>NW_024467095.1:16357500-21157500 GCF_017591425.1 Ochotona curzoniae | reverse complement strand
GAAGATATTCCGTCCACTGGTTCACTCCCTAAGTAGCTACAATATCTGAAGCTCAGGAGTCAGGAACTTCCTCCAGGTCTCCCACGCGGGTACAGGGTGCCAAGGCTTTGGGCCGTCCTCGATTGCCTTTCCAGGCCTCAAGCAGGGAGCTGGATGGGAAGTGGGGCTGCCGGGATTAGAACCAGTATCCATATGGGATCCCAGCACATGGAAGGTGAAGATTTAGCCACTAGGCTATGGCACCAAGCCCAAGAAGTGCCATTTCTTTTTTTTTTTTTTAAGATTTATATTATTTTTATCGGAAAGGCGGATATACAGAGAGGAGAGACAGAGAGGAAGATCTTCTGTCCGATGATTCACTCCCCAAGTGAGCACAACGACTGATGCTATGCTGATCTGAAGCCAGGAGCCTCTTCCAGGTCTCCCACGCGGGTGCAGGGTCCCAAAGCTTTGGGCCATCCTCCACTGCTTTCCTGGGCCACAGGCAGGGAGCTGGAAGGGAAGCGGGGCCGCTGGGATTAGAACCGGCACCCATATGGGATCCCAGGGCATGCAAGGCAAGGACCTTAACCACTGCACCATCGTGCCGGGCCCAAGAAGTGCCATTTCTAAACCCAGTATAAAACGCTTGCTGTTCGTGGACACCAGGCCGCAGCCCGGGAGACACCCACATTGCATCTCAGTCCCAGCACCCCCGCTTCTGCTCCAGCTCCTGCTAAAGCATCCGGGGAGGCGGCAGCCGGCTCCTGAGCTCATGACCCTGGTACTACAAAGGCGACCTGGATGGAGGTCTGGGCTCCTGGCTTCAGGCTGGGCCAACCTTGGGGGTCCAGGCATTGGACGAGGAAAATAAAGCAAAAACAATGACACTGGACAGTGCTCAAAAATCACTGCGCCCCACCAAGGCTACACTGGGGACCGAGGAGCTACTGCACAGCACCTGGCTGGACTTGCTCCCCCTGCCGGTTACCGACTCTGCACAGAGAGCCGTGGATGCAGTGAGCTCTCAGCAGTGACTATTAGAGCCCAGCCACCTCTGAACTGGCCTTCAGGTGGTAGTGAGGAGTGACATCATTGAGGCTTCAAAAAGAAATGACCAACCAACGTAATAAAATAACCTGTTTCAGGACTGACCTGCTGTGTGCCAAGAGCAAACCCTGGGAATTTCTATTCTGAATCCGCAGCTGACCATGAGTGAGAACAGAGACAACATTCCTTAGCGCTAGCTTTAGGCGACCGGCACCAAGGCAAAGCACGGTGAGCCTCCTTCCGTGGCACCAGCATCCCACATGGGCACCGGTTCAAATCCTGGTAGCTCTACTCCAGGTCCAAGTCCCTGGCTAATGGCCTGGGAAGGCAGCAGAGGATGGTCTAAGTCCTTGGACCCTGTACATCCACATGGGAGACCCAGAACAAGTGCCTGGCTCCTGAATTTGAGCCAGCCTAGTTCCAGCAAGAGCAGCCATTCGGGGAGTGGCCCTCTTTCTCTTGTAACTGCCTTTCAAACAAAAAGTAATTTTAAAAAAGAACAAACAACTGGGAGAGACCTTAGGATTAACACGTAAGAGATTGGAGTCATGGGCAAGCAACAGCGACGTAAATTCTTATTTATATATATTAATCTGCAAAGAAGTCCCCAGCTGTAGGCAACCGCACAGGTTGCCCTATACCTAGGCAAGTGTTGCACTGCTGGGAGAAAGCAGCCAGGAGCTGGCAGGTACTATGAGCCAGATTTTTGCCAAATTTGTGTTAACTATACCAGTATGACAGTATGTATTCTTACCCTTTTTTTTTTTTTTCAAAAGGTAAGTGCGGAATGCAGGAAACACTGGGCCAGACACACGCCCTGGCGGGGAGGGGCAAGGTGCTGCTGACTGCCTGGGGAACAGGGTCCGGGGACATACTGGAGGACTGGTTACAGGAACGGAATGACTTCTGGAGTCTTCCACGGGCTGGGCCACTGCACTTGCAGGCAGGTGAGGGAGCTGGGATGGACTGGTTCAGAGGGGGTAATAGGAGGGTATGTCTGGGTCAGGCCAAGGCACCCACCCATGTGGGAGACCTGGGCTGGGTAAATAGCATCACCCACCACCAACTAGTACACATAAAAGCTGGGACTGGGGGACACGCCTGACTGAGACAGGCCACAGCACCCATCAGATCACGTGAAAGATGGGCCTGGTGGCAGAACTGACCAGGCAATGGCATCCAGCAGAATGTGCGCTGGCTGGTGCAGGTGGCCTGAACCCGACCCTGCACTGGTCATGTCTGAGGTCACTCCAGGGCATGTTTCTTGGGGGTCTCTCCAAGCAGACCACTGGACTCAGACCCCCGTCACAGGAAAAATCACAGGATGTATGGCCCAACCTCGGAGTGTATGTATCGGGACCGGACCTGCTCAGTTGCTGATAGCTGTGCGGTGAGCAGTGTGTCCAGAGGCACACAGGGACAGGACAGCCAGCTCGTCTAGAGGACGGAGAGAACAAGCGGCAGCCCCCTCCTGGCCGAGCTTTGCAGCAAGTTCCCGGGCCTGTGGATGCACTGGGTGGGCCTTGGACTTTCTCAACCCTGGAGCAACGAAGCGGACATCTCAGAACCATCACAACCACTCAAGTAACACCCTCAGAACATGCTTCTCGCATCGGGGACTAAGGCTTCATCAAACGACCGTCCCCACCGTCCCTGGGTGCCGACGCGGTCTGAAGGAGGAGCCCCCTCTCCTGTGGACAAAGGAGGAAAAGCTACCGACCCTAATCAGACCCACACGTTTGCATCCCTCTCAACTATGTAAGTAATATTTAAAACAAAATGAAACAAAAGAACTAAAAAAACCTTTACAGATGTCTTCTACATACTAACAGGCAATATTACCATTTGCTGCCTTAGTAAATTCTGTTATCTGTTACTATGCAACGCATTGTCATGCAAATCAACATGCTGCTCACCAATAGCAGTGGTGTCCAAAGTCACAGGAAGGAGTAGTTTGGAGGTGTTCTCGGTAAAGAGTCCTTTTCTACAGCCGGCTGATGAAGCTTAATGTTAGTTGACTCAACAAACACGCAGAAGTTCAAGTATTCTTTATTCAAAATTGAAAAATGTACCATACTGCATTATTGCAAAAATTCACTGGTACAAAACACTTTTGCAGCTGGTGAAAAGGCAATAAAAACTTGATTTTAAAACTCATTACTATAAATTATTCTTACAGTACTTTGCAAATTCAGAAATTCAGACTGCATTTTCCTTTTCTAAATTGCCCACAGTACTCGAGGTTCTGAAGCTAAGGCAGCTGTTCCAGAGGCAGGGGAGGAGGAGGTAGCAGGTGTCACGGGATTTCCATTTCTCTCTCGATGCCCACGTACTTCAGGGCGTCAGCCTGGCTGTATCTGAAACCATATGGAGAAGAGTGACCACCTTCCCAACACCCACGCCTGCTAACCAGGGTGCACAAAACCAAGAGGCAGACACCCAACGCAGAGCTGCGTGTCCTCGCTGTGTCACCGCGAAGCAGCAGGAGAGCAGCCAGCAGGTTCTCAACTTGGAGATCTGGTCCAACCCAAGCATTCCCCTCAAGTCACTAGAGAAATAATCCTGACTTAGCAACAATGACTGCAGCCGCCAGGACAAAGGGCCAAGGAGCAACGGAAGCCAGGTGAAAGCTGGAGGACAAGAGATGCCGGGCAGCACCGGGCGGAGCCCCCGCCCCCTCTGACACCAGACACACCTCCCCTCCCGGCTCAGGCCTGGCCTGCGGCATCCGCCCAAAGACCTGCCTCAGACCTGCTATCAGATCCTACTTCGCCACAACAGCTTCTAAAAACAACTTCTATGTGGAATTTATATTCAGCTACAGGATTTATTTAGACATTCACCTGATTGCATTTAAATGAACATTACACGTGCAGCTTGTTAAATTGGGCTCACAGAGCTTGAGGACAAAGTGTAAACTACTGGCCTAACAGGTACCTCGTAATCGCTGTTGGCGGCCCCCACCCCGGGACTCTCCCTGCAGAGATAACCCACGGGTATTTGCCTGAAAAGCTGAAGTCGCTCTACCCGTGCTAACTGCAAGGTTGCATGCAGTACACCATGTAACTGTGGTACACCATGTAACTGTATGCAGGACACTGTGTGACTGTATGCAGGACACCCTGTAACTGTGGTACACCCTGTAACTGTGGTACACCGTGTAACTGTATGCAGGACACCCTGTAACTGTGGTACACCCTGTAACTGTGGTACACCGTGTAACTGTATGCAGGACACCCTGTAACTGTGGTACACCGTGTAACTGTGTGCAGGACACCACCAAGCACTCAAGGTCAGGACAAGGACCAGCAGGTGCACGCGGCTCTGAGAAGCAGCGCTCTCTGCATAGGCTGCTGCACGTCTTAAAACCAAGCTCCGCCGTGCAGGAGCTGCGCTGCTGGGGAAGCCTGACGCAACGCCTTCCCAACGCCAACATCACCTGTGACTGACTGGTCGAGAAGTCCCCCTCCAGCGACAGCAGTTCTCACCAGGCACCGACAGTCAGTGTCCAGGGCTCACGATGCGCGTAGGAAATGAGAAACGTGCTTTTAACTAACCTGTAATCGAAAAACAACTCCTCACCCGTCTGGATGGCTCTTTTAGCAAAAATGCCTATCCTGTGGTCTCCGTTCACCATCATAACTGGGAAGAGAGAGACACTGGGGTCAGCAGCGTGAACCGGCTTGCCCACGGGACCCAGCTGCCCTGGAGGTTCTCCGCCCTCGTTGGCAGCCAGGCACGTCACGCCACAATGTGCGTGACATCTCAGGTTACCCACCTTTTGCATAGCAGTTGGGATTCACTGAATGATTTGCAAAACGAATCTTATTACCCTTGCGGGTCGCATCCACTACAAAATCTAAAGAAGGGGAAAAAAATATGGTGGAAAATTTGCTATGGATTAATAAACACATTCTGGAAATGCAACTGGGTCTAGTTCTTCAGAGTCTGAATTCAAAAGCGTAAAGATCCCGCAGCGAACTTCATCCCATTCTAAATGCCATCTGGGAGCAGGTGGCTGGTCTGAGTTACAATCAAACACTGGCAACTCAAGGTGGTTTCTTCACACCATTATTTACTATGTATTATTAAGCGGAACAACTTTTTCAAAGGGATCTAAATCCCACACAACATAAAAATAGTCATTTTCACGAGTAAGGTTATATTATTTTCATTATATTGTCTACATAATGTATTTACATATGAAAAACCACTTGTTCAAGCAGCCTCTCTCCACGCCGAGCACACCCTACACCATCACATCACCGCTCCCCTCCGAACAGCAAGAGAAAAAGCAGCAGCCTTTGGTTCTCCGTCTTTGGAAGATAACTTTCAATATGATGTTCCATGTCTTTCCCATGCCAGAAGTACTGATGTGAAGATGGCTGGCAAGCTTACTCACACCCAAGTGCTCAGGAACCAAGAAGGCCAGCACAGGGGAGGGCCTGCAGACTGCGTTCCCAGGGGCGGGCTGGGGCGTGGCCAGCACCCTGCTCCCGGAGTTCACCCTGCTCCTGGAGAGTCGGGCCCGCCAGCTCAGCCCTCCCTCTCTGCCAGGGGGTGGAAGGCACCACGCTGCTCAAGAGCTCCTGCAGGCCACTGCATGATCGCCCTTTCCAAACACGCAGCCCAGGACCCCAACTGCAGCTCAGAGGAACAAAGCACTTGTATGTGGCTCAGAAACATACCATTGTTCAAGTTGAACAAAAAGCTGCACATGTATTTATCATACACTTTCCCTCTTCTGTCTGCTTCATCTTGAGATATTATCTGAAAGACACAAGAAGACAGTTTTTGGGCCAGGCAACACAGCCTGCTGGTACCCACAAAAGCTCGAGGACCTTCCATCTTCCTAAGAACACTGAACAAAGATCACCAGCAACCCATCACTTTTTCATTTGCTCTGTACACTGATAAGAACAGCAACAGTTTTAAGGATTCCAACTCAAATATTCTTATAATACAGCTCAACAATTATGCTTAGGACTTGGCACAGTAGCCTAGTGGCTAAAGTCCTTGCCTTGCACACACTGGAATCCCACATAAGCTTTGGTTCGTGTCCCAGCTGCTCCGCTTCCCATTCAGCTCCCTGCCTGTGGTCTGAGAAAGCAGTGGAGGACGACTCAAAACCTTGGGACCCTGTATCCATGTGGGAGACCCAGAGGAACCTCCTGGCTCCTGGCTTCCTGCGCGCCAGCCCTAAGGCACCGAGGACAGGATCACGGCCAGGCCCTTCCCACTCCCACTGCGAGCTGAAGCATGACAAACCCGACACGGCAAAGCGCTTGTTCTCCTCGTTCCCGCCAAGTGAGAAAAGCCACATGCGGCTAAAACTGAAGCACCCCAGTTACTGAGCACCCCAAATCCACAAGGCCAGGCTCATGTCAGAAGGTGATTTTTCTATTCACTGCTAATCAAACGCAGCGGACTTACCCAGTGAGCATGAGAACACACGCCGAGTCCACCTTACCTCTCCACAGTATTCAGAGATGAATTCGTTTTTTTGCACAGGGTCTTTGATAAAAATTCCCCAGCCTGCCACATCAGATGGCGCCAGCAATAAATGCTAGAGAATAAAACACAATCATGTTCTCATAGAGGAAAGCAGAGACAGACCTATTCCAACACAGCGATTCAAAACACTGAATCTTCAGTCACATGAGAGCTGCTGGGGACACTGGCGACCTGCAGAAACAAAGCTTTGGCCTTGATGACATGCGGGAGGGGGTGTTGTGGCACAGCACTCTGTGCCCTGGACCTGGGATCCTGGCCCTCCTCGATTACTGACCGAGCTTCCTGCTGAGGCACCTGGAAGGCAGCAGAGGATGGCCCGCGTCCTTGGGTCCCTGGCCCCTCCTGGGAAACCCAGATCGAATTCTGAGTACTGGCTCTAGGCTGACTCAACCCCGCTAGTGCAACCATTTGGTCCTTTCAAAAAGAAAAAGAGACGGGAGAGTTACTCTTGGTCTCAGAAAACACCTCTGCTTTGCACTAGCTCTTGGCGGCCTTAAGTGACTGCCTTTCAGTTTGGATTTAACCAAGGAACACCAGTCACCCCCCCTCCCCCAATGGTTTCTACTATTACC
The DNA here is from genome assembly GCF_017591425.1 of Ochotona curzoniae. Taxonomy (NCBI): domain Eukaryota; kingdom Metazoa; phylum Chordata; class Mammalia; order Lagomorpha; family Ochotonidae; genus Ochotona; species Ochotona curzoniae. The sequence continues at coordinate 21,150,385 of NW_024467095.1, read as the reverse complement.
AGCCCCTCCACTTTCAGTTCTCCATGAAGCCCTGCCACCTACACCTCTTCCCCCAGTCTAGCATCCTATTTTTAGCTGAAATGCCAAGATAATCACTGTGAACGTTACAGTTAAGGATTCATTCCCAAACATATGCTCATTAGTATTTTTACACAAAATCCTTGAATTGTCAAAAGGCTGTCTGGCCACCCAGGCTTGCAGTCCAGCCCTGTTCTGGTCCATCCTGACTTCACTTGGCAAGTAAGTCTCCCAAATCCCAAATCCCCTCCTCATTAGAAAACAGCTAAATGTTATCAGGAAAATAAAATCCAGCAGGTAAAAGGCAGCCACATAGGCTTCTGTCTTGAGAATTAAGAAATGTTTACAACAATGACATGTTAATACTGATAGTGTTACCCATGTTCTGAACAAACTAATGGAAAAGTGTATCATTCAATGGTGAATATGGGATGAGGCAAAGAAATTGGAAGATTTTTAGGTCTGAAGATGCTTTGGGAAACGATCATTGGTGTGATTAAAGCACATCCAGTAAAAAATCACCCACCCTGACCCAGATGCCGGACATGCCACAGGCTTCAGTGGGCCTCGGTTCAGACACAGCAGACAAAATCAGGAGGACTTAGGTGGCATGCCGGAAGAGAACCAACTGCAATGGCATCTAACAGAACAGAGTTCAACAAACTAAGATGCCTGCCCACGAAACACATCTGAACACAAGACGATGGCACGGGAGCAACACCACAGCGAGGCTAGGGCTAAAATGCCCAGACTTGATTTCTTACTAATTTATTTTAAGAAATCTGCCACTTGGGCTTCCTTATCTACAAAGGGAATTAATGGATATTCCTAATCCAGAGTTATCGGATTAATGGGTTCATACACAAAGCACTTGGAACAGTACTACATGGTTAAAAAGTGTCAGTGCTGTGGCTTAACAAATTAATCCTCCACCTGCAAGTAATAGCATCCTATATGAGCTCCAGTTTATCCTGGCTCCTTCACTTCCCGTTCAACTCCCTGCTTACGGCCTGGGAAAAGCAACTGAGAAAGATGACCTAGGCCCTTGGGCTCCTCCACATTGGAGACCCAGATGAAGCTGCAGGCTTCGGACTGGCTCAGCTCCAGACACTGCAACCATTTGCAGAAATGAGCCAGCAAATGCAAGATATTTCTGTCTGTTCTTCTCCCTGTAAAATCTGCCTGTAAGTAAATAAATCTTTTTAAAAAGTCAGTTATTATTACTGAAAAAACAACCAAAGGGAAAAAAATCATCATCTATCCTAAAAAGACAGAATTTTCCCAGTACTGCACAATATTTGCTCAATATTTACTTTGCTATGATTAGAATTACCCATGTGCAATTCAAAGGCTTCAAATATTTAAAATACTACTTTTTTAAAATGTTACTTATTTGTTTGAAACAGTTAGAAAAGGGAAGCGGGGGAGAAGGAGCCTTCACCCACTGCTTCACTCCCCAGATGGCCGTCGAGAGCCAGGGCTGAGCCAGGCCAAGCCCAGGATCCACACGCTCCTTCAGGGTCTCCCACGCGGGGCCTAAACACCCGAGCCACCTTTCGCTACACTCCCCAGGCCATGAGCAGGGAGCTGGGCTGGAAGTGGCCACCGACTTGGGACGCCAGCACAGCTGCAGGTGGCTCAGCCTTCCTTGGTGCCAGCCCCCAGAAGCCTATTTGGTAAGAATGAGTTCTCGAGCTTGAAAGAAATCACCCAGGCCTTATTTTCACTAAGGAGACTAACAACCACTTGGCTGTTTGGCCCCTCGCTCCGCGGCCGAGGACCATGCCGACGTGCAGCGGTTCACCAGGAAGACCCCACAGAGTGAACGCTAGTTACCTTTTTGGAACCCCGCTGAATGCTACAGTTCTTGCAGGACACATTTTTACTGTCCCAGTGGTCAGCAGCTCCACAGGTAAGACAGAGGTCAGGGTCACACTCTCGGACGGCCAGATAGCACGGGCATTGCTTGGTATTGCACTGTGCTTTGCAACGGCATCCAGGAAAGCGGTTTTGACCTTCAGAGAGATGTTCATCATCATCATCATCATCATCATCACATGCAAAAATGTGCAGCAAGGCAGGTAAGCGCACTGGGCTGGGCACCCAACTCACATTGAACCCTCACAACACCTGATTATCCATCCCATTGCACAGCTGAGGAAACTGAAGTTAACAGCAAAGAAAAAGCAGTCCGGACTGAAAATGAACACCACCGAGTTCTCGTGTTTGTTTTTTATTTGTTAGATGGTTTATTTATTTAAGGGTCTATGATTTATAAAATAGGTATGAAATAAGGGTTTAGACTACTACAAGACATCCATGGTCCATAACCATTCCAATCGTTTTCTTAATAGGCAAGGTTTGTGTGCAGCTTCATTGAATAAATATAAACATTATCACCCTATTCTTTTATTCTGAAGACTAAATCCTAGCTGACCATCTCTGCTGCCTCACAATTATCCTGTAGCTAACAGATTCATGCCCCTTACATCCTGTGCCAAGTGTAGGATGGCTTGACATCAGTGATCAGAAACAAAGCATTCAGTTCCTTTCATGCAGTTTTGCTTGTCCTGTGCACACACACGCACACACACACACTCACACACACACTCATGCTACCCAGCAGAATGACTGGGTACCAGGAGAAGGCCAGTTACGACACTCACACCCGCTCCTAAGGCAACAGGGGAGCACTCCCCGGCTCTGCAGTTTGATTTAAATGCTGGCCAAAGATCGCCTTAGTTCTCATGCAGTTGCACCCAAGCCACAAATACTTACACTCTGAACTACACTGACAAAACTTTTCACAAAAATTTTGTGCTATCACACAAGGGCACGAGCTGTCACAAGGCTGCCGTGGATGGTCACATGGTTGATAGTTGTAAACATGGTTAGAGGAGCCATCTGAGTAAAGATAACAGCAGGCAGGCCCATTAATCCAGGGAGAGGCAAAAGGATCACACACAATTCACAAGAGTACACTGTTCCCTACCACCTGTGGATGGTACACAAAGTCCTGTTAACAAAATGAAGATAAAAATCACCCCCCACCCCTGCGGACTCATCATCTTTGCCACTAAGTCTCAAAGTGCATCTTTTCCAAACTGCTTTTTCCTTTTTCCAATCAAGAGACTCTCTCCATCCAATCGGTGTCTCTGCAAAACAGCATTTACTGGCCATTCATAAAAGAGACACCTTCCATTGATACAGGTTCAACATACATAAATCAATTATATCAGAATAACCCAAACTCTAATGCAGTCACTATTCTAAACCAAATGCACAAAGACAGTTTAAAGCTACAAATGAATTTGAATGGAAAGATGCTAACCCTTTTTCAGTTGTATCTTTCTGCAGTGTGCGGCCCACAACCTGCAAAAGAAAGAAAGAAAGAAAAAGAAACAACATACATACAAAGAGAAAAAATAACAAACTCGTCATAAGGCCAGGAAGTACGGTCACAGCTAAAAATCTGAGAAAGGTCGGGCTCCACTGGCTCGGCCTGTGCCCTCCACAGAGCAGGGCCCTGACGCCAAGCAGCTAGCAGTCAGGTGCGCCCCAGCTTCCACTGGCCATCAACGTAGAGCGACTCCCAAACAGCCGATGGCTCCAGCTGCCTGGCGTGTACTGGGCCACTGGCTCCACTATGCTCAGAACTTACAAGCAGACACACCTTGTATCTCATTTACTCTGAGCAGAATTACACTGTCTAATTTCAAGCCATGTTATTAATCCATCTGGGATACAGGAACAGAAATAATTCAACCAAAAGTTTGGAAGATTCTACTAAGACCAAACTTTACAGAGAAAACTTTCTAAGTTCTGAATGAAACTGACTATCTTTAAAGAAACGTACCAAGAGCCTGTCCACAATTTTGGAACACATCTGGGTATTCCTTTACTCACTCAACTATACTTCTCTTTAAAAAAAAAAAAAAGAGGCAGACATGCAGGCCAGTGGTTAAGATCGTTCCTGCCACCGTGGTGTGCCTGGCTGGTCACAGCTCCCCACCACGGCAGCACGTGCTGAAGTGCTGGTTCAAGCAGTACGGTCTCGGCCACCCGCAAGGGAGACCCACATGATTTCCCAGCTTCTGGCTTTGGTCTGGCCCGCTCTCTGCTGTTGTAACCACTTGGAAGCGCATTCTCTTTCTCTTCAAACAAAATGAATCTTTAAAAAGAGAGACATGCCTAAAAACTACCTCCCAGCAGCACATTTCACAATGCTTCCTAACAAAATGCTGAAATAATTAGATGGTCTTTACGGCAAAAGCCACTAAACCATATTATGATTTTGCTAACCAGTATACAGCACGGTAACCATAACTTATATAACACATAATATTCCACATTTTCAGAATACTGCTATACTCTTACAGAAAAATAACGGCCACTACCAGTGGAAAGGAGATTGCAGGGAATGTTTCTGAGAGCAGTTTTAAGTTTTTGTCTAACGGACCAGCAGGAAGTGAGCGGCACCCCGCAGGAAGCGCCCAGCCCGCAGCCTCGGCTCTGGCCCCGCTCAGGAAGCGCCCGGCCCGCAGCCTCGGCTCTGGCCCCGCTCAGCAAGCGCCCGGCCCGCGTTCTCGGCTCTGGCCCCGCTCTCAGCAGACCTACCGGTGTTTCCTCTTCTTCTTCCTCGGAGGGGTGTCCACGTCCTCGGCGGGAACTGGAGCAATCACACTCGACTCCTTGACTCGAAACTCATACACCTGACGGCAGGGATTCACACAAACATGACAATATTTTCTAAAGCAAATTCGTCTTACATCCATCTTTACTAAAACGGTTTCTGTCTCCTAGAACAGCAGAAATCACCAGTCCTGCCTTTAGGAAGGAGAGTAGCTGCAGTCATACTCTGGCCAAAAGTAGTGACGCTGAGGTCAACGGTCGTGCAGCAAATTAGACTGCCCCCTGGGACGGCCTCAGCCCCTACCAGAGCATCATCTGAGTCCAGCTAACCCCGGCTAAGACCCCGGGGAAGGTACCAGATGATGGAAGGTACCAGAAACGTGGGACTCTGACACCCACAGAGGATCCAGATGGAGTCCCAGCTCCTGGCTCCAGCTTGGCTCAGCCTCAGGGGTGCCAGCACTTGGGGTGTGAACCAGAGAAAGGAAGAGCACCGTGAATGTTTCTCCTTCTGCTATTAAGCCTTTCCGATAAATAAATAAATCTTTAAAAAAAAAAAAAAGGGCCAACACAGTGGTATAGTGAGTTCAGCCACTGCCTGCAACACTGCCATCCCACATGGGCATGAGCTTGAGTCCCAGCTGCTCCACTTCTGCTCCAGCTCCCTGCTCAGGGCCTGGGAGGGCAGCAGAGAGCGACTCGAAGACCAGGTCCACCCTGCACCCACACAGGAGACCTGGGGCAAGCTATGGCTCCCAGCTCTGAATCAATCTGGCTTTGGGCATAGCGGCCATTTGGGGAGTGAACCAGAAGATGCAAGATCTGTCTCTCCTTCTTGCTCTCTAAATCTGCCTTTCAAATCAAGATAAAATAAAAAGAACAGTAAACTGCTATGTGTGTACTTGACTTGGCCGCATATATACAAAGCCCACTGCCACCCAGCTGATGGATAATCTCCACTCAACTCTCTCAGGTTAAAAAAGACAAAATTTAACTCTGTTCAAGACAAGTACAGGTGTTTAATAACCATCAAGAATATCCTTGTATTTGGACAATCGGTACATATTTATATCTATATTTCAAGCTCTTATAATAAAATTTATCAGATATGCTTACCTGTCTACATGTTTTGGTCCCAATCAACCTAGCAATGGCACAGAAATTATCATAATAAGTGCCAATGAGGACTCTAAACATTGAGGCCTCAGCACCACTCCACTCCACATTCTCAGGAGGTTCAATATTTGGCTTCATCTTTATTGGTGTCTGACATCGAGAATTCGCTTCTGTAACAGCAGATGTAAATAATGGTCAAAAATGGTGATTTAGAAACAGTATGAAGTAGTCAAATCAGGATGTATTCAAGGACAAAGCAGAAAGGAAGTAATATTTTCAAATGAACTGAAGCAAGAAATAATATTGACACTAATTCTACCATCCTGCCATTGTGCCTTCAGGTGGGCCAGAGGTCTGAGGGGTTCCTTGCACTCGAGTGCCAACGTCATTTCCACTGAGCACTCCTTCCCATCTAGCTCCCTGGTACACCTGGAAGGCAGAAGATGGCCAGAGAAGGTGGGTCTCTGGCACCCGCAGGAGGACACGATGGCACTCCTGTGGTGCCAAGTCTTGGGGACACAGCAGAGATCATTGTCCTACCTCAGGCAGGAGACACCTGCTGTAATTGTATTCTAAGCAGGAATAGTGATAACCGTGTCACGAGAGCTAAAATCCAATCAGCAAAATACAATCTCATCCGTTTTCTTTAACCAAAAGAAATCACAGAACATCAAGATCATTAAGTCACATGACCTGAATTTCATTTTGTCTTAAGAAAAGCAGAGAAAACACACGGCACCAAGAGTGAAAATAAGCCGAGCTACCGATCCCTCGCCAGGGGAGGGTGAGGGCAGAACAGTAGCAACTGGGCACGAGTTAATGAAAACTACCCAGGCACGACACTGCCCAATACATTACACATCTTTACCCTTCCCAATACGAAGCTCTGAAAGCAATGGTAAAATCCAGTTATCAGATGTTGCCTCACCAGAGGAACTGGACGTTTCGTCTTTCTTCTCTTCTTCTTCTTTATCGTTGTTCTCGCCCCCAGTCTCGGTCCCCGCTTCCCTGTCACTGTCCGTGTCCTTGGACTCCAGCACGTTGATGGTGGGCGTGCTGGGCCTGCTACTGTTATTAGGAAGTCGTCCCCGTCTGCGACCCCCTGGGCGCTTTGGAGGAGTCTTTATCCGCTCAGCGGTGAGGGCAGCAGCAAACTCCTTTGCTCCCTCCTACAAAATGAAAAGGCCGGGCATTAGGGTGAAGTTCTACAATGGTTTTGGCGGAAAAGCAAAAAAATAAAGATTACATGAGACAAGTTAGTCAAGATATCTATCACAAGATCCACTCATCACAAATACATATATATTTAAACATACTGTTTTAATTTGCATTTAGCTTTAAGATTTTAGAAAGGTAGATGTTTGTTCACTATATTGTCAGGCAATAGTTTTAAATGTAAACTACAACTAAGCTACAACGTGAATTTCTCATGTGCAAAGGTAGCTATTTCTATATTTTTGCGTACACACATATATACAAAGGAGCATCTCTTACAGAAAGAATGCTGTGCTTCAACTCAGACCTCCTACCTTAGCAGTAAAGATAAAGCAGTAACCTTTTATAGTAGTATTTAGAGAAGACAAAATACACATGCTTCAATTCCTCATCTCCTGGTCTTACTATTAACACACCCTGTTTTTCGTTTCCTGTGAGGGATAAGCAATCACAGGAAGACATGAAAGGAACTTGCGGAAAAGGACTCTCTGAGGGTTACAGTTTGCACTGAGGTACAACTATCAATTCTCAGAAAGTTCAAACAGCAGTAAGAGCCTGGCTTACAGAGACCACAGCGAAGTACTAGCTGAGCCAAATGGAATTCTGCCTTACACAGAATATTACAAAACAGTGCTCAAGAATGTGGTTGTTTTAGTGAAAACAGCAGGGAGAGGTTTGAGAGCAGCCAACAGTTTTACACTTCATTCTACACAAACCAAATTGCTTAAAAATAGGATACCTTCTGCAGGTGCCATTCAATGAATCTTCTGTCCAAAATCCAACAGGCAATATATACCCATTTAGTTCCTAGGTAGGAGTGGCTTGGTTCAAAGAGGGGAAATGGTAAAAATAAGATAGTACCCGTAAAAAACAACTTTCCTACCTCATATTTTCCTAACCCCTTACCTTGTCTCCATCACTTAAAGAAAAAGGAAAAGGAAAAACAAAAACAAAAACAAAAGAAACAACAACCAAACCTGGGATCTCTAATTCAGCTTAACTACAGTGCTACTGACAGAGAGGCGCATGGCCGCAGGAGCCACAGCACGCGCTTCCTGCCTGCCTGCCTCTACCTGGGCCACCTCGGCTCCACATTCTCACAAACTCGGTCAAAGTCCTTGACCCTAAAGACCTTGAAACGTCACTGAAGAGGTAACAGATAAACAAAAAATAATAAAACATTAATGAAGGACTGAAAGTGCAGTATATGGACTATAAAAGAAATGACATGGGTAAGAACATTCTACCTAACCCATGGCCAGTCAAAGCGACAGACCACGCTGGCACTCACTTCACCACCTCCACCACAGTCCAAGGTCAAGGCCTCTCCAACACCCTCGGGAACTGTGCAGCAGTAAAGCTTACCAAATGCTGGTAACACTGTGGTCCACAAGGCTTATTGTCCAGGGCTGTTTCTGTGTTCTTCCGTTTGTAAGTGTTGGGTGTTGCATGAAAAGCTGCAAAGCAAATTAAACATCTACTGCAACTGCGAAATATTTGACTTTGCAGATCTTTAACTACTCTGTGAAAACTCAATTATACTAGACTGTAACCTTCCTAAAACGTTTCTTACATTACTTATTATGACTTTCCTTGAAGTTGAGTTGTCAAATGTGCTTTTTGCTCAGCTTCCTCTAAGAAAACACAGCAACCTCTAGAATCATTAGTAATTTCTTATTTTCTCCTTGCGAATAGAACTGATGCACAGAATAAGCATATCTTTCCAATAGGTCTTTAACGTTCCCCATATAAACAGCTGATATTTTCTTAAAACACCACTAGTTTTATCAAAAGGATTCTGACAGCTACAATTTCTTGATCTCAAAAGAAAAAATCAACAATCAATTGTCAGCTGGAACGTAGAATAAGATATTGATCACTAAGACACATTTGAAAAAGAACAGGGGCTGGCACTGTTCCCTCACACAGCACCCATGTGGGTGACAGCTCATGTCCTGCTGCCCCACTGCTGCCCCAGCTCCCTGCTGCCGGTCAGCAGAGGACGGCCCCTCCCACCCACGTGGGACACCTGGACCAAGCTCCTGGCTCCCGGCCTGGGCTGGCTCGGCCTGCACACCACTGCATTCGGAAAGACAAGGTTTCCAGTAGATGGAGGATTTCTCTCCGATTCTGATTTTCTAATAAATAAGTATATCTTTGAAAAAAGGTACATAGCACTAATTCATACTGTTGAAAACTAATGTTTGAAACTCAAACTCAATTCAGAACCTAATGAGAGCTGGCTTCTTTCTAAGGAAACGCAGGGTCAGATAAAATAGGTTTCAGAAAGATAAAAGTCGTTGAAACATGACATTAAAGTAACGTTTAACAGCCACGTGAGGAGTCACCAATAGATGGAAGACCTCGCTCTACCTTTCAGTAAAAATGTGCCTTTCAAATAAAAATAAATATTAAAAATATAAAAAACCTTCCCTTTACAAAATCAATTAGACATCAAAACTACTTTGCTAACACATTTTACTGGCAGGACTCTGAGGAGACAATCATTTATTCTGTTGGTAGTTTTTTAAATAGGCACATTCCTACTGGGATTCTTAGCTTTAGCTTTGGCCTAACTCGGGTGTCAGTAAGGCATGATTTTAGACCAGACCATAGTCTGTGTGACAGGTGATTCCACTTTGTTGACCAAAAATGGCGTTCCTTTCTTCTTGTGACTATTTAAGGTGGTAGCATGCCTCACTGTGGCCGGGCCCCTGCTGCCAGAGGGCAGGGATGGATGTATGCAATGCCTATGGCTAGGCCCAGTTGCCAAGGAGACATGGAGTCAATAAGCCATGGTTCACTTTTGACTGTGGACCCAGACTGCCTAGCACCTAAGAGGACAGCAAATCAAACAACGAATCACTCGATGTACTTGCTAATCGTTGTAACCCACAAATAAGCACAGACCCCAGATTCACACAATGTTTGATTCTTTCACGTACAATAAAAACAGGCTCCGGAGTTGTTCGTGGTTTTTGAGCACTGAAGGACAAAGAGAATCCTAGTCCTGATATTTCTGGATCTTTTCTTATTTTTATTCAGTGCCTGCCTCAAGCTTTGTTTTCTTGTAGGTTTGTTGAATGCTGGTGTACAGCATCTATCCATATAACTGTGTTTATCATTTAAACTTGAACTTGTGGAAAATGGGTACAGGTACATGTAATGTTATTCACTATTACAGTAAAACAATAATCCAAAATAATCATGTTAAGAGGCCAATTTGGTAATTCTGAAAGCCTCCCATGGTATCATACTATCATACAGACAGGCCTAACCATTCATAATCTAAAGTCAGGAAAGACAAAAATTAGAACATTATGGCACCATCTGAATAAGATGACACTTTAACAACTCCCAATGAACTGTGAAAGAACACATTAAAAAAAACGGAGTGACCAACAGAAGGGAGCTGGAGCCTCAGCAGGCAGCTGTGCTGAGGAGACCTCACTGCGCACTCTAGTTCTCTGCTGACGTGTAAACAACATCAAAGATGACCTGTTTAAAAGACAACAGCAGCTAGTGAAAGCTGGTTATGTCAAGTATTTCACACTTCGTAATTCATTTAATCCTCACTACACTTTTAAGAGAAGGCACTACAGTATCTCCAATATGGGAGGGTGGGGGGACAACCTGAGTCACAAAGTGTTATATTTGACATTTATTTTAATGTTTTAACAACTTACTTACTTTGCAAAAGAAAAACACATACTATGTAGATGTCAAGTTCATATAAAGCAACAAAGCATCTACAGAATTTACTGAGGCTTGATTATGAAGAAACTCATTCTAGTCCAACAGAAAGGTGGGCCTGGGGCCACCACAAGTGGGCAACCTATGATACCATGAAAGTCATCTCTATTACAGTAAAATATTTCTCTTCTCTCCAACTTGAATGAGATCATTAGCATGTTCAAGGTTCATCAAATTACTCATATCTGAGGAACACAATAAGCTAACTCTTGCAATAACACGTAAAAGTGGTTATCCTACTTTGTAGGGTCATACCTATCAAAAGATCCATGAAATACAACAGCTACAAACAAACTGGAAAGACCCTATCAATAACTCAAAAACAGAGATGCCTCCAATTCTTACAACGACATTCAAATGCAATTTACAATATTCTTAGCACAAAAAAGACATTTTTAATTAAGTGGTATGTAAACTAAAATGTAATTTGAGGCAATCATTTCAAGAGCTGTGTGAAGTAACACAGCTCAGATCAAACATCGCTAACTCTCCAATACCTCAAGCAACAAGCTGAAGACTACTGAGTCATCCCTGAAGTTACTGTGAGTACAGAGTACTCTGTGAGTACAGAGCAATTTACCCAGAGGACGAAAAATCATAAAGTAACAAAAAACAAAACCCACTAAGTAAACAAGAATTAATATCACACTTGCTTTAGCTGATTTCTTTAAATAAACAAACATTAACAGACATACAGCTGTAGTTACAGCTATAGTTATTTGAAAGGCAGAATGATAAGAGAGGGAAAGACAGAGAGCTCTTCCATCCACTGGCTCACTGAGCCAAGGCTCCACCAGGCTGAGGTGATCAGAACTCCACTGGGTGTCTCCCATGTGGCTGGCAGGCATCTTCCCCATCTTCCCATTGTGTCAGCAGGGAGCTAGATGGAAGCAGCACTTGGAAAAGGGACAAGCAAACCCAGGCAGTGGCACTGAGACAAGCTCCCATCCTGCTCAAGTCATGGCACAGATCCTGTCAGTATCAGTGATGCTGCTCTGGGCCATCAGCAGCTTCATACAACAACTGTTTAACGTTTACACTGTGCATACCTGTGGTCCAAGCCAGTGGAAAACAGACCAAACTAAATGTGCACAAAACAGTCCTTAAGCAACAATGTAAGGATAACAATCCTGAGATCATCACGTATCTTTCAATCGTAACTATTAAGAGTCAATAAAAACTCTAATTGCATTAAATGACATCAGTTTTCAAGTTGCTTTAAGAGATAAATCCACAAAGATGGAAAATGCAAACGTACAATAATTGCACTTACGATGTAGGAAGCAGTCATATTTAAAACATCGCCTACAGAAGAGTGTGTGAAATGAATGCAAGCTCTGCTCCCTCTGAACAGATTTGGCATGTGGCCCATCTATGTTGGGAGTACATTCAGGAGGAAGTGCGCCTGGAAGCTGCTGCTCAGTGAGTTCCTTGTATCTGACATTAACCAAGAAAAATATAAGCAAATATGAAAGAAAAAAAAAATCGCTTTCTGAAAATAATGCTTATCTTGCCTACAACAAGAACAAGTATATCTGACCAAAATCAACTTCTACAGACAATTACACAGTATACAGTATATCAAGCTAAGATTCTCTGCAGCGATTACGGTATATCATGAAAAAGGGCATTAGTTTTAGTTAAGCGACAACTGTATTAAACATTCTACGAATATCCAGAGAAATTTTCCTCTAACTATACTACTATAAATTATAGATATGTAGAGTATGTGCATTAATATAAATGTCCTTATTCCATGTATAATAAGCTTTATAGCATAAAATGTCACAGGGAAAAATACTGCTTCAAATATCTTGATAACATCATACACAAAAAGTGGCTGTATCTGTTCCATTTGCAAAGCAACAAGAAGGGGAGTCCAAGTAAACTCAGCTGGGACTGCCTCACAGGAGCAAGTCTTACTTCTCTTTCAGCTCTTCCGCGGTGCCCTTATCTGGAAACATCGAGGAGATGGCTTCAAAAATCTTATCAGATGGAAATTTCCGAGGTGGATGGCTTTCTTTATCTAAGTGGGGAAATAGGAAAGAGGAAAAAAAAAACCAGTTTTCAATCTTTTACTGTCCCCACATAACTGAATTTCTACAAAGCTGTCTATGAAATCAACTTTTTATTTCACTTGTAGCATATTTTATGTTTTTATGAGATGTCGACAGATTAAACACAAGATTCAGATATAAATGCAAAAAAGTTTAAGAGTTCTGGGAGGCAAAAACCTAAGTTTTAATCCCAAATCTGCTACCATTTCTCGTGTCTGGGCCTCATTAACTTAACCATCTAAAATTTATATCTAAAATTAAAAGCTGAACTAGTCACCACCGAGGTTATTATTTTATTACACACACACAAAGAAACCTACACATCTTTAAAATTCAAATTTTCCCCGAATTATTCTATCGTCCTTTAACAAAAGCAATGCCAAGCAGATAACAGCACTACAGACTGCAGACAGTAAGTGACTCAGGCAGTAACAGCGTAACCAGAGTTACACACAGACCAGAGTCAGACAGGTTCTCACCTGAGCTCAGGAGGCCAGCTCTCTCCCAACAGCACAATTTCATATAAAAACTTAATCCCTCTATATCAACTTCCTTGAATACCAAATGGATGTTATAACAATATCTACCTTATGCAGTCTTTATGAGGATTAAGTCCATGTATATTAATTGATGAACACAATTTACATGCTTATGGCAAATGCATATAAAGTTTTTTATTTCTATTTTACACACACATATAGAATGTCATATTATAGTGATGCTTAAGGGGACTGTTCAGATGCCCCACAAAAAAATTAGGTTCCTCTGCTAACACCAAGAAAAACACAAAAATGTTCAAAGGCAGAATAAAATGTCGCAAATAATGTTCTAATTTGGTTGATACTACTGTAAATTTGATTTACACAAAGCTAAGGGGAGAAAGGAATCACTTTCAATATTCACTCTATAACGCCCACCAAAAAGCACCGATAACCAGACGTACCGTCTCGGTGGTCCTCCAGATCCTTCTGCTTTTCTTCGCTTTCATCAGGATCATCTCCATCATCATCATCGTCGTCGTCATTGTACTGACCAAGAGCATTCACCAACTCCACAAAAATCTCATCATTTATAAACCCACATTCTGAAATTCATTAAAGATGTTCAGAAATGCACATAGGAATGGGGCAGTGACAAATGTTTACATATTCCTTTTCTCATTTATAAGAAAAGACCACAGCTTGCCGATATTATAATACCTGGTGCTCAAACTCGGCTTTAGAGGACAGATAATCTTCAGGATTGTTCTTACTCAAAGTTTGAAAGAAAAACTTACTTTCAGTACTTATCACCTTCTCTTGCACCCAAGGCCTAGCACCGACCCAGCCTCTGCAGTTCATCACGGTGTTCGCCTCCTCCCCAGTAACATACCTGGCCTTTAACTGGTCACATCAGACTTGGTTTACACTAACAGTGACCATGGACGACAGTAAGGGTACCACCCTCCTAGACACTTTGAACAGAACCTCCACACACATTCCCAAAGTCAGAAAGATGTTAACGACTGTGTTTCGGGCATTACAGTAGTCTAGAAAAGGTTATTTTTAGTAGCAGGGCTGTCTCACTTACATGCCACTCAGAGAATGAAATCTAATTGTCCTGATTGCTAAACAATCTTAAAAATCCACATATCCAAGCAATTTCTATTTCACTTCCCTGTTACTGCATTATACTATATGCTACAACCAACCACGAATAATTAAGTGGCAAACGTGGCGTGCAGTGCAAGAACAGGGAAGGAGCAGGCCCTGGGCCACACCAGCAGCAGGCAGCCTTGGCTGCTGTCCTGGCCGTGCGTCCCAGAGGCAGCGGGCGACAGCTCAGGCACTTGGCTGTCTGCCACACACATGGAGTCCTGCCTCCTGGCTCCAGCTGGACCAGTCCCTGCTGTTGGGGACATCTGGGGAGTGAAACAGCAAACGGAACACACTATTTCTCTGCTTCTCAAATACAAATTTCAAACTTTACTTTATAAAAAAAAGAGAAAATATAGAAAATATAGGGCTTCTGACTAGATGTCTACCCTTTGCAGTTTAAATTTTATTATTAAAAATTAGTTCATGTCCTATGCTTAACAAAACCAGAGTGTGAGACTTCTCTAGCCATTTTTCCAAAGGAATAATCATGGCTCACCTCTATCTCCATGTACTTTTCCATCGTAATTTTTTATTAGTTCTTCAATGAAAGTGCCATCCTGGTCTAGAACTTCATCCCCCATATAAGGAATGTTATGTAAAACGGTTTCATCTTCCACCTAAAAGTTTAAAAAAACAATTTAAAACAGACATCCCAGTGTCAACACGGGTCTTGTTTATTTATTTATTTATTTATTTAAACACTCACTTATTAAGAAAGCAGATATACAGAAAGAGAAGGTGAGACACAGAAAAGGATCTTCCATTTGCTAGGATCACTCCCCAAATGGTCACAATATTCAGAGCTGAGCCGACCCAAAGCCAGCAGAGCTAAGGGCTTCGTATGGGTTTCCAAACGGGTGCAAGGTTTCAAGGCTTTGGGCAATCCTCTACTGCTTTCCCAGGTTATAAGCAGGAAGCTGGATGGGAAGTAGAATAGCCAGGACATGGACAGGCATCCATATGGGATCCCGAAGGAAGAATTAGCCAATCGAGCTATTGTGCTGGGTCCCAAAATATGTTTTAAATGGCAATACAAGATAACTAAAGGACTTGGCGCAATAGCCAAGGGGCTAAATCCTTGCCTTGCATATGCCAGTATCCACATGGATACCAGTTCATATCCTGGCTGCTCTACTTCCCACCCAGCTCCCTACTTGTGGCCTGGGAAAGTAACAGAGGATGGCCGAAAGCCTTGGGACGCTGCACCCTTGGAGACCTGGGGAAAGCTCCTGGCTTCCGATCAGCTCAGCTCCAGCTGTTGCGGCTACTTGAGGAGTAGACCAGTGGATGGAAGATCTTCTCTGTTTCTCCTTCTCACTGTAAATCTGACTTTCCAATAAAAATAAATAAATCTTAAAAAAAAAATCAGTATCCATGGGAGATGCCTATGCCGTAGACAGCAGCTTAACTAAAGTAAAAAGATTATCAAAACAGACTATCAGAATAGGAGTGGAGATTTCTAAACCTCACTTGATATCTAGCTAATGGATACACTCAATGTGGTAAGAGTGCAGGGATATATAGTACAACATCAATAGTATAATAAGGTTTATCCCAAAGAATCCATGCTTCTGTGCAAAAGAATACTGTACAATTACAGAGTACTTTAATTCTGATATGAACAAGATATATCAAAGTAGACTGAACTAGTAAAGATAATAATAAATGAGTTTATATCTAGGCTAAGAAGACCACAACAAAGAAAAAGGTTCTACCTTTGCAGGAAATAATCCAGAAAATTTCAGAAGGAATGGAACAGACAAGTATACAAGGAACAAAAGGCTTTCCTTCACGACATTCTTTTCAATTAAAAATAAAAAGGACAGGAATTATAGATGAAAACTGGATTATTGTAAAGTGCACATTTAAAGAGTAAATCAAAGTAAGGATTAGTCAATCTCAAAGTAGTGATTATAAACAGAATTTAAAAAAAAAAAAAAACCCTCTCTCCTACAGAAGAGATTGGCTGAGACTGAAGAGACGAGTGTGCGGCAGCACAAGCTGGGGCCAGGAACGTGACCACGGTTAATATGAAAATGACACAGGGCATGCCTCGAAACACACGTGACAGGCAGGAAGGAGGAAAAGAAGAACCTTCCAGTAATGCACAGATAAACTCAAGCCAACTGGAACATTCCTAGAGACAACAGGTCTTTACACAAATAAGGGAAACGTGAAATATAAAATGAAAAATTCAGATTTTAATATAATCCTTAGCCAAGTATGATATCTCCCTGCCAAAGGCCATCTGTATCAAAGGCCATTCGTATATTTGGTTTTTTGTTTGTTGGAAAGTAGTCAGATTTACACAGAGAAACAGAGAAAGCTCTTCCATCTGCAGTTCACTCGGCAAGTGGCCACAATGGACAATGTGGAGATGATCCAAAGCCAGGAGCCTCTTCTGGGTCTCCCACGCGGGTGCAGGGTCCCAACTTTGGGCCATCCTCCACTGCTTTTCCAGGCCTCACACAGGGAGCTGGAAGGGGAGTGGGGCAGCTGGGACACAAACCAGCACCCATGAGATCCCAAGGCAAGGACCTCAGCCACTAAGCTATCGTGCCAGGCCCCATTTGTATATCTGTAACACCATTCACAGGCCAAGCCAAATTACCAACTTAAAAACTGTCCTGGTAGTGCAGTTCAACAAATTAAACTGTTGTCTGCCACGTCAGCCTCCTATACGAACACTGATTCCACTCCTGCCTGCTCCACTTCCAATCATGCTTCCTGTTCATGTTCCTGGAAAAGTAGTAAAACAGAGTGCTTAACCCACCAGCACAGGAGACTGAGATGAAGCTCCTGGCTCAGCCTGCCTTGCCCCAGCCAGAGGGCCGGAACGCCGGACCCCCTGGAGGAGCGTGCCCGCAGATGGAAGGTCTTTATCCCTGTCCCACATCTCGCTCTAACCTGGCCTTTCAAATCAACCAATACTTAATATTCATCTTTCAAAATTGCTCCAAGAGCCATCATTTTGATAACTGTTATTTCAGTTATCTTGATGAAAAAAAAAATGTATTTAAACTAAGTTACTACCAAATAAGATGACACACGATTTCCATACCATAAAATTCTGCTGCAGAGGAGACCATGAATACATGATGGGTACAGAGGCCACGGCATTCAGAGTCTTCAGCGGGATCACCTGGGTCGGGAAATCCAAGTCGCTGCTCACCGAGCACTAAGACGGAGAACACAGAGCGGCTCTGAAGGAGGAACGCACATCCGGCAGCAATCCTGCACACCTCACCTCCAGAGAGAACACCGCTAGCTAGGACATGAGGGCTCACAGAACCAACTCGGGCAAGTGCAAACGGCCACAGCCCTCGCCCATCTTCTCATACTTACCAAGAACCACAGCCAAAGGCTACATGCGTTAACTTCAACAATCTGCTTAACTGCTCCACATTTTTATCAGGCATTTCCTAGATCCTGCTTAATTTGTCTTTTGCCTCAATCACAAAGGATAGTAAGATGTATGCCAAAGTCAACTGAATCTTTAAGTAAGGAAACGTTTTTAGGTTTACCTTTCTTTGTGTAATTTTAAAATACCAACTGCAATTTCCTGATGTTTTCAGATGATATACAAATCTTAACAGATCTGAGTTTCAATCACAACAAAATGATTCAAATCAATTCTGTAAATCTCCAATAGACAATATTATTAAGTATTTTCTGTGTACAAGACACTATTTTAGCCATCTTACATGTCTAACAGTTCTCCTGATCATATTATTAAGATGGGAACTATTCTTAGCACTCATTTTGTTGAGAACTTTACAGTTTAAAGAAAGATAAATTTGCCCAAGGCAATGTATTAGGTAAGGCTAGAATTTAAACCCCGAGAGCCTAACACTGGGGCCCGGCTCCCAACCACTGCACACCCTGCCATGACACATGATTTCTATACTTCAGGCATCTAATTCCTTCAAACAGCATACTTCACACAATCCACAAAGTTACTAATTCCAAGGCAAAATCATTTGCCAATCAAATTATGACAAACTTTCTTAGCACAGTGATTCTAATTTGTGTATGCTGCATGTTAAAAATGTTTCCTTTTCCTATGAAATATGGCAGAAATCTGTACCCCACCACTTTCCATCCTACCTAGCCCACACCTTTTCTTAAAGGAGCATTACTACTTACTGTCAAAGGTCCCCAGAGCCTTCACAAAAAATTTGACGTTTTACTCATAATTAATAAAACATTGCAAAAATAATTGAGGCAAAAAGATTTGAAGCTATACGATAAAACAAAAATTTACATGTCTATATATACAAAAACATGAAATGTTTAATTTTTATTTAGATGCAAAAATAGCAGAACTAGATTTAGCGAAATGGTAGTAGAAATCTTTGGCATACAGGTCACAGCTGTCCCGTGCGGTGAGTGGGGTAACCACCCGATCATCATGGTTACTACAGCTTAACAGTAACTCCTTCCTTAGTGGAAGCAAAGGTTAAATGACAGAGTACTTAGGAAGGACTGTGACAAGGGTTCATCCATTAACCTTCACTCTCCAAAGGCAAAGATAAAACACTAGAAAGCCGATGTCTACATCGGATGCTGCGCACGCTGGCTCACACTTTGCAATCTTGCCCTTTCCTGCTCTCTGGCCTCAGATAACCCTCTCCTCCATCTGCCCAAGAGGAGCAGGTAACATTTGTTGAGCACCTACTGTGGGGTAGGCACTGTGCTAAGTCCTTCAGCAAATAATCCTTATTCTTCATTATAACCCCAGGATATTGAAGTTTTAGTATCAGAACTTTTCCATCAGCAGACTGAGGTGCAGAGATTTTCAACAGTTTCCCTAATCACAGAGGTAGCAAACCACAAACCCAGAATTAAAGCCTAAATCTGACTGTATCACCCAAGAGTTTATTATTGGGCTGTTAGTTCTTGCCTCTGAAATGCTCATAGGGAAATGTAACAGACAGTCATGTAAGATCTGTATGAAACAGACATATGGCATTGCTACAGGATTAACTCCCGTACTAACCTCCTCTTATTATTTCTATAACCATCAAGTCTCCCTTCATTATTTTTAACTGAGTAAATTTGGGGGTAAGGCTTGGTCATAATTAGTGAATGAAGTGTCTTCAGCATTATCAAACACAAAATCATTTTCAATTTTTTAAAAAATGCAGTGTTTGCTCTACATGTGAAGAAGGGGATAAATTAATTCTGTGGTTTTAATTCTGTGAAAGAGCTGCCTTTAAAGTTTGGGGTCAGAGCTGCCTTCCCAACTCGGGCTGACTTACTTAACATCTAACCCAATGTCACGTGTAAGGTTCAACAGTTAAATATTCAACTAGACAAAAGGACCACAATTTGCTTCATCTATTTACTCTGGCAATCCAGGAAATGCTCCACCGTATACTGAATAGTCAGCTGGTTTCCCTAGGAACAGAAAGAACCCAAGAAAGCACAGAAATCCAGAAGGCATAGGCTGAAGCAGGCGAGAACCACTGCCTACCAACTACCTCTCTGCTGCTCCCCACCCCTTCCATCTCCACTCTCCGTCACCCGTGAGTCGTTGAGGGACAGGAAGTAAGCTCTCTGAGGGCAAGAGCCGCTGACTCGGAGTAAAAGTGCACAATACTCAGCACAGTGTCTCAAAGAAGCAAAAAGTAGGCACTCAAAAAATGTTTCTGGACTGAATGGACTGCATTTGTTGATTTTCAACTTCAGTTTCTGTTTAAAGCTAAGAGCACCTATTCAGAAAACTAATGCTCTCCCCACCTCCTATCTCTACAGTATCTCTAGAGTATTCCATGCTTCAACTGTTAATCTTAGCTAATAACCATATTCCTTTCATTCATAAAATCATATCCAAATGCAAAAGCATTTGTTGTTAAAAAAAGAAAAAAATAACAAGTTAGGGAATTCTTATTTGACTTAAAGGAAAATAAATCAAAATTCCCAATTACTTAACAGCAACTTTTTTTTCTTTGAGAATGTACCATCCTTGACAGTTTACAGGGTTAAGTCTCGTATCATTCAAAGCAGTGAAAAGGATTTTGACCTCACAGGTACTCACAAAATTTTACCTGACCATAGTCATGTGTCCTGGACTGAGGAACTGTAAGGTCTATATCAACAAATTGATTTCTCTAACTCTAGTTCCAACTTCAGGATCACACAGAAAACTTATGAAAAAATCATTTTTCATCAATGATAGAGAGAGGAAGTAGCTGGCCTATCAAGGACGCTACATTTTCAGAGAAAGGGAGCTTCCTGGTAAGTAGCCAGGTTCCTCTGAGGATGCATAGACTTACATCAACCAGCTGGTACAATAGGCGACTGTGTGACTGGACCATTGGGAGCTGGAGAGGGAAGTCAAGCCAAAAAGAGTAGTTGTAGGAGTACACAACCCAACTGAGATTCTTGGCAGGCTGGTTCCAAGGAAAAACTGTGTTATGGAAAATCGTGGAGGGAAGAGCAGGTGAATGGCCTGCAGGGAAGGGAAAGAAATTAACACACCCTACTATGTGCCAGCACTGTGCTAGAGGTTACCAAAGTTCACTTTTTTAAAATTCGCAACTACACTGTGAGGAGGTATCACTGCCCGTTTTCTACAGCATACCGTCCTAGGGGAGACCCTCTAGGGCCATCCTGCCTTTCAACAGTCTTTACCATGAGCAGGGGCAAGTCCAACCTCCACAGAGTAAGAGGAAATACACAGTAAGCCAAGTCCAAAGTATTCTCGGATACTAGTTGGTTGGTTTTAGTTCAAGTCAGAGAACAATGAACTGTCCACATTGTCACTTCTCTGTTAGCCTTTCCACCTGAGAACACAGAGGAAGGTAAAGTTGTCACCCCAGCAGTCAGTCACCAGCAGCCACAGGGAAAAGTTAGAGAGGACTTCTCAAAGGACCCTAAATTTTTCAGAATTTGAGGGAAAAAAAAAAAAAAGAAAATGCATACAAGTATTGAGTGAGCCTATCTGGTGAAGACAGCACTTTATACAACTTAAACCCACAACTTGCAAAAGAGGGCGGGCCAGCATGTGGCGTAACAGGTTAAACTACCACCGTGCAACACCAGCATCCAAGGGGACACAGGCCGTCTGCTAATGTGCCTGGGGAAACTGAGGAAGATGGCCCAGGTGTTTTGGCCCCTGCACCAAGTGAGAGGCCTGAATGAAGTTCCTGCCTCTGGCCTGGTCCAGCCCTGGCCTTGGTGGCCATTTGGGGAGTGAACCAGTGGATGAAAGCTCTTGCTTCTCTCTGTGTAACTCCAACATAAAATAAAATAAAACAAAATAAACGCTTGGGGGGGGGGAAAACCCGAGGAGAAAAGTGATCAAAGGACTCATGATCTCAAATAGGAAGAAAAGAAATAAAAACACAGAGGAAAACTTTAAGATCTTGACCCAGATGTATTTGATAAAAGCAACTAATCAGGCTAAAGAATGAAAAAGAGGAACAGATTATAAATTATTTTAGCTTGTTGCTAAGTATTTAGGTTGCCGGGCCACCCCAGAATGAGTAGACGCCCCATCCACAGCGTTCGGCTTCGGAGCTCATTCTACCCCTTGCCAGTTGTTATACTTGCTCCAAGGGCTTGGGATTTGGGAGGGGATACACGTATAACATTTAACAGAAACGCGTAACAAGCTTAGTATGCTTAGACCCTTAAAGCTAGTCCTTGCACCAAAGCTTCAGAAGTCTGGCCCTGAATTAGAGATCACAAATTACAAAGCAATTACAGGCTAGAACCCAAGGTTATCCTGCTCAGAAGGGTGCTTGCTGACAGCCTTAGTCATCTGCTTATTACCTGCAACCTCACTAAAAACTCCAGCTTTGGTAAAAAAAAAAAAACTAACTGGTGACTGGAAATCATTCTATTTCTGATCATTAAACTGTAAAAATAAAAAACTCAAAAAGGAACATGAAGCAGGTAACTGGTCATATGCATCCAATACATTCAAACCCAAGTACCTCCTTCCAAAATAGTCCTATGAGGAAAATAAACAAAAAGGAAATGAAGAAAGAAAACAAAAACTTACAAAATGGAATCAAAGTATTGTGGCTTCCCCTGCAGTGGCAACAAAATCATTTTCAAGTCTTGCATAAATGAACAGATTTACTATAGAGCCGTAAAGGAACCAGAGAAAAACAGGCAAGACTATTACAAATGTGGTTTTTAAAGGGCAATGTTCCAATCCTGGCACAGGTTACCAACCAGGTGGGCTGTTCTGCTCATCTTAGCAAACAGATTCACAACTACTCCAATTGGTCACTGACAATTCAATAGTGTTCAAAGCACCAGTAAAGCTAAACAGAAAAAATTCAAAACTGAACACCTCCCAATCTCTCTCTATAAAAAAGGAAGTTCTTGATTGGTTAAATGATAATATAAACATGAAAACATGGAGCCAGGCACTGCCTGCAAAAATAGCGTGCTTTATTGGTGCAGGTTCAAGGCACAGCAGCTCCATTTCCTATTCACCTCCCTGCTAACGCAGCTGAGAAAGCAGCAGCAGATGGCCCAGGTCCTGGGATCCTGCCACCCACATAGAAGACACTGATAAAGCTCCCGGCTCAGCCTGGTCAACCCCGACCATGACAGCCACATGGGGGATGAACCAGTGCACGGGACATCAATGTCTCCACAATGTCCCACTCCCATAACTCACTTTCAAATAAATGGAACAAATTCTTAAAAAGAAAAGAAAGAAATTAGAATATTTTTACTACAGAGGGCCAGGCCTGGGTTCAGGACCCAGGTTCCTGACTCCAGCCTGCTGTGGAGGGGGATGACTCGAGAGCCTGCAGTGTGTGGGCAATGCGCCTGGGACTCCTGGCTGCCCGTTCCTGCAGGGCCAGCCAAGCCCTGGGGAGTACCCAGAGGACTGGGACACGCCTGCAACTGCATGCTTGCTCACTTCCTCTATCTCTTTCTCACAAATAAACATTTCTCATAAAACAATCAAAAAAGCACAAGTAAAAATAACAGTACTGGGAACAGTTAAAATAGAAAAAGGTATGTGTAAAACATGACAAGTAAAATTTATACATAATAGTCTTTATAAGGAAAAAGCCCAATACCATAACTGTGTACTTACAAAATGGAGATAGCATATATACAATAACTGACATTCAGCTTCAGTAAATGATTGAAATTGTAACAAATTTTAATTTTTTTTACCTGACTGATAAAGATTAAAGACATAATGTTTTTGCTGGGACTTTGAGCAAACTGACATACCCACAAGCAGCTGGTGGGTACATAATACAAAGTTCCTACGGAGTATTTTGTAATTTCAGAATTTTAAATACACAAATTTTGAATATAGTAGCGATTATACTTCCGGGAACTTTTCTTACAGAAATATTCAAAGATTCAAAGAAGTATATAGAAAGGATGTTCAACTACAGTACTGTGGGCAACTAAAAGACAAAAACTAGATGTACACACATGTATATACAGAGCAATAGATTGAGTACCAAATATAGACATTTTTTTAAACAAGAAAATCTTGACATAACTTAAGTGGCAAGCCAAAACGGCAAACGTTGAATCTGTCCAGTAATTCCTAAAAACATGCATTATCTACTCATATATTTCACAAAAAACAAAAAGCAAGAGGGCTTGGACTGCAAGGACTTGCCTTCTGTTCTAGGGGTTTCTGTACTGTGACTTCCTCAGTGACCTCTGAATTGGGTAAGATAAAACTCTTAGGCAAGTTTTACTAACCCAATATGCACGAGCCATTGCAAAACTGCCTCATCAGTTGCCAGAGCAGACTGTGAAGTTTGCCTAATCTTCCAAAAATGTTATATTTAGACACTGTTTAAACATTCATTTTTTAGACTTACAGTATCTAATCTTAAATTTATAATCATAATCCTAAGTACATGAAATACATACTTAATATGTAACACATAGGTTTAAACCAAACATTCTAAGTGACCTTTTTTCCTTTTTGTAAAGATTTTTTTTTTTTATTGGAAAGGCAGATTTACAGAAAGAAGGATATACAGAAAGTTCCTACATCCGCTGGGTCACTCTCCAAGTGGCCATAAAGGCCGGAGCTGAGCCAATCCAAAGCCAGGAACCAGGAACTTCTGGGTCTCCCATTGGATGCAGGGTCCCAAAGCCTTGGCCGTCCTCTGCTGCTTTCCCAGGCCACAGGCAGGGAGCTGGACGGGAAGTAGAACAACTGGGACACGAATCAGTGCCCACATGCAAGGCACCCACATGCAAGGCGAGGACTTTAGCCACTAAGCTACCGTGCTGGCCAGAGCTTTCTTTTTTTAATCTGACCATTTAGAAAAGCAAAACTCCTTTATAGTCATTTAAGAAACGGCATGTCTTTTCAGCCTAAGCAAAGCAAGCATGCAAAGGTCCTACAGGTGGGAAGGGTTCCGAGTGAATACCAGACTCAACTCCAAGTAGATACCAACAAACGGTTAAGAAAGGAAAGCAGTTAAATAGCTGCCTGGAACTACCACATCCCTTGTCAGGGTGCGGTTCAAGTCCAAGCTTGACTCCTGATTCGTGTTTGCCCAGGGGGAGCAGGAGAGGCCTCAACGAAGCTCTCGGCTCCTAGCCGCAGCCTCAAGCACCCCAGGTAATGTGCCAGCAGGTGGAAGATGTCTCTGTTCCTCTGTCTCTCCAAGTGTGTCAATTAAATACAGGACAGATATCCTAAAGGAGTCACAGAAAGCCAGGTCCTTGAGGAACCAAGGGAGGATGGACATGTTCAGACCGAAAACAAAACACACATGAAAACAATGCCCTAATTCTATGCCATATCTGCTGAACACTCATCAAGATGTAAACCTAGAGATCTTTTAATTCTTAAATTTACAAAGTTAATATTAAAGAGCACTAAATTTTCACCGGATACGCAAAATTTTCTTTCTTTGTAAATAGCAACTGGATTCATAATTACAATTAACTGAGGAAATTGTATTACCGGGCCAATAAATAATGCAATCGAGAGGTGACATGTAAGCCAGGCACGCTTTTCTAACAACAATGGCATGTTCACGATGCCAATATATGAAAGAACTTCTATTTTGGTAGAACCCTCTCGAACAAAGAAATCATTTGCAAACAGCAAATGATACGCAGTGAACTTAAACTCATTTAAAATATTACTAGGAAGAACAAGAGAAGCTGTGCTAAGTTTCTCTTGCCCAATTGTAAAACAACCACATTTTATGGCAAAAGGGTTTATCTTATGTATTTGCTGAATGATAGTTTAAAGTTGGTACTCTTACCTGGATTAACCAGAAAGCAAAAGTAAATCAGTTACTATCAGAGGCACTTTTTTTTAAATAAAAACTAGGAACTCACGCTATACTAAAACTTTAGGGCAAGAGAGGCAACGTTCTGTAATCTAACCAAAAATATATACTCAAAAGAATGTGTTAATAATACATGAAGAAAACAATCCACTCAAGGGCTGTGGGGTGGTGGGCAGAGCCACCAGCTACAGTGCCAGCATGCCCTAGGGGCATGAATTCAAGTCCTGACTGCTCCACCTGTGACTCAGCTCCCTACTGCTGTCCGGGAAAGCAGCAGAGGATGGCCAGACCACTTAGGCCACCGAGTCCTGGTGGAAAACCCAGGGGAAGCTCCTGGCTCCGGGTCAGCATGGCTCCACCCCTTTAGGACATTCGAAGAATGGACTGGCAGATGGAAGATCTCTTTGTGCCTTTCCCTTCTTTTAATTCTGCTTTTCAGATAGTTAAATAAATCTTCAGAAAGAAGAAAGAAAGAAGATGCACTAAACATGCAGTCCCTAAGTTAACCTGTGGAGCTTTTTGACCTGTAGTTACTTCATTGTACACTGTCACATTCCTTACTGAAATTAACCACACAGGCTCACACAGCAGAACTACCGAAGTGGTGTCTAAGACTTGACTGAAGACCTCAAATTTGTCACTGATGCAGCACACCGCAGGGAACTCATGAAAATGTCACCATTTACAATACAATTAGCTACAAAAAGCTAATGAAAACAATGCTATATGGCACTTCAGTGTTGAATGCTATTGACTTTCTAGGCCTCATCAACACTGCAGTCTGAAATGCTGCCAGCAAAACCACTAGGAAGTCTTGGTAAAACGTGCTCACTTTTTTCCTTCCTGCTTGACCTACCTCAGACTCCCAAGTTTCAAAATAAATGAGGGAAATTTTAGATGGAAATGCTCAAACCAGAGAGACAATAAACAGGTGTTTATTCTCATCTGAGAAGTTAGATTATAAGAGCACTAAAGTTCTTTCCAGTCTTAAAACTTGGGATTTATTGAAATAATTAGCAAAAACATGATCCCAGACCTTATAAAGCCTGTTTCCAAAAGGTGGTGGTGGTGGTGATTTTTAAAAAGAAACGTAAATAAAAGATGAATCATTTCAAGTAGAATTTGCTATCAACAACGATGCAAACATCTAAAGATCTTGATCCCAAACTTGTATTTCAATGAAGTTCAATTACTAAGGTGGAGGACAACTCTCCCTGCCCACCCTTCCCCGGAATTCTGAGAAACTCCTTCTCCTAAACCATGTCAGGCACCACGGAAACCCAAAGCACAGGAAACAATTGTATTAAGTATGCTGAGTTGCTCTCCATTCCTCATACAAACCCCCCCCCCCCCGCTAAAAAAATGGGTATCTATGTTCAACTCTGCCAAAATTAAAATTCAATGAGTAAACAGCCAAACTATCCTCGCAAATTTAATGAAAAATTATGAGAAATTTCAGTTGTACAAAAACAGTATGCTCCACTCTCTAGCTTGAGCAAAGCGCATTCTACCCAGACCACACCTGACCATGGGAGCAAGCTGCCCAAACCAATGCCCAGGACCTTTGCCTGGGGAAAAAGACATCTTGAAGACTAAATGCCAGAAATTTGCGATTAATTTTTATATGAATCTAACTTGGGCTTTTGGTAGCACTGTAACATTTGCAAAGGGAATTTACTTCTTCAAACTACCAAGATTTATTCCTCGGGATAGAAAAACAAGGCTCCTTTTTGCTTTACCTTGAAACTCCAAAAGCTTACCAGACAATATTTCAAAGCCTTGTTCCTACCGCCCTTAACAGATGTTTGGATAAGCAGAACAAGTTCCTTTCGCATTCAGTGTTGTATTAATAAAAACTAGTTTGCCTCTAACAGCTAGGCTCTCTGTGCACCAGAAAATGAGGAAGGTGCAAGCATGTAATACACTAGAAGTCAAAACCTTAATGAGTTGTCATCTGACAAAATGCACAAATGACGAAGAATCATTCCAATCACGTGTCACCACCAAGGCTCCTGAAATCAGAGGATCAAGTTGTAGCCCCAACGATATCATGAAGTTTTTGGAGCTAGTGTGTCATACCATCTTGACATGCCTCATAAGAGCAGATATTATTGTAAAAACGCTATATAAAATTTTAGAAAAAAGCTCCAGTGTTTAGATCGTTCCCAAATTTAGGACCCATTTACAAGGTGTAATCAGCACAGTTTAATTTTAACTCTAAATCCCTTTTCCCCTTTTTGCTTCAGCTCCTATTTGAAGATTCTACAGCATGATTTTCCAGATAACACAGGCACTCCACAGAAATGCCTAAACTAGAACTCTGTTGGCAACTTAAAGACAGTTTAGGCTTTTGTCATTGTCACAGAGTAGGAATCCTAGGTGAGTCTCCAGGCTTCAGAGGGAATCGGCTCTGGCCATTGCGGCCAACTGGGGAGCTGGGGTTGGGGCGGGGAGAGCTTTCCCTCTTCCCGTTTCTCCTTCTCTCTGTAAATCTTTCAAACAAGAATAAATAAACCTTTTCAAGAAAAAAAAAAAGTACATGACAAATCAACATTTAGAAAATCTAGAAAGTTACCTAGGAATCCTAAGCACTTAAAACTCTTCAGAAATAGTTAGGAATACGATCTAAGACAAGCATGAACAGTTACACATTAACAAGAAACAGCAATAAAAACATGAGCATCCTGAAGTCGATGACTTCCAACAACAAAGACCAGTATGTCTCATAACCACAACAACATGTCATGTTGACCAACCTCCCTAGTCCCGCGCAATGAGCTCACGGAAGTCATGATGTGCACAGGTTGTATCCTTCGCTGCTTCCATTCTTGGTTTAAGATTTCTGTTCTTTCCAAAATTTTCTGACGATTGGAACTAAACATACTCTTTAAGAAAATGAAGGACAGGAAAACAAAATAAATTGCTCATTATTAGAAAACCTGTAACATTTCTAAAGCAGGTTATAATCTAGTCATTTCTCACAAACATCAACATTTCTTCAAATGCTGATTTAATACTACACTGCAGCTTCCCAGTCAACACGTGCACACACACATACACACGTGCACACACACCATACCTATCATTTGACTGTGAAAAGATTATTTCCATTCTTTGTTAGCTTTGTACAAAAAACAAAAAATACTTTAGAAATCTAAAATCATGAGCAATTCATTTGCATATGCATCCACTTCTATATATGTGATATGAAAGCACACTGCAAAGACAAAGTTCCCAGCAGGCTGATGGGCATGAGATTAAAACCTCCTATCACTAATGCGCATGCTACATGCTAACTGAGGCACACTGATGACCTCGGCGTCCAAGTTCTCACTGATCTTACTACAAATATAACCTTGACTGAAAATACATCATTTCAAAATAAAAAGTGTTTACCTTTACTGAAACCCCTCCCCAAGTTTTAGTTGCATGTGCATTCTGACAAAGCACAGAACAATACCTTGACCTCATCGGCTCGGCGGAATCTCTTGAGCTGTCTCAGTCGCATGTACTCGGATTTCACACGCTTCCGCCAACACACTGGCCCCTTGTCACATTTCTTTCCAGTCTGGCCCATGGTTATTCTAAAAGCAATAGATCCACATCAAAATCACTAATATAATCAACCCAAGAAGCTGAAAGAAATCAAAGAAATTACATTTTTACACTTGAAATTACATTTCACAGTTTGCGAAAGGTGCTTATTTGTTCTGTGTGATTAAATTCTTGAAGCATTTAATTGAAAATGTTTTTTTTTTCCCACACAATCTTTAGGAAATATTTATTTAGACAGCCTCTACATTTCTAAATAACTCCTATCTAATGGATATGCGATCTCACAGCAGGGACAGAAACTGTACCACCAATTAGCATTTGCATGAGATAAAATTTATACAGGAAAACAAATGTACAAACAGTGCTTTTATCATTAAACTAACTGTAATGGAAGCAATATATAGATAACATTGGTATTCCACATCCCCAAATTTTAGTCCAATCACAGATTGAAAACATTCAGAAAACAAAATGACAAAATTAGAATGTGCTGTATGTGGAGCACTGCGAGCACACGGGCAGTCACGTGCACACACCCTGCTGGGGCCTCCTGCACGTCACACTGCCTCGCTGCAGCACTAGTGCTTGGGCGCTGTTCGCCTTGCACACAGATGAACATCAGCACTTCTTGTCCCACTTCCTAAGCAACTGGTTATATAGCATTTACACTGCCAAATATTACATGTAATCTAAAGACCATTTAAAGTGGGTCCAGCACAGCAGCCTACCAGCTGAAGTCCTCGCCATACACACACTGGGATCCCATATGGGTACCAGTTCTAATCCCGGCAGCCCCGCATCCCATCCAGCTCCCTGCCTGTGGCCTGGGACTCTGCACCTGTGTGGGAAACCCAAAAGAAACTTCCTGGTTCCCGGCTTCAGATCAGCTCAGCTTCAGCCATTGTGGCCATATGGGGAGTGAGCCAGAGAATGGATGATCTTTGTCACTCCTTCTCTGTAAATCCACCCATACAATTAAAAAAAAAAAAGAGGGGGAAAAGAAGAAAGAAAGAGAGAGAGGGAGGAAAGGAGGGATGGAGAGAAAAAAGTGAAAGAAAAAAACCACTCAGAGCCATGAAGAAACAAGAGCAGAGGTGGGGTAGCCCGGAAGTAACTGGGCTGCACCAGGTGAGCCAGGGGTAGCCTGGCAGTAACTGGGCTGCACCAGGTGAGCCAGGGTAGCCTGGCAGTAACTGCACTGAACCAGGTTGAGATGCCCTGAAGTGTCCTCTCAGCCAGAGATGACAGCGGCTGCTGAGACTGCTCTGGTGTGGAAAAGGAAAATGAATTCAGGAGCTCCTTCGCAAGTCCCTTAGCCAAATAAAGCTTAAATATGGCAAATGGAGACAGATGTTTGCTGCAGCTATATTCACAACAGAGTGCCTCGGTTCTAGTCCCAGCTCTGCCTCCGATTCAAGCTTGCCATGAACGGACCTTGGAAGAAAGCAAGGATTACTCACTAGGATAATAAGATGCTGGACTTTGTGCTTGGTAAATACTTCCAATGAAAGAACCTCAACTGAATTTGATCTGTGGTAGTGCAGCAAGGTAGAGAAATCCACCATGGGGAGAGGGTTCGGGGAGGGGTGGGGGGACTCCCAGTGCCTATAACACTGTGTCACATAATGCAATGCAATTAATAAAAAAAAAAAAAGAGAGAGAGAGAGAGAAGAAAAGAAAGCAAGGATTGATAGTGCAAGCATTTGAGTCCATGTCATTCAGAGACCGGATTAAACTGCTGTGGGCATGTGGGAAAGGAACCAAGAGGCACAAGACCTCTATTTCACCGTCTCTGTGTTTCAAATAAATAAAAAAATTTTAAATATATAGGAAGTGATGGTAAAGTCAACTTTCTGGGTTAAATAACCCAACCTAGTGAGTACCTTTCTACACAATACTCAATCACCAACCAGCAACACAGAAACCCTGATATCATCACTGATTCAGAGCCGAAAAGGGGGCAAAGCAATTTATGCAGCAAATATTATGTACCAGGAAGTGAGTAGTTGTATAAAATTATCCCCAGCTGTAGGCAACGCCTAGGTTGCCCTGTACCTCGGCAAGTGCTACACTGCTGGGGGAAAAGCAACTAACAGCTTCAGGGCATCCTGGGTCTGGTTAATGCCAAATGTATGTTAACTACACCGGTGTGTCAGCAGTCACCTGTTCTGTATTTTTACAAAACGTATGTGAGGGACAGATGCTGACACACCAATAATCAGAGTGTGGGGACCTGCCCAAGAGTGTGTGTGGACCCCAGGCAGGCAGGCAGGAGCCCCAGACTGGCATGGCACACCGCCAGAGGACTGGGTCTGGGAGACTATGGATTGCTCATGGAAGCAGGTCTGGAGATGTGTGGGAGGGAGGACTGCTTAGGGAGAGCACGACAAGTGAGGAGTAATTTCTGGGGGACTTCCACCAACCTGGCTACTGCACTTACAGGAGGGGACCGAGACCAGGTGGTTTAGAGAGGGAAATCAGAAAACCTTTTTGAGACAAACCAATATATTCCCCCCACCCCACGTGAGAAAACTGAGCTGGGACTGGTGGGATCAACCACTGCCTACCAGTGCCATGTATGAGCCATGGCTGGGGGATCTGCCCGGTAGGGCTCAACCACAATACCCACCAGTGCGTGTTGGGGTAGGAGGCAGAATAGGTTAGGCTGGGACATGACACTAGTCACTCACAAGAGTACTGGGTCTGGGAGCACATTCTGTGGGGGTACATGGGCTCACCCCTTTGGGACTGCCATACCAGCTGGTTTGTCGAAGGCTGAGGGTGGTGACAGGTGAGAGCTAGGTATGACCATGGAACTCAACAATACTCCTGGGTACTGGGGTTGAGAACAGGTCAGACTAGGTTGGTCCAGGCTGTAGCACCTGCAGGCACACCCAAGAATTGGGAGAGGGGTGGGTTGGGCCAAAACATCCACTAGCACACACAAATGACGAGAGTGTACAGCAGACTGTCAGGTAAGGGCCTAGCATCTGCCGAAGTATGTGAGACGTGGGTCTGGGAGTGGGCGTGGCAAGGGAACTCAGGGAAAAGCCCTGGTGGGCCACAGCTTCCACTGGTGAGCACGTGAGTCAGGCCTGGGTGTTGGTCAGGCCGGGATGACAATGGTGGCCTTCCTCCATTCCTGAGTGCTGATGTGGTTGGGCTGCTGGGAGTGGCTTCCTTTCCTTCTGTCTCCACTTTCCCCAGATATAGGAAGAAAAAGGGAGATTCGAGTCAGTTGGCTCATCTACTTTTCCCCATTCCTTGACCCTCCCCATCCTGACTGGTGGTAGACATGGACATGCATCCCTCAACTATGTAAACATCATCTACAACAAAGTCATTTTTTAAAAAATATCATGTTCCACATTAAAAAATATCCTAAGACCTATACAAAACGATGTGAGGAGATATGGGCATGGTAAAGAAAGACATGTGGACTACTGAAAGAAAGAGCCAAAAGCTAAATTCAGCCGTCACAGCTTAGCTGGAACCCAAAAGGCAAAGGATGG
Source organism: Ochotona curzoniae (assembly GCF_017591425.1). Classification (NCBI taxonomy): domain Eukaryota; kingdom Metazoa; phylum Chordata; class Mammalia; order Lagomorpha; family Ochotonidae; genus Ochotona; species Ochotona curzoniae. The sequence goes on along the minus strand of NW_024467095.1, from coordinate 21,117,629 downwards.
ACAGGACAGAAGGGACTCTAAGGTCTGAGCAGGAGTGGGAAAGGGCCCCAAGAGGCACAGACCCTGGTGGCAGGCCCTGGTAACAAGGACGGGCCCCACATGAAGCCATACATTCAAGCACAGATTACATGTCAAAGTGAAGATATATGCCAGAATTTCAGAACTGAACAGCTGAACGAAACACATTATTCCAAGCAGAAAGCTTTCCAGCGGGACCTTGCCCAGGGGCTGCTGAAGTGGAGCAAAGCTGACAGACCTGAGATTTGCAAAGATTAAATACAGGAGGGCCCAAGACCATCGAAACGCAGGAAACATACTAGGAAGACTGTGAGGGGAGGTCAAAGAGTATCAAAGTCGGGAAGAAATTAAAGCATTATTCTCTCTCTTTTTAAATTGGAAAGTCAGATATACAAAGAGAAGGAGAGACATCCCATCCGATGACTCACTCCCCAGGTGGCTCCAATAGCCAGAGCTGAGCCGATCCGAAGCCAGGAGCCAGGAACCTCTTCTGGATCTCCCACATGGGTGTAGGATCCCAAGGCTTTGGGTCGTCCTCAACTGCTTCCCAAGGCCACAGGCAGGGAGCTGGATGGGAAGCAGGGCCACTGGGATTAGAACAGGTGCCCATATGGGATCCTGACGTACACAAGGCAAGAATTTTAGCTGCTAGGCTACCGTGCCAGGCATTATTCTTAAAAAATAATCTGATGCCCAATGTTTGCTCTCTTATCCGCTAGTCACTTGATTGATGAAATCCAGTATTTCATGCAAATTATTTTCAGGCCACTTAGCACTTCAAAGGCTACAAACTAGAAAAAAAAAGAGATTATCTATAGCCTCATTAGCTCTTAGGCTAATCAAACCAGTTCATCCGCAGCCTTGACAAATTTTTGGTCCTGGGAGGCAACGCCCCTCTGCAAGAAGGGCTGGGATAGAAACAAGCATCACATTTTGATTTCTGTGCAATATGGTTATATTACAATTCATTTTCTTATTTTTCATGATAAAGTTGCTTAGGCTCAGGGCTTCCACTTTCTCCATCCCCCTGACCCTACAATTCAGTTTCTAAAATACATACTTTATGTCTTGGTAAAGAGATAGTACATTAATTAGCATTTCACGTCTTAGAACTAGAACCCTTCATGGCTAGTGTTCTAGAATGCCTGCCAAGTATTAAAATATTGCTCCAAACATTCATACCTTGCATTAGAAGGAATCCTTTGGGACCCAGCACAATAGCTCAACTGGCTACTCCTCCACTTTCAAGCACCAGGATCCCATATAAGCACTGGTGCATGTAGGAGACCTGGAAGAAGGTCCTGGCTACTGGCTTCAGATTGGCTGCAGTCAATTAATTGGGGAGTGACCCAGTGGATGGAAGATCTGTCTCTCTCTCCTCTCTGTAAATCTGCCTTTCCAATAAAAATAAATAAATTTTTTAAAAAAAGGTTTGTTTAACGTGGGCCCAGGATCCCACAAGGATGCTAGTTCCCAGCCAGTTCCCTGCTTGTGGCCTGAGAGAGCAGTGGAGGATGGGCCAGGTCCCTGGGCTCCTGCACCATGTGGGAGACCTACAAGAACCTCCTAGCTTCTGGCTTCAGATGGGCTTAACTCTGTTTCAGCCACTTGGGGAACGAACTAGTGAATGGAAAAATCTCTCCTTCGAACTCTATCTTAATATTAGTAAGTCGGGCCCGGCGTGATGGCGCAGTGGTTAAGGTCCTCGCCTTGCACGCCCGGGATCCCATATGGGCACCAGTTCTAATCCCGGCAGCTCCGCTTCCCATCCAGCTCCCTGCCTGTGGCCGGGAAAGCAGTCGAGGACGACCCAGGGCTTTGGGACCCTGCACCCGCGTGGGAGACCCAGAAGAGGCTCCTGGCTTCAGATCAGCATAGTATCGGCCGTTGCGCTCACTTGGGGAGTGAATCATCGGACAGAAGATCTTCCTCTCTGTTTCTCCTCTCTGTATATCCGCCTTTCCAATAAAAAAAATAATAATAAATCTTAAAAAAAAAAAGACTATCGGCTTACAAATAAATGTCTTAGAAATGATGACATAATTTTCAACCAATTGAAGAAAGGAAGTATGATAAAAGAATTAGCTTAAACAGGGAAAACAGATCCACTAGCTAAACTGCCATCCATTTAAAGTTTTCCTGGGAAACTAGACTTTTTCTCATTTGGTTGCAGATGTACTCAGTTCACCAAGATACTGTAAAAGAAATGGAACAAAAACATATATATATATGTATCAGAAGTTAAAGTATGAAATACAATTCCTTATCAAAGGCACAATGAGAGATACCTGCTAACTCAGTAGTCCATCTAACACCACAATGGAAAAGTTGGTTAAGTCTGATGTCAGATATTCTACTGAGATATCTATTTTAAATCTTAAACCTCATAACCCAACATTTAATTTAACTTCCACAAACCTAACACATACGGAGCCAACTTTCAGAGAAAATTCACTTTTGGTACACACGAAGACCTACTCACCAATCCAGCCAAACGTAGACTTAAATGGAGGGGGGACAGACGGGATGAGAATGTCCCGCTGCGTCCCACCTCTCTGCGTGCCTCCTCCAGTACAGGCCCGGCAAGCAGCGATTCTAGCATTTAGACACACATTTCATACAGCACTGCTCACCAAGTGCAAACCAACACCACACTGTCCAACACCACACTGACCTCTGCATTCTAGAGAGAAACGGGCTCGTGTTGGACTTTAACAGAGTATGTTTGGCGTAAGCCACCTGTGACAAGATTTCCCTAGGAACTAGTCATGCATACTACGATACGGAGATCACGGATTGTTGCTGGTATCTAGTTTTTGTTCTAGCTCCCTCCAACAGGGTCTCGGTAGCCTGTGCACATCAACTGTACTTACCTACTATCTTCACATTGTACACAGACCCTATATTCTAATTCCCAAAACAAGAGGAAACGGATTCTATATTTTGAAGACACAGTCCTAAAAAAGACTAGATGGTCCAAACCAATAATTCCAAAACACTGAAAGAACCTATCAGAATTTCTGAATATCCTACAACCAAGTAACCATTATCTGGTCCTTTCAGTATTTAAATTTCGTGCATACCAGTATCAGAGATGTAAAAGATGTAGAAAGATGTACAAGCACAACCAACATTTCTTTAGTCTGGATACAAAAAAAAAAAAGAAAGAAAGAAAGAAGAGAAAAACCTTCACTAAAGCAGAAATCTTTCAGAAACTTTTGACTCGAGATCTTACTAACAGTACCAGCTCAGCAACAAAACAGGAGGTAACGTAAACCGGAGCAGTGAGGAGCTACGAGCCTTGGCGGGATTTTGCTATCGCTAAGAGTTACAACATAAAATGTACTGGTGAGGTACTAGAAAACCTCCAATGCGTCAACTACCGTTCACATAATCAATGACATGCCACTTTCTTGCTATAGTTCCAACATGTCCCCTTCCAAATTCAGGTGCTGCCAATGTGACAGTACGACTGAGCAGGGCCTCTTTCCTGAGTGAGATGAGCACCTTCCATCCTCACTTGACCTTCTGTGGCTGCCACCGCACAGGAGCAGAGCAAACAATAGTCACCTAACCTCAGCTATGTCAGAGCAGCACCAACTGAGACAACAATTATTTTATTATATAATACTATAATATTATATTACGCATAGCATATTACTATAATATTATTTATCAAAAATAGTTAAGGCCAGAGAAAATAGGGTTTTTTCTCCAACTACCTATATAGGTGCTTTCAGACTATCAACAGGAGCACTAGTTCGATAACCCCTTCCATTTCCTCCCTGTATTTTCCAGACAAACACTGAGAATTCCAAGAAGCAAGACTTCAATCCCAGCTCAGCCATACGGGAAAAGTGGCCGAGGACCAGGATGAGTGATCACACAAATGGTAAAAACAAACAAATGCAGTAGCCTAGTGGCTACGTCCTTGCCTTACACACGCAAGGACTGTGTATGGGCACCAGTTCGTGTCCTGGCTGTTCCACTCCCATCCTGCTCCCCGCTTACGGCACACTCCACCAGCAGGTGGAAGATCTCTCAATCTCTTCTATCACTCTAACAAGTAATTTGTAAAGGAAAAGGAAAAGCACAGAGCAGTTCAAAGCATGATCTCACCAACACCCATTCCAGTCTATTCAAAATGGCCATGAGGAAGAAGCAATCCAAACGTCTACCAACCGATGGAATTTGCAAATGTGGTATATACATACAATGGAATAAACAGCATTTCTAAAAAAAGGAAATCCTAGGCCCAGCATGATGGCCCAACTAGATCCCATATGGGTGCCGGTTCTAATCCCGGAAGCTCCACTTCCCATCCAGCTCTCTGCTTGTGGCCTGGGAAAGCAGCAGAGAACAGCCCAAAGCCTTGGGACCCTGCACCTGTGTGAGAGACCCAGAAGAGGCTCCAGGCTCCAGGCTCCGGATCGGCTCAGCTCCCGCCACTGCAGCCACTTAGGGAATGAACCAGCAGATAGAAGATCCTTCTGTCTCTCCTCCTCTATGTATGACTTTTCAGGAAAAATAAATAAATCTTTTTTAAAAAACAAAAGAGCAAGAAAATAGGTAATTACTTGCCAAGGGTTGTGGGAGAAGTGGCAATTGGTGACTAATGAGCATAAAACTGCACTTTTTCAAGACGGAAGAGATCTGTTACACAGTAACGCGAACTAACACTACAGAAGTGTATCTTTAAAAACCAGTGATGATGGCAATCTTAATGCTGCATATTGTTAACACAAAAAAAGGAAAATATTTGATTATGGAACTCTACAAATATTAAGCACAGGGAGAGTTTTCAATAAAAGTAATTAATTCTTTTATTTGTCAATGTTCATACACCTATAAATACAATGAAATTTTACAATAGATTATAACATCAGAACACACAAAGGTTTGCTTGAATGACTAGAATTCCTCCACTGTTTAAAGAAAGCCATTAGCTAATTTATTAGATTTCTGGGCTACTAACAAGTGGTCTTTAGCATCAAAAACCAAGGCACTGGGGTGAGCAGTCAGCTTAGCAGTGAGAAGGCCAGCTGCTATTCCTGAGTCCCAAACCAACAGCACCTGGGTTGAGAAAGCGGCACCAGCGCCTGACTCCAGCTCTGGTTAACGCAGACCTCGAAGGCAGCAGAAACGGCCCAGGACTCAGGTCCTTGCCACCCACACAGGAGACTAGATTGAATACCCGGCCCCCATTTTCAGCCGAGCCATGTTCTAACTATCCCAAGCATATGAGTAAACAAGCCGGTGGTTGTTTCCTCATTCTATCACACAGATAAATAGGCGGTAAAATGGATAAAACATCCTATCAGGACATCTTTTTGACATTCTTTTCAGTTTACTAGAGACATTTTTATACACTGCCAAAAAACTTACTCCTAAGAATACTCCTAAGTGAGGATCCTAGTGGCTAAAGTTCTCATCTTGTCCGTGCCGGGATCCCATATGCCAGTTTGCATCTCAGCAGTCCCATTTCCCACCCAGCTCCCTGCTTGTGGCCTGGGAAAGCAGTCGAGGAGGGCCCACAGCCTTGGGACCCTGCACCCGCGTGGGAGACCTGGAAGACGCTCCTGGCCGTTGTGGTCACTTAGGGAGTGAGTCATCAGTGGGCGGAAGATCTTCCTCTCTGTCTCTCCTCCTCTCTGTGTATCTGACTTTCCAATAAAATAAATCTTAAAAAAAAAAAATACACCTAAGTGATGAAAAGCATGCTGATATAAATTCGTAAATTATTTCAAGCTCCTTAAAGTTTTTACATGAGTTTCTCCCGCCTTCTGACTTGAATCAAGTCTACTAAGGATACAAATCAAATCTTTATCATATCAGTATCGTAACGGTGGCTAGCAAAGTTGACTGATGGGGACAGTCACACACAGCCAATCTGGTACGTCGCTGCAAACGGATTAGGAGAGATACTCAAGTATTTACCGAGTTGCTGCCAAATGCTCTCCCAAATTTTCAGAATTCTGACCCAAAACTATGTCATCAATATTTTATTAGTACCTAGGATACACAGGACCTATTTCTAAGGTCTGTCGTACACGTGAGTAAAAGAACTTCAAATGAAGGGGAGGGGCCTGCACTGTGCAGCAGCGGACTAAACCAACTCCTGCAATGCCAGCAGCCCATATGGATGCAGGTTCAAGTGCCACCCAGCGCCCTGCTAGGAGAGCAGTGGAGTGGCCCTAGACTTTGGAGCCCTATGCCCAGGTGGGAGGCCTGGAGGAAGCTCTGGGCTCCTGGCCTTGCCAGGGAGTGAACCAGCAGATGGAAGCTCTCCAATTCCTGCCTTTTCAGTAAATGAATATGTAAATAAAGTTTTTCTTTTAAAAAGAAATGGTAAGAAGAAAAACAAACAAGCAACCCATGCCTTCTGCTACCTTCTAAGCAGGAGGGAAGCATGACTGGGGAGGGACACCAGGCGTGTTCTGAGCCACCAGCTGAACAGCATCGGAGAAGCTAAAGCCACAGCTGAGTGTGTATTCACGGAAGCACCCGGGAAGGCCGCCAGCCCAGCAGAGCGAGCTGAAGACCTCAGGCTGCCCTGCGGACTGCCTGGGATGAGCTCCAGGGGCTTCGTTCACACAGCCAGGGACGGCAGGGTGAGCCACAGCAGGCAGGGTCACCTGGAGAACGCGACAGAAACTGCAGAGAAACCCACAGGTTTGCTCGCCTTGTTCCTTCACACTGACATACGCTTTATTCAGGCTGTCTGTATGAAGGAAAGTTATGTGTACTGCTATCACATATGTGTAAAAAGAGGAAGTATAAAAGGTTACCTGTATAATAAAGAAAAACTAAAAATTATTTTGGGTTCAAACCAAGCATAGTGAAAAAAAAAATGGTATTTTACAGAAATAAAATACGCAAAATCAAGTATATAAAGTATATATACCTGACTACATACTGAAAAATCACTAGTGTCTATAAAAAATTTTAGTTATCAGAATATAGACCATGCTTGGCAATCACACCATGGGGGGGAGGGCTTTGGGGACCCATTTATAGATGTGACAATTTTGTGGCTCTCTAGTCACAATTGGCCCAGCTTTGGGAAACAGGGGTCCGTCACCACCAGACATATGAGGGTCTGTGATCCCATCAAGGGGGCTAATGGCCTGCAAAGGGACTGGCCAGCCACTGGAAGTCCCCCCCACCCCCGAGTCCTGAGCGGACTCTGACCGATGCTGGCCCCACGGGACCAAGGGGTCAGAGGTGGGCCACACACTCCCAGAAGGGTGCAGTTTGGGGAGGCAAGGGCCGGGCTTATGAGCTGTTGGGGCGTTCTCTGCAGGGCGGACAGCAGGGCTCTGTGAGGGTCTCTAGGCTGCGGGTGAGGTGGGGGCGGGGGGCGGCACTATCACACCATTTCTATATCACATTCAACATCAAGGTTATTTGTAACTTAACACAAATAGTCTCACCTAATTTTTGTTTTAAAAAAATCAAGGCTTAACTCACTGAAAAATGAAAAGGTCTGAAATATGCAAACTGAAAAGTTAAAGAACTGCTAACCCTAGGGGCACACATTTAGGCTAGGAGTTACACCTGCGCCCTTTATCGGAGAAGCCAGGTCCACCTGCCGCCCCGGAGTCCAGCTTCCCGCTGACACTCCAGCAGGAAGCAGCGAGGGCCCAGGTAACTGGACCCACACACATTCCTGGCTCCCGGGCCCTCCTCTCAGGCCACTGCAGGCCTCCGGGCAGCCAACCCAGGGACAGGTGCTCGCTCTCACAGTACCTCTTAAAAAAAAAGAATTACTATCATTTTTTTTTCCAGTTTAAACAACAATTTATTTCACAAAACAGTTTTTGATCAAGACATCTGATCAACAACAGAGGAAATAATGGAACATGCAAACTTGCCGATGATGGCAGTACCGTGTGTCTTGGTGGAGAGCGCGCTGAAGATGCGTTCAAGTGGGAGAATCCGGCCAACTGACAAGGTGTACAGAAAAAGTGCATCTCAAGACACTGCTCCAACAACACCGCCACCCGTAGACCTTTCCAGACACCCTGTGTCTGTCCACAGACACCCTGTCCTCACGGAACAATCCCCACCTCACTGCCCGCTCTCGGCCTGGGAGCCGCTCTCCTGCCTCTGTCTGTTACAGCTATTGCTTATAGAGCCATTCGACCATCACATGAGCGTCCCACAAAAGGCTGCATTTGGCACTGCGTGATGTCTTCGAAGTCCACGCGTGTTACACGTCATAAATCAGCTCTCTGTTCCCTTTACGTCTAACATTCTACTGCACTTATATTCCATATTATTGTTCATTCATCTGCTGATAGGAGCAGAGTGAATTGTGTGTGTGTGTGTGCGCGTGCAAAATTCAGATATACAAAGAGGAGGAGAAACAGAGAGAAGATCTTACATCCACTGGCTCACTCCCCAAGTGGCCACAACTGCTGGAGCTGAGCCAATCCAAAGCCAGGAGCCAGTTCCAGGTCTCCCACATGGGTACAGAATCCCAAGGCATTGGGTCATCCTCGACTGCTTTCCCAGGACACAAGCAGGGAGCTGGATGGGAAGTGGGGTCACCAGGATACAAACTGGCACCCACAAGGGATCCCAGAGTGTGCAAGGGAAGGACTTAAGCCACTAGGCTACCGCGCCAGAACCCCCAGTTACCTTTTTTTAAAGTTTATTTATTTAATTATTTTATTGGAAAGTCAGATATACAGGGAAGAGGAGAGACAGAAAGGAAGACCTTCCGTCCGATGATTCACTCCCCAAGCTGCCGCAATGGCCGAAGCTGAGCTGATCTGAAGCCAGGAGTTTCCTTCTCCCGGTCTCCCACATGGGTGCAGGGTCCCAAGGCTTTGGACTATCCTTGACTGCTCTCCCAGGCCACAGGCAGAGAGCTGGATGGGAAATGGGGCAGCTGGGACATGAACCAGTGCCCATATGGGATCCCGGGCAGAGTGATTTTCTTGAAAACTAGAACATCTGACATGAATGCTACCTCAGCAAAAACATGCCTGGCAAATAGTGGGCACTTTAATTCCTCTTCATTTTACTTTTGTCATATTTTTGCACCAAGTAGTGGTGTAGCATTGATGCAGGGGGATGCATCTTCCAGCCACTGGTCATTCTGCTGATGGCCACAATGGCCAGGGCTGGGCCAGGCCGAAGCTACAGGCGGTCAGGCACTGGGGTCACTGCCGCAGCTTTTCCAGCTGTTCTCAGCAAGGAGCTGAATCAAAAGTGGAGTAGCAGGGGCTTACAATGATGCCTGTGTAAGATGCTAGCATCCTAAGCAGTGGTTTAACCCACTCTGCCACAATACGGGCACCTTCATATGCACATCATTAAAGAGTGTCCCAACAAATGATTCACAATTCATGTCACCATTGCCTCCTGTTTCAGCTCCACAATCTATCCCCGGGGTAGGCACTGCTCAGTAGGAGGCACAGGTGATGGCTCTAACAGGGGAGTCCCACAGGGGAGACTCATGAAAGCTCTAAGTCCCAGCTTCCCCCTGGTCCAGCCCTCGTTGCTGCAGGCATTTCAGAAACAAAATGGAAGCTCACCCTCGCTCTTTCAAATTGACAATTAAAAAAACTACCTCAAGTCATCTAAATAAAGAACTCGTTAATTCTAACCTTCTCGCCAGACATCTCTGAATTAAAAGATGCGCTACCCTCTTTTACCTCTCCCTTGCTTATATTTTTGAACAAGGATCGTCAATATCAACATAAATCAAACTCAGCAGCTACTATATGCTAAGCATCCAGATGACTTGCCAAGCTTCTCTCTGGTTCCCTGAAACACGGAACAGGAATACTAATAATAGCACCTAAAGGACCTCCAATTCTCAATGTCACAGATTATACCTAGAAAGAACCTTGAGGCTAATTTACGTTGACAATCATTTTCTTTGTAATCACTGTTTCTCAGAAATGGAGGAAAAAGCTCTTCCATCTTCCAAAGTTTTGTTACACAAATATATCCTGTTTACTTTCCAAGTTCCTCTATCAAATAACTGCCCTCTTTTTCATATTCTCTCCATTCATTCAGCTATTGAAAACTCCTGTTTTCTGGCAACTGCCAACATAGGAGTTAGGTATATACCTAAATGGAAGAACCCAGAGCCGCTGGCTCCTGGCAGTCAGAACAGGGGAGCCAGGCAGAAGCAAGTCGCCACAGAACCGCTGGGTTCAGAGCCCCCCACAAGGAACACCTGCAAGTTGAGGGAAAGGCCTGGAAGGTGGAAAACATTATCCGACCAGGAACTTTTCTCTCAATTTAACCAGCTGCTCCTCTCCACTTGGGGTTCTCATTTAAAGTCTTCGTCAACTCCCACAGAATCCTTTCTCATTGACAAAACCTGGAACCCCAACCATTACAAGCACAAGGACCCCAAAACTCAATACATTAACAACGTAGTTGCTGATTTTGTAAAAGCAGCAGGCCTAAGTTGCATTTTCACGGCTTATTTAAAGGATAATAATAAAATAGATTCAATTTTCTTGAGGATGTCACCTCAAAGAATGAGACACCCTGAAACTCCAGTGTGACCTGGAGAAATGTGCCTCAAATCTACAAATGGCCGAAACAGACTTCTAATCTACATGCCCACTTGTGAACAGAGACAACATTATCTATTTGTTCTAACAAGAGCTTTTGCTACTGCTATTTAAATAATCCTAAATTAAACGGATTCTCCACTTGTTCAAAAAGCAATTTAAAACATTTCGATCACTGAGACTTAGGAAAAAAAAATCCATAGTAAGGACATAGTTATTATCAAACACAGAATATACAAAGGCAAAAATCAAAATTTGTTAGCCTCAAATAACAAAAATTTCCGTCAAAAATCTGCACAGCCAGTCCATCTTATGCCAACGCACAATGTTAGCACTATCTTTAAACACCAAATTATCAACAGCTAACACAGATGGAAAAGTGACATTACCACAGCGCAGCACTGACGTGCTCATGATGGGGCCGCGAGGGGAGCACTGCCCACCTGACGCTGCTGAAGCCACACACCTGAGTGGCCGCCTCTCTGCTCGTCATCCCAGCCCCGCGGGATCACAGGGCAAATTACGCTTTTCTAGCTTTTCTTCTTGGGAGAGACTCACTTTCCACAAAAGTTAGAATTTAAAACAGCAATTGTGCTGAAACACGACACTTCCTAACACATCTCCAGAAAGGCAGAATTACTTAAAGCTTTTAATTTTAACTTTACAGATTACACACAGAAAATTAGAACACCGTAAATATTTTTATTTTCTTACAAACGAGATTAAGCAAATCAAGATAAACATTATATACTTGCACCGCATTTTACTCTAAATATTAAGTTAGTAATACACTAGTAGAATCCTAAATAAACGCTAATGCTCTGGAACAAAGAGTAACAGAAAACAAACTCTAAAATTCATCTAAGAATTAACTATACTCAACTAGAGCAGAGCTATGCTTTTTCAAAGGGTTATTTTCTAAGTTGCCTTATGCGACATTAAAATGTCGTAAAATTAAAACTTCCTGAAATCCAGAAAATAAACCTCACGGTAACACATTTTAAAAATCTCAAAGACAATCCTCACTTCCAAAGCAGTTTGGATTGCACAGGTTCACCGTGATAATTAAGTTTCACTTATCTATAGGGCAGAACACATTCAATGTCTGAAGCAGAAAACCTTGCCGCATTCAGTCTTTGTGATTCACCAAGCTATTGTTCACGCAAAGTAACATCAATTAATGGACTGCTCACCCTGGAGCCTAAATACAGATTTGGGATGGGTCTGGGCTCACCTCTGTCTACTATCCAATCTTCATTCGACGCCCCCCACCCCCCGGGACTGGGAAATAATCGCTGGCTACTTGACAGCTGACTTCGTTAGCACCTGTCGCCTGGTCCCAGCTGTACCACACAAGTTAGTCAAAACAGCTTGCAATTTCTCTAAAAAAAAAAAAAAAAAGCAAAATTCTTGAAAAACCGGGAACTCACTAAGCATTCACCAAGTTTTCCGAAAGACCGTGCTTCTTGATTGCTCCCATTCCCAAAAAGTAACCCCGTGGCAGGGTTTCTTTTTTTGTTGTTGTTTTTGGCGGGTGGAGGGGGACACACAATGGAGCTGGAACTGAACAGAACGCCCTCCAAACGAACAAAACCCAGACGGCGGACGACGAGCTCCGCTCTGCCTTCAAACTTAAGGCAAAGCCCGGGCGCGACACGGGGGTCTCGGGGCGCTTTCCGGGGGGCGAGGGCGATGTCAGATGCAAAGCTCCTCCGGAGTTCCCACGTCGCGCACGCCCGTCCGGGAGTCGGCGCGCCCGGGGAGCCGGGGCCGTGCGTGGGGCGGGACCGAGCCCAGCCCACCCGCCCGTGGCCGGAGCCGGGGTGGGGGGAGGACCCCGAGTGTCCTGCCCTGCCCTCACGCCGCGAGCCCTCTGGGGAGACACAGTCCGCCCTTTGTCTGAGTGCGGACTCGCCGCTCGGTCCCCACCAACTTGTGTCCGTCCCGTCCCACCCGGGCGCTCCCGCGGCCCCGCCACACAAAGGAGACTTGGCAGCTCGAGGTGGGGGGGACGGCTCTGCCATCCGGACCGGGCACCGGAACGCCCCTCCAAAGCCGGCGGGCAGGCAGAGGGACCCCGGCGGCCCCCCGGCCCCACGCGCGCCGCGGCTCTCGCCCCGCGTCTCTGGGAGAGGGGTCCGCGCTGCCCCACTCGCGGGGTCGCGCGAGCCGGCCCGCCCCCCTCACAGGAGAAGGGGGTGTCCCTCGTGGAGAGGTGGGCGAGAGGGGCAGGGGGTCCTCCCCGCACCCTTCCCCCCTCCCCAACCCCCCGCGCGCGCGCGCGCGCCCAGGAGCCAAGACCGGGAAAGCTCCGGCTCCGGCGGTCACCGCGCACCGGCAGGGCAGCGGCGGGGAGGTCCCGGCGTCGCCGCCGCCGCCACCCTGGCTCGCACTCCCGGAGCCCGGCCGGCCGAACTGCACAGCTCGACAGCGCGCGTTACCTTCGTCCCGCGCGCCAACCCGCACCGCTCCCGCGCGCCGCCCCCGCGGGCCGCCACAGCCACCGCAGCCGCCGCCGCCGCCGCCGCCGGGGCTCCACTGCCTTGTGTGTCCCACTGGGTGTCGGACGCGACCGGACCGAGCGCCAAACGCTGCAGCCCAATCGCCATCGCTTTTATTTGGCCCCCCCTGTCCAATCAAGCGCCGCCCCGATTGGCGGGATGCGAGACGGGCGCTCGTCCAATCCCAGGGCCCGCCGGGCTCGGAGGCGACGAGCGAGCCCCAACGCCGAGTCGGCGGGCGCGCGGGCGGCGCGTGCGCGCGAGCTGGCGCCGGGGCCCGCGCCGAGGGACGCGGCTCACCGTGTGGAAGCTCGGCCGGCGCCCGCCGTCTCTTTGTTCTTTTCGCTGAAGGCTCGGCGCCTCTCGGGAAGGCGGTGGGCAGCGGGGCGGGGACCGGGGAGTTGAGGGGTGTGGGGTGGCGGGGACGGGCCTCCGGAGCCCGCCACCACAGGCCGGGAAGGCGGGAAGGGTGGGGTGGCGGGAACCGACTGGAGGGCGGGACGACGCGCTCGCGGCTCTTGGCGGGAACCGGCGCGGCGGAGTTGCCGGGCGGGGGAGGGGCGCGGAGGGCAGGAGAGCCGAGTTTGAACCAGTTCAAAACTCCGGGGGCGGGAAGGGCTTGTAACCGCCGCGCCGATTTTTTTTTTTTTTTCCCCGCGCGCCGAGCCCAGCCCCGGCTTGGCTCGGCGCGCGGCCTCGGTGCTGGGCGCTCGGCTCTCCCGGCGCGGCTCCACCCTAGGAAGCCGCCGTCACTTGGACCTTGATCTCTCCGGCGGCCGCTTTCCCGCAGCCGGCTGCACTGGAGCCGCCCGAGGACGCTGTCCCCACCCCTCCCCAGAAACCTGCCAAGTGGCCTTTGTCGTGAAAAGGCGCCCCTTTCGGTCCCCGGTGATGTGTGTCGTTCCAAGCACGTGTCAGCCTTAAAATGAGTTGGACAAGGGGGCATGGCGTTGGCTGCGGCCTCCGCGCAGTGATAAAATGATCACAAGCTTTTATGATGATTATAAAATGTCCTAAGGTGAGGGGGTGGGAGGACTCCACCTGCCTCAAGTCGGAGCTAAGCTAGGCCTGTCGTGCTTAAGGTACCAGCTCTTCTTCCGTTCCTTCATCTGGCGATGAAGGTGAGTATTTGCAGTTTTATTTTGTGTAATAGGATGCCTCTGTGGGGCCACATGCTCTTGCAGACTGGGGTTCCACGTGGGGAGCTCCGACTGGAAAGTTAGCAAAAGTCAGCTATCAACTTAGGTAAGAAGTCTTCATGTTTTAGGAATTGATTCGATGAATTAGCCCATGAGTTTTCCCATCTTTCTTTAAAAAAACTAATGCTTCATATATTCTGAATAAATTCAGTTATTGGAAAATGCGTGTGACAGGAAGCTGGAAAAAAAAAAGTTGTGCCCCCATAAAAACCAAGTAATGCACAAAGAAACGTGGGGAAGAGTGAAAGCTAGGTGAAATGTGACTATATTGTTAAGTCATCAGTACATTTCATTTTCCGGGGTAAAATGCTCCCTTCTAGACCAGCTATTTAAATCTCCAAAACTTAACTACTTTTACCTAGACTGTTTATCAAATTACTGGCTTTATCTCTATATGATTACATAGTAAAACAGCAGAAGCCTTTGTAACAAATTGATCCATTTAATTGAAAGCTAAAATGACAAAGATCTTCCATCTACTGCTTCTCTCCCTAAATGGCTGCAACAGCCAGGTCTGGGCCAGATGGAAGACAAGAACTCCCTGCTGGGCCCCCCTGCGGATGGCAGGTGCCCACCACTCAGCCATCCTCTGCCACCTGCCATGTCACTCCAGAAGGAAGTTAGATCTGAAGTGGAACAGGCAGGACTGGAATCAGCCCCCCAGCATTGGAAGCAGGCATCCCAAAACTGGCTTAACCTGCCACACCGTAACCCCTGCCTTACACTACATTAATTATACTATCAGTAAATCAAAAGATTATGTAAATGAATGCAATATGTATATGTGTTGACACATTTAGAATCAAGGAATGATGCTGAATATGCACTGGAATTACATATCCAACCAGAGCTGACCATACATCTTGGGAAAACGAACAGAGGGAGCTAGCAGGCACTGCATTAAAAAAAAAAAAAGTTGGGTGCTACACAGTAGCCTGGTAGCTAAAGTCCTTGCCTTACAACCACCAAGATCCAATACGGATGCCAGTTGGTATCCTGGCAGCTCCACTTCCCATCCAGCTCCCTGTTTGTGGCCTGGGAAAGCAGTTGAGGATCCCAAAGCCTTGGGACCCTGCACACACGTGGGATAAATCTCCTGGCTTCAGATCACCTTGGCTCCAGCCACTGTGGCCACTTGGGGAGTGAACCACTGGATAGATCTTTCTTTTTTTTTTTTTTTTTTTAAGATTTATTTTTATTATTTTTTATTGGAAAGGCAGATATACAGAGAGGAGAGACAGAGAGGAAGATCTTCCGTCCGATGATTCACTCCCCAAGTGAGCCGCAACGGGCCGGTACTATGCCGATCCGAAGCCAGGAGCCTCCTCCAGGTCTCCCACGCGGGTGCAGTGTCCCAAAGCTTTGGGCCGTCCTCGACTGTTTTCCCAGGCCACAGGCAGGGAGCTGGAAGGGAAGCGGGGCTGCCGGGATTAGAACCGGAGCCCATATGGGATCCCGGGCGTGCAAGGCGAGGACTTAACCACTTGCGCCACCGCGCCGGGCCCGATAGATCTTTCTGTAAATCTGACTTTCCAATAAAAGTAAATAAATCTTTTTAAGTTGTATTAAGTGTAGGGGAGCTTCAAAATTGATGGAAAATGAAATTAAAAATTGTTCAAGAGATTTTGAAATGTGTGCATAGTTTTTTCATATTGTATACTTTACGTGAAACTTTTGAAAATCTCCCTCATGTGATACAAAGGCTGAGTTGGAACAGCAAAGAGCTAAACCAGTGAATCGTGATATTGCCTAAGTTCAGTGATAACATTATCCAATTAAGCAACGTTATTTTAGGTCACACTGGTAACAGAAGAAAGATCATTTCAAACATTGCAAAAGGACTTCATTCTGTTTTGAAGAATGTGATATTTTGCAGCCTTTTTTTTTTTTTTCTTTTTTTATTAGAAAGTCAGATTTTACAGAGAAGAGACAAGGATCTTCCATCCACTACTGGTTCACTCTCCAAGTGGCAGTGACAGCTGGACCTGAGCCAGTCTGAAGCCAGGAGCCTCACACAGGTGCAGGGTCCCAAGGCCTTGGGATCCTCTACTGCTTTCCCAGGCCACAGGCAGGGAGCTGAATGGGAAGTAGAGCAGCTGGGACCCAAACCGGCGGCCATATGGGATCCCAGTGCATGCAGGACAGGGACTTTAGCTACTAGGCTACCACACCAGGCACAGCTACTTTTAATATTTTGACAAATACTGGAAGACTAGACATGAGAAGAAATATTTTTTTTCTTATGAAGATTTACCTAAGGATGTTTAGCCTAGGAGGGCAAGAAAATGAATAGGCCTTTGGTACAAATTAACAATGCATAAAGGCATACAGACCATGTGTGAGTGTGAATGCTAGCTGCTAAAGAGAATTGCACAAGGCAGAAAGGCAAGCTAAACAACGGTTGATAACAAGTGTGAGCGCCATGTCTGTCTAAAGTTACTCAGGTTACAGTAAGTCATTTTGTTCTTTGTTATATTCACTAGAGTGAAGCCAGAAGTGGCGCCTTAAGTCCTGAAGTCTGGAGGTGTTGTGTTGGGCACTGCTGACGCCCAATGCCCCTTCGGGACTTACCTGGGTGAGCAAGAGAAGGCAGCATGCAAAGTGGCGAATTTCCCTTTCCTTCCTTAGCTTTATAAAATTCCCTTTACATCCCATGAATGGGATTTCCTTCCCAGACATTGATTGACTCTCTCAGCATTCAACAATGATTGGCAGGGTGCTGCCTCTAAACTACACTGTTCCAGGTGCTAGGGTTAGAGTGGAAGCGAAACACAAACTCCTGGCCTCGTGGACTTCGTTCTGATGTGGAAAAGCAGAGTATGCTGCACAGGAACTGCATTAGAGAAAAGGAGGGAGGGAAGGCAGGGCTCCGTGCAAGTTCTGTAATCGTCGCATAGGGCATGCCTCAGTGTAAAGGTGGCATTTGAAGGAGGTGAGGTCGCATTTCCAGAGAGAAGAATGTTAAGTGTTCACAGAGTGGGTAGTGCCTGGGCCTAAAATGGCCGGTAAGCCGTAGGACAGGAGAGGGAACAGTGGGAAAGGATGACCCAGAGGTAAGCGGCCGAGGCAGACCTTTTCAGGGGCGTGGGGACCATGGTTAGGGCCTAGGGGGATTTTGAGCAGAAAAAGTGATCACCAAGATGGTTGTAGCTGCTGGACTGAGAGCCCTGGAGGGGAACAGGGGCCAGATGAGAAGAGCAGAGAGCTGAGCATGTTGTACTGATCCACCCAGAACACTTGGGACTGGCCCAGTGTGGAAGGCAGAAGCTGGTTGGAAACCTCAAGGTCTGGGCAGTAGGGTTTGCTGGCAGACTGGCTACGAGTGAATGTACGCAGCAGAAGCAAGAGACGGCATGGAGGTTTGGAGGCCAGTTTCGTTTGAAACACAATGTTTGGGATGCATGCTTCCAACCAAGCATAATTGCCAAAGATATGGCTGTTGGTGAATATTCCTGTCAGTTAAGTCAGTGTGTTTGTGGGAGCCCTCTTGAAAGGACACCTCCCCAAACAGGAGTACACGTATATACCAGCTCAGTAAAGGAGGGGTCTCAGTACTCTGCAACTTGCTCACATCATTTCCGGGCAGGCGGGGTGGGGGAGGAAGGGGAGTGACTGTCCCTCTGCCCAAGGCCAGCTGAGGCTTCCCCTAGAGATGAGAGGCACTTGTGATAACTCACTGTCCTAAAGATGTGCTTGAGTCACAAAGGAAGTTCAGATAAGATTTCTACATGCTTTTACTTTGTAGCAGTTTTAGGTATTTTACAAGCCTGGACTTGTGGAGAGCTGTGACTGGAAACATCCCTTTGATACCATCTGTCTGCGGATAAAAAAGTTCCATCTAAAACCAAGGGAAAATCTGGTGTCAGTGAGGAAAAGCCAGGGAGACGGTGAAATGCGAGGCAGTCGCGAAATGTGGCTTCCTGGAAGCCAAAGAAATTCAGAGAGAGCACCCAACACCATAGCATGCCGCTGACAGGTGGAGTGGCCGTCTGAGACTTGACGTGCTCAGCTTGGACAACGTGGAAGCCTTCGATGCCCTTGATAAGACTGGCCCAAGTAGACTGGTTGGTGAAAAAGCCAGGTTACCCTGGATTCCAAAGTTAGTAAGAGGAGAAAATTGCAGACAGCAGTTGTAGACTGTTTTCTCAAGACTTTACCAAAGCAAAAGGAAAATAGGGCAGGAGGAGTAAGTGGGGTCCAGAGAAAGCTCTTTGTAAAATAGCCGTGTTAGTATTTAGTGAGAGATCCAAAGCAAGTGGGAAAACTAGTGGTTCAGGGAAGACCTTCCTGGAGCCGCCTCCTTGAGTAAGAGGCGCAGTGCAGAGCGTGAGCAGGGGCCAGGGAGCTGGGTGCCAGGGCCTGGGGGAAGGATGCCGCCTTTGCTGGCAGAGGAGGGGGTAGCATGTGTGAACACAGCTGCAGAAAACTACAGATTTAGCAGGTCATTTCTGATTGCAGCAGACACGCCGGCACCACATGACCAATGTCGGTGGTAGCATTGGGACGAATTTGCAAAGTTAAGGCAGATATCTGTTTAGACCATTATATTGTGACAACACACTTAATATCAATTCTCCTACTTTGACCTTAAAATAATTTTTGTCTCCCTTTCTATAACTCTGCCTTTCAAAAAAATAAATAAAATAAAATTAGTGTCCCAGCTACTCTGCTTCTGATCCAGCTTCCTGCTTATGGCCTGGGAAAGCAACAGAGGACGGCCCCAGGCCTCCCACCCTATGCTGACGTGGGAGATCCGAAGGAAGCCCTCAACTTCTAGCTTTGAATGGGCCCAACTGTAGCAGTTACAGCCGTTTGGGGAGTGAACCAGCAGATGGAAGATTCTCTCATCTCTCTGAAACTCTTTTAAATTAAAAATAATAATTTTCTGTCCAAACAGAAAAATGGATTTAACTATAGACGCATAGAACACATTACAAAAGTAGAAAATCTAAAGGGTCTTTGGGGAACAAATGAAGAGCCATGCGATGTGCTGTTCTTGAGGTCTGAGCTGATCCCATGGAGCTCTGAGAAGCGATGACTCACTCACCCGTTGGATCATAGGGGGAAAACGCCCAGAGTTGGGCCGGGGGTGGCTATATGCAGAAGAAATTTAATACAAAAATTTTTGTTTTAGAAAAAAAAAACTTTGATCATGATTTTTTATTTCTATGAATTTATTCATTTGAAAGGCTGAGTTCTCCCATCCACAGGTTCATCCCCAACCTCAAACATGCAAGACTTGGCCAGACAAAGCCAGGAACAAGGGACTTAATCCAGGTCTCCCAGATGGATGCAGGGACCAGATACTTGAGCCGTCATGTGCTAACCCCCAGAGCACATGCGCAGGACTCCAGCTAGGCACTGGAGTCCGGGACGTGGGTGTCCCATGCAGACTCCTAACCAGGTGGGGTGGAGAATCCTCTGGAGAGTCAAAGGGAGATGTAAACTTCCCTTGAAGTTCTCCCAAACAGGACCACTTCCTGGTACTCACACTGGTGTGTGATCCTGCCTTGTTAGTGCGAGCTGGACTCGACCAGCATCTCATTGGCCACAGACAGGTCAGCACTGCTGCACAGCAGGTTAAGCAATCCGCAGTGCTGACCTCTGTGGGTGTGAGATCGAGTTCTGGGTGCTTCTTACCCAGCTCCCTGCAGATGTGCCTACAAAAGCAGCGGAGGAGGGGCCGGGTGCTTGGACCCCCGCCCCCGCATGGGAGAGCCACCCCCCCCACTTTTGGGGCCATTTGGGAGTGAGCCAGCAGATGGAAGGGCTACAGATCTCTGTCTCCCTCTCTTTATAACTCTGCCTTTCAAATGAAAAAGAATAGGGTGTAACTTTGAAATGAAAACTGGGTTGCAAAAAGACTAACTTTTCCCCCACCCCTTTCCCTGCCTCATTCTTTGTTATGGAATAAGAGCAACAAGCTCTTAATGCTGGGTTATCTGTTACACTTCCACCACCACAATGTATTACTCACTTTCCCAAAACTTCAGCTAAACTGATCAATATAATCAGCATTTTTTAAAAATAACGAAGACTAATTTTTTTAGACAATCTAGAAATTACCTAATAGTTTAAAAAAATTCCAGTATGAAACTGTAGAGTACTTAACCAGAATGAAGAGTGCTTGCCGGGCCTGACACAGTAGCCTAGTGGCTAAAGTCCTCACCTTGTACATGCCAAGATCTCATATGGGCACTGGTTCTAATCCCGGCAGCTCCACTTCCCATCCAGCTCCCTACTTGTGGCCTGGGAAAGCAGTCAAGGACGGCCCAAAGCTTTGGGATCCTGCACCCACGTGGGAGACCTGGAAGAGGCTCCTGGCTTTAAATCAGCTCAGTTGCAGCTGTGCCGCCACTTGTGGGATGGGTCAGCAGACAGAAGATCTTCCTCTCTGGATATCTGACTCTCCAATAAAAGTAAAATAAATTTTTTAAAAAAGAGTGCTTTCCAGTTCAACACCTGCTTTACCAGGGACTATTGAGGATTTGGAGAAGCTGAGTATTGTAAATCTTATTCTAGCCTGTGACAATGAAGAGGATAGAAAAATATTGTATACGTGAGAGTATGGGTATAGTAAGAGAAATATGAGTTGTAAACCAAACATATATATGTATATAATCACACATAATCCCTAATTAATCTTCAGTCAGTACATTGGAAGTAATGACTAAGGTTAGCAAGGTCACCAGATCCAAGACTTGTTTACAAATGAATTTCCATATACTAGCAATAAAAAAGAACATTAAACTGTTAAGACGGTGCTGCAGAGTGCGGCTGTGCCATAGCGCCGACCTCTGAGATTTTTGAGAGCAGCTCCTGAGGTACTGGATGGGGTGGATGAGCTTGGAGATCTTTCCACAAGCAAGGTCAGGAACTTCATCTCTTCACTGTTCTAAGCTCCCCCCTCCTCACCTAATTTGAAAGGCAGAGGAGATCTTCCATCTGTGGTGCACTTCCGCCTCAATAGCTAGGCCAGGCCAAAGCCCAAACCTTGACCTCGGTTCCTCCCCAGGCGCCCCACGGAGGATGAGCGCATCCCGGCGGCTTGACCGGCTCATCCACTGCCGCCATCACAAGGTTCTTGCACATCCAGCGGGAATGCCAGCCGCAAGGCTTTCTCCCCTTTGCCCTCCCAGCCTTGGGGGCGAGCGGGCAGAGCGCGCTGTTGTAAGCTCTGACCTTTGCGGGCCACCTGGCGCGGGATGCTGGTGAGCGCTGATGGCAGACGCCCCTTCTGGTACAGGAAGATCCTGTTCTGCCTCAGTGGCTCACATGTAAGAAACGCTTCCAATTGCAGAACTGCATCCCTAACTTGAGGAGAAAATATTTTCCTGCTGATGAGACTTATCAAAATGGTGTATAATCTTCAGGGGAAAACAGCAGCAGTGATAAAACTTCAGCTGGGAACCATATGCTTTAAGAAACAGCCATTTTAAAGGCACTGTGTCACTTGACAGAACGTACTCGTTTGCAGCGCTGTCATGCGTGCTTGGATCACCTGTGACATTGTGGGGGGGAATTACCTGAGCTTAGTGCAGCGGGAAGTGACCTAAACTGTCTTTGGAATACTCTCAGACTATTCTAGCATAATCTTAGGAATATTATCAGTTGCTCAATAGTCTGTATCATAATTACAAGAAAATATTTTGGGGACCAACATGAGCAGTGGATAGAGCCACTGGTGATGCCTGCGCCCCACTGCAGCCATCTGGGAGTGAGCCAGCAAAGGAAAGATTTCTCTGTAACTCTTTCAAATAAATAAATGTTTAAAAAATAATAATGCGTAATAAACACTAGCAAAGCCTCACTATAGGGACTTACTTTCACAATATTTTTATATAACATATACTTGACATACATATTCATATTTATTTGAAAGGCGGAGTGACAGAGATAGAAACCACCTTCCATCCACAGGTTCGTTCCCTAGGGATGGACTGGCCGAAGCCTGGAACCAGGAGCTCCAGCCAGCTCTCCTGCTCGGTGACAGAGGCCCAGGCGCGGGAGCAGGAGCTGGGGACGAAGCAGAGGAGCCAGGGCTGCACCCAGCACCCCGAGATGGGATTCTGGCCCGCTATGTGGCAGCTTCACTCACCGTGCAGCAAAGAAAGCCCCAGATTTCTTCATTTTTGTCCCTAATGATGTTTCAAAATGGCATCTCCTGTATTATTTTACAAGCCAGGGTCTTTCTAAAGTAGTATGAATTAGAAAATTGCATTTTTGCTAACATATTAAAGCATGTCTACTTTCCGATCATATTGATTGTATATGTTTTAATAGCATTTTAAAGCACGCTGGTGTCTGTTCTGGGACCGTGTTTTGGAGCATGCAAGCCCGGGCCTGCCCTGTTTCACAGTGTAGACAGACTGGTTCTCCAGTGCTTCCCTGCCCAGTGTCTCTCCAGAGAGAGGTAGAGGTGGCTGCTCCTGCTCGGTCCCTCTCGCTCTGTGATAACTATTTTTTTTTCTGCAACATTTACCTTTGAATGTTGACATTCTTGTTTGTAATAAACTATTTTTTTTTTCAAATTATAAAGAAAATGTAAGTTGTCCATGGCCCATCTCCCAATGACACCAACTGTTATCGTTTTGGTATATCTGCTTTTCTTTTTTTCTTTAAAGATTTGTTTTTATTTTAACTGAAAGCTAGAATAACAGACAATGAGAAAGATCTTCCATCCACTGGTTCACTACCCAGAATTTAACCAGTCGAAAACCAGTAGTGAGGTGCATCTTCTGAGTCTCACGCCTGTGCAGGCCGCCAAGGCACTGGGCCGTCCTCTGCTGCTTTTCCAAGCCGTTAACAGGGAGCTGGACAGAAAGTGGAACAGTCGAACTCAAATCAGTGCCTTTATAGAATGCCGGCTTAGCTCGCTTTGCCACCACGCCAGCCTTTGGGGTAACTCTTCTGGGCCACCCACTCTTCTGGGTTAAAAAGTTAAGTGAGAGACCCTGAGTGTGGCAGGGGAGCTCATATTTGGGTGGCTGTGGCCTTTAGTTCACATGCTCAATGACCAGAAACTACATTCTGACCCTTCAGTTAAGCATGACCTCCTGCCTTTCTGAAGCATGCTCAACAGACCTTCAGCACTGTTCGTGGGCCGCTGGTCCTTTGGGCAGCCTCACTTTCCAGCCCGGGCACACCTGTGAATGCCAGCATGATGACCATAGAACATGGCACACGAGCTTCTCTATGGCGACGGCTTTCAGATACTCGGTGGTTTATTGGATGCACATCCGCTTGAGGATATGTGCAGCTTCGCAGCTTTTTTTTTTTAAGATTTATTTATGTTGAATGTTTGTTGCCAAGGTGAGGGGATTGCCAGCCCATATGGGGCACTGAGCAGGCTAGATGGAGAGGGACTAGGAGGGGAGGGGAGAAGCAAAAACCCCTGCCTCCTGTGACCACGGGGTGAGGGTCAGGGAGATGTTGCTCATTAGCAGATCACATCAGCGTCGGCTCCAGGAGACAGATGGTCGCCCGTGGCCTCCCAGGGACCCCTGATCCAGGAAAGAAAGTCCTGAGGGTGTTGCTTGCATGGATTTGATTGTTTTGAGATGTTGGCTCCATTGTACCAGAACTTACTTCTGGTACAATTCCTTACAGTTCCCCCTAATGCCTGCGGGCAGTCCATGTCCGTGTCAGCATGTCCACACCTTGGGTGTTTCCTGGAGAGCTTGGCCTGTAGCATTATCCACCTGCTTTGCTGTCCCCCTCTTAATGGGATACTTGAGGTCTTCTGTTGAACTAGAGGAGCTGCTGCTGCGTTGTACTTTTACGTGTAGCTGGGTGTGTTGTTTATCCTTGCACAGAAGTCAGCAGTGAGACGGCCCTGGCTTGCCATGTGTGCCCAGGCTGGACCACGCATTCCTGTGATGTTCGCAGAGGTTGGGTTTGGGTACTGGGAATCCTCCTAGGCTGATCCTCAGAGCAGTGTGGCATGCCAGAGGGTGCTGCAGCCTGGCCCGTCCTGCCCACAGCCCTGACTCTTGCATATGTCACATATTCTAGCAATGAACAAAGATTTGACCCTCCTCATCTGTGTGATTTTGTGGGATTTTCTGTGTCAAATGAATACCAAACCATTTTCACAAGTAACCTGAGGTCACTTAAAGAATATGCTGGGTTTTTTTAAGTTGTTGAATACAACAGTAGGAGATAAACTGATATGTGCTGATATTAAGAGATTGCAGGGATGTATTATAAAATAAGAAGGGAAGCTATAAAGCAGTGTGTGGTGCTTGTGTTCATGTGTCAGGGGTAACTGCGTGTGTGCACAGAGTGAGAAGGGGTTGGAAAGTGCACACCAACGGGGTCGTCGGGGCCTGGGGAAGGAGGCTTGGCGACAGGGGTACCTGTGTGTTGCTGCAGTGCTGAGAAGGCAAAGCTGTACACTGTGCTTTTTCATTAAGTTATATGCACCACAGTATTTTAAGGCACCACTTTTTCAATTATAACAGACATGTTTCATTCTCAAACATTGATGATACAGAAAAGTATAATTAAGAAATAAAAATCACTGGAGACTATCTCTCTCCACCAGGTGGAATTATTCTATTACAGTCACAAACCCCAGAGCCAACCTAACACGTAACAGGTCCTCTACTGGGCTGGGTCTTGAGAGAACTTGTACCGTGCAGATTCACGATTTTGAAAATATGCTATGGCACTGAGAACGCAAGACACGGCGAGCTGTAGCTGAGTGCTTGCAGCTCTACCGAGACTCCTGTCGCAGTCCCCACAGACTCCATCCATCTTGTAGCCTACACTCCGGAAGCACACAGCACAGGTGTCCCCTCAGTGCTGCTTCACGGACTGGGCTCTCTGGTGGCTCTGTGCACATCCCAGTCAGGCTCCCTGATGACGTGATTCTTCACCCACCGCCCTAAATAACAAAAACCTCTTTTTCAGGCCCAGCACAGTAGCCTAGTGGCTAAAGTCCTCCCCTTGCACACACCAGGATCCCGTATGGGCACCACAAGCTCTCTGCTCGTGGCCTAGCAGTCGAGGATGTCCCAAAGCCTTGGGTCTCTGCACCCACATGGGAGATCTGGAAGAAGCTTCTGGCTCCTGGCTTCGGATCAGCTCAGCTCCAGTTGTTATGGCCACTCCTTAGGGAGTGAGCCAGCGGATGGAAGATCTTTCTGTCTCTCCTTATCTCTGTAAATCTGCCTTTGCAATAAAAATAAATCTTAAAAAAAAAAAAAAACCCTCCTTTAAGGTTAAGGTTCTCCTGCTAAGTCTGACCACCACCTGCTGAAATTCACTAACATGACCGTCACTTCTTGGAAGACACCTGTGACTGCCAGTCACTGGGAACTGTGGCAGAGTCGCAGTGCTCTGAATAGATAACGCCGGAAGTGACACACCTCCAGCAGCACACTCCGGAAGACGTTCTGCGCCCTAGCACTCAAAAACCTCTGAAAACCTCCTGTTGAAATTGCTCTGAGACACTGCATCTTCTAAATGGTGACATCATCATCATCATCATTATTTTGCTTATGAAAAAACAGTTATTGGAAGCCAGAGCTGGAGTGGTGAAGCAGGGGCCCAGTGCTGGCAGCAAAGGGGAGCTCGTCCCGTGCTGTTGAGGTGACAAACGTGGCCGAGCAGGCTGTGTGTGACCCGGGGCCATTCTGAGCGACTGTGCCCATTTCAGTTGATCAGTGCTTGGGCCAACTCAGTTTTAAATCCTCATTTCCATTACTGTTCCCAGACACACCCCGAAGTAGCCCACTCTTGTTACAGAGACAGACACAAGGAAAGGGAAAAAAGGAAGGAGGGGAAAAGAAGGGCGAGGAAAGAAAAAAAGGAAGGAAAAAGGAGGAAATAGGAAGAAAAAGGAAAGACCCCACTTGCAATTAACTATTCACTTGTGATTCACATAAAGGCTGTCTTGGTTTTGTTTTTCTCTTTTGTTTTTTAGGATTTATTTATTTGTTTGAAAGGCAGAGGTACAAATAGAGAAGCAATTTTTCCCCTCTACTGATTGACTCCCCAAGTGGCCACAATGGCCAGGGCTGGGCCAGCCGAAAGCTAGAGGCCAAGAGTGTCATCCAGGTCTCCCACATGAAGGCAGGGGACCAGCTACTTGAGCTGTCTTCTGCCGCTTTCCTTGGCACATCAGCAGGGTACTGGATCAGAGGTGAAGCAGCCAGGCTTGAACTCTCACTGACATCACAAACCAGCATTACGGGCAGCAGCCTTACCTGCTCTGCTTCCACACCAGCCCCTCTTCCTACCCTCAATCTGAGGTTTAAAGGATCTGCTGCAGTGTTTCCAGTTCATGCCCACAAAACCATTCTTAAGATTCTGGGCCTGGGGCCATGGCCTAGCAGCTAAAGTCTTCGCCTTGAACACACTGGGATCCCATATGGGCGCCATTTCTAATCCTGGCAGCTGCACTTCCCATCCAGTTCCCTGCCTGTGGCCTGAGAACGCAGTCCAGGTCGGCCCAGATCCTGCACCAGTGTAGGAGACCTGGAAAGAAGTTCCTGGCTCCTGGCTTCGGATCGGCATAGCATCGGCTGCTGCGCTCACTTGGGGAATGAATCATCGGACGGAAGATCTTCCTCTCTGTCTCTCCTCCTCTCTGTATATCTGACTTTGCAATAAAAATAAATAAACCTTAAAAAAAATCCTCCTGAGGAGTCAGCACGGTGGCATAGCTTGATGATTCTCCATCTGCTAATGCCAGGGATCCCATATGGGCTCCAGTTCATGTCCCGACTGTGCCACTTCCCATCTTGCTCCCTGTTTGTACCTTGGAAAGCAGTTGAGGATGGCCCAAAGCCTTGAGACCCTGCACCCACATGGGAGACCCAGAAGAGTCTCCTGGCTCCTGGTTTCAGATCAGTTCAGCTCTGGCCATTGCAGGCAGTTGAGTGAACCAACAGATAGAGGATCTCTCTGTTTCTCCTCTCTCTCTGTAAAATCATTCAAATAAAAGGTTTTTTAAAAAAAGAATACCCTTTGAAAGGAATGGATTTTAATAGCTCTAGTCAAATGAAAAGGACAGTCTTCAGAACAGATGTTAGAAACGTGACAGCTCAGGGGTGACTTTGATTCAGCTCAGCGAGGGAAAGCTGAGACTGAAGGCGGAAAGGCTAACCTGGGGTCTGGAAGGGGAGTCCTGCTGGGGTTGAGCTCTGTAAAGTTTCTCAAAAAATATATATATATTACTTCATGTGCAGTTAACAGCAGATTTCAGAAAAGTGAACATGTAGAACATGGAGGGAGGGAGGGATAGGGGTTTCGGGGGACAGGAGAGTTCCCAGTGTGCTCCTGAGCTGTCCTGAGCACAGAGAGGCACCTGAGGGTTTGAACCTGCCAAACAGGGTGCCAGGAGACCCTTGGGACGAGAGTTCAGGCGGCCAGGCCCCAGTGGGAATGCCTTCTCCAGGGCCAGGAGCTTTGGGGGGCCCACAAGACCAATGGTGTGAATGGCTCCTGAAAACCAGCCCAGGGCCCGGTGCGGTGGCGCAGTGGTTAAGGTCCTCGCCTTGCACGCCCCGGGATCCCATATGGGCGCCGGTTCTAATCCCGGCAGCTCCACTTCCCTTCCAGCTCCCTGCTTGTGGTCTAGGAAAGCAGTCAAGGACGGCCCAAAGCCTTGGGACCCTGCACCCACGTGAAAAATCTGGAGGAAGTTCCTGGGTCTTGGTTTCGGATCAGCACAGCACCGGCCATTGTGGTCACTTGGGGAGTGAATCATTGGACGAAAGATCTTCCTCTCTGTCTCTCCTCCTCTCTGGATATCTGACTTTGCAATACAAATTTAAAAATAAATAAGTAATTTTTAAAGATTCATTTGTTTATTTATTTTGGAAAGTCAGATTTACAGAGAAAAGCAGAGACAGATCTTCCATCCACTGGTTTACTTCCCAAGTAGCTGTAGTAGTTGGAGCTGAGCTGAGCTAATCCAAAGCTGAGAGCCTGGATCTTCTTCTGAGTCTGCCACGTGGGTGCAGGGTCCCAAGGCTTTCCCAGGCCACAGGCAGGGAGCTGGATGGGAGCTGGAGCAGCTAGGACACATGCACGAGGACAATTTAGCCGCTGAGCCATTGCACCAGGGCTCCGTGTGAATTATTATTAAGTAGCTGTAAGGTAAAACCTATTCTCTGCGAAGAAGAACAGCACTTAAATGCATATAATCAGCCTTGAGCATGAATTGTTCCCACACATGTCCTACAGGCAGATGCCAAAGGCTAACCAAACAACTGGGCAAACGTCATGCATCCAAAGCGTCATCTAAACTGTGTTCCGCGTTGAACTAACAGTTAATTGATTACCTTTAAGCTCGAAGTGATTATTCCCTGCACCCATGCAGGTAGGTACCTTTGCCCGCACATGGCAGAAACCCTCCAGTGTTTACTCTTCTAGGAACTCAGAGATAACCCAGGTCAGGATTGATCTGCCTGCTGCATAATGTCAGGAAGGTCTCGGATATTGGCTTGTTTCGCCTTGCACATTGGCTTCTAACCCAAGCGAGTCACTTCATGGTCACAAGACAGGTGCTGTAGCTCCATGTGTCACATGCAAGTTCAAGGCTGAAAAGGGGGGCAAGGGGCTGAGTCAGCTACCACTCTCTCACCAAGAGCTGTGCAGAAGTCTCCCTGCGGACTTCGTCTCGTGTCTCCCAGGCAAAAAATGCAGCCCATGTCCACACGAGCATGCAAGACGCTTGCTGTTGGAACAGAAACCTTTAATACCCTGAGCAAAACCAAGGTACTTTTTTTTTTCTAAGATTTTTTTGGGGGAGGGGAGAAAGATGTTTACCGAGAGAAGGAGATACAGAAAGACCTTCTGTCTGCTGGTTCACACTCCACGTGGCTGCATCAGCCAGAGCTGAGCTGATCCAAAGCCAGACCAGGAGCCAGGAGCCAGGAGCTTCTTCCAGATCTCCCACATGAGTGCAGAGACCCAAGGCCTTGGGCCATCCTCCACTGCTTTTCCAGACCACAAGCAGGGAGCTGGATGGGAAGTGGAACAGCCAGGACACAAACTGGTGGCCGTAAGGGAACCCATTGCATGCAAGGTAAGGATTTAGCCACTGGCCCATCACGCCTGGCCCATCAGGGTTTTAGCAGAGACAATGACTCAGGCCAGGGGGCAGGGCTAGCCTGATGTCATCTTCCTGGGGTTCTGGATACCCTTAAATACTTGATCTACTCAGCCTAGTGGGAACAGGAAAACAAAATATGGGATAATGGAGGTATGGCAGGAGCAAGGATACGAAACTTTTTAAACAGCTAAGTAAGCCACAGATACCATCCTTCTCCTACAGTATCCATCCACACAGGGAATTGTGGGGAGTACCCAGAGTGCCTGAAGCTCATCACTGGGTGACTGCATTAAGAAGGCGTGTCCAGGCCCAAGTGTTGCACAGGAGAGTGCTGCTTGGGACGTACACATGCCGTATCTGAATGCTTGGGTTTGAGTCCCAGCTCCAGTCTACCCTTCAGCTGCCTGCTCCTCCACACCTGGGGGTGGTGGGTGATGTCTCAGCTCTGTGGACTCTGCCCCATGTGGGAGGAGTGAGCTAGTGCATGGAAAGACGACTCCTCCTGTGTTTCAAATAGATACATGTTCGAAGAAGTCCTACCTGGAATCAACTCAGCTTTTTACCTGATCAAAGTGTGCAGTTTCTGGGCTCGGCTCTGGCGGTTCCAACTAGGCATGTTGAGGGTCTGTTGGTTGCTGATTGTTTCAAGCCAGGTATGTTGTAGGTCTGTTGGTTGGTGATTCTTCTCCTGGGAGTGTCTGTCCTGCTGTCTGTAACTGAGTTTGCAGTCAACGAAGCTTGACAAAGTTTAACAAGTGGAGTTATCACTGTTTTCATATGCCATCGTGTTGAAAATGAAAACACCAGCAGTTAGAAACTGAGTTTCTATCTCAAATTATTATCAATGTCAAGCAGCTGATTGCAAAATATTATACACAGGGAATTACATAGAACCAGCACCTGCTGAGTAAGAATTTGTAATCTGGAATGATCCAGTGATAATCTCATTTGAATCATCAAATGGGCATGGGGGAATTGAATAATGTTATTAAATGAATATATGAAATCAGTGAATCCAAAACTCCTCATTCAGCTAATAACAGGAGAGATTGCCAATAATGTCTGAGACTACATCTGCTGAACAGAATATTACATGTGCTTTGATTGCAAAATAACAACATTGGTTTTCATTTCACGAGTTGTAGAAATCAGGATCCTCACTTTGTAACCACACCTGGTAATGATGTGAAACAAATCCTAGTAACAGTATGATGACTTAAAATTCATTCTTAGGATCTTGCGTAGTGGCACAGGTGGTTAAGCTGCCACTTGGCATGGCAGCATCACATGTCTGGCCAGGTCCCAGACCCACTTCCAACTCTACTCCCTGCCAACGTGCCTGCGAAGGAGGTGGAGAGTGGCCCATGTCCCCCACATGGGAGCCTGGTGGGTTCTTGGCTCCTGGCTTCGTCCTGGCGCAGCTCTGACTGCAGCAGCCATGTGTGGAGGGAGCCAGCCAGGGGACCATCTCTCTGCCTCTGTCACTCTGTCTTTCAAACAAATAAGTACAATTCCTTCTTAGGCAGAGAAAAAGCATATAAAAAGAATTGTGCTGAATACTATTTTTTCTTTTTAGTGGAGTGGGAGAATTTGCTTTTCAATTTTACTTCCTCCTTTGCCAGTCTAGTAAAGTAGTATTTTGTGCCACTATTTATGCTAGTATTTTTAAGATTTATTTATTTGGGTAGACAGGGAGAAAGAGCTCCCAAGCACTGGTTGACTCCTTGTAGAGTTCCAGAAGCTGGGGCTGAGCCAGGCTGGAGTGTAGAGAGCTTCATCCAGGTCTTCCAGGCAGGTGGCACAGTCCAAGCAGGTGGAGCTTCAGCTGCTCTCCCAGGCACACTAGCAGGATGTGGAGACCCAGGACTTCAGCCGACGTTGCTGTAGAACGGCAGGGTCGCAGGTGGCAGCTCGACCTGTTGTGCCACAAAGATTCGGCCCAACTCCATGTTCCGTGCTTGTAGTTCCGCTGATCGTATCTCTTTTCTCTAACAGCAAACACTGTCCACCACTCCTTCTCTTGGTTTCTGCAGGATTCTGTACTTGACACTAGTTCTGTCTTGGTGAAGAGCAGAGTTATTCTGGAAGCAGTCTTGACACACATCCCATCAGGCCATGGCCTAGGGCAGATTCAGGAGTTAACTCACAGGAGTCCAGGGCACCCTGAAGCAGTCTTTTTCTCAGGCAACAGCTGTGGAGCTGATTCGCCGGTCAGCCAGTCGGCAGGGCCCGGTGGCAGGCAGGGCCCGGTGGCAAGCAGAGCTGAGTTCCCCCGTGCCAGGGTCGGGCTGAGCGTCCAGGCCAGCAGTCGCAGGACCCTCCTTGCTCGCACAGCTTGGCTCCCTAAGTCATATGCTTGTTGCAGGCTGCCCGCCGCAGCAACCATGACTCTGTGGCCTCATTTTCTTCTGGGTCTGACTGCTGCCTGGCTCCCACTGTCCCAAGTTGAGCACCAGCAGAAAAAATAAATAAACTTGAACATTCCAGGTGTAGGTCCCAGAGGCAAGGCACCAAAAGAGGATTGTACCCATTCAAAAGTGATTGGAGGGCCAGCACGGTGGCCTAGCAGCTAAAGTCCTCGCCTTGAACGCCCCAGGATCCCATATGGGCGCCGGTTCTAATCCTGGCAGCCCCATTTCCCATCCAGCTCCCCGCTTGTGGCCTGGGAAAGCAGTTGAGGATGGCCCAAAGCTTTGGGACCCTGCACCCACGTGGGAGACCCAGGAGAGGTTCCTGGCTCCTGGCTTTGGATCGGCATAGCACCGACCGTTGCGGCTCACTTGGGGGGTGAATCATCGGATGGAAGACCTTCCTCTCTGTGCCAAAATAGTTAATTCTATTTTCCACAAACCTCTGTGAGAGAGGTGGGTTTCCCTGATTACAGACAGAGAAACTGAGTCTTGTGGGGAACCTGGGTCAGATGTCTCTAGCTTGTCTGTTGTGGGTGAAACCAGAGCTATTTCTACGAGTCTCCTTCCTCTTCATTATTCTGTACCGAGCCTCCTCTGTGGAAGACAAGTAGATTTGCTGCTCCGACAGCCCTGTGCTGCCTGGCCGTCCTGCTGAGGCCCGCTATAGCAGGTGGTGCTTGACGGTTCCGGAAGGTGTTTCCTGGGAGGCAGGGGGTCAGCCCCGAGGTTCCAGTTCACTGATGCAGACCAGGGCCACATGGGCTGGCCACGCCAGTCTCAGTCCTTGCATTCCTGTCAAGAAGAGGCCCCTGGGCTCGGGTTCCCCATTCGGCAGGCCCAGCCCTGCAGCTGCGGTCTCTATCTGCCTGCAACAGCTCTGCAGGCAGGGCCAACGCATGACACGCACGCAATGCGCTTCCTCCACGTGCCTTCCTGCCCTCCCCGCTGCAGTGCTCAACAGTGATAGCATGTCCTCCGTCCCCACGGACATTGATAAGAGCCTTCGGACCAGATGCAGATCACCCAGGAATTCGAGTCCTGTCCATTTGGACATCTCCATCCACGTTAGCAAAAGTAATTCCTCCTGGGCGGGGATTGTTGCGTTCAGTGAAAAAGGGAGTTATTCCATTTTTCTGTGCTAATATAGGCAGCCATACCTCTTCGCAGCTAAAAAGGCCAAAGGATTTTCAGAACACGTGGGAAGCCATGTAACCGTGTACGGTTGGGATGTGTTGCTGCCAGTCTCCTCG
Organism: Ochotona curzoniae; assembly: GCF_017591425.1. Classification (NCBI taxonomy): domain Eukaryota; kingdom Metazoa; phylum Chordata; class Mammalia; order Lagomorpha; family Ochotonidae; genus Ochotona; species Ochotona curzoniae. The sequence continues at coordinate 21,084,642 of NW_024467095.1, read as the reverse complement.
GAGCTAAGACAACAGGCTTGTTTGCTCCCAGCTCCCGTCTAACACGGGCTCTGCACACACACACACACACACACACACACACACACACACACACGCCACCATCCAGCCTCATCCCTTTGTGCACTAGGGAACATGTATTCAACTGATACGTATTTTTTTGCTATCCAATTTTGAAAATAATTGTAGGCTGAGGAGAATGCTCCCCAAGTAGGACAAAGAATTCCCATCACTACGCCACCCAGTCTCCTCAGGTGTTACCGTTTTACTATACTGCCTTGTCATTTTCTCTTTGTATAGATGTATTTGCACTTTTTCCTGAAGTATTTGAAAATAAACATTTGCTGGCAAATGTTTGCAGACTTCATGATGTTTAAAAATGATCCAGTATGCTTTGCCTTTAATAAGGCTGATTCCTTTATGTAACTGTGGTACAATCCCCCAAATCAGGAAAGCGTCATTGATATAATTAACAAAACACCGGCAATCACTCTACAGAATTCGTATCACAGCGAACTTGTCTTCCTTTTCGGGACTGTGGCAAAATACTCAACGAAACAGCATGTCCAAAGGCATCTTCCACTCTTTTTTGTGATTTTTATGAGGTCATGGGGCTTTTGACAATGTTTGGACTCGGGAATTTTTCAGTTCATTTTATTCATTGGAAAGACCAATAGAGATATGGAAAAAGATTTCCATCCACTGACTGATGCCCACACACCTGCGCCAGCTGGGACTGGGTCTCGGTGTAGACATCAGCCAGCCAGCCACCTGAGCCAGTTCTAATCGAGGCAGCCCTATTTCCCATATTCCCTGCTTGTGGCCTGAGAAAGGAGCCAAGGATGGCTCAGGGCTTTGGGACCCTGCACCAGCGTGGGAGAGCTGGAAGAAGCACCTGGCTCCTGGCTTCAGATCAGCTCAGTTCCAGCCATTGTGTCCAATCGGGGAGTGAATCAGTGGACAGAAGATCTTCCTCTCTGTCCTCTGCTGTGTCTCCTCTCTGTATAACTGACTTCCCAATAAAAATAAATCTTTAAAAAATTTTTAAGTGCCTTCATACATGTTCATGTACAATATCAAAACATAAATAATTTCAAAAACAAGAAGCTGATATTTGGCATTTCCGCAATAAAGTGTCACATTAAATGCCAGTCCTTGGAATGACAGGGCAGGGTATGAGAGTAACTTGGAGAAAGACGAAACAGGTGCCCCTCCAGGAGGCTGGTGAAGTGAGGTGGGTGAGTCAAAACAATCCTCCCACTCAGGACCCATTCCTAGCGGCCAGATGTCCACCAGATGTCCACCAGATGTCCACCCCTTCAGGTCCCACTGGGCTGCACGCTTAGGGCGGCACTGACAACCATAAACCTGCATGGCCTCCAACATCCTCCACTCCACCTGCTGTCACTCCCACATCCCTGGGACTCGACACTCATCCTCTGGTTTCCTTCCATCTCCAGCTTCTACTCAGTCACCAAGCCCTGCCCATCTCACACCTGGACATCTCTCCAACCCTAGAGGGGAGGCTGCAAGGCCACTCAAGAGGTAGACAGAGTCATCCAGGAGACAGACACAAGGACGGCTTGGAAGCTAGAGTCACATTTAGAATCGCCCAGGTAGATATTTGAAGAGACATCAGCCAGGAAGCTGCCCAGCTAAAGTCTCATGGGTGGCAGTGGCTGGGGTTGTCTGCTGTGGCAGTAGTACTGATAGAAGCTCTAAGTAGCTGGCACCTAGGCAGCATGGGAAGAGGGACTCTAAATGGATGCCTGAGAATATATCAAAACTTGCAGAGGAAAGCAATGGCTCAGAATCTCAAAGAAACACCCCCAGCTCATCAGTTTATGGCTCTCAAGCAAATTGCCTTGCTGTTCGCCTATGCCCATCGCTTGCCCCTAAATTGGTCGTTCTTAAAGGCAATGCTGCGCATTGAGAATTCCATAACACACAGAGATCACATGCTGGTCCACACCCAGCCCAACCAATGACAGACTCTGCTGTAATCGGGTGAGTGGGCCATCTTGGATACCCAGCCCCAGCCATGGACCCTTCTTCCCACATCAGCAGCCACAGCCAAGCCCAGTCAGGTCAGAAGCATGCGAGGTGGTTGCTTTCCTGAGGCTGCTCTAGCAAGGTCCCACAGAGTGTGTGCCAAGAAACAAAATTCCATTCCCTCACAGCTCTGGGGGCCAGAAGTCCAAAGTCAAGGTGTGTGTAGATGGGACCATGCTTTCTCTGATCCACCCAGGCTCCACCGGCTTCCGAGAGCTCCCAGTGCAGTTCAGCCGGTGGAGCTGGGTTCCAGGCCCTGCCCCAGGCCTCATGTGGCCCGCCGTCTGTGTCTCTGTGTTCCAATCGCCCTGGTCTCCTGTGCACACCATTGGACCGGGGCCTGTCCCAACAACCTGCTTCAGCCCGATTACATCTACAAAATGCTAACTAGTCAGGGCGTCCACCTGTTGTTTTGGAGGAATTGGAATCCCAACTATGTGAGTGATAAACGGTGCTGCCACTCAGCATGGGAGAAGCTTGCTCTGTGGCAGTAGAAACCGTGTCACTGGTGCTCATCCCTGCAGTGTAGACCTCATTACATCAGGGCATCAGCTGGAAGTCCAAGATTGAACAAATCATTAAAATGTGCTGCTTGGAAATTTGTCTGATTTACTTTTAGTACAGAGGTCGCCTGTCCGCCCACCTCAGTCTGTTTCATTATTACTTTTTCTTTAATTCAAGATCTTTATTCTTAGACTGTTTTTTTTTTTTTTAAGGTGTATTCTTTTGATTGGTGAGGCCGAATTACAGAGAGAAGGAGAGACAGAAAGATCCTCCATCCACTGGTTCACTCCCCAAGTGGCCACAATGGCTGGAGCTGAGCCCATCCAAAGTCAGGAGCCAGGAGCTTCTTCTGGGTGGGTGTAGGGTCCCAAGGCTTTGGGCCATCCTGTACTGTTTACCCAGGCCACAGCGGGAAGCTGAAAGGGAAATGGAGCAGCTGGGACGTGAATTTGGCATCCATATGGGATGCTAGCACCTGCAAGCAGAGTATTAGCCGGATGACGCGCCATACAGGATCCGTCTTAGCTTATCCTAGTAGGACTCAATGGCAAGAAGCTAAAGAACTCGGTCTGTTGCTAACTGTATAACCTCAGGGAAATCAAACAGCCTGTCTGGACGTTAGCTTCATGAACTCAACAACCACTTATTTAAATCTTAAGGTATTTTTTTTTAAGGTGGATCCAAGGTTCCTACGGCTCAGCCCATTGAGTCACAGATCAGGAGGCTTGGCTGCGGAGGGTGAGGGGGTTCCCCAGCTGCGCGCACGCTGTATTCTGGTAGCATTCAGCCAGACAGGGACAGGTTTTCTCAAAGGCTCTTTCCAGTTGATGAACTGACTCTGTTTCTAGGAAACCCTGAATCTTTTTACCCATTTTGAAAACTAAAAGAATATGTTGGATTCAGCTGAATGCCTCTCTGGGTGACCACCATAAAACCTTGACTCTGAGGGTCACGAGTTAGGAAGCCGGTGAACACCAGGTGCCTTCATCAGAAGCCAGAAGGGGTGGCTGGCACCCCGCATCTGGACTTGGACTGTCTTGTTTTTGACTCTTCTCAGTAATGTCCCCACAGTCCTAGACGCCCCAGGACACCTGCCCACGTTTGCAAAGAGCTCACCCCTGAAAACCACTGAACTCCTTGCCTGATTTAGCAGAATAATAAGGAGAAACTAGCGGGCATTGACCAAAACAGCTTCATTGATCATTTTCTTTGAAAGTAAGAAATCCCAGAAATAAGAAACGCGGGGATTGTTGGAAATATGAGCTGGCTTCATCCTCCAAGTGTGTGAGAGTGAGGCTTGCGAGTGAGCTGCGTTTAGAAAGGAAAGGCACTTTGCCTAGGCTGTGTCAGGAGTGGCAGGGAGCGTGGGCTGGGTACGTATTTTAGTATACATCCTGAGCAGATTCAGCTAACAGAGATTAACAGGCAGTTAAAAGGCAATGTTCGACTACAGCAGGAAAGGTGGGGACACAGCAGTTAGAGCGAACAGGTCGCAGGATGAGGACAAGGCTGCTGCCAGCTCCAAGAGTCGCACCTGTGGCAAGAGCCCACCAGGAGACACACAGGACACACCTTTGTTCCCCCGTGGCAGGGGAGTTGTCTCGGTGCCCATCACGCAGCCAGGCCCTGGGGTGCTCTGTGTCGGGGAGGTGAACAAGAAGCAGCCCTGCCCCTGCCCCTGGACTGGCAGCATGCAGGGTGAACAGGGTAGCCTACAGCATCGCATGGGGACCTCCCCGCTTCCCCCGCTCGCAGCAGAAATCTCTCAGGCAGCAGCAGCGAGTTAACGAGCGTGTTATTTATCCACGCCTTTCGCCACCCACTCTTCCAGCATCTTCCAGCATCGGTGCTGCACGGTGGTTACTGGCACCACCCTGCCCTTGACCCCCCACACCCCCACTCCCCATCCCCCTCCACCCCACCTCGCGCACACCTGGCCAGCTCGCCAAGGCCAGTCTCAGAGAAGGACGCGCACCCGCCAAGCAGGGAACACAGCGCAACAAAGAGAGTTCGGGAAGCGGAGACCCTGCAGGCACAGAGACCCTGCAGGCCCGTCAGTGCCCCCTAACCAGGGGCGGGGGCCCCTCTCCCCTAACAGAGGAAAAGGGATGGTTGCCCCAGGCAGCTCGGCTCACCCGCAGGAGCTGCAGTCTTTGCAGCTTTGTTCCCAAGCAGATTTCCCAGGCAGACCCACAGTAGCCCTTTCCAACTTTCTAAAACAGGAACACGAGGAGAGGGTCCCCTGTAGGAGCAGTCCCTGGAACAAGGGCAGCCATATCAAGTCCAGGGCCATGCGCCCTGCTGCCCCAGGTCGGCAGCAGGGCCAGGTGTGTTTCAAAGCGCAGGGTCACTTGGGTGAGTTCCCTTGCAAGGGTTCCTGCCACAGCCCAAGACGGTTGCACAGTGGCTGCCTTCCAAGCTGTGCCAGCAGCGTTCTTCCTCCCTAACCCTGCCTTTCCAACAGCCGAGATTCACAGAACACATGGCTGGCTCCCAGGTAGCAACTGCCACCCGTCCAGGGTTACAAGGCCACTTTTTTTTTTAAGTTTCCTTTCCGATTACTTTAGGTCAAGGGCATCTAGCAGGAGCCTGATGAATCGCCACTGAAGGAACACTGGGTAATTCCTACACTGGCAGTTTTCTTTCTGTACTCTACCCAGCAGTCTCCCAGGGACATCTGGGTAGAATCCGGACTCCCTAACAGCCATGGTCTTTTTTATTTTTTTTAAAGAAATTGGAAAATCAGATATACAGAGAGGAGGACAGACAGAGAGGAAGATCCTCCTCCGATGCTTCACTCCCCAAGTAGCCGTAACAGCTGGAGCTGAGTAGATCCAAAGCCAGGAGCCCAGAGCCTCTTCCGGGTTTCCCACGCCAGTGCAGGGTCCCTAGGCTTTGGGCTGTCCTCGACTGCTTTCCCAGGCCACAAGCAGGGAGCTGGATGGGAAGCAGGTCGGCCAGGATTAGAACCAGAACCCATATGGGATCCCAGCGCATTCAAGGAGAGGACCTTAACCACTATGCTATCTGGCCGGGCCCAATAGTCATGGATTTCAACAACAACAACAACAACAACAACAACAACATCCTTTGCATCAAAATTAACTTTAAAAATTATTTTTTCTTGGAAAGCTAGATTTTACAGAGAGGAGACAGAGTAAGAACTTCCATCCACTGGTACACTTCCCAGCCATCCTTGATTAATTTCCCAGGCCACAAGCAGGGATCCATATGGGAAGTGGAACAACTGGGACACAAACTGGTTCCTGTATGAAATCCCAGCACTTGCAAGGGGAGGATTAGCCAATTGAGCCATCACACCAGTCCCAAAATTAACCTCTTTTAAATTCCACTTTTGGGCCCAGCAGCATGGCCTAGCAGCTAAAGTCCTCGCCTTGAACGCACTGGGATCCCATATAGGCACCAGTAGTAATCCCGTTAGCCGTATTTCCCATCCAGCTCCTTGCTTGTGGCCTAGGAAAGCAGTCGAGGACAACCCAAAGCCTTGGGACCCTGCAACCACATGGGAAACCCAGAAGAGGATCTGGGCTCCTGGCTTCAGATCAGCACAGCACCAGCCATTGTGGTCACTTAGGGAATGAATCATTGGAGGGAAGATATTTCTGTCTCTCCTCCTCTCTATCTGACTTTGCAATAAAAAATAAACAAATCCTTAAAAAGTCCACTTTCCTTGAATTTTTTTTTAAAGAACTACTATTTGTTAAGATATTTTTATTTGAAAGGCAGATTTACAGAGAGGAGAGACAAAGCTTCCATCTGCGGTTCACTCTCCAAATGTCTGCAACAGCCAGAACTGAGATTGTCCGAAGCCAGGAGCCAGGAGTCTCTTCTGAGTCTTCCACGCGGGTGCAGGGGCTGAGGGACTGAACCATTCTCCACTGCTTTCCAGGTCATGAGCAGGGAGCTGGGGGAAGTGAAACAGCCGAGATACGAACCTGCACCCATATGGGATGCCGACCCCTTCCAGAAACATTTTGATGTTTTGTCATGCCTGTGCCTCTTGGCTTTAGGCACTTCTGTGCCAATTTTTTTCACCTTTGATCATCACAGCAGCCTAGGGAAGTAGGTTTTAACCCTGTCCCAAAGGTGGGAACATGGTAGCCAAAGACAACATTCCTAAACACCCAAAGCTCCAAAGGATCAGGCCAGGGTCTCCGTCTGCAGAGAACACCACTTGCTGACGTCCCATCTGACTCATTGTGAAGCTCCAGGGCCCCTCTAGTTTGCTCTTTACGTGTAAGCTCAGGAAACTGAAGAACTTGGTTGTGTTTCTCTGGCAACCTGACTGGGTTAGAGTTCAGGCAGGCATGTGAAGGCAGTCTCCTTAATGAGTCATCTGTGAACCGGGGATGCAAACCTGTTACCACTCCAACCAAGAGGTAAACGCGAAACTCAGTTACTTTTCCAGCATCTTTAAGGCGGGATTTTTCCACTTCAGTGCCACTAACATTCAGAGCCTGCTAGTTCTTTCGAGGTGGGAATGGGAGGGCTGTCCTCTTTCTCCTGGGAGCAGCATCCCTCATCTCTCTACACACTGGTGCTGCAGCAACCCCGTCCCCTACTGTGACAGCCAGAGCGAGGAGGGCAGCAGGTTCAGGGCCCTCTCTGACCCCTCCCAGTGGAGGACCACTGTTTTAAAAGCAATTTGACAGAAGAATTGTATATCTGCTTCATCTAATAATATGAAAAATCTGATCCAGAATTTTGTATGTCTTTGTTGCTTTTTGATTTCATTTTTTCAGTAATTCATTTTTATTGATTTTATTGTAAGTATTAGTCTGTGAGGCATTGGGGAAATTAAAAAAAAAAAAAAAGCAAAGCAAAACTGATCTTTCACCATGGATGGTTCCAGAAGCCCTGCGGGGGGTGGGGGTGATTAAAACAAACACCCAAGTGAGAGAAGAGCCGGCTTCCAGGGGGCGAACGTACCCCATTAGGTTCGTTTCCTGTCTGGACCAGCAGTGATGGTTTGTAAGCCTAAATACAACCTTGCAGCATTTTAATTTCCTTTTTTTTTTTTTTTCACCAGTGGTCCAAGCACATGGTATGAAATTTGAAAAGGCACAGCCCCAGCCATGCGATCCTCCCAAGCGACCAGCATCCCCTCGTGAGCCCTTCCTCACGGTACAGGTGCACACGCCTTCATGCGCCCTTCTCCCCACAGGTGGCGGGCTTGAAGGGCAGCAGAGCCGCTGTTGCTGGCCACGCTGTCACCCAGCACACCCGTGCACGCCGGCCACACCGACTTGGACCAGAAGGCTCTGCAGCCAGCTTACCTTCAGCTTCTTTGCAGCACCGTTTTCATTGTCAATGCCATCAGATTCTGCCCTGCTTCTTACTCTCCCTCTCCTTCTGCTTACAAAAGCAATAGAGCTTATCATAAACACTCACATATCACAGAAATATGGAACTCTGCGAGTGAAAACACCCTGTAATTTCATCCTGACCTCCCTACCCTAACCAACGTGAAATCGGATCTTTCGTTCTGCACTTATTCCTGTGTGTGTGTGGGTTTCAAAGAAACAAATGGGTCCAGATGTGTATTCTATCCCACAGCTGTCATTTTTGGGTATGAAAGGTTATATACAAAATACCAAAGCTTTGATAGCAAAACCAGGGTATGTCAAAAGAATCTATTTGTAAAACATAGAGTTACTGTGAAAATGTCTTTCCACATTGTAGAAATGTGAAAATCCACCAACGTGCAGCCATTGGGCAGCATGTATATTTCCTTGACGTCCAACCAGAAGAATTGTTCTCATGCAGTATTTATTAAAATGTATGTTTTCTGTCCAACATTATTGAAGAAAACAAATATTTCCCCGGTCCAGCCTAACCATCTTATTAACTGTAAATTGCATTATCTGAAATGAAATCAATATTCCTCTGGTATACAGTGCTCCTAACATATCATTGCAAACCGCATTAGCAGAGGAGCCTGCATACGATTTAGCAGGCTTTGTCCTGTCTCGCTATTGTGCAGACGCCTTCATCCAAACCCCGCAGTCGGAACAGAGCATTCATTATCACCGAGGGCAGGGGGAAAAACGTCACTTTCAAAAAGCAAGCCTCTTGTGGGAGGTGGGGGGAAATCCAAGCACCTATAAAACTGTATCACATAATAAAATGTTATTAACAATCAAAAAATAAAGATATTTTTTTAAAAAAGCAAGCCTCATTGTAGGTAAGTGAGTGACACTTCCAGCTTTGGATACCCCAAATCCAACGTCGCTGTTGAGAATATTTGTAGCACGTTTTATACTTGCAGCTCTGAGCTCCATCCCGTGCGTGACACAAAGACAATTAAAATACATGGGCTCTGCTGTGCGAGGATTTCTTAGGAGGTAGTTTTTTTTTTTCTCCTTTCTGGAAAAAAAAAAAATGCACCTTAAACACTCTACAATTTGCTGATTCAAGTCCATGTACTGCATGGCAAGGCTAATTATTTGTTTTCAAGCAAGCATTTTTGCTTCTCGGGGGTGTCTATTCATATCCGCAGACATCCCTCCTATACCAAAATATTTTTTTTCGGTTTCCTGAAAATGAAACTGAAGAAAACACTAAAGGAACCCTTCCATTATAAAATTAGATAAGCTGTAAGAGAAAAGGATCTCTATTTTTGCATGTAAGAAAATTGGCATTTAAAGAACAAGTGTCTAAAAACTGCAAGTACTAAAAACACACGCTCAACAGGGTGGCACAGTTAGCAAGGAATCAACATTTTCATTGTTGACTCGGCATTATTAACGATCATATTGGCCATATTGGCTTCCATCCATTAAGGGCACATCCACTTAGTAAAAGATGACTCTGAAAATGCCAACAGGAACACCACTGCAAAAGGAAGCCAATCTAAATGTACCCTAAGGAGCAGGCATTGCGCCTGGCAGTTAAGACACACCTATTTCAGAGCAGAGTGCCTGGTCTCCATCCTGGCTCTGGCTCTTGAAGCCAGCTTCTTGCCAGTGTAGACCTTGGAGGGGAGCTAGAGTGACTCCAGGGGTGGGGTTCCTGCCACCTGTGTGCCAGAGCTGACCTTCATTCCTGGCTTCAGCCCCCATCATCACGGGCATTTGGGGAGTGAACCAGTGGATGCAAGCTCTTTCTCTGTCTCTTTGCCAGTTGCCTCTCAAAAAAAAACTAATTTTGGGGACCAGCACAGTGGCTCAATACACTAATCCTCCACCTCGCAGTGTTGGCATCCCATATGGGCATCAGTTTTAGTCCCAGCTGTTCCATTTCCTTTCCAGTTCCATGTTTGTACCCAGAGAAGAAAGAAGTAGGGTGGCCCAGATGCTTGGACCTCTGCACCCAGTGGGAGACCCAAAGGATGCTCCTGGCTCCTGGCTCTGGAGCAGTCCAGCTCTGGCCATTGCAGCCATTTGGGGAATGAATCAATGGAAGGAAGATCTCTTAGGCTTTACTTCTCTCTGTAAATCTGCCTTTGAAATAGAGAAAAAAAATTTTGAATAAGTTTTCAAATTTACCCTGAATCCATGACAGTATGATTGTGTCTTCACATCATAGCTCCACTTCAGCTAATCACGCAGCTCGTGTCTTCCCATGAAGCCAGGAGCCAGATGCTTCATCTGGGTCTCCAACAATTGGGTCATCTTCCGCTGTTTTCCCCAGGCCATCACGTATGGGGTGCTGGTGTCTCAAGTAGCTTTACTTGCTATATCACAAAGTCAGTCCCTCCTTTATTTTTGAGAAAGTGTTTATTTACTTTTTTTAAAAAAATGTATTTGATAGAGAAAGACTGACGCAGAGCAAAGCCCCAAATGATTGCAAGAGCCGAGGCAGGACCAGGCTGCAGCCAGGAACCCAGAATCCAGCTAGCTCTCCCCACATGGGTGGCAGGGTCCCATGCACTTGAGCCATCGCCTGCTACCAGCAGTAGGAAGCTGGAACCAACTCCAGCAGGATTTGAACCCAAGCATTCGATACGGCGGGCATCCACACCACAGAGTCTGAGGTCCGCTCATTTCAACATCCCTCCTATGGGACCCGGAGCGGTAGCCTAGTGGCTAAATTCTTGCCTTGCATGCACCACGATCTGATATCAGGCTCAAAGCCCAGCTGTTCCACTTCCATCCAGCTCCTTGCTTGTGCATTTGGAGTCTCCCCCAAAGCCTCAGGGGAGACCCAGAAAATATCCCGACTCCTGGCTTCGGATCAGCTACAGCTCTGGTCATTGCAGCCATGTGGGGAGTGAGTCAGCCAACAGAGGATTTGTCTCTTCTCTCTGTAAGTCTGACTTTCCAATAAAAATAAATATTACGGTAAAATCCCTGAATGAGCATTCCCTTGATGCCCTGCTTGGCAGTGTACACTTCCTCCCAACACTTAGGACCACCTGACATGCAACGTCATGTGCTTCATTTCTGGATTCACTGCATCCCCTTGGACCAATACTGTATTCTCTCATTTAGCAGAACCCTCTACATCACTCCATCTCAAACCGAGCTTCCACATCTGAATTAATTAAGATTTATTGATCCTGTTTCCAGCTGCCTCACATCACTCCTTTCATTGTTTGGGACACCATTGCCACCATCATTCTCCCCAGTAACCCACTGCTTTATTCTCTTATTTAAAAAAAAAAAATGTTTTGTAAGGGCCTGATGTGGTAGCCTAGCAGCTAAAGTCCTCTCCTTGCACACCTGGGATCCCATATGGGGCCTGGTTCTAATCCCAGAGGCCCCATTTCCCATCCCCACATAGTCTATTTGTGGCCTGGAAAAGCAGTTGAGGACGGCCCAAAGCCTTAGGATCCTGCACCGGTGTGGGAGACCCGGAAGAAGCTCCAGGCTCCTGGTTTCAGATTGGCGCAGCTCCAGCCTTTGCAGTCGCTTGGGGAGTGAATCAACAGATGGAATATTTTCCTCTCTGTGTCTCCTTCTCTGTGTATATATGCCTAACAGAGAAAAAGAAGATTTCCAAACTCTGGTTTGCTTCTCATTTGGCTGGCATCCCTTGTCAAAGCAAGGAGCCTGGTCTCCCCTGTGAGTGCAGCGGCCAAAGCACTGAGGCTATCCTGACTTCCCAGGTTCATTGGCAGGGAGCTGGCTTGGGAGTGGGGCAGCCACGAGTCAAGCCAGTGTGCCACTACGGAATGTCATAGGTGGCAGCTGTCAGTGTCTGGTTCCTCCTCACTATGCCCTAAATTGTCACTACTGTGCTGCTGTCCTGAGGACCCCAGCCCACTGTCTGTCCCTAACCAAACAGGAAAGGAAGCCCTAGTCGGCTGTGAGAGAGGGGCAGATGGGAGAAGTTCAGCTGCCCCTTCAATTGACTCATTTCTTACAACTGTTGTACATTACAGTCATACTCATTGCCATTAAAAAAAAAAAAAAAAAACCACTAGAAAGAGCATTCCAGAAGGAATCTCTCGTTGCCTCCCAACCACCTGCCTAGGGACACAGGTGAGGGGCTGTCCCAGCTGGACCCCCACTAGCTGCCACGTCCTCTTTTCCTCCTTGAACAATCTGCCCCCTGTTCTATGCAGATGCGTAAGTGAACTCTGACCCCTTCAGGACCAGGAAGGCACACCAGACGGCCGGGGGCTGTTCCAGGCATCAGCAGACGGAAGAGATGTTAACATCACAAACCTGCCAGCGTCAAAATCCCCATGCAAAAACCCTTCAAGTTTCAGTTCCACAACGCACTTGCTCAGGCTGTTTCTGCTCAGTCTGTTATACTTAATTTGCCCCTGGAATGGTGCACGGAATGTCTCCTGTTGCTTACTTTTTAAACGCTAGCATGATGGTGGGGCTTTACTCTTCTGTAAGCCCTAAGAAATCTACAAACGCAAGCCCTCCTCGGGTTAGAGATGAAATTGATTTTGTTAAAGCCATTTGGATTCACCAGCAACAACTGCCTTTTAACACATGTCTGAACTTCTACCTAATTATTTTTAGGGCTTTGGGCTGGAAAGCAAATTGCATTATGTTCTTGTAAAAGTCTATACTTACAGAACCATCTGTAATCCCTTCCAAGCAATCTTTGCCAAGTCACTACTGGAATAGCTAATGTTATCATCCATCAGACCATGGCGCTGTGCCCCGGCTGGAAGGGAGTTAGAGAACTGGCAGGTTGGAGGCTCTCCGACTCTCTTCCCAGTCTCATCTTGAGAGTCCAGGGAGCCAAGGGGCAAGCCTGTCCCTTCCCAAAGCCGTCCCTGCTTCCACTGTCCAACACTTTAAACTAGTTCCCCAAATTCTAAAATGTAAGAAGGAAAGAACTTCCTGGAGCCAGAGCCCCTGACCACGTTCCGTCCTCTTCTCCCCTTGGTGCTGGGTTATCAGGGAAGCCACCAGGAACCTCCCCACCCTTGTCCTCACCTCGTTCTTACCCCTTCCGATGCTGAGAGCTAGCAGAAGGGGCAGGCTTTGTGTCATATAAAAATAATTGCTTCTTACCGCTAAAGCCAGACTCGTCCCAGCATGGGCCAAAGCTAAAAAGCGCCTTTTTTTTTTTTTTTTCTAAATATGGTCCATAGTAAGGCAAGCCATATCTCAAACCAGAAGTCCAAGTTTCCCTTCTGTGGCCACCCCTGCCTTGTCCTTCCTCGTTCAGTCCTCGTAGAACTTGCCAGCTCCCCGCACTTCTGCACCACGTGGCTCTCGGGGATTTGCGGGGAGATATTGCGGTGGAACTCTCACTGCCGGTAAGGCGAGGGAAGCCCGGACAAGCTAAGCCCTCTGCCCAGAGTCCTCCAGCTGGTAGGTGGTAGAGGGAGCGGAGATGGGAAATCAAGGCCGCTAGCTTCAGCAGCGGGCACGGGGGTCCTCTCGGAGAGTCTTGCAGAGCTGGTGGCACCAAGCCAAGAAGGCAGCCTAGAGCTGGGAGCACAGGCACAGAGGGCTCGAGCCAGCACGGCGGAGGAAACAGCTTCTCTGGACCAGACATTTCATCCGGAGCCAGGCAGAGCAGTCACCAAAGAGACAGCAGCAGAGCAAGGCATCAGCCCAGGAAACGGATTCCTTCGTTCTTGCTTCAACCACAAACTGCCCACCGATCCCGTTTCTGAAGGGACTTGTGCGTCTACAGCCCATTCCCACAGGGTTCTAAATGGCCCTCACTCTTCCTTAGCCTGTGCCGGGAGATAGGCCCTTTCCTTCCTTCCTAAAACCTTTACCTGATGACGCCGCAACAGGTGAGCCCCGTCGGGAAGGACCTGTGCTTGCCTTCCTGGCAGAGCAGAAGCGGGCGCACCTGACCTGGGCGCTCTTCACCGAGCCCCGCTCAAGCTGCAGAAACCTGGATATCGCTCAGCCGTGCAGCCTCTTTAGCTTCCCAGGGGTCACCTGGGGACGGTGTCTGAGTTCCAGATTCAAGCTCCAGGTGTTCCGGGAGGCTTCTAATCACGCATTCAGGGTTGCTGTCGGTCAGGGTCACATAGCTGTGCTCACTATAAGCTGGGCATCTTCCATGAAAAAGTTGAAAATGAGAACACGAGGCAGGGCCGTTCACTTCCCGATGATGAGCAGGACAGGGAGAGAGAGCATTTGAGCTGGGAAGAACCTCTGGAAGCAGCCAGCCCAGCCTTGACCGAGATGTGTTCCAGGAACCCCGGCCCCTGGAGATGGTCTGCGGAAAGCAGCGGTGCCGGGCTGACTTCCCTTGACAGAGCTGGGAATGCTGAGTCTCAGCCAGCCACCCTGGCTCCAAGGCAAGGTGCATCGGTCTGTACACGTTTCCCCCACACCTTCACCATCTCCGTGTCAGTGTCACATGGTCCACATGTCCGCCATGGCACACCAGGACCCCACTAGAGACACAGGTCTACGACTTGTTTCAGGTAGCACAGCCCAGGTCCCCTGTGTCATCGGCAGGGTCCCAGCCGCTTGAGCCATTAGCAGGAAGTTGGAAATCAGCTGGGACTTTGAAATGGGATAGGGCGCCCCACGAGATGTCTTAACCACCCCCACCAATGCCCTGGGAGCTGCTTCGGGTTCCAGACTTTCCCTTACTTCTTGCCGTTGTAGCTCCAAAACGTTCTATGTTGGCCCCACTTGCCCCAGCCATCACCTGGCACCCCCAGCCTCCCTGGCATCTCCTCCCAGGGCTGCCTCCTTCAGCGTTCCTCTTACAGGGCAGCGGGAAGGACGTCACTTCCTTCCTTAGAATCCCGGGGAGCTTCTCTCCTTTAGTATAAAGCCCCAAGTCCCTAAAAAGGCCAAGCAGTCTGGCTTCCTCCTGAATTTGCTTGTTTCTGGTTACTCCTCCGGGACCGGGGTAGCCACCTGTTATCCAGCCGGCTCAGCACTTCCCTGGGGGCCCCCCCAGCTGTGGCTCCCCACTTCCCCTTTCCTAACACCCTGGGCTTGATGCAGGCTCTACTACCTCTAGTGACCTCTGGCTTAGGAGGCATCCAATGTTTTGAATACGTAATAGTAATAAAAATGTAGACTAAGGCTGAGAGATCCCTCTGTTAAGGTGAAGAACCTAGGCTTTCTGCTTTTGTGATTCTGTCTTATTGGCTTGGCTGGGGGCTGTGTGAACTCCGGGCCTGAGCGTCTACGTGACACCTGTGACACCTGGCAGGACACCTGGCAGGTCACGTAGGCACCTTCAGGAAGGAGGAACCTGGTGTTTAATAAGATGCACCGCCCTGTAGCTCATCAATTTGTGCTTTTTGAAAGTAGCTTGCTTCAAATCCACCAATAGAAGCCTGCCGAATCATGACTGAATAATTAATAGCCTAAAATGTACCAGAACCCTGTACTGCTCAACCGGGGGCTCTCTCGTTCTCTTTTGCCCTCCCTGCTGATCCTGCAGCAGACTCAGCTGCGGCTGCCCCTCCCCCAGCCCAGCTGCCCCTCCCCCAGCCCAACCCTGCTGGGCTGGGGGAGGTGGCTGGGAGATCTAGGCTAACCTGAATAAACCACCTTTACACCTTAGCACCAACTTCAGACTTGATGATCTTCTGGGGGATTCCAAAATCCGGCACAACAAAGGATTTCCAAAATTCAAAATTACTTATTTGACAGCATGTGCTCCCACCTGCTGATTCATTCATCAGACGCCCACAACTGCTAGCGTCAGACTGGAACTAGGAGCCAGGAAGTTGACCGAGATCTCCTGCATGGGCAGCAAGGAGCCCCGTGGGTTGAGTCTTCGCCGCTGCCTGCCAGGGTCGGAGGCTGGAGTCAAGACAGCCGGACGTTAACCCGGACGTTCCATTGTGCGTGGACACATCTTAGCCCGTAGGATAAACACTCACTCTCTCCCATCAACCTTTTGAAAACCCCCTTGCATACATGAATTCCACATTTTTGTACCAAAATAAATGTATCTTTTAGTTCCATTTCTAGGAGCTTTTTGAAATGTTCTCATATTACTAAAGCTCTTAGCGGAATGGTTGCCATGAAAGTAAGCCTCAACAAGACATTAAAAAGAAGTAACTGAATTTCAATCATTTCCAGGGTCCAGCACGGTAGCCTAGCAGCTAAAGTCCTTGCCCTGAACATGCCGGTATCAATCCCAGTTTTAATCTTGGCGGCCCCACTTCCTATCTTGCTCCCTTTTTGTGGTCTGGGAAAGCAGTCCAGGATGGCCCAAGCCTTGAGACCCTGCACCCACATGGGAGACCTAGAAGAAGCTCCTGGGTCCTGGCTTCAGATCGGCACAGCTCCAGCAGTTGCGATCACTTGGGGAGTGAATCATCAGATGGAAGATCTTCCTCTCTGTCTCTCCTCCTCTCTGTATTATCTGCCTTCCCAATAAAAATAAAATAAACCTTTAAAAAATAATTTCCACAAAATCTAGGGCTGTCTAAGTATTATTCCTGTTAAAGAACCATTTGAGGGTCTGGCATGATAGCCTATTCTCTAAATCCTCGCTTTGCATCCACCAGGATCCCCTATGGTGCCAGTTCATGTCCCAGCTGCTCCGCTTCCTATCCAGCTCCCTGCTTATGGTCTGAGAAAGCAGTCGGACGGCCCAAAGCCTTGGGACCCTGCACCCGCGTGCGAGACTCGGAAGCAGCTCATGGATCCTGGCTTTAAATCAGTTCAACTCCAGCTATTGCAACTGCTTGAGGAACGAAGCAGTGGATGCAAGATTTTCTCCGTGTCTCCTTCTCTCTGTAAATCTGACTTTCTAATAAAAAATAAATCTTACAGAAAAAAAAAGAGCTGACAGTTTTATTTTCACATTTCCTAATACGAATGAAAACTTCACGTTTAAAGATCCCACTTCTTTCCTCCAAAACCACTCTCTTTCTTACAGAAACGAGGCACAAATCTTTCCGGTCATGCTGTTTAAAAATGTCCAGAGTCAGGGGTTGCTGTGGTGGCATGGCACACTCATCCTCTGACTGCCCGTCAGCATCCCATGCGGGCACTGGTTCATGCTGCTGCTGCTCCACTTCCCAAATGGACTAGCAAAAGCGGAAGCGTGTATTCCCGCATGCAGTGGGTATGTAATGCTGGTATGCACGGGATGAGATACTCCAGGGGGTGCCTGTCATCTGGGGCTTACCCACTTCTCTGTGTAGGCGAAAGAGAGAAGGAACAAATGTGGACTTCTGGAGAACAAATGTGAAATAAGCAAGTTGGCGGGAACATTTATCTGCACAGGTGTGAGGTCCTTCTGTCTCCTTTAGGACCATGCCATTCCTCAGGGGAAGGCCCTTCGGCGGAGACCGCCCTAACCAACAGCATTGACAGCGAGCTGCCTCGCTTCCAGAAGTGCCTGCTTCCTGGCCAGGGCTCTGGGAGCCGGCTGGGAGCTCCACTGTCCGCGTCACCCAGGGGGCGGGCAGCGGGGCAGGGCTAGCTGGGGTTAGCTCAGGCTCAGTAAATATTACCCAGATGCAGGGAGCCAGTGTATTCTACCAGTTTCTAAAGATACCAGCATGAATGAACTAAACATGAGACACTACAGAGAAAAGTATGTCATTATAGAACTACAGTAATTGGTATTCTATAAATGCCCACCTTAGGTGACAGTAACCCCCAAATCGGGATCTTTCAAGTGCCTCACTTAACATTCCTGATATCTTTGTCCATGGTCTTCACCAGATTCCATGAATTTTAAAACAGAAAATGTCATTGAGTCACTCAGCTTAACCTTTGGAAATCTAAGCTTTTCTGGAACACCATTTTCTCTAGGACAGATTTTTAAAACATCTTTATGTCTGAAACTTGAGGTGTTGTTTCCTTTTCCAAAATGTTCTACTCAATCCCAATATCCCCAGTTTCAAAAGTTTCTTTTTTTTTTTTTTGATTAATCACAAGAGATAATTCAAAGTCACTTGGGACTTTTCTGAACAACTTCCTGATTGTGTCATCACTGTAACTTACCAGGAAAACCCAATGAAATAGTTTCCAATAAAGTTTAATTTTGAGTAAGCCCAGGAAATCTGTTTGCTCAAAATGAAATTTAGCAAACAGAAAAGGCAAAAACACCCTTAGAGGAAAAAAAAAAAAAATCCAAAGGATGCTAATATCCCCAATATGAGCTAATCTACTTCCTAGATTAGTTTTGTGTTCTCATTCCTGTTCTAACATCCAACACCCACACCCTCCGCTAGCATCTTCTCTAAGGAACAGCACTGCCCTTGAAAGGACACCTCAGTCCCCACATTCTCTTCCCGAGGTTTTCATTGTTAACGTTTAGAGCTTCCCGGGGTCAACAAAGGTCACCACTTTCCCAGCCAGCGCCTGAAATATCCCCAGGTCCCTGCGGGGCGCTGACACAGGATGAGTAACTTCGGGGTGACTCCCGAAATAGAACTCTCAGCACACGTGGGGTTTCCTTTGGAGCACGCGCGGACTTTCCTGGACCGCGTCGACTGTGACTGGGAGGATGAGGTGGGTGGGGACGGGGGAGGGCGAGAACAGATTGGTACTGGGGTCAAGGGCTTCCTGCAGTTCATCGACCGAGAGCCTGTGTGAGACGATCAAAATCCCTGGGGAAGGGGATCCTAAGGGCGAGAGGCCGGCAGGTGGCACCTGCAGGACTAGCAGCCTCCCTCAGCCCGAGTGCCTGGTGCGGGACTAGCAGCCTCCCTCAGCCCGGGTGCTGGTGCGGGACTAGCAGCCTCCCTCAGCCCGGGTGGGGTGCGGGACTAGCAGCCTCCTCAGCCCGAGTGCTGGTGCGGGACTAGCAGCCTCCCTCCTCCCTCAGCCCGAGTGGGGTGCGGGACTACAGCCTCCCTTAGCCCGAGTGCCTGGTGCGGGACTAGCAGCCTCCTCAGCCCGAGTGGGGCGGGACTAGCAGCCTCCCTTAGCCCGGGTGGGGCGGGACTAGCAGCCTCCTCAGCCCGAGTGCTGGTGCGGGACTAGCAGCCTCCCTCAGCCCGAGTGGGGCGCGGGACTAGCATCCTCCTCAGCCCGGGTGCTGGTGCGGGACTAGCAGCCTCCTCAGCCCGGGTGCTGGTGCGGGACTAGCAGTCTCTCTCAGCTCGAGTGCTTGGTGCGGGACTAGCAGCCTCCCTCAGCCCGAGTGGGGCGCGGGACTAGCATCCTCCTCAGCCCGGGTGCTGGTGCGGGACTAGCAGCCTCCTCAGCCCTTCCCGACACCGCCACCACAGCCAGCGCCGAGCCGGGCTTCCTGGGCTGTTGGGCCCTGACCAGATCCCGGGGGGCAGCGCGGGGACCCCGGCGCCCAGGCGAGGCTGTGCCCCCTTGCCCCCGCGCCCGGGCTGAGCCGCCGCTCGCCCGAGCCCAGCCTCGTGGCTGCGAACCCCCGCTGGCTTTACTTTCATATTTAGGGAGGCACTACCCACAATGCATTTGTGAAAAATCAAAAATATGCAAAGAAGCTGGGTGATTAACATTACTCTTACCCGCAGACTTAGGCTGGAGTATTTTTGTTTTGTTTCCGTCGTGTTTAATCTGGGAGTTTTCCGTATCTTATTTTTCAGGGTCGTGGCCTAGGCCATGGAAAGTCTCCTTACTTAGAAAAGAAGCCAGATGCGGAGTATAAATGAGGAGAGCCGAACCTCTGCCTTCAGGTTGGTCCGCGAGCTTTGGGTTGTTGTTAAGCTGCTTAACATTGTCTCCCCCCACAACCACATTTGACTAGCTTTGCCTTTTGCACTCTGGATGCTCATCGGTCATATTTATATAAACTCCTCAAAATGCTCAACATGGTAACTTTTAGTTCATAATTTCGACGTAAAACGCTCTTCCACTCGCCCACCTGTTTATGAGTTGTTTTATTAGAATTTAACTTTCCAACACCTTTTATTCATTAACCCTCAAACTGGAGGAGGAAAAGAGTTAGTTATACAAAAGAAGTGATTTTGTTATAACTAGCTTTTAGCTTATTAAACAATATATTCAGTTCTTAAATTTTTTTTTTAAATTTTTATTGGAAAGGCAGGTTTACAAAGAGAAGGACAGAGGCAAACGTCTTCCATCTGTCTCATTTTTACCAAAATGGCCACAATGGCCAGAACTGAGCTCAGCTGAAGCCAGGAGCTTCTTCTAGGTCTCTCCTGCAGGTGCAGGGGCCCAAGGCTTTGGGTTACCCTTCACTGCTCTCACACCACAAGGAGGGAGCTGGAAGGCAAGCGGAGCAGCGGGGACACACACCCATGCCTGAGTGGGGTTGCTGGCGCTTGAAGGTGGACAATTAGCTTATTGAGTCACAGCGCCAGTCCTCGCATATTCAGCTTATTAGAAAAAAAAATCTTGGCGTTAAAAGTGTTGATTTGCAGCTAAAGAACAGAGGAGTTTTCACTATCAATCAGGAGGAAAGAAGCTGCTGTTCCAGGGTGGGTAGAGCACAGCCTGCTGTAGCCATGTGTTAACGTAGAGCAACGCCCGTGTGGCATTTCAGAAAAGACAAAAACAGCAAAAGGAAATCTTAGAATACTAATTAAAAAAAAAAAAAACATGCAACAAACCTTTGGTGTTCTAAAGTTAACAATGTGCAGGAGTCTGTGATTGAGTAGATAATGTACCTTTGTTTGTTTGTTTGCATAAGCTTGTTTGTCTTTGATGTGTAAATAGCTCCACAGACCAGGATTAACGGGCGGTCCATCCCAGGGTGGGGAGAGAGGCGGCCCTCCACGTCCAGTCTGCAGTGAGGCTTCTGGCTCCTCACCTGCCCCTCCCAGGCCCCTTGGATGTCTTCAGTTCTGTTCCCACGGGTCAGAGCTCACACTGCAACCCCCGGCCCAGGACCCCAACACTCCGGCTTTCCTCTTTAGCAAATGAACTTGGCTGCCTTGTGGAGAGATAAGCACCCTCTTGTAATTTACTAACTCCCACCCGCCAAAAAAGCCCTGGAAATGATTGGCCGCAGGGTCCCCAGTTTGACTGAAGCTGGTAAGTCGCAGAGGAAGCCTCTCTCCCCTCCACTCCGGAGGGAGCTGACTGCCATGGAACAAGCAGCCCTCCGGAGCAGCCAGAAGCAGTGTGTGCAGCCAGCAGCCGTGTGAGCGAGCCTGGCAGCCCATCTCTGCCAGCGGCAGCCTTCAGAGGACCACAGCCCCTGCCAACACCTTCACACCAGCCACGTGGAAGGTCTGCAGCCTGGAACCCCCAGCCAACCAGGTCCAGATTCCTGACCCACAGCTCTTGCGAGAAAGGCAAAGTTGCTTGTCTTTGGCTGCGGGGCGCTGGGTTAGGCAAGCAGCAGTAAGCAACACATGGTCTTCTCCAAGGAGGGCTGGGATGCTTCCATTCAGAGCCGCTCTGTTTGGAAAGCCTCTGCTAGCACTAATGTATAGTCTATACAAGAAAGTGGACTGCGTTTCTTTAACGACCTCATCTTTGCCAAGAACCCGTGCTCCCTAACCATATGTCGTGTTCCCCATGCGGGACCTCGACTGACTTTGGGCTGTTTTGAAAAGCAAATCTAGCTTCAACACAGGAAGATTCATTGCCACAAGATACACTGTGCAAGATAATACAGGCCACAGTATGTATTCTGTGGCTTTCCGAAGACAACCTCATGTGGTTTTGAATATATTTCGATGACTGACCACATTACCGGAGTAAATCTTCAAAGATTTGCAAGGGACAAAACTGCATTTGATATTTAATGCACCTGTTACTCAATGAATGCGTTGTGTTTGTTTCAGGTCTACCAAACATATGACACTTCTTGCTGGTGGTGACCGTCCAGGGCAGGCAGATGAGCACGTCGGGGCAGAGAGATCTGCCTCAGGACACAGGAGGTGACAGAGCAGGATTCTAAGCAGGCAGTCGGCCTTGAGGCATCCTGTGTTTCACTACACAACTGTCTTGTTTCTGTCCTGTTTGCTTTGTTTCCTACTTTTATTTCATGTGAATGTACTTCAAAAGGTTCATACAATCAAAAGAGATTTAGGGGCCCAGTGCCGTGGCCTAGCAGCTAAAGTCCTTACATTGAATGCGCTGGTTCTAATCCTGTAGTTTCTCTTCCAGCTCCCTGCTTGTGGCCTGGGAAAGCAGTGGAGGACAGCCCAAAGCCTTAGGACCCAGCACCTGTGTAGGAGACCTGGAAAGAGTTTCCTGGCTCCTGGCTTCGGATTGGCTCAGCACGAGCCATTGCGGTCACTTGGGGAGTGCATCGTCCTCTCTGTCTCTCCTCCTCTCTGGGTATCTGACTTTCCGATAAAAACAAAGAAATCTTTTAAAAACAAACAAAAAAGTGGCAGGTTTAGAACATGTGCTAATATATCAGATTGATATTGCTCTCCAGTACGAAAAGGGAAAGTTAGCGAGAACAGCTGTTTTTCGTCAAGTCAGGAAAAGCACAAGTTCAAAGGACCAAATTAAGACTTCAGATCAGCAATGTCTCAGCTTTGACTAGCACGTCCCTCTCTGTCGGCCGCCCTGCTCCTGCTGCTGCTGCACCCACAGCAGCGCTCTCCGAGCCCCTGGCAGCTGGGAAGTGTGGCTCCTGCGAGGAGGCCTGGGCGGCACCCTGCATCTTCGGTACCCATTACCGTGTTCCTTTTGCTTGCCATCACGTGTGTGTTGGAGGGCTCCAGCTGTGCGTGTCTGTTCCCTCCAGGCTGCCCCAGAAGACGAGACCTTGGTGACCCACGGTTTCATGGAACCAGAGATTGGTCCCTCAGTCTGCTGCTCATGGCGGCAAGCACACAGAACTCCTGTCGGCCCTTTTCTCATCATTTGCAAGCACCACGCGTGTCTCCAAGCAGATAGAACTTCTTTGGTGGGGAACGGTACACAGTTGCATTCGTCTCGTTAGCCTTGCAGTGCCTCGTGCAAAGGAGTTGCTTGTTCTAAACCGTGATGATGAATGGATGGCTCCCCTGCCCAAGGACCCGTGTTACCGTGTTACCGATGCAGGCTCTGGGCTGGCTGCTGATGCTCCAGCCCCACAAGCTACTCAGTGTGTCGCCTTCAAGCCGCTGCAACCCACACACGTCTTCAGAAATCCAAACCGCTAAGTTAACTGACGGAACTCAGCAGCAGCAGATCTGGGGATTGGTAGTGAACTTGACCAGATGTTTTAGCCTGAATATCACTTGTATAAAATATAGCAGCAAAGTGCTGAGCAACCTAAGCAGCTTGGGAGTGGAAACCTGTCCCCACCTTGCTGTAAATGACACATGTCCCTCCCAGATGTGTGAGCTGGAGAGCGGGGCTCTGGGAGATCGGAGCGTTAGGCCCGGGTTTCGTGGCTGCCCTTGTAAACACCTGGGAAGCCCCTGAGAGGAGGTCCCTCTGCCAGGCGGGAAGTGACACCAGGTGGCCGACCACACACCAGACAGAACCCTCACTGGAAAATGTGTCGGTCAGCACCTTGAGGTTGGATCTGTGAGATGTGAATGCATATTGCATAGACACTCGGTCGATGCTTATTAAATGGCCTTCTAAGACCTAACTTGCTTCACTACGCTGCCTGACCCAATATTATTGTTATTATTGTTATTATTATTATTATTATTATTATTATGTCAGATATACAGAGAGGAGGAGAGACAGAGAGGAAGCTCTTCTGTCCATTGATTCACTCCCCAAGCGGCTGCCAAGGCCAGAGCTAAACCAATCCAAAGCCAGGAACTTGGAGTCTCTTCTGTTGTGCCCATACCTGGCCCTATTTAAAAAGTTTACTGGGGGGCCCAGCATAGTAGCCTAGTGGCTAAGTCCTCACCTTGCACACACAAGAATCCCATTTGAGCAAGTTTGTGTGGCCCCACTTCCCATCCAACTCCCTGCTTGTAGTCTGGGAAAGCGGTGGAGGATGGCCCAAAGCCTTGGGGTCCTGTACCCACAAGGGAGACCCAGAAGAAGCTCCTGGCTCCTTGCTTCAGACCAGCACAGCACTGGCTGTTGTGGTTAATTGGGGAGTGAATCAGCGGTGAAAAATTTTCCTCTCTGCCTCTCTTCTTCTCTGTATATCTGACTTTCCAATAAAAATGAAATAAATCATAAAAAAAGTTTACTGGGCCGGTGCAGTAGTCTAGTGGCTAAAGTCTTCACCTTACACATGTCTGGATCCCAAGATGCCGGTTCGTGTCTCAGCAGCTCTACTTCCCATCCAGCTCCCTGCTTGTGGCCTGGGAAAGCAGTCGAGGATGACCTAAAGCCTTGGGACCCTGCACCCAATTAGGAGACCTGGAAGAAGTTCCTGGCTCCTGGCTTTGGATTGGTGCAGCTCTGGCTATTGCAACTGCTTGGGGAGTGAATCATCAGATGGAAGATCTTCCTCTCTGTCTCTTCTCTATGTATATCTGACTTTTCTTTTTCTTTTGCCTTATGACATGGTTTCATAGGCTCTGGGATTCCCCTAACCCCTTCCCAGGCCCTCCCCCCATGGTGGATTCCTCCACATCGTCGCAGTAGTACAGTTCATATCCAGTCACGATTCCTTCATTGTGAGCATGTACCACGCCTAGCGTTAGTAACTGGCACAGCCAGTAAAGCTACAGACTGATGCTGGCATCCCATATGGGGACCAGTTCATGTCCTGGCTGATCCATTTCCGACTCAGCTTCCTGCAAACACTCCTGGGCAAGCAGCAGGAGTGTGTGGGCGCCCTCAGCCATGCGGGAGAGCCTGAAGAAGGCGTGAAGAGGCTCCTCACTTCAGACGGGCCTGGTAGTTACAGCCATGTGTGGAATGAACCACTAAATGGAAGATTTCTCTTTCCAGCCTCTCTGCAAACTCTGCCCTTTAAATTAATTTTATTTTAAATCTCAATAACATTGTCTTCAGGTTATGGATATAAGGATAGTCATGAAACATAAATTTATGAAATGCATTGAAGCAATATTTTGTGACTCTGCTTGTGAGGATGTTGGGGACAGAAAAAGAGCTTGCCTCCAGACAGCCCACGGCACTAGCAACCTTGGCCTCTGCCTGCCCTGAGTGCCTGAGTGGCCTCTGTTTGGCGCTCCAGCCCTAGCCCAGCTTGGCATCACATCCACCTGTTTCATGAACTCTGAAGACCCCACTTCTCTACCTCGCTTGCCTGGGATGAGAACCAGCCTCGTGGTTCCTCTGTCCCATCTGGAGCCCTCGCTCTGACCCTCCCCGGTGAAGGGCTTGAGTGAGTGGCGAAGCATTGTTCTTGGAATACAGTTCTTACGAAGATGCAAGAGAAAGAAAAAAGCCCAAGGCAATAAAACATCAAGGGAAGGCTTCATAACAGGTTACTGGCTGACAGCCTTTGGACAAGGTAGCTTGGAAGCATAACAGAGAAAGATGAATAGGCATGCTGTCCAAGGCAGGAGCCCAAGGTGGCCTGCACCCTGACGGTGGTTACAACCTCTCGAGTTGCTGCCAGGCCACCCGTGCTGGCTGACTTGGACTCATTTGGGACCCCTCGGGGTCTCTGACTGCCGTTCCGAAACGGAGGAAGGCACGATGTAAGAAGGAGATGTAGTTGTTCCCAGGGAACCCTGGCAGAGTCTGGACCAAATTGGACCCCAGAAGCCAGGCTGGGTACACTGCCTGGGGTCTGGCAGTGTCAAGAGTTGGTGCTCTGGAGGGCTCAAGAGACAAGTTTGGGCAGAAGAAAAGGAGCAAGCAGACAGGAGAAAGAAATAAGATTTTAAAAAGGAAAGAAGTTGCTGCCGGGCCAACCTGCCAAAACCCAAACACACAAAGCGCTCTTGTTTCAACTCTGCTGCCGTCTTATGTAACAGAGGCCTGCGGGCAGCGGCCTCTGCCTGGCCCATCACCTCTTTTGGCGAGCCCGAACAGAAAGGAGACTGTTCCTGGGTGGTTCAAGGCCCCGGTCTGCTCACTTCCCTGGTCTTTTGCGCCCACAGTCCTTCCTGACACCATGGAGAAGGGAACTGAAGGGCCCGTCTTCCCAGGGGACTGGAGTGTGCACCACAGGCCCCGGCCCCCGACCTGCCAGAGCTGTGCCCGCCCGGGGCCTTGCCTGCAATGCACCAGCACCATTCTCAAAAGCAAAACAGCCTCCACCTCCAAGTGCCCTCGCCTGGCAGGGCCCCAGGGAGGACATTGTGGTCTTATTGGTTTCCCAGATTAGAGAGCAAACTCCCAGCTGAGTTCTGCAGAGGGCACACCTGGGGACCCCCGACAGTCTAGTGGCTTTGGCCAGGTGGGCTTTCGGGTCCTTCCAGCTTTGGGAAACTGGCTCGCATCAACCCCGGGCTTTTCTGTGGCGCTGTGTATGGAGTGTGGGCGTTTGCTGCTGGGATTCGGCCTCGCTGACTTGGGTGCATGGAAGAATGGGACTTATCCCACAAACAGCTGCACAGCACCAGCTTATGTTAGAATATACACAGAGGTGTTTCACAGACTCCTAGGCGTGGATTTCAACGATGGTTTGCACCTAAATAAACATATCTCTACCTGTGAATTCCTTTTTCTGGGAGTTTTTTGTTTGTTCATTTGAAGTGCCTTGATACGCTTCTGTATAGAGCGTGAAAAGCTGGACCCATGATGCTGCTTTTAAGTAACTCAACAGTTGTACAGTTGTACACATTTATGGGGCTCAGTGTGATATTTCTTTTTAAAGATTTATTTTCTTTTTATTAGAAACACAGATACACAGAGAGGAGGAGAGACAGAGAGGAAGATCTTCCATCCGATGATTCACTCCCCAAGTGAGCACAACGACCGATGCTATGCCGATCCGAAGCCAGAAGCCAGGAACTTCTCCCGGGTCTCCCACGCGGATGCAGGGTCCCAAGGCTTTGGGCTGTCCTCAACTGCTTTCCAAGGCCACAAGCAGGGAGCTGGATGGGAAGTGAAGCTGCCAGGATTAGAGCTGGCACCTACATGGTATCCTGGTGCTTTCAAGGTGAGGATTTTAGCTGCTAGGCCACCATGCTGGGCCCCAGTGTGTTATTTTGACACATGTGTACAATCCGTGGTGTTCACAGGGTAGGGGGCAGGCCTGGTGGGGGTTATTGGGAGTTACCCCAAGTAGGCTGCAGCTGCCACTCGTTTGCGGGAGGTCCACGTGTGAAGTGGGCAGAATCACGCTTAACTGCAACAACCATTGCTTTGCATGGAAGACAGGGCTAGAAACAGAACTGACCCAGCAAATGCAACCACCAGCATATGCATAAGCTGATTGGGGTGACGGACTGTGCAGACCCTGTACTGGCAAGCTCACACAGGAATCAGGTCTGGGATCATCTCAGATGAAGTTTCCTTGGAGATCCCTCCAACTGAACTGCTGATCTCAGAACCCCGACCATGAAGAGACCATGTCAGCCAGTGGGTTCTGAATAGGTTTCATCGTTCTTGGAACGGCGAGGTTGGCAGCAATTCAAAACTGTTGAACTATCAGTACTGCTTGAGCAGGACCCTCGGAGCATGCCCCACATGGGGACCTGGGATGGGTGGGAGGCTGGGTGGGGCTTCTCCCTTTATCTCTCCCCTTAACCCAGATACAGAAAATAATAATAATAATCTTAATGTGGAAACAATGGTCTTAACCACTTACCTATAACCCTTGACTCTTTGTGCCCTAATCAATTATGTAAAGATTATCAAAACAAAAGAATGAAAATATTTATGGTGTTCAGTCAGGGTAATTAGAATATATGTCATCTCAAGCATTCATCATTGGCATAGTGGGATAAGCCGTTACCTACAGCACCAGCAACCCAACAAATAGTCACTGGCTGGCAACACAGCTGCTTTGCTTCTGCTCCAGGTCTCTGCTGATGCCCATGGGAAAGTGTAGAAGATGACCCTTGCACTTGATTCCAAGCACCCGCATGGGGGGACCAGAAGGAGCTCCTGGCTCCTGGCTTTGAGCTGCCTAACTCCGGCCATTGTGGCCACTTGGGGAATGAAGCAGCAGATTCAAGATTTTCTCTCTGTCTCTCCTCCTCTGTTTGTAACTCTGCCTTTCAAATAATTTGGTTTTAATCTTTAAGAAAGCAAACATGGAAAGGCAGGACTGAATCGTTACTGAGCCTCTGCTGTCACAAAGGAGGCGCCAAACAGGCAGCACTTCGAACCACATGCCGGTGTGGCCGTGGGAGCCTCCACTTAGCAGAAGCCTCAGGCACCATGAAGGAGCTTGTACGTTAAGGTTGGACAAGGTTGTCTGCAGTGGAGGCTGCGGAAACATGAGGTGAGAAATGAAGGGGGAAGGCAGGGTGGGCCTCAGATCCTTCCCTGGTTCATGTGTAACTTGTAGGCCTCAGGTGAGCCTACCTGTGTGTGCCACTCCCAGATCAGTGTCCGGTCCCTGAAGTGGCTTCCCTACATCCCCGCCTCGGTGAAGCCGTGTCCCCACGGGCCCTGCAATGCGGCCGCGCCCCTTTCCCTGAAGGCAGGAGCTGGATGATTCTCTTCCTTGCTGATAGAGTTAGCAATGACTCACTTGAAAGGGTACAGGATATTAGTCACTGTCATTACTATAATGAAATACTTGAGGCAAGCTGCTTGTAAAAGAAAAGAAGTTTATTTCAGTTCATGATCCTGGTCCAAAAATGACATGCTGCAGCACACAGCACACAGCGCAGACAGGAAGGATGTGAACGTGGGAACTGTCTTATGGCATTCTTAAAAGATTTATTCTATTTGAAAACCACATTTTATAGAGAGAAAAGGAGAATGTCTTCCATCTGCTGGTTCACTCCTCAAGTAGCTGCAACCACCAGAACTGAGCTGATTCAAAGCCAGGAGCCAGGAGCTTCTTCCAGGTCTCCCTCATTGTGTTGGAGCCCAAGGATTTGTACCAGCCACCACTACTTTCCCAGCACACTGATACAGAACTGGATCAGAAGTGGAGCAACCAGGATATGAATCGGCACCCATAAGGGATGTCGATACCACGGGGTAGAGAACTAGCTTGCTATATCACCATGCTGACCCCTAAAGAAGTATTCATTTATTTCCAGCCCCATGGTATAGTAGGCTAAGCCTGCCTCTGGCACCATATCTTATATAAGCGCCATTTTGAGTCCCACTCACTGGCTCTACTTCCGATCTAGCTCCCTGCTTGTGGCCTGGCAGAGCAGCAGAGGCTGGCATAAGTCCTTAGGCCCCTGTACCCATGTGGGAACCCAGAAGAAGCTCCTGGCTCCTGGCTTCAGATTAGCTCAGCTCTGGCTTTGAAATTATTTGGGGAGTGAGCCAGCTGATAGAAAATACCTCCCACCCTAGATCTTGGGCCTGCCAGTGGGCACTGCGATCCAGCCTGACATGGCTTCTTATCTTTGATTTTATTCTTTTGGAGATTTTTTAAAAAGGATTTAATTATTTTCATTGGAATAGCAGATTTTAAAAAATGATTTATTTATGTTTATTGGAAAGGGAGATAGAGAGGAGAGACAGAGAGGAAGATTTTCCATTGATGGTTCACTCCCTGAGCAGCCGCAATGGTTGGAGCTGAGCCAATGTGAAGCCAGGAGCCAGAGCCTCCTCTGGGTCTCCCACGCCTCCCACACGGGTGCAGGGTCCCAAGGATTTGGGCCGTCCTCCACTGCTTTCCCAGGCCACAAGCAGGGAGCTGGATTGGAAATGGGGCTGCCGGGATTAGAGACGGCGTCCATATGGAATCCCAGCACATTCAAAGTGAGGACTTTAGCCGCTAGGCCACTGCGCCAGGCCCTACTCTTTGCATGTTAATGAGAGGTGTCTGAGATGAGAATGGTCTTCCATCGTGGTGAAGAGAGGACCCTGACAAACGCAGCACGGTGACCACCTGCAGCTGTGTGTTGGCACGGGACCCCAGCCATGACCTGAGAGACTGTGAGGCTGAGGGAAGGGGCTGTGCCTCAGGCCTTCACTTCTTCAAGCTAAGGCCCCAGAACTACTGCAAGTGTCACCCCAATTGCTTTAAAAACCAAAACTGTGCTGAGGACTTGACAAATATGCCTGAGAAAGTGGCAAAGCCTACGCATTCAAGTGAATCTGGATCACACATTTTCTCCTTCCATTGAAACCTTCAGTCTACCTTAACATTTAATATTCCAAAAGTAAGAGGTATCTAAAATAAGAAAAATCAAGATTTGACAAGAGATGAAAAGAACAGGTTGACCACTTGCTAATAATTTGTATTTCCCTTTTTTTCCCCCCCTAGTCAATGTGAATTTCTCCTCTGGACTTTGGCGAGGGTACTGTGACTGCTAACTGAGTAGGATTTGGCGTCTTATGACAATAGCATTGGTAAAGAGGGTGTTGTCAGCATTTTGTGGCCACCTCTGTGTATCAGCAGCAAGGGATGTGGATGTAATAAACTTGGCATCATCAACTAATGTGTAACAACTATAAGGGGACACAAGGAGACAAGGGGAGAAGCCAGGCGGCAGCTGAACATCAGCATCGGGTGTTCCCACGCAGGGCTTGGGTGAGAAGTTCTCCAGCGACTACGGCGGCAGCTGGGCGGGAGGCGCATCCTCTGTGTGTTACTGCCACCTGCTGCCGCCGCGTCACAGGACGGCCACTGGGGAACCAGCACGATGAGGACCACCACAGCTCACTTGGTTGACACCAGATACTCCATATGTATGTTAATGAGCAGTTAGCACGAATCTGTTCTTGTTTTCCTCTCTGTGATTCATCAGAGTCCGTAAGATGTTTGTGCAGGACAGGAGGCTTCTCTTTGGTAATTTGTTTCTATTTCCCAGCATGCAACTAACTACGTTCATCCTGAATGTCTGCTTATGTTAAGCTGTTTTAAAATGCAGAAAAGATTATTAAGAAATAGATTGCTTTTTGCAGCATTTTATCAGCGTGTTCATATACATCAAATCCTTTTGAAAAAAAAAATAACTCCATGAATTCATCCTAAGTTATTTGGAGTGGCCAACCCAGAGCTTTATATAATGAAAGTGAAAGCAGCTGTCCTGGCTGGTCCGATGGTAGTGGGTTATCAGAACTTATTAACATTAGCTCACTAAAGTTGGTATACAACCCCCCCACTGCTAAATTTGACTGGCTTTTTGCCATTTGAATTCATATTCAATTCAAAACCCAGAATTGTCAGACACTCACTCTGGGAAGGAGCACTCTTACCTGAATTCACTTTTAAAACAAAGAACAATATCATTTTTCTGGTTTCAATCACATCCTTTTTAAACCAAAAATGGTATTTGCAGAGTGTCTGTACTTACACTAAATGCTAGACAGTGTCCTGCAGCTTGGGAGATTACAGTCTGCCCTGTTTTTAATAGCCACCTGCCCCAGCGGTCAGATTTCAGCCCCTCTGGCAGGCTGTCAGCCAAAGGGTGGCATGCTGAGAGAAGAAAGGGCACTGGCCAAGGTGGTCTTGGGTCAAGCACTCGAGAGGAATGGCCAGTGCTCGAGGGACCACGTACAAGGTTATATGATGGCCTCTGCTGAGGCTGTCTGTGAGGTCAAGGTTGTCTGAAAAACAGGTGTCCATTGCCTCATTCTGCAAGCATTCCAGGGCTGGCTGCTTTCATGAGAGTTTGGGGTGAGAGTTATAATGAAGAGCAAAGCGGGGAAATATTCCAACTCCTTCCTTGATCTGGTTCTATTATTTTTGCTTGGATTTAAAATAGGAATGAGCTTCTAAAGTTGTAAAGTTTTACATTTTTTTTTTCTCAAGATTTATTTTAATTGGACCCAGCGCAATGGCTCAGTAGCTAAATCGTCATCTTGCATGCGTGGAAATCCCATATAGATGCCGGTTCGTGTCCCAACTGTTCCACTTCCCATCCAGCTCCCTGCTTGTGGCCTGGGAAAGCAATCGAGGATGGCCCAAAGCCTTGGGACCCTGCACCCATGTGAGAGACCTGGAAGAAGTTCCTGGCTCCTGGCTTCGGGTCGGCTCAGCTTTGGCCTTTGCAGTCACTTGGGGAGTGAGTCAGCTGACAAAAGATGTTTCTCTCTGTCTCTTCTCTCTGTAAAATCTGACTTTCCAATACACATAGATAAATCTGCTCTCTCAGGCCATAAGCAGGGAGCTGGATCAGAAGTTCAGCAGCCAGGATGTAACCAGCACCCATATGAGATGTTGGCGCTTACTGGTGGGGTGTTAGCCAGTTGAGCCATCACGCCGGCCTCTAAAATTTTTATTTATCTGAAAAGTAGAATGCCAGAGAGACAGGGTAAGAAGGGAGAGGGGGAGAGAGAGAGACTTTAGTCTGTTGACTTACCTCCCCCCAAACATGCCTGCAACAACTAGATTGTGCCAGTCAAAGCCATGAATCAGAAACTCCATCTAGGTCTCCTCTTTGGAACCCCAGAGCTAGACCAACATCTACTGTCCTACAGGACACATTATCAAGAAGATGGATTGAAAGCAGAGGAGGTACTGGATCCCAGGCACTCCTTTATGGAAGGCAGAGAGGCAGCTTAACCCACTGTGCCATAACTTCTGTCACGAAACAGCAGTGATAAGAAAAGTAATAATAAAATAAGTCTAATGGGCCCAACATGGTGGCCTGGAAGCTAAAGTCCTTACCTTGAACGCACCAGGATCCCATATGGGCAGTGGTTCTATCCCCGACAGCCCCTCTTCCCATCCAGCTCCCTGCCTGTGGCCCAGGAAAGCAGTCGGGGACAGCCCAAAGCCTTGGGACCCTGCACCCACGTGGGAGACCCGGAAGAAGTTCCTGGATCCTGGCTTCGAATTGGTGCAGCGCCGGCCGTTGCAGTCACTTGGGGAATGTATCTTCGGAGGGAAGATCTTCCTCTCTGTATATCTGACTTTGCAATAAAAATAAATCTTTAAAAAATTATAAAATAAAAAAAGTCCAATTTTAATTTCCTGGAAAATGAGACCGGTCACTGGTGCAAAGTGAAGGAAGAACAAGGGTGATATCACCCTCAAATGTCCTGATTATGGTTGACATTGTGGCGACATGAGTGACACTGGCATCCCACTTGAGTGCTACCGCAAGTCCCAGCCGTTGCCTTTCCTTCGTGGTGCCCTGCTAACGCATCTGGGACAGCAGTGGAGGAAGGCCCAAGCACTTGTCCTGCCACCATCCACCTGGGAAACTTGAATGAAGCGCCACCTCCTGGCTTCAGCCTGACCCAGCCCTGGCCACTGCGGCCATCTGGGGAGTGAACCAGTACATGGAAGATCGATAGTTCTCTGTGACTTTGCTTTTCATATAGATAAATAAATCTTTTTTTTTTTTTTTTTAACAAATGTTCCTAAAGACCCAGTGTGATGCCTCAATGGCTAAATCCTCACTGTACTAGTGCTGGGATTGCATATGGACATCAATTCGTGTCCTGGCTGTTCCACTTCCCATCCAGCTCCCTGCTTGTTGAGGACGGCCCAAAGTCTTGGGATCCTGCAGCCATGTGGGAAACCCAGAAGAGACCCCTGGTTCCTGGCTTCAGATCGGCTAGGCTCCTGCTGTTGCAGCCACTTGGAGAACGAACCAGCAGTTGGAAGATCTTTCTTTAAGTCTCTCCTTCTCTCTGTAAATCTGATTTGCCTTTCCAATAAAAATAATAAAGATTTTTTTAAAAGCTCCTGATTAGGTGGGAATTGTTTCCTTTCTCTTTATTCTCCTGTAACAAGGAAGAAAGTCAATGGCTCGTGGCTGAGTCACTAAATTAAGCGCCTAGAAATATCACATCAGAGGATTCCTGGTTATAGAAAATGAGGACTTAGAACAGATCTCTGGAGAACGAGGGTGACCTGCTGCCCCCCAGCCCCTTGCCTGCTGTGTCTGGACAGTGGCTGCTGCAGCCATGAGTGAGTAGGGTTTCAGAGACTGGATTGGTGTGAGCAGGTGCACTGAAGAGCATCCCCGTAGCAGCCTGGGCTTGGTCTTCTCAACATGGTCCCTGGAGGACTCATAAGGGTGTTGATCTGGATCTCAAATGTCTTGTTCTCTGGAGGTCTGAGTGGAAGCTGATTCTTTAGAGAGACTCCCATTTCTGGGCCTCAGCCCCCTCCCATGCAGTCCCTGATGCCCCCAGCCACTGCCTTTGGCAAAAATGCCCTCCCCTTCCTCGAGGTCGAGTCCTTTGTGCTATGTTTATCCTGCTGCCTAGCACCTCGTGTTCTCATCGGTCTACCTCTTTGTGAGGCATTCCTGAGTCCTTTTCATCTCTGCATCCTCCAGGCTTGGCTCCTAAACTCCCATGTCACCGATATTTCTATTTTTGAAATGAAAAAAAAAAAAAACTGAGTTGAATAGACATTGAATTAAGTCCACTGATTTCAATATGCAACTCTTTGAAGGGCTTGGCACAGAAGCCAGTGTACTCCTAATCCATGGACTAAGCCAGCTGGACCTCCTGGGACCTGCAGCAGGTGGCGGAAGAGGCCTGTAAACGCACGCATGGAGGACAGAAGGAAAGTCCGCATTTATGAAGGCAGCTCTCTAAGCTCTCCCCTGGCTCAGGCTGAGGGGTCCAGTGGAAGTTGACAAAGCCTTTCTCTCAACCTACTCCCGTCAGCAGCAACTCAGAAGCACCTTCACACGTCCTTTTCAAGTGCAGGAAGCCAACGGGAGGCCCTGGCAGCGTTTCCTAGCATCCCAGGGCTGTCATCAGGGGTCCTTGGCAGAAAGCCAGTGGAATGCTGTTCCCGCCTGGTGGGCCTTCCCACAGTAAGGTCCATTGAACAGCCTTGGGGTCCCCAGTCCTCACATTCATTTGCAATATCTGCTATTTTTACTCTTCAGAATAAACTCCATTCAAAAGCAGAGGGTGCGTGTGGCTTCGAATTTTCTGTTCTGTCATTCCTTGGGGACTCTGCAGTAAACATGATCAATGGTGTGTCAGATTCTGGGACATAGGCAATGCTGCCAGGGCCCCCCCTGTCTCCCGGCTAAGGGGATAACAGAAGGCTTCAATGACCATACACGTCAAAAAAATTAGTCTTTGCAAAAACTGTTTGGGAAAGTCACGCAACAAACAGATGACACAGAAAATATTCAATCTGTTCAATAATCAGCCAAAAAAAATTACAACGTATGCAAAGAAATAAGAAAATATGGCTTATCCACACGGGAATGGATAGAAATTATCCCTGAGAATGTGCAGATGTTGGACCTATCGAGCAAGACTATAAGCTATTTCAAATATGTATAACAGTTGAAAGAAATAAATCATAAGAGTGTACTATAAGTAGAAAATATCAGCAAGCACATGGAAATCACAGAAAAAAACCACATGGAAATTTTGAACATAATATGTAAAAACAGCCACAATGAGAAATTCGCTACAGGAATTGAGCATCGTCAGAACACCCCACAGTTACTAAGTAGTTACACCCCAATCCAACTGAGGCTGCGTAGACGCGATTCAGTGATTTAGACTCAAATACAGAAACAATAAAGAGAAAAAGTTATTCAACGCAAGCAATAACTATTATGCCAATAGCAGATAAAATAGAATTTATGTCAAAAGTAGATATGAGACAAAGGATGATAAATAATGTTTAAAAGTGCAAGTCAACAAAAGGTAGAGGACCTGGCGCGGTGGCGCAAGTGGTTAAGGTCCTCACCTTGCACGCCAGAGAACCCATGTGGGCGCCGGTTCTATCCCGGCAGCCCCGCTTCCCTTCCAGCTCCCTGCCTGTGGCCCGGGAAAGCAGTCGAGGACGGCCCAAAGCTTTGGGACCCTGCACCCGCGTGGGAGACCCGGAAGAGGCTCCTGGCTTTGGATCTCACTTGGGGAGTGAATCATCGGACGGAAGATCTTCCTCTCTGTCTCTCCTCTCTGTGTATCCGCCTTTCCAATAAAAATAAAAAAAAAAAATAAATCTAAAAGAAATTTCTTTGTTTGTGTTTCTCTGATGGCTGGAGTTTCATTTGTCCTGACAGCACCTGCTCAGTGCACAAACCCAAGTCTCATCCAGGCTGCACAAAAGTGCCTTTGCCAGCTCATCTTAGTTTCCTTTCTTTTCTACCTCTTTCTCTGGAGTTTTGACAGCAAGAGTGCAGCCGGCTTGGAATAAATATTCATACAAAGCAAAAACTTGTCAAGTGCGTGTCATTGGAGCTCGGAAGACAAACGCTGCTTGTGACCCCAGGTGAGGAGGCTGCGAGCTGCAGAGGGAGGCTGGGTTTGGTTTTTTTTTTTTTTTGTAATTGTAATGTTATCAGCTGTGACACAGCTAGCAGTTAATCACCACATCAATCCATCCATGACATAATTATCATCTCTGTTGAAAACATCAGAGCCTGCTAGCAAGTATCATTAAGTCTAAATGGGTTCCCTGGTAAATGTTCTAATTACAATGTTCGAATTTTTTAAATGAACTCAAGGAAAGATTGGTTTCATGCTGTAATTATTGATTTCCTCCTATAGGACAGGAATATGCACAGTGTATTCTGGAAGTAAATGATCATGGTCTCCTTGTAGCACAATGGTGGGCTTATTTGTTTGATTAATTAAAGTAATTACTTCTCATTTCTTATCAGAATATAAACTAAAATAGATTATACTCCACTCACTATATAGTATATATAATACAGTAATATAGGGTACCATCATGTAAATATGTAAAGAAATGTGAATGCGGAATGCAACTTCTAATATTCACGATAGTGTGGATAACATTGGATATCAGAGAATATATTTCACATTGTAGATATTCTTTTTAGGAAAGATGCATAAGTAGGAAATAAGAAGGTGTCATTTCCAGAACCAAGTTAAATGACTGTGCAAAGTAGCAGAGGCACATAGAATGTGAAACAAATTAGGCTGGAAGGAAGTTGTCTTTTAACTAAAGCAGCCATGGCAGTCCTGGGATTCCGCCTGTATCTCCCCGGGCCCTGCAGCATGTGCTGGCCAACGGACAGGTCTGCCAGGAATGTGTCCCTGTTGGTCTCCGTCCAGGCAGCGCCACCTTGGACAGCCCAGTGTGCTGTGCACTGCACAACTCCAGGGGGCACCGTCCTGCAGAGCAGAGACTATCTAACGCACGTGTTTCAGAAGCGCTGTGTAGCTCTGGCTCTCCCATGCACTACGCAGGCGGCCAGGAGGGCTTCTGAACACCCTCCAGACACCGTCGACTCTGTTTTCAAATCCACAGCTTTTACAGGATGTCAATGTTTAATGATAGAAATATCCTGTACTGATCTGTCTGGCTCTACCATCCAAGTCTAGGGGAGGCATTTTAACCACCACCTGATTCTTTCCTCCTGTATCTTTTCTCCAATTACTCAGTAGATGTCTAGCAGTATTTTAATTGGCCATCCTCTTATTTTGAAGGGCAGGCATGGAGAATGTTTTAGTTCCCACGAACCACTAACCCACAGTGTCAGAATGAGCGAGAACTGCACTAGTGAAGAACTAAATGTGGAAATCCACGTGTCCATCAGCTGCCAGAGGTGTAAGCAAAGCACTACGTGTGCATGCGCAGGGACGAGAACTGTTGCTCCTCATTACCACATGCGTGCATCTTGAAACCATTATGCTAAGGGAGAGGACAGGGGTTCCATTTACATGAAACACTCAGAACATGCAAATCTAGACAGATAGTAGGTTAGTGGCTACCAAGGTTTGGTAGTCAGGGGAATTTGGTGTGACTCCTGGTGGCTGGGGGGTTTCTTTTCAGGGTAATGCAAATGAACCCCCACCACATCTGTCTTCACACACCTCCCCCTTCCCCGGCCAGTCCATGAATGACAGAAGGTACAGGGAACTCTCTTCTCTCTGGCAGGAAGCTGCCCCTGGGACCATGATGCCCTCAGACTTCCTTCTGGGAGAGATGGTGATTGGCACAACCTGCTCGGACGTGCTCCTCTGGACCTTCCATGGTGATGTCAGAGCCTTCCCCTGTCCACATCCCACCAGCTGCGTTAGCTACCAACAGGTGTGGCTGCATGTTCTTGTCAGGCGGCCACCCATGGCCCTGACCGCACATGGATGGCCACTGTTGGTTTCTGTGAGAGCAGGTGAGAATGGACCTTGCTGGCCAGAAGCGGCATGTGCAAGAGCTGAAAGCAAGGGGCATGAACAGGTGTCTGTGGAAAGTCCTTGCTTTGCATGCGTCGGGATGCCATATGGATGCTGGTTCATGTCCCAGCTGCCTCATTTCCCATCCAGCTCCCTGCCTGTGGCCTGGGAAAACAGTCGAGGACGGCCCAAAGCCTTGGGACCCTGCACCCACGTGGAAGACCCGAAAGATGCTCCTGGCTCCTGACTTCGGATCAGCTCAGCTCTGACCGGGGGGATTCACTTGAGGAGTGAGCCAGCAGATGAAAGTCCATCACAGAACAAAGGCAGCGGGAAGCAGCAGCAGGAGGAGCCCAATTGCTTCTTCAACTGGTTCAGGACGACCAGGACGCCGGCTGCAAGGCGGGCGAGGTCATCAAGGACCACATGTGGCCAATCCTGTTGGAGTACTACTTGGTTCCAGAGACGCATCATGAGGCTGATGATGAAGGAGAGCGGGAGGAAGATGGCTAGCAGAAGACACTGAGGGGTTTCTCCAGTCCCTGGGAGCAAGTTGCCGTCTGCTGGTTTTTTATTTTTCCCCCCCTTGATGCTCACTCGGTCTGTTTCTGAGGTCTCTTTACTCCAAAGCTATCGCCGGATTGTGGGTTAACACCTTCCGCAGAATACAGCAGGAAGAGAATCTCCTACCCTTTCTGTCCCCTTCTGGTCCGAATCAACACCACTGTGCTCTGTGGGAAAAGCGAGCCTCCTGCTGCCCCGGTCCAGCCGGGAGCTGGCAGCTGCTTGGCCTGTGTCAAACACAGAACTCTAGCTTTCCCCTGCTTTCTCTGCACGTGGGCTCAGAGATTACACTGTGTCTTTGATGTGAATACGGACAGCACTGGCCAACATGTATCTGTCTACCTTCTAAAAAAGAAAGAAAACAACTTTTAAAAACGGGGTTCTAGAAGGTCAGCGAAGGGTCGTTTTGAGATGTTTGGGTGGGTTCCATGGGCGGTCTGACCACATGGTTCCCCCTTGGCACGCGTCGTTGTGCTTAACAGACATCCTCATAGGCTAAGATGACACTTGAAAAATAAAAATTATCTCCTAATGATGATCTGAGCCCCGCCACCCAACAGCAGAACCAGCAGAGCCTGGGGGGGCTTCTTTGGAGTTGAGATTCTCTATTGTAATTTTGTCCCTGTTTATCTTAAAATTGTTTCTTTTTGTTTTACTGGAAGAGAAAAGATGTTAATGAATTTGAAATGTTTAATGTGTACAAAGTTGCTTTGTTACAATAAAACTAATTGTGGACACACACAATGCAGTGGCACACACCAGCCCCTCCCTGCCTTTGGCTCAGTTTTGCTGTGAGCTTAAAACTGTTCTGCAAACAGTGTGTTTTAAAAACAAAAGCAAAAAGACCAAAGCTCCGCGGGCTGGCAATCGTGCATACAAGAAATAGAGCTGTTTACAGCACATCACAGTTTGAAATTCTTCGAGGCTTAATTGAAAATGTCATTAATGTTAAAATGAACGGATGTAAAACTACATCTCAATTTGATTACTTTAAAAGCTAAAAAAATAATCTTTAAAAATAGGAGCCTAGGACACAACAAAATGAAATTCTTTTAAATTTGGCATTCAGTTCGTACATGAAATATTCAACCAAACTTGAAAATAAAAGATCTTTACGATGGTAGTTCCTTTAAAGTGAAGGACATATAGAGAAAACAACGGTTGTTGCTGATGCCCGCTCGAGTTGCCCTGAAAACCATTTTGTCGTCCAGGACCGTTCACAACGATGAGCGCGGAGTCCACCTGCTGAGCCTGGAAGCGCGAAGGGATCGCGCGGGGCTGAGTGGCCGCGGTCGCGCCCCACGCGGCGGGCAGGGAGAGGCGGTCCGCCCGCTGGCCGGGGCTGGAACCGGGGACCCTGCCCGGGCCGCCAGCGAGGCTCCAGGCCCCGGAGTCTGCAGCCGCTGCTGTTTTGCATAAAAATCACCCAGAATGCTCAGAGTGGGGCTGCTTCAGAGTGCCTTGATTTCAACGACTGTCACTAATAAAGTCAAGGTACCTAATATACTATACTTAGTATAGTGTAAGTTTGAAGCACGTATTTATATATTTTAAAGCAAGGATGCCTATGAAAAATCACTATAACTGTAAAGGCAACAGCACTTTTGCGGCTTATATAGGTAACGGCACACTGTGCGATATTGGCTGGTCCGAGTGCAGTGGTGCTTACAACTAATTGATCACAACCAGTTACAGATTTCTTTGTTCCTTCTCCACTCCCACTGCTTCACTTGACCGGTCTTTTGCTGCTCCGGCTTTTCAAAGTGCTTTTGCTTCCCCCCCAAGACTCGGTAGCACCAAGCTTTGCCTTCCTTAATTTAGTTACTGACAAAATAAAGACCTTCCGCTTTTTACATACCTGACTTTTAGCAAGTAAGAATTATTTTTGGCTTCAAATGACCGTTTTATGTCATGTTAGCAGAATGTGTTATACAAAATATGGGACACATACTTCTATTAACCAAAATTATTAACTAAAATTTCAAAATACAAAAAAAAAAAAAATACAAACTATTAACCGAAATTCAAATTTGACTATTGCTACGGTCTAAATGGGGGGTCCCCTGAGATGCGTGTGTTGGAAATACAATCCCTTCTGCAGGTGTCGGGGGGTGCGGACTCCTGGGAGACGTTTTGGGCTTGCAGGAGTGGGCTCCCGCTGCTCCGGCATCTCCCACCTGGCATGCCAGGCCCCAGCAGGAATGTGCTGGCCCAGACGCCCACGCCCTGATGGACTGCCCAGCCCTCAGAACTCAGCCAGCAATCGCCATCCTTTCCCAACAATCACAGGATCTGCGGTGTGCTGCGACAGTGGCGCTGCTGCTTAGGAAAAAACTTAATCCAAGTCTGTTTTTTTTTTTTTCCCTGGAGTTATTGTGGGACTCCAGGTTCCCTTTCCCTGGCCATCCATTTGCTCTGCTGGCTAAGAATCTTCAGGAGAGCCTGGACACCTGACCAGCCTGTGTGCCGAAAGCTTCCCAAGGCCAGAGAAGCGCACCGTGCGCTCCGTGCTGCCCAGCTCTCCAGCACCAGCGGCACCGTGCGCTCCGTGCTGCCTAGCTCCCTAGCACCAGCAGCTCTTCCACTGCCCCCAGACGCGCGCTCTCTCCCATTTACTTGCTTACAGTGCTTCTACCGGCCCGGCAGTAGGGTGATGGGTTCTGTGGCTCTGTTGCCATGATTTTGCTGTTGATTTTTTTTTTTTTTTTAATCAGGGAGTTACAGAGCGCTCAGGCGTGCTCTTGTCCCTGAACACGCCTGAACTCAGGGTAGTGAACTCAGCAGCGGCCCTTGGGAACTCCAGGAACCTCAGCTTTCCCCCTCGCAAGGTGGCGGTGCCTGCCCTGCTAACTCAGCAAGCCCGAGTATTAACTGAAGGTGCAATAACTCTGCACCTCACAAGGAGGAATACAAATGTGTAGCTTGCCTTGATCCCACATGGACCATGGCCAATCGACGATCGCTAGGCCTGGACAGAGAAGGCCTAGCTGGGTGCACTTGACTCACACCTTGGCTTTCCTGAGGCGGCTGTTCCGAATGACACCCCTCCTTCTTAGGGGACTCCCCCAGACTGAAACGCGATGGAAACCATGGAAGCACTTACTTAGCAAGCGTGCCTGCGCCTAGGCTAGTACCATTTCGCCTTATTAAACACCCAGCTGTGGCAGGCACCCTTCAGTGGCCCATGAGCACCGCAGTCCAGCCAAGGGACAGGGCAGAGCCGCTGCAGGTGCACCTGTGTGTCTGGGGGGAAGGTAGCTGGAGCCTCCCGGCGGGACGCTGCAGGGCCCAGCGGAGCAGGGCTGAGAGAGAGGGCTGCTCCCGTGGCCACCCTGCAGCGTGCGCTGCCCCCTCCAGCCCCCCACTCTGCTTGCACACTCGCAGACTTGGTGCTTCCCCCTCTCCCCAAAACACATTCTCGTTGAGCACTTTCACATTTTCATCTTCTAAACGAGCGTGTCAGCTTTGAAACTTTTCCCAATGGTGTCTGTTGGGTGTTGTGTCTTTTGGCCTTTGTGTATTAGAACAGTTGAAAACCCTGGGTTTCAGAGACTCAGCCTTTCGTTTTCCTGTTTTCTCTCCATCTCTCATCTTTTGTTTGCAAATGACTTACAAGATGTAGAAATGACACGCAATCCACACAGTATTAAGAAGTGGCACAAAAAAAAAAAAAAAGCAAAGCCACTAGTACATTCCTTCTGCAACAAACATTGCTTCGTGCCAGCGTTAACTTCCAAAGGCAAAAAGACTAGTCAAGTGCAGTAGTGAGGAGGGGGGAAGAGTAGAACGAGGAGTTCGACCTGTAACTGACTGTGAACAATCAATTGTGATGGCTCACTACCTTCGGACCAGCCAGCTCTGGCACCTGCTGCTGGCGCTATTTAAAGCTCACAAAAGCTCTCACTTTTACCTTAGAGCGACATTTCTGCGGTCGCTGGTCCATGACTATACGAAGGGTCTCCATGACCTACACCCTCTGAACATCCCCCCCCAGCATCCCGTTATCCATGGGAGGAATAAACGTATTTCGCAGCAGGAAGCAGATGTGGCTGCGTCTTGCTGAGCATCCTGGGAAGCACGCATGCAAAACTAGCCCTCGTCACAGGGCCGGCCCCTCCGAGGAGAGCCGCCCAATCGGCGCCGCCTCCTTTGTCTGCTTCGCGACCTTCGGGGCAACTCTCCTTCCGGACCCCAAGGACACGGTCCGGCCGAGGAAGCCCCAAGTGAGGGCAGCGCCCCCCGAGCCCGGCCGGGGAACGTGGGGCCGGAGGGGGCGAGTCGGACGGCACCTTGGAGGTTTCCCAGGTTGTCCGAGCTGGAAGCGGCAGCCGGAGGCCAGGGCGGCGGCCCGTGGCTGACCATGCTGCCCAGAGCCCCGGGACCGCGAGCCCTTGGGGTCCGCAGACACTGGACAGAGCCCGAGGACCCGCGGTCCCGCCCCGCGCCACGCCTGCGACGCCGCTCCTGGCCCACTGCACAGCGTGGAGTGGTGCCCATTGCGAGGCCTGGACACTCCCAGGGCACCAGCAGCCAGCGGCCAGGGACTCGGCCTCCTCCCCGGGACTGGCTGATGGCAGCTTGGCTGGAAGGGGCCGACCACAGAGAGCTGCCGGTCACCTGCCCTTCCCCTCCCCGCAGCAGGTGGAGATGGGCCGCTTGGGGTCCCCTGGATCCTGCCAGCCCACTTCCTGGCCAGCAGCACTTGCTGACTCAGTTGTGTGACTTCGCTAAGGTCTCTTCACCACCACCCCTGAATGGCTTCAGCCTCCACGATTTATTATTTTATTATTATTATTTTTTAAAAGAAAACGCAATTTTTGTTAGTTTGAAAGGGTTACACAGAGAGATCTTCCAACCACTGGTTCATACCCCAGGTGGCCTTTGTGGCCAGGGTGGGGCCACAAAGCCAGGAGCTAAAGCCAGGAGCCGGGCGCTTCCTCCCTGTCGCTCATGTGGGTGCAGGGGCCCAAGCTGGTGACCGTCCTGTGTTGCTTTCCCAGGTGCAGCAGCCGAGACTCGAA
This sequence comes from Ochotona curzoniae, assembly GCF_017591425.1. Classification (NCBI taxonomy): domain Eukaryota; kingdom Metazoa; phylum Chordata; class Mammalia; order Lagomorpha; family Ochotonidae; genus Ochotona; species Ochotona curzoniae. The sequence continues at coordinate 21,041,282 of NW_024467095.1, read as the reverse complement.
CCAGCATAGCTGCAACGCCCACCCAACTTCCAAGTTTTCTCTCCCACACAGATGTCCCTCTTTCAGGAAGGGCAACTCCTTGTGTCCGTGTTTGACCACGGGTCCTCCTAGCACAGCAGGGAAGGACTGTAAGTGCCAGTGGGTGACACTGGCCCTGCTCTACTGGCTTTTGGGGATTTGCCTCCTGCAAGGTTAGGCCTCCCCCTGTGGCTGCTTGTGTGGCAAGGACACACACAGGAACTTGAACACAGCCCCCTGGGAAAGCAGCACAGCCCCTGCCTGGCTTGCAAAGCCAGAGGAGCTGGCAGGAAGGAGCAGCCCCGTTTTCCATAAGTCATGGCAAGCCGGCAACTAGTTCGCTGCTCGAGCGGAGCTGATCCTCCTGTGCAGGGTCCCAAGGTGTCGGGCCTGCTGCTTTCCCAGGCCACAAGCAGGGAGCTGGATGGGAAGTGGAGCAGCTGGGACAGGAACCGGCTTCCTTATGGGATCCCAGCATGCGCAAGGCAAGGATTTAGCCATTGGGCCCAAGAAAATGTTAAAATACTTTAAACTCTAACATAAAGATGCCTAGCTTTTCTTGAGTAATCAGAATAATTACAGCAGGTCCAAATCCCCACGGGAGGTGCTGGGCCCCAGCATCAGCCCTGCTTTCACGTGGAACATAGAACCTCAAGTGTGGCCTGGTCGCCACTGCTCCCTGTTGCCTCTCACTGCCTTTGCCTTACCTGTGAGCTTCCTGGGGCACTGCAGAGTTCAAGGTCTCAACAGGTGCTTGTTAGACCCCAGTTGGTTCTCACTTCTGAGTGAGGCACTTGTCCTAAAGAGGGAGAGGAGGATTTGAAGGCATCACTGTTTACCGTGATGTAGCTTCCTGAGCCAAAGCCACACAGTTACACACACACCAGAAAAACCTGCGGGAAGCCCTTTACAGAAGGGCTGCCCTGCACCAGGGTTCCTTCTCCACTCACCGCCACTCTCGGCAAGACCCTTCCCTGTCTTCCTTGACCAACAAGCACGCCTTTGTCCTCCTGTGCCTCCCCGGCTATCTCAGTAACCCAAGATGCGAACACGCGCACACAGACTACTGTGCTCCTTTTGTTTTGCACTGAGCCAGTGAGAAGAGGGTGAACCAAGGGGAGCCCCTCGGGCCGGGCAAGGGTGCCCCTCCCCTGTGCCGGGCCCTCCAATCCTCTACTTGCTCATTCAGGAGTTAAGTTACAGCGGGCCGGGCCCTAAGTGGCCTTCTGCTTCTGCTTTTTACCCAAGTCCTTGGCCCCACAGGCAGGCAGGTGCGGCTGGAGGTGGAGGAGGATTCCGAGTCAGGGTGGGAGGAATCGGACGTTCCCCTCCATCCCGGCAGGGTCTGAGCCCTCTGCACGACCTGTTGGAGTGACTCATGCGCTGCTTGCTTTTTGTGCACCGAGGTTGCTTAAGGCTCCGGCTTGTCCTTGGGGACTCTGGAGTTCTCCTTGGCCCACAGTTCTCACCCTGGATCCTGGTAGTCGGGGCCTTGAGGAGGGCAGGCATACTCTTTGAAGGCTGCTGGCACTCCAGGGGGGCACACTGTGGGGCTCTGGGAAGTCCCAAATGCAAGTTCACGGAGCAGGGTCATGGCAGTCCCTGGCACCTGGAGAGGCAGCTCTGGCCTTTCCCATGCCAGACTTGAATGTGAACGGAGCATCTACGAACCTCCTTCAGACGCAGGGCAGGTAGTGTGGAAAGAAAGGACACTCTTTTAAGATTTACTTTATTTGAAAGGCAAAGTTACTGACACACACACAGAGATCGCCCATCTACTAGTTCATTCTTCAGATGGTTGCAATAAACTGGAACTCCACGCAGCTCCCCCACAGGAGTGGCAAGGGTTGAAGCACTTGTGCCATCTTCCGCTGTTTACCCAGGTGCACCAGCAGAGAGCAGGCATGGAAGTGGAGCCCACAGGGGATGGTTGTAGATCAGATGGTGTTTAACACGCTGTGCCACAACTCCGGCTCAGAATGCTACACCGGCTTGCCCACTTACAGAGCCAGCAGTTTTAGAAGAACCTGTTGAATTGCTCAGCCCACCGTTGCTTTTCTCCTCCACGGGGAGGAGAACGTGCCCTGCCTTTTGCACACACGGTGTGGGTGATGGAAGTTTTAGGGAATAGATGCCGAGCTCCAACCTGCAGGCCGACTCTGCAAGCGGGGCGCCACGCCCGCAGCAGAGTCTGTACAGTCCTGTGGGGCAGGAAGTCACAGCTGAGGACAACAGTGACTTCAGCAGCGAAAAGGCCTTCAGATGGAGGCCTGGCACCTTTCAGGTGAACATCTGCTCTGTGCACCAGTTTCCTTTTGCACACTAGGAGGAAAGCACTAATCCAGCACACAGAACCGTTGTGTTGGGGGAATGTGGCCTCCACTGACCACAACTCTGACCCTGGGGCTCAGCTGCCGCTGTGGGGCCTGGAGCAAGGCCCACCGGTTTCCTGATGGCCACAAGCTGGGCACAGCACCAACCATGTGTACACAGCTCGCTGACCTTACCAGTCCCTTGGCAAGTTGTATTATTATTATAAAGGCAGAGTTACACGGAGAGGGAGAGAGCTCTTCCATCTACTGGTTCCCGCCTCAAGTGGGCTGGGTCACACTGAAGCCAGGAGCCTGGAGTTTCATCCAGGTCTCCCACGTGGGTGCAGCGGCCCAAGCACTTGGGCCCTCCTCTGCGGCTTTCTCTGGGTCAGCTTAACCCATTAAGCCCCAGTACTGGCCCTGGGGAAGTTGTTCTTCACAGTAAGCTCAGAGAGAGGCAGAGCTTGTCCAAAGCTAAGCTGCACAGCTGAGCAGCAGAAGCAGCTTGGGTTAAAGTTCTAGTAGCAGAGCAGATAAACGGTGCCCGAGTTTGTCTTGCTCTGTTTTCCATCAGCCACCTGCTAAGGTGCACCTGGGAGTCACTGGGTGATGGCTCAAGTCACAGAGTTCGTACTGACCACGAGTGGGCCCAGGCTGAATTTGCATCTCCCAGATCTGAACAGGTGCAGCCCCAGCTGTCACAGGAATTTGGGGTTTGTGGTCTGTCCTTGCCCTAGGCATTCCTCCTCCTCCTCTCTGGCTGGCTGCTCTGGACCCCCTGCCTGGGAGTCACCCTCTCTGGGCTCCCACCTTCCTGCACATGTTCACTATGATATGCTTACCCTGGACTGGAACCGCTGCACTTTCCTCCACGACTCTGAGCCAGCTCCCCGATCTGTGTGGAGCTACGGGATGCAGGGAGGGGGTCTTCTGATGGAGGGTTACCTCCTGGGCGCTATGGTCTCCAGACTACACCTCTGCCCTCCTGGTCCCCTGCAAGGAACATCAACTCATGGTATTTCTCGAAGGTTTGTGGAAAGTAGAATTAGAAGATGAGTTCATTTTGGTGCAAAAGACTTTCGGAATGTGTGTCTGAGCACTCAAAAATGCCTATGATAAAAAAAAAAAAAAAAAAAAAAAAAACCTGCATGGATATCAAAAACTTGGTGGCATCCATCTGTTAATTCCACTTCCCTAGGCAGACGGGAGGACATGCAGCGGGCACAACACACCCCGGGCCACTGTCGATTTGGAAGCCCAGCGGCCAGCAGGTGCCCTGTGCCCTAGCCAGACTCCCCCCTCCCACCAGGGCCTGTGGGAAAGCCCAGCCGGGCCCCGTGCCCCGGCCCCTCCGCAACCAGGCTATGTGCCCACAGGTCACTGCCCACAAAGCCAGGGAGCTGCTGGGTGGGGCACCCGGGTCCTTCCTGGGAGTGCCTGCCTGGGTCAAGTCCTGGCTCTGTTTCCAACTCCAGGTTCGAGCTGACATGGTCCCTAGGCAGCAGCACGTGATGGGACAGGTGGCTGGGTCCCTGCCACCCCCAAGTTCCAGTTCCTGGCTTCGGTCCAGCCCCGCTCAGCCCTGCTTGTGAAGGGGATCTGGGGAGTGAAACAGCAGAGAACTGGTTTCATATAAGAAACATTTTAGAAACACAAAGCCAGGATCAGGTGACAGGCGAAGAGGGAGGAGTAGAAAGACTTACCAACAGGAACAAATTCCTGGGCGAACGCCACGGGAAGTGGTCTGACCCACGGCACCCTCCAGTGAGGGCAGGCCAGGCTCCTTCCCTCCCAACACCAGCGCTCTGCCCCTTCCCCACCACGACAGAACCGGCCTGAGGTCACCCCTGCCCACCAAGCTGGGGCCGGGCCTTCTGTGGTTCCCGGGACACAAGTGACATCACTGAGGTTGATGCTGCGTTTCTGTCCTGCCCTGCTTCCCGTCTGTCCACTCCCACCCTGAAGCGTTTGTGTCCGGGTCCGGGGCTAGCTCTACACGGACAGGCCCATCTTCTTAGGGTAGCCATCCCTCGGACAATAAGAAAATAAAAGGCAAGGCCAACATGGTGTGGCAAAGATTTTTTTTAAACTTTAAATTAAAAAAGAAGATATTTTCAGAACAGATTCAGCTTACAAGCTTTGAGGAAATATTAAAGAAAGTGGAAAGCCCAAAAAAAAAATCAAACTCCCAATGATAAAAATAAATGTATCTTCCGTAAAAATCTGGACTAACTATTGGGTCATTCCCGGCTACTCAGTATTCAGAATGTGGGCTAGAATACCAAAATATAAAAAAATTAACAAAACGAAACAAACCCCAAAAGGTCACGGTACTGCCTTGTGAGGCCCCAGCCGAGGCTGCCGCAGTGTGGCTCACCCGGCCCTGCGCACGCTGCAGGCCTTCAGAGCTCCTCCCTGGTCCGGCTCTGTGTGGTCACGTGTTCGTCTACAAACTTGCTCAGATGCTCCAGATCTCTGTCGCCACCCTCAAACTTAATTGGGTTCTTTTTGTCCCCACTGGGAGCGAAGTAGATGGTGGGGAAGCCATCGACCTTGTAGCGGTCGCTGGTGATGTCGTTGGCGGTGGCGTCCATCTTGGCGATGACCAGGCCCTTCTGGCCTTTGTACTTCTTGGCCAGGCTGGTGTAGACGGGTTCCAGCTGCTTGCAGTGCCCGCACCACGGCGCGTAGAACTCAATGAGGACATCTTTCTTGGGGTCCAGCACGATGGAGTCGAAGGTTTTCCCCACCACGACCTTGACCGGCCCCTGGTTGCTCTTGGGCACCGGCTGCGACTTGATGACCGGCTTCAGTTTTCCTGTCAAAGCAGGAACGCAGTGGGAAGGCAGTGTCAGTGACCCGGGCTGACTCATGTCACGTGCTCCCTGCGCCAGCCCCACCCTGCCAAGGGGCACCTTATTCCTCCAGTAACCCATCTCCCACTCTCCGAGCAGTCCTTGCCAGAGCCAGCAGGTGCAAGTGAACCCGGCCCGCGGTCTAATGGGTTCCAGGCTCTGCCCAGAGCAGGAGTCACTGCGGCCCAGGAGCACTAGGACGGGCACTGGGACGTTACTGTCCGACAGCCACAGCAGCCAGGGCTGGGTCAGGTCAAAGCCAGCAGCTTCCTCCCAGTCTCCCATGTGGGTGGAGGGGCCCCAGGCACTGTCCCAGGCCCATGGCAGGGGTGGGACAGTTTCCGCTGCACCACACAGTGCCAACCCCCAGAAGCCTGTTTTGAAGGTGTGTTAAAATTCCTGACACATTTGTCCTTTTTCTTAAAAGCAAAAACAAAAAGAAAAAATCCCCATAACCAACCAACCAACACCAACCACAGAGACGAAAGGAGAAGCGTAGGGGGCTGGCTCTGTCCTCGGATTCCACAGAGCCAGGAGGGCAAACAGCTGGAACTGAGGCTCCCAGGGGACGCGGAGGCTGCCGAGGCGCCAGCAGTCACACCCCAGCTCTGCTCTGTTTCTTGGCCAACGCCTCTGCCGGCAGCAAAGCCCTGCTCTCGCCCTGAAATTGAGCTTGCTGAGGCTATGTGATCCCAAACAAACCTCAGTCAGGGCCCAAATGTGTCCCTGCTTTCAAAGTGAGCAATGGAGGACCTGCCGAAGGGAAGATTTTCCTGAATGTTCCCAACTCCTAGCTACCTTCGTGGCTTGAGGTTCAGGCTGCCCAGGGGAAAGTGGGTGTGTGCGTGGGAGGGGCCCAGCCGGCCTGGCTCGTGGCTGGAGTGCCAGGGCCACGCTGCCTGCCCATGCAGTGCGAGTCTACCCGTGAGGCAGGTGGAGGAGAGCAGCTGACCTTTCTTGAAGGCCGTGACAAACTCGCGGAGCACGTCCGAGTCAAACTCCTCGGGCTCCATTGCGAACTTCTTGCCGCCCTCGTCCAGGATGGCCGCGTTCACGTCCTCCCCGCTCTCGCTGAGGCCCAGGTCCTTCACCTCCGTGGCATAATCCTCCTCGTCCGCAATGGCAAACGTGTACTCGGGGAAGTCCTTGGCCACCTCCAGGACTTTGTTCCGCCAAAACTGAGTGGCTGCAACGACAAGCCAAGGGCTGTGAGCTCAGCGGCCAGTAGAGCGGCAGCCCCAGCCAAAACCCCAGCAGGGGCTTGAGACCGACACCGGTAACACCCCCGAGCACGCCATCAGTCAGGGGAACATTCCAGAGCACGGTACGCTCTGTGAGCACAGCTGGGTCACGGCCCTCAGGCCCAGGAGACACAGCTGCTGCCAGGGAAGGCGTCTTAGCTCTGCCACCTCCCTCTGAAGAGAATTCTTGACTCGACATTAAACTTGTCTCTCGCTAAAATGGGTGGGAGAACAGAGCTATGCGGCACATAATGAAAATCCACCCTGGCCACCGGGGCAGGGTTTCTAAAGTGAGGTGCCCTGGGCCAGGCAAGTCTTGGGGACTCACCCGCTCTATAATCGAAGCTGAAGTCCACACTGTAGTAGACGACCACCAGGGGGCGCTTGGTGTAGCGCTTGGCATCGTTGGAGCTCTTGCGGTGGCCGACCAGGGGCAGGGCGTGCTTCACTATGTGGTCCTTGATGGCCGATCCCTCCGTGGAATCCTGGCTCCAGGGAGGTCATGGGTTAGAGTGGGCTTCAGTGGACAGAGATACCTCCCACCCCTTTCCAAACTCGTTCCTTCTCTTCCTGGGAACATTAACGCTCTTCATGGAGCCCCACTCTTTAGCACCGGGATCAGGGAGCCCATTGTTTCAGGCATGTCCTGGGCTGTGCAGAACCATCCATCTTTAGCTCTCCTCATCATCACAGCCCTGTGAGCAGGTGGGATGAAGCCCGGAGAAACCGCACTCTGGCCCACACATTCTGCCGGGCAACAGCATGGCCTCGGATAAGAAGTAGGAGTCCGAGGAGCTAAGAGGCTACCACGCTGAGACCATCCACTTCTATCTGGAAGAGAACCATGAGCTGGCGGGGGCACAGAGCTCAGCGGCCAGGCCAAGGTGGCAGGGGCACAGAGCTCAGCAGCCCGGTTGAGGTGGCAGGGGCACAGAGCTCAGTGGCCAGGCCAAGGTGGCGGGGACACAGCTCAGCGGCCAGGCCAAGGTGGCAGGGGCACAGAGCTCAGCGGCCAGGCCGAGGTGGCGGGGACACAGCTCAGCGGCCAGGCCAAGGTGGCGGGGGCACAGAGCTCAGTGGCCAGGCTGAGGTGGTGGGGCTGGCGGGTGCAGAGCTCAGCAGTCAGGGAGGGTGCTCTACTCTACAGCCAGGTGGGAGGTCTCAGTGTGAGGTTAGCAGCTGGGCATCATGTACCAAGGGGGGAGGAGGTCTGGTTTGATGGCACGAAGTGGGTACAGTGTGTGGGAAAAACACGCAAGGAGGGCCCTGGAAGCCCCGGTAAGCAAATGAAAGTAATAAAACCAAACCAGTGCCAAGACACCACCATGTTCCTGCTCTCCCTGCCCTGTCCTCTTCCGGGTCCGCCTCCATGCAGTGGGGTCAGCAGAGCCTGGCAGTGACTCTTGCACTGCCCTCTCAGCTCTGCCTCCACTGGCGTGGCACCTGGGATGGGTTCAAGAACCCACAAGCTGACTTCCTCCTAATCTTAAGCTCTATTCAGTGAAGCCCTCTGGCACATGAAGCTAGACCCAGGCTCGTCCTGGTCTGGGTGATCCTCTGTACTTCTAGAACTGAATGTGCCACGCCCTTTAGGAAGATGATGTGGGTGGGTTCAGAGTGGGGGACTGGACAGAATCCAGGAAACAGAAAGGGCTTGCCCTTGGCTTGGCAACAAGCAAGGCGAGGCTCTGCCAGCCACACACCTGGTGACAGCCTGGCTAAGCCCACAGCTGAATGGTTGCCAGGGGCACCTGGTGCTTGCCTTCTAGGAGATATGAGCGGCAGGAACAATTGTTCTGGCAGAAGCAGGTGGAGCCTTGCTAGAGTCTCGGCTCCAGAAGGTACCAGGTACGTGAGTTCCCAATTCTGTCCAGTAACGGGGACGATGAGCCAGCCACTGGCGCCATGTTCCCGTCCCACGCCTCCAGAGAACCTCAGGCCAGCCAGGTGCCCTGGGAGCCGCCCCTCACCTGTACGTCCATCACGTGGCTCTTGGGCTCATACTTGGACTGGAACTTCTCAGGCTGCAACACTACCAACTTCCCTGGGGCGACTTTCAAGAACTTTGCTATTTCAGTGCTAAAAGTGTGGTGAAACTTGTAATCTTCTCTTAAGTCGTTAGCTGAAAAAATTATCAGAATAAAATGCAATTTAATTAAGGTGCTTAAGTGTCTGAAGTTTTTTTTTTGAACACAGATCAGCCAAAACTACTCAGCAAACAGGTGCCACCTTGCCCATGCCTCTCTGCTGAGGTTTCACATCGAGCACCCACAGCGGGGCAGAAGGTGGGTGGGAGATGGAGGCATGCGCATGCATACACACACACACACTCAATCCCATCTGCTGGTTCACTCCCCAAATTCCCACACAGCCAGGACCAGGAACTCAGTCCAAGGGTGCCTGTCTTGCCTGCAGTAGCAGAAGCTGGATTTGGGAGACATGGCTGTATAGCAAACACCTACACTTGGATATGGCTTGTGGTCACCTTAACCACTGGGCCAAATGCCCAGCCCCTCCATGGGGCGTCAACGGCTCCCCCTGAGGTGCACTTCAGCCCAGGACGCAGCCCTTCTGCGTTCAACAGACCCTCCTTTATGCAGTGGGTCCTGGGGAAGGGGCTCCTCAAAGGAAGAAAGCAGACAATCAACTGGATGAGTCTGACTAGGCTCCTCCCCCACCTTAGCAGCCAGGGAGAGAGGGCACAGTGGGTATCCCCTACTCCCAGCATGACCACCACCCCATCCCTGGGCAATGAAGGAGCCAACTCCAGCCCCGGAAGGGAGAGCTCATTCCCACTCAGTCCGTGGGAGTTCTGTGCCACAGCGGCCACCTTCCCCGGGCCTGGTGGGGCTGTGGGGTGACAACTCACCGGCATCCTGGTACTGCTGGTAGGCCGGGTCAGTGTCCCCCTTGAACACCCCGATGATGATGACATCGTCTCCATCCTTCAGGAACTCCTGCACCTGCTTCAGGGTGGGGACCTCCTTGGAGGGAGGGCCGGACTGCTCGATCATGTAGTCCACAATCCCTGGGGGCAAAGCAGGCATTTGACCGGGAGCCCTCGGAACTGCCCGTCCCGCCCCACCCGCCAGCTCCTGGCACCTTCAGGGACAGTGCCATCCCACAGGGCGGAGAAGAGGAAGCGGCATACCATATTTTTCTCGTGGGCCATTGTAGTCAAAAGGTCTTCCCTTGCGGAAGATTTTCAGGGTGGGGTAGCCGGAGACCCCAAACCTCTTGGCCAGGTCTGTTTCTGCTGTGGCATCCACTTTTGCCAGGGGAATCGGGGGAGAGCGCTTGTTGAGCTCCTTGGCTGCCTTCTCGTACTCGGGGGCAAGTTTTTTGCAGTGCCCACACCTGCGAGGAGGAACACGGCTGTCGAGACCTGCTCCACTGCAGACTTAGCCCCAGCCCACAGCCCCACCAGACATGTGCCCTGAGCATGTCTGCTAGGTGAGGGCACTGCACAGGCCCCTCAGGAGACAGCAGGAGAGCTTCCTGCAGAGGCACTAATGCCCGGGCCAGGCGAGATGCCCTCTCCAAGAGAGAGTATTTTCTTGGCTGGGAAGTTGGGGACCAGCATGGACACAAGTCTAGGATGGCTTCATGTAGGCAGTGACAGCTGAGCTGGGACGTGAGTGGGCAAGAAAAGGTGCAGTGGGCAGAGCCAGTGATACCAATGGGGCGCCAAGAACAAGAATGTAACAACCACCCCCTCCCCGACACACACCAATGAGGGTGGAGGAGGAGTGCCGACCAGAGGAACTCTCAGCCAAGACAACCATGACACCTGGCACGCACACCTGGCCTGGAACCCTGATAGTCCCCAAAGATGGAGGCACGCATCCCACAACAAGTGACTCAAAGTGAAGACAAGCATTCTCAGAGTAGCACAAGCCTGATGGGCCTGCACCACACGCACGGCCTGAGCCGCGCCAGCCAGCACCCAGTCCTGGGCCCGCACCACACACACAGCCTGAGCTGCGCCCGCCAGTCCTGGGCCATCCATCAAGGGATGGCACAGTCATTGCTGTCTTTCCTCCCATCCCCTAAGCCAGGGCCCCTTTTGTAGCAGACCAGCACCTCACAAAGGAGGGTTATGAGGGTACTCGGGACCCATAGCTCCCCACATGCAGTGGTATTTTCTTCCTCCTCACTTAGCTTATTTTTTTCTTCAACAACCCATCTGTTGGGGCCAGTGCCGTGCTGTAGTTAGCTAGCCTCTGCCTTATGGATGCCAGTTCAAGCCCTGGCTGCTCCACTTCCCATCAGGCTTACTGTTAATGTGGCCTGGGATAGCAGTAGAACATGGTCCAAGTGCTTGGGCCCCTGCACCCATGTGAGACACCTAGAAGAAGCTGCTGGCTTTGGATTAGCCCAGCTTGTCATTGTGGCCATTTGGGAAGTGAACCCTCAGATGGAAGATCTCTGTGTCTCCTCTCTGTAAGACTGCCTTTCAAATATAAAATAAAATCTCTTTTGAGCCAAGCATAGTAGCCTAGTAACTAGGGTCCTCATCTTGCCATGTGCCCAGATCCTATATGAGTGCCAAGTCTGTGTCCCAGCAGCAGCCCCACTTCCCATCCAGCTCCCCGCTTGTGGCCTGGGAAAGCAGTAGAGGATGATCCAAAGCCTTGGGACCCTGCACCTGTGTGGGAGACCTGGAAGAATCTCCAGGCTCCTGGCTTTGGATCGGCACAGCACCGGCCATTGTAGCCACGTGGGGAATGAATCAGCAGACGGAGGATCTTCCTCTCTGTCTCTCCTCCTCTCTGTGTATATCTGACTTTCCAATAAAAATAAATAAATCATATATATCTTTTGTCTTTTATCTCTACACCCATACATTACCAGATGTAGTGGTTTTTAAACTACAAAATTTTGCATGGTGAAAAACCCAGAGAGCAGGAGGGAGCACGTTTGCCTGGTGCCCTCCCCTCCACCAGGGGGAAGGTGAGGCCCTGCACTGGGTGTCGGCCTCAGCCTCTGCCTACGGATTTGAGGTCCCAATGCTTCCTCTCCTCAGTGAACCCCAAGGCTCAGTCACAGCGTGCAGGCTCTAGAGGCAAGTCCTTCTGGGTGGATGGTTCCTAGTCTAGACTCAGTCTGCTGGCTCTCACTCTGGGTGTACACAGTACATTCTAACACCAGGCCTAACCAGGACCAGAACCATCAGGTGACTCCTGGCTGTGCTCTGGGCCATTTCCTGGAACATCTGACCGACCCCTCACCACTCTCCCTTGCAAAGCCTTTACTCCTTCGGCTGTCTACCCCGACTGCTCCCATCTGACCCACACAGTTGGTCACTTCCCTTCCCCAACAACCTCCCCAGGAAAGAGCGTAGCAGCAACCATACTGGTTACCAAAAGCTGGGTCCCTCACACACACATCTTTTCTATTTTTCTTGTTGACATCCTCTGGTCTTAGGGTTGCTGTTCTCTTGAAGATACAAGCCCTCCATCCTCTTTCATCCCTACATCTCCCTTCTAGTCACCTCTCATCAGCAGACCGGAACCTCTGCTTTGGCCTGCAACCTGCAGAGGCCTGCTGTCTGTCTGCCACGCCCTCACCCAGTGCCCAGGAATGTGCTGAATATGGGAAGGCCCCAACCAACATGCAACAGCAGGAAACCCAGACCCTTCTTACCAAGGTGCATAGAACTCCACCAAAATGATATCTGCGTCGTTCACCACGTCATCAAAGTTCTCTTTGGTCAGCACCAGCGTGACTTCCGGCGGGGGGGTCCAGTTGGGCTGGGAGACCTCTTTGACCTTAGCGACAATTTCTGAAAGAAGCCAAACAAGACCCTGACTGAATAAGTCCTTCCTCCTCACTCCAGGGCCAGAGGCGGACAGGACAAGACAGTGACAGTGTCCCCAAGGAGACCAGGAAGCGTGACCTGAAATCCAACAGCACCTGTGCAGCTGAGAGAGCTGAAGAGGAGGAAGGTCCCCACTGCCCCATTTCCACCCCCACAGGCACACCCTGCAGGCTTTCCTACAACGTGCCAGATCTGCTGCTGAATGAAAGTTCCGTATTCCCAGGCTACAGAACCAGCTGTAAATGACATGGACTCCATCTATTAATGCAACCGTGGGTACCTCCCTACCATGTACAGAGCACAAGTGCACTACCTGTGTCACAAATGAGTTCCAAAATCAAGAGGGATGCCAGAGGAGCAGGGGCTTGTAGCTTCTCACCCCTAAGATGGATTCAACTCCTATAGTGGGACACTGAACCTACTAAAACCCCATTGGGTGGTTCTCAGGACCAGAGGCTGCCGAATCCAGCAGGAAGCCAACCCTCAGTGTGAGCACAGGCACGGCAGTGGATTGGGGAACATACTGCGGGCCCTCTCCAGCGTCCAGTGGGAGACACCTGGAGGGGCAGGCCAGCAAAGTGAGCAGTCCACTTTGGCTTACGCTTTCTCATGGGCCAAGTTCCACACAGTCCAGTGCAGGGCACACACCTCCAAACAGGTATGGCTATTTACTTCCAACCTGTTTTACTTATTTTTATTTATTTCAAAGGCAGAGAAACAGACGGAAACAGAGAGCTATCCCCTGATTCACTTCAGGAGGCCGGAGCTCTGACACAGGTGGCAGAAGCCCGTTTTCAGCCATCACCTCCCGCACCTTCCTCTGGAGTGCACACCACACCCCAGGCGGCCAGGATGGGGAGCAGCTCTGGGTCTCGGACTCTGGCACTTCGATATGGGACAGAGGCATCACGAGCAGCGCCAAACACCTGTCCCGACATCCATTTTTAGATACCGTTTCTTAGGCACTGATATGGCCAAAGTATATTTGTTAAATAAAAGCATGAGGGTGCAGAATGGTATTTAAGATAAGCTAGCAACTGCAAAAGCGAGAAGCATAGGCACAAACATATTTGCCTTTCTGTACATAAAATACTTCCGAAGAACATCAGAGAGACTTGCCATTCTGATCACAAACATGAAAGAGACGGTTCACTCTGAAAGACACTTCACTGCACGACCTCAGATTATGAATCCCACACGCATCCCAGTCAACACACAGGCTGCAAAACTAAGCATCAGGTGACCCACAGCAGGTTCTACCACTTAAAGGCACAGAAGGGGACTGTCACACCAACTGGAAGGAACCAGGCCACATCCAATTGATCTCGTGTCCCAACAGTCCAGCACATGTGCCTAATGGGTGGCTTTAAAGAACTGAGCCCTGAGGCCCAGCGCCCAGTGGTGAAATCCTTGCTTTGCATCCACCTGGATCCCATATGGGTACCAGTCTGTGTCCCAGCTGCTCTACTTCTCATCTAGTTCCCTGCTTGTTGCCTGGGGAAGCAGTAGAGCACAGCCCAAAGTCTTGTGATCCTGCACCCGTGTGGGAGACCCAGAAGAGGCTCCTGGCTTCGGATTGGCCACTTGGGGAGTAAACCAGTGGATGGACCATCTTTCTCTCTGTCCCCTTTCTCTCTGTATATCTGTTTTTAAAAATACAGTAATAAAGTAAAATAAAATAAAAAGAATTGAGCCCTATCTAATGGATGCAGTGTCAGCTGGCTGCTGCCGTTAAGTCACTAAGAGACATACTGGACAAGCATTTGGGTGCTGCTGGGCACGCCGGCATCCCAAGTGGGGGCACCCGGTTCACATTCCAGCTTCTTCTTCAACACGCACCCATGGAGGCAGCAAGGTGATGGCTCAGGTCCCTGATACCCACAAGAGAGATACAGATGAGTTCAAGGTCCCTGGTTGCAGCCTGGTCCAGCCAGGGCTGTTCCAGCCATCTGATGAGCCAATCAGTGAGTGGAAGATCTTGGTCTCTCTCAAATAATGTGAAAATAAGCTGGGGGAAGAGGGGAGAGGAGAGGGAGGAAAGACACGGCCTCGCTACAGGATGTACACCATGCAGGATGCGGGCCTGAGGGCAGGTGCCATCCAAGGCCCCTCAGCACACGGCACTCTGCAGCAGCGGTTCTCGTCACACGAGGTTTGGCAAGCCCTGGGCGCCTGTGAGAAACACCAGTCAGCTGGCTCAACCCGAAACTCACGGAGCAGAAGTCCTTGGAGCTGCCATTCCAAATGACTGTGTTGTGTGCTAAATGCCGAGACCCACCGAGAGTCAAGGCTGCAGGTGCCATTTCTGTCAAAGAAATGGACAGACCATTTCTTTGCTAAGGGCAGGTTTAACCAAGCTCTCCAAGACCCTAAACCTTCCAGTGAGGAGCTGTCACTCCTGGGGAAGCCAGTTCCCAGTCTCCCCAACTTCCCTTCCTTTCCTACTCACTGGGAAGAGTCCTGGCCAGCGTCCTCCAGCAACTCAGGTACCTGCTCACCTTCCTGGGTCCTGGAGCCATCGTAGTCCACAGCCTGCCCCTTCTTCAGGATCTTGATGGTAGGATAGCCACTCACATCAAACCTGCTGGCCAGCATGGATGCTGAGGTCGCGTCAATTTTAGCAACAGCAATGGGAGGATCGTTCTCCTTCAAGACTTTGGCAATCTTTTCGTATTCTGGAGCAAACTGTTTGCAATGCCCACACCTGAGGATCAGATTTAGGGAAGGTGAAACAGGTCAATGGTACCCCCAAAATTTGAATTCAACAATACACAAACAGGAGCTTTGGGAAGGAACAGGCAGTTAAGGAGACACAATGGGAGAGGCCTGGAGGGCGTGGAAGTCCAGCTGTCTCAGGGTGTGCGGTCAGCTCTGCCCGGGGAAACACAAGCTCAACGGTCGGTGTGGTGATCCCTCCTGCTGCAGTCTAGGAGATCAGAACTTCTCACATGACTCATTCTCTCTGGTACTCTTGCAAGTGTGCTACAGAGTGTTCAAGAGGCTCCCAGACTCACAAGCAAGTCAGCCTTCTGCTGCTGCTATCCTTTCAAATTGAATAAGCACTTTTAGATACTGGTAAGTCTTACAAACACAGACAGCTCTTGGGAGCTCTGAATTGTTAGGTGTTAAGGAGTCCTGAGAACAGAGTTTGAAAACTGCTGATCCATACAACGGAAATAATATCATAACCTTGTTAAAAGAATTGATTAGTTATTTGAGAGATAGACAGACAGACATAGGTCCTGTATGCTGGCTTGCATCACCAGTGCCTGTGACGGCCAGGGTTGGGTTAGGCCTACCGCCTCCTAGGGTGTGCATGAGCAGGCAAGCAGGACCAACAGAGCCGGGTCTCAGACCAAGGTGTCCCCAGAAGCATACAGGTGCCCTGACAGGATGCTAGCACTGCGGAAGATGTCCACCCCCAGCCACCACACAGAAATGTTCACACTGTGCTTTAACATCAGGCACTGGACAGATAACACACACATATCCCTCTATTTCAGCAACAAAACAGGGAGGGCAAGAAAGAGAAGTGGCTGAGACAAAACAGAAGAGAGCTGGGGGTTGGGGTACAAGAGTTATCACATACTACAAAATGATGGGTCAAACGCAGGAAGACAAGTGGGGTGCCACACAGGCCAACAGTGTACACTCAGGGAGGCCACCTCCATCGCAGCCCTGCACGGCCAGGGAGCAGGGAGTAGAAAAGGACCTGGCTGTTCCTGGCACCAGTCTTTCAACATGCCTTGTGGAATGCCCACGCCCCAGCGGTGACTATCAGGATGGGTCTTGTATGTAAACCACCACCTCGGAAGCAAGAGGCTCATCATTCAACACAAAGCAGCTCGCAGGTGAGGGGGTGCGACTCCCCGCCGCCCGTCACCGGGGGAGGAGGTAGAGCCAGGCCCTGGCTAGCTGTCCTTACCACGGAGCATAGAACTCCAGCAGCACCGTGTCTTTGTCAGCCACAAAGTTATCAAAGTTCGCGTCATTCAGCACCAGGACGCCATTTTCTTCCTTAACTTCTAAGTCATCTTCCTCCTCATCTTCCTCTTCGTCCTCCTCTTCTTCATCCTCGATGGCATTTTCTGTTAACAGAAGAATTTGAGTAGAAAATATCCGCAATGGTTAAGAAACCATCCACTCTTTTTAAAATTCGTCTAGATCCCCAAAGCCTCAAAACGCTACTACTAGTCCTGGGGAGATGGGTGGTCACACGCCTCAACATGGCATTTCTGCTCTATGCGTGGCAGCTGGCGCCACTGGCATGACTTCATGCTCAAGCCACAGTCCAGAATTTATAGTCCGAATGCCCGGATGGGATTTGAAAGGCAGGACAAGCGGCTTCCCATGGTGGGGTCATGTTCAACAGAACTTCTTAGGAGCACCCAAGACAGCACCAACAGGAAGCGAGTACTCATTTTCCGTCTTCCATCATGGAGGACAGGGAAGCAGTGGAATGTAACCCACAGCCCCACAGGTCTTACCACTCTCAAGGGAATCTCCCCTGCACTATCTACAGGGGGGCAAGTTTGTTTTTAAGATTTGTTTTTTTTATTGGGAAGACAGACATACAGAGAGAAGGCGAGACCAGAAAGATGTCTGTCCACTGGTCCACTGGTTTACTTCACAAGGGACAGCCACAGTTGGAGCTGAGCTGATCTTAAGCCAGGAGTCAGGAGTTTCTTCCAGGTCTCCCACGTGGGTGCAGGGTCCCAAGGCTTTGGGCCATCCTGGATTGTTTTCCCAGGCTACAAGCAGGGAGCTGGATGGGAAGTGGAGCAGTTGGGACACAAACTTGTGCCCATATGGGATCTTGGCAAAGTGAGGATTTAGCCACTAGGCTGCCGTGCTGGGCCCTAGGGTGTCAGTTATTGAGATGATGAATTGAGGGTCCAGAATGTATGACAAATATACAACAAGCACGTAGCACAGCAGGTGGGACATGCACATCCTATTACTGCAGGGCCCAACCCAAGTGCCAGCTCCACTCCCAACACCAGCTTCCGGCTAAAGGACACTCGGGGAAGCAGTGGATATCAACTCAAGTGGGTCTCTATTACTTGGGAAGAAGGCCTGGAGAAGTTCTGGGGGCCTCGTCGTGGCCTGGCTGAGCCCCGGCTATGGCGTGCATTTGAGGGGTGAACCAGCAGACAGGAGATCTCTGCAGCACATACAGCCTTTCAAATAAATAAAACAAAATTTAAAATACATATACAATTACAGCCACGCTTGGAAGCGAAGGACCGTTTTCAGGACGTGAGAAACTCAGTATGTCTTACTGGAAAGGTTTAACTCAATTTTCTGCCAAACACAGAAAAAAAGAAATTGTGAAACTACAGCTCTTATTGAAGGGGGTTCTCCAGTTACCGTTACAGCATGAACAGAACCGAGTGCAGCCAGCGGGGTGATCTGGGAACTCTGAAGCCAGAAGCTTCCATGGGGCCAATTATTTTTCTCTTCTGCAGAGGATTCCCAGGGGACACATCAAGAGTGCCAATTACTACTGGGGGCAAGGTGATGGCCTGAACACCTGCTGGGAAGAGGCCCCACAGGTCACCGCACCCTCCCAGGCCCGGCTGGGAGAGTAGCTTTATCCTTTATTCCTGAAGTCCACTTCCTCCCCCAGACTAACGGCCACCTCCCCCTGCGCATGGCCTCACAATCCCACACACCCCTGCCCTTTCCTGACCAACGGACTCCTCTCTCCCACTTAAGGTAACCTCCTCTTCACTTTGAAGAGGGACAAGCAACTCTAAGACACTGCAAGAAAAAACCCCCGCTGAGACACGGGCTCCAGGCTGGCTTTGCGATGCTTCTCCTCACCAGCCCAGAAAGCCAGGCCAGGGCTCAGCGGCAGACACGCGGGCCCACCCACGACCCCGCCTGCGGGAGGACGGCCTGCCCTGGGGGGGTGCTTTCCCCACATCTCCCAGGGGAGACTAGGGCAGCTTCCTCAACTCCTCTCAGACCCCTCCAGGTAATCTTTCCTCATCTATTTACATTTCTCAGAAAAGAATCACAGGAGATTAAAACACACGTGTTGCTCTGATGTTGTTAGCTAAGAATAAACTGAAATGGCAAGGCACAGCCCATGCCAAGGCTGACAGCGCACCAGAACCCAAAGCTGGTTCCACCTGCGACTCGAAGCCCCTGCTGCTCGGCCCAGTCGCCATAAACCAGAGGACCTCACACTGGGACACTGGTTCTCTGGAGTTACTCTTCAGGTACACGGGGAGGCGTGGCCACAGCAGCCCTGCCCAGCTGGGAGCTTTGTGGAAGCGAGGCTGGACACCCCTCCAAGTAATGGGGGGGGGGGGTTTGACTCCAGAAGGTATTCAAGTTTCTCAAGCTTGCAGCTGGGGTCTGGAGCGGGCGCACTCTCCCTGTCCTGGGTCTCTGTTGGTGCCCACTGTGGGCAGCCAGGAAGGGTCACCCACCCACAGCTCTGTCAAGGAAAAGCGAAATTTCCATGCAGGTAGAGGAGGATGGAGAGAAAGCACTGGGGGAACTTCACCCACTCTGCAGGCTAGGAGGGGAGGGAGAACTCCACAATCCACCCAACACACAGGGTGCAAGACTCAGCCAGCAAAATATCTAACACACACCACATGGGCAAGGACTTCTTGGAGTTTTAAGACATACTTATTTTTATCTGGAAAAGCAAAGTTATTGACAGGGAGGAAGGGAGATGGGAGGAGAGAGAAAAGAGGGAGAGACAGATCTTCATTCCGCCTCAAATGCCCACATGGTGACACAGGCTGGTCCAGAGTCAAGGGATTCACCTGGTCTCCCCAAAATGTGCAGGGGCCCAAGTACGTGGGCCATCTTCACTGTTTCTCCAGGCCATTAATAAGGAGCTGGATCAGAAGTGGAACAGCCGGGACTGAAACTGGTGCCTATACAGGATGTCAGCATAGCAGGCAAAAGCTTAACCTGCCATACTGCTAGGCCTACACAGGAAAGTAGATTCCCAAAATGTGGGAATCTAGCTAAGTGGCTGCAAGACCCCCACTCCCACACACTCACCTCATAGCAGCAAGGGACCCTGGCCCAGCCTGCTGTTCACGCTGCAAGCTATGAGCAACAGGATAAACTCCTGCTGTTAGGCCGCCACGGGGTGGCTGAGGGCAGACACCGCTATGCAAACTGCTATCGGCTATTTGTCAGTAGAGTTTCCGTGCCAGGCGCTGTGCCAAGCTCAAACACATTATTTCACTCCTGGAGGGAAGTTGGTTCCACGTACTTCACAGAGAAGGAGAGAGAGGTGAAGTGGAGCGGAGTCACTTGCCCAAGATCCTAAAGCTCGTGTGGCAGGTGCCTAATCCCGTAACTGTTACGCATCTTGTCACCTTCGATTCTCTTTCCCCAACACCTAAGGCTGTAGGTGGAATCGCTCAGGCGGCCCACGTGCTGAAGGCCGGCCAGGAACAGAATTCCTTCTCAGGAGTGAAGATACAGGGGAGGGCTAACAGTTCCTTAGCACAACACACAAGTGAATTTACACTAAAGTGAATTTACATCGAAACCAGCCAACCCGCAACAAATGCAGGTAACAAACAAGAGCAAAACACCTCCTTATTTTACCAGGAAAGGGGCAAAGAGAGCAGGTGACGACACAGAAAAGCCCATCAACGCTTAAGACCTACACCGTAGGATGTGTGTGTGAGAGAAGGCCGGGGAGGCAACACTGAGACATAAAACTCCAACAGCAGCAGAGGGGGGAAGCCCAACGCCTTGGAGCATGGGGGGCAGGAGGCAGGCACCGCCCTCCTGGTCTGTTGTCGAAGTATCTGGTGGGCCAGGGAGGCCCTCAACCCAGGAGACTTGCTCTCCGCCACCAGGATCACAGGCCAGAATTGCAGCTGCACTAAGTGCCCTGCCACCCACAGGGAAAACACCCTCACTGCTTCCCAAGCCTGCTCCTTAACCCCTCCACCCTGACTCAAAGCCAAGGCACCCTCCCACCCACACCGTCAACCCCAAAGTGCATCCCAATGTTTTCTCCGCCCCAGACAGCATGAAGAACTTGCTTAAACTGGAGAGCCTGGGGCCCTCCCATGCACCCTGCCATAGTGCGTCTGGGGGGGTACCTGAATTTACATAAGTAGCAGGTGATTTGGATAAAGGGGCCCAAAGGCCCTGCTACCTGTTTCCCTTCCACAGCTGCATCTTTCACAGGGCGTTGCTTCTTACTGCCTCTTCTATTTGGGCAAAGACTCATGCAAATCAGTGACCTATACTTAAGTTACTCAAGCGGTTTGAAAACAAGAGTGTAAAGTTCAGATTTCTCCCACACATTCAGATTCAAAATGGGCGTTTATTTGTATTGGAAGGAATTCAGCAGGTGAAAGAAAACAGTGCTGAGAACGGTTACTCCTCATCAACAGGGTGACAACGCGCTGTTTTCTAGGAACAATGACTTTTTGCAGCCAGCCTTTCTACTTTCCAAAGTTCTCTGGTGTCTGCCTTCGCTGATTTCGAAGAAAATTGCAGACCCCGCGCTCGTCATCCTGGCCGCCCAGGACCTCCGGGAAGTCCGCGTTAAATACCTGCTGGTACAAGGCAGGCAGTCTCTAGTTCCCAAAAGACGCAAGCCGAGCGTCTCCCTCCTCTCACGCCAGAACACCAGGGTTAAAATTTTGCAAATGTAGAGTCCCCCCCCCCTTTTTTTAACTCCCGCTCCGGTCCTCACGCCCTCACTCCTCACACCTACGGAGCCACGAGGGACCCTGTCCCATTTCACACTCGGCCACGCCAAGTACTGGCCAGTGTCCACGCTCCCCTTCCCGGGAGCGTTACAAGGGGCCACTTTTCCTGCCTCAGGTGGCAGGGGATTCCTCCCCAGCCCCGGCCTCCCACCTCCCCCTGGATCCCTTGCTTCCGCCACCGTCCCCAGGGACTCCGTCAAGTCACCCCCCTTTCTGGTGCGCAGAGTCCCCTCGGCCCAGTCGCGGGGAGCGCAGGTCGCTGCGTCCCGCCAGGCCCGGGGCGCACGCCCAGCTCACCTTCCTCGTCCGCCTCCTGGGCGCTAGCCACAACCAAGAGCTGCGCCAGCGCCAAGAGTAGCAGCAGCAGGCAGGCTTTGCGGGGCCTCATGGCTGCCGGTGCGCAGCGCGGCCTGCTCGCGCCGAGGGCTGCGGAGCGCTGGGCTCGCTGGGTCCGCCCGATGGGCTCCGAGCTGGGAGAGCGACACTCAACGCGAGGAAAAAACCCTCCAGGAAGTCGTCCCTGGCGATTGGCTGGGGGCGGAGGAAGCCGCGGGCCGGCCAATGCGCGCGCGACGCAGGGCGCGCGGGTCGGGGCGCCTCCCACCCGGCCACCCACACCTCCCGTTCGCCGCGCGCCCCTCGGCTGCGCGTTTAAAACTCCCAGCGCTAGCGTGAGGTGCCCCCTCCGGATTGGCTGCGTGGCGACCACCAATCAGCGCCTGCCACTCGGTTTGCGGGGAGCGCACAGGCCCAGAGAGGCGGCTGGGGAGAACAAAGGCGGCGGGCTGAGCTCGGCGGGGCGGGCCCTGATGACGCCGCGGGGCCCGATTGGCCGGCGCTGCTGCCGGGGCGGCGCCTGGGAACTGGGATGGGGAGGCTGTGCTGACTCACTTCAAACTTGGCAGGAAGAACACGTGTCCGTTCCTGGAGCCATGGCCAGCCCGGTGCTCCGCGCGCGCAGTGGGCAGAGGAGGGCACGGGGCTCCCATGTCCGCTTCGGGTTGCTCGGCTTGTTTATGGAACTTACAAAGGTTGCGCTTCTTTCCGGGTCTTGGGCGGCTGCGCGGGGATGGGCGCACGGTGTAGTGCATGCTTTCCAAGGGCTCATGCGAACACGCTAGGGTATTTTCCAAGCGATGCCTCCTGTTATTAGTGCCTCTGTGGATTTTCTGCAAGAGAAATACCACGTAGGCAATATAGGTGGTTTGCCTAGGTCTAAACAGGGTTTTGAGATTTTCCACGCTTGACCACTTTGGAGAAGCAAGCACGGTTAAGAATAACTTGTTGCGTCAGGAAAGAAGCCCTTGATATGCGTTAGGATTTGAGGCTTTTGACACCTGGAGAAGACAGGGCAGAAACAACAGAAAACCGCAATGAAACTCAAGGGTTCCACGGTGTTTTTCTCCATGAAGGTTTTGCTAGGGCAATGCAGTGGCTCAGCAAGCTAATAATCCACTGGAGAGCTCCTGCATCCCATGTGGGTGCCAGTTTGTCTCCTGGCTGCTCCACTTCCCTTCCACCTTCCTGCTTGTGGCCTGGGAAAGGGGTGGAGGACGGCTTAAAGCCTTGGGACTCTGCACCTGTGCAGGAGACTCGGAAGATGTTCCTGGGTTCAGATCTCAGGTCTACCCTTTGTGGCCATTTGAAGAAGACCTTTGTCTCTCCTCTCTGTAAATCTGCCTTTACAATAAGCATTTTAAAAATCTTTTAAAAGAAAGTTTTTCTTAGCCTCTTTGATTTGGCCGTGGGAGTTTGGTAAAGCAGAAAGGTGTGAAGGTAAATTTTTTAATTTTATTTTTGATGATGTTACCATAGTTGATTAGAGTGGGAAGGGTCAAGGGTTAGGGGAAAGTGGGTGAGACCATTGTTTCCACATTTTAGTTTTTCTTCTTTCAGTGTCTGGAGGAAGAGGGGGATAAGGGGAGAAGCTGCACCCAGCCTCCCAACCGCCACAGTACCAGGGATGGGGAATGGCCACCCAATGTCGTCCCAGGGTCCCCAGTGTGGAGCATGCGCCAAGGATTCATGTGCAGGTAAACGTAAGAGCAGTGATTGTTCTGAATGATTTATGAGTGCTGTGTCAGCTCTCCAGCAGTTCAAAGATCATCCTAAAGAATTCTTCCAAGGCAGTAGCACTAGTTGGAATTGTGTATTTTTTCAAAGTGTCTTGTGAGCCTTTATTAAAGTGAGAAGAAAAAAGACCCCATTGGCCCAAATACGGGACCAATATAACCGATTTTCCTAAGCCCCTTTGTTGAGTCAGGTGTAGGAAGGAAGCTTGTTAAAGTGCATTGTGCTGTGGGTTAAGCTGCCAACTACAGTGCCAGCATTCCATTCCCTGCCAGGAAACCAGGACACCTGCAGAATTCCAGCAAATCCCCAATTAGGTGTGAGATTCTGAATGAGACATATGGTGGGTTCTGTTTTCTTCTCTGTCTTGTTGGAGATTGGATAAAACAAAACAAATCCCCCTTAAGTTCCTTACAGTTATAACTTAGAATCTTTAAGTTATTCTATATGCTGTAAAAATGACTTCTTTCAGTGTTTATTTGAAAGGCAGAAAGACACTGCCATCTTCCATCTGTAGATTCAAATCTGCAGTAGTTCTGGCTGAGCCATGGTAAAGCCAAGAGCCTGGAGTTCCATCTGTATGTTCAGGGGTTGGTGATGACCCAAGCATCTGAGCCCACATTTGCTGTAAGATGAGGCAGCAGAGCCGAGGATTGAACCCACAGAGTCCAACGTGGGACTTGCGCGTCATGACAGCATCTTAACTGGAGCTGCTGGGCACGATATTGAGCCACAGTTTTCACATGACTGCATAAGAGGCGATCAAGGCATTTCTGGGATTGTGTATGTATGTGTGCTGTTTTCCCCTTATTTGCATGAACTCCCTCCCTCCTTACACACTTACATCATAATCATGTATGTATGTGGACTACAAATCAAACAGAACCCCAAAGTACCAGAATTTGCACAATCTGTTTTCTTCCATTTATTTTCCTATTTTTCTACCTGTTGGATCTTCTATTTTACTTTCTACAGATTTGTCACTAATCCTAAAATTTTATTAATCCATTTCTCTCAACAACTTAGAAGTTATTTCCACATGCCTTCTTTTCCATAAGCTTAAGTTCTTATTTCACAATAATATTTGCTCCAATTATTATGAGTGCTTTTTTTTGGAAATTTTTGCTTTCACTTCCTAAATCATGATTCACTGAGGATATTTTTTCTTCCTCTTTGTATGAAAGTTCTTCTTCAAGTGCTTATAATCTTTACAAATCTTTATTTTTAAGATTGAAGGAATAGACAATTTAATTAGAATCTTTATGTAATTGTTCATGCAACACTTTTTTTTTCTCTTTGAAGATTTATTTATAAATCTGGATCAGATTTATAGAGAGAAGAAGAGACAGATCTTCTGTCTGCTGGTTTATTCCTTAAATGGCCTCAACAGCTGGGGCCGAGCCAATCTAAAGCCAGGAGCCAGGAGCTTCTTCTGGGTCTCCCACATGGGTGCACAGTCCCAAGGCTTTGGGCCATCCTGGATTGCTTTCCCAGGCCACAAGCAGGGAGCTGGATGGGAAGTGGGGCAGCTGGGACATGAACTAGTGCCATATGGGATTCTAGCTCATGCAGGGTGAAGACTTTAGCCATTAGGTTACTGCGTCGAGCCCTCCTGGACTGTTCTGCTGGGTTATGTTCCCTCAGCTCCAGTCAGCTTCAATCATCGCAAACAACTGGCTAAGCCTTTCCTTCACGTCAGGCTGGGCTGGAGGACGGAAGGATTTGGCGTGCACTCTGGCGTGCTCAGCCAATTTGGATTTATAGATGAAGCCCTTCCCACAGTCCCCGCAGGCGAAGGGCCTGTCAGGCCTGTGGATGCGCTGGTGCCGAAGCATGTGGCCTCTCTCCCGGAAGTTTTTATCACACTCAGGGCAGTGGAAAGGTCTCTCCCCTGTGTGCAGGCCCTGGTGGCTAAGCAGCTGGGCCTTCAGACGGAAGCTCTTGTCACACTTGGGACACTGGAAGGGCTTCTCTCCCGTGTGCGTCCTGATGTGTTCGATGAGCTTGGACTGTTTGGCAAAGCCCTTGCCACACTCACAGGAGAAGGGCATCTTGCCGCTGTGCAGCAGCTGGTGGGCCTTCATGTCGGCTTTCACGCGGTAGCTCTTGCCGCACTCCGGGCACTGGAAGGGCCTCTCCCCGGTGTGCAGGCGCTGGTGGCTCAGCAGCTGCCCTTTCAGGCGGAAGCTCCGCTCGCACTGCGGGCACGGGAAGGGCCTCTCCCCGCTGTGGACGCGGAAATGCTCGGTGAGCTTGGACTGCCTGGTGAAGCCCTTGCCACACTCCCCGCACGAGAAGGGCCGCTCCTTGCTGTGAGTGCGCAGGTGGGCCTTGAGGATGCCCTTCAGTCGGAAGCTCTTGTCGCACTCCGGGCACCGGAAGGGCCTCTCGCCACTGTGCACCCTGAGGTGCTCGCGCAGCTTGCACTGGTGCGTGAAGCCCCTGCCACACTCTCCGCAAGAGAACGGCCTTTCTCCGCCGTGCCGGAGCCGGTGGGTTCTCAGCATGCCCTTCAGACGAAAGCTCTGCCCACACTCCAGGCACCGGAAGGGCTTCTCCGTGTGCAGCCGCTGGTGCCTCAGCAGCTGCCCCCGTTGGCGGAAGCTCCTGTCACACTGGGCACACAGGAAAGGCTTCTCTCCGGGGAAGCCTGTGCCACGCTTCCGGCAGGAGATGCGCCGTTCCCCACCGCGTCCACGCATGCGGAAGCACCTGCCGCGTCCTGGACACGGGCGGGGCTTTTCTCCCAAGTGTGCCAAGTGTCCTGCGAGCTTGGCGCGCGTGGAGAAGCCCCTGCAGCACTCAGGGCAAGCGCAGGGCTGCTGTCTGCCACACCTGCGCTGCGGGGCCTCCGCGCCCACTTCCCCATGGCAGGGCTCCTCACAGTCCACGCGTGGGCCTAGCTTTTGTCCTGGTCGTACACTGGTGACGGCCCTGCGGCCTCCTTTCCAGGGCCCCGGCCTCGCTGTGCCGGGCAGGCATGGCTGCGCCTGCGCATTGCTCCTCAGGCGGAAACTCTTGCCACACGCGGGAAGCTGGACAGCCCTCTCCCCCTTGTGCGTGAGGCGGTGGCTGAGAAGGGTCCGCTTGTGGCAGAAGCACATTTTGCATTCAGGACACTGGAATGGCCTCGTCCTAGAGCGGGCAGTCAGATGTCTCAGCAGATACTGCGTCAGGCGGAAGCTCTCCCCGCACTCCTGGCACCGGAAGTGCCTCTCTGGCCGGGGGACGCTGTCCTGCTGCTGCTGTGGCCCAGCTCGTGTGCTGCACGTCAAGGCCTTATGTGGCAGGTGGTCGGAGTGGCTCCTCTGGTGCTTCACTAAATGCTCCTTCTTGCCACAGCTTTCCCCGCAGTCAGGGCAGGGGCGCTCGGGGCCCTCCCGGGACAGCCCCAGCGCTCTGCGACCTGGGAGTCCTTCTCTGGGGAGACATCTCCCGGGGCCGTGGACTGCTGCCTTAGCATCACCTGGGCTATGTCTCCGTAGATTCTTGGTCTCTGCCTTCGTGGAGCCTTGGGCAAGCTCGAAGGAAACATCTTCCCTGTCTGCTGACATGAGCCTGAAAGAATGCTGACTCTGAAGCGGGTCTGACCGGAAATGGCATTTAATTTCTCCTGAGCTCACAGGCTGCTGGCTTCCTGAAACTGAAGACAGTCAGTCAGTTAGTTTTCCTGTCAACCGCGTCAAGTGGTCTGTACCAGTTTCCCCGGGGTAGCCTGGGAACCAGGCTTCCATATCATGTGGGTCTGCTTTCATCAGCAAAATGAATTTGGTGACAGTCTGTGAAACTAAACTGAACAAGCATAGATTTTTAAAAACTGAAGGGGCTGGTGTTGTAGTGTGACACGTGAAGCTGCTGTCTGGTGCCGTCATCTAACACAGGCACTGATTCTGAGTCCTGGATGCACCATCCAGTTCCTTGTAATGCATCTGGGAAAAGCAGAGGACGATGCCCAAGGCCTTGGGCCTATGCCACCCACATGGGAGGCCTGGAAGAAGCTTTGGTTGTTGGTCCCAGCTGCTGTGGTCTTCTGGGAGTAAATCAGAGGATTAAAGAGCTCGCTCTCTCTTTCTCTCTGTAACTTTTTCTTCCTTTCTGTAACTCTTTCAAGTAAATAAGTAAATCTATATTTAAAAAAAAAAAGAAACTTTGAGAGATAGAGAGCTCCTATCCACTGGTTTAATCCCCAAATATCCAAAACAACGGGACTGAGGCGGGAGCCAGGAAGGTGGCAGAAACCAAATTACTATGGGTGATCCCAGCTGCCTGCCAGGGTCTGCACTGGCAGGAAGCTGGAGCTGACTAGCAAGCCCAGGCACTCTGACAGAAAAAGCTAGGAGTCTTAACCATTATTCTAAATACCTCTCCCTGAACAGCAATGCTTATAATAATACTGAAAAGAGGAAAACACGGGTTGCAAATGTGGATAGCTAAGCTCCAGAATTAGACTGCGGCCATTTGTCCACTGGGCAATTTCTGTCAGGCTAATCTCTTTCACTTCATTCCCTTCTTCTAGAAGAACAGGGGAGCAGCAGCACTTGGGACTGGGGTGTTACATGAGTGAATGTGCGTGAGGGTCCTAGCATGGTGCCAGCATGGTGCGTGCACTCTTGAGTGTTGACTCACTGCTTCTGAAGCGCCCCAGTCCAGCAGACAGCATATCATTCTAACCTGATGTGGAAGTAGTTACATACAGACACTGACAGCAGTGAAGGCCCTAACAGAGACCCTAATGACATCTGTGCCATCTGTGATCCGTCTTAAGACCAGTCTGCAGGAGCAGGCTGACTCCTCTCTCCCTGCTCCCATTCCTACCAATGCTCTTCAAAGGTTCTTGAAAGAAGTAATAATAAATGGGAAAGAGGAAGCGATTTGTGGATAAAGACCTCCTAAATAAACAATTTGACGAGACTCCTTGACATGAAGCACCCATTAGACTTTTTCATCCTATATGCTGTTTATTTATATTGATTTGAATATCACATCAGCTAGGTCTGGACCAGGTTGAAGCCAGAAGCACAGAACTCCAGTTGAGCTGCCAACATGGGTGCCAGGGACTCATCTGCTTAAACTGCCTCTCCACTGGCATCAACAGGAAGCTGAATTCGAAGCAGAGATGAGACTATGTTCTCCAGTATGGGTTGTGGGCCTCCCAAGCTGCACCTTAACTCCATGCCAAAAGCCACTCTCATTCTGAACTCGGATGCCAACTTTTAAATAAGATCTATTATCTGTCTATCTATCTGGAAGGCAGAATAACAGCGAAAGAAAGGGAGAAAAGGAAGAGATCTTCCAGGTGTTGGTTGACTCCTCAGTTGGCTACCACACACAGGTCTGGACCAGGCCAAAACCAGAAGCCAGGAACTCTGTCCTGGCCCCCCGTATGGGTGACAGGGACCCACATACTTGAGGCATCCTCTGCTGTCTTGAACATCTATTAGAAGGAAGGTAGATCGGAGGCAGAGCAGCCAGCCAGGGCTTGCACTGACACTCCAACATGGGATCCTGGGGTTGCAAGCACTGCACTCAAAATGCTGGCCCCCTAAAACTGACTTTAACGAATCCAAAAATGTTGGCTGCTTCCATTATTACAAGAAACAAATAAGGAGAGCTAGATGGTAAGCATTTAAGGACACAACAGCCTCTGGACAGCCAAGAAGCCCATTGGTCGCAAGGATCCAGGTAAGTGGCCTCTACATTAGCTCTTTGCCTCCTTTAAGATAGCTTCCAGCACTGGCTCCTGCCGCTGGGGATCATGTTAACACTGCATTCACTATCAGTGTCAGTGCTTTCACTATTTTCATTTTACACAACAGAAATTGAAATACTCTGAGATTTAATAACTTGACTAAAGTCATCCAGGAAAAGCAAGATCCAGACTTCAGCCAGAACCCGCACTCCTAACCACTGTGCTTTATTGCCTTTCTTTAGACTTTCATATGTCAAATATCAGCTTGGTCAAACAAGAAGATATAATCAGAAAACGGAAACTAAGAAATCTCAATATGGATCTTAAGACCATGACTCTGATTTCTTAATACTTACCGCAAAGCGACTGTCCCTCAGTTGCTGCATTGACATGTGGATTGGTGGAGGAGTGAATGATGCTTTCTGGTTTCTGCGACTCTTCAGAACTTCCGGACAGCTCTCCCTCCTGTTCAATCCAGGATATTAGTTCCGGTTTGGGAAGTCCACTATCTGCACAGAGAAGTCGGCCGGAGAGTTTGGGCTTCCTTAAACACTCCATGTAAAGCACAATAATTACTTCTACAGTTCTCTAAATGGAACGATATACAAGAAGTGCTGGAACAATGTGTCAGAAGGGATGAAAACAGCTTACAATCTTTCATAAAGAGGAACCACACTGACCCCTTACCACACAGTACTTCTACTCTACTTCTGATCTCTCTGCACCTGTTGGGCCAGGTGTGTTACTGTAACTTTGTCATGCCCCCAGTTGTCTGCAATGCTGTGTTTTGTCCAAAAACAAAATGGCATTTATCCTTTAAAATTTATCTGCGAGACAGAGCTCTCACCCACTGGTTTACTCCCCAGATACCTGCCACAGCCACAAGTAGATGGGCTGAAATCAGACACTGGTCTTTCTGAGTTAGCCCTATGCCATTATGCCCTATGGACAGACACATCTAATGGCTGAAAGTCCCTCAGGGAGCCATGGCCCGGCCATGCAACGGGATATTGCTTACCTAGAGAGACAAGCGTCTCGTAATTGGCTCGCATTACGTTTCTATAAAGCTGCTTCTGCGAGGCCGCCAGATGCCGCCACTCCTGCTCTGAGAAGTAGATGGCAACATCCTCAAAAGTCAGAGGGAACTGCAATGACAGACATGACACACGGTCGTGACAGCTTAAGGCACTCCAGCCCTGCCCACCATTCACTTACAATTAGCAGACTCCTGCTGCTAACCATGACAGCCCCGCCACCTCCAAGTGCTTCTGAACTGTTGATGCTAGCATACACGCGTGCGTGTGTGTGTGTGTGTGTGTGTGTGATGAAGGTAGGGTCTGGCAATGGAAACAAATCACTCTGAAACCTCATGGGGGTTCATTTGTCCTGGGTATCTTTCCAGGTCAATATTTGAAGACAAATCTATTTTTTGGTAAGTCACATGCCATGAGCACACATACTCTACCATTAAGATGCGTATTGTTCCCACATCATTTATAATATACAAACACAATGCTGCTTTGTGCTTCATCACATATTCATGCTTTCACTTCCATAAGATACAGTCTAAGACTGAGAATTCCTAAACATAAGGATACAGGCTGCTTCCGCTTTTATAGGTGCCATCTGAGATCTCCTTGTTTGTGTGCTTGTCAGTATAGAATCCTTATGGACACGTGTCCTGGTGCATGCTGCCTGTGTTATAACTCAGTACCCTCTGTCGGTGTGTCCTGGTGCAAGCGCTGCTGTGTGTTAGTGACTCAGTACCCTCTGTCGGTATGTCCTGGTGCATACGCTCTCTGCGTGTTTTAACTCAGTACCCTTCATAATCATTAATCAACTGTCCCAATACTGCAAAGTGCTTGTGGCCAGTAACCTTGTTCTACTTAAGAATGGCCCCAAAACACTGCAGAAGCAACAACGCTCCTGATGCGTATATGGCAGAGAGAAGGAATGAACACTTGGCTCTAGTTGAAAAAGGGGAAAGTTAGTTTACCTAATTTAAAAAAAATAAAGGTATGCTGATGTTGCTAAGATCGCCAATAGAATGAATCTTCTATCTGTGAAATTTTGCGCAGGAGAAAAATTTACGTTTTGTTATTCCACTCTAAAAGTTATGGTTAAGAGGAAAAAAGGCACCAAATTAGGATTTTACTGTCTGTTTCAGGCATCTCTGAGGCTCTCAGAGTACACATTCTGTGGTGAGGGACAGACACTGCTAGTTTTCCAGTGGATTTTAGAATCTCTTTAAGTTCACAAACAACCACACTGTCCCTTGATGTCACTTGTGAACGTAGCCGGGCCTTTATTGTAAGCAGCCTTTGCATCTAGCCTCATGGCCCAGCTCCCACCTACTTACCATTTTCTCTATTAAGGTGATGTGTGTCTTCTGCAGATTTAATCCCCAAACGTTGCAATTATGCAACAAAAAAAAGTTATTCGCTAACAAAAACGCCTATTTATAAAATAAAAAAGCTTCATTTTCAACAAACCATGAAATCATCCATATGTACTCCTTCTGAGCTTTTTACATCCTCTTAACACTTCTCTTAAAGTAGCTTCCTTTCTTACTCTACCCAAGCATCCCCACGTCAGTGCTAAATTCTGACCAAACATTTCAAGCACCCAGAATCTCACGTTCTTTTTTAAAACGTGTATGCAATCCGGGGACTGTGGCGTAAAATCGTGGTAAATCCGCAGCCCCTTTTTCCCAGCCTGCTCCCCCAGTAAAATCGTGGTAAGCCCGCAGCCCCTTTTTCCCAGCCCGCTCCCCCATGCTACCGGGTCTCACTGCCGGCTCGTCTAGATTGCTAGCTCGGTTTTGTTGAGGGGTTCGACCATGGACTCCCCCTTGGGCCCAGATCCGACCCCTAGAACCTGAGCGACCCGGACTCGGTCCTAATCCATCCGCTGCATGCGCCCACGAGGACCCACAGGAACCAGAGCGTCCGCGCTGGGCGGCCGCTCTTACCGGAGTCTGCTGGGCCATGGCCCCGTCCAGCCGCGGCTCGGTCCTCACTCGGGCAACGGTCGGATCGCCCCGCAAACCCAGCGCTCGGCAGCGCTCGGATGGCCCCGCAAACCCAGCCCGCGGGCGTGGCGCGCGTCGGGACGCGGCGGGCGGGGACGCGCGCTCCTCCCCACAGCGCCCCTGCCGGCGGGAGGAGCAGACGCGGCCACAACCCACCGGTCAGGACCCGCCTCGGGCTCTCCAAAGAGAAAGAGGGAGTCACGGGGAGACACACTCATCCTAGACAGAGACTGCGACAGCAAGAGGGAGGAGTCTGGTTTGGTTCCTCGTAGCTGAATCTGAGCCTAGGCTGGGATTCAAGAATTCTTCTGTGAGGTGATCCCGGGAATCAAGCCAGGGAGTTGGTACATGCAACTACATGGAATAATAATTATTAAAAAGTATAGTTTACCTTCTGATGGATAAAAGCCAACTACTGTTCTTGTGCCTAACCAGAGTGTTCAATTTAAGCAGATAAATACGGGCCTAGGCTCTGGGGCCAATGGGACACACTCCGTTACCCCTTTCAGCTTCCAGTTAGATAAGGATTTGCAAGGAGAAACTTAATCCGTGATGCCAGATCTGCATCATGATGCTTTTAGGGCTCTCGTTATCTACAGTTCTAGTTCTTCTCTGGAAATACAATCAAGAAAGGACCTGAAGTATTTGTAAATATAGGCTTCTGACAAATAATCCTTGACTAAAATTCTCAAAACCTCTGACAGAGAAACTGATGGACTCGAGATGTTGCTAATGATAATCAAACAAGATAAAAAGTAAGCATCAATAAACTTTTCTTGCAGTTGAGTCCACCACAACATGCCTGTTAGTAGGTTGTAATTCTATTTGTTGTTTTTCACAATTGGCTACATTCTTATTGGTTTTAGATGTTGTGCCTGTCAGAATTCTACAGTTCAATTTTCAACGTAATATTGTGCCTCCAAGACAATTTGAGGGCTCCCACCCACAAAACTAAAAAGGTTGACTTAAAAATATATATATTCTTATTGGAAAAGCAAATTGGATTTTACAGGGAGAAGGAAAGACAGAAACATCCTCTCTCTGTCGATTCACTCCCTAAATAGCCGTATTAGCCAGAGCTAAGCCAATCCGGAGCCAGGAGCCAGGAGCTTCTTCTGGGTCTGCCACGTGGTTGCAGGGTCCCAAGGCTTTGGGCTGTCCTCCACTGCTTTCCCAGGTCACAATCAGGGAGCTGGACGGAAAGTGGAACAGCAGGGACAGGAACCAGTTTCCACAGGGATGTTGGCAGTTGGAGGTGAAGGGGCATGAAGGCCTCTGAAAATGTTAATTTTGACAGCAGACTCCAGGTAAAAGCCTAAGGACCTCTGCTTCTAAAACTCTTTGTTGCTTAAAATGTAACTGAAAGGGCTTAAAAAAAAAAAGATTTATTTATTTTTATTGGAAAGTCAGATACACAGAGAGGAGGAGAGACAGAGAGAAAGATCTCCCGTCCAATGATTCACTCCCCAAGTGACTGCAACAGCCGGTGGTGCTGCGCCAATGCGAAGCCAGGGGCCAGGAACTTCCGCCAAGTCTCCCACACAGGTGCAGGGACCCAAGGCCTTAGGCCATCCTCAAATGCTTTCCCAGGCCACAAGCAGGGAGCTGGATGGGAAGTGGAGCTGCCGGGATTAGAATTGACACCAATATGGGATCACCAGGATGTTAGATTGGAAGTGGAGCAGCCAGGATTTGAACTGGTACCCATATGGGATGCCTGTGTCAGAGGCAGTGGCTTCACGTGCTACACCTCCATGCCTGCCCCCAAGTGCCTTCTTTTCCACATTCATTTATCTGACCACCAATATATGTATTTCACCTGGCAGGCATGTAAATGTACCTTTGGGAAACATGTGAAGTTAATTATCCTATTGATCACATATTCGTTGATACCATTCGTGAAGAAGCAGCTGTACCTAAGACTCTCATTTTTCTCCTATGCATTTTGTACCTTCAAAGATAAATTTTTTTTTTCTAAAAACTCTCTTATTAAAAAGCAAGCACAACAAGCCTGGGGTGTATTTGAATAACACAGAAAATAGTTGACACTTATATTTCAGATTGCTTAAAAAGCACTGACATTCGTATGATGGCAAAACTGCAAAGCTGTGGTAGCTCCTGGTTTCGTTATGACGCTCTGAGTAAATACCCTTAAAAGGTGGAAACTTTAGCATCCTTGTATCTGAACCATTAGACTACTGGGAATTCTATTTCTTGGAAAATCAATTAGCCCGTGGCCCTTATTGAAGGGAACTCAGCTTGGCAACAGATACCAAGTTGCCCCAGACCTTGTTTGATCTACTCTGTCCTAAAGAGGGGCAAGAGAGACCTCATTATTGGACGGAAGTGACACTTTTAAGGAGCTGGAAAAATCCGAGCTCAGGTGCAGCTTTATCCCTTCATACAATCATGGCTGCCCTGTTGAAGTCCAGAGATGTCCCTGCTGCAGCCCAGTGACACTGTTAGCGTCCTGGAAGCTCACACACATTAAAAACCTTCATCGCTGGGATGTTCATGCACACTGCCCCCCAGGAGCTGAGGCTGCCACACCTGTGCCCCAGCTGCTCTACTTCCTCTGGGAAAATCAGCAGAAGAGGACCTCAAGTGCTTGGGGCCCTGCCACCCACAGGGGAGCCCCCCGAAGAAGCTCCTGGCTCCCAGCTTTGGTCTGGCCCAGTCCTAGCCGTATTGGTCAGCTAGAGGGTGAATCAGCAGATGGACAATCACTCTCTCTTGAACTCTGCATTTCAAATAAAGTAAGTCCTTAAGAAAACAGCAAACACCACAACAAAACAGAGACCCACACAGTGCAGTTAACAGCCCCCTCACAGCAGACTTCAGAAAAAAATGGTTTATGTGGTGGATGGGAAAAATGCTGTTCAACTGGAAACTACAGGCAATACAGTAAGACCCAGTGTTTAGACAAATGCCTCCGTCACCCCGTGAAAGCTTGATATCATCCTATGAGAGCTGGACTCTGCATCTCCAGATATGACTTAAAAAAAAAAAAAGATTCATTCTGGCAAATGTCTTCAGGAGTTGAGCCATATGAACACAGGGTTCAGGCAGGAATGCCCAACATCTGATGGGATGCTGATGGATTGTGAATAAGGCTGAGAGATGCTGGTTAGGAGAGCAGGTGCACCTCCGGTTCCTACTCTAAGGCCTGGGCTCACGGAAAGCCCAGAGATCTGGGTTAGATGGGAACTGCTGTGCCTGTGGCTCATAGATGAAGGAACTCACAGCACCCAACACAGACACCCTACATGATGTGTATTCTTGCTGCCCTGGAAACTACAGCCTGGAATCTTCTCCAGTGTCTTCCTGCACCAGTGCTTGAAGACACGGAACCCAAAAATGTTGTGGAGAAGTCCTCGGCTACCACGATGTGACACCAAGCCAGCAGAAGTGTCTGTACGGGACACACGTGCAGGCCTGTGCTTAGTTCATGCTCAGCTGGAGATGTTCATTTCCATCAGACATTTATCAGAAGAATGACAGCATTCACCTCCCTATAGAAAGGAACACAGGTCAATCCCAATCTTAACTCCCCGCTGAGGCTGTGAGGAGGTGGGGTCATTGGTGGGTTGATCAGCTCGTAAGGACAGAGCCCTCAGGAGGACAGGCTTGGTGTCCTTAGAACGACAAGGCTCTGCTTGCTGCCCTGACCTTCCATCAAGGGAAGCAGCACACAGAAGAGACCATCGGCCCGTGAGGAATGGGGTGCTCACCAGACACCCCAGCTTCTGGCAGCTTCAGCATGGGCCTCCCAGCCCAAGGAATTGTGACAAATATGCATCTGACTTTTATGGGCTGAGCGGGGCTGTGGTTCGGTTACAGCAGCTGGAATGTGCTAGGAGAGGGACTTTAGATCTGGAAACTAGGCTCACACGTATACATCGGCTCACTTGGACACTTGGCAGCTTAAGTGTCTTACCAAAGAACATTTAAGGATTACACTAAAGTCTCACTGTTTTAAGCATAGATCACAATGGGGGGAGTGTATAATAGCCGGAAAATGGGGAAATGAGAATATTTCATTTTGTTTATATCTACATTCTGATGGTAATAATGAATTGATTGTAACACTGAATAAAACATATGAATAGCACAATAATAATAAAACACAATCTTTAATATATTTGAGAAGGAATATTCCTTTCTACAAGGGAATAATACCAGAGTTAAAAATACATAAGGAGAACTGAAAGCATAAATTTCCAAAGTACACAGATGAGTCTAAAAGTTTACCATAGATACATCAGGAGTGGATTGCAAAATTTGGAGCTCATGCCAGTGTAGGAAAATATGTTGGTTATAAGAATTAATTTTGGTAATGAAAATTGAGAAGTGCAAATTAGAGATTCAGGAGTTGGTATCAGAGGTAGTTACTCCAAAAGGAGTCAAAATTGCTGCTGCATAACCCCCATGTACAGCTTGTTGGGTAAGAAACGATAGAGTGGAGAGTGGGGTTAGAATTCAGTCTTCTGGAAAGACTCTTGAATCATTACAATAAAGACATTGAATTGAAACAGCTATTCAGAAGTTTTCATAGGAAGTATCTTGCTTCTCCTAACAGCTTACATTTAACCACCATAGTTCACCATGATTCTAGTGGCTCTTGGTATCTGGAAGAAGAAAGAGAAAGAAACCAAATGAGAATCGTGGTCACATCCTGATGATAAATGAGTCTATGGGGATGCTCAGAAGTGACAGGCCAGAGCCAGAGATCCTGTGGAGCTGCCCTGCTGAGGCACGGCGTCAGAGAGAGAATACAGAGAAGGCAGAAGCAGAAAGCAGAAAGTAGAAAAACCACAAAGGGTGGAGCCCCTCTTTGAGCTGAAGGTCTGCCCTGTGGTGCAAGATGTGGGCACTCTGCCCTCCCTAAACAGCAGCTGTGGTGTCACCATTCCCCTCCGCATCCCCCGCCCTTGGTCGTCAGAAAGTCAGTGTTTTCTCCCATTTTTGAGGGGTGAGTGTTCCTCACAGTAAATCATGCACATACATTCAGATTTCCCAATCAGTAGAGGGGCTCCATAAAGGGAGAGATACAAAATGGCAAGTAGAAATATATCTCCCTCTGTCACACTGTCCGTGGAACCCTGAAACATGAGTGCCCACACCATGTGAAGACTTACACAGGCTCAGCTGCATTAGAACATCACTGTAACCCGTAGAGGCCGGCAGGGAGCCTGCAAATCACATCACACAAGGGAAGGGCACCGTGAGAGCTAAGCACAGGGGGATCGCCCACAGGGGGGTCTACCTCTCTGGCTGAGCAAGGAGGAAACTCCTGGCTCGGGCCCATCTCATAGCCAGCAGGGCAAGGTCCAAGGACACTGATCAGGACTGTCCTTTCCCACGGGAGCCAGGGGAACCTCAGTAACCCACTAGGTCAGTGTCAGACACACATCGCCCAAATCCGGAAGCTGTGTGTCCCAACTTCAGGCCTCCTTTGCACCCCTACTCTCAGCACCAGACAAAACCCCAATCGCCTCCTTGAGAGACAAGGCTCTGAATTCCAGCTGTCTGCCATTCCATGGGAATGTGGCAGGGTTGAGCCTGCTCACACACACTGCGCTGAGGATAAGAGGAGCAGAGCTTTGGGGGCTCTTCGGTAACCCAGACCACATGAAGGTCTCGCATGTGCACGGACAGTGTGAGACAGAGGCCCCAGCTCCAAGGGCCGGCATTGGAACCCTGAGGCAGAACCTGGAAGAGCCTTCTGGACTGGCTGAATCCAGTCAACTCGTCTCACAAGGGAGGCTAGTTGGCTCACGAGAGACACACGAGCCCCACAGCTGGTTGCTGGACATGGATGCAAATGCTGAGGGCCTTGGGCACAGGGGGCTCTCACCAGCTCATCAGTGTCAGGGAGAGGATGGTGTGAGCCTAACAACATTGTGTGTCCACCCTGGATGGGTGCTGGCTGCAAAGACCTACGAGCTATAAGCACAGAGACCAATGTGTTGGATCCAGTGTCACAGGGAAGGTGCAGGGAGCATGGCATGAATGACCTAGCATGAGAGCCGGGGCTGAGCCTCAGCATGGCTGTTCCTGGGCCTCCACACTCTACATTCACAAAGGAATCACATTTGTGGCATCTGGGACTTTCCAGGGGAGCCTAGGCATAGCCCAATGGGGGGAAGTTATAAGAAACAACAAGTATTGCGAGACAGTGTGCCCACAAGCAGACTCACCATATGCACGCAGGAGCCGGGCCAGGGGACCGTCTTGCATGTGTCCATTCTTTTTCTCGAAATGCTCCTGTGCACTGACTTCTCCTCGGGGCTTCACTGATGCAGTACCCTGGTATTGGCAGGGTGTCCCAGGGCACATTTTGGGGCCGTCCAGACACGGTGGCTCATGCCGGGGGCTGTTGGGGTATGAGGCAGGGGATGGTCATGACTCTGGCTGACTCCTTCTACCATCCCATGTGGGCATCAGCCTCTGTGGCCACAGCAATAGGGCACAAGCAGCCGTTTCCCTCAGGGGCCAGAGGGTAGCTGCACTAGGCTCGGGGGAGCTAGACACAGACATAGATACGGAGGCGGAAAGGAGAGCAGGGGAGTGGGGCACAAGCCTGCCTCAGGCAACGGCGAAGTCAATCAAGGGCTCTGGTGACCTATGGGACTGCCCGCCCCAGGCTCCACTGGGAAGGCTCACTCCAGCTCCTGGGCACTCCTGAAAGCAAATGTCTGTCCCTTCAAGGCCGCATGCCGGGCCACAGCCAAGTGCACCTGCTGAGCAGCTTGAGCACACCACCTCTCGGGCTCCCCACCCCTGACCAGCACAGGCCCCAGGACATCTCTCCAGCCCCTGCTTGCTGGCTCAAGACTCTCCTCATGCCACCCACACAGGATCCTGACACAGGCAAGGGAAATCACCACAGGGCAGAGAGGGACAGGCCTCCCCTCACAGAGGCACAGGAGCCATAAGGGCTCAAGAATCACTTGCTAGGACCACAGGGACACAACCAACCCTGACAATGTCTCTAAAGCAAAGTGTAGGCCTGTCAGAGTTGGAACGCCCGGGATGGGTGGCAGTGCTGGTCTCAGACACAACAGAGCATGAGCCAGCATGGGTGCCATGGGACCCTGGGGCCCATCGGGTGTCTCCCTCTCCCACGACTGCACGTGGAACCCTGAAACGTGAGTGCCCACACCGTCTGGAGACTTACACGTCCTCGGGTGCAGTCGAGGCGTCATCCTCATCCACAGAGGCCCGCATTGAGGCTGCAAATCACATCACACAAGGGAAGGGCACCGTGAGTGGAGCTAAGCACAGGGGGATCACCCACAGGGGGGTCTACCTCTCTGGCTGAGCAAGGAGGAAACTCCTGGCTCGGGCCCATCTCATAGCCAGCAGGGCAAGGTCCAAGGACACTGATCAGGACTGTCCTTTCCCACGGGAGCCAGGGGAACCTCAGTAACCCACTAGGTCAGTGTCAGACACACATCGCCCAAATCCCGAAGCTGTGTGACCCAACTTCAGGCCTCCTTTGCACCCTGACTCTGAACACCACACAAAAACTGAATTGGCCTCTTGAGAGACATGGCTCTGAATTCCAGCTGTCTGCCATTCCATGGGAATGTGGCAGGGTTGAGCCTGCTCACACACTCTGCACTGAGGATAAGAGGAGCAGAGCTTTGGAGGCTCTTCGGTAACCCAGACCACATGAAGGTCTCGCATGTGCACGGACAGTGTGAGACAGAGGCCCCAGCTCCAAGGGCCGGCATTGGAACCCTGAGGCAGAACCTGGAAGAGCCTTCTGGACTGGCTGAATCCAGTCAACTCGTCTCACAAGGGAGAGGCTAGTTGGCTCACGAGAGACACACGAGCCCCACAGCTGGTTGCTGGACGTGGATGCAAATGCTGAGGGCCTTGGGCACCAGGGGCTGTCACCAGCCCATGAGTGTCAGGGAGAGGATGGTGTGAGCCTAACAACATTGTGTGTCCACCCTGGATGGGTGCTGGCTGCAAAGACCTACGAGCTATAAGCACAGAGGCCAATGTGTTGGATCCAGTGTCACAGGGAAGGTGCAGGGAGCATGGTGTGAATGACCTAGCATGAGAGCCGGGGCTGAGCCTCAGCATGGCTGCTCTTGGGCCTCCACACTCTACATTCACAAAGGAATCACATTTGTGGCATCTGGGACTTTCCAGGGGAGCCTAGGCATAGCCCAATGGGAGTAAGTTATAAAAAACAACAAGTATTGCGGGACAGTGTGCCCACAAGCAGACTCACCATATGCACGCAGGAGCCGGGCCAGGGGACCGTCTTGCATGTGTCCATTCTTTTTCTCGAAATGCTCCCGTGCACTGACTTCTCCTCGGGGCTTCACTGATGCAGTACCCTGGTATTTGCAGGGTGTCCCAGGGCACATTTTGGGGCCGTCCAGACACGGTGGCTCACGCCAGGGGCTGTTGGGGTATGAGGCAGGGGATGGTCATGACTCTGGCTGACTCCTTCTACCATCCCATGTGGGCATCAGCCTCTGTGGCCACAGCAATAGGGCACAAGCAGCCGTTTCCCTCAGGGGCCAGAGGGTAGCTGCACTAGGCTCCGGGGAGCTAGACACAGACTTAGATACGGAGGTGAAAGGATAGCAGGGGAGTGGTGCACAACCCTCGCAGCAGGGCAACCGGCCTGACAAGTCAATCAAGGGCTCTGGTGACCTATGGGACTGCCCTCCCCAGACCCCACAGCGAAGGTTCACTCTAGCTCCTGGGAACTCCTCAGAGCAAATGTCCATCCATTCAGGGCCGCATGCCGGGCCACAACCAAGTGCACCTGCTGAGCAGCTTGAGCACACCACCTCTCGGGCTCCCCACCCCTGACCAGCACAGGCCCCAGGACATCTCTCCAGCCCCTGCTTGCTGGCTCAAGACTCTCCTCATGCCACCCACACAGGATCCTGACACAGGCAAGGGAAATCACCACAGGGCAGAGAGGGACAGGCCTCCCCTCACAGAGGCACAGGAGCCATAAGGGCTCAAGAATCACCTGCAAGGACCACAGGGACACAACCAACCCTGACAATGTCTCTAAAGCAAAGTGTAGGCCTGTCAGAGTTGGAATGCTCGGGATGGGTGGCAGTGCTGGTCTCAGACACAACAGAGCATGAGCCAGCATGGGTGCCATGGGACCCTGGGGCCCATCGGGTGTCTCCCTCTCCCACGACTGCACGTGGAACCCTGAAACGTGAGTGCCCACACCGTCTGGAGACTTACACGTCCTCGGGTGCAGTCGAGGCGTCATCCTCATCCACAGAGGCCCGCATTGAGGCTGCAAATCACATCACACAAGGGAAGGGCACCGTGAGTGGAGCTAAGCACAGGGGGATCACCCACAGGGGGGTCTACCTCTCTGGCTGAGCAAGGAGCAAGCTCCTGGCTCGGGCCCATCTCATAGCCAGCAGGGCAAGGTCCAAGGACACTGATCAGGACTGTCCTTTCCCACGGGAGCCAGGGGAACCTCAGTAACCCACTAGGTCAGTGTCAGACACACATCACCCAAATCCGGAAGCTGTGTGACCCAACTTCAGGCCTCCTTTGCACCCCTACTCTCAGCACCAGACAAAACCCCAATCGCCTCCTTGAGAGACAAGGCTCTGAATTCCAGCTGTCTGCCATTCCATGGGAATGTGGCAGGGTTGTGCCTGCTCACACACTCTGCACTGAGGCATAAGAGGAGCAGAGCTTTGGAGGCTCTTCGGTAACCCAGACCACATGAAGGTCTCGCATGTGCACGGACAGTGTGAGACAGAGGCCCCAGCTCCAAGGGCCGGCATTGGAACCCTGAGGCAGAACCTGGAAGAGCCTTCTGGACTGGCTGAATCCAGTCAACTCGTCTCACAAGGGAGAGGCTAGTCGGCTCACGAGAGACACACGAGCCCCACAGCTGGTTGCTGGACATGGATGCAAATGCTGAGGGCCTTGGGCACCGGAGGCTCTCACCAGCTCATCAGTGTCGGGAGAGGATGGTGTGAGCCTAACAACATTGTGTGTCCACCCTGGATGGGTGCTGGCTGCAAAGATCTACGAGCTATAAGCACAGAGACCAATGTGTTGGAACTAGTGTCACAGGGAAGGTGCAGGGAACATGGCATGAATGACCTAGCATGAGAGCCGGGGCTGAGCCTCAGCATGGCTGCTCTTGTGCCTCCACACTCTACATTCACAAAGGAATCACATTTGTGGCATCTGGAACTTTCCAGGGGAGCCTAGGCATAGCCCAAAGGGGGGAAGTTATAAAAAACAACAAGTATTGCGGGACAGTGTGCCCACAAGCAGACTCACCATATGCACGCAGGAGCCGGGCCAGGGGACCGTCTTGCATGTGTCCATTCTTTTTCTCGAAATGCTCCTGTGCACTGACTTCTCCTCGGGGCTTCACTGATGCAGTACCCTGGTATTTGCAGGGTGTCCCAGGGCACATTTTGGGGCCGTCCAGACACGGTGGCTCACGCCAGGGGCTGTTGGGGTATGAGGCAGGGGATGGTCATGACTCTGGCTGACTCCTTCTACCATCCCATGTGGGCATCAGCCTCTGTGGCCACAGCAATAGGGCACAAGCAGCCGTTTCCCTCAGGGGCCAGAGGGTAGCTGCACTAGGCTCCGGGGAGCTAGACACAGACATAGATACGGAGGCGGAAGGAGAGCAGGGGAGAGGGGCACAAGCCTGCCTCACAACGGAATCAAGGGCTCTGGTGACCTATGGGACTGCCCGCCCCAGGCTCCACTGGGATGGCTCACTCCAGCTCCGGGGCACCCCTGAAAGCAAATGTCTGTCCCTTCAAGGCCGCATGCCGGG
This sequence comes from Ochotona curzoniae, assembly GCF_017591425.1. NCBI lineage: Eukaryota > Metazoa > Chordata > Mammalia > Lagomorpha > Ochotonidae > Ochotona > Ochotona curzoniae. The sequence continues at coordinate 20,998,718 of NW_024467095.1, read as the reverse complement.
CCACAGCCAAGTGCACCTGCTGAGCAGCTTGAGCACACCACCTCTCGGGCTCCCCACCCCTGACCAGCACAGGCCCCAGGACATCTCTCCAGCCCCTGCTTGCTGGCTCAAGACTCTCCTCATGCCACCCACACAGGATCCTGACACAGGCAAGGGAAATCACCACAGGGCAGAGAGGGACAGGCCTCCCCTCACAGAGGCACAGGAGCCATAAGGGCTCAAGAATCACCTGCAAGGACCACAGGGACACAACCAACCCTGACAATGTCTCTAAAGCAAAGTGTAGGCCTGTCAGAGTTGGAACGCCCGGGATGGGTGGCAGTGCTGGTCTCAGACACAACAGAGCATGAGCCAGCATGGGTGCCATGGGACCCTGGGGCCCATCGGGTGTCTCCCTCTCCCACGACTGCACGTGGAACCCTGAAACGTGAGTGCCCACACTGTCTGGAGACTTACACGTCCTCGGGTGCAGTCGGGGCGTCATCCTCATCCACAGAGGCCCGCATTGAGGCTGCAAATCACATCACACAAGGGAAGGGCACCGTGAGTGGAGCTAAGCACAGGGGGATCACCCACAGGGGGGTCTACCTCTCTGGCTGAGCAAGGAACAAGCTCCTGGCTCGGGCCCATCTCATAGCCAGCAGGGCAAGGTCCAAGGACACTGATCAGGACTGTCCTTTCCCACGGGAGCCAGGGGAACCTCAGTAACCCACTAGGTCAGTGTCAGACACACATCGCCCAAATCCGGAAGCTGTGTGACCCAACTTCAGGCCTCCTTTGCACCCCTACTCTCAGCACCAGACAAAACCCCAATCGCCTCCTTGAGAGACAAGGCTCTGAATTCCAGCTGTCTGCCTTTCCTGGGAATGTGGCAGGGTTGTGTCTGCTCACACACACTGCGCTGAGGATAAGAGGAGCAGAGCTTTGGGGGCTCTTCGGTAACCCAGACCACATGAAGGTCTCGCATGTGCACGGACAGTGTGAGACAGAGGCCCCAGCTCCAAGGGCCGGCATTGGAACCCTGAGGCAGAACCTGGAAGAGCCTTCTGGACTGGCTGAATCCAATCAACTCGTCTCACAAGGGAGGCTAGTCGGCTCACGAGAGACACATGAGCCCCACAGCTGGTTGCTGGACGTGGATGCAAATGCTGAGGGCCTTGGGCACCAGGGGCTGTCACCAGCCCATGAGTGTCAGAGAGAGGATGGTGTGAGGCCAGAACGCCTGTGTCTGGGGGAACAGCGTCACTGGGGAGGTGCAGGGAGCCAGGCATGACCCAACACGAGGGGCTGGGCTGTGCTGGGCTTTAGCAGGGCTGTGCTTTTGGCCCTGACAGCCTGCACTCACCCAGGACTGACACATGCGCCATCTGGCACTCACACAGGGCAGCAGGAGGCAGCCCAGCCGGGTGGGCATTTGCTGAAGAGATGGCAAGTGTCAAGGGAGACTGTGTCCACGGGGAGACTCACCGTCAACGCTGAGGGCACGGGCCAGGCCACCCTCTCGCACGCGGTCACCACTGTTCTTCAAGCGCAGCTGCAGCAGCCACTCACGTGGCACTTCCGGCATTGTGGGCTCAGTCCCACGGGCTTCCCAGGGAGTCCCAGGGCACATTTTGGGGCCGTCCAGACACGGTGGCTCACGCCAGGGGCTGTTGGGGTATGAGGCAGGGGATGGTCATGACTCTGGCTGACTCCTTCTACCATCCCATGTGGGCATCAGCCTCTGTGGCCACAGCAATAGGGCACAAGCAGCCGTTTCCCTCAGGGGCCAGAGGGTAGCTGCACTAGGCTCCGGGGAGCTAGACACAGACATAGATACGGAGGCGGAAGGAGAGCAGGGGAGAGGGGCACAAGCCTGCCTCACAACGGAATCAAGGGCTCTGGTGACCTATGGGACTGCCCGCCCCAGGCTCCACTGGGATGGCTCACTCCAGCTCCGGGGCACCCCTGAAAGCAAATGTCTGTCCCTTCAAGGCCGCATGCCGGGCCACAGCCAAGTGCACCTGCTGAGCAGCTTGAGCACACCACCTCTCGGGCTCCCCACCCCTGACCAGCACAGGCCCCAGGACATCTCTCCAGCCCCTGCTTGCTGGCTCAAGACTCTCCTCATGCCACCCACACAGGATCCTGACACAGGCAAGGGAAATCACCACAGGGCAGAGAGGGACAGGCCTCCCCTCACAGAGGCACAGGAGCCATAAGGGCTCAAGAATCACCTGCAAGGACCACAGGGACACAACCAACCCTGACAATGTCTCTAAAGCAAAGTGTAGGCCTGTCAGAGTTGGAATGCCCAGGATGGATGGCAGTGCTGGTCTCAGACACAACAGAGCATGAGCCAGCATGGGTGCCATGGGACCCTGGGGCCCATCGGGTGTCTCCCTCTCCCACGACTGCACGTGGAACCCTGAAACGTGAGTGCCCACACTGTCTGGAGACTTACACGTCCTCGGGTGCAGTCGGGGCGTCATCCTCATCCACAGAGGCCCGCATTGAGGCTGCAAATCACATCACACAAGGGAAGGGCACCGTGAGTGGAGCTAAGCACAGGGGGATCACCCACAGGGGGGTCTACCTCTCTGGCTGAGCAAGGAACAAGCTCCTGGCTCGGGCCCATCTCATAGCCAGCAGGGCAAGGTCCAAGGACACTGATCAGGACTGTCCTTTCCCACGGGAGCCAGGGGAACCTCAGTAACCCACTAGGTCAGTGTCAGACACACATCGCCCAAATCCGGAAGCTGTGTGACCCAACTTCAGGCCTCCTTTGCACCCCTACTCTCAGCACCAGACAAAACCCCAATCGCCTCCTTGAGAGACAAGGCTCTGAATTCCAGCTGTCTGCCTTTCCTGGGAATGTGGCAGGGTTGTGTCTGCTCACACACACTGCGCTGAGGATAAGAGGAGCAGAGCTTTGGGGGCTCTTCGGTAACCCAGACCACATGAAGGTCTCGCATGTGCACGGACAGTGTGAGACAGAGGCCCCAGCTCCAAGGGCCGGCATTGGAACCCTGAGGCAGAACCTGGAAGAGCCTTCTGGACTGGCTGAATCCAATCAACTCGTCTCACAAGGGAGGCTAGTCGGCTCACGAGAGACACATGAGCCCCACAGCTGGTTGCTGGACGTGGATGCAAATGCTGAGGGCCTTGGGCACCAGGGGCTGTCACCAGCCCATGAGTGTCAGAGAGAGGATGGTGTTAGGCCAGAACGCCTGTGTCTGGGGGAACAGCGTCACTGGGGAGGTGCAGGGAGCCAGGCATGACCCAACACGAGGGGCTGGGCTGTGCTGGGCTTTAGCAGGGCTGTGCTTTTGGCCCTGACAGCCTGCACTCACCCAGGACTGACACATGCGCCATCTGGCACTCACACAGGGCAGCAGGAGGCAGCCCAGCCGGGTGGGCATTTGCTGAAGAGATGGCAAGTGTCAAGGGAGACTGTGTCCACGGGGAGACTCACCGTCAACGCTGAGGGCACGGGCCAGGCCACCCTCTCGCACGCAGTCACCACTGTTCTTCAAGCGCAGCTGCAGCAGCCACTCACGTGGCACTTCCGGCATTGTGGGCTCAGTCCCACGGGCTTCCCAGGGAGTCCCAGGGCACATTTTGGGGCCGTCCAGACACGGTGGCTCACGCCAGGGGCTGTTGGGGTATGAGGCAGGGGATGGTCATGACTCTGGCTGACTCCTTCTACCATCCCATGTGGGCATCAGCCTCTGTGGCCACAGCAATAGGGCACAAGCAGCCGTTTCCCTCAGGGGCCAGAGGGTAGCTGCACTAGGCTCCGGGGAGCTAGACACAGACATAGATACGGAGGCGGAAGGAGAGCAGGGGAGAGGGGCACAAGCCTGCCTCACAACGGAATCAAGGGCTCTGGTGACCTATGGGACTGCCTTCCCCCGGCCCCCACTGGGATGGCTCACTCCAGCTCCGGGGCACCCCTGAAAGCAAATGTCTGTCCCTTCAAGGCCGCATGCCGGGCCACAGCCAAGTGCACCTGCTGAGCAGCTTGAGCACACCACCTCTCGGGCTCCCCACCCCTGACCAGCACAGGCCCCAGGACATCTCTCCAGCCCCTGCTTGCTGGCTCAAGACTCTCCTCATGCCACCCACACAGGATCCTGACACAGGCAAGGGAAATCACCACAGGGCAGAGAGGGACAGGCCTCCCCTCACAGAGGCACAGGAGCCATAAGGGCTCAAGAATCACCTGCAAGGACCACAGGGACACAACCAACCCTGACAATGTCTCTAAAGCAAAGTGTAGGCCTGTCAGAGTTGGAATGCCCAGGATGGATGGCAGTGCTGGTCTCAGACACAACAGAGCATGAGCCAGCATGGGTGCCATGGGACCCTGGGGCCCATTGGGTGTCTCCCTCTCCCACGACTGCACGTGGAACCCTGAAACGTGAGTGCCCACACTGTCTGGAGACTTACACGTCCTCGGGTGCAGTCGGGGCGTCATCCTCATCCACAGAGGCCCGCATTGAGGCTGCAAATCACATCACACAAGGGAAGGGCACCGTGAGTGGAGCTAAGCACAGGGGGATCACCCACAGGGGGGTCTACCTCTCTGGCTGAGCAAGGAACAAGCTCCTGGCTCGGGCCCATCTCATAGCCAGCAGGGCAAGGTCCAAGGACACTGATCAGGACTGTCCTTTCCCACGGGAGCCAGGGGAACCTCAGTAACCCACTAGGTCAGTGTCAGACACACATCGCCCAAATCCGGAAGCTGTGTGACCCAACTTCAGGCCTCCTTTGCACCCCTACTCTCAGCACCAGACAAAACCCCAATCGCCTCCTTGAGAGACATGGCTCTGAATTCCAGCTGTCTGCCATTCCTGGGAATGTGGCAGGGTTGTGCCTGCTCACACACTGCGCTGTGGCATAAGAGGGGCAGAGCTTTGGGGGCTCTTCGGTAACCCAGACCACATGAAGATCTCGCATGTGCACGGACAGTGTGAGACAGAGGCCCCAGCTCCAAGGGCCGGCATTGGAACCCTGAGGCAGAACCTGGAAGAGCCTTCTGGACTGGCTGAATCCAGTCAACTCGTCTCACAAGGGAGAGGCTAGTCGGCTCACGAGAGACACATGAGCCCCACAGCTGGTTGCTGGACGTGGATGCAAATGCTGAGGGCCTTGGGCACCAGGGGCTGTCACCAGCCCATGAGTGTCAGAGAGAGGATGGTGTGAGGCCAGAACGCCTGTGTCTGGGGGAACAGCGTCACTGGGGAGGTGCAGGGAGCCAGGCATGACCCAACACGAGGGGCTGGGCTGTGCTGGGCTTTAGCAGGGCTGTGCTTTTGGCCCTGACAGCCTGCACTCACCCAGGACTGACACATGCGCCATCTGGCACTCACACAGGGCAGCAGGAGGCAGCCCAGCCGGGTGGGCATTTGCTGAAGAGATGGCAAGTGTCAAGGGAGACTGTGTCCACGGGGAGACTCACCGTCAACGCTGAGGGCACGGGCCAGGCCACCCTCTCGCACGCAGTCACCATTGTTCTTCAAGCGCAGCTGCAGCAGCCACTCACGTGGCACTTCCGGCATTGTGGGCTCAGTCCCACGGGCTTCCCAGGGAGTCCCAGGGCACATTTTGGGGCCGTCCAGACACGGTGGCTCACGCCAGGGGCTGTTGGGATATGAAGCAGGAGATGGTCATGACTCTGGCTGACTCCTTCTACCATCCCATGTGGGCATCAGCCTCTATGGCCACAGCAATAGGGCACAAGCAGCCGTTTCCCTCAGGGGCCAGAGGGTAGCTGCACTAGGCTCCGGGGAGCTAGACACAGACATAGATACGGAGGCGGAAGGAGAGCAGGGGAGAGGGGCACAAGCCTGCCTCACAACGGAATCAAGGGCTCTGGTGACCTATGGGACTGCCCGCCCCAGACCCCTACCGGGATGGCTCACTCCAGCTCCGGGGCACCCCTGAAAGCAAATGTCTGTCCCTTCAAGGCCGCATGCCGGGCCACAGCCAAGTGCACCTGCTGAGCAGCTTGAGCACACCACCTCTCGGGCTCCCCACCCCTGACCAGCACAGGCCCCAGGACATCTCTCCAGCCCCTGCTTGCTGGCTCAAGACTCTCCTCATGCCACCCACACAGGATCCTGACACAGGCAAGGGAAATCACCACAGGGCAGAGAGGGACAGGCCTCCCCTCACAGAGGCACAGGAGCCATAAGGGCTCAAGAATCACTTGCTAGGACCACAGGGACACAACCAACCCTGACAATGTCTCTAAAGCAAAGTGTAGGCCTGTCAGAGTTGGAATGCCCAGGATGGATGGCAGTGCTGGTCTCAGACACAACAGAGCATGAGCCAGCATGGGTGCCATGGGACCCTGGGGCCCATTGGGTGTCTCCCTCTCCCACGACTGCACGTGGAACCCTGAAACGTGAGTGCCCACACTGTCTGGAGACTTACACGTCCTCGGGTGCAGTCGGGGCGTCATCCTCATCCACAGAGGCCCGCATTGAGGCTGCAAATCACATCACACAAGGGAAGGGCACCGTGAGTGGAGCTAAGCACAGGGGGATCACCCACAGGGGGGTCTACCTCTCTGGCTGAGCAAGGAACAAGCTCCTGGCTCGGGCCCATCTCATAGCCAGCAGGGCAAGGTCCAAGGACACTGATCAGGACTGTCCTTTCCCACGGGAGCCAGGGGAACCTCAGTAACCCACTAGGTCAGTGTCAGACACACATCGCCCAAATCCAGAAGCTGTGTGACCCAACTTCAGGCCTCCTTTGCACCCCTACTCTCAGCACCAGACAAAACCCCAATCGCCTCCTTGAGAGACATGGCTCTGAATTCCAGCTGTCTGCCATTCCATGGGAATGTGGCAGGGTTGTGCCTGCTCACACACACTGCGCTGAGGCATAAGAGGAGCAGAGCTTTGGGGGCTCTTCGGTAACCCAGACCACATGAAGATCTCGCATGTGCACGGACAGTGTGAGACAGAGGCCCCAGCTCCAAGGGCCGGCATTGGAACCCTGAGGCAGAACCTGGAAGAGCCTTCTGGACTGGCTGAATCCAGTCAACTCGTCTCACAAGGGAGAGGCTAGTCGGCTCACGAGAGACACATGAGCCCCACAGCTGGTTGCTGGACGTGGATGCAAATGCTGAGGGCCTTGGGCACCAGGGGCTGTCACCAGCCCATGAGTGTCAGGGAGAGGATGGTGTTAGGCCAGAACGCCTGTGTCTGGGGGAACAGCGTCACTGGGGAGGTGCAGGGAGCCAGGCATGACCCAACACGAGGGGCTGGGCTGGGCTGGGCTTTAGCAGGGCTGTGCTTTTGGCCCTGACAGCCTGCACTCACCCAGGACTGACACATGCGCCATCTGGCACTCACACAGGGCAGCAGGAGGCAGCCCAGCCGGGTGGGCATTTGCTGAAGAGATGGCAAGTGTCAAGGGAGACTGTGTCCACGGGGAGACTCACCGTCAACGCTGAGGGCACGGGCCAGGCCACCCTCTCGCACGCAGTCACCATTGTTCTTCAAGCGCAGCTGCAGCAGCCACTCACGTGGCACTTCCGGCATTGTGGGCTCAGTCCCACAGGCTTCCCAGGGAGTCCCAGGGCACATTTTGGGGCCGTCCAGACACGGTGGCTCACGCCAGGGGCTGTTGGGGTATGAGGCAGGGGATGGTCATGACTCTGGCTGACTCCTTCTACCATCCCATGTGGGCATCAGCCTCTGTGGCCACAGCAATAGGGCACAAGCAGCCGTTTCCCTCAGGGGCCAGAGGGTAGCTGCACTAGGCTCCGGGGAGCTAGACACAGACATAGATACGGAGGCGGAAGGAGAGCAGGGGAGAGGGGCACAAGCCTGCCTCACAACGGAATCAAGGGCTCTGGTGACCTATGGGACTGCCCTCCCCAGACCCCTACCGGGATGGCTCACTCCAGCTCCGGGGCACCCCTGAAAGCAAATGTCTGTCCCTTCAAGGCCGCATGCCGGGCCACAGCCAAGTGCACCTGCTGAGCAGCTTGAGCACACCACCTCTCGGGCTCCCCACCCCTGACCAGCACAGGCCCCAGGACATCTCTCCAGCCCCTGCTTGCTGGCTCAAGACTCTCCTCATGCCACCCACACAGGATCCTGACACAGGCAAGGGAAATCACCACAGGGCAGAGAGGGACAGGCCTCCCCTCACAGAGGCACAGGAGCCATAAGGGCTCAAGAATCACTTGCTAGGACCACAGGGACACAACCAACCCTGACAATGTCTCTAAAGCAAAGTGTAGGCCTGTCAGAGTTGGAATGCCCAGGATGGATGGCAGTGCTGGTCTCAGACACAACAGAGCATGAGCCAGCATGGGTGCCATGGGACCCTGGGGCCCATTGGGTGTCTCCCTCTCCCACGACTGCACGTGGAACCCTGAAACGTGAGTGCCCACACTGTCTGGAGACTTACACGTCCTCGGGTGCAGTCGGGGCGTCATCCTCATCCACAGAGGCCCGCATTGAGGCTGCAAATCACATCACACAAGGGAAGGGCACCGTGAGTGGAGCTAAGCACAGGGGGATCACCCACAGGGGGGTCTACCTCTCTGGCTGAGCAAGGAACAAGCTCCTGGCTCGGGCCCATCTCATAGCCAGCAGGGCAAGGTCCAAGGACACTGATCAGGACTGTCCTTTCCCACGGGAGCCAGGGGAACCTCAGTAACCCACTAGGTCAGTGTCAGACACACATCGCCCAAATCCGGAAGCTGTGTGACCCAACTTCAGGCCTCCTTTGCACCCCTACTCTCAGCACCAGACAAAACCCCAATCGCCTCCTTGAGAGACAAGGCTCTGAATTCCAGCTGTCTGCCTTTCCTGGGAATGTGGCAGGGTTGTGCCTGCTCACACACACTGCGCTGAGGCATAAGAGGAGCAGAGCTTTGGGGGCTCTTCGGTAACCCAGACCACATGAAGATCTCGCATGTGCACGGACAGTGTGAGACAGAGGCCCCAGCTCCAAGGGCCGGCATTGGAACCCTGAGGCAGAACCTGGAAGAGCCTTCTGGACTGGCTGAATCCAGTCAACTCGTCTCACAAGGGAGGCTAGTCGGCTCACGAGAGACACATGAGCCCCACAGCTGGTTGCTGGACGTGGATGCAAATGCTGAGGGCCTTGGGCACCAGGGGCTGTCACCAGCCCATGAGTGTCAGGGAGAGGATGGTGTGAGGCCAGAACGCCTGTGTCTGGGGGAACAGCGTCACTGGGGAGGTGCAGGGAGCCAGGCATGACCCAACACGAGGGGCTGGGCTGGGCTGGGCTTTAGCAGGGCTGTGCTTTTGGCCCTGACAGCCTGCACTCACCCAGGACTGACACATGCGCCATCTGGCACTCACACAGGGCAGCAGGAGGCAGCCCAGCCGGGTGGGCATTTGCTGAAGAGATGGCAAGTGTCAAGGGAGACTGTGTCCACGGGGAGACTCACCGTCAACGCTGAGGGCACGGGCCAGGCCACCCTCTCGCACGCAGTCACCATTGTTCTTCAAGCGCAGCTGCAGCAGCCACTCACGTGGCACTTCCGGCATTGTGGGCTCAGTCCCACGGGCTTCCCAGGGAGTCCCAGGGCACATTTTGGGGCCGTCCAGACACGGTGGCTCACGCCAGGGGCTGTTGGGGTATGAGGCAGGGGATGGTCATGACTCTGGCTGACTCCTTCTACCATCCCATGTGGGCATCAGCCTCTGTGGCCACAGCAATAGGGCACAAGCAGCCGTTTCCCTCAGGGGCCAGAGGGTAGCTGCACTAGGCTCCAGGGAGCTAGACACAGACATAGATACGGAGGCGGAAGGAGAGCAGGGGAGAGGGGCACAAGCCTGCCTCACAACGGAATCAAGGGCTCTGGTGACCTATGGGACTGCCCTCCCCAGACCCCTACCGGGATGGCTCACTCCAGCTCCGGGGCACCCCTGAAAGCAAATGTCTGTCCCTTCAAGGCCGCATGCCGGGCCACAGCCAAGTGCACCTGCTGAGCAGCTTGAGCACACCACCTCTCAGGCTCCCCACCCCTGACCAGCACAGGCCCCAGGACATCTCTCCAGCCCCTGCTTGCTGGCTCAAGACTCTCCTCATGCCACCCACACAGGATCCTGACACAGGCAAGGGAAATCACCACAGGGCAGAGAGGGACAGGCCTCCCCTCACAGAGGCACAGGAGCCATAAGGGCTCAAGAATCACTTGCAAGGACCACAGGGACACAACCAACCCTGACAATGTCTCTAAAGCAAAGTGTAGGCCTGTCAGAGTTGGAATGCCCAGGATGGGTGGCAGTGCTGGTCTCAGACACAACAGAGCATGAGCCAGCATGGGTGCCATGGGACCCTGGGGCCCATCCTGTGTGTCTCCCTCTCCCACGACTGCACGTGGAACCCTGAAACATGAGTGCCCACACCGTCTGGAGACTTACACGTCCTCGGGTGCAGTCGGGGCGTCATCCTCATCCACAGAGGCCCGCATTGAGGCTGCAAATCACATCACACAAGGGAAGGGCACCGTGAGTGGAGCTAAGCACAGGGGGATCACCCACAGGGGGGTCTACCTCTCTGGCTGAGCAAGGAGCAAGCTCCTGGCTCGGGCCCATCTCATAGCCAGCAGGGCAAGGTCCAAGGACACTGATCAGGACTGTCCTTTCCCACGGGAGCCAGGGGAACCTCAGTAACCCACTAGGTCAGTGTCAGACACACATCGCCCAAATCCGGAAGCTGTGTGACCCAACTTCAGGCCTCCTTTGCACCCCTACTCTCAGCACCAGACAAAACCCCAATCGTCCCCTTGAGAGACAAGGCTCTGAATTCCAGCTGTCTGCCTTTCCTGGGAATGTGGCAGGGTTGTGCCTGCTCACACACACTGCGCTGAGGCATAAGAGAAGCAGAGCTTTGGGGGCTCTTCGGTAACCCAGACCACATGAAGGTCTCGCATGTGCACGGACAGTGTGAGACAGAGGCCCCAGCTCCAAGGGCCGGCATTGGAACCCTGAGGCAGAACCTGGAAGAGCCTTCTGGACTGGCTGAATTCAGTCAACTCGTCTCACAAGGGAGGCTAGTCGGTTCACGAGAGACACATGAGCCCCACAGCTGGTTGCTGGACGTGGATGCAAATGCTGAGGGCCTTGGGCACCAGGGGCTGTCACCAGCCCATGAGTGTCAGAGAGAGGATGGTGTGAGGCCAGAACGCCTGTGTCTGGGGGAACAGCGTCACTGGGGAGGTGCAGGGAGCCAGGCATGACCCAACACGAGGGGCTGGGCTGGGCTGGGCTTTAGCAGGGCTGTGCTTTTGGCCCTGACAGCCTGCACTCACCCAGGACTGACACGTGCGCCATCTGGCACTCACACAGGGCAGCAGGAGGCAGCCCAGCCGGGTGGGCATTTGCTGAAGAGATGGCAAGTGTCAAGGGAGACTGTGTCCACGGGGAGACTCACCGTCAACGCTGAGGGCACGGGCCAGGCCACCCTCTCGCACGCAGTCACCATTGTTCTTCAAGCGCAGCTGCAGCGGCCACTCAAGTGGTTCTTCTAGCATCGTGGGCTCAGTCCCACGGGCTTCCCAGGGAGTCCCAGGGCACATTTTGGGGCCGTCCAGACACGGTGGCTCACGCCGGGGGCTGTTGGGATATGAAGCAGGAGATGGTCATGACTCTGGCTGACTCTTTCCTACCATCCCAAATGTGAAACATTCTCTTTGGCATTAGAGCAATAGGGCACAAGCAGCCGTTTCCCTCAGGGGCCAGAGGGCAGCTGTTCGAGGATCCTGGGAAGTAGAAAGAGACATAGAGACTGAGGTGGAGGGAGAGCAGGGAAGATGGAATAACATTGCAGGTCTGCCACCCGGCCAGCCCAACAAATGAATCAAGGGCTCCGGTGACCAATGGGACCACCTTCCCCAGGATCACAACCCAAGACCTCACTCCCACTGTGAGACACCACTGAGAGCAAATGATGTCCTGCACACCTAGCTGTAGCAACTGCACCTGCTGAATACCCTGAGCACCCCACCGCTCAGGCTCTCCACCCCTCACCACAACAGGCCCCGGGCCATCTCTCCAGCCCCTGCTTGCTGGCTCTCTCCTCATGCCACCCACTGAGCATCCTCACACACACACAGGAATGCATCATAGGGCAAAGAGGGACAGATCTTTCCGCACAAAGGCAGAAGCATCACCAAGGCCTCAAGTTTGCCTGTAAGGACTGCCCCTTGTATCTAACCCAAACAGTGTCTTTACTGCAGAAAATGCTGTTACCAGAACAGACCCTTTGGCAATGCACGGGCTGCTGGCATATTTGTCCTCAGGACATGCCAGGTCCGAGGCACCATGCATCCCATGGTGTCCGAGATTCTCCGTGCATCCCTGCCACTGAGTGGCCACATCATCTGGGTGCTTACCCGCCTTGGAACGAATCATACTGTGTGTCCATTGCCTCCACAGGTATCTCGGAAACTGCAAAGAACATTGGACAGTGATTTGGTGAGACCCTCCGTAAACCGCTTACAGACCACACAGGGACATCCTGACCATCTAGCTGATTCATCCATCTGGATGTGGGTGATGAGGTCTTTTTTGAAGACCATGGGTCCTATCATCTCCCAATGGATCCCTTAGGACCTTACACCATCCTTTTGGAGAGAACACCACATGCACCCTTCCTGGGGCTCCCGTCTTTAGAAACCAGTAGAGCATCTTGCATCCCAAGTATTACTACCAACACTGGCCAAGCTCAGGATTGCCAACACGCTGTAATCCAGCCCTTTCCCAGCCATCATCAAGGAGCAATGGAACAGTGTGCTGTGCTCAGGCATGCACAGGGATCTTGCCTCACATGATCCTCAGTGCGCCGCTGCCAGGCTTGAAAATGTGTGCTCTATATGAAGATGGGGCCCCAGACCTGATGCCCAAAAATGGAACACCGAGACCATGACAGAGCCTTCTAGAGGTCTGCTGAGCCCAGTGCATCCATTTCCTAGGACTTGGGAGGTGGTGGCACCTGACAGGCAGAAAACTCCCTTCTTCAAATGCCCAGAGATGCAATGTGAGGACAGCGAAGTGTTCAACGGGACAAATATGCTCAGTCAACTCAGCTCAGAAGCTGGAGGGCATGGGCCTTTCTGGAGGGAGTTGTGTGCCGCAGCTGAATAGTGCAGGTGGATAGGAGAGCTGAGGGGCTGTACCGTAAGGGAGTGTCCCGAGGCAATGAATGTCACACTGAGTTAGCCCATGGGCCTCCAGCATCACTTTTTCATTAGCCAGACAAGTCCTGGCTGGCACCTTACAGGTAGAAGGCACAGAGGATGAGTTGGGGTGCCACTTATCATGGGGAGAGCTTACGTAACCCCAGACATGACCCACCGCCTACAGCCTGAGAAAGCTGTAGTAGGTCCTCAATTCCTCAGCGTGTGCTTCAAAACCCACAGTCTGTGTTCTCACACCTTGGAGCCCTGAGCCAACTCACAATCCTCTAGAGCAGGGCAGGCAGGTTGGTCAGTATCTACCAGCACAGAGCCCACATCTGGAGGTGGCCATTGGTCCTGGCAGTACTCACTTGTCAGGCTGCTGGCCATGCAGTGGTGTTCATGTTGACCAATGACATAACCCTCGGTGGAAGCATGGTGGTAAGTGGCTGCCACGCTGGTGGCCGTAGTGCATGCCCAATAACTTCCTGAGGGCCCAAGTGCGGCATCACACTCATACAGCCAAGACCTGATGGGGTGTGAAGATATGGGAGTTTCACAATGGGGGGAACTGGACACCCAGGGACTTTTTCCTGCCCTTTGCGCCTGTCAGAGTGCACCTGGGGCCAAAGGACTAGGACACACGCAGCAGTCCTCTTCCTGCCAGAAGGGGGCTCTAGGAGTGCTGCTGCTGGAGACACAGCCTCAGACCCAGACAGAGAAGTCTGGAGAGAGCAGGGGTGAGGGCACAAGACTGCCTGCCCAGGCAAGGAGCTAAAAGCTCTGATGAGCAATAGCACTGCCTGCCTTGCTGACCCAACACGAGTCTGAGGGCTCTACTGTGGTGTGAGGCAAGGGATATCCATGAGTGGGGCACCATATTCTGGTTGACTCCATCCTGTCATCCCAAGTGGGCATCAGCCTCTGTGGCAATCAGAGCAACATGGCACAAGCAGCCGTTTCCCTCAGGGGTCAGAGGGCAGCTGCCCTAGGATCCTGGGAGGTAGAAAGAGACATAGAGACTGAGGTACAGGGAGAGCTGGGCAGAGAGGCACAAGCCTGCCGGCCTGCCAGCTGCCTTGCCTGCCTGGTAAGTGAGCCAAGGGCTCTGGTGACCAATGGGACCACCTTCCCCAGGATCACAACCCAAGACCTCACTCCCACTGTGAGACACCACTGAGAGCAAATGATGTCCTGCACACCTGGTTGTAGCAAATGCACCTGCTGAACATCCTGAGCACCCCACCGCTCAGGCTCTCCACCCCTCACCACAACAGGCCCCAGGCCATCTCTCCAGCCCCTGCTTGCTGGCTCAAGACTCTCCTCATGCCACCCACTGAGCATCCTCACACACACAGGAATGCATCATAGGGCAAAGAGGGACAGATCTTTCCGCACAAAGGCAGAAGCATCACCAAGGCCTCAAGTTTGCCTGTAAGGACTGCCCCTTGTATCTAACCCAAACAGTGTCTTTACTGCAGAAAATGCTGTTACCAGAACAGACCCTTTGGCAATGCACGGGCTGCTGGCATATTTGTCCTCAGGACATGCCAGGTCCGAGGCACCTTGTATCCCATGGTGTCTGAGATTCTCCGTGCATCCCTGCCTCTGAGTAGCCACATCATCTGGGTGCTTACCCGCCTTGGATCGAATCATACTGTGTGTCCATTGCCTCCACAGGTATCTCGGAAACTGCAAAGAACATTGGACAGTGATTTGGTGAGACCCTCCGTAAACCGCTTACAGACCACACAGGGACATCCTGACCATCTAGCTGATTCATCCATCTGGATGTGGGTGATGAAGCCTTTTTTGGACACCGTGGGTCCTGTCATCTCCCAATGGATCCCTTAGGACCTTACACCATCCTTTTGGAGAGAACACCACATGCACCCTTCCTGGGGCTCCCGTCTTTAGAAACCAGTAGAGCATCTTGCATCCCAAGTATTACTACCAACACTGGCCAAGCTCAGGATTGCCAACACGCTGTAATCCAGCCCTTTCCCAGCCATCATCAAGGAGCAATGGAACAGTGTGCTGTGCTCAGGCATGCACAGGGATCTTGCCTCACATGATCCTCGGTGCGCCGCTGCCAGCCTTGAAAATGTGTGCTCTATATGAAGATGAGGCCCCAGACCTGATGCCCAAAGGTGGAACACTGAGAGCATGACAGAGCCTTCTAGAGGTCTGCTGAGCCCAGTGCATCCATCTCCTAGGACTTGGGAGGTGGTGGCACCTGACAGGCAGAAAACTCCCTTCTTCAAATGCCCAGAGATGCAATGTGAGGACAGCGAAGTGTTCAACGGGACAAATATGCTCAGTCAACTCAGCTCAGAAGCTGGAGGGCATGGGTCTTTCTGGAGGGAGTTGCGTGCCCCAGCTGAATGGTGCAGGTGGACAGGAGAGCTGAGGGGCTGTACCGTAAGGGAGTGTCCCGAGGCAATGAATGTCACACTGAGTTAGCCCATGGGCCTCCAGCATCACTTTTTCATTAGCCAGACAAGTCCTGGCTGGCACCTTACAGGTAGAAGGCACAGAGGATGAGTTGGGGTGCCACTTATCATGGGGAGAGCTTACGTAACCCCAGACATGACCCACCGCCTACAGCCTGAGAAAGCTGTAGTAGGTCCTCAATTCCTCAGCGTGTGCTTCAGAACCCACAGTCTGTGTTCTCACACCTTGGAGCGCTGAGCTAACTCACAATCCTCTAGAGCAGGGCAGGCAGGTTGGTCAGTATCTACCAGCACAGAGCCCACATCTGGAGGTGGCCATTGGTCCTGGCAGTACTCACTTGTCAGGCTGCTGGCCATGCAGTGGTGTTCATGTTGACCAATGACATAACCTTCGGTGGAAGCATGGTGGTAAGTGGCTGCCACGCTGGTGGCCGTAGTGCATGCCCAATAACTTCCTGAGGGCCCAAGTGCGGCATCACACTCATACAGCCAAGACCTGATGGGGTGTGAAGATATGGGAGTTTCACAATGGGGGGAACTGGACACCCAGGGACTTTTTCCTGCCCTTTGCTCCTGTCAGAGTGCACCTGGGGCCAAAGGACTAGGACACACGCAGCAGTCCTCTTCCTGCCAGAAGGGGGCTCTAGGAGTGCTGCTGCTGGAGACACAGCCTCAGACCCAGACAGAGAAGTCTGGAGAGAGCAGGGGTGAGGGCACAAGACTGCCTGCCCAGGCAAGGAGCTAAAAGCTCTGATGAGCAATAGCACTGCCTGCCTTGCTGCCCCTCATGATTCCCACTGAATATCTGAGTTTTCCCTGAGATTGAACTAGTTTGGAAATCCAGAGATTTTCCCTCAGCATACCTTCCCTCTTACATTCTTTAACCACTCACTCTCCACTTATTTGCCCCTCTGCCCTTACAAGGACACTTTCTTGACCCCTTGTTTCTTGTTGAAGAAACACCTGGCCCTATTTCATAGCATCCCGCAATGAATGTCCAGACATGTTCAGGAAATAAGCAGAGTAAAGATTGGTCAGCCTCCCCTTCCCCAGGTAGTGCAGACATCACCTCAAGAAGTTTGTGTAAAGGCCAGTGACTCTGAGCCTTCTAGTGCCTCAAAGGCAAAAAATGGCAGTTAGCAAAGGGAAAACTTGTTTCGACTTCCATCAAAAATGGCTGCATTGTCCTAAGAGATATGTGGTCCAGGCCACATGAGTTGCATGTGTCCCTCTGGCCCATTCTCTGTCTCCCAGGACAGCAACTATGCATGGATACCTGCATTAAGCAGCCACATGGTCTGCAGACTTACCCAGGCTGTGGAGAATCAGGTCCGTCTGCAGCAGTTGACGTCTGGGCAGCTGTACCAAACAGGGAAAGGCACCATCAGCAGGTCACCCAGCCCTATGGGGATGGCCACAGGCATATCTACATCCTCCTGGCTGCCATCTCCTGGCTTGAGGACATCCCCAGATTAGGTGGGAGCATCTCCAAGGACTCGGACCCACCCTACCTGCTTTGATTGAGAGCCAGTGGGGTAGGAAACCAAGCACACCTCCTATGAAGTGAGTGTGTGCAATCATTAGAGCATCTTAACAGCCCTATTCTCACCAGCAGCCACAGTCTGGTTCTTGGTGCTAACACTGTAATACAGCCCTCTCCCATCCAATTTAAAAGGCAGCAAAACACTGCCCTGTGCCTTATGTGGCTACTGGGTGGAGGCATGGCATTTAACTGTGCCTCTGGTCTACCTGGAACCTGCAGCCTTCACGACACCTTCCACATCAGTGGCCCCTGACAGAGGAGACTTGGATATAATGAGTGTTAGTGCATGGCAGGTGCTTAGAAGTCTGGGCAGCTCAGTCAACTCATCTCTGAAATAATGGAGCACAAGGACTGTGGATGGCACTGTGTGCCAATTCCTGCAGGTGGACACAGAGGAAGATCCCGAGAGCTGAGACTGTTCTGAGTTTCATCTAGGCATGAATGTCACAAAGGATGTGGCTGTAGGCTACTGGCATCCATTCCTTACCAGTTGTATTGGTGCTGGCCAGCACTTCATGGGCAACAAGGCCCAAGGCTAGGTGATGGAGCATCACCTGGGTGTGACCCAATGACCAGGGGCTTGCCTGAGCTGCAGACTCTCCCTTTTCCAAGGTGTGTGTTCAAATCTAACCCCTGAAGCTCCACAGCATTGAACGTCTGTCCTTTTGTAGCCCCTGTAACTGCCTAGGGCCTGGTGACAGCAGGACGGACAGGTGGCTATCTACTGGGATAGTCGTTGTGTCACAGGGGAGTCCTTTGCCCTGTGAGCACTCACCACTGAAGCTGACCGACATGACGATGTGGTGTTCTTCCACATGGTAACCCCCGTTGGAATAGATTTGGCTGTACGAGGTCACCACGTGTGTGGTCACACTATACAAGTAAGTGGATTCCACTGCTGAGTCATTTGGGACATCAATCTGCTCCATCCTAGGTTGTTCAGGGCTGAGCCTGCTGGAGATGGAGGGAACAAGAAGTCCAAACATGGGGTTCCTGTCTCCTACCATCTCTGTCCTAACTTCCCTCGCAAAAGGAACCTATCTGTGTCCATAAGAACACAGGAAAAGCTGCAGCTCCCATCCCTGGCCACAGGGCAGCAGTCCTCCTGCCTGAGAAGGGAGCCGAGACCTCTTACGATCACCATGGCCACAACCCCCACCACAGACACGCACCATACTTCCTGCAGAAGCTGTGTCTCACCCACGTAAGTGAACATTGCCCCAATGCACTGAGGCTCTGCTGCAGCACCCTACACCTCTGGCACCTCTTGCCCACCTCAGGGCCAAAGGGGCATTGCTCAGCTTTTTATTGCTGGCTTGGAGCTTTGCTTCAGTCCCTGTTTGCACCTTCTGCACAAGGAATGTCCAGATTCCAGCTGAAATTAACAGCAGGCTAGACAATGTTCAGTCTCCTCTGAGGAAGCCCTGCAGACACTGCTGTCACAGAAGACTGTTCCACAGGCCACTGGAACTGAGCAAACCCAGTGGCAAAGGAAGGGAGGAGGCAGAGGTCATCTCTGGGCAGGCCAGTGAAAGGGGCAGTGTTGTCCTCAGAGACAGGAGGGCTGAGCTAACCTGGGTGGTGAGGGTCCCTGGGGACAAATATGTGTCTTCCAATATCTGAACCTCATGTACATTCCTATAACATGTGCGGCCATGTGATCTGGGACTGACCTGTGCTCAGAAACATTTGGAGTATTTTCATCATCTGAGGAGGTCAGCAGGTGAGCTGCAAAACACATTAAGCAGAGAAGAGCACTGTGAGTATACGTAACCACGTGGGGACGACCCACAGGATTTCTACATCTCTGGATGAAGCAGCAGGAAGCTTGTGGCCCTGGGACATCCCAGTAAAAAAGGATGAGGATCTAAGACATTGTCAGGACTGCCCATCTCAACGGGAGCCAGAGGAACACCATCTGTCCATTGGTTCAGAAAGCATACACATCATTAGATCACTGAGGGATGTGACCATCTAGGGCCACATCTGCACCCACACTCTCGCCACCAAGCCACAACCCATCTGGCCTCTGAGAGACAAGGCTCAGAAATCCATCCCTGTGCCACACAAACAAAGGCCCAGCACTGTGCCAAGTCAATGCATCTGGGTGGAGGCAAAATAAGTGAAGAGCGTCAAGGTAATCCTGGCACCCAGGACCTGTGTACAGAAGGCTTGCATTTAGCGTCTACTGAAGGAGAGAGGATTCAGCTCAATAGACTGGGGTGTGAATACTGAGAGTGAACATGGCATTGCCTTCTAGATTGGTTGAATCCACTCAACCCATCTCAAAATGCAGAGGTGAGTGGGCTTACAAGAAGGAATTGAGCCTCATGTCTGGTAGAAGGCTGTGGGTGCAAATGTTGAGGACCTTGGCGATCAGAAGTGTCACCAGCAGGCAGGTGTGGGCATGAGCCCACCATACCTGTGTCAACCAGCTGACTGTGTGCCAGCCACGAGCATCTGGGGCAGCAGGCACAGTGTCTGAAGTGCAGCAACCGTGTTATAGGGGAGGTAAAGGGAGCCAGGCATGACCCATCACGAGGGTATTTTCAGAGCTTTAGCATGGCTGTGCTTTGGCCTCAACAGTCTGCATTCGGTCAGGACTGACCCTGTGCCCTGCTGCCCTGACACAGGGCAGCAGGAGGCAACACAACCTGGCGGGCATGTCCTCAAGAGACCCTGATTGACAAAGAAGCCCAAGTCCCTGGGGAGACTCACCGCCCAGAGAGATAGCTTGGGCCAAGTGATCCTCTTGAGTGGGATCACCACTGCAATCCAAAGACTCCTGCGGTTCGGTGGCCACCTGGCAGGTCATGGGATACGATGCCCGGGCTTCCCCAGTGGTCTCAGGGCACACCTCGAGGCCTTCCAGGCAGGGTGATTCGCAACTGGACCTGTTGGGGTGTGAGGCAAGGGATGTTCATGAGTCGGGCACTGCACTCTGGCTGACATCTTCCTACCATCCCAAGTGGGCAGAGAGCCTCTGTGGCCAGAGCAGTAGGGCACAAGAAGCGGCCAAGAGGGCAGCTGCCCTAGGCTCCTGGAGTCAGGGACATAGATAGATACAGAAGTGGAGGGAGAACATGTGAGAGGGGGAGACTGCTGCCTGTCTGGTAACGGAGCCAAGGACTGCGATGGCCAATGGCACCGCCCTCTTCAGGGCTTTGCCACTATTCCTTCTCCAGATGTATGTTGCCCCTGAGAGCAAACATCCCTTTCTGGTCACATCTTGGGCTGCAACAACTGTACCTGCTGAACAGCTTGAGCACCCCACCTCTCAACCTTTCCACCCTTGGCCCAGTGCAGTTCCCTCGCCATTTCCTCTGTCCTTGCTTGCTGGCTCAAGGCTCTCTTTAGTCACATTTCAGGCCACCCATGGTGGATACCCACACATGCATGGGAAATAAACACAAAACAAAGAAGAATCTGTCTCCCCTCAACAGAGCCACCAAGGCCTCCGGTAGGGCACACACAGGCCACTGCATGCAAACCAACCCAGACAATGCCTCTGAGACAGAGTGGGAAGACGAGAGCGGTACGTGTGGGGACGTCCGGGGTGGTTAGCAATGTTGTCCTCAAAGATGGGAGGGGATTCATCAGTGTCAGTGCATGGGTTCCTGGTGTGCATCCTTCATCTCTTATGACACTTCATGTGGAATCCATAAACCCGAGTTCCACACATTCTGGAGTCTTACATGTCCTTCGACGCATCTAGGGCATTGTCACCATCCACGGAGTCCGACGGTGAAGCTGTAAATCACATCACAAAGGGAAGGACATTGTGAGTGTAGCCAACCACATGTCGATGACCCTCAGGGACGTCTACCCTTCTGGGTGAGCGAGCACCACAAGCTTCTTGTTCTGGGACATCCTGGGGCCAGAAGGGTGAGAATCTCCAGTACCTGATCCAATGCAATGGGTCAAGGGTCACATCCTACTTAAAAGGCACAAGTGACTTTCAGATTTGAGTGTTACATCTACCATGTAACACATTTTTAGCTACACTATAGAGAAGGAGACAGAAAAACAGGAAAGCACCTATGTGTGAAAATAGGCTGTGGGTAGAGCTGAGGCCTTCCATCACTCTAGTGCGGCTAACACACTGCCTCTGGCCACAGCATCTGTCCCGAGTTTTACAACCCAGAGGATGATGCCCCCGCTCCAGGGTCAATTATTCTCTGTCACCAGAACCCGGTCATCTTACCTGGGCTGAACTTCCCAACAAGATAATCTGTCAGCTCCAGCAGCTCAGCGAGTCTCAGTGATAAGTCTGGGCCGTGATTGTTACAAAAGTCCTGCTGGCTGAGAATGTCCTGGAGGTTTTGATGGATAAGGAGACAAAGAGTTCTCCACTCCTGTGACTGCGGCAGATCTTGAATTGGAACACAGCATTTGCTAAGGTAAGACAGCAGGGACAAGGCAAAGGTGGAAAGGGATCCTTAATATGTTCTCTGTGTGTCTACACACAGAGAATTGGTGAGAATGTACTCAGAACCCTCCAACCAGCAACGCAGCCTCTGTGTGGGAAAACACTCATGCCAGAGAGAAGGCAACAGTTGAGCTGGAGCTTCCTTAGATGGAGACCTTGTGAGACTCCCGGACCCTGGGCTCACAGGGCTCATCCCCAGCTCCTTCATCAAGACGAGCCTTCACTTCCACACTTGAACCATACACTTTTCCTTGTAAAATACAATGAGTGTGCTGTGCAGTGAATAGACACAAAGGCGTAAGATACATGCCAGGTTCAACTGTGTTCATCAGAAAGAATGACTGACTGCCAGGGTGACCCTAAGGCAGTGTCCACAGCAGTCAGGATGTGCGGGAGATGGAGTGATTGAGGTGGTGATCCTGCAACATTGTGTCCAAACGAAATGTTCCTAAGCTGATCAGCTTCTTTTGTTAAACTGTATATGTTACATTACAGTTAAGAAATTCTTTGTTGCTAACGGCAAAGAAGTTCTAAATAACCATTGCAGCCCATCATTTTTCTGCATGCTCCATGAATCTGAATGAGGCATGTGCCCACCATATAGGTCCCTGCCCCTCTCCTTGCCCCACCAGCTCTTGGCTCCCCAGTTGACCTGCTCCACATCAGGGGTGCACTCACCTTCACCCTCCCCCTCCCCCGCCTACTGTCAGGGGGCCCTCTTACTTTCTGTTCTCCGCAGATGTCAGATCTTCTGCCAGAAACGGAGGCTTCTCCCTCAGCAGGGATTCAATCAGATCTTTATACCCTTCACATCCTGAGAAAACACACACACAAACACACACATGCCTGCTCAGTGGACAGCTGGCCAAGCTGCCCAGGTCATCGTCTTTTAGGATGGGGAGCTCCACCAGGGTCAGTGATAATGCACTGATTGCCTTATGTGTATTTCTCTACCCTACCCTCCTCCTGAGAGATGACATTGGATAATCTGCATTTTGTTCATTTTTATTCAGGAATTATTCTCTAATTCGTTATCTTTCCTTTCAACTCAATATATTGGGTATTGCATGCTAAATAGTTTACTTTCAACCGACATACTTGCCAAAAACTCAATGGCTTTGCAAATGGTAGAATAAATAAAACATAAAAATCAAAGACAATGGAGAAAGACAAGTCCAGCCAGATAATCAGCAACAAGTATCAACAACAATCAGACGGCATGATGTTCAACTTCACTTGCATCAGCTTTAGTCATGAATCATGGAAATCATGGTAGCATTTATTCTTATCAACTAGTTTGGCAAAGATTGGAAAGAAAGCTTGCCAAAACACTGTATTTCCAGAAAATGAACAAAGGGCAGTTCAAATGCGGACAAAGCAACTTAACAGGTGACAGAGCTGGCACACGACAGGACCAGACTGCTATCCTCTGACCTCCCATTCTGAATCATGAACTCTGAATCCACGAAGTAGGGGCACAAATGAGTGATTCCCTAGGTCATTGCCAAGCTCCCAGCACTGGGGACAGTTCTCTGGTGTTGGAGATTTGAAATTGTCACGCTTGTGGGGTTTTGAAAGATATAAAAGATCACATCTGGATAGAAGTGTATCATTAATTCACAGGATACAAAGAACTTGAGCAAAGCACACCCATATGCTGACAACAAATAGTAGAATTACTAAGTGGCAAATGACATATGTTCCATGCAAAGCTTCATCCTAGGCCTGTGTGAAATATGTCTTATGGTTCATTGTAACCATCCAAAGGTAGAAGTAAGTAACATGACGGCAACAGATGAGCCATCCAGGATACACAGACAATGAGCCAGCTGCAGTGGAGCCCAGAGAAGTGCCAGAAGCCCTGCTCTGCCCTCTGCATTAAGCTGCCACATCACAGGCTCCAGTGCTTTCTGCCTCTTCAGGAAGAACCTGTACTCCAGGAACACACTTTCTCTCACCAGAGCAATCCCTGTTCTTGACGGGATTACTTAAAGATGCCAACTTTCAGGGCAGAGTGAATCCTCTACTGCCATAGGGCATCACTGTGCACTCTGACCCCACATCCCATAATGTCACCATCACAGTTTGTTTCAGTTCAAACTGAACAGAAACTTGGACTGAGTGGAGCTCATTCACCCTAGACTTGAACGCCCACTGATGTGACACATCCGCACCATCTGCTACAGGACACTGAGGAGACCAAGGAAAATTACCTGGCTTCCTCCAAACACAAGCAGCTACTTCCCTGATGGTAACAGGAATCCCTTGGTGGGATTCTACCTCACTCCCCACCCTATACCACAAAGAAAACATGGGAGATCTGCTGAAGTTGATATTTCATTCTCATGTGAAATACTAACTTCTCCTCTTCTCAGAAAATAAGAGCATGTAATGCACTGGATGGAGGGAATAAAGGAACCAAGGAAGACAGGCCGGTCATGTGGGAGACAAGTGAAATCAAATACTCTGCACATTTTTGGGTTACAGCCACAAAACTTACGATGTTCTTGAAGGTGTTTGGCCAGTAGATAGGCATTTGCCTCAGCCCGAAGAAGTCGCTTCTTCAAGCCTTTTAGCTCCCGCTGGCATTCCGCCGACTGGGAGCACGATTCCTCCTTGGTCTCTACCATGTTATTTTTTATTCCCTGATCGGATGGAGGATTCAGATTCAGTGCCATAGTGATGTTAAAGGTGACACAGGTAGAGCCAAGGACTAGAAAGAAGAGACATAAGCCAAGAATTAGTCAAACAAATCAAGTGAAACCACTTTCATTAAGACTGAGAGGTGACAGTAACTGTAGTTCCCAACTTACGGTTATGGAACCGCCCACAACTCTTAAAAGCTGTGAAATCTCAAATCAGTCGGTTGTCAGAGCAAAGAGCACAAGCTCCTGCCAGTCGCCCAACCTCTGAAAGAGTGAGAGTACCCTGCCAGGTAACTCGACAGTTACCTCCATGGAATCAGAACACGGGCGATGTCACAGAACCTCAGGAACCAATGCCCTCCAACTGCCTCAGCCTGGCCGACAAGGCTTCCTGATTTCTCTTAAAGGTCCCTGCAGACGAGGCCACCCAGTCTCCCACAGCCACAGGCTGTACCGCTGTGCTGATACTTTAGTCCTGCCATGTGTCCAGACCTCTAAACGTGTGTCACGTCACTGATGCCTCTGCGTCAGTGAAACTCTAAGGCAGACCTAGTTTCCTGACAACTTTGACTTGAAGGACTCTCAGAAAGTCCCTCCCTCCTTATCTTTAGGTCCAAACACATCACAAGACCTTCCCACCACTGAGGATGTGGAAGGAAAAATTGCCCCAATTTTGTTTTCAGATCTTCTGCTGTTTTTCCTATAGCCATTAATACGTTAGGACCAAAAGAAGAGCTGAACACTAAATGAAGGATTCATTTTAAAGCTGCTTAGGCCTGGCCTCCATAGACTTGCTGTGCTCAGGGGGCAGTGGGTTTCCACTGACAGGGGCGCCTCACAGGCATTTCATTCGACTGAGAACCAGTAAGATGCTCCTGTACTTCAGTCACTGAGGTGGTCTGGTCGCTTTTGCTGCACAGTTAACATCACCCAACATGAAATTTCATACTTGTCTTATGGGCTTCATTTGTGTACCCAAAGGGATGTTTTAGGATATCAAGAGATTCGTACGGCTGATTTATAACCGTTAAATATATAGTATGACAGTTTATCTGGGTAGACTTACAAAGCTGATGTGACTTTCTTCCTTCCTTCCTCTCTTTCTTCTTTAAAGATTTATTTATTTTTATCAGGGCCCAGCAGCGTGGCCTAGCAGCTAAAGTCCTCACCTTGAACACCCTGGGATCCCATATGGGCGCTGGTTCTAATCCCGGCAGCTCCACGTCCCATCCAGCTCCCTGCTTGTGGCCTGGGAAAGCAGAGGAAGACAGCCCAACCTTGGGACCCTGAACCCACATGGGAGACCCGGAAGAAGTCCCTGGCTCCTGGCTTCAGATCGGCATAGCACCGGCCATTGCGCTTACTTGGGGAGTGAATCATCGGACGGAAGATCTTCCTCTCTGTCTCTCCTCTCTGTATATCCGCCTTTCCAATACAAAAATAATAAAAATAAATCTTAAAAAAAAAAAAGAATGCATGGTGCAGGTGCATATAACCACAGGTTCTGGGCTGGGGGACATAAGATTCCTTCTACAGTTTCTATTATCACAGTGATCTGAGACTTCTTTAATAATTTTTAGAATAACATCTAAAGTATATGGAGATTTTATCTCTGTCAATGTTTTTAAAATATACCTAATAAAGCTAGTCAATATCAACCATTACACAGCAAATCCTATTCAGTTTAAGCATTTTTTTTTTCTGAAAGCCAAAATTACTAAGCGAACAAAACAATACAGAGAAATCTTCCATCTACTGATTCACTAACCAGGTGAACACATACCCTGAGCAAGTCCAGGAGCTTCATTCAGGAATCCTTTTGCAGCAAGTGTCTGGGTCTGTGAGTGCACTGAGGTGGACTTGGTCAGCCAACAGTCTGTGGCAAGATGGCAGCCCTGGAGCAACAAAGCCAGTGAGGTCTCAGAACTATCAAAGCCACTCAAGTAGCACTCTTGGAACATTCCTTACCACATCAGGGTCTCTAACACGTCATCAAATGTCTGTCCCCCATCTCTGGATGCTGATGTAGCTTGGCAGCAAGGAGCAGCCCTCTTCCTCTCCCCTCACCAACAGGAGAAAAAAACAAAGAACAAAGAACTGAACTGTCCCACCCACTTCCTCCATGCCTTGACCCTCCCGACTCTAACTGGAGGCACGCATATGCACACATCCCTCTCAACTACGTAAACAATATAAACATTAACATTTTTAAGAAAAGGAATCCCAACTAGTAGAAGAGGTCCAAACACTTATTCCATCCCCGCCTCCTTTCCGTGGGCCACCAGCAGGGGCTATTTCAGAAGTAGGACATCCAGGAATTGAGCTTACACATTCAGAGGATGCTGGCATCACGGCGATGGCTTATCTGTATACCACAAAGCCAGCATCGATGGTAAACTTAAATACCAACCAGTTCTTATTATATCAGACATTTGTAATCAGTGTCTGTAAGTAGAACCACATGTTACAGGTATAATTAGAAGTTATTTTTTACTTGAGCATTCACAATTATATTGCTTGCATAATTGTTGTATTGCTTTCTTTAATATAGCCAGTCACTACCTCATCATTCAACCTTCACTTTCAATTATTATTTTTTTCCTAGTACTCTTTAGCTCTCTCTTATTTTGGTACTCATGACATGATGGACAACTATATTACATAGTCAACTATATTAGATATATTTTTAAAGAAGCAACATTTTAGGTCCCAGCTCAGTGGCCTGGCAGCTGCAGTCCTCACCTTGTACGTGCCAGGATCCCATATGGGTGCAGGCTTTGATCCCGGCGGCTCTGCTTCCCATCCAGCTCCCTGTTTGTGGCCTGGGAAAGCAGTCAAGGACAGCCCAAGGCCTTGGGACCCTGCACCTGTGTGGGAGACCTGGAGAAGATTCCTGGCTCCTGGCTTCGGATTGGCTCAGCTCTAGCCATTGCGGTCACCTGGGCAATGCACTGTCAGAGGGAAGATCTTCTCTGTCTCTCTTCCTCTCTGTATATCTGAATTTGCAATAAAGAAAAATCTTTAAAAACAAAAAAGGAAAATTTTAGATATGTTTGTTGCAAAGAAACTTGTATCCATGGTAAATCTATTTCAAGAGTAAACTCTTAAATATTTCTTGACAATAGAATCATGGACCTGACATCACTGTCTATGTCTACAACGCTAGGATACACTTCAATACAAGGACGACCGCCCAGTGACTGTAGGTGAAGGACCATAAGCACTGTTATAACTGGGGGAGAGGAATGGGGAGGGATGAGGGAAATCCCTGAGTCTAAGAAACTATATCACGGGGGGAAAAGAGCAAACTGAACTGGTCTGTGAAAATCACAACTAGGACCCGAGTGAGTAAAGTTGCTTTAATATGTGGATTTGAAAGAATTATTTTTCACTGCAAATCACAAAGTTATCCCTGAATACACTGTTGAAGCAATAAGAGAGTAACATAAATAGCAAAATTCATCATATAAAGAAATCTTTCAAAAGATAATTTAAAACAAACACTTCAGAATATAAACACACACGAATACACATGGGCACAGCATCTCCCAAACGAATAATAAATCCATCCCGGAATGAAACTATTGTGTGGCCAAACGAACAGTATGTAGCTGCCGAACTGGATTAAACTTCTTAAACATAACATCCACCTTAGTGCTCCGGCATTCCACAGATGGCAGCATGCCACCTGACGGACGGAAAGGGCTGCCTGAACACAGCGTTAAGATTCTAACCAGCAAAGAACTCCACACCGAGCAAGTTTCACAGGGAAACAGAGATTTCTCATATTTGCTTTGTCAACGTCTTGCCAACCCAACATCATAAAAAAGGGGGAGGACACGTGTGGAATGTAGAAAAAGGAGAAATCAGCAAACGATGACTTATGTAAAAACAGGTACAAAAAAGTACATTCTGAGAAAGCATATAAAATACGATGAACACATTGATTACACATAATTCCTTTTTGTTGTTCTTGCTGCAAAGGCAGATATACAGAGAAGGGAAGCAACAGAGAGGAAGATCTTCTGTCCATGATTCAATCCCCAAGTAAGTGCAATGACCAGAACTGAGCCCATCCAAAGCCAGGAGGCAGGAACTTGCTCCAGGTCTCCCACGCGGGTGCAGGGTCCCAAGGCTTTGGGCCGTCCTCGACTGCTTTCCTGGGCCACAAGCAGGAAACTGGATGGGAGGTGGAGCTGCCAAGATTAGAACCGGCGCCCATACGGGATCCCGATGTGTTCAAGGTGAGCACTTCAGCTGCTAGGCCACAGCGCGGGGCCCATAAAAATTTATGTAGGCCTTGAAGATTTCCTCATGGAAGCTACTGTATAATTTTTAGGAACAGTGCTAAAGATCAACAGGCCCAGAGTCAGATGAACACTTGCTAGAACAGTATCAAAAATCATGATGCCATGGATGAACAACTTTCTTTTCTTAATTTACCTCACAGACCCTAAAGTTAAGGGAAGTATTTTTGAGAATGATGAAATATTGTGACTCACTATAGTGTTGTTTTAGGTGGTTTTAATAAAGTCTATGGGGAAATAACATGCAGGTAATCATTGTAACAAATAAATTCATGGGCCTGGCACCGTGGCCTGGCAGCTAAATGTCCTTGCCTTGAACGTGCTGGGATCCCATATGGGCGCCGGTTCTAATCCCAGCAGTCCTGCTTCCCATCCAGCTCCATGTTTGTGGCCTGGGAAAGCAGTCGAGGACGGCCCAAAGCCTTGGGACCCTGCACCCGATGGGAGACCCGGAAGAGCTCCTGTCTCTGGTTTCGGATCAGCACAGCACCGGCCGCTATGGTCACGTGGGGAGTGAATCATCGGATGGAAGATCTTCCTCTCTGTCTCTCCTCTATTTATATATATCTGACCTTGCAATAAAATAAATCTTTAGAAAATATATAGAGTGATGGACAATGCTTATTTTCAGCAACACAGAGAAATTCCTCCAAGAAGCAGACGCTCTCTCACCGCTGGAGAGGAAATGGGAATCTACTCCGAGAGCAAACTGAAGATTGCAATGCAAATTTCGACAAGGTGGCTTGGTAACAGAAAAGCTGGCTGAGGAGGGAGCTGAGGTCTGTAGCCCTTCATTCAGGCTGCAGCTCCCAGATTTAACGATGGGACTATCACACTCTCAAACGGTCATGAAAAACTTTATACTGCCCAACTGGTGTCAAATGTTTCTTCCATAACTGGCAGGACTTCTCCGACCTTGGATTATCTGCAACTTGTGTCAAGGAGCCACCAGCTCCTGATGACCGCATCTGGCCAGCACGCCCCCGGCCAGTGGGCTGTGAATTCAGAGCCCAGACGGCTGCTGGTTCCACCTAACAGCTGTCACTGTGTGACTGCCATGTAGCTTGACTCATAGACTGGGGGCCTTTGCCCTCGCATGGACTGCAACGTGGGTGTTGAGCGCCCCCCGTGTACGTCAAGCTTCTACCACACTCCTGACACGAGAAAGGCCTCTCCCTGCTGTGACGGTGCACATGGGTCTCCAGACTCCTCTTCTGCAGGAAGCCTTTGCCACACTGCAGACACCGGAAGGGCTTCTCGCCGCTGTGTGTGTGCAAATGGGCCTCCAGGCCTCCTCGTGTGCAGCAGCTCCTGTCACACTCCGGACACTGGAAGGGCTTCTCGCCGCTGTGGACTCGAATGTGTTCTGTGAGCCTGCACCGCTGCGTGAAACTTTTGTCACACTTCACACAAGAGAATGGCTTTTGGCCACTGGTGCTGGAGCGAGTGGCTTTTCAGATTTCCTTTGAGGTGGAAGCTTTGATCACATTCAGGACCCTGGTGGGGCTGCTCTCCACCGTGGACTCGCAGATGCTCAGCAAGCTGGGACGGCTGGGTGTAGGTCTTGCTGCACTCACTACACGCGAAGGGCTTCTCGTCCCTGTGCATCCGCTGGGGGGACTTGATGGAGGCCTTCCAGAAGAAGCTCTTGTCACACTCAGGACACTGCCAAGGCTCCTCCCCACCCGGAAGCCTCATGTGCTCGGTGAGATGCGAGCAACGGCAGAAACTGCACTCACCGCAGGAGAACGGCTTCCCCGAGCTGTGGCTCTTGAGGTGCTGGGTGAGCCTCAACTGCCGAGCAAAGCCCTTCTTGCACGCTCCACAGGGAAACTCCTTTGGCCGGCTGCGGAGCCTGGTGTGGCGCGTGAGCTTGGAGGGCCGGGTAAACCTCTTGCCACACTCCCCGCAGGAGAACGGCTTCTCCTCGCTGTGCAGATGCTCATGGGCCTTCATGGCGCTCCTCCAGGAGAAGCTCCTGCCACACTCCAGACACTGGAAGGGTTTCATCCCGTCATGCTGGAATCGATGGGCTTTGAGACTCCTCTTCTGGCGGAAACTTTCATTACACTCCGGACACGGCAAGGGCTTCTCGCCTGTGTGCACTCGGACATGCTCGGTGAGCTTCGTCCTGTAAATGAACTTCTTCCCACACTGCTCACACGGAAACGGCTTCTCTCCACTGTGTGTCCTCGGGTGAGTCTGCAAGGCTGCCTTTGGAGGAAAGCTTCGGTCGCACTCGGTGCAGTGGAAGGGCTTCTTCCCACTGTGCTGCCAGACGTGGACCTGCAGACTTCCCCTCCGGCGGGAGCTCCTGCCACACTCCAACACGGGAAGGGCTTCTCGCTGCTGTGCAGCCGGAGGTGCTCCTGGAGCTTGCACTGCTGCACGAAACCCTTGCCACACTCGGCACAGCGGAACGGCCGCTCCCCTTGGTGCAGGCACAGGTGTTTCTTCAAGTCGGCTTTGTACCGGAAGGTCTTGCCGCATTGCGGGCACGGGAAGGGCCGCTGCCCTGCGTGGACAACCTGGTGCGTGAGGAGACTGCGCTTCAGGTAGTAGCCCTCCTCACACTTACTGCACTGGAATCGCTTCTTCCCACACAGCAACACTGGGCTCCGACGGAGCTCACAATTCCCTCTGGATCTGTCTCTGTGCTTTGGATATTTTCAGGGCTGCCTCGTGGAGTGGCTCCTTTGGTGCTCTGCCAGGTCGCGCTGCACCGCAAAGACTTCCCTGCAGACACAGCAAGAATAACATCCCGACCCAGGCAGAGCTTCCAAGTGACCTGGAGCATCTGGAGGCTCGGGCCACGGAGCTTGCTTGGCCTGACTGGATACTGGGAGGCTCAGCTTTTGATTTAGAACCTCTAGTTCCTGCAGACCTGGAGAGTGTAAGGTGGTTCTTTGATCAGATGAATTCTTTTTTTCCTTTCCTGATAAGGTAGCACGCAAGTCTTGCTCTTGAAGACCACCGAAATGGCATCCCTCCTCCTCTGCCCTCAAAGTCCCTTGGTTATCTAAAGAGAAAAAAAGTATCGCTCTCATTAGCACTACGCCTTCCACACTGGGGTTCAAGGACTGTCTCGTGTCACTCCCAGAGAAGAAAAGGGAATCCCACTGATGGCAATGACTGCGATGTCTGCCTCTCATAACTCCTGCATTCCTTTCACCATGTGCGAAGAAACAGGCCAGTATGAAAATAAAAATTGTAGGGCCCAGTGTGGTTGCCTAGCAGCTAAAGTCCTTGCCTTACATGCCAGGATCCCATATGTGCACTGGTTCATGTCCTAGCGGCCTTGCTTCCCATCCAGCTGCCTGTTTGTGGTCTGGAAAAGCAGTTAAGAACAATCCAAGGCCTTAGGACCCTGTACCCATGTGGGAGACCTGGAAGAAGCTCCTGGCTCCTGGCTTTGGATTAGCTTAGCTCTGGCCACTGCAACCACTTGGAGAGAGAATTAGCAAACGCAAAATCTTTCCTCTCTATCTCTCCTCCTCTCTGTATATCTGACTTTCCAATAATAAAAAAAAGAAGAAAAAAAGAAAAACTGTAAGCAAACAAACATTGTGAAGCTAGGAATGACCCCTGAGAGGGTCAGCGGAAGTTGGAAATGATGAGTTCCTGAGCATCTGTATCATTACTGTATTTCCTTAAATCTGAAATAAACAATACAATATTTATACATGAAGGCTGGGGTCATATTGTTATCTTTCTTCTATACTGAGTTTCAGAAAAACGTCTCTAGAAGAAATGTTATTAAAAAGATATCTTTCTGGCACTGGTGTTGTGATGCAGTTAGCTTAGCGGCTGCCTATTATAATGGAATCCTGTATGAGTGCTGCTTTCTCTTCTGGCAGTTCCGTTTCCAATCCAGCTTCCGGCTGATGAGCTTGGGCGAGCAGTGGAGCATGCCCCGTGGAATGAGGCCCCTGCTGCCCAGAGGAAATACCTGGCTGGGATTCCAGCACCTGGCTTCAGCCCAGCCCAGCCCTGGGTATGTGGCCATTTGGGGAGTGAACAATAAGCAGATGGAAGACCTTTCTGTGTCCATCTGTCTGTGTAACTCTGCCTTTCAAATTAATAAATCTTAAACAATTATATTTTTTCTAGGAACCGTCAAACTGCAATTTATTGAATTTAGAATGAACACTTTAGAAAATATTCCCTTTCCCAAAGGACTTGGCATTGTAAAACGATCTCTTTCTCTCTCTGCAATTCCAACTTTCCAACTTTTTACTATACTACTACGCCAGCCTCGACCCTTGTGGTTTTAATTTGCATTTTCCTAATGAAAACTGATGCTAAGCATAATTTTTTAAATTTTGAAGATGTTCAACCTCCAACCAAAGGACTGCCACAAACAGGGAGCACAATCTCAGGAGACTCGTCTCACAGAAGCTCCCTGTGCTCCTCCACCCCATCTCCACCCACACCTTCCCACAAACAGTCTAGCCCAGGACACTAGAATCTATACTGGCCAAGAGAGGTTGGGAAAAGGGAGTGTCAAGAAAAACGTAAGGCAGCATCTGGAGCAGTAGCCTAGTGGCTAAAGTCCTCACCTTGCATGCACCGGGATTAATCCCCACTGATCCACTTTCCTTCCAGCTCCCTGCTTGTGGCCTGGGAAAGCAGCTGAGGACGGCCCAAAGCCTTGGGACCCTGCACCCATGTGGGATCGGCACAGCACTGGTCATTGCGCTCACTTGGGGAGTGAATCATCGGACGGAAGATCTTCCTCTCTGTCTCTCCTCCTCTCTGTATATCTGACTTTGTAATAAAAGTAAACAAACAAAAATAACCCCAAAAAACCTAACCTCCAGGATAGGGTGGCCTTGGGACTCTAATTTTTGTCTTGGGTATTGCACTGCCAGCGTAGCTTCCTGATACTGTTATGGGAATAGCAGCGGAAGACGGCTGAAGCACTTGGGACCCTGCCACTGGTGTCAAACCCTGATGCAGTTCCGGATTCCCGGCTGCTGTGGCCATCTGCAGCAAGGACCAGAGAATCTGTCTCTCCTTTCTCTGTAACTCTGACTTTCAAATAAATAAATCACTTTTAAAAAAAATCTTCAATAGAGGCTAAATTAACAGATATATTTTATTACAGTATGAGGCTTTGGAGCTGTGGACGGACATACATTTTTCTAGCCTTAGTTTCCCTCAGATATCTAGTTATCGTAATGAGAAGTTGGTGAGTGTAGACACGCAGCAGGGATGCACAGCTGTTTGACTTTGGGACCAATACTGGCCACGTCACACTTGGCAGAAGAGTTGGTGCTGACTCAGCATTATCTGTGGCATCCTGATGCCCGAACGTGAATAATTACCAGGCGATTATATAATCATTATCACATCAGATCAGTGACATCATCTTCAAATACAATAAACATGCATGTCATTTGGATTTATTAGTGGTATTTGAATATCTACTAAAGAACTATTTGAAAGGCGAAGAGAGGAAGTGGCATAGATACTCCATGTCCCGGCCTCACTCCTCCAGTGCCTGCAGCAGGCAGGGCTGAGGCAGTCCAACGCAGCAGCCAGGTTGCCATCTGTCATACCACGGGTCTGCATTCCAATGAAGTGAGACTGCACCTGCTGTTCTAGAGTGCCCATCAGCAGGAAGTTGGGACCAGAAGCAGAGCCAGGACTGAAAGGCAGGCACTCTGGGGCTGGCATGGTGGGGCAGCAGGCTAAGCTCCTGCCTATGACACCCACATCCCACATGAGCACATATGGCCGCCTCAAAATCCATGAAGAAAAAATAATCAAAAGTACAGCACGTTTATGATGAGTCATGTCTGACTGAGACAAGATTAAAAATATAAAAGTATTAAAAACGAGGGAGTTAGGCCCGGTAATGTAACCCAGCGGCTCAAGTCCTCCCCTTGAATGTACCGGGACCCCATATGGGCGCCAGTTCTAATCCCGACGGCCTCACTTCCCATCCAGCTCCCTGCTTGTGACCTGGGAAAGCAGTCGGGGATGGCCCAAAGCCTTGGGACCCTGCACCCGCGTGGGAGACACAGAAGAGGTTCCAGGCTCCTGCCTTTGGATCAGCGCAGTTCCAGATGTTGCACTCACTTGGGGAGTGAATCAACAGATGGAAGATCTTTCTGTCTCTCCTCCTCTCTGTATATCTCTGACTTTGTAATAAAAAAAATAAATAAAATTTTTAAAAAGAAAAAAGATTGTAGCAGAAAAGCAGGTTTGTCTGGTTACATTAAAGCTCACTGGGTTGACCTCAAAATAACGCAAAAGTAACCGCTTCACACTTCATCCTCGCCTTGTCAAAGAACAGATCTCCAGACTGGATTTCTCTAGAGAGGAAATCTAAAGGGGGTCGTAGACTAATTAGGAGAGTATTCTAGAAATTTGCAATAAAAACGGAAGCTTAGTGCAGAAAAAAATTTAAATCTATACAGCTTACTCCCCCCCATACTCATGAATTTTTTCAAGCGTCCCTCCTCCCCGTACTTGGTTTCACTAGGAGGCAAACGGCGATGCGCCTCCCCCAGGCACTCACATTTGTAGTTTCTGCGAATGACGAGTCTTCCTCGGCCTCCCGGCTGTGTGTGCTCCAACTAGATTCACACCTGACTCGCACTCTCGCCCGCTGCCGCCAGTGTGGCGGTCGTTCCATAGAAGCGTTCCCTTTCCGGCGCCGCCTGCCAGCTGGGACTTCCAGGGGAAAAATCACTTTCCAGAACGGGCCTTAAATGACAATCTGTGGAGCCTTCTTCGGGTAAGTTCGAGAAAAGAGAATTCACGTGAGCTCCACAGCAAAGCTCGCGCGCACGGGGCGGGCGGGGCGGGGCGTGAGGCCGGTCGGGGCGGGGCGTGGCGAGCGGGGCGGGGCCGGCCGGGCGGGCGGGTCGGGGCGGGGCGTGAGGCCTGTCGGGGCGGGGCGGGGCCGGGCCGGGCGGGGCGGGGCCGGGCCGGGCGGGGCGGGGCCGGGCCGGGCGGGGCGGGGCGTGAGGCCTGTCGGGGCGGGGCGGGGCGGGGCCGGCCGGGCGGCGCTGCCCGCGGGGGCCGGCAGGGGGCGCACTGGTCACTGCGGCCGGACGGCGCGAGCCTGCGGCGCGTCTCCCCACAAAGCGGCAGCTGAGGGGTCGCTGCGGCCGGAGCGTGGCCCGAGCTGCTCTGACGTCGCAGTCCGACACTGCGGGTCGTCTGCCCGCCTGGGCTCTAGGTCACCTCCCTGCGCGCTCTGAGGCCGGCCAGCCGCGCACGACCCCCGCCCCCTGTCCGCGCGGGGAAGGCGGTGCGGGGCCGGAGAGGAGCAGGCAGCCCCGGGCCTGTGTGGGGGCCGCGCGCTGCGGCGGCGGAGGCGACCCCCGCAACCCCGGCCGGCAAGCGCACAGCCATGGCCGAGGCGGCCCCGGCTCCGGTAAGGGTGACCCGGCAGTCGGGAGGGTCTCTGGGACCTTGGGGGTCCCCGGGAAGGCGGGAGGGCCACCGGCAGCGGCGACGCACGGGCGCCACCGGCCACGTCGCCTGTCGCCCTGGGCTCCGCCGGCAGCCGGGGACCGGGAGGGGAGGACGGAGTGGCTGCGATGGGAGGACGCGGCACGGAACGCCGAGGGTGAGCGCTCGTCCGGTCCCCTTGGCCTCCAGGTGTGAGGCCGCGCAGGTGCAGGGCTGCAGCCGAGAGGGGCCCCCCACGCGACAGCTGCCGAAACGGGGCAGCGAGGTCGGGGCTGGAGTTGTCATCCGTCAGCCATTCCCGCGACTGTCACCAAACCTCTGGCCGGCGCGTGCAGGCGCCGCGGGGACCCTCGGACTCGCTTGCTGGGGGGTGGATGACCCGTGCAGGGCTGGCCTCTCTGTGTTACGGGCGCCCTGCGGTGACCGGGCGGCTACGCGGTCATTGCCAAGCAGCAGGAACGAAAGGACTTGGAAGTATCCCTGGGATTTGCCACCTCGGAGGACTCCTAGGCGACCTCAAGGGACTGCCATTTTAAAGGTCGGGAGCCCAAGGGCCCCCTGAGGTGTGAGGGGAGAGGCAAGAACAGAGTGGAGAAGGCCAGGCAGAAAAATGCCCTCTCCGTCCTTGGGCCTGTTTTGCATTTTTGTTTTTAAAAGATGCTAGGGATGCTTTTGTGTCTGTACCGGTCCTGTTCAACAGAAATAGAACGGAAGCTACACATAAATTAAAATTCTCCGGTAGTCACATTTAAAAACTTAAAAAAAAAAAAAAAGAAAGAAAGTGACCCAATGTATTGAAATATTTCAGCGTATAATCAATATTGCAAAATTGTTAATGAAATTTTGCATTTTTTTTTCCAAACCAAGTGTTCAAAGTCAGGTGTAAGTTTTATACTCACAGAGCATCTGAGTTGGACAGGAGCTCAGTGGTCTGGCACAGCTGGTGGCTGCTGTGTTGAGCAGTATAAGTGGATCTGACCAGAAAGAATCGCAAAAAAATGGACTCTAAAAATAACAGGAACAATGTACCCCCCCCCCCAAAAAAAAGGAAAAGGAATTGGCTTGAGGGCAGGTACAGAGATGAGCTTTAAGCAAAAGGCAACTTTTTCCCTTGGGGAAGAAGCAAAAGGCCTGGATTAAATTACTGGTAAATCCGATGTGGGAAGAAGTGTTTCGGCCTAATTGCTTTAATTTTCTTTTTAAAGTAGGAATTCATGAGGGGCTGCGGTGAGCAATCCTTTTTTAAAACTAGTTTTCCTTGGGCCCCATGTACTGGCCTAGTGGCTAAATCCTCACTTTGCAACCACCGGAATCCCATATGGGGCCTTGCTTTGTGTCCCAGCTGCTCCTCTTCCCATCCAGCTCCCTGCTGGTCTGGGAAAGTAGTAGAGGATGGCCCAAAGTTTTGGGACCCTGACCCTCATGGGAGACCTCGAAGAGACTCCTGGGTCCAGGCTGCAGATCAGCTCAGCTCTAGCCGTTGTGGGCACTTGGGTAGTAAACCAGTGGATGGAAGATCTTTCTGTCTCTCCTATCTGTAAATCTGCCTTTGCAATAATAAATAAATAAATCTTTTTAGAAAACTAATTTTACTTGTTTGAAAGGCACAAAGAGACACATCGTTTCATCTGCTGATTCATTACTGTAATGCCTGCAATAGCGAGGGCTGGATCAGGCCACAGGCAGGAACCCAGAACTCAACCCAAGTTTCCTGTATGGATAGCAGATTCCTGAGTAACTCACCTTTGCCTGATGCCCATCAGGGTTCGTGTTAGTGGGAAGCTGGAGTTGTAAGTAGTGCTGGAACTCGAACCGTGGTGTCAGATGTGTCTGTGGAGAATGGGCCACTGTGCCAAACACCTGCCGCTGGACATTCCTGACCACTCACTGTGTGCCCCCTAAATCAGCAGGGTCCGCTTCAGCTGGAGGCTGGTTCATGTAACATCTCAGTTTCCCTCCCAGAACTTCAGATTTGTATGTTAGCGAGATCACCAAATGATTCTTGTGCCTGTTGACTTGGGACTAAGTGTGCTGCAAGCTGAAGCCAGTGGGTAGTGAGTGCTTTGTGGAAGCATAGCAGGTGGCATGAGTTCCCTGGGCTGGAGGCCTTGGTGGTAGATGCTGAGAGTTGAGTTAGGTGGTTTCCTTACACCAGGTCAATCTAAGGCTGGATGGAAGTTAGCTGAGCAAACGGGCAAGGGTCAAGAAGAACCTGAGGGCCCAGCGCAGTGGCCTAGTGGCTAAAGTTCTTCCCTTGAACGCGCTGGGATCCCTTATGGGCACCAGTTCTAATCCCGGCGGCCTCACTTCCCATCCAGCTCCCTCTCTGCTTGTAGCCTGGAAAGGCAGTCGAGGACAGCCCAAGGCCTTGGGACCCTGCACTCGCATGGGAGACCTGGTGGAGGTTCCTGGATCCTGGCTTCAGATCAGCACAGCTCCGGCCATTGCGGCCACTTGGAGAGTGAATCATCAGACGGAAGATCTTCCTCTCTGTATCTCCTCTTCTCTATATATCTGACTTTGCAATAAAAGTAAATAAATCTTTAAAAAAAAGAAAAAGAACATGAATGAAGAGGAGTAACTGAAGTGATCAACCAGAAAAGAAGGCAAAACCAGGGTCAAATGGAGCTGTCCGGAATTACAGGCCACGTGGCATGAGCCTTGGGTGGGAGAGGAGGCCGCAGCCAGGGGATCACCTTTATCAAGTTCAGACGAACAGCTTTGTGGATGCTGCTTGGTGCCACCTCCTCCCTGTAGACATCCCTTCGCTCTAGACCAGTCTTTTGTTTCAAAGTAAATTCGTCGGTGACAGCCTGCAATTTCTTGGAAAGACCTAGTTCAGTAATTATTATGGGCCAAAGTTTGAATATTTCCATATGTTGGTTCTAGTTCTGCTCCCTTTTGGAGTAACACGTCTTAAGATTAAACAAGTCTGTTGTGCCTTCTGTTTTATAACCCTCACATATTTGAAAACATCTGTCGTATTTCCTCCAGACTCAACATTTTCAACGTATTTAGCTATTACTGCATGACATGGTTGTGGTTGAAAACAGGATAGTGGACAGGCCAGATTGCATCTCTAAGGGCTTTGTCACAGGGCACTGAATTGAGTAAAACCAGCGAGGACTCGAGCATTTTAGCTTTTTCCAAAGATAAAAGATGTGGCAACAGCCTGAGCCTTTGAGCCCAAATCGGGAATTGTGCCAGATTTTTTTTTTTTTACATATTTATTTTGTTTCTTTAAAAGATGAAGGTACAGGGCCCCGTGGCGTGGCCTAGCTGTTAAAGTCCTCGCCTTGAACGCACTGGAATCCCATATGGGCGCTGGTTCTAATCCCAGCTGCTCCACTTCCTATCCAGCTCCCTGCTTGTGGCCTGGGAAGGCAGTTGGGACCCTGCACCCGTGTGGGATACCCGAAAGAAGTTCCTGGCTCCTGGCTTCGTATTGGTGCAGCTCTGGCTGTTGCGCTCACTTGGGGAGTGAATCATTGGACGGAAGATTTCCTCTCTGTCTCTCCTCCTCTCTGTATATCTGACTTTCCAATAAATAATAAAAATAAAATCTTTAAAAAGATGAAGAGGGGGGGAGATACTTAGAGGGAGCATTCATTTGCTGGTTCACTCTCTGAAAGATTGTGAAGGCCAGGCCTTGAGCCAGGCCTCAACCAGGAGCCCCAGAGCTTCGTCTAGGTAGCCCATATCAGTGGCAGAGCCCTTTCAGGAGGGAGGGGTCTAGATTAGAAGTGGAGCAGCAGGGCATCCGAGAGGGCGTTGAGATTAGAAGTGGAGCAGCGGGAACTGGCCTTCTGGCATAGGTGATCGCAGGCAGTATAGTTCAGCCGGCTACAGCCCAGCACTGGCCCGTCAGGCTGCACTAACTGATCAAAGCTATCAAAGGAGTACTGTTTGCTTTTGATGGAAATAAACTCCAGAAAGGTGAAACTGAGGCAGGCAGTACCAAAGCTGTATTTGGGTTCCCCTTAGCGACAGTTCAGACTTTCTTATTTGCATTTAGTTTGGAGTGAGTGTGCCTTTTAACGCTCAGTGTCTTGTTCCGTCTCTGCTTCACAGACCTCTGAGTGGGACTCCGAGTGCCTTACGCCCCTGCAGCCCTTTTCTCTCCCTACACCCCCAGCAGCGAGTGAGGCGCACCTGCAGACAGCAGCCATCTCGCTGTGGACCGTGGTGGCGGCTGTTCAGGCCATAGAACGGAAGGTGGATGTCCACAGCCGGCGACTCCTGCACCTGGAAGGCCGGACGGGGACAGCAGAAAAGAAGCTAGCCAGCTGTGAGAAGATGGTGACAGAGCTTGGGAACCAGCTGGATGGCAAGTGGGCCATTCTGGGGACCCTGCTGCAAGAGTATGGGCTGCTGCAGAGACGACTGGAGAACTTGGAGAACCTGTTAAGAAACAGGAACTTCTGGATCCTGCGGCTGCCTCCAGGTATTAAAGGAGATATCCCAAAGGTAACAGCCTCGCTTCTACTGTGGACCGGTGCTACTGGGCCTTGCCTTCGTGCCAGGGGATGGCTCAGCCAGTTACATTCATTTCCTTTTCAGATTTCTCGAAGTGGCTTAGGCTGCTGGTCTTTCATGTTTTTCTATTTGGGAAGCCTTCTCTCTCCAGTGTGCATTTAGCAGAACATTCCTTCTGAGCCAGTGTTGGCCATGTGGTGGTCAGTTTGCTTCCCTTTTGCTTTTTCCTACCTGTTCCTGGAAACTTGTTAAGGAGACTGAGTTATCGCTTAAATCAGTTAACTTGAATTTGTCAATTTTGGTAAAGAAGTCAGGGGGAGAACAAACTAAATATATAGTCAAATGGTTAATTTGAGGTTTGGGATTACCCAGGGGTCTAGCACTCACAGATCCTGTACTTTAGCACCTTTGCAGAAGTATGCTAGGACCCCGTGCTCATAGAGGAAATAGTTAATAAAGAAAAGGAAGTAAACATTATTCTAAAGCTGTGGAAGCCAGCTTTGAAGGCAGCTAGTTTGCAGGTATGCCTGTGTTGCCATCTGGTGATTTATCTTTAATCGGATGTCAAGGGAAGTTCTTACAAAAGAGCTTCTATTAAGCCAAAGGTGAATGATGGGAAAAGCCCCAGCTGTGAGAAGATCTGAAGACGCTTTCCAGGCTGAATCCAGAGCCAGTGCCGAGACCCTAAGGCGCAAACAGGTTGGGAACAGTGTGGCAAGGAGACCAGCTCGTGGTGTGCCTTAGTGAGCAGAAGCACAACGAGCAGACTCGGGCGAGGGCCACATCATCCAGGCTAGTGTTCTTCAGTCCTGAATTGATGGATATCATACCTAGAGACTCTGAAATCCTAGGTTCAGGAGAGAGCTGAAGAATGAATAATTTTTTGGTAATGATTTTATTTTGACATTCTTTACATGATTAATTAGGGCACAAAGGGTCCAGGGCTACAGGCAAGTGGGTAAGACCTTTGTCTCCACGTTATTGCTTATAACAGTGTTGTGCCTGAATCTTAAAGTACAAATACAGATATATATATGTATATTTAATTAATTTATTTTTATTGAGAAGTCAGATTTACAGAGAGAAAGAGAGACAGAAAGATCTGCTATCCGCAACAGCTGGAGCTGAGCTGAGCTGAAGCCAGGAGCCAAAAACTTCTTCTGGGTCTCTCATTGTGTGCAGGGTCCCAAGGCTTTGGGCCATCCTCTAGTCCTTTCCCAGGCCACAAGCAGAGAACTGGATGGGAAGTGGAGCAGCTGGGACATGAAGTGGCACCCATATGGGCTTCTGGTGCATGCAAGGCGAGGATTTAGCCACTAGGCTACCGCTCTGGGCCCACACATGTATTCTTAACCACCTCACATCACTGAATCTTAAACTATATGATGGAAGAAGTACACAGATGGTGTTGGCAGTTTCCTTGAGGGGAAAGAACATGTTGGGGAGGTGAGGTTGTTGGCTAAATTAATTTGCAGTGTTTATTTGAGATACATTCAGGGAAGATGTTAAGTGGACTCTGAAGCACAAGAGAAAGATAAATGCTTGGGAGTTGTTGAGGTAGAGATGGTGTTCTAAGTTACAAACCGGAAGTGATTTACCCGGGGAGAGGAAGCGGAGAAGCAGAAGAGAGTCCAAGTTCCAAGTCAGCAGGAGACTAGGAAGGAGCGTCCTACAGGATAGAGAAAAACAACCAAGTATGTGATAGCACAGGGCCCGAGCGAGACCTGCGTCAGGGAGAGAGCTGTCCTGCGGGTGGCCGTGTTACTTCAAGGATGATTGGGTAGCACACATCGTTGGTGGTTTGATGAGAGTTGTTTGAGGTGTGGTAGGGAGAGAGGATCTAATGGAGTAGGGCAGAGAACGAGTGCGAAGAAATCAAAGGGAGGGTTTTTCTGCGAGGGGAGGAGCAGAGGATGAAGGAGGAGCTGGAAGGTGTGTTCGAGTTTGTTTCAGATGGAGAAACTTCCCTCAGTGTGTTTTCTTTGTGCACCTGGAGCCCCTTTATAAGATTTGGGATGATTTACATTTAGTGTTTGCTGAAAGAATGATAAAGGCGAATAAAATTATTATGGGCACCAGTTCCAGGCCATCTGCTCTTCATCTAGTCTGGCACCCTGGGAAAACAGAAGGTGCCCCAAGTCCCTGGTCTCCTGTTACCCACCTGCGAGACCCCAGTGGCGTTCCTGGCCTTTGGCCTGGCCTGGCCCAGAGCTGGCCCTTGTGGCCAGTAGGGGGGATGAACCAGCGGAGGGAAAATCTTGCTCTGTTTCTCCCTGTATCTCTGTGTAGCTGCCTTTTAATCTGGTAAAATGTATGCCATAAAATGTAATATTTTAGCCTCTTTTTTTAAAACAAAAAAACTTATTCAAAAAACAGTGACAGGAAGAGAATCCATTTTTTGCCTTTTTACTCCTCACACCATGTGAAATCCTGAGGT
Source organism: Ochotona curzoniae (assembly GCF_017591425.1). Classification (NCBI taxonomy): domain Eukaryota; kingdom Metazoa; phylum Chordata; class Mammalia; order Lagomorpha; family Ochotonidae; genus Ochotona; species Ochotona curzoniae. The sequence goes on along the minus strand of NW_024467095.1, from coordinate 20,955,841 downwards.
GGGCCAGGCGGAATCAAGGCTCCAGGAACTCTGGCTGGGAAAGCAGTGGAGAATGACCCAGTCTTAAGACCTATATCCATGCAGGAAACCCATGTGGGTGCCCGTTCGTGTCCTGGCTTCTCCACTTCCTATCCAGCTTCCTGCTTGTGGCTTTGGAAAGCAGTGAGGAGTAGCCCAAAGCCGTGAAGAAGCTCCTGGCTTCAGATCAGCGCAGCATCAGCTGTTGCAGCCATTTAGCACATGAACCAACAGGTAGAAGATCTCTCTGTCTCCTTCTCTCTGTATATGTGCCTTTCAAATAAAAATAAGCAAATCCTTTTAAAAAAAATTGGCAAAAGGTTTCATTTAATATATACATAACAAGGCTTCCAGAAAAATGAACATATATACAAAGATAAAATGAATTTTAAAATTTAGTTAAAGTTCCTAACAAGCCTCCAACATCGATCCTATCAGCTTTCAGTCATCAATCATGGATCTCTTCCTCCATACATAGAGGAGGATTAGCCCCAAAGGGAACTCTGTACTTGGCAAAACTACTTGAAGAAGCAGAAATAAGACAAAGCAATTCCTGAGATTTCCGGGAGAATGATATTGTTAGAGAAAAGACAGTTCATAAGAGTACATACGTATTTTATTAATGTAGCTACAAGACTTGAATGTGCCTCAAGGAATGGTACCGTTTTCCGTGGTGCCTGCCCCTGCTTCCGGGACGAATCACGGGGCTGTGGCTCCTGCCTCGTCCGTGGCTGTCTTCCCACTGGGCGCTGCTGTGAGCCTTCTCAGGGGGTTCCTGCCCCCGCAGTCCACCAAGGGCCTGAGGCACCAGCAGCCGGACACCAAGGCCACCTGAATAGAAAGGGCCTGGGCACTGGCACCCTCTACATTGGCGAGAGCCACTTGTTTTGGGTGGATGGCTCTGGATTAGGATTCTCACTGGAGCACATGCGGTGTCCAGGGCCCCCATGCCTGTCCCCAGGAGCATTTGTATGTTATGGTAATCTCTTAGGTTTTGTTCTATTCCCAATGTCTAGGTTAGTTTTCTATAATAGAACAAGTGAAAGTGGGATAAAACCTCAAAGTCCTTCAACTGATAATTGTTTTGTCTTTATAATAGCTTTAAAAAAAAAATCTAGGTTTTGTATTAGAAAAAAAGAAAAAAAGAAATTGTACCAGCTGTAGGCTGAATTGCATGAGTGTCCGGATTGAGGATTGTATGAATGGCAAATGGGAATCAAGTCATTTCAGAGAGATTTAGAACATTTGTTACCGCCTCTTTTATAAGATAAAGTGCTGAAAGAGATGAGGGCAGGGGAAGGTTTACTGCCTGGCCAGATCGCAGCAGGCAAGGCTCATCTGTGTGTGATTGTAATTGTAGGTGCCTGTGACGTTTGACGATGTCTCCATCTACTTCTCCACTCCAGAGTGGGAAAAACTGGAAGAATGGCAAAAGGAGCTTTATAAGAATATCATGAAGGGCAACTACGAATCTCTCATCTCCATGGGTGAGGCTGAGTTGGCACCCTTTGAGGTGACGACAACTCCCAGGGTCTCCAAGCAATATCTATTCTTCTTTCTTGTCCCCACACACTACTTAACTCTGGTGCAAGCTGAAGCTGACCCAGTCACAGCTGCTACATAGGAAATAGGGATTTCTCCTTTCGCCAGATGCCAGGACATAGAATAAAGTTCTGGGTGTGACACGTAGTTTCCCTGGATTATCCTTCACTGAAACAGAATTTGGATGCTTCCTCTTGAGGCACACTGCATTTCCCGAGAAGCAAACGTGCAGTGGTAATAGAACGTGTGCTTTTTCACTCACTGACTCTCTTACCTCCTTTCCTTAGTTGGGGAGGTAGATGGGGTGAAATGGCATGGAATCACAAAGTCCCTGGCACTCTGGATCTCAGACTGAGCTCAGGCTTGGCATGCGTATTTCTTTGTCAACCCCGCTCTCCCTCTGGTTTCTCCTAGACTATGCCATGAATCAGCCTGATGTCTTAACACAGATTCAGCCACAAGGAGAGCATAATACAGAGAATCAGGCAAGGCCAGAGGAAAGTGAGATTCCTGCAGTCCCCAGCGAGGGTAAGTAGAAAATGAATCCACCCCTTCTCCCCCTTTTGTGGAGGAAAAAGTGGTCTAAGATAAACGGGACTCAGGGGCTTCTAGAAACATTTGGGTCTAAAGTAGATTCTGAGTGGATCATAAGCATTTGTTTAAATATAAGGGGGCCAATGCAGTGGCTCACCAGGCTAATCCTCTGCCTGTAAGCACTGTCATCCCATATGGGCGCAGGCTTGTATCCCGGCTGCTCTACTTCCCAGCAAGCTCTCTGCTTATGGCCTGGGAAAGCAGTAGAGGGTGGCTCAAGATCTTGTGCCCCTGCCTCCCACGTGGTAAACCTGGAAGAAGCCCTGGCTCTTGGCTTTGGATCAGCTCAGCTCCAGCCATTGCCGCCATTTAAGCTACCAACAGGTGGAACATTCCACTCTGCATCTCTGTCTCTCCTCTCTGTAAATCTGACTTTCAAATATAAATAACTGTGAAAAATGTTTAGTGTAACAACAGTTAGGAATTGGCTTGCCAAATGCTGTCACTACCCCGGTAGCTCACATCTAAGGCTGAAGGGGCAAGCATTGTGGGATGGCCACATCCCCTACTGCGTTGAAAGTTGAAGTCCTGGCTCCTCTGCTGAGACCCTCCTCACGTGACTGGGAAGGCAGTGGATCATGGTACGGATGCTGGGGTTCCTACCACGCACTGGCAGACCCAGAGTGAGTTCCTACCTCTTGGCTTCAGCTTGGCCCAGCCCTGCTTTTTGGAGGTATTGAAGGAGTAACCTGGCAGATGGAGAATCTGCCTCTAAATTTCCCTACTCTTCAAATAAGTCATATGGAAAAGGTTATTAGTTATATTCTGGCAGAAGCATTAGCTATTTGGTAAGATAAATCATTTTTTTAAGATGTATATATTTTTTATTTGAAAAGCAGTTAGAGGAGACACAGAGAGAAGTTTCCATCCACTGGTTCAATCCCCAAATGGCTGCAATGACCAGAGCTGAGCCAATCCAAAGCCAAGAATCAGAAGTTTCTTCTGGGTCTCCCATGTGGATACAAAGGCCCAAGGACTTCAGCTAACCTCTGCTGTTTTTCCAAGCCATAAGCAGGGACCTGCATCAGAAGTGTAGCAGCTGAGATATAAACCAGCACCCATATGGGCTGCCTCATTTGAGGTGGAGGATTAGCCACGTGAGCCATTGAGCTGACCCCACAAAAAATAATTCTATAAAAATAAAATTGGGACCAATGTTACAGGGTGGTCTGTGATGTTGGCATCTCAGATGGGCACTAGTTCACGTCCCTGCTGTGCCACTTCTAAGCCATTTCCATGTTGATGTGCCTGGGAAAGTAGCAGAAGATGGCCCAAGTCCTTAGGCCTGGTCCAGCCCCTACCATTGCAGTCACTTGGGGAGTGAATCAGCGCATGGAAGATTCATTCATATTCTTTCTCTATCTCTCTCTATAATTCTACTTTTCAAATAAATAAAACCAGAATCTTAAAAAAAAAAGTAAAAACAAGATTTACACACTAGAATTGTAAATGTGAATCAAATGCTAATATGTATTCATAACACTTTTTTTCTTCAGAGATATTATGTTTTAGCTTTATGCAATGAAAGTACTAGAAGCAGGGATAACTGATGAACAGTTTTCAGCCATATAATTTATTATAGATTCCACTGTTTAAAGAGATCACTGAATGTCAGCCTGAGGCAGGAAATGTGAGACAAGCCTGGGATGGGTTGTCCCTGGAAGTGAAGGAAATGAGACATCTGAGGTTTGTGAAAAGGACATGGTATTGCTCCCACTGGCCAAAGAGGGGGTCATTAGAAAGAGGAATCATGGGGACAGTGCTTCGGCACAGCAGGTTAAAGCACTGCTTACGACTTCAGCATCCCACACTGGAGTGCCAGCTGCAGTCCCAGCTGCTCTGTTCCCATCCACATGAGAGACATGGGAGATGAGGATGAGTTCATGGCTTCAGCTGCTCCAGCCCCAGCTGTTGTAACCATTTGAACAATAAACCAGATGGATAATCTCTCTTTCCCCCCTTCCTTCTCTCTCTCTCCCCCCCTTCTCTCTCCCTCTCTCTCTCCGTATTTCTCTTTGTCATTCAAATGAATCTTAAAAAAGAAAAAGAAAGGGTCTGGTGTACTAGCCTAATTACTAAATTCTTGCCCTGCAACTGCTGGGATCCCATATGTGCACTGGTTTTTGTCCTGGCTGCTCCACTTCCATCCAGCTCCCTGCTTGTGGCCAGGGAAAGCAGTTGAGGACGGCCCAAGGCCTTGGGGGACCCTGCACCTGCATGGGAGACCCAGAAAAAGCTCCTGGCTTCTGACTTCTGGCAATTGCGACCACTTGGAGAGTGAACTAGTGAATGAAAGATCTTTCTCTCTGTCTCTCCTCCCCTCTGTATATCTGCATTTCCAGTAAGAACAAATAAATCTTTAAAAATAAAAATACAAATGATAACTGCAATAGATTGCAACTAATTAAATATATAAGATTCGGAATTTGTAATGTTACACCAACAAAAAGTCAAAACCACTTGAAATCTCATTTGGAGATTTCTAGAGCAGTAGCTCATTCAGAAAATTATTGAAAGGAAGTATACTATATTTTATAAGTCAGTTTTGATCACTGAAAGGTTCATATTTTGAATGTCTGTTAGGAAATCCTGTCAGAGGGACTGGCATCGTGGCCTAACTGCCTTCGACGCCACCGTGTCACGTGTGTCAGTTCATGTCCTGGCTGCTCTACTTCCAGTCCAGCTCTCAGCTAATGGCCTGGTAAAAGCAGCAGGAGGCGCCCAGTGTTTGAGCCCCTGCTACCGTGTGGTGAACCTGCATAACTCTCCTATGAGAGAAAAGGGTGAAAATATTTTCAATATTAAGAGGACTGGTGAGGTGGAAGATGTTATGGTGCTGGAGTTAAGGCTGCTGATAATACCACCAGCTTCCCGTATTCCAGCTTAGCTTCTTTGCTTCCAATCCAGCTCCCTGCTAATGTACCTGGGAAAGCAGCAGAATAGGACCCAAGTGCCTGGGCCCCTGCTACCCATGAGACCCAGATGGAGTTCCTGACTCCTGGCTTCAGCCCAGCCCAGCCCTGGCCATTTGGGGAGTGAATCAGCAGGTGAAAGATCCGTCTCTCTCTCGCTCTCTTTCTCACTGTCACTCTGCTTTTCAAATAAATCATTACATCTTTACTAGAAAGTATTAATGAAATTAAAGGTATATTAATTGGAAATTTTAGGTTGTCATCTCTGAAATAAAAATGACTTGTTTTTAAGTGGAAGTAGAGTAGAACAAGTAAAATGTGTAAATATAGTTTTCAACTAGTTCTGTGAAGTTTATATACATCTTTTAAAGGTTGGTTCATTTCGAGAATTAAAATTGAATATGTGTGAATATCTTAGTGTTTTACAAACCAACATGATTATCTCACCTTCAGATTCAAGTCCTTGAAGGCCATTCTCCTTTTTCCTCACAAATAGAGCCTGGTATTTCAACATCAGATATTCTGTCTTGGATTAAACAAGAGGAAGAGCCTCAGGTTGGGGCCCCACAGGAGTCCAAGGAGAGTGACCTATACAAAAACACCTTTGCTGGTGAGTGGTCAGTTAAAGACATGTTCACATGCAGATCTGGGCCATGCTAGCAGTGACTGCAGTAGCAGGTGAAATACGTGGGCTTGCAGAAGAAAAAAAATAGTGAGAAAATAGTCAGGAAGAAACAAAACCAAAAACAGCCACATATGCTCAAATCAGAAATAATACTAAGGGCCTGGCACGATGGCTCAGTGGCTAATTCCTCACCTTGCAAGCATCAGGATCCTATATGAGCACCAGTTTGTATCCTGGCTGCTTCACTTCCCACCCAGCTCCCTGGTTTTTGCGTAGGTTAGCAGTAGAGGATGGCCTAAAGCCTTGGGACCCTGCACCCACATAGGAGACCCAGAAGAAGCTCCTGACTGCTGGCTCTGGCTCAGCTTAGCTCCAGCCATTGCAGTCACTTGGGGGAGTGAGCCAGTGGATGGAAGATCTTTCCATCTCCTTCTCTCTCTCTCTGTACATCTGCTTTTCCCATAAAAATAATCTTTAAAAAAATGACAATGTTGCTAATACAAATTTTAAATCCAGAGTCAAATTAAAATTGTCAGAGAAAGACAAGCAAGTACATACAGGTGAACTGAAAGTATGAGAATAGGGCAAGGCAGAAGAACATTTTAAGATCACGTAGAAAGAATGGACAAAAATGAATGGGATGAAGGGAGACAAGCAATAAAGACAAAAATGGCACTAGGGGGGGCACGATGTTAATTAAAAGCCCCCCTTTAATGAAAGGTAAAACAAAGGGAGAAGAACCGAAAATACCTGCCAAGATATTTAGCACTATCTATATTTTGTCAATTGAGTTACAGCAGAAAATCTCAAGGCCAGAAAGCACTTGATCATTTATCACTTACTCAACCCATGCAACCTTTTCATGCCTTTTGCGCCCTGAATTCTTCCAGCCTCTTGGAAATAAGGTGGTTTTTGCCCTTCGAGAAGTTTACATGGAGGACATACATAACAATACTAGGCATGCCTGTTGTTCCGTGTCAAGGGTGAATGAGATGGCTGACATGTTGGAGATTCAGATGAGGCCTTAGGAAGAGTGTTAATCCAGAATTAGAGCTCAGGTTGGGCTAATGTGGCCAGGTATAATCTGGGAAGATGGGGAAAGAGGGGAAGCATCTTACCAGAGGGAGGGCAGAATGGACAGAGTCGCAGAAGCAGAATCCTGTGCAGCATTTACAGGGAAAACAGCTGGTTCTAGAGAGGGTAAGAATAAGTTGGAGTGGAGAAATACGTGATTGGAAGCCTTGTCACAACAGCAGCACGAAATTCGTGAGCAGAGGTGAAACATAATGAAAATATTGTGGGAAGATTGATGCCAAGATTTTTCTTTTTCTAAACCAAGAGCCTCAGAGAGGTACAGTGTTAACAACAGGACTTGGCACAGAGAGGGCAGATGCCTTGTTTATGTCACAACCGCTTCTTATCTGAACCAGATTAAGAGTTTAGAGCAGTCAGAGGTGGGTAGGGCACAAGAGCTGCTAGTGAGACAAGTAAGTGTTGTTAGGTGTAACTCTCGGGTCCTTTCTTTCAGACGAAGAGCTTGTCATCAAAGCAGAAGGCCTCGCTTTGTGCCCTGAGGTTCCAGTCACCTTCTCGTCACCACTGCCACCACCAGCAGCAGCAAAGGATGCTTTTACAGATGTGGCTTTCAAAAACCAACAGTCTGCGTCTATGACACCTTTTGGACATCCAGCCACTGACCTGCCTGAAGCCTCTGAGGGACAAGTGACTTTTACTCAGTTGGGTAGCTACCCTCTTCCACCTCCAGTTGGGGAACAGGTGTTTTCGTGCCACCACTGTGGCAAGAGTCTCAGCCAAGACATGCTGCTCACCCACCAGTGTAGCCACGCTGGTGAGCACCCCTCAGCCTGTGCCCAGTGTCCCAGGGCCAGCCTTAGCAATAGCTCTCAAGACCGTGCCAGGGAGACGCCCCCCACATGCCCCCACTGTGCTAGGACTTTCACTCACCCATCCAGACTCACCTACCACCTGCGGGTCCATAATAGCACTGAGCGTCCCTTTCCTTGCCCTGATTGCCCCAAACGCTTTGCTGACCAGGCCCGCCTCACCAGCCACCGCCGTGCTCATGCAAGCGAGAGGCCCTTCCGCTGCACCCAGTGTGGCAGAAGCTTCAGTCTGAAGATCAGCCTCCTGCTCCATCAGCGTGGCCACGCACAGGAGCGCCCTTTCTCCTGCCCTCAGTGTGGCATCGACTTCAATGGCCACTCGGCCTTGATCCGCCACCAGATGATCCACACAGGTGAGCGCCCTTATCCATGCACTGACTGCAGTAAGAGCTTCATGCGCAAGGAGCACTTGCTGAACCACCGGCGGCTGCACACTGGTGAGCGGCCCTTCAGCTGTGCTCACTGTGGCAAGAGCTTTATCCGCAAGCACCACCTCATGAAACACCAGCGCATCCACACAGGTGAACGACCCTACCCCTGCTCCTACTGTGGCAGGAGCTTCCGCTATAAACAGACACTCAAGGACCACCTTCGTTCAGGCCACAGTGGAAGCTGTGGAGGTGACAGTGACCCATCTGGGCAACCACCTGACCCTCCTGGTCCCATTTTAACTGGCCTGGAAACCTCTGACCTGGGCATTAACACAGAGGGTCTAGAGACCAACCAGTGGTATGGGGAAGGAAGTGGAGGGGGAGTGTTGTAACCTCTGTGGCTTCATGGTTATCTATGCTCAAGGCAGCACAGAAATCCCAAGAGAAGGCTCTGTCGCCCATGCTATTGAGCACATCCAGAAATTTGGGGCACTCTACGTTTAACTAAAAACATTGGATTTGGAACTTAATATCAGAATACTATATTTTGAAACCCCAGAGAGATTGGAAAGGAGCCCAGGATCCTCATCTTATCAAAAATGCTATAAAAGCAGAAGTTAGAATATTGCAGAGAGCTTGGGAAGCAAGCTTTAGTCTCTGGCTGTCCTGCTGTCCTGTTACCACTGAGTAACAGATTAATAATATATCACATCTCTTGGTAAAGGCAGGCACAGAGGAAGCTCCTCTGAAACTTAAGACCCATCATGAGGCATGAGGCATGAAGCATTGAACTAAAACCTCATTAATTCCTTGATCAGTAAGATGGTTAAGGGGAGAAAATGCTTAAGCCACTGTTCGTGTCATTGTCTTCTGTCTCAGAACTAGCTGAGGGCCGTGCACACAGCCATGTAGCTGCCTTCGCTGAAATATAATAACTCAAGACTACCTTCCTAGGTTTCCTAAATTCTTCTAATACATTTGGTTTAATATTGGGTGAAAGACAAGTTTGATTTTAAAGCAAGGAGATCAATTCTTGTATTGGCTTTAAGTGCAACTTGTCGTTTGTTTTATTTGCATTCAGACTGCTAGTCGCCTTTCCCAAGGTCCTGGTTAAAAATTAGGAGAAATGATCTCAGCCCTGTCTTGAAAAGCTGAAGATCTCAGAGAAATTGTTGGTATGGCAGTGACAGGACAGTCTAAACTTTGTGCTTGAACCTCAGACTCATGTATATCAAGTTTTCCCTCATCTTTTCCAAGCCTGTGAACTTGCTTTTCCATTTTTGGTTCTTGATATTTTTGACAATCATCAGCAACAATATCACACCATTTTCCAAAAGCATTACGAAGTTTCAGAAAATGCCAGTAGACTCTCAGCTTCCTCTGCAGTGAGGTCATAATGGTGTTGACATGCAGCTTGCCTGAGCTAACGGGGTGTGTGATCTCGCCCTCTGGCTCTTGCCCATTGATGGTAGATTGAGGAACTTTGTAGATCATTGAGAACTTTGCACCATGCATACATCACGACTGGCTGTTCCTGCTTTTTTTTTGCTTTTAGGAATCTTGGCCACCATGTGTTCTGTTCCTGGGGGTCATTCAGTCACCTGGGAGCATCCGGGCCTTGTTTTGTTCCTAAGTGACTTTGCACCTGGGCTTGAGTCCCTTTCCCTTTACAGCTTTACAAATCTCAACTTTTTATTTGCAAAATGAGGCTGTTGAAAGCAAAGAAGTGAACCTTTAAAAACTTGGGGGGAAAAAAAAAAACTTGCGATACATTCCTTCTGCCAAAATTCTGTCTGTATCTTTGGCTTCCATCCATACAAAGCCAAATAAAACAGCAAAAAATCAAAGCAGAGGGTTTCTTGTTGAAACTTGACTGAAATCAATTTGATTTGTTGTTTTGCTTATAGCCTGAAGTAGAAAGACTGTGTGGAGAAACCATGTGTTGGGCAGCTAAAGTCATTTAACCCTGTACTCTCTTATTTCCCCTGAATCATCCCAAGATGGTTAGAATAAGAACTCTGAATACTTAGGACACTTTTTGATGAAGTGATAAGGAAGGGATCTATTTTTTTCTCCCTTATCACTTAGCTCAACTTCCATCCTCCTCGACAAGGAAAAGGTGTTAGCCCAGCTAGCTTTGCTCCTGGGAAGGCTCTGCCTGGACATGCTGCTCGTTAGGACAGTCACATCTATAAAATATCTGCTCTGTGACTTCGTAGTATCAGGAGCCATAAGCAAGGTGGGCGAGACCTGGTTTGCTGCCATGACTTCACAGCTCGTAAGCAATGATAAGGCCAAAGGCGGCAAAACAAGGCAGGGCAGGCACCGCCCCAGATGTTGAGATTAGGAGCTTTGCACTCGGGATCTAGGTTTACATTATAGAAAAACTTGGGAGATCTGGAAACCGCAAAGCCAGAGTTCTGGCTTAATTTATTACCTTGTATTAACTTGACATTCAACTTTACACCTCTGTTTCCTGACAAAAAGGCCGTAGAGTTGGTTAGTAATGTTTTGAGATGCTGATCTCCGTTTTCTGAATGGATCCAAGTATTTGCTACGATGTTCTGGAGAGTGGATTCCTATACTTAGGTGTGATGAAGGTGCTAAGTCACATCTAAACATGTTTTACTTAAAGATTTGCTGAAGACACAGAGGTTACTAAAGAAAAAGACCTGTGGAATAAAATATTGCAGATGGAGTCCATGATTCCTTCTGTAAGGAACTGTAGCCAGCTGGGACGTGAACTTCAGCCGAAGATGAACACAGTTCCCATGCCAATAAGGCAAAAACTCATAAAGCTGAATAAAAACAATGTACAGGGCAATTCCAGGATGATGGAAAATGGAACCCTAATCTTCAGCCCTGGCATACAGTACAAAGGACAGCTATTGTACATTCTGTTCTTTCCCTTCATCGGTTCCATACCAGATAAAATTCCAGGTCAGCCCTACAGGGAATCTGTTTGCTAAGAGTCAAAATTAGGTGAGTGGGCCTGGTGCAGTAGTGCAGTGGCTAAATCCTCCCTTGCCTTGCACATGCCAGGATCCCCTATGGGCACCGGTTCACGTACCAGCTGTGCCACTTTCCACCCAGCTCCCTGTTTGTGGTCTGGGAAAGCAGTCGAGGACGGCCCAAAGCCTTGGGACCCTGCACCCATGTGGGAGACTTGGAGGAAGCTCCTGGCTCCTGCCTTCAGATCAGCTCAGCTTTGGGAGTGAGCCAGCAGATGGAAGATCTTCCTGTCTCCTCTCTGTAAATTTCTGTTCTTCAATAAAAATAAATCTTTTTTTTTAATGGGTAAGTAAAATGGATCAGTGGTAAAGTCCAAAATAAAATCTCAGCATGTGGAGAAGCTCTTGGTGCATCAGGTGCTCCTGGGAGAACCTCTGCAGCTGAAGAAGTACCCGAGGACAAGTTGTCAAGACCAGACAAGAAAAAGGACAGACCAAGAAATGGGCTCTTCATGTGTCCACTCTGAACTAAGACTTGGTACTGTCATATACAGGTACAATATCCTTGGAGTGGACCCAGACATAATTCTAACCACATATACTCCTATCTTACTAGGGTTTTCATTGCTACCATTTGATGAGCATTCTGGTTCATCTGTGGATGTGAACATAAATGGATGTTGATTTTTAAAAAGTATAAAATGACTGATCTTTTCCTGCTGCATATTTGATATTGAAACCCCTTAACTGGGCTCTAACTAGAGCAGAGCTCTGTATAACTTCTCTCATCAGTAATGAAGTCTGCCGAGTTCTTGCTGGGGTCTCTGCTGGGTTTCTCTTGGGAACATTGTTGAGAGCTAGGTGCCCATGTCTATTCTCATCCAGCCCCAGACCCTGTGGCTTACCAGGCAGTAACAAGTGCTTGCTGTCTCAGTTCACAAAAACCTCACTGATTAAAAAAAGGGGGGCAGTGGGGAAGGAATTGGGGGACCCACCTTCCTTAATCATTCCAGATGGGATGGAAATCACCAGTTTCTGCTCAGTTTTCCTCTGAGGGGAAGCAGATCCATGCTTTAGCTTCTTCCTGTATTTTAGCAGCTGCTTGGAGGGTGCTCAGCAGCAGGATCAGGCCCACAGACAAAAACCTGTGATGTCAACTGCTATGTGTTCTGTTTGTATCGACGATGGATATTTCTGATTCTGCGCTCTTCGCTCGTCCCTTCTCACAGGGTACACACACAATAGGCCGTTCTTGGTTTGGAGTAGTTGCAGGCTCTTACATGCAAAAGATGTTCAAAGTAGGTCAAGTTGGTGTCAGGAGAGGATTGAGTGCAAGAAATACACAGGGCTTTCCTGCGATGATGTGTCATGCAGGTTAATGCAGTTTAACGGTTACAAGCAAGGACTTGAGTCAAATCGGTGCTGTCCTGACATCATAAAGCAGTGTGGCATCGATTATGTAGCTGTCTTGAACTTCAGTTTCCTTATCTCTGAAACAGGGATAATGAAATCTATGTCTCAAGAGGTGTTAAAGCTTCAGGAGAACCCTGTGTGAAATGTTTAGCACAGAGCCCAACACGTAGAAGGTTTTCAGCATGCTTACCATCAGGGAGGATTTTCTAGGACCAGCTAGAGAGGAGACCATAAGGTCAACCTGGACTTGAGCTAGATCATCACAGACAAAGGTGGCTCCCTAGACACTCTCAAGCACTGCATGTCTCAGCTTGGACCTCTCTTTGCTTGCTTTCTCTCTCTCCTGTACAGCTACGTAAGTTGATCCTGTGGCATGGCATCATGCAGCTGTGATTCCCTTGTTTCTGTTCAGATCCTGCCATGGGGAGTCTGGTTCAGCCTTCTTTCTGTACCAGGATGTAGACATTGCCGGCCAACCCTTGCAGTAGCTCTCCGTGGGTTATATTCCTATTGTTCAGCCAGCTGGGGTTAGCAGAGAAGGGTCTGTGGCTCCTGCATCAGGATTTGGGGGACAAATAGATTCATTTGAGAATGGGCAAGCAATGGCACCATGTGGCATTTCTCGTTTACCAGATAGACTCTCTTTAGCCTGGGGGCTAGCACAGTGATTTAGTGAGCTAGTGGTCCTGCACCCATGTGGGAGACTTGGAAGAAGCTCCTGGCTCCTGACTTTGGATCATCTCAGCTCTGGACAATGCATCCATTTGGGAAGTGAACCAGAAGATGGAAGACCTCTGTTTCTCCTTCTCACTCTAAAATCTGCCTTTTAAGTAAAAATGAATTAGTTTTGAAAAAAAAATCTCTTTAGCTTGTATTGGAGTTCCTTAGAAGCTTTATACTATACTACTCAGAGCTATATAGGACATGGTGTTCTGTCCCTTGCTTAAAGAATCAAAGGCATTCTGTTGCTTGCAAAAGAAGTCATTGGTTACTTAGAAAGGGAATCAAAGGAAGGCATTTCCTTTTTTGTTCTGCTTGATGTGTGTGTGTGTGTGTTTTAAGATTTATTCATTTGAAAGACAGATTACAGAGACAGGAAAAGACAAAGCTCTTCCATCAGCTAGATCATGTCCCAAATGGCCACAACAGACAGGGCTGAGCTGGCTGAAAGCAGGAGCCGGGAGTCTCCTCTGGGTCTCTCACAGGGTTACAGGGACCCATGTGCTTGGTCCTTTGCCATTTCCTGACCAGGAGCACTAGCAGGGAGCTGGACTGGAAGTGGAGCAATCAGGATTTAAACCACTTCAGGTGGCAGCTTAACCCCCTAGGTCACAACATTGGCTGCTCAAGTTACTTTGCAAACAAAAAACTTTGACCACATCTATACGTGGACAAGTGTGTACACAATGACTTGTTCACTTGATTAGTTAAATTATCTCTTTAATCAAAAAAAAAAAAGTTATTTCACACCTAAGACCAACTACTCATCAAAGAAAGCAAAAAGGTGCAACCAAGTCAGAGAAGCCCCAAAAGCAAGATGCTGCATGGCCTTCCAAGGCTGCCAGGTTACATCTCATAAAGCTTTTGCAGCAATTCCCTTGAGCTTTGTGGCCCTGCATTTGTTAGCATTGCCAGCTTTTAAACCCTCAAAACTAATTTGAATATTAAGCTCCCCAAGGACAGACGCCATATTTTATTTTGTAGCCCTCACTGCCACATGTCATTAGGTGCAAGGAGTGGAAGACCTCTGCAATAAGAGTTAAATATAGATTCTGGTGATAGCTCAACATTCTGCATTTGATATGGGGCAAACTAATTTATGACAATCTCATTGTCTTAGTTTTTTTTTTCAAAGATTTATTTATGTTTATTGGAAAGGCAGATATACAGACAGGAGGAGAGACAGGGAGAAAGATCTTCTGTCCACTGGTTCACTCCTTATGTGAACACAATTGCTGGAGCTGAGCCAATCCAAAGCCAGGAGCATCCTTCAGGTCTTCCACATTGGTGCAGGATCCCAAAGCTTTGGGCCATCCTCCTCTGCCTTCCCAGGCCACAAGCAGGCAGCTGGATGGGAAGTGGAGCAGCTGGGACATGAACCAGCACCCACATGGAATCCCAATGCTTGAAGGAAGAGAATTAGTCAATCAAGCCATTGTACCAGGCCTTCATTTTCTTAGTTGTAATAATTGGACAAGATGGCAATATAAGTACCCTTCAGACTTTAAAATTACAGAATTTAAGAATTTACTTCCAGCTCCTCTTTCGAGATCTCGTCCAGTGAAGTGATTCCTTATACAGCAGAATCTTGTATTAGTGAAAAAATAGTCATTCTACCATATTATAATCAACCAAAGCTGTGAACTGACCAAAAGTATATTTTTTACAAAAGCATAAAATTTTAAGTGGTTAAAAATTATACATTTAGCTACATTTTTAAAGCATAAGTAGTGAAACAAAAATAACAATGCTTTATGCTAAGGTCATTTAATAATTTCTTCCCTCTAGAATTTTGTGTATTCTACAGCATATTTTTTTATGATTTACTTTAGTTGTATTGGAAAGGCAGATATACAGAGGAGGAGAGACAGGAAGATCTTCTGTCCAATGGTTCACTCCCCAAGCGGCCTCAACAGCCAGAGCTGAGCCAATCTGAAGCCAGGAGCCAGAAGCTTCTTCCAGGTCTCCCACGCGGGTGCAGGGTCCCAAGGGTGTGGGCCGTCCTCAACTGCTTTCCCGGGCCACAAGCAGGGAGCTGGATGGGAAGTGGAGCTGCCAGGACCAGAACCGGCGCTCGTATGAGATCCCGGTGCATTCAAGGTGAGGACTTTAGCCGCTAGACCACAACGCAGGGCCTTCAAGAGCATTTTTCTTATTGAAAAACTAAAACTTCTAATTTTTAACCAGGTTTAAAGCTCACAATCAGAGCTTCTAATTTGTTTGAGATGACCAAGTCCATCTCTGAACAATGTGAGCAAAAACAAGTTGTATGGGCCCAACACAATAGCCTCGTGTCTAAACCCTCTCCCTGCATCTGCTTAGGTCCCATCTGCCTTTCCAATAAAATAAGTAAATAAAATAAAAGCATGTTATGTAAGTTTCTGCTCTGAGGGGAGCTCTTCTTGGCCTTTGGGCTGAGATCCAGGAGAGTAGAATGGGGAACTGCTGGTTTCCTTCTAATGCTCTTTTTCATCAGAGACTGGACAGGAGTTGTTTTTATTTCCACTCATCTTGGGAGGAAAGTAGCCTGTCATTGGGATTTGGGGCAATGGGAGAAGCACAAGTGGGTGAAGGAAGACACTGGAAACAAAGCTTGATTCCCTACCAAAAATGTTACATTGACCTATCAGCATTTTCTGTAAGACAACCAGATTTGTGCCTATAAAGACTTAACAATATCAGGAAAGTGGTGGGCATGTTACCAGAGAGACTGAGCTAAATATGCCTGATTCAAAATTAAACCGTGTATAAGTATATAAACTTACATATATCATGTCAGTTCTAGGCCTCAAGTTTATAATTTTGAAAATTGGTGTAAGAAAATATCTACATGGCCCGGTGCGATAGGGTAATGGTTAAAGCCCTTGCCTTGAACGCACCAGGATCCCATATGGGGGCTGCTTCTAATCCCAGTGGTCCCACTTCCCATCCAGCTCCCTGCTTGTGGCCTGGGAAAGCAGTCGAGGATGGCCCAAAGCCTTGGGACCCTGCACCCGCGTGGGAGTCCCGGAAGAAGCTTCTGGCTCCTGGCTTTGGATTGGCTCAGCTCCAGCAGTTGCGACTGGTTGCAGAGTGAACCATCGGACAGAAGATCTTCCTCTCTGTCTCTCCTCCTCTGTATATCTGCCTTTCCAATAAAAATAAAATAAATCTTTTTTTAAAAAAGAAAATATCTATAGCTGAATCTCAGTGAGCCATTAGCAGGATAAAAACAAAGAACAAAAGTCAAACAAATCATTTAATGTTAATTAATAATGTAAGATTATTATATTCCCAGATGATTTGTGAGGCTGAGACAAGAATAGCAGGAAGACTGACGACTTTGTTAGCTGAGCATTAAAATACCTTGGAGAGGTGTTGGTGCGGTAGCTCAACTGGCTAATCCTCCTCTTCCAAGTACTAGTGTCCTTATGGGTGCTGGTCTATGTCCTCTCTGCTCCGCTGCCCATCCTGCTCAGACCAAGT
This sequence comes from Ochotona curzoniae, assembly GCF_017591425.1. Taxonomy (NCBI): domain Eukaryota; kingdom Metazoa; phylum Chordata; class Mammalia; order Lagomorpha; family Ochotonidae; genus Ochotona; species Ochotona curzoniae. The sequence continues at coordinate 20,939,326 of NW_024467095.1, read as the reverse complement.
CCCTGGGACCCTGTATCTGCATGGGAGACCCCGAAGACTCTCCTGATTCCTGCTTTTGAATCGGCTCAGCTCTGGCCATTACTGACTACCACCTGAGGAGTGAACCAGCAGTTGGATGATCTATCTCTCCTTCTCTCCGTAAATCTGCCTTTCTGATACAAATAAAAAAATCTTTTAAAAAAACTCCAAAAAAACCCCAAAAAACTTAGAGATCTTAAAAATTAACCAGAGTCCACTCTGGCATGGTTTTGTTGGTCTGTAATGGGCCCTTGATGTTTTGTTTTAGAAAGTTCCCCGAAGTGATTCTAATATGTCAGTGAGCTTTAAAAGATTATAGAGAGTGAATTACTGGCCTGGAAATGGCCAATTAGCCTGCTTGACTACAGCAGGGAGCTGTGGATTTTAGATTCATAAAGAGTCTCTGAATCCACAATAGGAACTCGTCATAATTTAAATCCAAAGGCAGCACTCAGAAGGAAATAAGGATTTGGGAATGGCTGTCAAAAAAGTTCTGACATCAGTGGCTAGGAGGTCTAGAGGCAGCTGGAGAAATAGGATTCATGAGTGCTGTGCAAATTCTTTTTAAAGTAAAGAAGAAAGGGAGAATTTTGTATCTGGATAATGAAGTTTAAAATATTGACAAGTAGTAAGATCTGTGAAAGGCAGATATGTTGAAAACGTGCCCTAACAACTTTACAACACAAAGCTATGTGATCCCCTCATGAACACACTCCACCCTCTTGTCACTGTACTCCCAGCACCCCATGCCTCTGGTTTTTTTTTTTTTTTTGTTATTGAGAGGAGATAAGCTTCGCAGTCAGCCATCCTTGGAGATTGACACGAGTAGGCACAGTGTGGCCAGCTGAAGACAGGAAGCTGGGGACACGGACTTGTCAGCAGGGCAGGAAGGCCTTGAGGCTGCCTTCCTAGCCACTGGTTCCAGGGGTGCGCTTGGCTTGCCTGTAAAGGAGATAGATGTACGTGATGTCAAGCTAGTGCCCGTGTGGCAACCTTCTTCCCTTAGCTCAGAGTGAGCCTAGAGGCCTTCTTCCTCAGATAAAGCTGGTCTTTGTCGAAGCCAGCAGAAGCATAAATGTTCAAGCTCTTACGAATCCCTTCTGCTTTGACCTCCCCAGTATCCTTTAGTTCAGCGGCTATCACTACCAACTCCCTGTCCCCAGCACCAGCTGTAGAATTCCTATGCAAAGGAAGAGAAAGCAAAGAATTCTCACGCATGAACTTGAGGGGCCAGGCCTGGCTTCTTCCTCAGAAATGTGTATCGGTTCATATGTGTAATTCACTTTATCCAATTTCTAATTCTCCTCGATAAATTGGATAAGTGCTGCATAGTTTCCCAGTGACTCACAGAAACCCATCGAATGACAATCCGCGAAGGGCAGGACCTCTTCCGGCCTGAAACGCCGTTCTGCCCCATTGGCCGTGGGGTCAGTGGGGTGGCTGCAGCGGGGGTCCTGGCTGGCCTGTGACTCCTCACACCTGCCTTTGGGGAAGTGCCCTTCACTAGCTGTCCACTCCTTCCTGTTTGTAATTGCCCTGGGCATGGTGACCTGCACTTGTTGGGTTTGGTGACTATAAAATAATGCTTGCACAATGAAGCCTAATATTTGTTTCTATTTGAGTTGAGAAGCTCTTTTAGGACCTGGCATGGTAGCCTAGCAGCTAAAGTCCTCGCCTTGCATGTGCCGGGATCTTCTGGTTCTATTCCCACCCAGTTCCCTACTTGTGGCCTGGGAAAGCAGCAGGAGGTAGCCCAAAAGCCTTGGGACCCTGTACCTGCCTGGGAGACCTTGAAGAGGTTTCTGGCTCCTGGCTTCGGATCAGCCCAGCACCGGTCATTGTGGTCACTTGGGCAGTGAATTATCAGACAGAAGATCTTCCTCTCTGTCTGTCCTCCTCTCTATATATCTGACTTTCCAATAAAAAATAAAAAATAAAGCTTTAAAAAATATTTTAAAATAAATAAATTTAAATTAAATTAAAAAAAAAAAAGAAAAGACAGGACAAGTATCCTTCTGCGGAAGATACTGTAAGCATGCGTCCCCTTGGTCTGTCTCAACAGGGTGATAAGCCTTATCCAGTTAAGGACTGGTCACTGGGATGACAGAGTAGAGGGACAGTGTTGTGGTTTAGCAGGTAAAGTGATGCGTGTGAGGTCAGCATCCCGTATGGGTGTTGGTTCAAGTCCCAGCTGCTCTCCTGCTGATCCAGCTCCTTGCTAAACGGGCTGGGGGAAGCAGCAACAGATGGTCCAAGTCCATCCATCCTTGCATCTGCATGGCACACCTGCCTGAGCCTCCTGGCTTCTGGCTTTGGCCCCCTATCTGGGGGGTGAGCCAGAAGATAAAAGCTCTCTTGCTCTCTCTCTGTAACTCTGCCTAACTAAAACTTTAAAAAAGAAAAATACAAGGTAGACACTGTTTTGAAGATAATTATAAGGGCTCATCTTTGGTGGTGGTAGATTTTGTTGAATGCCTACTGTGAGCCAGGCACACATATTCTTTGTTTTTTAGATTTATTTTTATTTATTTATTTCTAATTTTTATTGGAAAGGCAGATGTACAGAGAGGAGGAGAGACAGAGAGGAAGATCTTTGATCCGATGATTCACTCCCCAAGTGGCAAGCCACAGCCGGATCTGCGCTGATCCGAAGCCAGGAGCCAGGAACCTCTTCCGGGTCTCCCACGCGGGTGCAGGGTCCCAAAGCTTTGCGCTGTCCTCCACTACTCTCCCAGGCCACAAGCTGGGAGCTGGATGGGAAGTGGAAACACAAGGATTAGAAGCTGAGCCCATGTTAGATCCAGGCATGCGCAAGGTGAGGATTTTAGCTGCTAGGCTACAGAGCCAGGCCCAAAGCACACATATTGTTGCCTCATTTAGTTTTACAGCATAAAAGTACAGTGTGTTAGAGGAAAGTATGGTGGGGGCAGCAGGAGTAGGGGAGCATCCGGTTAAGCACTCCCTTGTAAAGCCTCAGCCTTCATCAGAGTGGCGTTTGGCTTTCCACATCTCCGCTTCTGTTCCAGCTTCCCGCTCACGCTGCAGGGTTTGGGCTTCTGCCATCCGTGTGGGAGACTGCACTGGCGTTCCAGGCTCCCAGGCGTCATGGCAGTGGGAAAGTGAGACCGCAGATGGGAGATCTTTTCTCTCCTTCTCTCTGTAGATCTGCCTTTCCAATAAGAACTGAAATCTTAAAAAAAGAGAGAGGCAGTCATAGCTACTGAGTGATGGTTCTTGGGATTGAAATTCAGCTGGATGCAGCTACAAAGTGTACATTCTGCCTAAACAGCCCCTGGCGCTGTTTTGAGTAAATGTGTACAGAATGAATTCATCTCGTGCTCACACTATCTCTTCTGCCAGAGCACCCCGACTTCTCCCTGGTCCTCCTCCATTTCAAGGGGAAGCTGGCCTGTATTTAAAGGTTTTTCGTGTGTTTGTTATAAGTGGCCATTGTTGAGATGTAGGTTGACCACCTAGGAGAGCAGTTCTGCCCTGACGTATGAGCACTGAGGTTTTATGATCCAGACCCTGGGCCTGGCCTAGGGAGGATCGGGCAGAGGGCTGAGGGGGAAAGACCAGAAGCAAAGTGTCTGCAGTCAGCAGTTTCTCTCTCAAAATTTTCAACAGGGGTCAGGCACCATTTTCTCCCCGGATGCCCAATTTGTCTGCACAATGAACATAAAGCAAACCGTCCAGGCTCGTGCACGGTAGGGGACTTCAAAGCCCATTGGGGGTCCAGGAGCTGCAGGCAGCTCGGTTCCGGGGCCGCTGCGACCCCAGCCAGGAGTGGCCCCGACCGGCCCCTCAGGCAGGCAGCAGCTCCGAGGCCATTGGCTGGCGCACGGGCGGCGGAGGGCGGGGAGCGCCGCCGAAGGGGACTGTTTGCTCCTACGGGCTGTAGATGGAGCTGTCCGGCCCCGGCGAGGGGGAAGGCGCCTGGAAAACGTTCTTCTTCTCCCTGGCCGGCCCGAGCGGGGAGCAGCACTCCCAGGATGCAGTTTGTGTCAACACGGCCGCAGCCTCAGCAGCTGGGCATCCAGGGCTTGGGGCTGGACAGCGGGAGCTGGAGCTGGGCCCAGGCTCTGCCCCCGGAGGAGGTCTGCCACCAGGAGCCGGCGCTGCGCGGGGAAATGGCCGAGGGAATGCCGCCCATGCAGGTGGGTGCAGCAGCCCCCGCAGGCGCCATGGCCGCGGCCGTGGGGGCGGGGCGCGGGCCGGGCTGGCCTCGCCGAGCCTCGCCGGCGCCCGCGTCAGGCCCGCGCCGACCCCGGGGCTGCGGCGCGCAGGGCGGAGCGGGCCCGATGCAGGCCCCGAGCGCCAGGCCCGGGCAGGGCCACCCGGCAGGCCCGTGGGGGGGGTGCTGCTGGGCCCGGGCCTGGCGCTTGGGGCCTCCCGGAACCCGGCAGAGCCGTCATCCTTCTGCCCTTCTAAAGCCCGGCGGCGGCTGCCCTGTGCGCCGCCGTCAAGCAGAGGGTTTACCCGCAGCCCTCCTGGGCGGCCGCGGGGACGATCGGCTCGTCCATGTTTACGCAGCGGCCAGAGAGATGTTGAGACTGTGTCACTCTGCCCTGCCAAGTGCAACGAGCAGTCCTTGCTTCCTCCCCCATCCTCCCTGCGCTGGGGGTGACCCTGCAGGGGCCCTAGGGAGATGACGTTGTCGTGTTCGGTTGGCAAACTTGACTGGACGTAGGAATCCCGACGCCCACGCCGCGTCCCAGAGCGGCTAGCTCCGGGGCCGGGGGAAGTGGGGCCTCCAGCCGCCGTGCCAGGGTGCGGGTGGTTTGAGAACCAGGGTTTCAGCGTGGGCACATGAGCGAGGTGAGCGCTCCGGACAGACTGCCAGATGGGTCTCCGAGCTGACCTCTGGGCTGGACCCAGCCGGGTTCCAACAAGTTAGGCAGGAGTTGCTGGGTTGTTTGGGACCTCTTTCAGCTTAAGCCCGATCGGTGCCTCCCTCAGCTCACGCTGTCCTTGTCTGCTGTGGGTCAGGCCCTCTGTGAGGGGAAAATAGCCCCCAGTTCTTATCCAGCACAGGGCGGCTGGTGTTCTGGATCCTGCTTCTGTCTCCCGCGACCTGCAGGTGGTTCTCAGGATGGCCCTCCCCGCCGGGCTGTCACTCATGGCCTGCCCAGCTCACCTCAAGGCAGCAGGGCCCCACTTTCTTCATCTGGAGGGCTTCTTTAGCAGCAACGGAAAGAACAGCAAATCCGCATTTGCCATTCCAGGGGTTGGATAGTGAGCCCAGCAAGCCCCTGGGGTGCTGACACGATATGGCACCTGTTCCTGGATAGCTTGCTTGCCGTGCCTCCTGTTTCCTTGAAGTCTTGGACACAGGACACAGCTCCCAACCTCACCTTCTGGGAGATAAAGCTGGAAGGCCCCAGGCCGGGGTGTGTCTCCCTCTCCTTAGAAAGCATGAAAGGGGCCAAGAGCTTATCTTTTTTTTTTTTTCTTAATCTTACTCCCCCGCTTCACCTGTTGAGAGAAATACAGGTCAACATGTTTTCATTTTAGAAAAGTATTATTATTTATTTTAAAAATGGTTGTGTGTGGTGGAGGGTGGGGAGAGAAGTTTCTTGTCTAATCAGAGAGCTTGAGCTATGGTCTCTCCGTTGGTGATGGCCTCAGGAGGTGTGAAGCCATGGTGAGCATGGTGGCCGTGGCACCTGCCTGCCAGGTGTTTCTCTTACCTGCAGCACCGTAGCACAGCGAGGCACTGTGGAATGACAGCTGCTTCTGCGTGCCTGGATTTCATCATCTCCAAAGCAAAGATAATCAGTCTTGCCCTAACCTGCTGAGAGATTGCTGGGAAGATTAGCGTCAGATAGCTTACATGCAACTTCTTACCCCAAAACAAAACACATGAGGCAAGCATGAAGTCTGTCTTCAAGTCTAACGTGTAAAGAAAGCAGCTGGGTGATTCAGAGAAAGCAGCCTGAGACTTTTTAGCCAAAGGTTCATGGCCTTGACTTGCCACAGGGCAAACAGTGAAGGAGTGAGCATCCTGCATCCCAGAGGCACGCAATGGGAGCGGAATTGGTTGAGCAGGTGAATGGCTCCCCTAGCTGAGCCCCTTAGTCTGAGGTGTGGGTTTCTGGGAGAAGAAAACCGATCTGTAGTGTAGGATTGGTTGGATCTGTTCTTAAGCCACCTGCTTCCACTTTCTCCCTCTTACACACAGGCTCAAGAATGGGACATGGATGCCCGGCGACCAATGCCCTTTCAGTTCCCACCCTTCCCAGATAGGGCCCCGGTCTTCCCTGACCGCATGATGCGAGAGCCCCAGTTGCCCACAGCAGAGATCTCACTCTGGACCGTGGTGGCCGCCATTCAGGCTGTGGAGAGGAAGGTGGACGCCCAAGCCAGCCAACTACTGAACCTTGAGGGACGCACGGGGACAGCCGAGAAGAAGCTGGCCGACTGTGAGAAGACGGCCGTGGAGTTTGGCAATCACATGGAGAGCAAGTGGGCCGTGCTGGGCACGCTGCTGCAGGAGTACGGGCTGCTGCAGCGGCGCCTGGAGAACCTGGAGAACCTGCTGCGCAACAGGAACTTCTGGGTACTGCGGCTGCCCCCAGGCAGCAAGGGGGAAGCCCCCAAGGTATGAGGTGGTCTACAGAAGCAGGGCTGGAGGGGAGGAACTATGCTGGCGGACAAAACCTTGGATTTGATTTGTCAGCCCTTCCGACAGATTTTTCTGGCTCCCTGCTGTCTAATTGCAGTGTCTTTCTGTTTTCATGACCTGATCTTGAATGTTCTACCCCAATAGGGCTGGCTTCCCCTTGCTCTGCAGCCTGAACTGGGGGCCTTTACTCTTGGAATTTCTAGGCCTTCCTTGAGGTTTGTATTGAAAGTTTCTGTGGCTCTTCATTTGGTTTTTCTCACATGCAACTGACAAGGGACCATTTATCATCGATTATCTTGACATATTTTGTTTATTTTCAATCGTTTCTACCTTCCTCCTCCCAGCTTTTTTTTTTCCTTTGCATCACATTTTAAATAAGGCTGACACACTGTGATTGGTATGCCTGTTAAGTCTTTTTAAGATTTATTTTATTTGCTTGAAAATTGTAATTATACAGAGAGAAGATGAGGCAGGAAGAGAGAGAGAGCTTCAATCTGCTGGTTTACTCCCCGAGTGTGCCAGACCAAAGTCAGGAGTCAGAAGCTTCTTCTGGGTCTCCCACTGGGGCGCAGAGCCCGGGGCTTGGACTGTCCCTTACTGCTTTCACAGGACATCAGCAGGGAGCTCAGTCAGTAGAGCAACCAGGTCTGGAACAGGCACTCATCTGTAATGCTGCTGTCACAGGTGGTAGCTTAAACCTCTTATACCACAACTCTGGGTCCATTTTTTTTTTTTTAACATTAAGTTCTTTATCTAGCTCTTATTTTTCCTTGCAGTTTATCTTGGAAGGAATTGAGCCATCTTATCCTGTCAAACCTCCTTCATGGGCTTGTTTAACATGTTCCTCTGTTCTCTGTCCCAGTAAGTGCGTAACTGGTTCGTTTTCCCTGGAACCCTCTCTGGTTAGGCTTTTATTCGCTCTCGTCCACCCTATTGGTTTTGCCCAGGCCCTCATGGTGTCCATAATATTATCAGTCTTCCTCCTCTGGCCCCGTCGGCAGCCAGGTGCAGTGCAGGTGACCAGGCCCCTCCTCGAGAGAACTTTTCACGTGACTTCAAGAGCACCTCTCTTGATTGTTTTCCTGCCTCATCCGCTGTTGTTTCCTTTTCTGTGCAGGTTTTGCCTCCTTTTTGCAGCTTGCAAGTGTTTAGTCTCTGTACTCGGACTCGGCTTTTTGCTCTCTTGTGATTTCATTCAATTTGATGGTTTGTTTATTTGAGAGGTGGAGGGGAGCAGTTCAAAGCGAGAACCGGACAGAGCTCTCATCTGCTCATTCCCACCCCAGATGCCATCACAGCTAGGACTGGGCCAGGCCCGAGCTGGAAGCCGGAACACAGCTGAGGTCTCCCCCATGGGTGGCAGGGACCTGGCTTGCTTGAACCATCCTATGCTGCCACCCAGGATGCACATTGGCAGGAAATAGGACTTGGGAGTAAACCCAGGACTTGAATTCAGACCCTGCTGTATGGGATGTGCGCATCCCAAACAATATATGCCCACTAAGCCAAATGCGTGGTCCTAGTCTCCTTGTTTTCTTTTATTGTTATTATTAATTATTTTCATTTTTTAGGATTTTTACATAGTTGATTAGGGTGATTAGGGTCAAGGGCTACCGCCATCACAGTGGTACTGCAGCCTGACCTGGAATGACCCACACACACGTCCTCCATGTGCTTCTGTGTATGCTGTCCACTGCTCTGTCTAAGCCACTGAGGAGGTCCAGCTCTGACACATGCACTCCATGGTCAGACTGTGGAAGCTACAATTCTTTACATGGTTGGAGTTCTGAGTCCAGCAGTTCAGTTGGTTGGGATCCCCAAAGAAACTTCATCATAGATGGTCCCAGATCTGATTCTTGTGTGTGCTTGCCAATACAGGTTCCGGCAAAGTCCATCACTCCAATCAGCTTATGCACATCCTGGTGGTTGTAATTGCTGAGTCAGTTCTGTCTCCAGCCCTATCTTCTCCACAAACCAATGGGTGTTGCAGCCCCGCCCAGTCCTGCCCACTACACATTCTTTCTTCACATACACTAATGGGAGCTGCAACCTATGCGAAGCGACCCACAATAACCCCTGTAAGCCCCCGCCCTAGTTCCCGTGCTTGTCACCATGTACAGCAGACTGGTCCTATCTGTCCCACATCCCAGTCAGCTCTCATACATGTCACTGGGCATTGAAGCCTCGTTCAACACAAGCAGCCACACTATCTATCCCACACCAATAGGCTGGCAGGTGCCACTCTCTGTCTAGTTGTGCCTGCTTCACTGCTGATTCTCATGCTCACTAGTCTGAGCGGCAACCCAAGAAGGAGGTGTCCACTGTTTCCCTAATAGGACACTCCCACTCCCGGATCTTGCACTTTCCAGGTGGTTCTGCAGTTTGGCTTGATAGAATTTGTCCCCCATGCCAGCATCTGCCAGCTGATGCTATGGCAGAGCCCATCCAACCCACACCCACATATGACTTATGCATGCACCAGTAGGAATAGTCAGCCCAGGCTGGCTTTTCCCTGGTTAACCCACACAAGGCCAACAAGTGTTGTAGCCCTTCCCAATCTGGTCTGTCTGCATCCCAACTCATGGTCTCCAGTAGAAGTGGTGGTCCAGAAGGGAAGCCACAGCGCATGCACTGGTTGGGTGCTGCGGCCTAGTCTGGCAGTGGGCGCTGTAGCCTGGATTGGCCCGGTCCATCCCCAATTCTAGCTCAGGCTGGTGAGGATTAATCTGGCCCAGCCCAGGAGGCACCCAATCCCAGCCATAATATGTACTGGTATGTGTTGTGACTGAACCTGGCCCAACCTACACTCTATTCTGGTGCTCAGATTTGCCAGCGGGTGATATGAACTGGCCCAGCCTGGTTCACCTGCAGGCCCCAAATGTATGCCAGTGGGTACCGTTCCCTGGCCTGGTCTGGGCTGCTCTCTATCACGGTTCTTGTACTCACCTGCAGGGACTGTGTCCCGACAGGAATTCCCCAAGCTCCTCCATCCAAATCTTTCCCAGTGCCAGATCCTGCATCCATCAATGGGTCCATGGGCCAGCCTTACTTAGTCTACCTTTTGTCCTAGCAGGAACGGTGGGCTTTCCTGACTGGCCTTCACCCCTTCTGGTTTTTACTGTTGGGTGTTACAACCCAGCCAAGTCTGGTCCACACCCAGACATAGCTCACACATGGTTCAACAGAGGCAGTGACCTAGCCTAGCCTGTCTTATACCTACCCTATTTGTCATGCGCACAGTGGGTACTGGAGCCAAGCCCAGTCTGGCATACCCCAGACCCAATCCACACTTGTGCGAGGGACACAGCAGCCATGTCCAAACCAGACTGCAGCCCCCACTCTGGCCTTCACACTCACCAATAGGAACCACAACCCAGGGTTGTGTCCTCTGCTCACCAACCAAGCATGTTCCCAGCCATAGATCTTGCAAGTGCCAGTGGTTGCTCTGACCCATCTTAGCATAGTCCCTCCCCTGTCTTGGCCTTTGCTTTTGGATGCTATAGCCCTGACCCCGCCTGCCCCTAGTCCCAACTCTCACTGGCAGGTGCTGAAACCTGGCCCTGCTCAGTCTGCTCCCATTCCTAGCTCATGCAGACCGGTAAGTATTGACAGCCTAGCCTAGCATGATCTGGGCTCTTGCCTGGTTTCTACTAGCCAGTGAGCTAAGGTTTGTTCGATCCTGCCTTGTCTGCCCCCTTTGAAAACCAAGCCACACGTTAGCCATCAGTTGGAGCTACCTTGCACAGCCTGCCCCCTTCCCAGGAGTGGACCACATGCTCATCAATGGGAGCTATGACCATGTGGCTGGGAGATTCAGACATCTGTACCCCTGAGCAGACTTACCTGCTCTGAACCCATTGTTTTCAGTGCAGTCTGATTGCTGTCAACTCCCAAACATGTCCTGTTTCTCTCCATACTACCCCCCACTTTCCTGTTAGCCTCACTTTCTCCCTGAATCCCCCACCTGCCAATTGAGCGTGTCTGTTTGGCTATCAGCAAGTTGTGTTACAGTTAACATGACCAAAGTGAACTCCAGCTCTTCTGCCTGAAACACATTATTCCCCGTGCCACCCCCACCTCCATTGGTGACAGTTCTTCCTTTCCATTACTTAGGGCGAAGCCTAGGAATTTTGACCTCTCCCAGCCCTAGCCATTGTGGATATCTGGGGAGTGAACCAGTGGATAGGAGATCTTTCTGTGTCTCTCTGCCTGTGAAATAAATAAGTAACCTACATTCTGAGCACCCTTCACCACCCCAGCTTTCACCATTATCTCTTGTGAGCCTTGTCTTTCCTCTGATTTTTGCTGTGACCTCTCCACTGGTCTTGTTGCCATCCTGTCCACCCCGTTTCGTAGAATCTATTCTCAACAGAACAGCCAGAGCAGTGCTTCTAAAATGTAACTCAGTCTCCGTATTCCTTTGCCCATCCCTCTCCAGTGTTCTCCCGTCTGATCCAGGCATTGACTATTCCCCTCGCTGGTGTCCTCTCTGTGGTACTCGCTCTCGTTGGCTCCTGCCTCTGACTCCTCACCAAGAAGCCCTTTCCTCGGACAGTGGCCTTCTCTTTTGTGAGGGAGCTGTTTGGTTAACACTTTACCGTATCCTTGCACAGTCCTCTAGGTCAGAGAACCAAGTACTCCCCCTGCTCCAGTCCCCTGCATTTCCTGTTCCCTGTTTGGGTTTTCTCCAAAGCATTTATGTCACAGGCATCTTAAGTCTTCCTTTTCTGTCTTCTTGCTTGACTTTCCCTGACCAGAATGTGAATTCTCCTTGGCTTGCTGCAGTGTCCCTGTGTCTCTACCAGTACCTGGCGTAGAGTTGATACGTAAGAGATAATTGCCCACTCTCCCGAGCTGCACAGCTGGTGTCTCTCTGGAAGGGATATTGTACTTGTCTCCCTGTCTGCTGAGGTGGCCAACCCAGTGACTCTACCAGAGATGTTTAGCATGGTTTTGTGAAACTTCACAGATCTGAGTTGTAAGAATGGTTTTGATTCCTGCTCAAAACCTTCCCTGGCCACTGCAGTGCATAGACTCCCTGTGAATATGGCTTTGCCTATATTGCCTGTCTAGCACAGTCAGCATCCCTTCTCTGTTGTCTGTGCTGTGTGTTTTCACACAGCGCTGTTTCCTCACATGGCACTGTATGGGTCCTGTTCCCTTAATGAGGCCTTTAAATAAAATGAAATTATTAATTTATTGCAAAGGCAGAGTGACAGAGAAAGAAAGAGGTTTCCATCTGCTGGCTCACTACCCAAATGGCCACAACAGCCAGGTCTAGGTTAGGCTAGGAACCAGGAAGTTTATCCTTGTCTTCCACATGGATGTCGGGGACCCTGGGCCGTTCTTGCTGCTTTCCCAGGCATGCTAGCAGGAAGCTGGATCAGAAGCACAGTAGCTGGAACTTGAACTGATGCTCAGTATAGAATGCTGGCATTGTGAGGTTTAGGTTAACCCACTCTGCTGCTGTATCAGCCTTGACATCAGGAGTCTTGAGTTATCGTGTGCCCTCGTGGAAGGGTGGGACTGTTTTGGGACCCAGAATTAGAGGATCTGAGATCTGAATCTTTGCCACATGTCGATGTTTCTAAACTGATATTTTTCACTGTCTCTGAACCTCCTCAATTGCTTTTTTGAAAGAAGTAAGGTATAAATAAGTGGGTGAATTCCCAGCAAGTCCACTGAGTTTCACTGTTCTGTAAAATGAAGATCATAGCACACTCACTCATGGAGTTGTGGGGATTCATTGATTTTGTTTCCGGTAGAACAGTATGTAGATCATTGTATACTTACCTATTACTACGTAACAAATTAGCCTAACATGCTATCGGGCAGTGAAATATTTGTCCTCTAACATTTTCAAGAAAAGCTGAGTTGGGCAGTTCTGGCTCAGTCTTATGAATTTATAATCCCGCTGACTGGGACTAGAGTCATCTGAGGGCTTGACTGGGACTGGAGGGTCTGCTTCCAAGATGTGCGATTGCCTGCCTGTTAGCGGGCGGCCTCACTGCCCTAGCAGAGGGGCCTCTCCTGTGGCGTGCTTGAGCATCCTCAAGACATGCCAGCTCTCTCTTCTATGACAGAGAGACTAAATGAAAGCCACGGGTCCTTTCTGACCTAGTTTCAGAAGTTGTGTGCTGTCACTTCTGTTACAGACAAAATCTAGGCTCTACTTCTTGAAGGAACAAAGAATTTGTGGGTGTGTTTTAAGGCTACCACAATCATCAAGTGTCATACGAATGGTTATCAGTGTTGCTAGCAATAGTTCTATTTCACTGTAGACTCTGGGGCATTCTAGATGTCTTCTCTTTATGTACCAGGTTGAAGAAAGGATGCTAACTCTGTGATCCTTTGTGTTCGTTGACTCTTGGCCAGTGCATGGGTAGTCCTTTCAATGCAGCTTGGTGCAGTCTCAGACCAGTCTCAGTACTTCTGTTACATCCCATCACAGTACAGTTTGAAAAAAGTGATATCTATTTCTAACCACGAGAAGAGTCCCTACTTTTAATCCACCACAGAAATGGGAATTGAAGAAGAGGCGTTGGTATGTTGGGAATGACAAGGAGTTTAATTTTGGATACATTGAGTGTGAGATACTTAAAGTTGATTAAGTGGAGCTGTTCAGAAGACTGTTGACTTTTGAAAGGAGCAAACCAAGTTGAAGTTTCTTCTTCAAAGGGGAATGGTTGAACTGAAAAGAATGAAATTGTCCAGGGAAAAGGAAGAAACGGACGCAGGGGGAGAATGAAGCCTCAACCTTGGGAAAGGAAGAGGAACAGTGCAGAAGGCAGGAGCCAGGTTGACGGGGGACATAGAGGTGGGAACCAAGGAGGAGAAAATTCTAGAAAGGTGCTTCCTTTCAAAAGGTCCTAAAAGGGCAAGGGGGACAAGAGAAGATTAGAGATAATCCCGCAGGATGCAATCTCAGCACGTGGAGAGTATGTGCGTTCGAAGGGGCACAAGTATGCCCAGAAAGTGAAGAAGCAAAACCAGACGTGAAGAGGGAGAGTTGGATCATTGAAAATAGCACCATTGAGTCAAGGTTTTACATAGGTTGGGATGACCCAAAGGAAATAGTGAAGAGAGAGATACTGCAGGCATAAAAGAAAAGAGGTCGTGTGGAACAGAAAGGAAGGGCTTGTATCTGTGGCAAGAGGAAAGGCAAGGATGAACTTGCCAGTCTACCGGAGAGCAAAGACAGGAAGGGAGGAGAGGGTTCAGAAGACTGAAGATTGTAAGAGGGTAAAGAGCTCATTTGGGATTGAGAGAACCTTCTTTCCCTAAGGCTGCTGGATTTTTGAAGTAAACCCTATCCTCTTACCAAAAAAAGAAAAAGTTTATGACAAGCCTACTCAACAAGAGATCAACGGAATGCTTCCAAAGCAGCCTGGAGAATAGGGGCGTGAACTTATGGTGGGTGCTGTCCATAGGATCCTGGGAATTTCATGTAACAATGGAGAATTAAAATGAAGCATGAAAGCTGTGTGAATTTTTCCAAGTTGGGGATTTGCCAGAGTCTGACAGAAGGCCCAAGGAGTTCAGAGTTGTAGTTCTGATTCTAAAGGCAGCTGGTTTCTGTGGGTAAGAACAGGATGACCCCATCCAGGTGTGCACATTGCACCTCTGCAGGGTGCCCTGAGGGATTAGGTGCAACTGGCCAGGAGGCTGACTCTTGTACAGGGGCTGCCCACTCATCACGCTTGGGCTCAGCAGCTGTGTGCCCACCGACTGTGCTGTCTTTTTCTAATTGGTCCCAAGGTGCTGGACAGGCCAGCTTTGACCATGTACACACGTATTCAAAGACTAATAGATGAGGAGTCAGGGATCATCGAGGGGTGGGATTTCTGAGTGACAGTGAAATCCCTCAGAAAGGAGTGCTCAGGAGGCATTGAAGGTGGTGAAGGGGAAGCCTGCATGGTCAGGGAAGGAAGTTCAGTTATGCAAGTGAAACCGCTGTGAGCAACCTGGTCCTTGGTTAGGTCCTGCCGGTGAGGACATGTGGGTTTGTGTCATGCTTAGAGCACCTTGACTGCAAGTGACTTGCATGGAGTGTTGATTCATGCTGCAGTACAGCTTTCTTTTTTTCAAAGATTAATTCATTTTTATTTGAAAGGCAAAGTTACGGAGGTACAGGAGACAGAGATCTTCCATCTGCTGGTTCACTCCCTAAATGGCTGCAATGGCCAGAGCTGAGCCAATCAGAAGCCAGAGACCAAGAGTCTCTTCCAGATCTCCTACATGGAGCCCAAGGCTTTGGGCCATTCGCTGGTGCTTTACCAGGTCATTAGCAGGAAGCTGGATCAAACTGGCACCCATATAAAATGCTGGCATCACAAGTAGAGGCATAATTTACCGAAACATGATGTTGGCCCCTACAGTGCAGCTTTCTGCTCCAAACGGAAGATCCTGGAGCATTAGCTTTATACCTGGGATTAGATTATACCTGTTTTAGTGAGAAGAATGTCACCATGTGCACAGAGGTGGTCTGACTTGAAATGCAGGTTTTCCATGGGGCTTTACTGTACTCGGCTTGCTGGTACTCTGGGAACTTACCACATGTTTGTCACCTGAAATGCCCCACAGGAAGCTCACTGCACCAGTAGTTCTAGTTGTGGTTAAAGACTTTTAAAAAAAAAACAAATGGCATTGACCATCACTGTTATGGAAGCATGATTTCAGGGACAGAGAGGACTGACCCCATTGAATAATCTGATGTGGACTGGAATTTGGAGGTTGGGGATCAAGGATCCCTGAGTGCAAAGACCAGCCTCTGGGGGAAGGATGGCTCCCTTGGCCTGCAGGTGCAGGGAGCAGCAAGCGGCAAGCAGGAAGCACTAGACTAACACTCTGCTTACCCCAGGTTCCTGTGACCTTTGTGGATATTGCTGTTTATTTCTCTGAGGATGAGTGGAAGAACTTGGATGAATGGCAGAAGGAGCTTTACAACAACCTCGTGAAGGAAAACTACAAAACCCTGATGTCCCTCGGTAAGGATGCCTACTCTGCCCTTTGGCAAACACTGTCTGGATTAGCCTGTGTTAAAACCCCTGGGCAAGAATTGTTTCATATTTATATACCCAGTGGGTACTCAAGAAATTAGTTGTTTATAATGCTAGTAAGGTAGAGCAACTTACAATGGGATAAAAATGATAGCCCCATGAGCAGGGTCCCTGACCATGGTCACTACACAGCTGCTACTCTGGACAACAGCAAGAAGAAAGCCCTCTGTGCCTCCCTGTCAGCTACGTCCCAACAATCTGGGCAAAGCTGCAGCCTGTGTGATATTGGCTCCATGGACCATTTCTCTGCACTAGAAGTCTGGAGTTCAGGTGACTTTCTCATGAAGTTCCTGATACAAGATGACCTACCTTTCTTAGTTGTGTAACTGCTGCTCGTAGGGGAAGATGGGGAGTTGTGATGGCAGAGAGATCTCCCTCACCCTTGAACTGGATTTGTTGGTCAACTTCACTCAGCCATCTCTTCCTTCCCAATTCTCTTCCAGATTCTGAGAATTCGGTGCCCAAGCCCGATGCCCCGGCCCAGGTAGAGCCCCGGGAAGAACCTTGTGTGTGGGAACAACGTCACCCTGAGGAGAGAGAAGTCCCAGTGGATCCAAACACAGGTGATGGCAGCTGAGGATGGCACCAGGAGACCCGGGGGAGGGCGAGTGACAAGTGTTGGCCACCCACGTGGAGTGCTGGCAGACACCATTGCTTATTTCGGGAAGGAACATCTCTTGAGCTGCTTCTGCCAAGCAGTCCTGTCGTCACTCACGTTTGGTGGTCACTTAAAGGGCCAGAAACCCTGCCATGCCTGTTTGCCTTTCAGTTTATCAAATCTGTGTGGCTCTCCACTTATGGATGAGTTGGGTGTAGAGATGAGTGAGGAAGGGCTTGGGCTCATGACAGCCTCTTGAAGACCCCAAGATCAGCCCAAGTGGTTGCAACAGCCAGAACTGAGCCAATCCAAAGACAAGGAGTCAGGAGCTTCTTTTGGGTCTCCCATGCAGGTACAGGGGCCCAAGGACTTGAGCCATTCTCTGCTGCTTTCCCAGGTCATAAGCAGGGAGCTGAATCAGAAGTGGAGCCATTGGGTCACCAACGGATACGTGGTACCATAGGCAGAGGATTAGACACAATTCTAATTCTTACACAAACACACCATACATGCAGACACGCCCTGCAGTCTCTTTCCTCACTCAGAGTGACCAAGTGTAATGTTCTCACACTTTCCCCGAGATAGAAGGTATAGGGGTTCTAGTCCCAGCTCTGTCTCAAAGTCAGCTTGGGGCCTCAGCCCTCACTGATAGTGTTAGACCAAATGAAGACTGGCGCTCTAACTGTTTTCTACTTAATTGTATGACCTTCCACCTGTTTGGGCCCTCTCTCCTCCTGTGCTTAGAAATAGAGAACATTTTCCTATTTTTAGATTTATAAGGCCACCATATGACATAGTGGGTAATTCTGGAGCCTGCTATGCTGCCATCCCATGCAGCCGCTGGGTCAAGTTCTGGCTGCTCCACTTCTGATCCAGCTCCCTGCTAATGCACCTGAGAAAGCAGGGGAGGATGGCTCAAGTACTTAGGCCCTGCACCTACATGGCAGGCCCAGGTGAAGCTTCTGGCTCCTGGCTGCAGCCTAGCCCAGACCTGACTTTTGCAACCATTTGGGGAGTGAACCAATAGATGAAAGATATATCTGTGCCTTCCTTTCTCCCTCTCTCTCTCTCTCGCTCTTGCTGTAACACTAACTCTGATTTCCAAATGAATAATCTCTTTAGGAGAGGGGGGAAAAAAAAGACCTGTCACCCTCTTTCTATTAAACAAAGCAGATTTATTTACTTATTTGAATGACAGATATAGGAGCTGTTTGGATGGTTTATCAGGCTAGTCCTCAGTCTGCAGTGTCGGCACCCCATGTGGGTACCTCTTTGAGTTCCGCTGTAAGGTAGCTTGTGAGGTTGCATCTGCAGACATAGTTTGTGGTTAGGCTGCCATGTCCTTTCTTTGCTCTGGGAGAGTACTTAAATTTTCCCTTGCTAGAGAATCTGTAACTTTCCCTTTTGAAAGTCCCTACCTCACGTGGAAAACATTTTCATGGAAACTTCCCTTACAGGGGAATTTACAAGAAAACGTTCTTACCCTGCCCTTCCCAGTCTTATGTTTTCGTTGGGATCTAGTTTGCTCTTTTAAAACATACAGTTCAGTGGCTCACAGAGGCATGCAACCAGCTTCATTTCCTGTTTCCAGAACACTTGCATTGCAAGAAGCTCTGTGCCCCTTAGCTCCCCTTACGCCATCCTTGGCAGCCAGGGATGTCGTTTCTATGCATTGGGCTGTCCTGAATCTCCAATGGCTTGTTCCCCTTTGTCATCTAGCACTCCTACATCTTTGCAATCTGCTACTGAGGTAAGAGTAGCTGGTATTATGTGTTAGCTTTTGACATCTAAAACACTATAACCTCAACAATTGACTGAATTCATCCATCCATCACTGCATGAGCGACACAACAGGATTAGTATGGCCATTTTACAGATTAAATGGAAAGTCCAAAACCCAGAGAGGTTAGATGACTGATTCACAGTGTGGCTGTGTGGTGGCAGTGTGGAAGGCGGGAGCCCGTCTTCAAAGTCCTCATCTAATCTCTTCTCTGTTGCCTGAGTGGTCTCCTGCCAGGAACTAACACACCCCACCCTGTAACAGCAGCAGAGGAAAATGGTTCCATGTGAAGATGTGTCAGTATCTTTCAGGTGTACGGATGTGATGTGTGACTCCTCTCAAGAGGGGTCTTGTAGCTTTTGGCTCAGCTTAACTTCTTACTAACAGTGTGTGTTGTGTGTGTGTCTAGCCACAGCCAGGCTGACTTCTGAGTGGAATGAAAAAGCAGGACAAGTTGCCCCTTACCTAGAGGTTACCCTCGGAGCTCCTCCTGGAGTGGCCCCCCTCCATTTTCACAGCATGGAGTTTTGGAGTTTTGTCCTCAGTATCTCCCTCCAGCCTCACCACACCTCATTTTGCTGTTTGTTTTCCCCTTTTTCTTGAGTGTCGGCCACTTCTCTGTCCTTGGGTCTTTCTGCTCCTCAGGGTCCCCCAAGGCTTCAACATGAGCCCAAGATGCCAGCCAGTCCTCTCCCCTGGCAAGTGCTGTCAGCCAGGCTGCCTCTGGATACAGGTGAGCACCCTGCAGGAAGAAGACATCACGTGATGTCACTCTCTGTCCCTAGGAGCAGAGCCCCTGGTGCCTGCACAGGATGTGTCCTCCCAGGTGAAGCGAGAGGAAGCCATGTGTGTCCGGGGCCAGCGGGGCCTGGAGGAGAGAGCCATCCCCACGGAATCCATCACCGGTGAGTGAGTGTCCCACCCAGGGGGGAGAAGCAGGGCCTGCCAGGCCCCAGGGGTAGCTGATGTGTGTGCCAGGCTAGAAACTGAGCTAGAGATGAGAGCTAGTCCAGGACTAAGCTGAGACAGGGTGTCTCCAGGGTGCGAACATGACACATGGCATTGACAATCTGCCAATATGGCTGGGCTGAGCTTGTTCTCTTTCCTCTCTTTATTGATCTTGTTTTAACTCCCGCTCCCTCCCCCGTTAAAGCCAGCATCATGGCAGCACTAAGTGCTTCCTGGGAAAATGCTTCACAGGACTGTACAGGTGGGGGAATGTGGATAGAAGGCATCCGCTACCTGGCCGGCCAGGGCTGTCGCTGTTGCTGTTGGGAATAAGGGCATACGAGCTGCTGTCTCTGTGCCAGACGCCCTGGTGCCTGCAGGCCTGTGGGGAGCTCCTCTTGAATGGTATTCCCAGCTGTGCAATTGTAGGGGAGAGCTCTGGGGGAGTCCCTGGACAAGCTCTCCAGAGAAACAGAGCCTTGCAAGTGTGCGTGTACACAGGCATGTGCCGGGAAGTTGAAAGAACTGGCTCTTGCAGTCCTGCAGGCTTGCAGGCAGCAGATCTGAGATCTAACACCGTGTGCTGGCAGAGCCCCCTCTTCCCGTGGGGAGGCCTTCTGCATCCTGGAGAGTGGTCCGTGTTATTCAAAGTCTGTTGTTGGTTTAAGTGTTCATCTCAGTTTTAAAGCATAGCCTTCATAGAATCACCTAGCATAATATTTGACCACATATCAGGGTGCTGGACAACCAAGTTGACACATAAAATTAACCAGCCCAAAGTACATTAGCATACCACAGCTTCCATTCATAGGTTAGAGCCCTGTACACCTCATGCCTCACCCCTCATAGTCAAAGCCTCAAATCCAAAGGTAAGTGTCTGGATAGAGGCACTTTCACTTGTCTATCCTCGGGCGTGTTCCTTGCAAACAGCCCAGCAATACAGTCTTGGCAGAGAGGTCTTTAAGAAGTAAGGCAGTAAGAGTAAATTAAGTTCACTGTAGAAAAAGGAAAATACTGGATCTTTTTTGCATGTTACCAAATTCTTGTTTAAATAACCAAGATAAAAGGCTTCCTGGCAGGGCTTGTTTCCCCAGAAAGCCCCGCTCCTAAGGAATCTTGTATCCCATGTTGGTCTCAGCAAGAGAAGGAGAAGCTCGCTGTGGGAGATGGAGGTCCCTAGAGGCACGGAAACTGTCTTAAAGCCACTCTCATGTCACCATGGTGTCCCCAGGAGCATCCACGTATCGGCAGCAAATGATCTGCTAATTGGAGACAAACCAACTTCACCTTTGGCTAATGAGATTTATTAGACCTATGCCTGATTTTTAGGAGAAAGATAATTATGTCAATCAAAAATGCAAACTTGTGGGCAGTTTCACTCCATCTCACATCTTTCCTGCTTTGGTTCCCACGAGTAGACTCCCCGATATCTGCCCAGGAACTCTTATCCCGGATTAAGCAAGAGGAGCACCAGTGCGTATGGGATCAGCAAGATTTGGCCGAGAGAGACATCCCTACAGACCCCAATTCAGGTGAGCAAGACAATGGAAGGAGCGCAGAGGGCTACCTGCAGTTTCCAAAGTGGAACTATTAGATTGCTATCTTACTGTCTCTTTTCATTGATATTAAAATTATCTCTGTGCTGCTTTTTATAACAGTCAAAACAATGGAAAAGCTTCTAAAAGCTGTGTCTTTTGGGTCAGAAAGGAAGCTATGTTTTCTGGGGTTTCTCTTGAGTGAAAACTAGTTCTTTGTCTCTCAATAAGTTCTTAGGCAAGGTTCCAGGCTTTCAGGGAAACATGTAAGATTGGGGAGGGTAGGAGTTCCACTTGCTGGGGCCACGTAGGGCTGTGGGGTTTGCAAAGCTGGGCGAATCCAGCATCCTTCTCCCTGGCAGCTGGGGTGCCAACGTTCCCTGCCAGGAAGAGAAGATGAGAAGTGGTGTGAGTCTAAGCCTGTAGCTTGTGACTTTTACACAGAGGCATCATGGGAGTGCACTGTCAGGAGTTCTCCGTGATGGCTGCTGCCATGGCTGAACTTTTGGGTCAGCAGCGCTAAGCTGTCCTGGGTCGCACGTGGGCTCAGCTGATAGAGTCAGAAGGCCTGCTTCAATCTAACTGCTGCTACAGTCCAGACGTGGGGTAGAACCTTCTCGTCTCTGGCCTACATGGGACACACCAAGCTGCTCATTAGGAAGGGCCTGCTAAGGGTGGGAGGACACCCGTAAATGCAACAGAGGGACCAAAGCCAGCACTGAAGCGTGTGGAACCTTTGCATGCCGTGGTCTTCAAATCTTTGAACAAGGTCTCATACTGACTTCTTTCCATCACGCCAGAGTCTCTCATCTCAGCACATGACATTTTATCCTGGATCAAGCAGGAAGAGCAGCCGTACCCTTGGGGCCCCCGCGACTCCGTGGAAGGCGAGCTTGGATTGGACTCTGGCCCCAGTGAGTAACACACCTGCCAGAACCCTTGGGAGTCTCCTCCCGAGTCGGATAATGGAGTCCCGACACCGGGGCTGGTGGCTGGCTTCAGGCAGGTGTCTTCTCCGCAGTGCAGCTCTCTGTAGCAGTGCCCTCAGGCAGCCCTCTGCTTCATGGGGCTCTCCTAGGGCATCTTTTGAAGCCCTCAGGCAGCTCTCTTTCTGCATTGGTGCTCTCCCAGGGGCACCCTTTGATGCTCTGCTGCAAAGCACTGTCCCTCTGCTTTAGAAGTTATCCCTAGGGTTGTCAGAAGCTCGCCTCACAGACTGGGTTGGGTGGCTTACACAACTATAATGTGTTGCTTTGGGCTTCTGCTAGTGAAAAGTTGTAAGTCAAGGAGGTGGTAGGCTCCCTGCTCTGTGACCTGTGTGTCCCCTCCCTGCCCTCCCCTGACTTGCCATCCATGGCATTTCCTTGGCTTTAGATGCGTCTCTCTGGTTCTCATTTTTATATGGTGGTCTGTTTGCCAGTATGTCTGTTTCCCTTCTTGTTTTTTTTTTTAATATATTTATTTTTTGATGATATTTACATAGTTGAAAAAGATATATACTCATATGGACCACTGATTAGGGAGAGGAGGTTCAAGGAATAGTGGAAAGTGAATGAGACCATTATTTATTTATTTATTCATTTTGTCTTCCTGTAACCGGGGGTAAGGGAGAGGGCCACTTCCAGCAGCCATTTGATGTCGTCCCATGGTCCCGAATGTGGCTGGCTCCCTTCTTGTAACAATACCAGATGTCTTGGTCAGAGGCCTCATCTTAACTGACTGCCTCTGCAGTGACTCTAGCTTCAAATCGGGCCACGTTAGGCAACACGGGGAGCATGGTTCAGCCTGTTACCAGCAGACTCTGTAAAGGTGCTGATCCAGGTTGTCCAAGGCACAGCTGAAAGTGGCAGGCAGCTCACAGCTTGCAGAACAGCAGCCACAGGGCCCGGGCCCCGAGCTGAAACCCTGGCGTAATGGAGAAATGCGCAAAGACTGTCTGAGGGAGAGGGATTTTTTTTCTCCCCCCAAATGAAACTGAGTGTCTTACCAAACCTGAGTGTCTTGGGTGTTTTCAAGAGCCACATAATGACCTAGGCATAGGTTTGTGGATTATTTAACACTCTCAGCATCAGACCCTGTCCCATCACCTGGCCTTCCAGACATTTGGCCTGGTGTCTCTGCTCAATCAGAGTATTTACTACAGGGCTAACCCTTCCATGCCCATGCTTCTGATGTCTTGGAGAAATGTAATATCCGCCTCAGAGCCAAAGACATGCTTGTGCCTAAGTCTGCAGGGCTGTTCCCAAAGCAGCCGAAAAGGTCACACTCTCCCAGGTCAGCTCTGCCAGACCGGGACAGGAGAAGACCAACATATGTGCTTGCTTTATATATGCTGGCAAAGAGTCCTCTTGGGAACCTGTAGGCCTGGCAGGAGACTGGGCCCTGAAGGTAACGACTGCAGCCCCCACGCCTCCAGTTTTAGCTACAGGCTTGAAGGCAGAGGCCACTGTGCCAGGAAATTCTCCCCCAGTCCTTGTCTCTCAGTGTTACCTGGTAATTCTTTAAAGATTTATTTATTTGTATTGGAAAGGCAGATATACAGAGAAGAGGAGATAAACAGAGAAAGATCTTCTGTCTGCTGGTTCACTCCCCACGTGGTCACAATGGCTGGAACTGCACCTTTCCCAAGCCAGGAGGCAGAAACTTCCTCCAGGTCTCCCATGCAGGTGCAGGATCCCAAGGCTTTGGGCTACTTTGACTGCTTTCCCAGGCCACAAGCAGGGAGGTAGATGGGAAGTGGAGCAGCCAGGATTAGAAATGGTGCCCATATGGGATCCCGGTGTATGCCATGCAAGGACTTTAGCCACTAGGCTACCATGTGAGGCCCTACCTGGTAAGTTTTCCCAGCCAATTGGGAGTGCCCAGGCCTGAAGAAACCTCTTGCTGGGACCTGTGTCATCGTGGAAGTAGATCTGGGAAGGCCTCTGGGGGATTTGCTAGCCTTTGCACAGAACCAAACCATTCTGCTACTGCAGTGTGGATGTAGGAACTAGTAGCGTGAGTTGCCTGGAATTGGGGAGACAGGATTAGATGGAAGTATCTTTTCCACTTGCCCAGCCATGGCAGCTTCTAACCGGGGCCTCTGTCTTCCTCCCAGGGTGAGCCCACCTCCCATTTACTGATAGAATTGGAGATCAGTATCTCATATACTTCTCTGATTTAAAACTAACCTAGTGTTCTGGTTGCTGGGGACAAATGGACAGACTTTTGGTAAGACATGGGATCATTTAGAAGAACTTTCAAGAGAGTGGTTGGAGGCAAGAGGGCAGTGACATAGAGGATAACATTCAGAAATATATGATACCCGCGCTTGCCAGCCTCCTCCCTCACCCCTGGGATAGGCAGACCAAGTGGACACTGCATTTTAGTAAGAGATTCCTGGATGTAGATATTAATGTCTGAATTCCTGCCGCCCTCAGATGGGTAGTGTAAAGTGAGGAAAAACCCAGCTCACATGACGGTCTGTGGAAGCAAGAAGCATAGATAAGGCTTTGCAGTCCAGTGGTTACCCCTTGCTTCCAGAGTGAGTGGTGGGGTCAGGAGCCTGGCGCCAGGTCACCCTACCTGGATGGCAACACCTGCGGAGTGTGATTTAGTCTCTATTTAGCTAACAGATATTGGCTTTGTGCCTGTTAGAATTCAAGAGTGGAAAATTCGAGAAGGGGACCAGGGCACTCGGTTGTGTGTAGAGGTCCTTCTGAGACTGTGCCATTCTCTGCGTCCGTGTCCAGTTGCCGCCATGCAGCTGCAGGCCAGGGAGTCCTTAGGGCAGGTGCAGCCCAGCAGAGAGAAGCAGAAGGGGTGAGGGCACTCACCAACCAGTGCTGGGGGAGCCAAGCTGCATCAGGCAGCAAGGACAGAGGCTGGAGCAGGAGACTGGCGGCCTGGCCACCTGGCCGCCTGGCAGGGAAGTGGACAGATGCTCACGAGGCGTTGGAAGAGTTGCCAGAGGAGGACCTCCTCGGGATGGGCTTCCTGGGAAGTATGCCAGGATGTGGATGCGCCTGTGGTCTCTTGGTGCCCAGTCCTCATGGGAATAGCAACAAGCCAGGAGTGAGAGCAGCAACCCTGCACAGAGGGAGACCCACAGGGTAGCTGCCCCAGGGGCTTCAGCCAACCCGACAGAGGCTCTAGAGCTGACCCCTGACATGAGAGGATCGTGTTGGCCTGTGTTCTGTCAAGCTGGTTCTCCACCTGGTTGGTTTTGATGGGGAAAGGGAAAGGAAGGGGCGCCCAGTCCGTTGAAGCTGTTGATTAAGAACAGACCTTGGTCAGGGGGGAGGATGAAGGGTTGAGCAGACGCAAGGGAAGCCGGAGGAGCGGCTTCCCGGGACAGCCGGCCCTGAGCTGAGGGGGCAGGAGGAGGGAACATGAGGTCAGGGAAGGTTGTCAAGAGGTGAAGGCGGAAGCACACAGCAGCTGAGCCTGGGCCTTGGCCCCGGCGCACTCCCACGCAGGGTCGGCCGGCTGGTGGGGGAACGGCAGAGTGTTGAAGGCAGCAGCAGCGTTTCCGGGGGGGCAACAGCAGCATGTAGAGATGCCCTCGGGACCGCATGGCCAACGCCCTGCCACGGCCTACTGCTTCAGGCCTGGGGACACATTTTCTATCAGATGAGAGATTTTTCCCCACGGTAAACTAACACTGTCCGCCAGGCTACAATTCAACCTGTTTATGTCTGGGAAACCATGACTTCCAGGGTAACTTCCTGATAACCGGAGCCCCCGCCCCTTGGCTTCAGCATTCCGGAAGAGTGACCTGTCCCTCTTGTGCTGTCCCCTGCTTTTAGTGCTCCCCTGCCAGACTCTGGCAAGTCCGAGATCGTCTTGTTCAGTCTCCTTAGTTAGAATTGGGGGCCCAACCAGCAAGCGACCTTGGCGCCCAACCCAGGAATGTGTGGGGTCCCAGGTGTGAGCACACTGCCCACACGGTCACCTTGTCTCTGCATCTTCCCTCCAGCTGACAGCCTACTGCTGGTGAAGAACCCGCCCCAGGCCCCGCAGCAGCCACAGCCGCAGCCCCAGGCCCAGGCCCAGGCCCAGCCACAGACCCAGCCGCAGCCCCATCAGCAGAGCCTGCCCCCACTCCCTGTGGCCGAGAACCCCGGGGGCCCTCCGAACCGCGGACTGTTGGACGAAGACTTCCCTGGGCTCCCTGGAGAGCGAGGTGCCAACGAGGCACAGCCTGGTGGGGAGAGTGGCGTGGGTGGCGGTGGCGGTGGTGGCACTGGTGGTGTTGGTGGCGGCGGCGGCAGCAGCGGCGCAGGCACAGGTGCGGGTGGTGGCTGTGGCAGCTGTTGCCCTGGCGGGCTGCGACGAAGCCTCCTGCTGCATGGTGCACGCAGCAAGCCCTACTCGTGCCCGGAGTGCGGCAAGAGCTTTGGTGTGCGGAAGAGCCTCATCATCCACCACCGCAGCCATACCAAGGAGCGGCCCTACGAGTGCGCGGAATGCGAGAAGAGCTTCAACTGCCATTCGGGCCTCATCCGCCACCAAATGACGCACCGCGGCGAGCGGCCCTACAAGTGCTCCGAGTGCGAGAAGACCTACAGCCGCAAGGAGCACCTGCAGAACCACCAGCGGCTGCACACGGGCGAGCGGCCCTTCCAGTGCGCGCTGTGCGGCAAGAGCTTCATCCGCAAGCAGAACCTGCTGAAGCACCAGCGCATCCACACTGGCGAGCGGCCCTACACTTGCGGCGAGTGCGGCAAGAGCTTCCGCTACAAAGAGTCGCTCAAGGACCACCTGCGTGTGCACAGCGGCGGCCCAGGCCTCGGGGCCCCTCGGCCTCAGCAGGCGCCTCCCGAGCGAGACTAGGGCTGGGCTGGGGGGAGAGGGGCGGACTGGAGCCAGGGCATGACCGGCCCTTGGGTATCCTGGGGACCCACCAACCTGCCCCGTGGCTCCTGGTGCACCTTCCTGCCCTCTACCCTCCACCTGCCCGAAATTGGACACAGAAATTACACTCCAGACAGGGTCCCCAAAGGATTGGATGGGGTCACCCCCCGATCTGTCCAGCCTGAGTGGACAGCCCAGCTCATCTCAGAGGGTGGACCAAGCTGCCCGGGGAAGGTGCCAGAAGAATACAGGGGCGGTGGTCCTCGTGCACCCTCCTCGTGCCACCCAGTATGCTCCGTGGCCGCTGGGGCTGCCCGTTGTGGGCAGGGAAATGGCCCAGAGCCTGAGGAAGTAAGCCCTTAGGCCTAGGAGGCACCCTGAGCGAAGGAGCTGTGAGCGAAGGGATGTGCTAAGGGTACCAGCTTAATGGTGACAACACTGCCTCGCGTTGGAGTAGCGCTTTATACTTTTTAAAAAGTGTTTTCTATCCGTTATCTATTTTTGCCCTTAGCCTATCCCCCCGAGATAGGTGGGGTAGGATTTTCCTGATCTCATAACCGAGGAAAGTGAGACATAAGTGAGACGATTTCCCCACAATCACACAGTGGCGGTGGCCAGGCGGGAGCCGCTCCAGGGCTGCTGGCCTGCGCAGTGTCCCCACCGCAAGCACTGCCTACCTCTGTGTCCAAGGGACTGCTCCTCCGGGTGGGTCTCTGTGCTCCCCCTTTCCCGACCCCTCCTCCGAATCAGAAGCCACAGTGAGGAGGGGCGGGGACTACACACAGGGTTACCAGCACTAGGGAACACACTGGCTACCAAATGCCCTGGGGTCGTGCTCCTGGAAAGCCCTTGGCAGGCAGCTCCAGGGTGGCACCCCTGCAGCCTCAGCCAGTCCTGTCCACCTCCCGTCCCTCAATCTGGTGCAGCAGCATCTTCTCACTGCACACTGGTGGCCGAGCCCTCCAAGAGGCTGCTGGCGCCCTGGGTCAGACCTCATGGGTGGCTGCTCCCAGTTTCCCCAGGGCAGAGGGAATCAGGGAGAGGCTTTGGCCTCCAGAGAGGCTGTCCAGGAAGTGAGCCTCTTCCAGGAGGGCCTGGCAAGTGGGTGCTAGAGCCTGAGCCTCAGTAGCCCTCCTGCTCTGGGCCTCCCAATTGGTGCTATCCCTTAACTGACCGTGATCACGGACATGGACGCAGACCCTGCAGGCGCCCAGGGAAGCGCCCAAAGGACTCCCTTTTACGTTGGTGCACCGCTCCGTGGCCCTGGACGCCACGCCACAGGGGCCACGGACCCCATTTCAGCGTCTTGCATGGCCAGGCACCAGGGTGGGGTGGCATGCCCCAGGACCCTTGTTTGTGTCAAAAACAGCTTTCTGCTCTTCCCACAAACCCTGCTTCTCTCGCAGCCAGGGAGCACGGTGGGCAGCCCGCACTTGGCACCACCCCGCTTCCACGAGTGCTCCGCTTTCCTGCCCTTCCCCCACCTGCGCTGCTCCGCTTTCCTCAGCCTCTCCCCCCCCCCTTTTTTTTTGCCGTGCAAAGGGAATTCTTGAAATTAAATAAAAGGTATCCAGATTGCAGACTGCATGTTCCCAAGGCTGGAAGGCTCTCCAGCGTGGCTTCCTACAGTAAAGTCTCAGTGAACTGGAATCCAACTAACTGAGCATTTTTATTTCTTTCTTACTCATTCTGCGATGTTTTAACAAGTTGGGATGTGGAGTCAAAGGTTTAATGATTTGGGAGCAGAAGCCACGGAGGCTGAGGGCAGTGGGAACTTCCCAGGTAGGATTTGTCAACAGTGTGTGACTTTTTGTAAGCATACATAGAAAACATTTATTTTAAAGATTTTATTTTTATTATTTTTTTTTATTGGAAAGGCGGATATACAGAGAGGAGAGACAGAGAGGAAGATCTTCCGTCCGATGATTCACTCCCCAGGTGAGCGCAACGGCCGATGCTATGCCGATCCGAAGCCAGGAGCCTCTTCTGGGTCTCCCACGCGGGTGCAGGGTCCCAAAGCTTTGGGCCGTCCTCGACTGCCTTACCGGGCCACAGGCAGGGAGCTGGAAGGGAAGCAGGGCTGCCGGAATAGAACCGGCGCCCATATGGGATCCCGGGCGTGCAAGGCGAGGACCTTAACCACTGCGCCACTGCGCCGGGCCCAGAAAACATTTATTTTAAAAGATTTTATTTTATTGGAAGTGCAGAATGACAGAGAGAAGGAGAGACAGAAAGAGCTTCTGTCTGCTGATTCCCTCTCCAAGTGGCTGCAACAGTCGGAGCTGGGCTGAGCCAAGAGCCAGGACCCTCCTCTGGGTCTCCCACGCGGGTGCAGGGTCCCAAAGCTTTGGGCCATCCCCCTGCTTTCCTACGCCACGAGCAGGGAGTTGGATGGGGAGTGGAGCTGCCGGAACATGAATTGGCACCCGTGTGAGATCCCAGCACAAAGCAAGGCAAGGATTAAGCCACTGAGCCATGGCACTGACGCCACAATTTTATAAGCCTAATTATGGGGAAGAAGATCCAACAATCTTTTTCTTTTTTTTCCTCCTGGGAGTATAAGGAAGAGGAAGAAATCACTGCTGAGATCCAGATTCAAATATTTGAACACTTGGCTCTCATCTGTCTGCTTTACCCTCAAGCAGCTAATTCTCAGAGGGTTAGTGACTGAGGAGGGAGCACCGATGACGTCTCCATTCTGTAGTCTGTGATACACTGCAGCACGTGCCTCTCCCCCAACCCCGGCCTGTACCCCGAATCTCCCTCATCCTTAGCACAGGCTCTGGAAGAGAGTCGTGTGGTGTTTCCAGAGTGGACCAACTGCCACGGCTCCAGGATGCTGGCCTTCGTGCTGTGCTGCTTACATGGCCTTGGTCGGGTTTAGCACATACCAGAAAGGCACTGCAGGGGCTACAATGTGATGGAAGCTGGAGAAAAACCCACCGGAAGTGGAAGCGCAACCATGGCAACAGCATTGGCTGGGGTGCGGGGCCGGGTTTCATGTAAGGCGTGAGAGCTCACGATCCTCCAAGGATCCAATGGAACTTCACAGAGGAGCCAGGGGCTGAGGAATAAGCTGGATGGAGCAGAGGAAGAGGGCTGTGTGGCCTGGGGATGAGCAAGGGAGGGAGATGACCTGCATATAACGCAGTAGACTCGGGTGGCCCAAGCTGGGTGGATGGGAAGAAGTTGTAGGTGATGCAGCCGGATGGTGAGGCTGAGCCAGGCTATGAGCAGGGAGGAGGGGGGATATTCAATGCAGTGTGGCCCCATGGGACCCCTTAAAAGCTGAGAGCATACACCTCGATTCTGGGGTGAGGAAGGAGGTGGATCAAACTCTAAGAAGGCAGATTGGAGCCAGGCAGCACTGAAAGCAAACCAACAGGTAAACAGTTATGGCCAAAGATCTAGGCACCGAAATAGGCTCTGTGAGATCTGGTTCCTGGGTACTGGGCGTTGGAGATGAATGAGAAAACGGGAGGACACTTAGGACCAGAACCAGTAGTTAAGATGCACTTGGTCCCTGCAGCGGGCATTGTGGCATAGCACGTGAAGCTGCTGCTTGTAGTGAAGTTCCTGTTGGAGTGCTGGCTACTCCTCTTCAAGTGCAGCTCCCTATTGGTGTGCCCAGGAAGGCGGTGAGTGCTGACCCACATGCTTGGCCCCTTGCCACCCACACGGGCGACCAGGATAGAGTTCCTGGCTCCTGTCTTTGACCTGGCCAGATCTCTCATTCTCTGTCATTCTTCCTTTCAGATAATAAATTTTAAGAAGAAAGATACGCATGGGATGCCTGTGTCCCATATGGGAGTGCTTGGCTGCTTGTCTCAGCTCTGTTTCCAATTCTAGCATCCTGGTATTACACGCTGCAGGAGGTGGCCCAAGTACTTAGGTCCATGCTACCCATGTGGGACATCTGGATTGAGTTTTAGGCTTCTGGGTTCGGCCTGGCCTAGCCCTGGATATTACCGGCAGTTGGGGAGAAAGCCCACAGATGGAATCTCTCTCTTTGCTTTTCAGATAATTAAAAAATAGTAAAAAAGTTCATAGAAGATGGGATTAAAACATGTTTACTAACAACAACACACTATTCCTAAGAGGACTTCTGTACTAGTTTTTCAATAATTAGTAAAACTTTGAATAGATTTTACACCAAAACAATCAAAATTCAAAATGTGAGAAAGGGTAATAAGTAAAAACAAACAATAAACCTTGTCACCCACTCATCCAGGGCACTTAGGTGGCGGTATCCAGGTTGTCAATCGCTCAGTATGAAGTCTCTTCAAAACATGAAGTATGTGTTTTACGAAAAAATATGTATGATGTCAAAGATACTTTGCACCACTTATTTTTTGTTATTTTTAAACATATTTATTTTTTGAAAGGTTTTACAGAGAGAGAGAGAGAGAAGGAGAAACAGTGAAAGAAGTATTCCATCCACTGGTTCACTCCCCAAATGAGTGAACAACCTGGAGCTGACCTGAGCTGATCCCAAGCCCAGAGCCAGGAACTTCTTCTGGGTCTCCCACGTGGGTGCAGGATCCCAAAACTTCCGTCATCCTCTGCTGCTTTTCCAGGCCCCAAGTAGAGAATTAGATCAGAAGTGGAATAGTACCCAAATGGGTTGTTAGGTAGAGGCCTAGCTTGCTATGTGATGGTGCTGATTCAAAACTGCTGATAGTGATATTCTCTGCAAGAAATGTCTGGCACGAGCAGTAGGGTTTTGTCGGGTGGAGGGAACTTTGCGCTGTAGACAAGCGGACAGGTAGTATCTCAGCGAAGCAGGGTCTGTGCGGCGACGTGCAGTGATTTTCTGTTGGTGTGAAGAGCTAAGTTCCCAGAAGCAGCACCTGATGTCTACCACTTGAAATGAAGTTCGTGGCCCGTGTTTATGTAGACAGTATGTTATAAATTTACAAGTGCAGGGCTCAGCGTGATGAGTCCTTGCCTTCTCAGTGCTGGGATCCCATATGCACTCCAGTTTGTGTCCCGGCTGTTGTTGCCACTTGGGGAGTGAATCAACAGATGGAAGATTTTTTCTCTCTGTATCTCCTTCTCTCTGTAAATCTGCCTTTCCAATAAAGACAAATACATCCTGAAAAAAAATAAGCAGGTATAGCTGTAGCAGTGTTCCTGGAACTGGATTTTTTTTTTCCAAAAATTTGTTTATTTAAAACACAGAGCCTGAGAGAGAGAGAGAATGAGAGAAAGAATCTTCCATCCACTGGTTTGCTTTCCATATGGCTGCAACAGCTAGGTCTGCTCCAGGCTGAAGCCAGGAGCTCCATCTGCGTTTCCCATACAGGTGTCAGGGCCAGCTTCTGCTGCCCTCCCAGGTGCATTAGAGGAAAGCTGCATTGAAATCTGAGTAGCAAGGACTCAAACTTGCATACTGTCCTGGTGTTGGGTTTAAAGTACATAGTGCTTAATGGTTATGCATTCATGCACGCCAAACCAAAACTCCAAGCACACAACCTAACATGTAGCATGAGGACTAAAGTAAATTTGAAGTAAATATTTGAAATGAGAGTTATCTTGTATTTTGAAAGATGCGTGTTTACAATGATTGACTACAGTGAACTGGTTTGGGTACTTGACCCTACACTGCTGGAAACTGTGTTTCTGGTTTATATAAAGTCACATAGCAGGTGAACTTTCGGGATAGAACCACTTGCCATCTAAGACCGCGTATTTTTTCTCCAAGAAAATTTTTATACTTTTTCAAAAATATACTGAATTTTTATACTTTTTCAAAAATCCACTAAAAATACTTATCAGGATTCTGAGCACACTCAAGCCACAATAAGGGCCCGGAGGTTTGTCCTAATTTCGGACCTTGTTTTTGACTTTGCTGGACTCCAGGCTGGTTTTCTTTTGTTGCACGCTGCTGTTCACCCTCCGGCCGCACGGGGGCGCGATGGTAATCCGGGGGAGGCGCGAACAAGCGGGGGAAACGCGTCTTGGCTCCCAGAATGCACCTTGTATCAACACCGTGGCTGAGGCGGCTTGCCGAAGCGTCCCTGGTTGTCTGCCTGAGCGGCGCGGCGTCTGAGGGCTTTCGGGCGGGACTCGGGGTTCGCGAGGCTGCTGGAGCCATGGCGGAGTCGGCCCCTGCTCGGGTAAGCGGCCCCTGGCCGTGGAGGACGCGTCCGGGATGGCGGAATGCTCTTCCAGGGCGGGCCTTCGTGGTGGGGACTCGGTGTGGGGCTGGGTGTGAGGAGCTTTGGGGGTCCTGCGCCGCGCGCCCTCGGGAGGAGTGTGTGTGTCGGGAGGAGTGTGTGTGTAGGAGTGTGTGTTGGGAGGATTGTGTGTGTGTCGGGAGGATTGTGTGTGTGTCGGGAGGAGTGTGTGTGTGTCGGGAGGAGTGTGTGTGTGTGTTGGGAGGAGTGTGTGTGTTGGGAGGAGTGTGTGTGTGTGTTGGGAGGAGTGTGTGTGCGTGTGTTGGGAGGAGTGTGTGTGTCGGGAGGACTGTGTGTGTGTTGGGAGGAGTGTGTGTGTGTGTCGGGAGGAGTGTGTGTGTGTGTTGGGAGGAGTGTGTGTGTAGGAGTGTGTGTGTCGGGAGGAGTGTGTGTGTGTTGGGAGGAGTGTGTGTGTGTGTTGGGAGGAGAGTGTGTGTCGGGAGGAGTGTGTGTGTGTGTGTTGGGAGGACTGTGTGTGTTGGGAGGAGTGTGTGTGTGCGTCGAGAGGAGTGTGTGTTGGGAGGAGTGTGTGTAAGAGTGTATGTGTCGGGTGGAGTGTGTGTAGGTGTGTCTGGCAGAGTGTGTGTGTTGGAAGGAATGTGTATGTGTAGGTGTGTGTGTAGGAGTGTGTGTGTCAGGAGGAGTGTGTGTGCGTGTGTCGGGAGGTGTGTGTGTGTAGGAGTGTGTGTGTAGGTGTGTCTGGCAGAGTGTGTGTGTTGGAAGGAGTGTGTATGTGTAGGTGTGTGTGTAGGTGTGTGTGTAGGAGTGTGTGTGTAGGTGTGTGTGTGTGGGGTGTGCCCAGGACTCCCTTCCTTCCCGCCTGTGGCTCTGCTGGGTTCACGGTCACAGGTGGCGGTCCCTTTGGGGCCAGGTGCGAAGTGCAGTGTGTGTGGAGCCAGCCGTCTGCGCTCCCCCTGGGCCGGCCTGGTCCCCCTGCTCAGCCGTGCCCCCTCGGGACAGCCCCGGACACTGGCAGCCAGCTCTCAGCCGGCCAGCGGGGGATGCAAGCCCCTGGCTGCGCGTCTGCCCTGCCCGGATGATGCCCCGGGCTTCTCCTGGCTTCTCCTGGCTTCTCCTCGCTTCTCCTCTCATCTGGGAGACTAACAGCGATGCTGGAGAATACAGGGAAGGGCAGATGGAATTGCCTTGTAGCCATGTAGCATTTCTTGCTACAGAGTACTTTGAAATGCATGTGAGGTCTTCGTGGAAATGCTGGGTAGTGAGAACTTGGCCGTGCAGGGCGGGAACTCCAGGGATTGTGCGGAGGGAGTGGGTAAGAAGGGGCACTGGGAAGGCCTAGAGGACACTGTGTTTGCTTCCCAGCAATTTACCAGTTCAGGTGGGAAGACAAGGCATGGAGGTTGGCAGCATCTCCCACACCTGGCTCCTTTAAACTCGGCCAACGAGTTGGGTTTTCCTCAAGACCAAATTAGAGGAGTTTGCGCAGGTACTTCCGCATGTATGTCAGTACTCCCTGCTAAGAGGGCGCCTTAAAGAGTCGCCCCAATCTGCTGTTGTATTCACAGCAAGGAGCGCTCCCCTCCCTCCCCCAGATGCAGGAGAGAAGGAAAAAAACAGAAATATTTTTCCCACGTACCTTCCTCCAGGCCTGCACGTCCCCACCCTAAGCGGAGGCGTACACGGGTGTGCATCCCTCTCAACTAGGAAAACAATGTTTAAAAAGAAAATAAAAAACACAGAACTAAGTGAGCACTGGCAAATTGCTCCCTCCTCCCCTGTCCCCCAAGTTCACCCAACTCTGTGGATAACCTATGCTTTTGTCATGGCAGATTTTTTAAAAAAAGATTTTATTTATTTTTATTGCAAAGTCGGATATAGAGAGAGAGGAGGAGAGCCAGAGAGGATCTTCCATCTGATGATTCACTCCCCAAGTGGCCACAATGGCCGATGTTGAGCTGATCGGAAGTCCGGAGTTTCCTCCGGGTCTCCCTCTCGGATACAGGGTCCCAAGGCTTTGGACCGTCCTCGACTGCTTTCCCAGGCCACGAGCAGGGAGCTGGATGGGAAGTGGAGCAGCCAGGACTCCAACCGCCACCCATATGGAACACTGGAGCCACAGCCAGAGGAATATATCGCTGTGTGACCCTACACTTTGGTCACCTGTGTTCGAACCCTCTCAATTAAATGAATTAACTGAGTGGAATGACTCAAGTGGGTTTGCGTCAAACTTTAAGTGTCATTTCTTTCCATCTTGTTTCATGTTGTCCATGTGTGTCTGAGACTGTCATGCTGTCCCAAACAATTTTTTCTGGGATACTTCCTCTCAGCATCTCCGTCTCAGGTCCTGCTGTAGAGACAGCCTTGAATACAGTGTGTGTCATGCGAAGGAATGTGGCGTGTTGGAGGCTTGGGGACTGAAATGAACATGCGGTGGGGCAATGAGAATTGGAGGATTAGAAGGAAAATGCTTTTAGGTTTAACAAAATCATTGTAGTAAGTGTTTATTAAGGATTGGCTATGGGGGCCCGGCACCATGGCGCAGTGGTTAAGGTCCTCGCCTTGCACGCCCGGGATCCCATATGGGCGCTGGTTCTAGTCCCGGCGGCCCTGCTTCCCATCCAGCTCCCTGCCTGTGGCCTGGGAAAGCAGTCAAGGACAACCCAAAGCTTTGGGACCCTGCACCTGCGCGGGAGACCCGGAAGAGGCTCCTGGCTTCGGATCGGCGTAGTATCGGCCCGTTGTGCTCACTTGGGGCGTGAATCATCGGACGGAAGATCTTCCTCTCTGTCTCTCCTCTCTGTATATCCGCCTTCCCAATAAAAAAAATAAATAAATCTTTAAAAAAAAAAAAAAAGGATTGGCTATGTGCTGTTGCCTGTACTGGTTGCTAGGATGCACAGGAGAATCAGTTAGGTCTTGTGGGTAGGTGTGGTAAGGAAGTTTGTCTTTTTTGTCTGGAGCCTTGGAAAGGTGTTTATTTATTTAAGATTTTATTTAGTTTTATTAGAAAGTCAGATATACAGAGATGAGAGGAGACAGAGAGGAAGATCTTCCATCCGCTGCTTCACTCCCCAAGTGGCCACAATGGCCAGAGCTGAGCCAATCCGAAGCCAGGAGCCAGGAACTTTCTCTACGTCTTCTACGTTGGTGCAGGGTCCCAAGGTTTTGGGCTGTCCTCGACTGCTTTCCCAGACCACAAGCAGGGAGCTGGATGGGAAGTGGTGCCACTGGGACACGAACTGGTGCCTGTATGGGATCCCAGCCATGTGCAAGGCGAGGACTTTAGGCGCTAGGCTATGGTGCCGGGCCTAGAGGAAAGATTTTTAACAGTGGTGACATGATTATCAGTGAAGCCTGACTGCAAAGTACATCATCCTGTTTATCCTGTAGCCCAAAATATCAGACAAACTGGCTTAAAGAAATGAACACTGACACGGGAAAATCTCATAGAATATGCCAAGAGTGAAACACAGGTCATGAAATACGTAAACGTTTCATTACAAAGATATCAATGTCTCAGATGATGAATAATCTGAATGTTCTGAGTTGATCCATTAATCACACCATCCCTTGTAGCTAGACAGTTATTATCTGTGAATTAAATTAGACCTGTGTTAAAATGAGCAATATGAGGGCCTGGTGCAGCTTGATGGCTAAATCTTTGCCTTGCAACCACAGAGATTCCATATGGGCGCTGATTCGTGTCCTGGCTTCTCTACTTCCCATCCAGCTCCCTGTTGTGGCCTGGGAAAGCAGTAGAGGACGGTGCAAAGCCTTGGGACCCTGCACCTGCGCAGGAGACCCCACAGAGGCTCCTGTCTTCAGGGTTTGAACCGGCTCAACTCCAGCTGTTGCAGCCATGTGGGGAGTGAACCAGCAGATGAAAGGTCTTTCTGTATCTCCTTCTCTCTGTAGATCTGACCTTGCAGTAAAAATAATAAAATAGATATTTTTTTCATAAAGATAATAAAATATTTTTATACGTATTTATTTATTTTTATTGGAAAGTCAGATCTGCAGAAGGAAGGAGATAGAGACGATTTTTTCCAGACGCAGTTCTCTCACGTGCTGGTCAGTGCCATGGCCCAGCCTAACATTAGCCATCCCCTGTTCTGAGTAACTGGTAGATAGGGACACTGCTTTGTTTACTGGATGTTTGGAATGACCTTTTCTGACGCCCGTGTCTGATCTTTCAGCACAGGAGAAAACGACGCTCCACTCCTTTAAGTTCTTCCACACCTCCTGCACAAGCCACGGAGAAAAGTTCCTATTTCCAGACCACAGAGGTCTCCCTCTGGACAGTAGTGGCTGCTCTCCAGGCTGTTGAGAAGCAGCTGGAGTCCCAGGCAGCCAGGCTGCAGAGCCTGGAGGGACGTGCGGGGACGGCCGAGAAGAAGCTGGCCGACTGCGAGAAGACGGCCGTGGAGTTCGGCAACCAGCTGGAGAGCAAGTGGGCCGTGCTGGGCACGCTGCTGCAGGAGTACGGGCTGCTGCAGCGGCGCCTGGAGAACGTGGAGAACCTGCTGCGCAACAGGAACTTCTGGGTGCTGCGGCTGCCCCCGGGCAGCAAGGGGGAAGCCCCCAAGGTAGCCTCATTAACTCTGTTTTTTTTTTCAAGATTTGTTTTTGTTGGAAAGTCAGATACACAGAGAGGAGTAGAGACAGTGAGGAAGATCTTCCTTCCAATGATTCACTGCCCAAGTGACCACAACACCTGTAGCTGAGCCAATCCAAAACGAGGAGCCAGGAGCTCCTCCAGGTCTCCCACTCGGGTGCAGGGTCCCAAGGCTTTTGGCCGTCCTTGACTGCTTTCCCAGGCCACAAGCAGGGAGCTGGATGGGAGGTGGGGCTGCTGGGATTAGAACCGGTAGAACCGGCGAGGCGAGGACCTTAACCACTTCACTATCACACCAGGCCCCTTGTTAACTCTTAAAGTCAGGCAAGAATGGGGATGGGACCCCTCTCAGGTTCTTCCCTCCTGGCAGTGAGTCATCATGCTTTTGTGTGCCAATTGTGATTTCAGGTGTCCAGATCGCTTGAGAATGATGGTGTCTGTTTCACTGAGCAGGAGTGGGAGAATCTGGAGGACTGGCAGAAGGAGCTCTACCGAAATGTGATGCAGAGCAACTATGAGACACTGGTGTCCCTGAGTGAGTAACAGCCTTCCCCCAGAGCCCCGTCTTAGATACTCTGGTGGCCTGTGCCTGCTGGGGCCGTGGGCAGCTGCACGTCTGCACTCCTCCCACTTACAGAGAAGTCTGGAAAGTTCTCCGCTTCGCTCTTTTGTGCTTTTCCCTCCGTGTCACAGTCAGTCCTGGAAAGTGTTTACTATGAGATACGACGTCATTGTACATGGTGGTGTCATATTGCTAGGGCTCTTTCTGCTTTTAAGATTGACTTATTTATTGTCGAAGGGCAGATTACAGAAAGGAGAGACAGAGAAATCTTCCATACACTGGTTCATTCCCCATATGTCTGCAACGGCTGGACATCCAAAGCTGGGAGCCAGGAGCCAGGAGCTTCTTCCAGGTCTCCCAGGCAGGTACAGGGGCCCAAGGCCTTGGCTGGATCAGAGTGAGGGGGCAGGCAGTAGCAAATGGGCCAGAGAGGTGAGTGTGACCTTGGTTATTTCTTTGTTAGTCCCAGTAGCTGTTACCTTGTTGTAGTGCCCTTGCAAGCATGAACTTAGATTACTTAAGGAAAGCATTGGCCTCAGCCAATGTGGTGGTGATGTTGAGGGTGACAAGAAGGGCTCTGTAGTCGGGCTAACTTAACCATCAGTGTCCTTAATGATAGAGCAGTGGTGACTTCTTCATTAGGATTCATCAAAATTAACTTTTTTTTTTTTTTTTAAGATTTACTTATTTTTATTGGCAAGCCAGATATACAGAAAGTAGGAGAGATTGAGAGGAAGATCTTTCATCCACTGATCTACTGCATAAGTGGCCACAACAGGCTTTGGGCCATCCTCTGCCCTCCCAGGCCACAAGCAGGGAGCTGAATGGGAAGTGGAGCAGCCAGGATACGAACTGGCACTCATCGGGTGAGGATTTAGCTGCTGTGTTACTGTGCCTGACCCAGGATTTCTTTTCTTTTTTTTTTTTAATAGAATAGTGGCCTTTATTACACGAGAGAAGACTTAACTTGCCTGTTTGGGCCTTGATTTTTCTGTCCTTCCCTCCTAGTTCACAGACATCTGTTGGGCTGTACTGGCCCAGCCTCAATGCAAGGCACACTGGAAGACAGTACACAGTCCTTAGGAGAGTGACCATTTTTTTTTTCAAGATTTATTTTATTTTTATTGGAAAGTCAAATATACAGAGAGGAGGAGAGACAGAGAGGAAGATCTTCCAACCAATGATTCACTCCCTAAGTGGCCGCAACAGCCGGTGCTGTGCCGATCCGAAGCCAGGAGCCAGGAACTTCCTCCAGGTCTCCCATGCGGGTGCAGGGTCCCAAGGCTTTGGGCCATCCTCCACTGCTTTCCCAGGCCACAAGCGGGGAGCTGGATAGGAAGTGGAGCTGCAGGATTAGAAGCAGCGCCCATATGGGATCCTGACGCGTTCAGGGCAAGGAGTTTAGCCACAAGGCCACAGCGCCAGGCCTGAGAGTGGCAAAGTTTACCACAATTTCTTGTTTGTGTGTCTGGGGCGGGGGGAGGGGAGGAAAGTTGTTTGTTTTTTATTTTTTGATGATGTTTACATAATTGACCAGAGTGAGACCATTGTTTATAAATCTTCCCCACCCCCATTCCTCCTGTACCTGGGCAAAGAGGGGAATTTAGGAAAAGTTGTACCCTGCCTCCCCAGTACCCGGGGATAGGGCACAGCTGCCCGATGCCATCCCTGGGTTTTCAATGTAGAGCCTTTTCTAAGGATTCTGCCCAAGTAGTTTCGATAGTTCTAAAATGCTATTGATCTAGCTGATCCAAGGATCAGGAAATTCTTCCAAGGTCCATCTGTTGACATAGTCCATCCCAGAGTCCCCTTTAATCCAGATATTTGCTATCAAATATAAAAAAACTTGGCTGGTGTGGTTGACCAATTTATTCTGCTCTCCTTCCTCTGCTATGGTACCCGATGTCCTTTGTATGCCCCCAGTGGGCTGCCATATCTTCCTTGTGCGTCTGGGTGTGCTGTCAACTGCTCTGTCTTAGCGCGGAGGTCCAGTTATGACACATGCACTGCATGGTCAGACCACAGGTCCTGCGATTCTCTGCATGGTTGCAGTTCTGAGTCCAGCAGTTCAACTGGACCAGCCTGACTCAGTCCACCTCCTGTCCTCACAGAAGCAATGACCTTGCCCAACTGGCCCACATCCATTCTGATTCTTTTTTTTTTTTTTTAAGGATTCATTTTATTTTTTTATTGGAACGTCAGATATACAGAGGAAGATCCTTCATCCAGTGATCACTCCCCAAGCGGCTGCAATAGCTAGAGCTGTGCTGATCTGAAGCCAGGAGCCAGGAGCCTCTTCCGGGTCTCCCACATGGATGCAGGGTCCCAAGGCTTTGGGACACCCTTGACTGTTTCCCAGGCCACAAGTAGGGAGCTGGATGGGAAGTGGTGCCACCGGGATTAGAACTGGCACTCATATGGGATCCTGGCGCGTTCAAGGCGAGGACTTTAGCCGCTAGCCTACTGCGCTACCCCCCCATTCTGGTTCTTACTGCTGCGTGTTACAGCCAGGCACCCCTGGTTCATACTCAGATATAGCTCTTATGTGATTCAGTGGGAGCTGAGACCTAGCCCAGCACATTTCACACCTACTCTGGCTCTCATGAGCACCAGAGTGTGCTAGAGTCTAGCCCCAGTCTGACTTACCCCAGACCCACTCCAAATCCATTCTGAGAAATACTGCAGTCATGTGCAGCCCAGAATGCCACCCCCTATTCTGGCTCTTGCACTCGTCAGGGGGAACCCAGTTGAGGTGTTCGCTTAGGTCCCCAGCCCCAGATCTTGTGTGTGCCAGTGGTTGCTCTGACCCAGTTCAGCATAGCCGATCCCCTGTCTTGGCCTTTGCCAGTGCATGCTGCAGCCTGATCTGTCCCAGCCAGCCCCCCAGTCCCAACTCTTGTTGGTCCTGCCCAGTCTGTTCCCATCCCTGACTCCTGCAAACCAGTAGGTGTGATAGCCTACTCCCGCATGCCCTGCACTTTAGTGTGGCTCCTGCATATGCCAGAGAGCTAAGGTTGGTCTGGCCCTGCTCGGCCCACCCCCTTCCAAAACCAACCCATACACTTGCCAATAGGTAGAGCTACCCTGCCCAGCCTAACACCCAGGCTTGAATCAGATGTTCACCAGTGGGAGCTGTGGCCTACCAGGGAAGTTTCCCAGGTTTCCACCAGGCCCACTCCCAGACTTAGAGCTCACATGTGGCAGCAGGTACTAGGCCCTCACCCAGCATAGTCTGCCCTGTCTGTCCTGGCCTTTGTATGAGCTAGTGAAGTGTTGTGGCCTGGCTCACACTATAGCCCGTTCTTGGGTGCACCTACTTGTGCTGCAGCTTGGACCAACTCAGCCTGTTCCCAACCCCAGTACCCATGAGTGTTGGAGAGTTCTATGATAATGCCTTGTTCAGCTAGTCACTACCCCCAGCTCTTAAGCAAGCCACTGGAGTGAGGCTACACATTGCCCACAGAATCTGCCCCTAGACCTGGTTCTCTTGCATGCTAGTTAGTGCCATGACTTAGCCTCACATTACCCATCCCCTGTTCAACTCTCACTGGCTAGTACTGTGATCTAGTCCTGCCTGGCGGGCCCCCAGCCCTGTCTTTAGTGTTTTCTTGTGGGTGGTGGTTGACTGTAATCCATAAAAGTCCTTCAGCTTCTGCCCTACCCCCATACCGCTTGGTCTCAGCCCTCTCTCTTACCTGCAAGTACACTGGCTTTGACAGAAGTCCCTCAGAAGTCATTCCTCACCTGCAACGTTTTCCCTCCGACATGTCCCTTTACTCACCTCTCTGATCAATCCATGGACCATGCACATGGGGAGATCCCCAGGCTCTCTCCACCTGCCCAGACGTGAAGCCCTAGGTCGCCACACACCCCTGCCGGCATCATCACCCAGGCCCTCAAGGCCGTGGACCCACATGGTGGCTGCTCACTGTGGAGCGTGGGCTCAGAGCCAGGCCTTTTGTGCCCCACAAGCAGCCAGCCCCCCACGGCAGCTCTACCAGGATTTTCTCATTGTGGAAGGGGCAAGAATGATAGCCTTTGGACCTCTGGGAAGTTTTAGTTATCTACTGCTTACCATTGATCGTCTTGTTCATTGGCAGTTGACCAGTGTGGATGAGCTTTTGTTCTCTCCTGGCCTCACCGTGTCTATTTCCAATGCAGAGGTCCTTGGCCAGCCAGAGGAAGAAGCAGAGTTGAGTGGTGAGATGTTGGGTGACTTGGAGAAAGAAGACCCTGGTGGTGCCCATCCAGGTGAGTAGCTGCAGCTCATTCTGTCTTCCTTTCCCGCCCCCACAGCTCCCTGTAGCCTTAGTCAGCTTTCCCACGGCTGACCTGCCAAACACCTACTGTAGACAGGTGCTGGCATCTGCTGGTGTTGCCACTGTTTCTATGTCTGTCTTAACCCTGCCACTCTGGGGTCCTTGAGACTAGTGTTCCCTCGACCCTGCACGTGCTGAAGAGGAGACTGCGTGGTAGACTGTGGTCCAAACTGCTGGAGGAAAGGCAGTTGAGGAAGTGTTTGTAAGCAGTTCCATTGGGGAGCATTACAGGAAAAACAGAGCTCAGTAGGTGAAATTTTAAGCTACAATTTAGCTTGTTTTCTTTTAGTCATTCATGTTTGTTATTTTAGCACTATTTTTTCTTACTCATAAGTTTAACGCATTAGCACTATTTTTAAATGAATGTACTTGTTATGGTATGTTTTGCTATTTTTCTCACAGATTAAATACAAATTTGTAGACAAGTCTGGAGAGAATGATCTACTTAGGCATCCAGTCAACTTGTCTGCTTACACATCATGTAGGTTATTAGTCCTATGCTCTTGCAGATTGTCCTAGTTTGCTTACCCCAGGGTTGCTTCGGTTTGCACTTTTCTGAAATCCACAGATGTTTGCTTGGTAATAAAGGTACTAGCCTATAATCTTTTCGTTGCTCTTGTTTTGCTTTGCAGATGGGGTCATGGTCAGACAGGAGCTGCAGTACCAACCGGAACACTCTGCAGGCCTTCCGGGAGAGTTCTCGGGCATCACTGAAGACCAGGCTTTCCTGAACCCACCCCAGGCTGAATTCTGGGACAGTCAGAGTGCGTCTGTCTTCTTGGAATCAGGCCCTGGAGACTCTAATCTAGAGGAGCCTGTGTGTAGTAGAGACCCCAGCAGTGGCCAAATTCTGGGCTGCCCCCCAAAGCAGAAATCCCATAGGCAGGTGCATCCAGGTCAGGAGTGTGGGCAAGGCCTGAAGCTAAAAAGGGACACTTCTAGCTCCTACCAGTGTTCAGAGTGTGAGATCAGCTTCCGCTACAAGCAGCAGCTGGCTACCCATCTGCGGAGCCACTCGGGGTGGGAGTCTTACACAGCAGCAGAGCCAACCGAGAGTCTTCGGCCCAAGCCACGGCTGAAACCCCCAAGCAAGAAGGCAAAGCTGCATCAATGTGATGTATGTCTGAGGAGCTTCAGCTGTAAGGTGAGCCTGGTGACCCATCAGCGCTACCACCTGCAGGAGGGGCCCAGTGCTGGCCAGTGCATCCAGGAACGGTTCTCGCCCAACAGCCTGGTTGCCCTTCCTGGCCACATTCCTTGGAGGAAAAGCCGGAGTTCCCTCATCTGCGGTTACTGTGGCAAGAGCTTCAGCCATCCCTCTGACCTGGTGCGGCACCAGCGCATCCACACAGGGGAGCGGCCCTACCGCTGCACCGAGTGTGAGAAGAGCTTTGTCCAGAAGCAGCACCTCCTGCAACACCAGAAGATCCACCAGCGGGAGCGCGGCGGGCTGGCCTTGGAGCCTGGAAAGCCCAATGGCCTGCTTTAAGGATGCCAGCCCCTCACCCGTCTCGGGGGCGGAGGGGGGGTGGCATTAAACCCCCGAAAAGACATGCAGAATCAAAGACTGACTGCTTCCCAAGGGGAGTTGTTTCTGATTTGCCTTCCCTAACCAAGTACCAGGCTAAGCTCACATGTATTGGTGAGAACCAAGTGGAAGAGGAGTCCAGTGCCAGGCCTCTCCCTGCTCTCTTGACCCTGCTGCTGGGCTCACTGGTTCTTTGGGCTCCTCCGATTGATGGTTTTCTGTTCCAGGCCATTACTCGTGGGCTGGTGTTGGTGTTTTGGCCCCACAGGTAGCTAGTTCTAGGGCCTGTCCCAGCATTTCTTGTCTCCTGCAAGGTTGAGCCAGCGTGTAAGAATGGGCAGATGTGGGGACGTGTCCTGGGAAGCATTACTCTCCATTTCCTCCTTTTTTATAGCCTTTTTGTTAATAACAAGTAGAAGAAATAATTTAAATGAATGGCCTACCTTATTCTGAAGGTCCTTTTTTGGAATTAGATTTTAGTTGACTTAAATATATATATGTAACCCAACACTTGTTAAATTTCAAGAGTTGTAGAAGTTGTTCCTAACATGGGGACTGAGCCTGCCCTCTGGGAGGGAATAGTTTATGGGGCTCTTTGAGCCCACTCTCACTTAGGTCAGAGAATAGGGGACACAGTGCTGGGCTTCCTCTTCGCAGGGTGCTTGGTGCTCTTCAAAGGGGTACATTTCCTTAAAGGACTGAGAGGAGGAGAGTAACATGGGCCAACCCAGAGCGCTTGCTGAGAGTAAGAATTTCTGTGAAGTAGCTGAAGGTCCCAGTCTTGTTCTGGTAAGTTTCCAAGTCTTGTGGTTCTCTCCTGTTCTTCCTGTCCCAACCCAGTTCTCCTGTGGTTCTGCAGCCTCCTGCAGTAGAAGACTACTTTGTTGCTTAAGTTTGTTCAGCTTGTATCGGTGTTTTGTTTTGTTTTTTTAATGTATTTGTGCTTATTACTTAAATTTACTCAGATGACATTTGCCACATCCGGCCAGGGATTGCCTGTGTCGGGTGATGGAGTGAGATCGCACAGATGCTTGTCTGAGGAGCGTCTCCTGCCCCACTGTTGGGGAGGGGTGAGGATGGCCTGTAGATCATTTCTGAGTGTCCCCCTTGGGTGATTTGCAGTTGCCTAGAATAAAAGTTACTACTAACAGAAAAAAAAAAAAAAGGCTCTGTTTCTGTCTTCTGGGAAGTGGGGGTGGGGGAGGCGTGCGGTGCTAGGTGCCTTACCTGGAGCAGGGTTAGAGGAATGA
This sequence comes from Ochotona curzoniae, assembly GCF_017591425.1. Lineage (NCBI taxonomy): Eukaryota > Metazoa > Chordata > Mammalia > Lagomorpha > Ochotonidae > Ochotona > Ochotona curzoniae. The sequence continues at coordinate 20,894,514 of NW_024467095.1, read as the reverse complement.
GCCTGATTTGCACTGTTAGCATTGAGAAGGAGGGGAGAAGGCTTAGAATTTCCAGAGGATTCTTTCTATGGTGGTGTATAGGAGGTAAAGAAGGCAGATAAAATACGGCTGAGAGAGGTGACAAGCATTTAGGCTGGTAACTGCAACACCCCTGTCTTCATCAGAACCCTGGATTTGATAGCCTGCCTCTGACTCTTGATTGTGACTTTCTGCTGTGTGCACATTAGAAGCAGCTGCGTTGGGCCAGGTTGTAGGCAAGTTCCTGAGACCCATGTCAGCGGGGAGACCCGGATTGAGTCCATGGCTCCCTGCTCCGACCCCAGCTCAGTCCCGGTCATCACAGGCATTTGGGGAAGAGCCAGTGGCTGGCTACACAAGGGAGTCCTGGGCAGCTGCTATTGTGAGTTGGAGACATTGGAAGCCAAAGGTCGGCCTTAATCTGAGTAGAAAGTTCAGCACAGAAGTCTGTGACCGTACCATTCATGTAAATTAAAGAGCGAATCCACCAGACACATCCAAAACATCACTGTTGCCTGTGGCGACTGAGAAGGGTATGGTGATAAAAAAAAAAAAAAAAGAACAAAATAGATTAAAGGGAGTTGTTGTAAGGTATGGAAAATGGAACGTGGGGGGGCAAGTTTTGCAGGGAGACACTGACGTGTGTAACTTCATGCTAAGTAGGAAACCCCTGCAGCGGCTTCCCTAAGTTCTGTCTGCAGTCTCTTCCTACTTCTCTGCTTTTATATGACAGGTATCCTTGCCCATCCTTGGTTATATTCATATCTGCCAGTTGTGGAGCACTGTGATGCAGCTAACCTCATGCCTTGCTTTGCGGGGATGGAAAGTGCAAGACAAGCTCCTGACTGCAGCCCACTGTCTGCCTTCGGGCAGGGGAGTCCTTGTACTTACCGGAGCACTGCTAACGTTTCTTTAACACATGTGTTGATCTCACATGCAACTGGTCCTCATACAACTCTGTGGTGTGTTTGATTTCACCTCGTTTTATATAAAGAGAACGGTGAAAGTCCTGACCAGAGAGGTAACACGGCAGAGAGGATGTGAACCCAAACCATCTTGTGGCAGAGTATAGACACTTCACCCTGGGCTGTTCTTGCTTCTGCGAGGTCAAGTGCCATCTCTGGCCTGGCAGCATTGGCATCCCCCAGAGCCCAGGGACGGGCAGACTCAGACGGGTTCTCAGTCCTGCCTCTAAATCTGCATTGCGGCAGGATGCTGAGGCGTGCCTTCCCTCTGTCCCGAGCAACGCACAGGTTATTCTCCTTTCTGCTTGCTAGTCCACATGTCTCCTGATTGCTGAGAAGAAAGCAGGAAATGGATTATTTGAAAGAGATGGTGAATTTAGATTTCAGAGAAAAATTGAACAGGACACAGTACCTCTAGTGTGTCCTGCCTTCTCCTTCATGTTCCCACAACTGACATCCCATCGGCACTCGCCTCAACTATGTGGTACTCTTACCTGGCCGCTAGACTGACCTAGAGTACAGCTGAAGATTGGCTTTCCCCGCAACCTTGCAGCAACATTTGCAGCTCCTGATAGCACACCTGTTAAGCAGGACTCATCCTCCACTCTGCATTCTGCCACCTAGGCCTTCTTCTCATTTAGTGAATAAACCATACTTTTCTCCCAGGAATCTTCTCTGTGAAGAGAAATGAAAAGAGTATTTATCGGTTTACCAGCCTCTTGTGAAGCTTTCCTTGATACGTTTCTTTCATTGAGCACCTGTTTGCTAGGCAGGACTTTTGAATTCTGGTGATATACCAGTGAATGAAGCAAGGATCTTGTTCTAGTTGAGTTGTTGAGCCAAAGTCAGTTCTCTGCTGCATTTTTGCACAGCCCTTTCCTAGTCTGGCACAGTGTTCCATTCTGTGCTGGGGCGCATGTATTCTGTGTGTGCAAAACCCTACAGAGGGCTAGGACGGTAGATTGGATCACTTGCTTTAGTTTACAGGCTATTAAAGCGAGCCAGTGCAAGACAGCAAAGTATCTGTCTTCAGTGAGGTTATTGGCTATGAGACTTCAAAGGATTTTGAGAGGTAACTACTGTTCAGCTAGCTGTTAAAGGTGGAAGAAGGACTTTATAAATGGGGGAACATCCATTCCAATAAGGCTTACAAAATCTTTTGCTTTGGCTCTGCCAAACAACTGCAAATAGGATATGAGATTCAATAAATCTGTAGCAGGCTATTTAAAAAAATTATTTTAAAGGTAAAGTTGCACAAAACTCTGTGAGTCAAATCACTGTGCAAATGATTGCAATGGTTGGAGCTGGACTCCAGCAGGTCTCCCCCAGAAGTGTAGGGGTTCAGACTCAGGATAGCTTTTGCTTTCCCAGACAAGTAGCAGACAGCGGAGTGCCAGCCCATCAGGCTAGTGTTTAATAATTGTGTGTGGCCCGTAAATGACGTTACAAATAGCTAAATCACTCTCGGCAGAACAAAAGGCAACATGATGAGGGTAAGAAACAATATAGGACACATACAGAGAACCAGCAATTCATCCAGTTCGGTCAGAGGGAAAGGCATGAACAGGTTGGGACTGGTTAAGGAGTTGGGATTTTATTCAGTACGTTCAGGTGTCTTACTTTCAGTGCAATTCTGATTCACATTGACAGTATTGTGCCCGTAAGCATCCACTACCGTCACTGCACAAGAGGTGTCCAGGCCCCAGAGACCAGATGAGGAAAAGTTCCCACCTCACAGGAGGGAGATGCATAATCAAGGATGAAAGTCATTCTCATTTTTGTCAGAGCTACACCTGCCATGACACCCGGGAAACCACAGTCCGATACAAAGTGTGTTATTTTTAAATACAATTTGACAATCAGAGTGTGGAAGTGGGACGTAGGGCCAGTGGAGTGACCATGTCCTGGGAACAACTGACAGATGCCAATCCCCAACCTTCCCCCCGAGAGAAGGTGATATACACAAGGATTTGAGTACTGTTCACTTCAACTTTTTTCAACAAACGAAGCCAGCTGTCAGCATCCTGGAGCAGGTGTTTGGCAGATTTCCTGTGAGAGTTGCTTGAGTTTTTGTTCTGCTGCTGTTTCCCATCCAGTTTTCTATTGATGCACAGCCCCCTGAAAGACAGCAGGGGTTGCCTCAAGTACTGGGGTACCTGCCACCAACATTGGAGACTCACATTGAATTCTGGAATCCAAGTTTCGGCCTAGCCCAGCCCTGGCTATTGCAAGCATTTGGCAAGTAAACCACAAATGAAAGATATATTTGTCTTTCAAATAAAACGAGAACATTTTAAAAAATGATCACACTCAGGGGGCAGTACCAGGGCCCAGCAGGTTAATCCTTCAGCTTGAAGCGCCAAATCCCATGTGGGCACCAGTTTGTGTCCTGACTGCTCCACTTCCCACCCAGCTCCCTGCTCATGGCCTAGGAAAGCAGCAGAGGACGGCCCAAAGCCTTGGGACCCTGTATGCATGTGGGAGACTCCTGGCTTCAGATGGGCTCATCTCGGGCTGTTGTGGCCATTTGGGGAGTGAACCAGCGGATGGAAGATAACTCTGTCCTCTGTAAATCTGCTTTTCGAATAAAAGTAAATAAACCTTTTTTTAAAAAAAAAAAATTAAGACACTCTTCCCTGAGCAGAGTTTGTTGAATGCTATCATTTTCTATTTTCCAGGCTCTTTACATTGGACATAAACCCTTTTCAGGACACATTTGCAACTTTTTTCTCTTAGGTTAGGCTACTTCAACAAGGATTCCAAAATGAATAATGTTAAGTGTTGACTTGATTTTTTTGTGTGTCCTCAAGTTATCTTGGCCCTAGTTCTAGGGGTGCACTTTTCTTAAGGTCCTGGTTTCTTTGTGTTCTGGTACTGTTAGTTGAGCACACTTTTGTGTTGTTTTGGGGAATACTCTGCAGAAGAACCCCAACCAAGACAGAATTGCAGACCAGCTTCTAATGGGAAAAGTTTGCTGGCTTGTTGGGCAGAGGGATTGGAAACACAGAATGGAAAGCCTGAGCGGCACACAGCATATTTTATTTCATATCCAGCGCACAAGACTGTCGGATAACGGAGAAGACAAATGGGTCTCCGCTAAGTGCTGGCACGAAGTGATGGCTTAACCAGCTGTGATCCCAGCCTGCAGCCAACGTCACCTGAGTATGGTGGGTGAGCTGTGACCTGCATAGCAAGACTGGTGTGGCCAAGGGGACTTCAGGGGGTTCTATTCTCGAGGGCTCGGCCCTGGGGGAGAGGGACAAGGCCTAGCACCTTACAAAGGTTTAGATCCTGGGATTTGGGGAAGAGGAAGCTTTTTTCTCTTTTTAATTAAGTACATTTTTCCTGAAGAAAGGAACAACAAAAAATCTCTTCCTGGCTCCCCAGGATGCACAATATATACTTTTTCCTCTTTACTCAGATTAATAAGCGGGCTATCTGGGCGTATTTGAGGACTCAGGCACCGGGCGAGGACCGCCCTCTATGCGACACACAGGTGTTCACGCCCCAAGTCTCCATCGCTCCGTCTTCACCGGGTCTGCACGGGACGCCGGGCCTCCCCGAGTCCCAGCCCCGCGTGGAGGGTCGCTGGCGGCCCCGGGCTCCCCTCAGCCCCGCGGATCCCGGCTGGAGGCCGCGGCGCGCCCCCAGCTGCCCGGCCCCGGGGCGTCGGCTCGGTCGGGGCCCGCGGGCGGCTGGGCGGGCCGGGAAGGCCGCGCGGGCTGGTGCGGGGCGGCGGCCGCGGGCGTGCGGTCCTACGGGCTGCAGGGGGCGCTGTGCACACCCTCGGGCGCGGCCGGCCGGCGCAGCTCTGTGTGTGGTTTTTTTTTTTTTTTTTTTTAAAGGGCCAGCGGGGCACGTGTCTCGGGACGCAGTTGGCGGCCGCCGGGCTGGAGCTCCGAGGCTGGGCGGCTCCCGCTCCCGCTTCCGCCGTTGCCACCGCGCCTGGCTAGGCCCGACAGGCCGTTCCGAGGACCGCGACCAAGAGAGAGGGACGCCGACAGCCAGCCATGGCCGAAACGGCGCCCGCCCTGGTAAGCGCCCCTGGGCCCGCTGATGCCCGGACGGGGAGAGGCCACCCCCGGCTTTGCTGCTGCTGGGGCCCCCGGCGAGGGAGCCTGGCTGCGGCCGGGCCGGCGGGAGGGCCCCGCGGGCGGCCTCGGAGCTCGCAGCCCGCGTCTCATCGCTCGGCCCCCGCGGGCCCCTCGGCCGAGCGCCGCGGCCCTCCTCCCTCCACCTGTGGCAAGTCCGGGCCCGGTGCAGGCCAGCGAGCAGGCGGCCCAAAGCACCAGGCCCCGACGTCGGGCAGGCACGTCTGCGCCCTGCGTGGTCTCGGTGGAGGCCCGGAGGCCCCGCGGCGGGCAGGGCGGGCAGGGCGGGCGGGCAGGGCCGGGCGGCCCGCGGCAGCGGTGGGAAAGGGACTGGCCTAAGGTCACTCATCGGGGGGCCGCCGTGGCCCAGGCCGGGACTTGGGAATTAGACCACTTGAATGGAACAACTTCGAGAGACCGAACGGAACGTAGGTTGGAATTTTTTTTTTTTTTTTTTTGCTTAAAAAAAAATTAGTTTGGCAGATTTTATGCAGCGTGTCCAATGTGGAAAAAATCCTTTGGCCATTTTTGACAAACTGAGAAAAAAAAATGTACGGGGCTTGATAAACCCTTGTCTGAATTATTAGACATGGCTTTTTTTCTTTTAGCAATTAATATTTTTTTCTATGCCTCTCCTCGTTCTCTTTTTTTAAAAGATTTATTTATTTGAAGTTTCAAAAGCTAGTTTTTTTTTTTGGATGCTCCCTCAGCTGATGAGTTTGTGAGTCCGTTTCGTTCCCTGAGGGTAAGGGGAGGGAAGCGATGGGAATCCTGTTAGGGCCTGGGAGGCCTAGGAGTTACCATAGACTATCAGTGCTCGGAAGGAAGGGACTGACAGGGTTCAGCTGTGTGTCAGCCAGCCAGCCAGCCAGCCAGTGAGAGCCTCTGGGAGGCACTGGTTAAGCCTGAGCCTTCAGGATGGGAGGCAGGCAGGGAGGAGGCAGTGCAAGATGGAGGAGGCTGTGGCCGAGGGAGGGTGCGAGGTCGGAGAGGTTAGTCGGGATGTGAAGATCAGATTTGGGGAACTGCTCGGTCTCTTCAGTTCTCACAGTCGTGTTAGGTGTCTGCTATGGTTAATCGCCATTGTCCAGAAGTGGAAGTGAAGGTGTGAGGTATTTGATGACTTTCCCGGAAGTGACCATCTTGTGAGCTGCAGGGCTGTGTCGCGGGTCCAGAGGAAACAGATTCGGGAAAGGACGGCTGTCTGAGGCTAGATGCGGGGTTCTTTGGCCCTGTGTGCCCTCCTTGTGCTTACTTGCCAGCACCTTGGTCCAGCCAGTATCTCCTGGGACTGAGATGGGGACTCCCGAATCTTGTCCCAGCATCTCCGCCCCCCACATTTTGCTGCTGATTGGCCTCCAGGACCTCAAAAGGGGGTTTGTGAAGCCTGATTCCAATCCGAGGTTTCTTCCTGAGGCAAAGACGGACTGGTGATTCTGAAGTCTCTCTGTTGTCTTCCTGTGAGCAGGCTCCCGAGAGGGACAAATGCCCCGGGGCCCAGCAGCCTTCGACACCTTCCATGCCCCAAGCGGCTGCTGAGAACAACTCCTATCTCTACTCCACTGAGATCACACTGTGGACAGTAGTGGCCGCCATTCAGGCCTTGGAAAAGAAGGTCGATTTCTGCCTGAACCGAATGCAGAGCCTGGAGGGACGTGCGGGGACAGCCGAGAAGAAGCTGGCCGACTGCGAGAAGACGGCCGTGGAGTTCGGCAACCAGCTGGAGGGCAAGTGGGCCGTGCTGGGCACGCTGCTGCAGGAGTACGGGCTGCTGCAGCGGCGCCTGGAGAACGTGGAGAACCTGCTGCGCAACAGGAACTTCTGGATCCTGCGGCTGCCCCCGGGCAGCAAGGGGGAAGTCCCCAAGGTAGCCCTTGAGTGTCCCTGGGGTGGGGGAGCCCGAGGAGCCGCACCTGTAAGGGTGTGGGCGAGTGTGACACTTGTGGTTCCAGGTGCCCGTGACCTTTGATGATGTGGCCGTGTATTTCTCGGAGCTGGAGTGGGGCAAGCTGGAAGACTGGCAGAAGGAGCTCTACAAGCATGTGATGAGGGGCAACTACGAGACGCTGGTCTCGCTGGGTAAGGCTGCCTCGGGAGCTTTGGGGCCTCTGTCCACAGCGCGGCCGCCTGCAGTCACTGTCTTTGCTTCTGTTCCTTTGGGCAGGTTAGCCTACCTATGGGCAGTTAGGACCCAGTCCTTTCCCCATTCCTTCCCTGTTCTGTATACAGATTACGCTGTCTCAAAGCCAGACCTCCTCACCCGCATAGAGCGGGGAGAGAATCCTTGTCCTGAAGAGCAGTGGGGCCAGGAGGAGAGTGAGAAGACTGCACGGCCATCGGAACCAGGTGCGGGTGAGTACGGGGTCGGCTGGAGAGCCTCTGGATCGCTCTCCCAGGTTTCCCAGGGCATCTGGCCAGCCAGGAACGGAGCCTAGACCCTCAGGCTGAATTGGGGCATTCTGTGTCCCAGGCCACTTAGAGCAGGGGCAGGCGGAAGACTTTGTAAAGAGCCATCCAGTGGCTGTACTGGTCTGCGGGAGCAGGCTGTCTGCTCAGGTGGCTGTTGCGAGACTCCAGCTATCTCCCATCTGCTAATTACCTCTCCAGATGCCGCCTGCAGTGGGGGCTTGGATGGCTTGAAGCAAGGAGCTGATTCTCCCACTTAGATGGCAGGAAATCTGATTGCTTGACCCGTCACTCCTGCCTCTCAGGGTCCATATTAGCAGGAAGCCAGAGACGGAGCTGGCACTCCGGCCCTGGTACTCCAGTGTGGAACTCGGGTATTTTAACTGCCTTTGTCCCTTGTGTTTAAACAGTTTTACTGAGATGTAGCTTTCATACCATACACTTTAATCTATTGAAAGTGTACAGTTTAAAAAAAAACAGACATGTATTTTTTATTTTTGAAGGGTATAGTAACAGCAAGAGAAACAAGAGAGAATCTTCCATCTGCTGGTTCACTCCCCAAGTGGTCACAACAGCTGGAGCTAGACAAGTCAGGAAGCAGGAGCTTCTTTGGGCCTCCCACTTGCGTGCAGGGTCCCAAACATTTGGGCCATCTTCTGCTGCTTTTCCATGCCATAAGCAGGAAGCCAGATGGGAAGTGGAGCAGCCAGGAGTGGAACTGGTGCCCGTAAGGGATGCCAGTACTGTAGGTGGAGGTTTAACCTATACCACAGTGCTGGCCCCACATTCACAGAGTGGTGTGACCAGTCTGATCTTAGAACCATTTTGTCCCATGAGAAAGATACCCCGTAACTATTAATGTGTTCTGTATTCCCCCTGTACTTGCCCAAGTGACCAGTCATCTGTTTTCTCTCGGTTTGCTTATCTGGACGTTTCTTACAGAGTCACACAGTGTGTGGCCTTTCGTGGTGGCCGCCTCTGACTGAGCTTGGTGCCAATGTTGTAATGTGGTACTGCACTTGTATTTTTAGCTGAATGATAGTCCGTTATAGAGATATACCAAATTTGGTTGATTGATATTCACCAGTGGTGAATCTGCCCTGCCCCCAATCCAATGTCTTATTCATTGACATTTGATGTGGGGTTTTTTTTTTTGAGCTTTATTTATTTTTATTGGAAAGTTAGATTTACAGAGAGAAAGGCATAGAAACAGATCTTCCATCTGCTTGTTCTCTCCCCAAGTGGCCACAAAGATGGAGCTGAGCCGATCCGAACCCAGGAGCCAAGAGCTGCTTCTGGGTCTCCCACATGGGTGCAGGGTCCCACGACTTCAGGGCCCGAGGACTTCATCCTCGACTGTTTTCCCATGCCACAAGAAGGGAGCTGCATGGGAGGTGGAACAGCTGGGACATGAAGTGGTGCCAGTATCAGATCCTGGCGTGTACAAGGCAAGAACTTGAGCCACTAAGCTAATGCACCAGGCCTGATTTTTATGTTTTTAATCCCATTTCATGTATTTTGGATTTGCTGTTCTTTAACATATTCCTTTACTTTCTGTATCTCCCAGTTAACTGATAATTCTATCTAGACGATTATATAGAAGCAAGTTCAGGTTTTCTGGCAAGATCACCGCAGAGGTGTTGCTGTGTACCCCCTGGTGTATAACATCGGGGGACACAAAGGGTCTCTCTCTTTTCTTGTTGCAATTCTTTGCATTATCCTATTATCAAGTTCTTGTTTTTAACTGTGCACATGGTGATTTTATTAACCATTGAAGATTATTGCTTGGATTTGGTACTTCAGGGGCTGCAAGTACAGCTTCCCCAACCAGCCATTAGTTACCTGAAATACAGGATACATACTTCTTTGCTTCACCTTAATAGCCTCAAAAAGCGGCCAACATTTTGGGCTTTTTCTGCTTTAAATTTTAAAAATTTGTTTATTTTTATTGCCAAGTGAGTTATAGAGAGAGGAGGAGAGACAGCGGAAGATCTTCCATCCAATGATTCACTCGCCAAATGACTGCAACAGCTGGAGCTGCACTGATCTGAAGCCAGGAGCCAGGAGCCTCTTCCGGGTCTCCCACGCAGGTGCAGGGTCCCAAGGCTTTGGCCCATCCTCGACTGCTTTCCCAGGCCTCAAGCAGGGAACTAGATGGGAAGTGAGGCTGCCAGGATTACAACTGGCACCTCTATGGGATCCCAGCACATTCAAGGTGAGGACTTTAGCTGATGGTCAGATACTGTCTACCGGTCCTTAACAGCATTTGTTTTTTGCACTTTTTCTTTCTTTTTGTTTTTTAAGATTTCATTGTTTATTTGAAGGCGAAGGAGACAGACATAAAGATGGTCCATCTGCTGGTTTGCTCCCCACATGGCTGTAGCAGCTGGGCTGGCCCAGGCCACAGCCAGGAGCCAGGAGCTTCTTCCAGGTCTCGGGAGTGGCTGATAATGACCCAGCCTCTGGGCGAGCTTCTGCTTTTCCCAGGCCACTGATAGGAGCATCTGGGACAGGAGCCAGTGCCCATATGGGATGCCAGTGTCACTGGTGGCAGTTTTACCTGATTTACCAGACTGCCCTTCTTGAGGTGGCCTTTGTGGCACTGCAGGTCAGGCTGCTGCTTGAGATGCCTGCATTCCGTATCGGAGTGCCTGGGATTGAGTACTGCCTCTGCTTCTGATCCCGCTTTGTGCTGCAGCGCTCGGGAAGCTGTATTTGACAACTCGAGTGCTTGGACACTACCACCTACATGAGAGACCCGGATAAAGTTCCTGACCTCTAGCTTTGGGGTGTTCCAGCCTCTCAGCTGGGGCAGGCGTTTGGGAGTGAACTAGCAGGCGGCAGATACTGCATGTATGCACACACACACAGTTGCTCTGCCTGATAATTAAGAAGCATTAAAAAAAAGAAAAACCCTGTGTCGTAATATTTTTTAAACTTGTTCCTCTTTTAGCTAGCAGGATCCTCCTCAAGTTGGCCCACAGGTCATTTGTATTTTCATTTATTTGAAAGGCAGAGAGAGACAGAGATCTTCTATCTGCTGGGTCACTCCGGAAATGTCGCAGCAGCCCTTGCTGGGCCAGGCCAGAGTCAGGAGCCTGAAATTTGATCTGGATTTCCCTCGTGAGTGGCAGAGACCCAGGTACTTGAGCACCTGCAGGATGTGTGCGAGTGGGGAGCTGGAATTGGCTGCGGAGCCAGAACCCGAGCCTAGGCATCCTGATGTGAGGTGCAGGTCTGAAACAGTATCTCCCTGCTGGGACAGATCGGTCGTCTTGATGTGACCCTGGTGGCTTTTCAAAACTGTAAAGTGTGCCACATTCATCTTGTATAGTTTCTGTTCCATGCCTTGAATCAGAATTTCTCCATGGGTTTTTATTATTATTTCCAGTGAGTAATGGGGTTTAGAGGTCACAGTTGAATACTTGTTTTTGGCATTACTTCTAGGCCTTTCCAGAAAGTGCTTATGTATTTATTTAGAAAAGCAAGGTGATACATGGAAGAAGTCTTCCGTCCCTGTGTTCACTCCCCAAATGGCCATGGTAGCTAGGGCTGGGCTGGGCTGAAGCCAGGAGCCTGAAGCTTCTTTCAGATCTCCAATGTAGATACAGGGGCCCAAGTGCTTGGACCATTCTCCGCTGCTTTCCCAGGCACGTTTGCAGAGTGCGAGATTGGAATTGGAGCTCCTGGGACATGGCAACTGTATGGGGTGCCAGCACTGCAAGTGGCAGCTTTACTTGTTACTCCACAACCCTAGCCCAGCCAGTATAGTTTTCATGGCACATCTTGGTGAGTGTGGTCTATTATCTTTCATATCTGTTTTTTTTTTTTCAAAGATTTATTTATTTATTGGAAAGTCAGATATACAGAGGAGGAGAGACAGAAAGGAAGATCTTCCGTCCGATGATTCACTCCCCAAGTGAGCGCAACGGGCCGATACTATGCCGATCCGAAGCCAGGAGCCTCCTCCGGGTCTCCCACGCGGGTGCAGGGTCCCAAAGCTTTGGGCCGTCCTCTACTGCTTTCCCAGGCCACAGGCAGGGAGCTGGAAGGGAAGCAGGGCTGCCGTGATTAGAACCGGCGCCCATATGGGATCCCGGGCGTGCAAGGCGAGGACCTTTAACCACTTGCGCCACCGCGCCGGGCCCTGAATATAACTTTTATTTGACTTAAACATTTATTTGAGAAGCAAGGAGAGAGACCAACAGATTTCTTATCTGAGCTTCACTCTCCAGCTGCAGTTGACAGCCTCGGCTGGATGAGGAGGAAGCCAGCAGGCAGGAATTGAATCTAGGTGAGCCACGTGGGTGGCAGGGACGCAGTCTGAGTCACTTCCTGCTGGCTCCAGAGTGCACTCGAGAAGGAACTGTGACATAGGAGGTAGCAGTCCCACCTGGCATCTCTACCAGCAGATCAAGTACTCACCCCTAAAAGAATTTTTAGGGCCTGTCATGGTAGCCCAGTTGCTAAAGTCCTTACTTTGAATGCGTGGCATTCATGTGGACATTTGAAGGGGCCGAGGGTAGTTGTGTAGGTAGTGTGTGCCTACCAGTGGAGCGCATAATCACAGCTACGCGTGTGAAATCGGCCACAGGACCTTTTTTCCCGTTCCTTGGCGCCAGCACTTCTCCCTCTGATAGCACGGGAGCTGGCTTTACCACTTGTAGCGAAGTGTCTATTGAACCGCCTCTAGGGCTGTTGTATCTAATGAGTCTCTGACATATCGCTTCTCTCTGGACTCTGCAGTTCCAGAAAATCTGACGCAGGCAATGCAAACTCAGGCTTGGACTTGGAGCTGTTCGGTTTTTTTCCTAGTAAATCTGGATTACTTGGGTTTAGATTTATTTATTTTTATTTGGAAAGGCGAATATACAGAGAGGAGGAGAGACAGAGAGGAAGATCTTCCATCTGATGGTTCACTCCCCAAGTGGCTGCAACGGCTGGAGCTGAGCCAATCCGAAGCCAGGTCTCCCATGTGGGTGCAGGGTCCCAAAGCTTTGGGCCGTCCTCAACTGCTTTCTCAGGTCACAGGCAGGGAGCTGGATGGGAAGCAGGTTGGCTGGAATTAGAACCAGCCCCCATATGGGATCCTGGTGCGTGCTAGACGAGGACTTCAACCGCTACGCTATTGCGCCGGGCCCAGTCTGGATTACTTGTGAGTCGCTGATAGCTGCCTGATTGCAGACTTCTCTGCTTGAGTGGAGCAGTGATGTGAACCTGCAGCTCGTGTCCCACACAGGCGGCCATCTACCCTTGACCATCACCCTTGTGCTAACCTGTTTTTTCTTTCATCCAAGGTGTTCTTCCTTAAAAAAGGGGGGTGTGTGTGTGATTCCTGTTTCTTGCAGGAGAGAACACACATGCTCATGTAGGTATCAGCCTTTGCGAGCCTCCGCAACGGGGCCTTTATGATCAGAGTGGATGGCAGGTCCTGCGGAAGCGTTGTAGCCAGCCCCAGCAATGAGGCAGTTGGTAGTGGTTGCACAGGGGTGCTTCCCTGAGGTGGAATGACCACTGCTGTGGTGCGTATTTGGTGCTGACACTCGAGGGAGTGGCTTGGAGGGGTGCCAGCAGGTCATGGCTTGTAGGGACAGTCCGGCCTTTCTCCTTCCTGCTCACCAGGCCAGATGCTTCCCTGCTCTGCTATGACCTCTCTGGGACTCTCGGGAGCAGGGGTGGGGATTTTCAAGATTTTGAGAATATTATGAACATGTTTTTAAAAATTGTGTCTTTTTTTTTTCCCCCAAAAAATCTGTTTTATTTAAAAGGCAGAGAGAGAGATGGAGAGAAATCTTCCTTCAACTCATTTACTGCTCAAATGCCCGCAACAGCCAGGATGGAGCCAAACCAAAGCCAGGAGCCAGTGCCTCCCTGCGGGTCTCCCGTGAGGGTGGCAGGCACCGGAGCACCTGTGTCGCCATGTGCTGCCTCTCGGGATACGCACGGGCAAGAAGCTGGATCGGAAACGGGGTCCCGTGGCCTACAGCAAGGACTCGGCAGTTACGTTGGTGTCCCGAGAGGTGATTAGCCCCTATGCCATATACCCACCCCTGTGCAGTTTCTTTTTCCTGCTTTAGGACCGAGTCCAGCTGCTTGGTGTCTGAGGAGGCCCAGCTTGTTATTCCACCCCGATGCCCTGGGTCTCAGGCCCACATTTCACTTTTCCCCAGATGTCCCTGGCCCTGGGAGACGGGCAGCGGGGCGGCGGCGGGGGGAAACCTCTGTGCTGTGCTCCGTGTCACTGACCTTTGTTCTGCAGGCCTCCCTCTGTGCCCGGAGCGCATTCTCGGCCCTGCCAGTCCTGCCCACAAGGAGTCCGCACATGGGCAGGCTCCTGAGCTGCAGCAGCATTCAGAGGCGAGAGTGACCCCATGCGAGCCAGGCACTGGTGAGGGGACACAGGGCATCACATGGTACCAACTGCATGGTACTGTGAGCAAGTGCTGGAGGTCCGGGGGGTGTGGGGAGATGGGGAGAAGTGTCTAGACTGTGATGGGCTGGCTTTCCTTGACACAGGCCTAAAAAGAAGCTGGGTTTTAGCACTTTAACCATAGGAAAAGTGATCCGAGTAGAGCTGTTGGGGACCTGGGTGCGCTGGGCTGGCTGGCATGTTTTGGTCGAGTCCACAGGGCTGTGTGACCTGTGCCTGGGGATGGCTTTCCTCTGTGGCTGACTCAACCTCTTGATTGCGTGTCTGTGTGCTTCCTGTGTGTCTCCCACTGAAGTGGCCTGCCTCGGTGGTGTGTACGTTCCAGCTCTGCACAAGGAGAGGTGGGCTGTCTGGCAGGAGGGCAGGGTGTCTGCCCACCGCTTCCCTGGACCAGCCCCCCAGGCCCTCTTGTGCTTAAGTCTGTCAGGGACAAGGTATAAAGAGACTAGGGGGCATGGCCTTTGTTGCTGTCACCTGGGAAGGCTGCTGGACCTGTTCTGGGTGGGTCCTGGAACGTGTGCCCTCCGGAATGCAGTGTCAGGAAGGCCTCACCGGTTCCTTCTCTCACAGGGCCTCCAGCCAGCACCAGTGTTTTGTCCTCGATTAAACAGGAAGGAGACTCTTCCGAGGGGGAGCCGCCTGTCTCCACTCCCACAGGTGTCCTGCCCAGCCTGGGGCCAGGTAAATAAGGGAAGGAGACACCAGGAGGTCAAGGTGGAGCCTCACAGGAGGCAGGGTGTGCTGGGGTCCAGCGGGGGTGTGGGGGGCCCTGGGGAGTAGCTCCCTGCCTCATCCCCTTTCCCTGCTGGGGCCTGGCCTAGCTGAAGACAGACGGCACACCATCAGCTTGTGTTCTGTTGGCGACAGAGGCTGTCCAGGAGGCCTCGCTGCTGCCCCAGGTGGCCCAGGCTCGGCCTGTGACTTAGCGTCTTCAGTTGGTGAGCTCAGGAGGGCTCCCAGAGCCTGCCTGCTGTGGCCTCAGATTGCAGCTTGTCTCTGCGCCCACAGCCCTCCGCAGTCCACTGTGCCAGCAGCCCCTCCGTGCCAGCCCTGTGCAAGCAGGCAGGCAGGCAGGACTCGCTGGGCTAGTGCCTCCTGGTGCAGAGGTGTTAAGCCCGGGAGGGACATTCACCCTTGTCGTGCTGCAGAGACCCCACCCACACTTGGAAGCAGCCAGGGCGATCTGGGCAGGTGTGTTCTCCTTGGAAACCGAGATTCCTCTCTCCAGGTGTCGTGACCATCAAGACAGAAGTGCTATCAGAGGATGAGCTGTCGCCAGAGCAGATCTCCCTGGGGACTCCGAGCCAGCCCACCTATCAAATCCCCGAAGGGCCCAGGAGCAAGCCCCGGGGCCCCAGCCAACATCCTGCTGATAGGGTGCCGAGGGTGCGGGTGGCCGAGCTGCGGTCACCGGGGGCTGTGGGCCAAGTGCCCCGCGTCCTGCCCCGTCGGCGAGAACGGACCTTCCCCTGCCCTGACTGCGGCCAGAGCTTCCGCTTGAAGATCAACCTGACAATTCACCAGCGGACACATGTGGAGAAGGAACCCAGGGAGACTCCGGGCAGCTCGGCCACTGAGTGGGGTGAAGCTGAAGCTCCCTCTGCCCTGGAGCCAGGGGAGGTGGTGGTGCCCGGGCCGGTCATCCGCTGGCTCCCTGAGGAACCCCAGGGCCACGCCTTCACGGGCCACAAGCCGGCCACCTCCAAGGTGTACCACTGCAGCGAGTGCTTGCGCTTCTTCCAGCAGAAGAAGAGCTTGCTGCTGCACCAGCGGCTGCACACAGGCAACAGCCAGGGCTGGCCTGCCTGCCCCTACTGCGGCAAGGCCTTCCGCCGGCGCTCGGACCTCTTCCGTCACCAGCGCATCCACACTGGTGAGCGGCCGTACCAGTGCCTGCAGTGTGGCCGGGCCTTCAACCGAAGCCACCACCTGGCGGTGCACATGCAAACTCATGCCCGAAGCCACACAGGCCTGCACTTCTCCACGTCCTCTGCCCACCACGGGAGTCCACCCCTGCCCAGTCCCAGCCACATGGAGGAGGGCTGACCAGGCCGAACCCTGCCGGGACCCCTCTGGCACCGCCTGCCTTGCCTGGAGAGCCTCCCTCCCACCCCCCAGCCCTGCTGTTCTCAGATGGCTTGGCAGAGGCGTGATTGTTTTTTTTTTTTTTTTTTTTTTTTTCATTCATATGGGAAGCTGCAGCCCCTTTGGTGTCAGCTGCCTCCATTTCCTGTCTCCTAAGTTTGTCCTTGCTGCCTTTTCTACATTCCTGACTTATAAAGGATTCCTTCAGGCTCATGGAACGGCAGTTTTTTTGAGGGTCTTTGGCAGGTGCCACAGACACTAGCAGACCAGGGATCAGGGCCTTTCCACCATGACACTGACCGCTGCGATCCGCTGGCCCTCAGTCTGCCAGGTTAGTAGACGAGACGGCCTGAAGAGAAGCCTCTAGCCACAAGGGAAGTTTTCCACTTTGTTTCTTTGCCGAGTTCCTGTTTTCCTGAGTGTCATGCAAAGGAGACCAAGCGCTCCTGGCCAGAGGGGCAGGACTTCCTCTCTGGGGTTGGCAGGGTAGACAGGGAGAGGGGCCGGTGTAGAACAGCCTATGGCCACAGAGAGCACTGCTTGGTCCTCCCGTGGAGGGGCTCCTTGGCCCAGAGTGGCTTCCCAGCCTTCCTAGCACTGACCTGCTGGGCCATCACATCCGTCATACACCATGAGAGAAAGCTGAAGAAGCCAGGGGCAGAGTACACTTCCCCTGCAGGTGTCGGGGTCATGGACATTCGTGGTGCCTGGACTGGACCCCGGACAGTGTCGGGAAGACGGGATGCAGAGAAAGACCTTGTCTGGGAGGCTGCTCTGTCCACCTGCGTGCTGGGGCATCCTTTGGCACAGAAAGGGGTGGCCGGGGTATGTCCTATCACGTGGGGTTCTTGGAGAAATCGGGCGCGGGCAGAAATGTCTTGGAGTTCTGGATCTTTAGTGTCACGTTCCTTCTCTGTCAAAACAGGCGGTGATGTCAGTCACCTAGGAATTGTCATCCTCAAATCAGAGCGGCTGGGACAAAAGGGAAGCTGGCTTTGTCCTTTTCCAGCTCGGGACCCTCTTTCTCTTCCATGTTGACCCCCAGTTAGAATCCCCCTGCCACACATACCCCAAGAAGGACTTACTTGTGGGAGCAGTTTCCGGCAGGGAAGACTTTCCTGCTGGGATGTGTTCCCTGTGGAAGTTCAGGTAACAGTACTAGGCCTTCCGGGAAGGGCTTGGTGGAAGTGTTCTTCAAAACGCCATGTGGGGTGCTGCCTGCATGTCAGCCGGGGGATGGGTGTGACCAAACTGGAGCATTGGTGATTGGCAGCTGAGGCCGCCAGTGGCCAGGCCTGCCCGCTCCCTGGTTTCCGGCAGTACTCCTTCCTCTCCTGGAGTACTGAAAACAGCGGGGCAAGGGTAGGTAGGGAAACTCGGTCAGAAGAGACCCCACCCTTCTGTGCTGTGGCACCCCAACCCTTGCTGGGGTTCCCCAACTCAGAGATGGGCTTCTCAGGATGTAGCTGTGTGGAACTTAGTCCTCAGCTGCAGGAGCTCCCTGTGGGTGGAAGAGGAGGCCTTGGGCTCACACTTTCAGAGTTCCTGGGCCTATTTTTCTGATGCTGAATGTCTTGTGTTTGTACAGTTGCTTTTTTTTTAAAAAAAAAAGATTTATTTGTTAGTGGAAGGGCGGAGAAGAAAGCTATCCCATCCACTGGTTTGCTCCCTGAGTGGCCACAACAGCCGAAGCAGACCTGATCTGAGGCCAGGCGCCTGGAGTTTTGAGTTCTCCAACATGTCTGCAGGGATCCGAGGACTTGGATCAGCTTTTGCAGCTTTCCCAGGCCATAAGCAGGTAGCTGGACAGCTGAGCCATGAACTGGTGCCCATGTGGTATGTTGGCATTTGCAAGTGGAGAATTAGCTGGTTGAACCACTACTCCAACCCTCCTGTGCAGGCATTCCAATAGAAACAAACCACGATCAAAGGCACCAGCTCACTCCCCCAACCCCAAGTGCTGTGTGCTCAACTCTGGATTAGGCCTTGGGCGTCTGCCTAGTATGCAACAGGCTGTGCTTCATGCTGTTTGCACTGAGATACGTGAGCCCCACCCTGCGTGACAGCCTACTGTCAAGTCCTCGCCTTGCACACGCAAAGATCCCATGTGGGCACCCGTTCATGCTCCAGCTGCCCTGCTTCCCATCCAGCTCCCTGCTTGTGGCCTGAGAAAGCAGTCGAGGACGGCCCAAAGCCTTGGGACCCTGCACCTGTGTTTGAGGCTTGAAAGAAGCTCCTGGCTCCTGGCTTTAGAATGGCTCAGCTCTGGTTGTTGCAGCCACTTGGGGAGTGAGCCAGCAGATGGAAGATCTTTCTGTCTCTCCTGTCTGTAGATCTGTATTTCCAACAAAAAAGATTTTTTTAAAATTAAATAAATGAGGGGAGGTTGAGTTGGGTGCAGCAGCTAGTGGGGTTCTAGAATGCTGGGCGTAGACTCCTGCTTTGTGAAACAATGAAATGTGTGGGTCACAGTGTTCAGTGGCCCTGAGGACTGTGGAAGTTAACATACTGGCATCCCTGGTGGTGGTCAGCATTTCAGCATAAATGAGCGCATGCACACTGCTGTTTCCTGCTCTGGTGGGTGAACTGAGGGTCAGGGCAGTCAGCTGCAGACCCCAGCTGGTGGCTTTGCATGTGCTGTGGGCCTGGCGACAGGCAAGAAACTCCTGGCCTCTGTGCCTGTCAGGTGCACACAGGGCCTGAGCTCAGGCTGTGGTTCCAGATGGCCAATAGGGACCTGAGTCCAGCTGGCGGGCCCAGGCTTCCCACCGTGGTGCACTCTGTTGTGGCTGTCCACTATGAGCATCCCCGAGTCCCCGACGGCTGCACCGTTCGGCTTGGTGTGGGAAGGCTGAGCCAGGGACTCCTGCAGAGAGGACCCATCAGTGGGGCTGTGTGCAAGGGCGGCAGCGCCTGCAGACAGCACAAGCCCATGGCCCAGGAGACTCTGGCTCTGGTAAGGGAGGATGTCTTTATTTTCACCCAGAGTGGGTGGAGGCAGGCAGAGTCCTGACAATGGATCAGATAAGGCCATGGGGACTGGCCACAGCATAGAAAATGTCCGAGTTTCCCTTCTGCCCCATGGATGCCCCATTGGTCCTGGGTGCACGGGACACGTTGCACAGACTTCCCACGGCTGCTCTTGCTGGACCCATCAAAGGCCCCCTGGAAGCTCTTTCTACTGTGGCCACGGGAAGGAGAACTGCATCTTAGAGGACTGGGACCTGGCCCGGCCTCCCACCCAGACCTCAAGGACTGTTGAGGTCCAATTCTGGATGCCAGATCTAAGGGAAATGCAGAGGGGTTGGGGGAAGGAAGTTTGTCCCTTACTGGTGAAACCTGCTTCCGTCTCCTTCAGGCTACATTTGCTGCGGGGTCAGAGGTCAGTCTTGCACATGGTGAGACCTTGCAGTAACAGAAGGCAGGGCAGGTGTCTGTGAGTCTGTGAGTCATGTTATGGAGGACTTCTGGTGGGAAATTGTCTTAGGAAACTCCACTGTGCCAGTCTTTGCTTGTTAATCAGATATGGCTTTTATACGCACTACATCATACACCCCCAGTGCTTTGCTGTACTTCAAGCACATTTCATGCACACACCCCGGCACCTCAGAGCTGGGGAAGCAGTGCAGTCCTCAGAAGTGAGGAGCTACAATCAGAGGTGTGTGGCTAACTCGCACACGTGGTGGGTCAAGTAGTTGCAAAGGGCATACATGTCGGAAGGGCGTGGATTCAACTTCAGGGAGACTTTGATTTTCAGGAGTGTCCTGCCAGGCACCCTTGAGTTTTTTTTTCCATTTCATGCTTTCTAGGAATACATGCTGTGATCAGCGTCTTATCTGAAATCGTTCCTTGTTCTGCCTCCTCGAAGGTACTCATTGACATCTTTGACCTGTTTCTGGCACCAAGGATGTGGTTCCCAAGTGGAGGCTATGCTGGAGCTGACTGACAGCTTGGGGCTTGGGCGGGCAGGGGGAGGACCCAGGGTCTCAGGCAGGACCACGGGGGACCTTACACAGCAGTGGACGTCAGAGCAGAAACACCTTAGAGGTGGCAGGCTGGAATAGATGGGCCTAGCTCAGCTCTGAGCTCAGAAACCCAGGGGTTGGGCCTGGTGCAATGGCGTATTGGTTAAGGTCCTCGCCTTGCACGCCCGGGATCCCATATGGGCTCTGGTTCTAATCCCGGCAGCTCCGCTTCCCATCCAGCTCCCTGCCTGTGGCCTGGGAAAGCAGTCGAGGGCGGCCCAAAGCTTTGGGACCCTGCACCCGCGTGGGAGACCCAGAAGAGGCTCTGGCTTCGGATTGGCATAGTATCAGCCGTTGCAGCCTCGGACAGAAGATCTTCCTCTCTGTCTCTCCTCTCTGTATAGATGCTTTTCCAATAAAAAATCTTAAAAAAAAAAAAAAAAAAGAAAGAAAGAAACCCAGGGGTTTGCTGTAGAAGATGGCCCAAAGCCTTGGGACCCTGTACCCACGTGGGAGACCCAGAAGAGCTGGCTCCTGGCTTCAGATCAGTGCAGCTCCGGCCATTTTAGTCACTTGGGGAGTGAATCGTTGGACGGAAGATATCTGTCTCTCCTCCTCCATATATATCTGACTTTGCAATAAAAATAAATCTTAAAAAAAAAAAAAGGCTTCTTCCCCCAGGACTTCTGTGTCTGCTGCCTTTCTGTGTCCAGTGGTCTATTGGGAATGGCCTGACATTGCAGCTGGGGTGACTCTGGGAACCTCTCTGTGGTGGCTGACTCATTCCCTAAGGCCTCCTAGGGTCTGTGGCAGGACTGGCATTTGCCAACTGACTGCCAACGAAATGCCCAGGTCCAGATACAGAGGCCTCCCTTCTGGTCTCCCTGGCTGCTCTCCAGGCTGTTGAGAAGCAGCTGGAGTCCCAGGCGCCCCAGCTGCAGAGCCTGGAGGGACACGTGGGGACAGCTGAGAAGAAGCTGGCCGACTGCGAGAAGACGGCCGTGGAGTTCGGCAACCAGCTGGAGGGCAAGTGGGCCGTGCTGGGCACGCTGCTGCAGGAGTACGGGCTGCTGCAGCGGCGCCTGGAGAACGTGGAGAACCTGCTGCGCAACAGGAACTTCTGGGTTCTGCGGCTGCCCCCGGGCAGCAAGGGGGAGGCTGCAAGGTCCAGGAACTGCATGTGGGTGGGCAAAGAGGGAGGCCCTTGGCCCACTTGGCACTTAACACTCATTACCAGTTGACCTTGAAAGGTTTGTAAAATGGCCCAGGAAAAGGGTGGCCCAGGACAGATACCTGGGCAGAGTGGAGTCTGTTGGGAGAGGGCTTTTGTTGCACCTCTTATTCCAGAATGATCCTTGAGAGTAAGGCCGGGCTCATGTTAGGGAAATCTAGCAGAAAGTCTCTCCATAAAGCCCATACTGGGGGACAGGTCCATGTGTGCCTGGCAGGAGGGGAGCCAGGAACCCTGAGGCTCAGCTTCTGGGCCTCGAGCCACTTTAACTGAAATGGAAGTGGCTGAGTTTATCTGCCCTGTGGTTGCTGAGGTTCTCTGAGGCCCGCTCACTCCCAGTGGGGCACCAGCAACTTGTATTTCCAGGCGCCCACGGCTTTGGAGCAGCAGGGGGCCAGTGTGGCAGTGGCTGGAGGAGCTCCTCGGGTAAGAGGGCCGACCCCGGTGGGCTTCTGTGCCTGGGCCCTATTCCCCCACTCTATCAAGTCAGCCCCTTGAGGTTTTTGATCCGCCCTGTGCCTGTATGCAGGGGGAGGTAGCCGGAGTTACAGGACTCTCCCCAGTCATGTGGTGACTGATTAGCATTGATTTCTGCCTCTCCATTCCTCTCCATTTAGCTCACTTCTGGGATGCAGGGACCGTTCCTGCTTTATGCCTGCACCCCTGGAGCTTGAGGGCTGCACCCTGCACACTGCAAGGTCTCAAGAGACTCTGCCATTGAAGGAAGACCGACTGTGGCCCTGCTTTCACCTGGAAGGTTAGGTAACTTGGAATAGCATACATGTGAGTGCGAGACTTGATGAATGTTGGGGTTTTGTGGCCACCCCCACTCCCATGCTGGCCTGCTCACACAGCCCAGTCCTCTCTCTGCTTGGGAAGATGACTAGTTGGCCTTGTGTGCCCCCCACATCACTTCAAACACCCAGACACTTGCTGCAAAGCTTGGCCAGGAGAGTTCACCTACCTATTCTGCTTTCCATCCTCTGACAACACACTTGCCATCCTCTGCTGGCCTAGCTCAACTGGCCCCATGTGTGTCTGGGCATGCCAGCCACTGCACAGGCATCAGCAACTGAGGAAGCCCAGTCCTGATACATGCATTCCAAGGTCGGACCGCATGTCTTCCCTGAGGACAGGGTTCAAGTCCAGTGGTCTAGTTGAGAAGACCCCCAGGAAACATGGCTAAGATGATCTCAGACTTGGCTCCTATGTGTGACAGCTAATGTAGGATCAGATTTACCTGGCCCGCCCTAGTCCTGGCTCTCGTGCTTACCAATGGGAGCTGCAGCCTAGCAGGGTATTCTCCCAAGTCAAGTTCCCTTACTAGGTCCGTTCCCAGCCCCAGATCTTGTATGTGTTAGTAGGTGCTCTGACCCAGCCTGGCATGACCCACACTCAGTCTCAGCTTTCACCAGTAGGTGTTGCAGCTTAGCCCAGCCCAATGTGGCCAACACCACATCCTAG
This sequence comes from Ochotona curzoniae, assembly GCF_017591425.1. Lineage (NCBI taxonomy): Eukaryota > Metazoa > Chordata > Mammalia > Lagomorpha > Ochotonidae > Ochotona > Ochotona curzoniae. The sequence goes on along the minus strand of NW_024467095.1, from coordinate 20,871,859 downwards.
TTCTTGCACATAAAAGCGGTGTTGTAGCCTAGCTCAGCCTGCCCCAGACCCAGCCCATACACATGCAGAGTGCTGCAGCCTTGCCTTGCCTGGCCCACCCTCAGCTCTGGCTCTTGTGCTCCCAGTGGGAGCTGAAGCCTACCAGGGGAGTTCACCTACCAGGCTGCCTCCCAAACCTTGTGTTCATATGTGCTTGTGGGTTGCCACAGCCCTGCTTAGCATGGTCTGCACTGTTTTGGCCTTTGTATGTGCTGGCAGATTTGCTGAAAAAACTTAAAAAAAAAAAAAACAAAAGGCTGTGCTGGCATACTGATACGGTTAACCCAGATTTATCATTAATGAGGCTCAGAATGCCTGGGAAAGCAGTGGAGGATGGCCCAAAGCCTTGGGATCCTGCATCCATGTGAGAGACCTGGTAAAAGCTCCTGACTGCTGGCTTCAGATCAAATCAGCTCAGCTCTGGCCATTGCAGTCATTTGGGGAGTGAACCAACAAATGGAAAATCTTGCTCTTTGTTTATCCTTTTCTTTGTCAATCTGCCTTTCCAATACAGATTAATAAATTTTTAAAAAGCAGCTATTGCTTCATCCTTCTGGAGGGTGGAAGTTCCTAGTCAAAGACCGGCACCTGCTTCCCCTGAGCCTCTGCGGAGAACAGCTCCAGGACATGGTGGCCATCCTTGGCTTTCCTGGGCTGGTGCACAGTTCTCTTCCATCTCTATTTCGTCTCCCTGGCATGTTCTTCCTGCGACTGTGTCTCTTCCTCTAGCTTTATCTGTCCTTAATAATGATCACATACCCAGGAGCTCAAGGTCAGGGCTTCAGCAATGTAGGGGACCTTGCATTCTGGCAGCAGGTGCAGATAAGGCATCATTAAGGTATACCAGATAACATCCCTAAGTGAGCCACATCGTGAATAAAACAAGAGGATATTTACATGTGAAAGACAGGATGGGGAAAGGGGGTCAGGATAGAGAAAAGGCCTCAGGACCCCAGCTTCTGTCCCTGTAGTCCAATGCCTACACTCAAGCCCCGACGGATGGCAGCTCTGAAGGGTACTTCCCTCCGCTGGCATGCACTCAGAGCTCACGATGCTTACCAAGTCAGCCTGGGGGTCCTGCCGTGCCCTCAGACATCAACAGCTCTTCTCCAGTCTTCACTCCCTTCCTCTCACCCAATAAGAGGGGCAACAATCATCCTTGAGCCTTCTGGTCAAACAACCCTGATTCTGACCTTTCCATCTCCCTGCTTAGTAAGCAAGGTCCTTGGAATGCAAGGCTCATTTAAAACAAGCGGTGTTGTTGCCCCGGTCTCTGGTCAGACTCACGCTCAATGCTCTCTCTAGCATCCCCACAGTTCCTGGGTCACACCGTGTTACCGTCTGCTGACATTCCAGGCGTTGCCATAGGCTTTCTGTTGGTATCGAGCCAGGGTCAGGCACACAATAGGCACCCACTGAATACATGCTAGATGAGAAAATGAGAGGCATGAAGGAGTCGGCTGGATGCCTAGCTCTAGGCAGCAGAGCAGTGGATTGCTGATCTTCCTTCCGATGTAGATTCCGCTGAGAAGGCCTTGTTGCAGGGATGGCCCCTGCGCCCATCTCCGACTGTCCTCCCTCTTCACCGTGGGCACGTGTTCTCAGTGAAAGTGAAGCCGTTCTTACAAGGCCTCCCTCCTGGAATGGTTTTGCCTTTCTTGTACCCTGCTTCTGGTGGCAGTGTTTGATCATGGGCAGGCACAGAACCAAGCCAAAGTGACTTGCCCAGCAATGTTCAGACCCAACCTCTTTCCCTGTGACAACCCGCGCGCGGCAATGTGAGCCTGTAATGGACGCAGGGTCTCAGCTGCGCGGGTAGCCTGCTTTGAGACATGCAGACCGACCTAAGAGAGAATCGAAGAAGAAAATTAGAGCATCTCCTGCTAGCATCCGATGTCTAGGGAGCTAGATTTTCGCTGCTGTCTTCATTGTTGTGATTCCAGTGACTTTTCTCTTTTGTAGCAGCTGGATTTTCATCTCTGCTAGCAGTTTTTACATACAGTGTGGCTATAAAGCTGAAGTATTCCTAGTAAGAATCCTTAGCACAGCAGGGGGGTATAGCTCAGTGGTAGAGCATTTGACTGCAGATCAAGAGGTCCCCGGTTCAAATCCGGGTGCCCCCTCACTTTTTTCTTTGTTGTGGTCTTCTTCACTCACAGAACCCTCCTTAGCCAAGTTCATCTCTTAGGGGGGCAGCGTTTGGGGAAAAACAAAGCGGCGAAAGAGGGAAACAAAACTGTACACAGGAGAAATAGATGCGGGATAAGCAATCAACAGCTGTCCACCAGAGGGAGTGTGTGATTAGACTAACCAGAAACAAAACCAAAGCAGGCCTGGGCCAGCAGTGTGTGAGCTGCGGAAGGACAAGACAGGCGGAGACGCCAGGGCATGGTGATGAACTGAACTGGCTCAACAGGAAATTGTTTCTCCTTGTGGTGTGCTGGAGGCCAGGACAGCCGTCAGCCATGGGCTCAGGGCTCTCCGCTAGAGGCCTAGGACTGGGAGGAGGCAGGCAGGCGTCTCTGCAGCTGGACAGCGCCTTGCATGCCAAGATAAGGTCTTAGCCAGCTGGGGCTTCCCAGCACCTGGCACAGACTGGAACATGGGAGAAGCTGCCTGTTGGGGTGTCTGTGCTGGCCGCCGGCCCCCTACTTCCTCCCACCTCTTCCCCGTGTGACTTCTGTCACTTCCACGACCCTCCCAACTCTCCCATCCCCACTGCCCAGTGCTCCCTTGCCCTAGCCAGGTTCCACAAATGAGGCTGAAGCTGCTCAGGGGACGGAGCACGTGAGACATTTGTGTGGTCCTGTTTGCCAACACCAATCTCGGAGAAATTAAAACAAAGCATTGGACTTTGAAGAAGGTACTTGGAATTTTGCCCTTGTAGTTCAACTGCCTGACCCGAGTGCTGCCCCTTGTTGCACCTTGAACTCAGATGAGCTTTTCCCATTCCAGCTGTGAGGAGGCTGGGCGTACTTGGCACAGCTCTCCCTGAAGGATTTACCCCCTCATTCATTTATTCAGCGAACAGCTAGCACAGGTGAATCAGGTAGCAGGTGCAGGCTGGGCGGTGGGTGTTCTTAAGGAAAGCGAGGCAAGTGCTTGCCCTTGAGTAGCTTGCACGCTGCTGGAAGGCAGCGTGGCCCGATCAGCAGCAGGGACTGTAAGTGGCCGGAGCGCAGGCGCTTATGGACCTTGGGAACGCCATCCGAGTGCAGTCAACCCTCCCCTTCTATGCCCGGGCCTCTTCCCTCTGCCCTGGCCACTGCTGCCCCACCCATCTTTCCCATTGCATTTTCTGTCCCCTGCCCAGACAGCTTAGCACCTCTGGAACCTGCTGGGCCCTCTCTCCTTGTGCTACCCTCATTTGGCAAAATCACACAGCCCACCTGAGCAGGGAGATGCTGTGGAGGAAAGAACACTTGACGATGCCAATTAGATCCACCCAGGACCAAATGCCAGTCACCTTTAACCAGCCAGGCCAGCCTGTTAGCCTTGGATCATCCCCCTGGACTTCTGGCATGGCTGTTTCTTGCTTTCTAGGCTCTTCTCAACTCCTCAGTTCTTTCTCCCTGTCTTCCACTGTGGTTGAGCACTTTGAATATTCAGAAAATGGAGGCAGTGACAGTGTAGGGGTTAAAGTCCTCACCTTGAACCTGCTGGGATCACATATGGGCGCCGGTTCTAATCCCGGCAGCTACACTTCCCATCCAGCTCCTTGCTTGTGGCTTGGGAAAGCAGTCGACGATGGCCCAAAGCTTTGGGACCCTGCACCCATGTGGGAAGAATCACTTTTGCAAAGGCTTTGTCCCTTGATGTGCCTTGACCCACACTACGTCCCAGTCCATTATTTCCAATTTATTCTTTTTTAAAGATTTATTTATTTATTGGGAAGTCAGATATACAGAGAGGAGGAGAGACAGAAAGGAAGATCTTCCGTCCACTGATTCACTCCCCAAGTGAGTGCAACGGCCGATGCTATGCCGATCCGAAGCCAGGAGCCAGGAACTTTCTCCGGTATCTCACACAGGTGCAGGGTCCCAAGGCTTTGGGCTGTCCTCAACCGCCCTCCCAGGCCACAAGCAGGGAGCTGGATGGGAAGTGTAGCTGCCAGGACACAAACTGGTGCCCATATGGGATCCTGGCATGTTCAAGGTGAAGACTATAGCTGCTAGGCTGCTGTGCTGGGTCCACTGGTGTAGTTTTGTTTCTAAGCTGGATCCTGGGTGATACAGAATTGTCCACCAGTGAAGTATTGGGAAGCAGACCATCACAGAGTACTTGTGGGTTGCAGGTGTTGTTCCTGCTGGTGTTCAGGGCAGTGCCCCGTCCCCGACTAGACCCTGGGTCAAAGGGCATGGCTGCAAGTCTGCTGTGTGTTGGGTTTCAGTCAGTTTCCTCCTATGATGGGACTAGAGTAATCCAGTAAAACTTGACCTTTGTCAAGTTGGAGACAAAATGGTCCTACACAGGGGGCACCTGGATTTGAACCAGGGACCTCTTGATCTGCAGTCAAATGCTCTACCCCTGAGCTATACCCCCTGTTGCAAATAGAATCCTGTAATTTATATTTACAGACTCACAACTCCCAAGGGCCTGTGACTCAGCAGCTGCCGGGCTTGCCAACTGCACAGGGACCTCTTGAAGCCACAGCTATAGGTTTTTTTGTTTTTTGTTTTTTCTTTTCCAAAAATGAGACTGTCATTTCTTGACACCAACTTGCAGGGGCGGTGAGTCTCCTTTTGACACAACAAAGTCTGCATGTGGCTTAGTGTGCAGGCGGGTAGGACCAGGAGGGACAGGGCATCCAGGCTGAGTGTCAGCTGATGTCACCTGCCGATCACCCACAGCGTGAGACCGAGGTGACCTCTCTCAGACACCTTTCAAATTCCGTGTCTGCTTCAGGTACGTAAACTTTGAAAGTTGATTTTGATTTTTGTTTCACTCCGCACTGGCTACTTGTTCATCCTGGGTTGCAGTTTTACCGTTTGAGATCCAGTGAGACAGAACCCACACACACACACACACACACACACACACACACACACACCCCAAGGTATATGAAGCAAACTTTTTCTTTTATTATTGGAAAACCAGCTTTACAGAGAGAAAAAAACAACAGAATGATCTTCCATCTGCTGGCTCACTCCCCCAATGGCCGCAAAGGCCGCGGTTGAGCCTGTCTGAAGTCAGGAGCCACGGTCTCCTCAGGGTCTCCCACGTGAGGGCGGTGATGCTTGCAGGTGGAGCATCAGCTAATTAAGCCATTGCGCTGGTCCCCTCCTGAACAGGTGTATTATCCACGGAGCGAAAGCATAGGATGGCAGAAGCTTGGCCATTTCTGACAAGCTGGTTCCCCAAGGCTCAGGAAAGCTGCTCTGGTGGATGGAGTCTCACTGCCCACGACCCTGCTGTCCTGTGCCAAGGGACCCTGGAAAGCAGCCCGCCTTGGGTTGCACACCTGGACTAAGGCGCTGGGAGCCACCCTGCTGTAGGAGGGCCTGGAGCAGGTCCAGCTTTTCCAGCCCCTCCCACCTTAGCTCAGGGTGCCACACTCTGCGTTTTCTAGCAGTTCTTAAGAAGTGCAAAAATTGCCAGATTTGGGTTAGTGCAAGGCCACCCAGAGAACGGCGCATTCTGTTCCTGACTGTAACATCCCTCTAGTCCAGGCTGACCCAGATCTCCTAAAATTGCTGGATTCTTTAGATTTTTTTCTTTCTCTAAGTCATCATCTTTTTTGCATATCTTAACACGGTCCAGAGATGGCTGAGCCCTGGAGAGCCATGTCAGCGCGAATAGCAGAACCACTCCAGGGTGCTTGTGTATGGCTGCATACCAAATGAGCACCCCCCTCAAGTTACCAGCTTAAACCAATGAATATTTATTGTATCAGGTAAATTTAGAGATTCATAAATCTAGAAATGACACAGCTGGGTGGTTCTGAGTCTCTTGAGAAATTTCAGATTAAATGTTATCTAGGGGGCGAGGGTGCAGCGGCATAGTAGGTTAAGCTTCCGCTTGCAGGGCTTATTTCCCACATGTGTGTCGGTTCCTGTCCTGGCTGCTCCATTTCTGATATAGCTCTCTGCTGATGCACTATGAAAGCAGTGGTGGATGGATGGGTCAAATGCTTGGGCCACTGTCCCTACTTGAGAACCCTGAAGAATCCAGAATCCTGGCTTTAGCCAAATTCAGCTCCAATCATTGTGGCCATTTCTGTCTCTCCTCCCTCTCTCTGACTTTCAAGTAAGTCTGTAGGAACAGTCATCTAGGCCTATCATGGTGTGAGAGCTTGCCAGGGACTAGAAGAGGCCTTCTGGGCTGGTCCCCTCACGTGGACGTTGGGAAGGGGCCTGGGTCCCTCAGGGGAATGAGACTGCAGCTCCTCACCATTCGGGCCTCCCCCTGCGGCACGGACACTGGCGAGTGGCCCACCCGAGGGCAGGGCGGCTGCGCGCACAGTCTGACTCATCTCAGAAGCGGAACTCTCATGTCCACTATATCCCATTCACTAGAGGTGTGTGATTGGGCCCAGCGTGACAGCCCAGGACCCAAAGCCAGGAGCCAGGAGCTTTGTCTGGGTCTCCCACGCAGGCTTTGGGTCCCAAGGCTTTGGGCCGTCCTCTGCTGCTTTCCCAGGCCACAAGCAGGGAGCTGGATGGGAAGTGGAGCCACTGGGATTAGAACTGGCGCCCATATAAGATCCTGGCACATGCAAGGCGAGGGCTTTTCGCTGTTAAGCTACTGCACCAGGCCCGGCTGTTTCACTTCTGATCTGAGGCCAAGGTGAGCTTGTAAGCTCCTGGCTTTAGATTGGCTCAGCTAGGCCTTTGCGGCTGTTTGGATAGTGAACCAGTGGAAGGAAGTTCTCTTTCCCTCCTTCTCTCTGTCTCTCCTCTTTTTGTAAATCTGCCTTTCAAATAAATAAACACATATTTTTGGGCCTGGCAGCATGGCCTTGCAGCCAAAGTCCTCGCCTTGAAGCAGCGGGATCCCATATGGGCGCCGGTTCTAATCCCAGCAGCCCCGCTTCCTTTCCAGCTCCCTGCCTGTGGCCCAGGAAGGCAGTCGAGGACGGCCCAGAGCTTTGGGACCCTGCACCTGTGTGGGAGACCCGGAAGAGGCTCCTGGCTTCGGATCGGCATAGTATCGGCCCGTTGCGCTCACTTGGGGAGTGAATCATCGGATGGAAGATCTTCCCCTCTCTCCTCTCTGTATATCTGCCTTTCCAATAAAAAAATAATAATAATAAAAATAAAAAATCTTACAAAAAAAAGTTTATTATTAGAGTGAATACTTAGCACAGCAGTTAGGGTACCGCTTGAGGCACCCACATCCCATGTCCGTGCTTGCGTTGAAGTCCTAGTTCCCCTTCCAGTTCTAGCTTTCCGAGAGGCAGCAGCTGACGGCCCAGGTCCTTCAGGCCCTGCCACCTGCCTGGGATATCCGCATCCCTGGCTTCCGGCTTCAGCCTGGCCCAATCCCAGGTGTTGCCGTCACTGGGGAATCAACCAGACGATGCAAGATTTCTGTGTGTCCCTCTGCTTTTTAAACAAATAAACTGTTCTTGCAGCAATATGTACAAATGCAAATTTCTGAAGCATAACGCCACGGTAAAAACAAGGTTCTTAGCAAGAAGTGCACTAAATCCAGGGGAAATGTAGCAGAAAAGTCCCTGGAGCCCGTGTTGGCACATGCGCGATACACAAGTGCATCCGACAAGCTGTGACATTTTACTAATCAATATGAAAGCTGGATACGTAAAAAAGGAAACAAATGAAGGGACTTACATGCAGATAACAAAAATATTCTTGTGACAGGGCTGTTTAATACAAGATTATTTCATCATGGCAGTCACTTTCTGCCAATCTTCTGAAAATAGCTATCGAGTAGAACTCTTTTCCTTTTAAAAACTACATTTATGTTATGTATTTGAAAGAGTTACAAACTAAGACAGGGAGAGGGAGAGAGATCTTTCTTCCACTTTTCACACTCCAAATGGCTATGATGGCTGGGCGCCGGACCGGGTCAAAGGCAGGAGCCAGAATCTCTCTCCTGGTTTCCTGTAGAAGGACATTGTGACCCTAGAAGGTCAACGAGCGGGATTACTATTGACAGGATAATATTTGTATGAGAACGACCAAATGGATGCCTTTTGTATAACTGATTGGATGTCATTTATATGAGAACAACTGAGTGGCCGCATGTGAATGAGAACACTCGGTGGATATACAAGAGTTCCAAACAAGGGCACAGAAACAATTGATGGGTTCTGTAGATAAGCTCAATACCTCCTCCCTTCTCCTAGGTGACCCTTGGTCTGTAAAGTCTGATGCCGACACTAGCCCTGGCTATTCCCCATCAAGAGAGAGATCTTCTCATCCGCTCCCCAAAGGCCCTCAAAAGCCAGGGCCGGGCCGGGTCGCAGGCGGGAGGCTGGGACTCCATCTACACCTTCCACGTGGGTGCGTGAGCCACCTCCTGCCATCTCCCGTGTGCATCAGCAAGAGACGGGATCAAAAGCACAGCACCCAGAACGTGAACCAGGGACTCTGGCTTGGGACAAGGGAGTCCTGTTTACTTACTGACTAGCAAATTTCTGCCTTAGTGGACACAGAAAATAATTCTATGAGGCCAGTGGTACGATATAGCTGGGTAAGTCCTCACCTGCAGTACTGGCATCCCATATGGGCATGGGTTCAAGTCCCAGCAGCTCCACTTCCAATCCAGCTCCCTGCTAATGTGGTTAGGCAAGCTGCCATGCATGGCTCAAGCTGGGGCTCCCGCATCCACAATGGGCAACTGTTGCTGTCCTGCAGCAATGGACTTGGTGCAGCCTATAACACACTACTCCAAAGCCCTTTGCCACACACCAGACCGCTGGCCTGGTCCCTGCCCCAGAGAAGCAGTTTTCATTGATGAACATCCACGCTCAGCCACTGTCCCTTCAGGTCTGACTGTGACATGTCCTCTAAGTGGGAGCTGGTGAGAGCGGTTCTCCCAGTCTAAAGGGCTTCCAGAGACCACCTCTGATACACTGACTTTTCTGTAACACCTTGCAGGAGGAAAGAAAGATCAGTGGGAAGTTGGCTGTTCAATATCGCAGTGATCCTTACAGGGCAAGAGGACAGACTGGCAGGATGCCCAGTGACCAGCTCGGCAGACAGTGGCGTGTTGAGCTGCAAACCCAGGGCTGCAGGCAAAAGCAGGAGATAGTCTTGACCTTGCGCTTGTGGCCTCTAGCACTGTGAAAAAAAATACACCCCTGTTGCTTGAAGCCCCCCCCCCCACACCCCCAGCTTGTGGTACTTCGTGACACAGCCCTAGGAACTAACACATACTCCGCCGCAGGACTGGGGAGGCAGGCAAGCCCCAAATGCTCCTGATGAGAGTTTAGTATTACTCTAAGAGTAAGTGGATTAAGCTAGCTAAAACTAGCATCAACTCTGAATTCTCCACCCATCCACGTGGTGGCGCCAGTTAGAAATGCATTCACGGGCTCTCACCGCGGTTCCACTGGCTAATCCTCTGCCTGTGGTGCCAGGATCCCATATGGGTGCTGCTTTGTGCCCAAGTTGCTCCACTTCCCACCCAGCTCCCTGCTTGTGGCCTGGGAAGGCAGTGGAGGACCCTTGGCAGTGGAGAGCCTTGGGACCCTGCACCCGCGTGGGCGACCCGGAGGAGCTCTCCTGTCTCCTGGCCTCAGATCGGCACAGCTCTGGAAGCTGTGGTCACTTGGGGAGTGAATCAGCAGATGGAAGATCTTTTCCTCTTTGTCTCTTTCTCTCTGTAAATTTGCCTTTGAAATAAAAAATAAACATATTTTTAAAAAATGCATTCAAACCTGGATCCTCACAGCATAAGCTCACTGCATCCCTCCATCGCCACGCACCCTTAGGTTCCCTGTTCTTATCCCCCATTCCTCAGGTTCGCCATGTCCTTGTCAGCCTACCTACCCGCAGCCAGCTGGGAACTGGCCACACCGGGGACGCTCTGCTGGACAAGTTGGCAGCGTGCATCGGGAATCTGATGACGCCTGAATCCTCTGGGCAATTCCATGTCTCTGAAAATACGAGGCAACTGTTTGCAAAACATATCAAGAAGAAAAATAAAAGCCCAGCGCATCATCACCACGCTACAGCTGTCACCACGCTGGCTGACTGAAGCTTGCCTTCTCTGTAAAACTGCCCTGGCTCCCTTCTGATCCACACTTCAGAGGAGACACCAGCAGAGGCCAGCAGTGTTTGTTGAGACATGTTCCGAGACAGACCAGGTCAGTCAAGACAGGAGACGAGAGCCTTTCTTCCCGATCGGGGGTGTGCGTCCCCAAAGGAAAGGGGTACTGGCTGGTGATGCGGCCGGGACGCTCTGATAGGCAGCTGGGAGGTGCACATCTTTGGGCTCTCCGAGAACTTACTTACAAACGCGATTCTTCTAGGCTGAGCTCCCGTTTAGCAGGATACTCTGACAGACCCAGGTGCGTGTGTCGGGAAGGTGTGGGGGGAGCAGCGAGGTCCAGCACGGCCCCAGCAGAGAGCAGGTTCCTTGGTTTCACTCCTGGAGGAGGGTCTGTGGCCACCCCCAGACGCTCAGGTCTTAACATCTGCCTGAGAAAATGAGAAAACTGGGTGGAAACAATGAGAAGCTGTGTAGGACCGTGGCATATGAGTCTTAATGCTCCCTTCTGGGACCCTCGGATGTCTCAGCCCCAGCTTGCTGAGGCCTCATCTTCGCATTTGCATGGGGGATTTTGTATAACCAACGGACTCCCCCAGATCTCTTGGGGGACAGATCTCTTGCCCAGGGACAGGTGGGCAAGAACAAGAGAGCTGCTTCTGTTAAAAGGGGAGTGGTCGTGTGGGGAGCAGGGTCGCCGGAGGGGGAGGGCAGCTCGGCGGAGGGCGGCGACGGGCGCGCGCCTCGACCACCACCGAGAGGGCCTGCGCTGCTGCTAGAGCGGCCGCCCGGCCTCCCGGGCCTGGCCGGCAGGGGGCAGCCAGCACCGCCCCGCGCCGCCCGGAGCCGCCCCGACGCCAGCAGCCTGGACGCCAGCCGCCCCTCACCGCCCCCTCCACCACCAGCCCCACGCCGCCCGGAGCCGCCCCGACGCCAGCAGCCCCGACGCCAGCCGCCCCTCACCGCCCCGACCCGACCAGCCCCAACACCACCAGCCCCGACACCACCAGCCCCGACGCCACCGGCCCCGACGCCACCCGCCCGGAGCCGCCCCGACCCGACCAGCCCCAACACCACCAGCCCCGACGCCACCCGACCCGACGTGGGCCGCCGGCGGGCGCGAGGCCTCCGGGCTCCTCAGAGTGGGCCGCGGCCGCCCGGCGGGGGAGAATGGGACTCCCAGTCCTTAGAATGAACTCACACATATCGACGTCCTAAGGCATATAAAAATGCATTTTGAAGTTAAAAAGCAATCGTTTTCACTCAACCTCTGTGATGACTGCAGTCCTGTGAAGTACACACTTAGGCTCCCCACTTAGGGTTCCTGAAATTGGGGCTCAGGATTCCGAGGGGGGCAGGTGGAAGGGCTCCCGGGCAGTGGACACTGGCGATGTGGCCAGCGAGCGAGACGGAGGATGGCAGAATCCGCAAAGCGTGGGAAGCCTGGGCCTGGCACGAAGACCCAGGCCTCCGCGGGTGCCATTCCCGCAGACAACCGGAGGAGTGGGTGGACGCCAGCCGGGCAGGACGATGGACGGCACGAGCCTAGCATCAGAGCCTGGCACCGTGATTTCACTGACCGCCAAGGAAGGACAGGAGGCCTCCCTGGGCTGCCTGCCAGGGGGCCTGTGGAAGGTTCCATGTGGCTGAGATGCGGGGTTTCTTATCGGGCAGCTGGGCGGCCTTCCTTCCAAGGCCAGGGCTGCACACAGCGAGCGCCGTGGAACTACGGTAAAAAGGATTGGACAGTGACCCTGGGAGTCGCTGATGTGTGTGTGTGTGTGTGTGTGTGTGTGTGTGTGAGAGAGAGAGAGAGAGAGATTTCAGGAAATTGGCCGAGCAGAGATGCTGGACCACCCCCCGGGCTTCTTCCTGGACGCTGCTCCCGGAAACGCATTCATCGTCTGCCCAGCGCGCCTCTTAGGTGCCCAGCCTTGGTGCCAGACTTTGGAGCAAGGCACAAGATGGGTAAAGCCCACCCCACACCCACTTCCGTATTTTCACACAGTGAACTGGGGAGGGGGACAGAAGGGTTATTTGACTAAGGGATCCTGGGGGTTTCACGTAAGAGCCTGGAAGACATTGCCAGAAGAATCGCAGGAAATGTGGCTGGTCATCAGAAATTTGATGAAGATTTTGGTGTATGGAATCCGAAAGAGATTCTACAGTAGACTCACATTCACTTCCTCTAGACGAGGGAGGGATTCTCCCAGGTAACTCACTGGTTTTGAAGGATCCTCATCCCAGGTGTGTGGGAAAGGGGGGTTTTCCAAACTTCCACTTACGGATGATGCTGGAGACGGTCGCTTCGAGAAATAAGGGACAATTCAATTCTTTTTTTTTTTTAATTAAGATTTTTAAAAAATTTATTTATTTTTATTACAAAGTCATATATACAGAGAGGAGGAGGAAAGACAGAGAGGAAGATCTTCCATCCGATGATTCACTCCCCAAGTAAGCGTAATGGCCAATGAGATGCCGATCCGAAGCCAGGAGCCAGGAACCTCTTCCGGATCCCACACAGGTGCAGGGTCCCAAAGCTTTGGGCCGTCCTCAACTGCTTTCCCAGGCCACAAGCAGGGCGCTGGATGGGAAGTAGGGCTGCTGGGATTAGAACCAGTGCCCATATGGGATCCCGGCGCATTCAAAGCAAGGACTTTATCCACTAGGCCACGCCGCTGGGCCCAGATTTATTTATTTTTATTGGAAAGGCAGATATACAGAGAGGAAGAGAGACAGAGAGGAAGATCTTCCGACCGATGATTCACTCCCCAAGTGACTGCAATGGCTGGAGCTGAGCCAATCCGAAGCCAGGAGCCAGGAGCTTCTTCTAGGCCTCCCATACGAGTGCAGGGTCCCAAGGCTTTGGGCTGTCCTTGACTGCTTTCCCAGGCCACAAGCAGGGAGCTGGATGGGAAGCGGAGCCGCCGGGATTAGAACAGACGCCCATATGAGATCCCAGCATGAACAAGGTGAGAACCTGGACAATTCTCAGTGAAATTTGAACTGTTTGGAACTTGGAAATTCTTTTCCTAGTCAGAAAAACAACAACGTTACTTCTTTATTTGGGAGAACAAAGTTTCCAATGAATCCTCCCATTTGGTTATATGCTTTACATGCTGATGTGAGTTAAGCTGTTTGGTAACATGAACACCCAAGCATGTTTGTGTGCAGCGAAGGCTTGTTCCAAGACTCCGAGGAGCTGGCACAGATTTGGACAGGAAAAATGTGTCTGTTTCTCTCAATATGTCTACTCTTTGAATTAAATGTACTGGAGTTTAGCTGTTTTGTCTGGGTAGTGACTTGCTTTTTCAGCAGTGTTTTCAGATATTTTTCCCCAATTAATTTCAAAATGTAGCACAAATCTGCTTTAGGGAGGCACTGGTTAATTCAAGTCAGCTAAGCAACTACCAGATTCATGTAGAAAAGGGAATCATAATTTTAGTTGGATATTTCATTTATTATTATTAAATTGTTCCGAAGGTAACTATGGGAACTATGGGAACAAATTTAGTATCTTTTTTTTTTAAAGATTTATTTATTTTTATTGGAAAGTCAGATATACAGAGAGGAAGAGAGACAGAGAGAGGAAGATCTTCCGTCTGATGATTCACTCCCCAAGTGAGCGCAACGGCTGGAGCTGAGCCAATCCAAAGCCGGGAGCCTGGAGCTCTTCTGGGTCTCCCATGCAGCCAGGGCTGGTAGCCTCTTCTGGGTCTGTTGTGCCGGTGCAGGGTCCCAAGGCTTTGGGCCTTCCCCCACTGCTTTCCCAGGCCACAAGCAGGGAGCCGGATGGGAAACGGAACTTTCGGGATTAGAACAGGCACCCATATGGGATCCCAGTGAGTTCAAGGCGAGGACCATAACCACTATGCTATTATGCTGGGCCCCAAACTTAGTATCTTTACTTTTGTGCAAAATTAATGAGATTTTCAATGGTGATATCAATCCAAGTAGGAACATACTTAAAAATATCAATATTTACCTGCAGAAACTTGATCATGGAACCATGCGGTTCTTGAATGTGGGAAAAATGGCAAAATGTCACATTCCTTGGCACTGACTTTTCTGAACTAAGTTTAGCTTAACTCCAATCAATTTCAATCATTTGAGGGTATAATTTTGGGTTTGTATATTCTGTTAATAAACTGACTGAAATGGAATTCTTCGAAAGGTTTTTAAGGACTTTCATGAAGTGCAACAGGCTAATCCGCTGCCCTGTGGTGCCGGCATCTCATATGGGTGCTGGTTTGTGTCCCAATTGCTTCTCATCCAGTTCTTAGTTTATGGCCTGGTAAAGCAGAGGAGCATGTTATCTGTAAACCATGTGAGAGGCCCAGAAGAACCTCCTGGCTCCTGGGCTCAGAGCAGCTCAGCTCTGGCTGTTGTAACCATCTGGGGAGTAAGCCAATGGGTGGAAGATTTTCTCTTATCCCTCTGTAAAAGACACCTTTCCAATACAAATAAATAGTTTAAAAACACTTTTTAAACTCATTAAATTCTAAAACTCAAGTCTAATGTCCTAATACTCAGCCATTTAATAGCAATCAATAGCCAGTTCCTGGGCCCGGCGCGGTAAGTGGATAAGGTCCTCACCTTGCATGCGGCAGGATCCCATATGGGCGTCAGTTCTAATCCCGGCAGCCCCGCTTCCCATCCAGCTCCCTGCTTGTGGCCTGGGAAAGCAGTGGAGGAAGGCCCAAAGCCTTGGGACCCTGCACCGGCACGACAGACCCAGAAGAGGCTACCAGCCCTGGCTTTGGATTGACAGCTCAGCTCTGACCATGGTGGCCACTTGGGGAGTGAGTCAGCAGACAGATGATCTTCCTCTCTGTCTTTCCTCCTCCCTGTATATCTGCCTTTTCAATTAAAATAAATAGATGTATAATTTAAAAAGAGCCAGTTACTAATAGGGATGGAAATGTTCATTGGATACATTATGGCATTAAAATTCAACTTTTCATTACCTGAGTCAACAGACAGTAGTGACGCCTCTGGATTCTCTCAGGTTGCTACAGGAACCTGGATATTGTTTTACAGAGTGGCAGTGGAGGGAAGGGTATGGATCAGGAGGTGACAGCACGGAGCCTGGGCCATTCAGGATCAGGGCTACGCTTTTATCAGGGAGCACCGTGTTCCACTTGACCCAGCTACTCCGACCGGCTCGGGGCCAACATCACAGCAAGATGCACAAGAGGAGCTGTGTGTGATCACGAGTGGGGTTCCTCCTGCAGTCCCTAGGGAATCGAGGGGCTCAGGGTAACATGGGGTCTAGCTTGGTCCCCAGCCATCCATGCACCGAGCAGTGTCTAGTCTGTGCTGCTCAGGTGAACTGAGCTACTTGTTGAAATGCTGCCTGGGCTGGCCTGGCTGGCCAGTGAACTGCCCGCTTTCAGCCAAGTCCAGACTTAACACGCACCACAGCACAGAGCAACAAACTAGAGAAAGAGTGTGGGCTGCCTTTTATTACTGTTATCATTCAGAATCCATGCTGTACCTGGGAAGCGGTACGGTGGTGGGTAACAGCACACACCTTGGTTCACCACACTTAGGGTTAAATTCCAGCCACGTGATCTTTCCAAGTTCCCGTCAAAGGGAGCACACACCGATCTCACAGTTTGCAGCGAAATAAAACAAAATGAACTCTTTTACTTAGCTCAGAGTTGGAACAGGGCAAGGGTCGAGGAATCATAATTATCACCATCCTGAATATAGTCATTGCTCGTCTGGTTTCTATGGGATGTTCTCATGTGAGATTATCAGTAGTACATGCTAAGTTTAATTTTTTTCTTTGATATTTATTTATTTGAAAGAGCTATGAAGAGAGAGGAAGAGCAACTGGCACTGAGGCCCAGTGCTTCAAACTGCTGCCTGTTCTTGCTGCCATCCCATTTGGGCGCAGGTTCCAGTCCCGGCTGCTCCACTTCAGATCCAGTTCCCTGCCTGCGGCCTGGGAAAGCAGCAGAGGATGGCCCACATGCTTGGGCCCCTGCATCCATATGGGAAACCCAGAAGAAGTTCCTGGCTTCAGACGAGCCCAACTCATGCTATCGTGGCCATTTGGGGGAGTGAACTGGCAGATGGAAGATCTTTTTTCTGTTTTCCCTCTCTTCCTATGAATCTTCCTATCAAATAAATAAAATTAAATTAAAAAGAGAGAGAGAGGGAGGGACAGACAGAGAGCTTTCATTGGCTGGTTGCCTCTCTAGTGGCAGCAATGGCCAGAGCTGGGCCAGGTTGAAGCCAGGAGCCTGGGACTCCATCGGGTTTCCCATAAGTACTTCAGACATCTGCTGTTGATTTCTCAAGTACACGAACAGGAAGTGGGATTAGAAGTGGAATAGCCGGGACCCAAACCAGTGTCCGTGTGCGATGCTGGCGTCACAGGCAGGTTTAACCCACTGTGCCACAGAGCTGGCTTTTTCTTTCTCCATCCCTGTCCTTCCCCTGGGCCCTCCTCTCTCTCCCTTCCCCTCCTTTTCTTCTTTCCTTTCCTCCCTTCTCCCACTTTCTTCCCTTTTTCTCCTTGTTCTCTCTCCCCCTCCTTTGCTTTTGTCCTCTCTTAACTTCTTTCACTCTACTCTAAAGCTGTTCTTTGTAGAAAATAGAACTGTAAGTGTGAGGCCACGTTTTCATTAAAAAAACGAATGAACAAACAAACAAACAAACTCATTTCAAGGAACCCAACTCCCAACAAGGTAAATGCAAAACTGATTGAAATTTTTGTGAAATCTCTAAGTTCCCACTACACCGGGGAAACAGCAAGAGGCTTCCAGAAAGCTGAAGACTGACTGACTCAGCGTTGCCCTGGCAACAGGCAGGCCTGCCTTGGTCCCTGATCCCTTAATCTGAGGAGCTGCCACACAGTGCCTTGGGAAAGCTCTCCCACCAACACCTGGCTTGGTTAACGCTGTCCTGCCGACAGGTGGCTGGTTCTGGCAGAGACAGACCCCCCCCTCCCCAAGGGCTGCCCAGGCGGTTGCACCGCCCAGGGGTCAGCTTAGAGCCTGGGGCTGCTATGGCTCCTGCAGATGGTGTGATCCAGGCTGCCGGAACCTTTTGTGTTCCCATGAAACCCAATGTTTTGCACACATGTGTGCTCAATAAATACAGGAGACCGGTGGGCGGGCGGTGTGTGTGTGGGGGTGGGGTTACTCATGCCCTCTCTGCCGCACACAGCGCGGACTGGCCCCCTGGTGGCCCCTCTGCCCGCCCAGCCCCCCATCTAGCTGCCCCACTTGCGGGACAGGGCCTTCCTGTCTCTAGAATGCTTTCCTATTCTTGTGCTCATTCCACGCAGAGCGTGCGTGGCTGCCTTGATAGGATATATTCCGTTTCCCTTAACTACATGCGAGTCAGACATTCAGGGCTTGGGAATGGCTTTGTGGAGGGCAGAGCGAGACCCAGAGAGGGCTGCCTCTTCTCTCTTCAACAACCATTCCAGGCCCAGGGGAAGAACTGCAGGCCAAATCTGTGGGCTCTGCAGGGACAACATTAAGTTCAAGTCCCAATTTTGCCATCTGGTTGATGGGTGACTTTGGGCCCACTTATCCTCCTTGAGCCTCAAGTTCATTGCCAGAAGCCAGGCATCATTATGCACTCATCAGAGGCATGCAGGGGAATGAAAATTCTTCAAGAAGGGGCTGGTACCATGGTTCAACAGGATAGTCCTCTGATAGCAAGTGTCAGCATCCCATATGGGCATGGTCAGTGCTCTGTCCACTTCTGATCCAACTCCTTGGGAAAGCAGTGGAGGATGGCCCAAGTCCTTGGGACATTGCACCCTCATGGGAGACCTAGAAGAAACTCCTGGTTTTGGATCAGCTCAGTCTTGGCTGTTTTAGCCATTTGGGTAATGAACCAGTGGATGAAAGACCATTTCTTGCTGAAAAATTAGCCTTCCAAATAAAAATATATAAAAAAAAAATTCTTGGGCCCAGCGTGGTGGCCTAGCGGCTAAGGTCCTCGCCTTGAACATGCTGGGATCCCATATGGGCGCCGATTCTAATCCCGGCAGCTCCACTTCCCATCCAGCGCCCTGTCTGTGGCCTGGGAAAGCAGTGGAGGATGGTCCAAAGCCTTGGGACCCTGCACCCGTGTGGGAGACCCAAAAGAGCTCCAGGCTCCTGGCTTCGGATTGGCTCAGCTCCAGCCGTTGTGGGAGCTTGGGGAGTGAATCATTGGATGGAAGATCTTCCTCTTTGTCTCTCCTCCTCTCTGTATATGTGACTTTCCAATAAATAAATAAATAAATCTTTAAAAAAAAAATCATTGGCATAAAAAAATGTTCCAAAGAAGAAACATCCGATCAGCAGCAGTTTCTCTTTGGATACATGCCTCTGTGGACAAGGGCGAGTGAGGAGGCTTAGCCTGACTTACTCACGCGCTGGAGGGCAGCCAAGGAAACCACTGGGAGAGCACCGGACATCCCAGGGCAGTGGGCAGCGACCACTGGCCAGCCACAGGCTGAGTGGCTCGCATACCCCCAGTCCACTCCAGCATCAGGACCCCAGTGCAGCTGCCCTTGTGGCTAGATGTGCATTTCCTCACAACAAAACCACTTCCGCCTGTGGAGGAAGTGTCTGTTAGGGATTCATCCTTGGGATGCATGACCAGCCCACCACCCACCTGCCGCAAGCTGGTAGTGAAATAAGCCAATGTATGCCAATGTCTTTGCTACATATTTATTCAAGTCTCAGAACAATGGGACCTGTGGTATTCCCATTTAACAGATGAGGAAGCTGATGTTCTGGTAATGAACTTGATTAAGGATACACAAGCATCAGGTCTCAATCTGGCTGCTCGGCTCCAGTGTTTTTTAGTGGACTTGTGTTGTCTGCTGTTGGTCTTTGATTGCCAGTAGCTATCAGGGTGGACAGGAAGAGAGCAGCACAATCCTTCCGGGGAGTCAGGACAAGGGTGGGGATGGTTTTGGGTGGGGAGAGGGCGGAGGGCGGAGGAGGAACAGCGATACAGCGATCCAAGACATGAAGTGGGGTGTGGAACCCTGGAATGGCGAGGCAGAGGCACAGAGACCCTCAGAGCCCAGCCTACCTAAGTCCCGCTCTTCGACTATATTTGGTTTATTCCACTTAAAAAACCAGATGTCCAGGAAAGGAGACTCTTAAGCCCTGCCCTGTTTGCCCCCACAGTGCCCAGATAGGTTCACATCACAAATGTCCCCCATTTCAATGCCAGCCCAAACCGCCTGGCTGAGCCACAACAGTCCTCCCCAGAGGCCCTCCACAGCGCCTCTCTGCTAACCTCTCTCCGGCCTGCCAGTAACCCTGTCCACCTGCATGTGTGACCTGCCCACAGGACACGGATCGCCCGCACAGCCTTTGTCATGCTCACCTGAGCCCAGGGTTCCACTGACATCCTGTCTCTCTCTGACAGTCCTCACAGGTTCTCAGAAAACACCCAGTTCGAACTCCACAGCCTTGCAAATCCTAGCTCCAAGACACCTTCTGCACGCCCAGCCTGCCCCAAGGCAGCACTCGGCCATTTCCCTGCTGCGCATGCCCTTCAGCCAGCTCAGCTCAACAGATGGCGTCTGCCATGGCTCCCCTGTCCTTGCCCCACTTCGGCCTTCAAGACCATGCCCAGCTGTTTTTCATCTCTGGCAATCTTCCTTCTCCTACAGGTCCACCTGGGGGAGCCAGCCTGCCCCCTGCGGGCCAGGTGGTCCCTATTCCCTGCTGGGTACCTTGTGCATGGTGCAGACAAGCAAAACGACCTGTCTGCTTTCTCCCCAGCTCTCCAGCTGGCCCCTAGGGCCGCTCACAGCAGGCTCTGGCTTCCCCTCCAGCCCCCTCACGTCCATCCCTCTGGCTGCCACCCCGGTGTCCGACCTTCCCTGGAGCACTCAGCAGTGTACTGAGAGAAGCCACAGCCTTTTATGTGTGAGCCTGTGCCCTTCCTCCCGGGCGCTTCAGCTGACCCAACTTTCACAAAGGAGGAAAGGTGCTGATAATCTCTCCGTCCCCCAGCCCCCACTTCAAGGTCAAGAACACACTGCCTCGTCCTTGCAAGTTATCTTTCTTAAGCTTTCCCATCCGTATCTCGTCCTGAGCTGCCCTGGCCTGTTTCCCTGCCTCCCCAGGTCACGGGCTGAGCCCTGGGCTCGGCTGGCCTCCAGGTTTGGCCCTCTGCATTTGTTTGCTGTGGGCCATGGCTGAGCCCGGCAGCAGTCAGAGCAGACCACGCTGTGGGCCATGGCCTACGCCTCAGAAATGGGAGAAAGCTGGAGGCTGATCGGAAATTAAGACAGCAGAAACCAGCGTTTGCTAGGGCAGTCAGCAGATCGAAGGTGGCTTTTGTGCTGCATTCAAATATAAAAACACCCTGACCCGGTGCCCTTTGTGGCTTCCCCAAAGACTGGCACCATGGGCCCCTGTGGCCCTTCCATGCACCTTGCTGCTTCTCTCCACTGCTGTGCCAGCTACGCTTCCAGCAGGGCAGGGAGGCCTGGCTTTTTGCTATGGGCCATTCTTTCCAGCTCATTCAAAACCTGTTCCTCTCCCTGACCTTTCTAGTCGACCAGGCCTCAATCTGTCCCTGTGGGCACCAGGAGAGTCAGGCACCAGGAGTTCCCATCTCTCACTAGTCCTGGCTGCTACTTCTGGCTGGTCCCAGCCGGGCTCTGCCCTTCTACCTTATAACCCTGCTTCTTCCCCACCAACAGTGCGCAGAGAGCATAGGAGAACGCTGACCACTGACAGTAACCTAGGCACACGGCCCACCCGGGGGAGGGTCACCTCTCAACCCCTTCCCCTCAACACCAAACAAAAATGGCAAACAGGAAACGCTCGTCTTTTAAAAATTACTCTATTATTATCAAATAGAACCACAGTATCCAAAAGGTAATTATAAAGTTCTATGCCCAACTAAGAGGTCCTGCACCGCCCCTCCGACTGGCCGGCGGCCAAATCACTGCCCCGTGCTGATTGACTTCATCCATTTTATTGTCAAGGAAATGAACAGCCTGAAGGGGGGGTTCCCCAGACCCCCCCACCTCACTCTCCCCCCCGCCCCTGGAGCCCCCGGGGGAAACACGGCAGCAAGCGACCTGGTGTCACTACCTCCAGGTCCTTGGGAGAAGGGATGAAAGGAGGGTGGGGGGCTCACAGCAAGACTCCAGGGCGCCCCGCCTCCGCCAGCTGGGTCAGGGCCCGGCACACGCTCTCCAGTGTCCGAGACGGGGGCCCGGGCACACGCACCTGGCCGCTGGGTGGCGGCGGCGGGGCGCTGGCTCACTCGCC
Source organism: Ochotona curzoniae (assembly GCF_017591425.1). NCBI lineage: Eukaryota > Metazoa > Chordata > Mammalia > Lagomorpha > Ochotonidae > Ochotona > Ochotona curzoniae. Next base: position 20,850,383 of record NW_024467095.1, on the reverse strand, counting down.
CGTGTGGGTCCGCAGGTGGTACTTGAGCGACTGCTTGTAGCGGAAGCACTTGGCGCAGTGCGTACAGGGGTAGGGCCGCTCGCCCGTGTGCGCGCGTTGGTGCTCCAAGAGGTGGTGCTTCTGCGTGAAGCGCTTGCCGCACTCGGCGCAGTGGTAGGGCCGCTCGCCCGTGTGGATGCGCCGGTGCTCCAGCAGGTGATGCTTGCGGATGAAGCTCTTGCCGCACTCCGGACAGGCGTGCGGCCTCTCGCGCGAGTGCACCCGGCAGTGGTTGGTGAGCTTGGACTTCTCGCTGAAGCTTTTCTCGCACTCGGGGCACTTGAAGGGCCGCTCGCCCGTGTGAGTCCGCTGGTGGCGCAGCAGGTGCGACGGGCGGCTGAAGCTCTTGCCGCACAGGCTGCAGATGAAGGAGACCTCGTGCTTTCCGGCGTGCACACGCTGGTGGATCACCAGGCTGATGTGGAGGCGGAAGCTCTTCTTGCACTCTGGGCACGTGTAGGGCCGCTCGCCCGTGTGAGTGATCTGGTGCTTGGTCAGGCTCGACTTGTGGCTGAAGCTGCTGTCGCACTCGGCGCACTTGTAGGGCTTGGGGCCGCCACCGCCGCTGACGGAGCTGGGCGACTTGGGGCGCGGCTTGAGCGCGTGCTTGGGGTTGAAGGAGGGCCCGCGCTCGGGCGAGCCGTAGCCCCCGCGCACGCGGTGGATGCGCTGGTGCAGCGTGAGCTGCTGCTTGTGCCGGAAGCTGATCTCGCACTCGGCGCACTCGTAGGGCCCCTCCTTGATGTGGTTGCGCTGGTGGATGATGAGGTTGATCTTGAGCCGGAAGCTCTTGCCGCACTCCATGCACGTGAAGGGCCGCTCTCCGCGCCGGTTCCGCTGCTGCTGACTCGATGACCCGCGGTTGTCATTGTGGTGCCGCTCGCCACGCACCGAAGGCGCCAGCCTCTTCACTGCGGGGTTGCCCAGCGGCAGGGGCGGGGGGCTCTCCTCGCCTTCTGGGGACATCTCCCCAGGCAGCGGGGTCTGATACAGGCTGGCGTCGTATCTTCCCGACAGCTGGCCCAGGGACTGGAGGTGCTGGGGGAGCTCGTCCTCCTCCTCCTCTTCCTCCTCCTCTTCCTGTTCCTCAGTCTTGATCACAATGCCTTCTGTTCCAGGGACAGAGAGAGAAGGGACATTAGCCACTGCTCAGAGCAAGGGGGTGTAAGTGGTTGCACCTTCACCGACTCTCGGGCCCCTAAACCACTGAGGGGGTGAAGCCGGTATTCTTCAGCAGTAAGAAGCATCGCGGACAATGTGATCAAGCATGTCCATTTACTGTAATGCAAGCACAAACTTACAGACCAAGAAAGGGGAAGGCAAGCAGGCGTCTCCCGATGGGCCTCCCACTGTAATTGGCTGGAAGGCATGTCTATCTACCCTCCAGTCACGTCATAGGTCAGGTACAACTCCTCATCCTCCAGGTTCCCCTGGGAACATGGTGAGCTGGGTGCCTGTGACCTCCCACACAGACCAAGCAGGCAGAGATCCAGGGGCCAGCTCCCACAACCAACAAATGGCACATAGATATCATTGACCCCGGCTCCTGTACTGCTCAGCAAGAGCTGTACGGGATGGGGGTTTGGGGGTGGCTGGCCTCAGGGTTTGGTTCAGGAAAGAGACGGACCCAATATGGGTCACACTGGAGACCCATCTGGGAATTTACTGCAAAGGGAGCTGGGGAAGCCTGGTTCTGGCTCGTCTTGGCAGCAAGCTGCTGGTAGACTGGAACCTAGCAGGAGGAAGGCAGCCGATCTGGGCTGGGAGGAGAGCACCCATCTCCAGCTGTGCCCCAAACTGGCATAGCGCAAAACACGCTGAATCCTGGAGTAATTAATGCCCCTTGACTGTGTGGGCTGTTTCAGCATGGGGTTGTAGCAGCTGGATCAAGGGGTCTCGGCTCATGAAGTACTCAGTCCCTTCTGCTGCATCCTTACCCACAGGCCTCACCCTCTCTGCTCTGGCTCACCCAGACTGGCCTGCTATGCTGAGTCTGCTTGGAGAGCTTTCCTGCCACGTCTTTACCTGGCTACCTCCCTGCCCTGGTCTTCCTCGAAGACCCCACATGGCAGCAGTCTGCCCCTGCTGAGTTCCCCACAACACACACCCCAACTTTAGAACAGGCCTCGCCTGGCGTAGCTCATGCACAGTCCTATCCACCAAGCTCAGGTGGGTTCTCCCTGTCTCCCTCGCAGCTCTGGGGTGCAGGTCTAAGCACACCAGGCATGGATGTCCCTGGTGTCCCCAACTCTCCACTCTCTCGCCTGACTCTGCAGGACCTAGACCATGTCAAGACATACAGTGGCCCCTGAGCACGTAAGTTCTAGAGAATATGCAGTTCTGATGCCTCTTTGAAGCCTCCCAGGCGTCATGGATGTGGCGGGCCACTCCTCGAGCACGGCGAATGGGAGAGTTCTATGTGTAGTGGCTGACTGTGCCACAACGCTCCAGGAGACTTCCTTGCATTTAAGGGTTGTGCTGTCCCCTCTGCCGTCCACACATGCAGCATCAAGCATGGTAAAAACGAAGTCTTTGGTCCTAAAAATCACATCTCAATTCCACCCACTCTTGCTCACTTTCCCAAGGTTCTACTAGAACCAGTGCTCCGACCAGCCACGTGGGACTTAAGATCTTCCTCTGTCTCTCCTCCTCTGTCTCTCTACATCTGACTTTCCAACTGAAAGAAAGAAAGAAAGAAAGAAAGAAAGAAAGAAAGAAAGAAAGAGAGAAAGAAAGAAAGAAAGAAAGAAAGATCTTAAAAAAAATTTCAGGATTTAGACCAAGGTTGATGTCTGAAACATTAAAGGAAGAAAGGCAAATGATAGAGAAATAATCTATAGATAAAAGAAATTAAATACTTTTACAACCCTAAACCTACAGATGTGGATTCATCTAAGTATAATCAGTAATATGAAAATATGTGGTTAAAGATTCACCCATGAACAAAACAACAACAAAACCCAGAGTTCTACCAAATTTTTCAGAATGCAGAATAAAAAACAAAAGCTGCCCTACGCATTTGGTAAGTTAATGATCTACTATTTCCAAAACTAGATGAAGATAATTCAAGAAAAGTTCAGATTCATTTTATTAATATAGTTGTAAAACTGAGTAGGGGAATAAAAAACAAACAAACAAACAAAAAACCTGAGTAGGGGGCCTGGTGTGGTAGCCTAGCGGCTGAAGTCCTCGCCTTGAACGTGCCAGGATCCCATATGGGCACTGCTTCTAATCCCAGCAGCCCCACTTCCCATCCAGCTCCCTGCCTGTGGCCTGGGAAAGCAGTCAAGGATGGCCTAAAGCCTGGGGACCCACGTGGGAGACTGGGAAGAGGCTCCTGGTTCCTGGCTTCGGATGGGCTCAGCTCCAGCTGTTGTGGCAGCTTGGGGAGTGAATCAACGGACAAAAGATCTTCCTTTCTGTCTCTTCTCCTCTCTGTATATCTGACTTTGCAATAAAAATAAAATAAATCTTGAACAACAACAACAAAATGGAGTAAGGGGGCTGGCGTTGCGGCATAGTGGTTAGGCCAACATCCCATTTGGGAATCATTTTGAGTTGCAGCTGCTCCACTTTCAATCCAGTTCCCTATTGATATGCCTAGGAAAGCAGCAGGAAGTGTTCTGGTCCCTACCGCCTATGTGGGAGACCCGGATGAAGCTTCTGACTTCAGCCCTGCCCAGCCCGGTCCTGGCCACTGCAGCCACATGGGGAGCAAACTACGAAAGATGGGAGATCGCTTCCTGCTCCTTTCTCCGTGTAACTCTGTCTTTAAAGTAAATAAATACATAGTAGAAAAATCTCCCAGTACAATCTGTGTGACCTAAGCCTGGAGTGTACGTGAGACACACACAAGACACTGAGTGTGGGTTTTCCCAGGGCCACGGGGACAGTGCAGCACCACGCTTTCAGTCACTAAACATGGGTGCCGTGAGTTCTCTCTGGTCCAGCACCCGCAGGGAGCCACAGCGACCTGAATGGTGACATTGTGGCTTCACAACCAGGCACAAACATCGGCTGTCACAGAAGGACAGGACGGTGGTCACTGTTAAAAACATGCCCTCAGGCCCAGCACGGTAGCATAGTGGCTAAATCCTCGCCTTGCAACCGCCGGGATCACACATGGATGCCAGTTTGTGTCCCAGCTGCTCCACTTCCCTTCCAGCTCCCTACTTGTGGTCTGGGAAAGAGGTGGAGGACGGCCCAAAGCCTTGGGACCCCGCACCTGCGTGGAGACTGGAAAGAAGCTCCTGGCTTCAGATCAGCACTAAGGGAGTCAGCCAGTGGACGGAAGACCTTTCTGTCTTTGTAAAACTGCCTTTCCAATACAGATAAATAAATCTTAAAAATCAAAAACAAAGATAAACATACTCTGGGGGATTGAAGCCTACAGGTTTGCTGAGGCGTCCAGGAAGGCCCGAGATGATCAATGACTCTGGCTTTGCCACCATCTGTGTGACTTTGGACGACCTCCCTGACTTTCTCTGCTGGCAGCATGAGAAGGCTGGATGGCTCATCTCCAAGATCCCTTTTGAGTCCTATCTAAACAAGTCTTTGCCTGTAACAACTTCTTGCTTAACTCAGATATAGATATAAAGTCTCAGAGAAGCTTCATTCAGTGGACAGCAAACCCACGCCAGGCCCACACTTAGGGCTGTCTCCCAGTATGTCTCCATCCAGGCAGAGCCTGCCCGGGAGGCAGGGCCCCGGTGGCAGCCGCTCCCTGCCTCCCCAGCTCGCAGAGTACCTGCACAGTTTCTCTGCTGCACCAGCATCTGCTTGAGCTCGCTGAACTCGCCCGAGCCTTCTGTGGACTCCTCCAGCGTGTTCTCCTGCTCTGCCATGTCCAGGTCCGGCTGCTCCCCGCAGGGGTCCCCCAGCTCCGAGTCCGGAAAGCCGTGTTCCTCTACTTGTCCCGTCAGGGGCTCCGGCGTCTCCAGGCTCTCGGGGTCCTCGTCGTTGGTCTGCACTTCGATCTTAATCACGATGCCATCGTGTGCTGAGAGCGGGGGAGAAGAGAACAGGCTCAGGCCGGCTGCCCAGAGTCCACAGCCCTAGGAGCTGCGTTTAACGGGAGTTACCATAGCAAGTGGGTGCTGAGTGGACACGGTCTTCTGGACTCTCCGTAGCCTTGAACAACAGTGAAAACTGGAGTCAACGTCAAGTAGATGAGAGGAAGAGAGACAGAGAGAAGAAGATCTTCTTAGAACCAGCTCCCATATGGGATCCGAGCCCACCTTAGCCGGGAGGCTACCGTGCTGGGCCCCATGTGATTTTTTTAAAGGGTATATAATTCAGAAAAAGTTTAGAGAATCAAGTGGCAATCTATGCATGGATGTAAATGAGGTTTCCCAATGTTTGCCTTTATAAAGCTGAAGAAGAATAGAATTGATTCTGAATTCTGTCTTCATTCTACTATAAGAATATGTATTTAGTGCCTGATAAGAGAACTAATTGGGGGAAAATTCGTGTTTCTCCTTAATCTTGGATAATTGTTTTTCATTCCATAGGGGCAGTCACTAAGTGTAGCTTAGGCCAGGAGAAAAAACGAACACTTGCCGCCCTGTGGTTTATTAGAAATGAAAGCAAATTTAAACTTTCACTATATGTACACATTTTTGGTGGCATGGTGGCAGATGAGATAATCAGTAAGGGACTTCTAAGCATGAAAATATGTTCTATTAGGATAACATTCTGTGGGCAAAGTGGGAATGGAAATTGAAATTCAAGGTGGTGAAAAGGAATGACATTAAAATTCCAGCAACCAAAGAAGAACTTGTCTGTGACTGTTTTAAGTGAGTAACGGTGGGTTTAAAATTGCCAGGGAGCTTAGATGCCACTGGTGACCTTAAAGGAAGATGGAAGAGTTTGCTCCAAAATATCAATATTTACAATACTCCAGGCGTCACAGCTTTTACCGTTACTGATGCCCTTTATGCATTTAGTTTAAAAGGTACAAGGGAGATGTTCATGGTTTTCCAAAAAAAAAAAAAAAAAAAAAAAAACTGGGCTTAGGGAAAAGGCAAGCAAAGTATTTTCAGGAGTTAGTGAAGTCAAGGAAAGCCACGCTTCTGGAGGCAGCCTGCTGACTTAGCACACGGAGAGGGAAGAGACGAGTCGGGGAGTCCAGCGGCAGGGAGAAGGCCTGGGAAGGCAAAGCAAACAGGGGAGGGTTTAGGTGGACGGGGAGGGAACAGGAGCGCGGCTGCTGAGACTAGGGTGGAAGTCGGGCAGCAGTGTGTGATGACTGGTGTCGCTGTAACAGGACACTTCCAGCTAGGTACTCCAAAAAGAAAAAAGGTTTATGTAGCTCCCAGGTTAGGCGGTCCCAGAGTGTGTCCCGGTGTTTGTAAGGGCCTTCTGACTGCATCAGCACACATTACAGGGCATCACGGTGGGAGTGTGGGCAAGAGAGAGACGGACTGTGAGGGGGACAGAAAGTGAGAGACTAGCGAGGGGCCAGCTGTCCTGCCTTTATTTTTTTTTTAAAGGTTTATTTATTGGGCTCTGTACGGTAGCCTGGTGGCTGAGGTCCTCCTCACCAGGATCCCATTTGGGCGCCGGTTCATATCCCAGTGGCCCCGCTTCCCATCCAGCTCCCTGCTTGTGACTGGGAAGGCAGTGGGGGACGGCCCAAAGTCTTAGGACCCTGCACCTGTGTGGGAAACCGGGAAGAAGTTTCTGGCTCCTGGCTTCGGATTGGTACAACTCCTCTGGCCTTTGTGGCTGCTTGGTGGTGAATCAGTGGACAGGAGATCTTCCTCTCTCTCTCTGCGTCTCTCTGTGTATCCGACTTTCCAATAAACATAAAATAACAAATCTTTTTTAAAAAATCACATGGCTGATATCACAAAAAATCACTTTTAATGACCTAGTAGCTAAATACTGAAAAGAACCTAACTCGCAAAAGCATCTGCTGTGGACCCCTGGACACACACCCTGGCATTCTGTATCCTCTCCCTGCCGACTCGAGGGTCTTGTCCCTTGGACAGACGCTCCTAATAATGGAGAGATGGGCAAGAGGTGCCTTTTTCTATTTTAAAGATAGTGGGAAAGATAAGGGAACGAAGAGCCTCATGTCAAGGGGTGGTAGGCTTTTGGCTGAACAACAGACGGGCTGAGAACCTTGAAACTGAACCCTGAAAACCACCAATGCTGTTCTTCATAGAGAGCCCCCCGTCCTATCCAGAGCCTGGTCACCCCAGCTTGCAGACCAATGCCTTCATCACCTGTTCCTACCTCAAGATCCCTCTCCAACCTCAACCGAATCCAACTGTGCCCCTCGGAACCGCAAGTGCTGCTCAGCTTCCCTCCACACACTCAGCTGCTTCCCCTCCAGACAGGCGCCTGACTGTGCAGCATGGAAGCCAGTGCTTCCCGCCAAAATCGTCCTCACCCCAAACAACTTTCAAGAGTACCGACAACTGCGTTTCATTTGTGATTGGGAATTTGTTCTCCAACTAAATAATAATAATAATAATAATAATAATAGGAGGTGCGCATTTGGCGTAGTAGTTTAGCACAGCTACACTGCTTGAAACACCTGCTTCCCGCTGTGGGGTCCTGGTGCCACTATTGCAGCTCGCTGCTAATGTTCATGTCCCAGCTGCTCCACTTCCCATCCAGCTCTCTGCTTGTGGCCTGAGAAAGCAGTCGAGGACGGCCCAAAGCCTTGGGACCCTGCACCTGTGTGGGAGATCCAGAAGAAGCTCCTGGCTCCTAGCTTCAGATCAGCTCAGCTCTGGCCACTGCGGCACTTGGGGAGTGAATCATCGGACAGAGGATCTTCCTCTCTGTCTCTCCTTCTCTGCAAATTTGCCTTCCCAATAAAAATAAATTTTAAAAAAGTTTTTACAAATTAGCCATAATGTTGACAGTGAAAAACTGGGCAAACGGAGACTCTAAGGTGGATTATGTCAGCCAGTGGATTCTGGAGAGATTTCATCGTGCTTGGAGTGGCGAGATTGGCAGCAATTCATAACTGCTGAACTATCAAAACCACTTGAGCAGGACCGTCGGAGCATGCCCTACAACAGGGACCTGGGATGGGTGGGAGGCTGGGTGGGGCTTCTCCCTTTATCTTTCCCTTTACCTCAGATACAGGGAAAAAAAACAATGTGGAAATAAGTCTTACCTACTTTTCTGTAAAAAAAAAAAAAGTTTTTATAAATCAAAATAATCTAAAATAATGGAAAAAAGATAAATTACAGAATAAGACATGCAAATGCTAGTAATCAATATAAGTCTGAAAAAATAGCCAATATCACCATTATAGAAAGTTGAAGAAAACATAAAAATATTGTTGTGGTACCTGTCACTTTGGCAAAAACCAAAAAACAGAAACAAAAACAAAAAACCAAAAAAAACCCAGAAAAATAAATAATACCTGCTACTGGCATGGCTATGTGGATGAAGGCTACTTACGTTTCTAGTGATTTTGAGGGGTTTTTGTCAGCACCTATTAAATATTTAAATTGAACATATCTTTTGATATGTTCATAGAAAACATTCCTAAAAATATTTTGGGGGCCACTGTTGTGGCACAATGGTTAAGTTAACTGCTTGTGACGCTGGTGTCTTCTGTCAGAGCACTGGTTTATGTCCCCAGCTACTCTATTTTCGATTCAGTTTCCTGGGAAGGCAGTGCACGCTGCCCCAGGTCCTTGGGCTCCTGGCACCCACATAGGAGATCTAGCCCCCTGGCCATAGCCTTGTCCAGCCCTGGACATTGGAGCCATTTGGGGGGGTTACCTGGGGAATGAAGATTTCTTTCTCTGTCTCTTCCTTTTGTCATTCTGCATTTCAAATAAATCTCTAAATTGGATACGTGTATAACGTTCTATTCATGAGGAACTTTTACTGAAGCACAACAGCTTTTGAATAACCCACATACACATCAATGGAAGAATATTTAAATAAATTATGAAATCAATACATAGCATAATACAGTCTGCTATTAGAACAAGATTATATACTGACATGTAAAGATGTCGAAGATAAATCATGCAAAAGGGCTATTTGCCAAATAATACACAATGTGAATCTATTTACATATTATTCATATAATTAAGGCCATAGGAGAGAGAGAGACACCATTCAAGTGAAATTGAAAGGAGTAAACTTCTAGTTTGAGAATAACATGGCACTTTCACACACTCTGCATTTTTTTTCTTTTTGAAATAAAAAATCATGTTGACAGCTTAACCTTTCCTACCAGCGCTAACCAAAGCAGCAACATGGCTTACCCACCTCTTATGGCTGCTGTTTTTGTATGATTTTTCATCTCTTTTTATCTTAGGCATGAACCTGGGGCAGAGGGTTGGACAGATCTTGGACATCCCTGGTCCTGCCAATATAGTTTCGATGTAACTGCAGTTGAATCGGTGTTAGACTAAGCAGTCGCATTGCTAGATAACATGAGTGTTATTCATAATAGAACCACACCGCGTTTGTAATCACTCTTCTATGGCTGTAGACTTTCCTGTTTTCTCTGGAGCTCCTCATCTTTTTTTCTCCTGCTTTAACACAATATGAACTGCCATGAACTCAGTTTCAAGCTTGGGCCCGACCCCACTAGGTAACTCTCCTTTTCAAACATGCAGAGAGGGTATCTGTCAGTTCTATCTAGCTGAAGGAACCTTCTGGAATCTGCCTTGACTGGCCAAGCCAGGGCTGACAGCTGTGTCCTGGCTCACTCTGTCAGGGGTCTCTCCCACTCTCTTGCAGACCCCCAGGCTCTGACTCTAGGTTTACTTTCGCCTGTAGGCACAGCCCCGCGCCCAGTTTGAGAAACGGTGTGTGTGGACCTCAAAAGGTCTCATTTTCACTCTCAGTCAAAATGGCTTGGCCAGATTGCAAATCCTATCTTAGAGAATACTTCCTTGTAGAATTCCGGAGGCGTTGCTCTAGCGCCCTCCAGATCCTGATGCTGCCGGGCAGTCTGGAGCCATGCCAATGCCTGCTTCCTGCTGGGATGCTGTGGGGATCTCTCGTGGCAGCACTGCGTCAGGGATGGAGTCTGTGCCATAGTGTTTAAAGTATGGACTGATTTCACCCGTTCTTCCAGGCAGGTGACACGCTGCCTGATGCTGGAAGATTATGCCTGGAATTCTTTCTTGGGAACTAGATTATTATCTGACAATTTCCATTCATTCTCACTGTTTTTCTGATCCTCCTATTTTCTACATGTTGGACTTCCATCCACCAGTTTCTTTATTCTTCTCTATTTCCTTTCTTTTATATTTTGGAGCGTTTTCTCAAGTTTGTCTCCTAACACTGTTAGTGATGTTTTAAAAACATGACCGTTTATATATTTAATATTCCAGAGTTTATTCTTAAAATTTATTTAAAAGGTAGAGCTAGAAGCAACATAGAGGGAGAGACAGAAAAAGAGTTATTTCATAGACTGGTTCATTTCCCAAATGTCCACTGTGCCCGGGGCTGGGCCCGGTTGAAGTGAGGAGCCCAGAACCTTATCAGTGTCTCCCACATGGATACAGGGGCCCAAGAACTTGGGCCATCTTCTGCTGATTTCCCAGGTGTATCAGCAGGGCGCTGGATCAGAAGTGGAGCAGCTGGGACTCAAGCCAGCATTGCAGGAGATGGCTTCATGTGCCATGCCATAAAAAAGAAAGCCCCATATGCTTTCTTTAAAAAAAAAAAAAATATATATATATATGTATATATATGACATATATGTTTGATCCTTATGCTTAAGGATTTTATACATAAGCATGTTTATATATTTTCCCTCTCTATAAGTTGACTTTTTCTGGTTTTCCTGATTTATCTGTCTTCCCCTAACATCTTGTAGCTCTTGGTAGCGTTGCAAATGACACTCTGGGAAGCGAACTGGCATCCCGGCATTTCTGGGCAGGGCTTCCTAACCGAGGCCCTTCTGCGCCTTGGCCAGGTCACTGCACCAGGGACCTTCTTGGGCTGGTTCTAAGAGTGCTACCTGCCATTCTTTGACTACTCTGTCCCAGCAACTTCATCCCGGATGGCAGCGTGACTTTCGGAGCCAAGCTGAGGGAAAGCGGACGATCTCATCATTTGGACGGCAAGTCTCGAGGTGCTGCTCTCCTGAACGTGGTTCTCATCCTCAACTCTGCCAGCTCGCGTGTGCCCAGACCCCTTTCTCACTCTCTGTGGGCGCAGCATGGCTGGCAAGAGGCAGACAGCAGCCACAGGCCTGGGGAGGTGTTTCTGGGCTAGCTTCATGCTGACCCCCAACCCCCTGAGGCTCACAGTCCCTGGCCTCACTAGCTCTGAGATTTGAGCGGAAGTGGGAGTATAAGTCGGTTTCTTCCTAGCTTACCCCCCACACCAATTTGAGATCCAGCTTTTTAGATTAGCAGTCACTCATCCGTCTGCTTTCAGGCTTCTAAAACTTGGTTGCCCCTGCAACGTTGTCCATTCTTTTTTAAAAAAAAAAAACTTACTCTTATCTTAAAATGACTTGAGGGAATAGAAGTTACCACATGTTCAATCTATCATCTTTAACTCAGTTCTTCATCATGTATTTTAAAAATGTCTTGGGACCGGTGCAGTGACTTAGCACCCTAATCCTCTGGCTGCAGTGCTGACATCCCATATGGGTGCCGGTTCTAATCCCGGCAGCCCTGCTTCCCATCCAGCTCCCTGCTTGTGGCCTGGGAAAGCAGCAGAGGATGGCCCAAAGCCTTGGGACCCTGTACCTGCATGGGAGACCTGGTAGAAGCTCCTGGTTCGTGGCTTCAGACCAGCCCAGGTGGGGAGTGAACCAATGGATGGAAGATCTGTTTCTTGCTGTCTTTCTCTGTATCTTTACCTTTCAAATAAAAATGAAATATAAATCTTAGAAAAGAAATTTTTATTGAATTATAAAGAAATATCTGCTCATGTCAGAAAATCCTATGAAATCATGAAACACAATTATTGTGGTATATTTCCATTCAGTTTTTTCCTTTAAAAATAAAAGTTTAATTATTTATGTATTTGAAAGGTAGAATGACAGAGAGAGGGAGACAGAGACAGACACAAAAAGAGATCTTCCTTCTGCTGCTTCACACCTCAAGTGTAACAACAGCCAGGGCTGGTGGGGCTGGACCAGGCCAGGAACGCCATTACTGTCTGCCACATGCATCCATCCTCTGCAGCCTTCCTGGACACACAGCAGGGTGCTGGACTGGAAGTGGAACCTCCAGAACTCGAACAGGCACTGACTACCAGGAGAGGGGGCTTAACCCACTCCGCCGTGACTGCCCCTATGTGCGGTTCAACACTGCTGACTTCATGTTATACTCACACGTCTCACTTCTGCAATGTTAACCTTCCCAGTCCACTGGATTAGCCCCACAATGAGCGAGCAACACGCCTTTCCACCACTCTGTTTTTACTCCCCACTCACAGCTGACGCTTTGGAAACAACAGTTAGTGGGGTGGTCCCTGCTTTCTCACTGCTCTTGCGCCCCACCAAGCCCATCTGCCTCCTCCTCCACTCTGCCACCGACGCTTTTCTTGCTGAGGCCACGGGTGCTTACCCAGGGCCACGACCCAGCCTCTGTGTCACTAAGCCACAGCAGAATCCCACGTGGCTCACCGCTCTCCCTCTTGTGGATACTCACTGCTCAGGACACCCGATGCGACCCTGCTCCAGTTTCCTAAAACCTCCCTGTGAGCTGTTTCCTTTGATTCTACTGGTACCGTCATTTCCCAAATCTTACAACAGCAGCTTTCATCCCTGGCTGCACATGAGAGCACCTGGGACGTCTAACATCTGGGCCACCAACCAACACACCCCAGATCCTCACATCTGCTCCACATGTCCAGGCTCTGAAGGGCACGGCTGTCCTCTCTTCTCCCTCGGCAGACCAAGGGTGTCCACTCACCAAAGCCCACAGCCGAAGGCCACTTTCAGGAACCCCAGGAGTCCGTATTCAGCTCTTTTTCAGTACGCTCTCCCTGACTGTATCATAGGGATCTCAGACTCCACGCGTTCAAAACCAAATTCACGTGTTTCTCCAAACTCATACCTCATCTTGCCCTTTCTCGGTGACTTAAGCCAGTGGCCTGAGAGTTCTTGCCCCCAAGCTCAGGAACACATGTATGCTCATTCCATACCCCACAATCACAAAGTCCTTCTTGGCCTACCGATAAACTATCTTACAAATAGCCATTTTTCATCCCGAGCTATGCCAAGGTCTCCTATCTGTAAGACAAAAACAACCCCCAAAGAAGCCCTGCTAGCTTTTTTTTTTTTTTGTCCCTATAATTAGTCCCTGTGCTCTTCAGGGTTGCACAGAGAACCCTGTCCCCAGGGGCCTTTTCTGATATCTTGGGCTCAGGTAGGTGGTGGTGGGAGGGTCAGGTGGAGGGGCGGGTAAGCGGGAGGTTTGTTGATGACTGTGATGATTCAGGTAAGGTCTGGTTGGCTCAAACACAAGGAGACATTGAAACTCTGAAGTTTTAAGACTGAATGTGTTAAGGGTGAAGACACTGACCCTGTACCATGAGATTGTAAACTGTAAATAAACTTTCCTGGGCTCAGCGCTGTAGCCTAATGGCTAAAGTCCTCGCGTTACATGCCCCAGGATCCCATATGGGTGCTGATTCTAATCCTGGCAGCCCCGTTTCCCATTCAGCTCCCTGCCTGTGGCCTGGGAAAGCAGTCGAGGGCGGCCCAAGGCCTTGAGAACCTGAACCCACGTGGGAGACCCAGAAGAGGCTCCAGATTCTTGGCTTTGGATTGGCTCAGCTCTGACTGTTGTGGCCACTTGGGGTGTGAATCAATGGACAGAAGATCTTCCTCTGTCTCTTCTCTCTGTATATCTGACTTTCCAATAAAAACAAAATATATCTTAAAAAAATAAAAATAAACCTTCCTTCCTAAGAACTTTTAGTTACTGGGATGAAGAGCCGACTAATAAGGCCGCAAACATTAACATGAACTTCAACAAAGCCAGAGGGCAAGAGCCTGTGCAGCTCATGGTTCTTGATACAGCATCTGCTACAAGTTCATCTGATGAACTCGCAAGTGAAACACGCTGGCTGTCCAAACCCCTCCTCTATAGGATTTTTGTGGCTACATAATCATCTATCGTAACAAGAGGCACCTTTGGCATCCTGGCTGTTTTGGAACCTTTTCTATGCTGAAAACTCTTGACAAAAAATGATTAGTTAAGAGTGCACACCAACATTTGAAATACTTAAAAACATATTTTAAGGGCTGGCATTGTGGCCTGTAACTCCAGCATCCCAAGTCCTGGTCCACTTCCTGCTAATGCGCCTGGGAAAAGCAGCAGAAGATACAGCCCAAGTGTCTGGGCCTCTTGAATGAACCCACACGGGAGGCCAGGATGAAGCTCCCAGCTTTGGCATGACTCTGCCCTGACCACTATGGCCATGTGGGGAGTGAACCAGTGGATGAAAGAGCTCTATCTCTCCCTCCTCTGTAACTCTTTCAAAGAAATAAATAAATCATTATTTAAAAGTACATTTGGACATCATACTGCCTTCTAAATTAACGAAAACTGTGTAGATAGTCCGAGCAACAAAGCGTGTTGGCGTAGACTTCGGCACCCCTCCAGCTCACCTTATCCTCTGCTAGTTTGCTAGGGACACACTGCAGCTGGCTTCTCCGGGCCTCCCTGAGCACCCTGCAGATTCAGACTGTTTTGGAAACAGTTGATAACTGAGTTGTCTTTTGGATCTCTTTGCCCTTGAGGAGCCAAATTACTAAATGGTAGCTTATTGAATGAATTCACTTAGCCTGTTTTTAAAAATTGTCATGTCTGGTATATTTGGAACTCTGATTAGACTTTTCCCCTGGTAGCATACCCTTGGGTCTGGTTTTGCTACCATAAGGCTAAGGAAGAAGATGCACTAAGGCACCGGGGCATGTTGAAGGCCCTGACATGCGCAGTATCACAGACTTGGCTAGCATGGGTGGGAAGGCCTGCTTTGTGCAGGAGTGGTTCCTAGGTCCTCCCCTGTCCACCTCCAGTTGCAGGCTCCAAGGGGTTGGGAACAGTTACTGGAACTAATGGCACAGCTTGCTCACACAAGGAAGCCTCTGGGAGGCTTCTCTCGGCAGGAGCTCAGACTATGGATGCAAATCTGCCAGAACAGTTTTAGGGTAGGTTGGGCTGGGGTCATTTACGTTCCGATTCTGAGGCACTCCGAGGGAGGCCCACCTGTGATGAGGGAGTGAAAACCAGGGGAAGGAGACTGAGGCTCGTTCCCGCCCTGGCCTTTCTGTGAGAGGATACGAGGGCAGAACCTGGACCACAGACCCTTCGGGGAGGACACACATTTCAGGATTTGGGGATCATAAACCACCTCTCCAAATCTTCAAGGTTTGAAGTCTTCTACATAGGTTTCTCTCTTCCCTCTTGGGATGTTGCCACGAAAACCCTAGAAGGTACAGCCTGACGCTCCTCCAACCGAAAGATCATTCTGTTCCTCAACATACTTCGTCCTCAACTCTTTGTCCTCATCTACTTTTAAATTCATCTTTTGGGGCAGTGTTTGACCTAGTGGGTAAGACATCTGCATCCTACAGGTGAGCACCTGGACTCCAATTCCATCGGCCTCCCAATTCCAACTTCCTGCTAATAGGCCACAGGTGATGGCACCAATGCTTGGTCTCTGTCACCCACACCCAGTGCCTACTGCTTCTCGGCCTTTTGGCTGAGACCAAATGTGAGGTCCGCAGCTCCTGGCTTCAGCCTGGCCCGTCCCAGCTGTTGTGGGCATCTGGGGGATCAACCAACAGATGTGGCCGTTTTCCGTTTTTGCCTTTTTCAAAATAAATGCAGTTAAATAAATAAATAAATAAATAAATAAATAAAATGTAAATTAAGCGCATCTATTTTGTCTGTCAGGACCAAAAATTCAGGATCAGCATTTCCTTTGATTTTAAAATCTAGCAAGTCCCCCAGGAAGTCCTGACATGGGGTTGCTCTGAGTCATGGCACCACGTCTACTTTCACAGGCTTCTATCTGCCCTGTAATTCACCTTCCCTCGTAACTCAGTGTTCCTAAACACTGCCAGGGAGTCAGTCTGCAGGTCCCTGAATACACAACAGTGATTTTAGAACAAGCCCTGACTGCCGGCACCTCCTTTCCAGGAGTGGTTGATCCCCAACCACACTTGGTGTCTTCACATGCCACAATGTGCCCACTCAGGACGAGGCAGTGCTTCCCCTGAGGACCATCATGACAAATGATACAAGTCCACAGTGGGTTCCGAAGCAGGGGCTCTGAAAACTAGCTGCAGCACCATCAAAGCACCTGCAGTCCATGTGTACAAGCTGCTGGGCCAGCGACTGGGAGAGGGTGATGGCCCAGGCATGCTGATTACAGCTCGGCTATGCGCTGGGCCACTCGTACGTGCCCGTCGCCATGCCAGGCCTTGCAGTTGGGTATCAGTGTCCGTCCTATTCTATAGATGAGGAACCTGCAGCTCCAAAATGCCTCCAGCACTGCTGATAAGTCAAGGAGCTGCATTCAGACACAGGCAGCCCGACACCAGGCCTGTCCTCCGCTTCATGGCCCCTGCTGAGCCATGCCTGCTGCACCTCTGCTGGCCCCATCAACTGCTTCATCCGGACACTGGCTTGCTAGAATTGTGTGCCGCAGGATGTTTCTGGTAAAGTCCAAAGCTGTCCCTTATCTTTCTACTGCCCAGCTCTATCCTTTTCTGGAAAGCACAGGGAGCTGGGAGCACTAGGACTCTGAGAAGAATGGCTGCCTTGCCACTTCTGGATTTATTTCCTGCAAAGAATGAGGTGACACTTGGTCATGTCAAATCCTGAGGTGCCACTGCTGTGGAGCAGCAAGTTAAGCCACCGCCTGCAGCAATGGCATCCCATATATATGCAGTGTTTGGTTCAAGACCCGGCTGTTCCACTGCCAATCCAGCTCCCTGTTAATGTGCCTGGGAAGGCAGCAGAAGACAGTTCAAGTACTTGGGTCACTGCTACCTATGTTGGAGACGGCGACGCAGCTCCTGACCTGGCTTTAGGTTGGCCCTGCACTGGTCATTGTGGCCATTCAGGGAGTGAACAATGACAGGAAAGATCTCTGTCACTGTATTCCAACTCAAACGAAGCAGCAAACAGCCATCTCCTGGATGATGACCTCCAACAGATTCCTGTTCTTCACCAACTTGTGCCGTTGGTGAACACGGAGAGCCCCCCAACGGGTCGCCATACTGGCAGGGCTCCCTCCTACACAGTGCTTGCTAGCATACAGCTTCAGGTCTACCTCAAATCGAGAAGGCCCACACTGGGGCCTCCTTAAATAAAGAAAGATCTGGAATGTCAGGCTCAGTGCCGCCTGTTACTCACCAGTACTGGGATCTGTAGGCGTCTCGCCCTCCTCGGAGTCTTCCTGCTCCTGCACGGTTGGCCTCTCCCCGCGCTCCATCTGTGACATGAGGTCTGGTTTGGATATTGCATAGTCTGGGCAGAAGGAAGGAAATAAAATACACTGTGGGATGAGGTGGCCCTTCTGCTGGGATCCAGCAGTGTTAGGAAACAAGTGCTCATACGTGCAGTCTTGTTCCTCAGGGCCCCTGTGGTGCCACAGGAGCAGGGTCGGCAGGAGGAGGAACTGATGCAGCTGACAGGTTGCAGATTCCTGCCCAGGTTTTCATGTTGACTACATGAAAGTATATAAAGTAAATCATGCATCCTGATGAAATCGAAAAAGTCATAGTGCCGACACTGTGGTATAGTGGGCTGGGCTGCTGCCATGCGGGCGCTGGTTTGAGGTCCAGCTGCTCAGCTTCCAATGCAGCTCACCGCTGGTATGCCTAGGAAAGCAGCAAGTGGAAGGTGGACTAACTATAGGTCTTTGTCACTCACACGGGACACCTGGATGGAGTTCCAGGCTCCTGCTTTGATCTGGATCAGCCCTAGCCATTGCAGCCATTTGGGAAATGAACCAGCAGATGGAAAGATGTCTTTCTCCCTCTCTCTGTTTCTCTACCTTCCAAATATATAAAATCATATATAAAAATCTAAAAGCCATAAAACAAAACATTGATAGGTATTCATACATTAAAAAAAGTTTTGGCCATCAAAAAAAGAAGTTTTGGGAAATTTAAAAACAAAGAGATCTGGGACCCAGCTCAGTGGCTAAATCCTAGTCTTACATTCGCCAGGATCTTGTATGGGCTCTAGTTTGTGTCCCAGCTGTTCCACTTCCCATCCAGCTCCCTGCTGCAGCCTGCAAAAGCAATAGATGTCCCAAAGCCTTGGGACCCTGCTGCGCGCACATGGGAGACCTGGAGGAAGCTCCTGGCTCCCGACTCCCGGCTTTGGATAAGCTCAGCTTTGCCTGTTGCGGCCACTTGGGGAGTGAACCAGCAGATGGAAGATCTTCCTCTCTGCACCTCCTTCTCTCTGTAAATATGCCTTAATTAAATCTTTTAAAAAAATGAAGAAATCTGGAGACAATATTTACAAACATACAGGCATATTAGTATCATATGGTGATAGATGTGGCAGAGGGCTAAATTTATATATATCCATGATTATACATAGAGAATTCCACTAATAGATCACAGAAAAGCAGGGATGTGAACATCCAGCTTATAAAAGACATACAAAGGGGCAATAATGTAAAAAAATGCAGAAGTTCATCAATCATCAAAGAAAGAAGTATTTAAAAAGAAAGAAAAAAGATACACCTAATTATTTAATCTATTAAAAAGGCACCTAGTTAAGACAGAAGACTCTCTCTCCACTTGGGCCAGGCTTCTGGAAAAATGGCACTGTCCCAGAAGGGCCCTCCAGAGGCTCCTGGGCGGGAGGCACAGAACTGCACACGTGCACCCCCACCTCCCAAAACCCGCCCGAGTAGAGCAGCCTGGGCAGGGCCCATGCACACTGGGACGCCGAATGCGACACTGTGGGACCACAGCCAGACCACAAGCAGCCTGCTGGGCATGAGTGAGACGGCCAGTTCCCCCGCCAGGCTTTGTGGTCTTCCCATGGAGGCGCGAGTGTGCTGGTGGGGAAGGCAGAGCACAGCTCACTGTAAGGTCAGACCAGCGAAGGGTCCCTGTGTCATGGGCACTGTGCATGCACCAGGGCATGCATCGTGCCTGTATCAGCACATGCACGGGAAAGGAGGGGAAGGGTGGCCACAGTTTGAGTGGCTCCCTCTGGGAAGTTGGTGGAGGCTGCTCTTTATTAAGTCTGGGATGCTGAATTTTCATCATCAGGTATAGATTTTGAAAAGAAAAACTCATTTTAAGAAGCGGAAAATTTATCCTCTGAAAAAGGTATATGTAAAATTAACCATTTATCCAAACCTGAAGCTCTGTACAATAGCAGCGTTCTTCAAACCTGAACGTTTTGTAAAATGCTCAAATCAGAGAAACAGATATTTTAAAAAGTCCAGTGCACTTCTCCAGGTTTTAACTTTAATTATTCTCCCTGACAACAAGCACACGTGAACTTGGGGTAAGACAGGTCTGCAGTGGGACTGTGACTTGCTGGCGAGGACCAGGGTGAGCCCTTAACCTCTGCCGTCAATGACAGGGCCAAGGGCCTAATGGCCGTGAGCCGTGGACGCCTGACGGCACTGCCAGCTCTGGCTCCTGGACAGCGGGGCTGGGAGGACAGGTGATGGCATTCACAGAGCTGGCCACAGGAAGCACTCGGCGCGTGTGTGTGGCTTCTGTTCTCTTTTCCTACCCTGGGGACAACGCTCTCGAGGTGCGAGAGTATAGACAGGTGAGTCTGGGTTCACTCCCATGCCTGCCCTCACGGACACTCCACGGAGTGCAGCCTTGCTGTATAGCTGGTCCGGCCTATGCCGTCCTGACACACGTGGGCAGGCGAGGGCAAGTTAACGTCACGCTCCCTGCGCTTCCGCTGCCCTTGTTAACCACCACTGGCCCGTCTGGGCTTTGGACTCCCCAAGTTTCCCGATGCATTGCTCCCCGAGAGGCCCGTGAGGCCCTGGTCTTACCCATGGAGACTAGAGATTCGTAGTTGCCCCTCATCACGTTCTTGTAGAGCTCCTTCTGCCACTCGGACAGGTTTCCCCACTCTTGCTCCGAGAAATGGACAGCGACGTCATCGAATGTCACAGGGACCTGAAACACAACTGGCTCAGCTCAGGCCAACAGGACGCCACCCCAGCCCCAGGCTGCAGCCCGCAGGCCAGACAGCTCCTTCCCAGGGCTGGAGGGAGAAAGGAACCAACACACAGTTCCTGTAGTCTCTCTTGTCAGATTCGTTTGGTTTGGTCCGTGTCCCTTCTGTCAAGATGACTCTAAAGTTGGCCGTGCTGACCAACAGCCACAGCACCAACAGAGAATGTGCTGGAAATGCAGACTCCCACCTCCTCTCCCTCCTCGAGAACCTACACTATCAGTGTTTCCGGGGACTCCCCAGTAGGATATGAGCCATGCTAACCTTGAGACCACGGCATTTTGGCCTTATGTAAGGCTGTGGAAGGGGACAGTGACACAAAAAAAAACACCAAGAAAATTCGTCCGGACTCAAGCCCTTTTTGAACCTCCTGGAAAATACTGCGGAAACCTAACCCTGCTCTAGGTTATCTTGGGATCCTTTTGTAAATTGGTTTTCCTGGCATCAACATGGCTCCTGAGTGAGCTAACAGGGCAGAACGAATGCCTGTCACACTTAACCCCGGTTCTCCCTCCCTCTACCCCGATGGCAACATTCCTCACCTTCACTCTTACCTGCCTCTGTCTGGCCTTCTTACCCTCGGATGTCACTGGATGACTCTGCCCAACACCCTTCAAACCAACCCTTCCTTCTTGCCGGGCCACTTCTGTACCAGCCCCGGCTCCGGTCAGAAGGACACGCTCTGGGTGCAGCCTGCTCTCAATGAGGCAAGGACGGACCGGCAGCTCAGCATCACCACTCTTCCCTCCCCCAACCTCCGAGCCATTACTTTCCCCTTCATTCACATTAAACCCAACTCCTTAGTCACACTGCAATTCAGGTCGCCCTCGGAGAAGCCCCAGCTGGGGCAGACTCACCTTGGGAACTTCTCCATTGCTGCCTGGGGGCAGCCTCAGGATCCAGAAGTTTCTGTTTTTGAGCAGGTTCTCCATGTTCTCCAGGCGCCGCTGCAGCAGCCCGTACTCCTGCAGCAGTGTGCCCAGGACGACCCACTTGCTCTCCAGGTGGTTTGCAAACTCCACAGCTGTCTTCTCACAGTCGGCTATCTTCTTTTCGTTCGTCCCTGTCCGGCCCTCCAGGGTCAGCAGCCTCATGGCCTGGGCCTCCAGTTTTCTCTCGACCGCTTGGACGGCAGCCCACACGGCCAAGCGGGTGATCTCCGCTGTGGGCAGTGGCTGCTCCTTCTGGGCTGCTGAAGAGAGCTGGAAGGGGGCGTCCTTTTGGGAAGCTGGGCTGTGCAGCAGAGGGTCCATGTCAGTCTCGGGGGCTGTCGGGGAGAGTGTCAGGTGGTCTTTCTCAGGAGCTTCAGGGGAGGAGAGAGGGGCTTCTGAATGGTGAGTGGAGTGAGACAGCAGGGAGATGTCCTGCTCCGTGGCAGCTGGGGGAGGATACTGGGTCTCGTCCTGGGCAGCCAGGGACCCCTGCAGGGGAGGCTCATGCTCAGACGTGGCAGGGCACAGGAGTGCAGGTCCCTTCTGGTGAACAGGTGGTATCCGGCCAGAAGTCTCTTGCTTGGCAACACCGGAAGTCTGGGGTAGGGCACCTTGCCGGGTGACAGTGGGAGACAAAGGCGGGGTTTCTTTCGGGGGGAGAAGGCGGGATTGGAACAGTGTTTCTCGGGAGAGTCCAGCAGGGGCCTGACGTAGAGGTTCTTCTGGTGGCAGACTGGGGAATGACAGTGGGGACGAGCGTTGCTTCTCCATGTCCAGCTGCTGGGCCTGTGTTTGAGAGAGGAAAGTCGGGATTGAAGGCACGGCCTGCAACTGACAGAAACAACTCTTAAAGCAAGTGCCCACATGACCCCCATTTGGGGAGTGGTGAGATACACTTGGCCAGCATGAGTCTCTTCTTGAAATCACTGACCGTTGACTTATATGTCAATTACGATCAAGAAATAGACAATGGCTGTGTCTTTCATGGAGCTAGTGCCTAGCTGGGAGAGGAAAAAGGGAACCAACTTGAGAACTTGGCTTTCCACCTGACCTACAGCGACCTGCACCAGCTGGCCTGGTTATCGGACCTCTCCGTTCGCAGTGTCCTTGTCCATAAAACAACAATAATATGTCTCTTGGGCACAGGCTATTCTCACTCCGTCGTTACAACACTGAGTATAACATTTTGAGAAATGACACAGCAAAATTTTGAAAATGCCATGCATTGATGCTATCCCCCAACACCTAGCAAGAGGAAGGGATGGGGGACGATCACTGGTTGGAAGCCAGTGTTGTCAACTGAGTTAACTCCCACATGGACTTGACACCCAGCCCCTGTTGCTTGCATCGGCGTTACTAGGCAGGCACGGCACCCTGGGCTCCTTCTCTCACTTTACCCAAGAGTGAGGACACAAAATTATTTTCAGTTTCCCAGACAGCTACTCTTTGATAAGAGCCGAACTGTCTCACAGAACTTCTACGGTCTGTTTGCCTTGGAAAGCATCTTATGTGCACTGGTGCCCAGTTCCTCCCGTGGATGCCGCACGGGCTTCTTCTGCTCTAAGCAGAGAGAAGAGGGACCGAGACGCTGGGGCAGGCGAGCCCTTCGCAAGCGGTCACTGCGGCAGCTTCTCGGGCTGGCTGGCTTCCTCTCTGTGGTTCCTGAGGTGGGAAAATGAGGAAGGGAGGAGGCCTGGCAGGACAGAACACGCAATAGTGTTAAGACCTCTATCAAGATTAGTGGGGTCTGGAACCCAAAACGAAGCTTCAGTTTTCTTTTTGGAATTCCAACGACTCTCAGTCTCCCTGTTCCCATCCTGCCCCATCCATGCAGACGGAATTCCTGAAACATCAGGGAGCTGAGGCCACACTGCGTGAGTGACCGGTTCTGGGTTCACCTAGCCAGACAATCAACAACTTTATCAGGAAAAAAATGTGATTTTGCCACGTATCCCTTGCTGTCATTTCCTCATCATCTTCCTTTCAAGAATCTGCTCAATTACTGCGCTCTTTATATAAAAGATCCTTAAAGTAATTAAAATTTTCATTTATTTGAAAACTGGCATATCCCAGGACTGTACTCAGTAACTTCCACTGAATGCATTGTTGAGTTACAAAAAGTAGCCTTAGGGTCTCTGACGAGGTTTCTGTAATGGTCCACCAAAGGCTCCTCTAGACCGACGTCATAGCATCCATCGCCCCCTTCCTATTATTTGTTCAAGACAGCACACTTGCAAAGCAGAGGATGAAACACTCAACAGCGAAAGGATTTGGAAGAAGTATGTGAACCAATAGCTCTGTGATACAAGAACTAATTAGCTGGGAATGGTTAACAATTATTCGGCATTTATTATTTGCCAGGAACTACAATAAGCATTTGGAAGGATTACCTCATTTAATCCTCATACAAATCTGCAAAATAGGTACTACCAGAATTACTACCCACACTCAACCTTTGAAGACCCTGAGGTCAGGACAGGCTGAGGAACCCACCCCACATCCCACAACAGCCTGGCTCCACAGCTTGCAGGCTGCCTCCAGGTCCACCTGCCACTGGGGGCAGCTGGTACGGGCATGCTCTCAATCTTTGATACCTCTGGAATGCCCACGTTGGGAGATCACCCAGAGCTGGGCAAACATGTTCAATGAATTCACTTGACTCCTAAACCTGCATGCTCATATACACCTAAACTGCTTCCCAACAGGCCAATGTAAGACTGGATGGCCCCCTTGGATAGATAAGCGAGTTACCTGTCATGTAACACAACAGGTACGTCCCAGCTCTTCCTCACAGGCAAATGAGGGCAAACGTTTAGGTAGAAGGAATGAGTAGGAATGAGTAGGAAGAAGGGGGAAAAACAATCCCTGGGTCTCGGTTAGTCTCCCCAGTAAGGAGAAATCAATGAAAAAAAACAAAACAAAACATACCATAGTACGAAAAGCCAGCAACAGAGCAACACAAATTTACCAACCCAATGTTGCCTAAAGGAAAATCCAACTTCTTTGCTTCTTAGTATTAGACTGCGTCTTCACATTTCAAGATTGGGAGGACTGGAGAGAGACCAGGGGCCAAAGGGTTTGTCCCTCTTCCTTTCCCCAAATTAAAGTCCCCTGCTATAATGTCATCAGTCTCAATACGCATGGTTTGATCTTACCCTAGGCTACACACGTCTCTAAAATGAATAAAAAGATTCTCAAACTGCTGGCTTGGGGTTGACAGTCTTCTAAAACACACAAACAAAAACCTCCCCAGTGAATCATATCTTGACAGTGACCTCTAAGACTCATACTATGTTAGTAGAAACATAAAGAACCACATGCATCTAACTTATTAAGGAAGCTGTGCCATTGTCTTGTAGGACTCAGTGCGGTTCATTCAGAACCACAGACCATTCAAAAGGGTGCCCGAAACCTAAGCCCCAGGGAGGCATGTGCACATCTCAGCTTTTATTTTATTTTCCTGAGAGTTTCAACTTTATTATCCTTATTTTCTAAGAACTAGGAGGCTTTTTAGAAAGGCAAGGACGCCACCTCCCCTCTTAACGCCAAACAGGAAACTGACTCCCCTGCAGCCACCCTCACCCTCGTCCTCAGAAGCCAGGGCACCTCAAAGAACAGGTATGCAAGCCGATTTGAAGGCCGATTTTTCAGGCTGGCCCAATGGGGAGCCCACACCAACGACACCAGCCCTCTCTTCTCCTCCCCCAAGCTGTCAGACTCTCCCTCCCCAGACCCCAGCCGTCATAACACCCACAGTTTGGCCCTGAACCCTCTAGATACACAGGCTGGGGTGGGGACAGGCTGGGGTGGGGGTGGGGGGAGGGAGACGATGCCCGACTGGAGATGTCCGCTGCTCTCCACTGCGCTCTAGGCTGGGAGCCGTCCCGCATCCTCATCCGCCTCCCCCGACGGGCCGCGTCCACCTCCCGGCTGCGCCAGCCCCCTACCCTATCACCACCAGGGGAGGCCACCGCCAGAGCCGTCCCCGCCCCGTCCAGGCCCGCAGCCAAGCAGGCCTCTATGGGGCCGCGGGCACCACGTCTCCGATGACTCGCTACATGACCTTGGGGGCAAGTAGGGCAGATCCCTCCAGGTACCAGTACCTCAGTGTCTCCGTTCCGCGAAATGGGAGAGGCGCATTAGCGCCGCGCCCGAGTCGAAGAGGCTCGGCGGGACCGAGCTCTGCGGAAAACGTGCCGGCGGCCACCCCGACGGACGCAGTGCCGGCACCGCAGGGAGCGAGCGCGCCGCCGCTGCCGCCGCCGCCGGGCGCCCCACCTCGGGGCCGCGTGTATACCGGGCCCGGAGTCCGCGCAGCCTCGCACGGACGGCGGCCGAGTCTCGGCCCGGACCCGGCCGGCAGCCCCCGCCTCCCCGCCCCGCGTTCAGAAGCGCGCGAGCCCTTCCAGAGCGCCCCCTCCCCCGCCAACGTCGCAGCGTTTTCTGTCCCTTACCGAGACCCCAGGCCGGGACGCCGAGCCCGGGACACGCAGGCCGTCCCCGGGGGCCCGGGGCCGCGCGTCCGTGCGCGCGCGGGCCGCCCTCACCGGAGCCGGGGCCGCCTCGGCCATGGCCCTGTGCTGTCCGGCCGGGCCCCGGGAGTCGCCGCCGCCGCCGCCGCCGCCGCCGCCGCCGTGCGCGGCCCCCACACAGGCCCGGCCGCCCGGTCCCCTCCGCAGGCGGCGCCGGCTCGGCCCAGCCTTCCCCGCCGGGGCTCGCGCGCGGCCGTCGGGCCCCGGCCTGCTCGGGGCGCGCGGGGCTGGCGGACACCGAGCAGCCGAGCCCGGGCGGCGGCGTCGGAGCGGGGCGCGCGGCGGTACGGGCGGCCCGGCCGGCTGCGCCCCGGCCGCGAGCTGGGCCCCGGCCCTCAGCAGCAGCCCCCGGCCCGCGCGCCGCCCCTCTGCGGCCGCAGCTGCGACCCTGGCTGCGGCCCCGGCCCCGGCTGCGAGCTGCGCTGCCGTCCCGGCGCCTCTTCAGCAGGGGAGCTGCACAGCAGCTGCCATGTTGATACAAACTGCATCCTGGGAGGCATGTCCCTCTCAGGCCGTTTAAAGAGAAACACTCCGAGGCTCGTCGGAGGCTGCCGGAACCCAGACAGCTCCATCTACAGCCGGTAGGAGCGAACAGTGTCGAGCGAGCAGCCAGGCGGCGACGGACACGCCCTGAGCCCGGGCCAGCCCGTCGTGGAGCCCGGGCCGAACCGCTGGGGCCTCCCACCCTCCAGGGCCCTCGGTCCTCTCACCTGGGGGTTCCTCGCCTGCCCCGGCACCCTCGGGTGAGGCCAGGAGGCGGGCGGAGAGCAGAGGAGAAGCCGAGCGCGCAGCCCCAGGCGACGTGGTGGGGTCTGGAGGCGGGTTGATTGGCTCCGACAGCCTTCCTCCCGCCGGCTCCTCTGCTTCTCTCAAACCCAGAACCCGGGGTCGTTCCCTTTCAAAACCTGCGCTCACAAAGGGATCTAAGAAAGCCGTCACACCAGAGAAAGCCCGGAGTTCATGTGACCAGCGCTGTGCAGTCCGGGTTCCAGGGAAGCGGGCTGTGGTTCCAAGGGTAGCCAGGGGGTTGGGTGCTTTTGTAAAACGGCGCAATGTTGTTTTCGACATGAAAAGACACATTCCTAGAATCGGAGAGTGCGAGGGCTGAAAGGGGCCAGGCCGATGGATCGTCGGGAGGAAACAGGCCGAGAGGGGAGTGACTTGTTTACCCCAAGTTACCGTTGCAGCCCCTTGGTGAATGCTCAAAGGAATGGTGGCGCCTCGAGTTGGCAGCTCCCCTTCCGGGACAGGTGCACCGACACACGGATTTATGGAATGAATACCTCCTAGGTGTCCAGAACTGGCTAGGGATTGAAAAAGAGGGAGAGAGAGAGAGAAAAAAAAAAAAGTAGAAGGCACTTTTTACAAGTTCGTGGAAAATGCTCATAATCGTGTAATTCCGTTTTTCCGTGAATGTTTTGAAGTGTGCTGGTCTAGGCAGGTGTCCTGGCTCCTCGAACTGAACCCTGGTTGTAGGTAGCTGGCAGGAGGAAAGAACACAGAATGTGTTTCCTCACCACGGAAGCCCGTGGAGGGCAGGACTGAAGCTGGGCTTGATGAGAAGGCAAGGCAAGAAAAGCTGTCTGCCTGGGCTCAGCTCTCTGCATAGAAAACCCAGGAAAGCTGTGGACAGAAAGAGGGTCTGAGTTACAGCATCCCAGGCTGTCCCTCCCCAGCAAGGGCTTCCTGTACTTGATGTGCACCTTGTATACCACACTGCTTTGGATATTAAAAACAAAAGCCCTATGTGAGTGACAGTTCCTCAGCCCATAGCCAGTCGTGTTTCAACAGGCATGTCTGCTTGTAGTTACTGCAAGCACGTGTTTCATGCTTTTCTGTAGTTGGCTTTGCCTCTCCCTGAGGGGAACGAACTCACTGGCTGACAGGATCCTGGTCTCACCGTGGGAGACACACGGAGTCTCTCAACACGCAGGACGGGAGCACCTCCACCTTTCTGCTCACCCACGTAGGTCCCACCAGCAAGACAGGAGTGGCTGTTGGTACCTTCTTGCCATTGCTTGCTGATAACCAGCTTAGAAAGTATGCCAGCAGGGAGGGCGAGTGGTGGCTGGTCTTCGAGTTCTGTATTCAGGAAGCTGGAGCATCCTGCGTCTTTTCTTACTAAACGTTGCGTTTCTTCCCATGAATTTCCTCTCCGTAACCTTTGCCAGAGTGTCTGTCGTAAGGTCTTTTTCCAATTGATTTGTAAATGTTTCCTAAGACATATTCTGGGCATTGATTCTATCACCAAAAATGTAATGCAATTGCTGATATGATTGCATTTCAATCTGCTGTAATGCTAGTTCTTTTCTGTGTTCCAGATGCTTAGGAATACTTTAGCTCCTTTTTGTCTGTTTTTAGATTATTTTAAAGTAGGTCTATTTTTGTATTAGTACTCAGTTTTTACAAAATTGCTGCTTTTTCACCATTCCATTCATGTGTTAGTTACGCATCATTTTAAGTGGTTGCCCTAAGGTTTGCAGTATACATTTTCAATTCTTAACAGCCTATCACACAGCAATTATACCACTGACATGTGCTACGGTAACCTGATAACAGGCTGGTCTTATCATCCTTCGCACTGGTGTTACCAGCACTTTAAGTTTTTTTTTTTTTTTTTAAATAAAAAAGTCATCCTTCTCTGTGGTTTCACTTTGGGAAGTCTCAATTACTCAGCATCACCCATGGTACTATAATATTGAATGGATAACTCTAGAAATAAATCTTTTCTTTTCTTTTCTTTTTTTAAGATGTGTTTGTTTGAAAGCCAGAGTTAATAGAGGGAGGAAAGGCAGAGGAAGAAAGACAGGTTTTGGGCCCAGCGTGGTAGCCTAGCAGCTAAAGTCCTCGCCTTGCTTGTGCCAGGATCCCATATGGGCACCAGTTCCAATCCCAGCCACCCCACTTCTGATCCAGCTCCCTGCTTATGGCCTGAGAAAGCAGTCAGGGATGGCCCAAAGCCTTTGGACCCTGCATCCACATAGGAAACCTGGAAGATGCTCTTTGCTCCTGGCTTCAGATTAGCTCAGCTCTGGCCGTTGCAGTCACTTATATAAATAGGTCTTTGATAAATAATTAAATAAAATAGTTTAAAAAATTGTGTACCATCCAGCCCCATCTTTTCTTTTGTTTTCTTTTTTAAGTTTTTTTTTTTTTTTCCATTGGAAAGGCGGATATACAGAGAGAAGAAGGTACAGAGAGAATAATCTTCCATCCACTGGTTCACTCTCCTTGTGAAGCCAGGAGCCTCCTCTGGGTCTCCCACAGAGTCCCAAGGCTTTGGGCCATCCCCAGCTGCTTTCCCAGGTCACAAGCAGGAAGCTGGATATAAAGTAGTTGGAATACAAACTGGCACCCATATGAGATCCCAGTGCATGCAAGGTGAGGATTTAGCCACTAGGCTATAGTGTTGGGCCTAGCCTCATCTTTTTTCTTCTTCTTTTTTTAAGATTTATTTATTTTTATTGGAAAGGCAGATATACAGAGAGGAGGAAAGACAGAGAGGAAGATCTTCTATCCGATGGTTTATTCCCTAAGCGGCCGCAATGGCTGGAGCTGAGCCAATGCAAAGCCAGGATCCAGGAACTTCCTCCAGGTCTCCCACACGGTGCAGGGTCCCAAAGCTTTGGGCCGTCCTCAACTGCTTTCCCAGGCCACAAGCAGGGAGCTGGAGGGGAAGCAGGGCTGCCGGAATTAGAACCGGTGCCTGTATGGGTTCAAGGCGAGGAGCTTAAACGCTGCGCCATCGCTCCGGGCCCATCATCTTTTGTAAGACCAGATGTGCAGCATGCCTTTGTATCTGTGCCGTATATGCTTAGCTGTGTCCTAATCAGTCAGTAGTGCTCTTGGCTGTAAGATCCACCATTGCAGTTCTGCAGGGCTTGTGTTCATGCAATCCTTATTTTACTTAATAATAACAACAACAACAACAACAACAATAATAACAATAGCTGCAGAGCACAGAGCTGTGATGCTGGTGATTCAGATGGCTGGAGAGAAGCCAGAAGGGAATTCCCAGCATCACAGACAAGGTGGGCAGAGAGCAATTCAAGTAACTATATTGTGTATTGTTAAAAAATGTTCTATGAGTTTTCATTTCTGTTAGCCTTCTACTGTCCCTAGTTTATAAATTAAGCTTTATCAGAAGCATGTATGTACAGTAACAAACATAAAACTGTAGAATCCACAGGCTTCAGTCCCCTCGCATGGTTTCAGCAGTGGTCTAGAACACATTTGTTATTTTTTAAGTGGAGAGAGTTTGAGAGAATCTTCCATTGCTGGTTCTCTCTCCAGATGGCCACAACAGCCAGAGCTGAGCCAGAAGCCAGGTGCTTACTCCTGGTCTCCCATGTGGGTGCAGGAGTCCAAGGACCTGGGCCTTTCTCTGCTGCCCTCCCAGGGAATAAGCAAGGAGCTGGCTCTGAAGTGGAACAGCCAGAGCTCAAACTGGCACCTCTGTGAGATGCTGGCATCATAGGTGAGAGCTCAGCCTACTACACCATGATGCCCTCACCCCCTGCCTTTTTAAAATTTCATGAATTTTTATTTGAAAGGCACAGTTACAGAGATAATGAGAGAGTCTGGAACGCATTTCCTGTGGCTCAGGGTGCGGGAGATCGTTACACAGGCTATAAGCCCCATAACACATCATTCGTTGTGCACCTGGCAAATATCTTGGAGTCTGTTTAACTTTTTTTCTGGTAACTGTTCCACGAAGTTGTTTTTTTTTTTTTTTTTTTTTTTTTAATAAAAGTGTTCTTTATGTATGGAGTAGCGTACCAGCCTCATGTGTAGTTAGCCTAGTTTTGACAAATGGAGACCCCTAAGTGATCCACAGCCTCCATCAAGATAGAAAACCTCCCACCCCTGAAAAACATTTTCCCGTGGTCCTTCCTGGTCCGAGAACTCACAGACCAGGAGTCTGTGTTCTGCAGGGTGGATGAGTTTCGCCTTCGCCATATCCATGTGTCCTTCGGGGAGCCAGCCTCCTGCAGCCAGCGTGCTGTTCCCAGTCGTATTTCAGAAGTTCAGTCCTTTCTACTTCTCAGTCGTACTTTCATCCATAAGAACGCATTGAATAGGAATTCACTTCTCTCACTTTGTATACTCTTGGTATACTCACCCTCCAATGGAACATAATAGTTGCACGTTGGTATTACGTAGTTTATAGTTAACTAAAACTCTTTGTTATAACAATAGGGATTGTTATAGAAACTATTAAACTGAGCAACAATCCTTTTATATTTTCTTCAATAAGTGGTTATTCTCTTTTAAAAGCATATTGTGTATAATTTTATTATTTATGCTTAGTTTCATTGCATTGTGGTTTTGAAAAGAAGTCTAAATAAAATAGGTTGCTTGGAATTCATTGTGATTTGTTTTGAAGCCAAGTTTTATAAATATTCCATATACTTGGAAGAAACGTAAGACCTCTGATTTAAAATAATATCCTAGTAATATTAAATATATCTTTCAAGTATTCTATATCCTTGATAATTTGCTTTCTAAATTACAGAAAAAGAGCTGTAAAAATACCTCATTGTGCGTTTTCAATTGTCTCCTCATAAGTTTTTTGTTTTGTATGATTTGAGTTCCTATTGTTAGGAACATCAAGCCTTACTGTTTGCACAACATTGCCATCACTTATCCTAGTAGTGTTTTTGCAATGAAGCCTGTTCCTCTCTCTACCTTTCCATAGGACTGACGGTCCAAATTTGTTTTGGTTAGCATTTGCAGGTTTTCCTAAATTATTTCATTTGAATACTTGGTTTTTAGGTACACTTCCTGTCAACAGCGCATGATAAGATATAAAGCACTATCTTATCCTTATCTGGAAATTGAAGCTAAGCCTCAGTAGTAAAGACAAGAAAAAAATAAAATTGTGCTCCCACCTTTCAATTCCACCTGGCCAGAAGGAGTCCGGACAGGAACCTCGTGACGCATACTCTCTCTCAGACTGGGGTCTGTAAGGAAGGAGGTCGGTGGCCACCGTGGGGGGCAGTTCTTGGTCTCTTTTAGTGGAGCTTGTCTCTTGAGCCCAAGGCTGAAGAGGAGAGGCATTGCTGCATAGCCTGGAGGGACTCAGTGGGACATGCAAGCTCAGCTGGGAGAAGTGGGATGCTCCACCACGTTCCAGTTTCTCCCAGCCTCAGCAATGCATTTTGAGATCCAGGGCTCAGAGGTTTGGGAGCAGGGGAAGGGACGCTGAAGTTGCACAGATAGCTGCAGGGTGGTATGCCCGCCCTGAAGAAAAGCTAGGGGCAGAAGCTTCCAGATCCTCACTGGGAGTGGTTCTCAGCCTTGAAGGGGTTAAAGTGAAGCTGAATGTCATCCCAAGAAAAGCTGCGCTACCATTCACCTGCAGGCTGCACAATCCCAGGTGGAGATAGGGTGCATGGGGTTCCATTTCAACAGGCAGGAATTCTCCCTCCTTTACCCGCTTCCTGGTCCCCCAAAGTTGGAAGCCAGGCTTCAAGATGGCCTGCAGACTGGGGAAGGGAAGTGTGTGGAGATCAAAGAGAGGAAGGAGGATTTGGAAGAGCATACCTCCTGCTCCTGGATGCCAAGCTGCTGGCGCCCCGCACAGAGCCTCCCTGAGCCAAAGTGACAGGCAGCCGAGCTCCGAATGGAGTTTCACATTCAAGTTCAAATATGGTTTGGACTGAGACTGGAATGAGACTTTCCTGATAACAGAAAATGACTAAATGTATTGGAATTTTGACAAGATGTCATTTAGGTACCAAATTGCCAGGGAGAGGGGGAAAAATGGATTGACAAAGACATCTACAGAGCAATCACTGGGAAGGGAAATTAATTTGTGTTTGTGACATAGCCAATTAATGCTCCAAAGATAAAGAGAGCTGGATTTTTGCTTTATCATCTGACCATTTGTTTTTGCCATAGAGCTTGTTTATTTTTTTTAAAGATTTATTTATTTTTATTGGAAAGGCAGATATACAGAGAGGAGAAGAGACAGAGAGGAAGATATTCCATCTGATGCTTCACTCCCCAAGAGGCCGCAATGGCAGGAGCTGAGCCAGTGCGAAGCCAGGATCCAGGAACTTCCTCCAGGTCTCTCACGTGGGTGAAGGGTCCCAAGGCTTTGGGCCGTCCTTGACTGCTTTCCCAGGCCACGAGCAGGGAGCTGGAGGGGAAGTGGAGCAGCCAGCACATGAACCTGCACCCCTACGTGATGACTGTGCATTCAAGGCAAGCATTTAGCTACTGAGCCATCGCGCTGGGTCCTCCCCAACCATCTCTAGCTACAGTAAACTCATCCACAAGCAAGTTCATATGTAAAACTTTTTTTTCAATTGCGATTGTACTGAACATGTTTTCTTGTAGTTATGCCTGAGGCAATACAACACAACATCCATTGTCATAGTATTGATATTCTATCATCCACTCTAGGTAATCTGGAGATGATTTATAGAACATGGGAGAGTGTGTTAGCTGTACACTAACACGCCATTTCATATAAGGACCTTTGGTATTCTCATGGCCTGGAACCAGTCTCTAACAGGTGAGCGTAATTATTTCCAACTGTGTCTAATTTTGCTGCTTAACCAGTCCTTAAGTTTTTTTTTTGTTGTTTGTTGCAATGAACATTGTTTTAAAAAATATTTATTTGAAAGGTAGAGTTACACACACACACACACACACACACACACACACACACACACACACACATGCACACACGGAGAGAGAGAGAAAGAGAGAGAGAGAATGAGAGTGAAATTTTCTTGCATTGGGTGGTTTACTCTCATAATGCTGCAATACCCAGAGATGGGCGTGCTAAAGTCAAGGGCCCAGAACTCTAACTGGAGTTCCTTTTTTTTTTTAAAATTAATTTATTTTCATTACAAAGTCATATATACAGAGGGGGGAGAGAGAGGAAGATCTTCCGTCCAATGATTCACTCCCCAAGTGAGCACAACGGCCAGAGCTATGCCGATCTGAAACCAGGAGCCAGGAACTTCCTCCAGGTCTCTCACACGGGTGCAGAGTTCCAAGGCTTTGGGCCATCCTCAACTAGCTTTCCAGGCCATAAGCAGGGAGCTGGATGGGAAGTGGGGCTGCCAGGATTAGAGCCGGCACCCGTATGGGATCCCAGTGCTTTCAAGGTGAGGACTTTAGCTGCTAGGCATCATGGCGGGCCTCTAACTGGGATTCATACTTGGGTGGCAGGGATTCAGGTACTTGGGCCATCCTAAGCTGCTTTCCCAGGTGCATCAGCAGGGAGCTGGATAGGAAGTGAAACAAACAGGACAAGAACCAGTGCTCATATGGGATACCTGCATCAGGGACTTTGGCTTAATCTGCTGAACCACAGTGCCAGCCCCAGTGCCAGTCGCCATGGCCAGGGCTGGGCCATGCCAAAGTCAGAAGCCAACGATCTGGGCAGCATTTGGGTCTTCTACGTGGGTGGGAGGGTTCCAAGAATGTGGGCTCTCTGCTGTCTTCTCAGGTATGTCACCAGGGAGCCGGGTCAGGAGGGGAGCTGTCAGAGCTTGAACTGGTACTTGCGTGGCACTGCAGGTGGCAGTTTAACTTGCTTTAGCACAACACCAATCCTTCACAGTGTTTTGATTTTTCTTAGGATTTTGTATTTATTTATCATGTTTTGTCCATGCTTCTTCCATTTCACATTATAAAAATACTCATGTTCTATTCTGTTTTGAATTACCTTCCCACAAAGTCACTGTCTGAGGTTCCTAATCCTGCCGTCTATGTTCTCACTAGTGGCGGATGTCTCCTTGTGTTTGCCTTGCCACGTGTGATTGTGAGTTTACACTGAGCAGGGCTTGTGGTCTGGCCTGTGGGGTGGTTCCTCTTGCATTTGTTTCCTGCAGAAGCCTCAGGTGCTAGCATGGGCCTGGGTCCAGTTTTTGTGTCGGTTTATCAGCCCAGAGAAGCAGGTGAAGTTGACTCTCAAACCTAAAGGAGGTACTCGTTGTGGTTTTGAATTCTCAAGGAAGATATTATCCCTCCCGCGCCATCACTCAGCGCCCAGTGTGAGCAAGACACATCTGCTTCTCTTGTCATGTGTGGCGGGAATGCAGCTAACTGACAGCTCCAGCTGTGAACACCTTCAGGACATGCCTCTGTTTGCACGCTGGCTTTGGGCAGACGGCAGCTGCATCCCAGGGCCCGGGGCCTCCAGTGGGCAGCATTTGCTCTGGAGCTCCTTGCTGAGTTGACTGCAGCTCGGCAGGTTTGCATCTTGTCTCCTCCCCTTTTCACTTACGCAGGCATCATTCCCCAGCAAACCTCTGCTGGCTCAAACTGTGTCTCAACATTGGCTTCTCAGGGGGAACAAATGAATAATCTTATGACGCTGGAATACATTTTTTTCCTGGAATCATATAGTGCCTGGTGATGAGGGGCTATTCTCACCTCCAAGGGCCCAAGGATCATAGAAGCTATTCCTTACCCCTCCTTCCAGTAGGTACAGCAGCAACTCATATATTTATAACCTGCATGTACTCTGTTGTCTCCATTTTGGGTACAACAGACTTTCCTCTTATTTCTATCTGAGCTCTATATTTAAAATTATATCTGTGAGATCCTATCTGGGATTTCCAGATGTATGCCTCAACAGTATAGTCTGTTCATATAAGACAATAGCTGCACTTATTATTTCCTGAGCAAATGTTTTTGAAAAAGAAATTATTTAAATGTATCTACTTAATATCTAGATTGTACTCAATGTTTTTAAGTAATTGTGTATGAATTATACATTACTACAGGTTAAGACACTTAACAATTATGCTAAGATTAGAAATGTCATTTGATGTCTGGCAGAGAATAAAGACTTACAAATTGCAAGTCCACTGCCTCCTTTTAATTTTTATTTGAAGAGACAAACAGAGCTGTCATCCACTGCATTCACTCTGCAAATGCTGGGAACAGCTAGGCCTGGGCCAAGCCAATCCAAGCCTGCCACATGTTGGCGGAGGCTCCAGCACTCAAGCCATCACCCACTGCCTCCCAGGGTGCATATTAGCAGGAAGCTGGAGCCAGAAGTGGAGCCAGGACTCAAACCCAGGTATGTTAACAAGGGATTAGGGTATTTCAATCAGCGTCTTAACCACTGTGGCAAATGCCTGGCACTACTTTATTTTCAAACTGGTAACTTTTGTACATCCATATAAACTAAGAAGGGTTCTAACAGCATGCTGGCATCTAAACAGAGACCCATGGGAAAGAAGGGAAGGCTGATACTTTGAGGCATGATGTAGGGGGAAGTGGGAGTGTGCCAGGTGGATCAGGACCGAGACATACTCCACAGTCCCTTGGAGGGCTTCAAAGCAGGCAGCAACAGGATCAGGTTGCCAAGGTCACCTGGAGTAGCAGTGGGAGTTATAGACTTGAGGCCCAGAAGGCTGTAGAAGAATGTCCAATGGACCAGAAACAATAGAGTAATAGGGTAGGCCTCAGGCGCAGTAGCTAGTTCACCACTTGAGACAGCCACATCCCATAGAAGGGTGCTTGGTTTCAAGGCCCAGTCACTTCTGATTATAGCTCCCTACTAGCAGGCACCCTGAGAGACTGCACAGCATGGCTTAAGCACTTGGGTCCACCCAGATTCGTTCTGGATTCCTAGCTTTGGCCTTACTGGGTCCTAGTTCTTGTAGGCATTTTGGGAGTTAACCAGCAAGGGAGAGTGTGCTCTTCACACACCTCTCCTCCACTGTCATAAGAAAAACAAATTGGGACCAGTGCAATGACTCAACTGGTTAATTCTCTACCTACAAGTGCTGGGATCCTACATGGGTGCTGGTTTGTGTCCTGGCTGCTCCAGTTTCCATCCAGCTCCCTGCTTGTAGCCTGGAAAAGCAGCAGAGGACGGCCCAAAGCTTTGGGACCCTGCATCCATGTAGGAAACTGGGTTGAAGCTCCTGGCTCCTGATTGGCCCAGCTCTGGCCAATCCAACCATTAGCAGAGCGAACCAGCAGAAGGAAGATCTTTCTCTGTCTCCTCTTCTTTGTATAAATCTACCTTTCCAATAAAAAATAAATAAAACTTGAAAATAAAAAGCAA
This sequence comes from Ochotona curzoniae, assembly GCF_017591425.1. Lineage (NCBI taxonomy): Eukaryota > Metazoa > Chordata > Mammalia > Lagomorpha > Ochotonidae > Ochotona > Ochotona curzoniae. The sequence continues at coordinate 20,813,686 of NW_024467095.1, read as the reverse complement.
TGGTTAGAAGTGGCCAGGACTATCTTCAAAGTCCTTGATGTGCTGAAAAGATCTAAGTGCAGCCCGGCCCACCTTTTTTCCCAATTGCAGGAAAAGCTGGAAGAGTTGGCAAAGGTGGGGATATTTTCGAAACATCAGGAATATTGGTACAAGTATGTAAAAAGAGGGCCTAGTGCAGTGGCCTAGCGGCTAAAATCCTTGCCTTGTATGCGCCGGGATCCCATATGGGCGCCAGTTCTAATCCCGGCAACTCCACTTCCCATCCAGCTCCCTGCTTGTGGCCTGGGAAAGCAGTCAAGGATGGCCCAAAACCTTGGGACTCTGCACCCGTGTGGGAGACCTGGAGGAAGTTCCTGGCTCCTGGTTTCAGATCGGCACAGCTCTGGCTGTTGTGCTCATTTGGGGAGTGAATCATCGGACGGAAGATCTTCCTGTCTTTCTTCCTCTCTGTATATCTGCCTTTCCAATAAAAATAATCTTAAAAAAAAAGAATGTAAAGAAGATAAGGTGTCCAGAGGTGGCGGGCAGCAGAGGAGCCCCTGGGATAGGCAGCAGAGGCTTGCTGAGGGAATGGCTGAGAATGCCAAATGTGCCTATTCTGGCACAAGGTATTCTGGTGCCAGAACGTGGACGACCCCAGGAATATCTGATCTGGTCTCAGAAAGTGATGAAGGTGGCCCCTCATGACCACAAGTCTTTATGAGAGAAAGCCAAGGTTACGATGAGAAAAAAGGAGATCTTAGGAAGGAAGCAGAGGTGGGAGTTCTGCCATTGTAGGAAGGGGCTCCAAGCCAAGGAATGCAGGTGGCCTGCTGAATGGAGCCTGCGGGAGGAATGCAATTCTTGTTTTTGGCATTCACTTTAGACTTCTGACCCTGGAACTGTAAGATGAATCTGTGTCAGCTTAAGTCACTAAATTATGGCCACTTGTTAATAGCAGTGATGGGAGATGAATACGAGCAGGACACTTCAGGAAAGCAGCCAAGCCTGGGCCTTAGCTGGCTGTGGAGCCATGGCGGGCTCCCCTATGTCAATGGTGTGTTTCTGGTCCCCCTGATGAGTATCTAAAGCTGAGTTACTCCCCTCCCTGTGATGTGTCCTGGTGACTGGCACCTGAGCCTGAGACCACGTGGTCAGTGGTTCTAGCCATGATGTCCCCAATTCCTGCATGCAAAGTGTGAAGGTAAGAAAGGAGAATGAAATCAGAGAGGTCAGGAAGGGTGTGTGGTGAACTGGGAGCTGGGCAGACTGCGGAGGCAACCCCAGCTTCCTACAAGCACTGCAGACTTATCCGTCAGGGAAGCCAGAACACATGCATAGGAGGGAGAGGTCCATTTGGAGACAAGCAGTGCAGCGTCAACTCCCATCTCCCAGGAGGGAAGCTATGCGGTCCTGTCTGTGTCCCACTCCCATGCTGGCTCCCGCACATCTCACATTTCCATTTCCTTAAAAAGACAATGTCCAAGCAAACAAGACTAAAACCTGAGACACAATGGCATCCTGGAGGGTGGTAATAAAGGCTGTCAGCTGGTTCAGAAGTCACTGGACACTCAGCTCTAAGACCTGGGTTCTAACTATGGGTATCCCTCCTGCCAAGCAAAGCAAGATGAGCGCTCTCCTTTGATAACTCTGCACTTTGCCCCCTGGACTGTCCTACGTTCAGCTCATGCTTATCTTCTGATGCAGAGCGGTCCAGTGTGGTTTGGTTCTCTTCCCAGAGTGTCAGTTCCTCTCCACAAACTGCCCAGTAAGCTCCCATCCCTGGTTCTCAGGGGGCTGGCCAGACCGCATCCCCTGTCCCAGGGTGGGGGATGCACGCAGTAGCATCAGCAACAAAGACGGGTCTGAGAATGGAACCCACCAAACTGCCTCGGTGCTGGTTAGGTTTTATTTTAACAAGATGTTTTCTGTCCATTTGTTTTTCAAAATATCAGTTATATCAATATCAGAAGTGTAAACAGGTACAAAATATACAGTACATAGAAACAATTTTCTTAACTAGTCTATTGCCTAACAAAAGTACGCATGAGGGAGCTGAACAAATGGATGCCAGGGTCTCTCGCTCTATGGGGAGGCGAGCTTAGCGATCCCGGGAGGAGGGTCAGTGGCTGCTTCAACCGAACAGTGACGGGAGCTTGTGTGACACAACTGAGAAACCTGGGCCCGTTCCCAGCTCTGCTGTGGGGACAAGGAAGCCACGCGGTGGGTACCCAGCCCCTCCAGCCACCCTCCGAGTACCCCCAAGAGGGGACTGGGATGCACTCATCAAGGGGGTGGGTGAGTGATAGCGCTGCCGCAAAGCCTAAGTTCCTTTGAGGCCTGACGGTCTGAGTCATGCAGGTGTGGGATGCATCTTTTTAGAAGGCAAAAATGGAAACCTTGTCTCTCTCATGCTGATGTTCCAGGAGCAGGAGCCGCGACCCACTTGCAGCCCTTCTCCGCTCTGGGTGCCCCGCTGCGCCCCAGAGTGCCACTGAGACGTGAGCCCTGCTGCCCTCCTGCAGCCACTGCACCGATCCAATAAGAGGCGTTGGGCAAGTGTTTGGAGCAGAAGCATCTGGCAGGAGGGCCAAGCAGGCCTGTTGGGCAGTGCTAGGACACGCTGCTCCTGGCTCTGTGGCAGTCGCCAGGTGTCCCAACTCCTTACCGCGGCTTCTTCACCCCTCTGAGACCCAAAACTGCAACTTTGGATGATGTTGCTTTTACTGAGCTTAGGACTCACCCACAGGGGACACTGCCAAGTTCCCTTCAGAGAGGCACCAGCCCCAGACAGGGAAAGCTTCCAGCCAGCACATCTGGATGAAGAGGGAGGCTGGGAATTGTACCAGCTGCTCCTGTGGGGGTCCTTCCTACTGAGTGGTGGCTGGGGACCAACCCATGAGGCCAGCCCAGGGCCTGGGGGCCCATACCTATCAGTCACTGGGCCCAGGGCCTTCTTCAACCTCCATCCCAGATGCCCATCTTTGCAATACTCACCTGACAGACTTGGTGGAACGCAGCCGACACGTGCCCTGAAAACCAAAAGTATGCTACAAAATCAAAACTGGTGCTACTACTAATCTCCAGCTTCTCTTTTTCACCCCTCGAGCATTAAAAACAAACCAACCGGTTTTGCAATTAAATTACTTAAAATTCTATGGTGCTGAGTTTCACAATTAAGAGAATTCTACTTGGTTCGGAGGTGGCAGCTGCACTGTGCGACAGTTGCTCCGTTTCCAGTGATTAGTTCAGCAACTCTGAAATTCGGTCCCCCCCTCCCCACCCTCCCACCCCCCCAACACGCGGTGCCCCTGTCTGCCTCTGAGCGTTCAGCCTCAGCCCTGCGCTCTGCAAACTTTTTTTTTTTTTTTATACATTTGTGGCTTGTCAGTGCTACAGGCCAGGAAGGTGCCTCACAGGTCCGTGCCATCAGCGGGTCCCAGGACATTTAGGCCACAAGTCCAGTCGGTCACAAGCTCTGTTGAGGCCAAGGGTCCTTTGGTTGCCGGGTTCTTGAAGGGGTCCGGGGGCGCCGGGGGCAGCGGTGGAAGTGGCTGGCCGCGAGCTGGCGCCTTGGCCCCCGCCGTGTGGTTGCGCTGGTGCTTGCGGAGGTGGTCCTTGCGGATGAAGCTCTTGCCGCACACGGTGCAGGTGAAGGGCCGCACACCCGTGTGCGTTCGGTAGTGGTCGATGAGCTTGGAGCGCTCTGTGAAGCGCTTCTCGCACTCGGTGCAGGGGAAGGGCCGTTCGCCCGTGTGCAGCATGCGGTGCCGGATGAGGTGTGCAGGCCTGGTGAAACAGCGGCCGCATTCTCCACAGCGCAGGGCACTGCCATCCCGCGTGCTGCTGCCACCGCCGCCGCCACCGCCACCACCGCCACCAGCACCACCACTGCCACCTCCGGCGGCGCTGGTGGATGACGGTGCCCCGGAGCCCGTCCCGTCGGGCAGCCCGCAGGTGCGCTGGTGCGCGCTCAGGCTCACCTGCAGCTGGAAGCTCTTCCCGCACGTGGCACAGGTGAAGGGCCGGCCTCCCGGGGGTGCGGCTGGGTGCTTCTTCAGCCCCGGCTTGTGGCCGAAGCCCTTTGTCCGACCAGGGTACTTACAGGGCTCAGGGAAGGGTCTTGGGGCCTGGCTAGGGTCCAGGATGGCCTCTCCGCTGTCCGGGGAGGAATAAGGTAAACCCTCCGGCCCAGTCCTGGGGTTCAGACTCACTGGAGGCTTACACCGGAAGTTCCAGCCCCATCGCACTCCTCCGAACAGCCAGTCCCCAGCGGCTGTTTCCTCCTGGGCCACGGCAGGGCTCAGCTCGCCCATGTCCCTTTCAGGGCGGGTGGGCTCCCGCAGCCCCAGCACAGCGTCCTGGCTGGGGAAGGAGCTGCCCTGACTCTCCCAGGCTCCTTCCTGCACAGGACTAGGGAAAAATCTTGTGGCTTGGCTCGGTCCAAACAGGGTCCCGTGGGCCTCCAGGTCAGTTGGGTGCACAGGGGCGGCTACCACCTCCTCCTCCTGGACTTCCGTTTTGATCACAATTTTGACATCTGCTGAGGAAGATGGAAAGCAGGCCGTCACTGTGGTCCTTGCCCACCGAGAGGGGACGCTCAGCAGCTGCTCGGCCCAGAGACCCTCAGGCTGGCTCCTGGCTGCCACGCCTTAGGAGGAAAGCTCAACAGGACCGTCACCACTCCTGCCTCTCCATTAGGCTGCCACACACCAGAGTGGACACTGTGTTCAGGCACCTGTTACATCTGTACTCGGGGTCTGTTTCTTCCCTTGGGTGTTTCATGTTAACTGGGAATTTATCCTAAGAGTGGATTCCGACCGCCAGCGGTTGTGTTCCCCATGGCCAGCTGGCTGCGGGGCTGAGATGTCTGGCAGGTGAGCCCTTGCTCTGCCCGCAGGAACAGCTCCTCTGTGAATGCTCCCCTGGACAGGCTGGTGCCATGGGAAACCGGGGCATGCGTCCCACAGCACCTTGCTGTGCTTTGTGGCCACCTGACAATAAAAACGAGCAGCTACGCTTCCCTTCATACACAGGTATTGCAATCTCCTATCCCGAGGCTTTCTATCTAGGGTCTGGGTTTTAGCACATTTTTGAAGAGGCTAACATATGGCAGAAATTATGAAATAGATAACCAGCCTTCTAAATGTTAGTAAAGAGAAGACTACTATGCAAAATTGTAACCAGTAGCTAAGAAATGGTGCTGATTTGGAGCCACAGGCTCACCCACCCGGCTGCTTAGGCCTTGGGATTCAGAAGGGATAAAGGACGGAACGGACAAGAAGTCACAGGACCACAGATGCTTGAGTGCCTGCCGGCTAAGGGGTCACAGCGGTTCACCCAAAGAGATGAGGGGTCTGGGTCAAAGCACCCCTACAGGCAGGCAGAGGCCGCCTCCCCAGCTTCTACTGCCTGTACCTTCTGTGGAGGCTGCCGTGTTGAGCTTCAGCGTGCCATCTGAGCATGCAGAAGAGGGATGGTGGGGAGGCAGATCTGCTTGCCAGGATGTGGGCGGAATAGTGGTTGGAAAGTTAGAATGGACACCTGCGATGAAGAGAGATCAGAGGCCATAGGTCAGGGAGGCAGGGAGAGCTGAGGAAACCAAGGGAGAAGGGAGCAGCAAAACCCTGAGGAGCTCTCGTGGGCATCTCTCTGAAGGCTCCAGTGGCCAGACCCCTGGCAGCCAGTGTCTGCACCTGGGAGTCCCAGTCCCGCACTGGTTCACACAGCCCCTCCTGAAGATGAGGTATCTGCTGATCTCACTGCCCAATGCTGGGGTGCAGGAAGAACATGCCTGCGGCCAGAGTAATGCACAGGGACAATATTGCAAGGCTTGGAGGGTCCCCAAGGTGACCTCTGGTCCCACTCCCACCTCCAGCTGGGATGCCCCCTGAACTGGTCCCAACAGCTCTGCCCATGCTGCCGGGATCCTTCCCGGTGTCTGCCTGCTCCGGTCAGGCACTCACCTGATGTGGCATCTGTGGAGATGTCTCCTGCGCCAGAGTCCAGCTGGCTGAGGCCCCAGGGCTCCTCCCCGATGTCAGGCTGCCCAGCTGCCCAGGCCTCCACGCCCAGAGCCTGCTGCTCCTGGAGCTGGAGCTCCCCCTCCTGTTTGATCTGCATTAACAGGTCAGGGGCAGGAACCGGGGGAGCCGAGCCTGGGGGTGGGGGGAGAGTGTGTGAGCTGGCAGCATCGTGGCCCCCTGGGCCTGGGGTACACACACCAGGCCCAGGGGTCTTACAGGGGTCCAACATCATAATGACAGCCTGACTCTCCAGGCTGTACCTTCTGTGAGGGGAGGGAAGGCAACAGCAAAAGGCCCTCAGCTTGACATCAGAGCACCTGGTGCTAGAAGTGTGGATAGAATGGGGAAGGATGCGTGGAGAAACACAGACATTCTTAGGGATAGGCTGCTGGTCCACGGGGGAGTCTAAGCCCTCCTGGGCAGTCTCACTCTTACTTCACACTTGGAAAGCCCAAATAAAACTGAACTGCAATCACTGTCCCCTCCCCCCAGAGCCTCTCATTACATATAGGTATTTAAGTGAGACCAAAAGAAAGATGACTGATGCAGGAATCTAGAAGAAAATGCAAAGTCAAATTAAGCCTTAGAGTGGGAATGGCAAGTGACCCATGGGACTGTGGGGATAGCGTGTAGGCCTTCAGCATTATGAAGCCAAGAGCCACGAGGACGGAAGAGCCCTAGCTGAGAATTTAGGAGTAGAGAGCTGCCTCTACCCGCGGGGGGCGGGGGCGGGAACCTGCCCACTTCTCCAGAGCCCACCTCCTGGACAAGTAGAGAGAGGGTTTGCCAGTATTAGAATCCCACCGTCATGTGACATTTATGCTGTACACATGGTGCCAAGATTCTAAGATGAAAAACTGCAGGGAGATTGGCTAAGAGCATCTCCAGCTGGGAGGACCCAGCACAGCCAGCACAAATTGCTCCACAAAGGCATCACCATGAGGGGCTCTATTAGAGACGAAAACCAGAACAAACACGAAAACGTCACAGACCAAAAAGAGAGCCAAAGGGCTATGAGAGTCACGGCAGAAATAAAGGATACTGAATGATATGTAACACGGCTATGTGTAAAATCTGCAAAGAAATAAAGAAATGGAATCTCTAAGGAAAGGACAGAAAATTATTTCTTAAAAGGTAAATCTGAAAAGACACCCCAAAATTCTAGAAATGACAAAAGGACTTGAATTAAAAAACATAACTGATGGCTTAACAACAGACTGAAAATAGTTGAAGAGAAAATCAGTGACCTGGAAGATAGTTCAGAGAACAGCACTGAGAGCGAAATGAAAACATGACGGAGAAGTTAAGAGACAAGGAAAGAAGGATGAGAAGTTCTGACGCAGGCTGGTAGAAATCTGAAAAGGAGGCAAAAGAGAAATAAGTAAAGCTGCCATTTGCAATGCTGGCATCTCATATGGGCACTGGTTTGATTCCTGCCTGACCTGCTTCTGATCCAGCTCCCTGTTAATGTACCTGGGACAACAGCAGAAGATAGCCCAAGTGCTTCAACCCCAGTATCCACACGGAAGGTCTGGAAGAAGCTTCTGGCTCCTGGCTTCATCCTGGCCCAAACAGAGCCATGCGGTTATTTGGGGAGTGAACTAGTAGATGGAAGATATGTCTCTCTCTCTCTCATCTCTTGCTCTCTCTTCCTCCCTTCTCCTCCTGAAATTCACCTCTTTAGACAAAATATCAAAGGCATTATGAGCCTACAGTGTGAAGGAACACACTGGTACTCAGGTAGGAAATGAAACAATCAAGGCAACAGTTACATGAAATGGAATAAATACCATTTATTCCAGAGGCAAAGAGAAAAATCTTAAAATGTATCAGAGAAAAAAAGAATGATGTATTTCAGATGGAAATATTTCCTTTGGCAACTAGGATCTAAAAATAATAAACTATCTTCAAATGCTGAGAGAAGGTTTGTCAACTTTTATGAAGCTGTTTTAATTTGATTGCACAAATTAGAGATAGTATGTGAAAAATTTGTAAAATCATCTTGCTTATGAACAGATGTGCAAAAACTCTCAATGAAGGAATTACAGACAAACCCCAACAATGCATTTCAAACAGCAAAAAGCAGTAATACAGCAGAGGAGCTGGGTTGATCCTGAGGACTCGGGGCTGAGTCAATCCTGGCAAGTATAACTCACTAAATTAACAGAGTAATGGGGTGGAAGCAATACGATCATCTTAGCAGGTATAAGAGCAGCCTTTCGCTCTATTTCTGGCATACAGCTGCTGTGCAAAGAAAAAGAAAAACCTCCCAGTATGGAATCCCTGAAGATGAGGGGTAAAATGTAGACCCAGAATTTCTGATGTGTGACTTGGCAATCTTGTGTTTTAGTAAATTCCTCAATGTGATGAGAAGTATGAGGGTATTTCAAAAAGTTTATGGGAAAGTGGAGTTAAAATATAGATTTTGTTGCAAAAAAATGTTTTAAATGTCTATTTTTATCTATTTGAAAGTCAGAGAAATAGAATCTATCTACCTTTCATCTACTGTTTTCAGAGCCCAGATGCCCACAACAGCCAGTGCTGCTCAGGCCAAAGCCAGGCTGCCAGGACTCTGTGCAGTTCTCCCGCATGGGCAGCAGGAGCCCAAGGCCTTGGATCGTCCATCTGCTAATTTCCAGGTACATTAGCAGGAAACTGCATTGCAGGTTGAGTAAGCTGGAACTCAAACTGGCATTGGAATATGGGGTGTGGGCTTTGTAGGCAGTGGATTAACATTTTGGGTCATGATGTTCCCCCGACCCTCACCCCAATTTTGGAAATCCATGCAGCTTTCTCACAATACAAATCTTTAATGAACTTTTTGAAGATTCCCATGTGCAACTGCAAAACTGGCTGCCTATAACCTGGATATTACTCAAAATATCAAGGTATGGGGAGAAACAAAATGGTAGAACTCCCAATATTTATTTTCATCTTAAAACACGGGAGTTGGGGGGATGGACAGAAAAAACATGAGAAGCAAGAGAGTATCAAAACTAATCAAATTCTGAAAATGAATCTAGTTATAGAATTGTGAGATAAAATAACCTAAGTGTCAAACTCCAAGGAACGGAAACAAATAGAGACCGATTAGGTGAGCTAATTCAGACTCAGCTTACAACTGAAAATATGAGGAGGTTCACTGTCAGGCTAATAGAGTAAAGTCCGAGTGAGGGACCAGAGAGAAGGTAAGGTGGCACTCAAAGAGTAAGCTCACACATGTGTCCCCGGTCGTGAAAGGCATCAGCAGCTGAAGCAGGATGGAGGCGAGGAACCCAGGTCCAGACATGGCAGGCCACTGAGGAACACTGCCCGCTGCCCACAGGTGCCTGAAGGCAGCCAGAGGAGGGAGACCACATGCAGGGACAGTGGGCAGACTGAGAGCCGACTGCCACAGCCGCTGCAGAAGCCAGAAGATGGGCAGATGATTTTCAAAGGCTGAGGGGAAATAACGAGCTAATTGGAATTATCGCTTTCCACACATAGGAATGGAATAGGTATTTGTAGATACATAAACTCACAGGTGACCACCCACTGAGAATTCATTAGCATGAGACCCACAGAAAATCACTCCCGAAGGAAGAATAGTTGCTAAAAGCTTCTCTAGGAGAACAGAACTGGAACATATAGCTTTCAAGCCAATTGACAAATAATAATAGTTTAAGGGCCAAAGCTGCTACCCTACAGGATCTCCAATGTGGAACGCATGGCTAATTTCAGGTGTTCCAGTTTCCACATTAGGAAAGCAAATGGAAACAGGTGAAATAAATTTTCACAGGATACTTCATTTGACACAATATATTGAAAATGCTATTTCAACATATACTCAATATAAAGATGACTTACAATCTTTTTTATCCATGTATCTTTCAGACATACCTTAATCTTTCGGACACTTTGGCATGAATGTATCTTTTTTTTTGTACATATCTTATACAATTTTCCAAGTTTGGTATGCGTCTTACCCTACTGAGCACATTTCAGGAGCTGCTCCATGGTTACATGTGGGTAGTGTTTTGGACAATTAAAAGGTGGTGATCATCAGACTGAAAATGTGAAAGACTGGGCCATGTGCAGTTTACAAGAGACACAGGGAACATAGCAGGTGAGGAAAGCAATGTAAAGAACTAGAAGAGACAGAATCAACAACTTAAAAGTGATACAACGATACCATATTGGATCAAATCGATTTCAAAAAGTTTGATAAAAATTGGAAACGCCACCATGCATAGTCCACTGACAGGAAGACAGAACAATTCTACCAATTCACACCAACCCTGCTTTGAAAAGAAAAGAGCCAAGACTGATACAAGTCCAGGGAGGAACAGACAAGCTGCCTCCCCAGACAGTCTCTCTGGCATGGGTCAACCCAGCCAGCTGGCCCCAGAGCACCCCCATGAGCAAATGTGGCCCAGTGACTTCAGGAGAAACCAACTGTGCCACACAGAACATCAAGGAAAAAACCAACACTTTGTGGTAGTAAGACAAATTTCAGCAAACTGAAAAAAACGTTACTACCTTTTCTAACCTTAACACAATTAAGTTAGAAATTAGTAATTCCACATGTACTGGATTTTTTTCCCCCCAATGTTGCTCTCTAAATAACCCAAGTATCTAAGGAAATAGCACATTGGAACCGAGAAGATGTTTGACCCAATGTTAATGAACATGTGGGTGGCAGCCACTGTGGTGCCTACAAGGCCTTTTATAGCCTGGTATGTTTATATTAACAAAAAGAAGGTCAACACTAGTTGGTGAGCAGTCAATGGAAGATATTAGAGAAGAAATAAGCTATCAACAAAACCTTATAACAAGCAGAGGGGAAATAATAATTATAAAAACAAACAAACAAACAACAACAACAACAAAGAGGGAAAACTGAATGAAGAGTGGTAATTGGGGCCAGCACTCTGTTGCCTCAAGTTAAGCCAACAGCTGATATCTCAGTACTTCCTGTGAGCACCGTTTGAATCTAGGCTGCTCCCGCTCCCTGCTACCGCATCTGGGAAGCAGCAGAAGACGGCTCAAATGTTTGGGTCCCTGCAATCCAGGTGGGAAACCCAGAGAGTTCCAGGTTCCTAGCTTCCACCTGGCCCAACTCCTGCTCATGTGGCCATCTGGAGAGTAAAACAGCAAACTCTCACTGCCTTTCAAACAAATAAAATACATAAAATAGAAAAAGGACTCAACACACGCAGAGAGAGTAATTATTAAGACGAAATAAAGAAGACAGGGAGTCCAAAGTTGGCTGGTTGAAGAGAATATGAAGCCACTTCATCTTTAGCAGAATCACTGGGGGAGAAGGCGACAGCACTAGCAACCAATACGAGGAATGAGAAAGGAACACAGCTAGGGATGTGGCAGAGACGACAAGGTTAAAGAGCAGCTGGCATTGTGGCGCAGCACGCTAGACCCCCACCCGAGCACCAGTTTGACTCCTGGCTGCTTCACGCCTGATCTGGCTCTCTGCTAATATGATTAGGAAAGTAGTAGAAGACGACCCATGTTTGGGCCCCTGCCACTCACATGGGAGACCTGGACGGGGTGCCAGGCTCCTGGACTCCAGCCTGGCCCAGCTCCAGTAGTTTGCAGCTCTTTGCCGAATGAATCCAAGAATGGAAGATCTCTTTCTGACTCTGCCTCTCTAACTCTGCCTTCCATGGAAATAAAATATATCTTTAAAAAAAAAGGTAAAGAGGATATTATGTATGCTATTCCAAACAATTCGAAAACTTTGGAGAAATGGACAAATTCCTAGAAAAATTCCAATTTGCCAAAATGTCTAAAAAATGGCTTAGAAAACCCCAATAGCACCAGAACTAGAATAAATGAACTCAGCAGTCAGCAGTCTCCCCTACCAAAAAAAGACCCCAAGGTCTTGGTAGCCCAACTCATGTTTTCCACTACCCATTCAAGGACTAGCTAATTGCAACAGTACTCAAACTCTGAGCAAATGAAAACAGAGGGAATACATCATAGCTCTTACTGCCAAAACCACTTACAGATGTCTGAAAAAGGAAAATTACAGACCTGCTTCACTCAGGAACCAAGACTCAACAGATCTAAACAAAACAATTAGTTAGCCAGCTAAATAATCCAGCAACATATTTAAAGGATCATGCCTACGTTAGCTTGACTCCAGGATTGTAATCCAGGACTGTAAGGTTGCTTCAACATTAGAAAATAACATACTTTACTACAGTAGCAGGTTATTATCTCGGTATACACCCCCCCTCCAAAAAAAGTATTTTCTAAAACTCTTGTTAGAAACATTGAGCCAACCAGAAATATGGGAAATAACTTTAGCCTGATAAATGGTATCTGTAAATAAAACTTTTAGCAAATACTATACTCAGCAAGAAGTTAAAATTCATTCTTTTTAATATCATGAACCTATAGGAAACTGTCATACCAGGCTATGTAAGGATTATCTGAGAATTTCTGACAGCACAAGAAAGCAAGAGAAAAACAAACCATAAGGATTTAGGGGCTGGTGTAGCAGTGCACTGGGCCGCTTCTCCGTCCCATGGCACCAGCATCTATGTGGGCGCAGGTTCACGCCCCATCTGCTCCACTTCCAACTCAACTCCCCGCATGTGGCCTGGGGAAGCAGTGGAGGAGTTCAAGTCCCTGCACCCATGAAGGACATTGGAGGTGACTCAGCTTGGCCGTGGTGGCCGTTTGGGGACTGAACCAGCAGATGGAAGACCCTCTCTCTATTTCTCATTCTCTCTGTAAAATCTGCCTTTGAAATTAAAGGAAGAAAAAAAAATTTAAAACAGTTGACCAAATATAAGCGACATGATTACTTTTTCAGAGAACCTGAGACTCAGACAATGATTAGAGAAGCCACGGCGTTCACGGCAGCTTTGGCCAGGCTCCTAGGTAGACATTTCCTGCAGACAACTCAAGGCACACTGCGTGCACCGCAGGCTCCCAGGAGCCTGTCTGGAGCGGTGCTGCTCCCCTGCCGTGGGTTTTCACAAAGACCACAGATGGGGAGGGCTAGTGAGCCTCATCTGTTTCCATGACTGATAATTCAGGATGTAGCTTTCATCCGCGAGCAACAGAGATTCTGAATACTGATCTCAGAATGAGAAAGTTACCTACTGTACCAAGACAGAAATGGCTGTCCCCTGAAGGCAGCCATTCAGCTCAGCCCTGACTGTCCAGTGAGGCACAGCCCTGGGGTGCAAAAAGGGCAGAGAATGGAATGGTTCTCACCCTGGACCCCCAGGCCAGGAGAAAGGGCATCTGGGGACAGGCGCTCCCTACCCTCAAGTCTCCAAGATACATCACAAAAATAGATGATGTGAGATTTAAAAAAAAAAAAAAAAAAAGAGAGACTCTGGACAAGTGTGATTAAAACAGCAACAAGGAATCTAGGAACATTTCTAACAACAACAACAAAACAAACTGCATAGGACCCTTGTGGAGGAAAAGGAGCATGCTGCTTTGACAACCAAGGACCAACTAACCACAGAAGCGGAGGCTGCTCCCGGATAACACAGCTGTCACCGCCGAAGGGGAGGCTACTCCTGGATAACATGGCTCCACAGAAAAGTGTCAACTCTCACCAAGTGTTCTGTGGACTTGGATGCAAGTCCAACCATAAAATCGCCAGCTGGATTTTTCATGAGACTTGATCAAGCAATCCAAGAGTCCCTAAAATACTGTAGGAGAAGGAGGGCAAAATGCTAGTGAAAACCAACGAGGGACTCTCCTTCACGGCCACAAGTTCACTCTCAGCAGATTAAGAACTTGAACACAAAAGGCAAAACCTTAGAAATTTTCAGCGGAAATAGGAAATGGCGTATGTATGACCTCCAGGTTGGGATAAGTTCCTTACCTCTCGAAGACAGGTAAAAGCAAGAGCAGGAAACCCAAAAACATTAAAATGAAAAGCATCCGATCTTTCACATACTCCTTAAAAGGAGAAGGTAACAACAACAAGCAGAAGTGACAAAAAGATTTACCTTCAAATACACAAAGAACTCTTTACAAATCATTAAGCAAAGGAAAACAGACAAAAGAGACATAAATGGGTGTTTTAGAGAAGACGGATAACGGGTGGCCCGGAAATAAAAGAAGTGATCCTCACCCAGGAAGAGCAAACCTGAACCTGCTTCACACCTACCAGCAGGGCACAAAAGAAAACAGCGCTTCTTGGGCCACGGCGCGATAGCGTAATGCTAAAGGTCCTCGCCTTGCACGCTCCAGAATCCCATATGGGTGCCGGTTCTAATCCTGGCAGCTTCACTTCCCATCCAGCTTCCTGCCTGCTTGTGGCCTGGGAAAGCAGTGGAGGACGGCCCAAAGCCTTGGGACCCTGCATCCGTGTGGGAGACCTAGAGGAAGTTCCTGGCTCCTGGCTCCTAGCTTCAGACTGGCACAGCACAGGCCGCTGCGGCCACATGGGGAGTGAATCATCGGACAGAAGATCTCCCTCTCTGTCTCTCCTCCTCTCTGTGCATCTGCCTTTCCAATAAAATAAATATTTAAAACAACAACAAAAAGATAGCGCTTCCAAGGCTGTGCAGATGGAGGATAGCAGGATGCCTGAGGTCCTCTGGGTCAGCGTGCAGGCCGGGCCCCCCACTGCAGAGGCTCCCCCTTGACCCGGCAGCTCCCCTCCTGGGGCTGAACCAAGAGAAACTTCTACATATGAAGAAAAATGTTCCCAACAGCATTCCCTTAGAATCAATTAGAAACAACACAAAGACCCACTGACAGTAGAAAGAATGAATATACCATGCCTGAAGTGTGAATGAACTACACTGCACAGCACCATGGCTCTCAAACACACAAAGCCAACTTGGAAAAGTCAGCGAAAAGAATCTATGTGGTATGTTGTTCAAAGACACTCAGAGTTCAACAATGTTACTGAGGAATAACTAAAGAGGGAATAAAAAAAGAAAAAGAGGGCCAGTGATAACGCTTAGCAAATTAGCCTCCGCCTGTGGCACTGGCATCCCATAATGGTGCTGCTTTGTGCCCCGGCTGGTTGCTCCACTTCTGATCAAGACATGTTACTTTGCATTGAATATGAATCAAAAATAAGCATTTTTGCCCTTTTGAAATGTATACCATAATGCAATGAACCTTTAATTAATCTGTGTGCATAAATACATACATATATATACATATATATATATAAAATAAATGACGCTATCTGAAATGAACACATGAAATCAGGAAAGGGGGAGAGGGGAATCCTGGGTGAGGGATGGTGCCTGCAGATGAAGTGTAGGAAGCAGGGAGTGAGCCAGCGCTCTGGGCCAGAGCCCCAGCTGTGCAAGGATCTAGGGCGGGGCAGGCCTGGTAGGCTGCGGCTCTCATGGGAAGACAAGAGGTGTGTCATGTTTATTTTAATGTTTCTATTTATTTTTACTTATTTAAAAGGGAAAGAAAGAGGGAAGGACTGTCCTATCTACTGGTTCACTGCCCACCTACCCTCAAGAGGAGTTGTTAAGTCAAGGTCGGGAGTCAGGACTCAATCTGCATCTCCCATGTGGCAGGGATCCCACTACCCAGGCCAACACCTGCTGCTGCCGAGGGTCCACATGTGCAGGGCTGAAAAGGAGATGCAGGCACCCCATCGCAAGTGCTGCACCAGACGTCCTCCCTGGATGTGGGTTTCCAAGGGATCCCTTGCAGGGTCACGAGCAGACACTGGAGGATAGGAGCAGGTACACCTGAGGCAGGCGATGGGCTGGGGGTGAGGCTGGAGGCCTAGAGGGACCGTGTGCAGTCCTGGAGGAGAGTGCTCCGGAGAACGGCAAGGACAGTAGGAGGTGGCTGGAGAGAGCTAAGTGGGGAGCAGAGGGGGAGAAATGGGTGCAGAGACAGTCATCAACCGTGGGGGTGGCGAAGAGTGACCTAGAACCAGCTGTGTGGCCATTGCCATTACTATGAATGAGGGCAGAAAAAGGGTGCCCAAGGCCCAGGGGGTAGGCTTCCAGAGAGGATGGAGGGCGGCTGGCAGAAAGGCAGCAATGAGGGGCGGGGCACCTGCTCCAGAAAGCCTGGGTTCTGCAGAAATGGGAAAAAGGATGGCAAGTGGTCAGGGAGCTCCAGGGAGATGTGTCTTGGGGACAGCACAGGCTCAGAAGGCGCAGGACCTGGGGGAAGCACACAGGACCAGGGAGCCTACCGAGCACTGTGCTGCACAGGAAGGGATGAAGAGAAGCAGACAGGGAGATGTGCCTTAGGGATGGCCTGGGCTCAGAAGGTGCAGGACTGGGTGAGGGGGTCTGCTGAGCACTGCGGTGCTTGGGCATGAAGAGAAGCAGAGAGTTCTGACAAGGGAAGGACTGAACCAACTAAGGGGTGATGACTGAGCTGGCTCTGGCCGCTTGGCATGAGGGTGGGAGGTGAGGCATGGGACGCCTGTTGCTGGATGCCCAGTGGATAGTGGAGTTAATGAATGCTGGGGTCGGGGAGTTCTGCTCAGGGCCAGAGTTCTATTTCAGGGCTCCTATGCTTTCCCATTGAATCTTACCAACACAGTACAGCAGCAGCAGCAGCCCACTGGGCCTCTCGTGCAGGTTAAGCAATGGAAGCCTTGGGCTCACATGCCCCTTGTCATACCGATGGCACTATGTTCTCATTAGCTGTCTGTCCTAACTCTTAGCACTCCCCTGGGCAGCTAGAACTTGCTGAACTAAACTGGTCAAGTGTGCTAAAAGACGAACACATTTAATGGCACAGGAAGATGTCTAGGACACAGGTATTAGATGGAAAGGAGTTCCAGCGGAGGCTTCTGGAAGAAGCTGGTGGTCAAGGCTGGCAGAGATGGGGTCTCCCCAGTCAGGGGACAGAATGTCACTCACCCCGCAGCCCAGCAAGACGCTCCCTACTTGTGCCCCATGTTCTTACCCTTAACTTTCAAAGGCGCTGACTGGCTCCTTTGAAAATCGGGCACACTGACAGCCGCTATCCAGAGGCACCTTAAATCAATATCTCGTTATGCTGAACCATACAGCAAAGCAACGGGCTGAGCTTCTGCAGCTGCTAATGGATTTAAATGAAATTTGCTTCCTGGGTGGAGGCAAGGCTGACTTTTGTAATCTTACGAATGAATTGAATTTTGCCTGCCACATACCTTCCCTACCAGTGTCTTCGTCCTTTTCCCCTGGTCCTGTGCCACTGGCTGTCTCTCCTAGGAGACGAGCTATGCCACCAGTTTCTACGAAAGAGAGCCCCAGTCTCCGGAGTGCGGGCTGAACAGGTTGCAGGTTTATCACTCAACTAGGAGGTGACAAGATGGAAAACAAGCCAATCTGGAGTTTCCCCCAGCCTCTTGTGGAGAGAAGAAAAACATTTGTGCCCGACCCTCTGCTTTCTGCTTCCATCTGATGGACCACTTGCTGCCTCCCAGGCCTTCCCTCACCCTCTCACCTGGGCTTGGGTCCACGGGAACATCTGGAATCTTGGGACCAGTGCGCCGCCAGGTGCATGGCTCCTTCCCTTGCTCAATCTGTGAGAGAACCTCGGGCTTGGAGATGGCGTAGTCTGAGGAGAGACACGAGGGCTAGCTCTGGCCCCATGCCAGGCAGAGCTGGGGACAGGCGGCCAGCAAAACCAAGGTTGGTCTATAAGCTGAATTTCTGGGATAGTGGAAAGTAGTAGTTCTCGATTTTTGGAAATCTTGCTCCCTGGGGTGACATTCTGCAAATTCTAGATATGATCTCGTCAGGACCAGAGGCCACGGAGGGGGACTACTGGCTCTTGGCGGTAGAGGCCAGGGCTGCTAAAATTCCTGTAGGCAGCGTACCCATCCTAACCCAGAACTATCTGGTTCCAGTGGTCAGGGGTCTCCACAGGGAGCAGCAGTACATGTGTACAAATCAGAACATTCCACCAGGCCTCTACCTGCCCCCATGCCGACTGAACACGCCCTTTCAGCCTCCGGTCACACTGAAGGTACGGGCCAGGAGCAGGCACAGTGGAAGCCTGTCTTGAGCAGCACCTGGGAAAGCAGAGCTCCGGGCCAGGAAGCAAAAGTCCATTACGAGCAGCACAGTCTGTCCACCTTCCACTGACCCGTGATGTGTTATGGAAAGGCCACATGTCTCTGTGGGAAAAGGCTAAAAAAGCAAGTCTCGCCCAAATGTAGGGTCACCGACAGGCTGCCTCTGGAAGCAGCAGGAACCTCTCCATTCCAAGCCTCCACAAGGCCTGGCTGCAGGAGGAGCCCTACCTGTGCAGGTTGGCAGCAGGGAGCAGGGCATGCAGCCCCAGAGCTCACCTGTAGTAGCCGGGGGAAAGACACTCCTTGCAAGGTCAGTTTCTAATGATCTACATATTGTTGAGGTAGAAGACAGAGCTCTGAGGACTGGCCCAATCCCACTAAGTAGAGAAGTGAAGTGTTAGGCCTTACCCAGCGAGACCAGCGTCTCGTAGTTGCCCCTCATCACATGCTTGTAGAGCTCCTTCTGCCAGTCTTCCAGCTTGCCCCACTCCTGCTCAGAAAAATACACGGCCACATCATCAAAGGTCACGGGCACCTGGAACCACAAGTGTTAACACTCACTCGCCCACACCCTTACAGGCGCGGCTCCTCGGGCTCCCCCACCCCAGGGACACTCAAGGGCTACCTTGGGGACTTCTCCCTTGCTGCCCGGGGGCAGCCGCAGGATCCAGAAGTTCCTGTTGCGCAGCAGGTTCTCCACGTTCTCCAGGCGCCGCTGCAGCAGCCCGTACTCCTGCAGCAGCGTGCCCAGCACGGCCCACTTGCCCTCCAGCTGGTTGCCGAACTCCACGGCCGTCTTCTCGCAGTCGGCCAGCTTCTTCTCGGCCATGCCGGTCCGACCTTCTAGGGAAAGCAACCGCGCTGCCTGCGACTCAATCTTCCTCTCCATGGCCTGAATCGTAGCTGCCATTGTCCACGGGGAAATCTTCCAGAAAGAGAGACAGAGACTGGCACCACGAATTCCATCCATTGTGATCCTTGAGTCTATATTCCCATTCGACACAAGGAAGCTGGGCTGGGCACGTGGAGACCCTGGGCTGCATTTCAGATCTCAACTTGGCAATCACCTTCTCTCAATATCATAGCTGTGGCCTGGGTCTTTCCTTGAGGCCCCTGTGGCACATGGCATGCCCCCTACCTTGGCACTCACTACCCTTCACGCTAACAGGCTGCACACTCCCATGTGTTCACAGCTCAGAGTTGGGGATGCGGTCAGCACCTGGTATACCACGGTTACACGTGCAGTGATCTGGCACTGCTGGCACCTGTTGGAGCAATGGCAAACTGCAGATTTACCTGTGCTGGCATTGTGACCGCCCAGGAACTGTCAGCCAATGATGATCTAGCGAAGACAAACAATTCCTTCATGGAAACGCTGCCAAAGTCTTGCTCACTTTCTTTCTTTGTTTTTTAAAAGCAGAAAAATTCAATGACCAGTTCCTCCTCCCAGGGCCACTGGAATGTGTCCCTTCCCGACAAGTCAAAAAGCCTCATGAGCTGAGAACTGGCTGTCTTGATTTGTGACGTGACACGATTGTCACACAATGTTGACGTTACCCATTCCCACCCCTGCCAAGGTAAAAATGTCGGCCTCACACTCTTTTATAACTGTACTGGCCTGGTGGGCAAGACAGGCTAGGATCCAAGTTAGGCACCAGAAGGCCTGGGCCTCCTCGTGATTGGAGCTCATGATCTGGTGGCTTCAGTGAAAGGGAAGACACTCTGGGTGGGGGAACTCAGCTACCCAACACACACCCACAGGTGGGACCCACAGGGCAGGAGGCCCTGGAATTGGCCTTTTTCCACACGTGCAGTGACTGGGAGGGGCCTCTGGCTGTAACGGTTCCCTTTCATGTGCTGGAGAATCACTCCTAAGCAGAAGGCTGGTGACTACTTGCAAAATAAAGAAGTGACTAGTAGGACGCAGCATGCATTCATTTAGAGAAAGCCACTGTGAGTTACAGGGTGTGTGGACACCACAGGAAGTGCAGCCCAAAGGAGAGGAAGGATTCTGTGGTTGCAGAGCAGGTGTGGAAAACCCTTCTGCTACCAATGGCCGCCTGGGTATTTACAACATTACCCGTGGGCCACACAACATGATCAATTTACAAATCAGCCTGCTGGAGATTGACTCAACTTCAAGTCCCGCCTTTGGTTGCCCTGGCAGGGCCAGCCCAGACGATTGCATGGGCCTGAGAGGGACCTTCAGCACCCATTCAGCTCACAGAGGGATGCTGGCCCTAAGGAAGGTAGGACACCAGCTGGGTCTCAAGGGTCGGGAGGTTTGGGGTCAGCAGAGAGCTGTCCCCAGAGGAAACACTGATGGGCACAGAGCAGCTGCCCTGGCCCTAAGGGCAGAATGGCACACTCCAGGCTCATCTGAGTCCACTCTCACATGACACTGGTCTTCCCTTGGGATAAATCTCCACGACCCCAGAGGTAGTCTCCCTCTTTATCACCCACCTCCTCATCTCCCAAATCCTACCCCCGACCTGCCAAGTGCACGCTTAACAATCCTGGCAGTGCACGAGGAGGGTACCTTCACAAACTCCTACCCCAGGAAGGGAGCACTGGCCTAGGACACATGAACAACAGGACACTTGCCTACCACGGTGCGGTGCACGAAGCCCTACCTAAGGCTTGCGCCCTGCTCAGTGGGAGCTGCTGACCAGCCGCCGCAAGGGATGCGCTATAGGAGCTGTCCCAGCTGCCCGCTGGAGAGGAGCTGCTGGTGAGAGGCAGCCACTTCTCCCCCTCGACTCCCCACTCACATGTCCCAGCCCAGCCCTTCTACCTCTCTCTCTCTCTCTGCAGCCTCTTCCCAAGTCCAGGGACTCCCTTCTGTTCCTCGAATGAACTCTACCCTGTCCCATCTCCTGTCTCTCCGGAGCCTTTTAGCCAAGCCCGCCTCCCTCCGGGCGAAGCTCCACCCGCCCAGCTCAGCTTGCAGAAACCCTAGCCTTCCGTGTAACGAGTCCAGCTCAAATCACAGAGGCCGAGTAGCAGGCCAGGAAGGGCGCGCAGGGGGTGTGTGGCCAGCCCTCCTTCCCCGGAGTTCCTGGGCTTCCAGCTCCCCGCCAGCGCGCTACTTTCTTGTTTTGCCCCATTACTGCCAGGTACCTGTCTGCTGCCCCCATCATACCCCCTCGTGTCCTCCACCACACAGTCATTTTATGTCTTCGCACACTTTCTAGTCGTGCCACCCGGGGCAAGTTAACTTCTCCAGGCCTCCGGTATTTCTTTTGTATGACAGAGACGTTAAGAGTACCTACGCCGGAGGCTGCATAATGGCTAACACGGGGCTGTGTGCAGCGCCTGGCTCTCCCAACGGCTGCGACTGCCTTGCTCGTCCACCCCAACAGCC
Organism: Ochotona curzoniae; assembly: GCF_017591425.1. Taxonomy (NCBI): domain Eukaryota; kingdom Metazoa; phylum Chordata; class Mammalia; order Lagomorpha; family Ochotonidae; genus Ochotona; species Ochotona curzoniae. Next base: position 20,792,343 of record NW_024467095.1, on the reverse strand, counting down.
TGAGCACGCAGGGGTGCTGGGGTATGCGGAATTGAAGCCGGACACCTCCCAGGTGCCACCAGGCCGCTGGGGGGAGCTGGGGGAGGGAAGCTGGAGCCGAGCGTTGGGCAGAGAAAGGGCTTGCGGGTTAGGGGCGCCGAGACGCAGGGGCAGCTGCTGTGGCGGGGCGCAAGAGGCCCCGCAGGGCTGAGGGAACTCGGGCGTGAGGCGGCCTCCGACGCGGGGACGGCCGTTCCTCCCGTGCTCGGGCTCGGCCCGGAATGGGGGGGCCCCCCGATCGCGAGCGCCATAGGCCCCAGCGGACCCCGCGTCCCGCTCGCTCGAGCGCCCAGGCCCAGCGGCCCGCCTCGATCCCCGGAGCTCCTCCCCGGGGCCTGCGGCGCCCTGTGCCCGGCCCGGGCCGCCTGGGGCCCCGAGGCCCGTGCGCGCGGTGCCCGCTCTTACCGGAGCCGCGGCCGCCTCGGCCATGGCCCTGCGCTGTCCGGTCCGGCCCGTAGGAAGTCGCCGCCGCGCAGGCCCGGGCCACCCCGATCTTCTCCGCAGGCGGCTCCGGCCGGGCCCTGCCTGCGTTCCCCCCGCCGCGCTCCTCGGTGGCCGGCCTGCCGCCGCTCCTCCGCCCGCAGACGCGCCGCCGCCGTCAGCGCCCGGCCGGTCCACACTGCATCCTGGGAGCCGGCGCTGCGGCCCGGCCGACGAAGGCCCGTGAGGCTTCCTGGAGGCAGCGCGGCCGCACAGCCCCACCTGCAGCCCGAGAGGCGAACGGCAGGCGCGGCGCCCGCCCGCGGCCCCACCCCGCCCCGCCTCGCCCCGCCTGGGAGAAGGCACCCGCACACCCCGGGCTCCCCGAGCCGACTCCCGGCTCCGACGGCCGCGCGCCCGCCGAGGCTGCAGCGTGGTCCGGGGCCTGGCTGACCACACGTCATGGTCCGGCTCCGCGCACCCCAGCCCCGGCCGTGCAAACTTGCCGGCAAGCGGGGGGCCTCCCCGGGCGGTGGGCGGCCCCGGGTGACCGCGGCGACCGCAGCCCGCTTGCCCAGCAACGCCCGAGCGCCTCGGCTCCACGGCTTTAGGTCGTGGGCTGGGCTGGGACGTTTGCGCTGTATGTTTTGGACAGCTGTGGCTGTGCCTTCGATTAGAAATGGAATAAATGCTTTCAACAATAGGACTACAGGTTTGGTAAAATCCTGATAGGCAGCCGCTTAGAATTGTCTATTCTCTATTTGTCATAGTAAATATTTTTACTAGAACCATGAAATATGATACCATCGTTTAAAATGGTTTTTGGTGGAGAATTTAATATGTGCATGGCTGGCCGAAGAGAATGAACCCACACTATATATAGATCTTTTTCCACTATAGAATGTGTATTGAATGTAAAATATCATCAGAGGTCCGTGTTTATAAACGCTTTACTTGTAGCAAGTACCTATGGTGTTTAGGCTAGTGTGGAAGTGTACCTATCAACTTACTCTAAACAGCTTTAAAAAAAAAAAGATTTATTTATTTTTCTTGGAAAGTTAGATTTACAGAGAGAAGGATCTTCCATCCACTGGTTCACTCTTCAAGCTGCCACAACGGCCAGAGCTGAGGCTATCCAAAGTCAGGAGTCAGGAGCTTCCTCCAGGTCTCCCACATGGGTGCAGGGTCCCAAGGCTTTGGGCGGTCCTCAACTGCTTTCCCAGGCCACAAGCAGGGAGCTGGATGGGAAGTGGAGCAGCCGGGACATGAACCGGTCCCCATGTGGGATCCTGGCGCATGCAAGGAGAGGACTTTAGCCACTAGGCTACCGTGCCCGGCCCTATATAGCTTTCTTTAGAAAGAGAGATTTATTTGGAAGGCAGAGTTACAGAGAGCAAGGACAGACAGAAAGACTTTCCATCCCACTGCTTCACTCCCAAATGGCCCAAACAGAGCCGGGCAGATTTGAAGTCAGGAGCCAGGCTTCCCAGGTAGGTACAGGTGCCCAAGGCCTTGGGCTATCCTCTGCTGGCCTTCCAGGTCACTAGCAGGGAGCAGGATGGTCTCTAGGTCTCCAGCTAGTGCCCACATTTTGCCTGCTGTGATGCAGCTTCCTTTAGGAGTGAGGCCACAGGACCTTTCCATTCTTTTTCTAGCCTTTATTTCCAGCTCATGTTATTCTTCTGCAAAACAGGTGTACTATGTTGATGATAGACACGGAGAAAATGCTGCATGTTCTCTCGTGTATATGTCGAAACTGAAAAGATGATCTCAAAGAAGTGGTGCAAAGCCCAGACCAGGAGGGGTTTGGGGAAGGAGAAAGGATGGCTACGAGACAGTGCAGGTGGACAGAAGGAATGAATGTTGTTTTGAAACAAGAAGAAAGAAAAAATGTGAAACTCCTGAACCGGAACTGGCAGGTGGAAGGAGCCTGGCACAAGGCCCCCATGTGATCACAAAGATGCATTACTTTTCAGAGTTAATTTCCCTGTGGTGACTGGGCAAATGGGGAACCTGGCCAGCTCGTGTGGTCCAGCCTCTGCTAGGATTGGCAGCTCCATAGCCTGGGCCCAACGTACAGCCACAGGACCATCCTGGATGTGCCTTGTTTGTGTCTAAAGCCAGCTCGGGTGGAGAATCCCTGGCTGATGCAGTGGCTGAGGACCTCTTCTTTGCACCAACTTTGCTTTCTCCACCTGCGTTCTTCCGGCTTTCAGAGATTGCGTCTCAAAGAAAGGGACATTGAGATCTCCTGCTTGGAGCTCCTGGCTTCATCTTGTCCGTAAGTGTGAACACCAAGGGGGTGAGTTCAACCTACCCAGATGTTCCTGGATCTCCTCCCGGCCCTTCTCCTGTTGTTCTCTTTCACTGATTTCCCCTCCCAAGTTACATGTCCCTTTTGCCAGTGGTGGACCCAACTGTTGAGGATTTGGTTTGTGTAATTTTTGGGGGAAACTAGAAAATTGCACATGGAAAAGTAGATAAAGAGCCGACACAGGGGAGGCACCCAGAAGCAATTGCACCTCAGCTTCTCTCTGAAGTTGTGGATTTACACCGTCATCACCCTTTAAAGGCCAGCATGGGCTAAGCACACCTAAGCCCTCTGTGGGCTAGGAGGTGTGCACAGGAGACATCGTGAGGCTACCCGGGGAACTAGAAGACAGGGAAGTTTTGCCATGTGCTGGTTCAGGTCCTTGAATGGGTCTCCTCCCAGTCCACCCTTGCCTCCTGTGTGAAGTAATGAAATTCTGCTAGATTATTCTGTAGACATCTCGGGGTCTGGCCTTCCTCTGCCTGCAGCTTGCTATGATGCTGGACTCTGCCGAAGCCCACTGCTTCTGTCCTCCCCGTGGCTTATGCACAGGTCACTCGGCGTGAACTATGTTTAAGTTCTGGGCTGGACAGTTCCCTCGCATTTTGCCTGCAAGAGCTGCTCTAGATCACCTCAGAGAAGGGGGTTTATTCCTGCTTAAGGAAGTGAAAATGTCTCCATGGTGATCCAGCCTGTGGCTCAGAGCTTCTGCCACTGGTACGACACGATGCCACCCAGCCCAGCTGGGTGTCTCTGCAAAGAGTTCTTTCCAGGAGAGAAGATCTAATTGGGCTGGATCTTACTATCCAGTAGGAAGGGCCCCATTAGAGCAGAGAGTCGAGGTCCCTGAAGGAGGTCAGGATAAGCTGACTCTGTAGTTGACAAAAGCTATTAGCAGCTGGAGGAAGGAAGAATTTGCTTGGGCCACTTTCGTTCAAAGGGAGCTGCATGAGCCAGAAACCTTTGCATCCCCTGGATCCCACTGATACAGCTTCCATCACCCGCTCTGGTCCTTGCCTGCATCCCACTGATACAGCTTCCATCACCCGTTCTGGCCCTTGGGATGGGATCCCCCCTGGGGAAGGACCATGACTTGCTCATCTTTTTGTTCCTGACATGAGCAAACTGTCTAGCACACAGCTGATAAGAAAATTATGGATGTAATGTGTATTTTTTTCTTTTTAGACAGTAGACAAAAGTAGATAAAATCTAAGCTGGAGTTTGAAACAGAGGGATTTTATGTATTTTTTAAGAGTACATTTTTAAAAAAGAAGATTTATTTATGTTAAAGTCACAGTGACAGAAAGAGATTTTCCACATGCTGGTTCATTCTCCAAATGGCTGCAGTAACTGGGACTGGTCTAGGCTGAAGCCAGGGTCTGCAACACCACCCAGCTGGGCCTCTCACATGGGTTGCAGGAGTCCAAGTATTTTGCCATCCTCTGTTGCTCTCCTAGGCACATTGGCAAGAAACTGGATCAGAAAAATACGTTTGACAGGTAGAGCAAGCCCCCATCCACCAGTTCATTCTCCAAGAGTGAACTCAATTCAAATCTCCTGTGTGGAGGAAAGAGACTTAACCACGTGAGCCATGACTGCTGCCTCCCAGGCTCTTCATGATCAGCAACTGGAGCCAGGAGCCATAACAAGACATCCAACCCAGGTGTTTTCACAAGGGATGCAGATGCCTTGAGAGGGTCACAACCACCAGGCCAAATGTCCACTGCTGAAGAGCGGTCCTTTTGCAGGCACAGCATACTTCATACCCGAAAGTGGTAGAGATGTGAGGTAGGAGGTATTCAACAAGAAGTTGAGGCAGGAACCAGCAAGAGAATGGTTCCATTTGGCAAAGACTTTGAAAAGCAAAGGAAAGTAAGCCAAATCCTACTCTAATAAGCTCGATGGCCAAGGGACTTAAATTGTGTTTGGGCCAAGGTGTCGGAGCTGATGATTGTATGGGTTAAGAGGGTAACTCAGTCTTGCTGTTGAGTAGGAGGTTTACCTGGGACATGGTGAAGGAATGCTAAGAGATGATACAGGTGGCTGCAGCAGATGGCCAAGGAGGTGGACAAAGATCCGACCGGATGCAGCTGCTGTGGACGGAGAGAGGCAGGAAGGGAAGGCACTGAGCGGCTATGCAGTGAGAGTGACAGCCGTGTGGGGACAGCGCTGAGCCCGGCTGGACACAGGGAGCATCTGTAACAGAAGCGAAGCGACCAGAAAGAAGAACTCTTTTTCAGGCATGTGACCGAAGGAATTCCCCTTTGATCATTGCTTGATCGGTGTCCCAGAACCGTGTCTGGTAATGACTCAGCCTGGTTTCAAACCAGGGCCAAACTGGGAAAGCTTGTGAGAGCTGTAGGCCCTATCTCCAAGATGCTGGCTTGAAATCTCTGCGAATGGGATCAGATTATTACAAGGAAAATGCTTTTTGGTTTATAAAGGTCTCTTCTAACAAGTTCTTTTTAGGGGTCGGGCCAGGAGTGAGGTTGGTGTTCCGTTGCACAGCCAGGTATAGGAAAGGGTCATGGACTTGACCTTTCACCTGGAAGAGAATCTATTGCAAAGCATTCCTGGGAGATGGGCCTCCAAAAACTCCTTGGGTCACAATGCCAGGCCTTCCAGAGCCTCTCCCTGTATTTCCAATGACTATATCTGCACCCAAAAATGTCATAGGCAAGGGATTAAATTTTTTTTTCTTTGAAAGGCAAATTTACAGAGAGAGACAGAGAGACAGAGAGACTTCTGGTTTATTCCCCAAATGGCTGCAACATCTAGAGCTGAGCTGATCCGAAGCCAGGAACTCTGAATTCCTTCTGGGTCTCCCATGCAGGTGCAGGGGCCCAAGGACTTGAGCCATTCGCTGCTGCTTTCCCAGGCCATAAGCAGGGAGCTGGATGGGAAGTAGAGCAGCTAGGACTCAAACTGGCACCCACATGGGATGCTGGCGCTGCAGAAGAGGATTAGCTTGTTATGTCACCACGCCAGCCCTGTCAAGGGATCTAAAACTCCCGTGAATTTCATCAGATTCCCTTCCTTCCCGCTTAAAGTTCCTACGCCTTTCCCAATGCCCCAAGTCTCCCAATGAAGATTTTTTCCAACCCTAGTCAAGTCTGCAGCAAGCTTTACCTTGTCCAAAGTCCAAATGCTGTTAATATTGGTTGTTGTCATTTATCTGACACTGAGAGAAAAAGTACAGTATAAGGTAACAGATAGTGGCTTAGCTTACCTCAGAGATTATAAATTCCCTAAGAGCAGGAGCTGTGTCTTATTTCCGTTCCCTCATGCAGTATGCCCAATACAGGGTAGCTTTAATAAAATAATCATGTTGTACAAATCCTAATGTATTGCACTGTATGACGAAGTCTTAAGAATTCATCACTCAGGGCCTGGCACGGTAGCCTAGTGGCTAAAGTCCTCACCTTGTACGCACAGGATCTCATATGAGTGCTAGTTCTAATCCCAGTGGCCCCAATTTCCATCCAGATTCTCTTTCAGCTCCCTGCTTGTGGCCTGGGAAAGCAGTTGAGGACAGCCCAAAGCGTTGGGACCCTGCACCCGTATGGCAGGTCCAGAAGAGGCTCTGGACTCCTGGCTTCGGATTGGCTCAGCTCTGACCGTTTCAGCCCTGGGGGAGTGAATCAGCAAATGGAAAATCTTCCTCTCTGTCTCTTCTCCTCTCTGTATATGTGACTTTCCAATAAGAATAAAATAAATCTTTTTTTAAAAAAAGAATTAATCACTCTTCTCTGGTCTAATAAGTACCATCTCCACTCCTGTCTTCCTTCTGGGCACTCATGGAAACAATCTAAGGATGCTTGATTATTGAGCAGCTCAGCCAGAGCAACCTTGGGAAGGCTGTTGAACCTGAAACAGTTCAGGAAGTCTGAGAGGCTGGTGCTTGGGCAGTTTCAGCAACAGGGATGCGGCTGAGTCTTTTTTCAGCTACTCCCTTATACCTGAGCTTCCCCTTAAGACCAGACACACAGCCTGGAGGTTCAGGCTTGGGACTTTGAAAACAGCTGTGGCTACCACGGCTACTAATCAAATAGTTTCAATCAGTCTCCCTCAAGGAACATGGCTGGATCACAGTCCCTGACCCCTTCCAGTTGGGCTGCACCAAGTGCCAAGTTCAGGCCAATGAGTCCTGGGTGGATGCATATTATTTCTGGGCTGAGCGTTGAGGTGCAGATTGGGGTTCTTCAAAGCCTGCTGCCATGGTCTCTATCAACATTTGAGAAGATGACCGCTCTACTTGACTGCATCCTAGAGGGAAAAGATGTTGAATAGTTGACCTCTGATGGTGAACGTGGCCACATGGTGTGAGCATGAAATAAACCTTGGGTATAATAAGCCTCATCATTTAGGGGTTTGCTTGTTACCACGGTCTATGTTGACTGATACAAAATCACGGAGAAAGTTGGCCCAGCCTCAGAGTAGGTGTCCTCAGGCCTCAGGTGGTGCTTATTAAAGTCTAATTCACGTACAAGCTTTTCTGACAGCCAGTTGGGGAGAAAAAGACTCTATACAAGCATTCATCTACAGCTGTTGGAGTGGCAAAGCACTTGCAGCTGGCTCTGGAGTCTCTCCAAGTCCCCACCCTGGAATCTCTCAGGGCTGGTTTTCAGAGCCTGGGGGCTGGGGAATGACCTCTTTTCCAGCTGTCCGTTGGGAACTAGGAGACACACACCTCCAGAGTTGATTGGCTACAGAGCAGTGTTCCTTCAATCCCAGAGCGCTCAAGGACACAGACAAGTGAGTGTGTGCCCGAATGGCCCTTGGTGGGCAGAGGGTGCACTGAATTGTCACGCTTTAGCAACTACGTGGTCTTCAGTTTCCTTTATAAAACTGCCACGTTCGCTTGCATTTTAAGATTGTTTTGATTTATTGACCACAGGAAAAAATGTTGATGACTTGATGCCTCAGGCTCTTGCCCTGGTTCCCACAGCTCTGGCAGACTTTGGGCCTCCTTCCTGGGAGGGTTTAAGTCTCAGAATTGCACCGTTCTGGGCATCCCAGTGTTGCTAGGTTACCAGCCAGATGACATCATGCATAGCTCACCAGGGGGTTAGAGAGCCAGGGGCAACGTGGGCGTGTGGCAGATGCATGGCACATGTTTCAGGGTCCTGCTATCCATGATTGCCTTTTGTGTTTTCTAGAATCTTTCACAGCCTCAGTTATTCTAATATACCAGTGTCAACATCTGTCCACCCAAGGAGTGTCAGTGACTGAGAACAACTTAGGGGAATGACCCACTCCAGGGTCCTGGTGTCTCCCATGGGGACACAGCTTTGTGCTGCACCTCAAAACTTTCCAGCTGCCTCATCAGAGTGAGAAATCTGGAGTGTGAACCATCCAGGGCTGGAGTGAGGACGCGTCATGCCAGTAGAGATGACGCATACAGTGAAAGAATATAAACATGGGCCTTCCTTTAAACAGATTCCAGACTTACAGCCTTACTTGTAAAACTTAGGAGGGAAACGGAATGAAAAGATAAGCTTACTTTGTTGCAAAATTTTTTCTTAAATCCATGCCAAGTTTTTTTTTTTCATAATACTCATTCTCTATGCAGTTTTGAAGATCTTTCATACATAGAAAAAAAAAAAACCAGACTTGTCTGAAACGAACATCAAAGTTTGCATTTGAGTTTGTTTTTGAGATTTAATAATCAAAATTATTGAATTGCACCATAACAATGTTCTCCACAGCTTTTGAAATTAGTGTTCTCATTATGAAAATTAGATTTCTCACCATGGATATTCTGGAACACTGACTATGCAGGACATGGCCCACCCAGCCACGACGTGATTAATTAAAATGGAAACAAGCTTATTACTCAGCTTCTGACTCATATTTACAAGAGATTTTGAAGTTTTATAAGGCTGATCCTTGAGTCATCAATTTTTGATGACTTTGTAATGAATACACTACTACCTTATGGCTTTCAAAGTGGGGCAGGGGGGAGCTTGTTACATCAAAGGCTAGTCAGTTGAAATTAGGCCTGTTTTGTAGGGACACTGAGTCCTTTCTAGCTTGGGTAGGGACCAAAGACGCTTGGCAGAAATGAGCCAACCAGGCCGTGCCAGGTACGTACTGGGTCCTCAGCTCCGTGTGGGGGTTGCTGATAGGACCTTCACACTCCCATAATCCAGGTGCTTGTGCTTTCTGAACAGAAATTCCAGGGTTATTCGTGTCACAGAAGTTTTTGGAGCACTTGCTCCTGTTAACACAGAGTCATTTGGACCCTGCTGTGGTTTTGATGTGCTTTATTCTCCCAGTTTCAGATACTGGAACCTTGTTCCCAGTGTAGCAGGTGTTGAGATGGGGTCCTAAGGTGACTTAATCACAGGGGATTAGTGCTGGTCTCCCAGGAGGGATTAGTTCCAGGGAAGCAGGTTATCCTGTCTGGTCACTTGACCACTTCTGCGTAGTCTCCCACTATTGTGGCACCATGCACGAGGGCCAGAGCTAAGCAAACGGTGCAAGACTTTTGAATCCACAGTACTGAGACTAACTAAACCCTTGTTCTTTTCAAAGTATCTAGCCTTGAGAACAACAGGGACTCCAAAAATAGAAAAGTCTGAGGGGTTGGAATTGTGTCTGAGAAAACTGCAAAACGTAACCCAAATGCTTGGACCCTTGCACCACGTGGGAGACCCAGAAGAAGCTCCTGGCTTCTGCCTGGCCAAGCTCTTTCCATGGCAGTCATCAGAAGAGTAAACTAGCAGGTGGAAGATCTCTTTCTTTCCCCTGTAACTTAGTCTTTTTTTTTTTTTTTTAATGGAAAGGCAGAAATACAGAGAGAAGGAGATACAAGGAGAAAGATCTTCTATCTGCTGATTCACTCCTCAAGTGGCCACCATGGCTGGAGCTGAGCTGATCCGAAGCCAGGAGTCAGGAGCCTCCTTCGGGTCTCTCATGTGGGTGCAGGGTTCAAAGGCTTTGAGCCATCTTCTACTGCTTTTCCAGGCCACAAGCAGAAAGCTGGATGGGAAGTGGAGTTGCAGGATTAGAAATGGGATATGGGATCCCAGCACATACCAAGGTGAGGATTTAACCACTAGGTTATTGCGCCGGACACTGTAACTTAGTCTATTAATAATAATAATAAAACTTCTTTTTTAAAATGTTGGATAAGTTATACATTCCCCTGGACAAAAGAGAACTTATAAGCATACATTTCCTTGGTAATGTCTAAAACATATGTCTGTAAATTTGGTTTTTAAAAACTGCTCAGGAGTATAATGTCAAAAGTGGCAGTCTCGCCTCAAGAAACTCACTGCCAGCTGGGGAAGGTTGTACATAGTGCCAAGGACAAGGGGCTGGCAGTCCAAGCAAGGTGCAGAGGGCTAAGTCTACCCTGGACATTAAGCACGGCTTCTCTGCACAGCCAAGGAGCAGCAGGGATTTTCTAGGGAGATGCAGAGTCAGGGAATGGCCCAGACAGGAAGCACGGTGTCTGAAGCACAGAGGGATGGCACCATGCATCAAGAACAAGAAAAGCCAGTGGGAGAAAGAACGGGGAGTGATGGACTCAAGTCACAGTGAAGCAGTCTACGTCCTGATGCGTAGTTTAGATGCTGTTCTAGAAGTGTCCACTCATTAGAGCTGTAAGTCCCTTTATGCAAATGGAACCTTATAAGTGCGATACAGACATTAAACCCATGAGAAATGGTTTTTTTGGGGGACGTGGGGTGGGATTGTGGGGGTTTCCAAGCTCTGACAGTGTGACTGCCTCTCCATGTCTTTGCTGGGATGGGCACAATAATTGCCACAGAACACTTAGCCTTTGGAGAGTGACTGTTGGGTTTGGTGCAGTGTACACAAGATGAAATAAACATCCAGAAATAGTCATCTTAGGAAACAGTGATGCATGCCAAACGTTCAGGCTCTCACAGTGGAAGGATGAACTGCAGCTCACAACCGGCATGGAGGGCATCCCATGCGGTCAGCATGGGCCCCACGAGGAAGGCCAGTGTGGCTCGGCCTGGAGGGCACCCCACGCTGTCAGCATGGACCCCACGAGGAAGGCCAGTGTGGCTCGGCCTGGAGGGCACCCCACGCTGTCAGCATGGACCACTAGGTGAGTGGCTTGCTGCGTGCTGGATGAGTGAACCCAGATTTTATTGGGGTTCTACATTTCTGTCATGTGTTTTTAGATCATTTTCATCTAGAATTATATTCTGGCTTTTTATGTTCTTTCATGAAATCACCATTTTTGAAGAGTCTAGCTAGTTTGCAGAATGGCACTGCAATATATGCACAGCAGCATGACTGGGTCTTACAAACAGCATTGAGAGAGAAATCATGTAAAGTAAAAAAAAGCTGCAAATGTGTAAACATTTAGAATAATGGTTGGTTTAGGGGAGAGGGAGTTTTCTTTTTGTCTTCTTTTTGTTGGATTAAAATGTGATCTTTTGGGAGGTGTATTCTGAAAGTGGCACTGAGTCCTTTAGGAGGCTGGGATGTCCACAGTCCCACTGCTGGTGAGGTCATATTTTATTTTCCAATTGAAGTGATGCTTTCTAGGGCCCGGCAGCGTGGCCTAGCAGCTAAAGTTCTTGCCTTGCACACGCCAGGATCCCATAAGGGCGCCGGTTCTAATCCCAGCAGCTCCACTTCCCACCCAGCTCCCTGCTTGTGGCCTGGGAAAGCAGTCAAGGACGGCCCAAAGCTTTGGGACCCTGCACCCGTGTGGGATACCCGGAAGAAGTTCCTGGCTCCTGGCTTCGGATCGGCATAGCATCGCCCGTTGTGCTCACTCGGGAAGTGAATCATCGGATGGAAGATCTTCCTCTCTGTCTCTCCTGCTCTCTGTACATCTGACTTTCCAATAAATAAATGAATCTTTAAAAAATAAAGTGATGCTTGATAGCGTTTCTATACTCTGGGTTTCCAACGATTTTTCATTTAACAAATTTGACAATCATCCATTATTCTTATCCAAACCAATTATTACAATGATGGCTACAAAATGGTGATTTTATATTTCTACCATTCTTTCTATATTTATTGCAAGACTTATAAATAAGAGCATTCCTTCTTCTTTGTATCTTAAATCAAAATAAATTTATTAATATAGATTCATTGATTCATTTTAAGTATAATTAATTAGTTTATTATTTGCGAGGTGCAGAAGACAGAGAGGGAGAGAGAGAGAGAAAGATCTTTCATTTCCTCATCAAAGTACAAGTTGGAAACTCAGTCTGGGTCTCCCGCATGAGTGCTAAGGCTCCAAATACTGGAGCCATACCTGCTGCGTCTCACAGTATGTTATTAGTAGGAAGTTGGATTTGTGGGTTCTTTAATGATCTTTAACACATTCCTGTATTTTTAAAAGTTTGAGAAGCAGAGACAGAGGGAGAATTCTTCTCCACTGGCTCATTCCCCAGATGCTTATAATTGAGAGCTGAGAATCCAACCCAAATCTTCCTTGTTGGTGATGCAGACCCAGTAACTTCAACAGTCACCTGACGCTTCCCAAGGCTTCCCAGGGAGCTGGACTTGGACTTGGATTTGGATATGGGAGATCACCTCAGGATCTCTATCCACTTAGCCAATTGTGGGAGGCCGTAGGCACATGTCACACTGTGTCCCCAAAGGAAACCCTCAACAGGAGTCTCAGCTAACCGAGACCCCAACACGGCTGTTCACCAGGCAAGCAGCAAGAGTGATGGGCTGTGCCCCAGTCTCTCTGCTCTGTGTCTTGAAGGAACTGTGCTAGAACTTCCTTGGTAAACAACTCTAGGGAGTCAAATGTTACATTCATCCTGCTTTTCAGCAGGTAATGAGTTTACCCTGAGACACGGGCATTCTGTGCTCCCTGACTTTTAACTTCATTGGAGGGTCCAGGGAGATAGACATATCGATTAGCCAGTCACAACGTCATTGTTGGGTGCAAGTACTGTCAGGACTGCTTTCTGCCTACTGCTTTTTCCTATCCTATATAAGCGTGTGACTTCTCTCAAATAAATGAGCATCCTTCACCAACAGTTTGTCTCCAGTGTTTCTGCTGCAGAGGAGCACTGGTGCCTCATCCCTTGGTGGTCTCAGCACCTGCTGGACAGAAGACCACCGAGAGTTGGGCATTGAGCCCAGTTGTTTGGTGTGGAATATTAGCATCTTAACCACTAAGTCAAATATATACTCTTTGTGCTTTCATGCTGAGGTTCCCACAAACTTAACTCATGATGAATCTGCTTGAATTGGCATCTGTGTTTTGTTAACATGTCTGCATTGGTTTTTGAAGACTCTTACTTTCAGGTAGAAGATACTTTGTTGTCCACCTTCTAGGTTGCTGCCTACTCTGAGAACCAGCCATCTGTACAAGTTCTGGTTTCTTTCAACAATACTAATAGCCAGGATGTGGGTGACAGGATATTTTTTGCAACTAAGTTGTTGGTTGCCCTTCCCCCCAAAATTAGGCAATATACGCATGTACAGGTACACAGGTGTGTGCAAGCACCTGTGTGTGTATTTGCTCCATCACCTGTGGTCCAATCACTGTTCTTTGTCACTATGCACCAGTTCGTATTCCTCCTTCCGAGAACTCACAAGTAAAACCCAAGTTGCCCAGAAGACCAATATGTGTTATAAGCTATATCAAAATAATTTACCAAGTAAGTTAGAGTTAGGTTGGTAAGTTCTTATCTCATTACAGTTGAATCTCTTTTTCCTTTGCTGTCATGCAATCAATGTAATGTCACATGAAGATTTTTTTTAATCTTGTTGATATTTGTTTTTAGATTTATTTCCTCAAACATGTTGCTTTATTTTTAACATAAAACATCACAAAAATTAAAGCTACATCAAATGTGTACCGAGAGCAATTACCAACTGCTTTATTCCTCCCGTTTCAACTCTATCCACCCTGAAATAATGCAAAGTATCTTGTTCTGAATGTAAAGTTACACAGATGTATTTATTCCTTGTTATTCATAAATTTGAGTGCTTATGAGTTGTAACTTTTTATATGCTTTATATCAAAATTTTAAAAGTTAAAGAGTACACTCAATGAGAGCTGCCAGTCAGTGTGCAATGAAGGAAAGAGAATCACCCAAGAATAAGGGGAATTGTGGGAGAAGTATGACAGTACATAATCATTGAGTGAGCAAGGTAAACTAATAGTCCAGAAGGGGGAGTAGGAGGATCAGGGAATACCAGATTTTCTAAAACAAGGCAAGGTGGACAAGTGGAGATTACAGGGAACCTTGGAAAGCCAAGTATGAAGGGAACTGTGAAAGCTTATTTGGAAGCTACCACTTCTGGTTAGCACCCACTCTATGTAGCTCCTCAAGTGTATGTCTAGTATCAGCACTGAGGCTTCTGCTGATGACCAGAGACCCACCCTTGATTGAAAGAGCTGGATTCAGAGAGAGTGGGAACAAGACAAGCTGGAAGCCATCAGCGGCTGTGTCTGCATGTCACAGCATCCAACAACCACACATTCAGAGGGCGATGGCTGCTGCTTCCAGTGTGTACTGATGTGGAGAAAAGGGGACAAATAATTGATCAGGATAGTTGAGTAACTGCTGTGAGAAATGAGGAAAAGAGAAATCGTAGATGACGCTCGGACTTGGATTTAGACAATAGGGTTTGGTGAGACCAGATTCCTGTAAGTGAAGACAGGATCCAGGCTCTGGTCTACCTTCTTTAGTCCGAGGTGTCCACGCCTGCCTTTTATCAAAAGGAATTCACTGAGCTGAGGGAGTGGTATCGTCAGCCCTACTGGGCTCCCATCAGTGGGCTTAGGAAGACAATTGCATTTGCAATAGATAAAACCCAGTGGCCCTTCATTGGCTCCAAGGGTTTCTTTAGGAGAATTCCAGATCTGGAGCAGGGAAATTCCAGATCTGGAGCAGAAAATCACATAAACCCTCTCCCACGCCCAGTCCAGCTGAAGCCCATCTGGCCACCCTACAAATTCCCTAAAGAACGTAGCATCACCAATCGATCACAGGAAGGTGACAAGCACCATGAACAAATCAGGAAATTAGGCACGAGCTGAATGTGTGCCTCTCAGCCTCAATTTTAGTAAAAAAAATATTCACCCCTAACTCCTTGGGCAGCCCAGGAGCTAAGTGATAGCCGCCCACCTGCTCCTTGCTCTGTTCTGCAATAAGAACATTCTTCACTACTCCAGTGTCACAAATGGGCTTTTCTTGCTTTGGGCAGGTGAACCTAGATTTGGGAGTTCTATAGCAATGCCTCCGGTTGGGTTGTTCCGCAAGCAAAGATTCCAGCTCAAGAGGGAGATTATGGAGCAGGGAGTTGGGGCATTCACTCCTGTGCTTGACTGAGCCAGAACGACTTCCACATGGGAACATCCAGAAGGATCCATAGACGTGACAATGGCAAACTGTTGCTTATGGCCAAAATTTATTTTCATTATGATTATGTTTATCGCTCCCCCCACCCCCATCATTTTCAAACCTCTGTGCGTCAGACAACAAAGGACAGTGATTCCTGAACAGCAAACACAAGCAGATTGAATCCTGTGGATGCCCCGAATCATTTCATTGAAAATGCTTCTAGGCCATGACCTACGGAGAGGAGACCATGGCGATAGCCCTGTGAACGCCAAGTGAGGAAATGGGGCTGGCAGTCTTGGGAGACAGAGGCAGCTTGTGTTTGCAGGAGAGAATCCTGGAGAGGAGAAAGCTCTGAGGAGAGAGAAGACTCGAGTTTGGCAGGATCATAAGGACGTGCTCAGCATTGATCTGCAGGTGCAGGTGAGGGCACTCCAAGATTGGGGAAGGAGCCACCTGAAAGGTTTAGCAGTAACAATGCCCCCTACACACACTGGGGACAGGTCCTGTTTCTGCCAGCCAAACTGGGAAACCTCATGGTTCATGGAGCACTGGGTAGAGAATGCAGAAGGTCTTGTTTCCAACACACAGTTGCATTCAAGAACAAACCTTAAGGGTATTTGTAAGAATACAATAATATCTAGCACCAAGTAATGGTGCCAGCAGAATCATGTTTGGCAGGCAAAAGTTACACAGTGTGAAAGAAGCTGGCAAATACCACATATAATTGGGAGAAACGCAAGTATACTTTTACAAGCTTCTATACTACAAATACAGTGATGTAGCATCCTTGGAAGCTAGTATGAAAGAAGTTAAAAAAAAACTTGCTATGTATTGTAAAACAATACTAAGATCATACAACCATAGTTTGCAGCTAGTAAGAGCATAAAAGAGGTAGAATAAAATGATAAACTATTCAGTTGCAGTAGGTCTTTAGTCTAGCAGTTACGATTCCAACAGTGTACACTAGAGCACCTGGATTCATCTCCCAGCCCTGGCTCTTGACTGTCGATTCCCGCAGGTGTAGACCCTGGGAGGCAGTGTTCATGGCTCGTGTGGTTGGGTTCCAGTTACCAGTGTGCTAGACCTGCTTTGCATTCCTGGCTCCAGGCTTCGGTTCCTGGCTCCAGGCTCCTGGACAGGACCCAGCCCCAGCTATTATGAGAATTTGGGAATTGAATCAGTTGATAGGATCTCTCTTTTCACCTAAGTCTTCTTCTCTGTAACTCAAAACAAATTTTTTTTTTTCAAAATACTTAATTGATTCTAAATAAAGTACAAAAAGGGAAAAGGATATAAAGTACACATAAAAAACAGAAAATAAATATGAAACAGATTTAAATGCAATCATATCATAAATATCATTCAATATAAATGACCTCAACATCTTACGCAAAATACAGATATTGTCAGATTTCATTAAAAAGGTGGGAAGAGGAAAGAGAGAAGTGTCCAACTACATGATAGCTATATAAAATGCACTTTTAAAAAAAAAAAGATTTATTTATTTGTATTGAAAAGGCAGATCAGATCTACAGAGAGAAGGAGAGAGAGGGAGAAACATCTTTCATCCTCTGGTTTACTGCTAAATGACCACAAGGACTGGAGCTGAGCTGATCTGAAGCCAGGAGCCTGGAGCAAGGAACCAGAAACTTCTTTCAGGTTCCCCACACGGGTGCACGGTCCCAAGCCTTTGGGACCTCCTCTGCCGCTTTCCCAGGCCAAACTAAGGAGCTGGGTGGGTTTGGAGCAGTCGGCCACAAACCAGCACCCACATGGAATCCTGGTGCTTGGAAGGTAAAGATTTAGCCTTTGAGCCATTGTTTTGGGTCCAAGAAATATACTTTAAATATTTAAACATAAAAGAGGCTAAACGTTAGACAATATTGACACCAATAGAAATAAGTCTGAATTGGTGGTGCCTAACATCAGAAAAATACAAATATCATCATGAATAAAGAATTCATATTGGTAAGAGTTTATCAAGGGATACAATCCTATAATTTATGCCCCTAAATAATAAAGATTTAAATGTAGTAATAATTGATAGGTTTGGAATAAGAGATTGCTAAATTTATAATTATGATGTGACTATTTCAACATTCCTGACATAATAATAAGCAATATTCAAAATAGAAATTCATTACAATATAAGGAGGTTTTAAGCATTCACGGGAAAATAAGATTAAAAGATGTGATGAACTTTCCATGATTCTATCGAAGCCCCTTATGCTGAAGACACGAAAAACAAAATCAATAAAACTCCACAAACTCAGAGTAGCTGCTTTTTGTGTTTCAGGATGGCTGAGCTAAGATGCGAGACTCAAGAATGCACTTTGTTTTCATGTGCACATGGGACATTTATCAAATTAGTCCACATAGCGACACATAAAATGTGTTAGTAAAATTTAAAAGAAATTGGGCCTGTCGTGATAGCTTAGCAGCTAAAGTCCTTGTCTTGAATGCACCGGGATCCCATATAGGTGCCAGTTCTAATCCCTGCAGCCCCACTTCCCCATCCAGCTCCCAGCTTGCAGCCTGGGAAAGCAGTCGAGGACGGCCCAAAGCTTTGAGACTCTGTGCCCGCATGGGAAACCTGGAAGAGGCTCAGGACTCCTGGCTTCGGATTGGCTCAGCTCCAGCCATTGTGGCCGCTTGAGGAGTGAATCAGCGAACAGAAGATCTTCCTCTCTGTCATTCCTCCTCTCTGTGTAACTTACTGTCCAAAATAATAATAATAATAATAATAATAAATCTTTAAAAAAATTTAAAGAAAATCAAATATGTTCTCTGATCACAGTAGAATTAGTTTTGAAGTTAACAACAGAAAATTTCACAGAATTTTTTCAAAGATTTGGAAGCTAAATGCATCTATCCGAATAGCCCAAGGATCAAATAAAAAATTAAAAGGTAGTTTAGAAAGCGTTTTTTTAAAAGATTTATTTATTTATTGGAAAGTCAGATATACAAAGAGGAGGAGAGACAGAGAGGAAGATCTTCCGTCCAATGCTTCACTCCCTAAGTGAGCACAATGGCCGATGCTATATGCTATGCCGGTCTGAAGCCAGGATCCAGAAACTTCTTCCGGGTCTCCCACACGGGTGCAGGGTCCCAAAGCTTTGGGCCGTCCTCAACTGCTTTCCCAGGCCACAGACAGGGAGCTGGATGGGAAGTGGAGCTGCTGGGATTAGAACTGGCGCCCTTATGGGATCCTGGCGTGTTCAAGGCGAGGACTTTAGCCACTAGGCCACGCTGCCAGGCCCTAGAAAGCATTTTTAAAAGAATAATTTGTTTTTAATTGAAAGGCAGATTATAGACAGGAGAAATGAGACTGAGAGAGAGAGAGAGACAGAGATTGATTTTCTATTCACCGATTCACTCGCTAAATGGCCACACTGCCAGAACTGGGCTGGTCTGAAGCTAGGAGCCAGAAGCTTCTCCTGGGTCTCCCATGTGGGTGCAGGGGCCCAGGGACTTAGGCCATCCACTGCCTTCCCAGGCTGTTAGCAGGGAGTTGGATGGGAATTGGAGCATTGAGGACACAAACAGATGCCCGTATTGCAATGCCAGCACCACAAGTAGAAGCTTACTGTGCTATACCACTGCAACAGCCTTTGGAAAGCATTATGGAGTGAGTGAAAATGCAGGGACCCGATGCTGTGGCACAGCACGCTCCACTGCTGCCTGCACGGCTGATATCCCATAGGGGACCCCTGGTTTGACTCTCAGCTACTTTATTGCTGATCCAGCTCCCTGTCGATGTGTTTAAGGAGGCAGCAGAAGACTCACCAAGTGCTTGGGTTCTTGTCACACATGTGGAAGATCTGGATGGAGTTACGGCCTCCTGGGTAGTGAACCAGTGAATGGCAGATTGGGCTTGCCCTCTCTCTCTCTGCAACTACAGCTTTGCTGATAACAGCCCATGCTTCCGTTCTCCCGTGTTGAAGTCTTGTCTCTGTGTCTCCCTAGCGGTTGCCCTGGAGGGGACTTCTTGCAGTGGTTCGGACCCCACATTTCTGTTTGGCACTGCTCTCACGGAGCCCTGCTGCAGCCTAGGTGACTGTCGCTCTCTGCCCGCACAGCTGGCCTCCGAGGCTGTGTGCAGATGTCTGTGGTTTTCCAGGTGGGCATGCATTAGGGTTCTATGTGGACTTGGCTGCCATACCCTCACTCGGCATCGCTCCACGTGGGGCTACGTGCAGAGACCTGGTTGCTTAGGCTTCTCTTTGAAATCTCAGCAAAGTCGCCACGACCCCATAACCTTTGCATCCTGCAGGCCTGCACGACCGGCCTCATGTGGTTAATGTCAAGAGCTGCCACCAATATGAGCTGCACCCAGGACAAGTGGTAAGCAAGCAGATTTTCCACATTCATCCTAACGTCATCTTTTTCTTCATTCTTCTGGGCAAGCTGCCAATTTTTCAGACTTTTCTGTTGTGCCAATTTTGGCTCTAAAATGTACTAACAACCAATAATACACATGATGCAGTCTGAATGATTTGCTGTTTTGAAATCTCATACACCAAACAAAACAAACCATCCATCAGCTCTAAGCACAGCCTCCCATCCCATTCTGGGACAGGAACGCAATGCAGCAAGGCCTCTCACCACCACCTAGCCAGGAGGTCTTTCGTCCAGTTCCCAGTAAGACCCTTATTTCCAACTGAAGCCTCTCGTGCAGCACTTCCCACCTTAAAATATGAAATGTAAGGGCAGTTGTGTGGCACTGAGTCAAGTTATTGCTTGGGACACCCTCATTCCCTTGTTGGAGAGTGCCTGGTTCAAATCTCAGCTACTCTGCTTCCAATCCAGTCTCCTGCTAAGATGCACTCTTGGTGATGGTCCATGGAATTGGGTGTGTGCCACCCAGGTGGGTGACCCAGACTTATTTCCAGGTTCCTTCAGCATGGCCTTTAGGGACGTTTGTCAAGTGAACTGGTGGATAAATGCAAGATCTCTCTCCTGTCTCTGCACTTTTCCAATCAAAACTGAAAACAAATAAATGACAACATAAATCATAAATTGGGAGAAAACTTCATAATTCACATATTTGACAAAATTACTCAGAACACATACCTATGTAATATATGTGTACACATAAGTACAAATCGATACATACAGATGTGAACACTTCCACTAGTAGCCCAATTTAAAAACGCACAAGTTCGCAAAGAGAGATATTCAACTGGATGCAAAGCATGTGGAAAAGTGCTCAGCATCGTTAGTAAGGAGGGAAATGCAAATGTAGATGAAACAGCTTTTCACACCCACTGGCACGGCGAATGGACCAACACCCACAAGGCCGTGGAGAACCTGAGGTGCTCACACATTGCTGCCGAAGTGTGAAACGGCATACATGTTTTGAAGAACTGTTTGACAACTTCTTGTAAACTTCTTATGAGTCAGTAATTTCACTCTCTTGGGCTTTCATCCAAGGGAAATGAAAACATATGTTCATAAAAATCATCTCGTACAAAATTATTCATTGCAACTTTATTTGTAGTAGCCTTAACTTGAAAACAGCCCAGATGTCCCTTAACGGGAAAACGGATAAATGAAATACTACTTAGCAATAAAAAAATAGGACTGAGGATAAATGAAACCATGTGGAAGAATTTCACCAGCACTAGGCTGAGCCAAAGAAGCCAGACGTAAGACTCCAGCTCAAGCCAAAACGATTGATATCAATAGAAGCCAGAGGATGATTTGCTTCCACAGGTTGGTGGTGAGAGTGAGATTCACCTGGACTGGGGTGTTTTCTAGAGGAACAGAAATGGTTTGTGTGTTGCTGTGACTGCAGATGGCACAAATATATACATTTTAAAAATTCATCAAGTTGTTCATTTAAGATCAGTGTACTTTGAATTACATTTTAATAAAAATTAAATATGTAATTTCTGCTATTTGAGCATGACTTTACCTTCATAATGCTAATTATAGTAATTATACCTTTAGACCCCTTGACTTTTTAGAGTTCCACATGGAACAAGGTAGCCTCTTTGCTCCCTGTCTCTGCTCACCCAGGCTGTGTCCTGCATCTCGGGGAATCTTATCTGTACAGACAGATATAGCCCACAAGTGTGCCCAAACCCCTTTCCACATCCTGGCCAGCTCATGGTCCTATGAGATTCTGAAAGCCCGGTTCTGGGCAAGAGGTCTCCATGGGCCGAGGAATGACTCAGAGGGGATTAGATAGGAATCTCAGAGGTCCAGTTATGGGGGTTAAGGAGTCGAGGTGGTCACATCATGGAAGAGGCGTGCCAGTGGAGAGGGAGTGAGGTCAGCCACGCACAGGCAAGGAAAAGGAGGCAGCCTGTCCACTGGGCTCTGATCCCAACTCCAGGACTCCTTGGTGGCAGGGTGGGTCCAGCACCACGTTCCAGGGAGCTTTTCTTTCCACCATATTCTGGAAAATTTCTTCTGCTCTCACCAGGTCCAGACTGGTCAGCTGCCCTCTCAACCCACCTATCCCTTCTCTATCTCCTACATGTTGTTATTTTATTTTTATTTGTGGCCTACTCAGCCCTTATTCTGGGAAAGAGTCTATCTTAGTCCATTTCCTGTTACTATAACAAATACCTAACAGCAGGTAATGTATAAAGAACAGAGGTTAAGCCCTTCTTGGCCCAAAAGCTCATGAGGCTAGCCAGTCAACACAGCCACGGGGAAGAGGCATCCCAGCTGGAGCTTGAGCTGGGCAAAGCCCTCAGGCTGCCTGGAAGTTTACTCTGGGGTGTGGGGTTGGATGTGTGTGGGAACCCGAGGGCCCATACCCAAATGAAGAAGCACTACTGAGGGAATGCCATCAACGAGGTCACTGTAACTGCAGGTAAACAAAGGGGCTGAGATCAGGTAGTTTGGAGGGAGGAATAAGTGGACCTTTGAGGGGCAGACCGAAGTACCACCACATGTGGAAAACCTGAGCTGGGGTAGTTAGCATTGGCCACCACTAAATACCACCCACCGACACACACGAAAGTTTGCCCTTGGAAGCCTACCTGGCAGGACTAGACTGACTGCCCAGGGACATGCTTGTGTGGACTTGATGCATGGGTATGCAGGGGTATGTGATGGCACAGATGGGGACATGTGGGAGCCTGGGTTCTCATTTCCAGGTTGGTGGTCTGACCATGAAGCTCATGCTAAGTTTGATTATGTCAACTAATAGACTTTGGAAGGGGCTCCTAACCCTTGGATTGGTGAGATCGACAGTGTTTCAAAACTAGCGAAACCACTTGGGCAGAATCCTCAGAACATGGTCCCACATCAGGGACCCTGGGTTGCTGTAAGGAGGTCATTTCACACCCCTGGGTGCTGGGCTGGTTGGGAGGCTGCGTATGGCTTCTCTTGTCTTCCCACTTCTGCCAGATGCAGGAAGAAGAAAAAACTTGGAGACAATGGTCTCACCCACTTTCCCCTAGCCCTCAACTCTTCCTACCTTGATCAACGTATGTAAACATAATAAAAACTTTTAAAAACTAAAAATAAAAAAGAAGTTGATTAAGCTCATGATTTCGGAGGTCAACAAGTCTAGAGAGCAGGGCACTGGCCTCAGGGGAGACCACTGGCTGTGTTGTATCTTGGTGGCCAATGCCAATGCCAGAACATGCATGAGAGAGAGTGGAGGAAAAGACCAGACAAGGACAAGCCTCATTTTTCATAGCAACTCACGTTTGTAGGAGCTAAGCTACCTTCAAAACCAGCATTGGCCTTCACATATTCCAGCGAGGTCCGATCACCTCCCACCATGCCTTACCTCTCTTAAGTTGCCAACGTCTTCCACACACTGAGGACCAGACTTCAACAGGGGTTTTGGCTGGGGCAGATCACATCTAGGTCCTAGCTGATCTCTTTCAGCTCCCAGAGCACAAGGCCACAGATGACCCAGAGAGGCTGTTGTGGGTCCTCAGAGGTCCTGTAGTTACATTAATCCTGCCTCTCACCTTCTCCATGGAGGGTCAGGACGAGGGGTGGAAGTGGATTCTGGTTGCTTTATGTGGCAAGTGGGATGTAGAATAGCATTTCCCTGGAGGTTGTGCAAGTAAATAGGAAAATGGGAGACTGTAAATAAAGCATCATTGGGGAGGTCCTAGTTACTAGAACCGTGTGGTACTGGATACCTGAAGAATGCCATGTCTGTCCATGCCAGGGGACTACACAGACCTAGAAAGTAGGATACCCTGGCTTCACGTTTACAAGCTAGGAGACCAAGACTGTGGGATCCGATGGGAAGAGCCATAAGGCAAGAAGCAAAACACCAGAGTCCGCAAAGTTGATGGAAGGATCTTGACAGAGACCTGCAGTGAGAACCTTTTGGACTCCAGGTGGGAGATGTTTCCTTTTAGGCAAGCTGCTGGAGGGGAACAGGGGCACATTAGTAATACGTACACATGGTCTACATGCATGCAAACACAACAGTGGGGCCCACAAATGTGTGCCATTGTCGTCAGTGCAGAATAAAAGCTTAAAACTGAGAAACCTAAGGGACAAATAACAAACAGCAACTGGGATTTTCAAGACCTCGTTTCATAGCTGGAATCTGAGCCTGCATCACAGACTGCCTGGCTGTCAGCCCTGCGGGGGACTTATGTTGCAGAAATTCTCCCTCAAAGGAGACACTACTACAAACATACCGAGTGTGGGCATTAGGGGTTCCTGGCCTCTGCTGCTGTTTCCTGTTGCCACGTGCTGGGGGCCCTGGAGAGCTGCCAGTTGGGGGCACTGTATGAGCAGGACCCCAGAAGGTGGTTACACGGGCTGCTGAGCGTGCATGCTTGAGCCGTTTTCCTGAGGTGCTCCTGCAGTGCCCCCAGCCACAGAGATGTGGTGCCCCCCCAAAACATAGCTACAGTGCCCTCAACCCCACAGCTGCAGTGCCCCTCAATGATACAGCTGTGGTGCCCCAACCGCAGAGCTGCAGTGCCCCAACCACACAGTGGCAGTGCCCCCAGCTACAGAGCTGCAGTGCCCCTCAATGACACAGCTGTGGTGTCCTTCAACCACACAGCTGCAGTGCCCAACCACACAGCTGCAGTGCCCCAAGCACATAGCTGCAGTGTCCCCAACTACAGAGCTGCAGTGCCCATCAATGACACAGCTCCAGTATCCCAACCCCACAGCTGGAGTGCCCCCAAACCCTACAGCCGCAGCACCCCCAAACACATAGCTGCAGTGCCAGCTGGCAAAGGGAAATTTTGACAGGGCCCAGATGAGATTTGACACAGCTGGCAAGAAGGGTGAATGGAGGCTGACCGCATACTGGCCTAGTGGTTACAACAGCAGTTGAGATGTCCACATTGCACACAGGAGCGCTTGAGACTGAGCCCCAGCTCAGCTCCCGACTGCAGTTGCTTGTCTTTGAGAAGTGAGCCAGTAGTCGGGAGCACTCTCTGGCTCTTACTCTACCAAATACATTTTTTGAAGTTTTACTTATTTTATTTGAAAGACATCATTACAGAGAGAAAAGGAGAGACATAGGGATAGAAATCTTCCATTCGCTGGTTCACTCCTCAAATGGCTGCAACAGGTGGAGATGGGCCAGTCCAAAGCCAGGAACCACGAGCTTCTTGTGGGTCTCCCAGGCGGGCGGGGCTCAAGTGCTTGGCTATCTTGTGCTGCTTTCCCAGACATAGTAGCAGAGAGATGGATTGCAAATGGGGCACCTAGTGCATGAGCCAGAGCCTGTATGAGTTGCCAGTGCCATAGGTTGAGGACTAGCTCTGTATGCCACTGCACAGGGTCTTTTGGCTACCTTTAAGAGGAGAGAAAAAAAAAAAAAAGCTATGAATACCCATGAGCATATCTTCTGGTTCACATGCGAATGACTTTCTCTAGGGGATATATTCAAGGAACAGCTGAACTTGAACAAGCCACACTTCTGGTATCACAGAAGTGATACCTCTGAGGTTAAGTATTTTGTGCGTGTTTAGTGGTCTTCCACATTCTATGCAGTTATCAAGTCCTTTGCATAGGTTTTGGACTAGTTTTTGGCGATTTTCTTACTAACTGAAGTGTATATTCTGGATGGAAGTCTTCTGTTGATTTCATGGTTGTGTCTGTTGTTTCTCAGCTCTCGGTCCAAGCTTCTTCACTCTGCCTATAGATGCTGGGACTGGCATGCTGCAAGCCACAGTTCTTGCTCACCCAGCTGCCTGTCAGGTCTGGCCAACTGAATCAGTAGACGGAACAGAGGAAAAGAGTAGGCACTTGCTTTTGTACCCAACTTGTTATTCCTTTCAGGGTTGACCCAGCAACGGCCTTCCCACTGGCAGGGTCAGGTGTGGTGCCAGCTGTCTCACGAAGGCCCCAAAGCCAGCCTTGTTAGCAGTGGTGCTCCCTGAAAGACCTCCAACGGATTCTCCAGATTCCAGCAGCAGCAGGGAAGCCCCTGTGCTTTTCACAGCCACTCTCCCGGCGTGGCCTTCCTGGTAAACAGTCACTTCCTCTTTGCCCTCAGTGTTGGGAGCCAGGGGTTGTTCCTTCCTGCTTCCTCTGCTCCTCTTAGGGTCCTCTTTTCACGTTTTCATTGCTTCAGTGCCCACTTAACCAGTTTTCCAGAATCAGCTCTTTTGATCGCAATGCCTATTGTAGTGTTTGATTTCTTTCTCTACCACTGGGTGACACGTGCTTCCTGATAATTGAATCATCTTTTCTCTCTCTTTTGAGGAATTTTAGCACACAGAGGTTCTTTTTTTTTTTTTTTTAAATTTTATTTTTGATGATTACGGAGGAAGGGGTCAAGGATTAGGGGAAAGTGGGTGAGACCATTGTTTCCAAGTCACTTTTTCTTTTTTATCCCAGGGAAAAAATGAGGGGAAAGGGGAGAAGCCATATCCAGCCTCCAAACCACTCCAGCTCCCAGGGATGGGGAACAGCCATGTCATCCCAAGGTCTCCGATGTGGAGCATGCTCTGAGGGGTCTGCTCAAGTTGTTTTAATAGTTCTGAAATGCTGTTGATCTCACTGCTCCAAGGATGAGGAAGTCCTTTCAAAGTCCATTGGCTGACATAGTCCACCTTAGAGTCTCTGTTCACCTCGGTATTGCTGTCAACGCTTGGCTGGGGTAGTTGACCAATTTGTGTTGGCCTCCATCCTTTGCTATGGTACCAGATGCTCGCTGTGGGCCCCAGTGGGCTGCCATATCATCCATGTGTGTCCAGGTATGTCAACTACTGCTCTGTCTGAGCCAATGAAGAGGCTCAGTTCTCTCTTTTTTTAAACCCTTGAAAACAATCTTTTATTGAAATATTTTTTGCTTTGCATGAATTACTGGTATATACTGGCTATATCTCAACACATGTACATAGTGGAAATATAATTTTATTTTTAGTTTTTTTTTTAAAGATTTAATTGTTTTTAATTGTGTAAATTTTATTTTTGATACTTTTTACATATTTGATTAGGGTGCAAAGGGTCAAGGGCAGGAGGAAAGTGGGTGAGACCATTGTTTTTACATTATCTTCTTTCCTTCCTACATCTGTGGGAAGTGGAGAGAAAAGAGGAGAAGCCACACCCAGCTTCTCAAGCATGACTGGGTCCCTGATGTGGGGCTTGCACTGAGGGCACTGCTCAAGTGGTTTTGATAGTTCAACAGTTCTGTATTGCTGCCAATCTTGACACTCCAATCACGATGAAATCTCTCCAGATTCCATCAGTTGATAAAGTCTACCTTATAGTCTCTGTTTGCCCAGGTATTCACTGCCAACTCTTGGCTGGCGTAGTTGATCGATTTGTTCTTTCATCCTCTGTTATGGTACCAGGTATTCTCTGTAGGCTGCAGTGTACTGCCAAATCCTCCATTTGCATCTGTCCACTGTTGCATTTAAGCCACTGAGGAGGCCCAGATCTGACACATGCATTCCATGGTCAGACCATGGAACCTGCAATTTCCTCCATGTTTGGAGTTGTAAGTCTAACACTTCAGTTGGGAGGATTCCCAAAGAAACTTAATCTGAGGTGATCCCAGAACTGATTCTTATGTGTGCTTGCCAATATAGGGCCTGGCACAGTCTGTCACCCAAATTAGCTTACACACACACTGTTAGTTGCAATTACTGGGTCAGTTGTCTCCAGCCTTGTCTTCTACACAGACCAATGGGTGTTGCAGCCTAGTCCAGTCCTGCCCACTTCACAATCCCCACGCAAACCCGTGGGAGTTGTAACCTAGTTGGAATGACCTGCAATAACCCCCACCAGGCCTGCTTCCTGCCCTAGTTCCCTTGCTTACCAGTATGTACAGCAGACTGGTCCTGTCTGTCCCACATCCCATCCAGTTCTCATACGTATCAATGGGCTTTGAAGCCTAATTCACACTAACCAGCCCCACTATCCAGCCCACACATGTGTTGGCAGGTGCCACTGTCTGTCTAGCCATGCCTATCCCAGTCCTGGTTCTCATGCTCACCAATCAGAGTGGCAACCCAAGAGGGAGGTGCCCACTGTTTCCCTAATGGGCCCACTCCCACTACCAGATCTTGCACTCTCCAGGTGGTACTTTGGGTTGAACTCGACAGAGTTTTCCCCCATGCCAGCATCTGCTAGCTGATGCTGTGGCAAAGCCCAACCAACCCTCACCCCCTCTGGCTTGTGCATGTACCAGAAGGAAGTCAGCCCAGCCTGATTAGTCCCCAGTCCAGCTTACATATAGGCCAACAGGTGTTGTAGCCCTGCCTGACCTGGTCCATCCCTAATCTCAGTCTCACGCTCACTAGTAGGAATAGTGATCCAGTAGGGGATCTCCCTGCAGCCCCCCTACCGGGTTTGCCCACTTTCCCCCAGGTCTCAAGTGTGCTGGTTGGGTGCTGAGGCCCAGTCTGGCATGGCCTGCCTCACCTCAGCACTTGACAGTGGATGCTGTTACCTGGCCCAGCCAAGCCTGCCCCAGTTCCAGCTCATGCTGGTGGGGAATATAACCTAACCAGAACAGCCAGCCCCCAGTCCCGACCCTAATGTGAACTGGCTGGTATTGTGGCTCGACATGGCATGACCCACACACTATTCTGGCTTTCAGATTTGCCAGCAGGTGATATGAACTTGTCCAGTGGGGCTCGCCCCAGACCTGAACCAAAGCTAAGCCCATGGGCACTGTAATCTGGCCTGGTCTGGAGATGCTCAATTCTGACACATGCATTCCATCCTGTGATTCCAACCAATCACAACTCCTGTGATTCTCTCCATGGTTGGAGTGGGTCAGTTGGGGGGATCCTAAAATAAACCTCATCTGAAGTGATCACAGACCTGACTCCTGTGTGTGTTTGGCAGTATGGGTCCAGTTCTGTCCATTACCCATATTAGTCTAAGCACACACTGGTAGTTGCAATTGATGCATCAGTTGTCTCCAGCCTTGCCTCTTACCTAAACCAATGGATGCTGCAGGACAGCCGAACTCTGTCCACTACACACTGAGTTCTCACATATAGCAGAAGGACCTGCAACCTAGTCAGAGTGACCTTCAAAAACCCCTAATAAACCTTTCCCCAGCCTTGGCTCCTGTGCTTGCCAGTATCTTCAGCAGACGTGTCTGGTCTGTCCATATCCCATTCAGCTCTCCTATATGTCAAAGGGTGTTGAAGCATAGCTCAGCCAAACTGACCCCACTATCTTGCACATACTATCCAGCAGGTGTCAGCACCGGTCTAGTCAAGCCTGGCCCCAGCCCTAGTACTAATGCTCACCAGCAGGATTTGGCGCCCAATCAGAGAGATGCCAACCATTTCCCTACTGGGCCCATTCCGAGAACCATATCTTGCACTCTTACAGGTGGCTTTCTGCTCTACTTGATTGACATGATTTAACCCACAATCACAGCACTTGCTAGCTGATGTTGCAGGAATGACCAGCCAACCTGCACCTACTCCTGCTCATGCATGTACCAGTGAACACAGTTGGTTAGAACCTTCCCTTCTCATCCAGTCCAACAGGTGTTGCAACAGCACTTTCGCCAGTCCCAGTTCCCACATTCATCAGTGAAGGCAATGGCGCAGCAAAGGAGACCCTCAAAATCACTCTACCGGGCTTTGCCTGCCTAACTTGGGGTACTCCCACCTATGGAGGAGACCTGTATGTATGTGCTTGCCCCTGATGCATTCTGGCCCAGCCCAGCCAATGAAACCCTCAAGGGAATAAACCCACGGCTGACTTAATCCTGACTCCCCACCCACACCACCACCTCTTTGTTGCTGTCTCCCCACACTCTATCTCTTCTCCTTACATCCCTCTCTCTCTCTGCTTTTTCTCTATGTGTAATTCTGGTTTTCAAATCAATACTCTAAATCTTGGTGGAAACACTGTAGAACATCTTAGCCATTTGAAGAGAACAAAGCCGTCGAAAACCCAAGGCTAACACAAACTTCAGGAAAAACAAAGGGTTCTCTTACAACACCCAGTTTTACTTTACACGGATGTAAATCAGCCACGAACGCTATTAGTAGTCAGGATGATACACACATAACGACAATTTAACCAAACACTGAGATGCAAATAACTTTAAAAGACAGAATGGAAGAAGGCACATGAGTGGCAATCTTCATCTCAAATGTAAGTAAGTGAAGGATATCCAAACCTGACCAGATTAGACATGGCCCACTGTCACTGATGAATAATATATTTAATGTCATAAAGGTAAAGACGCTACAAGAACAAGCTAAACTGGTGCACAGTGATTTGGTCTGGTGGTAGGAGGGAAATAGTACAAATGGGAGTTTCTATTTTACAAACTTCTAAAGCAATGGACAAAATAGCTCTACAGTATTCTTTGGATAAGAAGGAAAACGTATTTACCATGCACAAAATTTGCTCACCTGGGATCAAAGTGCAACTCACAGTGTAGCACTTTCCCATAGTTCCCTACCATCGCTGGCCAAAATCTACTAGCCCCATGCATCTTCACACCACGTTGTCTGCACAATGCCGTCTCCAACTACTGCCCTGTGTCGGTCAGGGACTGGCAAGTCACCACTTCCCCCAGCTGCCACCCTCGGGCTTTAAAGCAAAGATTCACAGACTGGGAAGGGGTCTTGAGCTGCAGGCACTGTATGTGCCTCCAGAGGTTGGGCAGGATGTCTTCTAGCTGCTCTTCTGTGGTGTGTCACGTGAGGAACTCAGGCATGTAAATGCTATAGGCACTTCCAAATCAATGTGCGTGCTTCTCCCAGCTGCCCACGTGACACAGAGTGAGGAAGGGTGAGAGACATGTAGGCAGGTGAGCTGTGGGTAGTGTGAGGGCTGCTGAGGAGCCCCGGAAGTGCCTTTGTGGAGTCAGCTCATGGAGGAATCCACTGGTGCTCTTCCCTATTGTCTTGAAATGATGAGGAAGATCAAAGGTGTTGTAGGCGTGTTGTGTGTGAGTCTGAAGTTTTATGTGCTTGTTGGAGAGTCTCTAGGGCATGGGGGTATAGCTCAGGGGTAGAGCATTTGACTGCAGATCAAGAGGTCCCCGGTTCAAATCCGGGTGCCCCCTTCACCTTGCTTTTTCTCTTCTCAGAATCTCACAATCCATAGCCTAGGTGCCATCTCCCTGTCCCCCACTCTAATTCTAGCCATTCCCAGAACGGAGGCTCTTGTTGCAGCCTCTCTCTACTGTGTGTGATCTTGTACATACTCTCCCATCTCTTCCTGTGCTGATACTCCAGTTGGCATCTCTGCTCTCATCCCTCCTGTATGAGAGCATTGCATGCTGGCTGCTCTACTTCCCATGCAGCTCTCTGCTTATGGCCTGGGAAAGCAGCAGAGGGTGACCAGAGTCCTTGGGTCCCTGCACCCATGAGACAGGCCTGGAGGAGGCTCCTGGCTCCTTCTTCAATCAGCACATCTGACCATGGTGGGCATCTAGGGAGTGAACCAATGGATGGAAGAGATCTCTGTTTCTCCATCTATGATTCTGTCTTTCAAATAAAATAAGTTACAACTCCAGTCTAAAACAATGTAGGAAGCCCAATGTAGAAACACAAGCATACCTTGGCAGTATGATACTAGATTTCTTCCTCTGTGTATATGTACCAAGCCATGATACATTGAGAGACTACACTGCTCTTACAAGTTGGGGGGATCGATAGGAGGGGAACGTAGGAAGGGTGGAAGGGTAGTGGGAGGGAAGGATGCCTACACATGAAGAGATGTACCATAATACATAGACAAGTACCTGAATGGACATGATCCACTCCGGCAATGTCGGGAAAGTCATTAGTAGCAGAATGATGGTCTTAGGATTGTTGATGAAGGACCACTCGTTGTAATACTAGAGGGGAAATCAATGGTGGGGAGGGGTTTGGGAAGGTGGATTGGAATTCCCAGAGCCTATGAAACTGTAGCATGTTTTAAAAAGGGAGAAAGAGAGAGAGAGAGAGAGGAAAAGAAAACAAATAAACATACAGGTCTCTTTAAGTACCTGAACAAGAAATAAATAAATGAACTAATCCTCTTCAAGAAGAATAAGCTTAAACTCAGAGAGTTCATTTAATTTTAAAATGCTGATGTATACATAGGTCTCCTATGATGATTTTTCGTACTTCTGACGTAGTCTGTGCCTTGTGTGACCAACTGTACTGTATTCTCATCGCAAAGTCTGGGGGTGCAATACAGAGTGTTTCTGAACTTTTTCTACAGTACAGTGAGGACATAGTTGTAGATACAGCAGACTCCCAGGAATGAACGGGAGCTGGTGTCCCTAAGCTGTCACTGTCCCCTTTCCTGCCCGCCACAGCAGTCTGGTGCATGGAACAGTGACCAGACCTAGAGAGACAGAGCACAGCCACGTGTCCTCCAGGTGAGTGGACATTTCCCTCTGGAATACTGCTTTCACCCAGGCCACATTCACTCACACACATGCTTCAGCCTCATAGGGCAAAAGCCTGGTGTGGCTGAGAGCATGGGAGGCAGGGAGTCTGTGATGCTGGTGCTATAAAGCTCCAATTGTTGGAGGTTGTGACACCGTCTGAGTGACAGTGCATTCTGTCTTCACGAAGGAGAAAACGCATAGGCTGGGTTTCATGCAGGAATGTGCAGATACTTTCCAAACTCCATAGCCAGCTCTTAGGTGAAGTAAATGTGGAAATGTGACACCTGCAGATCCTTTTTCCTCACTGGTGACCCCAGCCCAGACAGATCTAGGAAGCTTCAGAGCTGATGGAGGCTGTTTGCCTATGACTCATGTCTCTGAGTTTCCTGAAGGTCAGTGTTGACAGGGAGCTATAATTGAACTTTACAGTGCTGAGTACTGCTCCACAGGTGAAAAGTATAAGCCAGGTGAGTGTGGTGCCAGAGGGGGTATAGCTCAGGGGTAGAGCATTTGACTGCAGATCAAGAGGTCCCTGGTTCAAATCCAGGTGCCCCCTTATTTGCATCTGATTTTGGTAGGTGTACTCTTTATGTGGCTCTCTCAGCTGGATCCTCAGTCAGGTTGTCAGAGTTCCATTGGTCTGAGTTTGCGGAAACTACCCAAGAACCTCCCTCTGAGGGCTACAGATCCTGCCCAGTGGCTATGGAGCCCATCTCCTTAAGGCCATTGCAATCACCCAGAGTTCCCTGGGCTGCCCTGCCTCAGATTCTCAGATCCTGGTTGGCACAGTGCACACACAGAGGGTCTCTGAAGCTGCTCTTCTGGCATAGCGCTTCCCACCTCCTTTCACGGCTCCTTCTTGAATCCTCTCCACACCACACACTCAAGCTTATATCGCACAAGGACACCTGGTGTTTGGTGTGGGCTTGTGCTGCTGAATTGCTGGATCCTTATTGGTGGCTCAGCTGTAGGGTGCATGGGTTTCACATGAATGAAGTTGTGTTAACAGACGAGCACAGCTTAGAGGTGAAGACTCGAAGGAAGCTGGAGTGTTGAATTTCTGTTCCTGAGTCACCAGACATCAGCCTTTCCTGAGGCGCTGAGCAGTATGCTGGGGACTTGGGTTTGTGAGTCACTCACCTTTGAGTTTACATCAAAGGACAGTAGGAAATGTCAAAATATCCTCTTGGGGTTGGGGCTTGAGGCCTAGTGGAGAGAGCCACCAGTTGTGACACTGGCATTGAATATGGCCACTGGTTCATTTCTACTTCACATACTTCACATCCAACTTCTCAATAATGGCTAGGGCAAAGCAGTGGAAGAAATTCAAGCTACCTGTGTCCCTCCCACCTATGGAGGAGACCTGTATGTATGTGCTTGCCCCTGATGCATTCTGGCCCAGCCCAGCCAATGAAACCCTCAAGGGAATAAACCCACGGCTGACTTAATCCTGACTCCCCACCCACACCACCACCTCTTTGTTGCTGTCTCCCCACACTCTATCTCTTCTCCTTACATCCCTCTCTCTCTGCTTTTCTCTATGTGTAATTCTGGTTTTCAAATCAATACTCTAAATCTTGGTGGAAAGACTGTAGAACATCTTAGCCATTTGAAGAGAACAAAGCCGTCGAAAACCCAAGGCTAACACAAACTTCAGGAAAAACAAAGGGTTCTCTTACAACACCCAGTTTTACTTTACACGATGTAAATCAGCCACGAACGCTATTAGTAGTCAGGATGATACACACACAACGACAATTTAACCAAACACTGAGATGCAAATAACTTTAAAAGACAGAATGGAAGAAGGCACATGAGTGGCAATCTTCACCTCAAATGTAAGTAAGTGAAGGATATGCAAACCTGACCAGATTAGACATGGCCCACTATCACTGATGAATAAGATATTCAATGTCATAAAGATAAAGACGCTACAAGAACAAACTAAATCGGTGTACAGTGATTGGTCTGGTGGTAGGAGGGAAATAGTACAAATGGGAGTTTCTAATTTACAAACTTCTAAAGCAATGGACAAAATAGCTCTACAGTATTCTTTGGATAAGAAGGAAAACATATTTACCATGCACAAAATTTGCTCACCGGGGATCAAAGTGCAACTCACAGTGTAGCACTTTCCCATAGTTCCCTACCATCGCTGGCCCAAATCTAGAAGCCCTGTGCATCTTCACACCACGTTGTCTGCACAATGCCGTCTCCAACTACTGCCCTGTGTCGGTCAGGTACAGGCAAGTCACCACTTCCCCCAGCTGCCACCCTCGGGCTTTAAAGCAAAGATTCACAGACTGGGAAGGGGTCTTGAGCTGCAGGCACTGTATGTGCCTCCAGAGGTTGGGCAGGATGTCTTCTAGCTGCTCTTCTGTGGTGTGTCACATGAGGAACTCAGGCATGTAAATGCTATAGGCACTTCCAAATCAATGTGCGTGCTTCTCCCAGCTGCCCACTTGACACAGAGTAAGGAAGGGTGAGAGACATGTAGGCAGGTGAG
This sequence comes from Ochotona curzoniae, assembly GCF_017591425.1. Classification (NCBI taxonomy): domain Eukaryota; kingdom Metazoa; phylum Chordata; class Mammalia; order Lagomorpha; family Ochotonidae; genus Ochotona; species Ochotona curzoniae. The sequence continues at coordinate 20,757,985 of NW_024467095.1, read as the reverse complement.
CTGTGGGTAGTGTGAGGGCTGCTGAGGAGCCCCGGAAGTGCCTTTGTGGAGTCAGCTCATGGAGGAATCCACTGGTGCTCTTCCCTATTGTCTTGAAATGATGAGGAAGATCAAAGGTGTTGTAGGCGTGTTGTGTGTGAGTCTGAAGTTTTATGTGCTTGTTGGAGAGTCTCTAGGGCATGGGGGTATAGCTCAGGGGTAGAGCATTTGACTGCAGATCAAGAGGTCCCCGGTTCAAATCCGGGTGCCCCCTTCACCTTGCTTTTTCTCTTCTCAGAATCTCACAATCCATAGCCTAGGTGCCATCTCCCTGTCCCCCACTCTAATTCTAGCCATTCCCAGAACGGAGGCTCTTGTTGCAGCCTCTCTCTACTGTGTGTGATCTTGTACATACTCTCCCATCTCTTCCTGTGCTGATACTCCAGTTGGCATCTCTGCTCTCATCCCTCCTGTATGAGAGCATTGCATGCTGGCTGCTCTACTTCCCATGCAGCTCTCTGCTTATGGCCTGGGAAAGCAGCAGAGGGTGGCCAGAGTCCTTGGGTCCCTGCACCCATGACACAGGCCTGGAGGAGGCTCCTGGCTCCTTCTTCAATCAGCACATCTGACCATGGTGGGCATCTAGGGAGTGAACCAATGGATGGAAGAGATCTCTGTTTCTCCATCTATGATTCTGTCTTTCAAATAAAATAAGTTACAACTCCAGTCTAAAACAATGTAGGAAGCCCAATGTAGAAACACAAGCATACCTTGGCAGTATGATACTAGATTTCTTCCTCTGTGTATATGTACCAAGCCATGATACATTGAGAGACTACACTACTGTTACAAGTTGGGGGGATCGATAGGAGGGGAACGTAGGAAGGGTGGAAGGGTAGTGGGAGGGAAGGATGCCTACACATGAAGAGATGTACCATAATACATAGACAAGTACCTGAATGGACATGATCCACTCCGGCAATGTCGGGAAAGTCATTAGTAGCAGAATGATGGTCTTAGGATTGTTGATGAAGGACCACTCGTTGTAATACTAGAGGGGAAATCAATGGTGGGGAGGGGTTTGGGAAGGTGGATTGGAATTCCCAGAGCCTATGAAACTGTAGCATGTTTTAAAAAGGGAGAAAGAGAGAGAGAGAGAGAGAGAGAGAGAGAGAGAGAGAGAGAGAGAGGAAAAGAAAACAAATAAACATACAGGTCTCTTTAAGGACCTGAACAAGAAATAAATAAATGAACTAATCCTCTTCAAGAAGAATAAGCTTAAACTCAGAGAGTTCATTTAATTTTAAAATGCTGATGTATACATAGGTCTCCTATGATGATTTTTCGTACTTCTGACGTAGTCTGTGCCTTGTGTGACCAACTGTACTGTATTCTCATCGCAAAGTCTGGGGGTGCAATACAGAGTGTTTCTGAACTTTTTCTATAGTACAGTGAGGACATAGTTGTAGATACAGCAGACTCCCAGGAATGAACGGGAGCTGGTGTCCCTAAGCTGTCACTGTCCCCTGTCCTGCCCACCGCAGCAGTCTGGTGCACGGAACAGTGACCAGACCTAGAGAGACAGAGCACAGCCACGTGTCCTCCAGGTGAGTGGACATTTCCCTCTGGAATACTGCTTTCACCCAGGCCACATTCACTCACACACATGCTTCAGCCTCATAGGGCAAAAGCCTGGTGTGGCTGAGAGCATGGGAGGCAGGGAGTCTGTGACGCTGGTGCTATAAAGCTCCAATTGTTGGAGGTTGTGACACCGTCTGAGTGACAATGCATTCTGTCTTCACGAAGGAGAAAACGCATAGGCTGGGTTTCATGCAGGAATGTGCAGATACTTTCCAAACTCCATAGCCAGCTCTTAGGTGAAGTAAATGTGGAAATGTGACACCTGCAGATCCTTTTTCCTCACTGGTGACCCCAGCCCAGACAGATCTAGGAAGCTTCAGAGCTGATGGAGGCTGTTTGCCTATGACTCATGTCTCTGAGTTTCCTGAAGGTCAGTGTTGACAGGGAGCTATAATTGAACTTTACAGTGCTGAGTACTGCTCCACAGGTGAAAAGTATAAGCCAGGTGAGTGTGGTGCCAGAGGGGGTATAGCTCAGGGGTAGAGCATTTGACTGCAGATCAAGAGGTCCCTGGTTCAAATCCAGGTGCCCCCTTATTTGCATCTGATTTTGGTAGGTGGACACTTTATGTGGCTCTCTCAGCTGGATCCTCAGTCAGGTTGTCAGAGTTCCATTGGTCTGAGTTTGCGGAAACCACCCAAGAACCTCCCTCTGAGGGCTACAGATCCTGCCCAGTGGCTATGGAGCCCATCTCCTTAAGGCCATTGCAATCACCCAGAGTTCCCTGGGCTGCCCTGCCTCAGATTCTCAGATCCTGGTTGGCACAGTGCACACACAGAGGGTCTCTGAAGCTGCTCTTCTGGCATAGCGCTTCCCACCTCCTTTCACGGCTCCTTCTTGAATCCTCTCCACACCACACACTCAAGCTTATATCGCACAAGGACACCTGGTGTTTGGTGTGGGCTTGTGCTGCTGAATTGCTGGATCCTTATTGGTGGCTCAGCTGTAGGGTGCATGGGTTTCACATGAATGAAGTTGTGTTAACAGACGAGCACAGCTTAGAGGTGAAGACTCGAAGGAAGCTGGAGTGTTGAATTTCTGTTCCTGAGTCACCAGACATCAGCCTTTCCGGAGGCGCTGAGCAGTATGCTGGGGACTTGGGTTTGTGAGTCACTCACCTTTGTGTTTACATCAAAGGACAGTAGGAAATGTCAAAATATCCTCTTGGGGTTGGGGCTTGAGGCCTAGTGGAGAGAGCCACCAGTTGTGACACTGGCATTGAATATGGCCACTGGTTCATTTCCCAGCTCCTCTACTTCACAGACTTCACATCCAACTTCTCAATAATGGCTAGGGCAAAGCAGTGGAAGAAATTCAAGCTACCTGTGTCCCTCCCACCTATGGAGGAGACCTGTATGTATGTGCTTGCCCCTGATGCATTCTGGCCCAGCCCAGCCAATGAAACCCTCAAGGGAATAAACCCACGGCTGACTTAATCCTGACTCCCCACCCACACCACCACCTCTTTGTTGCTGTCTCCCCACACTCTATCTCTTCTCCTTACATCCCTCTCTCTCTGCTTTTCTCTATGTGTAATTCTGGTTTTCAAATCAATACTCTAAATCTTTGTGGAAAGACTGTAGAACATCTTAGCCATTTGAAGAGAACAAAGCCGTCAAAAACCCAAGGCTAACACAAACTTCAGGAAAAACAAAGGGTTCTCTTACAACGCCCAGTTTTACTTTACAGGATGTAAATCAGCCACGAACGCTATTAGTAGTCAGGATGATACACACATAACGACAATTTAACCAAACACTGAGATGCAAATAACTTTAAAAGACAGAATGGAAGAAGGCACATGAGTGGCAATCTTCATCTCAAATGTAAGTAAGTGAAGGATATCCAAACCTGACCAGATTAGACATGGCCCACTATCACTAATGAGTAATATATTTAATGTCATAAAGGTAAAGACGCTACAAGAACAAGCCAAACCGGTGCACAGTGATTTGGTCTGGTGGTAGGAGGGAAATAGTACAAATGGGAGTTTCTATTTTACAAACTTCTAAAGCAATGGACAAAATAGCTCTACAGTATTCTTTGGATAAGAAGGAAAACATATTTACCATGCACAAAATTTGCTCACCTGGGATCAAAGTGCAACTCACAGTGTAGCACTTTCCCATAGTTCCCTACCCTCGCTGGCCCAAATCTAGCAGCCCTGTGCATCTTCACACCACGTTGTCTACTGCCCTGTGTCGGTCAGGGACTGGCAAGTCACCACTTCCCCCAGCTGCCACCCTCGGGCTTTAAAGCAAAGATTCACAGACTGGGAAGGGGTCTTGAGCTGCAGGCACTGTATGTGCCTCCAGAGGTTGGGCAGGATGTCTTCTAGCTGCTCTTCTGTGGTGTGTCACATGAGGAACTCAGGCATGTAAATGCTGTAGGCACTTCCAAGTCAATGTGCGTGCTTCTCCCAGCTGCCCACGTGACACAGAGTGAGGAAGGGTGAGAGACATGTAGGCAGGTGAGCTGTGGGTAGTGTGAGGGCTGCTGAGGAGCCCCGGAAGTGCCTTTGTGGAGTCAGCTCATGGAGGAATCCACTGGTGCTCTTCCCTATTGTCTTGAAATGATGAGGAAGATCAAAGGTGTTGTAGGCGTGTTGTGTGTGAGTCTGAAGTTTTATGTGCTTGTTGGAGAGTCTCTAGGGCATGGGGGTATAGCTCAGGGGTAGAGCATTTGACTGCAGATCAAGAGGTCCCCGGTTCAAATCCGGGTGCCCCCTTCAGCTTGCTTTTTCTCTTCTCAGAATCTCACAATCCATAGCCTAGGTGCCATCTCCCTGTCCCCCACTCTAATTCTAGCCATTCCCAGAACGGAGGCTCTTGTTGCAGCCTCTCTCTACTGTGTGTGATCTTGTACATACTCTCCCATCTCTTCCTGTGCTGATACTCCAGTTGGCATCTCTGCTCTCATCCCTCCTGTATGAGAGCATTGCATGCTGGCTGCTCTACTTCCCATGCAGCTCTCTGCTTATGGCCTGGGAAAGCAGCAGAGGGTGACCAGGGTCCTTGGGTCCCTGCACCCATGAGACAGGCCTGGAGGAGGCTCCTGGCTCCTTCTTCAATCAGCACATCTGACCATGGTGGGCATCTAGGGAGTGAACCAATGGATGGAAGAGATCTCTGTTTCTCCATCTATGATTCTGTCTTTCAAATAAAATAAGTTACAACTCCAGTCTAAAACAATGTAGGAAGCCCAATGTAGAAACACAAGCATACCTTGGCAGTATGATACTAGATTTCTTCCTCTGTGTATATGTACCAAGCCATGATACATTGAGAGACTACACTGCTCTTACAAGTTGGGGGGATCGATAGGAGGGGAACGTAGGAAGGGTGGAAGGGTAGTGGGAGGGAAGGATGCCTACACATGAAAAAATGTACCATAATACATAGACAAGTACCTGAATGGACATGATCCACTCCGGCAATGTCGGGAAAGTCATTAGTAGCAGAATGATGGTCTTAGGATTGTTGATGAAGGACCACTCGTTGTAATACTAGAGGGGAAATCAATGGTGGGGAGGGGTTTGGGAAGGTGGATTGGAATTCCCAGAGCCTATGAAACTGTAGCATGTTTTAAAAAGGGAGAAAGAGAGAGAGAGAGAGAGAGAGGAAAAGAAAACAAATAAACATACAGGTCTCTTTAAGTACCTGAACAAGAAATAAATAAATGAACTAATCCTCTTCAAGAAGAATAAGCTTAAACTCAGAGAGTTCATTTAATTTAAAAATGCTGATGTATACATAGGTCTCCTATGATGATTTTTCGTACTTCTGACGTAGTCTGTGCCTTGTGTGACCAACTGTACTGTATTCTCATCGCAAAGTCTGGGGGTGCAATACAGAGTGTTTCTGAACTTTTTCTACAGTACAGTGAGGACATACTAGATACAGCAGACTCCCAGGAATGAACGTATACAGCAGACTCCCAGGAATGAACAGGAGCTGGTGTCCCTAAGCTGTCACTGTCCCCTTTCCTGCCCGCCACAGCAGTCTGGTGCATGGAACAGTGACCAGACCTAGAGAGACAGAGCACAGCCACGTGTCCTCCAGGTGAGTGGACATTTCCCTCTGGAATACTGCTTTCACCCAGGCCACATTCACTCACACACATGCTTCAGCCTCATAGGGCAAAAGCCTGGTGTGGCTGAGAGCATGGGAGGCAGGGAGTCTGTGACGCTGGTGCTATAAAGCTCCAATTGTTGGAGGTTGTGACACCGTCTGAGTGACAGTGCATTCTGTCTTCACGAAGGAGAAAACGCATAGGCTGGGTTTCATGCAGGAATGTGCAGATACTTTCCAAACTCCATAGCCAGCTCTTAGGTGAAGCAAATGTGGAAATGTGACACCTGCAGATCCTTTTTCCTCACTGGTGACCCCAGCCCAGACAGATCTAGGAAGCTTCAGAGCTGATGGAGGCTGTTTGCCTATGACTCATGTCTCTGAGTTTCCTGAAGGTCAGTGTTGACAGGGAGCTATAATTGAACTTTACAGTGCTGAGTACTGCTCCACAGGTGAAAAGTATAAGCCAGGTGAGTGTGGTGCCAGAGGGGGTATAGCTCAGGGGTAGAGCATTTGACTGCAGATCAAGAGGTCCCTGGTTCAAATCCAGGTGCCCCCTTATTTGCATCTGATTTTGGTAGCTGGACACTTTATGTGGCTCTCTCAGCTGGATCCTCAGTCAGGTTGTCAGAGTTCCATTGGTCTGAGTTTGTGGAAACTACCCAAGAACCTCCCTCTGAGGGCTACAGATCCTGCCCAGTGGCTATGGAGCCCATCTCCTTAAGGCCATTGCAATCACCCAGAGTTCCCTGGGCTGCCCTGCCTCAGATTCTCAGATCCTGGTTGGCACAGTGCACACACAGAGGGTCTCTGAAGCTGCTCTTCTGGCATAGCGCTTCCCACCTCCTTTCACGGCTCCTTCTTGAATCCTCTCCACACCACACACTCAAGCTTATATCGCACAAGGACACCTGGTGTTTGGTGTGGGCTTGTGCTGCCTACTGACTGATGCGTTGTGTTGCTGAATTGCTGGATCCTTATTGGTGGCTCAGCTGTAGGGTGCATGGGTTTCACATGAATGAAGTTGTGTTAACAGACGAGCACAGCTTAGAGGTGAAGACTCGAAGGAAGCTGGAGTGTTGAATTTCTGTTCCTGAGTCACCAGACATCAGCCTTTCCGGAGGCGCTGAGCAGTATGCTGGGGACTTGGGTTTGTGAGTCACTCACCTTTGAGTTTACATCAAAGGACAGTAGGAAATGTCAAAATATCCTCTTGGGGTTGGGGCTTGAGGCCTAGTGGAGAGAGCCACCAGTTGTGACACTGGCATTGAATATGGCCACTGGTTCATTTCCCAGCTCCTCTACTTCACAGACTTCACATCCAACTTCTCAATAATGGCTAGGGCAAAGCAGTGGAAGAAATTCAAGCTACCTGTGTCCCTCCCACCTATGGAGGAGACCTGTATGTATGTGCTTGCCCCTGATGCATTCTGGCCCAGCCCAGCCAATGAAACCCTCAAGGGAATAAACCCACGGCTGACTTAATCCTGACTCCCCACCCACACCACCACCTCTTTGTTGCTGTCTCCCCACACTCTATCTCTTCTCCTTACATCCCTCTCTCTCTGCTTTTCTCTATGTGTAATTCTGGTTTTCAAATCAATACTCTAAATCTTTGTGGAAAGACTGTAGAACATCTTAGCCATTTGAAGAGAACAAAGCCGTCGAAAACCCAAGGCTAACACAAACTTCAGGAAAAACAAAGGGTTCTCTTACAACACCCAGTTTTACTTTACACGATGTAAATCAGCCACGAACGCTATTAGTAGTCAGGATGATACACACATAACGACAATTTAACCAAACACTGAGATGCAAATAACTTTAAAAGACAGAATGGAAGAAGGCACATGAGTGGCAATCTTCATCTCAAATGTAAGTAAGTGAAGGATATCCAAACCTGACCAGATTAGACATGGCCCACTATCACTAATGAGTAATATATTTAATGTCATAAAGGTAAAGACGCTACAAGAACAAGCCAAACCTGTGCACAGTGATTTGGTCTGGTGGTAGGAGGGAAATAGTACAAATGGAAGTTTCTATTTTACAAACTTCTAAAGCAATGGACAAAATAGCTCTACAGTATTCTTTGGATAAGAAGGAAAACGTATTTACCATGCACAAAATTTGCTCACCGGGGATCAAAGTGCAACTCACAGTGTAGCACTTTCCCATAGTTCCCTACCATCGCTGGCCCAACCTAGCAGCCCTGTGCATTTTCTTCACACCACGTTGTCTGCACAATGCCGTCTCCAACTACTGCCCTGTGTCGGTCAGGGACTGGCAAGTCACCACTTCCCCCAGCTGCCACCCTCGGGCTTAAAGCAAAGGTTCACAGACTGGGAAGGGGTCTTGAGCTGCAGGCACTGTATGTGCCTCCAGAGGTTGGGCAGGATGTCTTCTAGCTGCTCTTCTGTGGTGTGTCACGTGAGGAACTCAGGCATGTAAATGCTATAGGCACTTCCAAATCAATGTGCGTGCTTCTCCCAGCTGCCCACTTGACACAGAGTGAGGAAGGGTGAGAGACACGTAGGCAGGTGAGCTGTGGGTAGTGTGAGGGCTGCTGAGGAGCCCCGGAAGTGCCTTTGTGGAGTCAGCTCATGGAGGAATCCACTGGTGCTCTTCCCTATTGTCTTGAAATGATGAGGAAGATCAAAGGTGTTGTAGGCGTGTTGTGTGTGAGTCTGAAGTTTTATGTGCTTGTTGGAGAGTCTCTAGGGCATGGGGGTATAGCTCAGGGGTAGAGCATTTGACTGCAGATCAAGAGGTCCCCGGTTCAAATCCGGGTGCCCCCTTCACCTTGCTTTTTCTCTTCTCAGAATCTCAGAATCCATAGCCTAGGTGCCATCTCCCTGTCCCCCACTCTAATTCTAGCCATTCCCAGAACGGAGGCTCTTGTTGCAGCCTCTCTCTACTGTGTGTGATCTTGTACATACTCTCCCATCTCTTCCTGTGCTGATACTCCAGTTGGCATCTCTGCTCTCATCCCTCCTGTATGAGAGCATTGCATGCTGGCTGCTCTACTTCCCATGCAGCTCTCTGCTTATGGCCTGGGAAAGCAGCAGAGGGTGACCAGGGTCCTTGGGTCCCTGCACCCATGAGACAGGCCTGGAGGAGGCTCCTGGCTCCTTCTTCAATCAGCACATCTGACCATGGTGGGCATCTAGGGAGTGAACCAATGGATGGAAGAGATCTCTGTTTCTCCATCTATGATTCTGTCTTTCAAATAAAATAAGTTACAACTCCAGTCTAAAACAATGTAGGAAGCCCAATGTAGAAACACAAGCATACCTTGGCAGTATGATACTAGATTTCTTCCTCTGTGTATATGTACCAAGCCATGATACATTGAGAGACTACACTGCTCTTACAAGTTGGGGGGATCGATAGGAGGGGAACGTAGGAAGGGTGGAAGGGTAGTGGGAGGGAAGGATGCCTACACATGAAGAGATGTACCATAATACATAGACAAGTACCTGAATGGACATGATCCACTCCGGCAATGTCGGGAAAGTCATTAGTAGCAGAATGATGGTCTTAGGATTGTTGATGAAGGACCACTCGTTGTAATACTAGAGGGGAAATCAATGGTGGGGAGGGGTTTGGGAAGGTGGATTGGAATTCCCAGAGCCTATGAAACTGTAGCATGTTTTAAAAAGGGAGAAAGAGAGAGAGAGAGAGAGGAAAAGAAAACAAATAAACATACAGGTCTCTTTAAGGACCTGAACAAGAAATAAATAAATGAACTAATCCTCTTCAAGAAGAATAAGCTTAAACTCAGAGAGTTCATTTAATTTAAAAATGCTGATGTATACATAGGTCTCCTATGACGATTTTTCGTACTTCTGACGTAGTCTGTGCCTTGTGTGACCAACTGTACTGTATTCTCATCGCAAAGTCTGGGGGTGCAATACAGAGTGTTTCTGAACTTTTTCTACAGTACAGTGAGGACATAGTTGTAGATACAGCAGACTCCCAGGAATGAACGGGAGCTGGTGTCCCTAAGCTGTCACTGTCCCCTGTCCTGCCCACCGCAGCAGTCTGGTGCACGGAACAGTGACCAGACCTAGAGAGACAGAGCACAGCCACGTGTCCTCCAGGTGAGTGGACATTTCCCTCTGGAATACTGCTTTCACCCAGGCCACATTCACTCACACACATGCTTCAGCCTCATAGGGCAAAAGCCTGGTGTGGCTGAGAGCATGGGAGGCAGGGAGTCTGTGACGCTGGTGCTATAAAGCTCCAATTGTTGGAGGTTGTGACACCATCTGAGTGACAGTGCATTCTGTCTTCACGAAGGAGAAAACGCATAGGCTGGGTTTCATGCAGGAATGTGCAGATACTTTCCAAACTCCATAGCCAGCTCTTAGGTGAAGTAAATGTGGAAATGTGACACCTGCAGATCCCTTTTCCTCACTGGTGACCCCAGCCCAGACAGATCTAGGAAGCTTCAGAGCTGATGGAGGCTGTTTGCCTATGACTCATGTCTCTGAGTTTCCTGAAGGTCAGTGTTGACAGGGAGCTATAATTGAACTTTACAGTGCTGAGTACTGCTCCACAGGTGAAAAGTATAAGCCAGGTGAGTGTGGTGCCAGAGGGGGTATAGCTCAGGGGTAGAGCATTTGACTGCAGATCAAGAGGTCCCTGGTTCAAATCCAGGTGCCCCCTTATTTGCATCTGATTTTGGTAGCTGGACACTTTATGTGGCTCTCTCAGCTGGATCCTCAGTCAGGTTGTCAGAGTTCCATTGGTCTGAGTTTGTGGAAACTACCCAAGAACCTCCCTCTGAGGGCTACAGATCCTGCCCAGTGGCTATGGAGCCCATCTCCTTAAGGCCATTGCAATCACCCAGAGTTCCCTGGGCTGCCCTGCCTCAGATTCTCAGATCCTGCTTGGCACAGTGCACACACAGAGGGTCTCTGAAGCTGCTCTTCTGGCATAGCGCTTCCCACCTCCTTTCACGGCTCCTTCTTGAATCCTCTCCACACCACACACTCAAGCTTATATCGCACAAGGACACCTGGTGTTTGGTGTGGGCTTGTGCTGCCTACTGACTGATGCGTTGTGTTGCTGAATTGCTGGATCCTTATTGGTGGCTCAGCTGTAGGGTGCATGGGTTTCACATGAATGAAGTTGTGTTAACAGACGAGCACAGCTTAGAGGTGAAGACTCGAAGGAAGCTGGAGTGTTGAATTTCTGTTCCTGAGTCACCAGACATCAGCCTTTCCGGAGGCGCTGAGCAGTATGCTGGGGACTTGGGTTTGTGAGTCACTCACCTTTGAGTTTACATCAAAGGACAGTAGGAAATGTCAAAATATCCTCTTGGGGTTGGGGCTTGAGGCCTAGTGGAGAGAGCCACCAGTTGTGACACTGGCATTGAATATGGCCACTGGTTCATTTCCAGCTCCTCTACTTCACAGACTTCACATCCAACTTCTCAATAATGGCTAGGGCAAAGCAGTGGAAGAAATTCAAGCTACCTGTGTCCCTCCCACCTATGGAGGAGACCTGTATGTATGTGCTTGCCCCTGATGCATTCTGGCCCAGCCCAGCCAATGAAACCCTCAAGGGAATAAACCCACGGCTGACTTAATCCTGACTCCCCACCCACACCACCACCTCTTTGTTGCTGTCTCCCCACACTCTATCTCTTCTCCTTACATCCCTCTCTCTCTGCTTTTCTCTATGTGTAATTCTGGTTTTCAAATCAATACTCTAAATCTTGGTGGAAAGACTGTAGAACATCTTAGCCATTTGAAGAGAACAAAGCCATCAAAAACCCAAGGCTAACACAAACTTCAGGAAAAACAAAGGGTTCTCTTACAACGCCCAGTTTTACTTTACACGATGTAAATCAGCCACGAACGCTATTAGTAGTCAGGATGATACACACATAACGACAATTTAACCAAACACTGAGATGCAAATAACTTTAAAAGACAGAATGGAAGAAGGCACATGAGTGGCAATCTTCATCTCAAATGTAAGTAAGTGAAGGATATCCAAACCTGACCAGATTAGACATGGCCCACTATCACTAATGAGTAATATATTTAATGTCATAAAGGTAAAGATGCTACAAGAACAAGCCAAACCGGTGTACAGTGATTTGGTCTGGTGGTAGGAGGGAAATAGTACAAATGGGAGTTTCTATTTTACAAACTTCTAAAGCAATGGACAAAATAGCTCTACAGTATTCTTTGGATAAGAAGGAAAACATATTTACCATGCACAAAATTTGCTCACCGGGGATCAAAGTGCAACTCACAGTGTAGCACTTTCCCATAGTTCCCTACCCTCGCTGGCCCAAATCTAGCAGCCCCGTGCATCTTCACACCACGTTGTCTGCACAATGCCGTCTCCAACTACTGCCCTGTGTCGGTCAGGGACTGGCAAGTCACCACTTCCCCCAGCTGCCACCCTCGGGCTTTAAAGCAAAGATTCACAGACTGGGAAGGGGTCTTGAGCTGCAGGCACTGTATGTGCCTCCAGAGGTTGGGCAGGATGTCTTCTAGCTGCTCTTCTGTGGTGTGTCACGTGAGGAACTCAGGCATGTAAATGCTGTAGGCACTTCCAAGTCAATGTGCGTGCTTCTCCCAGCTGCCCACGTGACACAGAGTGAGGAAGGGTGAGAGACACGTAGGCAGGTGAGCTGTGGGTAGTGTGAGGGCTGCTGAGGAGCCCCGGAAGTGCCTTTGTGGAGTCAGCTCATGGAGGAATCCACTGGTGCTCTTCCCTATTGTCTTGAAATGATGAGGAAGATCAAAGGTGTTGTAGGCGTGTTGTGTGTGAGTCTGAAGTTTTATGTGCTTGTTGGAGAGTCTCTAGGGCATGGGGGTATAGCTCAGGGGTAGAGCATTTGACTGCAGATCAAGAGGTCCCCGGTTCAAATCCGGGTGCCCCCTTCACCTTGCTTTTTCTCTTCTCAGAATCTCACAATCCATAGCCTAGGTGCCATCTCCCTGTCCCCCACTCTAATTCTAGCCATTCCCAGAACGGAGGCTCTTGTTGCAGCCTCTCTCTACTGTGTGTGATCTTGTACATACTCTCCCATCTCTTCCTGTGCTGATACTCCAGTTGGCATCTCTGCTCTCATCCCTCCTGTATGAGAGCATTGCATGCTGGCTGCTCTACTTCCCATGCAGCTCTCTGCTTATGGCCTGGGAAAGCAGCAGAGGGTGACCAGAGTCCTTGGGTCCCTGCACCCATGAGACAGGCCTGGAGGAGGCTCCTGGCTCCTTCTTCAATCAGCACATCTGACCATGGTGGGCATCTAGGGAGTGAACCAATGGATGGAAGAGATCTCTGTTTCTCCATCTATGATTCTGTCTTTCAAATAAAATAAGTTACAACTCCAGTCTAAAACAATGTAGGAAGCCCAATGTAGAAACACAAGCATACCTTGGCAGTATGATACTAGATTTCTTCCTCTGTGTATATGTACCAAGCCATGATACATTGAGAGACTACACTGCTCTTACAAGTTGGGGGGATCGATAGGAGGGGAACGTAGGAAGGGTGGAAGGGTAGTGGGAGGGAAGGATGCCTACACATGAAAAGATGTACCATAATACATAGACAAGTACCTGAATGGACATGATCCACTCCGGCAATGTCGGGAAAGTCATTAGTAGCAGAATGATGGTCTTAGGATTGTTGATGAAGGACCACTCGTTGTAATACTAGAGGGGAAATCAATGGTGGGGAGGGGTTTGGGAAGGTGGATTGGAATTCCCAGAGCCTATGAAACTGTAGCATGTTTTAAAAAGGGAGAAAGAGAGAGAGAGAGAGAGAGAGAGGAAAAGAAAACAAATAAACATACAGGTCTCTTTAAGGACCTGAACAAGAAATAAATAAATGAACTAATCCTCTTCAAGAAGAATAAGCTTAAACTCAGAGAGTTCATTTAATTTTAAAATGCTGATGTATACATAGGTCTCCTAAGATGATTTTTCGTACTTCTGACGTAGTCTGTGCCTTGTGTGACCAACTGTACTGTATTCTCATCGCAAAGTCTGGGGGTGCAATTCAGAGTGTTTCTGAACTTTTTCTACAGTACAGTGAGGACATAGTTGTAGATACAGCAGACTCCCAGGAATGAACGGGAGCTGGTGTCCCTAAGCTGTCACTGTCCCCTGTCCTGCCCACCGCAGCAGTCTGGTGCACGGAACAGTGACCAGACCTAGAGAGACAGAGCACAGCCACGTGTCCTCCAGGTGAGTGGACATTTCCCTCTGGAATACTGCTTTCACCCAGGCCACATTCACTCACACACATGCTTCAGCCTCATAGGGCAAAAGCCTGGTGTGGCTGAGAGCATGGGAGGCAGGGAGTCTGTGACGCTGGTGCTATAAAGCTCCAATTGTTGGAGGTTGTGACACCGTCTGAGTGACAGTGCATTCTGTCTTCACGAAGGAGAAAACGCATAGGCTGGGTTTCATGCAGGAATGTGCAGATACTTTCCAAACTCCATAGCCAGCTCTTAGGTGAAGCAAATGTGGAAATGTGACACCTGCAGATCCTTTTTCCTCACTGGTGACCCCAGCCCAGACAGATCTAGGAAGCTTCAGAGCTGATGGAGGCTGTTTGCCTATGACTCATGTCTCTGAGTTTCCTGAAGGTCAGTGTTGACAGGGAGCTATAATTGAACTTTACAGTGCTGAGTACTGCTCCACAGGTGAAAAGTATAAGCCAGGTGAGTGTGGTGCCAGAGGGGGTATAGCTCAGGGGTAGAGCATTTGACTGCAGATCAAGAGGTCCCTGGTTCAAATCCAGGTGCCCCCTTATTTGTCTTTTTTTTTAATCACTGAAGTGATTCGTTTGCAATGTGTTCTTTCAATGCTAGGGTTTAGATGAGCAGGAACGATGTATAACTCACTGGTGTATAAAGATTATGGAACGGCTGGACCTTTGCATCTCCACAATACTAAGAGTAAGAAGTGCATTTGTGTGGCTATGCTGACACCTCCAGCCTAATTCCTCTCTTGTATTCATAATCAAAACATGTGTTTCAGTATTGGAAATAACTTGCACTCAAATTTTAAAGTCAATTAAACTCAGAACAAATAAGAGCCTCTTGGATTAGAAACTCTTGTGTCCTTAAAATCTCATCTTAAAAAGAGAGACCTCATAATTTTTTCTAAAGAAGACTTCATAATTTTTTCTAAGCCTGGCTGCCCCATACCTGGCCATCTATAGCCGAAAACATCACCAGGAACATTTGCACATTTCTATGGTATGCCTTTGGATTAATTAAACCTGGCTTTGTAGCTGGGCTGTCCATCACAGCATCTGATATATGTGTGTGAGAGTGAGTATAAACAGGTAATGGTCTTGTCTGAAAATGAAGCCTCCTTAGACCTTATGAATTTGAACTCTTCGTTGTTTTGGGTTTTTTTTTTTGTTTTTTGTTTTTTTACAAGCTCCTCAGATGATTCCAATGAAATGTCAGAGTTGGCAACCATAAATTTAATTTAAGGCCTTACGCTTTATGCTTGAAAGAGGTCATAATTACGCGGCATGTCCAATCACATACACGTTAATAATAATAGATTTAGGACTTCATGTGGCTGATCTTTGGCCCTACCCCAACCCTAAGCAATATCCATTGGGCCTGCTGTCTGCACCTGCTCTTTCCCAACAGGCCTGGTGAAACAGGCTTTTCCAAGAAGTGGCCTGTATTCCAGCTGAAATCCAACATGACAAGAAGACGTGCAAACTTGTACTAGATTTGCACCTTGGAACTCTCAACCTGCAATTACCTGCTCTTCTCCTGGACCAGGTTAGTTCCTAATTGATCAGAACCTGACTTTGTTTAATGGAAACCAATAAAACAGCTGCAATGAGAGTGTCAGGAGCTGAAGTCCCAGAGGTTAGGTGAGAGATGCAGGTTCAAGGAAATCCCAGTTACAGAACTTTAGCTAGAGTCATGGCTGAGTGTGCTTGTCGGAGCCTCTGCAGCCCCCTCTGTACTCTAGCTGCAGCCATCTAGGAAAGCACAATCAGTTTCCTACCCTGTATGTTGCTGATGTTATGTTGGGGCTTTTAATCGACTGGGATTTTACTCTATTGGCTCTGCCTTTGGACCAGAGAGGGTCTCCCTAACAAGCCGCTGAACTTGACCGGACAATAAGATGCTGGACTCTACGCTTGGTGTATGCTTGCAATGAAGGAATCTCAACTAAACTTGAACTGTGGTTACGCAACGGGGGAGAGGAACCCACCATGGCGGGAGGGATGGGAGAGGGGTGGGGGGAGTCCCAGTGCCTATGGAACTGTGTCACATAATATAATGTAATTTAAAAATAAATAAATAAACATGAAGGAAAATAACAATTTGAATAAGAGACTTGTGAATCATCAAACAAATGCTGTCCAGAAACAACATGCCCCACAAGAAAGCACATTCCAATTCTGCCACTAACCCTAGTAGTTGCTCACCCTTCTCTCATGTCTGCAGGCTTGATCCCAACCTTCTTCATCCTTCCCACACACTCCCACCTCTACACACCTGGTCCCTGTCTGTGCTGACCTCCCAGCCTCATGCATTAGCTCACCAATGGCCTGAAGATAACAGGCCTGAGCCTCACTGGGGTTTATTGCTAAAAGGTTGCTTAAAATCACAAGTGACAAATTCCTTGAATAATCTCCTAGCATCTTAGAATGATTGGACATGAGGATGAATTCCTAGCAGTAATCTGGACTCTGAGGAAGGGTCACAGGTAACTAGTGCCAAGTCAGATTGGGTAACCTCTGATTTATGCCATGGGAAAACTTCAAACAAGACCCACTCATTAACAACTTTTGCAATGTTGAACCAGGGGGAGACAGAATTCACCAGCAGCTAAGGAGAGAACTCTTAGGCTCTGGCAATAAAGCAAAGCACCAACAGGGTGCAGCTGGATTGGAACCATGGACCTCTTGATTTGCAGTCAGATGCTGTACCCCTGAACTATAACCCCTTGACCTATGCAAGCTAGCAGTGGCACAGTTACCCCTACAGGAGTACTTTTTCTGTGAGGCCAGGGCCATCTTGTGCTAGGCTGTGGTTTTCAGAAAGGCATTGTAAGTTTCTTGTGTGGTTTCCAGCGTGTGAGCCCTGCCTTGAGCACCTCCTAATCCCATTCTGTTGGGGTTTGGCATCACTGACTCCACTTTGATTCTGACCACTTTTGCAACATCAACCTGTCGGGCTAGTTGGCCTTGGCTGACAGTGAGTTGGCCTCACATGGGGCCATGTGTTTGTTCTGGGACCGGGTGGACAAAGCAGCGGCCTCCAGGACAGAAATATTTCCTGTAAGTTCCAAGGCATGTCTCCCCAGGTGCCGGTTACCATCTGCCAGCCCAGTTCTAAATGCTGACAGTTGACAGCAGAAGACGCGGTGCGTGATGATGCAGGAGAGAGGGGTCTTCCCCTCCCCGACCACCCAGGTTCTTAGCTCATCTGTGCCCTAGGGGTTGTTCCCTGTTTGCTTGGTGGCGCCTGTGACTGAGCTGCCAGGCGCGAGCCAGTGACTACACTGCCACCACATCTTCCCCAGTGAGAGCTCCCCTTTTAATTTGTCTTTCTTTGGATGGCTTCCCACTAAGGGAGCTTTCTAGTCACTCTCCCTTCACTGCACAGCAATTCTATTAAACTTCTTTTTTTTTAAGATTTATTTTTATTATTTTTTTTTATTGGAAAGGCGGATATACAGAGAGGAGAGACAGGGAGGAAGATCTTCCGTCCGATGATTCACTCCCCAAGTGAGCACAATGGCTGATGCTATGCCGATCCGAAGCCAGGGGCCTCTTCCGGGTCTCCCACGCGGGTGCAGGGTCCCAAAGCTCTGGGCCGTCCTCGACTGCCTCGACCGGGCCACAGGCAGGGAGCTGGATGGGCAGCGGGGCTGCCGGGATAGAACCGGCGCCCATATGGGATCCCGGGTGTGCAAGGTGAGGACCTTAACCACTGCGCCACCACGCTGGGCCCTATTTTCATTCTTCTTGAAAGGAAGAGAGAGCGAGAGAGAGAGAGAGCTCTTCCATCTGCTAGTTCACTTGGCCACCAGCCAAATGCCTGCAACAGCTGGGGCAGCCCAAAGCCAGGAGCCTGGATCTCCATCTGGGCCTCCTGGGTGTTAGAGACCTAAGTGCTTGAGCCACCAGCTGCTTGTCTCCCAGCGTGCACACTGGCAGGAAGTGGATGGAAGTGAAGGAGACTAGACTTGACCTAAGCACCCCAATATGTGATGTGGGTATCTCAAGCAGTGCCTTAACTGCTATGCCAAACACCCACACTGAAATGCGTTATCTTCATGCGAGATTTGAGG
This sequence comes from Ochotona curzoniae, assembly GCF_017591425.1. Taxonomy (NCBI): domain Eukaryota; kingdom Metazoa; phylum Chordata; class Mammalia; order Lagomorpha; family Ochotonidae; genus Ochotona; species Ochotona curzoniae. The sequence goes on along the minus strand of NW_024467095.1, from coordinate 20,739,981 downwards.
ACATCTTTCTTAGTAACCAGTCAGTTTATGACATAGCAGGCAAAAATAACATGATCAAACAACTTGAGGCTTAGATCAGCATTGGAATATGCTCACACTTTTGAAGCAAACAGAACATTACAAAAAAGTATTTATTGCATTGCATACATCACCCAAAGTAAGTCTCAGAAAATTCTAAAAAAAAAAAAGTCATAATATATTCTCCACAAGGCAAAGTCAAAACCAAAAACTCATTTTGATATTATAAGTGCTTTTAAATAGCATCATCTATTGAAAATTAAATCATAATAAAATCAGAAAGCATTTAAAAATTTCAGCCATTTTCTCATAGAAGAATGGGCCATTTACTTTTGAAGGAAGTTAGCTGATTCATCCACTAAAACTGGATGGCTAGTTTACCAAAATCCAAACCTGTGAGTATCAATTTATAGAACAACCAATTTGAATTATTTTTTTAAGCATGAACCATTTCCACCCTGACTTCATCCGGGTCCAGAACGCGAACATTGTCAGAAACAAAACGAGGTCACTTGTGTCAAGCTCTTAACAAAATGGACCCAGGAGGCCACAAAACAGGGATGAAGAGAAGTGTCCTCACACACACTTGCTGGACAACAAAATTCCAAAAGGTTCTCCCGAAACCACAGCCTAGCAGGCGCACGCGCGCGCACACACACTCACTGCCTGTTCAACCTTGGACAGCCACCATTCTTACTGACTCTACTGGCCAATGATATTTGGGTCCAATCAGCATCTACACCTTGCTCCTCCCATCCCCCGAGGCTTTTGTCTCCTTGTGCCTCTCTGGATATCCCCTGTGGTCCACCGTGACACACAAATCCCAACCTGTGTCACCCCAGTCTTTGGAGAACTGGTCTCTCTGGTGCTTAGGTCAGACTGCTCGGTCTCCACATAAACCCTTTCGGGCCAGTTCTACAACTCAGACACAGGGAATGGGGTAGATGCAGGTGGTTTAAGCAAGGGGGCTGGGAAGGGGGTGAGCAGAACAGGGACAGAGAATCCCTTGAGCTGGTATTTTAGAGGCTGTTCCAAAATCTTGAAGCATTGTACTCGGAAGGAGTTAGACCACCACACACAAGAAGAGCTGCAAGAACCTAGCGTTGAGTCAGGTACTGCCACCCACCCTGTTTTTGTTTTGTTTTGTTTTGAACATTCAAGGTATGACAGTTTATGCTGCTTGAGCAGCTGGGCCCATTGGCTCCCTCTCCACTGTTTTACAGGCAGAACCCTCCTCCTGCTTTCCTCAACCTGCACAGTGTCCTAATCCTGGCTGTTAAAGCTCTAAACACCGTTTGCCAAGGAGGTAGTTTCTACAGGAGATGATGCCATCCCAGCATCTACCTACTACAATAAAGATTCCCTCAGAGCTACTCCCATTTTGAGGCTGTGTCTAGGATCTTGAAGGAGGGGGGCAGTGCCCACTTCCTGCATCCCATCTCACAGTTCACTCTTTGTGCCTGCCAGATGTGTTGGCTGTGCAAAGCAAGATCACGGGTGTTGGCAAGACAACCCAGGTGAAGGGAGTTTCCTTTCTGCTTCTCTTCCCAGACCTAGGGAAGAGGAGGCTGTGGCTGGGCTCCCAGAATAGGACAAGATAGTCATTTCAATACTAATTCAAAATATCTCTTAATCGGCCCAGACATTTGGGTCCTCCTATGCCCCCTTCCTATATTCATGACTGTGAGAAAAGAAAGATAAAAAACCTTTAAAAACCCAAGCCATTTCCCTAAAGCCAAGGTCTGGTTGGACACTCCACTTCGCTTACTTGTTTATGGAGCAGTGCTTCCCCATTGCTTAGCTTTGAATAACGTTTCTGTTAAGCTTGTGCTGAGGGCAGAACCCAATGAGCTTGGCCAGCAACACTTTTGAGGCTGATGTCTGGGTACCACCCCAGACATAGAAGCTGACCCCTGGGTCCACCCTCACAGGTCCAGGCTCACAGAGGCAAGGCAGGAAGAAGTGCCCATTCAACCATCTATGCCACCTGCTTTTAGTGACTGATAACTCGGAATCTGCAAATGGGGCACAGTGTGTGCGGGGGGGGGGGGGACAGGATGTGGACATGAAAATCAAGAACTGTATTCCTGAGGTTTTAAGTTGAAGAGTTTTAAGTTGAAGAGATTGGAGAGCTGGGCTGGCACCGAACTTACCATGAGGTGATGAGCTGAAGTTCGCCTTCCATCTTCAAATCTAGGTTCAAGATGTCAGATGGACTGATCCTAGCTCAAATGATCAGCAGGATTTTATCTTCATAGAACTCCTGCTTCCAAATCCCCTCCCCTTCCATCTGGAAGAAGAGGCTGAGCCCAGGGGACCCCCGCCTCTCTGAGCATTCTAATAAGGGAACCTCCTGGACAGGCAAATGAGGCCTCCCACATGCCAGCAACGACTGTGGTTGCCATAATCAACAAAACAGGCTAACAGTCACTCAAAATACAGTAACATAGATCAGTGTTATAACAACGTGTAATAACACAGGTCAACGGCTATTATAAACAAAATAATACAACACAGGATTAACAACGCAAGGCAGTGTGCTCTAGCAATATAACAGCAAGCAGGTTACCATTGCAGTGAGCAAGGGCGTGGAGTGGAAGATCTGAGGATGTGGGTGCCTGGGGTGTCACAGCCACTTTGCCCATCCATGCAGTCAGGGTCACAACCCCCGCCCCCTGCCCATGCCAGGTCCGTCTGTGCAAGAAATCAGCCCGCTTTCAGCCGAGCATTCCCACCTGGCACCTGTGCAGGACGCCCTCAGTAACTGAATGGGTGGATGGCCGATGCAGACTGGCGAGCTTGCACACCCGCAAGCAGCACCGCCTGGGTGGCAGCACGGGTGTCCCTGCGTGGAGGGTCCAGGTCCGCTAGTGGACAGGGGGCGGAGACGGGGTGTCAGCCTGCCCCGCCCTAGCCCCGCCTCCAACCCAGCTGGCGCCGCGGTCGCGCCTGCGCAGTCCCAGCTGCCGAAGCCCCGGGTTCTGGGCGGAAGCCGGACCACCCCTCCCGGGATGCGAAGCGCTAGGGGCGGGCTCGGCTTGGTTCGGGGCGGGCCCAGCTGCGTCCGCCCTGTCCCTCCCTGGCGGCCGGAGCTCCCCGACCCGCCTCCTCCCGCGCCGAGCAGCGGGGCCTCGGTCGCCGGGTGTCCCCGCACAGCCTGCGACCAAGGAGCGGGCGCTGGCGTCTGGGCCCGCGCCGGAAACTGTGTCAGCCGAGGAGTGGCCAGGAGCCGGAGTCTCGCCATGGCGCGCCAGGTAAGGCGAGCCACGGCGGACGCGTGGACGGAGGGACGCTTGGGCCCGTCTGCTCGGTGCAGTGCGGCCCCGAGGGACGGCGGGGGCGGGAAGGAGCCGGGACCCACCAACTCTAGGATCAGCTGTACCGGGCCTGGCCGGGCTGAGGCTCAGGGTCCTCGGGCTGCCCCCTCCCCCACTGTCCACCGCCCCACTCCCTTCCCAAGACACGCAGACCTCCATCCACCCTCCACCCCACCCCCCAGAAGCTCATTCTCCGCGTTAAGCATTGCCCCCCCTCTCCGCGTGTCCTCCTCCTTAGAAGTTACCCAAAGTGCGGTGCGAGAGGCCTGGGGGAATGGGTCCATTTCATACTTTTATTCTTGGTAGGAACCTGGATCCGGGGGGCACCGACATGGAAGTGGGGAGAAATAGAAGATAAACCAGGTCCCAGGTTTGGTCCTGGTGAGGTGTGTACATCCGACTGCTGGAGGGAGAGCCCCACCTGCTCTGTAGCCTGGGCAGAGTTGGCACCGGGTTGTGTGGGAGCTGCCAAGATGGCAAGGAAGCTGGAGGTGGTCTGCACCTGGAGCTGCTGGGTGTTCTGGGTGGGCACCTGGAGCCAGTTCTGCCACTGTGGTGTGTGTGAGCCTGAGTTTTGGCCCACCTCAGGCAGCTGTACATGCTGTGGTGGGCAGGCAGTATGTGGCCGGGCAGAGCAGGCACAGAATCTTGGCCAGTGGGTAGCCCGCAAGCATCCCGAGAGAACAGAGAAACAAGGAAAGTTGGGTGTTGCTGGGTGTCGCCCTTGCAGCTCCAGTGGTACGGGGATACACTGGCTCCAGATACCCACTGATACCATCCCAGGACCACCTTATACCTTGGCTTACTGTCCTGTAAGCCCAGGGGGCTGGACCCCCTGGTCTGTCAGGTGTAACCTTCAAAGATGGAGCTTCCTGGAGGAAGTGGCCAGGGGTGGCCACCACAGTGCGGTATAGAGGACCTGCTTTGCATGTGACTCCTGGACTGTGGGTGGGCGAGTAGGGCTCACAGGAAAGGGCAGCATGGTCTGCTGGTGCGGGTGTGGCTTGAGGCTCAGAAGGACTGGGATCTGTGGACAGGCTTGTGGTCCCTGAAGCTACAGTTTCCATGGAGAGCTTGGTAATACACTTGATAAAAATTGGAGGACTCTCTTAGTAGCCCAGAGCTTGGAGGTTGTGGGGCTCCAACAGTCTTAGATCAGTCCAGAAAGCTTGTCTCCTGTTGCTTGGGGGAGTGAGGTCAAGGCTGAGGAGGATGGTGTGTGTGCATGGTGAGCTGGGGGGGGGAGGGGGATTGCCTCCTCTCAGCGTTGAACGTGGGCACGCTCACACTTCCTCCGTCCTTCACACATTCACTTTTCCTCCACGTGTCGTGGGGGGGGGGGGGCCACAGGAGCAGCAGCGTCTACTCCAGCCTGTCGCTGCCTGGTGGCATTGCTATCAGAACTTCGTCACAGAGAAGTTTGCTTGCAGGCTGAGATGGCGACAGGCCTGGAGAGGCCTGGAAAGCATCCCTTCCAGATGTCTAAAAAAGGTGGATATATTTAGCCTGGAGAGAAAGAGGCCCTGGGGGCCAGGAACTCAGAGAGTGTGTGTGTGTGTGTGTGTGTGTGTGTGTGTGTGTGTGTGTGTGTGTGTGTGTGTGTGTTGCTAGCTGGCTGCAGGAGTGCTAGGTTTAACTTTGTACACATCCCAGCATTGATTCCGTGTTAATTCATTTCTCGGTCATGACATCCCTGTGGGGTTGGTTGGTTGGTAGGACCCAGTACTGTAGACACAGTTGCTCAGATGCACAGGGATCAAGTTGTTTGGCTAAGGTCCCATAACTGATCCGAAGCCACACTGGGGATTCAGCTGCTTGGTTCAACCTTGAGTGTCCATCCAGAACGTCTTAACCCAGCAGGCAGCAGATGTCCTGGGCTCTTCCCCTTCTAAGCTGAGGCTGCAGCGCCGGCCTGGCTCAGCTCTGCTAACCCGCCTTGCTGGCCCGTGTCTTGGGTGGAATTCTTACAGGCAGAGTGCCGGATGTGGACTAGCACACACCTAGACTGTGGCTCTCAGGACCAAGCTCACCAAAGACATGGAGGTGAAATCAAAATCCTGTAGTTTGCATGCGTCCCCCAAACTCTGTATGTTGAAACCTGAAGTTGTCAGTGGTATTTGAGAGCTTGAACTTTGAAGGGGTGATTGGGTCCTGAGAGTTCTGCCCTCAAAATGGACTCAGGGGGCCTAATGCAAGGGCTCAGTTGGCTAAATCCTCACCTCGGAAGTTCTGGGATCCCATACACACACCGTTTCCTGTCCCGGCTGCTACAGTTCCCATCCAGCTCCCTGCTTGTGGTCTAGGAAAGCAGTCATGACAACCCAAAGCCTTGGGACCCTGCACCTGCATGGGAGACCCTGAGGAAGCTCCTGGCTTCAGCCGTTGCAGCTCTTTGGAGAGTGAACCAGAGAATGGGAGGTCATTCTCTCTGTCCTTCTCTCTGTAAATCTGATCTGCCTTTCCAGTCGAAATAAATCTTAAAAAAAAAAAAAAAGAGAGAGAGAAGAAAAGAAGAAGAATGGACCTGGCACGGTAGCCTAGCAGCTTAAGTCCTCGCCTTGCACGTGCCAGGATCCCATATGGGCACCAGTTTGTGTCTCAATGGTCCCACTTCCCATCCAGCTCTCTGTGGCCTGGGAAAGCAGTTTAAGACGGCTCAAAGCCTTGGGACCCTGCACCCATGTGGGAGACCTGGAGGAGGCTGCTGGCTTCGGATCAGCTCAGCTCTGGCTAGTGTGGCCACTTCGGGAGTGAATAAAAAAAAATGGCGATGGCGCAGTGTGTTCTTAAAGCTGAGTTTCCCTGGGACTTGCCTGGTGTGACTCAGTAAGTGATGTGCTGTGACACCTCAGGGCTAGTCAGAGTCCCCTCCGCAAACGGGGCCCTGGGCAAGCAGACCCCCGGCAGATGAGGCCCTCAGCCTTCTCAGTTACAGGTATTCTATTATAGCAACACAACTCCAACTGAGACTCGGAATAAGCCATTTCCTTAGTTTGCAGTGAAAAGTACATCTGACAGTAAGGCTGGAAATATGTGGTGATTGAGTCCAGCTTGACTACGTGTCTGGTTTGTTTTGTGCTGGGTGATTTGTAAAGAGCAGAGCCGGGAGGTTCCAGGGGCCAGAATGTCTTGCTGTGTCAGTCCTTGGTGGAAGATGGAGAAGTCAGACAGTATGCACAAGAGAGCAGAAGGGGGCTCAGCTGATCCTTTTATCAGAAAGCTACCCGATTGATAAGTGGCACTAATCCATTCAGGAAGGCTGAGGCCCCAGGACCTAATTGCCTCTTAAATGTTCCTCCCCTCCCCCCCAGCACCCTTGCCCTGGGAATTAAGTGTCCAGCACGTGAACTTTGGGGGACACATTTAAATCACAGCACCTATGGCAGAATCTATATGAGAGAGCATGGACAGTGTGTGGAGGAACCTACAGATGGCAGTGGGGAGCCGGGATGACCTAAAGCATCCATCACAGCTGAGGACGGGCACCGCTGAGAGTGACACAGGGCCCAGGGACTGTGGCTCTCATCGAGAGAATGGTGGCAGCCCTCCAGATGCCAGCCTCAGGCCTATCCTGCAGGTGGGCCTTTCTAGGGGAGCTGTCTCTCACCTCCCCTCCTACATCCCTGGCATGGTCCCTGGTGTCAGCTACAGGTGTCTGTCCAAGGCCAGGAAACAGAGCAGTTTGGAGTGTTCTGAATGGACATTCCCAACAGGGGAATAACTAGGCCTGGGCCAGAGCCTTGAAGGTTATCCCAGGAAGAGAGGTGCTGGGCTGGCCAGGGGCAGGCACATCAGCCTGCCTGTGGGCCTCTGGGTCTCAGGGCAGCAAGCAGGCAGGGTGCTGGGGGGAGAATCCAGCCTGGTGTGTGGATGGGCTCTGACCCCGTTAGAAGGAGAGCAGAGTGCAAGTGGTTGTGACTGCATGGTGCAGCTGTCACGGGGTGTCAGGCAGAGAGCATGACAATGAGTGGGTGACAAGGCTGCCACCTACTAGCAAGACAGTTTTTTAAATCAGTGACTTGAGTAGATGAAACAAAGCAGAAGATGAGCAATGCTTTCCTTTTCTTCAATAAATCTGTCTCACAAATAAGTGGATTAGCATTTGTTGCTAAGCTAGAAGGCCCTTTCCCGCAATTCACATTCTCTGCTTAACTCAAAATTTTGGCTATCATTTCAAATCCATGCCTGTCAGGTGCTGATCAATTTTTAGAGTCTGATGGTGGCTTTAAAGTTTACTGTATCATGTTTTAAAGGAATCTCAGGCAGAAATGTTGCTTTTTGTCTGCAGCAGGAGAAATCTGGCTTCCTACAGGTTTCCAGGGGTCACCCCAGGAAAGGCTTGCTTCTGAACACTTGTCTGAGTCAGGCACCAGCTTCGAGGGATGAGCAGTGAGCGGGGACTGGTGCAAGGGTGTGCGAGGTGGGAAAGGCAGGGCTGAGATCAGAGAGCCTTCCACGATGTCACCTCCCCTAGAGCTTAGGGCTCATGGGCCACAGGGCCTGAGAGGGCACTGCTGCTAGGAACCTGGTGACACTGGGGGGTCACGCCACTGGAGCTGACTGCAGCTGGCTCTGCAGGTGACTCTGTGAAGAGGTGGAGCTTCCAAGAGCAGGCAAGACCTGGTGAGAATGGACGCAGCCCAGCCAAGGCCTGTGAACCAGCCAGCCTGCAGCCAGGGGTCTGCAAGAGCTGTGGTCACAGGATTGGAGCCTGAAGAGGAAAGCTGTGAACACAGGCCAGAGGGTCAGGCCTGTGATGTGCTTGTTTGTGTTCTGCCTGTCTGTCCCAGTGAGGGGGTCTCTCTGACCTCAGCCTGCCAGGAGCTTCCAAGTCTCTCCTTCTCACCCCACCACGAGGGTGCCAGGTTCCAAGGACTTGAGCCATCGTCTGCTGCTTTCCCAGGCAGTAAGCAGGGAGCTGGATCTGAAGTGGAGCAGCCAGGGCACAAACTAGCACCATATGGGATGCAGCTGCCCCAGGGTGGAGGGTTAGTCTGATACACCAACATGCTAGCCCTCTGAACAGGCTTAGCCCCCCTTTTTTTAATATTTATTTTTATTGGAAAGGCAAATTTACAGAAAAAAAAAAAAAAGGAGAAACAGAAAGATCTTCTATCTTCTGGTTCACTCCCTCAAGTGGCTCCAACAGCCAGAGCTGAGCCAAAGCAAAGCCAGGAGCTTCTCCAGGTCTCCCATGTGGGTGCAGGGTCCCAAGGCTTTGGGCCATCTTCAGCTGCTTCCTCAGGGAAGCAGGAAGCAGGGAGCTGGATGGGAAGTAGAGTTGCCGGGATTGGAACCGGTGTCCATGTGGGATGCTAGCACATAGAGGATTTAGTCACTGAGCCATCATGCTGGGCCTCCCAAACAGGTTTTTATAGCTTCTCTCTCCAGATAATACTGGAAGAATAATATAAACTTGCTCTTTGCTTGATTCCCGATTATTGAATCTTCCATGTTTAGATATATAGTGTTTTTTTCTTTGTTATACAGGCTGAGCGTCCCTAATACCAAAATGTGAAATTTAAAATCCTTCAGAGTTTTCTGAGTGCCTCAGTGCTACAAGTAAAAAGCTTTACTCCTGACCTTGTATGCCAGGTCACAGTTAGAACACAGGTACAATCAAAATATCACATAAAATTGCTTTTAGGGCCTGGCACGATAGCCTAGCAGCTAAAGTCCTTGCCTCGCATGAGCCAAGATCCCATGTGGGTGCCAGTTCTAATCCTAGTGGCCCCACTTCCCATCTAGCTCCCTACTTGTGGCCTGGGAAAGCACTCAAGAAAAACCCAAAGCTTTGGGACCCTACACCTGTGTGAGGGACCCAGAGGAGGCTCTGGGCTCCTGGCTTCAGGTTAGCTCAACTCTAGCCATTTGCAGCCACTTGGGGAGTGAATCAACGGACAGAAGATTTCCTCTGTGTCTTTCCTCCTCTCTGTATATCTCTCCAAGAAAAATAATCTTAAAAAAAATTGCTTTAAGGTTGTGTCTTTAGGGTATGCACGAAATGTAAATGAGTTTCATGTTTTTAATTGGGTTCCCTCCCCCAGGTTTATCATGGTGTGTATACAAATACTTTAGAATGTAGAACATTCTTGGGGGTTGGCATAGTGGGTAGAGCCACTGCTTGCAATGCAAACATTTTGAATAGGTGCCAGTTCATGCCGTTTCAAATCCAGCTCCCTGCCAGTGGCCTGGGAAAGCAACAGAAGATGGCCCAGGTATTTGGGTGCCTGCACCCACATAGGAGACCCAAAGGAAGCTCCTGGCTCATGCTTCCTGGCTCAGTACTAGCCATTGTGACCATCTGGGGAGGGCACCGGGTGATGGGAGAGCTCGGTTTCTTACTCTCTTTTAAATAGATAAGTCTTTAAAAAATAACAAGAAAAGGAGCGCTTGTTGGGCCCATGTATTCCCAGTAAGAAACACTCAGCCTCACGTGAGTTTTATTGGTAAGGCTCTTTTCTCCCTCTGTGATGCGGCCTTGCTAGGATCCCAGGGCCTCAAAGGGATGTTTGCTTCCATTAACTCAGCTTTATCATGGTAAGTTGAGGGGTTGCTGGGGTTAACTTGTGTTAGGGCTCAGTAGCCCCAGGCATGTTATCAGAATATAATACCATAAACCTGGTGGTGTTTTTTTTTTTTTTTTGAAGACTTACTTATTTTTACTTGAAAGGCAGGTTTACAGAGAGAAGCTATCTGCTGATTCATCCCCCAAGTAGCTGCAACAGCCAGAGCTGAGCCAATCCAAAGGCAGGAGCCTCTTCCGGGTCTTCCACATGGGTGCAGGGTCCCAGTGCTTTGAGCCATCCTCGACTGCTTTCCCAGGCCAGGCAAGGAGCTGGATGGGAAGTAAAGCAGCTGCAATAGGAACTGGCATCCATATGGGATGCCAGCACTTGCAGATAGAGGATTAGCCTGGTTGAGCTATTTTGCTGGCCCCAACCTGGTGGTTTCAAGATAGTATCAGTTGACTGTCTCACATTCCTGGCAAACAGATGTCCAAAATCCAGGTGTGGCGGGGTCAGGGGCTCTGCTCATGGTGAAGGCTTGAGGGCAGGGTCCTTCTTGCACCTCTCTCCAGTCTCTGCACCTGCTTCTTCCCATGTGCCTGTCACTGTCTGTGTCTTTTCATAGAAAAGGCCCTGGCCACCTGGACAGAGGGGTCACACTGTTGACGAGTGTCACGTCATCCTAGCTTTATCTACCGTGGCCTGTATTCCAAATGAGGTTACATCCACACGACCAAGGCTTAGGAGTCCAGCTGTCTTCCTGGGATTCCCAAGTCAACGCCCCAGCACTGTCCCTGGGACATGTTCCCGCCGCTCCTTGTGTCAGGCCTCCAGCTGTGTTCACTGCTCTGCCACCCCTGCCCCCCAGTGTCTGCTGGGAGATGCAGCAGGCCACCAGGCTGAGGGACAGCTGGGCTGGGCCTCACCAACATGGGGCCAACCAACCCCCCTGGAGACTGTGCCCACAGGTGACCATCACCTTCAAGGACCTGGCCGTGCGGTTCTCCGAGGAGGAGTGGCGGCTCCTGGAGGAGGGACAGAGAGAATTCTACCGTGAGGTGATGCGTGAGAACTACGAGACCCTGGTCTCTGTGGGTAAGGACCTGCGGGCCCTCCCCCAGGATGGGAGACAGCAGCCAGGGGTGAGCAGGAGAGAGAGGGAGGCCTGAGCCCAGTCCCACAATCCTGAGCCCCTTCATAATGCAAGGATGTGCTGGGTCTTAGTTTTATCATCTGTGAGATGGGCAGTTCCAGAGCCTGTTGGAGAGCTCAGAGCTGGGTGGGGGGTCTTGCTGTGTCTTCCATGGCGGTGCTGTTTCTGTGGCCTCAGGAGGATTCTGTATGGTGGCCTCTGTGTTGGGGAACCATCAAGATGTGCATAGATGGGCCACTGCGTAGCTGTGGGGGTCAGAGGCCGTCTGTCCCTAGGGAGACTGTCCTCTCTCTTCTCAGGGACATCCGAGCTGCTTCCTCTCTCTGCTTTCCTGTCACCCATGGAGCCTGGAAGAGCTGTGCTGGGAAGGGAACGTGCTGCAAAAGGACAAGAGCTGCCTGCTGGGGGAGCCCCCCAGGGTAAGTCCTGTTGCACTGAGTCTCCCCTCAACGCCAGGGAAGACTCCTAGAACCTCAGCCTGCTAGGGCAGTGCACTCCCCACGGAGCATGCTCCTCCAGCCAAATCCTCCTGACATCCCCTCACTCCTCTGCCATCTGGACTGAGAGTTTCTGTGGGAAGCACTCACAAGAAACCTGGGGTGGCCCTGGCAAGCACCTCTGTCCCAGGCCCCCTGCCAGCTAACAGCTGCAGCGTTTTCTCAGTCAGCCCTGCAGAACCAGCCAGCAGCTCCCAAGTGTCCACAGGACCTGGACTGGCCAGGCCAGGAAGTTGGGCCTACTTGGAAAAGCTAGAGGCAAGGGCAGTGTGGCCTGAACCCATCAGAATCTGGTTGTGGAATCGAAGTTAGGGTTTATCCAGAGGCAGGGTTAGTGCATATGCCCAGGAGCAGTCCAAGCAGGCTGCCACATATGCTTCTGTTCATTACAAGCTTTGTGCATTTTTACAGGTTTAAACAAGGCAGCTTTATGTTATATATCAAAGATCAGAGGGGGCTGCAGCTGCTGGTAGTTCACTTGGGTATTGATGGGAGGATCGTCTGCCTTCCCATACGCCCACATTTCCTCTGTGCGAGAAGACAACAGGGGGGGTTGTTAATCACTGCTGGCCGTCCATTGTTCTTCCTGTAATTACCTTCCTTAAGACACCAAGCTACCTCCTTCAATCCTGTTGACGCCTTAACGTACAGCAGGTGTTTCTTGGGCCACAGAGATGGCTTCCTCTCTGTAGAATTGACTTGATTTCTTCACAAGAGAGACTGACCCAGCTGTTACAAGAGGAGGTGAGAGAAGGGATAGCTGAGCATAGATGAGCCCTGTCAGACACCCTCACCAGGGCAGAGCGCTGGCCTCAGAGCAAGCCCCTTGAATCTCGCTGGGCACTGGCTGCTGCCAGCGGCTACTAGGGCTGGGAGGAGGGCGTGAGGTGCAGGGGCTGGCAACCCTGCTGAGCAAACACAGGCTACCGAGCTCACCACTGTCTCCCCCTGCAGGAACACAGCCCCAGCATAGCCTGCACCTGAGCGCCCTGGTGCAGCTCGTGAAGGAGATCCCGGAGTTCTTATTCAGGGAAGCCAAGAGCACTGTGGACGGCCCTGAGAGCCGAGCAGCCGGCCTGGATGGGGACAGAGCGAGTCCTGAGGGTAAGTTAGCCGGGACGGCAGGGACAGTGTGCACATAGGGTTCTCCGCACTGCACATGTAGGTTCCCATCCACCGCCTGGGTCTGTAGTGTGCCTGCCTGATCCCTAGTTGCTCCCAGGCAGGTGCAGGGCGGCAGAGGGATCGAAAAGCAGCTCCTGCTGCCTGGCTGTGTGCCTGCTGCTTGAGCCCCTGGGGCACAGAGGCTGAGAGAGCGACTCTTACTTGCCAATCCAGCCACCCTCTGGTAGCTGTGCCCTAAGTGGTGCAGAGGGCAGTGTGTGTGAGTGCCTGCTTCACAGACGAAGAAAAAGAGAAGTCATTTATACTGCACACGGCTGCAGCCTGGGCTCCTGTCACCTCACCAGTTATTCCCTTCCCCTGAAGGTGCTTGTCCATGCTCCTGCCTGTCGCTCTGCCCCACTCATTGACGATAAATGAACAGGAAGTGGGGACAGAGGCACAGGTTGGTGGGAATATGGCTGTAGAACTGGTGCTTCAGAGTCTGGTGGCAGTAATGCACAGGGAGCTGACATCTGGGCGTTGGTAGTGGAACATGGCAAAGAAGCACATGCATTGCCAACACTTCCTGGCACATCTTACCAGTTTGGGTGTCTGCCTCTTCCAGTTACAGCTGTGACAATAGAAAACTGTCCTCTGCAAGGTCAGCTTAGCTGCCTTCCAGAAAGCCCCAGTGACCAACACAGCCTGGCCACCACGCCCACCAGCAGCTCATCGTCCAGTGGCCTCCCTGGAGACAAGGGGCGGGAAAGTCCCCTTCCCATTGGTGAGTCTGATCGAGCAGGGGACCAACATTTCCAGGGCCCTGGGAAGGAGAGCTTGGAGCTGTGGCATCTTCGTCTTCTCTAGGACTACATATCATCCGATACTGGATGGAGACAGGGTTATACAGGCTGCAGGTCAGGATACTCGGCCACTGGTCTGTGGCCCAGGGAGAGCAGAGATGGGGCCTGGTTCCCAGGCAGCCTTGCAGCCAGCCAGCCTGTCCCTGAGGTCTGTGCACCTGCCACTTGTCATTTTCTGACCTGCAGACTTTGGACAGGGAAGATACCTGTGTCCCTCTGGGCTGATTGCCAGGCCTCCTCAGCAAAACAACAGTAAGAGTAGATCCATCTTAGGGTCTTATTTAATGTGTGTGTGTGAATTTGATATTCATCAGCGTGTTTTTTATTTTTGAGTTCATCTGATGTAAAATTGACAATCTTGTGTGGTTTTTAGATGTCATTTGGCACATTCTCTGACCTTCCTGTGACTTGATTGGAGAGGTATGAGTGTGAGTGCTGTGGTTGCCAGCATCGCTTGCTGGACCAAATTCAAAGGCCGCGTCTGTCCCGACTGGACAGTGTTGGTGCTGACAGACAGAAACGGAGCTGGGAAGCCCCTTGGTGCCCTGGGCACAAGTCCTGCAGAAGCTGGCCCCAGCACAAGTCACAGTTGTCAAGACCCTGCAGAAATGCTAGGGGCTGGAGAGGCCTGCCCTCTAGGGGCACAGAGTCCAGAGCTAGACATATTTCTCTGTCTTTTCCTGCAGCAGAAGCTGTCAGTAAACCATGGTCTACAGGGAAGACAAGCCCAGGCTCTCCAGGTGGGGAGCCCAGCCCTCCTACCTGTAGCCCCAGCAGGAGGAAGAGCCACAGAGAGATCCTGAGGACAGGTGAGAGGCTGGGGTACCTGAGACCCAGTGGTAGGGGGAGGTATATTTAGCTGGTGCCACGAGGTCATGTTTCTCTCCTTGCTGGTCCTGGGACACCCTCAAAGCAGAATCTTAGCCTCCTTGAAACCCAAGACCGTTCTGTAGGTGTTCCAGCTGGCCTCCGTGACCATGACCCTGTGTGTGCTGCAGGAACCTCTCCTAGGAGCAGCCCCTTACAGGGCCTCATCGGTGCTCAGAAAGAGATCCCTGTGCCCAGTCCCCAGCATCCTGAGGTGGCACCCAAACCACTTCCCCCTCTGCCCGGCCTGGTGTCATCAAAGCTGCCCAGAGTGGAGCTGGGACCCGTCAGCCTGCCCTGGCCAGGTGAGTGCTGGGCTTTGGGTCTCCCTAGACCACAGTCTCTGTGGCCCCTGGCAGCCTGCATGGCCTTCTGTGGCTGCTCTGCTTCCTCTCAAACATCTTTCTCAAAGGCGGTGGCCAGGAGCATGTGTCTGAAGCCAGGTGGCTCTCTTGAGGTCAGAAAGAAAAACAAATGTGGCCCTGCTCCCCTTGACTTGTTTGCCCTTCCTAAAGTGATTCTAGACAGAGGAGTGTAAGCCTCGTTTCGTGCCACTGCATGCCGAGATGCCCACAATGGACTCCAGATCTGGGCAGAGGTGGGACCCGGGGATGCCTCAGTTCTTTCGCCTGGGAAGGGGGTAATTGTTTTCCCCCCTCAGGGTCATCATGAATTATCCCAGAATACTGTGCTCTGTGTGTGTGTGAGAGGCCTGGAACTCCCCAAATGTTAGTCCAATTAGGACCCCAGAAGCCATGTGCGAGTGCCAGCAGCCCAGGACCCTTTCCTTCTCTTGGCAATCAAGGCCATGCCCCACCTGGACATCGAGGGCACACGTGCATGCTGCCCTCCCTTTAGGTCCTGCAGCTTTGGAGGTGTGGCCAGGAAATTTTTACCTGGACACCAAGAAAACAGTGGCTCATACAAGTCTAAAGGAGCCCCAAGACCACTGCCATTGCTGGATTTCTGCCCTGAATCCCCCCAGCTGCCCAGAGGATTGGCCCCTGAGGTCAGATGGAAATGTTCTTTTTTTTCTTTAGTGAAGACAGAGGCAGTCTCAAGGGACTGTCCCCTCCAGGGCCTGCTGAATTGCCTGAAGGAGATCCCAGAGGCCCCGGGCAGGCGTCCCAGTCCCTCTGGAGCAGAGGAGCCCCTGCTGCATGAGGAGCCAGGAGCCTGGAGAAGGACTTGTGCAGGTAATGGTGAGCCCGTTGCCCAGCAGCAGTGGGCGGTCAGGAGGTTGGGGGGTGAAGCTGTGCAGATGGAATGAGGTGTGTGGGAAATGGTGAATCAGTACTTGACAGTTTTCCCAGGTGGCTATTAGCATAAGGAACTGAAACATCTGTGAGGAAGACAGGAATGGTGGTGGGGTGACAGGAGACCAGAGATAGGAGTTCTGGCCCAGGAGATGACTGTGATTTGGGTGCCCCCGTGTTTGTGTGGGTCCCATTTCTGTGTGTGTCAGCTTCTCGGAACAGTAGAGAGCAAGCTGGTTGACTCTGGTGCTTACTGGGATGGTCTCAGTTAAGGCTACAGACAACCCTCTGGAGGCACTCTGAGAAGCCTGGGGCAGCTGGGATGTGATCTGGCTCTTTCCTGGTGAGGCTGGGACCTGCGCTGGAGGAAGAGGGGCCTGGGAGGTCCTTTCCTAACCCTGGAAAGCTCCCACAGGACTCTGCAGCTGAGCCCAGACCTAAAACCTGGGCTGCCTGGTGGCTGTCTTCCCACAGGGCCTGGACGCCAGCAGACACCGCCTCTCCGCCCTGGCCCTGGCAGCATGCTCACTATGGTCAAGATGGAGGACAGTTGGGCCCAGAGTCCACTAGTGCCCACCACCTGCCAAGTTGGCAGGCAGACTTATAGCCCCTCCACCTCCAGAGACAACAAAGGGGTCCGAGGACCCGGCTGGGGCCCCATAGCTCAAGGTGAGTGCTGGGTCATCTGGCAGGACTCAGTCCCTGGCTGAGGTTATGCTAGCCCATAAGGAAGGGCACCTGCCTGCCCTCTCTCCCCAAGCATTGAGCCTGAGTGTCCCTCGCTCTGCAGTCTAGTTCCCTGTGCAGGCATCCCTCTGTTGTGAGGACTGTGGCCACCCTGCCATCAGACTGGGGACATCTTTGTTCCAAAGGAACAAAGAACAAATCTGCCATAGGAGGGCTCCCTGACTGGCAATTTCCCCAGAGCCTGGAGCATGCCTCATCACCGTGACAAAGGGCAGGCCATAGAGGCCCTAGGAGGCATGGCTGGGGCATGCAAGAGATGGTAACAGGGTGATCTTTCCTGTCCCAGCTGGCAGGGCCTCAAGCTCACCTCTGGAAGCCCTGGAAGCCTGTCTGAAGGGCATCCCCCCAACTGCATCATCCCTTCCCCTGCCACTGGTCGCTTCTTGGTCCCAGAGCCCCCAACCAGGAGACCCTGGGTCTCAGAGGCCCGAGCCACATTCCCACGGATCGCAAAGTGAAGGTAGACTGTGGGCCTGAGGTGGTGTTGGTACCTGGGTACAGCAATGGGGGGTGAGGGGATGCGGAGGACACTGTTATCTTTCCCCCAGTCCCTCCTTCACACACCCTCTGCTAACTGTTCATCAAATTTAATGAAAACTGTTTCTAATCTCCCTGGTGTTTCCCTCTCATGGAACTCCTTATGGCCACGGGACACGGACCGAGGGGCTGTGAGGGTTGTTGTACTGTGGGCTTGTCATCCATGCCCTGGGAAGCCCTGGTGCTGACAGGGTCCAGGGGTCTCTACCTCATGGGCCTTCTGTGACTCCAGCTGTGCTGTCCCTTGCAGAGGTGACCAAGGAGCCTGTCCTGCCTCTGGCCCCACGGGGCTGTGTGAGAGAAGGCCCTGCCCGGCCCTCAGGCCCCCGAGGCACCCCTACCGGCTTCTCCTCTGCCAGCAGCACTGATGGGGACCTAGATTTCATGAGCCCTGCCAGGAGCCAGGGGCAGTGGCCCAGAAAGGGTAAGTGAACCACAGGGAAAGGGCACAAGTCCTCTCTGCCCCCTGGGTCTTGGGCCTGATTCGGTGGCATGCCCATGCCGGAAGCAGCACTGGGAGATTGCAAGGCAGGAGCCAATGACGGGCCTTGTCTTGGATGATGCTAAGGGCTCCATTTTAGTGACTGAGCTCTGAAGGAGCAGGGCAGTGTCTTAAGACCGCTTTAAAACCCTCCTGTTGCATAAAAACAGCAAAGTGAAGTCGGCCTTCGTCACCACCCTCCAGTTCCCTTTGTGTGGCTTGAGCTGGAGCTCATTTGCCCTGTGGAGCCATGCACAGGGCCCAGCTCCTCTGTCCTCACGCAGCCAGCAGCTCTGTAGACCACCAAGTCTACCTTGCTGTGTGTCTTCAACACTGCCCCCTGCCGTCTTTCTGCGTCTGGTCTGTGTGCTCCTCAGCCCCCAGCAGCACTTTGCCACGTCACGCAGGCTCGCATCTTTTCTGTGTGTTTTCTGTTGAAGGATTTGTGTTGCAGGCCACCCAGACAGCAGGAGCCCTCAAGCGCCTTACAGAAGTGCAACCTGTTTTATTCACCCTCTGCATTTGCAGCGGAGCTGGGGCCCCTGGGCTGCTCTCCCTCCACCTTCTGCCAGGGCTGGAAATCAGCCACCCTGCTGGCATAAACCCGGCCAGAACATCAGCTCTCCCAGGGCACTCTCTGGAATCCCAGTTCTAGTTCCTGTAGCTTGCACGGCTATCGCCAGCAATAAGATTCTTGCATTATAGCTGTGACACAGAGCTGACCTACAATGGCCCAGCATCAGGCTGAGGTGAGGGTACCTACAGTGTTGCCCTGGAGTGGTGAAAGAGCCTCCCACCCACTCCGTTGTTAGCTGCCTACGGGGTCAGCACACGGCTTTGTCCCTTACATGGTGGCAACTCGCTTTGCCGAGGGAGCCAAATACCAGGCCTGTGGCCAGGCTCCCTCCACACAACCCCTGGGCCCAGCTTCTGCATAGGTGTTCAATGGCCACCAGAGCAGGGCCACCCTGGAGCCCAAGCTGGCACATGTTCAGGCCCTGCCTCTAGTGGGCCCTTCCACCCTGGTCGTTGTGTAAGAGGTGAGGTTCCTGAAATTTGCAGAACCCAAACTACGGTCATGCAAAAATGTGGATGTTCCATCTCCACAGGAAGCCCACCAGGAAGCTCCCCACTCCAGAGTCTAGAGAACTGTCTCAGAGAGATCCCTGTGCCCAGGTCACAGCCTGCCTGGCCCTGCTCCTCGGCAGCAGACAGGGGACCAAGGAGAATGGACCTCAAGAATTGGGCGGCAGACAAGGAAGGTAACACAGCAGCCACTGTGGGTACCACAGAGTAGGACAGAGCAGCCCAAAGGGCAGGTCTGCCTGAGCCCAGAGGACAGTCTCGAAATAGGCAGAGGCATATCTGAGGCCAGAAAGCCAGGCAGACTGCTCAGCACAGCGCAGGCTGCCTAATGGGGAGTGACGGGTGGGGTCTGGCTCAGCATTTACACTTGGTGGTGCAAGGTGCAGGCCTGAGCCGAGTGTCAGCTGAGCTTCTTGGACCTGTCACTGAGCTATGGAATTCCTTGTGTCCCTGTAGCTAAGTGTGGGAGTAAAGAGAGCCTGGAGGATGCAGGCAGGATCCTGGGAAAAATCCCAGAGCAGGTGATTCCCATGGACAAAACTGTTGCCTAAGATCCCCGATCTGGCCAGGACTGTGTTGTGTGCCTTCTCTGTGGCAGCATGAGGCCCAGGGGTTGACAGGCCTGTTGACTTCTTGTTGCAACAGCACTGAGGAGCGAGTCCTGTGAGCCAGCTCATCCTGGACAAGGTGGGGGAGAAGTGCCTGCCAGGAGCCTCCATCTGGCCAACCCACAAGCCTTGTCCAGCTGTGCCCCCGCCTGCCATCCACGAGGGACCCGAGACCATGGGACCACCCGGCCGGGACCAGAGCACTGGCTCCAAGATGGTGAGCTACCTCCATTCTCAACGGTTCCTGGCTCTGTTTTCCTTGCAGTTAAAGGTTTTAACAGGGAAATAGATTCCCTTTCTCTGTTCTTTCCTGCCTCACATCCCTACCCGGAAGAGGGAAGCAGAGGTGTGGCAAGGAGGGGGTGGGACACAGTGGGCAGGGGTCTCCCTCTGACTCCTTCAGCAGAGCTCCTGGGTCAGCTGCTCTGGGCTGGGAGGACGACCCAGCTGATGACTGTGGTTTTCTTCTCTGTCCCCCAGACCCAGCCCAGTCCTCCCTAAACTGTGGGGGGCAACCCCAGCCTACCAAGTGGGAGGGACTCCTGGCATGTAAGACCCAGGGCCTGGACCACTAGGGGGGCTCCCAAAGACTTCAGACTTCTAGAAAGTTCCTCATTTGGTTTTCCAGGGTGGCCGTAGACATGGCCACACCCTGCCAAGCTCCAGCTTCACCTGTTTCCAGCTCCCGAGGTAACGGTTTAGGGCGCACCAGTGGCCACTTGAGCTGTGGGCTGAGCTAAAGGGAACCTGCTCTGTGTGCCCAGTCATTAAGGCAGAGTCCTCCTGGCTGTCATCAGGGCTGGACAGTGAGCTCTCTTGTTGTCATTCACACAGGGTCAGCTGCCAGACCCTCCCCGCTGCATTGCTTGGAGAGCTCCTTAAGGGACATCTTGCCGGTGAGACCCTTGCGCTTTGCCTGCTTGGCCGGTCCCAGCCCTGGCCCCAGCCCCAGCCCTAGCTCCAGCTCAAGCCTGAGTAGCTCTGACGGAGAAGACCTAAAGTTGGAGCCTGAGCTCTGGCAGCAGTCCCTGCAGGGTGAGCCGAGGTGGGGGCAAGGAATGCAGGGGCAGGGTGCTGAGCCCATGTGTCCACCTCCACCAGCCACAGCCCTGATGCCAGCTTTGTTTATAATTGCCAGTAAGGAACCACCTTCCCAGCTGCAGGCATCCTGTCCGTTTGTCCCCAAGTCCTCAAGTGGCCCCTCTTGGCAGCAGAGGCAGCAAGTCTGGTGAAGCCCCTGGGAAAGCGGAGCCCCAAAGCTGCGGTGTCCTCAGCTCAGGTGAGCCTTCCCTCTCCTAGGAGGGGCTGCCACATGACTGCAACCACATGATCGCAATGGGCCAGGACTCCAGGCTGATCATCTGAGTCCCACTTCTCGCTTGCCTGGCTCTTCCCGGACAGTTATCTGCGTCTTTTGGGCTTTGGCTGCCTGTAGCATCAGTTGTGCCTAAGAGAAAAGGCAGAGCCATGGAACAGAGGGGGACGCTCTTGATACATAAGCTGTATATATCCCTAGTGTATGTGCATACACATATGTGAGCATAGATGTAAAATAATGTGTATCTTGAAGACTTGGTAGTCAGTAACAGCCAAACAACATCAGAAGTGAGATTTCCCTGCCTGGGAGAATTTCTTGATGGCTGTTCCATCAGGAAATGCTGCCTACTGGCACAGGCCACCAAGCTTCTCCATTCAAGCTAACCCAGTATTTGTTCCTAGGAGAAGCAGAGAAGGCGGCAGAAGGCAGGTCCCAGTCACCAGAGAGGGAAGAGAGTGGCTGCCAACCTGGTGTCCCCCACAGCACCGGAGAAGGCGGTAAGGACTGGGCTGCAGAGACGTCAGGGGCAGCAGCAGCCTTCCACCCCAGCACACTCCTGTTCTGGGTTCCAGTCCCGGGCCATAGCCGCTACCTCGGGCAGACCCTGGCTGGCCGTGGACCATGAGCTCCATCAGCTTTCCCTGTGGCTTAGTGCTGGGCTGCAGGGTGCTTCATGCCGCACACAGGACAAGGCACAGCAGACACACGGCGCTCAGGGCCCCTCCACTAGAGGCAGGCTCCCTGGCCAGCCATGTGTCCATCTTGCATCTCATCCAAAGACCCCCGTGTCAGAAGGAAGAGTGCATGGCCCTAAGCTGAGCACTCTCTGTTCTTCCTCCAGAAGCAGTCAGGGCTCCCTGTCCTGCCCCACGGCTGGAGAAAAGACCCAGGCCTGAGGATGGGGACGAAGCCAGGGCTCTGGAGCCTACACACGGAAGGCCCAGCACTCCAGGTGAGCGGGCGGTTTCCCCATGCCCTCTGCACGTACCAGGACCCAGGGCCCAGCTTAGGGAAACACTTCTGGGTGATTCTATGGGCCTTGGGTTACAAAGGTGAGAGAAAACTTTTGTGCGTCTCAGGTTGCATCTTTAATTTCAGAGGAAATATCTGGAACTTCTAAACCAGCAAACATACCTCTTAAAAGCAGAAATTCAGGAGTGTCCCAGAGCCCAAGTTTGGGGCTTAAAGGGACTTTAACACCCAAATGAGAAAATGGACCCAGTGCTGTCGGATGCCCTGGCCATGGTCGTCCAGAGACATAGCTTCACAGCACCTGACTGATCAACCTTGGTGGAGAAAGACGCATGAGCATGGCACCCTGTGCTCTGGTCACTGTGGCTGGCTGGGAGCTGGGGCCCCTTTCAGGGCGCAGGGTTTCGGGAGCCCTGAGCTGACCTGTGTGACCGCTTTGCCTGAGGCTGAGCTGGGCAGGAACGCCAGGTGCTAAGGCCCAGGCTCTCCGGAGAGGACTGCATGGGCTCAAGGCCAGCCCCTGGGGAATTGGGTCTGAGGAGTTCTGTGATTTTCTTTTTTCTTTCTTTTTTTTTTTTTTTTTTTAAGTATTCCAAGTCTTAAAACGCTCTCAATCTGTAACTTCTAAGCAGAGTTGAAGCCAGATGGGTAGGACCCCTTGTGGTTTGCTTGGGACTGTGAGCCCTGGGAACTGGGTGACTCTGGGTGTGCCTGGTGGCCCCTGGCTGAATAGCCTTCCCAACCCATCTCCTAAGGGCTGCTGTGGGCCCTTCTTACCAACCCATGGGGCAGGGGTGTGTGTTGTAGTACTGATTTTAGTACCAGGAACCAGCTGCTGTTTCCTAGAAAGTTTGGTTACTGTGGAAGCCTGTTGCTCCTATGCCCCAATTTGGGGAAGAGGCAGGAGACATGGCTGCCTTGGTTGTAACAAGCTTCTGCACACAGTGTGCTCACGCTCCAGTGATCTTCCTTCCCTTCTAGAAAGCCAGGCCTTGGAGGTGATGGTCTGACCTGCTCTTTGCTCTGGTTTCAGCTGAGGCCCAAGGGAAGCTGCACCCCAGCGACTTTCCCCAGATGGGCGATGAGTCTTTGCAGCCACAGCCGCCAGCGTCGCCCCCTCCAGCAGCTGACCCTGCCGTGTCATCCACTGCCTGCAGTTGTGGGAAGCCCCTGCAGCAGGAGCTGCACAGCCTCGGGGCCGCCCTCGAGGAGAAGCTGGATCGGCTGGCCACAGTCCTGGCAGGCCTTGCTCAAGAAGTGGCCACCATGAGGACCCAAGTGGATCGCCTGGGGAGGCGCCCACGAGGCCCTGAGTCAAAGTCATGGGCCCTCTCCCGGGGACCTCGCTGGGCCAACGGCCTTGGTCGCAGACATATGCCCTACTGGAGGCAGAAGGGTCCCCCCAGACCTAAACCAAAGATCCTCCGGGCACAGGCTGAGGGCTGTAGGGCTGGTGATTCCCCAGGACTCCCCAGAGGGAGGGCCCGCTCAGCACCTCAGCTACCAACTGATGCTGCTCCCGCAGAGCCTCCTGGGCCTCCTTCCTCAGCACTCAGCTGCTGTGCTGTGCTCGGACATATGGGGAGCCACCAGGTGCCCCCTCCTCCTTTAGTGCCTGTTGCCTTACCCCCGCCAACGACCTCTCCCACCCCCAGTGCAGACGCAGAATCAGCCAGGATCCCAGGCCGGCCTAAGGAGCCCAGTGACTTGCTAGGGGGCATGCAGCGGACCCTACAGGAGGAGCTGTGGGGTTCTGAGCACAGGGACCCACGGTGGGGGGCCCACTGACCACACTCTCCACAGGTGGCCTTGTGCCCAGGGGACATGATTCCCTCCCCGCCCGTTCCTGTGGCCCTTCCCATCACTGGAGTCTTCGCCTGGTTCCCGGATTCTGCCAGGTCCTGGGGGTGTCTGCTCCAGAGGCCCAGAAAGGCGGTACATTCCTCAGCCACTGAGTGGCTACCTTTCTCAGGTTCAACCAGACATTGCTTCCTGCAGCTGGCCAGCTCCTGGGTGGCTCGTGTGGACTGGTGCACAGCGTGTCCCCTGTAGCTGTGGGGCAGTCAGGAGGGCCTCTGCAGTTGTGATCCTAGAAGCAAATGTTGGCACAGAGCTTATCTGGGAAGCACTCTGTCCTTTGATCCCAGCTGGATTTACCCCCTGTGAATTCTAAAATTAAAGACTGAGTTTTGCTTTGGCTCCTAGTAAAAGATACTCCATGTCCCCACAGTGGGGTCTGGCTGCTGGGGTTTCTCCAGCGGCACAGCAGGGAAGAGAGCTGGCAGTTTCTCCCCTGCAGTACCTCTGAGGGAATTTAGCAGTGTGCTTAGGAAGGCTCAGGGCCAGCAGGCTGGGACTAAAGTCCCAAACAACTGGAAAAGTGCACACCTACTGAGGTTGGGGGTCGTCAGACAATGGGTGTGGCTCGGGAGGTCAGAAGCCCAAAGTTAGGATGTTGTCAGGGTTGATTGTTGTTCTGGGCTGGAAGGGACCATGTCCTGGTTCTCCCCTCTCAGGACAGATGGCAATCTTTGTGTTCACAGGCATCTGCTCCATTGTCTCCACACGGCCCCTTTGTATTGGGACACCAGCTGTACTGGATTGGGGTCCACCCTGATGGGTTCATTGTTGCTTCATTACCTCTGTGTGAAGACTCAAGTCAGGTCACATTCTGAAGTGCTGAACCTGTGACACCAGCATGTCTTTTGGAAGGACACCTAAGCAGGACAGTCTTGGGATCAATTTGAAGAAGAAGCCATGGCCATTTATCCTAGCATCTGCTGGGGTCTGGCTGATGGGGCTGTGTGTGTCCTAGCTATGGGCAGTTGTTGGAGCCAGCCTGCCTGCTATCTGCTCCTCTCCTTCCTCAGGCCCAGCATCCAAACTGAGCTCCATAGTCAATCTGTGGGGTCTTTAGGAACTGGGCTGTCTGTCACATGGGACTTGGGCAGGCCTGGTGGACTGTGGATGGGCTGACACATTAAGCTCTGCCATCAGGGCCTTAGGGAATCCACTGCTTACCCTGGGACATCTAAAAAAAAAAAAAAAATCCTTTGGAGAACCACAGAAGGGCCTGAATGTCCTCGCTGTGCGTGAAGGCTGGACAGAATGAGGCAGTCCTTGCTGGGAGGGAGAGGAGAGAGTGGCTGGGCTGGAGAGGAGAGAGTGGCTGGGCTGGATGGATGGGAACTGGAAGCAATGGTGTTTCAGGCCTAGATCAAGTGCCAAGTTGACTGTGTTGGGAAGTGATACTTCCGAGATGTGGTAGGATGATGTTTGGAATGAACAGTCTCAGCCACACCTGCTAACAGAAGTCCCGGGCTCTCCACTCATGGAAAACTCAGCAAGGTGAACCCAGCTCCCTGCCAGAATGTTCAGGGAATGCTATGGGGGCACATTTCAGAGCCAGCAGGTAGAAGCAGAACTCAGTCACGGAGCAGGGTTCAGCAGCAACTCCCAGGGCCCCACCCTACCCAGGCCTTGCTGTGACTCCCCTCTCTGCTTTCCCCTAAAGCAGGAGATGTTGTGGTTATTGGGAAGTGTGCTACCATAGGCCTGTGAAGGTGGTTTTTGCCCTGTAGCCATGATGGCAGCCATGCAGCAGGCAGGAATGAGCAGAGAGTTTGCATAGTTCTTTCTCCTGGTTGTACAGCTTTTCACTACTGGGCTGGGAAGAGAATCTTCTCGCCACTGCTGCCCAGCACCTGGCAGTGCTCTTCTGTGGGCAGAACTTCCCTACCACCTATACCTGCTGTCACAGGTGAGGATGCTCAGGAGTGAGCCCAGTCTGTTATCCAGATCCGATTAGACTGTATAGAATGGTCAGTGAAAGAAAATAGAAGAAAGAGAAGTTGTGTGAAGCGCAGCTGCATTCACTGCTCAGGAAGCGGGTCCCTGGGGCTCAGTCCTCTCCCCTGACACTATTGTTACCTGAAAAGCTGACTAGAATCCGAGGTGTGAAGACCATATGAAATCTAGATCGTGTGCATTCTGTCCATCTATTGCTGCATAGGAATAACTGAAGGAACTCATTGAACCTGAGGGAGACACAGAAGGGCCTGGGGCTTCCCACTGCCCTGCTAGGGAATGACCAGCAGGATGGCCCCTATCTGGCTACTTGACCCACCTGTAGACTGTTCGCTCTTCCCCAAGTTCACATTAGGGTTCCTGCAAGAACTTGCCTACCCTCTGCCCACTCTGTTCCCTCAAGCACCAGTGAAGAGGCTGGCACTGTGGCCAAGCCACTGCAGTGCAATTATCCATTGTTGCAGTGCCAGTTTGAGTCCTGGTGGTCTGCTGCTGCTACAGCTTCTTACTAATGTACCTGGCAAGGCAGGAGAACACGGCCCAAGTACTTGGGAGATCAGGATGGAGTTCCTGGCTCCTGGCTGTGGGCTGGCCTGGCATGGCTGCTGTGGACATTGAGGAAGTGAACCAGTGGATGGAGAGCTCCATAGTTAGTGCAAGCCCCTGCTGCTTGGCACTGTTGCCCCCGGTGTCCCCAGGCCACCCCGGAGGAGGGCCTGCAGTGGGACTGAGCTCTCTCCTACAAAGGCCAGACTTCCTTCTGTCAGACTTGGCTCCTGGGAACAACTGCAGGGTTTGGGTTTATAAGCTGGCAGGACAAATGATGTGTCCTCGGAGCCTGTGAACCCTTGTGGTGTGGGATCACACAGCTGGGTTTGGGTTGAGCAGCTCTCCCATCCTGTGCTCCAGGTCTGCCCCTTCTGGTCTCAGGATTATGCTTTTTGTTTGTTTCTTGAACCTTTTTTTCCTTTGTACTTACAATATTGTGAGCTTTAAGAAAAAAAAAAATCCATTGTTCCCTCTACTAGCCACAATATTTAAAGAACTTAAAGGAGAAATGTCCAAATTCAAAATTGTACTGGGGAGAGTGTGTTCGATGGAACAAAATCATGGGAGATAAAGAAATGGGAGCAAATTAATTTATGATCATACACAGTGCTGCACTGCAAATACGTTCTTTTCAAACATAAAGTGCTTAAGATTGCCACATACTAAGCCCAGAGCAAATTCAAACAAATTTAAAAGTATTGAAATTAAGTGAAGTATGTTCCTTTACAATACTTTATGCTGGAATGAAGTAGCCAGACATAACCAGACCCGGGTCTCTTGGCCCGCCTGCAAGGTAGGTGCTAGGTTTGTGAGCTATGTGGGGACAGGGGTCAGGCAGGCATAAGTTCGCCTGGCCTAGGTCCTTGTACTCACCTGCAAGAATATGCCCTCCTCGGTGAAAAAGGCAAAGCTGTGGGTGCAGACCCTGACGCACATGGAGGACATGACAGCCCATCTGGTACCATAGCAGACAAACAGAATAAATTGGACAACTACCCTAGTTGTCTGGCTTTCAACTAAAATTATTTTTAAATGTCTATGCAAATAGGGAAGGCTTGCTTAAGGTTTCACAGAGGTACAAATAGGAAAAAACAAATGAGAGAAATGGCATACAAAAAATGTAATCAAATTCAAAATTAACACCAATATGATTTTTGATTATCCTTTGGTGAAATTGATCCATGAAAAAAGCACAAATAGGCTTGGGAATGACAAGGTAATCCAACTCCCGGAAGGCAAAGTGATGTAACCAACTTTTGCCAAAAATGTGAAAGCTCAATTAAAATACAAAACTCCCACAGGAGCACACCTTGGAATAGACCCAAGAAGAAAGAGCCTGGGTTGCCCATAGCACTGAAAGAATTGTATCAGGGTTCAGACATCTTTCCACAGCAGCAGCAGTGCGCTCGGAAGTCCCTAGAGGTGGGCTCCGCGTCATGTGCTAAGAAGGAAGACGTTCAGCAATAGACTGACACCTGAGACTAACCTAACCTCACAACCAACACCCTCCACCCCAAGTCATCTTCCTTTTAAATTAAAAAAGCAAGCATTTCTTCAAAAAAAAAAAAAAAAAGACACTTGAAGTCGCAGCTGGTGGGGAGTCCAGACCTGCCTTGAGCCAATATTTTCTGGTTTTCAAGCAGAGAGGACCTAAACATGCAGCGCCTGAGTCACACAGAAAACCAGAGCTCCCAAGCAGATTAGGTGAGGCATGAGGCAATTTGGGAAAAGAAGGAAATGGATGGTTTTGAAGATGACTGCCGGCAACACCTGTTTGTGTGGGATGGTTGTGCCTGCTGCACTGTCTGTCCTCTCACCATCCACTCTATTCCCAGTGGCCGATCTATGCTCTATCTCTTGCAGTTTACGGGTCAGCTGCCGAGTGAGGAATGTCTGTGCAATGTGGCTATGTGGATTTAACGCACTAGGGAGTGGGGAGGGGGGTGCCAGAATATATTCACTGAAATTACCCAGGTGTTTATATTAAACTCAGACTTCTCTGAAAAAAAGAGAACCCAGAATCTAGCAGTTCACTTCCCAGGTGCCAAGATGGGCTGGGTCTGTGCTAGGTAGGAGCTGGGTCTGGGGACTCCATCCGGGTCCCCCATGGGGATAACAATGACCACACTACCTCCCAGGGAGTGAGTTAACAGGCAGTGGGTGTCAGGGCTGGGGACAGGACTTGAGCTCTGAAACATGACAGGTGCATCTTAACCCGAGTCTCAGCACCAAGCTGAATCCCATCTTTGGATGCTCCTTCCTAACTGAGAGTGCTCATCCCACCTCTGGACGCTGGTACCTATATGAGACTGCGCTCATCCCGCTGGCCCCTGGGGCTCAGCGCTGGACTTCCGTCTCCTCAAGTGAGCGCAATGGCTGATCCGAAGCTAGGAGCCAGGAACTTCTTCCGGGTCTCCCACACGGGTGCAGGGTCCCAAAGCTTTGGGCCGTCCTTGACTGCTTTCCCAGGTCACAAGCAGGGAGCTGGATGGGAAGTGGAGCTGCCGGGATTAGAACCGGCGCCCATATGGGATCCCGGGGTGTTCAAGGCGAGGACTTTAGCTGCTAGGCCACTGTGCCAGGCCCTGTCCTTCATCTCTTAAAAGCTTGTGCAAAGTCCAACAAATAGGTATTTTATAGTTGACAAAAAAAAGACGATTTTATTTCAAGAAAACATGTTCCCCAAGAAGACAATAGAAACTGCTCAGATACGGCTATGGGCAGCTGGACATCTGGACGGGCTGGGTGCACTGCTTGGTCATGGCTGCTCGGGAGCTGTAGTAAAAATAAATAAATCACTTTTTTAAAGTTTCCTAATTGCCCTAACAGTAATTCTAGAATTTTTCTCTGTTCAACTTCCAACTAAGGGTTAAGCATTACACTGAGTTGCAGGTTTTTTCCACTCTCTTTTTTTTCTAGAATCTTCCCCCTAAGCTCTTCTCTCATGAGGTTGGCTGACATCTTTCAACAGGTCGGGGAAGCTGTGTTGAACAGCACCCTTTAATCTTGGTTTGCCTGATAGTTTCCTGGTAATTGGATGATTCAGGGCCCCATACGTCAGCAGGTGTGCTGGCAAGCAATTGCCGCGTGCCTCCTGTTGTCTTGCGTTGAAGTGTATATTGTCAGTTCATCGTGGGACCACCGATGCCCTGTGTAGCTGCTCAGTTAACTACGGTCCCCACAGGCCTGGCCCTAGAGAGGTGCTGCTCCCTTTTCCAATTCATGCTGTGAGTTTGGGGTTGCTGTACAAGGTTCCTCCACAACTTTCCTCAGTATTTCTGCCGTTCACAGGGAGTTGTTGCCTTGATGAACTGTTGCCTGGGGGACGGCCCGGGGTTGAACAATTTGCTCATTCCTTCTGTATTTGTCAGATTTTCTCTTCTGCAAAGAATGTTCCTGACCATCCTCCACTCCCCGACACACACCCCCTTTGAGTACCATGGGAACTCCTGGATTCTCTTTGACCATTTTCATTCCTTTGGATGCTCAAATTATCCAGAATTTGGCCAGTTAGATGCTAAGCTGTGTTATACCACTCTGAGAAAAAGAAAAGGCTTCCTGACACAAAAAAGAAGCTAGGTTTTCTTGGTACTTTCCCTGCAGGGACTTACAAGCAGTCGGTTCCCTGGGGGTTTGTTTTGTTTGCAAAGAGAATGGTAATAGAAGCTAGAACCCAGGGCGAGGTGCACTGACTTACTGCTGTGTCATAAATTCTGAGCAGGCAGCTGCATCCTCTGACCTGCGTGTGGGGCCATGGCTGGTTTGATGCCTCAGTCCTGATCTTCTAGAGCCTCATCAGCAATCCCAAGTTTAAGGGTGCGTGAGCCATCCACGGTGCTTGCCTGTTTCCCATCGGTGAACAGATACTTATTCTTTACTGTGGATAGTTTTTTTTTTCAATAGTATGTAAACTGTTGGGGAAATCATCTTTAGAAAGATTTTCTGTTTATACTCATTGTTGCCATTGAAATTTGTCATATCTAAGTGTCACCTTCCCTGAACACCCAATTGAAACTGCAGTGCAGGTTTAATGTTGTGGTACAGTGAGTTAAACCACTGCCTGTTACACTGATATCCGATATGAGCACCTGTTGATGCCTCGGCTGTTCCACTTCTGATTCAGCTCCCTGCTAAAGCAGCTGGAAAAGCAGCAGAGGATGGCTCAAGTGCTTGGGGCCCCTGCACCCATGTGGGAGACTCAGACGAAGTTCTTGGTTCCTGTTTTTGCCTGGTCCAATCCCAAGCATAGCATCCATTTAAGGAATACTGAACCAATGGATGGAAGCTCTCTGTGTGTTTCTGCCTCTCTCTGAAATTCTTAATAAGTTGAATAAACGCAAATAAGAAGTTAGGCAAATAAAGCCTCTGCTTTAGAGAAGCCAAAAGGTATCACCATGTTGTTCTGGGGCAGGCAAAGGCTGCGGACCCTACAGCAGAGCCCATTAGGGGAGCCATGTGTGGCAGCCCTAGAATCTTCCCTGGGGAGGAAGAGGCTGGTGCTGTGGCAGAGACAGGGACAATGAAAGATCTCTCAGCCCCAGATGCATGCCGCAGCTGAACCTAGGCGCTAGCAAGTCAGTTCAGGTCTCCCACATGGCTGACATGCCTGTTTGGGGCATCACCTGTGTTCTTCCACGGTGACTGTATTAGCAGGAAATTGGAAGCGGGAACTGAGTCAGGGCGTTAAACCAAGTACTAGGACATGTGAGGCCGGCGGCCCGAGCGGCAGCTTTAGTCTGTGTCTAAATGCCCGACCCTGGCACCTGTTGCGCAGCAGGAACCTCCTCACTCCCACGCTGGTCCCCACCCTGGCTCTGGAAATTGTCTGATTTAGACAAATGACAGTGAATGGAGGGATGAGAGTTTGTGCTCCCAGACTCAGCAATCACCTAGCCTGCTGAAGCCACTCCCAGCCGGCTCCGGGAAGCTCACTTCTCATTCTAGGCCAGCCAGGGGAGAACTGCAGGATTCCTGGGTGTGGGAGCTGGGGGCTGGAAAAAGGGGGTTCTCCAGTGACTAAGCTACTCCCTGTCATTGCTGGCACTCCTCATACACAAAAAGGGCCAACTCCTTTCCTCTCCAGGCCTGTGGTCCCTGAGCTAGCTTGAAAAACTTGACTAAAACTTTCGCAAGTGTTAGTACATTTGAAACACACTCAACCAACTGTTGCTGTGCATTTGTGAATCAGCCTGTGAACAGAGATGTGGGCTGAAGCCAAGTCAGTGCTTGAGCTCCTGGGGGCCGGAGAGCCTAGCCTTGGACTGCAGACTCCTTTCAGGGGCTCCTAGCACCTGTTGTGTCCCCCCCTCACACACCTAGGGGGTCTCCCTAGCAACTCTCCCTGAAATCTCTTAATCCTTTCTGGTCCTGCTTCCTTATCATCAGCAGCACAGTTCCTCACTTTGTGCCTTTCCACCTGTATGTAGAAGCTCCTGGCTTCTTGGTGACGGAGCCACCCCAGGGAGGGACAGAGAATATTCTAGAAACCTCATGAAGAAAGTTTTCTCTCTGTTCTGCTCTTTTAAAGATTTATTTATTTTTATTGGAAAATCAGATTTACAGAGAGGAGGAGAGACAGAACGCTCCTCTATCTACTGGTTTACTCCTCAAATGGCTGCACAGCCGGAGCTGAGCTGATCCAAAGCCAGGAGCCAGGAGCTTCTTCTGGATCTGTCACGTGGCTGCAGGGTCCCAAGGCTTTGGGCTGTCCTCCACTGCTTTCCCAAGCCACAAGCAGGGAGCTGGATGGGAAGTGGGGCAGCCGCAATAAGAACCCACACCCTTTTGGGATCCGGTGGCTTGCAAAGTAAGGACTTCAGCCTAGTGGCTACTGTATCAGGTCCAGTTCACAGTTTTCAAAAGGTCGAAATTGGGGGAGTGTTTGGCCCTGCAGGTAAGACACTGCTCAGGATGTGTGACTCTAGTTCTGATACAGGGTTCTGCTAACGTTTACCTGGGAGGCAGCAACGGGCAGCGCAAGAACTTGGGTCCTTGTCTCTTTGGGGAGAGGCCTGGTTTGAGCTCCTGATCCAACCCCGGCTGTTGCAGCCTTATTGGAGGTGAAGCAGTGGATGGTAGAATTCTAGCTCTACTTCTTTGTCTCTGATACACTGCCCTTCGAATTTAAGCTTTAAAATAATAAGTACATTAAAATAAAGCCAGAACCCCCAGGCCTCCTGGCAGCTTGAGCAGGTAAATTAGATTCTACCAGCTGGAACTGGCAGCTTGTTCTCCAGCCAAGTGATTAGGTGATTGTGTCCTGGCTGGCACTTTGAGTCTAGCCTCCAGATCCGCAGTGTAGGGCTCATCTCAGCTACTCCTGAATTCCTGACCCACAGAGATGTTAAAAATAGGTAGGTGTGGCTCTCTCTCTCTCTTTTTTTTAGATTTATTTATTTTTATTGGAAAGTCAGATATATCTACGGCCATACCACCCTGAACGCGCCCGATCTCATCTGATTTCGGAAGCTAAGCAGAGTCGGGCCTGGTTAGTACTTGGATGGGAAACTCAGATACACAGTGAAGAGGAGAGACAGAAAGATCTTCCATTCACCGATTCACTCCCCAAGAGACCGCAATGGCCAGAGCTGTGCCGATCCAAAGCCAGGAGCCTCTTCCAGGTCTCCCATGTAGGTGCAGGGTCCCAAGGTCTTAGGCCGTCCTTGACTGCTTTCCCAGGCCACAAGCAGGGAGCTAGATGGGAAGTGGAGCCGCCGGGATTAGAACCGGTGCCCATATGAGATCCCAGCGTGTACAAGGCAAGGGTTTAGCCAATAGGCTACCACACCAGGCCCCTGTGGTTTTGTTTTTAATGAACAATGTGAGATTTATTCGTTTTTATTTGAAAAGCAGGTTCATAGAGAGACCAGGGAGAGACAGAGATCTTCCATCTCATAGCTACTCCCCAAAAGGCCGCAAGGGCAGGAGCTGGGGTGGTCCAAAGCCAAGGGCAGGAGCTGGGGTGGTCCAAAGCCAAGAGCCAGGAGCTTCTACATCTGCTGATTCACTTCCCAGATGGTCATGATGCCTGGGTGGGTCTGGATCAGACAGACGCCATGAACCAGGAACTCCACCCAGGTCGCCTACGAGGGTGTCAGTGACCCAGGCTCATGGGGCATCTTCTGCTGCTTTGCAAGGCACATTAGCAGGGAACTGGGTCAGAGGCTGGGCAGCCTGGACTTGAACTGGTGTTCAGATGGGATGCCACTGTTGTGACTGTGGCTTAACTTGCTGCCACAGCACTGGACCCAGGAAGAATGATCTTCATTTCTCAGAGGAAAAACTAAGATCAGAGTGAATTGCACAGCCTGGTAAGTGGAAGGAGCGCAGGACATCTCACCCCTGGGTGTACTCACCCCTCCTGCCATACTCCTAACTGTAATACACATTTTCCTTAGCCTCTCAAACATCCTGGCCATATCTGGATTGGAGCGCTTTACCACCATGTAAAGCATAAACTTCCCAAGGGCCCAGCACGATAGCCTAGTGACTAAATCCTCATCTTGCATCACCTGGGATCCCGTATGGGCACCGGTTCTAATCCTAGCTGCTCCACTTCCCTGGAAAAACAGTAGAGGATGGCCAAAGTCTTGGTACCCTGCATCTGCATGACAGACCCAGAGGAAGCTCAGCTGCAAAGGTTTCTACCCTTCAGCCCCGGCAGAATGCACCTGTGTCCCCTATTAGTCAGCTGACCGGGAGTTCAAGCAGGAAAGCTGATGTGGAAACATGGGGGTGGGAGGGTGGGCAAGGGGCAGGGAGCTTACTTCAGGCCTTGGATCAGCAGGTCGCCCCATCACTGTCTGGGTGCGTCCGGTGAAGATACCTCTGATGGGCCCAGAAATACCATGGTCTGCTGGCTCCCCTTCTTCAAGGATGTAAAGCAAGAGGCAGAAGCACCTGACTCCTCTGGTCCCAGTGCACCTGGCTGGTCCCTAGATAGCGAGCTAAGAAAGTCACTCGGCCTCAAAGCAGAATCAGGAGAATATCCGGGGTTTACCAGGGGCACTGGGCAGGGAGCAGAGCTGGTTCCTGGTCCTCTGCTCTGGCACTGTGCTCTTTGCCTCCTTTGGTTCCTATCACAGAGGATGGAGGACTCGGCAGCTCTCAAGAAGCTCAAGGTAGAGTAGAGACCAGCACAGGGTCTTGCTGCTTGTCAAGGTCTGGGGATGGCTCAGTGTGACACTGGTAGGACAGACGCCACTGAGAGAAGCAAACTGGCTTTTGGCTACTGTTCTGGCACAGAGTCTGTGGGGTGCACTACCCCCAGGGTTGCACCTCAACCCCAAATCTCAAGCATCATTAGGGGCACAGGAAGGTCAGCAGGGAGCAGAGGCCAGTGCTGGCCTGACCATCACATTTCCAGGGACCAACTTCCAGGTGGGACTTGGTGGCAGGCTGTGCAGACGGACCTTTTTCTAGCTTGACTTGTCAGTGTGTCTGACTAGCGTGTCTCCATCCGTGAACAGATGTCTTGCAGTCATGTGTTCCTATTGAATCGCATCCACGTAGGAGTTCCCTGGGATGCCAGGCGGCCCCATATGGCTCACAGGCTCCCGTCCCAGGGAGAGCCTCCTTCTCCACATCTTGCTTGTTGTACCTGGAGCTCAGCCCACCAGGATTTGTCTTTCCAAGCTTGGAGGGAAGCCTGTCTCACCCCCAGCACAGCTCCCCACTAGGCTTGCCTGAATAAGGCTTCAGGTGGCCCAGCCAGTGCTGGATCTTTTGCATCTTTTGCAGGGCTTTGGTCCAAGGGTGCCAGCACTCACTTGTGCCTTTGTGACAGATAGCTGCTTTGCTTTGGGGGATGGGTTCCAAAGGACGAGTTTTGGAGGATGAAACTAGCTGGGCCCTCTGCTGCCACTGCTTTTCTCCTTTGATGGCCAGGAAGGTTGTGCTGCTCAGAATGCCAGCCCCACCAGGGTGGGCCATCACCTAGGTGTAGGGCAAAGTAGATGGTTTAGTAACCCGCGTCTCACCAGCAAGCATGGAAGGACCAAACCTGCCACAGCCTTGTAGGTTTGCACCCAAACAGAGCGTCTCTGGAACACTTTCCACCTGGAGCCTCTCGCACCGGAAAGCACAGCCTCTACCTCTGCAATGCAGTGGCCATGGGGACTGCTTTCTGCCCTGGAACTGGAGATCCTGAGAGTGGACTCTTTGGGTCACAAGTCCTGCTGTTGCCACAGACAGGGTAGGACTCAGAGCTCCAGCTTCCTCCAGGCTGCAGGGATAAGCCAGGGGCCAGGATGGTGACTTACTCACTGGGACCTCCAGGCCAGATGGTTCTCTGGTGGTGGGAGAGGCACAGGGGATCCCAGCAGGGGAAGAGGTCTGAGCAGGGACTGGGAGGTGGGCTTCAAAGGTTTACCATTGGCAGTTAGGCAGAACCAGTAGGATGGATGAATGGATGGTGGATGAGTGGATGGAAGATGGATGGACAGACAAGAGGGGATTTATTATGGGAGCTGGCTCACACAGTTATAGAGGAAAATAAATCCCGGATATGCCACCTGTAAGGTGAAGAAAAGCTGGTGGTGTCACACAGAGTGTGAAAGCCTGGAAACATGGAGAGCCAATGGTGTAATTCCAAGACTGAGTCCAAAGGCCTTAGAATCGCAATGGGGCAGTGAAATGAAAGGGACAACACTGATTACAAATCCCAGCATCTGAGCCCAAGCTTCAAGAGCTGTGGTGTCTGAGGGCTG
Source organism: Ochotona curzoniae (assembly GCF_017591425.1). Taxonomy (NCBI): domain Eukaryota; kingdom Metazoa; phylum Chordata; class Mammalia; order Lagomorpha; family Ochotonidae; genus Ochotona; species Ochotona curzoniae. The sequence continues at coordinate 20,704,585 of NW_024467095.1, read as the reverse complement.
GAGTGAAGGATGCCCTAACTCAAGAAGAGAGACAAATGTTCCCTGTGTCTTCTTGCTCCATTCAGACCTTCAGTGCCTTGTAAGATGCTCCCAGCTGGTAAGGGGGATCTACCTCAATGGAACGATTCAGATGCTCATTTCCCCCAGAAATACCTGGAAGTAACATCTTAAAGCTATCTGGGTCTCCCTTAGGCCAGCCCAGCTGGCACTAGCATTAACCAGGCATTCAGCCAAGAGGGGGAATGTGTGGGCTTAGTGAATTTAGAGGAAGATTTGCTTGCGGAAGCAGGGCAGGAGTGGGAATGAGATTTGTCGGGAGGCAGTGTCTGTGAGGCAGAGAAGAAAGCAGTCCAGACATGATGGGCACCGTCTGGAAGGACAGCTGGGGACAGGGACACCAGGATGGTGTGGGTGGAGATTCAGGCCACACGGCACCAAGTCTCACAAGCCTGCGGGGGCTAGGGAACAGGGACGGCCTGTTAGGTTCCACTTTGGGCAGCGATTGCTCAGCTGTCCACAGCCTAGCTGTTGATTCACCTGAAGGAACATGGAAGGCTCATAGCAGAGCTCCAGGGGCAGTGGGGCTGGCCGCCTGCTCACAGCTCTTCACAGCACAATGTGTTGGGTTTGGAAGGCAAGCTGAAGGGCGCATCTCCATAGTTGCCACAGGGAAGCCAAGAACCTAGGTTGGTCTGATATGAAGGTTTCCTCCCATCTTGATTTTCTCTAGGCTCAGCACATCCCTCCCTCACAGAAAACTAACTTCATCCCCATGGTAAGAAATACAGCCTTTCGGGTCTAGTGTGATAGCTCAACAGGCTAATCCTCTGCCTGCAAGTGTCAGTATACCATATGCGTACTGGTTCAAACCCTAACCACTCCACTTTGGTTCCAGCTCCTGCTTATGACCTGAGAAAGAAGCAGAGAATGGCCCGAGTCCTTGGGACCCTGCATCCACTTGGGAGACATGGAAGAGGCTCCTGGCTTTGGACCTGCTCAACTCCAGCCCTTATGGACATCTGGGGAGTGAACTAGCAGATGAAAGATCTTTTTCTCTCTCTTTCCTTCTCTTTATAATTCTGCCTTTCCAATGAAAATAAATAAATAAATAAATCTTTGGGCCTGCACAGTAGCCTAGCGGCTAAAGTCCTTGCCTTGCACACACCAAGATCCCATATGGGTGCCAGTTCATATCCCAGCAGCCCCACATCCCATCCAGCTTCCTGCTTGTGGCCTGGGAAAGCAGTCACGATGGCCCAAAGCCTTGGGACTCTGCACCTATGTGGGAGACCTGGAGGAAGTTCCTGGCTACTGGCTTCTGATAAGCTTAGCTCTGGCCATTGTGGCCACCTGGGGAGTGAGTCAGTGAATGAAAGATCTTCCTCTCTGTCTCTCCTCCTCTCTGTATATCTGCCTTTCCAATCAAAATAAAATAAAAGTTCATGGGAAAATGGAGTGAAAAGATACATTTATTTTGTTGTGAACAATCTTTAAAGTTCATATGTAACTTCTTTTTTTAAAGATTTATTTATTTTTACTGGAAAGGCAGATTTCCAGAGAGAAGGAGAGAGAAGCATGTCCCATTTGTTAGTTCACTCCCTAAAGGGCCACAATGGCCGAGCTGATCCAAAGCCAGGAACCAGGGGCTTCTTCCAGGTTTCCCACGTGGGTATAGGTGCCCAAGGCATTGAGCCATCCTTGACTGTCTTCCCAGGCCTTCAGCAAGTTGTACGGAAAATGAAGCAGCCAGGACATGAACTGGCACCGTATGGGATCCTGGCACTTGTAGGTAGAGAATTTATCTGCTGAGCCAAGACACTGGCCCCATAACTTTTCATAATTAACCGTTTTCCTGAACTTAAAAAAAAAAAATCCCTGATATGCATGGATTCCAAGGATTTTTGCATACAATAAATGTTATCTTTTGAGTCTATGTCCCATGAACTTTAAAAGGGCAGTTGAGAAGTAGAGAGAAAGAGAGAGAGCAATTGGGCCTTCCTATTTGCTGGTTTACTTTGCCCACACAGCTGGGACTGGACCAGGGCAACGCTGAGCATGCCATCCAGGCCTCACCTGTAGGTGGCATGAACTGGATGACTGTAGCTAACATCAGGGTCCGGCAGGCTGCCAGGACAGGAAGCTGGAGCCTGGAGCCAGAGGCAGACAGAAAACCCAGGCTCCCTGATTTGAAAATGGCTGTTTCGCCTAGTGTCTTTGTGCTCAGCTAAATGCCCAGCATTTCAGGTACCCTAATCTCCCCTGTTGATATCAGTATGTGGGCCTGCCTCAGCCGCACTCCACAAGGCTTAGGTCTTTATGGATGCCCCCAGCTGGACAAACCACCTGACAACGTGGCAGTGAGCCCAGGAGAGCTTAAAAAGACGGAGATACAAAGCCATCATTGTGGTGTAACATGTTAAGCTGTCTGCGGTGCCAGCATCCCATACGAACGCTGGTTTGAGCTCTGATCTCTCCACCTCCAACCCAGCTCTCTATTACTGCACCCAGAAAGGCAGCACGAGGTGCCCTGAGTGCTTTGGCCCCTGTACCACGTAGGAATTCCAGCTCCTGGCTTCAGCCTGGCCCAGCCCTGGTTGTTTCTGCCGTTTCAGAAGTAACCCAGCATATGGAAGATTCTACCCTCTTTCTCCCTCCCTGCCCCATAACTCGGCCTTTCAAATAAATAAAGATAAACCTTTAAAAAATAGAAGGTGACCCTGATGTGGCTGGGCTTACCAAGAGAGGCTTCCTTGGAGGAGATGGCCTCTTTCTGGCCTTGCAGCATAGTTCAGATTTAAAGGGGAAGCAAAAGTGATTGGTGGAAGTCAAGGAAGGCGTGGGAAGAAGGTGCAATTGCAAGGTGTTTGGGAAATCATAGCAAGACCACCCAATGTCAGGGGGTGGGGAGGTTTGGAGGGGATGCTTGTAGCCCAAAAGTTTGCAAAGCAAGCTTAAAAGGCTTGGTGGGGCCAAGTGCGTGGAGCCTCAAAGTATGATTAAATTGATCACGAGCTGGCCCGGTGATGGCTGTATGCTATGTATGGAGAGAGACACCTCCCCAGTGCCCCAGCCTTTGGTCTGTCAAACCCCTGCCCCGGGGTGTACAGGGAGGTTCAGTTTCCAGGTCAGGGAATACACGCCGAGAGTAAGTCCAGTCTGACCTCTGCCAGAGAAGCTGGGAGCCAAGAGCCAGGGGGCTGAAGTGGGAGGTCCAAGACTGCGTCTGGGAGGGTACAACGGCTCAGGTCATCTGAGAGCCTGGACTGGGGTGACGGCGCTGGTGGCAGGTGACAGAGTGAAGCCCATTGCCCTGCAGAGGAGCCCTCAAAGGCAGCCTTTCTGGGAAGGAGCTGAGTGGCAGGCCCAAGGGGGCATCTCCAAGGGTCTCTTGGGAGAAACACCAGTGAGGGAAGGGGCTCCAGCCCCGCAGGCATCCAGGCTGGCTGTGCTGGAGGGGAGCCCCAGTCTGGCTCCAGGAGAGCCTGAAACAGAATCCAATTGTGATGCCCCTAATGATGTTACATCATGACATTACATAAGCCCATTACATAAATCACACTCCTGCTATTGACCAAGACGTGCCCCTGCCCCAAGGCTGACCTAGTCCTACGCCCAAAGGCTCTTTCTGCCCTTTGTTGGGACAGTTGGATAAATTGGCTTTGTGGTGTTGTCATGGTCACCGTCATTAGGATCCCTGGCGCCTCTACCTTCCTCCTGGGTGCTGCCCCTGGGCTCTGTGAGGCCCCAGTGTTGCCCTCAGCTGACCAGCTTTCCCCCAGACCTCTGCTGCCAGCAAGGGCAGGAGGCTGCTCCCTTAGGGCAGTGATCTGAGACCCTCAAAGCCAGCACCAGCCCCTTCCAAGCCCTGTCACCGCTCAGAGGTGACTTCATCATCATGCAACTGCCCCTGAGCTCTACTCTCACGGTGGCATCTCTTCACAAGTGAAGACACACACACACACACACGCGTGCATGCATGGGTACAAACTCACACCCCACAACATAAACATGTACATACACATGCAGAGAAACTCGTGCACAGGCATACGTGTGTATGCGTACATGGGTACATGCACACACAGGTACACACACATGCAGTTTACAGAAACTCAAACAAAACTGTGACATCTGGTGCAAGGTACTCAGGGCTCAGTTGCTCAGCCACCTCCTAGAAACCAGCTGCTTCCCTCACATCAGGGCCAGCTCACTGTCATACAGCAAGACAGAAGTGAAATGTCATTCACAAAAGAAAGTGATGCCAGGCAAATATTTTGCCACAACTGGTAGCTTTTTTTGAAGGCTGATGCATCCACACAGATCACTGCCCAGCACAGCACAGCACAGCGCAGCACCAGGCAGGTCTATGGATCCTCGGAGGGGTGGGAGCCACCTGCAGGCTTCTGTCCAGTCCAGCCCAGCTGCCCAGGGCCACACCCAGCACCAGGAATTGCATCTCAGGCTAACTGAGTGAGGCCTCTATCCTGGGTTGACTGGTACTCCTCGGAGGAGCTGCACTGAAAACCCTCACTTCCCCGCCTGCGAATGTGACCTATTTAGAAGTAGGGTGTTTACCAAATAAATCAGAATGCAGTCCGCATGGTGAGCCCTAGCCCAGAAGGACTGGTGGCTGCACCGGAAGAGAAGTGAGGAGACAGACACACACTGAGCCGAGGCACAAGGAGCTGGCCCTGCAGGACGCGGGCAAGGGCCACAGTGATGCCTCTGCAGGGACCTAGGGCTGGCCAGGGGCCACAGCCTCCTTAGGGCCCTCCGGGAGCGTGACCTGCCCCTAGCACACAGCACAGCGAGTCCTCAGCTGTCTGCAGCTCTCGGCCCCGCCGTCTTGGGTACATCAGTAAGGAGGCCATCCCAGGGAATCTGATGCAGTGCCCTTGGTGGAAGCCCAAGTCTTGTAGCACAGCCTCCCCTGTGCGGCTGGGCAGCGAGCTTGGGGAATGACGTAGGCAGGACTTCCAGGAACTGACTGACGGGGGGCCTGTCATGGAGCCTGGCTGGGTGACGTCATAAGCCTGTGTGGATCACACAGATTCTTGCCCACCTGCCCCTCGGGTGCCTTCCTCTGCCTTCCTGCCCACCCTTTCCTTCCTAGCTCGTGCTCTCTCAACACCAACACCCATCCCTCTGCGCAGAGTCTAGACCAGCATCGTAGGGATACGCCACGATTCGCAGCAACTCCTAGAAGTTTGCATTCTGCGGCAGACCGCCCCAGCCACCTTCCTGGGCTCCAAGCTTTCTCTCAGCTCTCGGCACTCAGTGCGGTGCCTCCTGGGCCTGGCCCTGAGCATGCCCCTTCGCTCTCCCAGAAGATGGCTCTGTGTGTGTGTGTGTGTGTGTGTGTGTGTGTGTGTGTGTGTGTGTGTGTGTGCTGGGGCAGGGGAGCTGCATCTCTGGCTGACTGGAGGCCTCGTCCCAAAGGAGATTGCACGCATTCCAATGCGTTTTCTCCTTGTCCCGCGATCCTTGGTACCCACCTCTCTTACATGTTGGCCCACCTGTGAGCCTGTGAGCGCACTGAAGGGCAGGGCTGGGAGGGTCCTCTCTGCAGGGCTGGGAGGGTCCTCTCTGCAGGGGCTGGGAGGGTCCTCTCTGCAGGGGCTGGGAGGGTCCTCTCTGCAGGGCTGGGAGGGTCCTCTCTGCAGGGGCTGGGAGGGTCCTCTCTGCAGGGGCTGGGAGGGTCCTCTCTGCAGGGCTGGGAGGGTCCTCTCTGCAGGGGCTGGGAGGGTCCTCTCTGCAGGGCTGGGAGGGTCCTCTCTGCAGGGCTGGGAGGGCCTGGGCCTGGCATGTCCCACAGTGCTTAAGATGCTGTTTGAGATGTTCGCATCTCTTAGCAGTGTGCCTCGCTTCAAGTTCCAGTTCTGTTTCCAATGCCAGCTCCTTGCTTCCCAAGGAGGCAACAGGTGATGGCTCAAGTACTTGGCTCCCTTCTCTCCATGTGCACTGACTTCCTGGCTCTGGGGTTCCCCTGGCCCACCTCTACTATGGGCATTTGGGGGGAGGGGTAAACTAGCAGATAGCAAATCTCTCTCTTAAATAAAATGCATTCTTAAAAAATGCAAATCATGTTTTTCTAAAGCCCAGGCCCCAGGGAAGTGTAACTCAAGCCCACCATATGATATCACCTCCCACCCATCAGACAGGCACTATGAAGAGGCAGGAAATCACAAATGCATTGGAGGGTGTGGGGTAAACGGAACCCTTGACCACTGCGATGGGGGTGCACAATGATGTGCCCACTCAAGAGTGTCAGAGCAGAGAGGCTGTATAACCCAGAGATTTCATTTCTAAAGTAGCCCCGGAGAGCAGGGAGTCGAGCAAGCCTAGGCGTACCCCTGTTCATAGCAGCCATGAGGTAGAAACTGCTGAGCGTGCACGGGGAGACGAATGCAGCGACAGCATGCAGCGGACGCACAGCCCCGGAATGTTGCTCGGCCTCCCAGAAAAAGGCAGTTCTGACTTGGGCTGCAGCCCGGATGAAACCAGAGGACATGCGGCGACAGGACGTGAACCTGCTGTAAAAAGATAGCCCCCCAAAGAGAGTCAAATTCATAGAGACAGGAAGAAAGATCAGATTAACCAGGGCTGGGGTTGGGGAAATTAGTTGTGATTTAGTTTGTGAGTTTTGTAAAACGTACTACTCCCAGAGCAGCACAAACAAGTGTGTGTGTGTGTGTGTGTGTGTGTGTGTGTGTGTGTACAGAGACTGTGAGGAGTTGGCTCAATGATAACGGAGATGGGAAAGTCGAAAACCTACAGGTCTGGGGCCCAGGCCAGAAAGGAGCCACCACGGGCGGACCAAGGTCATCTGCGGGGGGAGCCCCACCTGCTCTGCGGTGAGCTGTGTGTCAGCCTCTGCCATACTCAGATCCTGAGCCGATTGGACGAGGCCCACCCAGACCCACGGAAGGCAATCCACCTGCCACACCCTCGGGCAAACAAATGCAGACACGAGACCCTGCCCCATGAACACGCAACACTAACGAGCACGCGGACACAATCAGCTCTCGGGGGCAGGAGAGGGGTTTAACCCCCTCAACTGTGCACTTACACACAGCTACGCTGGCCTGATGCCAGTGTGCCTTCACCCTACATGGCCCCCTGATGGCATGCAAGTTGTTAGGCCCTCTGAGCCCCTTTCAGCCAATCAGAGACACTGGGCCCAGGACGACGAGGCCCCTCCGAGGGTGGTGGGGAGAATGAACGGAGAAGCTTGCTAACATCTTCGGTGCATGCAACACCTCGTACCCAAATAGGTGCTAGGTTTATTTTAGATGACTGCTATGGCTGCTGTTACTATCCCCAGCACCTAACAATGCCACTCCCTCTGCATGTGAAGTGAACAAGTGAACGAGCAACCTTAATTACTCTCTGGGGCCCGACACAATAGCCTAGCACCTGAAGCCCTCATCTTGCACACACCAGAATCCCATATGAGCACCGGTTCTAATACCAGGTCCCACTTCCCATCCAGCTGCCTGTTTGTGGCCTGGGAAAGCAATCAAGGACGACCCAAAGTCTTGGGACCCTACCCCATGTGGGAGACCCAGAGGAGGCTCTGGGTTGCTGGTTTCAGATCAGCACAGCTCCAGCCATTGCGGCTGCTTGGGGAGTGAGTCAGCGAACAGAAGATCTTCTTCCCTGTCTTTTAAAAAATGACTCTCTGTGTCTCAGGTCTGGTTTTCATCCACGTAGTGGAAGAGATAACAGTAGTTGTTGTGATGACTTTGTGTGTGTGTGTGTGTGTGTGTATGTGTGTGTGAAGAGCTCTGGTGGCGCCTGACACAACAACAATTAGCTACCACCACTATTAGGGATAATAATGGGTAACTTTTCCCTTCAGTTCCTCTGCCCCCTCAGTGGTGACTGATAAGTGACCAGCAGGGGGCGATGTAGCGCAGGACCTTTTCTATGAAGACTTGCAGAATCAAGAGCAAGAAGACAGAGCCGCTGTCTGCTGACCACTCGGCTCTTAGCCTCCCAAGTGGCAGGGCAGTGAAGGCCTTTATCTTTCTCCATCTCCCACCAGCAAGGTGGCCATGACCAGACTGGCTTTGAGGTGGGTGCCACTGAAGACTCCCCAGGTGTCAGACAGAGGTTAAAGCCCTGGGAGAAGTGGCAGTGAAGGGAGGAGCCGCGAACCCAGGGCTGCTGGGAAGATGCAGTGCAGGCGGGACCCAAGCGAGTCCTCGGCGCATACATGTTAAGATCACCTGATCACGGCCTTCGAAAATGCTGGGTGAGCCTAGCAGTGAGAAACGGTCCCCCAGCTCGCCTTGTCTTCAACGTGGTGCAAGTGAGCGCTGTGATTTGAATGTGATCTGTCCCTTCTGAAATTCTCTTTGGAATCTATTGGGGTTTGGAGATGAGGTCTACAGAAGCTGCAGGCGTTGGGGAGTGAATGTCATTGTTAAATTAAATCTTGAAATATTAGAAAGAAGCCATTGCGGGCCCGGCGCGGTGGGGGCGCAAGTGGTTAAGGTCCTCGCCTTGCACGCCCGGGATCCCATATGGGCGCCGGTTCTAATCCCGGCAGCCCCGCTTCCCTTCCAGCTCCCTGCCTGTGGTCCAGGAAAGCAGTGGAGGACGGCCCAAAGCTTTGGGACCCTGTGCCCGCGTGGGAGACCCGGAAGAGGCTCCTGGCTTCGGATCGGCATAGCATGGGCCGTTGCGCTCACTTGGGGAGTGAATCATCGGACGGAAGATCTTCTTCTCTGTCTCTCCTCTCTGTATATCCGCCTTTCCAATAAAAAAATACTAAAAATAAAATCTTCAAAAAAAAAAAAAAGAAGCCATTGTGTTGTTGAGAGGGCTTAAGGAAGGTCTCTCTGCAGGTCTGGGTTGAACGCTTGCAGCAGGAGAGCCTGGGTGAGGGACCAGGATGGTAGCTGTCATAGACGTGGTTACCCTTGGGTCTGTCTGTTTTTGCACATGTCCACTGATGCTACTACACTGTGAAGCAGCACGAGGCGCTGGCCAAACGTGGCCACCCAAGCCTGGCTTTGGGTCTTCCTGGCTTTGAAAACCATGAGCCAAAAGATTTTTTTTTTTCTTTTTCCTGGAATGGTATCCACACTGGGTCTTCTACACCCAACAACTATGGTCAATTTTCGTGTCAGAACAAGGTTAGGGAAAAGGGAATACATGTCAGCTAATAAAACCTTCGTTTTCTAACAGCAAATTTTATTTCTGACCACCTTCTCAGATAATGACACGTGGTTCTGAAATAAAAGGCTGGATGCAGCAGCCCTCCCTTGAGGTGGCACGGGGGGGGGGGGGAACTTCCATGTCGCTCTCCGCAAAGCCACCACTGGCTGAGGCCAGAAGCCCTCCTGGGGACAGTCCTGCCTCTGGAGGCAGGCGTACCCATGTCTCGTCTGGATTACCACCAGGCTCGCGACTCCCTGGGCATAACTCTTTGCAAACAAGCTCCAAGGACAGGGATATGCTGCCTCGTGGAGCATCTTCCAGAATATGCAAAATCTCCAACGCGTCTGGCACACGGCGGGGCTCATGCAATCTGCTGCAGGATCCGCACGCTGTGCTCACGCAAGAGTCCCACAATGTTTACGGAAAGCAAACATGGGGATAACCAACATAAACGGCGCTTTCGTGTGTTTAATTATAGAAGGGAGGAGATTTACTTTTCCACCGGGATTGTAGACTCAGTGTCTAAGAGAGCAAGTGATGTGATGGGGAGAGGTTGTGATGGGGAGAGGGGAGCGTTTAAACCCAGGGGGGAGTCATGAGGACCCTAGAGGTGGACTTCTCTGCTTGGGTCCAGCCACTGGTTGCCAAATCTTCTGACTTTTGACAAGAGAAGCTAGAAGCCCATGTGAAATCTCTAGATATACAAAACATGGGGGTAGGGTGGGCTTATTTCTGTCATGTGATCACACCCACTACCTCTGCCTGGAATCACCGACTCACTGTTGGCCATGAAACTAAAACACTCACCTGTACCCATTCTTCTCCGCTGGTGGTAACAAAGGCTTCCTGTTCAACAGGCACTCCTCACCTGTGGCCAGCAGGCATTGTCTCCTACCTGCTTTAGGATTTCCCCCTTTCGTGATCCACTTCTGCACCCCAAATCCTACCCCAACTGCCATCAACACCACCCACTCCGAGATTGACTGGCCACTGCAGAATCCAAAGGCTGTGGATGTACGTAGTTCACACACGCCCCTACAACCTTCTGCTGCTCCCTCGGTCCAAGAGGGCCTTCCCTGGCTCTCAGGAGGTGTTTCTGTTCACTCCTGGCCCACAGGCTTCTCTCGATGCTACTCCCAAAAGTTGGGGTCCCAAGGGGTTCTGACTCCTGCTTCTGCCAGCAGCACACACCTGCTTGGGAAGATGGTCCACTAACCCAGAGCTTTAGACACACACACACACACACACACACACACACACACACACACACACCTATCTCCAGCCCAGGGTTCTGGGAGCTCTGCACCTCCTGCCAGTCACACACTGGCCATGCCAGCCCGGCAGGTCCAACGCTGCTCCCTCGGCTCTGTAACCGAGCTCACAGAATGCTACCACCACCTGCTCATTCATGCACAAGTCTGTCTGCCTCCACTGACTGCCCCTACTCCGCTTCCCTCAACTGTCAACAAGACCAGCACCACCTGCCCCAAGGGTGTCCGTCTCCTCTGCACAACCATGGTCCAGGCCACCACGGCCACCAGACCCCTGACATACAGGTTTCCAGCCTTACTCCCTCGAGCCAGGCCTCCTGGTCATGCGTGTGAATACACAGAATCTGAAGGTTATGTGGAGGTGCCAAGATTCTGCCGCGCCTAAACTCTGCTGTGCAACCCCCAAGGCTGCACTTCCTCCAGCACAGGTGTTGCTGGTCCTTGGGCCACTTCCCTGGCTTCCAGTCCTACTGGCTGTTCGTTCCGGCCTCACGGCACCACGGGCCTGCATACATACCGCACCGTCCTCACTCACATCCTTTTTCCAGACCTCAGCCTAGACGTGTCTGCACCATGAGAATCCCCTCGACCTTTCCCAGCTTGAGAGGTGACTTCCCTTGCAGCCCAGAAGCCCTCTTGCCTTGCCTACTGCTATGCCCAGGGCTCAGCAAGGACCTGGCCCAGACTAGGCAACTAACACGTACTTGCGAAGGTCACTGTTGCTGCTGGTGGTGCTCCAGGGGACAGGGTCTCAGGCCTCATCAACTTCAACTCTAGAAAGTGGATACCCCGGAAAAAATGGATGCTGTGCTCAAGTCCTCCATGAGGCAGGGAGGGAGAGGGACCAGACCCAAGAATGCTTATTCCCAGACCAGCCTTCCTACCCCCTCATCCTCCCCTTGCCCTCACTGGGATACCCAGTACTCAACCCCTTCGATCCCCACCTCTGCCCCCTTGTGCCCTTTGCAGGCCTTCCTAGCTCTTTGCCAGTTGTCTGGGCATCCTCAGACTCTGCCCAGGCTGACAGAGTGCAGTCACTCAGGACCCTGGCTCATGCAGCTCTCAGTTTGAAAGTGAGCTGCGCAGGCGACCTTGGCCTGCTCTTGCTGTCTGGACCCCTCCCCTTGGCTGCCAGACCGGCAGCAGGTGAGGCAGCCGCGCCAGAGCCCTTCAGCAGAGCTGCGCAGAGTCCAGAGCCCAGGCTGGCGTGCCGTCTCCATGGGGATGGCCAAAGGGCAGCCTGCCCCCTCTGCACTTCCTTCAGCTGCTCTGCTGCATCTGCCACGAGGGAAAGTTCTCCAAGCTTCTTCCTGTACAACTCCTCACTGAGGGTCGGCCACTCTGTTTCATGTTTTACGTTTTGATTCGCAAGCAGTCAGCAACAGCAACTGGCTAAGACAGAAAGGGCAGTGGGGCTTGGGGACAGGCAGCTGAACAGCAGAGTTAGGGATCTCCCCATTTCCCCCATTACTGACAACCCAGAAGCTCCTGGCACTTGCAGTTAATAGCCATATCCCCGGCTGCACAGCCCCGGCTATGCCTTCTTTGGCCATGCTGGGTGCTGGAAACTGTCAGCTTTTCTGAGGGGGTGTCAGGGTGGGACTCTCCCAAGACCTGAGGCTTGAATGGCTCCCGGAGGGGTTCCCTGTGCACAGGTATCCGCTAGGAACGGTCAGAGCCAGGCTTTGCCCACTGCTTACCCTGGCCGGCAGGGGGTCTCAGGCATCAGGCAGCAAGCCCAGGTCCTCGGGCTCACAGCCCGGCGGGGGGAGTGGGGGGACCTCTCCAGACAAAGGATCCTGGCAAGAAGCAGGCTCAGAAAAAGATTGGAGGAGGCCCCACATCCGTTGCCGTGGGCCAGGCCGCGGCCGAGAGGTCCGCTTCTGAGGAGGAGCGCGTGGCTTCGCCGTGGATGCGCTGGTGCCGCACCAGGTGCGTCTTGCGGCTGAAGCTCTTGCCACACTGCAGGCACGGGAAGGGGCGCGAGCCTGTGTGGATCGCCTGGTGGCGGATCAGGTTGGTTTTGGAGCTGAAGCTGCGGGCGCAAATGGCACAGGCGTGGGGGCGACTGCCCGTGTGTACCGCCTGGTGGCGGCCCAGGTGCGACTTGCGGCTGAAGCGGCGGCCACACTGCGTACAGGCGAACGGCCTGGCCCCGCTATGCGCCCTGGCGTGGGCGACCAAGTTGGGCCGGGAGCCGAAGCGACGGCCACACTGGGCGCAGGCGAAGGGTCGTTCTCCAGTGTGCACGCGCCGGTGCCGCGCCAGGTGCTGCCCGTGAGCGAAGCCGCGGCCGCAGTCGGAACAGAAGAAGGACCGGTCGCTAGCAGGTGCGCGCTGGGCAGCCGCGGGGCCCGAGCCGGGGGCACAGTCCGGACCCCGGGGAGCACAGGCCAGGGGCTCGGTCGTGGCAGGGTCCACCGAGGCGCCCAGCGCACACTCCTCACACCCAAAAGGACGCCCCTCATTGCGATGCAGACACTGGTGAGTGGCGAGGTTCTTTTTCCAGCCGAAACTCAGGCCGCAGTCGGAGCAAGCAAAAGGCCTGGGCCCCGGAGGGGAGGGGGTGGGTAATGCAGCAGGGGAATGGGGCGAGGCGGGAGCTTCGGGGGAAGGCTGGGTCCTGCTGGCCGCCTCGTGCACCCTCTGGTGCCGCACCAAGTGCTGCTTGTGTGTGAAGCTGCGGGCGCACTGGGCGCACTGGTAGGGTCTCTCGCCCGTGTGGATGCGCTGGTGTCGAATCAAGTGCGTCTTCTTTCGAAAGCGTTTCTCGCACTCGGTGCAAGGGAAGGGCCGCTCGCCCGTGTGGGTCTTCTGGTGGGAGCCCAGGTGTATCTTCTGACTGAAGCGCTTACCGCACTCTGCACACGGGTAGGGCCGCTCGCCCGTGTGGGTGCGCAGGTGGCGGGTCAGGTGCGCCTTCTTGCTGAAGCGTTTGTCGCACTCAGAACACGGGAAGGGTCGCTCGCCGTGGTGGCTGCGCTGGTGTAGCAGCATGTGCGTGCGCTGCGTGAAGCTGCGCCCGCAGTCCGGGCAGGCGCAGGGACCCTCGCCCCGGTGCAGCCTCTGGTGTAGCCGCAACGTCAGCTGGTCCCGAAAGCGCCGCTCGCACTCTCCGCAGCCGTAGGGCTTCTCCGCGACCGGAGCCCACCCGGCCAGGGCTAACCCACTCAACGCCCCTGGTGTGCCTGGCTCCAGTTTGTATGCAGCCGCCAAGTGACCCAGGTCAGGCGCAGGAAACGGGTTGGGCAGTAAGGACAGATGCTGGGGCCATTCCACTTCCTCTTCGGCCTCCTGCTCCTCATCCTCGACTTTGACCTTCCGAATCATCCACTCCTCCCCTGAAAACACAAAACAGAAATAGTCTAGCAGGCCCCAGGCTGCAACACGTATTCACCAACTGGCTGCCACTTCCTGGAGCCCGGCAGTCCGGCTTCCGCTTTCTTCTCTTTTTACCCCAATACCCCTGGGAATGAGCCAAGATTCCCAAGCTCCTCTCTCGGCGCCCCTCCCATCGTCTCTACAGCCAGAATTACTGGAGACAGCCCATCCTCCCCCAACACACACACACCTGCTTTACTCCCAGGCTTGCACTTCACTAAAAAGCCTTCCCAGCCTCCTTAGCAGTCACTGCTTCCCTTGAATAAGAATGCTGCTCACCAGGTCTCCTAATGGCCACTCTGGCTCACGCCTCTATGGGGACCTCCCCAAGACCTTCCTTTCTGAAACCAGTCTCCCCGGAGGGGGGGGGGGGAGGTGTTCTTTGCTCCCAATTGGTTGATTCCCGAGCCTCCCCTGGCTGCTGTGAGCCCAAACTGTGACCTTCTTCCCCCAGCACGATGCCCTTGGAACCTTGACCTCTCAAACAGGTGGCTTCTCCTGCTCTCCACCTGACCTCCAGCTGCCAGACAGCCAGGGCATCCTTCTAGTCCTTCCTGCTGTCTCTCAAGCACCCCAACATGTCCCCGTAGCAACTCCCTTCCTTCCTATTGAGACAGCCCAAAGGGAAACCACAGTTTAGGAAAGGAGGCTGAATTTGACACAACTTGGGGAACCCACGCAGGCTGTCAGCTCCCAGCGGGGCAGAGAGCGCCCTCTAGAGGAATCTCGTCCAAAGGTAGACTTGAGTTTCCGCATAACTTGGACAAAACGCAGGGGGCAGGGCCCAGGAATCTGTTCCCTTTCTTGAAAGCCCCCAAGGTGACCATGTGACTTCCTGCTGGGCGAGACTACCCTACCCACCGACGGCCGCCAGGACACCTACATCCAGTTTACTTCTGGCAATCCACCGGTTCCCATCAACTGTCTACTACTTAGACTGCGGTTTGTGCTAGTTTCCAACTCTGGAACTATCACGAGATCCTAACTCCAGCTGAGCCACAGAAGAGCCTGACAGAATAGAGACTTTGCTGCATCCAAGGCTCACCCTTAACCTGGTCCAACTTTCTCGCTTGTCTCAAACGTGAACCTTTCATGACAGCCTCGCTCCTCTTTTGACCTTGTCACATGTCAGCTTGCCTGCTGAAAAAGTCTCAGCCTAGAATGTCATCCCATCTTCCACCCACCTCTCCTCAGAGCTGAAGGGCCCACCTTTTTCAAAATGCGATACAAAAAATTGACATGGGGGGGGGGGGTCCTGACACTGTGGCACAGTGCGTCGAGCCACCGCCTGCAGATCAACATCCCATATGGGAACTGGTTCTATTTCCAGCTGCTCCACTTCCCATCCAGCTCCCTGCTAACGCACCTGGAAAAAGCAGAAGAAGACAGCCAAGTCCTTGGGCCCCTTGCACCATTGTAGAAGACCCAGAAGCTCCTGGCTCCTGGCTTTGAATCGGATCAGCTCTAGCCGCTGTAGACATTTGGGGAGTGAACCAGGAGGCAGAAGATTTCTCTCCCTCTCTCCCCGTAACTCTACCTTTCAAATGAATAAATATATCTTTTTTATGTAAAAACATTCAAGATTTTTGACAAATTCAATGCATATTTTAAAATTACTTTATTTTCATTGGAAAGGAAGATTTATAGAGAGAAGGAGAGACAAAGAGAAAGATGCTCCACCAACTGGTTCACTCCCCAAATGGCAACAATGGACAAAGCTGAGTCAATCTGAAACCAGAGGCTAGGAGCTTCTTCTGGGTCTCCCATGCAGGTGCAGGGTCCTAAGGCTTTGGGCATGCTCTCCTACTTTCCCAAGCCACAGGCAGGGAGCTGGATGGGAAGTGGAATAGCTGGGGCATTAACTGGCGCCCATATGGGATGCTGATGCTTGCAATGTGAGGATTAGCTAACTCAGCCATTGGGCTGGGCCCAGGATGTGTTACTACAAACTCCTAGGTCATTTACTAGTAACACTGTTATATTTACTTGTCACCTGCCTTTGCAATGTTCCTCTCCTTGTCCCGATTCCTATGAGTGTCATCTCAGCTAAATTTTAGCTTCTGAGCACAGACAGTTTGCAATCCAACAGCATCTGTCTTGATCATGTCATGAGTGTGAGAATTGCCACTATTATATTTACTTGTCACCTGCCTTTGCAATGTTCCTCTCCTTGTCCCGATTCCTATGAGTGTCATCTCAGCTAAATTTTAGCTTCTGAGCACAGACAGTTTGCATTCCAACAGCATCTGTCTTGATCATGTCATGAGTGTGAGAATTGCCACTATTTGTTGAGCATTCACTACAGATCAAGCCCTGGACACACCCTGATGCCAACCTTCGTAACCAAGACATTGAAGAAAGCAAAACACCAGAAGGCAATACAGCCTACCAGAGAGCACTTAGCTGGGAGATGTGGGACAAGAATTCAAACTAGGCCATCTCATCCCATACTTCCTAAATGTCTGTATACTGTAGACAGCCCATTGGATATGTGACATCACTCAGGCAAGAGGGACAAGAACTGTGCTGGGGGAGAGAGGTGACACATGGGGTTGGGGAGTGAGAAACAGTGATCTGAAAGCCTTGGGAGGGGGTGACGAGTTGAATACAACAGACTTTGGATCGTTCTAGATCAGTGGGTGTTGGCAGGAAGGCACAGATGGGAAAGGCTGATCCATAACACCTTTTGTCTTCATGACAGCTGCTGAGCAAACATGAATTTGGACCGAAAGAGATGAAGAGGGGGCATGAGGACTTCTGAAGGGGGTCTGGGGTGAGGGTACATTTCTCTTGGGGGTGGTCTGCCCCTCTGATTCCCCATGTCCACAAATGTGAAATCTCCTTTGGGATCAGCAGAATGGTGCCAGGGCCTGAATTCCCCTTGGCTGGGAATGGCTGTGTCCAGGGGTGATCCACTTCAGCCCTGAGCTTGCTAGAGCCCCTGGGGGAACGCACGGAGGGGAACAACTCACCTGGGCAGGAGCCCATGGGCTCAGTCTTCTGGGGTGGGCACAGCTGGCCTCCAAGGCAGGAAGTCTCAGCTTGTTCAGTGTGAGCCCCCTCCTCGGGTCTGGGAGCTTCGGGTCCTGGCAGAGAACAGGGTACTTCAGGGATACTGGAAGCACTAGAGATGGGTGAGGGGCCCCACCGTGCTAAGAAGCCCCCAAGTCAGCTGGCATGTGATACCTGCCTGGGGCAGCCTCAGACTCCCTCAAGCCCAGCACCTGCTGAGGTTGTACAGATGCAGAAAGCCGCTGAAGTTTCCAGAATATGTAAGTGTGAAGCAGTGCCAGCCTGAGGCTCCAAGAAGCAGGGCCGGGGACTCCTCCTCCAAGGTCCCCCTTTAGTTCATGGGAAATCAGGTGGGAAGGGCCGGGCAGAGCTCCTACCTGAGGCGCTGTGAAATCTCTCCTGCTAGAAGCTCCTCCCTGCTCCTGGTCAAATCCCCACTCAGCTCACCTTCTCCAGCCTGCAGGGTCCCTCCCTTCTGCCCCTCCCCTCCTCCCTGGCAACAGCTTCAGTCTTCCCCCTGCACAGGATGTCCCATGTTCTCACACAGCTTATACATGTGTTTACTGTAATTGCAGTGTGTTGACTATGCACTCATGAGAGGTAAGCTCCCAGAGGGCAGGGGTCTGGGGTTGCTGCTCTCTGAGCCCCCCTCCCCTGTCCCTGTCCCCACCTTACCTGGGTGCACGCCCAGGGTCTGCTCTTCCCTGGAAGAGGCTGGCTGCTCCGGGGCTTTGGAGGACCCCTCCCTGGGCTCACTCTGGGGGGCCAACTCCGGCTGACCCACAGAAAAGCCTGTTGCACACACAGACAGTCGGTCAGGGGTGCAGACTCTGCCTGCCCAGCCAGCCCCAGGGGCTTTCCCCAACACTTAAAGGATGGGGTCTCCTGTCAGCAGGGACCAGGATCAGCCCAGGCCCCCTAGCAGGCTGGCCTTGCGCACCCTCAGCAGCACAGAAGGAAGATGTGGAATGTACATGATGGAGTGGGGAGAGGGGTGCTAGTCCCACAGCCCCCCAGTCCTCTTCCTGGGGAGTTCCTCGGGGTCTCGGGGTTTCAGGCTCCCACGCTCTGGGGGTCCCCACGCCCTGCTTCCCCTCCCCCCCCATTCAGCCCCCTCACCCAGGGAGTTGAGGGCCTCCAAGGTCTCCCTCATGGCAACCCAGAGCAGCTCCTCCTGGGGATCAGGCCACAGACCCTAAGAGAAGAAGAGCCATCTTCAGTCTTCTTATGCCAGCCTCCACATGCGCCCTGGCCCTGCCCCTCCTCTACCCCAGCAGCTCTCCCCTGAAAGGTGTGTCTCGAGGCACAGCTGGAGGAGGGGGCAGGCTGGGATGGCCTGCAGAAGGAAAAACCACCTTGAAAACACCGAGGCCGACCCAAGAGGAAGGCCTTGAAAAACCACTTCTGCTAGCTTGGGTTCAGCACCGGCGAGCAGCAGCCCCCAGCTGCCCTCAACTGGCAGGTGGCAGAGCCAGTCTCAGACCACTGGCCCCTCCACCCCACCCCACCCCACCCCGCATTTGGCCTTCACCCGGGGCGCTTCCACCCCTGCACCTTGGGGCCTTTGCCTGGGGGGCTTCACCATACCCTGGGCCTTGCTGGGGGGCTCCACCTACACCTGGGGCCTGGGGGGCCTCCACCCCTATACCCTGGGGGCCTTCGCCTGGGGCGCTTCCACCCCCCCTCCGCATTTGGGGGCCTTCTTCTGGGGGTGCCTCCACCCCTGCACCTTGGGCGCCTTCGCAGGGGGGGCGCCTCCACCCCTACACCTTGGGCGCCTTCGCCTGGAGATGTGCAAGGCTCATTAGATGCTCTGGGGAGACGCTGAAGGGTGGGCGACCAGGGTGGGTGGTGGGAAACTTCATCTCCTAGGCCCTGCAGCTGTCACTGCGGGGAGTTGGTGAAACCCGAGCCAGCCAGGGGCGGGGAAGGAGTGTCACTTTAGGTCCCCCGCTGGGAGAACCCCTGGTAGGGGGGGAAGGGTCCTTGCAGAAGTAGGACAGGGCTGTGGCGTCTTCCCTAAACTCCTCCCTAGAACCCATCCCCCGCGCCCTCTGGGCTGCTCTAGGTCTCCACGCCCGTCCTCGCCCTCCCCCCTCGCCCAGGCAGCTCTCCCTCCATCCTCCCCTCGCCCTCCGCCTTCCGCCCTCTCTCCCCGGAGCTCCTCCCCGGTCCCACCCCCGCTCCGCCCGCCAGCCCCCTCCGGTTGGCCCTCGGCGGCCGCCGCCTCCCCTGACCCTCCACTCGGGGCATCCTCGGCGGCCGCGCTCCCCGCCCCCCGGCCCAGGCTGGGGAGTGGAGGGGGGTCCCTCCCGCTCCAGCCCCCTCCCTTCCTCCCCCCTCCTCTTTTCCTTCCTCCCCGCCGCCCGCCCGCCCCCTCGCAGCTCCTCTCCCCCACCTCACTGTCCCCTCCCCTTCCCCCTCTTCCTCCCCCGCTCGGGTTTCTCTTCCTTCTCCTTCCCTCCCCGCACCCCGGCTCCCGCCTCTCCCCTCCCCAGCCCGTCCTCCTCCCGGCCTCCCTCCCTCCTGCAGCTCTCCTTCCCCTCCGCGGCCCCCGCCTCCCTTCCCCCCTGCTTCCCCGGCAGGCTCTCGCCGCGCTTCCCTCCCCTCCCCTCCCCCTTGCAGCCCGCGCCCCGGCTCTCCGCGCCCCGGCCCCTCCCCGAGGCTGGGGGTCGCGGGTCGGTCCCGGCTCGCCCGCACCTTCTCACCAGCCCTGCCCCTCCCCAGCCCGCCTCCCGCGGTACCCCAGGCTCCTGGAGACGCCTCCCCCTCGGCGGCGCCCCCGTGCCGATCTCTGCTCCCCCTGCACACACACACACACCCCGACTTCTCATCCCCCCTCCCAAGTTTCTCTCGCCGTCGCCCGCCGCCTCCGTGCGTCCCCCACCGACACTCCAGGTCCCGGCGCCTTCCCCGGCTTGGGCTCACCTGTCAAGCGCCCTGCTCTCCGGCCCCTCCCCAGCGGCCCGGGGTGCCGCGCCACCTCCTCCTCCTCCGGGTCCCCTTCGACCCCCTCCCACTCATCCCCCTACCCCCGACCCTCCCACCCTTGTCCCACCCGCCCCCCTCCCCGCCCTGCCCCCGGGGTCCCCGTTCCCTCTCCACCGCTGCGCACCCTGCGCGCCCCGCCCTCCCTCCCCAGGTCCCAACCCCTGCCCGCGCCCCTCCCCCGCCGCCCGCGCCCCTGCCCCCGGGCTGTCACCTGCACCCAGAGCGTCGCTCCTCTGCTCGGGAAGCGGGGCGGAGCCGCCGGCAGCCGGGAGCCTCCCCGGCCCTTACCTGGCCGGCCGGACGCTTTACCCGCTTGCTCGCGGTGGGGACCCAGGCGCCCCGGCCTCCTACCCTAGCCGGCTCTGCTCACAATGGCGCCCGCTGCCTGCTGCTCGGGTGCAGACTGGCCGAAAGACGGACGGACTGACAGCCCCGAAACTTAGCGGGGAGGGGAGAGGGGAAGACGGCGGAGGGAGAGGGCGCGGGGAGGAAGCGGGCGGGGAGTCCCGGGGGCTGCAGGCGGGGCGGGGGTGTCCTCCGGAGTGGGGTCGCGGGGTTAGGGTTTGCAGGTGATGGTCGGGAGAGGTACGGCGCCCGGGAGTAGGTGACGGAAAGTGGGAGCTCAGGACCGGAGCCGGGAGGAGGGAGAGCAGGCTCCGGAGGAAGGGCACCGGGGCTGCGAGGGAGGGTGCTCGGCGCCGCGAGGGAGGAGCCGGGGAAAGGTGGAGCTCGGGCGGGGAGCGGCGAGAAGTAGGGGGCCAAGGGGACGTGTTGGGAGGGGGGGGTCGTGTGAGAGTTACGAGGACCCGCCTGTCCCCGCCCGCCACACGGATGAACCCCGAACCCAGCCAAGCCCACACCCTCCAGTCGCAGACTCGACCCAAAGCCCGCGGCGGGTGATGCCAAAGGGGAGAGGGCTGTGCCTCCCGGGCCCTTCCAACTTGCTGTTGGCGTGCAGCCAGGTCCTGTGGGGGAAGGCCCGGGCGGGGCCTCCGAGGGCGGGACCCGTGGGAGGGGCAGAGAGGGGCTTCGGAGTGGGGAGTCCTGCTAGCGGGCCACCTGTGGCCTGCAGGGCACCTGCAGTTAAGTGTAGAGGCTGCCCCGGACCCAGGGGACGGGCTCCTGGGAGGCCAGACCCACTCACCCTGCCCACTTCAGTGGCTACAGCAGAAGTCGCATTCTAGGCTTCCCCTCCTGGGTTCTGGCCCTTTAGGGAGAAAGGAGGGCAGTTGGAAAGCAGAGTTGGGACACTGAGAAGGAGAGGTGGGAGAGCTACCACTCCTGGTCTCTGCATCCCTGTAGTGACCCCAGACTGGCCCAGGGCAGGGACACCCTCAGGATCCCCGTGAAATGTTTACTAAGTCTGACTTAGCAGGCTTCCTCCTCCAGGAGGGGCAGGTGCTGTGAGCATCTGTGCCTGTCCTTGGCAGACATGGGGCGTGTCCACGTTTGTCAGCCTGGATTGAGAGTAAGTGAGGCTGAGCACAAGGGTGGCCAGTGCCAGACCCCTGGGTTTCAAACGCTTTGGAAGCTTCCTGATCTTTTTGATCATGGGACCAGTGGTGGACACAGGCAAGGACGCGCTTAACCTTGGCTTGGGTTCTGGCAGCCTCCTCCCTCCCTCCGTGTGGGACGACTGGGCAGCAGGCACAGTGGTGTATCCGGCTGAATAGATGGGGACGCCTGAGGTTCAGAACGCATTCCAGCCTGGGAGCTGTGCTGGTAACCAGGATGTAACCAGGATTCCTCTGGGACTGCCCCCTTCTAACAGGACCCTGGGATTAGCCTGTCCGGCTCAGCCCCCTCCCCCTGCCTGGCTCAGCTCTGCTCCCTGCCCTCACACTGCCCATCCAGGCACCCTCCCTGGTCATGTCCCTGGAGGAGAGGGTGCAGGTGGGCCACCTGTCACCAGGAGAATTCCAACTACCCTGGAAACTTTTGTTGCTTCTACTCAGTAGCTTTCACTCCTTGCGTGCCTGCTCAGGAGTGTGGAGGTGGGAAAATAATGAGGACCCCCACAAGGCCAGGACTGTAGAGCTGGGAAATCCATGGGTCATTGAGCCCAGTAACCTTGTTTCTGGAGGTTAGGCCAGCCTTCAGAAGCCACTGAAGAATATGGCTGGGTCCTCAGGAAACAAGTACACACACGCCTTTCTTTTTTTTTTTTTCATTATTATTTAATTTTGATCATCTTTGCATAGTTGATTAGGGCACAGAAGGTCAAGGGCTACAAGAAAGTGGGTAAGACCCTTGTTTCCACATTCTCTTTCTCTCTCTTTGTTTTTTGTTTGTTTGTTTTTTCTTTTTCCTGTATCTGGGGTAAAGGAAGAGACAAAGGAGAAGCCCCACCTGGCCTCCCACCCATCCCAGGGTCCCCGATGTGGGTGCATGCTCAGAGGGCCCTGCTCAGGTGGTTTTGATAGTTCAACAGTTCTGAATTGCTGCTGCTAGTCCTGCCATTCCAAGCACGATGAAATCTCTCCAGAATCCAGTGGCTTAGAGTCTCCGTTTGCCCAGATTTTCACTGCTGACATATGACTGGGGTAGTTGATTGATTTGTTCTGTCCTCTGTTGTGGTACCAGGTGTCCTCTGCAGGTTCCAATGGACTGCCATATCCTCCACGTGCACCTGGATATGCTGTCCACTGCTCCATCTGAGCCTCTGAGGAGGCTCAGCTTTGACACATGCACTCCACGTCAGACCATGGAACCTGCACTTCGTGATTGGGGTTCTGAGTGCAGCAGTTCAGTTGGAGGGATTCTCAAAGAAACTTCATCTGAGGTTATCCCAGACCCGATCTTGTGTGTGCATGGCTGCACAGGGTAGTGAAGCGTGTGGTTTGGTCTTCAGGAAACAAGCACACACACGCGCTTTCAAAGCAGTTGTGGAGTCCCCACGGCCCACAGGTGCATCCCTGGGAAGTCCCTGAAAGTTTTGCTGGGGGAGACCTGTAGCCCAGGAAGGGAAGGAGGCTGATCCTAAGCCCCCCGTGGCTAATCCCTAGTGGTGTTTGAGGATATGCAAATGTCAGACACCGGCTGGGGGATTGTTACCTGGGAGCTGGCCCTAAAAGGGTGATGAGGCCCTGACCAATCCGGTTCCTGCCAGCTGGTACTCTGGGCACTGAGGCCTGGATAAAACCACCCAGCCCCAAGGGCCTGGCTCACTTGGTTGCCTGGGACAGGCTGCCCCTGGGGCAGGGATGCAGCGCCCCCTCTGAGACCCTCTTCCCAGCCAGGCCTCATCTCCAGGGACAGCATGCTGCTCCCTGTCTTTTTTGGGATGGTCTGGGCACTGGCTAATGGGTAAGCAGCCCACCCTGGGTCCTGTCCACTGAGACATTCCTGCTGTTACCCTGTGCCAAAGGCGGCACAGGGCACTGGGCACCCTTCCCCATGGTTTCTTCTTCCAACCTTGGCCACCCCTCCTGAAGTGAGCTCCTCTGGATGGGAGTAGGGTCAAGGAAAAGGCTTCACGGAGGCCAAGGGCACAGCTGTGGTTCCCTCTCCTTGGGTAGGCGGTGGTGTGAATGGACGGAGACGATCCATGTGGAAGAGGAAGTGGCTCCTCGCCAGGAGGACCTGGTACCTTGCACCAGTCTCTACCACTACAATCGCCTCGGCTGGCGACTGGCCCGGCCCCGGAGCGGCCACACAGGACTCTGTCCCATCTACAAGTGAGTGAGGGTCGGAGCCTGTGCTGTCGGCTGGGCAGGAAAGGATGACAGCCGGACATCCTGAGACCGGGGGAGGGAGGACTGGGGAGGGCCTGGCAGAAGTAGGCATTTGGGAAACAGGTCCTGGGTGGACCCAGGGGAGGGGGGCAGGGCCTGTGAGCTTGCAGTGGTCAATGAGTGGGCACCACCAGTGGGCAGAGCAGCAAGAGCACAACACCCACTCCCTCTGCCTGCCCCTCTTCTCCCGTCCCACTGCTTCTCAAGTTCATTTTCACCGTACTTGAGGATATTAAGACCATAAAGGGACAGAGCGTGATAAGGCCCTTCGCAGAATAGATGGCTGGCACAGATGTCCCCAGCCCTTTCCTGTGCTGTGACTAGACTGGACACTAATGCCTCTCCCCATGCCTACCTACTCGGTGCGTTCAGGCCCCCGGAAACCCGGCCTACCACGTGGAACCGCACAGTGAGGGCATGCTGCCCAGGCTGGGGTGGCACCCAGTGTACTGAGGGTGAGTACCTGAGCACCCTGGGGTCCCTGGGAAGTGGAAGGGACCCCACAGCTGTAGGTTCAGGAGCGGTGCCGGCTGCCTAAGCAGGGAGGTTGCCCCAGCTCAGAGCTGAGCGTTCCAGCCACTTCCATGCCTCATTCTCTCTTCTAGCCACCACGGTCGTTGCCAAAGCCAGCATTGTCAGCCACTGCTTTGCCACCTGGCATTGCCAGCTGCAGGCAGGCTCAGCGAATGCTTCAGCAGGCAGCCTGGAAGAGTGTTGTGCCCAGCCCTGGGGACACAGCTGGTGGAACGGCAGCTCCCAGACCTGCCTCAGCTGCTCCAGCCTGTACCTCCCAGGTGGGTGCACAGCCCCCTGCCTGCCAACCCGGTACCATTGCAGCCATCACCCCACAGAGAGCTGTGGCACTCTGGGCCTATGTCAGGGCCCTGGCTGCTCCCCTGTGCCCCCAAGCTCCCTGCTCTGCTTGGGTTGATATGCCCTCCTTCAGTTCTTGGCCTTCTGCGCCTCTGTGGAGGTCCAACAACTCATGTATTTGGCCAGGCAACACCTCCTCCCGTGCCCTCCTGCAGCCCCTGGCAGGGGCCGTGGGCCAACTCTGGAGCCAGCACCAGCGTCCCTCAGCCACCTGCAGCACCTGGTCAGGCTTCCACTTCCATACCTTTGATGGGCGCCACTACCACTTCCTGGGCCACTGCACGTATCTGCTGGCAGGCATGACTGATTCCAGCTGGGCTGTCCACCTGAGACCTGGGGGCCACTGTCGCCAGCCTGGGCCTTGTCAGCTGGTGAGGTGGGCAACCCCAGGGAGGGGCAGGACAGGGGAGGTGAGCCTCTGATGGCTTTGCACTCTGCATCCCCCACCCCCATCCCTATCTTACCAGGTCCGTGTGGCAATGGGCCCCGAGGAGGTGCTGATCCAGGGTGGCAGTGTCTCTGTGGATGGGCAGGTTGTCCCCGAGGGGGAGTCTCGGCTGCTCCATGGTGAGAGCAACAGCCTGCCCAGCGCCCTACTTGCCCCTCTGGGTCAGCTGCCCAGCAACTGAGGTCAGCTTAGGACGGAGTCTCTGCCCTCTTCCCACTGGTGATGGGAGAGGACTTACCCTTCCCCACTAACTCCCTCAGAAAGTGGCCTGGCAAGTCCCTGAGCTCCACAGCTCTAGGCCTCAGTTGCCTTGAGTGTCATCAGGGAGGGCTTTGGGGTAGTCGTGCCGGAAGCTTTGTGCTAGCTTGGATCCCAGGGGTGAGGTGGTGTAGGCTTCCCTGTGCCTGTATGTACCTGTGTGTGTGTAACTGTATGCACACATGTGTTCTTGCATGTGTCTGTGTGTATGACGTGCAGAGATCTCCAGCGTGTGTGTACCTGTGCATACTTGTATGTGTTCCTGTGAGTGCACATGTGTACCTGCGTGCCCCTCTGTGTGTGTATGATGACATTCAGACATCTCCAGGGTGTGTGTCTGTATGTGTGCCTGTATATACCTACGTGTACTTGTGTGTGTCTTTGTGTACGTGTGTGTGAGAGAGATGATGTGCAGAGTTCTCCAGTGTGTTGAGTTTCTTCTCCCCTGCCCTTCCCTTGGCCTGCTAGAGCCCCACGGTGGAGGTGGGGAGGGGGAGGCCGAGTGACACCTTCCTGTTGCCCAGGGTTGAGCCTGCAGTGGCAGGGGGACTGGCTGGTGCTGGCAGGAGGTCTGGGGGTCGTGGTGCGACTGGACAAGTCCAGCATGGTCTCCATCTCGGTGGACCACGAGCTCTGGGGACACACACAGGGCCTCTGTGGGCTCTACAACGGCCAGCCTGAAGGTAAGTGGGCGTGTGGCTAGGTGGTTGGCATAGGAGAGGGGAAGACATTGGAGACCTCAGAGACCATACCCCTGCCTTACCTGTCCTCAGATGACTTTGTGGAGCCAGGCGGGGGACTGGCCCTGTTGGCGGCTACCTTCGGCAATTCCTGGAAGCTCCCGGACTCCGAGGTGAGCCTGCCCTCCTGGGCGCTGTCCTCTGTCCTTTGTTCTTTGTCCATCACTGGCCTCTTCCAGATTCTTGGAGAGAAGGGGGAAGCCTACAGCTCCCTGCTGTGAGCTGACCATGGGGACACACACCTGTTCACCAGACCTCCTGCCCGTGGGCTCCCTGTGGCCTAAGTGCTCTATCTTCCCACTGCAGGGGGGGCATTCTGCTGCCCTCTACCACCCTTGATGGGCACCACAGTAGGCCCTAGAAGTGGATTCAAGGACAGGGGTCAGCCTCCTGGTGTCCTAGGAACCTCTCACACTGCTACCATGTGGCTTGCTTCTCTTTGTCTCTAGCCTGGGTGTCTAGATGCAGTGGAGGCATCCCAGGGCTGTGAAGGCCCCCTGAGGGACGCGGAGGCAAGCGTGGACCCTGGGCAGCTGCATGCTGAAGCCCAGGACTTGTGTCATCCGTTGCTGGACAGTCCGTTCTGGCAGTGCCATGTCCAGGTATGGATGTCAGTGGAAGCGGTATCTGGCTTAGAAGACTGGTGGGCAGTGCCATGGAGGTGTCTGGTCCTGCCACTAGAATGCTTCAGGCTGTTATTCAAGCCAGGTCGCTCTATGCTCTCAGCTCTGGGGTGTACGCTGGCTCATATACAGGGTCTCTCTTTTCCAGCACCTGTTCTGTCTACTTATTACCTGGGGGGCTGGGGGGTGATAGAAGCAGAGGCAGCAGGTGCCAGCGACAAGGCCTGTCCTTTCTCCTCAGGTTCCCCCAGATGAGTACCACGAAGCCTGCCTCTTTGCCTACTGCGCAGGGGCCGCGGAGGACAGCGATCGCGAGGGGCGGCGGGAGGCTGTGTGTGCCACCTTCACTGCCTACGCCCAGGCCTGTGCAAAGCAGCGTGTTTATGTACACTGGAGGCAGCCCGGCTTCTGTGGTACCACACAGGCCTTCCCGCCCTATGGAACTGACCGGGGAACCTCCCAGCTCCTTGGGGCGAAGTCCAGCAGAGGACAGCTGCCCACTCACAGCCCGTGTCTGTGTCCACAGAGCGCCTGTGCCCTGGAGGCCAGATCTACTCGGACTGTGTCTCCTCGTGCCCGCGCAGCTGCTCAGCAGTGGGCGAGGCCGAGGAGGGGTCCTGCCGAGAAGAGTGTGTGAGCGGCTGTGAGTGCCCAGCCGGCCTCTTCTGGGATGGTGCCCTCTGTGTGCCTGCTGCCCGCTGCCCCTGCTACCATCGGCGCCAGCGCTATGGCCCTGGTGATACTGTGCGCCAGCTGTGTAACCTGTGGTGGGTCCCCAGGCCTTGCTGAGGGTGCTGGCTGCGTGGTTCCCTCTGTGCCCCACCTTTGTGCTATGTCTGCAACCTGTGCCTCCACTTCTGCCCCCAGCTAGGCAACCTACTGCAAGGGCCTCCCCTGGCATGGCTAGTAGCCATACTCAGAGACCTAGCTAGTACCCTGTGCCCCTTCCAGGACAGTTCAGGGAAGACAAGAGACCCGGCGAGGAGCGGGGCTTGGGAAGGATGCCCTCTCCATTCAACTGATGTCGCATAGCACTGTTCCACTCTGTGTGCCCACAGTGTGTGCCAGGATGGCCTCTGGCACTGTGCCCAGGCTCGGTGCCCTGCTGAGTGTGCAGTGGGCGGGGATGGCCACTACCTCACCTTGGATGGGCGGAGCTTCTCTTTCCAAGGTGGCCTGGGGTGCCACTACCACCTGGTGCACGTGAGCAGGGGACACAGTCTGGGAAGGGGGCATCTTGCCAGGGCTGGGCCTATCCTGGGGGATGAGGGGTGATTGCAAGGAAAGGCTGCATGAGACCCAGGGCTGGGAGGAGCTGGTGCTCCTTGGGCCCCCCAGGAGAGTCTCCCTCCCCATCCTTGTCATCTCTGCCTCAAATTCAAACTGTGCCCACATCCCTCTCTCACAGACGGGAGAGGCTGGGCTCATCGCAGGCCACTTCAGGCAAGACAACCACACCAGCCCTCTCCCAGCACACTCAGGTCATCTCCCAAGTTCAGGTGCAGGCCCCATTCTGTCCCATACGTTCACGTCCTGTCAACTGCCTCTCCATCCAGCTACTGGACAGCTCCCACTTCTTTCCTTGTCCTCCACTACTGCTTTGAGATGGGGATCTCCAGGGAGAGTGGTCCAAGGCCTGCCTGGGGACGGGAGGGGCACCTGCCCCCTTCCCAATGCACACAAAGACGTGTGTACACACACATTGCATACACACCACACACACACACCTGCATGGGACCATACACGTGTACAAGATGTGCCAGCCCTTGGCCAGGGTCAGGCCTTCCCCTCCCCCTGCACCCTAAGAACCTGACTGGCCAGGAGACAGGGCTGGCACAGCACAGGGCCTGGGTGGGAGCTGCCCCTGGCCGTGAGGAGGGAATTCTGCAGAGAAGGTCCATGGAGGCCTCCCAAGGGACCCTGAAGATCCTACTCCTGTCCCCCAGGACTATGTGAAGGGGCGGATGCTGGTGACGCTTGAGCACGGGGCCTGTGACTCGGGGAGCTGCCTTCACGCCCTGTCTGTCTCTCTGGGGGACCTCCGGGTCCAGCTCAGGGACTCAGGTAACCTCGGGCCTGCCTCCACGGGTCACTCCCCGGGCCTCCTGCCACCTCTGCTCCCGCTCAGCTCTTCTCTTCACACTGCCTAACAGCGCTATTGGGGTCTGATACCATCCCCTGCCTCAACTTCCCCCAGTCTTCCATGTTTGAGGTAGACACAGGATCCTGGGGAAATTTTCTATGGTGTCCACTGACCTGTCCTTGAGGAAAATACAAGTCACACATTCACAGGAGTTCTGGAGGCATGACCAGGCCAGGCAGGCACTCTCCCCCTGGGTCTGCCTATGCTTCTCTCATGTTCTGAGCTCAATAGCAAAGGGACCATGGATGCTGGAGAAGCGGGGCTCAGATGGGTTGGAGACCTCTAGGGCTCACTTTAGCTGTGCCTGGCAGCCCCACTGGCCCTACCCCAGCCCACCCAAGTTCTTTCCCTTCCAGCAGCCCCGTACTTGCACCCAGTCCCTGGGTCCCCTCATCAGGCTCCCTGTTCCAGGAGCTGTGCTGGTTGATGGGCAAGATGTGCCCTTGCCCTGGATGGGTGCCCAGGGGCTCAGCGTCTCTCATGCCTCCTCCACCTTCTTGCTGCTGCGCTGGCCCGGGGTTCAAATCCTGTGGGGAGTAGGCGACCCGGCAGCCTACATCACCCTGGACCCCCGCCTTGCCCATCAGGTGTGCTGAGGAGGTGGGTGTGTGGCAGGGCAAAGCCACTCTGGCACCAGATGTGACCATCTTCCATGCACTCCTGTGGCCCAGGTGCAGGGGCTGTGTGGCACCTTCACCTGGAACCAGCAGGATGACTTCCTGACCCCTGCGGGGGATGTGGAAACCAGCATTGCTGCCTTCGTTAGCAAGTTCCAGGTGCCTGGCAAGGCAGGGTGCTCCCCAGGGGACACTGCCCTCCTTTCCCCCTGCAGCGTCCACTCCCAGCGTCATGCTTTTGCGGAGGCGGCCTGTGCCATCCTGCAAGGCCCACCCTTTCAGGTAACCAGCGTGGGCTCCTATCACACCTATAAGATGGAAACACCTTCCCCTGCTCCGGGGCTTTGGGGAAGACAAAGGGAGATGGAACTGTATAATGGTGCTGCTGAGGACCGGGAGGGCACAGCAGGGGCTGGAAGGGTGGGGGAATCTGTGGAGGAGGAGCTGACCCACTTCCCTGCTCTCTCCTAGGAGTGCCACGGGCTAGTGGACAGGGAGTCATTTCAGCTGCGCTGCTTGGCAGCCGTGTGTGGCTGTGCCCCTGGCAGGGACTGCCTGTGTCCGGTGCTTTCTGCCTATGCGCGCCGCTGTGCCCAGGAGGGTGCCCCTGCTCTCTGGAGGAACCAAACCCTATGCCGTGAGTCCCTGGGCCAAGCCAGCGTCAACCCAGGCTCCCTCTAAACTCGCTTCCCAGCTCCTCTTACCCTAAGGGTTTGCTGAGGCATGAGGGGAGGGTGAGAGCAGAACTGGCACTAACTGTGCCCCTGACCCACATATGTCTCTGTGTCCAGCTGTACTGTGTCCTGCAGGCCAAGAGTACCAGGAGTGTGCCCCAACGTGTGGCTTGCACTGCGGCCAGCCAGCAGACTGTGGGGAGCTGGGGGGTTGCGTGGCTGGTTGTAACTGCCCCCCAGGGCTACTGTGGGACCCTGAGGGCCAGTGTGTGCCCCCCAGCCTGTGCTCCTGCCAGCTTGGAGCCCACCGCTATGCACCTGGAAGTGTCACCACGAAGGACTGCAACTACTGGTGAGTGTGATGGCTGTTAAGGACAGCATGGGGTAAAGAAGTGGATAGAGCTTGCAAGAAAGTAGGGCAATGTAGCCATGGGGTGGCAGTCAGAAAGCTCTCTCCAGTACCCTCTGCTTTGGAATTTTCTTTGAAGATTTATGTATTTTTATTGGAAAGGCAGATATACAGAGAGAAGAAGAGACAGAAAGATCTTCCATCCACTGGTTCACTTCCCAAGTGGCCATGGCCACAATGGCTGGAGCTGGGCCCATCCGAAGCCAGGAGCCAGGAGCTACTTCCAGGTCCCCCATGTGGGTGCAGGGTCCCAAGGCTTTGGGCCATTATCTACTGCTTTCCCAAGCCACAAGCAGGGAGCTGGAAGGGAAGTGGAGCAGCTGGGACATGTACCGGTACCCATATGGGATTCTAGCACCTGCAGGGCGAGGGCTTTAGCCATTGGGCTATCGTGCTGGGCCCTCTGCTTCTGAATTTTACATGCTTAGAGTAACCTGCTGCAGCAGGAGGTGGCAGAGTTGACCCCAGGTGGTAGATGAGCAGGCTGAGGCTCAGATGGGCTCTAGGGCTTGTTAGGGAGACAGAAAGACAAATGTTGGACCAGCAACTCGGCATGGCAGGTGAAACTTCTCTCCTACCCAGGCTGGGTAGTGGGGCTCCATATTTCTGCCCGGAGAATGGTCCAGCTGGGGAGAGGAGTGATAATGTTTATTCCCAGTGTGGCTGCCGGGAGTTGCGTTAGCTGCTCTGGTCTCCTGTGTAGGGATTGGCTTTTTGCCTAGATGACTAGGTCCCCAGGGTGGGGGCCTTGAGCTTCACCTGGTCCCACTGGGCCCTGGGTTCTTACTTGAGTCTCCCACTCCGGCAGCATATGCCAGGACAGGGGCATCTGGAACTGCACAGCTCGTCACTGCCCCCCTCAGAGGGCCATCTGTCCCCCAACGCTGGTCTATGCTCCTGGTGCCTGCCTCCTCACATGTGACAGCCCCAGCGCCAACCACTCCTGCCCTGTGGGCAGCTCGGCCAGCTGTGTGTGTCCCCCAGGCACTGTGCTGCTGGTGAGGCTGCGGGCAGCTAGGGCACTGCCTGGAAGAGTGGCAGGGGGGACCTTCCCAAAGCCAGGGCACTGTTTGATGCCCTAGTTGTCCCCATAGAGGAAGCGGGGCCATCAGGCAGCTCTCTGCCCTCTACCTTCTGTCTAGGATGACCGCTGCGTGCCTCCCGATCTCTGTCCTTGCCGGCACAGTGGGCAGTGGTACCCACCCAATGCCACCATCCGGGAGGACTGCAATGTTTGGTATGCCCAGCCCCCAAGGCCTGGGACTCTCTCTGTGGTCCCAAGCCCCCCAAACATCACCCTATGCTCCTTGAGAAGAGACTGATGGCGGGTGGGGTAGGATACCTGAGTTGGCCCAGGCCCTGGTCACCCTCTGGGCTCCCTCCACACTGACAGCCTGGCTGAGGTTGCCCCATGGGCAGCTCTCAGGTCCTCTCAGTGACTGTGACACATCGCCCCACCTTGCCCACAGTGTGTGCCGGGGCCGGCAGTGGCACTGCACGGGGCATCGGTGCAGTGGGCGGTGCCAGGCCTCTGGCGCCCCTCACTATGTGACCTTCGATGGACTGGCCCTCACCTTCCCCGGGGCCTGTGAGTACCTGCTGGTGAGAGAGGCCAGTGGCCGCTTCAGCATCTCTGCCCAGAACCTGCCCTGTGGGACCAGTGGCCTCACCTGCACCAAGTCCCTGACTGTGCGGCTGGAGAGCATCATTGTGCACCTGCTCCGAGGTGGCTGCACTACCTGCAGGGGAGGGAGGTGCTCCCGGGCTCCCCATGTTGCCCACTTCTGGCTCCTCACTGGGCCTGGCTGCCCTCACCGCTGTGGGGGCCAGGGGCCTGCCCTCACTGTGGGGCCCTGTAGCTCTGCAAAAACTCTAGGCGCAGCAGAGTCTAACTCCCTGCCAGGGCTGTGTGGGCAGAGAGGCCCAAGGAAGCTGGGAGAAGAGGCAAGACCATTCCTGAATGCCTCTCCTCCTCCTCCACAGGCCGGGCAGTGACGGTGAATGGGGTGAACGTAACACCCCCCAAGACCTACACAGGTCCTGGGCTGAGCCTGCGCCGGGCCGGCCTCTTCCTGCTGCTGTCAGCCCGTCTGGGCCTTACCCTGCTCTGGGATGGAGGTCAGCTCCCTGCCCACCTGAGTGTTTCCTGCTTAGCCTCAGCAGCTCTGGGCTGGAGTTCCCCAAACTCTCCACCTCCGCCCGCTGCCCTCCTGCCCCTCTTCCTGGCCCATTGGGCTCCATAGTCAGGGTTGAGCACCCCACCCTCCCCCTGGAGTCGGACGTCCAGTCTGACCACTCCTCCCTCTCCTAGCCTCTCTGCTCCATCCCCCCAGCTTAGCCACTGCCTTCACCTCTCAGACCAAGCAAGTGGTCAGCATTTTCAAATGTTTTCCTAACTCCTTCTGCCTCCTGAAAGACAGTATCGCCTCAGCAAAATGAAGTTTAGAAAATCCTAAGTTTTAGAAAAGGGAAATACAAATACATCTCCTGGCATGCCCCCACCAAGCCACAGGCAGTTGGCATTTGAAAACTAGAACTGTGTTTGGGAAAGTAAGGGAAGCACATAATTTCTCTACTTTCTTTCCATCCCGGTTCCCATCAGAAAACCAAATGTACTCCTTCCCCCTCCAGCCAATCTGGTCCTCAGGTCAGCAGACACTACGCTTCCTGTTGGCAGGGATGGTGACCGCACACCTTCGGTCTTCCCACCCCTGCCCGGGTGAGGGAGGGTCATTAGTCCACTTGCTGCTGCCAGGCACCCGGGTCCTGGTGCAGCTGTCTCCCCAGTTCCGAGGGCGCGTGTCCGGATTGTGCGGAGACTTTGATGGGGATGCCGGTAATGACCTGCGGAGCCGCCAGGGAGTGCTGGAACCCACAGCTGAGCTGGCCGCCCACTCCTGGCGCCTCAGTCCCCTGTGTCCCGAACCAGGAGAGATCCCACACCCCTGCACGGTGAGCCCAGGAGGGAAGACAGGAGAGAGATGGGGGAGATTCCAGAACGTAGGACTGGGGAGGACTTCCGGCAGGCCAGGCGCTGCTGCTGACCCCTGCGTGTGTGCCTGCAGGTGAATGCCCACCGTGCCGCCTGGGCTGAGGCCCGCTGCGGGGTGCTGCTGCAGCAGCTTTTCGCCCCCTGCCATTCGGAGGTGGCACCACAGCAGTACTATGAGTGGTGTGTTTACGACGCCTGCGGGTGAGGAAACGCCGGCCTGCTGAGGGGTGGGCAGCTAGAGGTTGGGGTGCGAGATGCTGAGGGGGGCTGGACTGAACACTGCCCGCTTCCCACAGCTGTGATTCTGGAGGCGATTGCGAATGCCTCTGTTCCGCAATTGCCACTTACGCAGACGAATGTGCGCGGCGCGGCCACCACGTGCGCTGGCGCAGTCAGGAGCTGTGTGGTGAGCCCTCCCCTCCGGCCCACGGGTCTCCTGGGTACTCGAGGGCAGGCTGGGCTTCGTGCGCGCCATGTGCCAGCCACTTTTGTAGATGAATGAAATAGACAATAGCTGCCCCCACAGAGCCAACGTGTTCCAGATTGCTTGGGGCAGGTGTCCCCAGCCCACGTGCTCCCTGTGTGTTAAGCCAGCTCTCCCCCAGCACCTTTGCATCCGGTGTCCTTGCCCCTTGAGAACCAAACTTTTCTCTTCTCCACACAGCGCTACAATGTGAAGGTGGACAGGTGTATGAAGCCTGTGGCCCCACATGTCCCGCAACCTGCCATGGTCACCAGCCCAAGTCTGAGTGGCAGTGCCAGGCAGTCACCTGCGTGGAGGGCTGCTTCTGTCCAGAGGGGACCCTGCTGCATGGTGTGTAGGGACAGAATGGGGCAAAGAAGGGAAAGAGGGGCTGCTCCGGACAGGCTCCCCCACCCCCCCAAGACCCTGGGACAGGGCCGGACCAGGAGCCCAGCATGGTCTGAATGCTGCGCCCTCTGATTTCAGGAGGAAGCTGCGTGGAGCCAGCTGCCTGTCCCTGTGAGTGGGGCGACAGCTCCTTCCCTCCAGGGACCGTGCTGCAGAAGGACTGTGGGAATTGGTAAGCAGGACAGGCTGGGGTGCCTAGAGGAGCCCTGTTCTCCGCCATCCCCAGGCAGGCAGAGCCGTGCCTGCGGCTAACCCTACCATACCATGTGCTCAGCACCTGCCAGGAGAGCCAGTGGCACTGTGGAGGTGACGGTGCCCGCTGTGAGGAGCCGATGCCTGGCTGTGCAGAGGGTGAGGCTCCGTGCCGGGACAGTGGGCACTGTGTGCCCTATGAATGGCTTTGTGACAACCAGGACGACTGCGGTGATGGGTCTGATGAGGAGGGTGAGTGTCCTAGGCTATGTGTGGCAATGACAGACAGGTTATCAGCTTACCAGGACAGGTGGGGGGTGCAGTAGGTGTGTTCAGGTGGTTTCGCCCCGCTGCCCGCTGCTGGCACTGCCAACACCTATGCCTCTGTGGGCTGTGGCTCGGGTGTTCTGCTCTTCCAGGCTCCTCCAACACTGTCTCGAGCCCTTCCTCTTGTTTCTCACCAGGCTGTGCCACCCCAGGCTGTACCGAGGGCCAGGTGACCTGTAGCTCTGGCCACTGCCTGCCCCTGACCTTGCTCTGCGACGGGCAGGATGACTGTGGAGATGGCACAGACGAGCGAGGTTGCCCATGTCCCCCAGACTCACTGGCCTGTGCTGATGGGCGCTGCTTGCCCCCCATGCTGCTCTGTGATGGGCACCCTGACTGCCCGGATGCCGCTGATGAAGAGTCATGTCTAGGTGACCTGCTCTACCCACCACACACCACAACACACCCCGACACCCCTCCCACACACACTCCAGCTCCTTACAAGCCCCAGTCTCGTCTGCACCCCTCCTTGGCCAGGCTCCCTCTGTGTGTTCCGAACAGCAAGGGCAGAGGGCAATGCCCTGGGACCGGCTCCTCCCTTCTGGCTGCAGGGCAAGGGGACTGCCTGCCCGGAGAGGTGTCCTGTGCCGATGGCATCTGCGTGCCAACCTTCCAGCTGTGTGATGGAGTCTGGGACTGCTCGGATGGAGCTGATGAGGGGCCTGGGCACTGCCCCCTGCCCTCCCTGCCCATACCCCTTCCTGGCACCTTGTCTGGCCCCTCCACTTTGGCCACTATGTTAAGTCCCTTGGCCAGCAGCAGCCCTGGTGAGTCTTCCTGAAGTCTGGCAGCTGGCTGGCCAGGTGGGAGAGGATGGGAGAGCTGCTGGGGGAGGAGACATTGGCTGGGATGCCCCGGGGGTGAGTAGGAGTAGGAGCAGGGTACCGTGGGCATCATCAGAAGGGAGAGGAGGGCTTGACAGAACCCAAAGCTTAGCTGCTGGCCTTCAAGGCTTCGCTTGGAGCAAAGCCAAGGGGGATGCTGCATGCTTCAGGCCCAGGACCTCAAGAGCAGCCAGGAGGGATTAAACTTGGGGAGGGGGCGAGGGGGTAATGCCCTTGACTCAGGTGAGGGCCAGGATGGGTCTGGAGCAGGGAGGGAATGAGCAGTGGTGGCGCCCCGAAGGTGAGAGCCACCTTGGGGAGCCTAGGACCACTCCAGCCAAGGATTAACTTGGGTACCCGGCGCAGCACCACCTTGCGGCCCCTGGGAGTTCCCGTGCAGCAGCGGCGAGTGCACCCCACGGGGCTGGCGCTGCGACCAGGAAGAGGACTGCGCTGATGGCAGCGACGAGCTGGACTGCGGCCGGCCCTGCGCGCCACAGCACGTGCCATGTACCCACGGCTTTCACTGCGTGGCCCTGGGGCAGCTGTGCGACGGCGTGCCGCAGTGTCCCGATGGCTCGGATGAGGGCCCTGCAGCCTGCGGTGAGAGCCTTGCCCTGCACCCCTGCCTGTGCCTTCCCTCGCGCGGGCGAGTGCGCATCCCTGCCATTGCCCCTGGCGCCCCAGGGCTGAGTGGGAGGGAGGGAGTGCGTGCAGGTGTTTTCCCTGCTCCTCTGAGTTCTCCCACGAAGCTTTTCATTAGACACCTTTCTGCCCTCTCACCCAAGCCTGGGGCGTGGGATGGAAGGCTAGGTCATGCAAGAAAAAGGCCCCTGCCTTGGCCCGCATCCCTTCCCCACATTCTCCCCACATTCTTCCACACGCCTGCGTGGAACTCCGTGAGCTAGCGAATGTGTCCCCCCTCCGCCGGCCCGCCTACCCCTACAGGAGCCTTCCCCTACCTAGCCGCCTACCTAGCCGCTACATCCTCTGCGACTCCCCCACCCCAGCTCCTCTTTCCAGAGTGGGCTGTAAGCAGCACCCCTCCCGCGGTGCCCACAGGCTCCACGGGGCTGCCCCCGTGCCCTGGCCTCGTCCCCTGCGGCTCAGCTCCCTGGCTGTGTCTGAAGATTTCACAGCGCTGTGATGGGACCCTTGACTGTCCCCAAGGAGAGGACGAACAGGGCTGTGGTATGGACACTTTGTTTCCATAGGGCAGGAAGGGGGAGAAGCATGGTTGTGTGGTCCTGGCAGGACCCATCTGGGACTGTTTTTCTCTTTTCCTCCCTAGCGGCACTGCCAGCCCTTGGAGGCCCCAACAGGACAGGGGTCCCCTGCCCAGAATATGCCTGTCCTAATGGCTCCTGCATTGGTTTCCAGCTGGTGAGTGTGGCAGTGGGGTGAGGTGAGAGCAGATACACCGGAGCACCTGTACAGCCAGAGCTGTATAGGCCCTGCTGTGTTCTTCAGGTGTGTGATGGGCAGCCTGACTGTGCCTCGCCAGAAGAAGCGGGGCTCTCTCCAGAAGAGCAAGGATGTGGGGCCTGGAGTCCCTGGGGCCCCTGGGGGCCATGCAGTGAGACCTGTGGGCCTGGAGTGCAGGACCGAAGCCGCCACTGCTCCCTGCCCGGGGTCCCCGTGTTGCAGCATTGCCCAGGCCCTGAGCACCAGTCTCAGGCCTGCTTCACTGTGGCCTGCCCAGGTGAGCAGCCTAGGGCACTGGGGAGGGGCGTTATGGGGAGAGCCTGAGCCTACCTCCCAGCCCTCCCTGCCTTCCCAGTGGACGGCAAATGGAGCTCCTGGTCCCCCTGGTCTGTGTGCTCTGCCCCATGCCGAGGCACTGTGACACGGCAGCGGCAGTGCCACCCACCCCAGAATGGAGGTCAGCCCTGTGCTCTGCTCCCCGGGGACCCACACAGCACCCGCCAGACCAGTGAGTGGAAAGGAGAAGGGTCCAGGTGGGAGACAGGTGGGTCCTGCTGGAGGGAGGCTTTCCCACCTCTGACCTCTGTGTCTGCCTTCCTTGCAGAGCCCTGCTCCCAGGAGGGCTGCCCCAATGCCACCTGCTCCGGGGAGCTGGTGTTCTGGCCCTGTGCCCCCTGCCCTCTGACCTGCGATGACCTCTCCGGCCAGGCCAAATGCCCACCTGACCCATCCTGCAGCAGCCCAGGTGAGGGAGCTATGGGCCCAGGTCAGGAATGTCTTGTGGGTCTCTGGAGGTCAAAGGTTTTGTACAGCCTCACTCTGGGCCTTCTCTAGGCTGCTGGTGCCCAAAAGGGCAGGTGATGGACCCTGAAGGACAATGCATGTGGCCGTGGCAGTGCCCCTGCCTAGTGGATGGTGCCCTCTACTGGCCTGGGCAGCGCATCAAGGCCAACTGCCAACTCTGTGTGTGCCAGGATGGGAGGCCCCAACGCTGCCGGCCCAACCCGAACTGTGCAGGTGGGGCCCCTCCTTGACCTTCACTGGACTCTTTGGGCCACCCCCAGGCCAGCTGGCCCTGACTCTTGTCCTACCACCCCCAGTGAACTGTGGCTGGTCATCCTGGTCCCACTGGGCTGAGTGCCTGGGTCCCTGTGGGAGCCAGAGCATCCAGTGGTCCTTTCGAAGCTCCACCAACCCCCGCCCCTCAGGTCGGGGTCAGCAGTGCCGTGGCATCCACCGCAAGGCCCGCAGGTGCTCTGCCCCGCTCTCACTCCCATTTCCCACTCAGCCTCCTGCATGGCCCCTCTCATGCTCGTGGCTCCACATCCACCAACAAGGCTCTCCAGACCCCCTGCCCAGGCCCCCAATACCTCCAGCATCTTTGGGGATCCCTGCCCTTTAGATCCCAAAGTGGGGTACACAGAGCCTTTGACAAATGCAGGGGCAGAAGTGGGCCTCTGGAGGTGTAGGGAGAGGCTCGTAGGGGGACTACAGTGGGACTGCCTGCCCGGTGCCCTCCATGACAGCTCCACCGAGTGCCTGGCCAGTAGCACGAATCGCTCCCTTCCTCTTGAGAGCAAACTGAGATTTCTCAGGGACAGGGATGGGGTGGGGTACCAGGTGACCAGATGTCCCTATTCACCCAGGACTTCCCCACTCTCACCACGTAGAGTCCAGACAGCTGTGAATCCCCACCCTCCTGGTAAAGCAGAGGGTTGGTCACCCAGGGGACCTGCTCAGCTGGCCAGGCCCCACTCTCCCTTCCCAGGTGCCAGACAGAGCCCTGTGAGGGCTGTGAGCAGAGGGGCCAGGTCCACCGTGTCGGGGAGCGCTGGCGCGGGGGCCCCTGCCTGGTGTGCCAATGTCTGCACAACCGGACCACACACTGCTCCACGTACTGCCCGCTGGGCAGCTGCCCTGAGGTGAGGCACCCAGCGGTGGGACAGGCAGAGTTCCTAGACAGTGGCATGAAGAGACCAGGCTTGGGGGAGCCAGGCAGCTGGCTTGACTTCCATACCCTGCAGGGCTGGGTCCTGGTGGAAGGCATGGGAGAATTGTGCTGCCACTGTGCCCTGCCTGGTGAGTCCATCTTGGGGATATAGTGGGACAGTCCTGTTGTGAAGAAAATATGGCAGGGGCTCTAAGAGAGGGCGCCAGGGTGGCCGTGAGGAGTCAGGGGACGGTTAGTCATTCCAGCCTCAGGTTGGTGGGAAGCTGAGGTCCTAGATGCTGGCAAGGGAGTGGCCTTGAGGGCATCTCTCTCTTTCTCTCTCTCCCCCCCCCTTGCCTTCCCTGCCCATGCTACCACCCTTGGATATTTTCTCTGCCCTTGGATATCTTCTCCAGGCCAGGCCTGCTTACTTCCCTGCCCCTTTATCTCAATAAGATTCCTTTTCAAGAGCATCGTTGCTCGGAAATGTGTTAAAGATGAAGCAGGCTCCCACACATGTAATGTACAGGTCCAGTGCCCCCACAGGTGGCTTGAGCTTAGGATGGGGTCAGCAAGACAGTTGTACAGAATATTCACTGCTCCAGTTATGCGATGAGGGGAGAACTGGGCTCCGGCCTGCAGGGTTGCATCTGAATACCAGCCCACAGAGGTGCCCCATCTGTGGTTTTCAGAACTGCACCTGCTCTGCTTTGGTCCCCAAATGACTTAAGATTGATTGGTGGCTTTGCTCTATGTTTTCCAGCTTTCAGTAGAAGTGACAACCCCAAGTCCTACCAGGCAGAGGAGATGGGACTTTTCCCAACTGGGAGGTTGTTTCTAGAAGCAGGGCGAGGCCTTGGGTGCTGGACAGGGACTTCCATAGCGCCCTCTCAGTCTCTGCCCGCTGACCCTGGAACATCCTCATACAGGGCAGAACCACACACTGTCCCCCATGGCCACTCCTGTACCAGCTCCAGCGCCCAGTGCCCAGATCGGAGCCCCTCTGACCACCTATGCTCTGCCTTCACCAGGCGGTAAAGGCCATGTGATCTCAAAGTGGGTGTGGAGGGGGGAAGCATGGTGCCCAGACCAGGAGAGGTGCCAGGGCCTCTGGGGCACTTCCCTGGCCACCCAGGCAGTGCAGGGCATCCAGAGAGGATGGGTGCCACCCTAAGTCCTCTCCCTTGACTCCCATCCCAAGCCAGGGTCACCTGTGTGGGCCCCTTAGAGTGCCTGGCTCTCCTACTGGCTTCCTAACACACCCCAGACAGCCCCTGGTGGCCTCTATTTTCCCCTGCTCCACCCTCTCTCTCTATTCCACCCAGATCCCTGCTATCTGCCCCTGCACTTGGCCCCAGCACCCAAGGCAAGCTTGCACACATCGCCCCAACCATCAGAGCACCCACCCTGGGCTGCCCTCCTGAGTGTTCCCACCAAGGGCCCCAGCACTCAGGGGCAGAGCCATGAAGAGGATACGTCCAGTGAGTGGCTCACTCGGCCGCCCTACTTGCAGCTGGACCTGCTGCAGCCCCGAAACCTCACTGGTCAGTGGGGACTGGGGGTGGACAGGGGGTGGGGAATGAAGGAGCAGTAAGGTCCTTCCGTGGCTCTGACACTTGTGGTGGTCCTGGCTCCTCCCCCAGGCATCATCATACCGGGGGCTGGGCCCTCCAATGCTGCTGCCTCCAGCTTCTCACTCCAGCTGAGCAGCGATGGTCTACACTGGCATGCTTACCGTGACATCCTGCCGGGCACCCTGCCCTCGCCCAAGGTACCGCACCAGTCCATCTACTATGCAGCTTTGTCCTTTTCCCTGGGGGGCAGTCCCTCGGTGCAGTGCTTGCAGAGGACTTGGATGCTTCTGTCAGCTGGAATAGAGGAGCTCCCAGCGTGGCTCAGGACAAGGCATGGGAAGCTCAAGGGTAGCCTGAAGGAGGCAGCCAACAGATTCGTTGAGAACTTCAAGCAGCCTGGGCATAGCCCCACCCCGTGGGGGGTGCATTTCCCTCCCAACTCCCTGACACAGACCTCGTGAAGAGCTCAGGATCTGTCCAGACTGGCAGTTCCTTCCTACCAGGAAGGTGCACTTGCTGTGTGCCAGATGCCAGGCTCTGAGGACACAGCAGTGAACACAACATGCCCTTTGGTCTCAGAGCATCAACAGCCCAGTGGAAGGAGCTTCAGCCAGTCCCAGACCCGCCAGTAGCCTGCAGGGGGGCTCTGAGAGTGGCAGGGGGGGCCCTGCTGTGAAGATGGTGGGACATGGATGGATCCAAAGGAGGAGCCTGCAACAGGGTCCTGATCAACCGGCGCCCTCTGCCGCAGCTTCTCCCTAGGGGTTGGGGCAATGAGGCCCCCGAGGTGTGGACATTTGGCCGGATGGTGCAGGCGAGGTCCATCCGAGTGTGGCCCCACCATGTGCCCCACAGCACAATCTGGCGCAGCAACTTCCTGCGGGCTGAGCTGCTGGGCTGTGAGCCAGGTATGGGCCGTGCTGCAGGAGAGGAGTGGCAGTGGGATGGTAGCAACCCTCAGCACTACACAGCCTGTGTGCAGGGCCCCCACCCTGCTGTGTGAGGAGTGTGTCCTAGTGGGAGGTC
Organism: Ochotona curzoniae; assembly: GCF_017591425.1. Lineage (NCBI taxonomy): Eukaryota > Metazoa > Chordata > Mammalia > Lagomorpha > Ochotonidae > Ochotona > Ochotona curzoniae. The sequence continues at coordinate 20,663,085 of NW_024467095.1, read as the reverse complement.
TGTGTGATGATGTTGCAGACTGCACAGACAGCTCTGATGAGGAAGGCTGTAGGTCCCTGCCAGCGGACCCTGGAAGGTACAGTGTGGTGATTGCCTGGCTACCCCCTGGCTTGGCTCTGGAGGGGCATCCCCAGGGGAGGTGTCCTGGAGGGAGGGGGCAGCAGCTGCGTCCTTGGAGACTCTTTTCCCTCCTGGGAGTGTGCATCTTTCTCAATATAGCTGCTGCACCAGCAGCTAGCATCACCTGGCACTTGTTGGGAATTCAGGTTCTCAGGCTACGCAGGGTGGAGCCTGGGGTGCGTGTTGCAAGCCTTCCTGGTGATTCAAACACAGGAGCAAGTGGAGAGGCACTGCATGGAGCCTTGCCTCTGTACAACCACGGTGGACGGGGTCCTTCCTGAATGTGCAACCCTATCCCAGGGCCTCCCAGCCTCCCTCCTGGGTGGGGTCTCTGAGGCTGGGGGGATCCCCATCTGCTGATTTGTCTTCCCAGAGTCCATTCTACAGCCAAGACCCCAAGTCTTGCCACCCAGCAGGAACAACAGCCATTTCAGCTGCAGCCCGAGGAGGTGAATGGGGTTTGGAGGGCAGTGTGGGCCTCCCCCCTTGTGAGCCCTGTGCCTGCCTTGTGGGTCTGCTCTACGTCCAAGCCCACATGCTTGCTCCCTTCCCTCTGCTGTGTTCCCTAGTGCTGTTCTATGGCAGGCTGTCAGCCTGGGCGGCTCCAGGGTCAGGCAGGGCCCTGGGGAGTGGAGGGGAGGAGAGTGGCGCAGGGGCACACAGAAGGTATGAGATAGGTGCCAGAGCACCTGTGCTCTGAGCTGGGAGGAGCCGTGTGCCTTGGCACTCCAGAGGAGGGGGAAGGTATCCCACGGAGAAGAACAGAGGGGCCCTCTCTCACAGAGGGTCAGGCTGGTCAGGGCCCCAGAGTGTGTGAGTGTGACCGAATGAGTGTGAATGTGAGTGTGTGACTGAGTGTGTGAATGTGTTATGAGTGTGCAAGTGACTGTTACTGGGGGTGTATGAATTTGTGTCGGGATGGGGATGCTTGGGAGTGAGAGCTAGTGTGGATTGCACTAATGTGCCAGTGACACTAACACCCCTGGCCCTGAGGGCAGCAGGCTGGCCCTGGGGCCCACTGTAGAGGTGGGAGCCCATCTAATGTGCCAACGTCAGCTCTATCCTCAGTTCTGTCCTGGGCCCTGGAGGGGAGAGAGCGCAGAGACCATGGCCAGGGGCTGAGCAGGTCAGCAGATCTCGGCGGAAACAGGAGGACGCTATAGGACTGAACTGCCCAGCTGCTCCGGGGGGGCCGCGCTGCGGCCTGTGGCTGAGCCCTCTCCCTCCACAGGGGCTGGCAGAACCGGACCGCTGGCATCTCCAGCAGGGGTCGCTCGTGACCCCCACAGGTACTTGTCACCTCTCACCTCTCAGTGGTTCACACTCCCAGCCCTGCCTCCCCCAGCAGGCCTGGCTCAGGGAGGGAGACCTGAGACACCGGGACCACAGCCAGTTCCTGCCCTCCCCACCCTCCTGAATTCCAGGGTGGGGAGGGGGCTCCTGGGTGTGGCAGAGTCTCTCATCCCAGCCTGCTCTGCCCCTGCCAGTCCGTGCATGTGGCCAGCCACTGCCCACTTCTGAAGTGTTTCCTGACCCAAGTGGGCATAGGCGTAGGCCAGGTCACCAAGTCTGTTCCTAACCAGGACAAGAAAGGTGCCCCCTGCCTGGCCATGTGCCAGCCGTCCCAGGCTAGGGGAAGGAGCTAGGGAGGAGGGTGAGGTGTGGGCCATGGGAGCACCCCACGAGCACCCCACAGCACCTGCCTGGACCTCAGGGAAGCCTCAGCTGAGCCCAACTGCCCTGCGAGTTCTGCTGGAGGTTATTCAGAGGCCTAGTTGAACCATGTGTTTTGATTGTAATTTACGAATTCATTTTATTTGTGAGAGGGGTCAGTAAGGAGAGTGAAAGAGGGAGACAGATGGAGACAGATCTCCCATCGTGGATTCACTCCCCAGATGTCTGCCACAGCCAGGGTAGGGCCAGGCCAAAGCTGGGAGCTGGAGCTCAGCCTGGGTTTCCAGGAGTGTGACCGGGACAGACGTGTTTGACCGTGACCTGCTGCCTCCTGTGCGTGTTAGCAGGGTCCTGGGGTTGGGCTGCAGTGCACACACTTGGGCATGGAATGTGGGCATCCCAGCCAGTACCTTAATACCTGTGCTGAGCCTTCCACCCTGGTCCATGTGTCTGCATCTTTGGTGGAAAGTGGGTTAAGCCGCCATCCTGCAGGCCCCAGCACATAAAACCTATGGGATAAACTATACTGCATCCTGTGTCCGGTTCTGCAAGCAAAGGCTGCCTCGTCTGACGGCGAACCTCTGGCCAGAACGAGACATTCTCAGTGTGCAGCCAAGCCCAAACCCCAGCTGTGAAATGATACAGCAAATCTCTGTTCCTTTTGTTCCCAGAGGGAACTTGTTTGAACTTGGACCTTGCTACGTGTGTCTTCTAGAGACTAAATACAAATCTCAGCTCACAGCTGGGTTTCCATCACCTCCAGTTACCCTTATAGGACACCCCAGACCCTCCTACTTTCTGCTCTGAGGCTCTCGGCAGGTGGGGTGAGGTCTGTGGTAGCTGTGCCTGCCTTCTAGGCTCCTCTCTCCTCCACCCACAGAGGCCACAGTGAGCTCCGTCCCAGCCTCCAAAGCTGCTCATCCCAGTTCTAAGGAGTCCATGCCAGTGGGGACCACCACCGCCACACCCCAGACCAAGGCCAAGACCCCACGACCTGTGATGGCTGCCGTGTCTGCGCTTTCTCAGCACCCAGCACCTCCCAGGACCCCAGCTGGTGAGATGTGGCACCCTGCCTGTGTCCCCAGCCTGGAGTGAGTGGACAGAGGCCCCGAGGAGAGGAGTGGCCGCTGTGCTCCATGTCACACAGCTCAAGGTCACCACAGGACCGAGCCTCGGCCCCAGGTTCCTGAGCACGTTTCCTCCTTTCTCGCGATCTCAAGGAGAAGGCCGAAGAGGAGGGAGGTGACCCAGAAGGAAGGACTAGGCAGCCGGGGCCCTGGTCAGCTGGCTCTGTGTGTGCCCACAGGCCAGAGCAGGGAGCCAGCCCCCTTCCCGCCCACACGGTGTGGTCCCAGCCAGATGTCCTGTGCCATCCTGGGCTGTGTGGAGCAGGAGCAGCTGTGTGATGGGAGGGAGGACTGCCTGGACGGCTCTGATGAGAGGCACTGTGGTGAGCAAGCGGGGACCGTGCCACCCTGCAGGGATGGCCAGAGATTCTCTGGCTGGTAGGCAGGTGGGTGGGGAGGGCTGTCCTTTGTGTCTAGCTCATAGAGGGTGGGTGGGTGAGGGGTGTGGAGGGACAGAGAGTGGAGAGAAATTGAAGGAGTGACACTGTCCAGAAAGGGGGATTCTGTGTATGGGGGGTGGTGGCCAGGGGGCCTGTGTGTGTCTTTGGGGATAGGCGAGAAGGGAGTGGGATAGGATTTGTGTCTGTTCCAGCCTGTTTTATAAAACCTCTGTGACCTGTCAGGAGGCTCCTGCCCATTGATCATTCATCCATTCACCCAATTTGTTCATTCATCACTCATCTACTACCACTCATCTAAACCTCCATGCACCCTCTATTCACAATACAGCCATACGTCTGTGGGCTCATTATCCACTCGCTCAGTTATTCATCCACCATCCATCCATAGCCTGTCATCCATCTGTACACCTGTCATCCGTCCATCCGTCTATCCATCCATCCACCCATCTGTCCACACGCATGTCATCGGTTCATCCATCCATCCCCCAAATGCAGATCATTAGGACCAAAGCCTTATTTTCCAATCAGGAAAGGAGAAACCCTGAGTTAAGCAGTCCCAGGAAGGAGTGCCTGAGGGGTCCCCATTCACAGCCAGGCTCCCAGGGGTGAGATGTGTTCTTCTGGATGCTCTGATTGCGCCAGACACCCCAGGAGCCCGTGGCGAGTAGACAGCCTATGTAGACCTGGGTTCCCGTGAGCTCATCCACAAGGCCTTCCCCAGGCACAGGCTTGGGGAGACCAGCGTCTGTGGTCAGCAAGCTCCTTTCCACTCTGGGCCTGAGATCTAGGGGGCTCAGTGGACCCTGCAGCTAGGGGTCACATATGTTGCTCCATTTCCCCACCCCACCTCTGGGGCAGCAAGCCCCCCACCCTTCACAGTGCCCACCAGGGCCCTACCAGGCCTGCCAGCCTCGCATGCCCTCTGCTCCCCGAGCCAGCTGAGCTGTGGCAGTGGAGAGTGCCTGCCCCTGTGGCGGCGGTGTGACCTCCAGCCCGACTGCCAGGATGGCTCTGATGAAGACGGCTGTGGTATGTGTCGGGGATGAGGGAGTGGCCATGCTGAGGGCCCTGCTCCTGCGTGGGCCCCCTCTGAGCTCCACGCCACCTGTTGCTTGCAGTGGACTGTGTGCTAGCTCCCTGGTCCAGCTGGAGCAGCTGCAGCCACAGCTGTGGCCTGGGCCTCACTTTCCAGCGCCGGGAGCTGCTGCGGCCTCCGCTGTCTGGGGGCGGCTGTCCACTGAACCAGCTCCGCAGCCAGTCCTGCTTTGTGCAGGCCTGCCCAGGTAACCTGCCACCCCTGGGTCTCCCTCAGGCCCCTTCCCAATGGAATACTTAGAGAGGTGCCCACCAGAGACCTTTACCAGGGTAGCACCATCGTTCTCCCCCCTAGAAGGGGTACGCAGTGTCCAGCGTCTGTGCCTGGGACTTGAGAAGGATAGTGCTTTTCTGATGTAACAAACTTGAGCCCACAGAGGGCTTGTCAGGAAGGGAAGATAAAGGGCATCACTGCGGGAGGGGTTGGAGCCAGATGCCTCTGGTCCTTATACTCCACGCTGAAGGCCCTGCAGCCCCGGAATCCGAGGAAGTGATCCCGCACCCATGCCTGTATTCGCTGGGAAAGGGGCTGCCCACACCGGGTCTCCCTTAACTCGGGCTGGCTCTGCTGGTGCCACCTCCACTGGCTGCCACCAGGGGGCGCCTCCACTCCCTGTTGCCAGGCTCCCTGCCATTATGCAGACTGAAGGTTTTTATCCCTGGCAGGAAAGCTCCTAGAAATCCTCCCTTCCTTAGCTCTGGGCTCTCCCTTGGCTCTGCCCATCTCTTCCCCAACCCCCCTTTGGCTTCCTTCCTTCCCCCACAGTGGACGGCACATGGACTGAGTGGGAGGCCTGGGGACCCTGCAGCGTGTCCTGTGGGGGTGGCCACCAGATTCGCTGGAGAAGCTGTGTGGATCCCCCGCCCAAGAATGGCGGTGCCCCCTGCCTGGGGGCCTCCCAGGAAAGGGTGCCCTGCAGCTTGCAACCCTGCATGGGTGGCACAGGTAGAGGGGAGTAGGATGGTATGGGGACATCCCAAAACGAGTCCTGCCTGTGGGAGGGCAAAGCTCTGCCTGCCCCATGCCTACCCGGCTGCTGCCCCTCTCCCCTAGACTGTGGGCCAGGCCGTGTGTATGTGAGTGCCGACCAATGCCAGCAGGGCCTGGTGCCCCCGTGTCCCCCATCCTGCCTGGATCCCGAGGCCAACAACAACTGCAGTGGGCACTGTGTGGAGGGTGAGGTCAACTCAGCCAGCTGGGGAGCGAGGGGCCCACTAGTCCTCTGCCTGCTGTGCCCACCCTCACCCCGCCCACTAAGGGCTCTCCCTACTAACCCGTGCCCCCAGGTTGCCGCTGCCCTCCTGGGCTCCTCCTCCTGGACAGCCGCTGCCTGCCTCTGTCTGAGTGCCCTTGCCTCGTGGGCGAGGAACTGAGGCCGTCGGGGGTGTCCTTTGTCCTGGACAACTGCAGCCACTGGTGAGGTCGGGTGTGCCCCTGCTCTGGGGTGGGGTGGGGTAGGCGGAGCCTGGGCTGGGGGTCCCCCAAGGCTGACTGCCTGCCCCGGACCTTCCCTTTTTGCCTGCAGCGTATGTGAGAAGGGGGCACTTCTGTGCGAACCAGGGGGCTGTCCCCAGTCATGTGGCTGGTCAGCCTGGTCTTCATGGGCTCCCTGTGACCGCTCCTGTGGCTCTGGAGTGAGGGTCAGGTTCAGGTGTGTGAGGGAAGCACAGAAATGGGGGGAAGGAGAAAGCTGGGGCAAGGAGAAGAGAGTGGGGACCCAGAGACCTCTTCTTTTACCAGGTCACCCTCCAACCCTCCTGCAGCTCACGGGGGTGCCCCTTGTGAAGGTGACACGCAGGAACTACAGGCTTGCCATGCCGAGTGTGGGGCAGGTGCAGCTGAGTCCCGCCCCCTTCCTCCCAACCCCAACCCTGCAAACAGCCAGGCTGGCCGGGTGCTCAGCTGTATATGTGTGCTAGGCTGGAGCTCACGCCTCCACCAGAGGCCAGCTTCAGAGTCCCTGGGGACACCTGGACTGGGTGACATATGAGGATGGTGGGGCCCACAGCCAGCTGCCAGTTGTGCCTACAGGTGGAGGCGTGGAAGTAGACCTGGGGCAGCAGCCAGCAGGAGGCTCCAGTTCTGGCTCCTGGACTGAGAAGTGGGGCTGTAGACTGGGGGTCCCGAGGAGTGAGCTAAGAGCCAGAATAATGAACTCAAGGCAGCCCTCTCCCTTCCCAGTCTGCCACCACCCCAGACTGCCTGCCAGGGCCCCTGTTGAATAGGCTTGTGCTATGTGCCCCTCCAGAGGCACCGGGTTGGGCTCCCTGGACACCCTGGACCTCCTGCTCCCAGAGCTGCCTGACCCCTGGAGGGGACCCAGGCTTGCGCAGCCGTTTCCGGCTCTGTCCCAGCCATGAAGCCGGGACCTGCCTGGGAGAGGCCACCCAGGAGGAACCCTGCAGCCCCCCTGTGTGCCCAGGTATGCGTCTTCTGTTCTTGGAGCAACCCAGATGCTGGGGGGGTGGGGCGGGATGCGAAGAGGAGGAAGCTGGCTCCTTGGGCAGCTACTGACCGCCCAGGGAGGACAGGAGGGGGAGGGGCAGAGTCGCCAGCATCTCCTCCAGGAAACCAGTGTGTGATGAGCAGGGTAGGCCTGGCCTCCAGCAGAGCTTAGGACCATCATCGAGGCGTGGGCGCTGGTGTAGGGAGGGGGCCTCATGCCCTGTAGCTCTGATTCTTACTGCCTCTCTTGCCCATGTCTCTGCCGTGGACGTGACTGTGGGCTCCACTCTCCCTGCCAGCACCCAGTGGTTGGGGTCTGTGGGCTGCCTGGACTGCCTGTTCGGCCCCCTGCAATGGAGGGATCCAGACCCGTGGGCGGAACTGCTCTAGCTCAGCTCCCGGGGACCCAGCCTGCCAGGGTCCCCACAGTCAGACCAGGGACTGCCACACGCAACCCTGCACAGGTACCAGACCCCCGCCCCATTCTCTGTTTACCCATGGGGTCTTGGGCCTACCCTCAGCTGAGTGCATTGTGGCCCACTGGCTGCCAGAGAGGCTGGGCTGTGGGTAGAGGGAGACTGAGTGGGGTTACTTGTGCATCCTGCAGCTTCCTGTGCAAAAGCACACACACACACAATCACTCATACACACTAGGGACCAAGCCCCTGCCTGTGGTTGAAACCCTGCCTCTCCCAGGGGGCAGCTTCCTTCCCAGCAGGTGGGCTCCCCCTGAGACCGGGCTGCCTTTGAGCAGAGCCCTTGCGTGGCCAGTCAGGGTGCCTGGAGCAGTCGATGGAAGGCCTAGTCCACCTCCCACTCTTCCTAGCCCAGATGTGGGGTTGCCCCATGTTCTGTGGCTGATGTTGCAGACCCTGGGGCCAGCCTGCAGCCAGGAGCTGGCAGGGCATCCTCGGTCTTGCTCCTGCCAGGCAGGCTCCTCCCAGGCACCTGCCTGCAGGTTCCCCAAACCTCCCCCTCCCCTGCTTCTTCCACCCTGTCCAGATCTGCAGTCTCCCCATCCAGGCCAGTGCCCGGAGGGCATGGTGTTCCATTCGGAGGAGCAGTGTCTCCAGGAGGGTGGGCCGTGCTCTCATCTCTGCCTGGCGCAGGGCACTGGAGTGGAGTGCACGGGTTCCTGTGGCCCTGGCTGCGCCTGCCCCCCTGGCCTCTTCCTGCACAATGCCAGTTGCCTGCCCCGCAGCCAATGCCCCTGCCAGCTGCACGGCCGACTCTACCCACCGGGGACAGTGGCCCGCCTGGACCGCTGCAACAACTGGTGGGTGCCCAGGACTTGGGGTGGGAGTGGGGAGGGGCAGGCATAGTGGCCTCTCTCTCTCAAGAACATCACACACACGGTGCCCTGGTTTCCCAAACATGTTAGCAGCGCTAGGTGCCAGGCATGGGACCCAGGAGTGCTAAAGGGCACGAGGTACGGTCTGGCCTTGGATTGCTTATGGGAAGATGGTCAGAGAGCTGGAATGACTTCAGATGGAAGTTGCCAGCTGTGCTCACGAGTGGAGGGCTTGAGAAGGGCTTCTAAATTCTGGTAGATTGCCCTACCTGGGAATTGGCTTGCAATCAAAAAGCTTGCAAAGGTGATGCCAGGATCTCCCAGCAGAGGGCACTCTAGCCCATTGATCGCTTTCTCATTTTGTTTCTTCATTTTCTTCTTCCCCTTTCCTGCTGATTCCCCTGGCTACTCCCAATGACCTCCTTCATTCTCTCTCTTTCCTTCCCCCATTTCCTCTCAGGTTTTTCTATCTAGATCCTCAGACATGCTTTAGAACCAGTGTGAGAGACCACAGAAAGGAAAGTATCCTGTTCTCCCTCCTACAATACTAGGTCTTCCTAAGTCGCTCTGCCTGGCCCTGGTGTGGTTCTCTCCAGGTGGTGCTTAGCGATGTCAAGTGGAATAGAAAGTAGAGAGTGATGACTCCTGTCTAACGCGTGGGCCAGGGGACCAGGTGCGAGGACCCCTGGGTGTGGAGCCTGGGTCTCAGCGTGCACTTTGCATGGACGCAGGGCAGCTTGCTTCGCTCTCCACACCCTGGGGGTTCTGTTCTGTGCAGTGGACACGGAGGGCCACAGCTGCTTCCTCGTTGGGACAGATGCATGAGGGTCCAAGGGCAGGGCTGGCTGGGGCCAGGATGGACCGGGGCGGGCCTCACTGGCAGTTCTGTCTGCAGCACCTGCCTCTCCGGCGAGATGGCGTGCACCTCGGAGCTCTGCCCAGGTATTCTGTGCCCTGTTGGGTCCTCAGAAGCCCCTTCGGAGACGATGTGCTGGGAGGGTTGGTGATGCCCCTGAGAAATCAGGGTCCTGGCTTGGCCTGGACTGACTCAAATTTCCCCCGACATCCCCTCCGTCCCTACACGGGCAGTGGACTGTGGCTGGAGTCCGTGGACACCGTGGGGTCAGTGCAGCCAGAGCTGCAATGTAGGCATCCGACGGCGCTTCCGGGCGGCCACTGCACCCCCTGCTGCCTTTGGGGGTGCTGAATGCCAGGGCCCCAACATGGAGGCTGAATTCTGCAGCCTGCGCCCGTGTCAAGGTGAGGGCAGGGACCTGGGTCCTGAGCCTTGTGGGGGAAGCCAGGAGTTCCCGCGCCAGCCCCACCTCACACCACGCAGGGGCACAATGGGACTTCCCTTTGGAGGCTTCACCTAGAGAGATCCCCACGGAGCCCCGGGGGTCCATCCCTCAGCCGACCCTCTCTAGAGGATCCCCACATGCTCCCCAGAGGCCAGGCCAGTACTAGGCCCAATCCTGGAGCCCCCTGCCGAAGGTGGGTGGGGATATTGCAAGGGGGTGGGTGCGGGTGCCCCAGGGTGTCTGGGCAGGGCAGGCCTGGCCTGTGGTGCCCTGAGTTCCACCTGCAGGTCCTGGTGGGGAATGGGGCCCTTGGGCTCCGTGCTCCGTGCCCTGTGGAGGTGGCTACAGGAATCGCACCCAAGGCAGTGGCCCACACAGCCCTATGGAGTTCTCCACCTGTGGTCTGCAGCCTTGTGCAGGTGAGGACCGCCACAGGGTCCCTCCTGTTCTTGTCCCCACCAACCTCGGGCTGCAGAAACTACCCACAGCAACTCAGACTTGCCCAGAGCTGGTGTTTCTGGCAGACGGGGGAGCACAGGGGAATGCTGGGGGTGCCCAGGTGAGGTTGTCCATTTCCGCGTCCCCAGGACCAGCAGCCGGCGTGTGTCCCAAGGGTCAGCAGTGGCTGGAGTGTGCCCCAGGCCCTGCCTCCTGTGCAGAGCTCAGCACCCCACGAGACACCAACCAGACCTGCCAACCCGGCTGCTACTGCCCCCCAGGGATGCTCCTGCTGGTGAGTGTCCTGCCTGGCCACTGGTGCCACCTCCTCAGTCACTGGGGACCCTGGAGAGGCAAGGGAGGGACAGACAAGCTCAGGCCCAGACCCCAGGCAGAGGCTGAGCCCAGGTTATGGGCTGGAGTCAGGGAGATCTTGCATAATGAAGATGAGAGCTCCAAGCTCAAGGTCATGGCTCCGGTCTGGCCAGAACCAACAGGTGGCCATGGACGAGTTTTCATTGTCTGCTCAAGAACCCTACTCCTCTTCACAGTTACCACCAGCTCGGCATTGAGCACCTGTTGTAATCCCCAGGGCCTGGCCAACCAACTGGGGGGCGTTTGACCCATTTGCTGTTTGCTCCAGCTCTCAGGCCGTCTCCCAAAATACCGCGGGGGCTTTTCTCCATTGTTATATTGCGGACAAAAACGTGTGTTTGTTTTTATACCGTTGCCGAGTGAGAGGTGCATTTTCGTAGTTGCTCGCATGACCTGCCCTTGGAGTTGGTCTTTTTGTCCCAGAAGCTGGGGACTCTGTGTCTGCCCCTCCCCGCCCCGCAACTGAGGGTCTGCATCCACCCAAGCGGGTGTTTTAGGGGTGGAGAGTGGGCAGGCCAGGGCAGGCTCCGCTGGCCCCTGAGCTGACCCCAGGGCTTTGCTTGCAGAACAACATGTGTGTGCCCACCCGGGACTGCCCCTGTGCCCACGGTGGGCGCCTACATCCACCTGGCAGTGTTGTGCTACAACCCTGCGAAAACTGGTAAGGTGCCACCCCAGCCCCAGTGCCCTGGGGACCTGGGTTGTTGGCCCCAGCCCATTAGAGACGAGATCAAACTTGTCTGCCTTGCCTCCTCCCCTTCCCCCACCAGTCTCTGTATCAAAGTGCCCCCACCCAACACACACACACACACACGTGTGCACATGTGCCGGCACTGCAGGCTTGAGCAACACACACAGGTTGTCCCACCATCCCCACAGGGCTGGGGGTTAAGTCCCCAGTTGTCTGCAGGCTCAGCTGCCCCTGAGGGCTGTGAGGGGGAGCCTCCTGGCGGTGGCTGGCCGTCCTTGGTGTTCCGTGGCTCTCACACGCCATCCTCCCTGTGCACCTGTTCCCACCATCTTCCTACCATGTGTGTCTGTGTCTGCATTTCTCACACAGACCCGGGGCATGGCTGGGGGGAAGGAGGGCAGCCTGATGACTTTGTCTTGGTGACTCCTATAGATTAGACCACATTGGCAGCTATGGGGACCAGGCTTGAGGGCCTACAGAGCAGCCCTTAAGACCCCCGGGCCCCTCCTGCTCCCCTTGCAGCTCCTGTGTAGCTGGGCTCATCGCCAACTGTAGCTCCCGGCCCTGCGAGCATGGTGAGAAGGGAACCCTGCCTCCACCCCCAGCTGTGGGCACAGGTCTGCGCTGTGACCAGGGGACATAAACCCTCAGAGGAGACATGGATGGCTTCTCCCTGCCCAAGCCAGCCCAGCCTCCCCTTCCTGCACACCCTCCAGGTCAGCCCAGCTGGTCAGCCTGGACTCCATGGAGTATGTGCTCTGCCACCTGTGGCCCTGCCCACCGCCATCGGCACCGCTTCTGTGCCTGGCCCCCCACCGTGGCACCGCCCAGCCTGGCTCCGCTGTCCCCACCAGCCACACTCTCGCCTCTCTGCCCAGGCCGTGAGGCTGAGGGAGAGCCGTGCCTCCTGCCCGCCTGTGACCGTGGGTGCCTGCCCAGGGTGGTGGTGGCTGAGCCTTCTGTGAGCCATCCCAGGCCCTGCCATCTCTTCCTCTGCTGTTCCCCCAGGAGCCGGGGGCTGGGGACTGTGGGGACCCTGGTCCACCTGTAGTCGGAGCTGTGGGGGAGGCCTGCGCAGCCGCATCCGGGCCTGTGACCAGCCTCCACCCCAGGGCCTCGGGGATTACTGCGAGGGGCCTCAGGCCCAGGGAGAAGCCTGCCAGGCCTGGCCATGCCCAGGTACCTGCCAGAGATGGGGCAGGGGCCTGGGGCATTATGAAGCCGCCATGCCACGGCTCTCAGCCTGTCCTGTCCCCGTCACAGTGACCAACTGTACCGCCATAGAAGGGGCAACGTACAGTGCCTGCGGCCCTCCCTGCCCACGCTCCTGTGATGACCTCGTGGTGAGCCTGGCTTCCCCGTGCATGGCACCTAACCTACCTGCCCACTTACTCAGTGCCCACCTGCCGTGGGCAAGGTGTAGCTTTGGGCTCTGGCCTCTTCCTCCTGATGTTAGGCCACCCAGCTTCAATGTAGATGGGTCAGTAGAGAAAGGTTTGGGGACTCTTCAGGGAACCACTCTCCCCAAGCCCTTTATTCCAGAGAGAGACAGCCTTGCTGCAGCAGCCACATCAAATTAGAATTTTTAGGCCCAGCAGAGCTTCAATTCAATGTCATGTTTGTCTTCTTTGTGATTCCCACCTGTGCCAGCCAGCCTGCGCTCTCGCCAGGGAAAGGCAGACGCCAATCAGAGCTCTGAAAAATGGGGCAGAGGGGCCGAAGGGGTTCCCCAGGCCCGGCTCCCAGTCCTCCCCAAGTCCCGTGCAGCCCCCGAGAGCCTCAGTCCCCAGGCCACGAGCCCAGGTCACTCTGAGCCTGCAGCCCCATGAACTGGGGTCCCACGCCTGGAGCTGACATCCAGGCCTGACGCAGGCCCTCCTTGCCTCTCTGCTGCTCTGCTCCTGTCCTGTCTTCCCAGGGTGGGAACCTGCACTGTGATCCCCCAACCTCCCACCTTTCCTAGCAAAACTTTGAGCCCCTGAACTGGAGGTCACACGCCCCACCCCGACCTTCTCCAGCCTCCAGGTCCCTTTGCTGTCCCTACAGACGGAGCTGCGATTGTCTGCACACTGAGCTCTTGTTTGCTGTTCCCCCAGCACTGTGTGTGGCGCTGCCAGCCCGGCTGCTACTGCCCACCAGGCCAGGTGCTGAGTGCTGACGGGGTAGTCTGTGTGCGTCCGGATCACTGCAGCTGCCTGGACTTGCTGACTGGGGAGTGGCATCGGCCGGGCACTCAGCTGCTGCGGCCTGATGGCTGCAACCACTGGTGAGGGGTGTGCCAAGCTGTGCCCCTGAGCAGACTGGGGACTCAGCTGGCACATCCTGTAGTCGCTGAGGGCCGTGCAGCGCGGGCAGCATGATCCCTGCCAGTTCTGTGGGAGCACTGAGGCAGCCAGCCCTGTGTGTGTGTGTGCAGAGGGCTGGGCATGTGCCCCTGGGGCATGAGGCCAGACCCGGGCAGGGGGAGCAACACGGAGAGGGGAGACTGCACCTGCTCTCTGGCCAACACAGTTGGCTGTAAGGCTTCCTGGCTTGAAGCTGTCCTCACAGGACTGAATGACTCAGGAAGCAGGTATCCGAGAGGGGAGAGGAGCAGGTGCCAGACCCCAGAGGGAACGAGCGAGCACAGGAGAGGGCGGTGAGGGCTAAGCGGCTAAAAGACCGCAGGGACGGCCAGGACCGAGATGCTGTGTCTGTATCTCCTTGCCCAGCACCTGCCTGGAGGGGAAGTTGAACTGCACAGACCTGCCCTGCCCAGGTACACGCCCAGCTTGGAGGGAGGTGGCAGGTGGCCCTGGGCCATGGAGAACCCGAGAAAGAGGACAAGATGGGCCATATCCCAGAGCCTGGCATTCCCCTGGCAGTGTCTGGAGCCTGGTGTGAATGGTCGGAATGGACAGTGTGCTCCCAGCCATGCAGTGGCCAGATGCGGACCCGCTCCAGAGTCTGCGCCTGCCCCACGCCTCGACATGGGGGTGCCCCATGCTCTGAGGAAAGTGCCCAGCATCAGAAGGAGGCCTGTCCCAGCCCTGCCACATGCCCAGGTGTGGTATCCCCACCAAGCCCATGTCCACTTCCCTGGGCCTCAAAAAACCTGGGTGCTCCTGAGCTAGATGTCTCTGCCTGCACAGTGGATGCAGCCTGGAGCCCGTGGGAGCTGTGGGCTCCCTGCGATGTGTGTCTGGGGCAGTCCCAGCGGAGCCGTACCTGCAGCCAGCCCCCCACCTCTGATGGAGGCAGGCCCTGCATGGGGGCCCACGTGCAGAGCCGCCCTTGTCAGGATAATGCCACGCAGTGCACAGGTAAGCATGTGGGCACAGCTTGGAAGGGCCCTCGCCAGGCAAGGGGATGCAGACTCTGTCCTCTGAACTTACATCCATGCCCCTCTCTGCCAAGGACCGTCCCTAGGTTGCTCAGCTGTGGGTTTAAGCAAGGTGATAGATCAAGGCAGGTGCATGGCAGGTAGGCTGTCACCTGACTGCCAAGAACCTTCCTTCTCTGCTTTCCTTCTGCCCTAGACTGTGGTGCTGGCCTGGCTCTGCTCACCTGTGGCTGGCCCTGTCCCCGCTCCTGCCAGGACCTGTCCCCTGGGAGCATGTGTCAGGCAGGCTCAACCAGCTGCCAGTCCAGCTGCGGGTGTCCCCCAGGCCAGCTGTTCCAGGACGGACTCTGTGTGCACCCAGCCCTCTGCCGCTGCCAGTACCAACCAAGAGCCATGGGTGAGTGCTCCCCTTGCCTCCTCTGGGCCAGTGACTTTGAGCACCAGCTGGCTACCCTGCCTGGCCCCTGAGCCTCTACCCACTGGGCTTTCCTGTCTCCTGCGTCCTTCTGCCTCCCCAGCTCCGAACATCCCAGGCTACCTTGGGGTGGAGGCTGATGGGGAGGGGAGGCAGAGGCAGGCGGGGGCGGGGGGGCTTCCAGAGGAGTGCTGATGCTGAGCTCCACCCCTGTTCCCTCCAGGGATCCCTGAGAACCAGAGTCGGGCGACAGGATCTGGGCTCAGCTCCTGGGAGAGCCTGGAGCCTGGCGAGGTGCTGACAGGACCATGTGACAACTGGTGAGCCCAGAGAAGGAGGGCCCTGGGAGCCAAGAGGGCAGAACCTGGCCTTGTTTCTGAAGTTCCACCTACTTCTGTTGTCCACAGCACCTGTGTGGCAGGAGTTCTGCAGTGCCAGGAGATGCCTGGCTGCCCTGGCCCAGGAATATGGGACACCTGGGGCCCCTGGGAGGACTGCAGTGTCTCCTGTGGGGGAGGGGAGCAGCTGCGCTCCCGGCGCTGTGCCCGGCCTCCCTGCCCAGGGAATGCCCGGCAGAGTCGCACCTGCCACACTCAAGTGTGCAGAGGTGAGCCCCAGCCTGGCTGGAGTCTCCCCTCCCCTTGACCTTGGACTCACCTCACAGGTGCCTTTTGACCTCTTCCTGTCTCTGCACCCACCCCTGCACTAGGAGGTGTTGAACAGCTGAAGGAGGAAACAGCCAGGCCAGAGGAGCCTGTGGGAAGGGGTACTGCCCAGGCAGGCAAGAGGTGGGGGAGGAAGGAAGGGCAGGCTGCAGAAGACAGAGTAGGCATGAAGGGAGGCAGTGGGCTGGGGCTGGGCACAGACTCCATGTTTCTACAGAGGCAGGCTGCCCAGCTGGCCGCCTGTACCGCGAGTGCCAGCCTGGTGAGGGCTGCCCCTTCTCCTGTGCCCACGTCACGGGGCAGGTGGACTGCTTTTCCGAAGGCTGCGACGAGGGCTGCCACTGCCCCCAGGGAACCTTCCAGCATCAGCTGGCCTGCTTGCAGGTCAGCACCTAGCCAGCCAGCCAGGAAGGAGGGCCTTGGCCGCTGCCCACCTGTGCCCCACTGGCCCCACCCTGTCCTCCCCTGCAGAGGGCATGGCTCTTTACTGTGCCCCTTTTTACCTCCTTGCTCTTCACTCTCACGGGTGGGTCCAGGGATGTACCCTGCAGAGCCTGGCAAGCATATGGGGCAGGGGGATTCTCTCCTAGTTTGGAAGCTGGCACCTTATGACCTTCCCCCATCAGCTGCATAACCACAGTCATGGCCTGAAGGGACTTGAGCAGCCAGCTGGTTCCACCTGCTTAAAGCCCATGATGTGCCAGGAAAGAGATGCATCTGGGCTACACAATGGCAGAGCTGAGCCAGCCGTCCTGATTCCTCCAGTTAGTTCTTGGCTCAGGCTGTTCTGCCTCCGGCCATGACCTGCCCTCTAAGGGCCACTGTGGATACCTGCTGTGTCCTGATGCCCGCTCCTCTCCATGCAAGAAAGTAGCTGATCTCTGGGGGCTGTGCCTGCGGGTCATACCTTACTCGTGGTGCACTCTCACCCTTGATCCAAAATGGTTCCCCCGCCAGGGCCTTCCTCCAGGGTTCATACTGCCCCTTCCCTCCACACACACCTTGAGGTTCATTGCAGGCTGTGCAAAGGCACTAAGTCCTCTGCCTGCCCATTCAGGAGTGCCCCTGTGTGCTGACAGCTGCGTTACTGCAAGACCTGGGAGCTGCCAGCACTCAGCCTAGTGTCCACCTGGGACAGGTGGCTCAGCCCCTTCAGCCTGGGGATGAACTGGACTCGGGCCAGACGCTTCATTTGGGCTGCAGCAACTGGTGAGAGCGCTGCCAGCGTCGGGGTGGACTGAGAGCCATGGGGGGACATTTGAGGTGGAGATGTTGGGGAGAGGGGGAGGTTCCACTTGCCTGAGCTCACCCTGTAAGGGTTCCAACCAACTCTTCGCCCAAGCCCGGTGCCCACACAGTCCCTGGCCCTCATCGCTGGCCTTCTCCCCCAGCTCCTGCACACATGGGAAGCTGGCCTGCTCTGTGGAGGACTGTCCTGCCGCCAGTGGTGGCTTTGGTCCCTGGAGCCCTTGGGGTCCGTGTTCTCGCTCCTGTGGTGGGCTGGGCACGCGAAGCCGCAGCCGCCAGTGTGTGCACCCCCTGCTGGCTGCTGTGGGCCAGGGCTGCCTAGGGCGCCACCAGGATCTGGAGTATTGCCTCAGCCCAGCCTGCCCTGGTAAGGAAAGCTGGCGGGAGTGGGCAGTGCCAGGGCTGCAAAGAGGCTGGGTTGGTGGTCACATCTGTGTCAGCATGCCCTTCGTCCCCTCCTGTGTTCCTGTCCCAGTTGCTGCTTCTGCATCTGCCTTCCTCCTATACCCTCTGGCTCTGGGTTTCTGATCGGACACCTCCATGCTATGCTTCTGGAATCCTTGCCACATGCACTATGCTGTGTGTCCATGGGCAGGTGGTGGGTGACTCCCTGGCCTTGGAATACAGAGTCCCATTTTCACCTGTGGTGAGCCCTAGTTAGAAGTGCACATTGCTATGCAAAGTCAGGGAGAGAAGATTCTCCAAGAGACGTGGTAGAGGAGGGCTTCCCGGAGGAGGCAGTTTCAGAAAGTTTGGAGGGATGGTGAGAACCTTGACAAGAAATGTCAGGTAACAGGAAAAGTTCTAGAAAAGCTGACCTTGGGGAGTCCACCGAGGGAAGGCTGGACAAAGTAGCAACAGGCTGGGACTGCTGGTGCCCTGCCAGCCTGGATGCATCCCTAAACAGGGGTTCTTTTGGCACAGGGGCTGAAGAATCCACAGTGGAACCGGTGACAGGCCTTGCAGGTAGCCCCGGACTTCCTGCACATCTCCGCGTGGCCTCCCTTTGGGAGAGGAAAGTCCAGGGCCCCTTCCCTCCCTGTCTGTAGTTCAGGAAAGTCCAGAGTCCAGGGCTGACTCGCCCTTTCCTCTGCTCCTTGAAGGTGGCTGGGGCCCTTGGTCTCCGTGGTCGCCATGCTCCGGCACCTGCACAGACCCCGCTCAGCCTGCATGGCGCAGCCGTAGCCGTCCCTGTCTGTCCAACTGCACTGTGGGGGACCCCATGCAGGAGCGTCCCTGCAATCTACCTTCATGCACAGGTATGCCTTCCGGCTGTGACCTCCAGCCCCCAACAATAACTCTCACCAACCCCAGCCATGTCCAACTTCCAGACCCAACACAGTTAGGTCAAGCAGTGATGGACTTCTCAGGCTGACACTGACCATGTCTGTCTACCTCCAAGACCCAGGTTCCTTTGCCAACCCCACCAGCTGCTGGTGACCCTGCCACCTTCTGGCATATTCCTTGGCCCTCATGTCTAAATCCCACAGGGGCCATGTCAGCCTGGGGTCACTGTGTCAGAACCAGGATGGCGCCTCATGCTCTGGATGGGGTCACAGCTGCCCCCCGACAGATGAAGGCTGCACCTGAGCTGGGGCAGGCCAGGAGAGAGCCAGGCAGACTCTGCTGACTCCGATCATTTGGTCCTACAGAGCTGCTGCCCCTGTGCCCCGGCCCTGGCTGTGCACCTGGAAACTGCTCCTGGACAGCCTGGGGCCCCTGGGCGCCTTGTTCGCGCAGCTGTGGGGTGGGCCAGCAGCGCCGCCTTCGGGCATACCACCCCCCTGGGCCTGGCGGGCACTGGTGCCCCAACATCCTTACCGCTTACCAGGAGCGCCGCTTCTGCAACCTGCGGGCATGCCCAGGTGAGCTGGGCTGGGAGAGACCAGGGGCCCCTCTACGGCTATCCCGCAGGAGGCCCCTGCATGAGTACCCAGCCTTGCCACGCATGAAGCCTGCCTCACCCTGGACCGTGGTCCAGGCTCTTGGCAATGTATGAGAATTCACCGCCTGAGCTCATCCCTCATGGAGTTGTCCTTTGCCCACACAGTGCCTGGGGGCTGGTCGCGCTGGAGCCCATGGTCCTGGTGCGACCGGAGCTGTGGGGGAGGCCGATCCCTGAGGAGCCGCAGTTGCTCAAGCCCCCCACCCAAGAACGGAGGTGCCCCCTGTGCTGGGGAAAGACATCACGTCCGGCTCTGCAACCCCATGCCCTGTGGTATGGCACTGGGAGCAGACATTCCCCACCTCTCCCCAGGCGTCCCTCCACAGCTCCCACTCTCCACTCTCCCACCTCTCACATGACGTGCGTGTGTGTGTGTGTGTGTATGTGTGTGTGTGTGTGTGTGTGTGTGTGTGTGTGTGTGTGTGCATGTCCTGTACCCTGGCCCCGGGATGAAGTGCAGGAGCCCAACCCCTGCTCACCACCCCTCCTCTCATCTTTGCCCATCTCCAGTTCTTAGCAAACCACCTGATCCTGCAAAGATTTGGGACCGTGTCAGGAGCATGCCTGGTCCCCGTGGGGTGTGGACTGAGCCAGGCAGGCTGGAGTTGAGTCCCGCATCCCTGCTCTCCAAGCTCCAACCCCTTCTTAAAAAATTATTTATTTGAAATGCAGAGTGAGATGGTGAGAGTGTCCGCCTGCTCTTTCACTCTCCAAGTAGCCACACTGACCAGGCGCTTCCTCCAGGGCCCCTACATACATGACAGGGCCAAGTACTTGGCCATCTTCCACTGCTTTCCAAGCACGTTATCAGGGAGCTGGACTAGAAGTGGACTGAGGAGGATCTGAATCATGCTCTAATACAGAATGTCCATCTAACAGGTGGTGGCTTGATCTGCCATGCCATACCACACAGGCCACCCCCACTCCTTCAACTGCTTCCTTCCACCATGGGCCCTGGCTGCAACCAGACCCTCAGGGGGCACTTGGCACCCATAACCACACACGGTGGGGCCCTTGAGATGAGCACAAGAATTCAGTCCTGCTCAACCAGGACAAGTGCTGAGAGCTCATGGTGAATGAGAGGAAGCTGCTGTCTCCCCAAATTGTCCCAGTCCCAGGGTCTCCCCGAATGCCCCATGTGTCCCCAGGCAGGTGGGGTCCTCTGTCCCCAAGGAGATGGCAGAGCCCCTCCAGTGGGGCAACAGTGGACAGTTTCTGAGTCCTCAGGCCCAGAGCCTTCTCCTAATCCTGGGTCTCCTTCCCACTCAGAGGAGGGCTGCCCAGCAGGCATGGAGATGGTCAGCTGTGCTGACCGCTGCCCCCGTCGCTGCTCGGACCTCCAGGAAGGGGTTGTGTGCCAGGAAGGTCAGGTGTGCCAGCCAGGCTGTCGCTGCTCTGAGGGTAAGTGCCTCAAGGCTTCTGGACACATTTGGATGGCCCAATGGGAAGGCAGCTGTGGTTGTGGATAGTGGGAGAAGTGGTGTCAGCACCGAACCCCTAACAGGGTCCCTGGAGCAGGATGGCAGCTGCGTGCCCATCAGCCACTGTGAGTGCACAGATTCCCAGGGGCACAGCTGGGCCCCCAGAAGCCAGCACCAGGAAGCCTGCAACAACTGCTCCTGCCAGGCCGGGCACCTCTCCTGCACGACACAGTCCTGCCCGCCTCCCGCCCACTGCAGCTGGAGCCACTGGTCAGCCTGGAGTCTCTGCAGCCACTCGTGCGGGCCCCATGGGCAGCAGAGCCGCTTCCGGTAGGGGGCTGGAAGGGGCTAGTGACCCCTGTCTCACCAGAGCCTCCCCTCTGCCTGGTGCAACCCCTCATTGACATGATGTCCCTGGGTCCTCCCTGCCTGTCCTCCATGCCCAGTCCAACCCAGGTTTCTGCTGAGATGTCTTCCCCAAGAGGCAGTGGGGTGGTGCAGGCCAGACCATCTCTCACCCCCTCTGCCCCGGCACTCAGGTCCTCCATGTCTGGCTCCTGGGCCCCGGAGTGTCAGCAGGAGCAGGTGCAGAGCCAACCCTGTCCCCAGCCCGCGTGCCCACCCCTGTGCCTGCATGATACCCGCCCTCATACCTTGGGTGACAGCTGGCTGCAGGGCAAGTGCCAGAAGTGGTGAGTGCACACAGGGAAGGGGCCTGGGTTGCCCTGTTGCAAGCATGGCCCCTGAGCCTGGGCTCCTCCCCCCAGCTCCTGCACCCCAGAGGGCATCATCTGCCAAGACATGGAAGAATGTGCAGGTCTGGCCTTCACCCCTCTCCCCTCTCCACCCACCCCACTGCCTGCCCACCTGCCCTGTCTGCCATCTGCTCTGTGTCCCCTGTGCTAGGAAAGGTCCTGCTCAGCCCTCCCCTGCCCCCGCCTCCACCTCCACTCTCCCAGCCTCGCCTATGTCGTCCCACAGTGTCTGGAGCCTGGACGCCATGGACCCCCTGGTCCAACTGTCCCGTCTCCTGTGGAGGTGCAGACCAAGTCCGCAGTCGATCTTGCACAGCCCCTACCCCCGGTCCTCACGGAGCACCCTGCAGTGGCCCTAGCACCCAGACCCAGCGCTGTGGGCAGCAGCCTTGCCAGGGGCTTCTAAAAGTCTGTTCCTGGGGCCCATGGGGGCCCTGTTCCCAGAGCTGTGGTCCAGGCCTGGCCACCCGTTTTGGGTCGTGCCCCTGCATGCTGGCTGAGGTGGACCCCAACTGCACAGATACCTTCACACACCTGGACACTCAGGCCTGCTACCTGGAGCCCTGCCTGGGTGAGTGCATGGGGCGTGACGCCTGCTGGCCTCTTTTCTTGCCTTGGAGATCGCAGAGTTGACATGTTTTCCTAGCCCCCAACCATCACCCAGAAATATCCTCCCACCACGTTGCCTTGCTCCTTTCTGCTTCCTTGCTGTCTTGCCTTTTCCCATCAGAGCCCTTGGTGTGGGAGGTACTCCCTGCTGAGTGACAGGGTGACCAGCCACAGGTCTCTCCTGTCCCTTTCCCATGCAGGGTCCTGGTTAAAGCCAGGATGAGAGAGGGGAGAGCAAGGGTAGAATAATCCAGTGGGGTCCAGAGAGGCCCAAAACCCATGTCCCTCGACTCTGACCCCCAGAGGAGTGCGTGTGGAGCAGCTGGAGCAGCTGGACACGCTGCTCGTGCCAGGTGCCTATGCAGCAGCGCTACCGACAGCAGAGCCCCACTCCTGGAGGTGCCAGGGCAGGGACCCCCTGCACTCGTCTGGATGGCCACTTCCGGCCTTGTGTCACCAGCAACTGCTCAGGTGAGACTCCTACATGGGAAGCTGGGAGGCTGAGTGGGGACCCCTACTCAGGGCCCCCAGGTCTTGCCACTGCAGACCTGAGGTCCCAGCACCAAAGAGGTTGACTGCACCTGTACCCACGTCATCTCTGCCCCCCTGTTCCCCTTTGTGCGCACCCCTGGAATGCCTGCTTAGGCCCTACTACCAGCTTGCAGCCTCTGGGTTCTCTGATCCTTTCCTAGCAGCCTGGGTCTCCCCTGACATGCAGCAGGGGCATCCCTGGCCTCCCACCTGGTAACCTCTCACCCCAGCGACCTCAGTAGGACCAAGCCATGGTGCTCTGGGTCTCCAGAATGGGACAGGGTCATCTCTGGGCCATGCTCCCACCAGCTGCTCTTTTCTCCCCCAGAGGACAGCTGCATACCTCCCTTTGAGTTCCAGGCCTGTGGCTCCCCATGTGCGGGACTCTGCACCACACACCTGAGCCGTCACCTGTGCCAGGACTTGCCACCCTGCCAGCCTGGCTGCTACTGCCCTAAGGTGAGGGCTGGGAGCTGGGGGAGACTCCCCGGGGGCAAGAGGTCCACCCCCTCAAGCCTCCACCCTCTGTGCTGCCCATGGTGACTCCAGTCTCCCCAGTCCACGCCCATGTTCTGCCCATGCACCTGTTGCAAGCATTCGGGAGACAGAGGGATCACCACCATAACTTTTCTCCCCTGTCTCTCCTGCCACACAGGGGCTGCTGGAACAAGATGGGGGCTGCATCCCCCCAGAGCAGTGTAACTGCTGGCACCCCTCAGGAGGGGAAGCCGGAGTCATCCTGGCCCCTGGGGACCACCTGCAACTGGGCTGTAAAGAGTGGTGAGTGATGATCAGCGGCAGGCAACACAAGATGCCTGGACCAGACAGTGGACAGGGCTCGCTGGGTGGGCAGCCTGACCCAGGCAGACAAAGCCAAGCCAAGGCCCTGGAGCCCAGCCCAACCTCTGGGCAGAAGGCCCCAAGGTACAGAGGCTTTCACTCCTTCATCTTGACCTGGATGTCCTTAGAGCTCAGGTATCCCCGGCTCTGGGCTGGGTCCTGCCTCCCGAGCTCACCCTGGCCACCCTCTCCCACAGTGAATGCCAGGGAGGAGAGCTACATTGCAGCAGCCAGGGATGTCAAGGTAACCTTGGCCTCAGACTGGGAGGGGCAGAGAGGCATGGCCCAAACCAGGAGTGCAGGTTGCCCTTCCTGACCCCCACATTCCCGTGAGCCTTTGCTCTTTGCCTCTCTCTGCACTGAGGGGACCCTGGGAAGGACATCTACATACTATGTTCCAGGTCTTCTGCCTCTGAGCGGCTGGTCAGAGTGGTCGCCCTGTGGGCCCTGCCTGCCCTCCAGCAGCCTGGCTGCCACTTCCAGGACTGCTCTGGAGGGGCGCTGGTCCTTGGATGCAGCCAGTCTCTCCCCAGCCTCGGGCGGCCCCATGTTGGCTTCAGAGCAGCATCGCCACCGCCTCTGTCTGGATCCCGAAACGGGGAGGCCCTGGACTGGGGACCCCGACCTCTGCACCTCACCCCTCAACCAGCACCGCCTCTGCCCTGACCCTGCAGTCTGCCATGGTAATGTGGAGTGGTCTGGAGTGCAGGTGAGGGTGAGCCGGCCAGGGCCCGGCCATGCATTCATTCCAGTGGACAAGAGTTAGCCCACCTATTGACCTTGGTGGGTTTGAAGCTGGGTTGGGGTTCAGCAGTGGCAAAAAAAAAAAAAGAGGAAAGAAGGGGGGACACTGGGAGAGCAAGTGTCTCCAGGGGTAGAACCCAAGACTTCAAGGGATGTGGCACCTGGCACTGGTTTCTGTGTTTTCTTCCCAGATCCATGCCAGTGGGGCCTTTGGGGGCCCTGGAGTGCTTGCCAGGTACCCTGCAGTGGGGGGTTCCGGCTGCGCTGGAGACAGGCAGGGGGCTCCCCTGCAGAAGGCTGTCGCGGGCCGTGGGCTCAGACCGAGAGCTGCAACCTGGGGTCCTGTCCAGGTGACTCCTGACCCAGCCTGGAGGGGGCAGCATTGAGACATCGAGAATGGCTCGGGAAGGAGGTGGTTTAGGGGAAAGGAGGGTGCTGTCTGAAAGTGAAGAACCTTGTCTCCTGGTCCCCAGGGGAGAGCTGTGAGGCCCACAACACTGTGCTCACCCCTCACTGTGCCAACCGATGTCCTCGCAGCTGTGCTGACCTCTGGGACCGCGTGCAGTGTCTGCAGGGACCTTGCCTCCCAGGTAGCCCAGCCATCCTGCAGCTCTCCCTGGGCATTCACTGCCCCCTGAAGAGTGAATGGGAGGGACTGGAATGAGGCCCCCCAAAGATGGGCTGTGTCTATGTGGGTGCTCTTGATAGCCTAAGGGCTGGGAAGTGATGGCCACATGTGGGCTGGGCTGCCATGGCTGCCTGGTGTGCCCAGGGAGCAGGAGAATTGGTGGATACCATGTTTTGGACTCAATCTACTTTGGGAGGCTTGCCTGAGCACTCAATCCTGCTTGTTCTCCCGCCCCTAGGCTGCCGCTGTCCCCCCGGTCAGCTGGTGCAGGACGGGCACTGTGTGCCCATCTCCTCTTGCCGCTGTGGCTTCCCCAGTGCCAATGCCTCGAGGGAGCTGGCCCCAGCCGAGGTGGTGCAGCTGGACTGCCAAAACTGGTATGCTGCCTTGCTGGCCTGCCAGGGCCAAGCAAGGAGGGGTTCTAGGAGACCCGGAGCAGGTCAGGGCTTCTAGGTGCCGCTGCTCACTCGGACTCATGCATGAGTTCGCTCTGCTCTCCTCCTCTGCAGCACCTGTGTCAATGGGTCCCTGAACTGCGCACACCAACAGTGTCCAGTGTTGGGGCCATGGTCAGCCTGGAGCACCTGCTCAGCTCCCTGTGGTGGGGGCACAAGGAAGCGCCATCGGAGCTGCCAGGGGCATCCTGGAGGGACACCATGCCAGGAGCAGGACACGGAGCAATGGCAGGCATGTGGTCTGCAGCCCTGTCCCGGTGAGCATCCTGGGCAGTGGGTGCCCAGCCCAGGCCCTGTGCCAGCCGTGGGGAGGGAGGTCCAAGACAGCCTGCTCTGGGCTCACTTACTTCACTGCCTGTGCACCCACTACAGAGTGCCCCCCTGGCCGGGTGCTCAGCTCCTGTGCCACCTCGTGTCCACACCTCTGCTCCCACCTACAGCCTGGTGCTGTCTGTGTGCAGGAACCCTGCCAGCTTGGCTGTGGCTGCCCAAGTGGGCAGGTGGGTACAGGTACCTTGTCCTGGCTGCTGCATGGGGAGGATAAAGGAGGGGAAGGTGGCCCTAGCATAACTGGGCCTGCTCACCTCAGGTGCTGCACAATGGCACGTGCGTGCCCCCTGCTGCCTGCCCGTGTGCCCAGCTCACTCTGCCCTGGGGACTCACCCTGACCTATGAAGAGCAGGCCCAGGAGCTGCCCCCAGGGACTGTGCTTACCCAGAACTGCACCCGCTGGTAAGGACACACATGTGCCAAGTGTAGGGGTAGGGCATAGAAGAGTGGGTCCAAGGGAGCAGGGCAGAAGTGGGAGTGGGGAGACATCCGAGCCTCTGCTTCTGTCTTCCCAGTGTCTGCCAAGGCGGAGCCTTCAGCTGCTCCCCCGTCGACTGTCAGGGTGAGCTGTGGCTGTCCCTGCCCTGCTGGCCCTCCAAAGCCAAGCCCAGGGAGGAGATGGAGGCCATCCCTCCTGCTCAGGCAAAGCTACCTCGTTCAGGAAGCCCCTTCCACTCTGCCCCCAGCGGCCCCTTCCTGACCCAGCATCCCCTGAGCACCGAGTGATGCTCCTTGCTCACAGAGGCCATCACCATACACACTGTGTGCGCCAAGCTAGGGAGCCAGACAGACACTAGGCATGGCTGGTATCTGGGCACCTGCAGCTTGGCTGGTGAAGGCAGAGGACCTAGCAAACAGGTGCAGCAGGAGTCAGTTTCTAGGTCTCTGACAGGCAGGCAGCACCACAGGATATGATCTCACGGGCGAGCATGTCAGGGTAGAAAAGATTGGTCAGCAGAGGCTTCCTAGAGGAGGCAAGGCCTGACCTGAGCCCACCTCATGTTTGGGTGGGTCAGGGCTTCTGGAAAGGGAGGAGGGATGGTAGGACTGCCCAGCAGATGGTGGTGGAGGGAAGATGGAGGCTTGATTCCGGATGGTCTTCCCAGCAGAGTGCCCCACTGGGGAAATGTGGCAGCAGGTGGCCACCGGGGAGCTGGGACCCTGTGAGCAGACATGCCAGGAGACAAACGCCACAGAGACTTCTAACAACTGCAGTGCCAAGCAGGCCTCTGGCTGTGTGTGCCAACGAGGATACTTCCGCAGCCTGGCGGGCCCCTGTGTCCCTGCAGACCACTGCGAGTGCTGGCACCATGGGCGTCCCCACCAGGTGAGACACGGTGTCCCTGCAGACCCCAGCCCTCCCAGCTATAGCCCCTGCCCTGGCCACTCTGCAGGCCTGCAGCAGTAGGCAAGGCTCAGCCAGTTCTCTGGGATGCTCTGGGTTGAGGCCCCTTAACCTGGCCCCAGGGGTCCGTCTCCCTCCTGAGACTCTTGTTGCCGCCCTAACCCTGGTCTAAGTTTACTGCTCAGCTGTGCGCGCCGAGGCTGGGGTCAGGGACCCAGAGTGATGTCACAGAGAAGTCCACAAGCTGGAGAGCCCTGAGCCCTGAGCGACAATCTGCCCTCCCTCTTTCTAGCCCGGATCCGAATGGCAGGAGGCCTGTGCGAGCTGCCGGTGCCAAGGCGGCAAGACTGTCTGCACCCAGCACTGCCCCCACCTCACCTGTGCTCAGGTAACCCCGCAGCCCTCCTACCCTCTACAGGTGACTCCGGAGCTCCTTGTCTTAGGGCTGTGGGTGTCAGGAACACCCTGCTGAGTGTGTGTGGGGACCACTCCCTCTGCAGGGCGAGGTGGAGGCGCAGGAGCCTGGGAGCTGTTGTCCCAAGTGTCGCCTGCAGACCCTGGGTATGGAGGGGTTCCAGGGCACCTCCTGCTCGGCTTCTCTCTCTAGCCTGGACCCTCCTTCCCAACCAGCCCTTCCAGCCTGATATGTGCCGGCTCCAGGGAGGGGGGTTGTCCCATGCTGCTGGCCACTCCCACCCCAGGGCTCCCCTCAGTCCCAGCCTCTCCCCCTCTCCCCTCCCCTGCCTCCTGCCACACTCACCTGTTCTTCGCCACAGAGGAGAGTTCTAGGTCTTGCCGGCTCTTCACTGAGCTTCGCAACCTCAGCAAGGGCCCCTGCCAGCTCGACCAGGTAGAAGTGAGCTACTGCAGTGGGCACTGCCCATCCAGCACCAACGTCATGCCTGAGGTGAGCCCAGGACTGCTGACCTGCCGGGCACAGCCTGGAGGGCACAAAGGGCATTGTCCATTCTCACAGCACCAACAGGCAGGTAGTGCAGACTGATGGTCAGATTCTTGTACCAGGCTGTGGACCTGGTAGTCTGCCCTTTCCGAGGGAGCTCAGTAGATGCTGTGGTCCTGGTCCCACACACTCTTTTGCCCATGGCATCCCCTCTCCCCACCTTGGGGCGGATGAGCCAGGACAACTACAGAGGATGGCTCAGGGAAGACTTCACCACCTGAGCCCATCTCCTGGGGTTAGGAGGGCTGCAGGCATATCGGAGCAGGGCACTGCAGGTCCCAGGAGGTGGAGTCAGTCTGGAGCAGTGGCTCTCTCTGGACCCACAAGCCCAGCCCTGCTTGCTGCTAGGGTCTCCTTAGGGACTTTGCCCACTCTTACACAATACCCTGACCGCAGCCTGGAGAGCTGTGACTCAAATTCCTCCTATCCAGGAGCTGGTCCCTTCCGAATGAAACAGCCCTCCACCCCCTCCTCTGTGCTCCTCCCCTTCTGCTCGGGCCCCCTGGGTTATCTAGTCCTGGGAGAGAAAGATCCTTAGCTGGTCCCTGAAGCTTCCCACTCCCTCCCCCAGCGAAAGCCCTCACTCCCTGTCCTGGGAATGCGAGCACACGTCACTTTGAAGAGTTTTATTTTAAAATTTGTGTATTTATTTTGGAAGTCAGAGTTACACAGAGAGAGAGGTCTTCCATCTGCTACTTCACTCCCTAGATGACAACAGCCGAGACTGAGCTAGGAGCCAGGTGCTGCATCCCGGTCTCCCACATGGGTGGCAGGGGCCCATACGCTTGGGCTGCTTGCCCGGGCAGAAAGCCAGATTGTACGTGGAGCAGCCGAGACACAAACCTGTGCCCCTGTGGGGTGCTGGCGTCACACGCAGTGGCTTTGCCTGCCACACCACGTCAGCCCCCATCTTAAAGAAGCAAAATCATGAGGAGATTCCCCTTCCTCAGCCCAGGAAAGGAAACTGAATGATATTGGGATAGAAATTGGAGGGAGGTTTTTCACCAAATAAACTTTTGCAGTTTTTTTTTTGTTTGTTTGTTTGTTGCTTTTTTTTTTTTTGGAACTTGATGTTGTGTGGCTGTATTACCAGTTCCAAAGCACAGTCAGAAATACAATTCTAGGTACAATTAAATTATATGCTTAGAGGAACAGAAAGAGAGGAACCCTATAATCATGAGGCAAGAGGGGTCTGCAGACCTTGTACTTAGAACCAGAACAGTTAGGGCTTAATTGTTCACCTCTCCCACTACACTGTAAGCCCCTGGGGTGGAAGCTGTGGCTTTCCCTGCTGCCAGGACCCAGCACGTTAAAGACACTCTGAACCTGCCAGCTGATGCTCATATAGGGGCAGGAACTTCTTGGGGAAGGGGGACTTTCTTGGTGGCGACACTGCTGCGAACCATCTCACCCCACTTGTCAGGCCCTCACCTGTCGTGCTACCTTGGATGGCAAAAGCCTGGAGAACGGAGGACACTCTGTTCGCCCCTCCCCAGCTCAGCTACCGTGTCTCCCCCAGGAGCCCTACCTGCAAAGCCAGTGTGACTGCTGTAGCTACCGCTTGCACCCGGAGAACCCGGTGCGGATCCTGAACCTGCGCTGTCCCGGTGGCCGCTGGGAGCCAGCGGTGCTGCCAATCATTCACAGCTGTCAGTGCAGCGCCTGTCAGGGTGAGTCTGGGCGGGGCCTCGGGCAGGGGCGGAGCCGGCGGTGCTGCCAGTCATTCACAGTTGCCAGTGCAGCGCCTGCAAGGGTGGGTCTGGGCGGGGCTTCGGGCAGGGGCGGAGCCAGGAGCTGTGAACTGCATCCCAGGAAACACAAACTAGTCCCTTCTAGTCTCAGCGTGGGGATTGGTGTTTTTTTCCACTCACACCTCGGCTCAGATGTTTGGACTGAATCACACCTGGGAGCAGCGCAGTGGGAGGGCTGGCGTTTGCTCTGGCTCCTTTCATCTCCTGCCCTTACCACTCTCCCTTCTCTCCCTCCCTTGCCCCCAGGAGGTGACTTCTCCAAGCACTGACAGACTCCACTGGAGGAATCTACTGGCACTACCACCTCTAGGACCTCCTCATCTAGCCCTGACCAAGGTTCCACGCCTCTGGCACTAGCATGTCCTAAATAAAGTGACACTGGCATCATGACTGTGTGGCGTCTCCATCCTGGGTCCCAGCAGACAGAGGGAGGAGGAGTGGGTCTTAGGCCTGAACCTGCTGGCACTCACCATGGTTGGTGAGCCTGTTCTTTCTCTGTAGCAGGACAGGGCTGAACATGAACACCGCATTGGCCAGTATCCTAGGTCATATCCCTTGTCTTCATGTGATTTCAGCTGCAATGTAGCAGAGATCTCCACGCAGGCTTTGACTGGAATCCCCTCTTCCTGCTTTTTATAACAACTTTAGCAAAGTATAATTTGCACACTATTAAGTTTTAAATTTATAGGAGTACTTCAGTGACTTTAAAATTATGTAATTCAGTTTTAAACATTTCCAACTGTTCACGCTCATTTGCAACCCATCCTTCTTGCTTCCAGCACAGGCGACCGCTAAGATGCTGCTTCTCTCCATAACCTAAGTGGCTTTTCTGGACATTTCATAGAAGTGCTGCAATTCCTCCAATTAACAGGGTTTGTAGCACTGTAATACAGCACGCTATCAGTACCTTGTCCCTTTGTATGTTTGTCAACGGTCAGCAGCCAGGAACTCCATCCTGATGTCTCATGTGGGTGTCAGGGACCTGCCTGCTTGACCCATCCATCAGCTGCTGCCTCCCCGTGTGCATTAGCAGGAATCTGAAATCTGGAACGGAGCCAGCCCTGGAACCGGGGGCTGTGATAGGCCATTGTGGTCACTTGGGAAGTGAACCCATGGATGGAAGATCTTTGTCTCTCTGCTCTGTAAACATGCCTTTCCAAGAAAAATAAATAGATCTTAAAAAAAGAATGACGTATTAAAAGTTGCACATTTTACTCCTAATTACTTGTGCTAATATTATAGATATTACATGTGTGCATACTACAAATTAAATACATTAACATAATTATTCTGTAGTATTTCTGTCTTTTAAAGAAGTCGAGAGAAGAAAAGACAGCAAGTGTGTTATTAGTTTGATCTGCAACAAAACACCTGAGCTAATAGACTTCGGATTAGCCGCGCCATGTCCTCTCGCCACCTCACTTTAAAGTGACAAAATGTGTTTGAATAGTGCCTTGTGCTTACAGTTTTCATTCACTTTCATTGGATTTTAACCAAAAGGCCGAGAAACGATAGCTTTCGTTTATTTTGTAAGAATCTGTTTTTAGCTGTTTCCCCCGTAGGCTACAAGTTCCTTGAAAGCAAGGGCTTGCCTCATTCTGTTGTGTGCACCCAAACTTCCTACAATACCTGGTGACGGTCAGCCACTAGGGATGCTTTTTGATGCAGGGAAAAGTATTGGCCTCCTTGATTAAGTCAAACCCCGGAGCCTTCAAGAAGCGTCCTAGGAATGCAAGAGGGCCGAATATCAGCCCACTCGAGACGCTTTGTTCGCCCGAGGGAGCGCCGCCCGGGAGGCGGGAAGGACGGAAAGCCTTCCGGAAGCGTCCCACAGAGGACGGACTACGCTTCCCGCGACGCCCCGCGGCTGCCGGCTGCCGTAAAGCGACCCCCTGGCCACGACTCTCCGGCCCACGCCGTGGGGGAGCCGAGTTCCCGCCAGCGCGCCTCCGGCTCCGGGAGTCGGGGAGCCGCCAAGTGCTCGCGCCCACGGCATCCTCAAGGCCGGCCAAGGTGGCCAGGGGGCGGCCTGGAGGCAGCAGCGGCGGGGTCCGCACGGGCCATGGCGCGCAGGGAGTCGGGAAAGGTAGGATTCGAACCGGTGCCCTGCTCTGGGCTCTGTTGGGGCGGGAGTGGGTACCGAGGAACCCCGGCGGATGAGCCAGGCTTGCAGGGAAGGACTCGCCCGCCGGCGTCTGTCCCCTCCGAGGACAGAGCAGATGCCCCTCCGTCCCGGACCTTGAGCATCCTGCGGGTTCCTCTGCTGGCCCGCCGCCGACCCCGACGCCATCCTGCCGCTTGGCTGGGACGGGCGACCCGCTAAGTGTGGTGATGAGAAAGCGCTTTCCAGTTTCACTCACGGCCGGCGGGGCGCGTCGTGGAGGCCCCGCTGGCTTTATAACTTTGAGCCTGGCTGGGATGCCAGTGGGTGTCGAAGGGCGGGCATGGAGAGCAGGGGTGAGGGGCTGGAGAGCAGGGGTGAGGAGCTAGACCTTCCTGTAGCCGAAATCTGGCATATCCATTCCGTCCCCGTCTGGGGTGTCTGATTCATGGAGCAGAACAGCTTTGCCTTGAATCGGATATTTCATAAATTTGCTGCAGACTTTGCGTTGGAAGAAGATGGTGGGAAGCAAGTTAGCAGCTCCGTGGGTTTGAAGGGCTGCCAGACTGCCACACCGTGTCAGCAACAAAAACCAACGCGGTTACAAGGCACGTTGACGTGGCAGCCTCTTGGGACAGGCAGTCTGGAAGTTCTTTGCTGGGCGTTCTTAAAGACACACACCCTCTTTCTCTCCCTCTCTCCCTTTCTCCCTCTCTCTCATCCTCCCTCCCTCTCTCTCTTCCTCCCCTCCTCCTTCTCTAACACAGAGGGAGGTCTCTTGACAATATGTTCCATGGCTTATTGAATCCATTGTTTTTGCTTATGTGTCTCTTTTGCTCTCTCTTGCTGCCACAAGCAGCAGTGAATAATTTTCCAGGCCCTGCAGCCGCAGTTTGCAGAGTCCACGATAAAGCTCTGCAGTAGAAAGTTTGGAGGTCAATTATGAGCCGACTTAGTGTTAAGGCCTCTGGGGCACACACCCCCACGGGGCAGGGAGGGGCAAAATGTAAGAGGAAGTGGGTTATAAAATGTCATCAGGATTGGAATTGGAGATTTGAGGTTCATTTCTGCGTTCATCTGTGCAGTGCTAGTCTGTCTTAGCTTTTCACAGCTCACACACAGGGGAAGCATAATGTCCTATGCAAGTCCAACCGCTATTTGAAAATTCTGATGACTGGAAATTCGCTCTTGATTACAAGGGGTTTCAGAAATATACCCTTGCCAAGCACATCTGTTTTCTAGCCTGGGAAGTAAGAATGGTATCTGAAGATGAAATAAAACGATTGCAGAATGAAGTGAGAGTAAGTGTGAGATGTATTGCAAATAAGTGAATGTTGGTGTTTAAGCTCAAACCTGTCAGGATGCTCTTGAAGTAGTGGCTTGTCTGTTAGCTGGAACCTCCCTAGCTGTTATTTTGTGGTGTTTATCAACTAAAAGCAAACCGGAGTTCTTGGATGAGTAGAGGATCAGGCAGAGTAAACAGACGGAGGACTTCTCCGTCACCCCCATGCCATTAGCTTACTCTGCCACAATGCAGCATTCTCATTTATTGGTGTGTCTGTTGATTTAGTCGCTTTTACATCCCGGCTGGGACAGTGGAGCAGTGACTGGTATTTAACATGTTCTCAGGAGTAGAAAAGCATGGCTCCAGGAGCCCTTTTGGTGCAGGGTGAGTGCCGTGAAGAACACAGAGCCTGGCGGGGCCTCCTGGGAGCCTGGTGCTGCTGCTGCTGTGTGTGTGTGTGTTGCCTCCGCACCTCTGCTGCCTGGCCCTCTCTCCTTCCCACTCGCATCTCATTTTTCTTTGATCAACCACTTTGTTTTTGCGAGTATATTGTCAGTTGTCACTTCTTGATCGATTTTATTCTTTTATATCTTTGAATCATCACACTTTAAGCTTGTAGAAACACAATATTTGTTGGATCAAAGCATGGCTATGAGCCTATGAGATATTTTCTGTAGAGGGTGGTTGAGGCAGGAGTGAGGTGGCGTTGATGAAGCGTGCAGTGAAATAAGTCCATCGGCATGAATGCCAGGCTCTCGGGGTGCAGAAAGCCCTCCCTGCTCGGGGCAGGTGGTTACAGATCCCTCATGGCAGAGCAGGGATGTGAGCAGAAGCTTGATGGCTTGGTGGAATCTAAGGGGAGGAAGTGGACAGTGAAGACTGCATAGTGGCTGTGGAGAGAAGAAAGGTACAGGAATAGGTGAGTGAGTGCAGTGGTGCAGTTCTGCCTGGGACAATGGGTACAGCTGAGGTTAAGAGGTAGATGAGGATCAGGGTGAGGGGACTGGGCTGCTAGGACAGTCAGCGGGAACTGTCTTTGCAGTATACATGATTAATGGGGTCCTTGTATTCAAACAGGTTTTGTCGTTGTTGTTTACACTGCAGTCACCTGGAATGGAAAGACTTATCGTAACATTGGTTAAGGGAGAGGTAGCCGCCATGGGCGAGTGTATTCTCTCTTGTCGGGAAGACATTTGTTTATTATCTGATCGGTCCTAGCCATTCTTCACAGTGTGGCACTAACATGACGGGCTCCTTGGCCTTTGAACGCCCACCTGTTCACCGGGCAGCAGGTGGGTCTGACAGAAGAGCCCTGCCTGTTCCTTGGCACAGGTGTCACTGCCCCCGGCAGAACAGGTAGCTTCCCTGTGTTAGCGTTCAGCAGTCCTCCTGGCGTCTGCTGTCAGCATAGGGTCCAGGTTGTGTTCCTCGACATTCGGTCTCCTTAAGACCGAATCCAGTTCCGCTTGTGGCGGTGCCCGTCGCCCAGATTGTTGGGAATGTGGTCGTGTAGTGCTTTGAAAGACTTTGGTTATTTGAAACTTACCAATTTGGCAGTATAATCCCATGTTTTGCTTTTGAAACTACTCACTCAGCTGTGTTCACAGACCAGAGACTAGCTGACGTGCTAGATGTTAGCTGTACTTCTTTTCCAGCGACAGCAAATGAGCAAAGCCAAAGCATTTTTTTCTATGTATTTCTATTGTCTATGTTTTCTTCAGTGAACACCCATGGACTTGAAGGAAAAACAGTCGAACTATTTTTTTGAGTTTGTAATAGCAACAGAACAATTATCTATACAATTTTTGCTCAGATGTCTACTGTTGAGGTAAAAATAATTATTTCACCTGTTTTCTTTTTAAGATTTATTTATTAATTTTATTTTTATTTATTTATTTATTTGTGTGTGTGTGTGTGTATTGGAAAGTCAGATATACAGAGAGGAGGAGAGCCAGAGAGGAAGATCTTCTGTCCACTGATTCACTCCCCAAGCGGCTGCAACGGCCACAGCTGAGCTGATCCGAAGCCAGGAACCCAGAGTCTCTTCCGGGTCTCCCACGCGGGCGTAGGGTCCCAAGGCTTTGGGCCATCCTCGACTGCTTTTCCAGGTCACAAGCAGGGAGCTGGATGGGAAGCATATCAGCAGAGATTAGAACTGGTGCCCATATGGGATCTCAGCACAGGTGAGGCGAGGACTTTATCCACTGGGCAACATGCCGGGCCCTATTTCCCCTGTCTTATGTGGCATGCTGTGATTTGCCAAAATTTTATTTTTCTTCACGGTGGCAGTTTGTTAATAATTTTGCTTTTTATGCTGTTGGTATAAAATTCAAAGCATAAAAAGAACAACATAGCCTATTTTCTTTTTTGTTTTTTCATAGCCCTTTGGGTTGCGGTTTCTTCCCTCTCTTACTTTAGGATTTTTATAAGTTTCCTTCTCCTTGGCTCTCTTCTGTTACTCCAAAACTCACCCCCATCTGTTTTGGTCTCCATGCACCGTGTCAGCTCCTCTCTGTGGATGACTGGCCGTCTAGCTTGCTAATGTTTAAGAGTGGAAGACCAGGGCCAGGCAGCGTGGCCTAGCGGCTAAAGTCCTCGCCTTGAACACGCCAGGATCCCATATGGGCGCCAGTTCTAGTCCCGGCAACTCCACTTCTCATCCAGCTCCCTGCCTGTGGCCCGGAAAAGCAGTCGAGGACGGCCCAAAGCCTTGGGACCCTGCACCTGTGTGACAGACCTGGGGGAGGTTCCTGGTTCCCGGCTTCGGATTGGCGCAGCACTGGCTGTTGCACTCACTTGGAGAGTGAATCAACGGACGGAAAATCTTCTTCTCTGTCTCTCCTCCTCTCTGTATATCTGACTTTGTGATAAAAATAAAATAAATCTTAAAAAAGAAGTGAAACACCAAAAATCCGAGTGCTCTGAGCACGTGGAAGGGAGAGACTTGCCACAGGAGGTCAGGTGTCAGGGAGCTGGTTAGGCTCTTGCTGGCAGCAGCTTTCCCCTGGTTATTGCTGTAGCCTGCCTGCCTGCTCGCCCGAGCCGGTCCAGGAGTTAGAAAGTGGGTTGCTTCTCACGTTCGCCCACTGCTGGATGAAGATTCAGCTTGCTTGGATCTTTCCCTCCTGTGTTTCAGTTTTCACAGTTGCCCTGCTGTTCTTTCTTTGTTGTGCTCCCCCCACTTCGTGTTCCCCCTGCCACCCGGAAAGTGTCTTTTAACTCACAGTGGAGGGCCCTGCATGCCAGACAACCATAAAGAAGGGCTAGCCACACCTAGCCACCCCTCTTTTCTCTCCAAAGCTTTGCCTATTTCGATCATTGTTTTATTCTGAGGCATGTGACTTTTCTAGAAATCACTTACATCTTCTGGAAGGTTTTGTGAAAAACTGCCACCGGTTGTGGCTGAGAAGTAGCCGGCCACGTAGGAAGGCACGTGAAGGGCATGGCAGTCAAGGTGGGTAAAACCCCTTGCAAGCCTCAGTGTATGGCACTGCCTTCAAGGAACCGCAGTTTAGCTGTGATTTGCATTGAAATAAGAGAGATGGGATGCATGTCATGCTCCCAACCTCAGCCTGGTACATCCCCAGGGTAGGAGCGCCTTCAGGTGGTCATGAACACTTTAGTGGGAGACACATCTTAGGAAGAAGTTGTTAGCTGGTGTCATTTTCCCTTGCAGGCCCCTGTGACATTTGATGACATCACAATGTGCTTGCTCCAGGAGGAATGGACGCTGCTGAGTCAGCAGCGGAAGGAGCTCTGTGCTTCTGATAAGCTGGTGGCACCACCGGGTATGGAATCGTAGCCATGTCCCTCACTGTTGGCCTAGATCAGCACCCCCAAACTTATCTTGTGGACTTGTGGCGGAGTTCTCTGTAATCTGACATTCACTCCTGGGATGAATCCCACATCTAACTTACTTGCTTGCATACAAATCACCCACCAGCCTCTCTCTTTTCTGAACCTGAATGAGGCAGGGGATAGATGGCATGGCAAGGCTAAACCTGGGCACTCCAGATCACCCCATGGTGTTACGTGAGAAACAGCCTGATTCTGTGGGTTGGGTGGCGATAACAGCATCAGATTTGAGGGTGGAGATTTGCTCTCCATCCCAGCCTTACCACCAGATGCTTGAGCACCTGTGGCTTTATTAAGGCTCAGTTTCCTTAAGATAAAACAGTTTGAAACGTTATGCAAGTATAGGTCATCTCTTTTTCATCTCCCGTTTCCTAGGCGCCCTTTCTCTGCTTCTGTAGGTAGAATTTCTGCACCAAAGACAGGGCTTGCTGAATCTCAGCCTGCACCTGTATACATATGTGCTGTTTGCTGCTTGCAATTTTTCTTAGAAATGTATTTATTCATTTGAGAGGCAGAGCAGTGGTGGGAGGAGCAGGAGATACAGAGACCTTCCATCTGCTGATCTAACAGCCTGGTCTTGGTCAGGCTTTGCCAGGAGTCAAGGACTTCATCTAGGTCTCCCACATGGGTGTCAGGGGCCCAAGTACCTAGACCATCTTTCACTGCCTTCCCAGGCACATTAGAGGAAACTGCAGTGCTGGCATAGTGGGCGGTTGTCTCACTGTGCTGCAGTGGTAGCTCCTGCCGATTGCAGTTTGATAACCACTTACCACACCTTGCTTGTCTCGTTTTAGCCGTGCAGTGGTAGGAAACATCCTACCATTAGCCATGTAAGGCCTGCGAAATCGTTTGGTCTGGCCCTGCCAAGGCAACCACAGGTGGGGCTTAAAATTCAATAATATAACAGGCTCATTTTCCAGTTGATAATTTTGCACTGCCTCCAAATGATGTTATAAATATTCAAATGGCCCTTGGCAGAATGAAAGCTCTCGCCTCTACACAGGAGGACCAGTCTTCAGCTTTCTGTGGGTGGAGGAATCAGAGCTGTGATGGGGCTTCCTCCTGTGTGAGCTGCAAAATATTTTAAAATCACTGATTCTTCTAAAGCGGAAGTTGCAGTGTGGCAACTACGGGTCCAATTTGGCTCACAGAGTGGAGTTTGGCTTGTTTTACCTGACTTTTTGGTTTTTTTACTTTTGCTGCTTTTGTTTGGTTTCTTAAAAATATTGAAGTAAGCTACCGATACTCAACCATTGGGAATTTTCACATATAAAACATGGGTTTCTGGCTTCTCCTGAAGAATGGGGCAGTGTGTCAGCCCTGACTCATGTTCCACATGGCAGCCTTACCAAGCTGAGGAGCCACTGTTCCCTGAATACAGGATCAAAGTCTCCAGGTTGCCAGAGTCCCCAGGCCTGGCTGTGTACCCTCACTTCCATGCCTGGCCTCCATCATCATTTGCACTTATGGTCTCTTGTGTGACCCAGGTGCTCACAGACCTTTTAACCATGCTTACACCCTCCACTGGATTCTCCCAGGGGTCACAGGTACCCGAGTTTCTAAGCACTCCGATTCCTGCTTTCCTCCCATTGGTTTACAGTACTGAGAAGTCTCTGAGCACTTCTCAGCAGAGCCACCTGGAACACAGCCTCATCCAGCTTTCCCTCGTCCCTGATCCAGGACCAACTGCTGCCAACCCCGAGCTGCTCTGTAAATTTGAGCAGGAGCCAGAGCCATGGCTTGAAGATATCCAGGGCCAGAGGAGCCTTCTAGAGCATCACCCAGGTGAGTGTGGCCCTGCACCTGGAGGCAGAGCTCAGCCGGCAAGGGACCCCACTGCTGGTCTCAGCCTCCCTGTGTTCTGTCCGTGTGTGCAGTCGGTGCTGCTCTTCCCAGAACATACCTGCTTGCTCCCCTGCATCCCCGTATCATTCTACAACGTCTCATCTGCCTTTCTTGATTTCTGCCCAAGAGCAGACACTTAGCTCTGTGTGTTCCAAGAAGGCTTGTCGCAATTTACTACTGTATTCTCTGTGTCTAGAACAATGCCGGCACACAGTCATTGCACAGTAGACTGTGAATGAGCCAAGAGCCTCCTGCTTAGTGTAGGGATTTGTCCTCCTTGAGTTCTCCTGCTCAGGACCAGCTTGGCTGGAGCCGGGCCACATGGCAGCTCCTCACTGCATGACGGCCAAGTTGACCCAGCCACTGCTGTGTGTAGACGGAATCACACGAGCTTCCTCTCCCGCATGACTTCTCTCCGATGGACTAGAAGGAACCCACAGTAAAGTGCTGTGGAGACTGATATCTTTGGCCTCATATCTTCTCTGTTGGTTCTTCATTTTGAGCCTATTAACTCTGTGTGTGCCTTGGCCCATGGGCACAGGGACTTTACTAAAGTTGCTAGAAATGGCCCCACGGGAGTTACACACATACGCAGTGTGTTTATCTAAAGGGTGAAGAAACTTTTGATTTGAAGAAGAAAAATCTTAATAAGGTCCTGAGCAATTTTTAACTTTTTAAAGTATTTGATGTAAGAGAAGAATTCAATTTGAGTTTGTCTTGAAGACTGGCTCAGTGTCACTGAAAAGTAGAAGGAGCTCGAGGAGGTCTAAGGCCCCAGATACCCAGGAGACAGGTAGCTCCCTTCTCCTGAAGGGACTTCAGCAAAATGTGGGTGCCGCTCTCTGCGAGGCTTCCTCCAGAAGGTTTGTGCTGAGCAAGGACAGCGTCCAGGGGCCTTAACGAGCTTTTCAACCTTGTGCTGTATGGCCTTCATGCATTATCTGTAACGAACTTGTGAACCCCTCAACACTGATGTTAGGTTGCACAAATCACGTTGCAGAGAGGTCCTTTTGGCCAGATAGCTGCAAACTTGTACAAGGAGAGAGAGAAAACGAGAGAGTGAGAGTTTATGTACAGTCCTCTCTCTATATGAGGTAAGATGGGCCTTGGGAGCCAGGAGGACTGAAAGAAGAGAATTGGGAGAGAGGCTGGACCCTGTCGGCAAGGAGTGTCCTCTGCCACCCTTTGCGTTTGAGGGAGCTGCGAGCCTCTGTCTGTAGGACTCCAGAACAAATTCCACCTTTTTCTTTTTCCTTACAGGAAAAATCCAGACGGGCTGTCTGGAAGGAACAGACGTGGAGAGTACTGCCAAGGAGAGTGGGCAGTGCCTGCCGCCCCAGGAGAGGGCCTGCCTTACCCACTGCAGTGCAGAGGGAGACTGGGCAGGAAGAAGCAAGAAGCCCCTGAGGCCCCGATCGATCCAGAAGTCTTGGTTTACGCAGTTTCCCTGGCTGACCATGAACGTGGAGCAGACGGCTCTGTTCTGCTCAGCTTGCCGAGAGTATCCATCCGCCAGGGACAAGCGATCGCGGTTAATAGAAGGTTACACGGGACCCTTCAAGGTGGAGACGCTCAAATACCACGCCAAGAGCAAAGCCCACCTGCTCTGTGTCAACGCCTTGGCCGCCAAGGACCCCACCTGGGCAGCCCGTTTCCAGAGCATCCGAGACGCTTCTGGAGACGGCCTAGCCAGCCCCGAGCACCTCTCCAGTGCGGATTATCCCGTGTTCTGCCCGTTGGGGCCTCTGGAAGACCTCGAAAGCATGACGGAACTCCTGCCCAGCTCGAAAGCAGAACTGGAGGAGCCCGGGGAGAATGGAGCAATGCCTGGGTTATATATAGACTGCGTTAAAGACCTGGAGCCAAAAGAAATCTCCGACCATACCAACAGCTCCTCAGATACTAACATTGCTGTTGAATTCTGCAGTCAGGTAATGATGGAGGACGATGATGAAAAACAGCAATAACAGTGATACTCGTGACTCATTTAATGTAATCATAAGCTAACCTGCTTCTAATATACTAGGCAGTGCTTTAAGTACTTTGCATGCATCATCTCATTGAATTCAGGCAACAGCTCTATTATCACCCTTCTTCTCAGCTAACGACATGTAATTAATAGGACAGAGCATTTACTTTCTGATATAAAGGGTTACACCTAAATGCCAAAGAATTAGAAAACCCCAAAATAGTCGACAAGTACAAAACAATTTTAGAACTCTTAACTGAAGGTGGTTTTTGTTTTTTTTAAGATTTATTTGATTCTTATTGGAAAGGCAGATATACAGGCAGAAGGAGAGGCAGAGAGAAAGGTCTTCCATCTGCTGGTTCATTCCCCAAGTGGCCACACACCAGAGCTGAGCCTATCCAAAGCCAGGAGCCAGGAGCTTCCTCTGGGTCTCCCACACGTGAGCAGAGTCACACGGCTTTGGGTCATCTTCTACTGCTTTCCCAGGCCACAAGCAGGGAGCTGGATGGGAAGTGGAGCCGTTGGAATATGAACCAGCGCCCATATGGGATCTTAGTGGATGTAAGCTGAGGTTGTAGCCACTAGGCTATTGTTCCCTGCCCAAGGGTGTTTTTTTTGTTTTTGTTTAATTTTTAATTTTAGCTTGAACTTTGGAGTGGCCTAGCACTTTTAAACCACAGAAGGTTTTCTCGTATGTGCTTGAGATCGTGTCTACCGTGGCTGTGCGGCTGCTGGACAAATGCTGTTAGACTCACCTTGGTGGGAGGAGACTGCGTCCCAGGTGGCTCTGCCGAGAGGTGCTCTGAGGCAGGTGTGCAGTCCGGGCGCTTCTGCCGACCAGGCTGGACTCCAGCCCCAGCCCTTGATCTCCCCCTTCCCCACCTTGGTGATCAGCTGGGGCTTCCCTCCTGCTCCCACTGCACTTCCAGCTGTGCTGGAGCCTAAAGCCGCTGACTGCAGGCTGATCTTATAATTAACTAGATGTTTGGGGAGTTGGTACCGCTCCTGCCCGGGTCTGTTTTCTGTTATAGCGGAACACTTGAGATGGAGGCAGTTCATCAGGAAAGAAGTCCTTTTGTGACTGGTGGTTCCGGAAGCCAGGAAGCCCCAAGGACAGAGCTCCCAGGAGGGTCCCGTGCTGCTGCAACTTGCAATGCACAGTGGAAGGGCACGTGAGCATATGCAGGAGAGGTGAACCCTGGGGAGACCTTGCTTGTATCCGTCGGATCTTGCAGGGACTAAGCCCATCTCACCCGTGAGGAACCAGCTCCCCTCCGAGTCATTGATCTTCCTTATCAACCTGATTGCCTCTCACAGGCTCCAGCTCCCCATGCCACCCCAGTGGCAATCACATTCCAGCATGAGTGTTACAGGGGAAGAACCGTGACCACACCAGCTGGGTTCACTGGGATCTCTATCTAGTGAAAAGCCTTCCCATACTGCATGTAAGTGGGATTTTACTACTGATCATTTTTAGTGCTGCCTCTGAGTCTGATGAGAAGCTATCAGTTAGTTGTTCTTTGTAAGTAGGCATTCGGAGTGAGATTGCAAAATCCAGAAAAACAGCAATGCTTGTTCCTCTTCATAATCCTTGAGTACCTCTTTGTATCAGAAGCTACTAAACACATCTAACCTTTAATCATCTGAAGTGCTCTGGCAGTGAGGCATGTGTCCGTCTGGCTCTTGAACATTCTAGTTCCTTCTTCCTCTGCCCCCTCTTCTTCCTTTCCATCCCGCTGGGAGGACTTGGCAGGCTGTGCTCAAGACAGATGCGTGGACAGCGTCGTTCCAGGGTGCAGTCAGAGGCTCCATGGAGGTGCCGGTTCTTCCCCAGGCAAGCCTGGGGTCTGACTGGGACCTGTCGGTGAGTGTCCCAGGACAAAGGGGTCCTAAGGAGGCCCCCGAAAGTCACCCCCCAGGCATCTGTCTCCCGAGACGTGCTGAGTGATTGCTGCTCTTTGTTGCAGGACCCTCCGGAAGAGGGGCTGTTGGAGGAGCTTCCGGTGGTCCTTGAGGAGCTTCCGGTGGTGTTTGAGGATGTGGCAGTGTATTTCACCCGGGAAGAGTGGGGCATGCTAGACAAGCGGCAGAAGGAGCTGTACAGAGACGTGATGCGGATGAATTATGAGCTGTTGGCCTCCCTGGGTAAAGATTCACATAGACTTTTTTTGTGCCGCCGCCATGTGACATGGGAAACCCACAGCGGCTGTGGCTTGTGGAGCTCTTTGCAGCTCTGTCCCCTCCCTGGGCACAGGAAGAGTGATGAGATCCTTCAGGTCCCAGAGCTCTCCCTGCTCTGCAGTACCGTTGTCAGTCCCTTCACCTGTCCCCCATCAACACTGACTGTGTACCTACTTCATGCCAGATGGGCACGAGGGAACTGAGGCGTCTACCTTTAAGAGGAGAACAGGCTTGTGGGAGAGACAGGTGTTTGGATAAAAAGTACAAAATAGTGTAAGCTTCCCTAAAAAGCTTCAGGAAGAGTGCCCTGGGCTGCTGAAGAGGGGTGAGCTTGCAGGGTGTTGGAGGAAGGATCTGTTCATTGTTGTCACTGAGGGTGAGCAAGGTTTAAAACCAAGTGGAGCAGGTGGAAGAAGGGCATCTGGACATGACCTAGGGAGGGAATGGCCTGGCCAGGCCGCCCCGGGGGTCTTCCCTCCCTGTGGGTGCAGCTCAGCCCCCTCCGTCTCACTCAGCTGGCCACAGGGCCTGGCAGCCTTTGGTGCGAGGACCCACAGATGTGGACTTGGAAAAGTTTGAAGGTATCTGTAATTATCACTGTCAGAAAAGCGTTCTCTTCTGCATCTCTTTCTTCTCTCTGCTTCTTCCTGGACAGCCCTCAGGTTCTTCTGCAGCATCAAAACCGAAGCCCAGGTTTTCATCCTATGACATTTGTGCTTGTCTGTCTTTGATGAGTGTGTCGTGACGGAAGGCTGTGGGACAAGCCACCTTCCCTAACAGGGATGCCAGTAGCCAGCTGGATCGTGACTTCTGCAGGACACTGGGGCACAGAGGACTTTCACAGAGCGCCGTGGCTGCTGTTGTGCAGAAAGGCAGCAGGAGCCAGGGAAGGCTCATGGGTGAAAGCACAGCCTGGGTTCCAGAGAGCTGGGGCTTCTTTTAAAGGAAACAGCAGCTCTGCTGCAGTGTGCGCTCAGGAGCCACTGCGGTCCGTTTTCGTGAAAAGAACATGTCAGTCAAGTGGCTGTTTGTGCCGACTGGGATGGGGTCCACCAGCTGTCATCCTTGAACCTGACCCCAGGTTAAAGAGCTTTTCATGCCTGAGATATTAAATCTTTCTAAGGAGCCTATAGACTGCTAACCAGGGCCTGGCAGAGGTGATCTGGGTGTTTAAAGGGGATTTTTTTGAAAGGGATCCAGTCCATAATGTGGATATAAAATGGTGTTAAAACAGTAGAAATTCTCTAATTGTTATTTTTATTTCAGCAAGTTTTTTTTTAAAGATTTATTTTTATTATTTTTTTATCAGAAAGGCAGATATA
This sequence comes from Ochotona curzoniae, assembly GCF_017591425.1. Lineage (NCBI taxonomy): Eukaryota > Metazoa > Chordata > Mammalia > Lagomorpha > Ochotonidae > Ochotona > Ochotona curzoniae. Next base: position 20,619,603 of record NW_024467095.1, on the reverse strand, counting down.
CAGAGAGGAGAGACAGAGAGGAAGATCTTCCGTCCGATGATTCACTCCCCAAGTGAGCACAACGACTGATACTATGGCCGATCCGAAGCCAGGAGCCTCTTCCGGGTCTCCCACGCGGGTGCAGGGTCCCAAAGCCTTGGGCCGTCCTCGACTGCTTTCCCGGGCCACAGGCAGGGAGCTGGAAGGGAAGCAGGGCTGCCGGGATAGAACCGGCGCCCACATGGGATCCCTGGCGTGCTAGGTGAGGACCTTTAACCACTTGCGCCACTGCGCCGGGCCCTATTTCAGCAAGTTTTTAAATCACATTTTAATCTCTCCCGTGACAATAGTTTGAAAATGAAATATTCTGCTTATTTTTTTTTTTTAAAGATTTATTTTTATTATTTTTTCATTGGAAAGGCGGATATACAGAGAGGAGAGACAGAGAGGAAGATCTTCCGTCCGATGATTCACTCCCCAAGTGAGCGCAACGGGCCGATGCTATGCCGATCCGAAGCCAGGAGCCTCTTCCGGGTCTCCCACACGGGTGCAGGGTCCCAAAGCTTTGGGCCGTCCTCAACTGCTTTCCCAGGCCACAAGCAGGGAGCTGGAAGGGAAGCGGGGCTGCCGGGATTAGAACCGGCGCCCATATGGGATCCCGGGCGTGCAAGGCGAGGACTTAACCACTTGCGCCACCGCGCCGGGCCCAATTCTGCTTATTTTTTATAAGCTGTATTTATTTTTGTAAGCGGAAGTCCTTAGTCTGCACTCAGTTTGTTTAAAAAAAAAAAACAAAACGAACTTATAATTCTTAAATCCAAGAAAAGCCTTTACAATTTTTCCATCCATTTATTAGTATCTCTTATATTTTATGTCAAAATTTTGTGCTTTGCCTATACAGATGTTACAGGAATCCTGTCTGTTTCCTTTCTGGAAAGATCCTACATCTGAACCAGTCCAAGTGGGGTTGGCTGTTGACAAGCGTCTGTCAGGTGCTGGTCTGTTGCTGAGCGTCTCACCTACCCTTCTGTCCCGTCCCTAAGCCACTCCTCCAAGTAGGGACTAGTTCCCCCTTCCCTCTGTTATTTAGCTAGTGATGCAATGACTCTTCCGTATTCTGTCCAGTAAAATCCCTGCTATCTAAATGTTTGTTACTAATCGGACTCCTCTTCTTTTTGTTTCAAGATTTGTGCTGTTCCTGTTGCTGATACTAAAATAGAGCAACAAGTCGGAGGCTATTTAAAAGCTCCAATAATATGCAAATTAAAAAGCAGGGAGTCTTTTTTTCCTGCCCTTATTCTGCAATTCTTCAAGATGACTCATAGTTTGGTCTGGCTCCCTCAGACCTTCTCTATATGTAGGCCGCTGTTAGCTCTGTTGTCTCAGTAGGAACCGGATGGAGGGGAGATTGACTGCTCGGGGTTGGTCAGGTTGTGGCACTCCAGCTTAGCACAGGCTTGGGCCTCTTTGTTGCTCTCTGACTCTGTTCCATGTATCAGTGTGTTCATGCTGTAGGTTTCCTTTTGCTCTAACCATTGGAGGAAATCCAGCTAATTCTCTCATGACTTTTTTTTTTTAAGATTTATTTATTTATTGGAAAGTCAGATATACAGAGAGGAGGAGAGACAGAGAGGAAGATCTTCCATCTGATGATTCACTCCCCAAGTAAGTGCAATGGCCGATGCTGTGCCAATCCAAAGCCAGGAGCCAGGAACTTCTTCCAGGTCTCCCACGCAGATGCAGGGTCGCAAAGCTTTGGGCCATCCTCGACTGCTTTCCCAGGTCACAAGCAGGGAGCTGGATGGGAAGTGGGGCTGCCGGGATTAGAACTGGCGCCCATATGGGATCCTGGCGCATTCAAGGCGAGGACTTTAGCCACTAGGCCACACTGCCAGGACCCTCTCATGACTTTTTAAAGATTGAATTATTTTTATTAGGCAAATCTACAGAGAGAAGGCAAGACAGAGAGAAAGATCTTACATTCACTGGTTCACTCATCAAGTGGCTGCAGTGGCTGGAGCTGAGCTGATCAGAAGCCAGGTGCCTCTTCCAGGTCTCCCATATCTCCCACTGTTTCTTTTTACCAGGGTTTAAAACTGAAAATGCAGAGATACAACTGAAAAAAAAAAAATCTTGAAAAGATCTGTACCTGTTTTTAAAAAGATAGTCTCAATTGGACGCAGAAAGATTTGATATTAGTTTCTGGAAGTAACATTGCATAGATGAAGCTTGTGAACAGATGTGTTTCTAGATGATATCTGCTTATCTAGTACATTTGCCTTGACTTTGCCAGGTGTCTTACCAAGAGGCTGGAATTGGGGAGGACGATTTTGGTTGTGCGGAAAAGGAAGATGGCTTGGTTCTAGTTCTGATGTGTTCCATTTCATCCGTTCTGACTTTTCTTTATTTTTGTGTTTCAGAACTCTGCTTCCAGGCTTTATTCATGTTCAGTATGGTCTCTTGCTTCCCCTCAAAAAGGATCTAGAAGTCCCAGGGACATTACACCATGAGAGAGTAATTCTTGCGGGTAACAGAAACAGACACGTCAGCAAAGGGAGAGTGGGTGGCTTCTGTTCTGGTTAGTAAAGGTATCATTGTGGGCTGAGTGTTCCTGTCGCTTCTGTCAGGTGGACAGGGAAAGTCCTTAACTTCAGACAGCTCACATAGCAGGAGCAAGAAGCTGTAACACTAAATGGAAGCCAAAATTGAGCAGGAAGGCCTGGAAGAGAGATTTTACTCAGGGGATGTCCAGGAGGCAGGCTTCTCCACGGCAGGTGTACTAGAGTTCCTTGTCACTGCAGTGAAGTACCAGGCACAAGCTACTTCCAGAGGAAACAGGTTCATTCAACTCACAGTCCTGGAAGGCTAAAGACCAAGCCTGGGCAGCCCTGTGGTCAGGACCTGACAATAATGAATAGTGTCATGTTGTAGTGGAAATAAGTGAATGACCAAGTAGTCACATTGCCAGACAAGCAAAGAAGGGAGGAGTCAGGCTTGTTGTTTCCTCTGGAAAGATTTTTTTGTTTGAAAGGTGGAGTGACAAAAAGCAAAGATCTCCCATCCACTTGTTCCCTCTCCGAAGGGTTACAAAAGCCAAGGCTGGTGCAGACTGAAGCCAAGAGCTTAGAACTCCATCCAGGTCTTTCTTCTTAAGAGTTACTTATTTATTGAAAGGACACATTTACAGAGCAAAGACAGAGAGATCTTCCATCTGCTGGTTCACTCCCCAAATGACCACAACAGCCATAGCTGAGCTGATCCAAAACCAGGAGCCAGCAGCCTCTTCTGGGTCTTCCACATGGGTGCACAGTCCCAAGGTTTTGAGCCATCCTTCACTGCTTTCCCAGGTCACAAGCAGGGAGCTGGATGGGAAAGTGGAACAGCTGAAACTTGAACCAGTGCCCTATATGAGATGCTGTCACCACAGGTGGAAGATTAATTTGCTGCATTGCACTGGCTCTTTTATTTTTTAAAGATGTACCAATTATTCAAAAGGCCAAATGACAGGGAAAGAGAGAGAGATCTTCTATCCCTTAGTTTATTTCCCAAACACCTGTGACAGCCAGGGCTGGGCCAGGGCCCAAGAGCTTGGACCATCTTCCACTACTGTCCCAGCACATTAGCAGGAGCCTAGGTTTTGAAATCAGAGCAGCCAGCACTCGAACTGGTGCTGCAGTGTGGAATGCCAGCATTGCACTCAGCAGCCTAACCCTCTGTGCTGTAATACTGCCTCCATTTCAGGCCGTCCAGGCTAGAGGCAGTGCCAGTCAGGTCCACCCTTACCTGGAGGCTTTAGGGGACAGTCACCCTAAGGTCAGGGAGGGTGCCGGGGAGAATCCAGTTTCTGTGGCCGTAGAACTGAGGGTGCTGTTGGCCCACAGTCAGTCTCAGGTGCCGGATACTGCTCCCGGGTCCCTCCTCAGGCGAGCAGCAGGGCCCCAAGTCATCTTGTCCTTAGAAGCCCTGGTATCTGTACCTACTCCAAGACCCAGAGCTCAATGGGTGTTAAACCCTTGTTCATCAAAGCCTGCCCCTGGGTCTTGGCTTGTAAAGGGCGTTTGTGGTGAGGTCAGATCCACCATGCAGATGGCCTTCCTGTGCCACTTCGTGTGAGACCACAGGAGTGACATGTCATCATGTTCACAAATTTCACTTTCACTCCGAGGGGCGGGATTAGGCAAGGGTGAGTGTCCTATAGGCTGTTGGAATCCTGCCTGCCACCTATGAAAATGTCCTTGGATAATACGGAGTCTTTAAGGATAAGAAGTATGAAAACGGTTTTCTCTCAAACTGTTCAGAAAACCATGCATGTTCGCATCCGATACATACATGCAGAAAGAAGCTGTGTGTGCATGAGCTCTTCGATGTGATAAGGCAAACGGGGTCCAGTGTGAGTGGTTGAACATCCTTGTACTGTCACTGAGACCCTTCTGTAGGCTTGGGATTGTAGGTTTACAAAATGCAGCAGAAGAAAAAAGTTAGGAGACAGAAGTCCAGTCGTTGTGTACCAGTGAAATATCCGGTCTTCACTGAACTCAGAAGAGGAACCTTGCCTTCTCCGCATGAGTCGGCTTCAGATCTAGAATCTGGAATCACACAGCAGGGAGAAGGGGCTCTTCTCCCCCCAGCCCCTACATGTTTGAGGATTTCTGGTGCAGAGTCAATAGGAACAGGATGCTGAGTAGATGGTTGAGACCTGCGGGAAGGTTTCACCTGGTAGCCGTGTAACACTGATAGTGGCTGCTCACAGCTGTGTTAGTTCAAGGCTGATTCTTCTGGGGTGTGTGTGGGCGGGGAGAGGGGGTTCTGCAGTCCTCACCAGGAATTCCAAAGAATCACTGTCTTCTTTGGCAACCTGCCCCATAGGGGCTTCCCTTACGAGGCAGGGTGTTACCTGCAGACAGCCATCACAGAGAATTCCTTCGGGGTAAGCCTATTGTTCCCTGCATGACCCGCACATCTGGACAAAACACACAGCATGCATTCCAGGCCTGGAATCCTGACCAGCTGCTCAGATCCTGGGAATACCAGTCAGGATTTGGTTCCTAGGAAGCAGAAGGCTAAAGAGCTCATCCCACCTGTTCCCACAGTAGCGGGACAACTCTTTCCAGAAACCTCTCAAACGCCCACCCTCCCATCCTTGTCTGGCTCAGCTCTGGCCTCCCTCTTGGCATCAGCTTTCAGGTGCCCCCCTCCAGGTGGTGCTTCAGAAGTCTTGCTTTGGAATGGCGGCAGGGCTGGGGGGCTCATTGGCATCTACTTTTTTTTTTGAATCTTCAGCCCCCCCAAAAAAAACGTCATCACACCGAAATACCCTGTGGCACATTTTCAGTGCTCTTCCTGATTGATTGATTTTTAGATATTATCTATTGATTCCTACTGTGGAAGATGAAGATATGGCCTCTTACCTCACCCCAGGCCCCACTTCTCTTCCTCCCAGGAAGAGAACAGGTGTAGCACACTTTTTGGTTTAATCAATGCCAGTTACTTGTCTGATTATGATTAATTATTCACTACTGGACAACGTGCTACATAATATTTCCTTCTTTGTAGGATTCTTTTCCTTGGGATTGGTTTCTGTTGCTTTCTTGAATTTCGGTTTTGCTGACTTTCTGTACTCTCAGCAGCTCTTCCCACACTGCCAGGGGAATTATGAAACTGCTCTTTTCATAGGTCTATCATCTTGTGATCAGTTAGTTCTGTCCTTTTCCTGGAAGTTCCTTTATCAGACCTGCCCTCCTCCAGGCCTGCTGTACAACAGGGACCTCAGATCTCCCCCATCTCACCCCTACTTCCTTATCTAGCCCTTTTAAAGATTTATGTATTTTTATTTGAAAGGCAGATTCCTACAGAGAGACAAGGAGAAAGGGGTCTTCTGTCTTCCGGTTCACTTCCCAAGTGACTCCTAGGACCAGAGCTGAGTTGATCCAAAGCTGAGAACCAGGAGCCTCTTCCAGGCCTCCCACGTGAGTGCAGGGGCCCAAGGCCTCAGGCCATTTGCTTCCACTTTTCCGGGCCATAAGCTGGATGGCAAGTGGAGCACCCAGTACACAAATCAATGCCTCTATGGAATGTGGGCACTTGTAGGTAGAAGATTAGCCCGCTACATCACTGTATCAGCCCATTATGGGGTTGTTTGTTTGTTTGTTTTGTTTTTAATTGAAAGAATTAGAGACTGAGAGAGAACAGGCTCCTCCTTCTGCTGGTTCACTCCCCAAATGGCTGCTATCGCCAGAGCTGAGCCAACTTGAAGCTGTAAGCCGAGAGCTTCTTCTGGTTCTCCCATGTGAGTGCAGGGATCCAAGCACTTGGACCTTCCTCTGCTGCTTTCCCAGGCCATGAACAGAGAGCTGTATCTGAAGTGGAGCAGCTGGGCTTGAACTGGTTCTGGTATGGGATGCCAGCACTATAGGTGTTAGCTTACTATGCCAACATGCCAGTCACTGTTGTGACTTCTCTTTCTGGAGGTAGCAGTCGTTGTTTTGCTCCCTGTAACCTCTCATTGTTCCAGGTTTGTTTTTCAACTTGAGGCAGTCACTCCCTTTCATCATAGAGGTGTCTTACACGGTTATCTCTGGAGTTGTTCCTAGTCAAGCGTCAAACTTCACAACCCTGGCTGGCGGCTCTGCCTTGTAGGGGCTCTTCACAGGGTGGGCTTCCCTGGACGGGGAGAAGCCATGAGCCTGGAGGTCTCATGGAAGAGCCTGCAGAAGGCCCATAGGACTTCCGATGGTGAGAGGAGAGGGCCGTTCCACAGTTTCTGCAGTTTAGACCAGCTTGCTTCTCTTCGTGTCACTGCTGGAGGCATCTGCTGTGCAGCTCTGTGAGTTCTTCTCTTTTTATCTCCTCTCTCCCAAAAATGTGTTAGCGTTTCTACCCCAACATTTTCTTGGACTTGTCTATTGTTACTCCTTTGCTGTCTTTTTTTAGATGTTTTAACAAAGATGTATCTGTTCAATCTACCACACTTTAATCATTTACTTATTCGTTTTTTATTAGTAGTGTGTAGACACATGCAGATAATAAGTATAAATATTTTCAAATGATCCGAAAGATGAACGCTCAGTCTCCCTTTTACCTTGCCTTCACTCCCTCCCCAGAAGCACCAAGTTACCAGCTGTACTGTCCTTCCACCCAAACACGTACAAAGGCATGGAAAGAGATAGTGAGGGGTTTTTATTGTAAATAAAGGAAGCAATACCTTTGCACATCCCTGTAAAACATTCATATTCTGAGTAGAAGTTGCAAGTCTCCTTCCATCAGATTTCAGATTTTTTTTAAAGATTTATTTATTTTCTTGCAAAGTCAGATATACAGAGAGGAGGAGAGACAAAGAGGAAGATCTTCCTTCCGATGGCTCACTCCCCAACTGACCTCAGCGGCTGGTGCTGAGCTGATCTGAAGCCAGGAACTCTTCTGGGTCTCCCACATGGGTGCAGGTTCCCAAGGCTTTGGGCGGTCTTCAACTGCTTTCCCAGGCCACAAACGGGGAGCTGGATGGGAAGCAGGGCTGCTGGGATTAGAACCGGCAGCCATATGGGATCCTGGCGTGTTCAAGGCGAAGACTTTAGCCACTAGGCAACCACATTGAGCCCAGATTTCAGATTTTATTACCAAATCACCCATGTCCCTGGTCAGCTGGCACGGGGCTGTTGTGGACGGCACCTTCTGCTTCTGTGTGGCTTCCTTTTTCATCCCAGCCTTCTCTGTACCGCAGCCCTATCCTTCATCTCTTCCTGTTTTGATCACCCCCGCATCCCGGCAAGGGTGCCTTTTGCTAGCTCATGGCTCCCTGGCTGGGCCTTGGAGCTGAGGAAGTGATCCCTTCTGGCCCGGAGCCAGGCTGGATGGTTGTGCATACAGTGTGCTGCAGAGTGCCTAGGTTCTGGGGAAGCACGGCATGTCTGGCTCGAGCGGGCTGTTTCACCTGCTGGCCAAGAGCAGTGACAATGCCACCACTCTTCATCCCTCCAGCAGAGCCTGTTGGCGCCAAGCCTGACCTGATCTCCAAGCTGGAACGGAGAAGTCCACCATGGGTCAAGGACCTGAATGGACCCAAGTTGGGAAAAGACTGCCCTCTAGGTGAGTGTAGACCCACCAAGCGCTGAAGGGCAAATGCAGGGACCCATATAGTGATAGCAAGTCACAGGGCGTTAGCTCCGCCTTGCTTATCTTGGACCCACTGTGCATCAGGCCCTGAGTAGAAAAAGAGGAAAAAGAACCTCACCCTGCCTTCAGTGTCAAGGAGCTTGGGACACTCACGGGGACAGGACAGAAGAGCTGAGCAAGAGTGCAGATGGGAGCTGCGGCAGGGCTGACAGGAGACACATGCAGGATGCTCATGTGAAACCCGGTGGCCTCCCTCCTCCTTCTGTGGGTGTTCAGTGAAATCACTGCGAGAATTACGTAATAGCTAGTTGCTACCACGTGTGCTCCAGCACCAGGCTTCTTTCTAAGGCTCTTAAAGCCTACAAACGCTTAACCTCATTTCTCTCTGATCCTCACAAGAGGACCTGAGCCATCTGTTTATTCAGTGTGTCCATGGCAAAATCAAACTAAGATGAAGCTTGTCAGCATCTGGTGCCATGATTCCAGGGTCACCATCTGGACAGAGAAGGGAGACTGGCAAAAGACTGAACAGCAACTCATCAGGTGGGCTCTCAGAGGGGAGCATGGGCAAAAAGCTAAACCATGAGCCAAAGCCATCACAGAGAGAGATCACATTATCTCGGCTTTGCATGAGAGGCACTTGCTAAATTTGGTAGTGTCTTAGCTAACAGAAGACTGCAGAGTTTGGGGCAGCAAAATTAAGCACATTTTCATTTTCTCCAAAGGGAAAAAAAAAGTGGTGGTTACAGGAGAGGTAGACATGGAAACCTCAGCTGTGGAACCCGCATCGCTCCCTGCTCCTTCTGCGGAGACAAGTCCCTCCTATGACTGCAGTTCCAGCCTTTGTGAAGTGGGCACAGAGGGTCCCGGGAAGGTCAAGAGGACTTACCGCCCACGGTCCATTCAGAGGTCGTGGTTTGGGCAGTTCCCCTGGTTGGTCATTGACCCCAAAGAGCCCAAGCTGTTCTGCTCAGTCTGCAAGGAAAGACCCACTCTGCATGACAAATCGTCTCGGCTGGTCAGAGGTTACACGGGGCCTTTCAAAGTGGAGACGTTAAAATACCACGAGGTCAGCAAAGCACACAAGCTCTGCGTCAACACTGTTGAAATCAGAGACGACGCCCCGCAGCCTACCCTGGTCCCAGAGATCTCCAACGATCTCATGGCCAACATGGAGCACTTCTTCCACGCTGCCTACTCCATTGCTTACCACTCGAGGCCCTTGAATGACTTTGAGAAGATCCTGCAGCTTCTGCAGAACACTGGGACTGTGATCTTAGGCAAGTACCGAAACCGCACTGCCTGCACACAGTTCATCAAGTACATCTCTGAGACGCTCAAGAAGGAGATTCTCCATGACATCCGCAAGTCTCCCTGCATGAGCGTGCTGCTGGACAGCTCCACGGACACCTCAGACCAGGCCTGTGTGGGCATTTACATCCGCTACTTGAAGCAGGTAGAGGTGAAAGAGTCCTACATCACGCTGGCCCCCGTCCACATTGAGACCGTGGATGGATATTTCGAGACCGTCGTTTCTGCGCTGGACGAGCTGGACATCCCTTTCCGGAAGCCTGGCTGGATGGTGGGCCTGGGAACCGACGGCTCCGCCATGCTGAGCTGCAAAGGAGGCCTTGTGGAGAGGTTCCAGGAGATCATCCCCCAGCTGCTGCCTGTCCACTGTGTGGCCCACCGGCTGCACCTGGCCGTGGTGGACGCTTGTGGCAGCATCGATCTGGTGAGGAAGTGCGACAGGCACATCCGGACTGTCTTCAAGTTTTATCAGTCCTCAAACAAAAGGCTGAGTGAGCTTCAGGCAGGAGCCACTGCCCTGGAGCAGGAGATCATCCGCCTCAAGGACCTGAATGCTGTCAGGTGGGTGGCCAGCAAGAGGCGCACACTGAATGCGTTTATCACCAGCTGGCCCGCCCTGGCTAGGCACCTGCAGGGCGTGGCAGATGCTGGGGGCCCGAATGGACAGAGGGCCAGGGGCATGCTGAAGCTGATGAAGGGCTTCCATTTCATCAAGTTCTGTCACTTTCTTTTGGACTTCCTGAACATCTATAGGCCCTTGTCTGAGGTGTGCCAGAAAGAGAACGTGCTGATTACAGAGGTGAACGCGACGCTGTCACAGGCCTATGTGGCACTGGAGACCCTCCGTGAGGAGGCAGGGCCCCAGGAGGAGGAGTTTAATGCCAACTTCAGGGACGACCAACTGCATGGCATCTTCCTCCAAAGAGTGGAGATGGCAGAGCAGCGGTTCCAGACAGACCGGGAGAGAACGATCCTGATCGGGCTACAATACCTGCAGCAAAGGTTTGACACAGAGCGGCCCCTGCAGCTCAAGAACATGGAGGTGTTTGACACCACGGCCTGGCCAGCTGGGGTGGATCTGGCCAGTTTGGGGAATGATGATATTCTTGCCCTTGCCAAGTATTTCAGGCTCTCCCTTCCCACGGCGTACAGCGAGGATGCACTCCTGGAGGAGTGGCTGGACCTAAAAGCCATTGCCCAAAACCTCCCATTCTCCATGCTGTGCAAAAATGCCCTGGCCCAGCACCAGCGCTTCCCCTTGCTGAGCAAGCTCATGGCCGTGGTGTGCTGTGTGCCCATCTCCACCTCCTGCTGTGCACGGGGATTCAAGGTCATGAACCGGATCAGGACCGATGAGAGGACCAAGCTGTCCAATGAGGTGCTCAACACACTCATGATGACGGCAGTGAATGGCGTCGCCGTCGCAGAGTACAACCCCCAGCCCGCCATCCAGCACTGGTACCTGACCTCCTCAGGCCGCCGCTTCAACCACGTCAATGCCTGTGCCCAGGGGCCAGCCCGCTCCCGTGCCAGTGAGTACAGGCAGAGTGCACAGATGTGGGAAAATAATGAGAGGGGCAGATCTGTCCAGTCCCGTCCCGAGCAAGCATTCTGACCAGTCAACCCCAAAGAAAACACACCAGCCCGTGGTGCTGCAGGCTGACAGTGGTTTTCTTCCCTCCCTTCATTTATTTATTTATTTATTTTTTTGAAAGGCAGAGTTACAGAGAAAGAGCAAAAGACAGAGAGATCTACCATCCACCTGTTCACTCTCCACATGGCCAAAATAGCTATAGCTGGGTGGACTGGTTTGAGGCCTGGAGTTTCTTCCCTGTCTCCCACATGGGTACAAGAAACCAAGGACTTGGACCATCTTGTGCTGCTTCTCTAAGCACATTAGCAGGAGCTGGATTAGAAGTAGAGCAGCTGAACCTCAAACCAGTGCCCATATGGGATGCTGGCGCTGCGAGTAGAAAGGTAGCCTGCTGAGCCACAGTGCTAGCCCCTTCTTTTTTGAAGATTTATTTATTTTTATTGGAAAGGCAGATTACAGAGGGAAGGAGACACAGAGAGAAAGATCTTCTATCCATTGCTTCACTCCCTAAGTGGCCACAATGACTGGAACTGAGCCAGTCTGAAATGAGGAGCTTAGAACCTCCTCCTCTGGGTCTCCCACGTGGGTGCAGGGTCCCAAGGCTTTGGGCCGTCCTCCACTGCTCTCCCAGGCCACAAGCAGGGAGCTGGATGGGAAGTGATACTGCCAGGATTAGAACCAACACCCATCTGGGATCCTGAGGCATGCAAAGTAAGGACTTTAACTAGGCTACCGCACCAGGCCTGCCCCTTCTTTCTTAAAAATTTATTTATTTGGGGGCCAACACTGTGACATATAAGATTAGACTGCCACCTGCGGTGCCAGCATCCCATATGGGCATCTACTTTGGACTCCAGTACCCATGTAGGAAACCCAGAAGAAGCTCATGGCTTCCGATTTCAGTCTGCCCCAGTCCCAGCTGTTGCACTCATTTTGGGGAGTGAAACAGCTGATGAAGATTTCTGTGTAACCACCTTTCAAATAAACAGACAAATCATTTTAAAAATCATTTGAAAGAAGGACTTTTCTATCAAAGAAAAGAGGTATAGAAATAGAGAGAGGAGAGGTATAGAAATGGTTCTTCCCATCTGCCAGGTCTGGACCAGGCCAGAGCCAGGAGCCAGGAACTCCATACTGAGGTTCAAGTACTTGGATCATTTGCTGTTTTCCCAGACCCATTAGCAGGATCAGAAGTGGAGCAACGAAGACTTGAACCGGTGCTCTAATGTGGATTCCTGATGTCACGATCGGCAGCTTAACGTGCTGCACCATAACTCCGGCCCCAGCACTGGTTTCTCCTGCCATGTAACCATCTCCTGCACTCTGACTCCCTCTCCGTCCTGGCTGCTGGGCCTGACTTCATGAGCAGTGGCCCTGGGTCTCATGGTTGACTGAGTCTCTGCAGGAAGCAGGGTGGCCCTGGAACGAAGCTGGGCAATTTGGCGAAGACAGAAGACTCCTCCCCTGTGAGAGACAGGAAACCCAAGAGGGACGCTTTGGTGGATCTGTCCCCTAGGCACCTGCTGGGTGGGCTGTTCTCAGCATCCAGCGTCATGAGAAAAGGTGACATGAGGTGTGCCCTTGAGTAAGTTATCCTACCACAGGGTGGGGGACCTAGTACACATGAGGAACCAAGCAGACAGCACCCAGACTGTGGGCAGTGACGCCTCTTGCCCAGACAGACCTGCAGCTGGAGAACTGCCTGCTGTGGGGACCCGTGCTGTGTATGATGCGAGCTGTAGGAGCAATGCTGGCCCCTACCCAAGGATACCAGTAATAGCCAGTAACAGTTCCCGTCCCTCCCAGTTATAGCATCAGGGTGTCTCTAGGCATTGCCAGGCACCCCTCAGGGCAAGGGCCAGGGGACAGAGGCTGCCACCCCATCCTAGGGCACCAGCAAGGACTTCCCTGGCCTCTGTCTGGGCCGTGGTGCTGTCTTCACCAGACAGCCTGCAGGGACCAACCTAGCTATGGGCAGGCATTATTTACCCACTGTCACTCTCTTTTCTCCTATGCAGGTGCAGGACTCAACAAACAGGAGGCGGGCATGCGCTGTGCCAAGGGGTCTGTGACCCAGCAGCAGCTGCCTGTCATGCCCTCCAGGGAGTCAGAGGAGGTGCTGAAGGACTGTGTCCCAGAACCTCCGGGAGAGCCCTGTCCCCGCATGCCAGCCTAGGAGCCCCTGAGCCAGCCTGAGGAACTGCTCGTAGGACAGCCCTCTGCAGAATCAGGGCTGCCTCAGTTCTCCCTTTGCAGAGTCCCTCTGTAAAGACAGCAGAAGCCCCCACCCCCAAGAGGCAAGGTAATTGGGCGGTACACCTCCTGTTGACCTGGGCCCCTCCACAGGCACAACAGGACCCTCCGTGCACAGAGAAGCTGAAAAGGCTCTCATCTCAAGTTTGTTTCTGAGGCACAGCAGGAAGTGATCATGGAAGATTTCACCTTATGTCCTGGTGGCAAGAGGACATCTCCAAGTGGGAGAGACTGTTGGAGGTGGGAGCCTAACAGGGTATCCCAGCCCTCCAGGCACTCCTAGGGAATGCTCCAGAGAGGCCACCCCAGAGCCTTGGTGCAGGTGGCAGGAGGGAGGAAGGTCACTTTGTTAGGGCTACGAATAACCCTGCTGAAGGGACAGCTGATCTACCTGCAAGCATTCACGCAGGTCATCATGGTGGGTCTCTTGCCCTGGCTCCTATGGCAAATCTGGTGGGAAACCCTCATCACAGAGCATCTTGCCTTCCACCTGGGACCTGCCTTTAGGGTACCACAAGACACTTGGACAGAGAACCCAAGAAAGGTTATCTTCTCACAGCTCCTGGATGGGGGCGGAGCCGGTGCTTTTCCTAGAAGGAATACAGAGTGCCAGATCTTGGAGCCGTCGGACTTGACCTATAGCATGCCAGACCCATTTCCTTATGGGGTGTGTGGGGCCTTATCAGAAAGCCCTATTCCTCACACACCTTGCACGCTGCCTGTGTCTCCAGTGTCCGAGCCCTTTGGCCGGGCCTCTTCCCCAGGAGTTTGGCTATTCCAGCTGCTGGAAGTCCCTCAGATGCTGATGTCCAAGTACCTCACCGCCCCCCAGACCCACTGCTGGCTTTCCCTCCATTCCCATCAGCTCACTGGCACTTGGCCTTAATGTCTGCTCTCATCAGGGGTTTCTTTCTCAGGTTCCGCCTTTCCCCTGTGGCAGAACCTTGACATCTGATGGGTGCCACAGGCTTTGGAGCTGGAACTCTGGCAGGCACTTCTCTCCACGTGGCCTAAGTGGAGCACGGCTCTCCCCTGTGTAAATGGTCATGGGAGTTCAGGCCTGTGCCCAAGCCAGGGACTGTGGGCACAATTAGGTGGGATGGGACAGGGGTCGTAGTCCCCACCCCATCCACCCGGATCAGACTGCAGAGCCCTTCCAGCGATGGCACCCTTCTTGTCACAGCTTTCATCATATAAGAGCCCCTCTGAGTGAGCAGGTGGGCAGGTCCCTGCGCACCCCACACGTGCAGGCTCTGAGCACACCATCCAGTGCCTTCTGGGCTGCTCTGAGCAGGGCAACTGAAAATGTAATTTATCCTAGGTGTTTGCACTACTCACAGTTCCCAAGGGTGCCCCCTTTGCCAGCTCAAGGCAAGGAAGAAAGAAGAGGACCACTGTGCTCCCAGATCCCACAGTGGGGGTGTGGTGAGTGACCTTTGAGTAGTCTTGGGGCCCAGGTTGGCCCTGCATCCACAGGCTGCCTGCGTCTTAGAGCCCAAGGCCACAGAGCGCCTTGCTGGAGATAGCTCATGTGGGTGCGTGCGGCACTGCGAAGGGCACTGCGGCAGAAGGAGCAGGCCCTCTCCCCTGGCTCTTGCTGCCCCACCCATAGTCCTAACAGCACCCCCTCCTATGCAGCCTGGCTCCTCTCCCTTTCTGTTCCCGATGAACAGTGCCCACTGGGGCTGACGTTCCAAGTAGCCAGCTTTATAACTGACACATGGATTTTATAGCCATAGAGACGCCAGGTGGAGTGATGCACTGGGCCCCTGTCCTGATGAGGCACCTTACAGAGAGGAGCCTTGTCCAGCCCTGTGTTTCTTTGTCCTGCAAGGGGCAAGTACCTGCGGTGAACATGAGCCAGGTCCTTCATGGAAGTGTCCTTGTAGCCAAGAACTCCGATGGGCAACTGGCCCTGGACTGCCTCACCTGCAGTTTTAAAGATGTGCAAATAAGGTATTGCTGTTGTTTTTTAAGAAATCATGGTTGACTTTTCACCCTTTCCTATCTGAATAAAGCAGAGTTTATTTCAACAGGTGTCTGAACAAGAAGCAGGAGGGAGAAGCTGATTAAAACGAGCTGGATCATCCCCCTTCCAAGGGAGGCCATGGCCAAGGGCGGGGACAGCGGTGATGTTGTGTGTGTGTGTGTACACTTTTTGAGTGTCTTTTGGTTTCATTTCTCTCCCGTCCTTGTGAGTGAGTCAGTTTGGACCAGTGAAAATCAGAAGGCAGAGATGAGGTGCCAGCTGCCAAGAAAGTTGTAAGCAAATGCTGGGCTATCCTACGTTTGCTAAGCATCTCCTAAACAAGCCAAAATTCCAAGTTCAAATCCTCTACTTCCAGCAGTAGTTGACAGCTGCTGTGCCAGACCCGCCACTGGACAGAAGGTTCTCGAGGTCCCTTCTGGGGCCCTGGGCAGCTGTCTGGCATTAGTCTGACCTCACCATCAGGAGTGAGCAATGCTGTACAGAGGCTGAAGGTACCACCAGTTCTAGGGCTGAGGAGAACCAGTCTTATTTGACTGTGTATGTGACTTAAGGACACTAACATGACCAATAGAAGCCAAGGTGTAGCTAGGGGTGCTCCGTGTCAGAGTAGTCAGAAGTGCTTGAACTGGTGCCCACCCAGCCCAGAAGCTCTTCCAGGCTGGACCAGGGCAGCATCCCCTTATCTGCCCTTCCCAGGGCTTCCCCTTGGTGGATGAATCCTATGCTCAGAACATGGTGTCGTGGCGACCTTGCATTCATGCTGGGCATGTCTCTGCAGGGGCAGCAGCCAGGCAGTCTCTTGCTTCGCCTTTGCTAGAAATATCGGAGTTTGCACTGAGGCCCAAGAAGGTGATGTGCCCTGCCTCTTTTCCAAGAGCACCTGTGACACCCCCTGTGCACAGCTGCCAGGCTGGTGCTGTCAAGATGTGTCAACCTTCATTCTGTGGGTCAGCATGGCCTTCATTCCGGAAGCCTTTCCTGCACCCTTGTGGGCTCCTGCTGTGCTGGCCCTGGCCCAGGCTCTGGTTTTGCAGATGCTGCCTCTGAACACAGCTTGTGCTGCACCCAGCACCTGTGCACCTGCAGATGGAAAGATGGAAACCCAGAACTTTTTTTTTTTTTTTTTTGTCAAGGTCAGGACAGCCACTAGAGAGCCCCAGGAGAGTGGGCTTCTGCCTGGAACCCATCTGGCACACACCGCAGTGGTACTCCGGAGCGTCTGTCCTGCTGGAAGGACAGGAGACAGAGATGCTGGCCATGTTCTGGGCAGCAAAAGGCCTCTGGGCGATGGTAGTTTATGTTGCTAGTGGTCCTGAGCTGCAGGGACATGTGTCATGGCCGGAAGTGACTCTGCTTTTTGGTATACACATCTGCCCCATCTCCACAGGGATTTTGACATGCCTCCCAAGGTCCCCTTGGGTGAAAAACCCTTGCCACACCTGGGATACCTGAAGGGTCCCTCACCTGGCTAGGGCCACAGGTTCGGCACAGGTTGGCGGCTTTTCCAGTGGAATCTGAAAGACTTGAGCAGCCCTGGAAGTAACTCCAGCCTTGTGGTTTTCCCACTTCATGGAAGGCTGAGGAATCATTCTTGGGAGCCTCCCAGATTCTTCCTCAGGCCCCCCATCTTTGAAAAAACCAAACTGTAAAAACGGCTCAAATGCTTTGTCCAGGACATACTTTGTTTTCAGCATTGTGCTCTCCTCCAGTTCCAGTGAGGGCCACCATTAAGCACTGAGCAGGTGCCACAGCTGGGGATGACACGTGGTTCGGCATCCCTGCTCAGGGATGAGGTCTGGTTGGTCTGAGGACACAGGAATTCCAGCACCCTGGTAAGGGCTTTCAGCTCGCATTCCAACGCCTGTGAAGGGGGAACACAGGTGCCGTAACCCTCAGGAACTACTGCTCCTGTTTTATCCGTAAGCATTACAGTCTGAGAATCCCCAAGTCCCACTAGACTTGCTGCAGACGCGCGTCTGAAGAGGGCGTTGGAGTGTGGAGGCGAACCCTCGTTCTTCCGGTCTTGCCCCATTGCCCTGTTCTCAGTTCTCGCCTGCCTCTCCTCCTACCCCGGACTCTGGGCCCACGACCTCCAATCACGCTCCTGGACGTGGGAGAGTGGCCCGCGCAGCAAGGGCGCCATCCCCTGGTGCATGATCCTCGGGACCGTCAGACGCAGGGCGCCCCGGAGTCAGGGCTCCAGGGACGCTCTGGGGCCGCAACAGTGGGTCCCGGCAGGAGGCGGGGGACGCCTCAGCCCGCTTACTGCGAGGGTCCCCACGCTCCCCACGTCTTCTGCAAGCAGCGAGAAGTTAGCACGCACAGCCTCGGAAGCTGCGAGAGATGCGCGTGCGCAGACCGGGCGGCTCGGGCCTTCTGCGCACGCTCGCCGCTCCCTGCTGTCGGCTAGGCTGTGGAGGACCGGAGTGCCCAGTGC
Organism: Ochotona curzoniae; assembly: GCF_017591425.1. Lineage (NCBI taxonomy): Eukaryota > Metazoa > Chordata > Mammalia > Lagomorpha > Ochotonidae > Ochotona > Ochotona curzoniae. The sequence goes on along the minus strand of NW_024467095.1, from coordinate 20,601,930 downwards.
GTCTGCATCTTCAGCTCTGCATCGCTCCTGGGCATCTCACGCACCGGCCATGACGGCGCACTCCTTCGCCCTCCCGGTCATCATCTTCACCACGTTCTGGGGTGTCATCGGCATTGCCGGGCCCTGGTTCGTGCCGAAGGGGCCTAACCGCGGGTAAGGAATGCAGGCGCACAGTCCCTGGTTCTCTGCGGACCCTGTCCCCTCGACCCTAGCCGGGCTCACCCTTGCTCGGTGAAAGCGGTGGCCTCCTGTCCTGCGATGAGCGCACGCACCAGGCTTGCCTCCCCCGAGGTTTTTGCACCTCGGCCAGTCTCAGCCTGGAACCAGGAAGCTGGTGGGGACGAAGCAGCAGGGTGAGCCGGTGCGATGCGGAGCCGGCCGTGCAGCAACCTTCTGCAGCCTGCCAGAGTCTGCCTCTGCTGCCACCCTCACTCCTGCTAGCCCTGTGACCTTAAATCAGGGGCAAGGCCCCACTGCTTCGTAGGAGAGTGCCGCCGCGGGTGAGGACTGTCTGAAAGAACGCACCGGCCAAGGCATGGCACACGTGCATGGGGGTGGTTTGGGTAGGGAATAGAAGCCCCCACCCCGGAGCACATTTCTGCGTGCCAGTTTCTGCTCCCTGTTAGCCTCAGTGGCCAAGTTCCTGGAGGTCTGAGATTGTTATTCAGCCCAGCTTTCCAGTGCCCAGCCGCTGGATCAATGTTAACAAGGGGTCAGGTGCTAGTTTCTGTAGCACCAACTTGAAGTGCCTTTTTGAGGCCACAGGTCTGGGCCCTGGCTGGGATTAGGTTTAGATTGGGCCTATGGGTGTTGCCTTTGCCCTTTAAGATTTGCAGGGCTCAGCGCCTCACCACTTCACTTTGTAAACCATCTAAGCCTCTCATCTCCTGCAAATCTTGGTGAGTTCTTTCTTCAGTGCAACTGAAGTTTTTCCTGCTGCATTTTCAGCTTCTATCTTGTCTTCAAATGGACACAAACTAACTAGTCCAGGTTACCTTTGTAACAATTCACTCTGCCTCGGGAAGGGCTGTTCTCCCTGTCTCTGCCAATAACTTTTGCTTTATTGTTTTCTTTCCCCTGCCCCTGCAAGTCTTGATTCCAGAGACTACTTCATGGCCACATGGCACAGTGCCTTTTCCCAACTTGTCTGTGTTGTGATGGACACATAGTGGGTGATGGAGAAGGGTGAGGAAGGGGAAGATTTGTCAGATAATTTAGAAGTGGTTAGGGGGCAGGGTGGAAGAAAGAGAGACAGTGAGCTCCTGTTTTCCTATCTGCTTGCTCTGTCCCCAAATGTCTACAACACCTGGGGTTGGGTCAGGCTGAAGCCAGGAGCCAGGAATTCTGAGTCTGTCCTGTGGGTGGCAGAGACCCAAGGACTTGAGCCGTCCTCTGCTCCCCCAAGGTGTGCCCCAGCAGGAAGCTGGAATTGAGAGCAGAGCTGAGATGCAGGCCCAGGCACTCGGGTGTGCATTGCAGGTGTCCCAGATGGAAAGTTTGCAATTCCAGTCCTGTGTTTCGCACCTTGAGTAGAGCTGCACCTCCTGAGGAGGGCAACGGGAGAGCCAGGGGGCCCAACGCTGACACCTCCCACCCCATCTGCCCTGGCCAGGCCTGCCAGCCCTGCTGGCCACGTGGGCTGGACTTGTGCCCTTTTCTGTTGCAGAGTGATCATCACCATGCTGGTGGCCACCGCCGTCTGCTGTTACCTATTGTAAGTGCTGCTCTCCCAGCCCTCACCCTGCCTCCCCTCCTCCCCATGGCTTCTCTCTCCTCTGTCCTGACAGTGTAGGGGTAGATCTGTCGTACACAGGAGTGGAGGCAGTATAGGGGGAATACCACCAGTGTGTCACACACCTGGATGAGCTTGGTAAGACTCCGGGGGCTGCAGCTTTTCCACCTGTGGAGGGAAGGCGCTGAGCTGTCCACACCCAACCGGGCATCCGAATGACACGGGGAGAGTGTTTGGACCCAGCCAGCAGGGCTCCAGCGAGAGCAGCTGGGCACAGCTCTTGGGCCAGCCCTTGGCAGCCCTTATTGCTCGGTGAATACATCAGGTGTCTGGAATGCAGCAGGCTTGGAAGCACTGGATGAGAACAACAGGCTTCACACCTGGGGAAAGGTAGCCTGGGGCCACAGAACCCGAGCCATGGGAGGAAGTCCTCTGTGTCCCACAAGCCCTCTATCTAAAATGATTTGGTGATGACTTGCAGGTCATTGGGTGCTCTCTGGGGTGCCCTGAGCAGGGGAGGGAGGGTCAGACAGTAAAAGGCTATGAATGTGGCCGCAAACTGTCCCAGGCAGGTGCCTCTCCTGCCTGCTACTGTGGACAAAGTGGCAAGGCTTGTCCTGGGCCAGGGTCAGGTCACCTGGATGCCCGGCCTGAAGGGCTGCAGTGACCAAGCGGCAGGACCTGCACAAGCTCCACCGGGCATGCCCCTGACTAAGCCTGTCGTGGGGCCCAGACCAGGAGTGGGTGAGGACCCTGTGGGGAGTCATTCCCCAAGCACCCCAGGGCAGCCTCACCTCTGCTGTAATCCCAGATCCCATCCCAACCCCGGGACCTTATGGGTCTGCAGAAAACCAGACTTAGTCAAATCGAAACCCCACATATCTGTGGAGGCTATGGGTGATTCCACCAGGCCCTTCATTTTCTCTGGGGAGTGTGATCACGCCCCGTACCCCACTGTCAGTACAGGGTAAATCCCTCTTGTGCCCGGCACCCCCTCACGCTGCTGTCCCTTGCAGCTGGCTCATCGCCATCCTGGCTCAGCTGAACCCCCTGTTTGGGCCCCAGCTGAAGAACGAGACCATCTGGTATGTGCGCTTCCTGTGGGAGTGACCAGCTACTTGCTTCCCAGGTATGCAGGAGGTAGGAGGAAGACCAGGGCCATGGGGGAATCCCTCTTGGGGTTCAGATGTTCGGGTATTTAGGAAAATGAAAAAAACAGAAGGTTGAGTATCTCCTCCCTGCCTGCCTGGCACCATTCCAGGCCCCAGGAACCCAGTCCCTTAGGCTCTGATCCCAGAGGGCTTCATGCAGGCACACTGGTGTGCAGGATTGTCCCATCAGATTGTTCAGAGAGAAGTGGGGAGCCAGGAGCAGGGAGATACCCACCTCAGGGTGGGGCAGGGATGCAGGGGCTCTCCAGTGACCCCTTAAGGGGTCTCCAATGACCCCTTAATCTCCTGTGTGTTTCAGGTGCCTCAGCTCCCTGGATGACCCTGGTTCAACATCTCCGATGACCCTCCCACCCATGCCCTCCCCCTACAGCTCTGAGCCCCCACTATGGAGCCTGCCTGTGCTGGGATGTACCATCTTCCCACCAGTCTCGGCCCTCAGGGCAAGCCCTGTGCTCAGAGACTGGCTGTTGTAAGGCTGTCCTGCCCTTCCATTCCCAATGCCCCAACACCCACAGGTCACCCCTGCCACATCTGTGAGCTGCAGGGTTTCTGTCAATCTGTGTCACAGGCCTCTCTCAGCTCTGGCATCGGATTTTCTCATTTCTTCCATTCTGGCTGTGCAATTCTTGTAAACATTGAAGTATTAGAGAAATAGCCACACACCAAAAGCAAGAGTTATCACTCATCAGGAGTGATGTGTAGGTGTCAGGGACCCTAGGTAGATATAAAGCCACTTAAATTGGCTTGCTTGTGGGTCATATCTCAGAATATTGTTTCCCTTCTTCCACCTCCCTGCCAGGAACCTGTGTGGGGAAGCCCACCCACTTCCCTGCAGTTGTCAATCTGAGCACAGCACCTCCTGCCCCAGGGTGCCTGGAGCCCCTCACCATGCCATGACCACAGCAGATTCCAGAGACTCAGCAGCACCCAAGTGGCTGGAGCTGGGCCTACAGGAAGATGGGGGACAGCGCTGCTTCAGTGGCCCTGTGGGTGCTGCCCCCAGCTCACTACCCAGCTCCTGAGTGCACTTAGGAACACCAGACATACTGAGGCCCCGGAACCCTGAGCAGAGAGTGAGCGGGGATGCCCAGACACTGGGATAGTGCTCGCCCAGCTGGCCAGGTCCCCAGCAGGTGGCACATCCAGCCTGCCATTCCGGGAAAGAAAAGCCAGCCCCTCTTATTTATTGTCTATTTATTATCTATTTATTTGGCATTCCTTCCCACGGAGCAGGCACTGTTTTTAAAGCAGCAGAAGATGGTGATGCGTCTCATCCAGATTTCTTGGTTCTGGGCTTGCAGGTTGCTCTGAGCTCAGGCCAGTCATCCCCCGGACATCTCCCTCCAGGCTCCCTTCCTCTCCTGGCCTCTGTAGCCCTCCACTAGAGTGGAGGCAATCGAGCATGACTTGTACTGAAAACCTGGTTTGTGTCCAATAAAAATCTGGTGACAGAAGACTACCACATGCTGGCTACACTCCGGCCTCTGCCACATTTGCTGGTTGCAACCCTCCTGGCCACCTTACTTCCAACTCTTGAGTAAGTTGATGCGGTAAATAGGCAAGTGGGCTGGCAGTTGCCATCCCTGGAGCTGCCATCACAGGACCTGGACATGAAGGATCACATTTTCCTGAGACCAGTGGAAGATCTGGAGCCCCACTCACTGTCCCAGTTTGAGCCCCGAGCCAGGCCTGGCAGGAGGAGTAGGAAGCTGGAGGCTGACTATGTGGCACTTGGACCACCATTGTCCCATTTCCCAGAGGACTAGAGTACATGCCTCCTGGGTTGTGTGATGAACTGGGTCTTCACTGTCTCCACAGAGTGACTTGCCTCATTCTTAAATATCCAAGAGTCTGGAACCTTCCTGCCCAGCTTCCTACAGGGCAGTATGCGGAAGGTGGGTTTGTAGCTGTGACAATTTCCATAGCGAGGGGTTGGGGGGCAGTTTCATGGAGGGAAAGCTGGGGAGAAATGAGGCTCATATAATGATGGGATACTAACATAAAGGGCTTAACCCAATGTGCTAAAACATCCCACCTTTTTTTGTTTTTTTAAGTAAATGCTGAGGGCCTCTCAGGAAGAGTTGTTTGCAATTCTTCCCACACGAGGCATCCTTCCCCCCGCATCACCCTCTACAGATGCACAGGGCACTTACATCAAGTAAACAACCTCTGACCAGGGCAGTGGCTGGGAGAAGGGACCCCTGAAGCACCCCAAGTGGCAGAGTGAAGAAGCTGAGACCCAGTGACAAAATCAGATGGCCAAGGGAGGTTCCACCGTGCACAAGGCGCATCAGCAGAGGGCAGTGTCTGCAAGCAGGGTGGACTCCAGGAAGCTGGTCCCAAAGACCTTGCCTGGGGCGGATGGTGCTGGTGTTGGAGAGGGTGGCCCTGGAAGCTGACAGTCCTGTAGCTGCAATGAAATGTCCTCCTGTGGTATCTTAACGGGAGGAACTAATGCACATCTAGCAGTTACTTGGTGCTGGGCAGAGCTGAGGTAGCCTGCCAGCTTGTAACTGCCCTGCTACTAGGCCTCGTAGGCAATTTCCTGTGACCCTTCCCTACCTCTGAATCAAGCCATCTGGCACATTGCAGTTCAGTACAGAACAGCCATCCGCCCGGGCGCTTGCTCAGTGGGGACCAGGAGGTGCTATTTCTGCTGGCCTCGGGCTCACCTCCCCCTATGCATTCTGGAATCAGGATAGTTCTGGGAATGAAGCAGCTGGAGGCAGAAACACAGAGATGGTTCCCAAAGGCATTGCGGCAAGTCATCTTATTTACAAACTCTGGGTTTTCTGCGAATGAAATCAGTTGGCACAGTTTTCCTTGACTTGTTGCGCTAGAATAGTGGGTGGGTGGCCAAAGTCCTGTGCTAATTCATGTCACATTCTGGTTAACAAATCTCAAGGAGAATCTCTTGCTGGGGCAGAGTTTGGTCAAAGAATGCAAAATTGCAATTAGATGAGGGGATTACATTTCAGAGGATCCAGTGTGCCATATGATGACTGTAATTGAATTGCATAGCTGAAAATCAGTAAGAATAGAATTTTTTTTTAAATTACTTTTATTAGAAAAACAGATTTCATAGAGAGAAGGAGACAGAGATCTTCCATTCCCTGGTTCACTCCTCAAATGGCCTCAACAACCAGAACTGAGCCAATCTGAAAGGGGCAGGGTCCCAAGGCTTTGGGTTATCCTCTGCTGCTTTCCCAGGCCATAAGCAGGGAAGTGGATGGCAAACAGAGCAGTCAGGACATAAACTGGTGCCCGAATGGGATTCCAGCACTTGCAGGAAGAGTATTAACCAATTGAGCCATTGTGCCAGGTCCAGAATAGATTTTAAGTGTACTCACCACACACACACACACACACACACACACACACACACACACGGAGTGAGATCATACATATTTAACTAGTTTGATTTAGCAACTCTACAATGTGTGTGCATTTCAAAACATCCTGCTGTACACCCTACATATATACACTTTTGTCAATTAAAATTTCTTTTAAAATAATTAACAGTGGAAACAGGCCGTAAGTTGCTGGGATGGAAGCCAAGTATATTACAAAAGACTTTGCCGGGAGGGGGCAAGACGGATTTGTGTGTCATCTTTGTGCAGGGGCCATGCTAATCTTCTCTGTATCATTCCAGTTTTAGTATATGTGCTGCTGAAGCGAGCACGGGCAAGATGGATTTGTAAGAAGCTTTTCAGAGGTTCACTTACAAGTTCTCACAGGTCCAGAGGCCACTTCTGGAGACATGCTCCTATCTTGGTCTGCAGTGGTGTTTACCCTTCCTCTGGCCTGTTACCCTTCCTCTGGTTGTGAAACCATAAATGTCTCCAGTCATTCCCAACTGGTCCTTGGGAAAGCCTCCTCTCACCTTCTCCCTTGTAGAGGTAGGAACCACTACTGTCGAACCTCAAGCCCTGACACGATTTCCTGCTGTAGCTACCATTCTGTGATTCCTGCAGCAGGAGATTGGGAAGGCCAGAGCGAACAGCATCCTGCCCATCCTAGAGTATTCTTCATTGAACTCTCCCAGCAGAGCAAGAGGCAAGGCTTCAAGGGGAAGGAAACACAAACACATTTAGGGAATATCGAATGTCCAAACAGGCATGAATCCCAGCACAGACGGCTCTTCGGTAGGCTGGACGTTCCCTGCTGGCCGCGCGAGGCAGGGGCTCAGCCATTACAACCTTAACACCGCGTGGTCCTGAGCTCAACCTGCAGGTAGCTCCTTCCTGGGAAGGTGGGTGGATGATGGGTAGGGTGCAGAAACCCATGGCACTAGGCCAGTGTTGTGGGTTAAGTCCCATATCAGAGTGCTGGTTCAGTACCCTGCTGCTCTGCTTCTAATCCCACTTCCAGCTGATGTGCCTTCAAAGGGCAACGTGACGGCCCCCTACCACCCACCTGGGTGACTTGGTTTTAGCTCTGGCTGTCCTGGCTGTCTTGGAGGAACAAACAAGCACATGGAAGACGAAGACGTCACATAACCAAGGAGAGCACATTGAAATAACGTCACTCCATTATTACCTATTATATTAGCAAAGTACAAAGCCATGACAGCAGACTAAGTCTACCCCGGAAAACAAAACGTTAAAGTATTAAAAACAGGGGCCCAGTGGCGTGGCCTAGCGGCTAAAGTCCTCGCCTTGAACACACCTGGACCCCATATGGGTGCCGGTTCTAATCCCAGCAGCCCCACTTCCCATCCAGCTCCATGCTTGGGGCCTGGGAAAGCAGTCGAGGATGGCCCAAAGCCTTGGGACCCTGCACCCACGTGGGAGACCCGGAAGAACTTCCTGGATCCTGGTTTCGGATCGGCCATAGCATCGGCCGTTGCTCTCACTTGGGGAGTGAATCATCGGACAGAAGATCCTCTCTGTCTCTCCTCCTCTCTGTATATCTGACTTTCCAATAAATAAATAAATCTTTAAAAAAAAATACTGAAAAAAAGAAAAACAGGGAATATTTTCTGAAGAAGTCTGGAAGAAGACAGCAGATCTTATCCCTGAGTGTGTGTGCATCCATGGTCTCAGGACTCACTGTTAGTTTTTAGATGCGATTAAGTTCTTAGGCACAGCTCATTTCCCCCAGCCGTGGCACAAGTGGAGGCTCATTTTGTACAACCCAGGTGAGCCTGGAAGGTGGGAACCTGGGGAACTGTTGGGAGGGGCTGCAGGTGGGCCCCAGGGACTGGTGACTGAGGTTGTGGCAGGTACTTGGTAAATGGGCTGGGATTCGGGGGGAGAGGCCACGAGAGAACAGTGGGTGAGATTCTCAGATAAGACACCACGAGGCTACATCTCATTGGTGGATAACCGGAAGGGCACGAATTTTGCAAGCAGCGGGACGGGGAAACAGGAAGTGGTGCAGGCTCCAAAACGGGATGTCGGAATCACTCCTGACACTTCCCGACTCCAGGACTGTTCAAGGTACGCTGGTGCTTTCTGTGTTCCCAGGGGAACACGGCCTTTCTTCTCTGCTGTGAGCCCCTGTAAGTGTTCTCTCACGCTTGCACACTTCCCACTTTAGTTCGCCGCATAATGAAGAAATGAACACTGTTGTCTCTGAGGGATAGAGGGAACCCAATGAGATTTATAAACAACTGTGCTGGGGGGTACAGCCAGCCTTGTTGCAAGGACTCCAGGTTGTAGCTGCAGGCAGAAGCTCTGGGCAGGAGAAGACTGGAAAAAGAAGCAGGGGCTGCAACAGGCTGGGAGAGAAGCCTACAGGCGGGCGGGATCCTTTGGGTTGCGAGGAGAGAGGACTGAGGCAGTCCTTGTGTCCCTCTTCTCCAGCGGGGCTGCTCCAGGCAAGCACAACCCCTCCTCGGCCGCTGGGCATTTGGGTTCACAGAGGTGTGCGCTGCTGCAACACCCCCTGGGTCCGCACCGGCCAGAGCCAGAATGAGCGCGACCAAATGTGTGTTAAGTAAGGACGTGAGCTTTCTCTGCTCCAGCCCTAAGACCTTGGGTCATGGCCAAGCGGGTCATCGGTTGTGAAATGACAGGTGGGGAACCTCCCCAGCAAGACACTCCTGGTCATTTGTAACCCTCCTGTGTGGACCCAGGTCACCTAGGAGCACTGCAGCAGGAACAGCAGGTGCAAAGGGCCTGGGAGGGGGCGTGTGGAATCTTGGTCGGTGTCATCCAGAGTGCAGCCCACCGAACATGCATGAACTGAGGACATGTAAATGCTTTCCCTATGGTGAGACCGCTAAACTAGCACTACCTAGCACGCTCCTAGCACCGCAGCCTCTGGGCTCCGGTGCCCCTCCCGCCGCAGGTCCAGCGTTCCCTGCTGCGGCAGCGCCTGCGCACTAGCGCCTGCGCTGGCTGAGGACGGTCCCATCGGCCCGGCGCGGGGGAGCACGGCGGCCCCCATCCCGGTGGTCTGTTGTCCCGGAAGTAGGTCCCAGTGAGCCCTGGATCCCGGAGCTTCTCCTGGCCGGCTTCTTGCTTGCCCTTTAGGGCGTTCCCGGAGTTCCCGGAATTTGGGAAGCCCCGGATGGTGGGCGTCCGGACCCGCCGTCCCCGCGCCTGGCGCTGAGGTAGGTTCTAGGCCGCTCGTAACCGACGTGGGAACCTCATGGCGGGGCCTGCGGAGTGGACGCCCGGCCCTGGCTAGCCTTCCCTTCCCTGCTCCCTAAACTAGCAGAGGAGGCCGGACTCTTGGGAGCAGGCCCTCTGTGCGAAGAGCTGTCCCTGAGCTTATGTTTACTCATTTGACCCGAAGCCTTCCTATGACGTGGGTAAACGGAGGTACGCTGGTGCGTGATCGCAGCTGGAGGCCCGCGCAGCCTCCCTGGGACTTCACTGTGCACCACCTCCCACAGAAGCAGAGAACATAGCCCGAACTGATGCTTGATATTATGTGGAAGGTCTTATCTGTTACGTAGCCAAATTTTGCATATGGGACCAAAAAAAATTTTTTTTAAATGGTGGTTTGCTTTACTCTTTTACTTTCACACATTCTTCCCTTCCTGTCCTTCCAGACACTTCTCAATCCCTTCTCAGGTGCTAGGGGTATAATAGAAGGGGGTACACCTTGAAGCCCTCTGGGGGCAGGGAAGCAGATGGGAGGAGTGGACCCTGGTGGACCTGCCAGGGCTGGCCCCATTGAGGACGGAGAGGGGTCTGGGCAGGCCCTGGGGTGAGGTAGGCACAGGAGGCATGGAAGATCCTGGCGTGCACACGGAGGATTGGCCGGAGCAGCTGGAAGCAGGCCTGTGATGGAGGGAGCCAATGTGGTGTGATTGCCGAGGTACCTGGCAGTGCAGGCCCAGGGTTGCCTGGGAGACAAATCATTGGCTTCTCCTGGGAATGCCCTATTGCACCTCAACAAACACGCCTTACTCTCCTCCTGCTTCTTTCTTCAGTCCCATACCTTCTCAAGGGCTCTGTGCCCTGGAGCCCTTTCCTGTAGAAAGTGCCTACTCTTGCCACTTTGCTGTGTAGTTAAATTTTTTTATTTAAAAAAAAATCTTTTTTTACTGGAAAGGCAGATTTGTGGAGAAAAGGAGAGATAGAGAGAAAGATCTCCCATCCCCTGACTCACTCCCCAAGTGGTGGCTATGATGGCTGGAGCTGAGCCAATCTGAAGCCAGGAGTCAGGAGTTTCTTCCAGGTCTCCCACATGGATGCAGGGTCCCAAGGCTTTGGGCCGTCCTGTACTGTCTTCCCCAGGGCAGGAACAGAGAGCTGGATGAGATGTGGAGCAGCCGGGACGTGAACTGGCACCTGTAAGGAATCCTGGTGCATGCAAGGTGAGGATTGAGCCTTGAGCCACTGTGCAGGGCCCTTCCTGTGTAGTTAAACTCACCTCTGTTCCCATCACACTTTTCCCCTGCTTAGGGGTCTGACCAGCCTTCCCTCCCTTCCAAGCCTGCTTCTCCGCCTGTGCCTTGACCCCATGGGCCACCCATGTCTGCTTCCGTGAGGTGACTTGCTTGGGGTTTTCTGTGTCTGCTTGTTGTCTTCCCCTCTGCGGGTACAGAAGTGCCCGGTGAGAGCGCACAGGGGGTTGTTGTGTGCCCCGCTCCTGCGCCCTGCACACCCAGCCTTCCGGGGTTTGCTGGGCTCTGCCCCACTGTGTGCAGTACTGGAATGCGTGGAGGATCTTCTTCAGATTTGTGTTCTAGTTCTCCCTAGGGTGGCTCCTAACAGGGTCAGCCTTGCCACCCTAATGGGTTCCAATGGGAGGCAACAGGGTGGCGGTACTGTTTTGCAACTAATTGTGTGAGGTCTGGATTTAAAGGTTTTGAAGCAGCAACTAGAAGTAAACAGCCTCTTAGGAGAGAGAATGCAGGCTGGTTAGTGTTACAGACGAGCCCAAGGCCCCTGCGAGACCCCTGCCTGCCTCCATAGCCCCGCACCCCACTCTCCTTGCTGAGGAAAGGCCTGCTGAACCCAGTTCCAAGGTGATTTTTCTTTTTGATTTTGATTTATTTGAGAGGCAGAGTACAGATTGAGAGAGATGTACAGATGCAGGGAACATGTTGGTTTCCTCCCCAAATGACATCAAGGAGCAAAGAGCTTCTCCCATGTGGGTTCAGGAGCCTAAGCATTTGTACAATCCCCTACTGCTTTCTCTGACGTACCAATAGAACTAGCACCCGTTTTTATTGGACAATTGAGTAGTTGAAGGGCATCTGCAGAGTGCCATCTGAGCCCTCTGAGGGGCCGAGCCTCGGTGTCCTGGGATGGAAGTTTTGGGGTGTGATGTGGGCTGCAGTCTTGACAGACGGGTTTCTCCCTTTGCTGTGCCAGTGTTGGCCTAGGCATGTGTCACCATCCCGTTCTTGTCCTCCTTGACAGCAGTACAAATGTGCAGTTTGCTTCTGCCGACCTGGCTGCTGATGCACTGTAACAGCCATCACAGAACGGGGCCTACGTGAGCCCCTGCAGCTCAGCTCTCCGGGAGCCACCATCTGGGTTTCTAATGGGCCTTTAGCTAGCCTCTCCACAGACGTCAGCTCACCAGGGGCCCACTTTGGATTCCTGGGGACTGGCGTGAAGCTGTTGCTCCTTCACCCTTCTGCCACTCTTCCCCGTGGGCATTGTCTCCCATGAGGCACCTCGGCTGACTTGTCACCTGCCATCTTTGGTACCTAAATCACATGGGGTTAGAATGTACAGGTTTTTTCTTTCTCTCTTAGAAGTTCATTTATTTTCATCTACTTGAAATGCAGAACAAGAAAGAGAGATCTTGCATTTGCTAGTTCCCTAAATGCCTACAGCAATCAAGGTATGGACAGGCTAAAGCCAGGAGCCCAGAACTCCATCCTGGTCTCCTGTATGGGGGGGCAGGGGTCCAAGCCTTTGGCCCGTCATTTACTGCCTCCCAGGATCTATTAACAGGAAGTTGGATTTGAAGCAGAGTGCTAGGACTGGAACCAGCGTTTTCCATCTTCATCTTCCTGCATAGTCCGCATTGCACTCTACCCTACCGCGGTGCAGCCTGCTCTCTGGCAGGTGCTGCTGCTCCTCTTTCCCAGGAAAGCACATCTTACGGGTCTGGGCTTCACCTTGACTGTCAATAGCTATCTTTGCTTCCTTTCCTCATTTCTCTTCTGAGTACTTCAGTCTCTTTCTCTTTGAAACCTTGAACTTGATCTCATCTTGGGACGGTGAATGAGGAGGAGGTGGGATCATGTTTAGATTTGGGGCCTAAACATCTGGGTGCACAGGTGTCGCATTTTCCAGCTCGAGTTGACAGTAGGAAGAGCAGGCGAAGGGAGAACTTCAGAGGAGTTATGAGCCAGACAACCCTAGCAGTGGCCGACACAGCAGTGATGAGCAAGGCACAGAGTGTTGAATGAGAAATGAGGAGCTAGGAAAGCCACCTGGGAAGTGTCATTTAAGGGACACACGATGGAAGAGGGGACCAGAAAAGCCAGTGAAAAGGAGGCAGAGGGACAGGACAGCTGAGAACATGAGGGCCCAGGAAAAGCACCCTTTCAACGGGAAGAAGCAGCTGGGTGTCAGGGGTTGCTGATAAGCCATAAGGGAGCCACTGGGGCCTTGGCCAGGGACTGGGAGATGAAACAGGAAGAAGTCCTTCCCAGAGTTTGTCAGTAATGGAGAAAGGAGTTAGGATACTGGGGGCCCGAGGCCCTTGGTATCTGCAGGCTTCCCTATCCTGTCTGGCCTTCAGGAGGCTGCCTTACCAGGGCATTCAGAAGCTGTGAGTAAGACCTGTGGCATCATTGGGCACATCTCCTGGACCTGCCTGGGTGCCAGATGCAGCCAGCTGTGCTAGCCTTCCTGGCTAGCCCTCGCAGCAGCCAGCACTGGCCCTCTTTCTGGGAAACTTTCAGGACTCCCAGGTCTTACAGTGCTGTGTGGTCCTTCTTACCATGGCTCCAATGGTGTGTGTTATGCACACACCTCTTGTTCACATCAGGCCAAGCAGGAGTGTGCAACACAGAGGTTTACCAAGTGCCTCCTGCATTCCTCGTAAACACTGAAAGAACGAAAAGAAAAAGCAGCCAGTTTGGCAAAGTAGATGGATGCAGAAGTGTGAAGGTGCAGAGGACTTAGGCCCCGGTGGTGGGAGAGGAACATGAGCCCCACTTTCACAAGGTTGGTCGGTTCCACAGCTGATTTCCTGTTGTGCTGCTCTCCTTTCTGCCATCTGGGCCTCCCCCTCTGCCTTAGCATCCCCTGGTGTGAAGTTGGGTAGCTGAGAGCCATTCTCCTCATCTTGCTTTGCAGCCTGGGCTCATCTCATTTCCCCCAAGGTGCCAAGCATGTTGGAACTAGAAAAAGTAAAAAAGCCCCCCAAGAGACCACCTCCCTCAGAGTCAATGGGGCAGGAGCCCCATGTGTGTGCCAGCAGCCCAGTGGCCAAGAGTCCATCTGCCACCCTGGCTTGCCCTGGCCCCAAGTTCATCACCACAGCTGTCAACACCCACCCTGGACATGGCCATGCTGCTGGAGAAGACCTGCCAGGGGCTGAAATCAAACCTGAGATTGTTGAAGCAGAGGGCAAGGGTGCTGGTGACCACAGAAAGAAGCTCAGACCCTCTGGCTCCCCAAAGGAACATGAAAGTGACCTGTCCCTTTCAAGGAGCACCCCCCACCCACTTCCCAGTGGCATGTTGGACCCTGAACCTGACCTAGCCCAAGTTCTCCTTGAGAGAAAGGTAGAAGGTACCCTTGGCTTACCTGCCTATACCAGGAAGAAAAAGGCCTGCACCCCGGGGAGGCCTGGTCTTCACCCAGCTGCCTCGCAGACCAAGTGCAGAGGCAGCCCTGCGCAGAGGAAGCCAAGGAGGGATTCTGGCTCTAAAGCAGACCCTGGGCAGGAGCCGCTTGTTCTGCCTAAGAAGAAGAAAGTCTCCAGACAGAAAGCACGTGTCTGGAAAGAAGAAAAGGGGCAGTCCAGAAAGAAGTCAAGGTCACTGCCGCCCAGTGTGGAGCAGGCTCTTTCTCCCTCAGCTGGCATCCCGGTCCTCTCCCAGCCCCCGCAAGTGGCCAGCCCTGAGAGGCTGGAGCTGAGCCAGGAAGCAAGGCAAGCCACCGTCCTCCCAGCCCAGGGGACCCCAGAGGCGCAACCCCCAAAGAAATGGAAGAAAAAGCTTCTGCTCGCTGGCATGAAGGAGAAGTTAGAGAGCCAGCCGAGCGTACGGAAGTCGTCCTGCTGGAAAAAGCTGATCAGGGCTGTGCAAGCGCAGACCCAGGCCGTGTCTCCTGCCCAGCACTCCCTGGGCCTGCTGCAGGAAGCGGGGCCGAAGCCCATGCTGGACGTCACCGAGTTCTTCACTGTTGACCGTAAGAACATCCACCGGCTCATCTGCAGTCTCTGTCACAGCAGTGTCAGACAGAGTAGAGCTGAGGGGCAGTCCCAAACCTCAGGCCTTGTCCACCACTTGGCCAGTAAACACGGGCTGCGGTGGGAGAGAAGGTCGTCTGCAAGCAGCCAGGGGAACGTGCCAGCAGATGCTGCCAGCCCTGTGTCTGAGGGGCACCCAGTGCCAAGATGCCACCCACCCACTGCATCCTGGGGAGGCAGCAGCAGGGAACCTGCCCTGGACAGTGCTGGTCAGCCGTTCCAAGCCCCGCCAGCCTCACCTGTTCCACCGGTAGCGGTGAGGGATGGCCAGAGTGGCACCTATGCTCCCAATCAGCCCCGTGCCCAGGCCTGGAACCACAGCGTAGCAGAGCTGCTGTGCGGCCTGGCCTTGCCACTCTCCTTCGTGTCCTCCAAGCCCTTCAGGAAGTTCATGGCCCAGGTGGACCCCTGCTACCATCTGCCCTCTCCAGCCTTCTTCTCCAACAAAGCATTGCCACTGCTGCACGAGGCCGTGGGTGAGCAGGTGCTTCAGGAGATGCAGTGGGCTGCAGGGGGCCGTGTCCACCTCACTACCTCCATGTTGTCCCACGACTCGGTCGTGAACTACGTGGCCATCACTGCGCACTGGGGGACCACAGGGCAGGGACCGGTGGCTGCATCAGGGAGCCTGAGAAAGCAGGCAGTTCTGTGGGTCCGGGGCATGCCCCTGGAGAAAGCAGTAGAGGAGAAGCAGTCAGAACTGCTAGAGCAGATCAGTGTGTGGCTGGGCCGCAGCTCCCTGAGACCAGGGTTCCTGGTGTCAGGCGGCTGCCCCAGCCTGGAGCTGACGGTGAAGGCTGAGGGTTACACCCACATCCCTTGTTTTGCTCACCATCTCAACTCCCTGGTGAGTAACTTTTTGTGTCGCCACCATAGCATCCAGATTATCCTGGGCACAGCCAGGGCCATCTGCAGCCATTTCCAAGGCTCTGCAGAGGCCCGGAGGCTCCTGGTCCAGTTGCAGCAGCAGTGCGGCCTCCCAGCCCAGCAGCCCTTGGAGGCACTCTCAGACCACTGGGCTTCAGCCTACCGTTTGATGGAGTGGCTGGTAGAACAGCAGCAGCCACTGAAGCAGTATGAGGAGAAGCACCAGCTAGGCAAGGATGGCACCGCCCTGTCGGCCATGTTCTGGAGCCTGACGACCAGCCTCGTCCAGCTCCTGCAGCCCTTCCAGATGGTGGTGCAGGAGGCCAGCACGCCACAGGCTTCGCTGAGCCAGGTGCTGCCCCAGCTGCGTTACCTGTACATCTTCCTGGATCAGGCTCACAGGCACTTCAGGGGACAGAGTGCTGGGGAGGTGGATGTGGCCATCAGGCTGGCCGAGGGCCTGGCCCTGCAGCTCTCCACGGACTCTCAGCTCAACGAGTTCTTCTACCGGGAGGAGTTTGTGCTGGCGACCTTACTGGACCCCCGCTTCAAGGGCAAGATGGAGGCCATCCTGCCCACGGGGGCTGACATCGACCACTGGAGGCAAGTGCTTGTGTACAAAGTGAAGGAGATCATGGTGTCTGAAGACTCTTTGCCGGCCTCAGGCACCCTGCTGGGCCCCAGGGGGACACGTGTGAGCACTCCCATGGGCATGGCCAGGAGCCCGAGGGAGCCTCTGCAGAGCTGGGGTGGCTCCGGCTCCTTGCTCCTGGGCGGGCGGGGGAAGAGCCTGCTGGAGCAGCTGGAGAGTGCGGGGCTGCTGGCATCCGAAAGGAGCGGGGCCTCACTTGCCACCGAGAACCACCAGGCCAGCATCATTGTCAAGAAGTACCTGCGGGAAAACGAGACAGTCGGGGCCCAGGATGACCCCCTAGCTTACTGGGAGAAGAAGCGCAGAGCGTGGCCAGCCCTGGCCCAACTGGCCACCATCTACCTGTCATGTCCTGCCACGGGCGCCTTCTCTGAAGGGATCTTTGCCTCCTTGAACAGCCCCACCATGAAAGAACAAGAATCTTCCCTCAAAACAGAGACCATTGAGCATCTCCTCTTCTTGAAGGCCAACCTGGAGAACTTCCCCAACTACACTCCACCTCCCCTTGTCTTTCCCAGTGGCGACCTGGCCAAGGCGGAGCAGAATGCATAGCCTGAGCGGGGAATCCCAGTGCCTATAAAACTGTGTCACATAATGCAATGTAATCAATAATAATAATAATAATAATAAAAAGAATGCATAGCCTGCCTGGTGGCATCCTGCTCATGGCATCTTGTAGGCTCAGACACTTAGAGGAAGACCTGGCAGTCACGTAGAGGGACCCTGCAGTGGGTGAGAGAGCAGAGTGTCACATCCAAGGACACGACACGTAGGTGGCCAGAATCTCACCCATTTGATAAGGAAGAGAGGGTTGCCCGATTTTTCCAGGTGGCCAGGTCTTGTTGGTTGTATTTCTTTTTCTAGAGGCTGTCAATTCTACTTGCCCATTATCAGTTGTATCTAATAGTATTCGCAAAGAAAAAGCTGGCTGTGTTCATACGTGCTGATGAACTGATACTGTATGGCTTAGCAAATTGAAATGTTCTGTTGAGATGATAGTGAATATCAAGGACTTTACATACAACTTGTCCCTGTGGATAAATGGATGCATGCTGTTAAGAGGTTTGCTTTCTCAAAGAAGTGACCAGGACAAGGGGAGGTCTGGGGCCCGGCACAATAGTGTAGTGGTTAAGTCCGCCACCTCCAAGCACCAGAATCCCATATGGTCGCCAGTTCTAATCCTGGCATCCCAGCTTCCTATCCAGCTCCCTGCTTCTGGCCTGGGAAAGCAGTTGAGGACAGCCCAAAGCCTTGGGACCCTGCACGCTGTTGCAGCGTGATTTGAATTCAGGCCTTACCTCGAGATTGCTTATATTCCCTCTGTCCCTGCGGGAGCAGAGAGCAGAGTGAAGAGGGGCTGTCCAGTGGCACAAGATAGTGTGTTGCTCTGCAGCTGCCCTCGCCCCAGCCTTGGGCAGGGCCGTGCCATCTCTTGTGTTCTTGGAGAGGATGCAGCCCAGGCTGATGAGGTAGCCAGAGTGGGTAAAGAACAGCAGGAAGATATGGGAGGACATAAAACTAAGACAGCGGCTGGGGTGGAATGGGATGTGGGACAGACTGGATTACTGCTACACTTACTGGCAAACCAGGGTAGGGGGTGGGCCTGGTTGGGGTTATTGTGGGTCGCTCCAACCTAGGCTACAGCTCCTGCTGGTTTATGTGAGGGCCAAGTATGTGCTGGGCAGAACCAGGCTGGACTGCAACACCCATTGGTTCCAGTGGAAGTCGGGAGTGAAAACAGAACCAACCCAGGAATTGCAACCACCAGCTGATTGGAGCGATGGACGGTGCCAGGCCCTGTACTTGTTAGCACATACAAGAAGTTTCTTTGGAGATCTTCCTAATCTAAATGCTGGACTCAGAACCCTAACGAAGAAAAGAGAGAAGACAGAACAGGTCAACCAACCATCTCAGCTATGATGGACTATGTCAATCAGTGGATTTTTCAAAGATCTCATAGTGCTTGGAGTGGCAAGATTGACAGTGATTCATAACTGTGGCAATATCAAAACCACTTGAGCAAGAACCTCAGAGCATGCCCTATATCCGGGACCTGGGGAGGGTGGGAAATTGGGTGGGCTTCTCCCTTAAATACCCCCCTTTGAATATGAAGCTAACAATATGGAAAACATACTAGTATTATCCACTTTCCTGTAGCCCTTGAACCTTCTTACCCTAATTAACTATGTAAAGAATGTCAAAATAAAATTTATTAATAAGAAGAAAAAAAAAAAAAAGAAACATCAAAAAAAAAAAAAAAAAAGAACAGCAGGAAGATGAGGAGGTAGTGACAGTACAAGGATGTCAGGATGTCAGGGTCCCAGGCTATGGGGCTCAGCCCCGGAGCCTTGCTTCTCCCCAGCAGGCAGTTTTCAGTCTCCACCCCAGGGCCTAGGCAGTGCCTGCAGGTGTTTTGGTTGTTACAGCTCAGGGAGGGGCATGATCCTCTCAGTGTTCGATGGGGTGCTCTACATACCCGACAGTGCACAGGATGGCTCCTGCAGCAAAGCCTGGGAAGCCCCTTCTGGGGTGTGTGGGGGACATGGGGTGGGGCGCCAGGATGGTTCACTGACGAAGGAGCCTGGGACAGTTCATTAGGACCAGCTCTGGGTAAGCCATTCTTCCTCTCAGCTGAGTTCTCTGCCATCCCTGACTTCACAGTTGGCAGTTTTCTGGCCCCATTTCCTACATAGGAGAGCGGAGACTCAGGAGCAATTGGCCCATCTCTAGTTGAGTCAGCCTCTTTCAGGAGACCCGAATGTCATCCATATCACCGGGTTCGTCTTACCCACTTTAGGGACCAAGAGGACTTGTTCATTTGGTTTTTGTCATCAGGGCCAGAGTGGCTTCTGTTCTGAGGAGGGGAGCTTGGATCTTCTCTGAGCCCAGTGGCCGCTTTGCCAGTGTTGCTCACCTGCATCCTTCCCAGACTCCTTCACTGCAGCTCAGGAGTGGGGTTCATCCCTGACCCCTGCCTCTCGCTGTACACAGACTTCCTGCCAACGTCCCCACCAAGGAAGCAATCCTGCGCCCCGTTCATTCTTGACACCAGCCTGGGGCTGCCAGTGCCACTTGGTCACTCACGCATGCCATGAACTGTCTTGTTCCCAGCTGTCCCATCTGATCTGCTTGTCTGAGAAGGAAGCTCCCTGCCATTTTCACCTCCCTGCTTGGGGTCTGTGTCTCATGTTTTTATAACATAGACAGCTTCCTGGTTTCTCAGCTTCTTTCGGGGCCCGGGCCTGGTCAAAGCATGGCTGAGAAGGTCTGCTCTTGTTTTGCTGTTGCCTTCAACTTTCACCTGCTGTGGGCAGCATCAGCAGGGTCCCTCCCAAGGCCTCCTCCCTTGAGTACCAGTGTGGTGTACATGCTGGCCCACGCCACTCACAGCTTGTTGTGCCCCTCCCTAGCTTTCTGCAGCCAACTCGGGTGTCCCCTGCCCCTCCTCCAAGACAGCTCAGGATAGCTATTCTCCCTGCCTCCTGCCCTACCCCAACTCCCGCTGGCCTTCAGGCAGTGATGTCATGTTTGCTGTTGGCACAGGGCCGCCTGGCACATAATGATCAGTGCTGTTCCTGTTGACCTCTGACTTGCTGACCAAGGCAATAGTGCCAGTTTGGGCAGACAGCAGTGAGGTGGGGGTAGCAACTGAACAGGGCCTCGCTGTGTCCGACTTTGCCTGGCTCTTCTCTGCCTTGATCCTCAATTTTCTTATCTAAGGAATAAAAGTTGGTTCCTTAGATGGTACAGCTGCAGCTAGAGAGTACAAAACGACCTACATAATGGGGTTACCACTCTGAATTCATTGCTAATGTTGGCAGGGAAGATGAGATAACATATTTGAGTGAATAAAACAAAGTGCAGCTGGCTCTCGTGTGCATCTGCTTGTGCACTGACCACCCTGGGAAGGACACCAAACAGCGGGGGATGCTGATTACCTTTCTATTCAAAAATAAATGTCAGCTTCTTCAGAAGAAAATTCCTCAAAATCAGTAAGAAAGAAAGATCGTTGAGTAGGTGCCAAACAGTGAAATACTGAGATTTTGCCCCCAGTCGAGATTTGACAGATGGAATGAACGCAGGTTATGTTGGGTCCAATCAGGTCCAGCATAGCCTGCCCAGTGAGGGAGCCTGGGCCCAGGCTGTCAGATGGGCTGCTGTGTCCCGGGGTTTCAGGTCTTGCTCTCTGGGGCTCTCGTGGCTGTTAGCTGTTGAGCCTGGTGGCCAAGGGTGGGTCAGGCTTGTTGCTGTCACCTGCTACACAGAGTGCAAGAACTGCTTGGGACAGGACCGCCTGACTAGTTCATTATCTTTCCTTAGGAACCTGCTGGCCCTCAACCAGGGGCTCGGACATAGGCCTCCCAGGCCTGACTCAGAGAGAGTTGAGGGTGCCTTTTTTGGGGGCAGCTGCTAGCTCCCCTGTAGTCTGAAGCGACTCCTGTCTTATGGAGCCTCCAGGTGAGAAAGCGGGAGAAGCCACTGGGCTGCGCATCACGCCCCAGCTGCTGAAGCTGCGCACAGGCGAGTTTGCCCTGGAGTCCATCCTGCTGCTGAAGCTGCGAGGTTTGGGACTGGTGGACCTGGGCTGCCTGGGAGAATGCCTGGGCCTCGAGTGGTTGGACTTGTCAGGCAATGCACTAACCCAGCTGGGCCCATTGGCCTCCTTGCGCCAGCTGACCGTGCTCAATGTCTCCAACAATCGGCTGACAGGGCTGGAGCCACTTGCAGCCTGCGAGAGCCTGCAGAACCTCAACGCAGCAGGTAACCTGCTGGCCACACCCGGCCAGCTGCAGTGCCTGGCAGGGCTGCGAGGCCTGGAGCACCTGCGGCTCCAGGACCCCTTGGCCCGGCTCAGCAACCCACTGTGCACCAACCCCTCCTACCGGGCTGCAGTGCAAGAATTACTGCCGGGTCTGAAAGTCATTGATGGCGAGCGCATCTCCGGGCGTGGCAGTGAATTCTACCAGCTATGCCGGGACCTGGACAGCTCCTTGTGCCTCAGCTCAAGCCCTGGACCCAGAGCCCCAGAAGCCCAGCCCTGGGTGGAGCCAGGATACTGGGATTGCTGGCCCACCCGGAGCAGCTCCATCCTGGAGGAGGCCTGCCGGCAGTTCCAGGACACACTGCAGGAGTGCCATGACCTAGACCGCCAGGCCAGCGAGTGCCTGGCTCAAGCTGAGCAGGCACTCAGCCCTGTGGGCACCACTTCTTCCTTTGTTTTCTAAATGCTCCCTGGGGCTCAGGACAGTATGGCAAGGGAACCCCACTGCACCTCCCTTCCAGCCTCTGCACTCACCCCTCTTGCCGGGTTGTCGTGTGCCCTGTTCTGTCCTCTGCCACTCCCTCCACATCCTGCAAGGATGAACCTCCAGAGGCCCCTCGCTAATAGAAGGGCTTGCTGAAGGCAGCTGGCCTGAGTGCCGGATGGGAGCCAGGCGACTGGGCCAACCCCGTGTCTGCAGCCGCTCCAGACTGAGACTTAAAGAGGAAATTGCTTCTCCCTCAGACTACAGGTGACCAAAACAGAGATGCACAACACCACCACCACCCCCATTCATAGGAGGGGGTAGCCCGGAGCTCACCCTCCATTCAAGCCTGCCTGTCTGAGGACTAGACTGTGGCCTCGTCCCGTGTTTCCCCACAAGCTTCTCTGCCTGTTTTCACCCACTCGTGTTTCGGTGTGCTCACTGTCTGGGCCAGCCCGGTCTTCAGTCTCGGTCCTTGGCCTCACTGCACTCACCCTGCTTCTTCCCAGGCCGAGGAGGCACATGCATGCGTGAGTGCTTGTGTGCGCATGCGTGCAAACACATACCCCTCATTCCAAAGCTCTCTGCAGACTTGAGCTGAGGGGAAGGGGCGCTACGCAGAGAGCAGAGAGAACACAACTTGGATAGAGTTTTATTAGCTCACGATAAGGGTGGCCTCCTGTGCTGGAGAGGGTGGAGCCTTCCACTGGGAACTGCCTGCAGCCATCCAGGAAACTGGAAGAAAACAGATTTGGATGTGAGAGAGGCTGTTTTGGTCCCTGTCCCAGCCTCCTTCCCAGGCTCTTAATCCATCCCGTCTGCCTCCCACAGCCCACTCCACTCCAAGGGCTGTCCTCTGGACGCCTACCAGATGGACTCAGCTGGGGGGCAGGGCCTTGAAGAAGGCAAATTGTCCCGGGAAGTAGTATCTGTGGGGGTCTTCACCAGCCCGCTCCACTCTGCTGCACTGCTGTTCCTGGTGCTCCTCCAGTTCCTCCTGCAGCACCAGCGGCAGTTAGCAGTGTCTGGAGGGCAGGCAGGGCCCACCTCCACATCCCATGAGAAAAGTCTGGACGGGACCCCGGCCCCTTGCCTGCCTCTTGCACTCTACTCTCCATCCTCCTCCCACCTCTCCATGCAGACCTGCTGCTCAGCCTCTCCCACAGGCCCACCTCTGTCCATCCCAGGACCCCTTGCCTGCCTCCCAGCTCCTGCCCCTTGCACTCTGCTCTCCCTTCATCCTCCCAAAGCCTCCATCCAGACCTGCCACGCAGCCTCTCCCACAGAGCCCCATTTCTATCCACCTTCGCAGCCCTGTCTTCTCACCGGCCGGGTTTGTGTCTGTATGGGACAGTGTACCATCCTGCCCAACACTTTATCTTCAGGGTCCAGTTTGATGCAGGCCAGGCATTTCCGTTTTCTCTGGGAAGGACAGTACAGGGTGAGGAGAGAGAAATTAGGCATGCAGCACTCCAAGGATGGAAGCTGGCAGCTGCCCACCATGGCAGCCAGCAGGCCCTGCAGTGGAGGGGCAGGGGACTGGGAAATCTCAGAAGGCAAACAAGCCTAACACTTACCAAACTATGGAAGTTGGATGTGTGTAGGCAGGAATGTTTCCACACGGCTGTGTGTGTGCACATGTGTGTGAAAGCAAGTATTACCCTCAGATGGGCGTTCCCCATCTGACTTCCACTGCCACTACTCTGCCCCTGCTTATTCACATCTTGGATGATGTGGCTTGCATCATCATCCTGGAACCGCTAAGACACTCTGGTCCCCTTCTTCAGCAAAAGGAGCTGAGGCCTTCATGGAGCCCACAGAGCCTGGGAGTGTGGCTCAGGCAGTGGGAGCCAGGACCTGGACAGCTGCCACGGGTTTGCCCCAGGATGGCTGATTAAGACTGAGCTGAGCTGGCCACGTATGAATCAGCCCAGGCTGGGCCAGCTTTATGCAGTGGGCAAACCCCATACCACAGGCTTCTTCCACCATTAGGCCTGAGAGAGGAACTAGGAGGTGAACCTCATCCTGGTGAAGACAAGTCCTCTTGTGCCCACCCGCAGCCACAGGCTCAGAGGGTGCTGTGGTGGTGGCCGTGGCCTCCATCCTCTGCATCGACCAGGCCCACACATTCACACCCAGCCTGTGGCCATCGCATGCAGCGTCACTCACTCCATTGGGCTTGACTTTGCACTCTGGTTTCTTCCAGTCCTTCTTCCGGCAGTTCGTCTGCTGAAGCTTAAACTCCAGCCTCACGAAGGTTCCAGCTGGGAAGGGCTGTGGCAGACAGACAAACAAGTGCAGCAGCCAGCAGAGCAGTTTTGGGTGGGGCCTACATGCAGGCTTGCAAGAATACACATGTACACACAGTGTAACGTGCAGCCGAAGGGGTGGGTGGGCCTTCCCTGCAGAGCCAGGTGCTCAGGTAGCCCAAGCAGTTCTGCACCCACTTCCCAGGAACTTTCTGGCCTCCCAAGGCGCCCATCTCCCCACTCCCCCATGGGGCCAGCCTCCTAACCGTGTCCATGGCGCTGTCCACACCCATCTCCTGGAAGGCCCACTGCACAGGGGGGTGCTTATGGAATTCCTCCAGGGCCAACTGCAGGCCCCGTTGCTGGGCCGGGGTGAGCTCAGCACCGCTGACACCTGCCATGCCTAGCCACAGCGCCACTGGGATCAGGAGCCCCCTCATGGCTGCACCTGGGACTGTGCCTGGCCCTGCAGAGCGGGTGTACACAGTCCTCAGCCTTGGCGCCAGCTGGGGAGCCTGGCCCTCAGGGCTCCAAGCCCGGAGCGCTGGGGGCAGAGGTTCAGGAAAGGGGAAGCTAGCTCTTTCCCGGAATGGCCCTCAGTTAAGGGCTTTCCATTCCCTCCCGCCCTGCCCCACACTGTTCCCTGGAGACAGGGAAATTTCAGCCAAGTTCCTTGCCAAGAGCCTGATCTAAATCCCCTTGCGCTGGCTGCTCCCAGAGCCCCCTCTCTGCTCTCCCCACAACGCCGTCTCAGCCCACCGCTTGTCCCTCCCCTGCTTCCAGGCTTCTGGCTCCCATTCCTCACCATCAAGCCAAGGACAGCAGGGGGAGGGACAGGGGCTGGAGGCTGAATATTTTTGGGAGGATGTAAATACGTGGGGGATGGAGGAGGGCAGCAGGGTAATTAACCCTCCTGGCGCACGTGCGGACCATCAGCGCGTCCCCAACCCCTTCCCCAGCCCAGAAGATCAGGGTCTCATGGACTGCCCCTCCCTGGCTTTCCTTGCCTTTCCTTTCCTTGTCCCCAACACCTTCCTCCTCCACCCTTCTGATCCTGTCCACCAATCTACGATTGGGACTACCTGACACCACCAAGAACCCTACCTGTCCTGGTGGTCTTGGGACCAAAGAGCCACAGACCAGGAAACTGAAGCCGCTTCCGTAGAAAACCTGTTGCTTCAAATCCAGAGTCTTATCCCGGGAGCCGCTACTCCGCCCGCCCGCCAGCTCGCCTCGGGTCCAGGCGCACCCTCACCTCCTGCGCTGCGGCTTTGGGGTCTCGCCGTCGGAGGTGGGGCCTCGGCCGTCGGAGGTGGGGTCTCGGCCAGCGGCCTACCCGGTCTCCTCGCCCCTCCCTCCTCCCGGGGCGGCCCATACCTCCCTGCAATCCCACCTCCTGGTCATTCCAGCAACTCTAGCTCCTCCCATCCCGGGCGCCAGGCGGGAGCCCGCCCGGCCCAGTGAGATGGGTCCCCGCCGCCTGACCCTGACCCTGACCACGGGCTAGGCTGCCCACCCGGCCAGCTCCGCCACCCAGGGAGCACGCCAGGGCCCAGCCGACCATGCGATCCCACCACACCTGGCTAAGGGATTAAGACATTTCCGCGGTCTCTCGGGAATGTGAGCCCGTGCTGCTCCCCACCTCCAACGCCAGGTAGGACTGCCTTTTCTTGGGTCCTCCCTGTGTGACCAGCCTGTCTAGCCTTCCCAGAAACCCAGAGTCCCTCAAAGCAGATGAACCCCTCGGGAGTTCTTGGGTCCCTGCCCCACTCCCCCACCCATCCACCTACCCACCTGTCCTAGGTCACAAGGAAAGGCAGGTGTCTTTCGTTGCCACCTCTGATCTCTGATGCCACAGATACAGTGCTGCATGCATCTTTGCCGACCCCTTTCTCATGTTCCATCGTCAGTGGCAGTGGACAAATGAAGGAGTCTCCTGTGGGGTGTCACTGGGGGCCTTCTGCAGGGGCAGGATGCCATGGCCAGCTTGCAGATGCGGTGGGAGCTCAGATATTGGAACTGAGGGTGCATCTCTGGGGCCCTGGAGATGGGTAGCAACCACAATTTATCTACTTCCCAGCCTGACGCTAATCAGGCTAAGCTATCACTTAGCTTTCTGAACTTCACCTGTGCAGCAGGGGTGACAAGCCTTACCCTTATGGATGGCATCGGGGCTTGAATGGGAAATGTGAAAAGTGACTGATAGATGCCCTGTGTAGAGTACAGCAGGGCTTGTCCAGTCCCTATGCGCCCTGCCAGGAGTCCCTGCTGAGAGCCGTTACCAGGCGTGCTGGGGCATCGGACGACGCCTCAGCCCCCATGCTGTCAGTGCCAATGAGAAGTGCAAGTTCTGTTTTCCAAAAGCTTAAAGAGCAGTGAGAGAGGCAGGGTGCACACACAGAGATGTTTCCTGGGGATGGGTGAGCACTGGAAGCTTGCGGGGGCAGGCAGTGATCCAGCGAGCTGAGGTGTGAGCTCCCGCGTGCTGGGGAAGGCGGCATCGGGCCAGGACCGAGTCAGGGAGGCGGAGAGCAGGCTTCTGGGAGCTGCTGAGGTGGACAAATGCCCACACACAGTCACCTGGGTTATAGAGACTGTGAAATGCACATGTCCAGCTGCAGAGCTTCACGGGGGCAGGCGGTGAGGGGCTGTGTGGCATATACGCGGGCGCCCAGCTCCAGGCAACGCCGCCCAGGTCAGGGGAATAGCAGCTATCATATCAGTTTCTGAAAAATTGGTTTTGGAACAGCTGAGATATATGAATCTCTGTTTTTCCATTACGGTGCCCAGAAGATCACTGACCATAAGCTGCTGCCTCTGATCCTGCTCCTGGTTAATGCTCTCTCCCATCCTGCAAATAAAGTAAATCTTAGCCAGCCAACAGCACAAAACACAAAAACACCATACCTTGCTGATGTGCGTAGGAAGGCAGCAGGTCACAGCACACGTGTCTGAGTTTCCCATGAGCCAGGTGGCATTGGCTTTCATGACCTTTGGGGAGCGAACCAGCGGATGAAAGATCTCTCTCTATCCACCACTGCCCGTCCCTTTTCCTCTGTCATTCTGCCTTTCAAACGTATGTTTTTCAATTGGAAAAAAAGAAAGAAAGAATGAATCCAGGGCTGACATTGTGACATAGTAAGCTATACGTTCAGCTTTGACACCTGTATTCTGTATTGGTGCTGGTTCGAGTCCCGGCTGCTCCACTTCTGATCCAGCTCCCTGTTTATGGCCTAAGAGAGCACAGGAAGATGGCTCAAGTCGTTGAGCTCCTGCACTCATGTGCCAGACCCAGAAGAAGCTCCTGGCTCCTGGCTTGAGATTGGCTCAGCTCGAGCCAATGTAGCCACTGGGGGAACAAACCAGTGGATAGATCTCTCTATTACTCCTTCTCTCTATAAATCTGCCTTTCAAATAAAAACATTTTTTTAAAAAGTCCCAATTAAGCAAATTATTAACTCTCAAACCAACTGAGTATATAACAAATTTAAATGATACTGCATATATGTTAAGATTTTAAAAAAAGATTTATTTTTATTGCAAAGTCAAATATTACAGAAAGGAGAAGAGACAGAGCTCCATCTGAGGTTTGCCTGTGAGTGCCAGGAGCCTGAGCGCTTGCATCATCTCCTGGTGGTTTCCAGGCACATCAGCAGGGGCCTGAATTAGCAATGAAGCAGCTGGGATTTGGACAGGTGTCCATACGGGATACCAGCACTGCAGGCAGTAGCTTAATCTGGTATGCCACAATGCCAATTCTGAAAATGGAATGTATTTTTTTTTTAGCTTTTTACTTATTCATTTATTTTTATTGGAAAGTCAGATATACAGAGAGGAGGAGAGACAGAGGGGAAGATCTTCCAGCCAATGATTAACTAACTCCCCAAGAGGCTGCAACAGCCAGAGCTGCACTGAGCCAAAGCCAGGAGCCAGGAACCTCTTCCAGGTCTCTCACATGGGTGAAGGGTCCCCAGGCTTTGGGCTGTCCTCGACTGCCTTCCCAGGCCACAAGCAGGGAGCTGGATGGGAAGTGGGGGGTGGGGGCCGCGATTAGAACCAGCACACATATGGGATCCCCACGCATGCAAGGCAAAGACTTTAGCCACTAGACTACCACTCTGGGCCCTGAAAATGGAATATTTTTAAAAGATACATTCATTTTAGTGTAATACAAATTTGAAATCCATGCATGAGAGCTGTTTTAAAAATGCATGCTATTAAAAAAAACACTATGTATGCATTTTCATCTTTTTTTCATCCCAAATAAACACCTATCATTCCATTTCCACAAACTTTTTGAAATATTAAAAAACAACAACAACAACTTTAGAGGGTCAGGCCTTGTGGCACAGTTGGGTTAAGCCAACCCACCCCATGTTGGAGTGCCTGTGATCAAGACTTGCCTTCACTTCTGATACCCCTTCCTGCCGATGCACACGCAGGGAGGTAGCAGGCTACGGCTCAAGTGCTGGAGTCTCTGCTGCCCACGGGGAGACTCAGACGGCATCCCTGCTGCCCACATGAGAAGACCCAGTGGAGTCCCTGCCGCCTATGGGGCAGACCTGGACAGAGTCTCTGCTGCCCATGGCGTGGACCTGGATGGAGTTCCTGGGTCCTGGCGTGGGCCTGGCCTACTGTGGCTCTGCATGCATTTAGGTAGTGAATCAGTAGATTCTGCCTTTCAAATAAATAGCAGCCAACTTTAAAAAAAAAAAATGATTTTAGAAAACTTCAAAATAAATAAAGAGCATTTCTAGAGGCTCATTTGAGCAACGTCTCAGAACGGGGAGTGAGTAGAAGGTATGGAGGAGCACTTGGCCAGGCCGGGGAGAACTCTGGCAAGAGCAGCCTTTGGAGGAGGGGGGCACAAGTCACACACAGCCTGCCGGGGACAGAAAGAAGGCCAAGTCTGAGAGGCTGGGGAGAAGTGGGGCCAGCGAGGGAGTGTCGTGTTTGGTGTAGATAAGAGTGAAGCAGGAAGGACAGGTGCAAAGGCAGCCATGGGATGTGGGACTGTGGGTTAGAGGCAGGCTGCCAGGACTCAGGTCAGCCCTTCCCCAGCCTGCTCACCCCAACTAGCCCTTGGGACAAGGGTCCCCCTTCCCCAGCCTGCTCACCCTGTCTAGCCTTGTTCCTCAGGACAAGGGTCCCCCTTCCCCAGCCTGCTCACCCTGTCTAGCCCTTGCCCCTCCCGCCCCTCTTCTCTTTGCAGTCTGGGAAGCGACCTGCCCTTTGTTTGTGTACAGGAGATAATGTTTTCAGCCTGAGGAGGGGAGCCCAGCGCTTGCTGATGCTGTCTCCGGGTGGCTCAGGAGCTGAGCCTACGCTGCAGCTGCCGAGGCCCCCTGTCCCACTGATGGGGCTGCAGCTTGCGACAAGGAGTCTGTCCTCAACTTGTTGCTGGAAGTCAGAGCTGCTGTTGGCTGGGTGGCCTGAAAATATCTCTAGAAGTATTAAACTCTGATGCTAAGTTTCACTTTTACAAACTTGTTAAAATGTTCATTTGAAAAGCAGAATGGAATGGGGGTGGGGGAGCACATCACATTCAAGATCAAGAATGCCTCGCACTACTATTATTATTCTATCTTGTTTAGAAACACTATCCTGGGCCCGGTGGCATGGCCTAGCAGCTAAAGTCCTCGCCTGGAATGCCCTGGGATCCCATATGGGCGCCGGTTCTAATCCCGGCAGCTCCACTTCCCATCCAGCTCCCTGCTTGTGGCCTGGGAAAGCAGTTGAGGACGGCCCAAAGCTTTGGGACCCTGCACCCATGTGGGAGACCCAGAAGAGGTTCCTGGATCCTGGCTTCGGATCAGCCATAGCACCGGCCGTTGTGCTCACTTGGGGAGTGAATCATCGGGCGGAAGATCTTCCTCTCTGTCTCTCCTCCTCTCTGTATATCTGACTTTCCCATAAATAAGTAACTCTTAAAAAAAAAAAAAAAACACTATCCTGTGTAATTCATCAGGCATGGAAAATCAACACAAATTAATTTGAAAGGTACAGTAAAAAGTAACATTATTTCTAAATGATAGGCTGTATGCCTGCCAAATGCAAGAGAATTTATAGATTGCAGGAAATAATAATTTAATAAGTGATAGAATATAGAATCACTAGGTTCTCATACAGAAAATAATCAGAAAATTTTTTTAGAAATCCTGTTTACATCAATAACAAAAGCTTAAATTCCTAGAAATAAACTAGTAAAATAAATATTATATGTATATATACATATATATACACATATATATCCTTAAATTGATACTGAAAGGTCTATAAGAAATCCTGAAAAATTAGGTAGAATTAATATTACAAAGGTGTAATTAGGGCCTCGCAGGGCAGCCTAGTGGCTAAAGTCCTCACCTTGCATGTGCCAGCATCCCATATGGGTACCAGTTCATATCCCAGCTGCTCTACTTCCCATCCAGCTCCCTGCTTGTGGCCTGGGAAAGCAGTTGAGGATGGCCCAAAGCCTTGGGACCCTATGCCCACATGGCATACCTGGAAGCGGGATGAATGAGGACAGGCCATAGGCAGAAGCTGGCACGCACAAAAAAATGGGGCTGGGAATGGGAGTGATGGGGGCTAATGGGGTTCACCCCAACTAGGTACTATGGCACGTGCTGGTATGTGTGAGGACCTGGGTCTGTGGCAGGTTGGCTGGGCTAAGCCACAGCATCAATTTGTGTGAAAAGTTGGGCTGGGGTAAAACTGAACAGGCAGCTGTATCCACCAGTATGTGCATTGACTGGTGCAGGTAACACACTCAACCTGGCCCTGCCCTGGCTGACACACATAATTATAAAACTTTTCAGAACTATCAAAATCACTCCTTGGAACATTCTTCCCCACATCGGGGTCTCTAAGGCCTCATCAAATGACTGTCCTGCATCCCTGGGTGCTGATGTAGTTTGACAACAAGGATCAGCCCCTCCCCCTTCTTCTCTGTCGACATAGGGGAAAAAAACTGAAATTTTGTCCTACCCACCTTTTATTATACCTGACCGGAGCTCCCCACCCTAATCAGAGGCCCACACTGGGTATGCATACCTCTCAGTTATATAAATAATATTAAAAAGAAAATTAAAAATTTTTTAAATAAACAAAAAAATAGAATGGAATAGGAGCTTCAGTACTAAATTAAATATAAATTTTGAAATTTTTCAAAAGAAATAGATTCAAATATATTTGAGAATGTAGTGCATGATAAAGGTAGCATTTCAAACCTTTAAAAAAAAAAGTGTATTTGAGACGTATGGCCAGTCTTGTGGAGGAGACAGACGGAGGAAAACTGTTTTCCTGTCTCGCTTTTGATGCTGTAATAAATTCCAGAAGAATGAACTAATTCACACTTGCTGAGTACGTGAAGCTTTTGTTTGTTTAGTCACAGCCTGTGGGGGAGGCATAACACGAGCCCCAAGTGCCAGAGGAACCGAGAGCGGTGAATGTCACTGCAAGGCCATCAATTCTTCCCCGTGATAAAAAATAAAGAAAAAAAAAAATACACGGCTTACAGTTTCCACAGACAACCTGGTTGTAATGCAGCTTTAGGAGGCAAGGAATTCCAAATGTTTTCCCAACAGGAAAACCAGGCCCAACCCCTCCCACAAGTAAAGAAAGCAGATTTGAACCAACGTCCCAGACGGCCAGAGATAAAAAGCGTCTGCGGCTGTGGGTGGTGGGCAGGCCCTCTCATGGTTAGGACAGAAGCCGGGCACATTCTTCGGGAGGCAGGCTGGCGGTCTTAACCAGACGTAAAGTGCAAATAACTTTTGGCCAAGCAATTACACTCTTGCTAATTCACCTCTACCCTGTGTTCAGACGTGTCTCTAAATGTGTGAGTACCACAGAAGTTACTGCAGCATGATCTGGAGTGACAAAATATAAGAAACAATTGAAATAGTGATCAATATAGGCCCGGCGCAGTGGCGCAAGTGGCGCAAGTGGTTAAGGTCCTCACCTTGCACGTCCTGGGATCTCATATGGGCGCCGGTTCTAATCCCGGCAGCCCCGCTTCCCTTCCAGCTCCCTGCCTGTGGCCTGGGAAAGCAGTCGAGGACGGCCCAAAGCTTTGGGACCCTGCACCCGCGTGGGAGACCCGGAAGAGGCTCCTGGCTTCGGTTTGGCATAGTATCGGCCTGTTGCGCTCACTTGGGGAGTGAATCATCGGACGGAAGATCTTCCTCTCTGTCTCTCCTCTCTGTATATCCGCCTTTCCAATGAACAAAATAATAAAAATAAATCTTTAAAAAAAAGAAAAAAAAGAAATAGTGATCAATATGGCATAGGTTTAACAGAAACTACACAAGTTAACAATGAATGATGTTGAGGGCATGATAGCTCAACTGGCTAATCCTCCACCTTCAAGCATCAGCATCCCCAGTGGATACTGGTTCATGTCCCGGCTGCTCCACTTCCCATCCAACTCCCCGCTTGTGGCCTGGGAAAGCAGTTAAGAATGGCCCAAAGCCTTGGGACCCTGCACCTGTGTGGGAGACCTGGAAGAGGTTCCTGGCTGAGATCAGCTCTAGCCGTTGCAGCCTCTTGGGGAGTGAGTCAGAAACAGATCTTCCTCTCTGTCTCTCCTCCTCTCTGCATATCTGACTTTCCAATAAAAATAAAATCGTTTAAAAAAAAATAGCATGGGGGTAGGGCTGATGCAGTGATTCAGTTAGCTAATTCTCCCTCTGCAGGCGCTGCCATCCCATATGGGTGAGCCATTGCACAGTGGGTTGGGCAGGGGCACTTTGCACAATCTTAAATGTTCTACCCATACATTCCTCCCCGCGCCACCCCCCTGCCTTGGTTGTATCAACTTTCTCCACTGAAGACTGCATTCCTGCCGCAGTGGGGGCTGTTTGTGTTCTGGGTGCTGGCTAGAGTTAGCGTCAGGGTGAGGACATGAACTTCACCTCCGCATGTCCCTTCAGGCCTTTTGGCCTCGCCAGGCTCAGTGTCTGCAGGATGGGAGAGGGCTGTCCCAGCAGTGCCCAGGGGCTTCTGCCACCCATCTGGCTCTTGGTGCCTCTTAGAACCTGCTCGGGGGGTCGGTGGATCAAATTCCTTTGCTCCGAGTTGATGCCTCCTCATTGCAAGAACACTGCGCTGCCCGGTTGTTCCCCATGGTTCCTTCCTGAGGGGTTTCTACCTCTCTGTTCCTTTCAGGTCATCTTAATGATGCTTTGAGAAATGCACTGTGTTAAACTGGAACCTGTGAGTTGCTTAAAAATGCAAATCACTGCATTTAAGCTGTGAGTGTGTGCTTCCAGGTGAATGTGGACGGAGTGTCCCAGTGATTTCCCAGATCCCCGAGGGTGTGGATCTCAGCGACTGTGCAGCAAATCTAATCTTCAGTGCTGATGTCGGGAGGCGGGGCAGTCACCAGGGCACTGCCTCTGTGAATAGACCACTGCTTCGTGCTGTGGGGTCACTTGAGGACTTGGTGTTTTTCCCCTTTAACCCTTCCACCTCCTCCCGTGGGAGGACTTGGCAGGAAAGCCCCCCGCACATGCAGAGCATCTGGCCTCCAGGACTGTGGAAAGTGCAGTCTCTGTTTCTTAGAAAAGATCCAGTCTCAAGGTTTCTGTTTGTTTCTTTGGTAGCTGTGCAAACAGACTAAGAAAAACCTGAACTCCCAAAGACCCGAGCGTGAATTTAGGGATAGAGTCTTAAAAAACAAGGTTTAATGATTTTTATTGAAAAAGCAGATTTACAGAGAAGGAAAGACAGAAAGATCTTCCACCTGTTAGTTCACTCCCCAAGTGGCCACAACAGCCGGAGCTGAGCCAATCAGGAGCCAGAGCTTCTTCCAGATCTCCCACACAGGTGCAGGGTCCCAAGGCTTTGGGCCGTCCTCTGCTGCTTTCCCAGGCCACAAGCAGGGAGCTGGATGGGAAGTGGAGCAGCTGGGACATGAAGCAGTGCCCATTTGGGATGCCGGTGCTTGGAGGTGGAGGATTAACCAGTTGAACTAACATGCCTGTCCCGAGTAGTGTCTTAATAGGGTTACGGGAATGGACCTTTGTCCAACATGGTTGGTGTTGTTTCAAGAGCGGGCACACACACACACACACACACACACACACACACACACACACACACATGCACAGTGGCAGCCAGCTTTAGACAAGGAGAACGGACTCAGAGGAGGCAGCCCAGGCAGCCCCTCAATCTCCTGCCCAGAGAACTGGAGCAAAGTTAATTTCTAATGTTCATGCTGCCAGGCCTGTGGTACCTGGCTATGGCAGCCCTAGCAAGCAGCCTCTCTCCGAAGAATCCTTTCCCAAGATTGGGTTCCACGCCCCGAGCCTGGTTATTTGAAGAATCTCACTTGTTTTTGTGCGACAGAAAAACCAGTTGTGTTTTGTAAGCAAAATCTCAATAAGGCTTGGATGGCTAACACTACACATAAAGAAGAGCAGAACGCTGTCATTTATCTCCATAAAAGATGAAAAATAAGGATGCTTTTTCAATATTTGAATGTAGAGCAAAATGAGACTTCCATTTGTGTAAGTGAATGAACCTTGGCAATTAAACTCCGGGTAAATCGGTAACAAGCTCTTATCATTCATCTGTCAAGGACATTCAACAGAGCAATAGGGAACTTTCACCTTACAGATTGCGCAGTAGCTTCAGGAATCCGTCAGCGTTGGGATCCCACGCGGCTTGCCAGGAACCCAATCCCAGCCCACTGAGCCTCTTCCCGGATCGACCACCAGAGGGAGTCGCTGAGCTCACACTGTGTCATACTGGGTCAACAGTCGGGCTGTTTCACAAATAACATGGCTGTGGAATTCTTTTCACAAATATTGACTCGTGGTTTCTCTTAACTCCATTCTGACCAGACTCCATGTCTGGGTTTCACGGACCTTGTGTGCGTTGATCAGAAGTGGAAACGAGGACAAGACAGGGGAGAGCGCAGCGTCCGCAGCAGGGCCAGAGGTTGTGAAACGAAAAACTTTACACAACTTTTCTTTTGAAAATTAACTTTTGGCATGAAGGGGCTAGCATTTAGGATGGTGGTTAGGACCCTGCTTATGATGCCCCCATCTCGTATCAGAATGCCTGCGTTCTAATTCTAACGTTATCCTGGCAGGCACAGGTTTGGGTCGACTGTTTGGGTCTC
Organism: Ochotona curzoniae; assembly: GCF_017591425.1. NCBI lineage: Eukaryota > Metazoa > Chordata > Mammalia > Lagomorpha > Ochotonidae > Ochotona > Ochotona curzoniae. The sequence continues at coordinate 20,567,043 of NW_024467095.1, read as the reverse complement.
TGCCACCTGCGTGGGAAACTTGGCTGGAATTCCTGGCTCTTGGCTTGGGCCTGGACCCAGCCCTGGTTCCTGTGGGAATCTGCAGAATGAGCTAGAAGCTGGAAGTTCTTTCTCTGCTTCTCTGTGTCCCTGCCTTTCAACGAAAATGAAAATAAACTTACCATATACGTTTGAATATATACTGAATACATATTTATGTATATACTTCTAAATAGTGGTATACTTCTATTAAAATATATATGTAGTATGTTATGCTATAGGTTAATATGTTTACTATAGCTAAAATGTTTGTTGAATTTGTTCAATATAATGTTTTAACAAAATATTGCCAAGTAGAAATCATGTTTTATTATTTATTTTTTAAAAATATTTATTTTTTATCGGAAAGTCAAATATATAGAGAGGCGGAGAGAAAGAGAGGAAGATCTTCCAGCTGATGATTCACTCCCCAAGTGAGCCACAATGGCCAAAGCTGAGCTGATCCGAAACCAGGAACCAGGAGCTCTTCCTGGTCTCCCATGCAGGTACAGGGTCCCAAGGTGTTGGGCCGTCCTCAACTGCTTCCCACCCAGCTTCGTGGGCAGCTGGGATTAGAACCAGCGCCCATAGGGGATCCCAGAACGTGTAAGGTGAGGACTTCAGCTACTAGGCTACTGCACCGGGCCCCAAACCATGTTTTTTTTTAATTGCAATTTCTATTAATGTTCAAAAATATACTTTCTTAACTCTGTTAGGAAGGCATTTTCTTCTCATGTTTTAAGAAACGTGAAGGCCAACCAGTTAGGAGGAAATTGGATACTTTCCTGGCCAGCGCCCAAGGCACCAAGTTTCACTGTGACCCAGATTTGGTCTTGGAAGCAGATCACAGATGCCAAGGGAAGTCAGGTTTGTACTCCGGCTCCTCCAAGTCACCCAAGTGGTTTGCTTGGAAAGAAGTCTGGGAAGAACGAGCTAGAGGCTGTACTTATTTGGTAAATACATACAGATGGCATTCATCCACAGCAGCACCTGCTACCCACAGGAAGCAAAACACTGGGAAACACACCTGTTTCTGCTGTACAACAAAGACTGAGTAGATGCTCTTTGTAGGATTTACTTGTATTTCCAAATCAAGTCTATGGCTTAGCACCTGTTAAAGCAAGCCGGGTAGGCCCAGAAGAATAGCTCAATTGGCTAATCCTCCACCTTCAAGCACCAAGATCCCACGTGGGCACTGGTTCGTGTCCCAGCTACTCCACTTCCCTGGGAAGTGGCCTGCTTGTGCCCTGCTTGTGACCTGGGAGAACAGTGTAAGATGGCTCAAAGCCTTGGGATCCTGTACCCAGCTCCTGGCTCCTGGCTTTGGATCAACTCAGCTCCATCCATTGTGTTCATCTGGGGAATGATCGAAGGGAATGGAAGATCTTTCTCTCTGTCTCTCCTTCTCTCTATAAATCTTCCTGGTTAAAAAAGAAAGATTGGTCCTCCAGGATGCCTATCAATGTCTGCAGTCATGTGTGCAGTCCCGGCAAACACCTCACGACCAGGCTCCAGTGAGCTGCGTCACTTGGCTGTGTGGTTAGTCGCAGGACCAGCCTCCGTGCATCCTTCTCAGCCACCTATCCTCCGGCCGGGTGAAGCTCTCAATACCAAGGCCTTAGGCTTCTGGCTGGCTTTAGGGCGCAGGAACTCCCAACTCGTGTGTGACTCATTTTGTTTTGCATAGCCTAACTCACCCTCATCCTTAGCTTCCTTTGGCCTTGCAGGAGGGGAAGTCCCAGTAGGTGGCTAACTCCTGACTGACTGGGTGAGGAGACATGTGTTCCACTGGGAGCTAGGGGATGAGGGAGTCATTTAGGGTCTTCTCTGAAGAACTTTATGCTGCTGAAGCTTGTCCCATCCAGCAGGACAGTCAACCTGGGTCACAGCCAACCTAGGAGAGAACGGGGGACAAAAGACACAAAGAACGGACAGCAAGGCAGGATGTCTGATCAAGCTGTCACTTTATTATTTTCGATTGAGGATTTTTATATTCTTCAGTAGCTAAGGCTGTGGGAGGGAAGGTGAAACTGGGACACAAGCCATGGTCTCAAGACCGATTGTTCTTGAGCAACCACCATATCAACAATAGGATAGGTAACAAGTAACAAGATGTTGGCAGGTACAACATAAATCACATTCTGAAACAATTGCTAGAAACAATTGAAACTAGGCCTGCGGTCAGCTTCATGGCCTCTTTTTCCCAAGCATCTAGCCAGCCGGGGGTATTCCACTGGCCTGTAGTTCTATATTCAAAATGGCTTCAGTGTGGCTCTAGTACACGGCTCCTGACAGAAGCTCAAGACATTCCATGAGTCTTGGGAGGAACATCCTCTGCAAGGGCTCTTGCAGAAATGTAGCAATCAAGTGACATTAGACACGCCATGCTTACTCATTGGCCAACGGGTATTTCACACGTGCCTCCTTGGGACATTTCCCATGCATGCAATCTCAGCAATCCTGAAGACTGAGGTTGGGAGTGGCACCATTTGGGTTCAAAGCAGCCACCATCTAGGGACAGGCTTTTGGCTGGACACGGAACATCTTTATTCCCTCCTGGAGTGCCTAGTTTTGGGTCCCAGCTCCACCCGTCCCCCCCCCATTTCAGCACAGCCTGGGAGGCAGCACATGAGGGTCCTGCTCAACCAGGGCTGAGCAAGCTCAGAGACAGAACATCCCAAGAGTTATGAAAAAATTATTTAGCTTTCCAGCCCTTACAATTCTTCCTCATTTGGCGGTCTGCTCAACTTTTTCTAAGGGGTATACTCTCCTTGGTCTTAAACCTTTGCCACTTTTTCTGGCTGTGCATTTCAGCTAGGTTAAATTCTCTGCCGGGGTTCTAAGAACCCAACTTTCACCAAAATGTGACCCATGTGTGAGACCCACAAGGAGTTCCTGGCTCTTGACTTCAGCCTGGCCCAGCCCTTACTGTTGTAAGCATTTGGGGCTTGGGGTGAACCAACAGATGAAGGCTCACTTCCATCTCTCTCCTTTTCAAATAAGTACGTTAAAAAAAAAATTGAAGTCCGCCATTGTCCAGGTGTGTGACCTCGGTAAGTTTCTGATATCTGTGGGTTATGATTGCTTCATTAATAAAATAAGGACCATACTGGGGGGTGGGACACGCTGGGCTAGGCTGCAGCTTCGTCCCTGGGTGTGGAAGTAGTTTGACAGCAAAAGGCATAGCCCCCACCATACGGACACAGGAAAAAAAATGGAAGCATGTGCCCCATCCACTTTCCCCTATACATTGACCCTCCCCACTCTATAATCAAAAACCCACGTGAGTGTCCATGCTTCTCAACTCTGTAAGCAATATTAAAAATAAAATTTTAAAATAAGGACTAGAGTATGCTCCACAGGGCTGTGGAGAGAATCCAACGAGATGTACATGTGAAATTTATCACTTTGATGATAAATATTTGTACCAATAGATATTTGTACCAATAAATATTTAGGTAAAAACAAGAAGATTGTTTTATTGCACTGTTGGTAAAAAAAAGAACCATTCTTTTGTAACTATCAAACTTGACACATACTATAACGAGAGGCCAGGACTGTGTCTTATCAGCACTCAAATCTCAGGGCTTTTTTTGTATTTGTGAATTTTATTTTATAGAAAGTATAAAAGTTTGGCAGTTAACCAACCAATGGGTGGTGAGAGGTAAAGTAAGAACCTCAGACTTAGAGACATGAATTTTAAATATCTTCGAGTGCCGTGGGGTCTTAAAACATTCACCAGAAATTCTAAAGCTCATTTGGAAAAAAAATATATATATGATTCTAGCCAAGAAATATTGAGAAACAACAACCAAATGTAATCTGCATATGGAAAGACTTAAAACCACAAGGCATTCAAACTCCACCACAGCACAGCAAATGTGACACAGCACTGGGGTGGTTCACTCGGCGTTAGTCCGGGCAGACCGACAGGCGTGGGCACAGAACACAAGGTTTCCACCGCGACGCATGGGTTCGGGACGAGGCAGGTGGCAGGTGCTGAGGAGTCCCTCCGTGCTACACAGAGACCAGCGAAGGGCACCTGGAAGGGCATGTGCCCCCCCCCCCCGGAAGCAGCAGCCACGGATCGCTAAGCAGAATAGGACTAAAACTTCCCAGAAAATAACTTAGAAAACATTTCATATATGTATTTTTGCCTTTGGCTCAGCAAACTAGATGTTTCTGACTTCTACAGTTTGAAAATCGGGCCTCTACAATAAAACACGACGTTGTAAGGGGAGAGGAAATTACAGAACTTACAACCATTCTGAGCATTTTTGCAGCCGGGAGAATACCATCTAACATGGGAGAAAATCTGCTAGATTGTGTTAAGTTGCATACATCTCAATGATGGCAAACGTGCAACGGATATGCCTGGAAAAACAACGGTGGATAAGTACCAAAATATTAAATGCAATCGACTCTGGGAGTTAAAATCTCTAGGAGAGATTTGAGCACTCTTTCCTATTTATGCAACAGGTTTAAAAGGTGTTTAAAAAAACAATTGTACAATTCAGAAATTGCCTTTGTTGAAAGCATGAAAGGACATGAGATTGTACTAGCCTGGAAGCCCCTAGAAGTGCTTTCCAAGGCCACCTGCTAGTGGGTGAGTCATGGACACAGGTTCTCACCTGCCTCCGCAGACGCCAGGCTGGCTGCGGGGGTAATTTCCAAGCGAAATGACCCAGCGCGCAAACGGTCACTTCAGCAGTCGCCCCGCAGCCCTGGCAACTTCCGCTCTTTGTAAACAGAGGCCCTGGAGCCGGCCTTTGCACGCTCCGCTAAGCACCCCCGAGCGCAGGTTTGGAGGTGCGCAGTTGCTTAGGGTGCCGGGGCCAGAGGCGCGCACGGCCGCCCAGCAGCAGCAGGGAGGCGCGGCCTGGGAAAGGCCCTGGGGCATGACGCTCCGAGGGCGGAAGGCGACCTCTTTGAAGTCTGCCACCTTTAATAAAACCACCAAGACCGATTAAACCCAGTGACCAAGGGCCAGCCACGAGATCCCCAGTAGGGACTACAAAGGGTCGGGAAACTTGAGCTGGGACTTGCAGTGGAAACTCCCGGCGGGTGGTCACCTTGGTAACGGATTCTGCAGCCAGGAAGCCATTTGGAGTCAGAGGGCGACCCTGCTCACCCGGCCTGGCCTCACGGCTGGCCCCCCGGCATGCCCCGCCCCCGGCCGCGGCTGCCCGAGCGGGCGACTGACCCTCGGCAGCTCCTGTAGTCACGTGGCGCTGGGAACCCGGCGGGGGGGAGGTTGGGGACGGGCCTGGCAGTTGTGAACTCGAACCTGCGGCTGTCGCCGTGCCGGGGTTGGGGAGTGGGCCGTGCAGGCCGGCCTGCGGGTTCCATGGACGCGCGCTGCGGCCGTGCACAGCCCGCCGGAGAGGTACGGCGGAGACGGGGGGTGCGGGGGTCCCGGCGGGCCGGCGGGGGCAGCTCCACCTGCGAAGCGCGTGACCGTGTGTGCGAATGTGTCTGCGCGCAGAAGGGGGGCGGTTGTTGCTGCCTCGGCGGGCGGAGGCGGATGCACCTGCGCACAGGCGGGGTGCGCTGCGTGGTGCGTGGGACCCGTGTGTCCGCGACCGTGGATGGAGAACACACACCAATACAAAAGCGGTGCTGCTGGTGGTGGCGGTGTGTGGGCCTCTAAATACCCTTGGCCACCTAAGATGCCATCTCCGGGATCCTACCCGAGGCCTCCTGGTCACACTGGCGTGCCCTCCCCCCCCCGTGGGAAACAGGCTTGGAATTCCTGGGGGAAGAGGAGCCTGTTGGGGATTCCAGAGTTACTGTGGGAGGCAAAAGCGAGGACCCTGGCCACGGAAAAAACAGGGTGGCTTCTGCAACCTCAGCGGTGGAGGAAGTGCTCAAAGGTGGCACTGTACCGGCGGAGGGGCGCCCTGTTTATCAAATCTAATGTGCATTAAGGTCACTGCCAGGCAGGGTGCAGGGCTGGGGGGACGGGGGAGGGCAGGGCTCATGGTGCGGGGCTCTGGGGGGACGGGGGCAGGGCTCATGCGGGGGCTTTGGGTGGGCAGGGGGCGGGGGCAGGGGCAGGGCTCATGGCCAGTGAGGACCACCCCGGAAGGCTCAGGAGCTCACCTGTTTTCTCTCCCCTCCCCACAGGTAAGGCTGACCTCTCAGCAGCCGGAGGTCTGAGCTCTGCCATGGGCGTAGGGGTGTCTCTACTGCTGCAGTTGTGTCTGACATCTGGGGGCTCCCAGAGCTTGGGCCGAAGCCGGCGCTGCAGCCGCGGAAGCGTCCCCAGGAAGAGCTGGCCGAAGCCTTCTCTCCAGCCCAGCGGCCTCCAGGGTAGTGTGGCTTTTGTTGTGTTTACAGAACCCACTGCCCAGCGCCTCGGGCAGAGGACCAGGGGTGGTGAGGGGAAGGAGTCCTTCCCTGCGTCCTCTGGGGGCTTGGGGGAGGTGGTGTCTTCCTGTGTGCCCAGCCTGGCACTGGGCACCAGTCCAGTCTGTGCAGCCCTGGAGGAGCCAGGGCTGTAGCAAGGTGAGGAGAGATGCGTCTGGAGCCCCCGGAACATCCCCTAGGGCTCTAACTGCCAGCGCAGCCCTTGCTCTGTGTAGGAGGCACTCGTGTAGGAATCTGCCTCACACCCACACACCTCGAAGCTGGGCAGCGCTTGGCAAGGCTGGGGCAGGACCAGGCAGGGGACACATTACAATCCCTACCTCCTGCGCCCTTTCTTGCCCCACTCATCCCCAGCACCCCAAAGGAGGCAAAATCAGAGATTGCCTCCCCCGCCCCCACAGCAGGGCAGCAACTGGGGGGGTTCCTTGGGTTCAGGGAGAGCGTTCCTTCCTGCCATGTCCTCGGGGGGGTGAGGGGAGGGGAGGGCAGGCAGGTGGAACTTGGGCAGTGGTGACCTGGGGCAGGACTGATGGGAATAGCCCCCAGTGCTGCTCCCTAGCCCGCCACCCTTCTGTCCTGTGAGGCTACGGCTTGTGCCACCAACAGGCCTCCCCTGTGATGGGCTAGGCATGGAAAGCTATAGAAATTCCATTCTCTGAGATGCTTGCAGGTCCAGCTGGGGCGGGAGGGAAAAGAAAGGACATTGAGAGCAACCGCGGAAGCCCTCTGACAAAGCCTCAGGCACCGGAGAGTGAGGAGACCTCCTCCCAGAAGGGTTGGAACAGCCAGGCCTGGTGCCTGACACAGGGGTAGCTGCTGTAAGGGGGGTTCCAAGAAGTGTCAGAGCCCCCTCTCCTGGAAGTTTCCAGAGCAATAAAGACCTTAAGACAAACATCTTGAGAGCTTATCCAGAAGCCCTTGGTGAAAACACTATGTACGGGACGAAGAAACCTGTTGACCAGTCTAGAAGGAAGCAAGCCTCTCCCAGTTCCTAGCTTGTAGGTAGCCCTCGTCTGGGGACAAGTGGGTCCTTGGTGGGCTCCAGAGTGACCATGCGTTTCCACCTCCTCCCCAGCAGAGGAAGCACCCATGCTGGAGCATCGCTGTAGGGGCCCCCTGGCCACTGGCCCAGCCCAGCCCGGGCTCGTTTCCAGGACCCCCCAGGAGCCACCCCAGAACCTGGAGAAGGAGTCCCGCAGACTGAAGCAACAAGGCCCCTCGGTGGTCCAGTCTCCTGGCCCAACCCCAGGCAGGGCCCATCGCTGCGCTCACTGTCGAAGGCACTTTGCAGGCTGGGTGGCCCTGTGGCTTCACACCCGCAGGTGCCAGGCCCGGCTCCCCCTGCCCTGCCCCGAATGTGGGCGGCGCTTCCGCCACGCCCCATTCTTAGCCTTGCATCGGCAGGTCCATGCTGCTGCCACGCCACACTTGGGCTTCGCCTGCCACCTCTGTGGGCAGAGCTTCCCTGGCTGGGTAGCCCTGGTTCTGCATCTGCGGGCGCACGCAGCTGCCAAGAGGCCTTTCGCTTGTCTGGAATGCGAGAGACGTTTCTGGAGACGAAAGCAGCTTCGAGCCCACGTACAGCGATGTCACCCACCTGCCCCTGAGGTCCGACCCTTCATATGCGGCAACTGTGGCCGGAGCTTTGCCCAGTGGGATCAGCTAGTCGCTCACAAGCGCGTGCACGTAGCCGAGGCCCTGGAGGAGGCAGCAGCCAAGGCTCTGGGGCCCCGGCCCAGGGGCCGCCCTGCGGTGACCGCCCCCAGACCCGGTGGGGACGCAGTAGACCGCCCCTTCCAGTGTGCGTGCTGCGGCAAGCGCTTTCGCCACAAGCCCAACCTGATCGCCCACCGCCGCGTGCACACGGGCGAGCGTCCTCACCAGTGCCCAGAATGCGGGAAGCGCTTCACCAACAAGCCCTACTTGACTTCGCACCGGCGCATCCACACCGGCGAAAAACCTTACCCTTGCACTGAGTGCGGCCGCCGCTTCCGTCACAAACCCAACCTGCTGTCCCACAGCAAGATCCACAAGCGGTCGGAGGGATCTGCTCAGGCAGCTGCAGGTGCTGGAACCACCCAGCTTCCAGCTGGGCCCCTGGAGCCGCCCGCGGAGGCTCTTCTGAAGGCAGCTCAGGGGCCAGCCCCGGAGTCCGCGGGGGAGTCGTTCGCAGAACCCCCGCAGCACCAGCCTGAGACCCCCGCCTTGCTCTACAGCTGCGATGACTGCGGCAGGAGCTTCCGGCTCGAGCGTTTCCTGCGAGCGCATCAGCGCCAGCACACCGGGGAGCGGCCCTTCACCTGCACCGAGTGCGGCAAGAACTTCGGCAAGAAGACTCACTTGGTGGCGCACTCCCGGGTCCACACTGGCGAGCGGCCCTTTGTCTGCGAAGAGTGTGGGCGCCGCTTCTCCCAGGGCAGCCACCTGGCCGCCCACCGGCGCGACCACGCCCCCGAAAGGCCTTTCGTCTGCCCCGACTGCGGCAAGGCTTTCCGCCACAAGCCCTACCTGGCAGCCCACCGGCGGATCCACACCGGCGAGAAGCCCTATGTCTGCCCCGACTGCGGCAAAGCCTTCAGCCAGAAGTCCAACCTGGTGTCCCACCGGCGCATCCACACCGGGGAGCGGCCCTACGCCTGCCCCGACTGTGAGCGCAGCTTTAGCCAGAAGTCCAACCTCATCACCCACCGCAGGAGCCACATCCGGGACGGCGCCTTCTGCTGCGCCATCTGCGGCCAGACCTTCGACGACGAGGAGAGACTCCTGACCCACCAGAAGAAGCACGACGTGTGAAGGGGCAGAGGTGCGGGTGTCACAGCGTCTGGTGGAGAGCAGAGGCACAGTAGTTTCCTTAGCGCTGGTTTGGGGGCAACCCTCTGGGGACAGGAAGCCAGTGAGCGCGGCGCAGGTAGGGAGTTCCACACCCTGCCCCCTTCCTGCCCCCAGCAGCCAGGGCATGCTTGTGTTGGCTCATGTTGGAGCCTGACCGGCCTGTCCTCTGCGCGAGTAGCAATAGAAGCTTCGGCTACCCCTTAGAGCCCAGCGGTGTAGGGGATCCTCCCCGCGCAGAGAGGGCAGCCCTCGCCACCCGCTTCCCAGTGCTCACGCCTTAATGCCCCTGTCTTCTCCTAGGAATTACTCCAGTTTTTGCAAGTACGTAAAAGAACACTGAGTATGCCTTGGAGAACCTGCTGGCCCTGTGAGGCAATGTCTGGGCTCCCCCCAGCAGTCCAGGGGAAGCCAAGCTGCTCTTCCCCCTCCTCGTCTCCCCCTGCCCTCGCCTAGGCTCCCCGACCTGGGCAGGCCTCATTAGGTTAGTCCGTCCTCTTCCTGTGCAAAGATCAACACCCACTCTCTCCCCTTGGGGGAGGCATTTTCTCTCCCAGCTGTCCACCATCCTTCAGCGATTACAGGCCTCCCCAACTTTCTGGCTGAACACCACATCCCCTCCTGAAGCTCAACGTGCTGTGGATGACAAGGGTGATGTGAGGTGAAAGCTGGTCAGCCCGGGGGAAGACACTGGATGCCCAGCCTCTGCTTGGGCAGTCAAGTGACAGGGAGTCCCTCCACATCCTAAGAACCTGGTTCTGTTGTAGGGTGTTTCCAGTTCTTAGAAAATCTTTTCATGAATGAAGTCTGCTTTCCTATGATTTCTACTCTGTCAGGCCTGGTTCTGTTCTCGGAAAGAAAACAGATCGACCATTTATCCCTCTTTTCAAACTAGAGAATAAAAATTTGGTTTTAGAACTGGTGGCCAGGGAGTGTTCTTTCCCTGGGGGCTGTGGGGTTGGTGGGCAGAGCCGGTGGGCGAGCTCGGCAGCAGGTGTGCCATGCACATGTCCGAGTGGGGCAGCAGGTGTGTCACGCACAGGTCCGAGTGGGGCAGCAGGTGTGCCACGCACACGTCCCAGTGGGGCAGCAGGTGTGCCATGCACACGTCCGAGTGGGGCAGCAGGTTTGCCACGCACACATCCGAGTGGGGCAGCAGGTGTGCCATGCACACGTCCGAGTGGGGCAGCAGGTGTGCCATGCACACGTCCGAGTGGGGCAGCAGGTTTGCCACGCACACGTCCGAGTGGGGCAGCAGGTGTGCCACGCACACGTCCCAGTGGGGCAGCAGGTGTGCCATGCACACGTCCGAGTGGGGCAGCAGGTGTGCCATGCACACGTCCGAGTGGGGCAGCAGGTGTCAGCAAGCTTTTCCTTTTCTGTCTCCATCATTTCGCCTGGGGCAGATTCCAATCCAGTTTTGTCTGGCTCTTGGCCATTCCCTCCCTCAAACTTACTGGGTGAATGCCAGCATCTGGTTAAAAAGTGTCACCTGTGTGTTTGATGTTGTCACTGAAACCAGAGGATTACAAAAATAAAGTCCAGTCCCTCCCTGAGGTGGTCTGGGCTGAGGAAGACAGTATGGGTCTGATGGGCAGCCGAGGAAGGAGGCCCACAGCATCCAAACTTCATATTGGCTTATGGGATTAAGGGCCCCTTGAAGTCCCGGGTAGTTGATTGGCAGAGCCTCGGGCAGGCCCTCACTTCCCCGTGTCCTCTCTGATGGACCAAGGGACATATAGGGAGGGGAGTCATCTGGTTAGGATCAGGGGCTGAACCCTCCCTCAGGAAGAATCTTCAGCTAATATCTTTTCAAAACTCCTCGAACCCAAGCTCTTTCTCTCTTTTTTAATTAATGTATTTATTCAAGAGGCAAAATTACAGAGAAAGAGAGAGAGGGCCCACACTTCTTCCACCTGCTGTTTCACTCCCCAAATGGACAGAGGAGTTGGGTTGATCCTAATTCAGGAGCCAAAAGCCAGGCGCTTCTTTCTCTTTGCACCATGAAGACTTTGAGGAGTATTCATATTTTCAGATGTGCATATGTAACCTCCCTGTATTTCCTTAGTAGAAAGTCAGAGCACGTCTTTCTACCCCCTGAAGACCCTTGGTCATGGAAGGTCAAGCTGGAGGAAGGGGACTGTCCCAGGCTCACACTTGGCAGGCAGCAGAAGATCAGGAAGCAGGAATGAATCTTGCAACCCTCTGTGGAGGTTCCTGGAGGTCACTCTAGAAAATAAAGATGCCCAAGAGACCCCCAGAGGAGTTAACGGCTAAATGAGGTGATCCCAGTGCCAGCTGATAGGCTTTTATGCTTTATAAGTGTGTCTATAGATGGTACAAGCAAATGCAGTGGTAACAATCCCAGCAGAGGAGATAGGTAGTTAGGAAATGATTAACTATGTTACTGGAGGAATAAGTCAAAGTTCAGAGATAGTAAAGCCTCTTTTGCAAAAACTGTACACAAAGTTGCAGCCAACATGAATGGCACCTCAACTGGCCCTGAGGTTTCACTATGGGACTGAAGCTAAGCAGCAGCTGGGCCTCCAGCCAAGGCTCGCTCACTCTGCTGTCCAATGGTTAGCTGGAAGAGCGGCCACCTGCTTCCCAGTGAGGTTTGTAGGAAGCCGGGGAGAGAGGCCCAGCTTCTGTGTGTAGCAGCCTCCTGTCCCAGGGCTGTTTCTAACTAGCCTGGGAGTCCTGCCCAGTGGAATTGACCTAGCTGTACCCCACTTGAAACAGAGGCGTGAGGAATTTTTTTTTTTCCTTGCAAAGGGAATATGAAAGAGATAAGAGGTGTCTAAGACCAAAAATACTCCCTCGGTTGGCTTGTCGGGGTCCAAGTTAGCAGCTGGGAGATGAGTCACCCCTCCACCCCAGGAAACGTGAAACTGGACCCCCATAACTGAGCCTTCCCAGCTTCTGTACCCTCAGCTGGAGACACAATGGATGGAGGGTCCCTGTGGGTGGAGGAGGGACCCACTCTCTCCAGTGGAGAGAACTCTAAGTGGCATTTGTCCCGCACCGAGGCAACACCACCTCTGCAGCACATGGGCACGGACGTGAGGCACACATCTCTGCGTGTTGCACACGCACCGTACATCGTGCCACTGACTAAACAGTTTTAAGGTGAGAAAGAAGATGTCATCAGAGCTGACAGCGCGCTGGAAGATAGGCAGGGATCTCAGCACAGTGCGCGCACTGCGGGAATTAGCATGTTGTGGGCACTTAGGGAATAACCGCTGAGCGCACTGGGCGGAACAGAACGAGCGCTCCCAAGCACGCAGTGTGAAGAACATGCAGGAAGCAGACCGCAGGCTCGCTGGGGTCTCAGGCTCGGCAGGCAGGGGCTGCCTGCCAGTGTGCTGCCCACGCAGGGCCGCGACCTCCTGGCCACGAACCCGTTAACTGTGCCCACACCCCCCAGATCCCCGAGGGGGCGAGGTCAGCAAGTCCGCGTCCCAGGCTATTGGTTCTGGAGAACAAAGGGCCGCCCCGCGGGCTGCTCCGATAGGACCGGTCAGGTCATCTGAGAGGCTGAGCCAATCGAGTAGCGGCGCGGCCCTGGGGAGGACCAGGCCTGTCAGCCAATCTAGCGAGCACGCTCGCCCCCCGCCTGCCCCCCAGCGACTGGCCAGGGTTGGTGCCCGGTGCCCAAGTCGCCCCCGGGGTGGCAGTTCCCGTTAACCTTAGCCACACAGTCAAAGGTATTTATTTCCCTGGCCCCTCCCTCCTAGTCCCTCTGCTTTTCGGGCGGGAGGGGGGCGGTGCGAAGAGTGGCCCGGCGCCCGGCCCTGCTCCTGCGCTGCTGGCAGCCGGCCCCGGCTGGAGCGCAGAGGCGGGGGCAGGGACCTCTGAGTCCCCGCGCGACCCCAGTCCTTTGGACTCCAAACTTTCCTCCACACCAACCAGGGCCTGTACCGGGGGTACGGGTGGGTCTGCAAGCTAGTGCAAGCAAGGTCAGGAGGGAGGCTAGTGAGGGCGCAAGGACCGAGGGCTGACTGAGCAGACTGGGTGGTAAGAGGAGGGAGGGTCGCCTGCGTTAGGCCTCTCCCGAGCTGTCCGGTTGTCCGGTTGTTTTGGGTTCCCCGGCTGTGGCTGCCCCCTCCACCCCACCGCTAGAGACCAGCTCCTGGACAGGGTCTCCAGAGCTGATTGCAGAATACCTCATAGCAGGTGCGCAATAACTGTGATTACAAGCGTGGGGCTAGGGTTGGGGTCAAGAAGAGTGGGAGGAAAGCCACATCCAGGTTACAAGTGTGTACCTGTCAGGAAGTGTCTCCAAAGTCTCAACTCCAGGAACTGGACACAGCAGCCGGGTGTCAGTGGGGTAGGGTGGGATGGGGTGGGGTGGGGACTTCTTCCTTTGTGGAGGTAATAGTGGGGGATATAGAGACACTGTCCTTTGGGCAAGATGGAGCCTGGAGTGGGTGTTGGAGCCACAGCTGGAGATGGGTGTGGTCAGAGCCCCGAGGTCGGATGCCGAATGACAGTCCAGTACCCACTGTCAGCTGTTCCTTTGGGTCCCTGTGTCCATCATAACCTTTTAGCCCCAAGATTCCATGATTACAGGCTCCAAACTGTTTTGGACTGAAATTCATTTAAAGGTTTCTTCGTGGTCATTTTTATTAATGGTTTAGACTATATGTAGGGCCTGTGCTACATGGGAGGAGAGACTGCTGTATCAAGGTGCCTGTAGTCTTGCTGAGACAGATAAAATATTGTCAATGATAATGATGTTCTGATGGAGGTGTTATGAGGCTGGGTGGTTCTGCAGAGAAGCCTGGCTGAGGCTGACGTATTAGCACAAGCACCCTGGGCGAAGTGGCAGCTGATCTGGGCTGGGCAGAGTTTGGTGGGGGTGTTTCAAGACTGGTCCTAGGCATGCAGACTTGGGAGCAGGTGGCAAGTTCAGGAACCCCCTTTTTTTTTTTTTTTTTTTTTTTTAGTTTTAAAGTAAGATTTATTAGAAAAAGTTGAGAAAGGAGACTCCCATCCTAGTGATGGGAGGGGACCTTGCGATCCTCTGCCATCATGGAAGGAGAAAAAGCAAGAGAGAAAAACCCTAGTTCTCTGCCATAATGGCAGGAGGAAAAGAAAGAAGGCCCAGGAACCCAATATTAAAGAGCATGGAGGACAGTGGGTCAAAAGGAGCAGGGGCCAGACTTTGAGTGGCCTTGCTAAGAAATGTGCAGCCAGATCTGAAAGTGTAGGGGCTATGATTTGTTTTTAATCAAGAATGAGATACCATGGTATTAAGTCAGTTTAACTTTTGCACGTATATGTCACGCTGGGCTGAGAATGAAGAAGGTGATTTAGCTTTAAGGCACCCATCCCTTAAGCAGGACCAGAACCATGTCATGTCAAAGTCGTCATCCCCATCAGACTTCTGCCACCCACACGCCGTAAGCCAAGTAGAAGCATGTCCACGTTTGAGTGTTCGAACGTTTACCTTTAGTCCTGGGTGGCCACCTGAAGTGAATGACTGTTGGAGTCCCTCAAGGGCACCAGTGAGGTCTCCATTGAGGCATCAGAGGTGTCCAGGGCTTTCCTGGGCTGTAGCATCCTGGATCAAGGAGCCCTGAATAGGTATAGAAGACCCAAGATCTGGCTTTTAAGCAGTATCCTCTCTGGGTCTGAGTTTGCTCACCCAACAAGGGCATACACCTCTTATGTGTCCTGAGGTCCTTTGAATCCAGTAAGGGGTAACAAAAATATTTATGCATGAAAAGGGGATACTGTTCAAAGGGTTGTTGAAGGTTGGTTTTGCTCTCTGCTTTTAGAACATAACATAGGGTCACCCAGTCCTGGGGAGGGCTCCTGAGTATCAAATCTGAGGCTAAGGAACCTTCAGTTCACCTCTGTCCTCTAATAGCAGGTGCTGAGTGTAGACAGAGGTGGGGGTGGAGCTTGCAGGGAGGATGGTCCCAGCATGGTGTTCATGTCTGGAATCACAAGTCCTGGAAGGAAGAGGTGCCTCAGGATCTGGGCTGGGGTTGAATTGGGGCTTCAGGGAGCATGGTCAGCTGCAACAGAATTAGGTCATGGTCCTGGAGATGCCAGTGGATGCAGCATGAAGGTGCTGAGCCAGGCTGACTGTCAGTGCCACGGCTGCCCTGAGCTATAGTTCTTAAAACATGGGGCCTGAGGAGGGTGCTGGTGACAGCAAGGATCTGAAGAGACTCCTTTTTCAAAATCCTTTCATGCTGCCCTCCCTCTACATGGTGTAGCAGCTTTCTGTGTAGGAGCAAGCATTGCCATTTCCACCAGCAGGGAAGCTGGGGGACCCAGGGAAGGAAGGAGGCTTGCCCAGGGTCACATGGCTAACCAGAAACAAGCCCAGTCCCAGTCAGTACTCTTAGGCCTCTCGGTGGCTTTTCTGCTTCAGCTCAGCCTTTCTAGGGGTCCCTTGGGCTGCCCTGTCCCTTGCTCCCCATCTCTGTTACCTCTCCCGGGATGGAGGACCAGCGTATTTGGCAGCCTGAGGTCTGGGGTTGGTGGAGGAGAAAGACAGGGGCAGGAACGTTGGAAGCAGGTTAGCCATGAGGCCTGGGGCCCATGGCTGGGAGGAGCGAGAGAGCCACCATGGGAGATGGCACTGGGAAGCTGGGCTGTGTAGCTGGGACCTGGTAAGGGAGGGGACACCCACAAGTGTAGGGGTGGTGTGAGTTGAGGCCTCTGCCAGGCAGTGCCTCGTCCAGAGCCCTGAGGAGCCCCCTTCCTCCCACCATGTTGAGTGGGGTGTGGAGGTCCCACTTGGGATTCTGCAGCTGTGGGATGTAGTACTGGTTTAGGAGGCATGAGCCACAGAGGGGACACTAGTGGGTAGGGGATTGTAAAATGTGGACATGGGCTGTTCTTAGATTAATCATGGGAGAGATTTATAGGGTTTGGGAAGCATGTTGTGTTTCCAGACTTGCCTTGTTTAATGCGCAGACCAGACTGGCAGGACAGGTATGTTTAGGCATCGCCATGGTCAACAACCTGAGGCTCAGAGAGCTAAAGTGACTCACCAGAGCCCAGCAGCTGGCTACTGGCAGTTAGGCCAGCATTCCAGACTCCTGGTTCCCAGTGGTGGAGTCTGCTGTGGAAGGTCTGGGATCCTGGGTGGAAACACCCAGATGAACAGCCTGGCAAAGACCCCCACAAGCCTTGGGGAGATTCTGCTGAGTAGCCAGCTCCATGGTGGGTTCAGTTCCCCCAAAGAGGGCTGAAGGGAAAAGGGGCTGTTGCTGCTGCCTGTGCTGGGTGCCTAGGGCCAGGCCTGAAGGCATGCATGCTACCCTGGCTGTGCTGGGCACTGTCTGTCTTCCCAGGGGTTTCTCCACCATTTTACCTCCTCCACAGCTAGCTGAAGCTGCCCTCCCCCAGCCCAGATAAACTTAGGGTGACTCATTTCTCCAGGCCTTCCGTCCTGTCATGGGTATGCCCCATCTGCCTCAGTGCTGGCCCCTGGAGTGAGGCAGGATGGCTGTGAGCGTGCCATGAGACCTGTGCCATGGTGGATCTGCATCTCTGCTTGCACAGGTGTGCCATGTGATGCTGTGTGCTGGCAGGACTCATGGTTCATACTGCTACATTTGTGTCTTTCTGGATCTTAGGTGTGTTATGAGTCTGATTTTTTTACTGAACTTAACTTCGATACGGAGGTCCTTAGTAACTGAACTTAGATACGGAGGTCCTTGGATACATTCATGGGAAATGGAATGAAAAGATAAGCTCATTGCTGTGCAAAAAAAGTTAATACAAGGGTCTTCAAAAGTTCATGAATAATAAAAAAAAAATAAAAGCTATGTCTGGATTAAACTTTTTTTGTATCCAAAAAAAAAAACTTGTCTTTTCATCCATTTTCCATGGTTGACGAATTCTCATATGACTGTATGTAGGTGTGTTTGTGTGTGCATTTGGAGTGAGCATCAGTTCCTGATATGCCTGCATGGAAGTCACAACAGGTGGAGAACAGTGTTGGCCACGGGGAGGGGTGTGTGGGAAGGGATGGAGAGCTGCCTCCTTAGGGTCCACCGTCAGTTCCATTTCCCTCATTGTCTACATTGAGTTATCTACTGCATGCCAGCCACCGGGCAGAACAAGGTCTTTCTGCATGTTCCTTTCTGCAAAAGCAGAAAAAATTCTCTGCCGTGTGTCTGGTGTGATGAAGAAAACAAATGTTTAAATGTTAATCACCTGTGGGTCTCAAAGCCCAACTCCTGAAGTTGAGAGCCTGGCAGCTCAAGGTTGCTTTGGCCATAGGTGCCTCTTGAGAAAGTCAGCTTAGGCCAGGCTCGCCCTAGGTCAGCTGCGGCCCCAGCACTTAGCAGATGTGTGACCCTGATACTGACATCTCTTCCTTCATGGTAGATGACATGGCTGATGTGTGCCAAGTTTCAGTGCATAGAGCTCAGCCGATGGTGACACGCTATCTGTCATTGTAGGGTCCCTCTTTCCATAAGACATGCCACAGATAAACAAGGAGACACATCCCGTCTGAAGTCTAGAGGTGCTCTTGGCATAGCAGTGCACACCTGGCATAGCAGTGCATACTGGCTCCTTGAGAATCCTGCCCTGCTCCCTGGGGGCTAGCCTGGATGAGTGAGGGTCCTACAGGGAAAGCAGAACTGCTTGTGGATGAGCAAGGGGGCTTTAGAAAGTTCCTGGGGAGCATAGGGTTATGAAAAGACCATGCATGGATTTCAAAATGTTTGCACTGAAGTAAATGAATAGTTTTGATTTTATTTTCCACAAACCCTAGAGACCTCCCTGATATGGAGGTCAGAGCCTGTGAGGAGAGGGTGGGTTGAAGAGGCTGTGGTTGGCAAGGATGCAACCACCTGAGAGGGAATTCAGGGCCCAGGGGACCTGAGGAAGGGTCTCCTAGGAGGGCGAGAGTAGTTGGTGTGAGTGGACAACTGATGGCTGCCAGGGACCTGATGGCTGGCCCTTTGGCCAGGGCTGGGGGAGGCAGTACCTGTGGCAGTCTTGCTGCTCTGACAACAAAGGATACGAGAGGTCCACTTCTTCCTTCACCACCTGGGGCCCGAATCTCTTCCAGGGGCCTGTCATTTGGGCAGATTTGGGGAGGTCTGCACAGGTCCCTGAGCCGTCTGCCCTGGCGTGTGGCCTTGCTGTTCACCCTGGCTGCTATCTGTCCCCTCCCTGCCCCCCACCCCAGCCTCTGCTTCAACCAAAGCTCCTTTGTTACCTCCTCTGCCCCCAGGCCTCGCCACCTGTCGCAGACCACAATCCCATCTTTGTGTGGTGGGGCAGTTGTCATGGCAGCTGGGCTCAGCTGAGGCCTTCCTATCAGCTCAGTGTGGGAAGGACTGGGCTCAGAGCCAGCTGGTGGCAAGGGGGAAGGTGACCAGGACCATGTCTCCAGGCTCATCTCCTGCGTGTGGGCCTCTGCCCCAGGACTTACTGAGCAGCGGAAGGGAAGGGGGGTGAGTCTGGGACCATCCCCGTGTGATGGACTGAGTGGCCTTTCAGAGGCCTTCGGCTTGTGTTTCCTGCCAGGGCATTTTCCTGGGCAGCCTGTTTCCTGGGCGTTCCTCCAGTCAGCTGAATGATGTATCAGGCTGGTGAGCTAGAGAAGCGGGGTGGAGGGAGGGGAGGGCTAAGTGGCACAGCAGGTGAGGGGCAGAATGGAAAAGAAGTCCAAGGGAGGGCCCCCCTCCCCCGCCCGGAGGCATGGGTGAGCTGGAGAGGAGTTTGTTGGTGTGGCTCTCCCAGGGCTCTGGCTGCAGGACGCCCACTGGTGCTGTTTTCCAGCACACAGGTGGAGAAGGGTCTCCAGAGATGTGGCCTAGCACCCCCATTCCTGTCCTCTGTGTCCCCTTCTGCTTTACTCCTACTTGTACTCCTCCATGGACGAGGACAGGGCAGCTCTCCCTTGAGCCCTGGTGCTGTCGGGGACAGAGGGGCCAAGGCAGCAGGAGGAGGAGGCCAGTATCAGTCGCCCAGGATGGGGCCCTGCTGTCACCTGTGGTCACTGCCTGGAAGGCTAAGCAGGTGCAACAGAGCCCTCTTCCATTTGGCATAGGGCCTTCCAGTTGTGGGGTGTAGCTTGAGCCCATCCCTCTGTTCTGGCCGGCTACTCATGGCCCACATCTGGACCCCAAGTCTTTGGGTCCCTCTCTTGCGGGACCATAAGTCCCGTTGGAGTGTGACTTCCCTGAGGCCTGGGAGGAAGGGAGCATTGGGGAGGGTTCAGTGCCCTTCAGCCCTCACTGCACACACTGCACATCTTCATGCTGTACCCCAAGCCAGTTAGGGTCTGTGAGCAGCCACAGGAGGAGGCTCAACAGGCCCCTGTCAGGAAAAACAATTCCAAAGAAAATCTCTTGCCAACCTGGAGAAGGTCGGCCCACAAGCCAAAGATAAAGAAAACAGGTTTTCCCCTTGTCTCCCCCGAATATGTATGGAGATACTGCAATGTGGCCCTTCTCCCAGGCAATCTACAGATGGAGCAGCTTGCCCTGTACAGAGCCGGTAACACACTGCACACACACATTCTTAGGCTAAACTGTAGGGGACCTTAAGAGTAAGGGGGGATGGTTCTTGTTTTATTTTATTTCTTTGGTAGACTTCTGTTCCCCAGTCCACAGCCTCACTAGCTCTGTAGGTGCAGATTCCGCATGTGAGTACCTGTCCCCAGATTGTAGATTGTGGAAGGGGTCCTGGGACAGGAAGAGGGTTGCCTGGGTGCCATGCGGCTCTCTGGGGCCAGGGGTAGTCACAGAGCTGGGTGCCTAGAAGAGGACATGGGCTCCTGGCAGTGTGAGGGATGAACAATGGGTGGCCAGGGAGATAGCCAGGCCACAGGTTCTTGCTGCATCCTGGGCGCAGGCAGGTGAAAACAGACCCCTAAGGCCACCAGTGTGGTCCGTGAGCAAAGACCCCCCCAGTGCTGCCAGCGTGGGCACCATGAGCGCAGACCCCCTGTGCCGCCAGCGTGGACACAGTGAGCTGAGAAGCCACCATGAGCCCCTCCCGGAGTGGCAGCCCAGTGGCTGGCAGCATGTTTGGTAAGTGCCCTCTGCAGGCCAGGCAACGTCCTCGGTCTAGTGCATTCAGCAGCGAGCATGAACATTTCCTGTTCATGTGTTGGTGAGGAATAAATAGACAAGCAGAAACCATGTCAGGCAGCAGAAAGGCTTAGGGTGGCGTTAGGTCCGTGCCTGTGTAGAAGGCTACGCTGAGAAGGAGCTATTTTAGTAGAAATGGCAAGGGGGTGAGGCAGGGCAAGGCATAGTCTGTCACCTGCCATGTTCCAGGCCTGAAGACTTAGGGCATTAAAACAAGGTGTGGGGGGTGGAGCTAAGTCTCCATGTACATCAAGGGCTGGGCTTGGCTGTATACATCCATGCTCGTTCAGGTGGACAGCTCCGCAGCACCCTGGCAGGGGTGTCTAGAAGAAGGGGCTGCCAGGTTTTTGTCCAGTTCTACCATTCAGGTGCCTCTGCTGCTTGAGGCACATCAGGAGTCCTCTCTGGCCTAGTTTCTCCCTCCTGAAATGGGAATTATACCTATTTGACCTGCCTGGCAGGTATGCATGCGATTAAAAATCCTGCACATTTCAGCCGAACTCCTGGATCTAAAATGCTTTGTGAAAAGCAGGGAGAGTAGGGTTTAAGATGAGAGGGGCTCACATCCTGGCTTTTGTTCTCCCACAGATCAATTCATGTCCTCCCATCCCACCCACAGACAGCAGATCTGGGACGTAGCCCCTGCTGACACCTCAGGAGGCTCCCAGGGGTAGAGAGCCACCTAGCTGGTAACAGCATAGAAGACGGGGGTGGAGAAGGAGCCTCTCCCTCCCAGGCCTGCCTGCCCTTGTCCTCTCCATGGCCAAGGTGAATTCACTGCCCTCAATCAGTACCTTTTAGCATATCGACATGCTGGCAGAGGTCCAGGATCTTGGAAGGTCAAGTCAAAATGTGAAAGAATGGAGCAAAGTCAGAAGCTATGGGGCTTTAAAAAAATGACAAAGTGCATTCTGTTAGTTCTGCAGGAGGTGAACACACACACACAGAGTATGGAAACTGAGGTATCCTCTAAGTGGTAGAGCAGGGGCTGCTGTTAATGAGATCTGGAGAACCAGCATGGGGTAGGAGAGCAGGACACAGCAAGTGCTGTTGTCAGCGTCTTCATTTCTGGCAGCTGCAGCTCCTGGGGTCCCTAGGGGTGACAGTCCTTAACAGCTAACACCTCAGGCAGGTGTGGTAAAGTACAGCAGTCAATTTCCACATCTCCTGGACAAGTGGCCTGACACAGAGGTGCACGGGGACTTGACCATGAGCCTGTCCAGGACTCATCCCCTCAGGGCTGCAATATTCAGCCCTGGTCTGCCCTCGGAAGGGAGTCCAGATACTATGATGCTGCTATGCAGTCATCACACACGGGATGGTGTAGACAAAATAAAAAGGTGCTAAGTCGGCACTGCCGCTCCATGGGTGCAGAGTTTCAGAGGGTGACGCACACTTCCTGAAATAGCCGATGGTGATGGTTACCCAGCACCCTGAGTGACTGTCCTTACTGCCACTCAGCTGGGGCACGTGCCTGATTGCCATTCACCCTTCACCGCATGGACTTGAGAGAACCCAAGGGTCATCTTTTTGTCGGAGGGCAACTACTTGGTTCATGCCCTAAGCAAATTCAGCCAGGCAAAGCTAGGAGTCCTGGGATGCTGAGGCACTGTACGATACCCCGTCACTCTGGACCAGTGATGCCCTTGCTGTCGAGTGTGTTCTGAATGAGCTACCTGGCTGCCTTGTTGGACACACAGTGCCATTGATACTTCTGTTGGCCTACCTTTCAGTTAAGGGCATATCATCAGGACTTGGGTGTTCAAGCTCTGCCACTCTGTAGTTTAAGTCAGCATTTCTATGTTCAAATGTTTCCTCTTAGTAAAATAATTTCTGGGTCGATGCAGTGGCACAGCAAGCTAATTCTCTGCACTGTGGCACTGGCGTCCCATATGTGTCCCAGTGGCTCTAGTTCCCATCCAGCTCCCTGCTTATGGCCTGGGCAAACAGCAGATGATGTTCCAAAGCCTTGAGCCCCGGCACCCATGTGGGAGAACTGGAGGAAGCTCCTGGCTTCAGATTGGCTCAGCTCTGGCTGTTGTAGTCATCTAGGGAATGAATCAGTGGGTGGAAGATCTCTCTGTTTCGCCTTCTTTCTCTATAAAATCCCACCTTCCAAATTAAAAAAAAAATACGTATTTTAAAAAATGATTTTTTTATGACCAAGCCCCTGGGGGCTCACTTCCAGAGCACACTGATCAGCAGAAGAACTGGCATCTTACAGGCCTCTCCCACGACCTCCCCACCCTGCGATGGTCAGACATAACAAAGGCGACTAGATTCTTTGTGGCCTTAGAACTAAAGGCCACTAGGTTAGAGATGAGAGGCTTTTTTTTTTTCTTCATGTCTTTTATAAATCTAAAGGACTTTTAGATTACAAAATGTGAGTGTTCTCACAGATTCAGGTAACAGACAGAGCAAAGGCTGTTTTGGCTCCCTGCGTCCCGCCCTGCTGTCATCTACATCATCCCTGAGGGTGGCCAGCAGCTTCAGGCTGGTGTGCATTGTTCTGGATCATGCACGTACAAGGAGACTTCTAGAAGTTCACCAAGGAGCCAGTGTGATGGCAGTGATCCAACGTCTGGCCACCCCCACTGGAGGAGACCTGGACATGCTATTTGTTCGGCAAACTCCATCCCTTTAGAAATGGGATCCGTAGGGATGCTATGAACTTGGCCATTTTCTCCTTGTTCTCTGGAGATTTCCCTAGCTTGCTTGCTTCAACCTTCCCTGCATCTCCTGGGCCTCAGGTTAGAGGAAGTGCGCAGCCAGTGTCTGGGGGACCCCTGCCCTTTGCGGTGGAGTACTTCATTCATCTTTCTTCTCTTGGATGTTGCTCCTTGTCTCGCTTCCCAACCTCACTCTCTAGTCCCTCTCCGCTGGTTTCTCTTTTGTTTCTTTCCCCCTACATCCTTCTCTTTTGTTCTGTCTTCACCTCTCCAGCTCTCCGTGAGCCCTTGGCCTTTCCTCCCTTCAATCCTGCCAGCAGGAGTGCCCTCTCCACGGGTTGGTGATGAAGATCAAGCAAGAGAAGCCCGAGTGGCTGCTGCAGACGCTGGTGCCGCAAGCCGTGCTGTCAGACAGAGACAAGGAAAACATTTTCCAGCAGCGCCGGGGCCTCTCGCCATGCCAGACCACCGGGAAGCCTCGAGCCTTGGGGACGCAGGAGGAGACTGGCGGTCCAAGGTGGACCCCTCACACTGAGCAGGAGGCAGGGCTGGCAAGCCGAGCTCCTGCCGCCCCCGGGGCCCTGAGCCCGGCACTCTCTGCCGGCGAGGGTCACTTTGTGTGCCTGGACTGCGGAAAACGGTTCAGCTGGTGGTCGTCCTTGAAGATTCACCAGCGCACCCACACAGGTGAGAAGCCCTACCTCTGCGGCAAATGCGGCAAGCGCTTCAGCCAGAAGCCAAACCTGGTGCGCCACCAACGACACCACACAGGCGAGAGGCCCTTCTGCTGCCCGGAGTGCGAGAGGTGCTTCAGCCAGAAGCAGCACCTGCTCAAGCATCAGAAGACCCATTCCCGGCCCGCTACCCACTCGTGCCCCGAGTGCGAGCGCTGCTTCCGCCACCAGGTGGGTCTCCGCATCCATCAGCGCGCGCATGCCCGGGACCGCCAGGGCACGCACACTAGTCTGCACGAGCTCCGGGATGCAGTGGCACACCGGGCCTGTCGCCCGCAGCGGGGACTTCCCCGGGGACGGCCGGAGTGGGCCTGGCTGGGGCTCTGCCAGCGTTGGTGGGGCCATGCAGGGACACAGACTGCAGTTCTAGGCCTGTCAGGTCCCGGTGAGCAGCGCCAGTTCATCTGTAATGAGTGCGGCAAGAGCTTCTCGTGGTGGTCATCGCTGAACATCCACCAGCGCATCCACACGGGCGAGAGGCCCTACGCGTGCCCTGAGTGCGGCCGCCGCTTCAGCCAGAAGCCCAACCTGACGCGGCACCTGCGCAACCACACGGGCGAGCGGCCGCACCAGTGCCTGCACTGCAGCCGCAGCTTCCGACAGAAGCAGCACCTGCTCAAACACGAGCGCACACACATGCCCGGCGCCCAGGCATTACCTTGTCCCAGCTGCGGGAAGAGCTGCCCCAACCGAACTGCACTACGCGCCCACCTACGTGCTCATGCTACTGCTGCCAAGCCGCTGTGCCCGGGGCCTGAGGTGACAGGTGCAGAGCCAATCCCGGAACCCAAAGCTGAGGATCCCCAGGGCGTGGCTGCACCACCGTGCAGCCCTCAGCGTCCACAGGGAGTCGGAGAAGGGTCCTGGGGCCGAGGGACCAGCGAGCCCCGCCAGTTCATCTGCAATGAATGTGGCAAGAGCTTCTCGTGGTGGTCGGCACTGACTATCCACCAACGCATCCACACGGGCGAGCGGCCTTACCCGTGCCCCGAGTGCGGCCGCCGCTTCAGCCAGAAGCCCAACCTGACGCGGCACCAACGCAACCACACGGGAGAGCGGCCCTATCTGTGCACCACCTGCGGCCGCGGCTTCAGCCAAAAGCAGCACCTGCTCAAGCACCAGCGTGTTCACCGTGGAGCCCAGGAGGAGACGCTGTAGCGCACTGGGACCCAGGCCGACCCGCGCTGGTGTGTGTTGGGAGGGAGTTATTTGCAGGGAGAATGTGTGAGCATGGCCCAGCTCTCCCGGGTGGGACTCTCTCAAAAGGTGGCCTCCTCAAAACTGAGGTTCTGAAAACACAATTCCAGCAGCAGCTGAAGGGATGCTGGGAGCTGAGGGGAGAAGGCAAAGCCAGCGGTCCTCACTCTGAGTGTGAAGGTTACCTTGAGGGGCTGTCCACTACCCTCTTAGAGGTGATCCTGGACCTTGGGCTCTGAGCGAGGGAGCTGCTGGGAATTCTAGTGGGACTCCTGGTGTGAACTGGTCCAAGTGTGGATTGGTCAGCTGTAGCAGCAGCAGGTCACATACTTGGCGTGCAGGATGGCCAGGGAGACCACATGGGAGACTATAGGGATTGTGGCTGGAAAGAGGCAAACCTGTTTCCAGCACCAAGGACAGTGTCAGCACTTACTGGCCATTCAAGACATGGGAAAAACGAATGGTATGCTGGTGCTTCCCCAACCCCGACTGCCCCACTGCTCAGGGTGCTGTGCATGGTCGGCCTGACCCCAGCACCACTGTGCAGACTGATGGTCAGGGCTGGAACACAGCCAGGCAGGGTGGTCTTGCCCGAGGTTTGGTTGCTGAATAGAAAGCCAGGTGTGCTGGGGCAGCCTGGAGAGGGCTAGCAGGCTGGACTGACTTGACCATTTCTCAGCCCGTGTGTTTGTTACAGAAGAGAAAAACGAAGGGTCACATAGTTCACTTGGTATCCTCCTTTCTGTGTGTCCATCCTTGCTGAAGCCGGTGTGTGTGTGTGTGTGTGTGTGTGTGTGTGTGCGCACGCACGCTCTTTGTGCCACTCCAGGTAAACTTGGTATCACTTCCCACAAACACCTAGTCCTCCAGAGGTCCCAGCAGGGTTGCCTGAAGCCTTGGTATTGACACCAAAGAAACCAGGACTTGGGCCTAGGCTGTGATATTTCCTGGTATCTTCCCAAAGGAGGGGAAGGGATCAGAGCGGGTGGGTGTTGGGGTGCTGGGGTTGGACAGGTACGTAATAAGAAAGCAGAACCCACGCGTGGCCTCGGAGAAGGATGAACAGCCCCTTCCCACCTCCCTGGAGCCTGACTCCTTTTCAGTGGAGAGAAGTGCTTCCTCCCTCCGGGAGCCGCCATGTTCAGCCCCGCTCCTGGTCAGCCCTCCTTCCAGATCTGGTTTTCGTACACTCCACCTAGGAAAAGCTGTAGCTGTTGCAACATCACAAGCAGACACATGGAGGCGACGTGGAGGACAAGGTGCCCTGTGGCCATCGCAGCTTACCTAGGCACCCAGTGCTGATAGTGGTCAGCCAGGACTGCTGAGTTCTGGTCCAGTGTGATCACGAGATCTCACACCGTGGGGACGTGTATGGGGCTCCTCTCACCCACCCGAGTACTCGGTTCTAAGAATGTACAGGAAACCAAGCTAGAAACATTTTTCTGAGCATCCTACTGCAGGTCGGACAGCTCCCCACCTCTCACCCAGTGATACTCTACAGCTCATCAAACCCTACTGTACCCAGGGGCCTCCTCTTTGCCATTTAGCAAATCCTGAAGCCAATTCAAGCAAAGTCAATTACTGCAGGAAGGTGTCTGAGAATGGCCATCCTTCCTGGGTAGGAAATCGGTGCCTGCAAGATGGAGCCACAGAAACCCTGCTCCCTATAGAACCTGGCACCTGGATGGCACAGGGAGCTACTGAGTTAAAATCTGCAGGAGGGTCTTTGCAAGAGAACACATAACATTCCATATACGGCCTGTGCTTAATGTCCAAATCACTCAAGAGCAGCCTTAGTGGGACTGGAGATGAACAGAGCCCCATGCTGCCACTACCAATGCCTCCAACCAAATTCAGGAGAATGCCTGTTCCCTTTTCCCAGCTGACCTGCTCCCTCACCATTAGGTGCTAGAGGTCACCAGGGGGACTGGGGTATATGCCCACTGGTGAGATAGGAATGCACACCATTGGCTCATCACACACGCCCACTGCACACTGGGGGAGGTGCTACACTTCTGGGTATGCTGCAGTGGGTGAGACACAGTTCTTGTCCTCAAGGAGTTCAAAGCCCTTCCTGGAAAGTCACCTGATCACATACAACTTGCAGGACCTGTGTGGTCAAGCCTAGAACGTGTTGTTCTCAGCCCCCACCCTGTCAGCAAGGCTTCCCAATTCATTATCTCTGTTAATTTCACCATGTGTCCGTGATGCCCAATGGGCAGTGATATTGCCAATGGACACCCTGTAGAGGAGGCCAGGGCAGTGTGACTTGTCTGCTGGGTCATGTTGCAAACTGGCAGCAGGTCCCACATCTCTTGATAACCATGTTCATGGTCACAACCACAGGTTGCTCCAAGGACAATGTGGCATTGGCAACTTTAATTTTCATTCTCATTTTAAAATAACACTGGATCATAAGATATTTAGAGACAAATGAAATCCATGAGAACACAGCGAACTTCTTACTCTGGTGGCTTACAATTCAAGATCTGGAATGTGCCAAGATTAAGAGGTTGCAAAGGGCAACAAAAAATTCCGAGTGAACAGTCTGCTCCACAGCCAAGTACATGCAGTCTGCAGTGAGGAGCTTCGGCCAGGCTCGGCTGGGTCAGATGGACCTCATAGAGCTGGGGTTCCTGGAGTGGCTCAGGAAAAACAACATAGATACTCGGAAAATGATGATCCATTGGCAACGGTGTGTGTTTCAAGTCAGCTTGTAAGGCTGCCAGCTTCCTTGGGAAAATTTCCTGTGCCACTGCCCAGCCTCCAGGGTCATTGGGCTCAGCTGCCACAGGGAGTATCCTGAAAGCAGGCTGCTCATTAGGCACAGGTGCACTGACCGAGGGAGGCAGCTGGCCTTGGCAAGGACAAGCAGGGCCTTGGCAAGACAGAGACTGGAAAGCATAGGGGATGCTTCTGAAATACTGTATTATTTTTAAATTGGTTTCGGTAAAGAAATATCTTTGACCTTTTGACTGCAGGAGTGTTGTTGCCAGAAATAGTAGGTTCTCATATTAGCACCATTCGTATGGATCACAACAGGGACACGGAGAGAAAAATGAGTAGTTTCTCTTCGCTTATCCCTTAGGCTAAAAAAGAATGGGCCTCAGGTTTGGGGGCCTGCCGGAGTCCAGCTCCAGCTGAGTTCGGAACTCGCGAAGGGTGCGTGGATGAGGCACAAAGAAAGAGACGGACCACTAGGACTTCATCATAATGGACGATGCACAAAAGCTGTCTGCTTTATGTATACAAAATCAGTCAAACTCTGGCTCAGGCTTTTTACGTCATCGTCAAGTGGGTGTTTCTAAAGATAACTCTGCCATTTGTTTCACCTAAGGCTAGGATGTTATTCACCTGGTGCCTGGCACCTGGCGCCTGGCTAGGAAAAAGTTCTCAATGGATGGTGCATATCAATCACTAACACATTCCTACTACAATTACTCTACAGCTTGGTGTTGAGACAGTCAAGGAAGGAAGGGCTTCACAGGAGGGACCTAAAAGATCAAAGAAAGAGGGAAAGAATAGATTCCACTACACCTGAAGACAGAACACCCTTGATTAGCATAGGATTAAAAGGGGAGTTAGCACCCTTGATTAGCATATTGCCACAGGATGCAGCTGTAATAGCAATAACAGTTTTTTGGCTAAAAAACGCAACAGCAACATCAGCTTCTAAGCTCCCATTGATATTTAACAGTAACTCCGCAGAGACAGACAATGCCTAAATAGATTACAGAAATCTGAATGGGGTTGTCCAGTGTCCATGCAAAGGGAGGCAGAGCTGCATTCAGGTGTTGTAGAGACATCCGCAGGGCCTTGCCACACAGCGGGACATTCCTTGCGGCCTTGCCTGCAAAGGAACGATACTCTTCACACCTTCCTGTCTTCCACATCCATCACAGGAACCCCAGCAGGAGCCAGCTTTGTGCAGTAGAACACGACGGACAGAACTGTCCTACATCTGCACTGTCTGGGATTCTAACCTCTAACCTACATGTGGCACAGTAAAGACATATTTCTGGAGTTGGACTATCTCCGCCACCTAAACTATAGGTCTTTGAAAGGTTACCTCTGGAAAGTAGGTAGTGTAGTTTATGGCACACACATAGCACTCAGTACATGGTGGCTGTATCACTGTTTTCATAAACTCTAAACCACTTGCAGGGCGTTTGTGCCTATACAAAGAGACGGGTTTCTTCTTGCTTATCTTGTTAAAGAATGTACCATCCCCAGCGCTGAGTTAAGTCTGCTGCAAATTTAAGGGCTTGGCTGAACTGATGTCATAGGTCACATCCTGGGTTTTAAATCCCAGCAAAGAAAAATTTGGAGCAGTTGAGACCTCATATCCAGAATTCCATAACTTCCTTTGGGTCTCTGAAGCCCCTTTCAGTCCTCAAAATTGTGGTCAGGGTTGTAGCTTGGCCGGCTACTCCTCACGTCTTGCTGCTGCTCAGCCTGCACGCTGGAGGGTCTTGGGAATGTCGTCACCACACAGCTGCCCCAGCTTTCATGTATGTAGCTCACAGACATGAATTCATTCACGCACACACTGGCTGAAGACCAATACTACCTGCTTTGAGGTTCTGATGGAGTTTCTAAGAATGTGCTATTGTTGTGTCGGGATTTTGCGATTCCCAGAAAATCATCAGGAGTCTAAAGTCAATGCAAACTCATAAAGGTGATTTATTCAAAACTAGCCTAGGATCCCAGCCCAGCAGGACGGGGGAGTAGTAGCAGCCATCTGAGGGGCAGCCACTGCTTACCGCCAAGGTGGCCGAAGCAGGCAAAAACTGCAGCAGAAGGGGCGGAAGGAGGTCCAGAAGAAAAAAAAAAAAAAGGGAAAAGGGGCTGAGGTTCAACAGAACAGGGTTTTTATACATTTCAGGCCAATTCCACACAATTATACAGTCATGATTGGTCAGTTTAACTGTTAACTTTCAAAAAGAACAACTTGGCAAGCTTCTATTGGTGGGTTTGAAGCAAGCAACTTTCAAAATGTACAAACTGATGGGCTATAGGGCAATGGGTCTTATCTAACACACCAGGGGCCTCCTTCCTGGGAATGTTCTGCCTACGTGACCTGCCAGGTGTCCTGCCGGGTGTCACGTAAACTCTCAGGCCTGGAGTTCACACAGCCCCCAGCCAAGCAAGTAAAGCAGAAAACACTTAGGTTCTTCACTGCATCTGAAGTTGGAGGTCAGGGAGCTCTGGGATCCGCTGGGCCAGCCCTGAAGGTGGAAGTGCTTACAGGTGGGGTGGTGGGAGAGGGGCTGGCAGAACTGAGCTTAGCTGGTGCAGCCCCCTACAGGAGAGGCTGGGGTGGGGCGGCAGGAGAGGGGAGTGGTCGGGTGGCGAGGGCAGCAGTCTGGAGCTGCCTAAGGAAAGTACTAGGGTGATCTGTTTATTTAGCTGGGATAGCCCAGGGCAAAAACAGCAGCTGGGCCTGGGTGGAGTTCCTCCTTGACACAGGCGCCATGGGCCAGCTGTTCTCCAGGACGCCTTGGCAGTGGGCAGGCCTTTGTGACAGCCCAGAATCCATCTGCCACATGGGCCTCCAAGGCTGGGGTGGGTCACGCACCGGCCCTTGCTGGCCTGGCTGAAGAAGCAGAGCTGCCTCTGTAAAATGTCACCGCGTTGCCAGCCTGTTGCATTCCTCACGGCACAGGGGCAAGGGGGTAGGGGTGTGAGGATGTGTGTCTGCAACCAGGGAAGTGAAGTGACTTGGCTGAAATCAGATGGTGGCAGAGCCAAGGACAGAGGCCTCTGGGAGCCTGAGGTCTTCCCCGCTGAGACAGGGAGCGCCCCGGGGGGGTGCTGTCTGCCACTGCCATTGCCAGCTGTGTGCATTCCCTTTGTATTTTGGCACAGCCTACCTAGAAAATGCTGCAAATATACAGCTGACATCCTCAGATATATTCTTGATTTTGCTTTTGAAAACCTCGTCTCCACTCCGTGTCCCCCTCTCTCTTGCCCCCAGGAGAGAGGCACGCTGGATGCTACTGCAGGAGTAGTGGGAAGCTCCTGGTGGGTGGTCATGGCTTGGCCTTCTTAGTCGAAAGGTCCTGTTGTCAACGCCAGGGGAATCTCAAACTTGGCCTTGGGGTAAATGGATGGATGAATTCATGTCTTGGGCCTCTATTAAAAATGCCTATCTCCTCAAAATGTCTGATTCAGGAAGCCCCACCTACCTCAACGATGCCCCATGGGAGCACTGCTGATGGGCACGTGTGGGGGGTGGGTCGGCTGGGACAGTGGCCAGCACTTACCTCCAGGTCTGGTGGCAGGCACAAAGGTCTGAATTTACTGTCTAGTGGCTGGCCTCACTTGGAATTATTATTATTATTATTATTTTTGTAATGTATTTTTATTTGTTTGAAAGGCAGAGTTAAGAGAGAGAGAGAAGTATCTTTGGTCTGTTGGTTCATTCCCCAAATGGCCACAATAGCCAGAGTTGGGCCAAGCTGAAGACAGGAGCTCCCTCAGGGTCTCTCCCATGGGTGCAGGGGTCCCAGGACTTGGGTCATCTTTTGCTGCTTTCCCAGGCACATTTGCAGGGAGCTGGATCAGAAGTGGAGCAACTGAGACCCTAACTGTGCCCATTTGGGATGCTGACACTGCAGGCAGAGGCTCGACCTGCTAGACCACCATGTGGTCCCTACTTGGAACCCATGGCTCCCAGTGGGACACGGTGCCTCTGCAGAGCTGAGTGGACACTCAGGCTTCCGGGAGGCCCCCTGTGGTCTCCCAAAGCCCAGCACCAAGGAAGTCACCTCTGCTACCTGGTGGAAAGAACATGCCTTGGCCTGGGGGAATCCCAACTCCTCCCTTTACCAGAGGTCACAGACAAAGCTTCCTGATATTCCCCTGACTCTTGTAACTGCGCAAATCACTTTCCTGCTGGAGCCCCAGCCAAGCCCAGGTTGTTGTTTGTGGTCACTGCTGTCAAATCCTGTGCAGAAGCGAGCCAGCCCAGGTGACCTGCCTTTCGACTGTCCCTGCCCACTTAGAGCTTTGGGTCCTGGGAGAAGCCACCCTGAGATCCAGTTTTATTTTTCCATCTATAAAATGGGATAATAATTCCTGCCCAATCTAGTCTGAGCATTTTTTAAAAAAGATTTATTTATTTTTATTAGAAAGTCAGATATATAGAGAGGAAGATCTTCTATCTGCTGGTTCACTCCCCAAGTAGCTGCAATGGCCGGAGTTGAGCTGATCCAAAGCCAGGTGCCAGGAGCTGCATCTGGGTCTCCCACATGGGTGCAGGGACCCAAAGCTTTGGGCCGTCCTCGACTGCTTTCCCAGGCCACAAAGAGGGAGCTGAATGGGAAGTGGAGCTGCCGGGTTACGGGCCAATGACATGTGGTATCCTGGTGAATGCAAGGCAGACTTTATTTATTTTAAAGATTTATTTATTTATTATGGAAAGTTAAATACACACACAAGAGGAGAGACAGAGAGAAAGACCTTCCGTCCAATGATTTACTCCCCAAGTGACCACAACAGCTGGAGCTGTGCCGATCTGAAGCCAGGAGCCAGGAACTTCCCCCAGGTCTCCCACATGGGTACAGAGTCCCAAGTCGACCGCTTTCCCAGGCCACAAGCAGGGAGCTGGATGGGAAGTGGAGCTGCCGGGATTAGAACCGGCGCCCATATGGGATTCTGGTGCGTTCACGGTGAGGAATTTATCCACTCGGCTACGGCGCGGTGCCCTGCACATGGTTATTGGAAACGTACCACGTGGCAATGGATGGCAAGGTTTCTTACAGATAAGGGATATTATTACGTTGCAATGGGAAACTGGAATTTGGCCCCGCCCTCTCCTAGCAGCTGTTCTCCGACGTCACAAGGACGTCTTTGGCGTGACCATCATGGACTCAGTTCCCAGTAGGTGGGGCAGTTAGGTATCCGACTTCCTCCATGGTGGAAGAACCACCCTGGTGACAGAACTCAAGTCCTACAGTAAGGTGGGCTTTGGCAAAACTGCCAGCGCCTCCACCTCCCCACCCCCACCTCCTATGAAATCAGACCTCCAGCCCCGGGGGGCTTCGCCCGTGATCGGTCTTCCAGCCGCCTGGGGCGGATTATGGGCCAGGCCAGGCTGGTTCTGCCTGCGGAGAGGCGACAGCCCGAGGCTCTAACGGCCTCGGGGCCTCGGGACCTCGTGGGAGGGCAGGCCGGAGGACTCTGGGTGATGGCCCCAGGCGCGTCCTGGTCCCGCCAGCCACACCTGCAGGCCTCCTTTTGCTGCCGGGTGCAGCCGGCGCTTGAGCAGTCCTCCTCTTTCCGCCAGCCAGGGTGCGAGCGAGTTAGACCTCCCAGCCTCACGGGGCTGCTGTGAAGCTGCGGCGACGCTGGCGGCTGCAGCGCGGCGGAGGAGAGCCAGGGCTCCGGACGCGGCGCCATGTGAGTCCCGGGCTGGGCCGGCGCGCAGGCCGCCACGGGAGCCTACCGTAATTGCCGAGGCCAGAGCTGGACCCTCGAGGGCGGGTCACTGCGGGCGCTACCGTATTTGCTGCTCGGCGCAGGTCCTTTCCGGGAGTGGGAACGCGGCCACCTCATTTCGTATTTATCCGGGGTCGCGTGGTTCTGTGTGTGTGTGTGGTGGCGCGGGGAGAGCTGTTGCATTTATTCCCTTGGACAGCCGGGGCTTGCAGCCTGGGGGGTGGGGTTGCGGCAGCTGGATGGCGGTCTATGTATTTTCTTGGGGGGTGGGGTTGCGACGCGGAGTTTACCTTATTTCTCAAGGGTCACTCCTGCCCCAAGAATTTCAGGGTTGTGCGCGGGGGTCGGGTGAGGTGAGGTCAGACACTCCTTTGGTTCACACAGCAGCCTGCGGGAAACCTGCTGTTTTTATGCGGGCGGGGGCGTCGCTGTGGGAGAGGTACCCCCTTTGCGTTGGGCAGCGCCGACTGGGAAGCAAAGAGCCACCGCTGGAGACAGGAGCAGGGGCGTGAGTGGCATGGGATGGAGGAACTTGGTGGAGACACGGGGGTGGGGGGCGGCCCAGGCCTCGGACCCCCTCCGCGGGTGGGCGAGGCCTCCCATCAGGGGTTTGATGGGGGTGATTCCCGAGGCTGCCCAGGGACCAGACCAGGCCAAGATTATTGGCCGGAAGGACTTTGATGGGCGGTCTTTATAAATGTCATTTCCCTCCAGCCCAGGGACAGACTTGTGGGTGGGGCCTGCCGCAGCGGTAAGAGTCCCCCCCGCCCGTTCCCTAGGTTGTCTGTTTTTCTCCCTGGGCTGAGGGCAGTGGGGGGGAAAGGAAGAAGTTGTGTCTGAGACCCCATTGTGCAGACTGGCTGGCTGACGCTGGAGGCTTTCCTGATGTATGGTGGCAGGTGGACCTGGGGCATGACTGGGGCTCTCCTCATTGCCCTACAGGGGGTTCTGACTTATGGGGTCAGGGTTGGGGGGGTGTTGGCTCTTCAGGAGCCTTGGTGGCTGAGGTGCTGGTGGTCTCAGGCTTGGGTGGGTGTGCGTTCAGGGGTGTTTAGTTGAGCAGCCAATCCATTGGACGTTGGAGAGTCGGGAACCAGGGCTCGGTCCTGGCACCTTTACTGTGTGACCTTGTGTAGTTATGTGGATCTCAGCAGGCCTCAGCTTCCCCACCGCCTGCCACGGGCCCCCATCCCTGCTGTGCCCCCTTCTCAGGGTTGGAGCGAGGACCCTGGTAGGAACACAGTGCCCTGGGGAGGAT
Organism: Ochotona curzoniae; assembly: GCF_017591425.1. NCBI lineage: Eukaryota > Metazoa > Chordata > Mammalia > Lagomorpha > Ochotonidae > Ochotona > Ochotona curzoniae. The sequence continues at coordinate 20,532,446 of NW_024467095.1, read as the reverse complement.
GCTCCGGGAACCCGTGTGCAGGGCGCAGGTGCTGGAATGTTGGCTGAGCACCTGAGGCCAGGCTTTGCTGGGGGGGGGGGGGGGTGAACCTGATGGAATCCGGCTGAGACACCTCCCCCTCCGCAGTCTGGGTTACTGATTTGCACCGCTTTTAAATGCATGCCTCATTTTGCTAAACAAAGAGCGGCTGCCTTTAATGTTTAACTGAGATCACTTTCAAGTTTCCAAGGGTTTGGTTTTGTTTCTTGCTTTAAGCTCTGAAGAAAATACCTTTGAACCACAGGTAATCCCACCCTTCCCTCCAGGTTTGGGCTGTACCGCCCTGGAGGATCTGGTTGGGGAGATAAGATGCAGCCAGCTAAGAACAACAAAATACTAGCAGCCTTTGAATAGTTCCGCATCAGCATTTATGCTATGCCTTTTGTGTGGAAGGAGCAGAATTTGGGGCTGGGGTTAGAAAAAAGCAGCTCTGACTTGGTGCTGGAGGCGGGGCAGGGAGAAAGGGTTTAGTGTGGTTTAAGAAGGGAAGGCTCCTTGGAGGAGGTGGCACTTGAGTCTGGACGGTGGGGGGTTTTGATTACCTGGTGGAGGAGAAAGAAGGACAGCAGTTTCGGGGAGGGGGGGTGTGGACTTTGGCTAGAGCAAAACTACAAAGGAGCAAATGCTGAAAGTTATGGGGGGTGCGTGTCCTCCTAGGCTGGCAGTTAGTGCGCACCCACTGACCTTTCTCCCCCCCCTCCCCCCGTTTCTATCTCCCCAGGGGCTGGTGATAGCAGCTGGAAGGGCCCATGACCGAGCTGGCATCCTCCGGGGACAGGTCCCCCGCGGGGGACGGGGAGGAGGGCCTGGGGGACGAGCGAGGCCTGGTTATCCACCACCCGGCGGAAGAGGAGCCCCACCGCTGCCCGCTGTGCGGCCAGACCTTCTCGCAGCAGCTCAGCCTGGTGCGGCACCAGAAGGCACACGCCGGGGCGGGCCGCTCGGCCGCCTTCGTGTGCCCCGAGTGCGGCAAGGCCTTCAGCGTCAAGCACAACCTCGAGGTCCATCAGCGCACGCACACAGGGGAGCGCCCCTTCCCGTGTCCCGAATGCGGCCGCTGCTTCAGCCTCAAGCAGAACCTGCTCACGCACCAACGCATCCACAGCGGCGAGAAGCCGCACCAGTGCGCACAGTGCGGCCGCTGCTTCCGCGAGCCTCGCTTCCTGCTCAACCACGAGCGCACGCACGCGCGCATGCCTGCACCGCACCCGCGGCGCCCCGGCGTCTTTGGGGAGCGGCGGCCCTTCTTCTGCCCGCGCTGCGGCAAGAGCTTCGCGCGCGAGGGCTCACTCAAGACCCACCAGCGCAGTCACGGCCATGGGCCCGAGGGCCAAGCGGCCCATTTAGGCCGTGTGCTATGATGCACACAGGACAGGTCCTGTCCCGGAGCCTCGTCCTGGATGCCTGGATTTGGCGCTGGGAGATGGCCCCTGTCCTGGCAAGGTTTGCAGAGGAGGGAAAGGACTGGCTTGGGTTCTGCAGGGATCCCGGACCCTCTGCTTCCGTTCCTGCCCCAGGACCCTGCGGCTGTCTGCACATGACTGCTTTGGACCTTGCCTTGGCTTCCCTGCTCAGGCTCCTGCTGCCTAAAGCAGGTGAGCCAGAGCCCAGCTTGGGGGCTTGGCAGGAAATTGGGGGGTTGGGGTGGCGGCTGGTGTGACGTCAGATGCAGGGATGAGGTGCTGGAACTCACCTGGGGTGGAGCACTGTTTGTAACTAGCTGCTTATCTGATCTTCATTCTCAAGAGTTGGAAGTGACTTGGCCAGGCGGCTTTCTACAACCCCCAGGCCCAACCTCCACCCTCCCCACCCCAGGCCTCCTGGCTCCTGCACTCATTCTCTGGTGTCCTTGAGAAGTCATGTCACTTCATGTCTCAGTTTGTTCATCTGTAGGTTGGGACCATGTGTAATTGTAATTGCTGTGACTTAGGGAGGGTGATGTCACAAGGGTCCCCCAAAACTTGTGCTGAGCTCCCCCTGCTGGCCACTTAACCGTGCGCGCTTGACTCTTGGCACGGATGAGGATCCCGCAGGATGAGGAAGCGGCTGGCTTATCCCAGGGGGTTGGATGGCTCTGAACTGCCCTGGGGATGAGAACAAGCAGGCGGTTGACGTGGTGGGGGGCTCTACAGGACTTTGTGGCTGGGAGGAGAGGCATCCCAGGTTAACAAAGGCAGCGTGATGGTCTCACCTTGGGCCTTGGAAGGACTGGAGGCCCTTTGAGGACAGATGGAAGCAGCCTTGATGGGCTTGAGGTCATCCCATGGAGAGGTGGGGGGAAGGGCGCGGTGTGGCCTCAGGACCTCTGATTGCAAGCAGGTGCTCCAAGGCGTGGTTCTGTCAGCCACCTGGACCACAGGGACTACTGGGGCTGACCCAAATCGGTGCTCCTGGGTGAAGCCTGGGCTTTGTTAGGGATGCCAGACTGGGAAAACCTGCAGATTGGCTGTTAAATAACTGCCAAAATGATCTGGGAGGATTTGGCCAAGTAACCGGAGAACTCTGGGGGTTGGGGATGGGGGGGGTCATGGTATGGGTACCTGGATGGGACATGGCACCTCTCGTGGTGGTCTGGGTAGAAGCATGCTCTGCCCTTGCTCCTGCCCTAGAGCCCCCTCCTTTCCTGGATGCTGCACTGAATTGGCTGTCCCTTGCTTGCTGCCCTGGACCAGTGCTGCTTGGCATGGAACCTGAGATTAAACAGGGTCTTGGGCCATCTGGAGCTGGCCACCACCAGAAGGCCCCGAGCGCTTAGTGTCACCTGTGACTGTTGGTCACCCTTGCAGTGCTTGCTGGCAGCAAAGGGGACGTGCTCTGACCTTGGACAGGCTCTGCTCCTTCCTAGCTTGGTGGCTGTGGGCAGAACCAGGCCACGGCTTGAGACTTGGCCCTGATCTTTTTCATCTCTTGCTAACAGATGCACAGTGGGGTGTGCCTCGGGACCCGGAGGTGCAGACACATCTGGCGCTGAGACAGGAACTGGGTTCTCCTAGGAACCTGTCTGGAGCTGCTTCCTGGCGTGCGGACACAACCCCAAACAGCCCTACCTCGGGAGGTGGACGGAGCTCAGATGCTAAATGTCAGTCTGCTGGAAGTGGCAGCCACAGTGCCTGGCTGCCTGGCTGCCTGGCCGTGGCGGTACAGTGAACTGGCCTCTCTGCTCCTGCCTGCTGTGCCACGTGGCACTGTGGTGGCTGGCCCCACTGGCTCTTCCTGAGATGTGACCGACACCTGCAGACATCCGTCTTCTGAACAGTGGGGTCATGCAGTCCCTGGGAATCTGACCAAGCCACGGGCCTTCTCCCCAGGAAAGCATGCAGACTCACACAGACACAGTTTCTGGGGTGACTCCCACTCGAGGACTTCAAGGGCACAGAGCCTTAGCCCTGGGGCTGACTGCTGCCCTGTCCTTAGCCGCTGTTCACAGAGGCCTGAATGGGGCCCCCACCCAGTCCACATCAGCATTTCTCCCCCTCCTGGCCAAGTCTCTTGCCTTTGTTCCGGAATAAATAATGCTGAAGACAGATTGGTTAATCCCTTCTGCAAGACTCAAAATGAGCTGGGCTTCTGACTTCACACTTCTCTGCAGACATTGTGGGGGTTCTCTGGGCAGCTTTGTGTGTTGTTCTGCCTAACTGGCTGTTGTTTTCCATTGCGGCACCCTAAGCTCCTGGCCCGGGCCTCTCTTCCAAGGAAAGCAGATTGCTGTGGGCAGCAGCAGGAACCGGAGTGTGGTCTGGGTTTACATGGGCATGAAGGAATTTTGCTTCCACATATTACAGCTGGTCAGCTGTGGTCAGCCCTGGCAGGTGTCCTGAGGGGGAACTCCTGGTGACTGTGGCTCTGGGAGAGAGGCCCGGGAGAGCTGTGTGTGTATTCCCCTAGTGTACTGTCTGGCAAGCAGAGGGTGAGTCTTGGGCCGGCAGCAGGGAAGGGCTCTGCCAGGCACCCAGGGGTGGCAGAACATTCAGGGGAGTGTTGGACAAAGAGCAGGCACTCCATGTGCCCCGTGAGCTTCCACTCTGGCTCCCTCCTTGGCCAGGCCAGGAGAAACCTCATACCCCCATCCCCGACCTCTTCTCTGCTTTATTCAGCTGTCTCGTCCCTGCCTGGAGCCGTGCTTGGTCCTCCCTCTGTGTCTTCCCCTGTATTGCTCTGAGATCTCTCCCTGTCTCTCCCCACCCCCTCAACTAAGCCACCAGCCCTGGCAGTTCAACCCGCTCAGCTCACATGCCTCCTCCCTTCCCACGGTACCTGTGTTAACACACCATCTCACCCTGCAGTAGAACGGGCTGTCTTGTATAAGCTGCCAGGTGCCTGTGTCTGTCAGTGGTACCCAACTAGACTGTGAGTTCTCTGAGGGCAAGGGACCATGCCATTTCTTTTTGAACTCCAATCGGGTCTAGCACAGGACTGGGCTCCAAACTCTCAGGTGTCCCATCCAGCAGGACAGTCAGCGGGAGTCGCAACCAACCTAGGAGAGAATGACTGGACAAGAGACATGAAGAATGGACAGGAAGACAGGATGTCTGATCAAGCTGTCAGTTTATTGATTTCAACTGTGGGTTTTTATATTCTTCAGTAACTAAGGCTCAGGGAGGAAAGGAGAAATTGGGACGCAAGCCATGGTCTCAAGACCGATTGTTCTTGAGCAGCCACCATATCAACAATAGTAACCACCATATATCAACAATAGTGTAGGTTACCAGTAGCAGGATGTCGGCAGGTGCAGCATAAATCACATTCTGAAACAGTTGCTACAAACAATTGAAGCTAAGCGTGTAATTAGTTTCATAACCTCTTTCCCAAGCATCTAGCCAACCGGGGGTTTTCCACTGTCCCATAGGTCTATATTCAAAATGGATTCAGTGTGGCTCTAGTACACGGCTCCTGACACTCAGGAAACACTTGCCTGTAATGATGAGTCAAATGCTCAAGGTTGTATGTGTGTGTGGTGTGGGGAGGGGGATGAGAGGTGCGCAAAGGGAGAGGGCTGGGAATTAACCAATAGGAGTGTTTGGGCTGTGAGCTGGCTTCCCTGGGTCACTAAAGGCCATCAGCTGCCTCAGGTTCTGTATTTCGGGGGGCAGTGGAGGCAGAAGGGACCCCTCCCCGTAACTGCCCAGGCACACATGTACATGGTTGGCCTGGATGTTTCTGACACCTGCTGGAGCTGATCAGGTGGAATAAACGTTCTCTTGACGTTCGTTCGCTGGTGTGAGACCTGGTTCCTGGGGTGTAGCTGGGAGCTTCCACCTCCGCTCTCGTCACTCGCTAAGGATTGACCTTCAGGGGAAGGTTGTGGCCACACCTAAGGCACAGCAGAGTTCCTCCTGCAGGGACTTCTCTGGATCAGGGCTCCTCCACGCAGAACCCAGTTCCCCACTCCTCACCAAGCGTGTGTGGGCAGGCCAGCCAGAGCTTGGGGACGCAGTCCATCCCCGAGGGGCAGGATGCCAGGAGGCCACTCTGCAACAGGAGCGCATGGGCCAGCCTCTGCTGTGCCCTGACCATGGTCTAACCTGTGTCGTGGGGACGGCAGTACCACTCTTTGCTTCGCAATGTGGTAAGACCCCAGTGAATGTCTGCATGGGGAGACACAGAGGCGTAAGCGGTGCCCTGCCAAGCACGGTGCAGAGGCTTACCTTTGCCACCATGGGCTGCTTAGCTGTTGGAGCCTCCAGCAGACCCACTCGCCCCACGGCAGGAGGTGCTGCACAGTGGCTTTGTGTCGGGCCCACCTGCCACCACGACCACTGTGGGCCTTGGGTATGCACATCTCTTCCTGCTGATGCGTCACAAAGGACAGCCCTGCTCTTCTCAGCTCCTGTCACAGGGATGAGGGAGAAGCAACAGCCACCGCTCAGTCCCCTTCCTGCCTGGCTCCCCTCCTTTCTTTCAGGGCTCTGGAACATGGCTGGATCTTTCAGGGCTCTGAAACATGGCCTCTTTCTTGGCCAGCTGCAGGGGTCAAGAGTGCAGTGGCTTTTGTTTTCAAGATTTTATTCTTATTGAAAGGCAGATTTTCCATCCGCTGGTTCACTTGCCCATGGCCAGAACTGAGCCAATCCAAAGCCAGAAGCCAGGAACTTCTTTCTGGGTTTCTCACGTGGGTGCAAGGGTCCAAGGTCTTGGGCCATCCTCTGCTGCCTTTCTAGGTCGGAAGCAGGGAGTTAGATCAGAAGTGAAGCAGCTGGACAGACACAGGAGAAAAGAAAAAGACTGAAACATTTGTCCCATCCACCTTCCTCTATAGCTGAACCTCCCCGTGCTAATCAAAGGCCCACATGGGCAGGCATCCATCTCAATTATGTGAATAATATTTAAATTTTTTGTAAAGGGAATTGAGCCGCTGGGACTTGGGCAGATATGTGATGCCAGCGCTACAGGTGGAAGGTCAGCTTCTTTTTTTTTTTTTTAAGATTTATTTTTATTATTTTTGTATTGGAAAGGCGGATATACAGAGAGGAAGATCTTCCGTCCGATGATTCACTCCCCAAGTAAGCGCAACGGCCGGTGCTATGCCGATCTGAAGCCAGGAGCCAGGGACTTCTTCCGGGTCTCCCATGTGGGTGCAGGGTCCCAAGGTTGGGCTGTCTTCCTCTGCTTTCCCAGGCCACAAGCAGGGAGCTGGATGGGAAGTAGAGCTGCCAGGATTAGAACCGGCGCCCATATGGGATCCCGGGGTGTTCAAGGTGAGGACTTTAGCTGCTAGGCCACGCTGCTGGGCCCTGATAAAAATAAATAAATCTTTAAAGAAGAAAGAGGAAGGAAGGAAGAAAGTCACATCAGCTTTGTAAGTCTACCCAGATAAACTGTCATACTATATATTTAATGGTTATAAATCAGCCGTATGAATCTCTTGATATCCTAAAACATCCCTTTGGGTACACAAATGAAGCCCACAAGACAAGTATGAAATTTCATGTTGGGTGATGTTAACTATGCAGCAAAAGAGACCAGACCACCGCAGTGACTGAAGTACAGGAGCATCTTACTGGTTCTCAGTCGAATGAAATGCCTGAGAGGCGCCCCTGTCAGTGGAAACCCACTGCCCCCTGAGCACAGCAAGTCTATGGAGGCCAGGCCTAAGCAGCTTTAAAATGAATCCTTCATTTAGTGTTCAGCTCTTCTTTTGGTTCTAACATATTAATGGCTATAGGAAAAACAGCAGAAGATCTGAAAACAAAATTGGGGCAATTTTTCCTTCCACATCCTCAGTGGTGGGAAGGTCTTGTGATGTGTTTGGACCTAAAGATAAGGAGGGAGGGACTTTCTGAGAGTCCTTCAAGTCAAAGTTGTCAGGAAACTAAGTCTGCCTTAGAGTTTCACTGACGCAGAGGCATCAGTGACGTGACACACGTTTAGAGGTCTGGACACGTGGCAGGACTAAAGTATCAGCACAGCGGTACAGCCTGTGGCTGTGGGAGACTGGGTGGCCTCGTCTGCAGGGACCTTTAAGAGAAATCAGGAAGCCTTGTCGGCCAGGCTGAGGCAGTTGGAGGGCATTGGTTCCTGAGGTTCTGTGACATCGCCCGTGTTCTGATTCCATGGAGGTAACTGTCGAGTTACCTGGCAGGGTACTCTCACTCTTTCAGAGGTTGGGCGACTGGCAGGAGCTTGTGCTCTTTGCTCTGACAACCGACTGATTTGAGATTTCACAGCTTTTAATAGTTGTGGGCGATTCCATAACCGTAAGTTGGGAACTACAGTTACTGTCACCTCTCAGTCTTAATGAAAGTGGTTTCACTTGATTTGACTAATTCTTGGCTTATGTCTCTTCTCTCTAGTCCTTGGCTCTACTTGTGTCGCCTTTAACATCACTATGGCACTGAATCTGAATCCTCCATCCGATCAGGGAATAAAAAATAACATGGTAGAGACCAAGGAGGAATCGTGCTCCCAGTTGGCAGAATGCCAGCGGGAGCTAAAAGGCTTGAAGAAGCGACTTCTTCGGGCTGAGGCAAATGCCTATCTACTGGCCAAACACCTTCAAGAACATCGTAAGTTTTGTGGCTGTAACCCAAAAATGTGCAGAGTGTTTGATTTCACTTGTCTCACACATGACCGGCCTGTCTTCCTTGGTTCCTTTATTCCCTCCATCCAATGCATTACATGCTCTTATTTTCTGAGAAGAGGAGAAGTTAGTATTTCACATGAGAATGAAATATCAACTTCAGCAGATCTCCCATGTTTTCTTTGTGGTATAGGGTGGGGAGTGAGGTAGAATCCCACCAAGGGATTCCTGTTACCATCAGGGAAATAGCTGCTTGTGTTTGGAGGAAGCCAGGTAATTTTCCTTGGTCTCCTCAGTGTCCTGTAGCAGATGGTGCGGATGTGTCACATCAGTAGGCGTTTAAGTCTAGGGTGAATGAGCTCCACTCGGTACAAGTTTCCGTTCAGTTTGAACGGTGACATTATGGGATGTGGGGTCAGAGTGCACAGTGATGCCCTATGGCAGTAGAGGATTCTGCCCTGAAAGTTGGCATCTTTAAGTAATCCCGTCAAGAACAGGGATTGCTCTGGTGAGAGAAAGTGTGTTCCTGGAGTACAGGTTCTTCCTGAAGAGGCAGAAAGCACTGGAGCCTGTGATGTGGCAGCTTAATGCAGAGGGCAGAGCAGGGCTTCTGGCACTTCTCTGGGCTCCACTGCAGCTGGCTCATTGTCTGTGTATCCTGGGTGGCTCATCTGTTGCCGTCATGTTACTTAGTTCTACCTTTGGATGGTTACAATGAACCATAAGACATATTTCACACAGGCCTAGGATGAAGCTTTGCATGGAACATATGTCATTTGCCACTTAGTAATTCTACTATTTGTTGTCAGCATATGGGTGTGCTTTGCTCAAGTTCTTTGTATCCTGTGAATTAATGATACACTTCTATCCAGATGTGACCTTTTATATCTTTCAAAACCCCACAAGCGTGACAATTTCAAATCTCCAACACCAGAGAACTGTCCCCAGTGCTGGGAGCTTGGCAATGACCTAGGGAATCACTCATTTGTGCCCCTACTTCGTGGATTCAGAGTTCATGATTCAGAATGGGAGGTCAGAGGATAGCAGTCTGGTCCTGTCGTGTGCCAGCTCTGTCACCTGTTAAGTTGCTTTGTCTGCCTTTGAACTGCCCTTTGTTCATTTTCTGGAAATACAGTGTTTTGGCAAGCTTTCTTTCCAATCTTTGCCAAACTAGTTGATAAGAATAAATGCTACCATGATTTCCATGATTCATGACTAAAGCTGATGCAAGTGAAGTTGAACATCATGCCATCTGATTGTTGTTGATACTTGTTGCTTATTATCTGGCTGGACTTGTCTTTCTCCATTGTCTTTGATTTTTATGTTTTATTTATTCTACCATTTGCAAAGCCATTGAGTTTTTGGCAAGAGTGTCAGTTGAAAGTAAACTATTTAGCATGCAATACCCAATATATTGAGTTGAAAGGAAAGATAACGAATTAGAGAATAATTCCTGAATAAAAATGAACAAAATGCAGATTATCCAATGTCATCTCTCAGGAGGAGGGTAGGGTAGAGAAATACACATAAGGCAATCAGTGCATTATCACTGACCCTGGTGGAGCTCCCCATCCTAAAAGACGATGACCTGGGCAGCTTGGCCAGTTGTCCACTGAGCAGGCATGCGTGTGTTTGTGTGTGTGTTTCCTCAGGATGTGAAGGGTATAAAGATCTGATTGAATCCCTGCTGAGGGAGAAGCCTCCGTTTCTGGCAGAAGATCTGATGTCTGCGGAGAACAGAAAGTAAGAGGGCTCCCTGACAGTAGGCGGGGGAGGGGGAGGGTGAAGGTGAGTGCACCCCTGATGTGGAGCAGGTCAACTGGGGAGCCAAGAGCTGGTGGGGCAAGGAGAAGGGCAGGGACCTATATGGTGGGCACATGCCTCATTCAGATTCATGGAGCATGCAGAAAAAAGACTAAATGATGGGCTGCAATGGTTATTTAGAACCTCTTTGCCGTTAGCAACAAAGAATTTCTTAACTGTAATGTAACATATACAGTTTAACAAAAGAAGCTGATCAGCTTAGGAACATTTCGTTTGGACACAATGTTGCAGGATCACCACCTCAATCACTCCATCTCCCGCACATCCTGACTGCTGTGGACACTGCCTTAGGGTCACCCTGGCAGTCAGTCATTCTTTCTGATGAACACAGTTGAACCTGGCATGTATCCATATGCTTTTGTGTCTATTCACTGCACAGCACACTCATTGTATTTTACAAGGAAAAGTGTATGGTTCAAGTGTGGAAGTGAAGGCTCGTCTTGATGAAGGAGCTGGGGATGAGCCCTGTGAGCCCAGGGTCCGGGAGTCTCACAAGGTCTCCATCTAAGGAAGCTCCAGCTCAACTGTTGCCTTCTCTCTGGCATGAGTGTTTTCCCACACAGAGGCTGCGTTGCTGGTTGGAGGGTTCTGAGTACATTCTCACCAATTCTCTGTGTGCAGACACACAGAGAACATATTAAGGATCCCTTTCCACCTTTGCCTTGTCCCTGCTGTTTTCCTTAGCAAATGCTGTGTTCCAATTCAAGATCTGCCGCAGTCACAGGAGTGGAGAACTCTTTGTCTCCTTATCCATGAAAACCTCCAGGACATTCTCAGCCAGCAGGACTTTTGTAACAATCACGGCCCAGACTTATCACTGAGACTCGCTGAGCTGCTGGAGCTGACAGATTATCTTGTTGGGAAGTTCAGCCCAGGTAAGATGACCGGGTTCTGGTGACAGAGAATAATTGACCCTGGAGCGGGGGCATCATCCTCTGGGTTGTAAAACTCAGGACAGATGCTGTGGCCAGAGGCAGTGTGTTAGCCGCACTAGAGTGATGGAAGGCCTCAGCTCTACCCACAGCCTATTTTCACACATAGGTGCTTTTCTGTTTTTCTGTCTCCTTCTCTATAGTGTAGCTAAAAATGTGTTACATGGTAGATATAACACTCAAATCTGAAAGTCACTTGTGCTTTTTAAATAGGATGTGACCCTTGACCCACTGCATTGGATCAGGTACTGGAGGCGGTTAAGCTTGTCTTTTAAGGTTCTCTGTCTTCCTGACGTCAGTGGCATCATCTACCTCTCTGCCAAAAACAGTGTAAATCTCACTGGCCCTGGTTCTTTTCTTTGTGTCTTAGAAGTGGGCTTATAGCTAAGGAGCCGTTTCTATCCAGACATAATGAATGCTGCCCTTCTCATGCTGACAAGATTCCTGGAGGCAGCAGTGAACCCTGTAGGGCTTCGGTGCTGTGGTGCCTCTATTTCTATATGCCAGCACCGGACTATCCTCAGAGGAATGTTTTTGCATTCCATCCATCAGACTCACCTCAGTGTCTGAATTCACTCAATTATCACAACCTGGGTGGCTGATGGGAGAAGTCTGGATAACGCATCTGTTCCTTGGCAATGCATAGATTCCTTATCCCCAAGACCAAAGGGTGGCAGACGGAAGTGATGGTAGTTGTTTCCCAGGACTCAGGATGTCGAGGCCGTGTTTTTCACATCAGGACATTTGACCCTTTGCCTAATTAAAAAAAATTAAGGGCCTGCCATGATAGTCCAGTGGCTAAATCCTTTCCTTGAATGTGCTGGCATCACATGTGAGCATTGGTTCATGTCCTAGATACTTCACTTCCCATAAAGTTCCCTGCCTGTGGCATGGGGCAGCAGTTGAGGTTGGCCCAGAGCCTTAGTACCCTGCACCCATGTGGGAGACCCAGAAGAAGTTCCTGGCTCCTGGCTTCAGATTGGCTCAACTCTGGTCATTGCAGACACTTGGGGAGTGAGTCAGTATTTGGAAGATCTTTCTCTCTGTATCTTTGTTTCTCTGTCAATTTGATCTGCCTTTCCAATAAAAATAAATAAATAAATCTCTTGTTTGTTTGTTTAATGAAGGAAAGAAAATTAGACCTCTGTGCTTACAGTCCCTAGGTGCTCTGGCTGGTACCCATCCAGCTGGCCAGATGAGAGTGGTGGGTTCACCGCAACCTCTCCCTGTCACTCATGGCCTGGTGACACACCCTGATGGCCAAGGCACCAGCATTTGCTTCCATGTCCATCTAACAGATGTGGGGCTCATGTCCCTCTGCTGATCTCACTGACCTCTCCCTTGTGAGATGAGTTGACTAGATTCAACCCACCCGGAAGGCTCTGCTTAGCTCCCCCTGTGTATTCATGCTCTGGCCAATGAAGCCGAGGCTCTGTCACTCTGGAATCACTTAAATGCAAGCCCCATCCACCCCAGGTGGACCTGGGTACCAAAGTAGCCCCTGGGTCTCTTCATATTGTGCCTCCATCCAGTGGCAGTGACCTGGCACAGTGCTTGGCCTGCCCCTGGAAAGGGACAGGATCGGATTTCAGAGCCTTGTCTCTCAGAGGCCAGTTGGGCTGTGGGCCAGAGGTGAAAATGGGTTGTGGAAATGGCGTAAGGGGGTTCCACCTCTTCAGGGTATAGGTGATGTGTGTGTCACCCTGACCCAGCAGTGACATGATATCCACCTGGCTCCCATTGAAATGGACAGTCTTGACCACTGGCTTAGATTCTCACCCTTCTGGCCCCAGGATGTCCCAGAACAAGAAGCTTGGTGCTCGCTCACCCAGAAGGGTAGATGTCCCTGAGGGTCATCGCCATGTGGTTGGCTACACTCACAATGCCCTTCCCTTTGTGATGTGATTTACAGCTTCACTGTCGGACTCCGTGGATGGTGACAATGCCCTAGATGCGTCGAAGGACATGTAAGACTCCAGAATGTGTGGAACTCAGGTTTATGGATTCCACATGAAGTGTCATAAGAGATGAAGGATGCACACCAGGAACCCATGCACTGACACTGATGAATCCCCTCCCATCTTTGAGGACAACATTGCTAACCACCCCAGACGTCCCCACACGTACCGCTCTGACACTGACCTAATGTTCAAATGAGGTTCCCCTGGCTCCCGTGGAAAAGGACAGTCCTGACCAGTGTCCTTGGACCTTGTCCTGCTGGCCGCGAGATGTGTCAGAGCCAGGAGCTTGCTGCTTGCTCAGCCAGAGAGGTAGACCCCCCTGTGGGTGATCCCCCTGTGCTTAGCTCCACTCACGGTGCCCTTCCCTTGTGTGATGTGATTTGCAGCCTCAATGCGGGCCTCTGTGGATGAGGATGACGCCCCGACTGAACCCGAGGACGTGTAAGTCTCAAGATGGTGTGGGCACTCATGTTGCAGGGTTCCACGTACATTTGTTGGAGAGGGTGAAGCAGGATGGGCCCCAGGGTCCCATGTCATGCTGGCTCATGCTCTGTTGTGTCTCTAAGGAAACACTGCCACCCATCCCGGGCGTTCCAACTCTGACAGGGCTCCTCTTTGTCTTGTAAACATTGTCAGGGTTGTTTGTGTCCCTGTGATCCTTGTTGCAATTTTTGAGGCCTTATGAGTTCCTCTAACTTTGGAGGGTTGTCCTATCCCTCTTTGTATTGATGAGGTGCTGTGTCTGTCATGATCCCCTTTGGATGGCTTGAGGAATGTCAAAAAGCATAAAACAGGCTGGACATCACCATTGATCACCAATGCACTTGGCCTACTTGGCAGCCCAATATGCAAGCAGGCTTTTTCTCCTCTCCCCGACTCTCCCTTTCCCTCTGTATATATATCTTTGTCTAGGTCTTTTGTGCCTAGCACAGCTACCCTCTGGCCCCTGAGGGAAACGGCTGCTTGTGCCCTTTTATTTTGGCCACAGATGCTGTTGCCCAAATGGAATGACAGGAAAAAGTCAGCCCGAGTGCAGTTCCCCATCACGAACACCCTTTTCTCACACCCCAACAGAGCCTGCCGACAGCCACCCTGGCTGGAAGCCCACAAAGTGTTCTCTGACACCCCCTGGAAAGCCCAGGGGACTAAATCCATGGAGCCGCACATGGAAGTCAGTCTACAGGAGTATATTGAGAAAAAGAATAGACACATGCGTGAGGGTCCCCTGGCCCGGCTCCTCCGAGCTTATGGTGAGTCTCCCCATGGACACTGACTCTTGTGATACTTGTTATTTTTCACAACTTCCCCCCATTGTGCTATGGCTATGTCCCCCTGGCTAAGTGTAAAATGCCAGAAATGTCAGTCCTGGGTGAATGTAGACTGTGGAGGCCAAAGGCACAGCCCTGCTAAACCCCAGCACAGCCCAGCCCCTCGTGTTGGGTCATGCCTGGCTCCCTGCACCTCCCCAGTGACGCTGTTCCCCCAGACACAGGCGTTCTGGCCTCACACCATCCTCTCCCTGACACTCATGGGCTGGTGACAGCCCCTGGTGCCCAAGGCCCTCAGCATTTGCATCCACGTCCAGCAACCAGCTGTGGGGCTCGTGTGTCTCTCGTGAGCCGACTAGCCTCTCCCTTGTGAGATGAGTTGACTGGATTCAGCCAGTCCAGAAGGCTCTTCCAGGTTCTGCCTCAGGGTTCCAATGCCGGCCCTTGGAGCTGGGGCCTCTGTCTCACACTGTCTGTGCACATGCGAGATCTTGATGTGGTCTGGGTTACCGAAGAGCCCCCAAAGCTCTGCCCCTCTTATGCCTCAGCGCAGTGTGTGTGAGCAGGCACAACCCTGCCACATTCCCATGGAATGGCAGACAGCTGGAATTCAGAGCCTTGTCTCTCAAGGAGCCGATTGGGGTTTTGTCTGGTGCTGAGAGTAGGGGTGCAAAGGAGGCCTGAAGTTGGGTCACACAGCTTTAAGATTTGGGCGATGTGTGTCTGACACTGACCTAGTGGGTTACTGAGGTCCCCCTGGCTCCCGTGGGAAAGGACAGTCCTGACCAATGTCCTTGGACCTTGCCCTGCTGGCTATGAGATGGGCCCGAGCCAGGAGCTTGTTCCTTGCTCAGCCAGAGAGGTAGACCCCCCTGTGGGTGATCCCCCTGTGCTTAGCTCTCACGGTGCCCTTCCCTTGTGTGATATGATTTGCAGGCTCCCTGCCGGCCTCTACGGGTTACAGTGATGTTCTACTGCAGCTGAGCATGTGTAAGTCTCAAGACGGTGTGGGCACTCACGTTTCAGGTTTCCTCGTAGAGTCTGACAGAGGGAGATATATTTCTATTTGCCATTTTCCATTCTCTCCCTTTTGTGGTGCCCCTCTACTGATTGGGCAATCTGAATGTATGTGCATGATTTACTGTGAGGAACACTCACCCCTGAAAAATGTGAGAAAACACTGACTTGCTGACGACCAAGGGCGGGTTGTGGAGGGGAATGGTGACACCACAGTTGCTGTTTAGGGAGGGCAGATTGCTCACCTCTCGCACCACAGGCCAGACCTTCAGCTCAAGGAGGGGCTCCACCCTTTTGTGGTTTTTCTACTTTCTGCTTTCTGCCTCTGCCTTCTCTGTATTCCCTCTCTGACTCTGTGGCTCAGCAGGGCAGCTCCACAGGATCTCTGGCTCTGACCTGTCACTTCTGAGCATCATTTATCAGCAGGACATGACCACGATTCTCATTTGGTTTCTTTCTCTTTCTTCTTCCAGATACCAAGTACCATTAGAATCATGGTGAACTATGGTGGTTAAATGTAAGCTGTCAGAAGAAGCAAAATACTTCCTATGAAAACTTCTGAATAGCTGTTTCAATTCAATGTCTTTATTGCAATGATTCAAGAGTCTCTCCAGAAGACTGAATTCTAACCCCACTCTCCACTCTATCGTTTCTTACCCAACAAGCTGTACATGGGGGTTATGCAGCAGCAATTTTGACTCCTTTTGGAGTAACTATCTTTGATACCAACTCCCGAATGTTTAATTCGGGTTCCTCAATTATCATTACCAAAAAATAATTCTCATAACCAACATGTGGATATGGGCAATTTATTAATACATAAATATTGTGCTACACTGGTATGAGCTCCGAATTTTTGCAATCCACTCCTGATGTATCTATGGTAAACTTTTAGACTCATCTGTGTACTTTGGAAATTTAAGCTTTCAGTTCTCCTTATGTATTTTTAACTCTGTGGTATTATTCCCTTGTAGAAAGGAATATTCCTTCTCAAATATATTAAAGATTGTGTTTTATTATTATTGTGCTATTCATATTTTTAATTCAGTGTTTCAATCAATTCTTTATCACCATGAGAATACAGATATAAAGAGAATGAAATATTCTCATTTCCCTATTTTCTGGCTAGTATACACCTCCCCTATTGTGATCTATCGTTAAAACAGTGAGATGTTAGTGTTATCCTACCTTTAGATGTTCTTTGGTAAGACACTTATGTTGCCAAGTGTCCAAGTGAGCCGATGTATACATGTGAGCCTAGTTTCCAGATCTAAAGTCCCTCTCCTAGCACATTCCAGCTGCTGTAAAGAACAACAGCCCCACTCAGCCCATAAAAAAGCAGATGCATATTTGTCACAATTCCTTGGGCTGGGAGGCCCATGCTGAAGCTGCCAGCAGCTGGGGTGCCTGGTGAGCACCCCTGGCTTTCCTGCATCTTCCATGTGGGAGCAGTGGCCCAAAGACTTGAGTCATCTTCTGCTGCTTTTCCAAGTCGTAAGTAGATATATGGGTTGGAAGTAGAGCAGCCAGGACACAGACCATCACCCACACTGGTTACCAGTGTTTTTGGGGAGCATGGCCTACTGTGCCATGACGCTTGCCTGGGAATTGTTTTCTGACTTCACAACATATTGCCTTGATCAGTCCACATCACTGGAGGCAGTTGAAGTTCACTTGGTCTAGCTTCTGTACACTTTCCATTGTGTGGCTAGCCTATAATTTATTTATGCAATTTCCTGATAATGGGCATTTAGGTTTGTTTTTAGGATTTTTATATCATATACAATTTTGCCATGAACATTCGAGCGTTGTATTCACTTAATTTATTGAAAAGGCAGAGAGATAGTTATATAGAGAAAAATCTTTCATGTGCTAGTTCACTGCTGAACAACTAGAGGTGGGCCAGGCTGAAACTAAGACATTAGAACTCAATCTGGTGCTCCCATGTGGGAGTCAGGACTTGAACCATCACTATCTGCTGCCCAGGGTACACATTAGCAGGAAGCTGAAATTGGAAGCAGATCTGAGACTTGAATCCAGGCATTCAGGTATGGGTTGTTAGTGTCCCGAGTAGTGTTTTAACTGTTATAATAAATGTGTCACCTGTTATGAACATTTTGTACCTCTCTGATTGTACTCTTCTATATCCAGGAAACCATATGCATGGGTTGTAGGATATCGGAGTAGCAGTTTTCTTGCTCACAAATACTGGTTGAGAGACTCCGATGGTTTATCGTTTCCAAATTTGTACTGAAGTTTTGTGAGCAGTCAGTAGCCTACTCTGCACTTGTTGATAAACACAGATGTCCTGGTCACAGAGCCACACATTTTCAAGCTCAAGAATACATTCCTGGCTCTGAGGTCACCCACCTCCATTTGGGTCTCCCACATGGGATGGGAGAAGCCCATACCCTGCCTTGTAGGATCCAAGGTCATCGGAACGACAACCAGGAGCACTGAGCGGTCTGCAGAAACAAAACAGTAAACTTCCTTCTGGACTAGGGAGAGGAGCTTTCTCTGGTTCTTGCCTGGTGCCGACTTTGGGTCCCCACCCTGTCTCGTAATGACCATCAGGATCGCTCCAGAAACCCCTCAAAACAAACAAACAAACAAACAAACAAAAACCCTAGAATAGGTAGAGAACAGCAAGGAAAGCTTAGAAACAGGAAACGGGCAGTGGGGATGCACTTATAACTCACTGGGTGGGACACAAAGATTAGTTACTCCTCACTAGGGTTTTGAAGATTTCTCTGCACACCCCTCCTAAAACTGTTCACATAAACTGTTGACATATGTCTTGTTAGAGTTATAGAGTTAGACTACCCGAAAAACAGCCAGGTTTTGCAAAATCATACTTCAACGCTATAAACTGCTAAATGCGAAAATTAAAATAGACATGAGACAGCTGAATAGTAATCTATAGTCATTTTAAGGTGTATAGAACCCAGCTATATATAATAATTGTAATGTCAATGTAGAAGTCATAGGATGTGGTTCAGAACTTAACACTCTTTTTTTTTTCTCTCTTTTAACATGTTGGTTACTCAATACCATGTCAACTAATTCCATTACGTTATAAATTGTTACTGATGTAATGTTGGGGGGTTTTAATTGATTGGGATGATACTCTGTCGGCTCTACCTTCAGACCAGAGACGGTCTCCCCAAGAAACTGTTGAACTTATCTGGACAATAAGATGCTGGACTCTATGCTTGGTAGATGCTTGCAAGGAAAGAATCTCAACTGAATTTGAACTGTGGTAATGCAACAAGAATCCACCATGGGGGGCGGGCGGGTTTTGGGGAGGGGAGGGAGGAATCCCAGTGCCTATAAAACAGTGTCACATAATGCAATGCAATCAATCAAAAAAAAAAAATGTTCCTAGAAAAAAAAATACATCCCTGGGCTGGACACACCCCATTGATCATCTCCTATCTCCTGGGCTTTCCAGGAACTCCCTGTGGTGCCTCATGATATTCACACCTCATGTTTTGGTGCACTGAGTTCAGACTCAGTTCTCTCCTCTCCTCTCTGTATTGCAGGAGCCCCAATACAGTCTTCTTTGCATCCTTTAACTTTGGCCTAGTTATTGCCATTTGCCACTGGGAATCCACCCCCGCTCCGACCTTTTCCTGAGTCCCCCAACTAAAGGATCTCTATCTTTCAGGATGGCCAAATACTCCACGAAAAGGAACTCTCTGCTCTTGCCTTCTTCTTAGGATTCTTGCTTTGGCCTGATAGTTTCTTCCTGCTTTAATTCCCCCTTTGGATGCTTTTGTGAGGATTTAAAACTGCCTTTATTCTGTTTAATTCCAACCATTTCCACCAGGACGCTGGCATGAGTAACTGCGGGACACAGGAATCAATCCTGACCTTTTGGACTTCTGCCTGCTCTGTCTGAAAGCCTCAGATTCACTGCCCCAACCTGTTGTTCTCAGCTGAGCACAGTATCATGCCTGCTCACAGTCCTGTGGCCAAAAGTCACTCAAAAATGTGGTGTTCTCAGGGTGTTCCGTGCCCAGTCATCCTGGAGAGATTAATGTCTTTTTATGTGAATCAGAAACAGGTGTCCTTCAAGTTAGGACTTTTGAAATAAGCATATCATTTAAGAATTTTTGTCATTCTGACATGAGATTCTTGAATAAGATTGAATTCATGCAGGAATAAGTCGTTTTCCTGCCATCTGTTTAGACTGAGATAAACACACGTATGCTCCATCTTTGAAGTGGGACAATGTATAATAACACTTTACAGAATCAGACAGCTGTCTGTTGTGACTAGCTTCCCCATTCCAGGAGGAAACTGCAACAGTTGTAACAGCATCTCCGAATCCTTTTTAAAAAATTTCTTTCTGGCTCAGCGTGATGGTTCGCTAAATCCTCACCTTGCACATGCCAGAATCCCATATGAGGCACTGATTCGTGTCCCGGCTGCTCCACTTTCCATCTATCTCCCTGCTTGTGGCCGGGGAAAGCAGCAGAGGGCGGCCCAAAGCCTTGGGACCTGCACCACACGGGAGACACAGAAGGAGCTCCTGGCTTCTGGCTTCAGATCAGCTCAGCTTTGGCTGTTGCAGTCACTTGGGGAGCAAACCCATGGATGAAAGATCTTTCTGTCCGTCTGCTCCGTAAAGCTGCCTTTTCAATAAAAATAAATCTTTAGAAATTTCTATTGTTTTGGTTTCCTAAATATGCATGCACTATGCATTGACTGCTCAATCCTCCTCATGTCTACCTGGAACCATGACAGTAGCTTCTCATTGGATTTCCCACTTGGAGTCAAGCTGTTCTCAGCACCAGCTGCCTGTGGCATTTACAATTCTTACTCTGCCAGAATTGCCCTTCACTCCATTGCCTGACAGGTTGCTTTCTACACAAACCTTCAAGGCTTAAATTAAGTCTTTCCTATGCAGCTTTGCAGTCTTGCCGGTGCCTGCCACAAGAAATAGGTCATTTCTCATCTTTGTCCACTTTGTGTGTGCACCTCGGCGATTCCTCCTTGCTTGCAGGTGTCTTCCGTACTTGCTTGATTTCTGAGGTCTAGTGCAGCTCACTTCTGCCCACTCTAGACCTGCAGGAGGGAGACTTGCTGATGCAGCCTGCTGAGGAAGGTGCTGCTGGTGGCGGGGAGGGCATCTGCGGTACTTGTTAGTAGTCACAAGGTCACTAGAGGGCAGGAGACCGTCACCCTTCCTGGGATCAATCCAGCTCAGGAAGCAGACCAGTTAGCTTCCTATTCAGAAATCCAGTCTCCAAGAGCAGACTGGCTGAATGATTTTGCAAAATGGCCAGTCTAGCAAATAATAAATTGGCCAAATCACCGAAGAGTTGAAGCTGTGGTGGAAGGGCAGCAGCCAATTCCAGGGACATCTTCTATGGCTACATTTTTTTCAAGTCCTGCGTCCTCTCCACTGGCTTCCTGAAATCCTGTTTCCTTTACAGCAGTACTCAGGGCTAGTGAGCTCCTTTCCTCCTGTGGCAGCCATTCTCTAGAGCTCTTCATATTTCACAGTTGGATGCAAGGTGGGACACGACATCCGTTTCTTGTAGGATTGGATATCTCTGAGATTGCATTGTGCAACTTCACAGCGACATAGACTAGAAGAAACGTTATAAGCATGAGAGAACAAAATTCTCCAAGTAGGGCTCTAATAGCCTAATTCTAGATTTCCTCTAGAGAAGGTCATTAAAAACTCCTTTGCACTCACTCAACTAAAAGTGGAGTGAACATATCAGAGGCCCATTGAATCACATGTCAAGGACCTCAGGGACCCCTGATGGTGTTCACAGTGGGCATCAACATGGTGAATTCATTCCATCTGTTTTCCCTAGCTTCATTTGCCTTGGATTTCCACTCAAGCTTACCTCTTGGTTCCCAACATGGTTGTGATCTCTATTGGGCAAAGAAGCCTGGGATAGGTGAGATGTGAGATGAAAAATCTGTAATTTCCTCTTCGGTAGGTACAAAGTTAGATGTTTTCAGTATTAACCATTTCATACATATGCAAGACAAGATCTATTTCACCTAGCTTTTCCTCCCAACAATATAAGGTCAGCATCAAGATCAACCTGCTTAGAGGAACATGGACTATCATAATTAATCCCTTTTGCATGCCACCTAACCATAACATGGTAACTTCTAGAAAATCAGTGTGTCAATATATTCAGTTGAGTCAATTAATAAAGAAGAGTTACATTTTGAATTCACATTCTTCTGACTCTTATTTTTCTGCTTAATGGAAAGCACACACCTCCACAAGAGGCAACCTTAACTCAGCTGAAGCATTTGCATTTTGGGGGCCTGAGGACCTTTACATGGTGAGAACTACTTGGAAGGCTTTTATCAGTTCAGGAGACCAGTGTTCTGGATGCTTCATGACAGCAAGAGAAAAGAAATGTAATTGGTCTTAGAACAAGGTAGGGAAGAAAGCGTGCATGGCATTCCATAATTTACCCCAGCCCTCCCATCCTTGCCAAGCTTCCATCCCATGTAAAGAAAGGAACAAATCCCCACATGCTACCTAGGGCTGAGCATGAGAGCCTGGGACCTGCAAGAAGTGGAATTATGTGGGTTAAAGATTTAGGTGGCCCCTTCTCATGAGCAGCATCCAAACACATCGCTCCTTTCTTTAGATCTGCTCCTGAGTGAGGTGGCAGTACTACTGCAACCAGTTGTGCTTAGAAGTATGTGTGTGCTGGAGGAATCAAGATGGTGAAATAGGGGAAGGACGCATTTAAACAGATGGAGAAACATTAGCCAGTGTGAAGCATAGAGGACACATTCCAGGAAACAGGAGAGAACAGAACAACAGCAAAGGGATACCTGGAGACTGACAGACACAGGATAGCAGCGGACACAATTGTGTGGTGTTGCAGTGACCAGTACCCCAGAGGCATTCAGTGAGTGGTGATCTGAATCATAGCACAGCCAGAACTCCACCAGCAACAAGGTGGGAAGGGACATTCACAGGGAGCTTGGGAGGTGAACCCAGACAAAGAACTGCTCGTCCTGCTTGTCTGTTTGATTTGACCAGGAGCAGAGATAAAGCAGCAGGTCCCAGATAGGCAATGCAGGAACAGGACAGATTTCACAGCCCAGTCTGCTCCCTAGAGCTGAATTGGGTGCCATTTTGTTTAACGAGGCAAAGCTATGGGACAGGACTATGCATGCACTGAGCTGGGAGTGAACTCATTTCTAGCTCAGTGAACAACATGGCATCCTACAGGTTCCACCCAAGAGAGGTCCGGGTAGCCCTCAGACCTGACTGGCCAGCAGATCTAGAACTTTAGTAGTGGCACATCAGGCACAAATTTGTATAGTATGGCAAAATCTTTAAGATCGCAGGGACAACAGTGAGTTGCGTGTACGCTGACCTGGGAGAGAACTCACTGAGCTCAGTGCATTGCACTGGTCCCACAGGGAAAATAATACTGACTTTGGCATCTTACATTTCAAAATAGGTCTGTGTGGTCCCCAGACCCTAAGACTAACAGGTTCTGGCAAGATCAGCACCACCAACAACCTAGCTATATAGGACACCTGGTGTCTTCCTAATCCTGGAACCTGCTCGAGCTGGAAGTGGGAGAAAGATTGTACAGACAATGGTGCAGCCTCAGTATGGTATCACAGGAGGTGGAGACTGGTGAGCTAGAAGATGGGACTACAGAGACCATGGTGGAAATCTAACATAAGAACTCAGACGTGGAACTTGCTGGAGGGAGTGGCACAAGTGACTGAAAACAAATAGCCCTGTACCAATCACAATAAGTAAGATTGAACTGTATACCTGTGCATGACACAGCTTAGATACCTGCCCCAAGGAGAAGAATATGATAAACAGAAGTACAATGACCAAGAGCAAAAGAAGAGACAGAGGCACAATGAATATTACTGAAGACTCCCCTGCAAAGGAGCAAAACCCTTTGCCAACCTCAGAGTTAACTGAGGCAGATATCGAGAACATGGGGGATACAGCATTCAAAACACTCGTTATAAAACTTCTTATCAACAGCGAGAAGCACATAAAGCAGGAGTTCAAGGAGTTTAAGGAATATTTTACAAAAGGAAATTAATCAAATGAAAGCTGATATGTCAGAAATGAAAAATACAGTGGAGCAAATTAAAAGTATAGTGGAGAGTCTCCAAAATAGAATGAAGCAAGCAGAAGAATGTCAAAATTAGAAGCTATTTCTTGTCACCAGGGAGAAATAAGAAAAAGCTGGAAGCAGAGTTGGAGCAGGCAAAGAAAAGTATTCAAGAATTGAAAGACACTATTAAAAGGTCAAATATAAGAGTTATGGCGGTCCCAGAAGACACAGAAATAGAAATTGGGATTAAAGATGTATTTAACAAAAGAATAAGGGAAAATTTTCCTAAACTAGACAAAGAGTTGGGAAACAACATCCAGGAGGGGCACAGAACTCCCAGCAGGCCTGATCAAAAGCAATCTTTATCATGACACATGATAATCAAGATCTCTTCAATCAAACATAAGGAGAAGATCCTTAATTGTGCACATGAAAAAAATCAACTGACATATAAAGGAATGTCAATTAAATTCTCAGGAGAGCTCTCACAGGAAACTCTACAGGCCAGAAGAGAATGGAGCAAAAATTCCAGATTCTAAAAGCAAAAAAAATTGTCGGCCCAGGATAACATACCCAGCAAAGCTGTGAGTGTGTTAGTGTCTCTGTTTAATTTTATTTTCTTTTATGATTTTTAGTGAGGAGGTCTTCCCTTTTGCCATGTTTGATTATGATTCACTTTATTTCTTTCTGACTTCGGCACATTTCTGAAGAGTGTTTCTAGAGTTGGCTTAGTGTTGGCATATTCTTCCAGCTTCTCTTTATTGTGGAAGTATTTAATTTCATTCTTGAAATACAAATGAGAGCTTTGCTGGGTACATCATTCTTTTTTATTTTCTTTATTTTTTGACAATCTTTACATGGTAAATTATGGCAGAAAGGTTCAAGAGCTACAGGAAAATGGGTAAGACTATTCTTTCCACATTCTCTTTCTTCTATTATTATTATTTTTTCGGTATCTGGCATTAATGGGGAGATAAAGGGAGAAGCCTCACCCAGCCTCCCACCCATCCCAGGTCCCCAATGTGGGGTATGCTCTGAGGGTCTTGTTCAAATGGTTTTGATAATTCAGCAGTTATGAATTGCTGCCAATCTCGCCATTCCAAGCACGATGAAGTTGCTGCAGAATCCACTGATTGACATAATCCATTTTAGAGTCTTCATTTGCCCAGTTTCTAACTGTTGATCAATTTGTTCTGTCCTCTGTTGTGGTACCAGGTGTCCTCTGCAGGTTCCAACGGACTGCCATATCCTCCATGTGCACCTGGATATGCTGTCCACTGCTCCGTCTGAGCCTCTGAGGAGGCCCAGCTCTGGCATTTGCACTCCACGGCAGGCCATGGAACCTGCTCTTCTCTTCATGGTTAGGGTTCTGAGTGCAGCAGATCGATTGGGGAGATCCCCAAAGAAACTTTGTCTGAGGTGATCCCAGAGCAGATTCTTGTGTGTGCTTGCAGGTACAGGGCACAGTTCACCTGCCGTCTTCAGATGGCAGGTGTATCCTGGAGAGATGTATCTGTTTTTTAACCCTCAAACTGCTTGTCTGATACTGCCATCTTGTGGGTGACCGGTGTTATTCCTCTTCTTGATGCTTGGGTACCCTTCCCTCCCAGATACGGGTAGGAATGCTGTGGCGCCAGTTCTGTAACTTCAGTCAGCAGATGAGTTTTTCAATGCAGGCATGTCCCTGGTGTTCTACTTGTAATCATGGCCACCAGGTAGCGCCTCCTTGGACTATGAGAGTACGCTCAGAGTGTGCTCCTGAGTGCACACCCAGCAGACGCTCTTCCCACCTCCAGGAGCCAGACAGCGAGAAGAAATTTTTATCAGAAAGTAAGACATACAGAGAGGAGGAAAAACAGTGAAGAGGATCCTCTGTCCGATGATTCACACCCCAAGTGGCCGCAGTGGCCAGAGCCGAGCTGATCTGAAGCCAGGAGCCAGGAGCTTCTTCCTGGTCTCCAATATAGGTGCAGAGTCCCAAGGCTTTGGGAAGTCCTCGACTGTCTTCCCATGCCGCAAGCAGGGAACTGGATGGGAAACCAGGCTGCCAGGATAGAACCAGTGTCCATATGGGATCTCAGCATGTGCAAGGTGAGGACTTTAGCTACTGGGCTATAAGCCCCAAAATCTGATAATCAATACTAGCAAACCAAATAGAACAATCTGTATAAAGTGTACATAATGAAAAATATATAGGGTGCACACGTTATATATACTTAGGATTTACCTCAAGAATGTAATGTTTGCTCAATATATAATTATGAATAAATGAGTTATACTATGCTAACATAGGAAAAAAGTTACATGATCATTTTCATAAACACAGAAATAGACAATATGACAAAATCCATATCAGTTTATGATAAACACTCAATAAACTAGGAATAGACATGATAACATTCTTGTCTGCACTCTTTTATGCCTCTGCACTGTTTTCACATGTTCCAGGCTGCTGGTACCACACACTGCATGCCCTGCATTTAAATCTCCACACTCATTGGCTGCTATTCATCACTAATATGGGCACTCTTCTGGGTACTGCTTTCCTCTATCACATGGCTTCCCCACACCTCACCTCTGCCCCCACACTGACCTCCACATAGATACATATCTACTTTAGATAAGTGCCCAATCTATCATCAAGTTTAAAAAAAATGTGATTATTATTTTAAAATATTTATCTGAAAGGAAAAGCTAATCTCTAACCACTCATTGGTTTCTTCCCCAAATGGCCAAAACAACAAAGTCTGGGACAAGCCAAAACCAGGCACCAGTAGCTTCACCCTGGTCTCCCATGTTGGTGACAGAAACTCAAGCACTTGGACCATCTATTGCCTTCCCAGGTGTGTTAACAGGAAGCTAGATTGGAGACGGAGTAACCAGGACTTGGATTGGCCTTCAGATCTGAGATGGCAGTAGTAGTTACGTAGGCAAGCAGTGGCTTTGCCTGCTATGCAACAATATTAGCCAAATCCATCATTTAGTTTATGTTAATGTTAAATCTCTTAATTGTGTTGTAAATTCCATAAACACAGAGGATTTTTTTTTCTAAACGATATTCCAATATCTGATAACTTCAAAGTCCAAAGTGCTCAACTTATAATTTATCACTCAGATACCAGTTGAATATCCCTACTGCTAGAAGAATTGGTTAAATTTAGCACAAACTCAAGTTACACAATATGCGAAAGTTCAACATCTTCCCTACTGTCTCTAACGGTTCCTTTTCTTTCTTCCTCTTGTTTATTCTGCTTTGATCCCACAAAATTACGCATGATTGCTGTGTCAGCCTGAAAACTATGAAAATCCAACTCTGAAAATCTAAAAAGTATGGTTTGCTCTTTAATTGCTATTATTATTATTATTTTAAAACTCTAGTAGTTACTCAGTGGCTCATATTGAGCTTACGCCTTTCATTTTCTACTTTTGGCTTTAGGAAATTTACTGGAGATTGGGCACAATACAAAGTTAGCACACAGCCTTTCTTCCCTTTTGTCATTCTCTTTGCTCCCATTTAAAAATTTTTAGATGAATTATGTGTAAGAGATATAGTTCCTTAGTAGAAATATTGAGAAAATTAAATCCTGAGAGATGTAATTAATGCCTGAATTCTAAAGGGGGAGCAGACAATCTCTCAAGACAGTATAAACCAGGTAGGTCATAATATCACCTCTTTCTGAAAGCATGCAGTGGTCAACCAGCAAGAGCTAACTCAAACTTTTATAGAGTAACCGACTTGCATTTGATAATTGGTTCATCATTTAAAGGGAAGAACCTATTATCCCTTTAAGAAAGGACAAAATAGTGGCAGGCATTTTGTGCAGGTTTTAAGGCTATCAGAGTTGAATCAGAAACTGCTTCAACTTCCAGCTCCTCTGCTTCCAGTCAGCATCCTGCCCATGTGCTTCCCGAGAGGCGAGAGCTTAGGTACTTGGGTCCCTGATACCCACAGAGACCTGGATGGAGGACCCAGTGCCTCACTTCAGCCGGGCCCAGCCTCACCTGCTGCAGGCATCTGAGAAGGGAATTAATGACTTTTCTTTCATTCTCTTTCAAATCTACTGAAAGATACTTTTAAGAAATTTGTTTATTTGAAAGACTCACAGACAGAGAAGGTAAGAGAGAGAGCTGTCTCCCATCCTGTGGTTCGCTCCCCAGATGACTGCATTAGACACAGCTTGACCAGGTAGAAGCCAAGGATCAGGGGTCAGGAGCTTTTTCCAGGTCTTCCACATGGCTGTCAGACGCCAAAATATTGTGCCACCTTCTGCTGATGTTCTCAGGCCATAAGTCGGGGGGTTAGATGGGAATTGGAGAGGCAGCTGTGACACATTCTGGTGCCCATATGGGGCGCCCAGTGTTGCTGTCTTAGCTTTAGCCCTGCACCACAATGCCAGCCCTAAATATGAATATATAAAACGAGAAGAAACCTTCAAAGCATTTAAATATGTATGCTTCAAGACTTGGTTGAAGAATATTAAAAGATACATTTATTTTATGCAAGAATATTTTTTGAGTCACACATAGTTGCATAATGCTGAGAAAATACTAATTTTTAAAAAATTTTGAAAATGCCACATATGAGGGAAACAATCTAAGCTACACGTAAGTGGACCCGTTTTTCTGTGGACTTCACTAATGTATTCTAAGTTTGGCACATCAAACCTTATATTCTTCAATAAATACAGAAAATGCAATGTCAATTTGAAAAGGTTCTGGCCTAACTTGGAGATGAGTGCTTCTCTACCTCCATAAGGAATAAAAGTCTTCCTAAGCTCTAGTGTTGTTTTCAGAAAAAAGAAACGGAAGAATTCGGTTATGTAAGTTTGATGTTTACCATGGCAATACATAATATTAGAATTTTGGGGTCTTGCCCAATGAGCACAAATACACAAACACTCTATTGCATAAAGAATGCGCCCCAGAGCATGTACCACTGTACTGCTGTGCCATTGGGTGGACGTAGTTATAAACCATGTTGATGCTCAGAACAGCATTCCCCAAAGCAGCCACAAGGAACAGAGAGACCAGCCTTAGGACTCTGAGCTTGATAGTCAGGTGTGAGAAGGGGAATGCTAATCTAAACCACCTTTGCTCAATGTTACTGTCTATGTGGGATTCAGAATAATGTGTAGATACAGATACTGGTGTTGTTGCCACCTGGCACAGAAGAGCCAATGAACTAACAGGCAAAGGTGCACACTTTGCACACGGGGATTTCTGCGGCTCTCAGGCCACATCTGACCCTTTCATTGCCAGCTTGCCTTGACTTCCTTGGCTACATTCCCTCAAAGTCCAGAAAGTCTCCCTGTGGGCTTGCATATTTTGTGATAGTAACGATGGCAGAAAAGCTCAGGTAGGAGATTGGACATAGGCAAAGAATGAAAAGGCTGAACTAATCTTCAGACAGCCTTCAGTAATTTCCCCTCTCTGGGACTTTTTGTACAATTTCTGCTGCCTTTATTTCTCCTTTTTGGTTTCAATGTGACATTCATTCTGTATTTATTCCACTCTGATCCTCCCCAAAATAAAGTGGTCTCAACTACATGCTACATGGTAACTGTTCTAAATTAAACCTTACCAGAGCAAAGAGGAACAGCTGTTTTGCACAACTCAGCATGTCACAGCATACATTCTTTGTTTCCTATAAATTCTGCAACTTCAAGAAATAGGCAGCAAGTGGAACTGTTGTAAATTCACTTGTGCTAAACAAGGTAAGCATCCTGCCTATCACGGCCACTTCCTGCCTCACCTCCTCCACCTCCTGTCTTACTTGTCAAATGCAGTTGTGGTCATGTTGCAGGCAGGAGTGCAAAGCCATGGGGCCCACAAAGGGCACGTTAAATCTGGGTCAGGGAGAGGCATCACCATGGAGAGCACACTGAACTCTGCTCAAGCTCCATGCTGGGTTCTCCGCAGGCACATCCTGACTCAGGATGAAGCAATGGGGTTTTCTCTGAGTCTCCAAAACCCCACCATGGCCTCATCCAGGCCAGGCTTGTTAGCCTGCACTTTTGACTGTGGCATGAGCTAAATAAAATATATTCTGCTGCAAACTGGAGCAGGTATTAATTGGTGTTAATACTTTTCCAAACCCTAAGAAATCAAGTTCTCACGACCTAAGGAGAGATGAAGAGCTAGCTAATCAGCATCCTTGTTTCTGATTACTATTATGAAGTGAGAGAATTTGGAGCTTGCATGTAAAATTAATCATTTCCAAGATGTGAAAGAGCATAAATGACGATTTGGAACAGACACCATCATTTTTTTTGTGCTCTGCAAGTATAACTGACTTCGCTTTATTAGGAGAGCAAGGACTTTCAGGTAAGAAGCCAGCCTAGGAAACAATGGAAGCTGCTCTATGTAGGTATCTGCTTAGCCATGTTTCATTCGCATGTATCAATCAACAAGCTAAGAAAATGAATCTCTTTAAAATGCATACATTCTGCAAGAAAGGACTGGAAGGAAGATAGAGGATTTGAATACAGTGTAACTAGTTTGTATGGTGTTCTAATGAAGGATGCATATTATATATATGTGTGTTTGTGTGTGTGTGTGTGTGTGTGTGCCAGACCTATAGAATATACAATACCAAGAGTTAACCCTAAAAAGCAAATAAGAACCACTTTCAGGCTCCACCTAACTCCAGTGATAACAGTCTACACTCAGAAATCTATGAACAGTATCTGTTGGAATGGGTGTGGGGAGAAAGGTACCTATTCCAATGTTGGTGGTAGTGTAGCCTAGAGCAGCCATTACGGGAGTCAGTATGGAGAGTACTCAAAAACAGAAAACTAATCCACCATACAACACAGCTATCCAAATCCTGTAAATGTATCCTAATGAAATGAGTTGTGCATATGAGAAAATAAAATAAAACCCTATTTTTAGCAGCATACTTGACTACAGCCAGCTTGCAAACAACTCAGATGCCTACACAACAGGAAGGAATAAAGAAACTGTGGTACATCTAATCTGTTGGATACTACACAGCCATTAAAAGGAATGAAATTCTACCATCTGCAACAAAATAGTCTCAACCAGAGGCCATTATTGTCAAAGAAATAAGCCAATCGCAAAAGGACAAATATCATATGTTCTCACCGATATAAGGAAACATTGATGCAATATAAAAAGCAAATAGACATGTAGGTGAACAAGTTTATATCTATATTCTCATAGATGAGCTGTATAATGGACTGCCATACAAGGAAGTGAAAATACATTGCAGTATGCATTTATACATGCAAATCAAAGAAGGATTCCCAGTGAAGCAGTTAGATATACCTTGCTACTAGTTTTCCTTACTTGGCCTAAACCTACAAATCCAGGATGCACTTAAATATAGCAGAATGTCAACTTGTAGTTGTTACTAAGGACAAAACTACTGTACTAATGGGGGGAAATGGTGGGAAGGCAAAGATAGGTAAGAAGAAAGGATAGGAAAAGTTGGGAATCTCTATGCTTATAAAAGTATGACATGGAAAATAATAAAACTATTTTTTTTTAGAAAAAGAGTGCACCCTAATGTAAATCATTAGCTCCCACGAGTGCCCAAGAGTGCCAGTGATGCTTCAAACATATCCAAAAACATCTTCTGAAGTAGAAAGATGTCAGAGAGCTCAGTCTGACCAAGTAGAACAAAATAAAGGGAAAAAGACAAGTGTAATATCCTGAGCCACAGCAATGAGAAATGAGAACGAAAGGGGAACCAGAGCAGCCAGAATCAGGGAACCCTGTACGAAGGGCTTTGGCAAGATGCAGGAGAAGTGGCAAATGGGCAGGACCCTGTGCAAGCCTCCAAATCCCACAAGCAGAGGCCTGCACACACTCGGGGCTTATTAGGACATTCTCAGGGTCAGCTGGTCAAAGTGGTTTCAGCCCTGCCTAAGGAGCAGCACCCAGGGGAAACGGGGGGAGGCTGTATCTGATCCTTTTGGTATTTTCTCCTTACTTTGTGTTAGCCACACCTTGCTCCATGTGCTGGCAGAGAGCTTTTGAAACAATGTCCTGTCATTCTTCAACTTGATTTAACGTGTGCATGTCTTTTTCATTGATTTTAGATTTCTTCATTTACATAAGAACAGTTTTATTATGCAAGGAGACATAGATAGATGATTGATAGATAGATGGATAGATAGATATATGATAGAGACAATTGCATTCTCTAAAAGGCGGGCGCCGAAGAAAGGAGCCTGAAACTCCATCAGGCCTTCCACATGGGTGGTAGGGCCCCAGGCACTGGGTCATCTTCTGCTGCCTCTCCAGGCTCACTAGCAGGGGACTGGCTGGGAAGTGCAGTGGCTGGGAATCCTACTGGCACTCTATGGGCTGCCAGCATTGCAGGCAGCAGTGGAACCTGCTGTAACACAGCAGCAGCAGCCCCGACTTTGGATCCCTGACAGTCAGAGAGGGTAGAGTTTTGTAGTTTGGAATACAAATGCTGCATGTCTTCAGCAGTTAAAGTCATTTCAATGTAAGCACCACCAAAATGGTGTTCACTTGAATGACCTCAAGCACTCTGAGGCCAATCAGTTGTCTGCCTGGATGAGGCTGACTCCTGAGGCTCAGAGCTCAACCCAGCATGTGCTTCCCCTGCAGACTCTCCGTAACTTATGCTGCTCCTTTAAGATGCCCAGGGCAGTCACTTAGCTTCCTAGCCCTCTGACTGTCTTCTCAGTCACCCGGACAGTGAGACAGCTTGGGGAGCAGAACAACCACTCCAGGGAAGGACAGAGTAAATGTCCTTTGTTCCTCTGAGCCTGTGGCCTGCACATAGCCTTTCCCCCAATGCCTTTCCTCCAGACACATCTAATGGATATTGCCAAGGCAGACATTGCTAATTGATCACAACATTGTTTGTACTCAAAGCCAGAAACAGCATACCTTACAACTCTCAACCCAGGCTCCACAAAACAAAAACAAAAACAAAGACAGATAATGAGTTGATCTATCTCGTGGAGCTCATTTGGCATTCATTTCCTTCGGTGTCCTCAGGTGTGAGGACCAGGGTGAAAACCCAGTACAGACACCTGGTTGCAGTCAGAGGCAGGGCCCAGGTCCCAGTGCTTGAGAGCTGAGATCCTGGAGGGGCCAACTGTAGCAATGAAATCCATCTGCATCTGTTTTGGGGGAAACGGTCTCCATTGGCATGGATCCTGAAAGAATAATTGCCATTTGAGAAGAGCAAGCCCTGGGTTTGGAGCTGTCAGATGTAAACCACAGAATAACGTAAAATCAACTTTTAAATGATGGAAAGAGGGTATTTGGTGCAGCGACTAACATGCCACTTTGGATAACCACATCCCATATGGCATGCCTGGGTTTGAGCTGTGGCTCTGCTTCCATTCCAGCTCATGCACACCCCAGAAGGCATGGGCAACAGCTACAATCTTGAGTTCCTGCCACCTTGTGACAGATCTGGATTGAGTTCTGGGCTCCTAGTTTTGACCAGGCCCAGGCCTGGCTTTTTTTTTGAATGTTTGAGAGTGACCCTATAGATGAGAGATCTGATGCTCTCTCTATCTTTGAAGCAATATTTCAGTATTATTACTATTTGTTAGTATAAGGAAGAAGAGATTTCATGCATTTCTCACGTGTATCCCTTGGAGGCAGTCCCACACCCTTCCCTCCTGCCTGTTCCCATCTTCTTCACTTTGATCCTCCTCTGTTCGCCAGTTTTAATGAAGAGATCATTTTAACATGTTCTATACCCACAGGCTTAACTCACCACAAATCATAATATTCAGAAAATTAAAAAAAACAGGAAGACCACACTTCCACAAGGGTACAAACAAGGATTAAAATGACAATCATATCACAAGACATTCATTTCATTCTTGTACATTTTTGAACTATGTGTTATCTATCATATACCAACTAAATTATGTACTATTTTTGAGTAGTTTATTTCGCTAAGCATAATGGTTTCCACTACATCCATTTTGTTACAAGACAGGATTTCATTCTTTTTTTTTTTTTAAGATTTATTTATTTTTATTGCAATGTCAGATATACAGAGAAGAGAAGAGACAGCGATGAAGATCTTTTGTCCAATGATTCACTCCCCATGTGACCTCAATGGCCAGAGCTGTGCCGATCTGAAGCCAGGAGCCAGGAGCCAGGAGCCAGGAACTTCCTCAAGATCTCCCATGCGGGTGCAGGGTTCCAAGGCTTGGGCTGTCCTCCACTGTTTTCCCAGGCCACAAGCATGGAGCTGGATGGGAAGCAGGACTGTCGGTATTAGAACAGGGCTGTCAGGATTTGTTGATTTCATATGGGATCCTGGCGAGTTCAAGGTGAGAACGTTAGCCACTAGGCCACCGTGACAGACCCAGGATTTCATTCTTTTTATGGCGGAATAGTCCACACCACATCTTCTTGACCCAGTCATCAATGATGAACATCTGGATTGACTCTATATCTTAGTTATTATAAACTGAATTGCAAGAAATGTGGGGTACAAGTAACTTTCACATGCTGATCCCATGTTAGTGAGTAAATCCCCAGGAATCAGAAGGTTGAATTATATACTTCCTGATTCCTGAGGAATCTCTATACTGTCTGCCAAGATGGCTGTATTAGTTTATAATTCCATCAGCAGTGAATTAGAGGAACTTTTTCCAAACCCTCAACAGGATTTTCTTTGAATATGTGGGTTGATTCCATATGTTAACCTCTGTGACTTGAACTGCAAGAAACATATTGGTACAAATATCATTTGGATGGTATATTACCAAGAGTTTACGTAAGAATAGATCATATGATAACTCTATTTTCAGAGGTCTGAGGAAACTCCGTACTCTTTCCATAATGCTTGTGGAGGAGCGAATTGATTTCTGCAGTTTCTATTCTGTTCTGTTGGCTTCTGTTTTTGTGCTAGTACCAGGCTGTTTTAACTGCCCTGCAGAATGTCTTGAAGCCTGATAGTATGATGCCTCCAGATTTGTGTTATTTGCTTTTTAAGATTGTATTAGCTGATTCATTTCATGGTTATATCCCCAGGCGTAGGGTAGCTGGGACGTATGGTAGATCTAGTTCAAGATTTCTGATGACTTTGTTCCACAATGATTGGACCAATTTACAGTCCAAAATTGTTGTCCTGGAACCATTATGCTCATTAACCATAATAAGCCTGTCTCAAAACACAAATATAATGTTTTCTCTGATACATGACAGTTGAGACATAATGAAAAATACATAGGAATGAAATGTTCACTTTGGGAGATGACTGTTATTTTTAGTCCCTGCTGGGTTCTTTTTTACTTTTACCTGTTCAAAGTTATGACCCCGGCTTCAAATGCTTCAAATATTCTAAGATTGTAGCCCCTATGGAGAAAAGATGTCAGCGTCTTAGGGACCTTCTGAAATCAGCACCTGAGTCCAAAGCAGGGGATGATGTTTGTAGTGGAAGCCTTGCACGTCCGCCACACCTCCTCACTGGTGAGTGTTTCTGTCTCTTTAAGTCCCTTAACCATTCAGCCGTTCCTGAGCCCTGAGCTCTGAGTTGTGTGTGACTTCCTCTGTGTATGTGGGAGGAAGAAGGCTGCTACATTCGCACCGAGGGGAAAGCAGCAAACAAGGGCCTTGCAGACTCTATTCCAGAGCCTGGCACCAGGGAAGGTGAGCCTGTTCCAGGTTTGGGAGCACACCGGGGTGAGGGCAGGAAGCAGTCAGTGCCTAAAGGTGTGGTTCCAATGAGGTTGACTGAGTGAGAGCTCCTGACAGTTAGGTGGAGGACGGGGAGTGTGATCTGGAAGGAGTCACATGTTTCCAGGATGATAAGGGTGATCCAATTTCCAAATGGACTAGATTTGGAAAGAGTGGTAAGCATTTTCACCAACTCTGGAAAGGACACTCCTTATTTTTGGACTAAATCCTTTCTGTTTCCCTTCTGCACGGTTCATCATTGGTGAAGACCTCTTGTTTCAGCCAAATTCTTGCTCTAACCAGCACGCTAAATATACACAGCTGTTTTAGCTCTGTTCCGGTGTCAACTACAAGAATATGTTGTTTCTTTTTTAAATACACTTTGCTTCTGAGTTGTTTTAGATTTATAAAACAAATATTGTGAAGGATCATGAAGAGCTCCCGTATTCCCCACACTCAGCTTCCTCTGTTATTAAAAACTCATGCTATATTTGTCACAACAAATAAACCATACCCAGATTCCCCTATTACTGGCATCTTGCACCGGTTTGATATATTAGTTAAAATTCATAAGCAGTGCTCAGCTTCCCATAGTTTTTTGAGACTCCCAACCTTTGATGATCACCGTTCTGAGTTCAGATTGAGGGACAACAGGCAGTATCTGACTTTCCATCTGCTTTATTTTACTTCGCATCAGCTTCTGCAGTTTCACCCACTTTGCTGCAAAGGACAGAATATCATTATTTTTGCGGCTCAGTAATGTTCTATTGTGCTTATACACAACATTTTCTTTATCCCATGATGGACATCTTAGCTATTATGAATATTGCTGTAATAAACAGGATGAAGTGGGCGATTCATGTCTTTTGGATATATATCTGTTCTGGATTTCTGGATAATACGGCAATTTTTTTTGTAGTTTAAAAACATATATATATGAAGATATGTAAAGAAATCTGTGTATGTATATATCATATTTTCCATTCCCCTTTCTCTATATCCTACCAGCACTAGTTGCTTTCTGTCTTCTTTATAATAACCACTGTAACAGTGGTACGGTGACAGCTCGTTGAGTTTTTGAACTGTATTTCACAGGTGGCTATCACACTTTCTAACGTCCTAGGTCATTTGTATCCATTTTTTGATAACCTTGTGGTCATGTACTTTGTCCATTTCGTTTTTCTTAAAATTCATATAAAATTAACACATTTCATGTACTTCATAGTGCAGATTTAGGAACACAGAATACTTCCCACTGTATCCTAACTCCTGCTCAAATTCCCACTCTCATTCCTTATCTTTTTTTCTTTTTCTTTCTTTCTTTCTAATATTCGCAATGGCGCACTTTCACTTCACTGCACAATCACAGGCTTAACACTGCACTGGGGAAAGATATTAACGCAGAGCAAGCAGAAAAAAATACATAAAGGCCTACTTTTCCTCAATGTTATACACAACTCTTGTATGCACTAATAAATCCCAGAATGTCACTCTCATTA
Organism: Ochotona curzoniae; assembly: GCF_017591425.1. Lineage (NCBI taxonomy): Eukaryota > Metazoa > Chordata > Mammalia > Lagomorpha > Ochotonidae > Ochotona > Ochotona curzoniae. The sequence goes on along the minus strand of NW_024467095.1, from coordinate 20,496,153 downwards.
TAGATCGCATTTTTTGTGCTCCATGTATTAGTTGTCGAGAGAAAACATATGATGTCTTTTGGGAACTGGCTAATTTCATGAAGCATAATGGCTTCCAGTTGCATCTGTTTGGTTGCAAAACACAAGACTTGATTCCTTCGTGTGGCTGAGTAGTATTCCACAATGTGAACGTACCATTTTTTCTTTAATCAATTATCAGTTGATGGCAATCTGAGTTGGCTCCATAATTTAGCTATTGTGAGCTGAAATGCAATAAACATGGGGGGGGGGCGAAATACTCCTTCACACGCTCATTTAGCTTCATTTCAGGAAATTGCCAGGAGTGGAATGGCTGGATAATATGGTGGATCTATTTTCATATTTCTGAAGAATTCCTGTACTGTCTTCTGTAATGGTTGTAAGAGTTTACCATCAACAGTGAATTAGGGGAACATGTTCCATCCTCTCCAGGATTTTAAAAAAATTTTTTTGGATGATAGCCATCATAATTTGGGGGGGGGGGAATAAAATCTCATTGTGGTTTTTCTTTGTTTTTCCCTGACAGCTAATGATCCTGAGTATTTTTTACTTGTCTGCAAGATATTTGAATTTCATCCTTTGAAAAATACCAACTCATATCTTTACCCATTGGTTTTGTTGTTGCTGCTTCTTGAGCTCTTTATAGCTCCTAGATATTAATCCTCTGTCAGTTACACAGTTTTATAGTTTTCAAATATTTTTTCCTGTTCTGTCGGCTGCCTCTTCACTTGGATGGGTGCTTGCTTTGAGTGCAGACACTCTCTTAGCTTGATATAATCCCATTTGTTTGTATTTGCTTTAATTGCTGTGCTTCTGGGGTCTTTTCCAAGAAGTTTTGTCTTACAGAGTTTCCCTAACATTTTCCTCTAGTAGTTTGATGCTATCAGGTCATTTATTAAGTCACGAAGAGATATGTGATTACTTTATCCCTGCATCTTCTCAGTTGTTTAAGTCATGCAGGGTGTTGATTTAGATTCTTGATCCATTTAGAGCTGATTTTAATATAAAGTTTTAGGTATGGGTCTTGTTTCTTCTGCACACAAAGATTCAATTTTCCCAGAACTATTTGCTGAAGAGACTGTCCTTTCTCCCTGGATTGATTTCAGTTGGTTTCCCAAAAATTTAGTTGGCTGCAGATATGTGGGTTCATTTCTGGGAATTCTACCCTGTTCCATTGATCTTTATGTTGCTTTTTGAGCTAGTACATGGTTGCTTTTATTACAATTATCCTGTAATAGGTTTTTTTTTAAGATTATTTATTTTTATTACAAAGTCAGATATACAGAGAGGAGGCAAGATAGAGAGAAAGATCTTCCGTCCGATGATTCACTCCCCAAGTGACCGCAACGGCTGGTGCTGTGCTTACCCCGAGCCAACATCCAGGAACCTCCTCCAGGTCTCCCACACGGGTGCAGGATCCAAAGGCTTTGGGCTGTCCTCAACTGCTTTCCCAGGCCACAAGCAGGGATCTGGATGGGAAGTGGAGTTGCTGGGATTAGAACTGGCGCCCATATGGGATTTGGTGTGTTCAAGGCGAGGACTTTAGCTGCTAGGCCAAGCTGCTGGGACCCTGTAATAGGTTTTGAAGTCCAGATTTGTTTTTGTTGTTTAAGATTGTTTTAGCCAATTGGGGTCTTTTTTATTTCTTGATGAATTTTGCTATCTTTTCTACACTTAAGAATGCACTAGGTATTTTGATTGGGACCACATTGAATCTTTCACTAGTATGACATTTAATGATATTAATTGTAATAATTCACAAACATGGTTGATTTTTCCATATTTTGTGACTTCTTCTATTTCTTTTTTTAAAGATTTATTTTATTTTTATTGGAAAGTCAGATATACAGAGAGGAGGAGAGACAGAAAGGAAGAGCTTCTGTCCAATGATTCATTCCCTAAGTCACTGCAACAGCTGGTGCTGCACTGATCTGAAGCCAGGAGCCGGGAGCCAGGAACTTCCTCCAGGTCTCCCACGCAGGTACAGGAACCCAAGGCTTTAAGTTGTCCTCAACTGCTTTCCCAGTTTACAAACAGGGAACTGGATAGGAAGCTGGATTGCGGGGATTAGGACGGGTGCCCATATGGATTCCCGGCGGTTCAAGGTGAGGACTTTAGCTGCTAGGCCACCACACTGGGCTCTCTATTTATTTCTTTTATTTCTTTCTTTAATGTTTTCTAATTTTTGTTGCATAAATGTTTCTCCTCCTTGATTAAATTTATTTCAAGATATCTGAGTGGTTTTTTTTTTTTTTTTTTTTTTTTTTTTTTTAGCTATTGTGAAGCAGCTGATCTTACAAGTTCTCAGCCATGGCATTGTGTGTGTATATAATTGTATGTTTTGCTTTTATATTCTGCAACTTTAGCAAACTCTTATTGAGGTCATTAGTCTTAATGCAGTCTTTTTTCCCTATATATACAGAATTATGTCATCTGCAAGCAGGGGTAATTTAATTTCTCGTTCCTAATTGGTATCCCTTTGATTTCTTTTTCTTGAGTATTGGCTCTGATTAAAACTTCCAGAAGTGTATTAAACACCAGTGGTGAAAGTGGGCATTCTTGTCTGGTTCTGGAACTTTCCTCCATTTTATTTGATGCTGACTATAGGTTTTTAATATATTGCCTGTATTGTGCTGAAGTAGATTCTTTCTAAACCAAAAGTTTAAGTTTTTTTAAATTATGAAATGATATTGTATTTTATCAACTGCTTTTTATGTATCTATTGAACTAATCATGTGGTTTTTATTTTTCACTTTGTTAGTGTGATGCGCCACATTTACTGATTTGCACGTATTGCATACCAGGGATAACTCCCTTTTGGTCTGGGTGAATGACCTCTCTGATGTTTTGTTGGGTTTGATAAGCTAATATTTTGCTGAGAATTCTTGCATCTATATTCATCAGTGATATTGACCTTTAGTTCTCTTTCTTTAATGTATCTTTTTTTTTTTTTCTAGTTTTGGAACTAAGGTAATGCTGGCTCATAAGAGGAATTTGGAAAGATTCCTTCTTAACCGAATTTTTTGAATTTCTAATATCTCTGGATCTTAACCACTTTTTTCAGATAAGTAGCCTGTCAACATTTTATTCCATTTTGTTAGATATCTCTTCAGTTTAGTCACTGATTTCTTTGCCGTGTAGTGGCTTCTGAGTCGGAGACAATTCCTCTGTCTGGTTTTGCTTTCGGTGCCTGTGCTGTTTGAATCTTATCCAAGAAACCATTGCCTGTGTATGTAAATGTTTCTTCTATGTTTTCTTTTAGGAGTTTCACAATTTCATGCTTTATGCTTGGGTCTTTGACCATCTTGAGCTGTTGAGAGACAAGGATCTAATTTCATTCTTCTTTCTGTTCCTATCCAATTTTGCCTTCATGCTTTGTTAAAAAGACTGTTGTTTTTCCAATGTTTGTTCTTTGTATGTTTGTCAAAATCAGTTGGCTACATGAACATGTATTAATGTCTGGGTTCTCTGTCTTCTGTTGCATTGATTTCTAGATTCCAGAGTTAGTGAACCACACCCTGATACCCAGTTATACTCATTCTATACCTAACTTGCTCAGAGTTTCTAGTAGTTTTTCATTATCTTTTGTAGTACTGCAGCTTGGGATATAATTTATTATTTTTCATCTCTGATTTTATTTATTTAAGACTTTTTTTTCTGGTCCAGCATAGTAGCCTAGTGGCTGAAGTCCTCGCCTTGCACACATCAGGATCCCATATGGGTGCTGGTTCGTGTCCTGACTGCTCCACTTCCCTTCCAGCTCCCTGCTTGTGGCCTGGGAAAACAGTGGAAGACAGCTGAGGGCACCTGCTTAGAGGGCCCAGAAGAAGCTCCTGGCTCCTGCCTTTGCATCAGTTCAGCTCTAGGAGTTGTGACCACCTGGAGAGTGAACCAGTGGATAGAAGATCTTTCTGTCTCTTCTCTTTGTAAATCTGACTTTTCAATTAAAAAAATAAATAAGTCTTTTCTTTAAAAAGTTTCTTTCCTTTTAAAAAAAGATTCTTTTCTTTTTTGTTTTCAGTCTCACTAAAATTCTGTCTGTTTATAAGTAGAAACAAATCAAACCAAAAATAGCAAGAGGCAAGAAATAATAAGAATCAGAGCAGAATGAAGTTAAAGCTGAATAATAAAATAATCCCCCTGAAGCATCAGCAAAATTAAAGGCTATTTTTTTACAAGTATATTGATTTCAAGATGCAAAATAATTTTTCATACAGCTTGTTGTTTTAATTTTAGCAGAATTTATTACTACTGACAAAGTTTCTTTGACTTCTGTCTAGCTGCTTGTCTTTCCTTAAAAACACACACCTAGATGTTAAGACTTGCAGGCAGGAGCCAGGTCTTGACACTGATGTCATTGTGGTGTCACCGATGGCTTTGGTCTTTGACTAATGTACTTCATTCTATTGATGGAATGAACAAATAACGAATAAACTGTGTTTGGGACTCTTGCAGGCAAGCATGGGAGGACGGAAGATGGCGAGAGATGAAGAAAATGTCTGTGGTAAGGACACATCCCCTCCCCTCTCCTCCCACCTCCCAGATGGGAGCTTAGGGAAAGAGGAGGGAAGGGACTTCCCTAGGATTGCACAAGAGTAAGACCTGGAAGACCCCCAAGACTGGAGCAGAACACCAAGACCCAAGGTCTGCACCACAGCTGGATCTCTGTCCGCGCTCTGCTCTGAGACGCAAGCCTTTCTCTGGGTTGCTGAGGAATAAAATGAGGGGAATAAATTTGCTCTGACTGCAGCAGAAGGCAAAGAGACTACAAAACATGCATTAAAGTGAACATCAGTTAGCAGGCAGACTATATTAACAAACAAGGATGGAGGGATAAAATGGATGTGTTTTTTCTGAGAATAAGTTTTTAAAAGAAGAGTGTGGAAGGAAAGAGAAAGGTGGGAGAAGGAAAGAGATTTTATTAAGCCCTCTCAGTAGTTCTAGCAGAAACCATGATGTATGATGATTGCTATTTTTGCAGAGGTGATTTGGGAGAGACTGAGCAGCTTCCTTAAGGTTACCCTGAGAGGGGCCCGGCGCGGTGGCGCAAGTGGTTAAAGGTCCTCGCCTTGCACGCCCGGGATCCCATATGGGCGCCGGTTCTAATCCCGGCAGCCCTGCTTCCCTTCCAGCTCCCTGCCTGTGGCCCGGGAGACCCAGAGGAGGCTCCTGGCTTCGGATCGGCATAGTATCGGCCCGTTGCGCTCACTTGGGGAGTGAATCATTGGACGGAAGATCTTCCTCTCTGTCTCTCCTCTCTGTATATCTGCCTTTCCAATAAAAAAAATAATAATAATAATAAAAATAAATCTTTAAAAAAAAAAAAAAGGTTACACTGAGAGCACTTGGGGTGGGGGTGGGGATGTCTGAGACCTCAGAAGGTGTTCCATCATCAAGCAGTGCTGCCCGACCTTTCCTCCCCGCGGCTGGCATCTGGGAGAACAACATAGAATCCATTGACACGCTCAAACATGGGATGGGGTGTGGGTGCCTGGCTATGGATGTCCAGTAGTTAACTCAGATAAAGCGATGACTGGAAATTCTAGAGGAGCCGTTTCTGGCATGTCCAGCAGTGTTGCAACATCTGTGGGTGCGTGCAGAAAAGTCAAATTTAGAAGGAGAATAACAGTATGCACCACTCAGGAGTTCAAACTGTATAAGCAGATGACTGCTCTAAAGATTTGGTAAAAAAAAAAAAAAAATGGCTGTTGGGTGGGGAGAGAATTCAAGTCTCTATTCCACCCTTTTTTGTTCTACAAGCAAGAAGGTTTCCATTTTGGAGAGCAAGTTGGGTTAACTGCCAGGAGATTGACACCATTTGTTCTTCCAGGTCTAGAAGATGACAGCCAGTCCTTCCAGGCTCCCAAGCTGAGACTCATCCTGGCTGGGAGGACAGGAGTGGGGAAGAGCGCCACGGGGAACACTCTCCTGGGTAGGAAGATGTTCCTCTCCAGGCTTGGAGCCTCCGCCGTCACCAGAACGTGCACTGTGGCTAGTGGCAGCTGGGACAGGTGGCACATGGATGTCATTGACACCCCGGACATCTTCACCTCCGAAGTCTCCAAGACAGACCCAGAGGGCGTGGAGAGAGGTCGTTGCTACCTGCTCTCCTCCCCAGGGCCCCACGCACTGCTCCTAGTGACCCAGCTGGGTCGCTACACGGCCCATGATCAGGAGGCTGTGATGAAGGTGAAGGAGATGTTCGGGGAGGATGTGATGGCACGGACGGTCATTGTCTTCACCAGGAAGGAGGACCTTGTCGGTGGGTCTCTACAGGACTACGTGCGCTGCACGGACAATCAGGCCCTGCGAGAGCTGGTGGCCGAGTGCGGAGGCAGAGTCTGTGCCTTCGACAATGGAGCTACCGGCAGTGAGCAAGAGGCCCAGGTGAAGCAGCTGCTGGGCCTGGTAGAGCACCTTGTGAGGGAGAATGCGGGCAGCCACTACACCAACAAGGAATACTGCTTTGTGCAGTCCCTGCCTTGGGCCAGCCCGGAGCAGCGTCTCCAAATGGTGGCGGAGAAGGTGAAGGCCCGCATGCAGAGGTCTACTGCAAAATGGCCACTGACCTGGCTGTGGAAGTGGCAGAAGTCGCTAGGTAGCAGGTGGAGATGGAAGCTGGTCCTCGTGTTGGGGGGCTCTCTCCTGCTCTGTGTGTTACTCTGGAGGTGCCAGCCCGAGGTCTTCACTGAGGTCAGTCGTGAGCAATAGAGGGGACGGGTCAACCACTGGTCTCACGCATCTCTGTTCTGCATCAGGATTCACGCACTTTCCTTTCCTCCACCCCATGACCTGCCGGCTGGAGAATCCAGCCTGGGACCTCTTGGAGCTGGGCCCATGCTGCAGTTAAATGATGGCTGTCACTCGTGCCTGTCTTCCCTAACCTGAGACTACTTTTTCCTGCCGTTGATTGTCTCCTAAAAATCGATAAGAATATATGTCCTCCCAGTCCCTGTATTTCCCATAGACAGAAAACTAAAAACGAGCACAAAGAACAACCTCAGGACCCTCATGTTGATTTTAATTGAATTTGTTATTTTCAAAAATAAATGCATTGCCAGCTCTTATTGTAGTAAAAGAACTCGAAATCTATAGATGTTTCTGCTCAAGTGCCTTAAATGCCCAGCAAGTAAAGCACTGCACTCTGCTATTCCTAACGCTTTCTGCATGCTGCCGTGTGCCTCTCCTGGTGTGTACGCATGAGAACAGAAAATAGGGGAGAGGAATGTTCCCTCTGTGCTAACAGGGCAGTGAGTCCCTACATACTGTTCTCCTGAGCCCCCAGCAACTTGAAAGTAGAGCATTCCGCCGGTCCGAGGAGGAGGCAGACTCAGCTGCCAGCAGCCGTGGAGGGCCTATGGAATGTCTGCTGCCCAGCAGAGGCCTTCTCGTCAGCATACACACTCATAGGCAACCCATGCAAGAACAGTAACTCCTGGGACATTTTCAACTTAGAGACAAATCAAAACATTCAAAAAAGTTTGGAATTTTTTTCTTCTAGGGTTTGGATCTCCCTAAGCACGTTGGGGGTATGGGGCAATTCAGTGTAGACTGAGGGTAGGTGGCTTGGTTGTGGATGCTGGAGCCACTTCCTAGCTCTCCATATGTGTAGGGAGGAGTTGGCTCTCTGTTCCAGGAAAGAGCCCTATTGTTCCTCCAAATTCAAGCAATCATGTTTGTTTTGTACCCAACACCACTACCCTCACACACAAACTGCCAGCCATCCCTAATTCTGCGGGGGAAATGCAAATACCTCTCCCTACAGTGTCTTCTGCCTGCTGCCTCCACAGTCCGAGGATCCCAGGTGATCTACGGGGAGACGTGTAGACAGGAGAGCATCTGCCAACAACTGGGACAGTATTGGAGAGAAAGCCTACGAGTCCCTTACATGCAAAGCTAGTGCATGCTGGTGCTTAAGGAATGCCAAGGCATTGCGCTGGGACTTGCTGTCTTCAGGAGCAGACAGCATGCTAGTTTAAGGAATCTTGATTTGGTTTGCTCATTTTCCAATATACTATTGAGGGAGGCAATTTGGTGTGGTTTGGAAGACACTGCGTAGGCATCCTCATTCCACTTCTGTGCTGGGTTGGAGTCCTGACTCAGAAATGGCTATTGCAGGCATTGTGAGAGATTTCTCCCTTTCTCTCTCTCTCTGTCTTACTCTGTAGTATGTAAAAATTAAAGCCAGATTTTAAAAAACCAAAACAGTGTGACCCTCCTTTAAACAGTTATATTGTGACATACATATATATATGTGATATACACATATGCATATATACATGTATGTGTATATATATACATATATATATGCATACTCTTGTAACAAACAAGCAGAGAAAGAAAAAAAAAACTCTGCAATGGACACTCTCCTGATCATTGCTGAAGATAAATGAGACCAGTATTGCGGCAGTGGGTGAAGTTAATGCCTGCTATTCTGGCGTTCTATCTAAGCATCGGTTTGAGTGCTGGCTACTGCACTTCTAATCCAGCTCCATGCCAATGTGCCTGGGAAAGCAGTGGAAGAAGGCATAAGTGATTGGGCCCCTACATACACATGGGAGTCCTGGGTTAAGCTCCTGGCTCCTGGCTACAAACTAGCCCAGCTCCTGGAGATTGCTGCCATTTGGAGAATGAACCAACAAATGAAAGACCTCTCTCTGCTTATCTTCTCTCTCTCTCTCATTCTGCCTTTCAAATAAATTTAAAAACACAATTTTTTAAAAAAAGATTTATTTTATTTTTATTAGAAAGGCGGATATACAGAGAGGAGAGACAGAGAGGAAGACCTTCTGTCCGATGATTCACTCCCCAAGTGAGCGCAACAGGAGATGCTATGCCGATCCGAAGCCAAGAGCCTCTTCTGGGTGCAGGGTCCCAAAGCTTTGGGCCGTCCTCAACTTCTCTCCCGGGCCACAAGCAGGGAGCTAGATGGGAAGCGGGGCCGCCGGATTAGAACCGGTGCCCATATGGGATCCCAGGCGTGGAAGGCGAGGACCTTAACCACTGCACCATCGCGCCAGGCCCCAAATCACAAATTTTTAAGAAAAAAAGAAATTTGGGAAAAATGGTAGCAGAATATATGATGTAAGCAACGGGAGGTCTGGAGGTCTTAATCCTTGACTCAAGTCAAGTGAGCAACATTTGATTTCTGCTATTCAGTTGAAGTATGAATCCCAGAGATTTCTCCAGGCTCAGTGAACGAGCTAGTAGGAATACAAGGAGAAACACTTCAGGGTCCCGAGGATAAGGCTGTTGTCTGATTCAACCTGCACCCAGCGAAGGCTGAGCCCACAGTGGGGAAAGGGAAACTGCTTTGCAGCGTCACATAGGATAACCTGTGTATATGAGGGGTTGCCCAAAAAACGAGGATGCCATGAAAAATATATAAAATATTGATGGCGGGACTAAAATTTATATACTGTGGGGTAACTGGGTATCCATCTGCAAAAAAAAAGCGAATTAACTCAGAATAAATCAAGTACAAGAGTTAAAACTACGAAATTCTTTTTAACATAAGAAAATGGTTGACAGAACACAAATCAAAAATACCTCAAGTGTCTTCACAGAATATATTTAATATATTATAAAAAAACTGACTTTAGCAAAATTATAGTTCCCATCAATTCTACACAATCAAAACAGAGGTTGGTTTTCACCTTCTTGAATGAAATTAGTGTTGTTCTGAATCTATTAGTTAAAAATTAGAATTAGAAATGTGAAGAAGCAAACCACAAAATCAAAAAGACACATAAAATTTAACATTAAATTTAACCCACAGTTAATAGTAGGTCACAGTTCTTTAAGAATAAGAAATATCAAAAGGAAAGGCAATCAAGTGGAACTCACACTTATAAAACATGAACATGGTTCAGCTCTGAGCCTCAGGAGTCAGCCTCATCCAGGCAGACAACTGACTGGCCTCAGAGTGCTTGAGGTCATTCAAGTGAACACCATTTTGGTGGTGCTTACATTGAAATGACTTTAACTGCTGAAGACATGCAGCATTTGTATTCCAAACTACAAAACTCTACCCTCTCTGACTGTCAGAGATCCAAAGTCAGGGCTGCTGCTGCTGTGTTACAGCAGGTTCCACTGCTGCCTGCAATGCTGGCAGCCCATAGAGTGCCAGTAGGATTCCCAGCCACTGCACTTCCCAGCCAGTCCCCTGCTAGTGAGCCTGGAGAGGCAGTAGAAGATGACCCAGTGCCTGGGGCCCTACCACCCATGTGGAAGGCCTAGATTAATCTCTACAAGTGACTTTAACCTGGCCTCACCCCGTAGTCTTTTGGGGAGTGAAATAGTGGTTGAAAAACTCTCTCTTTGGGCCCGGTGTGCTAGCATAGTGGTTAAAGTCCTCGCCTTGAATGTGCTGGGATCCCATATAGGCACTGGTTCTAATCCTGGCAGCTCCACTTCCTGTCCAGCTCCGTGTTTGTGGCCTGGGAAAGCAGTCAAGGACGGTCCAAAGCTTTTGGTCCCTGCACCTGTGTGGGAGTCCTGGAAGAGGCTCCTGGCTTTGCATTGGCACAGCTCCAGCCATTGTGGCTGCTTGGGGAGTGAACCATCAGTTGGAAGATCTTCCTCTCTGTCTCTCCTCCTCTCTGTGTATCTGACTTTCCAATAAAAAAGAAAAATCTTAAAAAAAAGGAAGAAAAGAAAAAACTCTCTCTCTCTCTTTCTCTCTCTCTCTCTCTCACACACACATTTACACACACTTCCTCTTTTTCAGTGACTTTCCTTCAAATAGATTTCTTTTAAAATAAAGAAACTTGCCATCAATGAAAAAGACATGCACACGTTAAATCAAGTTGAAGATTGACAGGACATTGTTTCAAAAGCTCTCTGCCAGCACATGGAGCAAGGTGTGGCTAACACAAAGTAAGGAGAAAATACCAAAAGGATCAGATACAGCCCCCCCCCGCCCCCGTTTCCCCTGGGTGCTGCTCCTTAGGCGGGGCTGAAGCCACTTTGACCAGCTGACCTTGAGAATGTCCTAATAATCCTAATTGTTGATTGACACATGCGAATGAAACATGGCTAAGCAGATACCTACATAGAGCAGCTTCCATTGTTTCCTAGGCTGGCTTCTTACCTGAAAGTCCTTGCTCTCCTAATAAAGCGAAGTCAGTTAAACTTGCAGAGCACAAGAAAAATGATGGTGTCTGTTCCAAATCGTCATTTATGCTCTTTCACATCTTGGAAATGATTAATTTTACATGCAAGCTCCAAATTCTCTCACTTCATAATAGTAATCAGAAACAAGGATGCTGATTAGCTAGCTCTTCATCTCTCCTTAGGTCGTGAGAACTTGATTTCTTAGGGTTTGGAAAAGTATTAACACCAATTAATACCTGCTCCAGTTTGCAGCAGAATATATTTTATTTAGCTCATGCCACAGTCAAAAGTGCAGGCTAACAAGCCTGGCCTGGATGAGGCCATGGTGGGGTTTTGGAGACTCAGAGAAAACCCCATTGCTTCATCCTGAGTCAGGATGTGCCTGCGGAGAACCCAGCATGGAGCTTGAGCAGAGTTCAGTGTGCTCTCCATGGTGATGCCTCTCCCTGACCCAGATTTAACGTGCCCTTTGTGGGCCCCATGGCTTTGCACTCCTGCCTGCAACATGACCACAACTGCATTTGACAAGTAAGACAGGAGGTGGAGGAGGTGAGGCAGGAAGTGGCCGTGATAGGCAGGATGCTTACCTTGTTTAGCACAAGTGAATTCACAACAGTTCCACTTGCTGCCTATTTCTTGAAGTTGCAGAATTTATAGGAAACAAAGAATGTATGCTGTGACATGCTGAGTTGTGCAAAACAGCTGTTCCTCTTTGCTCTGGTAAGGTTTAATTTAGAACAGTTACCATGTAGCATGTAGTTGAGACCACTTTATTTTGGGGAGGATCAGAGTGGAGTAAATACAGAATGAATGTCACATTGAAACCAAAAAGGAGAAATAAAGGCAGCAGCAGATTGTACAAAAAAGTCCCAGAGAGGGGAAATTATTGAAGTCTGTCTGAAGATTAGTTCAGCCTTTTCATTCTTTGCCTATGTCCAATCTCCTACCTGAGCTTTTCTGCCATCATTACTATCACAAAATATGCAAGCCCACAGGGAGACTTTCTGGACTTTGAGGGAATGTAGCCAAGGAAGTCAAGGCAAGCTGGCAATGAAAGGGTCAGATGTGGCCTGAGAGCCGCAGAAATCCCCGTGAGCAAAGTGTGCACCTTTGCCTGTTAGTTCATTGGCTCTTCTGTGCCAGGTGGCAACAACGCCAGTATCAGTATCTACACATTATTCTGAATCCCACATAGACAGTAACATTGAGCAAAGGTGGTTTAGATTAGCATTCCCCTCCCTCACACCCGACTATCAAGCTCAGAGTCCTAAGGCTGGTCTCTCTGTTCCTTGTGGCTGCTTTGGGGAATGCTGTTCTGAGCATCAACATGGTTTATAACTACGCTCATCCAGTGTCATAGTAGTACTGTGGGAATGTGGCCTGGGGCTCATGGTCAACATTGTTTGTAACTACATCCACCCAGCATCACAACAGTACTCGGTACATGGGCTAGGGTACGTGCTCAGCGTGGTTTGTAACTACATCCACCCAGAGTCACAGCAGTACTTGGTACATGAGTGGCGTTTACGCTCAACGTGGTTTGTGACTCTGTTCACCCTTCACCACAGCAGTACTTTGGGGACATGGGCTCAGGTTCATGCTTTGTTCTTTGTTAGTCAAAAATAAAGTTATTAGAAGGCTATGTTCTTCTCCCTCTAGGAGAGGATATTTTTACTCTTCCTAGTTACAGGTGATTATTAGATTTGGGTTTTTTTGACCTATGGATTCATCACTCCAAACTCTGTGTCTTGGCATTTTCATGGGATTAAGCCCTATCCCAAAAACATTGTCTTGACTTGATTATAGTACAGATTGTTATTCCAAACAAGATCACATTCTCAAATACTACGAAAAAATATTCCATAGGTGTAATTCAACAAAGCTTGTGTAATAAGAAAGAAATGGCATGTGACATGTTTCTTTTCCTTTTTCTGTTGTGTGTGGCATGTTTAATTTGCATGTAAACATCCTCAATCTCTTCTTTCCAATCCCAGTTGCAGTTAATAAATTAATTTAAGCAATGGTTGCATATAGCTCTATTAGGAACACGACCATTGCCGTGGGCTTAGAGTTGGTGTCTTCTGACCTGTTATTCAATCGTTTTTACAAACTTTCTAGACCTTTCTTTCTAGGTGAGTCTTTTTTTTTTTTTTTTTTTGGCTTCTTCTTTGGAAACAACACAATTTTTTGGTGGAGTTCTGACGATCTAAAATTCAGTCATAGTTTCTGTTCATGCCATTTTGTATCTTAGAAAGAATGAAGGAGATATCAACATAAAGGTTAGTGTCTTGAACATAGCAGACTCTCAACAATTTCTGGTCATATTCTGTCTTAATAGTTTAGGCTGCTGGAAAAAAAAAAAAAAAGGTCCCATGAGGTGGGTTTGCCTCTGCAGAGTGCCTCGTGTACGGCATGAGTACTGAAAACAGTACTCTCCCCTGCTGCGGAAACAAAGTATGCTTAATTCTTCACAGCAAGGTTTTCAGGCAGGCACTGGAAGAAAGCAGAAACTCATTTGATACTATTGTTTCTATCTCATGTTACTGTTCCTGTAATGTGTTATTAAGTAAAGCCTTGCATTTGTCTAATATTGTAGTGACACAGAAAAAGCTCTGAGTGTGCTTGCTCTCTCAGATATACATGATATATAAAATTGTAGTATATTCATGGTCATGGTCAAGAGCCAAATGGAACATGATCACTGGTGTGAATTCTGAGAACTTGCCTTCAGTGTTTCCAGAACAGGGGGTTAAATCACTCTGAGAACATCTTCATCCCGTACGGAAGTGACTGGTGGGAGTCCTGGCCTCTCCGCTTTTGATCCAGCTTCCTGATAACATGATCCTGGGGAGGCAGCAGTGAATTGCTCAAGTGCACGTGTCCCTGACTCCTAGATGGGAGATTAGGGATGAGTTCCTGTCTCTTGGTTTACCCTGGCCCTGCCCTGGCTGCGGTGAGCATGTTGGGAAGTGAAACCAGCAGATGGGAGGTGTCTTTTCATCAGCATGAAAGTAAACAAAAAACATTTCCAGACAAGACTGAAATCCCTCAATAGATAAACCCAGGAAAATAGATTCCTACAGAGTCTGAGGTAGAAAAATTTGGGACAGGTAGGAAGATTAGGAAGGAGGGTTTATTCTCCAGGTTCATCTTCACCTGTTAAGTCATACATGTCTGCAAACCTGGGATAACCTCATGCACAATCTCCAGAAGCTCTGTGGTCATTGCTGTGAATATCCCAGGCTTCAGTGTCCCCTTATACAGTGTTGTTTCCTAGTATATTAGATTCTTTTGGTTTTGTGCCTCAGTACTCTTAATCTACCAATGAGTAAGCTGATGTCTTCCAGAAAGACTACAGTAAAAAAAGCTGAGTGTACAGTACACTCAGTTCTATGCTGGGAAACACCAGGTTCAGTGCCCATGTTCACTCTTCCCCCGACCACTCTCAGCATCCTCCACCAGGAAGGATGACCAGGTGCTGTGCTTTGCTTTCTGCACAATATTTGGGTCACTTAATCAGGTCCACTGGATTCATCACCCTCACTCTGAGATTTAACTTTGGAAACTTTGACGTTATTTCAGGCATGTGGATATAGTTTTCAACTTGGGAAATTTGCAGCAGCTACCTAGCAAAGGGACACTACTTCTTTTTCTTTAAAGGCAAATGTTGTCTCCACTGGCTCCACCCAATCTGAGCTTCCTGAAAGTAGAAGTTTAATGAGTGCGATCTCTTGCCTCACAGTCACAGCAAAGGGAGCAGCTATATCAACCTGTTAGAAGAAAACTGAGAACGCATCAACTGGTTCAACAACAGGTGAGCCTGTCTGAGTAGAGGATCCCAAGTGACAGACTAATAAGAGACAGTAGGAAGCAAGGCACTTGATTGGGGTGGATTTGGGTTTGACATAGGGAAGTGTACTGTGCCAACAGGTACTGTGTCACACAGAGGATACTTCCAAAGTGATAAAGATTGGGTGAAGGGGAGACAGTAAAAAATGTTTTGTCATGATGTCGGTGCATCTCATATTTAACAGTACTTTTGTGGAACAGGGCACCTTCCATCAAATCCCTGTGGTCACAGACACAAAGCATTTCTGGGCAATCTTACTGGAAATGTTGGTGATTCCAAGGCAAACTTTTAGAACTGGAAAATGATTGTGGGACATCTGCCTAAATTGCTTACTGCAGAGGAAAATCAGTCGTTGAATTTGGTGACTCTCTGTGGGTTATCCAGGCCACTAATGAGAGAAAACAATAGAATTCAGGCAGTTCTGAATTTCAACACTCAGCAGACAGGAACTGTGTCCCTAACAGCACAGCTTATGGAGAACTAGTTACACCCCAAACCTTGCTATCTTCCATAACTCCTCTTCCTCAGGGTGTAAGAAGTAGTATAATCCAATAAATGCCAACAGTGTAATGTGACTCCCTCATTTGCATTTAGTAAATGTTGTGTGTGTGTGTGTGCTAATGGTATTCATAACAGCCACCTTTGACTCTGCGTGCACTTATCTTTGTTCTTTTTTTTTTTCATTTTTTCTTTATTTTTGACAATCTTTACACAGTTAGGGCACAAAGATTCAAGGGCTACAGGAAATTGGGTAAGACTATTATTTCCACATTGTTTTTTTTCCTGTATCTGGGGTAAAGGGGGAGATAAATGGAGGAGCCCCAACCGTCTCCCCCACCCATCCCAGGTTGTGCTTTTCTTTATGCCACACCTGTAGAAGCCCTTCTGAAGGCCTCACTACAATCACGCACAACTGACTTTATTGTCCCTTTTCATTACAGAGGAGCTGACGCTCGAGGAGCTTCGGGCATGTTTCAGAACTGCTCGGTGTGGGCAACAGTTCAGGCTGGCCACATCTGAAACCCATGCTTTTCTTACTGCTCAGCCTTTCTCTGGCTGGAGATACTCAGGGTCTTTCAAGAACATTCTGGAAAACTTTTAATGATTTTTTTTTTCTTACGGTGCCTTTCAACTTTGTCAGTGGTTAAAATGTCAGCCTAGATATGTGAGGTTCTCCTCCTTGCCAGGCCTGTCATATGCCTGCCCCAGTTCCTTTTCTGGATGCTGCCTCAGATCTCACTTGATCAGATGTAGAATGACATTTATATTCCTGAGAGACGAATCCTATTGGGGTAGTTAAGACTGAGTGGTTACAACAGAGTGTTAGTGAGTTGAGTTGACATCAAATGTTTGATTCAGTAACCATTTAAACAGTGACAATTTTCTAGAAAATTCTAACAAATTTAAACGGTTGCAGGGATACTTTATCAAACAGAATTAGGCTGAGTTAATTGTTCTGGTATGTAAAATCATTTATCACAATCTTATAGTCCCAGTGTCCTGAGTTAATTCACATTTTTGCTTTAACGACAGAGACCATGATGTCTGTCTGGCTGGTAGGACAAGGCTGTTATCATTGTTTTCCTTTCCCTTCACCACCCAGATTGACTTTGCTTTTTTATCCATCTACATGAACTTCATAGTCAGCATGTTTTCCTACAAATAAGTAAAAAGTCATGACCAAAGTTTTAAAATTTATAAATTCATGCAAAAGAGGTATGTATTAATTCCTATTTTAAGAAATGTTCCTAATAAATTGAATTTTAGAGCCAACTAAGGATGATTTTGATTTTCGTTAAGCCTCTTATTAATGTTTTCATATTCTGTGTTGTTATAACCCATTATATTTTATTGAATCACCATGGTAGTTCTGAAATAAATGATACCTAATTAGAATGTAGTATTTTGGGGGGATCTAATAATTATGTTTTTTTTTTCTACTAATACTTAAATGAGACACCAGTGTAACTTGCTTTATTGATAAAATCTTTATCAGCTTTTGAAATCAATATTATATTTGTTTCATGGAAAAAAATGTAGTGTTCTGCTACTTGCGTGGTGGTTTAACAGGCTATTCTTGTGCCTGCAGAACCAGCAGCCTATATGGGTGCAGTTTCATGTCCTGGGTGCTCCACTTCAATCCAGCTCCCTGCTTATGGTCTGGGAAAGCAGTGGAGGACAGCTCGAGTAATGGGCCCCTGAACCCATGTTGGAGATTGAAAGAAGCTCTTGGCTCGCACTTCAGATCAGCTGAGATCTGACCATTGTGGCCATTTGGGGACTGAACCAGTACAATGTATCTCTGTCCCTTTCCTTGTGCAAAACTAAATTTCAGATAAAACAAATAAATTACTAAGATTCAAAAAAAAAAAAAACCTCCACAAAATATAAGAATGTACTTTTCCTTAGTTTTGTAGAGTCAGAAATGTTTAAATACCATGGATTTTCTATTTAGAACTAATAAGATCTCTGGACCTGGTACTTTCACAACTCTCCCCAACTCTTCTATGGAAATTGGATTGTGTTATCTTTGAGTTTCCATTGAGATGAGTCTGTGTATAAGATATTACAAGCGTTTAGCCAGATGAGGTAGAAAAGAAGGATGGGAATATTTTCTACTCATTTAGTTTGACCTTTCTTCCCTCCCTTCTTCTCTGTCTGCACATAGGTGCCTGAGCTAACAAACAAACATCTTCACAAAGACATGGATGATTTTCAAAAGAACGCAATGAGAATCGTTCTGGTGGGGAAGACAGGAAGTGGAAAAAGTGCAACAGCAAACACGATCCTTGGAAAGGAACTCTTTAAATCTGGAATAAGTGCCCAGTCTCTTACCAACAGCTGCCAAAAAGCATTCACGGCCTGGAAAGGGAGGAAACTCCTTATTGTAGACACCCCAGGGTTCTTTGACACCGAGGAAAAACTGGATAAAACCTGCCGGGAAATCAGCAAGTGTGTCCTCTTCTCCTGCCCAGGGCCTCATGCCATTGTCCTGGTTATGCAGCTGGGCCGCTACACAGAAGAAGAACAGAAAACGGTCGCGCTGATAAAGACTCTCTTTGGAAAGTCAGCAATGAAGCACATGGTCGTCTTGTACACTCGCCAAGAAGAGCTGGAGAACCGTAGCCTTGATGACTTTTTAGCAAAGGCAGATGTGAACCTAAAATGCCTCATCCAGGAGTGTGGGAACCGCTGTTATGCCATCAGCAACAGAGCAGCGGAGGCTGAGAAGCAAGCTCAAGTGCAGGGGCTGATGGAGCTGATAGAGAAGATGGTGCAGGAAAATGAAGGGAAGTATTTTTCTGAGAAGATATATGAGGACATAGAGGAAAAACTGCAAAAAAAGGAGGAATATTTAAAGAAAACATATGCTGATCAGTTACAGAGTGAAATTAAGTTTATAGAAAATGATCCTAGTCTTAAATCAAAGGAAGAAAAAGCTGAGAAAATAGAAAAGGCAAAGATGAGATATGATGAAAAAATTAAGAATATCAAAGAAGAAGTTGAGGAAAGTATATTTCAATATATCTTCAGTCTGATTAAGCAGTTCCTTCAGAACATATGGTCAAAATTTTGGCAGTAAAATGAATGCAATCATTGCCTTTTATTTACTTTGATATGTTAATGTGATGGATTGTATTTTCCGAAATTTTTATGATAATATCTCCCTTACACAAGACTTATTATGGTGAAATTGAAAAACAAACATTATGTCTACTTAAGTTTCAAAATATAATGTGTATGCCTACAGTATGAAATGATTAAATAAAAAGTTACTATATCATTGACTTTACATAGTATGGGGTTTTTTTTTCCCTAGCAGTGAGAAAATGTAAGAATCAGTTTCTCTGAAAATGTCCAAAGGACAATCAGTGCAACACAGGATTTGTAACTAACCTGAGCTAACATGTACCTTGGCTCATCAATGCTCACTCTTCCTGCATAAGCAAATCTTTGTTCCCATTGAACAATACACACCCCTTCTCTCATCCCCTCAGTCTCTGGACACATTCAATTACATTTATGTATAATTTATATGATTATACATATAATTATATAGCTATACATATAACTATAAATAATTAAATTTTATTTTATAATTTATGTCTTACATGCTTTATAATTTTATAAAATATAAATATGTAAGATATGTTTTATAACATACAATGATATATTATATAATTGTGCATGATATATAATATATATAACTTTATGAATCATCTAATTCTATATAAAAATGATTATGTCGTTTATGTCCTTCTGTACTTAGGTTATTTCCTTTAGTATAACATATTCATAGCTTACCCATAGTTTTGTAAATGACAGGATTTCCTGTTTTTCAAAGTCTGAACACTCTTTTGTACACATGAGTTTATATACCACATTTCTTTCATCCACTCACTTGCTCATGGATTCTTGGGTTATTTATACATCTTCGCTACTGTGGATACTGAAATGGATATGGGAGTGCAGATATCTCTTTGAGGTAATACATTTATTACTCATGGTTGTTATCTTTATCCATTAAGCTTCTAAACAAAATACAGTGGACTTATGGGACTTATCAATTACTCACTTGCTTCTCAGATATGCAGACTGTAAGTCTGTTGGCAGTTAGTTTGGGCATAACATTTCTTTCTAAGTTCTTGCCCCTTTGTTAAAAGGCATTTTAAGTATAAGTACAAACATGGCTTACAAAGCGAGACAGGTAGGAAATCACACACATGGGTCATACTTAGGAAAGAAGTGGGTGAGGAAGAGAAAGGGTTAAAAGAGGTGCTCTCTGCCTTCTCCATGTTTCCAGAGAGAGAAAGAGTGAGAGAGAGCCAGAGAGACCCCTTCCTTGTAAGGGCTCCTATGGGGTCTGAAAGGAGAGTGGCTCCATGTCACCACCCCTCAGGGCCCAGGCAAGGAGTGGTATCCTCTGACAAGGAGTCATTTGACTTGCAGGTGGATAGAAGGGATAAACCAAAGGCTGGGGAAGTGTGGCTTCCATCTTGTGGTCCTAAGCTAGTGACCTATCAATTCCATATCAGGTCCACTGTCGAAGTTCCAGAAGGCTCGCTACCTGGGAAGGTCTCTTCCTTATAGACATCCATCTCTTACTCTGATCTCAGCAGAAGCAACAAGGAGTTTCTGTTGGAGCACATTTTTATAAACAAACTAATCTTCTTCACAAGGTTTCTGCCTCTTTATTTAATTGCTTCATAAGCCTCCCCTCCTGAGAACATCATCGTGGGAGAATTTCAACCTATGAATTGGGTTAAGGGGAGATAAATATTCAGACCATCGCATAGCTCCTGATGCTCCAAAATCCTCGTCCTTTGTCACAACAGGATGTATCCATTCTATTCCAATAATCCCTAAGATTTTATCTTATTCTAGCACGAAATTCAAAATCCAAATCTAAAGTCTCATCTATTTTTTTCTAAATCAAATATGGATGAAATCCAAGTTATAATTCACTGTGTGGTAAATTGCCCTCTAATAGTGAATCTGTGAACATAAATATGTCACACATATCCATAATATAATGCTGAGACAGGCATAGGACAGAAAGTCATATTCCCAAGGGGAAATTGAAAGGAAAGTCTGAGGCTCAAGAACAATTTTTGGTTGCATGCTCTGTGCTCCAAGACCGCTGGCTTAGAAGTCCTCATTTTGGATCCTGTCTCATGGCAGTAGTACTTCCGGATCATTTCTTGTCTTACAACTTTGCAAGTCTCTGCCACCACAGTCTTTTTGTGTCCAAATTCTCAATAAAATCTTCCAGAGCTGTAGCTGGAGCAACTCAGAAGCACAGCAATGAAGCATGGGAACACAGTCTGTAATATAAGGCAGCCTTCCTTGTTCTGTTCCTCCAGAGGTAGCACTTTGGGGTTACAAATGCAGGGTCTGTCCCTACGGTCTCTGAAATGTTCTTGGGGTCATTTTTTCCAAAGTCAGACCATGGAATGGGCTAACCATCTCATTGTCTTGATAGCATCTGGATGCCACTGAGTGCCCGCCCTACATTAGTCTCCCTAGGAAATGGTAATTTGGCCATATCCTTCTTCTCACCTTTCTCATATTTTCAAATACAGATAAGCTGAGATTTTTTTGTTGGAAAGTTTTACGCTTTATTTCCTTTTTAAACTAAAAATTCATAGTCAGAGAATTTATTTTAAAATTTATTATTTTATTTACTTATTTACTTGACAGGTAGAGAAGGGGTGGAGAAGAGAGAGAGAGAGAGAGAGAGAGAGAGAGAGAGAGAGAGAGCCAGCACTCATTCTCTGTTCTCTTTCCAAATGGCTACAATGATCTCAGACCAGAATGCTGGCCAAAACTGGAATCTGGGAGCTGTGTCCAGGTGTCCAACATGGGTGGCAGGAACCCAGTCATTTCCCAAGGTCAGCACTGACAGCAAGCTGTGTTCAGGAGCTTCAGCTGGGTATCCTGCCAGTACTCTGATAGGTGTGAGAGGCGTCTTACCTGCCTCTTATAGGCAGTGAAAAGGGAAGCAGCACCTCCAACATTTCGTTTAGATGTTCCTTCAACCAATAGCCGATTTCATTGCTCACACGTTACCTTCACAAAACACTAGAATATGGGCACAATTCAGCCAAGTTCTCTGCCACTTCACGGTAAGAAGAGCCCTTGTTCCGTTGCCCAATCACATGCTCCTCATTCGTATCTGGGACTTCAACAGAATCACCTTCGTTCTTCACATTTCCATCAATATTCGTCCCCTGTCTGTGACTTCTTAGGTATAAGAATGAAGCTTTCGCTGTAGGATTAATCTTTTCTTTCTGAGCCTTTACCAGAATACTCAATAAATATTGCAAAGAGAGAAAAGAAGGGCTTGGAGAAGGTTGTCAACTGTCTCAGTTCAGCCAGAGGCTTCTTTTTCGGAAACTTGGGTCTTTCTCTGGCAGACCCCCCCCCCCGGAGACCCAGCTTGGTCTGGTCAGGAGACCCAGATCCCTCTGGGCCCCCCACCCTGGGGATCACAGGTTCAACACCCACTATGCAAGTAGGCTTGGTGACCTGGCCAGGATACCCAGACCCCTCTGGGCCCCACACCCTGGGGCTCATGGATCTAGCACCCACCACATAGGGCAGGCCCAAGGCCCTGAATCATATGATTTGAGATCTGCCAGATCCTCCACCTCAAAGCTCATGGACTCAATCCCCATCACACTGGTGGGTCCAATGACCTCCCACTGGTGAGCAAGTGATTTGGGCCTGGGTGTCGATCACACCAGACAAGCCTTCTCCACTTGTTCTGTGTAAAAGCCAGGGATGGGGGCAGGCTGGGCAGGGCTAAGCTATAGCAAGAATTGGAACTGGAGGTGGGCTGGACCAGACCAAGTTGAAACATCCCATGGCAAAGGCTAAGATGGAGGGTGAGGGTGGCTATGCCAAGCTGGGTTGGAGCAACCATTGGCATGCACTAGATGTGTGGCTGGGAGCCAGCCTGGTGGGGAGCTAAGATGATGTCCTGGTTGGGCTGTGGTTCCCACTGGTGAGCACAAGAATTCAAATGGGGGCACTAAATTGGGCTAAACATAACTGTAGTATCCATCGCCATGGGTGTGGACAGGGTCTGGGGTGTGCCAGATTGGGTTAGGCTCCAGCACTCCCCGGTGCTCGTGAGAACCAGGGTGGGTATAGGACTGCTGGGTCTGGATGGATCAGGCTGGCTGGGCTGTGCACCCCACAGTAGGAACTGGAATGGATATAGGATGGTCAGGCAAGGCCATTGTATCTGCCAGGACAGGAGGTAGGCAAAGCCAGGTTGAGCCAACAATCTACTGGTGTATGTGAGATCTGTGACTGGGAGATGACCTAACAGAGGAACTTAGAGAACTCCTCTGTTAGGATAAAGTCCCTGAAAGTTAGTGTAAGAACCAAGACTGGCAGCAGCCCAGCACATGCCAGGTTTCAGTATCCACTGGCATACGTGTGGGGTCAGGTCTGGGGCAGGCCAGGCTGGGCCAGTTCATAGCACCCACTGACAGACGTGAGAACCAGGACAGGGTACAGGCCAGGCCAGATTGGGCCACAATGGCAGCCGGTTCAAATTAGGGCTAGGACCAGGGGCTGGGTAGGCTTGGCTAGGTGATTACCCCCACAACATGAACTGGACCTGGGTGCAGGCCAGCCAGAGTACAGCATGACAGACAGGGCCCTGAACCCCTCAGCACACCTAAGAGCAAGGATGGGTGATCCCAGTAAGGGGGGGGGGCTGGAGGGGGTTCCCTGCTAGACCACTATTTCCACTGGTGAGTGTGAAAACTGGGTCAGAGGCAGACCAGGCCTGGCAGGGCTACAAAACCCCTTGGTCTGCATATGTGCTGGATTAGGGGGAAACCCAGGCTGGGCTAAGCAGCCGTATCCACTGGTGCATGCATGAGCCAGAGTAAGTGCAGGCTGGTAGGGCTTTGCCACAACATCAGCTGGCAAGTGCTAGGAATGGGGGCAAGTCCTGTCAGGTTAGGTTGCAGAACCACCTGTAAAGTGCAAGATCTAGGACTGAGAGGCTCCCAGTGGGGGCACCTGTGATGGGCTGTAGCTCCTACCATTGAACATGAGAATCAGGGCTGGAGGTGGACCTGGTTGGTCAGGTAGTAGCACCTGCCAGCATAAGTATGAGCTGTACAGTGGGGTCAGTCAGGCTGAACTATGCTACAGCACCCATTGGTGGGTACAAAGCTAAATGGTATGTAGGTCAGACTGGACCAGTCTGTTACACATGCTGACATGTACAGAAACCATGGCTGGGGCCAGGATCGGTGGGGGATTTTGGGGGTTAGTCCAACTGGGCTATAATTCCTGTTGGTGCATATCACATGAAGGTTGAATGTGTGGTGGGCAGGGTTGAACTGGACTGCAGCATCCATTGGTTGGTGTAAGAGATGGGTCTGGGGACAGAACTGACCCAAGAACTGCAACCATGAGTGTGTGTGTGTGTGTGTGTGTGTGTGTGTGTGTGTGTGTAGGTTGATATGGTTGATGGACTGAGCCAGACCCTATACTGGCTGGCACACACAGGAGTCAGGTTTGGGGTCAACTCTGGTGAGGTTTCTTTGGCGATCTTGTCCTACAACTGGACTGCTGGACTCAGAATTCCAAGCACGAGGAAAATCGCAAGACCTGTGGTCTGACACAGAATGCATGTATCAGAATGGTTCTCTTCATTTGCTAAAGCCTGAGCAGTGGACTGCATGCCCAGTTGAGCATAAAAGACCTGATAGTTTATTGGAGCCTGCAGAGGACATCTAGTAGCATAGCAGAGGAAGGAGGGCAGAACAAATGGGAAAAGTATCTGTGCGAATGGAGACTCTAAGGTGGATTATGCCAGCAAATGGACCTTGGAAGGAATTCCTCATCCTTGGAACAACGAAGTCAATAGCATTTCAGAACTACCAAAACCCTCAGAGCATACTCCACATTGGGGAACATGAGATGATATTGGGTGGCTGTCCCTCATCCCAGGGTACTGGTATGGTTAGGATGCTGGGTACAGCTTCTCTCCTTCTTCCCCCACCCCCTGCAAATAAAGAAGGAATAAAAAGAAAATTGGAAACAGTAGTCTAATTCACTTTCGCCCATTCCCTCACCCTTCCCACCCTAATCAGTGGTCCACATGGCTTGCATATTTCTCAACTATGTACAAGCCATCAAAAATGTTGTTTTAATGAAAAAATGGGTGTAAGAGTGACATTCTGGGATTCAATCTTTGTGTATAGCCTTTGCTTGGAATAGTAAGTTTTCTTTGCTTTGTATTGTTTTGCCTTCTTCTGGTTTTGTTTGGGTTTGATGTCTTTGTTATTTGTTATTATTACTGTTTTCTGTTTCTCTAGGTGCTGATCTATTTACCCGTGTTAAACTTGTGACTGTGAAGTGAAATGGAAGTATTTTATTGCAAAAACTAGGAAGAAAAGAAATGAGGAAGTAGGAAGGTAGGTGGGGAAGGAGCCCAGGGAGTTATTAGGATAGGAATTATCCAGAAACTCCAAAATCTATATTTGGATATATGTGAAATTTGTTCACTGCGTGTAAGTAAGGAAATACATAAATAGATACTTAGTTAATTAATTATTTTTGTACTGAGGAATTTCCCAGGTCCTCACAGATGAGGACAGGAAGTAAAGGAGCTGTGTGGACAAAGTGCACTGTACTTGCACCTATACTGAGGTTTTCACAGAAGACCTGTGGGAAACGCTTGACCTTTCTTAGAGATCACTATTTGGCCGCTTAAAAATAAACTCCATTTTGGCAGAAACTCAATCTAAGGAACAGCCACAGCTGAGACCAAATTTGAAAGTGTGTGCATGACCAAACAAAAAGGAAGCTACAAATTAGCAACATGTTTTCCTTTGTGGCTATGAACTCTGAAGAAGATTCTGGCAGAGAAGCCCAGAGATGCTCTGGGTGCTGAACCTCAGGGAGGTTGAAGGAGACATTCCTGATGGTCAGTAACCACTTGCCAAAGTGCTGCACACACAGCCAAGAGAGCAAAACACTGCTGCGGAATGATTAGTTGAGTATGTGTGTACAATTGTATCATCTCTGGTATGCTTTTTAAAAACAACATCACTATTATATAAACCCATGTTTATAAACAAACACTAAGAAGTTGAGTAAATAGGACAGGTTCTCTCATGAGATTGACTTGAAGCCTCAGAGGACATGTAACAATATTTGAAGACATGCTTTGTTAGCAAATAGAGGCCAAGGACACTGATAAAATGGTATAACTCCTAGGTCCTTAAGTCTACCCCTACACTACCCTCTATCCTCTCATATTGGTAAAACTCATCCTACCAAGAGGGTGGTTCTCTGCGATGGAAACATCTCTGAAAAACAGATAATAGGTACCCAATGGAAATCTGTGGGACCAAGGAGGATTGCATGCAAGGATGAGGCTCTAGTCTAGTAGTAGCAATGTAGTAGAAAAGTAGAGATAATAGCTTAACATTCACTATTTTTTATTTCTTGTAACAGACCCTAGAAACACAGGCAATAAAGACAAAAATAGACAAATAAGATTGCATTCAGCTAAGAAGTTTCTGCACCAAAAAGGAAATAGTCAACATAGTAAAGAACGACCAACACAATGGCAGAAAATATTTGCAAACTATGCAACTGATAAAGAATTAAAATCCAACATCCATAAAGATCTCAAGAAACTAAACAACAGCAAAAACAAATAATACAATTAAAAAATGGCTAAAGTATATGAATGGGCATTTTTCAAACAAAGGAATTAAAAAATATAAACAAATCTTTCAAAGAATAAAGAGGTCTTATTCTTTAAAAAACATATTTGTTCATTTTATTTGGAAAGGCAGATTTCCAGAGAGGAGAGACAGAGAGAAAGGTCCTCCTTCCATTGATTCACTTCCCAAATGATCACAATGGCTGAAGCTGAGCTGATCCAAAGCTAAGGGCCAGGAGCTTCTTCTGGATCTCCCATGTGGATACAGAATGCCAAGGCTTTGAGCCGTATTCTACTGCTTTCCTAGGCTACAAACAGGGAGCTGGATGGAACTGGAACAGCCAGAACATAAATGGACACCTATATGGGATGCTAACACTTATAATACAAGGATTTAGCTACTGGCCATTTCATCAGGTCCAACACAAAGAATTTTTACTCCACCCCAGGTACAATGGCTATCATTCGGAAATTGAAAACCAACAATTTTTGATAAACATGTTGCAGGAGGTGTAGGTGTCTTAATCCATTGCTTCTGAGAATCTCAAGTATAAAAACCATTATGGAAGACAGTATGAAGATGCCTCAGAATTATTAAAATTGATCAACCCTACAACCTGGCCATCCTACTCCTGTGATTTCATCCAAATGAAATGAAATCAGTATATCAAAGAGTTATTGGTGTCTCAATTTTTATTGAAGGTTTATTCACAAAACCAATGCAATCCATATGTGCATTAATGAATGACCAGGTAAAGAAAATGTAAAATATATACACTGTGGAAAGCTACTCAGCCATAAAAAAACAATGAAATCCTATCTTTTGCAACATAATAGATGCAACTGGAAACCTTT
This sequence comes from Ochotona curzoniae, assembly GCF_017591425.1. Classification (NCBI taxonomy): domain Eukaryota; kingdom Metazoa; phylum Chordata; class Mammalia; order Lagomorpha; family Ochotonidae; genus Ochotona; species Ochotona curzoniae. The sequence continues at coordinate 20,469,109 of NW_024467095.1, read as the reverse complement.
GTGCTTAATGAAGTAAGTCAGTCACCAAAAGACAAATATCAACTTTTTTCTAATTAATAATGGTCAGCATAGAATACCAAAAAGTGCACAGTGATAAGATGAATATCTTGTCATTTGATTGTTGTTTATAATTCTAACTTACATACTTGTGTAACTGTGTCTTTCTATTTTTTAATCATTGAATATCAGGCCAGTGAAAGGTTCAAAAAGCAAAAATGAAAGAAAAGAAGGAGGAGAATTGAGAGGAAGAAAAGAAGCTATGCTTTTTTTTACAGTCATATCTAGAAAATACATATTAATATTCTTATATTAATAAAAATGATCATAGTGTCCATTTTAAAGTTGAGTTATTTTCAGTTATCAATGATCATCCTTAACATTGCATATTATCTTCTTTACATTAGTAAATAACTTCTCTCAGTTTATTGACCTTTAGTATTTGACTTTAAAAAATTTTTTATTTTATTTTTATTGGAAAGTCAGATATACAGAGAGGAGGAGAGTCAGAGAGGAAGATCTTCTGTCTGTTGATCACTCCCCAAGTGGCCACAACGACTGGAGCTGAGCCAATCTGAAGCCAGGAGCCCAGAGTCTCTTCCTCCAGGTCTCCCATGCGAGTGCAGGGTGCCAAAGCTTTGGGCTGTCCTTGACTGTTTTCTCAGGCCACAAACAGGGAGCTGGATGGGAAATAGGGGCACCGGGATTAGAATTGGCACCCATATGGTATACCGGCCTGTGCAAGGTGAGGACTTTAATTGCTAGGGTACTGTGCTGGACCCTAGTATTTTATTTTATATTCTACTTCACTTGATTTTGCACTTACCTTTACTATTTCCTTCTACTAATTTTCTATTTGGTTGATCCTAGTTTTTTATTTTCTTGAATTTAACAATAGGTTTATTTGAGACTTTTCTGCTTTGCATGATATAGACACTGATAACTATAACGTATGATCTGTTTCACCAACTCAAGAAAGAGCCAAGACTATCCTTAAACATGCCACCCTGGAAACAGAGAAACACTCCCCTGCTCTACTGTTGGACCACCACAGACAGAAGGCATGCCCAAGGAGGATCCTGAACACAGCTCATAATCATGAGATCTTCTGGTACATTTCTTGTTTTCCCAAGCACCTGCAGTGCTTTCTGACCATCCTCCTGTGTACAAGCTAAGGGGCCCTGCACGCTAGCATTTCTTGGCTGTGACATGACCACAACTATATGTGATAAGTAAGGTAAAAGGTGAAGATATGATCAAGGAAATGGCTGTGGGTAGGGCAGGGAGGAAGTGATTACTGTGTAGAGCTACTTGTACAGTCAACAACCATCTTTTGATAATATCAGAGAGTTGTGGGATGTGAACTAACCTTTGGGTTAGACCATAGGCTTTCTGGGGAAGTGCTGTTAACACCATCCTCTGGTATGTTTAAACTGATAAGAACAGATACTACACTTGATCTTAGCCAAAAGGCCGAGAAGCGATTGGTATGTTTAACACATGAAACTTCATAAGTTTTCATTAATATTTGTATTTGTATTAGAAGGTCATAAAGGGTTTTTAAAATTTTCAGATTGTAAGCACAGAGAGGAGATGCGAAAAGCAAAAATACTGTTGAAAATCTGACTTCAACACAATTGAGAGCAGTTGGTTTTGTTGAACAGTGGTCTTTTTGTATCCCTTGCCCTGAAACAAGCACAACACTGAAGATTCTCCAGCCTTCCAGCCATGAAATCCATGGGAATCTTCTGTTTTCCTGCTTTTTAGCTTTTCTTTAATTTCCTTTCTTTTTTCCCCCTTAATGTCTTTCCCTTTGAAAGGTAGAGCGACAAAATGAGAAAGAGAAACAAAGACAGAGGTCTTTTTTTTCTTTTCTTTCTTTCTTCTTTCTCCCTCCTTCCATCCCTCCATCCCTCCCTCCCTCCCTCACTCCTTTCCTCTCTTCCTTCCAACCTTTCTTTTCTCATGTTTAATTCCTTGAAATTCAGAATGACAAAATAAGCAGAAGCAGAAACCAAAAGTGAGAGAGGTCTTCCTCTACTGGTTTACTTCCAAAACATCTGTGCTAGGCCAAGCTGAAGCCAGGAGCCAGGAACTCTGTCTTGCTTTCCCACATGTATGGGAGGAAATCAAATATGAGAGCTATCCTTTGCTGCCCCGAGGGGCATCAGTAAGAAGCCGAGTGAGAAAAAAAGAAACTAGGAACTTGAAACACACTCTGAAGCAGAATGTGGGTTGCTGACGTAGTGGCTTTTCACATTCATCATGAAACATGCCCTTGTCTTATCTTATACATTTTTATTAAAAATAATTGTCCATCACAGGGAATTGGAGTGCCCTTGTAGGCCAAGAACTCTGAGGTCATCCATTCCCTATCGGATCTCCCACACGAGATGAAAGAAGCCCAGATCCTTCCTCACACGATCTAATGTCATCGGAACAACAGTCAGAAGCCCTGAGCAGTCCTCAGAAACAGAACAGTAAACTTCCTTTGGGACTCGGGAGAGGAGCTTTCTCTGGTCCTTACTTTGGTCCAACTTTAGATCCCTACCCTCTCTTACAATGACCATCAAGGTCACTCCGGAGCCCCACCCTCTTCCCCCCAAAATTAGATCAGATAGACAGAGACCAATAAGGAAAGCTTAGAACAGACAGGAACCAATCAGCTTGGGCTCACATATACCTTACTAGGCAGAACACAAAGATTAGTACTCCTCACTAAGGTATTGAAGATTTCTCTGCACACCTCTCCTAAAACTGTTCTGTGCCCCAATCATTAACATATGCCTTGTTAGAGTTATAAGCTTGTTTGGACTATCCTAAAATTCACCAAGTTCAGTAAAAATCACGCTTCAACACTGTAAGCTGCTAAATATAAAAATGAAAATAGACACGAGACATCTGAATAGTACCCTATAACCATTTTAAGGTGCATAGCAGCTGATTGCGTATAAACTAAACTTGAAATGTCAATGACGTAGTCACAGGATGAGGTTAAGAACTTGCATTTTCTAACATATTGGTCACTCAATACCATGTCAATTAATTCCATGATGTTGTAAATTGTTGTTGTTGCGCTGTGGCTTTTCATCGGAGGGTATGATACTCTGCCAGCTCTACTTGCAGACCAGGGATGGTCTCCCAATGAAACTGCTGAACTTATCTGGACAATAAGATGCTGGACTCTATGCATGGTACATGCTCGCAATGAAGGAATCATGACTGGATATGAACTGTACTACTGCAACAAGGTGGAGGAATCCACCATGGGGGAGAGGGCATGGGGGGGGGGTTGGGAGAATCCCAGAGCCTATGAAACTGTGTCATCAAAGGAAATTAGAAAAAAAGAATAATTGTCCATATTTATGAGTTATAATACATTCCAACACATGTATTTCACTTCATACTGATCAAATCATTGTAACCAACATTTCCTCTTCTTTCACATTGTTATGATTGAAGTCCTCAAGTGCGTTTCTTTCATCCTGCCTGCCATTTCGAGATGAAGAAAGCCAAGGAGACTTACGAGGCACCATAAAGAGAACATCAGCATTTTGGGGAAACCTGAAGGAGAACAGGGGCAGAAGGTATTAAGAACTAGTTAATGAAACAATGGTGAAAAATTTCCCAAGCCTTTGAGGTGGCATGGACTTCATATGTGGAAAGTTCAAGCAAACCCATCCAACTGAAGAAGATCCCTGCAAAGAATATTCTGATGTGTCTTCTGGTATGTGGTAAGGGGAGGGGCCTTAAAGGAAAGGCTTTATCAGGATTGCCTATGCCTGAGCCTCACAGTATCATCTACTTCCTGAACTATGCTATATAATGAACAAGGCTGCCAAGTATACCCTCCAAAACTTCAGTGCAGAGGGCCACAGGGGCACCAGTCAGCATGCTGGCTATTCAACTTCTGACTGAGTTCCCTGCAAATGGTTTGGGAAAACACTGTAAAACAACCCAATTCTTGGGCCCCTGCACACATATAGGAGACCTGAAAGAAACTCCTGGCTCCTAAATTTAGACCGGTCTAGCTCTGTCTACAGCAGCTATTTGGGGAGTGAGCTAGAGACTGGAAGATTCTCTCTCTCTCTCTCATTAACTTTTAATTAAAATAAATAAGTGTATAAATATTTAAAGCAGTATATTTTATGAGCCTGAAGAACTAAAAAAGAATGCTTAATAAACAATAAAGAGACTTGGATGAGTTCAGGAATCCTAACACCAATCCACAGGACTGATCACTTGAGGTTTGTATAACTGTAGATGTCAAAGTGTGACAACAATAATATAAAATTCTGGAGGGTTAATGGGTGCATATGATTGGGAGGTTCTTTTACTATATGTAGACATGTTTAGCTGACATCGAATCTAAATAATACTTTCGGTAATATGGACATTTTGAGGGTGTTGATCCTGCTGACCCAGAGCATGGTGGGTTTCTTCATCTTTAAAAACTCCTTCTATTACTTTTTCAAAATGTTTTATTATTTTTATCATAGAGGTCTCCCAATCTTGGGTTAGATTAATTTCAAGGTATTTAAGATTTCTCTTCAGTATTTTAAAAAAGACTGTACTTACAAGTTCCTTCTCAGCCATGGAGCTATTTGTGCATACTAGCACCACCAGTTTACATACATTAAGTTTGTATCCCGCTGCGCTGTGAAATTCTCTCATGAATTCTTACAGTCTCTTGAATGAGTCTGTTGGTTCTCCTATATAGAGAATCATGTCATCTGGAAACAGGGATAATTTAATTCCTCATTTTGATTTTAATTTCTTTTTTTTTAAAAGATTTATTTTATTTTTACTGGAAAGGTGGATATACAGAGAAGAGAGACAGAGAGGAAGATCTTCCGTCCGATGATTCACTCCCCAAGTGAGCGCAACGGCCGATGCGATGCCGATCCAAAGCCAGGAGCCTCTTCTGGGTCTCCCACGCGGGTGCAGGTTCCCAAAGCCTTGGGCCATCCTCGACTGCTTTCTCAGGCCACAGGCAGGGAGCTGGAAGTGAAGCGGGGCTGCCAGGATTAGAACCAGTGCCCATATGGGATCCCGGGCGTGTAAGGCAAGGACCTTAACCACTTGCGCCACCGCACCGGGCCCTTGATTTTAATTTCTTTAATTCCTTTTTCTTGCCTAATAGCTCTAGCAAGGACTTCACATACTATACTGATGAGCAGTGGTAAAAGTGGACATCATGTCTAGTTCCAGATCTTAGTGGGAAGCATGCAGATTCAATATGATCCCAATAAAAATCCCAACACCATTCTTCTCAGAAGTAGAAAAGATGACACAAAAGCTCATCTAGGGAAATACAAATGAAAACTACATTCAGGTTCCACTTAACTCCTGTGAGTGTGGCTTTCCTAGCAGCACCTGCTGGTGCAAATGTGGGAACTACCCTCCTTCACTGCTGGTGGGAGGGTAGCTAGTAAAACTACTATGGGCGTCATTATGGAAAGTGCTAAGAGAACTGAGAATAAATCTGCCATATTATGCAGCTATCACACTTCTAGAAATATATCCCAAGGAAATAAAATCTGCGTATGAGAAAGGGATCTGTAGTCCTGTATTTATAGCAGCACAATCTACAATTGCAAAGTCATGGTAACAACACGATGCCTGTCGAAAGAGTAGTGGATAATGAAACCGTGCTACATGCACGCTGCGATATATTACCCAGCCATTCAAAAGAATGAAATCCTACCGTTTGCTACCAAGTGGTCCCACCTAGAGAAATTTTGCTCAGTGATATTGGTCAGTCACAAAAGGACAAATATCTATGTTCTCTCAGAGATAATGCAACCTTCATGCAAAATACACCAGTGGATATACAGGTAAACATTCATGTACATATATAGTCATCTAGATGGGCTGTAGAGACCATCATATCAAGATATGAAGATACGCTGCAGTATACAGCTCTACTTCCAAACCAAATAGGGATTCCTAATGAGACTGCTAAATATATTTTGACAACAGGATGCTGAACTCTTTGCCATTGTCCATAGCTAAAATGTCAGTATATACTTAAACAGTAGAATAATGGACTTACGACTGTTTTCTGAAGGACTATACTATTGTTTAAGATAGGATAAATCAGTCATGGGGAGGAGATTCAGGGAGATAGAAGGGGAAATCCTAGAACCTATGAAACTGTATTATAAAATTAAAAATAAAAAGTAACAGAAAAAAGAAAAATGCTATTAAAAAAGAATAAAAATAACCAACAAAAACCAAATAGATATATTACACCAATAAACAAGAAAAGCAAAACAATCAAAATTCAATATAAAAAGGAGAAATAGGAAAAAGAGAAAAAGAGAATATATAAAATGGATCAGGTAGAAAATAAATTTCAAGTTAGATTGTGGGATAATTGAGTAGTCTACTAATCAGATCAATTTATTTGATATTTTTAGACTATTCTGCCTAACAATAAAGTGCTACCATTTTATTTATATAATGTTTACTAACATAGATCATATTTTAGACAACAGAAATCTAAGTAAATATAAAATAATTTAAATAGTACAGAGTGTTCTTTGAATATAATGAAATTCAAATAGAACCACAGCACAAATATATTTGGAAAATTTCTCAACTGTTTTGGAGTCTAAAATATATGCTTCTAAATAAACTGTTGGTTAAAGAAGAAAACAATGGGTTAATTAAAGAAATTCATTCACAGTTAAATTTATTTCTTATCTCTCCTTGCAACTGTGAGTCATTTGTATGAATACTAAAGCAATGTAAGTGTAAGTTTGCAACACTTTCTGAAGTCTCAGACCGGAGATGTAATAAACTTTATGATGTTAGAATACTGGGTGTAGTAAAGAACTGGAACCACCAATATAATACTCTCATAATTCAATGAGAGGTGGCATTCATTTAATGTTATATTGAACTGTTCTAGTATCAGGTCCCAGGATGAATTGGGGTAAATCTTTGTCAGTCAAATGAAAGTTGGTTTTGTTTCCAGCACATGTTCCAGAGGACACATGTTCGAAACAGCAGTTCTGCTCTGTTCTTGTTTTATGGTATTGGAGGTAAGGAAAGGGGTGGATTAATTGCTTACATGAATACAAGCCTGAAGTGCAAGGAACAAACGTCAGCTGGGGGAGCCTATTGTGTTCAGCAGTGGGTTTGGTGATCCAGAGGTCTTTGAAAGTAGCTGACAGCTCTCTGGCTTGAACCTTGGAGCTTTTTCGAGAATTCCACAGCACAGTTCACACAGTCTATTGGTGTAGTCCAATATGTTACCAGCAGGCACATGCAGGAATTGAACTTCAAGTTTTCTAAAATAAAATAAAATTTAAAAATCAGCTCAACAATTGCATTTCAAGTGATCAGCAGCTATGTATGGCTCATGGCCCGTTCTACCCATCAGAGACCAATCCCATCTCTGCAGGAATTTCTGCTAGAGCTTCTGGGTAATAAGGTAGGAAGGTCCCTTGCATAAGCAAGTTTGAACAGTTCCTCCTTAGCTTTCTTTCTCTTCCTCCTTCTCAGCATCCTGTTTTAGCAGTGCCTGCAAAATCAGAGAGGGCCTCAGGACCCAGATTTTCAAGGTAAGGGAATAGAGATGTGTGTGTGTGACAGATGTCCAGTTTGGTGGGAAGGGGCTCTCTCCACTGGGTGCATGTTAAACCTCCTAGCAAACTTTCTCTCCTGTTGGTTCTTGTTTCCTGTCTTTGCTGAGTTCAGATTGTAATGTGCTTTGAATGTTGGGTTCTACACATTAATGTTTCTTTCAGAGGATATATATATATATACATATACATATATATGTATTTTAACAAATGAATCTTTTCACTGCTGTGTGACTTACACTCTGTGAGGTAGGGTGAGTGTAGTGAATTAGCTCAGGTGAATTGGTGGGAAGATGAACACTGGGATGACGGAATAGCTGAAACTAAGTGGGCAATCCACCTCCCGCCTCCCACCAAAAATGCTGGCACACAGGAAAGATAGGAGGCTCTTGTTAACTGTATGCCCCTAGGATAATGCTCCTCGTTGTGTCTCTCAGGGTATGGATGCCCTGGAGAGCAGGATGAGAAAGACTGTCCCGTGTTCAGTTCAGTAGAGGTCTGGAACTAGGAGTTGCTTGTTCTTTAGTCAGAGAAGAGCTCAGCCTCTTGAGGTCAGCACCTGCAGGAGCACAGTCTGGAGTGTGTGTCGGAATCAGGTTCTGCAGAGCAGCATCAAACATGTCTGTTGTTGTAATTCTCTTTCTATTTCTGATTTTATTGATTGGATCTTATATTTTTTTCTTGAAAAAGTTCTTTTTTTTCACAGATCTTATATGTCTTTTTTTGTTTAAATTTGTTTACTTCTCTTCAATTTTGTTATTTTTTTTCTTCCATTAACTTTGAATTTAGTTTGTTGTCTTTCTAAATTTTATAGATGCCTTTACAGATTATTTGATGGCTTTCTGACTTCTTGAAATAGACACTAACTTATGAACCTTGCTCCCAACACTGCTTTTGATCTATCCCATAAGTTTTGATATGTTATGCTGTTATCTTAATTTGTTTTCATTGAAAAGGCAGATTTACAGAGAGAAGAGATACATAAAAAGATCTTTCACATGGCTGGTTCACTTTACGAACTGAGCTGATCCAAAGCCAAAGCCAGTAGCTTCTTCTGGGTATCCCACATGAGTGCAGGGTCCCAAGGTCTTGAGCCATCCTCCACTGCTTTCTCAGGTCACAAACACAAACCGGCACCCATATGGAATCCTGCAGCTTGAAGGCGGAGGATTAGCTAGTTGAGCCATTGTGCCAGCCCCTGTTTCCAGAATTTTAAAAATTTTCCTTTTAATTTCTTCTATGAGCCACTTTTCATTCAGCATATTGATTAGTCTCCATGTTTTTATATATTTTCTATAGTTTCTTATATTGTTGATTTAAATTTGATATTTAAAATGGTCAGAACAGTTAATGGTGTGATTTCATTTTTTTAAACTTGCTGAGGTTTGCATAAAGGTCGAATATACGGTATTTCCTAGACTGAGCTCCATGTACTGATGAAAAGAATGTGCAATCTGCAATTGTGGGATGAAATATCTGGTAGAAATTAATTAGGTAATTTGATCCATAATCCATTTGTTGTTTCTTTTTTGATTTTTGGTCTATTTATCTATTTATCTGTCCATTAGGTGTTGAAGTCCCCTAATACAGTAATTTGTATTAAAGCCCGTATCTCTCTTTAGACACATTAACTATTGTTTCAAATATCCAGGTGTCCCAGACTGAGTAAATATACATTTGTTGAATTGTTCTAATTATTATATAATTTTATTTTAAGTCTCTTTTAATAGTTTTACGTTAAAGTATACATTGTGTGATATTAGTATCAGTAAAATAAATGAAAATTTGATTTTAAAACAATATCAATAGTAGAACAGTAAGCTTTTAAGGTTAAATGCAGTTAGGTGCTATAATAAAAATAAATGATTGGATTATTTAGCACATGCTTGAGACAAACGAATACTTTGGAGTTTTCTGAAAGTAGAATCAATAGGATTTGCTGATGTGCTAATGAGAGCAAGGGATGAAGAGTTCTAGAAGATGACCCCAAGATTCTCCTGCAGGAGTCAGTGGCTGGAGGACCACGTCATTTATTGAGGCAGGATCATGCCTGGAGGGGGAGATCGTGGGTTCAATTTGGGCCACACTCTGGAGATTCCCATAAAATGGCCAAATGGGAAAATTCAGTGAAAAACTCAGGTTTGGAGGGCTCTCTCTCTTAAGATTTATTTGATTTGATTTGAAAGATTTGCAGAGAGAAGGAGAGGCAGAAAGATCTTTGCTCTCCTGGTTCACTGCCCCAGAAGTTACAAAGGCCAGAGCTGGGTTGGTTCATAGCTGGGAGCCAGCAATTCCCTCCAGATCTCCTACATGAATGCAAGTGCCCAAGGACTCCACTGATTTCCCAAGCTCTAAGCAGGACACACACTAGCACCCATTTGGGATGCAGTGCTGAGGGCATAGGATTAGCCTGCCATGCCCAGTGCACCATCCTGGAAGTTTGGAGTTTTGAAGAGAATGTGAAGTAGAGATTATGCAGAAAGACATCAAAGCAGTGACAGACTTGCTGGGAAGGAAGAAAGAGGCAAGTCAGTGTTGAAGTAGCACTGAAGCATTTACATTTGTGTGAGGAGAAGGGAACTACCTGAAGTGACGCTGGAAAATAACTAAGGTTCATGAGATGTTTGAGGAAATGGCACAGGAAAAATCAAAGTTATCAGTTCAGAGCCAAAAAAAAAAAAAAATGCATAATGGCTATTGGAGGTTGGGATACTAGTCACTGCTGATTCCACAAGATAACATGGTTATGTATTTGTTCCCATCTACAGGAATTCAAGCTACGATGGCATCCCAATACCATGGTAAGTTTCAACTGGGTATCTCATCCATGGAGAGGGTGCTCAGGGGTCCCCCAGGCCAGGCTCTGGAGAGGAGAGTAGGCAGAGGTGGGGAAGTGGCTTCTCTTGTCTTCCCAGCCAGTCTTGCTCTGAGCAAGAAAATATTTTCAAACCCTTCCTCATGTTGATTCATTTACCCTGCTCATCCACTTCTTCTGAACCTCTCTACTTCCTCCTTTCTAGGCTTTTGAGCATTTTTATGCCAAATTCCATGATATTCTACCTTCTTTTTTCTGTGGTCAACCAGTTTCCCATGGATATTCTTAAGAGCACCTACTGGGATACTATCAAAATAGTAATGTGAACTGCAACCGATTTTTCCTTAGATAATTTTAGCTTTAATTGTTTTAATTCCTGTAACCATTAGAAATTTACTTCTTTCATGCCAGGGTTCTATCAAATAATAAACAAACTCGTCTTTAGAGTAGGCACAGTCTGCATAATCCACCTGACTTCTTAATGGGATGAAGAATTGAAAAATACATCTTCCATTGTAGGAGCCCCAGAGTCAGGTTTTGGTTTGCTTCTTATTTTATCTTATTGGAATAGCAATCAGCTGCTTACTGTTCTCTTCTGAATCCTCTGGGATTCAAAGTAAAAAAAGTCAGGGTAAAGAATTTAGGAGAATAATGAAAAGGGAAGGCAGAAGATAACAGCAGAGCCAGTTTTCCAAGCACTATAAGGCGTCCAATAAGTGCAGAAGTGATGAAGAGAAGCCTATAGCCAGAAAAGGCCGGGACTCCATAGGGCGAAGGGTTCATGGTAGATTCTAACACTTTGACATTTGTTTCAGGAAATGAAAGCCAACGGCGCTCTGGTTCTCAACTGAGAATTGTCTTAGTGGGTAAAACGGGAGCAGGAAAAAGTGCCACAGGGAACAGCATCCTTGGAGAGAAAGTATTTGCTTCTGGCACTGAGTCAAAACCTATCACCAAGTACTGTCAGAAAATGAGCAGCACATGGAATGGAAAAGAAATTGTTGTTGTTGATACACCTGGCATTTTTGACACCGAGAGGAAGGATGCTGACACACTCAAAGAGATCTCTCGCTGCATTCTCCTGACCTCCCCAGGGCCTCATGCTGTGGTTCTGGTGGTCCCACTGAGCAGTTACTCTAGGGAAGATCAGAAGGCCACTGAGAAGATTCTGAAAATGTTTGGAGACAGAGCCAGAAGATTCATGATTCTCTTATTCACCCGGAAAGATGACTTGGGTGGCACTGATATCCACGATTACTTAAGCACGGCTCCCCAAGCAATTCAAGAATTGGCGGGCACGTTTGGTCATCGCTACTGCGCATTCAACAATAAGGCAACAAAGGCTGAACAGGACATCCAGAGAGCACAGTTTCTGGACCTGATGCAGCGTGTGGTCAGAGAGAATAAAGGAGAATACTACACCAACAAAATATATCAAAAGGCAGAGGAGGAGATTCAGAAGCAAACCCAACTGATGCAAGAACAATTCAGAGCAGAGCTAGAGATAGAGAAAGAACGCTTTAGAGAGGGGTGTCAAGAGGAATTGCGAACAGTAGAAGATCATTTGGAGGAGGAAAAAAGAAATGAAGAAACGAAAAGAGAATTGCCAGAAACGGAGACTTTCTGTATCTCCAGGCAGCAAAATGCTAGAATGGGAGCTGAGGAGCAGGATGGAATCCTACGAGGAATCCTCAACGCATTGGTGTCAGTTTTCTTAATCATTCTTCGTACTTTTGTGAACAATTAAATCTAATAAAGAATCTGACTGGTCTTTTCTGCAATTCTTTGGGAACCATGGTCCTTAGTACTCTTGTTTCTGTCTCAGACCCTCAGGACTAAGAAGTGTAGTAAGTTCACCAACAACAATGGGCAAGTGTTTGATACAAGAGGAAGACAAATTCCCAGTTTTTACAATTAAAAAGTAAAAACTGTTGATGCTTTTGGATTCTTCATGAGAAATATAAAGAAAAGGATTACAATAGACCTAAGAAAATGACTCTAAGTTTTATATAGTAAACTTTAAACTAGAGTAGGTTCTTCTTCTAAATTCCTTCTAGATTAGCAGCTAGCTTTCTCACCCACTCCTTTCAGTTTTTGCCTTTAACATCATGGTATTAATCTAATCTCAACAATTTCTTACAAAAATTAATTGCACCAGTAGGAACAGTCAGCTCAGCCTGGCTTTTCCCTGGTCTAGTTCGTATGAGGCTAACAGGTATTGTAGCTCTGCCATGTCTGGTCTGCCCCTATCCCAACTCACTCTCTCCAGTGGGGATTGTGATCCAATAGAGAAGCCTTCCACATCCCTCTACCAGCTTTGCCCCCTGCCCCACCCTGGGTCTTGTGTGTGCTAGTTGGGTGCCAGGCCCAGTCTGGCATGGCCAGCCTCACGTCAGCTTTTGCCAGTGGGTGCTGTAACCTGGCCTGGCCCATCCCACCTTCAATTCCAGCTTGGGTTGGTGGGAGCAACAGCCTAGCCCACCCAGCCAGTCCCCAGTCCCCTAGTCATGTGTACTGGTGTGTGTTGCAACCAACCCCCACCCCCTGACCCACACGTCATTCTGGTGCTTGGATTCGCCAGTGGGTGATGTGAAGTGGCCCTGCCTGGTTTGCCCTGACCTGTGCCATATGTATGCAAGACTATTCCCTGGCCTGGTCTGAGCTGCCCCCTATCATCGTTCTTGTGCTCACCTGCAGGGACTGTGTCCTGACAGAGGAATTTCCCAGGCTCCTCTATCAGAACCTTTCCCAATGCCAGATCTTGCACACACGGGTAGGTCCATGGGCCAGCACTACTCAGTCCACCTCCTGACCTAGCAGGAACAATGACCTTTCCTGACCAACCTTCAACCCATTCTGGTTATTCTTCTTGGGTGTTACAGCCCAACCTTGCCTTGTCCACACGCAGACATAGCTCACACATGACTCACCAGGGGCAGAAACCTAGCCTAGCCCATCCTATACCTACCCTGGTTCTCATGAGCACCAGTGGGTGATGGCAGCTTGGTGCACTCAGCCCCAGTCCACACTTGTGCCAAGGTACACTGCAGCCAAGTCCAGATCACAACATGGCTCCCATTCCAACCCTGTGCTCACCTGTGGGAACCCCAACCCAGCTAGGGTGGCCTCTTAGCTCTCCAACCAGGTCTGTTCCCAGTTATAGATATTGCATGTGGCAGTGGTTGCTCTGACACAGGGATTACTTTCATTGGAAAACAAAGATGTATTTAATGCAAAACAAAGATGTTTTTTACTTTTATGAGGGAATACTTTTAATGGAAAACAAAATTTATTTATTTATTTATTTAAATGGCAGGGTGGTACAGAGAAAGACAACAGCCAGGTTGAAGCCAGGAATCATTTCCTCAAAATCTCCATGTGGGTTGTAGGAAATCAAGAATTATAACCTTTGTTTTCTGCCTCCCAATTCTATTCCCAAAAGCTGGATTGGAAACAGAATAGCAGAATTTTTAAAAAAAGATTTATTTATTTTTATTGGAAAGGCAGATATACAGAGAGGAGGAGAGACGGAGAGGAAGACCTTCCATCCATTGGTTCATTCCCCAAGCAGCCGCATCAGCTGGAGCTGAGCCAATGCAAAGCCAGGAGCCAAGAGTTCCTCCGGGTCTCCCACACGGGTGCAGGGTCCTAAGGCTTTGGGCCATCCTTGACTGCTTTCCCAGGCCACAAGCAGGCAGCTGGATGGGAAGCAGGGCCGCCGGGATAGAACCGGTGCCCATATGAGATCCCGGAGCGTGCAAAACGAGGACCTTAACCACTACGCCATCACGCTGGGCCCCGAATAGCAGAATTTTATCTGACTCTCCAATATTAGATTTAGGCATCACAAGTGGTAACTGAACATACTGCACCACAGTGACCACTCTGTCCTTGTTTGCTTATTTGCACGCTTGTAAGCCATCAGAAATCTTGGGTGTCAGGTGTGGACCAGGGTCTTTCTATCAGGATTATGCTTGAAAAGTGCATTGTTAAGTGCCCTCAGAGGATGTGCCACATTAGAGACCCTGGGATGGTTGGGAGGCTGGGTGTGGCTTTTCCTTTAATCTCCTCCCATCCCCCAGACATAGGAAGAAATCAAGAGAATGTGGAAACAATGTTCTTACCCACTCTCCTCAAGCCCCTTCCCTTTGTGCCCTGATCAAGTATGTGAAAATCATAGACAATTTAAAAAAATTAAAACAAATAATATAAATAAAGCTAAAGAAAAAAAGCAAAAAACAAAGAAAGAAAACTGCATTGCCTGGAGGGGAGGAATAATGCTGCATTTCACATAGCAGAAAAGGTAAAGAGTGTGAGTCTGCTAAAAGTCAGATTAATACCTCCAGGAGGGGGAGGTGTGTGGAGATGCATTAATTGTGGAGATCTGCCTCCCCGCCCCCCCCCCCCAGAAAAACCAGATTACAATGTCAGCAGACTGAGAATGCTGCAGGGAGCAGGCTCCTTTGCCAGCTGATGTGTCTCAGGAGGCGTGAGGCACCTTTGTTATCTCCCTCTTCCTTTAGTGATTGTGGCTTAGACGTATCTGAGTACAGAGTTCCGTTTGATTCCTCTTCTAGTTGGATCTGTTTATTCACCGCTGTTGATTCTGGAACTCATGTTTACCCATCTGGTGATCATTTCCCTTAATCCCTTGTGATCTGTTGCTGGAGTAGTTTGCATACCATTGTTCAGTTAACTTGTAACTTACCAACCTACTTACCATGTAAAAAATTGGTATAAGAAACCCAGAAAAATTCAATAAACCGTGCATTGGATCATCTCTCCTGTGCACCGCCCCCACCCACACGCCCCGTGTGCCAAAGCTCTTCTTGGCACACACATCACACCTCAAATCAGTCCCAACTAAAGGGACCACTGGCAGAGGTGCTCATGATCCACCTCACAACATGATTGAATGGGAATTTAGTTAACAGCCTGTGAATTTCAGACCACGCATTCAGAACATGTTACCTGTGAGTAACAATTTTACCTCCCTCTTTGACTCTCATCGTTTGAGATATAAACAATCTGCCTCTTATGGTCAATGGCCTCTGTTCCATTTCTGGATCCTGTCATTATTTTCCATCGATTGTTCTTATATACTGATGTACTTTTAGTTAGGTTTTTAGAGGCTGACCAACTCCTAGGAGGACTGAGAATGTAGAGCTCGAAGAATGTCATGGCTTCCCTGGCCCAGATACTGGTAGAGTCAGAAAGATGAAATAATATTCATATCAGAAAGCAATCAGAAAACAAACACAGTCTACAGGATGGCACTGGAAGAAAAGTACCCAAAAGAAGAGTAGCAAATATAACAAAGAATCAACATGAGAAGATATTTGTAATATGTTCAGAGATGAAGAAATTGAAGAAAGGTGAAACTGTTAAATACAATCTAAAAATCAAACTTTTATTGGATGAGATTAAGGCTGATTATTGACCATATTAAAAAAAAGTTTACTTGAGGTCAAGGGAGTATTCTAATTTTAATTACAGTGGTATGCAGGTGCATAAAAGGAAAAACAGAATGTCAATGACTGGTGGAACATTAGCACGCGTACACACACACACACACACACACATACAGTCATGACTTGAATAGGTCCTCCAAAATTCTTACGAAAAGTTAATACACAATGCAGTAATACAAGGATTTGGAATAAGTCACAAGGATTCATCCATGGGGTTGATGCCTTCATAAAAGAGATGCTACGATACCTTTTTCCTTTTCTCCTCTGCTCCCTTTCTCCCCCTGAGCACACAGATTTTTTTTTTTTCTCTCTGATGATGCAGCAAGGTGCCATCTTGAAAGCAGAGAGTATGCCTTCATCAGAGCTCAGATCTGTGGGTGCCCTGGCCATGGGGTTCCCAGCTTCCTGATGTGAGAGAGACATTAACATTACTTAGGAGTTACCGGTATGCTGTATTTTGTTGTAATAGAACAGATAGACCAGGACAAGCATACTACACACATATGCAGCACACAAATAATTATAGATCTGCAGAGGAGAAGGGAACAGGTAAAAATGTATTCTATAAAATATTGACTACGGAGCGGCCTACTCCACACAACACAGCCAACTGCTGGCCAGTGGCAAGACATCCTCATACCACAACAAGGTAGGAATAACTCCATGCCCACCACCAGTAGTTCTAGTTGAGAAGAATCCCTTAGCCACACAGTGACTTTTAGCTCAGCCTAGGAGGCCTATTCAGTGAAATAATAACTGAAAACTTCCTAATGTGGAGAAAGAAAGGGATACCCAAGGACAGGAAGCACATAGAACTCCCAAAGAGATGGCCAGAAAAAATGTCAAAAAAAAAAAAACCCAAATATACATTTTCCCTAATTTGTGATAACTAATGCACAGAGTTCAAAAATGTAATCTTCATGTGTTAGAGTAACATTCTGGGATTTGATTATTATGTACAACCTTTGTTTGTAGACCCGAGGAATAGCAAGCAGGTCTTTTGTTTTGCTTTGGTTTGGTTATTCTATTCTGTTTATTATTGTTGTTATTTTATAGTTACCAGATGTTAATAATTTTATATAATGGAGGGTTGAATTAACTAGGAAAAGAAAGAAGTAAGGAAGGCGGCTGGCAGGTGGGGAATGCAGGCAGGAGGTGGGTAAGGAGGGAAGCTATCATTAAGCTCCTAAATCTGTGCTGCCATATATGTGAAATCTGTCCAACAGATTACTCCTCCACCCTGCAGCACCGGCATGCCTTGAGGCACCGTTCATGGCCTGGCTGCTCTGCTTCTGATCCAGCTCTCTGCTTATGGCCTGGGAAAGCAGCAGAGTTCTTGGGACTCTGTACCCACATGGTAGGCCTGGAAGAAACCCTTGGCTCTTAGCTTTGGGTCAGCTCAGCTCCGGCCAGGGCAGCCATTTGGGGAGTTACCAGTGGATGAAAGACCTTTTCTTTCTATCTCTCCTTCTCTCTGTAAATCTGCCTTTCAACTAAAAATAAATGAGACATAAGGGAAGGATAGAATTCTGTGCTGAGGAATTTCCCAGGTCCTCACAAATGAAGAAAGGAGGACAGGAAGTAAAGGAGCTATGTGGAGAAAGTGCACTGTACTTCCATCCACGCTGAGGCTTTCACAGAAGACTTGGGGCAAACCTTTGACTTTTCTTAGAGATCACTACTCGGCTGCTTAAAAATAGATTTTATTTTTGGTAGAATCTCATTCTAGCGAGTCACCTATGATCAAATTTGAAAGTGTGTGTATGACTGAACAAAAAGGAAGCTACAAATTGGCAACATGCCTTCCTTTGTAGCTATGCACTCTGAAGATTCTATCAGTAAATTGAGAGGTACTGTTGAGTGCTGAATCCCTGAGGCTGAAGAAGCCAGCAATCATTGCCAAAATGCTGTACACATAGTCCCACAGCAACAACCATACATGCTACTATTTAATCATCTTTTGAGTATGTCTATATAATTATATACTCTTTGATATGCTATTAAAAACATTCTCACTGCTGAATAAGCCCGCTTTATTATAAGACAATATATAAATTAAAATTCTCAGGTGACAGTGATATTGAGCCCCAGGGGTGTGTAGGGACATTTGGAGACATATTTTATTTCCAGAACTGAGAGGGCTGCTACCAGCGTCTAGCAAATAGAGGTCAGGATCACTGATTCAATCCTGTAATATGCAGGTCTTTAAAAATAGCCCTGGCTACATTATCTTCTATGTCTCCCATATTATTAAAGTCTATTCTTCCAAAAGGATACCTCTCTAACCTGGAAATTTCTCTGGTAAACATACAGTAGGTACCTAACATCAGTCTTTGGGTTAGGGGAGATTGAAGGGGATTGCATGTGAGGATGAAGTCATTGATGACAGTTAAAAAAGTAGAGATTATAACTTCACATGGTACAGAATTCTACTATGGGCTGGTCCTGAGGGTTCTTTTCACTTCACTCTCAAATTCTGAGAGATTCACGATATTCTTTTTTGTGTGTGTTGGAGATATTAATTAATTAATTAATCAATTTTAAAACCATTTTGAAGATGTATTTTTTTAAAAATTAATTACATTATATTATGTGACAAAGTTTTATAGGCATTGGGAGTCCCCCCACCCTTCCCCAAACCTTCTCCCCATGGTGGATTCCTCCACCATGTTGCATTGCCACAGTTCAAATTGAGTTGAGATTCTTTCATTGCAAGCATATACCAAGCATAGAGTCCAGCATCTTATTGTCCAGATCAGTTCTATAGCTTCTTGGGGAGACCATCTCTGGTTTGAAGGTAGAGCCGGCACAGTATCATCCCAATCAATTAAAAGCCTCAACATAACATCAGCAACAATTTATAATGTTATGGAATTGACATAGTATTGAGTAACCAATATGTTAAAAAAAAAATGGAAGTTCTTAACCACATCCTGTGACTTCTTCATTGACATTTCAATTTTAGTTTATATACAACCGGGTTCTATACACCTTAAAATGGCTCTGGATTACTATTCAGCTGTCTCGTGTCTATTTTCATTATAGTATTTAGCAGTTTATAGCGTTGAAGCATAATTTTGCTGAACCTGGCTGTTTTTCAAGTAGTCAATACTGGCTTATAACTCGAACAAGACATATGCCAACAGTTTAAGTGCAGAAGAGTTTTAGGAAGGGTGTGCAGAGAAATCTTCAAAACCCCGGCGAGAAGTAACTAATCTTTGTGTCCCACTTAGTAAGGTTTAAATGAATCCATGCTGACCATTTCCTGTCTGATTCTAATCTTTCCTGTTGTTCTCTGTCTATGTATTCTAGATTGTTGATTCACAGTATTCTTAACTCAAGACATTACATCCTTTCTTCTGATTAAAGATGCATCTTGAGAATCTCAAATCAAATTTATTCTTAAATAAGATTGTGTTTTCTACGTTTGACATCAACAAAATGCCACATTGCAGAAGGTGGAGATGATGGAATTGGAAGTCATTGTTTCCTCCAGCCATCTGACATCTCAGGTTTACGTGTTCACAGTAAAGGATGTTTCCTGTGATTAATAGCACAGAGTCGCTGGGAATGTGAGTGAGTGCAGCCATGATGGAGAACAGTATGGAGATTCCACAGGTATCTGAAAATATGTCTACTGTCTAATCCAGATATCCCACTCCTCAGAATTCACCAAGATGAAATTAAATCTGCATATGAAAGAGGTTTCTGTACAGGTCATCCTACTCCTGGGAACTTACCAAAACAAAAATTACCAAAAGCTATCCTCACTTCCTTCTAAGGCATATAAACAGGAATCTGGATTGGAAGCATAGCAGCCAGACTCGGGGTGGCACTGTGATATGAGATGCTGACAACAATTGGCAGCCTAACTCATTGTGCCACAATACTGGTCCCTCCTTTGTTCTCTTCTAATATCTGCATTTAAACCTAAGTTCTGGCCTGTAAATTACTTCTTTCACTGTATCTCATAAGCTTTGATATGTGGTACTGTAATTATTATTCAGTTGTAAATATACCAATTTTTGCTCTCATATCATAGTTAATCCATGCATGAGTTAAGATTATAATATTTGTTTATCTTTTAATTACATTGTCATCACAAAACACGGTCTATGCTGTCTCAATTCCTTGAAATTTTTAGAATATTTCTTTATGAATAGATGGAAGATCAATGTCTATAAAAATTCCCTGTGTACTTGAAAACCACTGACTGCAATTTTGTGCAACATTATGTAGGCAGTATCCTCACAACCCACATTTAGTTTATTTTAATCCAGTTGTCAGTGGTCTAAAAGATGAGTAAAAAGAATGATAGGTGTCATACAAGGAGGAATCTTGAAAGAGTATAAGCATATAAATTTTACTACAGCATGACATTATAATTTTTCTATTTTATTATCAATAATGGCTGTTGTTTTATTACTATTAATAATCTTAGTAATAATTTTTAAATTTATGATTGATGTTAATCTTAATTTATACTTTAAACTTTATAACAGATATGTATGTTTAGGAAAAGATAGAGTGTACTTCTGGTTAGGACCCTGCACAGCTGCAGGCATCCACTGGAGGTCTTGGAATAGCTCTCCAGTGAACAAAGGAGGACCACTCTGTTAATTAAGTCATGTTTATAGTCAATTATGTTGTTCAAGTATTCAGTGTACTTCTCGATTTGCTTCTACTACCTACTCTAGTCATGACTGAGATACGTACTAAAACCTGTCATCATAACTGTATTTTATGTAGATCTATTTTCACTTGTAACTTATTCTCCTAAAAAGATGATCTTTTTGCATATAAAAATGTTAGGGCCTGGCAGCATGGCCTAGCGGCTAAAGTCCTCGCCTTGAATGCGCCAGGATCCCATATGGGCACCGGTTCTAACCCTGGCAGCTCAACTTCCCATCCAGCTCCGTGCTTGTGGCCTGGGAAAGCAGTCGAGGAGGGCCCAAAGCTTTGGGACCCTGCACCTGTGTGGGATACCTGGAAGAAGTTCCTGGATCCCGGCTTTGGATCGGCATAGCATTGGCCATTGCGCTCACTTGGGGAGTGAATCATCGGACTGAAGATCTTCCTCTCTTTTCTCCTCCTCTCTGTATATCTGACTTTCCAATAAATAAATAAATCTTTAAAAAAAATGTTATCTCCATGAACCGAACTTTATAGTTATGCTTCAACAACACCTTTAAAATTTTTAACTTATCCAATTCCCAATCCTACTTACTGAACTACATTTTTTCTTTCTTATATAAGTAAATAGTTTTTTTGTTTTGTTTTGTGATCTTTTATGTTGTGAATTCATTTTCCATTTTAATTCTTTTTGTTCTGGTATTCTTTATTTTCTTCCTTCTAATAATTGTCTTAATGGTTTTGTTCTTAGTTTTATGTTTCCTTGAGCGAGAAGAATATATTGTTTGCGACTTTTTTGCTTTTATGATGTAGGTGTTGATTCTCAAGATTTTTCTCTAATAGATGCACTGATCATTTTCTTCAACTCAAGAAAGAACAGTGAATATCCTTAGCCAAACGTATTCTCCACACTGGAAACTTAGAGAAACACTCCCCTGATCTGGTGCTGGACCAACCCCATCAGACGGAAGGCATGCCAGACGGAAGGCATGCCCAAGGAGATCCTGAGCACAGCTCATAACCATGAGATCTTCTTGGGCATGTTTTCTTTTCCCAAGGTTGCACCTGCAGTGCTTTCTGACCATCCTCATGTGTACAAGCTAAGGGGCATGGCTCCTGCACTCTAACATTTCTTGGCTGTGACATGACCGCAACCGTAAGCGATGAGCAAGGTAAAAGGGTAGGGACAGGGAGGAAGTGGTGACTGTGTATAGCTACTTTTACAATTAACAACCTTTTTTTTTTTGACATCGGAGAATTCGGGGAAATAACTAACATTCATTTTAGGCTTTCTGGGGAAGTGCTGTTAAAACCATCTTCTGGCATCTTTACCATGTATTTCCTCATAATGTGGCATAAATATTTGTGTTTGTGTAAAAGGGAAGTCTGTTGGTTTTAAAAAAAACAGATGAGATTGTGACCACAGAGAGGAGAATGAAAGAGATTGTTGAAAATCTAACTGCAACCCTATCGGAGGGCAGCTTGTTTTTACTGAACAATGATCTTTCCATCTTCTGTCCTGAAACAGGTGCAACACGGAAGACTCTCCACCCTTCCAATCATGAGATGGCCACAAGTTCATAGGAGTTTTTGAAGTGTTTTTCTTCTTTTAATTTTCCTCTCTCTCTCTCTCTCACTCTCCCTGTCCTTTGCCCTCTCCCTTTTCCTTTCGTTCTTCTTTCTTTCCCTCAGCATTTATTCCTCTGAAAGGCTGAGTGACAGAGTGAAGACAAACAGACACAAAGAGAGTGAGAGAGAACTTCTTTCACTGGTTTAAGCACCCAACACCCACAACATCAGCTCTAGGCCAGGCAGAAGCCAATATCCAAGAACTCCATCTGGTTCTCTCATGTTGGTGGGAGGAATACCAACACTAGAGCCATGCTTTACCGTCGCCAGGCATTAGAAAGAAGCTGGAAGGGAAAAACAAAGTAGCTGGGACTCGAACCATCCTCTGATGTGAAATGTGGGTATCTCAAGCAATTGTTTTTCCCACTCATTACAAAATCTGTTTTTGTCTTTTTTTAAAAAAAGATTTATTTTATTTTTATTGGACAATCAGATATACAGAGAGGAGGAGAGACAGAGAGGAAGATCTTCCGTCTGATGATTCACTCCCCAAGTGAGCGCAATGGCCGGTGCTGCACCTATCCAAAGTCAGGAGCCCGGAGCCTTCTCCAGGTCTCCCATGGGTACAGGGTGCCAAGATCTTGGGCTGTCCTCGACTGTTTTCCCAGGCCACAAGCAGGGAGCTGGATGGGAAGTGGAACTGCTAGGATTAGAACTGGTGCCCAAATGGGATCCTGGCGCGTTCAAGGTGAGAACTTTAGCCACTAGGCCACCACACTGGGCCCTGTCTTAGTTTTATTAGGAATAACTACACATATTTATGGATGTCAATGCAACATTTCAATACACGCATTTTACTGTATACTGATCAAAACAGAATATTCAACATTTTCCCCATCTTTGACATCAATTTCTGATTGAAGCTTTGGAGTGCCTTTCTTCAATTGACTCATAAAACATGTAAAAGGTTACTGTGGATGACAGTTACTCCTCTGTGCTGTGTAACATAAGGAATTAATTCTTTTGATATGACTCTGATATAGTACCAAGTAGCCAAAGCTGTTTCATCCTTCCTACTTTTGCCAGGTAAAGAAAACCAAAGAGAGATGCAAGACGCCATTAAGAGAATAATGTTAGTGTATTCTTTCTGAATCTTAGCATGCTTTCTCTGAAAGACAGCAGAGGGCAAGGGCACTAATGAAGTTTAATGAAGTAACAGTTTCAAACTTCATAAATCTTGAAAATGGCGTGGACTTAGATGACAGTGTTGCATCTAAAGTGCTCGGCAGCAGTGAGTGGCTCGTGGTTCCCATACTGCCCACCAGAGACCAATCCCATCTCTGCAGGAATTTCTGCTAGAGCTTCTGGGTAATAAGGTGGGAAGGTCCCTTGCATAAGCAAGTTTGAACAGTCCCTCCCTTAACTTTCTTTCTCTTCCTCGTTCTCAGCATCCTGTTTTAGCAGTGTCTGCAAAATCAGAGAGGCACAGGATCCAGATTTTCCAGGTAAGAGAACGTGTGTGTGTGTGTGTGTGTGTGTGTGTGTGTGTGTGTGTGTGTGTGTGTTGAGGCAGATGTTGAGTTTGGTGGCGGGGGGCTCTCTAGTTGAGATACATATTAAACTACCAGCAAACTCTCACCCCCAGTATACTTCTTGGCTTCTACTTCCTGTATTTGCTGAGTTTAGGTTGTAATCTGTTTTGAATGTAGGGCTCTACACAATAATGTCTCTTTCAGAGGATATTTAGTTTTTTAAATAAGTGATTCACTAAAATTTTTATTGTTATTATTTTCCATGATAAAATCTTTTAGATACTGAGATTTCCCCCCCCCTTTCTTCACCTTTCTCCTGCCCCATTTTCTCCTGTCATTATTTCGTCCCATATTATTACAATAGTATAGTCCTTTAGCAATAGTTACTAGTTTAACATTCTGCTATTTAAGTGCCTTATGACATTGTAGGTATAGGCAAAGGTAGAAAATCTAGTATATGTCAAGTTATATTTAACTGTTTCATTGACAGTCCATCTTTAATTGGGGAGTAGAGAAGCATACTCTAGCTTACCTTCACTTCCCAATATACTAGTCTCCATTATACAGTTCATCTATGAGAATGTGTGTATATAATTGTTCACCTATGTATCTACCTGTTTTTCACTGCTGTACAATCTGTCCTCTGTGAGGCTGTGTGAGTGTTGCGAATTAACTCATCTGAACTGGTGGGAAGATGAACGCTGATAAAAAGAGCCAAACTAAACAGGTAGTCCCCCCGCCCCCAACCACCAAAATGCTGTGCAGAAGACAAGATGGGAGGTCTGTAATACGAATTCTTGTCTCAAGGTTAACTGTGTGTCTCTGGGGAAGTCACCTTCTCAAGGACAATGACTTTCTTGTCTCAAGGTGGATGTTCCTTAGTCATAAGACTAGGAGGATGCTATCCCATGTGACTGTGCAATTCAGGACAGTTCTGGGACCAGGAGTTGCTTGCTCTGTGGGCAGAGAGAAAATAATTCAGCCTTTTGAGATAAGTTTCTGCATAAGTGCAGTCTCCTGGTTTTGTGTCTCAGTCCAGTTCTACACAGCAGCTTTAAAACACCATTTTATGAAAGAAGACCATAAAATGCCCAGAGAGCGGCTGTTTTCTTTGTTTTTGCTCTCCTATCCCTGCACCTAATATCAAAACCAACAAAAATTTTGAAAAGATTTTTTTTAAGTTTGTGATTTCTCTTCCTGGGTTACAGGAAGATATTTCCTACCCTGTATTCTTTTTTGAAGATGTGTTTATTTTGATTGGAAAGTCAGATATACAGAGGGGGCGAGAGACAGAGAAGAAGATCTTCCGTCCATTGATTTACTCCCCAAGCAGATACAACGGCTGGAGCTGCATCTGAAGCCAGGAGGCAGGAGCCTCTTCTGGGACTCCCCATGGGTGCAGGGTACCAAGGCTTTGGGCTGTCCTTGACTGTCTTTCCAACCAACAGGCAGGAAGCTGGATAGGAAATGGGGCTGTCAGGATTACAACAGGTATCTGTATGGGATCTCACTGCTAGGCTACTGCACCAGGCATTCTTACCCTGTATTCTTAAAGGAAAAACAAATGACTTTACTTTTGAAATAGAAGCCTCATTTTCTAGCAGAGTTTCATAATTGCAATTAATGCTTTGTTGTCTGGTGAGCTTTGCCCTGAACAGCTAGCATTTTCAGCTTATCCTATTCACAGTCTGCTCCATTGCAACATGTTTGTAGATAGCACTCGAAGGAAACACTTTTAGTAGAATTATGTGTCTGCGACACTAGGAATTGGTTAACAAGAAAACAATTGCTTCATAGACACACGTGGAATGATCATAATGATCGTTCAGAGAGAGACAAGAAGCAGGGAATTATTTATTGATTCATTTGTTTAAAAAATGCTTATTGAGAACCACTTCTTATTGAGTATTGTGCCTATTCCCAAAAAACACAAGGCATACATATTTCTCCCAACACAATGCTTCTAGTCTATACAGAGGCAACGAAGCATCAGACAAATAATGCCCACTGTGCAATGTACTTGGAGGGTAATTAAAGCAGAATACAAAAGAGCAGTTATTGGTGGTTGGCAATGGTGTTTGTACGATGTTGGAGAAAACTTCTCTGGGATGTTGTTAGGGCTAAGAAGAATGAGCTGGGTAGCAGGTTGGAGTGTGAAACAGAGCAATTCTGCCAAGGGCTAGCAGTTGGAAGGAGCTTAGAGGATGGGCGTACTATTGAGAAGCCTCCAGTGGCTCAAAACCAGTGAAACTGAAGATAGTGGCTCATCAAAGTTATATGATCAGTCCAAGGAGCTAAACTGTTCCCTAAAGCGAATAGGCAGTTACTGAGAAATAGATCAAACTCTGATTTTAAAAAAGCTTCAATTATAGAGTAGAAAAATGTTTAAAGGTGAGATAATTGATGAAGAGTATGTCCCAGTGCAAATAATTGGCAGTGGATTGGCTAGCATGAAGATGGAACAAACAGAAACTTTGGAGTTTTCTAGAAATAGAATCAATAGGATTTGCTGATGGGCTAGTGAGTGCAAGGAATGAAGAGTTCTAGTAGGCGACCCCAAGATTCTTCTGCAGGAGCCATTGGCTGGAGGACCACGTCATTTATTGAGGCAGGATCATGCCTGGAGGGGGAAGTCTAGAGTTCAATTCAGGCCACAAACTCAAGTTTGGAGGGCTCTCTCTCTCTCTTTCTCTCAAGATTTATTTGATTTGATTTGAAAGATTTGCAGAGAGAAGGAGAGGCAGAAAGATCTTTGCTCTCCTGGTTCACTGCCCCAGAAGTTACAAAGGCCAGAGCTGGGTTGGTTCATAGCTGGGAGCCAGCAATTCCCTCCAGATCTCCTACATGAATGCAAGTGCCCAAGGACTCCACTGATTTCCCAAGCTCTAAGCATGGAAATAGATGGGAAGTAGAGCAGCCAGGACACACACTAGCACCCATTTGGAATGCAGTGCTGAGGGCATAGGATTAGTCTACCATGCCCAGTGCACCATCCTGGAAGTTTGGAGTTTTGAAGAGAATATGAGGTAGAGATTATGCAGAAAGACATCAAAGCAGTGACAGACTTGCTGGGAAGGAAGAAAGAGGTAAGTCAGTGCTGAGGTAGCACTGAAGCATTTACGTTTGTGTGAGGAGAAGGGAACTACCTGAAGTGACGCTGGAAAATAACTAAGGTTCATGAGATGTTTGAGGAAATGGCACAGGAAAAATCAAAGTTATCAGTTCAGAGCCAAAAAAAAAAAATGCATAATGGCTATTGGAGGTTGGGATACTAGTCACTGCTGATTCCACAAGATAACATGGTTATGTATTTGTTCCCATCTACAGGAATTCAAGCTACGATGGCATCCCAATACCATGGTAAGTTTCAACTGGGTATCATCCGTGGAGAGGGTGCTCAGGGGTCCCCCAGGCCAGGCTCTGGAGAGGAGAGTAGGCAGAAATGGGGAAGTGGCTTCTCTTGTTTTCCTAGCCAGTCCTGCTCTGAGCAAGAAAATATTTTCAACCCATTTTGTCTTTACGTACTTTCTCTTTCATTTCTTTTTACCTTCTCCACTTTTGACTCCTGAAGTAGCCGTTGTACCAAAGTTTCAGAAAGATTAAACTGTTTTCTGTTTGTGCAGCATAGTTCCTCACTTTTGTGGGCCCACACTGTGGGGACACTGGAACAGCTGATTATAACCTCTTGTGTTGTTCTTATGTCTCCTTTTTCAGCCTGCAGGAGTACTAGGAAAGAGATGTAGGAGTAATGCTTATTTACTTAGTCTTTAATTTCTTTACAACGAATTCAAAGGCTACTAAGTTGGTATATGATATAAATTCCATTTCACTTCATTTCCCACAAAAGTTGACTCTCAGTTGAGCTCTGTTGTTTTAACAAATTATCCCACAATTTAACAGCTCACACAGAAGCCATGTAGTTGGATTTTGACTGTGTTGCTCAGTGGGGGCACTTCTTGGGATCTAGCTGATCTCATTCATTCCTGTATTTGTGACAAGCTAGTGCACTTTAGGGTAAGTAACTGCATGGTGGGAGATGGACTCATGGACACGTCTAACAGGCAACAGATTCTTAAATGGATCAGGGACACAGGGTTAGGAGTTCCTTATTATCCTTGAGTAGTCTTGTCCAGGCTTCTCTGTGTGGTAGTTGCAGGAAGAGCAGAATGAGAAGGCCAACCTCATCAGATAGGTTCTTAGAGTCTCTGTTTGCCTTGTGCTTGCTACAGCGCTGCTGTCCAAAGTAAATCACACAATTCAAGTCAAAGAGATACAGACGACATCTGGATAAGAAGAACAGAAAATCTTTTCCCTGAGAGTCAAATACACAGGGATAGAAATAGCCTATGACTGCACAGATTCAAGGCAAATAGATACAGATGACATCTGGATAAGAATAGAAACTCTCTTTCCCAAGAATCATACATGCAGGGATATAAAGAGCCTGTGATTGCCCATGCAGTCTGAAGCACGAATTGTCATAGATGCTGTCAGTACTGGCAAGCTCTTGCAGTGCTAGGCTGGGGCTTTTGTGCCTTTCCATCTGACTTGCCAGGATTTCCTTGCTCCCTTTTCCTGGATATCCTTGCTGCCTCTCAGTAGAACAATGCCAAGCCTTTCTCACTGCCTTTCCCTGTGGATTCTGGGGGATCACCCCTGGATCACCACCTACTAGCCCTTATGGAAGGCCATAGGCACATGGCACACTGTGTCCTTGGCTAATTAAAGCCCCAACACTGGGCATGAGACAAGAGTGATGGTCTGCACCCTAGTCTCTCTTCTGTGCCCATTTAACCGAGCCGTGCTAGGACATCCTTTGTAAGCAACTCTAGGAAGTTAGATGTTACATTCATCCTCTTTTTCAACAGGTAACAGTTTGCCCTGGGACACAGCTTCCTGTGCTTCCTGACGTTTGACTTCATTGGAGGGTCCAGAGGGATAGACATATCTGTTAGCCAGTCACAATGTTGTTATTGGGTAGAAGTACTACTGAGACAGCCTTCTGCCTGCTTTCTTTTTCTATATAAGCTTGTGACTTCTTTCAAATAAACAAACATCCTTCACCACCAGCTTGTCTCCAGTGTATCTGCGGTAGAGGAACACTGTGGCTTCACCCCTCAGTGATCTCAGGGCCTGCTGGACAGAAGACTTCCAAGAGTGAATACCCTCTGGATATCCTTGCTGTCTCTCAGTAGGACACTGCCAGGATATTCTCGCTGCCTTCTGTGGGTACCCCACCTCCGCATACTTGCTGCCTCTCAGTATGGCACTAGCAAAATAGTAATGTGAACTCCACCCATATTTTCCTTTGATAATCTCAGTCTCCATGAAATGTTGTTTTCAGTCCTTTGGCTTTGGGGAATGTACTGCTTTCATGTCAGGACTCTGGTTATGAAACTGAAAACTCTGCTTTAGGAAAGGGGGTGGTTTATAAAATCCACCTACCTGGCTTCTTATTTTGTTTTATTTTATTTAGATGAAATGAACAAGTATCATGAATTTCAAAACACAGACTTAGGATCATAGTGATACTCATCCCTCTGCTCTCCTTCCCACCCACATGACCAACCTCTCTCCTCCTT
Source organism: Ochotona curzoniae (assembly GCF_017591425.1). Taxonomy (NCBI): domain Eukaryota; kingdom Metazoa; phylum Chordata; class Mammalia; order Lagomorpha; family Ochotonidae; genus Ochotona; species Ochotona curzoniae. The sequence continues at coordinate 20,439,919 of NW_024467095.1, read as the reverse complement.
TCTTACTTGGTTAGGTTTTGCAGTGGTATTCTTTCAGTTCATTGTTGTATTCTTCACCTAGATTCTTAATAGGAGAAAGAAAAACATTGTTTTGAGTATAAATACACATTTTTTCCCAAGTCAGTTGTCACAGGTTTTGTGCGACTTTTTGCCTGTCTTGGTAGAAAAACCAATCAGCAGCAGCTCACAATTCTCTCCTGAAATTGGTTTTCCTCCTTTGGGTTCCAAAGGTACAAAAGGTCAGAATAAGAAACTCAAGGAAATCATGAAAACAAAGACTGTAGGCAGGCGGTCCCAGAGAAAGAGCTAGTTGTTCAAGTACAATAAGGTGAGCATCAAGTTCAAAGGGCTTTGTAGATTTTTATAAGTGCAGAAGTCATAAAGAAGAGATGCCCATCGTCAGCAGGACTCCATAGGGCGAAGGGTTCATGGTAGATTCTAACACTTTGGCATTTGTTTCCTTGATCACTCAGGGTATGAAAATCAACAGCGCACTGGTTCCCAACTGAGAATTGTCTTAGTGGGTAAAACGGGAGCAGGAAAAAGTGCCACAGGGAACAGCATCCTTGGAGAGAAAGTATTTGTTTCTGCCACTGAGCCAACATCTGTCACCAAGAAGTGTCAGAAAATGAGCAGCACATGGAATGGAAAAGAAATTGTTGTTGTTGATACACCTGGCATTTTTGACACTGAGGTGCCTGATGATATTACATGCAAAGAGATCTCTCGCTGCATTCTCCTGACCTCCCCAGGGCCTCATGCTGTGGTTCTGGTGGTCCCACTGAGCAATTACTCTAGCGAAGATCAGAAGGCCACTGAGAAGATTCTGAAAATGTTTGGAGCCAGAGCCAGAAGATTCATGATTCTCTTATTCACCCGGAAAGATGACTTGGATGGCACTGATATCCAAGATTACTTAAGCACGGCTCCCCAAGCAATTCAAGAATTGGCGGGCACGTTTGGTCATCGCTACTGCGCATTCAACAATAAGGCAACAAAGGCTGAACAGGACATCCAGAGAGCACAGTTTCTGGACCTGATGCAGCATGTGGTCAGAGAGAATAAAGGAGAATACTATACCAATAAAATATATCAAAAGGCAGAGGAGGCGATTCAGAAGCAAATCCAAGTGATGCAAGAACAATTCAGAGCAGAGCTAGAGATAGAGAAAAAACGCATACAAAACAAATATGAAGGAATGATCAGAAACCTGGAAAACCAATTGGAGCAGGAGAAAAGAAAGGTGCAGATGAACCAAGAATTGGAAGAAAGGGAGACTTTGTATACTTCCCAATGCCAAAATGCCAGAAGTAATCTTGAGCAGCAGAATGGTTTCCTTGAAATTATCCTCACAATATTGAGGGTTGCTTGTGTTATCTTCTCACATCTGTTTATGGATGACTAAAGCTAATGAAGAATATGATTGGATTTTCTGCATATTCTTTGGAAACCCTGGCCTGTAAGACTCAATTTTCTGTCTCAGGACTACAGAGTGTAGTAAAGTTCATCTTTGACAGGCAAGATGCTTGATTGGCTTTACAGAAGGACAAATTCTCAATCTGTCGATTTCAAAACAGAAAGTATTGCTGTTCAGTACTTCAGCAGCTCCTCCTTAGAGACATAAGGAAAAGGAATACATGAGACGTAAGATGACTCCAAGCTCTTTCCAGAAAACACCAGAAAATTGTTCTTTTCTGAATTGCTTTTAGATTCACTGGCACCATCTTCTGCACCTCTTACAGCTTCCACCCACTCCTTTTTGCCTTCAGGATCATGATGTTAGTCTTATTCCCATGATATTTTACAAAAATCAGTTCTTGACAATAGGTAATGTTGTAGATCAAGATGCTTGCACAATTCTTCTTCAATGAATTTCAACCTGTTCAATTACATTTTTACCACCATTTATTATTATCTTCCCACTGAAGATAAATATTTGTCTGGAAAAGAGGTCTTTCATAACTGAACTACCTAATATTCTTCAAAAGACAGAAAGAGTGAAAGAATTTCAACAGAAGATAACTTTTGGTTTATTCAGATGTATCTGCCTGAACTCTCCGCTCTCAGTTTAACCAAATGATGAACAATCAATTTTCTCCTTTTCTTAAGGAACAAATTACCTGTTGTTACTCCACATTTATCACCCTAAAATATTTCTTGCTTGCTATTCCATATCTACGCTCCTTTCCCACCCAGTTTAAGCGTTTGTTTATTATTGCAATAAAGATTTTTACTACTCTTATATTTGTGCATTACTGGAATCTCCTTGAAACTGCTCAGTTTCAGGCTCCCTGTTCACCTGTAAATACAGTGGCATTTTGGTGGAAGTTGGCCAAGAAGTCATGCTCCACCTACAATATTCTCCTTCGGTGGTCTCCCTTCCGTCATATCCCATACCCCTTCCCTGGTCAATCCTCAGCCCCCTCACCAATGACCACATGGATACCTGAGCCCAGTTCTCTGGCAAGGTGGAGTGCTGGCCTGAAACATTGCCCACATTCCCAGGACCCCAGCACATGCACAAACCCCAAGACTTAGTCCTCCAGCATGCGTGGGACCCTACCTGTCCTCCCACCCAGGACCCAAGCTTGTGCACAGGTTCCCTACCTGCTCACCTGCCCAAGATCTAATCACATGAACAAGTCCTTAAATCCCATCCATCAGCACACCACACCAGCATGCCAGTCTGAGGCCCTACCTACCCTCCCCCTGCCACGTGCTTTCCCCCACCCCTGATCCAGAAAGCAAGCATGTGTTGAGTCCACAGGTCCACCCCAACACAAGTTCCTGGATCCCCAGAATGTAAGCCACCCACCTGAGCAGCAGAAGCAGCAAATACTAAACACTATGATTAGTGCAAGAGGAGAATAAGTTCTCTCATGCATTTTGTAGTTTGTAGTTATTAGTCCATTCCTTAACATACATTGATTCTATTTTCTGGGTTCTGGGCCAAACACTCAGAATCTAGACATTTGTAGAAAAAAAGACCCTTTTGAGAGTGACTTCCTCATCTCAGCATAATGCTTTTGGTAATCATGCAAATTATGTGTATCAGGCCAGCATTGTGGCATGGTAGGCTAAACCTCTGCTGGGGTGCAAGCATTCCATATGGACACTGGTTCAAGTCCCTAGTGCTTCACTTCCAATCCAGCTCCCTCTTATAGCCTGGGAAAGCAGCAGAAGCTAGTTCTAGTCCATGGATCCATGCACCCATGTGAGAAACCCAGAAGAAACTTCTGGTTCCTCGTTTCAGAATGACTCAGCTCTGGCTGTTGGGGATACTTTTGGAGTTAACCAATGGATGAAAGCTCTCTCTCTATCTCCCTGTCTGTTATATATAAAACCTGCTTTTAAAATAAAAACAAATAAAGTTTAAAAAAAATTAAGACATACAAATTGACACATATCTATGAAACGCTATGTGATGTTTCATGGTTGTTTACATTCTCTAATGTGCGAAAAAAGTTGATACACCCCTTAAAAAATTTAGACCTTCTTTATAGTGAAAACATCCAAAGTCAAACCTAACTTTTTAAGCCAAATATTTTTTGGTAGACTATTTTTTAGATTCCTCATTTGAGCAAGACAATCTGATATTTGTCTTTCTGTTCTTGGTTTACTTACCTCAATGATGTACAGTCCCATTCTTGTTGTTGTAAATGACAAAAGCTCGCCTTTTGTGATTGAATAATATCGTATTCTGTTTACATATCCCATTTTTAAATGTTAAGCTGTGAAGGAGCTGAGTGCGTTGGTGGACAAGGAAGTTTATCACAAGCCAGGAACACCTGAGTTTGTGACTAACCTTGGAACACCAAACAGCAGGCAGAGTCCCAGGGCTATCTTTCTTTCCTACCTCCCTCTGGTTAAAAATAACAGAAGGAAGTGTCCCTAACCTTAATAGCATCTTTTCTTCTTACTTTTCTTCAGTTGTAAATAACAGATCAAAGCATACCAAGACTCTGTATTAATGTTTTCTCCCTGACTTTTTTTTTTTTTTAGCTGTAGCTAACATAAGAAAAACTATTCTAAGAACTACTAGCTTCACATTAGACAAAGAATAAAGAGAGCTTTGTATGACACCTGGGTTATTTTGGGATACAAAAATCTGTGTCTCCTTAGACAAAACACATCATCCTGAAAGTGTAGGTGATGGCCTCGGTAAATTGATAAAATCATATTTATGTTAAGCATCCTCTCGCTCTTTGTTTGATCAATCGTGACATGGTGTCTGAGTTCCTTGTGTATTTTCTATACTATCTCTTGACAGATGTGTAGTTTGCAAATATGTAGCATTACTTCATGATAATAATTCTGATCAAATTATTATCATGAAGTAATACTAAATACCATCAAATGTATTTTCTGCATACATTGAGATGATCATATGCTTTTGTGTTTCCTTCTGTTGATGTGATGTATCACAATTATTGATCTGTTAAAGTTTAGCATTCCTTGCAGCCCTAGCATGAGTCCCACCTCAATTTTTAGTGCATTGTTGCATTAGATTTGCTAGTCTTTTAAAACATTTTGTAGTTGTATTTATCAAGAATATTAGCCAAAAGCTTGCTTGATTTCTTTCTCTTCTATTTTATTTCATTGCTTTGTTTTAGTGTGTAGTTTTTTGTACCAAAGTAACGCTGGCTCCAAGAATAAATTTTAAAGAAGTCCCTTTTCCTCTATTTTTCTAAAATAATGTAAGAATGGTTAGCTCTAATTACTCTTTTTAATTTTTACTCATATAAAGTATGGATTTTATAATTATTTGGATAATGAATTTTATTCATTCTAAAGGTACACTTCCAAGAAAACGGCTTCCACTTCCCTCACTCCCCTACTGATTATGCTGTGAATGATTGATACAATCCAGCAGTACTGAACTTTTCTTCAATAGGATTGCTGACTTAATATCACTAGTCATTCTAGGTTTAAATATCTGCTACTTCATGATTCAATCTTGGTAAGCTATATACAACCAGGAGTTTGTTCATTACTAAGTTACATAATTTGTTGCCACATACTTGTTCAAAGAAATATCTAGCAATCCTTTGCATTTCTGTGGCGTGCTTCATAATGCCTCAGTGCTCATCTCCAAGCCTGTGTGTTTGAATACTCTGTTGTTCTCTTGAATGGCCTAGCTAATTTGCCATTTTGAATACCCAGATCTGGATTTTTCAAACTTGTCTATTTAAATAAAATAGGAAATTTTCATGCATTTGTATATACAAGTTTAAGAGCAGAATTACTAATTTTTCAAGTTGGTGTTTCACTATATGTGCTCCAAGTTTTATTGTTTTATTTCTTTTTCTCAGTGACTTTTTGTTCTTATTTTCAAGCTTTTTAGATACAGGCACAAGTTGTTTGAGAAAATTCTGTGATTTTTACGCAAGCATTGAAGGCTATGCATTTTCTTCTCAGTAACCCTCGTACCCCGTGGTTTTGCCATGTTGTGTTTTCACTTTTATTCATTTTATGAAGTTCTAAAATGTCCTCCTTGTTTTCTTGCTTGACCCATTGCTTGTTTAGGAGTAAGTTTCTTAATTCCCACAATTTTGTATAGATTTCAAAGCTTTTCCTATGGATGATTTTTAGTTTTATTGTTTTATGTTAAAAAGATAATTGGTATGATCTCCATTATTTTAGTTTTGTTGAGAATTGTTTGTGACGTTCCATGTCACCTATTCTAGAAAATATTCCATATTCTGCTAAGAAGAATGTGTTCTGTAATGTTGTATGCAAAATTCTGTAAATGTTGCTTACATCCAGCTGATCTAGGGTGCAATTCAATCCTGCCATTTCTTTGCCATTTCTATCTGGAAGATCTGTCCACTTCTGAAAAAGAAATGTTAAAATCCCCACTATGATTGTAGTGGAGCCTCCCTTTAGGCGGACTCTCCCTTTAGGTAAAGCAACAATTATTTTATTTGTGTGAGTCATTCAATATGTGGTGCATATACATTTAGAATGTAACATTGCATGTCTTAGCTGGTCATCTGTTTCCTGTTTTTGAAAAGTAAAATCAAGAAGAGGAAGTGGTCCCATATGCATCGGTTTTCCCTAACATCCCCAAATATAGCAATCACTCTGCTATTGCTGAGGAGCAGATAACATATAAACTAGAATATATCTATCCTTGGTGTGAAGAAATCAGCAGTTCCTGTTTGCAAGCCAGGGAGAAAAGAATGGTTCAGCACAGAAGTATCCAGTGCTGCCTTTAGAGCCCCACTCTGATACAAAAGATCTCCAGTAGATTGGATAAGCCCAGAAAATGTTCAGCTGCTATCATGACAGCAATAATTTGAATTTAATTACCAGTAATAGTGATAAATACAATTGAAACTCATGTTGTCTACATAAACTACTCAAATAATGATACTACATCAGTGCTTGTGAAAAAGTTATTCAAGTAGGATCAATTCATTGACTCTGACTTGATCCAAGATGTGCTTGCATAGAGTACAGATAATTCGTGTAGCAATACATTTGCAATTTCTTTTCAGGGTGAACACAGCTGAATTATGTTGTACTGATTGAGAACCCCAGTTGTGCTCAGATAAACCCCAGAGTATATTTATTCCGTGTTTTTGTTGTCTCCAGGACAAGAATACAAACAGAAGCTATAGCCACAGGTGGGCAGAAAAGCAGAATTTGTTGAAAGGGAAAGGAATAGGACACATTCAGACCTGAATACAGACAACTCTAAGAATGAGAACTGCCTCCATGGATGCTGGAGGCACCTATAGAACAAGGGCCTGATTGCAGTATTTAAAGGAGCCAAGATTGGGGTTGGAGCTGCAGTGCACCTGGAGTTCTTCAGGAAAGTGTTATGGCGTTGTCTGGTGTGCGATGGAGAGAGAGGCTTCTCCACATGGGGTGGAGTGGGTGTGCACATTGCCTGGTGTGTGATGGAGATGTGCAGAACCCTCAGCTATGTTGAACCAGCACTGAGGGTAATGGGATGTGTGTGGTATCCAGGGCTTGAGCATTGCCAGTCCTTTGCTGCTTGGCCTTCACAGCCTACCAGCCTCTCCAGATTAAATCCATAACAGTGTGGGGATATGTGGTCCCCTCATCTTAGGGATCAAATCCCCACGGAGTGTCCTTAGTAACATCATCAAATCATTAGAGTGAAATGTGTTCCCACCCAAACAACAAATATGATTTTACAGTTCAGTATATTACACTGCCCTACTGGAACTTGGAACTCCCTTTGTTATTGTAGGCAGCTATGATCAGCTTTCCAGCCTCCAGATAAGATTTTCCCTGGACCTTTGTAAATCTCTCTGTTTTGTACAGTGCAGGGCCCATGAATGATTTACACAGAGTTCAAAGACAGAATTTACAATGTCTTTCTCCCTAGTTATCTTCCCCCACTACACACACACACACACACACACACACACCCTACCCCCTGCTTTTTGGCTTTTTTCTTTGGGCATTCCCTTGCCAATTTCTACCTGCTCTGGCCACCCCACACTCCATCCTCTGCCTCTTAGGGTCACTGCGAGTTTCCACTTGAATCTCCTCTTTACCAGCAACGTTGGGAGTGTTTCAGAAAAGCTACATCAGTGTGAGGTGTGAGACCACATTATTCTCATCCGAGGGGCCAAGTTCCCCGAGAGTGGCTGCCTGCATTTAGTCACTTCCTGATGGCGACTGTTACTTCTTCAATGTTCTTGTTTGTATGTTTTAGACGTAGCTTATAAATACTGTCATGACTGCTTTGAGGGAGGGAAACACTGTGCTTCAACTTAATACTGAATAAAGAAAATGCAATCTATATACAAAACGGGATGTTAATCAGCCACAAATGAATAAAATCCTGACATTTGCAACAGAATGGATGCAACTGTAGGTCATTATGTTAAGTGAAATAAACCAGATCCAAAAGGAAAAATATCACATTTTCACTTAAATATAGTAGTTAGCACATAAAGATAAACTCTGTGTGGATGTCAGAACATTTGGTATGTCATCACAAATACTGCTTCATTGAATCATAGCAGTTAAATGACAATTTATTATTTTACATGTTAAAAAAATTGGAGGGATAGATATTGCGAGGACTCTTGGGTACTGGCTATGAGAATAATCAGATGACAAAAAACTTCACTGATCTGCATACTTATAGGCATTTCTGGATATGTGTATGGATATGCTTTACTAAAATATATATAACATTTTAATAAAGTATTTTAAAACCTGTATTGATACAGCTTCATTCACTTGTTTTTTATTCTCCACTACAGTTATATTTTTAGGAAATAACAAGTTGTAAAAATCACTGTTATCATGGCCTTGGATCAAGACAACATCCCCTCTCATCACCTTCCCTGGCCCATTTCTTTCTTCCTGGCACACTGCCTGTAGGGCTTCCAGAACACACAGACACACCTCCCCAGTTCTCTTCCAGGGCTGAGTGTGGTGGCATCAGAACAAACCAGCCCAACTTCCTGAGATTTTTGTGAGAGGTATCTTCCCTGTTGTTTTGCAATAAAAGACAGAAACCACCGTATTTGAAGTAATCGGCATCAACTTTTAATGAATGGCAAATTATGAATGATGTGATTTAGCCACAAAATGGATGTCATTTAGTCAAATGCTTCTATATTTATTACGAAATCAATTAAATTAGCAGAATGAAAGTAGTAACATCTAAATTAAAGAAATTTATCTCATACTCTAATGGAAATACAAATATGCTTTATACTTAGTAATTCTAAAGTTTCCCATCTGTTCATCTAGAAACAACATGGATTTGATTTATATTGAAGTATTTACCATTCTCTCAACACAGAAATGTAAGACAGTTCCAACTGTGGTATGAATAAAGTTCTTTCTTGGAAACTAGAAACTTGATTTCAACTTCTACAAAGTAGATTCAATACCTGAGAATTACAGAGAAAACATAGAGATGTATTGAAGAGGATGTTGTCTCATCATACTATAAAAAAAGCAGTGTTATTAAATCAGTATTGTAGTCACATAAGAATAGGAACTAAAAGGCATGAGCAGAAACAAATTCTGCCACGAATTAGGGGGTATTAGAACTGACCAAATGGTAAATATTGCATTTTCAGTTCAGAGGGAAACGGATTACTTATTCAATAAATGGTTTATTCACAAAGACTGGTAAGCATACTCCAAAGTAAGTCTGTGTTCTTTTTTTAAACAAGCTTGAATCATCAATAATTCAATGTATCTGAGGCTACATTCTAACATTTCAACATATAAACGTGAATAGATGGAAGAAGCCCTTTCAACAACTGAAATGCTTAGACTGCCTTAGGAGGTTCCTACATTTGGGCAAGATGGCTGCCTTGGGTCTCAGCATGAGAAACAAAGGCAGGGATGTCTAATGATACAGAATTCCTGGCCAGAAAACCTGAGACTGCACTTGCAAACTTCTGACCTTCCCCCACGGCCCCCTCCCACCACCTCCACTTCTGACTCCTCTCTGGATGTGGAGGGGAGAAAGAAAAATATGTGCCAGATACCCCACCCTGTTCTCTCCTATCTCTTCCCATAGGTCAGCCAAACTTCTCAGGCACATCTTGAACCCCAGAGAAGGTGAAATGCAGGTATGCTGGCATGATGGTCTGGCTCCCCATATGAGGCCCAGTCAGGCACTTTCTCACCCTTCCTAATAACACTGCATAGAAATCCTGTCTGGAGGCATGGCCAACAGGAAGACATCCCTCCTGGTGCAGAGTCCTCATCTAAACTCGGCAGGCTGCCCCACATGATATTCAAATCACCTACTGCCACTTTGCAATTAATATTTCCCTGCTCCCTATTCACCCCCACTAAATAACCATTACACACAGCTATTCACAATCTTCCCATGATAAAGGAAGAAGGGAAGAAATATGGCTAAGGCAAGGCAGATTAAAAACAGCCTTTGTTTCCCAAAGCCATGAGGAAGCTCTGAGAGGGTTTCTGAGAATCCACAGAGAGGGGGAAACAATGTAACAGATGTGGACCCTCCCTCATCCAAGTCCACATTTTGGGGAAGGAGTGGTGGCTTCCTTCACCTCAAGCACATTCCATGCTCCATAGCCAGGATTAAGATCCCCCTTCTTGACCAGATCCTGGCTGGTTAGATACCTGACTCCAAATTTCACTCACTGTCCTCGTAGAAAGTTTCTAAGGAACATGTTTGTTAAGGTGAAAAGAGCAGGCTGCCCCTCCCATCTCCTTCCTTGTTCCAAGTATCCCTCCTTACATCTCAGAACCAGAGAATGTCTGTCCATCAAACAACAGACATCTTGACACTCATTGTGCCGGCTACCTTAATGGGAAAGAACACAGCCCAAGATGTGTAGTCTCCCCCTGAGTTGCTGCCCCACTTAGTTGCACTAAGTGATCACAACTTGGGAGACATGGAAGGATATGACGTGGGTCAATCCTCAAGAAGCCTTGGCTCTATCAAGGTACAGACAAGTCCCCCAACAAAAACAGTGCTGATGGGATGAAAGGTCCCACATGAGGTCAGCAAGCGTTGGGGTGCAGAGGAAAGGCCTGAGTGTTCTGGAGGCAGAACTGGAGGTCCTGGGATAGAAGCTGGGGACTCCAGACAAAGGACATCACATTTCTCAGCATACTAGACGTTCTGACCTGGAGACTGATCAATGTGCCATGTGGGATGGAGAGATCTGGAAGTGGCTGGCTACAGGGATGCAAGGGCTGAGGAAGGACCTTGCTCCTACCCAGGAAGTGTTCAAAAGGACACCTTCCCCAGAAGGTACTTGTGAGTTTTCTCAGACTCCTTTTGGATTTGGGAAAGCCCTTCCAGGGAGGATCGCTTGACCAGTACTTTCTCAGAGCCTTGCTGCTGGGTCATCTCAGTTTGCTGCACTTGTTTGAGCATCAAGTGCTTCTGGGTGTATTGATAAGCTTTGTTGCTATAATGGTGCCCTTCTGTTTCCCACAGGATTCCTCTGACTTGCTCCATGAGCTCCTGCAGCTGGGCCTCCTGCTCAACCCTCTCCCCCCTGTTGCTGAAACCACAGTGGCGCCGCAAGCACAGCACATCCAGTTTGTGAAGGTCCTGGTTGTCAGTCTTGCGCAAGTATTCATCCAGGGAGCCACCAGCCAAGTCTTCCTTCCGGGTGAACACTAGGATAGTGTGTGCCAAGATACCCACTCCAAAGATCTCTTGGAGGCGCCTGACTGCCCGCGTGTCATATTCCGTGAACTGGCCCAGCTGAGTCACCAGGAGCACAGCATGTGGCCCTGGTGAGGAGAAGGTGATGGCTTGGCAGATCTGCTGGTCTGCCACATCAGATTGGAACAGAGAGGACAAAATGTCAGGGGTGTCAATCACCTCAAGTTCCTGCCCATCCCACTCTCGGGTGCCTCTCTGGAAGGTCTTGGTCACTGGCACTGCACTGATTTTAGACTCAAATACTTTCTTGCCAAGGATGCTGTTTCCTGTTGCACTTTTCCCACTTCCTGTTCTTCCCACCAGAATAAGCCTCAGTCTTTTGGGGGTCTGTTCTTCCTTCCTTAGACCTAGAAGCATCAAAAGAAAGCAGAGAGAACTGGGGTTAGGCACTACCCACCCAAATTATGACATCAGAAGTCATGTTCCCCAGGAACGGTTGATTTCCTCAGGGGAAGATTGCTCAGGATAAGGGGTAGGAGAGATACAGATAAACATCTGTAAACATCTGTCTTTGATACCTGCACCAAGCTCTGATTGTTGGTGTACGACCTTGAAGACAGGGTGACGTGGAGATGATAACCAAACACTGAGAAACCTGATGTAAGCTTTTTAGATATGATGAGGGATGCAGGACAGGATGAGAATTCCCTTCTCCTAGCCCCACAGGTGATAAGACCTGGAGTGCACTAGACAGTGTATGCATCTGGTCCCTAAGCTTTTGATATGTCTCAGATGATAGAATTTGCATGCCGCCTGGCTTGCTAGTGAGTACATTCTGCTTATTCACATGGTGTTTTCCATCTTTATGACCCCAAGAGCTGTCACTCCAGAATCAAACACTGTAAGCTTCCAGCTTTGATCTCAACAACAACTTTTTTTACACTCTTTCTGTGCACCTGTCCCCAACTCACTCTTGCTAAGAAAGTAGTTTACCTCTTGACAACGTCTGTGTGGGATCTTGGCACAGCTCATCTGGCAGATCCTCCTGAGAAACCTCTTCAGATTCTTTTTTCTCCACCTAGAGAAATAATAAGGCTTACTAATATCCTGAATTTAAGAAGCACTTGCCTTTCATCTTTCTCTTGCTAGATATAATTGTTTTAATTGTTTTAGCAATGAGGAATGAGTGAGTGATTAGAGGGGCCAGCTCTTCTATTTCTTCTCCACACACACCCTGTTGTCTTCCCACTGTAAGTTCAAGAGAATCCATGGAGAAAGACGCAATGGCCTGCAACCTCAAGAATGGATTGAACTTGAGTAGACACAGGGTCTGCATCTATTGTGGGTAGAGATACAAAGTCAGGTGCACCCATGATCCTGTGGGTTCCAAGTGGCTGGAAGGTCTGAATGGCTGAAAAGACCTAGCATGCAGAGGTAGGAAGGTACTGAGGAGAGGCAGGCTGTGTAGGTTTAGGATAGAAACTAATGGTTCAGGCTTGAACTTTGCAGAAGGCTTGGAGTTCGAGAAAATTGCAGAGACTTGAGAGTTGAGGGGTTGGATGCTGCCACTGTACCAAAGAAAAGAGCTGTGGAACTCTCCCAGTGAAGAAAACCTCAAAGCTCAGTGGAGACACGGGCACTGATTATGACAGTCCACCTGCCTGGCCCTTAACCTCTCTTTACTGTGAACACTGGACATGAGCTGGATGCCCATGATGCTCTCGTCTCCTAGGACCAAAACACACAGCAGGTTTTTTTTAGCACCTCCAAGCCCTCTGAAAATAGGACTGTAACAACTCTAAGCAGGAGTTCCCATCACCCTTCTGGTGACAGATCAATGTGTCTTTGCTCCATGGACTGACACCACCACCTCCTTCTTCCAGAGCCCACAGCATTGCAGCTGCTTGGTTTGAACTGTGAGACTGCAGAGGACACTTCCTGGTTCATAGCAGTTCCCTCAGAATGTGTGGGAAATATTCATAACCAGATGAAATAAATACAGACAAAGGTCCCAGGGCCTGGGGAATCCTAACTGCAGTGAATCTCGGTGAACAAGGTTTGCTCATGTCCACAATGTGGACATGGATGTGTATTCTATTCTATTCGCCAGAAAAATTATTTCTGTCTTCCTTCTCGGGTCAAAGGAGCTAACCAAAGGCAGATCATTGGGTTTGTGGCTTTATGATTGGCATCTTTGTTCAGTGACATCTTCTATGAAGTGCCAAGCTAAGGGTGGAGCTAGTCCAGAAAAGTTTGGTGATTTTCCAGGAAAAGAGAAGAACCCGAGCAGGTAGACAGCCTCCCTCAGACTTGGTTAACCATTTTCTGGAAAGAACACTGTGTTTCATCTAGCCAAAGGGCTTTCGTGAACAGCGAGGCCCTTTCCTCTTAAGGCTGTGGGCTGTGGCTTCTAAATTGCAGACTGTTCAATCTGTCATTCTGGCTTCCTTAAACCCGTGGTGGACTCTGATACTACCCTCCATCAATGCAGTATCATTTGTGATTTAGAGGGAATGGGCAATTTAACAGAAAGCAATGGCTAGGCAGGACCATGCTGAGTGGAAAGAAGCACCTGGGAGCAAAACTGAGCGATTCTTCTGCGGGACCTGGTGTGATCCCGAGAAGCAGTTTGCACCTTCTGCACCTGCTGCCTCACCTAGACCCCACCCTGAACAGTGCTTCACATGGGAATCAGCTTTGTACTTTTGTTTGTCTATAACACCAAAGCCGAGACATCACCTTTGTTGCTCAGGAAGAAAGAAAAACTCGAGACGTGACTTACCAAACATTGAATGGTGAGTTCATCACAGAGTGCAAAGAGCACACAAATATACATGCACAGCACACGCGTATCCATAAGTAGCCCTCGACACGCGTAACACGAACACATGAATATGTAAACACAATCACACACAATTCATAAACACTCATAAAAATACAATACATACGTATATAAACACATAAACACAATCAGAAACAAGTACACCCCTACACACACACACACACACACACACACACACACACACATTTCCACAGAAGCACATAAGCACACACACATTCAGACTTACCAGCCGGCCACTTTCCTTGGCTACACAATCCTGTGATGTCTCCAACTCTCCCTTTGTGGCTGACACTTGATCACTCTGTTGGAGCAGTGAACACAGGGGCCAAAGGAAAGTGTCCAAGATGTATGAATACATGGAGAACATTCCTATGTTAGCGTATTATTTTCAGCAAAGAAATGCCAGAGAAATGCCCTTAAACAAGCAACATTTGTGTGAGGTTAGACAAACAGGAAGTGGGAAGGAACATGCAGCTTGCACTGCGCAACCTCAGAAATAGAAAATGGAAGGTACTAGTCTCGGTTTCGTGCTTATTCTGATCCAGGGTAACTAGACTCAGAGACTTGAAAAGCATCAGGTACCACTGGAAGTTCATGCCAGGGTTAAGCGCTTCCACAAGGATTTTTGTTGTAGAGCAGTGCTCACTTCCCAGGGAGATCAACTTTCAATAGCAGCAACATTCATTTTCTTTATTGCTCCACTCCCGTCTCCCTCAAACATTTTCTCTCAAGAGCAGAGTAATCAGACTCCTAAGCAGTACCTTGCATGGAGATGCTGAGTACCACCACTTCCCAGTCTCCCAGGCTCCCTCCCATAGCTTAAGCAGGTAAGAAATCTGGCATTGTTAGAGTGCACAGTATGGTTTGTGGTGAGTTGAGAAAGGAACCTGGAATACCAGGGTCACATAGTCATGTCGCACAGCATAACTTGCCTCCTTGTACCAAGAGGGAAGCAAAGCTGACTCCATGCCCTTCAATGTCTCCCAGCGACTACCTTCATCCTCTTATTCCCAGACTACCTTTCCTGCTTTACAGCATGCTAAGGGGAGGCATTAGTGCTGAGGAGCTAATGGTAAATTCCGTTACAAATGGCTCGTGGTGGAAAACCAGAGCCATCTGCTAATAAAAGAGTCCTAACGTTACTAGCACAGTCATAATATTGTACCTGTCATGGAAAGGATGAATACATTAATGAGCCCCTTAGAGATGTTGTCTCTACATGTTTTGATGCAATAAATGCAAATCTGGCATTGATATCCTTCCATGGTTAACATCAATATAATTCTCTTGGAAGAAATTCAAATTCCTATTGTGTGATGAGGTCTCATGACTAATGGGTCATACTTACAGGCTAAATATCTTAAAACCATTTTTGATACCCTAGCCTGGCAGCCTGTCTGCATTTGCAATGTCTTCCATCTCTCAGATGAAGGAATCACTGCTTATCCTCCAGAGCGAATGAACTCCTAAAGCAAATCCCTTCATAAAGGTGCTAAACTTGAGAAGGATAGGAGCTGATAATTGTCTAGATCCTGGCAGTGATGTGAGTACACGGTTCTTGATGGAGGATGTTGTTCTCTAAAGAGCAGGTGGGGAGGATCCCAGTGGCCTGTCTGGAAGAGCTAGTGCCTCTGCTTTACTCTGTGACTTTCAGAATCCATCCATTCTGGATACCGAGGAAGGGTGTTCCAGGACCTTTGGGCATTTCAGATTCCTTGGTGTAATAGGGTAAAGAACTGGGATCAAAACAGTCAGCAGGCATTATGAGAAAAATGAAAGGCAAGAAAGAGAAAATCGGGCTAGGCGTGGTAGCCTAGCAGCTAAAGTCCTTGCCTTGCATGAACTGGGATCCCATATGGCCACTGATGTTAAACCCAGCAGCCCTGCTTCCCATCCAGCTCCCTGCATGTGACTTGGGAAAGCAGTCAAAGAGCCCAAAGTCCTGGGACCCTGCATCTGCCTGGGAGAACTTGAGGAGCCTCCTGGCTCCTGGCTTGGATTGGCTCAGCTCCGGCCATTATGATCGCTTGGGGAGTGAGTCAGCAGCTAGAAGATCTTCCTCTCCATCTCTCCTCCTCTCTGTATATCTGACTTTCCAATAAAAATAAAATAAATATTAAAAGAGAGAGAGAGAGAGAACTGGGACGGGAAACGCAAAAATTAATAATGAGAGTAAAATGTAGAATTTAAGAGGAAAGGGAGAGAAAGGAACTACAAAAGATGCAGGGGAGTTTACATAAAAAGTAACCTCCCTATTGTCCAGTTTCCTCTACTTTTATTTATTTTGGGAGGTTCAAATCAAAATTATGCAATTCAGATTAGCACACGTCTGTTAATCAGGATTTCACCACCATGGTTTGCGATTTGCATCCCCTGGTCTGGAGTTGCCAGTTTTTCTATTACAGTGTAAAATTTCTTCACAAATTCATCTCCTAGTCTCTTATGTAATAAGACACTCAGGACTGGACAGATATAGACACTTAAGATTCCAGTCTCTGATCTCACATTCACTTGCCATGTAGCAGCGGCCCTTACACATCTTTTGAAACCTTTTACTTATCTAGAAATGCAGTTAATAACCTCTGCTTTCTAGTGTTGCTGTAGTATTAAGCTAGAACAAGATATAAAACACAGGGCTTAGCCAGAAATAAACAAACAAGTGGGAGATGCATCGCCCCACCAACATTGCCTGTTAACTTTTTCTTACCCATGCAATGTTACCTTCAGTTTAACATTTCTGCTTAGTCCTTACACCTCTCTATGCAACTGTCCCTGAAATTCTGTGAATATCCAACCAAATTACCCAGTAGAATTTCTCTTGTAAATATGTAGCACATTTTACATGCTCTGCAACAACAACAAAAAAACTTCACAGCAAATTCAGATCCCTTGCTATCGGTCAGTCAGGGTATAACTCTGCATCCTGTTTTACTATGTTTGTTGGTTTTGTCTTTTCAGCAGTATGTGAAAACACTTGTCCAAATGAAAGTGGTTTCTTCTCCATTTTCTTCTTATAGCATTATGTACCACAACACTCCACATCAGAGACTTTGGTCTCTACTTGGGAGTTCGTGTAAAATTTCCGACTCACTTACTCACTCACTCACCATCCCCCAACAGCATAGAAACTAGCAATGTTTTATCATATTAATTCAGAAACTTCAGAAATGTTGCTTAGTTGTCTGCATTTTGTTTCTTTTGTTTTGTTTTGTTTTAAAAACTCCTGATCTGGAGGCCTAATTTTTTTTAAGATTTATTTATTTTTATTACAAAGTCAGATATACAGAGAGGAGGAGAGACAGAGAGGAAGATCTTCCGTCTGATGATTCACTCCCCAAGTGCTGCAACGGCTGGTGTTGTGCCAATCCGGAGCCAGGAGCCAGGAACTTCTTCCAGGTCTCCCACAGGGGTGCAGGGTCGCAAGGCTTTGGGCCGTCCTTGACTGCTTTCCCAGGTGACAAGCAGGGAGCTGGATGGGAAGCAGGGCTGTTGGGATTAGAACTGGCTTCCATATAGAATCCTGGTGTGTTCAAGGCGAGGACTTTATGCCACGCCGCCAGGCCCAGTTGTCTGCATTTTGTAAAGAGCTCTTTGGCTGATTCTAATAGAGGCTATGGCTTAAAAAAATCTCTGGGTTATCCATTAGCATTCATGTGTTACATGCACTTTTAAATTTAATTGCAGTGTAGCCACTATGTAACTCACTATGGACAATGCTAAGACAACTGAAATTTTATTTACTGTGTGATCCAGATATCCCACTCCAGGGAATATATTCAAAAGAAATGAAAATGAGGAAGTGACCTGCAATCCTTTTTTTATAGCAGCATAATTCACAACAGCAAAGACATGGAAATAACTCATGTGATGTGCATTTAGTTCCTTTTAGGGTCTCTTCTTTAGTATCAAATGCATTTCTGTCCATGCCCTTCCCTGAGACGAGCTTGCAAGAATCCCCTGGAATTCAAGTTAAACTTTCCCTATTTATCTAAATGGTTTTAACTTTAGTTTACAGCATTCTCTTTGACTCTTTAGATTGTATAGAAGTCTGTGTGTATATGTCATTGTATTGTTTTCTAAGTATTTAATATTTTTAGCTACATTACTATTTAGGGGTTATAGTAAAAGAGTATGACCTATATATGAACAAAGAAAGAAAGAAGAAGGGAAGGAAGGAAGGAGAGAGAGAGAGAGAAAGAAAGAAAGAATGAATGAAAGAAAGAAAGAAAGGAAAAAAGGAAGGAAGGAAGGAAGAGAAATTCTAGTGAGTGGTTTAAATCGCTCCCAAATTAAGGTGAGAACAAGCAGACTCAAGTTTGCTTAGCTCAGGCAACGTGATAGAAACTGGAACTAAGATCTGTCTGATTCCATTGAAAATACAGATTATGTTGTCCATGTAGGGTCACTGATGGACTCTGTGAAGAAAAAAAAAATGTATATGGGAGGACTTTGAGGCAGGAAGAGGGAAAGCTAGCGTAAGCCAACCAAGAAGCCTGCTGTTACAATTCATGATGGTAAAGCCCAGCATTTGTAGCAACTGAGGACTATAGACCCCATCTCGTTTATACAACGCTGTGCATCCAAGAGCAACGGCTACATACTACACCAAGGAGACTCCTGTATTCAAGGACTTGAATCTTTGACCCTTCAACTGCTTTCGTCAGCTGCTTTAACTGCTTATCAATCTCTCCCTCTTATTTTCTCTGTTTAATCACTATCCTAGTGAAAGGCTTTTACTCCTAAGAGAAGAATACCTCAAGGCCAGTGGATTTCAGGTCTGTGGTTTGCAAAGGGGAACATTCAAACCCTTCAGATCACACGTGGTAAGACAGCTCTCTATCCTCGGTGAATTCATAGCTTCCCTCCAGACCGTTGTCCCCTGCCCATTGTCATTTCCTTTCACATCCTTAACGACAACAACAAAAAGTTGTTTATCACAATTGACAAAGACACTAGAAACCAAGTTCTTTTCAAGACATGATTTCACTTGGGGAGAATACAAAGTGAAAATCGAAAGGACTGGCTGAAAAGGAAAAGGGTGTGGTGCCCTGACGGGTGCCAATCCTGTTGTGAACAGAGGAACCAGTGTAGCATCTCACATCAAAGGTACCACACCTTCAGCTCACCACCGACAACTGTTTTGTTTCCATGCGCTATGAGTGTGGGTTGAATAGGGTCAGCGCATTCAAGGTGAGGACTTTAGCCGCTAGGCCACGCTGTTGGGCCCCAAAATTATATTGCCTTAACAGATAGAACTAGAATTCCAGCACCATGGCATACCAAGCTGGGCCTCTGTCTGTTCTGCCAACATCCCATACATATGAGCACTGATTTGTGTCCCAGCTGCTCCACTTCCAAACCAGCCTTCTGATTATGACCTGGGAAAGAATCACAGTATGACCCAAGTCGTTGGGATCCTGCACCCACGTGGAAGGCCCAGAAGAAGCTCCTGGCTTCAAATCAGTTCAGCTCTGCCACTGCAGCTATTTAGGGAATGTACCAACAGGTGGAAGAGCTCTGTCCCACTTTTTCTCTGTGTAACTTTAACTCTGCCTTTCAAATAAAAACAATAAAATAAATCTTTTTTAAAAAATATGAACTTCAGTTTTTCTTTCATATCAACCACATTGTGTGTGCTTGGTAGTCACAGGTGGTTAGTGGCTACCAACTTGGCTACTGCAACTTTTTTAAAAAAGATTTATTTATTTTTATTACAAAGTCAGATATACAGAGAGTATGAGAGACAGAGAGAAAGATCTTCCATCCACTGATTCATTCCCCAAACAGCTGCAACAGCCGGTGCTGTGCCAATCTGAAGCTAGGAGCCAAGAACTTCCTCCAGGTCTCCCATATGGGTACAGGGTCGCAAGGCTTTGGGACGTCCACGACTGCTTTAACAGGCCACAAGCAGGGAGCTGGATGGGAAGCGGGGCTGCCAGGATTAGAACTGGTGCCTGTATGGGAGGTGCGTTCAAGGTGAGGACTTTAGTCGCTAGGCTACCATGCCGGACCCCAATGTAGATATTAAACATTTCCATCATCACAGAATGTTCTACCAGTTTTGCTGGGCTTTTTTTTTTTTTAACAGTACTGCTGTTTATTAAAAAAAAAAAACTCTTCATAAAAAACCACAGAGCCGTTATCAAATGCATCTCAATATGACCACAAGAAATCTATGGTCTATTATTTTGGCCTGACCCACTTTCGAAAATGAACTTGAATCATGAGAGTGTGAATCCATAGTCTACAATAAAAGTGTTCCTTCACTCAACCTTGGCCGTTCCTCACCTCTACCTTATTCCTACCTTATCCTCACTGAAGGCTGTACTAACATCACTCACCCACAGGTAAAGGCTGCAAAGAAATGTTTGTAGGCTGCTTATGGTATAGGGTTTAGAATGGGCAGGAAGTAAGAGAATGAAAGGTTTGTTCAGAAAAAAACAAAGGGAAATCTTTAAAACTATGTTGACCCCAGTTAGGGGCAATGGCCTAGGTTGTATTGTACCTAGGTAAGTTTTACACTGCTGAGAGAAAAACAGCTAATAGCAGGCAGGCATCCTGGGCCCGGTTACTGCCAAATCTATGATAAGCTACCAGTATGTCAGCATAATCACCTAGCCTATTCTATTTTTTTTTTTGTCCAAATGTTACAAATAGATTGCTGATATGAAGCAGCAGTTGCCAGTGTCATATTGTCTAAGTGCTCAAGAAATTGCACAGGAAACAATCCGAAGAAACGGGCAGCAATAATGGTGTACTGCCGTTTGTAGTAGTGTTAGGTAAACTTCCGCCTGTTGGGACACACCAGGTGGAAAGGAATCCATCTACCAGTTTACCAGGCATCACTGCCTTTATTGCCTGAATGACATCATTCAAATACTCTTTTTTCACTTTTGAGAAGAGAAGGTTGTTCAACAGGGTAGTAAATGACTACTGATCAAATTTCACGTTTGACTCATTTATTTTCTACATCTAGCATACATGAGAATTTCAAATACAGCAGCATGGAAGGGCTCTTTTGCAGTTAGGAAATTCAGCGGAGATTAAAAAGAGGAAGAAAGCAAAGTGGAGTTTCTGTTTCATTTCTTTTTCTCTTCGAGCTGAGCTAGAGGGCCACAATTTTAAACAGACTTCTGTCCACTTCTTTGGACAGTTAATCGGGTAAGTCCATACTATTAAACCTCCACAGCGTTAATGTCTAGATTTTTTTTTTTCAAGAAAATTTTCTCTTTTTAAGAATAAGTTTCTCCAAATGTAAGGGAGACAATTTACAGAAGTTTAAGCGAATGTTCAGAAAATAACTTCATGAAATGATTTTGCACATTACTGACCAAAGATTTCCTCAGCTGGCCAACAGGAGATGCTAATTGGGAAGAGCTTAAGCCTTACCATGTGGCTATAAGTCGAAACCACATGGTGAAAATAAATGAATGCTTCTCACCACGTAGGAAAAGTCGGCAGCCTATAGTGCTTCAGCAGCAGCAGCAGCTGCTGGAGAATAAGGAAAGTCTGAGTAACTGATGGATTCAATGAAATGAGTTTCTGGCTTCCAAGATTATGTACTTTCCTAGAGTCAATCTTCATGTTCACTGAGTCTTTCAGCAAAATCTCAAACGGAAGGGAAGAGTTAGAGAAAGAAGGGAAGGATTGAGGTGGGAAGAAGGACAAGAGAACCAAAGAAGACACAAAACCTCAGATCTAGGGGAAGGACCCTGGAAAGGAAGCCGCGAAAAGAGAAGAGCATGTGACCAGAGAAGAAGGAACCCAGAGGAAAGCTGAGCTTGGAGATAAGCAGGCAAGGTTTACAAATGAGTGCACTTCTCAATTCCTGGAGTGAGGGACACATATTCTTCTCACCCAGCTTGTCGGTGATGAGTAAGCAATTGAAAGACAGCTATCTGGAAATAGAAAGATACTTCATGGTTAAAAACTGAAAAAAAATAATTTCTTGTTTCTCTGTTACTTAGGAACACCAATGGACCAAAACAAACACAGTCGCTCTGGTAAGAAAGTGACTTCCTTGTTTTGTGTGGTTTGCTCTTTCTGATGATATCTGGGTAAAATATATAAAGGGTTAGAGACATTATTCTACATCCCCACCACCACACCAGCAGATCAAAATAAACTACAATCTTCTATCAGAAACAAAACTACACATCTAAGCGAGATCCCTTATCTGTCTGGACGTCTCTCTTGCCATGTCCTTTGCTCTGTTTCTTTCCAATAAGTTATCCATCTCCTGCTCAAGTAACTAGGACATTTTGATCAAGGCTCAAATTGCTCAGCCCAGTTTGATGTCAAACCAGCCCCAGGACTTCCTGGAAGTCTTCTTTCCCTTTCAGCTCTGCCTCTTCAACCATCCCATGATTTCTTTTTTCTTAGTCAGGAGGAGAGGGAATGATAGAAGAAGCAGGGCAGAGCTGTTGAATCCTGCGGTCTTTGTACTTGTCACTTAGTTGATCCTGAATGGTCATCCTGCACTTCACCATGGCTGGGATCCAAATGTGCAATGTGAGGAAGCTAGAGGTTCTGCAGGAATAGGAGATGTGCACTGTGGATGATATTAAGTAGATCTCTGCTCCTTCCCTTGGTGCTCTCCCAAGCATACTTACACTGTTGAACACTCCCTTTGGGCAGGGTCTCATCGGGATGACAATGTCTAGTTAACTTCTATTGCCTTCACTTTTTCCAAGGGAATAGGCTGCTGCTTGCTTTTCAAAATAATCTGCTTAGTGGCTCTAACCAGCACTTTCTGAATGTAGAATTCTCCAGCGAAGAAGTAGGTAACAGTGTCCACGCTTACATATGTCCCCAAATTCCAGGTGCCTCTGCTTACTTTTCCCCAAGAATTCTTTTCTCTTTACCACACTTGGGTACGTTTGCAAGTTTCTGTAGTTCCACAAGTATCATATGCCATGCCAATTCTTAACTTGAGACTCCTCTTGCTTGACCTGGGATGAAAATAACTTTTCCTTATTTAACATAGATTGGAAGAGCTATCAATATCATATCATATGTGATATGAATCTATGGTTTGGGCTTCTTTGGACCTAAATTTCATGCTCTTTCATGGAACCTAGAAGCTAAGCCATGGAATTATTACAAGAGACATTGGCTCCTGTGGACAGGGTAGCACCTACATTTGCCCAAGATGCTATCTCCTTGCCCTGAGATGAGCCCATGTGACAGCGTGCAATGTCCTATGAACTGGTACATAAGCACCCACCTGGATGAAAGTCTGACATTGTCTCTCTAGCAAGTCAAGATTCCTGTCCTCCTCAGCCTTGGAGAGGCATATGTCGAGATAATGCATCTTTGAAATCCTGGGAGTGACAGATTCAAGTAAGCTTTATATGGTGAAAATGCAATTCAAAATCTAAATCTATTTCATTCCTCTAAGATGTTTTTCCAGCATCAGCATCAAACATGGCAGTACCTTGTAGTCCTAGAAAACTGAGACATTTCAAAACACATAATTAATTTTATCTGACAGTACAGTGAGGTTTTGTATCTTAAATAAAACAGCTTATGAGGACGCCTTTTCCCATAACATGGAAAATTTTGTGTTGTTGAAAAATTCACTTGTCTTAATCAGTATAGCAGTAACTCATGCTGAACTTGCCTTGAACAGAACCCTGTGCCAAGAGCCAACACACCAGAGGATCACAACTTAGAGTCATCCTGGTGGGAAAAACAGGAACCGGCAAAAGTGCCACAGGGAACAGCATCCTTGGGAAACAGGTGTTTGTGTCAAGGCTGAGTTCCCAGGCCTTGACTAAGACTTGCAGGGAAAGTCAGGGAAGCTGGGGGGAGAGAGAAGTGGTCATTATCGACACACCAGATCTGTTTTCTGGGAAGGACCTTGCTGAACCCCTGTGTAAGGAGGTATGGAGATGCTACTTACTCTCTGCTCCTGGACCCCACGTGCTGCTCCTGGTGGTCCAGCTGGGCCGATACACCCCCCAGGACCAGAAGGCTGTACACAGAGTGAAGGAGATCTTTGGAGAGGCTGCCATGAGACACACAATCGTCCTCTTTACACGGAAAGAAGATCTCAGTGGGGGCTCCTTGATGGACTACATCCATCACTCAGACAACAATGCCTTAAGCAAGCTGGTGGAAGCATGTGGGGGGCGAGTCTGTGCCTTTAATAACCATGCTAAAGGAAGGGATCAGGACAACCAAGTGAAGGAGCTGATGGACTTGATTGAGGGCCTGGTGGAGGAGAAAAAGGGTGACTACTACACCAATGAGTTGTATGGCTTAATTGGAGGAACTAAAGGTGGATCTGCTGAGTCAGAGGAGAGATGCAAGGATTTCAAGGAGAATCTTGTGAAGTACATGGAAACTCAGAGACATTCCACAGCTATGACTGAAGCCAATCACCTCAAACGAACCCTAATCAAAATACAGTGGTGGGTTTTCTTCTGTATTCAGTTGTATGTCAGGTTGCTCATTCTGTTAGTTTGTGCATTGCATAGCGTGTTCAATTTGTTGTACAGCTTGCTGTTTAGTGTGTGCAATTTATTCTGTGGCTTACTGTTTATTATACCCAAAAAGTTGATGACAATTTTGAGAAAGACCACTGGACTAGAATGCAAGACCCCTAGGTAATAGTTACACATTATCATTTATTTACCTCTGTTATTGATATGGAGGCACTCCCCTGTCAACCAGGGGGAGTTGCCTGATATATATGGTATTCTGTGCAATTTTTAAAATTGTGACATGTCACTGTACTGATGAATCAAATTATCTTTAAAGTTACTATTTGCAGTGAAATATATTCTGAAAGCTGTAAAACATTATACTCATTTTCAAATTTATAAAGGCAGTTTCATTTGCCTAAAAACTCTCTTCTTCTTTACAATGTCATGTTTTTTGTGAGTATGATGAAGTAAGCAATAAAATAATAAGTAAATTATAAAGTTTGTGGCAGCATATGACTTTAGATCTTATGCACAATAACCTTTGGGCATGCCCAATAACAACACATGGACACACAGTCATACCATAGTGTCAGTTACCCACAGCCAACTGTAGCTGGAAATTATTAAAAGGAATAATAATTCACAATACAGAAGTGAACAATTCATAAGTTATAAATAGCATGTTGTTCTGAACAGCAAGATAAAAATCTCACCTCACTTTGTCCGGCCTGGGACATGAGTCATCCCTTTGTCTAATGTGTCCTTGTTGTATCTACTCCCCACCTGTCACTGAGCTATCACAATTCGCAGATTGACTCACAGTATTGCAGTGCTGGTATTTAAATCAGCCCTTTATTTTATTTAAGAATAATGATGCTGTGGTCAGTGTGGCACAGTGGGTTGTTATCGCTTACGATGTCAGCATCCCAAATTAGAATCCAGTTCAGGTTCTAACTGCTTTGCTTCTGATCCAGGTCCTTGCTAATACATCTGGGAAAGCAGCAGATAATGGCTCAAACGCTTGGGTCCCTGCCACCCATATGTGAGATCAAATGAAATCCTGGCCTCCTGCTTTTCTAAAAGACCTTTTCCAGAGAAATTTTTAAAAAGACATAACCTAATAGCTATCTATTTAAAAAAAAAGATGATTTATGTCTAAAGACTTAAAACCCATCCTATATTTGCAGCTGTGAGTAAGATGCCATGTTTGGGACCTCACACCAGACCTGGTAAGAGTCACCATGGGAGGGCCCGGTGCGGTGGCGCAAGTGGTTAAAGGTCCTCACCTTGCACGCCCGGGATCCCATATGGGCGCCGGTTCTAATCCCGGCAGCCCCGCTTTCCTTCCAGCTCCCTGCCTGTGGCCTGGGAAAGCAGTGGAGGACGGCCCAAAGCTTTGGGAACCTGCACCCGCGTGGGAGACCCGGAAGAGGCTCCTGGCTTTGTATCGGCATAGACGGAAGATCTTCCTCTCTGTCTCTCCTCTCTGTATATCCGCCTTTCCAATAAAAAAATAATTTAAAAAATAAAATAAAATAAATCTTTAAAAAAAAAAAAGAGTCACCATGGGAACAGCTTGCCTGAGGACCAAACACTGGTCCTCAGGCAAGATTTGTACTTCTCCAATCAATAAAGTATCTTTGAGATTTTGCTGAATTTGTCCCCTACCTCTCTATTTCTTTAAGCAGATATCTCCCCATGTTTTGAGCATTTTGTTACAGTTACTAGTTTGGCTCCTAACTGTTTTTGTACCTTACTTTTCAATGGCATTCTTTGCCTAATTATTTTTTTTTACTACAAATTTTCTTACCTTGCTTCTAATTTTCTCACTTTGCTTTAAGTTCAGGTACTTGGGGTGTTTTACTTCCAAGTGGGGTTACTCTGTACTATTCTCAGAACTCCCTGCTTCTCAAGGCTTCCACGTGCTCGTAGAATGTGTTGTGGGGAACTGAACAGAACTGCTTACCACTCACCAAACACACACACACACACACACACAACTGGTTCCTGGAGACCCTTCTAGGAAAAAGGCTTCAGTTCCCAAAAGTCATCCTTTAAAAATGATAGAGACACTTGAACTGCCAGATATGTGTAAATCAATGAAACAGAAAGGCATATCATGCTCCAAAAGGAATCCAGTAATCCTAGACTCTAATAAAAAGAGAAACTAATGAAATGTCTCATAAAGAATCTGTAAAGAATGTGTATAATAGTCAGAGACATGAGAGACCACAATTAAATCAAATTAGGAAGTCATTGTGTGTGGTGCACGAGAAATTTGGCAGAGATAAAGATCTTGAGCAAAAAGCACAAAACTTAGAGATCAAAAACTCTAAAAGTCAGATGAAGACTTCAACAACAAAGTAGAACTTTGACTTATATCTCACATGATGTACTGAAAATAACAGAAGTGATCTTAAAACCAATCACTGCTTTGCACCTTGGTCTCCATGCCAGTAACGTGGAGTGGGAGGAAGAGAACCAGCCTTGGTGATTTCTGAGATTCTTCTAGGTCTCTCTGTGTACAAGTACACTTGTTTTTTTGCCTTTCTCTTCTATAGAAATTAAATCTTTTGGAAGTTGAACTTTCAATCAGCTGATGTGTGCGTGCAAGTTTCCGTGAGGCTGATGGCAGCTAAAAGCTGAGGTTTTCATTGAAAAACCACAGGGTGTCGTGGCCTGCTGCATGACTGCTTATGTTAGCACTCAACCGTTTCTACCACATCTTATGCAAATTAACCCCCTGCACCTCTCTGCAGAGAAATGAACTTTACATTTACTTTTAAAGATTTATTTTTATTATTTTTTGATTGGAAAGGCGGATATACAGAGAGGAGAGACAGAGAGGAAGATCTTCCATCCGATGATTCACTCCCCAAGTTGAGCGCAACGGGCCGATACTTTGCCGATCCGAAGCCAGGAGCCTCTTCCGGGTCTCCCACGCGGGTTGCAGGGTCCCAAAGCCTTGGGCCGTCCTCGACTGCTTTCCCAGGCCACAGGCAGGGAGCTGGAAGGGAAGCGGGGCTGCCGGGATTAGAACCGGCGCCCATATGGGATCCCGGGCGTGCAAGGTGAGGACCTTAACCACTTGCGCCACCGCGCCGGGCCCTACATTTACTTTTTATCCCAACTCAATGCTGTGCAAATAAGCAGTCACTGAAGTCCTGCCTCTGAGTCAATGGATCCGATAGTCAGAAAATTCATGGATATAGTTCCCAGAGTGCTGATCTGATCACTTACAAGAGACCGTGCTGGCCACGGGTGCTGGCCAAGGCAGAGTCTGACAGTTTCCTGAGCGTGTGTAAGGCCTAAGGCGCTCAGAGAAGAAGGAACCAGGGATATGCAGCACTATCATGTGCATGCCAAGATAGTGCATGAAGTTACTGATGGCGTCAAATGCTAAAAGGAACATAGACCCAGACAGCACCGTTTTGTGTATTAGGTGAAAATAGAGCTTCCAAATGTTATCACGCCAAGGCCCACATGACAGCATTTGTCACAGCTCAGTATGCCAAGGATGGAGTTTCCTTTAGCCAGAGGCAATTGTCCTGGGGCCACCAGCCACTTTCAGGTTTCTGGGTGTCCCTTTTTTTCCTCCCTGAGGGCTGAAGAGGAAAATACCTCAGCATCTACCCTTTCTGTGCACCCCAGCAGTCTAGGAATGAATTAAATGTTGGCACACGCACCTGTGCCTGAATTTCTTCATAGAGTGAAAATACACAAGGAAGAGAAACCACTGCAGCATTTGGTTTCGCTTCTTCCCGTTCTAACTCAAGGTTTCATTTTTGTAATTTCCCACGGTTCTTGCTCAAGGATAACCTTCCTGTAATAGGGAGAGGAGATGGATAAACAGAAGTCAAACGGTGGGGTGAACAGACATGAAGTAATTTAGGAAACTTCTGGTGACAGTTTCAGTCTGAAATACACTGACAAATTTCACAGGAGACATGACTTTTAGTGCTAGATGCAGTCAAATTTTGGCCAGGTCAGACTAAGTGTCACTGGAGAAGCCCACCACCGTGGCACAACATAAAATGGTAAATGCCACACTTGCTCTCACTCCAGCTCCCTTCCCCTCTTGGAAGAAAGGAATTCTCTAGCGTCTGTCTCAAACAGAAATTCACAGGCAAAACACAGAGTCTCTGGGATCGCAGTTAAGTGAGCAGGGAAGGTGACTGCACAAAATGTTCCAGAGATGTGGCTGTGGCATCCCCCGCACCGGAATACAGCTGATTTTCACAACGGCTAGAGACAGTGCCACTACATCACAAAAACAGATCTCCATCACAAACGAGCATACCCAGATCTCTACACCCATAAAGAATCACAAAGAGAACACGGGGACACAGGTGCCCTGGGGTGTGTGAAGACCTGCTTTCAACACCGATTGATCGGGTTTTGTAGTGTTTAAAGAGGCCTGGTGAAGAAGGAAGTAGGAAATAAAGCAGTGGGTAGCTGGAAAGGGAATGATTAGCCGATCTTCCTACCCAGGAATCTAACGGGATTGATTTTAATGTCAGACAAGGAGGAAATGGCCAACTTCTTGGTGTTCAATATCTCCAGGGAGCCTCAGAGTTTGTTGTAAATCTGAACAGAGGAATGCAGGGAGGGTGTGGGAAAAGACACCGTAAGGCCAGTCTTGGGAATACCTTCAAACCTGGGTCTGCCCACGTCTCTACACTGCTGCTGTCTGAAACTGTCTGAACCCTGACATTACTCTTCTAGCACCAAGTGTAACTACAAAAGCACATGAGAGAACAGTGAGAACATTTAAGAAGTGTGTTTCTTCATTTTATCAGTAAATACTTCTAGCACTTTCTAAAGCTTGGTTCTAGTACTTTCGTTTTAAAGCTCTATTAGAAAGGCAGATTTACAGAGAGAAGGAGAGACAGAGAAAGATCTTACATCAGTTGCTTCACTCTCCCAGTGACCACAGTGGCCAGAGCTGAGCTGATCCAAAGCCAGGAGCCATGAACTGGTTCCTGTGTCGGTGTGGGGGCCCAAGGACTTGCACCCCTCTTCGCTGCTTTCCCAGGCCATAGACAGGGATCTGGATACGGAGCAGCCGGAACACATATCACCACCCAAAAGAAAGGGCAGGATTGGCCAGCCCCTCTAGCACTTTCTAAGGTTAGATTCTAGCACAGAGTCTCTTGATTTCACCCTGGAAGCGGATGCAGCCAGTCTGCACCTCACATCCTTGACCTTCTGGGGATCTTTGAGCCTTAAGAGCCCAGGAAGTGTTAGCAGAGGGCAGAGAAGATTGATCTAGAATGGGAGCATCAATCCATTAACTCCTTAGCTGAGGTTCTAGAAGCACATAAATAAAACGTTGGGGAATCCAGGCAGAGCATCTGAGGTAGGGAGGTAGGAATTTTGGAATGTCTAGAATTAAATGAATTTAGAATTCATTGCAAAGGTGCATGCTCACCTGTTTATAATAAGATTTTTATGTGAATCTGCCTGTCAATTTTCTAAAATAAATTGGTAGGAATTATATACTACTACAATTTGATTGATTTTTCTGACTTTAAAAATTGGCTTTAGAGAGTGAGGTTGGACAACTCTTGGGGTTTGGGGGGGGTTAGATTTATTTAGTTTTACTGGAAACTTAGATTTACAGAGAGAAGAGACAGAGAGAAAGATCTTCCATCTTCTGGTTACTCCCCAGGTGTCTGCAGAGGCCAGAGCTAAGACCATCTAAAGCCAGGAGCCAGAAACGAGTGTAGTGTTCTAAGGCTTTGGGCCATCGTCTACTGCCTTCCTAGGCCACAAGCAGGAAGCTGGATGGAAAGTGGAGCAGCTGGGACATGAACCGGCATCTATATGAGATGCCGGCACTTGGAGGTAGAGGATTAACCAGTGAGCCATCGCGCCAGCCCCTCTGAACATTCTATTCATTATTGCTCGTAACCCTTGCTTAATTTCCTGCTGAACTACGGTCTTTTATTTTTGTTTCTTGAATTCTTTTAGTAGAGCATTAAGTGTTTGACTGTGATATAAATTTAGAAGATGTTATCTCAATAATAAAGTATTAAGCTGTAAACAAACAAACAAACAGCTTTTTAAGAAATTCCAGCTGCTTGCTGGGACCGTACTGGGTCCATATTGAATAAGGATGAAATGTGTCCCACAAATTATGAGTGGCACCAGGTTGAAAGCCTTCGAAAATTAGAAAGTGTAAGTGGAATAAAAAGCAAACATAAGAAATAATTTCCCCTGGTGGAGAAAAGGATGCGTGGGAGGAACTGGAGATTACAGCTCTTCTTTAAGACTTTTCCCTAGGAAACTCGGGTGTGAATCCTTTATCTGCTCCTTTCAGGTGTAAATCTTTTTAAAAGCTTTTATCAGTTTTACTACCTGGGCCTGCTTTTCCCCCTAGAACCTGGGATACATCCTTTGTATTCTTTGAAATGTAAATATCTACATTTACATCTGCTAGTCTCTGTGGCAAAGTAGGAGCCTAACTTAGGTCCTCACTTCACTTCTCTAGCCCACAGGCCTCCCTCCTGTGATTAGGCTAGGAGTTCACTCCTGGGCAATGGCTCTTAGCCACGCTTGCTTGCTCACTGTCAATTTAGGAAGACTCCGTGTGAAAAACAGTGTGGCCAAGTCCTCTCTCTTGAGCACTGGTTTTGGTTGACTTTGAGAATCCGCAGAGCAAAACGACAAGGTGAGATTGCTATCTTTGACATTTTTTTTTTTTTTACCAGACTGCCCATGACACAGTTGGCAGCCTGCTCCACTGCTCTTCTGCCGACCTGGGTTTTTCAGTGTTTGTTTTCAATTCTTTTCCCCGCAACCTCTTAGCCAATTGTCATGATGTGCCTCGGCTTGTGTCAAATGTCAGAAGACAATGCGGGGACTCTCTAGTCATGACCCACCTTTGCCCCACCTGGGGTGTGTTTCTGAGCTCCTAATCGCCTACATTCAGTGCTCTTGGCCCTAAATGTGCAACCTGTTGAGAAACAGATGCCACCATCCCATTCCAGCACCTACCCAAATAAGCCTGCCCATAAACCCCACAATGTCTCCAGGACGCAGGGATTCAGGCCCACAGAGAGCCTTGGCCAGACCTCAGAGGCTCAGCAATGCCTTCCCATCCCAGGTTAGCTGGAACGTTCTAAAACCAGAACTGTGAGACGAGGTCCCCCATGCTTCTGTGACAGGTACCAGCTGGGTGGGCAACTGTCCCAGAACCCTAGAACCTACAGGCAATAAGAAAGCTTTTTATGCCCCTTGGGACAAGGGCACAGGATCTGTCATTCTCTTCGTGACTGCTTCCTCCTAAGACTGCTTACTTTAAACAGTCATTGAAAGGAAATAGGAGGAGGCAAGCTGGCCCAGGGCAGCCTTCCGACAGGAAGCGATCGGTCCAGGAGGCAGCTCAACCCGTGCGCTCCGCTGCTTGCAGGGGTCCTGCTCCAGTGGTTGCCCAGCCAGCCCTCTGGCTCCCAGGCTGCAGGGAGAGGTGAGGCGGGGGTGGCGGAGCACCCTACGTCCTCCTTGTTCGTTCGTCTTCCTTTCTGATGCTCAGTGGCCTCTCCTGAGCTGCCCTGCTCAGCTCTGTTCCCGCCCCCACTGGGACCTGGCAGCCACTTCTGTTCCCCTTCGCCTCCCTGAGCGCCCCTGACCGCAGGACAGACCTGATGCCGCTGCCGGTAAGGAGCCCGGGTGTGTTCATTGCGACTTTTTGGATGGGAAGGATCAATGCCGTTGGGGCTACTAATGCTCTTGGACTGTTTCCGGAGCGCCGCGTCGGTAACCCAGAACAGTATTTGAGCGTCTGGGACACGCAGGTGTATGGCCCTATTCAATGTGCTAGCAGCCCTGAAATCCCTCGCCCTGCATTCACAGCTGCCCCATTTCTCCGTTAGGAGAGGGGACTGGGTGGGGGAACTTGCCCATCTCCTTCTTCTTACTTTGTTGGGAGGATCTTCACAAAACTCTGAGAGTAAAACTAGATGACATCCTTTCGCCCTGTTTGACAGAGAAAACTGACACTCCCAGAGGACCATTGGCCTTCCCGAGCTCTACAAACAGGGCCGGGGGATTCTTCCCCATTTTTCACTCTGAATGTCTCAGAATCCTCCACCCTGACCCAAGCACTAAGTCCCAGAGAGGCCGAGGCCTGGGGGTGGGACATGGGTTCTTAGGGCTCCACATCCTCATGAGCCTCAATCCCATACAAGATTCCTTTGTGCTCCCTTGGCCTTCTTATAAACCAACCCCAATGCTGTCCCACTATCTCCCTTCTTTCTATGACATGCTCTAGGGTGTTACACCTGCTCAGGGCATATGCAAATGATGCCTTTGTTAGGCAAGCCTTACAGCAAGAACTTGTTATTGAATTACAGGAACTGAACCCCTAAATATGGACTTTTTCAATTTTTTTATTAACAAGACTTCTACACATTTACAGGCTACAGTGTGACATTTCACTACAACATGTACTGATCAAAGCAGGGTGATCAGCAGTGCCCCTTCGTCTATCTTGTGTTGGAGCCTGGGAGCTCCTTTCTCACTCATGTTATTGTCCATGTATCATCTAGCAGGCTACTGTGAACCCAAGTCACCCCACTCTGCTGTGGAATTCTTAAGAAAATGTGGTCTGAATTCCTGGAAATAGAGGTACTGGGGCAGGCTGTGATAGATACCTATCAACAAAAAAGAAAACTAGTCATTTCATTGTTCCAAAAGCAGCATGAGAGACTCAACTCTTCTTGTGATTAAAATAAAAGTATCATCAGGATAACATCAAGTTCACACAATTGTTCAGCCAAAATGTACTTTATGCTCATTTCCTTCAACCTCCTCCTTCAGCTGGACCCTGCTACTGTCCCTGTCTGGGTTTGCTATATCTCGCTTGCACACCTCCTGCCAAATGACCCTGGGCCCTGTTGAGTGGAATTTTCCCTTTAGAGAGGAACCTGTCTCCATTCTCAGTTCCCTACTTTCATCTGTTCTGCAAGTCAGCAAGCATTACATCCCTGCCGATCTGGACTGTGCTTTCCAGTCATTTTAATATCTTTTCTGTGACCCATTTTAGCGTCTGATTAGAATCTTTCCTGATTTATCTCTGGACACTTGATGATTTGTTAATATATGCTAAACAATCTGTTTCTCGGGCCAACATTTTGGTGCAAAAGACTGACCTGCCACCTGTGATTCCAGCGGCCCAAATTTTTTTAGCACCAGTTTGAGTCCTGGCCGTTGTGCTTATGACCCAGCTCCCTTCTAATGCACCTGGGAAACCAACAAAAGATGCTCCAGGTACTTGAGCCCCTGTGTCCCTAAGCAGCAGATCCAGATGAGGTTCTGGGCTCCTGGCTTTGGCTTCGGCCAATCCTAGTTGTTGCAGTCATTTGGGGAGTGAACCAGTGCATGAAAGATTCATTATCATTCTCTCTCTCTCTCTCTCTCTCTCTCTCTCTCTCTCTCTTTCTCTCTCTCTTCCCCCCGCAGGTATTTTTGTATGTTTGTGTTTGTACATGTGTGTGCCCATTATTCTTCTTTTCAAGAAAGTCTTAAAAAAAAAAAAGTAAAAATCCCCATTTATTCCTCCATGGGCCTTTGGTCTCCCCTTGCAGCCTGACCCACTCAACTGCTTTCCGCACCTGACTAATGTACACGTGACCCTGGCTGGTCTTTGTGACAGTCACGTTGCTTTGTTCAGGTCACGTGGAGAAGACAGTTTAAAATACCCAATTTTCTTTTGCTGAAATATTTTCATTCATAGTGGCTCCCACCCTTCCCCAGCAGTTTTATCTTTGAATAATCATTTTTAAGTGTTTTGCAGTACAATTCTCTGTGTAAGTTTTAAACCAGATTTCTGATTCATCAACAACAGCCTGCATCCCAACCATGGAAGGAAGTGCTGTATTCAGTGTTCCAGAGATGTATCTGCCTATTTGAAATAACGTGTTTAACGGAGATATTTGAGAATTTTTACCTCCAAAGCAAATGTGCGACATTGGCAGCTCACCTACTACTCACTTTCATACTATTTTGACAGAAAGTTTAATTATGGTTGTTTAAAGTGATTGCATCACTGGGGATTGAGGAGAGCAATTGAAAGAACTGATAAAAATTGGAAATTATAAATGACTGCACAGAGGATGATGAAGTTCATTGCCAACATCACCACTGCAGCCATTGTCTTTACCATACCAATATGTTGACTCCAAATCTCAGAAATGGTCAATTAAAATGGAAAAGATGCCTGAGGATTTGAGGAGTTTTAGGGACAGCTGAGATAGAATTTATCAGAGATGAGAATTATATATGGGAGATGGGATGAGAATGTTTACCTCTATATCAGAAGGCAAGGAGAGAGGAAGCTGAATGGGAGGATGGGAAGGAGATAGGAGGAGAGGAGAAAGATGAGGAAGAGTGGGGAGAATGTGAGAGGAGAGAGAGGAGGTGGCAAGAGAGGAGTGGAAGGAACGGGCTGTCTCAATACATTGCGATAATGTGAAAATGGATCATTTTGCTTAAACAGGACCAAGAAAACTCATTGTGTGCAAGAAAATGTACAAAAGCTAGAAGCAACAGATGCAACCTAAACAGAAAGTAAGCTAAGAAAGTGTTTCTGAATTCATTGGTAATCAATATAGAACAAGTTAAAATCAAATGAAGACATCCTCCTTTATGTCCATAACAGTGACTAAAAATTGGAAGTGTTACTATCATTAAGAGCCTGTGAAGGAAATTTTGAGGGAATTCCCATATATGAGTTATACAAACATGAGCTAGTACAGTCTTCATTGAGTCATATTTGTCAACAGCTGGTCGTATATCTTTGAGGTACATATGTGTACAGATGCACAATGAAAAATAGAGGTGGGTGCTGTTTGCAGTAAGTCACAATCAAATATTTCAGAGGATTTTACATGTTTGTTAATAACACACATAAAATATAACACAAATAATTTCACTTAGGAAATTTTAAAGTACAGAAACAGTGCCACATGCTGTACATAGATACACACGTATGCAGAAAAATAAATCGAATAAATACACAAGAAAAGTGGTTGTAAAAACTTGATTGTCTTAAAGGGCAATGGAAGGAATAGAATGAAACTGATTAGGAAAAAATAGGAAAGTGCAACCTATTTGGGTGACATTTTAATTCATTCACCAAACAGAATGGCTGCAGCTGTCTAAAATGCCTATGTTTGCTATGGCAGATGGTATTGGCTATATTTTTCTATGAATTTATCTCTTTAAAAGGTTTGTTTCATAACCACAGCATCTGTATAGAAGAATAAGGAAAGCACAGTGTAGGAGTTCATCTTAATGATCGCTATGTATCACGTTCTCATTGCTCCTCTTACACATTTACTTAAAAAAAAAATGACAGTGGGACATAGGGAGAGATCTCTCATCTGCAGGTTCATTCTCAAATCCCCACACTATCCAGGGTTGTGCCAATTTAAATCCAGGAGTTCAGAGCTCAGCACAGCCTCCCACCTGAGTGACAGAGGCCCAAGACTTTAAGCCACTATCTGCTCCATCCCAGGCGCACATCCAGCAGAAGGCTGGAATGCAGAGTGGAGCCAGGACAGGTGCTCTAATATGGGAGGGTAGCAACCAAAGTGACGTCTTCGTTGCTGTACCCTGTGCCTTTCCCCATCTCACCTTTCCAAGACCAAATATAGTAGTGTGCCTCCTTGGAAGGATATGTTTATGCCAGTACCCATACCGATGTCTGCACAACTCTGTTAGCAAACAAAAAGATCTTTATTGGGATATTAGGACCTTTAAGCCCAGGAAAGGATATGAGTTTATGTGGAATTTGCCCTGAGTGTTGCTTCATTCCCCACCACTGCTCAGGGTGGGAGAGTGGCCACATTCCAACCTCTTCCACTGCTTCCTTCGACATCAGCCCTTGTCCCCATTCTTCCTCTCCAATTACATTGTGTGTTCCCCTTTGTCAAAGGAATTCACATTTAACACAAAAGTTACTGAGACTGAGAATTTCTAATTTTCCAAACAAACCAATGTAATTTACCACAAGGCTTTTTTTTTTTTTTTCTGATTCTGGCAAGTTCTACCCTGATCCAAAGGAGTGAGGAAGAATGTCCCACCCTCAGTTCCACAGAGGAATGCTTCCTTCATTTCCTGTCTTTCAGATATGGGGAGATACTCAACTGATTTGCTTCAAAACATTTCCTGCTTTCGTGCAAGCTGACAAAAAAATGGAGCAATAGCACATTGTGTTACCGTAGCCTCGCATCACCTGGTATGCTTAAAATAAGAGCTGGAAAGTTCACAGTGGAAATTGCTCAACTAGGATCATTGTCCTTCTGTATCTAACTTCAGGTGTTCCTAGGCCCCACCAGTTCCCACACACATTGGCTTCTTATTCTTTTCCTATTTTTTTTTTTCCAGAAGAGAATGGAAGGATTTCAGAAAGGCCAATATGGAGCTATGGCTGAAGGTAAGAGAGTCCTCAAGAGCTTCCAACATTTGGAGACAGTAACTGTCTTCCCTCCCTGCCCCACACCTCAAGTACAGTGATATAGGCCATAATTCTAAATGAAAGAGGATAAATTATCATTTGTCCTTTACTTCCCTGGGCATGCAGCATGTAACTCACTCTTTCACTCACCAGCTCATTCACTCACCAGCTCATTCTCTCTCGCTCGCTCTCATCTCTCTGTCTCTCTCTCTCTCTCTCTCTCTCTCTCTCTGTCTCTCTCTCTCTCTCTCTCACACACACACACACACACACAGGTGCATGCACTCACCTGATGTTCTTCCCTGCAGACCTTTTATGAGAAATATAGAAAGGAAATGAAACTCAAGATTGGAGGATCTGGAATCAAATAGACAACATGGTTTCTCTTTCTTTGCCTATCGTTAGCTTTTAAAAAATTAAAACATAAAAAGTAATAAACTAGGAAAAAGACACAAAAAGGAACATTAAACTTCCCCTTCGAGATTTAACAATCGTGTTTGCTATAAAACATTTCAAAATACTTAAGAACAGGAAGGACCAGTGGAGAATAGAAGGCACAAAATACATAATATTTTTAATTGATTTTCTTATTTTATGATACAATTCCACAGGCTGTTGGATATCCCTTCTTCCTTCCCCAAATTCCCTCCTACCCACACTGATTTTCCCTATATTATTATAATAGTATAGTCCTTCATAAACAGTCATAAGTCCATCATTCTGCTATTGAAGCGTGGCCTGGCATTGAGGGTATGGACAATGGCAGAGAGTTCAGCACCCTGTATTTTAGGAACTTAAAAACACTGGAGTTCCTAAGAATTCTAGAGAGTGCCAGGTTCTTACTGCCTCCATGCCTGAAGATTTTAGCTCTGACTCCATGTAACCCTTTCCAACACCAATCTGAGCATGATTTGTTGTGCTTCATTCAAACATGTTTTTTCCAATACACATGCATCTGCTTTCCTTGGCAACATAGCCTTGAATCAATCCCAAGCTGCCTCTTCACACTGCCTGCGGTCATCTTCACTCCCCATCCAAAACACAGATCCAACTGGCTTTGGCCCAGCTCACACTAGGGCTCAAGCTAGGTCAGAGATTTCCCTCACCCTGAAGCTTCAAATAAATGGATTGGGTTCCTCTATGCATGTGTGCCTGCTATTCTGTAGGAAAAGACAGATGCTCATTTTCTCATCTGCGACTGCTCATACCCTGCCTCCTTCAAATCTCATTTATTGACTGAACAATTCTGTGTGGAACTGGCTAAAAAGACATTCAGGGAAAAGCACAGAAAATGGTTTTTTTCTCATAAAAACTGTAGCTGCCACGATCCAGGTGAAGTGCTTGAGTCATCTCCTAACCATTGCAGTTTTGACACTCCAGCCACAGGTAGAAGCCTGGGCTTCCCAAAGGTGCCCCAGTTCTACGTACACTTTAGACATCATCAAGGATGCTGCTGTTTCTGGGGAGGAGATCAATGCCTTCTGTGGGATAGCTATCCTGATCCCCAAAGTCTTAATCAATAACTTAAAAGAAACAAAACCTTCTTTTTTTCATAGGCGTAGTGGAAGATAACTGGACTGAAACATCCACCTCGTTGAGGATCATCCTGGTGGGCAAAACAGGCAGTGGGAAGAGCGCCACAGGGAACAGCATCCTCTGCCAGCAGGTCTTCAAGTCCAAGCTACAGGCCCAGCCCGTGACCAAGAAATGCCAGCGGGAAGCAGGCACATGGAACGGGAGGAGCATCCTGGTGGTGGATACGCCCCCCATCTTTGAGGCAAAGACCCAGACCCAGGATGCATACCAGCACATCGCGGACTGTTACCTGTTCTCTGCCCCAGGGCCCCACGTGTTGCTGCTGGTGACCCAGCTGGGGCGCTTCACAGACCAAGACACCATGGCAGTGAAGAGGTTGAAGCAGGTGTTCGGGATGCAGGCCCTGAGGCATACGGTCGTCCTCTTCACCCACAAGGAAGACTTGAAGGGCCAGTCCCTGGAGGATTATGTGACCAACACGGACAATGGGGCCCTCCAGGACCTGGTCCTGCAGTGTGGGAGGAGAGTCTGTGGCTTCAACAACTGGGCATCCGGGGAGGAACAGCAGGTCCAGCTGGCGGAGCTCATGGCTGTGATTGCACAGCTGGAGCAGGAGCTCAAGGGCTCCTTCCTCAGCAATGACCTCTTCCTGCAGGTGCAGCAAGGTGGGGAAGGGGTCTGCCAGCTAGACAACAGGAGGAGGTTCCTGGCCAATGTGAAGCAGCAGGTGGAGAAGCAGAAGCAAGAGCTGAAAGAGCATGAGAGCAATTGTGCATTGAGAGCTCTTCTCAGACTCAAGCACTGGGCGAGGTCTCACCTTATCTTGTGTGCCTTCCTCATTATATGCGTTGTGATTTTCATTGCCATTTTAGTGAAGAGATGAGTTCCTTGTGAGTGCTGAGCATTTTCAGGTGCTTCCTGCCCTCACTGCTGTTTGTCCCGGACCACCATCTCCTTCTCGGTGTGTTTGCTTGTCACCCAGTTTCATCTTCACGGGCTCTTTTTGGCATCAGATATGTCATCTGATTTCTTTCAAGTGCTTTTAGGTAAATAAAATCTGAAGAAAAATATATCATCTTTGTTTTTTTTCTTTTTTAATGGCAATGGTGACTGGAAGCCTGAGCCACAGTACTTGCAGGGACTTCAAGTGAGAAAGTGCTGAACTGCGATGGTTTGAGAGTATCTGGTCCCTGGGACCTGCTTTCTAAGATATATCCTTTGGAAAACATGAACAGGGCCCAGCACAGTGGCGTATCCATAGAGATACTAGTTCTAGTACCTGCTGTTTCACTTCTGATCCAGCTCCCTGCTTATGACCTTGGGGACCTTGCACTTATATGGGAAACCTGAAAGAAGCTCCTGGCTCCTGGTTTCAGATCAGCTCAGCTCTCACCTCTCCCTCTCTCTCTCTCCTCTCTCTCTCTCTCTCTGACTTTTGTTTAAAATAAATAAATCTTTAATTTAAAAAACAAAAACATGGACTGCCTCATTAAACCTAAAGACGAGTAAATTTCAAATGCCTTATAATTTTTGCATCTGAGAATGAAGTGTGATTCTTTCTCTGGTTTCGTCGACCACTTCGAAATGTAAAAGCCCCGCTGAGCTCCCAGGGCTGAGAGACTGAGGGTCATCTGATAGCACAGCTCCCGTTGTCAATCAGACTACACTGCAATGCAATATCTTGACCCCCCCAGTCAGTAACCACAGGTCGTCACATTGGATGTCCGAGAAAATCTGAGGGAGAGGTGGGGTTCTGGTTTTAAGTGGTAGTAAAGCAAACAAAGCAGGCGTGGGGTGGAAGAGGAGCAGATATAGGGTTTCAGAGGAAGCAGGGAGCTAGATGAACAGTGTCACACGGGCCGTTGTGCTGCATCTTGTCCCTTTTAACAGCACCTTCCCCGCCCTCTACACCTCTGTTCCCTGGAAGGGAAACTCCAGCCATCCTGGATAAGCTAGGACCAGATGGGTCAGTAGCTAGTCCTGGATCATGTTGGTCAGTGAACTGTGATTCAGCATTCTGCCATTCTGCAGCCCCACCATTAGTGAGGGGGCTTCTGGCTTGGGCTCTGTGGCTCTGACACCTGCACCCAGAGAGGAACTCCTTCCAAACACGGATAGGAGGTATATGGGTTAGCCCTGCAAACACTGGGAACCCTAAGGAACTCTGAGTTCTCCAGCCCAGGAGTACCTGCTCAGGGCAGTGTTCCCAAACTGTTCTAAGAAACTTGGTCTGCCACTTTCCTGACTTCTTTCAACTCAGCTCCCCAAACATGTTTTATATGAGTGCTGGGTGTCAGTGTCCTTGCCAGCACCAGGAATGTGAGATAGATGCTAAGTTTCTGCTCCACAACGCTAACTATGGAGTAGAGGGATGAAGGCCTAAAAAAATGAGGTGTGAGGGAAGGTTTCTCTTATGGAACTGATGTCAGCAGAAAATAGAGCAGCCCACTTCCAGATGGGGTGATGATGAGTGCGCCTGCCCCTCCGATTCATGGAAGGGAGATGGGAATGAGCAGGTGCAAGGAGGGAGGGGCCTGGCAGAGGCAGTGCCCATGTCTCACTCTCAGGGGTTCAGTGATTGCCTCCTAAGTGTCAGAGAGTCACTGGAGCCCTTTGGAGCAGTTTGATATACATAGAAAGAGGTGTGGAAGCACTGTGGTGGCTGAATTATAAAAATCTGAGGAAAGGAGTAACATTCAGAGGAAAAATTCCATAGATTGGCAACTAGCACCCGCACTGTCTCTGCAGCAAGGGGGACAAAGAGGAGGGGCTGACTGTGGGAGAAAATAAAGAAGAAGCTGAGCACGGTGGCCACTGACCGTGATATGGGGGAAGGGCAAGGATGGCTTCTTTCACTCCAGTGGCCCCCTCAGAGGGACACTAGGTTGAATATAGGATGTGCTGGTGCTGATCTGCCCAGCAAACAATGGGTGTTCCCACCCTCCCTTCACAGAATGTCCTTCCCTTAGGCATGTGGGTGCTCATATCCACCTCTCCGAATGCAGGCATTATCCACCACAGAGGAGTCACTTTCACCATGAGCAGTACTACCCAATCCCCAGCTGATGTCCCCACTCACTGGTTTCCCAGGAAATAGAGCCTAAAGTATGTGACCCCCAAGGACATTTTACCATGGGGTGTTGACAAAGGTGACGATTCAAATGTGAACTCTGTTTTTCTTGAGGGTCCTTCCACAAGGTGAATCAAACACAGAGAAAGCCCTGCCTGCAGGGACTCATACTTCCTCTGTTCTCTCCTAGTCATCAAAATAACCCAATCATCACAGCTTTTGGCTTTACTCTGAGTTCTACAAGTAACTACCAAAGTAGCAGACATTTTAGTAGTAGAGAATATTTCTTAGAAATTTCACAACAAGAAATGACCAACTTGTTCGTTTATTGTGGATGCCTTTCCCAAAAGAAGTGTCAGAACATGGAAGTCCTCATAGATTTAAAGAATGAAAAGTGATCTGAAGAACTCTTCACTAGCTCAAATACAAGTAAAGCTCAAGCAGCTTGACATTTGTTGGCTGATATCATTGGAAATCCAAAGACAAAGTAAGCTCTGGGGCTGATGAGTCAGGAGCTAAGATTCATTTTATTGCTGATCTGCTTTCGAGTAAGCCTTCCATATTGGGCGGGTGGCACAGTGGATGCTGAAATGCAATGCATCTCAGATCCATAAATTCCCAGAAAATGAATGCAATCTGTCTCTTTCAACGGGTCTCCTCTAGGACAGAACGAAATCTTCATAGTCATGAACTGCACTTATAAGCACTTCTCATTGGTTGACATGGAGTCTCAAGGCCATTTCTGAAGCTGTATTGGCAAAGACAGTGGGAAGTATTTAGACCTACAGCAGAAATCT
Source organism: Ochotona curzoniae (assembly GCF_017591425.1). Classification (NCBI taxonomy): domain Eukaryota; kingdom Metazoa; phylum Chordata; class Mammalia; order Lagomorpha; family Ochotonidae; genus Ochotona; species Ochotona curzoniae. Next base: position 20,397,674 of record NW_024467095.1, on the reverse strand, counting down.
GAACAAAGCTGATGCTGTAAGGGTGAAGGGCAGGCAGAAGTGGTGCAGAATCAGTCAGGGTCTGGAAACAGTAGATTCACTGGGTGAGACTTTAAAAAATGTCACTACAGCACCAAGAACTAAACATAGTAAAATATAATCAAGAAAATTAGTAGGAAAAAAAAGCTCCACAAGAGAAGAGTAAGCCAAAGCTCACAACGTGAATTCACCCAGCGCTTGACTCTGAAAAGAGCTTTAAATGCACAATTGCTCTCATGCTCTTTCAGCTCTTGCTTCTGCTTCTCCACCTGCTGCTTCACATTGGCCAGGAACCTCCTCCTGTTGTCTCCCTGGCAGACCCTTTCCCCACCTTGCTGCACCTGCAGGAAGAGGTCATTGCTGAGGAAGGAGCCCTTGAGCTCCTGCTCCAGCTGTGCAATCACAGCCATGAGCTCCGCCAGCTGGGCCTGCTGTTCCTCCCCGGATGCCCAGTTGTTGAAGCCACAGACTCTCCTCCCACACTGCAGGACCAGGTCCTGGAGGGCCCCATTGTCCGTGTTGGTCACATAATCCTTCAGGGACTGGCCCTTCAAGTCTTCCTTGTGGGTGAAGAGGACGACCGTATGCCTCAGGGCCTGCATCCCGAACACCTGCTTCAACCTCTTCACTGCCATGGTGTCTTGGTCCGTGAAGCGCCCCAGCTGGGTCACCAGCAGCAACACGTGGGGCCCTGGGGCAGAGAACAGGTAACAGTCTGCGATGTGCTGGTATGCATCCTGGGTCTGGGTCTTTGCCTCAAAGATGGGGGGCGTATCCACCACCAGGATGCTCCTCCCGTTCCATGTGCCTGCTTCCCGCTGGCATTTCTTGGTCACGGGCTGGGCCTGTAGCTTGGACTTGAAGACCTGCTGGCAGAGGATGCTGTTCCCTGTGGCGCTCTTCCCACTGCCTGTTTTGCCCACCAGGATGATCCTCAACGGTGATGACCCAGAAGTGCAGCTGTCTTCTCTGCCTGTGGGGACCCAGGGTATGCCAATGAGTCCCATGTGCCTTTGGAGAAAACAGCAGATAAGAAGGAAAAGAACCCAGAGGGACCAGCAGCCTGGCCTATTTGAGTTATCAGTCCCTCTGCTCCCATCGCCTGACACCCATGTATAGGCAATCTAGGAAATTGGGAAAGGGTTTGTGGAATAAATTATCCTGCTAAACAGAGTCCTGGGATTCTTCCTTTATGGAATTGAGTTGTTCCACCCTCCCTAGAACCTTCTCTCTACTCACTCCACAGGACATTCAGTGTTTTGATTGTGTTTTGAGTCCACACTTTCCACTTCTTTCATCTCAGCCTGATCCCTGTTTTACAAGATGACAAGGTCTAGTCTGGACAAGTTGCATTCTCTGAGAACAGAGCAGCAAAACATCTAACATGTTCTAGCTCCTGAGCTCCATTTGTCCAGAGGTGAATGCAGTCTTGGGCCTTTCATTGTGAGCCAGGGAAGCTGCCTCCCCGCCCCCGGTGCTGATTCTGTGCCCCTTGCCCCATGTGAAAACCCCTACACAATGCACCTTCTTACCTGTGGGGGAGGCATCTTCTCCTTCCATTTTGTTCTAGAAGGGACAACACAGAGAGATTGTTGACATGGAATTGGATGTGATAGCAGACAAGGAACACTACATTTTATCCAAGAGAAAACTGAGGCGAGAAGAAGAGCCAGATGGAGTCACAAATCAGTGGATGAGCTGAGACTAAAATCCATATCTACAGACTACAGATATTTTCAGCATTAGACCAAGATGCCTGTTGAGGAAAATACAGAAAGACAAACGGCCGGCTGCTTAGGAAACCACAACATGCTGTTGTGGTCAAAGTCAGAGCCCTTGCTGCTTATAACTCCATTCTGGCCAACTAGGTGCTTTTAATTGATTCTCCCAAGAACTGTTTTATGTGAGCAGAGCAACTTGAGCTCTACTTCCAAAATATTCCTCCCCTCTTCAAAAATGGAAATTATTCTCACCAAATTGTGTAGCATATTCAGCAGAGCTAAAATCAAATGAAGAATCTGCAGCCTTATTCTTCAAAGGGCAGCCCATGACTTGGTGACAGGAGATGGGAAATTCAAGAGTTCTTCCCTTCCCTGCAATATTTATGGAATATATATGGAAATTCCGTATCCGCACCCGGGTGTGGGTGCAGCGGGCACTCTATGCATGTCTGGAAATACTTTTTCACAAACAAAATAAGTAAATTCATTAATATCCCCAAGGAATCACTGTCTTAGCTCATTCTGCTGAAAACTTCAGGTTCTGAAAATAGATATGTAACATTTTCAGCTTGCACTTACATGGGCCTTAAGGACATTTGCCTCTTGGTCCTGACTTAGGGACTGAGAAACAGTTTAGAAAGATCCAATTGCCTCATCTGGGAGGCATGGACACTGGTAGAACTAGAGGTGGGGGGCAGAGGGAAGAAACCCAAACGAGCCCTGTTACCTGGTCAGCCATGGAGTATCTTGCCAGGTCGTACAGACGGTCTTGGAACAGTCCTCCCTCCTCTGCTGGATGACCCCTCAGTGGTTTCTTTTGGTCTCGTCATAAAAACACAGAGCAGTGACAGATGAAAACATCGCTCATAAATTACACCTGCAAGAGAGAGGTAGGGAGTAGGAAAAGAATAAGGTTATGCAGATTTCCTCAAAACGCCATGTCCAAAGGATGACACAAAGCCCTCAGGGACGAGAGAGAGAGAGAGAGAGAGAGAGAGAGAGAGAGAGAGAGAGAGAGAGGCTGGTTGTGAACAGCAGTTTCATTTTCCATTTTCTTCATCATAGCTTTGCAGTGCTTTTGTGCAAAATAAATAAATAAGTAGATAGATAGATAAGTTAAGTAAACTTTACCATTAGCACCTTTTAGCTGAATGGAGAGCTGCAGAAACCAACAGCCATCTTGAGGCACAGCTGTCTTTCACTCTTTCACTCTGCAGCTCACGCTTCTCACCGCCTGCTTCCTCTCTGCTCTGGAGAGAGTTCCCTTGCAGGCTGAAAACAAAGGTTGGATCCAACATGCCTTTCCAGGTTCCTCCGCACGAGGAGCAGGCATCTTGCCCCCAGGCATTCTCTGTCCCCCTCTTATTTCTCTGCCACTTGCCCTGTCTTGTGGCGGGTTGCGGGGGAACAACACTTAGTCGGTCCCCCCATACACAGACTTGATGTACCAGAAGGGGCTACCTCTCAAAGGGGTCAGATCCACCCGTGGCTTACTGACCTGCCGTGGAGGTGAGCATGGGGTCTTACCTGCCGATATTCAGGACGATGGGGAGAAGAATAGTGGAACTTGATCAGCTGCTTTCTGCTCATAGGAGAAAACGCACACTGATGACTGGAAAGGGAATCTTGATTCTGCCTGAAGTCGCTACCTTAGCAGCTTCTAGGCTGAGACAGGACGCTTTCTGTTTTGATGACTCGCCTGCCTTTGCTTCTAACCTGCCAGTTGCATGCTCATTTGAGTGTTTCGGTTAAGTTACATGAATCTTGTCTTGTTGATTTGGAAATCCCTTTATGTAGATGTAAAATAATATCTACTCTCCCAGTTATGTTCTGCAACAATGCTCTGCTTCTTTCCTTCCCTTCTTCAAAGTTTTATGGCTACTTGACCCTCCTCTTTTTCTTTCCCTGTGAGAGCTGGCACTCCAAGTGGAAGTGCCTCTAAGGACTTGTAAAAGAATGGTCATCAGTAAAGAAATGGGCCGGCTCTTTTTTCTTAGAGCTACAGAGAGGAAAAAAAAAAAAAAAAAAACAGTCACTATTATTCCTACTCAAGTCTGTCAGTTATCCAACACGGGAAAATGCTACCTTTGTGCTATGAAAATAAACCTCCCCTCTAAACTTCTGTAGAACTGGAGATCGACTTTCATTTTAATAATGTGTTTTCCTGCTAAGGAGATGCAAGTTCAAATCTTGTCATTCCTAACAGGTCTAAACATTTACAAGATTTCCTGGACATTCCCCAAGGGGCTTCCTAATAAGTACCTCTTCTATCACAGACATGTAAGTAACAAAATAAAGCAAAACAAGAAAAAATACTCAGAGCATGAGAAATCTCACCTCGTTTTTCAGGTGCTACTTAAGCTGAAATGATCTACCGTTGCCGAACATCTTGCAAATACCGCCCTCTACTGTTCATCTTTTTAAGTTTGCTACCGTTGTTTTGGGGGATTCTATTTGATAGAAGGCAAACTTCATGCAACATGTAAGATCAGTAACCCCTTCAATGCTGTTTTTGCTACATCTCAGAGGGTTTGATATCATTGTTCATATTTCATACGTTCAGAAAAGTTTTTATTTTTCTTATTAATTTCCTCTCTGATTCATCGCTCACACACTAGCACCGTTTGCTTCAGGAACGTCTTTGATTTTCCTTTTCCTTTTTTCAATGACACATTTGTCATCCAGTAGCATGTTGTTTAATTTGTTGTTGTAAATTTCCTATTTTTCTCTCTGCTGTTGCTTTTGCTTTATGGCTTTCCATTTACGGGGAAGCATAGCAATTGTGTAGTAGAGACCGTCCCACACACAGTACGCGCGTCTCCACTTCCAAATCAAGGATGGACTCCCAATGAAACTGTTGAATGTGTCTTGACATTGGACGGTGGACTCTTCGCCAACGTCCATGCTTACAATGCCACAATATATTTAAATAGCAAAATGAAAGACTTACGACTGATTGTGAAGAACTATACTACTGTAATGACATGGGGGAAGTTACTCGGGGGAGGGGTAGGGATTTGGGGATGAAGGAGGGAAATCCCAGAGCCTATAGAACTGTATCATAGAATAACAAAATAAAACAATTAATTAAAAATAAGTTAAAAACCTTAAAAGTCATCGATCATAAAGAAAAAATATGTATAAAAATAGAACAAACTTTATGGATTTCACAGATACAGTTTTAAGAGCATAGGGGCCGGCACAGTAGCCTAGTAGCTAAATCCTCACCTTACATGTGCCAGGATCCCTTATGGGCACTAGTTCATGTCCTGGTTGTTCCACCTCCCATCCAGCTCCCTGCTTGTGTCCTGGGAAAGCAGCACAGAATGGCCCAAAGCCTTGGGACCCTGCACCTGCATGCAAGACCCAGAAGAAACTCCTAGCTCCTGGCTCATGGATTTAGATCAGGTCAGCTCCAGCCATTGTGACCACTTGGGAAGTGAAACAACAGACAGAAGATCTCTCTGTCTCTCCTTCTCTCTGTAAATCTGATTTTCCAATAAAAATAAATAAATCTTTTTAAAAAAAAATAAAGAGCATAACAATATTTCCCACCCTCACCTCTCTCCTTCCCTTCCTCTTCCATTTTTTTTCTTTTTACAAGGATATACACTCTATTTTTTTTATAATCACAAGTTACAAATAGAAAAACCTCTGTTCCTTAAGTGTATAGACAAGGGATCTATAAGCAACAAGCTTTTTGCTCAGTCTAGAAAGCTTAACAAATGTTCTCCTGGTAGCATCTATCATTTTTACCAAGTCTTCATTTCTCAAGCCATTATTTAAGAATTTATTGTTTATGTCTAGGCAAAAAAAAAATACACACAGTGGTTTTTCTAAATTATTTATAGTTGCCAAAACTTGGAAGCAAGCAAGATATCATTCAGTAGCTGAATGGATAAATTGGATACATTCAGATACCATGTTAATCAACACTGAAAAGAAATGAGCTAAGCAGGCCTGAAAAGGATATTTTAAAAACATAACTGTTTCTTGCTAACAGGGTGGAGCCAACATCAAATGTTACATACTGTGTGATTCCAACTCTAGACAGCTAGGAAGGGCACAGGAGTCGAGGCAGTGGAATGACAGAGCTCCAAGCTTCACAGAGCCGGGTTTCAGAGCAATGAAATCACTGCGTGTGACACCCTAACGGCAGACACAAGTCACTACACGTGTGTCAAAACCCATAGGACGTGCAACACCAAGACTGAGCCTTAAGGCAAGCTATCGCCTGGAATTTGTGATAAAATGTCAATATTAACTCCTCTATTACAACCAATGTCCTCTGTTAACACAAGACGTTACTAACAGGAAAACTGAAAGGGCGGAGAGATGGAACATGTAAGAACTCAAACTTTCCATAAACCTAAAACATAAACTGTTTTTTTTTTTTTTAATAGTCTGTTGCTTAGGCAAACAGTTAAGGCACTCACATCTCACATTGGATTATTTAGGTTCAATTCCTGGCAATCATAATGAGTTAAATGGGTGTCTGCCATTCACAAGAGGACTTAAATTCCTGGCTCCTGGGCTCCTGGCTCCTGTTCTAGCCCCCTGCCCAACCACTGAGGAATAAATCAATGAATGATAGCTGTCAGTCTAATGAGCTCTCTCTCTCTCTCTCTCTCTCTCTCTCTCTCTCTCTCTCTCTCTCAGTCCCCTACTCCTATCCCTCTCTGTCTCCCTCACATTAAAATAAGTAAGTAAAACCTATTAGTTTGCAAAGGTGGCATGAAGAAAAGATGGGATAGGGGAGGAGTGTTGGAAAGAACTTGAGATAGAGAAGAAGGCAGAGGTGAGACAGGATTTTAAGAGGAAGAAGTAAAGAAAAGTCAAAAGCCAGAGAAGAAAAGGGAGGAACAGCGGGATCATTTTTGTGCAGCAAATCCCCACCCTGCGAGACCTTAGCAACATATTGGAGAGACAGATAGCAGAGAGACCAGAAAAGAAGGAAGTTTTAAATGATTACTAACGCTGTATACTAGTATAATATGCTGATAATCTTTTCCACCTTACTCTGGTACTAATAGCTCAGAGGACACATTTCTAGTCCTCAACAATATTTTAGCAATGTGTCTTTTTAATTTTTGTTGATTTATTTTTGTTGAAAAGGCAGATACACACACACAAAAAGGAGAGGCAAAGATCTTCCATCCACTGGTTCACTCCCCAAGTGGCTGCAACAGCTGGAGCTGAGCTGATCTGAAGCCTGGAACTGAAGCATAAGTAAATCATAAAATTTTCTCAACTCAAGACAGGTCAGAAAATGAGAACATAAACAAACAGATGGGTTAGAGCTCAGCGTGGTGGCCTAGCAGCTAAAATCCTCTCCTTGAACACGCCGGGATCCCATATGGGTGCCGGTTCTAATCCCGGCAGCTCCACTTCCCATCCAGCTCCCTGCTTGTGGCCTGGGAAAGCAGTCGAGGACGGCCCAAAGTCTTGGGACCCTGCACACACCTGGGAGACCCAGAAGAGCTCCTGGCTCCTGGCTTAGGATCAGCACAGCACTGACCATTGCGGTCACTTGGAGAGTGAAGCAGCAGATGGAAGATCTTCCTCTCGGTCTCTCCTCCTCTCTCTCTGTATATATCTGACTTTACAATAAAAATAAATCTTAAAAAAGATAGATGGGTTAAATTTAAAAATCAGCTAACAGCATGGTAAATTTTAATTCAATTATATCAATCGTCATATTAAACCTGAATTGTTGAAATATACCGGTTTAAAAACAGAGATTGTAAGATAGGACAAAAGCAAAATCAATGAATACGTTGACTGAAAAAGCAACATACTTTGAGAATAGAAAGATTGGGGCCAGCGTCCTAGGGACCAGCGCCTAAACCTCCATCTGGGGCGCCAGCATCTCCTATGAACAACAGTTCACATTCTAGCTTTTCCACTTCACATCCAGGTCCCTGCTTATGACCTAGGAAGGCAGCAGAGCATGATGCAAGTTCTTGGGCCCCTGCACTTAGGAAGAGAATCCAGAGCAAAACTTTTGGCTCCCAACTTTGGATCAGCCCCAGCTCTGTCTATCTGGGGAGTGAACTAACATATACAGGATCTCTCTCTCTCTCTCTCTCTTCCTCTCTCTCTTTCTCTGTTGTGTTTCTCCTCTCAGGAACTCGGCCATTCAAATAGAAATAAATCTTTAAAATTTTTAAATGAAAACATAAATGAGCTAAAATTTTTAATGCTAAAAATATATACCATCAAGCAAAATACAAAGGCTGGCGTCACTATACTTACATTAGAAAAAAAAATTCAGAACAAAAATATGATCAAGGATCAGAAGGAACTATCAAGGATGAACGTTCAGCCTGACAGTCAAGGACCAGTTAATGCACTTCTTGGCTATCAGCAGTCACCTGGGCGGTCCAGTCCAGGAGGAAGCCAAAGGGAAAGGGAAGTTAAAAGCAGGAAGCTGCAAATTTAAATGATTTTCTGGGGAAGCTGGAGGAGTTGCAGGAGTTAAAAGAATTGCAGGGATTGAACCCAGGGTCCCTGAAATCCAAAGATCTTCTGGGGGATCAGGGATAGAAATTTGGGAACTAAAGGGTGTACGTGTGGGTGGAGAAGAATTTACAGCAGATGAGCTGCCACTTCCATTCTGATTTCTGTGCTTGAACCTTGCATATTTGATCAGATTAAATATTTATTTTTAGATGCAATAATCAGAATACTGTTTTAGAATTATCTGATGAAATATTAACAGATGACAGTATATGGTATTTAGAAACATCAAATAACCAGGAGAAGGGGGGGATTTAAACGAAGCAGAACTGTCAGGTGCCACTCTTGTCTCCTAGTGAGAGCTACATCAGTGCACTACACTATTTTTCTCTATCTCAGTATATTTAGAATTTCAGACTTTAAATTTTTGAGAGATATTAACAAAGATTTATTAACACTCAATGTTTGAATTTTTTCCAAGCATACATGCGGTACTTCTGAACCCCTCGGTGAAGAGTTACAGACACAATTGATAGTCATTTGACAGATTTTATTAAGGTTTTGTTGTTGTATTGCTTGGATATTGTGCCATCAAACAACCCTGATAACAGGCCGATAAATCCTCTTGCAAGTCAAGAAGTTCCACTATTTTATTTATGGAAACATATTGTGTTTCCAAAAATGAGAAGATGGATGTATCCATTAATAAGGAATTAAAAATTAATGAGATCACAATATGGTTTTTGGCATTCATCTTGGAAGGAGTACGGAGAACTGACTGGCATCGCTATAACAACATCCTCTGTTCATACTGACTTATTTATATGAACAAGGCTTTCAGCATTTGTACTGATGAAGGTAAGAACAGCACTGGATCTAATGCTCAGCATTTTTCATCCTAGCAATGATGCTATCTGTGCAACATCCTTCCCAATTCCAAAACCAACCAATTGCTTCATGAAGTTTTGTGCTGCTAATACTTCAACTGAATACAGAAAAAATTAGAAATCCTGTGGTAACAGAACATTTTAAAATTTGCATTTGTATTTTTGGAGTAGACATGTATGCTAATCAAGATTTTGCAAGCATAAAAATCTATTGCAACAAGAACCAATTCTGTGAGCAATAAATGGACAGCCATGGAGGTAAAGAAACAGGATAGGGCCAGGCACAGTGGCCTAGCAGCTGGGGTCTTCGCCTTGAACCTGCCAACATCCCATATGGGCGCTGGTTCTAACCACGGCAGCCTTGTGTCCCATCCAGCTCCCTGCTTGTGGCTTGGGAAGGCAATTGAGGAATGCCCAACGCCTTGAGACCGTGCACCCATGTGGGAGACCCAAAGAGGCTCCTAGCTCCTGGCTTCAAATCAACTCAGCTCCAGCCATTGCGGTCACTTAGGGAGTGAATCATCAGATGGAGAATCTTCCTCTCTGTCTCTCCTCCTCTCTGCATATCTGACTTGGCAATAAAAATGAATAAATCTTTGGGGAAAAAAAAGAAACAGTGTAAAATTTCTGTTGGAAAGCAGCTTGTTGAAGAGAGAACTTAGATTTCTGGGGAAAAATTAATGCATCCACAGCAATAAAATTTGAAAACTGTTGCCCACAAAAATCCTTGCAGATTCATGAGATGCTGCATTTATAAGAAAGTGAGTAGCAGGGGAAAAAAAAAAACAGATACAACCCAGGTATCCATCAACAGTATATGAGACAAAGAGATTGAAGAATATCAATACAGTGAATAATATTCAACAGTAAAAATTAACAAGTATCAGTTATCTGCACTGATGTGGATAGCTCTCACATTCATTATGGTAAACAAAACAAAAAAAAACACTTTCTTTAAAAAAAATGTATTTATTTTTATTGGAAAGGCAGATTTACAGAGAGAAGGAGAGATAGACAGAAAAATCTTCCAGCCACTAGTTCACTCCTCAAAGACCACAGCTGAGTCAATCCCAAGCCAGGAGCCAGGAGCTTTGTCTGGGCCTCCCACGAGGGTACAGCATCCCAAGGCTTTGGGTCATCCTCTGCTGCTTTCCCAGGCCACAAGCAGGGAGCTGGATGGGAAGTGGAACAGCCAGGACATGCACTGGAGCCCATAAGGGATGCCAGCACTTGCAAGCAGAGGATTAGCCAGTTGAATCATCACACCAGTTCCAAATCTTCTCTTACCAAATAATCAGATTTCTCTCTTTTTTTTCTTCAGTCAAGATTAGTCACCAAAAAAAAAAAAAAAGAAGAAGACAAAGAAGATCATTATTTAGTGCAACAGAGACATATATGTTAAGCCATAAAGGACAGCAAGGCAGGGGGCTTTTGATGACAGCAGCTCCTACGCCACCTGGAATGCTCACATTCTATGTGGGAGCGCCTGGGACGAGTCCTGGTTCTGCTCCTGATTCCTGCCAATGCGCATCCGAGGAGACAGTGGGTTAGAGCACTTGGGTCCCTGTACTCATGCAGAAGGCCTGGATTGGGTTTCTTTCTTTATTTTCTTTATTTTTTTTAAATTTAGGAGGCACACAACTACATTGATAGACAGACAGGTAGACAGATAAAGTGATATCTCCCAACAGCTGATTCACTCTACCAAGTACCTGTAACAAGCCCTGTGTCTGAGGTTGTTGGTCAGTCGCTCGCCCTCTCTAATTAATTTAATCTTTTTTAAGGTTATAGAAAACTGAATCAAAAAATATGCTTATTTGGTGCAAAAAGTCTGAAATTCGTGTAGTCTTTCTGTTTTTGTTTTGCCACACTGACTTTTAATGGACTTTTCAGAGAACCCCGGAATAGTCTTATCTCACTTATTCTGCTGTTTGGATTTTCGCAACTGCTGCTTCTGCTTGGTCTGCTTCCCAAGCAGCACGTATAGTTGTCCACCGTCCTCCCACCGTCCTCCTTGGTCAGACGCTCTCGGCCTTTTGCTCATGCCTACAGAGGGGAAGGCAGCAGGCTGCCACAGCCTCGACCTTGTGGGATCTTCTCAGGGCCGTCTCCCAGACTGGGGCAGTACAAAGATTCTGAGTCTATCAGGCTGGGATGCACAACTGCTAACATGCCCAAAAAGAACTTTTCTCAGCGTATCCACAGCCCGTCTACTGCAATTCTAGCGTCGGGCTTTTTCCGCCCTGGCCTGACCACGCCCTGTCTTCTCCTAGTTTCTCAGGTGAAATCATGATAAGAATGGCAATGGAATGCAGAAGTTCGCTGGTGCCTATGCATCTTTATCATATCAAGTTTGCTGGTGCTTGTGTAATGCTTTATTCCGAGAAATCACACTTCATTGTTAAACGTAATCAATTCTCGCCAGTAGGTGGCGTGCTCGGACTAAACGTGCTGCCCATTCCCTTCCTTTCTTTGGCTCAATTCTCCGCCTTGGAGGCACAATTTCTTGGTGTTCAATGACCTGTAGGGATTTTTTTTTTTTCCCTTTGTCTCCAGAACCCAGAAGAGTTCACTTCTGTTTAAGGCACTTTCCATTAGGCTTAAATCACCACTGTTAAAAGCAGCGAGATTTGTTTTTACCATGTTTCTAACTTCGTAAGAAATTTAACTTGCTTTATTGTAACATTTTTTATTCAGACGCTGTTTTTGTTTTTACTAATGCTTTTCACAAAGTTAAATAAAATAATTTTTTCGTTTTTAATATTTATTATGTATTTGTTCGAAAGTCAAAGTGAAAGAGAAAAAGAGAGAGAGAGGCTCACGCCCCAAGTGGCCTCAACAGCCAGGAGCCAGGATCTCTGTCCAGATCTCCCACATGGATGCAGGCGCCCAAGCACCGGGCCTCCTCCGCTGCCTTCCCAGGCACGTTAGCCGAGAACTGGATAAGAAACAGAGCAGCCAGGACTCTGGTGCAGCTTCTCTGCTGCATCAGAAACGCTAGTCCGGGAGAAACTCATTTTCCATAATCTCCAACCTTGACTTTCCATGTTGGTGTTACCGTGATATTGAGGAATGCAGGACTTACAGGAACACACGTATGTTAGAGCAGACATTTCTGGATGGCTCTCCATTCCCACCCTAGTTTATTTGTTTCTTTGTTTTTGTTTTAATCCCTTGGCTTTTTTTTTTTTTTAATGATACATTTCTACAGGCTCTGGGCTTTCCCCTCCCCATACTTCGTCCCCTCCCCCTTGATTTCCCCTAGTTTATTACAATAGTATAGTCCTTCACAAACAGTCTAAGTCCATCATTCTGCTATTTAAGTGTATCCTGATATTGTAGGTATGGACAACGGCAGACAGTCCAGCATTCTCTTGTCAAGATATATTGAACCATTTCATTGGAAGTGGAGATGTATACTGAATTGTATCTCCACTACGCTCAACTGAAACTTAACAATGCATGCTATACACAGCTCCGCGTTTTGGTCCACCTTGTGAGCAGCAGGACACACCCTTAAACAGCGTGTTCCGTGTTCCGTTTGCACCTGCAGCACAGGTGAAGTAAAGATGCGGATGACAGATTTGCCCCTGCTTCTCTAGCATGGACTTTCCCCACGCTTCCCAGTCACTGCACCTTTGCTCCTGCCTTATCCTTAACACAAAGTTCTTTTCTCCAACCCCTGTTGTCTAATCCCACTCCTTATTCCCTCAGGTTTTGACTCAGACACCAGCCCTGTTTCTTGCTTCTTTATGTGCCATCTATCATTAGTTCCAGTCAGGTAAGTCAGCTTCCTTCTGATGCTGCTGCACACTTCTTGGGTGTTGCCCAGAGATGCTTGTCTTCCTTGGTGTGCAGATTGCATTGCACCTGCACCAAAGGTACTACTCTTTATTTCCCTCCCAGATCCCTGTGGGGAAATTCCCCAAACCTTTTTCCAGACACAATGCAATATGATCCGTGAGTTCTCCCCTCTTCATAAGAATTTGACCCATTGCATCTGTTGCATCCCATTGAAAGGGGAAATTTTCAACCTTGTGTTACCTCTTGAACCCAGCATTCATGCCTACCCAGATCTTACCCCCAGAGCCTTACAGTTTATCCTGCCCTGCGAATGACCAATGTCCTGAGTTAGGAAAGCAACCGATTCCAGGAACGCACAACTTTCAACAATTGTGAAAAAGCTGACTGCTGGTGGATTTGGGTACCGAGGTGGGTGGGCTGGGACAGTGCAGAGACTGAGTGGACTCCATGGCCACCGTGTTTTGGGTCATCCTGCCTGCCAGGTAACTCTCCCTGCCTGGATGCAAAACATTTCCCCCATATAGATATCGACGTGACAATGACCTTAATCTGAGATGCAAGTCCAAATTACTCCTGGAGCGTTTCACATGCAGATTCAGGTTCCCTTCCCCAACTGATCTCATAAATCTGTCTAGGGTGACACAAAGAACATTTGAATTATGTAAGTAACTTGACACAGGTATATAGCCATATATAATGTATACACATAATACTTACACTAGTTCAAATATTCAAAGGATATCAAAGGGTAGACCCTTAAAATTCTCCCCGCACCCGGGCCTGGCACAGTGGCCTAGTGGCTAAAGTCCTCGCCTTCAACATTCCGGGATGCCATATGGGTGACGGTTCTAATTCCTGGCAGCCCCGCTTCCCATCCAGCTCCCTGCTTGTGGCCTGGGAAAGCAGTTGAGGACATCCCAAAGCCTTGGGACCCTGCACCCGTGTGGGAGACCTGGAGGAAGTTCCTGGCTCCTGGCTTCCGATCGGTACAGCACCGACCGTTGCGGTCACTTGGGGAGTGAATCATTGGATGGAGGATCTTCGTCTCTGTCTCTCCTCCTCTCTGTATATCTGGCTTTGCAATAAAAATAAATAAAAAGAATCTCTTCCCCCATCTTTTCCTCCCAGCTTCTAGCTGTAACTAATAGGAGCAGCTGCTCCTACATCCTACAAGCTTTTGTTACATTTAAAATGTGTTAAAGTGTTTCTTTTCAACCCTTTCCTTGTAACGACAGACTACTGTACAACTGTTCTACACAGTATTGTGTTCACATAACCAGCTTTTTAGGGTTATCCTGCACTGGTCCATCTGTATTCCTACATGGTCCTCCAATGCCAGAAGCTATCCTAATTGAAACAGTACCCTATTTGGACTCTCTTCAGTCCTTTTCCATTACAGACACTGCGGGGATGTACACTTGTAATTTCACTAGCAGACTCTTTTGATCTCTCTCAATTCTAAAAGGGAAAAATCATCCTATTATACATTTTAATCAATTTCATACAATAAAGGGCTCCATTCTAAAAGCACATCTGAAGAGTCTTTGACAAACACGTCCATCTGTGCAACCACAGGTGCAGTCAAGATCTAGGACATTTCCATGTTGCCACGTTCCCTGATGCCCCTCTGCAGTAAATCCCCAACCACTGGGCACAGCAGCTGCCAATCTGCTCTCAGCAACTATGCCAGGAGAGTGTTAATCTGCATTGCTCTCATTGCAAGTGAAGCTCTTAGGGCCCAGTGCCATAGCCTCATGGCTAAATCCTCACCTTGCACCCACTGGGATCCCATATAGGCACTGGTTCATGTCCTGGCTACTTCACTCCCTTTCCAGCTCCCAGCATGTGGCCTAGCAAAGCAACAGCGGAAAGCCTTGAGACCCTGCACCCATGCGAATGACCCGGAAGGATGTTGTACTATCTGCCATTGTTTGTACCCACAATGTCAGGATACACTTAAGGAACAGAATAATGGACGTATAACTGCTTACGAAGGACTATTCTGTTGTAATAATATAGGTGAAATCAGTGGAGGGGGAAGACAACTTGGGGAAAGGGTAAGAACAATCCCAGAGCCTATGGAATTATGTCATAAAATAAAAAATATTTTTTTAAAAAAAGGAAGCACGCAGGAGTGGTCCCTTGCCCACCCTACACACTGCAAACGGGAACGCAGAGGGAGCTGCCTCATTCCCTGTGGAGGCAAAGTGAGCAGGGTACAGAGTGGGATGTCCAAAGAAACTGCTCCAAGCCCCCAGCTCATTCAGATCATCTTCAGCCTAAAAGACAGAAGTTCTAAAATAACACAAGTAAAGCACGCATCATAAAGTGAAGAATTGATAAGCCCAACTGCACTAAAACTAGAAGCTTCTGACTAAAACAAAAACTGATAAAGAAAATGAAATGATACGATAGGGCCCGGTGCAATAGCGTAATGTCCCAATCCCAGCAGCCCCACTTTCCATCCAGCTCCCTGCTTGTGGCCTGGGAAAGCAGTTGAGGACGGCCCAAAGCCTTGAGACCCTGCAC
Source organism: Ochotona curzoniae (assembly GCF_017591425.1). Taxonomy (NCBI): domain Eukaryota; kingdom Metazoa; phylum Chordata; class Mammalia; order Lagomorpha; family Ochotonidae; genus Ochotona; species Ochotona curzoniae. Next base: position 20,382,256 of record NW_024467095.1, on the reverse strand, counting down.
CAACGTGGGAGACCCAGAAGAGGCTCCTGGCTCCTGACTTCATATTGGCTCAGCTCCAGCCATTGCAGTCGCTTAGGGAGTGAAGCATCAGATGATGAACTCCCTCTCTGCCTCTCCTCCAATAAAAATAAATAAATCTTTTTCTAAAAAATGATAAGCTATATAATCTGATAAACTGTTAGCACATTAAAAAGCACCAATGTGCAGAAGGTTGTATGTTAAACCATGCAAAACTGCCATTTCTGTAGACCAAAAGTGATTAACTACCGGTAATTTCCTGTAAAGAACCATTATGAATCATTAAGGCAGAAAATCCAGGAAAACATGGCTAAAGATTTCAGCAGACACTATGTGTAAGAGAAATGCAAATAACCAATGAACATAGGGAATATACTCGACCTGATCGATATTCAGCTGAAATCAAATTAAAATATAGCAAGATAGCATAAACTAAATTCGCTACATTTAACAAAATAAAAATCCTGACAGTACTGAGTGTTGATAAGAACTGACAGCAGCAGAACCCCTTGTACACTTCTGGCAAGAATGTAAACTTGAGCAGCCATTTGGAAAGCTATGCATGACTAGTAAAGCCTGAATGTCTGACGAATGACACCATAGCCACAGCCCAAGTTGTACACACAGGTGCACAATGTAAACAGGCCATATTCACAAAGGACTGCGGGACCATTGTTCATACTATCCTCAAATTTGACTCTTCAGTGAAACAGCTACGTTAATCACTGCAACTTTGCTAAGTAAGGACAACAGTGAACAATCCACAACTACATGAAATGGAGCAAAATATCACACCCACCCACACAATACTGCTATTACTTGAGCAGGGCTGGTCCCCTTCTGAAATTCACACTGAAATTTGATTGTCATTGTGGTGGTGATGGGAGATGAGCTTTCATGGTGTGATGGAGTTGTTAAGAATCTTCCTTAAGTGCAGATCTGTGTGTAACTGGAACAGGAGTAGGGCCAGACTGGGCCAACAACACTGGGAGGGCTCTGGCCAGGTAGGCTGTGACAGGGGCTGACTCCATCTCAGAACTACACATCTGTTTTCTGAAGTGTGTGTCCTGGAGCAGATGAGGCAGATGGGGGCGGGGGAGGACTGGCCCAGGATGAGAAAGCATAGCACCCACCTAGCCTGCAATTCTGGGCAGCAGATGCACAGCAGGTGTTGTGGTAGTGCCTGATAGAAAAGAGAGAAGATGTCCAGTGTGACCACGGTTCCTTTTCCAAGACGGACAGTTCCTTTCTCATGGGACTGGATGAGTTATTCAGGGAATGATTTGTTGTATAGGAGGGCCATCCCTCATGTTTTGTCCCTTCTGTGTAGGTCAGCTTATCCTGCAGGAAGGATAAGCTATAGTATTTTATTATAGTGGCAGCTAATTGACAGAACCTGTGGCCAGATCTGAAGACAGCAATGAGAGGCAGGTATGAAAGTTTGCTCCTATGCTGGCTCATCGCCACCATGAGCCAAGGGACCCGGTCTCAGCTTCCTGAAGATTGCAGAACAGAGCCCTGACTCACTGCAGGGAGTTCTCCCCGGAATACACCACGGTTATCTAGGACAGCTGGCAAGTGTCTCTCAGGACTCCAATAGGGAGCTTGGGGCATCTGGCCCCAGGCTGGCCACAAACCAAAATTCACAATTATGCGGTCTTTCACAGTTCTCACTCTACCCTGCGCCTGAGCAGGCTGGCCTTATGGACTACATTCTTGGCCACAGGGGTGTGTTTGTCTCCGGGTTTAAACCCGCCAGCAGGCCCCAAGGTCACAGAGGATGAGGCAGTGGTGTTCTTTGACTGTAGAACCACCGGAGACAAGCTGGCGAGGAATGTCTGCTTTATTATACACAAGTTACAAGTTTTAAAGGTTAAGGAAGGAGAGGGCAGGAGGGCATCTTCCAACTGTCCTCCCACCTACCAAAGATGCTGTAATTGGTTATAAAGCATGTCTATTTCCCTTGACCTTCTAGTCATGTCAGAGGTCATGCTCCACGTGTATTCCCCTTGACCTTGTACTCCTGTCAGGGGTCACACTCCACGTGTAGGGCTGGAAGTGGTGCCGCAGGTCACAGGTAGGTAAGCAGTGGGCCATGCCCACCAGATAGCAGGCAGGGGCTCAGGGGTAATTGTCCACAGGTTCAGCTGGTGGATGAGTCTGGTAGGGAATTACCCAGAAGTTTCTCTCCCTGGCTTCCTCTGGGCCAGACCACAGCCTACCAGGGCAGTGTTCAGCAAAGACCACCCATCCCACTAAGTGGCACTACCCTGCAAGTCCCCCATGTTCTGGTAGCGGCTCCTTCCCCTTACCTCTTTCCTGTAGAGATAAAAGTGGCATCACCTTCGCTAGCCTCAGAGAATGCCACCATGCTATAACTACATTGAGCGCATCTTCCTTTTCATTTAATTTCCAGATGAACAAAAGCTAACTGCTGAGCTTGTGACAGTGTGTAATTAGTTTTTGATTAATTAGAGTGTCTGTGATGACAGCATCCCGTATGAATCCTTGTTCAGGTTCCAGAGGCTCCATTTCTGATTCAGCTCCCTGCTAGTGTGCCTGGGAAAGCAGCAGAAGATGGCCCAAGAGCTTGGGTCCCCGCTACCTACATAGGAGACCCAGATGGAATTCTTGACTTCTAGCTCCTGACTTGCACCTGGTCTAGCCCCAACCTTTGTGAACTTTTGGGGAATAAATCTCTCTCCCTCTTTTTGTAACTCAGCTTTTCAAATAAATAACTGTTTTAAATGTCCATAGCAGATTGGGGATGTAGGTCTGAACATCAGAGTAGTCTAAAGATACATTCAGTACTTATTTCCAAGATGTGGAAAGAATGACAGAAGCCAGGAGTATAGATATGCTTCCTAATACCACACTATTCGTTGAGAAGCAGATCAATGAACATTGATAATGGTAATGCTGATTATTTCTTTTAAAAAAAAAGAAGAAGAAACTGACCATTTTCTTAGAATAAAAAGAAGTACTTACTTATTTGAGAGGCAGAGTCACAGGCAGAAAAAGAGGAATAGACAGAAACAAAGTGAGAGGTGTTTCATTCATCAGTTCACTCTCAAAATGGTTCCAACTCCTATGGCTGGGCCAGGCTGAAGCCAGGAACAAGAACTTCATCCGTGACTCCCACGTGGGCACAGAGGCTGGCCTCCTACTGCTTTCCCAGGCATCTCAGCAGGGATCAGGAGTGAAGCAACCAGATCAGGATCTGTGCCCGTGTGAGATGCCAGTGTAATCCACTAGGACACAGCACCAGCCCCAGTGCTGACCATTTCCTGAGCAGTCAGGAACTGTTCCAAGAACTTCATGGTGAGTACTTCGACCTCACCTGTTATCATACACTCAGCAACTTCTCCTAGGCCCTTGCCGGTGTTACTCCCGTTTACAACTCAGAAACTAAAACGCAGAGAATTTCAGTAATTTTTCCCAAGGCCACACTCACGGAATATGTCATAATTGAGGTGAGAAACAAGACATTGTGATTCTAAACCTTGGCTTTTCATTGGCCATTTTACTGAATAAACAACTCAGTCCATCAGCCTATGTGAAAGTTTCACTTTTTTTCTTTGAGAACAGGTAGCCTTAAAGATAAGGCTAGAATCAACCACTCTTCCCCCCGCCTCCCCGACTATCTGAAGTCACATCTGTCCATATCACTGAAGGAGCCCCAAGCTTTGCCTCCTTAGGCCAACATTGAGGTAACCACAGAGGGACAAACTCCTTTGACCAAAGCAACTCCATCCCAGATGATCTGCATTTCAAATTAAGGAAACAGTTTTTCCAGAACTTCAATCCAGGGGTGACTTGCACAGTGAGAGGTGTAATGCAAATGTCACTCTGCCACTTCTTGTCACAAGACTCCACGGGCTCAACACAGACCCAGGAGAAAATCCAAATTCTCCCTTTCCAGTGTTCCACGTCTTCCCCAGTCCAAGCACCGGAGTGTACACCCTCACAGTCCCTCAGCACACCACTGAGGGGCGAGCCTCTACCCCATCTTCAGCGTTACACTCTGAAAATTCAAACATGCCGATTTTTCAAAAAGATGTATTGATTTACTTACTTATTTGAAAGGCAGAGTTACAGAAAGAGGGGAAGAGAATCTCTATCCACTGATTCACTCCCCAGATGGCCACAAGGGCCATAACTGGACAGGTCCAAAACTAAGAGTCAGGGGCTCATCTAGGTTTCCCACATAAAGGCAGGGGCCCAAGCACTTGTACCATTTTCCACTGCTTTCCCAAGTGCATTAGCAGGAAGCTAGATAGGAAGTGGAGCAGCCAGGACATTACCCATATGGAATGTTTGCAGAAACTTAGCCAACTATACTACATAGGGAATACCCATACATCCAGACTCTCTAATCAACATTTTGCTTTAGTTGCTTATCACAGATCTATTCATTTATCCATTCCTTTATCCATTCTTATGCAAAGTAAGCTGTAAACATCTGTTCACTTACCTCTGAAAGCACTTCAGTCTGCATATCATTAACTAGAGTTTCATATCTATTTTAATGAACACCCAGTGAAATGCAGATACTTATTCTTGTTCCATCTTAAAACAACACACTTTTGTCTCATAAATCCACATTCTGCCTACACTAAAGTCAAGCTGTCAGCACCCCCAGGGGCTCTAAAGGGATTATCACTGCCTTGCCTTTTACATCTTCTAGAATATTCTTTGGCTCATAACCCCTTGTTGCCATCACATTCATCTCCTGTGTAGTTATTCTCCTATTCACTTTAATTTCTTGCCTTCTTTTTATAAGGACTTTGTGACTGTATTAGACCCACCCGGATAATGCAAGCTCCTCTCCCCTCATAGTAAGAACCTCAATTTAGGAGCAGGTATTTAAAATTCATAGGCCTGTTGGTTAAAACATCAGTTAAGACCCCTCCTCCTTTACAGTCCCATGTCAAAGGCCCTGGGCTCTGTTGCAAGGCCCCACCTGCTGACTCGTTTCCTGCTGATGGTGGCCTTGGGAGGCAGCAGCTGTTGACACCCTACGTGGGAGACCTGGATTGCATGTCTGGATTTCAGCTTTAGTGAAAGAATTTGGCAAGTGAGCCAGTGGAGGGAGGGAAGGAAGAATGGACAGATCTCTCCTCTAATAAGTTAATAATTTTAAATGGCTTACAGTCATGTATGTAATTAAGCAAGGATACATTTTTGTTTTAATTCCCAGATTAATCACAACCCGAACAGTAACATATTCGCTTGTTTGGGAGAACAGGATCTGATCGCCTTCTTGGGGGGCCATTATTCATTATTTATTATAATGAGCTTCTGCAAATGCACACACCAAGCTCGCATTAAAAAACAAAGCATTGGGCCAGCACTGCAGTGTAGTAGGTAAAGCTGCCTCCTCCAATACAGGCATCCCACATGTGCATTGGTTTGTGTCCCAGCTGCTCCACTTCAATCCAGCTCCCTGCTAATGGCCTGGGTACAGCAATGGAGAAGGGGCCAAGTGTTTTGGACTCTGTTCTCCATGTGGGAGACCTAAATGAAGCTCCCAGCTCTTGGCTTCAGCCTGGCTTAGCCCTGGTCTTTGTGATGCATGCCCATGTGGGCCTCCAGTTGTGGTGGAGAGGGTCAGATATGGAGGAAGGTGAGTGGGACAAATGCTCTAGGTTTTTTTTTCCTGTGTCCACAGGGTAACATGGGAGGGGACCACTCCTTACTCATAGCACCCAGGGCTGGGGGATGGTGTTTTGACGACACCTTAGAGACCCCGAATGTTCCAAGGGTGCTGTTACTTGAGCGGTTCTGATAGCTCTGAGATGTCATCAGCCTCATTGCTCCAAGGTTGAGAAAATCGTTTCAAGGTCTATTGGTTGACAAAGTCCACCTTTGTGCATTCGCAGACCCAAGAACATGCTGTGAGCTTGGCGAGAATTGTCCAACTTGTTCTCTTTTTCAGCTTCTGACAAAACAGTCAATGTCCCCTGCTGGCCTAGATGAGCTGGCTGTCATGTCCCCTGTGTTCATCTGGGCATGCTGTCCACTGAATAAGCATCAGCAACTGAGGAGGTCCAGTCCTGATACATGCACTCCAAGGTCAGACCATACATCCTGTGATCTTCCAGGGTGGCTAGGATCTAAATCCAACTGTCTAGTTGGAGAGTTCCCCCAATAAACCTCAATGTGACCTCCAGCTTGACTTTTGTGTGTACCAACAGTGCAAAGTCAATTTGGTTTGTCATCTGCACCAGCCAACACACATACCGGTAGATGCAGTTGCTTGATCAGTTCCACCCCAGCCCCATACTTCATATGAACCAACAGATATGGCCCAGCCACCCACAGCCCGCCTCACGCATACCAGCAGGTGCTGTGGCCTAATTGAGGCAACCCTTAATAACACCTACCAGGCCTGCTCCCAGCCCCTGTTTTTATATGTGCTATCCTCTGCTACAGCCTAACCCAGCTCAGCCCATATCCCACCCAGCTCTCAGGCACACACATGGATAATGTAGCTTAGCTAAGCCTAATCTGCTTCCAACCCAGCCCTCACATAAGCCAATGAGTGCTGCCACCTTGTCCAACGTGGCCCACCCCTTCCCTGGTTTTCATGCTCCCAGCACCAAATACTGTACTTGCCAGGGAGTACTACAGTCCAGGCTGATGTGTCTCACACCCAGTCCTGGCACTTGCCACTGGTGCTATGGCCTAATCCAGCTGCCCTGTATTCATTTTGGCTCTTGTGAGCACCAGTGGGTGCAGCAGCTCATGAGAACCAGAATGGGTGTGAGATGGGCTAAGTTAGTCTGCGGCACGTGCTGGTTCATATGAAAGTCAGGTTGGGAGGTGGTTACAGAAGATACATAAAATTGGAGCAGGCTGAAGTTAGTGTTACAACTTGGAGACTTAAGTAAGGCCCAGTTTGTGTGGTTGGTTGTGAGCAACATGGATCTAGAGATGGCCCACTGTGAGATGGAGACACTCCACATCCCTTGATTAATGTGGAGGAAATGACCCAAGATGTGGGGAGATCAGACTGCCCAAGTGTATTTGTCACTTAATATCTATTCACCCACACCTGAAGGGTCCAGCAGACATACCTTCTACCAACACTTGTAAAATCTGATTTGTGAGAGAGGCTCAAAATCACTAAAGAGCTGCACCATTGCTCTTCCCAACACACAACACGACAGTGGGAACTTCCCTCGCTCGGTGGAGAAACCTAAACAACAAAAATAACTGGATCCTAGGGTGGCAAGCGCCAGGTGGTACACTCAGGCGGTAAGGTGGACACGGTTGCCAGAATGGACAACAGAGGGACTATAATAGCAGAATGGTCTGGCATGTGCAGATGTTTGGCACTGGAAAGTTAATCATGGTGTTCTTAGAAGTGAAACAGATGGGAAGCCTATCTGACATAAGGAAGCAGAATCATTTCAGGTCAAGTGAATAAAGTGTAACTTGTATAAAGAAATATGAGTATGATAGAGAGAACACAAGGGACAAGTTCAAAGCCAAAGTAGGTTTACTTAAAAAGAAAAGAATAAATCTGAGAGATGCTGAAAGCTGGTGAGGGCACACAGGGCAAACACATGGTGGCAGAAATCAAGAATCCAGTTAAGGTCAAGTTCATATAATATAAGCCAGCTAAGGGAAAGCATTGTTCAGCTGGCTGGTACAAGCTTTTTTCTGGGGGTGGGGGGCGGTGAGAGGTCAATGGTTACAGGGAATATATTTGACCTGGCTCCTCCTACACCAAGGAAAAGTCACCACACCTGAGAGGTCTATTTGGATTTTGGAGGGAACACATTCCTTACTTGAGTGTTACTCTTACCCACCTGCCAAGTGACCCAAAAGGCTTATAGTTTTGAGCACAGAATAGGAGAAATCACTGAAACAAACAAGTATAAGCATTGTGCAAGCTGCTCTGCCATTTGGCCAAAGGGTCCAGCAGATCTACCGATACTTGTGGTGTCATTGGCAGACAAGAAGGTGTTTGAAATCTTTGGCAAGCCCTGTAGTTGGATCATAACAGTGTCTCCTTAGGATTCTGGAGCAAGACCCTGTTATCATCCACAGACAACCTCTCTCCTTTAAGAGACAAATCTTGACAGCTGGTGGGCCTTAGTAGAAATTGAATGCTTGCCCATGGCCTACAAGCTGTTTATAACGAAGGGAGTGTTCTCTAACCCAAGATACTCTGAATTTCAAATAAATAAATCTTTAAAAGTGATGACAAAGAAACATGGGAAGGAAGCATGAGAGTAGACCTCTGCAAGTGGGCAGAGGTTGAGAGACATTAGTGTCCCGTGTGAATGGTCATCAAAGAATGGCCTTAGCAGAAGGCAACTTTCATGTTCAGAGGCATTGACTGACTCATTCTGTAGTTTCAAGTGAGTTTCTTTTCCCGGCCACCTCTGCATGGAGCCAATGAGCTCATGGACAAAATGGCCGTGGTGGCATTGGATGAATGCTATGCCGTGGGTTCAGCATCATGACGTCAATCCACCAAGGCCAATCTGACTGTGGCCACCATGGAGAGTCCAATCTGCCAACAACAGACACCAACACTGAGTCCCTGATTTGGCACCATTCCCCAGCATGATCAGCCAGCGACCTGCTGACAAGGTGATTGCATTGGCCCATTTCTGTCATGACTAGGAAACATTTCATCCTTACTACAAAAGACAGATATTCTGGACATGGATTTATCTTCTCTGAACATATTATTTCTGCCAAAACTACCATCAGGACCCACAGGATGCTTCATCCACCATCAGAGTTATTAACATAGCATTGCTTCTGATTAAGGAACTCACTTCACAGCAGATGAAGAGTGGAGTCGGGTTTGTGTTCATGGAATTCACTGTTCTTAACATACTTCCCGTTATCCTGAAGCAGCTGACTTGATGGAATGGTGGAATGATATTCTAAAGTCACAGCTACAGTGCTAGTGAGGTGACAAAGCATTTCAGGGCTGTGCACACACTGAGTCAGCACTATTTCCCTCCAAATCCAGGGTCCACAGGTTCAGAAACCAAGGAGTGAAAATGGGAGCTGCATCACCCACCATTACCCTTTGTGACCTACTAAGGCAATTTGATTCTCATTCTTACTACCTGATGCTCTCCTAGCTTCAAGGTCTTGATTCCAGAAGGGAGAATGCTTCCATCACCAAGAGTGGCATGATTCTATTGGACTTGAAATTAAGGCTGCTGGTCAGTCACTTGAGCTTCTTCGTGTCTCTGAGTCCTCAGGCTAACAATGGGGATAGAGACAACTGTGTTACCTGGGAAACTGACCTGGACTACAAAGGAGAAATTGGATTCCTACTGCATAATAGAGGTAAGGAATAATATGTCTTAAATAAAGACGATTCCTTAGGGCATCTCTTAGATCAGCCATTTCCTGTGATGAAGCTTAACAGAAGAGTACACCAACCCAGTCCAGACAATACTACAAGTGGCCTAGACTCCACAGTCTTGGAGGTTTAGGTCATCCCATTGGGTAAAGAACCAGGGTCGATAGCGGTACATTCTGAAGCTAAAGAGACTACAGAATGGATAGTAGTAAATACAAGCTAAGACCACATGATCAGTTATAGAGATAGACTATAATTCTCTTGAGCATTTCTTACTTTGTTTAGAATGCATTTGTGGGAGCCAGCATCACGGAATAATAGGTGAAGCTGCTGCCCTTCAGTGATAGCATCCGATATGGACATCGTTTCATGTCCCAGCTCCTCCACTTCCTATCCACTTTCCTGCTGATGACCTAGAGATAGTAGTGGAAGATGGCTCAAGTATTTGGGACCCTGCTGCCCACGTTAAAGACCTGAGGAAGTTCCTGCCTCCTGGCTTTGGCCAGACTCAGTCCTAGCCAGTAAGGCCATCTGGGGAGTGAACAATAGATGGAAGATTGCTCTTCTTCTGTGTCTCTCCCTCTCTGTAGCTCCTACTTTTGAATAAATAATCTTTTCAAGAAACAGAATGTATTTGTGTGTAAATACGAATATGTATTTAGAAAATACCCTTATTTTTGTTCATCTCTTATTCACTTACCATGTAATGTAAGAATTACTAGCTTTATGTTAGAGTAAATTAAGTATTGCTAATTTTACATCAAAGTATTTATGTTACGGGACATCAGGAAAAGAATAAGCATCACGCAGCTCCTTAGTTCCCTTCTGGGAGAGGAATTAGTGCGTTTGAAGTTCAAGGTAGAGTAATCACATCACCTTAGGTGCAACGGGTATCACCTTAATTTGGTAATTAGGTATTATTTAAGGAGTTATATATGGTAGATCTGTGATAGTCAATGTTAGATGTGAATCTAATCACTTCTCGGCCTTTTGGCTAAGATCATGTGTAAATGCAAACCTAACTGGATTAAGAATTGTCTATAAAACCGGTAGAGGATCACTTCTGGGTATAACTGTGAGCGTATGTCGAGAGGAGAGTGGCATGTGAGGCAGTGGACTAAGAGCCACACTCAGTGTGAGTGGGCACCATCCAACCAGCTGGGGGCTCAGAGAATAAGAAGGTGATTTCTTCTCCTGAAGTAGAAATCCACTTCTTTTCCTGCCCTTGGATGTCAGGACAGAGGGCTGTCCATCTTCTGACTCCAGGACTCATAGCAGCAGTCTCTGAGATTCTGGGGCTGAATGCTCCAACTGCAACATCCCTGGTTCGGAGGTGTTCAGACTTTAACTGAGTCATACAATGGTCACCCCAGTTTCTCCAGCCTGCAGACGACTTGGGGATGGGAGGGTCTCCCAGCTACCAGATTTATGTTAGCATGATTTACTAATAAAGCCCCTTTTGTACATCCATATATCCATACCTATCCTGACTGTTACATCAGGTAAATTGAGGACTGCCTGGCAGCAAATACTTGCCCCAACTCCATGGTCAGGGAACTGTGATCCTAAGCACAGGCATGGCCAACGTGGTAATGAGGAACAGAAGTTAGAGCGAGATCCACCTGCTCCCACTTCCCTTCCCCTGGCTCCCTGTCAGGCCCTTTCGTCTGTCTTGATTTCATGTGACAGTGACAGCTGGCTCTTAGGCTGCTTCCTGTATCCATTTGGTCTGGCTGCCACAGACTGAACAGTTAACACACACTTACCTCGCACAGTCCAAGAGCCTAGACAGCCAAGACCAAGACACTAACAGGGTTGGTTTCTCCTGAGGCCCCTATCCTTGATCCACAGGTGCCTGCTCCTCCCTGAGTCCTCATGTGTTCTGTCCACTGGGCACCTGATGTCTGTGTCCCAACCTCCTTTTCTTATTGAGTCACCAGTCATATTGGATTAGGAATCACCTTAATCGTCTCCGTTTAATTTAATTACCTTTGTATAGGCCCTATCTCCTAATACAGTCATATTCTAAGGTAGTGGAGATGAGAACTTCAACATAAGAATGTGGGGAAGAAGATACAATTCATCACACGATGCGTACGTGACATTGATTTGTCCCAGGACCCTCCTCATCACAAGCAGAAAGCAGAGATTTCGTCTCAGAATCAAGTATTTTTAAAGATTTGAAACTTGGGCATAATGAAAACCTGCTAACTTTTTTAGTGTATGTGTTGTCATAGCGAGCACTGTCTAACTTGTTTAAAACAAGGCCGATTTCTCCAGGTACAACCAGTGTGCCTGCGTGCGAGTTGTTCACAGCTATGGGGCTGCTCCATGAATGGCTGTCTCCTCTGCCCTGAGAATCATCAGCTTCTGAAACCCGGGACAGAAAGCCCAGGCTGCTCTCCAGACCGACCCAGCTGGAATCCAGTGTGGGACCTCAGGGTATCACTCCTTAGGGCCACACCCATGGTAGTTCCAGCACACAGCCCCGCAGCCAGTGGGGGTAAAAAAAAAAAAAAACAGGTCTCAGTGGGTCGGCTGCAGGGTAGGATGCTTTGGGTATCAGGCTAAGAGAAGTTAGTTAGATGCCTCAGGGGCAGGTTTCCATATCTGGAAGGTAGGATGATAACAGTGATGTTCACAAGGAGTTGCTGAGAAATAGAAATGAGATGATGCCCATGGAGATCTTCGAACTGGGTCAGCATGGAGATCAGCAGGGAATGCATTAGCGACGGAGTCATCATCACACCACACACAGCAGGATCCTCTCAATGTTCCTCTCGGTGGCCTGAGAAGCCTTCTCAGGGTGGGCTATGGCTGCCCCTTCCCCAAAATAGACATCTCCTGCAGTTTCTCAAACCCACCCACCCCCACTGGAGCCACTGGGCAGGGCAAAGATTCTGAGCTTTAGGAATACACTACCAGCCAGAGTCTCCAACAACCTAAGATAATAGGCCACCTAATTCTTTGGGTACAAAGCAGTTCTGATCCCTCCAAAAGTCGAGGTTTTTTCAAACTTGAGCCCTTTCCTCTAAAATAAATTGTCTTTGGGCCTGGCGGCGTGGCCTAGAGGCTAAAGTCCTAGCCTTGAACGTGCCAGGATCCCATATGGGTGCTGGTTCTAATCCTGGCAGCTCCACTTCCCTTCCAGCTCCCTGCTTGTGGCCTGGGAAAGCAGTGTTAGCTCTTTCAGTTCATTCCCACAAACCTAAGACACCAGACACAGCAGGCCACGCTGGAGGTCTTTATTAGATGCTAGGGAAAGCAGCCTCGTGGGTAAGGACCGCAGGGTGTTACGGATACAAAGCCGTGGGGTCACAGTGGAATGTTAGGGAGCAAATTTGGAGCATAAAGGGCACAGAACAAGAGGTACAGACCAGCAACCTTAAAGAAGCCACGACTTAGGGGAGGTGCAATGATGTCGGGTCTAAAATCGTGGGATCTTCATGATCTCCCAGCTTGAGTCACTCTCACAGCTACATCCTATTCCCAAGAAAAGTTTCTCTTCTCCAACCTTAGGCAGGCCTCTGCCACACATTAACATATTCATTACCAAAAGGACATTCATCCACTGCTCAGCCAAACCCAGAACTTCCCACAGTCATGTGAAGGGGCCCTCCTGACTGGTAGAAAGAGCTGCCCAAAGGTGACATCCGTTGGGTGACACACAGGGGAGTGCACAGACCCACCTGACTTCAACAGAGACCTGAGATGCGAACCTTCACCTTCCTTCTCCACGAATGGTTCTCATGGGCTGAAACTTGAGAAACATAAACTTCACCAAATTAAAAAGGGAGCAAGGATGGGACCTGGCTTGCAGAAGATTATCCTCAAAGCCTTATCTCATGCTGTTCTCCAAGTGCAGCCTCGACCTCACAATCAGATCCTGTTCCAGGGCTGACGATTGATATAAACTGCCCATGTGGACCTCATCCAGCTCTCTACTCATATGAATAATGTATGATCATATACCTTTCCTTTCTCTTGCTATTTATAAAAACCCATGCCTATTGCAGAAAAATTAGAAACCCTACTGCACGGGGCTCTCTCTAGGATTAAACAAGCTCGAATTGGAGGAGGAGCCCCCGAGGCACCTCAGCACTGAAGAGCCAGCCCAGTTCTCTTGCATCCCCTGGGTCCAGCTGGAAGGTGAATTTTCTAATAGCCCAGCAGCTGCCTCCAGAGGCTCTAATAAGGATGCAAATGATGCCCCTTCAGTCCTCCACCTCTCACTGAGCCCTGGTGCTGGAGCCCTGCGGAGAAACACTTCGTTTTAAAGAACATCCTTACCCAGCACTTGTTATTTCCGCAAATGGAGAGGTGGTTAAGAGGAATGGTGCTAAAACAGCAAATCACAGGTGGTAGGAATTAGAGCCCGCAAAAGTTAAGTACAAACCCAGTGATCTGAGACATCAGCCTCAATTGCCTGTTACATTTCTGGGTCTGCCAGCAGCCTGCCCAGAGTCTCTCTTCCTGAAGCTTTCTGGGCCCTCCTCCATCCAACTTCACCCTCTCCATTTACCAGCCCTGCTCATCTAATTGCATTCCCTTCAAGCAGCCTTATTGCTCTCCACCTGTCACCTCGCCTACCTCGCCCTGACCTAAACCCAAACCAGGACCAGCTACATAAACAGTAGTGGCCAGTAGAGAATAAAAATGTTCATTTGGATGAGTGCCTCTCATTCAAAAGTTAAAAATTTTAAGACAATAGGGTTAAACCAAGAACAAAGCACTTCTGAGAGGGGGGCCTTGGGAGATCACACTGCCACAAGGACATGAGGCCTGTGCTCACTCAAACTGCTCTGACGCTCCTTGCTCTAAGCGATCATGACTGTGCAAGACTCGTCCCTTGACATGGCATCAATTGAGGTCTCCCTAGGAGATCTCCCCCATCTGCTAAGTTCCAATGTTCCCTCCAAAGCTCCATTAATATTTAACCCCTTTAAAGGGTGGGAACATTAAGAAATGATTGATCCACTCATAAATTAATAAGTCTAATTTTTCTGCAGTAAACATGGGGTTATCTAGTGACCGGGTGTGTTGTAAAAGCCAGTTTGACTCCACCTCACCACATGACTTCCTAGTCTGCAGGCCCATATGCTGAATCAGCCTTCACTCTTTATCAAATCCCCAGCAACAGAAAATGACCTATGACAGCATCTTAATAGCAATCTCGGGAACTCGTGCTATGTTTATCCTCAGATTGTCACATGGACATTAAAACTTTACAGATGCTGAACACCTAAGTTGTCTTCTCTTCCTTGTCTGCATGATCTGCTCATTCATTCATTCCAAAAACAAAAATCAGACCTTGAGCATCCACTGTGTGCCACACACTGTCTTGGTCTCTGGGTCTCTTAGTAAATCCAGTTGCAGTCATGACCTCAAGGAAGCACTAGAACAGACAGCCTTAAGAACAAGGCCACATGACAAGGGCAATAGGAGATGCTTCACATATGCCCTGGAACAAGAAAGGACAAAGCAACTGTCAGGAGGAAGGCGATGCAGCTGTGTTGCAGAGCCTACAGGAAGGAGCAGAGTCAGTGAATATGGAGGGAGGGAGGCTTTCAGAAAGGATACAAGGCAGGCAGGCTCTGGAACGGCTGCAGCATGTGGCAGGAGAGTTAGCGTGAGGCGGAGTACCAGGGACAAAGGAAGATCAGGGACGGATGTAGGAGGGTTTAATGCCAAATCATGTAGTTAACACCGTATCTGGTTCATAACAGGAATCAAGTGAAGGGAGAAGGAAACAGTGAGAAAAGGGAGAAGCAGTCAGATTTGTGTTCTAGCTTACACGGGAAGGTCAGATCGGAGAAATGTCAAGATGAGAGTGAGCAGGTCAGGAGACCAAGGCTTCACAGAACTGAGAAGCCAGGAGTACTTACATTTGCATATGGAAACACTTTCTTCACTTGCCTTTGCCCAACTTGTACTTAGCAACAGTACTCAGATAACTTAGGAAAGAGACAAACACACCAACCATTTTAAACCATTTTTCTGATAAAAGAAAACCCTAAAAGCTAACTCATTGTACTTGGAATACAAAACATAAAATGTATTATACCTTCGTCTAAATTATTCATGGGTCAAAATTACATTTTTATGACTTCAAATTAGTAGCAAGGATAACGATGCCATTTACTGACCAAGCCCAAACACAAATACATCTTAACAATTCTGAATTTTTTAAAATTTAGCCTTTTAACCAATTTAAAGCAGATTGTCAAAGAGTTACTTAAGTTATATGAAGCAATAAGCATTTGATTTAATATACTTTCTCTAAACCGCTCTGTATGGACTCATTTTGGTATAGAAGCATAAAGACTTAGGTAGAACTGTCTCTCATTTGCTTTGTTTTGTTTTTCACGAAAGAGCTCTAGTTGAGAAAGAGTGACATAAAACAAAGATCTATGAACTGGCCACTTCTCATTCAATCTGAAGTGGTAACTGAGGCCAAGCAGTGTTGTTGAAAAACAGCATCTTTTCTTCTATAGGTTTAAATCAAAATTTGTAATTTTGCAAAACCACAAGAAGATGAAGGTGACAGAAAAAAAGTTAACAGATGACAGAAAATCACAAATTCCATGCTTATCAGTACCTTTCCAGTTTAAATTCCAGAGCTAAGGTGCAGTCTCTGAGAAGCCTTGTTAGAAAAATCTGCACTATGGCTCTGCACCAGAGCCGGACGCCCTTAGCCCAGACAGCCTTCCCAACCACTGGCGGAGTTCTCAGAACATCTCAGAGCGCCACCACTACCCCAGGAGCCGGATGCCTTCACCTGCTGCTTGAGCCACAGCTGGTCGTCATCAGCTCGGGGCAGGTTGATCAAGCAGGCACTGGCTTCTCCTGACTATCCTTGGACATGACTATCCCATTTCCACTTGACATGACCGTGCCCTTGGGCCCGGGCCTCAGAAGGAGGCCAGAGTAAGATGGGGGCACAAGCTCCTCAATCCCAAGCCCCTGGTCACGAGCCCTGGATCCAGATCACCTCCAGCCAACAGGATTTGGTGTTCTGTCTCGCTAGGGCTTCCAGAAATGTTATGGAAATTGACCACTAGAGACTCCATGGCCTCTTGAGGAAAAGAGGTAGGCTTTATATACTCTAGAAGACTCCTAGCTTGGACACTTCCAGAAATGCTGAGAGCCCCAATCACCCTTCTGTCTCCATCTTTTATAGAGCCCAGATGCAAGCTGGCTTCCAAGTCACCAGCCTCCCACTGCTCTCTCCTCTCACGTCCTGCGCCTTGGGATTCAGCATCAAAGTTCAGAGCCATCAGTGGCTGGTGCGCTTGCTCACCAGAGCCACTTCACTCAGAGATCAATTCCCATGTCCGCAGGCTCCGCCCCTTTAAGCAAAACGGGTAGCCAAGAACTTAAAGGAAATAATCTTTGCCCCAGTGTTATCTGTAACTGCTACCAATGATTAACCCCCAGAGGAGGAATCATATCTCACAGAGACCAAGGTGGCCTTCAACAGGGAGGGCCTAGCAGGCTGACATGAAGCACATTCAGCCAGCGACTAGAGAAGAGGGCAAGGCAGTAAAGCCTCAATGGCAGCCTTTGACATTGGGAATCCCATGGCCACAACCTGCACAAACACAAGATAGAAGCAATGCGCCCACACGACACTGACCAAGGAGACTGGGGGTCTCTTAAAGGCTTCTTTCTCACTAGACTCCACTACATTCCTTCAACACCCCCCTTCCTGAAGTGTTTGGATTTCTCTGGCCCAGCCCCAGAGCACAGGTGTCAGATTCACTCGTGGGCGCTGCCTAGGCCCTCCGCAATGCAGCTTGGGGATAAGGCTGTTGGGTAACGCTGTGTCCCCAGAATTCATACCTCTCACAGAGCCTGCAGAATGTAACCTTTGGAATGAAGATAGCTGCCAGTTCACTGCATAAATGAGGTCACACCTGAATGGATTGGACCCTTCAATGAACGACTGCTGCCTTCAATTTTTTTTTTTTCAAAAGATTTTATTTATTTGGAAGACAAGAGTTACAGAGAGGGAAGGAGAAACACAGATCTTTCATCTGTTGCTTCACTCCTCAAATGACTGCAGCACAGGAGGATGGTTCACAGCCTTGGGCTCCCACATCTGTGTGTGTATGGCAGGGGGGTGGGAAGGGAGGCCTGAAAGAAGCTCCTGGCTCCTGGCTCCTGGCTTCAGCCTGGCCCAGCCCTGGCTGTTTGGCCATTCAATCACCCCCACGCTCACACCCCAAAAATCCATAACAGCAGGAGCTGGGCTAAAGTCAAAGCCAGCAGAAGGGATTACAACCCCATGTGGATATTAGGAAATCTGCCAGCCAAGCCATCACTTCTGCCTCCCAGAAGTCACATTAGCAAGAAGCTGAGAGCAAGAGAGTTCAACTCAATACTCTAATGTGGCAAGTGAACATCTTAATGGCTAGACCAAACACCCACACTGGCATCTTTCTAATAAGTACTACATTAAAGCCTTTCTTCACTTGTTTTTTTACTCTTTTGGTTTCCTTTTATCTCAGCTGCTTTTGAGATTCTGCAAATATATATACCCAAATGGCCTCAACAGCTGGAGCTGAGCCAATCCGAAACCAGAAGTCAGGAGCTTGCCCCGAGTCTCCCACAAGGGTGCATGGTCCCAAGACTTTGGGTCATTTTCATCTGCCACAAGCTAGAAGGGAAGTGGAGCAGCCAGGACATAAACTAGTGCCTATAAGGATGCTGGCACTTTAGAGGTGGAGGATTAGCCTCTTGAGCCATCACACCAGTCCCTCCTTTGAGATTCTTTACCCAAATTTCTGTAGGAATTTCTGCCTCTTGCTGGCTGATTTGCAAGAGTTCCCTGTGTATTCTAAATATTAACACCCCCCCTTTTTTTTTAAAATATTTTTACTAAAACATGCCCATATCCCTTATAATTCACCCTTATAAACTGTACAATTCAGTATATTTTTAGTATAAGCACAGGTATTTTCAGTCCTTACCAGTCTACATTAGAACACATGCATCATCATGTCCATCAGCTCTCATGCTCTGCCCCTTTGTCCCACCTCATCGTCAAGCGATCAATCACAAATGCATGTCTTTTCCTTTTTAAGATTCATTTTATTCCTTTGAAAATCTGAATTACAGAGAGGGAAAGACACTGAGAGAGAATTTTCCATCTTCCAGTTCCTTCCCCAAAAGGCCACAATGGCAGAAGTCAGGCAGGCTATAAAGCCAGGGGCCTAGAACTCCGTCTGGGTCTTCTACTTAGACACACAATCCAAGTACTGAGGCCCATCTTCTGCTACTTTCCCAAGCACATTAGCAGGGAGCTGGATCAGAAGTGGAACAGCTGAGACTTGAACCAATGCTCCTATGGACTGTCAATGTCATACATGGTACAACCCTGGCTCCACAAATGCACTTCTAATCCAAAACTGAGTTTCTCGTAGGAGTGTAATCATATCATATGTAGATTCCATGTGGGGTTCTTTCATTTGACATGTTAGATTTAAGATTCATCCGTGTTGTATTTTAGCATGTATCGGGCATCCATTCCTTCCTATGACTAAGTGACCTTCCATTGAATGGCTCTACCACGTTTTGTTTACCCTCTTATCAGCTGATGAATATTTACATTGCACCCACTTTTGGTCATTGTGAAAATGCATTCGTTTTGGATGTTTGCCTAGCGGTGGAACTGCTGGGGTATATGGTGACTGTGAGTCTAGCCATTCGAAGAGATGCAGTTTTCCAAAGTGCCTGCACCATTTTACATAACCACCAGCTATGTCTGAGGGCTCCCACATCTGAACAATATTTGTCATTGTGTCCTTTTTTTCACTCTGGTCATTCAAGTGGGTATGAAGGGATACCTCTTTGCTATTTTGATTTGCATTTCCCTGATCACTAATGATACCAAACATCTTTGCACATGCTTGTAGGCCATTTGTCTGTTTTCCTCAACGAAAAGGCAGTTCAGATTCTTGTCCCATTTTTAAATGGAGTTATTTGTCCTTCTGTTATTAAATTACAAGTGTTCTTCATATATTCTAGGTACAATCCCTTTATCAGATCCCTGATTTTCAAGTATTTTCTCCTACTGCAGGTTGCCATTTTCCTTTCTTGATACTGTTCTTTGAAGTACTAGTTTCTAATATTGCTGTCCAATTTATCTATTTTTCCTTTGGTTATTTTGCTTTTGTGTCACATCCAAGAAGCTTCAACCAATTCTGAGGTCAAGAACATATATGCTTATGTTTTCTTCTCAGTTGTATAGTTTTAGCTCTTATATTTAGGTATTTGATCTCCTTTTAGTTCATTTTTGTGAATGAACTAAAGGTCCAATTTCTTGTATGGGGTCCATTTTCACTTTTTTTGGTTGTTCAAGGAGTATAAGCAATGGGAAGAAGGGTACTCCATTGCTAGTTCACTCATCAGGACCCTGCAACTGCTTGGACTGGGCCAGGACCAAAGCCAGCAACCAGGAACTCAGTCCAGGAAGAAACCCAACAGCTTGAATCTCAGCTGCTGCCTCCCAGAGTCTGCAGCAGTAAGATGGATCCAGGAGCCAGAGCCAGGAATCAAATTCAGGTCCTCTGCTGTAGGGCACAGGCATTGTAACTGGAGCCTTAACCACCAGCTCAAATGCC
Organism: Ochotona curzoniae; assembly: GCF_017591425.1. Classification (NCBI taxonomy): domain Eukaryota; kingdom Metazoa; phylum Chordata; class Mammalia; order Lagomorpha; family Ochotonidae; genus Ochotona; species Ochotona curzoniae. Next base: position 20,362,273 of record NW_024467095.1, on the reverse strand, counting down.
ACTCCCTGTCTCTCATGGTTAATCATCACAAATGTCGTCTCCCAGTGTGTCCTCCCCCTGTTCACTTTATAGTGGTGTCCTTTGTGGAACAGACACAGATCACAGGAGTACTTGTCAACGTTGGGTTGCTCTCTTGGGATTCCCTTTTTCTTCAAAGTATCTCAACTCACCATGGGATTGGTGAGCCCATAACCAGCAAAATCCAGCTCACAATCCATGCAGACATTAGCAGTGAAGGATAGAAGCATCTGTGGCCATTGTATTGATCATCATGTTAGTATCTAAAGCTAATTGCTCTCCCTAGAATCAACAGACTTTTCTGAATTGCAAGTATTACGTTAACTAATTGTTTTTTCCTTCCTTCTTCTAGTTGCCAATAAATATGGAAATGACTTGGTAATGCAAACAGCAGGAAGGATAATAATGAGAAATAAAAATCCAAGTAGCCACAAAATAGGAAGCAATCCAGCCTCATTGAACAAGGCAGTAGCGACCTCTTGTTTCTCCCAAGCAAGGCGTGCCAATTTCCTGAGTTTATTCCTTCCCTCTCCAATGGAAAGCTCACCCTGTCATTCCCAGTCTGACTCAGCCACTCCTCCCTGTGCTTCAGCCTCAACCATCCTGATGCTTCCCAGCCAAGTCCTCCCTCCTTTCTGAACCCTGCCTGGGTTCCAGAGCTGGTTTACAAGACCCAGGGGCTTGTCTCTCCCTCACTGTGCTGCCTTGGGTTCCCTGAGCTATATAGGAGTCAAATGCCACCTTGCTGTGATTGCCAGCTTCATCAGCCTCTGACTTGGTCTCTGTGTCTGCTGCAGGCAGGACTACAGGAAGTTTCCCCTTGTCTTTATCTCTGGCATCTCGGCACCATCTGTGTTAACAGATTACAGCATTGCACCATTTATAACAAGCCTAAGACAATGTTTCTGGAGGGCAGCAACTGTGACAGGACAGATTCCAGGAAAGCAGACCTAGGACACAGCTGTCACAGCAGTCAGCACCCCCCGCAACCTCTCACGTCACTGCCTCTGCCCACCAGAGAATTCCTGAGCCATAGTTCCCTACGTTGCTTGGCCCATGCCCCATCCAGTCCCTCCCTGGAGGGCGGGGTCCTGTAGACTTCAAGAAAGGAATCAGGGATCAGTGCTCAGAGACGAAGGCTGGCAGCAGAGGCGAGCTAGGAGCCAAGCACACAGGTGCGTTCAGATGGGCACTGGGGGAGAGCTGAGAAGGGACTGCTGGGAAGGGGAGTATGTACAGGGACTGGGGGCACAGGGAGAGGAGCAAAAGCAGAGGCAAGGGGTGGAAGACCAAGAGCCCAGTGAAGTGCATAAGACCCCAAGAGTACTTTGATTGCATCAACTGCCATGGGTGAGAGAGGACAGGGCCAAAAGATTAGTAGGAGAGGAGCAGGAATCCCATCACTTGGGCCATCACCTGCTACCTCCCCAGGTCTGCATTAGCAGGAAACTAGAATCGGGAGTGGAGCTGGACATATGACCCAGACACCCCAGTGTGGGACATGGCTATCTGAACTGCTAGGCCAAGCACGGAGGACTCACCAGGCACAAGTTCTTTCTTTTCCCTGTCAGTCCCGTGGCCATTGTCCACCTACTGTGCAGCTCACATGGACATTGAACAGAGGGCTGTACTGGGGAAGGCAAAGGTCCCTTCCACATCTCTCTTCTGCTTGGCAAAGCAGAATAGATGCTGTTATTTGGAAAAAAAAAAAAGGCCTATGGCAAAACTCAATGACTCAATGGGTTAAGCTGCCACTTGTGACGCCAGCATCCCATATCGGAGTTCATTTCTGGCCGCTCCACTTCTAATCTAGCTCATTGCTAGAGCACCTGGAAAAACAGCAGATGACAGTCCAACAATTTCAGTCCCTACAACCGTCATGGGAGACCCAGATGGAATCTCTGGGTCCTGATTTCAACCTGGCCCTACCCCAGCCACCAGAGCCATTGAGGGGTGAACTGAAAAAGCAGATGGAGAATGCTCTCTTTTTCTCTCTGCCTTCTAAAATATATACTTTCTTTGGTTAACAAGAAAAGGTCCAGCTGTGAGGACTTGCAGTCCCCCTTCACAAGCCGGTTAATAAGAGAAGCTGATCTGAAACGGCTGCACCCTGTAGGCTTCCAATTGTAGGACAAGTGGAAAAAGCAAAGCTGTGGGGTCGGTGGTTGGCAGGGATTCAGGGGAGGGAGGACTGAACAGGCAGAGCACAGGGCACTTTTAAGGCAGCAGAACTCTTCCCTAGGTTGCTCTACCCAGGGGGTCACATCATCATACACATGTCAAAACCCACAGACACCAAGAAAAAGCAAAGGACTCTGGGTAATCATGATGTGTCAACGTAGGTTCAGCTTTGGTGGGTGTTGATTGTGAGGGAGGCCATATCTGTGTATGCAGGGCTCGGGAGGGACTCTGAGCATTTGCTGCTCAATTCCACTGTGAGCATAAAACTCTCTAAACAATAAAGTTTCAAGAGAGAGGGAGACGGAGAGGCCTGTCTAAAATAGACCAAGAACTCATCTCTTGTCTATCTGCTGGTTTCTGGCAACCCCTGTCTCACTTGCTCCCTTCAGGCTGAGCCTTGGAATCACAAGGGCATATGGGTCCCAGGGCCTTCCCACTGGTTCCAGAGGATCCAGACAGGATAAACAGAGGGAAGTTCGCTGGAGGGGCCATGGCCTGGAGCAAAACCAAAGTAGTGTGAGACCCTGGATCTTCTTGACTGAACCTTGACTGTTATCATCAAGGCAGGGAGAGCCATGAAGAGAAGTTTCATGGTTCCCAGTATGACTGAATGACAGAACAGCTCATGCAAACACATCTATATCTCAAGAGATGCCTGTTAGTGTGCAATGAGCCATCAAAGAGCTGGGGGAGGAAGTGAACTAAGGTAGACAGGGCCAAAAACGGTAAGTCCCTGGTTGGTATAGGGTTTTGGCCAACTCTCTAGAAGGCACACATCCTGTGAACTTGGCATGGGATCAGCTGGGAAATGGACACTGTTAAGCTGAGCTTGTGGGAAAGAAAGAGTACACAGGAAAAGAGGGCCTCCAGCGAACCAGTGGGCTGTGTTGCCAATCCTTGTGACCTGGAAATTGAACATTTTCCAATACATTTTCCAAGAAACAAAGGCAAAAGGTGACACATCTCCACAGTGTTGTGGGCTCTACTTTTGGCTGAGGAAAGCCCATGACATGCACCCCAAATTCAATGCTATCCCACAAGTCCCCACAAGTGGACCATGGGCTCCCTCGGAGGAAGGCACGCAAGGGAGATACTCAGAGACTCAAATGCACAGCTTAAAGAGTCTTCTCCAGTTTGATCCTGAAGCCTCTGCATCAGGATGCAGAAGGCCTGTGAACGACAGAATCTTCCAGAGCCCTTCACCCCATGCACGTGTGCATGCTACTAATCAGACCACTGTCTCTGCGGGCAGGGAGGAGTCCTGAAGTGGGACTCCAAGGTCAATCAGGGCCTTTAGGACACCAGGCAGAGGCGGCAAAGGTAGCCCTTTTTCAAAGGAGACACAGCACGGCAAAGGCAACCTCCAGGCTGGGACCCAGCAGCACCCAGGGGCACAATGCTGGGTCTGCAGAAATAGCATCTGTGCAAGAACTAAGATCTCCCAAAGACTGCACACAGGTGCAGCCTAACAGGTGGCCCCTCCACAGGCGTAAGGGAAGATGGAGTGGGAGCTGTATATCAGGGGAGACTTCACAGGTGTGTTTACCAGGAGCTTGGGGTTAGGAGGGGAGAGTTCTGACCACAAAAGAGAAGCGGAAAAAGCATCTCCCTGATTCAGTACCGGGATGATCTCCCCAAGGTACTCTCCTACCAAAGTTGGTCCATGACACAAGGTGGGCATGGCTAGTCACTTGATTCTCATCCTCCACACTCTAGTCACAGTCACTCTGCAGTGCCTCGGACTTTAAGCATACAGGTGTCACCAAGGTTTAGTTTAAAAAGAACAGCCGACACCTCTAGCAGTTTTCCTGTAAGGAAGGCATTGCTGCAAATACTTCCAACTGATTTCTCCCACAACCTAACAGGGAGCTACTGCTGGTAGAGGAAATGGCTAGGCTATAGGGTCTTGTCTTGGTACAAGAAAGAATTCAGACATGAAATAGGAGTGGTAAACGAGGCAGTAAGGTTTAGTGCACTGGGTAGGACATCCATCAGAATGGGTGGGCATCTTTCCTGACAGAACCAGAGAGCACGCCTAGCTTGCAGCTAGACCTCAGGTTTGTAAGGGCATGGGTTCTACTTCCTGCTGCTCTTCCTTCCCTCTTCCCTCTCCTGAGCAAACCGTTTGCTGGTTACAAAGCAGGTAAAACTCCTCCCAGAGTTTTACTTGCTAATGTTATCAGTGGCACTGGGCAGAGAAGATTCTCCTAGATTCTCTTCCGTGGGAGAAGGCTGGCCCAATTATGAAGTTCTCTGGGTGTGGGTAGGACCATGTAGGACCTGGAGAACCTGGGCTGCTTCCAAGACATGCCTCCAGGGTTGCAAAGGGCCATTACACTCCTTTCCGCAGGTGCTTTGCTTTGCTAAGGCCCCTCTCCCACACATAGACTCATTTCTAACTTCCTGTCTGATGCTGCTGTTATTTGCATGGTGTCATTAAGAAAAAAAGACCCACAAAGCTTGAGTAACATGGCGGCCCATGTCCATAGCTTGTCCTGGTTGAGTGAGCCTACCAAGAACCCTATCCCAGGAAGCCTGCCCTTTCAACTTTTACACTAGATGCCCAAGTTTGTTGACTTTTGTCTTATCAGAATGGTAGCTTTGCTGGCAGGTAGGGTCTCTACCTCTCCAGGACACAGCAAAACTGTTGCACCTCAGGTTCCTGGGATGCACAGAGCCCATAGCTGGGCCATGTCCTGTGGGATTGATTAGTGCCTGGAGAGGGTGGCAGGAAGAGAACTCACCCAGGTAAGAAAGTCCACAAGCCCTTAACAGCTTTACAGAGGAGTTAGGAGAAAATAGTAAAGCTGTTTGATGGAGTACAGACAACACTGTGTGTGCAGCCACAGCTCCCCCTGCAGACTGCCTCCAGCAGGGGTGGGGTGAGGGGAGGAGACTCAGCTGGTAATCCAGGACCCACGCCTGATAGAAACCTATTACTTTATCCTCCTCCACTCTAGAGCAATGGGGCAAGAGAAGCTGGCCATGGGCTGGGCCATCGCAGCCCTCCTGCTGCTGCAGATGGCCTGGGTAGAACCCTCATTTGATGGCCTGGGAAGCAAGGCTGGTGTTTTCGCAGACCTGAGTGACCAAGAATTGAAGGCTGTGCACAACTTCTTATGGTCTAGAAAGGAGTTAGAGTTGCAACCCTGCAGCGCACCGACACTAGCCAAGAACTCCGTGTTTCTCATCGAGATGTTATTGCCCAAAAAGCATAATGTGCTGAAATTTCTAGATAAAGGTGGAAAACAGCCTGTTCGGGAAGCTAGAGCCATCATCTTCTTTGGAGCCCAGGAGCCCCCCAATATCACAGAGTTTGCTGTGGGTCCCCTACCATCGCCCTACTACATGCGGGCACTGTCCCCAAGGCACCAGCCATCCTGGGCCTCCAGGCCCATCTCTGCTGTAGAGTATGCCCTGCTCCACCACATGCTACAGGAGGCCACAAAGCCCCTGCACCGCTTTTTCCTTGATACCACTGGCTTCTCATACCAAGACTGCCACAACCGATGCCTGACCTTCACCGACGTGTCCCCCCGGGGCTTTGCATCTGGCCAGCGCCGCAGCTGGCTGATCTTGCAGCGCTTCGTGGAAGGCTTCTTCTTACATCCCACAGGGCTAGAGCTGTTGGTGGATCATGGGAGCACAGATGCTCAGCACTGGACAGTCGAGCAGGTCTGGTACAATGGAAAGTTCTACAAAAGCCTAGAGGAACTGGCTCAGAAGTATGCAGACGGGGAGGTGGATGTGGTGATCCTGGAGGGTCCAACGCCCAGTGCCCCTGGGGCCGAGAGCACAGAGGAGCCACCCCTCTTCTCCTCCTACAAACTCCGTGGAGACTTCCCAACTCCCACCAATGTGAGCGGCCCCCGCCTGGTTCAGCTAAACGGCCCGCGCTACAGGCTGGAGGGCAATGCCGTGCAGTATGGGGGCTGGAGTTTTGCCTTTCGTCTGCGCTCCTCCTCAGGGATACAGATCCTGAATGTGCACTTTGGAGGTGAACGTGTGGCCTATGAGGTCAGCGTGCAAGAGGCCGTGGCGCTATATGGAGGACACACACCTGCAGGCATGCAGACCAAGTACATGGATGTGGGCTGGGGCCTGGGCAGTGTCACTCACGAGTTAGCTCCTGGTATCGACTGCCCAGAGTCTGCCACCTTCCTGGACACTTTCCACTATTACGATGCTGATGATCCTGTCTACTACCCCCGAGCTCTCTGCCTCTTTGAGATGCCCACAGGGGTGCCCCTCCGGAGGCACTTTGACTCCAACTTCAGTGGTGGCTTCAACTTTTATGCAGGGCTAAAGGGCCAGGCACTGGTGCTGCGGACAACATCGACTGTCTACAATTACGATTACATTTGGGACTTCATCTTCTACCCCAATGGGGTGCTGGAAGCCAAGATGCATGCCACCGGCTACGTCCATGCCACCTTCTACACCCCTGAGGGGCTGCGCTATGGCTCACGCCTGCACACCCACCTGCTCGGCAACATCCACACTCACTTGGTGCACTACCGTGTCGACCTGGATGTGGCGGGTAGGACTCATCCAGCCAATAGCACAGAGTCCCACAGGAGGCAAGGCCAAAACTCCTCTGGGAGCAACAAGTCAGGAGCAGTTACCCACATGTAGATCTTAGCCTGGCCCTTGGGCTAGATGGAGGTTTACAGAGAGAACTGAGCAAGAACGTATGCATGGGGTGGAGATGGGGGCAGTGCCCAAGGGGTAGAACATGTCTCTGCTCAAAGCTTTGAAATGCAGTGTGGTTTTGCCTTAGAGGAATGATGTCACCATGAAAGAACAGCATGGCTGTGATGCCAAGTCAGCCTAATGTCAAAAATCACGTGGCCTCAGGCCACCAGGGCCAGAAGGGTGACTTCCACCTGCTCGGCCTCACTCACTGCTCTGGGCCCAGAGCACACTGCCTAGTCTCTCACATCTTCAAAGAGGTGGGCTGTCCCTTCTCTGGGATCGCAGCCACAGCAGATGGGCTTGAGCCCAGCTCTTGAGACACTGTGCAGAGCTGCGATGGAATTGCTACAGCTGCAGTGACAGACCTGTGAGCTGTCTGCTGGCCCCACTGGTTTTGGGGTTTTATACTTCCCCATAGTTAGGCCAGGGTATTATCTTCGTGGTTGATGATTGGCAGTTTAGGGGTCGTACAGAATAAGCAGGGTTCAGTTCTGGAACTTGATGCTCACTCTCCCTCTCCCCACATACCTCCAGGTACCAAGAATAGCTTCCAGACCCTGCACATGGAGCTGGAGAACATCACTGTCCCCTGGAGCCCACAGCACCACCTGGTCCAGCCCACTCTCAAGGAGAAGCAGTACTTCCGGGAGCACCAGGCAGCTTTCCGCTTCGGACAGACTCTGCCCAAGTATCTACTCTTTTCCAGCCCCAAGGAGAATCGCTGGGGCCACAAGCGCAGCTACCGCCTGCAGATCCACTCCATGGCTGACCAAGTGCTGCCCCCAGGCTGGCAAGAGGAGCAAGCTGTCACCTGGGCCAGGTGAGAAGACCCAGAGACGCTGGGGACAGTCAGGGCAGCCCTCAATATCACATGTTTGTCTGTGCTTCTATTTATAAGATGTTGTATATATGTGACTGTGGAGCTGGTTGTGCACATCTGTTTGGGGAGGGGCAATTGAAAATACATGCTGAACACATGGCCCTCAGGTAACAGTGAGTGGTCTGGCTGTTTTGTGGGGGGAAAGCTCTCATCTGGGGGAAGGCAGCCAAAGGTTTCGCCCATCGTTGACCTTGAAGGTGTTCCCCAGGGGAGCTGGGAGGCCTGCCCAACACCAAAAGCCCCCTGGATTCTCCTCGACCTAATAGGTACCCACTGGCCGTGACCAAGTACCGGGAGTCTGAGCATTGCAGCAGCAGCATCTACAACCAGAACGATCCCTGGGATCCCCCTGTGGTCTTTGAGGAGTTTCTACGCAACAATGAGGACATTAATCATGAGGTACTGGCCCTGCCCACCTCTGGCCTCATCACCCTCTGTTCAGTTCTGTCCCCCATCCCAGGAGCAGTGACCTCCTGTGTGGAGGACAAGTACAGAAGTCCCCGCAGATGCACCCATCACTCAAACGTGTGGCTTAGGAGAGTTTGGGGAAGTTTCCAGGAACAACTGCCAATGCCCGAAGGCCAGAGTGGCTTCCACTGGCAGGTGCTCGGCTTCACCCTGCCTTCTGACCCCCTCTCTCTCTTCCCCAGGACCTGGTGGCCTGGGTGACCGTGGGCTTCCTGCATATCCCCCACTCAGAGGACATCCCCAACACATCCACACCTGGGAACTCCGTGGGCTTCCTGCTCCGGCCCTTCAACTTCTTTCCAGAAGACCCTTCCGTGGCATCTAGAGACACTGTGATCGTGTGGCCTCGGGATGAGGGCCCCAACTATGTCCAGCGCTGGCTCCCTGAGGACAAGAGCTGCTCGATGCCCACCCCCTTTTCCTTCAATGGGACTTACAGGCCTGTGTGAAGGGCCCATGCGAGTAGACAGATGGCCTTACAGGATGAACAATAAACCTCAGAGAGCCCAGTGGTGTGTGCTGCTTTCAGGGGGAGGTACAGTGGGCCAGGCCCACATACTGCCCACACATGTGGGACACACACATGCATATGTGAGCACACCTGGTCCACATTCACCTCTTCTCCCACATGCATTCCAGAGAGGAATGCCATGACTCACGCGAAGGCGGCTCGCTAGGATGCTGGATTTGCCTCAGATTGGCTTCTTAAAACCTGGCCCAGCCTCCTATGGAGAGGCCCTAAGGAGTTCTCCTATGTCAGCAGGGGGGTATGCAAACTAGTACAACCCCAAAACTGATGCCATGGGGAACCTGGCAAAACTACCAGCAATGCTGCCCTGCAGCACGCTGACCCTCTCCAGGGGGCTTATCCCTAAGATCTCTCTATAAACACAGGGGAAATGTGTACACAGAGACACGCTGGGTGACAGCCCACGTCCAAGGACAATGAGCTTGGGAAGGACTGGTTGAAGACACTTGTCAAGAAGCGGGGTTAGGTGACTGTAGAAGACATGGGTGAAGGAGAACATGCTATGCACTGACGGGGAGAATCCACAAGATGTGTGAGATAAGAAAAGGGAATGAGTGCAGAGTGATACAGACTGCGAATTTTTGTGTAGGTGGGGAGAGGCTAGTCACGTGGTCTCCAGGTGGAAGATGGGCCTGGGATGATGAGAAGCTGAGTGGGGACAGGGCTTCCCTCTGTGAACCTTTCTACATGGTTGTGAAGGCTCGCATGGTTGTTTAAGTGTTGAGAGTCAGAGAGGGCTGGACACAGGGAAAGCAAGGTGGGAAGGATGGGCTGAGGACCAAGTAGAGTGGCCAGGACAGGACACTGGCAGGTGGAACAAGGAATTCTTCTCCTGCCCCTGGAACTGAGACAGCATCAGGGATCCTGGCCACGGCACCTCTGCAGGAGCAGCATCTCAGAGGGAATTCTAAGCATACTACCTCTCCTCCCCCACCCGAGAGCTATTTGACACTTAAATGCTTTTTATTCTGTTCTCCTCTATTGGTCATTATGGTCACCACTGCACCCACACTGAAGACAGACACCCACATCTCAAAGGGAGGAGTATCAAAAATATTAAACTGTGTTCTAGAACTGTCACTCCCATAACTCTCTTCCTCTAGAATTACGATGGTTCTACTTCTGCTGAAGCTTCAGAAATGTTTCCAGGAGTTCATGCCTTTTGGGGTTTTGTTGTTGTTGCTGTCATCGTCGTTCCAACTTCCCAAGTTATTCACATGTTGGAACAGTGCCTGCAGTCAGCAGGCCACGTTAGACATGCCGTGCTTTCTGCTTCCACGGTAGAGGTGCTTCACTTTAGCCCATAGCACTCATGCTTCCAGCAAAGCTGGTACGCCGTGCCAGTTCCCATGATGAAGCTACTTGATAGTGGTTCTACAGCCAGGCTTGGTGAGCCATCAGCACGCCACAGTGGATTAGCAATCTCAGTTGTAAACTCAGCAGAGAGAAACATCTGTAGCCTGTACTCATCATTTCTGGAGGACATCGCCCGGATCATCAAATAGTCCCTCCAGTAATACATCGGCACAACTCAGCTCTACGCAGTTGCCTTTCACAGCATCACACACTCTCAGCCAAAATGCTTACAACATTCCTGTCCTCCTTTACCTCCGCATGAGCGACCTGATGTTTAGTGAATTGCTGCTACCCTTGCAAGATCTGGGCTGAGTTTTTCTACATGTGTTTCAAGACATTTTCCCCAATAATCTATGCCATGATCCTCATATGGCACCCCAACATCACCAGGGAGCCTCTCCCAAAATGAAAACCTCTCTCCAAGGAATGAAATTACAAGCGCAGACCAAGATGCTTCTGAGTTCCCAGTAGCTGTTCTGACCTATCTACACACTGAAAGGCCGTACAGAGGTGGCTTAAAGAACAGGCCCAAGAACCCCTAGACCTCTGCTGCCACCTGCACATATGGTCTCTGTGACTCTGCTGTCTGTCCTTGTGTAAGGACTCCAATCACAGCATCAGTGCCCACCCTAATCCATATGACCTCATCATTTAAAACAAAGAAATCACTTACTAGGATGATACGGAAAAGATTAGCATGGCCTCTGTGCAAGGACGACATGCAAATCGGTGAAGCGTTCCATTTTGGTACAAAGGTTTTTTACAGGAAGATGGGTAGCCAGAAGGTCACAGGTGTTGCCTTTGCAAACACTTCCTGTGTTTTTTGACAAGAAATAAAATACATTATTAAAAAATTTGTTTGCTTATTTGAAAGACAGAGTTACAAATACAGTGGAAGAGAGAAAGATTTTCCACCTGCTGATGCAGTACCCAGATGGCCTCAACAATTGGGCTGGCCCAGACCAAAGCCAAGAGACAGAGGCTTCTTCCACATGAGCGGCAGGGGTCCAAGACTTTGGACCATCTTCCACTGCTTTCCCCCCACGTGGTTAACAGAGAGCTCTGTTGGAAGTGGAGCAATCGGAATTCAAGTTGGCATCCATATGGGATGCCAGTGTTGCAGGCAGTGGCTTTACACAACAAAGCCAGCCCCGTGACCTCATCTTCAGTTGGTTCTTCTCACAAAACACAGACCCTACTTCCAAATAAAGCCACATTTATGGGATTCTGAAGATTTTTTTTTTTTAGATCAAAACATCCCACAATGCAAATGTTTCCCCTCTCTCTCAGTTGCAGGGAAGTAAATGGACACAGAAGTCTGCGTAGTCTCTCCAGGACTGAGAACAACCAGTTCTCAAGTCTTTGGCCTCATGGAAACTATGAGGGATACTCCTCAAACTTGATTCTATTTTCCTTCTGTTTTACTTGCTGCAGAGACTAGAAAGATAAAACTGCATTCCCTAGATGCCTTAACAGGCAGAGTCGGAGTAGAATCACTTTCCATCCATTAGAAACATTTAAGTAAGATTTGGAAGCTGTCTTCCTGCCCTTGCCAACATTTTACTTGGCAGGTGCAGTCAGGGAATGGTGACAGTGTTTCCTTCCCCAGCCTCCTGCTTTTAGATGGTAGGACAGGCCAAGCATCCCCATGAACACATGTGTGGAGCTGCAAATAAATAAATCTTAAAAAAAAAAAATAGCTAACTCAACACAGATCAAAGACCAAAAATAACAGCTAAAACTCTTCTAGCAAAATGCAAGTGTAACTCTTTACAATCCAGGAGTAAGCAATGGCTTCTAAGCTAAGGCACCCAAAGCACATGCAACTAAAGAAACAAAAAAAGATGAGGGAGAGCTTCATCAAGATTTAAAAACCCTTATACTTCAAACGATCCCAGCGACAAAACGAGACAACTCACAGAAGGGAAAGGATATCAGCAAATCATATTTGATAAGGATCCTACAGCTTGAATGAAAAACTTTCACAACTCAGCAAAAATATGTATATAAATAATTTGATTTTTAAAACCACAAAGGGGGCCCGATGTGATGGCCTAGCAGCTAAAATCCTCGCCTTGAACCCGCCAGGATCCCATATGGGCGCCAGTTCTAATCCCGGAGGCCCCACTTCCCATCCAGGTCATTGACTGTGACCTGGGAAAGCAGTGGAGGACGGCCCAAAGCCTTGGGACCCTGCACCCACGTGGAGAGACCTGGAGGAAGTTCCTGGATCCTGACTTCGGATCGGCACAGCACCAGCCGTTGCACTCACTTGCGGAGTGAATCATCGGATGGAAGATCTTCCTCTCTGTCTCTCCTCCTCTCTGTATATCTGCCTTTGCAATAAAAATAAATTAATCTTTTTAAAATGATATAGATTAGCAAAATAATATTTAATAAGTTGAAACTTATAAACTTCCACACTTAACAAACAATGGTACAAAAATATTTCTGTGACCCAAAAGTGAAAGTTTATTTTAAAAAGACCTGGCGAGTATAAGCCACACAGTGAGACAGTATGGGTTTCATTTCATCAAGATTGTAGGTGTCCATTCAACAAAGGAAACGACACATCGAGTTGATGGCTATTGCAAATAAACAAAAGGTTAGTGATTCAAATATGAAATCAATTTCTGCAGATCTATAGGAGAAAGATAGGAACCTATTGTAGACATGGCAAAATGTGCAAGTAAGTAATTAATATGCAGACCCAAATTGATAACAAACACATATCAAGAGATGCTCCAAATCAGAAAATTAGGGAACAGAGTTACCAGATGAAAGCATGGTGCTGGGAGCACAGACACGCGTTTCATGCTGTTGGAAATAGAGCCTGACGTGGCCCTTTGGTGACACGGTCTGAATGTTCCTGGTGAGGCCGAGTGCACACACGAGCACATCCCATGACTCAAAAAGCCCCTGCAGAGCAGACGCAATCCAAAGAAACCTCATCCAGGACTATCAGGGAACGCGGCGTGCTCATCGTGGTGTTTGTCATGGCAGTGGGAGTAGGAGGCAAATTCTGTTTCCATCATTCGAGGAACGGGTGAGTCAAAGGAACTGAATGCACACCACCAAGGACTGAGCAGCGTGCTGTGCCCACCGGGTGCTCCCGGAAGCAGATACTGGGATGCAGGCAGGTTTGTTTGCTGAGGAGATAACACCTGAGCCCAGAATGACCAAGAAGCAAGACTAAGCATGGGAAGCCGCAGACCCGTAGCCCAGACCAGGCACCTCTGATAGGGGTGTCCATGGGGGGTGGCAGGAATGGCATGGCCCTTGAACTGCCACTCTGCTCAGTCGTTGCCTGGGGTCATCCAGAAAAAAACTGACACAGGCCCTGAAGAAGCTGACAGAGGGATGCATCAGCATGCTGAGCTTGAACACACACACACACACACACACACACACACACACACACACACACACGCACACACCATTAGGGAGATACAAATGAAAGCCACTATGAGCTCTCACTACACATGAATTCAAAAGCCTAAATTAAACCATTGTGATAATGACCGTTGATGAGGGTGCAGAGAAACTGGATGTCTCATCCATTACTGATGTAAATACAAAATAGTTGGCCAGTTTCTTCTAAAATTAAACTTCCACTTTCCACAAGACCCCACAAATCACACTCTGGGCATTTATCCCAAAGAATTGAAAATTGTATTCCTACAAAAGCCTGTATACTAATGTTCTCAGCAGCTTTAAGCATCCTAGCTGACTAAGAGCAACCCAGGTACTCCATGGAGGCTACATGGTCAAGCAAACGGACACAGGAGAAAGCTCTTGGTAATAAGGAGGAACGAAAGGGCAGGCTGCTCCCTCCTACTAGGCGCTGCTTGGAAGGCCTGTGTCCCAGATCCAAGAACCTGGGTGCAAGTCCAGGGCCTGGTCTCCATCCCAGCTTCCTGTTAAAACACACCCAGGGAGGTAAGCAGGTGATGGCTTGAGCAATTAGGTCTCTGCCACCTACCTGGAGGATGTAGACCAAGTTCCTGCTGCCTTGCCCTGGCCTGGCCCAGTCCCAGCTGTTACGGGAAATTGAGGAGTAAATCATCAGACAGAAAATGAGTGTGTGTGTGTGTGTGTGTGTGTGTGTGTGTGTGTGTGTGTGTGTGTGCGCGCGCGCGTACCTTTCAAATATACAAAGAAAATTAAGAAAACAGGAATGAACTGCTGACATACACAACAGCTGCAGTGACCACTGCGAAGCACTCTGCTCAGTGGAGAGGTTAATCTCAACTTGAAACATCTCCACATTCTGAAAATGGAAAAAGTACAGGAAAGTGAAGAGAAGATGGGGCTGGTGTGGCAGGACGTATGGGAATGAAAACGAGGAGCAGGAAGAAATTTCTTGGCAGGAATGAAGCAATCTCCCTTGAGGCAGCGGTTACACAAATCTACGCTGGAGATCAAATTGCACAGAATTGTGCAGAGGAAGAGAAATGAATGCAGTTTTTAACATGGTGACAACGGGGTGACTTGTCTAGTTCATGGAATTGTGGTTTGCTGGTTTTACGTGGTACTCCAGCGACATGTCTTGAGGGTGGCACTGTGGTATGCTAGGTTAAACCACTGCCTTCAATGCTAGCACCCCCATATGAACACAGTTGGTGTCCCAGCTACTCCACTTCCAATCTAGCACCCTGTTAAATTCCTGAGAAAGCAGAGAAAAGATGGCCCAAGTACTTGGGCCGCTGCATCCATGCAAAGGACCTGGGAGGAGTTCCAGGCTCCTGGCTTCAGTCTGGCCCAGCCCTAGCCACTAGGACCATTTGAGTAGTGAACCAGCAGATGGAAGATCTCTCTACATATCTATCTATCTCACCTTATTTCTCTGTAATTCTGCCTTCCAAACAAAACAAATCATAAAAAAAGACTTATCTTAGTCCATTCAAAACTTATTATGTCCCATCAGCGGGAGAAGTGTATTGCTCACAGCTCTCGGGTCTAGAAGTCCAAGACTAAATCAGCATCGGGTTCAATGTCCGGGAGGGCCCACTTCCTGGTTCATGGACTAACCACCTCCCTACCATGAAAGAAAGAGATAAGAAAGGGCCCTGTTTTAAACTCTCAAATTTCACATGAATATATACAAATAGGGGCTGATGCTGTGGGACAGCCGCATCTTCATTCTGGCATCCCAAACTGGAGTGCTGCTTCAGGTCTCCAAGCAAATCATCTCCACTTCTATTCCAGCTCCTTGCTAACGTTCCCCGGGAAAGCAGCGAAAGATGGGTCTAAGTGCTTGGGTCACTGCAGGCGCGCGGGGGATCTAAGTGGGGCTCCTGGCTCCTGACTTCAGCCTGGCTGTCACGGCCATGGGATCTGGGGGGAGGGGCGGGCACTAGTAAACAAGAGACCTCGCTCTCACACTGTTTCTTTCTCACTGTCCCAACCACTCCCTAATTGTTCTTTCAATTAAATACATAAATTTTAGGCGGGGCGGGAGGGGGGGAATGCATACAGCTACAAAATCAGATAACCATTCAGACTTTATAAGAATACATAGAAAAGCAAAGTCATGGACCAGATTTTAGAAGAAAAGCTGTTGCTGCTCTTTCTGCCCTTAATTTTTCCATCAGTTCATCTCCTTTCATTTACCAGTTTCCCTGGAACGGCACCCCCCAAAAAAACAAGGCGCCTTCCCGCAGCGTCTGCACGCTAGGTGGCGCCGCTGCGCCCCACATCTGCAGTTCCTGCAAGTCATGAACCTCCTAGGTCCCTGCTGTTGGCACAGCTGCCTCCAAAGCCAAGATCCAAATAGGTGCACCTGAGGAGCCCAGGGCAGGGTGAGAGGCTAGGGACAGCGTCACCACAGACCCGTCCTCCAGACAATCAGGCTGTCCTCACAAGCCGCCCGGGCACAAGTCTTACTGCCCACTCCTCCTTCCTCGCCTTGGTCCAAGGAAGATCTTCCCCAGCCCCTCTGAGCATCCGTGCTCATCTCTTCCCAAGCTGAGACTACCTGGTGGTTAATTTCCAACCTGGAAGAATGGGCCACCGGTTCGCATGAGGAAAGACGGCCCACAGGAAGGACTAAAGCCTACAGACACTTGTGGTCTTGACGAGGAGGGCAGCATACTTCATTGAATTCTGTAGACTAACCGCCTCTTGTGTTTGGGCGAAGTAACAGAACCATCTCCAGCTAGGTTACAAACAGAGAACGTTTTTCAGCAACACCTCAGGCTTTCCTAACCATGGAATCCACCAGGAATTTGGTTCATGGAAACCAGAAGCTCGCAATTGACTAACCCTGTTCAACCGCCAGGATACCCAGGAGCCCTGGTGAGGCCACAGGAGCTGCTTGAAGGCTGTCCGGCCGTCTCCCAGCCCTCGGCTACCAAGAGGAGTGACCGTCCCCGTAGTGGACCACGGACATCACAGTCCAACACAGTGGGCTTAACCCAGAACACAGACACAAAGAGCAACACAGCTTAAAAGAGACACACCTCCTCCTGGGTCCCCACCTTTGCCCCCGACTTTCTACTCCATTTCCACAAAGCAGAGACAGTGCACACCCGCATTATCCTCCTGCTCTTGCTTCCCCCACCGATCCCATTCCTTCTGACTCTTCCTCTTCCCAACCATCCACCCAAGTGGTGGCCAGCATGGCACTCTCGGGGCCCTCTCTCCGTCCATTCAGGCCTTGGCCTCCGTCTGTGGTTGGTGGCATCATTCCTGTGCAGCTTCAGGGGCGCCCCGGCTAACAGTCACTGTACCCTACTCCCGTTTGCCAGCGCTCTCAGTCACTCACCCCTACCCTCAGGATCTGGTGGGAAGGTATGGCTGTGACCCAAGACAGGTATACTTGGGAAACCCCAGGGCCAAGGAATGTGAATTAGGCACACTTTGCATTACACATACGATTCAACAAACCCATCCGAACAGCTTTTATTTGTACAGTGTGGGGAAGGCAATTCTTTTTGAATTATCTTATTTACACAAAGGGAGCAGATCGCAGTTATTTCGCGGTATAGATTTAGGAGCGCGGCGACACTTCCCACCCCACCCTCCCCCCTGCCCGGATTCTCCACCCAGCAAGGTAAATCTTTACACTATTAAGACAAACTCATTATAGGAATTAGACAACACCCCTTTAGACCAAATGGTACAATATTAAAAACATCACTCATTTTTATCCTTCTCTTTTTTGATTTTTGAATTTATCTGAACATTGATTGAAAGCTTTTGAAAACACTAACAGCGTAAGACTAATGTTGCACACAAAGAGTAGGCCGGCCTGAGATCCTGCACCCCATAGCATTCAAGTTCTGGCTGCTAACTTTTTTACTTTTAAGATTTTTTTTTTTTTTGAAAATCAGATATACAGAGAGAAGGAAAGACAGAAAGGAATATCTTCTGTCTGTTGATTCACTCCCCAAATGGCCACAACAGACAGAGCTGCGCCAATCTGAACCCAGAAGCCTGGAGCCTCTTCCAGGTCTCCCATGTGGGTGCAGGGTCCCAAGGCTTTGGGCCATCCTTGAATGCTTTCCCAGGTCACAAGAAGCGGGGCTGGATGGGAAGTGGAGCCGCCGAGATTAGAACTGGTGCCCACTTGGGACCCCAGCAGGTGCAAAGAGAGGACTTTAGCCGCTAGGTTATCGCACCAATCTCGGCTGTTCACTTCTGAGCCAGCTCCCTGGTAATGCACATGGGCCCCTGCCAAAGCCCCTGGTTCCTGACTTCACCCTGGCCCAACACTGGCTTTTGCAGCCATCAGGGGAGTGAACCATTTCCCATTGTCAACCCGAATAACAGAGAGAGGCTCTCCACGCACAGTGATATTGTCTGAGACTCCCGAGACTGCAGTGGGAATGCCTATGCCGTGGAAACTCTGGGTGTCATGCAGTGCAAGGGGGTTGAGGTAAAGGGAGTTTTTGTGCAACGTGTTTTGAAATGATGATCCTTGTCCACAAACCGTGACAACCAACAGTGACACCAGGCAGAGGCTGAGTTGAACAGACAGCAGCTGGGCTGTGGCTCCAGCAGTTACCCATCATGCCTGCTGCCAGGCACAGGTGCCTGGGAGCCCCTTCTTCCCTGTTGTTATTCCTTTGTTTGCTTGCTTGTTAATTTAAGATTTATTTATTTTTACTCGAAAGGCAGATTTACAGAGAGAAGGAGAGACAAAGGGAGATCCTTCATCCAATGGTTCACTCACGAAATGGCCACAACTGGGTATGGACCTCCCAAATTCCATACCTGATACTTTCACGGTCACTCTTTTCATGAATTTCATTTCTGCTCTGGAGTAAAGGTGGAGCCTTTGTCTTTTGACTCTTCTTAGCTTCTCTTCTCCCAAAAAGTCTCTACTTATTACCAAGCCAGTGTTGACCCAGCGTCAAGGTTGAAAGGATCTCACAAACCACGTGCCCTGTTCCAACCCCTGTGGGAGCCACGCACACGGATGAGCGCGACCCCGCATGTCCCAGCGTCAGGGGTCTCCCATGCACCCCTGCCACCTTGGGGACTCCCCTTATCTTCCCCAAGTTTGTCCCATGGTCAGCAGAAGGAAGTACTAATGGGTTCAACCCACACAAAGCCACTTCGCCCACGGCTCCAACCGCCGTCAATTCGTTTTTTGCTCAGGCTGCTGCCAGGTTAAGCTCCCCTGGTGTTAATTTCCCGCTCAGCAAAGCCGTGAGTCATCTAACTACTGCTCTGAGCCCGGAGCCTGAGGAACAGAGGTCACGTGGACGCCTTTATTTAGTACCTAGTTCCCAACCTGGCGGCGGTGGGGAAGTGGAGGGGGAGGAGCACCGGCACAGCTCCTGGGATGGGAGGCCGGGGTCCTCATCGGAGCCCACCGAGACTCGGGACGCTGGGGGTCCTTGGCCTTTGTCGTGGGCGGAAAGCCCAAAGGGATGCTGGTGGCAGGCTGAACGACTGGACCCGAGAACCTCGCAGGCCTTGCGGGGAGGGATGCCATCTTCCAGGGCGCCACCAGGTGGCGCACAACACCCCCCACGCCGCGGGCAGGAGCCCCTTGGCAACCTGGAACTGGCCGGCGGCCCTGCGGCTGCAGCCTGACCAGACAGCGCACAACCAGGATGGTTTCACCTCATGAGCTTCAGAACAGGGGCCTCCTGGCTGATACAAAGGCTTCCATGAAGGCAGCAGGGACCTACCTCCTTCGTCTCGACAACCTCTACCCAGGGCGCACCTTGCACAGCCTCCTGGTATTGCCACACCCCGTGGGATGGCGGAAGCGCCCTGCAAGGGCCTCACACGTGCAGGAGGTTCCCCCCGCAGAAGCTCTTAGCCCTAGCCTCTCCTCACAGTTGACTGGCCACATGGTAGCGTTTGTGGAGGCTGAGGGACTGGAATCTCTTAGCTTAGGTTGGCTGCCCGGGATCCTCTCCAACCCCAGGTGGTTTGGAGAGTCAGCCTGGAAAAAAGACATGAGGCTGGGTATAGGAGGAGAGCAGCCAGCAGGCTGTGCGGCTGATCTCGGCACCTGCCCAGCGTGATTTGCAACACGGGAAACAGCCATTCCCAGGGAAGCCCTGACGCCCAAACACGAGCCCACCTACACTCTGCTCCCACACCTGCGGCATGTCCACCTCCAGCACGTCCAAGCCAGCTCCCTGCCCCGCCCCAGCTCAAGAGGGTCATCCAGTCCGTCACTGTGTTCCTGTCCCTGTCAGCCGTACCGAGGCCTAGGAAGCCATCCTGGGTGCTCGCCACCCCTCCCCAACCCCTCTTTGCCCTTGGAGCTCACCCCTTAACATTGCTTGAATCCCTTCCCTCCCCTTTCCCTGCTAACTTCCTGCCCGAAACTTGGAGCCTGAAGTGTGTCCGCAGTCTCCGCCCACCACACCAGCCCTCAGGCTTGCTTCAAATCCAAAACGAACCACATCACTCCCTGGACCGAAGTCTCAGTGGTGGGGCTGGCATTGTGGCTTAGCTAGTTAAGAAGCAGCACCCCATGTAGGCACCAGTTCGAGTCCCAGCTGTTCCACTTTGGATCCAGATTCCCGCTAAGGTAGCTGGAGGGGCAGTGGACAATGCCAGAGGGGCAGTAGACAATGCCAGAGGGGCAGTGGACAGTGCCAGAGGGGCAGTGGACAGTGCCAGAGCACTCAGGCCCCTGCCATCCAGGAAGAAAACTCGAACAGAGGTCTCAGTTCTTGGCTTCAGCTCTCATGGCCACGTAGGGCGTGAACCAATGGATTGAAGATCTCTCTCTCTCTCTCTCTCTCTCTCTCTCTCTCTCACTCTACCTTTTCAAATACATTCATAGATCTTTTCTATTTAAAAAAAAAAATCATTGACTGCCCCACTGTCTTTAAGGGGGAAAAAATCAAAATTATCAAGGTGAATTATCAAGACTTTAGGACATAATGCATCCCTATGTCTCCTAATACACATTAGCATTTGTTTTATTTATTTGTTTATTTATTTATTTATTTGAAAGAGTTACAAGGAGAGAGAAACAAAGATCCAACTGAGCTGAGCCAATTCAAAGCCCAGAGCCAGGAGCTTCTTCCAGGTCTCCCATGCAGGTGCAGGGGCCCAAGGACTTGAGACATCCTCCATTGCCTTCCCAGGGAGCCAGATGGCAAGTAGAACAGCCGGGGCTCAAACTGGCACCCATGTGAGATGCTTTACCTGCTACCGCACAGCACAGCCATAAGACACACTGGCACCGAAAGAGCATTCACTGCCAGGGGGCAGTGCCTTGAGTCCTGACAGCAACAGAAAGATTCAGGAGAGAGAAAGAGAGAGAGAGAGAACGAGGAGCAGAGAGAGCACCCCTGTGGCTGTGTCCTCAGAAAACTTCCTTTTGTCACTTCTAGAACCCTGTGGTTGACCTAGCCCGGACTCACTCCCCCCTCTTTCTGTTCCCTTCCTTCCGTCCCACTTTCCTTCCAAGGTCTCTAGAATAGGACTTCCCTGCCCCTGCCCATTCCAAATTGCCCCCCGCCTGCTTTCTCGGCCCTATTTCTCCCCCAGATGCTGTGGCCTTAAAACACTGGCCTCATTTTTATTCCAACATTATTTAAGGTCCCCATGGCTGCCTAGGCCCAGAGCTGGCGGTGCCAGCATGCAGGCCTGCGCCCCCCAAGCCAAGGCGCCACTTCCACTGCAGCGGCGAAGGGTTTGACAGTTTGTTTCTGCTGAGTCACACCAAGTTTTGTGTTTCCATAAAACACGATGCAGAGACTTTCCAAAGCGATCAAGTGCTCGCGGCAGAAACGTCATGGAAATCTACAAAGGAGGTCACTAACCCACCTGCAGACCCCACTGCCCCCCTCTGTATTTCTCTCCAATCTGTCACGTACGTGAATTTTAACACGAAGGCTGACTTGGTTACAGTCATCACTTAACCTCCTGTGAGCAGCATTTTGCAGATCTTGAAAATTCTGTGAAAACCTTGCATGCAGTCCGTCCATGGTTACTAACACGGTAGCTGACAGCTCTCTGCTAGTGCTTGGGTTCCGTTATGTAACAATGTACCTGCAATTTCTCCAGGAAGTATTATCACAAGTGAGAAAGCAGGATTAGAAAGGTTAAATAACCTGCCCTTGATTACACAGCAATGAGTCCCAATTTCCAACCCAAACCCCCTGATTCACAGCCGGTGTTCCGTCTGTGCTGCCCCCACCACCCCCTCTGCCCATGTCTGCACATCTGATGCCCAGGTGTGTCCACACACTGCCCGTCTGCAAAACCCCAGCCTTTATTCATCACTGAAATTGTAGTGTGAAGCCAGTGGCTGAGCTGGAGCCTTGCTCTGTGTGTGCTGGGCGAGCCGGTGGGGTGTTGGGGTGCACATGGAACAAGTGCCCTTTCACGATACCAAAACCATAGAATAACCAGAAGCCTACAGTTTGTGCAGCAGTGCTGGGCTACATCAGGGTAACGCATCAGCTGCAACATCAATATCCCATATGGGCATTGATCCCAGCCCCTCTACTCCACTTCCAGTCCCTCCCTGCTAATAATGCTCATGTGAAAGCAGCAAAGGATGGCCCAAGTGTTTGGGCCCTGCCAACCATGTTGGAGACCCAGAGGAATTCCAGCCTCCTGGCTTTGGCCAAACTCAGCCGTGTTGCAGCCATTTGGGAAGTGAACCAGTGGATGGGAAATCTGTCTCCTTGTCTCCTTTTCTCTCTCTTTGTAACTCTGCTCTTCAAAAAATTAAAATGAGTCTTGAAAAATAAATCATTTTAACATTTAAAGACAGTATTCTCCAAATGCCCAGGAAGCACCATGTCCAAACTTTAAAAAACAGCTCCTATATAATTGCCAAAAAAAAAAAAATAAGGCTGTGTATTAGTCATCTTTTTATTACTATAATAAAATACCCGAGACAGGCTGACTTAGGAAGGAAAGAATAGACTACTTAGATCAGGTTTTGGCACTTGCGGCCCCAACAGTGCAGTATAGGCTGTGGCTCTGGCATCGGGCCTCACAGATGGTGAGGACGAACCGCATGCTGAGCAAGGAGGCAGGGAGGGCTGGGGAGCGGAGGGCAGAGGAGCCAGACCCTAACAACCTTCCCAGGGCACACCCACAGTGACCGCGAGCCCCCACTGCGTCTCACCTCGAAACACCATGGTTAGATTACTGCCCTCTTTGTTCCATGAGCGTGGGGCTCTGGGAAATGGACTCCTGAGGGCAGAGGGACCAACACAGCAGGTGCCAGCCAAACACAGTTATTATGTAACAAACAGCCAGAAACCTTGCCCAATATTACAAAGCAAAACAAAACAGAAACGGGAGGTATAGGAACAGAAGGGAAAAACAGTAAAATCTGCGGACAATAGGATAGTCTATGTAGAAGTTGGTACTGATAATTTGACTGATAAGAATTGCTAGATGAAGGTAAGATCAACTTACAAAAATGGACAATTTTTCTCTGTACCAGAGTAATCACTAATAATATATGGGAGAAAATTGAATATTGCGCCCCCTGGCAGCCAAAGCTGGAAAATGCCTAGAA
The DNA here is from genome assembly GCF_017591425.1 of Ochotona curzoniae. Classification (NCBI taxonomy): domain Eukaryota; kingdom Metazoa; phylum Chordata; class Mammalia; order Lagomorpha; family Ochotonidae; genus Ochotona; species Ochotona curzoniae. The sequence goes on along the minus strand of NW_024467095.1, from coordinate 20,339,182 downwards.
AACAAAGCAGTGTTGCTCATGGGGGCTTGTTCACCCTGCACTGAAGCAGATAAAACACAATCTAAATAAATGCAAGCATCCTTGGTGTTAGAGGAGACCATTCTTCAAATTGTTTTCAACTAAACTTAAATTTCACTCAAAAATTATTAGCATTATTCATAATTGCTATCTTAATTAAATTCCAATTTTTCTGGGGATTTAAGAAACTTATCACGTGATTTTTTTTTTAAAGATTTATTTTATTTATCTGAAAGGAAAAGAGGAAAAGAGATCTTCCACCCACTGGTTTACTCCCCGAATGGTTACCTGGCTGGGGCTGGGTCAGGCCACAAGCAGGAGCCTGGAGCTTCTGCAGAGTCCAGGGACCTCCTTCTTCTGTTTCCATCTTTCCCAGGTACATTAGCAAGGCACTGGACCAGAAAGGAACATCCAGGGTTCAAACTAGCCCCGTTATGGGATGCCAAGGATAAACATGCTCAAATTACTACGGTAATGCTTTAAAAAGAACAAAGAATGACTTATCTTACCGGAATGCAGACAAATTGCAACACAAAAATTATAAACAGGTAAATTGCTGGCACCATGAACCAAAAATAGAGAACCTGGATCAGACTCACATTCAAGTACATAAGGAAACTTGGTTTATGATAAAGATGGCACCACCCATCACTGCAGGAGGAACTTGTTGCGCTAATGGTTGTTGCAAAGCTCACTATATGGGTAGAGGGCTGCTGTATTTCCACCAAGCAGCCAAGTTAAATATCTAAATGTAAGTATAATAGCTATAAAGCCAATAGAGAGAAATATGCAATAATGCACTTGGCTCCTAGGGTGGAATTCAGGGACAATCCCATGAGACCAGAAAAGCACAAAGTACATAACAAAAATGGACGTTTTCACTGTGCTGAAGTTAGGGATGTTCTGTTCAAAAAGCAAACACACTCTAGCCACACACACACACACACACACAACTAATGCCAGACTGGCAAAAGACATTTGCAACATCTGAAAGTGGCTTTAACACAATGCATAAGAAAAGCAAGCAGACAGAGCGGCTGGCAGAGGGAATGGATGCACAAGTCACCACAGAAACAGCCCGGTTTGCTGGACGAGGACCTGCAGCGTGACCTGAACGTGCCTGGAATCAAACAAAAGAATGTGCCACGATGTAATTCTTCCATCCCATTAGAGTGGGAAGCCTAGGAGAGTGAGAACCTGATGCTATCTGTCACTCATGGCTCCCCAAAATTTTACAAGCACCTCCTCACAGCTGCCACCATTTGAATATTGTTCTCACCCTCCAAAACGCGTGTTTAAGAGGTGATTGGGGCAGGTGTGTGGAGCCAACAGGCTAAGCGGCTACTGGGGACATCGCGTATTGGAATGCTGTTGGAGCCCCGCCTAGTCTGCTTTCAACCCAGCTGTCTGAGAGTGCACCTGTTGTAGCTGGGAGGGAGTGAGCAGGAGCTACAGGAGTGCCACCCAGAGGGGATTCCACACACGCCCACACACACACCTGGGCACTACCCTCACTCTGATGCCTTAGAAAATTAAACAATGACTACAATGTTCAAACCAGGCACAGACAACAAAAACCTGGAGACACAGGGGAAACCCCAGGGGAGTATGAATCCTTCCCCCTGGGAATAAGCAGGAAGTCAGGAAAGGAGACCCCAAAAGCAGAGTCAGTGTACAAGAGAAGGGGCCCAGTCCCTGCTCTCTGCTGGGTAGTGGTAAACGCATTGCACTGATCCACTGATCCTGCATAAGCAATGCGCATGAATGGTGCACGGGCATCTTCAAGGGGCGCAGAACCTAAGCCAGGCTGTGGATGAAAGACGGAGGGGAAGGAAGGCAGGAGTGCCGTGTGTGTTTGTCATGGGAAAATCCTGTGGGGAAAAAGTGTGGGAGTCAGGGCAGGTCTCCTGCCAAGAGGGGGACACTGGGGGGAAACGTTTGTCATTAAGTAAGGAAACAGACTCATTTATATTTCCATGGGGCTGGGTGTCATGTCCCAGAGGCCATGGGAAGACTTGGGGGTCAGACCTCTTTTCCCTTATCCAAGAGGGTCCATGTGCCAGGGACACGTGGGCCACCTGCGGAACCTGCCCATATTCCACTAGTCGTAGCATCTCTGGCACCTGTGAAAATGTGTGGCTGATGGGAGTGGGTGTTGTGGTGCTTCAGCCTTAAGAATTAAACCTCTGTGGCATCAGCGTCCCACGTGGGCTCCTGTTCAAATCCCAGGTATTGCCCTTCCAATCCTCTCTGTAATAATGAACCTGAGAAAACAGAAGATAGCCCAAGTGCTTGGGCCCCTGTACCCACATGGGAGACCCAGAAGAAGCTCCTGGCTCCTGGCTGCTGCTTGGTCCCAGCCCTGGCTGATAGGGAGTGAACCAGTGGATGGAAGCGCTCTCTCTCTCTCTCACCCTCTCTCTCTCCCCTCTTTGTTACTCTGCCTTTCAAATAAATAAAATACATTTTTTTAAATGTATGGCTGAATTTCCTGGCCCACAAGGCACTCAATATGGTTTATAAGAAGTAAATAAATTAGGGCCCAGCACGATAGCCTAGCAGCTAAAGTCTTCACCTTGAATACACTGAGATCCCATATGGAAGCCAGTTCTAATCCCAACAGCCCTGCTTCCCATCGAGCTCCCTGCCTGTGGCCTGGAAAGCAGTAAGAGGATGGCCCAAAGCCTTGGGACCCTGCATCCACGTGGGGGACCCAGAAGAAGCTCCTGGCTCCTGGCTTTGGATTGTCGCAGCTCCAGCCGTTGCGGTCACTTGGGGAGTGAATCAACAGATGGAAGACCTTCCTCTCTGTCTCTTCTCCTCTCTGAATATCTGACTTTGCAATAAAAATTAAATAAGTCTTTTAAAAAGGAAGAAGTGAATAAATTGGGGCTGCCGTGGTGGCTCAACAGGCTAACCCTCCACTCGCAAGCACCAACATCCCATGTAGGTCCCAGTTCACATCATGACTGCTCCACTTTCCTTCCAGCTCTCTGTGGCCTCAGAAGACAGTGAAGAATGGCCCAGAACCTTGTGACCCTGTGTCCACATGGGAGACTCAAAGGAGGCTGCTGGCTCCCGGCACCTGACTTTGGGTCTGCTGAGCTTTGTCAGTTGCAACCATTTGGGGAGTAAACTAGCAAACGGAAAATCTTTCCCTCTGACTCTCCTTCTCTCTATAAATTTGCCTTTCCAATAAAAATGAATAAGTCTTTTAAAAGGGGGGGAGAAGTGACTAGAAAAGGGCACAGAATGTTCTTTAGCCAAATGCCTTGCATGGTTGCATTAAAAAGCGTTGCAGACTGCCATACTGCACCTGCTTAACACTGTCTGGCAGCAGAGGAAGCTGGCTTCACTTTTCCCCTCCAACTAAAGCCCCTTGCCGTCGCTGTTGGTCAAGTTGGACAGAAAGCAGAGGTGCAGCTCACCTTGAAGGGGAAAAGGCAAGACTACTACACTACACGGAGGATGCGCAGTCTGCCCCCACGCCCCGGAGGAGGCGGGCGGAGCAGCGGGTACTGTGGGAGTCAGCAGTCCGGAGAGCCAGCGCTGGCACCTGGAGCTTCTCCCATTCAAGGTGATGCCTGCTGTTACTCAGCGTACTCTTTGTAGGAGGACAGCAGGCCTTTGTTTTCTAGAACGCATTCTGCCCATTGTTTCTCTTAGAAAGATGGACTCTTCTCAGAGAGAGAGAGCGCGCGCCTGGAGCCTAATCAGGGTCTCTAAGGAAGGAGCCTTCCCTGGAGAGGAGTCCTGCAGAGATGGGCTCGGGGACTTGAGAAGCGCGGGGAAAATGAGCACAGCTGAGCTCTGGCAGGATCCACTTAAGACTGGAGAGTGTAGACTGGAGAACAAGACGGCCAGCAGCGCTGTTGGCGACCGCCTCCAGGACACGGCACGGGGGGCCGGGGCGCACAGCCAGCAGAGCGCAGCCTGGGGTGGGAGCGGAGCCCAAACACTGGTGCACTGCTTCCAGGAGAGCATCAGAGATGTGTCCCCAAGCCTGATGCTTCACATCAAACACAAGAGGCTACACAGAGGATAACAGATTAAATAACAGTATTCAAATATCAAAATAGCTAAGATTACCCCCCTCTGGATCTACATTAAATCACCACAGTCAGAATGGATTATGTGTTTCTTAACAAGACTGTTGGGAACAGAGCCTCAATAGATTAAAGGGAGAAGCAAGCTTCAAAATGCAGTCTCATTTCCACAGCTCAGTGTCTCTGCCGCGAGGCTGCAGGGACCTTTCTGGGGACACCACGGCTCTGTAGGCAAGGCCTCAGGGTGATGGTCTAATTCATCCCTTCAGACTGACTCTTTCCCACACAGATCCACAAGGGACATATGTCACTCTTGTCATCAGAAAAATAAAAATAAATGAGGGACGTCCCCCAGAATGACCCCCGAACTCCCAGATGTGTTGTCTCAGGGGTCACTTTATCAAATCAATGTCTTCACGAAGAACAAATTCTGCATCCCCAAATTAGCTCAAAGAGACAGGGATTTCCTTGTCCACAGTGGCCAGAGGAAAGCAACTCAGGGTGGGACAGCTGCTTGTGGAAGACACCAAAGGCCCAAACTTCAGACTTCCTCCAACTTCCTTCTCTGACAACAGTGGGTATCATTTTGTCCTCTTTGTCACAAAATGGCTGCTTCTCTTCCAGGCTTCATATGTATATTCCAGGTAGGTAGAAGGAGGAAGGGCAAAGCTTTATGTCTGTTATTCTGGGGAAACACACACAAACACACACACACACACACACACACACAAACACCACTTAGGAATTTCCACTTCATTGCATTGGCTGGGACCAAAGCATACAGCTACCCTTAGCTGCAAGGTAGCCTGGGGAAGTGAGAATTCCCTGCCCCACAGCTGCTGCCAGCCAATAGGAAAGAATGGGAAGTAGGGGTGGTAGCTGTCCAGCACGCACAGCATCCAGGGATGATCATTTTAATAGCGGAAGGTTGACATTTCTATGGACAAACTCTCACATATTCACTCCCAGTCCAACCTCTGGAATTCTCATGTTTCCCATCAGGACACCTCCCCTCTTAGTATCCGGGAAACAGAAGTAAAATGATTAAACTAACATGGCCTGGTGAAGGTGGACTCAACCTCAGGCACTGGCCAACGTGCAGGCCATCGCCCGAGCCGTGGCAGGGCCTGAGCGTGCAGGCCATCACCCGAGCCGTGGCAGGGCCTGAGCGTGCAGGCCATCGCCCGAGCCGTGGCAGGGCCTGAGAGCTGTCCCTGCCCGAGAGATCAGAGCTCTGGGGACTTGACCTAACTGTCCACATCACTCAGCTCTGGCTGAACAGACACTGTCAGCTGCTGTCTTTTGGTTTTGATGTCCATTGTTCCCAAGTCTCCTTTTCTCTCATCACATTAATCTGTTGAGCTTTAATCGTGTCAGCTGGCTACTTTGTGCTGGGCCTAGAAGGCCTCTGACTCTTGCCATCAGTGTGCGTTCTGGTAACCAACATGCAGAGCCTGGAAGGCCCCTGGAGTCCTGCTGGCCGGGTGACCAAAGGTTAAATGTGCAGCTTGATACAGCCACTGACCTGCGGTCACCAGGGCAGGCTGTGTGGTGCTGCTTCTCATCAGGGTCCCTGAGCAGCATTCTCCCAGCATCACTGAAAGTGTTGGGGGTTGTTTTTGCCTGGAGAAGAGACAGTTACAGCGAATAAGGCATCTGTCTGACATATCTGAGTTGTTGTCGGGGGGGGGTTGGGCTTAGAGGGCTGCTGGAAGAAGAATATGACTCATAGATGGAAGTTGTAGAAGATAAATTTCACCCAATAATAGCCATTGTCCAATTAAGTAACACAGGCCTCCTTCCTGGTTAAAGTTCATCCATCCAGAATGTGGAGGACAGAATTTTCATGTGTAAATTCCATGGAATATTCTAGAAGTAAGAAATTTATATTCAACCCTGGCCCAGGATCATTCTCAAAGTTTTTAACTTATTTAACTTTAATCTCGTTTCCTTTCTTCTTCTGAAGAATCTAAAAATATCTTCCAGAAACATCCTTAAGGCTGCCAGCCTCAGCACCACATTCCTGGCCTCTATGGTATCCTAAGCTTCCTCCAATTCTGGTCTGAGTATGAAAATGTGTGTTGAGGGCAGGGAGAGTTCCTAGCATTCCAGATGAGGTCATGCCAGGAATCTACTAAAGGAATTGGGATTCATGCAAAAGTAAAACAATCTCATGTTGGAGTGAAGGACTAAGATGTGTGAGTGCTGTCATCAGTGCCACCAAGTAACTCTGAGCTCCTGTAGAGTCTCCCAGACTGCCTGGCCATGAGCCAGGGCCGTGCTCTCAGAGCTGTGTGCCTCTGCCTTCACATGGCAGCCACTGTTCAGGCTGCCTGGGAGAGGGCAGAGTGGCAGGATGCAAGCCACTCCATCCCAGTCACTGCACAGAGGAGTGCTCCCAGGCATTTGGTATGAACAAAATCAAAACGCATTCTGGGATAAGGCTCTGAGATGTAGAGTCAGCAGGCTGTGGCAGTTGGCATTGCCTAGTCTAGGGAATGGTTTACCTGGCTTTGTCACAGTCCTTTAAATGTGCCTGACCACGTATGGGGAGGATTCCCACTATACACACGCAGTAACTGACCTCCAGGGAATGCGACCAACTGGCTCAGTTAGGGAGGGGAGAATTGCAGGTGAGAAGGCTCTAGGAGATGAGCTAAACACTAGGCTTGCCCTCTCAGAAACCTGAGGCAGCCACAAGAGGGGAAGCTCAGCCACCATCCAGGGAGGTGGAGAGGGATGCTGGCCTGCAAGTGAACTCACTGTGAAGCTCCTGTGCCCCCAGGAAGGGTCTCAGAAGGACAGGGGGCTGTTCTGTGGCTTGCCAAGGCTGTGAGCCTGGATGGGACTGTGTGCATTTCCCAGCGGAGAAGCAAAGGCTGCAGCTCAGCAACTACAGGAGGTTGTGGCATCTCTTGAACTCACCTGCGAGAGAGAGGAGCAAGGGTGTGGAGGCAATTCCCCAAGGAGAGAAGAAGGCAGCTTGAAGGTGACCATGCAAGATGGCCAAGGAGTATGAGGCAGGGAGGAAATCCAAGCTGGATCTGAAGCAACTTGGAGAGAGGTCAAGCTTTGGATGGTGTCTTCTCCTAACAAAGCCAAGACAAAGAGCAAGCATGGAACAGCCTGGGGGCTATGGTGGCCTCCTACTGGGTAGTGCCCAGCCCAGACTAGAGATGGACCACCCAAATCTGCAAGATCAGCTTCCCTAGACAGAACGGGATTCCCAGGAATACAGGGCCAACCCAATGGACCATTACCTTGGTAGGAAACATCTGGAGGAGAGAAGAGAAAAGTAAGCATGGACCACCCAAATCCCACCTTGAGCAAAGATGTCCCCAACTTCTGCAGTTGCTTTCAAGGAAGCTGTCAACTGGCAGCCCCTTCCTGGATTCCCTCAGCTGAGGAGATCTGCCTCACCCCAGTCATGCCCTGCCGGGACTGAGCAAAGCAGAAGAGTGAACGCCTTGTGCTCTAGCCCTGCGCAGGTCAACATTCCAGTCCAACCCTGAACTTCCCAGGAAGCAGGTGAGGCTGCCAGCCCCACCCCCAGTTTTCTCTCTCTCTCTGCCCAATCCCACTACCTCCATGCCCCGTTCCATTGGTGCTGACCCCAAGGGTGTCTGAACCCAAATGCAAAACTCCATCTGACACTTCTGTCAATAGAATCCCAACCGTGATACCCTGTGATCAGAATGAGATTCAGAATGGCCTGAACCTGTGCACTGCTGCTTTGCAGAGTGAAGGAGACTCAGCACAGGGAACTCAGCAGATGTCTCCTGGGTTATCTAGGTGGGTCCAATGTCAGCACAGAGCCCTGCTGAGAGGCAGGAGTATCAGAATCAGAGAGAAATTGAAAGATGTTATGCTCCCGGCTTTGAAGTTGGAGGAGGCAGCCTTAAACTAAGTAATGCAAGTGACCGATGGACGCTGTAAAGCCCAGGAGACGGGTTCTCCATCAGGGTTATCCAGAGGACACAGCCTGGCCAGCACTTTGAATTTAGCCCAAGATAATCGTGTCAGCTCCCTAGGAGTGTAATATACAAAACCGTGCTCTTTCAAGGCAAATGCGTATGTTTTACCTGATCAGTGCATGTTGCTGTGATTTCTGAAGTAAACCACACAGCATGGCAACAAAGACTGCCTTCAGACAGCTTTGAATCTTCCAGGCTCCACTGAGTTGGGGGAAAGAGAAAGTCAAACAAATTTTAACTTTAAAAAAAAAACTGTTTATAAAGTAATTGTTTCCTGTGCTGAAATGGTCCTAGCCCCTAGCTCTCCTAAATCTCTTGCAAGAATAGGAAAGTTTTTTCAGGAAAAACTTGGGTATATTGAAGTAGGTTAATATGTAGATCCGTGCAAAATCCCCTGGTACATGGGAGCTGACTGTGGCCAGTTCTTTGGTGTGTCCGAGACTTGGGCCTGCAGCCTCATCTTCCAATGTTGGCAGCAATTTATAGGAACCTAATTCTCTGTGTGGCATCTTTTTCTGGCTTAAGCATCTAGTCTTACTTCCGTTATATGCAACTCAGTTCTGCCTGATACTCCTGTTATGGAAAGAAAAGGAGTGAACATAGACCTAGTCACCAAAGTAGAGAAACCAGAGGAGACAATATCACAGACTCGAACAGAAGGGCACGTGTAAAGATGGCCAGAGATGGAAACCTACAAGCAGTGACTAACATAAAAGTCCAAATGGCCCAGAGAAGATGCTATAGAAACCCAGAAAAAATGTTGCTGATAACAGTAAAGAGACATCAGAATAAATCTGGCATTGAGGCTGAAACACAGCTGGTGGATCACACAGACCTGGGAGACAGAGTGGTGATGTTGACGGGACGCTGGTCGGTGGAGGACGAATAAGAGCCTGCTGGGTAGAGTGGAGGACACTGCGAGATGAACTATGCCATTGTGATGTTTGGAGGATACTGGGCAAACTGTGCCACATCAGACTATTTACCTATCAGAACTGCAAGGAACAATTTCTAGTAGAATGAAAGTTCCTGAAAAAAAAAAAAAGTACCCTAACTCCTTCAAAACTAGTGCCCAAAGAGTGAATCAATTATTCATAAGAATACAGGCTTACCCCACTTACTAACCAGCTAAGAGATTTCCACCATATTTATTGTGCAGCACCCGCAAATGCTCTAAAGATGTAAAGTGCTGTCCAAAATGATGGATGGTGTTGCAGTCACCGATACTGTTTTGTTGTTGTCACTGCTATTAAACACGCTGGTAAGACATCAGCTTTGCTAAAACAAGGGGAGAGATGGTCATAGCAATTCTATTTTATAAGTTAGAAAAGTTCCTTGGGCTATTTCTAGACAACTGAAAATTTGGCAGATACCCCAAGCAAGAGCTAGGACCTTGAACTATATGCATCCAATTAATTAAATAAGCAGCCCAGTCACCTGGACTAGTGAATGTGACTGATTCACTCAGAGCTGCCAAGTGAGTGCCTGTAGGCAATGGAATAATGGCCCCAGACAGACAGAGAAAATTTATAGCTCTTGGCATCTATTCTGACTCCTTGTTTCCTTCTCAGCCTACATAAGCATTACAGGCTTTTTAAAAGAAACTCATTTGCAGGGTTTCAGCGATCAGAATGGGGAGTACAGAACAGCCCTTCTTTTCTGCTCCTTGCTCCCTGGGTCAGGCATGGATCTGCCAAAGGAGGGCATAGGACTTAGCTATCTCTGGAGCAAGCTCAACCTCCAGCCTGGCTCAAGAGACCCACACAGAGCTGAGTCCAGAAGAGACTGTCAAGGGCATGGTGGGGTCTCAGGAAGGGCCCCAAGCCAGAGAGCATGTGCCACCAAGCTCCTGCTGCCAACTGGAGCATGCACAGCTTTCCTGATCCCAGAGGAAAGGAAGGACTGGGCTAAATCTAAATCTCCTATACCTCTGCCTCTCAGTTATAGAAAACCAGCTCAAAATGAATCGGAGACCTAAACAAAAGAGGTAAAGCCACTAGAAGAAAACATAAGGAAAACATGTCAAGACAATGGTACAAGCAAAGCATTTTTAAATTAGACCTCAAAAGGGTCTGGGTGAGAAACCCTGGCTCTCGGCTTTGACCAGGCCCAGCCCTGTCCTGTGTGGCCATTCAGGGAGTGTAACAGCAGATGGAAGATTTCTTTGTCTCTCTCTCTTTCAAATAAACAAACAAATATTGTAAGAAGAAAAAAAGAGGAGAGGGAAAGGGCAGAGTAGGGAGGAAAGGGGAGGCAAAGAGAAGCATAAAGAAAAAGAAAAAGGGAAGAAAAGAGGGGAAAAGGCCTGGGCTGGCAAGATGTCAACATTTATATGGACACCAGTTTGAGTTCCAGCTGCTCCACTTCTGCTCCAGCTCCCTGCTAATGCACTTGAAAAAACAGTGGGAGATGACCCAAATGCCTGGATCCCTGCACCCACATGGGAGACCCAGAAGAAGTTCCCGGTTCCGAGATTCAAATCAGCTCAGCTCCGGCCTTGCAGTCACTTGGGGAATAAACCAGCAGATAGAAGATCTTTCTGTATATGTGCCTTCCCAATAAAATAATAATGTAAGTCTTTTTTTAAAAAAACATGAAGTTAGAAAATAAGTTTATGGGCCAGTAACTGGGTGCATTGTTAATCTTCCAGCCTGTGGAGCCAGTATGTTCCATGCACGTTCATGTTCCAACTGTTCTACTTCCAACCCTGCTCCCTGCTATGGCCTGAGAAAGCAGTAGAAGATGGCCCAAGTCCTGAGGACCCTGCATCAATTTAGAGCACCTGGAAGAAGCTCCCAGCTTCCAGCTACTGAACAGCTCAGGACTGACTATGTGGCCATTTGGGAAAAGAATCAATGGATGGAGGACCTTCTCTCACTGTCTCTCCTCTCTGTAAATCTGTCTTCAAATGAAAATAAATAAATCTTTTTTTTAAAGTAAGTTTATTTTGGTGCAAAATTTTTTTTAATTCATGCACAAATTTTTGTAGCAAACATTCTTGATGAGTTTGGGGAAGGCCCCTGAAATGCCTGCTACTATGATTTCACTGTGGTTTGTTGCCCAAGGGCTTACGTGTCAGAGCTTTGGTCATCAGTGTAGCAGTGTGAGAGGAACTGGGACTGTCAAGAGTGAGTCTAGTCGGAGGTTCTCAAGCCAATTGGAAGTGAGAAAGGAGTAAGGCTGCTCTCATGAGAGCAACTTGTTAAAAGAGCGAACCCAGTCCCTAAATCACTCTCTGGCTTCCTTTTAGGCAATGCGTTCTCTCTTTCTCACACACTACAATGTGATCCCTCAATCCCACTACTGGATATATGAGGGTACTTCAAAAAGTGCATAGAAGGTGGAACTGAGAGATAAGCTTGGGACCAACACGGAGAGTAAGGTTTAAGACCGCATGTGGGGTTCTGTACCCCACATCAAATGCCTAGGTTCACATCCCAGCTCTGCTCCTGATCCAGCTTCTAGGTAATGTGCACCCCAGAGGTAGCAATTGTGCTTCTGCCATCAGGCAACAGACCCAGATGAAGTCCTTGGCTCCCACCTTCAGCATGGTCCAGCCCCAGATGCTGCAGGCATTTGGGGAGTGAACCAGTGAATGGGAGCTCTCTGTCTCTAGCTATCTCTATTTCTTAGCTCTGCCTTTCAAATTCACACACACCCAGGGATTAAATCTTGTGGCACTCTCCATGGTGCTGATATTATTAAAAATAAACTTTTTTTAAAAGCTGCTTTTGGTTAAAAAAGAGAGAGATCGGGCCCGGCCCGGTGGCGCAAGTGGTTAAAGGTCCTCGCCTTGCACGCCCGGGATCCCATATGGGCGCCGGTTCTAATCCCGGCAGCCCCGCTTCCCTTCCAGCTCCCTGCCTGTGGCCTGGGAAAGCAGTCGAGGACGGCCCAAGGCTTTGGGAACCTGCACCCGCGTGGGAGACCCGGAAGAGGCTCCTGGCTTCGGATAGGCATAGTATCGGCCCGTTGCGCTCACTTGGGGAGTGAATCATCGGACGGAAGATCTTGCTCTCTGTCTCTCCTCTCTGTATATCCGCCTTTCCAATGAAAAAATAATAAAAATAAATCTTTAAAAAAAAAAGAGAGAGAGATCTTAATCCATGCATAGCTTTTTCACACTTTTGTAAAGGGAGTCGTTTATCTTTATTTGAAAAGCAGATTTTTCAGAAAGAAAGAGAGAGAGGTCTTTCACTCCGTGGTTCACTCCCCAAATGCATGCAATGGCCAGAGTTCAACTGATCCAAAGCTGGGATCCAGGAGCCTCTTCTGGGCCTCCCATGTGGGCAGAGGGTCCCAAGGGCTTGGGCTATTCTCTGTTTCCTAGGTCCAAAGCAGACAGCTGGATTAGAAATGGAGCAGCCAAGACAAAAATCAGACCTCGTTTGCGATTCCATTGCCACAGGGCAGAGGATCGGCATGATGTGCCACCACGCATTTTCTATGATATTTACATGGTTGAGAAGGATGCATGCCCACACAGACTAATAATTAAGGTGGGGAGGGTTGAGGAATAGAGGAAAGTAGACAAGACTATCGTTTCCAATCTTCTTTTTCTTCTTCGTATATCTGAGGGAAACAGGGAGAAAAGGGGAGAAGCTGAACCCAGTACCCTAACTGCATCAGTTAGGATGGGGGATGGCCACCTGATGTCATCCCAGGGTCCCTGATGTGGAGCATGCTCTGAGGGTATTGCTCAAGTGGTTTCGATAGTTCTGAAATGCTGTTGATTTCATTGAGGAAATAACTTCCAAGGTCCATTGGCTGACATAGTCCACCTTAGAATCTTCGTTCACCCAAATACTTGCTGTCAAAGCTTGGCTAGGAGAGTAGTCCAGTTTTTTTCTGCCCTCCATGGTACTAGACATCCTCTGCAGGCCTCAGTGAACTGGTTTTATGAACCCCACGTGCATCTGGGCCTTCTATCCATTGCACCATCTTCAGTAACCAAGGAGATCCATTCTGACACAGGCACTTCATGGTCAGACACAAAATCCTGTGATTCTCCCCATGGTTAGATTTCTGAGTCCAACAGTTCAGTTAGGAGGGTGATCCCAGTCCTCACTCCTGTATGTGCCAACCAGGGTGGGATCTGGCTCAGTCCATCACCCACATTGGCCTGCATAAACACTGGTGGTTATGGTTGCTGGGTCATTTTTGTCTTCAGCCCCATCGTTTACTCAAACTAATGAGTACTGTGGCCCAGCCTAACCTAGCCCACTACACACTCAGCCCTCATGTACACCAGTGGGAACTACCATTCAGTTGGAGCAACCCCCAATAATCCCACCAGGCCTGCCCCCAGATCTGGTTCCTGTGCAAGCCAATGTGTGTAGTAGACTAGTCTGGTCTGTCCTACATCCCATTTGGCTCTCATACACACCAATGGGTCTTACAACCTAGCTCAACCCAACCGACCCCCACTTTCCAGTCCAACTTATGCCACCAGGTGTCACAGCCTGTACAGCCAGGCCCACTACCAGCCCTGGTTCTCATGCTCACCAGTGGGAGCTTCAACCCATCAGAGCAGGGCCCACAGTTTCCCTACTACGTGCACTCCCAGTCCTGGATCTTACACTTTCCAGGTGGTTCTGCAGTCTAACTTGACAGGTCTTGCCCCCATTCCCAGCTCTTGCCAGCTGATGTTGCAGCAAGGTCTCATCAGCCTGCACTTACTTTGGCTTTTGGTTGCTTAGCCCAACCTAGGTTCCCTGTAACCCAGCTCCCATGCAGGCCAATTGGTGTTGTAGCTCTACCCAGCCTGGTCTGACTCCAATCCCAATTCTCATGCTCACCAGTGGGAGCAGCGGCCCAGCAGGGGAATCCATGCTGCTGCCCCCCAACTGGGCTTGTACCTTCCTCCTGGGTCTCATGTAAGCTGGTGGGTGCTGTGGTCCAGTCTGCCATGGCCCGCCTCACTTCAGCGTCCATCAGCAGATACTACAGCATGGCTTGGCCCAGCCTATCCCTCATTTCAGCTCATGCTGGCGATGCTACAGTCTAACCCAGTCCAGCCAGCTTCCAGATCCGGGCCTAATGTGAACTGGCTGTTGTTGCAGCCCAACCTTGCTTGTCCTGCACCCAGTCCTGGTGCATTTTCCATGAGCTTTTGAAGTACCCTAATATATCCTAAGGTAGTAGAATGGTTATGTCAAGGAGATACCTGTATTCTTGCTTTTATTGCCACACTAGTCAGAGTATCCAAAGCGTGGAATGAACCAAGGTAAATTGGTTAATCCACCAGTGGGCTAACAGATAAAGAAAATGTGGTAGATAAACACAATGAAATATCATGCCGTCATAAAGAACAGAAATTCTATTGCCTGCAAAAATATAGATAAAACTAGTGTACCCGAAAAATAAATATTATATCTTCTCACTCATTTGTGGAAGCTAAAACCATTGAACACATGCAGAAGGGAAGCATGGTCACCAGGGAAGGTCAGAGAGAGAAGGGATATCAAGGTCAGACACAGTTAGACTAGGGAAGGTTGGGGAGAAAGAACACAGAGGTTAGATAGCAGGGACCAACACAGACTAAAGAAGGTCAAAGAGACGAGATATCAAGGTTAGACAACACGAACCAACACAGTTAGATGTTAGCCTTTTGTTCTAGAACTCCACAGCCTCATGCAGTAACTACGGTCTACAATAATGAATGCTAGATTTCAAAATAACTGGAAAAGAACAATCCAAGTTTCACAGTGCATATAGATGATAACTGTCTGAAGAGATAAAAATGCTAACCACCATGATTTAATCTTTATGCGTTATGCAAGTATTGAATTGTCCTACTGTACCCCAAAATATGTTCAAATATATGCCAATTAACAATATATTTTTTAATCTGACTTTTTTGGAACATTTTTGCTTCTCTTTATCTAGGCAACCACCCTATTATACGTTTGTGAAACCTAAGACCCCTAAACTTGGTTAAATAGACCCTTCCAAAACAATCCATGTCCGGCTGATACCTGTGATTATGACTTTATTTGGGAATCAGGTTTCTCGCAGATGTAAAAGTTAAGACAGGGTCATAGTGGATTAGGTTAGCCACTAATCCAGTAACATGTGCCTTTATAAGGAGCTTTATAGTTAGACACAAAGACAAGCGCACATGTGTGTGCGTGCACACACACACACACACACACACACACACACACTGTGTGGTTCGCTGAGACTGGAGCCACACACCTATACAGGCACACAGCCACACAGCCATGCACCAAGGCTATCAGAGGCTGCCAGGAGAAGCAGGAAGAAACCTTTCTAAGACCCTTCCGAGGAGTGTGGACTGCTCACGGCTCTGGTTTCTGGCCTCCAAAATGGTGACAAGAGCCGTTTTCGGCATTTTTTTTAAACTCCCAAATCTGTGGCTGCTTCATGACAGCTGTCACAAGAGACAATGCAAGCCCTAAATCTGTGGGGTTTTTACTCAGTCTCTGTTCTTCAGACACACTGCCCCGAGTAGGCCACAGCTGGCACACGGGACAGTGGCCATTAGTGCCACCAGGCACATGTTATTAATGATTTCAGTTAAACAGCCAGGACAAGACAGAGATATAAATGGCCCACAATTTGCTCATTTTTCATTTCTTTATACGTCCATCTAAAAGAGAACAGAACTAGAATGACAAAGGTGAAACCCCATCAACACCTATACCTAACCCCAATGACAAGGTCTCCACAAGCCCAAGCATGAAGACATGGGCCATTCTGGTTTGGGGACCCTGCGTCCTCAGAGCCTCTCCTACCTCCTGGGTGGCTGAGGTTGGGCAAGTAAATAAATATCTTTTAAAAGTCAGATTAAATCAGAAAAAGCCTAAGTGCCAATAAACACAATGAATAATTTCCTACATGAAAGAAACAGGAAAAGGAAAATATTTCAGATGAAAGGTATGAAAAAAAAAGCAACAAGAAAAATTCAAGCAACAGGAGCTAGACTGGGAGGGAAAAAGGCAAGGGCTTGGATGGATATGCTGTAAAAATTTGAGAACTTGAAGGTCCAGCTTTATGGTGTGGCAGATAAAGCTACTGCCTGCTAGAATCTTCCATCCGGTGATTCACTCCCCAAGTGACCACAATGGCTGGAGCTGAGCCAATCCAAAACCAGGAGCCAAGAGCTCTTCCAGGTCTCCCACTCGGGTGCAGAGTCCCAAATTTGGGCCGTGCTCGACTGCTTTCCCAGGTCACAAGCAGGGAGCTGGATAGGAAGCGGGGCTGCCGGGATTAGAACTGGCAACCATATGGGATCCTGGCGCATTCAAGGTGAGGACTTTAACCACTATGCTATCACGCCGGGTCTGCTCAAGTAGTTTTGATAGTTCAACAGTTATGAATTGCTGCCAAGTTCGCCACTCCAAGCACGATGAGGTCACTGAAGAATCCACTGATTGACATAGTCCATCTTAGAGTCTCTGTTTGCCCTGTTAGATTTTTAAAATAAAATGAAAATCAACTGTTAAAAATTAAAAATTTTGGAACTAAAAATGTCATCTAAAACTATTATAATAAAGGTAAGCATTAACAAATATCCCAACCTTTCTAAGTACCACAAAAGAGCAAATAAAATTGATCAAAATTATATATACATATAAATGACAACATATAAAAGAAACCAATGTAACAGATCTGAGATCAAATGTAGAGATCATATCAATACATGGACCTGCATTTGACTCAGCTATTAAAAGAAGTGATACTCACATTATGTAAATAGACAAAACCTAATTGTATGCTATATATCAAAGGATGTACTTACACAAAGTGATTCATTAAGGTTACAAACAACCAAGTAGAACATTTTAAAACATAAATCGAAAGATTTTTAAAAATGGAAATCATGAGTCACCATCTTGATATTCAGCAAGGTGGAATTCAGGTCAAAGAACACTCACTGAGACCTTACTAAGGATGTTAGATGATCTGACGTCCACGACCCTTATGAATAGGTACTGATGACCGCCATGCCTGCAGTGACTTGACGTTTACAAAGCAGAAATATGGAAATGACAAAAGAAATCTACAGGAAAGGTTTCCTTCCAAAAACAATAATATTTCCATGCCTGTCTCAACTCATATCAGGGAAACTAGACAGACAGGTGGGCATGTGTACAGGTTAAGCTGTGACTTGGGAGCCCATACCCCATATCAAAGCCCCTAGGATGGAGTCCTTCCTCTGCCTCTACTTTCAGTCCAGCTTTTTGCTAACATGTCTGGGAAATAATAGATGAGAGCTAAGTACTAAGTCCCTCCCACTCGTTTGGCAGACCTAGACTGGGGCCGGCATTTGGGGAATACACCTATCTGTATGAATGGCAACAGAGAATGGTTCAAGTCCTTGGGATGCTGCACCCACTCTCCTGGCTCCTGGCTTCAGACCATCTAAGCTCTGGCCATCACGACCATTTGCAGAGTGAACCAACAGATGGAAGACCTCTGTGTATATGTTCCCTCTCTCTCTCTCTGTAAAAACCTATCTTTCTAATAAATATAAATAAATATTTTTAAACCCTAAGGGTAAATGTCATGCATCAACTGAGCTAACCCACTCAGCTTGCTCCTCAGAAATCAGACTCAATTCTCTTACCCACTGCCAGAGGAGGGCCCTCGGCTGTCAGCCTGCAAGTGGTTTTGCCTCAACAGAAAAGGGCTTCACCCAAGGTCACATTCCTTTCCAGAGCAGCTCACATCCAGGAATGGATTAACATGTCCAGCAGGACAGCCTGACCGTCATTCCAGGCCAGGATTTCTAACGGGGTTCCTATCCCGGAGGTCGCTGCAGTCCTGCTGGGTCTTCTGTTGAGACTGTACGACACCTTGGCTTGTCTCTGTTCCCGATCCTACATCCTTCCACTACTTCAGGTCTGACTCAGAGTCTCTGCTCCCAGGAAATTCAACCTGCGACAGACATATACAAAAAGCAGTGAGGTATCGTTGCTCATCCATCACATTGGGCAAAACTCCAAAAGCCTGCTGTGCTGGCAAGGTCAGAAGAAGGACTCCCATATACTGGTGGGAAATTGAGCAATGTCTTACAAAAAGACATAAGCTTTACCTTTGACCCAATAAACTTGGGAACTTATTAGCAAAAATACGGAAAGATATATTCAGAATGCTTTTATTGCAGCACAGTGCTGCATTAACAACAAAAGACTGGAACCACATGGCAAGCAATGGGAACGAAGTCTAGTTGTGTCCACACCAGAGAGTCCAGGGTGGCTATGTAAAGAAACGAAGGCCATCTCTTTGTTCTCATGTGAACGGCTCTCCAGATATTACATGGAAAACAAATCAAGGCATAAAAATGTGTATGCAATGCTTTAGGGAAACTGTGTGTGTGCTTATACATAGCTGCTTATTTTAAAACATTGGAAAGACGAACAAAAACACTTGAATGGTTATTTGTCGGGGAGGAAGCACACCGGGCAGATGGAAGGTTGAGGAGGGAAGCCAGATTTCTTTGAAGTACCTTGCTTTTCAGAATCAACTTCAAAAATTAAACTTTTTAAGCAAGCCCTAAAAATGAAAAGGGAAATTACACAAATGAACCATAATTATGTAACATAACCACCCAAGAAGGAATTATTCCAAATCACTTAAACACGATAATCTGACTATACATCCCTCGTGGGATAGATTCTGAGGACAAAAATAACTTGAAAAACATCACAGACTGTTTCCAGTAATTAGATTGTTAGCTGTGCCTCGGACTGTTCCTCTGAGACTGTCGTGTGTGTGTGTTTGTGTGGGATAAAGCAAACGAACAGGATTTTCAGTGTGAGGAGAAAAGAAAGCTGTAAGATCAATAGGGCTAAATTAACACTCAGACATTCTGAACTTGACTTAGCAATAGCAGCATGAACACATGACGTTTTATCTAGAAAAAGTAACACATAGTTCCCAGCTGAGGCTGCTGAAAGGCCCAGACCAATCTGGTAGGAATGACAATCCCTGTCTATAAATACATTTCCCATTCGAAAGAATCAGGACTTAGAGAAAGGGCTGTTGGCAAGACCAGGACAAGGAATGTGTGAAGTGACTGGGTCTGGAACATCCTGCCAGTTCATAAAACACAGGAGTTCATGTCAGGGGTTCTTTGACGCACAACAGGATGCAACAAGGACTTTGGGGAGAGTTAGATCGATTACTGAGACCGTGGTCATTAATATCATCAGTGTGCGCCTAGATACAAACTCACTGGACAATACACAGGAAATACGTACAATATTTTGTGTACCTTTATACCTCAATAAAGCTGTTTTGCAAAAAGATTAGCAGGACCAAATAATTA
Source organism: Ochotona curzoniae (assembly GCF_017591425.1). Lineage (NCBI taxonomy): Eukaryota > Metazoa > Chordata > Mammalia > Lagomorpha > Ochotonidae > Ochotona > Ochotona curzoniae. The sequence goes on along the minus strand of NW_024467095.1, from coordinate 20,319,848 downwards.
CCCATTCATATTAACCCTGAATGTAAACAGATTAAAATCATCAATCAAACGTCATAGATTAGAAAACTGAATTTAAAAAAACAAAACCCATCTATTTGTTGCCTGCAGGAGACTTATCTCACCAACAAAGATCAGCAGAAACTGTATCTCATGGATTTTGATTTTTTTTTATTTAGTCTCATCTCTTCAAAATACTTTGCTCTTCATTAAATTCTTCACTGACCATACAGTATCATCATTTTCTTCAAGAAGGCTCTTGATTTTTTTTTTTCATTTCTTTAGTGACACATTAGTCATTCAGTAGCATGCTATTTAACTTCATGGCATTTTTAATTTCTTTTCTCCCTGCTGTTGATTTTGTATTGTGGCTTTTCATTTAAGGGGATGTATAGTAACTGTGTAATGGAGACTATCATATCTCCAGATGTAAGGATACAATGCAGTATGCATCTCTACTTCCAGATCAGAGATGGTCTCCCAAAGAAGTTGTTAACTACAGGAGACTGGACTCTGCCATTGTCCATGCCCACAGTGATGAACATGTGTCTGTTTATGAAAAACTATACTATAGTAATAATATAGGGAAACTCAGCGGGGGGCAGAGGGAAGGAACTTGGAAAGCAGGTACGGGAAATCCCAGGGCCTATGGAACTGTATCAGAAAATGATAATAATAATAGTAAATTAAAAAAAAAAGATTAGAGTCAAATTAAAATAACTCAGGAACCAGACTGAGTGGAAGCTGCCGCTGGTCAAAGATGGAAACATGGAAACATCATTAAGGATAACAATTACACAGGATTGGAGCACATCTTTTTTTTTTTTTTTCACTCCAGGAGTTTAGAATGCTGCTAGAGGAAACTCATTCTTTACTTTTGACTCATTTTTGGGTCACTTTTGATGTCGAGAAGCCATATTTTGAAAACCTGACAAAGAGAAAGGAGCAAATGTTATGCAGCCTTTAGATTTGAACTGCACCTTTGGGTAGCCACAGAGCCGCTGAAAGTTTATTGCTATAAAAAAAAATTTCAAGCTAACACATGAAAAAGAAAGCCAAAATTAGAATATCACCATTTTGCAACCCCTAATAAATTAATAGACTTAAGTGATGGTCGCTAGTAGAGGCTAACATCACAGAAAGAGAGGCAACCCCTTATTCCTGTCTCCTGTGAAGACAGCACACCACCGAATGAGAAATACTCTCACGAGAAAGTGAAACCTAAGGAGGACATCAGGTGCAGTGATGAAAGCACCATGAAAGATGCCCACACCCCACATCAGACGGCCTGGGTCAGAGGTCCAGCCCTGTTCCCAGTCTCAGCTTCGTCCTCATGTGCACTCAGAGATGTGCAGGGTGTTGGCTCAGTCATGTCCCTGTTGCCCAAACGGGAAACTCAAAATGAATTTTGACCTAGCTCACTCTGCTGATCCAATACTCTCTCTCCCCTCTCTCTGCTTTTCCCCGCAATTTTGCCTTTCAAATAAATAAATTAAATAAATACTTAAGGGAGAAAAAGCAAGGAAAACATACGGAGGAGGACTCTATAGATTAAAACACACTTAGAAGTGGTACCTACCCATTTGACTTGATTTCTGGTTCAAATAAAGATTTTTTTGTTTTCTATAGCAGTTTGGTCACAAGCTAGATATTTGATGTTATCAAAGAATAATTATATTTTAGATGTGGTAAAGCTACTGTGGTTACATATTTTTAAACTCTCATCTTTTAGAAAGACCTAAGCATTTATAGCTGAAAGTGCTTGGTATCTTGAGCTTGTACCAAAATAATTGGTAGTCTGGTGAGTGGAGGCTGAAGAAAAAGCAAGATTGTACATGAGTTGATATTGTTGAGGTCAGACCTCAGACACACAAGGACTGTTACGCTGTGTTTCGTGGTTTTCCATACATCTGAAATTTTCATAATAAAAACAATTTTAATTCAAAAAAGAAAAATATAGGCAGTGAGACACTTAGAAAGCCACTGCTTCTCCACTGGTCCCTGCCTGCCCACACCAACCCTCGGGGCCAGCCCTGCTGCCCACACAGGCCCTCGGGCCCAGCCCTGCCTGCCCACATTTCCCTCTGGACAGTGAGGGCTGGACGGCTGATCCATCTCAGACACTCCTCACCTGACTCTTGCCTCAGTCTGACCAGGAGGGATCAGTGACAAGGGTGGAGAGCAGAGCTAGAGGAGAGCAGCCCTCTGCTTCTGCGACAGCCACAGCAGGCAACGCACTAGCGGCTTCATGGTGGCCACCAGGAGGACTGATGGTGGGCGGCTCCTCCAGCAGCTGTCAGTGGGGGCTCAGACGCTTCCTCCCAGGAACACAAGCAGCATCTGACCTCCCAGCACCAGCGCTTCCCTCTGCTCTCCCAGACCCCCTTCCACATCCACAACCGAGGTTTCCAAAATTCCCTGCACCCACGTCGTCCTTGACAGCCAGATCTAGAGTTAACATCTGCTTTTATGACTGCACACCTCCTGTCACCCCAAGACACCATATGTAGGCAGTTATAGCAGGTGTGGAGGCAATAGGAAGCTTATACAAGACAGGATGGGTACGGGATTGACGGGAGCTGAGGGCGAAAGGACAGAATGGCCAGGAAGGACTCTGGAATTAGTTCCCATGTATCTCAGCAGTTTGTGGTTAGCCCACAACCCCAGAGAGACTGCCACATTTTTCTTCCCCCTCTCCAGGCAGAGGGCTGGGTGCTGAGTTTAGGGTCCCACACACACACAGCCCTCTTCCCATGGCTTCCTGACCTGGTACGCAATTTCTGCAATTGCTAGAGACCTGGGATTGTCTGACCTGGTGACTTGGCTGTCTTTAGCAGAAGTAACAGCTGGAAGGGCTCCGCTGCTCCCTGGCAACAGTGACCTCCGACCCTAACCCTTCCAGCCTGCCGACACCATACAAAGGGCACTGGCGAACACAGTCGTCCATCCAGAAAATTCCGAGCTCAGTTGAGGCTTCAGGGCTCCCCTTTAAAAGAAGAAAAACATCACGGATGAGAGGGCGGGCAGGCACCCAGCAGCCAGTCAGAGGGAGTGATTTGCGCGTCTGCTGTCTGCAGGCTGTGCTGTCCTCCCCCACGCCTCTGAAGTCACCTGCTCTAGATATTTGAAGGCCAAGAGAGTGTCCTGCCTCTCTCCCTGATGGCAGCATGCTGCTGCCAGAGCCCTGTGATGTGGCCTGGCTCTAAGCCATGTCTCCCTGCCCTGCCTCTGCCCAAATTGCAGCTGTGTCTTTCCTGCGTTGTTACAAAATGCCCCCCCACCCACACACACACAGAGCAAAGGGTGGTGTGGGTCCTTCCCAAGGGCTTGGAGGACACAGAGTAACTCAGAGGAAAGTGAGAAGGCAGCACTAAAAACCCACTTGACATTTTCAGAAAAAAAAAAAAAAAGACTTCTTACTACGAGTGTGTCTTCCAGGTTATGAATATCTCTGGACAGTCCTCTTTCTCACCTCTGGACCCCTCCTCTCATCTCCCAGGGAGGCCCTGACGCCTCACACATGATTGGTGGTCTTGCACTGTCTCCCTCTGCCTTCACTCACCCAAGCCATTCACTGAGTACCATCCCTGGAATAACCAAACGCAGCCCCTGGCTTAGGTCCCCGGCATCCCATATCCAGCATTTCCACTTGAAACTCAGCGTCCTGCTAATGAATCTGAGAAAACAGTAGAAGGTGGCTTAAGTGCTTGGGTTCCTGACACCTACCTGAGAGACCTGGACAGTGTCCCACCTCCTGACTTTGACCTTGCCCAGCCCTGGCTATCGCCAGCATTTAGCAAGTAAATCAGGAGACAGAAGCATTGTGTATGTGTATGTGTGTGTGTGTGTGTGTATGTGTGTGTGTGTCTGCATTTCATACAAAAATGTTACCATTAAAAGATAAAATTAAGGCCTGGTGACATGACCTGATGGCTAAAGTCCTTGCTTTAAATGCGCCGGGATCCCATATGGGCACCAGTTTTACTTCCAGCATTCCTGCTTCCCATCCAGCTCCCACATGGGAGACCCAGAAGAGGCTCCGGGTTCCTGGCTTCAGATTGGCTCAGCTCCAGCCGTTGCGGCTTCTTGAGGAGTGAATCAACCAACGGAAGATCTTCCTCTCTGTCTCTCCTCTTCTATATATATATCTGACTTTGCAATCAAATAAAATAAATCTTAAAAAAGATAAAGTTAAAAAGTCAGCTATACAAGTCCATCATGGTATTTCTAAACAAGAGAAACAACCGCTTTGCCGCAGAAATATCCTCTTTCTCCTAGGATATTCAACTCAGCTAGACTCAGCTTTAAAAAAAAAAATCTTTCCTCCGCTCCACACAGATAATAAAAACCACTGTTTCCACTTTCAGCAAGAAAACAGTGCAGCAAAGAATTAAATTAGGCCTCACAGAGACTCGGCTCACTGTGGTGTTGGAGGAAGCCATGAAATGCCTCTTCCCAATAAATTACAAAGCACAGAGCCAAGCAGTGTTTCTCTGCCGCAGAGCTGTTAACATCTCCACTAGATGAGCCAATGGGGGAGGAAGCCGTCTGGTGCCGGAGGATGCTCTGCAGCATCCCGGGCATCTTCCCACCAGGAACAGCCTGGCACTGCCCCTGCACACACTCCTGCTGTGATGGCCACAGACAACCACTGCCAAACATGACCTGGGGAAAAACCCACCCCTGTTAGGAGCCATGGACTAGAGGTGAGGTATGCTTGTCTGGATGTGGAAGCAGGACAAAACGTGTTGGCTCTGGCCCTTCTGAGCCACGATGATCCTTGGCACCACCCCTCTGGGCACCCCTGGACCACTTGTGGGGAAAAGACATAGTCAGCTGGGGAGGAGAGGGTTGAGAGGCCGCAGAGCTGGGAAGAGAGCCCAATGCCCAATTAGATACTGATTGAGACAGATTCCACCAAGGAACCCATGCCTTCTGTAGGGAAGGCCCAGAGGGGTGAGCACAGCACAGCCCCAGAGCCCAGAGGAAGAGCTCCTAGCACAGCTGTGTGAAGTGAGCTGGTGCAGGCTGTTCGTGTCCAGACAACAGCCAAGGGCTCACAAAGATGTGACCCAAGGGCTGTGAGGCCTATAAGCTGGGCCCTTAGTGGGCCAGAGCCCAAAACCTACATTCTGATCTTGGCCTATCTCTGCTTACCTGCATGCCGCAGGGGCTCAGCTTGCCTGTCTCTGTAATGGACTGAGCTCCCATCCTCTCCTTCTGTTGTCTATCTCCTATTGAGCTCACTCACTTGTCCCAAACACAGTATTTGCAACCAACCTGCCAGCTTCCACTGAGCTCTATGACAAGTGACGAGGACAAAAATGGGCAAAATGAAGACCTCCAGCTCCACTGCCCACACCCAGGGATGAGAGACACTGGGAAAGACGCACTCCAGAAGCCAGCTCTCCGCTGGTCTTTCGCTTCATTTCAATTTCAGTCTCAGCCCCCAGTTTCAAGGAATTTGCAATTGTGTTAACAAGATGAGACTAGCATCCATTTCTGTTTTATTTTGCAAAGGTGAAATATGCCACCTCCCCCACAACACCAAGCAGTACAATTTGTGACTCCCCCCCCCCCCAAAAAAAATGGTTTGCTTGTATCAGGTCTGTTTCATAATTTTCTATTTCTGTTTACCTGTTTTGTTTATTTCAGAGACAGAAATAGACAGGTCTCTTCCTATTCTCTAGTTGACTCCTTAATGCCCAAAATGGTCAGGACTAGCCAGACCAAAGCCAGGAGCCAGGAACTCAACCCAGGTCTAGCCTGTAAGTGACTGGGACCCAAGTGCTTGAGCCATCACCCGCTGCCTTGCAGGGTGAGCACTCGCAGGGAGCTGGGACTGAAGTGGAGATGGGACTCAAACCCAGCTTAAATACTGAGGCAAACATCAGTGCCTGATTCTTAATGTTGAATCCTTAAACTGAGCTTATCCAATCTACTTGGAATCCGAGAAGTTCACTCAGCAGTCGGGACTCACGTATCCTCTATCTGAATGGCTGTGTTCCGGTCCCACCTCTGCTTCGGCTCCTGCTTGCTGCTAGTGTGTATCCTGCATGGCAGGATGGCCCAAGCTCTTGGGTCCCTGCTACCCACATGGCAGATCCGGATGGAGTTCCCACCTCCTGACTCTTCCCTGGCAGTTGAGAACATCTCTGGAATAAACCAACAAATAGAAGATCTCTCCATCATCTCTGTTTCTTCCTCCTACTCTGTTTCCCGCCCTCCATCCCCCCTTCCATTCCCCTTTGCCTTTCAAATAAATAAGCAGGTGCTAAGCAAACCGCAGAAAGAGCAAAGCCATCAATCACAGCTCACCTGTGGTCCCCTTCCCTCTCCTGCTCCACCTAGGACTGTGCCAGTCAGTCTCACTGGAGTCCACCCTGGCACCACGCTGTCCCACAGGTGCAGTTACTGAACACCTGCTGTTCCTGCCATCTCAGCCTCGGATGTTCTTGTGTCCACTTCTTCAAGAAGCCTCCGATCAGGCCTCCAGAATGACAATTTCTGGTGACTCCATCTCAAGTCCCAACCGTGCCAGTTGCAGTTGGGCATTGCTGTATGGCTGGGATTCAATTTGCATCAGACTAGCCCTGTCCAAGAACCCAGATGATAAATGAGACCTTGCCAGTCTCCGAGTTTAATTGGTGAATTCCTCTCCTATCTGGGTCTGTTTTGTTCCTCAAAGATTTCTGAAAAATGTGTTTGGTTCAGCAGCTAATAAGCCACTTGAGGCACCTACATTCCATATTGGTGTATAATTCCAAGCTTTTTTTTTTTTTCCACTTCCGTACTAGGTTTTTGCCAGTGTGCACTTTTGGAGACATCAGATGATGACTGAATCAATGGGGTCCCGCCACCTACACAGGAAACCAGGATTGGGTTCTGGCCCGACCCTAACTATTATAGGTGTTTGGGGAGTGAAACTAGGGGATGGTAGACTCTCTCTCTCTCTCTCTCCTGCTGCTTTGAAAATACTTTCAAACAAAAGTAAATGTAAAAGTTTTTATAGATTTCTGAAGATGAAAACCACTCTGTGGACACTAGGGTTACTGGTGAGGTTACTAAAACTCCCTTGGCAAGCTCTCCTTCAGAGCAAAGAGAATACAGTATCAAAGTTAGTGGGAGAGCGCTAGGCATCCTTCCAGTCCTGAAACCCTTTGCCCCTGCTGCTTACAGGAAGAACTGAAAGTTCAGTCCTTTCAAGCGTCCTCGCAGGGCCTGCCAGCTGGACAAGGGCCACAGGTGAGACCAGAGGCTGTGGGAAGCACACAGCCAGCTGTGAATGGAAATTACTTCTAAGTTGAGTGAACTTAAGGCCCCAGCTGCTGTTTCATCTCAACCCCACATCTTGCCTAAATGGCAGCCAACTTTCTTAGGAGAAGAAAAGACCCCAAGGATTGGAACTGTCCCAGACTGGCCATGTCCTCTGGCCAAATGACAGGTTTAACAGGGTGAAGAGGCCAGAAGCAGATACCAGACACTTCGCTAGGCACCAGGTGGCGCCCCAGAGTCACGGGGACAAATTGGGAAGACTCGGAGGAAGGGTGACCTGGCTGCCAGAGGAGACCTAAACCAGATAGCGGCCCTTTCTGACTGGGGACCTCCCCATGCCATCTCCATGGAACCCCCAAGGACACAACTCTGCAAAGCAGGGCTGGAAGGTCGTGTCTGTGTGCACCGCAGGGAGTACACCGTGGGTCTCCGTGGAGGACAGCCTCCTTCTCATGTTAGGCTATATCACAGCTTTTGTGACCAACAACTGCTCCAGCACTGTGTGCAGAGACCATCACATGACAGAGAGCCACAGGGGAGACAGGCCAAGATCCTTGCAGAGGCTCTATGGCCAAGGCCACCACAAGGAGGGCTTGAGAGCAGGGCGTCTCAACTGGGGCTGGAATCCTTCTCTCACTTTTTTTTTCACGTTTATAACTAAGCCACAAGCTGCTCAAGAGCGCAGCCACATTCTACACAGCTCCTGGCCTGCAGGGGGCTGGGACTGAGGAAGAGCTGCAGCCCTAGCCGCCGTGACCTTGGGAAAACTTCAGGCCTCGCTCTCAGCCACCAAGGATCGCCAGCAATCCAGGGACCAGCTGTGTTCTCGGACAAACTCCCTTAGAGAAGGATATTGAATGGAAAACTACCATGTCCTGGGTGGAGCTGTGCAGACCAGAGAGGGGAGTCTGCAGGGGTGAGGCAGTGAGAGCCACCCACACAGCGCTGGTTGCTCTGCTGAGAGGGTGCCAGTGGGAAGAGAACCTCCCCAGCACAGGCCCTGGCTGCCAGTGGACAAACCCCAGGTCAGAAGCCCAGACCTAGCAGCTAGCCATGAAGACAATGGGGAGAGAGAAGGATCTGGCCCACCAGCTTACTTTGTTTATTCTTTTTTTTTTTTTAAGATTTATTTATTTTTATTGGAAAGGTAGATTTACAGAGAGAAGGAGAGACGGAGAGAAAGATCTTCCATCTGCTGGTTCACTCCCCAGATGACTGCAACAACTGGAGTTGAGCCTATCTGAAGCCAGGAGCTTCTTCCAGGTCTCCCACAAGGGTGCAGGGTCCCAAGGCAGGATCCCGTCCTCCCCTGCCTTCCCAGGCCACAAGCAGGGAGTCAGACAGGAAGTGGAACAGCTGGGACAGGAACCCATACTCATATGGAATCCCAGTGCTTGCAAGGCGAGGATTTAGCCACAAGGCTACCACACTGGGCCTCCCATTAGTGTGCTCAGTGTTTATGTCTCTTGAGCAAAGATGCTGATAGTTCATCTGTATTTTGTTCTTTTTGAACCACGAAGCTGACAGTTACCCAGATAACATTCACGTGACAGTTAAGCAGGGCAGTGGGAGGGGGTCCATGGCCGGGAGCAGCACTGTACCACTGACCTCTCCTCACACTGGGCCCCGTGTGAATTCAGCCTCTAATTGGCAATGGCACTTGCAGTCCCTGCCATATCCCAGTCCTCCACCACCAAGTACCTGAGGTTGCAAGAGGGCTCTGCACGACAGAGGCTAATTGGTTCCACAAGGGATTTTCCTAAAACCTCAGCTTTGTCAGCCTTGAGCTGTAGGGCTCAGCCCCAAACCAAGCCCTGCCTCTCCGGGGCTCCGAGATTGCCCACACAGATCCACAGCCTTGAGTCAGGCCTGGATCTCAGGCCCACACCCTCCCTGCTCAACTCTCCAGGGACGCTCTTCACCTCCCACTCAGCCTAGTGGCTTCTGGCCCTCCCTACATCCTCTCCAGCTCCTGTCCCTGCAGCCAATCACCTCATGGTGAATCAGTGGTTACTGTAGCAGACAGACCACTGTCAAAAACAAAAACAAGCTCCCTGCAGGCACTCCTCCCATCCATCTCTGGAGCCATCAGACAAGCCTCTGGAGCAGCAATAGCAAAACTGAAAGCTGGACGGTCCGAGATCATCTCGCAGGCTGTTTGTTGGGGCTGCGCGGCCAAGTCGCTTTCCCAGCACTCACAGTGGCCTCCAACACCTTCACGAATCGTCTGCCGCACGCAACAGCCTCTGGTTAGTGGTACCCTGGGAGCATGGAAGAGGTGGGGAGTGTGCAGGCCGAGCCACAGTGGTATAGAAAAAGCCAGCGTCTGGCACGTGCCTGCAGGGATGCAAGGCACAGGAGCGGAGGCGGAGGGCAGCCAGCACAGGAGCCTCATCCGTCAGGCATCTCCAGAGACGGGGGCTGGCGCTGGCATCCTGCCTGGCATAGGCCTCACCTAACCTCTCAGCATCCAAGGGCAGGATGTGGAGAACAGCCTGCATCCTCATTACCCTGCCTCACTTCCTCCAGGCCCAAGGAGAACTCTCCATCATAGCCCCTCGGAGACCCACAGAAGGCTGTCACGATGCCAGGGTGCCCAAGGCAGCCTCACCTTAAATGAAGCCATTGGTGTTCAGTCTCCCACTGAGCATTCCGCTCCATCTTGGCTGTTTCCCACCATGAGGCTGTTCCATATCAGGGGACCCTCCTGGCACCCCCAGTCGGCCGGCTCCACAGTGACTCGGTAGAGTAGGAGGGGAGTCGGAGCTGTCATATGCAGGTGTGCTGCGGTGAGAACACGTCCCAAGCTGTTCTCAGATGGCTGCTTCTCTTGCCAGTCAGCTGCTACGTCTTTTGCAGTCAGACCTTACACCGTTGCTAATTTTAAAATAATGGTAAGACAGGCAGGCTAAATGCTTCCATCCTGACTTCTTAATGATGACTCTTGCAGACTTCCGGCTCACTCATGAAATGTGGGACTGGGCAATAATGATGTTGATTCTATAAGCAAGCATCTCAAAATGCATTCTTCTTTTTCTAAGGCAAATGTTAATCCCACCAAAAAAATGGAGCTCAACTTGGATGTTTAGAAAAAAATTATCAAGAATCACTTTATTTCAAAATCCTACAGAAAATAGATAACGAAGATCAATTGAGATTTGACAGCCCCTTATCAGGAGTGTAAATGCCTCCCAGGAAAATAATTATTCTTGAATCTTCCATGAAATCATCATTATTTTTCACGCTAATCATTCTTTCATGATGAATAATTCTCTTGAAATGTCCCACATAGTCATTTTAGAAAGCCCTGTGCTTCAAGTTTGAGTCAACTTTTTAAACATTTTTCAGCTACTTGGTTCAGAAACAGAGACAGAGGTAGGGAGTTCCCATCCACTGACTGCATTCCTCAAATGCATGTAACAGCCAGGGCTGGGCCAGGCCGACCCAGGAAAACCAACCCAGGTCTCCACATGGCTGGTGAGGATCAGAATGCACACAGCAGCACATGGGTGGAGCACAGCATCAGGAGCACAGCCAGGACAAAAGCCCAGGTGCTCAGCAGAGAATACAGCATCCTCACGCCATCTAAACCACTGTGCCAAACATCTGCCCCTGTATCAACACTTTTTTAAGATTTATTTATTTGAGGACCCGGCATGGTAGGCTAGCGGCTAAAGTCCTTGCCTTGAATGCTCCGGGATCCCATATGAGCACCAATTCTAATCCCGGTGACCCCACTTCCCATCCAGCTCACTGCCTGTGGCCTGGGAAAGCACTCGAGGATGGCCCAAAGCCTTGGGACCCTGCACCCATGTGGGAGACCCGGAAGAACTCTTGGCTCCTGGCTTCGGATTGGTGCAGCACCGGCCATTGCGGTCACTTGGGGAGTGAATCGTCGGATGGAAGATCTTCCTCTCTGTCTCTCCTCATATATAGATAGATAGATAGATAGATAGATAGATAGATAGATAGATAGATAGATAGATAGATGACTTCACAATAAAAAAATACATATTTTTTTTATTTTAATTTTTAAAAAGTTGTCCAGTTCCTGTGGAGGAAGGTGGGTTCAGCAGACCTGAAGATGAAACTGCAAAGCCCCCAGTGCTACTTCTCTTAGCCTCGATGTCGAAGGACCAAGGAGCAGCCACAGTGGGCAATGAGCCGAGGCCCTCCAAGCAGGCGCTCAAAAGCTGCAAGCCAGTGCCCAGTGCCTGCTGAGCCTCCCAGGATGCACCACAAAGCCTTCTCACAGCACAGGGGGAGCATGGAGCTCCAGACTGGAGCCGCCACAGAGGGGCTCCTTCATCTCACAAAGTAACTTTATGAGACAAATGGGCCTAAGCTTTGGATTCAAACCTCTGGATTGTCTCCACCCCATCTCCCAGGATTCTCTCCCAACAGCCACAGGGGCAGTGTACCTCAGCTGTGCTAAAGTATATATTTTAAAACATTTTTTTTAAGGGGCAAGGGATGCAAATGTGGGACAGTAGCGTATCAGACTAACCCTCTGCCTGTGGTGCCAGCCTCCCATATGGACACTGGTCATGTCTTTGCTCCTCCACTTGTAATCCAGCTCCCTATTCATGGCCTGGGAAAGCAGCAGAGGATGACCCAAAGCCTTGGACTGCTGTACCCACATGGGAGACCTGGAAGAAGTTTCCGTCTTTTGGCTTCGGACCAGCCCAGAGCTGGCCATTGTAGTTATTTGGGGGAACAGAGCAACAGGTGAAGGCTTTCTCTTTGTCTCTCCTTCTCTCTCTTTAATATTAAATAAGGAAAGCATCTCTTAGTATACACCCATTTCAGTGACAGGATGGGACCTGTGCTCCCCAGGAGCATCGGTGGGATGAGGCAGCTGCAGGCAAAGGGCCAAACCCCAAAGGAAAGTGAGCTGCAGCCCAGCCCGATCAGCTCTAACCAAGAGACAGTACAAAATCCTCACAGTGCAGAGCTTCAGGGCTTCCTGGTGGCCACCCCAAAGACTGGGCCTCCCTGTGCTAGCGGCAAGGCTAGCCAGAGACACACAGACAAGGTCCAGCCCTTTTGCTTGTCAGACAAGAAGCAGCTGAACATGGTAAGGACCATCACAAAGGTCTGAGGGCCACAGGAGACCTAACCCAACAGAAAGGACTGGAGAAGTGGCAGGGGAGGGTGACATGTGAGTTAGGACGTGAAGAATGGAGGGGGTCTCTGCGGCCAAGAAGGCGAGAGCTTGCATTGCCAGGAGGAGGAAGAGTCTGCTCAGCTACCAGCCGGAAATGGGCGAGGCAGAGTGGGGAAAGGGCATATGAGTCTGGACAGGAAGATGAGCCTCCATAGAGGGCTTTGTCCTACAAGCAAGGAGGAGACAGTCATCTGTCCCTTCATGACCCAGGGGTATGCGATAGTCCAGCTGCTCATACAACAGGTGCAGGAAGTTGGCAGAATAGCCCCTGGGATAAACAAGCAGACTGTGGGACTGCACCTGGAGGGGTGGCCAAGCTGGTGCCATGGCACATGAGAGGTGGTGACCTCACCATAGATGTCCTTCTGTGCCCCAGCTCACCAGAGAATTCAAGCCTCACAGGGTACCAGACCAGGTCCTTAACTGTGACTATGAGCAAAGAGCTGACTATGCACTGAACTCCGAAAAGCATGGCCAGCAGGAGCCCTTAGGGTGCCCGCTCTGGGGTGCCAAACCTTGGATCTGATTGCTATCGGAGAAACTCAGAAAGCATCAGACATCTAGACCCTCTCTCCACCACAGCCTTCAACTGGCAAGCCTGGCTGCAGAAGCAGATACAGCCCCCAGCACTGGGTCTCCTCCATCTGCAGAGAGAAGTACATGGGCCCTTTTGATGTCAAAAGTTTCACTCCTAACCACTACCCCAACCCAGATGTGGTCGCTTAGGAAGTCCCTCTCTGTGGCAGCCACTGCGCTTGGTGTTGGGGAGACAGAGAAAAGGATACAATCCCTGCTCCTGAGCAACCCACGAGGGGCAGAGGAGTGGATATGCTCCCATTGATACAGCAGCCCAGGGGAAGAGAGGACAGGAGGCTGTGGTAGTCCAGGAAGGGGCTCCTCCAAGCACTACCTAAAGGCTGACTTGCAGGAGTTAGTCAAACAAGATATTCCAGGAAGAGGAGCAGAAGGTACAAAAGTCTACAGAGAAGATTCTAGAAAGGTCCGATGTTTGGCTAGTCACTGTCCCTATAGCAAGGGCACGGTGTGCCTAAGATATAAGCAGACAGGCCTGTGGCTCAGACAACCCGTGTTCACATTCCCACTCCACTGCCAAACGCTGTGGGAGCTGGGCAAGTTGCTCAGCCTCTCGAACTCTGGTTGCAAGCAACTGGGATACGGCTTGCCAGAAGGGAGTACTCATGTCATTCGCTTTTATTTGTCAATGAAATGTAAGCGCTGCCGCCACCTGGCTAAGCAAGGATGAAAGCCCAGGTAAGCACAGATGCTAGGAGCAAACCTACACCTGCACAGATGGGCGTGGATGAGTCACAAGGCTAGGCTGCCCCAGGAAGCCTCTCAGGGCTCCCGAAGCTTTGAGTGCAGAGGTGGAGGCGGGGAGGCAGTACAGCCTGCCCTTTAGATGTCTGCCCCTGAACCCTGGCCTCCAGCTCCGGGATTCTTCCCAGCATTGACAAATTCCTAAACCCCCCCCCCCCCCCCTTTTTTTTTCACCTGCCACAGCTCCCTCCAGCTCCAACCTCCAGCTCTAGATGAGGGTCTCCCAGCAGATAGATAGCTCTGTAGGAGGGAAGGACCACACCACCCCAGCTTGCCCCAGCCCTGCCATCAATGGGAGGAGAGCTTGGATGATGGGAGTAGGACCAAGTCTGGCCCAAGATCCTGTTGGCAGGGTCTTGAACAGCCAGGGCAAGAAGAAAGCATAGATGTCAAATACACAGGCCAGCGCAGGCACTTGCACAGTAGGCTAAGAAACCACTTAGGAAGCTCTGATTCCAGAATGCCTTGTTCAAGCCCCAGCTCCTCCACTTTCCAATCCAGTTTCCTGCTAATATCCTTCCTGACAGCCAGCTTGAGTTCCTGGCTCCTGGCTTTGGATTGCTGCAGGCACTGGGAATCAGTAGATGGAAGATATCTCTCTGCACAACTCTGCCTTTCAAATAAAGTGAAAACACACACACATACACGCACTTGTCACCTGCAAGGGCTTTAACCACAGGACAGTCACAGAGCCATCCTGAACACAGCTCTCTTCATTTAGATCAATAATGCCCACCCCCACTGTGGCAGAGCTTACTGACACAAAAGCAAAGTGCCCAGCTGTCACCTGGCAGGGAGCCACCAACCAGTCAATAGAGTCACTGTGATTGCTGGTCCCCACCCACCCTACCCCAGCAACGGCCCTTGAAAGCACCTGGCCCAGGGCATCAGATCCAGAGAGACACCTGGTACAGGTGTATCTGTGCACATTGAATGTTCCATGAGATGTCCAATTTCAATGGAGAACAAGTGTTAAAATGTCCCCTCCCTGGGGCCCTGTCTCACCTGGAGACCATGTGCGCACACACACACACACACAAAAAAAAAACACACACTCTCTCTCTCTCTCTCCCTGGAAGCACCAAAGCCCACATCAGGCCCCACGACCCAGGCAGTGCCTTCCCCTGGTGGCAGACAGATGACTGAAGTACTGGCATAGTGCCCCAAAGAAACAACCAGTGTCAGGGTGGCGGGTAATGTCACTTCCTCCCCCTCTCCCTTCTACCCTGCACCCAGCCCTTCCTCTGCACCTGGACACGGAATGGCATGAATGAGACTAAGCTCTTGGGATGAAGATGCCCAAACGAAAACAACAGATTGGAACAAGTGTGAGATTGTTCCGGGCAGCAGGGGCTTAGCACAGCTCACAGTGCCTTGAGCTGAGTGTGCTTTCTTTCTTCCTTTCTTTAATTGGAAAGTCAGATATACAGAGAGGAAGATCTGTCCATTAATTCACTCCCCAAATGGCCACAACAGCCAGAGCCAAGCCCATCTGAAGCCAGGAGCCAGGAGCTTCCTCTGGGTCTCCCACGCATGTGCAAGGTCCCAAGGCTTTGGGCTGTCGTCGACTGCTTTCCCAGACCACAAGCAGAGAGCTGGATGGAAAGTGGGGTCACCAGGATTAGAAACGGCACCCATATGGGATCCTAGCATATGCAAGGTAAGGCTTTAGCTACTAGGCTACAATGCTGGGCCCATGTGTGGTTTCTTCTTTATGAAGATTGTTGGTTGATTGATTTAAAAATCTAATTGAAAGAGAGAGGTCCATCCACTGATTTACTTTCCACATGATTGGCAAATTAGAGCCAAGGGCACAATTTCACTCTATTTTCCAGTGTGGGTGGCAGGGGCCCAAATACTTGGGCTATCTATCACTGCTTTCCCAGGAGCATTAGCAAAGAGCTGGATTAAAAGTGGAGTAACTGAGACTCAAATTGACACGTGAATATTGGACGCCAGCATCACAAGCAGTGGCTTAACCCACTGTACCACAATGCCAGTGATAACTGCAGTTTCTGTTGCACTCTGTGCCACTTCACCTCTTGCCATCAACCACTGTCCAGGTCTGAGCTCTCAGGCGGCAGGCTCACCTCCCGTCATGGGACAGCCTCAGGTCACCGACACCAAATCTAAGCACGCCTCACTGACCTCTCATACCTGCTCACATACGTATCGATCCACCAAGAACTGTGGTGAACTCCACACTATGAGCAGACAGACACATGCATACACATGTGACAGACCCTGGCACAGAAAGCTGCTCTTCCTGCCTAGTCCACCTGCCAGCCTCACCCACCCCTGACCCGTGGGGCTCACCCGCCTCCACTGGCACGGGATGGACAGGGAAGCTTCTCTCATCCTGTGTGACTTGCCACAGGCACTGGAAGAAGCTCCCAGGCAGGGAGCAGCACCGCCTCCATCCCAGGGCATGCTGCTGAAGAGCCACATTTGTCTTTCAAGCAGAGTTAGCGAGCCCCTCTCCAAGGGCCAGCCGTGGTGAGGCCTCAGTAAGAAACTGTTCTGAGGGCTTTGGAAGCCCTTGGAAGCAGCCCTACTAGGAGCAGGCCCACCCAGGCACAGCTACCACCATCTCCCGTCCCTTCCGTTGGGAAAAGTTTTCAATTAACAATAATCATGCCTCGGATAAACTTCATTGGCTATGATACTGCGCAAAGCTCCCATCCCTTCTGCTGCCATGGGGTGTGTGTGCGTTCACAGGTCCTGCAGCCCCGCCACACACACACACACACACACACACACACACACACACGCACACGCCTTCATGAGCACTGGGGTCTGTGCCAGTGTCTTCCCCCAGCGACGGGACGGAGTGTCCCTGACGGAGCCACCTTGTTAGTCTGCTTCTCTTATGACCAAGGATCACAGACAGGGCAGCTCTGGGGAAGCCAGTATCCCCGGGGACAGGTCTTTATGGGGTCCATTGATTCAGGGTCAAGATGAAGCCAAGTCAGGGGTGAGAGTGAAGGTCTAAGCTCGTGTTAAACCCAACCCTAAGTTAAGGTCAGGGTGGAGCTGAGCTCATGAGCTACACAAGGGAGACAGATGTGTCTGTGTCCACAGCCTGTGGGAGTCAGCTTGAGGAGCCTTTGTGTCACCCAACAAAGCAACTCAACCTGGCACCCCATCTGGGACCAAAGGGTGCAGGGCAGATGGCTCTTCGCTATGCAGAGTCCAGGATGGCAGGGAAAGTGGGAAGCCTTGGCAGGAGTCTGTGTCTGTCACCAGGGAACCCTTCCCTCGCCCCCGGCCACTGGGGCAGACCCAGGCTTCTGGACCTGGAACCCCCACCTGGACACAGCATGGTGTGGGATGGAGGGAAAGAGCAACCCACTGGAGTCTCCTTGGGATAATTATTTATTATTCATAGTCATCAGCATCTTCATTAATTATTCATATGATCCTTAATTATTATCCTTAACAATAAGAGCAGTAAATAGCAGAAAAGTCCTTGAGGTGCCTAAGGCCCAGGGCCGGGTGCCTCCGGGCAGTTAGACCAGCTAATGCCCCCAGGGCAGTGTTGGGGACCACAGACCCCCTGTCCACTACCCGGCCCTGCCCCTGCCCCTCCCAGTGGGGCCCAGGGGAGCTGTTCCTTCACCATCCTCTCCCCTTCTTCCCGGCCAGGGCCTCCTGGGCGGGGCCTCCGAGGGGAAGGGCCCAGACGGGGCTCTGGGCCCTGGGTGAGCCACCTGTCCACGTGTCCACGCTGGGCAGCCCCACTAACTGCCTGGGTCTGAGCCGTGTCTGTGCAGGGGCTGGGAGGTGAGGGCCCCCAGCTGGCCCGGTAGGGAAAGGCGACGAGTGGGGCCATCTTGGGGGAGCTCTGGGGCCCCTGTGGGGAGCTCCTCGCACGCCATAAACTGGGAAACCTGTAAAGAACACAAGAGTGTGAGGAGGCCGGAGGCTGGGGGGTGCGGAAGAGGGGCACTGGAGAGCCTAGAGAAGGGGCCCAGGGCAGAGCAGGACCAGGGCTATTGAGGGAAGTGCATTCCCATAGGCCACACACCAAACGGGGGCTGGGAGCAGCTAGGGAGCCCCCACCTGACCCAGAGGGCTACCACGGTCAGGCAAACCTAGCCAAAGGCCTCAACTTCTCCCTGCCTCTGCCCACTGGCACCCTGAGAATGTGACATCTGAACACAAGCCCAGCCTGGAGTACACAATCCCTGAACCGGGACAGAGGGAGACTAAGCTTCCTTCCCTCGAGCTAGAAGGAGCCTGGGGCCCCAGGCACCGAAGCAGGCTGGCGGCCAGGGAGAGTGCCAGGGCAGGCGGGAGGGGTTTGTGGGTGCTGCCGAGCCTGCTGGTGAGATCTCGGCGGGGGAGGCTGTGAAGGGAGACTGGCACATTTGCTGACGTGGGCCCTGGTGTCTGCAAACAGGAGCAGTCAGCATATGGGAGGGGGGGAGTGATGCCAACGAAGGGGGGAGGGAGCAGAGCCCACACGGCGTCCTCGGGGAGCCCTCAGGAACTGCTGCAGGGTGGCCCAGGCACAGCTGTGCCTCGGGGAGGCCAGCAGCCAGCTCATGCACATGGCCACTCCGGGGAGGACAAAGGGAAGGGCAGCTGAGACCCTTCTCCAGCATGGGTCCCCAGACACACAGGTGGAAGAGACAGATGCAGCCTCCTCGGAAGCCTGGGGACTTGTCCCAAGACATACTGGCCTGCTACCCTCACCCCTGGCTGGGGTCCCTCAATAGCGGCTGGCTCCCTGCGCCCAGTTGCTGTGGTTTTGGATTGGGGGCCGAGACTTCCTGCTAGGGCAGCCCTCCCGGTAGGGAGCAGGCTTGAGTCAGAGCAGAAAAGGCGGAGCTAGGGTTGTGGTGAGGTGCGGGGACAGCTCACCTGAGAAAGCGAGTCCAGGGTGAGAGTGGGGATGGGGCTAACAGGTAGCAGAGGAGAGGTGGAGGTAGGGCCAGGCCCCGGGGTGGTCACAGCACTGTAGGCGGGCGGGACCAGCGTCATCTGCCTCTGGAGCAGTTGCAGGACGGTGGCCATGTCCGTACTGAGCCGGGTCTCCAGCCTGCAGCAAGGAGGAAAGATGACAAACCCGTGGACTTGGACAGAGGTGCTGGGGAACTCTGAAATCCCCATCCCAACCCCAGAACCCCAGGCTCCCTATTTGCTCTGGCTGTGACAGTTCTGGGTTCGACTCCAAGCTCAAGACACCTGCTGCGGACAATGCGGCCAGCGGCTCCCTGACCCAGGACTCTCACCCCAGCCCAGCTCGCAGGGCCGTCCTCACCTGTTGAGCTGCCTCTGGAGGGCGTCCAGCCTGCTCTCCACGTCGCCCCGGGGCCGCCGGCCGGGGCTGGACAGAGGGATGTTGAGGAGGCTGGGGGCAGGGGCCGGGCAGCGAGGCAGCTCCTGGTACTGACGGCCCCGACTGTCCCCCCAGAAGCTGAAAATGTTGGACACTCCCGAGAAGGCGCCTGGAGGCGGAGGGCGCGGGGAGAGATGAGACTGGGAGCGAGGCCCCGCCCCGCCCCGCCCGCCCGGCCCCGCCCCGCCCGCCCGGCCCCGCCCCTTACCTGACAGCGGGTTACAGGTGTCGCTGCTCTTCTCGCAGTCCTCGGTCAGCGGCTCCCCGCCCGGCGGTTCTCCGGGGGGCCTGGGGCTGGAGAAGGGCACCAGGCGGAGGGGGCTGGAGCTGCGGCCCGGGCCCTCATCCTCACTGCTCTCAGGGCTGGAGGGGCCACTGGACGGGCTCTCCCCCCACGGCCCCCCCGGCCGGCCCCGGCTACTGGGCCCTGCCCCCGCCCGGCCCGGCCCCAAGGCCGACACCTCCCCTGGCTGCTCCGTGTCTGTGGGAAACAGAGAACGGGCCTCAGAGACGGGAGGGGGAAGGGAGGGCGGAGCAGGGGAGGACAGGGGAGAGGACGGGAGCGAGCCTGGGACAGGGCTCTGGGGAGAGGCCTTTGCTGGCCCCAATTGTCACTTGTGCTATCTTTCCCTATTGTCAACCAGGCTGGGAACTCCCCCAGGCCACCACCCCACCCCCTGGCTACCCTGGCCAAGGTCTTAGGTATGTTCCGCCAGCCACTAGCCTCCCCAGCTAGCTGGGTTTGTGTCTCTCACCCCTTTTCTGTTCAAGGCAGCACCCAGGAGACCCCTGACCTGCCAGGACCAAAATGGCCTAGGCATACCCTTGCCCTGGAGAATGACAGAGGTCTTCCTGGAGAAGGTGATGGCTTTAAACGGGCCTGAAAGCAGGGGCAGCATTTGTATTGCTGGAGTGAGGAGTGGGCATTCAGGGACAGGACCCGGTGGAGCAGGTCCTCTGTACCCCTCCCCCAACCTCTCCCTGAGCCCTCCCCAACTCCCCTCCCCCGCCTCACCCCTGTCTGTGCGCCTGCGAAAGGACAGCTTGCGCTTGCGTTGACGATGGAAGCCGCCCTCCCACTCCGCACTGCCAGGCGAGCCCGGAATCATGTTGGTCTGGAACGGAGTACAGGCGTGAGGGATTTTCCCAGCTCTTCCGGGTCAGGCCTCAACACTCTCATTAGCAAGTGACGCTGGAGGCTCTGCCCGCCACAGCCTGCTCCAGGCAAAGGCAACACTTCCAAGGCAGGGGCGGCCTGGCTGGCTGCAGGGCAGGTCTCTGGAGGGCAGCCACAAGCCTGGATGGGCCACTCACATCTCGCAGGTTGAAGGTGATCTCCAGGCTGGACCAGAAGTGGTCTGAGAACTCGGGGTACATGTCTAGCACCTCCAGCAGGTCGTCGCGGTGGATCTTGTGCAGGTCACAGTAGGTGAGGGCCCGCACGTCCCCGTTGGACTTGCCAGGCCGTGCATATAGGTTCAGCGGTTCTCCAAAGATGTCATTCTTCCCTGCAGGCCACACAGGGGCCGAGTTCAGGCCAGCAGTCCCACTCTGGGTCCAACCCACACACCACTGCCAGCAGGGACTGAAGGCTCTCACTCAGGAACCCAGCTACTTCTGTGCCTCCTCCCAGCAATGGCGCCTGGCCTGGAATGCGGACAAGCCAGGGTACCCTGGCTCTGCTCCCTGCCCTGACTTCCTTGGGCTATAACAATAACTCCACACACTTGAATGCCCCCATCCCGATGCCCTCCTGGCAGATACTGCGCCCCCACAAGCAGCGTTCTGTAGACTATGGCTCAGAACCCAGTAAAGAATCAAGACCAGCTGTTCGTTTTTTAAAAAAATAAAAGAAAGAAAGAAATAGGATACTCTAGCTTAGCACACAGAACACCATACAGTAGAAAATGCCAGAATGTACCATGGAGGTAAGGCCAAGGTGTTGTTCCCTTTTAGTAGCGGAAGGGGAGTGTTTATAGGATGAGCATAGGTTTGCACTAAACTGGGAGATGGAAACTTCAAATATCCCATTGGGAGCCACAACCAGATGTGTTTGATGTCCTGCCCTGAGACTTGCAGAGTCCTGGAAGGACCGACAGAGGGCAAGAAGCCCCCAGGGTCCTGGCACCCCTGCCCCCGTGTGCAGGAAGGGCAGGACTTCCTTGGCTGCGTGCTCTGGGACGTGAAGCTGTGGGACTCCACGCGGTGCTTAGCAAAGTCAGACAAACGCCCTCCCCTCCCACCTTGGCACTCTAGATCCTACATGAAGGAAGCAGGAAGTATCTACTTTGGGGGAAATCCTGGAGGCAAGGAGAATCTGGAGACCCTCATTACACCTCCCCACCCCCCCGCCCCCAAGGACTATGCCTTGCTGCTCTTGCCTGCCCTTCTTGGAGTGCCGGAGCTTGGGACCTTTGCCGGTAGTCCCAGGTTCGCAGCCCCAGGACTGTGTGCTCATGGGGCTCAGCCCTGCCTCTCTAAGCCAGCCACCAGCCTCCAGCCATACCCAGGATGGCCACGACGACGTCACCCCGCAGGATCTCAATGGAGCCCCGGGAGATGAAGTAGAGAGCTGTCAGCAGGTCCCCAGCATGCACCAGTGTGTCCCCTGGTGGCGCATGCGTGGTCTTGAACTTCATGGCCAGGGCCCGCAGGCAGCCTTTGGTGGCCCCACGGAAGGGCTTGCAGTGCTGCAGCAGGGAGCGGTTGAGGTGCAGGCAGATGTCAGCCTGCAGGCACTCAGGGAAGCCCTTCAGCACCTGGGGGGGGGGGCAACAGGATAACTCAGCATGTGTTCCCCGGGGACCCCACCAGCATCCCACCCCACCTCACTCCACCCCCATCTCAGAGAAGCCTCTCCACCTCCTGGCCCCAGCGATCCCAGATGCCCTGCCACCCAGCACTAAGAGGACCAGCATCTCAGGAAGGGCCTGGGTTCCCACTCCAGTGGCGCCACTCCTAACCAGGTACCCCCAGGGGTTGGATTTTCATTTTTCTCAAATGGGAGGTAGAGATGAAGTTCTGCCTCTGCCTGTTTGAAGGATTTACGCCAACGCCTACCTGCTAGAACACCTGCTCTAAATGGAGCAGTGAGTGTGACAATTCTGTAGGCATCAGTTCCTCCTGAGCACAAGGGCCCGGTGCCAGCCTGATCTATATGGCTCTCTGAGCCAAGCTCGAGGCACCAAGGGTCCATGCCTCTCCTCGCCTGCCTTTACCCGGCTCTGGGGCCTCACCGCATTCATGTCGATGCCATTGGTGTAGGACCAGGCGTGCTGGAAGTACTCCTCGAGGCGCTGGCGCAGCGGGTTGGGGATCTGGTGGAAGCGGATGAACTCTCGCACCCGCAGCATCTGTGTATGGTAGCGGGCAGTGCCCGAGTACAGCCGCTGGATGATGGCCGACACGTTGCCGAAGATGCTCGCGTACATGAGGGCTGGGGGCATGGGTGAGTGGGGCCATCAGCATCCACAGGGACCCTGCCTGCCCAGGGGAACCCCTCAGCTTGGTCCCCTAGCAACAGGTCATCACCAGCGTGGGTCCCATCCCAGTCTGAGCACACACACTTGCGATGCCCAAATACACACACTCTAACGTGTGGCAGTCTTTCAGCAGGACCTGGCTGCCCTTGCCCCCAAACTGTCTGGGAGCTGGACCCCAAAGGCATTAATGATGCAAGGTGTTCATTTGACTGCCCAGCAGCCTCGCTATCCTCCACCGAGAGCTCGTCCCCACCATCCATCCCCCAATGCCTGCCCCGTCTCCAGGGGTATACTCACAGCCAATGAGCATGACGCAGATGGAGAAGATCTTCTCGGAGTTGGTGTTGGGGGAGACGTTGCCGAAGCCTACGCTGGTGAGGCTGCTGAAGGTGAAGTAGAGAGCTGTGACGTACTTGTCCTTGATGGAGGGGCCACCCAGGCCGCTGCTGTTGTACGGCTTGCCAATCTGGTCGCCCAGGTTGTGCAGCCAGCCGATGCGTGAGTCCATGTGAGGCTGTTCCATGTTGCCAATGGCGTACCAGATGCAGGCCAGCCAGTGAGCGATGAGTGCAAAGGTACACATGAGCAGGAACAGCACAGCTGCCCCATACTCCGAGTAACGGTCCAGCTTTCGAGCCACACGCACCAGCCGCAGCAGCCGCGCTGTCTTCAGGAGCCCTATCAACTGGAGGGGGAGAAGGGTCAGGGGAGAGGGGCAGACCATCAGTGGAGGTGCTGTGGCCCTTGGAGGAAGCACCAGAGGTAAGATTTGCGCCCCTTATCCCAACACTTCCTCATGGAATCCTCCTAATATTTGAAACACTCTGTGTGACGTGTTTCGCCCACTGGGCCCAGCACAGAAGGCTCATCTATCACGGCCCTGGCTTTGGGACACAGCAGGCATGGTTCCCACAGTGAGAATGAGGAAACAGGAGCTCCAAAAGGCCCATGATCCTGTGCTGTGAGTGTTCCAAAACAGTGTCCCCTTTGGGCAGCCTTCTCTCAGCCCTTGTGAGCAGACCCCGTGGCAAGCAGCCAGCTCAGGGTGGCTGAAGCACACCACACCTCTGCACCCCTTCTCTCTTTCCCACCACCTCCCCTCCCTCAGCCTACACCCTCCCGGCCTCCCCCCACCATTCTCTGCCTCCTAGCCAGCCCCACCTCCTCAGAGCCCGAGCCGAAGATGAGCAGATCAAATGGGATGGCTGCCACCATGTCAATGAGAAACCAGCCCTTAAAGTAATGGACGGCAATGCGGCCGGGATGGCTGACAACCTCCTCATTGGCGTTGACGTAGGTGGTACGGAAATTGATGAGGATGTCCACGATGAACATGATGTCCACAATGAGATCCACCACGGCCAATGGCTGGCAGGCATAGCCACAATCAGGAGCCGGGGGACCCTCTTCCGTCTCTTTTAGCAAGAAGGCAGCCGAGTAGGGCGTGAAGACAGCCGTGTAAATGACCAGCAGCAGGATGAGCCAGTCCCACACAGCCTTGAAGGGGCTGTAGTGCAGGATGGTCCAGCGGTGGATACGTGGTGCCTGTAGCTTGTACTCGGGCAGCACATCAGCACCCAAGGACAGGACCTAGACAAGGCAACGAGATGTAGGTGAAGGGTGAGGACAGATTGCAGGACCCTGATGGGATATGGGGACCAGGAGGTGCAGGGAACATTTCTGCTGAGGCCATGCAGAGGAAGAAAGGAGGCCAAAAGAGAATCCATCAGGGATGGGCATTTGTTTAAGCAGTTAAGACACTGCTTGCGATGCTCACATCCCATTTAAGTGTGCTTGGGTTCTAGCCTCAGCTCTACTCCCAAATCCAGTCTCCTGATAGTATGGCCATGTCATGGCTGACATAGTTGGACCCCGGTCACCATATGGGAGATTCAGGCTGAGTTCCCAGTTGCTGGCTGTAGCCTGACCTAGTACTGGTGACTCCAGGCATCCAGGGAGTGAACCAACCAATGAGATTAGCTCTAGCTCTTCTACAGCAACTGACCCCATCCATTGCCCCAGACTTGGGCACTGCAGTAGCCAAAATATTATGCAGCATGGGGCTGCTAGAGGGAGTTCTGACTGCATCCAGCACACCTGACTCCAGGATTCTGTGCAGTGACAACTGCTCCCCGCCAGCAGTGCAGACCGAAACCTTCAGACTATAACACACCATGTCATCTTGCTCACACTCTGAACCGACACATATATGCACACACCTTAGTCTCAGTCCAGAAAATGTCCCAAGGACTAGGGTTAGTAGCCTGCGCAATGGCCCCAAGAGTCATAATCCCATAAACCAAAACTTGCCACTCCAGTCTCCTATGGGTCCCACTTTATGCCACCAGCCCAAGAATACCAGCCACCCAGCTGCAGGCACCCTTGACGTCCCTAGAGGCAAATGAGACTAAGACACTTCCTCTCACCCTCCCACTCCCACTCTGCCAGCTCCCTCGCCACTCAGGCATACACAACCCATAGCCCTTACCCTCCCTCACTCTCACTAAGGGACGTAACAAGCAGCCCAGCCCAAAGGAAATGGTGCCCAACTGTATGCACACAGGCTGTGGATATGCACACAGGCTGGCCCTGCACAGGGGTTTCCAGCCTCTTCCTCAGCCATGCAGGGGCAGGCCCACTGCCCAGAGCAGGTGCAGTGGCCACGTCACTCTTCCTAGGAAGGGTTCAGAGCGGCTCTCCCATACTGCCCATGACCTCCTCTGTCTCCCGATGGGTTCCACTGGCCACTCCTCTTGTCCTCTCTCTTGCCATCTCACTCATCCCAGGACCACCTGTCCAAGCTCTCCCAGCCTGCCCCCTGCCAGGCATCCCAACCCAAGGCCTTGCCCAGCGAACCCAGAAGAAGCACAGCCTCGGGCCTCTGAGCTGCATGAAGTCCCAGAGATCCCGGCTCATATACAGGCTGGAGCCCCCAGTGCACCTTCATAGATGGCATCACTTTGACAACACACCATTAGAAGAAATCAGAAGTGGCATGGGTAAAATCAGGGGCTTGGCCATACTGAGTGGGCACACGAACTCCAGAGGTATTAGATGGCATTAGAGGAAGTAGATGGAGTCTGAGGGCAGGGGAAGGGGCATGTGGGCCCACCTTGGACCCCATTTCTTTCCTGTCTTCAGCCTAAGCATATCATTCCTTAAGGCCAACAGCAGGTGTGCATGGGGTGGTGGTTTCTAGAGGCTCAAGTGGAGACTGAGAAAAAGGAATTGGCTGGAACCCTGCAGATAAGCAGCAGGGTACACAGCTGCCCCCATCCCCAGATGGTTTCCCATTATGCCTACAAGGTTGGACCCTGGCAGCAGTGACCCTGCCCTGAGACTGCCCAAAGCATGGCCTGCACCACCCCAAGACAGACACGCACGCAAGGAGCATGACTGCGATTCAAGGCCTGATTCAGGGGGCTGCTGGTAGCTCTATTATTCATACAGCCCACCACACAGTCTCGGGCCAGGTACACAGCCCTTCTCAACCTACTGTCCCATAGACTACTGAAGTTGATTTACTGAAGCCAAAGCCTGGGTCCTCACCTGCACCTGTCCCCCAGAAGGGATGCGCCTATGAGCCCGGAGACAGCTCAGGTGCAGGGAAGGCGGTGGTAAGGGTGGCACTTTCAGACATACCTGAAATCACCTCCACTACTAGCCAGAGCCCTGAGCCGCCTCTTGGCTCCATAGGAGACAGACGCTAAGGGCAGAGAGGTGGTTCCCACAAGGTAATAAGTAATCTGCTTGGGGAGGTGAGGGGGAAGCTGAGACAATGACCCAGCCAGCAGAACCACAGGCCACCTCTGAAGAGGTAAGCCAGGTGCCTCCACTCAGAAGCCCCTCACCAACCACCCATGGCCCCCTGACCACCCGCACCCTCAACTCCAGCCTCCAGAACTGCTGAAAGCAGCTCCAGCCCCCCTCACCTGCTGCAGATCCACGCTCAGCATAGACAGCAAGGAGCCCCCATGCTCTGTGCCAGGCCTGGCTGCTGCCCACCATTCCTCTCCCAGCCACCGCCCGCTGGCATGCTCTCCTCCCTCTGACTCCACGCCATCCTCTCTGAGCACCCATAGCTTCCCTGTCCTCTTGTTCTTCCCTTTACATACACAGCTGGAATGGTGTGAACCCCAGAAGGGGACCCCTCCCAGACAAGAGGAAACCTAGCCAGAGAAACTGGGCGGGGAGGAGAGCCAGCAGGCACCCAGGACTGCCGGCTGGGGAATCCCAAGCTGTCCTGCTTCACGGAAGCCCTCCTTCCTAGCTGGAAGCTGCATACCCTCTGGCAGAAGCTGCCTGCGGGCCCCACTCTCCGAGGGGAGGAGGGGCTGGGGGTCACCTACCTCCTGGGCCACCAGGCTGGAGATGCGTACCGCCCGCCTCACCCGGCTTTTCTTGGCCCTGGGCCGCAGGGCCCCTGTCCCGCTTGCCTTCCCTGCTGGAGCCGCCATGAAGAACCTGGCTCCCCCACACCTGCCTGTCCCAGGGCCCAAGGGCCCGGCCAACGGCTCACCTGCACCCCAGAGGCAGTCCCAGCCCAGGCGAGCAGAGCAGCCTCTGGCATGAAGCCAAGGTGGTTGGGGCCAGGCCCCAGAGCTGGGGTCACCCCGGTATGGAGCATAGGCAGCAGCCTGCCTGGCTCAGGCTGCCCATGGTCCCCTGGTATGGGCCCCCGCGGCCAGGGTGCTGCCGCGCTCTGCCTGCCTGCCGCCAGCCCGGCAGCTGCGGTCGGAACCTCGGCTGCTCCGGCCGGTCGGCCCCTCCTCCTTCCCCCCATCCCCACCCCCACCCGGCACACTGGGCTCCCCCGCCCAGCCCGTGCCCGCCCCTCCGCCCCGTGCCAGGCTAGGGGCCCCCTCCCCCGCGGCCCGCTCCAGGCTCCTGCTGCAGCCGCTCCCGCAGCCCGTGCCCCTCCCCCTCTGCCCCGGCAGGGCAGCCGGGACTGTCACGGCAGATTAATGGTCTCCCCAACACCCCCGCCCCGCCGGTCCAGTGCCTAGCCAGCCAGAGTCACAGACGCCCAGAGGTGGAGAGACTGCCCAGGGACTGGCAAACACACCCGTGCACGCCGACAGAGACGCACACACACAGACCCACAACAACATGGCAGGCGGACATGGAGGGCTCCCGCACAGAGCCAACACACAGGGGGCTCAGGTAGGGACTGAGAGGACAGGCAGGGACAGGAGGGGGAGATAAGGGCCTGGGGTGAGAGGGAATGTTCCAGAGTCAAGGCCAAGGGGTTTGGAGACCTGGCAGGGACCCAGTGAGTCAGAAGGCATCTGGAGCAAGGCCAGGAAGGCTAGCCAAGCAAGATGGGCAGCAACCTCACAGAGGCCACCCTTGGCAGCTGCCACCGCGGGAGAAGCTAGAAGCAGCAGCTGGGGACAGGGTCCCCCAACTATATGGAACCCAGCACTTAGTGCAGGCACCTGCAGTACTGAGTGCGTGCGCGCGCACACACACACACACACAGAGGCCAGCATGCCAGGCAGCTGAGGTAGGCAGAGGAGTGGGGAAGGGGGTTAATGCAGACCACACAGCTGCCAGAAGGGGACAAAAGACCAGACTGGCCCTGCCACTGAGTGGTTTGGCCTAGTGCCCTCAAAGGCTCCAGATCTTCTCGGGACCAGGCGTCAGCCCACCACCATTGCCCCCTAACTCACACACAAAAGAAGTCACCCCTCCCCGTGGGGGGCGGGGAACACAGGTGACAGCTCTGGGCCACCAGGACACCCTGCAGGTGCCAGTCCCCCAGCCTCACATTCATCCTCACGGTGGCCTGAAAGAATCAGCATTCTCTTGACCTTGGCCTCCATGACCTCAGAATCTGCACTGCCTCCTGCTGGCCTGGCACCCAGTACTTTTCTCCCACGCATCCTTTGAACAGATCTTGTCCCCTGAGGCTGCCTTCTCCCACACTCCCCTGCACTCTTCCACCCCCAGCGTCAAGTACCCTATACTCTCCATGCCCCCTCGAGCCAGACACCACACCTGCTGGTCCCAAGGCCACCTCCCCGTTCTTCCCCTCCCCTCCCATCCCAAATCTGCACTATCTCCCTCCTCCAAGGTGCCGTTCCCACTTTACCCACAGCCTGCCCCTCCCTCTTCCCATACAAGCTCCTACAAAGTGAAGTGAGAGCTGAGCCCCTACCTGGGTGACCTTCTCAGTGACGTTGTGGGTCCGCTCCTTTATCTTGGGGGCTATGATCTCCCGGTCACTGGTAGGCGAGGCCAGGAAGGGATCTCCCTTGAGGTCCACGAAGTTGAGGGTGATCTGCGGAATCTTGCTGATGGTGCGGTAGCGCACGAGGTCCGAGTCTGAGGTGGAGTTTAGCAGGCCACTGCGCAGGGGGTGCATGGCCCCTGGGGTGGAGAGGCAAATGGGGGTTCAGGCAGGGCACTCAGACCACAGAGGAAGACAGAGGGAGAGCTCCTGGAAGGTCAAGCCCTGGAAGGTTCTGGCTCTGGGACACAGGGGGGGCAGTCAGGGGAAGGTCAGGAGCTGGAGGGAGAGTCATGGAGACAGGAAACCACATATCCCCCCATTTCAAAGAGGCTGGCTGGGTCACAGAGAGCCCCCCGGGGAGCTGGTCTATCCCACCAGCCAGGTAGTATAGGGGGTCCTGAGCCTCTCCCACAACCATCCCCCTGTAGGACGTCCTGGGGGAGCCAACTCTGAGGACCAGCAAGAGCTCTGGGAGTGGAAGAATGTAATGGGATGAATGGACATTTAATAGAGTGAAAGGCCACTTAATGAGATTAAATAAGTGCTTAATGGGATTTCCATCTCCGAGGCACGAGGGACTGGCGGGAAGGAGGAAACTTGAAGGCCTGCCACGGGGGGCAGGCGTAGGGTGGGCTAGGGCTGGGATGGGAGTGAGAGCGCACGGAGCTACGGGCGGCCGCTGCCCTCACCAGTGCTGGCATGGCGAGGTGGCGGGGGCAGTGCCCCGGCGCGCATAGCCTCGATGTCATCGGCCGAGGAGGCGCGGCGCACGCTGGCACAGCTCTCCCGGGAGCGTGTCCGGGCCAGGCTGCAACTGGAACCCGAGGCATCGGGGTTGAGGCTGTGTGCGCGGGGCGATCGCTGTGGGCCCGGTGCGCAGACGGGCGGCGGTGAGCCGGAGCCCACCAGCGCGCGCCGCTCCTCCGCCGCTGGTCCGAGCCCCGCCACGTGGTTGTCCATGGCCGTCACCTCATCCAGGGCCAACGACTCGCTGCTGGGCGCCGCAGGTGTCAGGTCCACATCCACCACGACGGCCCCCGGGGCGCCTGTGCCGCCGCCCGCACCACCCGACCGCGCCGACGACGATGACGACTCGCGGGCCGTCAGCGCTAACAGCGCGGGCAGCTTCAGGCGGAAGGTCTTGGCACGGCCTGTGGGAGAGCAGAGGCAGGTGGTCCTGGGGACGGAGGCCCAGCTGCAGCCCTAGCCACCGAGCTGCCAGCAGGGGAATTGGGGACCCTGACGGCTGGCGCTGTTTGATAGCCAGTGCCCTTCTAAGACACACAATTCAATTCTCAGCAAACAGCCAAAAGCCTCTGATCATCAAAAACAGCCCCTTCACGGCAGCCTGCACATAAATCCTCCCGGAGCCTTCTAACTGCAGTGCTGAGCGCCAGCACCCCTGTTTTTGCCAATTTCGGCAAAAAAAAAAAAAAAAAAAAGTTACATAACTTGCAGGAGGTCACACAATCGGTGGTGGCGCCTGCACCTGCGTGAGGAGGCGGAGGAGGTGGTACCTTGGCCCATGGTGGGGATGGCACCTGCAGGAGAAGTGGGGCTGTGTCACCAACATGGTCCATCCCAAGCTTGAGAAACCAAGCACTGAATGAAGGATAAAGCCACAGGGGTCACCCTGCTGAGACATGAAGCCACCTGAGCCTGTGTCCCCTTGGGAAGGAGCTAAGATCCCGGAGTCTCCAGCAGGGGTGAGCAGGTCCCCAAAAGCCTCTTCTCAACATGCAAAGACCACATAGGGAAGGAAGCCTGAGAAGCCATCCAGAGCCGACTTCTGTGCATGAGAAGGTCAGCCAGGCTGGTCAGCCAGGATGGAGAGAGGACCACACCAAACAGGGCGCTGGAGAACCATGCAAGCAAGGTGAGGAAACAGGAGACTATCCTGGTCCCAGAACCTGTGACTCTGGGCCCTGTCCACCGGGTGTCCATCCTGGGCCAGGCAGCCCCAAGCCTGTCATTGGTGTTCCTGCATCCCCCAACACACACACACCCATCTCCAGCCACCTCCCTTTCTGTGGAGCACTGCCTTGGACAGCCCCCAGCTCCCAAGTACATCAGACCCATTCCTGGGCCAGCCCAGAAGCATGGCTCCACTTACCAGGGGCCAGCCAGCTGGTTGGGGGACCCCGGTGATTGGTGTCACGAGCCGGGGACCCCACCATGTCCTTCTCCATCACCACCTCGAAGTTGAGGATGAACATGATGACAGCCCCATCCTCATTCTTCACGGGCACCACATCCACCAGACAGAGGAAGCAGCTTCCTGTGGGGGAAAGGGGGACCAGCTGCTGTGGCACCAGGGCCCCCTCCGCGGGTACAGCAGAAAACAAAACAGGGTGGACCGCCAAGAGCAAAAGGGCCCAACCACCTCTGCCCACACCCCTCCAGGCACCCTCTCTATTGTCCTGCAGCCCTACCCTCCACCCTGGCCACATGGGTGCCAGCATGTGGCTGCTCCCTGGCCCCACCCGCCTCAGCTTGCTGCCCGGAGCTCCCGCCCTCGCTGCCCTCTTTGCCCCTATGTGTCTCCTCCCACACTGGCTTCTGAGCCTCCCCTGGCCCATTTCACTCTCCCCTTCTTCTCCACGTGTCTCGGCGTTTCCCTCACGTGGGGCATATCCAGCCCACAGACTTTCGGCCCAGAATCTCTGGGTCGGGTCCCAGCGTTGCTTCTTCATCATCTGTGCATTTTCCTCAAGCTGTGCCTTGTGCTTCCTCTCTATACAATGGGAACGATGATAAGAGTTCTTTGTTTTGTTTTCTCGAGGGTTCTAAACGTTAAGTAAGACCAGCGATGCCTGCTGCCCACTGGATGCTGTAGACAGTTGGCGATTGTGATCTGCCTCCATCTGTCCTCTTCAGATTAGCTCTTGCCGTTGTGTCGGTCCACAACAAGATAAGGGCAGCCGTGGAGAATAAGAGTTCCAAACCTTTACACCAAGGCAGCAGCGCCACGAGATCCAGCCACAGGAGTTTGTATTTCACCAAAGTCCCGGGCTGCGATGTCTTAGCAATGCAGAAACCGATCCTTCACCTTGCAGTCTCAGAAGCACTGCTTCTAGATCTTTCCTCTTCCTCTCCTCTCTTGTCCTTGTTTTTCTCTCCCTGTCCTTGGTGGGGTCTTTTGTTGTTGTTTCTTTGTTTTTTGGTTTTTTTTTTTTTAATTTCTCCTCCCATCTCTCTGGTCACAGATGGTGTCAGTTCAGGCCAAGTGCCCCTGGCCCACCTGGGCTCCCCAAGTCCCCAGCACACCTCACAAGGTGACTTCTGAACAGCCTCCTCTAGAGTGCGCTCTCGGCTGCACCCAGGGCCTAGTTCAGCTCACCCACACACACCCCACACTCCGCCTACAAGAAGTCCTCCCTGATAAACAAGAGAGCACAATCAGCTCCCTCTGCTGCTCCTCTGTGCGCTCCCTGCTCCTTCTCTCCTGACTGGAAAGGCTTCCCTCCTGGTCTCCACTCCCCTCTGTCACCTGTGTGCTCTGCCTCCCAGTGTCCGCGACCCCTGGAATAACTGGGGCAGGGGGCACTGCCTAGCAAGTGGCCGTGGCAGGGCCAGAGCTGAAGTGGAACATGGGTGGCTAGGTGACCCTACCTGGTGAGCCACTGTGTGGTCCCACTTGGTCCTTGGCAGCTCAGCCGCACCTGTCAGTCCTGTTTACCCTCCCACGTCCCACAGCGTCCTGCGGTTTTTCCCCCTTCCTTGCCAGGCCTACTCTCACCCCTTCTCCTGACTCGGGTCACAGCAGGGGTGGTCGCAGTGGTGATTTGAGTCAAGGGAGGGCCAGCACCCTGTGACAAGGGATTTGTGCTGGATGCCTGGCTGGCCAGACTCAAGGAGCTGAACACTGTGAGGGATGAGGGAGCAGCTTCAGCCACAGCCCAGGTGGGGACGGCCTGACTCCTGGCACCTGCTGGGGAAGGGCTCATGAGCCCAGAGCAAATGGTGCTCATGGTGTGGAAGACGGACAGGAGGGCGCCAAGGTGAGGGCTGCACCCGGGGAGGAGCAGGCCAGGAACTCTCCGCCCATCCCGCCCCTTCCACTCACCGCGTCCCAGGCCCTCGCGGCTTTGCCCAGGGGGGCCCTGAGCTCCCAGGGCTCTGTCTAGGTCCCCCTCCAGCAGCTGCTCTTGTCCCCTGACCTCCGGCCTCTGACACACAGCTGTGGTGTTGGGAGCTGCAGGGGGCTGGGCCCAGCTGGAGGCCGTTTGGCACCCAGACAGCCTGCCTGGAGTTTATGCCCTAATATGGTGATGGCCAGCAGCGGCCTGAACAGGGCCTAGCCTTCCCGGGGCCTGCGGAGGGGCCAGAAAGCAGGAAACCTTAGCCCTGGACACCCCAGCACCCACCCTCCTGCACCCCAAGGTCCCCACCAGGAAGCAAGTCTCAGGGAAACCCAGAGTCTGCACCCCAGCCCTTTAGGGTGCATGAAGACTCTGCCCCCAACACAGGACCCCAGAAATTCTGACCCTGAAACCCCAGCACCACATCCCCACTTCCCAACCAAGCTATTTTGTGAGCCAGGCAGGAGCTGCACCCTGGGGCCTGCCCAGCCCCACTGGGTGCCTGGCATCTCTGATGCTGTCCTGGACCACAGGGGCTCCAGGAGAGGCCACAGGGCCCAGCAGACACTCACACACACAACCCGGGGGCCCCCTCCCTTTGTCAACATTCAAGACATTTTTCCTTTCAAATAACTCCTGTCAAAGGCCTGGTTATCCCAAAAATGTGAACTGGAGCCCTGCCTGAGGGCTGAGGAGAGAAATGGCTGAGGGGGATGCAGAAGGCAGGAAAATGTCACCTCCCCGATGGGCCGGGCTCTTCAAAGTCCAGCCTTCCCCAACCCTGCCTCATGAGCAGGGACAAGGGGCCAGAGCACCTGCCAGAGCCAGACCCCATCCGGTCACTGGCTGGGGTTGCGAGAGCTGGAGTCCCGGAAAGTACAGGACAGTCAGTCCGGCCGGGAGTCGGGGAGAGGGCACACGTCCCAAGCTGTGCATGGGCATGGAATCAAGAGGTGCTCCTAGGGGACAGTGGGACTGTAGCCCTCCCTCAACTTCCCAGGATAGAACTGTCAGAGCAAAGGAGCAGAGCTGCACCCTGGGCTGACAACGGCACACATGAAACCCAAAACCGTTGCCCACCCACCTGCCCAGGTGGCTCTCCCCCAGCCCCAGGGCCCAGGCCATCATGCCCCCTAAATCCCCACACCTTCCCCACCTCCCCCGGGGACAGAAACCAGCTTCAAGAAAGGTGCAGCTGCCTAGCCAGGCGAGACCGAGCCTGCAGTTCCCCTAAGAGCCACTCCGTGGCAGGCACGGCCTACATTCCCGGGCAGCCAGCAGCAGGAGAGCAGGAGGGGAGGCGGGGCAGTAGGCTGTGGGATTCCCCGTCTCCCCTGGGAAGAGGGCGGGCAGCCGAGCCAGGCAGCCTCCCTGAGCCCCCGGGTGTCCAGCTGCAGTACCGGGCGACCATGCTCATCCCACCAGGGTGCAGAGACAAAATCACCTTGATAAGACACATGACTAAATGACTGACTCAAAGGGAGTCTCCCCCGGTTCAAGAAGTAAGAAAGAGAGATGTCCGTGGGTGGCTCAGTGCCTTGACGCAGCCCATGCCAGATCCGTGTGCTGTCTGTCCACTCCCCTGGCTGCCGAGATGCTGCTTGGGGAGAGGACTCACAAACCAGCCTAGGCTGCCACCTGGGAGTTTGGATGCCCTGGGAGACAGCCATTGATTAGCATCCATTCCCTGCCCAGGATTCCCAGCTCCTTACGCCATCCACGACTTTGGCCCCAACACCCTGGGCGGGACAGGCCTGCCCTGTGCCATGTCCCTCACAGTCAGTCTCCAAGCAGGGAGAGCTGGGACTGGACACAACCCAGGTGTATCAGAGACAACCAATCCTGAACCCATGGGGGGTCTCTGTTATGGTCAGCACACACATTCTGGCTGGCTTTTAGAAGTTTGCCTAGGAGGGCAGGGAGACACCGTCCTTGTCCAGCCTCCTATACCCATCCCAGGGCAAGGGGCTCCACCTACTGGTTGGCCAGACCCCAGGCAGGAACCACACGTGGCTTTAGCAGGACAGGGGCTGGGCAGCGCCAGCTGAGAAGAGGAGGCCTACAGAGGAGCCCAACCAGCCTCGGGCAAGTTCTGCTGGGTGCCCACATTCACCAACCCCAGTGGGGTCAGTGTGAGGGTCAAGACAGAGGAAGAGCGATTAAACCAGTCAAATGAGCAAACCCAGTCCAGGAAAGCTGGCCTCCTGCTCTCCCTCTTGCTTGCTGTGTGTGTGGCTGTGGGCAGGTCATCACCTCTCTGAGCTTCAGACTTCCGGGCGGTCTTGCAGGAAAGACAAGTGAGTCCTTCCCTGGGTGCCAGCTGAGATGACAGATGGCCTTATGGAAGCATCCAGAGCTGGAACGAGGCAGAGGGGCAAGTCCCTGTGGGGAAGGTGACCTCGGGAAGCAATCACCCTCACCCTGATGGCTTGCCTGCCTCGCTCTGAGCGGGAGGAACTGTGCCCAGGACAGGCCCAAAGTCACGCTGAGGGCAGGAGGTTGGGGCTGCAGGCGGCCCTGTCCGCCCCCAGGCAGGGAGGCTGTCAGCAGCAGCCCAGGGCTGTGCAGTGTCAGGTTATATTTAGCCTGGTGGCGGCGACAGGAAGATGCAGCGGGAGCCGCTTCTGGCGGGGGGCCATCGTGTCACTAACACCACTCTCATGGGCAGCTGGGGGCCCAGGGAAAACCAGAGACAGTTGTGGGCCTGGGCAGGGGGAGGGGACAGGGAACAGAGTGAAGAAGGTTGCGAGGCCAGCTAGTGAATGATGTAAAAGAGAGAGGGCAATTCTACACGCCTGACTCTGAGGGCTGAGCAGGGCAGAGTCCCGGGGACACTCAGTGCAGGGCAGGGCTGGGGCAGGGGGGCATCGCAGCTTCCACACAAGCCTCTGCAGAGGAATCTTGCTAGCCACCTCTGTCCAGGGCCATATCTAGGGTTCAGGGCCTCTAGCCCCCGTCCTGACCCACACATGGCACGCAGCGTGCTCATGCCATCCACCTGGCACGGCAATGGTCCCAGGAGGCCAGCTCAGCCTAGAGAGCCCAGCTCTGCTCCAGGCCTTCTCAGCAGGGGACAGACTGCAAGTCACAACCCTGCCCTCCTCTTGAAGAGTCCTGGAAAGTTGAAACCATGTCACACAATGGGGAGAGCTGACTTCCACGGCTACACTCAGGCCCAAGCAAACCATCATCAGTCTGGTTGGTGCCTCCCACTGCAACTCCTGCTCTCTCCTGCTCCACGCCACCCCACAAGCCCCCTGTCCGAAGTGTCCTTGACTTCTCCAGCTGCTTCTCCCTTTGCAGGAGGGCACCGTGCCTGGCTTCTGCATGAGCTGCCTCTCTCTAGTCGACAACAGTGAGGCCAGAGCAGACAGCTTCCCGCGGTGGGGTAGAAAAGTCAGGTGTTGTAAGGAAGTACGGAGGGACTCTTAGTGGCCTGCGAGTGTAGACAAGCCATGGTCCCATCCTCTGGGCTCCTTTTCAAATGCAGGGGCACGGCCTGCCAGCACAGGACAGAACTGCCCCATCTCCAGCCCAAGTCAAAATAGAAGGTAGAGCACTAGTGAATCCAGTCCACAGGCACCACTGGGCCCAGGGGCCAGTACCAAGATGCCCGCCTATCAGGGGTGCAACCGCAGCAGGGCTGAGATTTCTGAGCATCCAATCCGTCAGCCCTGCTCCACGCTGATCCTCCACGCAGCCTGGCATGAGGTGGTGGAGCACCCAAAGCTGCCACTATCCGTCAGGGGACAATCTGGGGGTTCATGATTCCACTGGTGCTCTGCAAGCTTCTAGAGCTGTCCCCCATCCTGGCTCCCGGCATAGGCCACAGAGCCTGGAGGGGCCTTAATAAACCACTCCCAGTGGGAGCTCTGTCATGGGTCACCAAACCAGCCACAGCTTCTTGATCATTTAAGCCAAAAGTTAGTGATTTCCCAACTTGCCCACCAAGGGGACACCGGGAAGTACCAACCAACAAATGCAAACACCAACAAAAATCTGCAGAAAAGTCAGACAATATACTTGAGCATCAAAACACACGACCAGGACCCGGAGACAGAAAATGGCCATTATTTACAGATGATAGCGTCATCTCCCCCAAAGGACCAACAAAATCAACAATAAACAATTAGAACTAATAAGACAGTTCGACAAGGTTGCCAGATACAAGATCAGACCATGAAAATCTACAGCATTTCTCTACACCAGTCGGAGGGCAAAGAGAAAACAGTCAAATACAAGCTCCCTTCAACAATAGCAACAAGGAACAGAAAGCACCCAGGCACTGACCGAGAATATACAAGACGCCCTATGAGGAGACAAAAACAAACTTTAAACTAAGAAGGGGCAGAGAAATGATCTGGTAAATGGAGAGACAGTCTAGATTTTTGACTGGGACTAATATAAAGATATCAGTACTCCCCAAATGAATCTATAAAACCCATCTAAACCCAATCAAGATTTCAGTGAGGTGTTTTTTTTTTATTCTGTCCGGGCACTCAACAAACTTTCTCTATAATGCATAAAAAGAACAGAGATCCACAAAAAACCTTGTCAACCTTTAAAAAAAAAAGAAACAAAGACAGAGGATTTGCCTTATCAGATATTAAGACGTCTTAAATGTCATGGGTGTTTGTTTGTTTTTAATGTGGTCTTGATGCAAAAAACAGGCAAATATTTGGGACAAAATAGAGGGCTGTAAGAGGGACCCACAGCTCTGTGGGAGATTAACCTACGATAAAGGTGGCCCCACAAATCAACGGAAAAGAACAGAGTGTTTATGAGACGTCTGGGGAAAGCTGGCGCATTACACGGAAAAAATAACACTGGATCCCTGCTGGACCCCGCACGCGAGGTCAGCTCAGGAGGACGACAGCCGCAGCCTACACTGTCGCAGCGGACCTCTGCAGGCTCGGGTTCATGACGACTTTCTTCGCCAGGAACTCAAAAACACAAACTAGGGGGGAAAATCATAAATTCTTTGCTATCGAAATTGTCTTTTTTGGATAAACTGAGCAGAGACTGCATGGAAGATGTTTGCAATATTTCGATTTCAGAAGGAATTCACATCTGGAGTATACACTGAAGGTTCAGTGCCTGCATTTGCATTTCTGGAACACATAAGAAAACCTTGAGAATCAGTAAGAACAAAAACCACAACCTCAGTGGAACAATGAGCAACATCAGTGGGCATTTGGCACAGCAGCTAAGACTCCACTTGGGGTCAGAGTGACTGGGTTCAAGTCCCGGCTCAACGCCCAATTCCAGCTTCCTGCTAATGTGCACCCAGAGAGGCAACAGACTCAAATATCTGGGTCCCTACCACCCACCTGCAAGATCCAGGTTAAGTTCCTGGTCCCAGGTCCAGCTGCAGCGAGCCTTTAGGGTATGAACTGGCAGATGAGATTGTGTGTGTGTGTGTGTGTGTGTGTGTGTGTGTGTGTGTGTGTGTGTGTTTCTATGTCTCTGAAATAAAATAAATAAAAACTTTCTTTGAAAAATTAGCAATGGGGCCCAACGTAGTAGACTAGCTGCTAAAGACCTTGCCTTGCAAGAACCAGGATCCCATATGGGCACAGGATCTAATCCCAGCAGCCCCGCTTCCCATCCAACTCTCTGCCTGTGGCCTGGGAAAGCAGTTGAGGATGGCCCAAACCCTTGGGACCCTGCACCCATGTGGGAGACCCAGAGGAGGCTCCGGGCTCCTAGCTTCAGATTGGCACAGCTCTGGCAGTTGCAGCTGCTTGGGGAGTGAATCATCGGAATGAAAATCTTCCTCTTGGTCTCTCCTCTTCTCTGTATATCTAACTTTCCAATAAAAATAAATCTTTTTAAAAAAAATAGCAATGGGGGCCTGGCGGCATGGCCTAGCAGCTAAAGTCCTCACCTTGAACGTGCCAGGATCCCATATGGACACCGGTTTTAATCCCGGCAGCTCCACTTCCCATCCACTCCCTGCTTGTGGCCTGGGAAAGCAGTGGAGGACGACCTAGAGCTTTGGGACCCTGCACCCGTGTGGGAGACCTGGAAGAGATTCCTGGTTCCCAGCTTTGAATTGGTGCAAGCACCGGCCATTGCACTCACTTGGGGAGTGAGTCATCGGACGGAAGATCTTCCTGTCTCCCCTCCTCTCTATATATCTGACTTTGTAATAAAAATAAATAAATCTTTAAAAAAATAGCAATGGGAGTCTGGTGTGGTGATTCAGTTGGTTAATCTTCCCCTCACAAGTGCTGGGATCCCATATAGGCACCAGTTCATGTGCTAGCAGCTCCACTTTCCATCCAGCTCCCTGATTTTTTCCCTGGGAAGGCAATAGAGAATGGCTGAAAGCCTTGGGACCCTGAACCCACGTGGAAGACCCAGAAGAAGGTACTGGCTCTTGGCTTCAGATCAGCTCAGCTCTGACTGTTGCAGCCACTTAGGGAGTGAACCAGAAGATGGAAGATCTTTCTCCCTATCTCTGTAAATCTGCCTCCCTAATAAAAAAAATAATAATAATAAAATAAATCTAAAAAAAAAAAAAAGCAATGGGGCCCAGCACAGTTGCTTAGTGGCTAAATCCTTGCCTTGCATGCACCAGGATCCCATATGGATGCCAGTTTGTGTCCCAGATGCTCCACTTCCCATTCAGCTCCCTGCTTTGGGGGTGGGAAAGCAGAGGAAGATAACCAAAGCCTTGGGACCCTGCACCCAAGTGGAAGACCTGCAAGAAGCTCCTGGCTCCTGATTTCGGATCAGCTCAGTTCTGGCTGTTGTAGCCACTTACAGAGTGAACCAACAGATGGAGGATCTTTTCTGTGTCTCTCCTTCTCTCTGTAAATCTGCCTTTCCAATAAAAGTAAATAAATCTTTTTTTAAGATTTATTTTATTTTTATCACTAAGTCAGATATACAGAGAGGAGGAGAGACAGAGAGGAAGATCTTCCGTCTGATGACTCATTCCCCAAGTGACCACAACTGCTGGAGCTGTGCCGATCTGAAGCCAGGAGCCAGGAACTTCTTCCGGGTCTCCCACGCGGGTACAAGGTCCCAAGGCTTTGGGCCGTCCTTGACTGCATTTCCCAGGCCACAGGCAGGGAGTGGATGGGAAGTGGGGCTGCCGGGATTAGAACCGTCACCCATACGGGATCCCGGCACGTTCAAGGTGAGGACTTTAGCTACTAAGCCATTGCTCCGGGCCCTGTAAATAAATCTTTAAAAAATAATAATAAACAATGGCCATAAGCAGGCAATTCACTTCTACTTTTCTAAGTAGATCCAGAGGGCCCTCCAGCCTAAAAGATACACAAGAGAAATCAAAGACCCCAAGATACTGCTTTCTCCCACAGATTAGCAAAAATTAGAAAGGAAGATCACGTCAAACACGGCAGGAATACCAGGGTGCAAGGATCTCCTGCTCCACTTAGGAGGACGAAGTTGGGCACAGCCACTTGGCTACACAGCCCAGCAGGACTGAGTTGGGTGTCCCAGTATTCCACTCTCCTACAGTTCCCCTCCCAGGCATTCATCCCACAGAGGGACCATGCACGAGGATGTTCACCGCCGATAATCTGGGGTCCCTCCCCGGAGGAGTGGGTGGGAAAGTGTGGTAGCCACACCAGAACATGTGAAGCTGGCGGCCCAGAGAGAGCCAAAGGCATATTCCTGTGTAAGAAAAGTGAACACCAGAATACAATATACAGCACAGTTTCATTTGCATAAATTAGATCTATACGCATACATCCAGACAAAATACACATTTGCAAGAACATATGCAAGCAACACATTCACAGTGAGTACATCTGAATGGTTGCCTCTGGGGAGTGAGATAAAAGGGAAAAGGAAAAAAATAAAATGCAAGAGAAAGGGAAAAAACACGAACAGGAGTACTGTGGTTTCAGTTCTTTAGGAGGGAGAAGGAGATGGGATCAGCAAAAGCCTAGGGGTGGGGGAAGGCACCCTGGGCAGGGTGCACGGCAGGGACTCAGGGCTCACTCCCCACAGTGACAACAGCTCAGCCCAGGACCTAAGGCCAGCAGAGCAAGCCCTGGCTCTGCAGCTTGTTGGTGCCAGGTGTCCCATCCTGAGAGCACATGGGTGACAGGTAACACGAGCGCACTTAGTAAATGAGGAATGGAGCCTCTCAGATCCAAGCTAACACCCAAGTTTCCTGAACCCCGAGCCCTTTGCATTGCAAAAGGGCACTGTGGGGCAAGGCAGCCACACTGCATGGGGCACCAGGGGTGGAAGGAAGACGGTGGAGCTGGAGATTTTCCACTAAGGCAGTTTCTAAGTAAGATGTTCCCTCCTGCAAAATGACAGGGGAATCCCACCTTCAGAGCGCCATGAGGAAGCAGGCAGCCCCCTGCACTGGCAGGCTGTGCAGTGCAGGCACAGTGGCGCATGAGCCAGCTGCACCAACTAGGGCATCTGCGTTCCACAGCTCCCACCCAGCTGGCCGTCTTGGGCAGTTCTAAGATTTTGCTCCCAAGCCAGGCGTCCTCAGTCCACTGATGTGGGGGAGACTATGACCCCTCCTCCAGAGACCTTCCCTGTGCCCCACACTCTCCCCCGCCCTCCCACATCCCTCCCGCGGAGGCCATTATTCCCTGGTTCTGTCCCACCTTTCTGACAGCCTCCTCCTCCTCGTCGTCCTTTGTAACCCTCTGCCCCCACCCCAGCTGTGCACAGAGTGGCAGACCGAGGACCAGAGATGGGAAGTGACTTTCTCAAGGCGACTTCGCAAGTCTGTCATCCAGTAGAAATTGGTCCCAAGTCACCTGACTTCCAGCAGAGGGCTTCTGCAACACAACACACTGCCCCCAGCACTCAGCCACTCAGCAAAGGCACGGCAAGCTCCCACATACAAGGCACAGAGGTCCCACAGACAACACAACACCCTCAGCCCTAGTGCACCTTGTGGCCTAACACGGGAAGAGGGACATTGACAGGTTCATCCATATTGTGTCCAAAGAGGCACCAGGCCCAGGGGAAGACAGTGCAGCCTTTCGGGCATGAGCAGCCTGGCAGATGACACACAGCCGGACTGAGAGGGACCTGTTTTAGGCCAAGCATAGCTCACAGTGTGGAGACCATAAGGATCTCTGGTCTGAGGACCAAGAGGAGACTGCAGAGGCCAAGAGCCCACAGAGCCCTCTCTCCTCCCCCAGCAGCCCTCCCGGCCCCAGCCCTGACAGCTTTCCAGCCAGGCCTGTTAAGCTCCTTCATGCTGAATGCTAAATGCCATCCCCACACCACGGAGAGGGCAGCAGCAGTGAGCTCATTGTGGAAGAAAAAGGATGACAGCGCAGTGGACTGCTCAGAGAGCGGCACTTCAGCACCCTGGGGAAATACCGAGGCTTTCTTAGAACAGCTTAGATCACACCACCCAGGAAGCCACCTCTACAGAGAAAAGAGGTATGGGCTCACCCCACCTCACACCCAAGCGCCAGACCCCCCTTCCCCAGGGCCCAAGGCCACCGTCAAACTCCGCTCCCATCCCAGACAGCACTGCGCAAATATTTACATAGCTTCTCTCCGGGGGCTGCAGAGGACGCGCTGTGGAGGAGCCGCCCTCCGACACTCTCCAGACCCGGGTGGCTGAGGCTGGCCTTCCTCCTGGGGTGGGACTGGGGCAGGAAGACCCCATCCCCATCCCTGTGCAAACCAGGGCACCCTGCCCCAGATTGGGAACGCTCCCTCAATGCCTGGGATACAGCTGGGGACCTGAAGCCTCAAGCGGGATCCCGCTGGCTGGGAGAGTCTGCAACCCTAAGGCCGGCCTTGCTGAGACCCAGCCCTCCTGGGGCAGGCCCAAGCTCTGACTTCCCCTGTGGAGCAAAACTCTTTCAGTCCCTACACCGGGCCCACTCAAGTCTGTTCCCATATCAAGGACACAAAACACCCCTTGGCACCAATCCCTGCCCTCCCACTGCCCCTCTGCCTTCCCAACCTCAAGGTGTCCACTTGAAGAAAAGTTTCATTTATCGTCAACTCAGACAGAGGGGGAACCTGAGAGAAGGGAAGGGACAGGTCCAAGAGGAGCAGTCTTGATGCAGGAAGGACACGCAGCGATAGAGCAGTCCTCTGACTGAAGGGCCCGAGAAGAGCTGGGGAAGGTGAGGAGGACGGCCATGAGAGATGGCTGCAGGAGTACAGGAGGCTTCAGAAGCGAGGCTGCTGGTGGCCGTGCCTGGGTGAGCACCTGGGAGGCTGGGGTCAAGGCCAGGGGACCCAACACTCAAGGCAGCAGGCCTGAACCACAGGTCTGCACCCCTGCCCCTCTCCCCACCTCACCCCGACAGCATCAGCTGTTGCTGTAGGACCCTCTGACCCCGTTACCATGACAACCGGCCTGCAGCTGGAGTGGAGAAGCCAACAGACTCTTCCAGAGACACCCCCCTCCCCACCCACACACAGCTCCCAGGGACTCCGGCCAGGACTGTCAGACGCATGGGGAGCCGGACAGAAAGTGAAGCAGGAGGAAGGCTCTGGGGTCCTGAAGAGACATTGACATTGAGAGAAGGAGGTCATAGGCACAAGGAGAGGCATACAGGCACGGAGTTCGAGATGTGGGGAGGAAGCCGAGATGTGGGGAGGCAGAAGAGCCTCGGGGGTGGGGCACGGCAGACAAGTGGGGAGCAAAGAACAGAGCATGCAAGGCATGGCAAGAGGGCACCTCCATGGGGGACAGCGGAAGAGGGGCAGCAACTCCTCCAGCTCGGCAGCATGAGTATGTACCAAGCCTGAACCAGCTGCAGGAGGAGCCTCTCCGGGGATGCCGCTGCCTGCTGGCCCCTCCCCACAGGGCTTGTCCTCCTGGTTTCATCTGAATCCTGGGTCTACTTCAGGGCCAACAGTACAAGCTGGTGAACTCCAACATAGCATGTGGCTCTCCAACCACACTCTCCCGGTCTAGCCACCCCTGCTCCCAGCAGTCCCAGCAACTAGCTAAGTAACAGGGCTGTCTGGCTCCAGGCCCTGAGACTGCACAGAGCCGGGCTAGAGGCCCCGACACAGCACAGCTGTCTCCTGCCGTGCCTGCCAGAAAAAAGCCTTGCCTTCTCCTGCCCAGCCCCCCATCTCCCTGGGGCGGCAGTCCAGAGACCCACTCTCAGGGGGTTGGCCCAAGCAAAGAACCTGAGGATGGCCTAGACAAAAACAAGAGGTGGCACCCACATTCCTCCCCTCTCTGCCTCCCTGCTTGGCCTCTATACAAGCATGTGCACACTGCCCAGGTCAGACCATGGGGCATACAAGGGACTGAACGTTTCAAAACAAAGCAAGGTAGAAGCTGCCATCTTTGACTCGATGTTGGGGTGGGTTGTGGGGGGGAGGGCAGCAGGAAGACTTTGCCAGCATCAGCCCAAGCCTAAATGCCAGGACAGATGGGCCTCTGGTCACCTAGGGCCAGGGCCAGCTTGCCGGCCAACAGGAGATATCTGACTCCA
This sequence comes from Ochotona curzoniae, assembly GCF_017591425.1. Classification (NCBI taxonomy): domain Eukaryota; kingdom Metazoa; phylum Chordata; class Mammalia; order Lagomorpha; family Ochotonidae; genus Ochotona; species Ochotona curzoniae. Next base: position 20,275,496 of record NW_024467095.1, on the reverse strand, counting down.
TGGAAACTAGGGGAAAGTAAAGGCAGTAGGCAGACGTGCTGGCATAGGGTTTTCTGGGTCACAGCCCCATTTGAAAGACTCACCTGCACAGAGGAAAGAACTTGAACTTGGGTCAAGGACCTAGGTTCTAGTCCCACTCCCTCCACTGGTTTGCTAGTAACCAGACCGCAGTCACCCAGTTTCTCCAACTGCAACTCAAGGGGGCTGGACAGAAGCTCTGCAGAAGCAGCCTGTGGCCAACGACTCCCAAAGGATTCAGGCTATGCCTGGAGGGAGGGGCTGGCTTTACCAGGGAGGACACTCGCACACTGCAGCCACAGACAGAAGCACTCAGGCCCTCATGCCCCCTGGTCACAGCAGGCCTGGCACGCACCAGTCTGGGCAAGGAAAAGCCTGCTGTGAGCACTTGCTGAAAAGGCCAGCGTCCAGTGTGGCTCCCAAGCGAAACACACTGCCTCAGGAAACTCGGCTCAGGGAAGTCATCCGCCTATTCCTGTACCACTTCCAGCGTTAAAACTTGAACCCACGACTCATGGGTTCATTCTTTATACTGTGCCAGTGGTTAGCAAGATTTTAAAATAGACTCCAGGGGTTGGTGTTGTGGTGTCATGGGCTGAGGCAGCACCTGCAATATCATCACCCCATATGGGCACTGGTTCAAGTCTTAGCTGTCTACTTCCTATCCAGCTCCCTACCAATGCGCCTTGGAAAGCAGCAGAAGATGGTTCAAGGACTCGGACCTTCAACATGACTCGGACATGGGAAAGCTGGTTGCAATTCCTCAGCCCCACCACTGCAGCCAGTTAGGGGATGAACCAGCAGATGGAAGATACCGCTCTCTCTCAACTCTCCATTCAAATAAATAAATCTCTAAAATTTCACCCTAAGTAACATACAGATAGAACTGCCTACAACTCTCAGATGACATGTTCAATATGACAGGAGAATAAAGCAGAAGTGACAAGCACAAGTTCCATTCCTAGCTCTGCCACTTGCCAGCTGTGCATCTTGGGAGAAGTTGCTTAATTTCTCTGAACTTTAGTCTCCTCCTCCTTAAAAGGGAGACAAAAATAGTGTCTACCTCAGAGCGTTGTGAAGATGCAGGAGATAAGGTAAGCGAAACATTCAGCCCGGCATCCAGTACCTGGAAACTGCCTGCTATCTTCTGCATCTGGTCACACAGCCCCTGCCACGCACAGTCCTGATGTGTGACAACAGACCCTCCCCTCGGGGTCACAGTGACCATGCCCCTTGCTGTCCAGGGATGCCAGGGCAGCAAGCCTAGGGAGTGCAGGAGCCTTTACAGGGTGGCCTCAGAAGACCCTCAGCCTCGGGGCCACAGTGACCACACCCCTAGCACTACCCAGGGATGCCAGGGCTGCATACCTGCAGCAGCAAGTCTAGGAAGGGCAATGAGCAGACCCTCAGCCTCAGGGCCAACAGCGACCACGCCCCTTGCACTGTCCAGGGATGCCATGGGCAGCACACTTGCAGCAGCAGGCCTAGGGAGGGCAGGAGCCTTTACGGGGTGGTCTCAGCAGATCCTCAGTGTCGGGGCCACAGCAAACATGCCCCTAGCACTGTCCAAGGATGCAAGGGCAGCAGCTCCAGGGAGGGTGGGAGCCTTTACAGGGTGGCCTCAGCCACCCCCGAGCAAATATGGCAGGGATCCCTGGGGACTCGCTGCTTCTCTTGTCCAGCAGGAAGCCAGTATGAAGCCACCGAGCTCCCTGAGAGCAGGACCCTCATCTGTGCTGCAGAAGGCTCCATCTCCATGTCTGGCTCACGGGAACCCACACTAGGGGGTAGCAGGTGTGGGACAGTCCCAGCCTCCTCACCGACCGTGTGTTGTCTGCAGGGACAGTCCCAGGGCCCGGATGCTAGGCTCTCGCGGAGCAGGACCCACCCCAACAGGGCAGGCGGGGTGTGGAAGCAGCCCCGCCTACGTTGTGTTTATCCGCTCTCCGGAAGCCCAGAGCAGCTGGGCTGGGAGGCGGCGGCTGAGCAGAGACACCTGGTGTAGGATATGGGGGCGGGGCCGGGACAGGGGGGAGACCCAATAGATGAGACAAAGGGAACGGAGATTGTGCGGAGAGGAATATACTCCTCGCAGGTGCAGTTCAAGTCGGCAAGCCAGACTCCCCCAGGGACTTGCCCTAGGGTAGATAGAGTCCTCTGTCCGGAGGTCAGAGCCCATCCCCCCAACCTAGTCCCTCCAGCCTGATCAAACTTCAGCCTCCCAGCTCTACGTGCACACACCTACCCAGGGAGGAAAGAACCATTCGCTCAAGCACCCCATGAGCCACCCTGAAACTACCCCACCAAAAGTGAATGAGGTAAAGAGACCCAGATCGCGCCTCTCCCTCGGCAAACGGCAACTTTCCGACTGGGTTCCTGCCACCCTTGAACCTGCCGTTCTCCACCCGCCCCGACCCGAGCCCCCAGCTCCCAGCCCCACCTGTCTCCTGAGACCCCCCCCAGCTCCCAGCCCCACCTGCCTCCCGAGCCCCGCCCCCTCGGCGTGGCCCCGCCCCGGCCCCGCCTACCATCCTTCCGGTAAAAGGCGATCTCCACTTTGCGCTCCTCGGCGCCCAGCAGGGCCTGCGCGATCTGCGCGGCGGCGCGGCGCTGCGTGCGCGGCCCGTGCAGGAAGTCGCAGGTGCAGGGCCTCTGCATCACCTCGGCTCGCGAGTAGCCGCACAGCTCGCAGAAGCCGTCGTTGCAGTAGATGACAGCGCAGTTCTCCACCCGAGCGTTCGCGATGATGAACTTGCGGCCTGAGGGGGGGCGGGGACGAACCGGCACGTGAACCCGGACCCGAGCCACCGGGGGCTCCCAGCCCTTTCCCGAGTTCCCTCTTCACCAACTCCATCCGTCCGGGAACTCCCTGGCTGCGGGGAGCACACGGGGTCCCCAGCAGGGGGCGAACGCAGCTGTGCCCCACACAGGTGCCTGGCCCCCTCGCTTCCCCCATCCCGTACCCCCAGCATCCTCCACCACGGGCAGGCTGCCAGCAGCCGTCGTCCCCTCCACGCCCGGGCCCAGGGCAGCCCGGGCGGGTGTCGGCAACGCGTGTCAGCAGCCGCGGAGGAGGGATAAACACTGGGCCTGGAAAGGGAGGGCAGCGATGGCGGCTAGCCTTGCCTAGCCTTGCCTTTACACCGGCCCTTCTCTCTAGACCCGGGCACTTCCCGGGTCATTCCTTAAGCCCCCACATCCACAACCCCGAACCGACCTAGGAAATCACTCCCCACCCCCTGTATGTTCTCGGAGCCTGCTGGGACTTGGGCACCTGCTCCAGGGGCGGTCAGGGGCAGGGCAATGAAGCCGGCCAAGAGGATGAGGGACAGGATGAGCACCTGCTTTGGCTCAGATACACTGACAGCCCCATGAGATAGGTGGCATTTTCCTCATGTCATAGATGAACAAACTGAAGCTAAAGTTCACCGTGCCTATGTCTCGAAGCTTACACACGCCAGAACCAGCTTGTGAACTTAGCCAGGCAGAGGAATAATAGCTGTGGGTCACAGAAACCCAAGGTCATAGGGAGTCAGGCCTGGAATCTGCAGCTCCCACCCTCAAAATACCTGGAGACTGGGTCACTGGCCCACTCAGGAGAAAACAGGCCGGCAGAGGAGCCTCTGCATGGGATGGGAAGCCTTCCTCCATGTGCCTCATCCAGGACAAGGACCCACTTTGGTTGGACTTGGCTCAGCCGCTGCTCGCCTGCCCCCGGAGCCAGGTTGGCAGGTGAGCAGCAGACAGGCAACAGCCTCAGCTCTGCCAGACAAGATGCTCCAGGGAGAAGAGCTTTCTATAAACACAAGTTTCCGGCCACTCTGGCCTCTGATGCTGGGGCTTTCGGTGGCTGTTGGAGCTCCTCAGCAGCCATAGGCTGCAGCCGTGGGCAGTCCCATGGACAGGGACCAGGCTGCTGCAGCAGTGACATCCCAAGACAGGCCCCACCATCCCGGTTTAGCCTCCTCCTCCATTCCCCTTGGCTTCAAGAAAGTTACCTTTGGGGATGTGGTCATTTTGGGGTCTGTTCTGAAGACTCCCCCCAAAATTTCCATGTAATCATCAACCCTGAGAGTTGGCTTCCCGTCCCAGGAAGAGCCCCTAAATTCTGCCTCCATCTCTGACTCAGCCTGAGGCAGTGCAGAGTACCAGCCATACACCCCAGATTCAGAGATGGACAAACCAGCCCTGGTCCCCACTCCCAGGCCAGGGAGAGAAGAGTAAGTTTCCTGGAATGCAAGCCAGGCCCCACCCCACCCCCAGCACCCCCTTCCCTGAGACCCCGGAATATCAAAGTAGAAGGGACCTTAAAGGGCTCTGGGGCCCTCCTCTTCCTTCAGATATGTAAACTGAGACGCAGAGAGGAGAGCTCACCAAGGTCACAGGGCAGCCACTGGCGTAGGGGGCATGAGAAGGCAGACCCCCTGGACCCCAGCCCTGGTTCTTCCCTGTGCCTACACAGCCTTCAGGAAGGAAAGCACCCCCCCTCCGTCTGCCCACTCCCAGGTCTGTCTTCTCCACCCCCTCTGGATCATTCTGTTCCTCACACAACGCTGTGACCCAGCCCTCCCACCACCACAGTTACAAGCACACATTGTCCTGTGCTCACAGGGTCATGGGCAAAGAATGTCACCCTTTCTCCACTCCCGTGGCCTTTGGCAGCCACAGCCACCATGGCACATGCCACGGGGGGCAGGTTCATAAATACCCACAAGGTTCACCTAAGCCTGGAGCGCTTCTGGAAGCCTCTCCTGCCGGGCCGGCAGGAGGGGTGCTGTGGTCTCCACATGGGTGCACCTGTCCCCTGTAGCCACAGGCCACTCTCCCAGCTCAGGGCCCCACAGTCTTGTAACCTCATCAAAGACACCTCCCCACTGTCCAGACAGGGTGACAATCAGGAGTGACACATGGGTTGAGGGTCAAATATATGCCACACACTCACACATGCTCAGGAGATTAGGCACTGACCCCCCCCATCCCTGGCTTTCCGTCACTCCCATGCAATCAGGTGGAGATCAGAACCTCACTGTACTCTTAGAGTCCTTCAGCTGGGGGTCCTAGACCTTCTCAAACACACACAAGCATAGCCCCAGCCACATCCAAGCACCCAGGGCTGCACATTGCCAACCCACCCCCTCCCCATCCCCATCCCCAAAATCAGAGCAGAGCCTCCCACTCCCGGCCCCAATACCAGATGCCCCGGCCCCCAGCCGCCCACCACCCCACCACCACAAGCGGCCAGCACCAAACCTTGCCCTGGCAGCCCCTGAACAGTCCCGGGGCCCACCAGCCCCCACCGACTCGCACTGAGCAGTGCACACGGCCCAGGCACGCCCCCCCAACCACACTCGCAAAGAGCTCGGCCCGCCCTCGGAGCCCCCTCCCCGACATGCCCCCTCCCCCACTCACTCTGGCCCTCAAACTTGCGAATGATGGTGTCCAGGAAGGTGTTCTGCGGCGCGACGTGGCCCCTCCGCACCGGCATCCTGAGCCCATGGGCGGGCCGGGCGGGCCCCCACCCACCCCAGCCCGGCCCGGCCCAGCACTAGTCTTCGGGTGGCCCGGCCCGGCCGTGGTCTCCGCACCCCAACAGGGCCAAGCTGAACACGGGCGGGGCCGGGGCTGGACTGCGGGCGCGGGGTCTCCGCTCGGTGCCCGGCTCCTGGCTCCCGGCTCCGGACCGCAGGCCCGGCCTGGAGCCGCCTGAGCTCGGGCCGCCCGCACACCTGTCTGTCGGCCACAGCCGAGCCGCGGGCCCCGGCTCCGCCGCGTCCACGCGCTGCGCTCTGTGCCCGTCCGAGCGCCCGGCTCCCGGCGCCCGCCCGCCCGCTCGCCGCCGCGCCGACAGCCGCTCCGGCGCCCGCGGCTCGGGCAGCGCCTGCGGCTCGGCCCGGCCGCGGAGGGGTTAATGCGGCGCGCGCCCCTCCGGCTCCGGCCCCCGCCTCCCGGTCCCCCTCCCGCCAGCCGCGCGCCCGCAGCGCCGCCCTCTCCGCCACCCCCCGATCCACGCGCGCGCCCGCCCTTCCCATTGGCTGAGCCGCTCCGAGAGCTCCCCCAACCCCAGCCCCTCGCTCTGCCCGGGAGCCCCCGGGACCGGATAGCCCCGGAGAGGGGGAAGGGACCCTGAAGTAGGGGAACCGTGAGGACAGGTGCCACGGTGGGCTTGGAGGGACCCAGAGAGCAGGGGATGCGGATTCCGCTCCCACTGCAGACCGGGGGCTGAGGAACCCGATTTCAAGAGAGAGGGACGGCCCCTCGTGCCCTGGTTCCTCGCCATGCCAAGCACAGGCTTGGTACACTCGCCATGAGCTCAGTCCCCGCGTTGGGTGCCCGGGGCGAGGCCTAGGCCCCAGGAAGACGAGCCAAGGTCGGGGGAGGGGGACCTGGGAAGAGAACAGAAGGCAATCATCTGGAGGCCCCAGGCCAGTAGAGATTTGAGAAAAGGGTGGGTGACAGCAGGGCACGTCCCCCAACACACACACACACACACACACACACACACACACACACACAGCTCTGTGGAAATACTGGGGCTCTCTGTGGGGGGCGCGCACAGCCAGGGACATTCTGACAGCCTCCTAGCTGCCGGGATCAAAGAGAGGCCTCGGAGCGCGAGGTTCCAACCAGGGGATCCCCGACAAGCCCGTCCTCCCCCTGCAGCGCGGGGCCAGCCTCGCCGGTCCAATCCGAGGGCGCGGGGCCCTGCGGCGCGGCGGCGGCAGCGGTGGCGGAGGCCTCGGCCGGCCCAGCCCCTCGGAAAACCCTGGCCTAGCCGCAGGCCCCTCCCCCCGGCCAGCTGGCTGGCTCCAGCTGCAGCTCCCTTATTTAGGCAAGGAGGCCTGAGGATGCTCTCAAGGGCAGGCAGGGTGTCTGCCCACCGCCTGCCTGGGTCTGAGTGAGGGTCTCTGGGGGTGCGAGCGAGCCTGGCGGGGCCGTGGAAGGCGCAGGGTACAGAAGGAAGTGAGTGTTGACAGCTGAGCAGCTTAGCCCGGCCTGGGTTCCCTCCCCTGCAGCCCGGATCAGAGGCCTGTCTTAGATGGATGGGGCCATGTGGGGGCTCCTGAGGGCTTGCAGCTGCCTCTGTCCCCGGAGCCAGGGACTGGGGCTTGTCACCAGGACAGCCATCATGGGAAGTAGGGGGAGGGGAGGAACAAAGGCTGGAAAGGCAGGAGTATGGAAGGAGCAGGACACACAGAGAGGGGGAAAAAGGGGAGATTGAGGTGGATCCACCCTCCCCAGACTCTCACCTACCACTGGGGAGCGAGGGGCTGCAAACCCAGAGGCCAGACGCGGCCACTGGACAGCAGATGATACTCTTTTATTTGCTGGTGGGTGGGCAGTGACTCAGGGAGGCAGCCAGCCGGTGGGAGAGAAGGAGCTCCACCAGCTGATGCTAAAAACGTCCAGCGGCTCCTGCCTGTACAGTCATCCATTAGGCCCTCACCAGTCCAGCAGCTCCCTTCCTCGGCCCCAGGTTGCCCAGGGCCCTCGGGGCCAGGGCTTCCCCTCCTTAGAGACACAGATCTGGGTTCACAACAGGCCCAGTTCCTCCTCACAGCCACCCCCTGGCTGCTGGGTTGCTGCCCAAAGACCAGGGGGGGTTCATGTACGCTCGCAATAACTTTCCCCTCCAGGCTGGGGTTAAAGAGAACAAGCAAGAACTTCTCTGCAGGCCCAAGGAGGGGAGAGTCAGGCCCTGGCTGGCTGGAGCTCTCCTGGTCTGCCCTGGTCCATGGTTCTTCCGTGCCAGTACCTAGCTGTGGGAGAGTTGTCCCTCCAGGAAGAGAAGGCGCAGAGCCTTTGAGCTAAGGAAAGGGAGAGAGCTGTGCATACACACTCAGAAGTCAAAGCCAAGTCCAGATTTCAGACTTCCTGGGAGGTCCAGACAAGGCAAGAAGGCAGTCCCACTCATCCAGCCCAACACTCAAGGATTGAGAGACACGGGACAAGCTTTCCGCTGGCCTCCATCCTGGTGCTGCAGGTGCCAGGCACCAAGAGGGACAGCAGATGCGCTGAAAAGAGACAAACCTCCCTCCCCAGCCACCAATATCGCATCTCTGCCACCCCCAAATCTGGGACAAAAAGAAAAATCCCCAACCTCGATTCTGACAGGAAATCGTTGAGCATCCCAAAGGAATAGATCAACTTCATCTCCGGCTACAGGAGCCATTTTCAGGGACAATTCCTCAGAAGAATTGTCTTCAACCCTGCCAGTGTCTGAGGGCAGAGGAAACACACAGCTCCCAGGAAGAGATAATTTAGGGAGAAGAATCTACAGAAAACATGCTTTCCCCCACCCCCCCACCTCTGCTTCTGCCCAGCCCAAGGGGGGTCTGAGCCAGAGCATACTGGGAGGGAAAACCAAAAACAGCAATGGTAGCCTGCCCCTGCTGGTAGGCTCCGAAGAGCAGGCCAGCCAGACAGCCCAAAGGGAGCCCAGGAGAGCAGGTGACACTCACAGGGGAACGGGTAGCAGTTGCAACCAGATGGCACAGGGGAGACAGCTTGTGGAGGAACTGTGCTGGGAAGGACTTCTGCAGTGGCCCCCGGGGGCCTAAGGAGATGCTCAGACTGTGCCGTGGGGCTTTGCTTTTCCATGCAGCTGGGCCCTCAGAACAGAAATGACCTCCACCATGAGCTGGAGGGGGCCATGAGAATACAGGGAAGGGAGAGGTTCCCTTCCAGATGGGTGCCCAGGGCTTACTGGAAGGAAAAACAGACTCATCTCAAATTAACACCCAGGCTTCCCTTTACCCACTGCCATCTGTAACTCAACAACCAGCAGTTCTATCTTGTACTGACCTGCTTCACGGCCTTCCCCCATCACCAGTGAGACATGATGCCTGCCTTGGTGTGGCCAGAGGACGCTGGCAAGGTACTGGAGACCAGGACTCCGGAGCCCTAACTGCTGAAGACTGATTTCTTTTTATTGGACATGCAGAGAGAAGGGGACACAGAAAGATCCTCCACCTGCTGGTTCACTCCCCAAGTGGCTGGAGCTGAGCCGATCCAAAGCCAAGAGTCAGGAGCTTCTTCTGGATCTCCCACTTGGGTACAGGGTCCCAAGGCTTTGGGCTGGTCTCTATTGTTTTCCCAATCCACAAGCAGGGAACTGGATGGGAAGTGGAGCAGTCAGGAAACGAACCAGTACCCGTATGAGATCCCAGTGCTTGCAAGGGGAGAGTTAGCCAACTGAGCCATTGCACTGGGCCCAGAAACCCTAAAGCTAGCCTAGTGCTAGCTCTATTATGAGTCATGTCTACAAATGTTTCCTGGGAACCTTTTATGGACTGCTCCATGTGCCAAATGCTTGGGGGTGCTGGGGGAAAAACCAGGACCCCTCTCCCAAAGGAATCACAGTCTGGCAAGAATTGAAAGAGGCTGTGGGTGGGCAGAAACTACACTGTGAGATTATAAGGAGGTGTTGGTTCATTTCACCAGGATGAGCCCAAGAAGGCCTTGCTAGAGCAGGAGAGTTCGGAACAGGTCCTTGAAGGTCAAGATGGGACAAGGCAGAGGTACTGCAAACAAAAGGGACACCATGAACAAAGGCATACACACACAGACTGGGGAGTGGCGGTTTGATCTGGGGAAGTGGGGCAGCAGGCTGGTGCCATTCTCAGAAGACTGGAGAGTCCACCAGCGAGACACGCTGCAGGGAGAGTGGTGGCCACTGGAATGCACTCAGCATCAGTGTAGAAATTGCATCCAGGTCTTAGCGTATGCTGAGAGTTTAAGAACAGCTTCTTGAAATAATGAAACATGTATGAGTACTTAAGAGAAGCTGAAGCCCCTAGGAAGTGGTCTAGTCAACTCCTGCTGGATAACAGCCATTCTCAAACCCAATGGCTTAAGTCAATGATGTCATTTATTTTGTTCACAAGCCTGAAATTCAGGCAGGTTCACTTGGGCCTGCTTCTCTATGCCTCAGTGCACATTAGGAAAGCTCATTCACTCACATTTGATGACTGATGCCGTTAACTGCAACCTCCACTAGGGCTGGACCAGACCTCTCCATGAAGCTTTTCTTTGTGGATGCCTGGCTTCCCCACGCTGGGATGGCTGGGTTCCAAGGGTGAGTGCCCCAAGAGAGGGCTGGGAAGGAGCAGCTGTATCCATTCTAATAACTCAGCCTTGCTATCCTTTTCTCTCTTTGTCTCATAAAAAAATTTAAGAGCCAGGCATTTAGCCTAGTGGCTAAGTCTTAAGATATAACTGGGGTTCAAGACCAAGCTCTAGCTCCTGACTCTAGCTTCCTGTTAATGCAGACCCTGGGAGGCAATGGTGATAGCTCAAGTAATTTCATTTCTGCCCCCCGCCCATGTGGGAAATCTGGATGGAGTTCCTGACCCCCAGCTTCAGCCTGGCCTAGTCACACCTCATGCAGGCATTTCGGGAATGAATTGGTATATGGGAGCTTCTCTCTCTCTCGCTCTTTCTCTTGCTTCCTCCTAAAAAATATAGACCCCATCTGTCAGTGAATGACCATATTTGAAGAATAGCACCTGTGTGGTAGGATATGTTTGTGTGACCACATTGGAAAACATAACCTGTCACACAAAGCAACAGTCCAACAGAGAGAGGTCAAAGTTTCGAACCACATCAGAATCAATAGAGGGACCAGACATTTATTATGTATTAATGTACAATATTGTGAATGTTTAGTGATATGTAGAGTATCATTAAATATCATTTTTTTACCTTGAAAATGAGATCATACAGCTGGCCTCTGAGATCCCGTCCACCTCAGGTGTTTTTAATTCTGCACCACCACAGTCCCCACCCATGTGCAGTTCTTCCATTTCCCCCTCAATCTCCAGCTTCACCTCCACCTGCTGCCTCTGATCTCTCCTTCCAGCTGCCCTTGGGGCCAATGGTTACTCCACAAATAGCACCATGGCCCACCCTACACACTTCTTTCAGACTAAAAATAAGTAAAGTGGGAGACTCTTAAGGACAGACAGGGAAACCCCAAGACAGATCAGTGTCCGAGCCCACCTGCTGTGCACTTGTCACTGCAGGGTCTGCCGGGAATAAACATATGACATGGCCTCCGCCCACCAGAGTGCATGAGCTAACTGGAGAGAGAGAACAAATGGGCACAGTCATGAACACCATCTAGTACCAGTGATGACACATGCAGGAGAGTTCAAAGGGAGGGCACACTCTGAGCGTGCTGAGGTTTCCCAGGGCGAAGAGTGGGGCCTTCCCGTATGGTAAGGGATTTTCCAGGCAGAGGGGGAGGAACAGCTGCATAAATCAATATTCCAATATAAGAGTTAGGTGTAGGTGCTCCCGCCAACCCAAACTGACAACCAAGTGACAGAGGGAGCCAGTTTAAGCTTCCCCTGCCTGAGAACTGAAAGTCATCTGTGCCTTTGATTTAGGATTTGGCCCTCGGGCATAAGTGGCTGCTTCAAGTGACACTTCAGAGCTTAGAGCGCGATAGAAGATCTAGAGCGATCATATAGGAGAAACTGGCAGGAAGAAAGATTCTGGTTATAAAGAGGTTAGGACACTTGTCTTATGGCTAAATCCACATGTATTCCTTTCTCAATATATTGAGTAAGCACATAATAGGTGCCTATCAGTGTTCTGGGAAATAGGTTGGTTTTTGTTGTTTCAGAATGCCCTCAGAGTTTGCAGAACAAGTGCAGTGTTTTGAAAATTATAAGAGTTTATTTGGGAGTACTAAAAAAAAAAATATGAAGGCACATGCCATGTGTTGAGCTACCCCACCAGGGAAGCTGGCGTGGGAGGAGAGCCCAAACTTTCTTGGCTGCTCAACTCCTCCAGCCTGGCTGGAGCTCTGTCTCTGTCCAAGGTGCTGAAAGCTGCTTGTGCCAAGTTCAGCAGCAAATCAGGGAGGGCAGTCCAGGTGAACACTGGGGTCCTCTAAACAGCAACCCCAAGCCATGAAAACAGCAATGCGAAGAGGCAGCTCATAATGCACAGGAACTGGCTTCACCTGCTGGGGCCAAGAAGCACAAGGTCTCCCAGGCATCCTCGATGTGCCGTTGTCCTTCACGTCTCCCCTCTCCCAACCCCACTACTATTGGGAAAAAAACATGAATTGATCTCTCATGCTTACTTCTGTAACTCTTGGGTTTCCAAGAGAAGTTTCTGGTACTTTACAGCATAGGAGAGCCAAAAGAAACACACATTTCACATGAGAAAACAGAGACTCCTCAGGAAGGTTATGTCGCAAGTTGGAAATGGAGCTGGATCCAAGGTCAGGTCTCATCATTCCTGGCTATGTTGGCTTTCCAGAATATGCTCCATCTATTCTGCTAAAATCAGGCAGAACTCAGAACCTATCCCAACCCTGGAGGGGTATGGCTTGAGAATGGCAATGCCAACCCAACACTAGCTTCAGCTCCTGAATGGAGTTACTCAGTCATCAGCTAACTGAAACAGCCAACACAAGGTCCAGAGAAGAGAATTCAGACCCCTCAAAGTCTCCCCTCATTCATCTCCATATTCCTAAACAATTACCCAGCACTTTCTATGTGTTCCACACCACGCAGGGGTCCCAGGGAATTAAGAGGCCAATAATCCAGCACCTGGTCTTACTAACTTTGCAACTAGTTGGGAAAACACAGCATTTACACACCACGAAAGATGATACCAGAGAAGTCAAATACAAGTAACAGCGAGCGACAAGAGAAGCCACATCATACTGGATCCTAAGTCAGGTGTCAGCTGCCCATGAGTGCTTAACTTCTGAATGGGGAGAGAATGTTTCAAGACAGGGAGGGAAGGGAAGGTTTTATACGGCAAGAGGTTTAGAGAAGATTTGTCTGTGCTGAAGACCGTGGTCAGGGTTCCATCCCTGCGCTTCTAGAAATCACCAGTCCAACACTGGGGAGCATATGGTGAAGATGGCAACAGAGGCTGGTCACAGAGCAGGCGCCAGAATGTACGGGAAGAGCGGGTCTTTGTCCCCGGAGAAAGTCCAGATCCCAAGAGCTCCCCCTTCTGGAGCTGCGAGGCAGAGCACCATGCAGATCCAGGCACCTCTAGGAACTGGGGTGCAATTCCTAGGCTGGAGTTCAGGAAACCAAACAGAAGCGGGGAAGCTCAGGCACAGCAGCAGCAGACACGTCAGGTACATGTTGGGTCGGCCTGAGTTGGGAGGGTCAGGATTTCCACATCCCACAAAGTAACCAGTGGCAGGAAGAGGCTACTCCTCTCTACCACCACCCCCAACCTGGGCCCTCCAGGAGCACCTGAGAGGCAGCAGGGCATGGAGAGGCCATTCCTCGCCACCTCCCTCCACCACCCCCAACCTGGGCCCTCCAGGGGCACCTGAGAGGCAGCAGGGAAGGACTCTGTCCAGACAACCCCCACTGTGGCGGCTACAGAGTTTCCATGCTGGGCACACTTGATGCTCAAGGCTGTGGTTCCCAAGAGACCTCGTACCACAGCAACCGTACCAGGAAACTGGGCCAGCTGGAGACTACAGGAGTGGAGAGGGAGGACAGAGCACGGAAAGAGGCAGAGTCTGTTCTGACAACTAGATGGTGTGGAGTCTTCTACAAGGCTCCCAAACCCCGAGACGGGGCACTAACACAGTCACCATTCAGGACGCCTCAGCCTGACCCTAAAAGCCCTCGGGTCCCAGAAATGAAGGATGTTTCTAGGCCCTATGGAGATTGAAACATTCACATCCACACTGCTGTTCTTGACCTAAATTAGCTTTGGAGGGGCAAGGACCAGAGAAGGAGACAGCGCAGTAGAAGAGTCCAGGACACACCTCCCCTGGGCACATGCGTGCTTATATGCATGGATGTGACTACAGAGATGCACACACGTGTATGTGTGCACACCTGCATGCACAAATGTTTACACACGGTGGTGCTTACACCAGGATACACAGATATACGTACGCACATGTGCACATGTCCACACAGAGATGCACACATACTTATGTATATGCTTATACACAGAGGTACATACATACACACGTGTGTTACACAGAACACACATGTCTTTGTGTAGATTTATATATACCTGCACATATGTGCTTACATGTAAAGGTGTGTGCCTGTGTTTGCACAGTTACATGAAAAATACACATATTGTCTTTAGATTCAGTGTCTGAGACCTCCAAAACACATAGCATGCTAGCCCCCAGGGTGATGCTGTTAGGAGGTGGGGCCTGTGGATGTGACCTGTCACCAGCAGGGAGGGTAAGCAAGGCCTGCCCCCTGCTGCATCCCCCTCAGGATATAAGGCCATGTGAGCATGAGGCGCGGGAGAAGGGAGAGCTGTGGAAGAGGGCCGATCAGACTGGACTGCTCCTGGATCTCTGCCCAGGGAACCCCCATTGATGGAGGGGGAGGCATCCCCAGTCACCAAATCACACCCAGGTATGCTGAACCTGACTCCCTGCATCTTCAAACCACCACACCCGGTGTCGTCCAAGCTGCAAGCAGACAAGGGCACAACAGTTTGGGGGTGGTCTGCTCAGACAGCCACCTGCAGCAGCTTCAGGCTTCTTCAAAGGGCCATCTCCCAGTGGGGGCTCAGAAGCACACAGTTGCTGGGCCTTTGCTCCCTTCCTGGTAACTGATCACAGGATTTGGTGCACGTCTCTTCAGCTCTCTGCTGCCCTCTGGTGGCTATCTTGAAAAAGATCAGGTCTGCTGTAGGGTGACCAGAGCCGACGCAGCAACCCCTTACAGATTTGCAACTCCTTCTCTGCAACCTTGGAGGCTGGTGCGCTGGGGTGAGGCTGCTTCCAACCTTGCAGTCTGGAAGCTGAGCAAAGTTCGCCGCTTCCTGCCAGCCTGTGACACACAGCCTGCATTGGTGACATCCTGAGGAGGAGGGATTCCTCCCGACAGGCCAGGGCTGCCCCCTTCCCGTTCCTGGCTTTGCCCGCCTTCCCTCTGCTCCCCACCCAGTCCTTGCCAGCAGGCAGGAAGGAAGCTGCTCATACTGGAGAGGGTGGGGCACTTCCAGCTCACACTGAACAACCCTGAGTTGGGCTATAAAGATCAGCGCCTTCCGCTCCCGTCACCCACATCCCTGCGCAGCCCCGGAGCACACACCCTAGGCCCAGGGCCTTGCCTTCCTGACTCAGGGACCCCAAGGTCATGGCTCTGGGCGAGGTAGAAAGCATGAGCAAGAGTTGCCACCGTCTTGGAATTCAGGAGGTGGTCAGGGCAGCGGGCACCCGTCCTCTCTACGGAAGTGGTCTCTACTCTCCACAGAAAGTGCTCATTAGGGCCAGGGAGGGTTGGACCTGGGCTGGTCTTCCCAGGAGCGGGCACACCACCTCTGTCGGGGAGGGAGGGCCTGGGCTTCCAGCCAGACTATCTCCAAAGCCCTCTCCAGCTGAGACTCCACGATTTAAAGTTTAGTTTCTTGGGCCCAGCGTGGTGGGCTAGCGGCTGAAGTCTTCACCGTGAATGCGTTGGGATCCCATATGGGTGACGGTTCTAATCCCAACAGCCCCGCTTCCATCCAGCTTCCTGCTTGTGGCCTGGAAATGCAGTCAACGACGGCCCAAAAACCTTGGGACCTGCACCCATGTGGGAGACCTGGAGGAAGTTCCTGGCTCCTGGGTTCGGTCGGCGCAGCACCAGCCATTGTCGTCACTTGGGGAGTGAATCATCGGATAGAAGATCTTCCTCTCTGTCTCTCCTCTCTGTATATCTGACTTTCCAATAAAAATAAAATAAATATTTTAAAAAAATTTTAAATCACACATGTTTAAAAAAAAAGTTGAATTTCTTGGGGTGGGTGCAAAGCAGAAGCAGCCTCCGCCTGCAGCACCTGCCTCCCATGTGGGCGCCAGTTCGCGCCCTGCTGCTCCACTTCCCACCCAGCTCCCTGCTTATGTGCCCGGGGAAAGCAGTGGAAGACGGCCCATGTGCTGGGGCCCCTGCAACCATGTGGGAGACCTGAAGGAAACTCCTGGCTCCTGGCTTTGGCCTGGCCCCATGTCCAAACACTGCAACCATTTCGGGTATGAACCAGCAGCAGATGGAAAAATCAATCAATCAAAGCTCTCCTTCCCTTTCTCGCTCTGTATGTGTATTCCTCTCTGTAACTCTGCCTTGCAAATGAATAAATCTTTTTTTTTTAAAGATTCATTTGTTTTTATTGGAAAGGCAGATATACAGAGAGGAGAGACAGGAAGGAAGTTCTTCCATCCGATGATTCAGTCCCCAAGTGGCTGCAACAGCTAGAGCCCAGCCAATCTGAAGCCAGGAGCCAGCAGTTCTTCTGGGTCTCCCACGCGGGTGCAGGGTCCCAAAGCTCTGGGCCGTCCTCCACTGCTTTCCCAGGTCACAAGCAGGGAGCTGGATGGGAAGCGGGGCCTCCGGGATTAGAACCAGCACCCATACGGGATCCCGGCGCGTGCAAGGCAAGGACTTTAACCACTATGCTATCGCGCTGGGCCCCAAATGAATAAATCTTAAAAAATAAAAGTAAACAAAATGTAACTCATTTCCTTTTAGTTAAGCTACAACCTTAAAAGCCTGAAAATTGGTTTTTCAGGAATTACAATAAAACACAGTTGGCAGTCCAAGCAGTCAGCCACAATAACACCTTAACTTCTCTGTCCCACATCAAGCCCAATCAGAAAGTGGGTGTCTGGGGCGAGAGTTGATGCTGTTTGGGATGGGACCCTGCCTCTCACTTCAGAGTACATGAGATCAGCTGCAAACCAAGCCAGGCTCCCAGCTATTGCACACCCTGACCGGCAGTACATGACGGATGACGTACTTAGGCTCCAGGCAGCCATGCGGGGACGCAGATTGAGCGTCCAGCTCCTTGGCTTCCGACTTGGCCCAGCCTTGGCTGTTGCAGGCATTTGAGTTGTAAGTCAGTGAATGAGTGATAGCTATCTTGCTCTCATTCTTTCTCTCAAATGAACATTTTTTAAAAAGCAAATAAGAGGGCCCGGCGCAGTGACCTAGAGGCTAAACTCCTTGCCTTGAACACACCGGGATGCCATGTGGGTACCGGTTCTAATCTCGGCAGCCCTGCTTCCCATCTAACTTCCTGCTTGTGGCCTGGGAAAGCAGTCGAGGATGGCCCAAAGCCTTGGGACCCTGTACCCATGTGGGAGACCTGGAAGAGGCTCTGGCTCCTGGCTTCAGATTTGCGCAGCACCAGCCGTTACAGTCACTTGGGGAGTGAATGATCGGGCGGAAGATCTTCCTCTCTGCCTTTCTTCCTATCTGTATGTCTGACTTTCCAATAAAAATAAATAAATCTTAAAAAAAAAAGAAAGCAAATAAGATCCATTTCTAAGATTGTCCAAATATGGGGTTGGCACTGTGCCACAGCAACTTAAGCCGCTGTCTGTACTTTTGGCATCCCATATGGGCACCAGTTAATGTCCTGACAACTCCACTTTGTTCCAGCTTCCTGCTTATGGTCCTGGGAATGGCGGAGGATGGCCAAGCACGTGGGCCCCCACACCTGTGTGGGAGACCTGGAAGAAGCTCCTGGCCTGGCCCAGCCCTGGCTTTTATGGCCACTTGTAGAGTGAACCAAGTGAATGGAAGACCAACATCTCTCTCTCTCTCTCTCTAATAAATAAAATAATTATTTTTTAAATGAACCTACTATAGATTCCTTGAACTTCAACTCCTACCTGCAGTTGCCTTGGCAGGGCCAGACCAGTGATTGTGTGTCGGGGCGGGGGGCGAGGGGGATTGCCTTATGCAACCTGTTGCCCAGACCTTCCCCATTCCGGTGTGTAACATATTGCAGGTCTGACCCCTGTGGAGGCAAAGAAGGTAAGAGAACATGATTGGAGCAGGGAGCTCTGGATGTCAACCAGCCCAGCAGAGTCTCCATGGAAGGGTCCCAATGGGGCAGGAAAGTGGGGCCTACCTACCTCCCCCAGGATCCAGTGACTGTGAGGTTGCTGTGAGCACAGGAATGGAAGCAGGCAGGAGTCAGCTGCCAGCACTGCCAGCACTGCCAGCACTGCCAGCAACAGACACTTGTTCTCTGACAGCGTGACCTGGGCAGGATCCTCCCAGAGCTGCCAAGGTTGGAGGAAGAAAAAAAATTTTTTTTTTTTTTTTTTTTTGCTTAATCAGAGGGAAACAAAAAACATGGGAGTGACGGGATAAGCCAAAGACCAGAGTCAGACAGCACCAGAACAACTCGGGAACCCTTGAGCACGCACACCCATGTGTGCAGCACAGGCAGCACACTGGGAAAGCTGAGGGCCAGGCCAGTGCATGCAAGTGGCTTTGGCCTGGGCTGAAGGTTTCCAGAAGCGCCAAGTGTGAGGCAAGCCCTGCTCCTGAGAGGCATCTGGTGGCTGTGTGGAGGTCAGATGGAGTAGAAGACCACAGGAACAGACTGCGGCCAGTGGAGAGACAGGGCTGGGGGGAAGACAACGAGTCCAGAGGACACTAGCGTTGCACAATGGTAGCACTCCATCTGTTGCAACTTGGGAGCCGGGAGTCACTCCTGGCCATGCACATTTTTCAGCAGTGTCTGAATACGGGAGCTGGACTTGGGGTCCACGTGCCTCAGACAGCAGAGCTGAAATGAGTGTCAATGACAGGCCTGGATCGCACCTCGCATCCCCCGGGGCCCTGGGTGGCCTCCTGTCTCTTTTCATCCAGGGGCAGGTTTCTCTTTTACGTCCCCTCCCCCTTGCCTCCAAAGCTGGCAACCCCCACCCCTTTTCGGTGTGATCCCAGAGTCCTCAGTACAGCCCGTTCCTTCCGTCCAATCTGCCTGGCACCCCCTCCAAACCCGGGCCCACCCCAACCTTATCCTCCACTATTTTCCAAAGGAATCCGGCCAACACAAATCCACATGTTTATTTGTCTGCCTGTCTGCCTCTCCCAGTCTCTACCTCACCCTGTCTCTCAGCTTCCACTTCTCACACAGTAGTTTCTCTCAGTCTCTGAGGCCCCACCCGCTGTGAGCCCCCCAAAACGCTCAGTTCACCCTCTCTTTAGCCCTCAGATGGCACAGAACTACAAACCCCAGCGACACCTGCCACACAAGGTTCCTGAAGAGTACTGGTGTGCTCCCACCTGCATTCTGGGAATTGTAGTTTCCCCCCACCTCCTATGTAGCTGGCCCAGAGAGCCGCCACACTTTCTCCTCAACGGGCGATTGCCCCAGGGAAGCATGCGTCATTAGATGACAGAGTGGGGGTGGAGGCAGCTTCCTGCTCTTTTGTGTACCCCACTTGAGTCACGGGGCAGGCAGGGGTTCCAGGAAATTAAAGCTGGGAGGGGAAGGGATCCCCTAATGCCACACACAGGGACAAAAGGTCAGCATATTCTTGCTGGGCCCTTGTCCCCAAGAACTCACAAGCAGGAGAGCGGTGAAAGAGAGACCCAGGGGTGACACCAGAGGCCCCTTGTGGTCATGAAGGGTGGTGTGGGATTCCAGCACCTGCTCCTTTCAGTGTGTCCTTCAAGGACAGGCCGAAATGGGAGAGTCCTCCACCTGGTCTCACTTCACAGGAGTCTTGCTCACCTCTGGCTGCTCCACTCTGCTCTTCCTGCCATGCCACAGCTCCCGCACACTGGCTCCAGGACCCTGCCAGACACCTGGGTTCCCACTTATCAGCCCTAGCCCTTGTGGCGGAACCCAGGCGTCCGGCCCCCCACCCTCTGGGCCAGCGGGCGTGGAGCCGAGGCCTTAGAGCCTCCCGCCAGCCTTGTTCCTGTCCCATTGTGTATGGGACAGGGGCGGAGCGAGGGCCAGCTCCAGAGAGCCCCCCTCCCACTGCCCCCTCCGCTCAGAGGGGCCCCCTCCCCCCTGCTTCCTAAGGAAAAAGGCCCGGGCTCTACTGAAGGGAGCCACAGAGTTGACGTACAGCGAGCCGACATGGGCAACTTGAAGAGTGTAGGCCAGGACCCCGGGCCGCCCTGTGGCCTGGGGCTGGGACTGGGCCTCGGGCTGTGTGGTAAGCAGGGTCCAGCCTCTCCGACATCCACGTCGGAGCCCAGTCGGGCACCAGCATCGCCCCCACCGACCCCACCGGCACCAGATCACAGGTGAGAACTATGCTTAACCGTAGACAGGAGGGCAGTGCCAAGGCAAGCCTGAGATCCAGGGCAGGGGCAGCTTGAGCCTGAAGCCTAGCTGGGAGGGCTGGGGTCTTCAGCACAGACAGAACAGCCAGGGTGGCTCAGACCCACGGCTGGGATCAGGACTGGCAGGAGACAGGTGGCTGAGGGAATGCGGACATCGGCTAGAGTCAGGCCAGGGTTTGAATGCTGCTCTGCCTGCAGAGGCTGTTAAGCTCCAAGCCAGCAGCTTCACCTGTCTGAGCCTCAGGCTATCGAGAACTTGGCAGTACTGACCCACTGGGCTGTGAGTTTCTGGCTCAGGACAAGCCCTCAACAAGCAGCCTTGCTGATGGTTTCACAGCAGAAGCAAGGAACTGGGGGCTAGCTCCAGGAGAGTTGGAAAGCAGGGTGACAGGGGAGGGAGAGAGAGGCCAGGAAACTGAGGACCTCAGGATGAGGGACTGGCAAGGCAGAGCTGCTGGGCCCTGTTCCCCTGTTCCAGGCCCCGCCATCCTGGTGGCCACTGCCCTCCCCGCCAACACACACCCCAGCTCAGAGAGTAGAAGGTTCTCGCTGGGGCAAAGGTCCCTGGAGAGAGGCCGGCCTGGTGGGGGACCAGGCCAAGCAGCTGGGCTCCAGTGAAAGGCCGAGGGCTGTCGGCCCTGCAGTTCAGAAGCAGCCCACCAGGCCTGAGGCCCTCCCTTCCTCTCTACCACTGGCCGGCGGCTCTGGGAGGAAATGATAAGGCCTCGGAGCCTTCCCTTCACAGACGGCTACTGTCCGGAGGGATATGAGTTGGAGGGAAATCAGGGCCGAGGGAGCCTACCCGGGCCTCCCTCCGTGGGCACTGGGACTCTGGGCTTCATCTTCCTTGAAGCAGGTGCAGGGACTTGTGCTGACTTGAGGCTGCTTTCTGTTGTCATCACAAAGCGCTGCAGACTGGGGCCTTTGTAGAGTGGAGGCTTAGTTTGGCTGAAGCTTCTGGAGGCTGGGAATATGTCTGCAAACGGCACTCTGGCCACATTATCACACGGTGACCCGAGCAAGCTGGCCAGAGACGGCCACGCCTACAAGAACTCCTTAACCCACGCACAGTTAATCCATCCCCGAGGGCAGAGGCTTCAGGACCCCACCACCTCTCAGAGACCCCACCTCTCAATGCTGCTGCTCTTCTGAGCCACCTTCTAACACAAGAAATCTGGGAGAACATTCAAACCTGAGCAACAAACACTCCGTCTCCAGGCCAGGAGTTGGCAGGTGGGCCCTGAGCCCCCAGTGTCCTTCCCAGCCTCAGCATAGGTAGCCCCAGGCCTGCCTGGTCAAGCAGCCAGAGGCTAAACACAAAGCTCAAGCCAGCAGACCCCAGCTGTGACCCTCTGCAGGCAGAAGACTAGACTTCATCTGTCCTGGGGAATTGTCTACCTCCTAAAATGGTTGGGAAGATTGATTAAGGAAAGGCAAGGAAGCAGAGGGCAGACAAATGATAAACCAGTGGAACCACTACACTGTAGGACAAGGCCCTAGGCTATCTCTGGGGACCCTGAGCTCTCTCTGAGCAGGTCAAAAAGAAATGAACCTCTTTCATGCAGTCCCACTCCTAGCTCCAACAGCCCTCCACTCACCCGGCCCCCGGAGGGGCCCAAGTTCCCCCGAGTGAAGAACTGGGAGGTGGGCAGCATCACCTACGACACCCTCAGTGCCCAGGCACAGCAGGTGAGGCTGGGCCCCATCCCTGTCCTGGGAGACGAGGTGGGGGAGGACGGCTGGAGTCTGGGTTTAGATGGGAGCCAAGCAAGGAAGCAGCGCCTTGCTTGGAATGGGCCCCTGGGAAGAGTCCTGAACAGCTGCCACGCATGCAAGGGACTTGGTAACTCGGAGCTTTCACCCCAAGTCCTAGCCCAAGTTCTGCCCTAAGCCAGCTCAACCTCACACCCATGTCCAAGGCTCTGTGTTGGCCCTAAGTCTGAACCTCCCTGGAGCCCCCTTCTCCCTCTAAGCCCAACTCCTGCCTCTGCACCCTGAGCCAACCCTGGGCTGACCCTGACCTTTGTACTTCCTACTCCCTGGACTAGGATGGACCTTGCACCCAAAGACGCTGCCTGGGTTCCCTTGTATTTCCCCGGAAACTGCAAAGCCGGCCCTGCCAGGGTGCTCCACCCGCTGAACAACTGCTGGGTCAGGCCCGGGACTTCATCAACCAGTACTACAGCTCCATCAAGAGGTGAGGCCTCCCCTGACACCCACAGTCTTCCTTGTCCCACTGAAATCCTAGAAACCTTGCGACTTTCCTGCCTCCTCCCCATACCTCCCTTCTACCCCAGTGGACCCTCTTCGGTACCCACACCAGCCCTCTCCTAGCTTTCACAAGGACTCTGTGGCCCTCTCTTATCTTGTCCTCCCCAGGAGCGGCTCCCAGGCCCATGAGCAGCGGCTTCAGGAGGTTGAGGCCGAGGTGGCAGCCACAGGCACCTACCAACTTCGGGAAAGCGAACTGGTGTTTGGAGCCAAGCAGGCCTGGCGCAACGCTCCCCGCTGCGTGGGCCGGATCCAGTGGGGGAAGCTGCAGGTGTGGTCAACTGACACCTGTCAAGGACAGGACATGGGAACAGAAAGGGGAGGGGGTCGGGAGTTCCTGAAGCTTCCTAGAGGGAGAAGAAGGGATGGTCCAAAGGGCAGGGACAATCCCTGCCTGCTCTCCTAGAGATTGGAAAGCTAAGTGGAGCAGTTCCCACCGCTATGAGCCTGGGGGTCAATCCACCCAGGAGCTAACACTGTGAGTTGGGACAGAACAAGAGACAAATCCAGACCCAGGCAATGGAGGAAGGCAGACAGGTAGGGACTCCTGGGGCAGTTTCTTTTCTCTCTCTCTCTCTTTTTAATTTATTGACCTTCAAGTCAGGGTTACAGAGAGAGGAGAGACAGAAATCTTCCATCTGTTGGTTCACTCCCCAAAGGACCACAACAGCCAAGCCGGGCCAGTTGGAAGCCAGGAGCCATCAGCTTCTTCTGCATCTCCTATTTGGTTTTGGGGGCAAGCACATCAGCAAGAAGTTAGAGCAAAGTAGAACAGCCAGGACTCAGTGCCCATGCAGAATATCAGTACCACAGAGGCTGCCTTTTACCATCTGTTCCACCATGGGGGTAGTTTCTGAAAAGGCCCTCTGGGTGTCTGCTTCCACTTGTGCCTTACCTAACCCAGTCTGGTCTCCAGACCATACTCTCCCTGTTCCTTCCCAGTTCCCTATGGCCTCAGCCCCATACCATCGTTCACAGCCAGCCCACAAACTCTGTGCTTACCCAGCTCACTGGAGCAACCTATAGGTGTGGCACACGTGAGGTGAGTGACCCACAGAGGAACTGGACTCATGGCCTTGGGTCTCTTAACTGTAACCAGCCTCCAGAGCCTTAGGACTAAGGCCATGTTCCCAGCCAAACCCACAGGAGTCTCCATGAAAGACCCATCTTGGCTGTCGATGATCAATCCTTTAAGTTGTTCAATGCTCCAGCTCAGCCTTGAACCCTCCCTTGCTGCCATGTCCCTCGCTTGGCCACAGGTCAGCCACCACAACCCTGTCATTGTTTCTTCCTCCACCAGAGACCCACCCTGGGGCAGGAATGGACCCTCCCAACCTTTCCTCAGGGGCATCTCACTCGTTCAAGATGACCCCTCCTAGCTTAATAGAAGTCAGCAGGGTCCCTGGAGGCTGCCCAATGCAGTCACACACACACACACACACACACACACACACACACACACACACCGCCCAGCCCAGCATCAGTGAGCTCAGGATATCCATAGGCCAGCCATAGTCACCTGCCTGTGCTTAAGCACACAGGTGATGGATAACTTGGCATTCACTCTTCTGGCTGGCCTCCCTGACCACTGAGGCCCTTCTGCAAGCATCAGAAGTGACTGGCCCCTCTTTGTACCAAATAGCAAGTCAGCTGTTATAGGAACAAGTAGGCATGTGCCCCACAAAGGAAGCAGGACCAGGCTGTGTGGAGTGTTCAGGGTCGCGGGGCAGGAAGGGGTCTTCGTGGGTGCGCAGGGATCAGCAAGATGCCTCCAAGAAGGAAGAGCCACGGCTCCCAGCGAGTGGTGCCCCCAGCGCCAGGCTCTTCCCCAGTAAGCTGCACACAAAGATCCCTCTAGCTGACACTGAAAACCACATCCTCTCTCCGACCCACTCCGCTGCCTCGGCGGACTCAGGTGTTCGATGCCCGGGACTGCAGGTCCGCACAAGAAATGTTCACCTACGTCTGCAATCACGTCAAGTACGCCACCAACCGGGGCAACCTACGGTGAGTGCCCTCCCTTGGGCAAGGTCCTGCCCTTCTCCCCCGCCCCCCACCGTGCAGGGTAGGGGCTCTGACCACTGTCCTCCCGGCCTCAGCTCGGCCATCACAGTGTTCCCCCAGCGCTCCCCGGGCCGCGGAGACTTCCGGATCTGGAACAGCCAGCTGGTGCGCTATGCAGGCTACCGACAGCAGGACGGCTCCGTGCGGGGAGACCCAGCCAACGTAGAGATCACCGAGGTGGGGAAGCCAGTCAAGGGGATTCTACGGACGGAAAGAGGGGATCCCTGGCTGAGAGGAAGAATGGAAGTGTCCAAAAAGGGGTTTTCAGGGCGAGCATTGAAACAGGCCAGTGAGTGAGGGTGATAGGAGATGTCTAACCGAGGGCCATTAGCAGCCACCTCTGCCCCCTCCCTCCTCATAGCTCTGCATCCAGCATGGCTGGACCCCAGGAAACGGCCGCTTCGATGTGCTGCCCCTGCTGCTTCAGGCACCAGATGAGCCCCCAGAACTCTTCACTCTGCCCCCAGAGCTGGTCCTGGAGGTGCCCCTGGAGCACCCAACGTGAGCACAAAAGGAACTGGGTGGGGTGGAGGTGGCCATGCCTGAGCCCCTGGAGGAGGGACAAGGTGCAGACTCCTATGGATGCTGATGTGATGCCCAACACCCCCAGGCTGGAGTGGTTCGCAGCTCTGGGCCTGCGCTGGTACGCCCTCCCGGCCGTGTCCAACATGCTGCTGGAAATTGGGGGCCTGGAGTTCCCCGCAGCCCCGTTCAGCGGCTGGTACATGAGCACAGAGATCGGCATGCGCAACTTGTGCGACCCCCACCGCTACAACATCCTGGAGGTACAGAGAAGCTTCAGGTTGCACCCGGGGCTGGAGCCTGACTCCAGCAGGGATCTGCATAAGGCCAGTCAGCCAGGAGTGGAGCTCTCTGAGCTCTGTGGGCTTCAGGGCTGCCTCCTCTCACAGACTTGAGGACGGGGCTCTGGAACCACAGAGGCTGAGACCCAAGGGTGTGTGTATGTGTGTGTCTCCGAGGACAAGATCTATAGCTCTATAACCGTTAGCAAATTCTCAAAGATAAAGAATAAGGAAGCCCAAGGTGCCTCTGTGGTCTGTGCAGGTGCCCTGTCCAAAGCCCACTCACGCTAGGTGGTCAGGCCTCCCCACACCCCCCTGCCAACCTCGCTCCTTCTTCCCACGAGTTCAAGGTAGATATACTCCCCTTGCACTCCCGACCAACACCATGAGCACCATTTCCCCAGGATGTGGCCGTCTGCATGGACTTGGATACCCGGACAACATCATCCCTGTGGAAAGACAAGGCAGCCGTGGAAATCAACCTGGCTGTACTGCACAGTTACCAGGTGCAAAGGCCAGACTGGCTGGGAGGGCGGGCAGCACAAAGGGAGGGCACTTAGAAGCTGCAACAAGTCTTGGAGGGGTGCCCCCAAGTGCCAAAGGCAACACTGGGCCTGCAGTTCTGGGTCAGCATGTGCTATTGCAGGTGCAGTAAGACTGGGCCTGCTGTGTTCCAGGGATTTCATTGATGCCTTCTCAGTAGCTCAGGTTCCCAGGGCACACTGTGGCACTCACTGGGTTCTGGCAATTTGAATCTCAGGGTTGAGGGAATGCTACATGCTGCAAGCTATAGTTTAAGGACACTAGTGGCTACTGAGGAAGCTCTATGGGTTCTCAGGAGTTTGGGATATTCTAGTTTGGGTGGTAAGGCACATAGATTCCAGAGATTAGAACCACTATGGCTCATTGAACTTGAAGCATGACCATGCAACCTGTGCTATGGGGGGTGACATCATAGTTTGAGGGAACACGTTATGTTGGGGTGATCTAGGTTGCAGTGTGCTCTAGGGTGAGAGAAGAAGAATGGATGGAGGCTGTGGGTCCCATCTAAGCTGACCTTCTTTCCCCCATTCCCAGCTGGCCAAAGTGACCATTGTGGACCACCATGCTGCCACAGCCTCCTTCATGAAGCACCTTGAGAATGAGCAGAAGGCCAGAGGAGGCTGCCCTGCCGACTGGGCCTGGATCGTGCCCCCCATCTCAGGAAGCCTCACTCCTGTCTTCCATCAGGAGATGGTCAACTACTTCCTGTCCCCTGCCTTCCGCTACCAGGTGCCCACCCCAGCTGGCTCCTGCCCTTTTTAGACCCATCTGGACCCAACCCTAGCCAAACAGTTCCAGGAACCTCTAACCTTTTACTTTCTTCATTCATCCTCCCTTGCCCCCCACCCATCACTTCCTGCAGCCAGACCCCTGGAAGGGGAGTGGAGCCAAGGGCACTGGCATCACCAGGAAGAAGACCTTTAAGGAAGTGGCCAAGTGGGTACCTTGGGAGCACCACCCTTCCCCAAAGCACACCCTGGGGGGACCCGACCCTGCAGTGGGCTAGGCCCAGCACTCCAAAACCTTGCTGTGATCTGTATGAACCCCTGCCCTTGGAAGTCCTAACCTGGTGGGTACACTAGGGAGGTCCCACCCCTGTGCCCCTGGAATGCCCTCACTCAACCCTCACCTGCAGTGCCGTGAAGATTTCTGCTTCACTCATGGGCACAGTGATGGCCAAGAGAGTGAAGGCCACGATCCTGTATGGTTCTGAGACTGGCCGGGCCCAGAGCTATGCACAGCAGCTTGGGAGGCTCTTCCGGAAGGCCTTTGATCCCCGGGTAAGACTGAGCCCAGAGGGGCAGGGAAATGGAAAGGGGCGGGAGTCTATTGGCACCTTCATAGATGCCCTGGAGAATGGGGGAGGGTTACAAGGGACTCCATAAGGAACACTGGAATCCACAGGCATTTCAGAGATCGAATCTGATCTGGGGGCCCAGGCAGCAGGTGCCAAGAGCCCCAGGACACGTGTCTTCTCATTGCCCACAGGTTCTGTGCATGGATGAATACGACGTCGTATCCCTTGAACACGAGACACTGGTGTTGGTGGTGACCAGCACATTTGGGAATGGGGATCCACCAGAAAATGGAGAGGTAAGACCTTTGAGAATGGGGCCCCCATGAAGGAAGACTCAAAACTAGGGTGGCTGGACAGAACCAATACACATACTAAAATGGAAAGGATACTGAGAGCCTCCAGAACAGAAGTGGACCTGCTACTGGGCCATCAGCCTACATAAGCCACACCCCAGGCCCACAGAGACACATGCCTCTGCCTAAGCTCCACCTCAGTCATTTTCATCATCAGTACAAGTTTGTTTGTTTTAAAGATGTATTTATTTTTATTGGGAAGGCAGATATGCAGAGAGAAAGAGAGACAAAGATCTTCCATCCACAGGTTCACTCTCCAAGTAGTCGCAATGGCCAGAGGTGATTTGATGCAAAGCCAGGAGCCAAGATTTTCTTCCAGGTCTCCCACACGGGTGCAGGGTCCCAAAGCTTTGGGTCGTTCTCCACTGCTTTCCTGGGCCACAGGCAGGGAGCTGGAAGGGAAGTAGAACAGCCAGGATTTGAACCGGCACCCACAGAGGATCCTAGCACATGCAAGGCAAGGATTAGCCACTAGGCTATCGGGCCGGGTCCAGTGCAAGTTTCTAATATGAGTAAGGCAATTCTTGGCTGGTCAATGAAATTATGCTCCTCTAAAAGTTACACAAGAGAAAAACAGGGAGGCTCCACTTAAGATGAATTTTCAGCCTTTTCATTCCTTTATTCTCTCTCTCTCTCTTTTAAATTTAACTGAGCAGAGAAACAGAAAGAGGGACAGACAGAAGAGGGAGAGAATTCCCACTTGTCTTCTCACTCCCCACAGTACCTAATAGCCAGGTCAAGCCAGGAGCTGGGAACTCAAATCACAGCTCTCTCCTCTCTCCTATGAACAAAAGCAAATAGCACAGGTTCAACAACTTCACTTGTTCAACAACAACAACAAAAAAAAAAAAAACCTGGAGTTAGCCATTATCTTGCAGGCTAAGCCTCTCTCAGCTGCCCCAAGCTGTGTTCGTTTCTGGCCCTCTTAACCTGTTGTCACTCCTAACTGTTTCCACTCATGCCTTATTAGCAGTAAATACCTCCTCACGTAGCCTTAAGTCAGAACCCAAAGCAAAGCTGAGATCTGAAGGAGCCTTCTCTTCTGCCCTACTGTTCCTTCCAGCCCTCCTTCTGATCCGCTTTTTAGAGAAGGCAAGCACCTCTCACAACCTCTGTCCAGCATCTGGGAGGGAACTTTTGCTACATCAGAACATGACAGAGGGTGTTACACAGTGAGACAGAGGAAGGGCCAGCAGAGAGCCCACGCTAATGATAAAGCCATGCCCCAATAAGCCCACGGATTAATCCATTCACACGGGGACAGCCCCCATAACCCAGTCACTCCCCTGTCCCGCAAGAAGGTCTGACTTCCAAATGCCACTAACTGTAGGGATTACAATTCCCAAAACATTTATTCTGAGGTTACACACTCAAAGCATGGCGGTATCATCAATGAGCTCTTTGAAAGCATGAATATGCTCCTGGAAACCCATACAGAACTCCTGGAAACGATATACAGAACTACTTCCTTGCTTCTAGAATTTTCTCTCACTAATTCTGTCTGCACTAGCAGTGGCTGTTGTTACCAGTCCCACCTGCTCTATCGACTCACGGAGATAGACACACACAGGATAACGGCTTCTGTTTTCAGCAGTCACCCATGTGGTTGCATGAGTCACTCTTCCAATCCTTTCCACTGCTGAATAGTGCTCATTGCACGAATGCCCACCCCGTCTGTTTATCCATTCTCCTGCCGATAGACGCTTGGGCTGTTTCCAGTTGGAGGACATTATGAATAAAGCTGTTATGAACATTCTTGTACCAGGCTTTTGTAGCCTTATGTTTTCATTTCTCTTAACCAAACACCGAGGTGAGGAATTTCTGGGTCATAGGCAAGATATGTGTCTACGTTTCTTCTTTTAAACAAAGCTTACTAAACAGCCAAGCAGACTGAAATGTACCCTTTGAGATCTATGCATTTCAATGTCTGTTTTACTCCCAGTTTTTTTTTTAATGAGAAAATCTACGAATACATCCCATAGAAAATGGTATATTCACTAAAGATAAAAGAAAACTTGTAGCAGTATTATATAGCTCATAATACCCTGTACTGGAAATAGCCCAAATAACTACCAATAATAAGCTTAATAAACTGTGGTATGCTCAAATCCAATACAGCAATAAGTGTGAATAAATTACAGCTACACACACACAACACGATGAACCTCAACACGTGTAAAGAGTACAGGAGGACATGAGGACTCTTTAGAAAGTTATGGAAAAGGTACATCATCTTCTATTCATTCCATTTCCCACTGAGCTTTTGAAGTGGCCTTACACTGTAGGATTTGCTTTTTACAAAGCTCAGGAATAGATGAAATTAATCCATGATATTATCAAGCAGGAGACCAGCTGCTCACCCTGAAGAAGGGGAGCACGGTGCCTAGGAGGGGACACAGAAGGAAACACTGGGGTGCTGGTAATGTTTCTTGAGGAAAGGCTGCTTGCAAAGGGTGTGCTAGATTTGCAAATATCTGTGTGCTTTTCTGTATTTATGTTACATCTTAATAGACCATTCAAAAATTGAAATTCAAGTCATATATCCCAATGATGGGATCCAGAATCGCTACTCAATTATGCCCGTGGTTAGCATTCAGATGGTATAGCCTCCTAACTTTTGTTCTACTGGAAGGTTTCTCTCACATAACTGAGATGTTTGCACAGCATCTCGCAGCGTGCTGCAGCCTTCTCAGAAAGGCTGCCTAATGATGTCCTCTTGGGAACAGGCTCTATAAAGGGAACTGAGGGCCATGTCCACCCAAGAAATACAAGGCTGGTCATAGCCAATTTTATTTTCTAAATAAGCCTCTTACTTTGGGAGGCTTTGCAGAGAGAGCTTCCACTCTCTGGTTCATTCCCCAAATGGCAGCCATAGCCAGACCTGGGTTAGGCTAAAGCCAGGAGACTGTGGGGGGAGTGGGGGACGGGCAACGTGGTGGCTGTCTTTGCCTGTGGGGCTGGCATCCCATATGAATGCTGGTTCAAGTACCAGCTGCTTCACTTTTTTAAAAAATGTATTTTTATTTATTTTTATTGGAAAGGTAGATATACAAGTAGGAGAGAGAGACAGAGAGGAAGCTCTTCTGTCCACAGCTTCACTCCCCAAGTGAGCGCAACAGCCAGTGCTGCACCAATCCGAAACCAGGAGCCAGGAGCTCTTCCAGGTCTCCCACGCGGGTGCAGGGTCCCAAGGCTTTAAGCCGTCCTCGACTGCTTTTCCAGGCCACAAGCAGAGAGCTGTATGGGAAGTGGAGCTGCCGGGATTAGAACCAGCAACCATATGGGATCCCAGCACGTGCAAGGCAAGGACTTTAACCACTATGCTATCGCGCCAGGCCCTGCTCCACTTCTGATCCGGCTCCCTGCTAATGTCCTGGGAAAGCAGCAGAAACTGGCCCAAGTCCTTGGGCCCTTGCACCCAAATGGGAGACCAGGAAGAATCTCTTGGTTCTTGGCTTTAAATCAGCCATCTGAGGAGTGAACCAGTGAATGGAATATCTCTCTTCATCTTTCCTCCTCTCTCTGTAACTCTGCTTTTCCAATAAAAATAAATACTTTAAAACAGGAAAAGCCAGGATCCAGGAGTTTCATTGGGGTTCCCCATATGGGTACCAGGGCCCAAGCATCTGGCCATCCCAACTGCTTTGGCAGGGAGCTGGATTGGAAGAGGAGCAGCTGAGACTCAAACCACTGCCCATATGGGATACCAGTATCACAGGCAGCTTTACCAAGTATGACACACCACCAACCCCTCATAACCAGTTTTGATATGGATAAGAAAGAGCCAGCCCTTCCTCTGCTACTGTAAGCAACATCTGACTAACTCACCAAGGTTTTTAAATCCTTTGACTCGGTAACTCCAGAGCTGCAGACTCCCCAAAACAAAGATGCAAAAGAGGATGCAAGGCAGTGTATAACAGTGTTTGAGCACTGTTCACAGATCATGCAGGTGCCCGTCAGTCCGAGGGAAGGACACAACGGTGGAATATGATGTAGCAGTTAAAAAGGATGAAGTCCATCTTGATGCACTGAACTGGAAAGAGTTCCATGAGAGGTTATTGATAGATACTGGGTAAATTTAGCATGGGCTCATTTTCACTGTTTTAAAAAGACTATAAATACATGAGTGCAACCAAAAGGAAAATTACCTTCTGTCAACAGTGCATAACCTTGGAGGGTGAGACAGGCAAGAAAATGGGATAGCTTGTCTCTTTTACTACTGTAGTGCAATTGTTTAAAAAGAAGATAGGCCTCTTTTGAAGTGTTCAAAATGAGTAGAAATTAAAAGTTACAAATAGGTAACAATAAATAGCAGCCCTGTGCGATTTTAAGCTCCTGTTGACTGAAATGCAACAGAATTAAGCGCAAATGCACACCCCTCCCCATACAGAGTTTTGCTGCAGCCCTGATGGAGATGTCCGGCCCCTACAACAGCTCTCCTCGGCCTGAGCAGCACAAGTGAGTGTGGGCAGGAGCTTCAGGCAGGTGGGAGCGCAGAGCCAATGGGTGGGGGTGGGCAGGAGCCTCAGGCAGGTGGGAGCGCAGAGCCAATGGGTGGCGGTGGGCAGGAGCCTCAGGCAGGTGGGAGCGCAGAGCCAATGGGTGGCGGTGGGCAGGAGCTTCAGGCAGGTGGGAGTGCAGAGCCAATGGGTGGGGGTGGGCGCTTCAGGCAGGTGGGAGCGCAGAGCCAATGGGTGGGGGTGGATGCACAAAGCCAATGGGAGGCCAACAAGATGGGAGTTGAGAGAGCATTTCCTCTGTGCCACAAGCCAGAAGGCGAAGGATGGAGCCCCCAGCACAGCCCCAGGGAGCCCTGCCTCCTGGGGATAGGCTGGCCTCTGCCTTTCCCAAGAGGAGCAGGATGTGTCACAGCCCAGGAGCAGACAGCTGGAAGCTCACTCGCCTGGACCTCAGACGTGGCTCCTGCTCCCTGTGACACCCCGCCTCTGTCCTCTCTTGTCAGGAGTTACAAAATCCGCTTCAACAGCGTCTCCTGCTCAGACCCGCTGGTGTCCTCTTGGCGACGGAAGAGGAAGGAGTCCAGTAACACAGACAGTGCGGGGGCTCTGGGCACCCTCAGGTCCGGGCACCCTCATGAGAGTCAGGGCTCCTTGCCAAGGGGGGCGGGCACAACTGAGGAAGTTGGCTGGGCAGATGAGGACCAGGTCAGGGGCTCTAGTGACAACTCCCTGCTCCCCAGGTTCTGTGTGTTTGGGCTCGGCTCCCGGGCATACCCCCACTTCTGTGCCTTTGCTCGTGCGGTGGACACGCGGCTGGAAGAGCTGGGCGGGGAAAGGCTCCTACAGCTGGGCCAGGGGGATGAGCTCTGCGGCCAGGAGGAGGCCTTCCGTGGCTGGGCCCAGGCTGCCTTCCAGGTAAGCCCCTTTGCCTATGCCCAACATCTAGCCCCCTTCTAGCTTGACAGTCCCCACTCACAAGTCACGCCAACAGGCAACCCCCTCTGCTTTGTGAATTCTTTTTTTTAGATTTAAATAATTTATTTTATTTATTTGAAAGGCAGAATTACAGCAAGAGAGAGAGAGAGATTTCCTATCTGTTGGGTCACTCCCAAAATTGTCACAACAGCCAGTCCCAGGCCAAGCTGAAGCCAGGAACCTAGTACTCCATCCAGGTCTCCCACTTGGGTACAAGTATTTGTATCAGATTTTCATGCTTTCCCTGGCACATTAGCAGGGAGCTGGATTGGAACTGGAGGAGCCAGAACTCTAACCAGTGCCCATACATGACGCTGGAGCTGCAGGTGGCAGCTTTCCCAGAGTGCCTTCACTTCTAACAGCTGCACGATAGAGGACCGAGGGGCTCACGCTGCCCTGATTCTACTTCTGGCATCAGTTGCTGTTCCTTCCTGGCTCTGCCCTCAAATAATGCCTACAAAGCCAGTCCTCTGTCTGCAGCAGTGGATCGTTTGGCCCTACTAGCCAGCCTGGCCCCAGCAGAAGCACAGCTGAAGAAAGCAGGCAGGTCCTGGAAGGATGGAGAGGTCAGACAGCATGAGGGCTGGAGCCAAGACCAATACAGAAGCTCCAGAAAGTCTGAAGCCAGGCCGGCAGGGGGAGTACCTGAACTGGGAAGGTGGTCTTGGCCAGAGGAGGGTGCCAAGGCCTGGGATGCTTTAAGCCTGGACTTCCGCTGCAGGCAGCTGCCTGTCCAGCTGGCATCAAACACAGACTTCTCACCAGTGCTGTGCCTGCTCTCCCACCCCAGAGCCCATGGCTCAGGCCCAGCTGGTTAGGACTGACAGAGAACAGCTCAGGAGGCAAGCGGATGGGAACGGCTGCCTGGTAGAGGGGAAGTCAAATTGAAACAAAAGGCCCAGAGTGGAATTTGGACATAAAGGAGTGCCTAGAAGCTTTGGAGTGAGCCAAGACTTCTGTTGTAGGAATGTGGTTTCGGAGGTACAGGACCGATGACAACACAGCAAAAGTAGAAGCAGGAAGAATGAGCCAAATGGGGTGGTAGCAGTGCGGGAAGGAAGGAAGGGAGGGGGCTGAGGAAGGAAGGAAGAGATATAAGACTGTGCACACATCACAAAAGATTAACAGGAGCTGGTGATATAGGGCTCAGCCAATCAGAGATGAGCCCTGCTGGGTAGCAAGCCTGCGCCTGGCCAGTTGCTGGACATGTGCCTGACCAGAGCAGATGAGACCCCATGAGGTAGGACACCACCAGAATCCTGTGTCCCTCTCTCGGGGCCCTCGTGAGCTAGGCACACTGTGCTGAGGGCTTTACCTCAAGTGTTTCATTGAGTCCTTCATCACCAGAACCCAGTGAGAAATAAAGATGGAGAAAGCAAGGCTGCAAGTTCAGGAGTCAGAACGTGAATTCAGGGCTAGACGCACAGGACACCTTCCTACACTGAGCTATCAAACACCAAGCACGGTGCTCTCTGGGACAGGGGACTAATGAGCAACTATTGGCTGTGAACTCAATGATGTGTAGAAGAGTAGCAGGCAGTGCCCCTGAGCCTAACCACCAAGCCACAAAATGGACTGCAGGACAAGATTAGTGCTCATCTCAGCCTCCGTTCCAACCTCCTTTCCCCTCCTGCCCCTGGGGTTGCCGACCTTACAAAAACCACTCAGCCAGGCTGATCCAGCTGCTGAGGCTATGCAGGAACAGACCGAGGTGACCAAGGATCCAAAAGGTCCTGCTCCAGCCCCTTGTCACCCTCCCTCACACACTGGGGCTCCTCGGTAGGACAGTCCTCAGCCCTGCCTCTCTAACCCTCAGGCCTCCTGTGAGACTTTCTGTGTGGGAGAAGATGCCAAGGCCGCTGCCCGGGACATATTTAGCCCCAAACGGAGCTGGAAGCGTCAGAGGTACCGCCTGAGTACCCAAACAGAGGGTCTACAGCTGCTGCCAGGTACGGGTTTCATCCACCAGGTCTGGGGGGGACCCCAGGGCCCCAGAACTGACCCATTCAATGGGCCAGGCCCTTCTTCCTGGTTCAGGCTTGGACTGCTCTGCCCCTCCCCGCCAGGTCTGATCCATGTACACAGGCGGAAGATGTTCCAGGCCACCATCCTCTCAGTGGAAAACTTACAAAGCAGCAAATCCACGTGAGGGAAACTGCTTCTCCCACCTCCCCACCATCCTGGCCCCTCTGTACCCAGACCCCAGCACCCCTTCCCACATCCTGCCCATCTGTGCCCAGACACTGGCACCCTCTCTCCTCCCTTTCTTCTTCTCCCCTCTATGACCTCCATTTGCCCCCACAGCCGGGCCACAATCCTGGTGCGTCTGGACACTAGAGGCCAGGAAGGGCTACAGTACCAGCCAGGGGACCACATAGGAGTCTGCCCACCCAACCGGCCTGGCCTTGTGGAGGCACTGCTGAGTCGCGTGGAGGACCCGCCACCACCCACCGAGCCTGTGGCAGTGGAGCAGCTGGAGAAGGGCAGCCCTGGTGAGGGGCTGGGGCACAACAGTGAGGGCTTGCACATCCCCCTATATGCAGGATGGCCTCAGCCCTCAGCAGGGAAGCACCTCCATCCCCAGCTGCCCATTACTGGCACAGAGCCAGCTGGGCCACCTTGCCAGGCTGGCCTTGTCAATGGATGCTCCCAGCAACCCACCTCCCACACCACTAAGAGGCAGTTCCCTTGCTCTGGGATCCTTCCAAAAGCTTCCCTGGTAGTTGACCTTGCTTTGTAGGATACTGGGTGTAGCCTCTGCCACGTGACACCTAAGGTTAAGATGGGGCAGGGATGCAGGGACTGCAACAGAGGAGCTGGAGCCAGCCAACTCCAGCCAGGGGTCCCTCAAACTCCGAGCCTGCCCAGATGGGCAAGTTCTCTAATGAAATATGGTGTGATCACACACTGCAGCCCACACCCTGCAGCCGGCCTCCTGCTCAGAGCTCCCTGTGTTCCCCTTTCCCAGGTGGCCCTCCGCCGGGCTGGGTGCGGGACCCCCGGCTGCCCCCGTGCACGTTGCGCCAGGCTCTCACCTTCTTCCTGGACATCACTTCCCCACCCAGCCCTCGGCTCCTACAACTGCTCAGCACTCTGGCCGAAGAGCCCAGTGAACAGCAGGAGCTGGAAGCCCTCAGCCAGGTGGGGACTGCCCATCGACTGCAGAATGGGCACCAGACACAGAGCAGACGAGCTGGGGGAGGGGGCCCAGGAGCAGGAAACTCCCTGTGCAAGCTCCTCCCCAGAATTTCCTCTCCTGGGTAACATACACTGTAGTTCTGCAGAACACTGATTCTTTCCTGGAGCCTCAAGCCCTTAAAGAAATCCCTTTAGGCTACACGGAAGAGGGAGAAAGCCTTAGTGGGGCTGTGTGGAGAAGGGAGGACAGCAGGGAAGGCTGTGGGGTTCCCAGCCCACCGTCTCCCCTGCCCTGCCAGGATCCCCGGCGCTATGAGGAATGGAAATGGTTCCGCTGTCCGACACTACTGGAGGTGCTGGAACAGTTCCCATCTGTGGCGCTGCCTGCACCCCTGCTCCTCACACAGCTGCCCCTGCTGCAGCCCCGGTACTACTCAGTCAGCTCAGCACCCAGCATCTACCCAGGGGAGATCCATCTCACTGTTGCTGTGCTGGCCTACAGGACGCAGGGTGAGGCTAGGAACAGGGGTGGGGATCTGGCCTCAGCAGAAGTGGGACAGCCCTCAGCAGCCTTCCCTCCAACCCCCCAGATGGGCTGGGCCCCCTGCACTATGGTGTCTGCTCCACGTGGCTGAGCCAACTCAAGGCTGGAGACCCTGTGCCCTGCTTCATCAGGGGGTAAGTGAGCCCTGTGCGAGGGGAAGGAATGTCAAGACAGCCGCTGTCTCCCCATCTAGGCAGAAAGGATGGTGTTTCATGCACTGTGGGGGAGAGAGGAGGACTTAGTGGGGGCTGTCCAGGGCCAGGGTGCTTACAGAGAGAGATGTTACTGGAGGCATAGAGGACCCCCTATAACACAGCAAGGATGGAGTGTGGCAAGGTCACATCGGGACTGTGGCGAAGCTCTGACCTTCACAGATTGGGTCTGGGGACCTATTCTAAGACTACCTCTCCAGAGGTAGCTGTGCCTCCCTCAGTAGCCCTCCTGCTTTCTGAAAGTGTAGTTCCTGTGTCTGCATCTGGAACTGTGGTCCCTGGGAACTGTGCAGTCCCTGACTCCCCCACTTAATCTAGAGAGAATGGGCCAGGGTAAAGACCACGCTTGGTCACAGCGATGCTGACTCAGCAACCCAGTCCTTCGTGTCGCACCCACATCACAACCTGGAGTCCAGCAGCCAGAAGTCTTGGGGGGCCTGACAGCAGGCCCCAGCTGGCGTCAGCGAGGTCTGCTCACCCAAACTCAGCCAGAGGGCTCAACCTGTCCCAGCCAAACACCAACATGAAGGCCATTGTTGAAAATAAACAGTCAGTGAGCTCATTGTAAACCGAGAGGCTGTCCTTTCCCTTCACCCCCGTATTTCCTAAATCCTCATTCTTCAAAGCCGAATTGAACTGTTTCCTTTGGCCCAATCTCTAAAAATCAAAGACACAGGGGCTTTCTGCCTGCTGGCAGTTCTTGTGACAAACACAACCATGCTAACCCAAGCCAGAACCTGTTTTAAGAACTTTCCCAAGTACTGGAACCCGAGTTCTTTCTCCACCCTGCCTGCCTGAGGTTGGTAAAAAAGGGGAGGAGAGAAGGAGAGAGGACTTAATGGAACATCTCTTCTCTAGGGCCCCCTCCTTCCGGCTGCCACCTGATCCCAGCTTGCCCTGCATCCTGGTGGGCCCGGGTACCGGCATTGCCCCATTCCGGGGTTTCTGGCAGGAGCGTCTGCATGACATTGAAAGCAAAGGTGAGGCTGGGGCCTGAGGGCCTGATGGGAAGGCAGGAGGGAGTCACGCATCTCCAGACAAAAGGACAGAGCCAGGAAGCAGCTAGGAAAGAGAAAACTTGAAACTGGCTATCAAAGAAGCCTGCTAGCCCAAAAGCCCAGGGGCGCCTGGGCACGTGGGCTAGGCCTTGTTTCTCTGGCCTCCTGGCACCCAGTGAGTGCTGAAGTAGATTAAGACAAGGGGAGATGGACCTCGGAAGGGACCAGGTTGGGAATGCAGAGGAAACACTCCTGGTGGACTCCAGACTATGCCACAACTCACCTAGATGTGCTCAAGGCCTAGGGCAGCTACAGTGTTTAGGCCAGCCATGATGTGCCAGGATAATTTGTCAAGCTGGGGACAGAAAGCTGAAGGTGTAGGAGAACCTGGGGCTGGAGCCTGGAAGGAGGCTGGGCGCCTCACACACAGCGAGAGGCAGGGGACCACTCAGCAGAAGTCCCACAGACACATCA
The DNA here is from genome assembly GCF_017591425.1 of Ochotona curzoniae. Taxonomy (NCBI): domain Eukaryota; kingdom Metazoa; phylum Chordata; class Mammalia; order Lagomorpha; family Ochotonidae; genus Ochotona; species Ochotona curzoniae. The sequence continues at coordinate 20,237,304 of NW_024467095.1, read as the reverse complement.
CCCCAGGGACACCGTAAGGAAGGAAGACCCAACAGCCCCAAATGGTGGCTGCTCCCTCCAGAAGGGGTAGTCAGCCAGCAAGAGTCACCGCTGGGGCCGAAGGGGCCCTTCCAAGCCCTCCTTGTCACCTGCAGGCCTGCAGCCTGCCCCTATGACTTTGGTGTTCGGCTGCCGCTGCTCCCAGCTAGACCATCTCTACCGCGACGAGGTGCAGGACGCCCAGCAGCGCGGGGTGTTTGGCCGCGTCCTCACAGCCTTCTCCCGGGAACACGACAGCCCCAAGGTGAGCGGCCTGAGGAAAGGGAAAGAGGGAAGGGACCGTGGGGATGGTCCCAACCGCAGCCTGGTCCCCTGCATTGTCTCTCAGCAACCAGTCTGCATGCCCCTACCGCACCCCCAGCCGCGTCCCCCTCCTGGGCTCCTCCTTTCTAGACCCCTACTCCACAGGAGGTGGGTCCCACAGGTCCCCCCTGCACATCCAACGCCACCCCTCTCGGCCTCCCCTCAGACCTACGTGCAGGACATCCTGAGGACCGAGCTGGCGTCTGAGGTGCACCGCGTGCTGTGCCTCGAACGTGGCCACATGTTCGTCTGCGGCGATGTCACCATGGCAACCAGCGTCCTGCAGACTGTGCAGCGAATCCTGGCGTCCGAGGGCGACATGGAGCTGGACGAGGCCGGTGACGTCATCGGCGTGCTGCGGGTGCGGAGGGGACGGGGCTCGTAGGGGAGAGGGCCGTGGAGCTCCTGATGGCGGCTTTTGCTTCTGACTCGGGTTCTGGTTTCTTCTTCCCCTTCCGCGGCAGGATCAGCAACGCTACCACGAGGACATTTTCGGCCTCACGCTGCGCACCCAGGAGGTGACCAGCCGCATCCGCACCCAGAGCTTCTCTTTGCAGGAGCGGCAGCTGCGGGGCGCCGTGCCCTGGGCGTTCGACCTGCCGGGCTCAGACACGCCCGGCTCCTGAGGGCCCTCGGGCTGGGCCCTCCAGTTGGCGAGAGGAGCCCGGGGCCATCCTCCAACCTCCCCTCTTTGGGGTGCCTTCCCACTTCAACAAGGACAGCTTTATTACCACCCCCCCCCCAAGAATGAGCAAAAGGCGCTCTCTCTCCCCCCTCCCTCTCTGCCCTATCAGCTGGACCAATTCCTGTCCTCTTTGTGAGCTTTTAAGTGAATTTTAGATTCCCCTTAGCCGTTTCTCCGGAGTATCTTACCTTTAAAGCTTAACCTCTAAGTCATTCGAATATTTATTAGTGAAGATTTACCCTAAGAGACTGTGCTCCCCCCCCCCCCCCGTGAATGACGGTGGTAAAATGACCCGTTTTGTGTTTTCACTTGATCCGATGCGGGCGTGGTGATTCCCTGAGGAAGAGCACCTCGTCCTCCGTGTGACCCAGTGCTCTGGAAAACACGGCAGCTGCCAGTGTTGTTCCCTGGCTCTTGACTGGGAAAACTGGAGTGGCCTTCCAGCGCCGCCAGGGGGACGGCAGGGCGCACAGATGTGCAACACAGATGCGAGTCATCTTCCATGTGGGAAGAGGAGCCGCACCCACTTCCTCAGACCTCACACCAGTGCTGGAGTCCAGAAACAGCAGCTTTGTACTCCCAAGTCCCAGTACCCCGCCCCTTGCCCCTGGGGACCCTCAGGGAGCAGCAGCAGCCAAGGCCCAGCGCCTTCTAGATCCCATACCTGTTTCTCTTCCAGCGACTTTGGCCTCTGTCCCCCTCCCCACGGAGGAGACCCAGGGACTTCTTCCTGGTCCCATTCCAGGACCGCCAGTCCCCAGAGTGGAACGGGCAGGGCACCTCTGTACAGGAACTGTCTCTGGAGCTTCAGGCCACCATGGGCTTCCTCACTCCTGTCCTTTCTCTGATCTCTGCAGCAAGTTCCTCACTGACCCCCAGTTCCTTCCCAGAGAAAGCATCCTGGGCCCCTATAAGCATGAGATGGGGAGTCCCCAAAGACAGCTAGATGTGTCCTTCTGCCCTCTTCACGATGGCGTGAGGTGTCCCTCTGTGCCACTCCATGCGATCTCAGTCTCTTGTGGCTGGAGAAACCAGGGAACCTGGGGGAGAAGGCTCTTGGTCAGCGTCCAGGGCTCTGCGTCCCAGCATAGCCTCCCCTACCACCCTCAATTCCATCACCATTTCCGCACCTCCAGGTCCGGTTCCTAACCCATTCCCTGTTCATCCCTTTTCCCTCCTCCCAGACTAGGCCATACTGACCTGAGAAGTCCTCTCATTCGCTACCAGGGCTCTGACCAGGCTCCTTCGGGGTATCCATGGTCTCGTGAAACCCTTCAGGGAACAGCCTCCTGGCCCTCTGGGCTCCCCACTGCTGTCTGGGGCTGGACGCAGGACTGGAGCCTGGCGACAGAAGCCGTCAGCCAGCCAGTGCCACGGTGCCCAGGGCGCAGCCAGGGTCTGCCCTCTGCCCTGCCCCCGCCCTGCTTCTCACCATCACTGGACCAGGATGGCTTCTCCTCATCTGGCGAGGCTGGCTGGGAGGGGCTGGACCAGGGCCTGGACGGGGAGGAGCCTTCAGCCTCTCCCCACAGCTCCTGCTGTAGCTGCTGATGAAGCTGGATGGGAGGGGAAGGCGTGAGGGGCCCGGCCTGCTGCTGGAGAGGGCTCTTAGACCTCTTCTTGCGACTCCTTACACCCCAGGCCCCTCTTCGGCCTCCATCTTATTCATCTGCTTTTCCCCCACGTGTCCCTGTCTGGCATTCTCACCTGGTGCAGGTAGATGGCATGGAGACTCATTTCAGCAGAAGCCAGCTCCGGGAGCTGGGCCACCTTCTGGCCCCCTGTGCCCCCTGGAGACACACAGCTGGAAGGCAGGGGTGTGTGAGAGGTCAAAAGACATGTATGCCTATCATGTGCCAGAGGGAGAGGAGTAGCTGCACCCCCTCCCAAATCCCCCTCATTCCGGACAGTTGGCCCCTGACCTGGCTCCCTGGCCTCTGGAGCTCTTCCTCTCACCTGGGGTCCTGGGCGATACGGGAAATGGAGGCCAGGAGGCTGGCTGTGGCTGCAGCCGGGCAGGGGGTTGTGGGGCTCAAGTCCCTCGGGGGCAGGAGGGGGTGCACTAAGAGGTTGGCCAGGAAAGCCTCAGGCTGGGAGCAAGCAAAAAGGAGAGACGGATCAGGAAAGAAGGCAGAGAGGGAGAGAAGGTCCTGGCAAGACTGTAGAGCCAGCGAGTGGGCCAGCAGCCAGTTAACAGGAAAAGGGGAGGCTCGCTAGGAAGAGAGCCGTGGGGAAAGGTCCAGCGCTGGAAAGGACAAGTGGGCACTCCAGGTGTGGGACTCACCAGTGGTGAGGTGCAGCTGCTGAGCCCTCCCGGGGTGGGGGGGCTCCGAGCTGAGCTGGTGCCCCAGGCAGCTGCATCTTGCTGCACCCGGCCTCGAAGGTGCCCCAGGAACTTAGAGCTGTGCCCTGGTGGGCGCCATTGCGGGTGTGCCAGGGAAAACCGCATCAGTGAGAGCTCAGTCTTGCCATCCTCTGCACGCTGAGACAGCGAGGCCTCTGTCTGTCCCTCCGAGAGCCACTGCACGCAACAACAGTAGGGTGCTGAGGACGCTGAGCCCCACAAAGGGAGGGGAGGGGAGGCAGCACTGAAATACGGCCCTGCTTTCCACAGGAAGGAAGCGAAGGCTGCAGAGCAGCACCTGGAGGGAGATCCAGCTCAAGGGGGTGACCCTCCGGCCTCCGAGTTCCACCCGCCCCTGTGCAGACAGGGCCCCCATGGCATCCAGACTCAACCACACCCACTGGCCTGCCCCCTTTCTCCCCTCTCTGGAATTCTCTGTGCTGGCATTGATTGCCATTCCTGTGTGCTGGTAAGTCCAGTGGAGCCATCCTCACAGCAAGCTTCCCACCAGTGTCCTCATACACTCTGAGTGCAGGAAAAGTGAAATGACCTGCCCAGTGTCACACGTGGTGGAACGATGAGCTGGGTTTTGGCCTGGGTCTGCTCTGATGAGGCAGGCCCAGCCCAGAACAGCCAGGGAAGGACTCTAACCTGAGGATGGCCATGACGCTTCACATCCATGAGGGCAAAGGAACAGATATCCCCGACGCCGGCCACATCCACAGTGAAGTGGTGGAAAAAGTCAATAATCTCCAAGGCACGAGGGCGGAACCAGAAGAGCAGAAACAGCGGGGTGAGCAGAGGGGACAAGAGCTCCTCCAGAAGAGAGACCTGGAGAAGCACAGGTGCGGCTGCTGAGTCGTCCCACTAGTGATCAGGATCAAGAGGCTCCCAGCGAGCTACAGGCGAGGGCAGTCACCCCCTGGGTTCCCGAGAGCCAATGCCACGCCCGTTGGCCCTGTACCCTCTCCTTGACAGATTCCCCTGGGCGGCACTGCCTCCTTGTGCCCCGACCGACCCTCACCGCTCGGTACTGCAGGAGCTGCGCCATCTGCCGGTACGCACTGGCTTTGCCGCCAGCGCCGGGCTCCTCGGGAAGGTAATGCATGTGGGCCAGAGCCGCCTGCAACAGGAGCTGCGGGGAACGCCCCTGGCACTGCTCTTCGGGAATAAAAGACCTGGAAGGCGGGAGCCAGGGCGGGGAGGATGCACAGGCGGGATTTAGGACTTGCATGGGAGGTGGGAAAAGTAAAGATTTGCAGATTTAGGCTCCACCCACCAGCACCACCATCAGCCCGGGCACCTGCCGTCGCACCTAGCCACGGTCGCCGTGACCCCGAGCGCGGTCATGGCGGTGAGCACATGCTCCACAGCGAGCACATCCTCGTCGTAGACCGTGAGCACCAGCAACGCGGCGAAGAGCGCGCCGGCGAAGAAGACGAGCTGGCGGGCCAGCAGGGCGCGCAGAGGGGCTGGGGCCGCGGCGGCGCGCAGGAAGGCGGCGGCCGGGCGGTAGGCGCGGGCCAGGCGCGCGCGCAGTTCGTGAGGCAGCTCGTTAAAGTGGCGCAGCTGTAGGCGAGCCAAGCGGGACCAGCGACGCGCCCCGAAAGCACCAGGCTCTCGCCTCAATAGCTCCACGTGGCTGTAGAAGGCGTGCAGCACCTGCCAGGCCAGCACCAGCGGGCTCAGCGCCAGATTCACCGCGGCCAGCAGCAGCACTGTGCGCCCCCAGCGCGCGGCCAGGGCGCTCCTCTGGTCACTGCGTTTGTAGGCGTCCGGTAGCTCCCAGCCCCCACGGAAGAGCGAGAAGGGCCCTCGGAAGAGGAGCAGGTCGACGTTGAGTGCCAAGCCACGGCTGAGGAAAGCCGCGCTGCCACCCCAGGGCAGCGGGCAACGGGCGGGCAGCAAGCCCTTGTTGGCCAGCGCCACCTGGTAGTTGGTGTAGCGCAGAATGCGGTGATGGACATCCAACTCCGTCAGCGGACGCGGCTGCACGCACAGCCCTCCGCTTCTCTGTAGTGCCAGCAGGCGGGACTGCACCTCGGCCCAGGGCACCGAGCTGAGCTCCTCCTAAGGAGAAGGGGTCAGTTATACACCAGCGACCCTGCTACACTACCCCAGTGATTCCACAGCTCTGCATCCCGACATGGGCTACCTACCAACTGCCATAAACTCACCATAAACCCTGTGGTCACCTCTCCTAGGCTTTTGCCTTCTGCCCTCTCTCTAACCCTGCCGCTGGCGCTTCCTGCTCTTCCAAATTGCTGTTCCCATTAGTCATGTGTTTCTTGGTGACACCTCTTTAGCAAGCTCTCCGAGGGTGTTTGGGTGTTCCCCTGGTTTTACAGCTCCTTGAAGGCAGGGTATTGGGAGTGGCCTCCCACCACCAAGCCATGCACATAACTGAATGGCTGACAGTTCACTGGGGGAATGGCTCCTGTTTTCCAATCTGTTTAGTACACTTACACTCCCATCTTCACCACCATGCTGTGCCACTCCCAGACCCAGCCTGTTCCAGGCAATCTTCTTACCCTCTCTTACCAAATGAGCCTTGCCAAGACCCTGGCTGTTTCGGCACCTGGGGGTAGGTGCTTCGGCCAAACCATCTGGTGGGGTGCAGACCTATCTAAAGTCCACTTTAGACCAGAGTCCCCAGGCCCAGTCAGTCAAGGTCCTGGGGATCTGCCGCCTCTTCCCCACCTTGGGCTTACCCAAATGTCTCTCAGGAAAGGGGCTGGACAGGAGAAAGAAGGGTGAGGAAGAGAAAGATGAGTAGCCTCCTGGAGGCCAGAAGCTCCTGCTCTCCCAGCCTCACTTGCTCCTTCTGACTCCTCCCTGCTGTGCCCAGCAGTCCTCTATTCTCTTGCACCTTCTAGAACCTCTTCTCTTACAGAGTGGAAAGTGCTGGACTTAGGGAGCAGAGGGGAATAAGAATGTGTACTACACAGCTGCACTTTAAAGAAAGGACTTAAAAACAGCAAGAAGCAGGGAGCCGGCATGTTGACTCAACTGGCTAACCCTCTGCCTTTAAGCTAGCATCCCATATGAGTATTGGTTCATGTCCCAACTATTCCACTTGCCATCCAGCTCCCTGCTTGTGCCCCAGGAAAGCAGTAGAGGACGGCCCAAAGCCTTAGGACCCTGCACCTGCATGGGACACCTGGAAGAAGCTCCTGGATTCAGATCAGCTCAGCTCCAGCCATTACAGCCATTTGGGCACTGAACCAAATCTACCTTTCCAATTAAAACAAATCTTTATTAAAAAATTAAATATTTCCCTATTTGGTTAAAAAATGCTTGGCTTTAAAAAATAAATAAATAAAACCTTCTTTTTAAAAAGCAGCAGCCCTGCTTCCCATCCAGCTCCCTGCTTGTGGCCTGGGAAAGCAGTCTAGGATGGCCCAAAGCTTTGGGATCCTGCACTCGTGTGGGAGACCTGGAAAAAGCACCTAGCTTTGGATTGGCTCAGCTCCAGCCGTTGCAACTGCTTGGGGAGTGAATCATCAGATGGAAGAACTTCCTCTCTGTCTCTCCTCCTCTCTGTATATCTGACTTTCCAATAAAAATAAATCTTTAAAAAGAAGCAGGCACAAGATGAAGAGGAAAGACAGGGTGGGTCAGGATGAGGATGACAAGGCCAGTATGACGGGAAAGGTCATCCCACAGGGGACCTATAAAGCTGTTTTAGTCCCATCTCCTCACCAGGACCCCCAGACAGGTGCCTACTGCTTCCTAACAACTTCCTGCCTTGGGGCTTCCCTCCTGTGCATCCAGGACCAACCCTAATTCTTCCTGCTCTGAGAGTATCAGATGATGACAGCTCTACCTCTAACTCCTCATTGTTTACACCACAAGCAGGTGACTGTAAGTCATCATCTATGACCCATCTAAATAAACTGAGTCCACCAGGGCAAGAATCACAATTGCGTAGTGACAACGCCCCTGCCTCCTAAGCTGACTGTGGACCCAGGGCTGGCATCAGGGAGGCCACACTTTGTCCCCCATATGCTTCTTCACCTTTCCTCTGTCACCTGTCATAAGCACACACACAGGGCACTGCCCAGCTCACCGGGGGGATGTGCAGGGCCTCCCTGTAAAACACTTGGATGTCCCAGTAGCTGAAGAGGTTGCAGACTGAACGCAGCAGCTGGAACAGCCAGAAGCCAGCAGCTAGGACCAAGAGGAAGAGCAGCAGGGGGCTGGAGTGGATCCTGTACAGGGTTGGACAAGTCATGGTGAGGGGAGAGGCAGGCTGGGCTTGGAGCCAGACAGCCAGCTCTCCAGCTGGACCACCAGCAAGCTCCAGATAGGGGCATCTGCCAGGGGTTCCGCCAGGGCCCCCGATGCGTTCTAAGAAGTCATCACTCTCCGCCAGCTTTAGTTGCTTGCTCTCATGAGTGTGTCACATTCTCCTGAGGCTACCAGACATGTAAAGAGGTCACCTCATAGTGACAACCCATGGAATCCATTGTTGCACATGGCCACTTTGGTGAGCCAGGCCAAAGCCAACAGCTTTATCCGAGTCTGCCACATGGGACAGGAACCAGCACCTACGCGGGATTACAGGCCACACCCTTACCTGTGTTTACCACTGAGCACCTAAGCTTTAATTTCTTTTTTCTTTAATTTTAGTTCTAATTTGAGCTTTAATTTCTAAATAAAAAGGTATGGCTCTCCTAAAGAAAACTTCTCTGGGTGTTCAATTTTAAGTGTCTTCAATACACTTAGTATAATTTAAACTAAACACAACTTCATTCTAGTTGTAACCTAAATGCAACTTAGAGCGTATTCAGTGAATTTTTGGTACTGAGAGCAAAACTCCGAGAAGAGCTTATCAGGACCATGGGACAGAGGTCAGCATTTAGTCAGTTCTGATTCCCCACATCTCATATGAGCACCTGTTTCTGTCCCGGCTGCCCCACAGCTCCCTGCTACTACACATGAGAAAGCAGTGGAAGATGGCCCAGGTGCTTGGCCCTGTACTCATGTGGGAGACCTGATGAAGTCCTGGATTTCTGGCTTTGACTGTGGCCACTTTGGGAGTGGACCAACAGGATTTTTTCTTTTTTTCTTTCTCATCTATCTCTCCCTCTCTCTATATATATATAGCTCTGACTTTCAAATACCCTTTTTCTAAATCTTCGAAAAAAAAAAATCAAGGGACATCCAATGTGTCCCTCTGTCCCCTCCATGGGTGCTTCACTCTGAGGCCCCCCCATGCTGTCACTCACCTCTCAGCACACTGAGCCGAGGGCAGGATGGCATCAGACAAAGTCACTTTGCTATGAGTTCTGGTATGGTTACTTGGCTGGTTGGCGAAGAGAATATTGTAATCCACGCAGCGAAGAAGGAAGGTTGTGAAGGTGACAATGAAAATGAATTGTCTGGAGGTGGGGGCGGGACGAGGAGTGCAAAGATGGGGGACACTGATGAGACCCGGGAACCCTCAGAGTCTCAGGCTCCTATTGCAGCCTCTCCCACCCTGCTGAGCCCATGGGCTGCTTAGGAAGGCACTGGATAACATCAGATAGGACCAGCAGCCTGTGGGTGACAGGCAGAGAGCTTAAGGCTGGGGAGCAGCATCTCACCCCAGCTGGAAGACATCCTCCAGCAGGATACAGATGAAGCCATTCCGCTGGTGGTAGCTGTAGATGTGGCTGGCAGTCAAGGAATAAGCTTGGGACAGAATGGACCACCCTGAGAGCGTCTCTGCACACCTTAGCCTCAAGCCAAGGCACCTTCACGCACTCCCCCTGCCAGGATTGGTGCCCTCCCGTGCCCCCTCTGGCAAGTCAGCAGAAAGGATATCTTGGTAAAGAAGCTGTCCAGGTTCTGGATGTGATGCCAGGAGCCTGGACACAAAGGGGACAACGTCAGGTGTGGCACCATCACCTGAGTGACAAAAGGTGCTACTGCCAGAGGCCCAGCCCAGACGAATCCTAGGAATTCCAGATCCCCCCTTCTCACTGCCCCTCCAGCCACACACATACACTGACAGACACACACACATATACAGATGTGCACTTATACACACAAACACATACACTCCTACATACATATATGTACACACAGACACATGCTCCTACAGACACATACATACAAACACACATACATGTGCGCACACACTTACCACAGAGCCCTTCAGACACATGAAGCAGGGGTTGCTGCTCCTCCCCATGCAGGGGGGAGTCCTGGGGCCCCTCAGGATCACAATCTTCCAGCCGCTCATAATCCTGCTCTGGAATCAGGGGGCCTATCCGCAGCCCAGGGTGGTCCTGGGGGCACCGGCGCGAGGGCGGGGCAGTGCCCAAGGCCAGGGATGGAGTGGAGTGCGAGCCCCAGGAGGGGGTAGCAGGGGTGGGTGTCATTGCAGGCTGTGCCTGTGCTGGGGGTGTGGCTGGGGTGGGGAGGGCACTATGGCGAGGCTGAGAAGCCCCCGTGCCCTGCAGTACTGCACAGGGGGGCCCTGGCGCAGATGGGCAAAAGGACGAGGGGGAGCTTCTTGTATGAGGGGCATGGGACAGAGAGAAGATGGACATCCTTCCTCCCTGGGGACCCCGACATGAAGAAGGAGGAGGAGGAGGCAGCAGTGGCATAGGGAGGAGAGGCACTGACCCGGGCCCCAGATCTCCCCACCGCCCCAGCCGCCCCCTGCTCCCCCCCCAGCCCATTCGGCTCACCATCCAGGCCGCAGCTTCTCCCCGCAGGTCAGAAGGATGCAAGCTGTTGCTGTTGCCACCGAGGTCTGTGACGCTGAGCAGGGCCTTCGACAGGGACGAGGACAACAACAACACCAGGTGACTCAGCGTGGGCAGGCCTCAGGCGTCCCAGCTCTCAGTCACCTGTGTCATCACTCACGCCCCTTCCAGGGCAGCCTAGGGCCAAAGCTCAGGAGGCCCAGCCTCTGAGCCTGGGAGGGGCATCGGTGGAAGAGGCAGGAGCTGAGCACATACACCTTCCGTCTTCAGACCTGGAGCTCATTCAAGAAGAGCACAGCAGCTGAAAGGAAAGCTGAATCTCCTCCTCAAGCCTTGTAGGGTCTTGGGGGACAAGGGGGGGACACATGGTAAATCCTTCAGATCTTACAGTGTTAGCTAGCTTCTCTCTGTGCTTACATATGGTGTTCAACAAGGGACAAGAGTGAGTCTAGGTGTTGCTGGTGAGGAGGCTATGCAAGACAGAGTCCGTGTAAGTTTGAAGCCAGTTTAAAGAAAACAGCCGAGGAAATACATGAAGAAAGGAAAGGCAGCAGCCATCTTGGATCTGATAAGTGATTTTTTTTTTTTAAGATTTATTTCTTTTTATTGGAAAGGCAATTTTACAGAGAGAAAGATCTTTCATGTGCTGGCTCACACCCCAAGTGGCTGCAATGGCCAGAACTGAGCTGATCTGAAGCCAGGAGCCAGGAGCTTCTTCTGGGTCTCCCCCACAGGTGCAAGTTCACAAGGCTTTAGGCAGTCTTTGCTTGCTTTCCCAGGACACAAGCAGGGAGCTGGCAGGGAAGTAGAGTAACTGGGACATGAACTAGTGCCCATATGAGATCCCAGCGCATGCAAGGTTAGGATTTAGCCACTAGGCTACCACAGTGGGCCCTGAGAAGTGTTTTAAAAGCTAAAAGTAGAAGAGTTCTTCAGAGGTTCCCTTATGTTGGCCCTCTTTTCTTTTCCAAGCCTAACACCATTTCCTCCAAGTCCTGTTTCAAGTTCTGAAGCTCTTGGGCATCACTGGGGCTGAACTGGCATAGGAGAGCTGCTGGAGGTCCTGGGGATGGCAGGACAACATGAGTACCCAGCGATGAGCCAACTGAAGTGCTTATTGCCTCAGCAAAGAGGCGGTGGCCCAGGCAGCTGGTCTGGTGGCTTGCCCAACGCCATTCTTGAGGCCCTGAATCACCAGGCTTCCTACTGAGGCCAATTCCTGAAATACCGACTCAGCCGCCAGGTGTCAGAGCATTGGGTACTGAGGCCCGAGGGCAGACACCAGAGCAGGGGTGTAGGTACCAGGTGGAGAGAGGAGCAGCAAGCCTTCCAGAGCACCTACCAGACCAAAGTGCAGGAATTCATGGAATTGGAATTGCCTGCAAAACTTGAGCCCAGGCAAGCCTTTTTTCTCTACTTCTGGCCCCTTGTCTTTGGACCCTGCACCTGCGTGGGAGACCCAGAGGAGATTCCTGGTTGTGGCTTCGGATCAGCTCAGCTCCAGCTGTTGAGCCAGAAGGTGGAAGATCATTCTTTCTGTCTCTATTAGTAATAAGTAAATCTTTTTTTTTTAAGATTTTTTTATTTTTTTATTACAAAGTCAGATATACAGAGAGGAGGAGAGACAGAGAGGAAGATCTTCCGTCCCATCATTCACTCCCCAAGTGAGCGCAACGGCTGATGCTATGCCGATCCGAAGCCAGGAGCTTCCTCCAGGTCTCCCACATGGGTGCAGAATCCCAAAGCCTTCAGCCGTCCTCTACTGTTTTCCCAGGCCACAAGCAGGGAGCTGGATGGGAAGTGGAAGTGCTCTCTGTATATCCGCCTTTCCAATCAAAAAATAATAAAAATAAAATCTTAATAATAAAAATAAATCTTTAAAAAATAATCACCCACCAGGGCTCTTTGCCCAAAAAATACACCCAGTTGCCATCCTAGGACGTTAAAAAAAAAATTGATTGATTTAGTTTCATTGGAAAGGCAGATTTACAGAGAGAAGGAGAGACAGAGAGAAATATCTTCCATCTACTGGTTCACTCCTCAAGTGGCTGCAACGGCCGGAGCTGAACCAATTTTTAAAAAAAATTTTTTATTATATTTTTGACAATCTTTACATAGTTAATTAGGGTAAAAAGGTTCAAGGGCTATAGGGAAGTGGGTAAGACTATTATTACCATATTGTTTCCTTCATGTATCTGAGGTAAAGGGGGATATTGAGGGAAAAGCCCCACCCAGTTTCTCACCCACCCTAGGTCCCGGATGTGGGGCATGCTCTGAGATACTTGCTCAAGTGCTTTTAATAGTTCACCAGTTATAAATCGCTGCCAATCTCGCCACTCCAAGCACGATGAGATCGTTGAAGAATCCATTGATTGACACAGTCCCTCGTAGAGTCTCCATTTGCCCAGTACTTCGCTGCCAACATATAGCTGAGGTGGTTGATTGACTTGTTCTGTCTTCTGTCTTTTCTTGGTTAGCGTTCTGAGTCTGGCATTTCAATTGGAGAGATCCCCAAAGAAACTTTGAGGTATTCCCAGACCAGATTCTTGTTCGCTCCAGCAAGCACAGGGCCCGGCACAGTCCATCGCCCTGATCAGTTGGTGGTTGCAATTACTGGGTTGGTTCAGTTTTCAGACCCAACTTCCACTGGGACCAATGGGTGTTGCAGTCCAGCCTGGTTCTGCCCAGCATGTACTCGGCCCTCACATAAACCAGTGGGAGCTGCAGCCTAGTCAGAGCGACCTGCAATAACCCCCACCAGGCCCGCCCCCTACCCTGGTTTGCCAGCATGTGTAGCAGACTAGTCCAGTCTGTCCCACATCCCATTTGGCTCTCGTACGTGTCAATGGGCATTGAATCTTAGTTCCATCTAACCAGTTCCACTATGCAGCCCTCATGGATGTTGTTGAGTGCCTCTCTGTCTAGCCACCCCAGCCCCGTCCTAGTTTTCGTGCCCTCTCGTGGGAGTGGTAACCCAAGAGGGAGGAGCCCACTATTTCCCTCCCAGGTCTCTCACTCCCGGTTTATGCACTCTTCAGGTGATTCTGTGATTTGACTTGACAGAACTAGCCCCCAGTGCCAGCTTCTGCCAGCTGATGCTGTGGCTAAGCCCAAACAACCCTCACCCACTCTAATCTATGCTTGCACCAGTAAGAATATCAGCTCAGCCTGGCTTTTCCCTGATCTAGTCCACTTGAGGCACATAGGTGTTGTAGCCCTGTTTAGTCTGGTCTGCCCCCATCCCTGCTCATGCTCTCCAGTGGGAGTAGCTGTCCAGCAAAGGGACCCTCCCTTATTCCCCCTGCCAGCTCTGCCGCCTCCATTCCTGGTTCTCATGCGTGCTGGTTGGGTGCTGCGGTCACATCTGATACAGGCAACCTCACCTTGGCATTCTGTATTGTGCACTAGTTTTTGTTGCGACCGAACCTGGCTCGACCCACACTGTTCTGGTGCTCGGATTTGCCAGTGGATGACATGAACTGATTCAGCCTGGTCTACCACTGACCCATGCCAAATGTATGCCAGTGGCCTATTCTGGGTTGTTTCCCACCATGCTTTTTGCGCTTACCTGCAGGGTCCGTGTCCTGCCAGAGGAGTTGCCCAGGCTCCTCCATTGGAACCCCTCCCAATGCCAGATTTTGCGCATACCAGGGGTTCCATAAGCCAGACCTACTCAGTTCACCTCCTGTCCTAGCAGGAACAGTGGCTTTTCCTGACTGGCCTTCAACCTAACCTGGTTCTTGCTGTTGGATGTTTCAGCCCAGCCATGGTTTGTCCATACCCACATAGGCTCACACATGGCTCAGTAAGGGTTGAGACCTAGGCTTAGTCCGTCCCACATCTACCCTGGTCCTCCAGGACACCAGACAGTGTTGGGGTCTGGCCCGGCCTGGTGCACCCAGTCCCCGTCCACACTTGTGCCAAGGGAGACTACAACTATATCCTGATCAGAACGCAGCCCCTATTCCAGCCCATGCGCCCCTTGGTGGGAACGTCCATCCAGCTAGATTGTCCCCTTAGCGGAACTGAACACATTTGAAGTCAGGAGACAGGAGCTTCTTCAGGGTCCCCAACTCAGGTACAGGGTCCCAAAGCTTTGGGCCATCCTCTGTCCCATGCTAGGACTTCTGAATTGTCTGGGAAAGTGGGGTGGGTAATAAAGCATGTGTAACAAGATTTGGGGTGGGGGAGAGGAGAATCCCCTCAGTCAGTCTTTCATTCCTTCGCAGCCCCAGAGCTTTGCATTCCTTAGGAATTCAGAACAACCAGAGCCTGTCCCGGGGTTCCCGTAGAAACATGGCCGAGGTCAGAAGCGGACGAGTTCCTATAGAAACCCCGAGGGTGGGAGGCAGACGGACCCGCACGTCCTTAAAACGTCACCCGAACCGACCAGGGAACCCGGTACCAGGTCAGGTTCCTTCCCTCCGGACATCGCCCAGAACCGGGGGCGGGAGGGCAGCGAGGCAGTCTAATCAGAGAAAGGCCGCCCACGTGTTGTCCAATCAGGGCTGGCAAGGAGCGAGCTGCCTCTTTCCACCAATCATCTCCGACGTGCGAAGGGGTTGTCGGGAGGGGGACCGGCACCAACATGGAGCTGTTAGTGGGGCGAGGGTGAAACTGCCGTTGCCGGCGGCTCCTGTTTCCCTGACCCAACATGTTGGTGCACTTATTTCGGGTCGGGATTCGGAGCGGCCCTTTCCAAGGCAGACCGCTACTACCCTTCCGCTTCCAGGCATTCTCGGTCGCCAGGTAAATAAATTAAGCTACTCAGCGCGGACCACTGACCGGCCGGCAGGGCATGGGGTCTGCTGGGAGATGGAGTCCGCGGACAGGCGCGAGAGCTGCCGGGAATTGTAGGCTACCCCTCCTGCAGGTGGAACGTCCACCCCCTAGGGAGTCGGGCTCAATTATTGATTGCAATGCTTGGGGCCCGTGTACGGTTGGGTCGGCGAAAAGAAGGGACTTTCGTCGGTTGGTGACCGCTCTCTGGCCGCACTGCCCGCGAGGGGGCGCCGCCCCCACCCGCTGTCCTTCTGCCTCTTGGGGTTGAATTGGCGGTTTGGACAAAAATTAGCGCACAGACGTTTAAATCTTAGTGGTGCTCCCTTGATAAGGAAAAAAAAAAAAAATAGGGGAGAAGGGAACTGAACAGAAAATGATTCCTAGAGCTGGAAACATCCCTCAGGGATACAGAGCCCCTCTAACTTGTACGTGTGATCATTGCCCATCACTTTGGGGCTAGGGAGACAGGGCTGGTGGGGAATGGCGACCTTGCACCTGCTACCTGAGCGTAAATGCTTTGTGAGAAGGGGCCCTTTCCTTTGTAATCCAGCCAGGTTGAAGAGTCTCCAGGGCAGGCGTATGTGGAGGTTTTTGTATTAGGAAAACCCATCCCACAGAGAGCAAGAGCCACTGCTGGGAAGAGCTGTCAGTTCTTGGCAGTAATGAATCCCTTCCAAGAGACTTCATTTGGAGGGGACGGAGAGAAGCTGAAAGTTGCCCATGGTAAATTATTAAAAGGCTTGAAAACAACTCTTAGGAAAGAGGAAGGCTGTTATTACTTAAACCAGGTAACATTCAAGTATGTGTGCATTCCTTAGCATTTTTCAGTAGACCATGAAATGAATTTAATGCTTCAGGAACATTTGCAAATAAATAATAGGAAAAAATAGAGAAAGTGTTTTTGCTGGGTTTTTTTAAGAAAAGATTTTTTTTTTTTTAATTTGAAAGATTTACAGAGAGAGAGAGAGATCTTTCCATCCACTGGTTCACTCCCCAAATGGCCACAATGGATGCAGTTGGGCCAGTCTGAAGCCAGACAAGAGGGGCCCAAGAGTGCAGGAGCTCAAGGACTTGGACCATCTTCCACTGCTTCTGCAGGCCCGTGAGCAGGGAGCTGGATGGGAAGTGGAGCAGCCAGGGCATAACCAGAGCCTATATGGGATGTTAGCCTAACCTACTATGCCACACCGCCAATCCCAGAAAGTATTATTGTATGAAGCTTTTGAGTTTTGTGTGATGAGTTAGTTCATTGCATTGGCTGCAATGTAAAAATGAATTCCTTGCTGTTGGCTACAGTAAATCTGAGTATTTGCAAAACATTGCAGACATTGCAACAGCAAAATCAGACAGTTCTATATTTCTAAGGAGAGCATGCAATCACTCAACAAACATAACCATTTGCTAAACATCTACTCTTCCTGGCTCTGCTAAGAGCTAGGGATTGAAGATCCAGCTTCCTGGAGACCAGTGGGAAAGTTGCATAATTATTCAGGAGACAGCGAGCTTCTGTTGAAAGCTTACTTAGTCCAAAGGAGGGGCTGGCACCATCCCAAAGCAAACTAAAGCTCTGTCTGCAGTGCCTGGCATCCATGTAGGGTGCCTGTTTATGTCCCTGCTGCTCTGCTTCTCATCCAGCTCCCTGTGAATGGCCTGGGAAAGCAACAGAAAATAGCCAGTCTTTGGGCCCCTTTTCTCATGTGGTAGACTGGACCAGCCCAGCCCCAGCTGTTGGGGTCACTTTGGGAATGAACCAGCAGATGGGAGAACTTTGTCTCTCCGCTCTCTCTGTAACTACTCTTAAAAAAAAATAAACAAATAAATGGAAAAAAAAGGAAGACAACAGGGAATGTGAGACTGAAAAGCCAGGAAGAAGGTGAGGGCTGAGCTTGGCTTCCTGGAGAGGTGGGGAGGAGGAGAGGTGAAAGAAGGGAGGGCTAAGGGATCTGCAGTTAGAAGGATCTGGGAATGAAGTCTTGAAGAAAAGCCTCCCACTCAAGTCCTTTAAAAAAAATTATTTGTTTGTGTTTATTGATTTGAAAAGCAAGGTAGCAGAGAGAAACAAACTTTATATCTGCTGGATCACTCCCCCAAAGACCTGCAGCAGGCAGGGCCTGAGCAGGTTGGCACCTAGAACCAGAGACTTGGACCCTGGTCCCTGAGTCATCACTGCTGTTGGTCAGGGGGACTGAACTCAAGGGCTCTGAACCTGGGTGTGGGCATCCCAAGTGATGGCCTGACCCACTGCAGCATGCCACCTACCCGGCTCCTTTAAGCTTTTTCTTTTTCATTAATCTCACTCGAAACCTTGAACGTTCCACCAACCATGCCCTCCTAGCTTGATCGAACTTCTGCTCCTGGTAGGCCTTCCTGTAGTCAGTGCTGCACGTCCCTTGCACGCCGCCCACCCTCGACATATGCATGTGCACACACACACACACACACACACACACACACACACACACACACCTCTACCTGCTGCCCTCCACTGCGGTCTTGAAATCACATCCCAGCCTAAAAAGCACAAATGCTCTCCCTTGCACTTGCAGCCCAGGTGCTTTATATAGACTCAGGTCCCTCACCCATGCTTCATGTCTCCACCCTCTTGGGTGGCAGTTTCCTGCCATCCTTTCTTACTGCCACTATCAAACATGCTTCCCTCCCCACCTCTGTTCTCCAGCTGCACCTGCCAAACTGGCTGCCTTTCCTGGCTTCTTTGGACACACTAAGGGAAGCCTGCATTCCCCCTAAACGTGTGTTCCACACCACCAAGCATGAGCACCATGAGGGGTTCGCTTTGACTATCCTGGTCGCCTCCCTGCTTCCTGCATGAGACAGCTGAGTTCCCCATTCTGCCCAGTTCTGCTGCATGAGGACAGATGATTTCAACTCTTTCAGCTCCCTCAGGTCCCTCTAGGTTTTGGGGGCAGCTGGTAGAATACAGCAGCTTCTTCCTTCCAGGGAGATGAGGGTCAAGTGCAGTAGACACCGTCAGCCTTGTTCACCACTGTGAGCAAGCCCGGCTGCAGGCCAGGGATGGAGTTGGCCCCCCATCACTACCTCTCTGAGCGCTCTGCCTTCCTCTCAAAGAAGCACCACGGACCTCCTTCTGTCCCAGCACGCCACCCAGCCCAAGCATGCTGTGATTACGGAAGGAGCGCAGACGAGGGCTCAGTGCCTCTGCCCACTCGGCATGGAGAGCACACATTTCAGACTTGGCCCCATGCTCATTCTTTTTTTTTTTTAAGATTTTTATTGGAAAGGCAAATTTACAGAGAGAAGGAGAGATTCAAAGAATCTCCATCTTCCAGTTCACTAACCCCCAAAGTGGCTGCAACGGCTAGAGCTGAGCCAGCCTGAAGCCAGGAGCTTCTTCTGGGTCTCCCACATGGATGCAGGGTCCCAAGGCGTTGGGCCAACCTCCACTGCTTTCCTAGGCCACAAGCAGGGAGCTGGAAGGGAGGTGGAGTGGCCACCCATGCTCATTCTTTAGCAGCCTTGCACACCTACATTTGTGCAGGACACTGAAGTTTCTGGAAAGCAGCCTGAGAAAGCCAGGGTAGAGGCTGCAAAGATGAGGAATTTCCAGGGCTGGGGGCTTGTGGTGTGGTAAGTTCAGCCACCACTTGCCACTGTGGCATCCTATATTAGAGTGCTAGTGCTAGACGAGTCTGACTGCTCTGCTTCAGATCGAGCTCCCTGCTAAAAAAGCTCCTGGGAAAGCAGTGGAAGACGGTCAAACCCACTGTGGGAGAGCAGGATGGAATTCTGGTCTTCCAGCTTCAGCCTGGCCCAGACTCAGCTGCTGTAACTGCTGGGGGAAGAGCTTCCAGCCTCTCTCCCTTTCTCTGCCTTTCAAATGTATAAACCCTGAAAAGAGTAAGAGCAGGAAATGCCACTGCCTAGAAAGCTCAGCCCAAGCTGGGGTGGTGTCGGGGCGGGTTGAAAATGACAGGGACTCCAGCCGTCACTACTGTTCTCTCCCTACAGGTGCTCAGATGGCTGCCACAGCTCCTCCCTTCTCAGGACTCTGGCCCGGCTGCGGTTCCAGCTCCGGGGCTACCTCCCTCGAACCCCATCAGCGCCTAGCCGGAGCCCCCTTACCTTGTGCTGGTTTGGGGGAACCGTGCTGGGGTCTGTGGTGCTGAGTAAGCGTCCCCACCTCTGCCTCGTGGCCCTGTGTGAGGCAGAAGAGGCCCCCCTTGCCTGCTGCGCACCCCCTGTTGGGGAGTCCCACTTCAACTGGAAGCTCTTCTGGCATTTTCTGCGCCCACACCTGCTGGTCCTTGGGGTGGCCATCGTGGTGAGATTTCCTCCACCCCTCTGTGTTGGAAACAGGGGAGGGTAGCATCGCTGTTTCGCTGTGCTTCCAAGAGCAGGTGTCAGGACTGAGGTCTGAGGGATGCTAGACGAGTCTGCCTAGACCAGCTGGCTCTGTGGGGTGTGGCGGTCCACACAGGCCACCACAGCATGGACAAGAAACTGCTCAACAGTGGAAGTGGAAGGGCCAGGGTCAGGACTGGGGAAAGAAAGAAGGCTGTCCTCTTGAAACTTCTGCTTTCTCTGCCCAACCCCCCATTCCAGTTGGCACTGGGTGCAGCATTGGTGAACGTTCAGATCCCCCTGCTCTTGGGCCAGCTGGTGGAGATTGTGGCCAAGTACACAAGGGAGCATGTGGGGAGCTTTATGACGGAGTCTCGGAGTCTTGGCACCCAGCTGCTCATCCTCTATGGCATCCAGGTACAGCAGAGTGGCAGGGCCCGCGGGCTCATGATGGGAGGAGCTGCCTGGAGTGGCCCCGAGAGCACCTACCTCTCTCGCAGGGACTGCTGACTTTCGGATACCTGGTGCTGCTGTCCCACATTGGGGAGCGGATGGCTGTGGACATGAGGAGGGCTCTCTTCGGCTCTCTGCTCCGGTACTGCCAGCCGCAGGGGGAAGGGCAAGGGTGACAGATGGGCCCCAAAGGGTCCCAGGGAGAATCTCTGGTTGGACCTCATTCTGAAGGTTGCCCCCATCCCGTATCCCACCACCAGACAAGACATTGCTTTCTTCGATGCTAAAAAGACAGGGCAGCTGGTGAGCCGGCTGACAACTGATGTGCAGGAGTTTAAGTCATCCTTCAAGCTCGTCATCTCTCAGGTCAGTTGGCCCCCAGTCTCTCCCATGCGTGTGTACACACTCTGCCAGGCAACCCTGCCCCTCCCCACCTCTGATGCTGGGCCCAGAACCGAGGCCCACCCTGGGAGAGTGTAGGTAAGGAGACAGAAATCCGTGAGAAACAAGTGCCGTGGCAGCACCCAGGTCCAAGGTGAGTTGCTTCACTATTCTGAATCCTGCCTCCTCCTGCACCCTTCCCAAGCCCTCAGACCAGCTTTTCCCGGCAAGAGCAGACTCCGCTAGCGCCAATGTCTGCACTGTTGATGAGCGGTAAGCATGTGCCCTGGCTCCATAAGCTGGTGTCTTCACTTATCCGCTCGCTCCACTGCTGCAGCCACCAGATGTGCTAGATGCTGGCCCAGAGTACATTCCATGCATGGCACCCCATGCTTGGTTCTAGAAGCCACAGAGAAGCAGGCTTAGAACTGACTGGGGAAGGATGCTAAGGTCCACAATTTCAGCCACATTATGCCTGCTGGCCAAGAAAAGGTCATTTTGTGATCAAGGACTTTATCTTCACCTCCAGGAGTCAGACCCATAGCCTGTGCCTGTGAGCACAGAGTTGTAGCCAGCTAGCCCTCAGTGAAGTCCCCCAGGTCGCCATGCTGATGCCAACTTACCTGCTACCTTCTTCCCCCTGCCCAGGGCCTGCGCAGCTGCACGCAGGTGGCCGGCTGCCTGGTGTCCCTGTCCATGCTGTCCCCACGCCTCACGCTGTTGCTCGCAGTGGCCACACCTGCCCTCATGGGAGTGGGCACCCTGATGGGGTCCAGGTTGCGAAAATTGTCTCGCCAGTGTCAGGAGCAGGTACTACAATCCTGGGCTGTCCTCTCTGCCTCCCAATACCCCCTGCCCTGCCCTCCTCATCACCCCTGGGGTTTCCTTCCCCCTGTTTCCTGGCCATCTTACAGATTGCCAGAGCGACAGGTGTAGCAGATGAGGCCCTGGGCAATGTGCGGACCGTGCGGGCCTTCGCCATGGAGCAGCGGGAGGAAGAGTGAGTCCTGGGAGGGGCAGAGCACAGAGTGCGGACATGGGCCCCCCAACACAGGGTGTGCTGAGCACAGGGCTGGCCTCTCATCCCCAGACGCTACGGAGCGGAGCTGGATGCCTGCCGCCACAAGGCAGAAACGCTGGGCAGGGGCATTGCCTTGTTCCAGGGGCTTTCCAACATAGCCTTCAACTGTGAGTAGACGAGTCCTTGCCTGGGAAGCCCCAGGTTTATGAGCTGGGGAGGAGTTGGGTGAGGGGCAGGGCTCCATCCACCGGAGCTCCTCAGACATCCTGACTGATAATGCCTGCCGGTCGTAAGAAGGCCGCACCGAGCTGCCTGCAGAATGGCAAGGGCTGCTTGGGAGAAGCTCCGGCTGAGGCCATTCAGGGACTTGCCATTACTCCCTAGCAGGCTGGTGACAGAGCAAGGCTGGGCCTGAGGGTCCACAGAATCCAGGGCTCTGTCCTCGGGCTGTCACTGCTTCCCTCCTCACCCCTGCCTCCCCGTTCTGTTGCAGGTATGGTCCTGGGCACCCTATTTATTGGGGGATCCCTGGTGGCTGGACAGCAGCTGACAGGAGGAGACCTCATGTCCTTCCTGGTGGCCTCTCAGACAGTGCAGAGGTAAGTGGGAAGGGGTTCCTGTCTTATGGAGACCCCTGCTGAGTTAGGGGACAAGTGTCTACCTGCTCTGGGGGAATGCTGCCCGGCCCCAGGCCTGTCCCACCACCCTTGGGAAATGAAGGCCCAAGGGAGAGTGTTTCAGAGCTGCTGCCGGCACCCAGGCTGAGTCACTGAGCCACACACGCGGGAATGCAGTCATCTTCTCCAGCCTTCCACACAGCCCACGAGTTTCCTTGATGAGCTTTTTGTTGTTGTTAAACTGTGGCAAAATACACGTGTCACCAGAGTGACCGTCTTGACCTTTCTTCGGGCCGAGTTGAGTGGCGTTAAGGACACCATCACCACCACTCCTCCCCCAGGACTCTTTGCATCTTCAAAGTGCAGCAGTGCCTGGGGAACACTAGCTCCACCCCTTCTCCTCCCCTAGCCCCTGGCGACCACCCTTGCACTTTCGGTCTCTGAATGTGACCACTCCAGGGAGCACAAGTCCTTGGGACCACTGGGCACTTGGCCACGCTGTTCCCCAAGTTCCTCCACCTCATATCCCACTTTGTCAGACGGTCCTTCCTGTGAGGCGGAACGGTATTCTATGGATGTGTGGAATGCCTTTGTCAAATCTTTCATTCCAAAACTACCATTTTCCTTTTACAAAGCATTTATTTATTTAGTTGAAAGGCAGAGAAAAGGAGAAACAGACAGAGAGATCCTCTATCTGCTGATTGATTCCTCCAGATGACCGCAGTGGCTGAAGCTGGGCCAGGATGAAGCTGGGAAACTCAAATTCCACCCAGGTCTCCCACATGAGTGACAGCCCAAGCGCTTGGGCATCCTCTTCTGCTTTCCCAAGTGCATTAGCAGGGATCTGGATTAAGGTGGAGCAGCTGGGGTTCTAACATGGGACTTCTACATCACGGGCAGTAGATTGACCTGCTGTACCTCAGTGCCAGACAGCTGGCCTGCTTGTCAAGCTTTTTGAGAACTGGTGGCCCCTCACTTGCTGCTTGACCATTTCCAGAAATGAAACATGGACCCTGAAAATCCCACCTTTGTAGCTTACTGGTGCTCCCTACTGCTCTGTGAGGCCCTGGGTTTCTTCTTTTACGATTTACCTGTTTGGGGACCTGGCATGATGGCTCAATAGCTAAATCCTCACTTTGCATGCCCTGGGATCCCATATGGGTGTTGGTTTATGTGCCTGCTATTCCACTTCCCATCCAGCTCCTTGCTTGTGGCCTGGGAAAACAGTCAAGGGTAGCCCAAAGCCTTGGGATCCTGCACCCATGTGGGAGATGGAGAAGAAGCTCCTGGTTCCTGGCTTCGGATCAGCTCAGCTCCAAATGTTGAGACCACTTGGGGAGTGAATCAGTGGACAGAGGATCTTTCTTTCTGTCTCTCCTTCTGGAAAAGGCAGATTTAAGGAGAGAAAGAAAGCTCCTCCATCCACTTGTTCACTCCCCAAGTGGCCACAACAGCCAGAGCTGAGCCAATCCGAAGTCAGAAGCTTCTTCCAGTCTCCGACATAGGTGCAGAGTCCCAAGGCACTGGGCCATCTTCTGCTTCCCATCTTCTGCTTCCCAGGCCACAGGCAGGGAGCTGGATGGGAAGTAGAGCAACCGGAACATGAACCATTGCCCATATGGGATCCTGGCACTTGAACGGGGAGGATTGGCCACTGGAACAGACCCCAGGGCCCGTTTCGACTCTAGAACTAACAGAACCACTCATGCTGCTTTTGCCATGAGACAGAGCAGGCGCCTACCTATCCCTTCCTATTCCAGAGTCAACACAAGCAGTTCCTATGCTGTTTGTCGGTTTTGCTCTCCCTCCCCCAACACTCCAAGTGTATAAAAACACTAAAACATAAGTACATGTTAGGATAAATAATTAAAGAGTCAATATGCTATAATAGATAATTAGAGTGAAGACATGTGTTACCAGCAGCCATGTTGAGAAAACAGCGTTGCTTCATGCCTGTCCCCATCCCCCTGTGGTCCCTCCCTCCAGAAGTGATACTTGCGCCCTGACTCCTGCATTATTGCCAGTGAATGGCAGTTATTTCTTATGGAGTTCTTCCATGTTGGGCTTACTGGACATGTAACATGAGCCTGGCCCAAAGAGGGCAGATAGAACAGAAGCCTTTGATCACCAATGCAGAGAAATGCCCTTGAACAGCCCAGAGCCAGCATTCCCCAAAGACTGGGTTGCTCTCCCTTCTGCATCTACAGAAGCACCAGTCCCACCCTAGCCCTGCCTGATACTCCTTGATGAAGACACATAGGGACTGTCTGCGGGCCCAGGAGCTATTTCCTGCTGGCGCTGGGATCCAGCTGCTCAGATCTGGGGAGAAGAGGGGTTTGAGTTTGCCCTCTAAGGTCCTCCTCCTCCCTGCCCTGGTGCTGGCCGAGCAGGATGATCTTTGTGGTACTGAAGACCTGTAATAAATCCAGTCTCTGAAAAGAAAATCAGAAAAAAACAAACTGTTGGCCCTGCAGCCTGGGGCCCTGCTCCCTTAGGCCTTGCCTTTGCTCTGTGGCCTGAGGACAGAGACTGCTCACCTCCACAGCTCCCAGCTTAGCCACTGTCTTACTGTCACTGCAGGAATACCCAGAGAAGTAGCACACACTGGCTCCCGAGCACCCAACTCTTGTGCTGGGCCTCCACCCACCCCCAGGAGACAGGTCTCAGTGTGTAAGAGCACCTGCTGTGTTCCCTCACTACGTCCCCCAGCCCTGCCCAGCCCAGCGGGTATGGTTGGTGCCGAGAGCCAGCCAGCTGAAGCAGGATGTGGGAAAGATATGCCCCACCTCAGGCAGCCACCCCCTTTGGACCCCATCCTAAGAATCCTTAACCAGAGATGGGGCAGTGCTTGCCTAGCTCCCGTCTAAATTCAGGGCCAGGTCTCTAGCTGGTCCCCCATCTGGCATCCCATGGGCTCTGGGCACGATTGTCCCATGCATGTTGGAGCTCGATCACTGCCTTGCCCCTCTGCAGTCCCTCAGTGGCCTCCAGGGCCTCTTGGAGGACACCTCACTCCTCGCTGGTTCAGCTCGCCTCCACCTGCTGCCTCCTTGGCACTGATGACTCTGTGCCACCCAGCTGCTTCCCTGCAGGCTGCCAGGCTCTTCCCAGCCCTAGATCAGTGCGGCAGAAGTGAACGCTATAGCTCTTTCCTCATCTCAAAGACAGAATCCGGTGTGCCAGTGGCAGGCAGACACTGTCCCGAGTTGGCCAGGCCACTGAGGGCCTGCTGACTAAGAGGTGTTGACTCATCTTCCTCCCCAGCCCCATGGTGGCTGGCCCTGCTCTGACCAGGAGGTGACCCACTGTCTAGACAGATAAGCACCCACACCCCATCTCGTGCACCCACACGCACCTGCAGGGCAGGCCCAGGGTGCATGAGCATGCAGACAGCTTTGCTTAGGGATCCTCCAGAGCTGAGCTCCTAGTGACTGAGCGTCTTGTTTTTCTTTGAAAAGGTGTAGCATCAGTGTTTTCCATTCCAGGTGTATCTGTCTGTCACTGCTTCTGTAAGCATCCAGTGTTAACACTCATCTCCCATGGGTGCCTCCCAACCCTGATCTCTGTTAGCAGCATCTGCATCACCAGGGCTGGGGGAGGAAGTCACAGGGTTCGCTGTGGACTGACGTCATCCCTGCACACTGACTGTAGGCCACGGTGCCTGCTGAGGCCCCGGTCTTGCAGCCTCATCCTTTTCCTCTCAGGGTTAGGGTAGACTGATGGACAGGTAATCTTCCTCCTGGGGTTCAGTCATTGCCATTGCTGAATCCCAGGATCCCATAGCTCCTGGATGCTGCTCCCTCCGCCACCAGGCCCTATTACTCCTAATTACCTCTTGTCACCACCTCATCCTCACAGGTCCATGGCCAACCTCTCTATCCTGTTTGGTCAGGTAAGCAAGGGTTGATGTGAGGGGGAGGACACTCGCCTCTGGGCTGGAGAGACAGCTGTCACCACCATCAGCGGGGAGGGAATGAGTGTGTGTGTGTGTGTGTGTGTGTGTGTGTGTGTGTGCGTGCGCACACGTGCTGCGGTTACTGCCTGTGACTTGAAAGAGAGAAGCAGGGCCCCAGCCTGGCCCCTTGGGAGACTCCCAGCACTTCCTCCTCACTGCCGACTTTGTTCGCCCAGGTGGTACGAGGGCTCAGTGCAGGCACCCGTGTCTTTGAGTACATGGCCCTTCACCCCTGCATCCCGTTGACTGGTGGCTGCTACATCCCCAAGGAGCACCTGCATGGCTCTGTCACATTTGAGAATGTCTGCTTCAGGTTGGCATCCTTGAGTGGGCCGGTACCAGGCCCTTTGAAGGGAGCTGGGTGGGGAAAGAGGTCTCCTTCTCCCCTACCATTCCATGAGTGAGTCACCTCGGAGGGGCACAGTGAGACCTTAGGGGGGATATCAGAAGCCTCCCTTGTTGATTGGGGGGCTCTCTGGCTCCTCCAGTTACCCCTGCCGCCCTGGCTTCCAAGTGCTCCAAGATTTCACCCTGACACTTCCCCCTGGCAAGATCGTGGCCCTCGTAGGCCAGTCCGGCGGAGGTAAGGAGGACCCCTCCCCCTCTGACTCTGTCCTCTGGGAGCCACTTGGATCAAGGCTGGAGCTGGGGCCATGTGACCGCCTTTGCCCTTCCCTGAGCTGGGGCCAGGGAGGTGCCCTTTCCCACCTGGGCCAGTGTGAGACCAAGCTGCCCTACACAACCCTCCAGGAAAGACCACTGTGGCTTCCCTGCTGGAGCGCTTCTACGACCCCACGGCTGGCACTGTGACTCTGGACGGAAGGGACCTGCGCACACTGGATCCCTCCTGGCTGCGGGGCCAGGTTGTCGGCTTCATCAGCCAGGTACATGGCGGTGGGGCAGGGCAGGGGCCACGATACACAAGGCAAGGCTCCCATCAGCCACCCCCTTCACCTGGGCCCTGCTCTGCTCAGTCCTCAGGGGCCTTTTCTTTCCTTGCTACCCCAACACCTCTGGGCCTTCCTCACTGCACCTGGCTGTCACCAGCATGGGAGGTCCCGTCTCAGGATGCTGCAATACAGCAGCCTTGGTGTTAAGGATCCCTGGGTTTCTCTTTGAAGCATGAGGCATCCAGAAAGTCTGGAGAAGCCCACAGCCTTGGTGCTGGAACTGCTGGTTGCCGCTGTCTACCCACTAAGCAAGGACTGGGGCCCAGCATGCACCAACCACAGAGGCACAGCCACTTTCCCTCTGCTTGGGGTGGCACTGCCCAGCATAGGGCTACTCTGCCTCCTGTGGGCCCTGGAGTAGAGAGGGCATGCTTACCAGCCTGTGAGGGGACAGCCATGATCCAAAGCCTGCTCTCCCATGGCTGTGCCAGGCCAGCTGCCTTCTCACTTGTGCACCTACTGAGAGGCTCTTGGCCCTTGGTGAGGGGTCATCTCTCGTCCCCCTTCTTGGCTCATTCCTTGTCTTGCCGTTGCCACCTTCTCCCTGTGAATGTCTCAGTCCCTCCCCATAGGGCAGTCCTCAGGCGATCTGGGGCAGAACTGGAACATTCCTGCCAGCTCCATCTCTGTATCCCCCACCCCCTCTCTCCAGGAGCCGGTTCTGTTTGGAACAACTATCATGGAGAACATCCGTTTTGGAAAACTGGATGCGTCCGACGAAGAGGTGTATGCAGCTGCTCGGGAAGCCAACGCCCATGAGTTCATTTGCAGCTTTCCTGAGGGCTACCACACCATTGTGGGTGAGTGCCAGGGACAGAACCTGCTCAGGTCTGCAAGCCCTTCAGGTAGGAGACATGGGAAGAGGGTGTCACACACAGAGGGAGGAGCTCTGCAGGGCTGAGGGCAACAGGAACAGCTGGGGAGTAAGACCCTCCTACGCTCCTAGGGCAGACCACGCCCCTGGCCAAGAGAGACAGAGATGGCTCTATAGGGCCAGGAATCCCAGCCTGTGTGGCTCAGGTTTGGCACACAAGCAGGCCACAGGAGACAGGAAGAGCTAAGAGGAAGCAAAGGACAGACCCAGCAGCAAGAGAAGAGCACTTGGTGGTGTCTGGAATCCTTGTGGGGTCTGATGGGCCACTGCTCCCCAAGCCCAAACAGATGTGGGGAACTCTGTTGGTAACTACTGACACCCACTGCAGCCACCACGTCACTCCTGCTGTTTCTGGGAGTAGACCTGGGAGGCCAGGAAGGTGGCTGGGGCTGCAGGCTCAGGGCAGGGAGCAGCCATGCTGGCTCTGAGATCTGGCCATGGCCAGGACACGCCATGTGCAGAGAGCCGTGCTGCCCACACACTCACTGTGTTGTGTGAGTTGGGCACAGGACTCGCACAGGGATGTGGCCCTTGACAGGCAGCACCCCACTCCACGAGCCCGCACAGTTTCAGGGAATGGAGGGAGCTGCGGGCATTCAGGAAAGACATGTACCACTTGGCAGGCCGCCCCCAAAGACAGCACTGGTGAACCCTTCAGAGCCCAGCCTGTCCTTTCCTCAGGTGAGCGGGGTGCCACCCTGTCTGGTGGTCAGAAGCAGCGCCTGGCCATCGCCCGGGCTCTCATCAAGAAGCCCACGGTACTAATCCTGGATGAGGCCACCAGTGCACTCGACGCAGAGTCTGAGCGTGTGGTGCAGGAGGCCTTGGACCGGGCCAGCGCAGGCCGCACTGTGCTGGTCATCGCCCACCGGCTCAGCACTGTCCGCGCAGCCCACCGCATTGTCGTCATGGCCAATGGCCAAGTCTGCGAGGTTAGTCGGGGCCTGTTCCTGGATGGTTTGGGCCATGAGCAGTGAAACAGGTAGCTCAGCTGAGCTCTATGAGTAGCCAGTCTGGTCTTAGGGAGCCAGGGCCATGTTCTAGAAGATGTGTCTGTAGCGCTTCAGGGGTTTCTCCCCTTAGACAAGCCCTGGGTTCCTAGGGCCCTTGATACCTTCTTCTGCCCTCTAGGATCGTAAAGCTGCACCCTCAGTTCCCTAGATCCAAGAGAAGAGGACCTGGAGGAGAAGGGGTGGGGCTGTGCTGCCCAGGGGCCAGGGTACAGCTACCACAGCACCAGGACCCTGACAAGGGGCCAGGCAGGGGTAGTACCTAAAAGACAGAGCCTGACTGCCAGCCCCCAGTGCCAGGGGGGGCTGAGTTTGGCAGGGTAGAAAGGCATTCTGCAGAAAATGGTGACACTGCTACAGCTGTGCCCAAGGCACTTCTTTGCAGTTTGGGCTTTGGTGATAGAGCATCCTCAGGAAGGATCTAGAGCCCCATGGCTAATGAGGTGGAGGCATCCTCTGGCCCTGAGTTCAATGATATCAAGTGACTGTGCCCCTCCATCCTATCTTCCAGGCTGGGACCCATGAAGAACTTCTGAAGAAAGGTGGGCTGTACGCAGAGCTCATCCGGAGACAGGCCTTAGATGCCCCACTGACGTCAGCCTCACCTCTGGGCGAGAGGCCCAAAGCCCCTCGGGGTCACCAGCGCCAGTCCTGAGTATGGCTCCCTGGGGGACTTTCTCAGGGACTGAGCTTCAGGATGCTGAGTATGGCTGATGCTGCTCCTACGCTCACAACAAAGCCTGGGCCCAGTGGCTGGGCTTGCTCTCACCCTCCCCTGACTGCCGCCAGGCTGCCTGGCTCCCACCAGACCATCAAGCCTGCCACTGCCTTTGGACTGTGGATGGACCAAGGCAGATCTCCCCGGACGCCTTATGTCCATTTCTCTCCCTTGGTCCAGACCCTCCCTAAGCCTCACTCCTATAGCCAGTAGTTGTCCAGCCCCCCAGTTCAGGGCAGTTGTAAAATGTCCCACTTGGTAACAGGCCTGTATGTGTACATCAAGGCTCTAGCCAACCCCTGCTAGGACTTCACTTCCCTAGACTGTCCCTGACCCCCCACTCCTGTATCCCCACTGCTGTTCTGGAACCTGGCGTAAGGCATTTTCCCCTTGACCCACCCTCCAGGCAGCCTCTCCTCCCTCTCCTTGCTCTCTTCCTATAGTCCTGAGTTCTCAGTGTGTCCCCTTGTCCCTCTTCCCATGAGAGGCCTGATAGGGCTTGGCTGTTCCATCAGGGCAGCAAGGTGAATGGGGATCCATCCCCACAAGAAGCAGCTATCCTGTCACCTGCCTCCTGTTGGCTCTGCTCTGTGTACCCCAAGTCCTTGACTCCAGAGGCACACACCAGCCTCCTCCTCAGCTGGGGCAGCCCCATAGCCCGCAAGAAGAAACTGATAGGGAGCAGCTAGTGCACAGTACAGTATGAACTGAACCTGATCAAGAGCAGGGAGGCGCAAGGAGAATGCAGGACATGGCCTCACCAGGGCTGCCTACAAGCCATGGGCCTGTGGCCCCTAAGCTGTGAATGAGGGACAGCTTGACTCCAGGAAGCCCAGAGAGGCACCCAGGAAGGGCCCTTTGACTGAACTGGCACCCAGGATTGGGGAGCACCCCCCCTACACCCAGGGCCAGGGACCACCCACTCCCGGTTATCTGGTCACTTGCCCTTGGGAACCTTGCCCTGCCATGTCCACAGAGCCCACTCCCCAGCCAGCCATGCATTTTGAACCTAGCCTGTGACAGAGGCCATACCGTGTTTCAAGGGGTGGTAGTGGCAGTGCATGTGACTGCCAGTGGGAGACCAGCCTGGAAGAAGTAGCACTGAACCAGGGAGGGACTCACAGCCTGTTGTGGGCATGGCTTAGGGCCAGATGCTGCTTTTGCAACAAACTACCAAAAATCTCCAAGGTCCCCCCCTCCCTGAGGTTGCATATTTGGGCAGCAGCAGCCCAAGGAGTGGGACTTGGGGGTTAGCTTTGACCACTAAACCCTCCCCAAGTGCAGCACAGTGCAGGGCCTCCACTTCCTGGCAAGTCTCCACCATCCCAGCTCTCTGCCCTGGGGCAGCCAGCCAAGACTCAAGCTGCCCAGGAGGCCTTCTGATACCAGATGCTTGGTCTCTCCTTACAGCTTCAGGCTGGCTTCTCTGAATGCAGCCCTGCCCCTTCTCCCACCCACTACTGGGGAAGTAGCAAAACCCCAGGGCCAGTCAAGCTTGTCCAGCTGAGCTGTCTGTATCCACTCACTGAAACCTTACCTCGACCTTGGCTCCCCTGTTGCCCAGAGATCAGCAGCCTGGCTGCTGCTGACCATGAAAGCTAGCTCTGGAAGTTTAAATAAGATAATCTACAAGAAAAGACTTAACGGGTCACAGTGCGGCAGCCTCACATCCGTGCCACCCAAAGGTGTCACCTCTTCCAACAGAGTTCTTAGGCACTTGCCACCTGCCTCCAGAAGGATCCCTCTCCCTATGAAGCTCACAGTCCAGGCAGAAAGCCAGGCTGCTGGGACAGGAGTGAGCCCATGGGGGCTGTGGCACTCAGTTCCTGCCCCTTACAACAAAAGCCAGATGAACCTAGTAGCTTCAAACACTTTCCGGACAGAGATGGACTAGAAATAAATTTCAGTAATAAATCGATGAGAGTGAGCCTGCTCTCTCTGGGGTTGACGGGGAGGTGTTGCCCATTTCCCAAATGCACAGGGGTAGAACTGAGCTTGATGAGGACGGGGCCCTGCAGTCTGCACAGGCGCAACCCTGGGGCTGACTCCTGTGGCCTGCAGCTGTGACATGCCCCTCAGGATGCTCACACCTGCTAGTGCCTACCCAGCTGGCAGCACTGATGTTTTCTGGATCCTGCCCCATCCCGTCTTCCTTGGAGCATCGGCAGCTTTTTCTCTCAGTTAATCTGAAATCTCTCAAGGTCAGCTTTCTCTGGTTTGTGCAGTGCCCTGGGCATCCCTATCTGGCTCAAGGGCACAGTGACTCCAGCCCTGGGTAGGACTGGCCCACTTCCGCCTTGCTGGTGAAAGTGCAAATGGCACAGCTGTGGGGGAATTTGGAGCCAACTATCAGATTTCCAACTCTTGACCCAGCAGTTCTGCTTCCAGGAGTTGACCTGGCTGTGACAGTATTGATACTAGTACTATCTGTGATGGGTTGGAAACCCCCTGACCCCTCAGTGCAGGGAATGCTGACATCAACGGTAGTGCCTCTACAGAATGGAGGTGTACAGCCACTTGGGCAAGGGCAGTGTGCACAGTAAGCGGCAGTGAGCCACTGCTTGGGGGTCCCATCCCTACTACCCACATAGGAGACAGTGGGAGTCCAGGCTCCAGGCTCTGGCCTGGCCCAGCCCCAGCTGTTGTAGATATTTAGGAAGTGAACTATGGTTGGAAGAATTGTCTTGGGCGGGGGGGGGGGGGGGGCGGGGGGGGGGAGGGATGGTGTCACTGCAACTCAAATAAATAAAACTTTGCTTTAAAAAGGATGTTTCCAGGTATTGCACAGTCTCCAGAACATTTTAAGTGAGATGAGTAAGATATAAAATCACAGGGTACCTATGGTAGCTGGGAAGCTGGTAGTGGGTCACCCATGTTCTCTGGGGAGTGTCAGGTAAAACAGTCATGTTACCTGGGAGGTGATGGGGCACCACCCTGTACTTGGGGAGTGGCAGGTAAGCCCACAGGGTGGCAGCAATCAGCCTCCTAGGCATGAGTGTGGAGATATGGGATCTGGCTCCTTAGGGAAAGGGGAGCACTCCAGAAAAACCACCCTGGTTGAGGGGGTTTCTGTTCATCCCAGGGAAGAAGGGATGCTGGGGCAAAGAAAAAGGATCTGTCAGTGCCAAGCTTTCCAACCTGGTCAAGAGCCAAGTCCACTCCTTGTAAAAGAACAAATGATCCTGGATGAGGTTAGTGGGGATGCCAGAAAGACCAGAAGAGGAAGAAGTGGACTGAGGGTCACCAGCTGACACCGCCCACCCAGGCCCAACACACAAGGTAGCACCAAGGAACCTCGAGGTTCCTGAAGGCACTCCCAGCCCCACCCTTGGGATCCTCTCAAGTCCTATCCAGACTTGCTGTGGTTTCCCCTGGCAGCATCTCTGATTCCTGACAGCCAAGACACACCCCCACCCCCAGCTACTGCACTAATGGCTCAGCCTGGAGCCCCAGGAACTTCCCCCCTCCCTGAGTGCGCTGCTGGCCCCCTGGCCCCCCTCACTGCTGAAACCCAATCCTCTGCGGCAGCTCTGGCTCAGCACCGCTTCAGCACCGCTCCTCAGCCCCCGCTGCCGCCACTGCCTGCGCCCTACCTGGGCTGTGCTGCACAGACCCCAGCCCAGCACCAAGCCCCAAGGAACCGCTGCCTCTTCCTGCAGACAGACTGACCAGGCCACTTCGTCCTGTCCGGCCAGGCCAGCATCTCCCCACGCCTTAGTCCCTGCTCCTTCTCCCTTCCCTCCTCTCCTCTTTTCTCTCCTCTCCTCCCCTTGCCTCACCTGCTGTGGCCTCTTCTTGGATACCTGCATCCTATCTAACCCTCTGCTGGCACAGCCCCCCAGCTAACCTATCCTGCCAACAGGTCCTAGGTACATCCCCCACTGAGGGCTGCGACCATGAAGCCCCCATCAGAACAGAAGGCAGCCCGACGGTCGGCCTCTGACATCCGCGTGTTCGCCAGCAGCTGTACACTGCATGGGTTGGGGCATGTCTTCGGCCCTGGGGGCCTGACCCTGCGCCGGGGGTTGTGGGCTGCAGCTGTGCTCCTGTCTCTGGCTGCCTTTCTCTACCAGGTGGCTGAAAGGGTGCGTTACTATGGAGAGTTCCACCATGAGACAGCCCTGGATGAACGCGAGAGCCACCAGCTCACCTTTCCAGCCGTCACCCTCTGCAACATCAATGCACTACGCCGCTCACGCCTCACACCCAATGACCTGCACTGGGCTGGACCTGCACTGCTGGGCCTGGACCCTGCTGAACACGCGGCCTTCCTGCGTGCCCTGGGTCGGCCCCCTGCACCACCCGGCTTCATGCCCAGTCCCACATTCGACATGGCACAGCTCTATGCTCGTGCCGGCCACTCCTTGGAGGACATGCTGCTGGACTGCCGCTACCGTGGCCAACCGTGTGGGCCTGAGAACTTCACTGTGGTGAGATGTCTCCCCCATGCCCGTCACATTCCCTGGCCTTTCTGTCCCAGGCTCCCCCAGAGTCAGGGCTCCCTGATGATCCCTGCCTGCGGATATCCGCCTTTTTGCCCACAGGACACATACTCCCCACTGCACAAGTGCCTCTCCTGGGGCGCCCCTCCCTGTCTCTGAGCTAGACAGCAGTGTGTAAGACCATGCCTTTTAGCAAACGCAGAAATCCAGGTTGACCCCAGAGCCTATGGCTGGCCTGTGGCAACACTGCTCCTGGAACAAGGGACTTCCTAGTGGCACTGCTTTCTGCCAGGTGCAGGAGGCTTGCTTTCCCACCACCTCTTCAAATTCTGCCAGCTGCAGAGGAGGGTCACTGCAGCCCATGTCCCTTTAGCCCAAACCCCCAAAGAGAACCTCACCATTGAAGGCAGTGCTCCGGACTTTGACGGGAGTGGGAGAGTGGGAGTGACGAGCAGGTATCCACAAACATTCAATTATGTGTGCCAGTAAGCAGAGCAGGGCTGGTGCATGAGGTCGTGGGTTTCAGCACTGACTCCGAGCGTAAGGAAACAAGAGGTCCCTGCCTTTAACCTGCCATGGGGTAGGGAGACTATTACTGTACCTCCTCTGTCCTTCCCCAGATCTTGACCAGGATGGGACAGTGCTATACATTCAACTCAGGTGCCAACGGGGCACAGCTGCTCACCACTCCCAAGGGTGGTGCTGGCAATGGGCTGGAGCTCATGCTGGATGTGCAGCAGGAGGAGTACCTGCCTGTGTGGAGAGACATGGGTATGCAGCACCAGTGGGAGCCTGTGGTGGCTGGCACAAGAAGGGCTACAGAGCAGAGGAGGTGGGGTGCTGCAGAGAGGGCCTTGTGAGAAGAGGCCAGGATGGCTTGTCCCTGCCTTGGGGGCAGTTGCGGGGGGGGGGGGGATGCTGCAGAGGGAGGTCCCATCTGGACTGACCAGCAGGACCAAACGTTGGGTCTCAAGCCCCAGGGGCTTCTCCCCACAGAGGAGACTCCGTTTGAAGTGGGGATTCGAGTGCAGGTCCACAGCCAGGAGGAGCCGCCAGTCATCGACCAGCTGGGCTTCGGAGCTGCTCCTGGCTACCAGACCTTTGTATCCTGCCAGCAGCAGCAGGTACACCCACATCTAAACCCCTCTCAGCCTGCCCCTCCACCCCAGACTTGTCCCAGGGACTCCACATGTCTTACATTCTCCTCTATGCCCCTCACAGCTAAGCTTCCTACCTCCACCTTGGGGAGACTGCAGTTCTGTGTCTCTGGACCCTGACTTTGAGTCAGAACCCTCTGATACCTTGGGTTTCCCTGAGCCCAGCCCCAACCCCAGCCCTCCCTACAGCCTAATGGGGTGTCGCTTGGCCTGTGAGGCCCGCTATGTGGCTCGCAAGTGTGGCTGTCGAATGATGCACATGCCCGGTAAGGGGCTAGGGGTGTCGGAATCCTAGGGGTGGGGGCGGGGACCTGAGGGAGGACTAGGGTTGGGGACACCTAAGGCTGTCTCCTCTCCGCACCCCAGGAGGCGCACCCGTATGCAGCCCCCAACAGTACAAGGATTGTGCCAACCCAGCCCTGGGTAAAAAGCAAACCTGCAGCCCAACTCCCCATCCTCATTCCGCCCTTGACCTCCACCCTGCCGCAGAGGGCTCTAACTGCGGCCTCTGTAACCCGCAGACGCCATGCTGCGGAAGGACGCGTGCGTCTGTCCCAACCCATGTGCCATCACACGCTACGCCAAGGAGCTCTCCATGGTCCGGATCCCGAGCCGTGCCGCCGCCCGCTACCTGGCTCGAAAATACAACCGCAGCGAGGCCTACATCACGTGAGCGGAGCCCGGCAGGCTAGAGCGGGTGGGCCGCCAGGCTGCCCCCTCCGGGTTAAGGGGGTGCCGGCGGGAGGCTTGGTCAGGAGCGCCGAGCGCACAGCCAGGCTGCTCGCCTTACTCCATGTCATCACAGACGCGCGACTTGGAAACTGCTTGGCCTCGCTGCCCCTGACGGGGATGCATGCTCTTTCTCAGGGTTCTTCAGGGTAGCAGGGAAAAACCTGCTTCCTGGCAGCAGCTGGTAGACGGGTCGGTCCTGTGAACATTCGAGGCCTTTCTTTCCTTTAGGGAGAATGTGCTTGTCTTAGACATCTTCTTCGAGGCCCTCAACTACGAGACGGTGGAGCAGAAGGCGGCCTACGAAGTGTCGGAACTGCTAGGTGTGTGTGCGTGTACAGAAACTCCTCGCCCAACCCCAGGGGCTGGGAGGTGTGGGCAAGGGCAGGTGGCTGAGAATGTCAGGTGACTGTCTCCACAGGTGACATTGGGGGCCAGATGGGGCTGTTCATTGGGGCCAGCCTGCTCACCATCCTTGAGATCCTAGACTACCTGTGTGAGGTAGGCCAGGGCCCAGCTAGGGGAGGGGGAGGACTCAGTCCCAGCGATCCCCAGGGAACCCCAGGGAAGGTGTGCACTGGCCACTTCCCCCTACTGTCTGTCCCAGGTGTTCCAAGACAGAGTTCTGGGGTATTTCTGGAACCGAAGGCGCTCCCAGCAGCACTCCAGCACCAATCTGGTAAGGCCCCATCCCCCTCCCCGCTGCTTCCTCTGCCACCCCCCACCCTGGATGGTGAGGGGTTGGGAAGTTGGGTGGGCATGCCAGGCGAACATCATCCCTGTCAGACAGGGGGTCCCTGGGCGCCTCTCCCCCCACCCCTGACCCTTTCCCTTTACCCACAGCTTCAGGAAGGACTGGGCAGCCAACGAACTCAAGTTCCTCATGTTGGTCTTGGCCCCAGGTAATATGAAATGTACCCTCCAAGGTTAGAGAAGGGGCAGGTCCACTCCAATGGCCTAAATCTATTCTGGGGCTGCGGGGCAGGGGCAGGCTGTGGATGTGAAGGGCTCCTGGGCAACTCTGTAGTCTGTCCTCCTAGGGCTCCCACCCCTCCCTGTGCCATCACCAAGACTCTCTCTGCCTCCCACCGCACCTGCTACCTCGTCACTCGGCTCTAGCCCTTTCATCCAGGTCCCTGTGGCCACAACTCAACGTTCTGGACGGAGCCAGCATATGTGTGTCTTAGTTATCTTCACCCCAAATAAAGTGCTAATGCAACTGCCTTGGGCATTCCTTTTCCAGGGCAGGGCCTAGCCAGACCAAGGCTGACCCTGTTCAGGCACCAGGGGTTCTCTCTGGCTGCTAGCCAGCTGACATTGGCCTCTGAAATGTAAAGTTGGGTCCAGGGTAGCCGATATCGCTCAGTAAGAAGAGGACAGGAACCGTTTGCACCTCAGTGTGACAGAGTTTATTGGCTGACATCCCAGAGAGAGGGGAGGAACAGGTCTCCCCCAAGATCTGGGTTCTGTGTGAGGGCATACAGGAGTCCCACTCAGCAGGGCCTCCCTGCACTGGTAGGGAAGGACTTGAAGATGGTGAAGAGGGAAAAGAGAAAGGGGCCATTCTACTGCTGTCCTGCCTGAGGTCTTGAGTCCATTTCCCTCGTTGGGGACTGATTCACAACTGTCCCCCTGAGAACAGCTCTTGCTTCCCTAGCTTCCTCCCAGCTGCAGTTGGTTGGGATGGAGGAGTAGAAGGTACGGCCTCTTCCTTCTGGCCCCAGCCAGAAACCCAGCCTCCCTTGTGTGCTGGGAAACTGACAAGTAAGGGAATGCAGGAAGGGGTGCTCACTTGCTGCAGCCTGCATGCCTGGGTAGGTTGTGAAGAAAGAAGGGACAAGACGGGCTGCAGGGGCTAAGGAGCACAAGGAAAGGGCCAACCCTCTCCTCCCCATTGCAGATGGACACGAGGGCTGCCTAACCCTCTGGGACTGTGTCCTGGCAGAGGAAGGAAGGGGTAGAGCACAGGGCTGCTCTTAGCATCAATGGGGTCAGCCCTGGGGCTTGGCTGCTTAGAGCTGGGCTGGGTCATGTGGGGAAGCCAGTTTGCAGAGGGTGGTAGGCAGGGCAGGGCCCCCAGCACATAACGTACCCCCTTCAGAGCCACCCTACTACCACATCAGCAGACTGTGGGAAAGGAGCCAGTTTATGAAATTAAATAAAGTCCATGGAGGGAGTAAAGACCACAGGCCAGGGCACCTCCACCCCAGCCGGACCCAGCACAGCTGGGGTGCAGCACTCAGGGCACCTCCCACAGTTCCTCCCCTCCTGGGAGTGGGGCTTAAATAAGCCAGGCCCCAGCCTGGCAGGCAGGAAGCCCAGGGTCTAGGGGGGACAAAAGTCTGAGAAGTAAGGGTGCTGCAGAGCTTCTTCTGCTGAGATGCGCTGGACAGGGTTACACTTCAGAAGGTTCTAGAGACAGGGAAGGAAGGCAGCAGCAGAGTCAGGTCAGGCCAGGTCAGTTGTCCAGAGGTATCACCCTCCCCAAATCCCTCTGGACAAATGTCCCGCCCGGTCCCTCCCTCTACCTGTAGCAGGTCCCTCCCTGTGGCATTGAGCTTGGGCACGACGTTCACCAGGGATGTTGTGGCTGGGTACATGGGGTAGGGCTGTGGAGGGACAGAGGGAGTCAGATCAGCAGTATGGGACAGGACAGCTGCAAAGCTGGGAATTGAGAAGGACCCCAAGGAATCACAACTCATCTCTCCCATTCCCAGTCCCACCTTATAATCTGGCAGCTTGGTCATCGCAGGCCACTGTTCTTCAGTTGGTGTCCCCAGCAATGTGTCCATGGGGTCAAGGGTCACTCATCTTCAGGGGCAGGGGAAGAGGCCCCCTCCAGGCTAGATCTCCCTATACCAGACTCCACAGCCCCTCATTACTCTGTCCTCCTGGCTCAGAACAGAAGAGAGTCCTGAGCAGGTAACTTGCACATGCAGTGCCAACAGCACAGTGTCAAGACGAGTCACACATGTGGCCGACACTAACCCAAGTGCTGATGCCTGTGATCCCAAAGAAGCCAGCTGTTCATCCCCTTCCTCCACAAAACCCCTGCTCCTTTTGTCTCCTTTGGCCCAAGAATCCTCCTCTCACCTGGAAGCATACCATCGTGTCTGCTGCCCCAGCATGCCTTCCCATCCACAGGCCATACCTCTGCACATGTGCACCTGCCTCCCACCTCTCACCCTCAGAAGCAAGTCCACAGGCCCCGATGTCTCTGCTAAGCCATTGCTGCCCTCACACCTGTGCTATAGACTCACACACTCACCCCCTTGGGTGGACTCAGGGGCGTTAAAAGGATATCGGAAGATCCTCTTCAGCTGGTCGTCTACATCGTTGCCGGGGAAAAGAGGCCTCCCGGCATTTGCCAGCTCTGGGAGAGGGGAAGAGTCATGAAACACTGAGCACTTCTTGTTCAGAGGCAGCCCCTGTACCTGCCATTCCCGGACCCAAGGGCCTTACTCCCTTCTCCCGCCAGGGCCCTATGGGAGCACCCAGATAGGGGAGCCTGTGCCTCTACAGAGCCCTGGCAGTCACCTGCGAAGATGCAGCCGGCTGACCACATGTCGATAGATGTGGAGTACAGCTTGGCCCCAAAGAGGACATCCGGTGGGCGGTACCACAGCGTGACCACCTAGAGAAGATCCCCCCCGCCCAGCAGGGTACCCAGTTAGAGGCCTGGGCAGAAGGTTGGAGAGGACATTCAGAGGGAAGGAGTGAGGATTTCCAGCTGGACCTGGAGTATGAACTGAGAAGAATCCATAGGGGATTGCCCCCTTAGCTCACTGCATCCCAACCCCCCAGCTCACCTCGGCTGAGTAACAGCGGACAGGGATCCCAAAGGCGCGAGCCAAGCCAAAATCAGCCAACTTCAGCTCCCCATTCTGAGGGCAAACAGGAAGAAGATATA
The DNA here is from genome assembly GCF_017591425.1 of Ochotona curzoniae. NCBI lineage: Eukaryota > Metazoa > Chordata > Mammalia > Lagomorpha > Ochotonidae > Ochotona > Ochotona curzoniae. The sequence continues at coordinate 20,197,916 of NW_024467095.1, read as the reverse complement.
TGGAGTAGGGCTTTTCAGTGGGCTTAGAGCGGGCTCCAGCCCCAAACCCTCTGCCTTCTCGCCTGAGCAGTACCCTGTTGATGAGCAGATTCTGCGGCTTCAGGTCCCTGTGCAGTACGTTACGACTGTGACAGAACCCCAGGCCTTTCAGCAACTGGAAGAGGAATGACTGGAGTGGGGACAGAGAGGACAGTCAGACATCCTGGACACAAGGCGAGACCCAGCAGCGGGGGAGTGCCCTACTTCCCCCAGTTTCCAGCACTGAGCTCAGGAGAGCATCAGGTCTTCTCCATCAAGGGTGCGCTTTGTAGCGTGGTTGGCAGTTGATCAGGAGTGCACAAGCTGGTTCTGCTCCCCACATTTCTAGACCTTACAGCCTTGATGGCCTCCTGCCTTCCCAGCCCATGTCGCTCTCCCCTACCTGGCCATATCTAAGTGAACAGCCTATCCAGCCACAACGTTAACATTGTGCTCTAGTGTTGCCAGGACCTGACTCCCCTGGAACCTGAGCTGAGGCACTTGGTCTGGAGCTTAGTACATTCAGTAAATATTTGTTGAATGAAAGAAGGCAGCTCCTTGGGCATATATACCCCTAACATCAGCATGTCACTGCACAGGTGCAAGAAGACCAGGAAAAAACACCAGCTAAGTCTAGAGGCCCCTAGATGGCAGAAGCAGGGTTTACTAAACGCCCCCCCCCGTACCCCCAGAAAGACCCTGTTTGGTGCCTAAACAGGAGAGCTGACCCTGGACATAGATTGGCACCCCATCCTTGAGTGGTACCCAGAACACTCCTCCTCTCACCTTCACAATCTCAGGGTCGAGGTCACCATTGCAACTGTCAAAATACTTTTTCAGGTCCTAGATGGTGATGGGGCAAGGAGAACAGGAGAGAGCTGGATCTCAGTATGCGCCCCTGCACCCCGCCCCCACTCCGCAAGGTTCTTCCCTTTCACCTGGTCACAGAACTCAAACACCAGAGTCAGTTTCTTGTCACTATGCAGGACATCGTGAAGCCTGGGGATGGGGGGGGGTGGAACAGAGAAGGGGCTCAGCCAGGCATCCCAGCAGCACCCCGACCCGGGCCAAAGCCCCCTCCTCCACCACCTGAGGCCTTGCTGCCCACACACCTGACAATGTTCTTGTGCTTCAGCTCCTTGAGCAGACAGATCTCCCGCAGGGCTGAACTCGGCACACCCTGCATGGTGAGGGAGCAGCAGTCGGACCCCACCCATCCATGGCACCCCTCAGCTGCCTCTCCGCTGCCCCGGTGGTCCAGACCTACCTCATCATCGTCATCCAATCTCACACGTTTCAGAGCCACAATTTCATGAGTCTCTCGGTTTTTGGCCTTGAACACGGTTCCATAGGTACCTGGGGGGAGCAGGTCATGGTTGAGGGGAAGAATGAGGCACCCTCCACACCTCAGGAATTCGTGGAGGTGCAAGAGGGTAAGGGCTTCCAGGTGAAGGCCAGGCTGGGACGAGCTTTGTAAGGGAGGATGTGATAGCGAGGAAAGGGCGAGGAGGTGCCTGTTGAGGCTCAACGGTCTGAGCTGCAGGAAGAGTCTGCTCTGCGCAGGGTTAGGATGTCCCTAATAAAGGCGGCACTCCCCAGGGAGTCTGGAGACAGCAGGGCTCTGGGAGAGAATGGGGGACCTGCAGAAACTTTAAGGCTGGAGATCTGCAACAAGGGCTGAGGTTGGGGTGGGGGAGGTCAGAGTGAGGATGTGCCAAGTGGTGTTGACGCTTAGGCGTGGGAAACGCAGGAAGTGCCGCGGTGGGGAGGTCGGGTCTACAGGGAGCGCTATAAGGTTGGGAGGGGGAGTCTATGGGAAATGCTAACACGGAAAGGACTGCTGTCTGCATCGAGTGTTGAGCCTGGGGGGCGGGGGACAGGGCTGCAAACCAGGGCTGAGGTCGGAGCCTGTAGGTATTGCAGACCGTGGGAGAGCCAGGGCTGCCAGGAATTCTGAAGGGTCTGCAGAAGAAGATCTTGCAGGAACGCCCCGTGGTTCCATTACCTTCCCCAATCTTCTCCAGTTTCTCGTATTTCTGCATCACGGCGGCCGTGGGGACCCCTGCGGGCCCTGGGTTCTAAGACTCCCGGCCCCGGCGTTGCAGAGGAGGCGGCACCCCAGCCTCCGGCCCCGCCCCACCTCCTGTCTGCGCAAGGGCTTCTGGGGCTTGTAGTCTTAGGACGGCCAGGTTCCCCAGCACTGTTCGGAAATGCGTATAAGAGAACTACAACCCCCAATGGGCTGCGAAGAGGTTCTCTGCAGCACTCGACTCCCGGGACTCCCGTTCGAGCGTGGAGGCCAACCTCGGACTTCAAGTCCCAGGAAGCATCACGTGTCCGCTCCTCCGGCGTCCCCACCTTGACGCCGCGGGTCCCAGTGTGCCCCGCTCTTGTTATTCCTTTTCTGCGTGCCTTCTCGAAAAGGGGTTCGCTCCGGACTACGCGTTCCAGAATGCAGCGGGGTGGTGGGTAGGGAGCCTTTGGTTTTGAGGTTTGGAGGCCCAGATCCCGAACCCAAGTGGGCCCATCTCGGCCCCAGTCGATGCTAATTGAGCACCGGGCGACCTCCTGACGATCTCAGCGCGGATCTCCACCACTTATCCAGACCCCAGGGTTCATTGGGGGACTGGTTCTGAACCCTGGTTTGCTGCCGTCGGCCTCACGGGGACCAGCTGACCACAAGGCAGGGCTGGGTCGGGAGGCAGGGCTGTCCTGTGTCAGGCTGGATTTGAGCGGCGACCCCATTTGACGTCTCAGAGCCCACCCAACTCTACCCCCGCCACTCCCCTGCGACGTGTCGAGGCAGGTCTCCCTTCCCAGATCCCAGCCTTGCGAGCAGAGCCCACTGGAGCCAGGCAGGGTGTGGCCCCAAGAGGGCTGACAGGTTGGTATCCCCTCTACAGACAAGACCACAGACAAGAGGCCACGCTCGCAGCAGCCTTGACCTCATCTCTTAAAGCAGCTGATGAGAGACCTTTCAGTGCTTCTCTCTAATTGTCTCATGATTGCACTCTTCCGAGCCGTGAACGGGGCGAAAACAGCCTCTAATAAGCACTCTTCTTCACTTCAGGAACCAGAAACCGGTGCTTAACAATTTGTTAATTCATTGATATGTGAGTACTTTTGCATACGCAACTGCCGGCGCTTCACCCCACGTGGCAGGCTAAAAAGACAAGCTGACAGATGCCTTATCTCAAATAAGTTGTGATGTAACTAAGAAAACAGGATGCCATACAAAAGTTTTTCAAAAAGACGGGTGGTGGCTGTGAGTAGGACTCAGTGCGGAGGAGGAGGAGGCCGCGGCAGGGAGGAGACTCTGTCCCTCAAAGTGGGGAGTCCTCAAACAAGCTTCCTTGTCCTAGGTCAAATCTGGGTACGAGGCAGCCAACCTCCGGTCGCCATCACCCTCGTCAGCCACGCCGTGTCCGGGCCAGACAGAGAGGCTTCCTTGGAGGCGCTGAGGGGGTAATGTGGAGAGGGCTGAGGCGCAAAAGAATCCTGACTCCAATGCCATTATTATCTCAAAAGCCTGAGTTTCCTGGCTAGTCTGGTACCTACGTTTTCCTGCCCGGGAGCCTCTGCGTGAGGCGAGCTCCCTTCCGCACCACAAATGCCGTGAGGGAGTTAAAGACGGCGTCCCCGGGCGGCAGCGGCAGCGGCTTCCCAGCGCCGGACTCCCCGTGCCGGCTTGTGCCTGGAGGCGCGCCCCCACGCCCCTACTCTCGGCCCCCGCTCTCCGCCTTCCCACTCGCCGCGGCGGGGCCGCGCACGGTGCGCCGGGGGGCGCGCACGCTGGGGGCTGGCCTGCCCGAGGCGCGGGGGAAAGTTGAGTTGGGAGAAGTTGGGAGCGGCTGGGGCGCGCCCCGGGGTGGGCACGGGGAAGTCGTCGGGAGCGCGCCAGGGCGCCGGAGGACCGGGAGAGACCCCGAGGCCCCCGGGGCACGAAGTCCAGAGCGAGAGGGTAAGCGGAAAGGTGGTGGCGGGGGAGGGGGCAGGGAAGGCCACGGCCGCGGAGGGAGGAAGGGAGAGGGGAAGAAGGGGGGGCGGGGGAACTCGGGACTCGAGCAGGGAGGAGTGGAAGTGGAGGAAAGGGCGGAGACTGGGGCGCGGGGAACTGAGGTCCTGACGTGAAAGATGGGGAGGCGAACGGAGTCCCGGTCGGAAGTGGGGAATTCTGGGGTCCGCTTCTTAAAGTTCTCTAACGCCGAGGTGCCGCGCCCCCTGCCACCAAGAGGGGGTAGCCTCTGGGAGGCGCTGGCTACTCTCACAGCTCCACTGGGTGGGCTCCAGAAGACCCCTCCCTGCGAAAGTGTCCCTCAGTCTTGTCCAGGACTCTCCGCCTTGGGGTAGCCGCGGCCTTGGGCTCCGATCTCCGGGCTCAGAGGCGGAGCCAAGCCAAGGGGGGGGGCGTTGCGGGTCAGGTCAGGAAGAGGGGTCACTCAAGAGAGGGGGCAGTTGGGTGGGGATCAGAAAGACGAACTCGGCGTGAGAGGGGCGACCCGGCTTGAGAGGGGCGGTCATTTATCTGTGTGAGAAGCTCTGTGCCTGTCATGGGGGGGCGGCAATGTTTGGAAGCCCGGGTCCACTCTATCCCCCCTCCTCTCCCAGGGTGGACACACATCCCACAGCTGTGGAATGTAGGAATTCACTGAGACTGTAGTTAATGCCCAAGTGGGGGTCCAGGGTGCTAATCCTTCAGGCCAAGGGGGGGAGCGATGTTAATCCTCCGGGCCGGTCGGGGCTGGTCCCCGGAATGTGCCCCCACACGGATTATGGACACGATGCCGTGGACAGAAACTGCTTTGTGTTCCAGGACAGCGGGGAGGAGTAGGGGAGCGTGGGTGAAGGGAGGAGGAGCACACATTGAGGGCACAGCCTGGAGGTGGGAGGGAACACCCGCAGGTGCTTAGGACAGCCTTCCTAGATCGTGGGCCTCGGGTACAGCTCTGCCCGCTGCTGGCCTAGGCTGAAGGCCTGCCAGGAGGCGGAGGCGAAGGGAACCTGCAGCTGAGCTGGAGTGCTTGCCAGCAGTGTGTCCCTCCATCCTGGGCTAGTCTACCCGCTACCCCTATACCATTTGACCCTCCCCTGATCCACCCGAGGGACCTTAACTTAGGCAACCTAAGCTCCCCAGTAGCAAGCACTGTGGGGAGCTGGGTAAGAAGGGGCACCCCTCTGCTCTCCCCCACCAGTGTCATCTGCACGCTCCCACCAGTCACTGTCAGGAGGGTAGCAGCCCAACCACTCAGATTTTCCTGCCTTGAGCTGGGGTGGGAAGGGGCGGGATCCTGACTGCTTCTCTGGATTTCTGTGCCCACCCCACTCCCTCCCCATTATAAAGCTCTACCCAGCCTGTGCCCACCTCCTCTATCCCTTCCTTCCCTCCCACTCAGTGGAGGAGTGGAGAGCTTGCCCTTCACCCTGGGAGAGCCTCCTTCTCTGCTGCCTGTCTACGGGCACAGACACTGAAGCAGGGGCACCTCACCCCTTAGCCGCCTTGAGCAGGGGGCACCCCTCCCAGACCCTGCTTGCCTCTTGGGCTGCCTCCAAAATTCTTTCTGCCTCTGCTCCTCGCTCCTCTACAGCCTGGCCCTCCTCCTCCTCCTCCTCCCCCTCCTCCCAGCAGCGGCTCCTGCTCCACGGGTGTCTGCTCTGCCCACCACACCCCTCTGGCTGTTCCCCGGGCCCACCTTCCTGGTTCCTGTTTCACTCCTGTTCTTTCTCTTTCTCGCTCCCTCCCTGATCCGCGTTGCTTTCCCTCCAGGAGAGGGCCTTGACTCTTTCCTCCCCCGTTTTCTTGGCGGACTTCCTCCCGTCTTCTTGCTCTCTGCTCAAGTCTTTCGGCCTCTAGCGGCCCCCCTCCTTCTCACTCCTATTCCCATCTCGCTTTGTTCTTTTTTATTCCTATAAATAACTCTCCTCTTTGCTCTTGCCGCCTCTGAGGGCCACTCCGAGGCCTCTTCAAAGTCTAGGAGGAGCCTGAGCAGCGAGAGCAGGAGACCCCTGCGCGTGTGCCGCGCCAGGCTCCTTGGCTCCGGGGCGCGGGGGAGGGGCGCGCCGCTGGGCCGCTTGCCGATGGTGGTCGCTCCTGCTCCCCACCCAGGTTATGCCTCCACCTTGTTGCTCTGAAAGCCGCAGCGACAGCGAGAAGGGCTAAGATTTGGCCATGAGCAGCGCCCCCCGGCGCCCCGCCTCGGGCGCAGAGTCTTTCCGCACGGTGAGTACTGCCTGCGGGTCGGCGGAGCCCAGACTTTAGCCTCAGTGCCGCCCTCCCTGGCAGACACAGGTGTTCTGGCGGAGGGTCGCTGCCAAATGGGGGGGATGGAGTGTGTGTGTGTGTGTGTAAAAGCCTGGGAAAGGAACCTGTGCTGCCTTCCGGAGACCCTCTGCCATCCCTCTCCTGACCTGGCGACTTGAGGCACCAAAATTGAATCCTTGCGGAGTCGGTGAAAACAGTTTCTTGAGGTGGTAGTTTAGCCTCAGTGGAATGCTTTGGTAACCCGGGGACTCAAACCCGGCGACCTGCTGTGACCCGGCTTTATTATGGCGCGCAGGAGCGGCTCTGGTCGGGACTTGCAGACCAAGGCAGGCCCCGCCCCTCCGGCCCCGCCCAGCCCCCCACGTGGCCACCGCCCTACCCTGCTCCCCTTCCCGATTTCCCTAAGGAGTTTGATGATTAACCCCAATTGCCGCAATGAGCCCTGTAATTGGTCACTTCGGCCCAGAAGAGCACGTGACTGGAAAGGGACCCGGGCCTGTGTCCTCCCCTCTTTCCCGAGTTCGCTCCTGCCGGCCATGGACTTCCTCCTGCGGCCTCAGGTGCGAGGGGTCCGCCCCCCCTCCTCCCCTGACCCCAAGCTGGCTCCCTGTGTCCTTTCTCCTGCCTGCCTTCTGCCGCGCTGCTTGTTGTGGGAGTGGGGCCCGAGCTCATGGAGCCAGGCGCAGGCTGTGGAGATGTCTGGGCGGGAAGAAGGCCACCTCCTGGCCCTATCGCCCTCTCCTATCTGATGTCCCTGTGGGCTCCAGCTCCTCCAGTGTCTCCCCAGGACCCGCCCTTCACCCTCTTAGCTCTAGCGGCTGATAGTGCCATGGAGGGGGTGCCTACCCCACGCCCTTGGAGGTCCTGATGCCCTTCAAGTGCAGAAGCTCTTGAGCAAATATTTGGAGGCGCCCAGAGCTGAGAGCGGCCCCAGGGTGGGCGGGGTGGGGGCTGGATCACAGTTGCCCAGCCCCGTGGCAGCGGCGGACCCTGCTTAGCTCGGCTCAGCTCTCCCCAGTGAGCGCTGAACACCGCAGTCCCTGCCCGGCTGGCTCTGCCCAGGCTGTCTGCTGCGGGCACTCTGCAGGATGACTCAGGTGGGGGGAGTGGGGGTGGAGTGGGAGGCGGGGCCAGCTGCCTGAGGGGCTGGTGGAGCCAGGCTGGGGGGGGGGGCGGATGCTTGCTGCTGTGAGGGGGTGCGGTGTGGGGGCTGTCCTGGGGAGGTGAAGGATGTAGATTCCTATCCCAAATGTCTGGGTTTCTGTGACTCCCACTTATTGGGGACCAGTTAAGCCTGGACGCCCCTAGAAGTTATTTTGGGGGCTCAGTAGGTTTTCTGTAGCCAAAAGTAGACTCCTTCAATCTGTGTCTTGGGATCTGCTCAGTTCCCACAGCCTCCCTCCAGGGTGCAGAAGGGCTGGACACACAGGATTTCTGCCAAGCCTCCAGGGTGGCCTCACCTGCCCTACAGCTGATACTGACTGTACTGACAGGAACCAGGAGGGTGGGATGGCTGACCTCCTGGCACTGCAGGGGACAGGCTATAGCAGAGGTGGTCCCAGATCCCAGGCTGGAGAGGACAGTTTTCAGGGAGTGCATTGGAAGGCTGCTGGGAGGAGGGTGGTGGTGTGTATGTGTGTACTGGATCCCTGGTGTTAAGGACCTGCTGTGAGGGTGCTAGATCTCCAGCACTGGGCAGGGTAGAATTTTGATATAGTTTCCCATGAGCCCCTGTGTGTTCTCTCACCCTGTTTTCTTCGCAGCCAGAGCCAGAGAGCTTGGGCCCTGGGACACCTGGGTTCCCAGAGCAGGAAGAAGATGAACTTCACCGCACCCTGGGCGTGGAGCGCTTCGAGGAAATCCTGCAGGAGGCCGGATCTCGTGGAGGGGAGGAACCAGGCCGCAGCTATGGGGAGGAAGACTTTGAATGTGAGGGACCAAGCTTGACTGTCCGTTAGAAAAAGGACTGGGGTACTAACAGGAGAGGCTGGGGTTGGGGGCCAGGATGGCCAGGGAGGGATGCTGTACCTGCCGGCAGCCAAGCCCCTTCCTCCCTGCAGACCATCGTCAGTCCTCCCACCACATCCACCACCCACTGTCCACCCACCTGCCCCCGGACACTCGCCGCCGCAAGACTCCCCAGGGCCCGGGACGGAAGCCTCGAAGGCGCCCAGGAGCCTCCCCAACCGGGGAAACCCCCACCATTGAAGAGGGGGAGGAAGATGAGGACGAGGCCAATGAGGCTGAGGGGGCCAGGGCACCTGCTGAGCCATCAATCATCTTGCCTTCTTCGGTACAGGTGAGGGAGGACCCAGGCTCCTGGGGCCCACATGTGAGCCCTGGGCTGGCCTCAGCTGCTCACTTGGGCTCCTGTTGCAGTTCTTTCTCCAGGAGGATGAAGGTACTGATCGGAAGGTGGAGCGGACCAGCCCATCTCCACCTGCACTGCTGCCCCACCAAGAGGCAGCTCCTCGGGCCACCAAAGGGGCCCAGACGGGGTAAGTACACCCCAGTTGGCAGTGGGCCCTCCCCTACTAAGGCAGTGGGGGAACACAAGAGAACACATAAGCCATGGGATCACTGGGCTGGGGTTCAGGCCCTAGTCCTTCCCCTTACCGACTATATGAGCAAGTTTCTTTTGCCCTCTGTGCCTCAGGGTCATCCCTAGCCTTCAGAGCGGTCACATGGAAGCTTTCTCCCTGGGAAGCTTTTTACCTGGGTAGAGTAGGGATTAAAGGGTGGTGTGAGCTAAGGTTCCAAGAATGGTCTGGCCATGAACAGATAGGCAAGCTAAGCTACCCCCACAACCCCTCGCCTGGCCCTCCATCCTTGGTGCCAGGAGAAACAGCCCTGGGCAGTGGCTGGGGAGCTGAACTGGTGGCCTCTCAGCACCACTCCAGAGTTGGAGAGAAATAGGGAACCCTCTCATTCCTCAGGAGCTGCTAGTCCAACCCAGTTGGAAACCAAATGTCGTGTGAAGTGGTGCCAGAAAGCTGTCACTGCATGCAGTAGCTTGGTTCTGACAAAATCCCAGTACCAGCGGGAGACTGGGAGTCAAGTTGAGGGGCACTAGCCAAAGAAGACTTCCTGGAGGAGATGACTTTGAGCTGGACTCAAGGTCACTACTATCGCAGACCTGTTGTTTTCTGGGTGCTAGCTAGCATGAAAGGCTGACAGAAGTGAAGGGCACATTTCCCCCCTTGGCAGAGTGTACGGCATTCTGAGAAGACAGGTTGCGCTGATGGAGCTGGCCCATGGTGTACCGTGAACCCAGGGGCCCATCGAACAACCAGGAGAGGCAGGAGCGCTGGGCTGGGCTAAATGGACACAGGCATGCATAGTGGCCCACAGCCACCAAGGCTGAGCCAGGCTAAAGCCATGAGTCCAGGTCTCTCATGGTAGTGGAGATCCAAGTGCTTGAGTCATCACCACCAGCTCCCAGAGTATGCAAAACCAGGAAACTGGATTTGGGTGGAGCTAGGACTCTAACCCAGGCACCAAGCTGCTAGATGCTTCTCCTCCTCACAAGCCCAGAGAAGCTGGCTGTAGTTCCCAGGGCCCGTTCCACAGCCCTAGTCCCCTTTGGTTAGGAATGTCAGACTCTGGGAAGCTCCTGAGTCCCGTGCTCGGGCAAGAGAGTAAATGCAAAGACAGGGAAATACTCCCAAACACCCATTACGGCCATGCCCTGCATTATTCCTGTTCCGGAATTTTGCCTCCCACACCCCTATGGAAGGAGCTGATATTGGGGGGGGGGACTTTGGGGTAACTTGATACCTTCACAACTAGGAAAGGGCAGAGTTGAGATTTAATGCAGGCATTCTATCAGAAGTTTCCCTCTTTCCTCATCTGAAGTAGGGGGAGGCGGGGTCTAGGGCGGTCCCCTCCCTGCTCTCCCCGCCCTCCCCTGCCTGGTGTAGGTTGCAGGGGAGGAGGCTGACTTTCTTGGGCTTATTAAGGCTGTTCCGTGTGTCTAGAGTCCCACTGGAAGAGGTGGTGGCGGTGGCCAGTGCCACAGCAGGAGGTGACGATGGGGGTGCTTCGGGGCGCCCCCTCACCAAAGCCCAGCCTGGACATCGCAGCTACAACCTTCAGGAGAGGAGGCGCATCGGGAGCATGACCGGGGTTGAACAGGCCCTGCTCCCTCGTGTCCCCACAGACGAGAGCGAGGCCCAGACGCTGGCCACAGCTGATCTAGACCTCATGAAGAGTGAGTGCTGGGGTCTGGGTTCCATCCATCGTGGGTGGGAAAAGGAGTCCCACAGACAAGGGGAACCTTGACCCTGGTTCTTTCCCCGGCCAGGTCACCGGTTCGAGGACGTTCCTGGGGTGCGGCGGCACTTGGTGCGGAAGAATGCCAAAGGGTCAGCCCAGAGCAGTCGGGAAGGGCGTGAGCCTGGCCCCACGCCTCGAGCCCGTCCTCGGGCCCCCCACAAGCCCCATGAGGTACCAGTCTCTGCTCCATGCCCTTTCTTCCTAGGCCACTGGGACTTGGGTCACCCCACTCTGGTCGCAGAGGTTGCAGGAGTGCGCTGAGCTTGTCCTGGCGCCTGTGGGTCTGGGTGTTGTGGTTATGATTCACGCCTGAGACACGGTGGATGAGTGCACGGCGTGACCATGAGGTGTTAGAGTGGGGAGCAACTGCCTTTTTCTGGTTTGAACAAAACGACCCTTTGGGCCAGAGGTGGCTGTGGGTACTGCCCTTCGTTTTCCAAGCCGGTCATCTCTGGATGCATTTGAGCTCCTCCCAACAATCTGTGAGCATGGCTGCACAGGTGGTGCCAGCCATAAACCGGGTGGCTGTAACTTGGCCAAGGTCATGCTGTTACTGAGGGACACTGCCCAGCGTAGTCGTCAGTGCTCTGCTCCCTGGCTCGGTGTATTTTTGGAGCCTTTTTATTGAGGAATAATAGACATACCATAATTTTCACTTGTCTTCAGCTCACGCAACACCTGGAAACCACCACTTTAAGTAGAGAACATTTCCACAGTCGTGCCCTGAGCTGGTTGGGATTCTCCACCGGTGCCCATTCCTCTGTCACTTGGAGTGAATGATGCGGGTTCGTGAATGCACGAGAATAGAGCCGCAGGAGATCCCTCTGTCTCACAGGAAGGGACTGTGTATCAGGCTGAGTCCAGGAGCCAATTATTTTCTGTGCTCTTTTAATTCTCCGATTGGTCCTTTAAGGCAGATGTCACTATCCCTATTTTGCAGCTGAGAGAAACCAAGTACTAGATTGACCAGTGTGTCTAGAGTCCAAGTACTAGATTGGTCAGTCCCTTACCCAGTGAGCTGGGAGCCACACTGTGCTCCCAGCAGAAACCCTGGGACCACTCCCACCCCAGGGTGGCCTGGGGCTCTACACCCTGCAGTGCCTTCTCATCTCACCCCCAGGTATTTGTGGAGCTCAACGAGTTGCTCCTGGACAAAAACCAGGAGCCTCAGTGGCGGGAGACAGCGCGCTGGATCAAATTTGAGGAGGATGTGGAAGAGGAGACGGAGCGCTGGGGGAAGCCTCATGTGGCCTCGCTGTCCTTCCGCAGTCTGCTGGAGCTCCGCCGGACCCTGGCGCACGGTAAGGCTACCCTGCCTCTCTCTGGGAATGCCCTGTTTAGCCCCTAACCCACTCTTAGGCCTGTTCCCTGAGAGTCAGGTGGCCCCAGTCTGTCCAGGCACACACTGCATATTGTGCATATTGTCAGGGAGGGAGCATCCTCCTGGCCCCAGGATCCTGCAGGCTACCAGGGTGGGAGTGATGTGTCCGTCACTATTTGGCCTTGGCAGTGAACAGCTTCTGTACATGGTGTTTCCAGACAGCAGAAACTGATGGGCTTGGGGTGGCAAGCTGTTTTGCAACTATTGTGATGGACAGTTTGTGCATGTTCCTTGCATGCTTTGTTAATATCAGAGTCCAGGGAATCCCTCCGGCTGGTCTGTAGCCTGAGGCTGGCACAGGCACTCCAGCCTGTGTCCAGTGTTCTGCTGTCCATGTGCGCCCCCTGCCCATCAGTCGTTCCCAGTTGCTTAGAGGGCCGACTCCTCCCAAGTATTGAGCAGCCCCTGGTTGAACTGTTTCCCAGCTGAAAGCAAAAAGGCTCCGAGTGAGGCTTGAGTGCTGTGGGTCACATGCCAGAAAGCGAGCTCTTTATCGCCCTGTGGCTTTGCCATGTCTGTTTTGGCTGCCCAGGGGCCTTCACTTCTGTTTATTCTTCAGCTCTTTGTTCCTGAAAGTTGACCTTGCCAGAACTATGACCTGGCGACTTTGAAGGGACTTTTCTGTTTCTATATAGAGTGGTGGAGGGAGGTCCGGACGCTGCCCAGGGAATGGTTTTTGGACTGGACAGAGTGGAGGGGAAGTGGACATTGTTGGGGTGGAGGGGGCATTCTCAGATAGCCCAAGGGCTGTCATGCAGACAAAGCCATGACATGCATCCAGAGGTTAGAATGAACATATAGCTTACCAAGAGGGAGGAGGGACTACCTTAAAAAAAAAAAATAGGGCCTATCATGATAGTGTAGCTGCTAAAGTCCTCGCCTTGAACTCGCCAGGATCCCATATGGATGCTGGTTCTAATCTCAGTGGCCCTGCTTCCCTGCCTGTGGCCTGGGAAAGCAGTTGAGAACAGTCCAAAGCCTTGGGACCCTTTACTCACGTGGGAGACCTAGAAGAAACTCCTGGCTCCTGCTTTGGATCAGCTCAGCTCTAGCTGTTGTGGCCACTTGAGGAGTGAACCATTGGATGGAAAATCTTTGTCTCTCCTCCTCTCTGTATATCTGCCTTTCCAATAAAAATAAATACATCTTTTTAAAAAGCATATATATATTTAAAATTTTTTAAATTGTTTATTTTTATTGGAAAGGCATATTTACAGAGAGAGAGATTGATCCTTCTTTCACTGGTTCACTTCCCAAATGATCTCAGTGACCTGAGCTGAGCCAATCTAAAGCCAGGCGCTTCCTCTCAGCCTCCCATGTGGGTGCAGGGGCCTAATGACTTGAGCTTTATTTTTATTTGAAAAGCAGATTTACAGAAATAAGGAGAGAGATCTTCCATTCATTGGTTCGCTTCCCAAATGGCCACAATGGCTAGAGATATGTCAGTCCAAAGCCAGGAGCCCGGGGCTTCTGGATCTCACACATGGGTGCAGGGGCCCAAGGACTTGGGCCATCTTCCGCTGATTTCTCAGGCACATTAACAGGGAGCTGAACTGGAAGTAGAGCAGCTGGGACTCAAGCAGTATCCACACGGGATGTTGGCCCTGCAGGTAGAGGTTTATGTGCTGATGCTGGCCCCAGGAGGGACTTTCTAACAATGAAGAGGCTTTGGCTGGGGCAAGCAGCCTGGAGCATCCCCTGGAGGCTGGGTGCTCTCGGCCTAGAGCATCTGTGAATGAGGCTTGGTACTCTGCGGTCCTCATGCACTCCTGAGGTGAGATCTGGGAGCACAGAAAGAGATCAGAGGCAGTGTGACTTAGGCATGGGACGTAGCTGGGGCTGCAGTCCATCCCATGGATCACACCCCACTCCTGGCTACCCCGGCAACCTCCAGGCTCGCCTTCTGTTTTATCCCTGCTACCATCCCTCATAGTTTTCTGATGAAGTGCTGAGGAGTCTTTGCTGCCTGTACTTTAGGGGCTGTGCTCCTGGACCTGGACCAGCAGACCCTGCCTGGAGTGGCTCACCAGGTGGTAGAGCAGATGGTCATCTCGGACCAGATCAAGGCTGAGGACAGAGCCAACGTGCTGCGGGCCCTGCTGCTGAAGCACAGGTGAGGCCCTGCGGGCAGGGGGCTCACCCTGCCCTTCCTGCCTGTCCCTAAGCCCATGTCCTCAGCCCCTCACCACCCCTTCTGTCTAAGCTCACTACCCCTTCTGTCCCCTGCCCCCCCCCCAGCCACCCAAGTGACGAGAAGGATTTCTCCTTCCCCCGCAATATCTCGGCTGGCTCCCTGGGCTCCCTGCTGGGCCATCACCATGGTCAGGGGGCCGAGAGCGACCCTCACGTCACCGAGCCGCTCATCGGAGGCATTCCAGAGACCCGACTGGAGGTGGAACGAGAGGTGAGAGGAGAGCAAAGGCGGGGCTTGTGCAGGACCATGAGCAAGCCTGTGTGGGCTGACTTCCCTTCCCCACCATCCATCCAGCGTGAGCTGCCACCTCAGGCCCCACCAGCCGGCATCACTCGCTCCAAGTCCAAGCATGAATTGAAGCTTCTGGAGAAGATCCCGGAGAATGCTGAGGCAACTGTGGTCCTTGTGGGTACGTGGGACAAGCAGGTCTCGGGGAGAGGGGGATTCTGCAGCCAGGTCTCGGGGTTCCTCCTGGCCTGGTGGCTGAGGATGGTCCTGCACCTGCTCTCACCCACTCCTCATGCCCCTAGGCTGCGTGGAGTTCCTCTCCCGCCCCACCATGGCCTTCGTGCGGCTACGGGAGGCCGTAGAACTGGATGCGGTGCTGGAGGTGCCTGTGCCTGTGCGCTTTCTCTTCCTGCTGCTGGGTCCGAGCAGCGCCAACATGGACTACCATGAGATAGGTCGCTCCATCTCCACCCTCATGTCTGACAAGGTCGGTGTCCTTCCTCATCTGGGCCCTGTTAATGTGGACCACCCTGCATCCCCTCTGCCCCATCTTCCCAGTTAGCCTCAGCCCGATTCTGCTGTCCCAGCTCCCTGACCTAGAGCTTCCCCCTGGCACCCCTCCCGATCACCCTCCTGCTTTGGCAGCAATTCCATGAGGCAGCCTACCTGGCAGACGAGCGGGATGACCTGCTGACCGCCATCAACGCTTTCCTGGACTGCAGCGTGGTGCTGCCGCCCTCAGAGGTGCAGGGCGAGGAGCTGCTGCGTTCTGTCGCCCATTTCCAACGCCAGATGCTCAAGAAGCGTGAGGAGCAGGGCCGGCTGCTGCCTCCTGGGGCTGGGCTCGAGCCCAAGTCTGCCCAAGATAAGGGTACGGGCCCGTGCTGACCTGTGGCCTTGAGGAGGGAAAAGGGTGGGCGATATTGCCTGAGCAGCCCCGAGAGATGCCTGGGTGGCAGTGCTCCTGGCCATGGCAGGTGGTGTGTGTGCACAGAGGAAGGCTGGGCAGGGTGGGCAAGAGGGGCCCACGGGTGCCCTGACGGAGGCCTGGGTTGCAGCGCTCCTGCAGATGGTAGAGGCGGCAGGTGCAGCTGAAGATGATGATCCGCTGCGGCGGACAGGCAGACCCTTTGGGGGCCTCATTCGCGATGTGAGACGCCGCTATCCACACTACCTGAGTGACTTCCGGGATGCACTTGATCCCCAGTGCTTGGCTGCCGTCATCTTCATCTACTTTGCTGCTCTGTCTCCAGCCATCACCTTTGGAGGGCTGCTGGGTAAGCAGGGATTTTGGTTGGTTGGGTGGGGCCCAGCTGCCAGCAGCTGAGCCGTTGACGTGTCCTCAGGAGAGAAGACGCAGGACCTGATAGGAGTGTCAGAGTTGATCATGTCCACGGCGCTGCAGGGGGTCATCTTCTGCCTGCTGGGGGCCCAGCCACTGCTGGTGATCGGCTTCTCTGGACCTCTGCTGGTCTTCGAGGAGGCCTTCTTCTCGGTGGGTGCTCTTGTTGCTAGCCACGCCACTGCTACCACCACCTCCATCCTCCCACCCCCGGGCCTGACGCCTTCTCATTCTTCCACCTGCAGTTCTGTAGCAGCAACCAGCTGGAGTACCTGGTGGGCCGTGTGTGGATTGGCTTCTGGTTGGTGCTCCTGGCCCTGCTCATGGTGGCCCTGGAGGGCAGCTTCCTCGTCCGTTTCGTCTCCCGCTTCACCCAGGAGATCTTTGCCTTTCTCATCTCCCTCATCTTCATCTATGAGACATTCTACAAGCTCATCAAGGTGGGCAGGAGGACGGTGCTTGCCATTCCCAGCTGATGTGGGGCCCCCTGGGCATGGCTTTGGTGGAGTCCTAGTATCCTCTCATCAGTCCACATACCAGGGCTTCACATCAGTCTTTTTAAAAACGTTATTTATAATAAGGTAACAATGTTTGTGTTAAAGTATCAACTCGGAGGTTGCAGCGGGAATGCCCAGAGGCAACACATAGTCACCATGTGGGTGCTGGAGGTGGCACTCCCAGGCCTCTGCTACCTGCCTCCCAGCCTCTTGGTGCCTGGCTGCTGCCACACTCCTCACTCTGACCCACTGCCTTTGCCTGGCCTCCTGTAGCCCTCGCCTCATCCCACGTGGCCCTAGGATTGGAGCTGCTTCCCTGGGCCGTCTTCTTGATCTAACAGCAGAAGCTCCTGGCAGACAGGCTGGCTTTGCCCCGACCCCAGTCCAGTTGCACCCTCAGGAACTCCGTTTGCTGTGTTGCTGACGTGTTGGCCTGCTTTGTCCAGATCTTCCAGGAGCACCCACTCCATGGCTGTTCAGTCTCCAACAGCTCAGAGGTGGATGGCAGCGAGAATGTGACGTGGGCTGGGGTGGAAACCACTCTGGGGCCAAGCAATAGGAGTTCAGCCAGACAATCTGGGCAGATAAGACCCCGGGGCCAGCCCAACACAGCCCTACTGTCACTGGTGCTAATGGCCGGCACCTTCTTCATTGCCTTCTTCCTGCGCAAATTCAAGAACAGCCGCTTCTTCCCTGGCCGGGTACGTGGGTTTACAGGCTGGAGGCATCCTTGGGGCAAGTGACTGGGGGGTGATGGGGATAGCTGTAGGCCACACGGCCTCTGAGCACCATGCTTGCCCACTCAGATCCGGCGGGTCATCGGGGACTTCGGGGTGCCCATTGCGATCCTCATCATGGTGCTTGTGGATTATAGCATTGAAGACACTTACACCCAGGTAAGGTGTTGCCCATGTAGCACTGGGGAGGCACAGGCTGGTGCAGAGGTGCTACAGTGAGCCTGGGTTCTGGGTGCCCCCTCCCACTCTGGCCTCCAATGTAGCTATCCTTAAACTGGACCGTTGACAAGCTTTTTCCACTCTGCCACCCCTCTGCCTTGCAGAAATTGAGTGTGCCCAGTGGATTTTCAGTGACAGCTCCTGACAAGCGGGGCTGGGTCATCAACCCCCTGGGAGAGAAAAGCCCCTTCCCTGTGTGGATGATGCTGGCCAGTCTGCTGCCCGCCATCCTGGTCTTTATCCTCATCTTCATGGAGACACAGATCACCACGTGAGTGCTCCCAGCCTGGGGAACCGATCTCTAACTGCCAGTTATGCCATTGGAATTCATTTCATTGGCAACAGAAAGGCCCACTGATATGGGACGGGAACAAGGTGCAGGCTGGGGCCTGTCCTGCAGGACAGAGCAGCTGGGAATGTGACAGAATGGACAGTGACCACCAAGTTCCATAACAGCCCCAGGGTCTGGCTGGGAATGAGTTCTGGAAAGTCTGTGACCTGGCATGCTGAGTCCAGCCCAGGCTGCAGCAGGCTGATCTCTGCTCTCAGGTTGATCATTTCCAAGAAGGAGCGCATGCTACAGAAGGGCTCCGGCTTCCACCTGGACCTATTGCTCATCGTGGCCATGGGTGGTATCTGTGCTCTATTTGGCCTGCCCTGGTTGGCTGCCGCCACTGTCCGCTCCGTCACTCATGCCAACGCGCTCACTGTCATGAGCAAGGCTGTGGCGCCAGGGGACAAGCCCAAGATTCAGGAGGTCAAGGAGCAGCGGGTGACTGGGCTCCTGGTAGCCCTGCTTGTAGGTATGCTGCTCTTTGCCTCCCACCCTCCGAGGGGCTCCGGGCCACTGGGATGCAGTATCTGTGCCAACCTTCTCTCCTCTCCTCCCCGCCTTCCCCTAACAGGCCTTTCCATTGTTATTGGGGACCTGCTCCGGCAGATCCCCCTGGCTGTGCTGTTTGGAATTTTCCTGTATATGGGAGTCACCTCCCTTAATGGGATTCAGTTCTATGAGCGGCTGCACCTGCTGCTTATGCCGCCCAAGCACCACCCCGACGTCACTTATGTCAAGAAGGTGAGTCCTAGCAGGGAGGGCCTCCATGCCTCTGCCCTGTCCCACTCTCCTCCGCCCTTTTCCTTTCTGCATAGACCAGGCACTTTAGAAGGTGACCTGCTAAGGAGGGGAAGAGGCTCATCTCCACCCCTTGGCTGAAGCTGGCTAGGGAGAAGCCCGGCTCACCCTATCTTCCTTCCTCAGGTTCGAACCCTCCGGATGCACTTGTTCACAGCCCTGCAGCTGCTCTGCCTGGCCCTGCTCTGGGCAGTCATGTCCACAGCTGCGTCCCTGGCCTTCCCCTTCATCCTCATCCTCACAGTGCCTCTCCGCATGGTGGTGCTCACCCGCATCTTCACTGAGCGAGAGATGAAATGTGTAAGGACTCCCTCCGACCCGTGGGACCTCCCTCTTGTGCTTCCAGATCTTTTCCTGCCTAACAGCTGCCTCCTCCCACAGCTGGATGCTAATGAGGCGGAGCCGGTGTTTGATGAGCGGGAGGGCGTGGATGAATACAACGAGATGCCCATGCCTGTGTAGCTGCTGCCTGGAGGGACAGAGGGAACAGAGGCTGATGGGATGCAGCCCCTAGGCCCTCCTTGTTTTTATTTAAGTGAATAATTTAAAGCCTCCTCCCCTGCCCCTGCCCCTGCCCCCACAGTAAAGTGCTTCAGCTGCCACCTACCCGGCCTTTTGTCTCTGTTGGGGGCAGTGGGAACCCCCAACCCTGCTCCCTGGCCCAGGAATAAAGCTTGTAATGGGGAAGGAAGGAGACTTTAATGAAAAACCAAAATATAGGGATCCAAAGTGCAAATTGTGTACCCCCCATAGGGGGGCCATCCCTCACCCCCCTTCAGGGCCCCAGCGGAGACCCAGGGCTTGGAGCTTCTGCCTTAGGTAGCTCTTGAGCTGGGGCAGGCCTCTCTGTGACTCCAGCTCCTCGAAGGGCAGCTGTGGGGAGAGGGCAGCAGGTTACCTGTGGACTGGGAGTGTGGAAAAGAGCTGGGCAGGGCAGGGCAGCAGCTTACCGGGAGGAGCTGGTAGCCCATCAGGCCCAGGTGGCGCTCCCTCAGGGCCCGGGAGCCCAGCAGCACCCTGCCATCACGGCAAAAATGCCAGCGTTCCCGCAGCATCAGCAGCACCCTGAGGAACAGCAGGCAAGGGTCAGGGTGGCTGTGGGCCATGCAGCCCGGGTTCCCCACCACTGCCTTCCTTACCTTTGGACAGGGTCCCTGGTAGTGAGGCTAGAGGCAGTCTGGCCCAGCAGGCAGGACCTTGGAGGGTAGGGAAGGAAGGGGTCCTGGGTCCTCACGGGAAGCACAGCACCGGAACTGCTGACACACAGCAAGAAGTCTGGAGGGGCAGAGAGGGCCAAGGCCTTAGCTGTGGCTGTCTCCTGGGGCCTGCTGCCTGCCCTTCCAGGCTGAACTCACCTGTGCAGTAGCCTGGAGGCACGGTCAGGTCCTGGCGGTATTTTTCCTCCCCCAGCAGCTGGCGCAGCCCTTCAGCTACAATGTCTTTGTGACTGGGGAAGGGGGAAGGGCACAGTTAGTGGTTCCTGCAGTCCCATCCTAGTCTGTCCCAGTGTCAGGCACCGCCATCCTGGGCCCATTTTCTGTTACTATGACTGCTGGAGTGTCGCAGCCTGCAGATAACATGGGCTCTCTGGCTGCTCCGCCCAGTGCTTTCCGAGTGTCCCCTTCCCTCCCCGCAAGCTACCCCATCCACCTGTACTTGCAACGGGCACGGTCAGTGGTGAGCAGCTGGGGGAAGATGGGCACTTGCTGCCTTCGGGGCAGGCGAGGACCCTCATATCCTGGGAGCTCCAGCTCCACAGCCGTGTCCAGCAGGGAGAGGTAGCGACGCACGATCAGAGCATGTGGAGTGCCTGTGGGGGAGTTGGGATCGGCAGCTCGCTGGGTTGCAGAGCGCGCCCACTCTCCCAGGCCCTCAGGGCCCTGCCAGCCGTACTGTGTGCATACCACTAACATGGTTGATGAAACCCGGCGAGAATACAAAGTGCAGGGCTCTGAGGGGTAGGCAGCGTAGCTGGCACAGGGACATCAGGATGTTGACCGTGGCCAGGGGCGACACCCCTGCCTCCCGAGCCAGGATCCTCTCCAGGCAGGGCATAAACTGCTGTTCCAGGGGCCGGTAGTTCAGCCGCCCAAAAGGCAGGACCAGCTTCTGTACCACCTGCCGGGAGAACAGTGTGACCCAGCGCGAAGTCTCTCCAATCTGTTCTGCAAGGCAGGGCTTGGCCTGCCTTGGCCCTCAGGCCAAAGGGAGAATGGTCCCTCTAGCTCCAAGACTGCAGTAAAGGGAGGCTGATCCCTCTAACACATACCGCCCCCAACAGCATAAGCAGTATCTTGGGAGATTTAGCTGTGGAGTGTGGCCCTAAAGACAAGTAGTGGGACTGATCAAACTAGTATGGCACTGAGCGCTCTGGGCAGCTGTATACTTGGCATGGATGCTGGTCCTGATAGCTGGTAGACAGGCTGCTAAAAGGACAGTCACAAATATGGGGGCCCTGGAGCACAGAGCAGAGGGGTCCAGCTGCAGTGTTTGCTGGAGGCAGAGACCAGCCAAGGCAGACATAGAGTGGAGGAGTTACCAAGATCTTGGGAGCTAGGCCCACCTTGCTGCTGAGCTGAGTTTCCTGGACCACCAGAAAGTGGGCAATGGCTTCCAGAAGCTGAGGCTCCCGCAGCCGATGCCGGGCCAGGTGTTGGGCCAAGAGCACCATCACATGGGGAGTCAGTTCTTCAGGTCTTGCCTCTGTGAAGAAAAGCTTGTTAGGCTGGACCATCAGGTCAGGCCTCCTCTTCCCCCCTCCCCACAGGCTAGGTTCTAGCCCTCAGTGTCCTCTGCTCCTGCACCACATCCCCCTCCCCCACACCCACCTGCCTGTGACCCACTCCAGCACCTGCCAGGCTGCGGATCAGCTGCTGCCGTGGATAACGCAGCCATCGTGAGCAGCTCAGGGCAGCTTCCAGCCTCTGCCCACCATGGAGGGCAGGCTGCAGAGAGGGAGGTGGCTTGGAAGGTTTGGGAGAGAGGCGGAACTGGCGCTCCTGCTCCAGGGCACGCCACAGAGGCCCATCGGGTGGAAAGCCTGAGGGAGAGGGGTGGTTGGCAGGCCTGTGAGTGCCTTCAGATTGTGGGGTTAGTGAATCCCCATTCCCCCTCTCCTCGTCCATTTCCTGCATGGGAAGGTGTGCTGGGGTCTAGGTGGAAACGCTGCAGAACCACTGGCTATCATGAGAACCTGAGTTATCAGCACATGGGCTGCAGGGGGGAAAGTGTTACACAAAGATGACCAGTAAGCTCTCCCCTCGGGCCAACTGGGACAAAGCAGCTTCCCACTGAAGGGAGCCTGAGCGAGGCTGGAAGGAATGCTGGGAATGCCGATTGACTCATGTCCGCCATGGACAGGGGAAGGGAAGCTGCAAGTGCACCTCCTCGCAATGCGTCATCCTAGCGCCTGTCCGCCATTTCAGGCCTCTCCGCTGCAGGAACACTGCTCCCTTCTCCCGAGCCCCCTCCAACCCCTCCTCACCAAGTAAGACGGCAAGGTGCAGACACACATGGATGGTGTGAATGTCAAAGGAGGGGCAGTTTCGGATGATGAGTTGACTCAAGTCTTGCAGGGTGGTCTGTTCCACGGGAGGGGGCCGAGGCTGAGACTCCAGGAGCTGGCCCAGGCGACGAAGTGCCACTGGGTAGTGGCAGGCGCGCACCTTGGTGGGGTTCTGGCCCAGCCAGCGTAGCAGTTCCCCAGGACTCCTTGCCTGTTCCAGAAGCCGCTGCAGTCCTTGTACGGGACCGGCCTGGGGACCTCCTCCAAGAGGCCGGTGCCCCCACTTGCTGGGCCCCAAAGAGCAGGGCTGTCCTGGCGGGATCAGCAGCAGGCCAGACAGCCGAGCAGGGGAGGCTTGGGCAGACAGCAGGACTCGAAGCATGGAGTTGGGTGATGAAGACCCTAAGGGGCAGCCCAGAAAAAGGAGGTGAGGTTTTCTCCAAAGGAGCTATTTGCTCGTTACCTCACTCCCCATTCAGAGCAACCCTCTAGGACTGCTCTGCCCCCATCCACTCCTTCCAAACCACACACATCGTAAACCTTGGGTGTGCTGGGGCAGCGCCATTTACAAGGCGGCTGCCATGCACTCTCCCCTCTGGTGTTGCTTACACGTGCCTAGGAGGGCAGGAAGGGCTGGCATCACTTCGTCTCATGGATGTGGAAACCAAGGCCACAGTGGCCAGGAGGTGTAGGCTGAGGTCATTCGCCAGTTAGTGGTGGCACCCAGTATAGAGCCCAGGAGGCCCTAGAGAGATGCCCTCCTGGCTACCTCCTGCTCCCGCAGGAGGAGGTGGTGGCGGTGGCCCAGAGGGTGGAACACGCACACCGAACCGCAGCTGGACACTGCTGGGTTCCATGCTGGGCGTTCCCACTTACCAGCTGCGTGACCTTGGCCAAGTGGCTTCATCTCTCTGCCTGAATCTCTTCACCAGGGAAATGCAACTACAGCTGCCACTCACTGGGCGTGGGTGAGACCCAAGTGCGCATCTTTGCCACGGCACCGACTCGGACATGCTGGGGTCCCCCCACTCCCCGTCCAGCCCGGGGACACCAGGGGACCGTGGCCACCAGCTCACATCAGCTCCCACCCCTCTCCCCAACCTGGTTGGGCCCGTCCCACAGGCGCCACCCGTACATGACTCCCCAGGCCCCGCGCAGATCGCCGCCTCAGTCGGTCTCGGGGCCCGGGGGCCGGGACTCCCCCGCGGCCTCCTCATCCGCGAGTAACACTCTCCGCCATCTTCCCAGCAGCCCCGGGATCGCCACCGGGACGCCAATCCCGGTGCAGCGCTGGCTTGGCCAGCGGAGACGTGGCTCCCGGCAGGCACCGCGAGCCGGGATGCCAAGGGCCCCGCCCCAGCTTCCGGAAGATGCGTGCGCACCCCGGGGCGGGGCCCAGTGCCGAGGGGGCGGGGCCGCGGGACCCCAGGCTGCCGCCAGGGCGACAGGGCGAAGAGAGGAAGTGAGCTCGGCTGGCAGGGGCAGTTGGGCCGGGCCTGTCCTTCGCTGCCTTTCTTCCCAGGGGTCCAGGGCCCAGCCCCCCACAGACACACACTAAGAGTGAAAATTTCACAGTTACTTTAATCTGCACACATGTCATTGACCTCGGCCCCGGTCACATCCCACCACTGTCCGTGCGTCCCTAAATCAGCCCAATGGCTTGGGTCCACAGGCAGAACACTAAGATGGGCCCAAGGGAGTGGTCTGGCTCTGCCCAGGGCCAAGGCAGCGACAGCAGGTGTCTGATCCCGAGGGGCCCACTGTCAGCGAGGGCTGAGGGCCAGCAGCCCTAGGAGGGATCCCCGAGCCGTGCTGCTCAGAGGCAGGGGGTTCCACCAGCCCCCGGAGCCCTCGGCGGCGAAGGGCTGGGCTCCAAGGGAGCGGGAAGAGGCAGGCCGCAGGCGTGGGCCTGGGCAGACAGCAGTTCCCACTGTGCCGTGGGGAGCAACGTCCAGAGGGGCCGGCGATGCTGCCGAGGGCCCTTGGAGGCACTACGGGCGGTACATGGCGAAGGCCAGGAGACTGAGCAGTAGGGTGAAGCCTGCCAGGCCCAGAGTGGCGGTCAGGGGGAAGAAGGGCCGGTACTGGATTTGGCAGTACCACAGCAGGAGTAACAGTAGCAGCAGCAGCGGCAGCAGCAGGCTGCCGATCTCCAGCCCGGAGGGGCCTGGCTCTGACCCCGGCGGGCAAGGGGCATGTGGGGGACCGACCCTCGTGGACACGTGGCAGTGCAGGACGCAGTTGGGGGGGAGGTGAAGGCTGCCGAGGGTCTGTGTGTCGTCTCCTAGCAGTTGCCCTTGGTAGATGAGTCGTACCTGCTGTTCCTGGCCGGGGAACTGGGTCCTGAGGAGAGAGGGACCTGGGTAACAGAGCAGGCCTCAGGCAGTCCTACTTGCTGCCCCAGAACCACACCGCCTAAGCCACCAGGGAAACAAGTGGGCTCCGGTGTGGGACAGGGGCAGCTGGGTTCCCTCCCACATGGGGGACAGCTCACCCACCTCAGGTGGCCCTCCAGCCATAACCCCTGCCCCATTCCACCGCCTGCTCTCCTCCTCTGCTTACCTTTTCAGGGAGCCAATGGTGTCGTGGGGCCAGGCCCTGGCCACCTGTTCTGAATCATTGAGGAATTTCAGCCGCAACACGAGGGGTTCCTGTGAGGAGTCCGGGGGTGGTGCCGCTGCTGTGACCCCTGGACCAGGCTCGGGCTGTGCAGCTGGGCCTCTGTGTCTCAGGCTGGAGGTCTCGGCACCTGGGGCCTCTGCTTGGATGCTGTCAGGGGCTGTCATGACTTGGCCCGGCGACGGGACGGCTGAGGGCTGGGGCGTACTGTCAGTCCCCTCGGCGGTGTGTGTGGAGACCCAGGCGAGTGCCAGCACCAGCAGGCAGGCCAGCACCGCAAACAGGACCGTCACCTCATCACCCACCCCTTCGATCAGGGCCATGGCCCCTGCCTTGCCCGCCAGGCTACCGTGCTGGAGAGGCACAAAAGATCTCATGAAGGGCTGGTTCCCCCCTCTCCCCGCCCCTGGTCCTCCCTAGCCCACCCCACCACCGCTCTCCACTTCCTCCGTTCTCTCACAAAACGCGGGGTATTCTCACTCCGGACATCCCAAACCTGCCTCCTCCTATCTTTTCCTGTTACCCCATCCCAACAGCTAATCTGTCACCTGAGCTCTGGTCTTAACCAACTCCTCGATTTACAAAACCCCCAGCACCTTTTAAGCATCCCCTGAATTTACACTCCTCCACACTTCACCCCAAAGTTACCCTACTTCATCCGGGAAGGTCTGTCTACCCCTTCATCTACTTTGTCCCTAAGCTCATCTTGCCCTTCAGTTGATACTGTTTCTCCATGGGGTAAACCCAGGGCCTCTGCAACCCCATTCACCTCACCCCTACCCCACAGTCAAACCCACCGCCCTGCCGCACGGGACTGCCTCCCGGAGCTTTGCCGCCCACACCAAACGTCAAACTCCGCCCTTAGGCAATCTGGAACCTCTAAGAGCTGCCACCCACTCAACTCGGCCCCCGCCTAGTCCACTCCAGCCCCAACCCGTGGAGGCCTGACTCCGCGTCTGCGCTAGAAGGCTCGCCAAACCCACCCAGCTGCCAGACTTCACCCCCCGCCACACAACGCGCGCGCGCACACACACACACACACACACACACACGCACACTCTCTCCTCCATCACCCCTCCCATGTTCCCTGCCCCCTCCCCGGAGCCGCGGGAGGCCACGGGCGATCCCGGGGCGGGGCGAGCGGGACCAAGCTGGCACCCGGGGCGGCGGGGTGGGCGCGGTCACGGTGCGGGTACTCACCGCCTAGCTCCACCAGCTCCATCTCGGCCCCTCGGGCACTTCCGGGCGGGAGGCGCCGAGGTCGCAGACACCTGAAGCACCCCTCCTTCCCCGCCGCCGCGGTCCGGAGCATTGTGGGATTTGTAGTTCCGTGCCGTCCCCGCCCTCCTCCCTACGGACCCACGTGCGCAGCTCGGCGGGCTCTGGCCCCTGCTCGCTTGATCACTGAGGAGGAGAGACTGGCAGGGGCGGCTTGGGAGGTTGGGCTAGTGCGCAGAGGTTGGGGCGGTTTCAGGAACCGCCCCCTCCGCTGCCGGCGACCAGGGCAGGTGTGGTTCCAGGCGCCAACGTCAGCTGGAGCACGTCAGAGCGCTCCTGTTGGTGGTGCAGTGATGAAAGCGTTGCAGGACTCTGCTGGCCCCTATCCCGGCCTACCCTTATGTAGGAGTGGCTGACCCCTGGGATGCTTTACCAGGCAGGCTGAAGATGCCATTCCCCACCTTCTGCTTGTCCTCTCCCCTGGTCCCCTGCAGGACTGTGAAACAAACATGGGCTGTTCAACCAGGCATGCACATACAATGCTTAGCAGCCTGACCTGCCGTGGACTAGTAAATGTTCTTGGATTTAGGGCCTGGCACGATGGCTGATTGGCTAAATCCTCACCTTGCAAACGCCAGGATCCCATATGGGTGCCACTTCATGTCCTAGCTGCTTCACTTCCCATCCAACTCCCTGTTTGCAGCAAGGAAAGCAGTAAAGGGCAGCCCAAAAGCCTTGCGATCCTGCCACGTGGGAGACCTGGAAGAAGCTCCTGGTTCCTGGCTTCGGATCAGCTCAGCTGGAGCAAATGCGCCTATTTGAGGAGTGAAGCAGCAGATGGGAGATCTTTTTGTCTCTTTCTCTCTGTAAATCTGCCTTTTCAATAAAAATGAATCTTTTGATAAATATGTTTTGAATTTGAGTTTTATTTTTTTCCCTAAAACGTACTTTCTGCCTCCATTCTGACAAATGAGTGGATGGAAGGTTTTATTAAATATGTGTGAAAGCCACAGTGGATGTTTGTTTGTCTTAGCATTAGGACACACCCTCTACCTAAACCTGGCTTGTAAACTGAGTCAATAGAGTATTACAAAGGATGTTCAGTGCCAGCCTAGTCTGGTCTAATCCTTGTGATTCTTCTCTGCTTCCTCTGAACTTCTCACATCCTGGATTTTTACAGGCCAGCCTAGATTAAAAGTAATCTACCCTAGTTACCCAGAGCGTAAGCCTACTTGGAGCACACTCCGAATGATACCTTGCGAACGTCAGTTTAGACATGTGACATACAAACCTAATCTTTAGTTCCTTTCTTCACATTCATCCAAATAATCATCCCACAAACATGTGTTAGCAGTACATGAACTCCAGCCACGGCACAGAGCAAAGTCCACAGGCAGCGAGGATACAGTGGTGAACCAGACCCTCACCCTGTCTCCCTCACAGGACTCACTGCAGACACCCATGTGTGAATGGGCCAGCAGTACTAAGGCAGGTGTGTGATTACTGGTGTGAGGAACTGAAGAGCCCCCATCCTTGCTATCTTTCTTACACAACATATTCAGGCAATTTCTTGCTGTCAATTCTATTGAAATGTTAACTAAAGGAGATGTTAGTTACTGGTTTTAAAAAATCACAGAGCAGGGCCCCGCACGATAGCATAGTGGTTAAAGTTCTTGCCTTGCATGCACTAGAATCCCATATGGATGCCGGTTCTAATCCCAGCAGCTCCGCTTCCCATCCAGCTCTCTACTTGTGACCTGGGAAAGCAGTAGAGGATGGCCCAAAGCCTTGGGACCCTGTACCCATGGGAAACCTGGAAGAAGCTCCTGGCTCCTGGCTTTGGATTGGCTCAGCTCCAGCCATTGAGACTGCTTGGGGAGTGAACCATCGGATGGAAGATCTTTCTCTCTGTCTCTCCTTCTCTCTTTATATCTAACTTTCCAATAAAAATAAAATAAATCTTAAAAAAAAAAAATCACAGAGCTCTTGGGCCTGGCTCGGTGGTGTAGTCCTCGCCTTGACTGCACCAGAATCCTATATGGGCACCAGTTTGTGACCTGGCAGCCCTGCTTCCCATCCAGCTCCCTGCTTGTGGCCTGGGAAAGCAGTCAAGGGCAGCCCAAAGCTGTGGGACCCTGCTTCAGTGCGGGAGACCCCAAAGAGGCTTTGGCTTTGAATTGGCTCAGCTCTCGCCGTTGCGGTCACTTGTGTTGGTTTGAGGTATAGTAGATGGGTCATATGGCGGGCAGATCTGTCCAGCTTGGCCCTGAGAAGTGACGTGTGTGTAGAAAAGGTGATGGCCGATTTACTGGCTGGGATCACTTCCCTGTGCCTGCCACCCCTTGTGGATTCCAGGAAATGTTACGGGGTGAGGGTGGGGCAGGGACTAGGACTATGAACCCCTTTTGGAAATGAGAATGTGGGCTCTCTGACCCAGGAGACAGTGGAACGACAGAATGGACAAGGGACTAAGGAACTATATGGGGGTGGGCAGCAGAAGCAGGCACATTTGATTCGCGCCTCTTCTTTCCTGGCATATCAACTGCTTCTGGCAACATTCAGCGATCCTTCTCATAGGAAGGGTCTTCTTGCACAGGCTGCTACAGGAAGACTGGGATGGGAAACCTTAAAGCTCCAAGTGCCACTTCCAACACCCGCCCAAGGAGAATTTTAGAACTGGAAATAAGAGCCGGGAACCCATCCCAGCCTCGGAGACGCAGCCAGCAGTGCAGAACCCGGGCGGAGAGCCACGGAGAGAACCTGGGCGGCGGGGTGGGCTACAGTTAGACCTCAGGGCCTTGAGCACCTGGAGCAGGTGCGGCACCTCTCTGAAGACAGGACACCGCCTAGACAGCGCCGCACCGAGGCTGGGACCGCCTCCTCTGCCTCCAATCTGCACCCTGAGGCGCAGGACACCGCTTGGGATACCCGCCCAGACCGGTGCAGCGAGAGGCGGGGTGGACAGCCAGGCCTTGGGAGGAGGCCGGGACAGCGGTACCCTTTGAGCGAGCGGCCCTCGAGGCGGCGTGGGAGGGGGCTCGGGCTGAGGAGGCGGAAGGGCCGCGGCCGGTGGGAGGGCCCCGGGCGCCAGGGCTGGAGTGTGCGGCTTGGGGGTGGAGGCTGCAGGGCGGGCGAGCGCGCGAGGGGCGGGGGCGGCGGGGAGGGGGCTCGGGCTGCGAGTGCCGGAGCTGGCGGGGGCGGCTGTGCGTGCGCATGACGTGTGGGGAGGGCCCGGGCCGCGCGCTCCCGGGCCGTTGTTGTTGCCGCTGGAGGCTGCTGCTCCGAGGCAGCGGGATCGCGGTCCCGGGAAGCGCCCGGCAGCGGCGGCCCAGAGCGTGCGCGGTGGTGCCTGCCGGCCTCGGCCCCCGGCCCTCGGCCCCATGCATTAGCTCCGTGCCGCCGGCTCCGTAGTCCCGGCCCCGCCAGCCCCCCTCGCGCCCGCTCGCCGCGGCTGCTGCCGCCGCCGCCGCCGCCGCGCCGCCCCGGGCCCCAGCCGGGCCCGCTTCGGGCCCCGCGGCTCCGGAGCCATGAACTTCCAGGCGGGCGGCGGACAGAGCCCGCAGCAGCAGCAGAGCCTGGCGGCTCCGGGGGCCGGCGGCGGCGGTGGTGCGGGGGGCGGCGGGCAGTTCGGCGGTGCGGGGCCGGGGGCCGGGGGCGGCGGCGGCCCTTCGCAGCAGCTGGCCGGCGGGGCCCCCCAGCAATTCGCGCTCTCCAACTCGGCGGCCATCCGGGCCGAGATCCAGCGCTTCGAGTCCGTGCATCCCAATATCTACGCCATCTACGACCTGATCGAGCGCATCGAGGATTTGGCGCTGCAGAATCAGATCCGGGAGCACGTCATCTCCATCGAGGGTGAGCGGAGCCGGGGGCTGCGGGAGTCGGATGCGGTGTCCCTCAAGCCCTGGCCACGCTGTCTGGGCCAGGGGTCCTGGCGCGCCTGCGGTCGGTGACACGCGGTTTGCTGGTCGGCGCTGCGGACCCGGCCTCTAGGATTTGCCCGGTCTCGGTTGGGGGCACACTTCGAAGCTGGGGTCGGATCTTGTTCTTGGTGCCCCAGTGTGTGCGAGGGCAATGTTGTTCGGGGGATGAGCGCGCGCCCCGTCGCAGAGGTCCAGGGGCCTGGGCCCTGAGCTAGTTAGGCATGTCGGTAGAGGGTGGGCGCGGCAGAGGACCTCGGAGGGCCCCGGGGTGGGGGGTGAGGGGACGTGGGGCTGTGACCCGGGAAGCTTCTCTTAGTTGTTGTCCGTGGGGCGGGGACCGGGGCGTCTAGTTCGTGGATGGCAGCCTTCCCGGGCCCTGTGCCCGCGGGCCTCGGAGGGTGGTTCTGGCCGCGGCGCCCTCTTCCGACGCGCATTCTCCTGCTGCCGCCGCGGCCAGGCGGGGACGCAGGCCAGGCCTGGCGCGCGGGGCTGGGGCGCCGCGACGGCGTGGGAGGTACTGGCGGGTCGGTCTACGTGCTTGCGGGATCACGCGCGCAGCCGGACACCCCTCGTGGGCCGCTTGTTTGAGAACTGCTGACTGACCTGCAGGGATGCTTCACCTCGCATTGTGGACAGAAAAGCTCCCGGCCACTCTGGTGTCCGGTGTGCCTTTCTACGGGCTAGTGGGCCTTTGAGTTTTGGGCTGCGGCAGGGCCACAGGAAGTGGGGACACACTGCTTTCGGAAGCCCCACGACCCCTGATGTCGCAGGCACCCCCAGTGGCACGGTGACCTTCGAGTGTGCATGGCCAGATGGGCCTCTCCCTGGGCCATCTGCTTCCTCCTTCAGCATGGGGGATGCCCACCAGCAAGCAGGTGGTGGAGTGGGCCTGGTAATCCATGGAGAGCCAAAGGCCTTGGCCCTCTCTTCCTGTCCTGAGTGAGGTTCAGGGGCTCCTGCCTCTCGCACCCTCTTTCTGATTTCCGAGGTCCCACGAGCTGGAGGACAGATACTTGGGTGTGTGGAGTGGAGAGCTGGCCTTAGACTTGGGGGCTTGCCCTTCTGCTGTGATGTTTTAGTCTGGCCCTTTCTCCAGCTGGCTCCCATCTCTTCCCTCTCAAGATTTGAGTTCAATGTGAGCTAATTAGGTAATGGGAAAAACTCATTAACACAGATCTGGGTAAATGGCCTGGATCAGCGCTGTGGCTGGGGACTGCGAGGTGGCATTTGTGTAAGCCAGGGGGCCCCAGAGGCAAGAGACGACCAGTTTTATCTCTTGAATATGAGGAGCTGAAGTATGGGGTGGTGGAGGGGGAGGAACCCGTAGCCTACAGCTTCACCTGGCTTTGGAGGAAGTGAGTTTTAAACTCCAAGGTGGCTTAACCCCAGTCCCTTTTGCAAATGTGGAGACTGGTGGAGGGGCTTGGGAGAGGGATGAGTTGGCTGCTCTGGAGTCATTTCCAAAGGAGGGAAAGGCCGGACGCTGCCCTGCAGCTGTGTCCAGCTCCCCGGAAGGTGTCTGGTTGGGCATCTTGTGTGACGTGAAGGCAGGGACTCCTGGGGTGCATTTGGGTTTTTACCTCCATCTTAAATTCAACACAACAAGCAGGATTTCCCCTTCTGGAGCAGCCCTGCTCCCCCAACAACTTCCCCATTGTGGTTTGGAAATACCCCGGGCTCCCATCTGCTTAGCCTGCACGCTGGCTCTCACTGTCGCGAAACCCTGGGACCCCGATGTCTCACTGTCACCAGACCCAGCCAGCTGCTCCACACACATCCCTCCCCAGCTCTCCGCCCCGATCCTTGACCCCTCCTGGAGGACCCCCACTTCCCAGGTTTTGCCTTCTCCTGCTTTTTTGTCTCCAGTCTCCAAGCACCTATCTTGACTACCCCTCCTCCCTGCTTGCTTTCCCACTCCTGTCGCCCTAGCTTTTCTGCTGTCGGCAGGCTTAAAAAAAAAAAAAAAAAAACTCCTTCCATTTTTGCCCTATATGCTTCCTGTGGTGGAACTTCTCTCCATCTGCCCTACCAGATTGCCATGTCCTGCAACGCGCCGTCCCCATCTCTCTCTGGGGAAAGAGAGGAGTGGCTTCTCCAGGCATTTCCCAGCTCACCCCAAGCTGGGACTGAGCCCCCCACCAGGACCCGCAGACCTGAGCAGTTACATAAACCCATCCCTTCTCAAGAAGGCTGCAGCCTGTGTCTCCTGGAGTGCGAGCCCTTGGGTGGAGAGGGCGGCGTTTCCAAGGTGCCTCGCGAAGCCTCCTTCTTGTTAGCTCTCAGGGGGAGATGTGTGCCTCCTGCCTCAGCCTGCGACCTGGGCGCTGCAGTCACAATCCATTAGGCCGCGAGGCAGTGCGGTGCAGTGGGCACTGTGCCCTCCTGACCCCTCTCTGCTTCTCTCAGTGACCCCTGGGCCCAGACCCAGGTAATGTACATTCGGCTTCCCTGTGTCTCAGGACTTGAGAGGAGTAGACTGTGTTGGAAATTCCATCCCTAACGAAGGTCAAGGAAAGAGAAAACCTGAGCGTTGCTTGGTCTTAGGCATTGAGAGCTGTGTAACCATGGGCAAGTCTGGGAGCTGGCAGCTGCTGCTGCTTTTTTCTTTTAAGATTTATTTTACTTTTTTATTGGAAAATCAGATATAGAGAGAAGGAGAGACAGAGAGGAAGATGTTCCATCTGCCTACTCACTCCCCAAACAGCCGATCCAAAGCCAGGAGCCCGAAGCCTCTTCTAGGTCTTTCACACAGGTGCAGGGTCCCAAGGCTTTAGGCCATCCGCAACTGCTTTCCCAGGCTACAAGTAGAGAGCTGGATGGGAAGTGGGGCTGCTGGGATTAGAACCTGTACTCATATGGGAATCCCAGCACATGCAAAGTGAGGACTTTAGCTGCTAGGCTACTGCACTGGACCCGGCTGGCAGCTTCTTAATCATCCTTGGCTTGCTGGTAGGAAACTGAGGCGTGGAAAATGTCAAGAGAGACCTAAGCTGGTATGGAAAGGGACACCCTGGTGTCTTGGCTCCCACTTGGCATTCTTTCTCTTCCCGGGAAGAGGGCCCTTGACTTGTGTGCTTCTCCTGGCTGTGTCCTAGAGAGATGAAGGAGGCAGCGGTGCCCTGGACTATAACCCAGATGGAGCAGGGCCGAGGAGAGAGGGGCAGCCATCAGTCATGTGAGCCTGGGATTCTGGGCCAAGGCACCCAGGAGCCAGGAGAAGCAGCCAGCTTCCCGCAGGTGGTCTGGAAAGGCCTGTGGATCGGAGCAGGTGTGTGTGGCTCGGGCAAAGGCCATTCCCCTGAGGGCAGGGCAGGCTGGGGAGAGCCGCTGGTGGGGAGGGAGGCTTAGAACAGCTGGTGTTTCTGGTTAAGGGCTCACAGTCCCAGCCTGGAAGTAGTGTGACCATGTGTGTGCAGGAACCCAGCTTTGTCGGAGGTGACTTGTTTGTTCTTTGCCGTCCCCCCAGGCTTTTCTTTGTGTGTTTAAACAGCGACTCTGGGTTTGAATCAGCGTCACCCTCACCTTCCTGCACCGCACTCAGTTCCCAGTTTGCCTTGGGATGGGTACATCCTTAAGGGAGGAGAGGAGAGCTGTGGGGTTCTCCTGTTGGCTTCAGGGGGCACCAGCAGGGGCCAGGTGCGTCAGAGGGAGCAGGCGCCATTCTTCTCTCTCCCCCAGCCTGGGATTTTAGAATTGGTCTGGCATTTCCTGTTTGTCTTGTGCTTTGGTCCTGGAGTCGTCCTGTGTTGGGGAACTGGAGATGACGGTATCCATTTTCGAGCTAGGGAAGCGTTCTCCTGAGCCAGCTGGCTTTTCTTCCTGTTGGCAGTAGTGGCCGGAAGAGTCACCTGGGACCTGCTGTATTTCCTACATTGTTGAGGCTCCCTAGGAACCCAAGTGGGGAGGTTGGGACCCATGTCAGTCACTCTGTCAGGGCCGTGCTGATGCTGAGGCTGTTGGGGAATTAGGGCCTGGGACCATGCTACCTGTGTAGGTCTTTGTACAGGAGCGTTCTAGGAATTCTGAAAAAGAGGAAACCCCTGTGGGTGCCAGCTGCATTTGTTCCACATCCATTGATTTGGCTCCTACTGGGTGGCCCAGTTGCAGGTGGCACTGTGGAAAGCAGAACAAAGAGGAGGAAAGAAGAGAAGATTGGAAGGGTTGGGTTCAGCAGGCATCAGGAAAATGGCTCAGCAGATGGGAGGTGCTGAGCGGTAAAACCCAGGTATTTGAAAAACTGGGGCAAAGCCTAGAGACTGGGGAAGATGCACTGACACGCCTTGCTCCAGATCCAGAATGGGGATGGATGGCAGCAGCAGCCCGAGCCTGATCACGCTGTGTGTGGGACCTCAGGTGTCAGTCAGGAGGATTTCCATCTGTGACCATGGAGACAGTCCTTGTGCCCCAGTACCATAGACCTCCATCTTTCTGCCTGGTTTCTCTCCGTTATAAAGTGTGTGATAGGCAGCAGAGCCTGGGGTTTCCCAGGCAGAGGAATGGGATCCTGAAGCCAGCCGTGGCATGAGATGGCTGTCCCTGGCTTGCACCTTTGAGTCCCTTCTGGGATAGGTGGGTAGAACACTAGTGGATGAGGTTTAAGTGCTGCCTCTCTAGTTTTTTATTTTTTAAGGTTTATTTATTTATTTTATTGTTCATTAGGAAGTCGGAATTACAGAAAGAGAAAGAGAGATAGAGAGATCTTCCATCTGATGGTTCACTCCTCAAATGGCCACAATGGCTTGAGTGGGGCCGGTCTGAAACTAGGAGCCAGGGGCCTCCTCCAGGTCTCCCACATAGGTTCAGGACCCCGCTTTCCCAGGAGCAGCAACAGGGAGCTGGATCGGAAGTGGAACAGCTGTGATTCAAACTGGCCTCCATATGGGATGCTGGCACTTCAACCCATTTGAAGAGGTGGCACCTTCACCTAGTGTCACAGCCCTGTCCCCTGACGCTTTCTCTTAATATGGGCTTATTTCTATCGCTCTGTATTTATTCTTTTTAAAGATTATTTATTGGAAATGCAAATTTACAGAGAGAAGGAGAGACTGTGACAAAGATCTTCCGTCCACTGGTTCAGTCCCCAAGTGTCCACTATGGAGCTGAGCTGATCCGAAGCCTGCAGCTTCTTCTAAATTTGGTTTTAAAGATTTATTTTATTTTTATTGGAAAGTCAGATATACAGAAAGGAGGAGAGACAGAGAGGAAGATCTTCCTCCTGTTCCCTCCAAGTGGCCGCAACGGCCAGAGATGTGCTGATCTAAAGCCAGGAGCTTCTTTCGGGTCTCCCATGTAGGTGCGAGGTCCCAAGGCCTTGGGTCATCCTCAACTCTTCCCAGATGATAAGCAGGGAGCTGGATGGGAAGCAGGGCTGCTGGGATTAGAAGCAGCACCCATATGGGATCCTGGTGCGTGCAAGGCTACTGTGCTGGGCCCTGTATATTTCAAGAAGGTTTGGAGCGGGCGCTTCCTCCTGCAGGGGATGGTGTATCCCGGGACGGGTCAGGCAGGAGTGTGGAGTAGGTTGCAGTCATGCCATGTGCACAATGGGGACCCCTCTGCCAGATTCTGAGGCTCTGATATGAAAGGAGTGGCTGCCTTTCCTGGAAGGCATTGGTCAGGGGAGACGCCCAAACAGCAGCCTATGTTACCTTATATGCAGCAAATTCTGAGTTTGTTTGTATTTATTTATTTATTAAAGATTTATTTACTTGAAAGAACAGAGAGAGAGAGAGGGAGATCTCGATCTCTCTGCTATAGTTCGTTGCCTATATGACCACAATGGCTGGGCTGGTCCAGGCTGAGGCCAATAGCCTGAAACTCCAGCTGGACATCCCACCTGGAGATGGATGTGAGGGTCTGGCACTTGGATCAGCTCCTGCTGCTCTCCCAGATGCATTAGCAAGGGGTTAGGTTGGAAATGCAGCAGCCAGGAGAGGAAGCTTGTTGCACCTCTAGGCTAGCTCTAGCATTTTTCTTTTTTTAAGGGTAGCGACCGTGTCAAAGTTATCATTGCTCTATTTTATGTATTTATCTGAAAAGCAGACGGAGAGAGCTTCCACATGCTGGTTCATTCCCCCAAATGCTCATGTCATCCTGGCTAGAGCCAGGCCAACACCAGGAGCCAGGAACGCCTCCGTCCTGGTCTCCCACCTGAGTGACAAGAAACCTAATTACCCTGAGTCAGCAGTGCTGCCTTCCGGGCCTGTGCTGACCGGAACCTGGAGTGAGGAGTGG
Organism: Ochotona curzoniae; assembly: GCF_017591425.1. NCBI lineage: Eukaryota > Metazoa > Chordata > Mammalia > Lagomorpha > Ochotonidae > Ochotona > Ochotona curzoniae. The sequence goes on along the minus strand of NW_024467095.1, from coordinate 20,162,138 downwards.
AACCTGGAGTGAGGAGTGGCGCCTGGCCTGCCCCAGGCCTGCCCCAGGCCCTTGGCTGGATGCTGGTGGGTTAGCAGGCTTCCAGGCCTCAGGCTGAGTGACTGCCCCAAGGAAGCTCTTCCGAGAGACAAACCCTTCTGGAGTGTGATTTCAAAACTTCCAGAATACAGGTTGAAGTGGAATGTGGACTTCGCGTTCCTGCTCTCAATTTCTTCTGGATGTTGAAATCTCCGAGGGAACGGGTGGCCCTCTGTGCCGTTCTCCGTGCTGTCAGCAGAGCGATGCTCGCTCAAGATTTTTTTAAATTTTTAAAAATTTGTTTAAATGTGTTTCATCCTTAACTTAAAGGATGAAAGTAAATCTATGTTTATTACAGCAATTCCAATGTAACCGGAAGCCAAAAAAATATGCTTCCTCCCAATCTTGTATTTTTTTCCATCAGCTACTGATGGTTTGATTTTAAATTTTCTGCTTTTTTTTTTTTTAAGATTTTATTTCTTTTTATTGGAAAGGCAGATTTATGGAGCGAAGAAGAGATAGAAAGATCTTCAGGGCCCAGCGTGCTAGCCTAGCAGCTAAAGTCCTCACCTTGCACGTGCCAGGATCCTATAGGGGCGACGGTTTGTGTCCCGGTGGTTCCGCTTTCCATCCTGTTTGCGTCCTGGGAAAACAGTAAAGCACAGCCCAAAGTCTTGGGACCCTGCCCCCTGTGGAAGACCCGGAAGAGACTCTTGGCTAAGCTCAGCTCCGGACGTTGTGGTCACTTGGGGAGTGAATCATCAGACAGAAGATTTTCCTATCTGTATATCTGACTTTGCAATAAAAATAAATAAATCTTAAAAAAAAAAAAGAAGGAGGAAAGAAAGAAAGGGCCCGGCATGATAGCATAACAGTTGAAGTCATTAAGCCCTGCGGTGTGGCCTAGTGGCTAAAGTCCTTGCCTGAATGCGCCAGGATCCCATATGGGCATCACTTCCAATCCCGGCAGCTCTACTTCCCATCCAGCTCCCTGCTTATGGCCTGGGAAAGCAGTGGAGGATGGCCCAAAGCTTTGGAACCCTACACCCGTGTGGGATACCCAGAAGAAGTTCCTGGATCCTGGCTTTGGATCGGCATAGCATCGACTGTTGTACTCACTTGGGGAGTGAATCATCAGACGGAAGATCTTCTTCTCTGTCTCCCCTCCTCTCTGTATATCTGATTTTCCAATAAATAAATAAATCTTAAAAAAAAAAAAACCCACAAAACCCAGTTAAAGTCCTTGCCTTGAACACTCCAGGATCCCATATGGGCGCCAATTCTAATCCTGGTGGCCCCAGTTCCCATCTAGCTCCCTGCTTGTAGCCTGGGAAAGCAGTCGAGGATGGCCGAATGCTTTGAAATCCTGTACCCGCGTGGGAGACCCAGAAGAGCTCCTGGCTCCTGTCTTCGGATTAGCTCAGTTCCAACTGTTGGTGGGGTTTGAATCAACGATGGAAGATCTTTCTCTCTCCCTCTCTGTAAATCTGCCTTTCCAATAAAAATAAATAAATCTTTTTTAAAAAAGAGAGAAAGTAAGATAGATCTTTAGTCTGGTGATTCACTCCCCAAATGGCTACAACACCTGGAGTTGAGCTGATCCAAAGCCAGGAGCCAGGAACTGTTTTGGGTCTCCCACATGGGTGCAGGGTCCCAAGGCTTTGGACCATCCTCGACTGCTTTCTCAGACCCCAAGCAGGGAGCTGGATGGGAAGTGGAGCTGCCGGGGCCATATGGGATGTTGGTGCTTGGAGGTGTGGAGGATTAGGCAATTGAACCATCATGCTGAGGCCCTAGAAAGGTGTGTTGCTGTGTTTTTGGGTGGTAGATGTCCCTGTGGGAGAAGAGGAAGCAGCTGGATTAGGCTGTAACAAGGAGCCCAGGACTTCTTCCAGGTATCCTATGTGGCTGGTGGGAAGCCAGGAACTTGAGCCTGCCCTGCTGCCTGCCAGGCTATGCCTTAGCAGGAGACTGGGTGGGAAGCAGAGGAAGGACTCGGATCCAGGATGTGAGCATCCCAAGGTGTGACTTCACCTGCCGTGCCACAAAACATGCCCCAAAGCCACCTTGGTTACCTGTTAACACGTGCAACAGAGCCAGCACTGCGCCTGGCACATTGCATACAGAAGTTAAACGCGAGTCCTTATTCTAGAAGAGGGCACGGGATCCTGTGTGAGGAACCTCAAAGGAAGATGGTGGGATTAGGGGTCTCTGTTTTATGACTCTCGCTGCCCTGACAGTTGCCAGGTGCACTGGGCCTGTTCTCTGCTCCCTTTCCTGGCTCCTCCTTCTCTCCAGGTAAAGGGAAGGATACATGGAATGACTTTCCTTGTCTTCATTACCACTAATTTTCATTACTGTTGATGGATTTTTTTGGGGGGGGGGCAGTTATTTGCACTGTGCTTAACCCTATTTGTATCTTATTTTCCTGTTGGTTTGTTAGTTGACTTCTTATCAAGCCTAGGATGGTTTTAATCCTCTTCACATGTATATTTTTCTAGATCACACATTGTCCTATTGGTTGGAAGTCAGGCCCTTACTCTCAGAGCTAGCTCAGCCTCACAGTGGCTGGAGCTGAGCTCATGGAGCCTCTCACTGGCCACCATGGCAGGCTGTCCTCACCCCCGCCCCACGCTGGGTCCGGGTGGATGGGCCCTTGGTACTTCTGTGCCTGTCTTCTGCGTTGAACCAGTTTTGTTTTCCTCCTTGTTGTCATCCCTGTACCGCCTAGGGCACTTTATCTGTCACCTTTTCATTGGATGTTTCTTTGCCTTGCAACAGAAAAGCCCAACCCAGGCTTATGGAGTGGAATTAAAACTCCGTCATGGAGGTCGGCGAGCCTTAAAGATCCAGACTGCACCCCCCCCATGCCGGGTGTGGCAGGGCTGCGGGGGTCCAGCTCTGCTCCTGCCCGCAGCCGTGCTCGCTGCCTCTGCTGGGGCTTTGGCAGGAATCTCATGTCACTTCTCTGCTGGAGGATTAGTGTCCAGTAGACCCCAGAGCCTCATGTTTGAGAAGAGTTGTGAAGCTCTCCAAAGGTCTGCTTTGGCTCAGTTACTGCTTCTAGATTGTTCCAGACTGTCAGTGATGTGGTTGAAGCCCTGCATGGAGCAGTGCTTAAAGCCCCGACTGCCTAGGTTTGCACCCTGGATTGTCACCCCATCGCGTTGCAGCGGAGTGATGGGGGAAGGTTCCTTGGCGTCTCTGTGCCCGGGCCGTGGCACTGGGGGAATGAGGATGAGCGGCAGGCGGATCATGGTGTAGGTGTGAGAGTGGAAGCTGCTAATACATGCACAGCTTTGAGTGCTCTCCACTGGGGAGCCGGAGCCTCATCGCTCACCAGTCAGGTTGTCACAGTTGCCTTTGCCAGGGTCACAGTGAGGTGATGACTTGTGAAATCCCACAAGCGAGTGTGTTTCTGGAACCCCAGTTGTGAGTGTGGAGGTGGGTAGAGAGCTTGGGGTGTGTGGGTACAATCTGGCCAGGCCAGGGGCAGGGGTGCCTAGGGCACAGGCCCCGGGACAGGGCGGTATGTGTGTCTGTATATGTGTATCTCAGGTTGGGGGGGCTGTGACTCAGCATTGTCTTTCTTGCATCGTCATGGTCTGTTGAAAGTATCTTGTCCGCTTCGGCAGTGTCTGATAGACCTAGATGAGTCACATGTATAAATTAAAATCTCCAACAGGTATAAAGAAAAGGTACATCCAGTTTTAACACTGTGTCTCATTTAACTCAAGACAGCATAGATATTGTCATGTCAAGTGTCCTAGTCTCCACGGGGAGCCATGAGCTGTCTCCTGTGGCATGTCCGTGCTGCGGCTTCAGGCCCTGCCTGGCACCTCTGTGCTTCCGTGCGGGCCTTTTTGCCTTTGCATGGCATTTCCATGACCCAGTGGCCACCTGTGTCCGGGAGGAGCCATTCCGATGTATAACCTATAAGATAACAGAGAAGCACCTGGTGGCTATTAAAACACAAAACAAAACAAAACAAAACAAAACAAAATGCAGTGGCAGAAGGCAGGAGTAGGTTCTTTCTGCTGTCCCTTTTCAAATGGTTGTATTTAATTTTTTACAAAGGATGTGCTACCCAGATAAGAACTGCCATTTTCTGGCAGGCACTTAACAAACATGAATTCAGCCGAGTCCGTGGTGATGGCTAGCAGACAGATGCATTGAATGAGCTTTTACTGAACTCACAGCACTCTTGGGGTCCCTATGCATCTCCTATACTTCTGTTGTGTGGGTTTCCTGAAGTGGAATCGTGAGTCAGGCAGCTCAGTCTGAGAGTGGTGGTGTGGACAGCTAGCCTGGCACCTGTTCTTGCAACACCATGCCGTCGTGCTATGCCCGGGGTCTGGTGGGCTGCAGGGTGGGCGTCTGGGCAGCTGGCAGCCTCTGGTTCGCTGATAGGCACTCCCTCGGCAAGTCTGCCAAAGCCTTCCTCAGCAAAGGTTGTGGTGGTTCTTGCTCCCTGTTTTAGTAAGAGGTATGTGTGTATGTTCCTTAACTTCTGCTGAGTGGTGTTTATCCAACTCTCAGCTGGGGTGCACTGGGAGCCCTGTGTAACATCTCAGACAGGGATGTCCCAGGCCGCCTCAGGTCCCACTGGGAGAGGGCGGAGGGGATCATGATATGCTGAATTCACTGACTTTTCAGCTTCTTTTTGAGCTTCTCTCATCCTACCCTGGGTCAGCCATGGAACCTTGGGCCATCGGCTCTCCTGCCCTTGGATGCCCTAAGGATGCTCGGTAGGAGGTGCCATTTGAGGGGTCCACATCCTGCTTGGAGCCCTCGGCCTGGGTGCTGAGCCACAGTACAGCTTATGAAGGATGTGCCCCATTTACATGAGGCAAGAGTGAGCTCATAGCAGCTGAGCTGGAGTCCACAGTTCCTCTGTGGGGATGACAGGGTAGGATTTAAAGTCCTAGAAACCCTGCTCCAAGACCCACCTTCAGTTCCCAAGCACAACCTCCCCTGCCCCTGCCCAGGACCCAGCCCCTACTGGCTCCTGCCCTTGGGCCTCTGCTCGCTCGCTGCCCAGCAGCCTGGCCTGCTTGGCTGGGAGCCGCCCCACATTGGCCTCCTGCTTGGCAGCCCCCTCCCAGACTGGCTCACTTCAGGCTTCCCCTCCTTCCCGCCACTCCGCCCACCAAAGCCTTCCCTGGCCTTGATCCCACAGCAGCGCTGTTGGCCCAGAATGCCGCCTCCCCCGCTGGCATGTGTCACGTGCTGCTGGCTGCTTCCTCGCTGAATGCTGAGTCCCGAGTCCCTGACGCAGGGGGACTTCAGCCAGCAGGGAGCTGCCCCACTTCTGTACTGGGTCAGAAAAGCCCTGCTGTGGTGCCCTGGGGCAGCTGTGGGGCTGCCTGCTGGAGGCAGAAGAGCGAGAGAGGGACTTGGAGACCGCCAGGCAGTGGGTTTGTGAAGGCCTGGGAGCTGCCTTGGGCTGGGGCCTGGGGGACCTGTGAATGCCCTGAGGGGTCAGAGATGAGACTTGGGAGTTGGCAGGACGCTTAGTTGCCCTGCTTCTTGGTACACACTCCTGCTGGGCTGTCAGGCTCGGTCTCTGTGCAGGAAGGAGAGGCCTTGGGAAGTGCTGGCCTGAGCGATGTTGGGATGGCCGAAGAGCTGGGATCTGGGGCAGAGCAGTGGGGTGCAATGACCCTGGTGAGAGTGGGCTCTGAGAGCTAAGGACACTGCCCTGCAGTAATGCGCCCGCAGCTGCGCTGCCAGGAGTACTTCTGTGGAGTGGGGAGCCCTCAGCCTGAGAGGTACAGTGGGGTGGGTGTCCATTGAATCCAGGTTGGGGGATGACACACTCGGGGGTGGGGGCGGTGTGTGGCGTGTAGACAGAGCCTGGTCTCATATGACGTAAGAGCAGCTGTGAGCCATCCAGGGTATTCCCACATGGAGGGAATCATCCCGTGGGGTGGGGCAGCAGTGCCACAGCCCTTCCTTCCCTCATGTGCCCAAAGCTTGATCAGGGGTAGGATTTGTTTTCATGACAGATGGGATGGGGGGAGGACGGGGCATAGCCCTACCCAGCAGCAGTGCTTAGAGTGGACCGTGTGAATGGCATTGACGTGGGGACATTGCTGTGAGCTGGAGATAGGGGTGGGGGCAGAGGGCCACGTCTCTGGCACCAGGGCAAAGTTGTGTTGGTGGAAAAGCAAAGCATTCTGTCTCCAGAGTATCTCCAGCATACATGTGCAGGGAAGCGGTCAATTCCACATCCTGATCTGAGGTTCAGGGACAGCCAGGGGATTGCTGTTGGGAACTGGCCACCATGAGAGGCCCCACCAAAACATGGTTTTCCTGGAGTAGCAATTTCATTATGAAAATTGCTGGCATATGGGGGGGAGGGTTTGGGGAGGGGTGGGGGGGAATTCCAGTGCCTATAAAACTGTGTCACATAATGCAATGTAATTAATAAAAAAAAAAAAGAAAGAAAAAGAAAGAAAAGTGCTGGCATCGCATCGTGTGTTTTTAAAATTGTTCAGGCATGCCACCCCACACTGGGTGTTGGTGCTGCGGATATTACAAGATTAACAGTTCTTACTGAGAGGGATGAGTCCCAGGGTGCCAAGCTTGGACAGCGGGATGGGCTCTGCTGTTTTAGGGAGAACATCAGCACAAGGGTGGCTTTCAGGAGCTGGATGCTGCCTGCCGTGCCGACCTATCAGCTGTTGGAGCATCCTTGCACTGTGTCGGTGATCCACCCCCTGCTTTGCAGGTGCAGCCTCCCTGATGTGAGGATGCGGAGGGATTTTCCCAGGACTCACACGACAGGACCCCATCATAGGAAGTTTGGCTTCCAAGCCTGTGTTCCTGGCAGAATCTTTTATTTGTTTGTTTTATTTTTTAAGATTTACTTTATTTATTTAAAAGGCAGAGTTACAGAGAGAGAGAGGTATTGGGGGGGGGGTGGTCTTCTATCTGCTGGTTTAGTCCCCAAATGGTTGCCATGGCCAGGCTAAAGCGAGAAGCTTCATCTGGGTCTCCCATTTGGGTGCAGGGCCCAAGCGCGTCCTCTGCTGTTTTTGCAGGTGTATTAGCAGGGAGCTGCATTGGAAGTGGAACATTTGTGATTCAGATGACCACTCACATGGCATGTTGGCTGTAGAGGCAATAACCACAGCCCCAGCCCCAGAATATTTTCTGGTCTTGGAGTGACCAGAAAATAGATAAGAACCAGATAAGAAACAGGAAGCCTAGAATTCGTAGAAGTAAAGACTTGATAGATTCCACTCCTCTCCCCGCTGAACCCTGAAGGATTTGCTCACGTCCACCATCTTGCCTTGTTTCCGTTTGCTGTGGATCTTACTCTCATTTCTTTCTGGTGAGTACAGACGGGATGGTCCTGCTCCGCTTAGAGCCAGTGTATCTCATGGCACACAAACATGATTCCAGTGTGACTTGTGGGAAAATTCACAAGGATTCTCTAGCATTTAAGAGCTGCTCCTGGGCCCAGTGCAGTAGTCTAGTGGCTAAAGCCCTTACCTTTAACATGCTGGGATCCCATAGGGCGCTGGTTGTAATCCTGGCAGCCCTGCTTCCCATCTAGCTCCCTGCTTGTGGCCTGGGAAAGCTGTCAAGGATGACCCAAAGCCTTGGGACCCTGTACCCATGTGGGAAACCCAGAAGAACCTTCTGGCTCCTGGCTCCAGATCAGCGCCGATCTGGCCATTGTAGCTACTTGGGGACTGAATCAACAGAAAGAAGATCTTCCTTTCTGTCTCTCTTCCTCTTTGTATATCTGACTTTCCAATAAAAATAAGTAAATCTTAAAAGAAAAAAACAAGAGCTGTTCCTTAGGGTCAGCGTTGCAGGGAGGGATATTGGTAAAGCTGCCATCCACAGCTCCAACAGCCCATGTGGGCTCTGGTTCATGTCCTGGCTGCTCTACTTCTGATCCAGCTTCCCACCAGGGCTCCTGGGAAAGCAGCGGAGGATGGTCCAAGTATGGGGTCCCTGCCAGGACATGGAGGTCCTAGGTGAAGCTTCTGGCTCTTCAATCCAGCCTGGCCTGGCCCTGGTCATTGCGGTCATCTGGGGAGTAAACCAACAGATAGAAAATCTCTTGTTCACTCTCTTTTTCTATTTTTATTTTCAGAAAATACTTATCTGGGGCCCACTCGAGTTATCTGTTAACTTATCTGTTGCTTTCTCGAGTGCATTAGGGAGCTGGATCAGGAGTGCAGCAGCTGGGTTCCCATGGGATGGCAGTGTCACCAGTAGGCTTAACCTGCAGCTCCATGCTCCCTTAGATGTCTTACGTATCGTATCGTAATTGGTGTGGGTTCAACACAGAACAGGATCCTGCATGACATACTCTTCTTGCCGCAGGTCCACATTCTGGATTCACATGATGGCCTGGTGTCACTTCCTCTTCTATCATGCAGGTGGCCTGTGACCTGAAATGGAATCTAGAGACTGGATAGGAATTCTTGTCTGAGTGACACCAGGGTCGGGACAAGCAGGTCTCCCTGCTGGGAAGGCTCAGGTCCTCCTGCTGTGCTTAGTAAGCAATGGCTGGTGGTGCTATGCGCCCTCCTCAACCTTTTTGCCTGATGGCTTTAGCTTCCATCCTGGTCCTTGTCCGGGTAGGTAACCTTGAGGTGGTGGGAAAGTGACTCCCGGGGGCGGACATTTGGTATAGAGTTAAGATGGCCACTTTCCCTATGAGGGTTCTTGGGCTGCAGTGCTGGCTGTGCTCTGGGTGCTAGCTTCCTGCTGACGCACACCCTGGGAGGCGGTGAGTGATGCGGTAGTGATTGGGTACCTGACACCCAGAGAGGAGACTGGTTTGAGTTCTTAGCTCCTGCAGCCTGGCCAGCTGTTGAGGACCCTTGGGGAGCAAATCAGAAGGTGGGAGCTTTCATCCTTTCTGCCTCTCTCTCTCTCTCTCATTCCTCTACTCCCTTTTTCTTTCTTTCTTTCTTTTTTTTTTCTGCTTCCCAAATAAATTTTTAAAAAATGAAAAAAGTAGAAAAGGAGCTCTCTAACCCTGAAGTAACTTCTGCCTTCTGCAAGCATTGGCTAATGTCTTTCTATCAAGAACAGCTTCCCCCCACCCTGCCCTTTTTTTTTTTTAATTTATTTTTATTGGAAAGTCAGATATACAGAGAGGAGGAGAGACAGAGAGGAAGATCTTCCGTCCACTGATTCACTCCCCAAGTGGCTGCAACAGTCGGAGCTGAGCTGATCCAAAGTCAGGAGCCCGGAACTTGCTTGGGGTCTTCCATGTGGGTGCAGGGTCCCAAGGCTTTGGACTGTCCTCGAATGCTTCCTCAGGCCACAGGCAGGGAGCAGCACTCATATGGGATCCCGGCGCATGCAAGGCAAGTTCCTTAGCTGCTAGGCTACCGCGCCGGGTCAAGATGGATTTCTTAAAAAGATGTATTTATTTATCTACAGGTCAAAGAGGAGAGACAGATCTTCCATGCACTGGTTCACTGCCCAGGTGGTGCAACATCAGCCAGGTTGAGGTCCAGAGCCAGTTGCTTTCTGCAGGTGCCCCAAGCACTTGGGCCATCTTCCACGGCTTTTACCAGGCCATTGGCAGGGAGCTGAATCAGAAGTAGAGCAGCCGGGACACGAACTGGTTCCCATATGGAATGACATCACAGCCTGCAGCTTTACTCACTGTGCCGCAAACTCAACCCTGTCTCGTGGATTTTTGTTGTTGTGCAAATGTTGAGATCAATTGCAAAGTTAACAGATTTAATTACACTTCCGCATCATAGAGTAGGAGAGTTTGCTTACAGCGCATATGTGCTAGATAAACAGCTAACATGCCCGTTATACAAAAGCTCCTGTTAACTGTTAGGATGCTAAAAAATCTAAGAGCAAAGCAGGAAAAGAATAGTGCCTGACCCAAGAGGAAGCACACGTTGTTGCAAAGCTGCACACTGCTCCACTGGCCATCGAGGGAGCGCCAGTGCAGGAGGCGGAGAGACAGTGAGCCGGCGACTTGGGATTTGTACAGGCTTGCAGACATTCTCGCTGCTTGCCCGGGGAGAGCAGGGGAACGAACCGCTACCGCCAACTTGGAAGAGGAAATCAGTATCATCCATTAGCATGAAAAATTCACGCGCTTTTGAACCTAACTGTCCTACTTTTGGGAATGCTCCCAATGGAAAGAAAGCACATAGATACACGGGTGTTGATTGCAGCTATGCGTGTAGTGGGAAAGAAGGAAGACGGCGGCCCGCGTGTCCCTCGCCAGGAGGAGTGGTTGAATAATGGATGGGACAGCTACCCTCTGAAGTGTCCCGGAGGGAGGACAGAAAGCGGGAACAGCTGTCTGTAAGGAGACGGAGCCTCAGGGCCTGCATCCGGAGAGGAGTTGTCGGAGCGTGTGCTGAGGGTGTGTTTATTCCCGAAAGGAAAATGCGAGGAAGTGGCCAAGGGTACAGACCATGCGAGGAGCCCAGAGTCCGCAGCAGCTGCCAGTGGCGAGGGGCCAGGGCTGCCGGACACAAGTGTCAGCAGGGAGCCTGTGGCGGGAGGGGGGGAGGCAGGAAGCTACCCGCAGTTCTGTCGGACCCTCGTCAGAACAGCCTCCTGTTTATTCCAGGGCTTTTTTTCCCAAAAGCCTGGCAACCTTTATACACCTTTCAGCAAACAGGAGTGTAGCGTCTCTGTTGCCGCTTTCTCATCAGTGGCTGTCACCGTTTCCTCACTGTTTTGATATGTTCCCTTGTTTTCAAGCATGTATCATGCCACATTTTCTCTTAAAAAAAAAAGTCATTCCATTTGTTTGTTTATTTATTTAGAAAGGCAAACAAAGAGAGAGACCTTCCTTCCATCTGCTGGTTCACTCTGCAGATGGCCACAATATCCAGGACCGAGCCAAGCTGAAGCCAGAAGCCAAGAATTCCATCTGGGTCTCCCATATGTTGGTGGCAGGAATCCAAACACTGCCTGCCTTCCTAGGTGTACTCACAGGAAGCTGAAGCAGACAGAGCAGCCAGGGCTCAAACCTGCCGCAGGCACCACAGTCTGCAGCTTAACCCGCTGTGCTACAATACCCACCACGAAGGAAGAGTGTTTTTGGAAAAGAGGCACTGTGCCAGGAAGGCCAGGGTGGGGCCACGTCTCCACGTGCGTTGCAGGAAGGCCAAGACGGGGCCGTGTCTCCATGTGCATGCCAGTACAGGGAGGAGAGGAAGGTAGACAGCACCAGGTTCTGGGTGACCTGGGCTCTCATTATCCACTAGCTGGTGACTTATTCAAGTCACTTGACATGTGGGCCTGATTTGTCCCTTCCTCCCAGGGCTCTGTTGACTATAAGGACCAACACATTTCCAGGGCTCAGTGTGGGCCATCAGGCACAGTGTGCCACTTGACTGTAACAAGCAGCCAGTGGAGTCCTGCGTGGCTGTTGCCACTGGTCAGGGTACCAAGGCGGCTCAAAGGACATGGGCTGGAGGCTGGCTGCGTGTGCCCTGCAGGTCTGCTGGAAGAGGTGAGCTGACAGCAGATTGCGTATGAGCTTGCACAGCAGAGACAGGTCATGCTGTCCGTGTGGTGTGGAGGCTGAAGGTCCTACAGCACCCCCAGGCACTTTGCGGTGTGGTGGTAGCCATGAGCTGGGCAGGGTAAACAGAGGCAGCTCGCAACGGAAGGGGCCTTCACGGCCGGGTTGTACTGTTGCCAGTTCCGTCTTAGGAATTGAGACATGCCCAAAAGCTCCTTGGCCCTCCTGAAGCTCTCATGCCCCTGTACACCTCGGCCCCTTCCTGGAGACCCTGTCTTTATTCATCATCTCCGTGCTCCTGGCAGCTCCTCCCACACGAGTCCTGCCCTGGAATTGTGTATTGCACTTTTGTAAACAGTACAATGAATGTGTTGGAACTGCTAAGAAGGCATGGCGGGCACGTGAACTGAGCATCGTGGAGGCCCATTGCATTGTACAAAGCTGGTCGCTAGTTCCTAGGGCATCAGGTGGACCATGCGGTCAGCTTTGAAGGGAGAGGATGACATTGAAACGTGACAGGAGAGGTAGGTTATAGGTCAACATGGTGATGCAAAGGTGGGGTGCATCTTGGGAAGGTATATGACATTTCACAGTGTGAGGCCAGAAAGCCCAACCAGTGTGACATGGGGTGGGGTGGAGGGTTGGAGATGGCATTAAGCATCACTATCTCCTGGTATTGTGCTGCCTGGCAGGGCATGGCTGTGAACATGCTGGCTCCCTTTGCCCTTCAGAGAGGAGCTGCACAGAAGTGGGGTATGCCTGGGGGGGCGGGGCTCGGTAGTCCTGTTGGTATTTCCATCTGTGCCAGAATCCAGGCAGTTGCCACAGCTGGTCAGGGTTGGGTAGGGTGTGTGTAGGACACTCCCGGGATCTTAGAATGTGGCAGATGGGACAGGGTCAGAAGGCCAGGTGGTGGCATAGCAGGCCTGGGGCTTTGCAGGGGAGCCCTTTGTCCTGTCCAGTGATGTGGTTAGTAATGAAAACGGAGACGTGACTCTGGACCAGGCGTTTGGCTTAGCTGGTCAAGCCATGGCCAGGACACTCGCGTCCTGTATCCAAGTGCCTGGCTCGGAGTCTTGGCTTTGCTCCCAATCTCAGCTTCCTGCTAACACACACCCTGGGAAACAGCAGGTGACGGTTCAGGGAGTTGGGTCCCTGCCACCCACATGGGAAGCTTGGCCTGAATTCCCAACTCCTGTCTTCAGCATGGCCTGGCCCAGCTGTTGCAGGCATTTGGAAAATGAACTGGCAGATGAGAGATCTTTTTATCTTGCTTTCTGCCTCTTAATGAAAACAAAACAAAACAAAAGTCATTAATTAAAGAAGTTACTCTCAAGTAGCTGGTAGCTGGTTTGTGACTTAAGACCATTTCAGGCCGGGACGACTCTGCCTGTCTGTCCGCTGTCACCTTGGTGTCTTGGTGCCCTGGAGCCCAGGACCTGTGATTGTCTGTTTCCCTCCGCCTTCCTCAGCTCCCTTAAGCTTTTCCATGGGGAGCAGAGGAATGAAGACTGCGTGAGGGAAGCCCAAACACCCTGAACTTGGACTGGGAGGGTCCAGACTCCCTGGATCCAGCGAATGGTGCTTGGGGTGGGGAGTCGTGGGCTCGAGGGGTAGTTACTGGGCCAGTCCCACTTGCCCTCCCCCTGGAGTGCCCTCCCCCATCTCAACTCGGCAAACGTATCCTGTGGGTACAGACGGGAACAGCGGTCTGGTGCCCAGAGTCCCGCTGTGCCCCTCTCCATCACCACCTTTACATGTAATACAGGAGGCCCAGAGCAAGCTTTGAACCCAGAATCTGTGGTGCCTGGCAAGATGCTTCTAAAGTCCTTATGTTACCCACATGAACATGGTCCTATTTTTTTTTTAATTATTTGAAAGAACATATGTGTGTCTATGTGAGGGAGTTGGGGGGAAGACAGGGAGAAAGAAGTCTTCCATCTGTTGGATAGCTCCCCAAATGGGCTACAGTAGCCCCAAGCTGAAGCCAGGAGCCAAGCACTCCATCCTGGTCTCCCATGGCGAGGGGCTCGCAGGCGCGGGGAGCAGTACCAGCAGCCAGGACTCAGACGAGACCTGCTGTATGTATGGGCTGTGCTTCCCAGGCAGCGGCTCGCCTCAGAGCCACGGTGGCAGCCCCAGCTTCGTTCTTTCCTACCGAGTCTATAGTTGCTGTCATGTTCTGGGGCTGTGGTAACTCAGTACTGTGAGCCAGTGGCTTAAAGGCACAGAAGTGGATTCTGAGAGCACAGTAAACTGTGCAGGCTGTGCCTCTCTAGCTAGGCACTGTGGAAGGATCTGGAGCCTGGGGGCCAGCCCCTCCCAGCGTCTGTTAATGTTGTCATCTCTCTCGGCTCTTGTATCTCCCCCTTTTATGACACCAGTTGTTAGATCAGGGCCCACCCCAAGCTGAGTTCTATTAGGAAAGCATGAAGCAACCAATAATGACCTCATGTTTCTCTCCAGTGGCCCCATTTGCAAATAAGGTCGTACACACCCTGCTGTCCCGGGAGCTCCTAGGTCCCCCTAGCAGCGAGGTCTGGGTGGATCCTTTAGCCTGTGACCAGCCAAGGACCACCTCTTCCAGGCCTGCCTCTAACCCTGCAATGGGAAGGGAAGCCACGGCGCATGGGCGCCAATCAGTATACACGCCCTCGTGAAATCAGTCGCTTCCCTCTCCGAGAATGTTCAGTGTGCCCAACAGGGTTCCACAAGAGGAATAGGAATCCCAAGAAAAGCACCCTGGGGGAGGGGGTGGCGGTGTTGGGCATTGCCCACGGAGACCGGCGACTCAGGCAGGGATGTCTGTGCAGGTCCTGGACGCCGTGTAGGAATGGGGAGAGCTGCGGATGCGCCCCCTCGGGCAGTCAGGTGTGTGGGGTGCTGGCAAGGGGTAGGGAAGTGATGTGGCCTCATGTGGACAGCCACGGCAGGCCTCCTCAGGGTACTGACCAGGTCAGGCCAGGTTGGCAGCAGTGCTGGCCGGGTGACTGCAGGGAGACTCTGGGAAGCTGACGCAGTGGCCTATCTTCCTGCTGCAAGCTTTGAGGTGCTATAGCCATCGGCAGGTGTGAAGGGAGGCAGCCCCAAGAAACTCCCCTTTCTTCTGAATTTTTAAAAAAATTATTTGAAAAGCAGAGTTACAGAGAGAGGGAGAAACAAACTGAATTTCCCTCTGCTGGTTCATTCCTTACAAGGCCACAATTGCTAGGGCTGGTCCACGGTGAAGCCAGGAGCCTAGAGCTGTTCTGGGTCTCCCACCAGGGTGGCAGTAACCCAAGCACTTGGACCATCTTCTGCTGCTTTCCCAGGCCATAAGCAGGAAACTGGATTGGAAGTGGAATGACTGTGACTTGAACTGGTGCCCATATGAGAAGATAGCATTGCTGGTGGAGGCTTAGCTGGCTATGCCACAACACTGACCCCTCCTTGTGATTTTAAATCTGCAACTCAGAGACCTGTGTAAAGAGGTCTGAGACTGGCCTGTTCACTGGGCACTTGGCTCACCTCCTACTGCCTTCCTGGTTTCTGGGACCCTAGGTGTGACCAACTCAAGTGGCTACCAGCCTTCATTCCTGCAAATCCAGCTACCAAGACCCCAGGAAGGTACTTTGCTGCCACCTTGTGGTCAAGAAGTGCCTGATGGCTCTCGGCAGTCCAGTGTGGCTTTCTAAAGCCACACTGGAAGAGCGTAGAATTTTTCCTGCAGAAAGTGCCACCAGCCAGGGCCCTTCACGGGAAGCTAGGTCTTTGTGACCTTAGAGAAGGACCTGCATGAGCTTCCTGTGCATGTAGGCTGCGGCTGGGCATGGCCCAGGGCTTTATCAACCAGCACACACTTGAATGGAGGCCAGGTATGCAGCTGGGGGATTCCCACAGACAGCTGTCTTTTCCCTTTCCGTCACACCTCACCCCTGTTGAGTGGTCGGTCTTCTCGAACCACCTGTACCCTGCCACTCTACAAGCCCTCCAACGCGGCAGTGCACCTGCAGGTATCTGAGTCAGCCTGCTCTCCTGACATCCAAGCACTTGGGGAAGGGAGGGGTGATCTTCTGCATTCTTACCCACCCCCCGCGTGACCCAGAATCCATGCTGAGTTCATGTGGGTCTCTCAGAACCCTCCATGGATTCTGGGAGGAAGTCCAGCCTGGCACTCCAAAGGCTTCCAGAAACTGAGCCAGCCTCGGGGACAGCCGTAGGGAATTTCTGTGCCACTGGCGTGATCCCGGCCCACAGCGGCTCAATGTTGGGTTGCTGTCCCTGGGCCCAGCAGGTGCTGGCTGAGGGGGGGCAGAGCTGGGTTTGCTGCTGGTCTGGGGAGCAGGAGTTTGTCAGCTAGAACAGAGACCTTGGCCGTGACCTGCGGCTGACTCAGGGAGGAGGGTTGTGCGGGCCTGCTGCTCTCCCCCCTGGCTGGGGGACTCTCTCACCGGCTCCACATCTGGGGATGTTTAGGAGCAGGTGCCCTTACCTGCCCGGTTGCTGGGGGAAGGTAGGAGGAAGCAGTCAGCCAATGATGAAGCAGTAAGGCTGTTGTGTTTTGACACACTAGGCTGAGCTTTCTGCCTGGAAGTTGTGTGCAGGGGCGTGGGGAGCATGTGTGTCCCAAGAATGCAGGGTGTCCTGGGGGAGGAGGGGATGGGGACGCCGGGAACGCCTTCCCTGCCTTCTCTCTCCATCCTCTCACATCCGGCTATCCACCTACCGACAGAACCAGCGGGATCCCAGGCGATCTGTCCCCTGCCCCGCATAGAGCAGCTCCCATTCCTGTGCTTGCACTTTGACTGGCTTATTTTGAGGAAGGGGTATTTTCCTGTGTGTGTGAGACAGACATACATATCCAGATAGGGAAGTAAGGCAGAATGACTGCATTACTTCCGTCTGGTAGCGCTGGGAGGGCGCAGTGAGGAATCCCGGAAGGGTTGCCCTGCAGAACCAGTTAGCATGGGGGGCAGGCCTCCTGGAGCACACGAACCCACCCTCTGCACTGTGAACAGCCACCCGCCCCCAGGCCTCTCCAGGCCCGGGAGATCCAGCCCAGAACTTGGGAGTCTCCAGGCCTCCTGGTGGTGGGGAGCACCTGGGCTGAGAGGCCCTGCCTTTCTCAGGCATCCCCCCCCCTTACCCCATCCCCTCTGGAATGTGCTGCTTTTATCTCTGCAGCCCTGAGCAGGACCGCTGAAAGGCATGGTGGGAGTTGGGTGAGGTTAGACGGGGGTGGGAGAGTGGGGGTCTTTCTCTCCCAGCCTCCCTCGTTCCCCTGTGAGGAAGCACACAGCCTGTGCTCCCTGCTAGGACTTGAGCCGGCTTCTCTCTGCTGTGTGGGTGGACTGCAGGGGGTGCTGGCTGTTGGGGACACCCCGATGGACTGCCTGCCTAGGTTCTAGGGGGAGGGTGGTACAGCACCCCTCAAGGCAGGGGCCGCTGTTTCCACCAGCTGCAACTCTGCCTCTGCACGTGGCTGCTGAGGCTTGCAGGGGTGAGTCCCCTTGCAGAGCAGAGTCCAGGCCCAGGCAGGTATCCCCTGCCCACGGGCAGGCTGGCTCAGCCAGAGGTGCATCTTCTGGGTTCTGCAACCTCGGAAGGACAGGGCGGCCTGGGTCAGGAGCTGCAGTCGGTGGAAGTGGCATCCGGCGTGCCAAGCCAGAACCTCAGATGGGGTCGCAGAGGCCCAGGGGGCAGGAGACTTGGCTCCTGGACTCCTCACGGAGGGCTTTCCATGGCCCTGGCCCTTCCGATCAGCCTTCCTCTTGTGAAGCTGGTAACCCTTTTCACTTTCCTCCAGAACCTGGCCCCCATGTGTGCCGCACTCCGAGACTGCTATTTATTTAGCGAGTTCTTAATTAATGACAGCTCCTCGCCTACCTGCCCAATCCTAGGAGGAGCCCGGAGCTGGAATTTCCTGTTTTCTGTGGGCTCCCGGGGGCTGCCCGAGCAGGCCGGCTCCCCTACGCCACGCCGCCGTTCCCGGTGTTCCAGGCCAGACTTGCTGCCTCTCCTGGCTGCTCTGGCTCCGGGCCTCTCCAGGTCTGGGCTTGCCGGCTCGGAGGTGGAGGAGGTGAGACACCAGGACGGCCGACACCAGGTGCCCCACAGGCCTGCGGTCCGTGCGCTCCGGCCGCGGCCCCGGCCCGGGCCCAGCCCCGCGCCCCTCGCCATGGGCCTGGCCCTGGCCCGCCGGCCCTGAGCATGGAGCGGGGCTGGCCACCAGTGGACGGCTGCAGCGGGGAGCGGCCCGGCGCCTGCCGCCGCGCCCTCAGCGTCTGTGACTCGTTGGACCTGCAAGGCGCCCCGGCCGGTCGCGCCGCCGCCCTGCAGGCCGCCCTGTGCGCCGCGCGAGAGCAGCCGCTTCGGCCTCGGAGTGTGTGCTCGGGCGGCCCAGGGCCGGCGCCCTCCAGCGCCCGGGGCCTGCTGCTCGGTCTCCTGCGCCCGCGCCTCGGCCGCCGTGGCCCCGCGCCGTCGGAGTCACCCTGCTCACCGGCGGCCAGTCCTGCGGCCAGCCCCGCGCCAACCCGGCGCAGCCGCCCCTCGGGGGAGCCGGCGCCACGGCCACGGCCCACGAGCATGACGTTCCTGGAGGTGAACCGTCTGGAACTGGCGGCGGCGGCAGCGGCGGCCGAGGCGCCGAGCCCCGGGCTGGGCCGATCCGGTAGCTCAGGCTTCTTGCGCGGCGCGTCCTTGTGGAGCAGCCAGCGCTGGCAGGTGTTCCGTGGCGGCGGCGGGGGGCGCGGCGCCGAGGGCCCCCGGCGTGGCCTATCTGCACTAAGGAAGAGCTTCAGCTTCCGCCTGCGCCGCGGCCAGGAGATTCGGCGTTCCGAGTCGGGGCTGCTGGCCCGGCCACCCCGCGCGCGCACCCGCAGCGACGGCGACACTGGCTCTTTGGGTGCCTTCCCTAGCCGTCGCGACCTGCTGGGTGCCGAGGCCCCGTGCGCCTCGCCCGAGCCGGGCCGCCCCCGCACCGCCACCAGCCTCTGGAAGCTGCTTACTAGTCGCTTCCGCAGGAGGGAGTCGGCGTCCGCCTCGCCTCCCGCCGTACCGCTGTGGAGCCGCCGGGCAGCCGCGGCCCCCGGGTTCCTGGGCGCGCCGAGTGGTAAGGGGACCGCTTCGCGGAGCATTGGGTGGCCTGTCCGGGTGGAGCCATGTGCGAATCTGCCGGAAAACCTACCTGGCGGAGGTGGGCGCACCATGCGGACCGCGAGCTAGCTGGGTCTGGCGCAAGCACCAGTTCGAGTGTCTGGGGTCGTGGGTAGTGGTAGAGATTCCAGGCAGGCAGGTTCGGGCAAAAGCCTTGCCCCCTGGCATTCTGGAGGAGGAAGAAAGCTCCTGGGTTTGAACTGCATCTGGGTCTCCTATTTGCCCCTGGAGGCTGGAGGTGGGGCACGTCTTCTAGCTCACGGGCTCGCATTAAGCTGAGTTTAAGGGACTCCTTGGGGAATCTCGTCCTAGGAGCTTTTGCTTCAAAATTTCTTGGGGACAGCGCGTCTGGGAGCAGGGACTGGGAGGCGGGCACTGCACAGCCTGCGCAGCTGTCCCAGGCTGGAATATGTGCACGGAGACCCGGGGCATTGGGATGGGGCTGGCGGTAACAAGGCTCGAGGTTTCCCGCCAGAGCTGGCCCGCCGAAGGGAAAGTGGGCGCGGAGGTGCTGCTGCCCACCGGGGAGGAGTCTCAGGGAGGAGTCTCAGGGAGGAGGGCGGGGCCGCCAGCACTGCGTTCCACCTGCCTCTCCCTGAGCTTGGGTGTGCTCCACCCTCTTTTTCCTTGGCTCAGGAATGTAGTGAGTGGCACCACCCTGCCAAGGGTGAGCTGCTGCTACTCGCAAGAGGCCAGCCCCTCTGCTGGTGCTCAGGCCATTTGGGGTCTAGTTTGAGACCTGCTGTCCTCAGGTGGGAGCTGCTTACCTCCTCGGGGTAGACAGAGGTCTGACAATCCTCGCTAAAAGTTCTGCCCTGCCCTTCCCAGTGAGCTAGGGTCAAAGTTGGGATCCCATCCCGTGCTGTCCTCTGGCCTTGGCCCAGGAGAGGACACTGGCAGTGGGGGATGAAGGGTAGGACAGATGTGTGTCTGGACCCTGGCCCTGACCCTGACCCTGACCCAGCGCCTCTGTCTTCTCAGACTCATTTGTGAACAGCCAGGAGTGGACCCTGAGCCGCTCAGTGCCGGAGCTTAAAGTGGTGAGTGAGGCCCCCTGAGCTGCCGGTGGGCCAGGGACTAGCCTGGGGGAGGCTTGGAGCTGTGTGAACTGACCCGGGCTTCTGAGGCTCCCACTCCCTGCCTCCTTTTGGTTCGGCCTCGCCCACGGCCTCGGGCTTGTGCCAGCCTCTCCCCACCCGCCTCCTACCCGCCCCTGACCTGGGCTCCCTCTCTGGGCCTCTTTGTCTGCTGGCCTGCCTTGGGTGCCCTGTGACCACAGCTCTCGCCCATGCCTCTCCTGCAGGGCATAGTAGGAAACCTGTCTAGTGGGAAATCGGCCCTGGTGCACCGCTATCTGACGGGAACTTATGTCCAGGAGGAATCCCCTGAAGGTGAGCGTGGAGCCTGCGTGGCTCCGAGCTACACTCACCCCTCACTGTCCTCAGTCACTGCTTGGGTGCGGGGGGGTCTCAAGTTCCCATTCCCTCATCCTCTTACCTCTTCGGTGGAGAACTGCTCTTCCGCCCTGCTGGGTCCTCCTGGGCTCTCTGCGTGGGCACTGCTGACCCTGCCCTCTGTCCTAGGGGGTCGATTTAAGAAGGAGATTGTGGTGGATGGCCAGAGCTACCTGTTGCTGATCCGAGATGAAGGAGGGCCACCCGAGCTCCAGGTGATGCTCCTGTCCCGGGTCCCGGGATCACCCCCTGTGCCTGGCACCCTTTCCTCGAGGTTAAGGCTTGGGATTGGCCAAGGTTGTTCGTCTGGGGGAAGGAGGGTGGCTGGCTTGAGCCTGCTCTCCCTGTTCCTCGCCCTCCCGAGGGGCCAGGCAAGGCTGTTCACTTTGCTTGGTCTCCCCTAGTTTGCTGCCTGGGTGGATGCGGTGGTATTCGTGTTCAGCCTGGAGGACGAGATCAGCTTCCAGACGGTGTATAACTACTTCCTGCGGCTCTGTAGCTTCCGGAACACCAGCGAAGTGCCCATGGTGCTGGTGGGCACACAGGGTGAGAGGCAGGGCCTGCAGGAGCCTGCGAGGAATGGGTGCAACCCCCAGGGATCGGGGTGGGGAGAGTCCCAGGCTTAGTGCTCCCTGGCTTAGTATGGCCACCAGCGAGGCGCTCATGGGCATGTTTTCTGGAGAAACCCGGAGACCACCTGTGGGCTTGTGGTTGAAATAGTACTCAGGCACCTACCTGCATGTGTCTTCAGCACTTCGTGTGTGCCCTGCGCTGGGGCCTCAGCACACCCCCCCCTCCCCCGCCCCGTGCCCACATTGCCCTAGCTTTGCCACCTGCTGAGCGGATCCCCTCCCACCACCTCCCACAGACGCCATCAGTGCTGCCAACCCCCGAGTCATCGACGACAGCCGGGCCCGCAAGCTGTCCACAGACCTGAAGCGCTGCACCTACTATGAGACCTGTGCCACCTACGGGCTCAACGTGGAACGCGTCTTCCAGGACGGTAACTCGGGTCCCAGAGCAGGGCACAGGCGGTCCCTGAGCCGCTCCCCCACGTCCCGCTGCCCTGTGAAGCGGGGGTCGGGGTGAGGGGCGGGGTGGAGGCAGGTGCTTTGCCGGGCTCTTAATTTCTCCCTAACGGGTATAACTGACTCTGCTGTTCTCTGCAGTGGCCCAGAAGGTGGTGGCCTTGAGGAAGAAGCAGCAGCTGGCCATTGGACCCTGCAAGTCCCTGCCCAATTCGCCCAGCCACTCGGCTGTGTCTGCTGCCTCTATCCCGTCTGTGCACATCAACCAGGTGCGCAGCCCTGTTCCTCGGTGGTCCTTTTCTGCCTCTCTGTTCTGCCGGCCCCCTCCTCATACCCATCCACCTCCCTCTGGCCTCCCAGCCTTGCATGTGGCTCCAACTCCACAGCCTGCGTGCTTGGCCTTGGCCTCAGCTGTGCCTGTGGGGGACTGCAGCTTCCTGCTGCCCTTTCCCAGCCCCTGCTCACCACCCTTTCACCCGCCTACCCACCTGAGTGCAGACAGTGGACACATTTGCTCCCCGAGGCCCCCCTGCCAGGCAGCGCAGGGAGAAGGCTCTGTTCTTCAGGCCTGCTCCATGCCAGCCCTCTCCTTTCCCTGAGCGACAGCCTGACCTCTGGGAGCGGGGCGTGGACGGTGTCTCTTGAGTGGTTCCAGGCCCCATCCGCCTGTCTGCTGGTCAGTTGGAAGGACAGGGCCCGGGCAGCAGCCCCCTTTTGCACAGGACAGGGCTGCGCGAAGGTCAAGTGCCCCGTGCTCTAGGCAGGGCGGTTGTCATGGGCTCCTGGAGCTCTGACACTTGTGTGTGCTGGCTGCTCCCTGCTGGCTTCTCCTCCCTTCCTGCTTCCCTTCCCTGTAACTCCCTCTGATGGGCGTGCTGCCTGGGCGAACAGCCCTTTGTCAGCCGCACACACACCTTAAAGGCCACCCTCAACTTCCTTTACACCTTCGCCTCTACCCTGCAGCCTGCATCCCCAGACTCCCCACCTAGGCCGCACCCCAGAGCCACCAGCAGCAGCCCCTCTCTGTTCTTAGGCCACGAATGGCGGCAGCAGCGCCTTCAGCGACTATTCCTCCTCAGTGCCCTCCACCCCCAGCATCAGCCAGCGGGAGCTGCGCATCGAGACCATCGCCGCCTCCTCTACCCCCACTCCCATCCGCAAGCAGTCCAAGAGGCGTTCTAACATCTTCACGGTATGTGACCCGCCCTGGCCTGCCCCAGCCGCCCTCACAGAGCAGGCAGGGCCCTGGGAGCCCCAGCTCCCGGCCAGGAAGGCGCCGTCCACAGCCTCTTGCTCTCTCTCTCTCTCTGTTGTACATAGATGCACACACGGCTCCTAGAAATTCCTTCCCGGTGCCCTCAGAACCTTCCAGGCTGCATCTCTGGGCCCTGCAAGGGGGCTGCCCTGGGCTGCCCTTACCATGCCCCACCTTCCCACATGCTCCCTTCCCCTCCCCTCCGCCTGCCGCTCCCTCCCTGCCTCCTGCCCAGGCCCCTTGGGGGTGTCTGTTCCAGCTGAAAGGGAATCTTTGGCCTAACCGCCCTGACCCCCTTTGATTCAACAGCTAATGAACCGGAGGCCGGAAGGCTGTTTGCCCAAGGCGACACAGAGGGTTAGCTGGCCGAGCTAGAGTCAGAGGCAGGCCTCCCTGCCAGCCTCGCGGCTCTTGTCCCGTTGCCCCCCTGCCGAGGGGGGCCTCATGCTTCCCACCCACCGCTGTGATTGGTTTAACAAAGGCTTAGCCACCTTTTCCTGGGCTTCACCACGCTGCCTCGTGCCTCCCTCTCAGGTTTGTCCTGTCTCCTTGTGAGCTCCTTGCCCCTCCCCGCAGACTTCCCCGCCGACCCCGGGGTGGGCTGGGCCAGCCCTGCCCGGGGGGCCAGCCCCTCAGCTGTCAGCACCTCCCTCTGCTACCCTGGGATCTGCCGTCTCCAGCCCCCAGCATCTAACACAGGGTGCCAACCCCAACCCCAGCCTCCCGCTGGGCTTTAGGCCAAACTCTGGTTTCTGGAGCCTTGGCCACCCATGCCGGTTGTGCCACGATGGCACCTGTCCCTCTGTGCCACTGTGCACCTCTTACCCAGTGCCAGGGTTGGGCTCCTGCCTTGGGCCCTCGGGGACCCTACCCAGATAGAGCCAGTGCCCTCGGGTCTTTGTCCTTGCCTCTGCCCTGCCCAGCACGCATCCTCCCTGCACCCCTGGCTGGCTGTTTGCCTCCCTGCTCCACACCTGCCATCCTCTTGTCATCATGCTGATGGACCCTCTTGCCACTGATGGCTGCCACTGCACTGCACTTGCTCAGCCCAAACCATCCTGGCTTCATAGTTTCTCATTTCTGTTCACATCCATTAAGATGCACAGCCCTGGGGCCCTCCCGCTTCTGGCAGGGCCCAGCCTGCTGCCTGACCTGGTACCTCCATCATCTGTTGCCTCCGTTTCGTTCTTAAGCTCCCATTTCCACCCCCCTGCACCACCCCCAACCACCGCTGGCTGGCTCTGTGACAACCCCAGGACCCCCCCTCCTGCGCTTCCTCTGCGGCACCTTCAGGCCCCTGTACCCTGTGCTCTCTGCTGCCTGCCTCAGCTGCCCACCCTGTTGCCGCCACCATCGCCGCCTCCAGTTTGCTCCCGGCCTGGCCTTCCTGCTGGGCCCCCTCATTCTCTCCATCTGCACGGTGGTCCCTTTACTGTCTCTCTTGCCATTGTTCCCTCGCCGACCTCACTTGGCACCGCTGTGCCCGAGGCCACCACAAGGCATGCCCATCACCATGGGTGTATCTGGGGACTTGCCCCATCATCTTCGCTGCTGAGACCACCCATCTTCTCCCTCCTAATCCTCCCTGGCTCGAGGTGGGAGCTTCTTGTGTCGCGCCTGCTCTGTGTGGCTGGTGGTCCCTCCCTGACACACCTTGGTCATGGCTGTGACCTCCTGTCTCCCCACCATGACTTCATGTCCTGGCTTTGTTCTCTGCTCTTGCCTGGTTCCCATCCTCCTTGCCCCTTTGGGTTCTCAGGGGCCCTTTGGTGGTGGGGGCCTCTTGGCTGACCCGCCTGGCTAAGGGTGGGCCACACGCCACTAGTCCCGATTAGATTCTTCTGTCTGGGGACCTGGTGGCAGTGCTCCCACCCCCTCCCTGGGCAGAAGGGGCAGAGGGCCGTGGCTGTCTGGTTTTCGTGGAGCCCAGGAGGGGTTCCAGGGGCAGATGCAACCCGCCGAGCTGCCGGGCGGCTCTCTGCCCAGTTCTTCCTGCTCCCTCTGGCTGTGCTGTACCTCCCACGCTGCCCTTGCAGTCCTTCACCCACCCCTCCCTGTGCCCTTGGCTCCAGGAGGGATGGATGGGCCCCGGGCCAAGTGGCAAACCCTCCCAGCCAAGTTTGTCTGGGCTGGGCCGTGCCTGCCCAGTGGTGTAGCCGCCTGCTGCTGCCTCCTCCGCCTCCTCTGCCTCCTCCTCCTCCTCTTCATCCCGCTGCTGCCTCTCCCCAGGCTCCTGGGTCTGTGCCCTCACCAGTGCTGACCGACTTGTGCGGGGGCTTGAGTCTAACTTGCCAAAAATCTCTATTCTCTCGATATTTGCAGATATGTGCCACTGTTTCCAACTTTTCATCAACAAAAAGGCCTTTCCAACTCCTTCCAAATTAGAAGACCAGGTGGTGACACAGCACCTCTGGACATTGCCCCTGTCGGGGCCGGAGGCGGCCCGGGCCCTGGGACTGCTCTCCCATGAGAAGCGGCCGCGAGAGCCCGCTCCAGACACCCACAAGAACCTTTGTAACTAACCCCCACACCCCCCCCAGGGAAGGCTAGGAGCTCCGGAGTCCGCGCTGGGGGGCTGCCGGAGACCAGGTCCCGGCCCGGACGCTGCGCCAGGCTCGCTGCATGGAGAAGAAGGGAGCTCGGCCCCACGCCAGCCCTGCCCGGCCAGCGCGACGAGGCCCAGAGGGGCGGGGGAGGCCCGGCCCGCCGCCCGCCCACCGGCCCAGCTGCTCCTGGGGGGCGCTTTCCTGCCCCTCCCCTCCTCTGCTCCTTCCTGCATGGACTTCCGCCGTTCCTGTTCCTGCTCCTGTTCCTCCGGAAGCCACCGCTGTCGCCGTGCTTGCCTTGCCCCTCTTTCTGGCCTCCTCCCTCACCCCCCCACCATTTCCTAGGATCCGCATTTCAGGCGGACTCTGCCCCAGGAGCTTGGCAGGGCGCAAAGGGCCTCTTCCGGCCTCTCTCCTCTCTCTCTCCATCCACTGTGCCCCCTTGGGCCACGCGACGCTCTCGGTGCCACGTGCCGTGTGGTGTCTGTGCCGCAGCCGGGCCACCTGCCCGCTCACTCGCGGTCTCTCCTGTCCCTGCCGCCCTGGTTGGTCGGGTGCTCCCGGCCAGCCCTCAGTCCCCACCGGCCACCTCTCCTGGTCCCTCCTGGCCCCCAGGCCCCACCCCCTGGGCTGCGTGCTCCTCAGGCCGCAGTCCTTCCTGTCCTTGCTCTTGTGAGGGGTGGGCCCGGCTCAGTGACCTGTGCTGCTCTGTACGGTGCCGTGTGTAAGAATAAACCCGTTGGAATACTCGTGGTCTCAATTCCTTCCCGCCCCAGCGCCAGGGCTGTCGAGGAGGAGGGAGGAAAGAAGGAGGGAGGGTGGGGAAGAGATGCTAGCTGGGCAGTTTCCCCGCCCCCTCCCATCCCTCCTGGGACCCTGGCCCCCGTCAACAGCTCCTCCTGTTTTCTCTTGCAGTCTCGGAAGGGTGCTGACCTGGACAGAGAGAAGAAGGCTGCTGACTGCAAGCTGGACAGCATCGGGAGCGGTCGGGCCATCCCCATCAAACAGGTCAGCACTCGCCTGCCCTGGTGGTCCCAGGACAGCTGGGAGCGAGGCCCAGCAAGTACCAGAGGCTGCTCCTCCTCTGGCCTGTGTGTTGAGAGGCCGCCCGCTCATGCCCTTAAGGAGAGGACAGGTGGTCCAGGCAGGAGGCCCAAGTGAGGCCCTTCCTGCCTTCACCAGTCCTTCCCTGGGCTCGCGGCTCTGCCTCTACCTCCTGATTGCCACTGGAGGGCAGCAGAGAGCTACCTGCAGGCTCCTTTGGTTCCGCCAGCCGTTGCTGGTTCCCAATTCAGCCTGGAGAGCTTTGTCTGGGCCTTCTATCCAGAAGCAGATAATTTGCAGGGGTGTGTCCGGGCGGGAGGGTGTGCGGTTTACACCCATCTAGGTTTAATGGTGTGAGACCCTTCCTTTCTGAGACATTGCAGTGGGTAGGAGTGGGGGCCTAGGTACCCTGAGGCCTGGCTTCCCCCAGACCTCCAGCCACGGATCCATGAGCTAGGAAAGACACTGGACACTGGAAGGCACCTGTGCTCAGGAAGGCGGCAGAGAAGGGAAAGCTTGGGTGGTGATGACCCCAAGGAGCTCAGAGCCTATGAGAACTGGGTAAGGGAGGAGGAGTGTGGTGGAAGCCTGGCTGTGGGATCCCCCAAAGTACTGACTTGACATGGCTCTTTCTGGGATCTGGAGGTGGAAGACGCTGTGTCTACCACGACTAATCCTGTCAAGCTCTGACCACAGAGGGGGCTGGGATGGGAAGCCAGGGAAGTGAGCCAGACCCCATGGGCAGGTTTGGCCTGCACGGGCAGGGGACCTGTAGGCAATGTGCACTCTTGGGGACTGGGGCGAGCCAGTGTGACCTGCAAGAGTGCCAGCAAGTTGGGGGGGGGGCGCAGGAAGGGGAGGCTGGGAGCCGGCCTCACCTCACTCTCATCAAGCACCTGTCGCCGTTGTGCCTGGGCTGCCACGCTGGGAAGTCGTGGAAAAGGCTCCAGGCACAGAGCCCCGCTCCGTCTCCTGTGCTTGCGTGTGCACATCAGTGTCAGTGTAGATGAGGGTCCATGCGAGCCACAGTGCATGTGGATCTGCAGTGCCGGGCACCTCCCTGGCTGCGGTGGGTGGAATGCGTGCTGGGGCACTGTCTCCACTCCGCTCCCTGCTTGGAGGTGGGAGACGTGAGGGAGGCGTGTTTCCTGAGTGGCTGTGTACCTGAATATGTGTAATCAGTAAACACACTCCCCTTCCTGTCTGGGGGCGGTGATGGCTTGGAGGTGGCTTATTTGTTCCCTAAGTCCTCTGCAGGCAGGGGAGAGGGGGAGGGAACCCTGGGAATCAGCCCCCAGAAGCTGGCTGGTCAGCTTGCCCCGGGCTTCCAGCTGGGGGCCTGTGCTGCCCAGCAGGCATGCCTACCCCTTCTTTAGGTGTTAGATCCCTACCCCACACAGGTAGGGACCTGTAGGCCTCTCACCCCTCCCCTCCCAGCCCTGCATTGGGGTGTGGAGTGATGGGAGCAGAGGGGATAGGATCTGTGGACCCCCCCAATTTCTTCTTGGGGCTGGTTCAACCGCCCATTCTGTGGCCCCTCCCTTTTCCCCGCCCCCCCATTCCCCCCAGTTTCTGTTCCTTCCCCTCCCCCCCCAGCTCCTGCTGGGAGTAGAGATTGCATTTCAGTTGCCATTTGCATTCCCAATCAATCCGGACTCCGCAATTAAGTCGGCTGGCGGAGCTGGGAGGGAGGCGGCGGCGGGAACGGGTCCTCTGGGGGCTGTCGCCTCCGCACCGCTCCCATTCCGCCCCAGATTGCTTCCTGCTCCGCCGTGCGCAGCCGGCCGGCCAGGGAGGGGAGCAGAACCCCTGTAGCTCTTCTCCCTTCTGGAACCGCGGGGTGGGATGGGATAGCTTAGGGAGCCGGGGCAGCAGCGTGGTGATGGGCGGGTGTGGCTACCCGGGCGAGAGGTGGGCGGTGCAGCTGAGTGGGAGGCCGGGTCGGGTCGGGCCCTGCCAGCCGCGCTGGCCCGGCCCCGTGCGCTCCGCCCACTCCCTCCCGGTAACGGAGCCTCATTACCACTGCTCCGAGCTGCTGGAGCTGCCCGCAGCGCAGGTGTGGAGCTAGGAGAGAGGTGGGGGGCGAGGGGAACGAGGCCAGAAGGTCCAGCAGTCTGAGTGGGTGGGAGGGGCTCTGCAGGCCTCAAGTCCAAGGTTGCTTCCATGGTCTGGCCTAGCAGTGGCCAAGGGGAGCAGGGTCTGCCTTCTGCCGCAGCCTGGATTGGAAGCAGAGATTGAACCTGTGAGGGCAGGGAGAAGAGGGGCAGAGGAAGGGCAGCCGGGGTTGGGAGTGAGCCTGCAGCCCTGTGAGGCGGCTCCCCTTGAAGATGGGTGGGGTCTCCGCTCATGAAGGAAGCTCCGCCCACACCTCTATTTGCACATGGTCAGACATGACTCCCAACGGTGTCTGTGAAGCTGGTGGCCGTTTGTCCTCAGAGGTGCTTGTCATGGCCGAGGACCAGGAGCCCACTGTACTGTGTGTGGGTTGTGCTCACAGCCACTGCCATCCCTGGTCTGTGCTGGGCGGAGCATGCCACAGCCGGGGCACCAAGGCAGGTGACCCAGACTGGAAGGTGAGGCCACAACGCACTTGCCTTCAGAAGCCTCCTTTCTAGATTGTTCACTGACATAGCACTGACCCTCTGCTGGTTCACTCAGCAGAATGTGTGCAGTGGCTCCAGGACTCGATCCAGGTCTTAAGAGCTGGGTGGCTGGGACCCCATCACTTGAGCTTCCTTCCAGACTTCATCTGAGCTGGAAGTTAGAATGTGGTGATGGAGCTGGGGCTTGCATGCAGGTTATCCAGTGGGAGAGGCTGCGGCCTTAACCACTGGTTGGGTCATTAGTCCTCGGCCGAATACGTGCCCTGCTGCACCCCCGGTGACCTGTGTTCAACAGTTACTAACTATGTTTTACAGGGCTCGGTGCAATACCCTGGCACACACATACAGCATAAACTAATCAGTAGGCGCTCCACACTGATAGCTCCTCAGAGGGTCACGGACTCCACCTCCTATCTTAGGTGGCCGCCTGCAGATGGCGTTTGTCGTCTGGGGGTGACAGGAGGTGTGGGGTGTCCTTGGAAAAGGGGAGCCTGTGGGTGGAGCTACCTGAACCCCTAGAGTAGTGTGCCCTTCTCTGTCCTCACCCTGCAGTGCGGTATGGGTGACAAGGACAGGGCAGGGGCTCCTAAGTCGTCATTATTCCGGTTCCTTCTGTCTGGGACCTGAGAGGAGGCAGGTGCGCTGGAGTGCAGTGGTGACACCTGCTCTGGGTCTTGGGGACCAGAGGCTGAAGGCAGGGAAGCAGCCCCTCACTCTCCGTGTCCTGGGTCTCTGCTGGGGCTCCTCCCTGGTGTGGCCTAGGTCCACTCTCAGTCAGCTAGAGGGGAGCCTTCCCTCCTGTTTTCTGACTAAAGTCTTTCTCAGCTCTTCTCCTGGGCCTACTGTGTCCCTCCTCCTCTGGGGAGCTGGACCTCCTGAGCTTGGGGGGCTGTGGGGATGCTGGTCCTGGGGCCCCACCCCAGCACCTCCCGATCCTTCTTGTGGCAGCTGTTGTTGCAGACAGTCTGGGGGCGCAGCTCAGGCCTGAGGGAAGGCAGGCAGGCACATGGAGCTGTGGAGGGGCACCATCTCGGTCTGTGTCAGTGGGGTCTGACCCCTGCCTTGCCCAGCTGCCCACTATGTAGGCCCGAGGAGCTGTCCCCTGCTCTGCTTCTTCTTCTTTTTTTTTTTTTTTAAGAATTTTATATATCTACATTGCAAAGTCAGATCTGCAGAGGTGAGGAGAGGCAGAGAGGAAGATCCTCCATCCAGTTGAGTTACTCCCAAAGCGGATACAACGGCCAAAGCCGAACTAATCAGAAGTTAGGAGCCAGGAGCTTCTTCCAGGTCTCCCATGCAGGTGCAGGGTCCCAAGGCTTTTGGCCATCTTCTGTTGCTTTCCCAGGCCACAAGCAGGGAGCTGGATGGGAAGCAGGGGCTGCCAGAATTAGAACCAGCACTCATATGGGATCCTGGCGTTTTCAAGGCGAAGACTTTAGCCACTAGGCTACCTTGTAGGGTCCTGTCCCCCAGTTCTTCTAGCAGGTGTGTGCAGTGGCTGACTACTGAGCTTATCAGTGGACAGAGCAAATCTGTCCCTGCTTGTATGGCACCCCCATCTGACGCTAACCCCCTGGTCTTGGGCCAGTGGCTTCCTGGCCATGGGGATGTCTGTCTGTTGAGGTGGAACGCTGGATTGTCCCGGTGGCCAGCTTTGGCGGGAGCTTTCATAGAGGAGTTGCTAGCCAGGCTGTCCCTGAGATCTTGGCTGCTCTTTTGCTCCAGGTGCCCAGCACCCACCATCCCTGCAGCTGTCCAGACACTTGGCCAGCTCTGCTGGAGACATGGCCCCCTCTCCGGGAGAGAGGATGTTTCATGTCCAAGCCGGGGGGTCCGGCCTGTGCCCTGGGAGACCCAGCTGAGTTCCCATGGCAGGAGCTATCTAGCTGGCGCATTCAAGTTCAGAGGCCTTTCTGCTTGCCGTGCAGTGGGGATGGCCTGGCTGGGGCAGGTGGGGCTGGCTCCTGATCCCTGACCACAGCTCTGTTTACAGGGCATCCTGCTGAAGCGCAGCGGCAAGTCCCTCAACAAGGAGTGGAAGAAGAAGTATGTGACGCTCTGTGATAACGGACTGCTCACCTATCACCCCAGCCTGCATGTGAGTCTTCCACTGCTTTCCCAGGCATCTTAGCAGGGAACTAGATCAGAAGTGGAACAAGAGCAGCCGGGACTCGAACCACAGTTCCATCATGCTGATATGGGCCTGCCAGCATTGCAGGCAGCAGTTTATTTATTCATTTATTTATTAAGATTTATTTATTTTTATTGGAAAGGCAGATATACACAGAAGAGGAGAGACAGAGAGGAAGATATTCTGTCCGTTGATTCACTCCCCAAGCGGCTGCAACAGATGGAGCTGAGCCAATTCCAAGGCCAGGAGCCAGGAACCTCCTCCAGGTCTCCCACATGGGTGCAGGGTCCCAAAGCTTTGGGTCGTCCTCTGCTACTTTCCCAGTTCACAGCAGGGAGCTGGATGGGAAGTGGAGCTGCTGGGATTAGAACCAGCGTCCATATTGGATCCTGGCATGTTCAAGGCGAGGACTTTAGACTACACTCTTGCGCTGGGCCCACAGGCAGCAGTTTAACACTGCACCACAACCCTGTGAACATGAGCCCATGTGGCTTCTCCCTTGAGGAAGGACCTCACTGGTTGCTTGGCAAGTGCACGGGATGCGGGCCTAGCCAAGCACTCACACTCAGGGCGGAGCATGGCCAGTAGGTCAGGGCTGTGCTCTGCCAGGGACCCTTACTGCCCACACCCCACCCAGCAGGTGCTAGGCTGGCCCCTCCGGGCAGCAGGGCTGGCCGCCCCACATCCCAGCTGTTGAAAGCACAGGGATGCGCTCACTCGCACGGCCTCTTTAAGGGTTCTGTGCTGATGTTGCTCAGTGGTTGTCTTCAGCTGGACCATGCCAGCGGGGGCAGCTCCAGGCTGCAGGGCCTGGGGTGGTGGAGGAGTGGGAGTGGGCAAGGATGTCCCTGGACCCTCAGGAATGTCCTCTGGGAGGTGAGGAAGACACTGACAATGCAGAGGCTTCTGCAGGTGTGTGGGTGGGGGTCCCAGGACTGCAGGCATTGCAGAGTAGCCCCTGTGGCAGCCCCGCCCACCTGTCCTCCTTCCCTCTCCCCTCCCTGCGTGGCTCCAGCACACAGCTGTCACCAGAATCCATCTCTGTCACCACCCCACTGCGGGGCTAATGAGTTCTCCCGTGAAGCCCCTCGAGCACAGCACGTGGCCAGCTCCACCCCCGGCCCGAGGCCCTGGGCCTGCCTCTGAGGGTCCCCAGCCTGCCTTTGAATCTGCACCCTGAGAAGTGCTGGTTCCCCCCCAGCCCAGTGCCGAGGGCAGCCCCAGGGGGCCTTCTGGGGAACCCTCCTCGCCTTGTTCCTCAGTCCACCCACCTCCCAGCACAGGAACAGGGCTGGGATGGGCTAAGTGGGGCTGCTGGAGCGGCGTTCCCTCCGTTTGGTTCAGTAATTCCTTGGCTACTTCCCACACACCTTGGCCTGCTTCTCAGGCCCTAAGAAGTGACGAGGGAACAGCACGGCTTGCTGGGAATGACACCGAGCAGAGGTGAAGGCCTCAGAGGTGGTCCAAGGACCCTCAGCAGGCACAGAGTCTTATTGCCATGGGGCTGGGACGGAGCTGCCTCTTAGGGAGGGTGGCAGTATGTCGGGGGATAGTCTGACCACATTAACAGATGGAGGGGCCCTTGCAGCATCATGCCTGCTCCCAGACAGGAGGTCCTGGGAAGTAGCACCTGCCAAGTCCTGCCGGCTGCATTTCTGTACCCCTGGTAGGCTCATGAGTGCTCTGAGCTTTGGACTTTCCCACCATGCAGGGTTAGCCCTTCTGCTTTATGCCA
The DNA here is from genome assembly GCF_017591425.1 of Ochotona curzoniae. Lineage (NCBI taxonomy): Eukaryota > Metazoa > Chordata > Mammalia > Lagomorpha > Ochotonidae > Ochotona > Ochotona curzoniae. The sequence goes on along the minus strand of NW_024467095.1, from coordinate 20,129,708 downwards.
GCCTGGCTGGGCGCTCAGCCCATGCCCTCTGCTTATCCCAGCTAGTGGAGAAGAGGGATGCCAGGAGGCAGCAGGCTGCATCTGTGGGACAGAGGGGAAGGCCCACACAGCCTGCTGGTGTGACTCACCCACGCCCTGCCACCTCCCAGCTGAGATGTGGACTCACATCCAACACCCAGATCTGTCTGCACTTGCCCAGAGCTCGGGTCTCTTTGGGGCATCCCAGGAAAAGCATTGGAGACAGGAAGGTTCCCCAGGTACCCCCTCTCCTGCTGCCTGTGACAGGAATGGGTGCCGGAGCTTCCGGGCCCGTGGGGGTGTCCTTTGTGAGGTGATCTCTGAGGGGCAGGTGGTTTGTAGGTCCCAGGAAGCTGTGAAGAGGATGGTCCAGGCAGTGCCCAAGAGTCACTTGCCAATCAGTCGGCAATAGCTCTTCCCTGGCTTCCCACGGCTCCCTGTTCATGTCCCTTCCCGGCTGGACCTGGAGGAACTGCCAGAGGCCTAGAACCCATCCCGTCGAGGAGGAGTCACAGATCCAGCAAGGAACTGGGCTGTGGCCTCAGAGGGCCACATGGAGGCAGGTCAGAGGCTTGCTGGGCTCAGGGCTCTGCGTGTACTTCCCACCCGGGGCTTCTCACTTCCCCCACTCCTCTCTGGCCCTCCACTGTGCCTGTTGCCTTAACTTCTTCTGCTTCCTCTTTGCCACCTGCTTCAACTCCAGCAAACTCCAGCTGCTGGCGTGACTAGGCTGCCTTCCCACCTGTGAGCAGGCAGCCTCCCCAGTGGGGAATGTGAAGGGCAGGCCCTCTGGGAACTTCCAGAGCCTGGAGTTCCCTGCTTGGTCCTCCACTTCCACGGGGCGATCTCACCTAAGAGCTGAGGCACAGGAGCAGGTGCCGGCACCGCCTTACCCAGTGGTGGAGGTGGGTCAGGGCAGGCTGGACCGGATGTGCAGGGGATGGGTTGGCGGGCAAGCCTTGAGCTTCATGCTCGGTCCTTGCCTGGCCCGAGAGAGCCCGCCACAGCCTCCCCCATTTTGCAGCCAACGGAGCCATTCACACAATCACCTTCTGTTAATTCTATCTGCAACATCAATTAAATTGTTTGTAGAAACTAATTGAATGTGGCTTAATCACACATCTTAATAGCTTTCCACGCTCTGAACTCGTTGTTAATTCCAGTAATAAAACGAGATGAGAACGCTGGCTGGGTAATTAGCGAGGAGGCTGGGGAAGAAATTGCTGTTTGATGGTGGGTAATAAAGGCAGCCGTGGTGACCGCTCTCCTGAGCCGCCGCCGCCGCCACCACCACCGCCGCGCTCCCCGTTCTGCTGACGGAGGGAAACGCTGTTGCACTGCTCCTGAGGTCCCCTCCTGGTGCTGGGCCCCGGAGCTGGCCAGGCACAGGGCACAAGGTCCAGCACTGTGGATGGTGGCCTCTCTGAGCCCCTGGACTCTCCATCCAGGGCAGTCAGAGATGCCCACGTGGGACAGCCCTGTCCCCTGAAGTCAGTTTCTGGCTCCTTGGCCCTGAACAGAGTCACCTCCGTGCAGCTCTCATGCTTGGCATCTGGTCAACTTCTGCCACATCCCAGCCTGGGCGTCCAGGGCTGTGTGAGTGGGCCTGGAAGCTCATAGATGCCGTGTGACCTTCTTGTGAACTGGAGCGGTCCAAGTCCCTCCCCTGGGAGATGACAACAGCTGTGCCTTCGGGCCAGCCAGCTGTTGGCCGTTGTCTAGAGTGGCCAATCTAAGATGCAACTGGACAGGTACAAGCAGGGATAAGGGATCAGTATGTGCAGAGACCAGGGACAAAAAGCTGCAGAAGTTGAGTTTGTGGGATGGAGGTGGAGAAAGGAAGTGCAACAGTGCAGTCACACCTTAGGCACTGGGCTGAGAGACCAGAGGGTCCACAGTGACTGGCCAGGCAACACTGGAGTTTTAGCTTGAGGGACACGGAAGGGGGTCCTGGGTTGGCTTCCTTCCTGGCCATCTCTGTGAGAAGAGCCTTGGAAGCTCTAGGCAGGCTGTGGCCCTAGAGGGGGTCAAAGAAGCCTTGCCTGAGCCGGAGATGGCCAGCAGTAACTGGTTTATGGTCCCGAGACAGGGAGCAGATGCCCAGAGCACAGGGTGCCAGGGTAGCAGGAGGGCAGAGAGCCAGGCATGGTTGGTAGGGGTAGCATGGCAGGGGAACAGGGCTGCCTTCTGGAGACCCTGCCCTGGCAGCCTGCTGTTTCTCCCGGGAAGGCATGTGGCCCCCGTGGGGAGGATCTGCTGCTGTGGGGACCAGGGTGTGGGGGCATGACTGTGACGGAGACCTAGAAGGGAGGACTAAAAGGAGAGGTGAGAAGCAGGAGGTGCAGCTGGGTTCTAGGCCCAGCTCTGGGTTTAGGAGATGCCCTGGGGTTGGGGTGTGGAGGGGGCCTGCAGGCCGTGCCAGCCTTGCCCTCAGCCAGGCCGTGTTGTCTCTGAGCTGAAGATGCGGTGCATCCCTGTGCCTAGAACAGGTTGAAGAAACTGCGTGTGGAGCGCAGCTGTGGGGATCTGAAAAACTGGCACCCAGCCTTGGTGGTAACCGCAGGGGACCTGGCCTCCCGCAGCCTGTTTGTTTACCCGCAGAGTGGGCGTGGAAGGCCAGGAGATGACACTTGAATCGTGTGTGGGTGTATGTGTGTATCTTTGATGTTCTATCCTGGCATGGAAGGCTGGGAGGTGACACACGAGCTGTGACTGTGTGTGTCTGATGGACTGCCCTGGCACCCGGCATGCCTGGCTGCTGCTGGGACACCAGTGACCATTAGCGGTAGAAGGGTTAAAACTGGGAGGCCTGTGGCTGTATTCTCAAGTCCAGCAGAAATGGTGGGTGTTTCCCTCTAAATTGTCCAGCAAATATTTAATACCAGGTTAGGCTTTAGAAGGTTCCTGGGGTGCTTCTGAAATGGGGAGAAGCACAGGGTCTACCTCCCTGGGCCCTAGATGGCGGGGTCCTGTTAGCTGCCTTAGGGCTGTCTCCAGAAGCCCACTTTGCCCAGGGCTCGGCCTCCACATCGCTGGCTGCTGTAAGGGGCTAAGCCTCAGGTACCCGGCTCCACGTCCCTAGATCCCCCTGACCCTGCTTCCTTCCAGACCTGAAACCTGGGAACTTTGGGCGGGTGATATTTGTGGGTGTTGTTTTAAGATTTATTTATTTGAGCATTCAGCACGATAGCTCAGTGGCTAAATCCTCACCTTGCATGCATTGGGATCCCATATCAGCACCAGTTCATGTCCCAGGTGCTCCACTTCCCATCCAGCTCCCTGCTTGTGGCCTGGGAAAGCAGTCAAGGACGGCCCAAAGCCTTGGAACCCTGCACCCACATGGGAGACCTGGAGGAAGCTCCTGGCTCCTCCAGATCAGCTCAGCTCCAGCCATTGCAGCCACTTTGGGACAGTGAACAGTGGATGGAAGATCTTTCCCTCTCTTCTGTATAAAGTTGCCTTTTCAGTAAAAATAAGTAAATCTTTAAAAATACATATTTATTTATCTGGAAGAGTAATAGAACTGTTCCGTCTACTGGACCAGGAGCTCTGTCTAGGCTGCACACATGGGTGGCAATGCCCATGTGCCTGGGCCACCCTCTGCCGCTCTCCCGGGTGCAACAGCAGGGAGCTGCACTGGAAACAGAGCCATCAGGTCCTCTGATGTGGGATGCTGGTGTCACGAGCTGCACTCACCCTCTGGGTCATAACGCCATCCTCAGAGATGTGCTTTTTTTTTAATTGGAAAGTCAAATATAGAGAGGAGGAGAGACAGAGAAGAAGATCTTCTGTCTGTTGATTCACTCCCCACATGATTGCAATGGCCAGAGCTGCTCTGATCTGAAGCCAGGAGCCATGAACTTCTTCCGGGTCTCCCACATGGGTGCTGCAGGGTGCCAAGGCTTTGGGCCGTCCTTGACAGCTTTCCTGGGCCACAAACAGGGAGCTGGATGGGACTGCAAGGACAAGAACCAGCACGTATATGGGATCCTGGCCCATGCAAGGCAAGGATATTAGCCGCTAGGCTATCGCACCGGGCCCTGTTTGTTTTAAGATTTGATCTTTGCCTCCCCCACCCTCCCAACCTCAGGAAGCAGCAGAGCGGGGGGGACATATAGTTGTTGAGAACTGTTGTAAAGTGAGCCGCGCTGATCACTCTACATCTCACTCTTGCGACATCTAGGATTACATGCAGAATATCCACGGCAAGGAGATTGACCTGCTGAGGACCACGGTGAAGGTGCCAGGCAAGCGTCTGCCCCGAGCCACACCTGCCACAGCCCCGGGCACCAGCCCCCGTGCCAACGGGCTACCCATGGAGCGGAGTCACACACAACTGGGTGGGGGCACAGGTGAGGCGACCTTCTTGGTGGAACAGGTGGAAAGTACTGGAAGGCTGGGCACGGCCACTGTGTGGCCAAGGGAGCAGGCCGTATGAGTTGGTATGAGGCCCCAACCTGTTGCCCAGCTGGTCCCTCACTTTGGGGTTGTCTCAGTTGTGGGGGCACTCGCTAAGGCAGCAGCAGACTTCTAGGGGAGCGGTTAGTTTAAGGAACGAGGTGGGGACCCTCTTTGCATCTGGACTGAGCAGGTAACTGGAGGGTTGGGCCAGCCTCTCCGCCTGCCTTGCACACAGAGCCAGGAGGTGAGAGGGACAGAGCGGCCTGAGTCCGTTGGGCCCACGAGGCGGGGCTCTGCTGGAGGATGAGGCCGTCGGAAGGAAGGAGGAGGCTGAGAGGCGTGGAGGTGTGGCTTTTGTCATACCTTTCGGTGGGATCATTTACACAAGACCCTCTGTCCCAGGGACTCCCTTCCTAGTCTTCGCTTGTCCCCTCTCCCTCAGGCTTCTGCTCTGGACCCCCTAACTCTTCTGGGACTGTCTTTCCCTATACCAGGTTGTCTTGCCCCAACACTCTACTCCCTGGGCTTCTGAACCTTTCTTCCTAAGATCTCTGGGTCCGTCCCCTCTGATCGTGTCCTCCCTGGACCCAGAAACAGCAGCTGGGGTCGCTGCCCTGCCTCTGTGTCAGCGGTCAGCTCTGGAGGTCCTGAGCCGGTGTGTGTGCTGCCTTTCCTGGGGAGGCTCAGGGCATGTGTCTGCTTGTCATGGTGATAGGATGGGGCTTCAGACCTGGCGGGGGGACCAGGGTAAGGGTACCAAGTCCCCTGGGATGAACCAGAGACCCCAAACTAAGGACCACCCATTCAAAGTGCTGCTGGCACTTGGGCTGCAACAGCTGGGTTAGGCGGCAGCTTCCCAGCGTGGTGCAGTGTGTGTGTGTGTCGGGAGGGTGGCCATCACTGAGCAGGCCAACGCTGTGGGCACGGTAGTCATCTCCACACCAGCCCCCAGGCCACTGCAACACTAGGAAGTCAAGATTGTGGGTCCAAAGAAGCCAGTGTGCCTCCCCTGGGAGGTGGAAATGCTAGGGTTTACACCCTAGCGGGGAGCCTGTAGGATGCATTAGGGGCACAGGCCCAGCTGAACTGGTGGCAGTGCCAGGCCTGTGCAGGGAGCTGGTGCACCCTGGCTGGTTGGCTTAGGGTTTCTGGTTCCAGGCCCAGGCCACCTGTCCCCGGGGCGCTGAAGTGGCTTGCAAGAGGAGGCTGGTGCGCACGCTCCCCTAATTACAGCACCCACACGCGGGAACGCACTGACGGCGCCAACCACGCCGCGTGCCCGCAGCCGCACACTGACACCGACCCGCGTGCACACACACATGTCTCCCGCTCACCGGGCGATGTTAACATCTCATTATCTTTGTTACTGTAATTACATTATCCGCTGCTTTATGCAGAATTATCCTCCGAGGACTAATTGATGGCTCCATGTTTAATTCATTAATCATTAGCATCAAATTCGACAATTACAGTGCACACTGATTGTGGGATTGCAGGCGTAATGAGGGGAGAATTAACAAAGAAAAGGGAAAGCACTTTTCCTCCCTCAGGGTTTTGGGTTGGGGGGCTTGGGGAGGAGAGTTGGGCCCGTGCTCTCTTTGGATGGGGCGGGGGGGTGGGGTAGGCTGGGGTTAGGAAGCTAAATGCAAAGGAAGCAGGACCGGGTCAGGGGTGGCAAGGTGGGTGAGCCAGGGAGCGGGTGTGCCCTCTGGAAGGCTGAGGACGGGAGGAGACTGGGCTGGGAGGCAGCCACACCGTCAGGTCTCCCGACGGCTGGGGTTGGGGACTGCAAGGGGACACACTGGCCTGTCTCCGTGTGACTCGGCATCTACTGTGTGTCCAGTCCTGCTGTGAGTGTTGTTCCTAAAACAAGAGAAACAACAAACTTGCCTCGGGCCTGCCCCTTGACCTTCCAGCTGCTTCCTGTGCTGACCAGGCCAGACCCCAGTCCCACACACCTGCCGGGCTGCTGGGAGGCACCCATGGCTGTGCGCCGCCCCCCCCTTCCCCCCTCCCCCCTCCGCCCCCCGCAGACCCGGCCTCTGTCTGCTCCCTCTGCTTCCGGCCAGCTTCAGGCCCCTCTGATTGCCCCACCCCACAGCCTCCACATCTGGCCAGCTCCTGGGGTTGGGCCCACCTGTGCCTGGCCCTCCCCTGGCCATTTCTTCCTCATGACCTCAAGTTACTATTCTCAGTCTTACAGGGCAGGGTTAGCTTAGGTTTCGGCAGAGCCTCTGAGGCCCATGACTGTTGCCAGGGTTCCAGCCTGGAGGGCCCCACAGCCTGCTGGGGGCAAGAGTCTGTCCTCCCCCCAAGGCCCAGCCTGCCCAGCCGCTGCACTCCCGGAACCTTTGGTTCCCCTTGGCTTTGCCATTCTTCCCTGATGGGAAACGAAAGATTAATTTTCTCCAGCCCAACAGGATAATTACTAATACTAATTAGACATAATTACTTGAATTTGATACACTTATTTCTCGTCAGAATGGCAGCAAAGCCAAGGCAGAGCAAATGGCGTTCATGGACTGAGATGCAAGGTGCAGGGCCTGGGCCAGGAGAGGTGGGGTCAGTATGCAGCCCAGCCAGGTTGGGAGCACGCCCCCCACCCCCTTACCTCGGGCACTTGATGGGGTGACCTCAGGGAGGGGATAGAGTCCCTGCCCTTGGCGCTTTATAGAGAAGGGAGTGTCCTGGTCTGGGGCCAGGCTGCCCCCTGAGGCATGTAGGACTCCTCTAGTATGCCTGGTTGCTACCTGCTGAGGCCGGACCCTTCCTCTGAATTTTCCTTAGTGACCTGCTGGCATTTCTGGAGCTCTGCCCCTCTCCTAGCCTCACCTCCACCCCCCACCTCCCAGGTGCCCCCCACTCGGCCAGCAGCACTTCCCTGCATTCTGAGCGCCCCGTCAGCAGCTCAGCCTGGGCTGGCTCGAGCCCCCAGGGGCTGCACCAGCGCTCCTGCTCCGTTTCCAGCACCGACCAGTGGAGTGAGGCCTCTGCCCTGCCCCCCAGCACGCAGCACCCTGGTGAGTGGCAGCTCGGCCCGCAGCTGGGGGACCCCCCCCCCACGTTAGGCAAGCATAGAGGAGGGGAGCCACACAACACTTTCAGCCCCAGAGGTGCTCAGGGGTAGGACCCTCGGGGCCCTTCCAGGGTCGGTGGCTGACTGATGCTGCAGCCGCCAGGGCCCGCACACACGGCAGAGGCCCGAGTCCGCCCTAGCACCGAGCCCATCCTCTCGGGCTGCAGGCCCCGGGCGCGGCCAGCGGCGGCGCTAGAGGCCCGCCCTGAGCAGCTCCTCCTGCCTCGCTCTCCCGGTCGCCATCAGCCCCCCGCGAGTCAGCTCATCAGCCTCTCCGCGGGGGCGCCAGGGAAGGGCTGAGCTGGGAGGTTAGAGGCTGGGGACTCTGCCGCTGTGCAAGCCGTTCCGAAGGCAGCGGGGTCCCGCGGAACTGTCCTGAGAGCTCAGGGGTCCTGCCCCATCCTGGGTGGGTGGGGAAACTCCACCTCGCCTCCCCTGTCGTTTGCTCACGGCTGGGAAGCGGCCGGCTCATTTTCTTTCCCCTTCGGTTTCCACCTTTGTGTGTGTGTGTGTATTTCCTTCTTCAGCCCTTCTTACATTCTCCCAAATCCTAACGGTTGGGCTTCCAGACCCTGCTCCTCAGCGGTTCCCAAAGATAAAGACAGGGCACACAGCCCTCCTGTCTGCTCCTCTGCCCCCTGGTAACCCAGGAACGGGGCAGCGGCTCCCCTTCTCCACCCCGCGCCCCCTCTGCTGTGCTTCTGGGGGAGCCTCCTGAGACGCCCGCCCAGCCCAGCGGCCAGGGGCCAGCGGCTGAGCCACCTGCTGGCCCGGCCCAGCCCCAGGTCGGGGGTCACGGTCCCTGCGTGGTGGTGGCCGGTGCTGGGCCCTGGTGAGACCTCTCTGTTGAGTCTGGAAGGAGGAACGCGGGGAGGGCGGGAGCGCGCGTCTGCCTCTAATGAAGTTTGACATTTAGTGGTGAGCGCCGGGCGGGGTGTGGGAGCCGGAGCTTGATTAGCGCGCTCTAATTGACAGTAATTAGGCAGCTCCCTGATTGTTTCTAATTCTGCTATTAATTGTGAGGAGCGGGGAGTGTGATTGAGGATAAATTTGGTGCGGAGCTGCTGGGGTTTCAGCTCCCTGTGAGTTCCCGGGGCCTCCTCCTACCGCTGCAGGCTGGAGGGCCACTTCCTCCCTCTGCTTGTGTCTGCTCCAAGTTGCCTTCTCTCTGTTTCTCTCTTTCCCTCTCCGCATTGGCTTCTGGGGAGCCTGGGCAGACCCCCGGCCCACAGAGGTGTGGGTGTGGCCCCCACGTGGCAGGCCTGGCTCTCTCCTTCCTGGGCCCTGGGCCCTGCGCCCTGACATGCCCCGTGCCCCCCACACCCCCGTCCCACACTTCTCCACCTCTCCCCTCCTCACCAGCCAGTGACCCAGCCGAGGCACTCAGTTCCAGCCCCAAGCTGGAGCCTCCCCCATCTCCCCACTCCAACCGGAAGAAGCATCGCCGGAAAAAGAGCACCGGGACCCCCCGACCAGATGGCCCCAGCAGTGCCGCTGAAGGTTAGGGGGACCCCCGAGGGCGCTCGGGCACAGGAGGTGGGGCAGCGGGACTCAGGGATAACGTAGCAAAGCTAACAGCCTCCTGCTCAAGGCAGACTAAGCACTTTAGCATCAGCTTCTGGCAGAAGCAGTTCCGAGGCCTCTTGTCGTCATCCAGGCCCCTGTCTTCAGGCCCTCCCTACTTGTGCTCGCCTGAGACCCTCCCTGCTGCAGTGCCAGCTTACCTCTCTTATCCCTGAAGAAGGCGAAAGCAGGCCACTGCAGTGACTTCCAAGGCCCGTGGCAAGGATGTTTGTGTTCTGTCTCTGTGTCATCCGTTCAACTGCCAAGGACTGGGTACATAATAGGTGTCTCCCGTGTGTGTGTGTGTGTGTGTGGATTGGCCGGGTCTCTGCTTGGTCTTCTGTAGGCCATGGACTTCCAGCTGCTCACAGTTCCAACCCGTGGCATCTTCCCCATCATCAGTTGTCCTAATTAGTTATCCTGCCACTCTTCTGATGGTCCCCCCCACCCCCGCAGCTTCAACACCTATCTCTTCTGGGGTTGGGGGTCTCTTTGCTCCCAAACAAATTGACTTCTGTGACCATATAGCTTGTCCTTCCTGCCCTGCCAGGGTCGGGAGGGTGCCACTCTCAGCCAACCATGTGCCACAGTGACGCTTAGCGGTCACGGCCCACAGGTAACTGCAGGCTCCCAGTGCGAGGTGGGGCACCAGGCTGGGGTGTGAGGAAAGCAGAGTTGGCAGTGTGGCTGAGGGACCCTAGCAGGTGGCGCAACAGGAGGTGTTCAGTAGAGGCTGGGAATGTCAGTGAGGAGAGAGGCTGCCCGGGGCGCAGGTGCTGTGAGCCTCCACAGGTGCCCCAACTGCCTTCCGCCCCTACAGCAGGCCCTGCTGCTTATGGGAAGTGTTTACCTCTGGGGTCCTGACCCTTGAGGGAATGAGAGCCATGTGTGGCCATCCCCCAGAGGGGTGGGGAGCTAGATGCAGAGCTGGGGTGAGCTTCACAGCATTCCTGGCAGCCTCCGGCCCACCCCAAGCCGGTCGGTCCCCCAATATCATGTGTTCCTGGAGGGACCCTCTAACCCCCATCCACTTGCCCTTCCTGACTTGCTGTGGCAGCGTTGTGGGGGAGGGGCCCAGCTCCCAGGAGCCCCACACTGACGCCGTCAGGAATATTGGGTTTAATGAGCTGCAAAATGAGGCGGCTGCAGCTGACACGTACGGATGGTGCCCACGCCCGCTCCCGTCCCAGCCTCTCCCGGCGCTTGCCTCCTAGCACCCCACTGCCTCCTTCCCCAGTCACTGGCACCCCTCCCTGGCTTGCCAGACCCCTTCCTGGCAGTGCCAGGGCTGCTGGGACCTTGCGCCATCCTTCTCCCACACACCCAAGCCTCAGGCTCCACAGGTGGTTAGGGATGGAGGCTTGGGAGTTTGCTGGCCTTCCTTCCAGCCCCTGCAGGTTGCCCTCGAGGGAGCCTGGCGGGCAGCTGTGGTGATGGTGGAGGGGGAGCAAGTGCCAGCAGAGTGGGGCGGGGACTGGAGTTAGCAGTGATGGGGCCTGACGGTGTCAACCCCCCTTCCCCAGAGGCAGAGGAGTCGTTTGAGTTCGTGGTGGTGTCACTCACCGGACAGACGTGGCACTTCGAGGCCTCCACAGCCGAAGAACGGGAGCTGTGGGTTCAGAGTGTGCAGGCCCAGATCCTGGCCAGCCTGCAGGGCTGCCGCAGCGCCAAGGACAAGGTCAGCATAGGGGCTGCTGGGTCTGCATGGGGTGGGAGGTCACGAGAACGGGACCACATGGGGTCTTGGCAATTGACTGGCCACCACCCTGTCCCTCGCGCCTTGCGGCAGGCTCGCCTGGGAAACCAGAACACGGCTCTGGCTGTGCAGGCCGTCCGCACTGTTCGCGGCAACAGCTTCTGCATCGACTGCGACGCGCCCAGTGAGTGCCGAGGCGGCCGAGACGGGCCCCGGGAAGAGGCGGGGAGGGCTTGCCCAGTCGTCCCTTGGCCCAGTCGTCTGGCCTGCTGCATGGGGTTTCCTCTCCTGACCTAGATCCGGACTGGGCCAGCCTGAACCTGGGCGCCCTCATGTGCATCGAGTGCTCGGGCATCCACCGGCACCTGGGGGCTCACCTGTCCCGGGTCCGCTCCCTCGACCTCGACGATTGGCCGCCCGAGCTGCTGGCCGTGATGACCGCCATGGGCAATGCCCTAGCCAACAGTGTCTGGGAGGGGGCCCTGGATGGCTACTCAAAGCCAGGGCCTGAAGCCTGCAGGTTGGTGGGTTCATGGGGGGCGGGATCTCCCAGCAAGTGGACAGACTAGGGCTGGTGGGTGCCCGGTGGCTGCTGGCCATGACAGTGTTAGAAGGGTTAAAAGGAGCGGCTGCTGTGCTTGGCAGTGGGCCCCTGGGGGCGGCCCTCCCCCTCAGTGGGGCCTGTCACTCAGGCGGCTCACAACAACAGGCCCTTTTTGAGCGTTATCAGCAGGTCAGGGGGCCAGCAGGAGGCGCATGCGCAGGGTTCCTATCGCTGTGTGTGGTGGGGAGCCCCTAGCCTGAGTTCTGAGATGGGGAGAATGGGTGGGAGATAGGGACTGCCAGGCCCCCTGTGCCGGGCCCCCACCTGCTTTGTTCCAGCGCTGCCAATCGAGAGACTTCGACGGCCAGATAAGCCACCACATGGGCCTGTCTGGAACCTTCTTGCCCCTCGCAGCCCCCCACAGCCCTGCTGCCTCCCAGGGGCCTGCCTTCAGTGTCAGCTTCCCTGGTCCCCCAAGGCCCCCCGTGTGTGCCACTCTTGGCCTCTCTCACCATCTCTCCCCTTGCACCCTGCTTGCTCTCCTGGCCACCTCCTGGGCCCCCCACGTGGGCTCCTGCCTCAACTGACGGACCTGCGGCCGCAGGGAGGAGAAGGAACGCTGGATCCGGGCCAAGTACGAGCAGAAGCTCTTCCTGGCCCCGCTGCCGAGCTCGGACGTGCCGCTGGGACAGCAGCTGCTGCGCGCCGTGGTGGAGGATGACCTGCGGCTGCTGGTGATGCTGCTGGCCCACGGCTCCAAGGAGGAGGTGAATGAGACCTATGGGGACGGGGACGGCCGCACAGCCCTGCACCTCTCCAGCGCCATGGCCAACGTGGTCTTCACGCAGCTGCTCATCTGGGTGAGTGGGCAGCCCGCCCTACCCTGCTCCGTCCCACCCCACTCACACGGTTCCAACTGCCAACCTGCGCTCTCTCCCGCAGTACGGGGTGGACGTGAGGAGCCGAGACGCCCGGGGCCTCACCCCGCTGGCCTACGCCCGGCGGGCTGGCAGCCAGGAGTGTGCGGACATCCTCACCCAGCATGGCTGCCCTGGGGAGGGCTGCGGCTTGGCCCCCGCCCCGGGCAGAGAGGCGGCCAACGGCCCCAGCCCCTCCGCTGAGCTGCATCGAAGCCCCAGCCTCCTCTGAGGCGCAGGCAGGAGGCCAGAGGGGCCGGAGGTGAAGCAGCAAGGTTCGCACAGCGACGGAGCAGAGGAACTGGCCAGAGTCCCGGGACCCGCAGAGAGGTCTGCGGTTTGAGCCACGGCAGAGAGGGGGAGCACATACTGAGGAGGGCCAGGACCCCTTGGAGGTGCCTGTGAGGAGAGGGGAGCAGGACCTCTCCCTCCTGCAGATCCCGGCCTCCCAGTGCCAGCCCCCCGCCAGCCTTCATCCTCCCACGTGGCAGGACAGGGCACAGACTGGGCACGGCCTGCAAGTCCCGTGTAACATTTGTACATTGGAATATTTATGTCTGTGTACATACTCGGTGTGCGTGTTCGATGAGCCAATAAACAAGACTGCGTGTGCAGCCACGTGGCCTGTGCTGACTCCCCGCTTTTCCATTGCCTCTGCTCTCCTGACACCTCATTTCCTGCTCAGTTCTGGGGTCCTGGGCAGGCAGTCTTCCTAAAGACCACCCCTGCCACCCCATTCCAGGTGAATTCTCGCAGACTTGCCCTTGCCATGGGTGTGGTGGCAGCACAGAGCGCGGGGCACCTGCCGAGAGGAGGCGGCTCTGTTCCCCCACCCCGCTTTACCTCCTTCACCTCAGATCCAGATGCTGAGCCACACGGCCAGGCGCACGTGTGTGGGAGGAGTCAGCGGCCAGCCCCGTTGTCTGGCCAGGACTCTGGCTAGCTGTGTCACCGTGGAGCCGGGCCTGTGCTTGGGCTTTGCTTGTGGAGAAGCAGGGGAGGTGGGTCACTGGTGGCCAACAGCCAGCTCCACCCCCACCAGCATCTGACTGAGGCCAGCTGGGGCAGGGTTGAGACACCCCATTTTTCCTCCTCTCTGTATCCCTTAGCTATTCTCTTCTTGAAGGATGAAAGGTGGCAGGTGAGGGTCCTGGCTGGCTGAGTCTGCTGCCAGCCCCTGCCAGGAACCACCTTGTTGGTGGCTCTTGTTGGCTGAAATGCCTTGAGGAGGCAGGTGCAGGGACTGCTGTCGTGTGCATGGACACCTGCCCATGTGGAAGTAAAGAACCCAGTAACACCATTCAGAGAGGAAACCAGACTTTATTTCCCGGTCCATAGCCCCTTCTGCAAGACTGGTAAAAAAAAAAAAAAACAAAAACCGAGCCTTCCATAGGCAAGAGCAGCATGGGGGCAGGGCAGGACTGGGTTGTGAGGTTGGAAAACGGCAGCAATGAGCCCCTCCAGGTTGCCCAGTGATGGTACGCTTAGGCCAAGGCCGGACAGAGTGTAGGCAGGGCTGGAATACAGGCTGAGCCAGTAGCTCTTCTGTGTGTCGCTCACTCTTCATCCCAGGGGGCCGTGGAGTATGCACAGCACCAGCAAGGTGCCCGCAGCACCACTGAGTGCCAGCCCTGCCAGAGATTGCAGCCTCATGTATTCCACGTGGTGGGGTCTGGGGTTTCAGAGAGCCTTAGCCCTGATCGACACCAGACCTGGGGTAGGGCTGGTCTGGGTTGCATAGTTTTAGCCTTGTTCTCAAGCCCTGCTGAAATTCTGCCAAAGGATGGAAAGGACCTGCCCCAGATGTGTTCATCCTGGCTGGAGACCAGTCACAGTGCCAGGCTGCCCCCCAGCGGCTGGGTGAGAGAGGGTCATCCAGGGCTCCTGAGTGGGCCTCGACACCAGCTAGAGTGAGTGAGATGAGCAGGGGCAGCCAGCAGTTGGCCTCTAAGGACAGTAGGATGTTAGCCAGGCTTTATCCCCAGTATGTACCCTCCTCTCCCTGACCTGAGCCCCTCGACTTGCAGAGACCCCTGGCTCCTCTTGCAGAGTGGCCCAACTCAACCTTCCTTCTCGGGCAGCAGGCTTACTCCAGAGGCAGCCAACTTCAGCTCCTGGAGTTGACATGTACACAACCCCAAAGCTCCAAAGCCTCTAACTGCCACCCCCGTGGCTCCCTTCACAGTACATTCCCTTTCCAATCTGTCACATGTTCACTCCAGTCCCAGCTGCTCAGCAGTGACCCCTCGCCACTGTTTGTCCTGTCTGGAAACAGACGAGGTGATGGCATCCCACGCTCCCGACACAGTGTGAGCTGTTAGGAACGCAGACTTGAAGGTGATTTGTCTCCCCCCGAGCCCCTAGTGTCTGGAGCACCACAGGGTGGAGAGGCACTGAAAAATGCTGTGCCCTGCGCATAGACACAACTTACCCATGAGTGCAAGGGGCTACTAACCAGCAAGACCTCACTAGATGGTCTGGACATGCCCCAGCTAGGTCAGGGTCAGGTGTTCCATCTCCCAACTTAACCCAGAGGGTAGCGAACCTGCATCCCCAGAGCCTACCCACCCTTCCCAAGAGAAGGATGCTGAAACAGGAGGAGCCTGCATGTAAGGGGAGAGGGGGCGCCAAGGGACTGGACTGCAGTGGGAGCTACAGGGGTGGGAGGAGAGCGGAGCGTGGAGGTAGTTTACATGATGGCGGCGTGGAGGGCTGCCTGGGGCATGACACCACCGTTCCATCTCATTTCTGCCCATCATGCTACAGAGTGTGCCCCACCCCACAGTAGAAGGATGTAAGGGTCTCTGGCTGGGGACCAAAGAAACAGCTTCCCAGTCCCTCTCTTGGATGCAGAGACATGGCTCCATATGTACAAGCTTTACACAAAATAAATAAGAGCTGTGATCCACTTGGCCAGGGGCCACGCTGGGTTCCTCTTTCCAGTCCTAGGGGTCCTACAGCCCACCCGGGTCCGCAGGGGCTCCTTGGCGAAGAGAACCAGAATTCCGAACACACTGGCCCCCTGGTCCTCAAGGTGTCCGGAACAGGTTCTCCCAGCGGGGCCGTGCTGCCTTCCCAAGTCCTTGGAGCCATCAAGGCCGGGCACCCTGCTCCATCTGCTGGTGCTGGCTTCGCACAGCAAACCTGTTGACGTGCACGGGGATGGGCACGACAATCTTGGGGTTCCGCACGGGTTCCCCAGAGCGGCTGCTCACATTGCCAGCCTTGATGCGCTTCCACTTGGCCCTGCGATTCTGAAACCAGATCTTGACCTGTACCTCGCTGAGCTTGAGGGCGTGGGCAATCTGGGAGCGCTCCGTCAGGCTCAGGTACTTCTTGCAGTGAAATTCCTTTTCCAATTCCAACAGCTGCTCGCTGGTAAATGCTGTGCGCCGCCGCCGGCTCTTGCCTCCGGGAGCTGTGACCCCTGCTGCTACTGGGGTCCCCTCCTCGGCTCCAGTCCCCAAGCTGCCCTTCAGCTTTGGTTTAGGTCCCAGAAGAGCCCCTGGTCCCCCTGTGGAAGTGTCCAGGAAAGCGTCGTCCTCACTGTCACCACCTGAGCCCTCTTCCTCCTGATCACTGCCGGCTGGGTCTCCTGCAGGGGCCTCCAGCTTCTCCTCGTCCGAGCTGTACACCTTTCCCTCCGCTGTGACAGGGAGAGAGGGCAGAAGGCACAAGGAGCCATGGCCAGGGAGGGAGAGGTGATGGGTGTGGGGGGCAGGGAGAGGAGACAGAAACGGGGTGTGAGGGGGACAGGTTTAGGGGAGACAAAGAAATGGGAAGAAAGGTATTAACTGGCACAGATTTCACTAAGCAGAAGTAGGGGAGACAGGAAGCTCACGGGCAAGGACCCCCTCCATTTCCCCACCACCTCCTCTCTTCCCCCACCTGCCACCTCCCCAGCTTTCTCCAAAACCTGAGGCTGTGGTCTCGGGTCTCAAGATGAGACTTGGAGCCAGCTGGCTCAGACACTTCCAGAGCCTCCTTGGGGAGGGCGGGGCCGAGAACCACTCTATGACCTGGGTTAAGAGGCCCCAGCAGACCAGGAGTCAAGAGTTGCATCTCTAGAGGAACCTGCCAGGTCCAACCCATCTATTCCCTCCCCAAATCTGGACCCCAAAAATGTTTTTCCAAGGACCCGGGAACTGGAGCTTTCTTTACCAGCCCCCTCCCGGTTCTGTGACCACCCATGCAGGACAGGGGCTCCCGGCCACACCCTGTGCATCTGGCCAGATGTGTCCCCGGGGTTCCTGAAGTCCTCCCTCCCCTTCCAGTCCTCTGCCTTCACTGTTAAAATGATGTCATCTGCCTCCTGACCAAGGTTGCCTGAGCAGCCCAAGCAGCTGCGATCTGCCCGAGTTTGGCATCCCGATGGGCCCAAGTTGCTGTTATCTGCTGGGAGGACTGGAGGAAATGGAGGAGGAGGAGGAAGTGGAAGTGCAACAAGGGGAAATGCAGAATGGGAAATGGGAGGGAAAAAAAAACACCTCATTTAGTAGATTACTGATTATTTGTAATCACAGGCACATAAACATTTTAATCCATACATAATTCTAAAAATGAATTCAACCATTGATCTTAATCTGCTTGTTCACGGATGTTTCCACCAGAATTACAAACAATGCATCATAAATGTTTTCAGAATTTGAGTTTTTCCAAACTCCCTGTTCTCTGCCTCAAAGGACAAAAAAATCCATGAAATAGTAAGTCCTGAGCCGGGAATGAGACCGGAAGACCACAGGTAGCAGGAGGACTGAGCCTAGTCGGGCTCCTTCCCAAGCAGGCTCACCAGGTACAGGTGGGAGACTCTGCCTGCACCTACCCCCACCCAACAGGTGTACACCCGAGCACCCTGGGGGTTGAGGATGCAACTGAAAGTGAAGCAAGTTCAGGGAGCAAACCCTTTCTGAGGAGGGTATGTGTGTGTGTGTAGGAGGGAGGGAGTGTGTGAGTGTGTGTGTGAGTGTGTGTGTGTGTGTGTGGCAGATTGCCAATGCTTTCCTAGGCCTCTTGCACCTGCCTGCAGCCCCCATCAGCCCCTCACTGCTACAATGTGCACCTGCTGCTTTGCGCAGAGAGCCACAAGGACACCTTCCTTAGAGATCAGCTCCCCCATCCTGTCCTGTCTGGGAATGTCAACCACCCACAGACCACATGCTCCTGGGAGTCACTCTCATGCCCCACCCAAATCCACTTTGTTTTCTGCAAGATTTGCATCCCTAGCTCTCCCCACTTCATTCCAATCTGGTCCTTCCCCACACTATGCTCTACTCCCCCAAAACTCAAACGTCATGCACCCCAAACCAAATTCTTGTTATCCCCTGACCCCCAGCTAGTTCTTCCTCACTCAATGGGGGCTCTACCAACCCTGAGTTCAAACCAAGCCTTAAGACTGCCTCACTCCCTGCCCACGTGTCCCTTGGCAGGTTCTGCCAGCACTGCTACCCTTCAAGGAAACCCACAGCCATAGTCCTGCTCCTAGCTATCCCACGTCCCACCGTCTGTGAGCTCACTGCTCCCTTCTGCCCACTCTCCTCCCATCCCTGTGGACCACCAGGTTCTTCACCTCCATCTCATTCTCAACCTCCTTCACCTCTGTCAGTGAGATCTTTCTGGTCATTTCATAACAGCAAAACCTCCAGGGGTCGGCGCTTGTGGCCAGTACTGCCTGCAGCACCTGCAGCACTGGCTTCCCATATGGATGCTGGTTCGAGTCTTGGCTGCTCCATTTCTTTCTTGTCTTTCTTTCTTTAGATTTATTTATTCTAATTGGAAAGTCAGATACACAGAGAGGAGGAGAGACAGAGAGGAAGATCTTCCATCCAATGATTCATTCCCCAAGCAGCCGCAACGGCTGGAGCTGAGCCAATCCAAAGCCAGGAGTCAGGAACCAGGAGATTCTTCCTGGTCTCCCGCGCAGGCGCAGGGTCCCAAAGCTTTTGGCCATCTCCACTGCTTTCCCAGGTCACAAATAGGGAGCTGGATGGGAAGCAGAGCAGCCGGGACACAAACCGGCGCCCATATGGCATCCCGGGTGTGCAAGGCGAGGACTTTAACCACTACACTATTGCGCCAGGTCCAGTTGCTCCATTTCTGATCCAGATCCCTGCTTATGGTCTGGGATAGCAGTGGAGGACAGCCCAAAGCCTTAGGCTCTTGGACCCATATTGGCAATTCAGAGAAACCCCCTGGCATCTGAGGATGGCTTTTGAGTCCACCTGAGGAGTGAACCAGTGGGTGGAAGACCCCTCCCCTCACCTCTCTTTCCCTTTTTCTCTGTGTCGCAGTAATATCTGCCTATAAAAATAAATCAATCTTTAAACCTCCAGGGCTTTCTCTTTCCAGTCTCCAGCTGGCTGCCACAGCCCATGCGGCCAGCTAGATCCATCCGCCCTCGGGTCTGCTACTGCATCCCGGAACACAGACTCATGAAGACAGGGACTAGAGAGATGGTGCAGTTGCTGTGGGGTCTTCAGAGTGGGCCCGCAGTAGGCCTCTGTTGACTAAGCAAGAGAACCCATTCCCAGCCACGGTGTGCCGCTCTCCCTGTGCCCCTTTCCAGCTCTCGAGCTGGTTCTCTGCACCATGAGACAGCCCCACCCTGTGGGTACCGCCTTACCCACTGTCCCTGGAGCTCAGGATCTCACATGGGCTGGCAGGACCCTACATTACCAAATCCTCTAACTTCAATTTTTTTTTAAAGATTTACTTATTTTTATTAGAAAGGCAGATTTGCAGTGAAGGAAAGACGGAGAAAAATCTTTTATCCATTGGTTCACTCCCCAAGTGCCCACAACAGCTGGAGCTGAGCCAATCTGAAACCAGGAGCCAGGAGCTTCTTCCAGGTCTCCTGTGGGTGCAAGGTCCCAAGACTTTGGGTCATCCTCGACTGCTTTCCCAGGCCACAAGCAGGCAGCTGGATGGGAAGTGGAGCCATTGGGATATAAACCAGCACCCATATGGCATCCCGGCAGATGCAAAGTGAGGATTTAGCCACTGAGCCATCGCACCGGTGTTTAAACCATGGGTTGGAGTAAGGGACTGGTCAGCTCTGGCTGTGCTGACTATCTTGGCAGCGAATCAAGATTCTGTCTCTGTTTATCCTTATACCTCTCTGTAACTCTGCCTTTCAAGTAAAATAAACACCAAAAAGGTTGTAAAGCAGTACGATCTTACAATATTGTAAGCAGTGCTAACAAGGCGGAGACTGGAGCTGAGGCTTGAAGGATGCCATCATTTATACAGCTCCCAGCACCCAAGGGTGTCCCATAAATCTAAGTTGATGGTGATTGAGATGAGTGCCCAGCTTCCTTGCCGTGGCAGGGCCCTCCCGAGACCCTGTCATCCATCCCTCTGCCTCCAGACAGGGCCAGCGCAGCCAGCCCAAGCCCTGTGCAGCTGTTAAAGCCGCGTGGGTGAGGGGTGTGGGTTCCTAGCCTCTCTTCCGGCTCCAGCCCACTGGGATGCTGGGTGGCCTGGGGGAAGAGCTCCTCTCTGAGCCTTTTTGAGCTTGACTGAGGACTCCGATAAGCCTCCCGCTCAGAGCCAGCTGGGGGTGGGGCACTAGAAGAAACAGCCACAACCGTGGCTGGCCGCAGGGGAGAATGTCCAGGCGAGTGAGTGAGGGACACAGGGTGAGAGAGAAAAGGAAAGACCAGAGCAGGAGAAAAAGAACTGCAGCGGGAGTGAAGTGGGGTGAAGAAGCAGCAGGAGAATGAGTGGAGAGGAGAAAAGGGTTGAAACGCTGAGGAGGAAGAGAGAGCAGAAAGGCTCACGCGTCTGGAGCAAAGCCGCACATGCTGGCCCTGCCACCTGCTCTCAGCCTTACCCCACCAGGCTGCCAACACGGGCAGAGGACCTGGGCAGCCAGGAGGGGCGCCTCGCACTCGCCCCTAAATCGCTCATTGTCTCCCTGCGCGTGTCCTGTCAGAGATGCAAAAGATGTTCCTTAATCTTAGAATATCAATGGTTTAAAAAAAAATAGCCAAACAAAACCCCCAAATGGCACATAAACCTTCATCTTGGACTGAAAACTGACAGAACAGGCAAATCAATCTTTTATAAATTTCTATTTGCACAATTTAGATTTAGAATGATCAGACTTCATGGATTTGCTATCTGTAAATTTCCAGCTGCCGAGGTTATCATGGGTTGATCTGAATCAAAAAGATCTGGTCGGACAGGCACAGTAACTTAGCCGCTAAAAGTCCTCTCCTTGAATATGCAGGGATCCCCTATGGGTGCTGGTTCTAATCCCAGCAGCCCCACTTCCCTTCCAGCTCCCTGCTTGTGGCCTGGGAAAGCAGTGGAGGACGGCCCAAAGCCTTGGGACCCTGCACCCACATGGGAGACCTGGAAGAGGCTCCTGGCTCCTGGCTTCAGATTGGCTTAGTTGCGGAAACTTGGGCAGTGAATCATCGGATGGATAATTTTCCTCTCTGTCTCTCCTCTCTCTATATCTGACTTTACCAAAACAAACAAAAAAGATCTGGTCAAGCAGAGGAAACATCATGGAGATGTTTACATGACAGAGAACGATTCTGATGTGGCTGCTTTCAGCAAAGTGAAACTCGAGTCTGTGAGAAGTCTAGCCAGGGAGGCATGTCTGTGGGCCAGACTGCTTATCAGGGAAGATCCAGAGTTTGAGGGCGAGGGAATTCTCCTGGCCGATGTTCTTGCCCTAAGAACCAGCAATTGCGTGGACCAAACCACGGCGACAGGTTGCACCCGTGCTGAGGGCGGCACTCGGGCTGCAGGATTCCCTGCACACAGCAGCAGCTCCACATACGGGGAGGAAACCAGGGGTCAGGTGTTAGGACAGGTGGGGGAGAGATGGAGGGTCAGCAATGCCCCAGGGGGACCTCTCCCGTTGAAGGCACACACACCTATAGGGTCTACATGATGGTCTTGTGATGGGAGGAGGTGGCACAGACACCCCAGAGATGGGAAGGTGCGCCTCAAACTCTCAGCTACAGGTGCACTGCCCACCCCCTGGCCAGCCCCCACCCTCAGCTGGGGCTCACAGAAAACTAGCTGTCATGGTTATTTGCAAAAGACAAGGGGCTTCGAAAACAGCTGCCCCCACACTGTCCCAACGGCTCTCCTGCCCAGCCGAGTCTAATGCATCTCCCTGACTCCCTGCCTGCTTCCCAGGTCAGCTAGTCTGCTGTCTGCATCCTGTTCCACTTTGGGTGGGGTCACACACGGGGGCCATTCCTCAAAGGCTAGCCGTTGTCCCTCACTGCTGTGGGGACATCTGCTGTGCTGTCGCTTAAGACAGCCAGTCACTTGCCCTTTGTTTCTTCCCCCAGCCCTGTTCATCGCGAGCTTCTGTTGAGCTGCCACTTTCCCCATCATTTTAGGTGCAATAAAGAACATTCATGCTCACTGTCTCTCTCCACTCTTCTCACCCTGCACTCACTCAGTTGTAGAATGTTCTCTACCCACTGCCCTCAGAGCCCCTCCTGGCTCCCCCCCCCCCACGTCCAGGGCAGTTTCCTGCCACAGCCAGCAGCACCCTTGTGGCCCCCTTAACTTCTCCAAGTGATTCCAGTTTCCCCATGTTTGTTGTTTTCTCTCCCCCCCCCCCATGTTTATTGTCATAGTTCATCTCCAGCCACTCACTGGACACAGCAGAGCGGCCATTAGTGTGACAGCAGAGCTAGAAACCTTATTTGCAGGGGACAAATGAAACAGGCTTTCCAGAAGATTCCATGGTTTTTCGGAGTCCCACTCCTGGGGACCAAGCACCTGTCAGAATCTTGGTCCGCTAAGCCTCCTCCAGGTAATGCTCTCTTCACCCTTTCTGGTAAAATATCTTGTCCTTCCCTCCCACTGAAGGCAAAGCTTTCTTAGATGCCTCATTAGGTAAACAAGCTTCTTACCCGACCCTCTCACTGTGCACCATGGAACTCTAGCCACAACTGTGTTGTTAATTAACCTCCCCCTTCAACACCTTCAGAGAAGATGCTTGTCAGGTCCGTGGGAGAGGCCCCACGCAACCAACCTCACCTGCCCCTGAATGGGCTCTTTCTCCCATTGGGCTTCCTCCCGTATTTGTCTTTAGGATGTAAGCTGAATCCTTTTAGTTTTAAAAGTAATGTGGCCCAACAATGGGAGTGCTTTTGTCCTGTGTATGGACGACGTTTCTGGAGGACGTGGGTACTGGGCAGTGACATGCATCCATACCCGGCGTTTTCACTCAGAGCTGAGCAGGTGTCATTAGCGGCCCGGGGTTCTGAGCAGGTACATTTGATGGCGTTGAAGTGAGGATGCCACCCAGCCCAGCGAGAGCGGCGTCTCTACCTCACCCCTGCAACTTGCCCTTCCAAAACCATTGCTGTAAATCACCTGGAATTACTCATAACACCAGCTACCTAAAATCCCACAAGTTTCACCTCTTTTTTTGTTTGTTTCCTTGGTCCACATGAGAGTGAATTCATTGAATTGGTGGCTCTGCTCTGAACATCAGCCTGAGAGCAGTCATGAGGGACCAGGAATTCTGCTCAAGAAAAAAAGGAGGGGTGGATTTCCAGTGGAGAAGAGGGGAACAGGACCCCAGGGACACAGAAGGGAGGCTCCAGGAAGCCTGGGAGAGAGAGTCAGCAGCAGCTGCACAGTGCCCCTGGCAGGGGCAGCACCCGGTACCCCCGCTTCCCCGCTGACACCCTCCCAACAGTTCTGAGGGCATGGCGCTGTTTTCTCCCCGATCCTCTTCAGCCCAGCACCCCACCTGCTGGCAGTGCTAGGATGATGACAAGCATCTCCTGGGCACCATTCAGCCCTCGCCCTGTCCTCATAGGGCTGCTGAGGAAGTCCAGGCTGTGGAGGCTCCTCGGGACACGAGGCCCAGCCTAGTGACCAATGCCCAGCATGGCCCTCTGTGCTCTGCCATGCCTCCTGGCTTAGGGTTATGTTGGGCCTGGATTCTAAGGTCGTCCTGCCGTGAATGCACAATCAGCAGGAGGGACAGCACAGAAGGCCAGGGGCTGACCCACAGTGCCACTTCACTCTCGCTTGCTGCCTCCCTGCTTGCCAGGCAGAGGCCCTCACGGTCCCCGCTCTTTTTCTCCTAGACAAAAATCTACCACCTTCATCCAATGCTGCCCTCAATGAACACAGCAGGTGTGCACACACACAGCTCCGCAATCCCGGATCACAAAACCTGGGTTCCCCCACCCCCTGCACCAAGGTGCAGCCTGAGGTCTCCTTGAACAGCCCCCACTCGAGTCCCTCCTCTACCTCCACAACCTTTAACGACCCACTATGGGCTCAGAGTACCTTGGAAAGACAAGCAACTCAGTAACTGAGGGATCCACGTAGGTAGAACAGGCTGTAGTGCTGGAAAGGACCTCAGAGATCGTCTAACCCCACCCCCCATCTCACGGCTTGAGGAAGGCTTGACACAGACAGGGGCGATTTGGCCACAGCTGACCAGCTCACACAGCACGTGGCCTGGTTCACAGAACAGTCCCCACCTGCTCCGGCACGCAGCTCTTCCTCCCTTCACTCCCAGGACAGGGATGGCTTCGGCTCTCCCTCCAGACGCCTACCTAGCTCCTCCTCCCGCTGCTCCCAGGCGGGAAGTCCATCCTGCCCCCTTCTGCCCTAGCCCAGCCTCCCGCACCCCAGGGGCCTCTCCCAGGGCCCTTTTGGGCTCCTGACTTGCTACTCCCGTTTCTCCCTTGACCGTGTCTCCCAGTTAGTCCTAGCACCGCCATACTCCCACCACGGTATTCCAGGCTGCTTTCTTCCAGCGCCCACCCCATCCCCCCAGTCTCCTCTGGGCTACACGGATCCAGCCTTGTCCTGGGCCCTGGTCCCCACTGCACAGCCCACTGTCCCACATGGCACGGGGCATTGCCCACTTGTCTCCTGCCCTTCTCTGTGCGGTTGTAGGAGTCTCCTTAGCATCCCCACTCCGTGACTCCCCCTCTGCCTTCTCTTTCCTGATTCTTGTGAAATCTTTTTCCCATATGACTTGCAGAGCAGGTTGTTGCCTGTAGCTTTGTCTTGTAACATCTAACTGCGAAGCACTTTGTCAGAATATTCTGCTCCTCCAGCGTTCCAATTAAAATGAGTGTCCCCCACCACCCTTCCTGGGATTGGCACTCTCCTCTGGTCTCAGCATGGGCA
The DNA here is from genome assembly GCF_017591425.1 of Ochotona curzoniae. Taxonomy (NCBI): domain Eukaryota; kingdom Metazoa; phylum Chordata; class Mammalia; order Lagomorpha; family Ochotonidae; genus Ochotona; species Ochotona curzoniae. Next base: position 20,105,358 of record NW_024467095.1, on the reverse strand, counting down.
GCGTGTGCCCAGCAGCTGGATTACCTGTCCCATCCCTCCATGTCCATGTGGGCCACTGCAGGTCCCTTCTCTCTGCCCTCTCTCACAGTGACACCTTCACCATGGCACGAGGCACCTCTGTCTTCCAACCCAACTGTCCTGCTCACCGCTCAGCCAGGGGCACCTCATCTTTTTGGTGCCAGCAGCTCGCCAGGACCACGTGATAAGACCTTTGAATCCTTTCTCAGAACCGTGCTTCCGGGTGCGACACAGAAACTGCACAGGATTCCACTAGAAGCCAACTGTAGGAAGATACAGTTAGGAAATCACAAAACCAAATCTGTGATAGAATCACACTTATCCCTTCTTTGGTTATAAATTTATATGAAAACACAGGTTAAAAAAAGAAAGAAAAAAAACATAAGTGGTTTCCATTAGTGACAAAAAAAAAAAAAAACCCTCATGAACAGCTAAAAGTATGATTTTAGCTGGCACTCATAAAGTATCAGGTTTAAGTTCTTAAAAATGAATCCTTTCTTCCCTCCCATAGCTCATCGATCACCTGAGAAGAGCTCAGATCTCTGTTTGAAACACTGAAGCTGATGGAACTGACAGGAGCGTGAAAAGCTGTCTGAATTCCAACTTCTGGCCCAGAACCGGAGGTCTACAGAAGGGCCACGGCCTCACCTCCTCGGCCCTCCTCTGCTGCTGTGCCAGGCCCTAAGCAGGGAGCCGGAGGGCCAGTGTCTTAAACATCCAGAGTCCACGCTGGACACTTGACGTATGTTCTTGTCCGAACTGAACTAGAGGACTTGCTACACTGACCCAGCTGGGCCTGAAGCCGTGGGTTGCCATGCCAGGACAACTGCTCGGTTACACTGAGCTGATGGCTCATTGCTTTTCTATAAATGTCACAGGATCCATCACTCTCACAGTAGGCTCTTCTTTGAAAGTTCTGGAGAATCGGGCCCGGCACGGTGGCGCAAGTGGTTAAGGTCCTCTCCTTGCATGCCCGGGATCCCATATGGGCGCCGGTTCTAATCCTGGCGGCCCCTCTTCCCATCCAGCTCCCTGCTTGTGGCCCAGGAAAGCAGTCGAGGACCTGCACCCGCGTGGGAGACCCAGAAGAGGCTCCTGGCTTCGGATCGGCATAGTATTGGCCGTTGCGCTCACTTGGGGAGTGAATCATCGGATGGAAGATCTTCCTCTCTGTCTCTCCTCTCTGTATATCCGCCTTTCCAATAAAGATAAAATAAATCTTTAAAAAAAAATGAAAGTTCTGGAGAATCATACTCCGTTTCTACATTCCTCCAAAAACTCGTTTCTAACAACAGGAGTCTCTGGTGGCACATCATATTACCATTGCCTGTTTTTCTCTCATAAGTAAACATCCTATCTTGGCAACCATAACGAATGGTGGCCTAGAATGCTCCCAAGCTCCAACCAGAGGCTTAGCCCACAGCCCTCAGCACCAGATCCAATGCTCCTAGCCGGGTTCCCTGGTCCCCTGCCTAGGTTGGTGCCATGGCCACCAATTTCTGCTCAGAAAGTAGCATATCTTTTTTTCTGTTTTGTTTTAAATGGTGTTTACACTACACTGCCTTGTCACATTTTCCTGCCATCTCCATCACCACCAGCCACCAGTCTCTTCTCGCTCTTCCTGTGCCCACTGCCAATGCTGCTTCTCAGGGCACTCGCCTACCCGCTGGGTGTGGAGCACCTGCAATTCTGAAGTGTTCGCCTGCAGGAAACCTCACGCTCTTGGCTCCAGGAGTCGCTGAGTCGCTCTCCTTTTCTCCGACCAGCCAGCTCTGTGCTTCCTCCGCCAGCACACAGCCTCCTCCTCACCATGGTCTCTGAGGGGCTGCCCTGCACCACCTCTCGCACACAGGCCACTTGGATGCTCTCACAGACTTCTGGGCCCTCCCTGTGCCAGGGGCAGGATGACTAAGCCCTCCCTGTGCCAGGGGCAGGATGACTGAGCCCACCCTGTGCCAGGGGGCAGGATGACTGGTCCTTTCTGGCCAATTTCCCTACCACAGGTTGGACTCACCACCAGCCTCAGTGCTTGCTCATGATGCTGCCTTTTTAAAATTTTTAAAGATTTATTATATTTTTATTGGAAAGGTAGATTTTTACAGAGAGAGGAGGAGTGACGGAGAGAGATCTTGGATCTGCTGGTTCACTCGCCAAATGGCCACAATGGCTGAAGCCGAGCTAATCTGAAACTGGGAGCCAGGAGCTTCTTCTAGATCTCCCACAGAGGTGCAAGGACTCAAGGACTTGGGCCATCCTCTGCAGCTTTTCCAGGCCATAAGCAGGGAGCTGGATGGGGAAGCGGAACTGCAGGGCCTAGAACCAACCCCCTGCATAGGATGCTGACGCTGCGAGCAGAGAATTAACCTGATGTGCCACTGCCTCTTTGCCTCTGTTCTTGTAGCTCTCTAGACACCCAGCCCAGTGTGGCCACCACGGGCCACCCCAAACAAGGCCAGTGCAAATTGAGATGCACTGTGAGTGTCACGCTGGTTTGGTGTTGGTGCTGTATATGGCAAGCTAAGCTTCAGCTGCGACACCAGCATTGCAACTGGGCGCCGGTTCGAGTCCCAGCAGCTCTACTTCCCAACCAGTTCTTTGCTAATATACTGGAAAGGCAGCAGAAAAGGGATCAGGTTCTTGGGCCCTGCACCCACGTGGGAGATCTGGAGGAAGCTCCTGGCTCCTGCCATTACAGCCATTTGGTGGGTGAATCAGCAGAGGGAAGATTCTCTCTCCCCATCCCTCCCTCTCCCTTCTCTTTTTGTAACTCTGCCTTTCAAATAATAAATATATCTTAAAAAAAAGAAAGACATGGGCCTAGCAGGGTAGCCTAGTGGCTAAAGTCCTCATTTTGCATGCACTAGGATTCCATATGGGCGCTGGTTCTAATCCTGGCTGCCTCACTTCCCATCCAGCTCCCGGCCTGTGGCCTGGGAAGGCAGTTGAGGACGGCCCAAGGCCTTGGGTCCCTGCATCTGCATGGGAGACTCGGAAGAGGCTTCTGGCTCCTAGCTTCAGATCAGCGCAACTCCGGTCATTACAGACGCTTGGGGAATAAATCAATGTATGGAAGATCTTCCTCTCTGTCTCTCCTCCTCTCTGTATATCTGAATTTGCAATAAAAATAAACAAACCTAAAAAAACCAAAAAGAAAGACATCGACTTTTAAAGACTTAGTAATAAACCTCTTACTAAAAATGTTAATCCTACTATTGAAATGATAATATTTTGATGGACATGTTGGAAGATGTTTCATTAACGTTAATTTTCCTTTTTGCCTTTTGTAAAGTGGCTAATAAAAACTTCTTAATGACGTAAGACTTGCATCAGCCTCTCGTTGCTAGCACCACTTTGGGTTTTGCTGCGGATTGCTATTTTCACCTCCGCCTTTTCCTCCGACATCCCCCCCTCATTGCTCCCGTGCCACTTGGCTCCACAGCGCCCCCTCCCGGCAACCTGCAATTCGCTGCAATCCACCACTCAGTACTTTCCAGCCCGCTAATTCAAATCTGGTCTTCCCATTTGCTAACACAGTCTCTATGAGTAAGACAACTCATAATGTAGTTCTGTTCTTGATCAATTCTCATGGAGAGGGCTATCTAAACTCTATAAAAATTAAGTCCTTGTAATTCCCTGTGAAAAGAACTTTACTTGTCATTTTCCAGACTGGCCTATCTTTACCGCAATCTTCACTGGAAGGTGTTAGTAGTTTTAAGACACTAAACAAATGCAAATTACTATTAATAATTCAAACCAGTGTCACCTGCTCATGCCAGAAGAGCAGTTCCTGTCTTTTTTACTGATTTTTTTTCTCCACTCTCGTCATGTTGAGGCTCCCATTGAAGTACTGTCAGCAGAGAACTTTTGCCACTCCAAATGCCCAAACCCGATTCCCCCAAAAGGAGGAGTGTTCCCCAGCACGATCAACGCGGGCTGTGGTAGCCCGCCCCGACACATGTCAACAGCTAACGTCCCTGGGACTGCCCGGGCACGTGGCTGGCAGGGGCCTGGGGAGGGAGAGCTGGGAGAGTCTTTGCTGAGCAACAAACACGGGCTCCCATTGCCATCTTCCTCCGGGCACTCGGGCCAGGCTGCCCACTACACACCCTTCCCAGCCCGGGTGGTGACATGCCTGCTTGGTCTCCTTCCCTGCACTCTAAGCCAGGAGACGCCTGCACCCCAAGAACAGCACAAAGCTCTTTTTGCTTCCAACATGTTCTCCATCACTCCCAGTACCGAGAAACCTTTCAAGAAAATTCCTCCAAGTGCAGAAACTTTTCCCTGGTCCCCCAGCACCTGTACTTCAATGCTCTCCAGACAGACTCCACATCTCTCTCTCTCTCAGGCCAGCGACAGTGGCCACTTGTCACTCAGCACACATCAGAGGTGTCCCTGCCAACAGGCCCTCTGCCCCCTTCGGATGGTCCCGGGATGGCTCATCCTTCAGGGTTTTCCTCTATCCTGCTGGGGCTGGCATTTCTCTCCTGCCTCGCCCTCTGTTCCTCTCTGGCAATGCGGCTTTCACAGCCAATATTCTATTTGCTTCACAAAAACGCCCTCATGATACACAGGGATCAAACAGAACTAAGGGGACTCCAGGGGGAGGACAAGATGCTTGTCCTCGCAGGCATGGGCAGGACCCCCTCAGGTCCCCTCCTGAGGGGTCTCCCTCCAACTCAGCCCTTTCCTGGGTGTTTCTGCGTCTATCTCCACATCCCACAGCCTCCGAAGCCACCTCTCGGATCTTCCACTTCGCCCGTCTCGCACTCAGCACCACCCTACAGCAAACCTCCTGGCCTTCTGGTCTTAAGGTCAGCCTCTGGGCTGGCACACTGGCCCTCCCCCTCGCGGACAGCCACTGCTCTTTTCCTTACACGACTCCCCGGGAGATGCTGCTCCGGCTGCCGTCCTCCCTGTCAGAGCACAGCAGCCCACTTCCCCGGGGCCAGTCGCAACATCCAAGGCTAAAGCGGAAAAGGAGGACTCGGTTCTGGCCAAGCCCCGGGGGTCTCGAGAGTGACCCGGGCTATGCGCAGTCTCAGGGCGGGCCCAGACCCTCTGGTCACAAATGTGTCTTTTCTGGCAAAGGACAAGAGGACTCGGGCCATTTCCTCCTGGTCTCTGTTGGGTCAGCTCCAAGGCCTCCGGGGTCCCTGCACCTGGCCGGTCGGATTCACCCCGCTGCTGAGGAAGCAGAAGCCTTGGTGCCTCACACCAGCCTGGGGCGCCTCTTCTGAAACAGGGTCCCCTCCAGTTGGCAAGCTTTCCGCTGCGGGTCGCTTGGCTCTGCTGCTCAGGAGACGGCTGTCCGAGCTGGGAGGGCGCAAGCTTTCCAGCGGAGCTGGGTGTGTCACGCCTGCCTCTGCCGAGGGCACGCCCCACGCAGCACCCATGGCTCGGAGAGGCTTTCTTAGCTCATTCCAGCTGCATCCCGCCTGATTCCAGGTCTTTGGGCCACGCCCAACTCAGCCCAGCTTCCACCTGGTTCGTCAAGGCTTAGTTCTAAATCTGCCAGTTCAGAAGTGACCTCTTATTAACCATGCGCTTTCACTCCATTCCCCACCCGGCATGTATGGGCGCCCATCCAACTCGCTTGGGGTCAAAGCAATTTCTCAGAAACCAGGCTGGGTCCCCTTCTAACTGAGCTGACAACGGCCCCCACAAACCCTCACCGTAGGGTGCCAGCAGGTGCCCTCAGAAAATCCCAGCCTTGCACCCGCCTTCCTTGGTAGCGGAGGGAAACGAAGGAATTAGGAGTGGGCAGGGGGTAAGGAGCCGGCGGCCAGTTTGAGGGCTGGGAGGTTGGGAGGCAAAAAAAAGTCTTGGTGAGGTTTCAACAGGATCGCCCCCTCCCCCGATCCCCGAGGGCCGGGAGATGGCCCTGCAGACCCCACGCGCTCGTGATCTGGAGGTGCGGGACTCCAGGGCTGCCCGCGGACGGGTGCCAGATTCCGAGCAGGTTCCCGTCTGGGATCTCCAGATGAACCGCGCTTCCCGCTCGGCGCCCCGGATCTGCCCCAGCACTTACCCGGCAGACTTGGGAAAGTCTCCGCGAAGTGCGGAGGCGGGGGCGGTGCGGCCTCTGCCACTTTCTCCCGGGCCGGCAGCAGCTCCTCCGCTTCCAGCGCGCCCTCCGGACGCCGGGCGCCCGAGTCGGGGTTGTTCCGGGAGGCAGTGGCGGCGGCGGCGGCAGCGGCGGCGGCGGCGGCGGCGGAGAGCTCCGGGGGCCCGTAGAAGGCGTCGGGCGGTTCGGCGAAGCTGGGCAGCGCGGTGGTGAGCGCCACCATCGAGGGCACAGCCTGGCCCAGCCCCGCGCAGAAGGTGTTGGTGAGGCGGCCGGCAAAGGAGGCGAGCGGGGCGAGGGGCGGCAGGCCGGCGGGCAGCGGCGCGGGGGCCAGCGCCTGCGGCAGCACGAGCGGCCGGTAGGGCATGAACATGGGGTAACCGGTGTAGAGCAAGTGGCCGGAGCGCGGCGGCGGCGGGCCGATGAGGGAGTCGATGGAGAAGGCGGTGCCGGGACCCCCGCCGCCGCCGCCGCCGCCCCCGCCGCCGGCCGCGGGGGCGCCGCCGCCTCCGGCTCTCTGCATGGCGCCCGGGGAGCTGCGGCCGCCCCGGGGCGCTCCGTTCCGGGCGCAGCCGTGCGCCCCGCGCGGACACGCAGGGCTCGCTCGCCCGGCTCCCCGGGCCGAGGTGGCGGCGGGGCGCGGGCTGGGCGCAGTGTGGCTCCGGCGCCGCGCTCTCTCTCTCTCGCTCTCTCCTAAGGAGGGAGGGGGCGGGCGAGCGGGCGGGCTGGGGGTGTCGCCCTCCGGACTCATCCATCTTCCTCAAATTACGCTTCACTTCCTCCCTCCGCCCGCCGCCGCCGCCGCCGCCGCGCCCGGGCTCCCGCTCCCTCGGCAGAGCCCCGTTCCCAGCGGCCCCGGCCGGCCGACCGGCCCGGGACCCGCCGCCCGCCCCCCGCGGGCCCAACCAACTATTATTAATGGAGATTGATGAGGCCGGACACGTCGCTTTGTGAAAGTTTGCGGCCCACGAGAAGGCGGCGGCAGCAGCTGCTGGGCCGCTCGCCCCCCTCACCCCAAACACGCCCTCCTCTCCTCGCCTCACCCGGCCCGCCCTCGTCCCTAACTCAGTCCACCCCGGCCCGGGCTCGGCCCGGCTCGGAGAGCGAGCGGGACCCCCGGACCTGGACGGGGCGCACCGGGAGCGCGGGCGGCGGGGCCTTCTGTCGTCGGACCCCCAGGGGCCGCCGCACCCCACGCCCCCACGCCCCACGCCCCCACGCCCCACGCCCCCACATCCCTACACCCCCCACGCCCCCACGCCCCACGCCCCCACATCCCTACACCCCCACGCCCCGGGTCTGCCTTTCTGTCCTCCCCGCGCGCGCAGCCCGGCTCCCGGGGCGGGCGAGGTGACGGGCCCGGGGCGGCCACCTCAGCCGCCACGTCAGGCGGGAGGGCGGCTCGACGGGGACGGCAGGGGGCGCTGCGGCCCGGGGGGCGGCCATGTGTCGACACGGGAGCGGGTGGGGGGGGGACCCCTTTTCTCCGGTGCTGGCTCCCCGACCCTGCCGCTCCTCGGGTCCTCTGCTCTCGCCTTTCCTGACCTTGGGGCTGCCCCACCTCCGCGACCCCGTGGGCCGCTCACTTGCGGGGTCCCTGCTTCTCGCCTCTCTGGGTGCTTTCCTCAGGTGGCCACACTGCGGGTACTCACCAGCACCTGCATCTCCCCCGTGCCCTCCAGCTCTCCCACGCTTGCCCTGCCTGCCACTCGCAGCTTGCCCTCGCTCCTACTCCCATTTCCCCTTTGATGGACTCTCTCCCTCCTCTCCTTCCGGATTCCCATGCCGCCTCTCTCCCCTCCCTTCTCCCCTGCATCTGTGAGCATCTGTCTGTCGGTCTGTCTGTCAGCGCCCCCCTCCCTCGCCTTCCCTCCCTCTCTGCTGCTATTAATTTCCCTGATTGGCTCCCTGGCTCCGGCACCGCTGATGAGCCCTATTCATTCCGGGCCTGACACTTGCGACCTGCCCTGGCTGATTGCTGGGGGCCGGCCCCAGGAGCGCTGATGAGTCCCAAGGGTCAGCGGCGCTAATTATCGGCTAATTGCGGATGACTCTGCTCACCTCCCCCATCCTCAGTCACAGCAATGGTGGCACCTTTTCCGGTCCCCCTGCTCCTCATCCCCAGCCTTAGAGCTGTCAGTCTAGAGGCGGAAAGTCACAGGCTTGGTGACCCGGTGGGCGCCTCGGGTCAGGGGGCAGAAGAGTAACGGAGGCAGGCAAATCAACAGAGGATAAGTGACCCGCGCTTTAAGGACACCGGGCAAGCCTGGCCAGCGCGAGTGAGCAGCGTGGTTTATGCCAGTGGGGCCAGGAAGAGCCACCCTAGTTAAGAGGGATGGTAGCAAAGCTGAGCAAGCTTGGGAAGACGCTGTTGAGGTGGGGGGCGAGTCCCAGGGTTGCAGTCCAGACCCAGCAGGATGTGAAGGGAGAATGGATTTCAGGAGAGCAATGTTGACCCAGGACCAGGCTGGTGTACTTGAGAGGCTGGCATGGCGGCGCTGTGGGTTAAGCTACTGCCTGGGATGGCCACGTCCCATATGAGCTCCAGTTGTAATCCCGGCTGCTCCACTTGTGCTCCAGCTCCTTGCCTGTGTGCCTGGGGAGGCAGTGGAGGATGGCACAAGTTGCCTGGGATATTGGGAGTTCCAGGCTTTTCTCTCAGCCTTGACCGTTATAGCCATTTGGGGAGTAAACCAACAGATGGAGGGTGTGTGTGTGTGTGTATGTGTGTGTGTGTGTGTGTGTGTACGCGCCCACATGTCCTTTGGGAGCAAGTCCTCATGTCCCTGTCTAAAACAGAATTCTCCATGTTTCAAATTTTAAAATAGGGTCCAGTGCAGTAGCCTGGTGGCTAAAGTCCTCACCTTGCGTGCACGGGATCCCATATGGGTGCAGTTCTAATCTAAGCTGCTCCACTTCTCTTCCAGCTCCTTGCCTTGGCCTGGGAAAGCAGTCAAGGATGGCCCAAAGAGTTGGGACCCTGCACCTGTGAGGGAGACCCAGAAGAAGCTCCTGGCTCCTGGCTTCGGATCTGCTCAGCTCTGGCCGTTGCAGCCACCTGGGGAGTGAACCAGTGGATGGAAGAACTTTCTGTCTCTCCTTCTCTCTACCTTTCCAATAAAAAATAAATAAACCTTAAAAAATAAATCTTAAAAAAAAAAAAAAAAGAATTCGTACCCCAAAAGGCATTGTCAGCAGGACGGAGAGAGAAGGGGGGAGTCGGGAGGTGCTGTCTTTGGTTATGCCTTGAGTGGCAGCTCATCAGAGAGAAGATTCCAGAAGAGGGTCATTGCCATGGACTGCTGGCCTCCCCTGGGCTCTTAGACTCCAGTGACGGAAGGCGAGGCTGCTGTCACCGCGGGGACGGAGAGGTGGCTGAGCCTGGGTCTGTCACCCCAGCTCGTCCGTGGCCTGGCTGTGTCTACAGAGGCTCTTGACAATCTTTCCCCGCACTGACACACACAGGGGGTTCAGGTGCTCGGGGTTCTGGCTTCCAGCAGCCAGCTCTGTCACTGCCTGATCTGTGATCATGGCAACTTTGTGACAAGCAGCCACTACACCAGCCAACTGAAACAGCAAGAGCTGATTTTAAAAAGTAATGGCATTCAATCTTTGCATAGGTGGTAAACTCACACCAGAGACAATTCCAGAAGCCCAGAATGAACCGTTTAGACACATGTCCCTCCCATTATGAGTCCTTGCAGTCAAAGGCCGCTTTAGTGTGGTTTCCCGCTGGGGCAGAATGGACTGTGAATCAAAGACCCGGGGTTAAGAGGCTTGCTGCTCCTCGCTGTTCATCGCCAAAGAGCCAAGGGCTTGTTGCTCAAAACCATGCTGGCTCCGGTGGATTCTCCCCTCAGCTTGGCAGAGCGCGCAGGTGCCAGCAAGTCCTTGTGGACCCAGTCTGAGCTGAGACAGGCGACCCCGTGGGGACCACGTGATGACCTGTGACGGCCCATGATTGTTACTGCATTTTGTAACTAACTTGCATCTTCCGTCTGTTGCCTTGCTAGTGGGACCATGAAGGGTGTGACTCGGCTACAGCTTGCCAGCATGGACAGAGGCCAGCACTTGCAAGTGCACAGGGACCTGCAGTTCTGTTCCTGACCTTGCCTGGGTCACATGGCTGGGGCTCACCTTCAGCCCAGCTTCTCCGTGAGAGAATGATGGAGATCTACCCGGCCTAGGCAGAAAGCACAGATCACTGGGTATGCGGGAACAACTTTCAAATAAGTTCTTCCTGCGCTTAACAGACAAAGAGGATGGGCTGGTGTCGTAATGCAGTGGGTTTCAAATAAAAAGAAATAATTTGTTTTAAAGGACAGGGGTTAGATACAGGAGGAAGAAAGAGAAAATTTGGAAACAATGGTGTTATTCACTTTTGCCTAATCCTCTACCTTTCTCACCCTGATCAGCTATGTAAGCATCATCAAAAATAAAAAAATAAAGAAGAAGAAGAGCTGGGGCTGCTGCAATGGCAGGACAAGCTAGTCCTCCATCCTGTGGTCCCAGCATCTCATACGGGCGCCAGTTTGTGTCCCAGCTGTTCCACTTCCCATCCAGCTCCCTGCTCGTGTCCTGGGAAAGCAGTAGAGGATGGCCCAAAGCCTTGAGACCCTGCATCCATGTGGGAGACCTGGAAAAAGCTCCTGGCTTCGGATTGACTCAGTTCTGGCCATTGCAGCCACTTGGGGAGTGAAGCAGCAAACAGATCTTTCTGTCTCTCCTTCTCTCTGTAAATCTTACATTCTAATAAAAATGAATATTTTTAAAAAGAGCAGAGTGCTTAGGGAGGGGAAGGAGACATCTCTCCAGTCAGTAGCTCCCCAGAACCTGCTTCCTGGGGCGCTGTGCTTGGAATTCCTGCATCCCATATCTGCCTTGGTTCAAGTCCCGGGTCTGCTTCGAAATCCAGCTTCCTGTTCACGCACACGCTGGGAGGCGCAGGTGATGGCTCGAGTCCTTGGCCTTGGCATGAAGTGGAAGATGGAGCAGAGTCCCCAGCTCCGGGCCTGACTTTGTCCAACCCTGCTGTTGCGAGGCATTTGGGGAGTGAACCAACAGGCCAAAAAGGTCCCTCTCTCAAAATAAATGCAAAGGAAATATTCCAAAGGAGCTGTTTTTCTTTCTCATCACAGCACCAACGTGAGATGTTGCAGCCATGTCATCTATATATATATGTTTTAAAGATTTATTTATTTGTATTGGAAAGGCAGATAGACAGAGAGGAGGAGAGACAGAGAGGAAGATCTTCCGACTGACGGTTCACTCCCCAAGGGGCCGCAACGGCTGGAGCTGAGCCGATCTGAAGCCAGGAGCTCTTCCAGGTCTCCCACTTGGGTGCAGAGTCCCAAAGCTTTGGGCCGTGCTCGACTGCTTTCCCAGGCCACAAGCAGGGAGCTGGATGGGAAGTAGGGCTGCCGCGACTAGAACCGGTGCCCATATGGGATCCTGGTGCATTCACGGCGAGGGCTTTAACTGCTACGCTATCGCACTGGGCCCAGCCATGTCATCTAAACAGGAGTGCTTGCCTTCCTCACCCACAGAAAACTGTGGCTTTGCTACTGAATCCACAAGCAGGTCATTTGGGAGCAAGTCTTCGTGTTCCTGTGTAAAGCAGAATTCTGCAAGCGCTACTTTAATTGTCCACATGCTCGGGCTCGTCCACTCTCATCCCGCCACTGGATTTTTAATCAGCTTGTGCCTGTGTAAGATCTTACCGTCTAGCCTCTCCTTCGTGCACTGCTAAGCAATACCTGCGAGGCTAAGAAAGAGCAAAGTGTCCAAATATCTCAACAGGTCTGTCCTTCGCTTGCTGCCAGGACAAAGTCCTCTTACCTTGGGCAGCGCCTGGCCCTGTCCGCGGGTACCCTCTGGTGGTAGCAGAGCGCAACTGCAGACACCGCGAGGGCCGTGCAGGGTGCTGCAGCGCCCCCTTGCGTTCTTCCTACACACTGGCCGAGGGCAAATGGGAGCAGGAGCAGGTGAGAGCCGGGTCACCGCGCTGTGCTTCAACTGCGGATGTCCTGGACTGGGCAGGTGGGCGGGCTTCGGAGGGGGAACGACGTACGCGAGGGCCTTGCAGACTAGCAGGCACCCGTAAGTTTCTGTATGTTTGTTGCACCCCAGTACCTGAACTCTGTTGTGTTAAACGTGTGCTGTGTGTGTGATTCCCCCATGTTCACAGTGCGGCTAAGTTGGTGGTGGGGAGGTCCGTGCCTCCAGTGCAGGGCGGAGTCCTCACAGAGGCGTGAAATTGGTTTGGAGCAAACACATTATGGAAAGCAATTACCGGGGAGAGGTTCTGGGCCCGCGAGACCGACTGCCGGGAGGCTGGGGAGGAGGCTCCCTGGCTTGCCGGGTGTCTGGATGTGTAACCCCCAGGAAGGACCCTCCCAGCACTGCCTCGGGAGGACAGGCACAGCGTCCTCGTGCGGACCACCCCACACCCGCTTTCCTCCTCCCTGCTTCCTTCAGAGGCCATCTCCTGGAGTTCTAGCTGCCGGCTTCTGCTTCCCAGCTCCAGCGGTTGCAGCCATTTGGGGAGTGAACCAGCAGATGGAAGATCTTTCTCTGTCTGACTCTTTCTGTCCCTCTTCCTTTGAAATAAGTCAATAAACGTTCAAAAAAGCTATTCTAGTCATCAAACACTCTGCCCTTCCACTTAGAATCCCCCCTTAGCCCTGGCGCTACTTGGAGAAGACACACTTGGGCGAAGTGCCCCCAGATGTCGGCTCCTGTTTTCCACCTCCTTCTCCACGCCCGCAGCTTCTGCTATCTTGCTTCTTCCACCTTCCCGGCAGTGCTCATTCTAGCCTGTCGTGCACACACTCTTCTCAGGACAGACGGACCATCCGTTGAGGACAGGAGCCTGCCTCCCTCACGGCAGTGTTCCTGGTACCCCACGCCTGGAGCGCGGGACGCACAAGGTGAACAAAGAGGTGGAACGTTCATGGCATTTCCATTGGTGCACCCACAGGATTCTGGGGCGCAGCCCCCCTGAGAGTCAGGGTTCTCTTTGGGGCAGTGCCGTGAATATCTTTCACATGTCAGGAAGCCCACATTGGCGCGTCCAGACTTGCCCTTGGCCCTGAACTCCAATGCCCTTGGACGCAGCCCCAGGAGAGCTCTAACAGACAGCTGCAGCTTACTGTGCCCCACTCAGAGCTGCCTCTGGATGCCCGCTGCTTCCCCATCTTCCTCGCCCTGATCGTGTGTGCCATCGCCCATCCAGGTGCTCAAGCCAAAGGTCTGGATATCCCCCATGGCGCCTTCCTTCAGTGGCTCCTCCCGCCCATCAGCAAAGCCCTTCAGTTCTCCAGGGCATGCACCCCAGCTTTCAGCTGTTGCCACCCCAGCTCTTGGCAGCAGCTCTCTCTGGCCATGAAGCAGTCAGTGTGTACTTGACCCCCCCCCCTTCCCGTCACCCCGCTCTGCCCCCATGGGTGGCTCCTCTGTCCCCCGCTCTGCCACTGTGGCCAGCTCCTCTGTCACCCTGCTCTGCCCCTGTGGCTGGTCTCTCCGTCAGCTCCCACTTGTCCCTGGCCCATGACTCCCTTTTGTCCTTCTCCCCTGGTGTTTGTCACTGATGGATGCTGTCCCCCATCTGCTGTCTCTGATCTCCACTGGAAGGCAAAGTGGAGCTCATCCGCCTAGCTAAAGTACCTGGAACACAGCTGACTCTCCTCCCACCGGGAATGGAGAAGATCCCCAAGCAATGCCCCTAACAGTCCTGGCTAGTGAACAAAGACCTCGAGTGTCAGGTTGAACCCCACCCCCCTTGCATGTCCTGGGAATAACACTACTTCCTGATCCCCGACCTTTCCCCGGATGACATGGAGCAGGTGGGATCAGCCCAGAGTGACTTCAGCTCAGACTCTCACCCATTCACACCTCTGGTCCCAGAGTGGTGCCTCTGTACCCTAAGTCCAGCCAGCCCAGGGACCCTGCTGGCATGAGGGGGACTCCAGTACCACTCCCCATCTCATCTGTCTTCTCAAGTCCTCCCAGGCTCTCCATTCAGGTCCTCACTCCATCCGGCCTCATGTCCTCCAGCACCAGAGGCTGGCGGCACAGGCACGCTCCAGAGCCCTGGGTCATTGCCTGGCAACCGTTGATGTCACATGGCACAATGCACCTGATAGGCTGCTGCTCTTGTAGTTGCCAGCCTGGTCCAGTGCTGCTGTTCTGAAAGTTCTCAAAACTCCTGATCCTATACCCAGGACCGCAACAGAGGACAGAGAACAGAAAAAGTCAATCAACTACCCCAGCCACGTGTTGGCAGTGAAAATCTGGGCAAATAGAGATTCTAAGGTGGACTATGTCAACCAGTGGATTCTGGAGAGATTTCATCATGCTTGGAGTGGTGATATTGGCAGCAATTCGGAACTGTTGAACTCTCAAAACCACTTGAGCAGGACCCTCGGAGCATGCCCCATGTCAGGGACCCTGGAATGGGTGTGAGGCTGGGTGGGCTTCTCCCTTTATCTCCCCCTTCACCCCAGATACAGAAGAAAAAGAGAGAGAGAGAGAATGTGGAAACAAAAGTCTTACCCACTTTCCTGTAGCCCTTGACCCTTTGTGCCCTAATCAGCTATCTAAATATTATCAAAATAAAAAAGAAAAGATCCTGGTCCTGGCTGGGACCCTCTTTCCCCGCCCTCTTGCTTTACCACTGATGCAGAAACTTGAGCCCGAAAAGGACAGGTGACTGACACTGCCTTGAGAGGGAAAGGCAGAATTAAGACTAGAAGTTCCAGGGCCCAGAGCGATAATGCAGTGGTTAAGGTCCTCGCCTTGAACGCGCGGGGATCCCATATGGGCGCTGGTTCTAATCCCAGCAGCTCCACTTCCCATCCAGCTCCCTGCTTGTGACCTGGGAAAGCAGTTGAGGACGGCCCAGAGCCTTGGGACTCTGCATCCATGTGGGAGACCTGGAAAAGAAGTTCCTGGCTCCTGGCTTCGGATCGGTGTAGCGCCGGCCATTGTGGTCACTTGGGGAGCGAACCATCAGATGGGAGATCTTCCTCTCTGTCTCTCCTCCTCTCTGTACATAAAAACAAATACATCTTAAAAAAAAAAAAAAAAGACTAGAAGGTCCTGTGACTTGGCTCAGAATTCTCCATGCTAAAGTTAGTGATGAGTTGTCGAAGTGGGAGTGGGCAGCTGCTATGGCACAGCGCATTAAGCCACTGCTTGCAATGCCTGTGTCCCACATCGGGGCACCAGTTCAAGGACCAATGCTCCACTTCCCATCCAGCCTCCTGCTAATTGACCTGGGAAGGCAGCAGCAGGTACCTGTGGCTAGGGGACCCAGAGGCTACTCCTGACTTCTGGCTTCTGCAGGGCCCAGCCTCACTGTTGGGAGCATTCAGGGAGCGAGACAGAGAACAGAAATTTGTTATTCCTAAATAAATAAATAAATCTGTTACTCCTAAAACATAATTTATTGTTGAATAAATAAAAATCATTTTTTGTATTGGAAATGCAGATTTACAGAGAGAAGAAGGTAGATCTTCTATGTGCTGGTTCACTCCCCAAGAGGCCACAATGACTGGAACTGAGCTGATCCAAAGCCAGGAGCCGGGAGCTTCTTCCGGGTCTCCCACGCGGGTGCGGGGTCCCAAGACTTTGAGCCGTCCTCTACTGCGTTTCCAGGCCACAGCAGGGAGCTGGGTGGGAAGTGGGGCTGGCAGGATTAGAACCGGAGCCCATATGGGATGCTGGCACTTGCAGATAGAGGATTAGCCATTGCATCAGCCACGTAGCATTTTTTTTTTTTTTTTGAAAGTGGCAACAAGAACCAGGTGTGAAGCCGGGTCCCCGACACCTGGTGTCAGACAGTAGGTAGACTCCATGCTGAACCTGGACCCTGCCCTCCCCGCAAGTCCCCGTCCCTCCTCCAAGGCACCCCCTCCCGGTGGCCTTTCTGTCTCCTCCCACCCTCCAGGCTTCCCTTACTGACAAGCCCCTTTTTGCACAGTGGCTGTCTCACTTTACCTATCCCTTTTTAAAAGAGTTATTTATTATTTGAAGGTCAGAGTTACAGAAAGAAAATGAGACAGGGAGAGAGATCTTCCATCTGCTGGTTCATGCCCCAAATGGCCACAACGGCCACGCCCCTGGGCCAGCCTCTGCTGCTCTCCCAGACACACTAGTAGCAAGCTGGATCAGAAGTGGAACTACCAAGATTTGAATGGGCACCCACATGGGAGGCCAGCGCCGCAGGCAGAGGTTAACATGAAACACGACCACGCGAATGACTTTTTAAAAAGATTTATTTGAAAGAGTCACAGAAAGAGAGAGAGAGAGTTGAGGGAGATTGAGGGAGAGAGAGAGCCTTTGATCCATTGGCTCACTCTCCAGGTGGTGGCCGCTAAAGGGAGAGGATGAGGCAGCCGGCACCCACGAGCTGGCAGGAAGACCTGTCAGTCAGCCCGCCCTGACTTCCCTACCAACCTGCAGGCGAGCCTGCTACAGACAGCACTGAACATCAGATTTTAATGCACATACAATTTGCTCAGGCTTGAGGGGACTTCAGGGGAGCCCCAAGGGGAGTGTGTCCTTTCCCGCAAGTCCTCACTGTCTCAGCAAATGTCACTTGGCTTGCCACAGTCTGCCCACCTCTCTGGGATTGGAATCATAGCCCAGACACCTGCCCTGCCCATGGAGATGATGGGGCCACCTGAGCTGAGCCGGTGCACAGGGTACCGCTTGCAGCCTTGGGCACGCACTCCCCAAGGGCACACGTGGAAGGAGACCTGTGGCTACGGAGAAGTCTGGTGGTCAGCAGGGGGCTGGATGGGACCTGGGGCCGCTCCACTTCCGCCCGTCTCTCCTCCCCACCGCCTGTCCCCAGATGTTGTGACCGTGGCCAGCCCCCTTGGCTCACCTAGTAGAGCACGTCCTCGAAGTCGAGCTGCAGGTAACGGAGCAGGCGGGGTGGCAGGGGGAGGCGGGGCAGGGCCTGGGGCAGGCGCTCTGCCAGGTGAGCGCGCAGGGCGCAGCGGCACAGGTGCTGCAGTGCGCGGGGCTGCCTCACCAAAGCGAAGAGGGAGGAGTAGAAGCGCTGGTGCTTCTGCAAGCAGAATGCGGGGCTCTGTCAGGGGCAGCTACCGGCAGATGACACCCACTCCTCCTGATGGGCCCCTGGGGTGTCTATAAGGAACCTCCTGGAAGCAGCAAATCCTACAGGTGCTCCCTCCACAAGGCCTCTGTTTCTGGGACGTGAGGGAGTCTCCGGCAGGGGTTGGGAAGGCTGGGAGAGGCTGACGGTCCCTTGGGGCCAGGCTGAGCGGCTGCCCAGCCTGGGGTCTGACCTGCAGAGTTTCGGGGGGTACCAGGCCCGCGGTCTCCTCCGGAAGCTGCACGACGCTGTAGGTGTTCATGAGGACCTCAATGGTTCGCGGGGACGTGCACCAGCGCTCCAGCACCTGCAGGGGGCAGACACGAGTCAGGCCCCTCACCTCAGCACTAGGACAACTGTCGGGGTTGCCTTTCGTCCTAATGCTTGCTACCTGGAATGGGACATTATCTGGAAATAGCGTCTTTGCGTCTTTGCGCTTCTAATCAGGTTACAATGATGCCATTAAGCTAGGCCCTAATCCAATCTGACTGGTGTCCCTGTGAGAAGGGAAGTGGGGATGACAAAGCAGGCATTGGAGGAATATGTCTGCAACCAAGGAATGCCAAGGACTTTGGGCAACCAGAACCTAGAAGACGGGCAGGGACAGAATCCTGTCAGGGCCTCCAGCAGGGACGAACCTGCCCAGCCCTGGACTTGACGCTTCAGCCTCGGTAACAGGGAGTGCAGCCATCCCAGGACCCCCAGGGCAACCATTTCCGTCATGCATCACTAAGATGATTTCCACCTAAGAACGCTTGCATCTTGTCCCCATACAGTATGAGCTGGTGCCCTCAATTTGCAAACCAGTGAAACTGATCATGGAAAAGATGCCATCCCTTGCTCTGGCTGCAGTTTGGCAATCCCAGGCTGACGGTCACTGCATGCCCTTAACTGCTCCAGCATCCTGTCTGGGCTGGGTTTTCTGCTAAACACAAAGGGGCCCTAGACTGCTGGTTGGAGATGAAAAAAAGCAGGATAAACATTTGGTGTAGAGGTTAACAAAGCGCTTTAGAGGCCCACAGCCAAGGGCTGGCTCATGTCCCGGCTCCACTTCCAACCCAGCTTCCTGCTCCTGCACACCATGGGAAGCCATTCCAGTGCCATCCACAGGGCAGATCCAGGCTGAGTTCCTGGCTTCTGGCTTCAACCTGACCCAGTCCCAGATACTGTGGGAGCAGTTGGGGGTGGAAGCTCTCTCTCTCTCTCCCTTCAAATAAGTAAAAACATTGTTTTGAAGAAAGCTCAACTACTGGATGGAAAAGAACGCCCAATTTGGAGAAGGGGGCTTGGGCTCTGAGGACAGCAGGAATTCCAGAGCCGGGAGAACATGCAAGAAGGACAAGCAAGCAGAAACCTGATGGGGTCTTCCACACCGGCACTGGGGGGTTCATCCGTGAAGAGACAAGATCCTCACCACCTGGAAGCTCCCGCTTCAAAGTGAAGACATAACCTGTACATCACAAATCGCTTATGGATCAGCACTGAGGGAGGGTGCTGGCCTGTGTGGACAGCGTGGATGGCTTGGCAGAGGGAGAGGACCACCCACACAGCCAGCAGGGAAGGCAGCCACAAGCCAGACGCATGCAGGTATCATGCTGCCTTGGTGCCTGCCCTGGGTCCCTGAGCGCTCCTTCATGCTTTGTTCACGCCGTATCCCGATGGACCTCAAGCTGCAGGCCGTCACCATAAAGCCTGCGTAAAACCTGCTAACGGCTATCTTTCAGGCTGAATTCCCACACTTAACCTGCGCGTACCCCCTACACACACACACACACACCCGCATGTCACACCAGGGTTCTCAGACTCCTGGCTCCAGGCTCCCTCTGCCTGACAGTCTGGGCATGCAGGTGTGCTGTGGGAGTGGCTGGAAGGCCAGGCTTTGCCCAGGGCAAAGGACCTCTGGGGCAAACATTTTACACAGCCCCACCCTTGGCTTCCTGCCCTATCCCTGGGCTATGTGACCAAAACAGCCACAGTGCTGTGTGTCTGGGACAGGCCTCGACCTCACTCATTACAGATAGGAGAAAACAGCCACAGGCTCTCCTGTTCCACCTGCTACTCCTCCACGTCTCCAGGCTGGCCCTGCCCTTCCTGATGCCATGTGGACCCTGCCTCCACATTCTACTCCACGGCCCATCCTGCCAGGAATGCCAGCGCCCTCCTCCTTTTCTAAGATTTATTATTATTATTCCATTATTTATTATCCCATCTGCTAGTTCATTCCCAAATGGTCAGAGCTGGGGGATGGCTCAAAGCCAGGAGCCTGGAGCCTTGTCCAGGTCCCCTATGTGGTTCAGGAGCCCAAGGACTCAGGCTATTCTCTGCTTCTTTTCCAAGTACATTCACAGGGAGCTGGATCCAGCTCCCACATGGGATACTGGCACTGCAGGTGGAGGCTTAGCCTTCTACACCACGGAGCAGGCCCCTCCCTCCTTCCAAGCCCTGCCTCCTCCAGGAAGCCTGTGCAGTGACTGAAACCTGTGTTTCTCTCTCCATGTCTAACAACTGACCTTCTATGGAGAAAGTACCTAATTGCACAGCAAGTGTTGTCGCAAGCCTCCTTATTTTTTAAATACTTATTTATCTTTATTAGCAAGAGTTGCAGAAAGAGAAGGAGAGACAGAGCAAGAGAGAAATCTTTCCTTCCCTGGTTTACTTCCCAAATGGCTGCAACACTCAAAGCTGAGCCAATCTGAAGCTGGGAGCCAGGAACTTCTGGGTCTCCCATGAGGATACAGGGCCTAAGGACTTGGGCCATCCTCCGCTGCTTTCCGCAGGGAGCTGGGTGGGAAGTGGGGCAGCCGGGATTAGAACCGGCGCCCATATGGGATCCTGATGTCATGGGTGGAGGATTAACCAATGGAACCAACATGCCTGCCCTTTATAACCTTATTTAACATTAGAATGTATACCACTAGCTACCAAACACCAAGCACCAGCTGTGGGTTAGACCAAGCCCTAGCCTAGACCTATCTTGTGTTAACTTTCTTTCTTACACTAACTCTATAAACCAGGTGCATTGCTATCGCTGTGCTTGAGGCACGGAAAAACACAGAGGTCACGTGATAGCCCTGGAGTCTGTGCTGTCAGTCACCACGGGCCACACAGGTGTTTTGGGGGGCACGGAAGGACCCCAGGTTAAGGAGACACTTGACAGCACAGGTCTAACCAGTACATCTTCCTGTCTGCATCTTGCTCCTCAGCTTCCCATCCCCGTAGGGTGGAGGCTGCATCACCCGTTAGGAACTTGAGCTTCAACAAATTTCAGTAACTCCCACCATCAGCCTGGACGCCAGGCTCTGGGGGCAGGAGTTGGCAGCGGTTAGGGCTCTGCCGGGACACCTGCTTCCATTGGTCAGGCTGCTTGGTTCAAGTCCCTGTGCCGCTTCCTGTCTGGCTTCCTGCTGCTGTGTTTCCTGGGAGTCAGTGGTGATGTTTCAAGCCTTGGTGGTCCCTGCCACCCACATGGGAGACCCAGACTGAATTCCACACTTCAAGTTCAGCCTAGCTCAGCCTTGGTATTGTAGGCATTTGGGGAGTGAACCAATGGACAGAAGGTTTTTGTTCGTCTGGCTTTCTTTCAAATAAATTGAAAATAAATAATAATTCTTTAAAACCTGGACCCACATCTCCCAAGAGCCGAATCTGATACAGTGAGCCCCGGAGATCGGCTGGGGTGGCACGTCCCTGAGGGATTGCTGCAGCAAGGACAGGAACCCTGGCCAAGCCAGAGGAATCAACGGGACCCTTTGGTCTGCTTGCCTGCTTGGTCCCCAAGACAGGCTAACGTGCTACGCAGGGTGGGGGGCAGCCCAGTGGGGGCCAGGAGACCCCTTTAGCTGAGCCTCGCCCTCCTCCCACCTCACCGGGTGTGGAAATCATTAGCTGTCAGAGCCGCCATCAGATTACGGGGAATTGCTCGTCTCCTAATTATCTGGTGTTAATAGGAGATTAATTAGTGTTAATTGTTGATTTTCTTGTATTTTCCCAAAGGGGAGACCAATCTGCCGAACTCTCGGGCTGTTTAATTATTTGGTCTTGCTTAGGAATCCAGACAGATGCTTCTGTGTGTGTGTGTGAGCGAAGGGGTGAGGCAGGGACAGCAGGGTTGGGCCCTGGGGCAGGGAGAAAACCTTCCCTACAGTGGGATGTGTAGGGAGCTGCCCACAGCTCACACCAGCCTTCCCAAGCTGCTCCCAGGCTGCTGGCTCCTGCAGAGCTGACCCAGCAGGGGCCCGTGCCCCTGCCATGGCGTCAATAGCTCTGATTGCCAAGGGAGCCCACTCCAGGGAGACTCATGTCAACTGAGGTTATAAGTATAAAACGAGCAATGGGCATTTGGGAGTCCAGAGGCTCGGGGACGTTGCCCAAATGTGTGCTGCTAAGCTAAGCCCTTAGAAGGTGGAACCCTTGAGGCCGTTGGTGGATGCTCAGGAGATCTTGGTGGGAGGACTGGGGGGCACTTGCTCCCTCCTGGCTAAGCCTTCCCTGTGCCCCAGGGCATCTCTGCCTGATGGATGCCTCTGCTGGTCACTGCCCCCATGAAGACCCTAACGTGGCCTGCTAGTCACCACAGCCCGACACCTTCTGTCTGTTCCCAGCTTTTTAAATCTGGCCCTCTGCTGTCTGCCCATCTCTAACGCACATACATGCAAGTATACACGTGTGCACCCACACAGATACTTCCTGCTGCTAGGTACCCCACGTGGGCTCTGATCACTGCTTGAAAGAGGCACTAGGCTATGTGCCCAAGGGCTCCGGCAGCCTTCCCAAGCCAGCTGCACACAAGCCTCAGCTCCCTGCACCCTCACCATCGCGCCTCTCTCGTTGCCTTCAGCCTTCGTACCTTGGGGAGGGCCCCTGGCCAGACTCGGACAGCGCCGTGGTTGAGCAGAGCCTGCACCACCCGCTCGGGGCTCTGGGCCAGGGCTGCAGGTGGGCCCTGCAGAGCGCAATGCAGGGCTGTGTGTCCTCCGTAGTCCATAGCGTTAGCGCTGACCCCGTGGGACAGCAGCAGCTCCACCACAGCTGCGTGGCCACGGCGACAGGCTAGGTGCAGGGGCCGCTGCTTGTCCTGGTCGGCGGCGTCAGCATCCGCTCCAGCTGACAGCAGCAAACGGCACAGCTGGAGGCAGCAGGTGCTGGTGACCTCTGCATCAGCAGGGGACCGGCAGCGGGCGTCGCAGGCTGCCAGGAGCGGGGTCCAGCCTTCAGCGTTGCGGGCATCCGGGCACGCCCCCCGTCTCAAAAGCAGGTCGGCCATCTCCACGCGGCCGAGCCGGGCAGCCACGTGTAGAGGGGTCTCATCTTCCTCCTCAGACCGACCATCCACTCTTGCCCCAAACTTGAGGAGCAGCTCCGCGCACCTGGTACAGGAGACAGTGATGGACCAGAGTCCTGGCTTCCACAGGTGTGAGCAGAGCGCGCTCCCTGGAGGTGCCTGTCTCTGTCCTCGTCTCTCTGGGGGACCCTGGCCATTGCAACGACATTCTGCGGGACTCACAGGGGCCTTTTCTAAGTCCCTGCTTTCTGTAAGAAGGGCCCCCTTGTTCCTCCGTGGGAGCAAGTCGCACACGGTTAGAACAGGTGCCCCTGAAGGGCTGTGACAGATCAACTAGGATCAACGGGGGTGCAGGGTCATCCTCTACTGCTTTCCCAGGCCACAAGCAGGGAGCTGGATGGGAAGTAGAGCAGTTGGGATTAGAACCGGCGCCCATATGGACTCGCGGTGCGTTCAAGCTGATGACTTTAACCATTATGTTATTGTTCTGGGCCCGGGCACCAGTTCTAATCCCAGTGGCCCCGCTTCCCAACCAGTTTTCCTGCTTGTGGCCTGGGAGAGCAGTGGGGAGTGGCCGAAAGCCTTGGGACCCTGTATCTGCTTGGGAGATCCAGAAGAGGCTCTGGACTCCTGGCTTTGGATTGGCTCAGTTCTGACTGTTGTGACCACTTGGGGAGAATCAACAGATGGAAGATCTGCCTCCCTGTCTCCTTCTCTCTGTATATCTGTCTTTCCAATAATAAATAAATAAATCTTAAAAAAAAAAAAAAAAAGAGAGAGAGAGAGCTGGGGTTGGACCAGGCCAAAACCAGGAACCAGAAACTTAACCCATGACTTTCTATGAGTCTAGAAGCAGCCCAACCATGGGGCCACACAGCCCACAGCCCACAGAGCCATCATCTGCCACTTCCCAGGGAACACAGTGTCAGGATGCTGGGACCTGGATCCAGCCCCTCCCATACTATATACAGATGTCCCAAGCTGTAAAAGAGTTATCTCATTTTCATATATTTATTATATGATTATATCATTATGTTATACTTAATTATATATCAATTATATGATTAATATATTTTATTAGCTATGAATTGCATATTATTTATATATTTATATAAATCTTTAGCAAGCGATTTAGTTAATTCATTTGGAAGAGTGATGGAGCAGGAAAGACAGGAAGAGATCTTGCATTCACTGGTCCTCTTCCCAAATGGCCACAGTGGGGCTGGGCAGGCCGAAGCCTGGAGCCAGGAAACTCATCTGGGCCTCCCCAGGGTGGCAGGGCTCCAAGCACGTGGGCCATCCTGCACTACCTTCCGGAGCATCCTTGTGGCTCTGGATGGGAAGGGGAGTGGCTGAGGCTTAGTTAGCACTCTGACGTGGGGTCCAGCGTCATAGGCACCAAAATGTCCTCTCATATATTATTAACATTAATGTTACCACTTTCATAGATATTTGTACATCCATATTCAGAGGAATCTTCTTTAAAAGATTTAGTTATTTTTATTGGAAAGGCAGATATACAGAGAGAAGGAGAGACAGAGAGGAAGATTTTCTGTCTGCTGATTCACTCCCCAAGTGGCCACAATGACTAGAACTGAGCTGATCCAAAGCCAGGAGCCAGGAGCCTCTTCCGGGTCTCCCACACAGGTGCAGGGTCCCAAGGCCTTGGGCCATCCTTGACTGTTTTCCCAGGCCACAAGCAGGGAGCTGGATGGGAAGTGGGGAGGCTGGGATTAGAATTGGTGCCCGTGTGGAATCCCAGCTCATGCAAGGCAAGGACTTTAGCCAGTAGGCTACTGCGCCAGGCCCTCAGAGGAATCCTATTTATAATAGCCAAGGTGGTAGCCACCCAAGTGTTCGTGGGTGAATCATGATAGCAACACACGGCGGACACAGCCTGTAGACGTCGGCCCAGGCGCGGCCTGAATGGAGTCTAAGGACATTCTACTCAGCCCAAGAAGCCAGTAGCCAAAGGACAAGCACTGCAGGTTCCACTTGTTTGATGCACCTGCGGTAGTCATATTCACAGTGACTGGGGCTGATACGGTGGCATAGTGCGTAAAGCTGCCACCTGTGATGCCAGCAACCCATGTGGGCACCAGTTCAAGTACCAGCTGCTCCACTCCCAATCCAGCTCCCTGCTAATGCCTAGGAAACTAATGGAAAATGACTCAATTTTTTTTTTGGTCCTTCCCACTCACATGGGAAGCCCAGATGGAACCCCGGGACCCCCGGTTCCTGGCTTCAGCTTGGCTCAGCCCCGGGGGGTTGTGGCCATCGGGTTAGTAAACCAGAGGATGAAAGAAGTCCCTCCCACTCACCCCGTTCTCTCTCTCTCCCTCTCTAACTCTGACTTTCAAATGAATAAATAAAAATGTTGTGGGCTGGAAAAGCAGTAGAGGATGCCGGGAGCCTCGGGGAGCTAATGTTTAATGGATGGTTTCAATTTTCAAGAGGAACAGAGTTCTGAAGATAGAGCGTGTGATGTTTGTGCCCTGGTGGGAGGAGCTTACCCAGTGCTGCCGAACTGAGTATGCTTACAGGTGGTAAAGATGGTTAAGTTTTATGCTGTGGTTATTTCACTGTCATTTGATACGTTAATTTAATTTGTTCACTTTGATAGCGATACTGGAAAAGTTTTAAATTACTACTATGGTTTGAATACAGCGCTAAAGTCCAAGTCAGAAATCTAATAACTAGGGGGATGTTTGCCAAGGCAATTAAGATGCTGCACCCCACCTCAGACAACCTGAGTCCCAGTCCCAGCCCTGTTCCCCTTGCAGGCTTCCTGCTAACACACCCAGCAAGGCAGCAGGTCCCTGCCACTCCTGTGACAGACCCGCAGAGTTCCTGGCGCTTAGCTCTGGGGCCCAGCTCTCGAGGGCATGTGGGGTGAGACCAGCGGATGGAAACTCTCTGCCATTTTCCCTGTGACTTCTTGAATTTCAAATAAATCAAGTGATTTTTTTTTTAAAAGGAATCTAATAATCCCATAGGGATGTGTTACAGGTTGACAGCTGTTGGAGGTGCTGTCCCTAGGGGTAGTTTGGTTAGAGGAGGTTTCTGCCTGTGGCCCGGTGATAGCACCAGTGGTTTTCAGGAAGGAAAGGAGAGACTGACAGAACATACTTGTTCTGTCTCACCACGTGGTTCCCTGGCTGGGTCCCACTGCAGCCTGAGGTTCCTACTGAGTACTGAGGCCTTCCCACACTCTGGAACTGGGCTGAGTCTGCGCTGTACACTGCCCAGCATCGGGTACCCTGCTACAGCAGCAGCGAACAGGCAATCCCGTATGTAACTTTCATGAAACGTCTACCGGACCACTCAACTACACACCTTCAACTACAAGGCAGCCAAGTGCCTGGGACTCTCTGGAGCTGATCATGCTAAGTAAGAAATGGCAGGTGGTCCATGAACAGGGAGCCCAAGAAATAATCACTGGACAACCTGGGAAGCAGAACAGTGAAGCCCAGTGTGCAGCCATGGCACCTGCCCCTGCACCGTGCCACAGAGGCTCCGGGACCCTGACATGCCCCACCCTCCCTGAGAAGGGCTCCCAGCGTTCTCTAAGAGCAGAACCAGTCCCGGGCTGGTAACTCACTCCACGGTGCCAGCACCCTGGCAGAGATGCAAGGGGCGCTTCCCGTCCTGGTCCGGGATATTGGGGTCAGCACCTGCCACCAGCAACACGTGCACGCAGGCAGTGTGGCCAGCGGCGCAGGCTTCGTGCAGGGCCGTGCGGCCCCCGGGGGCGCTGTCCGGCTTTGCTCGGCGCCTGAGTAGCAGCTTCAGCACTTCTGTGTGCCCTCGACTGGCGGCCACGTGCAGCGGTGTGGTCAGCTCCTCCTCGTAGGTCAGGGACCAGAGTCCTAGGGAGAGAGGGACAGAGCGGTCTCGGCGGGGTGGCGGGAGTTGTGGGACCTTCCCGCTGTTCAGTACCCCCCACAACCTGCCCCCCGGGGCCCCTGGCCCGTACTCAGAGCGCGGATGTTGAAGCGGAAGTCTCTCCATCGCTCTGGGTCGCTGGTGTCAAAGATGGAGTCGGGAGCCAGGCCCGCGCTGGAGTCGGCCAGGATACTGGAGACAGAGCCCACGTCCCCAGCCAGCAGTGCCTGCCAGAAGGCAAGGGCAGGTCCCGAAGCCGTGCGGGTGACAATGGGGGTCAGGCCAGACTCGGGCTGCTCCTCCGACCCTGTGCGGGGCGAATCTACCAGCCTAGCACACAGGGGGTGTCCGTCGCCTGGGGGCTCTCCCTGCCCCCCGCATTCTTCCGGGGACCAGCTCCTGGGCATGCAGGGAAGAGTGCGGCGGGAGCAGGACGACAACAGTGACAGACGCAGGCACAGGTCTATGGCCGACCTGGCCAGGAAGTGCTGGGGGAGCTATTCTTGGCTCCTCCGCATGACTGCACTCCTGGGCCAAGTTGAAGGCTGGCGGGTAAGTGGCGGGGTGGGGGAGAAACAGCCAGGAGCTTCGCCTTTCCCTCCAGCTCAGCGGCCATCAGCCCAGCCCCCTGGTCGCAGGCCTCCCTCTCTGCCCCTCACCCCTGTAGCAGCTGCTCCAGCGAGGTTCCGCAGCCCGGCTCTCCAGCAACAGGTCGGCTGTGCTGCAGGGAGGGAACAGGTCTTGCAGCCTTGCCAGGTCCCCCAAGTAGAGGGCATTCTGGAGAGCCATGTCCCGGCAGAGGAGCGGGCAGGCAGGGGGTGAGGGGAGACCCCCCAGCAGATGCGCCGGGCGGGGAGGCAAGTCCCCTCCCCTAGGCATGGCTAGTTTCTGGAAGAGAAACAGGAAGCTGCTGGTGGCCCAGGGCAGCAGGCGGGCACTGGGTGCGGAGTCAGGTGCACCCAGTGTGGGAGGGGCAGGCAGCACAGGCTATCAGCCATAAATAGCCCAGGCTGTGCCAGCCACCAGGGTGGGGGTGGGGGACCCGAGTGACAGGTGGAGCTCTCCAACCTCAAGCTCCACCCCAGGCCTCCAGGGTTGGAAAGCCCCACCTCTCAAGCATCCTGTCCCACCAGCCCAGGCTACCTCCCAGCGATGAGGAAAGCAGAGCTCAGAGAAGGAGGCCGTCTCCAAGTCCGACTGGAGTCTGGGATCTGCATCTTCTCCATCATCTACTTCACCAAACCAGCCTCCAGCTGCCTGGGTGTCCTGTGACTGTCCCCTGCCCTGCCATGCATTATTAACCTTGTACCCTCCTACTCCCCGGCCCAAGCGAGGGGTCCACAGTACTGACAAGCATTAGGGACCACCTATGCTGTGTCAGACAGGGTTCTGAGGGTAACAGCCTTCTGTGGAAACAGATTCAGCCTGTAGAGAGAAACAGAGACCCCCATGGCCACCCCAGGAGATGACCCCCATGCTCACCCCAGGAGATGACCCTCATGCCCACCCCAGGAGCTGACCCCCATGCCCACCCCAGGAGCTGACCCCCATGCCCACCCCAGGAGATGACCCCCATGCCCACCCTAGGAGCTGACCCCCATGCCCACCCAGGAGCTGACCCCCCATGCCCACCCAGATTTATCATCTCCAGCAAGAAGTACAGAATCAATGGACTTGCCATCCCTGGAGCAGGAGGGTCCACTCCACTGACCCCAGGCAGGCTATGGGTGAGAAGACAGTGCTGGGCTGGGGTCAGGTGCATGGTGAAGGTGGAGTGTTGGCAGGAAAGGGGCAAGAGTCACTGAGGTGGCACTGGGTCTGTCTCAGCCCTGGCCCTGCCCTGAAAGTCCCTTCTTTTATCCACACTCTTAAAAAAAAACAAAAAAATTAATTTTTATTTATCTGAAAAGCAAGGTGACAGAGAGGGAGGGAGGAACAGGGACACACAGACACAGAAAGACCATCCTCCAGTTCACTCCCCAAATGGGCCCGAGTCAGGAGCCTGGAACTCCACTCAGGTTTCCCACATGGATGGCGCAGACCCAGACACTTGGGCCATCACTCACTGCTCTCCCAGATGCATCAGCAGGGAGATGGATCAATAGGAGAGCAGCCAGAAGCGTAACCCTCTGTACCATGGTGCTAACCCTTATACCTCCTCCACCCCTCGCTTCCCTGCCTCCCCCAACACCTGGGTGATTGAAGGAGTAGGGGCCCTACATGCAAGGAAGCTGTTCCTGGGCCTCCTACAGTCTTCTTTCTTCCTGCTCTCCTCCCGTAAGTACCCCAAGGAGCAAGGAGGAAGAGAACTGGGCAGCCGGGACAGGAAAGCCATAGGCGATAAGGACCTGGTGGCAGAGGCTGGGATTGGGATCTGGGAGTGCAGGAGAGGTGGTGAGGGAGGAGTGGGCTGCAGTTGAAGGGAGCAGAGAGGGGTGGAGAGGCGCAGTGATGGATAGACATGAGAGCTCGGCCCAGAGCCATCGGGCATTTATGCCTCTCTCTGCCCCTGGGTTTCTTTACCCCTGGTACCCCATGCCTGAAGGGGTGTCACTTCCTTTTCTTCTTCTCCTTGGCCACCCGGGCGTCCTCAGCCTCCATCTGCTCTTTGTTGAGTTTCATATTCTTCCTGCCCAGTGGAGTCTTGAAGTACCATTCCTGGGGGTAGGGCAGGTGCCCCCTCACCCTCGGCTCTGCCTCCTTGACTTCACCCCTTTTCTTTGATGGGTGGCGTGGGTCTAGTTAGAGCCAAGGTACCACTTGCTCCCCATGGCTGAATTCTCCAGCCCTCCCCCACCCGCGCTGCACTCCTACAGCCCCTGTTTCCTGGGGTCTCCCAAGGCCACTTGGGCCCGCCTCCTTGGAAATGGGCACTGCCTTAGGGATTGGGAGGTAGGGGCAGCAGCTGCCAGCACCAGCCAGGGCTGCTTAACACACAAGGGGGTTCCTGTGGGGCATCTGCCTCCAACAGGACAGGAGACGCTGCTCCCAATTCTTTGCAAGTCCCTGTTCCCTAACTGGACTTGCTCTCATCCAACCAGCTTCTCTGCCCATCTAGGAGGGTAGCGTGCAGGGACACAGCAAGTGCTCCCGAAGGCTGGCTCCTCGCTGGCACTGTTGACCCCGGGGACCGCACCTTCAGGGTCTCCTCCTCCTCCTTGTACACGGGGTCCATCTTCGCCAGGTGGCCCAGGAACTCTGAGGCCACAAGGGGCCGCTTGGCCAGCTGCAGGAGCCGCCGCTCATTCAGCACCCACTGGATGGCTTGGAGAATGTTGGCGGGCGTGTAGCCATCGGACACCTTGGCCAGGGCACTGATGTCCAGGCTTTGGGTCACCCGGACTCCCTGGGCCTCTATCATACGCTTCCAGAGCACTGTGGTGCAGGGCAGACAACAAAGGGAAGTGGGTAGCTCCTATTCCCCGTTCTTCCCACGAAAGAAATGGGTTCAGGAGCTGTGCATAACATCCTGTTTTAAACCAAGGAAGTCAGGATGCTGAGCACAGGCTACATGGCCCTTCTGGCGACTGGGGGTGTGGGGTGGGAAAGAGGGGTGGATGAGGGGGAAGGCAGTGGTCCCTGGACGCCCCCTTCCCGCTGGCCTATGCCCCCTGCCTTGGGCTCACCAAAGCGAGAAGCATAGTCAGGCCGTGGGATGAAGAGGATGCGCTCGTACACCCGGCATAGCCCCTTGAGGTCGGCCAGTTGTGGCCTGCTGGTTGTCCCTATCAGCATCACACGGTCGCCAGGGGCCAGCAGGCGCACGGCCTTGGTGAGGTCTTTCTTTATTCGCTTGGGGTCCAACTGTGCCGGGGAGGTTGTGGGGATGAGGATCAGGCTCCCCCAACCTCATTCCTTGCTCCCCAGCTCAGAGCATAACCCCGAGGGAAGTGTGCAGGAGGTCAGCAGCTTGACAGGTACAGGGGGCTGGAGCATGCCCAAGCCTGCTGGCCTCACCCCAGTGCCTGCCAACCGGCTGTGTTTCCTGTCCATGGTGCCTCACCTTCCTGTCTTCTTTAGGGACCTTCTTATAGAAATTCTTCTCAGCATCTCCGATCCAAATTACTGAGGGCTGCAGGAGCCGGGCCACCTGGGAGGGGTGGGCAGCAAGCAGCATTCAGGGTTGGGCGTGTCCCTGGGACAGGGCAAGTCTGCCCTGTGTCAGGGTGAGCCTGAGTAAGTGACTGGCCTTGGGGCCCCAGGTTCCATGCCCTGCGACCTGCCCACCCCACCTCCCAGGCCTTTGCACTTGCACACAATATCTCAGCATGAACCAGGTGTCCCTGCTGCTGATGTGGGCACAGCGTGGCCTACGTCCTACCTCCCCCCACGTTCCCCACTGTAGGGGCCTTCGAGAGGAGTCCCTGGTTAGGACAGGGGCTCGTAGGGACACCTCCTGGAACTTTCAGTGACACAAAAGCGGTAAATGGACGAGTCCTTGGGCACACATAAGAGGCCTGGGAGTGCCAGACCTTGAAGACCATATGCACAATCATCTGGATTCCGTTCTTGGTGGTGCTTTTGCCCTGCAGATTGTTGGGCGAGAGGTCAAACAGGTTGGCTCCAGTTTCTGTGCACACGGCCTTGACCAGCATCTTCTTCCCCATGCCGGAGGGGCCCACCAGTAGGAGGGACCGGATGAGGGGGGCCATGGAGTGAATGTCCTGAGATCCTGAGAAGGAAGGCCAGAGGCAGGCGATAGGCCAGGAGCTGGGGCGGGCTCAGGGCAAGGACCAAGGACTGGGGGAGGTGAGAAGGCTGAAGTTGTGGTCACGGTTGTAACACTTTCTACCAGCATCTGAGAAGCTCCCATGGGCCCGAAGCCCAGAGAGGCAGCTGAGGGGACTTTGGGTGGCTTAGCCATTTTACAAGGAGGAGTTTGTTAAGAGGGAGTGGGACTTATCCATCGCCTCCACCGCCTCGCCTGGCCTGGGCTGGTGTGCCATGAAGTGGTGTGTGACAGATGGCTTCAGCAACATCTCCAGGCTGGGATTCTGAAGGGGTGTAGGGCTAGTCTTCTGAGCAAGCCCTTGGCCCTGAGTAAGGGCTGCGCTCTGGAGCCCTCTGCAGTGGCACAACCCACGTTTTTGGTTGTGGCTCCAGCAGGGCCTGGAGCAGGCAGAAGGACTCCAACCCAGACCTGGGAGTGGAGGCCCTGATGGATCTGTGTGCTCAGCTAGCTACCCTTCCTCCCCAACCCCTGCAAGTCCCCAGCGAGGCCACTGGCCTGGTGCTGGCCTGTCACCCTCCCCCAGGTCTCTCACCCAGCCGGAGGACCGCGTAGAGGGCTATGTTCTGTCGTATGTCAAACAGGGAGGGCATGGGTAACTTTTTCGCCAAGTTCAGCATGGACCCAAGGTAGAGGCAGTCACCTGAGGGGACAGGGGCCACCTGGTGAGGATGGCTGGAAGAAGAGGACTGCCTCACTGTAGGGGTGGGGGTGGGGGGTGGGGGAGGGAAGCCTGGCCTGGCTCCGGGGTGGTAGGGGGCAGGGGAGGGCTCACCAATATAATCTTTTAAGGCCACTTTCTCACACTTCTTGATGAGGCCCAAAATGACAAGCTCTTCATACAGTGAATCCAGGGACCTGACAGAGGATGTGGCTCCAGGACATTAGGGAACAGGAGATGGAGACAGGGCAGGGGCAGAATGAGTGGGCTCTGCCCTGTGCAAGTATCAGTAAGGCCACTAGACGGTGGACACCTGGTCCACTTTCCCAGGAAGCAGGGCCCCCACAGTGGGTATTGTGAGAGGCAAGAGGTAGGGGTACAGGTGGTGCCCTCTGCAGGTGCCCACCTCTGCCCACTGCCTCCCAGCTCCTCCCTCAGGAGCTGGGCATTAGGGCTGAGCAGGACCTTCTTCTTAAAATCCAAGTTAACAATGTTAAGTGGGAGGAAAGTGTTCAAGCAGACATTAGTGAACTTGGTACCACCCTCATTGGATACTCCAGAGTGGCATCTAATTAACCTAATTATGGGAAAGCCTGGAGGGAGGGTCTTGGAGGAGGGTTGCAATCCTTTCCATGACCAACTTCACTTATTCTGCACCAACCCTCTGCTTTACTTCACCCTTGTTGCTGTCTCGTAAGCTTGGAGAGGTGGGCACTTGATGAACAAGGCTAGGGCACCAGAGGTGACTTCCCAGGAGCAGCAGCACCAGGACCAGGTGTCCTGGTGTTAGACCAGGGCCCTCCCTACCACACAGGGCTTGGTGGCCACAGAGGGTCCTCTACCTGTCTGAGGTCAGATCTTTCTCTTTCTTCTTCTTCCCAACTTTCTTCCCAGACTTTTTCTGATTGGAAATAAGCATAGAGATGATTGTCCTCTGTTTGTCTCCCTGACTGCACCCCCGTGCCCAGTCTTGGCCCTTCATCATGCCTTTGGAGCCTTCATAGGCCTCTCTTCCTCCTTGTCCACAGCCAGACGCAGGTTCCTCAGCTCCTGGCGCATCAGCTCATCCACCTGAGGGAGACAGCAGGGAGTGTGGGGCAAGAGAGCCAGAGAGCAGGGCCATGCCAAGTCTGGAGAAGGCAGCGGGACAACCCTCAAGGCCTTCCCACAGGTGCTCTGGCCTGCGCCTGTTCACACCCAGTCCTCCTTCCTATGCTGCACCCCCTGAGCCTGGCCCTCGGTGGTCAGCAGTGTGGGAGCAGCCCCCAAGCTGAAATCCAAGCCTGAGTCTCTGGGGCCCAGATGAGCTAGGTCATCTTTCAAGTGCAGGTCTCTCTCTGTGGGATAGGAAAACAAGCTCCTGCCTCAAGAGCTGCTGTTTCCTGAAGCACAGGCCCTGGGCTGGAATTAAGAGTTTGGGAAAATGGGGTGTGAATGCCTAACCTGATGCCAGTTCAGAGCCCCTCACGTGTCCTTCCCATGCCCACTACATCCCAGGCACCTTGGGGGAGAAAGAGGACATACTGGGGGGCACATGGCATGTGGTGGAGCTGGGCTGGGAAGGCAGGGGTCCACAGGTGAGGTGCTGGGCCTGGATGGGGACACGGTGGACAGCAGTGGCCTGGGGTGCCCTGGCCCAGCACTCACACCTGTATACGGATCTCCAGCTCCACTTCCTTTCTCTTCTCCTCCCGGAGGGTCTCAGAGTCAAAACTTTGGTTGGGGTACAAGCCATCCTTCCGGTTCTTCCACAGACCTGATTGCAGAACATTGTGGCGGCGTGTGAAGGTGGGAGTCTGGTCACCCCCACACATATGCACACTCACAAACAGGCATGCACGCGAGGTCCAGGAAGCTGACCTTGACTGGTCCTGCTGTCTCTACCTGGCCACCCAGCACTACCTCTCCTCACTCAATAGACAAGGCTTGAACTCAGAACTGAGGCCCAGAGAACTCAACCCTGACCCAAGCAATCACACCCCTCTGCCCACACTCCTCTACCCCAGTCTGCATTCCAGACGCCCCTTTGCCTCACGCTAAAGGACCCCAAATTCCCCCCAAGACCGGCACACTCCCCTCCAGCCTTTTTTTACTTATGTACTCCTCGTGTCCAGCATTGATCATGGGTACAAATTTGGACGGTGACACTTTCAACATGGTTTCCACTTCCTGGAATACAAATGTCCTTTGACCTTGACTTCATCCCCTGAACCAGCCATGCTGCCTCCCCACCTGTATGGTCCATGCATACCAAGGAATGTCTTACCCCCTTCCTGGCCTTGTCCTCCTTCCCTTTCTTCTCTTTTTTCTCCATCTCATCTTTCTTCGTCTTCTCTGGCTCCTTTTTTTTGCTCTCCTTGTCCTGTGTCTCCAGTTCCATTCTCACCTGGGACCAACAACAAAAGGTATCTGAGAAGGCCAAGGAGATTTTATAGAAGCAAGGGAATACAGGGCTCAATGCTGGGAGTGGATTAAGAATTCCCAAGGCCTAGGGCACCTGATGAGGGCATGAAGATGCAGCGTGTGCAAGCTACCCTGGGATCTGGGAAGGGAATGGCTCTAGGGAAGGTGCTCAGACAAGAGCCACTGCTTGCTCCTAGCCCATGGGGATCTGGGAAGTCTCACCAGACATGCTGTCTTGCCCAGGCCGTGGGCACCTTCTCCAGCCCCAAGCATTCCTGCTCACCTTCCCTGTGCAATCTTTTTAGCTACTGTATTTCCTCTGACCACATCTGCCTGGTTGAGACTGACCCTTCTTCACACCACTGGCCCTGCCAGCTTATATTTACTACTCTGCTACTCCTGGCTCTGCTTGCCATAGATAACCTCCTATCTCCACCTCCAAGATACCTGTTCTGGAGTCTTGTCTGCAAAGATCAGGTAGGATCCACCGGAAACCTCATCTGGATAATCAGGAAACCGACCTGTAAGGGCACTAAGTGGATATCAGATGTGTGAGAGATAGATGAGCACTTGGTTAGATAGAGGGGCAATTGGATGGCTGGTTGGCTAGCTGAGCAAATGGTTGGGAAGATGGGTGGGTGGCCATATGGATGGATGGATGGATGGATGGATGGATGGATGGATGGATGGATGGATGGAAGGATGGAAGCAGTGGTGGAAGAGTGAATGGATAGATGGATATCTGGATAGAAGCTTGGATGATGGATGGGTAGAAGGGTGGAGACAAAGAAAGAGGGAGATACAGAATGGGTTCAGGGCTCAGGGTTATAGAATGGAAAGATTGCTTAAGGGGCATTCATGGCCTCTCTTGCCGTCTTATCCTGGCATGTTCTCTCCTTTAGGGAAGCAGGAAGTCAGAGGTGGAGATGGTCTCATATATTGGGGCCCAAGGTTAAAATCAAGAGGGTTAGCAAGGTGTTGAGGCTGGGAGGAGATGAAGCAGAAGACAGAACTGGCTTGGAAGAGGATAGGGTGGGAAAGGCCTCCGGGGCTGGGGGTAAGCAGGGAAGCAGGGACTGGGGTTGGGCCGGTTATGCCAAGAGCACTGACTGGCACTCAATAAACCATTGCCGAATCTGCTCCTTCATTTTCTCCTTTATGTCAGGCCCCTCTGTCTCCGCGAGGGTCTCGTGGGCCTTCGCCAAGGCCTGCTGGAACTCTTCCTCCTTCTCCATCTGCCGGAGCCTCCGGACATCCCCCCCCGAGGAGGCCTTGGACAGGATGCTTAAGTGCTCCTCCTGATTGGGCGAGGGAAGCTGAGAGGAGAAAAGAGAGACTGAGGCGGGTGAGGGGGGGTGGGGGGGCAGCACCCAGCCTTGGGTGCACATACCTGCCCCTGCTCGCCACCCAACACACCCACACACTCAACCCACACGGAACAACAGGCATGCCTGCATCAGGAGAAATTGTGTTTGGAGCTGAGGTTCGTCTGCGTAAATTACTGTGATAATGAGTTTGCTAGATGCATCCAGCCCACTCCCCCCTGCTCGGCCTCCCCTGCGAGCCTCTGGCCCAGCCCCCATGCGCAGCCCCGCCCGCGGCGGCCGAGTTGGCAGCCGCTCTCGCAGCCACTTTCCCGCCTCATTGGCTCCCAAATGTATTTTAAATATCACTCTGTGCAGAGACAATTACTGAAAACGCTGAGCTCACACTGTTGATGGCCTGGACGGCCGGGCTCATTCCTCACCCGCCCCTCTCCTAGCTCCCCCTGCCACCAGCCACCTAGGCCTGAGTCCTGCCTCCTTCTGGCTGCTTTGCCCCCTGGGGCTGCAGCTCTGTAGGCCCCCCAACAAGTCTCTCACTTCATCTCCCCACAGTAGCCACCAGTCCCTGCCTCCTTCTGCAGCTTGCAGTGCCCCGTGGCACCAACGCAGCTGGCCAAGACACCTCAGCACCAAGCTGTGTGCCGCAGACCCCGGTGGGCTCCAATCCTGCTGGTCCCCAGGGGCCCAGGCTTTTTTTTCACCTCTTTCTATCAGCCAGACTTTCCCCACCCCATGGAATCTGTCCAGGGAAAAGACCCTGTCTCTAGACATGACCTTCACCCCTGCTGTGCCTTGCCTTCCTTCATCAGCAGAGATGAGAGGGGCCAGAGAGCAGAGGGCAGCTGACCTTGGGCAGCAGCACCTGCTTCCTGTGTCTGTGCACACCGGGTCCAGGGACCACTCAGCATGCACACTCACTCACACATTGCACATGACACACACTCAGCGTTCTTCCCTGCTTGGGGGGAGAAGACAGGGGACACCCACAGCCAATGACCTTTAAAGGCCTGGTTTGAGAGCTACTCCCACCATCCCCCTCAAGCTCTGCGGGCTGCCCATGGTCATGCTCAGAGGCTGCAGATGTGGGAGCCTCAGAGGGCCTTGCGGCCTCCTCTACGGGACACCCCCCACCCCCATGGCATCTCCTTCCAGCCATGACAGGAAAGTAGGGTCTGGATGCTCCGTGCCTTCGCCCCTCCCCAGCCTGCAGAAGAGGGAGCAGTCACCGTGAAAGAGTGTTGTCTGTGGTGTCCCCACTTCCCACTGCTCTCTCCCCCCAGGATCTCCTACTCCACCTGCTGGAGTGTGGGGCGAGAAGAGGTTGGGGGGTGGGGGCAAGGGGAGAGGGAGAAGCACGGGGAATGAAGACCCTGGCCAGCCATGTGCCCTGCCCGCCATGGTGGCCAGGCTGTACTCACCATGCCAATGAATTCCATCTCCTTGCGCCGGTCCTGCCGGGTGCGCCTCCTCTGCATGTAGCCCTTCCACATCTGGGAGACACATGGGATACGAAGGTTCTCTAGGCTGTGTGTCCACAGGCATCAGGCTCATGGAGCAGCAGCCGCTGCTGTCAGGGTGAGAGGGAGGGCCTCTCTCTGGCACGTGTACATTCAGAGTGGGTCCTGGTAAGGACCCAAGCCACCTGGATCAAGGTCTCCCAGACATTCCCTCTTTCACCGCATCCCCAGCCCAAATCAGTCTGTGGTAGCACAGATTGGAGCTGCATCACCACTTCTTCCAGGAAGTATTCTGTACTCCTTGCCCAAGCATTTGGTCCATCTTCCACTGCTCTCCTAGGCCACTAGCAGGGAGCTGGAATGGAAATGGAGCCACCAGGACTTGAACCAGTGCCATTTGGGATGCTGGCACCACAGGCAGAGGTTTAACGTGATACACCATGGCTCCGGCCCCTAACATTGCATTCTTGCTTCTTTTTAAGATTTATTTTAAATTTCTATTGGAAAGTCAGATATACACAGAGGAGGAGAGACAGAGAGAACAGAGAGAAGATTTTTCCATCTGCTGATTCATTCTCCAAGAGGTCACAACAGCCAGAGCTGAGCCAATCTGAAGCCAGGAACCTGGAGCCTCTTCCAGGTCGCCCACGCAGGTGCAGGATCCCAAGGCCCTGCGCCGTTCTTGACTGCCTTTCCAGGCCACGAGCAGGGAGCTGGATGGGAAGTGGGACTTCTGGGATTAGAACCGGTGCCCATATGGGATCCCAGAATGTCCAAGACAAGGACTTTAGCCACTGAGCTACTGTGCCAAGCCCTAATACTGCATTCTTGACCCAATGAAACTGAGGTCAGAGCCAGACCATGACCTCTCCTGGGTCAGGAAGCCAGCAGTGCACAACTGGACTAGCGTGTTTTGCTCCAGGTCACCCACCACCTTCAGTCCCAAGAACAACATCTATTGGTTCACTGCCCAGAGCCTACAACTACCAGACTGGATCAGGACAAAATTGGGAGCCAGGGCCTCAACCTAGGCCTCCCACGTGGGTGGTGGGAACTCCAGCATGTGAGCCATCACCTGCTACCTGCCAGGGCACACATTAGCAGGAAGTGGGATTGGACACAAAGCCAGGCATTCCAACACGGGACACAGATTCCCAAGTGGTAGCCTCATGCGTCCCATGCCAATCCTGGGGCTCTGGTGTGCAACCAAGTTATGGGCTGACAGAATCCAGGCACCACCACTCCTGTGTGCCCCTGCTGAGCGTACCTTCTGTATGATGACAGCTGACTGGTCCTGTGTGAACTTGTGCCGTCCGTCCTCTCGACTTTTGCGGTCCCGCTCTTCCTCTCTCCGAATCTCTCGCATGAAAGTGGCCCTGAGGCGCCCTTGCCTGGCCCGCTCAGCGCACTGCACCAGGATGATGGCTTCTGTCCGATGCATCACTGGAATGTTCTGGCCAGCAGGAGCCACAGAACAGAACAGGAAGGCAGGAGACAAAACTTGCAGCTGGGAGAAGCAGCCCCAGTAAGATGTTCCCCCTAGGGCACAGGGGGCCCAAGGCCTCTCTGGCCTTGCAGTGACAGGAGCATCAGAGCAGTGTTTTCAAGGAGGCCAGGGGTAGCCCAGGAGTGCCCTGAGGAGGGCACAGGGCAAGGGGGAAGGTCGATGTGTCCCTGACCAGGGACCCAAGCACTCGGTCCATCTTTCATTGCTCTCCTAGGCCACTAGCAGGGAGCTAGATTGGAAATGGAGCTACCAGGACTTGAACCAGTATCATACGGAGTGCTGACACCACAGGCAGAGACTTAACTTGTTATGCCATGGCTCTGGCATAAGTCAGCTTAGAGCCCCTCTCACCTCCTCCAAAACCACAGGCTGTATTCGGGACAGGATCTCAGCTAGAATCACCCCTCGCTCTTTCATGGCAGTGTTCTGCTCCAGCTGGAAGTATTTGGGGATGGGGACTTCCAGGTCTGCCTTTGGGGCAACAAGAGGAATGAAGGATCAAACATCAAATACCCAGTGCACCTGGCTGACCCTATGCTGTAGTCCACTGCCCACCTGCTCGCTCCGGGATGCTGTTTACCTGCACCCTGGAAGTCCAGTGTGGGGGACTCCAAGGCCATGGGTCAGGCCCACCCCCAGCACCAGCACAGCTACCCTTCTTTGGCCCTGCCCCCCGCCCCCTGCATGGCCAAGCTGAGTTCAAGAGGGGACAGGGGCTCCAAACCAGGCTGCACATCAGAATCCACCGGGAAGCTCTTAAATGCAGATCCCTTAGACCCTTCTTTAGACTAGGAAATCTTTGCACCCCTCCCCACCCCCGCTGCCCCCACCAAATCTTTACACTTCGTTTGGGGGCCTGTCTGGCACACGCAGCACACTGAACCCTGGCTTGGGGCAGGTGAAGCGCAGGTGTGTGTGTCTGGCGTGCAGCTGAGACTGCATTTCCAGCCAGTTCCCAGATGGGTTGGAGGTTGATGGCTCAGGAACCACACCTGCAGGATCCTCTTGCAGTAGCACCCCTGCCCTTTCTCTGCTCTGTCTCCCAGCTGCTTCTCTCGGAGGGCCAAACACCACCTGCTGGTTTACCCCACCCTCTTTCCTTGTAGGAGAAGGTGGGGAGGCGGGCGCGCACCCACCGGGGTGAACTTGAGGTCCTGCAGTACGCGGTCCAGGCAGTGCGTCTCGGACAGGTCGGCGCGCACCAGCTCCTCCTTGAGCTCCAGCACGCGGCCCGCCACGCCGTCCAGCAGGCGCCGCAGCAGCCGCCGCTTCTGCGGCTGCACCATCTGGTCATACACAGTGTCGAACCGGCGCAGCAGCCCCAGGTAGTGCAGGTAAAGAGAAGAGATCTTGTGCTGGAAGGACTGCCGGTCCCGGTCCGGTACAGGTTCTAGCAGGGGCTGCTCGCGATCCAGCAGCTCTTGCAGGGCCACGTGGGAGGACTCCCATAGGCGTTGATAAGCACTGGAGGGAAGGCAGCCCGCTGCGAGCTCAGAGCCTCTGGGCATGCGGACAACAGGTGCGAAGGAGGCCCACCCCGCTCAGCCTGTGGGGTGACTTTGGTGGCCCAGCAGGCGGGACGTTCCTCCGTGGCACCAGAGTAGACTTGAATAAAGTGAAGGGGTCTTAGGGAGAAATGAGCTTAGAAGAGGCCTAAAATGGGGTCCTACTGATGGATTAGCAAGGAGAGGAAGGACATGAGCCCTTAGGGAGATGGGAGGAGGGCAATCTGGAGTTTGGGGCTCCAGGGGGAGCCACAGTGGGGTGATGGGTGAATATGCAGAAGGGTCCATGGCCCAGAGCAGAGTCCAGGGGGCATCTGAAGAACAAATGTTGCGCACAGGTTGGACCACCAGGGAGCCCGGTGGTTTTTTGGGACCTGGCAGCCGCAGGCTGGCCCAGCACCGCCCGCTCCCCAGGCTTCCACGGCAAGGTGGGACAGTTTACTTCTCACCTCCCCAGCCATGGGACCGCACTTGGGTCCCTCACTCACCCCTCAGACATGGCAGTCTTTCCGCACACTGTCCCTCTGTGAGCTGACAGTGGAACCCCCAGGGGCCCTGAGGTTCCACCCTGACCCCACCCTCCAGAACCAGGGGGCAGAACAGCCTGGTTTGAAGGGTTCTGACCCATTGTGCCAATGTTCCAAGGCTGAGGAGAGGAGGCTGGAGGGAGCAGGATTGAGGACACTTGGCCAGGAGGACGTCCTGGAGGTGGCATGGTGGCTGCCGGCTGTGGGGCAGCAAGCTTTGGAAGTTTAGAGCAGAGCAAAGTTAAGGGTGGCCTCTGTTCTCGTGAGGATCAAAGCAAGCCAGGTTCTGTCTGCAGGCACCTGCAAGCGGGCCAGCCGTGGCAGAGCGTGCATCCCTAAAGC
Source organism: Ochotona curzoniae (assembly GCF_017591425.1). Lineage (NCBI taxonomy): Eukaryota > Metazoa > Chordata > Mammalia > Lagomorpha > Ochotonidae > Ochotona > Ochotona curzoniae. The sequence continues at coordinate 20,064,529 of NW_024467095.1, read as the reverse complement.
ATCACACCAGCTGTACCTTGCCCTACACAGGAACCCTCTATCCCTTCATTCAGGCTCAGCCTGCTATCCCACACACATACCTTCACTCTTCTCTTTCTTTCTTAAAAAAATTTATTTTAATTGCAAAGTCAGATATAAAAAAGGAGGAAATACAGAGAGGAAGATCTTCCGATGGTTCCAATGGTTCACTCCCCAAGTGACTGCAATGGCCAGAGCTGAGCCAATTTGAAGTCAGGAGTCAGGAACCTCCTCCAGGTCTCCCATGGGTGCCAAGGCTTTGGGCGGTCCTCAACTGCTTTCCCAGGCCACAGGCAGGGAGCTGGATGGGAAGAACTGCTGGGATTAGAACCAGCACCTATTAGAATGGAATCCTGGTGCATTCAAAGTGAGGACTTCAGCTGCTAGGCCACCGCGCCAGGCCCTAGTCTTTTCTTTTTTTAAATAAAGATTATGTTGGGCCCGGCCCGGTGGCGCAGTGGTTAAGGTCCTCGCCTTGCACGCCCGGGATCCCATATGGGCGCCGGTTCTATCCTGGCAGCCCCGCTTTCCTTCCAGCTCCCTGCCTGTGGCCCGGGAAAGCAGTCGAGGACGGCCCAAGGCTTTGGGACCCTGCACCCGCGTGGGAGACCCGGAAGAGGCTCCTGGCTTCGGATTGGCATAGCATCGGCCGTTGCGCTCACTTGGGGAGTGAATCATCGGATGGAAGATCTTCCTCTCTGTCTCTCCTCTCTGTATATCTGCCTTTCCAATAAAAAAATAATAAAAATAAATCTTTAAAAAAAAGATTATGTTTATTTGAAAGGCAGATTTGGGCCTGGCGAGATGGCACAGTGGTTAAAGTCCTTGCCTTGCACGCCTGGGATCCCATATGGGCGCCAGTTCTAATCCCGGCAGCCCCGCTTCCCTTCCAGCTCCCTGCCTGTGGCCCGGGAAAGCAGTGGAAGACAGCCCAAAGCTTTGGGACCCTGCACCCACGTGGGAGACCCGGAAGAGGCTCCTGGCTTTGGATTGGCTCAGCTCCAGCCGTTGCAGCTGCCTGGGGAGTGAATCATTGGACGGAAGATCTTCCTCTCTGTCTCTCGTCTCTGTATATCTGACTTTCCAATAAAAATAAAATAAATCTTTTAAAAAAAGGCAGATTTATAAAAAGAAGACACACACACACACACTAGATGAGAGAGATTTATCTGCTGGTTCATTCCCCAAATGACTGCAACTGCCAAAGCTGAGCCAATCTGAAGCCAGGAGCCTCTTGTGGGTCTCCCTCATGGGTTCAGGGCCCCAAGGCCTTGAGCATCCCCTGCTAGCTTTCCAGGCCACAGGCAGGGAGCTGGATGAGAGAAATGGAGCCACCAGGACTTGAACCAGCACCCATATAGGATACTGGCCCTGCAGGAGGATTACCCTGTCGAGTCACAGCAGCGTCCCACTACCTTTCCGCGTACATGGCAGTATTGGGAGGCTTTAGATTTGGGGTCGTCTGGGCCTCATGTCCCAGCCTCCCCCATAGTATGTCAATGAGCATAGTTGTGCCTATGCCCCCCTGGGCGCTGCTGGGTGATCACACTGTTCCCGTGACACAGACCCAGGTCAAGGATGGCACAGGTGGCAGGCATGCTGCTCGCTGGATGCCCCAGTGTGGCCACTGGCTCAGGAGAGCAAGTTGCCTGCAGCAGCCTGCCTCTGATCAGTGGTCGTGAGAGAGCTGCTGTGCCGCCGGGCCCAGATTTTCCTGAATTGCAATGTTTCAAAATTAAGTTTGAGGGCCTGGCATGGTAGCCTGGTGGCTGAAGTCCTCACTTTGCATGTACACCGCCAGGATCCCCAATGGGTGCTGGTTTGCATATCCTGGCTGCTCCACTTCCCATCCAGCTTCCTGCTTATGGCCTGGGAAAGCAGTAGAGAACCCTGCATGGAAGACCCGGAGGAGGCTCCTGGCTCCGGATTGGCTCAGATCCGGCCATTGCAGCCACCTGGGGAGTGAATCAGCGGATGGAAGATCTTGTGTCTCTCCTCTCCGTAAATCTGCCTTTCCAATAAAAATAAATAAAACTTTAAAAAGAATTAAATTGGAGAAGAAATGTTATGAGTCCCAAAACAAACAACATCATGCACACAATCTTGAGTAGGTTTCTTGGTGCTTGTTGTGCTTTCTGGACTTCCTGTCCCTGGAGCTCTGGCCCCTGCGGGCCCTGGACTGCTGCTGCCCACGCTCCGTACTCATCCTTGTGCTGCCTGGAACAGCTCTCCCCATGCCATGGAGCCACTGTTATGAAGTCAGCAGCCCTGCCAGGTGGGGCCAGAGGCCAGCACCTGGGACAGAGCAGGTGGGAAAGGAGGGGCTTGGCTCAACTCCATCCAGAATGTGCTCTGGGTTAATCCTGAGACTAATTTCTCTCTCTTCTTCCTCCCCCAGGTAATTTCCTATCAATTAAGAAACCCAGCACCAGCTCTTCTTCCCCGACAGAACCAACTCCCAGTGAATTTACACCAATTTCACCCAACTCCAGAGAATCAACTCTGAGCTCCTGGTGGCTCAGAGAGCTGGGCTTCAGGGCTGCAGGCTCCCTGCACCTCCCCAGGACTGCTGTCACTGGGCTGGAGCCAAGAGTGGTTCACATCGAGCAATTAGGGGTGACCACAGGGCTGAGGTGTGCACAGCCCCCTCAGGGAGGGCTGCAGACAGCCAGCCTCAGGGCACATGCAGGGATGCGAGGTTGGTCCTGGAGGATGGCTGAGATACAACTGGGAGGAATGGGGTAAGGAGAAAGGACATGACAGGCAGGAAGTGGAATTAGGGCATGTTGAGTACAGGGCAGCTTGAACTGAGGGCAGATGGGGCGAATCAGCTGGACTCTGCCTTGTGGCAAGACAGAAGGAAGTCAGCAGCAGATAAAGAATGGATGTTTTTCACAAAAAGCAGATCACGTGGGGTCCCTGCAAACGGGAGGAAAAAGCCACTGTGAATGGAGAATGCGATTGTTTCACTTGGCACTCCATGTGTGAATATTCCATGTTTTTTCTATTTTGTGACTAAAGAAACCTGGAGCAATAGGAAAAGTGGGTGGCTCACAGTAGGAGGTGGCTGCGGAAGGGAAGACAAGCAGGACAGCCTCCCCCATGGAACTCACCTCTGCACCCAGTCTGGGACATCAGGTCATGCCAGGCATGGGCACACCAAGGTGTTCTCAGGCAAGGAGGGTGGACACTGTGGCATAGCTGATTAAACTTGGGACACCCAACAGCCCACATTTCGGGTCAGTTGCCAGGCCCACCAGTACCCCTGGGATGTGGGTCTTTGATATGCATGTGAGACCCTGTTGGAACATAGAGCCTTCAGTTTGGCCTAGCCCTGGCTATTGCAGTCACTTAGGAAATCAGTATATGGAAAGTAGGCACTTTGCTCTTCAAATCAATCTTAAAATTAAAAAAAAAAAAAAAAAGTCAGGAGGACAGTTCTTAATCCAAAATAAGGAATTGTAGTTTACTTATTTGAAAGGCAGATTACTCCCCAAATGGTTGCAATGGTTGGGGCCAGGGACAGAGGCCAGGCGGAAGTCAAAAGCCTGGAACTCCTTCCAGGTCTCACACATGGGTGACAGGGGCCCAGATATTTGCATCAACCTCCATTCAATAGAGCTAGATGGGAAGTGAACAGCCTGGAATAAAACCAGTCTTTACATGCCAGTGTTGCAGGTAGGGGCTTAATCCACTATACAATGCCAACCGTGTAATTTTAAGAACATTTTGTGGACCCGTGTATTTTTTGCTTTTAAAGATTTATTTTTATTACAAAGTCAGATATGCAGAGAAGAGGAGACAGAGAGGAAGATTTCTGTCCGATGATTCACTCCCCAAGTGACCACAACAGCCAGTGCTGCACTGATCCGAAGCCGGGAACCTGGAACCTCCTCCAGGTCTCCCACATGGGTGCAGGGTCACGAGGCCTTGGGCTGTCCTCGACTGTTTTCCCAGGCCACAAGCAGGGAGCTGATGGGAAGTGGAGCTGCAGGGACTAGAACTGGAACCCATATGGGATTCTGGAGCATTCAAGGCTAGGACTTTAACCTCTAGGCCATGGCGCCAGGACCAAGGCCTATGTATTCTTCTCATATCCGCTGGGTGCTGCAGGCCTGAGCCTTTGGCACCTCAGTCGCAGAGCTCTGAAGACCCTAACAGACCTCACCTGAGGCAACACCATCCAGGCAGGCGCCCCCTTGGCTACAGGGGCAGATGCCACTGGCCCCTGATCCCAGCAGCTTGCTCTCCAAACACCACCTCCTGCTGAGATGACTGCCCTGTCTCCTGGTGCTCAGGCACCACTGAAGACACACACAGGCAGGCAGAGGGGAGGGCAGCCTTTCAATGGGTGCTCACTCCCTCTGCTCGGCGCAGCTCTAGGACTTCCCACCAACGAGAAGCTGCCACCATTCCTCCCGCTCAATGCCGGCCGCTCAGGAGACTGCCCTTCCTGGGAGCAGTCTTCCTAGCTCTGCTCGAGTTCAGCACGGCTTTCTGTCCTTTCTCTGAGTCTTAGTGGCTTTCTTGTAAGACCACGCGTTCTGTGGGGGTTTAAGACAACCAGTTGGGAGCATTTTCTCTTCCTACTTTTTAAAGATTTATTTATTTTTATTGTAAAGTCAGATATACAGAGAGGAAGAGACACAAAAAGCTCTTCTGTCCTCTGATTCACTCCCCAAGTGGCTGCAGCGGCCGGAGCTGCGCCAATCTGAAGCCAGGAGCCCGAAGGCTCTTCTGGATCTCCCACATGGGTGCAGGGTCCCAAGGCCTTGGGTCATCCTCGACTGCTTTCCCAGACCACAAGCAGGAAGCTGGATGGGAAGTGGGACCACCGGGATATGAACCCACGCCCATGTAGGACCCTGGAGCATGCAAGGCGAGGACTTTAGCTGCTAGGCTATCATGCCAGGCCCCCATCTTACTCTTCGATATGCTCTAGTGAGTACTGAAAAATTGTGGCCGTGCCTGTCTTCCCGTAGGGATGGCTGCTGAGGGGTCACAGGCAGAGCAAGGTCCGCAGACATGCCTCAGGCGTGGAGGTGCCAAGTGCCAAGCTCACAGGAACCAAACGGGCTCCACGGTGTTGGGTTCACATTAAGAACAAGCTTCCTGCATGCTCCAGGAGCAGCAGTGGCAAACACGAGCTCCTGGCCATTGCCGCATCTCTGCCGCTTCACCAGATGGAACAGACCAGACAGGCCTGGTCTGCTGCTCAGGCATCCACACTTGGGCAAGCACCCCAAGTGCGGTGGTGGCGGGCACAGGTGCCCACTGGAGAGCTCATGCCTTTCAGGAAAACAGTGCTCAGGACAGAGGTGCTCAACGTCCAGGCCTTAGGCCAGCAATTGCAGTATCTGCTCCCCACCGACCCCCCAAGAACTTGTTCGAACCATCAATCCCGGCTTCATCCCAGATCTACTGAACCAGAGAGAGGCAGGAACCCAGCAAAGCCCGCAGGAGACTCTGATTTCTGTAGAAGTTTGAGAATAGGTGTGATTCCAAATCTGCACAAGAGGGAAAAAGTTCTCCCTGTCCCAAGGAGCTCGACCCGAGTCCCCATCCATCCGGCTAATTGTGCCCCTCAACCCCCCCGCCCCTGTGGGAGGAAGCGAGTGCCAAGAAGGCTGTGGCCTCGCCTCAAGAGAGCTGAGAAGGCAGGGACCATGGCTTCCTCTTTCTTTATTGGTCACTTTGTGGATGTCACGCAGGTCTAAAAGTTACACTGTTAAATATTTAAAAACCAACCAGGACTAAGACCTTGGCCCGGAGCTCCAAACCAGAAGCAGAAAGGAAAGGTAGCAGCGGGCTGGGGAGTGTTCCTCCAACATCACCAAAACCCAGATCTTAAGCTCCTTCACGGCCCACAGCCAGGGCCCGGCTGCCAGCCCTCAGGAGCCTGGGCCGCATCACTTAGGGGAAGCCAGCAAGAGCTGGAACTGGAAGGAGAGGGACAGTGCTGTCCAGCTGTAGCTAGATAAGAGTGCAGCTGAGGCAGGCCGAGGGCCAAGGAAGGATGGGGAGAGGCAGGGAGGGACCAGGGCAGGGGTCGGGAGAGGCCAGGGAGAGGCAGGGAGCAGAACGCAGCAATGCAGGAGGGCGGCCCCAGGGTCCTGGCCCAGGCAGCAGCTCAGGGGAGCCGCTGAGTCCCCAGATGGAGCTCCTGCCCCAGCCCGGCCATGGGGCTCACACGTTGTGGGTCCTCTTGGTGAGCTGGGGCTCCTCGTCCACCAGCTTGGACTTGAGATGCTCCTTGTAGGCCAGGATGTCTCCAGGCCACTTGGTGATTGTCTGCTTCTCACAGACCCAGATCTCCTGTGCAACCTAGAAAACAAATCCTCCACTGAGTCCTCGCCGGTCACTTTGTCCACTCCTCACCTGCACCTGAGGGACTGAGGGGCTTCTAGGAAGTTCCACCAGCTCCCCTCCCCCCACCCCGCCTCCTGGTTCACGGTCTCTAAGTTCCTTGGACCTCAGAGGCACAGCGGCAACCCTCGGGGCTGCTTCCCTGCGCAGTTCCCTAGCAGGGTCTCTGGCTCATCAGAGGCGATTGTGCTGAGTCTCCTCTTCCCACCCACATCTTCTCCATGCTCTCACTCGGGTGTCAGTGCAATGATCAATAGCTTTGTCTCCAACCCTGGCAGCAGCACCCTGTCTAATCCAAGTCCTTCTTAGTAAAGTACTATTTTGGTACTGTGGAATCTTGGCACAATAGTAAAACTTAACTACCCAACTCGTTTTTGGGCCAACAATGCCAAGTTGGCAACATCCCCAGACTACTGAAGAAGTATCTTGGTTAAGGCTTTCTTGTCAGTTGCCACAAAGAGCCCTAAGGCCAGCCCTCATCAAGAGGTTCAGGTACAGCTTACACCCCTTCTCTGAATTCAGGAAATGGGTGTTACGCACCTGCCTGTGCCACAGCTTGCTCCACCCAACTACCTCCTAAGTGCTGTGTCGTCCCTCGCAGCTTGGCCTGTGCCACAGCCTGCTGTACCCAACCAACTCCTAAGCCCTTTGTGCTGTCCCTTGCGGCCTGGCCAGGGCCTCACCTGCTGGATGAGTCGGAAGTCATGGCTGACAAGCATCATGCCACCCTCGAACTCGTTGATGGCATCTGCCAGGGCATCAATGGTCTCGATGTCCAGGTGGTTGGTGGGCTCGTCCAGGAACAGCATGTGTGGGTTCTGCCAGGCCAGCCAGGCCAGACACACTCGGCACTTCTGCCCGTCTGACAAGTTCCGGATTGGGCTCACCTGAGTGGAGCCAGGGCACACACAAAACCTGAGATTGCGCCACGACAAAGCATACTCACCACTTCCCCCAACCCCTGGCTCCTCCACTCGATGTCTGCCATTTTGCTTAGGTCCAAGATGCCGTGGCAAGATAGTGGTAGAGCCACAGTCACTCTAGGCTGGAGAGGGACATAGCTAGAACTCGGAGCTGTGCCTCTCTCTGGGTCAGCACTGCAAGCTTGAAGAACTGGAACAATCAGGCAGATGCTGAGTTCCAGAACTGAGTCCGGGACTTCTGTTCTCTCTGATTCATGTTCCCTTGCTCGCAGGCACCACAGTACCTCGTTCCCTCCCCGTTAATGTCCCATTACTTAACAGTCTAGAGGGACGCCAGGGCAGTGGGCTCTTGGGGGTTGAGTTCAAATGATAAGACTCTGGGAAAACTCCCACAGCTGGGCTGCCAGGGCACGGTACCCTGGCCCAGCAAGCCATGTCTTCCAGCTGGCCCGGGTTCTTTCCACACCCTGTCCTACTGACCTGCTGCTTCCCAGTCAGCCCGTACCGCCCGATGATCTTTCTCATTTCTTCCTTCTCCTTGATTTCTGGGTAGCACTTCATCATGTATTCCAAAGGCGAGAGATCCAGGTCCAGCTGCTCTTGTAAATGCTACAGGAAAAGTGAAACCCGCCCAGATGGCACCGTGCCCTGCTTCCAAAGGGGCCCTGCTGTGTTACCCGCTAGGGAACACTCTACCTTTACCCCCAGACACCTGTTCAGGATCCACAGAGGCAAGTGCGGGTTGACTAAGCTAGAATTCCTGGGAACGGGGAGGTAGGGCTGGGCCTTGACCAGGTCTGTACCTGATGGTAACGCCCTATCTTGACATGAGAGTGTTTTCGGATCATTCCATCTGTAGGCAGTAGCTAGGGGGAAAGGAGCAGTGGTCAGACATAAGCTCACAAAATGGAAATCTACATGGAAGCAGACAAGGGCAGAGCAGGGAAAAAACCCACAAGTGTACCCAGAACAAAACTCCCAACTTTCTAAGGAGAATCCCCAGAACCACCCCGGCTGCTCTAACACTTAGGAAGATACACTGAGAGGCAGTGTAGCTTGGGGAGGCAGCACACACAACAGACTTGGCTAGTTAAGAAACATCTGCTACAGAAAATACTACATCACGAAGTCCCTGCCTGCAGCGACAACACACATTTTCTAAAATAAAATCCTATCTCTACATCCGTGTTCTTATACTCTGAATGCCTGGAAAACAGAAAATGCTGACTGACACACACACACACACACACACACACACACACACACACACACATTCTCTCTCTTTCCCTGATTGTTCTCTGCCTTCACCTAGACAAAGCTGCCCCAAACCACGCTACTACACTGCTATGACACGCTGTCTCTCTCCTGGGTTAACCCTTAGCCCCTCAACAGCTCAGTCACCGCCAGGGCTGGCCAACCCTCTGAGAGTGATGACCCCTGCCTAACTTCCATGACAGACGATCAAGTGCCCACTCCCAGAAGTAGCCACACCCCCTTGGTGCCATACCTCTCCTGTTAGCAGCTTCAAAAGAGTTGACTTTCCTGCTCCATTGGGCCCTACCAGAGCCACTCGCGTGTCGAGGTCAATACCAAATTCGAGATTATTGTAGATGCAAGGCTGAGGTGGGTATAAGAGAGACAAAGACATAAGGCTAGCATATGGGTCTAGTCTGCCTAGCTGGCCACCAGTTTCGGAGGTGAGGAGAACGGAAAGGGAAGGAAGCACGCTCAAGCAGCGCCATCCACGGCATCCACCCGCCAACCCCACTGAGCGGTTTCCTTCCTGTCCTTGACGGAGGCCTTGGGGAGGCACCTCAGCAGCCACAGAACCGGAGGGGTTCCTGACAGCCAGTGCTCGCTCTCCGAAGTGCATCCTGGTTTCCAAACCATACATGAGCGCTGGCCTGAACTTACCCCATCTTTTGTATACTTGAAGCTCACGTTTTGTACCATAATGACAGGTGGAGGGATCTTGCCACATGGTGGGAAATAAAATGACAGTGTCTGGGGAGAGAAGAGTGAATTGAGCAGTCTGGCTCCTTTCTTACCCACCATGCCTCAGTCTGCCACATCCCAGTCAGCCCTCACCTTGTCGCTCACGACCCTCTCTGTCAGTCCCGACGCCATCATTTTCTGTAGCGTCTTCTCTTTGCTCTGGGCTTGCCGGGCCAGCTTGGCACTGCCATGACCAAACCTAGCAATGTAGTTCTGAAGAAGACCAGAAAGGGGGTGAGGCCGTGGGCAGAGTGTGTGGCAAGCACCACAACTCACCTTACAATCTAGGGTGGAAAGTGACAACTCTGACTTCCAGGCTCCTCCACCCAAGGCCTCCCCACCTCCATGTGCTCTCCACCCATTGCCCCACTAGGCCCCAGGGCCTCCCCACCTTCATGTGTGCGATCTGATCCTGCTCCCAATGAAACCTCTTCATCTGGTTCTCCTCCAGCTCCAGCCGTGTCTTCACGTACTGATCGTAGTTACCCTGCAGGGAAAGGCAGGGTAGGCCGCTTTAACCTGGGGCCTAAGCCAAACCTAGCGAGGTGAGAGCTGGGCTAACTTAACCCTGACTGGAAGTGTATGCAGTAGCCAGAGCAGCTCATCCTATCCTACAGGGTGAAGTCTTTTCTGTCCTGGGCCTCTTGTTTGGCCCAGACAGGACCAGAGCAAATCCTTACATTAGCCAGGAAGGCAGCCATAGCACAAGATGGTCACATAGGCACTCCAAGGTTCATCTTAACACCACCCCCGGAGGCTGATGCCCCACACCACCTACAAAAGCTGTGTCCAGGCAGGGGGCAGAGGGCAGGGGTGGCAGGCAGACCATTTTGATGTAGCACTGGAAAAACACTGTAAACTGCCAGGTTTTTATCTGGAAACACCTGGCTGAAAGGTAAATGTCCACCACAAAGGACTAACAGGCAAGAGTCACACGGGGAGTTGTTGGCAAGCACGCAGCTGCTGAGAGTGAGGCTGATTCCCACAGAGACACAAGTGTGTGAAAAGGCCACCTAGAGTGTAGTGATCAAAGTTACAGCAGTGTAAAGAGAAACGGATCCGTGCATCTGTGAAAGTCTCTACAAGTGCCTGCAAGCACAGAGAAGTTTCTGGAAGACTGTTACTGTTACTACTCTGGGGAACATGGCTAGGAATGAAGAGGATTTCTAGTTGACATTTTTTTGAAACTTGAAAAACTGAGGCCTATCTGTGGGCTGAGACCATCACCACAGCCTCCTGTGCTCATGGAAGGAGAGCCAATGTGCCAACACTCGTGGGCAGAGTTAAGGAGTCCTCCAAGAAAGCAGAGGGAAGCCCTGGCACCATGAGCAGAGACTGCCAAGCCATGGCCTAGGACCTGAAAGCAAAGGCTTTGGGACTGAAATAAAGCAGGCTGCAGGATTCCTCATGCACATCTTTTTTAAAGGAGAACTTGTGTGTGTAGAGGCAGCTGAGGACCACTCACCGTGTAATACTTCAGCTTCTTGTTATGCATGTGAATGATGTTGGTGCAGACACCATTCAGAAAATCCTGGGAGTGGGAGACGAGCACGAGGATGCGCTTAAAGCTGCAAAGACAGAACCTAATCAGAAGGCGCTCCAAGCGGGGAGACAGCTGCTAACAGGTGCATAGGGAACCCTTTCCCACCTTATACCTAGCACCCTCCTTTGCATGTCCCGCCCAGTTCCTCACTGTCAGCAATCATTTATGTGCTGCACAACTCATCTGTGAGTTCTGCATGGCTTACAAAGTGTGCTGAGATGCTCAGGAGTCCTTAATCTTCTGCTCTGATTTTCAACAGAACACAGTGGAGGGCAGTATGCATAAACAAACACACCCATAAATGCATCTCCAACCGTGTGTGGGAAAAGCTGGAACACACTAAAACATCACCCCACTTTCCTTTTGGATCATCAAGGCACTGAAAATACACCAATAGGCTGACTCCCTCGGCCACAAAGCCCCATCATGTCTTCCTGCAGTTCGTTTTCTCGCTGCTGTACCCTTTCCTGTGGACTCGGCTGGACTTCCCCTTCCAGACCTGCCCGCCCCCATCTCCTCCAACGCTCCCTTACGTCTTCAGTTCTTCTTCCAACCACACACAAGCATCCAGGTCCAGGTGGTTGGTGGGCTCATCCAGAAGCAGCATGAAGGGCCGGATAAAGAGGGCTCTGCAGGACAGGTCAGGACACAGGCCCTTCAGCAACACAGGGACTGCACGAAAGGGGCTGAATGCCTGTTCTGCAGTTCCCACCAGGCCTGGCTAGTCCCGCTATCAACCCTAGGTTCAAAACCTCAAAGTAACGGGGAAAGACAGGTGAGAAAGCAGCACTTAAGAGCAGAGGTCAGGGGCTAGCGCAGAAGGTAAAGCTGCTGCCTGTGGTGCCAGCATCAAGTCCTGGCTACTCTACTTCTGATTCAGCTCTCTGCTTATGGCTTGGGAAAGCAGCAGAGGATGGCTCACATCCTTGGGCCCAAACACACATGAGACCCAGAAGTAGTCCAGGCTTTTTGCTGGCCTAGCACTGGCCACTGCAGCCATTAGGGCAGTCTTTCTTTCTGCCTTTCAAATAAATAAGCTTTAGGAAAAAAAAAAAAAAAGAAAAAAAGAAAGAAAGAAAGAAAGAAAGAGCAGATATTAAAAGGACAAAAGACAGCTCAGACCCAGAGAACTATAGTTTGGATATAAAACCGTAAGTCCTTGAGTCCGTGAGGCCTGGACACTGGTGTGGGTCTCCAGCACCAAGACAAAGGCTGCAGAGGGAGTAACTCCCAGGGGACAGTGTACGTGGCAGCTCTTTCTGCTGGGGTATCAGTCTCCAGCAAGCAGACCAAAGAGTGTTTTTTCCTTCAACTGGGGGAACAAGAGAGCCAACTGTAGATTCTGGTTCCCAAGCCTGATAGCACTATACCTACAGGAACTTGTTATCAACAAGATTCCTGAGCCCCTAGTGCCCACGTGGATCTGACACAGAGGTTGGGAGCCGTGCTCTCCAAAGCCCCCAGGTGAATCAGAAGGGAGTTAATTCTTGCTGGCATGTAGAATGACTACTCCCATGTTCTAGGACACACACAAGGGTCTGGCCACACCAGAATCCCATACTGCAGTGCTTGTCTGAGACCTCGTTGCTATGCTTCCGATCCAATTTTCTGTTAATGTGCCTGGAAAAGTAGCAGAAGGCAGACCAACTGCCAACCCCAAGGAAGACCACAATGGAGTTCCTGGCTCCTGGCTTCCACATGGCCCAGCCCTGGCTGTAGCAGCCATTTGGAAGGTAAACCAGTACATGGAAGATCTCTCTCTCCTGCTGCTTTTCTTTTTTTTTTTTTTTTTTTTTTTTTAAAGATTTATTTTTATTATTTTTTATTGGAAAGGCGGATATACAGAGAGGAGAGACAGAGAGGAAGATCTTCCATCCGATGATTCACTCCCCAAGTGAGCCGCAACGGGCCGATACTATGCCGATCCGAAGCCAGGAGCCTCTTCCGGGTCTCCCACGCGGGTGCAGGGTCCCAAAGCTTTGGGCCGTCCTCAACTGCTTTCCCAGGCCACAGGCAGGGAGCTGGAAGGGAAGCGGGGCTGCCGGGATTAGAACCGGCGCCCATATGGGATCCCGGGCGTGCAAGGCGAGGACTTAACCACTTGCGCCACCGCGCCGGGCCCTCCTGCTGCTTTTCAAACAAATCAAACTTAAAAAGCTATATTGGCTACTTCCTAATCAGTAGACAGGTTGTATTAGATTAAGTTGTATCATTCACTTTGAGGAGAAACTGGGGTAAGGAATTAACTAACAGAATAGTTGCTCTAGAGAAATCTGCTTTGGGTAAGCTGTCCAGCCTTTCAGTGTAGCAAGAATTAGTGGCACCTTCACACAAAAAAAGGTGGGAAAGTGAGAAAAGCAGCAAACTTAACCCCCACCACTTTCCCTAGTGCTGTTAGGAAAACTTCCCACGGGGTTCCTAACTCCTGGGCTGGGACTCTACACTGAGTCACAGCTGCTTCAGGCAGGAAGCTCACTCCCCAGCCATCTGTCTCCTCACTCCCATCCACCCATCTCCGATCCCCACTGATTGCATCTCCTGCTGCCGGGAAGTGGCAGGCACCAACACTCAGTCCTGGCAGGGGGAGCTGCGAGGAGTGGGAGAGGAGCGAGGGACTCACCTGGCGAGGGCAACCCGCATCCGCCAGCCGCCACTGAAGTCCTTCAGTTTCTTGCGCTGCATGGCAGGTGTGAAGCCCAGGCCGTGTAAGATCCGCGAGGCCCGCATCTCGGCCTTGTCAGCGTCCAGCTCCTCTAGGCGCTCGTACAGCTCCAGGAGCTTCTCACACTCGGCTGCGGGCAGTGGGGGCCTGTGAGGCTCCTGAGGTTTGCCCCTGGGGACGCCTGCTGCAGCCCCCCAGGCCCAGGCTGTGGGCAGGTGGGTCCTGTGAGGCTCCTGTGGCTTGCCCCCCGGTATGCCTGCTGCACCCCTCAAGCCCAGGATGCGGGCAGCGGAGGCCTGTGAGGATCCCTGGGGCTCACCCCTGGAGATGACCACTGCACCCCAGGCCCGGGTGCGGGGCCCTACCGTCCTCGTGAGCTAAGCGCTCGGCCTCCCGCTCCAGCATGGCCCGCTCTGTGTCCACCTCCATGACGCACTGCAGGGGGGTCTTGTCGCTGGGGGGCATCTCTCGGGTCAGGTGATAGATGTCGATGTGCTCCGGGATGGGCACCTCCCGCTTCCCGATGGCAGACAGCAGCATGGACTTCCCTGGGACGGGGCAGGAGAGGCCGCTGAGCCAGCTCCCCCCAGTCCCTGAAATGGGGGCTGCCACTTCCGGAGTGCCCCTTCCCTTCACTCACCCTAATCTCACTGACCCCACTCTTGGGATACCATTCCAACCTTTCTTCTGGTTCTTCGCATCCTTCTCCATGAAGCCTTTTTCATTTACAGCAGCTTCACACACTACTACCCCTCCCAGCGCCTACTCCCGCACCTCCTGTCTGCGATTACTCCTGTGGGGCTCACTGCATGCTGCTCTGTCCTGCTAGCGCCTTTTCCCTGGACACATCTGGCACGTCTCCCACCTACATTACCAACACCTTGCTGTGCCCGCAGCGGGGACTGAGTGACAGAGGAGCCAGGGGCTTCCTCCCCACCTCTCCCACCAAGAGCCTCACCAATTCCATTTAAGCCGATGAGGCCGTACCGGCGGCCTGAGTTTAACTCCAGTTTGGTGTCACTGAGCAGCTCTTGGCCGTGGAAGGTGAGGGACAAGTTGATGATGTGGACGTCGGTACTGTTGGGGTGAGAGGCCAGGACCCCAGTGACAGCTCGAGCAGCAGCCTTCTTCATCTCAAAGTCTTCCAGCTCCTTGGTCAGTAAATCCACTTCTGGGGACAGAAAAGCAGCTTGGGATGGGGGGGACTGAGACACAACAACTGGGGTAGTTCTTACACACAGAGGTGAGTTCTAAAGGGCGTGGGCCCAGGTAGCGCTGAGTGGAGCTGTGTGCTGCACAAGCCTTAAACTAAACGTATGGTGCCACAAGCCTGCCCTGAGGGCTTTTCCTTTGCGGTTTATCATTTAAATCCTAAATCTCCCTTTCCCTTGTCTTGTCCTGTCACATCCCATTCACTTCCATCATTCATAACTTATCATTCTTCAGCATTCCGACCATGACCTAAAACTGCCCCTTGACCTGACCTCATCATGTTATCTTTCCTAAGAATTCTTACCTTGGAGCTAATTTCTACCACTCCACTGGCCTCACAAACATCTTTCTAACTTTCCTTTTTTCTGACTTCTTGTCTGTTATAATTTCTATCACTAATTATTCTTTCCTCTTCAAACATTTCCTTAGTATCTATGAGAGATCACAGCAAACAATCTCCCATGTCCTAGTACCTGCACTCAGAGATTAAACACACTAGTTGAAGAAACAAACCAGAACATGAAAGGTCTAGAACACCCCAGGAAGGAGGACAGTGAATGCAAAGCCTGGATTAGGTCTGACTCAGAGCTCTGCTGACTTGAGCTGGACCTTGAATGTCAACCGCCGCCATGGTCGCAGAACTCAACAGGGGAAATGCCAGGAAGTGCGGTGGTGACTCCTCAAGGGACGATGGGCAGTCTGGACGGAGCATATATGGTCAGGGAGCTAGACTCGGGGGGGTGGGGAAGGTCTGGAATATTCTCTGTCACACACTGCTATGTTTCTTCATCTAGACTGGTTAAGTTATCAGAGGGCAGACTGAGTTTGTAAGGCCTTAGTGTATAGCCCTTGAGACATGCTCAACAGATATTTCCTAAAATAACAGCTTGAGTGTTTTCTGGGAGAGGAAATACCCACATCATAATTGAGAGGTTACTCTCCTGTTGCTATGGTCACTGTCCCAGCGAGGAAGGGGGTGTAAGGAATGCAGCAGAGTCTGAGACACTCAGGACTCTCTGCTGCCGGAGAACTTGGAGCTCTGGCTCCTTCACTGGCACTCCGGGGGCTGCATCAACTCCACCTCTACGGTTCCATAGCTCCACACACGCTCTCCAAGGCCCCAGAACTCTCGGGGCGGGCTCTGGCCGGGGCACAGCTCATTCTAGGCACCCTGCCCTCTATTCACCTGTGCTCTCCCGGCCGTTGGCCTCCTCGCTCTTCTCCTCTGCCACCTGCGGCTCGGTGACGGCATCTCCGTTCTCTTCGTGTCCCTTCTTGGGCCGCTGTCGCGCTTTGGCTGCTTCTTTCTTTTTGGCCGCTTTCTTCTTGGCCAGGTCAGAGGGCATGGTGCTGAACTACAGGGGTGGCTTTCTCTTCTTTCAGGGAGCCTGAAAGAAGGCAAACAAACACCCTCAAACTCTACCTCCTGGTAAGAACGTCTGCATCTAGCCCCATCATTCCGGGCATTTTCCTATCAAGCCTCCTTCCTCCCAACCTGGCCAGTTCCGAATCCTGCCCGGCTCTCCCTCCACCCCGGGCTCCGTCCACCGCTCTCCATGGCCGGCATCACTTCGGGAACGCTCCTTCCTCCCAGGGCTTCCACTTAGCGACCAGGCTCGGTCCCTCGGTAAAGGTCCCCTTCTCCGGTTACCCCAAGTCTTGGCACTTCGCACTCCAGCCACCTCACTTCCCAGCTTTCTCTTCTCGCCAGTGGGGGGGAGGGGGCGTCTTCTCTGCGTCGTCCCTGTCATCCTGGCTGGCGGACCCAGCTTCTCCCCGTGCCAGATCGGCCTCCCTGCCCCTGATGAGCCCCCTTACAGACTCCCTAGTCGCCACCCCCAGATCTGCCCCTACACCCATCAGCTTCTCTCTCTTGGCCCTCTCTTTTCCCTCGCGGTCTTCTCCATCCCGTCCCTGTCCTTCTTCCCCGTCTCTTCCTCCCGCTCCCTCACCGGCCGGCACCCTCCCCCGAAAAGCGCTTCTTTCCCCAACTCACTGGGCCTCGCTGCTCGGCCTCTGTCGCAACAGAGCGGCTCCTTGAGCTCCTCCGCATGCGGCCGGCTCACGAGCCAATCACCGCCTCGATTGGCTCACAGCGCGCCGCCGCGCGGAATCCTGGGAACTGTAGTCCTCAAGTCGCAATGGCTAAGGTTGGGCTAGGCTTCGAGAACTACTACATATCCCAGAGTCCTTGCGCTACCACGAATGTCATCAGGATGCGCGATCTTGAGGAGGGGCGGGGTTAGAGTCGGATCCTCTCAGCTACCGACCGCCTCAGGCGCTGGAAACTGCAAATCCCAGGTTACCCTTCGAATAAGCGGGCTGGACATCCTAGGCTTTATCCCACCCTCGAAAAAATATCAATGGAGCTTTGTGGAGATGGAGTTTACCGGGCTACCCTACCGGCTGAGGCAGGGCGTGCGACTACGTTTCCCAGAGTGCACCAGGCGGGAATGGGTCGAAACAATAGGACAGACTGGGTGAAGGTAGCAGGAGGGTTAAGAGTGAGGAGGCCAGATGAAGAGCACCCGGCCGAGAAGATACGCAGCTGAAAGGCATCCTCGCTTCGTGAGATTGAAGCCTTAGGATGAATCCATTCACCCAACTTTCAGAAGGTGCCAGATAGCGTTCTGGAGTCTTAACTCCAGAATTGTTAGTTTTCCATGGCAATCCCTCTGCAACATCAGTCAGCCACTTGATTTACCTGTCTTTTGGGTCTCACAGGTTCATCTCAAGGGTTCGGAGCCTGGCACAGCAGTTAAGATCCTGTTTCACCTTGCGGTGGCGGGTGAGAGTCCTGGCTCCGCTTGTGATCCAGCTTCTTGCTAATGTGCAGGTGATGCGTGTGGAAGGCAGGGCTCCTGACATTTACCTGGCCCACCTGGCTGCTGTAGAGATTTGAGGGAACCAGCAGGTGGAAGATTTCTGTTTCTCTGTGCTTGGGAATAAAAGCTTTTTTTTTTTTTTTTTAAGTCGTAGTTTCACATACATAGCAAATCCTACGTTTGTAGCCTCAACTCCAAAGCAGACCTTCTGTGATTCTTGTTGCTGCTTCTCTGATCAGCGATGCCTCACCATCAGTAACACTGGAAGCCAGCAAAGGAACCTGGAATTCCCTCGGAACAGATCCTCTAAAAGTGATACTTCCAGCCCTTGATCCTGTCACTCGAAAAGAAAACAAAGGGGCTGGTGCTATGGTGTAGCTGGAAAAGCACCTGCTTACACTTTCAGCATCCCTTCTGGGCACTGGGTTGACTCCACTTCTCATGCAGCTGCCTAAGGCTGTGCCTGGCAAAGCAGCAAAAAAATAGTCCAAGTCCTTGGGCCTCTGCAGCCAGGTTGGGAGATCTGGAAGAAGCTCCAGTCTCCTGGCTTCAAACGGGCCCAGCTCCGGTCATTAAAGCCATTTGGGGAGTGAACCAGCAGACAAAAGATCTCTGTGTTTCTCACTCTCTCTCTGTGACTCTGCCTTTAAAATAAACAAATAAATCTTCACAAAGACAGGCTTGATTCTTTATAATGAAGTAGTTTTGCTCCCAAGGTCAGCCATTGTTCTGTATACCCTCCACCAATTAAGGGCCTAGCATTCATCAGGCTCCAAGATGAACACTGCAGTTACAATGGTGACAAGTCTTACTTTGACCTTTGGGAGCTTATAACGAAGAAGAAGCTTCCACAGAGGGAACAGAATATGACATTCAGGGGCTACCAGGAGCAGTGACTTGGCTGTGTTGCTGGGGTACCTAAGTGGGAAACTCCCTGTGGGTTAGATACAAATCACAAATCCAGGTCCTTGAGCCTCCCAGGAGCATTATCTACAAAATGCATCCCTGTTTTAGCTTCAATTAAATGTGTGCTACAGGCTGGTGAAATGTTATAGAGAACAATCACATTTATTCTGCTCTTTCCCTTATGCCATCACATTTCTTCCACAAACTTTGAGGTTGGTATCATGATCCATCTTATAGAAGGAACAGAAAACAACGTCTCTTGAGTTATGAATACCACAATACTGTGGTAAGAGACAGCACTGAGGGCCTGGCGTGATAGCACAGCAGTTAAAATCCTTGCCTTGAACGTGCCAGGATCCCATATGGGCATTGGTTCTAATTCCGGCAGCTCCACTTTCCATCCAGTTCCCTGCTTGTGGCCTGGGAAAACAGTCGAGAATGGTCCAAAGCCTAGGGCTCCTGCACCCGTGTGGGAGACCTGGAGGAGGCTCCTGGCTTTGGATCGGCTTAGCTCTGGCTGGTACAGCCACATGGGGAGTGAATCATCGGACGGAAGATCTTCCTCTCTGTATATCTTAACTTTCCAATAAAAATAAAATAAATCTTAAAAAAAAGAGAGACAGCAGTAAGATTTCAGGAGTTTCTGATTCCAGAGCTCCAGCTCTGCAAAATGGCTCAGGACGGCAAAGACCAAGAAGTCACTTAAAATTCACCTGTCTTGCAGCCGATCATGTCTATGATTTCCTATGAAAGAACAGTGGGCAGAGGCATCCTCAGCAAGGTGTGTGTAGCTTAGCACACTTGTTGCTACTTGAGAATTCTGTTGTTCCTACCCTCCCAGGTTTAGATCTCTTGAATGGGAAATAACTGTGGATGAAAAAATTAAAAAGAGAGGTATGCGTTTGGTTGAGTAGTTAAGAAACCATGCTGGATGCCCACATTTCATATCAAAGTGCGCAAGTTCAAGAACCTGACTCTACTTCTAATTCTAGCTTCCTACCAAAGCGTACTGGGAAGCAGCAGATGATGGCTCAAGTAGTTTGGTCCTCGTCACCCATGCGGAGGAACTGGATTGAGGTTCCAACTTCTTGTCTTTAACCTTGCCAACCTGGGTTGTACCAGGTATTTGGGAAGTGAGCCAGCAGATAAGCATAACCTCTGCCAGTCCTTCAAATGAAATAGGTGAAAAAACAAATGGAGAAAGAGGAATGAAGAAATGGAAGGGAGAAACAGAGGTGAGTAGAGAGAGAGAAGAAAAGGATTGGGTAAATTTGAAATAATTGCAGAAGATCAGTATTGGAAGCAAGAACATTTGGTTTAGTCTCTAAAATATGAAGAAACTGAGGTCTGGGAAAAGAAATGTTTCATTCAAAATCACTTACGAAAAAAATTTTTAAAGAATAAATAAATAAACAACAAAATCAACTAGAAACTTATGAACGAGGTGGAACACTGTCCTTTGGTATGATATCCAGCCTCATATGGACACTCTGAATTGAGATGTGCTGTAAGTATAAAAACTGGACTGGGAAAAATGTAAAATACCTCATCAATAATTTTTATATTGATTACATATTCAAATGATTGTTGTTTATTTGTGCGTGAGAGAGTGTTCCTGTTTTGTGGCTCACTTTGCCCAGTGCCTACAACA
Organism: Ochotona curzoniae; assembly: GCF_017591425.1. Classification (NCBI taxonomy): domain Eukaryota; kingdom Metazoa; phylum Chordata; class Mammalia; order Lagomorpha; family Ochotonidae; genus Ochotona; species Ochotona curzoniae. The sequence goes on along the minus strand of NW_024467095.1, from coordinate 20,044,428 downwards.
GCCAGAACTGGTTTAGAACCAAAGCCAGAAGTTGGGTCTGCAATCCAGGTGAATGGCAGGGTTCTAAGGACGCAGGCCATCACTGCTGCCTGCTAGTGCCTGTTCTGGCAGGAAGATGGAGTCAGGAGTTGGAACTGGAACTAGAATCCAGGTATTCTGTTGTGGGAAGTGGGGGTCTCAACCTCTAGGCCAATTGCCTGCTTCTGGACATTTCAAACAGTATAATAAAATACTAAAATGAATCTCACCTGGAACATGTTCTTACCAGCAGGAGCCGTGACCCCCAGTAGGGGTTTCCCAAGTTTCCCCACTTGGCCCACTTCCTGACTCAGATCTCACATGCTCCAGCAGCTGCTAGGCCCTTGCCCAGCATAGTCTACCACTCCATCTTGGCCTTTGTATGAGCTGGAGGATGTTTCAGCCTGCCTCACACCCTGTTTTAGGATGCATGTGCGGATGCTACTGCCTTGACCTGCCCATGCTGGTTTCAGCCGCAGCACCCATGAGTGTTGGCAGGTTCCATGATCACTCCTAGCTCAGCCCATCACCACCCCAACTATTAGGTTAACCAGTGGGATTTGTATTTCCACTGGGTTGGGCCCACTTATCTTTCGCAGAATCTACCCCCAGACCTGGTTCTCTTGTGTGCTGATTAGTGTCATGACCCTGCCTAATGTGATCTATCCCCTGTTCTGACAGTCAGGTACTGAGATCTAACCCTGCCAGACAGGCCCCCAGCCATAGCTTTCATGTGGGCTGGCATGTGGCAATCAGTGATGTTCTGTGCTCACAGCCCATCTCAGGACTTCCATGTTGTTTACTGTCCTGCAATGATGGCCTTAGTACATAGAGCCTATAATAACATGTGTAGACTACTGTCCTGACAAGATAGCTGAAGTTTATTAATGGCATCAGACTTTTATAGACTGAGGCTCACATAGGATAAGGAAGGAGGTATTGAGGAGCTTATGTAGTTCCCATAAAACTTTCTAAGGAAGGTGGGTCTCAGGACAGGGCGTCTCATGCCTGGATCTCAGACGACAGCCACCATGTGCACGTGGTGAGCTGTCCCTGGGCCTGCCTGGGCTGGGGGGGGCTGCTCCCTTCAGGGTGAGTACACTGAGGGGGGAGGTCTCCATGACTGGGCAGGTCCGGGGCCCACCCACTGCCCTCATTGGGCAGTGAATGGGATTGGGGAGGGGCACAACCTTAAAAAAAAAAACTTTCTAAGGAACCCGTCAATTGTTTCTACACCCTTGTTTGAAACTATCTTTTTGTTTTGTATATCCAATCAAGTGTCCTCATTCAAGTGATATTCAATCAGATGTTCTCATACAAATGATATCCTATCAATTGTTATCCTACGTTTGCTATCCTTCTACAAAACACAGTGTCCTTCTACACCATGTGATCTGGTGAGTCAGTCTGACACAAACAGATCTTACGGACTCTCCCCTCCAAACCACCAGGTCTCAGACATCATGCTTGCCTTCAAGTTCAGTGACCTTGTCGCTGTGAGCCACACAGGATTCATTCCTCACCTACATGCATATTGGCCTTATCCACAGATATCCCTAGGCAGCAATTATATAGCCCCAAAACACTAGAGCTCGCCGCTGTGCGGTCAGCACACCAAGTAGAATCAGACTCTGCCTGCTGGCCACCCAAAGCCCAGGACTTGCTCACTGTGTGGCAGCAGTGCCTATGGCCAGAGTGTCAAACATTGAGTCTGACCTGGCTCAGGTACCCCCATCAGCTGCCACGCTACTGAGGGCTCCCTTCACCCAAGCCTCATGGCCGAACACCCTCTAGGCTCCTCCTGTCACAAGGTGGTGGCGGCAGGGCGGAGCTGAGGACCTAATCCAGATTTATTTATTTTTATTGGAAAGACAGATTTATAAAGAGGAGAAAGATCTTCCATGTGCTGGTTCACTCTCCAAGTGGCTGCAATGGCTATAGAGCTGAGCCGATCTGAAGCCAGGAAATGAGCTTCTTCTGGGTCTCCCACGCCGGTACAGGATTCCAAGGCTCTGGGCCATCCTCAATTGCTTTCCCAGACCACCAGCAGGAAGCTGGATGGGAAGTGGAGCATCTGGGACACAAACCAGCGCCCTAATAGGATCCTGGTGCCCCAGTCGAGCTATCGTGATGGGCCCTGAACTTCATAGATGATATAACCTAATCACACACATAATTTCAGAAGCTTATAGTATGTTAACCACAACACAAAGAAGAAATGAAAGAAACTATAATAAAAATAATGCTTCCTCAGCATGCCAGAATACACTGAAGCTTGCACCTGTATGTGAAACCACTTCAAAGATGACATTACGGATACACACTGAATGCAAGGAGTGCCATCACTATCATTGATATATTCGCTAAAACAGTGAATGACTCAGAAAATTGCCATACAGAACCACGTGCAATCTTGGGTCAGACAACTATAGTGCTTTTCCGCCCATGTGTTTGTTCTATTGGACACCTGAGGGTTGTGTAGCACTGGGGCAGACAATTTTCATGTGTGGTACTGTCTTGCAGTGTGTGAGATCTTAGGATCCACATACTCTCCACATTTTCCGCTGATTTGACAAATTGTTCCAGAGTGCTGGCTCCATCTTGGGAGACCCCTGTGGACGCCTGAGGTCCAGTCTACCTGTGGCTGTTCTCCCGTCAGCAGGTCCTACCTGTCATGGTCTAGCAAAGTTTTTCTCTGTGCCAGTCTCTGCCCTCAATGCCTTCAGATGCTCTTTTCCTGGCCTGAATGATTCTCGCTAATATTTTCCTTCCTAGCATGCCTTAAATTCCCAATCTGATTTAATTCTGCTTGTTTAATTTCTCTGTTGACTTCTGCATCTCTCAGCTCTCAGAAGTGAGGGGCCATCTCCGTCTAGTCTTTCACTTGCTCACCCAGTATTCATTAGGCACTTAGCAGGTAAACGCGTGTTTCTTAATCAACTGAATGCCTGCTGGGCTGGCAAAGCCGACTGGGAGAAGTGCAGAGTATCCCCTTCCCCCCATCATCCCCGGGGCGATGGAGTGAGCTGAAAGGGCGTGTAGGTCCTGTAGGATGCGCGCTGGCGATCTCCGGGAGGCTGGTGGCCCGGACTCAGGTTGTCCACGTTGTCCTGCAAGGTGAATGTGCAGGGAGGGACCATAGAGAGCATGCGCGAGCAGAGCGAGCGGCCGGATGCGGTCACCATAGAGACCAAGTGACTGACAAGGGCGGAAGAGGAAGCAGCGGGGCAGGGGCTGTGAGGTGGCAGCGACTGCAGCGACGGAGCCGGCGCTTCCTTGGGCATTGGGGTCTGTTCCCCCTTCTCCCGTCCCTGACCCGTCCAGGCGCTTACAGGCGCCGTCCCCTAGTACCCGAGCTGCCCCTCTCGGGGTCTCCGCTGCCCTGCGTCCGGCCTAGTAGGTTCCCAGTCTTGCTCCCCGTGGGCGTTTGGGCGTCCCTCCCCGCCCCGCACCTCTGCCTCGGTGCGGCACTGGTGCCGTCTCTGCCCTTCCCTATTTCAGCCACCACCTCCGTGCTGCCTGTCCCGACCCCAGTCGGGAGACGCCAAGCTGCCCCCTCCGCCCCCTTCCTTTGCAGCCCCGCGGCATAGCCCATTTATTTCTGTTTGGACATCACAAACAGCCGCAAAAGTTCTAGGGCCTTCCTCCTAGGGTCAGCCTGGGCTTCTGATCGCTGAAGGATAGCGCAGGACAGGCCGAGCCTTACGCACTTGTTCTGTGGAATTCCTGCGCCATCCCTTGTGGCCGCGTGTGCTTTGCGGGTGGGTTTGCTTGGTTCTGGGGACCCGGGGGGGAGGGGAGCCCAGACCCCAGGTCGCTGGCTCGCGCACACCGGACTGTCATTTGCCTGTCGTCCCTCACTGCCCCCACCAAGGTGGGCTGCGCAGCCGCTCAGCGGATGTCTTGCAAAATGGCTGCATCAGCCATAGCTGCTCTGAGAAGCCATCGCCGCTGAGTCACCGTCTCTGTCACCCCCACCCCCCACCTGTGGGTGGGCAGAGCTGTATGCATCGTGCCAGCGGCTCCTCACTGCTGCTGGCTGGCACCATGCTGTCCTCCTGACCATCCTGAGAGCCGAGCGCAGTGAGTGGGTGGCTGGACCAGGGGCTTCCTTCAACTGAGGCCCAGGCAGGCAGGCTCCTCTGGACAGGAGCTATTCTTTCGGTGGATCATATGCTTTTCCCTAAACCCTTGTCTATCCTCCGGTCATAGACCCAATCTCCGGTTGTGTGCAGTTCTTCTTGCACTGGATTCAGCAGCACCCAGTCTTGCTTCCTCCCTTCTCTGGCCGTGTGGGTGACGTCACTGTCGTATTTATTGCTGTTGGGGCTAAGGGTCTTGCGGAGACCGGGAGCTCCATCTCCCTGGCATGCTGGGCCCAGCTGGCTCTGGTGTGGCCCTCAGGAACCCCAGGTTCCCTGGGTAAAACTGCATGCTGTCTGTTGACCTAGTATCCATCTGCCTGCTCTTCCTTGAGGCTCTGCCCCCCAGGGCACCCGAAGGGCAGGTCCCCCCACCATGCGGCTGAGCTCGTTGCTGGCTCTGCTGCGTCCAGCCCTGCCCCTTATCCTGGGGCTCTCCTTGGGCTGCAGCCTGAGCCTCTTGCGCGTCTCCTGGATCCAGGGTGAGGGAGAGGATCCCTGTTTAGAGGCTGTGGGGGAGCCAGCGGGGCCACAGAATCGAGACTCAAGGACTTGGCTGGACCAAAACGATGAGGACTTCAAACCCCGCATTATCCCCTACTCCAGGGATCCCAGCAAACCCTACAAGAAGGTGCTCAGGTAAGAAGCTGGCTGCCAGGGGCCGTCGGCTCAGGGCTGCTATAAGGCTTTGCTCTGTCTTTCCGTGTCAGTATTAGTTTCCTTGGAGTAGCTCTTTGTCTTGTTTTCCATCATGCTTCCTGTTTTGTCTCTCCTCAGGTCTAAAGAAAACTAATCCATTGTTGCTAAATGAATATTTAGGGTATTTTAAAAAATGTATTTATTTGGGCCCAGTGTGATTGCTAAATGGTTGAATCCTCACCTTGCAAGTACCAGGATCCTCTATAGTTGCTGGTGTGTCCCAGCTGCTCCACTTCCCATGTAGCTCCTTGCCTCGGCCTGGGAAAGCAGTAGAGGATGACCCAAAACCTTGGAACTCTGCACCCACGTGGGAGACCTGGAAGAAGCTCCTGGCTGCTGGTTTTGGATCAGCTCAGCTCCAGCTGTTGTGGCCATTTGAGTAGTGAACCAGCGAATGTCTCTCCTTCTCTCCATAAAATCTGATCTGCCTTTCTAATAAAAATAAATAAATATTTAAAAACAAAAACAACAACAGTAACAAAAAATAGAGCTGATTCAGGCCAAAATCAGACCAGAATTCCATCCAGGTTTTCCATGTGGATGACAGGGGCCCAAGTACTTGGACCATCTTCTGCTGCTTTCCCAGTGCCTTAGCAGGAAGCAGCCAGGCCGTGAACCAGCGTTCTGAAGTAAGATGTTGGCATCACAAGCAGGGGCTTAGCCTGCTGCATCACAGCACCCACCCCATGTCTAGTTTATAACAGGGTAGGAAGCTGCAGAGTGCCCACACAGCCAGCGCCTAGGAGGCCTCCTCCTCCTCAGATCTGTTCCAGGGTCAGCCTCTCAGTGGATACTTACTACAGGGGCTAATGAATACAGATGAGGAAGAGGGTGTCTTCTGTTTTCTCAAGCCCCAACTCCCCAATTCCCGGAGGGCTGTGTGAGCCGGGTCTACTGGGATCCTAACTGCCCACACACTCATCTCTCCACAGGACTCGGTACATCCAGACCGAGCTGGGCTCTCGAGAGCGGTTGCTGGTGGCTGTCCTCACTTCCCGGGCCACACTGTCCACGCTGGCTGTAGCTGTGAACCGCACAGTGGCTCACCACTTCCCTCGGTTACTCTACTTCACTGGACAGCGAGGGGCCCGGGCTCCACCTGGAATGCAGGTCGTCTCTCATGGGGACGAGCGGCCAGCCTGGCTCATGTCAGAGACCCTGCGCCACCTTCACACACACTTTGGGGCCGACTACGATTGGTTCTTCATCATGCAGGATGACACGTATGTGCAGGCACCCCGCCTGGCAGCCCTGGCCGGCCACCTCAGCATCAATCAAGACCTGTACTTGGGCCGGGCCGAGGAGTTCATTGGTGCAGGAGAGCAGGCCCGGTACTGCCATGGGGGTTTCGGTTACCTGCTGTCCCGGAGCCTGCTGCTGCGCTTGCGGCCACATCTGGATGGCTGTCGGGGGGACATCCTCAGTGCTCGCCCGGACGAGTGGCTCGGCCGCTGTCTCATCGACTCGCTGGGTGTCGGCTGTGTCTCGCAGCACCAGGTGACAGCTCTTTTAAGTCAGTCCCTTCCAGTCTAGCCTTCCAGTCCCTGCCAAGTCAGTGGTGACTGAGTGATTAGTCCCTAGGCTGGAAGCCAGTGGCTGTCATGTTGCCCTACCTAGCCACTATGCCATAACCTGGGAACACCTGCTCAACTCCCATGACTTGTAAGATTTATTTATTTGAAAGGCAGAGTTACAGAGAGAGGTCTTCTATCTGTGGGTTCACTCCTCAAATAGCTGCAATAGTCAGGGCCAGGCCAGGCTGAAGCCAGGAGCCAAGTGCTTCATCCGGGTGTCCCATGTGGGTATAGGGACCCAAGCACTTGGGCCATCTTCCACTGCTTTTACAAGTGTGTTAGTAAGGAGCTGGATCAGAAACAGAGCAGCCAGAATGTGAGTCAGTATTCATAAATGGGATGCCGGTGCTGTAGGTGGCAGGGTCATCCGCTACACCACAATGCTGGCCCCAACCTTGGTGATCCTAAAGCCCTGGGGAGCCCCTGAGCAAGTCAGAAAGTTGTCCCTTCTTAGCAGTTCTCCCTCCATTCCATGATTCCCTCCCCTTCCTCATTCACACCAGTCACGGACACTCCCCAGGGTATAAGGTGAAACCACTCCTGCCCACAGGCCACCCTGTTTGCTGTCCTGGGGAAGGGCAGACCCGTCAGAGTGCTGGTAGAGAGGTGTGTCTGGCTCGTGCCATCCTCTGGTGGGTTAGGCTACCCTCAGTTGCCTACTTGTTTCTGCCTTTCTAAGATGTAGGCAGTGAGAGCAAGAACTGGGGTCAAGTGAGATGCCAACAGCATCTCCTCTTCTCATTCTTCATTCTAAACCCCCGGCAGCAGGTGTGGGTGTGGAGGGCAGGGAAGGCCAAGTCTGAGTGTGGCACTGACTGCTGATTGCTCCCTCCAGGGACAGCAGTATCACTCATTCGAACTGGCCAAAAACAGGGACCCCGAGAAGGAGGGGAGTCCAGCCTTCCTGAGCGCCTTCGCTGTGCACCCCGTTTCCGACGGGACCCTCATGTACCGGCTCCACAAACGCTTCAGTGCCTTGGAGTTGGAGCGGGCCTACAGTGAAATCGAACAACTGCAGGTAAGTGAAAGAGAAAGTGGGTTTCCAGGGACCAGGGTCCCAGGGTCTGAGGGAACCCGAGATGTCCATGTATAGAGTGAGTGGCAAGCAGGGTGGGGGCGGCTGCGCTGGCCTCCTCTGACGGCAGGGAAAGGACAGGCTGGCCTTCCCTCATCCAACATCGTGGCAGGGATGAGGCCAAGCTCTGAGACTGCAGAAGTTGGTCGGTTTTTTGCCCCTGTCTAGTCAGGAGGCACATACCCAGAAGTCCATTTACTTCTAGGCCTGTGCTACACAAGCCCACGGGTGGAGAGTAAGGGATGACATAGCTGGATGTGGAGGCCGTCAGAGGTTTGAGTGTGACTGCAAAGCGAGGTCTGTGAGGGATTCACGTGAAGAGAAATGACTCCCCTGGGCTGGGGAGGAGAGGTTGTGGAGCTGTGTGCCTCAGGATACTGGGACCTGTGCAGAAGTGCACTTGTCTGTCTCTTCCACCTGCCAGCAGTTGTCTAAGGTGGCTTGGACTCATACTCCTGCATTGTTTTATGAGCAATGCTAGGCACGTGGCTAGACACAGACCCTTCCGCTCGCTGCTGAGGGAGTGAGGGCAGAGCTTAGCCATCCATACCCGAGAGCCAGGACCCCTGGGGCTGAGGCCAGTCCCGGAGGGGCACTAACAGGAGGCCTGCTGCTTTCCACGCAGGCTCAGATCCGGAACCTGACAGCACTGACGCCCGAGGGAGAGGCAGGCCTCAGCTGGCCTGTTGGGCTCCCCGCCCCCTTTGTACCTCACTCCCGCTTCGAGGTACTGGGCTGGGACTACTTCACGGAGCAGCACTCCTTCTCCTGTGTAGACGGGGCTCCCAAGTGCCCGCTGCAGGGTGCTAGCGGGGCAGACGTGGGTGATGCTGTGGACACCGCCCTGGAACAGCTCAACCGGCGCTATCAGCCCCGCCTGCGCTTCCACAAGCAGCGGCTGCTCAATGGCTACCGGCGCTTTGATCCTGCACGCGGCATGGAGTACACCCTGGACTTGCTGTTGGAAGCTGTGACTCAGCGTGGGCATCGACGGGCCCTGGCCCGCAGGGTCAGTCTGCTGCGGCCGCTGAGCCGGGTGGAGATCCTGCCCATGCCCTATGTCACAGAGGCCACCCGGGTGCAGCTGGTGCTGCCTCTCCTGGTGGCCGAAGCCGCTGCAGCCCCAGCCTTCCTGGAAGCCTTCGCAGCCAATGTCCTGGAGCCACGGGAGCACGCACTGCTCACACTGCTGCTGGTCTACGGGCCCCGGGAAGGTGGCCGCGGGGCCCCGGACCCATTCCTGGGGGTGAAAGCCACTGCGGCGGAGTTGGAGCGAAGGTTTCCTGGGACGAGGCTGGCCTGGCTTGCTGTGCGAGCAGAGGCGCCCTCCCAGGTCCGCCTCATGGATGTGGTCTCCAAGAAGCACCCCGTGGACACTCTCTTCTTCCTCACCACCGTGTGGACGAGGCCTGGACCAGAAGTCCTGAACCGCTGCCGCATGAACGCCATCTCTGGCTGGCAGGCCTTCTTCCCAGTCCACTTCCAGGAGTTCAACCCTGCCCTGTCCCCACAGAGGTCCCCCCCAGGACCCCCAGGGGCTGGCCCTGATCCCCCATCCCCACCTGGTGCGGACCCTTCACGGGGGGCTCCCGTTGGGGGCAGGTTTGACCGGCAAGCATCTGCGGAGGGCTGCTTCTACAACGCTGACTACCTGGCTGCCCGCGCCCGGCTGGCCGGCGAGCTGGCAGGCCAGGAAGAGGAGGAAGCCCTGGAGGGGCTGGAGGTGATGGATGTGTTCCTCCGGTTCTCAGGGCTCCACCTCTTCCGGGCCGTAGAGCCAGGGCTGGTGCAGAAGTTCTCCGTGCGGGACTGCAGCCCTCGGCTCAGCGAGGAGCTCTACCACCGCTGTCGCCTCAGCAACCTGGAAGGGCTGGGGGGCCGTGCCCAGCTGGCCATGGCTCTGTTTGAGCAGGAACAGGCCAACAGCACATAGAGCCTTGGACTGGCACGGGATGAGCCAGCCAGTGCACAGACGGAGGGTTCATCACTGTATTTTTTAAAATAAGAGAATGTTATTAAAAGTGTCTTCTACCAAGCTGTTTTTAGGTCTAGGAACAATGGGGAAAGAACTATCTGGTGCGGGGCCATGGGGAGTTCCAGTCTCTTCCTCCTCCCTCCTTGTCTTTCCCTGTTTCCAATGACCACACGCAGCTGCTGTCAGGTGAATGACATTTAATCCAGTCCCTCCCACCCCCCATTCCCCCACGAGGCGGCTGAGGAGTGGCACCCAGGGCCAGGCGCCAGGGGAACGGGTGACCGGCAGTTCTGCAGTGGTGCTTCCTGTGAACTCCTAGGTGTTGCGCACGACCAGCGACTGCTCCAGCTCCTGCCTGCGCTGCTGGATCTTTAGGGAAGTGCAGGAGCAGGGTTATGGCGTCCCCTCCCCTCCTGGGTGAGTGGTCACCCCGATACCCCCTTCCTCCCAAACAGGGCGGCCATCGCATGGAGAGGTTGGGGTGGTGAGGTGTCACCCCTGGGGGAGCAGTAGGGAGCATAGGAGACGCCTGTGGCAGCAGGGCCCCTGTGTACCTTGCAGTAAAAGTAGCGGCTGACAGCTTCTTGGGACCAGGGCTGGTGATAGAATTCGGCCCGGCGCTCCTCCTCGGGGTTCCCAGCAACATCAGTCATCACCTGGGTAGGGGGAGCGTGGGGTCAGCCGTGCCACCCTGGGGGCTGTTGTCACTGTCTGCTGATGTGCTTATCTTCCACTGCAGTCCTCCCTGGGTCTCCCTCCTCACCTTGAGGTCCCGGCTCTGGGAGCGCAACAGGTCCTGGACGTAGCCTTTGGGGTCTCTGGAGAAGCTTAGCATGAAGTCCCTCTGGATCTTGAGCTGGTTTATGGACTCGATCGTCTCATGGATCTACAGGTAGAAAGACAAGATGCTTTCCACCTGGCTCTGGTGACACGGGAGAGGAGGGCTGTGGCGTGGAGGGAGGGAGAGGTGGCTTATTTTCTGGCCCCAGGGAAGGAGGAGGTGGTGGAGTGAAGCTTGGGATGGGGGAGTTGCCATCCAAGCAGCCTGGAACGGCCGTGTGTCCCCTTATTCTCTTAGGTAGGGAGACCCAAAAGAGACCCCCGCTCTGATCTGTTCCCAGCTTGCTCTGGCTTCTGCGGTCTCCTGGCCTGCACCAGCTCTGGCCTTGGGCCCCACCTTACTGTCCAGGGCGCTGATCTCCTGCTGGTTGGCCGTGGACAGGAGGAAGCTGCTCATCTGCCCCTTCAGTGGCTCCTCCACCTCCACGTCAATGTCGTAGCATGCCGTCTTCTTCTGGTCTGACGGGTCCACACTGCCAGGGAAGTCATGGCCCTTGGTGTCCCTGAACCCACGCAGGTGCCAAGGGACTGGGATGGGCACGGGGCGGGAGTGGCAGGGGTCGGGGGGAGAGAGAAGAGGTGGGAAGGAACCAATTTCTGGGCTGAGGAGCAAGTTGGAGCCGCCTCACCTGATGACATGATTGATGACAATCGGGTCAGGGGGCAGCAGCAGGGCTGTGAGGCGCTGGGGAATCTCAGAAAACTTCAGTCGGGGACAATCAAAAATCTGCAGTGGGGGTGAGAGAGATCACTGCTGGGCTCAAAGAGATGGGAATTAGGTCTGAGAGCCTTCCCTTGTGGGGAGGGACCAGGTGAGGCATACTGGTGGCAATCATCACCAGCATGGCAGGGTCTGTGCTGGGGCTTGGGGCTGCCCGCCTGGGACGCAGTGTTGCTTGCACCGCTTACTATGCAACCTGAAGTAAGTTACTCAACACAGCGTCCTCATCGATGGAATGGGAATACCAGGGCTCCCTGTCTCCCCGGGCTGTCATGGGAATTCTGAGAACGAACACCCATAAAGGAAACAAAGCCGCCTGGCACGGGGTGAGTGTTTAATAAATGCCCACTGCTGCTCATATGCCTCCGTCCATCTGCTGCGTTTATTTTAAAAGGCACCAATCAATAAAAGCTCACCGGTCACATTTTGATAGTTATTTGATTGTCCTAACTGCCCAAAAGATTGGGGAGGGGCAGGAATCATTGTCCAACTTCAAGGATAAGGAACAAGGCTCCCAATAGCTAAGCTACATACACAGGATCGATTCCCAGGACCTGATCTTGGGATCCTAACTCCGTCTTCCAGAAAGCTTGTAGGATTCCAGGTCCTCCTACCCAGAGGAGACTAAACTGGAGCAGCTGCAGAGCAGAGCTAATCCATGGGAGAAGCTGGGCTAGAACCCTGCGTTCTTGGCTGCAAGACCACGAGTGAGGACCCTGCATTGAGCAGGGTGGGCTGGGCTTTACTTAGGAGAGGGACTCCCCTCCTGCCCAGATCCTCGGGGTTCAGGAGGGAGGTTACCTGCTGGAAATACTTGTCCCCGTTGATGTACTCCTTGTCATGGGAATCCTGCAGTCTGTTTGTTTTCACGTACTGCCATAGGGCCTGGACAATGGCCGAGCGACTCTGTGTGTGCAGCCCCAGCAGCCGGGCCAGGCGAGGGTCCAGTTTGAACTGGGGAGGCTGGGAAAGGGTCACAATGAAAAGCAGATTTACAAAAGGGAGGCAGCAGGACTGGCATGGAGGCATGATGGCTAAAGTCCATGGGCTCCTGCACTTATGCAGGGAGACCCAAAAGAAGTGCCCAGGTCCCAGCTTTGGACTGGCCCATCTCTGGCCATTGTGGCCATTTGGTAGTGAACTAGTGGACGGATGGAAGGTTTTCCTGTCTTTCTCTTTTCTCTCTCTCCTTTCTCTAAAACTGACTTGCAAGTAAAAATAAATAAATCTTATTTAAAAACAAACAGAAAATGTTGTGGAAAGGACAGGAAGAGCTCAGAGCCAGGCAGTTTGGGACCGCAGGGAGGGAGCAAGGTGCTTGGGGTCTCCGAGGAGGGCTTTGGGAGGGGGGTGGCGGCTGCAGGGTGGGCACAGGCACTGACCTGGTAGTCCAGCATGAGGAGCAGCGTGCAGCGCACACTCAGGTCTCCTGGCCTCTTCACCTGGAACCCATCTGTCTCCTGGGTTGTAGGTGTCCGATGCCACTATCCAAGGGGGGAAGGAGCTGGGTCACGTGCAGGCCTGCCTGCATCAGTGGGGTCTAGGGTGTTCCCTGCCCCAGATCTGTGCAAGTTCTTCAGGCACTGGGGCCCTTGGGAGGGTGGAAGCACCAAGACAGAAGGGAGTTCTGTCTTACCTCAACAAGATGGTTGTCAGGGCCATAAAGGTCCTTGTCCAACTCAATGACCAAACTCTTGAAGAAGGAAGAGAACTTCCGCTTCTGTTTGCTGGGCTGTGGGAGAGGAACAGGGCCGGTGGGGATGGAGAGTGCCTGAGCCAGTAGTGAGCACACAGCATAGCGAGGGGCACCCAGGATGTCTCTCTAAGCCTGACTGTCCACTGCAGCCATGGCTGAACTCCCTGACCCTCTGTGCCAACATCTGTGGGAGTTCTCAGTCCGTACCCACCCCAAGACACCTGGAGAGACCTGGGCCAGGACGTACATCATCCAGGAGCTTCCCCTCTACCCGCAGCTCCCAGGAGGCGATGCTGCCATCGGAGTCTTCTGCATCAGGCTTGGCGGGGTTGAAAGTGTTGGAGATGTAGAGACGCAGCTTCCGCTTTTGCTGTAGATACAGAGTGTAGTACAGAGCAGAGGCTCCATACCCCAAAGCCGCCCCTCCTGGCCCAGCACTGACAGCCCTCTCCTACCCCCACACTAAGGCACCTTCATGGGCCGCTTCAGAGCCTCCTGGATGTCCACCCGCTTCCGCATGATGGTCTGATCCAGTTTCCTCTCAAACGCTAGCAGGTCCATGTAAGCCTGGGACTCGGGGACCAACTCCCGGATCTGGAAGGAGGAGAGAGGGAGCAAAACAGGGATCAGGCCTGGGACTTGGGGACCAGCTCTCAGATCTGGAAGGAGCGGGGAGCAAGACAGGGATCACGGGTTCAGCTAATCCTGTACCGTAGAACCTGGCCTATGTGGTATGACTCCAGGGTACCAAAGGGAAACAGTCGGGAGTTGGCTGGCTGCAGGGCATGGAATTTCGACAGTGCAAATAGGACCTGTCCCCAAGGTTCCAGTCTACTATGAAGCAGGGGCCCTTTATGAGTGGGATTAAAAAAAGAAAGTTCTTGCCCTCTCGGGTGTCATCACGGGGAGGAGGGGAGCCAGGCAACTACAGAGCTCAGTGAATGCCAGCACTTTACCTTCTCAGCTCATCTTTTTGCTGGGCATTCAGCTTCCCCAGGCTCGCTGCAAAAACTCCTGGAGCCTTTGGGTCTCTGAGACAACTAGGGACACTGGGCCGCCACCTCCCTGGGTGCCGCCGCCACCCAGGGACTCGCCAGCCCCACCCCTGGGGTCTTGCAGTGTGGTTCCTCAGCCCTAGCTCTGGGCCTGGATGCCAGCTTCTGGTCACCTTTTGTTCCCTGCACTCCATCTGGTGGCCTCTGATTCTCTCACTCTGGCTGGCTCTTTGTCACACACCTTTTGTGTCTTCAAACCACTGGGCTTGAGCTCCCTGAACCCCAGGCCCAGGGTGCACTCTTCCTGGCTTCATCCCTTCCCCTCTGCGCAACCTCCTCCTGCAGGCCTGGGGAAGCCTCACTTTTTAATGAGGTTTTTAAACAAAAAGTGAAAGTGACTGTGCTGCTGAAGCTCCACTCCTAAAGGGGGAGGGGAAGAAGCATGGAGGGGGGTGGCGGGAGGGGGGTAGGGGCTTCTGTGAAAGGCACTCACCCTTTGGGCAGGCGGGGCGGGGGGGGGGGGCTGCTGTGAAAGGCACTCACCCTTTGAGGGAGGATTTTGTCAGCCATCTTCCTCCTCTTGGCACTGTACATTTTTTAAAGAAAAAAACAGGTTACCATGGTGACAGATCTGGGAGTAAGGAGGCCACCTGCTAAATTATCCCGACATCTCCGCCTGGCTGGGGTTCCCACCGCCGGCTTGTCTGTCTGCCCCAGGGCGGCAGCAGTGGGGTGTGGGACTGGTGCTCGGTCCTCTCTTGGGAAGTGGGGTGACCCTCCCTTTTCTGGCCTGGGAGTTCCTTTCTAGCCTGCCTTACCCACAGGGTCTTAGAAATGCAGACCTGGAGAGAGAAGGGTTAGGGATTAGGAAAGGTGCTGCTGAGAGATGGGAGTTGCTGAAAGGTTTGCAGAGTGTAGCTTGGGAGGAGGGGGATGGAGGGAGCGAAGTCAGAGTTGGAGGACCTTTCTTTTCTACAAAGCAGGGCAAGAAGGGGAGAGAGGTGGTGGTCTGAGCTGAGGGCGGGGACTCGCAGCCCTGCTGCCCTGGGCTTGCAAGGAGATGCTGGTGGGCAAGGGCAAGCTGATGGCAGGGGACGTTGGTGGGCAGGGGGACGCTGGTGGGCAGGGGACGCTGATGGGCCAGGGCTTTGCTCAGGCCCTTGCCATCAGGGTAAAGGACCACAGGACACCCATAGGGACCCACAGAGTGTGACAGTTGTCCCGTGTGTGTGCGTGTGTGCGTGTGTGTGTGTGTGAGAGAGAGAGAGAGAGAGAGAGGGAGAGAGAGACGTGGGGTCGGAGTCAAGCTGACTGAACTCATGTGGGCAGGTAGTGCAGGCGACTCCCCAGAAAATCTTGGCGGGTCAAGGGATTCAAACGCAGCCAAGAGAATGGCTCCATACTGCCCCCACGTGGGGTTCTCAACCACTGCCCCCTTCCAGTCTAGATACCTCAGGCAAGAACTTTCCTTAAGGTCTGATTGATTCGTTTTAAAACAATTATCTTTGTGAAACTCTTCATTTATAAAAGATAAACCAAGGGATTATTGTTCATTGTTCAATGTGCTATTCCCCTCTGCAAAAGAATTGGTGTAATTCCTATAAATGATGAATTTTCCTTGATATGTAAGAAATATTTAATAATGAGGAAAAATCGACATTACACCCTTTATAGAAACCCATCTGCTGTGCAAAAGGAAGCATGTGTGTTTGGCTAAATGCTGAAACCGAGAGGGGAATCACTTTGCCAGGGGCCAGCAGGGGTTTTGGGGGTGCTCCCAGCTGCCCAGATGAGCAGGTGCGGTGGCCCTGGTGACCAGGGACAGACATGGGCCGGAAAACCGAGGACGACGACTCGTCCACCCCTCTGAAAAAAAATTTTTTTTTAAAGAATCCCCTGGGACAAGTAACCCCCAGAGCAAGTCCCCAGGCCCCATCTCTGTGGCCAGGGACTCCGACTGAGCGCCTGGGTGGAGACCCGGACAGCCAGGGGGATGCAGGGAGGCGCCCCCTGAGAACTACACTCAGAGAAACGGTCCCAAGGCAGCGTCCCTCAGTCCTCTGGGCTCCGCCCTCTCCCAAAACCGAAGCATCATCCAGAGTAAGGGATGGAGAGACGGGCAGGGCAGCTGACAAGGCAGAGAGCAAGGGGCGCGTGTAGGGCAGGGGCACTGGCTGCGACGACGCAGCCGGCTGTCTACCATGGGCACACAAAAGAACAGCCCAGGGTCCCCTAAGCCCGGCTCCTCCGAGGAAGCCTTGCTCCCTGACAACCATTCTCTCGCGCCTCTTCCAAGCCCCGCCTCTCCCCCACCTGGTTCCCACGGGTCCTGACCACCCCCTCCGCACAGGGCCCCCCCACCCCACTCACCTGCGACTCCGCGCGGGGGCGGTGGGCACCGGCTGGCCTTGGCTCTGGGCCTGGCTCTGCCCGGGCGGGGGCGCTGCTCGCTTGCGGGCGGGCTCCATGCCCGCGGGGGCCAGGCCGGGTCGCACGGCGGGGCTGCCCATGTACGGTGAGCCCGGGGGACCCATGGGCGCCCCCTGGTGGGGCATCCGGGCTCCAGACGGCATCCCGGGACGCTGGGGGTGGGGCGGGGGTGAAGCAGAGAGCGGCACCCGCGGGTCAGAGCAGGGACCCCCGGCTGCAGACGCAGCGCGGCGGCGTCTCCCCTTCCCGCCCCCCCTCCAC
Source organism: Ochotona curzoniae (assembly GCF_017591425.1). NCBI lineage: Eukaryota > Metazoa > Chordata > Mammalia > Lagomorpha > Ochotonidae > Ochotona > Ochotona curzoniae. The sequence continues at coordinate 20,028,002 of NW_024467095.1, read as the reverse complement.
CTCGAGACCCCCGGCTGGTGTGACCCTGAGCGCCGAGCGCCGAGTGGGAGGGGCAGAGGCGTGGGATCCGCGCGCCGCTAGGGAGGTGTGGGGCAAGGCGTCTTCTGCAGAAAGCTAACTGAAGCCAGGCAATTGCCCAGGGCAGTTGCCGAGGCTGGAACCCGGGGAAGGGACGCAGAAATGAATATTAATGGCGCCTCTCCACCTTTCAAAGGAGCTTCACACCCTCGCGCGCGCCTCTGCAAGACAGCCTGAGCAGGTCCCTTCATCCCCACTTGACGGATGAGGCAACTGCGGCTCAAGGAGAAAAGCGACCTCGTCAAGGTCACTCAGCTCGGCCTGCCAAGGACAACACCTGTCCTGAGGGCCGTGGCGTTCTGCTGCCCTCGAAGTTTGGGGCTGAGCTCCCCCCACCCTCCGTTCTGACTTGGGCTGCTTCCCTTCGGCTTTTTCCTTCCCCACCTCCTCGGCTGCACCCACTCTTCCCTTCACTCCCTGACCCTTCAGCGCATTGCCAAGTCCCCACACGCATGACAAGAAGCCCCCAGGATTTGCTCCCAGGGTGAAGGAGGCTGGAGGCAGGGCAAGGGCAAGGGCACCTGAGAGGCTGACGTCAGACCATGCCAGTGTTCTGATTGGGAGGAGGGGGAGCCTGGCTCGAGGGGAGGGCACCTGGGGCAGGTCAGAGGCAGCCACCTTTCCACACACACCCATCTCTCTCCCCTCACTGCCCAAATCAGCAGTCCCACCCTGTGGACCTCCTGTTCCACTCCTCAGGGCTCAAAGGGGACAGGAGGCAGTTCCTAGTCCTTGGCCACTCCCCCCAGGTGGTCAGATAGGGTGTGAATGAGATGCAAATATGGGAAGGAGTAAATGAAGAGCTGTCCCTCCCCAAGTGTCCAGTGTCCAGCAGCGTTTCAGGGGCTGTAGAGGAGGGTGTGGTGGGGACTGGCACGGGGAAGGTAGGAGTATTAGGGAGCAAGCAGGGGGTGGAGAACCTGGGTCCATCTGGGAGATGCCTGGGCACAGGGCATGGACCCTGGCCTCTGGTCAGACCCTCTGTTGGGCCCTCCCGCTCCCAGCCTGCAGCTGTCTCTGCCCATCTCTCCTGCCTGGCCACGTGTCTGCCTCCCCCACCCCACCTGACCCTGTCACTCATGTTTCCAGGGTGGCAGCCCAGAATGGAGCTGGTGGCCTTGGGACACTGGTGGTGAGGAGCAGTGGGGCTCCCAGCCACCTCAGAACTGAAGGAAGCTCTAAGTTGGCTATATAAAATGAAAAACCCTGTGTGGAGCCCTACAAGATGGGCCTTTGCAAAGGGCCTCCCCCTCACAGCCAGGTTAGGGCTGGTAGACACACAGCCCCAGAGACACCCAGGTCTGGAGGACAGGCTGCCCCAGGAATCCCCACTTCTTTATCAGCTACTCTCCCCTTTATCAAGGCCAGGGTTACTGCCTGATCTGCTGGGAGGCAGGCCCTGAGAGGGAGGGCCCGCAGGGAGCAGCTGCCAGCAGCCCCTCCACCACACCCCCAATCACCACCATAGGGCCAAATTTTAGGCCCTCCCGCCTCTCTGTCCACCAAGGTGCCTTCCTATGTGTGTGGGGGGGTGGGAGGGTCCACAACCCAGCCTGGCTGTGGCAACCCTGGACTGTCCCCTCTAGCAGGTCTCCAAACCCTTCCTTCAGCCACTGCCCACCTGGCCCCCTGCCAGAGCCCAGCTGCAGCCTCCATCCCCTGGGGTCACAAGGAGATTCTCCCAGGCTTCCCACGTGCCTTGGGTGTCCCCCGTCCCTCTGGTCTCTAGGCCTCAGCTCCCTGACTCTGGCCCTTTACACCTTGGAGATGTTCAGGGCACCAGTTCCGCTGCCTAGCTGTCAAGGCCGACTCCCTCCCTTCCTGCACCTGGGGTCTGGCCCTACATGGGTGGGGGGGCTCTCCCACACCCTGCTGGCAGTGCCCTCCAGCCTGGAGGCAGGGGCTGCTCCGCTGGTGAGCTTTCGCGCTCAGACTGTCTCCTAGGGTCACCTGCTCCCTGCTCAGGAGAGACAAGAGTGACACTGTCCCAACGGATGAACACACCACCCAGTCCGGGGACTCTGCCATGCCCCGTCCCCCACCCCCACCCCCGCGCGGGAAGGGGTAACACCTGGGCCCACCGGGAAACGAAGACAGCGTGTAGGCCCCAGAGGGGACCCCCACACCCAGGGCGGGGGGCGGGTACGGTCCCCAAGTTCCACCCCGCCCCTGACAAGAGCCCTTGCCAACGCCTCCCTTCCCCGCCGCCCGCGCGCGCCCATCCCCAGCCCCGCCGCCTGACGACGTGTTCAGATGCCAGGGCGCCGGCACGGTCCCGGGGTCGGACTGTGGCCGTGGCGCCCCCACCAGAGAGGTGGGAGCGCGGGAGCACCCTCCCGGCCCCTCCCGACCATCCCTCCATTCAGCCCGAGCCAGCTCGCTCACCCTCCCCCGCTAACTTTCCCCCACTCACCACCCCATGGACCAGAAACTCAAAAAGTTTGCTTTTCGTGGCTTTGCGCGCCCCTCCGGCAACTTCGTCCGCGGCCATCGGGGTGGGCTCAGCGGCTTCTCTCACTCTCTCTCTCTCTTCCTCTTTCTTTCCCTTTTCTGCCTTTTTTTTCCTCCAACTCTCCCCTCTGAGTCCTGCTGGGCTCTCTCACACTTCTACTCGAGCGGAGTGGGGAGGGGGCCCCTTCAGGGCTGCCCTGACGGCCCACGGCCCACGCCGCCGCCGCCCGCCCGCCGCCGCCGCCGTCGCCGCCGCGGCTGCCGCGGCTGCCGCATTCCTGCACTGATAAGACAGAAATAGTCCGGCGGCCCGGGGTCTGCCTGTTGACTCGGCGGGGAGACGGGGACGCCTGCCTTTGCAACCGGCGCTGTCCAAACAGCGCAGATAAGCGGCGAAGCTGCGCGACGAGCCCGGCTGCTGGGCGCTGGGTTAGCGGCGCGCGGCAAGCCCGGAGCCGCCCCGAGGGCCGCGCGCAAGGGGACGCCGGCTGAGGTGGCGGGGGTGGGGGGTGAGGCAGGGGTGGTGGTGGGGGGCGTGCTGGCCGGCCACCCACCTACCCAGGGCAGGAGCTGGGGTGGGGGGTGGGGGGCTTTCGCCACACATAGTTTCTGGGTTAGGGAATTGGGCAGCAGGACCAGGCAGGGAACAGTCCGTTCCAACTTTCTTCCACCCGCCCCTGCCCCCCCCCCACGCCTCCCCGCCACCCGCCCCGAGAGGCTCCGGCTGCATTTCTGAGGCCCTTTCCCCAGAGACCTGGCAGGCCAAGTAGGGAAACATTCGCTGGAAGGAATCCGGGGGGGGCGGGGGGTGGTGGTGGTGGTGGGGTGTGGGCTGGAGGGGGGCCGCGCGCCCGGGCCCTGAGGAGGCCTCGCTCCCGCCGCGGGCCGGCCGCGGTGGGTGTGCCCGGGCAGGCGGCGTTCCCTGCGAGCAGGAGATGTGTGTGCCCTTGTCTGGCCGCCGGGCGTCCGCGCCCCTGAGGCCCGGTGCGGCGCGGTGGCGGCTGGCGGATGTTTATGTGCGCGCACGGCCCCGCAGCCTCGCCTTGGGGGCCTCGCTCGGCCGGAGCCGCCGGGCCTGCGCGCGTGCGTGGGGCCGGGACGTGGCCTGAGGCCGCTCGGCTCGCTATTTCTGGGTCTGGAAGTCTTTGTTTGCCTCTGTGTGAGGAAAGTGAGGGCAAGAGGGCCAGGGTTTCCGAGACGGGAGACACGGAACGGGCTCGCGAGAACGCGGGGCCGGATGAGGTTGGGTGATGCTTGGGTGGGCGGCTGGGGAGCCTGAGGCAAGTAGGGCTGGGCAGGGTCTGCGGGGTGGGTGCGGTGAGGAGCCAGAGGAGTCGGGCCAGTCTCGGCATCCCGAAGGAGTGCAGTGAGGGCGGCCCCATCAGGGGCGGCGTGGAGGGACTGGCAGTTCCTCGGATGGAGGAGAGGCAGGGAAGAGGAGGGGCGACTGCTGATCGCAGGCCCCGCCCCAGCTCCTCCTTCGGGAGGAGGAGCCCATGGGCTTTGGGACAACCAAGGGTCAAGTTAATGGGCCTGTGGGGCTGCAAGGTCAACCCAGGTGAGGGCGGGGCAGTGGCTGAGGGTGTTTGGTGGAATGCTGGCTCACTGGAAGCTGGACCCTTAAGACCCTGAATTGCGATGGGGGAGCCGGAGCCTGGTTCCTGGAGGATGCCCTCAGAGGTGGGCCCCAGGCCGAGGGGCTGTGCTGCCCAGAGGCCCGGCTGCCTGCAACCTGCTCGCCCTCCAGACCTGGAGGACATGCTGGCCATGAGTGCCCACAGCCGTGCCCTGTCTGAAAGGTTCAGGCGGTCCCTCCTGGGGGTCCTGGTGTGACAGGAGACCTAGACCTCTTCCATGCCTTCACCCCAGACCACTGCCCACCACCCACCCACCTGCACACAGAGGGCTGGTGAGTGGTCAGTCAGAGGCCGAGAAGGTGGCTGCTGCTAACCTATGGAGATTTGCTCCCAGCAGTCAGCTAACCTCTAACCGCCACTCATCTGCATTTCTAAGTTCCGGTTCCTGTTATTTTGCCTACAAGATCCTTTGCCTCCCTTCTGCCTATCTGTGCCCATGTGTCCCATGGTTTGTGTGTGTTGGGTTTGGGTCCTGGAAGCCACAGGCTGGCCTGCAAGTCTCACTGTGTTTTTCCCCACCCTCCCGCCCAACATCTGGGCACAGACACTTGATAATACCAAATGCCCGAGGATGCTTGCAAAGCAACATGGGCCATTAAGCTGAAGGTGTGAGTCATCACTGGTACCCCACCGGCTGGAGGCTGCTTCTAGAGAGACCTGGGACCCTGCAGGGAAACCTTTTGGGAAAAGGAGACAGCAGAGGAGGTGACAGTAACCCAGCCTGGTGGACACCTGGGCAGTCTCAGGGATAGGCAGAAGGGAGGGTGGGAATTACCAGGCTTTGTGAGGTGGCGGTGGAGCGGGCTGAACATTCACTCAGGTATCATGGTATCATTGAATGCATCCCTATCACAACAGAATAGTTACCATTCAGGCCCACACATAACTCCCTTCCTCAGCCATCCTTCTGGGAGACCCCCATGTGCAGGCACAAACAGAAGCAATGCCAGCCAAGCACAGCAACGCCAGTCTTGAGGGGCAAGGAACCACAGAAATCTGAACTCATAGGCACCGTACCACCTCCCTATCCCATACAGTAGGCTGGGGACCCAGGGTGCTCCGCAGGAGCTGCGTTTGCGTGGACATGCTGCCTTTTACAGGGACAACCCTAGTAGTGCAGACATGGGGGCGGGGGGGGGGAAGGAACTCGGATCATAAAGCAGGGGCAGCACCCGTGCGTGGCTCCCTCCTCATAAAAGCCAGGATTCCCCACAGCTCAGCCCCGCAAGCTCGCAAGCTCGGCAGTGCCACGCCGCCGCCTCCCGGGTGGGACGGCAGCCCCGGGGTGGCCCAGGAATCCTTCCTGCACTCTGGGCAGGCCGTGCATGGGACTGGGGCCAGGGCGGCAGCGCGGCGGCCCGGAGCCGGAGTCCCCCCTGCCGTCCCCCCATCTCTCCTTCCCTCGCAGAAGCACCAGCAGCACCAAATGGCAAAGCGCTGCTCCCCGCGCAGGGAGCGATGCGCGGCGGCCTGCGGGACGGGCTCGGCCGCCTCGCCCCCCACCGCGCCGGGCCGAGCGGCCAGTGGGGCAGCGGCCGCCGCGCGGGGGGTGGGGGCCGCCGGCCGGGCCCGCACCGGGGCTCCGGCATGGGCATGCGCGCTGCGGCCTCCCTCCCGGTGAAGGTCAGCCCGGGGCCCAGCTGCAGGACTCCACGGCGGCGGCGGCAGCGGCGGCGGCTGGGGGAGGCGGAGGGATGCGGGGAAGAGACTTAACTCCTTCCCTGCGGGAACATGGCCACCGAGGCCTGGGCCCGAGCCCCTGAGTTCCGAATACCCCGCTTTCTGCGGTTCCACCACGGGGACACACAGCTCAGGGGGAGCTGGAGGAGGAGGGGGCGCGGGGTGGGGAGGTGGGAAGGCTGGAAGAAGGGAGCTGGCGACGGGAGAGGGAAGAAGGGAAGGGAGGAACAAAGGAAACCAGGCTGGAGGGAGAAAAAGATGGCCCGGGAAAGGAGTCTCTTTCTCCTACATTTCGTGCCCTAAGTATTCCCTAGGAATACAATTACCCCCGCAGACTGGGACGCGTGTGAAGTGAGTCCTCTGGGAGAGCTCAGGCAAGGAAACTGTATTTTGGCCCAACCCGAAATCAAGCTTCCCCACTTTCTCTTCTGGTTGCTAAACCCCGGGGTGGGGGCATGGCTGGGGACCCTTAAGGGGCTCTGAGCCTGAAGCTCCAGCACCCCAGGGAACTCTGGTTAGATCTTGGGACCAAGAGCAACCCCAGACGTGGAAAGAAGGGACCCCTCCCCAGCAGATGGAGAGGGGCGCATTTGGAAAACATGCCTAGGGGGGATTGTGAGGCACAGTCCTCCTCCTGCTGGCTCCCCCAGTACCTTACCCAGGCCAGAGCAACTGTATGCCCCACAGATGGTGCTAGAATGTGTCTGTGCCGGGGACACCCTCCACTGCCGTTTTGGGAAGCTGTGTCTGTGTGACTCTGCCTTTCTGTATTAGTTTTGCAAGGGCACACACATGCGAGAAAAGTTTCATAGAAAGCAGCAACAAATTAAAAATATAGGACACCAAAATAGTTGAGTGACCTTGGCCTAGTCACTTTCTCCAATCCTCTTTCCCTCTCCCCCCATCCTTCCACTGCCCTCAAACCTCTTCCTCCCTCCCCAGCTTCTTCAGGGAGTGGTTTAGACCAGAGGATTCCAAGGGTCCTTCTTTCTCCGAAACCAAGAAGCCCGCAAGTCAGAGAGAGGAGCCCCAGCAAACAACATGGCTCAGACACAGAGCCACATACCCACCACCCCAGGAGGTACTGCTGCCACTGCTGGCAGGAAGCCCCCCTTCTCCAGGAAGTCCTCAGGGCCACCCCCAGTGGCTTCCTCCCTCCTCCTCTCAGCCCCCCAACGCTGGCTGGATGCTGCTCTTTGTCACACACCCTCACGATGGAGCTCTGGCCTTGACACACTGTCACGTCCTGCCAGGAGAGAAAGGCCTTACCTGGGGCTCCCCAGGGGTCTGCGTGGTAGCAGGTGCACGGTAAAGGTTAGCTGAATGAACAAATCCTCCTTCCTCTCTCTCTGCCTGTGTGGGTTTCCTCAGTCTAACGGGATGCTCCTTGCCACCCCTCCCCCCCACACACATGAAGAGCAAACATCGGGGAGCTGAAAGTGCTGGCCGCTGGCAGAGCGCGAGCCCGCCGCTGGGGCTCCGAGCATCCCATGGGCACAGGGAAAAGGCATGCTCGTCTTTACAGACAGCTTTCTCTCATCCACTGTTAATGAGGGGATCTCTTGTAGCGGGTCACGCCCAATAGCTCTTGACACTACACAAAGACGAGCCACACAGCCTAGTCCTCATTATTTGAAGGGACCAGGCTAGTGTGTGTATGTGTGTGTGTGGGGGGGGGCAGTGTTTCCATGGAGATCTTGAGAGATGCTCTCTTGCCCCCTCTGGGCATGGTTCTCTGACTTCTGCATGGCAGGACTTTATCCAGTGACTCCCCGGGGCCCACGGACAGTCATCCCTCACAGTCCACACAGGCATCCTCACCCAAGTCCACTGCCTTGTGGATCAGCACCGGATGTGGCTGAGTCCCAGGACAGAAGCAAGGGGGATGCATGCCCAGGTGACACCCAGAACTTCCACGACTTCACATGGCAGCTTGCCTTTCCCTCTTCTCCTGGGAGTTTGGAGCCCTCTCAGGTTCCACGAGGCTCCTGGTTGACGGGCAGTCAAGCCTGGGGAAGCCCACTGCTCCTCCAACACCCTCTAACACCAGCTGAATTCCCTGCCACCGCTCTGCCTAGTCAGCGTCCCAAATGCTGGAGGCTCCAGGGGGAGTCATCCAGGACATGTCCATGTGGCCTGCCCTTGTCCCTGATCTACTCATGGGTGCCGGTGAGTCTTACTGTGTTGGTTGCTACGGCTGGGGCCCCAGATTCAGGAAGCAGCTTGTGACTTCCTGTGACCTAGGGGTCTGCTAGTGTTTGTTGATGTGGTCCTGGGAATACCACTTCCTCTCCGGGAAGGATGTTGGTCCTCATCTGTGGACTAAGGGCATGTTGGGAAGACAGAGAGCACTACCCAATCACCAGGCCTTCCAGCCTGGGCTTGGACCGCCTGCACTGTCTAGGCCGGGAAGGCCTTCAGCTGCGCTTCCTCCAGCTCCCCAGGCTGCACCCTGCAGCTGCTCTCTCTTGGAGCCTCATCCTGGCACATCCAGTTCTCTCCTATGCAGTTGGCCACCCCCTCATGACCAGTGTCAGGACAACCTTCCTCCTGGTGGCCTGATATCCTGCCCTGTCTCCCCACCCCCAGCTCCACCTCAGGAAGCTGCTGGAACAGGACGAGTGCTCAGAAGGATTTCCACCAACTACCACATTCTGAGGTCTGGGACACCAACTGGGTGAAGACAACTGAATAGGGAAAAATCTACGTTGCCTTAAAATCTTTTTAGGGGAAATAAAGCCCACTGGTGCTGGGCAGTGGAATGTATAAATAGAATGCTGTGGGGCCTGGCTTCCCGGATGGCTTCCACTCTTGTGGGAGAGGAAGGGTGAGTGCACTCACAGGTCAGCCCCAGCACTTTTCTCTCTGCAGCCACAGGGCCACGGCAGCCCTAGACCACTCTCTTCGAAGCCCCATTGGCCTTTACCTCAATTCAGCCCCGACCCTTGGCCATCAGCCAAAACCCCAGTTTTCTGAGCCCCAATAAGACCTATGTACCCCCTCTTCTACTTCCCTCCCACTGATCCCTGAAACTCCTGTCCTGTGTGGTTTGTCACAAACACAATTCTCAAGATGCCTGACTGCACCCCTTTTGCCGTCTCCCAGTGGCAGCAGCACAGGGCGTCCTGCTTTCCCTGAAGTCCTCCGGGGCAGTGGCTGTGACCTGGACCCCCTGCCACTGGCCTCGGCAAGGGCAAAGACTGATTGCTTCTTGCTGCTGCTCTGCACTTTGCGTCTTGACCCCATATACAGAGCCTTCAATTCCAGAGGATTCTGCCTCCCAGCTTGTGTGGCTCTCTTGAGCATGACTCGTGCCCTACTTCTTGTTGATCGATCTTCAGGGACAGTCCTCCCAAGCCCCCAGCTACTCTGTGTCTAGTGACCCCGCAGGCTCTCGGGTCTTTTTTTACACAGCTGCGTCAGCTGAAGCCCACCACCTTGTGTCCTCAGCCCTGTAAACTGGGCCTTCTTTCCAGCTCTCTCTGATGCCTCTGCAGTCACTGGTCCATTGTTCTGACCTGCGCCCCTCATGGCAGCCACTTCTGCCTCTCTTACACATATATATTTTTTAAAATCACAGAAACATAATCTCCCTTGCATATATTCTTGACTTTCTTACTCAGGAGTTAAAACCATGGGCACGTGTTTAACCCAGTGGTTAAAATATCTGTGCCTGGCTAGGCTTGCTTCCCAGATCTGGTTCCTGACTCCAACTTCCTGCTGATGAAGACCCTGGGAAAAGCGATGGTGGCTCATGCCATTTGGCTCCTGGCACCCTTTTGGGGGATCTGGATTCAACTCTGGACTCCCAGTTTCTTCCTGTTCCATTCCTGGATGTTGGGAGCACCTGGGGAAGTGAACCAGCAGATGAGTGCTCAACCTCTCAAATAATTTGTTTTAACTATTTACTTATTTATTTTGTTTTTTAAAAAAGATTTATTTATTTTATTGCAAAGTCAGATATACAGAGAGGAGGAGAGACAAAGAGGAAAATCTTCTGTCCAATGATTCACTACCCAAGTGATTGCAATGGCCGGAGCTGCGCTGAACTGAAGCCAGGAGCCAGGAACTTTCTCTAGGTCTCCCACATGGGTGCAGGGTGCCAAGGTTTTGGGCTGTCCTTGGCTGCTTTCCCAGGCCACAAGTAGGGAGCTGAATGGGAAGCAGGGCTCTGGGATTAGAACTGGCACCCATATGGGATTCTAGTGCATTCAAGGCAAGGACTTTAGCCACTAGACCACTGTACTGGGACCTTACTTATTTATTTTAAAAGACAGAGTTACACAGAGGGAAAGAGAGAGCAAAAGAGATTTTTTTTATCTGTTGATTCACTCCTTAAATGGCCATAATGGCAGGAGCTGGGCCAGTCCAAAACCAGGAACCAGGAACTTCTGGGTCTTCCACATGGGTGCAAGGCCCAAAGACAAAGGCTATGTTCTGCTGCTTTCCCAGGAACATTAGCAGGGAGCTGGTTCAGAAGAGATGCAGTGGGACTTGAACCAGTTCCAATATGGGATGCAGGCACTGCAGGCAGGAGCTTTTACCCACTATACCACAATGTTGGCCCCAAGTGACTTTTTATTTTTATTTATTTTTTTAAGTTACAGCTACTTCCTCGCAGCTGTGCACCTGAATGTAGCCCAAGAAACACATGCTATGACCCACTGGTCTCATTGCTGATGCAGGAGCTTTGCTTGGCCTGGTGCTGGGGCAGCTCCACCCTTCCTGCAGCAAATCCGCACCCATTACCATTCCCTCAGGAACTTTTGTCTTTCCCCTCCATGCCCTGCCCCCAGCTGATGTTCTTGCTTCCCAATTTACTGGGAACATGGGAACTTCTGAAGAACATCCAGAGACTCCCACCACACCCTCCCACTTACCAGCCACTGGGTGCCCCATTCCGACACAAGGAGTTCCCGCAGAAGGCTGGCCACACTGCCGCATGCCAGCCCCCACTCTTGCTCAAGGACACTGCTGTGGCAGTTCTCTCCCTACAGCCTTGTATCAGCACCCATCCCCTCTCCACCGCATTCTTCCCTCAGCACTCACAAACACTTTTCTTCCTCATTGACACTACAGTCTCAGCCCCACCTCCCCCTGGGGCGACTGCTCAGTAGGCAAAAAGTTTAGCAGCAGCATCCGCATTTTCTGGTTTCTATTCTCCTTGAATTACACTCTGATTGGGCATAAATCCCACTGAAACCACCCTGGCGGGGTCACTGGAAGCTCCCCATGGCTGAATGCTACCATTAGTCTTCAGGCCTCATCTTGCTTAACCAAGTACTGGCATTTGACACAGTTGGGCTCTCTCTCTCTGAAACCCTTCTTTTGCTCGGCTCGCAGGATATATTGCTCTTGGCCTTCCTGTGGCCTCCTATGTTGCCTTCTCTCGGTCACTCCTTCCCTCTCAGTGCTGGGACCCTTAGGGAGTCCCAGTCCTTAGTCCTCCTCACTTCACGGTCACTTCTTGGATTCCTCATTCACTGTTCAGTCTCATGTCGACAACTTCCAAAGGTTTCTTCCAGCCCTAGTCCTCAGGCTCACATAACTAACTGTCAGTTCAGCTTTGCCACCTACATCTTTGATAGCTCAGACTTAACATGGAACTCCTGCTCTTCCACCTCCATCTCTAGGTACACAGCCTTCTTCCTCTGAGCTGCTCAGGCTGCAACCTTGGGTTCATCCTGGCCTCCTGTCCTCCCCTCACACCCACCTGCAGTCTGAAGGTAGATCGTGTTGACTCTGATCCCAAATCTGATCATTTCTCTCACCCCCACTGCTGCCAGCCTGGGTCCAAACCACAGCTGCCCATCAGCTGCTTCCAGCCTTCCCTGAAGTCTGTTCTCAACATGGGAACCAGAGCAACCCCTTTTATTAATTTATTTGAAAGGCAGAAATCTCTCTCTCTCTCTCTCTCTCTCTCTCTCTCTCTCTCACACACACACACACACACACACACACACACACACACACACACACACACAGAGCAATCTGGCCCGAAGTTGGCCCAGGCAGAAAGCCAGGAGGGTGACGAGGCTCCCCGCTCTTGAGCCATCTTCCACTCCCCTCCCAGGTTCACCAGTTATGGAGCTGGACTGGAAGCCGAGCATCTAGGACTCAAACTGGGATGCTCGTGTCACAAGTGGCTACTGTTCTGCAACTTGGGCCCCTCAAAGTGACTCATTAAAACAAAATCTAATATGCTCAAACAACAAAATACTAGACTCTCTACTATTGCTTATACCTACAATGTCATGACCCACATAAGGGGCAGAATGCTGGAGTTAAGACTACAGCTGAAGGACTGTATTATCATAAAACACAGTGGGTAATGGGGAGGGAGGAAAGGGAGGGAAGAGGGGAAGCTCTACACCCACAGAACTATAAGATGGAAAATAAGAATAAAAAATTTTAAAAAGAATTAAAAATATATATAAAAAACGGAATCTGATTATGTCATGTCTGTGTTTGAAACCCTCTCAAGGCTCTCAATTTTCTCCTGGGTGAAGGCCCCCTGGGCTCTGATCCCCACCCTACTCCAGTCCCCTCTCTTCCTCTGTTCTCCTTTCTCCCTGCCCCAGGCTCTCACCTCCCTGTGTTTCTCTAGAACCTTCAGGTACTTGCTAGTCTCCCTCTGCCTGGGATGCTCTTCCTCTATCAGTTGCATTGTTAACTCCTCACTCCTGAAAGTCTTGTCCAAGTGTCTCATCCTCAACCAGGGGCAATCTGTCCGTTCTGTTAACAATAGCAGTACCATTTCCCCCCACATCCCTTAATGCTTGTATTTTACTTGATTTTCCCTCCAATGGCACTGAACCCCTTCTATCATCCTGTATAATCTTCTTACTTATTATGTTAGCATGTAGTCTCTCTTTTCCCCCATCAAAATATAAGTTCTAAAAAGGCAAGGCCTTTGATCTATGCAATGCACTGAAAACCTCTAAGTATGTGGTCTGTGGCAGGGAATCTGACAGATCAAAGGTCCAGGTGAAGAGAGGCCACTCTGAGGCAGGGAAGGCTTCTACAGTGGGTGGAGGCTACAGTCTGAGCAATGACTTCCCCCAAGCACACTGACTATCATTCACACACATGAACCTGTCTGCTCCTTTATAGGGTGAATGGCAGGATTCCCATTCCACAGCAGAATGAGCCCCTAGGAAGCCAGAGTCTCTGTGCTATGATGGGGGTGGGGTAGGGACTGTAAACTGGGGCTCCTGACCTCAAGGTCCCCAGGTTCATCTACTTGTAGAGTTCCACCTGTCAGAGAGATAACAGGCAGAACCAGAAATGCTGGTACCCTCCAGCCTCCCCCAACATCTGCCTGTCTTAAAGGGTGGGGGGAAATTAGGACCCTTGGAGGTCTGTACCTTTAGGCTGCCACCCTCATTACTTTTCAAAACATGCACCTCCCAATATCTCATGCAGATTGTTTCACACATTGGAATCCATATTCTAGAAAGTTGCCAGCAAAGTGTGCTGAAAGAAATTCCCATGTTCTTGAGGAGGTATCTTTGGTTCAGGTGTAAAGGCTATCTTTAAGTCACAGACTACATGCTAGACACATTTGGAGCAAGTCTCTGGTGCTGTGGCTTCCCATGGCCTTATCCATGGCTGTGTATTCACCTCCCTGGAACTGCTGGGGAGGCTTGCACACAGATTTCCCTAGTGCCCTTCCTTGTTGCACATGAGCCTCTCCACTTCCTGTCCTTTAGAACCTTGTAGTCACCCAGACACAGATCAGGGCTGCCCTGGCACAACCCTCCAGCCACCTTGTCCTGTCTTCCTCCAGCCACCTGTGGAACTGGCAATATCCAACCCGACCCTCCATAAGCTAGAAGAGTGATGTGAGCAAGCCACAGGCTGCACATATGCCAGATGGATCCCAGCTTTCTTGCACAAGTGCAGTTGAGGGGTGGGGCCTCTAAGGCTTGTCCATCACCAAAGATTGCTCTCAGAGTCATGCTCAGCATATCTCCTGTGATCCCACCCAGCACAGTCCATGGGTCAGCTTGTCAGTGCTTCCCACATGGGCTCAACAGCTTCTGAGGCAGCCAGGAGGCCTCTGGGAAATTTACTGCAGGCGGGTAGGTGGCAGGAGACATGACTTGGTCCTGTTTGGTGTGGCACTGGAGGTGTCCACAGACCTTGGAACAAAAACCAGTACCTGCATCACAAGGGTGGCCAATGGGCAGGGGAGAGTAGGCAGGGAGACCTTGTTCCCAGACCTGGCTCTCACCTGAACTGTTGCCCTCCAGTAATTCAGTCTGTTACGGGCCTCGGCTTTGACAGTTACATCTCCCTGCCCTGCTCATAACTCCAGTTCTTCTGGGTTCTGTTCTACCCCAGACTCTCAGCCTACTTATCCAGGGGGAGTCTTTCTGTTGCAGGCTACATATTGTGATGGCCCTGTGCCTGGACCCCAGAATAGGGTCTTCTCAGCTTTAGTATTGTACGCACAGAGGGAGGAAGTAGGCAGGATGTGTCTTCATGCTTATCTCGTGTAGTGGGGCGCTGATGGTTTTAAATAAGGATTGAGGCTGTCACTATAATTTCCAGTCAGAGGGGCAGCTGGGAAGGAAGGCAGGACAAGGGCTGAGAGAGGTAGGGGTCCAAATGTCCCTGCAAGTCCACCTCTGCTGCCCATGTGGCCCCCTCGCCAGCTCCCAGACATAGCCACACCACTGTCTTTGCTCCCTCGGTCCTGCCTGTAGGTATGAAAGAGCTGATCCTCTTCCACGCTTGCTCAGTCGCTCATCATATCTTCACATCCGTCAAGCCAGCTCATGGTTCTGCCGTTGTTTCCATGCTGTTAACATTATCCTCTCTTAGCTTTTATACAAGCATCTTCAAGAAGTTCACGGGAAATGCTCATTATGAAAATTGGCTTGTGTGCCCCCTAAAGAGCTGCATGCTAAAGTCTTCATCCCCAGAGCCGGTTGTTAATAGATTACGGATGCAACTGAATGTAGTGATGGTGTCTGGAGCATATACACCCCAATACAGCCCTTCACTGTCCCTACTGTGGTTCCATCCCTCCAGCATCCCCCCCCACCGCTTGCCTCCACCAGGCCTGGGTTGCAAGATTGACCGATGGGCTTGCAGTGCTCTCAGTGCATGACAAAGCCAGCAAACTCTGCCGTTATAAAGGACGGTAACACGTACTCCATTGTATTTTTATCGTTAGAGAAACCATCGTTGGCTCACTCCCCAGTGCTGGGGCTGGGCAAGGTGAAGTCAGGAGTCAGGAGCTTCTTCTAAGTCTTCCATTGCAGATACAGTGCTCCCAAGGACTTGGACCATCCTCCACTGCTTTCTCAGGTCATAAGGAGGGAGCTGGATTGGAAGTGAAGCAACCAGGACTCAAACTCATACCCACATGGGATGCTGGTGCTGCAGATGGTGGCTTTGCGTGTTATGCCACCACACTGTCCTCCATATCACTTTTTGATAACCACTCACCCTGCTTTGACTGGATATTATGCTGTCAAGGAAACCCCAACTTCTTTCTATTCTGACTGTGCCAAAACATGTTTCCTATCCTTGCAAAATTACCTTTTCACACTCAAGAGCAGACACTTAATGTTTTATCACTGCTAATATTCACCCCACTAGAATCACCCTACCATCCTAACTGACTGAGACCCACTGAGTTTCATTCTCCGTTCCACCACATCGGCCACCTCTTCCAGCTGTGCCACCTCTTCCAGCTGTGCCTCATTCATACATCCAGAGAGGGTGAGGGTCACTCTTTCTCCAAGTTTTCGTTGAATATTTTGAAAAAGGAAAGCAGGGTGCTGGCTTTGTGGCACAAAGTGCTGCTTGGGTCGGTCCAAAACTGTCCAACTCCAATCCAGCTGTCTGCTCATGAGTCTGGGAAGGCAACCTAAGACAGCCCAAGTGCTTGGACCTCTGGGACCCATATGGGAGATCAGGATAAAAGCTCCTGGCTTTTCCTGGCCCAGACCTGACCCAGGCCTGTGTAGTAAATCAGCAGATGGAAGATCCATGTGTGTGTGTGTGTGTTATTCTGGCTTCCAAAACACAAATCTTAAAAAAAAAGAAGTAGTGGGGATAGGGGAGGGGATGACAGAATGGCTCAATTGCCTAATCCTTTATGCTTACAAGTACCAGGAACCCATATGGGTGCCAGTTCATGTCCCAGTTACTCCACTTCCCATCCAGCTCCCTGTTTGTGGCTTGGGAAAACAGTAGAGGATGACCCAAGGCCTTAGGAGCTTGCACTCATGTGGGAGACCTGGAAGAAGCTCCTGGCTCCTGGTTTTGGATTGGCTCAGTCCTGGCCATTGTGGCCATTTGGAGAGTGAACCAGCAGACAGAAGATCTTTCTCTCTGTCTCTCCTTCTCTCTTTAATTCTGTCTTGCCATTAAAATTAAATAAATCTTTACAAATAAAGAAGAAAAAGAAAACAGACAGGTGGACAGAGCACCTCTCCTCATTCATCCACACCCTTTAGCTAAGTCTCCAATAGCAAACCAACCCTCTTCAGTCCTACTCAGCCACAGCAGCTTCTAGCTAGTGGGGTGTGTGTGTGCGGGTGGGGATGGTGGGGGAGGGTCAGGTCAGCAGCTTCACACCAGTCCTTCTGAGAATATTCACATCACAGGAGTCAGAGAGCAATGCCAGTCAGAACTGTGCTGCCATGGCCCGTCTTGCCAAGAGCCAGTTACTGTTAATCAGTGCTAGCCATGCTCGCCCATCTTCCCCTGAAGACTCTGGGAGACTTTGTCAAACACTCCCAAACCTACAAATGAGTTCAACATGCATCGTTTCTTTTGGTCCCACGGATACTTTGGAAGTCACAGGTCAATTCCTAGCATACTCATTTTCAATGACAGGAAGCTTCTAAACTTCCTAGCAGTGACTCCAAGCTGGATTGTAGACACATGGTCAAAGGAGAGCTCAGCTTTGGCTTTCTGATCCTAAGGTCTGTGTTCTCTGGCCACCATGTGACCTCTCCTCCTGTGATGGGGCACTGTGTGACAGCCAGCCCTGGCCCTTCCCACTGGCAGGGCTTCCCTATGATTGGTGGGCAATGCCACTCCATGTAGGAAGCCTTGATCCATTTGGGGGTGAGGTGGGGAGGTAGGATCCTCATGTTTTTGCCAATCATATCCCTGCTGACAAGAGGCCACCTAACATGACACACCTGCTAAGGCCATGCTTTCCAGCCTGGGACCGCTGAGTTCTGGGTGAGGAGTTCTGCTTTGATTCTGGGCCAAAGGTCAGAGGAGATGACAGATGGCAGGTGATGGGATCAGGGAGGCTCCAGGTGTTTCAAGCTGGGCTGGACAGACGGCTAGGCTTGTCCCACACTGTACCCACATGGACAATTGGAGACTTCCGCATGAAAGACAGATTTCTCTTAAAAAACAAAAACAAAAAAAACCTAGAAATCTGGCAACTGGAAGCAGACAGGGACGAGGAAGGAGCCGTCCCTTTTCTGAGTGGAGAGGGCTCCTCCAGCCACCACACCCTCTCCCCACTCCCTGCTTCAAGGGCTGTGAACTCACACGCATCCCAGGGGCCAGGTGCATCATGGCGGAGTGTGATAGGGGCTTTGTGTCTTTCAGCTTGAGGCCCGGTGCTGGCCATGGAAGAGAAAGGGCTGGGGCAAAAACTGGTGGCTGTTTCATCCTTGTAAAGGTCACCTTGGTCAGGCCATGCACAGCTCTGAGGGCCCCATGGGGTGGGAACCCCAGCTCAGACCCATGCCCTTACCTTGAGAGTTACTTCACATCTTGGTACCTCAGCATCCTCATCTTACGGGTAACAGTGATGACAACAGCCTGTACCCCTCACAGAGTGCTAGGGAGGATACATTAGCTAAACCACACGGAACTCTTACAATAGTTTGCAAAACTCACCCCCTGTCCTTGGTGCAACTAGCTGTTCTTATCTTCTGCCTGTCTCCTGCCTCCCTAGTTTACTTCCTGTGGAAGCCTGCATGTCACCTACCTAGCACAGGAGGTGTGGCTGAGAAAGACCGGGGTGGGTTTAGGGGAATCCTGATGGGGGGCTGCAGGCGAAGGGGCCTGAGTAAGGAAGGGAGGTGGTAAAGAGGGGGTTAAAGGCAAGAAAAGGCAGATGCAAAGTGATGCTTCCTGCAGGAAGGGGGTTGGGAGGTAGGATGAGGACTCAACTTCTTCTTCTACTTGGGCCTCACTGGCACAGTTCTCCCCTCCCCGATGGCAGGTACCTCCTTCAAACCCACTTGCCTGGGCTCCTGCTGCTCACTCAGCTGCTGGGTCAGACCTCTTTTGGGCCTACCCATGGTGAATTCTGGAAGACCACAAGGTTCTGCTGGCTTCCTTCTTTTTTTTTTTCCCCCTCAGGAAAAAGTGTGATGCAAGGCAAAGTAGAGCGGTCCCTCAGATTATATTACACAGCTGGAGCCCCCAGATGCAGGCCAGGGAGGAGAGAGGCTCCAGGCTGGAACCAGAGGCTGTGACCTGGAACCGGGGTAGACCTGGCTCCTGCTGTACGGTGTTGTGGGCCAAGAGCAGTGATGATAGTACAAGTGTGTTCATGGCCAGGCCTTCTGTGGAGCACTCAGCATTCACTTGCAACTAGGTCCTGCCAATGCACAGGGCTCACCTTCCACCAGAGGCATAGGTGGTCCCAAAGCAGATGGCCTTGTGCCCATGCTCCCCCAGGGGCCCAAAACGTAGTGGGGCCCTGTGGCCTAGAGCTGGTCAAGAATTGCTGGTGTGTGCTCTAAGACAGGAGAAAGCAGGACTTTACTTACAATCAGGGCTGGGGCAAAGGGTAGCTAGAGGAAGGACAATTCACAATTAGCTCCAGGGAAGGGAAGGGAACTGGGAAGGGTGTGGAGGCAGAAGGAACAGCAACCCTGAGTAAGGGGGAAATGTGTAGGTCAGATAGGAGGCTCATTCTGGCTCTGAGGATGGCTTGAGGCTGAAGGGAGGGCACACCTGTTGGGTGGTCCTGGCAGAAGACAAGGGCAGCAGGACTAGGGTGGTTACTTGAGAAATAAGAAGTGCATGGAAGTGAGAGGTATCTGAGAAAGAAGACCCAACCAATTACAGGATTTGGTGATGGTTTCAAAGGCAAGCCAAGCACCAGGGAAGGGTACTGGCAAATGTCACATCCTGGTCTGACTGGAGCACTGATCCGTCTGTCCAGCAGTGTGGCCAGCCCTGCTTCCCACTGCCCATGTGGAGGCAAAGGAACAGGAAATCAGGAAATCACTGGAAGGAGCTACTCCTCTTGCTCACAGGAGGGGGCCTCTGTCTGATGAGGGAGTGCAGCTCTCAGACAAGTCCCTCTCACAGGGAACTGTTGCTATGGAAGCCAAGCCTGCTTCCCTGAGGTCAGTCCCTCCCATGGGGCTGGGGACCTGTGCCCCAGGTAAGAGAACGCAGCTGAGGGGCCAGGACCTACCCTCTACTTGTAGGGCTGGCGTGCAGCCTTGTTGTCCTGCAGGTGATAAGACCTTGACCTCTGTGTCTATCACTCAGCTACAAGCCCAGGAGTTTTATGTTCCCTCTTTATGCTAAACTCATGTGTTGGAGTTTTCAAATTCTCTATAAAGAAACGACCCAACCTAGAGAATGTGACTCTGTCCCTAATCCCTGACCTTAACCCATTCTCAGGATGTCTCACGTTTGCTAGAAACATTATTATTGAGAAGAACACACAGGGGCCCATGTTGGGGCAGAGTGCGTAAAGCCTCTGCCTGTGGCACCAGCATTCCATAAAGTTGCTCCAATCCCCATGCAACTCCCTGCCAATGCAGCAGAAGCTGGCCCAAGTCTTCATGTTCTTGCACCTACGAGGGACACCCAGAAGCTTCTGGCTCTTGGCTTCAGCCTGGCTTAGTCCCGGCTGCTGTGGCCATTTGAAGAGTGAAACATCAGATGGAAAACTCTCTCTCTGCCTTTCTCCCATCTCTCTGTAACACTGCCTTTCAAATAAATAAAATAAATCTTTTTCTAAAAACATGAACATGCAGCGTCTGAAGAGGCTGAGGCAGGCATGCATTCCTCCAGTTGCTCTCACATTCGTCTTTGGCTGAAGCAAGATCAGCGGTGTTTATTTATACAGCCAGCCCAGCCCAGTGCTGGGTGTAGCCTCAGCCCTGGGAAACTTGTGGTGGTGTTGAGGGACACTGCTCAGCTTTGTCACCCAATACCATCATACATGAGACCTCACGGGGTCTCGGGAGCAGACACCCCAGTGCGGTGAGCCGGAGGTTTGTGGTCTGGGTCACGGACAGCGTGGTTTATGATGACCCACGTACCCTGCTGCAAATGGGGTCTCAGGCCTCAGGCTTGTGTCCGCTACACCAATACCACTTCTGGCTACACTCATGCCGCCTGTCCAGTTTTCTTCCTGTCCCAGTTTTCTCACTATCTGGTTTTTCTGCAAGCTACCTCACATGCTTTTTGGAAAGAGGTGGAGTCTAAATACAGTGTCCCCATCTTCTCTCCCCTCCTCTTGCCTCCTTTCAGAGCGCCCTGCTCCTCGCTCCAGGCTCAGGCCCTAGAATGTTCTTCAGTCTGGAACATTTTGCATGGGAGATGGTCCAAGTGTGTCAGTTCCAGGAAAGGCACGTGTGGGGTCCACACTCATAAGGCACACTCTCAGACTCCTTGGAAGCAAGTTTTGTTCTCAAGGCAACTGGTCTCCCAGCCTGGGAAGCCAATCAACAGGACGTGTTACCCCATTCCCCGGGGGGGCCCAGCTGAAGTGCTCAAGTCTCCCGTCTGGTCTCTTGTGAGTCGCCAAGGGTCTGTACATCCCCCTCCAGTGAGGCAGAGCCTGGATCCCTACAAGATGACCCTCCGTGGTGCTCTCCCCAGAGCAGGCAGTGGCCATGGGTTGGTCCCTCTGCTGCAGTCCTTCCAGATGGTCAGAATCCAGCCCAAGCTCAGAGCCTTCATTCATCCTGGTCCCAGCAGGCTCTGCCTCCTCCCTGTGACACCTCCAGCTCATTAACTCCACTACTTAACACTCACTAGCAACAGCCCTTACTTGCAACCACACCTCAAGACAGTCTGCAAGCTGTCACACGCCCTAGCTCCCTTGCCTGTCCATGCTCTGGTCAGCGCCAGGGGTTGGAGGATGACTATGCTGGCCACCCAGAGTCCAGAAACACATGTTGAATCAAGCTTGATTTTATATTAATACAACTCCAAAACCAAACACCTGACCTTTCCCGTCTCTCCCCCCCACTCCCAGTGCCTCTCCCCTCACTGCCTCCTCACTTGGGGGCTGGGCTCATGACTCCCCGGCACTGATTCATGGTCAGGGTGGGGTGCTGCCCGTGTACTCACCGCCTCGTCTCCCACCCTCTCAGGTCTTCTGCCTCTTCCCCTCCCCACAGTCTGTCCTCGTAGTGAGATGAGCTCCTTGGAGAGAGGTCTACCACAAGCCAGGTGCCCAGCTACCACCGGAGGGTAGCTGAGGGCACCCCTAGCAGGCTACCGCTTGCCAGCACACCACTTGGTACACCTTCCCCTAACACCCTTCCCCTCCACTCAAGCTGGCCTCCACCCTCAGATTAGCAGTATTTCAGATCATCTGAGTGGGGGTGCTCGGGTGCAGGAAGACTGGGGGGAATCTGCTGGTGCACCCCCTTTGCTTTAGGATTCTGCCCTTAGCAACCAAGCAGCACAAACTGGGGGATGGCCTCCACTCCACTCCACCTAAGCCAGGGCTTGCAGGAGGTGGGAGCCATTGCCAGGGTGCTGACTTCCCCGCAGGGGAAGCTCTGGCCGGGGGGCTGGGCCCACCCTGCGCCACCCCCTGCCCTACCCCCTGCGCTATGTGTTCCCATGGTGCCCAGCAGAAGGAGCCAAGCCTCCTCCAGGTCAGCAGCAGCCCGTTGTGCTTTTCTGTTCTGGGCCTGCAGGAGGGGAGCAGAACTACACTTGACCTGAGAGAAAGAGCAGGAGGGTGCTTCCTTGCCCTCTTCTGAGGAAGGAGAAGCTGAGAAAGACCCTTGTGGCACCCCTTTTGCTCCCCAGCCCTACGCCAGAGAAACCATTTCTAATGGCACCTTTCAAGGCTTCCCTGATGCCACCTTGCTCAGGGACCCAGGCCTGCTCTACCTGCGCCACTTCCTGGCCCATCATCCCAGGTTCTCTCTCTCTCTCCTCTCTGCTGTGGGCTCTGAGGGACCGGGACTTGATCCTTCACTTCTGGAGACTCGATAGCACCTAGCCTGTGATAAGGCCAGTCAGAGGGACCCAGAGGGGCTGAGCACAAGAGCTTAGGCTGTTCCTCAGAGTTCAGCCAGCTCCAAGGCCTTTCCTCTGCTGGGACGGGCTAGGGTCCGGAGCTCTTGGGCAGATGGTGTTTTCCTCCTGCGCCACTGTGGGTCCCATAGACACAGACGCCTGACCCAGGACTAGCCAGGCGGTCCTCCTCTCTCCCTCCCACAGGGAGGCCCAGGAAGGTCTACCTAGAGCGCATGGCCAAAATCAGCATCAGTTTAAGGCCCCTGAGCAGAGTGGGGCTGGCTCTCGCAGAGACCACACCGTAGGCCACCTGCCCTTCCCACCACGAACAAACTCGACAGGGTGCAGATTGCTGAGCACATGTCATGCTAAGGGATCCAAGGGTTTCTTCCAGCTAGTATACATGAGAATGCATTTGTGAGAATACAAGACATGCATGAGTGCACATGCATGTTGCATGTACATGGGTATATGTGTAGGTCTGCCATGCACCGATGAGGGGAAAGATGGTTGTGTCCATGGGTGGGGCAGAAGAAGAACCAGTCAGATTATTTTCCTATCACCCAAAAGTGTGTCTTGGACTAGTTCGCCCCTGGCTCAGAGTAGCTCTGAGAGCAAAGCCTAGAGACACAGGGAAAGGAGGTGACACAGGTCCTCCCAGGGCGGGAGGCAGGGGCACACACGGCAGGTGTCAGAGGTGGAGGAGGCCACAATGCAAGGGCAAGGGAGTCCAGCAAGGGTCACATGGTGTGGGCAGGGCCCAGAGCTGGCCCTCTCGATGGCTGGAGGGGCAGGAAGCACCTACCTGTACTGCAGTGGGTGGGTGAGGGTGCTGAAGGCCTGGAGTCATAGGTGGCAGGCTCCTGCAACTGGGGAGTCATCCAGTACCCCCGTGGTGCCCGGGCCCAGAGCCCACAGCACCTGCAGCACCAAGGGTCATTCTGAGGAGGATCTGAAAGGAGAGGGTGGTGGGAAGTGGGCCAGACCCTGAGTGAGGTCCAGGGCAGGGCATGGACACAGCCAGACACCAGTTTTGTAGATCCCATAGGGCAGAGAGGACAGCCATGTGTCAGGCTCCAAGTAGGACGAGACCGTGGGGATGAGGCAAGTGGCGGCAGAGGGGTTCTTCAGGATGTCTGGCCACAATGGTGCTGGGCACATTCTGGAACCCTGGGCTTCCTCGGGAATCCCTGGGGTGCTGGCAGGGAGTCCATCTGCCCTACCAAGGGCTGGACACCCCCTGGGAGTGCAGCTTCCTGGTTCTGCCCCAGAACCTTTCCCCACCACACTTTCTTCCCAGCTTGGAAACAGGACAGCCTTGGCTGGAGTAAGACTCTACATGTAAGCTGAAGTCCCATGACAGATGGTAGGCTGTAGGGTGTGAGGAAGGGATGTGTCAAGGTATAGGGTGTGAGAGAGCCATGGGGTGTAGGGTGTAAGGGAGGGATGGGCAGGGGCTTGAGAGTGGTGCAGGCTCACCGTAACCTTGTGGGTGACAGGCAGGAGAGGAGGGGAGGAGCCCGGCCAAGTATCAACTGTGAGAAAGGTGAGCCGGAAAGGGAATAGGAGGGGTGGGAAGCTAGAGAGAGGAGATGAAGAGGAAGGCAAGGGTGGGCTGGTGTGGGTGGGGGGCAGGACCCAGAAAAAGCATCAGGGAAGACAGGGGCCAGGCAGGGGGAAGTAGGGGACATCACAGGTGGGGCAAGGAGGGAGGTGAGAGGCAGAAGGAGGAGGGGAAGTGAGAGACAGGGAGAGGAGGGGAGGTGAGAGCTAGGAGGAGGAGGGGAGGTGCCAGGCAGAAGCAGGTTGGAAAAGTGATGGGTAGGGGGGGATGCGACAGGCAACAAGAGGAGGGTGGTGCCAGACAGGGTGGAGGAAGAGAAGGTGCCAGGCAGGAGGGTGTCAGACAAGGGAAGCAGGGAGATGCAGGTGCGGTGTGAGGCAGACAGGGTACCAGGTAGGGGAAGATGCCAGGTCGGGACAAGGAGAGGGAGGTGTCGGGGAAGGGGTGACTGGGAATTTCCGAGGCAGGGGAAAGGTGCAAGAAAAGGCTGACAGAAAGAGGCACCAGGCTGGGGTGGGGTTCAGGGAGGTGCCAGGTAGGGAGACAAAGTCAGGAGTGGGGGAAATGCCAGGAAAGGAGGAAGAGAGAAAGATGCCAGGGAGGCAGAAGGAGAGATGCCAGGCAGAGATGAAGGGAAGGTAAGAGGAAGGTGCCATGCAGGGGATGAGAAGGGAGATGCAAGAGGGAGATGCAAGGGGGAGATGCCAGGCAGGGAGGAGGATGCCAGGCATGGGGGATAGCAGGGAATGCCAGGCAGGAGAGAAAGGGGGAGATGCCAGGCAGGGAGGAGGATGCCAGCCAGAGGGAGGAGGAGGATGCCAACAGAGGCCAGGCGCGTACTGCCAAGCAGGGAAGGCGGGGGTGCTGGCGCAGCGCGGCCCGGCGGCGTCTTCGCCGCGGGCCATGGGGGCCATGCGGCGCGGGTCGCTCACCTGCTCCCCCGGGACCCCGGCCCGGAGCGCGGCCGCCGGCTCCCCGCTCTGCGCCCGGCTCGGCCCGGCGCCTGCGCCGCTCAAGCCCGGAGCGGGGGAGGCGCAGGGAGCGTCTGCAAAGAGCAAGGAGCTTAATAATGACTTAGGGATCGGAGCGGCCAGCGTCGCCCCCATCCACCGGTGGGCGTGATCGCCAGCTCAGGGCCCCTCACCAGGCTCAGAGTGGTCTTCAACCTGTACACAGACACATCCTAGGTCTGTCCGCGCGTCTGCAGGCCCGTGATTCACAGCCGTGGAACATTCAGTGTGAATGCCTGCACGTGGGCGAGGCACACACAGGCTTGCAAGCACACACACACACACACACACACACACACACACACACACACACACACACAGGTTCACAGTTGGGGCATTCTGTATGGTCATGGACTTTTCCCGCACTGTGTCACCCCCTGACCCCACCCCACTCTGGGGAGTTGGCTCTGTTCCAGCTTTAGCTCCTGGTGCTTAGAACAACACCCCTGCTTTTCTGCACTTCAAGCCTCAGCCCCCATCACGGCCACAGGCAGGCACAACCTCCCCAAGCCACTGCAGGTCTCCAGGGGGAGCCTCACTGGCGTCCTGGAAGGTTGTAGGCGCCTTCCAGCCAAGATAACCTGGCTCTCCTTCCTGGGAATCCTGCCAGACAGACACAGAACTGGCACAGCAGAGGGGCCTCAACACCTACCTACCCTATGGGGAGCCCAGAGAGCTCAGATTCCTCCCCCTCTCCCCCAGAGCCAGGCAGGGGCCATCAGAGAGTCCGAACACCCCAGTGAGAGTCAGGCCTACCTGCCCAGGGCACGCTGGGCTCCAAGCACTGCCGTGCTGCTTTGGAACTCCCTGGGGGAACATGTGTAAGTTGGGTCTTGCAGTGTTGTCTATCTGTAGCTTAGCCTGTCACTCCCAGGGCCTGCCCCGTGGCAGCATATGATGGTGTGTCTCTCCTTTTCGAAGCTGAATAGGACCCCATTGCTTGTGCAGCACATTCTGCCTTTGTCTCACTCTTCAGGACCACTGGGCGCTTTCTCCTTTCTGCTGTTGCATGCGGATCACGCTGTTTGAGCAAGCTGGACAACACAAGGGGCTGGTTCTGTGGCATGGCGGGAAAAGTCATCACTTCTGACACAGGCAGCTCATAGGGGAGTTAGTTTGTGTTCTGGCTGCTCCACTTCCAATGTAGTTTCCTGTTAAGCAGCTGGGGAAGCAATGGAGGATGGTGCAGATGCTGGGGCCTCTGTCACCACGTGGGAAATACAGGTGAAGCTCTTGGATTCATCTGATCCAGTTGTGGCTGTGTGACCATCTAGAAGCGAACCAGGAGATGAATGACATCTATTTCTGCCTCTTTCTGTAAATTTGACTTTCAAATAAATAAATCTTTTAAAAATAATTTATTTATTCATTATTTATTTTTATTGCAAAGTCAGATATACAGAGAGAAGGAGAGACAGAGAAGAAGATCTTCCGTCCGATGATTCACTCCCCAAGTGACTGCAATGGCCAGTGCTGTGCCAATCTGAAGCCAGGAGCCAGGAACCTCCTCCAAGTCTCCCACATGGGTGCAGGGTGCCAAGGCTTTGGGCCGTCCTCGACTGCTTTCCCAGTCCACAAGCAGGGAGCTGGATGGGAAGTGGAGCCGCCGGGATTAGAACTGGTGCCCATATGGGATCCTGGTGCATTCAAGGTGAGGACTTTAGCTGCTAGGCCACGCTGCCGGGCCCCAAATAAATAAATCTTAAAACAAAACAAAAAAGCCGGACAGCACCACCTGCAATCAGCCCTGGGTAGTCATGCTGCTTCTTTCCCTAGCACCTTCCCTGCTGGACCTTTCCCAAGCCCCTTCACGGCCCTGGCTGCTCCAGGGACCAACTCTGGACATTTTAAATCAAATTTCCTTACTTTATGCCCTGATCCAAACAGACTTTGGGGTCTCTTCTGGGCAAGCGACATCTTTGAAAAAGTGTTTCAAAAGCTAGGGGGCTATGCCCTTCATTTTTACAAATTTCCAACTGCAGCATTTGTGTGGTAGTCAGCAGTGCAGGGAGAGAAGCAGATATTTCGAGGCAAGAAAGGCTTTGTCCCAAGGACTGGGCCAAAGCTGGAGCTGCTGAGCTATGGGAACCCTGAGATCTGAAGGCTTTGCTGAAGGCTTTGCTGAAGGCTTCCCAGGACCTGGATGCTGTGTTCCGGAGCTCAGTGCTGTATGTCAACCCTCAGGTTGGAGGTTAACTGAGAGCAGGGTGGCGGCTGATCTCCCCCCAGTTCTTGCCTTCTACCGTGATCACCAGCTGTTAACTTGGCAGCAGTAGCTTGAGCAGGCCTGTGGCTAGGATGGGTCATAGGTTCTGAAAGGGAGGAGGATGATGGTGATGAAGAATACAGGTCCTGACATGGGGCTTTGCAGAAGGGACCCTGGAGTGAGCGCAGACATCCAGGGCACAAGGTGTTGGCATAGACGCGGGAACATTGTGGTAGGCAGAAGGACTCTGTGCCTCTGTGTGCTTTTGGTCACACCCTGAGGCTTTTCCCACAGCCAGGGAAGAAGGCTACATCCGAGTTCTGGTCACTCTCCCCTCTAACTTGGCAGGTGGGATGGGAGGGGAGTAAGGCCAGGGCACCAGAATTCTGTCCTAGGCCCTAGCACCTTACTTCATAGTAACTGCTTTCCCTTCTGTTCTCTCCCTCTGAATTGCGAGGGCAGGAGGGGCATCCATCAGTGTAGACACCCCATGGCACAGAGTAGGAAGAAGATTCAGGCAGCTGCAGAGGGCCAGTCGGGGGGAGAAGGGTTCCCGGCAGGGCTGGGGAGACCAGGAGGGTGTCAGGCTGGGATACGGGTTGTGTACTGCAACATTGCTGGCATAGCAAGATCTGGGAAATGACCTACATGGTTGTCAACAAGTGACAGACAGCAGGCACAAATCCCCTGACAGATCTGAGCAGGTGACAGGATGAAGCACGCATCCTCTAATAGATGCAGTCTAGCCTGTGGAAGCTGCCGCGTGCTGACAAGGAGGGTCATGGCCTCACCAACTCTCAGGCCTGAGTCCTCCTCGGGTCCTGCTGCTCATCTCCTCCCTGCCTCTCCCTGCACTCCCACAAGCACCGTTGCTTTTGCTGCCTCCATAGCTACCTTTGTCCAGAATGCCATTGAGTTGGAATCCTTTTTCAGATGGGCTTCTTTGGCTTAGCCATATGTTGGTGTATTGAAGTACCCTTCACGTGTGTTTGTGGCCTGAGAACTCATTTCTTTTAGTTCAGAATAAGATTCCATGGTGTGGATGTACCACAGTTAAAAAGAAAAATGGCTTTTAGGGAAATGTTTTTGCTTTTGGTCAGTTGAGGTATTTATTTACCATCAAGTCAATCCCCAACTCTCAGCTGACCATGTGAACACACTTTCTAGACACCTTCCACAGGTTCTCCCTGGGCCCTCGAGCCCTCCCATCACCCTGGTGTCTCCTTCCACAGTCATGAGACTTTCCTTCTGTCTTCTGTGCATTCATTCAACAAATGAATGTCATATCCTGACCAGGTGCCCAGCACTGCTCGAAATGCTGAAAAACAGCAGTGAGCAAATTGAAACCCCGATGCTTTTTGGCACTTGGAATTTAGTGTCAAATGGGGGAGAGGTAGACAATAGGCAAGAAAGATCAAACTAAGTGGGATGCTTTTTTACAGGCATGCAAGGCTGGTTCCATATTGAAAAATTGATCAGTGTGATTTGCCATATTGATAACCTACAAAAGACCAAGCACAGCCACCAATGCAGGAAATGGGTGCAGCAGAGTTCAATAGCTTGCCATGGCAGATTGAAAAGCACATTGAAAAACTCGGCAAAGAACCTCTGCCACACACCCTGAGCCACGGCCACACTTAAAATGAGAAAAGTCACACCATTACCTTCTGGCATGGGCAAAGGCAAGGGTGTCAGTGTCCCTACTTGTGATCAACTTTTCATTAGAAGTCCTACAAGCTGGTCAAGCAGGACAAGAAAAGGAAATGGAAGCATAGAGATCATAATTCAGAGCGGGGTACCCTGCTCCCCCCATCACCCCTGGCTGCAGACACGTCTCTCTCCTCCCTTCCCACCTCTCCCCCCTATTGCTCGATCCCTACCAGGCGCCCACATGGGCCTCTCTATCCCCTCACTTCTGTAAGGAAAATAAATAAGTTTCAAAGAAATAAAAATGTCTCTCTTTGCAGATGACATAATTTTCTGCATAGAAGGTCTCAATAATAAATGTGTGGAGTAAACCCACAGGCTGTGTAAGCATGCAACCATCGATTGCATCTCTGTGTACCAGCAAAGACCAAGGGAGCACTGGAAATTGAAGACACAGCATTGTCCACCACAGCTTGAAAAATTGGAGACGGTGCAGCTGTCGTAAGACGTGCTCAGGGCTTCCGTGCTGGCGGTCCTGCCACATTGGCGAGAGAAGGGAAAGAAGCTAAACATGTGGGCAGCAGAGTTCCACCAAGTAAAATGATAAAGGACTTCATACCACACCTAGCCAAATCCCAGCAAGGCCTCATGACCCATCTTAGCTTCCTGCTAACATGCACCTTGGGGGGCATTAGGAGTTGATAGCTTAAAGACCTGGGTCCCTACCATGTGGGAGAGACAGGAGTTGAGCTCCCAGGATTGGCTCCTGCGGGCCCAGCCGCGGCTAGGGCAGGTATTCGGGGAAGTGAACCAGTGGATGGAAGATTTTCTTTGTCTGTCCCTTTGCCTTGTAACAAATACATACATATATATTTTTTAGATCTATTTATTTATTTATTGGAAAGGCGGATATACAGAGAGGAGGAGCGACACGGAGGAAGATCTTCCGCCCGATGGTTCACTCCCAAAGCAGGCCCAACAGCTGGAGCTGAGCCAATCCAAAGCCAGGAGCCTCCTCCAGGTCTCCCACATGGGTGCAGGGTCCCAAAGTCTTAGGCCATCCTCAACTGCTTTCCCAGGCCACAGGCAGGGAGCTGGGTGGGAAGCGGGGTCGTGGGAATTAGAACTGATGCCCGTTTGGGATCCTGGCGGGGACCTTAACCGCTATGTTTTCGCGCCGGGCCTTATACATACATATTTTAAAAGTGAGTTTTTTAAGAAAAAAATGGATTTTTTTTTTTTTTACAGTTCTTCCTAATATGCACCTTCTACCAACATTTGGAAGACTCCTGGTATGCATGCATTTTCAAGAAGCTTTGTACACCAAAATAATCTTATCTTTTACTTTCTTTTTCCACAAACTTTTGGAAGTAGCCTCCTGGTAATAACGACAATGTGGCTTGGCAGAGATGTGGACACATAGATTAATGGAACAGAGCAGGGGACTCAGAAATAGATCCATGTAAATATGCCCAGCAGAGTTTTGACCAAGGTCCAAAAGCAATGCAGAGGAGAGAAGATGGCTTTTCAACAAATGGTATTGGAACAGCCATGCATGCAAGGGGGGGGGGGAACAAAACTCCATCAAACTTTCATACCTTACACACAAAAAATCTATTCAAAATAGATTACAGACTTAAATGCAAAATATAAAACCATGCAATTTTTTTTTTCAATAAGAGAAAAAGATCTTTGGGATCTAGAATAAGGGGGAAATTAGACCTGATACCAAAAGCACAAACCATGAAACAAAAAAATGCATAAATTGCACTGCACCAAAATAAAGAACTTGTGCTCTGTGAAAGACTTTTTCTTTGTGATACAGAATGGAAATAAAAAGGCCCAGGTAGGAGAAAATTTGTGTAAACCACATTTGGTCAAATGACTAGTATTTAGAATAAATAAAAAACTCTTAACATTCAGAGGGGGGAGAAATCAAACAATGTAACTGGGAAACAAGCCCCGGGGCTGGCGCCGTGCGTATCAGGTTAGAACTTTGCCTATAGCACCAGTATCCCAGATGGGTGCCAGTTCAAGTCCCGGCTGCTCCACTTCCAATCCAGTTCCCTGTTAATGCTCCTAGGAGAGCAGTGGAGGATGGCCCAAGTGTTTGAGCCCAAGCTACCCACGTAGGAGACTTGAATGAGTTCCTGGCTCCTGGCTTCAAGAGCTTCGGCCATTGCAAGCACTTATGGAGTGAACTAACAGATGCAAGGGCTCTCTCTCTCTGTCTCTCTCTCCTTCCTTCTCTCTCTGTTTGTAACTCTGTCTTTCAAACAAAAACCACAAATCTTTAAAGGAAAAAGCAATGAGCAAAAGGCACAAGAAACTTCACTAAGTAGGACGTACAGTTGAGAGATTATCTCGTGCAAGGATGCCCAGCTCTAGGAACCATTGCACTACGCATCTATCAGAATGCCTAAAACAGAAACTGCTGACACCAAATGCTGACAGGGACATAGACCCCGAGTCACTTGTACACCATTAGTGGGGGTGCACATCGGTGGAACACTTTGAGAAGAAGTCTGGCAGCTTCATCTCTTTTCTTGAAAAGATTTCCATCCGTGACTCTTTTTGAAGATTTATTTATCCATTTGAAATGGAGAGTTACAGAGAGAAGAGAGAGGGTGGGGGAGAGAGAGAGAGAGATTGAATCATTCCCCAAAAGGTCACAACTGCCTGTGTCTCCCACGTAGGTGCAGGGGCCCAAGCATTCGGGCCGTCTGCCATTGTTAATGGGATGCTGGCACTGCAGCCAAGTGTATGACTTGCTATTCCACCAGGCCATGCACTTAACCCAGCAACTGAATTCCTGTGCCCTTTAACCCAGAGAAATGTAAATTCCAGTACACCTAAAACCCCACATACAAATGTTCATATAGCCTATTCATAATAGCCCTAAACTGGAAACAATCCTGTGGGCAGATGGCTAGATATACTATGGTAGATCCACATTGTGGAATACTACTTAGCCATGAAAAACCAACGTGCTGTTAATAAACCTGATACTTAGGAACATCTCCAAAATCATTTCACTTTTTCAAATATTTATTTTATTTTTATTGGAAAGGCAGATTTTACAGAGAAGGAGAGATGAGAGAAAGATCTTGTGTCTATTGGTTCACTCCACAACTGGCCACAACAGTTACAGCTGAGCCGATCTGAAACCAGGAGCTTCTTCTGGGTCACCCACATGGGTGTGTGCAGGGTCCCCGGGAATTGAGCCATCCTCTGCTGCTTTCCCAGGCCACAAGCAGGGATCTGGGGGGGCAGGGGGAAGCGGAGCAGCTGGGACACTAACTGATGTCCATACAGGGTCCCAGCACATGCAAGGCAAAGAGTTAGCCACTAGGCTACCACTCCAGGCCTACATTCCATTTCTATAGGCTTCTTAAAAATGCCAGAATTATAGAACAATGTGAGTTGGGCTAATAATAGCCCCCAAAGATACAATTTATATCCCAGTGCCTAGAATCTGTAGCTGCTGTCTTATCTGGAAAAAAGGTCTTTCCAGATGCAATTCTGGACTATCCAGGTGGGCCCTAAATACTGTAGGACCGAGGCAAAGCGGATTCTAGTTGTGTGGACACACACACATGAAACAGAGAGAGTACAGAGGGATGTGTGGGATTAGTCATCAGGAGCTGCAAGTGGCAGGGACAGGCTCCCCCTAGGGAGAAACATAACCCTTCTACAACATGATTTAGGACTTCTGGCCTCCAGGGCTAGAAGGGAAAGAATGGCTATGAACTTCAGCCACCCAGTTCACGCTAACTGGTTAACAGCTGCCACAGCAGTGTCAGTGTGATGGTTTGGTGCTACACTGCAGTTGAGGGAGATGCGACCATCAGAAAACTGGGTAGAAGATACAAGAGGTCTGCCTGTAGTAGTTCTTACAAATGCACACGAGTATATAACTATCACCAGATAAGAGGTTTACTGTAAAAGAAAAATCAAGAAGGGGAACTGGCACATTCAATATGGAAGGCGGTGGGACCCCCATGCCAGGTCCCTGGTATTTACAATCTGCAGTGCGGCTGGCTGGAGACCAGAGAAGGCAATGGCCTTTGTGGTGTGTATGGCCACTACCAAGTAGGGCCTTTGTCTTTTACTTTCAGAGGGGTGGCCCCTGCAGGATTTGGGGAAGGAGACCCACTGTTAGAAGTATTTGTGTGAGGACCCGGCGCGGTGGCTTAGCAGCTAAAGTCCTCACCTTGCATGTGCTAGGATCCCATATGGGCGCCAGTTCTGGTCCCAGCAACAGCCCTGCTTCCCATCCAGCTCCCTGCTTGTGCCCTGGGAAAGCAGTCGAGGATGGCCCAAAGCCTTGGCACCCTGCACCCGTGTGGGAGACCTGGAGGAAGTTCCTGGCTCCTGACTTTGGATCAGCGCAGCACTGACCATTGCAGTCACCTGGGGAGTGAATCATCAGATGGAAGATCTTCTTCCGTGTCTCTCCTCCTCTCTGTATATTTGGCTTTGCAATAAAAATAAATAAATCTTTTTTTAAAAAGCGCTTGTGAGAACTGTCATGGTGTGGTGGCATAGCACACTAATCTTACTACTGAGGTAGCATTCCATATAGGCACTGCTTCTAGACTCAGCTACTCCACGTCCAACCCAGCTTGCTGCTCATGGCCTAGAAAAGCAGCAGAGGATGGTCCCTGAGCTTGTATCCCTGTACCCATGTAGGAGACCTGGAAGAAGCTTCTAGTTTCTGGCTTCAGACCTGCTCAGCTCTGGCCTAAGTGTCCACACACACACACACTCATGCACACACACACGTCTGCTCACAGATCTGTCCCAGGTGGGCACACGCACACATACACACACTGATGCACATGCATGTCTGCTCATAGAACTGCCCCAGGTGGAGAAACACACACACACACACACACACACACACTCATGCACACACACGTCTGCTCATAGAACCATCCTGGGTGGATACACACACACACACACACACGTCTGCTCACAGATCTGTCCCAGGTGGGCACACGCACACATACACACACTGATGCACATGCATGTCTGCTCATAGAACTGCCCCAGGTGGAGAAACACACACACACACACACACACACACACACACACACACACACACACTCATGCACACACACGTCTGCTCATAGAACCATCCTAAGTGGACACACACACACACGTCTGCTCACAGATCTGTCCCAGGTGGACACACACACACATACACACTCATGCTCACACACACACACACACACACACACACACGTCTGCTCACAGATCTGTCCCAGGTGGACACACACACACATACACACTCATGCTCACACACACACACACACACACGTCTGCTCACAGAATTCTGTTGCGAATGTAGCGACAGAGTGTGACTCTCCAAACCGGCTGTCTGTCAACAGGTGAACAGATACATGCAAATGTAGGCACACCTGTGCCGTGGGATGCCACTCGATGAACACAGCAGCACAGGAGCGTGCTCTCTGGGGAAAGTGCTCTCCTCAGGCACAAGGGTCTCCTAACCCTCCAAGGCCAAGGTCAGGTGGCAGAGCAGGAACAAATGTTCTGTGAGAGAGTGATGTCATGAAACAGCGAGTCAGGTTACTCCTCATGCTGACCGGTCCTCCTGCTCCTCCGGCCACTGAAAGGACTGTCCCTGGCCTTCTCAAACCCTCTGGCACCTTCTGCCCAGGCTACAGCATCAGAGCAATTAAATTAGAATCTCCAGGTATGCTCCACTGAAGAACAAGCCCCATATGTTCTGGAAACAGAGAGAATGGCACTGCTCGTCTGGCATTAGTTTAGGAAGTCAGCCCTCTCCTGTAGGAGAGCATTGTCTATCCAGAGAGTTCCATAACTGAGCCTCCAGGAGGTCATTTCCAAACAACCAGTGTAAAAGCCAGTGAATGCTGTGGGTATGAATGCAGTGCCCCGGCCCTTTGCTATCCCATGTTCCTTGGTTGGAGAGCATAGTGCATGGGTTACCATGGCAACAGATGGAGCACTCTTGAAAATCTTCAAGCCGTGATATTGTTGGTAGCAGCAGAAGCAGTGTGAGCAGGGAAGCAAATCTGCATCTGGAACAAGACTCTGTTCTGAAGACAAACGACTGATTTCCTTCACAAAGGGGTGACGCAAAGTGGTCAGGAACGTGCCTGCAAATGGTGTCCACAGAGCTGGTCTGCCCTCAGCGTGAGTTGCAAGATCAGGGGTTCAGTGTCGGTCTTAGTAGTGAGTAGTTTGCAGACGCAATGTTGGTGATATTCACCTGGGCACATTTACGGAGGCAGCATGGGGGTGAGAGGATGAAGGGCAACTGCCGTTCCCAGGACCCACGCAGCATCTCCTGAGACCTGCCCTGCAGGGTGCCTCTGATGAGAACTTACAGGTGCAGGCGTAGCTGCCATGATGTGCACATTGGGATTCCACCAGGCCTCCTGGCTCCAACCTCCTCATCCTGGCCAAAGTTCCTAAGCAACTATGACCTACAGCTAAGGACTTTCTGGGCCTCCCATAGAACTCAGGCAACCAAACCAGCCAAAGCTTGCCCCCCGGGAGCTTTTCCTCTCACGACAGAAGGCGTGCCTGGCAAGACAGCCTAGTGGATAAATCCTCGCTGTGCAACCATCAGTATGCCATATGGACACTTGTTTATGTCCCAGATACTCCACTTCCCATCCGACTCCCTGATTGTGGCCTGGGAAAGCAGTCGAGGATGACCTAAAGCCTTGGACCCCTGCATCTTCATGGGAGAGCCAGAAGAAGCTCCTGGCTTCAGATTGGCTCAGCTCTGGCCATTGAGGCCACTTGGGGAGTGAACCAGCAGAAGGAAGATCTTTCTCTCTTATTTACTTCTCTTTCTGTAAATCTGCCTTTCCAATAAAAATAAATGAATCCATAAAAAGAAAAGCAACACACCTTCCAGTTCATCCTACCGTTGAAACCATCTATTAAGATCTTAATTTCATTTATTATATTTTTCAGTTTATAAATTCAGTTCAGTTATTGAAAATAATAATTCAGAGTATTCATCTTCCCCTCCTACTTCCTTGAAATATTACATGTTTTATTTTAGAATTATTTTTCCTTTACTTCCTGAACACATTAAGATCTATATATTTCTTTAAAAATAATTTATTTGAGAGGCAGATTTATAGATGGCTACATATAGAGATCTTGAATCCACTAGCTCACTCATCAAATGGCTGCAGGGCTGCAAGCTAAGCCAAGCCAAAGTCAGGAGCCAAGAGCTTCATCTAGAGACTGTCACCTGGAAGCAGGGCCTGGCATCTGGGCCATAGTCTGCTGCTTTTCTCAGCCAGTAGCAGGGAGCTGCAAGGAAGGTGGAGTGGCTGGGGCACAAATTGGTGTCTACATGGGGGCTGACATAAGCAACAGCTTCACCCATCATGTCGAAATGCTAGCTCCTTGTTTGCGTTGTTTTTTTTTTTTTTAGAATTTTACATAAAATCCAATCGTGTATTCCGTGTTTAGGGTGTGGCTTCTTTTATTCAACATAATTAATTTGAGACCCATTATTATTAGGTTTCCTTTTTTAGTATTTAGTACAATTCCATTTTGTAAATACACCACAATTTCATTATTTTTTCACACTTGAATGAACATTTAGTTATTCCCAGTTTGGGACTATCTTTAAGAAGATGCTCTGACATTCTTGTATAAGTGTTTTTGTGAAAATGTATTGTTATTTCTCTTGGATAATACTCTTATGTGGGATGTCTGGATTGTACTTCAGGCTTGCTTCATCTTTTATTTATTTGTTTATTATTTTACTTGAAAGCTACGGAGAGTTTATTTATTTACAAAGAGTTTATTTGAAAGTTACAGACTTCTAGAAAGAAGAGGGACAGAGAAAGAGATCTTCCATCTGCTGATTCGCAACGGCCGAGCCGAGCTGGACTGAAGCCAGGTGCTTCTTTTAAGTCTTCCGCACGAGCGCGGCGGCCCAAGGACTTGAGCCATCCTCCACTGTTCTCCCAGGCCATTCGTAGCGAGCTGAATCAGAAAGGGAGCCGACCGATGGGCAGAGAGGATTCCGGTGCTGCAGGCAGAGGCGTAGCTTACTGCACCATGCTGCTGGCCCCTTATTTCACTTTTTTTTTTTAATGTAAAAATTTGTTTATTTGAAAGCAAGAGTGACAGAGAAAGCTGAGAGAGAAAGAGAAATCTTCCAGTCACTGATTCTTCCCCGAAATGACTGCAATAGACAGGGCTAACCCAGGCAGAAGCCAAGAGCTTGACACTTCATCTGGATCTCTCATGTGGATGGCAGGAATCCAATACTTGGTCCTTCGTCTGCTGCTTTCCCAGGCACATTAGCAGGAAGCTTAACCAGCTGTACCATGTTTCAGCGTTTATTAATTACTATATTTGCTCTACATCTCTTCCAGCACCTGTTACAGTTCATCTCTTTCATTTTAACTTCAGTGGATGTATGCTGAAACTGCATTGAAATTTTATTTTTGTTTTCCTTAGTGGTGTCGAGCCACTCTTACATGTGTTTGTGTATCATCTATGGTCAGGTATTTGTTCAAATCTTTTTCCTTTTTTTTTTCCCCTCAAGGCTGTGTCTTACCATTTTTGTTGAGTTTTAGACATTGTATTTGAAAAAAGGAGGGAGGAGACTCTGGTTAGTTTTATACTGGCAGGCACATGGGAAAATGGGTAATGCTGTTGATTGCTGCTGTCTTCCAGCAGGCTCGTGGCTGTGCGTGTATCTCCCTCTGCAGCACAGCCCTCGGTCGTCCACAGATAACCTTGTGTGCTGTCCAGGCCTGCTCTGTCCTGGAGGGCACCGAAGCCCCCAGTCCATCTTCTCCACATTGGACTCTGTGGGAAGGACTGCTTCTTTTTTTTTTTTTTTTAAGATTTATTTATTTTTTATTGGAAAGGCAGATAGACAGAGAGGACGAGAGACAGAGAGGAAGATCTTATGTCCGATGATTCACTCCCCAAGTGACTGCAACGGCTGGTGCTATGCCCATCTGAAGCCAGGAGCCAGGAACCTCCTCCAGGTCTCCCACATGGGTGCAGGGTCCCAAGGCTTTGGGCCATCCTCAACTGCTTTCCCAGGCCACAAGCAGGGAGCTGGATGGGAAGCAGAGCTGCTGGGATTAGAACCGGCGCCCATATGGGATCCTGGCATATTCAAGGTGTGGATTTTTATGCTATTACGCCGGGCCCAGGACTGCTTCTAAGATGGTCCTCATTACTGGTCTCTGTTTTCAGAAGACCAAGGAGTTGGAGAAAGGACTGTCCTGGCTGTGGCAGGCACACCGTGACCTGGTGAGGCCCTGCTGGCTCCTGGGGAGGTGGGTGGACACCATTGGAGTCTCTGTGGCCCAGGCACGTAGGGAGAGGGATGAGTGAGACCCTGCTGATGTCTGGAATGTTCCTTGCTCTTACAGGAAAGATGTTGAGGGAAGTAGGAAGGGAGGCGGTGTGCTCGCAGCCCAGAACAAACCTTTTCATGAACACAACAGAGGCAAACCCAATAAGGGGGCTGCAAGGGATCCCCTGCTGGACTACCACTCCCACTGGTGAGCGTGAGAGCTGGGATAGGGACAGGCAAGGCCGGGCAGGGCTACAACATCTGTTGGCCTCATGTGAGCTGGATCAGGGAAAAGCCAGCTTGGGTTTAGCAGTCCTATGGTGCATGCATAAGCCAGAGGATGTGGGTAGGTTGGCTCTGCTGCAGCATCATTTGGCAGATGCTGGCATAGGGGACAAAATCTGTCAAGTTCAACTGCGGAACCACGTGGAGTGTGCAAGATCCGGGAGCTGGAGTGGGTTCATTAGGGAAACATTGGCACCTCTCTCTTGGGTTGCCACTCTGACTGGTGAGTGTGAGCCAGGACTGGGACAGACATGGCTAGACAGCAAGTGGCACCCACCAGCACATGTGTGAGCTGCATAGTAGGGCTGGTTGGGTTGAACTAAATTTCAATGCCCATTGACATGTATGTGAGCTGAATGGGATGTGGGACAGACTGGACCAGTCTGTTTTACATACTGGTAAGCATGGGAGCCAGGGAAGGGGGCAGTCCTGGTACGGGTTATTGTAGGTCGCTCCAATTAGCCTGCAGCTCCCACTGGTTAGTGTGAGGGCCGAGTATGTGGTGGGCAGGATCGGGCTGGACTGCAATGTCCATTGAATGCATAGAAGACAGGGCTGGAGACACAACTGACCCAGCAATGAATTGCATGTGCATAAGCCAATTGGGGCGATGGACTGTGCCAAACTCTGTATTGGCAAGCATACACAAGCATCAGGTCTGGGATCACCTCAGATGAAGTATCTATAGGGATCCCCCTAACTGAATTGCTGGACTCAGAACCCCAACCATGGAGAGCATTCCATAGTCTGACCGTGGAGAGCATGTGTCAGAATTGAGCCTCCTTCAGTGGCTTACACAGCAGTGGACAGCATGTCCAGGTGCTCATGGAGGATATGGAAGTACGTCGGAGTCTGCAGAGAACACCCGGTGTCACAACAGAAGACAGAGGACAGAATAAATTGATCAACTACCCCAGCCATGTGTTGGCAGTGAATATCTGGGCAATCGGAGACTCTAAGGTGGACTACGGGAGCCAGGGGATTCTAGAGAGATTTCATCGTGCTTGGAGTGGTGAAATCAGCAGTAATTCAGAGCTTTTGAACTATCAAAACCTCTTGAGCAAGACCCTGAGAGCATGCCCCACATTGGGGACCCTGGAATGGCATTCGGTGGCTGTCCCCCATCCCAGGGTGTGGAGGTGTTTGGGAGGCTGGGTGTGGTTTCTCCCTTTATCTCCCCTCTTCTCCCAGATACAGAAGGAAAAAAAAAGAGAATGGTCTCACCCACATTCCTGCAGCCCTTGACCCTTATCGCCCTAATCAACTATGTAAAAACATCAAAAATAAAAACAATTATCTTAGCTAGCACAGCGGTTAAAGTCCTTGCCTTGAATGCACCAGGATCCCATATGAGCGCCAGTTCTAATCCCGACAGCACTGCTTCCCATCCAGCTCCCTGCCTGTGGCCTCGGAAAGCACAAAGCCTTGGGATCCTGTACCCGCGTGGGAGACCCGTAAGAGCTCCTGGCTCCTGGCTTTGGATTGGCTCAGCTCCAGCCATTGCGGCCACTGGGGGAGTGAATCATAGGATGGAAGATCTTTCTCTCTATCTGCCTTTCAAAAAAAAATTTATCTTAAGATAAATAAATAAATAAATGCTTAAAATAAACCCCACCAAACAAACAAACAAAATCACCATACGGTGGAGCTGGAATCCGGCACACCCAAGTGTCACTTGCAGTATCCCATACGGAAGTTCTTGGGTTCAGGTCTTGCTTCCACGTCTCCTTCTTCTTCTTCTCCTCTTCCTCCTCCTCCTTCTTTTTAAGATTTCACTTTTATTGGAAAGACAGACATACATATGGGCCCGGTGTGATGGTGCGGGCCCAGCGCGGTGGCGCAAGTGGTTAAGGTCCTCGCCTTGCACGCCCGGGATCCCATATGGGCGCCGGTTCTAATCCCGGCAGCCCCGCTTCCCTTCCAGCTCCCTGCCTGTGGCCCGGGAAAGCAGTCGAGGACGGCCCAAAGCCTTGGGACCCTGCACCCGTGTGGGAGACCCAGAAGAAGTTCCTGGCTCCTGGCTTCGGATCGGCATAGCATCGGCCATTGTACTCACTTGGGGAGTGAATCATTGGACAGAAGATCTTCCTCCTCTGTCTCTCCTCCTCTCTGTATACCTGACTTTCCAATAAATAAATCTTTAAAAAATATATAGGATTACAGATTCCCTTCTCATCTGCAGTTTTCATTTCCTTTGGACATATTCCTAGGAGACGGAGAGCTGGGTCACATGGCAGGCGTATTTGGAGTTCTCTAAGCACTCTCCATGCTGATTCCCACAGTGGTTGTATTAGCCTGCACTCCCACCAGCAGGGAAGGATGGTACCTTTCTCCCCACATCCACGCCAGCAGGCATTGTTAGTAGAGCTCTGAATGTAGGCCAGTCTCACTGGAGTTAGAGGAACCTCCATGTGGTTTTCACATCCAGATGTGAAAATACAAGGTAATATGCATCTTTACTTCCAAATCAAAGACGGACGCACAATGACACTGTGGGACATATCTAGACAATAGGATTGTCTGCACCAGCACTGTCAGGGCACACTTAAACAACAGACTGACGGACTTCCGACTGCTCATGAAGGACTATACTAGTGTAATAATAAGGGAAAAATCAGTTGGGGGTGGGAATTTGGGGGAGAGGGAGGGGAATTCCAGACCCTGTGGAATTGTACCATAAAATTCAAAATAAATAAACAGCTTTAAGTACAAGGGGAAAAAAAAAAAAGCAAATTTTGGAACCTGACTCTGAGGCAGGGTGTGTGCGGTGAGAGGAGACCAGTGGCCGTCACAGCAAGCAGGCGAGACTCCCCTCCCTCCGGCCCGGTACTGCTCCAAGTCAGACAGTGCATCGGGAGCACCGTGCATGGGATCTGGGGCGGTGGTGTGTGCCCACCCAGGCTGTGCTCTGGGAGACAGGCTCTGAGCCCAGCACACTTCCTGTTCCAACACACGGGTGAGGAACAGGACGGTGAGAGCGCCCCTCCGGGTGCTCAGTGTCCATCCACTCAACCCTCGTCAGTTTTTTAAACCTAGAAAAAAATTTAAAGATTTATTTATTTATTTTTACAAAGTCAAATATATATAGAGAGGAGGAGAGACAGAGAGGAAGATCTTCCATCTAATGATTCATTCCCCAAGTGGGCGCAATGGCCAGAGCTGAGCCAGTCCGAAGCCAGGAGCCAGGAGCCTCTTCTGGGTCTCCCATGTGGTGCAGGGTCTCAAGGTTTTGGACTGTGCTTGACTGCTTTCCCAGGCTACAAGCAGGGAGCTGGATGGGAAGGGGGGCTGCCAGGATTAGAACCGGTGCCTATTTGGGATCCTGGTGCATTCAAGGCGAGGACTTTAGCCACTAGGCCACAGCGCCAGACCCTAAACCTAGAATTTTTAAATTTATTTTCATTATATTTGACCAGAATTGGGCCAGGCCGCAGCCAAGAGCTTGTTCCTGGTCTCCCACATAGGTGGCAGGGGCCCAGGTAGCTGGGCCATTACCTGCTGCCTTTCAGACGCGTTAGCAGGCAGCTAGATGGGAAGCAGAATGGAGACTCTGAGCTAGGCACTTTGGATACAGGATACAGATTTCAGAAACGGTGAGTTAACCACTGGGCCAAACACCTGCAATAAAGCTTTTGCCTTTAGAGACAAGCCAGGTGATGGGCCACGGACTAGAGAAGGCTGGAATGGCCTTTTTGTTGTGCTACTTGTCTACTTTTGCGACTGTTGGAGATTCCAGGGGAAACCACTACATCGCAGAGATGCCGCAGGAAGACCCAGTACCCCTGGTGGAGGTTGGTTTGTAGCGAGGCCGGGAAGGCTGCGTGCCGGCGCGGGGCTCTGGCGCCACCTGGCGGCTGCGGCGGGCGCCACACGCTGACAGGAGGCGCTGGGGTCGTGCTGCCGCCGCCCGCGCCCCCCGAAAGGCCTCGTGGCATCCCCCCAGTGCCACCGCTCCTCCCCCAGGGCCCTCCTCAAACCCTCGCTCCCACCCACGGCCCGTGGGCGGCCACGTGGCTGTGACAGCGGCTGGTATGAATGACAGCTCAGGACTGGTAATTGTGGGTTTGCGCTCGGCGCCTGCTGGGGGAACCTCCCGAGGGTGCGCCCTGGCCCGCCCAGCCTGCCCGGCGGCCCGCCAGCCCTTTCCAGGCTCCCCGTATGTGTGTATGTGTGTGTGAGTGAGCTTAACACAAAAATTACTCGGCTCAGGGCCACGTGGTTGTGGGAAAGAATGGTGCCGCTCTCTCAAATCCTGCTCCCCACCGAGGGGGCTGTGGCACCCCCAAAGTGACGGATCCACACCCTTCACTTTCCTATCTCAGGCGTTTCTGATGCGCATTGGGATTCCGCTCCACACACACACACACACACACACACACCACTTCCTGCCTCCTCCTTAGCTTAGCTACCTTCCTTCCAGGGATTTTGACCAGTCATTTGAGAGCAATCTGTTCCCCAATCTTTCCTGCTAATCCTATGTTCTCTCTCTCACTTTTTAAGGTTTATTTATTTTTACTGGAA
Source organism: Ochotona curzoniae (assembly GCF_017591425.1). NCBI lineage: Eukaryota > Metazoa > Chordata > Mammalia > Lagomorpha > Ochotonidae > Ochotona > Ochotona curzoniae. Next base: position 19,985,356 of record NW_024467095.1, on the reverse strand, counting down.
AGGTAGATTTATATAGAGAAAGATCTTCCAGCTGCTGGTTCACTCTCCAAATGGCCACAATAGCTGAGGCAATCCGTAGCCAGGAGCCAGGAACGTCTTCTGGGTCTCCCACATGGGCTCAGGGTCCTTGATTGCTTTCCCAGGCCACAAGCAGGGAGCAAGATGGGGAGTGGAGCAGCTGAGACACAAACTGGTGTCCATACGGGATCCCACAGCCTGCAAGGTGAGGATTTGGCCGCTGAGCCATCGTGCCAGACCCTGTGTCCTCCTTTGCAAACATTTAGGGCTTTCTTCTCCCTTATCTCCTGAACGTTCACCCTGCTGAGGCTTGGAGTGTGGGTGGGTTTCCGCCGTGCAACGTATTTGGGGTCCTCTTTCCACAGCTGCCTCAGGGTTTAAAGATTTTTTTTTTTTTTTTGGAAAAATTTTTATTTGAAAGGTGGAGTTACAGAGAGGAGAAACAGAAAGATCTTCCATCAGTTTGTTCACTCCCCAAGTGGCCACAATGGCCAGAGCTGAGCCCATCCAAAGGCAGGAGCTTCTTTCAGACCCACAGCAAGACCCACAGAGGCCGTATTTCTTCAAACACTCCAAGCTGCACATGAACGGGCACAGTGTGGTTTGGCCCTCCATCTTTAGTCCAAGCAGTAAGCGGGCAGGAGCTGCTGTTGTTTAGCTGTGTCTAGGTGGAGTCAGGAAGGCTTCCTGGAGGAGGTGGAACTTGGGCTGGTTTGTAAAGCAGAATGGGACATTTCCCACCAGGGAAGCTGAGTTTGCCTTGAGCCCTGGGTGTGTGTGGTCCAGTTCTCAAGATAAAGTAGCCGGAGCTGGTGGGCAGGGAGGCCCTGGCTAGAGGCTGGACACCTGTCATTGTGAAATCATGGGTTCACTGTGAAGAGGCTGCCCGGTACAGATTGACAAGCAGGGACCAGCTGCCTCTTTGCTTCTTCCCGGGTCCCTCCTGGGCAGTGGGCGCTGGTCCTTCAAGTGTGAAGGGCCTTTGTCTCCCAGCGACCCTGCTGTTTCCAGAACTGAGCTGGGTTAAGAACAGGTGTCAAGAACTCCCAATAGGAGAGGGAGTGGAGCCAGAGACAGCACCCGGAGACACCCACCTGCAGGTCACCTGGAGCCACCCACCTGCAGGTCACCCAAAGCCCTGGGGCCGTGCAGGGTGTCAGGATGGGAGGAGGGCACAGTGGGCCAGAAGGGAGGACTGTGGCTCACAGAGTGTGTGTGGTGTGGAGGTCGCTAGGGAAGAGTCCAGGGCAGCTGTTGGAACCTTTCACAGCTCCTGCCTTCTCCCAGCTCGGGCTGCTCAGGGCTGCTTCTACTGGAGGCCCTGGGAGACTTGGAGCCAAATAAAATGGGAATGCGGTTTGGAGATTGCATGGTCTTCCATCTTCCAGTTTGGCATAAAGGTTGATGGTAAGTGAGGCGTGACGGGACTTCTGCTCTGAGGCGGGGCCACCTCCTTGGTGACAGGGACGGTGACATGATTCAGCCAGCCTCTCCTGCAGCCAGCACGGTGCTCGACTGGCTGGATACACTTGGGATACTATGGGTGCAACTGTGTCCTCCCAAAGATGCTAGTCTTTTTTTTTTTTAAGATTTATTTATTTATTTATTTTTATTGCAAAGTCAGATTTACAGAAGGGAGGAGAGACAGAGAGAGGAAGATCTTCCATCTGATGATTCACTCCCCAAGTGACCGCAACGGCCGGTGCTTCGTCTATCTAAAGCCAGGAGCCAGGAACCTCCTCCAGGTCTCCCACATGGGTACAGGGTCCCAAGGCTTCGGGCCGTCCTCAACTGCTTTCCCAGGCTACAAGCAGGGAGCTGGATGGGAAGTGGAGCTGCTGGGATTAGAACCTGTGCCCATATGGGATCCCCGCGCATTCAAAGCAAGGACATTAGCCGCTAGGCCATCGCGCTGGGCCCCAAAGATGCTAGTCTTAACTGTTGGGACCCGTGAACATTGTCTTTCTCGAAAGGGGAAAGTCTTTGCAAGTGATTGAGTTACGATGAGATGACTGGGTGGGCCGATAAGGACTTAGACTCCTGGCTTTCAGAACTGGGGTGGGAGTGGATGGTAGGCAGCTGCTGCTTAGGCCAGTTTGTGGGGCGGGGCTTTGATGGCTCCAGGAGACCAGTGTGTGGCCCCACAGCATCACCTGCTTCCTGCCTCCTTCAGGCTGTTCTGTCTGCTGTGGTGGTTTCCAGCCCACCTGCCAGGGGCAGAAGCAGCAGCAGCAGTGAGCCTGGGGTCGTGGATCCCATTTCTGTAGGAACCCTAATGAGACAGGAGCTCCCACTGGCAGGGCTGCAGCACAGTGAGCTGTGATGTGATCCACCTGCCAGCTAGGGCCGGAGCAAGGTGGAGGAGATGCCTAGTGTCAGGGCTGGGAAGGCTGGGCTACCCCCTGTGCTGTCACAGCCAATCCGCACGCACCCTCCCCTTCCCCATCCTGGTCCCAGCAAACAAAGGTCTCAGGCTGTTCTGCTTCTCAACTTGGGCCCCCATAAAGGCTTGTGGTGGTAAGAGGGGGTCTGTCAGAGGAACCACCAGCAGGTAGAGACGACCTAATGCCCATCCTGCCAAGGACACAGCCCGGGGGGCACGGGACTGGGGGACCCTGAGATGGGCCCTCTGACCACACTGCTCTTTGCATAGGACAAGTCATTCAGGGCTTCCACATCCCTACCAATTTAACGGCATTTGCATACGCAGCCTTTTAGGTTATTTAACTTGTAAATTTCTCTCAATAATCCCAGCCACATTACTCTCAGAGTCCTGATTGCAGCATTTAAATTTTTTAGTATTCCACTCACTCAGCTGAGAGATGTGTGGATGCAGCCTTCATCAGGGCAGCCCGAGAGCACCCCGAGGGCGGGCGCCCTCCCTCCTATTCACATCTGGAAGTGGGCTGTGGTGAGGGGTCTGTCAGCATTCAGGGTCACACACGGGTCTGCAGCTCCTGCCAGGCACCTGCCGGGGATGTCACTCACCCCTGGATCAGGGCCCCTTAGAGCCCCAGCCCCGCCCCAGGTCTATCCTGCCCCTTAGGTCCCATGCTGCGCCTTGGAGCTGGGTGTGGAAGGAGGGGCAGGTGGGTGTGCCTGTGGCCTGGACGCATTGATGTGAGTGGACGCCCTCTCCTCTCTGAGGCCACCCAGGCTGTGGCCTTCCCACTGTGGGTGTTTCCAGGCCAGCTTCTCCCAGCTAAAGTGGCTGATGTGATCATACAGTTAATTTATTGTGTTCTGGTCGTCCTGGATTTGGGAATTCAGGTGGGCAGAGAAAAAGGAGTAGTCTATGGTAGGCTGGGCTGGGCTAGGGTTGGGAAGACTGCAGAGCCCGAGGAGGGGGCTGGGAGGCGGAGGGGGAGTGCCAAGTGTGGGGGCGGGGCTGTAGCCTTTTGGAGGCTTTCCGCCTGGCAGAAGGTCTGGCAGTTGGGACTAGCTGTCAGCCAGCAGCCCACAGATGGCCTCTGCGGGTGCTGTCTCTCACGAGCTGGCGCGGGCATCCTCGTGGCATCGTGGCTGGGTTCCAAGAGTGAGTGCCCCCAAGACAGCACAGGGCAAGGCCCTAGCTCATACGCCACCGCTAGCTGCTGCCCCTCTGGTTGTCACAGTCATGTCATCAGGTCACCTGCCTGGACTACACTGGTCAGGTGGCCACTGCCAGGGCAGGCTGCAGCACAGCTGGGCGGAGCGAGCCTGCGGAGTGACGGGCAGAGGCTCCAAGGTGTTGGCACTGTACAGTGTCAGGGAGGCCAGGTGGACGTCTGACTGTTTCTAATCCTTACCTAGTGAAAGGATTTCTCCAGGTCTGTAAAGACGGAGGGAAAGCTAGATGCTGGGACCCCTGCCAGGGACACTGGCAAGGCCACGGCAAGGGGTCTGGCCGTGCAGCACAACACAAACCCTAACTCAGAGCAGCACGTGGCATGCCCTGGGAGACACCTGCATCCGGTCAGAGTGCCTGGGTCTGATTTCTGACTATGCATCCTGCTCGCGTGCACCTTGTCCGGCAGCTGTGCTGCCTCATGTACTTGGGTCCCTGATTCGCACGTGGGAGCTCTGAGTTCAGTTCCCAGCTCTCAGCTTCGTCTGGTCCAGCAGCGGCCTTTGTGGGCATACAGGGAGTGAACCAGCAGATGGGGGATCTCTCTGGGTTCTGTGTCTGTCTGTCTGTCTGCCTCTTTATTAAGATGTATTTATCGGAAAGGCGGATTTACAGAGAGAAGGAGAGACAGGAAGATTTTCCTTTTGTTACTTCACTCCCCAAACACTCACAATGGCCAGAGCTGAGCTGAACCCAAGCCTGGAGTGGGAGCTTCGGGATCTCCCACGGGTGTACAGGGTCTAAAGGCTTTTGGTCATCTTCCATTGCTTTGCCAGGTCACAAGCAGGGAGCTGGATGGGAAGTAAAGCGGCCGGGACACAAACAGGGGCCTATATGGGATCCTGGGCGTGCAAGGTAAGTATCTAGCCCTGAGCCATTGCGCCAGGCCCTCTCTCTGTCTTTTAAATATGTTTTAAAATATTCATTTATTTGAATGGCAGAATGACATTCAATGGCAGAGAGAAATAGAGTGTGCTAGAGAAAGGGAAAGAGGCTCTTTCATCCATTGGTTCACTCCGCAAATACCCTGAGCATTGAGGTTGGGCCTGGTTGAGACCAGAGGCCTGGGACTCCATTCAGGTCTCCCAAGTGGGTGGCAGGTGCTCAGGTACTTGGACCATCTTCTGTTGCTCCCCAGGGCCCTTAGCAGGATGGGAAAGGGAGCAGTCAAACTTCAACTGATGCTGCAATATGGGATCCATCCACGCAGCCAAACTGCTGCATCATGTTGGTCCTTAAATACACTTTTAGAAATACTTTCAATAAAGTTTAACTATTTAAAAAAATTTTTTTAAATCGTTAAATTTAATGATTTTAAAAAAAATCCAAATTCTTAAAAAAAGATCTGTTTTCACTTGAAAGGCAGGCCTTATAGACAGAGAGCACTTTCATGTGTTGGCTCACTCTCCAAATGGCCGCACTGATTAGAACTGAGCTGATCCAAGGCCAGGAGCCAGGAGCTCTTCCAGGTCTCCCACGGGGGTGCAGGGTCCCAGTGGACGGTCCTCCACTGCTTCCCCTGGCCACAGGCAGGGAGCTGGAAGGGAAGTGGAGCGGCCAGGATTAGAACTGGCATCCTTATGGAATACCAGCACTGCAGGTGGAGGATTGGCATGATAAGCCACTGCACCAGGCCCAAAATTCAAATTTCTGATGTGTCTGTGGCAGTGGTATTGAGCAAACAGCAGCCGTGTGGCAGAGGAGATCATTAAATGCAATGGTTTTTGTTTGTGTGTGTTTTTTTTTTTTTTTTGATGTGAATAAGATGTTTGGTAAAACCTGAATGCAGTACTTTATTTGCAATTTCGAAACTTGTTTTTAAAAATTTTAGGGGCTGGCAGGTCCAGCACGGTGGCCTAGTGGCTAAAGTCCTCGCCTTGAATGCACCAGGATCCCATATGGGCGCTGGTTCTAGTCCTGGCAGCCTTGCTTCCCATCCAGCTTCTTGCTTGTGGCATGGGAAAGCAGTCGAGGACTGCCCAGAGCCTTGGGATCCTGCACCCATATGGGAGACCCGGAAGGGTTCCTGGCTCCTGGCTCCAGTGAGTGTCATTGTCAGGGCAGGGAGTGGTTCACATTAAGGTGAGCCATGACACTAACCAACATGTGAGGGAACGTGGACTGGGGGCAGATTCTATAGGAGATATGTGGGCTTACCCTTGTGGAACTGCAACACACCTGCTGGTTTGCTCAAGACCTGGGGGTGGTGATGGGCTGAACTAGGTATGACCATGGAACCCTCCTATTGCTTATGGATAATGGGGTTGGGAACAGGCCAGGCTGGTCCAGGCTGGTCAAGGCTGCAGAACCCACAGGCACACCCAAGAATAAGGTGTGAAGTGGGCCAGGCTGCAACATCCACCAGCAAACAAAGGCTGAGACTGGGGCAAGGGCGGGAGGGTGCAGACTACGTCAGATAGGGACCTAGCACCCACTGGGATGCATAAGATCTGGGTCTAGGAGCAGACCTGTGAAGGAACTTGGGAAACTCCCTTACTGGGCTGTAACTCCCTCAGGTGAACACACGGATCAGGGTTGGGTGTAGCTAAGTCTGGATAAAGCTGCTCCACTTGTTGGCAGGTGTGTGGGCTGGCTTGGGAGGCAGACTGGACAGGGCTGGGCCAAACCATAGCACACTGGTAAGCATAGGAGCCAGGATGGTGTGAATGCCAGGCTGTGCTAGGCTAATAGACATACCAGATTGAATGAGAGCCAGAGATGAGAGCAGGCTGGGCAGGCTAGGCTTTTGCACCCACTGGTAATAGTTGGGACTGGGATCGGGCCAGGCCCAGACCAGGCTGCAGCATCTGATGGTATGGACCAAGGTGGGGGTAAGCCATGCCAGGCTGGTTCAGAGCAATCATTGGCAGGCACAAGATGTGTGGCTGGGAACAGACCTGATAGGGGAGCTAAGGAGATTTCCCTGCTGGGCTGTGTGAGTACAAGAGCTGAAATGGGATGTGGACCAGGCTAAACATCATGGCTACAACATCCCTCAGCATGTGAGTCTGGGGGTGTGCCAGACTGGACGAGGTTCCAGCATATGTGCCACTCGGCAAGTGCTCATTGAACATCAGATTCATGAGTGACCAATGAAGAGCTGGCTGGGTTTGGTAGAGTATTCTGTTCTCTTTTTTCTCTTGATTACCAACCTTGGTGTTTCAGACAGAAGTAGGATGTGGTGGTGAACAATGAATAGGTTCACTGACTCCTGCTCATCTTGAGTTCTATAGCCAAGGTCCCAGAGAATTCACCTGGAGGCGGTTGTTTTGCAGAATGTGGGGATTTAACTCTTGCTCAGGTGCAGCTCTCCTGGAACAAGGCGACGCGAAGCTGGAGTCTCACCACCAGAGGGAACCCTAAACCCGGGCTCAGGGACAAGTCTGTACTCCAACTTGGATCTTTGCATTTTGAACAACTTGTGTTTTCCACTTAAAGCTTCTCTTCGCAGGGTTGAACGCCCACAGGGGACGCAGCCTCCAGGTTACTGTGCATAGTTATATAAGACTGTTACGTGGCTTTTGGTTACGAGTTCTGCGATAACCCTGACACTACAGCAATGAGGTAGTCATCATTGAAAATGATATAACAACAAAAAAGAAATGTGCAAAGGTATATTTCAGGGCCATTGTTGTGGCTTTTCAGGGTGACCTGTGCTACTGGCATCCTAAATGGGCGCTGGTTGCTGACTGATTATTCCACTTCTGATTCAGCTCCCTGCTAAAGTACTTGGTGTGAGTGCTTGGGCCCCTGCACCCATGCAGGAGACTCAGAAGAAGCTCTTGTGGCCCTGATGTGCTAGCCTAGTGGGTAAATCCTCACCTTGCGCGGCAGGGATCCCATATGGGCACTGGTTCGTATCCTAGGTACACCACTTCCCTTCTAGCTCCCTACTTGTGATTTGGGAGAGCAGTGGAGGATGGCTCAAAGCCTTGGGACCCTGCACCTGTGTGGAAGACCTAGAAGAAACTCTTTCTCTGTATCTCCTCCTCTGTAAATCTGATTTTCCAATAAAAAATAAATCATAAAAATGAAATAAAATAATTAAAATTATAAATAAAATAATTAAAAGCAGCAGCAGCAGCTCTTGGCAACTGGCTTTGGCTCTGCTTGTCCTTGGCTTTGGTGGCCATTTGGAGAGTCAGCCAGTGAATGAGAGATCTGTCTGTCTTTTTTTCCTCTGTATTGCCTTACAAATAAAGAAATTCTAAGGGAAAAAAAAATACATCTCAGGGGAAAAGTCAAAACATGACTGTCATTCAGCAAACAAAATGAGCATGTGTTAAAGCTTTTATTTAATTCAAGGTCAGAGATGTGGCATAGCAGGTATTCCACTTCCTACAATGCAGGCATTCTACATGGGCTCCAGTTGAGGTTCAGCTGCTCCACTTCCAACCCACCTTCCTGATAATGAACGTGGAAAAGCAGTAGAAGACAGCCCACGGTGTGGGCCCCTCTTACCCACGTGAGAAATCCACATGGAGACAAAGGTGTTCTGACGACCAGGGAAATGCCGAGCGACAGAGGAAGATCCCAGGCAGGTCAGCTTTGGATAGTGTAAGGCAGGCTTTCCAAGCTAACCCATCTGTTACGTCCTGCTTCTGCCTGCTGTAGGCCTTCTCAGCTGGTAAAGCTGACTCCTCTCCCAAGTTCCTCAGTACCTCACTGAGAAAATCTACACGCCCTCCATCACCAGTAAAAGCCAAGATTCATTTTATTTGAAAGGCAGAGCAACAGAGACAGAGAGATCTTCCACTCATTGGTTCAAGCCCCAAATGGCCACAACCTCCTGGGCCAGACTTAAGCCTGGAACTCCTTTGTGGTCTTCCATGTGGATGGCAGGGGCCCAAACATTTGGATTATTTTCCATTGCTTTTCTGAGTGCATTAGCATGGAGCTGGATTAAAAGTGGAGCAGCTCAGGACTCCAATAATCACCCATGTGGAATACTGCTGTCGTGGCTGGTGGCTTAATTTGTTGTGCCACAATGACAGCCCTGCCAATCAGGTCTTCAAGTTTCTTGTGGTTTTATCTGGGTAAGGGAATGTTTAATCATTGCAACAAGATGTAAGACAAAGATAAAAAAAAAAAAAGATTTGTTCTTACTTTTTATTGAAAAGGCAGGTTTATGGAGAGGAGAGACAGAAAGATATTTCATCTGCTGGTTCACTCCCCGAGTGGCTGAAATGGCTGGAGCTGAGCCAATCCAAAGCCAGGAGCCAGAAATCTCTTATGGGTCTCCTCAGCGAGTGCAGGGTCCCAAGCTTTGGGCCATCCTCCACTGTTTTCCCAGGTCACAAGCAGGGAACTGGTTGGGAAGTGGAGCATGTGGGACATGAACTAGTGCCCCTATGGGATGTAGGCAATTGCAGGTGGAGGATTAGCCGGTTGAACTCTCTCTCCAGGCCCCAAAGACTCTTTCTGATAAAGAGGTTTTCCAGAACTTTTTTCCTGGAGGAGTGAAAGAGACAGTTTCACTTTTGCTTTTTTATTTGCATAGTCATTCATCATTGACAAACTGGAAGATGAAGCAGGCATTCTGCACAAAGTCGAAACAGCACTTGGGACACCCACATTTCACGTCTCGTACCTGCGTTTGAGTCCTGGCTCTACTTCGAGCCTCTGGCTGAGGCACACCCTGGGTGGCAGCGGGGGATGGTTCAAATGGTTGGGTCCCAGCCACCCACACAGAAGACCTGGACTGGTTCCAAGCTCCTAGGTGTGGCAGCCCACCCCCTGCCATGGCAGTAACTTGGGGAGTGAACCTGCAGGTGGAAAACCTCTCTCTCTTTTCTCTGCCTTATTAAAAAAAAACAAATGTGGAAGATCACTCCAGGGCACTGGGAAAGTACCAAAGCCAAGGATAGGGAGACATGCAAATCACCTACCTAGGAAAACATGTAGGATGAATTGGGAGAAAAACTCACCCTAATTGGGAAGACACTATCTCTTATTGCAGCAGTGGTCGACCTCCAGCTGGCCTGCCTGTCTGCTTCTCCCTTGGGGCAGTATAGCAACTCTATCTCTGCTTGCTGTGCGCAATCACCACGAATTCTTTCACCATTTATGACATCAGCCTGCCGCAGGCCATGCTTCTCATTAGACAACCAGAAAGGCAAGGAAGACAAGTCAGAAATCACGTGTGTGAAACCAGCTGTGAGCTAGCGGGCAGAGAAACAGGGAAGATCTTGGAGTACAGGCACTTCGAGTGCCCAGGCGAGGTGCACAGCAGCTTGTCCAGCTTCTCCCCGGGGGCGTTGGCCAGCTCTGCACATGAGCCTGTGGCTGAGAAGCCAGGCTCTGCATCTACAGAACGCTGCTACTGGGATCAGGAACTCTTTTTTTTTTCCTCTCTTTTAATTTTCTTTTAAATATTTTTTACAGTTGAGAAAGATGCATGCCCGTGTGGGCCTCTGATTAAGGTGGGGAGGATCAGGCATGGAGGAAGGTGGGTGGGACACAGGTTTTATTCTTGTCTGCTGGGGGGAAGTGGAGGAGACCGCCCCTTGCTGTCAAACCACATCAGCACCGGGCATGGGGAAGTCACTTGATGACACTTGATCACGCTGTAGAAGCCCCGACGTGGGGAAGAATTTTCCAAGGGTGCTACCCAAGTGGTCTTGTTAGTTCCGAGATTTGTCGGCTTCTCTGCAACGGGGTTGAAAAAAAAATCCGCAAAGGTTCTGCTGGCTGAGTAAGTACTGGTCCTCTAAATGAAAAGGTCTCGGGGGAGGAGGGTCTGAGTTTTGGCCCTGTAAGTCTTTGAGAAGGTTTAGCAAAATTGAGAACCATAAGACTGAATGTGTGACGCATCATTCAAATTCCCCACAAAGCCCAGCTGGTAACCACTCTTTTGAGTTTCCCATTTTATAAATAGGGAAATTAACAAGCAACTTGTTTTCTTTTTACATTCCCTTCCCTAGTTGTAAAAAATTAGTTCCTCACTCTAACTCCGAACAGGTGTATCATTTCATTTTGATCAGGGCAACTATAAATAAACACGCCCCATTGGAGCTCGCAGGAACTGCTCCCTTTTCTAGCAGGAGACGTGCAGTGTCAGCCTTAAAGTTCATTGTCGTGCAGAACATGTTGAAGACTGCTCTGATTTTATTCCAATAGCAGTCCAATCAGTTTGGCAGAAGTTCCAAAAACACAAATTAGGAGGAATGCTTGATCTTAAAAAGTTGCAGTTGGAGTTCCTAAATGACAGAATAAGGAAAACAGAAAAAAAAGGAAGTTAATATGTATATTTTTAATTCAGGCTGGGACTAGCACAGTGGCATAGTAAGCTAATGCCCTGCTATGGCACTGGCATCCCATATGAGTGCCAGTTCATGTCCCAGCTGCTTCACGTTCCATCCAGCTTGCTGCTGAGAACCTAACAAAGTAGAAGAGCATGGTCTAAAGGCCTGAGACCCTGAGTCCACACGAGAGACCAGGACGAAGCTCCAGGCTTCGGATCAGCTCAGCTCCAGCCGTTGTGGTTATTTGGGGTGTGAGTCAGCAGATGAAAAAACTTTCTCTGTAAAAATCTGCCTTTCAAATAAAATAAATACATCTTTAAAAAAATTTAAACTGGATCATGGCTCAGCGAATATACATGGAAATTCTACCATATTGCCTGGTTGGAGTTGGAGTTTTCACAAATTTGATGGGAGTACACAGCCTTGTCATTACAGTGTGTGATAAAATTGTTTTCAGTTTGATAGGCAGGAGATGGGATCTTGGTGTATTTTCCAGTGATACTTATCTTGTGAGTGAGGAGATAATGCAATCATATATAAATCATATTTGCAAACTATTTACATTTCCCGCTCCATGAATTGCATTTTCTTGGCTCATGTTCAAGATCAGAACCGGTTTTTTTTTTAAGATTTATTTATTTATTTTTAAAGATTTATTTGATTTTTATTGGAAAGTCAGGTATACAGAGGAGGAGAGACAGGGAGGAAGATCTCTCATCCACTGGTTCACTCCCCAAGCAGCTGCAATAGCTGGAACTGAGCTGATCCAAAGCCAGGAGCTTCTTCCAGGTCTCCCACGTGGGTACAGGGTCCCAAGGTTTTAGGCCGTCGTCTACTGCTTTCCCAGGTACAGGCAGGGAGCTGGATGGGAAGTGGGGCCGCCAGGATGCGAACCAATGCCCACATGGGATCCCAGTGCTTGCAAGGCGAAGACTTCAGTTGCTAGGCTACCGTGCCGGGCCCTTCAGAGCCTGTATATTTAAAGGGATTTCTCTCTATAAAGCAATTGTTAATGTCTCCCTATTTTCTCACTGCATTTTCCATTTAAGATTTTAAGTGCAATTTAAAAAATGTCATAACATTTATTTTGTGTCTTACAGATGTTGTGTCTTAGCCTAAAAAGGTTTTTTTCACTCTCTCTTTCTCCCTAGAATTTCTGCCATCTTATTTTTCACATTGTAAAATGTGGTTGCTTGGATCTTCTCCGGTCTTGGCATCAATTCGTCCTGGTGCACATGTTGGGGACAGATCAGATTATTGTTCAGTTGTTCCCATGCTCCCTTTTTTGGTAAAACTTTTTTCATAAAAATTTGTTCCATTTATTTCAAAGGTAGAGTTACCTAGGGAGAAAGAGGGCCCGAGAGAGGTCTTGCATTCACTGGCTCACTTCCCAGTGGCTAACATCCAGGCTGTGCCAGTCTGAAGCCAGGAGTCAGGAGCTTCTTGTAGGTCTCATGCATGCATATAGGAACCCAAGACCTTGGGTCAATCTCTGCTGCTTTCCCAGCTACATCAGCAGGCAGCTGGATTGGAAGTGGAGCAGCTAGGACATGAACTGGTGCCCACATGGGATGCTGGCGCTACAGAGGGCAGCAGCTTAACTTGATATGCCACAGCGCTAGCCTCATATGCCCCCTTCTGAGTTAACTGACCTCTCCGTGTTTTTTTCTTTTTTTAAGACTTAATTATTTTTATTGGAAAGGCAGATATATAGAGAGGAGGAGAGACAGAGAGGAAGATCTTCCATCTGATGGTTCACTCCCCAAGTGACTGCAACAGATGGCGCTGAGCCAATCCGAAGCCAGGACCTAGTGAGTTCAAGGTGAGGACATTAGCTGCTATGCTATCACACTGAGCCCTAACTGACTTTTCTCTGTCGAGATGCCACCCTTCTCATGAGCTAAATGCCGTTTCTAGGCCAGGGTTAAGAGAATGTAAATTGCTCCATTCGAAAGAAAGATCTGTCTCTACGCAGTAACAGGTGAAGTTCTCAAATATTTTCCAAAGTGACAGAAGAATCTGTGTAACATTCTGTTTATACGCACCTTGAGAGAGAGGAAGCACAGCCTACGATTTGACTCAATGTTTTTGTATTTGAGTTTCCAAAGGAAGCTGCTCTGTTATTTGGAAAGACTGAGAAACCTTCTGGCTTCATATGCACCTGCTGGGCCATGAATGAGCACTGTCACTTGCTGGATGAGAAGAGGGAAAGCAGTAACGCTCCCGTTCCCTGCACAGTCATCTGCACAATGGATGGGGAGACTCGGTAGACACGGTGCCTTCGGGATCACTGTTCTCTTCCTTAAAGTGGGTTTTATGCGTGTTCTGGGCAGACATCTGCACTGGAAGACAGAAAGCCACCAGGATGAGGGGTGCCTCACCTCTCCCTGGCAGGTGGTGTGGGGCTCTTGGCAGCAGGGCCAGCCGTGGTACCTAGATCCAGCACAGCCATCTTAGGAAATCAAAACAATTACATCCTGTTGGAGCAGTTAAGGTTAGCTTTAAAAAAAAAAAAAGATTTATTTATTTATTTATTAGAAAGATTTACAGAGAAAAGAAGAGACAGAAAGATCTTTTGTCTGATGGTTTACTTCCCAAGTGGCTGTAAGCGGCCACAGCAGCTGGAGCTGAGTTAATCCAAAGCCAGGAGCCAGGAGCTTCTTCTGGGTCTTCCACATGGGTGCAGGATCCTAAGGCTTTGGGTTGTCCTCTACTGCTTTTCTAGGCCACAAGCAGGGAGCTGGATAGGAAGCAGAGCAGTCAGGACATGAACAGGTGCCCATATGGGATCCTGGCACTTGAAAGGCAGAGAATTAGCCAATCAAGCCATCGTGGGGGACTTAAATTTAGCTTTTAAGATTGGAAAGTGTTCCCTTCTGCCTGCAGGGTATACGCTGGGGGGGGACTCTGGAATCCGAGGTAGAGCAGGGATTCAAGCGCAGGCACTTCGACATGGGGCTTGGGAACTCTGGCAACAAAGTAACCAGTATACCAAGTGCTGCCCCACTCCACTCCGGCCAAGCTTTGGAAGTGTCTCTGTGTGCGAAGAGCTGGTGCGTGGTGATGTAGCAGGCCAATCATCTACCTGTGGTACCAGCATCTCAGATGGGCACCATGCTGCCCCACTTCCAATCGAGCTTCCTGTGACCAGGCAAAACAGCGGAGGAAGGCTCCAGTTGTTGGGCCCCTGTACCCATGGGGAAGGCCGGGAAGAAGCTGCTGATGCCAGTTCAGCTCAGTTCTGGCTGCTTCTGCCTATTTCGAGGAGTGATGGAAGATCTCTCTCTCTTCTCCGTAAATATGTCTTTCAAAAAAAGAAAAACTACAAAGCAAGCAATCACACCCATTGAACACAGGGAAAGATCAACAATTGTGGAGAGCGGAGGCGCGCCCTAAGATGGCGCTTGTGACCGTCGCTTCATGGCGCAGAGGTGGTAAACAAGTTTTAGGAAGTTACTGAGGATTGGGCCGAGCACGCATGGAAGCTGCGTGATGCGCACGTGATCAGAGTCATGATTGGTGTGCTCCCCGCATGATGTGAGGAGCTGTATATGGATTGGCTTATGTTATGCATAAAAACTGTGGGTAATAATAGTACGGGATTTCCCTTATGCGCAAGCCAAGCGATATGTTGTAACTGCTTTCGCTTTGCCGTTACGCTTGAAGTCTTACGTAATAAACTTTATGAAGAATCTATACGGTGTCGGAGTCTTGCTCGCAGGACGAGGGACCCCAATAATCAACACCACCAGTTACTATGGAAAAGGCAATCAAAACCACACTGAGATATCACTTTGCATTCTCTAGAGCCATTAGAACCAACAAGAAAGAATTTGGCAGAAATGTGGGGAGACTGGAATCCTTACAGATTGCTAGTAAGAACATGAAAACGGAAAAGCTGTTCTAGAACATAGCTGGGAAATTCCTCAAATGGTTGGATACAAAAGCAGCCATGTGATCCACTCCCAGTCACACACCTGAGTGCACTCAAAACACATGTTCACGTATGAAAAGTCGGCATTTTCGGCACTGCCGTGCATAAGAACCAGAATCTGAGAACTATGTCCATCAGTGACGAATGAATAAACAAATGTGGAGGTGAGCATTGTGGGTGAGGATGCCACCTGTATCCAGGTGCCTGGGTGAAGTCCTGGCTATCCCATGATTCTAATCTAGCTTCCTGCCACCACACGGGAGAGCCGGGTGGAGTGTCTGGTCTCCTTGGCTTGAGTGTGGCCTCCCTGGCTGCTGCGGGCATTTGGGGAGTGAATCAGCAGATGGAAGCTTTTTCTCTATGTCTTCTCTGTCTTTAACTCTGCTTTTCAACTACATAAATACATTTAAAAAAAGATTTATTATGTATTTTTTATTGGCAAAGCAGATTTTCACAGAGAAGATAAGACAGTTCAGCGGAGGCGGGGGTCCCAGAGATAAGGACCTATCCTTCTCTCAAGATGCCTGGGTCCTCTCCTGGCTCTAGGAGAAACAAAGGTTCACTTTTCTCGGACCTGGGGCATATTACCGGTGCAGAAGGTTCGCGGACTCCTGGACCTGGAGCACCGCCCAGACAACACTTCCACCCAGCACACCCAACTCCAAGTCCAGACTCCAACTCAACCCCCGGGGCCCTACACCGCTTAGCACAGCCCCGCCTCCACGTTAGCCCCGCCTCCTTCAGGCATCAGTCCCACCCACAGCTCGCCAGGCCCAGGCACTGCCCCTGCCACGCCCCCTCTCCATCTAGTCCCGCCTCCGTATTAGCCCCGCCTCCTTCAGCCATCAGTCCCACCCACAGCCCTCCAGCCAAGGGGCATTGCCTGTACCACGCCCCCTCTCATCCTAGCCCCGCCTCCTTCAGGCAGGCAGCAGCCCCACCCACACCCCTGCATCCCCAGGCATTGCCTATGCCGCGCCCCTACTCGCTCTAGCCCCGCCCCACTAGCAGCCCCGCCCACCCAGGCTCAGGCCCACCTCTATTAGCTCGCCTGTGAGACCCCCACCCTCTATGCCCCCCCACACACACACACTCCTTCTTCCGGGCGGCGCGAGGGCGGAGTGGCAGCGGGGGCGGGGCTGTCCTCACCCGGAATGAAAACAAACAGCGGCCGCCTCATCCGGGCACTCGGCGGGTCGCGGCGGGCGCGTTGGTGTCGCAGGTGAGGAGGCGCGGCGGAGCGGTCCCGACACAGCCTCGGCCGCGCCCGTCGGCGTCCCCGGTGCCCGTCGGTGTCCCGGTGCGCGGCGCCGTCCCCGGGCGGGCCACACTGCCGCGGCGGAGGTGAGCGGCCCTCTGCGGAGCCCGGCTGGGGCCGGGGCCGGGCTGCGGGACGCGCTGGCCGGCCGCGGCCCTGGGTTTGCCGCCGAGTGGGCAGGGTGGGGGTATTTAAAACACATCGTGTGGTTTTGTGGGGGACCCTCGGGAACGTGCGAATAAATACAATCAACCCGACGAGCCATCGTGCTTGACTCGTAACACTTGTGCCGAAATAATTATCATGTGGGATTTATTTGCACTCGAAAGCCGGATTTTCTCTGCTCCTTAGCAGAAAGCAATTCATTTTCTCTCGGTTTCTGTATTTCTCACCTCTTTGTTGTCTTATTTTTTTTAGCACAAGATTTTACTTCTTGTTTTCGCAGGCGAAAATTTGGTATATTTTTCAGTGTGTGTGTGTGTGTATAATTGAAAATCTCTGGTTCACAAAGCAGGGGCAATGGAGGCGTTCCGAAAGTGAAAATGAAACCTTTCACATTCAGGTTGAAGCAGTGATTTTTGAGAAGTTTGTCCTGGTTATTTGGAATGTTTTAGGGCATGCAGAACTTTTCCATTTAAAAATCGAAAGTTGATTTTTTTTTTTTTCTGCGTTTGATTTAATCCGTCGTCACTGTCTTCCATCAGGGAAGCTGTGTAAGGTTCCAGGATTTTAGAGGTTGACTCGCAGACCCTGGGGCTGCAGAAGGGCTTCCTGGAGGTTCCTCTTTGGGGAGAGGTGTGGACGGTTCCCTTTTTTATGGCTTGGCTCCCGGAATCAGTCCCCACGAGCCCACCCCATGGAGCCCCCGGGCTGTGATATTCAGAACTATTGCAGCTCTCTGAGTAGGGTGCAAGGTGGGCTTTGGCACTGAGGTAGGAAGGCCCCGGCTTGCAGATACTAAGGGGCTTTGTGCTGTAAAGCAATTTGTTCCTGTTGGGATTCCTTCAAGATGCACACAGTAGGCACCTTGGTTGTGTTGATTCCTCCTCCCCCTCTTGATGACTCAATTTCTCATTTCTCACCCTCAGTTGATAACAACGTAGGTTTAAATTTTTCTTTTTCAGATTTTTTTTTTTTGAAGGACTGATGGTGTGGCCCATGATTTGAAGTTGCTGTTTGCAATGCTGGCATCTCATATTGGAGCCATATTGGGGTTCCAAGTACCAGTGGCCGTGCTTCTGCTGCCGTGCCTGGGAGGCCACGAGGCAGTCCCCAGCCCCTGGCTTTAATCACTCCCAGCTAGTGCCAGTTGCCTGTCTCCCTCCTTCCCTGTCTGTTGTTCTACTTTATAAAGTAATTCTTTTGAAAGACTTACTTATTTGAAGGGCTGAATTAGAGAAAAAGAGAGAGAGATATCATCCATCTGTTACTTAACTCCCCGATGGGCTGAAATGTCAGGAGCTGGGCTGATCTGAAGCCAGGAGCCAGGAGCTTCTTCTAGGCCTCCCACACGAGTGCAGGGTTGCAAGGCTTTGGACCATCCTCGACTGCTTTCCCAGGCCTCAAGCAGGAAGCTGGATGGGAAGTGGAACAGGTGGGACGTGAGGCAGTTGTGCCCACATGGGTTACTGGTGCTGCAGGCAGAAGCTTAGCCTACCTACTGTGTACTATGGTGCCAGCCCCAGTAAATGATTTTTAAAGTTATTCATGAAATACACTTAATCTACTAGACTTGATTTTAAAATTGGGTGAGTTGGATCTTGAAGGATATGGAATATCCTGGTGGGAGACAGCCCAGGACCCCCGCCATGTGGCAGGGAGAGCATGTGAGGGAAATGGCCCAGCATGCAGCACTGGGACGTGGGAGATGGGGGAAGGCGGCAGCTCTTCAGTCATCATGGTGAGTGTTGATCTGTGCACACTGGGCATTTGAAACATTTCTGCCTGACCTCGGCAGAGATATGGTTGAGGCTAGAAGCTTTCTTCTGTTGTTTGTGGCCAGAGGGAGGCTGGAAGGAGAGAGAGCCCTGGAACGGGTCTGCTGCTTGGTGTTCTTGGCCCGGGAGAAGCTTCCTGGTCCTCCCACGCACTTTGCTGCTTCAGGAGTTGCTTCTGCTCGGCCCAGCATCAGCCTTACCTGTACTAATTCTTTCACTCTCTAGAGCTTGTCGTTATCATTCAGGAACTAATAATTGTGTTTTTCTTCCTAGTTTTCTGATTTGGCAGACCTTATAGCACTGCCCTGACATCTGCTAGCTGCTTCAAGCAGCAGGGTAGCACCTGTGAAGTGTATGCAGTTGGGTGTGGTGTGGAAGAGAATGTTAACGCAGGGGCAGACGAGCAGCAGGGAGCTCCCTGACAGGGCAGAGTCCAGTGTCACTGTCCTTCTGTTAGATGGGCCGGGTTGTTTACAAACCTAGGGCCTGGGGCTTTTTTCAGCACTAAAGTGATGATCCAACTGTGTTTGATTTCATTCATGCACTTTGATGGGCTATTGTTATCATAAGAGATATAAAACTTTCCTAGGTTTTTAAATTTTCAATTTAATATTATTGACAGTTCACAAATTTATTTTCATTGGAGAGAAGACTTACAGAGCAAAGGAGAGAAAAAGATCTTGTATTCGGTGGTTCAACCCCAAATGGTTGCAATAGCCAGAACGGAGTCAATGAAAAGCCAAGAGTCAGGTGCTTCTCCCAGGTCTCTCCCACGAGGAGAGTCCCACGGCTTTGGGACTGCTCTGCTAGACCACAAGCAGGGAGCTGGAAGGAAAGAGGAGCAGCCAGGACATGAACCAGTATCTGTATGGGCTGGTGGCATTTGAAGCAGAGAATTAGCCAGTTAGGCCATTGTGCTGGTTCAATTGTGAACATTTCGCAGTTCAATTCAGCTTTTTCTTTGTGTTTAGCTGTCATAGTGCTAACCTATTTTATATTAAATTAGCCAAAGTATGAGAACATTTACAAGTTGAGTTGCATAAGGGATTACAACGTAAGGGTTCATCATACTGTATTTTTTCTCACAGATCACAGGATAATAGTAGGTTAAGAACTATGAGAGTATTTGCTGTGTCCTTGCTGTGTATGTGTTGGCACTGGCATTGGGACGCAGCATGTACACGCCGTGTTTGTGTGCTGAGCCACAGACAGTGCCTGCTTCTATCCCGGCAGCTCTGCTTCCCACCCAGCTCCCTGTTTGTGCACCTGGGAAAGCAGCAGAGGATTGACCAAGTGGTTGGGCTCCTGAGCCTGTGGAAGACCCAGGTGGAGTTCCAGCCTCTTCGCTTTGACCTGGCCCAGCCCTGGCCATTGTGGCCATTTTGGGGAGTGAATCAGTGGATGAAAGATTCTCTCATCCCTCCCTTTCTTTCCCTCCCTCCCTCTCTCTGCCACTCTGCCTTCCAGATAAATAAGAATAATTTTTTAAAACAAAATAACATGTTTTATTGGATTATTTTGTTTCCTGTGAGAGGCAGACAGAATTTCTGTGTATTGATTCACCTCCCAAATGCGTGCAGCTTTTGAGGCTGGGTGGAGCGGGAAGCCGGGAACCAAGAATCCAGCCAATTCAAGTTTCCCATGAGAGTGACAGTGGGCCATCGTTTTTGCTGTTTCTCAAGGTCTAGGTTGACAGGAGGCTGGAGTCCTGAGCTAGAGCCAAGACTTGAACCCTGGCACTTAGATATGCGGCGTGCCTGTCTTAAACCTCTAGGCCAAATATATTTTATATTACACTTGCAACATGTGTATATTTAATTGTATATATTTCAGTGTCTATTTTTTTTTTTTAAAAGATTTATTTTCACTTGAAAGAGTTACAGAAGGAAAGGAAGAGAGAAAACCTTTCATCTGCTAGTTCACTGCCCAAATGGCTACAGCAGCCAGGCTGGGCCAGTCTGAAGCTTCTTTCAGGTCTCTCATGGTGGTGCAGGGCCCAGGGAGCTGAACCTTCATCCACTGCTTTCCCAGGACATAGGCAGGGAACTGGATCAGAAGTGGAGCTGCCGGGACCCAAATCAGCACCCTGTGGGATGTTGATGCCACAGGTGGAGGATCAGCTTGCTGTATTACCATGCCAGTCCCAAGTGTGTGTACTTAAAAATCTAGAGCAAAATAAATAAAACCGTATTAGTGATTTGGAGTAAATGAGGAGGAGTAGAGGAGAACTCTTGTTTACTGTACAAACAGCCCAATATAGCAGGCAATTTATACACATTGTTAAATGTGGTATGGGGTTTTATTAATGTACATTTTTGTTTCAAGGATGGCGCAAAAGAAGTATCTTCAAGCAAAATTGACCCAGTTTTTAAGGGAAGACAGGATTCAGCTCTGGAAACCTCCATACACAGATGAAAATAAAGAAGTTGGTTTGGCATTAAAGGTATTTTTACTTAAGAAGAAGAAGTAATTAACGATGTCTCTCTCTGCCTTTTTGAATAAATAAAAAAATTAAATAGTCTTCATGAGCAGTGTTATAAATCTCCCTGGTAAATAGGATTCCACCATCATTAGAAAATGCCAGGCAGGCACACAGCATTTGGCATACTCCAAAGCGTATTTGATCAGCAAGTACTAGGAACTGACAAGCTTGTTTTTGTTTACTAATATTTTATTCATGAGAGTGTTATTTAATTTCTTCTGCAGATACTATTTTTAATACCATCACTGCGTGACATGAAATTGCTCCTCTGATTTTGATGTGGTGTTGTGGCTGCCCTGGTGCCGATGCCCGGGTGTAGTGGGGTCTGTGGCTGTCTTTGTGGGCTCTCTGTCCCGTCCGCTCTCATCACCTGCTGTGACGCAGTCATTTTTCTAAAGTGTGTTTTTCTAACAGTTGTGCCACAGTTTTTTATGGCATTAGAAATGTCATTTTATGGTGGTGTGTTTTTAGAATTTGAAGTTGGCTTCAAATTTGAAGTTGGTAGAAACACTATTTTTTTCTTAAGATTTATTTATTTTTGTTTAAAAGACAGATTTACAGACAAAAGGAGAGACAGAGAAAGATCTTCCATCAGCTGGTTCTCCCCAAGTGGCCACAAAAGCTGGAGCTGTGCTGATGCGAAGCCAGGAGCCAGGAGCTTCTTCTGGGTCTCCCACTTGGGTGCAGGGTCCCAAGGCTTTGGACCGTCCTCAACTGCTTTCCCAGGCCACAAGCAGGGAGCTGGATGGGAAGCGGAGCATCTGGGACATGAACTGGTGCCCATGTAGGAGGCTGGTTTTTTTTTTTTTTTTTTTTCCAAACAAACATTTTCAGAGACTGAGGACTGTCAGGAAGGCATTCTGTTGCCCTGTGTGGTGACATGGTGACACCCTTAGAAGGTGACACACTGTCAGGATCCTAGTTCTGTTTGTGTTTCTGGCAGGCTGCTCACTTTTCATTTTTACAATCTACCTTCCAGCCTTAATTCTGAATTTGCTTGTTTTGTATAATCCTTTTGGCTTGGAAACTAGGGGTGCTGTGAAAACAAAAACATTTCCTTCTTGTCAGTTTCTGGGTGGTGAGAGTGGTAAGAGTGTTTCGTGTTTCAACAAGGCTTGCTGGTCTCTGTAGTTTCAGGTTAGGGCGTGGTTGTGTGCTTGGAACTTCGAGCCCTACCTCCTGGCTTTGGGGGATGGGCAGGTCAAGAGATGGCGTTAATCGATGATGCCTGTGTTAATCGATGATGCCTGTGTACGTGATCATGTTCGGTACAGTGCCCCGAGTGACGGAGACGGGCGAACACCCGGATCCCAGAGGGTGTAGACCCCAGCAGTACAGGGGAGCCTTCCAGTCCTAGCTTGGTACCTCTTCATCTAAGTGTTCATTTGTATGGTTTGGAATAAGCTAGAACAATAATTTTAGTGTTTCTCTGGACTGCTGTCACACATTATTGAAGCTGAAGGAGGTTTCAGGAATCCTTGGCTTTGTGGCTAGAAGTGTGGAGGACTTGGAGAACCAGACAGTGGGCAGCAGGTGCCTGAGGTGAGTGTTCCACGGGCCCGAATCCTGGGCCCTGTGGAATCTACTGCTGTCTACGTAGTTAGTGACAAAATTGAATGGTAAGATGCCCAGTTGGCATCAGGAGGGAGGAAATAAAACCCCTCACTACGGAATTAGATTTTCTAGAAGATTATCTTAAAATGGATTAAAAAAACATATATGTTTCCTGGGGCTGAAAATGACACGTATTCCTGGGTTGAAAGGAGTGTGTGGCGTGAGGAGCCCTGTGATGAGCTGGGTACCAGAATGTTTTTGATTTTCGGGTATGGGAGTATTGGCCTGTGCTTCACCAGTTTCACAGCCCTAACCTGAAAATCTAAAATCCAAAATGCTCCCCTAAATGGTGGCATTAAAAAATGTTGGCTTTCAGATATAAGTGTCAGGTTACGGATGTTTAGCCTGTGTTTACGGTCATGTGTCACTTACCAAGGTTTTGTTTTGAGACGCAGTTTGAGATGGTTTTGCTGTTGTACAAACCTAGGTGTGTAGTCTGCTGCACATCTGTGCTGTGTATTAATTTTTTCCCTATGCTCATGCTGAACAAAACAGCATATAGTTAGATCCAGCACCCGAGCAAATGAGGCGTGTAGCAGCGCAGGTGCTGGAGCTATCTGAGCTTGCTGCTGCCTATTGCAGCGTGCTGTTCTGGAGTACACTGTTTCCATAAGCAGAAGATGCTCCAAAGTAATGATGCAAGTGTAGGACAGGAAGTGTGTAAATCGCAAACATCATGGTATGTACTTATATGCATTCTGCTTTTAAATGGCTGGCTTGTTAAACAGCATTACCACAGACCTGCTTGTCCCCCTTGTCACAGAGGCTGTGATGTCAGTAGGCCAGAGGAGCTTCTCGACTCCATGACAGTCTTAGGGAATCGCTGCCCATCATCCTTAGGCAGTGCAGAACTGTAATCAAATGAAAAAATTGGGGAAAATGCACTTTTGAAAATACTTTAAATGTCATGATTAGAATGCATTATGAATAGGCTTATGTTATTTCAAAAATAAAATATTCTGATTTCTGTGTTATAACTTTATCTTTCTTTTTAAAAAAATTATTGTTATTTGAAAGGCAGAATTACAGAGAGAGGAGAGACAGGGAGAGATTTTCCATCCTCTGGTTCACTGCCCAAATGGCTGCCACACCCAGAAGAGCCAAGAGCTGCTTCTGGGTCTCCCATGTGGCTACAGGAGTCCTCACACTAAGGCCATTTTCTGCTGCTTTACCAGGCCACTAGCAGGGAGCTGAATCAGAAGTAGAGCAGCTGGGAGTCGA
This sequence comes from Ochotona curzoniae, assembly GCF_017591425.1. Classification (NCBI taxonomy): domain Eukaryota; kingdom Metazoa; phylum Chordata; class Mammalia; order Lagomorpha; family Ochotonidae; genus Ochotona; species Ochotona curzoniae. The sequence goes on along the minus strand of NW_024467095.1, from coordinate 19,962,041 downwards.
ACCCACATTCATTTGGGTTACTGGCTCCACTGGCAGTAGTTTTGTATGCTGCCCCATGATGTTGGCCCCAATATATCTATCTTGAATATATTCCCTATTGTAAATATGCATTTTTGCCATCATTTTTAAGTGGGACATAGTAAGTAATGCGTTATAACTGTAATGGCACTTTGGAATTAGGGTTTTTCAGAGAGTTGTTGTTTTGTAGGATTTTAATGGGACATTAGGTCTCAGATACAGGGATTCTTTGTCTGGGGAAAACCATGTCTCCATTGTGGTGTAATTGCTTAGTCATATTTCTTGGGAGGCCCCTAAAATCTTGCAAAGCTTCCTTCTTGATTTGGAGGCTGTTCGTGGCAAATAATTTTTCAGTAGGTACCATTGTTTAACAGGTTTCCATTGGGCAGGTTGTGATATTGCAGGTTAAGCCTCTTGGGGTGTCTGTATGTGCAATGGCGTGCTGGGCATTAAGTCCTACTTCACTTCTGTTCCAACTTCCTGCTAGCGCCTTCCCCGGAGGCAGTGGGTCGTAGCTCAAGGACTAGGGTCCCCGCCCCCCATGCTGGGAAGAAGGACCGAGTTCTAGGCTCCTGGGTTTGGCTTAGGTCAGCCCATCACTTGCAGGGATTTGGGGTGTAAACCTGTCCATGGAGGATTCTCTCTGTTTCAAGATTTATTTATGTGTGAGACAGATTTTTAGAGAGAGGGAAAAGCAAAGACAGAGAGGTCTTCCATCTGCTGATTCACTCCCCAAATGACTGCAGTGGCCAGAGATGAGTTGTTTGGAACCTGAGAGCCAGGAGCTTCCCAGCCTCCCGTGTGGGTACAGTGACCCCAAGGACTTGAGCCATCCCCTGCTGCTTTCCCAGGCCATTAGTAGCCAGATCAGAAGTGGAGCAGTCAGGAATCCAGTATGTCCCCGTTGAGATGCTAGCACCTGCAGGTAGAAGATTAATGTGCTGTGCCCCTGCACTGGCCACAGGAAGGTTTTTATCATTTTGCCTTTCAAATAAATTTTTAAAAAAATATTAAACAAGCAAAAAAAGGAAAACTATTCAGCATTTGACCTAGCAATTAATATTCTACATGCTGTACTGAAATACTTGAGTATTGGCCTAGTCTGTGTTCTGTTGGCCTGTTGGAGTTGATGCTGTACTGATCTGTTTTTTCTGATTTCTTTCCGCAGGACCTTGCTAAGAAATACTCTGACAGGCTAGATTGTTGTGAAAATGAAGTAGAAAAGATAATAGAAGAAATACGTTGCAAAGCAGTTGAGCGTGGAACAGGAAATGAAAATTATAAAACAACAGGAATTGCTAGAATTGAGGTGTTTTTACCTTCCAAACTAAGAAGAGTGAGTAATTTCACCCCCATTTGTTATTAATATTTCTTTTTTGAAAGGTTTATTTATTTTTATTATACAAAAGCTAAAGCCTTTTTTTTTTCTTAAGGTTTGTTATTTTTTATTGGAAAGACAGATTTATGGAGAGAAGAGACAGAAAAAGATCTTCTGTTTGCTGTTTCACTCCCCAGGTTGCCACAACAGCTGGAATTGAGCCGATCCAAAGCCAAGAGCCAGGCAGCTTCTTCCGGGTCTGTCATGTGGTCTCAGGGTCCCAAGGCTTTGAGCCGTTCTCAGTTGTTTTCTCAGGACCCAAGCAGGAAGCTGGATGGGAAGTGGAACAGCCAGGACATGCACTGGAGCCCATAGGGATGCCAGCACTTGCAAGCAGACTCTAGCAAGAGAAATATTCTCTGGGCCTGGCAGTGTGGCCTAGTAGCTAAAGTCCTTGCCTTGCATGCACTGGGATCCCATATGGGCACCAGTTCTAATCCCGGCGGCCCCACTTCCCATCCAGCTCCCTGCTTGTGGCCTGGGAAAGCAGTTAAGGACGGCCCAAAGCTTTGGGACCCTGCACCCGCGTGGGAGACGTGGAGGAGGTTCCTGGTTCCTGGCTCCGGATCGGCACAGCACTCAATGGCCATTGTACTCACTTGGGGAGTGAATCATCGGATGGAAGATCTTCCTCTCTGTCTCTCCTCCTCTCTGTGTATCTGACTTTCCAATAAAAATAAGTAAATCTTTAAAAAATGTATATTGTGAATAAACAGTGGACTTCAGATTGCCACAATGGCCAGAGCCAAGCCGATCCAAAGCCAGGAGCCAGGAGCTTCTGGATCTTCCACATGGCTGCAGGGTCCCAAGGCTTGGGACTGTCCTCTACTACTTTCCCAGGTCACATGCTGGGAGTAGGATGGGAAGTGGAACAGCCAGGATACAAACCGGTACCCATATGGGATCCTAGCGCATGTAAGGAGAGGACTTTAGCCACTAGGCTACCATGCTGGGCCCATACCTTTGTTTTAAGTCTGTTTTCCACAGCCTTTCTGGAGTACCCTGAAATAAGAAACTTGCACATAAGTGTTCCTGACACTACTATGCACGGTAGCCAAAGTGTTACTCAGTGGGAGCCTGGGAGAGTACAGTGCAGCCGTGTGACAGAAAACTGTTAACAGAGTGGAACTCTGTTACTGTTAGGTTAGTTGAACCACAGACAGACTGAGTGCAAAAGGCTGCATGTTACATTACATGATCCCATTTATGTGGATTGTTGCGGATAGGAAAGCCTGTAGGGGCAGCAGAAGGCTGAGGGCCTGCAGGGCCTGGGAGCCAGGGAAAGGGAAGAAGTTAGGGGGTGCACTATGACATTTGGGGGATGATTGGAATGCCCTGAAATTTGATTATAATTCTTGCTGGTGGTCACTGGTCATCCCTGCCTGCTGGTGGGCCTTGCTGGTGCCCCTGAATGACAATCTGGGTTATGTTTTCTAAATTGTTTCTCCAGGTGGAAGAAACAATTTTTTTTTCGTTCTTAACCAGTGTCCTCCCTTCAGCTAATGTCTTCTCATTAGCTTTCCTGATTTCATAGATCATGTAATAACACCAGAAAGTGTTACATTCAAGTGAATTTTGTTTTGTTTGTATTGGCTTTGAAAAGGATAGGAAGAACCTGATGGAGACCCGACTGGATATCAGTGGCAGAGAACTGAGGTCCAAGTAAGTATATGTGGGTATGTGTCCCAGGTTCTCACTTCCTCCTTCTGTGGTATTTTGTAAGATAGGTGGGGCACGCATTATCTTTATTTTTAAGAAAAGGAAATAGAGGCTTTGAGTTGGAAGAACTTACTCGGACTCAAGATGTGTAGGGAAGTGGTACATAGAACTTCGTTCTTTTTACTTCCTGGTGTAACTTCGGATCAAATGAGTCGTCCGTGCCCAGCAAATAGTAGGTACACAGTTCATGTTTGAATGGAAGGAACATGTGAGTGATAGAGATAGCAGACAACCTGGTATTTGGCACATCGTTAGTTCTGAAGTGTAATCCTTAGCATGCCTTGACCTTCAGCACAGTGTTTTAGCTTATTTCAGGCTGTTGGACCAGCCATTAGGAAAAGTAGACCTGACTATAGCACACTCGTGGAGTCTTAACTGGAAGGCCTGGGCAGTTACTTCTTCTGCTGTTAAATTGTTATGTGACAAGTATTTTGAACTGCTGCCAGAACCAACCATAGAGTGGGTTTTGTCAACTAATTTTTATTGTTTTCTTTTTCTTCTTTGGTCCAATCAGGCTGTTGCATTGATTGTATTGGATGGATGTGTCATTGGTCTAGCACACATAAATAGCAGAGAGCTTGGGACAGATTCCGTAGGAGCTCCTCGCAGGATTCCACAGAGGGGAGAAGGGCCAGGTTTTCTCCTGACATACAGCAGGGACCTTCCCATGAAAACAGCCACATCACACCGTGATGTCCACTTTCTGGGGAAGGACCCATCTCTTATACACTATGAAATAGCTGTTTGTTAAGTTAGCTTTATTGAATTATTTTTAATTTTTATAAAATGTATTTATTTTATATACCGGAGTCCACATCTGCTGGTTTTGTCTTCATGCCCACACAGTAAGGGTCAGAGCCGGGCACCAGGAACTCTGTCCAAGTTGTCAATGTGGATAGCATGATCCTGATTAGTTGAACCGTGACCCCCAGCTTCCCAGGGTCTCTGTGGGCAGGAAGCTGGAATTAGGGACTGGACTTAGGAGTGAAGCCCCAACACTGTGATATGGGACCCTGGCGTGTTTGCTGCTCGGCTGACTACCTGCTCCAGGCCAGCTTTCTTGTAAAGTGATGTTCATGAGTGAGCAGGTTGATATCTGAGTGTCTCTGAGTAAGAGGTGCAAAACAACTATCATGTTTAACATCTTCTAGTGGATACTAGCATTGTTTTCCTATGGTTTTCACTGGTTTTATTATTTTGCAGAATAGCTGAAACCTTTGGATTTCAAGAAAATTATATCAAAATTGTCATAAACAAGAAACAGCTCCAACTAGGTATGTTATGGCAAGTATGCAAGTTTTCCCAGACAAACTAATACAGAAATAATGAGTTTGTTTTTTTCTTGGCTTTATGACACCTACAATCCAAACCCAATTATTTTGGACTTTTACTAATATAAGAATGTGTAATAGAAAATAACTTTCCAGTATTTGCTATATGCTGTTTCCTAATGGGAAAAGAAAGATACTGACTCTTGATCTGACGAAGTGTTGCTGAGTGGAAATCTAGATGTACTGAGAGAATGAGAGGGACTCCAGTAAATTCTGCCTGAAAGAGAAGAGCTGAAGCTGAGACACCAGGGGACAGGTTGTAGTGGGGAATGTTCTAGACTAAGAGAGCTTCCCAGTGAGAGGCCCACTGAGGCTGAGTGCGAAAACTGAGGCGCTTTGCAGAGATGGAGGGCAGGCAGAAGTGCTGCTGGACCCTGTTGCAGTGTTCCCAGCCAGGCGCAGTTTTGTCACCCGGAGCTGGGGTGACACTTTGACACGGCTAGAAGCCATTTTTGGTTGTAGTGATTTGGAGGAAAGTTGTGCTACTGTCATTGAGTGGGTGCAGGAGGCCAGCTACTGCAGACAGCAGGGCAACCCTCCCGCGGGGACTGTGGGCCCAAGCCATCTCAAGTGCTGCTGTTGAGAACCCTGGGCTAGACAAGCCTTCTCCCACATGAGAGCAATGAGAAGGCATTTCTGCTGGGCAGTGACACGTGGTCATATTTTGTGTTAAAGATCGCTTTGGCTGCAGAAGGGGAGTGTGCTTCGAGGAAACACGTGTGTACTTGGGGGGACGTGAGCTGTTGTAGCAGTTGAGGCAGGCACCCCTAGCCTCCTCGCTTTGCTGTGGGTTCCTGTGGTCTCCAGAGTCATGTTCACACTTCTTGCCTTGGTGTGGTATCCTATGACCCCTGTGGATATACTTGCCTTCCTTTCTAGCATCCCATCTCTAGCCATTTCCCATTAAATGTGTATGTGGAGCTGTCAAAAAGTTCCTGAAAAAAATGCCAGCTATGAAGACACTGTACTTAGATTTCAAAAATTTTAGTACCAAAATGAATTTACCTTTTGGTTTTGTTTCTCCGTGACTTTTGAGGCACTCTAGTCTATACGGGCTAAGGACCAGTTTTGTTTTTCGTCCAGTGTCCCTTGCCACACAGCCTGCCTAGTGATCCACAGGTGCAGGCCCCAAGGCTTTGGGCCGTCCTCAGCTGTTTTTCCAGGCTACAAGCTGGGAGCTGGGTGGGAAGCAGGGCCACTTGGGTTAGAACTGGCACCCACATGGGTGCCAGCACATTCAGGGTGAGGACGTTAGCCGCTAGGCTACCCTCTGGGCCCATTTAAGCACCTTCTTAACAGATGTGTGGCATGGTGGTTTGCAGATGTTAGTGCAGGTTTAGTACAGGTTCTGTATTTCATTTAATACCAAAAATGAACTATTGCCTGATTGATATGATGGTTCTTTTGATAACATGGCAGTTTGGGTTTTTACAGAAAACAGCCTTGAAGAACAAGGAGTGACTCACAATGTAAAAGCGATGGTACTTGAGTTAAAACAGTCTGAAGAGGACGTGCGGAAAAACTTCCAGGTGGAGGAAGAGGAACAAAATGAGGCTGAATTAAAAGAAAAACAGATTCAGAGGACCAAGCGAGGACTCGAGATCCTTGCAGAGAGAGGTATGGGGACCTGGGGCGTACAGCCTGCAGTGCTGCAAGGTGGCAGGAGGGCGTCGGTGCCGTCAGGCCGCTGACTGGTGCACTGATGGGGTTCCTCCTGTGTTTGCAGCTGAGATGGTCGTGGATCCTGAGACGACACCATACTTAGATATAACTAATCAGACGGGCAGATCAATCCGAATTCCCCCGTCAGAAAGAAAGGTGAGTACCTGTCTGGGTTTGTAGTCAGAAACAGAAGTGGCTTTCTAGTTGTTTTACCTTGGGGATGTCATGAGAGAAACAGTTGTTTGCCTCCAAACTTGTCAGTGGAGAAGAGAGCCGTGTGGTGAGTAGTTGCGTGCGGTAGGCTTCAGCTTCCTGTAGTGTGCTGTGAGTTGTATACAGCAGTCGTTTTCTGCCATGCCTCAGTGACATGACCCACTGGCTCCCTGTGGCTGCAGCTTTGGTTTGATTTCCTCTCCTAGGGAGATGTGTTCCCTAAGTGAGGATCAGACTACGGGGCTGGAGAGAGAGCAGCAGGTGGTCCCAGCCCCTCGCTGCCTCCTCATGCCCCATCCCTGTCATGGGAGCTGGAGGTGACAGCACTTCTGCACACCGGGCATGGCAAGCAGGCCTTCAGCTTTCTATAGCTACAGCCTGAGTTCAGTCCCTGAGCTGGGAGCCAGTGTGTCTTCGAGTGAAGAGCTGTGATGACTGGGCTAGGCTAACTTTCCTTTTTAAAGGACAATTTCAAATGGCCTTCACCTGTTTGATTCTTTTGTTTAAAATTAAGGGTTAAAGTTAACTTTTAATAGAACTTTGTGAATTGATGTTTATTTTTTTGAAAATGTTGGTGATAACCACTCACTGCTCATTTTACACGAACAGATGTAGCTTCTTTGGAAAACCGTTATTGAGCCTGACTTGTATAAAATTCAAATCTAAAAAAATATATAAGCTTAAAAAAATTTTTGGGTTAGCTTCTAAAAGTTGTTTTGGAAGTAGTAGAATTTACGATTACTTCAGGAAAAAAAAACCTGATTAAAACATGAAATGAATTTCCTTTTTTAGAATAAGTATAAGCATTATTGGCTGCCTTCTAATAAGTTTAGTCTTAAAAGTTACCAGCAGCAGGTACTAAGGTAAACTGCTACTTAGAACAGTGCCAGGCACATTAAATGCAGTGCTTGCTTTCAGTATGTAAATGAGATAATTTTTCTTAATTTTGGCTTTTTAGGTTTGAGTTATGTTTGGTTTTGTACCTTTTTTTTTGAATTAAAATGCTTTAAATATAACTTGTTTATGATATTTTAAGGTGATTTTTTTTTTAACATCCACATTTTTCCCTAGGCCCTTATGTTAGCTATGGGATATCATGAGAAAGGCAGAGCTTTCCTGAAAAGGAAGGAATATGGAGTAGCCTTGCCGTGTCTGCTGGACGCCGACAGATATTTCTGGTAGGAACCTTTGCATTTGCTGGGTACCAGCTTTAAGGAAGGTGACACACTGCACAGAGCGCACTGCCTGCCCTGCACGGTGACACACTGCACAGAGCACACTGCCTCCCCTGCACACGGTGACACACTGCACAGAGCGCACTGCCTGCCCTGCACGGTGACACACTGCACAGAGCGCACTGCCTGCCCTGCACGTCAGGTCCCCACCAGAACACAGCGGCTAGTGGAGAGAGCAGTCGTGGACTAGCCTTGTTGTGTATTTCTATTTGTTGTGTATTTCTGATTGGCCTCTTGTGTAAGTTTTACGAACATGCACACTATTCTTTTTTTTTTTTTTTAACAAAGTGCCTTTTTTTTTTTTTTAAGATTTATTTTTATTATTTTTTGATTGGAAAGGCGGATATACAGAGAGGAGAGACAGAGAGGAAGATCTTCCGTCCAATGATTCACTCCCCAAGTGAGCTGCAACGGGCCGATACTATGCCGATCCGAAGCCAGGAGACTCTTCTGGGTCTCCCACACGGGTGCAGGTTCCCAAGGCTTTGGGCCGTCCTCAACTGCTTTCCCAGGCCACAGGCAGGGAGCTGGAAGGGAAGCGGGGCTGCCAGGGTTAGAACCTGTGCCCATATGGGATCCCGGGCGTGCAAGGCGAGGACCTTTAACCACTTGTGCCACTGCGCCGGGCCCCACACTATTCTTTTGTAATAAACGTATCTGGATACTCTCTCTCTCTCCTGTTTTTTGCCGATGTGATGCAGGTCTGGTTTGTGGTTAAGTTTCCTGTCAGTTTTTCGTTTCATGTTTTTGGAGTAGACGTTGGTAGTCATTCCCCATATGCGTGTTTCATTAGAGGCTACACGATGGTGACACCCAATTAATCCTTTTGCATTTATTCCTGGAATTCTGAAAACAATTTTTTCTCACCCACTATTTGACTAAGCTGAGGCACACTTGGTTCCTTGTTGGTATTCTTATTTTCGGAATGATGTACAAGTTTTCTAACATCTTCAGCATGTGGTGGTAGGGTTTCCTTTTTCCTAAGCATCAGTATTAATTCATAGTTTCTAGAACGTTTCTGTTTCAAGCTTTAGTACTGCAATTGACAGGTGTCGTCTGAGTCCTTTGACCTATTCCAGTGGACTTCATAGTCCCATCTCTGGGGCCTGAGCTGTTTCATGCTGTTCTTGTAAGTGTTATGCCCTGGAGCAGGCATCAAGTTTCCTAAGGATTTCTGGTTCATTTGAATGAGAAATGGAACTTGGTGACTGTTACCCAGGGTTACTAAACATTTAGAAAGTAGACTTGTGCTGAGGTCCTTGCCTTGCATACACCAGCATCCCCAGATGGGTGCTAGTTCTAATCCCAGTGGCACCACCTCCCATCCACATCTCTGCTTGTGGCCTGGGAAAGCAATTGAGGACGGCCCAAAGCCTTGGCACCCTGCATCTGCATGGGAGACCCAGAGAAGGCTCTTGGCTCCTGGCTTGATATCAGTGCAGCTCTGGCTATTGCATCCACTTAGGGAGTGAATCATTGGACGAAAGATCTTCCTCTCTGTCTCTCCTCCTCTCTCTATATCTGACTTTCCAATTAAAAAAAAAAAAAAGTATACTTGACATGTGAAAATGGCTTAAAGTTAACGTTTCTGTTTGGGTCTGGTTCTCCCACATGGGTGCAGGATCCCAAGGCCTACACAAGCCAGGCCAGGCCACAAGCAGGGAGCTAGATGGAAAGTGGAGCAGCTGGAATGTGAACCCTACTTTCAGTCCAGCTCCCTGCTAACGTACCTGGGGAGCAGCAGAAGCTGGTCCGAATACTTGGCCCCTGCCACCCAAGTGGAAGATGCAGGTGGAGTCCGGGACTGCTGACGTCAGCCCACCCAGCCCCAGCTTCTGTGGCCATTTGGAAGTGAGCCAGCAGATAAGATATCCCTCTCTGTTGTTGTGCCTTTTAAGTAAATAACAATAAATCTTAAAAACAAAATTTTTATAGTTTATAAATTTATGTGATATATGGTACCAGACGTTCTTTTCTCACTCAACACTTGAGATCTAGATTTGCATTATGAATTTTAAGGGTTATCCCAGTCTAATGTGAAAGTAATCTCAATGACTGAGTTTCTCTGGCAGTGAACTGTGTTACCTTCCGCTCTGTCCCTGGGATCCTGCTGAGTGTGTAGCTTGCCCATGGGTCCTCAGAAGGCAGCCAGGCATTTAAAATCTGGCACTTTGTTTTTTTCTTTCTTGTTTTCTTTCAAATTTATTTTATTTGAAAGGCAGAATGGCAAAGGCGTGGAGATTGAGACACACACACACACACAGAGGAACAGAAACCTTCCATCCACTGGTTTACTCCCCACTGGCTGCAATAGCTTGAGCTGAGGCCAGAGCCCAGAGCCCAGTGCTCTGTTTTGGTCTCCCACAGGGGTGGCAGGAGCTCCGACACTGGGCTGTCTTCCACTGCCCACCCAGATGCGTGAGCAGGAAGCTGGATCGGAAGCAGAACCTCTCTGATATGCAGGCAGTGGCTTAGCCTGACATGCTGCAGTGCAAGTCCCGAGCCTGGCACTTTCTGCATCGTTCCCCAGCCAGGCTTAATGCGACTGAATGTGAATGCCATGTCAGAACCTTCATCACTTGAGGCATTCATTGTAGAGTGATTCTTCAGTGTGTGAAGCAGAGCTTCTCAACCATGGCTGTCCAATGGTTACAGTGACATTTTATCTAGAAATAAGACATTTGGACTCAGTCCTTGCTGGGACCCCAACATCAGTATTTTTCAGAATACAGTGCTCACATCTGGTGATTCTAATCTGTGTCAGAGCTGCAGACCGTGGCCTCTGAGCCTGGTCTCCCTGTTTGCTGAGGGCTGCTGCTGCTGCACTGTCCCTGGGTTCTGCTTCCTGCAGGGTAGTTGGGTGTACATGGGTCCTGCACGCTGGTCCTGAGCCCAAATTAATTTTTTCCCATTTGAAAAATCAGATTGTAAATATGGTTCCCTTCCTAAACATTGGTGTTGTATTTTGAAGCAATCTTTGGCAATATACCAAGCACTGAAAGAATTGCATAATTCACAGTGAGGTTTCTAACCACTTTTCCCCAGTGAGTGCTGCAGAGAGCTGCTGGATACAGTGGATAACTACGCAGTGCTCCAGCTGGATATTGTGTGGTGTTACTTCCGCCTAGAGCAACTGGAATGCCTCGATGACGCAGAAAAAAAATTAAACTTGGCTCAGAAATGCTTTAAAAATTGCTATGGAGAAAATCACCAGCGCCTGGTCCACATAAAAGTATGTTACTGTAGTGTGTTCTCAGTACATTAGGGGTATGTTTACTCCCATGGGAGGATTTAGAGACTGCTAACAAAAGGTGATTTTATTTGCACGGGTACTTGGGGGTATGCACTGTGCTCTTTTTGTTTCTAATTGAAAGGCGGAGTTAGAGAGAGGAGAAACTTAGGGGGATCTTCCATCTGCTGGTTTACTTCCCAAGTAGCTGCAGTGGCCAGAACTGGGATGACCCAAAGCCAGATGCAGGGAGCTGCATCAGAATTGGAGCAGCTGGGACTCAACACCAGTGCCCGTATGGGATGCTGGTGGAGGCTTAACCTACTGTGCCATGGTTCCAGCCTCCACTGTGTTTTAACTATTTATGTATTCATTTATATTTTACAAATCTAGCTGTTACTTTGGTGTAGGAGTGTTTAGCCCTGGGCAGTAGTTTCCTAGTCGATGATCATTCTGGCCCTAGTACAAGATGTAAGTGCAGAAAATAGACATCTGAATAATAAAGGTTCTTTTCTCTTTAGAAGGTTCATTTATGTGAAAGGTATAGTAACAGAGAAAGAGGGAGATTTCTCATTTGCTGCAGCTACCAGGGCTGGTCTCCATCCAGCTCTCGTGTGTGGCTGAGGGGCCCGTTGTCTGCTACTTGCTTGACACATTGGCAGGAAGCTGGTTCAGAAGTGGGGTCTGGATGTAGGCCTCCCAACTTGGTTCACCTCACTACACCTCAGCATCTTCCCTAAGGGAAGGGTTTTTTCAGTTGTTTGGATTTTATACCTTTTCTCTGCTGACCAGAAAGGCCGTGGTCCTAGATGGGTGGAGACAGATGCTCTGGCCCCATTTTTGTGCTTGGGGATACAAGGCATATTCTTGTGCTTGGGGCTCTTCAGCATTTGCCACCAGTGATGGTGAAGCTACAGGCGCTTTCCTGTGGAGACAAAGGGAATATAGCCATGTGTTACAGCCCTGTAATTGGAACTAAGACAGTTTTACCCTTTTCCCCCCGATAATTTTAGGGAAATTGTGGGAAAGAAAAGGTGTTGTTTTTAAGACTCTACTTGCTTCAAGGTATTCGGAACTATCACAGTGGGAATGGTGAAGAGGCCGCAGAGTACCTTAACAAGGTAGGAACGGAAGTGACCCAGTTCACCTGCTTTTCTTTTTTCAATCCCCGGTAGCTATTAATATTGTGTAATGTCGGTGTAAAATGTGGTTTGAGGGAAATAGGCATCTATTTTAAAGGGAGCTGTTTCCTGTTCTCTCTCCCTCAGATACAGCATGGTGTATTTGTATCTGTTAGGGTACAGGCAAGATTCTTGTAATAAGGAAGTGTCACAAAGACAATGACTTTAATTGCAAAGTGGTTGATGCCTCTCTCAAGTATTGTGGAGTAAACAGAACAGTTAGTGCCGCAGTGGCAGTGGGGACATCCCAGGATGCTCCGGTCAGCGCCTCACCAGTAGAGGGTGCCAGAGGGCATCCAGGATGAGCCCCTTCAGAAAGATGACCTAAACGTGGCTGCCCTCCCTTGGCTCCAACACGTTGACCCAGACTTAACCCTCAGGCCACAGCTAGCTACCCAGGAAGGTGAGAAATGCCATGTGCATAGCTCAGATTCTAGGGAGTGTTACAAAAACAAGGGGAAGTGGAAACCACTTAGCCCAGCCTGCCTCTAGTGTTACACGAAGATGAGTTATCACGAGCAGCAGTGTGGCCTGTTTCCGTGTATACTAAGTGATAATAAGTTCAGTCTCACACACTCTATTTCTTGGTGGGCTGTCTAATTTTTCTTGGGTTTTAGCTTTGTGATAAATTTTAGTGTCGCTGTAGTTACGTGATTCCGGTGTTTCTCCCTGTCTGTAGGCACGCCAGCTCTTTAAAGAACTGTATATTGATCCGTCAAAAGTTCACAACTTGCTGCAGTTGGGATTTACTGCCCAGGAAGCCCGGCTTGGCCTCAGGGCGTGTGACGGGAACGTGGACCACGCAGCCACTCACATTACCAACCGTAGAGAGGTACTCCCACAGCGTGTGGTGTGGCGGAGACCTGGTCTTGGTGTAGTTACGAAACTTACAGCAATGGCAAGCTTGTTTCCAAACTGCCTGTGTGTGTGTCCATCCATATCCGTGCTAATCCCTGGGGGGCATTAGTGACAGGGGACTCTTCAGTAGATCAAGAAGAAATTTGTTTCAGATACACCAATTTTCACACAGTGAGCTTCCCTTGGTTTTATTTCCAGCTGTGATGGCAGCTTACCCCCTAAGCGTCTCCCTCTCCCTCCTTCCCCCTCCTCTCATGCCCCTTCGGTCTGGGTATCACCATTGTATATTTCTAGAAGCTGTATTTTCCCCTGAGAAACCTCTGGGGCTTTCCCCCTGGAGCCATTATGAGAGTTTGGGATTGCATTCCTTTTTAAGATTTATTTATTTTTAATGGAAAGGCAGATTTACAGAGAGAAGGAGAGATAAAGATCTTTATCCACTGGTGTACTGCTCAAATGGCCACAATGGCTGGAGCTGAGCCAGTCTGAAGTCAGGAGCCAGGAGCCTCCTCCAGGTCTCCACGTGGGTGCAGGGTCCCAAGACTTTGGGCCATCCTTGACCTCTTTCCCAGACCCTAAGCAGGGAGCTGGATGGGAAGTGGAGCAACTGGAACATGAACCAGTGCTTGTATGGGACGCCAGTGCTGGAAGGTGGAGGATTAGCCTGTTTTGTGCCATGGTGTTGGACCCAGGATTTCATTCTTGCCTGGAAACATGAGTCAGGTCAGTGAAACAGGCAGAATTGTTATAAAAGCCAGGTTTTTAAAAATAACCATTAAAAAATTAAACTTTAGAATTTTGAAGTTGAAAGGAACCTTATGTGCACTCTCTGTTTTACAGCAGAGAGACAGGTCTTGGAATAGTTGATGATAGGAAGCATTTTCCTTCTCTGTAGAACACAAAGTTAGGACTAGGTTGTCTTGGCTCTGAACTCTAGCCACAAATGTCCAGAATCTTTTCTGTGGATACCCTTGTTTTTCTCTTTAATGACCGGCAGTCTCTCTGAGTCCTCCATGGAAGTCCTGTGGAAAGAGACCAGCCTGGAGGGCTGCGACAGGAGGGGCTCATGTCCATGGTGCTGGAGAGGGCGGATTCAAGAGTAGATGATGTGGCAAACAGTCAGAAGGGCTGTTGGATTCTGGTTTTCGTTCTTAAGGTTGATTATTTGAGAGCAGGCAATGAGTAATCTTCTCCCCGTGGGTCTTCTTCCCACATGGCCTTAACAGTCGGAGCTGGGCTGAGGCCAGAAACTCCAGCTGAGTCCCCCATATAGGTGAGAGGGGCCCATGTACTTGGGCCATCTGCTCTCTCCCCAGGCAGATCTGCAGGAAGTAGGACCAGCGCTCTGATAGGCCTGTGTTCCAGCAGCAGCTTAACCAGTCGCAGTGCAGCAGCAGCCTCCAGCTTCTCCTGGACAGCACCAGGCATGTTCGGGAGCTTTCTCCCTTCCAGTCTGTCCCGACAACCTTTCTAATCTTGTTCCCTTGCTGCACAAGTTAGCAGGTGAAGACAAACACTTTGAAATACTAAGTTCTATTGAAAAACAAGCATTACCGTTAACTGTATTTATTACCTTACTTGGTTGTTGACTAGATCTTATTAGCATTTACAACAGTTTATTGTTCCTAAAGCATTCTCACAGTGCTGCTGTAGTTCAGTTCTGCTTGTGGCACCTGTAAGGCTCTTTTTTTTTTTTTTTTTTTTTTTTTATAATATATTTCCATAGGCCCTGGGATTTTTTTTTTACCCCCTCCACATGTTCTCTCCCCAGCACTGAGTTCCCCTATGTCATTACTATAGTTGTTCATACACAATCATCTGTCCGTCGTTGTGTGCATCGACAATGGCATAGAGTTCAGCATCCTATTGTCAAGATATAGTTAAGTTTCATTGGGAGTCAACCTTTAGTCTGGAAGTGGAGATGTATACTGGATTGCATCTTTACATCTAGATATGATAGTCTCCATTACACAGTTACCATACCTCCCTTTAAATGAAAACCCACAATACAAAATCAACAACAGGAAGAAAAATAAAAAATAGAAATTTACAATGCCATGAAGTTCTCAAGAGGTTTTGATAGTTCAACAGTCCTGAATTGTTGACAGTCCCACCACTCCAATCGTGATGAGATCTTTCCAGAATCCACTAGCTGCTATGGTCCAACTTATAGTTTCCATCTGCCAGCGCCTGGTTGAAGTAGTTGATCAATTTGTTCTGTCCTCCATCCTCTGCCATGGTAGCAGGTGTCCTCTGGAGGCTCCAGTGTACTGCCATATCCTTCATGTACATTTGGATATGCTGTCCACTGCTCTGTCTGAGACACTGTGGAGGCCCAGCTCTGACACACATTCCACATTCAGACCATGGAACCTGCAATTCTCTCCATGGTTGGGGTTCTGAGTCCAGCTATTCAGTTGGTAGGAAATTGCCAAAGAAACCTCATCTGACACTGTCCCAGAATTGATTCTTGTGTGTGCTTTCCAGTACAGGGTCCGGCACAGTCCATCACCCAAATCCAGCTACGCACACTCTAGTAGTTGCAATTGCTGGGTCAATTCTGTCTCCACTCCCATGTTTTACTCAAACCAAAGGGTGTTAGAGTCCAGCCCGATCCTGTTTTCCACACAAACCAGTGGGAGCTGCAGCCTAGTTGGAGTGACCCGCAATAACTCCCACCAGGCTCGCCCCCTACCCTGGTTCCTGTGCTTGCCAAGACTGGTCCCATCTGTCCCATATTCCATTTGGCGACCTAGGAGACAGACGAATCTCATTTTACAAATGAGGACAAGATGACTCAGACACTAGCTTTTAAAGTTGAGTGGGTCATTTATGAATGAAATGTTAGCCCTTGCGATGCATGCAGCTGAGAGTCAGCAGGGTCTACTGCATTTCATCCTTCTCACTCTTCCACTGTGGGTGGAAAGTAACAGCACAAGATCAGGCCGATCTAAACAAGGGAGAGAGTGCTGGGAGTACTGGCCTGCTGTGTTGTGAAGGGTCTCGGGAGGATTTGGTTCCATGGCGTGTGCCTGGCACTGAGGGCTTGCTGTCATTTCTCTACTTCCTGTCTGAGGCAGCAGCGTCGTCCAGGCGCACCAAGGGCAGCAGTCCTTCAGGCAGCTGAGCTGCTCCTTTATCAGTCCTTTGGTCTACTCTCTGAGGCCAGGGCAGTGCTGAAACTGCAAGCTGGGCCTGGGGCAAGAGCTGGAGTTACATTCCGCAGCTTCGCCCCCTGGGGCGCTGGGATGGGCTCTCTGCACCTTAGGGAGATGACAGATGGAGGGGAAGACACAGTGACCCACAGAGCCACTGTGGGCACTCTGGGTGCAGACTTGCGGTCTGCTGCCTTCTCAGTTCCCAGGGATCTAGGTTTGAGCATTTTGATGGGTTCATTTTGAAGATGTGTAAAGATTTGTCAACTTTCACATTCTTTAATATGAGCACAGCACAGCCCTGAGTTCAGGCCAGAAGAAACTGAAGAAGCCCAGACAACTTACAGTGCTGCGACGTGGAGGGGCTGTTATGGGCAGTGTAGCAGCCACCTGGGCATCCACAGCTCATCCAGACCATGCCTGACCCTCAGCCTTGGCTTAGAACTCAGTTCTCAAGAATTGGACTGTGTACATAAGACGTGCCAGTGTAGCACTCAGCAGTCAGTCACTTGGTCTGTTTTATTTCTTTCAGCTCTGTGTATTCTCTGCATGTGTACGGAGAAGCGTCAGGGGCATTTGGTGCAGTGGTTAGGATGCCACCGGACACCCACATCTGAGCTATAGGAGTGTCTACTTCCCATTCAGGCCTTCTGCTAGGGATGCTGAAACAGTCTAGATGGTGTTTCTGGCCTTGGCCTGGCCTGGCCTGACTATTGCTGGCATGTAGGGAATAAGCCAGGAGAGAGGGGATTTTTCTCTCTTTCTTGTCTCTGTGCCTTTCAAAGAAATGCAAATTTGAAGATATGTATGAAAATACTACACTTTCTAATATGTATGTGTATGACTACAGGAAAAGTGAAGCGTTGGTCATTAGAGCGTTCTTTGAGGCTTCAGTTCAGCGTTTCCCTGTGATTAGGTAGTGCCTGAACCTTGTGTCTTACATGTTTCCCCATGCCTGAATGTTAAAGCATATTTCTGAGACTTTTAGAAAGGAATTGCAGGAAACTGTGCTGGGAAACACCGAATGGGGGCGAGGAGACGTTTTCCGTAAGTGTAGGTGGGAGTAGGTCAGAGGTGAGGGATGTGGACCAAGCCTTGGTGGCCAGTGTGGTTAGTGCATTTAGTGGGAGGTTAGGTTGTTGGCCTGGATGGGGCCTAGGCAGTTGCAGATGTGGTGGGCCGGTGCGCCACGCTACGCCCTGCAGGAAGGGCTGGGGTGAGATGACTCCTCGAGGGTGGCTGCAAGTCAGGGCTCAGGTGTGGAGACAGGCCAGGTCACTTGCTTTTCTTGAAATATTTCTTGTATCTTAAGTGGGAAACCGAGGTTACATTAAGTAAGTGGCCTTCAGACTTTGGTGGGGGTGGGGAGTGGGATGTGTCAAGTAATGGCTGACCTGCTTTTCATGCCATTTTTATGAGCATTCCAGTTTACAAGACACAGGATGCCATGGGAGGAGGAGCAGACAGGATAAGAGGCCGCTGTGGCCTTTCCAGGCTGTGGTGGCAGCACTAGGTGGCTCAGAGAAGCAGGGTTAAAGCCTGGGTTACATGGCCTTTGTCCCCTTAGGGGACACACTGGCCGTGTCGGCACCCTAAGGCCTTGCTGCCACACTGTGGCGGACCCCAAGTCCACATTCTGCCGGCAGAGGATCTGCCTTCAGCCACGGGAGCCCTGTGGGATGTGGTGCCTGCTGCAGGAGTCTGAGAGGCGTCCCTTTCCTACACAGCCTCCTCCCAGCTGGGACCTCAGGAGCACCTCCTCAGGGCTCTTGGTCTGGTGGTTCCCCTGCTGTCTGACTGAGCCAGATAGGCTATCCCTTCTTTTGTATGATTTTTCGCTTTGCCTGGAAACCCCAGGCTTCCCCCATAGCAGGAACCGGGGAAGCTTTCTGGTGACATCTCATCCCCTAACTTAGTGGGACTTTGCTCTCTTAAAGGAATTGGCCCAAATAAGGAAGGAGGAAAAAGAGAAGAAAAAACGCCGCCTGGAGAACATCAACAATCTAAAAGGAATGGGCTATTCCACACATGCAGCCAAGCAGGCCCTCCATCAGGCCAGTGGGAACCTGGACGAGGCCCTCAAGGTCAGTGCCTTGACCCTGAGCAGTGGGCCTGTCTCCCTTGACCACAGCCTCCTTGTGAGGGGTCCGAGCCCGGCCCCGGCCTACCACCTCAATCTTGGTTAGGACCTGAAGGTTGGCACACTCATGTCCTCCATCTCCTTGACAAAGCCATAGTGATGGGCCCTGACTCAGCCATGGCCCCTGGCCACTGTAGCAGAGCCCACAGCCTGGCTTTGGGGAGGGTTTCCATTTGCGGCAAGAGTTTGACATAAGCAACCATAACTGCCACAGTGGAAGATTCGCAAGGTGGTCATTCCAGTTTCAGAATACTTTTTAAAATTTGACTGTCTAGTTCTGTTTATTCCATAGTGCATGTTGGGAAAAGGGCTTCCCAAAGGATTTCTTAGAAGTGACAGAACAGGTTGGGATCCAGCTCAGTGGTGACATTACCAGAGCCCATGTCCCATGTAGTCTAAGTTCAGCTCTAGGGTCGTCAGCAGGGGCAGATGCTGTGCTGTGTCCCAGCAGCTCAAAGTGGAAGACGCCTGCCCTGGGAGCCCACAGGTTGGTGGGGGGTGCAGGGTTGCCGCTTAGTGTATGAGGGTGGGTGGTGATGGGGGACTGTGGGGAGCCCTCCAGGCAGCGAGGCAGCAGCTTGGATGGGCAGGTGCAGGTCACAGGAAGGCTGAGGCTTGGGCAGTGTGGTGACTAGTTCAGGTTGTACATTAACCAGGGTTGGGGCTTGAGGGGTTAGGGGGTACTGTGGCCAGAAACAGGGCTGGACGGTCAGTGGAGACCACGCGTGCAAGGGGCCCTTGTTAGCCCTGCGAAGGAGGCAGCAGGATCTCCCCTCCTGCCTTTTTGTGCCCATCCAGTCTCTCAGAAAGCCCCTGGGGTCAATATTTTTATGTCCATATTTGTGTGTGTATATGTATATGCACACCTTTTTTTTAACTTAAAAAAAAACACGTTTCAGCTTCTAGTTTTTTGTGTGTTGTTTGAAGTCAATGGCAAGGCTTCGTGGAGGTAGTACGCTGGCACATTCAGCCCTTGCCCCTAGCTGAAGGGAGCCTCACCAGGAGGGTTAGAGGTGGAGCAGAGCATCATGGCGCCAGGAGGCCGAGCCACAAGAATGGCCCATCTGCTTGGCGTTTGAAGTTGGGGGCGAGGCATGTTGCAGAGACCAAAGGCGGCCGAGCAGCTTCGGAACCTCTCCCATGCCCCAAAGCCTGAGCTCTGGGGAGACCGTGTGCTTCCTTGAGATTCCTGCTCTGCCTGCCTGCTCCAGAGGGCTTTGGCCTGCTCCCTCTGATCCCTGTCATGTCAACTCTGATGCGACACCTCTGATTGGAAGCCTTCCAGGGACATGGGCTGCCCCAGCCTGGGCTAGCGCCCCTGCTCCCTGACACCCTCTGCATCCTGCACTTGGCTGTTGCCCTGTGAGCAGACAGGAACTGGGCCCCACCTGGCTCCTGGCAGGTGCGCCATGTCTGAGTGTGTGCAGCATGTTCTGTGTTTGCAGATTCTCCTCAGTAACCCTCACATGTGGTGGCTGAGGGATTCCGATTCTGAAAACAACAGTCAAGAAAATCCTTCCCAGGAAAACATTGAGCAGGTGAGTGACAGCGCTGTCGGGCCTCCCTGACCTGTGCACCCCCAGTGGGGGCGAAGGGTGGTAGGACACTGGGTGAGGCTGCTGGAGCCCTGGCTCTGGGCCCCGGCGGCACCTGCCTGCCCACCTGGGTGAGGCTGTCCAGGTGTGCAGCAGTCGGGCTGGGGAAGCAGGGCAGGAAAAGGCAAAGACGGCGGCAAGAATCCTCCAGGTTTGCCTCTCCTTTTCCCCGTGTGCCACCGGTTGAGTCAGGATGGCACTGCACAACCTGTGTGCACATGGCACCCCGTATCTGGAGGTGTTACACCGGCCATGGGTGACACATTGCCCATCCTGAAAGGTCTGTCCGGGGCTTGTCAGACAGGTCTAGAGAGGCCCTTTCTAGGCTGCCCCCTGCTCTGGGTGGAGCTGAAGAGTGACTTGTCAGAAAGGACACCCATAAGCTCGCTGTGACTTCCTGTGAGAGAAGGCTGTCCTGGCTGTGCTCACAGGGCGGGGCTGGGTCAGCAGCCTGCGCCAGGTCTCACGGTCACCTGTCTCACGTCCTGTGCTCTCCCTAGCTGGTGTACATGGGTTTTGATGCAGCAGTGGCCAGCACCGCACTGAAGGTGTTCAGGGGCAACGTCCAGCTTGCAGCTCAGACCCTTGCTCTCAATGGAGGACTCTTGCCACGCGATCTGCAGCTCTCCGTGGAGGACAGTTCTTCATCCACACCATCCACGTCCCCTTCGGATTCTGCAGGTGGGTCTGAGGGCCGAGTGCTCCGGGGTCAGAGCTGACCTAAGGACTGCGAAGGGGCCTCCCTGCCCTCCCTGTGCAGGCTGCTGGGACGGCTTCCTGCCGTGACTCATGCGCTCCTGTGTATGTCGCCCTAGGAACCTCCAGTGCCTCCACTGATGAAGATATGGAGACGGAGGCCATCAACGAGATCCTGGAGGACATTCCAGAACACGAGGAAGACTATCTCGACTCGACTTTGGAAGATGAAGAAATTATCATTGCAGAATACTTATCCTACATAGAAAATATAAAGTCAGCAACAAAGAAAAACTAGTTAATGAACAAAAATCATAGTACTATGTTTCTGCTTATAAATTCTATCATTACGAAAAGCCTTATGCAGGTCTGTTCTCATGCTTGGTCTGAGTTTGTTCCATCTGCAGGTCCAGGAGGTTCAGAGAAGACCAGCTGGGGCTGGGACAGGCCTCGGTCAGCGGAGGGTCGTGGAGGAGCCGCCTCTGGCCTGCTCCCTCTCTACCTCCAGGCACTGCTCCTCTAACACCCGCTGTCTGTCCTGTCAAGGTGCTGCCAGGGAGGGGAGCGGGCTGGCCCGAGGCAGGTCTCCAGCAGGGGTGAGGCCTCAGGAGCCAGCTCCTCTGCTCCCCTGGCCCAGCTTGGCTGTGTGGCTATGGCTGCTGCCCGTCATCTGCCCTCTGCCTTGCAGCAGTCCCACCAGCTTCCTGCATCCCGCGCCCCCCCTTGCCCCCTCAGTCGTCCTTAACTCTTCATTCCAGGTGCCGTAGGGGTGCCAAGAAACCCTCACGCTGTAGTGACCAGACCAGATGGTGACAAATAGCTTTAGCC
Source organism: Ochotona curzoniae (assembly GCF_017591425.1). Taxonomy (NCBI): domain Eukaryota; kingdom Metazoa; phylum Chordata; class Mammalia; order Lagomorpha; family Ochotonidae; genus Ochotona; species Ochotona curzoniae. The sequence goes on along the minus strand of NW_024467095.1, from coordinate 19,940,803 downwards.
CTTAGTCGCATAAGGTAGTCGCTTGAAATTCAAGGTTGAAATTCAGATTTTATATGTAAACATTCATCACAAACATTTAATGGTATAAAATGGCAAAGTTTTAACTGCTGCCATATTTACTTGTGACATTTTTGGATTCTGTGGTGTTGTATCAAATTCTCTGTCAGCTAAAATATCTCTCAGAGATTGAAGTACTTTTTTCCAGGGTTTTTGGAGATTTTAGTTACTTGTAAAACTACGTGACGAGTTTTGGATTGACTCAAATAACCAATGTCAGCGCGCCATGCGTTCCTCTGTAGAAGCGTATTAAATCCTGTCTAGCACCCAGGATTCAGCCTGGGCTCCGCCAATGCCACCAAGTGCCATATGGATGTATTCCTGAGCTGCCTCTGCCAGGGTAGGCTGGGCCCCAGACCGCCATCGCAAGCACATGGCACAGTGGTTAAGTTGGCAGCATTCCATATCCAGGTGCCTGGCTCAAGTCCCGGCTGTCCTGTCTTCTGATCCGGTTTCCTGCTAGGTCACCTGGGGAGGCAGCAGGTGATGGCTCAAGTCCTCGGGTCCCTAGCCCATGTGGGAGACCTGGAAGGAGCTCCTGGCTGTGGCCCGGCTCGGCTCTGGCTGTTGGCAGCCAGCGGGGGAGTGAACCAGCAGATGGAAGGCCTGTGTTTGTCCTCCTCACTCTGTGAATCTGCCTTTCAAATAAAGATACATCTTAAAAACAAATATGTAAATAAAGAGATCTCATGGGAAAAGCAGGGCTCGGGCTGGTGGTGAAAGGGCCTCAGCAGGGAGGGGGCTGTGGGACCCGCAGGGCACGCGGGACGTGACGGTAGACTGAGGTGGTGACCCTGTTGGAGACAGTGTCAGTCTCCCTCCCGTGGATGACTGGGTCCCAGGTCCCTGTCACTCGGTTCCCTCCCAGGGGCGCCAGCAGAAAGCTGGACTGAGGCGGAATGGCCAGGACCTGAACCACACTCCTACGTGGGATGCACACATCCCGGGTGGCTACAATGCCTGCCCCTAAACTTCATTTCTCACGAGCTTTTCGAAGTGTCGCCCTAATACTCTAATTGAGCAAAGTTTCTGTGTCATGGGAAATACAAAATTATACCTAGCGTGTTGTGCTGTATGAGTACAGAGCAGTGGCTTCTGGTTTGCTCTAGGAAGGTCCCTCTCAAAAGTGGCACGCCTTAGGAACCCCACCCAGCTGGCGTGCCCAGGAGTGGGTGGTGGCACGGGTGCTGTGCTCTGTGGGATTCTACCTACACCAGAGCTGCTAAGACAAGAACACAGCGCCACCTGTGTGCCTCATGCTCTGAGGAGGGGAGTCGATGGATTTTTCCAGGACTTTTCTCTGAGGCGTGCTCACTGGCAAGTCCTCTGGCCGACCCCCACCTTGTCCTACAGTGCTACTGCGGCCTATAGGGAAGCCCCCTTTCTGGTGGCTGCGCCCTTGACTGCACCACTGGCAGGCACGTAGACCAGGAGCTGAGACGGCCATGTCTGTGGCACCCAGACGCAGCAGGGCTTGGTCCCACCCAGAAAATGTTATGTAGACCCATTTTTGCAGGTTTCTCGCAGACAAGCCGGATCCCCCCCCACACACACCATGGGGGGCCATATGGGTTCCCTGGGTTTTGCAAGTTGCCTTGGCAGCGTAATCCCCAGTATGTAAGGGCTGTCGGGCAGACCTTGCACTCAAGCCCCCCATGCACTGGGACGGTAACAGCCCCCCGTCTGCATCCAGAACTGTTCTCAGGACGACACCGCGGCAGACACCGCCTGCAGCTGCCCTCCCTGCACCCCTGGCGAGCCTGGCACTGGGGACTGCGGCAGACAAAGCACGACTAACAGCCTGGTGGTGTGAGGGCGCAGCCCGAGGCCCAAGCCCCTGCCTGCCCTCTGGGGGGTTCCTCCTGGGTATGCCCAGCTGCTGGCTCCTTGCCGGCCACTGTGTGTCCTTCTACTCTAGACTTTACTGGTGGAGGCCAGAAGACCACGGGTGCGCCAAAGCAGGGGTGGCCCCCCTACCACTGGACAGACTGTGGAGCCCCTAAACTTAACAGAAAACTGGGAACAAACAACAAACGGGGCACAAGCAAGGGCACTTCGAGCGATGTTTATTTCAGTCCTTCAGGCATGTCCTTTGGACGCACAGGTTTGCAGAAACAGGCTGGCTCAGTCGCTCTCCTAAGAGTCCTGGGATGTGGCCTCGGTAGCTGGGGGCTGGGAGGCCAGAGGGTCCGGCAAGTCCGTCAGCTAGTTCTCAGCTTGGAGAGGAAGAGGAGCCGCCCCTAGAGGCAGAGGGCAAGCGCACTCCCCCTCTCCGTCGGCAGAGGGCGTGGGAAAATGCACCCAGGTCTCTTCCCCGCGGGGCGGGCAGGCTCAGGCCGGCTGCAGGGGCGCCGCGGCGCAGCCCACCTTGTTGCTGAAAAGGCGCGAGAGGCTGCGCTTGGAGGCGCGGCGGGGCGGCGGGGCGCGCGGGCTGCCGAGGCCGCGCACGTCCCATAGCCGCAGCGCGCCGTCGTGCGAGGCGGTGTAAAGCACCTGGCCGTGCACCTGTGGGCGGGCAGTTGGCCAGCTCAGCTCGCCCTCCAAGGGGCGAACCCCATCTGCCCACGAAAGAGGATCAGGGAGGGCCCAGCCTGGGGGAAGGGGCGGTCTTCACTCACTCGGACCCAGATTCCAAGGCTCGCCCTTATTCCTCTAAGCACTCCCAGGGGAGAGGGCTTACCTGGAGGCAGTTGATGACGAATGCGTGGCCCCGGAACACCTTCTGTAACACCCCGGTCTGGGCGTCGAAGGCTCGGGCGCAGGCGTCCCCGCTGCCAGTGAACACTGCGGACACACAGGGCACCCTCTAACGGCGCAGGTGCTAGGAGAGCAGGTGGAGCCTGCCTGCCTCGCAGGAACATGGCTGAGGCTTATTTGTAACTAGGCAGACCACCCCCTCCCCAAGGAAGCAGGAGTCCTCTTCCTTGTCTCACTCCATCCCTGTGGTTGCAGGTGTAGGAGGGACCCTCCTCTATCTGCCCACCCTGAGGCCTCCCAGGCCCAGAGTCCCCCTCTGTGCTGCTTGCTGAAGCCTTGGCGATGGAACTGGGTTGTCTGCCTTGGAAGCACCGCTAGAGGTGGATGGGGATGGCTAGCAATCACCGGGTGTACTGGGGAGCTCTTCCCCTTCCCCCACTGCGGGAGCAGCCCCCCTTTCCAGCCAGAGAGGCATCCTAGGCCTCCAGGGAAGCTCAGAACCCCTGTGGTTCCCTAGCTGCAAGGGAAGCCTGCACCACCAGTCCTTCCAGTCCTTCTTGTGTGTGTATGGGGGAGGGGGGGTTCCTGCATCACAACTCAGCTGAAAGCTTCTTCATCCTCGAGGACCCAGAGGGCTTTCAGGACACCTGCTGGGCCTCACCCACTGCAGATGGGTGGGCCTGCGAGCCTGCATTTCCCACCCGTCCCAGGGCCACTGCAGGTGGTCACCCTGCAACTAGAGAGGATGCTCTCCCCATAGGCTGGGCTCTCCCTGCAGCCAGCACAGATGCCAGGATTGGCTGCAAACAAGTTGGTGTGGCAGGCATCCCTGGAAGCACAGGAGGAAAGAAGGGAAGAAGGAGAACCTTGCAAGGGTCTTTTCCTGAGCAGGAGGCTGCTACGGAGAAAGTGAAGACCCTCGTTGGCTGCAGGGACCCTGTGCACTTGCCCAACAACTCCCCTTAGGTATGGCTGGAGTGGGAGCCTGTGGGTGTCTACTTGCTTAGAACCTATGGGGGGCATTCTGGGCAAGGCTGCTTGAGAGAGCTGGACCCCAGCCTGTGTTGCCTCTCCAAGGGACTCCCAGCTCATTCGGCATCACTGGCTCCCTGTCGGTCTGCACTGTGTGACGGGGCGTGGAGAATCTCTTCATAAGCTTCAGGTTTGCTGCCCTCCCACCTCCACAAACCGATGGCTAGAGGGTCATCCTGGAACCTCCATTTCTAGTGTAGCAGGGCAGGACCCACGGAGTTTCAGCAACAGGTGCTATGCCAACTGCTGCCAGTGGGGGGCGCTGCAGGCCATTACCAGCTGCAGCCATACCCACAGCACTGTTTTTTGCCAGACTTGGGAGCAGTGCCAGTATCCAACAGGGACAAGGAACCAGAGCCCAAATCAGATAGCTTCGCCCCCAGGGCACGTCTATCTGCAGACAGCTAAAGAGGCCCTGTACCTGGCACCTGTGCTGTCCCCATCCGTATCCCCTCCCGCTTAGGAGTAGGGGGACTCGCCACACCCCACTGGTCTCTGCCACTGCTGAGGAGGCTGCTGAAGAGGCAGGGAGACCAGGATGGGAAGCAGGGAGGCCTGGGGACTCCCTTGTGGGGGGCGTGGTGAGAGTGTGCGTTGCCCTATTCACTGCTCGGTGCTGCCATCTGGGGGTGGCCAGTGTGCAAGCAGGAGGTAAGCAGATACTGGGTGAGCAAGGCCCTCTCCCCAAGAAGCTATTCTGCCCTTTTTGGTTCCCACAGGAACCCAGATTTGCCTTGGCAGCAGTGTCCTCAGGTTTAAAAAACAAAACAAAACAAAACCCTTTCTGATTCAGTCTACTTGTAGGCAGAGTGGTCAGGGAGCTCCATGCAGGCCTTTTGGGGTGATGCTTCCAGGAAAGTGATCCAAGGAAGCATCCTCAGCTAGAAGGTGCAGCCTTTCGTGCCTTTTCTTCCTTCCTGACACGGGACACAATGGCTGGCGCTCCAGCATCTAACCCTGAACCATGCGGCTTTCTCAAGAGACAGGTGCTAAGGATGCTGAAGCAGAAGCTTCGGAAGGAATCTGGGTGCCAGACAACTTTGGAGAGCCACCCATTCAGCCCAGATCACCAGCATCTGGGTCTTCCAATGCCAGGTGGGCCTTGAGTCTGGCTTGGTTGTGTAGGTACCACCACCTCACTAGGACACCACAGCGAGGAGCCCCATACTGCTGTAGGGTAAAGGTGAGGAACGGCCTGGGGGAGCAGGTGTAAGAAGTGGGGCTGGCCCTTGGGCCCCCACAGTCCAGGGAGACTGCCCAGGTCCAATGTGGGAAAACCCAACAGGAAGCAAAGCAACTGAGAGGAGCTGCCGGGTGTGCCTCGGGATACAGGATGGAGCCAACAGAGGACAGACCACTTACGGGTGCCCGCATGGTACTTGAGGGCGCTAACGCTGTGTCTGTGGGCTGAGAAGGTGCGCACATGCTCCCCGCTATCCGCCTGCCAGCACTTGACCGTCCTGTCGGCACTGCCCGAGTACACGAGGCCATCCACGAGCTGAGGAAAGGGGTAGGGATAGGGGACAGGCTTCAGTCAGTGGTTCAAAGCCCCTCCCGGCCCCAGGTCCCCCGGGCTTGTGCAGGTCTCCGTGGTGCAACAGTGAGTGAGTGGCTGCGCCAGCAGTCATCACCAGCTACAGCACCCTGAGGGCAGAGAGGCCACCTCCACAACCCATCCAGGTTGCCCGCTCCACCCACGAGAGGGACGACAGCTACCTCCTCGAAGGCCGTGGGGCAGGGGTTACAGATACACCGGTCTGCACCCACCATCTGCTCCTGTAGCCCTGGCTACCCCAGCGTCTGGAAGAAGGGCTCTCACTCAGGACTTGACACACTAGGGCTGATGGGTCAGACAATGATCTAGAAGGATCTGATGGCTAGGGGAGTATGCACAGCCATTGGAACAGGGAACTGGACAATCAGGGTTGGGCACAAGGTCACCCTGCCTGGGGCTGGCACCTGAAGGGCAGGGAGGAGGGCCAGAAGCCAGGTTCATCCTGAGCTGCTGGAGGGAAAGAAGGGCCCCAGGCTGTGGAGGCGCTCTTGCCAAGGCGGACAGGTGCAGCAGTGCCAAGGGAAGCAGCAAGGCTGTGGGAAACCAGCTGGCAGGGGCAGGCAGCATGCGGCAGGCAGGGATGCCCATATCCCATAACACAGTGTGGAGAAGGCCCAGCTCCTCTGCTTCTGATCCAGCTTCCAGGTAACGCTGGGAGGGCAGCAGGCGACGGCTGCAACACACCACTCACAGCAGAGACCCAGGTGGAGCTCCAGACTCCAGATTTAGGCCCGGCCCAGCCCTGGCTAGTGCAGGCCGTATGGGGAATGAATGAATCAGTAGAGTGGAAGCAGATGGAAGCGTGCTCTCCTCTTCCAACTAGAAAGATGAACAGATACCAGGAGCTGTCACGTGACCCTATGTTATTCAGCTCCTAGCACACTTTGGAGATACACACACCATCGTGAGCTTCAGTCCTGCCTCTTCCCCCTGTCAACAGCGAGCCCACGGGCAACCTGTTCCTCTTCTCTTCTCTGAGCCTGTTTTCTCATTTACAACAGAAGATAAAAATCTTTCTCAGAAGGTGGCCCTCCAGACACCAGCATGACGCAGACAGGGCACTGAGCCGAAGGCCAGCAGGGCCGGGCAGCTGGGGTGTTGCCCAAGATTCCCCACCTCGTTTGGAGCTCTTGAATTTGTGTCCCAGCTTAGCTTCCAATACCCGTGTCCTGCTAACGCACCTGGCAAAGCAGCAGGTGGTAGCCCAAGTCCTTGGGTTCCTGCCACCCACACAGAGCACCTGCAAGAGTTCCTGGCTCCCAGATTCAGCCTGCCACAGTTCTGGCTGCTGGGGGCCTTAGGGGAGTGAGCCAGCAGATGGAAATGTTTCTTTCTCGCACTTTCAAAGAAATATATAATAATTTTTTTAAAGATTTAGTTTTATTGGAAAGGCAGATTTACAGAGAAAAGGAGGGACAGATCTTCCATCTGCTGGTTTATTCCTCAAATGGCCACAACGGCCGGAGCTGAGCTGATTCGAAGCCAGGAGCCAGGAGTTTCTTCTTGGTCTCCCATGTGGGTGCAAGGTCCCAAGGCTTTGGGCCATCCTTGACTGCTTTCCCAGGCCATAAGCAGGGAGTTGGAAAGGAAGTGGAGTGGCCAGGACTTGAGCCAGTGCCCATATGGGGTGTCACAGTGGGAGGTGGAGGATTAGCTAGTTGAGCCACTGCAGCACAGCCCTAAGAAATACCTCATTATTTTAAATTAACCACATAAAATTAAAATGGACAAATTCCATAGCTAGTACTCGCAATGATTGCTACAAGGCATGGCACGCTCTGTGCACGCTCTGCCCACCGGCGCCTTGGGGGCTTGGTTGGTATGCCAACACTCAGGCAAGCAAAGCACGCTGGGCTGGGACACACAGCCCCCTGCCCTCAGGCTACCTCCTTGGTCACTGGTGCCTTGCTTTTCTCTCTAGACAGATCTGAAATATCCCACTCCTTTAGGGATAACATTAACACCTAATTTCAAGACCAGGACGGGGCTGACATTATGCTATAGCAGCTGAGGCCCCTGCATGCAGCACCGGCATCCCATTTGGTCACTGGTTCGAGTCCCCACAGCTCCATTTCTTTTTTTTTTTTTAGGTTTATTTTTATTATTTTTTTTTTATTGGAAAAGCGGATATACAGAGAGGAGAGACAGAGAGGAAGATCTTCTGTCCGATGATTCACTCCCCAAGTGAGCGCAATGGCCGATGCTATGCCGATCCGAAGCCAGGAGCCTCTTCTGGGTCTTCCACGCGGGCGCAGGGTCCCCAAGCTTTGGACTGTCCTCTGCTGCTTTCCCAGGCCACAGGCAGGGAGGTGGAAGGGAAGCGGGGCTGCCGGGATAGAACCGGCACCCATATGGGATCCCGGGCGTGCAAGGTGAGGACCTTAACCACTGCGCCACCGCACCGGGCCCAAGCTCCATTTCTGAACCAGCTTTGTGCTGATGCACCAACATGTTTTCAAAGATGGTCCAAGAGCTCGGACCTCTCGCCACCACATGGGAGACGCAGAAGCCACTGCCTTCTGGCTGCAGCTGGCCCAGCCCTAGCCATGGCAGCGTCCTCAAGAGGAGCTGAGATCGAAATGAGGCAAACATAAGCTGCCCAGTAATCCTGGGGACACACGGCTGCTCCAGGTCCCCCATGAGCCCCAGTCTGTTCTTTTAAGACTCCAGGGACTGAGCGCTGAGCTCAGGGAGGCATCAGCCAGACAGTGCAATGATAAACCCAGGGAAGTAGTTAGCCTGCCCAGCCTCCTCCCACAGATTCCAAAGCTGGGAGCCGGGAGCTGACTCCTGCTACCTCAAACTCATGTCTGAAGTCCTGTCCCTTTCCCAAACCCGCGCATGTCATGACCAGTATCGTGACACAGCACATTAAGCTACCATCTGCAACATCTGCATCCCTTATGGGCACCAGTTCAAAACCCGGCTGTTCCGCTTCTGATCCAGCTGCCTGCCAATGCTCCAGGGAAAGCAGAGGAGCATGGCCCAACTGCTTGGACCCCTGCACCCAGGTGGGAGACACAGAAGAAGCTCCTGGCTTCACACTGACTCAGCCCAGGCCAGTTTGTGGCCATTTGGGGAGTGAGCCCAAGTGAAGTCAAGCCTGGTTACTTTGCCATCTTGCCACCTGACCCAGCCACCTAACAGAGAAGCAGGCTGGGGGCAGGGCCAGGCAGCTCTCACCTCTAAGCAGATGACGGAGCCCTGGTGCTCCCGGAACACACGCAGCTGTTCCCCGCTCAGGATGTCCCAGGCGCGGACTGTGCTGTCCGTGCTGCCCGTGAAGGCCGTGTGGCCAGGTGCGTCCAGCACCAGGCACAGCACCGCACCCGTGTGGCCCCGCAGCGTCTGGTGGCAGCAGCCGCTGGCCACCTGCCACACCTTGGCCGTGCCGTCCGTGCTGCCTGTGACCAGCAGCCCACCGGCCGCCAGTGCCGCCACCTCCTCCTCGGCACAGGGAGCACTGGGGGGATCCCAGGGGGCGGAGTAGGCAAGTGTCAGCACACAGTTGCGGTGGCCCCGGAACTCCTGCGACACCTGGCCCTTGTCCACAGTCCAGACGCGAGCTGTGCGGTCGTAGGAGCTGCTGAAGAGCAGGTTGTTGATAACCAGGATCCTGGGGGTGGAGAGGGGTGGGATCAGGGACCCCAGGCTCCACCCTGGCTCCCAACGGACCAGCCTCAGTTGCGCCTCTGCAGCAGCCTCTTCCTGCCTAGCATTCTCCACTTCCCGAGGTCCAGCTGGGAACACTCCACCTCCAAGAAGCCGCCCTGACTCCCCTTCTGTGACTCCTCCCCATGCTGACCTGGCCTGCACCTGCAGTCTCTGGGAGTGCATGGATTCTGGGGTCAAAGCAGCCCAGTCTGGAGCTGAGGGACTGCGGGGCTGCAGGGCTGCGGGGCTGCTGAGGGGCTGCGGGGCTGTTAAGGGGCTGAGAGGCTGAGGAGCTAAGGGGCCAAGGGAATTCCTGGAAATCCCTCCTGCCTCCCATAATGCAGCCTCAGTGCCTCCATGTGGGAGGGAAGGGCTGGCACCCGGGCAGACCTACTCAGGTAGGATGGTAGTCGGCTGCCAGGTCACCACCAATCAGTTCCTCTGCAGCTTTAGCCGCAAGCCCTGGCAGGACCCCAGGCACACAGCAGGGTGGTGGTGGGAGAGCAAGGAGGAACCTGCTGTGTGGGCAGTCCTGACTCGCCCAGTAAACAACCGCTGGCCCACAGTGCGGAGCAGCCTCCGACTTCAGAGTGTTGGCACGCCCATCAGAATGCCCTTGCCCCTGCCTTAGAACACATCTGTTTCCCCTCCTGCAACTTTTGGTCTGACCTCAAGAGTGAATTCAGCAACTTTCTCCAACACCTGCCCCAGCAGGAGGCGCTGTGGGCTCCAATGGCCTTGGCTGCACCCAGCACAGGGCACTAGAGCGGCCAGGCCCCCCACAAGGAGGGGGATGTCCACGTCCAAGTCAAAGTATAGGGGTGCCTCTTCTTCCCCGACTCCTCTTTCCCCACTCCTCCTCTTCCCAACCCTCCTCACATCCCCGCGCGGATGGCACTTCTGGGCCTGGAGCCACTTCGGTTCTAGGTCTTCCATCCCTGCGTGCTATCCACACAGTGACTTGCCCAGAGAATTCAAAGACTGGGACCCTCCATTCCGCCCCGCCTCAACATCCCAGGGGCCCAGACCCCAGGGCGGGCAGACCTGTTCACGATGGACGTGTGGCCTCGGTACACCTGCAGACACTGGCCCGTGAGCGCATCCCACCTCCGGATGGTGCAGTCGGCACTGCATGTGAAAGCAGCTTCGTCTTCCAGTTGGCAGAAGGTGACGTAACTCTCATGCCCTGCAGTGAGGGGGCACAAGAGCATGAGTGGGCAGGAAGACAGCAGGCAACAGGAGTGCTGGACACACGCTGGGGACCCACTACTTTCTTTAAAACGAGGGCAACTTTCCGGAGGTTCGCACGGGGCTGGAGTCCCAGGATACGTGCAGGGCACTCCTCTGCCCCCAAACCTTCTCTACCCTTTCCTCCTCTCCTCTTTTCCCCCTTCTCCACTGAGCCTTCTTAGTCTTCAAAATTTTCAGCTGTTTGTATTCAACACAGTTAGCCCATGCAGGCAGAAGTCCAGGGGCCAAGGCTACAGCCTCCACAGCCAGACTGGCTGGACAAGATCCTTGCCCAAGGGCAAGTAAGCTCACCCTGCCGGGGATGCAGCCACGCCCATCTCAAGGGCCTGCCTCGCAGACAGTACTGTGAAAGCTGCCCTGTAGGCCACAAGAGGCTGTGACATTTGGAGAGAGACTGTGGCAGGCAGAACCAAGGCCCCAGGTCCTACAAGTGTTACTTCCTGGCAAAAGGGAATTGGCAGATGTGACCACGGAGCTTGATTCGGGGAAGGTTACTCCAGGTCTCTGGAAAGGACTCAGTATAATCACAAATGTCCTTAGAAAGCATCACGGCACTGGGCACCCGCCAAATGGACGGCCAAGTGGAGGTGGAGGCAGCCACAAGTTGGGGACAGCTGGCAGCCACACAAAGCTGGAATCCACCGGCCACCATGGTCTCCATCCTCCCATCCACCATCCTGGCCCCCTGTTGGCACTGCGATGGCAGCCCAGGGACACCAATAGCACACTTGTGGCCTCAAGTATCATGCAAGAGTCCACCTGAGCAGCTGCAAAACCCGAAGCATGCTCACTGGGTCTCTCAGCCCACATGCTTCTCCAGCAGGCTGAGGGGCAGGCTATAGCGCCTGCACTGGTCAGCTGTTGCGCGCAGCTCCCCAGGGAGAAGCCTGCCCATGGTGGCGGGGTGCCCAGGATGCTTGCAGCAGGTGCCCAGCAGGAGACTGCAGTTCAGGACAGCACACAGCACCCAGGGTCTGGGGACCCTGGGGACACGGGAGGCCTCTTAGGACAACTCAGAGGTGCCTGACAGAGACAGCTGAGAGAGCTGGCAGAGGGCGGAGGGGTGGGGCGGAGGGCCGGGGCTCAGCCACCTGTTCCTCCATCACCCACTTGCTGGACTCTGTTCTTCCTTTCAGAAGACATGCCCTGAGATCAGACAGGGTCTGTCCTTCAGGTAGAGATGTTTCCCCTGGGCCTGGGCACACAACTTTTGAAACTGAGGAAGTATATGGGAGAGGACCTGGAGGCCCAGAGTATGAAAGCAATGTGAGAACCAAGAGTCATCACACAGATGAGGAAACTGATAGATTCAAACACACACCTGTTTGAGGTGCATTTACTACATTAAGGATTTTCATTGACTTAAAAATTTGATCTTGGGCTGGTGTTAAGTCATAGTGGCTAAAGCCACTGCCTGCGATGACAGCATCCATGTGCGTGTTGATTTGTGTTCTGACTGCTCCACTTCCCTTCCAGCTCCCTGGGAAAGCAGAGGAAGAAGTCCCAAATGTTTGGGCTCCTGGCTCCTGGCTTTAGACTGACCCAGCCCAGGCCAGCCGCTGTAGCCATTTGGGATTGAGACAGAGTGGAAGCTCTCTCAGTCTCTCTTCTCTCTGTCATTCTGCTTTTCCAATAAATAAATAAATATATCTTGAAAAAAATACATTGGAAAAACTTTTATCTTGGTGTTGGATATCAGGCAGACAGACATCTAGAATCTTCTGTGTGGTTTGTGCTGGTTCATTTAGGGGTGAGTGGTCCTAGGTGGAGCCTCTTGGAAGGAGTCAACTTCCTGGGTTCTAGGAAGCAGAATTTTAATTTTTTTGTCTAATCACAGTTTTTCAATCTTCTTGGAGAGCACGTATCAGGCCCTTAAGCAAACAATGTCAGGTTCAAGCAAACACGAGAAGAAACTGTAGATTAGATTTCCCTGAAGAAAGCTGAGGGCAGATGTGTTTGGCAAAGCACAGCCCAGACTTCTGCCAGCCCCCAAGAGTTGAGAAAGCAGTTCTCAGTTGTCAACAAACTTTCCCTGAAAGCGGATCCTGAGCTGTCCCAGCTTGGCTGCTGCCACAGAGTGGGCTCAGCAGGGACCCAGGAGGGCCCACCTTGGCCCTCCCTGCAGGCTGGGAGAGCAGCAGAGGCGTCAGTGCACCTGCTGGGCCTCCTGAGGATGCACACCCAGCTGCACCCCTCCCATCCCGATGGCCGGAAGGCAAATGTGGGGGTGTTGTGAAGGTACAGCGGCGGCTGGCACTAGAGCCGCCCAACCAGGGCAGCCCCAGCCCTGAGTCCATGAGGTCACTTTATGTATGGAGAGAGACACACAGACCGTAAGCCGACAGAAGCGGCAGTGTCAATGCACGGGAGAGGCCAAAAATGAAAGAAGTTTTGTAATATATACATAAAAAAAAGTGTCTGAACTTGAGCCTAGCTGAGCCCAAGTGTCCAGTACTTAGTACTCGGCCAGCGGAAGTTGCTGCAGCACCATCAGTTTTCAAGCCCTCCCTCTCCTCCCCCACTTATATGAAAAACTACCCCAATAGGTCAGAGGTCAGAGGTCAGAGGCAGCCTTCCATGCTCCATGGGACTCCCACCCACCCGAGGCCCTCAGAGGCTGCCACCCAAGGGTCCATGCCCGCTCCGCCTGCCGCCAGGAGTGACCGAGGGAGCTCCCATCCCCCACCAAACCACACACACCTCCGGAGACTACAGCGAGCGCTTGGGCCTTCTACTGTTGGAATTGTGCAGAATAAGCAAAAACACCAAACTCAAAACAAATATTTTCATAAGGATGAAGAATGCAGATAAGATGCAGTTATGTTTAAAAGAACAGACTGAGGCTCCAGGCACTCCTGCCAAGGTAGCAGCCCTTGTCGCCTCCCTGCCTGCGTATCCCTGGACTTGCTGCAAGTTCAAAGTCAAGCTGCCCCTCCCTGCTCAGGAGCAGCAGTGAGAGCCCACTGCCGGGCAGAGAGAGACTGCGGTGGGCCCGGTGCCCCAGGGCACAGCCCAGCTGCACAGGCCTTGGACTCAGCTTCAAGGTGGGACTCGGGCAAGCGTGCTGGGCGCAGGCTAAGCTGGCACCTGTGACACTGGCATTCCACGCGAGTCTTGGCTGCTCCACGTCCAACCCAGCTCCCTGGGAAAGCAGCCCAAGCACTTGCTCCCCGGCCGCCTACATGGGAGACACAGCTGGACGTTGAGGCTTCTGGCTCCAGCATGGCTCAGTCATGGTTGTTGTCATTTGGGGAGTGAACCAGTAAATGAAAGAGCTCTGTCTCTCAAATGAGTGACAGTGGCAGGCCAGCCTGAGAGTCACATGTGGCAGGGATGGCACAGTTAATTGGCATGAGCCTCGTAGCACAGCAGGTGCCACATCTGTAGAGATAACCTTGAGCTGCTCTCCACAGCAGAGGTCTCTCCCTGCTCCCTCACCCCTGCTCTCTCCACCCAGCTCCCCTCCTGTCCTGCACTAAAGGCAGGGTGAGGGGAAGCCCCAGCAGGCTAGGTCAGGCACCCCAGGCTGACAATGCCACAGCCCTCTCCCCTGCTGACTCCAGGGGTGACAGGATGCAGAGACAGGCCCCCCCTTCCCTGCAGGGTGCAGCTCCCTTCTCCCCGCCTCCCTGGTATGGAGAGCACCAAGACCCTGTTTGCAGCCACTTGGCAAAGCACTCCCCGAGCAAGGAACACCTGTCCTTCTCTATCATCCTGTCGTTCAAATAAATAAACAGCATTCTTCATAAATGAGAATTATGAAAATTTTAGGGTCCCACTCGTGGAAAAAAACACCTGGGCTGAGGCCCAGGAACCTATATTTCCAAAGCCCTTTGAAATAAAGGCTTATGCTTGGGAAAGCAGTACAAATGGAATGAAAAGTTTTCTAGCCTATTTCAAATCTACTCTTAGTTGAGGGGCCGCCCATATCCATGACTTCGTAGGGACCAGGGGAATGTGTGTTGCTGATCAACTCCCCACACCAACTGCTAAGGAAATGACACTCCCAGACTCACCCCTGCTGTCCTTTGCGATAGCTTCGCTGCTTTATGTAAAGCCAGCAGTGTTACGACTGGCCAGTGTTGAAGCCCTAGCATCCTACAGAGGGAGAAGAGGTCCACCCCTGCTTTGGCAGATCATGGTGGGAAAGGGCAGTCTGACCCCAAAGGGTACTGGGTGTGGGGAGCTTAGTGTCTCCTCAGGGGCCCTGTGCCCGCCACTCTGGCAGGCAGTGCCCTGTGGCCCTTAGGAGAGGAGGGATAGGTAGGTGGCTGCTGCTCCCTGGGGACCAGCAGCTGCTCAATGCCAGCCCATGCCCCTTTCCTCCACAGCTCCAAAATCGGGGGTAAACACAGCTGGCCGGAGCACTTACTTCAGAAAAGCGGAGTCTAAATTTCATTTAACAGGTTTCACTGGTCGGGTGGCTCTAAGCCTCAGAACGTGGACTAACCCACAGCGAGGACAGCACTGTCCAGTACAGTGGCTGGTCACCTGGGTATCCAGAGCCGAGGCGAGGCTCTCAGAGTGAAGGTGGAACTTCCGTTGGTGCAGCGGGCGGATAGCCGATCGTAGCCTCCACAGCAGCCCAGCATCGCACCCTGTTCTTCCGCAGCTCTTACCCCTCGCCCAAAGCTCCTGGATGGCCCGACTGTGGCCCGAGCGAACGCTTTTCCACCAGCGTGCGGGGATGGTCAGGTACCGTCCTTTTTAGGAAAGGGGACGGCGGGCGAAGGTACTAAGGTGCACGTGAGCGGGCAGAAGGCAGGGGAGGGACGGGGACGCGCGGCGAGGCGGGTCTACCTTGCAGGAGCGCGCAACACTGGCCGTCCGTGGTGCTCCAAAGCCGGGCAGTGCCGTCCTCGCTGCCCGTCAGCAGACGCTGCCCGTCAGGGCTCAGGCTCAGCCAGTTGATGCCCCCGCGATGGTCAGCACAGACCCTCAGGGCTGAGCCGCCGCCCCCCATCCCGCCGGCCAGGCTCGGGGGCGAGGAGAAGCTGTGCCCTGTTAGGGAGGGGCGCTCCAGAGTCCGCGCCCCTGCTCCGCGCGGAGGCGGCCCGCGGCCATCACTGGGGAACCCAGGCACCCGGCTCTTTCTGGCGCGTGCGACACGGCAAGGCGGGGGGCGGTCAGTGACCCTGGCTCCCCACTTTCCACTCGCCTCCCGACCAGCTCACCTGGCGGAAGCGGCCCACTCGGGACCCCTCGCCTGGTGATGGGGGCAATCTCAGGAGCGCGGGAGAGAACGACCCTTTTCCCCGCACTGCCTCAGAAAACCCGCATCCCCTGGGCCCCAAGCGAGCAGGACAGCAGCGCCTCGGGCGGGGGGCGGCTGCGGGGTCAGCCCCCGGGAGCCGGGCGAGGCACCCGGGAAGCAGAGCGCCCGGAGCCCAGAGCTCCCTGCCCGGCCAGCGCCGCGCACTCGAGGTGGCGGAGTGCGGAACAATGCGGTCCAGCCTGGCTCCTCCTCAGAGACCACCCCTCACTATCCCCTCCCACTTCGCGGGCTGCGCCCCAGGCCCCACCCCGCGCTCCTGCAGCCTCCCCGCGGCGTCCCCTGGGACTTGAACTTGGCCGGTCTCCCCCACCCCCTGCGCTGGTCCCACGTGCGACCCCCCGGGGCGGCCAGACTGCGCCTCTGGGCTCTGCCCTCGGACTCCCCCATATCCCTTCGCCGTTCCCAGAGTCTGGGGCTGGGAGGAGGGAGGACAAGGCGGGTGGAAGGGTCTGGGCCCTTGAGGGGGTGGCCCCACAGATCCAGGGCGCGACCACGTCAGCCCCCAGCCCGCCCTCCGTGGACCGTCGCGCGCACAGCTCGGATTCCGCAGCGCTTGTCGCCGGGTTGGGGCGCGAGCCGCACGGCGGTGACTGCGGAGCTTCACGGGGCGGGGGTGCGGTGGGGGCGGCAGCGCTCCGCACCCCCCGCTGACCCGCACCCCCTGGCTGGGCGCGCGCCCCCGGACGGAGGTCCCTCGGGGACCTGCCCCGCAATCCCCCCAGCCCTCCTGGGGCTCTCGGCCGCTGGTTCCCGTTAGAGCAGTTCCGGTGCCGACCTCGCTGGGGGGCGGGGAGGGTGACCCCCCCTACTTGGATCTCCCAGGTCCTAAAGGTAGCAGAGTTTCCCGAACTTTCGCTGGGCTGTTTCGGGAATCCAGAAAGAAAGGCGGCGAAGGAGGCGGGTTTGCAGAGCCAGCCCCGCGGGCTCTGGGTGACCCCCAGGGCAACGGAGCCCTTCTTTTCCCTCTCCAGTGGCCTGACCAGAAAAAAAAAATCCATTCTTTCCTAGTAAATCCGGTTGAACCTCAACTTTCAGGGACGTGGGCAACGGGGAGCCAGTAAAAGGGGTTAAAGGGCCTTCGGGTGGGAGTTGCAGCCTCCGGAAGAGGGCTGGTGACCACTGGGGAGGAGGTGATGGAGGCGGGAAGCTGCTGGGGGAGGCGAGGGAGCAGGGCTGAAGAGGGAGAGGTAGCGGGCCGCTGGCTGCCCGCCAGGAGGGAGGCCTCCCGCAGGCTGCCGGCCCCTGCTGTGGATGCTGGGTCGTGCGCTGAGCTGGAGCCCACACTAAAGCCCGCTTTTGATTGCGCTGTGGCAACGTCCAGCTGGGCAGGCGGCCTGCCAGGTGTGGCCTCTGGGTGAGATGAGATGGGGGTGTGGCGGCAGTCAGGGGCTCCGCCCTGGGGGAGGAAGGTGAGGAATGTGTACCCAGGGAATTGCCAGAGGGGACAAAAGGGTGCTGACGGGCAAGCCTTCTGTCTCCTGGCGGGGGCAGGGCAGGGCCTGCCCAAGGAGCTTGCCTAGCAGTGGGCCACACCGGACAGCCACTCTGGGGACAGATTCAGTCTCGCTGAGCAAGGCAGGATATGTTGGGGTGCCTCCCACCGAGCGTGCACACACCATTTGCCTCCGGGGCAGCCCTCAGTGTGCGCAGAGCACCCAGAAGTGTCCCCCGCCGCGGGCAGTGACCCTGACCCTGACGACTCCTCACTCCTCTGTTCCTCCCCTTCCTCCTCCTCACCTTCCCATCGCCCTTTGGATCGGTGCGGGGTGGCTTCCACGTGCCAGCTTCTCTTCCTTTTCCCCATACAGGTTGTACATGACATATTCTGTTCTGGAAAATGTCTCCCCAGGTCAGGAAAGCAGCACCCCAAGTCCCTGAAGTGCGGTTCCCCTCTCCCCAGCACTGTGAGCTATCAAAGCTGGAGAGATTAGAGCCCCCTCCCAGGGCCGGGAATCCTGTGGTACCCAAGGCGCTCTGATCCCTTTGTACAGGGAAGCTGAGCTCACAGGGCAAGCTGGTGGGATGGGCACAGCCAATGGGAGGAGACCTGGTGCTGGGAGTGCCCATCCCCCCCCAGACTAGCCCTGGGGGTATTCTGGCAGCCCCTGAGGCAGTGGCATCGCCACTCTACCAATGACAGGCAGAGTGACCCCGGCTTCAGCTGCGTAGGGGAAGTGTAAAAGCCCCTGCACCTCTCTTTCTGGCTCTTCTTCCTCTGTGGCCCTCTTCTTCTTCATGTCTTGCAACCCTTCCGAGGTCGGGCTCTAAGCAAGCTCCGCCCTCCTCCGGTTACCAGGGCAACCGTCAAGATGGTGCTGTGTCAAATACCTTGGCAGGTCCTCAGACCATTCATGATGCAGTTACCACGTGACCTGGCCATTCCACGTGTACCCGAGAGAGGTGAGCCTCGTGCCTGACAGCCAGCCAGGGGAGCTCAGCGAGGCCCGTCAGGCAACGAGCACACACGCACGGGATCTGTCCAGTGTGGAATACGGTTTGGCCCCAGATAAGAGTGACCTCTGTGTAACAGTGATGCTGGAAAACATGTTAAGTGAAGAAGGTCACGTCCGTGATTCCATTCATGTGAAAAACCAAGAACGCTCGCACGTATAGAGATAGACACCTGGCCGTGGTGAGCTGGGACTGGGCCCGCAAGACTGAAAGAGCAGGGAAGCGCTGAGTAAAATATGGGGCTTGTTTTGGGGAAGATAAAATGCTGTAAATTATAATGTATGGATGATTGCCTATGTCGGTGAATATTCTGCAAACCGTTGGATGACACCTTAGGGCAGGTGGATCATCTATTTGAGCTGTCTCGCTAAAGCTGTTCGGCCCACACACGCAGTGAGACTTCACGCGACCTAGGATGGCAGCAGTTTCAACAATGGGAACCTGCACGCATTGATGCAGATGTGGAGAAATCGGAACACTCTTCCTCAGCCGGTGGGAATGGAACAATGCAGTCACTTGAGAAACCAGTTTGGTGATTCTTCCAGAAGGTTAAATGCAATGACCCAGGAACTCTACTCCTAGGTACATACCCCCACAGAATTGAAAACAGGTGTTCAAACAAGAATTTGGCCATGAATATTCATAGCAAGTCTACTCATAAGAGCACAACGTGGAAGCAACCCAAGCATTAGAGGAGTAAAGTTAGTAATGTTTGCAGAATAAAACGTGGCCAAGTGCACCCTTAGAACCCTGCACACACCTGTGTCCTGAACTGTCAGCGTTGCCAGGTCTGAGGAAGGCTGGGATCAGCACGAGGGATCCAGAGAGACCCGGAGTCTGAGCGAAGGCCTGAGCCAGGCATGAGCTGACGTGGGGGCTGGGTCTCCTCCCCGATTCCTCCTGTCTCACATCTCTGGGACAGCACTCCCAAGGGCTTGTGGTCCACACCAGTTAGGTTCAAGATCAAAAAGGGGGCAGCAGGTTGTTCGGGGGCAAAATCCCCAAACTGGACAACTTGTGTTTGCTCGTTGCCTGATGGGTCTTGATGAGCTCCCCTGGCTGGCTGTCAGGCACGAGGCTCACCTCTCTCGGGCACGCATGGAATGGCCAGGTCACGTGGTAACTGCATCATGAGTGGTCTGAGGACCTGCCAGCACCATCTCACATCCCCACCAGCAGTGTAAGGAGATTCTGATGTTCTTTTTTTCCCCTGTGGTTCACTGTTTCAGCACCTTGCAAAGGCTGCAGGGACAGAGAGGGCGAAGTATGAGAGCACACAAGGAATCTAGCCAGCTTGGCAAACTCACTTTTGTTTTTTAAAGACTTATTTATTTTTATTGGAAAAGCAGAATTACAGAGACAAGGAGAGACAGATGGAAAGATCTTCCATCTGCTGGTTTACCCCGCAAGTGGCTGCAATAGCTGATCTGAAGCCAGTAGCTTCTTCCTGGTCTCTCACACGGGTGCAGGGTCCCAAGGCTTTGGGCTGTCCTCCACTGCTTTCCCTGGCCACAAGCAAGGAGCTGGATGGGAAGTGGAGCAGCTGGGATACAAACCGGCACCCACATGGGATGCTGGCATTTGCAAGGTGAGGATTTAGCCCCTGAGCCATTGTGCTGGGCAAAGAAACTCACTCTTTCTGGCTTAGGATCAGAACACCAATCCTTTCATGAGGGCAGAGCCCCTGTGACTTTGTCCCCTCTCATTAGGCACCAGCTCCTAAAAATGTGGCGTTGGTGACTATGCTTCCAATAGGTGGATGTCAGGGGACACGTTCAAACCTCAACGCAGCATTAGGAATTCAATCTCCTTCTCAAAAAAAGGCAGTCTCCTCTGGACTGGGTCACTGCTGGCCACTTCTCTAGCTCCTGGGCCGTGAGTCAGGGAGCAACAGAGCTGCCGTTCAGAGACTGGGCTCAGAGGGGAGTTGGGGGACATGCATGGGGCTCTGTCTGGTCCCCTCACATCTGGGGCTGGAATGCCTGGGTCTTTCTGTACGCGGGAAGCCAGCTGGTAAACATCCCATCCCCGCCCCCAGCGTTTCACTTGACGACCTGTGACAGCCTCTTCTGGCAGCTCCGGAGCCGTGTCAAAGGCCAGCTAGACGAAGGGAATGTGGCTTGGAAACCGCTCTCGACATTCACCAGTTAGGACTCTGAGCTTCCGGCTGGGAGGGAGCAGCAAGGACCCACGCACGCTCCCGCCTTTCATCCAAAGCAGCCCAACAGCATACGCAAGGTCCAGGAAGCAATGGCTTTCCAGACGCCAGCCGTCAGGCAAGAAAGACAGCCGTCCCAAGGGACAGGAAAAGCCTGTGTACGGCCCGGCCCACACCACTGCCCGGGAGAGAATCTCCAGCAAGAGGGGGAATTGGATTCGATGTAGTGTCCAACCCCCATGCAGAGCTGAGAACTGCGAGGGCACAAAAGTAGTTGCCATCCCAAACATATGTAAAAGGGCTCAGTGCTGTGGCATAGTGGGTAAAGCTGCCACCTGCTGCACTGTCATCCTGTATGGGTGCTCTTTCAAATCCCGGCTGTTGCACTTCGTATCCAGCTCCCTGCTCATACACCTGGGAAAGCAACAGAAAATGGCTGCCTTATCCACGTGGGAGGTCCACAAGAAACTCCTGGCTCCTGGCCTCAGATGGGAGTGAATCAGCAAATGCAAGCTCTTTCTCTCCTCTATATATAGCTCATTCTTTCAAATAAATTATATACATATTTATATATACACACATACCATATATACACATATATAAAGGTTTGTTTAAAAAGACACAGTAACTCTGGCTACATTCCATAAGTTCAGAAACTCATGTGCAAAGGTAGTGAGGGGTCCTGGCACGGTAGCCTAGTGGCTAAATTTCTCACCTTGAAAATGCCAGATTCCCACATGGGTGCTGATTTGTATCCCAGCTACCACACTTCCCTTCCAGCTCCCTGCTTGTGGCCAGGGAAAAACAGTCGAAGGCGGCCCAAAGCCTTGGGACCCTGCACCCAGATGCGGAGACCTGCAAGAAGCTCCAGGCTCCTGGCTTCAGATTGGATCACCTCAGCTCCGGCTGTTGCAGCTACTTGGGGAGTGAACCAGCAGATGGAAGATCTTTGTGTTTCTCCTTTTCTTCGTAAATTTGCCTTTCCAATCAAAAGGAGCAAATCTTTTTTTAAAAATTAAAAAGAAAAAAAGTAGTGGAATGGAGCGTAAGGAGGATATCGGAGTGGGAGCCAGACTGACCCCCACGAGGCGAAAACAGTGTCTCCCGTGATCAGTAGTGGGTGGGGGTGACGTTCCCAAAGATCTTACCAAACTCAAACACATAGCCGCAGGCGCTACCCAAAACCTAATAGAAAAAAGAGTGTGAAAAAGAAAAAAATAGAGTACCAGTGAGCTGCCGGACACTGCAGAGAGCCTAACAAACACATTTAGGTAAGAACCCTAAATGGACACAAGAAATGCCTTGAGCCTCAAGGCAGGCCCACACGGCCAGAGCTGTACCCCGGGGATGCAGACGCCAGCAGCTCCATGCTAGTTTCTAAAACTGACTGCATAGTTAACCCCTGCCTTTGGCTGTTTTCCTGAGGCTGGAAACTTATAAAGACAAGATACCGGGGCCTCCCTGAGCAAAGGTGGCTGCACCCAAGATTGAGGGTAAGCCTGGCATGGGGGTGGAGATGCCCAATGCTGCAGGCCTCCCTTGGCCAAGCTACAGCACCTGCTGGCATATACTAGAGCCTGAGATGGAGGTGAGCTGAGCCGGAGGCCCCAAGAGCCGACGTGCAGCACCCACTGCTGGGGGGGCGGGGGGTGCCGACTAATAGCGTGTCCTTCCTTCTCAGGATCTGATATGTCAGGGACTGGGACCCTGGCTTTGGGTCATTTTCGACTGCTTTCCCAGGCCTGGGAGGTGGAAGGGAAGCGGAGCAGCTGGGATATGATCTGGCGCTCATATGGGATGCTGGTGCATGCAAGGTGAGGACTTTAGCCATTAGGCAACTAGGCGAAGCCCCACAATCTACCTTTTTTTTTTTTTTAAGATTTATTTATTTTCATTGGAATAGCAAATATACAGAGAGGAAAGACAGAGAGGAAGATCTTCCATCCCATGGTTCATTCCCCAAGCAGCCACAATGGCCGGAGCTGAGCCAATCCGAAGCCAGGAGCCAGGAATTTCTTCTGGATCTCCCATGCGGGTGCAGTTTCCCAAGGCTTTGGGCCGTCCTCAACTGCTTTCCCAGGCCACAAGCAGGGAGCTGGATGGGAAGTGGAGCAGCCAGGACTTGAACCGGTGACCACATGGCATCCTGGCGTGTTCAAGGTGATTACCTTCACTGCTACGCTATTGCGCTGGGCCCCACAGTCTACTCTTGAAGGAATTAACTGGGGTCCCCTGAGAACTGCATTAATCCCCTAAAGATACTGCCTCCCCCCTCGCCCCTGTGACCTTACCACTTTCCTCCAGACCTTACCACCGTCTCCTCCTGATATTGCCACATAGGGAGTCAAGCTTCCAGCACCTAAGCCTTTGAGAGATATCCTAAAACCAGGAAAGCCCCTCCAAGCAAGATTCGAGGGGCGGGCGCTGTGGTGCCGCAGCGTAGGCCACCCCTTGCAGTGTCACACCCTGCGTCAGCACCGCCCGAGTCCCGGCTGTTCGGCTCTGGATCAGCTTCCTGCTGATAGATCGGGAAGGCAGCAGATGACAGCCCAAGGGCTCGGGTTTCTGCCACTAACGTGGGAAAACAGCATGGAATTCTTGACTCCTGGCTTTTGGCCTGCTCCAGCCAGAGCTGTCGTGGGCATTTGGGAAGTAAACCAATATGTAGAAGATCTCTCTCTCTCTTTTTTTTTCTCCTCTCTTCTCTCTCCCTGCTCTTTAAATTTTAACCAGAAAAATGTATAAAATGCTTCATGTAAGCGAAAAGGGTGTGCACATGCTCTGCTTAAGCAAAGGAGAAAAAAATTTGAAAAGGAAAGAAGGACGGAAGGAAGGAAGAAAGAAAAAAAGAAAAGAAAAGAAAGAAAGAAAGAGTGACTCAAGGTCCAAACGGCTTCCCTGGGCAGACATGCCAACACTTGAGGATGGAACAATGCCAGCTTCCCACAAGTGGTTTCAGAAAATGAAAGATGAAAAAGAGACTTCTCAATTCATTCCATAAAACTAGTTACTATATGCCAAAATCAAAGCCATTGTGCAGAAAGGAAGTTACAAACCAACAACCATCATGGGCATAGATGCAAGAATTCTAAATTAATCTTTGATCAAGTTAAATCATAAAGATAATAGAACATGGTGAACAAATGTTTCAAGGTGGGTTACACATTCAGAAATCAATGTCTGGGCCTGGCGTGGTAGCTTAATGGCTTTTGTCCTTGCGTTGCATCAGCCAGGATCCCATATAGGCGCCGGTTCTAATCCCAGCAGCCCCACTTCCCATCCAGCTCCCTGCCTGTGGCCTGGACAAGCAATAAAGGCCAGCCCAAAGCCTTGGGACACTGTACCCACGTGGGGGGTCCCGGAAGAGATCCTGGCTCCTGGCTTCGGATTGGCTCGGCTCCAGCCATTGGGACTGCTCAGGGAATGAACCATTGACGGAAGATCTTCCTCTCTGTCTCTCCACCTCTCTGTATATTTGATTTTTCAATTAATTAAATAAATAAATTTGATTTTTCAATTAAATAAAGAAAGAAGGGAAGAAGGGAAGGAAGGAAGGAAGGAAGAGAGAGAGAGAAAGAAAGAAAGAAAGAAAGAAAGAAAGAAAGAAAGAAACAAACAAACAAACAAACACACCCCCACGTCCACAGAGCAGAGCAGAGCGGAGAGCCCAGAAATAAACCCACACATCACAGTTCATTTATTTTCCCTGAGGAGGCCAGGGTGATCCAGCGAGAAGGATGATCTTTGCACAAAACAGAGCAGAGACAACGGGGCAGCCGCACGTGGTAGAGCATGTTTGGACCTCTGCCGCATACCAAAGCTAACTCAGAGTGAAACAAGCATTTAAATGTAAGAGCTCAAACTGTAACATTCTTAGAAGAAAACATAGATATAAATTTTCATGACCTTGAATTAGGCAAGGATTGTTTAGATATGACACATAAAGCATAAGCAAACAGAGGAAAAAAGAAAAATTGGACTTGAACATGAAAAGCTTTTGTGCTTCACAATGTAGCCTCAAGACGCCGAGATGGAAGAAATACCTGGGAACCTCACGTATGAAAAAAGCTGTCCAGGGCCCGGCGCGGTGGCGCAGTGGTTAAGTCCTTGCCTTGCACGCCCGGGATCCCATATGGGAGCCGGTTCTAATCCCAGCAGCCCCACTTCCCTTCCAGCTCCCTGCCTGTGGCCCGGGAAAGCAGTCGAGGACGGCCCAAAGCTTTGGGACCCTGCACCTGCGTGGGAGACCCAGAAGAGGCTCCTGGCTTCAGATCGGCATAGTATTGGCCATTGCGGCTCACTTGGGGAGTGAATCATCGGACGGAAGATCTTCCTCTCTGTATCTCCTCTCTGTATATCCGCCTTTCCAATAAAAAATAATAAAAATAAATTTAAAAAAAAAGAAAAAAGCTGTCCAGATTGTTTCATGGAAGATTGCTTTATTATTTAAAAGGCAGATTTACACATGGGAGGCGGGGACAGAGAGAGAGAGAGAGAGCGAGCGAGCGAAACCTTTTATCCTCTGGATCACTCCCCAAATGGCCACAGCTGCCAGGACTGTGCCAGGTCAAAGCCGGGCACATGGCAGGGGGTTGCAGGGGGCCATTTAACCCCTTGCCCACAACACTGGCCTCCAGAATACATAGTTTTTTAAAACTCATGATTCCACCATAAAAGACAAATAATCCAACTTTCAAAAGGCTGAAGATTTGAGTAGACAAAGAAAATAGACAAATAACCAACACACACATTGGAGGGATACACTCCGTGTTATCACTGCATACCTAGGGAATGGCTAAAACGAGCAAGTCTGACCCTCTCAGGAATTCCTGTTGGCAACAATACAGAGCAACTAGAACATTCCATTTTTATTTTGTTTTGTTTTTTATTGGAAAGCCAAATTTTTACAGAGACTAAGATCTTTCATCTGCTGGTTCATTCTCCAAGTGGCTGCAATGGACAGAGCTGAGCCAATCTGAAGCCAGGAGCCAGCAGTTCTTCCAGGTCTCCCACGTGGGTGCAGGGTCTCAAGGCTTTGTGCCATCGTTCTCTGCTTTCCCAGGCCACAAGCAGGAAACTGGATGGGAAGTGGAGCAGCCAGGACACGAACTGGCATCTATAATGGGTGCAGGCAGATAATTAGCCAATTGAGCCAGAGCCAACTCGGATTCCGCACACATCTGATGGGCATATAAAAGGGAAAATAGTATTTTGGTTTCCTAAAAATTAACCATACACCTCCCATATGACTCACCCTTCCTGTGTTACCCAAAAGAAATTAAAGTACTTATCCATGTGGACCTGTACAGGGAGTTCCATTGTAGCTATTGGCTCTCTTTGCAACAGCTACAAACTAGAGCCAACCCAAATGTCCATCAGGTGGTGAATGGAGTGGCAGCAAATAGCCCAGTTGTAGTACGTCCTTCAGGTGGAACAGTGCCCCTCAGCCACGGACAGAAACAAAGTAATGAAGCATCGGGTGGTGCTGGGAGCCAGTGGCTGTGTCTGCTGCCTGGACTGCTATGATGGTTTCACAGGTGTACAAGTGGTAACATGGTTTTCCAGGCCTTCAGGTGTCTGCTGTTTGTTGTGCAGCCGTTAAGCCTCAGATGGAGCTGTAAACAGTAGAACCAAAAGTGCACAGGCTCACTCCCTTGGGAACCCTGGATGTTGAGTAGTGAACTCGCTCATGCGTGGCTTCCTGCCAGCCTGCCACCTGGGAGCTGCCAGCAGCTAAGTGGCCAGCCCACAGGAGTCAGGAGCCCTGCCCCAGGCTGTCGCTGCCCAGGGGTGTCCCTCAGCCCCTTCCGGCAGGCTCCTGGCTGGAGCTGGAGTCTGCCTCCTGTGCCCGTTCCTACCAGAGGGTTCCTGCCAGAGCACCTCTGCAAGTACCATGAGATTTGCTGTTGTTGTTTTTTTTTTTTTTTTTTTTTTTTTTTTTATTATTGTTGCTTACATTGTATTGTGTAGTACAGTTTCATAGGCACTGGGGATTCCCCCCACCCCTCCCATACCCCTCCCCCCATGGTGGATTCCTCCACCTTGTTGCATAACCATAGTTCAAGTTCGGTTGAGATTCATTGCTTGCAGACACATGCCTAGCATAAAGTTCAGCGTCTTATTGTCCAGATAAGTTCAGTGGCCTCTTGGGGAGACCTTCTATGGTCTGAAAATAGGTCTAACAGAGTAAAGATCCAGTCAGTTAAAAGCCCCAACGAGGCCACAGTATCAATATACAACATTATGGAATTAATTGACATAGTATTGGGTAAACAATATGTTAAAAATAATGCAAGTTCCCTTCTTCGAAACATCTGGGTTGAGACAGTATCAATGACAGGTTCAAAAAAAAAAAAAAAATAACAAACAACCAAACAAAAAATTACAGGTTAAATCAAGGCAAACATGTGGTATCTAATCTTTTGGGATTCGCTCATTTCCCTTAGCATTATAGTTTCCAGTTGTACCCATTTAGCCACAAAGAACTGCATTTTGTTTTTTTTAATAGCTGAGTAGTATTCCATGGAGTAGATGAACCAAAGCTTTCTTATCCAATCTTCTGCTGATGGGCATTTCGGTTGCTTCCATGTTTTTGCAATTACTGATTGTGCTGCAATGAACATAGGGATGCATGTTGGTTTGTCGTAAAACAGGTGTTTTGGATATATTCCTAGGAGTGCTATTGCTGGGTCATATGGTATGCAGATTTTGAGTTGTTTGAGTGTTCTCCAGACTGATTTCCATAAAGGCTGTACCAATTTGCAGCTCCACCAGCAGTGGAGTAGGGTTCCCTTTTCCCCGCATCCTCGCCAGCAAGCGTCGTTGGTGTTCTTGTTTATGTGGGCCAATCTTACTGGTGTTAGGTGGTACCTCATCGATGTTTTAATTTGGATTTCCCTTATTGCTAGGGAGCTGGAACATTTTTTCATATGTTTGTTTGCCATTTGGACTTGTTCCTTTGTGAAATGTTTGCCCATTTCCCGTGCCCATTTCTTGAGTGGCTTGTTTGTTTTGGTTTTTTGGTTGTTTTGAAGTTCTTTATATATCCTGGAAATTAGCCCCCTATCGCCTATATCGTGTGCAAAGATCTTCTCCCACTCTGTGGGTTGCTTTTTTACTTTGTTGATTGTTTCCCTTGCTGTACAGAAGCTTCTTAGTTTGATGAGGTCCCATTTGTTTATTCTGTTCTCAACTGCTATTGCTTTTGGTGTCCTTCTTAGAAAGTCGGGACCTACTCCTAGGTCTTGCAGGGTATTTCCTACATTTTCTTGCAAGAGTTTGAAGGTTTCTGGATGTAGGTTTAGGTCTTTTATCCATGTAGATTGGATCTTAGTGTATGGTGATAGATGTGGGTCTATTTTTTTGTTTCTACAGGCTATCAGCCAGTTGTCCCAACAACATTTACCAAAGAGGCCTTCCCACTTGCTTGAGCTGTCATTGGTCTTTTTGTCAAAGATTAATTGGCTGTATTTGTGTGGGTTCCCTTTTGGTGCTTCTATTCTATTCCATTGATCTTCCTTTCTGTCTTTGTGCCAGTACCAGGCTGTTTTGATAACCACTGCTCTATAGTATGTCCAGAGGTCCGGGATTGTGATTCCCCCTGCTGACTTCTTATTTTTCAGGATGGTTCTAGCTATTCGTGGTTTTTTGTGCTTCCAGATGAACTTTTGAATCATTGTATCCAGTTCCGTGAAGAATGTTTTGGGCAATTTGATTGGAATTGCATTGAAAATGTATATTGCTTGTGGTAGTATAGACATTTTAATGATATTGATTTTGCCTATCCAGGAGCACGGGATGTTATTCCATCTTTTGAGGTTTTGTTCAATTTCCTTTTTAAATAGTTTGTAGTTTTCTTCGAATAGGTCTCCTACGCTTTTGGTTAGATTTATTCCCAAATACTTCATACTTCTCTCTGCTATTTTGAATGGTATCCTGTTGGTTAGATCTTCTTCCATCTTGGTGTTATTTGCGTACACTATGGCTGTTGATTTTCGTTCGTTAATTTTGTACCCCGCCACTCTGCCAAACTCTCGTATAAGTTCTAGCAGTTTCTGTATTGAGTCTCCTGGTTTTTCTATGTATAGGATTATGTCATCTGCATATAGTGAAAGCTTGACTTCTTCGTTTCCTATACGTATGCCTTTGATTTCTTTTTCTTGTCTTATGGCCTCTGCAAGTACCTCTAGGACTATGTTGAATAGCAGTGGTGATAGCGGGCACCCTTGTCTTGTTCCAGATCTCAGTGGGAAGGGTTCTAGCTTTTCTCCATTCAGTATGATACTGGCGTTGGGTTTTTCATAAATTGCTTTGATTATGTTGTGGATTTTCCCATCTATGCCTACTTTGGCTAGAGTTTTTAGCATGAAGAGGTGTTGGATTTTGTCGAAAGCTTTTTCTGCATCTATTGAAACTATTATGTGGTTCTTGTTTTGCTGTTTTTGGATATGGTTTATAACATTTATGGATTTCCGAATGTTGAACCATCCCTGCATCCCAGGGATGAATCCTACTTGATCCGGATGAATGATCTGTCTGATGATTTTTTGAATTCTATTGGCTAGGATTTTGTTGAGAATTTTAGCATCAATGTTCATCAGAGAAATAGGTCTGTAGTTTTCCTTCTCTGATGGTTCTCTGTCCGGTTTTGGGATTAAGGTGATGTTGGCTTCATAGAATGAGTTTGGGAGGGTTGCTTCCTCCTCTATTGTTTTGAAGAGCTTGTAGAGGATTGGGGTTAGTTCTGTTCGGAATGTTTTGTAGAATTCTGTAGTGAAGCCGTCTGGGCCTGGGCTTTTTTTCGTTGGGAGATCCTTGATGACTGTTTCAATCTCTACCTCGGTTATGGGTTTATTTAATTCTGCAGTTGCCTCCGGACTGAGTTTTGGTAAGTGGTGGGAGTCCAAGAACTTTTCTATTTCTTGGTGGTCCTCAAATTTGTGGGAGTACAGTTCTTTGTAGTAATTTCTAATTATTTTCTTAATGATTGCAGTGTCTGTTGTTATGTTGCCTTTTTCATCTTTAATGCTATTAATTCTCACTTTCTCTTGTTTTTTTTTGGTCAATCGGGCCAGTGGAGTGTCTATTTTGTTTATTTTCTCAAAAAACCAACTTTTTGATTTGTTGATTTTATGTATAGTTTTTTTGATTTCTATTTGGTTTATCTCCTCCCTTGTTTTGATGATTTCTTGTTTCCTATTGTGCGTGGGACTCTTCTGCTGCTGTTTTTCCAGATCCTGGAGGTGTGAGGTTAGTTCCTGTATTTGGCGTCTTTCTTGGGCCTTGACATGCGCTCCGATTGCGATGAATCTACCTCGTAGCACTGCTTTGGCGGTGTCCCACAAGTTTTGGAATGTTGTATCAGAGTTTTCATTGGTTTCCATAAATTTTTTGATCTCATCTTTGATTTCTTCTCTGACCCAATGTTCGTTTAATAGCATATTGTTCAATTTCCAAGAGTGCGTATACTTCTTGGGGAGTTTTGAGTTGTTGATTTCCAGTTTCATCCCATGGTGGTCTGAGAGGGTACATGGTATGATACTAATGTTTTGGAAGTTGTTTAGATTCGCTTTATGTCCTATCATGTGGTCGATTCTGGAGAAGGTGCCATGCACCGCTGAGAAGAATGTATAGTCTGTGGCCTTAGGATAAAAAGTTCTATATATGTCTACTAAGTCCAGTTGTTCTATTGTTTGTGTGAGCTCTGTTGTTTCTTTGTTGAGTTTTTGTTTCGTAGACCGGTCCATTGTTGTTAGAGGTGTGTTGAGATCGCCTACAAGAATTGTGCGGGTGTCTATGTCTTCCCTTAAGTCTGTAAGTAATTGCTTTACGTAACTAGGTGCATTAAGATTCGGTGCATAAACATTAATGATGGTGATTGCTTCTTGATGGATCATTCCTTTCACCAGTATAAAATGGCCTTCCCTGTCTCTTTTGATGTTAGTTAGAATGAAATCTATCTCGTCTGAAATTAGGATAGCTACCCCAGCTTTTTTTTCTCGTCCATTAGCGTGAAATATCTTTTTCCATCCCTTCACTTTCAGTTTCTTTGCATCCTTTCTGGTTAGATGCGTTTCTTGTAGGCAACAGATGGTTGGGTCTTGTTTGATGATCCATTCTATTAATCTCTGTCTTTTGATTGGTGAATTTAGACCATTTGTGTTGAGAGTTAAAATTGAGAGGTTGCAATTTTGCCCTGCCATGTGTTTGTGTTGTGTATGTGTTGTTGCCTATGTAGTTGTCTTGTTTGTGCGGCCTTTAGTTTGGAGACCTTCTTATTTGCCAACTTTGTTTGTGATTTGCCTCCTTTTTGTCCGGGACTAGCGCATTTCTAAGGAGACTTTGCAGGGCTGGTTTTGTGTAGACATATTCTTCTAGTTTTTCTTTGCTATTGAAGTATCTGATTTCGTTCTCAAATACAAATGAGATCTTTGCTGGGTAGATTATTTTTGGTTGACAGTTGTTTTGTTTCAGGACTTGGAAGATCTTTGTCCATTCTCTCCTTGCTTGTAGGGTCTCTTCGGAGAAGTCAGCAGTAATTCTGATGGGTTTTCCCCTGTATGTGATCTTTTCTCTACTTCGTACTTGTCTCAGGATTCCTTCTTTGTCTTCATTGGAGTAGAACTTGAGCACCGTGTGTCTGGGTGAAGATCTCTTTGGATCATGTCTGTTGGGAGTTCTCTGTCCATCCTGTATGCGGGGTGGATTCGTGTTCCAAGTGTTTTGGAAGTTTTCCTGTATAATTTCATCAAGCACTGCTTGCATCCCAGATTCTCTTTCTACTCCCTCGGGGAGGCCGATGATCCGAATATTCAATTTTCTAAGGTAATCCTTCATCTCTTGCATCATTTTATTAGTTTTGCTGAGGTTTGTCTCTAGCTGTTTAATTCGCTGGGCACTTTCATTTTGTGTGTCTTCTGTTTCAGAGATCCTTTCCTCTGCCGCATTTATTCTGTTGATGAGGCTTTCAATTTTATTCTCTTGGGCATCCAGTTTGGTTTTGATTTGTTGTATTTCGGTGATTATGCGGTTCTGGTAGTCTTCCAGCTTTGTGTCCACGTCTCTGAGAAATTTTAGCATTATTTTCATCAATTCCTTTGCTGGTAACACGTCCATGTCTTCATCTCGCATCGCCGATATTGATAATGGCTTTTGGCCCATGTTTGGTGGGGTGCTGGCTCTTTCATCTGGAGCACAGCTCTTTCTAGTGGTTTTTCCCATTGCGTTGGTGTATTCTGGTAAGGCAAATGGACCCGTGTGTTGAGGGGCTGTCAGGTGCTTTCCTGTAGAGATTGGAGCCTGCAAGCGTGGTGTTGCCGGGCGTGGTAATTTTCAAGGCACCGTTGGTGCGTTCTCAGGGCCCGGGGCTGTAGAGCACCACCTTGGGGGCCCAGTGGATTCCAGGCACACTCTGGGCACCTCTTCTACAGGTGTGCCACCGCAGGGCGTGGAGGGATGGAGGCGCTCTCTGGGCGCGCCCCCTGCACGGGAATCCACAGGACGTAGAAGGTTTTATGTGCTTTCTCCCTGCGTTCTCCTTGTCAGGGACTGCAGGGTTTTTCAGAGCCCGCCTGGTGTGTCTCCCACACACAAGACTGTGGTTGAGGCACTTTCTGGGCGTGGCTCTTGTGCAGTGATTCCACCACTCGTGGTGTGTGTGTGGCTCCTCCTCACAGGACCGTAGAGGAGGTGTGACCCAGGCGCCCTGTTAAAATAACTTCTCAGCGGGATCGCACAGTGCCAGTGTGGCACAGGAGATTTCAGAGCTCTCCCGGTGTGTCGCCTACACTCAGGACTGCGGGGTGGGAGGCGAGGAATGGACAGTTCACACTATGGGAGTGGCATCTGCGTGTCAGGGACACACAGCGCTACACTTCCCAGTTCAGCACCCTCCTGACTCCTGCGCTACGGAGGCGGCTGCTGCAGGCGGGACCGCCTAGCCCAGCCCGGCGCGGCGCTCAGAGTCCTCCTGGTGCTGTCGCCCACCCACAGGGTTTCAGGGTGTCGGGGATTCCAGACTCCCACCAGCAGCCTCCGCGCGCTGAGATGCACTGGCCCACTTAGCGCAGGAAGATCTGAGGCGCTTTCCCGGGACCTTTTCAGCCACCAACACGCACCGCTGTTCCCAAGGCACAGACCTGACAGTTTCAGGTTGCGCCCCTTGTGTTCTCAGAGGCTGGAGCCTCAGCAGGGGGTGGGGAATGCGGAGGCTGCCACGTTAATCCCCAGCTCACCAAAGTCCGGCTGCTGCAGTCTGCTTCTGCTGTTGTTGAAGAATTCCGCCGGCGACGATCCCTCCGATTTCCCTGTCTCCAAGCTGGCCGCGTCTCCCGTCAGGTCGCTCTCAAAGGTGACTCAGCAGGTCTGGAGTGGGATGTCGGCTTCTCTACCTTTGCCCTGCTCCGTTCTCGTTGTTCTTCCGAGTTGTGTGGAACTTTTTGGCTCCACACTGTCCCAGGGAGTTTCACGGACCTCTCCCTACGGTTTCCTGCCGCTCCTCTTCGCTGCCTCTGCAGCACTCTAACCTTCTCTCACTGAACTCTCCCTCATAGCCTTTCTCCTACGTCGGCCATCTTCCTTCAGACCTGTTGTTGTTTTTAAAGATTTATTTCACTTATGTGAAAGTTAGAGTCTGAGAGAGGTTCCATCTGCTGATTTACTCCGGTAAGATTGCGAGCTCCAGGACGGAGCCAGGCCACAGGCAGGAGTTTGGGGCTCCATCTGGTCCCCCACGTGGATGGCAGGGATTCATGTTCCTCAGCCACCATTTCCTGCCTTCCTGGTGAATTAGCAGAGAGTTGGATCAGAAGCTGAGCAGCTGATACTTGAACTACTGCTCTGATAAAGTATGCTGGTAGTGCAGATCAACCTGCTGAGCTGTGATGTCGGCTCCGCCACATGGTTCTTGAAGCAAAGCTTGCACTTGTTGCCGAGGGGGGCTGGAAAAGCTTCTCCTCTTCCTATAAGACTCCCGAGACTTTCAAAGGTAGAGGGGGCATACGTGGGGATGTTATGGTTGTAGTCACCTCCCCCACCTGGGCAGTCCTTTCTGCCCAGCTGTGGAGCTCCCCCATCATCACCTGGAACCTGAGAGCGGCAGCGTTGCAGTGCTGTGTAACTACTCCCCTAGTAAGTCCCCTTAAAGGCCCTTGGTAGGGAGGGGCTTTCTCTCTCTTGGTCCTGTGCTTCCCTCGCCCTGGCACTCTGACTCTTGGCCTCCCCAGGACCTGCTTGCTCTCTGGCATCCCTTCTCTGAGGACAGGTAGCCCCTGAGCAGGATCCCTGTGTCTGTATTCCTCACCCTCTGTTCACTGCTTGTGTGAGTCGGTGAAGATGCTATTGCTAAGATGTTTTGTATTTCTAATGTGTGTACGTTCCAGAGTTCCAGGAGATGTGAGGTCCTAGCAGTGATGGAATGTGGGCAGAGAAGCCAGGGAAAGGTGAATGTCTGCAGCTTTGTGTGTCCAGGTTGTTCTCTGCATGGCTCAGGATAATTTACATTGCTGCGGAAGCCGGGACATAGGTCTCCAGTTTGATGGATGGATTTCACAGGAGTGACCATTTGTTCCTCTCAGGGTTTTGATCCAGACTGGATTGCCATTGTGGCTTTTCATTTGTTAATTTCTAGTGGCCACTGCTATCGCCAAGCTGGGTTAATAAAGTTCCTTAATATATCCTAGACTTGTCTGGTGTGATCTCACTCACATTCCACTATGGGGGCCAGAGAAACCTTTCCCAGGGCCCTGACTTCGTCATGCAGGTGGCTAGCCCTGGCAATCCTTTTGTAAATGCTACTTGCAACTGCCCCCTCCACGTTCTCTTCTAGCATTTCACCTGCAAAGGCCGAGACGAAGCCTCGTGTGCTTGCCACCACCGGCTGATGGGAAAGCCACGGTTTACCAGGGTGGTAGTCAACTTCCCAAACACCGAGCAAAGATGCCTACACTCAGGCAATTTCTGTAGCCTTCCACTGCCATGAAGCGTAGATTACAAGGCAGGCACCAGGCGGAGCCCATTGTGTAATAACTTCAAGCTTTCATAACAACTTGCAAAGACAAATATTATTCTGATTTGACTGATGGCGAGATGGAGACACAGAGAGGTTAAGTAGACAAAGTCGCTCAGCTGGTGAGAGGAAAGCCTTGCATCTGTTGCGTACAAAGTCTAAACGGGCTGTCCGCCCAGACACCAGCGCTTGCTGGGTGAGGAATCCAGCTCTGTGCATGAGCTGTCGAAGGCTTGAGCTCTCTGCTGGAGCTGAATTTTCCTAAAGAGAGTCATTTCAGACGATGGTCTTGCAAAAGAGGCTTCCGCCTGGGGCTAGCACTGGGGTGCAGTGAGTTAAGGTACCACCTGCTACATCAGCCTCCCATCCTGGAGCTCTGTCTCAGGTGCTGGCTGCTCTGCTTCCCGTCCAACTCCCTGCTCAGGTGCTTGGGAAGGCAATGGAGGCTAGGCCAAGTACTTGGGTCCCTGCCAACCTGTGGAGACCAGGATGGGATTCCTGGCTCTTGGCTTCCTCTCGTCCCAGCTCCGGCCATTGCAGTCATTTGAAGGGTGAACCAGCAAGGATGACCCTTCTCTGATTTTTCTCTCTCCCTGTAATATTGCCTTTCAAAGAATAAAACAAATAAATATTCTTTTTTTAAAAAAGATTTATTTTTATTATTTTTTTATTGGAAAGGCGGATATACAGAGAGGAGAGACAGAGAGGAAGATCTTCTGTCCGATGATTCACTCCCCAAGTGAGCGCAACGGCCGATGCTATGCCGATCCGAAGCCAGGAGCCTCTTCCGGGTCTCCCACGCGGGTGCAGGGTCCCAAAGCTTTGGGCCGTCCTCGACTGCTCTCCCGGGCCACAGGCAGGGAGCTGGATGGGAAGTGGGGCTGCCGGGATTAGAACCGGCTCCCATATGGGATCCCGGGTGTTCAAGGCGAGGACCTTAACCACTGCGCCACCGCGCCGGGCCCAATAATAAATATTCTTTTAAAAGAGGCTCCCTCCCCCACCCCCCCAGGAGTTCATGGTGACTGCACAGCTCTGCCCCAGCCAAAGCCCTCAGGAGTGTCAGTTGTGGGTTTGTGAGGGGCTTTGATTCTCATCTCACACAGTGAGACACCTGGGCTACAATGTGCACGTGTGTGTGTGTGTGTGTGTGTGTGTGTGAGAGAGAGAGAGAGAGAGAGAGAGAGAGAGAGAGAGAGAAGGAGAGCGTTTGAGATTAGGCGAGACCAGGAGGGAGCCTGGCCTAGCTGCCTCTGTGTTTTGTTCATTCCAGAAGATTTCTGGTTGTCCACAAAATGGTGCACTTGCTTATCCTCGGTGTGGGTTCTAAAGCCACACTTAGTCCTGGCGTAGTTAACCCTACCAAGGTCCCTTCCTGTGAGCTAGTGTCTTCCCCAGTGGAAACCGCGATGGCTGAGCCACCAGCTCTGCCTGGCTTTGCCGGGGCTGAAAGGGGAAGAAGCTGGGGGTCAGGCCAGACACGGGCTGCAGTGAAAGAACCTTGAATCTAGCGAGTTAAAACGGGTGGATTGGCAAGCTCTGCAGGGAAGGAAGTAGCCAACATCCAGATGTGAAGAGAGGCGGGTGCTGGGATTTGGGGTGGCCAGGGCCATGGGATTTGCTTCCATGGTTCTGCTGTGCACTGACCGGGCTCCAGCATGCGCTGGTCCTAGATTGGATTTCCGTGGAGAGAGGCTAATTGCTCTACCTTGGCTGAGAGCAGGACCTGGGAACGGGAAGCGGGGTCACCAGGATTAGAACCGGTGCCCATATAAGATCCTGGCATGTGCAAGGTCAAGTTGCTAGGCTACCATGCCAGGCCCCCACATATGTTTTTTAAAAATTTTTTATTTATTGAGCCTGGCATAATATCCTCGTGGCTCCTGGCTCCACCCCCAGCCTTTGCTTTCTCCTGAGCGAGATCTCTATCTTTTCAAGCAGAAGCAACATCCTACATTTCTCAGATGGCCTGGGGCCCTCACTCTTTTGACTCCTGGAAACTTCTCTTGTTTAGATAGCTCACACAAGACTGGGTCCAGCCTCTCGCCACCCTGGGTGCATCCGTGTTTGAGTGTGAGGGTCAGACTCCCAGGAGAACATCGCTCAGCCCAGTCTGCAGTGGAACACACCAGATCCCGAGTGGAGAGAAGGACTTTTCCTGAGGGAAGGGAGTCCCTCAGTCGAGGAGGCATTCCAGGGGAGTGACAGCAGTGCCGGTTCTCGGAAGAGGGCCTGACTGCACGTGGACCCTAATGGAGGACCGAGAGCAAACTTTCTGGGCCCCCACCTCAGTTCCTTTACTTTCCTGCTGGTCCCAAGGGGATGAACCTGTGTAACCCGCGACGCAGGTGCACTTGGGCAAGAATCACAGGGGCCCAATGCACTTGTGGCCACATACCCCGGCTCCCTCTCTGAGTACCCACCGTGTTGCAGGTTCCTATGTAAATGAGGGATGTTAAAAACCTCCTCTTCCACAGAAATCCTGCGCAGGCGTGGTGCCAGGGGCCCGAGCTGGGGGGATGCCATGGGCACAGCCTCCTGGAGCTCCTGTGGTTTGCTTCCCAGAGGCTCATGTGGAGGCTGCAACCCATGCATCCTGGGCTTGGGGACAGAGGACCTGTAGCCAACCTGTCATCTATTTCCACTCTCTTCCCCAATACAGTCTGCAGTCCATCCAATACGGTTTTTCTTTTTTTTTTTAAGATTTATTTATTTTTATTTGAAAAGCAGATTTACAGAGAGAAGGACAGAGAGAAAGATCTTCCATCCACTCATTCACACCCCAAGTGGCCACAACAGAGTTGAGTCGATTCAAAGCCAGGAATCTCTTCTGGATCTCCCACACGAGTACCGGAGTCCAAGGACTCGAGCCATCCTCCACTGCTTTCCCAGGCCATAAGCCATAAATTGGAAGTGGAGCAGCCAGGAATTAGAACCAGCACCCATATGGAGATGCTGGTGCTCGCTAGTGGAAGGTTAGCCTATTGAGCCATCATGTTGAACCACCCACCCAACCGCCACGCCCACACACACCCTACAGGTTTTGATTGCAAACATGTTAAACCCTTTCCAAAGGGGAACAAAGCTCTATTGGGCACAGCCCCCGGTCTGAAGGCTGGGGGAAGAAGTCTCTGGCCAAACACCAGGTGGCCGGCAGGGGCCATGAGGGACGGGAGGGGCCAGGGAGAGCAGGCTGCGGAGGATGGGGAGGGCAGGGAGGGGCCGTGGGGACCTTGGCGAAGCAGCCGCAGGGGTTCCAGAGGGAATGTTTTTCCTGTGGTCAGTCTGGGCCTGATAAACAGCACGTTGGGAGGAGGTGAGGGCGGGGGGCGGGGGCTGCTCAGCAGGGGCCTGGCCGGGAAGGGGCCCCAGGGCCTGGCCGGCTGGCTCCCCAGACCACAGAGTGGAGACATAACTATGTGAGGCATGTGGACTTTCGTCTCCCGTCCTCGACCCCCTGGACGGAGTTCAGATGAATTACAAGGCTGCCCACAAACGCTGCGGTGGGAAGCTTGTTTGCCTTCCTGCAGAAGCAAAGCAGATTTGCTGCCAGATTAGGGAACAGGGGCTGGGGTGAGGGGGGGTCACCCAGGAGAACCAAGCCTGCCCAAGAGGCCTTAACTCAGTATTAATGAGGTGCTCAGAGCCGGAATAGAGGGAGCACTTGGGAGAAACCTCCAGGAATTTGCCTGGAAGAGACCTGCTGGCCTGGTTGCTTCCCTAGACCCTGCCAGAGGTGCCCGCAGGCCTGTCAGGTCCCTGTGCACCTGTTTACAACAAGGTGGACACCTGAGGACCCGGAACTCGACCAGCAGGTGGCATCATAGTGGGTGACAGTGAGGTTGTGGCTCGAGCCTGGGTCTCGGGGCTCTTCCTGCTGCTGACCAGCCCATGTGGTCCCATCTCAAGGGGCAGTTTGGCTTGTGCAAGTAAATTTGG
Source organism: Ochotona curzoniae (assembly GCF_017591425.1). Taxonomy (NCBI): domain Eukaryota; kingdom Metazoa; phylum Chordata; class Mammalia; order Lagomorpha; family Ochotonidae; genus Ochotona; species Ochotona curzoniae. The sequence continues at coordinate 19,902,729 of NW_024467095.1, read as the reverse complement.
TCAGTCCAGCAAAGGAGAAGGATTTGAGTTCATCCCACAAAATATGTGTCCCTGTATGTGGGCAAGCGCGGTGAGCGGGGAGGAGCCCAGGGGTCGACCACCCTAGGCTTGGTCCTGACTGCTGGCTGAGCCCCGGTGCCATGCTTAACATGCATCTGGCTCCCTCCGTTGGACAGTGTGACCCTAAGCATGTCCCCAGCCACGTGCTGCTGGGCACAATGAATGAGGGCACACCGATCCTTCCTCCTGCAGAGCCTGGCACAGAGTCCATGCTCAGGCAGTGTCTGTTCGCAGCGTCATCATCATCATTATCACCATCACAGCAGGCAAAGGAGTGGAAGGTCCCACATCTGGGCCAGCTGTACACTGCTCATCTTGGAGGCTGGAGGGCACTGACATACAAGGACACACGCCAGCCTCAGCAGGGTCTCCCTTTGGCAGATTTACCCACCCAAGGGGGAACAGTCCAGCTGAGCTACAAAAAAAGTACCACTCCCCCATCTAACTGGCAGGTAAGTGAAAGCAAGGGTGGGTGGGCTGCATTGTGGCACAGCAAGCTGAGCTGCTGTCTGCAATGCAGATTCAGGTCCTGGCTGCTCCACTCCCGACCCAGTTTCCTGCTATTGAGCCTGGGAAAGCAGCAGATGGCCCAAGTGCTTGGGTCCCTGATGGGGCTCCAGGCTCCTGGTTTCAGCCTGGTCTGGCCCTGGCCACTGAGGCCATTTGGGGAGTGAACCAGAAACCAGTGGATGGAAGATCTTTCTCTGCCTCTCTTCTGTGTTTCTCTCTCTGTATATTTATTCAAATAAATCAGTCTTTTTAAGAAAAGAAAAGCTAAACTAGGGCACGCCTTGCCATCATCCATCCTCCCACCTCAGGCTCTGCTGTCAGAGATGGGACCCAGGAAAGGCAGCTGGTACCTTACTGGATCTTTGGGGCCTCCACCTGAGCCTCCAGCACCCACGGGGCTGGGTTCAGGGTCAGCTCATGGGGAGAGAAGGCAGCCACCCTGCGCACACACGCGCACCCTCTCCTGGGAGGGCTGGACGCTGGCTGGCGGTGTGGGTCCTGACTCTGCTGCCCAGGGGCAGCTTGGAAGGGACCTCCCAGCACTCTCACAGAGTGGCCCCCACGTGTGTGCTCTGAGTGAATCCTGTGACCCTAAACATGCCCCTTCTCACCTTGCCCCATTTCTCTCTCTCAGCAGGGAATGCCGACCCTTATCCAATCCACCCAGGCCCTGCGACAGAGCCCAGTCCCCTGGCGATTCTGCCCGGCTCTCCCCAGTCCCTTGCGCCTGGCCCCTGGCAGTCACCGAGTCTCTGTTTCAGCTGCACATTAACTCTAGATTCTAACCGCCTTCCCGGTGAAGGGGAGGGGATCCCGAGGGCGGGCTGCCTTTCACCCACTCGATAAAAGCCGCAGCCAGACGCCAGGGGCAGAGCTGGCCTAATGCTGACCAGGTAGGAGGTCAGCATGCAGGGAAGGGAGTCTTGATTGTGTGTGGCATTTGCAAAGCTGGTTTAGGAGCCACGGCCAGGACGTGGTGGACTACCTGGTCCTGCTGCCAGCTAGGCTTTGGTCCCGCCCCAGGGCACAGCAGCCATCTCTGGACTCCCAAGTCTATAAATCTGCCCAGGAGCCCCTGAAACCTGACATGGGGGCCTCCTCTTGGGACTAACTGAGGCTTTCACACCCGCAGGCTCCATTCCAGACTCTGGAAGGGGCTTCGGGCCAGGAGCCAGCTGGGTCACCCCCAGGGGCCGGCACGTTTCCCTTACAGAGATCTTCGCTCTCTCACTGAGGGGCAGAGCTGGTCCCAGATGGGGGTGGCACTGGGGACTAGAAGTGTGGAACCTTTTATTCCCACACTGCTCTCCTTGCCTGGATCCCAGGGGTTCCAAATGCGCCCCACCCCCACACACGCACACCCATGCTCCAGTTCTGGGTGTGCGACCCTACCCAGACTCCAACTCACCCCTGAAGACGGCCTAGCCCACAGAAAGCCTGTAGACTGCCTCTTGACACCCGGCAGGGGCACCTGGAGCTGGGGTCTGCCAGACCCGGCCCTGCCCTTCACAGAGCTGGAGGGAGGCCAGCTGCTGTCCATCCCCGTTTCCCTCCCGGAAGGTGTCTGCCTGCCCTCCTCCCTCCACATTCCCTTGGTGCACCTGCTCTTGCAAACACATTCAAGCTGGCTTGTCGCCTTCTCCTGTCAGGCAGGGGAGGAGGGACTCCTTTATGGCCACCCAGGCCAGGATCAAGAGGACAGCACTGAGACGCATACACACAAACCCTGGATCTGGCCCCAAGCCCCAGTCGCTGAGTCAGGGAGAGGCGGGGCCCCAGGGGAGTTTGTGTTTGGCCGCTGGCCAGCCTCCTGCTGCCCTGGTCCTCTCTCACCCTCTCCCCTCCTAGGTCCCCGCTGCTTGGGAGGAGCCCTTGATATTTGTAGCCAGGGCAGAGAGGAAATATTCGGAGCCAGCTCGGTATCCATCTTCAGGACTTTTATTGCCCCAGGTTCCGCGACCCAGGCAGGGCTAGAAAAAGTTGACCACCCTGCGGAGTGACTGCACGCGGGCACTGTGGGCCTCCCAGTCGGAGAAGCTGCGGAAGTCACCCCTCTCCACCACGTACATGCGGCCACGGTAGCTGGGCTCCTCGTACAACACCCACCTGGAGGGCAGGGGAGGGGGTCAGGTGGGCTCCAGAACTCCGCTTCCCCCCGACCCTCCTTCAGCCCCACCCCCACCCCAATCTCAGCCCCACCCCAGCCCCACTCCCACCCAAGCCCACCCCAGGCCCTGCACCCACCTCAGCCCCAGCCCCACACCAGGCCCACTGAGCCACCTTGTTCCAGTAGTTACTGATGTTTTGAAAAACCCACCCTTTCACTGCAGGGACCAGGTGTCATTGCATGTATGTCTATTCCTCATGCCAGCCCCACATGGCCCCTTCCCTTCCCGGTGAGGGGCAAGGAGTACCTTGTGCAGACAGCACCCCTGCCCTTGGCACAGCCGGGAGAGCAGGCACAAAGGGGCGAGTGGAGGCAAGCTGGCTGGGCCCCTGCCAGAGGGGCAGGGCTGGCCTGGTCACTGCACCTGCCCTCCCTGCACTGGTTCTCACCACCTCCAAGCCACAGCTGGGGTCTAGGGGCAGGGCAGGGCAGGAATGGGCTGATTCCTCCCAAGCAGTGTCCTAGGCCACCTTGGAGCTCGTGTGCATGTCCCCTGGAGGAAGGAGCAAGGGAAAGGAGGGGCCCTGACAGGAGTGCCACCATCCCAGGTCACCGTGTCACCATCAGAGAGCTTCTCCTTGGTACCGGCTCACATGCGCTCAGAGTTAAGTCAGACCCCGGAGTCCAGCACAGCAGCTTCCAGTTAATTCCTGCCCTCAGAGCCTTGTCTCCTCAAAGGCAACTGGAGGTAAAGAAGATCCTACACCCTCACAGCCACAATCTCAGGCCAGGGAACAGGGCTTGGGCCCCGCAGCCAAGCCCCTGCTGCCTCACCCGGGGGTCGGGCTCCATTCTCAGCTTCACTCCTGCTTCCTGCTGACCTGAGGGTCCCTGGCCCGCAGCCTTGGCCTGGCTTAGTTCTGGCTAATACATTTAAGGAGTCCTCCCTCCCTCCCCTGCCACCTGCTCTCCCCGTACCCCGCAAGTCTGCTCACAAGTGTCCTGGGTGGGGACACACACACACACACACACACACACACTCGGTACCTATCTTCCGGTCTCTCTGAGATGCCGCTGTTGTGGCACAGCAAGTTCAATGGCCACTTACAATGCTGACGTCCTCCCACAGAGCACCAGTTTGAATTCCAGTTGCTCTGCTGTCAAATCTAGTTCCCTGCTACTGTGCCTGGGAAAGCAGTGAAAGAGGGTCCAAATTCTTAGGCCCTCCCTCCATATGGGAACATTTGGAGAGTCAAATAATGGACAGATTTCTCTTTCTCCCATTCTGCCTCTCTTTATGTCACTCTGACTTTTAAGTAAATACATAAAATCTCTATATAGGACCTGGTGCTATGGCTTAATTAATTAATCCTCCCCTTGCAAGTGCAACAACCCACATGGGCTCCAGTTTGTGTCCCAGCAGCTCCACTTCCCATCCAGCTCCCTGCTTGTGGCCTGGGAAAGCAGTCAAGGACAGCCCATAGCTTTGAGACCCTGCACCCATGTGGGATACCCAGAAAGAAGTTCCTGGATCCTGGCTTCAGATCGGCATAGCATCGGCCGTTGCGGCTCACTCGGGGATTGAATCATTGGACGGAAGATCTTCCTCTCTGTCTCTCCTCGTTTCTGTATATCTGACTTTTCGATAAATAAATAAATCTTCAAAAAAAAAAAAAACACCTTTCTATATAAATAAATGGAACATAATTGCCTACCTTGCTCACCTTTGACCTAAATAAATCCTGGATTTCCTTAAGCACTAAGGGGGAGATTACATGTTGAGTCTTAATATGACTCCAACCCTGGAGTCAGCAAAGCTTCCAGATCAGATAGCTGCGTGGGAAATTCTCCCCTTGACTCCCTGCCTACCACCTCCCTGCCCCCTGCTCACCCCCTGCCGATTGCTGCCCTCCTGTCCCCTGCCCCCTGCCTCCCTGTCCCCTACCCTACCCCTGCCCTTCTGCCCCTGCCCCCACCCCTGCCTTTCTGTCCCCTGCCCCTGCCATTCTGGCCGCTGCCCCCACCCCTGCCCTTCTCCCTTCTGCCCCCTGCCCCCCACCCCCTGCCCTTCTGCCCCCTGCCTTCCTGTCCCCCTGACCCCCATCCTGCCCTCCTGTCCCCTGCTCCCATGCCCCAGTGCCATCCACTGAACACAAACCTGAGCACAGCACTTTGCAAAGGGAGAGGAAGAGCAGGAGAAAGGCAGGTGGGAAGCCAGGCTCCTGAAAGAAGCTGCAGAGCAGCCAGAGGAAGGCCGCTCAGTGGGTGGGGGACAGGAGGGAGGGCCTGGCTCGGCTCAGTTCCTCCTCGCCCTCCTGCGGTCCCTCCCCTGACCACTGGCTTGTGACCATCCAGCAAGTCCCTAAACAGGAATCTCCATGGAAGCACAGGGCTCCCTCCCTCAGCCGCTTGGAGAGGGGTCAGGCTCTGGAACAGCTCGTGCACGTGGCCGTGCCTCTCTCGGGAGACACAGCCAGCTCTGAATCAGTACAGGCTTGCCTAGACAGTACCACTGCCACATCCACTGAATGCACGTGCTGTGTCTCACCCTGCGGCCAGGAATACCTCAGTCTCGTGGCTGGAGGATTGGAAAGATGGCCAGCTTGACAGTGCTCGGTAGGAGGGCAGGCACGTGGCAGGTGCACAGCAGGAATGGGGGTGCTGCCCTGGGCTGCTCGGAAGGAGGGAAGAGTGTATATAGGGATGCCGGGCAAGTACAGGGGTGACAGCTGTCTGGGAACAGGAAACAACCACTCCGGATTTGGCTCTCATTCCCATGCTACTCTGGGTCCTTCAGGGTGAGCCATCCTGAGATCCATCTGCCCAGAAGCCAATGCAGTTGATGTCTGGCTGCTCAGCAGAGAGAGCCAGCCAGTTCAGATGGCAGGGGTCAACTTTGCAGGGCAGCAGGTGGCAGGGCCGGCAGGTGCACCCCTCTGAGTGTGGGAGATTCCACTGTAAGTCCTGAGCAGGTGGGCATCTTTGGGGGAGAAAAACCAATGATGGCCCAGGCTGTCAGTACATCTGCAGGGACACCCCCTCCTTCCTCTGTTCCAGTGCTGGTGCAGCCTGGGACAGGACCCTGTGTGGCTCACAGAGGCCTCCACTGACCACCGGCTTAATGAGGCTGTGGGGGTGTCTGGGGGAGGGCAGGGCCTCTGAGATGAGGGTGGGGCAGGGCAGCCCGGCTGCCACTCACGCTCCATCGCCGTACACCTTGATGGCGTTGACACAGCTCTTGGCCCAGCCCCGGCTCTGCAGGAAGGGGCAGTCGTCCACAAACTCCATGCACTGGCCCGTGAAATTGCAGCCCTCGAAGATTTCCAGGCGGAAGTGTTCTCCGTGCTCCAGACCCAAGCGGGCACAGGGAAGAAAGAGGGAGAATGCTTGGAGCCTGACTCCCCCACCTGCATGCAGAAGGCCCGTACACCCCAGGGTTCCTGGGCCAGGCTGAGCTGGCTGGGGCACATGCTGGGTGAAGCTCCTGCATCCCAGGCCCTACCAGGCTACTCTTCCCAGACCTGAGATTCGGATGGATGAAAGAACTCCACTGGTAATTTAAAAGCGCTTCGTAGCTGCTGAACAGCTGAGAGCCCAAGTTCAGGACCAAGGTTGCTGGCTCCCTTCAAGGGCACCCCAGCCTTGCCAGCCCACTCCAGGGTTTGGCACCTCCCTTCTGGCCCACACGCCCTCAGAAAACAGCATTGTTAAAACTAGTCCAACCCTTTATAAAAGCCCAAAGCCCGAAGTCTAAAGCAAACAACAGATGTCATTAACCGAGGCCCTTGGCACCTTCACCTTGCTGTTCCTGGCACTGGTTCCCAGATCTCCTCACCATTCCCCATGCCTCTAATGATGGCAGAGAGCCTGCCCCAGGGCTCACCCCGGTTCTGCTACTGATGTGGAAGAGACGGGGATCCCACCCAGAAAGGCACTTTTCTCAGATGCTTGCCAGCGCCTCCTCCCCACCCCCAGGCTAAGGACAGGTGCACAGTGAGGCATCCTGCATCTCCCACCAGAAGGACCATGACTCGTGGTAGGTCTCTTGTGACACCCATCGTGCCATATCTGTGGGACAGTGGCCATTCCAGGGGACCTGCCCCCAGCTGTCCGCTGTACTGCTCCAGTGCCCTGCTCGTCCCAGATCAGAGTCGCAAGAGCTCTCAGAGGTGCTGCAAGGTCAGGCAGGTGTTGGGTGTGTCCCCATCCAGTTGCAAACCCAAACGAGCAGTATCTTCAGCACCTTTTTCAGTGGGCAAGTTAGCTGGATTTTGGGATGTGATGGCGTGCCTGCATGCATGAAGACTGCCAGGGCTGGGGTTAGTCTTCTTACTGTCTCTCACACTAGCATCACTCCCACCCTTCAAGATCTTTAAGCCAGGAGGCTCACACCCCCGGATTACTTGTCTTACATCTGCCCCAAGCCCAGCTCTCAGGGCCCTCAGCAGCCCCTGTGGCACACCGGACCCCGGGGAGAGGGGTCCCTCACCATCCCTACAGGCCGGCAGGAGCCCATGTGGTCGTTGTGGCCGTTCCAGCGGAGGAAGTCAGGGTAGTCGCCGTGTTCCAGGATGAACTGCTGCCCCCGGAAGTCAGGGTGGTCGAAGCAGACCCAGGCCCCACTCTCCACGCGAATGGAGTTCACTCTGCTCATGAAGCCATGGTCCTGAAAATTGTCACACTCCCCGAAAACCTCCAGCTTCCGCCCGGTGAAGTGCTTGCCCTCGTAGAACGTGATCTGCAAAGGCACAAGTGAGGGGAGTTCGTGGTCAAGGGGTCTCTCCTTTGACCTTGGTGGACTGGTGTCTGGGGGAACCCTGGCTCCCACCGAGACACCTCTGCCCAGCCCCTCCGGGATAGGCACCAGCCGCTGATTGCCGATGGGGCAGGCGGAGAGTGTGCGCTGTGCCCAGGTCAGGCTTAGGGAGCTTCAGCCTCAGCCGCTGGGAGGGCACGGTGAATGCCCCTTGAATACGCCTTGAAACTTGGGAAGGCATCCTTTTCAAACTTCCTGGGCACCTGAAAGGTCATATTTTCCCAAGAGGAAATTTCACCCACAGCTAGTGAGTCTTCACAACCCGCGCAGCTCTGGGAAAGCCTGGCTCCTGGAGCAGAGCCCAGCCAGGACCCACCAGGGAGGGGACCACGGGTCTCAGAATTGCAGGCTAGTCCCCCGCTCTCTGTTTCCCAGGTCACTCCCTGGGGACACAGATCAGATCTGGAACCTTCATCACCTCGGCTTAGCTCAGACAGTATCTAACAGACAAATGGTGCTCACAGGCTGTCCCTGTCCCCAGACAGACAACACAAAGCAGTAATCACCTCCAGTCTCACTTTCTGGCACAAAAAACCCACATTTGAACCGTGCAGGGACCCTTTGGGTTTCCTACAAGGGCGTGATCAAGGTGTCAACCAGCAACTGCTGTCCTTCGAGCCACCCCCATGTTCCAAGGGAGCATGGTGGCTTTGTCCTCGCAAGCCCCCTGGGACCAGGTATGGGCCAGAGCCCTGACCACCAGGAAGGAAGCGTGTGGCCCTGGGTACTTTGCCAGCCAAGATGTGGCCAACTCCGAGGGTCCGGCTAGGTCTGTGTGGGGCACAGGAGCAGGTGTGTGTGACACACACCAGACACACCTCGGACACACATGGCACATGCCATGGAGGGAGGCAGAACCCCTGGCTGCTGGGCTGTTTCAGCTCTGCTGCTGGCCGCGGTCACGCTGGCACCATGGGCACATGGGAATGTGGCCTCTGGTGCCCACAGATGTGAGCAGGATAGTGGCCTTGCCACGTCAAAGAAGCGGGTAGGGAGACCACGCCGGGACTCTCTGAGCCATGCCTGTCCCTCAACTCTCAATGGGAACCAGAAATTCAGACCTAAGTGTCCCTCAGGGAAAAGCCACTTCACAACCAGCCTTGAGTAAGCTGCTGGGCCCGGGGCCCGAGGGGACAGCACGGCTCAGCAGCTCTCACTGCCCACCATCCCTAACCCCGAGGGGCCCTCGGCCAGCAGCAGCTGGGCTGCCCCGCTGGAGAAGCGATCCAGCCAGCTGTTTCATGCTTGAGGTCATTACATTCAAACAATGCAAGGGATGACAGCTGTGCCCTCCCAGCCCCACAGCCGGGGGTGACGGCCCATCCAGGAACCCCTGAGGACCATCCAAGGGTCCATCTGGGGACTCCCGCCCGGTCCATATCTGCATTGGGGGTGGTTGAGGGATACACTCACCTTTCCTGAGCGCTGTGCCATCATGCTCCTCGCCCCATCCTCCACGGACCCCCGTTTATACCGGGCAGCATCCTGCTGGGTCAGCGCCGCCAGGGACAAAAGATTTGCTTGGCCGGGCACCACCGTGTTAGTGCTGTCGGGCGTGCTAAGCCTGTGAGGGGCCGCCGGACAGGCCACCGGGACTGGCCCACCACCCCCCTATGCGGCCTGCAGCCCTCAAGGCTCTGCTCGCCAGACCCCCTCTTCAGCCAGCCCACCAGGCGTGCCCCTGCTGAGTTAGCACTTGGCCTCTATGCCTCTGCTTGGGCTGGGAAGGGGCTGTCTCTGCTTCCCTCGCCTTGCAGCCCCCTGCCCAGGCCCACCTCCCCAGGCCTTGGTTCTCTGACCACAGATACAGGGAAGGTGGCTCTTGATGCCCCCCTGTCTCTGCCTTCAGGCCCAATTGGGTCCTGTGCTTTCTCAGCCCCCGCTGACTGAGCTCAGCGGCCTGTCCCCCTGCCCTCCTGCTGTCCTGGCCCTCTTGAAGGAGGTGTTGTGGGGAGTGCAGTTCGGTGACTCAACTGGCTAATCCTCTACCTGCATTCCATATGGTTGCCGGTTCATGTCCCAGCTGCTCCCCTTCCCTTCCAGCTCCCTGCTTGTGGCCTAGGAAAGCAGTCAATGGCCTTGGGACCCTGCACCCATTTGGGAGATCCAGAAGAAGCTCCTGGCTTGAGATCGGCTCAGCTCTGGCTGTTGTGGCCACTTGGGAAGTGAACTAGAAGAAGGAAGATCTTTCTGTCTCTCCTTCTCTCTGTAAATCTGCCTTTCCAATAGAAATGAATACATTGAGAAAAGAAAAAGTTCCTGCCCAGGGGTCACCCACGTTGGATGGGGGCAGGGCATGTGCCGCCGAGCTCTGCAGCCCCCTGTATCTGTGGCCAGCTGCATGAAACAGACCACCCCAGAGGGTAGAGATGTGTGTGCAGGCTCCCGCAGCCCGCCACGGGAGACAGGAGACTTTCCCAGGCTCAGAAGGACTTGGCACACAGGGGAGGCCCCGAGATTGTTTATGGAGCAAACAGGATAAATACCAAGGCCACAATTGCAGGGGAGATAGGCTGAGAACCATACAAGCAGGAGTCAGGGGTCTGCCAGGGCTGCCAGGGACTGGGGGCTGCCAAGGGCTGGAAGTTGTCAGGGATTGGAGGGCTCCCGAGGGGCTTGGGGCAGCTGGGGGCTGCCAGGTGGCCAGGGGATTACCAGGGGTGGAGGCTGTAGAGGGGCAGGGGGCTGCTGGGTGGCTGGGGGCTGCCTGGAGTCGGGGCTTGTTGGGGGTTGCTGGGGGACTGGGGGCTGCTGGGGGCCGGAGACTGCCAGGGGTAGGGGGCTCCCAGCTCTGAGACCCAAGGAGCCTGCGGCGGGGAAGGCAGCGTTGAGGGACAGTGTGTGCTGCTGCTTGGCTTCCAGGAACAGAGCAGAATCCTCAGCTCTTCGGGCCAGAAGGAGGAGGAGGACGATGTCATGTGACTCTTGAGGAGAGGAGTCAACTTGCCCTTGCTCCGGGAGATCCTCCAAAGCATACAGGGCCTGGCCTGGGACCCCAATGTCACCCTGGAATCCAGAGACTGGGCCCTTCCCCTTGGGGACGCTGCCAGGCCCAGCTCATGGCCTCGAAAGCACACTTTCCAACCTTTGTCTCAGACCCCAGCCCAGTGTGGATGGATGTTTCTGAGCCAGATCTCCCGGCAATACCAGAAAATGCTCTCCCTGGAGGTGGAGAGAAGTTTCCTACTTTGTTGACTAAGGACCCTGAGCCCGAAGGAGGGGCTGCCAAGAAAGCGGGCAAGCTCACTGTCCTGCAGGCTGAGCGGGCTGCCCTGTCTGCCACAGGTCTGTCTGTCTTCTGGACATTCCAGGGCCCTGTAAGCTCTTGGGGCCAGCAGCAGGGAGATCCTGGGCCCAAGCGGGCCCAGAGGCCACCGAGGGCTCTCCCAGAAGCCCCACTAATCTCCCCTGGCGGCTGAGGTCCAGTCAACCCAACCTGCTTCTGCTCTTGAACTTGCTTGTCCATCAACTGCTCATGCATCTCACGCTCCCATTTTGCCGAGTCTTTCCTTACTGTTGTGTGTTCACCTGCTGTCTAGTTCTTGGTCACGTGTGTTCTCGTGGACGGACCCCTCCCCCAGCACGTGACCCTCCAGAATGTATGCAGCAGAATAAGTTCTAACTCTGTGAGCAGCTTCCCTGACGAGGTGACAGGGCCCCTCGCCTGGGGCTCTGGCTGGTGGGGTGGGTGGGGAGAGAGCCCTCCTCACCTTTGAGAACATTCCCCGGTTTGGAGGCGCAGAGCCGTGGACGGCGCGGGGGAGAGGCTTGGCGTGCCTGGGTGCCTCCTCCCTGAGACCGCGCGTTGGGCAAGCCTGCGGCGTCAGAGCCCTCTCTGGAACCTTGGGACAAACTCAGCCTGCCACAGGTGTTTGCTTAGCTGGGAGCCAAGAGAGAGGGCAGGTGACAAGGTCCTGCACCTGCTTGGAGTGACAGCCCAGCTGGGACTAATGCACCATGCAGAACTGAAGGCCCAGAGGGGACAGTGCAGACAGCTAACTTCCCGGTCACACAACAGTGGATCTGCTGGGCTCACATCTGACTCCACCGGAGGTCTCTGGGCTGCTCCACGCCGAACTCAGATGCAGCAGGCCAGAGGTGGAAGGAAGCATTAGAGGGACAGGGGATGTGATAGCAAGGGAAACTATCGCTCAAATGTAATTAGCAGGCGCTGCAGGCAGTTCCTGGTCCCTCCAACCCACAACAGCCGGCCGTTTCACTCAGCACCACATCCTGGGGTCCTGCCCCACTTTGGCTGGCTTGCAGGCTCCCATTTTTGCCTGTCGCCCACCCTATGCTTGGCACCTGTGCCCTGTACCCTCCAAGCCCATTGGATTCTGTCTTCCCACAGCAGGCGGAGACTGCCACTTCCCCCACATTCTCCGGAGCTGTCCGCAACTCACAGCTCCGGGGAGTGAACTGCACAGCCCCAACCCTGCAGCTCCACACCCTCCCTCCCACCTGCGGGTCTTCTTGGTCCCCCTCAAGGCTTGGCCAACCCCCACTGGAGCCGTCACTGTTCCGTTCTGCTTGGAGGACTCCCCAGATCTGCCTCTTCCCCGGCTTCTTAGGTTTCACGGCCATCAGAGCCAGACCTCCAGAAAGCACAGCCCGGCCAGCCAACAGTTCCTCCCAGCAACAGTTAATTTTTCTTCCCTCCAAGTGGGTGGGAGTTCAGGCCCCCATGGGACCACAAGCTGCCCAGCTCTGTCCTCCTGCAAACTCGCTTCTGGGCACCTGTGGCCTAGAAAGCTCCCCCAAGTGGCCCACCCTCGAATCTGGCAGACTGGGGACGTGAAAAATGCCGAAGCCCGACCTCTAGTGGTGTTCACGAAATGACACACCCGTCGGTGAAACCTGCCGCGCACTTGGGGCCCTGGGATGCCTCAGACCAAACAGAGCTTAGGGTACATGAAGTCCTGTAATTCTTTCAGCCTGTGAGTAGGTATTAATATTAGCCCCATTTCATGGATGCGGAAAGTGAGTCCCAGGCTAGGGGAGTCCAGTGTTACTTGACACACTGGGTGTGGAGCTTGCCATGTACATCAAGAACCCTTGCTTGGGGCAGGCACTTGACGCAGTGGCTATCCGCTGTGTGGGATGCTGCTTCCCTATCTGAGTGCCTGGTTTGAGTGCTGGCTCTTCCTCCCACCCTGACTTCCTGCTAACGTGCCCACAGATCACAGGTGACGCTCTGCTTGGAAGGCCTGCACTGAGTCTCCACTCGTCAGAACCCCTGTCCAGCTGTCGTGCTGTGGGCTCCTGGGAAGCAAACCAGATCTCTTTGTCTCTCTTCAAATAAGATTAAAATGATTAAGATTAAAATGTTGGGCCCAGCACAGCAGCCTAGTAGCTAAAGTCCTTGATTGCATATGCCAGCATATGGGAACCAGTTCAAGTCCCAGCTGCTCTACTTCCCATCCAGCTTCCTGCTTGTGGCCTGGCAAAGCAGTGGAGGACGGCCCAAAGTCTTGGGACGCTGTAACCGTGTGGTGTTTCACCCTGGTGCTGCCTGCTCTGTCCTGGCCAATTTGGTTCCCTCCCATCTGGCCCTAGTTGCTGTCACCCTACAGCAGGGCTCTCGTCCATTCTGACATGTCACAATACCTGCTTGGATGGGCCACACAGGGTCACACTGACTTTGGGCTGCTGGCCCTTACCTAACCTGAGAAAGGAACTCATGAACTCGGCCCTGCACAGACTTCCCAGGAGGCTCTGCAGCCAGGCTCTGTTTTCTGCTGGATGAACGCCCGCTTAGACTCTCACAACAGGGCCTGGCAGCGTGGCCTAGCGGCTAAAGTCCTCGCCTTGAACGCCCCGGGATCCCATATGGGCGCCGGTTCTAATCCCGGCAGCTCCGCTTCCCATCCAGCTCCCTGCCTGTGGCCTGTGGGATACCCAAAAGAAGTTCCTGGCTCCTGGCTTTGGATCGGTGCAGCACCGGACATTGTGCTCACTTGGGGAGTGAATCATCGGACGGAAGATCTTCCTCTCTGTCTCTCCTCTCTGTATATCTGACTTTCCAATAAATAAATAAATCTTTAAAAAAAAAATCTCACAACAAACCTGTCGTCCTGGTGACCTTTGCTCTGGTTCATTTGACAGGTGAGTAAGCTGAGTCCACAAACAGCAGCGTGCACACAAGGTGAGTGGCAGCATGTTCCTGTCCCCAAGGGCTTATCTGGGAGTCCCGGGCACAGAAGGGCTGGCATTGGCAGCAAGGGCTTTCTAAAGCTGCCTCAGCGGGGATCCGAGGGACTCTTCTGCTGGCGGGTGGCCTGGGACACGTGCTCCTCTGCCTTCTGTTGCCTTCCCTGCCGAGCCATGGGGAGGATTTGCAGGTACTAGGTGAAGCAGGTGCCCAGTGGTGCCATGTCCCCTGACCCTGAGGGGCCCACATGTCCAGCTCTCTCTGCTCTGAACTTGGGAAACCTGGGAAAGAAGCAAAGGGGAGGGAAGGAGGAGACACAGAACACCTTGAGAGTTAATGTACAAGGAAGGTGAGCACGCTGGCCGGCAGCTATCCATGGCTTCCTAGAACCAGCCCATCCTGGGTGCTGGACCAGGCTGCAGGCAGAGGCTGTGGAAGCCAAGAACCCTGGGCAAAAAAAAAAAAAAAAAAAAAAAAGCACAAGCAGCCATGCCTTTGTCTGACTCAAGGGGGCAGTAGAGCGAGCACAGCCATGCCCTGTCACTGATGCCTGACCCCAAAGACCAAGACAGGACCCCAGGAGGCAATGATAGGTCTTTTAAACTAGACGCAGGAGTGGGGCAAGCCGCGTGGCTGCAAGGGCTCCTTGTATAAGGGGCATTGTTGGGAGAGTGGGCATTTAGCCTGGTGTGTGAGACGCCTGTGTCCCATACTGGATGCCTTTGGGGCTGGATCTGTGACTTGTGGCTCCAGCTCCCTTGCAATGCAGAACCGGGGAGGCAGTGGGGGTCACTCAAGCAATGGAGTCCCTGCCAACCCAAGGTAGACCTGGACTGGGCTCCTGGCTTCTTGTGCTGTGGGTGTGTGGGAATGCAAACCAACAGGCGCCTCTCCCTGTGTCTGTCCATCGCTGCCTCTCAAATCAAAAGGCTGGGGAAACAACCCAGGAAGAAAACAGATGAGGGGCCGGCATTGTGGAGCAGCAGGTTCCCCTTCACTTGGGATGCTCACAGCCCATATTGGAGCTCCAGTTCGAGTCCCGGCTACCGTGTGGCTCGCCCTGGCTTCCTGCTGATGCACCTGCAAGGCAGCAGATGGCACTTGGGTCGCTACCGCCCACATGGGAGATGCTGCTGGAGTTCCTGGCTCCCAGTTTCTGCTTCACTTAGCCCTGGCTGCTGCAGGCATGTAGACAGTGAACCACTGGGCAGATGATCACGCTCTTGAATCAATCAACCTTTCAAGTAAAGGGCTAGAGACTCAAGGGTGAGTCCTGAAGTGCACGTTGCAAGTGTGGACATGGTGTCTGTGGCCTCAGAGATTCTCACATGCATGCACGCGCTGTGTGTGGGTCCCAGGGCTACCGCCTGACAGCTCTGGGCTCCCAGGCTTTGCTCACTCGCAGCCTTGGGCATGTGTCTTGGTTTCATTGTCCTCTCGCGCTAACTTGCACTCCGACTATCACGTAGGTTTCAATGTAGACCCTGGACATGCTGGGTGTCAGCCCTCTGACTGGCTGTCATTTAGGCTCTTGGTTCTGGTCTGCCAAGAACAGGGTTTAACTTAAGTTCTCGGTGGTAGATAGCTCCTCTCGCAGTTTTAGAGGCTGCAGTTCGGATGCCGAGGCCTGAGCAAGCCGGGGTCCAAGGCGATTCCTCCTAGAGGGACGCCCGCGCTTGAATCAGAGCCCAGCCCGATCCAGTGTGTTGCCCTCATCCAAATTTATTTGTGAAGCTCATTTCTAACTACGCTTACATTCCATGGTGGCCGGGATTAGGATCTCCACATTTCTTTCTTTGAAAGGAACAGTGACATAGAGAAAAATCTTCTGTCTAATGATTTGTCCCACAAATGGTGCCAATACTCAGCACTGGACGAACCCAGTCAGCAATCAAGAACTTCACTCAGGTCTCCCACGTGGGTGCAGGGCAACACAACTGGGCCATCCTTCACTGCTTTCCTAGGCACATGAGCAGGGAGCTGGATCAGAAATGGAATAACTGGGACTTTTTTTTAATATGTAAAATTTTATTTTGACAATCTTTCTTTTTAATTTCTTTTTTTTAATAAAGATTTATTTTTATTATTTTTTTTTATTGGAAAGGCGGATATACAGAGAGGAGAGACAGAGAGGAAGATCTTCCGTCCGATGATTCACTCCCCAAGTGAGCACAACGGCCGATGCTATGCCAATCCGAAGCCAGGAGACTCTTCCGGGGTCTCCCACGCGGGTGCAGGGTCCCAAAGCTTTGGGCTGTCCTCGACTGCTTTCCCAGGCCACAGGCAGGGAGCTGGAAGGGAAGCGGGGCTGCCGGGACCAGAACCGGCGCCCATATGGGATCCCGGGCGTGCAAGGCGAGGACCTTAACCACTTGCGCCACCACGCCGGGCCCAATTTTGACAATCTTTACATAGTTAATTAGGACAAGAAGGTTCAAGGGCTACAGGAAAGTGGATAATACTAGTATGTTTTCCATATTGTTACCTTCATGTTTAAAGGGGGGTATTAAGGGAGAAGGCCCACCCAATTTCCCACCTTCCCCAGGTCCCGGATGTAGGGCATGCTCTGAGGTTCTTGCTCAAGTGGTTTTGATATTGCAACAGTTATGAATTGCTGTCAATCTTGCCACTCCAAGTACTATGAGGTCTTTGAAAAATCCACTGATTGACATAGTCCACCATAGCGGAGATGGTTGGTTGACCTGTTCTGTCTTCTCTCTTTTCTTCATTAGGGTTCTGAGTCCATAACTGGGACTTGAACTGGTACTCTAATATGGGATGCTGGCTCAGCAGGAAAGGCTTCACTGGTTGCATCACAACAATGTTTCTCTTGGGGGAACACAGTGTCACCTGCAGCCATGCCCAGGCCCAGACAACTGTGGCAGTTAACCCCCTCCAGTACTCTCTCAGGCTTCCCAGCGGTGGGTGGCTGGCCATGCCGTGCCGGCTGGGTGCCGGCTGGATGCTGGCACACTGCTGTAGCTGCAAACCCAGGCAGGGGACACCTCCTTGGGGTTCCTGAGAAAAATCTAACTGCCCCAGCTGTCAGCAGCAGCCCAGCTTTCTGTCTCTTCCTTCTGAGGCAGTGTGCACGCAAGCTGGCAGTAACCTCAACAGCCATACCAGCTGCCCAGAAAAAAAAAGGCCAGAGATGATGGCGTGGATTCACTCACATTCTTGCTTATCTGACAAGCAGGGAGGCAGAAGGGGCTGCCAAAACGCTGGGAGGGCAGCTACCCCGCAGATGGCCCTGCCTCCGCTGGGCGGGAACAGGCCAGCTGAGCGGGACTGTTTTGGAATGAATCAAGAGGCACAAGGCCAAGGGCCCTTTCTTGGGCAGCGGCAGAACTGGGTGAAAGGTTATGACAGTTGAGGCCACAGCATTTCCCGAATCTGTGCCATTTCCTCTGGAATGACCTACCTTGAAAACCACAAACCATGACCGTTTCCCAGGGCACAGCAGGTGTGGGAACCGGACAGCCCCTGGGGTCAACCCTTGGTGCCCCCTTCCTCCACGGATGAAGAGCCAGGCTCCCACAGCTCCGCATGGGAGGCAGCTGGCAGTCTGCTCCTTGCTCAGGGCAGGTGTAGCGGAGGTGGGGCACTGAGCTTCGGGGCCCTGAAGGGGACGCAGGATGGGGAGCACCGGGAGGCAGGCGATGCTGCGGCTCCCTCGGAAGGCTTAGCGTGTTGCCCCACAACTCCAGCTCCTCAACATTTCTAACACAATCCCACCTGTAGCCACCCCCAGGCCCAGACAACCATGGCAGTTGCCATCACCCCTCAGCTTTGCTTGGTAAACATGCTTGTGGGGTGATTTCGGTGGCTCCTGTGGCCCTGTCTGGATGCATAGCCCCGGGGATAGAGCCGCAGGACTATAGGAAACGCGGTCACCCACCATGTTCTGCTGGCTGCTGGCGGGGTCCCATGGCCGGGCACCCTGACACTGGATGAAAGAGCGTGGATTTGCGTGTGCAGTGGGGTTTGGGAATATCCAAGGCATGCAGACTTGTGGCTGTTGCCGCAGCCGCTGGCAAAGGGCAGTTTCATGGGCATAGGAAGGTGAGGGAGCTGCCGAGACACCATTAGCGGCAGCTAGGACCAGAGCTGCAGCTTCCAAGTGTAATGTAACCAAGGTTCCCTGTGGGTAGGGACAGTCATGTCAGCTGCCTGTGACCACATCCTCTGCCACAAGGACAGACCTGATTCTTGCCAGTCCCAGGGATACCACAGACTTCACTTGGCCATTCTGCTGCCCTCCAGGAGGCTTCCAAAGGGAGAGAACCATCCTAAGGGTCGAGCAGCACAAACATTGTGCAGGACCTTTTCTATTTTCATTTATTTCTTTTTCCTTTAGAACTTTGTTTTAAAAAGATTTTGCTTACTTAAAAGGCAGGGAATCGGGCCCAGCGTGATAGCGTAGCAGTTAAAATCCCTTGCCTTGGACGTGCCAGGATCTCTTATAGCCACTGGTTCTAATCCCAGTGGCCCCGCTTCCCATCCAGCTCCCTGCTTGTGGCCTGGTAAAGCTGTGGAGAACGGCCCAAAGCTTTGGGACCCTGCACCCATGTGGGAGACCTGGAAAGAAGCTCCTGGCTTCAGATTGGCTCGGCTCCAGCCGTTGCGGTCACTTGGGGAGTGAATCATCATATGGAAGATTTTCCTCTCTGTCTCTCCTCCTCTCTATATATCTGCCTTTCCAACATAAATAAATAAATCTTAAAAAAAAAAAAAAAGGCAGGGGATTGTTTCACTCTCAAATGGCCAGGGTTTGGAACTCCATCCTGGTCCCTCTGCAGGTGGCAGGGGCCCAGGCATGCGGTCATCACCAGCCTTCTCCCAGATGTTAGTGGAGAGCTGCAAGGGAAGCAGAGCAGCCGAGACTCACACTCTGCTCCCATCCAGGATTTCAGTCACAAGCAGCAGCTTACCTTGCGGCACCACCGTGTTGGACCCCCACTTCTTTTTCTTAAGGTTTATTTTTATTGGAAAGCAGAATTAGAGAGGAGAGATAGAAAGATCTTCCAATCGTGGTTCACTCCTCAAATGGCCACAACAGCTGGAACTGAGCTGATCTGAAAGCCTGGAGGTTGTGGGTCTCCCAAGTGTTTGTAGGGCCCCAAGGTCTCAGGCCATAAGCAGAGAGCCGGATGAGAAGTGGAGCAGCCGGGATGTGAACTGATGCCCATATGGGATGCTACACTTGCAGGTAGAGGACTAGCCATTGAGTGCTTGTCCCCATTTTTTTTTTTTCTTTCATAATGTGAAATTTTGTCTTTTTAAAAGGGGGGAAAGAAAGCACTGGAATGCGCCTGGCATTTTCAAAGGACTGCTCTGAAAAGCGCCCTGGTGCCTGGCTCACCAGGCAGCCACAGTTCCTCTCCTTGATGGTCCCGTTTGTATGCACAGCAGACTTTCACCACGGGTCACCCTGGCACCCACAGGTCTCCCTCCAGCCTGGGCTCCCCCTGGACCATCCTGACCTGTGCTGACAGCCTGCTTGGAGGCTCCTATAGGAAGACTAGGAGTTAATAAGCCAAAATACAACAGCAACACATGCAGGGCCGTGTGAATGGCTTCCTGGCCACAGCAGCCTCCTCTTTGTGCAGGTCTCTGTGTGCTGCCAAGGACATACCAGTGCCTGCTGCTTGGCAGCAGCCAGAGAACCACCGAAAGGCAAGGAAAGACCAAAGGTACTACTTGAGTGGTGGAACACTTTTTTTATTTTTGTAAAGATTTCTTTTTATTGAAAAGGCAGATTACAGAGAGAAGACAGAGAAAGATCTTCCATTTGCTGGTTCACTGTCCAATGCCCACAATGGTGAGTCAAGCCGATCCAAGGCCAAGAGCCATGCGGGTGCAGGGTCCCAAGGCTTTGGGCCGTCCTCCACTGCTTTACCAGGCCACAAGCAGGGAGCTGGGTGGGAAGGGGAGCAGCTGGGACATGAATCTGGCACCCATATGGGGTATCAGTGCTTGGAAGTAGATCAGCTGGTTAAACCATCATATTGGGCCCTATGTATTTTTACTTGAAAGGCAGATATACAGAGAGAGGCAAAGTGAGAGATCATCCATCTGCTGGTTTGCTGCCCAGATGGCAGCAAAGGCGGCAAAGGCTGGAACTGAGCCCACTCGAGCCAAGAGCTTCTTTCTGGTCTCCCACGTGTGTGCAGGGAACCAAGCACTAAGGCCATCCCCTGCTGCTCTCCCAGTCCGTCAACAGAAAGTTTGATTGGAAATAAAGCAGCTGGGACACAAGCTGGTGCACATATGGAATACCAGTGCTGCAGGTAGAGCATTAGCCTGCTGAGCCATTGCACTGGCCTTGGAGAATTTTTATTAAGGTGTATTTATTTGAAAGGCAGAGCTATAAACAGAGGTATGTGAGAAGTTTCCACCCACTTGCTTGATGCCCAGGTAGTTGCACCAGGCTGAAGCCAAGAGCCAGGAGTTTCACCTGGATTTCTGATACTGGGGCAAGGGCCCACACACTTGGGCTATGTTCTGTTGCTTTTACAGAGTGGTGGGAAATTTCAACCACATGGCCACTGGCATGGGAAATCTGCCTATCCCTACAGGCACACCCTGCTCCTTGTGAAAGGTCAGGATGAAGTGGGGGCTCACAGAGAACGGCTGTCACCTGCCACTCAGGGCCTAAACCTTTCGCCTGGGCAATTTCTTTTTTTAAAGATTTATTTTATTTTCATTACAAAGTCAGATATACAGAGAGGAGGAGAAATAGAGAGGAAGATCTACCGTCCGATGATTCACTCCCCAAGTGAGCGCAATGGCCGGTGCTGCATCGATCCGAAGCCAGGAGCAGAGAACTTCTTCCAGGTCTCCCAAGGCTTTGGGCCGTCCTCGACGTCCTCCCAGGCCACAAGCAGGGAGCTGGATGGGAAGTGGAGCTGCCGGGATTAGGACCGGTGTCCATATGGGATCCCGATGCGTACAAGGCGAGGACCCCAGCTACTACGCCATGCCGCCGCCAGGCACTCCCCTGGGCAATTTTAGGGGGAAAAAGGAGAATGAGGTACCCGTGAAGCCTACCAATCGTGTGTGGGAGAGAAGCTGGTAGCAGAACTGGCTGTGCAGCAAAGATCTGAGCGGCATGAGGCCAACACACGCAACTGCTGGTGGAGAGGGCTACATACTGTAAGAACCCTCCTTCTCAAAAAGTGGAGAAACGAAGCCATATCCCCAGTTACAAACTGGCAGGGCCCGGATCACGTGGTGGGTGCTGGGTCGATGAGTCCAAGTAGGTGGTCCGGGGTGTCCTCTTCAGGGGAAAAGATGGAGCAGTGGATGGCTGACCCAGATGTGGCAGCCCACCGGGGTGTGGAGAGAACATGTGGTACCACAGCAGAGGAAGGAGGGCAGAACAAATAGGACAACTCCCCCAACCAAGTGATGACAGCAAATACCTAGGTGAACGGAGACTCTAGGGTCGACTATGTCAGTCAATGGGCTTTGGAAGGATTTTCTCATCCTTGGAGAGACTGATAGCATTCCAAACTACAGAAAGCACTTCAGTAGACCCCTCGGAACACGCTCCACACTGGGGACCGTGGGTGTACCAGTGGCAGTTCCCCATCACTAGGTATTGGGGCAGTTGGGAGGCTGGCTACAGCTTCTCCCCTGATCTTCCCCATTCCCCCAGATATAGGAAGAAAATGTGGAAACAGTGGTCACATCCACTGTCCCCTAACCCTCAATTCTCTCCTATGCAATCATCAAAAATAAAAATTAAAAATAAACCCTGCTAAATAAGTAACACTGTTGCCAAAACTTTTGTTTATTTTAAAAACTGAGTATTCAGGCTCAGTGGCTAAATCCTCACCTTGCAAGTGCTGAGATCTCAGTGGATGCCAGTTCTTGTCACAGCTGCTCCACTTCCCACTTCCCATTTGCTTGTGGCCTGGCAAAGCAGTTGAGGACAGCCCAAAGCCTTGGGACCTTGCACCTGTTTGGGAGACATGGAAGAAGCAGCTCCGGGCTCCTGGCTTCAGATTGGCTCAGCTCAGGAAATTGTAGCCGCTTGGAGAGTGAACCAGTGAACAGAAGATCTTCCTCTCTGTATATCTGACTTCCCAATAAAAAAAATAAATAAATAATAAGTTGAGTATTTGGTAAAGGGCTCAAATTTCATCCTGGATTGGAAAAGGATACCGAAACATGGTCCCAAGCCCCTAATTTTTCCATTCTACTTAAGAAAACCGTGGGAGGAGGTACCAGTCAGTCTGATGAGGTAAAGTCTGGCACAGAAGGAACACCTGCTGGGTACTCTACCTTGTCCTTTCAAGAACCTCGTGGGCCAGCACTGTGGCACAGTGGGTTAAACTGTCACTTGTGCCACACCAACATCCTATACTGGAGCACCAGTTCTTGGAGATACACCTGGGCAGGCAGTGGATGACGGCCTACCTGCTTGTGCACCTGCCAACTGTGTTAGACCAGGGTGGAGTTCTTGGCTACTGGCTCCAGCCTGGCCCAGCCCTGGTTGTTGAGGTCATCTGGGGAGTGGCCAATGGATAGAACAGATCCTGTTCTCTGTCACTTTGGGATGTTGGAAGGCACAGCTACCTTTAACCCCTACCCTGACTGATGTGGTCACCATGTAGAGCCCAGACAGCAGAAAATGCCTCACAACAGTACGACAAAGACGCAGCAAGTTAACAAAAACGCAGCAAGGGACCACACGGCCATCCCAGCCAGGACACTGCAGACAAGGTCTAGATGTGCAGGCCATGGGCAGGGCACAGCTGCTCCTGGGGCCCCCATGAACAGTCAGCTGTGTCGCCATCACTCACTCAGAGTCCAGTCCTGCTACCTGTGGACCTCTGCCTGAGGTCAGCAAGAGCATGCCAAGGCTTTTCACGCCAGCTCCTGTGGCCACACCCTTCACTGGCTCCTGGAATCAACCAGAATCCTCCTCAAAACTAAGAAAAACTCAGGAAACCAAGATTCTTTTTCAAAAGACATCAAACCACACAAAGGATTAAGGTTTGCAGCTATTTTATTTACAAGTTTACATTTAACACAATGAAATAAACACTGATATGTTGAAGCCTAGTTAGTAGTGTAACAATATGTATCATTTTGATGATTACATTATTTTAAACAACAAACTACACTGAAAAAATTAATGCCGATAAAATTCTTGGTCATAATATTAATAAGAAATACAATATATAAATTGAAAATATGATTGCTTAAAATTTGAAAATGGAAGTGAACTCATTTGGACAGAGTCAGAGTTGAACATAATCTGAAAGGGGGAAAAAAAAAAAGCTCTGACCCAATGCCACCTATCAGGTGGACAGAAGCCAAGGAAGCATGGCCCAGCCCCCGGGCGTCACGGCGGTCACATCACCGAGCACGACGACTTCCCTTGCGAAGCCGCCCCGTCGATTTTTTCTGCCTCCAAAATTATCCTTCTAAAAACATCAACAGCAGTCTGAAGAGGGAAAAAAAAGAAACAGTAATATTATAAACAGTGCTTTGGCGATCCTTCCACAGGGTAGGAGGCCGGCCACCTGCCAGGCCTTCCTGCAGGTGAGTGCAGAGGCTGTGGTGCCCCTGGGAAGGCCACCTCCTGGTCTTAGTCATCACCCAGAGCAGCCCCGGCCTGTCAGGGTCCCTCTTCACGCCCGACTCAGCTCCCCCTGCAGCTCCTCCCGAGGGAAGGCAGTCCTGCCCTCTCACAGCCTGCCCTGGTGCTCTTGTTTACGCTCTTTCCTTTATACCACCTCCCCAAACTCCTAGCACGGATTCTTATTTTAAAAATAAGTATCCATTTTTATTTGAAAGGCACAGTTATACAGAGATAAAAGTCTTTCACCTGCTGGTTCACTCTGGAGCTTCTTTCAGGTCTCCCATGTGGGTGCAGGAACCCAAGGACCTGCTTTCGCAGGCCATTAGCAGAGAGCCTGATCAGAAGCGGAACAGTGGGCTTGGTGTGGTACCTTGTTACTAAAGTCCTGGTCTTGAATACGCAAGGGTCCCATATCGGCACTGGTTCTAATTCCAGCAGCCCCGCTTCCCATCCAGCTCCCTGCTTGTGGCATAGAAAAGCAGTTGAGGACGGCCCAAAGCCTTGGGACCCTGCACCCGTGTGGGAGACCTGGAAGAAGCTCCAGGCTCCAGGCTTCAGGTTGACATAGTTCCAGCTCCACATCAGAAAACTTTCTATCCACTGTGGCTGCTAGGGCAGTGAACCAACAAAGTCTCTCCGACTTTCCAATAAAAATAAAATAAATCTTAAAAAATAAAGCAGCAGGGATTCGAACCGGTGCTTATATGGGATGCCAGTGCTGCTGGCAGGGGCTTAGCTTAATGCATCACAGTGCTGACCCCCAAGTTTGATCCCTAAATTCTGAGACTGTATCTAACATCTTGCAGTAGGCTTTCATGGGCAGTTCCCTCCAGGGGACTATACACTGCTGTTCCAATACCACTCCAGCACAGATCCTGATCATTTCAACCCACAGACTGACCTCCCAACCCACTGGTGCCTCCAGTCTGCCCCAACCTCAGCCTCTCATGTCTTCCATGACAAGGGGCCTCTCTTACACCGAAGGACAATGGGAACTACCACCCCTGTCCTTCAATTGCAGTCAGTGTGATTGTGAGAAAAATGTCCCCGTTTAAGGGGCTGGTTCTCATCATTACCGATGACCACCTTCCTCCACTGCTGTGACTCTGAGCAACACATCACCCCGCAAGCCCGGCTCCCTGCGTCTGAACCCAATGCTCAACCCTGCAGAGACCTGATCGATCCAACCACTTCTGTCCCTTAATCTGTTCTTGGTGGATTTAGACTACATATCCCAATATACTAATCAGACTCTAACTCCTTTTGAACCAACAGCACTAGCAGCTGCCATCCCTGGGCAATACACACCACTGACAGTCCCTCAACTACCTGTACCACCTCTGTGGCTCTCCCGGTGGAAGGTGTCAAGCCTTGTTCTTTCTCCTCACTCAGCTGCTGCCCTTGGTTGACACTTCACCAGAGCCCAGGAGCTGCCTTCACAGGAGACCTTTTCGTGCTCTGTCCACCTGCTCTGCCTGCTGTCCTGGCGGCTGAATGAGTTGTCTGTACTCCTAATCAAGCTGCAGCTAGCTCCATGCCCTAGCCCTTTTCTTTAGTTAAGGTCGCTGGCTTAGAATCTCCTGTTTATCAGAAGGCACTCAACAGAGGAAAAAGGAGGGGATGCAGTTTCATCTTACAAATTCAGTCTCAGTCCTGATACCACACAGTGTAAATGTTGAAAACGTAGTTAACTTACTTTGATCTTAATTTTCTGACTATTAAATAGGATGACTGATTTTGGTATTTAGAGCGGCACTCAATAAATGCTAATGGATTTTTAAATGTTTAATTTAAACCAGTTAACAAACTCAGACATTTCTCACTACTTCCATTCTCAATTCTAGCTACACATGAACAACAAAATACGCAGATAAATACTGTGCTAACTTGGGACTCAGGAATTATACAGAGTTCAAGTACTACTTGCAACCTTGCTGCGTGCCAATGGCCTGAGAAAAGCATCCCGAGAAGGTGTAGGGATGGAGGCGCTCACACCCCAGGGTGCCCTAGAAGCAGCGCTGGCTGCGGGGTCAGCTCTGCAGTCACACGGTGGGTGGGAGATGTCTCTGTCTCCCCCTCCTCTGTGACTCTGAATTTCAAATGAATAAACATCTATGAAACTGTTCTTAGCTGTTTCTTGGTCAGAGATGAAACGTGCTGATACGGTTTCATCCTGCATATAAGGGGGGGTTGAGGTACAGAACCAGTACTACAACGATTTAAGGTAACTATTACTTCTGTCAGCCTTTAATACAAGGATATGCTGACAAAGGTAGCATTTTCTTTACTACTCTGTTTATTGTAAAAAAACAATTTTTTCTGTTTGTTTTTCATTGGAAAGTCAGATTTACAGAGAAGAAGAAACAGAAAGAAAAATCTTCCAGCTGCTGGTTCACCCCCCAATGGCTGCAACAGCTGATCCACAGCCAGGAGCCAGGAGCTTCTTCCAGGTCTCCCACGCTGGTGCAGTGTCCCAAGGCCTTGGGCCGTCCTCGACTGCTTTCCCAGGCCACAAGCAGGGAGAAGTGGAGCAGCCAGGATATGAACTGGCACCCATATGGGATCCCGATGCATGCTAGGTGAGGACTTTAGCAATTAGGCTACTGTGCTGGGCGCCCCACAAAGGGATTTTTTTTAAAATTTATTTTTATTGGAAAGGCAGAAAGGAGAAACAGAGAAAGATCTTCTATCCACTGGTTCACTCCCCAAATGGCCACAACAGCCAGAGCTGAGCTAATTTGAAACCAGGAGCCAAGAACTTCTTCCAGGTTTCCCACATGATTACAAAGGGTCCTGGCCTCTAGGCCATCGTCTGTTGCTTTCCAAGGCCATAAACAGAGAGCTAGATCAGAAATGGAGCAGTTAGGACACAGGCTAGTGCCCAATGGAGTGCAGGATCAACCTGCTGAGCCATTTTGCCAGCCCCAAACACAAATGTATTTTTAAAAACTTGTAGAAAATTTGTTAAGCACCCAGTGCAATGGCTCAGTGGCTCAATCTTCGTTTGCACCGAGTTCCCTTATGGGTGTCGGTTGGTGTCCAGTTGCTCCACTTCCCATCTAGCTCCCTGCTTATGGTCTGGAAATGAGGCAGAAAATGGCCCTGTGCCTGTGTGGGAAACTCAGAGGAAGGTCCTGGCTTTGCATTGGCTCAGCTCCAGTCATTGTGGCTGCTTGGGGAGTGAATGGGAGATCTTTCTGTCTTTCCATCCTGTAAATCTGATCTACCTTTCCAAACAAACAAACAAAACAAAACAAAACAAAACAAAAACACCAAACCTGTTAAGAAACAAGCATGAATTTCTAACTTTTGCCCCTAAATAAATTCATCTTTTAATTCCTTTTTTCATTAACATTTAAAAATATTCAGGCCCCAATCACAAGTGTTATATTGGTTGGATTTACAAAAACATCAGTATCTTTTTAAAGCAACCTACAGCTTGTTGACAATGGTGCGAGACTGAAAATTCAACAGGAGTGATACCGCCAGAAGTCACCACTGACGCCACCAACCCAGGGACATCTTCGCGCAGCTGGTGAGAACACAGCAAGAACTCTGCTTCAAAAACACGTACCTGATTTTCTTTAGCAGACGATTCTAAGAACGCTGCGTTCCAGGATTCCGCCAAAGCTTTCCCTTCTTCATAACTGATCACCCTAAAGAAAAAAGAAGGCTTGGTTAAAACACAGACTGTATCAAACTCTTCACTGTATCAAACGCAGAATCCACTTTGATCGGTTTTCCCTCGTGATGCACAATGCCACGCTCCGCGTTCTCATCCTCAATGCCACAGCAGGGCACACTCAGGACTCTGGCAGACCCGCCGCACGGGGTGACTAGCCGGGGCGGACCCAGCACAACTGGGGACGGTAGACGCCCCACAGAGTTACCATGCTCAGGCAAGGTCTTGTAGATTGGAGATCATAACTGCCCTTCACAAAATGCTAATATATGTAACAATAGACTACTTTCTAACCAGGTTTTAAGCACTCCAAGACAAGAATTCTGGAAGGGCTCACAGCTAATTTTTTTTTTAATATTTATTTACTTGTATTAAAAAGTCAGATACACAGAGGAAGAGAAACAGACAGGAAGATCTTATGTCTGCTCATTTACTCCCCAAGAAGCCGCATCAGTTGGAGCTGTGCTGATCCAAAGCCAGAGTCAGAAGCTTCTTCTGGGTCTCCTACATGGATGCAGGATCCCAAGGCTGTCCTCTACTGTTTTCCCAGGCCACAAGCAGTGAGCTGGATGGGAAGCAGGGCCTCTGTTTCACCAACCAGCACCCAAATGGGAACCAGTGTGTGCAAGACGAGGAGGACTTTAGCTGCTAGGCTAGCGTGCCGGGCACAATTCTGTTAGGCATGTTATACCACAATGTCTTCCTCTCCAACATGACACTCAGAGGCTGGAGCTGGGGTTGCAGTGAGTGTGAGTGTGTGTGGCTGGGTGGGCTGCCCAGGGTCCCCGTCTCCATGGCTCACCACTAACCCCAGCCTTACTTCTCAAAAGTACCTAACAAACGAGTGCTGCGCGTGCAGATTTTGTTTTATGTTTTAAAGACAATTCTCTAGAAGTTTGTTCTCTCCTTTCTAAAGCAGTGTGTGGTCTTACTTCTGCTGCATAACTGAAAGATTTTTCAAAAGACATAAATATTACAACTACACTGTTCTCAATTACAAATGGCATTTCAGTGACTAAGTCACTCAGGGTTTCATTTACACACAGTGATTGAAAAGCTACAAACCTTTCCATATGCAGGTCTTTCTTATTCCCAACCAGCATTATAGGTATTCTGTTTATAAGGGGGAAAAAATGCAAAATGAACCAGTTAGTGCTAAGTTACATTGCTGAAGAGACATTATTTTAACAGTTTATCTAACAAGAAATAAAATAGTGTTACTTACTGCACTTTCCCCACCATATCCAACAATTTTCCATGGATAACTTTAATCACTTCAAAACTAAAACAAAGAAAGTATGAAATCAGACATCCATTTTTAAGGTTGTAAATTTCCAAATTACTACATTAAGTGGAAAAATTAGAGAAAGACATGCCCACTATTTCAAGATAAACTGAACACAATATTATCTTTTCATTTTTCCTATCAATCACTTCACACTGATTACCTGGCTCTCAGTGAGCCTTCCTGACAATATTCAGGATCCCCATCACTTACACTCAGCCTCGCTCCTCTCTCCTCTAGACATGGCCATTCTCCGGGAGACGCCCATCTCCTTAGGTCCAGACATCATCAACGTCCTGAGACTAAGCTGGATGTGGCTGTATTTCTTACACCCAACCCTACATTCCACACATTGCAGCAGTAACTGCAAATCCGCCTCAGCTTTACACCAACGACAGCTGCCACAAGGCCAGGAAGCATGCCCACGGGTCCCCAGAAGGTATCTGGGATAAACACTTGCCAGCATACCTGTGACTCTCCTTTCAAACTCCTCGCAGAAATCCAGCTGCTTCTTTACCTCTCCCGTGGCTGCCCAGGTCTCAGCTCCACCCATGCCCGCACGGCCCCCATCACGGCAGCAGCCTGAAGCCTGCCCCTCCAGGTCCAGCCCAGCAGCCCCTAGGGCATCCCTCTCCTGAGCTGTTCTGCGCAGGTGCTCTGCTCCAAGCTGCACTGGCCTCCACTCTGTTCCTGTGCCATCGCCATCAGCAGTCCACAGTCGCCTTCTCCATGTTTGCTATGTCCTTTCTGGGACCCCCCAGTACGTTCCATCTCAAACCTCTTAGCCTATACGAGCTCTCAGACTTCCTCCATTCATTCCTTGCTCTCAATATTTTGAATATTCACAAATATTTATGTATTTACTCAGCATGTGGCTTTCCCGAAAACAAGCATCAAGCATCCCTGATATGTGAGCATGTCCCTGGGACCACAAGGTACCAGGAAAAAAGGTCATCGTCACTGTCATCGTCTTATTTTTTTACTTTCATTGGAAAGGCAGATTTATAGGGAGAAGGAGAATAGAGAAAAAGAAAAATCCTCCATTTGTTCACTCCCCAGACAGCTGCCATGGCTGGGACTGAACTGATCTGAAGTCAAGAGCCTCTACAGGGGCACAGGGTCCCAAGGTTTCAGGCCATAAGCATGGAGTTAGAAGGGAATTTGAACAGCTGGGACACAAACTGGTGCCTGCACCATAGGTGGAGGATTAGCTAGCTGAGCTATCACACAGGCTCCAGAAAAGGTCTTATTTAAACACTGCTTGTTTCCCATATCAATTGTTGAGTTAAAATCCCAGCTTCATTTCTTTTTTTTTTTTTTTTTAAAGATTTATTTATTTTTATTGGAAAGGCAGACATACAGAGAAGAGACAGAGAGTATGATCTTCCGTCTGCTGACTCACTCCCAAGCAGCTGCAATGGTTGGAGCTGAGCCAATCCAAAGACAGGAACCCAGAGCTGCTTCTGGGTCTCCCACGTGGGTACAGTGTCCCAAGGCTTTGGGCCATCCTTCACTGCTTTTCCAGGCCACAAGCAGGGAGCCAGATGGGAAGCAGGGCTACCAGGATTAGAATCAGTGCCCATGTGGGATCCTAGAGCATGCAAGGTAAGGACTTTAGCTGCTAGGCTACCGTGCTGGACCCCCAGCTTCACTTCTGAAGATAACCTCTAGGTAATAGGTGCCCTGGGAGACAGCAGATGAGGGTCAGTGTACTTGAGACCCTGCTGCCGCAGAGACTCAGACTGAGTTCTAGGCTCCTGGCTTGGCCTGGCCCTGCCCTGGCTGGTGTATTTGAGAAGTGGACCAGTGAAGAAAGCTTTCTCTTGGCACCCCTAAGACAACAGAGAAAGCCTTTGGTTCTCTGCTTTAAAATAGACCAGTTTTCTCAAACAGGTCAAGCTCTTGGTGAGAAGTTTGCACATTTTCAAATGCAGCTTAATGGATCGCAAATGGATACCAGTTTGTAGCCCAGCTGCTCCCCTTCTCACCCAGCTCCCTGCCTGTGGCCTGGGGAAGCAATCAAGGACGGCCCAAAGCCTTGGGACCCTGCACCCACGTGGGAGACCCGGAAGAAGCTCCTGGCTTCAGATTGGCTCAGCTCTGGCTGTTGTGGCCACTTGGGGAGTGAACCTTTACTTTTCTCCTCTCTGGAAATGTATCTTTCCAATACAAATAAATAAATCTTTAAAAAAAAAAAAAAAAAAAAAAACCACCACCACCAACAAAAAACAAACACCAAAACGGGGCCAGCCCTGTGATGTGACCAGGCATGCTGGACACTAGCACCCCATGTGAGTGCCAGTTTGATTCAAGATCTGCCACTCCACTTGTGGAGCTCCCTGCTAACGCATCTGGGAACGCAGCAGAGATGCTGAATGCTTCAGTCTGTCACCATGTGGAAGCCTCAGCTGGAGCTCCAGGCTCCAGGTGTTGGTCTGGCTCAGCTCATGCTACTGCAGTCATTTAAGGAGTGAGCCAACATTCCAATGTTAAGATTTACTTATCTGAAAGGTACAGTTATGAGGAGAAGGACCTGTCTCTGCCTCTCTAGATCTTTTTTTTTTTTTTAATTTATTTTATTTTTTTAATTGGAAAGGCAGATTTACAATATGCTTGTTCACTCTCCAAGTGGCTGCAATGACAGGGAGCTGAGCTTAACCCGAAGCCAGGAGCAAGGAGCTTCTTCTAGGTCTCCCACACATGTGCAGGGTTTTGGCCACCCTCTACTGCCTTCCCAAGCCACAGGCAAGGAGCTGGATGGAAGTGGAGCAGCGGGGGCATTAACTGATGCCCATATGGGATCCTGATGCGTGTAAGGCAAGATCTGTAGCTACTAGGCTACTGTGCCAGGCCCTTGATGTTATCTTTTAATGTCACAAGTGAGAAATGTTGTTTTTAATGATTATTTTGTGTTCACTATAAAAGGGAGACTTAAATCAATGGACACATCAGAAAACTTTCTATCCATTATCTTAATGCCCGAGAGTAACTATTTTTCCAAATATATTTTTTACATTTTAAAGATTTGGTTCTGGTGTGAATGGTGGCCATGTACATGTGGCATTATCTAATGCATCTTAGGATGCACATTCAGCAAGATGCTGGATCAGAAGCAGAAAAGCCAGGCCTTAAGCACACTCAGATATAGCAAATGGTACCTCAAGGAGCTCAAATGAAATTATACAAAATCACAAAGGGCAGAATATTCAAGAAACTGAACCCCCGAAGTCATACTAACACTGCGAAAACACACTAAGTAAAATCTATTCACACAGCTCATTCCCATCAGCAAAAAAGCTTAGATCCTGCTCAGTCATGGCACCTGGGTGGCAGGAAGGGTGACAGAACACCTGCTGGGACACACTCCCCTCCTCAAGCCTGCTGTCCCCAGAAAGTCACTCACAAGTGGCCTCATGATTAAGTAAAACTTAATACTACTAATTCCAGCAAATGGTTTAAAAAGTTTAATGCAATTTATACACATACACAAAAAAAACTCAAGCAAGCAGAAATCCTACCTTTTGATTGATGTAACAGAATACACAAGAATATAGCCATTAATATCTATGGAGTATGTCTGAGGAAAGATGGAATATTCATCCTGTGGGGGGGAAAATGACACTTGAGGTAAATCTTTACAGAGCATAACAAGTCACTTTTATCTTTACTTGAAGTTTTTCACGTATTATCAGAAGAAACCAAATAAATCTAAGTTCCACAGAAGCAGAAACAGCCTATATACTCTACAAGGCTCAGGGGGTGGGATGGCGGGGAGAGACCCTGGCTGCTGTGGGACTCGAGAGGCAAGGGCGAGAGGTGATCTCACTCCTGGGCGTAGGTACGAGACTTCTCTTAGAGATGTCTAGAGTATCTTAGACCCCAGCCCCACAGGAAATTATAAGTCCTACATTTTCATGTTGTAATAAAATGTAATGTTATAATGAAAAACCTGTCATGTGTTCTCTGAAGGTCACAGGTCACTCACCAACAACAAATTACTAAGTGATTTTAGGAACTAAAACCAAAGGTACACATTTTATAATAGGGTATTAGGCCTGGGTCTTACACAGCAACCATAAGGAACTTTGCCCAAACACAGATAGACAACGTACACAAAGTTCGAATGCCAATGCCATTTTAAACAGCATTTCTGGCACAAGTACTTTATTTCAGTTGAAATATATTTACAAAAATATGTCATACATGCCAAGTGTTATTATACCAAAAAATATATGTCATGACACATTATTAGCTCAAGCAATAGTTAACTTTATAGATCCACAGACTAATTGCAACTACTGTTCACAATGATAAAGTTAAGAAAACACACACACAGGAAGACTAAACTTTACCAATTCATCATAGACAGTATTCACAAACCAGAAAATAGCTTTTCTGTATTACTGAACTTGTCATATACTCAATATAAGACATTCTTTATTTCTAGTATTAATCTCCCACTCCTTTTTTTGAGAGGCAGGGACAAAGAAAACTCCCACTCACCAGTGTAGGAGGACATTGTGACCCTAGAAGGTCAACGAGCACAGGATTACAGTTGAGTTGATTGGATAATATTTGCATGAGAACAACTGAATGGCTACCTTTTGTATACCTGATTGGATACCATTTGTATAAGAACAGTTGAATGGACAGTATGTGTGTGAGAACACTTGGTGGAATATACAAGACAAAAGGAGTTCCAAACAAAAGCATAGAAACTGTTACTGGGGTTTGTTGATGAACTCAATACTTCCTCCCTTATCCCATATGACCCTCAGTGTATAAAGTCTGATGCCACTAATAAACTTGGGCTTTTGACCATCAGTCAGGGTCCACGTGTGTTACTATCGGCTCCGTGCACCAAGTCCATCGTTGCGGGACTGCGACACACCAGTTCACCCCCCAGCTATAAAAACCAGGGGAAACCCAACCACCTGACCCATCACCTTGCCTCTCTCCTGTCTGCTGGCAGGAAGTAGAGCATTAAGGAGCCAGGCCCTACACATCCCCGTCAGTGACAGCTGTCATTACTGCTAAGCTAAACTCCCAAGTGTTGATGCCAGCAAATCAACATTCATGTGATATTCAAACACAGACTCCCGGCTCTCAGTCCTTCACTGAGATGCCCACCGACTGTCAGGTACACTTGGCAATGTTTCTCATCACTAAACTTATGCTAGCATGTGTATCATTATCACATAAGTAAATAAATAAAAAAATGTTCAAGATCCAAAAGAAAAAAAATAAAACAGCATGCTATAGTCTTCAGCAAAAACATGCATAATCAAAAGGACACTCATTAAAGAAATCTAAATTAATCTATAAATGTTTACATGATATCAATTCTCTTTCACATTATCTGAGAAAGAACAGAAGTCCTAAGGGCAGGTGAGTGAAAAACATGAAGCAATAGTAACTAAAAATAATGCTGTAATGGCTCAATAGACCATCCAGAAAAACCCAAGTAGCTATGAGAATTATAATAGTAATACTGACATTTCAAATCAGTGAGGTTAAAAAATAACCCTCAACAAAACACTTAGGAACAGCAGAAAGCCACCTAGGAGTTAACAGCCAAGCTGATCTGTAATTAATATTTTTTTAAAACATGCATTCCAGAGAAATCAAAGATTACATGATGAAAATGAGAACTATTCATACTCATAGGGCCTGGCATGGTAGCCTAATGGCTTTGTCCTTGTCACCATGTGCCAGCATTCCACATGAGCGCTGGTTCGTAACCAGCTCCCTGCTTGTGGCCTGGGAAAGCAGTAGAGGACGGCCCAAGGCCTTGGGAGCCTGCCCCTGCATGGGAGACCTGGAGGAGACTCCTAGTTCCAGACCCACTTGGCTTTGGCCCTTGTGGCCACTTGGGGAGTGGACAAGCAGATGGAAGGTCTTTATCTCTGTTTCGCCTTCTCTCTGTAAATCAATTAAAAAGGCAAAAACTATGCATAGAATTTTTTTAGTGAACTGAAAAAAAGTTTACACAATCTAAGTGTCTAAACAGAAACCATAAACAAACCTGAGAATAAAACCTTGTATCTCAAATTATTCAACATGCTAATTTTTCCTTATATCTTTAAGAAATTTCTTACATCAGCAAGGAAACATCAACAACACTACAGAAGAAATGGCAAAGTCAGTAATAGGGTGAGCCTGACATGATGGCTCAAGGGCTAAATCCTCCCCTCGCACACACTAGGATCCCATAGGGCCCGGCTGCTCCACTCCCTATCCAGCTCCCTGCTTGTGGCCTGGGAAAGCAGTGGAGGACGGCCCAAAGTTTTGGGACTCTGCACCTGTGTGGGAGACCCAGAAAAAGCTGCTGGCTTTGGGCTGGCCAGTTCCGACTGCTTGCGGCCATTGAGAGAGTAAATAAGCAGATGGAAGAGCTTTCTCTCTGTAAATCTCCCTTTCCAAATAAATTAGTACAGACAAGTAACAAGAGTTTTGTTAATATTCTCTGTTGAGAAAAGTATAGACACAGATGCTTTCGATTCACTGCTGGGAAGGACAAAAACTGCAAGCCAACACACTTCCACTGTTAGAAAGTTTGCACACTTAGACCCTGGATCTAAAACAAGGAAACCTGTACCAAGACGTGACGGGTCTGAACAATGAGACGTCACATGGCCACTGCGTCCTGGTCCTACCTGAGATAAAACAGAACAATCTCCAATATGGAGATGCATGACTTTAGTGTAAGAAAGAAAATAACTTAAAATTATATTTGTATTTTAATCTATCAAATATCTTGAAAGCACAAGCTAGAAACTGGCAATGAGTTGTTGAGGTGGGAAGGGGCTGAGCTAGCTGGGGGTAGCTAGGCTTCACTACAGCATTTTTGTGCTATCTTATGCCACGTGTATTTATTTGTATCTATCTTTAAAGAAACACACTTGGGGACAGCACTATGTCGCCATGAGCGGGACACAGTGACCCAACTCCAAGTGTTGGTTTTTGAGTCCCGGCTGCTCTGCCTCCCATGGCAGCACTGAGGTCCGACACCCATGCAGGCCCCTGATGCCTACTTTGGGCCTGGCCTAGCCTTGGCTGTTGCAGACACTCGAAAGTGGATCAGTATACAGGATTTCTCTCTCTGCTTCCAAATAAGTAAATAAATCTTAAAAATAAAACAGTGAGTTTGCTTTAATGATGAATAAAGCAAGATTCCCTTTCTTTTCAATGAAAAGCTCACATTTTTTCAAAGAGCGAGCGAGCGAGCTTTCCTCCATCGGGGCTCACACCACCAGACGGCCACCAGAGCTAGCACCAAGCCAAGCGCAGACCTCAAGCTTCGTCTCCCACGTGGTGAACAGGCGTTCAGGGACGTGAGCTACCTCCTGCTGCTTTCCCAGGTCGTGAGCAGAGTTGACAGGAAGTAAAACAGCTGGGAACCAGCTGCCCTCTGGGATGCCAGTGTCGTAGGCAGCAGCTTTACTACTGCCATTGCAATGCTGGCCTTGAAAAGCTCACAAAATTCATCTAGAGTACCTACTTCCACTTCAAAATTAGGTCTAAACAAAATGTGTCAAGCAAACTGTGCTACCTGCTTTTAACTATGTTTTTCAACTTCCCTAGCTGGACAATTTTAAATCCCAGTGACATGTATGTGCCCACAGCAACTGTTAAGCAGACAGCACTTGCTAGCATGAAGCAACTTTTCTACTTCTCAGCACGTGTCAGTGGTCAGACTCCAGACTGCTTCCAAAGAATCTGTTTCTCAACCACCTTCCCCACTGGAGCAGCCCAGTGCGAATCCACAGGTCTTGGAGCAGTAACCAAAGGTCGCACCCTCCTCCAGGCTTCCAAAGGACAGGAGCTGTCTGTACTCTGCTATCACCAATTGTTAACTCTTAGCATAACCTCTTCATTGTTTCCTGAGACTTCAGCCTTTAAGTTAACTAGGAACTAATTATTCAAAGCATGTTAAAATTGAGTATTTTGTGCAAAAATTCTCTAACCTTTATCTAGTAGTAACAGAATCAAAAGTACTAAGATTAGGGAGCTGCTAATCTGTCCTCTGCTCCTGCATGCTATACAGATTCACCCCTTACACTTCTTTTGGTTTATTTATATTATTATACCATTAGCCGTAAAAGTACTTATGTCTAAGCATAGTTATGCTTCAAAGTAAAATACTATCTCAGAGGAACATGTCTTTGATAAAGAGAAAATCAAGAAATTCTGCAAGGAAATGTTTTCAAGGCCAGCTTCCTCATACTAAGCCCATCTGTGCCAGCACCACTGAAGGTTAGTAATGCTGAGTGAGTCAACAGGCAACACTGCTCTAGCATTGGGAAGGTAGAGTTACAAAGAGGGGTGGGAAAACAGAAATCTCTTCTTATTCCCCAAAGAATCGCAACAATCAAGGTTGGACCAGATTGAAGCCAGGAGCTTATTCTGGGTTCCCCACATGGGGCAGTTGTCAAAGGGCTTGGGCCATCCTCTGCTGCTTTCCTAGGACATTAGCAGGGAGCTGCACTGGAAATGGAGCAGCAGGGGACACAAACTGATGCCATAGGGGATGTCATGCTCATCATGTCAGTTGAAGGTGATCGGGCACATCAAAATCCATTCCGTGTCTCAAGGTCACTGCATCTACAAGAGAAGCCAGGATGCAAGCCCAGACAACTGTGTAACCTGGGTGCCCTCCTAGCCTGATGGAAATACATCTCAACAATAACAGAACAGGGAAGTGATTTATCAATTCACATCCTCATGCTCACTTTTCAGGAGCCCAACAAAGATTCCTAAGACATAAAAGAAATCCCGATTCCAGAGTCCCATTATAAATGCATGGTCATCTTTCTTTTCAATTAAAAAAAATGTTGAAAGTGGCATTAAAGAAAAAGTTTACTTACTTCATGACTTCTCTGAAAAGCAGAGCAACAGATAAAGACGGAGAGACAGAGAACTTCCCTTTACTGATTTCCCCGTAAATGGCCACAACCACCAGGACTGGGTCAGGTTCAAAGCAGGAGCTAGGAACTCTACTTAAGTCTCCCACATAGGGGCAGAGGCCCACGTAATTGGCCAATTTTTCTGCTGCTTTCCCAGGCACATTAGCAGGAAGCTGGATCAGAAGCAGAGCAGCCCCAATGATATCTCTTTGACCAAGCACTATCTGTTGTCACAGCATAATTACTATTAGCAGCACCCTTCATGCTAAAAGTATCTTGGTTCAGACAAATTAGTCACCTGAGGTATAAAAGGTAAAAACTATAAGCCTATGAAACACTCTACTCAAGAAGCTCTTCTACACTGACTCCTAAGAGAAACTACGTGACCTATGGCATTGTTGCCTGATGGAGACGTCTGTCCTCCCCATGTTTCAATAAACCCCAAACTTACTTTCGGTCCTATACGCAGGTATGCTCGTAAAATCCCAAGATGATTTTGCTCCAATAAACCACCAAGATAACTGATAATTCAAGCATACTACATATGTTGACCACAAGACCAACGAGGGAGGTGCATGACAGTTCTGGGAACATGCTCACAGATAAGACACACCTTGATTTCCTTTCACCTTCCCGAATGGAAACTCCAGGGGTTGCTCAGTGCTAACACCCCTCAATAGTTTCTTGTCGCATCAAGCTAGGGTTCTGGAATGTGTTTCATTTCATATCTGTTCTCTTCAAAACATGGTGCCAGCAGCTCATATAGGTGTGGAGTCAAGTCCTGGTGGCTCCACTTCTGATTGAGGCCCTGTTTACGGCTTGGGAAAGCAGCTAAGGGTGGCACAAGTCCTTGGGCCCCAGCACCTACATGGGAGACCTGGAGGAAGCACCTGGCTCTAGGCTCAGCTTCAGTCACTGCAGCCATTTGAAGAATGACCATCGAATGGAAAGGCTCACTATTTCAAACAAAAGTAAATAAATCTAAAAACAAAATCAGACACAACACAGAGCAGAAGGAATTCATTCCAAAGTTCCAGGACAAATCAGCCTCCTGCCAGTCTGATCCGCTGCTGGCTCTGAGATACAAGGGCAACAGGATGTCGGTACTCACATCTCGGCCTCTGAGCACTTCCTCCCCTTCAGGGAATGAGTACAATTCAGCCTAACCAAATGGATTCTAGTAAAAGCAGGCTTATGGCAGCGAGGGCCGGAAAAAGTGTGGAAAGGATGTTTGTTTCGCCCCACCCCAATGTTCTTTTTCATCCTCCTTGCTTCCAGGCAGCTGTCCTAGTGATCCATCCCACACATCAGCACTACGGAATCTGACCATGACCAACCCCTTTCTGGGGTACAATTTCAGCTTCAGAAATTACCTACCACTCAGCAAGCAAATCAAATCAGCACTCTACAATCATTTCAAAATCTATCCACCTAAGCACACAAGCTACAGGCACGATGAAGCAGCATCTGGACCCCTCACCAGATTCAATCAACTGCTTCTGCGTATCCTTCTCATCTCTCCCTCAAAAAGACTCACTTGTGTCCTTAATGAAGAGTACAATGAGAGAAGGCACTATTATGAATTCTAATACAAAATCAAAATTCACAATACAGAAAACCAATACCCTATAGTAAGTGTTAACCTTCAGTCACAGTGTTAAGTACACACCTGAAACAATTTTAAAGCGATTTTAAAATAGAAAAGCAATTTATTTGAAAAAGTACCACAAGTGCCTGTCTGGAAGATGCAGTAGATGGCATATTTACATTAAGTTATGTACACAAGCAGTTCTGGAGGAGCTAACACATGGGAGATAGTGCTGGCCCAGGCCTGCCAGAGATGCTGTCAGACACCGAGATCCTGTGGTCACTTACTTGCCCGGCTGTGTCTACAAGCTGAAGATGATACTCCTGTCCGTTTACTGTGATCAGCTTGGTGAAAGCTATGGGAAAAGGGAATTCATTATTAGTCTTAGAAAATAAACAGCTGCAGCCCATTTAAAGTTTGAACAATGCAACCAACCAAATAAAGAGGCCCTAATAATCTTGTAAACTTCCACAAAATGAAAAAAGAAAAAGAACTAAACTGAGTTGTACAGATTTCCTCCAACTTCCACTATTTAACCAAGAGGTAATGGCTGATT
Source organism: Ochotona curzoniae (assembly GCF_017591425.1). Taxonomy (NCBI): domain Eukaryota; kingdom Metazoa; phylum Chordata; class Mammalia; order Lagomorpha; family Ochotonidae; genus Ochotona; species Ochotona curzoniae. Next base: position 19,863,473 of record NW_024467095.1, on the reverse strand, counting down.
ACTAATTAGGCTTGGATAAACCTTTAATCTTTTTCAAACAACTTAAGTTATAATTCATATCCTGTAATTTGAATGTTCTGTGAGGGAGGTCCTCACTCTTGTGAAAATTTATAGGAAGCCTGGCACCATGGCACAAAAAGCCAACTTAAGTACTAAGAAATCTCAGAACTTAAGAAAATTAACAATTTTACTGGCAGATAAGACAGCAATAGAACAGAAGTTCTATGTTGAACTCATCATTCCCATGTAGCTTTAGGACCATTTCTTTTTTCTAGCAAGGGAGGAAACCCAGATTGAAATAATTCCAGGAAAAAAAAATCAACCTACAATTCTAAGGAGAGAGACTTCAAACAAAAGAACAAAGCACTATTAACACCGCAGAACGCTAAGATGTGACCCCTGGAGCCACACCCAGAAGGCAGAGCAGAGCCTGTGCACGCCCAGCCACAGCCACCTTGTCTCACACCATGTCCTGACTGCTGCTGTGTGTAACCAGAGCCAGGGGAGGTATCCCACTACTTCCCAGGCAAAGGCAAAGCTGAACCAGATACATGGAAATTATGCAAGAACACTAAAAGTATCAAGGAGGGGACAGGAAAGCTTGTCTGAATTATGAGTTCCACAGAGCCAGAAAGGACAGCTGAAAGAAGTCACAGAATCTACTAGCATTACTGAAAACAATCTGCTAGCACCAAGCAAGGATGCTAAAACAAAGGTGAATGAAAAATGTTTACAGACCAGATGTCTAAGCTGTCACACTTTCTCACTTTAAAGAGTTAACTAGATGAAATAGGATCAGAATCCATGGGAAACTGATGGGGTGGGTAGTTGGTGCTTCAGTTAGGCCACCGCTTGAGCACTCAGGTTTCAGCCCTGATTTGCTTCAATTCCAGCTTCCCTCTAACAGACATCCTGTGACGAAGTCAGCCAGGGATGGTTTAGGGCTGACATTCCTGTCATCTTGGGGTGACCTGCATGGAACACCTGTCATCAACCTGGCTCAGCCCAGGCTGCTTCAGACATCTAGAGAGTGAACTAGTGGATGCAAGATCTGCTTTTCAAATAAAGTGGAAAGAGAGAGAGAGAGAGAGAGAGAGAGAGAGAGAGAGAGTCAATATCCAATGTAGCCTGTTACATCAATTCAAAAGAAAACTCCAAATGTATGTTTTCATCTCAATTTGGAATGCATCTGGCACTGTCAGTCAAGGAGCTTATCTTCAGTCAGTGAGATCAAATGATTTAATTAAAGCTACTAGAAAGCACTGGTGAGCAGTAAGACTAGTGATCTTCAATCAGAAGTAACTGCAGCAGGCCCAGCATGGTAGCCTGCACATGCCAGGATCCCATATAGGCGCTGGTTCTAATCCCGGCAGCTCTGCTTCCCATCCAGCTCCCTGCCTGTGGCCTGGGAAAGTAGTGGAGGACGGCCCAAAGCCTTTGGACCCTGCACTCATGTGGGAGACCTGGCAGAGGTTCCTGGTTCCTGGCTTCAGATCGAGCACAGCTCAGGCATTTCAGCCCCTTGGGGAGCGAATCCTTGGATGGAAGACCTCTCTGTCTCTCCTCCTCTCTATATATCTGACTTTCCAATTTAAAAAAGGAAAAAAAGAGTAACTGCAGAAATGAAGCATGATCTAATTATTATGACAAACTGAAACAGAGCATCATGCACTAAACTATTTCATGTCTGTTACTATCAGTACACTGCTTCAGGCGCCTGGCAGGCTGGCCTAGTGAAGAAGGAAGGTGAAGCTATATCAACATGAACTCAGTCTGCCTGGTGTCTTCTCTGGCAGAGCACCCACACACAGAGGTTAAATACGAATAGCAGGAGGAAAAAGCAAGCAAGTCAACATGGCCGAACGTGACAAAAAACCAAGTGTTTCTGAGTAGCAAGATAATCTACTTGGCTACATCATGACTGATCAACAAAAAGGCACACAGGGAAATTAGGTGGGAACCCACTAACACAGCAACAAACATCATAACCAAGTAGACAATCGTTATTTACAAACGACGATGGCCTCAACAGCCAGAGGTTCTGGATGCATCTGAAGCACAGTCCAATGATTTTCTGACTGAAAGAGTGAATGAGAACTGAGTCAAATGATTCCAAATATGTGAGCTTGGGCAAGATGAATGGTGCTGCTGCTACTTAGCTCAGTCACTGCTTCCAATCTAGTTTCTTGCTAGAAGTCCCCTTCCTTTCCAATTAAATAATTAAATGGGGGGAGGGGGGGTGGGAAGAGAGAAAGAAAAGAAAAACCAAAGTTGGATTTTGGGGATGGGCATTTTAAGACACCTTCAGCTTCCTGCTACAGGGAGACCTCAGGGCCGTTACTGATGATCTCAGTAACTGCAGTCCTGCTACCCTTGTGGGAAACCTGGAATGACCCCCCAGTTCCTAGGGAGTCCTGTGCCGGGGCTCAACAGGCCAACCCTCTACCACTGTGGTGCCAGCACCCCATATGGGTGCTGATTTATATCCTGGTTACTGCCTTTGCCATCTAGCTCCTGGCTAGTGGCCTGGGAAAGTCTCTGGGACCCTGCACCCATGTGGGAGACCCAGAAAAAGCTCTTGACTTCTGGCTTCAGATTGACTCAGCTTTGGTTACTGTGGCTATTTGGGTAGTGAACTAGTGGCTGGAAGACATTCTCTCTGTAAATCCACCCAATAAAAAATATATCTAGGAAAGAAGGAAAGGAAGGAGAAAAAGAAAGAAAGGAAGGATGGATCCCCAACTCCTGCTTTCACCCAGCCCAATGCTAACTGCAGGTCCTGTGGGCATGAACCAGCACACAGGGATCTCCTGTCTGTTGGCCTCTCAAATAACTTTATTTACTTCCTCCCCAAGATTTTAATTTATTTTTATAGAAAAGTCAGATTTACAGAGAGAAGAGACAGATAAAAGATCTTCCATCCACTGGTTTACTCAAGTGGCCGCAATGGTCAGAGCTAAGCTGATCCAAAGCCAGGAGCTTTGGGCCATCCCCCACTGCTTTCCCAGGTCACAAGCAGGGAGCTGGGTGGGAAATGGAGCAGCTGGGAAACAGACTGGCACAAGCAAGGTGAGGACTTTAGTCCCTAGGCTACCGTGCCAGGCCCTCAAGTAACTTTTTGAAAAGTTTCAGTTCACTATTACTGTTTTTTGTAAAATCTAATGTAACTAATTTAAAGTCAGAATTAGAGAAAGACAAAGATGAAGATGTTCCAACAGCTGGTTAATTCCCCCCAATGGCCATAAATGCTGGGGCTGGACACAGATGAAGCCAGGAGCTCGGGGCTTGATCTGGGTCTCTCACATGTGCATTGCTTGAGTTCAAGCACTAGGGCCATCTTTTTCTCTACGTCATTAGCAGGAAACTGGATTGAAGTGGAGCAACATGACTCAAACTGACACTCAGAGCACGCAAGTTCCACAGGCAGCAGCTTTTACTTGCTAGGCCACAATGCTGAACAATGCCTTTCTACCAAACAGGTAAAGGGTAGAAATACAGGCTTCTGCTCTGTGTTAAGATAACCAGAAGTTTGGTAAAGAGTTTGACCTGAATATGCCTCATGAACTTTTCAATGATTCAAATAAAACCACTTGAATTCACTTTTTTAGAAAAGGTTTTCTTTCTTTCGAAGGGAGAGTGCCAGAGAGGGGAGACAGAGACATTCTCTATCTGCTGGTTCACTCATCAAATGCCCTCAAGCAGCCAAGCCTGGGTAAGGCTGAAACTAGCAGCGGGCAACTCTGCTCAGCTTTTCCCGTCAGCACATGGTTATCTGCTGCTCTTCCAGTTGAACCAGCAGGAAACTGGATCAGAAGTCAAACTCGAAATCAGAAAGGGCACTCATACAGGGTGCAGGTGTCTCAATGGGCCGGGCCACAGTGTCCACCCTTGGATTCACCTTTGAAATAAAAAATGTTATTGAATACTAAAACAGGACAAAAATTTGAAATGCAACTAGATGACTTTCAAAAGTCGGCGTGGGTACGTGGCCTGGTAGTGAGTGCCCTGGACTGGGAGGGTCAAACGCTTGGTTCATGTCCTAGCTCTGTTTCCAATTCTAGCTTCCCGCTTTTGTACAGTCTGGAGGCAGCAGGTAACTGGGCCTCTGCACCTCCTGTGCGACACAGGGCTCGGGCTTGAAGCTCCTCACTTTGCTCGGCCCAGCCCTGGCCATTGTGACCTAGTGGTGGGACGGACACTTTCTAAAATTACAAAAGTACAGGTAATTCATTTTGATTTTGAGATAACACCAATGGCATTCCCAAGAGAGCCTCAAATTTTTAAGGACAGGAAATCCTAAATTGTTAATGTGTAGCAAACTAACGTTCAGGGCACATGACGATTTTCTTCTTCTGCTATCTCTTCAGTGAACAGCTAACCTAGCTTGTTCACCCAGCATTTAAATCCAACTGCTCCCCATGCTCACTATTCTATACACGACCATTTCAACAAATTAACACAGGATCTATTCTGGACTCTTCTCTGCAAATACCACAAGTTAGCCTCACACATGGGTCCTGCCGATTAGTTTAGCAACCAGCAACTTCCTTCTCTGCCAATATCACACCAAGACAGGTGGATAAACTTCTGTAAAAGGACAAAAAGTAAATACTTAGCCTATGTAAGCCACCTGGTCCTTGTAATGAACAATTATCACTTCAGAGCAAAAGCAACCAAAGACATAAAACATGCATGTGGCTGTGTTCTAATGAAACTTCATTTAAGGATGCTAAATTTTTAATTTCCTAAAATTTTCAACACATGGGCCCGGTGCAGTAGCCTTGTGGCTAAAAACGTCTTCACTTTGCACAAGCCAGGATCCCATATGGACACTGGTTCATGTCCCAGAGGCTCCACTTCCATCTAGCTCCCTGCTTGTGGCCTGGGGAAACAGTAGAGGATGGCCCAAAGCCTTTGGCCCCCAACAAGTGTACATTGTAGACCCTACCTCCTTCATTGTAGACTCCTGCCCCAGTGGGAATTCTTGCCTTGTCAGAGGCAACTACCGACCTTGGATTTCCCAGCCTCCAAAATTCCAGGAAATTATTCTTTATCAACTAAAAAGAGGGGAATTCTCCCAATACAAGCTGTAGCGTTTTAGTGTGTCTCTTATATGACTCCAATAGGTAAAGTCCATGAACCTAGCTATTACACTGTAATGAACCTGGCTGTTCAGTGTGATGCCGAAAAGGCCAGTCCATTTTTAAATGAATGCCACATTCAGAACTGTATGTGCCTGGAAACAAATCCTCAGTAAGCCTTTGTCTCAACAAGTGTTTGTCTGCCAACACCGGCTCTAGGGGCCTAGCTGGGGTTCCACAATCACCTGTTACAAGATGAGCTTCCAACACATGGACCTCCCAGGACCAAACACCTCAGCTGCTCGCCCCCAGATGTGGCTGCTCAGGGCCTAGAACCCACTGGAAAACCCCAAAACCACACACGGGGACTGCATCCAGTAAAGGGTGTAGCTGGTTCTAACTGGCTGCTCTTTTTCCCTGAGCACGGCTTGGGATGCCAACAGGCTTTCTCAGCTAACCCCTTTGTAAGGTTCCCAGGCTCTCAGAACAGCTCATCTCTCCAGAGCCTCCCCAAGTCTTCAAGACTGCAGGGCAGCGTGGGGAACTAGTGCTACAGCTGAGGCAGGAGGGATCAGGAGGGATCAAGGAGCTCTCATTCTTTGTTTTCAAGCCTGCAATCTCCAAAAAGGCTTACTGCTGAGAGTAACAAAGAAACTCCCGAGCAAGGACTATTCCACTTCTACCTTCTGAAAGGTACCTGGCTGAAAGGTGGAAGTTCCAACAGAATGATTTCTACTAACTGAAGCAGCAATATCTAGATGGCAAGGGATGCTCAAAGAGGGTAATAAAAATTTTCCAAGTTTTCTTTGACCTCAGACATACACAGATTCAACTGAATTGCCTCTGTAATCAAAGCTTCCATGAATAGACAATGGCTATTTGTATACAAAAGAGCACTTCTCAGTTTATAAGTACTTGAAGACAATACTTACTGTTTTCTATGGTTGGATCGTAGGAGTCAACAAATTGACCTTCGACAAACTGAATTGTCAATGAGGATTTCCCTATAAAAAGAGAACAAGAACTCGGTATGTGCTGACATATTAAGGTAAAAAACTTTAATTTCACAGCCTTTTCTTTTTAAGACTCATTCTGTCAGATGGAACATGGGAAAGTGGGGGTGGTAGTGTCAGAAAACATTTAATTAACATCTGAGCTATTTTTTTAAAAATCCCATTAATGCTTTATATGAGGAGATATTATGCAATTAAGACATTACAAATACATACTTCAGTCACTAACAAATGCGACTGACCAACAAGCACAGAGATTCTACTAAAGACGAGCTACTAAATAAGATTTCAATCAAGTTAATTGCTTCTGGTGTCTTTGAGATGTGACTTTAACTTTAAAATAGAAATCCATACAATGATTGATTTATATTTTCATATACAGCTGTTAGAAGTATTACCAAATACAGCTTAAAAATATTAATTTTTTCATAAAAATAATCTGAAATTATATATCAAAAACCTTCATTTTAAGAACTCTTTGAAGATAGAAAGAAAGCCTGTCACCACACAATTAAAGATACATTCTTGATTTCACAGAACCAAATCAACAACTACAGCTCTAACATGTCACCTCTTTACAATTTTTACAGAAGGACTTAAGAACAGGCTCTGGACCTAGTGAAACGCAGATCCAATTATTTTATCACCAGGAAATAGGAAGCAGTCTCTACCCAATGTCACTTTCAATCCCATTCTTTTCCTTACAAGCCCACAACATTAAACGCACACTCAGCTGGCTACCCATAACTCCTACCTCAAAAGGAAGTGTAGTGCGAGCAAGAGAGCCGCGTTGCACGGGCCTTACACTCCTGAGCTTTCACTTGCACTTCTCCCTTTCTAAATCACAGACGTGTCCCTTACAGGTGGCAGGCACAATGTTGCCAAAACCAAAGGCATGCCCCATAAATTCAAACAACTATTTCATTAAGAAGCTGGCTTACAAATAGAGTTGTGGGATAACTAGAAATCTGTAAGTGGGCAGCCCTATTCACTGCTCATCAGCAGTGAAGGAATTTGGTGAAGCAGGGGGACCCATATGGAGGCTGGGGAAGGGTGGCACAGGATATAAGTGGGGTCAGCCTTGAACTACAGGCCAAAGTGGAACTCAAAGTGTCCACAGAACCACTCGGATCTGAAGTCCATCTTCTTAAAGCGGCACACCTTGGCTTCCTAACTGAGAGCTCCCAGGTGAGGGAGAACAGGAGGACGCTCCAGGGGCCCAACTTCGAACCAGCCTAACACCGGTTTATGGAGAAAGTGCGTGGAAGCTCTCTATCTCACCTTCTCTCTCTAACTCTGCCTTTCAAATAAAAATAAATACATCTCAAAACAAAAACAACAACAACAAAAAATAGAGAAGGAAGGAAAGAAAAAGAAAAGGAGAAAGAAGAAAAAAAATCACACCGCAGGCTAATCCTCCACCGCCAGGCATGGCATCCTGCTTCTCATCCAGCTCTCTGCTTGTGGCCTGGGAAAGCAGTCCAGGATGGCCCAAAGCCTTGGGACCCTGCACTGTGTGGAAGACCTGGGAGAAGCTCCTGGCTTCAGATCCACTTAGCTCTGGTCAGTGCAGCATTTGGGGAGTGAACCTGCGGACGGAAGATCTTTCTTTCTGTAAATCTGCCTTTCCAACACAAATAAACCTTAAAAAAAAGGAAATTATACCAAGCAACACTCACTTCCTTATCAGTCTCCTGTCTTATTCTTTAGTACTTGAGATGACCTGAAATGACCTCAACTAATCAGTCCATTAACACCTGCAAAAGACAGCAATCTACCACACTCAGATTTCTGAACAAGTTAATACAATTGAAACTCAGATCTCTAAAGGTCATTCACATTCATTCAGATTCCACAAAAGATTTCCATTTTATACCAATAAAGGAAGAAATGCAGTCCAATAGAAATTAAGAAACAATCCCACTTGCATTTATTGGTACCCAGTTATGGACTTCTTAGCTCAGGAAGAAACCATCTTACACATGCGAGACTTAAGGAAAATTTAGCCAAAATACAACAATGAAAACAGTGAGAGTGAACAAAAAAAGCCTTTATGTTAGCAAAACTAAAAACCTTTTTAAAGATGTAACTTGGGGTAAATGAAACTGATTTAATCATTTAATTAGAGAGGAGGACGACAAAATGCCATTTAAAGTCCTTCCCTAGTAATTCCAAATGCCTTGGCACGGGCTTCTTCTTCTTCTTTTTTTTTTTTTAAGATTTATTCACTTTTTTGGAAAGTCAGATAAATATACAGAGAGGAGGATCTTCCTTCTGCTGGTTCACTCCCCAAGTGACTGCACCGATCCGGTGCTGCACCGATCTGAAGCCAGAAGCCAGGAACTTCCTCCAGGTCTCCCACAAGGGTGCAGGGTCCCAAGGCTTTGAGCCATCCTGGACTGCTTTCCCAGGCCACAGGGAGGGAGCTGGATGGGAAGCAGAGCTGTTGGGATTAGAACCAGCACCCATATGGGATCCCAGCACATTCAAGGTGAGGACTTTAGTTGCTAGGCCACTGTGCTGGGCCCTGGTGTGGGCTTCTAATGCCCTTACGCAGGTGGACACTAAGCGAGTAGTTCTCAGAAGCAGAACTGGATTAAAAACACCGAAAGGGCTAAGGATGAGAAACCAAGATTCCATCAAGAGTTGGGAAACATCTCCAAGTGCGGGAGGGGATAATTCTCTGCACTGCTATGGGCAGACCTTCCCACCTCTCCCAGGAGAAGGGAGAGCAGACGAACAGCTTCAGAAGCTACTGCTACAGCTTGCATGTGAGTAACTCATGCAGGATTTAATCCCCATAGCCCCATAGCCCTGTTAATGCTATTAAGAGGATGCAACCATAATCCAATATGTGGCTTAGAGGCAGAATCCTTGGAAACAGATAAGACCATTAGGGTGGACTCCTCCCCCAATGGCTGAATCCCAGTGGTCCAGTAAGAACAGACCCCACAGATGGAGACATCTATGCTTCCTCTAGGGTGATGCAGGCAAGCAGGGCCCTTAGCCAAAATAAACCTCTTAAAAAAAAAGATCTATTCAATTTATTGCAAAGTGGGATATACAGAGAGGAGGAGAGACAGAGAGGAAGATCTTCTGTCTGCCGGTTCACTCCCCAAATGATCACAAGACAGTACTGTGCCGATCCGAAGCCAAGAGCCAGGAACTTCCTCCAGGTCTTCCACGTGAATGCAGGGTCCAAGGCTTTGGCCCATCCTCAACTGATTTCCCAGGCCATAAGCAGGGAGCTGGATGGGAAGCAGGGCTGCAGGGATTAGAACTGGCGTCCATATGGGATGCCAGAGTGTTCAAGGTGAAGACTGCACTGGGCCTAACCTCTTTGCTTTATAAAGCAGCCTACTCAACTTGTCAAATTAATGAAAAGCTAAGTTGTATGAAATTTAGCAATCTACACTGAAAATAGTCACATATACTATATGTTAAAATAGCATGGGATGAAAGCATCAAAATGGAGTGACAGAGATAAAGGGTCATCTTGTTTTGAAGACAGGAACAATACTACCTTTTTAACAGAAAGGGAATAAACTAACTCAAAGTCTAATTTGAAAATTTGACTATAACACAATTATTCTCGCAAAAGCAAGAAATAATATCTAAGCAAAACCACAAAGCAGGTTGGTGGCAGACTGCGTCTGCATCAGGATTAAACTGGACAGCAGAATCTCAAAACCTTCACTCTGCAGGGCACACGCCTGACAGCTCAATCAGACTGGCTGGCTCCTGGAAGAAGGCACCACTCACCAGCACAGTGGCACTTCCCTGACTCCCTCACCACCGCCACCCCAAGGGGAGAGAATTAATGACTGAATAAGGAATGGAAAGACTTGACATTTTTACAAGTCAGCACTAAACAGTAATTTATCTGGGTGAGTAAATCCCACTGCTCATTTTCCAGTGTTCTCAGTTCTGATGATCAGGTCAGAGGAAGGTTCTCGGCTCTCTTGGTCAAGCTTCACATACAGTTCGCTTGCAGCTACCAAGGGGCACTGCTGAGCAACAGCAAATCATGCTGTTATCACCTGGTCATCTCCTTCTTTCTAATTTCACTTTGGCTTTTGTCCTTAGCACATTCAGATTTGAAACCCAGGAAATCCTGGATGTTGTAGCAATAATCATGCTCTCAAAAGACACAATTTGTGCAGCTTGATGGGAATTTCAAAAACTCAGATCAACTCTTTAGACAAGTAGACATAAACCACCCATTTTACAACACGTTACTACAAGATTTGAAAATCATAGTGAACTTCTAAATACTTTCTGCCAACCAAAACCACCCTATCTTTAAAACTATAAAAAAAAATAGATGTTTACTACACAAGGTACATTTTAAAAGGTACATTATATTGTCACATACTTTGTGATTATGACAAAATAAACATTTTTTTTTTCCAAAATTCGATGAACTTGTTTTCAAGCTTATTCTCCTCTACAAATGGGCTTATAACATATACACATTCTCCAGAACAATTCACTGGGATATAATTGTTTTCAGCTTACTAAGGACCAACACCAAAAGCTACCTGACCAAAGGGAGACTCCAGTAAAACTAATGTTACGTATCTGCAACACAAGCCATTACAATACGGACAGCTGTCCGTCACTCCGCTATGAGACTCTGACGTTCACGTACACGCAAGCTGTCCTCACCCAGACTGCACAAGACAAGGTCTTCCCCAGGGCTCTATTTTCTAACTCTTACCGATAAATCCACACCATAGCCAAAGCAACGTTTTCAAAACAGCTTTGACGCAAGGGGTCAGAAAATTAATAGTGAGCCACGATCCCATACTGTCTGCAGGTACATCACCAACAACGGCAGAGAATAAAAGAAACTTCTCAGTTATACACATATCATGACAGGTGACACCATAAAACATATTTCTTATCAAGGGCTGCAGTCGAAAGGCTACAAATAAACTCATCTCCAATCTCCACCAGGTCTCACTTTCTTCCCTCTGCACTTTCAGCCTCTAGGCAAATCAGTTTCCACAACTCTTGGCAGAACCCTCCCCACTCTCTCACAGTTCTTAATATCTTTATCAATTGCTTTGGTGAGCCTGCTGAGCTCAACTACAGGAAACTTCCTGAACCATTTCAGCTGGTGATCATTAACAAACCACTGTTTTTCTACACTGTCCCCTTGCCAGATTTCTCTGTGTGGTCATCTTCCTTTCTGCATGAGTAGTTCTAAATGAGTTCAACAGTTTCATGACACAGGGCAGGCTTTGTAACAAAGGTGAATTCTTGAGCCCTACCCAGACCTACTACACGGAGAACTCCAGCACCAGCTTTGAAGAGGCCCTCTGGCTGATGCTGCAGCCTGCTCCAGGGGTTAAGACACCTGCCCTCATAAACCACCACGCCCGGCTGCAAGGCTGTTCCCCAGCAGGCCAGGTCACAGACATGCTGGCATTTCACTTTCAGTGTCCCAGCTGGAGAGTCTCTTTTCACCCAGCAACAAAGTCACGGCACAGTGACTCTGAAAGGAGCCTGAGCTGGACAGAGCCATTGGGCCTGCCACATGGTCTCACAGGAAGTGACTGCTGTTCTTCCCCCTCTTTGTCTCTACTCCCCCTCATCACTTCTCAACAGCCCTCTTCCTGAAACAGTTACAAACCTTTTTCATTTGTATGCTGGATTACTTTATTCCAATGGGGTTATAAAAGTATCTGAAATATGTGCATATTTTGTAATAGCTTCTGCTCTTAGTGCTATACAAAGATGTCACTGGGTGCTGCAGTAGTTGGATGAATACACCCTGCAGAAAATGACCTCAACACTCAACTCAGTTCCATTCACCCGAGTGGACCAAGATCCCTGGTGAGGCCTGTGGAGATCAGACCTCACGCTTTGTGAACTAGGATGTGGAGACTCTGGCCTTTGAAAGGTATTATAGAAACAGGTGATATAAAATTCTATAAAATTTAAGGAAATTTGTTAATTTCCACAAGGCCAAAAGAAAGAAACAAACAAACAAAACAAACACCCAACCACAACAACATACATTTATCAAAGGATAACCATCTCTTTTCCTTTCCAGTCTATGGGATGAGCTTACTGCAGGTTACAGACCAGGCGTTCCTGCCCCAGGTAATTCTGTCCTACCTGTCAATCAGAACACCCCCTCCCTCAGGACCTGGGCAAAGTGGATGTATAAATATGTATATAAAGCGCCACATTATACAACTCCTGGGTGGGCACCTTACCACAGAGCAGGAGGTGCTGGGAGGCACTTTTTTGGGAGATCAAGCCCAAGCAGTACCTAGGTGCCATCTCTGCTTCTTCTTCCTCACCCCTTTACTCTCTCTGGCACTCAAGTATGCCTACATGTGTGCACCTACCTGTTTTTTCCATCTTTCAAATAAATCATATCACTATCTGCAATTATACGTACCTGAACTTAGAATGCGGTTCTAAGTAGAAGCAAGGATCTAGAATAAAGCCCTATCTCCCCTAACTCGCTATGATTCCATTTACTCCAAGAGATATCTTCTGTTAACAGCAGCTGTGGGAATTGCGAGATGGTGAAGCCAATTTTACAACACACATTCATCTCAGAAATACAAAAACTGGTAGAAACAAAACTGGGGAAAGTTTCAGGACCAGAACTGCAGGTGAGGGTCAGACGCCTAGCTGTGTCTCTAGGGGCCTCAACCTGCAGCTCAAGGAAGAAATCAAATCACAGTTGGGAAGCACAGTGCTGGCGTCTGCCATGTGTTCAATAGTTACTAAATCCCAGGGCACTTTTCCCAACGCTGAAATAAGCCTCTCCTGGTTAGAAACTTATATTTGAAAGGCAAAGTTACAGAGAAACTGGGAGAAGGTCTTCCATCTACTGGTTCATACCCCAAGTGGTCCAAGGACTCAGGCCATCCTCTACTGCTTCCCCCGGTCATAGGCACAAGGTTGGATTGTTAGTAGAGCAGCCAGGATATGAACTGACGCCCACATGGGAATGTTAGTGCTGCAGGTAGAAGCTCAGCCTGCTACACCATAGCATCAGCCCCAACATAGTACATTTTAAATGTACCAGCAGTAACTTTAGTCCTACCACACACCCAAGTCTTACAAAAGATGTGAGCCTATGGGATTGTATCAATTTTTTTTAACTCAATAATAAAATGAAGACAAAAAAATGAGGGCATAACAATATATCTACACCTGATTAAAGTCTACTTGGCTCCAACCAGAAGATATTCAGTGTCAAAAGTCAAACTGAAGATGTTTTAACTTTATAATAAAAGCCACTTCAGGTTTTCCAGTCCAGAAAGGGACATGAGAAGATGAAACATCAAGAGGATCTGATTTTGAAACATGGACTAGAAATGGAAATAGGACATTTTAAAAAAAATCTGAAATAGATTTGAAATAGATGGCTATACAAAATAAGTATGGAAAAACTAATCACAAAGAAGGAAAGAACCAAGGAAATCTTAAGATATACCTGATTTAAAGACTTACTAGGAGTCTACAATACAGTGTAGCATGATACAAGGGCAGAAATTAAATTAATAAAAGTTTTCAGTAAGATTCACATACATGTAAGATCAATTTGTTTTTTAAAAAGATTTTACTTATTTCTTTGGAAGGTGAGTTACAAAAAAGAAGTGGGAGAGGAAAAAGGAGAGGAAGAAGAGGAAGGGAGAGAGGGAGGGAGGAAGGGGGGGGAGAGGGGGAGAGAGAGAGAGAGAGGTGCTCCACCCACTGCTTCACTCTTCAAACGGCTGTCCCAGCAGGAGCTGGATGGTCCAAAGCCAGGAGCCCAACCACTTCCCACAGTTTTCCCAGGCACATCAGCAGGGAACTGGAACACAACTAGAGCAACTACAACTTGAAATGGCACCAATAGGGGATGCTAGCACTGCAAGTGGCAGCTCTACCTGCCATGCTGCAGCACTGACCCCATCAACTGATTTTCAGCCAGGGTACAAAGGTAATTCAAAAGAAAAACAGCAGTCTTCTCCAGTAAATAATGATGAAACAATGAGATGTCAATTAAAAAAAAAAAAGACAACGTGACTACGTATCTGGCTGATACCTTATAAAAAATGCAAGATAAAAAAAAAAAAGATCAAAAACAGACCCCAGACCTAAATGCTAAATGTAACATCTGAACTGTGAAACTTCCGGAAGAAAACACTGGGGGACACCTTTAATAACCTGAGTTAGAGACTTTTTAGATCTAACAACAAAAGCACAATCCATTAAAAAAATGATACTGCAGACTTCATAAAAAAAAAAAATAAAATAAAATAAAAAATAAAAAAATAAAAAAAAAAAAACCAGACACGATGAGACCCAGACCTAGAAAAAATACGAGCACACAACCAGCCCAGGTACCCAGAACATACACCAACATGCAAAGCTCAACAATGAGAAAACAAAGTGAACAGGATTTGAACTCTTGAAGAAAGAAGATCCTCAGGCTGTAAGTAAGAACAAGAAATGATGTTTGCCCAGCTACCAGCCTAGGCTGCCTACAGTACTACATTGCTGGGAGAAAACCATCCTGGGTCTGGTTAATGTCAAATTTATGCTAATTATACCAGTGTGCCAACAGTTGACTATTTTTTTAAAGATGGAATATACCACCCTGGCCCCTAGGTGTGGGGGCTGCAGATTGTCTGGGAAAGGGGGTCAGGGGACACACTGGAGTGGGAGTTGATGAGGACATGTTTGACAGGGCAGAAATTACTTTCGGGGTCCTCACTGGACTGGGACACTGAACTTGGAGGTATGTAAGGGAGCTGAGACAGAGTGGTTTGTTTACATGGGGGAAGCCAGAGGTCATGTCTGGGTCAGGCTGAGGTACCCATCTGGGCTGGGCTAAACAGCATCACCAACTGGGGGCGGGGGAATTGGTTCATGCACGGCTGGGCCAGGCAGCAGCACCTGCCCACCAGCAGATAAGATGTGGCAGGCTGGGATGCAGCACCCACCAAAACACAAAAGAACCAAACCTGGGGGCAGATTTTGTAGGGGAATTGTGTGTTAGCCTTGGTGGGACTACAGCACACAGCTGGGTTACACGTAGAGTTAGGGGTGCTGACTGGTTGACCCAGGCTAAACCACAGAACTGATCTGACAGGAACCCACCTTTCCCTTTTGGGGGCCTGGAGGAGGCTGGAAGGAGGCCAGGCAGGGTCAGGCTGCAAGGCCTGCTGGCACATGCAAGGGCCAGGACTGAGGGCAGACCATGCCAAGCAGGGCTGCTTCCAGGGAAATCTGAGCCAAAGAGCCATTGCCGGGAGCAGGCCTGGAAGAACTTGGGGGGCACTCTACTACTAGGGCACAACTGCTCCAGGGAACATAAGAGCCAGGGCTGGAGGTGGGCCAGACCAGAGCACCTGCTGGCATGCACAAGAGCCTGCACAGGCCATGTCTGGCTGCAACATCTGCCAGCAGGAGCTCAGACTGCAGGCAGGCCGCCAGTCTAGTTCAAAGCACCAGTTAGCACACACAAAATTTGAGGCTGGGAATAGGCCTGGTTGAAGAGCCCTGGGGACTCCCGTGCTGAACTGCAGCTCCCACTAGTGAATGTGAGAGCCAGGGTTGTAGCTGAAACAGGTTGGGCTAGGATGTGACATCTGCCAGGCACAGGAGAGCTGGGTCTGGGCATGGGCCAGTTGGGCTAGGCCACAGTACCTGCCAATGAGTGCTAACACTAAGGATCAGCAGTACCCGCCAGCACATGAAAGAGCCATTGCTGGGAGCGGGTTTGGTAGGGGAACATGGGAAACCCTACTAGGTCACAGCTCTCTCCGGTGAGTGTGAGAGCCAAGTCTGGGGGTGAGTCGGGTTGGGCCAGTCCATAACACACACTGGTACTAGTGAGAGCCAGGACAGGGTTCAATATGTGCCAATCATTTGGTGAGTGAACCAGCAAACAGAAGATATTTCTCTCAATCTTTCTGTACATCTGCCTTTCCAATGAAAGCAAATCTTAAAAAAAAAAAAAAAACCACAAACACAAACGTCTGATAAACATAGGAAAATTAAAAAGGAATAAGCTAGGCAGAAATAGTTCCTTTCATATGTGGGACTTTGATTCAGAATAAATGAAAAAGAACCTAATCATATAGGCAGAAAGCGGAGCAGACACTTCACAGAAGACAGATGATTACATAGGTATATGAGAAAACATCTAAAATTAGTCTCCAGGAAATCCAAACACAACCACAACTTACCACATCAGAGTGGCTGAAGTTCAAAAGATGGCCAACATAGAGTATGCCTAAGAAAGGGCAGGCAGCAACTCTTCTCCACTGCTGCTGGTACAAATGGTCTGGAGAAGTTTGATAGTTTCTCATAAAAAAATACTTAACAAGTGCCCCAGCAATTCTATTTCCAGGTATTTACCAAAAAGAAATGACTTCATATCCACTTGACATATAAATGTTAACAGCTTTAGTCTCAGTAATTATATGCTGGAAACAATGTGAATGTCCATCACAACATGTGACTGGATAAAGCTACTTAAACTTACAGCACTATGGGTGAATCTCAGATGATTCAATTTATGTAAGATTTTAGAACAAGAAAAACAAATGCATGGAGATGGCCTGAGAGTGAGGGCTCAGATGACGGCAGACTTGAAAGTAGCACAAGAAATTTTTTGGGATGATGGGAAATGTGTTGCATTCATTCATTCATTCATTCTTTTTTGGAAAGAGATTTACAGAGAGGGAGACAGAGAAAAAGATCTTCCATCTACTGGCTTGTCGCTGTCCTGCAGCGATGGACTTGGTGCATGGAGCTGATAATGACACGCGTGGACCCTGACTGATGGTCAAAAGCCGAAGTTTATTAGTGGCATCAGACTTTTTTTTCTTTTTTTTTTTTAAATAAATACCACATTTTCTTAAGGAATTGAGCTGGCCTAGAAGTCCTATCAATTTATTTTTGCTTATTTATCTTTTTTTTAAAAAGATTTATTTTTATTATTTTTTATTGGAAAGGCGGATATACAGAGAGGAGAGACAGAGAGGAAGATCTTACGTCCAATGATTCACTCCCCAAGTGAGCGCAACAGTCGATGCTATGCCTATCCGAAGCCAGGAGACTCTTCCGGGTCTCCCACGCGGGTGCAGGGTCCCAAAGCTTTGGGCTGTCCTCGACTGCTTTCCCAGGCCACAGGCAGGGAGCTGGAAGGGAAGTGGGGCTGCCGGGATTAGAACCGGCTCCCATATGGGATTCCCAGGCGTGCAAGGCGAGGACCTTAACCACTTGCGCCACTGCGCTGGGCCCAGTGGCATCAGACTTTATACACTGAGAGTCATATGGGATAAGGGAGGAAGTATTGAGCTCATCATCATTAACAAAACCCATCAACTGTTTCTATGCTTTTGTTTGGAACTCCTTTTGTCTTGTATATTCCACCAAGTGTTCTTACACACATACTGTCCATTCAACTGTTCTTATACAAATGGTATCCAATCAGGTATAAAAAGGTAGCCATTCGGTTGTTCTCATGCAAATATTATCCAATCAACTGTAATCCTGTGCTCGTTGACCTTCTAGGGTCACAATGTCCTCCTACACTGGCTCACTCCCCAAGTAGCAGCAATGGACAGAGCAGCTGAGCTGATCTGAAGCCAGGGACCCGCTCTCACCTGGGAGACTTGGAAGAAGCGCCTGGCTTCAAATCAGCTCACCTGCCACTGAGTGAACCAGCAGATGGAAGAGCTTTCTCTCAGTCTCTATAGATCTGACTTTCCAATAAAAATAATCTTTTTTAAAAAATGCCTCATAAAATTATTGCTAAGCAATATACTACAAAAAGTATGCCAGCAAGAAAAAGAAGTTTATCATATGAATGAGTTGCTAAGTGAAGAATTCTATTGATTGATATGGCTATTAAACTAAAGGAAAAAAAAAAAATACCGTCCAGAAAGGTCACAGATCAGTTTCCCTGAAGACATTTGAAACAGATGATAAAGAAAAGCGATGTTTTAGGACACATCTAGTAACACACAAGAAATTAAATGCTGGAAAACAAACTAATTATTCTAGATTTGAGAGTAAAAAGAGGAGAAGAAAAGCAGCAGGAATCAGGGTAGATCAGAGCTGGAGAAAAGCAAAGAAATAAATTCTCAAATTACAATAATCTTTTATATATTAGAGAAAATGAAACTAAATTTGAACCAAAGCTAGTAATAACAAAGCCCAAGGGAAACGGGACAAAAAAATAAAACATACTCATCAGTCAGCATGAATGCTTCAAACACTCCTATCATGAAGATTTCTCCCAAAGGTTCTTACAAATCTCTGCTCACCTAATTTATCAATTCCCTCCCGATGCTCATGCTATCAATGGTCGCAGGAGCCGCAGGTGTAGCGTGAGTGAGCACCTGAAATCCAGATGGCCCCGCGCTGGTCGCGCTGGTCATGGCCTGAGCCCTACACAAAGTTTCTGAGATTCAGTAAAAGAAAACAGAAAGTATCAACAGTCACTACTGCTGAAACGGTAATATTTAGGACATTCTGGGCAAAATTAAATATAAATTATTTTCACTTGTTTCTTTTTACTTGTCTAATGTGACTATTAGAACAATCTAATTCCACATGGTTTATATTATACATATTGAATTTGTTTGAACAATGCCTTAAGGGAATAAACAGGAAAATCCTTTCTGTATAAATGAAGTCTCCTAAATTTATATAAATTTAACTCCAGGAAGACTTCCATAGGTCTCATTTTGCATACAGTTCAATAGCATGCAGGTGTCTTCAGCAGTTACACAGAAGAAAAGGTCTGGGAAGCAGACGTGCACACCTCAAGGGCGAAGAGCTGAAGCACCCTGTTGTGAAGACCTTGTCCCACTGAGGTGGCAGTGTGAGCAGGTGGAGTTTCCTGGGTCCCGCAACCTCACTTTTCTCTGAGGCGACACAACAGCGACAGGTATCTTTACAGTAGGAGGAATGCTACCCACCAGTAGGATGATCCAGGAGCATCAAATTCTCACAACCCTAAAAGCAGGTGCATCCACAAAGGGAGGCAAGCGCATGGATCTGCTAGGTTTGGTAACTCCAGTCTATCCCCAAACTAGATCCTAGCCTAGTATTTCTTATTTTAGCCAGTGGCAAAATTTACCACTCAGGCACTCTGTGCTAGAAATCTGACAATTCTTCAATAGTTCTTCACCTCACACAGTTTTATCGTCCAGTATCTCAAAGGTGTGTCTGCTTCATCTTGTCTAAATTAGCCTGGGCCAGCTTGGTTCCCCTTATTTCCACCTTCTGAACATTATATTGGAGACGCAAGAAAGAACTCAACCAGTCAACTATGAACCAGGAATCAACTGGCTCCACAGCCTGTTCTGGCTTTGTATTACCTGTGAGCTAAGAACAACTTTTTAATCTTTAAGTGGCTGAAGGTGAAAATCAATAGTATTTCACGACAGGTAAAAATAACATAAAATTTAAGGGTCTGAGTTTTATTGGCACACAGCCAAACCTACTTGACGACATGTTATTATCTTGGGCTGCTGGATGGCTTCATGGCATGCAAAGCCTGAAATACTTACTATCTGGCATTTTAAAGAAAAAGTATGTCAACCTCTAGAATAGATAATCTATTTGTTGCTTAAAACTCTTCAATGACTTTGTTGTTTTTAGGAAAAAGTCGAAAACTTCCCAGGAAGATTTCCTACTACAAGGATTGGAACCTCCACAGTGCTTCCTTTCCTGCTTGAACTCACATCTGAAAGTTAGCCAAAGATGAATTTTTGGCATTTATGTTTTTACTTAATCACATAAATCAGAGAACCTAATTAAAACTAAATTTAAAAATCTGAAAACCAGAGCAACAGAGACAAAGGGTAAAGGCATTCACAGCTTACTAAGCTATTGTGTAGTTAACATCCTGCAAAAAGCAAGATCACACATCTTATCAGAGTATCAAATTCTTTTTGAAGTTCCTGAAGAGGTCCAGTGAGACCCCAGCATAACCACATGAACATCTATCTGTTCAGGTCACATTGCTCCACCTCCCATCCAGTGCCCTGCTAATGCACCTGAGAAAGCGGTGGAGATAGCACAAGCCCGCGGCCCTGCACCTGGGAGACCTGTGTTGAGCTGCAAGGTACTGACTCAGCCCTGGCGTACTCCTAACTATGAATGGAAGATCTCTCTCTCTCTCTCTAATGAAGGAAGGAAGATAAAGCCCAGTGGTTGAGTTGCCTGGTGCCCACATCACAACACCCGAATTCAACTTCCAGTTTTGCCTCCTGACATCAGCTCCCCCCAAATGCAGACCCTGACACAGCACTTAAGTTCCTGAGCTCCTTCCAAGTTACCCATGTGGGAGGCCTGCACAGAATTCCCAGATCCCAGCTCCAGCCCTGGTACAGCCTTCACTATTGTAGGCATTTAGGGAATAAATCAGAGGATAGCAGCTGTCTCAAGAGAAATTAGAAGGGCACATCAATTCTATTCCTGTTAACATGCAAATGAAGGAAGCAGGGCACACTTGGCAATCAGTTTTATCAGCACCCTTAAATCACCCTGCTTTAACTAGCCCAGAGAGCACAATAAAAAGGCTTCTAGCAGTGCCTGTTCTAAACTAATGTCAATTTAAAACTCCAAGGCTTTGCAGGAAATTCTTTTATCACATGCCCAATATATGTTTAAGAATATTAAAAGGATCTTTATGTTTGATAGTTACATTTCCAAATCAAGCAGTTCCTGTCCATAAGTACTCAGCAGCTACAGTTTGACTTTAAGATAGACCGTAAGTATTATAAGCACCAATTGCTGAGTGTGGTACTACACAATAAACTAGAATTAAGAATAAAAGTTCAAAGTGATTACTAACGATTTCATAATGTTTTAAATTGCACAATCATGTCCAAGTTCAGTTTTGATTTACTCAAATAACTAAGTATAGTCCACTCACGAATAATATTAAAGCTATTAACTCATTCTGAACCTTAAACTAAGAAAGTGCTCAACATTTGTGACTTCCATAACTACAAGCAGAGGTGGTCATTTCTCACATTGCTCTTTGATTTCATCCTGAGGCTTTCATGTTCAAACTACATCATTAGTATATGGATGTTAATTGCTGCCACCCTTAGCAATTTTCACTTAACATAACATTGTGTAACTTAAGTAACATCACCAAATCCAAAAACATTCCACCCAAGTAGCAACACAATCGGACATTAAGTCAACTGGCAGAGAAATACCTAACGTTCAACTGTTTGGTAACTCGGTATTTACTTTGCAGAAGAAATGCTTTCCTGAAGTTACTGCAAGGCCCTGAATAATGAAGTTCCTAACTACCTCCCCAGTTTAATATTCTATTCCCTCCTCGCAACGCGCTTTACAAGGATACTCCCTTTCTTCTTCTTTTTAAGATCTATTTTTGGGGGGGTTGGGGGGGAAAGGCAGATATACAGAGAGGAGATACAAAGAGAAAGATCTTCACCCACTGGTTCACTTCCTAAGTGGCCAAAATGGCCGGAACTAAACTGATCTGCAACCAGGAGCTGTTTCAGGGTCTCCCACGCTGGTGCAGGGTACCAAGGCCACTGTCTTGGAAGCAGAGCAATGAGTGCACAGCTATGGCACCAAGTCCTCCTTCTGTTTTTTAATCAGCCAATTTCTTTCCTACCTCACCAGCCTGGTCTATTGAATGTTACAGAACTGGGCCTGTTGCAGCTGCTCCATTGCCCAGTCCCCTGCCTTTGCAGTCATCTAGGGAGTAAACCAGCGAATTAACTTGTCTCTGGCCCAGTGTGATGACTCAACTGGCCAAATCCTCACTTGTAAGCTCTGGGACCCCATATGGACACTAAGTTTGTGTCTCAGTTGCCCATCCAGCTCCCTGCCTGGGCCTGGGAAAACAGTCAAGGACGGTCCAAAGCCTGGGGACCCTGCACCCGTGTGGGAGACCTGGAAGAAATTTCCGGCTCTGTATTGGCTCAGCACCGGACATTGAAGCCATCTGGGGAGTAAACTAGTGGATAGCATATCTTTCTGTTTCTCCTCCTCTTTGTAAATCTGCCTTTCCAGTAAAACGAAACAAAACTTCTCTTTGTTTCTCCCTCCTTCTCTGTAACAGCCTTTCAATTAAATTAAGCAAATCTTAATAAAAAAACAGTATTCATATCCTCTTGAATATCATCAGGATGCAGTCACTTGCAATTGATGTTTATACAATGGTAGTAGCAAAATCTTAGCACACCATACATAGTTTAACTGCTCAAGTGTGGTCTACAGGCATCTGGGGTCTCCCTGAAACTTTTTCAAGGGCTCATGAAGTCAAAATTCCTTTCATAGCAATCCTAATATACTATTTGCTTTTTACACTGTGCACGTTTGCACTTACAGAGCAAACACAGTAAGACATCTAACTTGGCACAGTTCAGCACGAAGCAAAACAGCAGGCTAGGAACTAAGCAGCAAGTGGTGTTTCTTCACTTAGGTGCTCTAAGTTTAAAAAAAACCAAAGCTATTTTCACTAACAATGTCCCTGCGAGAGCAGTAAAAATGATTCAATTTTTAAGAATTCTGACTGCTAAGAACATCTTTGTGTACTCTGCAGTGCAGAGTGACAGCTCTGTCTTGCACACAGGTCTGGCACTCACCCACCACCTCCCAGGTGCTGCAGCAGGGAGCTGCATCCGAAGGCAAGAGGAATCGGGACTGGGGGCTGGCACTGCCACACGGGACATGGGAATGCCAAGCCGTGCTTCCACTCCACTGCCACCATGTCCACGCCCAATATTCTTTCTGAAAAATATTCTGTTTACTTGAGAGGTAAAGAGACAGAAATCGTCCCTAAATGCTCACAGCAATCAGAGATGAGCCAGGTTCCCAGATGGGTGACAAGGCTCCTGTCAGCTGAGACACAAGACCACGGCCTCCAGAGCGCAGCGAGTGGAAAGCAGCTGGAACCTGTGATGTGGGCCAATCACATGTCTCCTCCTTTAAAATTCTGTATGGTAAAACAAGACACGTGCGTATAGCTCCTTGGATCCATAATAGGTATGATGGCTGTCTCCGAAGAAAGCACCCATGCAACTGCTTTGAGAAATGGCCAGAGCTAGCAACTTTTATCATGGTCTGCATTTGCTCACTTACAAAAATGACGGACAAACTATCATGGGTTTCTAGCAGAAACTTTCTTATATATTAAAGAAATTAAATTGTGAAATTGTCAATTCAAGAAAAAACTGGCACATGCAGCTAAAAATAAAGCCTGACCCTTTTAAGAGGGAAGTGAGAATTTTGGAAGGCTTACATCACTCCCAGGGGCTGGCATTCTGGGGTAGCCGGTTGGGCAATGGATCCAGCTCCAGCGCCTCC
This sequence comes from Ochotona curzoniae, assembly GCF_017591425.1. Lineage (NCBI taxonomy): Eukaryota > Metazoa > Chordata > Mammalia > Lagomorpha > Ochotonidae > Ochotona > Ochotona curzoniae. The sequence goes on along the minus strand of NW_024467095.1, from coordinate 19,840,045 downwards.
ACTTCTGATGCAGCATCCTGCTAATGTACACAGAGGGCAGCAGAGGATGGCCCAGGGGCTTGGCGTGCCCCAACACAGCAGGGTTAGACATGGCTCCCAGCTGTGGTCCTGCTCCACCCCGCCTATGGTGGCCACCTGGGGAGGTCCCCAGCAGGTGGAGGATTTCTCCTGTTCCATCCCCTTCCTGTCATTCTGCCATTTGAAATTAAAAAAAAAAAAAAATTCTAAATGTGACTTAAAAATATCTGTACATTAAAATGTGTGAATATGCAAGGAGCTACCTAACAGTGAATCAGTATTTTCCAAATAACACTATGAAGTCTTCAAAGTATAAAGCAGGCAACAGTGTTTAATGTAACAAATTCAGGCAAACCCATTAGCATGATTTCAGACCGTTTACCCCAGTCACTTTCAAGAGAACCCTTGGGGAGGGCATCTGGCCAGCAAGGGATCCCGCTTCCGACTCCACTTGCTGCTAATGCAGACCTCAGATGGCAGCAGGGCTTCTCACACGGGTAGCCTAGACTGAGCTCCCAGCTCTGGGCTCCAGCCCAGCCCAGCCCAGCCCCGGCTGCTGTGGACACCCAGGGACTGGGCATCTCTACCTCTCTAGTAGCGTAAATAAACAAACTTGAATATTTATCTCAAATGCAGAGAGAAACATCTCTTATTCACTGGTTTATTCTCCTAACCGTTACATCGGCCAGGATGGAGCCAGAATGAACCCAAGAGCCAGGAACTCCATCTGGTGTCCCAAGTGATGGCAAGGGGATCAAATATTTGGGCCACCTGCTTCTGCTTTCCCAGATGCATCAGCAGAGTTGTATCAGAAGCAGAGCAGCCAGGGCTTGAGCCAGTGCTGTGATATGAGGCGCTGGTGTAGGCAGCAGCTTACCCTGCTCTACCAAAACACTGGGCCCAAGAAATGAAAATCTTAAAAACTATTAACTCATGATGGAGTTTCAGGGAGAATCAAAGGACATCTATTTTTCCGAAAAGCTATTAAAATATTCTACCCCCTTCTAGCCACACACCTGTGTGAAGCTGGATTTTCCTCTTGTATTTCATTAAAATAACACAAATTCAGAAGCAAATGAGACTGCTGCATTTTTGAAAATCAGACATTTCCTGATATAGCAGGGGGTAGGGTTGGGATGCAGTGGGTAAAACTGCCAATGGAAATGATGGCATCCCATATAGGAGTGTCAATTTGAGCCGTTATCTGATCTACTTCTAATCCAGTTTCTTGCTAATGTGCCTGGGAAAGCAGAGTATGACAGTCTAAGCACTTGGGCCCAGCCATCGATGCAGGAGAGCTGGATGGCACTTCTGGCCCGCAGCCCAGCTGTTGGAGCCATGTGGGAATGAACCAGTAGATGGGAAAAATGAGAGCTGGATTTCTCTCTGCCTTTCAAATAAGTAAATGAATACACCTTAAGAAAAAAAAAAAACAATGATTTTGGGCCCGGCGCCATAGCGTAGCGGTTAAGGTTCTCACCTTGAATGCCCTGGGATCCTATATGGGTGACGGTTCTAATCCCAGCTGCTCCACTTCCCAACCAGCTCCCTGCCTGTGGCCTGGGAAAGCAGTGTAAGACGGCCCAACTCCCTGGGACTCTGCACCCGTGTGGGAGACCAGAGGAAGTTCCTGGCTTCCAATCAGCCCAGCTCTGGTCGTTGCGGCACTTGGGGAGTGAACCAGTGGATGGAAGATTTCCTTCTCTCTGTAAATCTGCCTTTCCAATAAAAATAAACCATAAAAAAATAAATAAAGGTAAGAGCCTCACAAACTATGAAACTACAGTGCTATAATCAATACTGTGAGCGACTGGTACTCCAGGGAGACAGACTGAAGGGTAGGAAGAGTCCCTGCATGAACTGTCAAGCTCATGGTCACTATGTTTCCCATAAAGAACAGCCTTTATAATGAAAGGGGCTCATACAGCCAGCCTGATCTCCATGAGCAAAGAACAAAGGGACAGCCCTCCCCTCCCTGGCACCCCTAGCAGGAAGAACTCAAAGCTGATCATAAACCTAACATAAGGGTCCAATGTATAAAACATCTGCAAGAAAACATACTCATATAACTCAGATTATATTGTAGTTTCTTAAATTTTTCTTCAAAATAAATAAATAAATGAACCTGACCTCAAAATTAAAAGCTGTTCCAAAGAACACCACCAAAAATAACAACACACAAATGGGAGAAATTTACAAATAATAAACAATGGGGCTTCACAAACACTGAGGCTGGAAAGCGATGCTTTCAACAATGCTGAAGAAGACATGCAGAAATTAAAACCACCAACTGTTGTCAGTGGGAATGTGAAATGAGCCTGCTGCTGTGGGACCAGCGCTACAGCACAGTGGGGTGAGCCGACGCCAGGGAGGACAGCGCAGCCTGAGAGTGCAGGCCTAGCCAGCACACTGTTAACGTGTCAGCTCGGGAGACGGAACCCTACGCTTACTCCTGGCTTCCATTTAGCTAGTTATCTGAGAGGTGAACCAAGCAGATGGAAGACCTCTTTATCTTTTTCCTAACTCTCCCTTTCAAATAAAATCAACCTGAAAAAAGAAAAAAGGCTCAACTGCTCTGGGAAATGGTCTGATTGTTCCTCAACCTCGAGATGTTGTCATCGACCCAACAATTTCACTCCTAGCAATATTCAAGGGAAACGGAAATCCATGTCCACACGGAAGCCTGAGCAAGCATGCTTGTAGTGATTCATAATAGCCAAAAAGTAGAAGTCACCCAATATCCAACTGGCAAATACATAAAAAAAAATGTGGCACACTCACATAGCAGAATATTACTCAGTCATAAACAGGAACAAAATAACGACACATGCTACATCATGGATGAAACTGGAAGCCATTTCACCAAGGTAAAGCCACCCAGCACAAACGATCACATGAGCTCACATGAGCGTGACTCCCTTTTACATAAAACACCCAGCATCAGTAAATGCAAATCAACAGAAAATCCAGGAGTGGCTGCCAGAGGCTGAAGAGAAAGGAAAGACTGGAAGGCGGGCTCCTGAGCAGGGTTTCTTTGGGGATGACGCTCAGTACGGATAAGGTTGTGATGGAAATTAAAGTAGCATTTAGCCATGGAAAGCCCTAATGACAAATAAAGCTCTGATCGCACCCCATGGTATTCTAGCAAGATAATAATTCTAGTACTTTCACTGAATTGCCTTTCACTAAACCACACAATTGTTTCATTTCCCCTTATAGTCTCCTGGATTCCTATGTTGCCATCCTCTTATCAACCCCATGTAAGAGGTGCAAATGATAAGCTCCCGATTATAGTCTAATGGGAAAGGAGTTTAACAAACTCTTTGTGAAATTCCAGTGAAAGATGTTCTAGACTGAAGATAATTTGGGGACACTACACCTCCAGTTCACTTGGATTTAGCGACCCCTACGGGGGCGCGAATTGTGGAATGGGAATGAGCTGGTGCGTTTGGCCACAACTGGAGCAACGCAAGGCACTCCTTCAGTCAGACTGCGTTACAGGGGCTGCGTGCTTAGAACCTTCAATATCGCAAATGCCAAGACAAAATACGGGGGTAGGGGGAGAAGGGGGGAAAATAACAAATAAGATAAAATAGGTGGTGGTGGTAAGGGTGGGGGTTGTTGCATAAACTATCCGAGTTATATTATCCAGATTTTTATCATTTTTTTCCAAAAACCCTCCAAAATTTCAAAACCAAGTGTTACTACAACAGTGTTAATGCTATATTGTGTAATAACCAAGTCCATAATAATTAAGTCACAATGCCAAGTATTCGGAATCACAATGAAATATTTAACCAAGGGAACATTTTAAAAACCATGGTTTTTAGCTTAGCCATTCCCTGCAATCCTTTAGTCCCAGTCAATGATAACAGCTTAGTGTGACAAAACATCAGACACATCTAACCAAACTTCTCAAGTACAACACCGTTTGCAGACAGCTTAGGTTGACCAGAGGTGGGAGCACTGAAGAACTGTGACAAGAGTGACCAGAACCATGGTGGCAGAAGGTCAGCCTTCCTCCCTACAAAGACCCCACCAACTACCAAACAGCCTGGCTCATAATAAAGGTAAACCTACAACCGGAAACAATCGAACTTCTCCTGTACTTTCATCCCGCCGCGCTGGAGAAAATGGAGTAGACTGCGGACACAGAAAACCAGGACCGAGGTTCTTCCGCATCCCCACGGAGGCCAAGTTAGCACTGTCAGTCAAACGGTGCTCAGAGCCTGGGCTTGCTCACTGAAACCGGAATCACTGTTTCTACACTGTCAAGGTGCAAATAAAGCCACAATCCGCAGGCCTTTTCCTTGGCCTGAAACCAGGTAGCCCAGGTGCTGGTCACTCTCTTCTCTCTTAGTTACCATTTGCCTATCTCGTCCGAGGGCACTCGGCAGCCAGGGCCTGCCCCGGACCCTCTCTTCCAGGTGCCAAGGAAGCCCAGAGAAGCCAGCCAATAAAGGCCAGCTGGCAGGTTCACAGCGGCACCTGCCAGAAAGCCCTCAGCCTGCTGCCGGGTTCCTCCAGGGCTGTCACCAGCCAACTTTCGGGGGGCGGGGGGGCTGCAGCGCCCCGGACCCCGAGAAGGGGAGCGCATGAGGAAGCGCGCCGCAGCTGGTTCTGGGTCCGAGCACACGGGCCCTGGCACCGGCGGTGGGAAGCGGGGGAGTCGGAGGGCACACACACGCAGGGAAGCAAACCAAGAACCCGTTCACTCCAGTCCAGATCCCCACCCCTGCCCGCCAAGTCCCAGCGCTGTCACTCCTTTTCGGACACTCCAGGCGCCAGCCCCCCAAGTCCCAGCAAAGCAGACACGGCCAGAGACACTTTCACACGTGGGTCATCTTTTTGAGGGAGAAAAAAGAAGACTTTCGAAGGACTCCGACAGCCTGAATACAGGTTCCCGACCTTATTATTATATTTTTTTTCACTAAGAAAAATAGGGCACTGAGAGATGAGAACATGCTCTCTCCCTGTTTTGGCCCCGGGCAGGATGTGGAGCACTTTCAGGCTCTCAGGAAGGGGGAGGGGGCGTCCCTGGGTCTCGGCGGTGGGAAACTCGCCCTCGGCACCCCTCAGCCCAACTCCGGCTCTGTTTCAGACGCTGAACTTCACCGAGGGGCGCCGGTTTCCTTTGTCAAGATCCCACCGGGTGATTTTAAGGCGGTGGGGGTGACGGGAGGTCGCGGCTGCAGGTGGACCGAGACAGGTGCGACGTCCACCTAGGACGGGCGGTCCCGGCCGCTCCCGCCGCCTTCCCCCCCCCCGCCCCAGATCCGGCTTGGGGGGGCGCTCCCCAGCACCCCCAGACAGCTCCGGCCGCACCTCCTCCCGGCCCGGCGCCGTCGCCGCCCCGACCGCTGCCGCCGCCGCCACCTCTGCTCAAAATGGTGGTTACGAAACGCGGCGGCCGCCCGCTCTGGCTCCCGCCCGGGCCGCCCGGCACATGGCCGCGCCGCCTCTAAAAACTTGGTCGGCTCGGCCATGAGCCGGGCCGAGGTCCTCCCCCAGCCGAGCGGCGCGGGCCCACTTACCCACAGACCGGTAGCCCAGGATCGCGATCTTCCGGGACTTGGACTGCGGCATCTTGGCGGCCTCCTCAGCCCCGGCCCAACCACATCCACCGCGGCGGCGACGCTTCCCGCGGCGGCTGCTGCTTCTGCTACTGCTGAGGGCGATCGGCGGAGGCCGCGCCGGGCGACAGCGGCATACAGGGCAGGCCCGGCGGCGGCGGCGGGCGCGGCTGCTCGCGTTCGTTCGTTCGTTCGCTCGCTCGCGCGCTCCAACCGCCCGGAACCGACCGCGCGACGCCGCCCCTCCCCCCACAACACGCCCACGTGACCGCGCGCCGCGGCCGGCCCCCTTTCCCGGGGCCCGCGTCAGCGCCGCTCCTCCCGCCGCCGCCGCCCCCCGGAGGGCGCGCACGACGCGTCGCGACCACGCTGTACTTTAAAGGGAAAAAAAGGCCAACGCCGACAGGCTCCCGGAAAAGTCAGGACTCAAAACTCGCTGCGTCATGACCCTCCCACCTCCTTCCGCCGCCGCTTTTTAATTACGCCAATTCTCTCCGGACGTTGATTGGGCGTTTTCCGCCCGCCCGTGCGATGACGCGGCGGAAACTCCGTCTCCCATTGGGGAAAGACAACGAGGAGGCGGGACCAGAGGCGGGACGACGCGCCCGGGGTGCTAAAAATATATCCCTGCGAAGCTGCGGCTTCGGGGCGCTGGCGGGGTTCGAAGGCTTCGAACTGGCGACGGGCGGGCAGTGGGCGGAGAAACAGACGATAGCGCCGCAGCTATTGGCCGAGGGCAGCGCGGGGCGGGGCGAGTGGCGGGAAGCGCCGTGATTGGAGGAACGTGGAGCCCTTTGGCGGACTCGCTCTCGCGGAGCCCTAAAAAGGCTCAAAGTGCGTGGCGATGGCGGGATGTGTGTGGGTTGTGGGTTGCCCGACGTCTGCTTCGTGCTTCATCCTTTTTTTTTTTTCCTTTTAATAGTCTAACTATATTAGCGTTTCCAATTCTGGGTCTGGGGGTGTAGGTGTTGATTAATTGTCACCCGTGGTTTAAGGACTGTGGGAAGAATGGAAGCCACGTTAATTCAAAATGTCAAGAATTTCATTAAAGCCGGTGCGAGCCTCACGGGTTCTGGTGTGACATCCTTTGATACGCGGGTTCCCCAGCTCGTCTCACGGGAGATGGCGCCTGTGCCCACGTGGTGGCTGGTCCCTGAGGAAAACGTGGAATTCGGTCACATTCAGGAACGTGGGGGAGGACAGGAGAGCATGCCGGGTGGACTGCCGCTCCTGTCTCCCAAACGTTGGCGTTATATTCAACAAAAATGTCCGTGGACAAGAGTCACTTGTCTCAGAGAGGGATCTAGTTGGGGCAGCTCAGTGGAGCGCTGGAAGGCAAACCGACTCAGTAGGCTTCAAGCCTGGAAATACAGGAGAAAAGACTGGAGAAAGTGAGGGTGCCGTTGAAGACTTCAGCCACATCAGCAGGTGCCCTGAGCCCTCCGAACCTGCGCCCGGATCCCTGGCCAAGGCTGCAGATACGGAGAGCTGATGAGACAGCCCTGTTTCCCAACGAGGGTGGGCTGGGCAGAAACAGGAGGAAGCTTGGACGCGCCCTGGGCTGCTGATTGAAGATCTCGTGTTGAGTTGGAACACTAGGCCTAAGCTTGTGCTCCTCCAAAACTCCTCCCCGCTCCCCCAAAACTCAGGAAGGTATACATTTGCATCCTTAGCCTTCTGCAAGTTGATGTCTCAAAGACAACCAACTTTAAAATATCTTTGAAATGCTATGGTTTGTCTTAGTGAAAATATACACTGTCTTTAATGTTTAAAAATCTATTAAAAGAGTCTTTTTGGAATTTATTTGAAGGTAGAGAGACAGGTCTCATTTCACCACTGATCAGATACCTCCAGCAGCAGTCGGGGCTGGGCCAGACAGAAGGCCAGAGCCCAGAGCTCAAGCTTGGTTTTCTCACATGGTTGGCTGACCCCTGAGTGTTTGACCCATCCCCTGCTGCCTCCCAGGATCGCTGGAAGCTATGGATAAGCCAAAGAGCCAGACTCAAAACACAATTGTTGTAACAAATGTACAAACACCTGCCCCTCATTTGAATATATTGAAGTTTCTCAGCAGGGAATTGAGGACAAAAGCCAAAAGCAAATCCTGCCCTCTGAGAGGAGGCGCAGGTCTGACCAGGACCCCAAGCTATGATGTTGCAGGGAGCACTCCCACCAGAGGGCTAAGATGCCAGCTCTGAGTCCTCACACACAGTCAGTAGGGGAGAGAGGAAGTTGCCTCAGCGAAGAACTCTGATCACGGGCAGCACCCAGGCTGTGCCGGAACAGTAAATTATTCTCAACTGTCAGGGATTAAATTGTGTCTCTCTCAGAAGGACATACTGAGATCCTCTCCCTCTCAGAACGTGATGTTGTAAGGAAATGGGGTCAGTTAAGAGAAGTGACGTCAAACCAGGGGTCCCCTTGACGTTGGAAGAGACAAAGCAGGATCCTTTTGCTGAGCCGTGAGCAGGCAGCATGGCCCTGGGGGTGCCTGGGTGGCAGACTCCTGGCCCTGGAACCCACACAACTCATTTCTGTTGTTTGAAGCCGCCTGGTTGGTGGCCATTTGTTCTGGCTGCTGTGGAGACTGATTTGTTAATCAGCTATCAGAGCACTCAATAAAATGTTGCTGCAGGGTCAGATCTGCAGATGAAACTAGCCCAAGCCCTGAGCCGGAAGGCTCCTGTACAATCTTTGGCCTGCAGAACCCTACCGTCCACTCTGAGCAAGGTACCCGAGGCTAATCCTTGGGAACCTGTGCAGACACAACTGGGAGACGCTGGGGCAAGCTGGCAAGGTAGTTCTTTGTCTTAAACACGTGATGGCTTGTGTTAGGGTGGTGTGGGTCTCATGTGTTCCTCAACCATGGCTTAGAATTGAATTCAGCCACAGCATTCATAACCTATTGAAAGACAGAATTAACACTTGACGGACATGGACCCGGCACATTGGCCTAGCAGCTAAAGTCCTCGCCTTGCACGCCCCGGGATCCCATATGGGTGCCGGTTCTAATCCCAGCAGCTCCACTTCCCATCTAGCTCCCTGCTTGTGGCCTGGGAAAGCAGTCGAGGATGGCCCAAAGCTTTGGGACCCTGAACATGTGTGGGGTATCCAGAAAGAAGTTCCTGGATCCTGGCTTCGGATCGGCATAGCATCGGCCATTGCAGTCACTTGGGGAGTGAATCATCGGACGGAAGATCTTCCTCTCTGTCTCTCCTCCTCTCTGTATATCTGACTGTCCAATAAATAAATAAATCTTAAAAAAAAATTGACAGACATGTTCGGATTGTTTTGTCCCATGGAAAGAATTGTCTGTGTCAGATTCTGTCCAACACGTTGGCCTCCTTCTCTTGGAATACAGGAAGAAAAAAAAAATAGAACATTTTTTAAGTACCTTTTTTAAAAAGAGATTTATTTATTTTTATTGGAAAGCTGGATCAGATTTACAGAGAAGATAGATCTTCCATTCATTGGTTCACACCCCAAATGGCAGCAATGGCCAGAGCTGAGTCAATCGGAAGCCAGGAGCTTTCTCTGAGTCTCCCACACAGGTGCAGAGTCCCAAGGCTGTGGGCTGTCCTCTACTGCTTTCCCAGGTCACGAGCAGGGAGCTGGATGGGAAATGGAGCAGCTGGGACATGAACCAACATCCATACAAGAGCCCGGTGCTTGCAAGGTGAGGATTTAGCCACTGAGCCATCACACCAGGTCCAACAATTTATTTTTAGAAGCTTTGTGTCTTTGGAGCACATACTGAAACATTTATGGATGAAATAATACAATGCCCAAGATTCTGTTCGAAATAATATGCAAGTGGAGGAGTGGGAATTTAGATGAAATTTAATTGATTAGAAATTGACTTGTTGAAACTAAAGACAGGTTTATGGAGATTCGTTGCACTACTTTACTCTGTTATTTTAAAGTTTCCACAATAAAAAGGGAAAACACAAATATGAGATATATGTGTTAAGTTTAAAAGTAAAAATATAAAGAAATACATGGGTAAACTTAAAGGATCGAAATTATTATTAATAATTACAATATGCAATTTACTGGCACCCAACCCAATCACACATTAAATCTTCCACACCTGAGGAGAGATTTTTGGTTGAGTTGCCACTATTTGCAATAGAGTTTGGATAACCAAGATCTATTGAATGATTTATACATTAAAAAAATATATATTACTTATTTGAAAAACAGAGAGAGGGAGGGACAAAGAGAGCTCTTCCATCCACTGCTTCACTCCCCAAATGATTGCCATGGTCAGTGCTGGCCAGCCTGAAGCCAGAGTCAGAAGGCCCAGCCCAGTCTCCCGTGTGGGGGGCAGGAGCCCAAACATTTGGGGCATCATGTGTTGTTTTCTGAGGCACGTGCACAGGAAGATGGACTGGGAGTGGGCAAGGCGGGACCCAAACGGTGCTCCCATGGGATGCTGCTATCTCAACAGGCAGTTTGACATGCTATGCCACAGCATGGCCTCTACATCGCACACATTTTGATATGCTTTGGAGTTTTAAAAAGTACTACTTTAATATTGTTTACTCAAGTCAGGGGATTGCAGATCCCTGTGAGCCTCTGATTAGGGTGGAGAGGAACAGGGTTGGAGGAGAGGTGGGGGAGGGGGATGAGAGGAGATGAGCCGCTTCTTGCTGTCAAGCTGATGTTTTTATTTTTTGTTCAGTTCAGAATACTTTCTAGTTTCCCTTTTGATTTCTTGTTTAACTTGTGGGCTGTTTAAAGGAGTGTTATTTATTTTTCATTCGTTACATATATATACTTAAATGTTTATTTTTATATATGTTATTTCTTTAAAAAGAGATGCAGTCATTGAAATAGCATCTTGAAATAAAATAAACTTAGAGTCAATAGTAAAAACAGCAGGGGCTTCAACGGGGCGGGGAAGGGATGGTGTGAGCTATCAACTTATTTATTGTCATGGTATGTTTGGGATTCCTGTAGGAAATCCAAATGAAGATGCCAAATAGGCAGTCAGATGTCTAAGTGTGGAAGTCAGATGAGAGCTCTGGTCAGAGCAATATATTTGAGAATTACCCATCAGCTGGTGTGCCACATAATATTCTGAGACTAGATGGAATCACCCAGGCAGGAAGCACAGGAGCTCTCAGGACAAAACCGGAGCCGTGGCGAGCGGAGGGGACAGAGCTGTCCGACGGCGAGGCCACAGGCAAGGGAAAGAGGAGAGTGGATCCCAGGGAGAGGGTCCCAGAAGCCAGGTGGGAGAGGGCTTGAGGACGAGCAGTGACGTTGTGTGTGTCAAAGGCTGCTGGCAGTCCAAGCAAAACGAGGCTGAGAACTCATCAGCAAATTCCACTGTGCAGAGGTCACTGATGGACTTGACCAAGCCCTTTTGCTGGTGAATTGGGGCCAAAATTCTGATGTGTGTGTGTGTTGTGGGCACTGGAAGAGAGGGCATTCCTGATGGCATGAAAGGCATGGGGAGATCTCTCTCTCTCTCTTCTCTCTGTAACTCTGCCTTTCAAATAAAACAAAAATAAATCTTTTAAAAAATAAATAAAAATAAGAAAGTTTCTTTATTTACTTGAAAGGCAGAGTTAAAGAGAGAGAGGAAGAGAGAGAGAGATCTTCTACCTGCTGGCTTATCCCCACATGGCCCAAATGGCCAGGGCTGAGCAGGCTGAAGCCAGGAGCCAGGAACTCCATCAGCCTCTCCCACATAGGTAGCAGAGTTCCTAGCACTCGGACCATCTGCTGCTGCTTTCCCAGGTGCATTGGCAGAAAGCTTGATTGGAAACAGAGCAGGCAGCATACGAAAGGTGCTCATACGGGATCCCAGTGTCACAGCAGAGACTTCGTCTACTATGCCACTACGCGAGCCTCAACGAGTACATCTTAAGAGAGAGAGAAATTCTTTAGAAACTAAATAAAAATTCTAAATAGCTCAAAGGTAAAATATTTTACATTGTATATTTATTTATTTTTTTATTGCAGGGAGGAGGAGAGACAGAGAGGAAGATCCTCCGTCTAATGATTCACTCCCCAAGTGACTGCAACAACTGGAACTATGCTGATCCGAAGCCAGGAGCCAGGAACCTCGTTCAGGTTTCCCATGCGGGTGCAGGGTCCCAAGGCCTTGGGCTGTCCTCGACTGCTTTCCCAGGCCACAAGCAGGGAGCTGGATGGGAAGTGGAGATGCTGGGATCAGAACCGGTGCCCACATGGGATCCTGGCCACTAGACCACCGCGCCAGGCCCACAAATATTTTACATCTTAAAGTCTGTGATGTTGCTGGAGGTTACGTCATATTTACAGGTGTCGTAAGAACTGTAACCCTCACGCTGTCCTGGTACCTTAGAGATCTGACAGTCACTCCCAGAATTTGGCAACCTTAGCCCTTCAAATGTGAGATACTTCTTACGTCTCATAGCTAATTTCATTTCTTGCCTGTTTTTCTAACAAGATTTTTCTAGAAGCTCTGTCTTAAACTCTTCCCCCTTATTAGCCTCTTAGATCTTTGTGGATTTATTGATTTGATTTGTGGGAAATGAAAGGTGCTAGAAGGCAATACAATTTTAACTATTGGCACTTATTCATTAGACTAATTCTTGCTTTAAATTTGAAAAGAACTTGCACATGTATGTTGTGGTGCAGGTTAAGCCACCCTTAAAAGGCCCACATGCCATCAAAGCACCAGTTAGAGCCCTGGCTGCTCTGCCTCTGATCCAGCTCACCCAGAAGGTGCTTGGGCCCCTGTGCCCACATGAGAGACCTGCAGCCCCGAAGAGGGCCCTCATCAGAACCTGGCTGTTCTGGCTTCTTGACCTTGGACTTCTTAGCCCCAGAGCTGTGAGAAATCAACTTCTGCTTCTAAGCCTCCCACTCGATGATCCTTTGTCATAACAGGTCAAATAGACGGACAGTTTTACATACAAACTTGTCTTTGCAAAAATGGTTCCTTTAAAGGCCAGTGCTATGGGATAGTAGGCTAAGCTTCTAGCTTTGGCACTGGCATCCCGTATGAACTTCAGATTGTGTCCTGACTGTTCTACTTCCCATCCTGCTCCCTGCTTGTGGCCTGGGAAAGCAGTGGAGGATGGCTCAAGATCTTGGGCCCCTGTACCCATGTGGGAGACCCGGAAGAAGCACCTGGCTCCTGGCTGAGGATTGGCTCTGCTCCAGAGTGAACCAGCAGATGGAAGATCTTTCTCTCTGTTATTCTGCCTTTCAAACAAAAACAAAAATAAATCTCTTTAAAATATGACCCCATCAGGACTTAGTGCTTCTGAAGTTATTCTTTACAGAGGCTGTAAGAGTCCGTCCTACTGCCCCATCTCGCCCCTCTCATGCGGAGGTGTCAGGACCCTAATACTCAGTGAGTTGATACATCGGTGAAATGGCAAGGCAACATGAAGGTAACAGAGAAAATACACCACAATACCAACCCCTAGAATAAGTTTTAAGAGTAAAAGCAGGGGGCTGGCATGGTGGCACACAGGCTGATCCTCTGCCCTGTGGGGCTGACATTGCATATGGACTCAAGCAGGGTCCTGCCTGCTCCAGTTTCGATCCAGGTTTCTGCTTATGGCCTGGGAAAGGCTTGGGAGGCAGTATCCAGATGGAAGAAGCTCCTGGTTCCCAGTAACAGCTCAGCTCAGTGCTGGCTGTTGCGGTCATCTGGGGAGTGAAACATCAGATGAGAAAACCCTTCTCGCTCCTTCTTCCTCTGTAAAACCTGCCTTTCAAATAAAAATAAATAAACCTTTTATAAATGCAAAAATAAATAAAGAGTAAAGACAGTATCATTTTACACATTTCCTATTAAGATTTAATATACTGAAATGACAACTTATGGTGCTTCTATTCTTGGAGGCGTTGATGAGATTGCCATGTTTATTTTCTCAACTTCCTAACTGTGGTCACACCAGCCCTGACAGGTGACCTGGGATCTGCAGGCCGCTCTGCTTCCCAGGGGCTCTGGCAGCCGCACTGCCTCCTCTCCCAGCAGCAGCCAGGCGCCAGGATGGCCACTGTGCCTACAGTCCTGCTCCCATGGCTTCAGCTCTACTCCTCGCCCCCTCCCCACAGGGGAAGTCAGGAACCCAGGAGCAGCCCACATGACACCCACTGGGCATCGAGGGAGGGGCAGTGACATCCCACTTGCACCTTTCTTTACAAAGCCTATATCTAGAAACTGCTGGCTAGGTGTCAGCTAAACCTAATATAGTATTTCCCCGGAAGTGAAGCGTTTCTTGGTGAAGGATCCACTGTGAGCATTGTTAGGCTGTGCTGCTCCGTGGGGTTGCAGCTTATTTTCCAGTTTGATTCAGACTCCCTGAGAAATGGCCCCTTCCATGCACCTGTCCTAATGAAGAACCTCAGTATCAAAATCCCAACCATTTGCTCATGGCTCATTGCTATTAAGAAACTGTGCGTTTGCAGGCCAAACAGCCTATGTGACCTTTAGCACTGATGGGCCCCAATTCTTATGAATCAAGGCCCACCTAAGTCTGGTTATCTCATAGGTGGCTGGCTCCAAGTAATTAAGTGGGCGCTTCCCTTAGTTGCTGGAGGCAGGGGCTGTCCAGCCGAGGTAGGTAGGGAATGTGTGGTATTTCCCCTCACCTTGCAGGCTATTGTGAATTGCCCCTTTTCAAGCTATTGTGGACTGTCCCTATAAAAACCCTATGAATGTGCTGTTCGGGGACACACTCCGGTAAGGGGTGTAGGTCACTGGCTGGTCAGTCAGCCAGCTGCCTGCTCTCAACCAAGAACCCAGGCTCGGATGTGCCGAGCTTGATAAACCATCCTTGTGCATTTGGATCGACTTCAGACTCCTAGTGATTTCTGGGGATCTCAAAATCTAGGCTTACCACTTTGAGGTATGCAGAAACCCAGGCCATGGCAGCTGGCAAAAACCCAGGCCAGCTGCTCTGCAAGGGCAGAGATGATCCTAGCCCCCATAGGACCACAATCCACTTGCATAACTTGAGGTCCTCCAGCGGGAGCACAGAGATTCCAAGACATGCACAAGAACAGACAACGTGTGCAGCCTCACTCTGACGCACACCTGCCTGGGCACAGCTGAGGCCACAACTCTTTCCCTACTTCAGGCCCTAGATCCTCCCAGGGTGTGTCATTTCCAATGTACAAAATTCTGGGGCACCAAACCCAGGGGAGAATTTTGTTAGGTGACCTGTGGAAGCATCCTGCTAGTCTTCCTTATCAGCCACGTCCAGGTGAAGCTTGACGCCTGATATCAGAAGGGGGTCATTTCTGCTGAAAGCGAGAATGGAACAGAAAGGGCAATGGGTCACCATCCTCACTGATTCCCCTCTTCTGTCCCCAGCTGTCACTGACAGGCACCAATTTAGAGGGTTTCAAAATTTTAAATTTGTTATTTGATTTTTCTCTCTTTCTTTCTATCTGACAAATGCAGCCTGTTTATTACAATCAAGACAAGGACTTCTTGGGCACAGCACGATAGCTCAGTGCCTAAATCCTTGCCTTACACACGTTCAAATCACATGTGGACGCTCGTTCGTGTCCCAGCTGCTCCACTTCCCTTCGAAATCCCTGCTTGTGGCCTGAGGAAGCAGTGGAGGATGGTCCAAAGCCTTGGGACCCTGCACCCTTGTGGGAGACCCAGAAGCTCCTGGCTCCTGGCTTCAGACTATCTCAGCTCCAGTCATTATGACTGCTTAGAGAATTAACTAGTGGCCGGAAGATCTTTCTCTCTCTAAATCTGTCTTTCCGACAAAAATAAGTAGATCCTAAAAAAGCGAAAACAAAAACAAAACTCACTCACACAAGGCTGTTCTCCCACACGTGCCGAGTGCTGCTTCTCTGTCAGGAGCAAGTCACTTACTGAAAATCATTCCCAAGAAGAAGCGAAAATGCCACCAGTTTGCAAACATAACAGGTGATCCCAATGACAGATACAAAAGACAAGTTTCAAGCATTGTTCTAGATGACCGGGCAAACTGAACGCAGGAGGAAAGGTCCAGCGCTGACTCATGCTCTGGGGGCCCAATGCCTGCTCACGCTCCTGTTTGAATAAATAAATAACAAATAATTTTGGATTTGTTTTTATTATAAATCTTAGGGCCAGTGTGGTAGCTCTACAGGCAAGTCCTCTGACTGTGGGTGCTGGTTCTAGTAATGGCTGCTCTGCTTCCCATCCAGCTCCCTGCTGTGGCCTGGAAAAGCAGTGGTGGATGGCCCAAAGCCTTGGGACCCTGCACCCACATGAGAGACCTGGAAGAAGCTCTTGGGTCCTGGCTTCAAATCAGCTCTGGATGTTGCGGCCATTTAGGGAGTAAACTGGTGGATGGAAGCTCTGCTTCTCCTCTCTATAAATCTGTCTTTCAAATAAGTAAATCTTTATTTGAAAAAAAAAAATGTTGTAAACGAAGCTTTTAAAAATCAGGAAGGACTGGAAATATTTGAAGAATAAAGTTCACGCACTTGCTTCCCAGTGCCCTGGAGAATACTGCCAAGAGCCAGTGGTGGCGGGGGGGGGAGGGGTGTGTGTTCTTGCCAAGCCCGCAGAAAGCTGCCCATGTGATGGCAAGCCCTGGCCATGCACAGGGTGTTTGCCCATCAGCTGTCTTCTCCGACCACAAGACAAACAGCTAGATTTGAGTGACAGCAGGAAAGGGCCTCGTTCTTCTGCAGGACAGGATAGTTTAGCTTTATGTAATCTGTGAATCGAAAAGAAGAAAATTTACAAATACCTACAGTAGAATGAAGATAAAAATATTTACCAATAAGTACTACCAGTCAGTTTATGGGCTGTCAAGAAGAAATGTTACACCTTGAACACTTCCATCGGGGACGAGCAGACTCTGGGCTTCAGTGACCTACTTCCAAAGTCAGGACAAGATTTGAATCAACTCAAAGAAAGCAAAGGAAAGGAGAGAGACTCCAAATGGGAGATAGAGAAGAGCTGGTGATGCAGCACTGAGAGTTAAACCAATGCTACGACCCCAACATCCTAAATGGGAGCGCCGGGCCGGGTCCCGGCTGCCCTGCTTCTGATCCAGTTTCCTGCCAACGCTCCTGGGAAGTCACACTAGAGCAGCCCAAACACTTGGAGACTAGCCTACCTCATGGGGACGTGGGTGGTGTCCCTGGCTCCCGAGTGTGGCCCGGCCCAGGCCTGGCTGGTATACGTTATTTGGAGACACCCTGTAGTTGTCTCTTTTTTTCTTGCTCTTCCTTTCAGATGAATGAATGAACAACTCTTTAAAAGAAATAGAAAAAAGTGGTGGGCAGTTGGTCTGGTGGTTCTGGATTGGTTGGGAAGCCGGTGCTCCATATTACAGTGCCCTGGGACAGTGCCAGCTGTGCCTCTGATTGGCACATCCCGGGCAGCCACAGTGACGGCTCAAGGACTGGGCCTCCTGTCTCTCGATTAAGCCTGGCCCCAGGCCACTGCTGTGGCAGCAATGGAGAGTGAGCCAGAACACGGGCATTCTCTTTTCCTCTTTGTCTCTCTGCCTTTCTAAATAAAAGCAAATTTTAAAAAAAGAGAAAGGAAGGAATGAAAGAAAAAGAAATTCACACTTCCTAAGAAAAGATTTTTTTTAAGCATTTGGGTCAACTAATTTATAGCATGAAAAATAGAACTTTTAGGTGTGCAAGTATAATGAACACATTGAAATTATTCAACACTAAGTGTTAAGGTGTTTGAAATGTAGAATATGATTATTTTTGAGTGACTTTTTCAATGTGCTAATAATAGTAGTGTGCCCTATTTCTAATGAAATTAAATCCAGAAAATGAATCCATTGCCATTTGAAAAGTCTCAAGTGCCTGTTTTCAACTCTCAGCCATAACTTCCTATCAGACATTTTAATTTTAACATGGCCACTTAAAACACAGTTATTTTGTAAGTCAGGGCAGGCTCCGGGTGAAGCCAAGAATCCGGAGTGGAACCCACGCGTCCCACACGCGCACACGTAGAAGGAACCCAAGGACTTGAATCCTCAGCACTGCCAGGAAGCTGGAGTCAGAGCCAGGTTTTGAACCCAGGGACTTAAAAGTTAGGTCCAATGCTAACCCCTCCATTCTTATTTGAAAAAGCAAATAGAGGAAGTGAGGACTCTGCAGTGGAAGGAACACTCAAGGCTATGTCCTCTCGCCCTCCTTGTGACAAGACCTTGCATAGCTCCCGAAGCGAGGTTGCCCGCGGCACTGCCCTCCCGGCTCTCTTGGGAGCAGGTGCTAGTAGCCAAGTTGTATGAGGCTGGAAATCTCAGCGGATCCCTTGGGGGGCATGCAGACGGCACGGCTGGGGCACGACTGCCCCGACAGGCACACGAACGGCACAGCTGGGGCACAGCCACCCCGGCGGGTACACGGCTAGGGGATGGCTGCCTCTGGGGGCACGTGGATGGCACAGCAGGGGGACTGCTGCCTTGGAGGGCACGCGGATGGCACAAAACGGACACTTGAGCACATGAGGGAAAACAGACATCTTCTGGCACTTTCCTCCGTCCTCACCACGGGCTGTGCTCACAGCGACCTCAGCTCTTTCAAGCCCAGCAGCGGCTCTTTTAGAAGTCACATCCTTCTCAGATCCCAACTTAAATAAAGAGAGATTTGCCATTTGAAAATAACAACCAGGAGTTTATTCATGGATATGGTGAAATTCACCCACCGGAAGATGTGTAAAAAAAACTGCACGAAAGTAAAAATAAATAAAGCTGTTGCGAAGCAGCCTGGTTTACATGGTAGCTCCTCCCTCCCGACATAACACTTGGACAAGTGCCATCAGGGTTTTAAAGTGATTATTTATATTCAAATTACAGCTTTCCAACAAATCTAAGAAAAACAAACGGATTTGGTAAGAGGTTCGAAGCCTTCCACATTCGAGCTCGGTGTCCCCGGGGGCGGCCCTCGGCGGGCACAGCGATGACATACTCCTGCTTTCGCACAGAAGGCACTGTGATCCGAGCACGCCGGACACTCACCTGGCGTTGCGTCAGCTGTTCCACACCAGTGAACTCTTGGAAATGAAAAGTAATACGAAGTTCAGGACACAGTGCACTTTAATGACATACAGCATTTTAAAATCCTTCAGACAGCATCTGGGCAGTCTCTTAATGCAAGCCTGAATCTTCAAGCACATAAAATCTTTCTTTTTTTTTTATGCTTACATCACTGGAAAAAATACTCATTGCTAAACCCTGATATACATTCTTAGCCATTCTGCTCTTCTATCGCAGCCAGTGTTCATGAGGCAAACGTGACCCAGAGACTTTGTTCAAGTTCTCCTGTGAGGGCGTCGACACCCACGGTGGTCATTCTGTTTCTGTCTCCTTTTGTTCGGCACCTGTCAACAGACAGACAACCAGCGTTTGAATGCTTGTGCTGGCGGCAGGGCCCTCTCTGCCGGAGGTTGCTATGCCCAGCAACCTTGGGCAGGAGGCAGAGGCCCACTGCCATCGCCCATCTATCCTCCCCGGTGCTTTAATCAGTCTCATTCATGTTATCTTGTGATTCAAACTATTTCAGATTTACCACAAAAAAAGTATTCCATTCACAAAACTCGAGTTTTGTGTGCATTTCTGAGTGGAGAGGCAGAGTATCTCAGCTGAGAGTACTTAGTTAGCAAGATGTAAAAAGTGGCAAATTCCTATCTGGGTCAGCGGGGGGTGCAGCTATGCGCACACAGCAGCGTCCTGATGTTCCCAGCAGACACCAGACTACTGAGAGAACGGACAGCCTGTCCCAGGGAGAGGCCGACACTGCTTACCCACTGGACGCCCGGGGACGTGCAGGCTCGCTAGGACAGTCCAAGTCCGAACGTGAGCGACTGCTGACAATCTAATGAAGACGCACGCTGCACTCAGTGTCCTTTCAAAGGTCACCACTCTTTCACCAGAAATAATATTACATGTGGTCTTGAGGTTTACTTTATTGTGCCATTTTACTCACTGACTAGAGTTGCCACAACAATTGTACATATTTATGGGCTGCCAGGTGACATTTCTATGCATGGATAAGTTGCATGTTAAATAAATGTATCTATTTTCTCAAGAGCTTATCTCTATGCGATGAAAACACTCCCAGTCTTTTCTTCTAGCCTTTTTGGAATCTATAATGCATGCCCTTGAATCTAGATCCTCAACAGGGACTCATGGTCGCTACCATGTGAAAGAAGCACCTCTTACTGCTTAGCCCAGAAGCAGCGACCTGACAGGGCCATCCTGGGTCAAGTGTCTGTACAAACGGAACAGTTTTCACTCCTAATGTCTTGGGAGGGAGATGGGCCAGTATCACTCTGTCCATTCTATGCCCAAAGAAAGCGAGGCCGAGTGAGCTGAAGTCCTTCGGCCCACTGAGGCAGCTCTTGTGCAGGGCAAGCAGCATTTGCACTAATGGCGCTGTGCGCTCTGCGCCATCTCCCAGCATGCATCGGCCAGCTGGCTCCAGCTGCTATGTGGAGGCCTATCCTGACTCCTGCCAGCGTTCACCTGCCCTGCTGTTGTTAAGGGCACAGACCATTTCCCCCAACACTGAGTGCTAACTACACCATGTTCCAATAGGGAATTCCAGGCAGAATGCCTATTTTTGAGACGTGATTTGCACAAGCCATATGTACTTACTTTCTCTCCAGCTCAGAAACTGCTTTCTTCCCTGCACTAGGAGGGGCACAAGTTATTACTGGCTGAAGATTTTAAAGATCAAATCTGGAGGGAAACTTCAACTTATCCAATCTGCTCTGCTCATTCTTTCGCTTTGAGGCGAGAAGGTGTAGAGATCAGTCACCTGACTGGTTTACTCTGTTTGCAATGAGCTGGGCACAGGCACAGGTGAGCGCTGAAACACGGCTTGCCTGCTGGCTGAGCTGTGTGTCCTGGAGCAGGGCCAGCCACCCGGAAAGGGTTCCCACTGAAGCCCCATGTTCCAGGCTCACCTAGAGCAGAGCCCTTTTCTCATCTACACTGAGCTGCTGGGCGGTGCTTCCAGCTTGGGAATTTACAGGAATGTGATCAGCTGCTGCAGCTGCTACCCCTTCCGCTCAGTGCTGCCTGGGGGACTCCTCCACGGCTGCAGGTAGTTCTGCTGCGCATGTTCAACACCATACAGAGGTCCCGAGGGAACGGAACCCCGCACGTACCCATCCCTCCTCCAAAGGAACTTGGTTTTCTCCAGTTGTCGAATTTTGTGATGAATAACCTCACATTCACTTAGTTATGGATATTTTATGATTATGAAAATTACTGGGAATTTCAGGATCCCTAATAGCTGAAGCTTGAAAACCAGCAAACGAGAGCCCAGGTGTACAGTCTAATTCAGCAGGTGGTTCTGATGGAATAAATGGCGGGGGCGACAAGCTGTGGACAATGCCGATGCTGTTGGTCTGAGGCCACCTGTGAGAGCTGTGCAAGCATGTCACTCCCTTGGCAGTCTCATGTAGTAAGGTGGGTCCTTGCTGGTGGGGGACAGGGCTCCTTCAGGTTGGGTGTTTGTGGGTTACAGACTTATGGTGGTCTTAACTGAGCCTGGTGCATTTCCCAAGGAGAGAAGATCAATACTGGAGTCCAGGTATCACTTCATGTCTAACTCCAGAGGGTTCCAAGTGCTGGCCATGCCAAAGGCAGGGCAGCAGAGCAGCAGGAAAGGAAAAGAAGCAAGGGCTGGTGGCTTGGCTCCCCACAAGCTTGCCTCCTACCATTAAACACACGGCCGAGACGAGGGCCAGCACTGCCTTCCCTCCCGCTCTGCACTGCCTCATGGGGCCCTTGGGAGCCTGCTCATGTGATCCCAGCAGGAAGGAAGTCCACCCCCCTTCCATGCGACAGCTAATGTCACCTCCACAAGGAGTAATGAAGAAGAGCATTAGTATTTTGTTTTGTAGACTCAAAACAGTTCTAGGTTATTTTTAAGGGAAAGATGAAGCTCTCAATTGTCACAACCCCCAAAACTTCCCTTTGTATTTTCTCATTCCCAGTAGTTCTCAGAATACAGCAGAACTGAACTGGAGTGGAGACGGGCCTGAGCAATGTGGCATCGGGTTCTACCCAGTTCACTGCGGTACTGCTGGGCATGGGCAGGGAGGCTTCCAAGTTAGACCACTCAACCTCAGAGCAGAAGAGAGGGGAAACGGTTACCAGAGTCACACACACAGCCCGGATGAGGGCTACTCGGGCTGTGGCTGGGCTGGCTGGCTGGCCCCGCCCTCAGGGCAGCCTCTTACCTGCCGGGGTGAGGATGAGGGCCTGCAGAATGTCCGACAGGGAGATGATCCCCACGATGCTGTCTGCTTCGTTCACCACCACCAGCCGATGAACCTGGGCGCAAAAAGCAGGCTGCACCTTAGGGCCTACGTTAAGAAGATCCTGAGGTTTTAATCTCTTGAGAGCAAACAATGGGTTTTTAAAACAACACTGGAGGGGCTGGCGCAATGGCTCAACAAGCTAATCTTCAACCTGCAAGTACCAGCATCCCATATGGGTGCCACTTCATGTCCCAGCTGCTCCACTTCCCTGGTTGCCGCTTGTAGCCTGGGAAAGCAACAGATGATGGCTAGAGAGGCCTTGGACCCTGCACTGGTATGGGAGACCCACAGGAGGCTCCTGGCCTCAGCAGGCTCAGCTCCAGCTATTGTAGCCATTTGGAGTGAATCAACGCAGGAAAGACTTTTTCTCTGTTTCTCCTCTCTGTGGATCTGCCTTTCCAACAAAAATAAATCAATCTTAAAAAAAAAAAGCGGAAAAAAAGTCATTCGTGTGTTCAGACAATGACAACACGCTGCATGGACCATGTGGTTTCTGACTTTGCTCCTGGGAGTGGCCATCTGCTGGTGGTCTCTGACTGTGCTCCTGGCAGTGCAGTGCCCATCTGCTGGGTGGTATCTAACTGTGCTCCTGGCAGTGCCCATCTGCTGGTGGTCTCTGACTGTGCTCCCGGCAGCGCAGTGCCCATTTACTGGGTGGTCTCTGACTGTCCTCCTGGCAGTGCAGTGCCCATCTGCTGGGCGGTCTCTGAGAACTCTGAGCCAGCTGTGTCATGTTGAATTTTTACATTTGAGATTAGTGACCCAAAGCCCAGGGGGCACACTCTGGAGCTGTCTTCTCTTTGAGCAATATACCAATAATATTCCAGAGGACACACCATAATAAGGTGTAAACACAAGCTATTCCCTGCTGGCTGCTAGCAAGTCTTGTATACTGAGGGCACCTTGTGTGGAGGTAGCATGCTCATCGCAGGATAACGGGAGCACAGCCTGACCACTCTTACTCAACTGCTGCCCATGCAGGCCAGGAACAAGCCAGGTGTCAGCTGCCAACTTCACAGATCATTTTCACACCCTCATCACAGCCCTGAATGGAGCAAGGATGCAAGAAGGAGGCACAGGTGGAAATGCTGTTTTGATATTTTGTTTTTGGTGATACTTTTCATTTTATAGCTTGCTTTAGGATATAACAAACAAACAAAGCGATAATGTGATCACTATCCCGTCTACATAAGTTTCTCTTAAAAGTTTTCTCTAATACAATGTTTTAGATTCTTCAATAGCTCATGATCCAAATTTAATTATAAATATGAGTTAAAATGATGGCTCACATTTAGAATCAGAGAAGCCTTCACATTCTAGATCTTAAATGGTGCTTGGTAACTTAACGCAGGTGACCATCTGCCCTGGTGGTTAGGACGTCGGTGGGATGTCTGTAACGCTCAGAGTGCCGGGTTCAATTCCTGGCTCGCACTCTGGTTATCGCTCCAGCTGATGCAGACCTCAGAAGGCAGCAGGTATAGACTCCCTTGCTTGGGTTTTCTACTCACATGCCTGGGAGACACGCACTGAGCTCCTGGTATCTGCAGAGTGAACTGGTGGACGGATGGGAACTCTAACTCTGTATTTCTCTCTCTCTCAAATAGCAAGTCAACATTCAATAATAATTCAATCACCACTGGAACTACTGAAGGTCAAAGGGAATGGTCTCATGCTGAGACTTCAGCAAGTCCTGCTGGAGTGCAGTGACTGCACACGATCTGCCTTCGTCAGCTGCTGCTGAGTCCGATGCTACTCATGCTCCGTGTCCCGGGGAGCCTACAAGCCGGTGCTGTTTCCATCAGAGAGGTGAACTGACCCTCCCCGACAGACACTGACCACAGGGAAGCTGCTGAACTGACCCTCCCCGACGGACACTGATCACAGGGAAGCTGCTGAACTGACCCTCCCCGACGGACAATGACCACAGGGAAGCTGCTGAACTGACCCTCCCCGACGGACACTGACCACAGGGAAGCTGCTGAACTGACCCTCCCCGACGGACACTGATCACAGGGAAGCTGCTGAACTGATGCTCCCTGACGGACAGACACTGACCACAGCAAAACTAATAACTGGTTTTCACGTCCTTGTGAAGAATCATCTGGTAAAAGGATTTTAATAAGAAAATCAAGGTATCTGGCCTGCGATGCTTAATGGCATTTTTATTTTCCTCAGTAGCCTGTTCTGTATGACAATGCAGCTTTTACCATGCACCAGGGAGTTAATACAGACAATGGCCAAGAAAGGTGAAATTTTTTTTTAAGATTTACTTATGACTTATTTCAAAAACAGAGCATGAGAAAGAGAGACAATTTGATTAATTTGTTTTCTATGTTCTAGTTCAGACGAGATCGGGCGCGTTCAGGGTGGTATGGCCGTTCTAGTTCACACCCCAAACCACCACAATAGTGCAGTCTGGGCCAGGCCAAAGCCAGGAGCCTGGAAGTCCACCCTGGTCTACTGCATGAGTTGCAGGGGCCCAAACACTTAAGCTGTTTTGTTGCCTTGCAAGGGGCGGCAGCAGGAATGCTAGATTGGTAGCACAGTAGCTGGGACTTACAAATAGCACTCCAATATGGCTTGGTGGTGTTGTAAGCCACACCTCAATCCACTGGACCCGTAACTGTGACTCCGTAAGTCACTTTCTTTGTTGGTTGAACAGATCCTTATGCAATCAAAAAGTTGTGATTCTGACTATACTGGACAGGAAGGCTTGGAGGATCTTCCAGAATGCTGGCCCTTGATGTTGTATACCATTTTCCGTGTGATTTGCAGGAAGTCAGTTAAGGTCACCTGTTATTAGCCTAACAAATAATCAGGTACTTTGAATCTTGGATTGAACTCTTGTATTTATAACAGTAATAAAACAAACTTCTCACGAAATTGTGTTATCTAATTAGTAGCTGGTCCAGAAGGAACAGCGCTGAGTGACAAGCAGGACACTCCGACTCTAGTCTAACAAGGAAGGAATGCTTCTGGCAGTGTGCACACTGAATAAGACAGGTGACTTTTCTCACCTAACACTCCAGAGCTATACAAAGCGATGCCGGGAGTAAGGTAAAGGGCAATAACAATAAACTCTAGCTCCAGATCCTGACAGACTCCACTCTTACCCTCCAATTCTCTCTGAATAGAATCTCTGGAGAGGTGGACCAATGGTTGTAAAGAATGGCAAGTGTCACAAGGAATGAGCTTCTCCAGGGACCAACGCCTTTGCTGGGAAGGTTTGAGGATCCATCAGGATGTCAAGCCATCTCAGGAGCCTGGGGTTGGTTACTAAGCCTTGGACTATTATCTATATTAGGAAAGATATACGAGAGGGGGGGTGGTAGGTGGAGGAGAATATTACTTTGACTTAGAAAGTCTAGTTTTACTGATTAAGTGTTCATTTTGTTATAATCATGCACATTACACATTTAAATTTTGAATTAGTAAGTTCTGTAATGGAACTTGAAGCTCCCGGGCAACTTTCACCTTCTGAAGTACATTTAAACATTAAAATGTTTTTGGGAGGCAGAATGAGCAAGCTAGAGTGTGAGTATGGGCGGGAGTGTGCAAACATACATTCCTGTCTGTTGGCAACAAATGCTGGCAGCAGGCAGAGCTGGGCCAGGACAAGGCCCCTGGATGTCCCATGTGGGCAGCAGGGATACAAGTACTGAGCCATCACCACAGCTTCTCATGGGGAAGCTGGAGTGCTAACTGCCAGGCCCAATGCTGGCCCTTCTAAGTACACAGTTTTTAAACTATGACGCTATCCTACTAGTATATCTGAATCATCTATGATACCAGGACTAAAAGCACAATCAAGTGAACACACCTTTATAAATGACCCAAGTGTGCTAGCTTCTGGAGCAGAAGAGAAGGTGGGCTGCCTGACTTTGCAGGATGGCAGGCAGGCAGCCGGTGAGGCCCCCTTACCTCAGCTCTTACTATCCTGTCCACAATGGTCTCCAGTGTTTCCAGCTTATTGCACTTCACAACACCTTCAAAATACTGCGATCGGTGCTGCAGGGCCTGCGTCACTGTGATATCCAGGTTATTATATGTTTTTTCAGCAGCAAGATTCTGTAATAAAGTCACAGAATAAATTGTACTCTTTCATTTCAATTCTCATTAATGATCAAAATTAGCAAGTTTAAAAGCAACCTGATTTTTAAAAACTTCAATGTTAATGTGGTACCAATGTATATCAAAGTTCTCTTACACCTATCCGCATGCCATTAGCACTGTTATTTCATCAAATTATTGACATAGTTAAAAAATCTAATCCTATAAGACAGACCTTAATCATGAAGCAGTGCCGTCACATTCCGCTGAGACCTTTCTCCGCTCGTGCCCTCAGCCTCTATACTGTGTGGGAGTATAGCCTTCTGTGAAGGGTGACATGTGCCACAGGGCTAGGAAACCTGCGCTGATGGGCTCTCCCAGGGAGCTCCCCGGGGAACAGAGCTGCTTCTGGGAAGGTTGTGGGGGATTCAGCAGACCCATGGCCCATTCACAGTGCAGGAAAAGAACCGGCAAGTGCTACAGCACTCAACAGCTTCTCAGGGTTCCGATAGACTCCATCAAAAACTCCGCACAAACTTTGTGGTGTCTATTATATAACAACAACAAAACTAAGGGCTGAGACCACCGCAAAAAGACATTTAATGTGGGAGGATAATCCTGCAGCAAACAATGGTATGAACATCCGGGGATATCAAAGCATCTGTTTCCATTCTCAGAATGAGTCAAACTCTAAGCAAGCCCATTTACAAAGGGTGGGCGGGGGAAGGGCACCCAACGGAAAGGCACCACATCAACAGCCAACACAGCAGATCTAAATGAGGGGCTCAACTGAATCACCTCTTAACTCTTCTTAACATATAATGTTAATAAAATATTTGCTCCCTTTAGAACAGGGGTTTCCAGGCAGCAAGCAAAGGGGTATATGTAACAAGGGACCCAAACAGGATGCAGGTAAAATAGAGGAACTTTCACACAGAAATGTTGTAGTGATGGATACAACACACTGAAAAGACAGTCTTAAGATGCTATTAATGCGTAACTCCTTGCTAAACCAAGGAACGGTAACTCACGATTACTATAAAGAAGTCACAGAATTCTCTGATAAGATTCCAACACTCCAAATAGGAGTTATTAAATAAGAAATGAGCAGAAACATAAGAACAGATTTAAATGAGCATATTTTAAAATGAATCCTAAATGACAGGTTTAAAAACAATTAAAAATACTTACAATTACATCAAATTTGGAATAAATATCTACAACTTTTCCTAAAAATGAAAATATATGTTAGAAAAATATCTTAGGAACAAGAAAAAGAACTCATTTTAAATCAGTCTTAACTAGAAGATTCTTGAGGATTAAACACTGACAAATAAATTTGTTTTTAAATAGGGAATCAGATCTTACTGAAAATTTGAAAATAAGGTGGTTTAAAATCTCTAGGATGCTGAGTGCTCCTTGGAGCACCATGTATCTGCCAGCATGAAATCTTCATTCCTCCCTCTTAGCTGGCAGGCCGGGCATCTCACAGCCCTTTTAACCCAACTGTTCCTGTCCCACAGGAAGGCCAACACACAAACCTGACTCATCCACCACAGGCAGGGCTGACACTCGTCTTTCCACGAATATGTTCAAGGCCTTGATGATCGGAGTGTCTGGGTGTATGAAGGCAATGTTGTGGTACGTTCCTATTCCGAGCTCATCCAGGTTCTGCTTCATGAAGGCAGGCTTTGGCATATCAGACATCTAGGCAAGGAGATACATACAAATGTTGTAGAACAACGACAGACCCTTCGCTCAAACGTCCAATTTCAAAGAGAAACTATGTCCACCAAATCAGTCTTTTCTAACAGCCTATTGGGAAGCCTGAGTTCATACGAGAATGTTATATGTAAGGACAGAGAGCGTCTTTGGCCTGGCTGCACCTCTGCTAGCGGCCTACTGGTGATGAAATACAGCCAAGCGTTAACACTGCAACACGTTTTCCTCCTCCTTTCCACTCACTGAAGTAGAAAGAAGAGAGCTACCTGGTCTATTTGCGAACACAGGACCTGTGGGCCACCAGGAAGCCAATTAATTCTTCCTTAATTCCCCGTGGGAAGCTCCCGCCCCTGCCTGCAGTGTATCACAGCATTTATCAAGGAGCCACATGTTTCCAACCTCACGGCACATGACCGGGCTGGCTGAGCGCCACTAGGCTAGTCTGCACTCCATCCCACCTCCACACCCTGAATTCTCCTTGGAGGACTCCTATTTCTGTCTGCTCGGAACAAAGTACAAGCCAACCAAACCGAACGAACAGAACCTTTAACGAGTAACTTTTCTTTTCATGGGCCGTTTTCAAGCAGGAGGGGTAAGTCAGAAGAGAAAAGTGTAGGGTCATGTTTGACTATAACAAAATAAGGTCTACTGTTTCAAAATCCACCTTTTATAAAGGGTACAGTCGATTCCATCCTCCTGGTGTACCTTATAATTATCAGGAAAAGATGAACAATTAGAAGAAACAAAATGTTCAAGTCAAAGAGCTCATCAATATTCAAATCATGAGAATCCTAGAAATTTAGAGAAAAAAAAAGAAAGAAAGACCTATTAGAGGTCATCTAGTCCATGTCAATATAGGATCATTCCCTGTTCTATACTGTAGGCGCAGGCAAACTTTCAAATGTCTTGAAAGGTAATGCTACCTTTTCGCAGAAGTCATCATAATTCAAAAAATCAGGCTCTGAAATGCATTGCTTCAACTGTATTTTTTGTCTGACAACCTGTGGTGGAATATTCTAGTAGTAGGATTCTAATTACCATATTGACCCAAATATAAGGCAGTACCAGGACGGTACCATCGCTCTCTTTTTTAAAGAAGAGGAAGTTCTAAAGTAGCTTTGTAAAAGGACAGTCTCAAACGATATCTTCTGTGTGCTAGCACAAGTGGTCTTGCTTGGAAGTTGAGAGCCACTGGGTCTGAACCCTGTGTGGCTTAGGCCTGTTTCTGAGGCAGGTGCCTGTGTGCTGGAGGTGATACAGATGCTCACTTCCTGCAGCCAGAGTGTGTGTGTGTGAACACACAGATGAGGTCAAGACTGTGGCTGCACAATCAGAAAGCTTGATTCAGATCCTGGCTCCACCACTCACCAGACATAGAACCTGGGCAAAATTACTTCAACTTGTCTAGTTGTGTCCCCTCTACAACCTGATAGGGTAGTGGCAAGATTTATCAACGTAAACTGCCTGGGACAATGCTGGACACACGGTCATCACCAATGAGGACACATTAGTTTTCATGAAATGAATACATACCTTCACTCTGCCCCCTCCAGCTAAACCTCAACTGTTAATTAAGGCTACTGCACTCCAGACATAACATCTGATAAGCAATCAGTAAACAATACATCCCTAGTTGCTTTTTTCCTAGATTATGCATTTATTGAATATTTTGGTTTTATTTTTATATTTTTTGGAAATTGTCTATTTTCCTTCTTAATATTATTTGCACATGTAAACTACTAAAATACAGGACTGTTTGATCAAAGAGATATTTCCTTCAATCACTAAACCTATGTGCTTCTATCAACAAAAGTGGCGTTCTATGGGCTCAAGTCTAGACTTCAGGGCAGAATCCTAACTCTCAAAGGAGTTAGACTGGAAAGCTATTTTAGTTCCTTCAGGGAAGCTGTGGAGGAGAAAATGGAAAGCTAATTTTAGTGAAATTTAGTATCTATCACACTCTTTTTTTAAAAAATGAGTCTTCTCCAGATTACCTCTTGTGAACCATCAGTGCCTCCTTCTGGGTCCATCTGACAGATGACTCAGAACCTTCAATGCAGTGCATGTCATTGAGAGAGGAACATAGGCCCCCTTGTAAACACCCTGTTCTTCGGGGGTCTTAAACACAGTCTACCAAAAGGCTCTAGGTTTGGATGGCGGTGAGCCAGCTCATCGTAGAGACAGGTGAGAAAACCTGCAGATAACACAGGCCGATGTGGACCAACACGGGAGTGTTGCCAACATGGTATTTGCTGTGGGCTTTTCTGCTGTTTGGTTTACACCAAGATAATCCTGGGGATAGTATTTTAGAACACATTTCTAAATCTATGACACCAATAAACACATCATAAAATAATTTTTGCTCTAAATATTGGCTCAGTTTTTTGTGTACCAGTCTTTAAATAGACTACTTTGCGAATTGCTTTATTTCCCCCTCATATATTATATGATAAAAGTTTAATTTAAATAGACAATCCCAAGTGTTTCTTTATTGCTGATAGTTGCAGTGAAAGGTGATTGCTTTTGACCCGAAATCAACTTTGAGAATGTACAATTCAAACAGCAGTAAGCTGAGGGACTGAAGGGCAGAAATGGAGACTTCGAAACTAGCAGTGTCTTGGACTGAGAGTCACAGCAGCCAGCTAACCTGAAGCAGATCTGTTCAAGTAAGTGCAACTACGTCTGGAGAAACACAGAGAACTACTTACAAAAAGCTGGAGGAACTTGAGGATTCTTTTGTGGGTTAGTATATAAAGTGCATTCCCACTGATGGGGTCGATAACTGGCAATCTGTGGATTTTATTTTTGATCAACGAATATACAGCATCGAAGAGGCTGCGGGAAGAGCCAGGAAAGGTGTTAGGACACTTTATGGACAAGTGGAACACCCTGGAGCATCCCTGCCTTACGGCATTTCCTTGTCTTGCTAGCACAACAAAAGGCTCATCAATTGAAAATAGTTATTTTGGAAAATTTCTGAATTACTATTATTTACAATTTGTTAATGTATATGAAAGACAAGTATAAGCAAATCTCTCGGGAGTCTTTTTTTGATGCATTCAGGATTTTATTTGAAAAACGACAACACCTAAACCTTAGGGAAACCAGCAGCCTGGTTTTTTGAACCACAGAAAAGGTCCAGCTCTGGGCTCCCAGATGGTGTGAGCAGTGATGCCCACTGTGCCTCTGTGCTGGCCCAGCAGGCCCTGCCCTGCTGACACTGCCCACCAGAAGGCTGCTGTTAACAAGATGATCAAAATAAGCATTTTACTTGTTTTCTAGTGTGGGTCACTTCCATCCGATGCCCTTGATTATGAAGGACAGGCTGGAAGACTATAGGGGGAGCAGCCTACTCGCCAAGCACCGGGACCCATGTCTAACAGACATTCATTCTATAACCTCAGTGTGGGTCAGAATTGCTGGCTGAGCTGTTTACATATGTGCTCCTGGGCACTACTGATGGGACAGAATGGGGAAAAGCCCAAGAACTGGCAACCTTAACACGCTCCCCAGCCTGTGCTGCAGGTGGCCTGAGCAGGGTGGACACGTGTTGGGTTGCCACTGATCCTCTGCACCAACAAGGTCCTTACTAGGCTGGATTTAGTATTTAACATGAAGGCATCTGGGGTCCCACTTAGACTGGAGAACATGTTTGTTTATCTGTCTGTTTCCATTTATTCATCAAGGTAATGAAACATAAAATATGAAAGCTTTCAAAGGAAAAAACTACAAGTTTACCTTGCATCTGGAGATATATTCACTAAAGGCTTAAATGTTTCTTGTAAATAAAGCTCTGTATTTATAGAAAGAAAACACGTAGTTAGTAATGCATTTGCTGTTTCTCTTTACTCCATCAATTCAAATATCCTTTAGTTTACAGATAGTAATTAAAAATCAAAACAATTTAATTTATCCACAACTACTATGTTAATTATAGTTATGGCTGTTTTACACAACCTCCAAATTGTTTTTTGGGGATGCAACCCTTGAAGAAAAATTACATAAAAAACAATTTTAACAACAAATTTTTATAAAATCAGGAAAAACAAAACACCAAAAAACCCCCAAGCGTCAGGAAATCTGATAAAATAAGAGCAATACCAGCAGAGGTCACTAGAATGCTACCAAGTTAACATCACTCTCAAGAAATGCCAGACTCTCTTACGGGTGCTGCTCTGCTTCCCACCCAGCTCCCTGCCTGTGGCCTGGGAAAGCAGTAGAGGATGGCCCAAAGCCTTGGGACCTGCACCTGTATGGGAGACCTGGAAGAAGCTCCTGGCTTCGGATCAACTCAGCTCTGGCTGTTGGAGCCACTTGAGGAGTGAGCCAGCAGATGGAAGATCTTTCTCTGTCTCTCCTTCTCTCTGTGTATCTGCCTTTCCAAGAAAAAGAAATAAATCTTAAAAAAAAATTTTTTTTTCTTTACTTTGAAAGGCAGAGTTAGGAGCAAAGGAGAGAGAGACAGATGTTCCATCCACTAGTCTACTTACCAAATGGCCACAATGGCCGGAGCTGGCCAGGCTGAAGCCAGGAGCCTGGGGCTTCTTCCAGGTTTCTCATGTGGGTGCAAGGTCCCAAACACTCACACAATCCTCCACTGAGCACCTATGCTCATTACGGGGAGCTGGACTGGAAGTGGAGGAGCTGGGTCTCGAGCTGCTCACATAGGATAACAGTGTCTCAGGTGGAGGTTTGCTACATCACAACGCCTCCCCAAACTTTGTTCTTTAAATGTTCTTAGGTTTTATCCTAGCAATTTAATGCTCCAACCCTATTTTGGCATACAGACATTTTCTTTGTAAATCTATTTACTAGATTTCTAAATAGAAGGTATTCAAGAACACCATGCATACAAGGTCACAGTGCATATCAACTTAATCCTTGGTCTAACAGTACTTGCATAGGAGAGCTTCATAAATTACATGCATAACTTACACAACTGTTTCATAATAGGCTTTATGGTTTCTGTATTAAACCAATTTGTTCAGCTTGCTTTGATATAGCCATGTAATAAATCAAATATGTTTCCTGGAAACTTTCACATCACATGGAGTTTAAAAGGCCCATGGAACTTTAGAAGCCTGGAAAGGTTGCTCAGGTGGCACACCCAGGGATAAAGGTTGTGTATCCTGTCCTGCATACCATGGTTTATAGAGCCAAACTTCTGGGTTTCGAACTCCAAGCTCTACCTTAGTGGGTCCTCTTCAAAGGCTTCTCCACGTCACACTGCCTGGGTCCCTAGAGAGGCTCTGCCCTCTCAAATTCCCTTGAAGTGTCTCATTTAGATCAACAATCTAATCTCACAATCATGGAATGAGAATTCTTAAAAAAAAAAATGGTTCCACTGCAAAAAAAGTGTTAGGACAATGAAGGGTGAACAGTAACGTGACAAATAAGAGAGCAGTCTTGAAGTTATTTCCATGTTCTTTGGCTCAAATCATCTAGTTGAAAGGTCACCTGCTCTCAGGTTTCTCCATAATTCATAAATAATTCAGTTCAGGCAAGAACAGATGCTGGCTTTCGTTAAACTTAGGATTGCCTTGGTGCGTTCTGGAGGTGACACTTCCTGGGGCAGTGTCGTAGGCTTGCTTCGCTTGTCCATCTCGCTAGCCCCAGCCCTTACACCTGCCCTTCAATGCTGCCAGGACCCCCCATGTGAACGGCATTTACAGTAGAGCAGTACACTTCCAACTAGAGTGCTCTAAGTTCCATTTTATTAACTCAGTACACAGAATGGATTTCTGACATGAAGACACGCTCTGCACAGTAAGTACAACATCTTCCCTTCATATTAAAAGGGCTTTTAGTACCCACAGTGCTTACCCCTCCAAGTTTCAATCTTATGCTCCTCTAATTCATATATCTGTACCTGAAAATAAAAATTCTTATTTACAAACATTAAAATACACAACATAGGCATAAATAATACTAGGAAAAATGCAATAAAACATAGCTTTCTAATGGCATTTTCTGTTCATAATTAGAAAATGAAGAGAAACACAGAGGAACAATATATCCTAAAGTTTTAAGAAAAACTGCTGTGGGCCTGGTGCAGTGGCTGAGTGGCTAAAGTCCTTGTCTTGAATACACTGGGATCCCATATGGGTGCTGGTTCTAATCCCAGTGGCCCGCTACCTATCTAGCTCTCTGCTCGTGGCTTGGAAAAGCAGTCAAAGACAGCCCAAAGCCTTGGTTTCTTGCACCTATGTGGGGGACCTGGAAGAGCTACTGGCTCCTGATTTCAGATTGGCTCAGCTCCAGCCATTGCAGTCAGTTGGGGATGAATCATTGGACGGAAGATCTTTTTCTCTGTTTCTCCTCCTCTATGTATATCTGACTTTCCAATAAAAATAAATAAATCTTAAAAAGAAAAAACCGCTGTATGCTGTTTTTCAGAAAGTTTGATATAATAAACTATAGCTGAGATCTGTTGTGGGGAGATTGGGCTTTTTTCCCCCCCCAAAATTTTTAAATCACACTTTTTGTTATTGTAAAAGAGATGTAATCATGAAACAGAAAAGTTGTTGTATGTAAGAAATCAGGCCTCTGAAAGAAATGCCACGTCCTTACAGTGTTTGTTGAAACCTCCTTCTTGAGCTTACAAAACCTTATGAAGAAACTCATTTTTGTATTTTATGTAGGAACTTAGTTATTGGAGAATACTGACCACGACACATAACACAGTATTAAATGGATTTATTTAATTATACCTTTTAGATTCCTGAAGTAATACTATTAAATAATTAAAGTATTTAATTCTGTTCTTTCCCAGCCTTATAAACCAACAAAAACTACAACCAAGGGGGAAGAATGCCAAGCATGGCAGTGGCTGGTGAAGGGCAGAGATGGTTTTCCATCTCTGTTAGGGAACAGTTGGACTGTGTGCCAGGGTGCTCCACTACCACCATCAGTCAGGAACAATCTTCTCCTAATTGGCAGAAAGATGTCAAAACTGAATCTCTGCAATTTAAAAATTCACATATTTGAAATTACGAAGTAGACTTCTAAGGGAGAGAGACAGAGATCTTCCTTCCATTTACTGTTCATTCCCCCAACGGCCACAACAGCCAGATCTGGGCCAGCCTGAAGTCAGGAGCCACCAGCTTCCTCCTGGTCTGACCCAGTTGGCAGGGGCATAAGCACTAGGGTTATCTTCCAATGCCTTTCCAGGAGCATTAGCAGGAAGCGGGTCTGCAAGTGTAGCAGCCGGGACTGGAACCAGCACCATGATCTGGGATCTGGTGTCACAGTCACCAGCTTAGCCCACTGTGGCCACAATGCCAGCCTGTGTGCATTCTTGTGCTGAAACTGCTGGGTAACCACACCAAGCTCTACAGAGGACATTCTCAGGCCTGCAAAGATAAATTTTATCTCTATGGGGCGGGAGGTGGAAGGGGGGGGACACACTGCTAGGTCAACTCTCTTGGTAAGAGTTGGTGGAGGGTAGGACTTGCTTTGTTCAAAGTCCTATGCAGCTTATCAACCTGCAACATACCCATTATGCTGCTCATTTCAAGCAGAGTGAAGTCAGTGAAACTTACAGAACAGCTACATAGCACATAAGTACATACAAACCTGCTAACCTACAGAATTTTGAAACATGAATAAAGAATCTGTTATGTTGTTTTTCTTAAAAATATCTTCTTCAAGCACAACTATATGATTTATGATAAAGCTGTTTGCTAGATTTGGCAGTCTTACATACTTTACATGCATTTGGAAAGACAACCACCACTACTACCAAAAAAAAAAAAAACAAAGGAAATCTTAAAACACACACACACACACCCCTCTGCACACACCCTTACACACATACACCCCCCCACACACACACACATCCTTACACATAAAACAGGCAGACAGCTCCAATTACCAAAATACTAACAGTAAGGATGCTATTAACTTACCATAGGTGATTTATAGTATCTATGTAGTATATTTATGAAATCTGTAATGGTTAGCATTCCTGAAACAAACAATTATGTGTTAAAAATAAAACAAGAACACATGAAAGGAAAATTTCAAATGACATGTTTACTCTATAAGCTTTTAAAATCTATTTGAAGATATCAAGCATAGCTTAATACACAATTATTACTTAAAACTATCATTACTGTGCTAACTATCTAACAGCTGGTACATACAGGAATTAACCAGAAAATTTCGCAAATCAAAAAAGAAAAGTTACTAATTATAATAAAATTTCAAAAATAACTAACTACATGTAGATCATTTAAAAGGCAATAAAAACCAACATATGAGAACCCTTTCCGTGAAGAACTTAACCTGGAAGGGGAGTCAGCCATAAACAGACAATTCCCACATGAGATGATGGGTAATGACGGAGGCAGCAGCAGCCCCGCCTCCCAGGATGTGTAGGCACAGACAGGATGGCACTGTAGCAGTCCCGACTGACTCTCATTTTCAGTGGCCTCGCAGTGAGTCATCACACCTCATCTGTCCTGTCAAAAGGCTTGCCCTGGGAGATGAGTAGGGCAGCCAGGAAGGCACCCACACCCTGGCTGCCTGAGGACATGGTGGCTAGCTTAAGTCTCACCAGGACAGCCTGTGTGGACTCTGGCTTAAAGCACACAGGTACCCAACAGCTGTGGGACCTCAATAAAAGGAGCTCAAAGTCCAGCGGGGTCTTACATGTCAGGGGTCTTACTAGTGGCAACCCTTGACCTAGTGCAGAAAAGAACATTCCTGAAGGCACCTAAGCCTTTCCTAGGGCATCCACAAGGACGCCGGAGGCTCTGCGTGGCAGATTCCCCATTTCACTGTTGCCCAGGCCCAGGCTGCTTACCTACAAAACTCTGCTTCTTACTCTCCCACAGCGGTGCTGCTCGGACACCGTTGGCTACCAACGCAAAGAAGGCCTTCTTAACCTAAAGGAAACCAGAAGGCAACAGCAGCTTTGAAAGGCCGCACAGGAGGAATACACACACTTTCAATGGAACAACTCAATCAAACCCACCAGTGTGCCCTGCAAGGGTAGGTTAGGTAAGTCTGATCAGCTAAAAAGAACTGAACACCATTTGTTAATTAGCAAAAATCCTCTTGTGTTATACCTAACTGAGGAATATAGGGATTGGAGATTATTTTTTGAGCCGGAAACAATGCAATTAACTTAAACTTTTTTTCCCATTGTATTTAAAGATCACATAGACACTTTATATATGTGAAACCATACAAAGTTATTAAGCTGTCTTATTTCTCCTACATGTATTTTTTTTTTAAATTTACCTTTGCCAATCCTTTATTATTATTATTTATTGCAAAGACAGAGCTAAATAAAGATAGCTGTCTTCACCAGTGACCACAATGGCCAGGGCTGGACTGGACCAGGCTGAAGCCAGGAGACAGGAGCTTCATCAGGTCTCATGCGGGTTCAGGGCCTCAAGCAGCGGGGACATCTGCTGCTGCTTTCTCAGGTTACATCAGCAGGGAGCTGGATCAGAAGTGGAGCAGTCAGGACTTGAACCAGTGCCCACATAGGATGCTGGTGTCACAGGCAGTGGCTTAACCCACTATGCCAGCCCCTTTCAGTCCTTTCTGAAGGATGATTTTGCTGGATATCCACTGTAGGCCAGTCAGGTCTTTTTCTCTTAGCTTCTTACAGCTTTTTTTTTTTTTTTTTTTTTTTTAATCTTCTGACTTTCACAGTTTGCATTGAAAAGTCCCCATTAAAAGTCAGAGAGAAGCTGAGAAATTTGTTGCCAAGCAAACTGCGCTAAGTAACACAAGGGATTTCCTTCTGCTGAAGGGTCCCAGAGCTGTGCAGGCTGGAGGAGGCACTGAGGAGCACCAGGACGGGAGCCCATGGGTGAGCGGAGATGAAACCAGGGCAATAATCGAGCAAAATACATACCAACCACAACGCACAGGGGAGAGGGTTAATGAGGTCAAAATTGTGGGATAATTTTGCATTGCTTAGCAGGTGGTAAAAATGCTTTCAGGAGATGCGAAGAATATTATAATCCATATGGTAGTTTCTAAAAGATTAGTAGAGGGATGTACAACCAAAAAGTTAATTGGGAAAAAAAATGGAATAAAAGTATTTCATTAAATCAAATGAAGAAGGAATAAAAGAATAACAAATGGGAAAAATAAATATACAGTAATGATAAACAATAATGATGCCATACTAGGCGTTCCCTGTGTGACTTGACCATAACTGTCTCAGCAGATCAAACTAAGAGAATGACATGCAGGACAGCTTTCTCTGTACGGGCTGCGCGGGACGGATCTAAATTCTGGCAGAGACTGAGTGAGGGGCTGGTGGTGTGGCACGGTGCCGTAAGCTTCTGCCTGTGATTCACATCCTTGCTACTCCCTGTTAATGAACCTAGAAAAGCAGCAGCATAGGGCCCGAGTTGGCTGGGTCTCCTGCACATGGGGAAGGCCTGTAGAGTTCCTGGCTCCTGGCTTCTGCCTTGCCCAGTATTGTCTATCTGGCCATTTGGGGAATGAATCAGCAGATGGAAGATCTGTCTGACTAGTCTTTCGAATAAATATTTTTAAAGCAATGGCAGCTAACCCTTCCAATTCCCTCAAAGTACTGCTATTACCTCAGTTAGCCAATATTCTGATACCTTATTACTCTCTCTTAAAAGCTGTATTTACTGGGGCCGGTGCAGTAATCAAGTGGCTAAGTTCTTGCCTTGCATGCACTAGGATCCCATATGGGCGCTGATTCGTGTCCTGGCTGTTCTACTTCCCATCCAGCTCCCTGCTCACAGCCTGGGAAGGGACCCTGCTCCTGCGTGGGAGACCCAAAGGAGGCTCTGGGCTTCTGGCTTCAAATTGGCTAAGTTCTGGCTGCTTTGGCCACTTGGGGAATGAACAAGTGAATGGAAGATATTTTTGTCTCTCCTTTTCTCTGTAAATCTGATTTCCAATAAAAACAAATACATTTTTTTTTTTACTTTTTAAAATTATTATCATTTATGATACAGTTCTATAGGCCCTGGGATTTCCCTTACTCCTTCCCCAAATCCCCTTCCCACACTGAATTCCCCTATATTATCACTATAGTATAGTTCTTCATAGTCATATGTCCATCATTGTAGGCATGGACAATGGCAGAGAGTCCAGCATCCTATTGTCAAGATATATTTAACAGTTTCATTGTAAGTCCATCTTTGATCTGGAAGTAGAGATGTAAACTGCATTTGTGTTCTCATATTTGGATATGACAGTCTCCATTACACAGTTACTGTTCATCCCCTTAAATGAAAAGCCACAATACAAAATCAACAATAGGAAGAAAAACAGAAATTTACAATGCCTTGAAGTTAAATAACATGCTACTGGATATGATAGTCTCCATTACAATTACTGTATATCCCCTTAAATGAAAAGTCACAAAACAAAATCAACAACAGGAAGAAAAAAAGAAATAAAAAATGCCATTAAGTTAAATAACATGCTACTGAATGGCTAATGTGTTGCTGAAGAAATGAAAAAGAAAATCGGGCCCAGCACGATAGCCTAGTGGTTTAAGTCCTTGCCTTGAACATGCTGGCATCCCATATGGGCGCGCATTCTAATCCTGGCAGCCCCACTTCCCATCCAGCTCCCTGCTTGTGGTTTGGAAAGCAGCCAAGGACAGATCAAACCCTAGGGACCCTGCACCCATGTGGGAGACCTGGAAGAAGCTCCTGGCTTCGGATCGGCTCAGCTCCAGCTGTTGCGGTTGCTTGGGGAGTGAACCATCAGACAAAAGATCTTCCTCTGTCTCTCTTCCTCTCTGTGTGTCTGCCTTTCCAATAAAAATAAACGTTTTAAAAAAAAAAGAAAAAGAAAATCAAGAATCTTGAAGGAAATTATGCTACTATATGATCTATGAATAGTGAAGAATTTAATGAAAGTGTTTTGAAGACATAAAACTAAAAAAACAAAAACAAAAACAAACAAACAAACCCCCCAAAACATCAAAATCCATGATATAGTTTCCACTGATCTTTGTTGGTGAAATATGTCTTCTGTAGGCAACAAATAGATGGGTTTTGTTCTTTTTAATCCAGTCTACTAATCTACGACATTTGATTGATGAGTCAGCTATTCATTCAGGGTTGATACGAATGGGTGCTAATTTGGTCCTGTCATTTTAGCAATGGGTGGTTCATTGATTTAGTTTTCTGTTGTTGTTTTTCTGGGATGTTCTTCTTCTTCACATTTGCCTTTGGTTTTGCTGGGCTCTATTCCTTTTCTCCATCAAGAGAACATCTTTAGTATTCTTTGCAGGGCAGGTATGGAAGAGGCATATTCTTCTAACTATCTTTACTGTGGAAGAATTTTATTTCATTTTTAAAAGACAAAGGAAAGCTTTACCGCATATGTTATCCTGGGCCGAAAATTTTTTTGCTTTTAGAATCTGGAATGTCACTCCATTCTCTTCTGGCCTGTAGAGTTTCCTGTGAGGTCTCTTGTGAGTCTGACTGACATTCCTCTATAGGTCAACTGATTTTTTTTCACGTGTACATTTAAGGATCTTTTCCTTATGTTTGATTGAAGAGAGCTCGATTATCATGTGTCATGGCGAAGGTCACTTTTGGTCAACCCTGTTGGGAGTTCCGTGCCCTCCTGGATGTTGTTTCCCAATTCTTTCTCCAAATCAGAGAAATTTTCCCTTATTATTTCATTAAATACATTTGTAAACCCAGCTTCTCTTTCTGAGCCTTCTGGGACTCCCATAATTCTTATATTTGGTCTTTTAATAGTGTTCAGTTCTTGAATAGAATACTCTTTTTATCTTGATCCACCTCTGTTTCCACTTTTTGTTTGTTTCCCCTGGTTACAGTAAATATCTTCCAATTCTGAGATTCTTTCTTCTGCTTCATTCATTCTATTTTGGAAACTCTCCACTGTACGTTTACTTTGCTCCACTGTATTCTTCATTTATGATATATCAGCTTTCATTTGATTCAGTTCCTGTGTGACACGTTCCTTAAATTTCTTGAACCCCCATATTACATGCTTCTTGGTGTTGATAAGCTTTATAACAAGTGTTTTGAATTCTGTATCCTCCATTTTCTCGATGTGTTCCTCACTTAACTCTGAGGTTGGCAAAGGCTTTTTTTTGCTCCTTTGCAGGGGAGTTTTCAGTAATATTCATTGTGCCTTTGTATCTTCTTTAGCTCTTACTCATTGTACTTCTGTTAATCAGATTCTTCTCCCTGGGGCAGGTTTCTAAGCTGTGTTACCCACAGGTCTACAATTCAATTTTACTGACTGTGATTGGTACATGGCTCTTTGTAGTCACTTGTGCCACTCCCTCCAGGGAGCTCCAGGTCTGGGTTCTTATGCTAGAGTTCCACCATGGTCTCTGTGGCCCCAGCTCCTGGCTCACCACTTAGAGAGGACAATACAGAATACGAATCATGTATGAAAGATGGAAAAGAAAACAAATGGTGAGGTGCCCTTCAGCAATACTGGCAGTCAGGGGGACAGGATGCCGCCTTCCAAACGCTTCAGGAGAAATGCTCTCCACTCCGCAGCTGTATACGGCAACCCATAAACCAAGTGTAAGTTAGGATCTCTAGGATCCCAGGTAGTGAACTCCCATGTATCTTTTTCTGGGAAGTGCTGTGGACTACATACATGTTTGTGTTTGCTTTAACAGCCTATGGGTTGCTTCTGGAGAACACGACAAGGAAGTAAGGAACAGGCATGAGAGACTGCTTTTTTAAAATTGTAAGCTTTTTTTGGTAACACTCGACATTTGAAATTATTTATAAGAAATCTGTAAATTTCTAAATTAGCCAACAGTCTGCCTTCTGTTCCAGTTACAGCATATTCCCATGGAATGCTGGTACGCTACCACTTCCTGTTACGGATACCATATGCCCACTCATTAGTCCTAAGAACAATTTAGCTCATTGCAGGAACCTGTCTGGATATTAATTATCATTAACTACTCTCTCCTGGCTTCAAGTCATCTATAAATGAGATGATGCCACTGACAAAATCAGTGTTTGTCAGTGCCCCAAAGTCATCTGGTCACCACCAGTTTCTCAACTTACATTCTCATGAAGGCAGAGCTTGCCTTAATGCAGCTCCTCTGGGGATGTGATGCCAGGGAGCTGGAGTGCCCAGGGAAGGTCAGCAGAGCTGGCAGGGAGCTGGAGTGCCCGGGGAAGGCCAGCAGAGCCGGCAGGGAGCTGGAGTGCCCGGGGAAGGCCAGCAGAGCCGGCAAGGAGTAGCAGTGCCCAGGGAAGGCCAGCAGAGCCGGCAAGGAGCAGGAGTGCCCGGGGAAGGTCAGCAGAGCTGGCAAGGAGCAGGAGTGCCCGGGGAAGGCCAGCACAGCTGGCAAGGTGAGCCAGCATAAGGATGTACCTCTGAGTCAGCCCTTGTGTGGGCAGCCCTAGGCTTGGCTCCCCTGGAACCTTCTGAGGACTGCCCAGCCTGGGCACAGGGAGTAGCAGCTGTCTGCTGGCTCCTGTCCTGCCCTGGCTAAGGAAGCCATGGGGACACAGTAAAGGCCTGAGGTGAGGTGAGAAGTAGCTGGAATATGAGGGAAGGAATGGATTTTAAAAAACGGCCCACAAGAGGTATCCACACAGGGCCCTGTGAGAGCCAAATTCACATGCTGGGCCCACATACCGTCTGCACCATGCAATGCAAGGAAAATCTTTTGGAGCCAACATTTGTATGCGTGACAGTGACATATAGACTGAGGGACTGTAAAAGCTGCCTCTAGGCTGTGCAGTGATTCTGGCTGCTTTTCCACTTGGACCTTGGGAGCCAGGAAGGTCCACCTGAAGGGCACAGTGTGGGGGAATCCCAGCAACGGAAGAATCGAGAATTGCAGGGTCACTGACGGAGGACCTGGGAGAAAAGCCCAAACTCCGGGCTCCTCTCCTGAGGAAAGAGCTCCTGGCCAACTGCCAGGCCCTGACAGAGACTGAGCAACCTGAGCCTGCCATCTGCCCTGTGAGCCAGTCCGCAGGCCTGGATGCCAGGGTTGATGGCAGCAGGAGGGGGCGGCCTAGAGCTGTCCTCCCACTCCAAGCTCAGCGCAGCTCCTGGCTAAGTGCTGGGCCCTGATAGAGACTGAGCATCCTGGCTTGCCATCTGCCCCGTGGAGCTGGTCCATAGGCTGGGATGCCGGGGTCGCGGCAGCACTCTGCTGCCAGGCCCTGCAGTGGGAGGAGGCAGCCTCAGGCCAGTGCCCCATACCCAGCCCAGAGGAGCTCCTTGTGAACCACTGACTAATGGGGAGCACGGGGCTGGGTCTACAGCCAAGGCGACTCTAGAGGACTAAAGTGGGGGCAACCCCCAGCTGCAGAACTCGAGTTGGCCAGTGGATTTTCACTCTCCTGGGACAGATCCTTCGGTTAATTCCAGCATCAAGCTTGGGGGGATTTCTCCCCAGTTTGGAGAGCAGCACCCTTCTTCCAGCTCTTGCAGCATGCCTGCTGTTTTCCTGTTGCCGCCTGTGGCTCTGCTTTCCCTGCATCCCCAGCAATGGCTGACTTCACTTCCCCGCTCTGTGGGCTCTGACATGGCATTCCCACTGGGTAACCTGCCATAGTATGTAGTGATCTGAAGACTGCCCCCTGTCTTCCCCTCCCCCCCCTAAAAAGCTAAATATGTTCTTCTTTTTAAAAGATTTACTTATTTGAAAGGCAGGAGACAGAAGAAACAGTGAGGTTGTCCATCTGCTGGCTGGAGCAGGGCTGGTCTGAAGCCAGGAGCCAGGAGCTGTTTCTGGGTCTCTCACGTGGGTTCAGGAGTATAAGCCCTTGAGCCATCCTCCACTGCCTTCCCAGGCACTTAAGTAGGGAGCTGGACCAGAAGCAGAACAGCCAGGACAAGAACTGGTGCCCATGTGGGATGCTGGCCCCGCAGGCGGCCGGCTTTACTTGCTATGCCACAACTCTAGCCCCACGGCACAAGATTCAGCCGACAATGGGGTTCAGTTACCCAGGCTCTCAGTGACGTATACCAGGCTGGTCCCCTGCTGCCTCTGTTTCCCTCCTGGATCTCTCAGCTTTCAAGGGGAGCTCACTGACGATGACTACAGTTTGTACCTGGCAGGTACTCACATCTTCCCTTTTCAAAGACAACTTTTTTTGCCTTGATCAAAACCAAACAACTCATTCCTCCCATTCCCACGGTAATACATTTTAGCTCCTTTTAATCTCAGAGCCTTTCAGGAGGTCATATGTATACAGCTCTTCTTATTTCCAAATTGATACTTCTTAAATTGGTGACCTCTGACACCCCAAAAATGTCACATTTTTCATGCATTACTCATTTGGGCTAAATTCTAAATTATAAAGAAGGTCAAGTACACAATTAGGGAAGTCAAATTAGGTACAATTAGGTACAAGTCAAATCAGTTGCCACTTATTTTTCTGTTAACAGTGACACCAAGTCAGCAGAGCAGGCACTTTAGGAAGCAACAGGCCTTCAGTGGGGGAGAATTTCTGGTTATTGTCCCACTAAAATTCAGTTACAGGTATAGAGACCATATTTCTTCAAAATGATTCCACATTTTCCCTTATGTCATCCTGTATTTGGATGCTTTCCTGTCCCTTTGGTGTCAAATAAGCAGAAAATCTTGGGGTTTTAAAAGGGAATCTGGTTACCTGCTAAAGTCGTAAGACATAACAATCCAGGTACAGAACCCGGGCGTGGGATACGCAAGAGCCCAGGTGTACCTGGATGAGATTGGGTGTGTTCAGGGTGGTTTGGCCATAGACCCCCCAGGTTTACTTGGAAGAAGGGCTGCTTGCACAGGTGTGGGAGCAAAGGCAGAACCTGGCTGCAAGGGCCCTGGGTGGACTCGAGGGCCTGGCCCCTCCGGCTTAGCCAGTGCAGTGGTGTGGAAGAGGATGGGGTAAGCAAACAGCCAAGGTCCCTGAGGTCTTCTCGGGGCTTTGTTCCCTGATGTGACCTCAGATGCCTCCAGTTTCTCTCTGAAATGCATCCTTTATAAACCACTGATCCACAAGCTCTTGGCTCGGCATCTACTTCCGGAGAACTCCAGTGAAGACACCTTTACTTGGCATGTGATCATTCAGAAGGAATGTTCACTCTTCGCAGGTATTGTACAGATGTGTGTATGTATCTAGACACGCGTATTTCATTTCATTGAATAAAGTTTGAACATTACAATGAACGTATTATTTGGGAAGTCTGATATGTGATTAGAAGTCACAATAATAAAAAGT
This sequence comes from Ochotona curzoniae, assembly GCF_017591425.1. Taxonomy (NCBI): domain Eukaryota; kingdom Metazoa; phylum Chordata; class Mammalia; order Lagomorpha; family Ochotonidae; genus Ochotona; species Ochotona curzoniae. The sequence goes on along the minus strand of NW_024467095.1, from coordinate 19,795,229 downwards.
GAACTGCAATAAGTATAATTTTCATACCAAAATTTCCAGGTTCAAATTATCCTAAAAGAATCAATAAAGTGCTCTCTTGAGAATTATTTATCATAGCATTTTCTTCTTTTAACTGTATTATTCCAAATTCTTTAGTAGACATTCTACTAAAATAATCAAGAAGATCACCAGGATATACTGAGGGAGCAGCACACTTTCACAGACTCCGACATCCGCTCGCCGGGCTGGTGTTCAAACTCCAGGCCCCTCACACACAGGCTCTGCGGATTGAGCCCCTAAATTCTAGACCTTGCATATGAAGGTTTGTGTTAAGTTTTTAAACTCGAGAATTCTAACTTCATTATTCGTAGAAAGAAGCCAGTAACAGGCACACCCTCTGTGGAAACCTGCAATGGAGACTGAGACTCCAGACAGAAGCTCAGCCCGGTGCCTGGTCCTGGCAAGGGCTCGCTTGCGGCTGCTGGTACTGCTGGAGTTAAAGGACTGTCTGTGTAATGCAGGCGTGCAGACACACGCAGCAAAGGGCCCGGCCGAGGGGCGTGCTTACCTGCAGGGTGGTATCAAAGACAACAAGCTTTGAACTGGTGGGGACGATGTCGTAACACTTGTGGGACCTCATGAATCGCATGTAAACACCACTTTCTGAGTCTTCTACTGCTGAAAGAAGAAGAAAAATACACGTATCTGTATTATAAAGAACTCCTTGGACCAGATGAAGAGCATGCACAAGAAATCTCTTGCCATTGGATTTGGGAGAAAATACGAAGTGTTTCCTCATAAGAGCAAAGACAGGGATATCCACTCTCCTTAATTCTATTCAACCCTACAATGGTGCAACATGGCAATGAAGAAATGGAGGGTTTTCAGGTTGAAAAGGGAGAAACAGGGACCAGCACTGTGGAGCAGCGGGTTAAACTGCTGCCTATGACACCAGTATCCTACATGAGCACTGGTTCGAGTCCCCATTTCCCACTCCCTGTTAATGTGCCTGGGAAAGCAGTGGAAGATGGTCCAAGTGCTGGGACCCCCGGCCCCCTATGGAGAGTTCCTGGCTTCGGCCTGGCCTGGCCTAGGCCATTGTGACCAGCTGGGGGATGAGCCAGAGGATGAAGAGCTCTCTTCTCTCTGTAACTCTGCTTTTCAAGTAAATAAATAATTTTTTTTAAAGCGAAAAAACCCAAACATTTATACAGTAAATAAGCAGGTTTAGTAAAGTCAAATATAGGGTTTACAAAGCAAAAGTAAAGCTACTGTGTGCCTATATACTAAGAATATAAAACTGGAAAATAAAATAAATGCTCTATGGAAATTGGGACCTTGATGGGGAATACATACTATAGAAAATGTAAAATAACTAGGCAAACAAGTCTTTTGTATTATTTGAATCTCTGTCAAAGTTGACAATTTAAAAAAATTATGATGCACTATGGATTTATTGCACATCTGTGAGTAACCACCTAATTACACAGAAATCTAGCAGTCGTCCTTGTCCAGCCGACACATTATGTCAAGTCTCATAAATCCACCCAGTTCTCCCCACCTCTAGGGCTACTCCCTAGATCCAATAAATACCCTCACTTCCTTATTGATCTCTGCTTCCCATACAGCTCTTTCACCACAGCCAGAAACAACTGCCGGATGCTAGTCTGTGTCTGCCAGATACACTCTGATGGCGTCCAACTGCTTTAGCAAGAAAGACAAAACCCTGAAGTCACCTCCCAGACCTGCTGCGCTACCTGCTGCTCTCTCACAAAGGCCACAGGCTCTTCCAGGGGGCCTGAAGCTACATTCCTGTCTCTCTTCTGGGCCCAGAAACTTCCTTCACTGGGTCTCAATTCAAAGACATAGAAAGTAGGGTGTGGAAACAGAATTTGAACCTGATGCTTCCTGATTCCAAAGCTAGGATCTAGGCCAGGACACTACTCGCCTCCCATCTCCTTGTTGCAATGCCTTCTATTTGTCTATTAAATCCTAACCCCTTGTGGTGGTGTACTTCCAATGACACTAGTTCCAGGAGACTTCTGATAGTTCAGTTAAGCTGACATTGATCTGTGTACACACACATACACATTTTTCTTCAAAAGGTCAAGCAATGCTGACATGGGAGGGTGGGAGAGGGAGTGAGAGAGGCAAAGAGAGGGGAAGAGAGAGAGAGATCATACTTCCCCACAGCCCCTGGAAGCTTTATTTCTTTAGGATTCTATCCCAACCAGTCATTTAAAATCTAAACAGCACAGACCTGCAGGCTGGGGGTTGGGGATGTCCTCCCTGCTCCTTGCTATGGACAGCAGAAGTCGAGGGAGGAGTGGCAGTGGCTTAAGTGAGCAGCAGCACCCCAAATAGCCTCAGTGCAGGTTTAACCCATTGTTGCTTCTGGCAGAAGATTCAGGTACAGAGAGAGGAAGATGTAGGAAAGACAGGGTAGCAGCATGAATGCAGGCAGAGGTGAGTGTGTGAGGGCAGTCCCTGGATGCGCCGTCCCTACACTCATCATGGGTAAGGGCGAGGAAGCCACGCATCTTTGTGCAGTGGGAGATAAGGCTGAGGGGCCCCAAGGGAATGGGGCCAGGGGCATCAGTGGAAGCATGCCAGTCGATGTGTTTCCGAGCCATACTGAATCCCAGTGCGCTTACATTTGATGCTGGCCAGCAGCATGGAATTCCGCCCAGCCCCTGCAGTCCTCACTGCTGCTCCTGTGCGTGCATCAGCAGGAAGCTGAGGTAGAGCTGTGACTCATACCCAGGCACCCGGAAATGTGGTGTGGGTGCCCCAAACTTTAACTCTAGCCACTGCACCCGACGCCCAATCCCTCTCGTTCAACATCCACTCAACCTCAACTGTGATCTTTCCCCACAAAGGTGGACACCTGAGGAGCTCCCCGTGGACTAAGTCTTCCAACTAATGACCACCTTTCTGTAACTCCCTCGGAAATACCTCTGGTTTCTTCATGCTACATATGAGGCAACAGACCAGGAGAAGTCACGGTATTTGCCCAGAGTCAGACGGCAAGAAAAGGAATGAAGCGGAATTTAAAGCTGCATCCCACACTCCTGTAACTCTTCTTGTTAAACTCTGCTGCTCCACTGGCCAATAACGCACTCATCCGACAAACACGGAGGCCATGCGGGCACTCTGCCCCATGCTGGGGGCAGCGATCTCAGCGTGAGCATGACGCCTTGGCCTCTGCCTGCAAAGCTCTGATGTTAGCCAATCACAGGGTCACACACGGGGTCACATGGGCTGGAGAGCAATCCTACCTAACAAAGGTGAGGAAGGAATCAAGTGTTAATTTCTTCTTTAAAAGATTTATTTATTTGTTTGTTTTTAAAGATTTATTTATTTTTATTGGAAAGTCAGATATATATATATATATATAGAAAGGAGGAGAGACAGAGAGGAAGATCTCTGTCCAATGATTCACTTCCCAAGTGACTGCAATGGCTGGAGCTGAGCCAATCTGAAGCCAGGAGCCAGGAGCTCTTCCAGGTCTCCCATATGGGTGCAGGGTCCCAAGGCTTTGGGCCATCCTCGACTGCTTTCCCAGGCCACAAGCAGGGAGCTGGATGGGAAGCAGGGCTGCTAGGATTAGAACTGGCACCCATATGGGATCCCAGTACATTCAAGGCGAGGACTCTAGCCACTAGGCCACCATGATGGGCCTTATTTTATTTTATTTTTATTTTTTTGTTGGAAAGTCAGATATACGGAGAGGAAGAAAGAGAGAGGAAGATCTTCCATCCATTGAATCACTCCCCAAGTGGCCGCAATGACCAGAGCTGAGCAGATCCAAAGCCAGGAGCCAGAGGGCTCGGGAGTTAATTTCTTTAGAATGCTCACAGCTTTTATTTCTCATGAATTATCACTATATATTTTGTTAACAGTGATTGCGTGTTTCTTTAAAAAAAAAAGATTTATTTATTTTATTGGAAAGGCAGTTATACAGAGAGGAGGAGAGATAGAGAGGAAGATCTTCCGTCCGATGATTCACTCCCCAAGTGAGCGCAATGGCCAGTACTGGGCCCATCTAAAGCCAGGAGCCAGGAACTTCTTTCCAGGTCTCCCATGCGGGTGAAGGGTCCCAAGGCTTTGGGCCGTCCTCGACTGCTTTCCCAGGCCACAAGCAGGGAGCTGGATGGGAAGTGGAGCTGCTGGGATTAGAACCGACACCCATATAGGATCCTGGTGCGTTCAAGGTGAGGACCTTAACTATTACACTATTGTGCCAGGCCCGATTGCGTATATCTAATATGCTTTCCCTTGTTGAATAACTTCTTTGAATAATTACAATCTTGTCTAGTTGAGGAATTAATTTTGTCTGTAAGTATTTATTAAATACTTTCCTAGTTTGAGTTCCTCCACAATTGACCTTGAGACAAAGAAAAGTAAGACAGGAAAGGAAACAAAAGGATCAGTATCTGTTAGCAGGCTCCAACTTCTGCACCATGAGCAGCAGCCAGGAGGGAGAGCCCTCTGAGACTGACACAGACCTCAGAGCTGTAGATCCCACTGCCTCTCTTGAATGGAGGGTGATTCCCAGTGCAAAAGTCCCAGCATCTCCGCCCACAAGCCCAGCTGCCAAAGAACACCCTAAGGTAAAGATGCTACAATGTGAGAACTTGGTTTAGACCAAGAGGATGTGGGGGAGTCAGCAAGAGCACCTGCTCCAAGCAGGATCCATTGGGCAGGGCTGCCATGCTAAGGCGGACACAGCCAAAGCGGCTCCTGTCTGCACAACGACTCTTCACCAGTGAAGACACAGGGGCTGCTCCTGTCTTCACAGCTACTCTATCCCAGTGAAGAAGACACAGGGCTGTTGTCAGTCATGAGTGCTTCCAAGGGACAAGTGTGTGGCTGATGGAGAAGAGTGGCAGTCAGGGATGGAGAAATGGATGGATGAAACATGAGTGTACTTGCATTTCTCAGAACCTTTTTTATAACAAAATGGGAGTCCATGTGTAGAAAGACATGAATGCAGACAGCTCCTACAACAGCATTATCGAAGGCTCTGATTCATGTCTGCCATCACTGCTAAGGAGAACGTTTGCATCTGTTGAAATTACTGTGGAATCCTTACAGTCTGTGCAGTGAAGGACTGTACAGACATGCCAAGACTGGGCAATCAAGTATATTTTAATCAATATTTCAATTGCAAACTGTTGCTAAATCTATATTGCTAAAATTTAAAGGGATAAGGGATGAAATCAAGATGGGAACTGGAAAAATAAAATGCAACAATCCATCTCTCTAAAAGAAAACCTTAACTTGGCTCATATATAAATCAAGACTTTTTATAAGAGAAGTATACATTATTCATACTAATATTGTTGATAATTTGGGAAATTAAATTTTGGAATACTTTACAAAACAGGAATGTTCAACTTTTTAGAATCTGGAAATATGGAAGTTTGGAGTTGGACACAGTTTTTAGTGAACCACCTTCATTTCTCTGTTGACTTTTGAGATGTTTAAACAAACACTGTATTTTGAGATTGTATTTTCAATTTACAGAGAATTTACAATGTCTAGATATCCAACACCAGGCTTCCTCTAAATGTAACAGCTAAGTTACTAGGGCACACTTGTCAGAAGCGAATAGCCAATTTGGATGCGTCACGAACTGAAGTGCCTACCAACCAGTTGGCCTTTGCCCAGGATCGTAGGCATGGCAGCTGGCATAGCCATCAAGCCTTAGCATGCTGCTCTAGAAAGGACAGCTATTCACGCCTTGTCTGTGAAAACATTTTAAAATTTGAGGAGGGTGAGTTAGGTAATCTCTAGGGTGCTCCTCAGTTCAGGTTTGCACGACGAGGGTTTGCTCATGATCCATCCGAGGGTTAGGGGAGATGAGGACAGGGTTAAGTGGCATTCTCCTCACATCATATGCCATTCTCCTCATCTCACAGAGAACACACTCTATCACCAGTATCAAGGCTCTATTAACGGTCTCCATTCTCACATCACATGGAAGGTACATTCTTCCCAACGGGCCCCACAGTGTCAGCATGATTCCTAACTATGATCAGCCTGTTGAGGTCCCAATTCTGGCCCTGCTTTCTCTAATACTGTCCCTTAAAGGAAGTCACTATGTGAATTGGTATTTTCTGGTGAGGAATTTATGCCCTACTTCAGGGATGATCTTTTATAACATGCTGGGGAATCATTCTGGTCAGGAGAATTGCCTGTTTACTGGATAACTCATTTCTCTCCATATAGACTCCTGGGCATCCATTTAAACTCATTTATGATCCAAGCCACATCAGCACGGAGTCGACAGAGACTGCTCCAGGCAGCCAGGCAGTCAGTGCCTGCTGATGGACTCGGCCTGTGCATAGGCATGGAGCACATGTGAGTTCAGAGGCTGTGATCCAGGCAGCCAGGCAGTCAGTGCCTGCTGATGGACCTGGGCACGGGCACGGAGCACCTGTGATTCATAGACTGTTCCAATCTGCTCCAGCTCTGACTTTCCGCCAGGTCTTCCACAGGATCATCTCACGCTTGCTAACCAGTGCCTGATACTACCCAGAGCCCACCCCATTTTGATAGTTTTGAAAAGGGCTGGTGAGGTGCTTTGGAGGATACCTCACCTCGAACATGTCTGCTCTTTTTCTCCTGTTTAGACTGGGGCTATGAGTTCTGGGGAGGATCCACAATATTTAAAAAAAAAATTATTATTACAAAAAGCTTGATCAAAGCAAAATCTAAATATGTAAAACAAAGTTTAATAAAACTTCTTTTGTTTTGGAATAAGGGTTAGATTATTACTGATGTAATAAAATATTATCAAATAACAACAGAAGTTAGAAAGATATAGTAAGAAAGTTAGAAAGATATAGTAAGAATAAAATATTTCTCTTTTTATATGCTGTTTCTCCGCACTTAGTAAGCATTTTCTGATCACAGCACCATCTGAATTAGTTACATTATGTTGTTCCACAAAGAAACAGTAATTTGGGATTAAGCAAAACAAACAAAACAAAACCCCGCAAAACCAAAATCTTAACTTACCACCAAAAACACTCAATAAGAAGTTGTTTGGAACACATTACTAACATTCCTGAGGAGGCAACAAGTTCAAAGTGTGACTATTCAGGAGGTAACTGGGATTTGGAATCATCACAACGCTCCACTCTGGCTCTTGTTATTCTATGTATCGCTGGATAGAAGTCTAACTACAGACTAGCACCTTGGCACTTGGGTTACTGGTCTACCAAAGAAGGAATCTGTAGAAGATGTTATATCTTAGCATTCTTTAAGTAGTATAACCAATCCAACATTACTCAAGCCAGTTGTCAAAGAGTTAATACTGGAGAGGTAGCAAGTATAATACTGAAGTGTCTAACTTAAAAAGGTTAGGAGCTAAATATTTTAAATCCAACACCCAACTTCAAACATAAACCATTATATATACCAAACAGAAACATGTGGAGGGAAGCACTTCTTTCTAAAGGCAGGTGTGATTATATAACCACCCTTGGCTCACCAGCTGGAGCCTTCCCTGCCTACGCAACAGACCCCATATCTCATCCAAAGTTCCTAACCATCCAATTCTAACTACCTCTCTGGCCCCTTCCCTGTTGATGCTCACCAGAAATCCTACATTCCAGGACATTAGTATATTTGGAGAATGTGCTCTTTATGTTTTGTTCTCTGCATCTGCAAACAGTATTCTTTCTTTCAGGATGCTTTCCTATGACAGTCTATAGCTATCCTACTAACCAAGTTAGGTCGGCCTGAGACACATGGCAGGAAGCGACTCTGTAGCTTAGGTAAGGTAAAGCCCTCTCGGTGAATGAGGGTGGGCCCCACACGCTATGGGGAGAGGAATCTGTGAGGCATGTGAAGACAGAGGCAGAGGCTGTGCCCTGGTGTCAGACTTTGGGGCTGCAGGCTGGGGAGAGCCCGCTGCTGCTGTTCCAAGTCACTGTATCTGGGAGCAGCCTCAGAAAGCTAATATGCCTTCAAAGTTCAAGCCAAAGACTACTTCCTCCCCTCACCTACTCCTTTGGAGACGCTTCAGCTGGACAAGTGCATTAGTGCTTTTGTGTCATCATGTGCCTCAGCCGTGTCACAGGTGTGGCTCTTCCTACACATGATAAACTTTCCAAGGGCCCCTACGGGCACACCTTCTCTATCAGCCTGGATACTCAGAGTCCCCTACAGGCACACTTTCCAGCCTAGGCACTCACAGAGGACTCGACCGATGTTACAGGAGGCCTCTTGTCCACATACCCTTCCCATCTTTGGCTATCAATGATCTTCCCATCCACTAATCAACTCTGGCTGCACTGGGGCCACCTGTGGAGCACACCTGTCCCACAGGCAACTAGTGCTCTTCGGCTCACACCAAGTGCCCCAGCTCTGACAGGGCAAGGAACTCTGGGTGGACATACAGTCTCCTGGAGCCCAGGAGTGCTGGTAGTAGGCTCAGGGACCAGCAGGTGGCTTGGTGTAACTGGACTCCCATGTACACGGCGGAGGTGGTTCTCCTCGTGCCTTGGCTGAGGTTCTCAGCAACCCCTCCTGCATCAATATGAAAAGCAAACATCTCAGAGCCAAGGTCTGTGGTCCCAAGCCTCATCTCACAAGTACCCCCTGACCCCCTCTGCTGTCCACAGCCTCTTAGCACTAACTCTAATAGCTTTCCCACTGACCTTCATAACCACGACCGTTTTATGCTGGTTTCTCAACCTCAGTGTCCTCACTGTGATAGCAGAACAAGAGCAATGGCCAAAAGGGTGGTTTCTGGAGGATTAACAAAGAAAAATGAAAGAGAAAGAGAAAAGGAGAAAGAAAGATAAAGAGAGAGAGAGGAAAGAAAGATAGACAGAGAGATCATTTTGGGAAAGTCCATGGCACAGAAGAGATCCCCAGATAGCTGCTTCCTCCCCACCAGTGGCTCCTGACAGAGGATTCTGCTCCCATGGGGGTGTTCAGTGACACCTGGAGACATCTTAGATACTATGGGCTGGGGGCTGCAGGCAGGGGTGGGCTCTCATGGCATTGTGTGAATAGAGGCCAGTGTGCTCCCAAGTGCCCTGTAGGGCCCAGGACGGCCCACTCTGGCAACAGTGCTGGGGCCGAGAGGTCTTGCTGCAAGCCCTTGCTGGCTCCGCTGAGCTCTTGGCTTGCCAATTGCCTTGCGCCCTGGGTCTTGTAGTGAGTGTCCTTTCCAGTTCACAAGCACTTTTGCTCTCTGAGATCCTGCTCTCACCACTCTCCTGCACAGGTATTGCTGTAAGCAAGGCATAGATGGGCAAAAGCAAAAGGGTGAGGACTGGTGTGCTTGGGGTGCCAACAGGACAGGAATGGCCACTGTGCCTCTCTCAGGAGAGCAAGGAGCCAGGGACAAAGGGCTAATGGTGCTCAGATCTTGCCTCTGGGAGAGGGTCCTGGAGGGCCAGGAAATCCCTGCAGAGCAGGCAGGATGGGCTCAGAGGTTTGGGCTCAAGATGGCTCCAAGAAGGATGAAGTCTAAAGAAAGGAGAGCTTGAGCAGAGAGCTCAGGGAGCAGGTGCTCACTGCCACTGTTTCAGAGCTGCAGAGGCAGACAACTTGTTCGTGGGAAAACGAAAGAAAACCAACATAAGCCAGTTTTAGCTGACTTCCTTGGATTTCCTATTGCTTCTGCTGCACCTTCAACAATAGAGCCCACTGTGCTGGCCACCACTCTACCCCAGGCAACAGGAGGACAGAGGAAGGAGCTGCCCAAGCTTCGGGGTGCTGGGTTGGTTACCACTCACTCTCCCCCAGCTCCTGCTGTCACACTTAGATCAACCACAGGCAGCCTCCTTGGCAAACGGGAAGTCGCAGCCGGTCAGTTTAATTTAACAGAGCTGCAGGGGCCAGGGACAAACCACGGACAGAGTGGGCTGAAGCTGCAAAGGCGGAAGTGACTTCTTCCCAGGGAATGGCTGTTTAGTCATAATCCAGCTATACCTGCAGGAGGTACTGCTTGGGTAACGCAAGCAATTTGAGTGGGAAGAAAGAAATAGACACATGCACACACTCATACACAGAACTGACAACCAAGCCAAATCCTCATATATTCTTATTTATACTGACAGAACATGGAATTTTATGTCATATACTCATTCGTCACAGGTCACAAAAAGAGAACCACACTATATCTTAAAAAGTTATGCAAGGATGGAAGGTACTGAAACAAAAAACACTGGTCAGGAGCAGGCAGGTGGCCTGGGAGCGCAAAGGGCCGCATCCTGTAGCAGGGTGACAGGGTTTGATCCCTGGCTACTGACCACAGAAGCCCTGTGAGGCAGAGAGGTTGGCTCAAGTAACTGGGATTAAGCTTTTCACAGTCTCTGGCCTCAGGCCAGCCCTGGCTGCTGCAGGCATCTGGAGAATGGAACTGTGGAAGAATGGGGCTGACTGTCCAAACTACTGCCCTGAGAGGTGACACACCTGCAGCTCATCCTGCCGGGACTGGGTCTGAGGGCTGTCTCTACTGCTCTACCCTGAGGAGTGAGACCTGCAGCCCATGCTGTGAGGACTGGGTTTCAGGGCTGCCTTTGTTTCCATACTTCAGCTTGCTTGTAAGGTAGGTCCTGGGAGCTGGTGGTAATAGCTCAAACAGTTGGTCATGTACTGTCCAGGAGGGGGACTGGGAATGAGGGCCAGTTCTTGGCTCTGATCCAGCCTAGTCCTGGGGACTGCATAAATTTGGGGAGTGAACCTTGCATAAAAGCTCTGTCTACCTGCTGTGTGCCAGAGTATAGCTCCAACCGAGTTCGGAACTCCAGAAGGGTGCGTGGAATAGGCATGGAGGAAATAAATGGACCACTACAATTTCATAATCATAATGGACAAATGCAAGAAAGCTGTCCTCTTTATTTATACAGAAATCCTCATAAGCTCTGGCATGGTCAAGTGGCTGTATCCAAGAATACTTCCGCTGTTTGTTCCTATAATTCTTACCCTCAACTCAATCTTGAATCAGTTCAGGGACGAAATGTATCACAAAGAAAAGGAGAATCTAAAGATCAAGGAAAGAATGAAACTCTAAACACAGATCCTTTAATTAGCAAAAGGTCAATGTGGACAGCCAAGGCAGCATGAATAATAAAAGGCCCTTTTGCGACATTAACCTTCAGGCTCACATTGATAGTAAAAAGCTAACTCCACAGCAGCAAACAATGCCTGAATGGATTACAGGAATTCTTCTGCAGGATGGTGGGTGTCCATGCAAAGGAAGGTAGAGCTGCATTCAGGTGGCTGTAGAGACATCTACCAGACCCTGCCATGCAGCGGGAAATTTCTTGCAGCCCTTGTCTGCAATGGAACAGTACTCTTCACACCTTTGTGTCCCCCACATTAACTGCACAGACCTCAGTAGTTGTCTTTTTCTGCTTCTTGAATAAATTCAAAAAGAGAGAAAAGAAATAAACTCCAGATTTCCCAGACTTCACTAAGCTTTTCCTCAAATTAAAAAAAAATACCTTATGCACAACCCCTTCATTTACATTAAAAAATGTATTTCTTAGACCCAGCGCAATTGGCTAATCTTTCCCAATAAACGCTGGGATCCCATATAGGTGCTGGTTCATGTCCTGGCTGTTCCACCTGTCATGCAGCTCCCTGCCTGTGGCTTCTAGAGGATGGCCCAAGGCTCCTGGTTCCTGACTTCAGATTGGCTCAGTTCTGGCTGTTAGTGGTCATCTGGGGAGTGAACCAGCGGATGGAAGATCTTTCTTCTTCTCTTTGTAAATCTGCCTTATGTAGTAAAAATAAATAAATATATATATATATATATAAAAAGTATTTCAAAAGCAGAGAGAGAATACATATTCTCTACTGCAAGTTCACTCCCTAAACCTCACAGCGGCTGGGGATGGGCCCAAGGAAGGAGCCAGGAACTCAATCCAGGGCTCCCATGTGAGTGGCAAAAGTCCAACCACTTGAGCCATTCTGATTCTGCAGCAGCAGGGACTGGGAGCAAGAGCCAGGAGCTAAACCTGGGTACTCCAATATGGGATACAGGCACCTTTAACTGATAGGCTAAACGAAATGCCCACCCCTAATTTCTTATACTGAAATTTCACTGTAATTCCACAAAGAAAAATATTACCAGTATTTAGTATTTTCAAATGTATCTTTCATAATTTATTCCACATTTAGAAACATAAATGTATTATATTCATACAGAATTATTTCCTTCTAGAAAACCACTTAAATAGTTTAGCAAAAAAATGCACAAAGGGGGAACAGAGAAGTTAAAGTGTATGGAAAAGATTAAATGCTTTAGACAAGTTTTTCTTAATGTGCCTTGTGGGATGAACAGTGTCAAAGGCAGATCTTAAATCTACTTGTGTAGGACTTAGAAGAAGCATAAATGAAGTCCATTTGTGGCTTTCCCTTTCTGCCTCTTCATTTGCTTTCCAGAGAGGAGGGGTGGGCCGTAAATGCACGCAGTGCTAAGAGAAGGGGAACACCCTACAAATAAGGAGGCAGCTGAAGAGCTACCGGCAGAGAAGTCTAGGCAAGATCAAGGGGAAACGGCATAGCCCAAGCCAGGCTCCAGAAGTTACATGTGCTTCCTACCAGAATTTTAAAATCGTGTCACGCATAATTCTAGGAACTACACAGTGAAAGCACCTAGCACAGCCAGTGTTTGTTTCCACAGGGACCAAGATTCACTTACTAAGCTGAAGCAAGACCAAGGATCAGGGAGGGGCAGCTCACAGGGCAAGGCCTGGAGCGTCAAATCGGTGAGCAGAGCAGGAAACACCTTGACAGTCGCAATATCAGGCGCTACCCAGCCAGAGCCCCCACCAGCTAGTCAGCCATGCCTTCAGACACACACACCTCCCTCCTTTCTGCCTGGGGATCTTTCCAAAGGAACTTACGTTGAAGTTTATCAATCACTATTTCAATATCAACTATGACGTTCATAGATATGTCTCCTTTACCTGTTGCTATTGATTCCCTAGTGGATTTCTAAATATATTCAGGGATTTTTGCATTTCTAGTTGATTTTTGCTTGGCCACCATCTATGAGGCTTTCGATAAGAGCTCTGGGCTCAATTTGCTCATCATGTGCTTCGGATTTCTGCTCATACTTCACATATAAGATTGGTTAACTGGTTTCTTCTCTCTGAACTATCCTTTTCTGATGACCACTGATTTGAGGATTAAGAGAATCTCACAAAACGAACTGTGAAGTTTCCATCTCTCCTGTGCTCTAAAATAACTTACGTAAACAAGGAATTAACTGTTCCTGCCGAGTTTTACGGAATTCACACAGTAACAGGCTGAGTACACCTTTCTTGTGGAGAAAGAGGAATAGCAAGGTCTTTGACATGTAATTCATATTGACATAGTTCAAAGTCTATGCTTCAATTAATTATCTTAAATATCCTCTACAGCAATTGATGAAAGGCATAATTAATTAGGAATACAAAAACTGACAAAACTTATCCAAGAAATGATGGAAAAAGTTTTAAAGCTTATTGATCTAGCCGGCTATCTTGCTTTCTTTTATTTGTATTATTTTCTATAATCTGTGTTCAGCTAAGAAGTTGTTCTTGTTTCTAATGCTTTGCATTTTCATTCATTTTTTTTCCCCAAAATAGACCCGGCAAAGGTTCACCGCCTTCTCTAAGGGCCAAGATTCTATTATTGTTAGGCAAGCCTGAGAATGCCTTCGTGTTCGATTTCAATGGTTTGTCAGTCGAGTCGATTTTAGGAGGCAAGAGGTATAAACGAACATATTCAACAAACCCTCAAAGAGTGGCAGCACAATTTGGTCCCGTCACTCAGGGGGAATTTAAGACAGCCACCCCCAGCCCAGGCACCCTAAGTGCCCTGCTGAAAGGCTTCCCTAATCCCAACGGAGACACTGATTTTGCCAGAGTCTAAGTGTACCTGTGACTGTGCTTGACTTCAAGGCTTAGTGATGTATGTTTCTGCTGTGGGTTCTGTGGATGACTCTGACACAGCCAGCTACATCATCGTTCCTTTTTTTTCTTTTTTCTTTGTTATTTATTATTATTTTACATTACATAGGGTCTGGGATTTCCCTTACCCCCTCCTCAAATCCCTTCCCCCCACCACACACACTGATTTCCCCTGTATTTTTTTTTTCACTCCTATAAATTGTTTGGAATCTTTTTTTAAAAAAAATATTAATTATTTTTATTTTGAATGATTTTTACATAGTTGATTAGGATGATTAAGGTAAAGGGCTACAGGAAGGTGGGTGAGATCACCATTTCCACATTCTCTTTTTTCCTTCCTACATCTGGGGGAAGGGAGAGACAAGGAGATAAGCCACACCCAGCCTCCCAAATGCCTCTGCACCTTGGGATGGAGGACAGCCACCTGACTGTGGGGCATGCTCCGGGGGTCCTACTAGAGGTTCAACAATTTTGAATTACTGCTGATCTCGCCACTCCAAGCACAATGAAATCTTTTCAGAATCCACTGGCTGACATAGTCCACCCTAGAATCTCCGTTTGCTCTGTTATTCACTGCCCACACTAGGCTGGGATAGTTATCGATTTGTTCTGTCCTCCATCCTCTATTGTAGTACCAGGTGTCCTCTGCAGGTTCCAATGGACTGCCATATCCTCCATGTGCACCTGGATATGCTGTCCACTGCTCTGTCTAAGCCACTGAGGAGGCCCAGCTCTGACACATGCACTCCGCAATCAGACCATGGAACCTGTACTTTTCTTCTTGGTTGGGTTCTGAGTCCAGCAATTCAGTTGGGGGGATTCTCATAGAAGCTTCATCTAAGGTGATCCTGACCTGATTCTTATGTGTGCTTGCCAATACAGGGTCTGGCACAGTCCGTCAGCCAAATCAGCTTATGCACAAACTGGTGGTTGCGGTTGCTGCGTCAGCTCTGTCTCTAGCCCTTTCTTTTACACAAACCAATGGGCGTTGCAGCTCAGCCTGATCCTGTCCACCACACACTCGGCCTTCACGTACACAGTGGGAACTGCAGCCTAGCCGGAGCCTAGTCCAGTCTGTCCCACATTCTATTCAGCTCTCATACATGTCAATGGGCATTGATGGCTAGTTCAACCCAACTAGCTCCACTATCCAGCCCACACGCATGCTGGTGGGTGCCACTCTCTGTCTAGTCATGCCTGCCCCAGACTTGGTTCTCATACTCACCGGTGGGAGTGGCAACCCAAGAGGGAGGTGCCCACTGTCTCCCTACTGGGCCCACTCCACTCCAGGATCTTGCACTCTCCAGGTGGATCTGCATGTGAGCAGGGGTGCAGTTTCCGCCCCCTTGGGGTGTCCCCTTTCAGGGACCTTCCGCTCTGAACCCACTGTTGTGGGTTTGCATGGAGGCTTTAGGAATCAGGGGGACCTGCACTCCTCAGCCTCCCTGGCAGCTGTGACAGACAGGGCCACAGCGCCAATCCTGTAATCTTGCCATGGTAGTTCTGGCGCCCTGTTCCCTTGCTGAAGGAAACATCAACTGGCCTACCACTCTGAAAATTCTATGGATTTCAGCAGCTGTATGGCTGGAAATGGGGGACAAAGGATGAAGACACTTCATCATATTAACCCCCTTGGGCCTGAATTTCCTTTTTTTTTTCAAAGATTCATTTATTATTTTTATTGGAAAGGCATGATTTACAGGGAGAAGGATAGACAAGAGAAAGCTCCTCCACCTGCTGGTTCACTCCCCAACTAGCCACAACGGCTAGAGCTGAGTACTGATATTAAGCCAGAAACCAGGAGCTTTTTCTGGGTCTCCCACACGGGTAAAGGGTTCCAAGGCCATCCTCTACTACTTTCCCAGACCACAAGCAGGGAGATGGATGGGAAATGGAGCAGCTGGGACACAAACTGGTGCCCATATTGATTCCTGGTACGTGTAAGTCAAGGCTACCATGCCGGGCCCAGGCCTAGATTTCTTAACATCACATTTCTTACAGGGTGTTTCTGGGCATTGGGGACAAACAAGCTTAAACATCTGGCTAAAGACACAGCAGACGCATCCATGCCTGTGGGAAAGACAGACACAGATAGCCATAATGGAGATTTCTAGAAGAATTCACTTCAACTTTCAGCTTTCTGCTTGGTGCCTATGTGTCCTTACAAGGTTCAGCACCACGGCTGCCATCTCAGAAAATAGTTATCTAACCTGCACACAGCCAACTCACACAGGAAGACAGCTTGTCGGAGGTCTCACAGCCATTAAGTAGAAGAAATAGGATCCCAATGGGACTCTCATAGTTAGCATGACACAACGCACAGGTGATTTTAAAAAAGCGGGGGGCTCCATGTGCACCTGCTTCCAAGCTAGAGAACGCAATATGAAAGGTGTGAGAGAAGCAGGGAATGTAGATAAATGCGCTGGGATGTGCACGTGTGCACTCTTGAGGGCCTGATGGAGCAATTAAACATTCCATTTGAAAGAAAACATGCTACCTGACCTGTAAAACCATGTTTACTATTGGCAGTTTGCTGCTTTATATACATACATATATATATATATATTTTTTTTTTAAAGCAAATTACCAAGTATAGCATAAAGTAGAGTGAATCAGCTAATATAACAGACGCTTCAACGAGCTTCAGTGAGGTAGCACGCAAAACAGAGTAAAATTTAGTCAGAATGCTCCCGTATTATTCCTCTGCCCTTAGAGATAAGCCAAGGTTTTCCCTAACATTAGGGCAAATGTACCCACTGCCACAGAAGGCAGATGAACTTTCCGTCAGACACTGGATCACTGTCAGCCTGATATCCCATTCAACTGCTTGCTGTCGCCCTGGAGCCGTTACCGGATGTAATGCAATCTGACTTCATGATTGAGTGGAGAAGGCTTTCACGCCTCCGCTAGGTACACTGCAGGCATCTTCACGCCATGCTTTTCTGCTCGCTCTTTCTCTTTGGTTGGTAACCATTAGCATGCCAGGTGGATTTCTGCTCATTGTGATAATGGCTTCAATATAAACGCCTGGTTTCCTTACAAGAACTAAGCTTAACCACCAGAAGTGTGCCAAGCCTATGTGCCAGAACCCAAGTTAGAGCTCCCAAATGCACACGCTCGCTGTGTAACACATACTGCCTCCAACAGCGCCTTATTCCTCCTCATATCCTGAATACAGGGAGCGCGTTAATTTTGCCATCTCTATTCTCCACACCTACAGTATGTAAGTTAATATCAAAGGCAGACAAGTAAACACCCTTCTAACAGCACAGGCAACTGTGAGGGATTCTGAGGGCCTTGTCAAGGCCTGTCTGGGGTTCTCCTCCCCAGGGAGTGACATTTAACCTGAAGCTTGAAGAGAATCAGCAGGTGCTCACGAGGAGCAGCCTGTGTGAAGTCCAGGAGAACTGTGGCAGCAAGGCTGCTTGAGGAACTCAAGAAGCTCAGATTGGGAGGAGGGGAGGGGACTGTGGCACAGCAAGGGTAAGCTGCCACATGCCAGCATCCCTGGAAGGGACGGCTGGAGCTCTGACTGCTCTGCTTCTCATCCAGCTTCCTGTTAATGTGCTTGGGAAGGCAGCAGATGATCCGGGCTTACCACTCATGTGGGAAACCAGGATGGAGTTCTTGCCTCCTGACTTAATCCTGGTCCAACCCTGGCTGATGTGGCCACTTGGGAAGTGAATCAGCAGGCAGACGATCTCCCTCTACCACCCCCTTTCTCTCTTTTCTCTCTGGTAACTCTACCTTTCAGATACATAAATCTATAAAGGGAAAGATTCGCTGGAGGAAAGGCGATAGGAGAAAACGGGTACAAGACAATGCTGAAGAACAAGAGACACCAAGGCTAGAGAGGATGTGGGCAGCCAGAAGTCCCTGAGGGCTCACAAGCATGCAGTGACACGATGAGATGTTTAAAAAATGCCTGGGGAGGGGGAGGGGCGGTACAGCAGGTGCTGGGAGAGATGAGGCTCCTGGAGTAGTTTAAGACAGAGATGTGACAGCTTGGCCATGAGTGACCGTGACCAGCAGACACAGGAACTGACCTCAAGAGGATGTGGGCAAGTCAGAGAATGAGACATGAGGCTTGTTAACTACACAGCGGTGGTGCTGCTCACAGGCTCAGGGATGCTGAAGTGGGGGTGGAGTACACAGAGGTGGCTCACAGGTTCAGGTCGGTGAGAAAGGCCAGACGGTGGTTGTGGGGGGAGAAGATTAGAACAGAGAAATCATGAAATGACTCTGAGATATCAGCCAGCACCTCAGCAGTCTAGGAGAGGCCTGGCTGTAGCACTGGCACTACCGCGAATGGTAATGACGTCATGGAATGGACATGGCAGGCAGCATGCATCCGGGAGTTGAAGCCGTGGAAGTGAATGAGGTTATCCAGGGGAGAGAACTCCCTGGGACAGAGCCTGGAGGGAGCCCAGCATTTCCCGCTCCAGAGGGAAGGGTATTTGTGTTGTGTGTGACTTACACCAGACCTGTTTAAAATAAAACTAAAGGAAAAGGAAGAAGACGAGCACCACTAGGAAATCAACAGATAGACGCATCTGAGGATACCAGCCGTGCTGTGACACAGAAATAAAACTGGCTTTGGAAAGGGAAGAGAGGGTGTCACTACTGACCAGCGCCACAGGAAGAGAGGCCCTGGCGGATATCGACTGGTCTCTGTGAAAGGGAGCCACTAGGAACCCTCCAGGAGCTAAGGGGCTGTGGTTATGGACAACGGATGGACAACGGATAGACAAAAGATGAAGGATGGAAAGAGGCTTTTCTGAATGGAAGAGGATTTCACTTGGTTATGCATATTGGTTCAAGGCCCTGCCTGAGAGAGACCACACTGGGCAGGAGGCCTGGCTCCCCTTCCAAGGCATATCCCGAGTTAATTAGCCCCCAACTTTCTTAATTTCCTCTTCTACTAAGTAGGGATGATAAAGATACTTACCTTTCAGGGTTGTCTTGTGGATTAGGCAAATGTAAGAATTACGACAGAGCCTCAGTACTCTTGATGCAAGTAAGCTATGTTAAAGTTGGGTGAACTCCAGACACTTTAGGATACCAACAGCTTTCTTTTTCCTTTACAGTCACAGGTAAAACTTCAAGTGGCAGTGGCTGGACCACCAGTCTACAGCTGCGGTCAGCTGCCAGGCAGTTGTGCAGGGGGCTCAGACTACCTCCCAACACATTTGCTGAAGCACCAGGAGTCTTTGAGGGGGTAAGTCCTAGAGATGACTACAGGCACCATCACGGCCCCAGCGGCTCCACTTGGCTCTACTTGTGGCGACTGGGAAGAAGTCCCACCCACCAGTCTCTAAGACATCTACTCCATCTTCTCAAGTCAAGGACACCATCAGATCTTTTTTCTCTGACTTCAGGAATGCTAGAACAGACATCCAGGAATTTATGAAAGAGGGCAATATGTTAAATATAGGGCTACCTAGAGAGAAATGTTTTTCTGTTTTATTTGAGAGGTGGGGATGGGTGGACAGCTTCCTTCCACTACTCCATTCCTCAAATGAGGGCCAACAATAGGGCAGGGGTAGGCTAGGCTGGGCTAGGCGGAAGTCAGCAGCGCCTGCAGGAGTGACAAGGAACCCTGGCTGCCTGCCCTCCTTCCCAAGGGCACATCAGCGGGAAGCTGGGACTATGAGCTGAGCTGGGACTCAAGGCAGACAGGCGTTCTGAGCAGCGTCTTAACTGCTGTTATCATATGCCCACTCGAGAGAGGGGTACCACTGATACAAAATGACAGCTGCTCCCACAATCAATGAACGGATCTTTTCTAATAGCGCCACATTAACTCCGTTGGAAAATGTAGAGTTTGCTGATAAAAGATGATTCTCACGGCCTTCTGGGCCCGTAAGTAATGATCGACACGCAACCATGCTGTGATCCCAAGCCCGTCACTTCAGTCTCTTTGCCACCAGAGGTCAGCACCCCGTGTGTTCCACAGTTATTAAGCCTCGGGAGATGATGCTCCTAGGGCTCAGCGGCAAGGGCCAAGGCTCTAGGCTGGCACGGGCACCGAGCAGGTGCTTCTCCTGAAGTGGGAGCGCTTTCTCTGGCCTGTGTTCCTCATCTCCCTCTCCAGCGTCTGCAGACGGTTTATTCATCACACAGCACCCCAACTGTCCTTCCCCTACGAAACTGTAATGCTGCAGATAAATTATGTATTTATTCATGTACTGTGGCCCTGTGCAGGGACACAAATCACGGCCACTGCTAAGTTTTTTGGTTTTTGCCCCTCCGCGGGAAGCCATATTACTGCTTAGCTCATCTCCACCAGTGGAACCTGAACGAGCTGCATTTGAACATCCGTTTTTGTCCCCTGTTTTTGCACAGAGTGGGTCTAGATTACTTTTGGGAGTCCTGTTTTCAAGCTAGCAGTCAAATTAGAAGATAGCTAAGTGCTAGTCTCCTGCTCTGGGGAGAAAAACCATTACAAGAATAACAAACACAGCCCCAAGTGAGAGCGGTTAGTTAGCCAGGGAAACGGTGTCTTCATCACCAAGCTGGGCCTCAACGCCGAGAGTCATCACTGAGAACGAAATTATTTTATTTATTTGAAAGGTAAAATTACATAGAGGGAAAGACAAAGAGAGATCTTCCACTGCTGGTTCATTCCCCAAACGGCTATAATGGCTAGATTGGGACAGACCAAAGCCAGGAGCCAGGAACTGCATCTCGGTCTCCTATAAGGGTGGCAGGGGCCCAACCCCTTGGGATATCATCTGCTGCCTTCCCAGGGGCATTCTGCAACTGGGATATCTGGGACTTGAACCAGCCCTCACATGGGATGCTGGTGGTGGCTTGACCTGATGTGCCACAACACCAGCCTCCCCCTCCCTATTTCTTAGCTATTTGGATCACTGTAGACTGGACCGACCAGTCTCGCTGGGCCAACTGAGCTTGGAAGTTGAGTCCTGGAGAAGGACTCTCCTCTGGAAGCCAGCCTGCAGACACCTGCAGTCAGGAGAAAGGGCTCCTATAGGGTGAATGGGGTGGGGTCAAGTCAGTGGCAGATAACGTGGAGAGGGGAGGACAGCTGAGCCAGCCTTGGCTGGGAGGCGGGTGAAACCAGCACAGCCAGCTCCAGACACAGGACTTCATGGAAGAAGCCTATGGCCGCTGCGACAGCAGGAGGGGAGCCGGGAGAGAACAGAGGGGGCTCAGTGGGGCTGTGGCGTTCACGCGCCAGCACCTGAGTCTGAGGGGGACTGATCACGCATAGCACCATCGGCTATTATTCACGGATTGTACTGCGGTTCCTGCACGGCACTTCCTGACTAGTCTCAGCCAGTGAGTTCAAGACAGATGATTCTGATAAACACAGAGAAAAGTCGTGACCAACATAGCAAATAAAAAAGATAAACAGCAAACACGCCAAGCCAGTGGCCCAGTCTCGGTGCCATTCTCGTCCATCTTTGTCTACTGAATTGTTTCCTCTTCCCAGAGTCCCCACTAAGTAACAACTGAGGGCAAGTGACGGTGGATCCTGAAGCTCTGTTTGACACCTACTGTGTGTCGGCCCTGACAGCAGGTGCTGGGAACACTGCCTGAATCGCAAGGTGGAGAGGAGGCCTTCAGGGCAAGGCCTCAAAGGGGAGGTGAGACTTGGGTTGTGTCTGGAAGCGCAGGGAGAGGGGCTGTTGCAGAGGCCGCAGCCCACGAGGACAGACGCTGTGAGGGTGCACGGAGCAGGGCCTGGCAAGCCAGCCGTTTGGGAAATGACGTTTCTCTAGCTCCCCAGATTGTGCATGGCTTCCTTCCTTCCACAGGGTACATCAAGCAGTTAGTCCACAGAACAAGCCTCCACCACACGCCGAGGCTAGACGCTTACAATCCGACCCTTGGCAAACCAGCTTGTGCCTTACAGAGGGTTTGTGGGCCCATAGCACAGACACCCCCTAGGGCTCAGAAGACAAGGCAAAACCTCAGGATCTATCCCAGGCCTAGAGGATTGAGGTCTGCCTTCCAAGATTTATTTTATTTTTATTTGAAAGGCAGAGTTAGAAACAGAGAGACACGGAGAGATCTTCCATCTGCTGGTTCACTCCCCACGCGGATACAATGGCCAGAGTTGAACTGATCCAAATCTAGGAACTAGGAGCCTCTTCTGGGTTCCCCAGGTGGACTCAGGATCCCAATACTTTGGGCCGTCCTCAACTGCTTTCCTAGGCCACAGCAGGGAGCTGGAAAGCAAGTATAACAGCTAGGACACAAACCCGCACCCATATGGGTTGCAGATAATGGACGCAGAAGGAAGCTTAATTTACTACACCACGGTGCTGGTGTAGTTATAAAAAGAGTTCTGGTAGGTCTGGCGCAGTAGCCTACCGGCTAAAGTCCTCACCTGGTATGTGCTGGGATCCCATATGGGCGCCAGTTCTAATCCCAGCAGCTCTGCTTTTCATCCAGTTCCCTGCTTGTGGCCTTGGAAAGCAGTTGAGGACAGCCTGAAGCCTTGGGATTGTGCACCCGCATAGGGAGACCCGGAAGAGGCTCCAGGCTCTTGGCTTCAGATCAGATCTGGTTGTTGCGGCTATTTGGAGAATGAATCATTAGACGGAAGATCTTCCTTTCTGTCTCTCCTTCTCTCTGTATATCTGACTTTACAATAAAAATGAGCAAATATTAAAAAAAAAAAAAGAGTTCTGGCAATTCTTGCACACGAAAGGGAGGCTGACTGAGAGAAGCCTGCACATGCTCTGTATACAGTTGGGCAGGCGATGAAGACGAGGCCAAGACACCCAGGCTCCCATTACAAGCGTGCTGGTTGGAAGATGGGTCAGCAGAAATGGGTGAGAGCTCGTGTCAGGCCCCAAGCATAGGTGACTGAAAGCTCATGTCAGACCCCAGCACCGATGGCCCAGTCCTTTCCTTCCACCCTCTTTACCAGCACCTCCACATTGTTCTGAACGACTACATATCCATTATAATTTATTGGGAAGTAGTAAAGTACTGGGTAATGAAAAATGCACTAATTCTGTGTTCCTACATATAACAAGAGCGTCTCGGTGTAAGTTATGCCTCCAGACATCAATGCACGAATTAAGACGTTCACTGGGCAAGATGGAAGTCTGGAGAGGCAGCAAGGATCTACTGCACAGCTGTCCATAACACAGGTTATAGCTTCATCAGTTCACAGGATAGCCAAACATGCAGTGTCTTCCTGGTGGGGTTCTCCCTCTCCCCTCAAACAGATGGAAGATCACACGTGATATTCAGCTTTTTCGGTATTTGAGGAGAACAAGCCATTTCAAGTTCACAAGCTACAGCGCAGCATGCTGGAGTGGCACGCCAACACTGTTCCTTCCTTCACCTAACAGCTTCCGTGTAATTGTTCAACATTCTGCCTCTTTCAGAACCCAGAGAAGTTTGACAGGGTTACCTGGGGGATTCAAGCAATGACAGCAATGGGTTCAAAACCTGGGAGAAGGGGAACGCCCTCTCTCCCATGCTCAGGCTTAACACGTTGCGTTCTTTACGCTGGCTGAAACAATGTGAGCGCAACAAAGGTGTGCTCCGAAAACTGCCAACAGAATTCAGTGAACAAATCTCAAGGGAAAAAAAAGACGAAAAGCTACCCAAACCTGTGCTGGGAACAATCTCTGATGTGTTAATAAAAGTTTTTAAAAGTCCATGAGTTTGGCACAATAGCTAATGGCACTTAGCAGTGTAAGGATAACATTTATAAAGTACTCCTACGGACTTGCCATGTACTAAAGGCAAGTGTCCTGATAGGAGCACTGATTTTATAACGGAGGAAACAAAGGCACAGAGAGGTTAAGTAATTCGTCTGCGGTCACACAGCTAACAGCTAAATCATGGGAGATGAGGTATGTACCCAGGCCTGCATCTTTAACCATACCCTTGTTTCTCTCTGGTCTCCTCTTGCCTTCCTATCTTAATAGCACCTGAAATGTCATAGATTCTCACCGTTACTTTGTCAGGGACAAAACCAAGCACAGTGAAAAACATGCCTACGATCTAGACTCTGCAGATTCAAAGTCTTCCCAGAAAACTCCCAGTGGACGGTGGCCAAAGCTTGGCCTGTGGGACCAAGACACCGAGCAACAGTCAGGTGCATTCAAACGAAGACGCTGGCTTATTTTTAGGCAGAAGGAACTGCGAATGCGGTCCAAACTCTGAAATGTGTCATGTTATAAATATGGATGAAGACTTCGATGACAATTTCTATGGACACATTTCTCTCCTGGCTAGTGTGTCTGTGAGATGCTGCAGCGAGCCTAAGGTAGCAGGCAAAGGCCTACTGCCTCCCGGTTAGCATGCTCACGCTGGCGGCGCATGCCTCCTTAAGTAACTGTGAACACTGCGAGTCAAGTCAAGTTGGTGCAGGGAACAGCACCCCCATGGCACCCTCTTTGTTTCAGTAGCTTTATATGGGGACCCAAAATGTCACCGCACAAATCATGGAAATCCAGAGCGAGAAGGCCGTTTTACATTTTTCAGATGGGGAAGCCTCTGGTATAAAGTTCTTGCTCGACTTCGAGCTCATCATATTCCATTTTAAAATATTCATTTGGCGAAGGAACAGGCTCACCCCCTCCAAATGTTTGTAGCTTCAACATAAGACACCCCCCCCGGGGGGTGAAAGCTCATCATGCCATCTTAAAATATTAATTCTGCCAGGAACAAACTCGTCTCCCTTCAGATTTTAACAGCCTCTAAGTAAGACCCAGGCTATTTGCCTGTAAGAAGGTACAAGATGGAAATAGGGCAGGGATAAGAAAACCCGAGGAAGGAGGCGAGGCGACCAGAGCCATGGGGAGGGTCGCCAGAACTCACCAGCCAATTCAGGCAGCCGCCCCGGGCTTTCCCTATTGAACTTTCCCCATTAGAACAGAAGACACACCCTACTGCTGGTATTTTAACGAAGGGCACCAGTTCGCTCCTTCAAGGCACGGGCTGTAAATCAGGATTTGGGGGGCTCCCGCGAGGGGGTTCTGGTGACATGCGGGAGCAATCAGGACTGCACTGACACCTTGCTCTAATTCGAATCGGGTGTAAGGACAAAAGGGCGGCCCCTCGGTGCCGAGCCGGCAGCCCGGGGGCCCCTCTGGAGGCACGGCTGGTGTGCTCGCATCCGCAAGGCAACAGCGTGCCGTGCAAGCCCGGGTCTCGCCGGCGCCCACGCGCCCACCGCCGGCCGCGGGTGTTCCCTCAGGACGCCGGGAGTGGCCGCTCGGGCTCCCGGGGTCTCTCCTCCACGCGGGGTACCCTCGCCGCCAAGAGGGCGCACTCACCTTCTTCCTCGAACTCCAATTTCTCCAGCATGCCGGCTTCCGCGGGTCCCGGGGCCGCCGCCAGCGCCGCCTGAGGGGGAGGAGGAGGAGGACAGCGATCAGCATGAGGCGCGGCGCTCGTCCCCGGCCGGCGGGCTCGCGGCCGGCCGAGCGCTCCGGGCCTCGCGCCGCCGCGCCGCCGGGAGGAGGGGCCTGGCGGCCGGACGCAGGCGGCGCGGCCCACCGCCCGAGGCCGCCGTCGTCGCCGCCGTCGCCGCAGGTGGAAGGCGCCGGCCCTCCGCCAGTGGAACGCTCCGCTTCCCGCGGCCCTCTCTCCCCCGCGCGCCGGCGCCTGTGGTACGGCCCGCCGAGGAGGAAGCGTGGGAAGGGGAGCCCGGGAGAGCGGCCCGGGGCGCCCCCCGCCGGCCGCTGCCGAGCTACCCTGAGGAGAGGCCGCCTTCGCCTCCTCAGCCCCGCACACCCCGCTCACCTAACCCCCGCACCCGCTTAGCGCGTCCGGGTAGGCTCCACCTGCGCGCAGGTGTGGGCTCGGCCAGCACGGGGGTGGGGCTGCAGGACCCCGAGGGAGAGGAGACGGCCAGGCAGGCGCTCCTGCCCAGCGTTCCCTTTTCGTGTTTAAAGATTGGATTGCCTACTCCCCTTCCCTTAAAAAAGAAAAGAAGGGGGAAACACACACACACACACAAGCTGGTTCTATGGGTAACACGCATTCTAGATCGGCTTTGCTGCTATCACATTTTTCCATCTTTGAAACTCCCGACCGTTTTCTCTCTTCACCGGCCAGCTCTGTTCTCTTTGAGGGGAGCAGCTGCCAAAAGCTCACACAGTCTAAAATCTGGCCTCTCACCCTGGGTCTGGGTATCTGAGGCTGTCCTCCCGCCAGCTCAGGTTGGCAGACGGCAGGGCTGGCAGTCGCCAGCTGCCTGGAAGAGAGCACCCACGCCCTGCGGCTGCACCTACAGGTGCCTCTGGCAGGCTGCAGAAGGCCGCGTGGTGACACGAGCTCTTGGTTACACTGCAGGGAGCCCCTGGCCCCGTTCTTGAAGGGAACCCGGCCCTGTCGCCTCGTTTGAATACAGGAGTCTGCTTTGTTCTGTCTTTTTCTTTTGTCCGTGCAGAAGGCTTGGGTAAGAAAAAAGAAGGCAACATTAATACTCTAAGATGTTTCTTGGTTAAAAAAAAAAAAGTCTCCGGTTGATGTGTGGGCTGAAGAGGAAGAGGCCGAAGGGCTTCCTGCTATAACAAGGGTGTCTGTGCTTGCATTCCAGTCGCTGCGGTTAAGGCACAGAGAGCAAATCAGAGGCATGCAGATGGGGAAGGAACACAGCCCGCAAAAAACCTTCAGGACTTTGGCAAGATCGTAGGATATAATGTCAGCACGAGAATCAATCGCGTTTTTTTTATCTGCTAGAATGAACAACTGGAAGCGGATATGAAGACACTTATCATTTCCAGTCACTTAAGATTAATACTCAGAAGTAAACTGAAGAAATCCGTATGCTGAAAACGACAGACCGTGAAAGAAGAGCTAACTACACAGAGGCCTCCCTCGTTCATGAGCTGCCCGCCCTGGCTTTGACAAGACTTCCTCTCTCTGCCAAACTGATCTGGCTTAATGCAGTTCCTACCAAACCCACCTCCACCCCCCAAGAGTTTTAGAGACAAGTAAGTTTATGTTAAATTCCTGTGGCAAAACACAAGCTCTCTTGAGAAAGAAGAATGGAATGGGAGACATCACTGTGGACAGTATTACAGTCTACTGTAGGCATGGGGCGGCAGTAATCAGGAGCGGTATTGGCAGAGGAACAGACACTTTGATCAGCGGGCACACAGAGGCAGCCCAGGAGTGGACCAGGGAAGCATGCCACACACAGGCAACACTGCTTCTTGGAGGAAAGCGCTTTCATAGTGGTGATCAAAGCTTTGGTGCTGGAACAACTAACTAACTGGACCTCAAGACACGCAACAAAAACCACACCAATGGAAGCCTCACACTTCATGCAAAACTTGGCTCAAAAACATCAGGGGGTTCTTTGAAGTTTTTTAGGAAAACAATATGAGAAACCTACAGCCTACAGCCAGGCCAAAAAAAAAAAATGAAACCTGATGCCATGAAAGTTTCAAAAACAATGTGTGAATTGGGCTTTATTAAAATTAGGAACTTTTTCCTCTGTGAAATGCCCTGCTAAGAGAATGAAAACCTAGGTTTTAAGAGCAGAAGATAATATTTGCAAACCACACAGCCAAAAACTGCTAGTGTTTTGAATACAAAAAAAAAAAAAACCCTTAATCTCAACAGAAAGGAAAACAATTTAATTAGAACGTGAACAAAAGACAAGAAGAGACATTTCCATAAAAAAGATAATGGCGGATAAGCATATGAAAAGCTGTTCAACATCATTAACTATTAGGGAAATGTAAGTGAAAACCACAGTGAGATATCAGTGCACATCTATTTGAAGGGCTAATGTGGAAATAGTAAATAATAGTACAAATACTATTGACACAGAGAAATAGAATCACTTAACTACTGGTGGACGTGAAAAAATGGAATAATAATTTTTTACAGGTTTGTTTTTATTGGAATGGCAGATCATATTTACAGACAGAAGGAGAGACAGGGAAAGATTGTCCATCTGCTGGTTCACTCCCCAGACAGTCACAATGGCAAGTTGAGTCGATCCAAAGCCAGAAGCCAGAAGCCAGGAGCTTCTTCTGGGTTTCCCGTGTGGGTGCAGGGTCCCAAGGCTTTGGGCCATTCTCCACTCACTGCTTTCCTAGGCCATAAGCAGGGAACTGGATGGGGAGTGGAGCAGCTGGGACATGAACTGGAGCCCAAATGGGATCCTGGCAAAGGCAAGCCATCACTCTATATCCTAGAATCGTCATTTCTAAAAACAAGTGGGCATTTGACTTTGTGGTGCCCACACTGGAGTGCCTGGTTTCAGCTCCCAGCTTCCCATTCCAGCTTCCTGCTAATGCACACTCTGGGAGGCAGCAGTGAATGCTCAAGTTCCTGGGGCCCTGCCATCCACAGGGGAGACTCAAATCCAAGTCTTAGCTCCCAGCACTGGTTACAAGCCCAGCCCTGGCAATTATGGGGACTTGACGAGTGAACCAGAGGACAGGAGCCCAATCTATTTGCCTGTCAAATAAATAAATAAGTTGCAAAATTTCAAAAAAGAATCAGTTACTCATAGAACATAGTAGATCTCCAGGAAAGTATGCTGAATAACAAAACGCCAATTCCCAAAAGTCACATAGTATACTATACTCTGCCGTGATGAAATGATCAAGGCGGAGAACAGATTAGTGGGTGCCAGGAGTCAGGGTGGCATAGAGGGGCAGAGGTGCCTGTGGGTGCACCAGGGCAGCTAGAGGAATGATAGAGCTCACTAGGGCTGTGTCAATGTCAATATCTCACTGTGATGTCATAGTATATTTTCTGCCAAGGAGCCACGCCATACTGAATTAATCATGTAGAGAAAATGAAAATTTAAATATTTAAAAATCTTTGATTGGGACTGGCACAGTGAGGTAGCACGTTACTCCTCTGCCAGCGTGCTAGCATATCATGTGGATGCTGGTTCCAGTCCAGCTTCTCCACTGCTGATCCAGCTCCCTATTGATGGCCTGGGAAAGCAGCGGAGGATGGCTCAAGTCGTTGGGCCCATGCACCCATACAGGAGACCCAAAAGGTGCTCCTAGCTCCCAGCTTTGGATGCCCAGTTCTGGAAATTATGGCTGTTTGGGAGGGTGACCAGTGGTTGGAATACCTCTCTTTCTCAGTTTGCCCCTCTCTCTTTTTCTCTGTATCTGTAACTTTTTCAAGTAAAAATAAGTAATGAAATATTGTTTAAAAGTCTTTGATTATAACTCATATGCTTGTAAGTTACCCACTGAAAATACTCAGTTCAATGATTTTCAGTGTGGTCAGAGTTTTGTAAATGATCTAAGTTTATAGCATTTCCATCATCCCAAAGAAAAACTCCAAATTTAAAAACAAAAAGAGTATACCAGTATCTCTTATTTATTATCACTGGTTTTTTTTTTAAAGATGTATTTATTTTTATTACAAAGTCAGATACAGAGAGAGGAGAAGAGACAGGATGATCTTCCATCCGATGATTCACTCCCCAAGTGACCACAACGGCCAGTGCCACACCGATCCGAAGCCAGAAGCCAGGAACCTCCTCCAGGTCTCCCACGCAGATGCAGGGTCCCAACACTTTGGGCTGTCCTTGAGTGCTTTCCCAGGCCACAACCAGGGAGCTGGATGGGAAGTGGAGCAGTTGGGACGGGATTAGAACCAGCCCCCATATGGGATCCCAGCACGTTCAGGGTGAGGACTTTAGTGGCTAGGCCCTATTATAACTGTTTTTAAAATATACACTTATCTCAAAATAAAAAAAATTCAAAGATTTGGTGTTACATAAAGGAAGTGTTAATCATGAGTTTTAGAAGTGTGCATTTATCTCCTGTGGTAGTGTGAGTATAATTTTTAAAAGTCCCTAGTTGGAGTGTAGTTATGAGGAACCATCCGTGTCATCTCTAATCCTAATGGTTTTGTTTTGGGAAGGCAGAACTGGGCAGCAGGGTGAATGTGGTCCACAGACACAGTAAACGTACAATCATCACTACGGAGGATTACAGAGAATGAAAATGCGAGCAAATCTGTGCCATGTGCTACTTTTTTTTTTTTTTCTAAATAATCTTACTTAGTTGATTAGGGTACAAAGGGTCAAGAGCTATAGGAAAGTGGATAATACCATTGTTTCCACACCGATATCATCATTTTCCCCCTGTATCTGGGGTCAGGGAAGAAACAAAGGGAAAAGCCTCACCCAGCCTCCCACCCATCCCAGGTCCCCGATGTGAGGCACGCTCCGAGGGTCCTGCTCAAGCAAATTTGATAGTTCATCAGTTCTGAATTGCCGCCAATCTCGCTATTCCAATCACAATGAAATCTATTCAGATTTATTTTATTTTTATTAGAAAGTCAGATATACAGAGAGGAGGAGAGACAGACAGGAAGATCTTCCATCTGTTGGTTGACTCCCTAAGCAACTGCAATGGCCGAGCTATGTACTACTTTATCCAATGATGGATGTTACAGGAGTAGGCAGTAGTAAACACACACACACACCATGCTGGAGAGGTTAATCATTTGTACTGTGTAATATCTTGTGTCTTCTTTGTCAGATAGTCATAGAATCCTAGTAAAACAGAGCTGTTTTCTAAAGCATCATCCTAAGTCAATTGCAACAATTTGAAGGTTTCAAAGCTTTTGGTGGCATTTGGATAAATGTTCACAGAGTCCTAAGAGATGGTTTCCTTAGTACAAATAATTTGAAAAGGGTGATCACCAGGAGTCCTTAAAAAATCAGCTTTGTCCTTTTTTAAGAAAGATTTTTAAAAATTTTATTTGAAAGGCAGAGTTCCAGAAGGAAAGAGACATAAAGACTTTTCCATCCACTTTTCTCATCCAATTTTTCATTCCCCAAATGGCAGCAATGACTGGAAATGGATCACACTGAGCAAGCTGCCAGGTGTCCTATGAGGTTGCAGGGCCCAGGCACTTGGGCCGTCTTTCACTGCTCTCCCAGGTGCAGTAGCACGGAGCTGAATCAAAAGTGGAGCAGCTGGGATTCAAACCTTCCAACTGACACCCAGATGGAATTGCAGGTGGCTTTTAAGCTCTCATGCCATATTGGTAGCCCCCATTGTTCTTTCATGGTAATGCTGTGTTCGTTTCAACAGATTTATGCTGGTTGTGATTTTTAGCTATTTCAGACAGGTGGGGGGCAAGCCAGGATGGAGGCAGAGAGGGACTCAGGGAATGTTCCGCATGTAAAAGGAAGGGCTCTCCCAAGACCACTTCATCTCCCAAACTGTCACCATCAGCTGCACTTGATACAGCAAAGCCAGACAGTAATGCCAGCCTCCTGGTAACCCAGACCCATCTGCCCAGGAAGAAGTGACTATGCCTGCTGTGGCAGACGGGTACCAGGCTACCCCAGCGAGAACACCTTTCCACCTGTTTACCACCTCGGTTCCTGCATGCTCATCTGGTGGGAGGGAAGAGAAGGCCCTGAGCTTGGCTTTAATGAGAATTTCTGAAAATCAGGAAGCCATTAAAAAGTGAGTCTATGGTTGTTCAAAAACTGTTAAATTGTTAAGGTTTGTCTGCCATGATTAAACACAGATACAGCAAAGGTATTCTTTTGAATGGCTACTGGAAGGAAAAACTTCATCCTGCACACTGAATCGTAAAATGACTGCCAAAAGTACTCCTTTATGAACTGAAGTTGGACATGAGTTTTCTCTGTCTTAAAAAAATATATCTTAAGTAGCAACTGTAGGAAATAAGTCAGCCTTCAATATTGGATAAGAAGCTCCTGAATAATTTAGAGCTGCTTCCAAGCAGCTCCTTTCTCGGCAAGGGCATCCTGTGCGGAGTCAAGTTCCACAGGAAGCGCCGCACACCCCCCCCCCCCAACTGTCTGGATGGGAGCTGCTTCTCACCTGCTCTCCAAACAGTTCTGACCTCCAGGTAGGTGTGCTGTGAGTGCCACAGCGCCTCCCCTCAGTGTGGTATGTTCCTGAGTGCCACAATGCTTCCCCCAAGTGTGGTGTGCTCCCGAGTACCACAACACCTCCCCTCAGTGTGGTGTGCCACAATGCCTCCTGCTCCTCTTTTTTTTTTTAATATTTATTTATTTTTATCTGAGAGGCAGATTTATAGAGAGAAGGAGAGACAGACAGAAAGATCTTCCATCTGCTGGTCCACCCCCCCAGATGGCCGTACCAGCTAGAACTGATCCGATCTTAAGCCAGAAACCAGGAGCCTTCTCCAGATCTTCCACATGGTTGCAGGGTCCCAAGACTTTGGGCCATCCTCTACTGCTTTCTCAGGTCACAAGCAGGGAGCTGGATGGGAAGTGGAGTAGTCAGGACCTGAATTGGTACCCACACAGGATGCCAGTGCCATAAGCAGAAACTTAGTTCACTATGCCCCGGCAGCAGCCCTTTTCCCCCTTGGAGTTTCCTACCGAGTTGCAACTTATTGCAGCTCCCAAAGTTTGGGCTTCCATCATTTGGGGCTTGGCGACTGGAACAGTGTTCATTCCCATAGCCTTGTCCTTTTCTGGCCAGTGCGCTGCCCTCCAGCCAGAGGGACCTTTTACAAACACAGGCTTATTCTTACTGCCTTACTTAGAACCATCTTGTGTCTCCTGGGAGTAAGGACCCATTAGGGTTTCTGTGCCAGCTCCTTAGCCTGGAGTCCGGGCCTGATCACTTTCACTGCCTCACTTCTCTTGTCAATTTTCTTTGTGTATACTACACTTAAACTTTAATACCATCTTCCTGGAACACAGTGCACATGCACTACTGGAAGGGTTTTGAACTTTCTGCCTGCTCCCTGTACTTCCCCCACACCCCGCAGCATTTGGTTCAGTTTCTTGGATGGTCAGCTCTGTCTTCACCAGGAATCCCCTTTCTGATTCTTTTTTCTTCCCTTTCCTCCTGCCCTTCCTTGATTCATCTCTCTGAGAGGTAGAGAGAGATTGCTTCTGCAGGCTCACACCCCAGGCGCTAGGGACTGACCACACTGTCCAAGCTCTCAGGACTGACTGCACTGTTCAGGTGCTGGAGATGGACCACACTGACTGGGCACTAGGGATGGACAGCACCCTAGTCAATTGTTTCTTGTACTTTAAAAAAAAAAAAGATTGATTTATTTTTATTGGAAAGGCAGATTTACAGAGAGAAGGGGAGACAGAGAGAAAGTTCTTCCATCTGCTGATTTACTCCCCAAGTGGCCTCAACGGCTGAAGATGAGCCAATCCAAAG
Source organism: Ochotona curzoniae (assembly GCF_017591425.1). Classification (NCBI taxonomy): domain Eukaryota; kingdom Metazoa; phylum Chordata; class Mammalia; order Lagomorpha; family Ochotonidae; genus Ochotona; species Ochotona curzoniae. The sequence continues at coordinate 19,762,195 of NW_024467095.1, read as the reverse complement.
CCAGGGGTCAGGAGCTTATTCTGGGTCTCCCATGCAGGTATGGGGTCCCAAGGCTTTGGGCCATCCTCTGCTGCTTTCTCAGGCCACAAGCAGGGAGCTGGATGGGCAGTAGAGCAGATGGGACATGAACCGGTGCCCATATGGGATCAGGGTACTTTGAGGTGGAGGATTAGCCAATTGGGCCATTGTGCTGGGCTTCAGTTGATTCTTTGAAAACCTCCATACTTTCTAGCATGAAACATGATGATTTGGGATTTACTACTTTCCTTTCTCCTCTAAATGCTGCTGCACTCCCAAGGGTGTTGTGGCCCAGAGGGTTAAGCCATTACCTGTGATACCAGCAGCCCATATTGGAGTGCTGGCTCAGGCTCTAACTACTCTATTTCTGATCCAGCTTCCTGCTTGGAAAGGCAGCAGATGAGATCTACGCGGAGTTCTGGGCCTTGGCTTTGGCCTGGTCTGTCCGCAGTTGTTGAGGCTATTTGGCTCAATGAATCAATGAATGGAGGGTCTCTTTCTCTCCTCCTCTCCCTCCTTCTCTCTCTGTCACTCTGCCTTTCAAGTAAATCACACAAGTCTTTAAAAACAAAATGCTGTGAGCTATGTGATGGGAAAAAGATCATTTGTGTGAGATGAGTTGCTCATGATTGGTAAACAGATTAGGACTTGGTGAACCAACAATTGATTTTAATGGTAGAAATGGACTTGGCAATTATCTCCATTTGCTCCAGCTTTCCTTGATCTGTTTAGAAACAATTACAGTCATTTTCCCCGGAGTGTTAGGAATTGACATTCTGGAAGAAAAGAAGTGCTCGTGCTGACAAGTGGCAGCATCCAGCATTTGCTGTTCAGTTTACTCTGTCTGAGGACTGTAACCTCATTGCACATCCTGACTTGGCTGGTGGCTGAAACCTGGCCAGCCTTTGCCACCATTACATTATTTTTGGTTTCTGTTAAGTGAAAATCATTGATTTTTAAAAGTGGTGTAGAATGTTTGATGACAATTCAAAAATAGGATATTTCAACCCCGTAATTATTAATTCTTTTCATTGGTTTTAAATAACAATGTTCGAGCATTTTAAACAACATGTTTGAGGAAAAGGTTTTATTCATTTTGATGCTTCTCCAAATAACATTTCAGATGCTGTAAAATAAATTTTGTTCCTCGATAAATTTTACTTATTTCTGTTAATAAGCATTTATTCTATAGTATCTTTTTGGGAAAGTGTGGTAGCCAGGGGCTGGCACTGTGGCTTAGAAAGTTACACTCCCTCTGTACCCCAGCATCCTGTTTGGGTGCCGTTCCTAGTCCTGGCTGCTCCACTTCCAATCCAGCTACTTGTTAGTGCCTGGGAAGGCAGCATAGGATGGTCCGAGTCCTTGGGCTGCTGTAACCACATAGGAGATCCGGAAGAAGCTCTGGCTGGCCCAGCCCCAACTGTTGCAGCCACTTGGGGAGTGGACGATCTCTTTCTTCTCTCTCTGCTTTCTCTCTGTCTCTCCCTGTCTTTGACACTCTGCCTCTCAAATAAACCAATAAATCTGTAAATCAAAGAGTGGAGGCTGTTGTATACATATTCGAGTCAACTGGAAGCCTGTTTCCAAGGATGCACTAGTAAGTAAAAGGCAAACCAAATCAGACTAATCTGTAAAAGTTAGGGTCTGGATTGTTTGTTAAATTATCTTCTAAATTCCAGAAAGTAGAAGATACCTACTTTTTGAAGAGAATTATTCATTTAGCAAATATTTAATATCTACTCAGTGCCAGGGACTATGGGAGTTGATTAGTAAAGTATCTGATGATTGAACATAGCCTGGAAAGACTTGGGAAGATGATAGGAAGCTGGACTTCAATGCACAGTCAGACTCAGCCTGCACAGCTGCTTGCCCTCCAAGGCCAGCTCTGAGTTCATTAGCCAAGGTCTGAAATGTGCAGATCATCCCTTGTCAAATAGTTTTTGTTAAGAAAAGCATTTCACCATTTTGAGTATAATATGAATTATTGGGAACTAAAGATATGCATTCTATTAGGGTGACAGCTTTAACGATCATCTCCTAACACTTTGCAATTAAAACATTAAGTATTAATCCAGTTTAACTAAATTTTCTGTTGTTAATACATCTGAGTCATAGCTTTCGAAACACATTGTATTTATATTATAAAGCAAGACACAGAACCATAAAACATCACCAGGAAGTCTCTTCACCGTTCTGCCCCATGACATACACTTTCTCCTTACATGTGTCATGATGGCAATAATGTCACCCAGGCTAGCTAGAACTAAGGGCGAAGACTGACAGCAGGAGAGGCCCAGCTCATACGCGCCCCCTCCGGCTCCTATTCTTGCCACAGGCAAACCCATAGCCCTGCCTGCTACTGAGGACTAGCTGTCACATGAAGCCACCGCGGAGCGACAAGGAACCTGGATAAGGTGACCCACTGAACAGGCCTGCGTCTCACCTTGAGCAGCGTCTCTTGGGCCTCAGTATCCATGAAACAACAGATTCTTACCCTTCCAGTCAGCTCCAGCTGAATTTTTCTTTGTTTTCGTTTCTGTTGGTTGCTGGTAGTTGTGTTTTTACATGGCACAAGGTGAAGTTTTGGTACAGGCACACAGTGTGTATTGGTCAACTCCGGAGTTGCTTTGCAGCCATCATAAGTGGTATCTGAGTGCTTGATCAGCTACAGCCCTGACCTGAGGGGGTTCAATTCTAGTTAGGTGAGTGTTGTAATTGAATCACAGTAACCAGACTTCTACATGTTACACTGCAGAAAACGAACCAAAATAACTCCCAAACCACCAAATGTTTAAATTGCTAGAAAATCCTGCAGCAACTGTGTACACAAATGCTAAGGGATACTTGGAGTGAAAGGTTTTGGAAGGAGGCACATTGAGGCCAGTTACGGAGGAAGCAAGGACAAGAGGCTCTCAGGTGGTGGCCGAAGCAGATCGAAAGCCCTGGAGCTAAGGACGCTGCTGGCCGTTTGGGCAGATGGCCTCTGTCTGAGAGCCAGTGCTTTTGTAGAGGGATTAGTGGAGATCACTGGGAGCTAAAGGGATGGAATTAGAAGTGAGCGTAAATATCCTCAAATTACTTAACTTAAAAGATTTCCGTGTGCTTGCTGTGCAAGGTGGAGGGAGCTGGATGTCGGGGCCTGGAAACAACAAGGCCACTGAAGGCAGCTTTACAATGAAGGTTAAAAAAAAAAAAAAATCTGGCCAGGAAATTCAAGAGTTATGGCCAAGCTCATGTTTGGGATTTAGTGAACAAGACTGAAAATATTGGGGAAACGATCCAATGGGCTTGTTGGAGGTAAGAATAAGAGGAATGCAGGCACTAGCTGGCTGTCCAAAGAAAGGCCTTTGGGTCTGTAATTAGGGGTTCTGAGAGTGTTAGGGGGAGAAGAAGAGCAGATGGCATGGGTCCTGCTGCCCACGAGTGACAGAGTCCTCGGCACATCAGCTCTGCTTCTCTATCTCCAGGTAGGTGCTACCTTCATCATATCCCTGGACAGCATTTCAACTGACTTTAAAACACCAAATTAGTCTTATTTAGGCAATAAGCTCACAGATGATAGGTTTTGAGGAATATATATATATATATATTCCTGACACACAAACACAGTTATTGAGATGTTCATCCTCTTGGGGCCTGAAATTGTCTACACACTCTATTGCCTCCCACCCACAGCTCTGGGAAAACTGGTGTGGGAGAACAAGAAGAGGCAACGGGAGGGTCCAGAAACACACACCTTTCCCCCACTCCTGGCTTGTGCCAGAGAGCCTTGTTCAATAAAGAGATGGTGTTCTGTTGTTGAATCAGCAAGAGAAGTCAGGATGAAAGCAGAGACTTTGGGTTTAACAACAAGTGTTTCCCAGTAACTGCAACCCAAGCATGGTGACCTTAACTGGAATATGAGAAACTGGGCTGTTAAACGAAAGTCTAAACCAGTGGTTTTGAAGCTGTAAACTGTGACTCATTCATGAACCATGAAAACAATTTAATGAGCTGACTACTCTAAAATAATAGTTTATTTGTTTTCAAATAAAATAGAATGGAAAGAGTAATTTGCATTGCAGGTTGATAAGAGAGAAGATTGTTTTAAAAAGTTTGTTTAAAAATATATATATTATATATATGTATATATATATATGAATTTTTCTTTCTATGACCATAGACCAGATAATGAGGAAACAGAATGTGAACTTTTGATAGCTCTTACTTGCGAGGTTTCATCATGTGTATGGGACCTGAATGACAGCTCACCGTCAGCTTGTCACCAAAGGCGCTTTTGTGTCCTCGCACAAGAAGGGAAAGCAGCTAAGATCTGCAAGGATTACTCCAGGTCTGAGAGAAGAATGACTAAAATGCATTGTATTTTAAGTGGCAAAAAATACAGGGAAAGTGAATCTGCACCCTCTTTCTTGTCAAAGATTGCTTGGTCTTTTCTTTTTTTTCAGTCATGTTGCAAACATTCCAGGAGAAATGGTCATGGTCATGGTTTGTTATTGTACTGCTCAGAAGTGGGTAGCTAAGATAACCTGACTCTGGTGGGTGCTTGGTGTGTTAAGATTGGGACTGGGCAGGGGAAGGGAGACGGTCCCATATCCTCTGCCTCCTGGCAGTCCCCGTCATTTGGTGCGCCTGAAGATCTGGGGGCAGGGCTGTTCAGCATGGAGGACTGCCTAGGAGCTGCCTGAGAGGTTCTCACTTAAGAATGTCAGAATTCATTCATTTTTATGAGGTTTCAATCCTTGAATATACATCTCTTTAACATTCTGTGTCATGAAACAAGAAGTATACAAAACAGCTCTGCAGTAAACCAAATCTGATGGGATTCTTGCACACACACACACCCATGCGACTCAGCTGCTTTTAAAATGAAACTTGGAAACACTAGGATTATCCGGAGTTAGGTATTTGGCAGACTTATTTGCCCCATAATAAACAAACTGAGTCCATTGTGCAAGGAAAACAACTGGGTTATTTGTTGTCTATGATAAAATGTGTTTTCCAGTAAAAATAGAATTTTGGAAAACTTGTATTTACCTGGTGAACTTGACAATTTCCCAATACCCAGAGACTTCTCTAGGGAGATCAGGGGTGTTATTAGTAAGTGTTTTGAGGTATTATGTAGTGAAACGTGTTAATGTTTGGAAGCTTGGTATAAGGCAGTGATCCATCTAAATGCCCAATGTTTGATATTACAAAGTCAGATCCATTCAAATTGCAAGAGAGATTGATGGGTTTCAACATGGTAGACTGTGAAATAGATCATGAAAAGTTCATTTACATGGTTTCATATTCCACACTATAACCAACCTTGGAAACCACCCCCTTTGTCATTCAGGTCCACTTATATTGTCACAAATGATATTATGGTGAGACAAACCAGGTACAAAGAGACAAACACCTCACAATCTCACGTACACATCTAATCATCAAAGTCAGGCCCCTGGGCACAGAGAGTGGAATGCTGGTTCCCAGAGGCTGGGGCAGGGACAACTGGGGAAAGAAAGATGGTGATTCCAAAGGTGATATTTCAGTTACACAGAAGGAATTCTACTGAGTGATCTAAAGCACCACATGGTGACATCATGTGTTGCAACATCGTGAAAAGTTGATTTTAAATACTCTCAGTACAAAGGACTAGTGGGAGTCAAATTCATCACGTGCTCATGAATTATACAATGGCATCATTTTTCCCAAGAGACTTCCGTGTTCCCTTTTTGTCACTCATGTGTTGGTTACTGAATTTCATTTTTTTTTTCATGGTACTGTAATTTGTTTTTGATGTTGTTGTTGTGGCTGTTTTAACTCATACCAGTTGTTTACCTCGTTTCATGGCTTCTCACTTATGCTAATGAAGAGTGATGGAGTACCGGGGTCTATCATATGCAGACGTGGGGGTATAATGGAACATGCATCCCTGCATCCAGACGAAAGATGGAATCCCAATGGAATTGTTGGACATGTGTAGACAATTGGGATGCTGGACTGTCTGACATTGTCTGTACCAACAATGTTGGGGTACACTTAAATAAGAGACTGATAGAATTATGATTCCTTATGAAGGACTACACTATTGTAACAAAATGGGAAAAATCTGATGTGGGTGGGAGTTTGGGGGGGATCCCAGTCTACACAAAACTGTACCTCACAATTCAAAATAAAAATATTTTTAAAAAAATTTTTAAAAAGCAAAAACACAAAATAAAACCACAAAGGACTAGTGGGAATGTGAAGCAATGAACATGTTCACTAACTGCATTTTGACATTCCACAAGGCAGGGCACTCTGCCCTGGGGTTAACGCGTCCGCCGGGAGACACCTGCATCCCAGTCATGCACTGCGGAGCGTGGGCTGGAGTCCTGGCTCTGCTCCTGAATCCAGCTCACAGCTGAGGCGCATCCAGGAAGCAGCAGTGATGGCTGGGTTGAGTCTCCAGCCCCCATTTCCACCTGGCCCAGTGCCTGCTGTTGCAGGCATGTGGAGTAGTGAGCCAGCAGATGGGGCTCTCTTGGTCTCTCAAATTAAGAAAATTCAATAGTAAACTTTTCCATAACGCATATATTTATTATAACATCACTCTGTACCCCATAAATAAATGCAATTATTTGTTAATAAAAAGTTTTAAAAATTCTACCACTTGTCAGAAAGATTATCCATTAATGCTGCTGAAGACATTTTTTTTACATTTTTTTAAAGATTTATTTATTTTTATTGGAAAGGAAGTTATACAGAAAGCTCTTCTGTTCATTGGTTAATTCCCCAGTGGTTGCAATGGCCAGAGCTGAGCCGATCTGAAGCCAGGAGCCCAGAGTCTCTTTTGGGTCTCCCACGTAGGTGCAGTGTCCCAAGGCTTTGGGCCATCCTCGACTACTTTCCCAGGCCAGAAGCAGGGAGCTGGATGGGAAGTGGAGCGGCTGGGACAGGAATGAGCACCCATGTGGGATGCCAGCACAGGCAAGGTGAGGATTTAGCCACTAGGCTATTGCGCCAGGCCCTGAAGACATTATTAAAATACTTCTGTTTTTTTCCAATTACCTATCTCTGTGAGGCTGCATTTCCCTGTGCATGTAGACCAAAACATGTGGCAGGAGTTTGAATGCAGACAGCAGAAGCTTAGCACGCTCCTCCAACCCAGACATTACAAAGATTTGCAATCATGTAAAACAATTTCTTCTGTTCTCACTATTTTAGAATGGAGTTATCTTCCATAAAGCATACTTATAGTAATATAGGTATAATGGATGTATAACTGGTCTTTTTAGGTAAGTTAGCAAATACTTAAGTTTTTCCTGTTTTAATTTCCAATCCAGTAAATATCAATAGATGAAACCCACATCAATAAATGCCCCTTTAGTCTCAACAATTTATGAACAGAAAGGGATTCTGAACCCAGTCAACTTGGGAATGGTTGAGTTGCACAATAACATAACCTAAATTCAGCTCAGAAACAAGCATGCAGTAATAAAAGTTAGAGGAAATACCCCTTTCTCCTTTCTTGATGGAGTTTATGCTCTCAGATATTTGAGTTTTTAAATTTTCATTGAAAAATTCACCTTTAAAAAAAAACTTTGAAAAAATGGTTCAGTTATTTTATATATATATTAAAAATTATCTTATGATACAATTCCATAGGCTCTGGGATTTCCCTTGTCCCTTCCCCAAATAACCTCCCCTCCCCTGATTTCCACCATATTTTTACAATAGTATAGTCCATAAGTCCATCATTCTGTTGTTTAAATGTAGCCTGACATTGTAGGTATAGACATCCTATTGTCAAGACACATTGAACAATTCCATTGAGAGTCCATCTTTGATCTGGAAGTGTATATGCATGTTGTATTGTAGCTTTACATTTGCATGTGATAGTCTCAATTACTCAATTTTTTGGAAAAAGACTTAGTACTTATTTGAAAGTCAGAGTTACACAGAAAGAAGAGAAAGAGAGATCATCCTTCCTCTGGTTCACTCCCCAAATGGCCACATGGCTGGGGCTGGGCCAGGCTGAAGCCAGGAATCTGAAGCTTCTTGGATGCAGGGACCCAAGCACCTGGGCTGTCTTCTGCTGCTTTCCCAAGTGCATTAGCAGGGAGCTGGATTGGAAGTTAAACAACAAGGACTCACCCTATGGGGTGCAAATCCCACAGACAGTGGCTTCATTAGCTATCCCACAGCGTCAGTCCCATAAAAAAATGTTTCTTAGAAGTTTATTTTTAATAACTCAAAAGGTAGAGCATAAGAAAGGGAGAGAGAAAGAGATAGTAACAGATATTTTCTGTCTGCTGGTTCATTCCCCAAATGCCTACAACAGTTATGGCTGGGCCAGGCAAAGAGCCAGGACATCTATCTCATGTGGTAGCAGAGACCCAAGTACATGAACATTCATCCTCTGCTATCTAGATGAGCAGTAGTAGGAAACTGAAGCAGAAGTACATACAGTATTTGGGCCCTCTACTAAGGATGCAGCAGCCCAACCTGCTATACTACAACACCCAGCCTCCCCAAACGGTTTTTTAATATAAAGAAAACTATAATCAACCAAGTTAGTTTTCATTTGTTTATGTTAACCAAGAACTGCTGTTTTTTTTTTGGTCAGTTAAATCATTTAGTAATTGTGCAAAGTGGAAAAATACTAGGGAAATTTTCTTGTAAAAAAAAAAATAACTATTTTGCCTAAATGGTGTTGTGATGTAGTTAGTGGGTAAACCTGCTGCAGCCTGTTACACCAGCATCTTAGATGGGCACTGGTTCAAGTCCTCGCTACTCCATTTCTGATCCAGCACCATGCTGGTACCTGGGAAAGTGGTGGAGGACAGCCCAAGTGGTCAGGCCCCCATACCCACATGGAGATCCCAGAGGAAACTCTTGGCTTTTGAGTTTGGAGTGGCCCAGCTCTGGCTGTTGCAGCAATTTGGGGAATGAATCAGTAGACGGAAGAGTTCTCCTTGTTACTTTGATGCCAAATAAATGAATCTTAAAAAAAAAAACAAACCCTTTTTACCTAAATGATTTTCAACACACATATTTTAAAATGCATGGCATTTGAAACAATTCTACTGCTGACTAACGCAGCTTGAATCAGTTCAGAAACAGGACAGAAACTGTTCTTGCCAAGTGAGTTCTGGATCATGAACAGAACATGCATAAATTGAGTTACTCCCACCTGCCCATATGACAACGCTGCACAACTTGAGGCTCCCAGATCCTAACTGTAGTTAGAAAAACGCAGGACAGGGGCTGATGGGAGCAGTTGGAAAGCCTTTTTTGCATATTACAGCTTGGCACACTTCCTGCTACAGGGTGAGTCAGCCGCTTTGATACTGCCATATGCTGAAGGACAGAAATTTGTCACATTATCTTCTCCTAAAATAATGGAATTCTACTTAAATTGATAAATGCCCTCAAAAGTGATATAATTTTACCTGCTTAAAATGTATCATTATTACTTGAGCTATTTTAAACTATACTGTTTTAAAAACAAGAATTTCTTTGTATTTTACATAGACAATAGGGTTTTCTTTATCTGTTTGGGGACAAACAAGTCATTTTGAAAGTCATACAAAGTCTGTTAACGTCAACCAGTGGGAGTGCCTCTGCCCCCATTTGACTCTTTTCAAAGAACAAGTCTCCAGGGGTGTGGCATTTCACTGACATAGGTTAAGCTGCCACCTGGAATGCTTCCATTCCACAGGGGCATCAGTAGCTTGAGTCCCAGCTATTCCTCTTCCCATCCAGTTCCCTGTTAACACACCTGGGAAAGCAGCAGAAGATAGCCCAAGTGCCTGGACCCCTGGACCCTCTTGGAAGGCTGACCCAGATGGAGCTCTTGGCTTCAGCCTGGCTCAACATTGGCTGTTGCACTCATTGGGGGATTAAGCCAGTGGATGGAAGATCTCTGTTTCTCCCTCTCTTGCTCTGCAACTCTGCCTTTCAATTAAATAAGATAAATCTTAGGGAAAAAAAAAGATAGATGTCTCTAAGATGTTAAATGGGATATATTAAAAGCAGCAAGACTGTCCCATTGTGCCTTGCATGCTACAGTCTTCCTGTCCAATAGAGGCAATCACTCATGATGATGAGTTTCCCCCTGCCTAAGTCACACTTGAGTGAGTCACACTGCCACCTACACTTATCTGTTAGTTCTCAGCTGCAGTCCCTCCTAGTTCCTTCCTCTGCAGAAGGCCAAGCTTACCGCTCTCGAATGCACACTTCTCCACCATCCATTAAGAGTTAGGGCTTTTGCTTCTGTCAGTACCTGAGACCTGACATTATTATGACCATGTCTGAGCCAGGCCACATAGCGTTGTCCTATAATTAATTTCCCCTTTTGCGTAATGTGGTGTTTTCTGGGAGCTTAATTGAAAGAGTTATAGAGAGGGAGAAACAGAGAGTTCTTCCAGCTGCTGGTTCACTCTCCCAGTGACCACAACAGCTACAGCTGGAACCCAGGAGCGCCTTCCAGGTCTCTCATGTGGGCTCAGGAACCCAAGGCATTGGGCCATTTTCTGCTAATTACCCAGGCTGTTAGCAGGGAGCCGGATTGGAAGTGGAGCAGCTGAGACTCTAACCAGAGACCACAGGGGACGCCTGTGCCACAGCCTGATACACTGAGGTGCTGGCCCTGTAGGAGCTTAGTTTTTCTGCAAGGTCATCATGGAACCATCCCCAAGCTCTACCAAGGCTGTCAAGCTCCTCTCAGTGTCAGCAGGCACACCTTGTGTGGGTTGGTTGTTTATGACCAGGCTCTCGAGAATCCAGCTGTTGCAGGCCCCTGACTGGCAGCCACACTGCTGCTTCTCTTCCTACCTGTGTGCTGGGGCCCTCTGCAGCTCTCCCAATCCCTGGCTCTTTCCTTGTTTATGGTAAGGGACTGGAATGTTCCGGGAACTTCCTGAGGAAAGGTATGAGGGGAGGGGCATGCTATGACAATTTCCATGTCTGAGAATGATTGTCAGCTGGATGGCTTGCCAAATTGACAATGTGGAAACCACCTCCCTTTCATTTTGAAAGCAAGGCCTCACTGCCTTCCTGTTGTCTGCTCTTCGGACCCCAATCCACAATCCCTTTTTTAAAAAGCAAGTTTCTTGTTTTAACTCTTTGCTGGAAGCTTTGGGGAGTCACTTTCTTTTGTTCCCTGGTGTTTGAAACACCGTAATCCTAGGTCTTGCTGTCATTCTCTTCTTTCCCCTTCCTTTTGTTTCATTTCCTTTTGTGCTGGCCTTAAAGGGTCATGCTCTTGTTCTCCTCTGATTCCAGGTCTCCTTGCTCTTCCTCTCTGGGTGCCTGGTCGTTAGAAGTTGACTTTTCTGGACTGTTCTTTTTAGGGTCCCCTTTCTGGGAAAGGTGTTCAGCTTCATCTCCCGATGTACACATGTGTTCCTGTGGTCACATTTTTTTTTTCAATGAAAAAAAGTGTATGTGCATTTGTATTTGGAAGAAGCTGTGGAGAATTTTCCATAAGCTAGGCTGGCTCAGGTTGAAGCCAGGAACACAGAACTTAATCTGGCCGTGGGTGGCAGGGACCCGAATCCTTGAGCCATCACCTGCTACCCCCAAGGTGAGAATCACAGGAAACTGGAGCCAAAGGCACAGCTGGGTCTCCCGGGCACTCAGACATGGGCTGAGGGTGTTTCAAGTGGTTTTTTGAAATTCTAACATTTATTTTTATTGGAAAGGCAGATTTACAGAGAGGAGGAGATGCAGAGAGAAAGATCTTCCATTAGTTGACTCATTCCCCAAATGGAAGCTGAGCTGTCCTGAAGCAAGGAGCCTCTTTTGGGTCTCCCATGAGGGTGCAGAGTCCCAAGGATTTGGTTGTCCTCTACTGATTTTCCAGGTCACAGGCAGGGGACTGAGTGGGAAGTGGAGCAGCTGGCATATGAACCAGTGCCCACATGAGATTCGGCGTGTGCAAGGGGACGGTTATGCAATTGAACCATCATGCTGCCCCATCCCCTGTCAAGTGTCTTAACAACTGTGCCTGACATCCATATTTACTTTCATATTTTCAACTTCCAGGAATTTTTTTTATCTTCAAAACAACCCTTTTTTGATAGGATCCTGCTCTTACTTCATAGCTGCAGTTACTTTTACTCCCTTTATTGCTTCTTCACATTTTTCAGCTTGCTTTTGCTTTGATCTTTCTTTTTTTTTTCCATCTTTATTTTGATGGAAAAATTATTGAGAGAGAAGAGGAGAGAAAGAGAGATCTTCTATCTGCTGGCTCATCCCCAAAATGGCTGCAACAGCTGGGGCTGGGCCAGGCTGAAGCCAGGAGCTTCTTCTGCTCTTCCACATGGGTGCAAGGGCCCAAGCATTTGAACCATTCTCTGCTGCTTTCCCAGACACATACACAGAAAGCTGGATCGCAAATGGAACAGCTGGGACTTGAACTGGAACCCATATGGGATGTTGGCATTGTGGGCGTTGGCTTAATGCCACAGTGCCAGTCCCTGCGTTCATGTTTTACATCAGAGATTTTTTTTTCACAAATGCTCCATTTTATCTGGCTCCATATTTAACAGAAACACCCTAAAAACCTAGCATGAGATGGATGGAAGTTGCTGACAGGTGGACTTCACTTTAACGCCACCTAAGTGGTCAGCCAGGATTTTCAGTAATTGCTGGTCATTTCTCTAAAGAAATGACCTCTCCTGCTGCCCACATTTTGGGTGCCAAGTGGAGGGTCCAGGGCTTGGAGAGGGCACTCACTAGCCTGTATGTGGGCTTTTGCCTGCTTGTTGTTTTCAGATTCCATCTCTTTTGCAAGACTGTGGAGAGCATACATAGTTCCAGGGAGTCCTGGGCCTCTGTATTCACTCCCAGACAGGCTTCTTGTAGGTTTCTGATGTGGGTGCAGGGACCCAAGTACTTGGGGCATCCTTTGCTACCTATCATGGCTATAGGTCATGTGTTATCATATCGATCAAGAAAAACCAGAAATAACTAAAAAAAATATAAAAAGGATGACAGTACAGGATGTGCCTCATGACAATGAAAAAAATTGTAAGCAAGTATTTTAGTTCAGCAATATGATGTATCTCCAAAATGTTCATGGGAAATGCACATGATGAAAAAAACTGCAGTAAATTTTTTCACCCTAAAATAAACTTATCTTTTAACGAAATCTTCCATGAATATTTAAAACAAGTTTTTGAATTTTTATTTACTGAGTAGCAGAGAAAGGGAGAGCTAGCACCCTCCTCTGATGGGTTCATTACCCAAATATCAGGAGTCAGGACTTAGTCCAGGGCTCCCATGTGGGTGGTGAAGACCCAAGGACTTAAGCCATCACCTACTGTTACTCAGAGCATGAATTAGCAGGAAGCTGGGATCAACAGAAAGCTGACAATTGAACCCAGGTGTTCTGACATCCTGACCTAAATCCAAGCTCTTGGATATGGTATGCAAACATGACAACAGTGATGTTTCTTCAAGACTTTATTGTTTTTATCTTATTTGAAAGGGAGGGAGGGATGGAGAATATCTTTCATTGTCAGGTTCATTCTCTAAATACCTCTAACAGCCAGAGCTGGGTCAGACCATAGCCAGTAGCTGGAACTCCATGGGGGTCTGCTGTGTGAGTGGCAAAGACCCAAACTGTGAGCCATTACTTGGAAGTAGAATAGCTGGAAATTGAACCCGGCACTCCAAAATGGGGATCAGGTATTCCAATTAACCACTAAACTACTGTATCTGATGCGTGTCCCATCCCTGAATTTTTGAAATTGGCTCATGTATTTAGCCAAGGGTAAATCTCCGAAGGGTTGGATCCATCAGTCAGAACCTAGAATAACAATGAAATCCACACATAGCTTTTCACAATGCATTTTTCCCATGAATATTTTGCAGACCTCTTATAAATGAAGTCAAAGTCTGTCTTCTGATATTGTTTCCTGATTTATGAGTGAAAGATGGTTTGGTTGTGCTGGTTCAGTAGTTTGATTCAAGTACTATCAGGAAATTCCAGACCCAAGCAAGGGTAGCCATTCAGCTGTTACTGATTCTAATTAAGATCTCAAAGAATAGTAGGCAGGTCAAACTTGCTACCAAATCATATGTAAAATGAAGAGAACAAATAGTGCTAGTGGTGATAAAGTGAATGCAGTCTGATGGCAATGCTCAGGCCTCCCTCACGCTGGACACTCACAGTGGCAAACACAACAGTCTGTGGAATAATCCCCCTGCCCACCCCCGAGCCTCCTGCCAGGTGCTGTGTGCCTGCAGCAGCTCCTGGCTTAGGCTACATGCCTATAAATGCTCCTGTGGTTTGAGCAGTGCCATGGAGCAAGGTGAAAAGAACACATATTTCAAAAGTAGAGTTCAAGATGAAGAGTGTCTTCCCCATTGCCTAGTCACATCTCAAGTGAATTTTATTTTTCTAAGCCTTGTTTCAGTAGGAAAGGTATGAGAATTCATGGAAACAGTACAAGCCTGCTTTGCAAAGGGTGTGGACAAGGGAACTGGAATCAATGTTCCTATATTACTGAGCAATTACATAGAAGACACCACCTGTGCTGGACTGTGCGGGCGGGATGCCAATGGACCTGCACTGTTTGATTTTGATTTGTAAAGAAGGAAGGATAAATAACTTCACATCCAGACAATGGCGGAAACATTTCTTCCACACATCCCAGAGCCCTTCTCAAGAACTGTTCTATGCACTGTCCACATGCAGGGAAGATTACTTTAAGGCTTAAAGTGACATTTCCATCAATTCTTTGCTACCAAATGCACCTTATCTGATTCAGTATCAGGCTGAGAATGAAAGTGAAAGCTGTACAAAATAGGATTATCTCAAACACATTCATGAGGAACACATTACAAAGTAATTTTAAACTACCTTTGCTACTATCTCTACACATCTAGAATAGCATGTTCTGATTCCTGTGGAGATACTGGTTGTCTGTCCCAGGAATAGGGGCCGCTTTATGTTATCTGACTCTTGTGCAACTGCGTTAAAAGAGGGAGCTGGCAATGAGGTACAGAATCTTCTCTTAATCAACTGATGACGAGCATAGTCAATTCAGAATTTCAATTTTTCTTCAGTTTTAAAATGTGTTTATTTATATGAAAGGCAAGTTATATAGAGAGAAATCTTTCATCTGCTGATTGACTCTCCATATCGCTGCAATGGCTGGGGTTGGGTCAGGTCAAAGCCAGGAGCTTAGAAGTTCATCCTGGTTTCCCGAAGGGGTCTGAGCACTTGGGCTTGTATCCATTGCTTTCTCCCAAGTACAATAGCAGGGAGCTGGATTGGAAGTGGAACAGTGGAGGCTGGTATGGATGCTCATACAGGATGCTGGCATCACAGGTAGCTACACCACTCCACAGGTCCCATTTGTATGGATTTATTTGAAAGGCACAGCAACAGAGAGGGAGGGACGGTGAGAGATACACACACACATATATATGTGTCATATCATAACTGAATCATAACTGAAACTAACCTGTTACAGTGCTGTTTAATGGAAATATAATTTGATCTTTTGTGTGGTACACCATTCAACAAAATATATTTGCAAATGCAACATGATCTTTGGACATCTGGCTAAGTAGTCTACCATCTTATTTTGTATAGGCCTTTTGCTATTTATGTCTGCTTTTTGCCCCCAGGCAATATACTCCTGTGTTGCTGCTTCTGCCTTCTCAGAAAAATTGCAAATCAACTTTGCGTTGTTCAGAGATGTCAATGGCTTGGGCATCCCTTCCACATGAGTCAGACAAACAAGCCAGGGGCTTACTGTGCTTGGCATTTCTAGGGCCACTGCTTCTTAGGAATCTTTCAACTTTGCTTTTGCCATCCTACAAAAAGGCAATGGGCAAGTATGGCGAGTTCACGGTTTTCTTCTCCATCATACAGGTATCTTCCCATAAGGGTTCCAGCATGGTCACTGAGCAGATGCATGGGAAATAATGCATAGATTAAATGCAGTCCACAATTCATGCCTGGGGGAAAACAGAATTGCTCTTTAATTGCCTTTGTAAGACTGCATATGTGGGCAGGTAGAGGGAAAACACAACCCATCCACAGATGATATGGGCCCTGAGAACAGACAGGAGCCGCTGAGACTGAATCCATCCCGTACATATGTCCTTGATCACCGCAGCATGCTTTGCTCTATGCAGCCTTAGGAGTGTATGCTAGAAAGAAATTCTGAATGAATTAAGTCTGCATTTTCCACAGACTTATGCTTGAACACAGAAAACAGTTCATAGAAAAGAATTTCTATAACTCACTCCTACTTTATGGAAAAGAAAAACCACTCGGATATTATACTCCAATTCCACCAATATTAAATATGAGTAGTGCTATGTATGGCTTAGACATGTTTGTCCCTTCTCACAGTCATTTTGCAATTTAATCCCATTGTAAGGTAATAAAAATGCCAAACCTGGACCCGGTGTGCTAGCTTGACTGGCTAATCCTCTACCTCCAAGCGCTGGGATCCCATATGGGCGCTGGTTTGTGTCCCAGCAACCCCACTTCCCATCCGGCTCCCTGCTTGTGGCCTGGGAAAACAATAAAGGATGGATGAAAACCTTGGGACCCTGCACCCACGTGAGTGATCTGATAAAAGCTCCCAGCTTTGGCTTTGGATTGGCTCCACTCTGGCCATTGAAACCATTTGGGGAGTGAACCAGCTGATGGAAAATCTTTCTATTTCTTCTTCTCTCTGTAAATCTGCCTTTCCAATAACAATAAGTAAGTCTTTATTTTAAAGTATTTTTTCCAAAGAAAGCAAACCCTGAATGTGTTGAGAGGCAGGACTGTTGGCAGGTGATTGGGATTAAATAAGATCATCAGGGTAGAGCCCCTGAGGCTGAAGAAGAGAAGGGAGGACCAGAGGAGACACATGCTCACACCCTCTCTCTCCTCCTGGGGGACGCCCTGCACGACGTTGAGACATTGTCAGCAGGAAGGCCATCCTTAGATGCATCCAGCCAACCTTGGACTTATAGAACCCTCAGCCAAAATAAACATTTTTTTTGAGTTTTATTAGTAACAGAAAACAGAACAATACAGGAGATGATGCGTAAGTTGCTATTCATAGACCCTCAAGCCAATCTTTAAATGGTGTACTGGCTTATGATAGACATAATACAAATGAAAGGCCAGATAGAGGTCCAGGAATATGAAGGTATCTTAAGGAAGAAACTTCACCATTGTCCTTTCTTCTAGTACCTTGAACTAGTAGCTGAATCTTGGGAAGGAAAGTGGCTCAAAACCTTCTATTGCTCCCCAATGACTGTATTATTATTTATTTAGTTTCTTAAAAGAATCTGATTACTGTTGAGTGAATCTAAAGGAACTGTGCTATTTGTATCCAAGTATCGATATGAACTGAATTGATGGCTTTCATGATACAAATGCAGTTACAAGCCATAAGTAACATCTGTTGTTCACTGTTTAGATGTAGCAGTTTGCTCATATATATTTGGAGAATATGGTGGTAGTCAGGGAGCAGGTGTTCAGCGCTTGACACCTTCACTCCCATCAGAGGGGCAGAGTTGGGTTCTCGGTGCTGGCTTGAGGCTCCAGCTTCCCCCTGATGCAGAGATTAGAAGCCTTTAACTGGGTTCCTGCCATGCACATGGGAGACTCACTGAGTTTCTGGATCCTGGCTCTGCCTCTGACCTGGCAGCCTTTGACAGAGTGCACCACTAGGTCAGAGGCTTTTAGTTCCTATTTCTGTTTCTCTTTCTGCATGTCAAAAAAACAAAAAAAAACCCCAACAAAACAAAACAAAACAAAACAAAAAACAAACCCAGAATATTCTTCCCATAATCAAACCATGCAATTGAAGACAAAGACTTCATAAAAGTGTTAGTGAAAAGCTAAGTTGCAAAACAGTCTCTCCCAGGGCCTACAAAGGCTTCTGTATCTATATGCTGGGCAAAAACACCACAGCACAATTTAACTGTCTATGTCTTGAAGTACGGGGATTGCTGGAAGTTTTAATTTTCTTCTTTATGTTTTCCTTTTGATAAACAGAAGCATGTCATTAAATTTTTAAAAATTGTAGTAAAATACATGTAACATAACATTACCATGTTAACTCCTTGTGAGGGCACAGTCAGCAGCATTGTGTTTGCATTGCTGTATAAGCAATCTCTAAACTTCTTCACTTGAAAGGAAGATTATTGTTAAAGACAAAAACACAATAGTTTCCCAGATGCTTCTAATTAAAAAAAAGCAAACAAAGCAAATGAAATTGTTTAATCAGACTAAACCATGATGGCTGAATGGCCTTACCACTTTGTGAATGAACTGATACAAGCAGTGAACCTTCAATGGGCTTTCAATGCCCTGTGCAAAGAGGAAATCACGGTCAAGCTACACAAGTTGTACTAGAATTTTCTCCATGTGGTTTCTCTGAGAGCTTTTTCTCAAAACACCTGCTGCAATAAAAGCATACCTTTTTCTGTAATCATGCCCAAGATGAACAGCTGTCACTCAGGACTCTGAATCACAGGGTTCTGCACTCAGCCCTAAAAAGCGTGGTGAAAATGTGTGCGGACGTGCAACCCCTTGAAACATTTTGCTCAACCTTCAGAGAGGGGTTGAGCAGTCATTCATTAACTGAGCATGCACTCCGTTCTAGACTGCACAGGAGGCTGCTGCCAAAGCTTTCCATCGTCTCAACAGCTAATTCCTATTGAGTCACTAAGGAACACTCAATACTGGTGTTATGGTTTGTGTCACCATTGTACCAGTGATTTCTTCCGAGCTCTGGTTAATGCTTTTTTAAGTGCTGTGAGTTTGGGGACAGTTCTGGTTCTGAGCTGAGGAATTCTCATCTAAATGCAAATCAAGACAAGCCAGTCTAGGAGGCATGGGTAAGCAGTCATTTCCCACTATTTAATGTGCAGTTCCCCCCAGAAGGTCTTTTCACACAAAAACTGGTACTGAGGAACCCCTTACTAGAGTTAAACCATGCTTGTTTTCTTCCTAACGCTAGCAGTGAGATAGGCAGAAGGTGTTTAGAATCTCGATATTAAATAAGATGGACAAAGAGAATCACTTTCCTAACTCTAGTTCTCCACTTGAGACGTAACAATGGCTAAGTCCCTAATACCTATATTTGAAGTCCCAAAGATAATAAAGTATGCCTTAAATGGATGCCACCTTCCTATTCCAGATCCATTTCCTTTCCCTGTGTTTTCCCATTTAATTGAACAACACAGCGGTGCATCCTTTCCTGCCATCACCTGGAGGCACGTCTGAGGAGTCCTCCTCAAACACACCATTTACCCGGCAGCATCAAGACCAGCCTGTCTGATGTCCTATCTCAGAATTCATCACTTGCTTTACATCTTTCCTATTGTGGCCCAATCAAGACCCTTGCCATCCATAGCTGGGCTGCCAGCATACTTTTTTTTTTTTTTTTAACACTGCCTCTCTGTTTCTAGAGGAATCCTTCTATCAAATACTTTCCACTCCTCTGGAAATTCTGGCAGAGTAGGCAGTGACAAGCTTATGTGCTATCTTCTTCAAATGTGCAGTCCTACTCAAGGAGATGAAGCGAAAGAACAGAAGCCCTTCCACTTGCCTTAATCTTGTGTTACTCCCAGTTTCCTCAGGCCAATTCGAAAGTGGACTGTAGAATTTTGCAATGCTCTGAGTGTGAGGAGAAAAGCCTTCATGTGCCAACTCTTTGGAACTTCCTGTGTATCTGCTCTGGTTTCCAGCCTTCCCTGGGAGCAGAGCTCACCAACTCCTGAGCGCTCCCGTGGAGTAAAGCTTTACTGCTTGCTGGTCTCTCACCTTTCTGGAGACCAGTTTCATTCTGGCCTCTCACACAGAAATTTCTATCAATTGGACACCAACATAAAGGAATGCTCTGGCATGAATTGGTCAGGAACTTTTGTTTTTTTCCTGGAACAAAGGCCAGATAGAAATATCTCGGGCCTGGCATGACTTACATTGTTGCTGCAGCCACTTGGATTTCTATTGGAGCCCTGAAGGCGGTCACAGACTATACCCACATACGTGAGTGTGGCTATATGCCAATAAATCAGGTGAGGGGCCAGATTTGACCTAAGAGGCATGGTATACCCACCCTTGAATTAGGCATAGCAGCTAAGATGCAGCGACCATGTGGCACGGTCAGTTGAGAATCAGTTGAGAATCTTGGTCTTCTCTAGCAGTAGTAAGAGACATGCTAAGAACGTGGGTTTTGGGGCCCCTTTGCCTTGGTTCCAATCTTGGTTTCAGTGTCTGCTAACTCCTGAGCCTCCGAGTGAGTAACTTCACACAATCAGCCCATTTGGTCTTTGCAACAATCCTGCAAACTAGATACTATATTCCTGTTTCAAACAGGCAGGGGGTGGGAGGAATCTTGTCAGTCAACACACTGACATGCCCCAGTTGCTAAGTCTTTCTTGGTCCCACCCACTTTCAGCTACAGCCCTCATGCACAAATCCTCTTTGCACTAAACTCAGTGATAAAGCTGCCTACATTCTCTGTCCACGCGTTGTCACATCAAACTCAAAAGGCCGTTCTCAGGAGTCTGGCTTCTACCCTTGGCCTAGAGAAATTGCTGGCAGTGTGAACATGATGAGTTCCTAAACAAGAAATACAGAGTAAGAGGTGTGTGGCACACCTGGGTGATGTCCTTGAAACTGCCAGCCCAAGTGAGGAAGAAAGATGTTCAGGATGCACTGTGCCTCCTCACAGAAGCACTATCTGTGAACTCTCCATGATGAAGGCTGTAGTGAACCCCAGCTCTGTAGGACATTGGTATCTTTTTTCAAAGACAGAGGGAGGCAGGGAGAGAGAAAGAAAAGAGAGTCTTTCATTCTCTGGTTCACACCCCAGATAGCTCCATCACCCAGGGCTGGGCAGGCCACAGCCAGGAGCCAGGATTTGCTTCTAGGTCTCCCACATGGGTCCAGGGGCCCAAGGGCTTGGGCATGTTCCACTGCTTTTCTCTGGTGCATTAGTAGGGAGATGGATTAAAAGGGGAGCAGTTGGCACATGAACCAGTGCCCACATGGTGTGCTAACATCATAGGTGGCAGCTTAACTTTCTAAGGCACGACTCCAACCCTGATATTAATATTCCCACCACTTTCTCTTCCAGATGAAGTCAGGGACATACCTCTAAGGGTGAAAACATTCAGGATGAATCCTAAAGCGGCCATGGCTTTGATTGAAGCATGTAGATTAAATCATGAGAAGGGTTGGCTCTATCAACCAAGAGAGCAAATGGATAGCCTCTTGGAAGTTTACAATTTTTTCACAGCTCCTTGAATCTCCATGATCAACACCAAGTGCAGGGCCATGAGCCCTTGAATCTTCAGAAGCAGATGGTGCTTCTGTTGAGCTTTGTCACTCTGTGCGTGAAGAGGAGGCATGCCTCCTTCGCTGCTGCAGTAGAGTTCTGTCTCCATAGTACTGACTTCTTTTTTCTTGTGGGAACAAGGCAGGGATTACTTCAACTGTCTCTGAGTACTCAGTGCCCAGGAGAGTGGCAGGCAAAGAATTGGGTCTTAGGAAACCACAACTGAAAACCCAATTTCTCTCCCGAGTGCCTAGGGAGGCGACAGAGGCAGGCGTCTTTTCTGCGGAGTTCAGTTACGCTGGGGAACAACGTGCACGAGCATCTCAAAGACCCTGGCCACCGCCCAGAAAAATGGGCCCAGCTCTCAGCCATGGGTGGCTCTTCTGAGGGCCCTGCCTTTTCCTGTTCACTGAGTCATGAAGCCAACAGTGCAGCAATACAGGAAGGATGCCAATTATAAAAAAAATTGTTTTTGACAGCCCATCTCTCCAGCAGACAGGCAACACTTGTCTAAGTTTCAGCTCTTCTGATAACCAATCCATCATGATTCAGTTCTCGCCTACTCTTTGACCCAATGTGGACATTTTTCCAAACTATTTTTAAAATATCTAATCTGCTATGAGTAATGGACGATGCAGTGTTGGTTTGCCATTTCTGGGCAGACAGCTGGAATATCCAGACTTTATTAGGTTATAACTTGATATTTAAGATGGTAGGAAGGAATGGAAAAACAAAGTAGTGCTTTATATTAAAATCTTCAAGTGGTCCTTGATGTCAAGTGGCATTGAAATCTGTTGACTTTTAAAGTGCCTTTCTTACAAAAAAATTTTTTTTTCCAAATAAAAAACTTTGAAGAACTAGTCAGTGGTTTCATTCCAAATATTTGCACTAGGAAAACTAGGAACCTGCGAATGATTCAGTCTGTTTTTTGAAAGAATAGAACATTCCTGAGTTTATTGTCTATTACTCAATTCATTGAGTCATGTTGACTCCCCACACATGATGTAAAAAGTTATTAGTTTTCTGTCGATACGTGACAAACCACCCTAGGACAACAATCATTTATAATCATTATGAACTGAATCCTGTTTTCCTCCACTCATACGCTCTCATCCCCAGGTGACTGTATTTTGGAGATAGGGACTTCAAAGAGGTAGCAAGGGTTAAATGTAATCACGGAGTGGGCTATAATCCAAGAGGACTGGCATCTTCATAAGGAAAGAAAGGGCCACCAAGGGTGTGCACATGTCTATTTATTCCTATCTACTTAAAAGGTGGGATGGGGGAGGGAAGCTGAAATGGGGTAGGGGGTGGAGGAAGGAAGGGAGAGAGAGAGAGAGAGAGAGGGAGAGAGAGAGAGAGAGGGAGTCCATCTGCTACTATAATACTTTTGTTTTCCCCAATTAGGAGGTAGATATAAATTTTCAAATGAAGCAGTGAATAATTCCACATATAAGAGGTTATGAAGCCTATAAGAGGTTATGAATCCCTCACCAGGGATTTCCCTTCCCTTCCTTCTAAGACCATGGGTGTGGGTCGTAAGAAACTTTATATGCACTAGCCCTTCTGAGAGACTGTTTCTAAGGCAATGTGAACTGATAGTGTGTACTCTCCAGAAAGATTACTCTCAATCTTTAGTTATGTTCCCTAACTGTTACAGGAAGCCCCACTGTAGTATACTGGCTCCACTGCAGACCCACCTGCTGAAATCAAGGGACAAGGAACATGGCAGATGGTAGAACCAACCTGGGTTGTCGCCTCCTCTTGGCTCCACTCCCTGTATAACATGACTTTGTCACAATGGCCTCATTTGGTTGGCCACAGAAGATTCTTTCTTCTTCCTTTTTTTTTAAGATTGATTTATTTTTATTTGAAAGGCAGATCTTACAGAGCACAGAGAGAGAGAGAGAAGGAGAGACAGAGAGAGAAGGTCTTCAATCATCTGGTCATTCCCCAAATGGCCGCAATGGCCAGACCTGAGCAGATCTGAAGCCAGGAACCAGGAGCTTCTAGGTCTTCTACATGGGTGCAGGGGTCCAAGGATTTGGGCCATTTTCTGATGCCTTCCCAGGCCATAAGCAGGGAACTGGATTGAAAATGGATTAGCTAAAACATGAACCAGCACCCATGTGGGATCTCCACAGGGTGGAGGATTAGCCTCCTATGTCACTGTGCTAGGCCCAAGCCACAGCAAGTACTAAGGCTGATCCAGATTCAAGGTGAGAGTAACAGATTCTATCCAAACAGCAGTTATAGTTGTGCCACTTCTGGGATGAAATCTCAAGGGACTTTGTATCTACTTCTGTCTTGAACCTGTCATTTCTGGGTGAATAATTCAGGGCCAGCCTGCTGGGGGAGAGACCACACACAGCAGAGACAAACCATTCTGTCTGAAACCACCCTGATATAGCCAGTCCCCAAGTGACCTGACAGGTAACGACATCAAGGCCCATCCAAAGTTGCTGACCCACAGAATTGAGTTAATAAACAGCTATTGTTTTAAGTCTGGGGAAGTTGTTCTGTGCAGTAATAGGAAATACAGTACCCAATCCTCTCTTTTTGGATGCAAGAGTCAGATCAGAGAAGGTGATATAGGGCTCAGTTTACAGGAGATGTTCTGGGTTCTTTCTAATAGGAACTGCCAAACCCAGCTACTGCAGGGGCTGCTGGTCATGGTTCATCTGGGTGTGCAACGACAAAAGCCCAGCTGCTGAGCCTCTAGGGCAAATGACATGGCAAATCTCCCGTCACCACCTGGGGGCCACATCTCTGAGGCACCTTCTGACCTTTGGGGTTCCTGCTGAGGGCGCTCCCCTTATAAACAAATAACCCGCAACCTTATCTCAAGTTCTGCTTCCAGAGATTTTGACCCAAGATACAGACCAAGGGTAAAATTCCAAGAAGTAAAAAGTAGAGTTGGGAGTGACTGCTGTGAATAGTGAACTGGAAGAGGGTTGACCCTTTTAAGAGCTCTGTACTGGGAGTCCTCCTCCCAGCGGAGGATGCCTGTGCCACCTCCCAAGAAAACTCATTCCTTCCCAAGACCAGAATGTCTCTGTCATTCCCACTCTTACTCTTTCCCAGTAGTGTTTGGATGTACTCTCACTTATGGGAGGGTGCCACCACCTCCATTCTTCCAACATCAGCCAGTACTCTCTTCACATTGGATCTCTTGGAACAATCTATACTACCAGCCATCATGTTGTTGCCCTTTAAATGACCCAGCCTATATTATACGGCTTCTGCCCTGGACCATACAGTGGTCAAGAAAACACTCTTGCTAAGGTCACAGTGACCTCAGTCCTGTTGAGCCACAGCTAATCTTCTGCATTGACGTCATCAACCACTCCCTCCAAATGCGTGAAACACAAGGACATACATTCCTTTTGCTTCTGCAATATGATGTGTGCTTGCTTTGTTGTCTACTTTCCAGGCAATTGGGAATCTTCTTCCTTTGTGCCCCAAGATGTACATGTTGTTCAAGTTCTCTTTGTGCGTGGCATACATTTCTCTGGTTTATTTCACCTGCCATCATGTCATCCGTTGACATCTGAATGATCCTCCCACCCTAACTGCCAGCTCTAGATTCCACATATCTGATGGCCCTTTGAGCTCGTCTGCCTGAATGTCCCCCAGGCACCTTACTGTCCCACAACTGCCAGAGCATAGCAATGTATGCATACCTGCACAGAACTGCCCTTCTTGGGGCTCTCAGCACATCACACCTCTTCATCCTCTGTTCCCTCTCCCAGCAAATGCACTGGCCTTCCACCCACTTGCTGGAAGCGAAACCTCTGGAATCTTCTCTTTGTTCTTCACCATAATCACCATGTTTCCCCTTCCGTTTCACCTCCTGAAGAGTTCTTCACTTCTTAACCTGATTCCATTTCTTCCCACCTTCAGCTGCCATGGGTCCTGGAGTCTTTCACACCCATCTCACCCAGGCCCCTGTTCTAGCTGCATCTGATCTAATTTTCACACCAGCTGGAGGGATCACCTTCAAAGGCAAGCTGAGGATTGCTCTTCCCCAGTGAAGACTACGTCCACTCATTCTGGGAATAGCTCTTCAGCTCACCAAAACGGCCTGCGAGTTCCCCTCCAGGAATACCTAAGCAGGTTCCGTTATACCCTGTTGCAATGCTTGACCTCTCCATACCCCTAAACAGACAAAAAGCGACTAACAAACAAACAAACAAAACAAAACAAAACCTGCCACTCAAAATGCATAGTGCTATTGAGTAAATGACTTCTGAAACCCACATCCTTGTCCCATGAGTACAACTTGCATATTTGTTGGGTTATCACCCAGGTGTGAGCAGTTTCTGGCATGCAGCAGTTACAAGTATTTGCTGAATAAATAAGTCATAAAATGAGAATTATTTACTAAAGATTAAGCACCCCATCTTCTCTCCAACTTTAGAATGAGATTCATGGGAACAGGTCTTATAAAAATGATTGTTCTGGTTAACATTTGTAGAAAGTATCTTGTACCCAGTGTAGCTGATTCCTCACCTTGCAAGCACCAGGATCCCATATGGGTGCCAGTTGTGTCCTGGCTGCTCCATTTTCCATCCAGCTCCCTGGCTGTGGCCTGGGAAAGCAGTAGAGGATGGCCCAAAGCCTTGGGGCCCTGCACCCGCATAGGAGACCCAGAAGAAGCTCCTGGCTCCCGGCTTCAGACCAACTCAGCTCTGGCCTTTGTGGCCACTTGGGGAGTGAACCAGCAGATGGAAAACCTTTCTTCCTGTCTCTTCTTCTCTCTGTAAATCTGCCTTTCCAATAAAAATAAACAAATTTTTAAAAAAGAGAGAAAGTAGAGAAAGAGTTTTCTTAGTCCTTCAGGCAGAGATCCATGATATCTCAGTATTTTTGGACCTTCAGAAATCTTTAAGCAGTATGATGATCATACCGGGAGCCACCCGAATTAAATCAGTCTAGCTCTTGAGGAACTTAGTACATAAATTCAAAACTCTCCATGAAATCCAGTGAGAACCCAAAGATTTTAAGGCAACCTGAAACTACCAACTGCCCTGCCGCCAGTCTGCGGGGGGCAGTGACGTGGGTCAGACTGCGATTGTAGAGGCTGTGAATGCTGCCAGCTGCAGAGGGTTCTGGGTGCCTTAGATGATGCCAACTACACACGGGACCAAGAGGACATCATCTTGGGATGGACATCATCTTGGGACATCATCTGCTACATTCCTAGGCACATTCACAGGGAGTATAAGCAGAGCAGTCAGGACTCTTAACTGGCACACTGGCATGGAATGCTGGCATCCTAAGCTATGGGTTAATTCACTGTGCTACAATCTTGGCCTCTTCCAATTCTCAAAATAATACTGCAATATATCAGGAGAGTCTGGGTGAGCACTTTGATTTTCCCTTTTTGTGTTAATTTCCCATTTGTTTGAAAGGCAGAACCACATTCCCGCATGCACACACACACACATGCACACAGACACAGTACCCCATGTCCTGGTTTCAACAGGCACTAAGCCAATGACTGCATGGCCTCAAGGTTCTGGCTCTGGCTGGGAAGCGTCATTTCCTTGCATGATGTCTGTGTCCTAGGGAAACAGTGGCTTCCTGCTTCTGATACTTTGAGCTCCTTCATCATTCCCGTCTAAATGACTTTTTTGGATTCATTTTTTCTATAATCTATAGCTATCTGCTGTGTTTCCAATCTAACTCTCTGCTAACCTGCCTGGGAAAGCAGGAGAAGGATGCTCCAACTGCATGGGTCCCTGACACTCCTGTGGGAGACCACATGGGAGTTCTTGGCTTCTGGTTTTTGCCTGGCCACTTGGGGGTGGACCAGTGGGTGGAAGATCTCTTTCTGTCATTTCATCATTCAAATAAATAAATAAATAAATGCAAATTAAAGATAAAACCAGGAAATCAAAATTGTCTGCAGCTGTTTCTTCACGCGTGCTCCAGAACGAGCTCCACGCTCCAGTGTAGCTGTGCACTACACGCAGCCACCGTGTGCTTTCCCAGCCTCTTCCTCCCACACTGCAGTAGGCACAGTCTACAGGGGTGTCCTCCAATGGGCCCCAGAGTCCCCTCCTCAGACATGGCCTATGCCCCATCTGCAAAGCCATGCAGCTTCTCTCTCTCGCGCGTAGATCTATTTATTTTTATTGGAAATACAGATTAGATTTGCAGCTAGAAGGAGAGACAGGAAGAAAGATTTTCCATCTGCTGGTTCACTCCCCAAGTGGCCACAATGGCCAGAGCTGAGCAGATCTGAAATCAGGAGCCAGGAGCTTCTTCTGGGTCTCCTATGCGGGTGCAGGGCCCCAAGGCTTTGGGCCATCCTCTGCTGCTTTCCCAGGCCACAGCCAGGGAGCTGGATGGAAAATGGAGCAGCCAGGACACAACTGGCACCCATATGGGATCCTGGTGCTTGCAAGGTGAGGATTTAGCCAATTGAGCCATTGTGTTGGGTCCTAACTTCTCTTCTTTATGCCAAACTTCACTCTTCCGCCTAAGCCACACTCCGTTTTTCTCTTTGAGAAGGTTATCCATTGGCTGTCCACCTTCTCTCAGGCTTACCACTGACTCCAGGCTCAGCTCAGGTGGGGGAGCCGCTGCTTGGGAGCCGCCATGATGCTTCTGAGAGCAGCAGTAACCTCTGTCGTCCCACTGCTGCAGTGCCAGCTGCTCATTCCACTCATCACCCCTCCCACGCTGCCCGCCCCTTCACTCAGCTGTCATACCTGAGTGTACTCTGCCCAGTAAGAGCACGAATGCAGGAAGGCAGAGACAATAGTTTGCAGTTTAAATAACACCCGCCAAGCACACATTAAGTAAAAATAGTCACCGAACGAACACGAATGGTAACAGGATGTTCTCTACATGGCAAACACATCTCTGCAAAGACGGTAGTTATTATAGCATCAATTATGTCCTCTAAAAGACACAATGAAGTCTGAACGCCCCCTCCCCAGCATCTATGAATGGAAATGGGGTATCTGTAGATACATGCCCAGGTTTAGAGGCAGTCAAGGTGATGGTGCCCTTATAAGAAGAGGAAAATTGGGAAGCAGACACAGGAAAGGAGACCATAAGAGACGCAGTTGGGACTGGAGTGATGCTGTTGCAAATCAAGAAACACTCAGGCTCTTAGGAGCTGCGAGAGGCAGGGAAAAACCCTCCCTAGAGACTGAACAGGGGAAATGACCCTGCAGAGACCTTGGGTTAAGACTTTCAGTGTCTAGAAGAGGAGCAGGGAACTTTCATTTCTGCCAAGGGTAATTTGGATATTTATAACATCATTCATCGGCCATATGAAATTATCAACTTGCCCTGCTGAGATTTTGTTTTTAAAGATTTACTTATTTACTTATTGAAAGGCAAAGTAACAGAGAGGGAGTGGCAGAGACAGAAAGGTTTCCATGCCTTGGGCACTCCTTAATGATTGCAAAGGCCAGGACTGGGCCAGCCTGAGGATAGGAGCTTCATCTGTGTCTCCCACATGCGAGTAGGGGACCAAGCGTGCTTCTCTCCCAGGCACATTAGTAGGGGGCTGGCTCGGAAGTGGAGCAGCAGGACTCAAACTGGCATCCGTACGGAATACTAGCATTGAATTTGGTGGCTTAGCCCACTGGTTCATAGCACTGGTCCTCTGTTTAGAGGTTTTTTTTTTTTTTTTTTTTTTTTTTTAACTTTGAGTCCTGCTTGCTGTTGCCTTGTTAGGGGCAGAACAAATGATTCCACAGGTCTTATGTGGCCTGTAAGTCAGCTGTTCCCCACTCCTGCTCTAGAACTAAGAGACTGTATATTGCTGTGGTTTTCAGCTGCCCAGAGCATGGGACTTAGAGCAGGCTCCATTGTTTCCAAGCACATGGGTAAATCTTAGTAATGTGGTTCTTATGCCCTTGCTGGACCCAAGAAAGATACTGGATGTTCACAGTTCCCCAAGGTGAATGAACAGGCCATGGTGAACAGGCCTCCACTTCTGGGCCTGCTGAGTTGGAGTGCAGGGTGCTCATGTGCTGTGGGGGAGCCAGGCCCTTCCACCACAAGCATGGGCCCTTCTCAGTCCGCGCTGAAGGCCACAAAGACACCTGCCACGCTGTTTCCCAGCAAAGTGTCAACGTCAAACTTTACATCTTAACACTCTAGGACACGACCACTATTTTTCTATCTTTTTACTTCAATATCCCGTGCCAAGTTAACCCAAGTCAAGTTTCCATTAAATGATTTTTAAGAAGTTGAGGTGTGGTCTTCTGCACATATCAGGTGTTACCATTCTCGACATGATTCCATGTGCCTACTGTGCCCTCATGGTCTCCTCTTGAATTGTGACTTAGGATATGAGCCACCTCAGATGCCAAGAGTTGTCAGCTGTAAACAATAGGACAGGCTCTGCCCTCCCTCTAACACCTAGGCACCCTATCCAGGGGAGAAGGACCCAGACTTACAGTTTTGGTGGGAGCATAGTGTGTGGGTGAGGCCAGGGGAGGCCTGGCCTGACTCTGGAAGGACAGGCAGAACCTCTGGCCAGTGTCTGGAGGTGGGGATGAGGCGTAGATACGGTTCTCCAATCGCTCAGGCTCTTGCTTGTAGGACTCGAGGGGAAACGTGAGCTGCTTGGTCACTTGGGTAGGTGTTGACGGAGAGGAGGAGAGGCTGGAGGCTGCAGGGAGAGACAACACACAGTGCTGTTGAAAGTCCAGCCTCGGGGAGAGGAGGAAATCAACAAATCCTAAAACACCTCAAATGGATGTTGTGGCACCGTGGGTGAAGCTGCATCCCACACTAGAGGGCCTGGGAACCAATTTGACCTCTGCTTGTGGGTCACTTTTGGCTAATGCACTGGGATACAGCCAATGACAGCCACAGTGCTTGGGTCCCTGCCACCCTTGAGGAGGTCCTGACGGGGGTGCCCCTGGCTCCTGGTCTAGCCCTTGTTGCTGTGGCCATCTGCAAAGTGGACTGCCAGGCTCTGTCACTCTATCCTTCTAATACACCCATAACTTTGAAAAACAGCCCGTGCCACCCTCCCCCACATCCTAACGACCCATGGGAGCACTTTGGGTGACTCTACTTCTGCGTCACTGGGGTCTTCCCGTGCAGCAGGAAGGACAAGCTCCAACGCATCCTCAGTTGCGACGATGGAGCACACAGATTCCCATCCATCAATCTTTTCCATCCCAGGCCCAGCTTCGCCATTCAGTCTCCAACCATACCCAGGCAGACACCTTCAAAATCCTAGAGGTGCACGCACCTCTGCAAAGGTGTTTTTGACAGATACCCAGCGGAAGTGCAAATGCGTGTGTCCCTGAGCCCACTGTTTCTCTGGGAATTCCTCCCATAGATTTATGTATGCCATTGCCGAGTACACGGCGTTATTTGTTACCGTGTTCCCTTTAAAAGGCAGAGCCCGGAGGCACAGACACCCACCAGGAGGCAGAGGCTAAATAAATCAGCTTGGCACACCCGCACAGTCAGCAGGATACGCCACAAGCCTCATTCTGTTCATCTCCAACACGAAGTGCTGCATGATAAAAGCAAACTGCGGAGCCATCTGTGTCGGCTGAGGCCCTTTGTGGCTTTGAAAAAGGAGAGAGAGATTTTTCATGGTGTGTCTCCACTCAAGTCAGCCTGCATACGCTCAGAGCTTTTGCAGGGCCCGGAACCGCTGGCAGGCAAGGCTGCTCTGTTGTTTTATTTCACACACCATAATGTATTCACCCATCAGGTGCTCCAGACTTGGGAGGCTTGCAAGTGCTGGATTTAAGCCCTGGTCACACCCTAAGCCCCACTCTGTGTTTTTGGGGTGTGTGTGAGCTCACTGCTGTCTGCCCAGCGCTCCCTGTTTCTAGATTGTGGCCTCACTCTGCGAGAAGCTACCCCACTTGGCACAGGTAGAGCTGGCTGTTGTGTAAGGGCCTTCGCAGTCAGCATAAACGTCTTGCTTGTTTTCTGGGTGCAGAACGTTTGTCTTTCAAGTGTCTGTAATTTAAAGAGACATGACTAAGCAGCTTGCTCCTGAGAGGTCTCTTTGAAGCACAGACCTCAGTGCCCGACTCTCCCACGGCCCTTACTCTTGAATGAGCTGACATGTTGCTAACCTAAAGCCCTTGGAGGGCCAGAGAGAAGGCTGGGTGCAGAAGCTGTGCTGCCATAGGTAGAACCTGGCACAGGTACCTTGGACAGGGAATAGGTAAAGTGGAATTTTCACCTGGTAGGGGGAAGCATGTTTCTGGTGGGACTAATTCCACAACACTCTCATTGAAGTTCAAAAGCTGGGGCTGGAGTTGTGGTGTGGCGGGTCAAGCAGCTGCCTGTGACAGAGGTATCCCATATGAACACTCATTTGAGTTCCCACTGCTCTAATCCAGCTCCCTACTGCTAATGACCTGGGAAAAGCAGCACAATTTGGGCCCTCAAGTACCTGGGCCCCTGCACCCACGCGGGACACCCAGACGAAGCTCCTGGCTCCTGCCTTTGCCCTAGCCCAGCCCCAGCCATTGAGGCCATTTGGGCAGTGAACCAGTGGATACAAGATCTCACTTTATCTCTCTCTGTTACTATGACTTAAAATACACATATAAATCTATTATGTTTTGAATGTTTCAATCTTACTTCCTGGTCTCTCTGCCCCATACCCTGCTTCTTTCTCAGGTTGGTGACTCTTGGGGCAGGGGTGAGAGGGTGAGGGTCAGGATGACACTCAGAGAAGGAAGGAGGCGGGGACAGGTTCTCCCAGGTGTGCCTGAGGAACTGATGTGCAATTTGGGAGAATAGGAAAACAGCCTACCTGGAAGCCCCAAATGTGCCTCTGTTCCTGGGAACCAGAGCTAGCTTTAGCAGGAGTAGTACACCCCCATTTTCACACGGAGCCTTACTGTGCCCTCACAGCCACCCCGATGTGGCCTTATCGCCCAAGTGAAGAATCCGAAGAGCAGAGGAAGCTACAGAACTTACACACAGTCACACCTGAGCGCCTCGGACTCGGACTCCTAGTCTTTTGGTGATGATTAAATAGGATTATCCTCAAGAGAGAAAATACAATGTTTAAAACCCCATTTTCAGCTAGGTGGATTACTCTTCCAGAAATCAGGGTTTCACAAGCTGACTGGAGGGAGTGTGTTTAGGGCACCAGACACCCAGGAGGTGAAGTAAGAGGAGCAGAAAGGGGACTGTGGAATTGCCACCCTGACTGCTGCCCCTGGTGGATACCCTGGGACCTTCTCCAAAGGCACGTCTCTTCTGAGTTAGCCAGAGAGATTAGACAATGGTCCACTGAGCAGGGGACTCGAACCTGCCTCAGGAAGACAAAGGAGGGACAGTGGAAACGCTATTGCTGAACCTCTCCATGTTTTACAGACGGAAAGAGGTGACACTGACACACTGCCCCACGACTTCTGACTACACCACTGGATTTCTTAGTCTCAGGTTAAATTGCTGTGCCCAGGGCACCACCTGTCCATTTCGCCAATCAGCAGCACTTACGCAGCCGCTGGGGTCGAGCGGTGCAGGTGCTTCAAGGTACTTAAAGGTGCAGATCAAGCACATGAGGTCTCCACTTTCAGTCGGCTGGGGAAGATGGGACAAGAACAGCAACCTGGGTGGTGTGCGGTGCAGTGGGTGACATGCTGCCTCTCCTGGACTGAATTGTGTGGGCTTGAGCGCTGCCTCCTGTTCTGGGCCCACCTTAACTGCAGAAGTGCACCTTAGCAAGCAGCGGGTGATGTCTCAAGTCACTGGGTCCTCACCACCACAGGGAAACCTGGTTCGTGGACTTGGCCTGGCCCAGCCCAGCTGTTGTGGGCATCTGGGGGAGTGAGCCTACAGATGGGAATAGATCTTTATGTCTGTCTCACTCCCTTCCAAATCAATGAAGACACATTTTTATAATTTCAGAATTATTTATAAAACAAAAACCAAAAAGCACATCCAACAATCCCATGCCATAAGCCTTGACTGTCATTCAGTGTGCACCACGCCAAAGGCAAGAGTCTCCAAGAGGAGAGAGCCTGAGGCTACAGGGCTGGGTCAGCATCCTGGAAACACCCCAAACCTGGGAAAAATCCACAAACCTGGGGAAAAAAAAATGGGGATCTGCCCCCAATCAAGCAAATTTCTTAACGGCCCAGAAGAGACTGGGGTGTTGGAACAGTAACCCAAGAAGGCTCCGGCTGGCCGGCTGGCCAAGGGACAGACAGGTTCTCACATCCGTCTCTCCTGGGAAGGCCTCCCTCCCTTCCCTTCCCCTGCTTCTTAAGGACTTTGTTGAGGGTGCTGTCAGCCTCTGTGGGGAACAATGCCTTTGATTCTCCTGGGGCCGAAGCCAGGCCTAGTGAACAGGCCCAGTGAGTGAACACAAACCGCTCCTGGCAGCTGCACAGAATACCACGCAAGTGGTTCCAGACACCAGGGAGCCAGGAGCTGGTGACTTCACAGGGCCTGGCAGGCTGGACAGGCGGGAGCTATGGCTGGAGAGAAGGAGGGGCGGTGGGGGTGGGGGTTGGGAGAGGAGAACAGAGATGCCGCTGGCAGGAAGTGGGCATGAGCCTGCAGAAAGTCCCAGCCTTGGTGAAAAGAAACTGGGTAGACCAGGTGACTGCACAGTAGCTGCCTCCCCTTGAGACACCTACTCGGAGTGAACCACAATCACTGGGCAGCATTGGCCTTTTCCAAGCACTGACTTGGGAATGACGAGGAAGAAGGAATAATTTTATTTTGATGATTTGTTCCCAAAAGGCTGGCAGTGGATTTAGTCTGGATGGTGGATTTGTTTATGTGCGATTTTCAAACTGCTAACCACTCATCCCAGAGATGAGGGGTTGGTGGTGTTCCCGACTTTGGAGAGGTGTCAGCGAGGATCCCAAGGGAGACAGTGGCACGGAGAAGGTGCCACATTTAAGTGTCACAGCAGTGCTTTCCACAACTGAGGAACTGGACCCAGGGAGGAATATGAACCAGGCACAAATGGTGCCGAGTAAAGTGGGCATCTTGTGAGAGAGGCAATGGCAGAGCCAGCGCAGACTGTATGTCTGCCAAGGTCTTTCTCAAGCACAACACGCACTGCTTTAATCTCCCAGCCCCTGGGCTCTCGTGCCATGCACTACCTTCTCATTCCTTCTGTTTCTGTCTTTGCTAACTCAGGGTCCCAGAAACTAGCCCTTGGGGGGTGCGTCCCTTGCCTGTTGGCATGGCCTTGGGCAATGGAGGTCACTGGTAAGAACTGGGAGTCTGGAGAAGAGAGGCCTTGCCCACCCACCTCTGCCCCCACTTTGCCCCCCCAGCCTTTGGCTTCTAACAACATCTCCTTCCTCTGGGGCCCTTCCAGTCTGGGCAGAGATGGGCTCCTGTGTGGCCTGTGCATGGGGTTAAGCCGTACCATTCTTTTCCTACTGGCTCCCAAAATCCTGCCAGAGCTCTGTGAAGCCGTTTGGGAGCCCTTCCACTGCAAGTGTACCCCTGCTTTCCACTCCGAGTGATAGAGCTTCCAGCCTCCACTCCCAAGCCACGGCAAGGCAGCTCGGGGGCAGCTGCAAGCACCAGGCCTGACATACTCAACTATCAGGAGCTGCCATCAGCAGTAGACAAGACTAAAGGAGACAGATCCCTTTGAGCACAAACTTGGCTCTGTCTCTGGCTGGCGGCCTTTCCTGCTTCAGAAGCAGGAGTTGGGTGCACCTGAGGCTGCCATCGGAGGTTGCCTCTAACCAGCTCCAAACCAGCTTCTGTCCCTGTTGGTGAGTTGTGGGTCTCCTCTGGGAAGGCCTGGCCATAGCTATCACACAATCAACTCAGTCTGCCAAAGGGAAGTCCTTGGAGACCTCAAGGGCCATTTTAGGTTTCCCTCACTCTGAAATGGATAGAGTTCAATGACTGAAAAACCTGGAGCCTGCAGAGCCAATCCCCAGTGACACACATTAGTCCCTTAGGTGGTGTCTGTACCAGGGTGGACACAAACACTTAGGCCAAGGGAGTCACCTTTAGGACCCAGAGAAGGGCTGCTGTCTAGCTGGCCTCATGGCGGGAAGACTACAGAGCAAGTCCACACCTTCCCCTCCTCCCCCGACCTCCTACTCCTGTGACAAAGGACATTCTGATACCTGGTCCCCCACCCTGTGACAAGAGACATCCTGACACCAGGCCCAATCAAACACCATATTCTCCTTCCCTTCAGCCCACCATCTGAGTCCCAAGGTCATTCTTTACGACCATTTCTAAATTACCTGCTCTGGTGGGATGCATTCCAGAATGGCCAATGACTCATGCTGCTTGTCCCATCTCACCTGCTACCCTGTTCCTTCCGCCCCGTCCACAACCCCCACCCCCCCTGCTGCCAAGCCCATAGACTCTAGGAGATAGCCATGCTATCTGACTTCTATTAAGATGCTAAATTCTAGGTCTGGCACGATAGCCTAGTGGCTAAAGTCCTTGTCTTGCATGCACTGGGAATCCATATGGGCACTGGTTCTAATCCTGGTGGTCCCACTTCCCATCCAACTCCCTGCTTGTGGTCTGGGAAAGCAGTAGAGGACGGCCCAAAACCTTGGGACCCTGCATCCACGTGGGAGACCCGAAAGAGGCTCCAGGCTCCTGGCTTAGGATTGGTTCAGCTCTGGCCGTTTTGGCCACTTGGGGAGTGAATCATCAGACGGAAGATCTTCCTCTCTGTCTCTCCTCCTCTCTTGATATCTGACTTTCCAATAAAATAAAATAACATAACATAGAATAACATAACAGAAAATAAAATAACATAAAATAAAATCTGAATATATATATATATATAAATAAAAACTAAAACTAAAAATGCTAAATTCTTTTGCATTCTATCTGTTTAACATGGTTAAAAAATTAGTCTCACATAGCTGGCAAAGAGAAACCACAAGATATTCTGAATGGGACTTGGAGCCCAGACAGGTCCTTGGAACTTACTTTCAGAACCATTGGCCCAACCTGAGCATGTAGACCACAGATGCTACCTGCCTCTTTAAATACACACACACACACACTATTTTGGGTAGAGGTTACTTCATTCAATGACTTTTAAAATGTCTATTTTCATCTACTTGAAAGGGAAAGAACTCTTATCATCGGAGAGCTGGATTAAAGCAGAGGAACTGGGACTTGAACTAGTTCTCGGACGTGGGTCTCTCCAGCAGGGCGTAACTTGTGTTGCCAGCATGCCAGACCAAGCCCACTTCTTTCTAGCTGTTCCTCCTTCAGCAATCCTCCCAGCCTCCTTCTGTCCTGGAAGGCATTAACACCCTGAGCTGGTGCCACGTGACCGACCCCAGACCAGCCTTTGGTGCTTATTCTCTGCGTTGTCTTGCTCCCCTCCACATAATTCTACCCAGATATCTGTCAGGGTACGGCCCTGGTTGGTGCTGGGGTCTCTCATGACACCAGGTACAGCTCTAAGAGCATTCACCCTTTGTAGCTGGATTATTCTCCTGAGAGAGGGTGACTTCCCAATGGACATAGGCACAACCAAAGATGACTTGACAGAATCAAAGATGACGCAACACAGGCACAGTTCCAAGAAAGAGACACTTCTGGAAGGGCTTTCACAGCCTGCCAATCACACTGTGTTCTGTGGATGCAGAAGATCCCTTCTTCCCTGAACTGGAAAATCAAATACCCCAAATGAGCCTGACTTCTAGTGAGCAGGCCATGATCGAATCCTTGTAAAGTAGGGTTTCCCCCTACAGTGGAGCCCTGCCATCAGAGCCGATGGGCTGGGCAAGCTCTGCTCAGAACTTCTCAGGGCTCCACCCTCAGGGGTCCCAGGACCGCCAGTGCCTCATGGATGCCGAGCAGCAAGAGTGCATGTATTCAGCCTCAGCTGGTGTGTGCATCTGCTCCATCTTGGTGTGGCACCTGTGTTGAGGACAGCCTCAGCAGTTCTGGCACAGCCAGTTCACAGCCCACTGTGATGTCCATGGCCTAGACCAGCCTGATCGAAACAACTCTCAGGGGTCTGCCACGTACAGCAACTCACAAGGACAACTACAGGTAATCCAAGAAGTAGGCTGCAACTGTGTGGCCCTGTGCCATTGCTTCTATGGGAAATGCCCAGAGAAAACCTCACTCTGATTCATAGCCAAACAGGTGCAAATATCTGTACATACACAGAGAGAGCTCCAATCTACTGGTGTATTTCCAAGATACCCACAGTAGCCAGGATGGGGCCAGGATGGGGCCAGGATGGGGCCAGCTCAGGACAGGGAATGGGAGTTCAAGCCAGGTTTCCCACTTGGGTGCCAGGACCTTACCTGCTGAGGTGTGCACTCAAAGGAAGCAGGCAGCAGGGGCCACAGCAGGGAATCAGTCTAGGCCACCCCAATGTGGGCAAAGCACGCCCTAAGTGCTAGGTCAATATGGTCCACCCCTAAGCTACTTTTATGGTGATCACCACCGCCATTCATAGTGCCAGAACTCAGGTCTCATGATTTATTTCACAGACTTTGTTTACAATGGCCTGGTGAAGAATCCTGGGCAGGGAGCTATTGCAGCAGTTTTTATGGCACCCTTTTACTGCCAATGTAAAAGCTGCCTTGATTTTTAGGAAACCTATTCACGGAAGCTGTGGAGACCAAAACTGAAAGAGCAGGGAAGCCAGAAATGGAGGAAGGAAACTTAGCTCCTGATTATCCTCAAAAAGTGTATTTCCCCCCCATTTTTTTTTAGTATCTAAGCAACACTTACAGTTCTATGACACAAGAGAAGTATGTTTGGCCATTGAGCCTCAAAATATGTTGTTTGGATTGAACGTTTGCCACCCTTCTCTGATGTCTTCAGAGCAGTGATTAGTGGAATGTGGGGTTCAGTTGGTGGGCTTGGACAGTCAGTGCCTGGCAGACACTAACTATGTATTTGCTGAATAAATATTGTCTCAAAATTGGCCAACTTTGTGTTCTATCTTTTGGAACTTTAAGTGGGCACCAACTGTGCAAACTGCAGTAGCAGACGGGTTATTCGAAAAAGTGGGAGGGTGACAGCAGGACCTAGAATATTCATTAGTTTGTCCTGTTTACTTTATACTGATGTGTCATATCATTTTAACAATAAAAGAATAGTACATGTAATTCTCCATCTCCTCCCAAAGTCCGATTAACAACGTCGTGGAAGCAGGTCCACCAGGACACTCACTGGTTACGTCTGATGGAGACTGCGGGCTCTTTCCTCCCCAGTGGGGGTCTTGCAGAACTGTTCCTTCCTGACTTTCAATCAGATGCCAATGCATCTTGGGGTTGTGGGGCGTGGGGAGTACCAAGGTCAAAGATAGAGCCTTAGAGGTTACATTCAGTGGGCTCAGGCAGCAGCTCTGGTTCTGGCGCTACCAAACGCACCTTGAGCCCCACCAGCATTAGCCTATGGACCTACTCACTCCAGCAGGGAAAGGTTGGGGCTAGAATCGAGGGTGTGGCTCAGGCACAGGTTTGTAGAGAGGTGGCTGGACCTGAGCCAGGCTTTGTCTGCTCTAGGTGAAGTGCTCCAGGGCACAGCCTTGTGTGTGGCACAGCTCTCAGGTGCAGAGGCCGCCTAAACAGTGGCCATGCCTTGTTGGTTTATTCCAGGAAGATCACACCACTGGTCTACCCAGTGCACCAAATCGCCTGGCAGGCGGGAAGGTTGGTCCAGAGCTGTCAACAAATTCAGCAGGGTGGGATATTAAGAAAGGGGAGCCCTGGCCTGTGGAGTCACCTGAGGTGGGAATCTTGGAGGAAGATTCTTTGACTAGTGTTTCCTTCTGGAAACAGTCAAAGGAGCCTGGAAAAAATCAAGGGCAGTGTTACCTCAGAGGTTTAAGAAGTAGGAAGCTGCAGCATCAGGCAATTCCAATCAAAATCTGGGGCCCTGGAGAATCCAAGCCCAACCTTGAGGTCTGAGCTTTGATGATGGGTTTCTAGATCCTTCCTGGTTTTAAGAATTTAACCATGGCCTATGTTGGGGTGGGGGAAGGGGGCTCTCCCAGGCTTGCACTTGCCTTGGAGTGGGGAATTGGACTTCCTGGCCTGGGAGGTGTGGGTTTCAATGGAAATAGAAACAGTCACCTATTCTACTTCAGGGAGGTTTGCCCAGCCCAGCTCTGCCTGTGTGGTCTATGTCTGTCCCAGGTCAATAATGACCTGTTCTGCAGCTCCAGCTTGCAGCTCCCTGGAGACTCCCCATGTTTTCCCCATTGAACCTTGGCTAACTTTCTGCCTCTGCTCCCCAGGGGTTTTATACTAAACCCATGATTTAGGCAGCCGCACAGAGAGTGGCTGAGTACAGGCCCAGTAGAGCCGCTCTCTGCCTGTGGGTTCCAAGCTTGGCTGGGCATGAAGACTAGCTGGGAGCTTGGAGAGTCCATATTCCCAGGTCCCAATGAGGGAGTGGAGGCTGGGCTAGAGTCTGGGGATCCAATTTTTCAAAGCTCCCCAGGCAATCTGCATGGTTATACAAGTTTTGAAACCCTTCATTTACTCCAACTCTCTCATTTTACAGATAGCAAACTTCAAAAGTAATGTCTAATTTCCATGCTTTGTGGCCATGTGGCTTCATGGCCTCAGCACTCTTTCTCACAGTCTTTCCTTGCAACAGTCAAGTCTCTTTTCTGAGTTCCAAGCTCCTGCTTGCTCTCTGGCATAAGAACTCTTCCTGTACCCCCTTGCACAGGCTCCCTGCACCATGCCTCGGCAATGGACAGCAGGTGCCACACAACAGCTGGTTAGTTCTGCTGAATGCTTCTCTCCTTCCACCTGTGAGGTCATAGTGACACGATGTTATCCATGAACCAACACTCTCACCTGACACTTTGTCCAAAGTGTCACTTTGGACTTCAGTGAACCATGAGAAATGTCCATTTTGGCATTTTATAAATCATCCTATTGATGATATCTTATAACTGTACCTGAACAACCCAACACATTAACAGATCAAAACTATTCAACTTTTAAACACTTCCGTGGAATTGCACTAAAACACACAACACACAGCATCTGCCACCTTGAGCACATGTAAGCACATGCTTCCGTGCAATGAAGTCTGTCCACAGTGTCGTGCAGCCAGCAGTCACCACCTCCCACAGGTACAAGGCTTACATCTTTCCAGCATGGAGCTCTGGCTTATTAGGAATTCGCTTTTCATTTGCTCCTCTTCCTAGCCCCTGGCATCCACCCTTTTGCTTTCTGTCTCCATGATGGTGACCAA
The DNA here is from genome assembly GCF_017591425.1 of Ochotona curzoniae. Lineage (NCBI taxonomy): Eukaryota > Metazoa > Chordata > Mammalia > Lagomorpha > Ochotonidae > Ochotona > Ochotona curzoniae. The sequence goes on along the minus strand of NW_024467095.1, from coordinate 19,721,732 downwards.
CCAAGTGACTAAGAGGAGTGGAGTCGTGCAGTATTTACTTTTTGGTGAATGTGCTGTTTTACTCAACATAATGACTTGAAGATTCACTTATGTTGTACCAAGTATCAGAAATTCCTTTTTAAATGATTGAATAATACTCCATTGTATGGCTCTCTCTCTCTCACACACACACAGATATATACTATATATGCACACACATGTGCAGGTTATATACACCCAGGTTTATATACTATGTATGCACACTCACATATATCATACACACAGGTATGTACACTATACAAATAGGTTTATATACTAAATATACTACAAACACAGATATATATACTATACTTGTGAACAGATACATAAATTATATATACATAGTCATGTTTATATAAACTATATGCACTGGAGGATATAGCTTACAGAGGCACATGATACACACAGACACACATACTATATGTATACTCAAGTATATAGCTTGTATGTGCATACGAGCAAATATACACTCTACACACACTCAAGTACAGGCCTATATACGTACACACAAGTATACATAACACATGCACATGTATGTACACTCAATATACAAACAAGTTTATATATGCTTTATACTATACACACAGGCATACAACTACATGTGTGTGAACCAGTTTATACACTATGTGTACACACACATGCGTATATAACATACACATACTCAGGTCTGCATACCAGGTAAGCACACCCAGGTGTATTTGTACTATTCACACACTCTAGCACATGGCCTACAAGCGCACACACAGGAGAGCCGCCCACCTCTCATCCGCAGTTTGGCTCTCCTCAGTCCCAGTGACCTGTAGTCAACTGTAGTCAGTCTGAAAATATGAAATGGAAAAGTCCAGAAATAAATCATTCATGTGCTCATGTTTTCAGCTGTGTGTCCTGCTGAGTAGCACGATGAAATCTCCTGCCATCCCTCTCTGTCCTCCCAGGACATAAACTGTCCCTTTGTCCCACGTGCCACCCTGCAGACTCCACTGCCCGTTAGTCACTCAGAGGCTGCTGCAGTTGGGTCAAGTGACTCAGTTCACAGCAGCCTAACACGACGCTGTTGTGCCTGTGTCATCCACTTGGCTTTACCTCATCATGTAGGCCTGGAGACACTGTGCATCATGGCAGGGACAAGAAGGTGAGAACACGACACCCAGGCAGTTTCGGAAAGACCACATTACAACACCAGGATACTCCACAAGGCTAGTGGACGGATGGAATTACAAGGTGCTCCTATTGGTGCAAAACTCTTTGCAATCCATGCCTGGTTTTCCTCATAATCTACCATTCCATAAACACTGTAAGCCCCCAGGCATACTATCATGATTATTCCATTTCACTATTACTTGCTCATCATTTTGTAATCAGTAAGGTAAACTCTACCTTAGGTGTGGATGGATAAGAAAAGATGCAATAGACATGGGTCCCAACCGAGGTCTTGCACTGTATTTCCTGTGGATCAGGGGGCCTACTGGATCCACCACACACAGTTCTCTCTTTTAAAAATTCCCAAATAGCTTTGCTAGTGTTTTGCTATTGCTTTGCTTCTCCCAGGAGACAGCAAGTCCTACATCTACAACTTGTTTTTCCCACGGTGGCAGCTACTTGTCATTGCCTGTGGCATTGCCTGCAAGATGTAGAGGACCCAGGGCCAGTCAACAAGGATGTTGGATCCACATGCTGCTCCTGACACATCCCCTGGAGGCCCCGCTCCCTGCTGCCTGGACCCCATTGTCCTGCCTGAGACCAGACATCCTTCTGGGTGAGCTGGATCGTGGTCAGAGGAGCCAGCAGGTGTGAGGCAAAGCGGGAGTCCAGGGAAACAGCAGACATTCTTACCCTCTCGTGGCCAAGTTTCCGATGTGCTATCTGAGAAGCACTGCCAAGGGTAATGTGACATTGACGTGACACCTGGTGGGGCTGCCATGGTGACAGGTGACCGTGGAGGTGTGTCCATGGGCACAACGCCCACAGCTCCATGGACGACTCAGTGTTGTGTAAATGAGAGCACTGGTCACCTGCTCTCAAGTCACAGCCCGAAGCTGCTGCCTGCAAGGTGTTCCCAAAGCCACCACGTCTGTCACTTCCACTGTGTCTACTCTTTAGCCTTCTTTGCCAGTTCTGTGCCAGAGCAGGCCTTGTGATAAGACACTGCCAACTTCCTTGGCAGAGTAAGGCACACTGCCCCGCTGGGAGTTGCTGGGAGGCCCTCAGAGAGGCCCAGCCCTGGCTCACAGCAGGCAGCGGCCCCAAGCCAGCCCATGTGGCTGCTCCTGGAGGTGCTCGTTCACTAGCTCCCAAGCACCAGCCTTGTGCTGGTACTGTGCCAGGAGCCAAGAGTACACACATAGGAAACCAAGTCCCTGTCCTTATGCACCTCACTTTGCAAGAACTTTAGGAATAAGACAAACTCTCACTCTGTCGCTCATTAACGCTGCTTGCTCATCATCATTTGAGCCTCAGTGTACCCATCAGTGAAATGGTCACCTCCCCTTGGCTGCAGTGCAACTCTGCTCCCAAAGGGTGCTTACAACCAACTGTCTTCCCTAAGGTCTAGGGGAAGCTGTCAGGCCTGGCACTGGTCTTGCTCCCACTGTGGCCCTTCCTTTCCTGCAGACAGGTGGCACTGCAGGCCCAACCTCTTCCCGGGAATCAGCACAGGAAGAACAAAGCAGGCATCAATGGGCCAAGCAAGCAGCAGCTTCCCTGTGTAAACATGACACGGGCTCTTCAGAGGCTCAGGCAGGGGTGATTGCCATCGCTTATCAGAGGTGCCTGCCCACCACAGCCCATGGGTCAGCTGCATCCTGGGGCTCCCTTCCCAGCCCAGACTGTGCAGCTCTTCACTCCCCTCCCACAATGCCTCCCCTTCCTCCTGCTTTCCTCTCCTTGGTCTTCAATGCTCAGAGCACGACTCTGATAAGTTCCAGCCATAGCTGGCGGTCTCTCTCCATTAACACAGGGCTTCCTCTGTTGCCTAAAGAGCCAAGGCTAAGAGCGACCCAGCCCCCTGTTGCAAGAGGTTTCCAGAAGTCCTCTCAACCATACTCATCACACCCAGCTGTCAGGAATATGGGCTGCAGATTCCAAGATCCTTGGCGGCAAGGGAATGTGGGATCCTGTCACACACCTGGAAGCAAAGGGCTGAGAAGGCACTGGGAAGGCAGGAGGAGCCAGCCTGGCACCTGACTCCAGCTAGCTGGGAGGCTCAGCAGGCTGGAAAATGTAAGAGTCACCATCCAGTGACCTGGCACTGCAGTGCCAGGGCAGCCTGGAGTCCCCTGCCCACAGCTGTCACCTGCAGGATCCACTCCCCACTCCTTGTTTTCTCACTTGCCACTGATTCTTTGTGAGAGATAGAAAACTGGTGGCCACCCTCATGGAGCTCACAGGGTCAGGAAGGGGCAGCCGTGGGCAGCCTGTAGTCCTCAGGGCAGTAAGGCTGGGCATGAGAAGCAGTAGCGATGTAGCCTGGGCAAAACTGAACTGCATAGCCTGCAGTGGCCAGAACACAGCAGGCGCCAACTGCTTACGGGGACCTTGCCGGCAAGAGAGGAAGCAAATTTCAGTCCCAACTGACTTGACATAGAGCATCGGAGGTGGGCAAGTTATGCAAGCACCTGGAGGAAGCAGCAGGAGCCTGGGCTGTGCCAGGGGCCCCCTGAGGCCGAGGGCGGCAGGTGGATGTGAGGAGTGATGAAGTACAGAGCCCACAGGAGCCTCAGGTGTGATACCCAAAATTTATAGGCTCCTCAAATGCCCCCTAACTTTAGTGTGCAAGAGCTGGCTGGTTGAGGAAGAGGGTGACACAGAATGGGAATGTTGGGAACAGATATTAAGGGGGGTGGGAAGGCAGGACTGAGGGGAAGGGTGAGAACTATAGTCCAGAGCTCAGAGGATAGCCAAGAAAGCAGCTGCCTTCCCCTCATTGGCACCATGGCTCCAAGACACCAGGATGGACAAGCACAGGGGCCGAAGTCAAGATGAACCCCAATGTTGAGGGGTGTACCTGTAGAGTGTAGTTCTGCAGGCCTGGAGGTGGGGATGGCACCTGCATCACACAGGCAGTGGGGGTCATGCCTATTTGTAGCACTTTCTTTCCCCCTCCACCCCAACGATTCAGACACTCTGGCCTTTGGCCCCTGAATACTGCAGGGTGGGCTGTTCCGTTCCTTGCAGGGCCCCAGGAGCTCCCTCAGGCAGGTGCAGGAATGCCTGCTGCTTGGGGGTTGAAGGGATGGCTGCCTGAGGTCTCCCGTCCCCAGAGCAGAGCAGCTATTCCTGGCTCTGAGCCCTGAGCCCCAGGCCCAGCCTGCTGACACTTCTCCAGGGTCCTGCTCCGGTAGTCACCCATAGTCACAGCCTTCTAGCTTCAGAATCCCCATCTCTTATTTACTTTTACTTTCTATTTATTTTTACTGTATTTAAAAGGCAAAGAGAGAGAGAAAGATATAGGGAGATTGATTTTCTACCTGTAGGTTCACTGCTTAAATGCCCATAACAGCTGGAGCTGGGCCAGGCTTACACAGGGTCTAGGAACTCAATCCAGGTCTCCCAAGTACTTGAGTCATCATTTGTATGCATTAACAGGAAGCTGGAACCTGGAGCAGGACCAGGACTTGAACTAGGCACCCCCCCCATGGTTGGTGGGGGTCCCAAGTGGCGTCCTTAGCCACTGTGCCAAACAGCCACTCTTAGCAACAGTCTTTCATTGCCTTGCCTTGCAGCCCTGTTCCATTTTCCCTCTCCTTTCTTTTGTTCCCACACAGCCTATCCCCAGCCCTGGTCTGTAGGGTAGTCTTGAGGGCTGGGAAGGGGGGACGGGTGTAATGAACACCCAACTCAGCCCCTTGCAGATCTGCCCAGATACTGGGCACAGATTGGCTGGCCCCCTCCAAGACACCAGAGATGTACTGTGTGTGTGCACTTGGAGACCCCGCCTCTGCAGGAGGGACTTGTGGGGAGGACCGGAGTCCTTGACAAAATCCCAGGCAGTCATAGCATCTGTCCAGAAAACTGAATAACAGTGCCTCCAGTGCCCTGATGGTGGCTGTGGCCTTCTCTCTCCTCTGACTTTCATCTTCTGCTCCTGCCAACTTGTGTCTCCTGGATACCCAGGCTGCTGGCTGTGGGTTAGAAGGGCAAGGCTATAGTTAGGCTTCGGGCAGGCGTTCCCTTGGAGAACTACTGGCAACCCTGGCTGCCTGCTGGCCCAGACCTTGTGGAGACACTGGCCACTGGCCCAGTGCCCAGCTGGTTCTGCTCAACTGACAGTCTCAGCCCCCTGCTGAGAGAGGCGCTCACGATGCCATGGGGAGATCGCAGAGTGGGGTTGGGACACTGGACGAGTGTCTTCCCCAATGCCCTGGCAACCTTGGCTGTGATGTCAGCACAGGGATTCCTTCTTCCTCTTGGACCTGTTCATTTCTTAGTTACAAAATGGCTTTTTGGATCATTTTGGCTTTGAAATCAATCCATCATCCAGTGAGATGATATGTATTTACTGGACCTTACTGTACAGTTAAGTGTATGGAGGGAAGATGCAAAAAAAGCAAATGTCAGGGTTTTTGTGCTTGGGATATCAGAGCTGAGTCAAGGGAATGGAAGGAAATGCAGGAGCCCATTGGGACACAGTGCAGCGAGCAGATGATGAAGGAGGCCATAAATCCTTCTGGCAAAAGGACAGCTGTTCACTCATCAATAAAAGAAAGTGAAGTAGGATCAGCATCCAGGTTCACAGCAGGAAAACGGCACAGGGCTGCAGGGGAAGGAGTGTTGGGGGGGGATCCATTTTGCAGGGGAAGAAGTGTGTACACAGATCCATCTTGCAGGGGAAAGAGTTGGGGGGTCAGGCTTGCAGGGGAAGGAGTCGGGCTGGCCTTGTAATGGAAGAAGTTCCTGCAGCCCTGGTGTAGCTTCAGGTTTTAGCTAGCAACCCCCCAAAAGTCAGTGTGGGCTCCAGCCCTCCCTGGCTGCTTAGTAAGCTGCAGGTCTTTGGCCCCACCTCCAGGCGGTCAGACTTGGTGGTTGCTTTTCCAGCAACTTTGCAGGTGAGCTGGAGGTGGCTGGTCTGACAGCCCCTGCCACCCAAGTGGGCGACCGGGATAGAGTTGCTGGGTCCTGGCTTCAGCCTGGCCCAGCCCTGGCTGTGGCAGCCATTTAGGAAAAGTGATACAGTGAGTGGAAGATCTTTGTTTCTCTCTGTGTCACTCTGCTTCCCAAATAAATTAGTAAATCATTTTTAAACGGGATTTTGAACACAGATTCACAGGGAAAGCCACATAAACTCAGAGGCAGAAACTGGAGTGATACACCTGCAAGCCCAGGGAGGTCAAGCATTGTTGAGAAGCTCCAGGAGCCCAGAGGCCACTGAGTCCTGGGTCTCAGGACCTCGGGCCTCCAGAGCTGTGAGGGACTGACTGCACGCTTGTTATATTAAGTCACTTGGCTGAGGTGTGACAGCAGAAGCTCTAGGTGTTAACTCAGCTGTGCCCTCCGCACACCTGCTGCTCAGTGGTCAGAACTGGACAGCACAAAAGGAAGACATTTATTTATCTGTCTGGAAGCTTGTTTGGGCAGCATTGTTCTAATCCTATAGTCCTTAAAAGAGAGGGAACCTTTGGTCCTGGGGCGATGGTTCAATAGTTAAGTCCTCACCTTTCAAGAGCCAGAATCCCATATGGGCACCAGTTTGTGTTCTGGCTGTTCCACTTCCCACCCAGCTCTCGGCTTATTGCTTGAGAAAGCAGTCGAGGATGGCCCAAAGCCTTGGGACCCTGTGCCCACATAGGAGACCGGAAGATGCTCCAGGTTCCTGGCTTCAGATTGGCTCAGTTCCAGCCAAAGTGGCTACTTGGGGGAATGATCCAGGGGACGGATGACCTTTCTGTCTTTCCTTCTCTCTGTAGGTCTGAGTTTCCAATGAATATAAATAAATCTTAAAGAGAGAGAGAGGGCACCTTCTTTGGCAAAGGGAAACCAAAAGGCACTTAAAGTCCTTTCTCCCAGACAGAAGTGGACTCTGGTAGCCACACTAGCGTTCATCCACATTCGTGGCCGAGTGGGGGGCAGGTCCCATTGAGCCTGGGAGTTCCAGCCACACAGTCCTCTCCAGCAGTCCTGCCAGCTTGTTCCCATTTGCTCATCTCTCCCAGCTTTTCTTTTTCCTCCCTGTGTATTAGGAAGCCTGTCAGGCCATTGCCACATCCGCTCTGTGTGTGGGGAGATACAACTTTGAAGTTGAACACTTCACTCATTAATAATTTATTCCTTTAGTTGGAGCATTCCTCATCTCAGGAATCCCAAGTTAAAATACCCTGGAGAGGAAGCGCTGTGCCAAACAACTGGAGAAGATGCGAGCATGAATAATTCACAATCAGAGCCAAAGCTTGGGGGGTGCAGCTCCTAGGATGGTGAGCTGGGATGAAGGGGTGGACAGGTCCCTTGGGCAGGCCCGAGATTAGGACCACAGAGCCCAAATACCAGAAACCACAAGGCACATCCATGGGGCAAGAATGAAGTGAGTGCTGAGCTGCCAAATAGCACAATGCTGCTCCAAGCACAGCTCCCAAATCCTGGGCTCCACACCCTTCCCCAGGACCCACTCTCTTCCTTTAGTCAGCTAGCTGCCTGCCAGGCACCACCCACTGCCGCAATGAGCATCATCAGGATTCTAACGTTTGTCTTTGTGAGATGCCCCCGCTGCTGTTTGTCATTGGAAGCTATTCTTTTCCATTACCATGGAATAGTCCATCCTACGAGTTTACCACAGGGTACTTCCCATCTTTTCTTATGCTGATGGGCAAATGAACATTTTCCACTCGGTGCCACAATGGATGGTGCTGTGTGGGCATCCTGCAGGGTACAGCATTCACTGTGGCTATCACCTGCTTCCATTGTAGCGGCTTGTCCAGCACTCATTCAGGACATGATAGGTGTTTGGGGCAGCAGTTAGCACGTTGCTGCAGATGCCCCTGTTCCGTACCGGAGTGCCTGGGTTTGAAGCCTGCCTCTGCTGCCTGGTCTAACTTCCACTGAAGGAGGTACCCTGTGCAATCACCCCCCTCCACTCCCTAGAAGGGACCCTTTCAGAAGGTCACCACGGCCACCACACAGACATCCTGGCACCCTCCTTCACTCTTTGGGAAGGACCCGTTCTGACGCTGCCCATGGCCACCACACAGATAGCCTTGCAAGAGCCTTTGTTTTGGGGTGAACTGGTCTGGCCCGGGATGTGGGCTGTACCCAGGTCAAAGAAGGCTCCTGCTACCAACCAGCAGATGGAATACAAGCTGGAGTGAGCCGCATATACTCCCGGGCTCTTTGGGGGCTTGGGCAGCTGCTGGAGGGGAAGGCACACAGGAGGGTCCTCTCCTTCCTGTGCTCTGGTCTCTCCCGGGGAGGTCCGAGGTCTGCACACAGCGTGAGGCTCTGAGAGAACGTCATGCCATTTAGACCACTCAAATCTGCCCTTGGGTGCTGGCATTTCCCTTTTGGCATTCAGAACAGGTTCTTCCCCAGCACCCAGAAAAAAATGCTGCTCTCAGAGTGCCCCCACATGCTCGGGCACAGAGGCAGGGTGGCATGAGCTGATTTTGGGGTGTTGTCTCTGCTCCCTGTTACAAATGCTCTTTGCCCAGGAGGATGCCCTGTCTTTGGAGTTGAAGCAATTTCCAATTTCTGCTATCAATGTCAAGTTCAGGCAGAGTTACAGAGTAAGTGGAACACGTAGAAGGAGGATAGGAGGTGACAAAGTCCCAGGAGGGCGGGGAGGGTCCGGGAAGGAAAGGGTTCCAAGCCTGGTATCTTTCAGGCATTTGCTAGTTTGTACATTGAAATTCCTTGAACTGTATGCTGGGAATGGCAGGAGTCACGGACTTTGTTATCTTTGCTCTGCCTCCCAGCTCTCCTCCAAGAAGCACACACACCTCCTCAGCTCTGGGGTTGGAGTCAGGCTATTAGCACTTAAGCCAAGCAAGTGACTCAGTACTTTCTGACAGGACACAATGCCTTGTCTCTAACATGTGTGTGATACCAGAATGCCTTCTGTATGTTTTTCAGTGTGAGGAATAAAAAACCCTTAAATACTTAGAACAGAATGATGAGCCCCCACTTTTCTATCACCTAGTCTGCCACCACCAACTCATGAAGACAGCATTAAAATGTGACTACTGTAGCATCTGCATGAGAAACATTTGCAAGTCTTACTCCCAATGCAAAGCTCTGGACCCCACCCAGAGCAGCTGCGTCACCATCCCAGCTCAAGTCCATGACCGTGGGCATTCCCGGCCACTCTCCCAGGGACAGAGGGAGTCACGGAGGAATGTCAGAGAATGCTGGGCGGGCAGGTGTCCAGCCAGGTGGGTTACCAGCTGAATGTGTATCCAAGCCATTTCAGCTGGTAGCTTCAGGGCTGCAGTGAGCAACCAAGGAGTTTCTGGGCTCAGCATCAGGTTAATGATGCTTGGCTTCACTTTCTTTACCTGTGCTAGGTTTCCAAACTCTGAGGAAGACACCCACCAATAGGGTACTTTGGCAGAGGTTTCCAAAAGGAACAGCCTCAGCCAAGAAGTGTGAGTTCAGCCATTTCTCAGGGATTAGATAGCGCTTTCTGTTTGTACTGTTGACCAACTGAGAAAAAGTGTATTCTAGCAATCATATGAATAAGACACAAGTTTGAGGTTTACTTTCACAGTTAGGGAAAGTGAAGAAATTGCCAATGGTTACTTCTTAAATTGGGTATATAAGCAATGTGAAACTCTGCTCAATTAAAAGCAGATCTTAAATTCCAAGTGGAACCAAGAAAGAAAGAAAGACAGAGTGGAAGAGGAACAAGAGGGAGGTATGAAGGTGTGTGCTGGGAGGTACAAGAAGAGCAAGAAGATAACATGAAAGGTGCAGATCCAAAGCCAAAAGGAGCAAGGATGGATGGAGGGAGGGAAGCAAGAAATGCAGAGGTCGCATGCGCTCACTCTGCTGGTCAGGAACTGTCCTGGCTTAGTGGTTCCTAGGATTCCAGGAAGGATCTTTGTTTAAAGGAAATTTTGTCTTTATAGATAGAAAGAGATGTCTGGAATTTACTTCCAGATAATCAAAACGTCGGGGAGATGGGTATGAGTGGACACGATGTGAACTTGGCCCTGAGCTGGTGGTCACTGAGCTGACCAGTGGGGACATGAGGGCCCCATTGCATGTCTTACTCTTCCCATCATCCCAGCTGAAGAGCATTAAGCTGACCACTGCATGCACTGCAGGCAGTTCACAATGTGGTGTGGGTCCCAATGGGTGAGATGCGGGACTAAGCCGAGGATCCCTGGTCCTGCGTCATGGAAATCCAGACACGTCTCTGAGGTGTTTAGCCTCAGAGGTCAAGTCAGTGTTAGCCAAATGAATGGAGAGAGACTGCCATCAGCGAATAAGGCTTCATTTGTCTCCCTCTGTGATCTTTGGCATCCATTAAAGACGCAGGGTGCTGGGCAGGGGTTGGCATGTGGGCTACCACCTGGGTGGGCCCACATGGTCCAGATAGATGAAATCTGTGAGTCCTGAGCTCACCAGCACAAGGCTGAAAAGACAGCTGATCAGTCACAAACATGTTCCCCTGTGTGGCACATATAACAGGTGCATAATAATCACTGATACAGGAAGACGCGGGATGTGGCTTCCCCCTTATACAGAACTGAAAACTGAGGCTTAGACACAATTAAATAATAATATGGTTGCTTATACATACGTTCTTGCAAAGCCTAAGGATCAATACAACACTATCAGCCAATGTTTTTTTCATTGCACTCCCATAGACAGTTTCGACAACACTGCAGCAAACATGCGGTCCTGGGCCAATGTGTGTGGCACAGGAGCAGTACAAATCAATCTCACAGCTTGAGCCTCTTGAACTTCTAGGGAAATGAACGTTGGCAGCAAGGGAGAGCAGGAATTTAGGAAAACAAAAGCAGGAAGGAGGTTGCCCTTATAAAGTTAAGTTTTAAAAACACATAAAGAGCTGATGTAATTAGCCATTGATGAGAGGTACCCAAGAGATTGTAATTATTCGGCTGAAGGATTTGAGAACACCCATGACTCCCCCTCAAAGTGACCTGGGTAACCTACAGGAAGAGGGGACAAGAGTAATATTTTAATAACCAGAAACTTTTTGGAGAAACTCCAGGTGAACAGTAGGATGGCCATCCAGGAACAGCTAACAGGATGTTCCAGTGCCCGTCAAGCAAAGGGCTCTCCCTGCTATAACTCTACCCTGAATGCTACAAAGACCACCCAGCAGCCTTTGCTCTGGCACCCCATCCCCACGTAGCCCTGATGAGGATGAAGTGTTTTGGCACACTGGTGTACCCAACGCAGCCCACAATGTCACCATTATGTGTGCCAACTGGAATGTGCAAGCTCTAGATCTGGCTAAGTGTCTGCGAACCGTAAGATGAATTGGCTATTGGTATGCTGAAACGGCAGGGCGTTTCGTAGTCTACATCCTGAGATGACTGCCAGGGTTTGAATATGGATGTTCCCTCCATACGTAAGCAGAAGAATGACTGGTATTGTGGTAGTGCTGGGAGGCCGGGCCTTCATCACAATTAAGGATTGGCATCTTCCTTGTCTCATGAACGTGGGCTGCTCCTGAGCCAGGCTGCCCATGGGTTCTGTCTCTCTCACACGTGCCCACCGGCCCTGGCGCTTTCTGCTGTGAGCTGAAGCAGCCAGGGACCCTCGCTGGTGCCATGCTCCTAGACTTTGCAGCAGAACGAGGAGCCAAAATTAACTCCTTTTCTGAACACTCACTCAGTTGCAGGCATTTTGCCACAGCAACAGGAAACCGACAAAGACAATGGCCCACACCCAGGAAGTGTCAGCATGTGGGAAATGAGCTGGTCTCAGCTTAGCTGGGGACCTCAGGGTCCCTGTCCCTATGTGGGGTTTGTTGTTCTTTTGGCCCATCCAACATCTTTTTGTGTTGTTCCTACACTTGGTTTCTGGAGTAAGAAGGGCTTCAACGTGTGTGTTGGTGGGGGATGGGGAAGGTTTCTCTCAATTCCCAGACCTGTCTTTGCCTTGGGACCTAGATCTGGTTTCCAGAGATGGGTGACGTCACGGCCAGCACAGGCTGTTAGCAAAATGCGTGGATGGGGGGCGGGTGGGCAGGGCTGAGGCAATTGGTGTCCGTTTCCTCACGGTTCTGGAGGCTCTAGTTGGAGACACCAACGTGGCTGAGTTCTGGTGGGGCTTCCTTCCCAGCATGCAGATGGCACAGTGGGCTCTTTACCTCTCTACTGGGAAGGCTATAGTCTCATCCACGCAAGGCCCCACTTTTAGGACCACATTGACCCTCAGCCTCCTAAAGTCCACATACAGTCACATTGAGGGCCAGGAGGTCAGCCCATGAGTCTGAGGGGACATGATTCTGTTTATGGCATGGCAGGAGTCCTCTGGCTGTGCCCAGGGCTCTGCAAACAGACATGGCACCTGTTACCTGCAAGTGCTGTGTTGGCTAAGAACCATCCACACCCTGCAAAGTCACTGTGGACACTGCAAGGACACCCTGCCTGGTCCTTTGCCCTCAGTGTCATGTAACAGACTTGCTTCTTTGGTCCAGTAAAATTAGCAAGAACAAATTTCTGGGCCTGTGGCAAACAGATATTGGGCTGGATGAGATCCCTCTCATAGTCTGCAATGAACAGACGTCTCTGGATTTTCTAATGGGATCCTCTCAGTTCTCTTTCATCATCTGGAAGCGGACTGGCCTCTACCTGCCTGACCCCTCCACTTAAGCACTTAATTGCCTTTCTTCTCTGAGTCGGCCTTCTGAGATGGAAAGGACTGTCTATCTCACGCTGTCTTCCTCATGCACCAGTCTGCCTCATCAAACTTATCCCTTCATCCACAAAGATGAATGCAGTGCCTGTTAGGGTGCTCCTTGCACAGGTGCAGAGAGGCGGCAGGGGAGGGGCCGAGTTCACACATCTCCTACTCGTGCCCATAGGCTTCCTGGAGACCATACTCAGCTTGACGTGGAAGCGGCTGGAGTTTAGAAAGCAAGACCAACAAAGGGCGACTCCCTTCCCTGCCCACCTGTACTCAGCCCTGACTCAATGTCTTCTGTGAGTTATGAGCTTGGGCAGGTGGGGTGTAAGGGGTCTGTGGTGGTCAGGAACTGGCACAGCTCAACCCTCCTGCTAGGGCAAGCCTGGATGGCTATGTGTTTTCTGCCCTGCCCTGCCCTTCACAAAGAGGCCACACTCACTCCCCTGCTCACCTCCACACACCTGTGTGAGAACTGAACGGAAGGCCCTCCCTGCCTTTTGCCAGGTAAGGTCACCCTCTAAATCCCCTGCATGTTGAGTCCCGTCTTGGCGTCTGCCTTCTGAAGGACCTTCATTTGGCAGGGGAAGCTCTGCTTTGTTCTTTGGCTCTTGTCCTGTCTTGTCCAGGGACCCTGCGCTGTCTCTCCTATTTGGTTAGCTTGGGGCTGGGGCTCTGTCTTATCCCTACTGGGAACTAGAGCCTACTTGACCCCCTAATTTGCCTGACTCTAGGTTGTCCTTTTACCTAGCCCCTATGCCAAGCAGATAGTTCCATTACTCCACTGGGGTGCCCAAGCTGGGTCACTGCAGGAGGCTGTGCCTGCTCTTTCTCGAAGCTGGCAGCTCCCATCCCTTCTCAGCTCCTGAAGCCTTTGTTCTGCAGTGATGGGCTTCACTGCCAAAATGGGAATGAAGAGGAGTCCTGGCTCTTTTTGAACATGAACCCAAGGCAAGCACTTGTGAGGTGGTACCATCATGTTCAATCATGTTTCTGGGCAGGAAGCATCCTCTTTCCTTCCCCTCATCCCACAAACTGCCCCAGCTGCCCCTAGCCTTTCAACACCAAGAGGATGGATGATCGAAGCTCAAGTGACCTTGGAGAAAAGAGCCTGGCACCTCTGCACTTCCTGCTCTGAGACTCGTTGCTGTTGGAGCCAGTTTCCATTGTTCCTACCTCCCTACACCTTCTCAGCAGGACAGGCCCTTGTAGCCAGTCCACAGCCCTTTGCAGAAGTGGGCCAGCTGCTGGCCATTCAAGACACTGGTCAGTATGCAATTCAAGTGTGTATGAGACTGATACAGACTCTTCTGGTTATTTTTGGAAAACAATTTTCTTAAAATAAAACAACTTGGCACAGACTCCAAGCCCCTGAAGTCAAGCACTTCCAGAACCGGAAAACAAGGCAAAAAAACATCCAGAACCAGAAGAAGCCTGTTGAGCCCAGGAATCCTCTGTAGGAGGGCAATGGAGGGGGATGGAGGGCACAGGGAAGGGGAATAGGGATAGGTGGGCTCTGTGACCTGCCTTTGTGAATGCTGCTATGAGGTGGTGAGGTGGGAGCTTCTGCAGCTACCTGTGGTGGACAGCTGACTGCTGGCAGGACCCAAGACCTTATTACTTCAGGCTTGCCTGTGGCTACAGTTGTCTGTTGGCCCCGAATTAAGAGTTTATGGCCCCAGGGTGGTCTTTAGCCAATGGGAAAGACAGCCTTGAGATGATTTAGTGTGTGTATATATGTGTGTGTTGGTTGGGGGTGATCTTGCCCCAAGGTTCCCTAATAACCATGGAAACCACCCAGCTGCCTACCCTCTTGCCCACTCCTCCCTGATTGCTGAGATCACTCTGTTTTCCAGATGCCAAGAAATAGCACCTGCTGGCTCTTTATCATCCTAAGCAGAGAGGCTGGAGAGAGCCTGCTGTCTGTGGCACTGGTGGCCCTGCCATTCCAGGAATGGCCTCTGGGGCCCAGGACACACTCACTACCTCTGCCAGGCTGGTACCTCTGGGGGTTCCCTCCTCTCTCTGCTGTCAGCATTGCTACCTGCCTGGGCGCCAGGACCAGTGCCCTGCAGTCTTTCCTGAGTCACATCTGACGAGCCACTCTCCCCAGACAGCATATTTCACTGATCGCCACCCCATCCCCAGCTCAGAAATGCCTTTACTGCCTCCTCCATCTCCATCATCTCACTTTGGGCTGCAGCTTAAAGAGCAGCAAGCCCAGAGTGCAGACAGGCCAGGAGCCGGCAACAAGGCTGAGAGTGACCTTGGTCATTCCCCAAAGGCACTTCCTTCCTCAAAGATTTTTCAGGTGGCACATCAGGGTGGGCAGCCAACACCCACAAGACAGATGCCATGCCTACATCCCATCTCCACTCAGCTTCTCCCCAGCCAACATCGACAGGACAGGTGTCACGCCCACATCCTGCATCCACTCAGAATCCTCCTGGTGCTTGCACCTGTGACAGCCAGGGGCCTATGCTAGGACCACATATCAGCAGCCTAGGACATCCTACCCTAGGAAGCAGCTGGTAGATGGGCATGGCAAGCAGCCGAGGGCACACTTAGCTTTTTGGCCGTGGGCAGATGGTTCAGCTTCAAGTACTCACGTCCACATTTCTGCTCTATGGCTCCAATGTGTGGAGGCTGATTGCTCTCATGGATGTTATCTGGTGCTGCCATTCCTTGTGGACGCATGTACCCATGACGACTCTACATACACCCTGCCCTAGATTCTGCCCCCTCTTCTGCTTCTACCAGCGCAGGCCCCATCAGCCCCGCTCCAGCCAACTCCTCACTTGCAGCATTCCTTGATAGTGGTAGTATTTTGCCTTGTCTGTGAGCTGGCTCTTGTTTCCTGTACACCACTGCCACCTAACCTGCACAGCCTGCCTGTAGTACTTGAAAGTGAGCCTTTAACAGAAGGACACTTCAAAAATTGTGCCAAAAAAAAAAAAAAAAAAGATATGCCTGTTTTGGGACAAACTTTTTTTGCAATTTGCATGTCAGCTTTTTCCGAGTGCGTGTTGGGCAGGAGCTTCCCAGAGCCCCCTCACCTGTGCTTTTCACTGGCTGGCTCTCCCGTGCAGCCCCCTTCATGATAGGGTGCGGACTGAGATCTGATTGAGACTTTGCTAGCCCACAAAAGGGGTTTGGTGGAGTTGCAGTCTGCTTCCTCTAGGCCGTTTCCTCCTCAGGAGCTGTTGAGGGGAATATGACCTCTCATTCCCAAACCTTGAAGAAGCATTGCTTGCCAGCTCTGCCTAACATGAAGACTGAGAGAGTCTGAAAGCTTGAGGGAAGGAAGTTGGTCACCAAAGGCCACATGTTCAATGGTCCTCTTCATATGAAATGTCCAGAATGGGCAAATCCATAGGAACATAAATGGACCAGTGATTGTCAAGGGCTGGGAAAGCTGGGGTGGGATGAAACTGGCAAAAGGGTGCAGGACTTCTTCCCAAACTTCACTGTGAAGGCTATGAACAAACACCAACAAATGCACATCTAAAAGGGGTAGATGCCGAGGTATGTGAAATATGTCTCTATAACTCGACTTAGGCATTTTTTAAATGTGAAAAAAAAAACAGAAATTCACTTCACTGGGGCCAATGGGGACATTTGGAGGAACGGCTGGGGGCAGGTGCTTGCCTGTGGGCTTACCTAGGTACACTTACATGAGAGCTATCATAACTGCAGGGAGATAGGATCTTGGCTTAGGGCTGCATTCTAAGCAGCAGATTAGAAAGACCAAAATTTCTCAAGCTGCTCAAGTTCCTTGAACCCCAAGTGGGAGGACACATGATCTGGAATGCATGGAGAGTACACGTCCTGGGGTGGAGGGAGTCCCGCGTTCTTGCTCCTTCCCAAATACTCGGGCACCAGCTGGGTGCTAGGGCCTCTCAGGGCTGAAAAAACAGAGTGCAGGGCATTATGTAGGCTGGTAGGGAGACACATAGGGCCGACTGAGGACAAAGCCACCTTGCCAGGGGCACATACGCAGAAGCAGCAACACATGACCTGGAGTGCCAGTTTCCTGGAGGGACAAGAGGGGCAAGGGAAGGGAGGGAATAGTACCTGCAGAGTGGAGGCCTAAAATGCAGAACCCGTTCAGAGAAGGGCAAGGTGGCTGAGGCAGCTTGGAGCCGGGGACTCAGGCTGTGCAGAGGACAGCTAGGGAGAGTTGAACCAACTGATTCTGTACCGGGTGGGCTGTGGAACTTGAAATCCTAGAGCAATCCATAGCTTCCTAGTGCCTATTGGAAAGGGTCAAGGCAGCCACAGATGCATGGGTTTTGTGGGTAAGCAGTAGGGTTGAAGGGTAGGCAGATGGGCAGCCTCCTGTCCCTCAGGTGGTCTAATGGTGCTGTTGAGGGTTGGGCACTTAGCTTGTGGTGCTCCCATATCTGGTGTGCTTCATATAGCGACCAAGACATAAAATCCTTCATGGGGCTGCTGGGCAGATCTATGGGGTGAGGGGTGACGTGTGAAAACCTCCAGATATTTCCACCACTATCCTAACATCACAGCAATTGTCACCATCAACAGAAATCAGAAAGCTGCAACAATGTAGCATATTGATGAGGGTACTTGTCTGGTGCTGATGAGGGTTACTTGACAATCTAAACAGAACCACTCTCACTCTGAGACTGAGTGGTTTCGCTTCCAGGAATTTGTTTTTGAGGTTTATGTGCACACATGTACAACAGACGTGTGTGACAATACTTGTGGCAAGATTATATGTATGTACATGCCATTGATGAGGGGATTACTGAAAGTTTATGGGAAATTCACCTTATTTTTAATTCCATTTCCTAAGGAAGTGTTTTTCTTTGAAAGCAGACAGAGAAAGAAACATACAGACATCTTCCATCCCCTGACTTGTTCTCCAGCTGTCTAGCTAGGGTGAGCTGGTCTGACTGAGCCAGGAGTCCCTCAGATGGGTGACAGGAACCCTGGCACCTGAGCCATTTCTGTAAACTGTCTGAAATACCCTCTTGTGTCTGTGAGTGAAGGAACTGAGAGCAGCTTCACCAACCGGGGGCTGATTAATCTATGGATTATTTTAGACAGTGGAACACAACACAAGCATGAACAGCAAGGGGGCATCTCCTGTGGACTCCTATGTAAACTGTTGGGAACATGGTCAGAATCAAAATGGAAGCACTCGTGTCAAGCTCTAACAAAGATAAAGAATCAACAGAGCTGAAAGGCCATGAAAGCAAGACTCTGACATCGATGCCTACAACCAGGAATGATCACAAGGGACTCTGACAGCACCAAACTCTGCAGAAGCCAGCACACTGGACACAGACGTCAGCCCTGCAGCTGCCTCCTTGACCTGGGGTCGCTGAGTGCCTCTTTTGCTATTGGATTGTGGCCAAGGTGACTGTTTCAAAATATCCCATGTGAGCCTCCTCTATTTGCCCCTTCATCTCAACCTCTTTGAGTAAGGCACATGCGCTCCCACTGCCGTGCACTGATGTTTCTTAATAAATTCACGGCTCTTTGGACAATCTGTTGTCTAGCTGACATTGTTAAGGGGTTGAGCAGCAGGCCGCACAACAGTGCACTGGATATGTTAACCATTTGTATGGAAAAGCACGAGCAGCTTTTACTAGCAGAGACTACTTTGAAAGGATGTGAAATAAATTGCCTCTGGGCTGGGATCTGGGACCAGGCATCCAGAATAGAAGAATGTTTTATTTGTTTTCTACGCCACCTCTGGTGTTTTTCTGAATGTTTCCACATGTGCATGTATTGCCTATTACTGGTGTATTTAAACAAAACATTACTCTAGGGACTGAAGTTGATCTATGAACTTCCAGTATTTTCAGCTAGCTGATATTGTGCAAATCACTCAGTCTGTACCCCAGATGCATCTTCTATACAAACAATTCACCTACCAGGAAGCAGCAGGTCAGCCTGAGAGTCTTTGAGACTTTTTCCACCTCAGAATTAAGAACCTCATGTGGTCCAGCACCACTGCAGATGGGGCGTCGGCATGAAAGGACCCCAGGACCCTCCTTGTCTGAGTTCCTCCAAGCACAGCTAAACGGCCCCTCCCCACCTGCAGCTCATGGGGCTGCAACCCCAATGCCGGGCAAAGCTGTAGGGGTCGTAGGGCTGCTGGAGAAATTCCTCCTTCTTCCACCACTTTCTACCCCACAGTTTGCCAAGGTTTTCCTCCCCAGACACAAGGACATAATACACTTGGCTTCCTTTCCTTCTCACTGCTTCAAAACCTGTTCTACAACAAGGCTCTACTCTCCATCATTTATTCCTTCTCCCTTGTCAAGGATCTCCTGGCGGCAGGGTGGGTGGAGGGAGTGCTTATCGCTCCTTGTGCAAAGAAAAACCTTGCTTTGATTAAGAAACAGGCGAGGAGGGGAAGGCAGGGTCCTATCTGTGCCCCTGAAATACCAGCAAGCCTGTGGTGGGTGGGGACCAATTGAGAGGGCAGCCCTGCTGCTGGGCGAGGCTCTGGGTCAGGAGGGAGTGCAGGAGAGAGTGCTGCAGCCTTGCCACCAGCAGGCGACAGCGACAGCTCAACTCAACACCAACTGGGTTCCTGGGCTGTCAACCAGCACTTTCTTATTATGGATGTGTCGCTAACACATACCTTGGCTGATTAGATAGACACCAGGCAGAGGCTCTGATTACACACGGCATCCGCACTTCCCCACATGTCTCTGCAGCCCGGAGCTGAGGCCAGCAAAGGCGCCTGGGGAGAGTGGCAGGAAGCCTGTGCCAGTCTCTCTCTCTGTGACTGCCTGCTGTAAGCCCATGGGAGAAGCAGCCATGACAGCCAGACTCCAAAGAATCTACCTGGCATCCCTTCCCTGAGACACAGCTGCCTTGCTAAGGGCCTCGGTGTGCTGCGGGAGATGGAGAAAAACACCGGCGGGTTCTATTTTAACTTCTGCATTGGGGTTCTTCCGCAAGGCGCTCTGGCTCTGAAAGCTGACTCCTGCTTGGAATCGGTGGGGGCAGAACTGTGACTCCACGCCATGCTGTTGGGGGCTGCTCTGCCTCTGATGTTCCTTCCAGCAGTCATGCCTGCCTGGGCGCTGTCACCCTGGATCCAACACTCACCCTGCACTTAGGAGCCCCATATTGTGGCAACAGGCTCCCCCTGCAGCCTCAACTGCAGGACTTTTCAAGGGCCCTGGGGCGCAAGTGAGGTGTGCCTGGCTTGGTGCAAGGTGAGTTCCTGGGGCCCTCCCAGGGTGGCCACACAGGTCATGAATGGCAAGCCCTCTCATATCCCATCTTACTCGCTGGATGCTGTCCTCTGTGGTTGGCCCAGGCAAGCCAGGCATTTCAGTTCCTCCTGTGTGGTATGTGTGGGCTACCTCCAGAGTACACCACAGCCAACGCATCAAGTAAACCGTAAGAGCCCTCCCTAGTCCTTCAAGTCCCTTCTTTTTCACTTTTAATTTTAAGATTTATTTATTTAGTTGAAAGGCAGAATTACAGAAAGGTAGAGACAGTGTGCACGTGTGAGAGATCTTCCGTTTCCTGGTTTACTCCCCAGATGGCTGCAACGGCCAAAGTCAGGAGAATGGAAACCCTATGCAGGGACTCGGATGCTTGGGCCATCTTCCACTGCTTTTTCACACACTTGACGAGGGATCTGGGTTGGAAATAGAGCAGCTGGGACTAAAACCAATGCTCCTATGGAATGCTGGCATGGCAGGCAGCAACTTAATATGCTGTGCCGCAATGCTGGCCTGCAAGCCCTTCTTGGAACAAAGCCAAGGAAGTGACCATCCAGCCTTGTAGTTAACAAGCCGGCCGAGAGGCCCATGTCCACATTAGTGTGCCCAGGTTCAGTGCATGGCCCTGGCTCCTGACCACCGCCTCCTGCTCTTACAGGCTCTGGAAAGCAGCTGTCAGTGGCTCAAGCAATGGCCACCCACATGGGAGATCTGGATTGACTTCCCAGCCTAACCCAGTCCCACCAATTTCAGGCATTTGGGAACGAACTAGTACACTAGAGCTAACTTTGTCTCAAATATGTAAACAAGAGCCCCAAGTGGACACCTTACTCAGGGATCCCCCATGGCAGAGAGAACTCCCTAGGAGAGTCGGAAGTACAGGAGCCGGGGGCCTTCTGGCTGTCCTTGGTCTGGGTACAGAGGGCAGCTTCCGGCAGCATTTGGCCCTGACCTCTCCATATTTCAAGCCTAGCTCTCATGCTCACCACACCCATGTTCTATTGTGGCACCATTTCATAGCCAGGAAGGCACAGGGCACCTTAGTAAATCACTTGTTCAGTGTTAAAAGCCACCCAACCAGGCAGGCTGCGTGAGCAGGATAGGATGTTACCTGCCTGTCTCACCGAATCTTGGCAGCCCTCTGGGGAGCCACAGCCATCCTTCACTCACAGACCAGGTGAAGGCGAGATGTGGTCCAGAGCCAGGACTCCTCCCTAGTTTCCTGAAGCAGCTGCTTGCACAACATTCTTCTAGCTCTCCAACACTCAGAGATGATTTTTCACTGTTAGGATTTAGAAATGCAGTTGAAAGCACTAAAAATAGGCTTACATGGTCTCGTGGAGAAGCCATTTCTTCTCCCATGACGCTGAGCACAAGGCAGCAATTACCCTGTGTGTTGCAGGACACATCCTCAGGTACCGGAGGCCACTCCCACTCCCTCCCCACGCTGGCTCAGCTGCTGGCCTTTCAGCTCCTCTTCATATGCCATGAATCCCAGTCCTCTTATCTCTTGCCTTAATTAAGTCCCCTGCCCTTGAAAAATATTTATAATACCAGAGAAGAATGAAGATTAAGAAACGGAGTAAAGCCCAAAAGAAATGATGAAAGATTCCATAGTTCAGTGTTAAACATTGTGGTTTAGAAAAGAAAATGGAGAGAAAGAGGAGGTGTCGGCTGGGGGAAGCTGGTCCCTCATGGCAACCAAGGCGTCGCCCTTGCCGCCCGTCTCCTACATAGGTGGGGGTGACAGGCGCCTGGGAATTCCTCCCCGGCCAGCTGCTAAGCACACTGGGTCACCCCCTTGCTTTTGATTTTCTTTGAGTTTTCTATCCTAGGGATGAAGGTGATCTATTTTTAGTGCAGAGGCTGGGGTAAGTAAGGAGTTGCTATAGTGACGGCGGCTGGTTACACATCAAGTCCTGCTACAGCTCCCGGTCATAAATAAACGGAGATGCTGAGCCGCGGGAGAATGCAGTGTGGGAGAACTGAGTATCCCCACCCACTGGGATCCCCACCTGCTGTTTTCTCAGGGTATCACCAACAGGTTGAATCTTAATGCTGGGGGAGCAGAGCGGCACATGGGAGGGACGTGGGCATTGTACCCCAGCATAAACGGGGGCCTCGTTGGGGTAGATGCTAGACATGTCCCCAGGTAAGGAGAAACACCTGCATTTGTGCAGGGGAGGACAGGGGGCTGGCGAGCAGCACAGGGTACAGGGTTGGAAAAACGTGGTGCTCACTTCTGGGGCATGCAGGGAGTCAGGAAGTGCACACAGTGATGCCACATCCCCCACAAAATCCTGGAGGAAGTCCAACAGAGAGACCACAGACATAGAACAATGTGCATAGCCCCCAGGACACTGAATGGATGCAGGATTTCTCACCAGGCAGACAAAGCTGCCCCTCCAACAGCAGTGCAAACAGAAGATCTTTCAGTCCATGCGTTGACAGCTCACAAGGTGCAAGTGAAAGACTCCAAATACAGAGAGACACGAAGCTGCCAACTAAATGATGCTCAGCGTGCAGGGACTTCCGGGGGGCTCAGGAGGTGTTGTTTCTGATCCACATATACTGGGTTATGCCAGGGTGTTCAGATAACGCAGAGTTACCAGCAAGGAAAAATGCATTTTCCTCACATGCATGCTGATAACTCAGTATCCCGTGCCTTAAAGAGCTCTCGACAGTTAGCACGGCCTTGGCAGTCAAATATCACAAAGGTGGGACCAAAAGGCATTCAGTGGAGGCATAGTTTGAAGGCACACCTGCTGCTTGGGGTTGGGGGAGGCCCTCCAGGAGAGGAAGAGGACCAAACCCCTGGAGCTGCAGGGAGTCTGCAGGGAGTCCACAGGAAGACTGCCCAGCTGGGGTGGACTCTGAGCCATCTACCAACAGCCAAGGAACTGGCAGTGGAGGAAGACCCTGGCAAAGGCAGACAGGTGGAGAAGAAGACCTGAGCCAAGGTGCTACCACTGGGAAGCCAGGAGGGTGAGGCTCATGATACCTGGGGGGTGCCTGGTTCCTCACTGGGACACCATTCCCCAGGCTCCTGGTTTCTCACTGGGACACTGTCCCAGGTGCCTGGTTTCTCACCGGGACAACGTGTCCCAGGCACATGGTTCTCACTGGGACACTGTGTCCCAGGCACGTGGCAACAGCTGTTCAGAGGTCACTGCTTGGATGTAGCCGCTCCTAGGGTGCCTTTCCTGTGCTATTCCTTGACCACAACCAGGGCCGGCCAGGCTGAGCCGCCCAGGAGCGAGAAGCAGGGTAGGGCAGAAAGGACCTCTGCTCTGCTACGCCCTGTGACTCAGTGGCCAGCCTGCAGGAGCAGCAGCACTGTGTATGAGGGATGTGCCAGAGACGTGCACACAGGCTGTTAGTGCAAGACAGAGCACAGGGGACAGTGGATCACTCCCCACACTCCCTAGAGGGAGTGCTACAGACAGGAGTCACCATCTTGCTTGCGGGCTCCACGCTGCCTGCAGCTGAGGTGGGGGACTGACATGTCTTCTGGCCTCAGCCTGCTCATTAGTAATAGAGGTGCCGGATCTCTATTACTAATAGTTATCAAACAGAAATATCTGTTTGCTATCCTGTTTCCTTGTGACATCATCCTGACAGGTGTCGTTGATGTCTAGTGCTCTAGCCCCCTCCACACTCACCTCCCTAGACCCCCTTGGATGACCCAGTGGCTGCAGGGTACCCCACCTTTCATGTTGATCTCTGAGGGGCTGTGACATGCTGCTGGGTACAGAGGGCCTATGCTGGCAGTCATGATGCCAGAGGGACAAGGCTGCCCCAGCCGAGTGCCAGCAGGTGTGAGCCAGGGCTGATGTTGCACTTGGAATGTGCAGCTACTCTAGGACAGTGGAGCCCTGGAGACAATCAGCTCACGCCAGACAAGCTCCTCTTGGCCTGTGCTGGTGGAAGCTGCAGAGCTTGGGCCCTCCTCCCTCTATCACACCCTCAGCCAGTTCCTCCCCTGCACAGGCCCTTTGGGGAGTCCCTCTTTCTCAGATTAGCCTTCTCCAGCCTGGCACTCTACCTTTCTTAAAATCTGGCACCATCTTCTCTGTCTGAGCTTTGCTTCGTTGCTCTCTACCCACTCCTGATTTCCACCAATTCCATTTCATTGCTGATGTTCGGAGCAGAGGCCAGGCCAAACTGTACCTGAGCCCTGGAGTATTCGGCACGAGCGCCCAGAGTTTGGTGCTTCCAGGTGGTCCTGACCTCCCCAACTACATCACCAGCTGCAATGAGCCATGTCTGGTAGGTCTTCACCTCTTCTGCAGGCCATCCTAACACCTAAGTTATCACGCTGACCAACCTGGGCATGTTCAGATTATCCAATGAGGCACGACCTGGTGTGCTTCATCAAAGAAATATGCGGAGATCAGGCTGATACAGAGTTCAGGTTTCACAGCTGCCTTCCAAACTGGCTGCCAGAGGCGAGCCTAAAGTCCGCCTGATGGGCCCCATGTGAAAATCCACAGACTCAGACACAGTCATTTCAGCTAGAAGACCTGTTGTACACGGCAGCAGCAAACTCAGGATGTCGGAAAGTGAGTGACCTGCGGCACAGCAGGCCCACAGCTCCAGGAACGCGGGGCTGGCCACGGGTCTCTGGGGTGACCTCCAGGCTGGCCCCAGCCCAGCTCTGGCAGCCCTCACCTGATGTCACACAATGAAAGCTGCCATCTCCCTAGTGAGGAAGCTGAAGACTATGACCTGCCCCAGGCAGTGGGGAAGGAGACACACAGCCCCAGCACCCAGGGAGTCGAGACTCCCCAACTTGACCAACCAGATGCTGACTGGAGCTGCTGTCTTTCTGCAGAACGTGTGGGACATTGAGTGGCAGGTGCCCAGAGGGAGTCTGTAGGAGACGCCTGTCGGAGCAGTGGGCCCAGGGGAGGAGGACAGCAGGGAGGGCCCTGACACCAAGTGGGAAAGCAGCACCCCTTGGAATTGGAAGGTGCCCTTTCCAGTCAGGCAGCCCTGAGATGTTCCTCGGCAGAGGATCCCGGGACTCCCCCAGAGGCCTCAGCACCCACCAGACTGGCAAATGCTAGGCTGCAGAAACTTCCAGAAGGGCCATTGTGAGGGCCCAGCTGTAGGCTGCTTGGGAGAAAACCTGCTGTCCTACCTTCAGTGGCCCAAGTCTGCTGCTGTGGCAGAATCCCCAGACCAAGTAACAAAGGTGGGGGTGTGGTTCTCAAGGCCAAGAAGTCCTGGATCAGGCAGCCACATCTGGCGGGGGCCTCATGCTGTTTCTCGACACTGCAGAAGGTGGCAGCGAGTTTGGGCAAGAGCAGCAGAAGCAAAGCCCGGGGTGCAGTGAGAGGCTCCCAGCACTTCAGCCAGCCCCGTGACCATGAAAACCCAACCATTGCCCTGAGAGCTGTAGTAAAGGACCCCCTAAAGGCTCCACTCCTCCCAATGCCCACAGCAAACACCCACTGCCTCCCAGGGAGCATCTCAACAGGAAGCTGGAGCCAGGAGCAGAGTAGGGGCTCGCCCCATCCTAACCAGCATCTTACCCACTAGGCCAAAACGCCTGCACTTTTCATATATTGCAATGACAAACACAGTTACGTCAACAACTTTGTGAAAAATCAATTAAAAGTAAGTGTATTGCAAAAAATCATTTTGAAATCCATGCATGGGTTTTTCATAATCTGCATTTCCTGTGGACTTTTAAAAACAGATTTATTTAAAAGTCAGGATTACAAAGAGAGCTCTTGCATCCACTGGTTTACTCCTCAAATGGCTGCAATGGCCAGAGCTGAGCCGACCTGAAGCCAGAAGTCAGGAGCTTCTTCTGGGTCTCCCATGTGGTTGCAGGAGCCCAAGCACTTGGCCCATCCTCCACTGGTTTCCCAGGCTATAAGCAGGGAGCTAGATGGGAAGTAGATCAGCTGGGATTCAAATTGGCACCCATAGGTAGCGGCTTTATCCACTGCACCATGGCAGCAGCCCTTCCCATGAAGTTTTTGAAGGCTGTTTAAATTTATGCAGATTTTTTCAGTTTCTGTGTCCATCACAGGACCCTGAACTGCCGCTTGTGGCACCTGCATCTCACGACTGAGTCAGTGTGAGTTCTGCTAGCACACTGTGAAATGCAGCAGAAGAGGGCCCATAGATGTGTGCCCCTGCCACCCAGGGGGAAAGAGCAGCTGGAGTTCCTGGTTCCTGACTTCAGTCCAACCCAACTCTGGCTCTTGTGGGCATTTGGAGAGCAAATCCTTGGATGAAAGATATGCCTCTCTCTCCTGAACTGCCTTTCAAATAAATAAATGTTCTTTAATAAGCATTGGGTCCTGATCAAAACCTAGCTCCTTTAACTTCAAACTCTTAAAAAAAAAAAAAAAAAAGAAAAAGAAAATCCAGTGCTGAAACTACAGGCAAAGTCAAGGGGGTCAAAGTCACGTCCAAGTCAGGGTGTAAACAAAGCACTGTTCATAGGCAGCTCTGAGCTGCCACGTCTCCTCTGACCCTCCACTTCCCACTGGCTGGGGCTCAGCCTGGCCCCACCTTCCTATCACTCTCACCCAGACCTGAGGGCATGCCCGAGACTCTGGGCCAGAAGGAATCCAGGGCAGCAGTGTTTTCAGAACGCTCCCATCCCATCCTCCTCACTGACCGTGCCTCACACACACTAAGATCGGCTATGAGCTTGCCCGATGGACTGGCACACCTGATGAATGGAAGTCAAGGGAGGCCACGGGGTAATTGCTGACTCTACACTGGCTTTCTCCACGGCTGGAGGCAGGTGGAGGACCGGAGGCCAACCCTGAAGCCCTCTGCCTTGCTATCCTGGAGTTAGGGTTGTGCTCAGGGCCTGGATAGATGGTGTCCTTTGAAGAATGAGAAGTGGCCCCAGCCTGGATGGAGAAGCCCACTTCTGAGATCAGTGAGTCTTGGGAGAGAGTAGGGCAGCTGGGTTTTTCTTGGCAACCACCTTGCCTGGTGATTCTGCACCCAACAGAGCTAAGACCACTCAGAAGGCAAGCTAAAGAGAACAGGTGGATGACAGGAACAGCATCCTGTCTGAAGCATCATTCTTTATTTTCTATATTGATGTCTGTATCTGGGGCCAGGCTAACTGCCCCATTCAGAGTTAGCCAGACCTTAGCAATGCTCTGCTAGTTGCTAACCCAGGGCCCATGCTCCAAACCACCTTCCTTATCTGGTTCTCACATGTGCCGGGGAGGCAAAATTCCCCAGCCCCGATCACCTGCGTCCACAGGCAGGCAGACTGCTGAGATCATTCAAGCCAGCCGCTCACCACACACCCCCCGAGGCTGCCAGGCTGGTCTCTCAGTAAGCACAAGCAGGGCTCCAGCCCCTACTCTCCTTGTTCCCGCCACCTCTCCAGTAGCCCAGCATGGAAGGACTCCTCCTCCTCTTGGGAACTAACTAAGCTCTCAGTGACAGGCGGCCTCCTTCCAAACCCTTGGCCTCACCCTGCTGGATAACAGTGAGACCTATAGTTCCTGGAAATACAACCTCCTCCGGCCTACAGCACATATTTCCCTTCTGCTTTGCTCTGGGCTTGGCTTTCCAACGTACGTGCTCATTAGTATGTGTGTTGAAAGAAGTGCTTCAGCAGAAATACGCATTTACTTCAGATCAGCACGCAATTCCTCAGAATGGAATGTGCCCTTCTGGGATGCTCTTCCAAAGCCTCCTGGGCATCCATCCACACGAGGCCACCGAGAATCTGGGTGCTCAGAACGTACTGTCAGGGGTTTGGTTGCCTGGTAGCTTAGGGCTTGTCCTACTTCCTGGAAATAGGAATTAGAGAGGGCTTGGATTACTGATAGGGAGACCACACACTTGTCCATTGGGGCCCCAGCAGAGCCATCACTCACTTGCTGTCCATTTACGAAATCACTGGTATTGGCTGATTTGCATTATCTCTTCTTTCCAAAAGAGGGGCCAAAGCCAAGTGTTTACTTATCTGACTCACCCAAGCATCCTTCTGTACCCAGCCAGGACCCTCTGCTTTCTTCCTGAGACCTTGATACTAGACACCGGTCCACTCCACCAGTCCAGCCCGGGGCCTCCTATCAGCCCTGCCCTGGGCTCCACAGCCCCAGCACCCTTCACTTGGGGTTCCTCCAAGCCAAGCACAGAGCCTGACCAGGAGTCTAACAGGGAGGAGAGACGCCTACCTCTTAGAAGCAGTGGCTTACCCCTTGTCCCCCACACTCCACACTACTGTTATCAGGAGATTCTGCTGGGAGGCAGCAGTGGCCTGGGCCGAGACCCAGAGCCAAAGATACACAATGGTCCAGGTTGTCTTGGCCCTCCCAACTTCCACAAGTGATTGACTGTTTCTGTTACAGACAACTAAAAGGCAAAGCCAGCTGGGAGAAAGAGTAGCCAGGCCAGGGCATATGCAGAGTCAGTGTGGGGGCCTGGGGAGTGAGAAAGGGGACTAGGCTGGAGGGGGCAGGTCAGAAAAGAGACCTCACCTTTCAGTCTCACCCTTAGTTTCAGGGGAAGAGCTCACGATGGTTCCCGGGGCTGCAAGCTCCTTCTCCAAGGGCTCCATCTGCACTGTCAGGGCAAGGACACTGTGCCATGGCAACCTGAATGTAGCTGATTCATTTAGCTCCGGAGGCTACTGCAGTCACCCTGAGCTGAGCTCACGGGCTGGGAAGGCCGGCTGTGAAAGCAAAGGGCTGCCAAGGCTGTTGTCTTCCTCTTGCCCAGACCCTCACAGCATGGGACACCTGGTTCTGGCCACCATTGCTGCCATGGGCCCTCACCAAGGACTTGCGCTTGGAAGCAGACCGCACATACTGGGTACTCAATGATCCACTCTCTCTGCACTTGATCTTCCTGCACCTGGTTAGCCTACCCTGCCCCCAGCCTTCTTTCATTTTGTTATCATCAACACTGCAAACTCCTTGTCCACACAACATGGGTCTCTGCTTACCACAGAGCCTGTTGAGCAGGAGCCAGGCAGGTATGGAGTTGGGGGGATGGGTAGGGGAGGCACTCTGGCACATAGAACTTCAGGTGGGATTTTATCACAGTGCCAGAGGGTTCACATTTCCTAGGGGTTTCCCCAACTTCCTTCTGGGACACCGCAAGTGCACTCATTGTGTTTGCTCTTCTGCTTGTTCTGGATGGTCGGGAGGCTGTGGGGTCAGGGGTGTGTGTGTGCATGCCTGCGTGTGTAACAGATGTGTCTTCAGACCTGAGTAACGTCAGGGAGGCTACGGGATGAAACCAAGTCAAGTGCACCTTGTTTGGGCTCAGAGGGGTGCAGTGGTTCCTGGACAAGATTGGGAGAAGCTCCTCCCCTCCCCCCCAGGAGAAAACTAGCGAGGCACAGGGAGCATTCTGGGTGCCTGAGCAAAACTTATGCGGAGGGGGAGAGAAGCAGAAGAAGGAGAACAGATAAGCATTTGCAGGGTCCCCCTGCTGGAAGCTTCCTCATAGGGAGAAGAGGCATTGTCTAGAACTCCGGTAGCTAAAGGAATATGAAGGAGAGAGAGCTGCTGGGACACACATTACAAAATGCAATGCTGAAGCAGGAGCTGGAGTGGCAGGCTTGCAAGCCACCACAGGCCAGCGCTGACTCTGTATGGGCCACACTGCCAGGGCTCAGCGTTAGAGCCATGGTCAGAACAAGCCCTCGAGGACCACAGCCCCACCCTGCAGGGTCAGCCCATCCCTGGGCTGTTCTGCAGGGACTGACCCTGCCGCTGGGCCTGATTTCCAGAGGCAGAGAGGTGGCAGGAAGGTTCTGCCAACTTCCTTTGGTCAATGGACCCCACATTGGGCTTTACACAGGGGTTCTACCTCTGCTCTGCCTCCCTCTTGACCTCTCTCACTGCAACCCCCAAAGTCAGAAGCATGACAAACCTAGAGCCTGGGGGTCACCACTAAGTGGTCACAGCCTGGGGAGGGACTGTGCAGTTGCCATTTGCTCCCCAAATCCCAGACGAAGGCTCAGTGGGGGTGAGCCAAACCCTGAGGCCCCAGTGGTCCACACTGGGGCAGCTCTGTGGGCACACTTAGAGAAATCTCAGTCAAGGGGGTGTGTTGTTTTGATGTCAGAAGTATAGGAGACAGGATGCCTGCCAGCTTTTAAACACCAGGCCAGAAGCCACTGCCTGGCACATCCTAGGGCTTTAATAACGGGCCTGCCCGTTCCCATTAGCATACGTTGAGTTTTAGTTCAATAATAGCTTCTGCTCCAATGCTAGAGTGAGCGAGCACTTACTACTTTATTACTTAGCAGCAGTGTCTTCTTTTTAAGTCATATCAACGTACCTTAAACCCAGGTGGGTCTCTCCCTGATCAAGGCAGGCTCCCTGTTCCCATGCAAATTCACCTCACTAAGACCCCTGCTCTCCGACTTTTTTGAACAGATTTTCTCCTTTTGGAGGCTGAGAGGTCCCTGAACCCAGAGCCCAGGGATCCTTTTCTGGCCCTCAGTTGGACACTGGTCTACCCCAATCTACCCAGAGCCATGGCAGGAAGAAGGCAGTGCATGTTACAGGTAGATCTTATGTCTATCCCACTTCGCACTGACTTGCTCAGGTACTTTACCAAAGTCGGTCCTCTGCCACTCCACACGCCACACTGCATGTGGAGGGACGCCGGGCATGGGCCCTCAGCTTTGTTCCTCGGCTTTGCCATGTCTCCCTGCAGCGGCATGACCTAGCCAACTAGTGAGCCCCTGCTAGCTAAGACCCTGCTGTTATGCTCACAAGGAGTAGGTCAGGACTGCCCCTAAGACACCAGCACAGCTGCAGCTGGCAAACAGCCTTCCTCAATGCAGTCTGCCAAGCTAGCCCTAGGACCCACCTGTGCGGATGCAGACCCACCCCCACCAACAACAGTTCCCTTCCCAGACTCCCCTTTGCCCAGGGTTCCACTGGCCCCGGCCCCCTCCCACACCTGCAGGTGTTGCAGAAGACCCTTGAAACCAGCCCATCTCGGGGAAACTTCTCCCCAGGGAGCACAGCACCGAGGCAGGTGGCTCCTGAGGCTGCTGAGCTTCACTAATACCAGTGGGTCAGAGACAGAAGGAGAGAAAACGGCTTTGGAAAGCAAGGCTGCACAGCCCCGGTAGCTGCTTTCCCACCAAGCAAGGCACATTCTCGGTTGTTCATTCTAACTGGTCGCTACTACAGGATCTACCTAGAAGTAGAAGGGAGCAGCCACTAGCAAGAGCCACTGCGTGGGAGGGTGTCCGTGACACACACCATGCTGTGGGGTCCCTGCAAAGGCTCTGCCCACGGGTGGAGTGACAAGGGGGCGAGATCCTACCAAAAAGGCCGTGGGGCTCCGACTGGCGCCTCTCTGCGCTCCGGTTCTGCTGCTTGTGTTTCCTGCTGCCCCTGAGACTTCCAAAGCGCTTCATGGGTCACGGTGGCCACAGGAGTGGTGACAGGCGAGCATGTCAGGACTTCCAGGACTGGTGTCCCCTCGGGGTGGCAGGGAGCTGGGAGGGGTGCAGCACCCCACAGCCACGAGAACTCCAGGGGCAGCCCGTGCTCAGCTGCCAGTCAGCGTGCTCTCCCTGGGGGTGCCTTCGGACAAACGTGGGAGAAGGTAGCAGCCACGGTCCACACAGGGTGATTCCACCACTGCTTTCCCCACTCGTGGCCGGGCAGTTGCAACTGGAGTGCCGGGGCCCCAAGCTGTCCTTAAGTAGGCAGGAGGCTGCCCTGAGGCAAAAACGCAACTTCAACTTCTTTGCAGGGCATTTGTTTATGTAGCTAAGGTCAGCCACTCAGATACACTTCAGTTTCCCCCCCCCCCCCTTGCAATTAAAAGAGGAGGGACGACTAAACAGGCAAAGGCGGCACAAGCTGTTCGTCATGTGCAGCTTTGCATGATGTCTCTTTAAAAAGACTGTAAAAGGAAACCACCCGGCACAGCCGCCCATTGGCCGCAGCGCATTCCCATTAGGACATGACATCACACCACTATTTTGATTCATGTGTTCCAAGGGCTCCGCGCGGTCAGAAGCCTCCCGCTGCTGCTTGGAGAAGCCACAAGACCATGGGCTTGGAAATCGCTGAGTCGACTTTGGCTCCTGCTCTGCGCCCCTCGGGGAATGCTGTAAGATCATCTTTTAAGTAGGGGAGCAGTGCGCCTGTGGAGCTGCCAGGCACTCTGCAAGTGCGTCTCCTGAGCTCTGGGCTCAGAGCTTAGAGGCTCCAGGCCCCCCTCTTCCCCTGCGCATGGGAAACAGGCTCAGAATGGCACTGTGGCTGGCAACTGCCACCAGCAGGGCTGGGATCCTAATCTCTGTGACTCTTCGGCCAAATATCTGATCTGATCAAACAAAACATAAAGCTTTCAGTTCGTACGTGCTCTGCAACCTAAAACCATAAAAACACTAGACAGAAAAAAAAAACACTAGACAGAAAAAAATGCTTTTTTTTTTTTTTTTTTTTGTGCGGCAGTGCCTCTAGACTACATGGAGGTTAGCTCCTCTGCTACTGACCAGCTTTGTGACCTGCAAGCATCAGTTTCCCACTCTGGGAGCCAAGACAAGACCAGGTTGTTTCAGGGTTTGGTCCAGTCCCAACAGCCTGAGCTTCTGAGAGTAACACAACTGTGCAGATCCTGCCTGAATGACCACAAGAGAATGAAGCTCTGTCAGATCAGCTATATAATAACTCCCAATTAAAGCTCAGAGCCTTTTTGGTCCTGGCTGCCCACGAGGGTGGAACAGCCTCTCAAGCCCACAGTGCTGTCACTTTCTTGAGCGCTACTGTCCACGGTTCCCCCTGGGGAGGAGGGCCTAGAGAGAGGCAATGAGGGGTCAATGCCAGCCCTATACGACTCAGCCTGGAGTCACACACAGATGCCACCCAGCTCAGGGACCCTCCTCTCTGCCTTCGGGCCCTGCTCTCCTTTCCTCATCCCCTTACCCCTCCTTCCACCCCAGTGTCTTTGCAGTCACTGAATCCTTGCAGAGCTAAAGGTGGGGCCTCCAAGCTAGAGCAAATGGTAGGGGTGGTGGTGGTGTCAGGGAGACCTTTTGCTTTAAGGGAAATCTACTTCTGGTGGAATCTGCCCAAGCAGGCTGAGGCCCCAACAATGAAGTTCTACAATTGAACTTCAGAGGAAGGAAACCCTGGACCCTAAGCTCCTGCCCCACATTTGTCACCGCCAGAGGGCCTCCCTCTGGTCAGAATCCACAGCAGGCTTTGGCCAGCGCAGGTGTGGCTGTTCTGACCCTGCAGAGCTGGGGGACACCGGGAGCAGCCTGCCCTACCCACCAGCCCCAGCCCCACGGGACTGGAAGAGCTGTATGGCCACATCCTGGCCGAGTGGGTCAAGAATCCATGCTCTTGACTTCTCTCCACAGTTTTGCTTTATTCTGAGCGCCAACTATGTGCTTGGTGCCGGATTGGATTGTTGCAAGGTCAAGAAATGCTTTAGGATCTGACCCCATCCTTAGAAACCTGTTTGAGCCAACCCTACTCTCCCACCCTGGACTCCCGCATTGTTCCTTGGGGAGCCCTTGGCTCCAGCCACTTGTCCACTGGCCTGCCTCCTTCTTGCCCTCGATTTCCACCCTTGCCTGCTCAAGTCCGGAGCAGTTTTCATGGCCCAACTCGGAGGACACTGCCCTCTCCTCAGGGGAACCCTCATTACTTCTGGAAAAGGGGACTTTTCTCCTAGTATCTGTGTTAAAATGTCCCATACCATGGAGGAAACTGGGGACCCCAAAAGG
Organism: Ochotona curzoniae; assembly: GCF_017591425.1. Taxonomy (NCBI): domain Eukaryota; kingdom Metazoa; phylum Chordata; class Mammalia; order Lagomorpha; family Ochotonidae; genus Ochotona; species Ochotona curzoniae. Next base: position 19,687,976 of record NW_024467095.1, on the reverse strand, counting down.
GGAGGAGGCCCAAGCACCCAGTAAGGTGCCTGCATGCAGGAGGAGCTCCCTGGTCCCTCTGCCCACCCTCCAGCCTGCCCTTGCTGACTGAATGAGCAGCAGTCAAAGGCTCCTCCCCCTGCTTCCTATGAGGGACCAGCAGGGGTGGGGGAGATGAGCTGAGGCTGAGTTTTACATTTTACACCCCACCTTCAGGTCACTCTGGCAAGGCTGCACTGCCTCCCCAGGAAGGCCGTTGCTCCCTCACCTGTTGGGTGTGGCCCTGGAGCTCATCATGTCCCCTGGTTGAGGAAATAAGCCTGTATTCAACTCTCCTAAGTTCAATGCAGTCCTCTTTCTTAGTGGGACTGATGAGTAAAAACCATGAACCAGGACACCAAGCAGGTCATGTGCCCAGTGAATTGCCACATGGGTGGGAAAGCACCAAGCAACAGCTCCAGATGCCAGCTGCTGGATCAGGTGGTGTGATCCTTGGCAAGTGGACAGATCGGACACTATGTGTCATCTGTACACAGCGGGACAAGATCTGTTCAGCTAGCTCCAGTAAAGGGGACCTTGATTGGTGTTGGAGGGTTGCAGGGTGTGGCAATGTAGGGAGCCACCAGCCCTGCCCAGTCCAATGGCCGAGGAGGGACAAGTCAGGGATTCCCACTGCTTGCTGGGTCCCCCAGTACATGAAGGGATTACCCTTACTCCTAAACATTTATAAGTAACCTCTGAATTATGATTAAACTCTGAAAAAGATGCAACAAATAGGTTTTGAAGTTTCATGTTGAAACTTTAGAAAAATCAATTTATCTTTAAAAAAATGAAACTATTCTCCCAATTTAAAAAATACATGAAGACACAAAGCAAAAGACCTTTAAACGAGGACTGCTGAATAAATACACCAGTGAGGAAGAGAAATACCTAATAAAAAGGAAAATGAAAAGGGCTTTATGACAGCAAGGGCGTTTGGTGGGAAACGCCCACAGTTCGGATCAGAGGCCCTGGGTTGAAGGCCTGGCGCCACTTCCGGTGGCAGCTTCCTGCGGATGCACACTCGGAGAGACAGCGGTGATGGCTCAGATGCTGGCGCCCTGTCTCTGGGTACGGTGGCTCTGGCTGCTGTGGGCATCTGGGGAGTGAACCAGCAGAAGATTCTCTCTTTCAAGTAAATAAATTTTTTAAAAGGATTTATTTTATTTTTATTGCAAAGTCAGATATACAGAGAGGAGAAGAGAGACGGGAAGATCTTCCCGTCCGATGATTCACTCCCCAAGTGACCACAACAGCTGGTAATGTGCTGATCCGAAGCCAGAAGCCTGGAACCTCCTCCGAGTCTCCCATGCAGGTGCAGGGTCCCAAGGCTTTGAGCCGTCCTCGACTGCTTTCCCAGGCCACAAGCAGGGAGCTGGATGGGAAGTAGAGGTGCCAGGATTAGAACTGGCACCCGTATGGGACCCCAGCGTGTTCAAGGTAAGGACTTTCGCTGCTAGGCTACCGTGCCCTGCCCTCAAGTAAATACATTTTTTTAAAGTGTTGAACCATAAATAAAAAAAAATGTTTCATCTAAGCCAATGTAAGGCTCTCGTGTTATAGAATATAGTATGTAGAAAGAAAGAGTATTTCAAAGTGTAGCGCCTAAAAGCGACTGAGTTTAAGCTCCTGTGGTAAATCAACAGAAGTACAGGCAAGCCTAACGATGTGTACTCGGGTTCTGTGGTCCTTCCGTCAACACCTCATGATTCCCCTGTTAGCAGACGCACTGTGCAGTGGCTGCCTGAGAGGATTAGGTGCTATGAAGAATTCAAAGATACTCCAGTCTCTCCAAAGAACCACATATTCATCAGTAAAGTAATAACTCCGACTTACTGAGTACCTACCAAATGCTGATCACCTTAAGGGATTACTTTATTTCACTGTTCCCGCAAGACTGCAATGCACACTTCGGCAACACTACTTCATTTTAGGGTAAATAATGAGAGCCAGAGAAGGAGTTTGTCTAGGATCACACAACGGGTAAGAACACAGATTGAGACAATCTAAACATGATCTGTTTGCCTTCCAAGTTTACATCTTTGCATTGTACTATACCTTCTCACCTGCATTGGAAACTTCAAAAGTAAGTCAAGAGTCAGAAAGCACTCGGCTGACCCATACCCCTACCTGAGGGTCGCTGAGCATGGAGGGGATTTGGAAGGGAAATTGTTTAATACCTTCTCACTTTCAATTTTTGATCTTTAGGCTGGGAAGTGGAGAGCTGAAAGTCTTGATTTGCATCCCAAGTCATGGGGCCATGACAGGAGCGAGAAGGTGTGGTGACTGGAGAAGGGGGTGCACCTTGCATTGGGAACACCCGGCTGACTGGCTCACCGCCCCCGCCCCACCCCTGCCGGCACGCTTCTGAGCTGCTGTGCACACACTTGGGAACGCCACTGAACTTCTGCTCAGCTCTGCTCTCTAGGTCAGAGTTTAGCATCTCTGCAGCAGGAAGTGAGAAAGCAACAGCTCCACAAAGTGAAGACAAGACCTGCCCGGCTCCTGGAAAGCCACTGTTACTGAGCAGAACCTCATGGCAGAGTTGGGCCAAGTCAGCAAAACCCCTAATATTTCATCCCTGTTTCTGGAAGGTTTGAGTGGGCAGAGCTGGTGAGCAGGGTAAGTGTGGCTTTAAGAAAACCTGGAGGAGTCCAAACACCACAGCCTTCACAGTGGGCGTGGATCTTTCCAGACACCTAACTGTACCCTGCTCAAAAGCCTCTTCTAGGGCCAGTTTTCCCCAAGGGCACAGGGAAACCCAGCGGGGACACTGGATTTCAGAGCTCCGGGGGTAGGGTGCTGGCAGGCGTGGTGAGCCTTTTCAGGGTAGCACATTCTCCAATCAGGGCCCTGCTTAAGCCACCCCCCAGCAGGTGGTGTGCACAGGTGGCTTTCTCACCATCCCTGGGATCTTTCCATTTGACTCACACATAATTGGGTGTTTCTTAAATGGGTGACCAAGTTTGTTGTTGTTGTTTGTTTATCAACACTGATGCACTGGGAGACGTGGTGCTGGCAGAGCATGTCTGATTTCTGGGCTGTTGGAGGGGCTCATCCCCTCCCTGAGAGGACTGGCCCTCGGACAGCCCTTTCTCCAGTGTCCCTGACTGTAGGTCCCAAGTGAGGCGTGGCGAAGCCTTGGCCACACAACAGATTGTCACCGGCGGGGCACCTTCCATCCTCACATATTTTTAGGATGAGGAAATGCTGCAAAAAAGCAATGAATGGCTCCTAAGATGGAACAGTATTTTGAAGTGTGTCTCAAAAGGGCCGGACCCTTTCTGGATCACACTTTGAGAGCCAAGTTCCTGGCTGGTGTTGAGAGAAAAGCCTGGAACAGGATCAAGCGGCTAGGATGACACGCTCCTTGTCTAGTGCTGTCCATCCACACGTGCCCGTGACGTGGAGTCACAGGCAACTCCAAACGTGCTCCTTATGGGACGGTGGTTTTTGCCATTGTTATTGTTCTTTTAATTTTTTACCTATAAGCCAGTGTTCCATGGCTGGAAAAATGAAATGGTGTTGGAGGGTACCATCTTGAGACCTCCCATTACTTGACTTTATTATTACTCTTTGGGGTTCATTTTCTCTCCAACTAGACTGAAAGCTCCCTGCTAGTAGGGACAGTGTCGATGGCAGGAATTCCCAGGAGCTGCAAGATGGGTCAGGGCACAGCACGCTGGTGGGTGCTTTCTGCTCCCCAGGTCCCTCGGGGGCAGAGTGGTTTGTCCTAGGGTTATATTAACCCACTGTCCTGGAGCGAAGGGAGGGCACTGCAGTGGGGCTCCTGCTCTTGTCTGGGCTCCCACCTTGATTAGTCACAGCTCTGTACCCACTGTAAGGGGCAGCCACAGCAGCAGGGCCAAGGACTCCAACAGGAAGTGGGGTCAGGAGTGTTGGGATTCAATCAGATACGCTGGCCTGTTTGCATCTGGATGCTGCAAAGTGTGCCACAGGCAGACTGTCCAACAGGGGCAAAGGAGAGGTCAAAGGGCTGGTAGGCTGGAGGGCAGCCCAGGCAGTTCCCCTCAACTTCTGTGTGCATGAGAACAGGGCTTTTGCTGTGCCTACTTGCTGTGAGCTGTACTGACACGGCACTCCCCGGAGACTGGTGTCCACCCAAGTGTGAGTAAGGCACTGAGTCACAGAGGGTCTCCACTGGTTCCTGGTGGGCCATGGGCCCACAGTAGCAGGCTAAACACAAAACCCCCTCTTATCCCAGTAGCCAGTCCTAGTTTAGGCTCCAGGTGGGAGGCCTGCCCAGGTTGTCACCTTGTGAGTGTGACACTTGGTCTCAGGCAGATACCAGAGTGATACTGAGAGTCTACTTGTCCTCTATCCCCACAGTGGTGGCAGCAAGTGACTCTGAGAGCTGAGCCCTTGTCCATCTGGCTGGGCGAGGCACAGGACAGGGCAGCACATGGAACATCCACACGTCAACTCCCTGGAAGCCTACCTCTGGACTGTCAAACATACTCAGGTCACATTTTAACAAACATCCCAACCTTCCTCTTCAGCGAAGCCACTGTGGGTGCTGAGTGATGTGTGGCCATGAACTTTCTCATTAAGGTTGCCACGGTAGGCCTGCCTGGGAGCAAACCAGCCAAGAATGAGAGCAGATCATTCTTGCATGCACCTGCACCCCTCCACCACAGGATGCGGCATGCCTAGGCACAAGACCGCTGAGGCCTGTGAGCTCCACACAGCAGAACCAGCCTGGCTGACCGAATGCCAGGACCATATGGGGCAAGGACAGCCCATCTGCACAGAGTGAAGAGACTTCTCCAAAACATTTTCCAAAACTCTTTTCAACAGGCGGTGACATGGGGTGGCTAGTCTCTGCTCTCCAAGAAATACAAAGGACCAGGCGATCAGAGGCATTCCAAGATGCCAAGGTCAGGGAGGGGGAGCCAGGTGTAGAGATGCCAGCTTCGCTGTGGCTCCCTCTTTCACATTGTTGGAATGCCGGAGAAGTAGATAAAGACGAAGTTGGCTCTTAGCCCTGTGAAGGTCACGAGGCAGTACCTGGAAAGCACTGTGCCCCTGCTGCACTGCGCTCCAACACCATCTCCTTACGCAAGAGGGGGCAGCTCCCCTCAGGAGCCAACAAGTGCCAGCTTACACCTGCTAGAGCTCTCCCACGGGTTGCAAAATACTAGGTCATATTTCATGGAAAGTTCTAAAGGTCAGGTCTCCGCACTTGACTCTGATTGCCAGGCCACCTCCTTGGAACCTCCCCAGGATGGTGACTGTGTTGTGTGGGGCTTGAACTCTGAGCAGCACCCCACCCCCTATATGAGTCAGGCACCCATGCTGGCTCCTGAGTGTCACCCAGCATACTCAGAGTCATGCAGGGCCTCGTGGCACCCATGGGAACAGGATTCAGAGACTCCGGGTGACCAGAAGGCAACCATTTAGGCACAGAACTACCTCAGGGCAGATCACTGATTGTCAGTAACCACAGCAGAATTGCAATTTAAAACCACAGGAAAATGATGGAAAAGTAAGAAACAATGTCAATCACTGCTTCCAGCTTGCCAAAGTGCAGTGTTCCCAGAGTAGTAAATCCCTAAAGACATTTACAATTTTGAGGGGGTGGGACAGCAAGATAGCTCAACTAGCTAATCATCACCTCCAAGTGCTGGCATCCCATGTGGGCACTGGTTTGTGTCCCCGCTGCTCCACTTCCCATCTAGCTCCCTATTTGTGGCCTAGGAAAGCAGTGAATCATGACCCAATGCCTTAGGACCCTGCACCCTTATGGAAAACCAGAAAGAAGCTCTTGGCTCCTGGCTTTGGATTGACTCAGTTTAGCTCCGGTCACAACAGCCACTTGAGGAGTGACCAACGAATGGAAGATCTTTCTTTCTGTCTCTCCTTCATTTTGTAAATCTGCCTTTCCAATAAAAATAAATAAATCTTCAAAAAAAAAAAAATCCTAAGAGGGCCTGATGACCTAATGGCTAAATCCTCACCTTGCATGCTCTGGGATCCCATGTGGGTGCCAGTTTGTGTCCTTGCTGCTCCACTTCCCATCCAGCTCGCTGCTCATGGCTTGGGAAAGCAGGGATGAAATGAGGTCAAACAGTAGACATATCCCAAACCCTGTGGTTCCAAAAAGCAGCCTAGGAAGTAGGCTCAGTGAATGCTATGTGTCTCAACACTCCTCGCAGGCAGCGCTGCCGGAGAGCTGAGGTCACAAAATACTCGATGGCTGGCCGCCTGGGCATGGTGCTGAGAAGGCAGAGGTTGCGATCCCCAGGGTCAGCCTCGCCTGTAAAGCCCTGGAACTTGCAGTTGGAGCCCCACACGTGGGCAACCGTGGGCTTCCACAGAGAAATCAGGAACAGCGGTGCAGAACTCTGCTCCTCAGACAACCACTTGGAAGCCCATCACTTTGCTTCTTGAGGGAACGAATGGACTTTCCTATTTGTGATTTGCTCCTGGTGACCACATACACAGAAATGGATTTATCAGCAGGAAATGGTGATGGGAGAGGGGATGGGTGCTACTCGAGGCACTGGTACCGATCGCCCTTGGCCGTGAGGTGGCCTGAGGTGAGGGACAGGAAGTGTGTGAGGAGCTCAGGGTCCTGTGCTGCAGGGTATCGTCTTTATATCCTGTGGTGGCTGCAGAGTCCATGGATGATGGTGTAACCAAAATAAGGACCCAACACCCTCTGCCACGAGCAATGTTTTATTTAGTCTTGTTTGAGTAGGAAAACTGCAAGGTGCATCTTACGCATCTTAAAAATCATAAATGTTTTGGTACCTGATGGCTTCAAGTCTTAGATATCTAGATTGTGTGGCCGGTTCATTCCCTCAGGTTGACAATATAAAAAAGGATTCTGTAACTCGGATTGCTCATCAACGTTAACTGGCAGCACTGCAGGTGTGTCAGACACGACGTTACTCCGTGAAGCACCACCTCCAACTCCTTCCTGTTGAAGGTGCCACTTTCAGTAGGGGTGACAGCGTCAGGAGAAAACCAGCTCTTGGGAAAAGGTCAAACTCCCACGTTTCCTAGACAGCACAGATACACTCACAAGGCACAGAGCGGGGAACAGTGCACTGTTCTATTAAAACTTCATAGGGATTCTTAGACAAAAAAGCTCTCACTAGGCAATAAGAAGCAATGATGGGTTCATTTAGAGGAAAAAAGAGAAAGGAGGGGACACTGGTGAAGGCATGGGGTGCGGAAGCGAGCTGTCTCATCACCCACTCCAGCAGGAGAAAGCATTTTGCACTGTCTGATGCCTGAACAATGTGAATGGACCACTTCACCCACAAGTAAAATGCAGAGAGGAGGGAAAAGGCAGACAAGCAAACAGAATATAGTCCATGGCAGTGACTGGACATGGCAGAGAAAGCCAGCACGGTGCCATCTCAGTGCCAACAAAGCAGGTCGAGAAGCACATTGAGCCTGGGAACCAGAAGAAGGGCGTCCATGCCTGGCCACCTAGCTCTCACCCTCATTTCTGTCCAGGGGCAGAGACAGGAGGTTGACCTTTCACAATGGCAACCTGAAGAGGATTTGCCACTGATTCTCCAGAGTGCTCCAGCTCAGTCTTCAGGCTTCTGGGCAGCCTGGGGCTGGTCCCAGTTCTTTGCAGCATGAGAGGGAACGCAAGATCAAATCAGCCTCTGACACCATGGCAGGCAAGCCACCGGGAGCTAAGGAACAAATCCCATGTTGAGGTTTTCATCATTAAAACCTTATTGCCATCAAAGCTAAACTACTCTGTGCACCAAGATTATTATTAGGAGAATGACAGCTTGGGTCTGGTGTGATGGCTCAATGGCTAAATTCTCGTCTTGGATGCACTAGGATCCTATATGGGCACTAGTTCATGTCCCAGCTGCTCCACTTTCTATCCAGCTCCCTGTCTGTAGCCTGGGAAAGCAGTGGAGGATGGTCCAAAGTCTTGGGACCCTGCACCTGTGGGGGAGACCCAGAAGAAGCTCCTGGTTCCTGGCTTTGGGTAGGCTCAGCCCTGGCTGTTGCTGCCACTTGGAGAGTGAGCCAGGCAAATGGAAGATCTTCCTCTCTGTACCTCCTGTCTTTCCTTCTCTCCGTAAATCTGCCTTTATGATACAAGGAAATAAGTTTAAAAGAGAGGGAGAATGATAACACAGAGAACAGGAGAAGACATTTGCAGATCTCTCTCTCTCTCTCTCTCACACACACACACACACACAGTGTGTCTGGCATCTGGAATTAGAGGGCTCCCACCAATCAGTGGATGACGTAAGAAAGAAGATACTTGGTGCTTCTATTCTAGAGAACTTCAAGGCACAACCACATCATGGCCACGGTTTTGCTTTTTGACCAGACAGTAACAACTGGCAAGGACATAAAGAAATCGGAAACAGTATACATTGCTGGTGAGAATGCCAACAGTGCAGCCACTGCGAACAACAATGTGACAACAGCAAATTAAACATAGAATTCCCACATGGCGCAAGAACACCATTCCTAGACGTGCCTACCCAAGAGAACTGAAAACAGGCGTTTAAACAACTTGTACACAAATGCTCACTGTGGTAGCATTCCCGAAAGTCACAGCGTAAACAACCCAGATGTCCAACAACGGAATAAACACAATGCAACCTATTCAGATAACAGAATAGTACTTAGCTGTATACGGGAACGCAAAATACTGACACACGCAACAACATGGGCGGAACTATAAAACGGCAAGCTAAGGGCCAAAAAGCAGCCACCAAAGGCTTCGCATCCTATGACTCCTGTCGGCAAGCTCTCCAGGAGAGGCCAATCCGCAGAGAGAGAAAGCAAATCAACAGCCGAGGAGCTGCGGGGAGGCGTGATGAGGGCTGACACCAGGGGGGCTGGGCTCGCCCAGCTGAGGAAGTAGTTCTGACAAGGCGAACGAACTTCACGTCAAACGGTCAGGGTGAGAAACGACACGCGCTGTGTGTTTTCTTCTAATGGAAGAAGTTACATGGAGTCTACAAATTTGAAAGGCCAACAGGGGTAAATTCTTCGACAAACTGGCTTTCTAATGATGGCTTGGTAAGAACCACTCTTATCTCCAGGGAAGCTGGAGCTTGGGTCTTGTTATTTTCTTTTGAAAGATTTATTTTAATTTTTATGGGAAAGGCAGATTCATATAGAGAAAGAGAGACAGAAAGATCTGTCCACTGGTTCACTCCCCAAGTGGCTGCAATGGCTGGAGCTGAGCCAATCCGAAGCCAGCAGCTTTTTCTGGGTCTCCCCCGCACAGGTGCAGGGTCCCAAGGCTTTGGGCTGTCCCCTGCTGCTTTCCCAGGTCAGAAGCAGGGAGCTGGATGGGAAGTGGAGCAGCTGGGATACGAACCGGAGCCCATCTGCAATCCTGGTGTGTGCAAAGTGAGGACTTTAGTCACTAGACTATTGCACCGGGCCCTGAGATCCTATTTCTAAGCATGATCTGCTACTAAAAGTCACGTGTGGTCTTGGAATGATGGCTGACTCCAGCACTAAAGATGACGGGGCAGAGCAAGGACACAGACACCGCCTGCAGAGCTTCCTGCTGCTCAAGGCCAGGGTAATCTGAGCTCCGTAACATGGTCACAACAAATCCATGAGGCCACACACACTCTTAAAATAGAATCCCTACTTGGGCACCAGATGCTAAGCTTCTGTCCACAGCGCTGGCATCCCACATGGGTGCCGGTTCATGTTCTAGCTGCTCCACTTCCCACCCAGCTCCCTGCTTGTGGCCTGGGAAAGCAGTCAAGGAAAGCCCAAAGCTTTGGGACCCTGCAACCGCGTGGGAGACCCCGAAAGAAGCTCCTGGCTCCTGGCTTCGGATTGGCTCAGCTCTGGCTGTTACAGCCGCTTGGGCCGTAAACCAGCGGATGGAAGACTTCTCTCTCTGTGTAACTCTGCCTTTGCAATAAAAATTTAATAAATCTTTTAAAAGGTAGAGTGTCAGTGCAGGATTCATGATAAATTTAGCCTTTTGGTGCTCACCGTGGTAGTCATTTATTCAGAAATCACCGACTGAAGCTTATAACTGGCAAAGCAAAAGCTGACGAGAAACGGAGATACTTACATCAACGCACTGATGGGTTACAACAAGTTCTGTCACAGCAGCCAGCTCCCTCAGCCGAGGGAGCGAGTTCGCGTCCCCACGGAGGGGCCTCGGCGTCCTGGGCTCCCAGCTGGGGCTGCTGTGGGGCGCTGCCACCTGCTGCCCATCACCAGCCGTGCCCCCAGAGCCGCCCGCAGGACGCCTGCGCAGGGACAGGTCTCCGAGAGCCGCGGCTTCGCGAAGGTCACGCCGCGCACGGCCACTTCCGGGCCTCCTGCCGGACACACGGCGGCCGGGCAGCGTGAGCCCGCTTCCAGGAAGGACCCTGAGGAATTCGGGGATGGAGGATGTGACGTCTGCCGCTTCTTCAGGGGTCGGGGGGTGTAGGATAGGGGGAGAGAGAGAGAGAGAGAGAGGCAGGCCAGGGTCTGGAGCACCTGCGTGAGGAGACTGTTCTGTGACTTCTCTCTCTCAGTTTGAAACGGGCCGAATAAAATGTTACTTGTGAAAAGCAGTTCGGAAGTAACAGGCGGCCTGGGCAGTCTCCTGAGGAAGGACCACCCCCGCTCCTGGCCCGAGGACAGGACGAGTCTGTCACTCCAGGGGCCGAGGAGGTGTCTCCCCTGGCAGAGATGTCTCCTCCGGCAGCCCCGCCCAGGTCGCGGCCAGCCCGGCTCCTGCTGCGCGCATGGCAGCCACCAGAGGGCGCCCTCCCCGGCCCGCAGAACTCCACCAGGCGCCACCTCTGGCTGAACTTTTCAGGAAACTGGGATGCCACACATACTTTTCCTTTTTGTGTGGCCAGGCAAGATGAGTCACGTTTTTTCTGGAGTCCGCTCAACCCTGGGGTTCAGCTCTCATCGGCTGCCCTGATCCAGAGAGCTCCAGCTGTAGCGAGAAACCGCAGGCCCCTGGGGCGCTGGCCTTGGCTGGAGGAAGGAGAGGGCTGGGGTGACGGCCGAGAGGGGGCAGCCCTTCAGCCTTGGGAGGCACTGAGCTGTGGAATACAGCTGGCGCCGGCCTTTGGCAACCCAGGGCAAGTCTAGCTGTGCCGGTCATGCTATGTACTTCAGGGCACTGCTGATTTCTGCAAACATCCAGGGCTCAGCACAGGACCCACTGCAGTTGGGCTGGGCTACTGTCTCCCTAGTTTCCAGGCTCCCACCTCCCTTCTTGCACTCCTGAGCGTTCAGCCCCATCCCTACCTGTCCTGCCTTGGCTCTGTCCCACCATCCTTTCCCCTCCCTGACTTCTACCCCGCCTTCCAGGGGCACCTGGCAAGCCAGTAAGGGCCCCACGGAGAGATGTGGAGGACATCTCCCAGAGGTGTCCTGGCCTGGCCTGGGGGGTACCGGGGGTCCCTCCACCTGGAAGACACAGCACAGCATCTGGTCCAGGGACTCTTAGCGAGAGGCACATTCCACATCTTGGACAGCAGAAAGGCCAGGAGGCCAGGCGCTGGCTGGGATACAGTCTGAGGCAGCCAAGGGCAGATGCGGGGGCCGTGCAGGCTTGGCAAGTTGGGATTTTAACCTCACCTTGGACCTGGTATGATGGCTTAGTGAATTTACCCTCGCCTTGTACGCACCAGGATCCCATATGGGTGCTTGTTCATGTCCCAGCTGCTCCACTTCCTATCCAGCTCCCTGCTTCTGGCCTGGGAAAGCAGTACGGGACAGCCCAAAGGCTTGGGACCCTGCATCTGTGTGGAGAGACCTGGAAGAAGTTCCTGGCTTCTGGCTTTGGATCAGTACAGCTCCAGCCATTGCAGCCACTTAGGGAGTGAACCAACAGATGGAAGATCTGTTTTTCCTTCTCTCCGTAAACCTGCCTTTCCAATAAAAATAATTAAATCTTAAAAAAAAAAGACGACACCTTACCTATGGGGGTGGGGGTTGAATAGGGGACTGACGTCATCAAGTTCAAGTTTTAAAAGCAGGAGCAGGCAGTGCCCAGTGGCCAAGTCCTGCCGGCCACCTGCTTCTGTAATGATGCATGGGACCCCAGCTGTGCCCACTGGTTTTGTCTCTGGCTGAGCAGCTGCAAGGAGGACCATGTGGTCCCCACATGTCTTAGACATTCACCTTTGCAGAAAGGCTGTGGGGCCTGCTTCAGGAGAAACCCTGCTTGGCAGAGCAGGGTGGTCTCCCGGGCAGCCAGGCCAGTTCCCACAGGGTGCTCGGGAAGGTCCCGGGCGTCGCCTCCAGGCTTACATGAGGCCTTTCTGGTGCCTCCCCGACTTCCTGCTGCCCTGAGTGTGCTTCTGCCTGCTCGACTTTTGTTCAACATTCTTGCCTGAACCACAAATCCAGAAGCTGGTTGATGCTTAGAAAAGAGGGTATGTGGAGTATGAGGCCGGGGCCCAGCCTGAGCAGAGGCAGGCGGCCTGTGGAGCCCAACCCTGGGCTGCAGCCCTGGGGGTGCACCCCAGGGGGGATCTGTCCCAGGCCCAGAGCTCAGCACCCAGACCCATGTGGCAGAGTCCCGGGGGTCTGGTCTACTCCTGGCCCTTCCCCTGCTCTGTCTGTATACACAGGCTGACCCCTACAAGCAGGATGCTCAGTGCTCAGCTATCTTCTCTGCAGCGCAACAGCATCCTGGCTGGGACCTTGGCCCCTTTGGCTCCTGCTCCTACAGCCGCCGGTTGAGCCTCCAGTCCCCCCCCCCACCATCATCTTGGCCTACCCTCTTGTAACAGAGAAGCAGAGGCTGTGACCGGCCAGGCTTCTCCCCACGCCCCATACAGCCGTGGCCGTATGAACCTATGCAACTCCATCTGTGTTCATGCAGGCAGGACCCCGGGTGGCATGAGATGCTAACTGTCTCCTCCCTCGTGCCTGGCTTACTGGCTTAGGTGGGTCCACCCCTCTGCCCATGGCTCTGCAATCACCAGCGGGGGGCTGAGACCTCCAGGCTGGAGAAGGAAAACTGCTGGCGCCTGACCCCAGGGTTCCCAGACCTGCTCTCTTTTTCGGCACAATAGGCTCTATTGACTGTCCCACGCGGTCACAACGCCTGGTGTTTGTTCTGTGGGGCAAGTTGGAACGGGCACTTCTGAACCCCGGGAAGCCCTTGGCATGTAAATTGAAGACTTGAAGACTCTAAATTAAAGTCTTCAGAGCCCAAGTTCATTCCTCCACACACAGTACAAAAACCTTTGGCGTTTTACGGGAAAGCAGGCTTTCACTGGAAAAATAAACTCAAGTTTCTGGGCTAGAAAGGAAGCCCTGTTTGCAATCCAACGCTGAAGCAGTGGCGTGAAAGGACCCCAGGGTTTGCAAGCGAAATAAACTCCATAAAGCTCATTGGAATTTCAAGGGGGCTCTTAGGGGACCCTCTGCAATGAGTAGGATCAAAGGAGATGCAGGAACCTGAGTATTCTAACTGAACTACTGGAGCAAGTTCAATTCCTTGTGGGTGTTCCAAGTATTCCTGCCTGATCCCAGCCATGAGCCGCTCTGTCTGCCGCCTGGCTGATCCCTGGTGGCTTCCCAGAGCATCCCTCCAGCTGCCTGAGCTTCCCCAATCTGAGCTGTTGCCAGGCATCCCATGCACACCCCACTGGTCTGACCATCTACGAGATAGCATCATCCCAAAGGCCGTCCGGCTCCCGTGCTGTTGAGTTCAGGCCTCCTTGGACACGAGCTTCCATTGCCCCAGCCTAGGGCTCGGCATGTGGGGGGATGCCGCCCCCTTGTGGTCGGTCTGAATACCTTCCTGTGGGTGAAATCCAGCGCAAAAGATCAAGATTGAAGTAGGCCAGACTTAAGGCCACCATGTCTTGAATGTGAGGAGATTCAGTACCTCCTTTCTTCCCTCTCTTTGTGGTTCCAAGTCAACCCAGTGCCCCAAGATGCTTACTGCGGTGTAGGGAGCAAGAAGCTAGCCCACAGACCCTCACAGTGCCTCTGTGACGATGTGGGAATTCATCCAAACCACACGTGATTTCTAAAGGAAAATTATGGTGAGGGTGCAGCATAAAACGAACACAAACCCTGGTGGGAAGCAAGGAAGCCCCCATCCGCACCCTCCCCCCAACGCTGCTCTGAGGACTTTCCTTTCCAGAGCACATGGGTCACCTTCACGTGAGTATGGAGCGGACCCACTTCCTGAAAACCCACAGAGTGTGGGCAGCTGACTCAGGAGGACAGGTGACCTCATCAGGACCACGGGGACTCATGGAAGGACATCCCCAAAGCCCAAAGCCAGCAGTATAATGGAGAACCGACCAGACCCAAAGACAGACATGAGTCCCAGCTCTGTCCTCTGCCTCATGGAGAAGCACTTGTCCAGCAGCATAAAAGAGGGTCAGATCCACATGCACACAGCCGGAAGCCACACCATCCACCTGGGTGCTCAGAAGCAAAACCACGCCACACCATACAAATGATGCCTGCATCTACAGAAACTACCCGAGAACAGCCTGCCCACTCACAACAGGGACCTCCTGAGAGAGCACACACTGGAGAGCCAGTACCCTGAGGACCTAGGGAGCATGCGCTGGACAGCCAGTACCCTGAGGACCCTGAATCCCTGGCCTTCCTTTTCCACCACTCTGGTCTGTTATGCCGTGATTTTTATCCAATCCTCATCTGGTTCCCACCTTGAAAGAGTCATCTAACTAATGTTAAGCTACCACCTATTATACTGGCATCCCTTACGGGTGCCACTTTGAGTCCCAGCTGTCACTGTTTCTATCCAGTTCCCTGCTAATGTGCCTGGGAAAGCTGCGGAAGATGGTCCAGACCCTTGGAGTCCTGTATCTATGTGAGAGACCTAGCTGAGGCTCCTGGCTCCTGGTGTCAGCATGGCTCAGGCCTGGCTGTTGTGACCATGTGCAGAATATCAACAGATGAAATATCTCTCTCACTACTCCTCTGTAACTCTGCCTTTCAACTCAATAAAATAAACAAAACCCCAATGTTCCATCCAGCTGCTGTCCATCCCATCCATGAACTGCTTGTAGGTATAGAGCTAGAAGAAGATCATGAGGGCCCAGCATGATAGCCTAGTGGCTAAAGTCCTCGCCTTGCAGGCGCTGGGATCCCATATGGGTGCCAATTCTAATCCCGGCAGCCCCCTTTCCCATCCAGCTTCCTGCTTGCAGCTTGGGAAAGCAGTCGAGGATGGCCCAAAACCTTGGGACCCTGCACCCATGTGTGAGACCCAGAAGAGGCTCCAGGCTCCTGGCTTTGGATCAGCTCAGCTCCGGCTGTTGCGGCTGCTTGGGGAGTGAATCAACGGACAGAAGACCCTCCTCTCTGGTTCTTTCTCTCTGTATATATGACTTTGCAATAAAAATAAGTAATTTTTTTTTTTTTTTTTGCAAAAAGACAAGTCATACGAACTTAAAGCAACAGGCGAGGACCGCACAGCGGTGTAGGGTGTAGGAGGAGGCCCCTGTCGCACAGGCAAGTGTGGATTCTCTGGTTTTTGTGGAAAGATGAAGCACAGTATGTGTCTGAGTGGCGATGCACCTTCTCCCCTCACTGAGGACCTGCCGCACACACCCCAACCATCACCATGCTGCTGACGGTGCTGTGGACCCCGCTCCCCGTGCACTGGCCCTGCCTGGCTGGCTGGGGTGTGGGGGGTGGGCAGTCAGCAGCAAGCCCTTTAATTTCTCCAGTCTCGTATCCTTTCTACTCCCACTTCCTGCAGGAGATCCCGGCGGGCGTTGTCTGCTCTCTGCCTGACTTCTGGCAGTATCTGTGGGCCACCTGGGGGGCTCCCCCGAGCACTGCCCCCTGGATATGTTAGCGTTAATGAAGCAGCCCATCTGTCCGGGAACACCGGCAGGCAGAGCTTGGGGGCAGTCGGTCTGGTTCTCCCTGCCCCCTGGCACCCACCTGTGCGCTTGCCCACACCAGCCAGACCCGGTCTGGTCTGTGTCTTCTGCCCTCAGCGTCATCTCTGACCGTAGCAGGCTGGCCACCCATTTCCACAGCCTGTGAAGTGAACTGTGCATGTTGGCATTTTTCATAGAAACTGTGTCCTGGGCTGTGTAAGATCTCCATCAACATGTATGTCATTTCCAGAACCTTTGAACATGCTCTTTTTTTTTTTCTTCTGGAAATAGTGTTGGTGCAGATGTAATTAAGATGAGGTCATCCTGGAGTAGGAGGGATCTTCGATCCAACGCAATGTCCTTATAAGAAGAGCAGAGAGGCCCGTGGGAACAGGTGTGGCAATGGCAGTAGAGATGTGAGTAACACATCTCACAAGCCTGGAACACCACGCAGGCTGCTAGCAACAGCAGAAGCCGGCAGAGAGGCATGGAGCAGACAGATCTTCTCCCAACACCCTCAGGTGCACCTTCCCCTGGGACTTCTGGCCTCTGGAACTGTGAGAGACAAGTTTCTGCTGTCCTAAGCCCCTCCAGGTCTGCTAATGCCATCTGCCATCTCCAACATAGGCTTGACGCTACTTGTCAAGGAGCAGGTGGCCTGATGTGGGGGTGACATGTGTGCCTGGTGAGTAATTTCATAACGGCAGGATGCTGCCGAGAAAATGGGGTGTCCTCTAGGACTTTAAAACCTTAGCACTGGGATATTCTGCTCCCGAGGGGGTTTTGTCGGTGCAATTTCCAACATCTTTCCAGGGAGAATCATGGCTTTGTCGCCCCTGTAATGGTTCAATCCTGGGATATGAGTATCTGCAGTAAGGGTCACAGGCAGGCGGAAGAGCTTTCAATCTGATCATTTCAGTGCCCGGTATTGGGGTGCAGTGAATAAAGCCACTGCCTGCAATTCTGGCACCCAACATGGGTGCTGGCGTCTGTCTTGGATGCCCTGCTTCCAGTTCAGCTCCGTGCTAATTGCTTGGGAAAGCAGCAGAAGGTGGTATAAGTGCTTGGAGCCTTGCCACCCAGGTGGGAGACCAGATGAAGCTCCTGGCTTCAGCCTGGGGCATGTACATCTGTTGTAGCCATTTGGGATTGAACTTGTGGGTGGATGAGTTCTTCCTCTCTGTCTCTCAGTAACTCTTTCAAATAAATAAATAAATCTTTGTTTTTTAAAAGAGATCATTTAGGGGGACTAGAAACAGAACCCCACACCACCCATGTCCGTAAGTAAAGAGGAGACCCCCTTGCCTTCCTCCTCTTCTGAGAGGCTCTTAAAACCCCAGTATGCTGCGGTCCTACCGAGCAGGACCAGCATCGCTCCAACAGGCAGCTCTTTCGGGGATAAAGAAACAATCTCCCAGACTTCCACCTTCCCTGATGGGAGGGGACTTCACGGAAACTTCATGGAAAATGGAATTAATCGTTTATTTTGGTATGAAAAAGTCTGAAATCCACACATACTAGGAGTTTCCAAAAGTTTACAGAAAATGCTTATTATGAACTACCGATGCATGGATTTCAAAATTTTTTGTACTAAAATATATAATATATAATATATATTTAGTATATAATATGTGAATGTGAGTGTCCAATACATAGAAAGAAAGAAGCAGACAGTTCGCATCTATGCTTCACTTTCCCAAATGTCCACAACAGCCTGAGGCCTGGGGAGACCAAAGGCAGGAACTGGAATTCAACCCAGGTCCCCCCAGGGCCAGAAGCCAGCTCCTAGAGCCAGCCCGCTGCCTCTCAGGGGCCGCCTCTGCAGGAAGCTGGGAACGGAACCCAGGCTGGGCACTGACCCCAGACCCTCTGCTGTCAGACACGGGAGTCCTCCCAGCCATCTCAGCTGTTCAGCCCAAGTCCCCCTCACGCCCGTATCTGTCTTCATTGCACCCTCCACGAGCACGTTGAAGCACCCTCACAGATCGTTAGTGTGATCCACAGTGCTCAAGTGAGCACAGTCGCTCTTCAGCTCACAAATGCACAGGAGCCTAAGGGACCCTTCTCTCACACGCGTGTTATCTCCTCCCTGTTTCCCCAGCAGCTCCATCCTGCCTCCCTTCCCCAGAAACAGGGACTCCCAAGCCCCCAAATACCGCACGCCAGGAGCTGGGGAAGACAAAGAGCCAAAACTGAGCCTGCCCTCTGACCCTGGGCATGGGACAGCCCTCTGCTCCGCCCATGCTGCGCGGCAGAGGCTGCTGTCCTTGCCAATCGTACTGTGAACTCAGGAAGGTTTAGGCTCTGAGAGGTCAGTGCAGGAAAAGTGACAGGTGTAAAGTGATGTTGTTTTAGAGGGAGAGCCACAGGGGAGGCCGACGCAGACCTGCGCACTCAGCACGGTCACGACAGCCACCGGCAGCCCAGCACCCACCTGCAACCCTAGCATCATTGTCTTACTTTTTCTGGAGCGCGAGAAAAAACGGATGCCCCCGGGTGAGGTAGACGGGTTGGAGTTGGGCGAAGACTCTTTGGACGAGGAGCGGAAGATTCCACTGAAGCTCATGCGGCGTGGCGAGCGCGGAGGCGACTCCTGGTAGGAGAACGGGAACACGGTTTTGGGAGAGCCGGGGCTGGTCTTGGGCCTCACGGGAGCAGACACGGGGCTGGAGGGCCGGGGCTGGGGGCCTCTGGAGAAGAGCCCTTTGGACGGGCTGCCCGAGCTGAAGGGGCTGTCCACCTACAGGGAGACAGACACACGCTGCGGTCACTTGAGAGCACTGGCCAGTCTGAACCGTATCAGCGTCATTCACTCTCACCAAGCTGCCGGAGAAGTGGCCTTGAGATGCTCCACGGAGAGGCCCAGACACGGGCAGAAGATGAGCACCTGACCCGAGGGTGGCCCCTCCACAAGCTGGTCAAGCATCATCCCAGAGGCCCACAGGCCACGTTGTCCAGTTTCCTGGAAGGGTCTTCCAAGAGGCAGAGGCGCAGCTGCTGGCAGGGAAGATAGAGGTGCGGAAGGTGCGGAAGGCTTGGGGTGATGCACCTTCTTCCCAGAGCCCATTCACAGGCCTGCCTCTTGGGACCTCCTGTGTGAACTTGTTAGGTCTGCCTGCTCAGGGCTGCGGTTCTCTGCCCCTCAAAATGAGAAGGCCCCAGAGTCTGCGGCCCAGAACAAAGCTGGCCAGACGCCCTTCCTGCCATGGGAGCTCCCAACCTGCCCGTTGACTCCAGTTGCGGCTCCTACTGGGACCACTCATCCTCTAAGGATCCTAGTCCTACCTGCTTCTGGTAGTGCTAAATGTCCAACGCCAGGCCCCAAGTGGACTTCGGTTCTGCCCGAATCCACAGTAAGCACACGATGTGTGCTAATCGCCCACTGCCCTATCTCCTGGGAAACTTGTAACACTGGAACTGTAAGAATCTCAGGAACTCACGGCTGAGTAGCTCAAGAGAAGAGTAACTCATTTACGCTTGATCTTACCCAAAAGATGGAGAAGCGATAGTAACAGCAGAGACTCTGTAATGGCTACCAGGGATGTTCGGTGGTACCCAGAGCCAACTCTGTGCGCTCTTTCGGGTCCTCCTGGGGTCCCCACACTTCCAGTGCAGGACCGAGGGGAAGGGGAGTCCTCCCACCACAAGAGGGCGCCCCCAAATCTGAGTCGTGGGGCTTTAAGGCGAGCCGCTCACCTGGTTCCAAAGTTCAGCTTTTCCCCCCTCTTTTGAGCACCTGCCATGAAAAGCATTTGCATTCCTGCCTGTAGGGACTTACCCAGTGTAGCTGACATCCCACCTGTGGGACTCAGAGTAGGGCCTGGAAATAAATTTTCAAGCCAGAGTTTCTTTAAGTATCAGGTCCCTATGTACAGGCATGGGGTGGGGAATGGAGGTAAAGGGAAGAGACAAGCCTTATTCTCTGTAGGGACAGCACACATCGGGTAGAGGCTGACCTTACAGCAAGGGCTCTGGGCAGAAACCTGCACCCCAATCCTGGCTGTTTGTAGCAGAATGAAAAAGTGACACAGGACAGCTTTTACAGAAAGAGAGAGGTCTTCTATCCACTGGCTCATTCCCCCACACAGGACAGCAAGTCTGGGAGGCAGGAGCTTCTGCCAGGCCCCCCACATGGGTGCAGGGGCCACCCTCTGCTGCTTTCCCAGACCATAAGTACAGAGCTGAATGGGAAGTGGAGCAACTGGGACACAAACCGTCACCTGTATGGGATGCTGGCACCAGCAGGCAGAGGATCAGCCTGCTATGCTACTGTGCCAGCCCCGACCTGTGCTTTTTAAGCCTCTAGTTCCTCACCTGTGAATTGATGTCAGAGCTACTTGCAGATAACTATGAAGACAATGGGATACAACACAAGCAAGGTCTTTAGCGTAGTCCCTGACACATTGTGGAGTATTTACACCGATCACCTTGTAGCACTGTGAGGTTGGTACTAATGGGTCCCTGATGCCCGCAGGCTGTCGGGAAGCAGAGAGGCCTGCAGGAGGAAGTGGGGCTGGGTTATGGAAAGTGTGTGATGTGAGGCCTCCTCCTGCCATGAGGGGTACCCGCAAGGGCTCATCAAAGGGAAAGGCCCAGCCAGATTTGATTTAGGGTCGGCCACTCTGATGCCCTCGATCACTCCCCTCTCTCTAGCACTCAGTGAGCATCCAGGAGCCCAAAGCCAGAAGGTTCTGGAAGGCTGGCCTCATCAGGCCTCTCCACCCTCATAGCACCAAGTGCAGATGGTGGAGCGGGGTAGGGGCACTGCAAGCTAATCCTTGGCCCGCAGTGCCAGCATCCCATGTGGACACCAGTTCATGTCCAGCTGCTTCACTTCTGATCCAACTTTGTTCGTGGCCTGGGAAAGCAGCAGAGGCTTGGGGCCCTGCCCTGCATGGGAGAACCCCCAAAACTCCTGGCTCCTGGCTTAGAGTCAGTTCAGCTCTGGCTGTCATGACCATTTGGAGTGTGAACCAGCAGATGGAAGATCTCGCTTTCTCTCCTGCTTTCGCTGTAAAATCTGTCTTTCAAATAAAAATGTACAAATCTTTAAAAGGGGGAAAAAGGAAGAAAATGAGGAGGGCCAAGGTCCAGGGGGGGAGTCACACTTGAAACTCCTGGAAGGCCAGCTCAGGGCTCTCCTCCAACTCAGCCCCCACATTGCCCAGAGAACTCTGCCTGGGGAGGGGGGCCAGCTCAGGACTCCCCAACTCAGCCCCCACATTGCCCAGAGAACTCTTTCTGGTGAGGAGGGGCATGGTGGAGATGATGTTGGGGTCCCTTACAGAAAAGGAACCAAGATGCATAGGATCTCCAAGAGATCGCAGAGCAAAGAGATGGAGGGCAGGCCCCGGCTGCCTCCCCGGGCAGGCTGGGAGCCAGGTGGACAGTGGATGCTGCTGAGCTACTAAGGACACAGCTCCAGTCACGGCCAGTGTGCAAGCTGCAAGAAAATGATACTTGATCTGTGTAATTGGATGATTCCCTGGGTACAGATGAGTAAACCTGAAGAGGTGGCCAGAACACCCCTGTGGTCCTTTTCCACTTTCATCTGGACCCCTCTGGAGCCACCAAAGGCATGGGCCTGTGCAGGACCCCAGCTCTCTCTGGGGATTCCTGCGGTGGTCTCAGCTCCTACCCATCCTTGGCTGGCAGGAAAGGCTCTGGCAGGCCCCAGCATACAGGGGTCCCTGTTCCCCATGAGGCTGGCAGCTTAATGGTTCCTTCTTGCCAGTCCAGCTCAGTCCCTGACAAACCAGGAAGCTCTGGGCCCAGGCATGAGGCTATTCTCTGCCTGTCTTTCTTAGCTAATAAGGTTGCTGATTAAGAGCAGAGCTGGGCAGGGAGCCATAGCCCATGGAGCCGTAAAGTGTGTACTTTTAACATGCTCGGAGAACACACACGCTTTTTCCAGTGTCAGAATTTCTGACTGAGTCCCAGGCTGTTGAGCAAACGCTGGCAGCATCCATTGCTGGCTCCTTCCTGCATCTACCTGCCCAGGGCTCTGTGGGTGAGAGGAGGTCTGGGGGCACTGCCCCACCCCAGATCTCTACCTTCTCATCCTGATGGCAAAGGAAACTGGGTAGGGGACCTTGCCCTCCCCTCCCCTCCCTTCTGTGGCAACCTTTCCTGTGCTGAGCCCACCCCTCTCCTGCTGTGCCCTCCCCTCCCCTGCTGTGGCCACATTTCCCCTGCTGTGGTCACCCAGCCTCTTACCTGGCACCTTGGTCTCTCCACACTCACACTCCTTGTCTACCTGACCCTACCCAGGTGTCAAGAGCCTGGATTGTTCATGGTGGAGAAGCAGCACAGGCTAATGAGAAAGGGAAAGTGGAAAGGAAGCAAAGGGAAGGGAAAGGGATCTGGAACTGGGGGACAGGGCCAAGGGAGAGAGATCAATGCCTGGGGATCCAGGCCCTGCATGTAATGCACCAGGTTAAGCCCTCCCTTGCAAAGCCAGCATCCTATATCACAGTGCAATTTCATTGTCCCGGCTGCTCTGCTTTCAATCCAGCTTCCTGCTAATGTACCCAGGAAGGCGGCCAAGGTTGGCTCAAGTATTTAGGCCCTTGCCACCCATGGGAGAGAGATGAGGTTGGTGTTCCTGGCTCCTGGTTTCAGCCTGGTTCAAATCCAGCTGTGGTGGTCATTTGGGGAGTGAACCAGCAGATGGAGGACCTTTCTTTCTGTGTCTCTCCTAACTTTACTGAAGCTTTCTATCATCTCTTTGCTACTTAGCAGCTTAGGATATTTAACTTAGTGCTAATACTTCTCCTTGAGCACCCGTGGGGAGCTCAGTAGCCACGGCCAGCCCCAAAGTGAGAAGAGACAGAAGTGAGGCCAGAGGGGCTCTAAGATTGGACAATGCAGCAGGGATGAGGGCCTCGGCCGTGGACAGTGAGCTGGCCCTGGTGTGCAGCTGGGAGTACAGGGAGAGGCACAGGTGGCAGTGGGTCCCAGGCACCTCTGCCTCCATGAGCTAGGAGCAAGGAAGCCTCACCTTTCGAGAAGAATGCTTTTCTGAGCTCTCCAGGTCTCCATCCAGGAGCGGCATGGCAAAGGAACTCAGGTCCTAGGGTGCAAAAAATGCATAGTCAGTGTCAACAGCCCTGGGTGCATTGTTTATCGCCCGCCCACTCCTGAAAAATCAGCCACGCTGGCAGGACATGGGTGGAAGCCCAGTTCCCTGGAGCACCCTCTCCTTGTCACTCTCCCTGTTGGGCACTGAAGGGGTCCCAGGAGGAGAGCAAAAAGAGGTGAGGATACCAGTTCCCTGCTTTGGGATGTTTTGGGGAATAGAGATGGATGGAACTTTATCTCGGGGGCTTCGCAAAGGGATCCAAGGAATCTTGGGAAGGAAGTAAGTCAGAGATCTCCAGGGATGGCAGGTGGATAAGACAGTAAGCAAAACCCTAACTGGAGGCCGAGGGGAAGTAGAGTGTGAGGAGCCGCTCACCACACACACTCCCGGAGTCTCAAGAGGGACACTGCTGGACCCCAGCCCTGGTCCCCACCGGGTCCTGCCTCCTGCCTGAGCAAACTAGTGCGCACCACACAGAAGCTCCACCTGGCCAGCCTCGGGTCCAGGAGAGCTTACATCCTTGGATTTTATTTTCAGATTTTGGATTGTTGTAAAATCCGCATGGAATACCATTCACTGTCGGAATCCCTTCAAGTAGATTGTCCAGGCACGGGCAGTGGAGGTGTGGGCAGAGGGGGAGCTGGTTCCCCCAGCAGTCTCCTCACTGCTCCTGTTTCCAGAACCTCTCCTTTTTCTCCAAATGAAATTCTATACCTTTAAAAGCCCAAACTACCCCGGCTTTCCTCTCTGTCGTCCTTAACACTAACTCCCATCTCTCCATTTGGTTCTACGAGGGTACTTCATGGGAGTGGGCTTACACGGGGTTCGCTTTGGCGGGACCTCTGGGGGACCCAGTCGGGATCTCCTACCTCTCTGAGGCTGAGGACTACTTCACCCTATGGAGTGCCCACATCCTGCTGAGCCTGCCATGCACCGTGACACACTTGGGCTTCTATGTTTCTGCTATTGTGAGCAGTGCTGCTAGGTGGTAAGGGCATTGCGGGCATCCTGTGCCCCATTTGCATTGCCACCCTAATCTCCACGAGCTCAGAGTATGTTCGTGTTCGCAGACATGGCCTAAAGCAGACAACCTCTGAGTTACAATGAGTCACTAAGGTGGACCCGAATAGCTCTTACATTTTGGTCTTTGACCCATTTTGAATTTGTTTTTGTGAATGGTGTTGGTTGAGGGTCCAATTTGTTTCTTTTGCAGGTGGATGCACAGTTTTCCTAGCACCAAGTGCTGAAAAAGATTGTCGTTCCTAACTGGCTTTCTCCCACTTGCATCCTTGTCAAGGTCATGTGAGGATTCCAGATGTATATATGTGAAGTACGTATATATATACACCTCTGTTCTGTTCCATTGGACTACGTGTCTGTTTTTATACCAGTACCACACTATTGTTTTATTGCTATGGCATTGAAATAAATCTGAACCAGGAAGTGTGAGATCTCCAACTTTGTTCTTTAGTTTCAGGGTTATTTTTGTTATTTGGTATCCTGTAAGATTCCATATGGACTTTAGGAATTTTTTTCTATTTCTGCAGAAAAATGCCACTATTTTCTACTTGAATTGTGTGGAATCTGCAGATGCTTTAGGTGGTATAGGCATTTCAGCAATATTGTATTCCAATCCATGATCATGGGATATTTCCATTTTCCCATGTCTTCCTTCCTCTCCTCAGCAGCAGTGTGCTGGAGTTTTGTTAATTCCTGCTTTTATCTTCTCCCCTATTCCTGTCCTCTGTCCCTGGGATCCAGGCCTGCAAGCTCTCCCCACATGTTCTCCAAACTTTTCAGCCTTCCTTTTTTCAACCCACCCTCCAAGTCTCTGCTTGAACAGCCATGCCCAACAAAGTGAGCCTTGCCATGTCAGCCCCTGCCTCTTGGCCCCGGGCACTTCTGACAATGGCCTTCTAGACCTGGCCAACAGAACACACAGAGGAGCTGTTACGCATGCAGATCCCTGGCTCAATATCTGGAATGCCATTGATTTCAGCTGCTGCACGTTGGGATGACCTAGGGAACTTGGGACTCAGAGCAGAGGTAGAGTTGATTGGCAAAGGCACTGCTTCAGCCACAGTAAAGAGCTGCCAACCTCCCTCTGTGGGCAGGACAGGGAGGGGGGCATTCAGGATCTGCCAGTCAGGCGCTCTCTGCCAGACCTCGAGGCTCCAGCCCAGGCCCCTTGAGTTGGCAGCTTCAATTCTGATGTACTCTGTGCTTGTCTTCCTTGCAGGCAGCCTTTGTTCATGGCTGTGTGTCCATGCACATTCTGCCTGGAATGTCATCTCAGGAGCTCAGGGCCAAGCCTGGGAGCCCAGTTCACTCCAGCAAGCTCTCATGCCCACCCACTGGCATGGCTGTCACTCTCCGAATACTTCTTCTGACCTTGATCATTCTTGCTCTCCTGCCCCTTCTCCCAGGTCCTGGTTCACAGACTGAACTTCAGTGTGTGCTGCGAAGCTCCAGTGAGTACAGTATTTCCAGTTGGCACCACCCTCATGCAGGGTTTGCCCTTCTCTCCCCGGCAGCCCCCAGACCTCCAGACTTGTTTTTCACACAGCACAAGCAGTGCTGTGTTGTAAACCTCTCCCTGTCACTCTCTCTATCCAGATTGTTCACTGGCCCCGGGCAGTGGAAAAGCTACCCATCAGGCTATCTCTGCCATGCACTGTGTCCAGCAGGCACCAGGTCCTAAACATGATTGCATGAACCCCATGGCCACTATCCCCTCACCCCAGCAGCCAGGGTGGCACGAACCACAAAGTTTGGGCTACCAGAATAGCCATGAAGCAAACCCCACATGGCTGCCTCCATCAGGAAACCAGGAAGGTCTCTTAGCACTCATTATAATCCTTGTCCACTTCCAAGTACATTAGTAATTCACATCAAAAACCTTCCTTCAAGGGAAGGCCCTCCCATCATAGCCCCAGGCAGCAGCTCTAGCAGTCAGGCCAAGGAGATTAAATTAACATGCAAGAAAGACAGTCAGGGAGAGCTGAGACCACGGCACAGTCTTGCTCCTGTCTCTGGCTGCCCACGAGCCCCAGCAAGCCGCCTGGGAGGAGCTGCAGGTCTCACACGGCCACTGCCATCCAGGGTCAAACTGTGAAAAGGTCAAATCCAGTGACCTCTGCTGTGTGCCCGCTCCTTGGCACCAACACCCAGGCCAACCAATCCCACAGGGAAGTCCCTAGGCACAAATGGTGGGTTCTGCCCTACGACTATTCACCTGGGCTCCTGGTGCCCACCAAGGCACATCATGCACCTGGGAGGCCTAGGTGGGAAAACCTCTCACTGCAACTCTGACTCAAGGTCAGTGGGGTGTGGGAACCTCAAGACCCGGCCTCCCTCCCCGGGAACTTCCAGCAGACCAGGCTGCTGGGACTGGCCATGGCTCCTCTCACTGCTGTTGTCTACCCTAGCCACAACCTCTTTGCTGCTCATCCTGTCAGCCAGGTTGCCAGGCCCTCGTGGACATCAAGCGGGTATTTCAGTAGGTAGTGTCAGGCTTCTAACAGATGTGAAGATGCGATCTCCCGCCCAGAAAACCCAGCTCTCACCAGCTGCACATGGTGCAGTGCGGACTTAGCTGCAAACTCTGCAGATGCTTAGCGAGGTCTTTGGAGAATGTGGTTCCAGTCTTTGGATTGGTCAAGTCACCAGTCAGAAAAGGAAAAAGTCATTGTGTAAGCTAACCCTAAAAGCCGTTCTGGGGCTGGTGCCATGGCACAATGGATTAAGCCTTGGCCTGCGGCATCAGCTTGAGTCCTGGCTGCTCCACTTCCCATCCAGTTCCCTGCTTTTGGCCTGAAAAACAGTGGAAGATGACTCCCCTGTACCCACGTGGGAGACCCAGAAGAAGCTCCTGGCTCTTGGCTTGGGACCCGCCCAGCTCCAGCAGTCACAGCAACTTTGGGGAGTGAAGCAAGTAAATAGAAGATCTTTCTCTATTTCTCCTTTTCTCTCTGCAACTCTGCCTTTCAAATAACAATATATATATTTTTAAGAGCAGCCCATTTAGCTGCCTCTCTCTTCAGAAATCCAGGCGAAAGTCAAGCATTGGCCACCATTAACCCAACATTTAGTGTCTTTCTTACTTCTCCTGGTTGTTGCTTCATTTGGTCATTACAGCAACCATCGCAGGTAGGAAAGGCAAATGATTTCATCTCAGTCTACACACAACGGGGAAGGTGCACTTGCCCAGCAACCAACACCCAGCGAGCAGCACCCAGGTCTGCCGAGCCCCAGAACACAACTCTGCTGAATGAACCAGCCCTCAGAGGGGCTCAGCTCCATCAGCAGAAAAGCAGCTTGCCATCTGATGCACCTGCACTCAAGCTGAGCCCCTTTGGCAGTGCCACCCCAGGGGAAGAAGGAAAGACGAAGCCCTGTACTGTTCCTGTCCAAAACAGCTTATGATGCTCTCTCTTCACACTCTTGTCTGAATGAGCAAGGAAAAGGGCAAACTCTTCCCCCACAAAGGTGGTCACTTCACATCCCAGCATGGCCTGCACTGTACCTAGTTTGGAGTTCCACCAAGAGCCCTGACCCTTGGGTCTCCCCAATATTTCCTCATAAGACATGGAACTTTCTAACGTTTACCGACAACTTGCCTGTGGATTTGTGAAGGATGGGGAGGCTCTTCCTGGTCACGGGTGCAAAGCGTGTGTACCGATCAGATACAGGTTTGACTAGCTTTTTGTGTTTCTGATGTTAGCTCTTAGAGAAAAAAAAAAAAATCTCCTTTGTTGATGCAGCTGGGATGCCCCAGAAAGAGGGCTGACCAAAGGGCAAATACAGGACAAACAGAAACCCTGCCAGTGTTAGGGACCCAGGATTCCCACCTCAGGGCAAGCCTGAGCTTTGAAATAGCAGGGGTCACAGCAGAACACGCAGCAGAACATTCCTGCCTGCCTCCCACCGAGCAGGGAACACATTCAGGCTGATTTCCATTCCCTGTCCCTGCTGTGTAGTCCTCAGTACACACAGCACCATCTGCAGCTTCCTGGGGCCATGCTTGGCAGAGTGGGGGGTCCCCTCCAGGCCCAGGCGGTCCCCACATCCCCTGCCCCACTGGCATGAGGACACAGCCTGTTTGCTGCGGTACAGCCGGACGGTTGAAAACAAGTGCCAGCCCTGTTATTTACTGCCTGGTGGTTGGAATGGAGAGGGATGTGCAGGGGTCTGGGGGCATGCCTGAACTTGGTGTTTTATCTGTCAATGATAGGGTTGCACTCTATAATTTGTGAGGATGCCTTTTAAAAACACAGTCACCATTTTTACCTGCTGAACCGAACAACAAGTGGCACCAGGGGCCCTTTTGCAGGAAAACTGCTAGATAAAGAATACAGTGGATCTTCTTATCACTTGTGTTCACCATTAAAATTATTCTTCCGCTGCTCAAACTGGAGAATTATCTCATGGCTCTCACAGCACAGGGCCTCCGGGCAGAGCCTCAGGGAACAATGGCTGCCCAGATGGAAGCAGGAAGGAGCTTCATTCTGGTCCTTCATCATGCTTCACAGATATGGGGTTGGAGTTGGATGCATTTCACGATTTCCATCTGTGTGTCCCTTAATCACTTTTTTTTTTTAAAAGGTAATATGTTATTTTATTTTTTAATATTTTAAAATTCGTTCTGTAAGATTTAGTTACTTATTGGAAAGGCAGTTACAAGGAGAGAAGAGACAGACTATCCCTTTCTGGTCCACTCCCTAGATGGCTGCAATAGCCGGGGTGAGCCAGGCAGAAGCCAGAAGCCAGGGGCTTCTTCTGGGTCTCCTACATGGGTACAGGGGCCCAAAGACTTGGAGCCATTTTCTACTGCTTATCCCAGGCACTTATCCAGGGAGCTGGAATGGAAGTGCAGCAGCCAGGACAACGTGCAGTAGCCTAGCAGCTAAAGTCCTTGCTTTGCACGCACCAGAATACCATTTGGATGTCAGTTCTAATCCCGGCAGCTCCATTTCCCATCCAGCTCCCTGATTGTGGCCTGGGAAAGCAGCTGAGGACGGCCCAAAGCCTTGGGACCCTGCACCCATGTGGGAGACCTGGAAAAGGCTCTGAGTTCCTGGCTTCGGATCGGCACAACTCTGGCCATTGCAGCCACTTGGGGAGTGAATCATTGGACAGAAGATCTTCCTCTCTGTCTCTCCTCCTCTCTGTATATCTGACTTTCCAGTAAAAAAAATAATAATAATAAATCTTAAAAAAAAAAAAAAAGAAAAGAAATGGCACTCACATAGGATGCTGATGTCATGGGATGGCCGTGTGTCCCAGTGTACTTTTAAAAATCTTAATTTCTCAACTGATTCCTAAAGTCCTTCGAGTTCAAGCATTGGGCCAGAGGATTAAAAAAAAAAGCTGCACAGAGTCTCCTTGCCATCTCAAGGCTCCCACCTTGCACTCAGCTTCCACCTGAATCTCTTTGGTCCAGCCACCTGCCTCTCCCATCCGTCACAGGTAGAGTGGGCAACCAAGACGGCTCTCCCCACACCAGAACCTAAGTTGCCAATAGGACTTTCATTTGTCTCTCCTGGTGACAGTCTTGGCAAGTCCCTCCCAGTGAAAAGCACAAGGGAGGTGTCTCCAGATGGGCCAGGCTTGTGCAATCCCTAAAAAAAAAAAAAAAAAAAACCAAAAAAACAACCATGCCGGCAATTTTTGGTACTGATGGGGAGCAGGAGGTGGCCAGGGCCGCGGTCAACTGGAACCTTTGAAAAACATCCATGTTATATAACCACTCTCAGAAAAATACGGAACAAACACTGAATCACTGGGACCAGGCACCAGGGAAGGGATGGTGGCCAAAGAGCGGGAAGCTGAAACTTAACTCAGAGAACTTCCAGAAGGATTTGTTTTCCACGGAGGATCTGACTGAAGTCTGAGGGACTTCCTGATGCAAGAACGAAGAGAGGGCCGTGGAACATGTTGTTCACTCCTGGGGCTCCCCCGCTGCTGGTGGCGATTCACAGGGCTCCTGGGCCCCGTCCTGCCTTCTGCCGCCTCTGAGCCTTGCCTGGCAGTCGCTGCTGTCCTGGCTTTAAGGAAGGACCCTGTGGCCACGGACACCGCAGTTCCTCTCCCAGCCCAGTGCCAACATGGCCTCTTGTGCTCCATGAAAGCTCCAGACTCTTTTTCCCTCAAAGTCAAGTAACCACAAAATCCCCAGGCTAGAAGAACCTAAATTCTCCTCTCAGGTCTCCACGAACATTTTACATGTATGGGTCGGCGCTGTGGTGGAATGGATTAATCCGCTACCTCCAATGTGCATTGCATATAGGCACTGGTTCGAGTCCTGGTTGCTCCACTTGTGATCCAGCTCTCTGTGAATGCTCCTTGGAAAGCAGCAGAAGACAGCCCAAGTGCTGGATGGATGCACCCATGTGGGAGATCTGGAAGAAGCTCTTGTCTCCTGGCTTTGGCCTGGCCCAGCCATGGCCATGGCGGCCATCTGGGGAGTGAACTGACAGATGGCAGATGTCCCTCCCCATCTCTGTGACTCTACCTTGCAAACGAATCAACGACATTCTTATATATAAAAAAAAGTCTCACATGCAGCAAACAAATGGTGCCTCCAGGGCCTCAATCTCCCCCTTGCACAATGAGCCCATCAGCCCTCACCATGCCAGGGCATGGGTCCTTCTCTTAGTCTCCCCTCATGCACAATGAGACCATGATGCCCTCTCCATGCCAGGGCAGGGGCCCTTCCCTCAGAGGGAATCCCTACTGCTCTGGGCTAGTAAGGGCCGCAGCCAAGGACAGACTCCAGGCTAGTGACCTTTGCCCTGGGCCATCAGGCCCCAAGCCCGTCCACCTGAGAGGCCAGGGTGGGTTGTCAGACTCGACCCGGGCCTGGCATTGGCTGGAAAGACATCTGCAATGATACAGACACTCCTCATCCCGGCTGAACCCCTTTCCCAACCCAGAGACAGGAAGCTGACCAGCTTTTCCATGGTGAACGCAAAGGCTGGCCACAAAGTGCAGCAGCTGTTCCCACAGTCTCTGGCTCTCTGCTTCTTGCCTTCCGGCCTGCCTGGCAGCCCTGTCAGCTCCTTCCTTGCCTCTTCACATCCAGGGATGAGTGCCGTGCAGGGGAAAACAGCACCCTTCTCTCCTCCAGCCCCGGGTGCACTTTGCCAGGGGATGCCTGATTCTTGTTGGCAGGACAGGTAAGGTCCAGCTGCTGCTAGCCTCTGGGGATTAGCTGCTGGGTCAACATCGGTTCTTGTCTTCTTCCAGCCTGTTCGAGGTCCTCTGGGATGAAGGGCAAGTCAGGGTGCAGGGGTAGGTTTGGTGAAGCCCACAGGGTCAGTGTGGAGCCAGGCAAGCCTCAGAGGCCCCGGGACACACAGGTTTGACAGCAGAATTGGGGAGCTGTCTCTCGGGCACCACCATTGAGTCTCCCATCAGCTGTCAGCAGGTGTGGACTGCTGTGTTAGGTCTGAGTGACTCAAACCTGCACAGGCAGTGATGGGAGAAAGGAGATGCTGGGGCCAGGTCCTTAGGGCAACAGTGGTGGCTAATGTCACATGTCTGGACAGATCTTGGCACACACCTAGCCAGGTGTTGCTGTGAGGGGGTTGTGTGGATGTGGTTGCATTACAGGCAGCGGACTGCCATGAAAGCAGGGCTCCCTCCAGAATGTATGCGGGGTTCCTCCAACTGGCTGAAGGCCTGAGGGGCAAACAAGGAAGCTTCTGGAAGAAGAATTTGTGCTTCAAGACTGCATCCTCAACTGCCTGAGCTCCTGGCCACATGCTGTTTATCCCCAAGACTGCGAGGATGTCACAGTCCAACCCATGTAGGAGCCGTGTCCTTAGAACAAATCTCTGTATTACATACTGACATGCCTAATTAATTACCTATTATGCATTTTATATATCATCATGTTAATAGATGAGTGTAGTTCCTGAAATTACATATATTCGTGTAGAAAGACATGAGATATACATGAGGATACTTCAAGAAGTTTGTGGAAAATGGAATTAAACGCTAAGCATACTTTCATAAGGCTGGTGTCATGGTGCAGTGGGTTAAGCCTCTACCTGCTGTGCTGGCATCCTTTACTAAAGCACTGGTTCAAGTCCCGGCTGCTCTCTCACAATACACCTGGGAAGGCAGCAGAGGTTAACCCAAGTGGATAACCCATGTGGGAACATTCCATGTGTGGTCTCAGTTCCGTAGCTCCCAATGCCTCCTCCCTTCCCATACCATGGACTGGGGGAAGCATGGAGAAGAATGTGGAAGACAGCTATGGAAAGGCTCCTGACATTCCCTAGAGTGTCTGGGCTCCACTCAGTTGGCAGCTGGGCTCTCCCTCTGCCAAGGGTCCAATCAAACAGCCAAAGGCAACATCTGGAGAGGACAAGATGCAGGTGCAGCACGGTGGCTTAGTGGCTAAAGCCTCACCTTGCACACACCGGGATTCCATATGAGCGCCGATTCATGTCCTGGCTGCTCCACCTCCCATCCAGCTCCCTGCTTGTGGCCTGGGAAAGCAGTCAAGGACGGCCCAAAGCCTTGGGATCCTGCACCTGCATGGGAGACCCGGAAGAAGCTCTTGGCTCCTGGCTTTAGTTTGGCTGAACTCTGGTTGTTGTGGCCACTTGGGAGTGAATCAATGGATGGAAGATATTTTTTTCTGGCTCTCCTCCTCTCTGTATATCTGCCTTTCCAATAAAAACAAATAAATCTGAGAGAGAGAGAGCGCGCGCATAAGAAAGGCTGTGTGTCCTGAGTGTTTCAGTAAAAACTGGGAGCAGCCAAACAGGTCCATGGCCACTGGCCTAGAAGAACATTTACAACGTGTAAGAAGAATGGCAGGTTGAGAAGAGTACCACAGCCATGGCCTGATATGGGATGGGCAGGCAGCTAGTTAGGTCTGAGAAGCCTGAAGTCACAGCCACCACCCCCTCCCTCTCCACCCTTTGCGTTCGTATCCATCAAAACCCCTGCCTCCCCTGGATGCACCTGGGAGCCCAGGAGCTAAAAGGAGGGCAAACGAGACAGAGCTCTGTCTGCCCTCTCATCTTGCTTAGGATTAGGTTCTTGTCTTCTCAGCCCTCGGGGGAAACTTTCCACCATCCCACCCTCCTATCCTTGGGCAGAGCTTGCCAATCACAGGGATTTTGTTTGTTTGTTTGTTTTTCTTTGCTCTCAAGTTCACGGGCAAACCTTCGGCCCACTCATGTTGTTTGTAAGGAGGCCCATGCTCAGGTGTGAGTGGACACTGAATTGCTCACTGCTGAGTAAGCTCATCTGACTTGCACACAATTCCAGGCTGGCCAGGAGTCAAGAATCTGGAGTACAAACGAATCAGCCGATGACCCACAGCAATCCTAGTTCTTTGTGCCTAAGCTCAGTCCATGCAACAGGCACAGCCACGCTCTCATCACACTGAGTCACAGCCAAGTGCTTTTCTCACCCCTCATACCACATGGCAGATGCTGAGGACAACATCTTCATCTGTGAGTCTCTTGGGCCTCATCGATGCGCAGTAGGATGCTAGAAGAGGCTGTCTGGCCCCTGAACAAAGCTGCTCCTGGCTAATGCCAAGAAGCCCCTGCTGCTGAGCTGTGTAGGCTTGGCGACAGCACAGCGCCAGGTGGCGCCCTCAGAGCAGGAGCCTGAGGCCCCAGTGGGACTCAATGGGCTGCTGAGCCCTGGGGCAATTAGAGCACACTGATTGAGCAAGAGGCACGATGGCACTTTGTAAGGCTTGGCTGTCCATGTTGGTGTCCCCAAAGACAAGGTCACCAAAGTCTCGTGTTATTGAGAAGAAGAAGGTGGAGGAGGATGAAAACTTAGCCCAATTCTAGCATTTGGAGAAGTGATTGGACCAGGTTAGGTTGCTAGGTTTTTGCTAGGGTGGGGCCCCATGATTGAAAACCACAGTGGCTTCATCAGCTGCTGTTTTCATTCTTGGTTGTTCTGGAAATTTCTGGACCACACAGCTCTGCCCTTTGGTCCTGCAGGGTTCTGGGGACACCTCCTCCTTCTTGTACATTGTGCAGGGCAGGAGGGAGGGGTGGGCAGAAGAGGGCTTCTTATCCCTTGTCCGGGTCCTCATTCCAGGGGAGGGGATGCTGACCCTCTAGGACAGACTTAGGGAACTGGCATTTCTCAGCGATCCACTTCCAGGCTGACCTGGGAGGCCACCACCTCCTTGGAGACCTGTGAGGAACAAAAGCAAACCCAAAGGCAAGAGGGGTTCTGGGTCTGTCCTAGAAGATCGCAAGCTGCCTCCGGAGTCCCCTCTCAGTATACACTTACGGTTTCAAGGACAGAAGGAAACCAGTGCGTGGGACAGCCCTCCCTGGCCTGTGTGTGCCTGGTGACAGAAGGGACACTGAGCAGGGGATCTCACTGGCAGAAAGCTTCAGGTGGCTTTGCTGCTTGCCCAGCAGGGCATGCACCCCAGGACATGCCCTGGCCTTCACGGCTCTGTCCTCCTACCCCTTCCTGCTGCTGATGGAACTATACACGCTCTCAGACACCTGCTCTCCTTCTGTTCTCCCAGGCAGTTGCTTAGACCAGCCTTCCTCACATCTGAAGCGTTGGATTCTCCCGTGCGTCAGGTGACTTTATGTAAAGGCAACAGTTAGGAAGCCAGCATTCTTTCTAGTGATAATTTGCAATTAAACATGTTTGTGGCAGGAGGCGGGTACCACTGGGACACCCACATGCCATCTGGAGTGCTAGCGCTTGACTGCGGCGTTGTGTCCAGTTCCATCTTGCTGCTACTGAGCAATCTGGGAGGCTCGAGTGATTTGGTCCCTGCCCTATTCTTGGGAAACCTGGAACCTGGCTCATGCAGGCATTTGGGGGAGTGAGTCATAGATCTCTCTCTCTTTCTCTCTCTTTCTCTCTCTCCTCTTCAACAGAAATGGAAATAAATAAACTGTTAGAACCCCCTGTGAGTGGATAGGAATGTGGGGATGTGGGGTAGCATTCCAGGACACACACTGGGGTCAGCAGGTGCTCTCTGTGTCAAGTCCCCTTCCACACGGCCTGGCTTGAGAGCAGCCAGCGCACACAGCCCTCGCCCTTCTGCGTGGAATGGATCCTTTCCTCTGGCTCATCGACTCCCTCCTCCTTCTCCAAGAACTACTCCTTTCCCATCCCACCCATTTACGTTGCTTTTTCTGACAAGTTCAGGTGAAATGATCTTTCACACTACTGCAGTTTAATATCTATGAATTTAAGCGACTCACATGTTGCCCGCTGGTTCTCTCTATACAAATTTCATCTCAGCACAAATCCTGAGGGGAAACAGCCACTCTATTCAGCCACTCCTTTTAAAATTAGAAGTAAGTCTATAAGACTCGGAAGTCAAGATGATGTGTTAACTCAGAAGCTTCTCTCATTCTTGGCCCAGCCACGTCTTGTCCCCATGGAAACCAGCTGGGTGCCCTGAGAGGGTGGCTTTACATAAATACACAAGCATTGTTCATTTAAGGCTACTTCAAAACATTCATGGAAAATGGAATTATCTGAGTACAGAAAAAGTTTTGAAATCTATACATATTTTAAGAAATAA
Organism: Ochotona curzoniae; assembly: GCF_017591425.1. NCBI lineage: Eukaryota > Metazoa > Chordata > Mammalia > Lagomorpha > Ochotonidae > Ochotona > Ochotona curzoniae. Next base: position 19,652,503 of record NW_024467095.1, on the reverse strand, counting down.
TATGCATTTCTATGAAGTATTTGAACCATACATCAAAAAAAAAAAAATCAGTGTCAAAATTAACTTATCCTTGAATTCCAAACACCTGAGTTCAGTGAGGCCCCTGCAGCTGAAACCAGCTGTTCTCAATCTGTGGACACGGCTGATAATGAATGCAGCAAGGGTGGATTTCTGGGATGTGCTCCTAGAAGTGTGGCTGCTGCTCCCACAGAAATGAGCGATGCTTTCTGCCCTCCTCAGGACCAGACCGCCTTGTTCAGCTAACCGTGAGGGTGGAGGCAGTCTGCTCCCGATAGCTCCTCCATGGATGGTGTTGTCAAAACCCTGGAATTTCTGCCGGGTCAGTGAATAATAATAGCACATGGATGACTTAAGTTTGCATCTGTTTCACTTAAGTTTCTGGTATCCCATCACTGAGCAAGCACACAAAGTGGTAATACATGGAATTTGTTTCTCACACTGCAGCATCCCAAGGTTCAAACCAGATGGCTGCTGCTGCTGCTCATGAAGCACACAGCCTCTGCCTGAATAGTGTGACTGTCACCCCTGGACTGCTCCTTTTCGCTTCCCTCAAACTCCACAGGGAGGGTGGCTGTTAGTTACTTTTTGGCAGGTTTTATTGAGGCTAAAGTTTGCATATAATAAAACCTACCAATTTTCAGTGTCCTGTTAGATGGGTCAGGACAGAAATGACCTCCACTGGTGTGGAACATTTCCATTCCCCTAGAGGTGCTGAGTTCTTTGGCAGTCTGTCCCTTCCCCATCCTAAGAATTTGAAGCAGAGAGCTGGATGGGAAGTGGAGTGGCCGGGATGTGAACCTGCGCCCATATGGGATCCCAGCACTTGACAGGGGAGGACTAGCCTATTGCGCTATCAAATATATTTTAAAAATACTCCCAAATCTCTTCCTGTTGTTTTCCATTCGTCCTGTTTTGAAAGCTTATCCAACAGGCATTTGTTAATGATTTCCTCATTTATCGCTTCTCAACTAGACCAAGCCTGATGATATCCCCCTCTGGGTCCTCCAGATCTGAACCAGATCATCAATGTGCCTGAAGCTGATAAGACGCCAGCTAAAAGTTAAAGACATGCTGTTCTTGTTTGCCTATGCAAATCACAGCTAAATGCGCAGTTCCCTTGAACTACTGAGAAAACCACAGCGGGTTCAAGGTTACTCAGGCTGGAAATCAACGACCTGCATGCCCTGCTTCTTTGCTGAGTGGAACGTCATAAATGTTATAACGAGGAAGTGGGCGCCTAGCGACCTAGCAGCTCCACGTGGAGCTCCCCACGGCTTCCACGGGATCCTCTGGCTTTCCTGTGTCCCTACGCTCCTTCCGGAGGACGTGATGTATCTTTCCTAGGACATCTTGGCTGAACACTGGCAGAGGGGTTTCGTTCAATCTGCCTCTTTCCTCTGGTCAAAGCTCTAAGAGACAGGGTTCCAGGGCCTGTCCTCTTAACAGTAACGGCCTATTGCTGCTACAAGCCAGCCAATATATTTGATAGCGCAATAGGCTAGTCCTCCCCTGTCAAGTGCTGGGATCCCATAGCTATTCAGGCGAGGCTGTGTGCTTCACCATGCAGCAGGAGCGGCTATGCTGGGAGGAATGGCTCTACCTGGTCCTCTGGCAAAATTCTCCAGTTTTTATTGGTTTCTTGGTGCCAAAGCATTATGGGCTGTCTTTACCATCAGGAAGGTAGCTGTTCCATCCCCCATACCAAGGCCCTGAAATGGCAAGTGCCGCAGACGCCAAAACCCAGGCTGCAGGTGCCGTGGCTGCCGAGCGAGGCAGAATGGATTGTCATACAGCGACAGCCGGATTTCTCCTGAAGGCAAATCCCCACAGTGTGAGCTGTCCCAACTCCATGCATGCTGGCATTGCCCTTTCCCGGAGCCTTTGTTATTTGGATCAACGCAGAATGTAAAGGGAACCAGGAACTCATGAAACTGATTCCTTCTGTGAGCTGGGTGATTACCAGATACAGGGCTAAGAAAAATCTGGAAAAAGGAGGGATGGACAGAGAGCGCCCAGTGCTTGGAGAAGATCCTGGGAAGGCCTGTCCTGGGGATCACAGGCGCTGGGAAGTCCCAGCAGTGGGATGGCACCAAAACCAGGAGTCCCTACCAGCTCACACAGAAAAGGCTTATTCATTTTTCAATTATTTATTTAGTTGTTTGTTTGAAAGGCAAAAACCTACAACAGCCAGGCTGGAACACAGGAGCCAAGAATTCAGCCTGGCTCTCTCACATGGTGGCAGGAAGCCAAGTCCTGGCACCATTGCCCGCTGCCTGCCAGGGTGTTCTTTAGCAGGGCATTGGAATTAGAAGCAGAGCCATGACTCAGACCCAGGCACACTGCTAGGGACCCAGACAGCCCTGGGGTGCCTGAAGCCCTGTGTGCACGCCTGTCCTAACAGTGGATGACGAAGAATGCCAGCCACAGCTGACTCAGCTGACAGACATCACGCCCCACATCCGTACTATCTGGGGCCCCCGACTTTGCCTAGGTGGCAGTGACCAGGTCATCAGGCATCCATCTGCATGACAGGACCTGGGGGGATGCATCATCGGGCATCCACCTGGGGGGATGGTGCTCAGGTTCTTGTCAGGGGTGTTGTGTGTGTGCAGTGCCACAATGAGTTTCCAAGAAATTGCTGGACTCAGTGACCAGCTGGACCCTGAGCAAGAACGTGCTCGCCTTCTCTTTAGAGGATTGAGCAGGAAGGAAAAGGAGAGCTGCTGTCCAGCAAAATCAGAACTCTGTGTGTGCAGTAGGTGTGGCTGGGCCTGAGGGACGTGTGCTCAGTCCCCAGGGAGGGACACAGATGCATCCATTGCAACAGAAAGGGCCCAGAGCACGTGATGGAGTGGTGCAGGCTATTCACTTGGCGAGGTACCCAAGGCTGATGCCAATCTATCAGGAACGTGCTTCCCAGGGACCAAAGACCAATGGAGGCTTTGAAAAGGCTGAGCAGTCTCTCTGAGCCTCCCTCCAAAGCCTTCTCTTCCCGGGGGTGAGCCTCGGCCTGTAGCAGTGCCAGATGGCACTGTGGCCCAGTGCCTTGGCTGGGGCTGCAGGCAGCAGACCACCTAGGGGCTCTGGCAGGACGGGGAACACATCCTGAGAACTCTGGGGCAGAGCTGGGTGGTGGGCGCCACTCTCTCCCGTACCCTCCGGCCCCCACCCCCTGCAGGCCCATCCTTGCCCAGGCTCTCCGGGGTTTGTGCTGGAAGCCAACTGGGGAGCTACTGCGTGATCTAAACAGATAAGTGCTGCATGACTCTAAGCGAGTGGGTGGTGACAGATGCCTGCAGCCAGCCCGGAGCCAGGCTTGGCTGGATGACAGGCTGGAGACTCGGTCTGACATTCAGAGCAAGTCCCGCCGGGGCCCAGTGGCTGTTTCGAGCAGGTAGGTCTCCCCTGCAGTCCAGGCACTTCTTATCCTGTCATCCCCACCTGCAGTGGGTGTGGAACACACAGCAGCCCCGCAAGGCCGGCAGCAAGGACAGGAACAGGGCCTGTACCATGCTGAGGGGCTCCTGTGCCAGCTGGGTCCATCAGGAAGTCTGCCTCTCAGGTTGGCCTTTGGGGGCTGAAAAGCACACCATTCCTATTGTTGATGTAGATTTTTTTTTTCTTCAAAGGCAGAGAGACAGAAACAAATGGAAACGAGAGCACACTCCACTCTACTCCCCTGATGCTTACAACAGCCAGGACTGGGCTGGACCAGCGTCAAAAGCCAGGAGCTCAACCCAGATCTCCTGTATGCCGGCAGGAACCCAATCACTTAAGCCATTCCCACTGCCTCCCAGAGGCCAGGTGCTCCCACGTGGGATGTGAGGTCTGTTACCAGGCTGGACAGCTGCCCTGCCCTTTACAGTTATCCCGCCACCCCCCACAGTCTCCCCACCTTCCCCACCAACCCGCCGCCAAGGGCACATACAGATTCTCTGTTAGATCCATCTCCACTCTGAAAACAGCCTACTGAACGGGGACTGAGCCTAAATCAAAGTGTGAGTAGCAGGGGAAGCTCTGCTATGCAGAAGCATCCCCTCTTGGCGGCCACAGCTGGAGAAAGAAGGTCATGGCAGTTCAGGGCTAGAGATAACTCACTTCCTGGGACAAGTCAACATCACTCCTCTGAGGCTTATGGGAAGAATACTGCAAAGAGTTTCTTTGCACATCTTTCTGCCTTGGTAACATCGGAAGGGCAGGACTGCCGCATGGCTATAGACTTTGTGAGGTGCCAGAGCTTCCAGGGAGGCAAGGCATCAAGGTAGTGTGTCCTGGGTCGAATTCACGCTCACTCCACTAGTTACTTTCCTCCATGCAAAGGAAAACAACAACAAAAACCAAACAAGTCCTGTATCTCCCAGGGATCCCAGCAGGGTCTTCTCATTGGTCCATGGTTCATTAGCATGTGAAGCGAGGGCAGCACCGTCTGTTTCCTTGCAACCTTTTCCTAAACACAAGCCGTCCTGCCCACCTTCCACTTGGATGACTCCTACACCTTTCTGCACGTGACTTGACCAGTGCTGCTGGTAGATCAAAGAGAACATCTGCATTTAAGGTCAAAGACATCAGCTGTTTGGGTCATGGGACGAGGAAAGGGCCACCCACAGTTTCTGCAAGGCTCAGTGCTGTTGCTAACCTTGCTTCAGCTCTCCATTTTCTATCTGGTGCTAACTCCAAGCAGCGGCCAGAGCCACAAGAGCCCTGACTGAACAGAATAAAAGAAGAGACAGGCTGGGCGAGAAGGCGGGCCGTGACTCCATGGTTCTCCAGCTATGCCCAGAGGAGCCACCCTGGGCTGTTGATCCCCCTAAACACAGAGCTATTGCCATACGCTGTGGGCAGCACCTGCAGAGCCCGGAGCTGGCTCTGGTCCTACAGCCCTGCCGAGTGCCTGTCATGTCATTTACTAACGCCTGCGCGGTGAGGCTCCCACTCATCGATGACTAATGAACTGCAGTCGTGAATTCCAGGCAGATGGTAGACTCCCTTAAAAACAGACATTGAACAATCAAATGCTACCGCATACCTTGTCCCACAAAGTACAACCAAAACAGAAAGCTAAGTCTGGTCTCATTTTTCTTCTCCTTGCTCCCTACCACCCCTCTGCCACAGCTCATGGGGAGAGGCGCCAAAACAAACCCAGACACGCATGGTGCTTTGGGGAAGCTTGTCTGACCACGCGGCATATGCCCAGAGGAGCCCTGGACGGCCAGCCACACCAGCCTTGTCTGGGCATGACAGGCTGGGCGGGAGGACGGACAGGACTTGACCATCGCCAAGGACAGGCGGGGAACAGGTGGTGCAGGAGCATCCAAGAAGCTACAGAGCCCCAAAGAAGCCAAAGCCCAGGTGACCGATCCAAGTGCTAAGATTGGAGAATTCTGTTGGAAAGCAGTTGGCCTTAGGCACTGCTGAGGAAGATGTTCATTCTGCCAGGCTCTGCCTGGGCACACAGCAGCAAAGGGGCACTCACCTGACAAGGGGAGACTACTGTTGATTCTGCTTCTATTATGTGTTGGCAGCTGGGCCTTGGTTAACTGACCTACACACCCAACCTGGAGGGGGGGCACATCCTGTGTTGTCTCCATTTCTAGAAGAAAATCAGCCCCTGCCCACCAAAACATTTGCCCAGGGCCCCTAGCTGGTCAGTGATAGAACAACTCTGTGCCAACGTCAAAAAAGGGAATGGATGTTGGTAATAGAGGTCAGAAATCTGTGATTTCACAGCAATCCCCCTAGGTCACACTCATTGGGAGAAAGCAAAAAGTGGCTGGTCGCAGAAAGCTCGCAGGATGTGCTGGTTCCCTATCTCTGAGGACAGGGCAACTGCTGAGACCTGGGGTGGAGCCCAGAGGAGCTGGCCCAGGGGGAGTACAAAGCCTTAAATGAACGGCTTGGTTGAAGGGCCTGCCTGGGGTTTCTTGCTGAGTCACCACACCCACGAAGGAGAGCACTGGCTGGGATGCCAGACATTCACCACGTAGCTGGGGACAATGCCCTTGGAGGGACAGCTGTGGAGTGGTCAGAGGGACTGAGTGTGAACTCCAGGCTGCTGGTGCCTGGCTCTGCAAACTCAGTAAGTGATTCAAGTCATGAGCTTGGATTTCCTTGTGTAAAACCAGAAAAACCCTCCAGGATCACACGAGCATTAAAGGAATTCCCATCCATGCTGATGCCAAGGGGTAATACCTGGTGCCCAAGACCCAGTCAGCAAATATTTACTGAATAGGAAACACAAACAGCTCACAGTAATTTAAGAAGTAGTGTGAAGACAAATCCCTTTAAGAAATTAAGACCCCAGCTGACAGCATAAGGAATTACCAACCGAATGCAAGTTAATACAAAACCGTATATAAAACAAAGCGTATAGGCATTAAACCAGATTAGCCCAGAGGCTAAATACGAGGTCTGTGGAGTTCATTGGAAGGCGCTTGGCAAGATGGTCTACGTGGTATTTCACTTGTGAAGAAAAGAAAGGGTCTGGAGTTTTGAAAGGGGGTGGTGATACAGTTGGAAAAAATCCAACAAAGCTTCTGGAAGTCAACAGGGCAGCTGAAATGAGCAACTAGGACCGAGCACCTCCAGGAGCCCTGGTTATTAACACAACACCTTGACCTGGGAAGCCAGGAGCCCTGGTAACACAGCGCTTTCACCTGGGAAGCCAGGAGCCCTGGCTGTTAGCACACACCTTCATCCAGGAAGCCAGGGTCCCCTTTTAGGCAAGAATATGGAGTATCTTAAACATCTCAGATCTTTCTGTTATTTCCCTCAGTGAACGTAACCTTTTTAAACTGGTTCTTTCTTCTACAAAAAGGAGCTTGCACCTGCCTCGAGGCCCAATGTTAGAGTTAAACAAAAAATCAACCTAGAGGCTCCCACTGTGGCTGTCTCTAGGCCTTGGAATTCTCCATGCAGACCAGGAAAGCAGATAGAAAGATGGGAACCCCTGAGCCGTAAGAGGCAACCTGGCTGGGGAGGGGAAGGGTGGGTATGAGCTGCACCAGAGTGGCCCTGCACCCCTGCATTACTTGGACCTGGTCATAGCGGCTAAGGTCGGAAATTCTCTGTGTCATTTCAGAGTCTCCTCTGCTTTCAACCATGAGCCTCCTGCCTGTGTCCTGGTTGTACCCCTGGGCCCACAGGCAGTACCCATTGAGCCTGGCCCCTCCATAAAGCCCCCTCCCAGCTGTCACAGCCTATGCAACTCCTTCCATCTGCATTGCAACTCAGGGCTTGGTTCTCCACTCGGGTTTTGCATAGTTGGGATCACCTCCCTGTTCCCCATCCCAACCTGGATGACAAATCCAGAAGCACAGAACACAGTTGGTCACTCCCCAACACTTGGCCCTCAGGGACTGGGACTCCCAGATTCTAGCCAAACCTCACTGATGTCAGTGGAGGGCGAAGCGAGGGAACCACGCGCCTCCCAGTCCAGCCCTCGGCAACCTGGGGCTCCACTTGTTGCACTGCCGAGCCACCCACCATAAAGGCCCTTGGTTCTCAGCCTCTGCCCTCCTACTCCCACCAGACACTCATCTCCCTCTCCTCCTCCTTCCCTTCGCCTCTTATTTTTTACTTCCTTAACCTCTTCTCGCCAAATGCAACAAGCAACAAGTAAGCATCTAAGAGCTCCACCCTCTCGCAGAACAGTCCAGTGCCCAGTCATCCGTGGTCAACAGCCCCAAGGGACAATGCGGACCATCCCCCAGCACCTCCCCTCCCACCTGTCTTTACCTTTTGGGTCTGATCGAATGAATGATAACTCGGGAAAGGCTGAGGATGTCAACTTGGCTAATATTTGTGCTTCTCCCAGCAGCTTCGAGTAGGGGTGGAGGATGACATGAGCAGAGGATGCCACACTCGAGCTGTCACTTTGGGCACCTCTGTTCCCCGTCACCCCACCCCCAGCAGCCTGGTGAGGAGGAGACACAGCCTGGAGGAACCCGGGATGTGGACGCCCACACAGACCACCTTCACTAGTCACGGTCCTTACAGCGCTAAGAAAAAAGTTATGTAAGGGGAAGCCACACAGCTCCGAAGGGGAGAGGGAACATTCCGTGCAGCCCTGGGGTATTTAATTTAATAAGAGGCTCCTGAAGAACAAAGCGACAATTCAGCATCAGTCTTGCGTGCAGAGGACACAAAGCATGACACGGTAGAAAACCTCCCACCAGGCACCCTACAACCCCCTGCGCACTTAGGAATCCAGGCGTGGAAGGGCTGCTTACTCAGCTCCGAGGGTCCTGGGGGGTCTCCTCTTCTGGAGGCTGCGCCGCCCCTGATGGCAGGATGCAGGCGATGGGAGAGGAACAGCTCCCGGCTCGGACAAATCTTGCTGCCTCCCTTCAAGCGCCCATCAGAGAAGGGCTTTCCCAGCGCCTTCCGCACAGGCCATTTCTAGGGTTCAGCTTGCTCTCTGGGCTGTCGCCACTGTGCGTCTGCAACAGATGGGGCCCGGGCTGGGCGTGTTCCCAGTCCTCCCAGCAGCGCAACAAGCGGCTGGCAGACAGCATGAGCCGGCCTGAGACAGCGCGGGCGACCGTCTCGCCGGCTAGAGCTGGTTTGCTGTTGAGAGGCGGGCAGAACTCGGGCAGATACCCTCATTGACGGGCGCTGCAGCAGGCTGTCATTAGCACCTGGGTTGGGGCTGCCAGGGGAGCGCACACAGGCAAGCCGGCAGGAGGGAGGGCTGAGCAGAGCTTTTAAAAAGACAGGCTGCAGCGGAATGCAGGCAGGACCCACGCTGATGATGCAGCAATGGAGGCGTGGGCTGGGGTCTTCTGCACGGCCTTCACCCGCACTCCCACTTCCTGCAAAGGCTGAGCACTGGGAGAGGTTTCAGAAGTCAGACTCCCTATCGTGGAGTAAAGAGAACGCAGCTTATCCCTAGCAAGAAACAGGACACTCATGCCCCAAGCTCTGCTAGGGACACCTTTATGGACACCAGGTCCCCAATTCCTATCAGACAACCCAAAAACCTCCGGAAGGCAAAACAGCCCCTAACTAAATGGTTAAGTTCTATGTTTGGATCTGGGGTTTGGCTGCACCTGCAGAGGCTGTTCCTCCCAGGAGTAGCCCATGACTAGAGGCTAAAAGGACTCACCTGTTTGCTGTGCAAACCCACCCATCCAGAGCCTCCCTACTCCCACCTCCATATGGCAGGGTTGGGGGGGCGTTCACAAGCCCTGGGTCACTGTGCCTCTGCTTTAACCACCCTAAGGCAAGTACCAGACAGCCAGAGACTTCAACTTCCCTCAGAGCCCATACAGTACAACCGATCCCAAGCCCAGTGACCCAGCCTCACCCATCTGTGAAACCACAAGCAAGGTTTCTGGGCCCATTTGTCCCTTGCTCCCCTCTGCCTCCTGACTGAGGCTGGTGCTCCGCTCCTCCCACATGGAGGTCCTGTACCTCCAGCTCCCAGAGATGTGGAAGGAAGTTCTTCCTTCAAGACAGTTATTCCTGTATCAGGGCCTACCACACCAGCGGAAGACAAATTTCCAGTGGCCTTAGGAGTATGCACCTGATTGGAAAGAAGGAAGAAACTAGGGCTCCCATTGGAGAACTCTGCAATAGTGTTATCTACAACTTGCTAATGGCTTGAACTTTTCAGCCACGGAGGCAGGGCTTTGAAAGACAGCATTCAAGTGGAGAAGGATTCTTTCACAGGCAATGAATAGCGCAAAGGCTGCAATGAGCTTGGCGGGACAGGTGGCACTGAAAGATGGAAACGCACAGATGTGGATGGTTCATACAGGAAGACCTGACAGAGGACAACAGCAGAACATTACATGGGGCTCAGCAGCTGAAGTCCTCGCCTTGCAGGCGCCAAGATCCCATATGGGAGCCGGTTCTAATGCCAGCAGCTCTGCTTCCCATCCCGCTCCCTGTCTGTGGCCTGGGAAAGCAGTTGAGGACGACCCAAAGCTTTGAGACCCTGCACCAACTTGGGAGACCTGGAAGAGGTTCTGGGCTCCTGGCTTTGGATTGGCACAGCTCTGGACGTTCCAGCTGCTTGGGGAGTGAATCAACAGATGGAAGATCTTTCTCTCTATCACCCCCTCCTTTCCAAAAAAAAAAAATGAAAATAAATCTTAAAAAAAAAAAAAGAATGTCACGTGGTTGCCTTCTAAGGCTGGGGGCGCAACAAGAGACCCAGGAAAGCGAGCGCAGCTTTGGGAGATCTCTCCTGGGTTGGGAAGTCTCTCTCTCTCTCTTCAGAGCACCTGCAGCCCAGAAAGGTAACGTGCAGTCACCGCCTACCTGTTGGCTCATCCTGAAACAGCACAGGTGACCAGCATGAGGAGTGGAGACAAGATCTCTCCAGGGACCTCGAGTCCAGAGACCTGGCCTCTCATGTGGCCATCCAAGCAGACTGAGACAGTCTGTTAGGGCTGGAACTCTGTTTTCTCATCTGCTGATGGAGCACAGTGTTACACAGTGCACCTCAAGGTCCTTTGCAAACCTACACACAAACCTTTTGTGAGCAAGTCGTGGCTCAGGCATTTTCCTGAGTTTATGTTCCCTCTCTGCAGAAACAAGCTCAGTGTATCTCCCAGGGCTGCTGTTGGGATAATGGATAAACAGGCATTCTGGACAGAAATAAGCACCAACTTGGGCTGTGCGGGATCATTCTGGAACCAAAAGACAGTGCTGGCAAAAACGCGAGGCTTAGCAACGAGCGAAGGGTCGGCATCCTGTGGCCAGCTCTGTGATGGTGATGCAAAAGTGGCCAGCCAGAGAGCTGGCCAATCTCAACACTGGCCCCTGCGGGTTCTGGAACTAGCCTTGCTGGCTGAGTTGGACTTGTTTGATTTTCTTTGTGCCTTATTCCAAAGCATACAAAACAGACCTGTGAGGGGGAAAACAAAGCCAAGTGCATTTGGCTTGGAAAAAGTGGAAATGCCAGGGAGGTGGATGCCATGATGGAAAAGATGGAAGGCTCGGCTGCACTTGGAGATAAGCACGGGGTGGGTGACTTCCTGCAGTTCCCACGGGGTCTCACATGAATCCACAAGGCTGGAACGCCGCAGACAGCTCTGGTTCAGCTCAAGCTGCCGACCCTACCACAGGCCCTGTCTCCACCTGCCTGCAGTGTTCCTGAGCCTGCGGGTTCACCTCCGTGGTTCCCCCTGCACCTCCAAGCTCAGCTATCTTGAAGGACTCAGCCCAGAGGATCACTTAGGAAAGTCTGCAGACCACCACTGGGGTGAAGAGCAGCCCTTCCAGAGGCACCTCCCTCTCCGATGACCGTCCCTCACCAGACAAGGCAAAATAATCACAGAAGCCAACCAGAAAACGCTGCCTTGCTCCATGCTGTCTATGGAACAAACCCCAGTCCTTCAGTGCGAGATACCAGGCTACAGGCACCTCCCACCTTACAGCCTTGCCCAACCTGTCAAACAGTCCTCAAGGGCCCCTCGGCACCCCACACAGGCACATAGGACACGGCACACCATATCTCCTGGGAAACCTCTGACAAGTCTCGGCTAACGCAGACCCCAACATGGCCTGTTCACTGGACATGCAGCAAGAGTGATGGGCTGTGCCCCAGTCTCTCTTCTCTGCCTCCTTAATGGATTGTGCTAGGAATTTCCTTGGCAAACAGCTCCAGGAAGTCAAATGTTACATTCATCCTGCTTTGAGCAGGTAAGCAGTCTGCCCTGAGACACAGCTTCCTGTACTTCCTGATCTTTAACTTCATTGGAGGGTCCAGAGAGATAAGCATATCTGTTAGTCAATCACAGACAGTGTTGTTGTTGGGTGGAGTACTGTTGGGACCGCCTTCTGCCTGCCCACTTTCCCTATCCTATATAAGCATGTGATTTCTCGCAAATAAACGGACATCCTTCACCATCAGTTTGTCTCCAGAGTTTCTGCTGCAGAAGAACATTGTTGCTTTACCCTTAGGTGATCTCAGGGCCTGCAGGACAAAAGACCCCCCAAGAGGGGGAGAGACAGGGAGATCTTCCATCTACTGGTTCACTCCCCGAATGGGTACAAAACAGCCAGAGCTGGGCTGGTCAAAGTGGGGGCCAGGGGTCTACCTTAAGCTATCTTGACTGTCCTCCCAGGCCATCAGCAGGAAGCTGGATTGGAACTGGAACAGGCTGGACCAGGACTAACTGTTTACATGGGATGCTGGCACTTCAGGGAGAGGATTGGCCCACTACGACACTGTGCTGCTCTTCCCTCTTTTGCCCATTTGTAACTTGGGGTTTTCCCGTGGATCAGACTCACTTATTGCCTGTGTGCTAACAGGAAAAGGAGTTCACGCATGCTGTCTGTATTAGTCATTGTCCCTCCCATCCTAAAGAACGTCTGACATGAGTAGAGTCCCTGCTATCGCATGGAAGGATTGAACCCTGATGAATGTGCAAGCCAGAGCATCACCAAGGATGTTCTGATGCAGTCACATGTTGTGCTATTACGAAATGATGCCAAGAATTGAAATACCAGCCTGCAAAGATTTCGAGTGACATGGCGATTATGAAAAAACCCAAACTGTGTATAGCATTGTCTGAGCCAGCTAAGTACATACGGACTAGGCAGGCATGAGTGCAAATATGTAAAAAAGTGGGCCTCCCACACCCTGCCTCTGAACAACAGACCTGGGTTTGATTTTTCAGCATCCCGGGAATCCAGGGCAAATCCTTGCCAACTCCATGCCACAGTAGCCATGAACTTAAAGGTTGTATGCGGCGTGCCAAGCACACCTGCCCACTTCAGGTGGCCACTCTCCGCTTGTGTGTCTCCCCCCTTCCTGTCCATCTCAGCCTTCCAAATAAAAACAAATAAATACTTTTTAAAGGAAATACATTTTCAGTAGTGAAATGAGCAGTGCTCAAAATAAGTGTGGCATCAGGAGGTGGTGCAAGCTGCAGCCCGCTGAAGCAAGCCAGACAGAGGATTGGGCCAGCACAGCAGCCTACTGGGGCAGTGGGCCTTAGGACCTAACCACGATCAGACTTGCCTCCTCCACCTCAGAGGGTCCTGTGCCCACTTCTGCTAATAGGCTGACAGATCCCATCCTAAGGTCACCTTTAGGACCAGCTCAAGAGCCCTTCTGCCAATGGACAGTGGTGACGACCACAGGACCAGGTAGATCTGCCACCTAAAGCCATCTCCAGGAATTCAGCAGGCTCTGATTTAAGATTTCACCTACCTGTGACAGACCAGCTGGTTCTGAGGCTGTCGGAGGTTTATACAACCTCAGTGAACCCACAGCTCTAGAGCTGGCCAATATTTACCAAAGTGACCGGATGTTTGCAGAACCAGCTGAGATAAGAATAGCTGGCCAGGTGGTGGCTCCATGGGTTCCTCCACCTGGGCAGGAGCACACAGCCCTGAATTCTAAGTTGTCCTGAGCAGGCCTGCACTTGCAGCAAGTCACCTGACACATCATGGTTTCACCTCTAATCAATAAACTACTGTGTTGCAAACTTCAATTTCATGGGACCACCGGTCCATGAGCTGCCCATGACTGCGCTGCTGGGAGCTGACCAGATGAGGAACCGAGACTTCATGACCATCAGCCCCTGCATCTGGTGAGGAAGACATTGGGCTGCTCCCAGAAAAGCAGCCTGAAGCTGTCCACCAGCCTCCACCATGACTTCCTCCCCGGCAGCCTGATGGGATAAGCCATAATCTGCTGCCCTCCCACCAAAGGGCACTGATGGGTTCAGGGTAAACCTGACACACACTTAAGCCACAGCCAAGCCTCACTGCCTCTCCAGGATCTCCAGACCTCACCCTCACTCCATCCCCACCTTCTGCCCCGTCCCCTTCCCCCTGTGGCTCCTAGGGACACACATGTTGGCTGCGTTTTCTGCAAAGTAATTTTTCTCAGCTCTTGGTCCTACCTCTCTCCCCACTCCCTCCTGATCAAAAAAACAATACAGGAGCAGGGGTGCCCAGGGCTCCTGGCCATCTGGGTAGTGACTCATGGACGGAAGATCCCTCTCTCTATCTCTCCCTCTTTATTTCTAACTCTGTTTTTCAAATGAATCATAAATAAATCTTAAAAAAAAAACCTGCAGGCATTATAGTTCACATTTTGTAAGGCCTTACGTATCTTCTTTCTTTTTGGTCCCAGACTTGCTATCAAGGTTCTGGAAAGCTCTGGAAGACTCTAGAACGCCCAGCAACAAGGTTTTCCTTTTAAGAAGGAAGCCAGAATTGGCCCAGACTTGGCTCATCTATAGCCGAAGGCTATCAGGCTACCGCACAAGCCTGGCTCATCTTTGGCAGGTGCTTGAGTTCTGGACATCTGTGACCTAAAACAGCCTCACTGGCTCTGGCTACCTGGATGCTCGAAGGCCAGGCTGTCCCTTGCCAGGCGCAAGGCTCCTGGTTTAATTGAAATCAACAAAGGCCACAACGGGTAGCAGAGTAATTTTTCTTGCAGACTGTACCATGGCCGTAAGCACAGACTCAGACAGACTGAACCACCACCCCCAGTGCACTGCTGGGGACCAGTCTCATTGGTTCCGCCTTCCCCTGCCCTCCTGCCCTGCTTTTTGTCTAAACTTATTTGACAGTCGGACAGACATAGCTCCCATCTGCTGATTCCCTCCCCAAATGTCTATATCAGTCAGGACTCGGGTAGGTCAAAGCCAGACCCCTGGAACTCAAGCTGGGTCTCCTTGTGGGTAGCAGGGACCCAAGCATCAGAGCTACCACCTGCTGCCTCCTGGGATGCATGCTAGCAGGAAGCGGGAAGTGGTGCCAGCATTCAAACCCAGGCGCTCCAAAATGGGGTTTGGCCACCCAAGCAGAGGTTTGCTGCACCAAAGGCCCACCCTGTGTGCTGCTTTTCTTTAGGTTCTGTAGCTTTGCCAGTAAGTCATTTAACTTCCCTATGCCTCCATTTCTTCGTCTATAAACTGGGATTCATAATCATTATACCAGCTCCTCTGGGCTATTGTAAGGTTCAAATCAGTGTGTGTGTGTGTGTGTGCGTGCATACACAGCCCCATGCATGCAGAGTTGCTCTTTTCTGGGTTCTGTGGAGGCAGAACTTGGGAGGTGACGGAAACACCTGGAAGAAGACACAGGTGACTCAGGCATTAGAGACGTCCCAAGTGGGTCTCACTCCTGACCACTGCCACTGTTCCATCACAGAGACCTCAACCTTAGGCAACAGAAGACATGGCAGAAAGAACCCAGCAGAAACACACACACACACACACACACACACACACACACACAGTCCTCTGTGGCTGAGAGGCTGTCCGAGTAGTGCTGGGGCCAGGGTGAACCCATTGACGCCCGGGGAAGACTCCAGTGGGTGATGGAGGAGGATGGGCCTCCCTTCCCTAACTGAGTGGCCAGGGCTAAGTGAGCAGTGACTCAGCAAATCTCTGAGCAGGCTCCAGGCACTGGCACCGGGAACATGGCAGAGTGCTCTCGTGTTACCAGCAGAGAGCTCAAACCAGGTGGGAGGAATGCGAGAGAGAGAGAGAGTGAGAGAGAGAGAGAAATGGGTGAGTGAGACAGAGAGAGGATGAATGGGTGAATGAGGGCCTGACGCAGTAGCTTAGTGGCTCAAGTTCTTGCCTTGCATGTGCAGGGATCCCATATGTGCACCAGTTCATGTCCCAGTGTCCCCACTTCCCATCCAGCTCCCTGCTTGTGGCCTGGGAAAGCAGTCGAGGATGGCTCAAAGATTTGGGTCCCTGAACCTGCGTGGGAGACCCAGAAGAAGCTCTGGGCTCCTGGCTTTGGATTGGCTCCACTCCGGCTGTTGTGGCCACATGGGGAGTGAAGTAGAGGACAGGTGATCCTTCTCTCTGTCTCTCCTCTTCTCTGTATATATGACTTTCCAATAAAAATAAATAAATCTTTTAAAAAAGCAAAAAGAATGTATGAGTGAGAGAGTGAAAAAGGTGGAATGGGAGAGAGACAGAGAGAATAAATGAGTCCTGGGGAAGGTTAAGCTGAAGGAACGGTGAGCAAATCCTCCCCCTGGGCTGGTGAGTCAAGGGCAGCTCAGTGCGGTAGTTGACTGCAGGAGCTGGCCTCCTAGGATCCACCTGCACTTTTGGTCAGGTGACCCACGCTGTCCCCTCCCCAGGCCAGATGTCCCTCCTCCCCTGCCTTCTCAGAATGGCTGTAAGGGTTATATCGTAGAAGACCTGATTTAAAGATAAAACCAACACACAACCGCCCTCCAGAAAGTACTCAGCCTGGGGAAGCTGTGCTTTGGCCAGGCCCAGTGGAGTCCCCGTGGTGAACATGGGGTTCCTCCCTGCACCCTCTCCTGGGTCCCCATGCTCACAGCCAGAGGAAACACTATCTCAGGGGCAACAGAACTCACTCCCTGACCTCAGGAACCAATGGGCAGTGCCAGGACACAGGGCACAGCCGCCTGTGGACATCCTCCAGAAAGTCGAGGACACGTTGTGCTAAGGGAGACAGATCAGGACACCCGGGGCTGAGGAAGGGCATGGCTCTGGCCTTGCTTCTTCCTTGTAGGGGTTTGGTTCCACATCCAGAGTGAAAACGCAAGGTGTCTTGGAGAAGTGAGATCTCCAGGGAGAAAGTACAGCTTTCCCTTCTAAAGCGGATCAGCTTTGGACTTCAGGGAACTTGTAAAGCCGTCATTTGGATGTCGTTGTTGGCGGGTATGCGGTCAGTTGCCGTTGGCCCTGAATTTCTGTAATATGTGAGTTAGCAGCCCTCTCCATTAAAGGTCCCTCCACTGTGAGCCCCTCTCCCACAGCCTTTCTGCCAGTCAGCTGACACCAGACTCAGGACACAAGAGAAATTGACCAGGCTGCCGCTTACCCCCAAGGCTGTGAATGCGAGCTCAAGGGACCACACGGGCCATCCCCTGGGTGCTGCCCTGCACATAGGCCATAACATGGGTGTCCATGGGCCATCACCCGGGTGCACATGTGCCATTACCTGGATGTACATGGGCCATCACCTGGGTGCTGCCCCTCTCACGAGCCATGATGTGGGTGTCACCCCACACAGGAACCATCACTTGGGTGTCGCCCTACACATAGGCCATAATGTGGGTGCTGCCCCGCACATGGGCCATGACGTGGAGGTTGCCCCAAACACAGGTTATGACATGGGTGCCACCCCGCACACTGTCCATCATCTGGGTGCTGCTCTGCAGGTCGCTTCATGAGTAGACATGGGTACCCTTGCCCAGGAAGCTGTCAGCAAGATTTCACAGAGTACCTGGGATCCGGGGGATCCGCAAAATAAAGACGCTGCAGAGCAGTGACAGCTGTCCAGGATGGACACAGTATGACCCAGAAACAGTCAAGGCTCAGGGCTGAGAACTTGGGGTCCCAGTTAGGCAGCATCACTCAGCTGACACTCCCTTTCTGTTCTGCCCCCCTCTTCCCTTTGTTTCTTCTCCTGAACCCATTCCCTAATCCTATGTAAACACAGGGCAGCTCACAGAGGCAGACAAAGTCATCAATGTGGCTTGCTCGCCCTGGCATTACTGTTTGAATCAAGTTTGACTTGATAGAAACTTTGAGAACAAGCCCTGAACCCAAATGCAGCGCGACACTTTGTCCTTCAGTCAGTTCATTTCAGTCCATGCTCTGATGATCACTATCTTGCATGTATGTTTTGAATCCTCAACAGTGATAGATCTCCACGTGATAGACTCCCTGCCTCAGCCCTTACAGCCAGCGAGCCAGCACATGCTTCCTCTTGGCTGCACACCACTTAGCAAACATGCCCGGAACACCACTGTGTGCAGGGACAGGACATGGTCCCTGACCTTTGGAGAATCCCTGCTGGGGTGGGGAGGACACGGAGAGCAACAGCACCTTGACTCACACAGGAAGCCCTGCCCCTGTTCCTCCCTTCCGCGCTGTGTCCCATCGCTTCTCCCACTCCGCCATCCTCCAACAAGGTGCTTGGGCAGCATAACCCTTTGTTTAGGACAAGGACATCAGAAGGAACACGCAGCATTGTAGCCCCTTGAGCTGCATGCTGTGGCACTCACAGTGACAGTTGACGCTAGTCCATGGCACTAAGAGTGACTTTGGTGATTTCGAGATCACTAGCCAATCCGAAGACCTCCTTGGCTCTTTCTCCTTCCCTCGACTACTTCCAACCTCTCCAGCAATAGTCAGGGGGAGCACCCAGTTTTGTTTGCCAATGACTATGGAGGATACGGCCCAGGCTGCATCCAACCTCCCTGGATAGCATATACAGCTGCAGAGCCCACTACCCTGTCCTGCCCGCTCCACCCATCCAGGTCCTCCCTCTGCTGCTCCCAATTTCCAGTCCCACTAATTTTCCCCATTTCCTCTTTCCATTTTCCAGCTCTTTGGTAAGGAGGAAATGCCCTCCCACCTTTCCCTTCCTCTCTCTTTGTTTCATTTATGAAGTGAGAATTTAACCTTCGTCATTGAACAAGAAGGGAGCTAGGTATTTGTGCTTATCAAGAAAAAGCAATTAGTATGAGTGAGATTAAAAATTTTTAAGTAAAATTAAACATAAATATCAGGGTTGATATAGCC
Source organism: Ochotona curzoniae (assembly GCF_017591425.1). Lineage (NCBI taxonomy): Eukaryota > Metazoa > Chordata > Mammalia > Lagomorpha > Ochotonidae > Ochotona > Ochotona curzoniae. The sequence goes on along the minus strand of NW_024467095.1, from coordinate 19,633,985 downwards.
CCATATACACTGGAGATATCTAGAAGGATCCCTTTAGAATATTCACGAAGCTCATTTATCTCATTAGGAATCATTGTTCAAACCCATTTTCCAAAAAGAGCTTCTTGAGATAAATAAACCGCCATTACCATTCCAATATAAAACTGTCTGTACTGGTGCATATTTGACATATTCTTAATGTGTTAGGAGGATTCGTAGGTAGAATACCAAAATCACAGGCAATAAAACAAAGCATAAACTGGACTTTGTCAAAATGAGCTTGCAGGAGCTGCTAGTAGCCACAGTTGGACTAAGTTGGGCAACAAAATAATTGATGATCATGTTTCATTAAAGGGATTCCTGATCAGGCATGCAAAAATGTGAATTAACGGTCATGGCCTGCAGACCCCGATCCAATGATTAGTGTCAAGTGTGCTCCAGCATGGGGACAGCAGGGAGAACAGATGCCACCGCCTAACGGATGTGGCAGGGGTGGGGGGACTCCCTCTGTGAGTACCTGCTCTGTTTCCACAGTTGTGGGTGAGGCCCAGGGACTGCTGGGCAGGTGCAGTGCAGGTGCGTGGCCACGGCTGCACCTGAGGCAAGTGCTGAGACAGAGGGCGCAGAGAAGCAAGGCAGCTGCTCCAGAGGGCTCCAGGCACGTTCCCAAGGGCTTCCCTTGCTTGGCAGGTACACTCTGAGACCACAGTGACACACAGTGAAATGGCCACTTCCCCTGACAGTGGACTCCTGGCCCAGAGAGCTGTTAGGATGGTGGTCAGATGAGATCTCACAGCACACTAGTTGGGGGCTTCTCCTAATACACCTACTTCCTTTCCAAAACAGCTAGCTGCACGTTAGGGAGCAAGTGCTGAATAAATGTTAGAAGTCATTGGAGACTCGATAATATGAAAAGTTAACCTCTGCTTTTTGAGAGATATAAAACAAATAGGTGTATCAGAACTTGGGAGGGATATGGGATAGATTTTGATCTCTAATATTTTAATAACAACATGTTTATCATGTTAAATCATTTTTTAAAAGGACATGGAAGATGAGCATACAAGGTACTCTAGAGATGGTAGCTATAAGCCATCTCACAGTGTCTGGCTTCAAATCCCTGCTCTGCATTTTGACTCCACTTCCCGGCAGAAATGGCAGAGAGCTGAGTACCTGCCAGCCACCTGGGGAGTCAGATTGGGTTCCAGGTTCCTGGCTTCAGCTCGGCCCAGTCCTGACTGTTGCCAACAAAGGAAAGTCCTTCTCTCTGGGTCTTTCAAATAAATAAAATAATGTCTTAAAAGAATTATGCCTTAAGGAAGAAAAATGGCCACACCAGTTAAATGTAATTTGGGAAGAATAAGGAATATGCCAACCAGTACACAAAATAACTGACTTGAAAGACAAAGGTCCGTTTGTAAGGTGTCAGTTCACATGGTTGAATCTGGGTGAAGACACCACTGAGAGCTGTTTTAAGCTGCCCCCACTTTCAGAGGAATGAGAAAGTACCCCCAAGATCATCTGCAACCACCTTTGCAAAAAGCCACACCCACATTAATACTCATTATTCAAGACCATCATTTTCTATAAAGGTCTTGCAGACACTGAATTAGCAGCTATTGCGCCTAAAGAAACATGGGGCTAGGTTCTGGGAGCTTCAGACCACAGCACTTGGTTAGCAGACTGATATGTTCCTTTTTTGGTTCATAATACCTTTAATAATCATAAACAATGGGGACATACCCTTTGTGACCACAATTCAACTCATGACTAAGTGCCCTTGGAAAGTTTTTAAAAAAAGAAAAAACACGTTGTTCTTCCCTTTTCAGCCTCATTATCCCATCTGAGGCCCTTCAGGCCATCCTCTAGGCCTTTCGGATTCTAAGCCTGCAACCCTGTTCAAAGCAGGCCAGACCCAGGCGGGGAGCAGGTGAATACCACCTGAGCAGTGGGTGCACATGTGAGGACCACGCCTTCCTCACGCCAATAATGGAAGCCAAAATGAGCTTCCCTCCAGTCCTTCAGACCACAGTGGTGGCGGTCACAGCACCTTGTAACCAAGCAGCACTCCCTGTCTGGGAGCTCCAGGTATTTCTAAAAATAAATGTGCCAGCTGCAGCTGCAGTCCTGGCCCACGCGCTGCCCATGCCCCTGTCCTCACAGTTTGCGAAACATCACTGCTGGCTAGAAAACTCCCCGCTGCCCCAAGACAGGGTGCCCACCCCCACCAACCACACCCCACCCGGCTTTGCTTGTCAGAGGTCAAGACACCCCCGGGGCAGGCTAAGATGATGGGGGGGTTAGGGGTGGGAGGTTGAGGGGAGGGCTGCAAGAGTGAACAAACATTGCCCCAGGGATCCCCTCCGAACTACAGGCAAACACTTCTAATTTCGGAGCCACAGCAGACCCGGGACGCACGAGGCTGTCTAACTCGGACAGAAACGACGATTTTCACTTTGAAACAACCAATGAGATCTGGTTAAAATGAGCACCAGTGACCGCTTTGCAGCTCGCCAGCCATGGTCAGGGTGTCTTTTGATCAGTTTTCCCCCATGCCGTGAGTTCTCTTTGACACTGCGTGTGTGAGCATGGGAAGCCATGGGGAGCAAGGGCTGGGTCAGCTCCCCCTTCACACCCGACCCCAGTAGCTAGCTGAGCCTGACTGTGCCCTGGGTTGGCGGCCATCCACAAGCAGAATCAGGACAGACGGGCGGGGCTTCCTCCCCTCCCCACCCCTATCCAAGCAGCTCTGGGGGCGTATCTCCCAATCCTCCGCCATCAGGGCCTATGACATGTAACAGCAGCGCTTGCAACTCCAACGCTTTGGCTGCACCTTCCTCCAGGCTTTCATTTCGACCCTGCTTGCTGGGTGACAAGACGCCTCCACAGAGAACTTGAGAGCATCAAAGAAACTGCCTTGGGCCTTTGAAATCTCTAGGGAAGAAAGGTGAAGGCTGATCAGTCCTGATTTGGGATCCAGCCCCACCTAGGCTGATGATGCTCTGTGAGCTGAGGGTGCTGAGGCCACATGCAGTGTCCCTGCGCAAGGGGAAGTGCCCATCATGCAGGCAGAACCCTTCTGAAGGTCCTGCCCAGTAAACTCAACACAGCAGGGACCTGACTGTCCTGGCCACCCCAATGCCCACGAGGCCACCTCAGAACAGCCTGAGCAGGGTGGCTCTCTGGCAGTGTGCACCTGCATTGCAGAGACTGAACACCTGAAGGCAGGGCTCAAGGGGGAAGACATTGCTTTGTCCTAAGTGGGCAGGTGGGGCCTGAGTGACTGTCCATCTACTCTGGTTTATGTGCCACTTCTTGTGAGCACACCATTGAACATGACTCTTGTAACCGGATAGACTGTAGAAAGAAGAGGTGGGGAAGGTGTCAGGGCTTGAGCCACCACTTGGCACACCTGCATCCTTAATCAGAGTATCTGGCTTGAGTCCTAGTCACTCTGCTTCTGATCCAACTGCCTGCTAATGTGTTTTGAAACACATGGTAAGCAAATGGTTTGCTTACCTCGATCCCTGATACCCATGTGGGAGATCTGACTGGGGCTCCTGACCCTTTGATTCAGCCTGGTCTAGCTCTGTCTGTTAAGGCCCCCTTGCAAGGTAAATGAGTGGATGGAAGACCCCTCTCTCCCGCATGCCTCTCATCACTCCGCCTTTCAATTGCATGCATGCAGACATACACACACATACATGTCTTACTAAACCAAGATGTCACAGAGGTCATTCACTGAAGGTAGCAGATGCATCCCCTCCCAGCTCTGCCAGTGACCACGGGCACTCCTTCGATGAGACAGCTGACCAGCACAAGTTGTGAGTGCCCCAGAACTCTGCCACTGCCCGCCCCCAGCAAGGGCTCCCTAAGCTGCATGTATAGCAGCTGGACCCCAGCACCTTCCCCCACTGTACCTGTGTTCATGTTTTCATGTGCTCCTGCAGTTCCCAGGACCACACTGTGTCTGCGAGACCCTGCTGGCCTACTGTACCGAGAGTGAGGCGTCACTGGTGTGGGCCAGCAGACACACGGGGTTCTGACCCTAAGCTCACTGGTTAGGATGCAGCGGTATGGACAGGGGCTCTGACCCCAAGGTCACTGGTTAGGGTACAATGGTGTGGACTGGGGCTCTGACCCCAAGCTCTCTGGTTAGGGTCCAACGGTGTGGACCTGGGCCAGATGCTTCCCCTCATGAGGCTTTCATTTCCTCACCCTTGAAATGCACCTGTTACATAAAGTGCATACAATGTCTAATAAACATGAAGTGCTGTGCTGGGTAGGCCAGAGTGATCAGCCTGGCCTGTGAACTAGAGGAGTGGGTGCATGGTGCTGCTGGCCTGGGCAGGATGGGAGAAGTGTGCATGAAGTCCAGGGGGCTTGTTGCTGTGCGGTACAGGATGCTGAAGGGCACGGCAGTGACGGCGTGGGAGGAAAGGTAGCCCAAGGTCACCCGGTGCACGCAGAGTGAAAAAAAGGCTCACAAGGTACTCAGGTGCATGCGGCCCGCCAAAGTGAAAGCTGTTCAGGACAGAGCACAGGGAGGTTCTGGCATCCCTTCCACAGCCCAGTTATGCCCTGGCCCTCAAGGACACTGCCAGATCATCAGTGGGTCTAGGTGCACCTGTGTGGGTTGACGAGCCAGCCCAACCTTTCAAACACACACACACACACACACCACTAACACCTCCGCAGCCACAGGTGTCTCTGTCCACACAGACGCATGTATACATGTGTTCTCCAGTGTGCCTGCAAGTTGTCATGGATGTGTATGCACAAATGCAGTGCACACAGACAAGACCCAAGGCCCATGCGCATGGAACCTGCCTGTCATCATGTGGGTGTGTGGATGGCAGAAGGGACCCAGGCATGTGGGTTTCTGAGGCTGAAATCCACCAGACACCTCCTTCTACTTTTGTGGGTTTTGTTGGTGGTTGGCTGACTGGCCAGCTGGTGTTAAAGGAACGCAGTGTTGGAAAGTTCTCGGGGTCAGGTTCAGCTGTCACGTGGCCACGGCTGTTGCTAGGTTTTTGTATTTGCTCCTTTGTTGTTATTTTCCCACAAGTTAAAAACATTCTGTCACCAACTAAAAAAAAAAAATTTTTTTTAAAGCATGCTGATTTGTGAACCAAAATTGGAATGGTATCTTGTGGTGTGCTCTTAGGAGGATGAATGAATCGACTTGGACTCCAAGCCCAAAAGACCCAGGAGCCAACAGGCTGCAGTCTGTTGATATCAGGTCACCCAGGGAAGTTAAGGATGAACTGAGATTGCTCGTGTCAGTTCACTCAGAACTGGCCGACTCAAGCCTGGCTGACTTGGTGCCCGTTCTCACATCTGGACAGGACCCTGTGCAGGTAGAATTCATCCAGGCTCCTGGCATCCCGTCTGAGCCACAGTGCAAGGCTCCATGGCTCTCAGAGCTGGGTCGGGGCGTGAGGAGCAGGCGCCAAGCTCAGCTCCTCAGAGAGCCAGGGGCCACAGCAGGGGGTGGCAGCACACCGCACAATCTCGTTTCTCTCTGTGGCCACGTTCCTATGCAGAGCTGTGGATCGGTAAAGAATCCACAAGCCAGGGCCAGCATCGTGGCATAGTGAGTTAGGCCACCACCTACAGCACCAGCATCCCATACAAGTGCAGGTACAAGTTCCAGCTGCTCCACTGCCAATGCAGCTCCCTGCTAATGCACCTGGGAAAGCAGCAGAAAATGGTCCTAATGCTTGGGCCCCTGCCATGCAAGTGGGAGACCCGGATGGAGTGTCAGGCTTCTGGCTTTGGCTTGGTCATTGTGGCTATTTGGGGAGTGAACCAGTGAATGGTTCTCTCTTTTGTCTCTCTCTCCCCTCTCTCTGTGATTATATTTTAAAGTAAAGAAAATCCTTTTTTGTAAACTACAACATTGAGACTCAGAGACCTTGTCATGGGCTAGGGTTTTCAGAGAAGCAGGTGCAGTGAGAGGGATCTAGGAGAGAAGCAGGCACCAGATAACGCCACGGGCCGCCAAAAAGCCAAGTCTGCAGAACAGCTAGCATTGACCCGTTTGAGGATGGAGGAAGGTCAGCAGCCAGGGCGCCTTGGAAAGGAGTCCTCTGCAAACACCCTTGAGGTGACCACCAAGGCCTGCTGTTACCTAGGCCCATCAGGGCTGGTCCGCACCAGCTCCCCTGGAGCAGACACCAGGAGAAGTGCTCCCTTGCTCCTGGTCTGGATGCTTCCCACACACCAGAGAGATGGTCCCAGAGAGCACAGACAGGCAGCGTGCAGGCAAGCTTTCTTCTACTCCTATGTCTAACATTACCCTGGGATTTTTCAACATACAGCGTGTTCTAAAACACTTTCCATAGCTTGCTGCCAGGTCACTTCTGTGACTGTGGGCACAAGTGGGATCGTCCACAGGTGGGAATGCGCCCCATTGTTCTGCAAAGGGAGCTGTGTTTTAGTGACATCAATGTGCATCCCTTACTCATTTATTAAATTATCAGTAAAATCACTGAGGCTGCTGATGATAAAAGTGGGGTGGAGGAAAATCACTGGGCCGGGGGTTGCCGGATGAAAGCCTTCAGCCACAAGCATGCTGCTGTGCAAAGCCCGTGCCCGTGTGTAAGTGTCTGGCAAAGAAGCAAAGGCTCTGGAATCTCCTGGTGACACCGCCGGGACCTTGCGAGGAGGCTGTGACTGTGGCCTGGGACCGGGAACAGCTGTGGCATGGGAACCAGAGCGGCTGTGGTCTGGGAATGGGAGAGGCTCATGGCCTGGGACCCAGAGCGGCTATAGGCTAGGACTGGGGCATCTTACACACTACACATCAGCTCGACAGCAAGCACGCGTGCTGGCAGAGCCAATCCTCCTTGGCCAAGCACCCAGAGGGGGCCCCTGGTCTGCTGGTGACTTTCCCTCTAGCCAAAGGAGAGATGTGAGGTGCTCGCCAGGGTGAGGGAGCCGCCCAGATGGAGAATGTTGAGCCGAGCTGCCCTGAGCTGACTCCTTCTCACGGGCCTCTCGATTCCTTTTCTCAGCCTGCATCCTTGCAAGCTGGTAGCCTCGGAGCTCTTGTTTTCCACTCTGCCAAGCAATGAACCTGTCCTGGCATCAAGGCCTCCAAGCACCCCAGGAGGGCAGTGCCCCCCCCCCCGACATATCCAGCTCTTCCCCTTCTCTGGGACTTTCCAAACACTTGCACCCCCTATCGCTCCCAAGGCAATGAAGTTGGAAAAGCAGCCATGTGCTTTGGGCGAGGGGCTGCACTTACTGTCCCCTCCAGGTTCCTTCCTCCTCACCGGAGCACATGGATTTTCCCCACAAGACTCTTTCTCCTACATGCCATGCTTCTTTCCTCCTAGGTTTCAGGTCAAGGGACCCCGCTGAGGCTAGCCCCTGCATAGGACATGTCTGGGCAGGTGAGGTTGGCAGCTCACGGACACTCTGTGGAGCCCAAATGGGATGCTTTTTTCCCAGCTCCATGAACTGACGGTGACACTAGAATTGGGCACGGTGGCAGTGCCACGGTACCCACGCTTCAGCAGTGCTGCTCTCCGGAGCTGCTCGTTGAATGGCCAACAGCACGTCACTGCCCGTTACCTTGCACCACGGTACCCTGAGTCACCCTCCCCGAGTGCAACATCAAATGGAAAAGACGAAGCATGCACAGAGCAGGTGAAACCATGGCATGAACCATGGTTCGTGTCTCCTCCACACTTCACGTTGAAGGCGACTCTGCAGCGTGTCACAGTACTGAGTGGTGGGGACTCTGGAGGAAACTGGGTCATGAGGGTACTACCCCATGAGTAGCTCAGTGTTCTTACAAAGGCTTCAAGGACCCAGCTGCTCCTCCTCGTGTCTGCTAGCCTCCTACGATGCCAGGGCACAGAGAAGCAGAGTCCAGGGCCTGACCGGCGCATCAGAACCTTGGCTTCTGGATTCCCCGTCTGCAGAAGCATCTGAGAGGAATCTGGCTGATTTCTCAATCATCTTGTCTTGAAATCTTGTGAGAGTGGCACAGACCAACCAGGATGCACAGCTCCCCTCTCCAGGCTGCTCTTAGGCTCTGTGCAGAGGGACAGGCATGGAAGGGTGGAAGGAGACACGAAGGCTTTCCGTGGGAGCTTGCCGAGGCTCCCGTCACAGGCACCGCAAATGGGGCCGCTGAAACTCAGGGACTCAGCACTGGGGTCTGGGAGCAGAGCGGTGCTTCCTCGGAGGGGAGAACCCTTACTGGCTGGGTGTCATCCGACAGCCATGGTGTGCACCCTCACACAGTCACTTTCCCTCTCTCCACGAGGACATTAATCATACTCCGAGATGACCTCATCGAACCAAGGACATCTAAAAAAAAAGCTTCATGTTTTAAAGATCTATTTTTTATTTACGGGAAGGGCAGTGTCAGAGAAGAGAGGTCTGCCATCCACAGTTTCCCTCCACAAACAGCCATGACAGCCAGGACCCAGGAACTCCATGTACACCTGCCTCATGGCTGGCAGTGGCCAAAGTATTTGAATCACCTCCTGCTGCCCTCCCAGGGGCATTAGCAGGAAGTTGGATTGGAAGTGGAGCAACTGGGATTCGAACTGGCTATACTGCTAATACCAGCCCCAAGATGTTCATTTTCAAATAAGATCTCATTCTGAGGGATAAGAGTTAGGATTTCCACATTATCTTTTTGGCACACACAGTTCAACTTATCATACCTGCTGTGGCTGGGTGGGTTTCACACTGGCAAAGCAGCCCCAGGTTTAGCCCCAGAAGTCCGTTATTATCCAATGTGTGTAGTATAGAGCTGTATCCAGAGAGGCAGCACAGTGTCCAGACACAGAGACCCCAGGGCCTGGAGGGCAGGGCACAGACCCAGCACAGAGTCCCTGTGAGGCCAAGAACCCAAGGCAACACTGCAGCAGGAGGAGACACTCCAGGAGCACACCATTGGTTGTTTACATTCAGAAAGGCATATCTGATAACCACCCAGAACGAGTCAAGGCAGGTGGTCTGTGGGGGGCTGGGGGGGGTACAGCACCATCGCACCCACCCTTATCCAAGGGATGTGAGTGCTTCCACTGAAAGCCATCTCTCTAGAAGAAGAGATCAAATCTGTCTGCCCATTCACGTTGGCATGGCTGGTCAGCTCACAGGGCGTCCCTTCATCTTAGAAAGGGAAGAAAACATTAGACCACAGGCTGGAACTTATCTAGACTGTCTCAGAATATCCTAACCTAGGGGAGTGTCCTACCTTTGAAAGTTGGAGTAACCAGGGCCTGGAGGAGCTGTTGGGAACAGTAGCCCAAGCTCACACTCTAGAGAGGAAACGAGCCTGGGTGTGAGCTCAGATGGGTCACAAGTCCTTCTCACTCACACCCCATCTCCATCATGTCATAACTTCACCCCTTCATCTCACCCGGTTCCTGCCAGGGACCCAGGCCCTGAGCGCTGGCTTGCAGTCGGACAAACCAAGTCGGAGAGCTTAAACTCAGCGTCTCATGCCAACGGGAGAGGGGAGGAGGCAGACTGGGCAGGCCTCAGGCTGCCATGTGACTTTGGCCTCCAAGGCCACAGCCCCTAGAGAAGCACCTGCGCACTGTCGATCTGTGAATGAGGCCAGGTCAGCTCTTCTCTCCCTCCAAGAGACCTGCCAAAGCCTTTGCTTTCTCTGAACCTAGACTTTCTAATCAGTCACTCACACCCTCTCCCCTGAGACAAATGACTTTTGCCTTTTGAAGAACGGCCCCATGGGAAAATACCATAAAGCAAACACACTTGAGGTCTAGAAAACAGAAGCAGCCCACGCTGCGGAGTCCAGCCCGCCTGTGACACAGCGCTGTGCCGCTCCCCGCGACAGCCCCAACCACCTCCGTCACCCTGCACGTGGGCACTCAGCCCCACGTTTTTGAGGCTGGTGAGCTCGGGGCCTCAGGCCCACAGCTCACTTCTGCTTTTGCAAAGTAGCTTCCTCTTTTCTGGAAACTCCTGGTGTCCCTTTGCAGGACAGTCACAGCGGGGGCAGCATGCACTTAGGACCAGGGTCTAAGAGGTGTCTTGCCTCCGGTGGGCAGAGCTGCGGGTTGGTGCTGCTGTCATGCCAGTCCTCAGAGTCCATTGCAGAAGTTTCCATATCCACCCCCACCCCATCTGCCTCGACTCAGCCAAAAAAAAAAAAAAAAAAAAAGAAAAGAAAAAAAATCACAAGTTTCTGCTCTCACTATCAGCCAAACCATTAACCCTTGGTACCCTGGGGTGCACATTTCAGGGCTGAGAGGCCCATGGCTGTGGTGAGCCAGGAACATGGCAGTGGATGTCTTCCGCTGCACAGACCACTCCATGGGGGCTCTACACAGCATCACTCTGCTGAGACATGCGGCAGCTTCCTAGTAACTCCTCTGAAAGCCCCGGCTGCCCTGGGTAAGTTGGCGGGAGCACACAGGAGAGCAGCAGCCAGCCAAAACTACCCCTGGACCTCCTCCACCCCCTGCATCTACAGGCAAGCCTGTCTTGAAGTGAGCTGTCAAGTGCTTGATGGAGAGTGGATGGACAGGCAGACGCACGGGTGATTGGCGTTTGAACATGTGAGCAGCTGTGTCAGGTGGAAACGTTGGCTGAGGTGCAGAGGCCCCCAGGGGGTAGGGGACGAAGAGGATGGAGCTGGACCACAGCTGGCTCCCTCTGCTGTGTTCCCTGGCCCTGAGCCAGAATCTGGTCACAGACACAAAGGTGTACTCCATTGTGAATCAGGGTAGGCTTAGGAGAGATTAGGGGGAGACAGGAAGCTATGGCAGAGGCTGGGAAGCCAGCAGGAGCCATTAAGAAGTGCCCTAGGGATGCAGAGACAGCCCTGATGGCCACAGAGGTGTATAATCACCTTGGGAACACACAAGGCAGTGGGTGGAGGTGGGGGTCATGGGAGGTCCCTTGCCCGCAGCCACCTGCCCTGGGCCCTGCACTCCATAAGAACTGCTCAGATCTTGAGCCCCATTCCCCCTCTCCCATCTGCAAACAGCCTACTCAGCAGCAGTGGGAGGGAGGAAGGGATGCCACAGCTCTGTCTCCTTCCCCGACACACACCCCACGACCATCTGTCCCAGCTCTGAACAGAACTGGCGCCAGAGCCGGCTCCCTGGACTGGGTCGCAGGAGTCCCCTGTGTAAAGCCCTCCATCGTCACTCTGCCCCACCACCCTCACAGAGCTCAGCACCCAGGTGATGTGGAACTCCAACAATTCATTTCTCTCCAACTGTTTTAAGACAGGTGGCGATGTGCCGAGGCCACTAAGGACCTGATGCATGCAGTCCGTTGTCCTACCCCTCAAAGGCAGAGAACAAGGAAGAGAGGCTGTGGCTGAATCCGTCCAGCAAATACGGAAGAGAAACCACCAACTTCAGCCAAAATGACAACATTGCCAAGAAAACCATCTGTACTTCTGAAATGGATTGAAAGAAGTCATGTACAACTGTGCATGGCAGATGGGTCAGAAATGAGGTCGAACTCTCTGATGGTCATCCTTGAGGGATTAAAACAAGGTCAAAGGCTGATGACACCCCTCAAACTGACGGCGCTGCAGAGGCCGAGGGCTCCACCTGGCTTCAGCTGCCATCACCAGCTGCCTTTCAGGGCTCAGGAAACAGGTCTGAGCAGGCACGAGGAAGACTCAAGCAGGGCCTCCTGACCTCATGGCCAGGTTCTCCCTCCTGGACCACATTGCTTCCTGCCCACAAACCAGGAGGGAAGCCAGGCCTTTGTTTCGTTCCACAGATGAGGGACCTGCAAGCCAGCGCAGCAGCAAGTCTGCCGACCCCTGGAGAAAGAGCCCAAGGAGAAAACTCCCTGCTCCCTTCCTGTGAGACCCCACCAGACTGTGCCCAATCTGTCCCCCAATGCCTGCCTGCATTTTCCCCAAAATCTCCCAAAAGGGAGCCTTATTTGGACAAGGTGATTTCTGTCCATACATGTGCACACCCAAACACACACACATACACATAGGCATGCCTTCACCACTTCAGAAGTGTGCGTCCCAGCAATGATGCTTGAGGGGACACAGGGATCCTCAGCAGGGCTCTGTGTGAGGCCCATAACGGCAGCATTCCTGGGTATCCCCCTCTGGCATGGCATGGGCACACACGGTCAGATCCAGGGTCTCGGTGGGGGCAGGCAGAACTGTGTGATGCCCCTGTCCAATAGCAGGCTTCAGCCTCTGAGAGAACCCACAGAGATCTTAGAAGGGATGGCCATCTCCAGGGTGGCCACGTAGTCACCTGGTGGTGCCTCATTCTGCAGCCCAGCTCTCCTGGCCCAAAGCCTAGAGCTCCAGGCACAAGGACAGTCAAGAAGCAGGTGCCTAGTCCTCGGGGCATAGCTCCTGGAATTCTGACAGCATGGTGTCAAGGGAGAGCAAAGAGCCTGGGAGCTCGTCCAAGGTTCAGTGAAGGGAGGCAGGCACCTGCTGGACCAGGATGGCTTGGGTTCCCTGAAAGCCACGAGCACCACCATTTCTGTCCATGCTGAGCTGCAGACAGCCAGCTCACTACTGTCTAAACACACTCTTGTCCATTTATACACAGAGCCAGACACACACCCTTCCATGAACATCACACACCATGGTCCACACACATCACTGTATAAACACAACCCTGCCCATTTACACACACTCTGCTACCATACACACTCAGCACTGTCCACACACCTGTTGTCCATGCCTAGTGTGTCCACACACAAGGCACCACTGACTACACGCACACACCCCTCCAATATACCATAGTCCACACACACCATTTACACCCATCCACGCAGTCCATTTACACAGACCACCATCCATATACACACACAGTTAGCACATGTAAGTCATTCACACACACACCTCTGTTCACGTCACAAAGTCACTGACCACACAGAGTCCACACGATGCTCACACCACACTCTACACGCACACACTTGTCCACCCCTAGACTGCCATTCCCCCACCTATCGCCCATCATACACACACCACTGTCCACACACAGAGATCATTCCATCCACATGCACACTGCATGATCCATACCCACAACCACACACACGGCCTGCAGTCTAGACAGATGGCTGCAGTGGTCGCCCTGGCACAGAGCGGCAGCACAGACAGATGGATGTAGGTGTGCGGCTGTTCCGTAAGGAGAGAGTGGGTAAGGATGGGTAGAGTGGGTGTCGGGCCCAGGGGGATGGGAAGGGGCCCAGAGCCACCCGGCCTCCTCTACCATATGGGTCCCTAGAGACGCTCTGTGCGCTGGGAGGTAGCAATCGCCGAGTTCTACGGTTCTTACACCCACACTGCTTCCTGACCAAAAAGACACTTGCAGGCAGCAAGAGGAAATATGTCAAAAGAAGGAAAAACAGTAATGAGAGGAAAAGAAAGCAAGGTGGGTCCAGGAGGGAGGCAACTGCACAGAAAACCCAGCGGCCTGCCCCCTGGCCAGCCTGAGTCACTCCTGCTGTCCTTGAGGTTTCTCTGACAACAGAAGGATTTTTTTTTTTAATATTATAATTCTCACAGAGTTGACACATGTCAAGCTTTTTAGATGATGTCATTCAGTTCTCACCAAAACCCTCAGGTAGGTAATTCTTGAAAAAAAAAATACATACATACGTATATTGTTTATTTATTTGAAGGGCAGAGTGACAGAGAGAGAAAGAGAGAGAATCTTCTGCTTGTTCACTCCACCAAATGGCCTCAATGGCTAAGGTTGGGCCAAGCCAAGCCAGGAGCCAGAAGCTTCTTTTAGGTCTCCCAAGAGGATGCAGGTGTTCAAGGACTTGTACTATTCTCTGCTGCTTTCCCAGGCACCTTAGCAGGGAACTGGATTGGAAGTGGAGCAGCAGGGACTCAAACCGGTGCCCATATGGGATGCCAGTGCTGCAGATGGTGGCTTATTCTCCTGTACTACAGTGCTGAGCCCTGGTAGGCATTCTTTCTGCTATTTTACAAATGAAGCAACATGGGTTCAGAGACATCAGAAGTGTGTCCCAAGCTCACACAGCTAGCGAGAGATGGAGCAGGAGGGAGACCAAGGCCCCAAGCCCCCATTCTTCCTCCTGACTTGTCAGAGGCTGCTCGGCTAAGGAAACGAGTTACACGTGTGAGAAGACACAGCTACCCTTGTTGGGTGATGCACAGCTCTGGAGGGGAGGGGAGGTGGAGGGGCGTGTTTTGCCTTCTCCCTACTCATAATTACACGTGGAGGGAGTGGAAAGACACCTTGCAGGACAGGAGCACAGGCTTTGGAGACAGTTTTCTGGGTCAAGCCTCCAGTAGCCGTGCCCTTTGGATGAACAACTCACTTCATTGGAGCTCTGATTTCCCCGAGGACAAGACCGGGAGCTCACGGGCACCAGACCAAGTTGGTGACAGGTCTGACGTCAACACACATGAGCGAGGTGGGCCAAATCCAGGCACCAAGCATGCTGGGCAAAAGTCCATGTCACAGCAGGTGCATTCGAAGGTGACCCTGTGGCCTGAGCCGGGCAGAGCAGCCATGCCATAGACACAGTCCCAGCAGGCACTCGACTGGGCTCACTGCCTGGCCGGCAGCTGCTGCTGCCGCACAAGAGGAAAGTGGGTCAGGAGGCAGGTTTTTCAAGCTGGGTAAAACCCAGGAGGACGGACACAGAACAGGGAGACAAAGGCAAAGAGAAAGGAGCAGTAGAACTGGAACGAAGGAGGAGAACAAGACAGGATGCGAGTGGAGGAAAAACTCGGTTCTGGGGACCCAAGTCTGCAATGCCTGCCTATTAAAGGCGCTGCTTGTTCAGGCTCTAGCCAGTGTGTTCATTGCCAGCAATGTTAGGATAAACATCCTAAAGCTTATGAATTTCATAAACTTGTAATTAGTCAAAGGGCAGACAATTGCTCTTAAAAAAGAAAAAGTTTGCTGCTGAGAAGCTAAGATGTAGCCAGCACCGGGCATCTACAAACACAAGCAGCAGGAAGGACGTGCTGATACAGAACCGATAGAAGAACCACCACTGCTAGGGCGGTGGCATCCAGGGCCCCTCCTCCATGCCAGCGTCCTGCTGAGACCACCGGGAGCTGCTGTGGTCCTCGGGGCATATAAGCAGTGGGATGTTCACTCCATTACCCACTATAGACCCCGCAGCAACTGGAGGTACCCCCCTGCAAAATCAGCCTATAACAACATGGAGCAGCACCTCCTGCCACATGTCTTCTGGCAGTGGGTGATGGGGAGGACTATCTGCCCATTCAGCACAGTGGTACAGCACATGGGCCCAGGTACCAGACAGCTTCAGCTGGACACATGACCTCACCAACCCCGGCCAGGTGGCCTCTGCTGCACAGCTTTTCCCATCTGTAGAATGGGGTCCATCATAGCACAAACTGAGAGGATGGTGGAAATGGGCCCTGCTGAGGGAAAACAGGCTTGATGAGTGCAAGTTTGTGGAGCTCCTGTCACCCCTCCCTTCCGTTTCACGTCTGACCTTGACAATCATCCTGGGCTCAGGGCTGTGCCCAGCACATTCATTCCCTTTTTCTCTCTTCCTTCTCTGTAACTCTTCCAAATTAAAAAGTCTTTAAAAATAAGTATTTTTTTTTTAAGGGACTTGCTGGAACCTCCCACCTGCTAGCTCACTTCCCAAACAGGCACAACAGCTTGAGCTGAGCCAGGATGAAACAAGCCAGGAACCCCACCCAGGTCTCCCATGCGAGCAGCAGGGGCCCATGCTCAGGAGCATCCTAGGCACATTAGCAAGTAGTTGGACTGGAAAACCGAGTAGCCAGGACTCCAAAATGACACCCAGGGGTCCCAAGCAGTGGTTTAACTCACTGTACCATGACACCTGCTCCAGCCCTTCTTCTAAGTCCTTGCCTGCCTCCTAAGGGGGGATTGTGGGGCCGGGAGAGCCAGAGGAGTTAAACACTTGGAGCACTGGCAGGCTATCACAGAATCAGAGCCCTTCCAGGCCCTAAGAAGGCGCTGTCAACCCTCTGTGGCCTTCATCTGCCCTTAATGAAGCAACTACAAGGCATCCTTCAACCTGCTGCTTGCCCTCACAGTGAGTGGGGCCAACAGGGGCGTGGCCAACAGGGTGTAGCCGATACCTGTGAGGCTAAGGGGAGCAGAGGCCAGCGGCACCCTCTGACAGGGCTCTGCATTGGCTCTCTGCTCTAGAGAACTGGCTCGGAGACACGTTCTCCCTCCTCTCCCATGGCCCTCCTTGCCCTACCTGTCCTGTCACTTGCCGCCCCTACTTGCCACTTTCTGTAGGGTGTTCTAGAACCCTCCAGGCTAGTGGGCCACGAGAAACAGATGCTGCCCTGAGTCATCGGGCACTGAATGCTAAACCATGGAAGGTGGCATTGGTTCACTGCACCTTGGGAATGGACCAGAAGATACGGGAGGGGGAGTATAACCTCTTGCCTTACCCCAAGCCACCTGCACACTGGGGCCTGCCCCAAAGGCCCATGATATTCCTTCTCAGAAGTCAAGATGTGGAATCGCCAAGGTATTTCTTTTAGCTGGCCAATGCCCCAGAGGCAAGAGATCATAAAGCCTATTACCTGGCAACTCGGTTCCAGGGAATGCCAGCTGCCCAAGGCCTTCAGGCTATAGCAGGCCAACCCACATTAGCACATGTTTTCCAGAGCCAGCCTGCCTGCCCTCCACTCATGGTGACCCTACAGGGCCCTGCAGGCCTGTGGGAGAAGACATGGAAGCCACTGAGACTCCAGGGGTCCCCAACTCCCAAGATTCTGCTTCTAGGTGGGGCTGCAAGCTTTCACCCCTCATGCCTTCCACCTTAGTTCTCACTAGAGACCTGGCTTTCAAGTTCCTGACCTATAAGCCCAAGGCCAAGGCTGTTTCTAACCACTTCCCATTAACAGCTTCTGTCCTAGGAGTTTATGTTGGCGTTTACTCCTTGGCCTTGGCCTGTCTCCCTGTAAACGTGGAGACCTGTGATGCAATCTGTAAATGTGTTTAGCCCAAGTTCTATAAGGAATAAAACTGAATCATGTACATCGCCATGGTAAAAAATCCTCAGAAAATCTGGGCTGGCTAGTAGCTTCACCATGTGCCTAGAGTGGCCTGCCACTTTTGCCGGGAGAAATAAAATCCAAATATCTGGAGCCCCAGCACTTTGCACCTTGCATCCAGCACCATTCAGCCTCTTGCTCTCACTTCCCTGCATTTGTTTATCAGTACAAACAAGTTTTGGTGACATCTTCAAGGGCTTTTTAGTTCCTCCTCTCCTGGTTGGGTCCCCTTTCTTTCCTTCTCATGTTTTATGGCTCTGCGTAAGACTCTCCACACTACACTGAGTAAGAGTGGTACAAGCAGTCATCTGGCTTGTTCTTGATGGTAAAAATAAATGTTCTGAGCTTTTCCCCACTAAGGAGGTTGTGTGTGGGGTCCTCATCGGTGAGACTGGGCTTGCTGAGGTTTTGTCAAGAGTTTTGGCATCTGTGTCTATCAGGGAGCTTAGTCTGTGGAGGAGCAGATGTACCAGGACTGCAGCTTTGGTTTTGGACCCTTAAGATTCATCCCTTCTGTACAGTACACGAACCATCCACTGCCCTGCTCACTCCAAGACAAAAGGGAATGATGCCCAGGTCTACACCTGTCACCTCAGGAGCATCACCAGGTCTATGCCTGCCCACTCAGTGGGCAACCCAGGTCTACACCTGTCACCTCAATGCGCAGGCGCTCTGCCCACCACGACCCCAGGACCTGTCCAGGTTCCCAGAAGTGGAGAGAGAGCAGAGAGGCTGGGGCTGTCCAGGTGCAATTGTTTCCAACCAGAGGATTACTGAGCCTTCTTGGACACCTGCTGGCAGATTATGGTGCAATTACTAACCACTTAGGTGGTGCAAAATGCCAAAATAACTTTCCCAAGTAGGAGCTGAAGGAAAGTAAATACCTACCTAAATAGATAAGCTAACACAGTTCCTAAACTGGCTCTTGTATTGAACCAACAAAAATGATCTGCCTAGAAACTTTGTCTTGGCAATATGCAGCTCCCATGGGATTGGTAAATAATCCATTCACGAAGATTGTTCCAAATTGACATATTGGCTCTTTTTCCCCCTTTCCTACTATTTCAGCATGGTTTCCGCATTTCTCACGATCATCATCACCATCAGCCTTGTGTCAGCTATGGGAGGTAACTGGCACTGATTGACAAGGTGCCAGCACACACCATGCTTAAACAAGCCTAGGTCTCATAAAGGGTTGGGCCAAACACCTACAGGAAGAAAAAAGACTCAATGTGGAAAGAGAGGTGGCCTGGTGGCTGCTGTGGAGTGGCCCTTGGGTTTCCCCCATGTGCAGAGGGCATGGGTCGCCACTAGCACTCAAGTGGGTCCCTCTACAGGAGGCATCTGCCTCATCCAAGCTCACATCTTCTTCCTAGGAGTGCTGTGTATGTACAGAAACCTGGCCCCTCTCACCTCAATCTGGGACAACTCCTAAGGGCTATACCAGGTCCAGAATGTTCCAGGAGCTTGGCCAGTGCTTCCACTGTGACTGCTTCCCAGCCCAGCTTCTCCCCCTGCCACTCAGGCGTGCCTTCCTTCCTTACCACTCAGGCCCAGGGCTGGAGGCACAGAGTCACTAAGAAGAACCTTCAGGCAAGGTCAGCTGGCGTCACCAGAGGAGCAGGTGGTCACTTCCTGGGATGCCACACAGGACCATAGTATGTGAGTTAGTTCTGTGTCTGCACAGCATGCCTACAGATCTTGGCTTGAAATCACCCCCTAAACACTGAGGTTGCTGCGACTACAGGAGAGTGAACCAAGGCACTGGTGGAGGTTGGGAGGAAAGGGGTGGACAGACAGATGCCCCAATAAGGTTAGAGCTGTGGTATGTGCACTTCAAAGCCCACAACTCTTGTTTTGTTTTGTTGTTTGTTTTGTTTTGAACTGCTTTGAAATTGCTTTCTGCTCTGTAATGTAAAGAGCAGGCATCCCTCCCAGAGTCTGAGGATGCTGCCTCCTCAGCAGACCTCCCCTCACCCCATGGCCATAGACACCACCTACCAGAAAGGCTCTCCTCTTTCCCTGACAGTCCTCTTGTAGAAAACCCAGGGTTTAACCCCTGCCTTCCTTGTGGTTGGCCACTTACAGGACCTCTCAGGTTTCCAAGGAGGGGCTTCCACCCCCTCTGGCCCCCAGGGGCTATCATATGTCCTCTGGGACACTTCTGCCCCTGGCCAACAACCAACAGGAAGCCTCCTCGCCAAGTTCCTCTTGGAGCTCATTCTGCCTGGCATTGCCCCCTGACATTCAGTAAAAGTTATCTTCTTATCTGGACTCAAGACCATTTCAGAAATCTCTAAATACACTTAACAAGCAAAGTGGGGGGTAAGGAGCCAAGTGACCTCTGTTCCTCCAACAGCTGCTTGTCCACTAACCTTGGATGACAGACTCAAGGCAACCAAATGGCCCGCTGTGGAAGGACTCAGCTCCTCCACCCTGTGGCCCATGTATCCTCCTGCCTCATGGACAGCCACTCTAGAGGCCACCTATCCCTGTTCCTGCCCCTGTGACAAAGTGCCATTCCCATACAGTCATTGGACTCCAATGGAATCCAATGGAGATCCATGGCCCCTATACGTCTTATTTTTAATGGTACTGTTATTTTTAAATGCATTTGAGAGATAGTGAGAGTTCCTATGCACTGGTTCATGTCCCACGCACCTGCAACAGCTGGGCTGGACCAGATTGAAGCTGGAGCTAGAACTCCAATCTAGGACTTCTGGGCAGGTGGAAGAGCCCAAACTCCTGGGGCCATCAGCAGGAAATGGGAGTCAGTACTCAAAGGGGCATCAAACCAGGCACTTCGTGGGATGTGAGCATCTTAACCACCATGTATACAAAGAATACACATCTACACATAAAATGTTATAGAATTAACTAGTTTAAACAACATATGTTATAGTTGCTATAGGGGTTATTTATGATATTAATTATACAAGCTCCTAGTGTATGTCTGTGAGAGGTTCAATGATTAGTCCATCTCACATCAATCCTTCCCCACACAGTGCTCATGACCTTGCCCTTCCATTTCCTGAGTCTGTACTACATGTTCTATGCTTGAGCCTGGCTTCCTGAGTCCTCCTGGGTTGCCTATAGGGCCCATGGCCAAAGTATCCCCATGACCCAGCTGTCATGCAGCCAACTGGGCAATGGAGAGATGTGTGAACAAGGACACCTGGGGGCCCACAGGCCAGCTGCCAACTAGCCCAGATATCGGGCTCAAGGCTACGCTACAAGAATGTTCAAGCTGTTATAGAGAATTGGGAAAAAGAATAAATCTTGTTTTAATCTGAAGCCACAGTGAACAGACTGGATGATGTGCGCCCCAAGTTTAGCCATGTGGGGAGGGAGTCGCCATTGTGGCCAGTGATGCCCTTGGGCCTTGCACTTGGCCCCATACACCACAGAGCCAGGGAGAACGCCTGTTTACCTCGTGAGTCGCAGGCCCCTGGTTACTATGACAGAGCAGCCAAGAAGATTCTATTACCTGGGCCCAAGGCGACAGATCCATTACCAGGACCTCCCAACTTCCTAGCTAGTGCTTATTCCAAAACCCAACTATTTTGTTTTATTTTATATTTAAGATTTATATATTTTTATTGGAAAGGCAAATTTACAGAGAGAAGAAGAGAAAGATCTTCCGTCTGCTGGTTCACCAAGTGACTGCAATGTCCAGAGTTGAGCTGATCTGAAGCCAGAGCCAGGAACTTCTTCCAGGTCTCCCATGCAGGTACAGGGTCCCACTGACTTGGGTCATCTTCTACTGCTTTCCCAGGCCACAAGCAGGGAACTGGAACAGAAGTAGAACAGCTGGGACATGAACCGGCACCCATATGGGATTCCAGCGAATGCAAGGTGAGGATTTAGCCGTTAGGTTATCGCACTGGACCCAAAAACCATTATTTAAGACACAAAAGTAAAGAATGAGAAAGAACTAGAGAGTGAGACCTATGGAAACAGGGGAGGGATGAAGAACAACCTTTAATGAATGTACTTCATTGTAAACGAGATCAGGGTGAGCATTTGGCATAGCAGTTAAGACACTGTTGGGACACCTGGAGTCTCCTATCAGAGCACCTGGGTGTGAGCCCTGACTCTATGTCCAAAGCCAGCTTCCTGCCAATGTGCGCCCTGGAAGACAGCTGTGAAATTCACAAGAGAGACCTCTTCCAGGCTCCTAGATTAGGATGATCCCAGCCCTAACTGTTGCAGACACTTGGGGAATGAACTAGTAGGTAGGAAAAATCTTTCTTTTTTGAATAAATTGCTTTTTAAATGTGCAAGGAGCCAGATGAAAAACACAGTTACCACCACAGAGCTTTTGTCCTCTGCATGGCCACCAATTGGAGGGATCTGTTGTGGCATCTCTGACCTTGAGGCAGCCTTGACTCTTGACATCCCATGAGGGCCATAGCCAAAAGAAACAACTATGCAACTAGGACACAACCAAGGTTTCTCCAGAAAGTTTAGCCTAGAATGGCTGAGTCATAGATGCAACAGTTACAACAGTAACTAATATTCCATTGACATCTTAGAGAGATGGTATATTTAAAAGCACATGTCTGGCCTATAGCAAGGTTATCATTTAACCCTCTAATCTGATGACAATCATGCCTTCCCCTCCACCCTCCCCCATGGTATCTGAAACCAGCCAGCTCTGGAGCCTGCGATACAGAGGGGTGGCAAGGAGCAGGGTAGTTCCACTTCCTGCTCAGCTTCCAGAAGATAGGCTGGCAGGTCCCAAGCAACCCTGTGCCAGCTGAGCTAATGTGAAAACCTTCCATCCAACTCCACCCTATTCACATCAGCCATGCAAACAGCTACTGGGCCGCGGGCATGATGCCAACGCCATTAGCAAGGAGCAGAGGGGAAAACAAGGGAAGACCCAAATCTGGTGGGAAATGCAAAGAGCTGTGAGAAGTGGGGAGTGAAGACTCTCTGAGCATTGGCCCACCCTTTCAGGCACCAGTTCCCCCAGTACTGGTGCACATGGTTCTCCCAGGGCTGTGATGGGAATCTTCTGACAGCTGCTGTCACTAAGCTTTCACAGCAGGGTCACTGTTGGGTTAGGTTCTGGAAGCCCCATGGCCCCTGGCTTGTGGAACCATCCCTCTGGTCTCCGTTTTGGTCTTCATCTTCTTTCTCTGAGTATCTGTGTGCAGATGTCCCTCTTCTTACAGAGACCCCAGTCACCCTGTGGAGGGCCCATCCTAGTGGCCTCATCCTTACTGGGCTGCAGTTTGCAAAGTGCATACTCTCCAAGATGGTGGCTGAGGTCCTCAGCATCTCTTCCTGGAGGCTCACTATGCTTCTCTCTATGTCCTTCACACCTGGTGCAGTGCCTGGGATACTAACACAACACATCTACTGCTTCCTGTCCTGGCCCTAACCTTACCTCACGGAGCTCTGAGCAGTTCTCCAGCTCTCTGGTTCTTTACAAATGGAGACGTTTGGACCCCATGTTCTAAACTTCTGTCACTGCCCTGTTGTGTCCTTCTTCTTCCTTTCCCCAGCAGGAATGGAGATCGCCTTGGCACTATCTGCCCGCCTCCTGGGTTGCCCACAGACAGGATGGGGCCTCTGCCTCATAGAGAAGAGGCTGGGATCCTGGGATTACCAAGGGTAAATTGGTTACTCTTAGGAAATCATCAGTAACTTTGTTGCCAGGTCACAGTATACCTGGCAGGCACCCCAAATGCTGGCCAGTGGGGTCTGTAACAAACCATGAGCTGGCAGGGAGGGCTTTCTGTCAACAGGAAGTATAAAGAATGGAGATTAAATTATTTTCCTAGTGGAGGACAAAGATGAGCGAGAGTCTGATGAGCCATTCCAAGGCAGGTGAAAACATGTGGGTCCATGTGTAGTTTCTTTCCATAGACAGTGGGCACGGCCAGTTTACATTCCATTATTTCCTCTGCTTAAGCTGCCCAGCTGACCCCCAGGGGGTCCTTGAAGAATTCACTGTGATTGACCCCAAGGCACACAGCTTCTCTCTTGAGTGTCTCCTCTATTCATCTTACAAGCAAGGTCATTGTTAATGGCCTAAGCAAATGAAGGATTCTGTTCCACCATGGCTGCTCAGCACACTCAAGACACTGACAACATTTGGGGGTTATCCAGCCAATGGGCCCACCAACTTTAGAGAAATGGGAGACAACTCTGAGTGTTCCACAGGTAGGATGGTGCTAGCTGCTCACATCTGGGGTAAGAGAGGTGGGTACAGGGGAACAGGAAATTCAGGATCTTCAAGGTACCTGGAGCTCCATGCAGGAGATCCAGTGACATTCACAGAATGAAAAAGTATCTAGGAACAGCAAAGCCCTTGCAGCAAAATGAATGCACTCAAATGGAAGTTCTAGAGGATTCTCAAGTTCTGCAGATGCAGGCTGAGCAGGTGAGGAGGCCCTGGGCAGTGGACAGTGCTTCCCAGTAATGTCTGTAGCCCACGCAGAGTTTCAGTGCAGACCAAGTTGCAAGCCCTGAGTGGCGACCAGCAAGAATGCGCTAGTTTTGTTGGGATTTATTGAAGGAGAGAAGCTCAAAGAAAACAGAAAGAGTAATAGCAGGAGTACACAGAGAACCCTAAAAGTCTGGGATATGTGGAAGGATGATGTGCTGAACACACAATACCTCAGTTTGTTGCTCCTCTAAGGGAGAGGATGACCCAGGATCTACAGGTGCATGCATCCTTAGGCTGCTCTGCAGTGTTCAGAGACTTGGAATCATGAGGATCTTGAAATTCTTCGTTAACTAGGTCCCCAACAAAACTGGAAGCAGAGCAGGGGCAGCTCGGCAGAACAGAGGCCCAGATCTCACACGCACCATGATGGCCTGTATCGTCCGCCAGGTAACGGGAATGTGGCCACAGTGAGGGTGTTCCTCATGCGGGAATGAGACTGAAGCCAGGGAACTCAGTGCCAGGATTGTACCTCAAACCACTGAATGTATGGTCCTGAAAATGCCCAGTTCTGCCACCAGCCGAGTTGCCCAAGGGAGGTTGGTGACAACCTCAGAAGTGTCTCAGAAGAAGTGGGACCAGAGAGCCACTCCCCAACTGCCCGGAACCTCAGGAGTCCAGCACAACACTGCATTAATGAGTAGCCAGCTGGCATGCTGTGCCCACACCCAGGGAGCTTGCACACCTGCCCTGCAGGGAATATAACACCCTGGGATTTAACCCAGCAGCTCCAAGACAGCTCTGAGGATGCTCCATTCCTGGGAGCCAGTAACAGTCTATGCTAAAGGTATCTAAGAACGAAGGGTTGAGTCCAGAGTCCTCCTGTGTGGCCCAGCAGGTTGGTCCACATTGTTGACCCTGCTGGAGGTTGACTGGGGTGTGCATCTTTGTAAGCCAGATCTGCCTGCCTTGGTTGAATAATCACTCATTGAGATATCCTATCTCCATGATGGCTGGAAAAAGTGGAAATGATTGACAGATGTTAGACAGGCAGCAGAGACAGGCTGACAGGTAACAGACAGAAGGAATAACCCATGGGGACATAAGAAACGGATCGGGCAGGCCTGGAATGGATAGCTTTTCAGCCAAGCAGGCCTATGAACTACCTGGGAAACAATGCATGTCCTTTCCTTAGAGACTGCAATTCAACTCAGCTGGGCTGAGATCTAGATATACATACACATATAATAATTATTTATACATCTTCGCTTGAAAAGCAGGAAAAGAACAGACACCGAATGAGAGAGAGAACGCATGCGTTCTATTTGCTGGCTGGCTCTTCCTAATGCCCTCAACAGCCAGGGTTGGACCAAATTGCAGCCAGACTGCCATCCACGTGGGTGGCAAGGATTGCAGTACAGGAGCCATTGCCGGCTGCCACCCAACGTGCAAGTTAGTGGGGGGCTGGTCGCAAGCAGAGCTGAGATCAAGTTGATGAAGCAACGTCTTGAGCATTGCACTAAACATCCATCCCAGATTTCCTATTTGAAGCCATCACTGCGAGACTACCCTGAGACCCAGAAAGGAAGATCTTTCCTCTGCTGGTTCACTCCCCAAGTGGCCACAATAGCCGGAGCTGAGTTGATCCGAAGCCAGGAGCTTCTTCCAGGTCGCCCATGCGGGTGCAGGGTCCCAAGGCTTTTGGCTGTTCTTGACTGCTTTCCCAGGCCACAAGCAGGGAGCTGGATGGGAAGCAAGACCTGCCAGGATTAGAACCGGCACCCATGTGGGATTCTGGCACGTGCAAAGTGAGGACTTTAGCCACCAGGCTAATGTGCTGGGCAATAGTGCCTTCCCCAACGCTTTCTTCTGCAGGAAATGGGTTTCCACATCCCCAGACCAACTGCCCTAGCCCCCTGGGGTGTTCAAGTACCCCACAAGCTTGCTCCCATGCCTCCCTTCTGCCACCACCCCTCCATCTCTAAGTCTGCAGTCGCTCTGAACACATCCGCCCACAGTTGCCTGTCCTTCATTCTCCTCCACGAGCAGTTGCTGTCTGCATTACTCATCTTATGACCCTGGATCATTGGCTGGCACGTATCTGGCAGCCTTATCTTCCGGGCTGGATTGTCAATTCTCACCAAGCCTGGCATAACCACCGATGGATGACTACTGGGGGTACACGACGGGACCACCAACCACCGAAAGCATTCTGAGGTCGGGACCACACCCTCTCTCCTTCAGCTCAGCTCTCCTCGTAACTAAAGCATGGGGCACAGGGGCACACTCAGTGTAAGACCACTGAAAAACAGAATAAAGATAGAGGCGTTAGCCTGCTGACACTGCGAACAGCCACCTGGGTGACAAGCAGCAAGGAGGATGGCAGAGCGTCCCAGCCAGTATCCTCTTTCCTAGCTTGCACAGCCGGGTCACTCCACACTGCTCCTGACTTGGGTTCTTCTGCTACAGTCCTACCAGCTCCTGGCAAGAGCACCAGCCATGCCCCGCCCTCCACTCAGTGCATCTGGGATCTCGCTCCCTGTGGCCCCTGCACGGTCATGTTCCCTTCCTTCAGTGCTCTGGCATACATGTGACGGCCGCACACATTCGTGACACTTTAAACCGTAAAGAGCTTCCCAGTGAAGTGTTTCATCTCGGCATCCTTGGAAGGCAGGCAAAACGTGCGCTCTTTTCCTTCATTTGACAAATGAGACAAAGTGGGTGGTGAAACGGGTCACTTCAGGGGTCATTGTTAAAAAGAGATTTGTAGCAGCATCCTTCGGTTGACACATGTGGTTTTAAAACGCCTTGAATTTCCAAGGCAGATGGAAATACTACGTTTTTTGGGGGACAGATCCCTACTTCTGACACATTCAGGTCCTCTTCTTGGAGGTCACACACCGGCCATGGTCAGTCAATGACTGCCCAGGCCTCCCACCGTGTGCTATTGCCTGCGCTGGCCCCAGGCACCCCACTTTAAGCAGCTTCCTCCAAGAGCCCAGTGAAACCTCTGGATTTCCAGCCACTAAATCTTAGCCCCCTCATCCAAGAGTTAAACAGGTGTGCATAGCCCCCAAGAATGCTGGGGTGGGGGGAGAGAAGGGAGGAGCCAAAAAGAAATGCCGCAGTCAGCCAACACAGGAGTGGGGGGTCGTGGTGGAAATGGAGTCAGTCAGGGATGTGGCCGGAAGTATTAGCGAGGAGAGGTCCAGCAGCCTTCAGAGGAGGAGAGTGGGCCCGGCCCCAGGAGTGGGAACAAAACTTCTCCGAACGTCCTATTCTTGCCTCTGCCTGCACGTGCGCTTGTGGGTGTGTGGTCTGTGCCGTGTGTCTCTGTATCGCCAGTTCCTAGGAGGCGTGTGGACATTTACACGGTTGGTGGAGGCGTGTGTGTGTGTGTGTGTGTGTGTGTGTGTGTGTGTGTGTATTCCACCTCTAACCCACTGGGCCCCTCCTGGGAGAACACACACGAGCTGGCCATCTGCAGGGTCCCACCAGCCCCTCAAGCAGGACAAGGTCAACCCATAGACCGATCGATGTCGCCCAAAGTTCAGCCCTGGCTGCCGCGTGGCCCGGGCTGAAGTTCGCCGCCGCAACCTCGCATGGGTCAGGAGCCCCGAACCCCCAAACAGCACAGAGGCCCTAACTATGACCCCAGGAAACAGAACAAGCGAAAAGACTGCAGAGAGACAGAGGCCCCCTGCCCAGCCCGAGCCCCGAACCACTGTGGGGAGTGGAGGGGAGCAGGCATACTCAGCCCTCAGGCCCCAGCGCCGTCCCCACTCGCGCCCCTCCCCGGCGTCCCGGGCAGCCGCACGCGGGCTCCACCCCCGGAGCGCCTTTCTCTGCAAAACAACAAGACGCGCCGCCGCCCCCTCCCCCGCCCCATCCCGGGCACCGCCCAGCGGGCCCCCCGCCGTCCAGCGCGTGGGGCAAGAGAGCAGGCGCCTGGCCCCGGGGGGACCTACGGCCACACACGGGGCACGCGCGTCGGGCGGCCCCGGCACTCACCGGAATGTGCACGCGCAGCGAACGCCTCTTCTGCTGGGCATTTTTCTTGCCGCCGCTCCCGCCCGGGCAGCAAACATCTTTCTTCTTTTTGGTGTCCATGGCCGCACTTCCCATAACTTTAAGTACAAGTTTAATCGCTGCGAGCCGTCCCTGGGATCCGGCCCGCTGCCGCCGGCCCCGCAGCCGTGCGCGTCTTATCGCAGCCCTTGCACTCCGAGACGCCTCGTGGGGACTTCCGCGCGGCAGGAGGGTGGGGCAGGTAACCCGCGGTCGGCGGGCAGCGCGGAGCGCAAACGTCCTCCTTCTACGGAGTCGTCCGATGCCAGATCAAAGTGGAAGCCCGTCCTGGGCTGAGCTCTCGCAGGGTCACCAGCCGTGGAGGTCTCCTGCTGAGTGACAAAGTTTTCTTCCTTTTGCAAAGCCAAGCAACATTTTCCACCCTCTCGGCTCCTCCCCCGTATTCCCAGAGGTAAACCGAAAGGCAGGTGCAATTAAAAACACCAATCTGCAAAACAACCCTCCTCTGCTAGTGCGTGGAAGTGGAGACTCTGGTGCGAGCGAGACGGTGGGTGCAGAAATGCCATGCTGGGCCGCAGAATAAAGCCGCCCGGAGCCTGGAACTAGGGCCGTCCTCTTTTCGGAGCGAGAGGGAGGGCAGGAGGGGAAGAGGAGGTGCAAAGGCGAATACTCTTCGCAATTGGGCTATCGCGGGACGGCCAGCACGCGTGCTGGCGGCAGCCCGCGGGGTCCTGCCAGCCCCGGGCCGCGCGCCCGGAGCCCCGCGGGCCCCTCACCCCGCGCCACGCCGCCATTCCCGGGGACTGAGAGGGGACCGCGAGGGGCCGGGCCTGGCTCGGACGCTGGCTGGGGCGCGCGGTGAACAGGAAGTGCGCGGGGCGAAGCGCCACTGTCCGGGTCGCGGCGCTCCAGCCCCTCGCTGCCGGCTGGCTTTTGCTCCATTTCTTGTTCCAGGGTCTGTTGGCGCCTGGTCTCCCGGAATTACGCACTCGCGCCGTGTCCCCGCAGCGCCGGGAAGCCCTGGCCCACGGGTCCCCGCACTAACTAGCACGTGTTTCACCCCGCACCGAGAGCAGTTCGTGTGCCGCGGGACGGCTCAGGGTGTGCCCCGCTCCCATCACCCGGCCCTTGCAGGCATATCCAAAGTCGCGCAGTGGGTCCGCTCTGAGTGCGCATCTTGGCACTGCGGGAAAATGCGGCGTTCCAGAGATTGCTGAAAAAAGGAAAAGGCAAGGCAAGGGGCCGGAAAAGCGGGGAGAACGCTATGCGGGAAGCCACCTTCCGTTTTGAACTGCCAGGTTGCTGTTCTGGCACCGCTCGCTGTTTGGGGGCTGGGGATTCGCGGGGTGACATCTCTCGGGTGCGTCCCAGGGTACGACCTTTGCACCTATGTAGACGAAGTGAGGATGGCTGTTCCCTGCTCTAATATTAACGATTCGAGCTCTCAGAATGCTGACGTCAACTCAGCTGCCTCGCGTCATCAGTAATGCAGGGAGGTCACCCAGCCAGGGGATGCGACCGCGGTCGCTTGGGGGCTGGCGGCACATACTGCCAGGGTTCGCCTCTGGGGACATCCTTCAGGAAAGGGGCATGGCCCCACCCAGCAAGAAGCGACCCACGCTGCAGCCGGCTTTCCCATTTCCTTTTCCTCTGCGTGATTTGGCAGCTTGTGTGCACTGCCTGCAGTGAGGGTTGATCCCTGGATCGAGGGAGTAGATGTACGAGGACTTTATATTCTCTCTGCCCTCCACCCCCCAATCCAAGAAGAAGCCAGGCTGAAAGGTGCTCCCACGGCCAGAGCGGCTAGGGATGGGGGAGGGGAGGAGCATAGATGCCTGAAGGCCAACAGGAACCAGCCAGGTTTCATGGCAGGGGAAGCTGCCTGGCCAGCTAGAGGATTTCCAGAGGCTCATCAAGTCCGTGTTATTCTGCTCAGTGCCACCAAGTGCACATCCAAAGGCAGGCGCTTAACCTGCAGGATGTGACTTTAAGGACCAAGGGCACCCATGCTCGCGCACTGTCTGCAACAGATCACAGCATCCAGTAAGCATGGGATTCCAACCGGTGATGGGGCCATCGGAAGGGAGAGCGCTGGGAAGGATTTCTGAGGAGGAAGGGCCACTGGTTTTGCAGATGCTAGATTTTCTTTATGGGCTATTTTCAGGGAGTGTTACCATGCGTGCATTGTTATCACTGATTCTTTGAAACATGTACAGTCACCCATCAATAAAGCAATTTGGAGAGTACATTTTTTGGGTTCATTTTTTTGGAGAGTACAAATTTTACTGTGTTAGGATCCCAAATTAAAGCATTTTGCTACATTGCCTCATTTTAAGAACTGTTGCTTCTTTTAGTGTGTGTGTGTGTGTGTGTGTGTGTGTGTGTGTGTGTGTGTGTAACAGAAGACAGAGCTTCCATCTGCTGTTTGCTTCCCAAACACTGGGGCTGGACCAGACGGGAACCCCAAGCACTGAGCCGACTTCCACTGCTCTCCCAGGCCCTTGGCAAGAAGCTGGATCAGAAGTGAAGCACCCAGGACAGGAAGTGGCTCACCCCTATGGGCTGTGAGTTTCACAGCTAGATGCTTTACCTGCTGTGCCGCAGCATGAGCCCTTTCTTAGAGATGATGTCATAAGATATTTACCAGAGATGTTTGGTTTTTCTTCTGAAAAAAAAAAAAAAGTAATGATAATTGGTGGAATCTTAGAATGGAGAGAAGGCAGAAACTTTATCTTGGGACAATCTACAAAAATCTCTTTCTTCCCCTCCACCCTGAGCTGCAGACAGATTTTACAAAGAAACAGAGAGAGGAGGTACAGGGTCCCAAGGACTTGGGCCATCCTCCACTGTTTTCCCAGGCCATAAACAGAGAGCTGGATCGGAAGTGGAGCAGCAGGGACTAGAACTTGTGCCCATGTGGGATGCATGCACCAAGAGCTGAGGATTAATGTGCAGCACCACCACATTGGCTGCACACACAGTTATTTTAAGCAGTAGCCAAATGTGAATTTCCCCGGCAACACTCCTATACAATGACCCCGGGCAGCCGTTGCTCCTGAATATTCTGTTTCTGCCTCCAAATTAACATCTGCTGAACAAAGCAAAACAGTGACAACTCTACAAAAAGACAGTGCAACTGACTTTGCCTTTTGCCTAGGGCTCTTATACTGTTCCACTCGTCACTGTTACCAGTCCTCCTGACTCAATGTAAAATTCTGAAATCTGAGGAAATATTGCATTGATTGTTGCTTATCTTGCGGGCTGAGTTTGGGGACATCTTCTTAGATTGTACATCCAGCCCCCTGGTCTCCTGTCCTTCCTGCAACTGCTGTAAAGATGAGACTATGAGGCTTCCCAGCCCAGAGAATGTTTCATTCAGATAAGGTAATTTAAGTGCTGGGCCCAAGGTCAAGGTCCACAGCCCAAGTGAGAAGCAACATACAAGAAAGGCAAGGGTTTATGTCAAGGAAATTCTGAACAGAGCCTATGGAAGGATCCTGGTGCTTTCATTTCACTTAGCCTAATTTTTCAAGCATACTTGTTCCCCTATGTCCCTCCAACTCCCATTTTGTCTATTAGTCCAGCATATTGGATCTCCAACACTTTCTGACAGGTCATGGGTGTGGGGTCCACCCTTACCCTCTGCACATGGATTATTCCAGTTAGGGGGAACCTTGGTAGCCTGTGGACAGGGATCTGTGACTGCCGTGTCCCCATGCCCAATTGTGAAATCCTCTGCACTGGGGAAACCACCTGTGACATCCCAGGCACAATATTGGGTGTTCCATAGTGATGAGCTAATTTCTATTAAAACGCTCTAGGAGAACCACCTAGCCCCTTCGCATAAAGAACAAGAAAACTACTTGCTGCAAAGGTTTTGATATCCACTTACGCTGATCTGACCTGAATGGCAACACTTGAAAAGCTGATTCCTTTCTTCTTTCATAAGTGTTGCTCAAGCCTTCAGGATTGCCTTTGCGGGGAAGGCCCTTGAGCCAACTGTGGAACACCCCAGCTGCCTGGGTTCCTTTCCCGTGATACACGGAGTCGCTGAGCACATTGGTCCCACATTCCGGAAGGCAGAGATTCAATCTCAGGCAAAAGTCACCTCTTTGCAACAAGGTCCAGACTCAGCTCTCCTCTGTGAATGCTTTGGTATCGTTGGATACCAAGCGAAAGAGGGCATTACAAAATGGGAGCAAAGAGCCACATTGCAGGTTTTATTTTCCTGTAAGCATGGACACTGATTGTGTAACTTTGCCCTCTGATGGACACTGAGCTATTAACATTGATCCACAGAGGAGGAGGAGCCAGAGCCCAGGGCTATAGGAAATGCAGTCTTGAGGTAGCACAGGTCTTGGATGCCCTTTACCAGTCCTTTGGGATTTTCTGCGGTCCCTGTGACCGCCACCTGCCCTTCATCCATCATGCCAAGCGATCCTAAAGCAGGCCCAATCATGAAATCTAAGAAGTGCCCAGGATTTGGGTGAAAGTGAACTGTGGGGCCACATTCTCCCAAGTGACAGCCCTGTGGTGTGTCCCCTCCTCTAGGGAGCTGCCCGTATTTGACCAGTTCTGTGCTTACGCATGCTCAGCACTTCTGCAGAATGGCAGATTCAGCAAGCAGGGCATGTGTGACCGTGAAGAGGTACCTGCTTAATAAAAGCTGCCGTAATCTCAGTGACCCTGCTGCTTTTTAAGCAACATCAGCTTGGAGTGAAACCTTGGCTTCCGGCACCAGTGGCCTTCATAACTGTCCCCCAGTGTGAACCATGGGCTTTTTGTTCTGGTCATGCACTGGGGTGCCAAGCTCGGACTCCGTAGGTTGCAGCACTGGGCTGCAGGTCTTTGGGTACTGGTTCTTAACTTTGTGCTGAGCTTTGAGCATGGAATACATGTATGGAGAAATCAGTATTACCTGAACAGGGCTCAAGACTGACTCCCAACCTCCCAATCACCCACCCATTCACTGCACCACAATTAATAATGCTTTTTAAATAATCTCTTAGTAAATTAAATGGCTTTGGCAATTATACTGGTCTCCCTGTTCCTGTATTGTACCAACTTGCATGGAAGAATATACCTGAAGGGAAGGTCTGGCTAACTAACACCAGGATTATTGTCATGTGACTTGTAACTGGTAATTAGATCTGGCCTCTGGAACAAATGCCAGCTAGTGTTCTCAACAAGACTCCAAAGATAGATAGATAGATAGATAGATAGATAGATAGATAGATAGATAGATAGATAGATAGATAGATAGATAGATTTTCGTCCATCTGGGTTGGCAGTATTTGAAGAAGATAGAGCTGGGGCACCAGCTGGATTTCCAGGTGCACCCAGGCCTGGATCCCACTGGGGAGACCCTGTGAGCACCCTGATTCTCACAGGAAGCTGTGGCTCTCCCTCAGACCCAGCCAAAGCCAGGCACAACCTTTCCCGACTCCATCTCTGTCCCTGCAACTTAGCACTTTAGCTCACAGTCAATATGTGCCCATTTGGTGCAGAGATAAAGCCCATGGAGTTGTTTTAGTTCAAGGACTCTGAGCACACAGGGTGAGCCTCAAGGGCATAATAATTTTTGACATCTCTCCTTATGCCAAGTGAGTCAAAAGTATTCAGCAAAATGTTCCTAAATGTAATTCTTAAAAATGGCATGAAGTAAGATCTGAGCTGTGGGCTTGCACAAGGTCCTTTCTGATTATTGTAACACACTCCCAATGGTACCACTGCGCAAAAAGCCATGCCTTACTTGTTCACTGACCCCACTCATTGTAGCATTTTAACCCCTTGGGTCAAAAGTAAAGCATAGTTGCAGAGTTCACTGTCTTTTGACCTGCATAAGAGAACATTTTCCTGTCATTGAGAATGTATTCACCTGTGGCCCAAGGGTTTCTGAACATTTGAGGGACTGGATGCAGAAGTTTCAGTGAGCAACTGTGGTTCCTGAGCAGGCTGGGTGAGGGCGTGACTGCCCATCCATGGCGTGGGGTCAGGATTGCAGTGACCCACAGCCAGCACTGGGACTCCAGCGGGCAGGATGGAAGGAGCGTAGTCTTTTCATGGAGCTTCCAGGAGAATGTGCCTTCCACAGGCTCATGGGTTCCAGGGGCATCCTTTATCTATGCAGATTTAAGAAATGGATGCAACTTTTCACTGAGATGTTCACCCATACGTTGCCAGAGAATCGAATGGTCTACCCTCGCTCTCATAAGAGAATGGGTTGGCCAGCACAGGGATGTTGTTCAATCGTGCAGGGGTCTATTTTTGTGTGTCCCTATACCTCTGCTCTCAGAGCTACTCCCTGGCTTGGCTTCTTTTAGTTTTTGCAGGAACTATACTCCCAGGAAAAAAATATAAACAATGCTCCAAATTGATGCACATAAATAATACTCGAAATAACAAGGAACGATGTTGGCTTTGAGGAGCTTACTCATTTCTGAAACTGGTGTCTGGTTAGATTTGGCCAATGGGAGACTCTGGGAGGCACAGTTGCGTGGGATGAGGAGTGAAGGGGTTTCCGCAGCTCTTGTCTTACTTCAGGTGGCTCTGATCTTGGCTGTGGAAATCACTGCATGCTGGAGTAGAAGTGGACCGTGTAGTTAGTCTGGAGGAAAGGATTCTACGAGAGGTGCATGTGAAGTGCTAAAGCTTAGTGAGAAGAGAAACGGGAGATCACCTTGAGGTGTGACTGCATCTTCCCATCACAACATCTGCCAAGTTCTTTCCAGCTAAGGTCACACTCATAGCTGCTGTCAGAGTAGCACTTCCATGAGTTGTTGGGGGACACAGTTTAACTCCACAGAATGTGAGAGGCCAGCCTACCTGACTTTGGGGAGAGACACTACTGAGAAGGCTGGGGGACAGCTGTGAGGCAGGGGAGCTCTGGCAGGTCTTAGAGCAGGGTAAGGTGGTCCTGGCAACAGAGGTGGTGGCTCAGGTCTTTGCTCAAAGAACCTGTTGCAGTGTTGGTATGTCAGCAGTTGAGGGGTATATGGGCATTGGTTCTAATCCACACTGCTCCACTTCCCAATTCAGCTCCCCACTTGTAGCCTGGGAAAGCAGAGGACGATGACTCAGTCTTTGGGACCCTGCACCCATGCGGGAGACCCAGAAGAAACTCCTGGCTGCAGGCTTCGGATCAGTTCCGCCGCAACTGCTGCAGCCACTTGGAGAATGAACCAGTGGATGGAAGATCTTTCTGTCTCTCCCTCTCTCTGTACATTTAATTTCAAATAAAATAAATAAATATTTTATACATAAAAAAGACACAAATACACAGGAAGAAGTCCCTGTGTGGATGGAGGCTGGGCCTGGAGTGACACATCCACAAGCCAACGACGGCTGGCAACTGGACACAGGGGAAGTCGGGCAGCCTCCCTGTAGTCTTTGGGGGGAAGGTGGTCCTGCTGACCCAGCATATTTAGACTTCTGGTCCCAAGAGCTCTGAGAAGATGAAGTTCTGCAGTATTAGGCCTTGTGGCTTGTACTGCTTTGTGACAGCCACCCCGTGTTTCTCAGCCATTGCTCTGGTCCTGAGTGCCGGGCTCTCTCCTGTCTGGGACACTCTGCTCACCCCTGTTGCCGTCAAGGCCACATTCAGCCCACTCCCAGGAGCCGAGCTGCCCCTTGCCCCCCACACTATGCTCTCTGGCCAGTACCTTCTTTGCCTGACTTCTTTTTTATAGCTCATCTTACTCCCTACAAGAATTTTAGGCACTGGTTGCTCCCGTTGGCTGTCGAGAAGTTTCTTGCTGTCCTAATTTTTCAAGACTGACTCGACTGTTTATTTTGGGAGCTACACAGTCTCAGACCTCAGGCCTCTGAGCACCAACAGGCCTTAGCATGAGGTTTCCAGGACACCACGGTACACATCACATAACACCAGCTTCCCTGGGACCAGCCCACCTTCATCTGTGGGCTCCAGGCAGCCAGTACCCAAGCAAGGCTCTTTCTTGAATCCTGAAAATGTCTGCTCATCAAGGATGGACTTGTCACTCAAACAGCCACATCCCTCTGAACTAAGGCAAAACCCGGAATGGGCGGAGGTGCTTGAGAAGAGCCCCATATGTCAACCTGCCAAGCTCCGAACTCTCCAGCTGCTGCAATGGCTCAGCAGAAAAAAAAAAAGTGAACGCTAGAGCTTGCCACTGGAAAGCCATAGAAAGGGACCAGGAGGACTCATTTCATTTGTAAATTACAGGTTACTGGCGTTCAGCATTTCAGTGGCCCAGTAAGCTAATCTCATACAGGCACCAGTTGATGAACCGGCTGCTCCATTTCCACCCCAGCTCTCTGCGTATGGCTTGGGAAAACAGTGGAGGATGGTCCCAGTCCTTGCGATCTTGCACCCACGTGGGAGACTCGGAAGAAGCTTCTGGCTCTGGGTCAGCTCAGCTCTGGCCGTTGGGGTCATTTGGAGAGTGAACCAGTGGATGCAAGACTTTCTCTGTAAAATTTGCCTTTCAAATAAACAAATAATCTTAAAAACAAACCAAAATCAAAAAATAAAACCCCTGAAGCTTCAAGCTTCCGTTTTCCTTAAAGGCAGAATAGCTTAAGTCGCCTTCAGGCCAGCGTGGCCTGGAGCTCTCACCACACAGAAGTCACTTGGGTCATTTGGCAGAGCTGCCTCTTAGGGAAGCTGCTAGGAGCATGGGGCTGCCTGGGGCCCCACTGGGCTCAGGCTGGGCCTCCTTCAGCCAGTCTGTGGCTTCTGGGAGGGTATATTGCCAGGGGCAGTGCCAGGGGGCAGCAGGCATGCTCAACTCTCATTACCAGGCGTTAGCTCCAAGGCCCTGCACTTTCCTCCCCTCTACTTATTGAGGGAGATACTGAGTCCAGAGTGGGAGGGTGACTAGTTCAAGATGGCAAAGCCTTGGAGAGATGCTGCCGAACAAACCCGCCCCGTTGTGTATCTCCACCAGAGCCATCAGGGCCTCCTGGATCCTGTGATCTCTGCCCGCCCCATCTTCCTGGTCCATGTGGTAAGCGTCCACCACGATTGGACCCTTTTATTTTATGGTTGAATCCCCGGAGGACACAGCATGTGGGGCAGGAGTGTGTCAGCTATCACAAGAGTGTCTTACAACCAGAGAAGCCTGGACAAACCAAGGTGCGGAGTTGCTGCGGCAGGCCACAAGCAGCAGGCTGGAGCAGAGGGAGGCCAGGGTGCGGGGACAGATCAGGGCCCATATGATCCTTCTGGGTCCAAAATCTGCCGTGGTGGACGCATCACATGAGGCCTGACTGGCCCCGCCCCGTGCAGGTCCAGCACCCTCCATGCAGGAAAGAGGTTGTGGGGTTTCCTTGCTGAGGACCAGGCCCCAGTCCTGGAAGAACCATCAGCAGGCCCGCTGTCATCCTTCTGTGTTAGCAACAGGTACCTGGGTGCCCGTTCCCAGTCCAAAGGGAAGGTTCCCTTCACACCTGTCTGCATTCACCTTTAAGGAGCTCCCTGCTGCCTCCCCAGCGTGGGGGCAGTTTCCCACCCCAGCAACGCTGTTCTAAGCAGCTTG
Organism: Ochotona curzoniae; assembly: GCF_017591425.1. Taxonomy (NCBI): domain Eukaryota; kingdom Metazoa; phylum Chordata; class Mammalia; order Lagomorpha; family Ochotonidae; genus Ochotona; species Ochotona curzoniae. Next base: position 19,597,063 of record NW_024467095.1, on the reverse strand, counting down.
CACGACTCATTGGGAGGACTAGAGTGCTGCCCCTCAGAGGCAGCATGGTGGGCAGTGAGGTGCAGCCTGGCCCTGCAGTGCTAGGCTGGTTCTGCCATCTCTTGCCTCCTCCCTGTAGCAGTGCTCTTCTGTGCTCTGGCAATTCCTTCTTGTGGAAATCAGTCTGTGTATGTGTAATTCCACCCTTAAGATCAGAACCCCACCGGGCACAATGGCTCCACGGCTAATCCTCCCCCTTCAAGCACCACGATAACATGTGGGTGCCAGTTCATGTCCTGGTGGTCCCGCTTCCATCCAGCTCCCTGCTTGTGGCCTGGAAAGGCAGTAGAGGACGGCCCAAAGCCTTGGGACCCTGTACCTGCGTGGGAGACCCAGAAGAAATTCCTGGCTCCTGCTTTTGGATCGGTTCAGCTCCAGCCATTGTGGCCACTTGGGGAGTAAACCAGCGGACAAAAAGATCTTTCTCTCTGCCTCTCCTTCTCTCTGTAAATCTGCCTTTCTAATAAAGTAAATAAATCTTAAAAAAGAAGAAGAAGAATCAAACCCAGTGTAATCATAGAGAGGAAGAACACTGTTGGCCGAACAGGCAGGTATCTTCCCCTTGCACTAGCCCTATTGGCCCTATTGTTAGTTTCCGTGATCTCATGAACTAAACCAAGACAAACACTCATTAAGGAGTTAATTATTCAGCCCCAAAGGCATGCAATTTCCCTGTGGCTGGAGCTAGGCGTGTTTTCTGGAGGCCCCAAAGGGGGGTGAGGGGGAAAGACAACTTACTACAAACAGGAAAGGCCAGGGGTCTTCCCATGGAACACAGTGACCCCTAACCTCCCAGCAGGAGCCGACACCCCACTGCCTCCCCCATGCGGTCTGCTGGGCAGGTGCTCTCAATCCACTTCTGGCCTTGACCGTGTCCTTCAGCTGTCCTGTCAGCAATGGGGAGGAGGAGATTGAAACGCATGGGAATTAAACACCAGGATCGGGATCACATGAGTAGCCCTAATGGCCAAGCCAGACTCCCACAGGCCTGGTGGAGCTCTGCAGCTGCAGGGAGGGTCTCCAGCTGAGGCGTCTCATGTTAGACCACCGACCTCAAGCCCAAGTGGCCCCTACAGGGCTGGGGATCCCAGCAGGTTACAAGTACATGCTGGCCTCTCCCATTCCCAGCTGACAACCTCAAGCTCTATTTCCCAGACCCAAGGGAGCTCTCACTTGGCCCCAGTCCCATTGGCTGTGTCACCTTGCCTGATAGTAGCCATCCATGTCGGTCACAGGGTCATCTTCTTCCCTGCCACATGCCACCCTTCACCACTCTTCCCTTCCTTTCCTGAAATGGTTCCTTCCTTTTTTCTTTTTGTTCAGTGTGGCTATCCATTGGAAATACCTGGAGGGTTTTTAAGGATACACATGGGACCCTCTCCCTAAGTGCTGACATCCCAGCAGGCTTAGGAGACTGAGAGCAACCCACTGTTCCTTCGCACAGCAAAGCTATCTCACACGCCCTGGAGAGCCACACGCACGCACCCCTAAAGCTCCTCTTGAGCCCACACCCTTTACAACAAACTGCAAAGCTCTCTCTGGCCCTCCTTCCTCTCACTTAAGCCTGCTTTTTCTCACCAACCCCTCCCCCAGCAGGACTTGTCTGCCAACTGGAGAATCTGGCCACCCACATGGTGGCTCGGTCCACCCTCCGTCCTGTGCTGCTGTCTCCCAGCAGCCCTGGCTCACTGAGCTCTCCCTCCTTGGAGCACTTCCTCACGTTGGCTTCCTGATGTCCCTGGAACTGCTGATGTTATCCTCTGGACTGGGGTTCTCCCAGACTCCCACAGATCCAAGCACCTGCTTGGCATCTTCACTTGGGTGACTTGTGGACATCCCAGACTGCAGTGTTGGCCTTCCTCCTCACCCCAGCCTTTTCCCTGCTCTGCCTCTCTCACTGGGGCCTCTCCAGCTCTTCTGAGACTCAAGCCCACACTGAGCGGTGCCCAGATGCTCAACTTCCTCCTGCCTGATTTCCATCAGGGAGCCCAGGCAGTCTTGCTAACACAGTCAGAACAGCACGGTTTGCCCCTCCCCTGTGCCAACAGCATCCATGCTGCATCCCCTGTCACCTGGCAACCAGTCTGTTTCCATCACGCACAGCCCCATGATTGACTCTCAGGGTAACAGGGTACTACCATAGCCCTCCAGAGACGCCTCATCTCACTCAAGCAGAAGCCAGCATCCTCACAGCCACCTCCCAGGCCATGAGGATCTGCCCTCCACTCCTGCCTGACCCTGTCTTCCACCACTCATTCTCTTCCTTATCTTTCTTGATCCCAGAATCAGCTCAGCCCTAGGGCCTTCACACTGGCCTGTGCTTTATCCAAGTACTTGGTGAATTACTTTCCCTTTTCTTCTAGTTCCCCACACAAAGCCCTCTTGGCAGTGAGTTCCTCCCTTCTTCCCTGGGGCTTCCCTACAAATTGCTGACAATAGAAATTGGGATGTGAAAGGCAACAGTTAGTGCCCTGGGGCTTGCCATGTAGCACAGCCTGTAAGCTGGGAGATCTCCTGGGAGATCTGGGCCCTAAATTGTTAGATCTTGTTATAAGCCACCTTTGATCGCTAACCCCCATCCCTGTGTCTTTCCTCTGCCCCAGTGAAGAAGAGGGGATAACACGGTTATCTCGCGTGTCAGCCACTTGCAGTGTCTCTGGTCTGCTCCCCTGTGAGCTTTCTCCTGCCTTTCCCTGGCTTTCAGGGTCAAAAACAAGATGTGCAGCTCGTTAGTCGGTGATTGGGCTGGTATTTCCAGCGAAGCCCTGATAGTCAGTCATCACCATAACAACCATTCCCTTTCCGTTCCAAGGAGATGGTTCAGTCTGTCAGCCAGCAATGCAAGCTGCACTCTTCAACCACAGCCTAAAATGGTGAGACTGCGGGACCATCTCCCAGGATGGTGAGCAAAAAACCATAGCTCCCCCTCCAAGAAAGGGAGAACTCAGGGCACATTCACCCCTGAGCGCCATTTGATCCTGGAAAATCTCACTGGCGCTCATGGCTCCTCTCCTCCCTTCCTTCCATTCCCTCGCACCCACACTCACCTTACTTTTACCATGATTTTGTAAATACACTAGAGGAAAGATTAGTGTGCAGATAAACTCAGGAATGAGCAGTTTGGAATGTTCCGGAAATTCTAACAAGCGTGGTTTGCACTGGAACACACGGAGACATCGGGGTAGGCTGGAGGAAGGACTTTAGGGCCATGCAGACACTGCGTGGGCTCCAGCTCTCCCAAACGCCAGCAGTGTTTTGAACAAGGTCAGCAGTCACCAACCTCAACTGAGAAAATATTACCATTTTACACACCCAGCATGTGAGCAAAATGAAGGTGGCTTAACACAAAAGCAGGCGGTAGGTGTTCCTAACCTGGCAGCAGTGAAGAGGCGGGAAGGAGGTGTTTCTACACCACCTGTGGAGTTTGGGTTTTGGTCTGGTGGTGGTAAGTCTGGACAATTTAAAACTGTGGAACGGTAGTTGGTGGTAGAGGACAGCTAAGTCACAGAGAGGTGGGAAAAAGTTGCTGGAGACCACACAGTGATTAGGCAGCAGAGAGGAGGCAAGCTCCCTCCCCTCACCTCCGTAGTGGTTGTTCTCTCTCCAACTGAGCAAAGAGGAAGGCTTTGAACACCAAGAAAATGTCAGGGATCACAGAAGAAATGACTGACTTCCAACGGGAAGCCTCGACTTGGCCTTGGCGATTGCGCTGCTGAGAACCGAAGAACTGAGGTGATTTGCATGTTCCTCAACAGGACTGACCCCCCGGACCCTGTGCAGGGCTGACGGCAGATCTCCAATGCCACCTACTTGCACAAGGCACAGTGCAAGTGAGTCATCGGATGGAAGATCTTTCTCTCTCTCTCTCCTTCTGTATATCTGACTTTCCAATAACAATCAATAAATATGTTTTTAAAAAATACTTGTGACAGGCCCGGCGTGATGGCGCAGTGGTTAAGGTCCTCGCCTTGCATGCCTGGAATCTTATATGGGCACCGGTTCTAATCCCGGCAGCCCTGCTTCCCATCCAGCTCCCTGCCTGTGGCCTGGGAAAGCAGTCGAGGACAGCCCAGGGCTTTGGGACCCTGCATCCACGCAGGAGACCCGGAGGAGGCCTGCATGTTGTCCTGCGTGTATGGAGTTCCGGAGTAGCACAACGAAGACAGAAAACAATTCCAGAGGAGGGGTAGAGAAGGGGTTGACTGGGAAGGAGCATGATGGAACTTTTAGGATGATAGCCATGGTCTATAGACCGGCGTGTACACTTCGTAAAATGTACACTTAATATTTGTACATCTTATGCCCAGTACAGTAGCCTAGTGGTTAAAGTCCTCGCCTTGCACATGCCGGGATCCTATATAGGCACTGGTTCTAATCCCAGAGGCCCTGCTTCCCATCAAGTTCCCTGCTTGTGGTCTGGGAAAGCAATCGAGGGCAGTCCAAAGCCTTGGGACCCTGTACATGCGTGGGAGACCCGGAGGAAGCTCCTGACTCCTGGCTTCGGATCGGCTCAGTTCCAGCTGTTGTGGTCACTTGGGGAGTGATTCATCGGACGGAAGATCTTCCTCTCTGTCTCTCCTTCTCTCTGTATATCTGACTTAAAAAAAAAAAAAAGATTTGTACATCTCATTGTGTGTAAATTTTACATCAAAAGAAAATAAACATTGTAGCTCTTAGTAAAGAGATATGCTTGCTGATGTACTGGTGAGAGAACGTGTTAGTGTCTGTAATTTACTTTGAAATATGTGAGAAAAGTAAGAAGAGTTAATGGCTGCACTGATGGATGCATTTGCGATAAAGTGAGGACTGTGAAGCAGCAATAACAGAATCAAAATGGTTCATACCAGGCAGTGTTTACTGTAAAGTTCTTCCAGCTTTGCTCTCTGTTTATTATTTTTTTTTAAGATTTATTTTTTATTTGAAAGGCCGGATTACAGAGGAAGGGAACGACAGAGAGACAGAGATAGATCTTCTGTCTTTTGGTTCATTTGCCAAACGGCCCCAACAGCCAAGGCTGGATGAGGCCAAAGCCAGGAGCCAGGAGTTTCATCAGGGCCTCCTAACGGTAAAAGGGTGAAGGGACTCAAGCACTTGGGTCATCTGCTGATGCTTTCTTCCAGGCCGTACCAGGGAGCTGGACTGGAAATGGAGCAGCCTGGGTTGGAACTGGCCCTCATTTGGGATGCCAGCCTTATAGGCAGAAACTTTACCCACTATACCACAATGCTGGTCCCAGCATTGTTTTTTTTTTTTTAATTAATGCATTTTATTTATTTCAAAAGCGGTGAAAAAGAGAGAGAGCTTCCACCCATTGGTTCACTCTCCAAATGTCTGCTAGAGTCACGGTTAGCCCAAAGTGGGATCAGGAACTAGAAACTCAGTCTAGGCACCCCCTGTGGGTAGCAGGGACTCACTTCCTTGAGCTGTCACCAGCTGACCCCGTGTGTGCATTAGTAGGAAATCAGAAAGGAAAGTGGAGGCAGGACTCACATGCACACGCTCTGAAATGGGACGACAGGGTTGATGGCTCAACTGCTGTGACAGACACCCATCTCCTGGAGCTTGAAAGTTTTCATCACTAAACACTGGCAGGTGCAGTTCAATTCTGGCACTATCTACCTAGAGAGAGAGAGAGAGTCTGATTGTACAGGCTAAAGTTTCAATCCCACCAGTCTGCTTCCCCCTCCCTACTTCAGATGTCAGCCATAAGGAAATATCATGCCTAAATTAAGACAGAAAGAGTCATTCTTTAACATCCACACTTTCCAACTTGCAGAAGTTCTTGTCCCAGATTTCAGATACAGCACTGAGAAAGGAGACTGTGGCACAAGGCACAGGCATGAGAGCGACTGTCAGTGAAATTTTAGTGAGAACTAGCATGGGGACAAATTTTCACATCTGTCCCCAATACAATCATCTTGAGTCTCCGAGTTTCTGTTCCAAGTTGGATTCATTTGGGTAATAATATCTCTTTCTGCTCTATGCACTACCACCTTGAGTCTGTACCAGGTGAAATTTTAAAAAATATTTATTTACCTGAAAGGAAGAATTACAGAGAGACAGCCAAGTAGACTGGCAGACAGAAATCTTCTGTCTACTGCTTCACCAAATGGCCACAAAAGCCAGGGCTTGACCAGGCCAATGTCAGGAGCCAAGAGCTCCACCTGGATCAGAAGTAGAGCAGCCAGGACACAAACTGGCACCCATATGGGATGCCAGTGTCCCAGGCAGTAATCTAACCTGTTATGCCACAGCACACAGGTTAGAATTCTTAAACTTCTCTCCCATTTCCTAATAATCTCGGTTTTCTCCTGCTTTATTGGCCCATCTTGATCCATGCTTCTCCCAGCTGTTGGTTTTTGTAAATATTGGGTAACCCTGTTGCTTGTTTACATTTCTGAATAAACACTAAAGCGATTAACGTCAACAGTCGGCCTGGGTTTCTTCCACGGTTGTAGGTATGCCTTCCTGCTTGGCTTCGCTCTAAATGGAAGTCTCATGCGCCTGGGTGTTGGGTGCTGAGCCACTGGCTTCTCTGAGGGTCACGATAGGGGGCAGGTTGTGATAGAAAAGAGTCATCAGAGAGGCATCGGTCTTTAATATATTATTGCTCAAATGGTTCAACTTAGAATGGAGACTCTGAGGCTCAAGACGATCATGCTGGAGACAGATGTGGACATTGGCTATCCGGTTCAGTGACAGGGTGAGGCCTGATCGCATTTTGTCATTCAATGAGAAAGCCCACGGGTCACTCCAGGAAAACAAAAAGCAACATCACACAAGAAACTCTTTGTTGAAAATGAAACAAACTTTGGCGTGGCATACCTCTGTGCAGTGCAGGCTATGAGAGAGAGAGAATACAGTTGACCTTGGCTCTGGGAGTAACAGCACTGGATGAGTCCAGCCTTCCCTGGCAGGTCCTAGCATCACTAGTGGTTCTGTTGTAGATGCTCAGAGTGGCTCGCCTGGTGGGCTGTCCCTCAGCATGTTGTTGCTTTCTTTCCAGTGGGCCTCGCTATTCTGCAGAGGTTGAAAAGCAAAACTCACACTTCCACATTCCCTTACAGCTGGACTCCTCTTCGGCCAATGGATACGCTTCGAGGCCGTGGACATGGGGCCGGAAGAGGCTTCTGCTTTTGGCAGATGAGCATGCTCACATGGCATTCTGTTGTTTCTTTTACCTCTGACTTTCCGGAAGCCATGTTAATGGCATCACTTTGCCAAGAGGCAGGACGTAAATCTGCAGGTTTTTCTGCTGGTTGACCTGGTGCACGGCGTGGGAGCCAGCAAAAGCATCAGGGGCAGTTTCCTGGTTCCTGTATCACATGCAGTCCAACTTCCTGGAGTGCACAGCCTCGTGTGCTCTGCCTTCCAGATGGTGCAGAGGTAGAAATGTCTTGAAATCATTTGTGAAAGTCAAACTTGAGCAGGGGCTGGTCTCTATCTGTGTGTGTAAAGGCATTGCGGTGTAACAGGTAAAGCCACTTCCTGCAATGCTGGCATCCCATTTGGGCACTGTTTGTTTCCTGGCTGTTCTATTTCCAAATCTGTTCCTGATGAATGGCCTGAGCAAAGCAGCAAAAGATGGCCCAACTATTTGGGCCCCTGCCAGGGAGATCTAGAGGAAGTTTCTGGCTCCTGGCTCCTGGCTCCTGGTTCCTGGCTCCTGGATCAGGCGAGGCTTTGAGCTGGTTGTTGTGACCATTTGGGGAGTGAACCAGTAGATGGAAGCTCTCTCTATCTCTTTTTCTGTGTGTGTGTGTGGGGGGGGGAGGGTGTGCCTCCTATCTGTAACTCTTTCAAATAAATAAATATCAAATAAAATAGAATAGAATCTATAAAAGAAGAAGAAGGTGGAATGATTTCTTTTTGCCATCACATTGAATATATGCAGAAGCTTCTAGCTCCTTGTAGTAAATCCCTTTCCTATTATCCACAATTCAACTGTAATTGACAAAATTCGTCTTCTATATTTAAAATTAACCTTCAAGTAAGCATTTTAGCATTGCAGACTAAACATAAATACTATATATGTTAAAGTATAAAAATTAATAGGGAAATGGATAGTATTTTACTACAGTTGGGTAAGCTGTTACTTGCCACACCAGCATCCCATTGGAGGAGGCTGGTTCTCAAGTGATGGCTGCTCTGCTTCTAATCCAACTCCATTCTAAAGTGTCTGAGGAAGCAGTGGAAGATGGTCCCTGCTTTTTCTCTCTCTTCCTTTCCATAACTTTCAAATAAAAAAAAAAAACTTTTAAAAAATGAATTAGTTGGGCTAACAGATATAAGGTAGGCAGAGATAAAGAGAAGTTAAAGGCTATTAACTTCCCTAGCCATGTATTTCACAGAGCAAAAATAGGTGTTTGGGTTCATTTTATGTTTTTAACTGAAATTAAAATAAAATATAACAGAAAACCAAGTCTGGTGCGGTAGCCTAGCGGCGAAAGTCCTCACCTTGAATGTGCTGGGATCCTATATGGGCGCCTGTTCTAGTCCCGGTGGCCCTGCTTCCCATCCAGCTCCCTGCTTGTGGTCTGGGAAAGCAGTTGAGGACAGCCCAAAACCTTGGGACCCTGCACCTTTGTGGGAGACCTGGAGGGGGCTCTGGTCTCCTGGCTCCAGATTAGAACAGCTCCAGCTGTTGTGGTCACAATTGGGGGGTGAATCATTGGACAAAGGATTTTCCTCTCTGTCTCTCCTCCTCTCTGTATGTCTGACTTTCCAATAAAAATAAATCTTTTAAAGAAAAAGTATAACAGAAAACTTAGAAGAAGATGGAAAGGAAAATAGTGAATGCCCCATTCTAATAATAACATTTTCTAAGGGGAATCTGTGGGAAAACAGGGTTAATGTATTTAGTCAATTTATAGTTTGAAGAAGTCAAAACAAAATGTTAAAATGGCTAAGCCTTGGAGAAAGACTATAAAATCAGTACATGGAGAAAAGTTTGGCTTTTTTTTTTTTTTACTTTTAATTAAGATCTATACGACTATATGCACATCAAATCCATTTAAACTGCACAAATATAGAGTATCAAGCGCGTTGATCCCTGGAGTTCTTGGCTGAGAGATTTCTCAGGAATGGAGGATGACGAGCATACCTGTGGGTCTTGCCATCATCAAGGATCATTTAATCACCCCGACAAATAAATAACACGGTCGGACAGAGATGTGGAAGTCAGTCTGTTGACCTCATATGCTGCAGATGATAATCAAGTTTGTGTTTTGTGCTGGAGAGAAGTCTAATTGATACCTGAATTCTTCTCTCTGGAGACAGTTTTTTTCCTATCGGGATATGAGTTTCCTTCCTGCTTTATCCTTCAGACGAAAAACTTCTACAATCTTGCTCAAATTCTCTTTGGCTATTGGTCATCGGCTCTCAGGGGTCACTTTGAATTTAAGAACAATTCCTTCTATTTATTCTTTCATCTAGCTTCTCTTCCTTCTCTGTTCTGTTTTCCTGGATTTCCTATTGTAGAGCCATGTATTGACTGTCCTTGCAGGATCCATCTAGCTGGTGTCTCCATTTCTAATCTCAGCCTGCAGGCCCCTAACACACTGATACCAGTTTTATCCTCCTACTGGTGATGCATGGCCCAAGTACTCCCTGGCACCTGACTGCAGAGCCTCCATCTGAACTAACTCAGCACCCTGCCTGAGCCACCAAAAAACAGGAGAACAAGAATCTGCTATAATTGCCTTCACATAAAGTCAGCGAAACAAGAAAAACAGCCTCATCAAATTCCGGATAGAATGAGACTTAGCCATCTTTAGAAAGCGACTTTAATTTGATAATATAATCATCTGCCTGATGAACCAATTAGAATTGACTGAAAAGCTCTTAGTCACTGGAAGGTCATTTTATACAGTGATTGGAAAATAAATTAGCATGGCTGAGGCTTTTTATGTAACACGAAGGAGTCACAAGATCAAAGGGAAGAAAGATGTGATCCACTAAAACAAGGAATAAGGGAGAATATGCAACCCTACATAAAGAAAATGACATAGATTTTAGCACAAAGAAAAAAAAAAGACATGTCACACTGTATACCACAAACAGGCATGATAATTGTTAATAAACCATTTTAGTATTTTTTAAAGGTATTCCACTTTTAACAAACAAAACTGACAAAGCCTCAGTGTGAGACTTGTGAGACTGCAATGAATAGAGATTTCACATTCTCAGGGAAGGAAATTTAAACCTCAAAAACCACCAAGCTTTCCAAAGTACTGTGTACAGTGAGCAGGATTTTTAACACTTCAAATGTACATTTTTCATATTCTTTAAAAAGAATCGTTGGGGGGGTGCTATTGTGGTATAGTAGGTAAAGCTTCCATCTGTGTCACCAGTATCCTACACGGAGGCTGGTTTGAGTCCCATCTGCTCCACACCAATCCAGCTCCCTGCTAATGGCCTAGGAAAGGCAGTGGAAGATGGCCCAAGTATTTGGGCTTCTGTTACCCCTGTGAGAGGCCTGGAAGGCACTCTTGGCTGCTGACTTTGGAATCTATCTAGAGTGAAGCAGCATGGCAGATCTTGGTTGCTCGTCCCTCCACCACCTCTTTGTAACTCAGGCAAGTAAAAAGCTACTAATGGTTTTGGAAGAGTGTGATGGCGACTGACTCTCTTGGGCAGATTCTGTGTTAGACGGTGTGGGATAGCCGCAGGTGGTGGGGAATGCACTGGTCCACAAATTGCAGTTACTCGTGTGGTCAGTGATGGTGTTTTTATGAGTCACAGATTATCATAATAATGTGGTACACGCTGCTATCACAGGAGAATGCTGCATCTCTAATCCACTCCGAACTGGGACTGGGAAGGAAAGAAAGAAGATAGCACTCCAGGGACCCGAGAAAAAGAAATGGACATCCTGGCAGGAGCACACGCCCTTCTCTTCCATTAGCTCATCTGCAGAAAGGACCGCTGTGAAATCGTGATCAACTCTGTCTGCAGCCTGCCTCTTTCCTAGGAGGCTTGTATTTTAGAGTTGTTATTGTATCTGAAAGGCAGGGAGACAGGAATGCTCCATCCACTGACTGATGCCAACCGAGAGCTCAGAGTTCAGCCTGAGGCTCCCACATAGGTGTTACTAGAGCCATCACCAAGTGACACCCTTATCACCATGCCAAATACCTACACCACCTTCGAACACTTTTAATACATCTTAACTGTCACTGGGAACACCAAAGTATGTTTGGGGTAGGCTGCTTGCTCACCAGCAGTTTTCCAAAGATTCTATTGCAGCATTCTCATAACAACAGGTAGCAGTTTAAGTCTAGAAAAGCTGATGTTTTCTGAAAGAATTTTAAATATGCATTTCCTGGACTTGGCACTGTAGTCTAGTGGCTAAAGTCCTCACCTTGTGTGTGCCGGGATTCCATATGGGCGTCAGTTCATATCCCAGGGGCTCCACTTTCGATCCAGCTCCCTACTTGTGGCCTGGGAAAGCAGTCAAGGACAGCCCAAAGCCTTGGGACTCTGCACCCGCATGGGCGACCTGGAAGAAGCTCCTGGCTCCTGGCTTCCAGCTTCCGATTGGCTCATCTCTGGCTGTTGCAGTCACTTAGGGAGTGAAGCAGCAATAAGATCTTTCTCTGTCACTCCTCTCTGTATATATCTGACTTTCCAATAAAAGTAAATAAATCTTTGAAAAATATGCACCTCTCATAAATTTAATTTTTCAGTTCTACTACAGGCAAACTTGTTATGAAAACTTTCAATAAGTAGCTGTTGAGTGGCTTGCAACTCAAGCTCCAATACTGTAACACCAGTCTCTCCTTTCTTTCAACAGCCATGGCATATAAGGTTTGGAACATGGGGCAGTTACAAAATGCAGGGGCTCTTAGCCTCAGAACATTAAGAGGATTATTACATGGAAGCAAATATTTTTAAAAATCAGTTCAAAAATATTTTTAAAGTAGTTGATCTTAGAGTGAGTTGGAAGCAGACAGTGTTGGTTTTCACATGAAAGCTCCAGTCAATTGTTAACTCCTCTAGCTCTTTGACTCTTAGAACTATATTTGTGGGTAATTACAACAAAAAAGAAAACATAAAGTCCACAGTACCTCATTTTCTCACCTCTGGCCTTCCACCCACCAGTGGCTGGGTGCCTTGTGGTCATGGTCACCAACAGACAGTCATGCTGGGACAGGCCAGGCTACAGCAGCTGATGGTAAAGGGGAATGGACTATGCTGCGTAAGAGCAACCACCGGCACACGAAATATCTGTGGCTGAGATCTGCCCTGGTTGGGGAGGTTAGGGAATGCCCCTCTGGGTTATGGTTTCTACCGATCAGCGTGAGAGCCAAAATGGGGACATGAACTGGCTGGACATGACTGCAGTGTCCCTTGGCATGGGTGTGGACTGGGTCTGGGACCACCAGGCTCGGCTTGACTCCAGAACCATCTGATGCTCATGAAAGCCAATATGGTTGTAGGACAGGGTGGGTGTAGGATGGGCTGGGCTATGTCTCGGCACCAGCTGAGCCTTGCGAAAGCTGGATTTGGGGGTGGACCAGGTGTGGCTGGGCCATAGCACCCAACAGTAAGAATCAGAATGGATATGGGCCAGTCGGGCAAGACCACTGTACCTGCCAGGACAGGAGGTAGGCCAAGTCAGGCTGGACCAAGAACCCACCAGTGTGTGCAAGACCTGCCATTGGTAGGTGGCCTGATAGAAGAATTTGGGGTACTCCTGTGATAGGATGCACTCCCTGCAGATGAGTGCAAGAGCCAATGCTGGGAGTAGCCCAGACCAGGCCAGATTACAGTATTTCCCAGAAGTGGCTGAGACTGGAGGCAGTCCAAGATGGGCTAGACTCTAGTACCTACCAGCATGAGCATAGGCCAAGTCAGGCCAAGTTATAGCACCTGCCGGCAAATGTCAAATGTGAGAAGGGCCATGCCAGACTGGACTGCAACACCCATAAGACCTGGCGTGGGTGGTGAGCCTGGAAGGGGGACTTCAGGGGTTCTCCTGCAGGGCCATTACTCCTACTGGTGAGTGTGAAAACTGGGACTTGGGGAATACCAGGCTAAGTAAGGTTATAATACCCACTGGTTTACATGTGAGCTGGGTTAGGGGAAGAACCAGACTGAGCTAAGTGACGGCATCCACTGGTACACGCAGGAGCCAGGATAAGTGCAGGCTTATTGAGCTTTGCTGTAGCAACATTTGATAAGTGCTGAGACAGTGGGCGAGTTCTGTCAAGCTAGATTGCAAAACCACTTAGAAAGTGTGAGATCTGGGGCTGTGCATGGGCCTATTAGGGAAACTGTGAGCACCCCTCTGATGGGCTGCAGTTATCACTCCCCACCCCCCACGTGCATGAGAACCAGGGCTGGGATGGACCTGGCTGGATAGGCAATAGCACCCATCAGCATCAATGTGGGCTGCATAGCGGGGTGAGTTGGGCTGATTTAGGCAGCAGCATGCACTGGTGTGTACAAAAGCTGAATGGTATGCGGGGCATACCAGACTAGTCCACTTGCACATATTGTGAGCAGGAACCAGGGCTAGGGGCGGATCTGGTCAGGGTTATCGGGGGTCGCTCCAACTGTGCTGCAGTTCCCATGGGCATACATGAAGGCCAAGTGTGTGGTGAGCAAGGTTGGGCTGGGCCGCAGCATCCATTGGTTTGTGTAGAAGATGTGACTGCAGACAGAATTGACCTAACAACTGCAACCAACTGTGTGTGTAGGTTGAGCCAGACCCTGCAGCAGCTGGCACACACAGGTGTCGGGTCTGGAGTCGCCTCAGATAAGGTGAATTGGGAACACATACACTCCCCCACTACACAAACCCCAGAACCACTGAACTCAGAACTTCAACCATGGGGAGAATCACAGAATCTTGTGCCTGACCATGAAGTGCCTGTATCAGAATGGATCTCCTCAGTTACTGAAGAGGGTGCGGTGGGCAGCATGCCAAGATGTACATGGGGGACATAAAATCAGTTCATTGAGGCCTGCAGAGGATGTCTAGTACCATGGAGGGCAGAAAAAACTGGACAACTCCCCCAAACAAGCTTTGACAGCAAGTATCTGGGCGGATGAATGAAGATTCTAAGATAGACTATGTCAGCCAATGGAACTTGGGAGGATTTCCTCAGTGTTGGAGCAATGAAATCAACAGCATTTCAGAACTATCAAAAACCACTTGAACAATACCCTCGGAGCATGCTCTACATCAGGGACCCTGGGATGACATTTGGTGGCTGGCCCCCATTCCCAGGTATTGGTGCAGTTAGGACACTAGGTTTAGCCTCTCTTCTCTCTCTCCTTTCCCCAGATATAGGAAGAAGAAAAAGAGAATTGGAAACAACGGTCCCACCCACTTTCCCCTAATCCTTGACCCTCCCCACCCTAATCAGTGGTCCACATGGATACACATCCGTCTCAACTATGTAAACATACTCAAAACTGGAATTTTTAAAAAAGACAGAAATCTGCAGTGAAGACATTGGTCTCGGGCTTTTCTTTGTTGAGCAGAGCTCATCACAGATTCAGTCTCTTAGTTATTGGTATATTTAGTTTTCCTGTGTCATCATGACTCAATTTTGGTTGATTGTGTATGTCATCAAGCCCTCCATTTGTTCTAGATTTTCCAGTTTGTTAGAATATAGCTCTTTGCTGTAGCTCCTGGAGATTCTTTGTATGTCTGTGATGTCTGTTGTGTATATAAGAAATCCTTAAGCGTCACTTGCAGAGCTGAGTCAGAGGCAGCAAATTCTTTCAAATTTCTATTTGTTTTGGAAGGTTTTTACTTTGCCTTCTCATGTCGATGAAAGCTTTTCTGGAAATAGTATTCTGGGTTGTCAATTTCTGTTAGGACCCAGACTCTGTGTCTTCTCTCATAGCTTACAGAGAAGTTGGTTGTAAGTCTGATGGGAGGTAATTTTTTAATTTCCCTTATTTTCTATTTTTTCTTGTCATTATCTATTGCACTTGTTTTTGTTCTAGTTTTGGATAGTCTGATTTTCTTTTCTAAGCTATTTCATTCTGGTTATTTTTTAGTCCTGTCAACTCATTTCTATGACTTTCTAACTTTGATTTATGTTGGTGTTCTGTATCTTGTTTCTTCTTCTAACTCCCATTCAGCCTCGTTGGGAGATGCATGATAATATAGTTTTTTTCCCAGGTGTACGTGCTAAGTATAGCTCCCTTTTCCTTGAGTATGGGCAGGACCTATGAATATGAAGTGGTTTTATTTTACATAACTATTTATATAATTGGATTATACTATATGCCAACAGTGAGGGTAAAGGTAACCAAGAGGGTCTGGGTGGGCCTGACCCAATCAATAACTCCTTTCAATGAGAGGTCAGAGTTCAAGACAGCAGAGACACACCTTGAAGAAGCAAACTTATGGCATGGGGAAACTGTGCAGCAGGCAGCAGGAGCTAAAGGTCTTAGTTCTATAATCACAAGAAGAATTCTTCCAACAAATAGTGGATTTAGAAAGGCACCCTGGGCTCAGGTGTGATCACAACCCCAGCCAATGTCTTCATATTCACCTGTGCCTAGACTCCTGACCCACAGAAACTTCCAGATCATGAAGATCCATGTTAAAGGGCTGAGTTGGTGACTCTTTGTTATGTATCAATAGCAAGTGAATGAGGCACCTGCACTTGGATCTATTTAGTGGGCATGTCGTTCCACTGTGTTGGCATCATTTGTAAGGCTATATCCTGCCTCATTCCTTCTTCCTTTTCCGAACAGTAGCTTTGTGTGAGATTCGACCTTCACAGTCTGCTGTCAGGTTTTGCCTGGCATTACTCGCCTCTGTGTGTTAGAAGGTTTGCTTCTCAGAGCTGCTTCCTTTTCAAAAATATAACAGAGATCCTCTGTTCTTTGTGAGCAGCAGATTGCTTGCTGAGATTGACTGGCTCTTTCCCTACTTAGATCCGGACGCGTTCTTTATTTTTGTTATCACTGCTCTGCTGCAGCTTGATTTTACTCTAAACAATTTCTCTTTACTGCAGAGGCCTATCCAGGACGGGGCCTGGGACATCCATTGCAGAAATCCAGAAGATGGGTCCAGCCCGGGGTCTTTCTTTTCTGGCCTGGACAAAGTCCCTCGGGCTCAGTCAGCATCTGGAGACTGGTTTTCTGCATTCGGCTGTTGTTTTCTTAAATGCCCTGTCACAGCCCTGCATTTCCACCACAGGTGTTAATTCTTCACAGATTGTGGGTTTTATTGGTTTGTCCAGCTCTGCTTATATTTGGGGAGTTATGGAGGCACCTAAATATCTTGTGACCTTGTAAACATTGTGCAAGGGCTTTGTTTTCTGTACCTAGTTATTCAATCTGTTTATACTTGGAGATTTGGAAAGCTCAGAAGACTATGTTGCTCCCAGCACTGAATGTCCCCTCAAATTCTCATGGCTCAAAAAGCTACACTCTCAGTCACTAATTTACTTTAAGTCACAAAACTAAGGGTTAGGAAAACCAACGTGCGAACCTCCTCCAATTTCAGGGCTGTGATTTATTTTCCATTGTGCTGTGTGGAATAACTGCTTTGACTGTGGAAAGTCTAGCTTTAAAACTTCAAATAGTTTCTCATTGTCTAAAACCAAAGCCATGTAAGACATTCAGCATTCAAGGTCCCACTGCCCATCCATCAAGGTCCATCCATCAAAGTTCTGCTGTCCATCCATCAATGTTTCACTGCCCGTCCATCGGTGTTCAGGGTCCCATTGGCTGCCCAACCTCAGACACATCTATTCTCTTGGCCCCTAAAGCTGTCTTCCTTTACAGTCTGATCCTTCTTCTCTTCTGCAAAGTCTGGGTCCGATCTTTCCAGTTAACCAATTACTAGAAACTCTAGCGGATCTTATTTATTTGTTTGAAAGGCCGAGTCACAGAGAGAGACGAGACCGTCTGTCCTCTGATTCAGCCTCCAGATGGCTAGCCGGGGGCAGGCCAGACTGAAGCCAAGAGTCTATACCTCTTTCTAGGTCTCCCAATTTGGGTAAAGGAGCACAAATGCTCAGGTAGCCTTCTGTCATTTTCCAGGTACATTAGCGGGGAACTGGATCTGAAGTGGAGCAGCCAGGACTTGAACCAGCATGCATATGGAATGATGGCATTGCAGATGCGCTTATGTTACAACACTGGGAGAGGAGGACTATTTGGAGGCATTGACCTGTGCTTTTGTCTTTTTTTAGAATTTGTTTTTATTTATTTGGTGGATGTGGGGAAGAGAGATAGAGAGGGAGATGAAGAGAATCTCTCCCTCCACTGGATCATTCCCCAAATGGTCACAATGGCTGCCCTGGTTGAAACTAGGAGCCTGAAACTTTGCCTGGGTCTTTCATGCGGGTGTAAGGACCCAAGCACACAGACCATCTTTTGCTGCTTCTCCAGGCTCAGTAGCAGGGAGCTACCTCATCTCTAATCTGTGCCCACAGTATGTCAGCATTACAAGTGGCTGCTTGGCTCAACGTCACTTTATCTTTTTGCTTCAGTGGAAACAGAAGGGAACCAGATAGTCCTCTAACTTAGTGTTTTCAAAAAAAAAAAAAAAAGACAATGGAGATGTGAGCATGGTACCTTGGCCAGATGCCAGACGCACACAGAGGTTTTCTCCTTGAGCTTAGAAAATAGATTTCCCTGAGCAGTATGGCGAGGAGGCTACCAAATCCCCGAGAAGGGGCACCCATGCGGCCTTAGGGTCAAGGGAGCTGGTCTGCCTCCCTTGCCCCAAGTGAACCAGTAAGCCGCCCCAAGCCACATGCCTGCAGGGCCAGCAGCCAGAGAGAAGCCCTTACACGTTACTGCTGTGGCTCCTATGTTTCTGGGACAAGTCTGTGTGTTGTAGGCCAGAGAGAGAGTGCACGGCAAGCAAATAAACAGGGGCCTCACAGCCTCCCCCAGACCACAGAACGTGCACACCATCAGTGTTGCCATGAGAACATGGAGACCGTGGGCTGTGATGTGCCCAACGTGGTGTCAGGGGTGGGGCTTCCTCCTCCACCCCGCTCGACACCTCAGGTTCTAACCTGTCAAATGGAAATTTTTCCACAAAAAAAATCTTATCAAAGAAAGTTGGTTTAAGGGCCAAAAGGAAGCCATACATGTGAAAATATCCTGCGAATTGTAAAGCACAGTTTTTAAAAGCGTGTAAACTCTACAGTACAGGGACTGTGAACTGTGTCTCAGCCGGCAAAGCCTCTGTCTGCAATGCCGGCATCCCCTGTGGGTGTTGATTCAAGTCCTAGCCGCCTCACGGCTGATCCAGTGCCCTTTAAATGCACCTAGAAGTAGGAGATCCCAGTAAACTCTTCATCTTGTGCTGGCCCAGCTCTAGCTGTTGTGGTCACTTGGGAAGTGAAGCAGTGGCTGGACATCTGTCTCTCCTCTCTCTCTCTTTCTAACTCTTTCAAATAAATACATAAATCTTGAAAAAAATTTATCAGAAGCCCAGGTATACAGTAACAGGAAGAGTAGGATTGTGAGTTAGAAAGAAAGCAGGGGACATGGGCAGAAAGAACAGAGGTGCAGCTTGTTCTGGGAGAGGAGCACCTCGTTTGAGCCTGGACCACGGCAGATGCATTGCCCCAAGAGAGGAACTCACGGCCCTTCTGGCAGTCCTGAGACCATGTTTCCTGCCATGCGCTGGCTTAAAAACTACAAAACCATCCCTGTAGCTACTGAGACACACTACGCTGAGATCACATTACGGTGGCTGCAGTGCCCCTTCCCCTAAGGTGGTGTGATGATACCGACAGCTTTTGAAATGCTGTCAGAGGAGTAAGCGGACAGCCTGCTATTAGAAACACCCTATGCATTGCCCACATACCCCCCTCGGTTTCGGAACACCCTTGTGTACAACAAGGGCAAGTTCTACTCTCCGTGCATTCAGAAGTCAAATGACCTTTATAAAAATCACACAGATCAGCAGCAGACCTGGGAGCAAATCCAAGGTTGCCTTACATGCGTATGTTTGCTCTAGACCTTGCTACCTTCCGCAAAGCAGAACAGGGTACTGTGTCAACAGTAAGCACCTTGTCAAGTTCAGGTAGTGCTCTGCGTCTCCGCTCAGCCCAGGAGAGATGGTTCATTTAGAGAGAAATAATTCTCCTTGTTGATTTATGTTCCCCTGCCAAGGGCTGGGGGGAAAGGTATGGGCCGGCCTGCTGTGGGCAGAGATGGTCACGAAGCATGGCAGTGATGCCCTGGAGTGCGCATGGCCCCTTGGGTTGATCTCAGCGGTGGCAGAATCTCTCTGAGGAAGTGTTCCCGCTTGAAGGCAACGTCTGGGGAAAACCTCTGTAAATTGTTGTTTCCTTCTCGTTCCTCAAAGGGGGCAGGATGTTCCGGGGTGAGCCTGGTCCTGTTGCATCTGTTTATAATGAGCTCCAAACTTTATCCATTAGTGAATAAGTGGATCATTGAGAATCTTCCATCAGACGAGAGACTGACATCAGTAATCCAAAAGGTCATGGAGATTGGCTGCGAGGAAGTTGAATGGCAACATGGACCAGAGGGCTGCCTTGACCTGCCATGGTCAGTTATAGTGATCAGCTGAAGATACAGGAAGACCGTGTGGGGGTCAGCGCTGATGGAGGCAGAAGAAAAACTACCTTGGCAGATCCTCAGGCCAGAATCAGCTCAGCCTGGACAAGAGAGAGAAGGCTAGGATGATGAAGGGGATGTCAGGAGGTAGTGGCACAGGGCTTGTCATTCTTTATATGAAGACTTGGTCTTTTACTGTAGGATATCCAGAAACTGCATCTGACTTCCTTGTAGAGCAGTCAACCCAGTAGGTGCTTGTGGGATGCTCCGTGTGTGCAGAGGTAAGCACAGATGATGGGGCACAGGAAGCGATATGGGGAGGGATGATGGTCCAGGCCAAGGGTCATGATGGCCTGCACTAAGGGCCTAGCATTAAAGATGGTGGAACTGAGGTATGAGAGAACTTGATGAGTTTGGGATGAAAAATACTGTGGGACTTCATTTACTGAATGAGGAGAAGGCTTGTTGGGAACCGATGTAGGGACAGGAATACCAAAACATCTGTGTGGCATCCCACCTTGGATTTAACTTGACCGATAGAGTAGTACTCTGTCTGGTTCTCAAATACAAGCTTTGGATTGGAGTTGAGAATGGATTTACTGAATCGCTTTCCTGTAGCTGCCACAGCAAAGTACACAAACTGGGTAGTGTAAAATAACAGGTGTTTATTCTCTCACAGTTCTGGACGCTGCAAATTCAAGATTAAGGTGTCAGCAGGCCCATGTTTCCTCGGGAGGCTCTAGGACAGTCTTCCTTGGCCTCTTCAGCTTCTGACATTTGCGTTGGAGTTTGCATCATCTCTTCGGTCTCCAATGACATTATTGGCGTTCCTTGGTTCTCTGGAGGGGGCACTGGTATGGGATTAGATTATGCGACTTGTAAGGAAAAAGGTGATAACTGGTACATGTTGGAAATGGGGACTTCGGAGGTGGGACAGTGTTCTAACAAAACCTAATGTTCAGTCATGGAAGTGACGTGATGGAATGAAGGAATGTTGATGAAGTGAAGGAAAGTTGAGGAAAAGGCATAAGAACCCAATGGGAACTCGTACTAGTACAAGAAAAGAACATGGATTGCTCAATTCTGCCCTCCCTACAATGGGTAAGCAACAGGCAAGGGCAGAAAAAGCAGCATTCCTTCCTGAGTTTTGAGATGCCACGATCCCAGAGGCAAGGGAACTGTGGAGTGGGGTAGAGAGCGACCCTGACATTCTGTCATGCCTTACAGCAGGCTGCAAGGAATAACTGCACAGAATAAGAGGCACCAAGACCAAGCAGAGAGCAGGTACAGCCTCACAGGCTGAGAGGGCAATGGGACAGAGCTGTGAACCTGCCATGCAAGAACAGACCCAGTAAGTACCTTACTCTCACATTCCCACCAACAGCAGACCATGCCTCCCAGAGTTGGGGATTACAGTTGAGATAGAAAAGAGGGCAGGAATTAACAGAAGGAAATTGCTAACAGAAGCAAGACTTCTAACAGTCTGCTGATTATCATAAAACCAGCGACCATGGTGCTTCCAGCTTAAAAGCTCTGAGGTCCTGACGCCTCTTCATTTTACACTGGGAGCATATGTTCACTTGTTTTTATAGTGAATATTGAACTGAAATATAAAAGCATATCTGTGGATAAGTTTCCCTCAGGTGAACCAAGGATTTTCTGAGGGTGGGTTTGTTAAATATTGAACAATAAAGTGTTTGTTGAAATGAGAGGTGAAGGTGACAAGTGTGTTTGTCTTGGCAAAGGGGAGTCTTAGGTCACACTTCAGCTTTCTTGTCTCCTTCTGGGGACTCTGTCCCTGGGGGTTCCTTCCATTGTAACCCTAGACTTTCCTTGATGGAGAACTGAGCTTCTGTGGAATCGGCCAACACATTCTTGGGCAGTATCTACTGACAGGGAGAGGATCCCACAGAGTGGCGAGGACTAGAAACCCTGGATAAACTCTACAAGAACAAGGGCTGGCAATGTAAAGTAGCAGGTAAAACTGAAGCCTGCAGTGCTGGCATCCCAAACTGGTGCTGGTTTAACTCCCACGTGCTCAACCTCCAATCCAGCTCCCTGATGAGGGCCTAGGAAAAGAAATAAGATACGGTTGGAAGATTCTTTCTGTCTGTCTGTCTCTCTCTCCCCTCTCCTATTACAGCTCTTTCAAATGAGTAACTAAATCTTTCCAACAGTAACTACAAGAACCTATGTCCTCACTGTACAAAGAAGAAACTAATATAAACACCACGTAATTTGCTATGACCATCTGGTAAACCGGAGCCAGTGTGTGCCACAGAAGGTTGATACTGGTGTCCCACACAAGACTTCTGGTTTGGGTCCTGGCTGCTCTGCTTCCAATCCATCTCCCTGCTCTTGTCCCTGGGATGGCAGCAGATGATGGTTCAAGTACTAGGGTCCCTTCACCTGTGTGGGAGATCCAGATGACGTTCACAAGTCACAGACAGTTTCAGCCTAACTCAGCACCAGCTCATACAATCATTCGTGGAGTGAAACAGCGGATGGAAGTTTTCACGCTGTCTCTCTGTGTCAATCTCTTTTTCTCTGCCTCTCTGCCTTCCAAAACAATACATAAATAATACACCCATACAAACCTGGGAAGCATGGAAGCTAAGAGCCAAACTCAAGTCTATTAATCCTCAAAGCACAAAAGCCCTTCCCACCCAGCGCACTGCCCCCCCACCAGTTTGTGAGTGACACATTCTGGCACAGTTGTCAACACCAGCAATGAGAGGAATTCACAGCCTGGGCTAGTATCCAGGCTCTCTTCCTTCCTTCCTCCATTCCTTTTCACCAATAAATATTTACTGAGTCCCAGACACTATGCAGGAATCTTGGGCTTCAGAAATGAAGGGACCAGGAGTCAGACAGACAAGGAGCTGGCCAGCAGCAAACACCCAGGAGCAAATCACAGAGGAAGCGCCGTCCTGCAGCTAACTCCGAGCTGGGGGATGTCAGGAGGAGAAGCTGGAAATGGAATGCTTCTAGAGGCATGAAGGAATAGTCCCAATACAAAGCTCACTGACCAAGGCGGGCTGTGAGGCAGTGCCTGAGTCTGAGACCATGCTGACTGACCGGGGATCAGCTCTACTGAACAGCTGTATTGTCTCTGTGCACACACTCTTTGTCATCACTTTGCACCTTTGTCTGTTTCCAACACTTTCTTCTTCTTTTTTAAAAAGTTATTTTGAGCCTGACATAGTAGCCTAGTGGCTAAAGTCCTAGCCTTGATCCCATGTGGATGCCGGTTTGTGTCCTGGCAGCCTTGTTTGCCATCCAGCTCCCTGCTTATAGCCTGGGAAAAGCAGTTGAGGATGGCCCAAAGCCTTGGGACCCTGCATC
The DNA here is from genome assembly GCF_017591425.1 of Ochotona curzoniae. NCBI lineage: Eukaryota > Metazoa > Chordata > Mammalia > Lagomorpha > Ochotonidae > Ochotona > Ochotona curzoniae. The sequence continues at coordinate 19,574,158 of NW_024467095.1, read as the reverse complement.
CATGTGGGAGACCAGGAAGAGGCTCCTGGCTCCTGTCTTTGGATCGGCACAGCTCCAGACAATGAGGCCATCTGGGGAGTGAATCATGAAGGGAAGATCTTCCTCTGTCTTTCCTCTTCTCTGTATATCTGGCTTTTCAATTTAAAAATAAAATAAATCTTTAAAAAATTTATTTTATTTTTATTGGAATAGTAGATTTGCAGAGAGAAGGAGAGTCAGAGAAAGATCTTCCTTCTGTTGGTTCATTCTCCAACTGGCTACAATGTTCATAGCTGAGCTGATCTGAAGCCAGGAGCCTCCTCTGTATATCCCGACTGAGTGTAGGGTCTCAAGGCTTTGGACCCTCTCCTAGGCAAAATTTCCCAGGCAAAAGCAGAGAGCTGGATGAGATGTGGAGCAGCTGGGACATGAACCAGCACCCATATGGGACATTGGCACTTAAAGGGGAGGATTAGCCTGTTGAGCTACTCAAAGGCACACAACACACTCATCAGTGTCATCCACATGGTTCTCTCAAGCCCCTGGAGTATAATTTGTTCAAATCAGGTGGTGTCCTCTCAGTAAAAATTAACACAGATTTGGCCTAGCTGTGTTCCAGTTCCTTCTTATCTCTACCTCATCTAACTTTCAGAATCAGCTACTTAGTTGGTTCTCATTGCCTCCCCTTAGGCAGGACACAATCACCAAGGGTGACCACGCTTTCTTGGCATTAAACAGATGGCAGGTAGAGCTGGGCCATGCCATGTCTTCTGAGGTGAGCCCAACACAGAGCATAGGCCACCTCAGAGCACAGCCCACCTCTTGTCGATGTGTGTTCGCCCATCACAGCTGGTAGACCAGAAGCCATTTCAGAGTTGAGCAGTTGTGTCTTCTCATTCACTCCAGTCCACCATCTCCTTCAAGCAGGGAGCCTCTTTGGTGTTCCTCTTTCTCTGGGCATGGCTGCAATCTACTAAAAAGTTGACCTAGTGCGTTTTGCTGGCCTTTGCTTAGGATGGTGCTCACCTTTCCTCATGTAGACTTCAGTACTACCCCTCTCTCACGTGTGTCCTGGTTCTGATCAGCCCAGCAACGCTGGAGAACACACATTTGGAGTTTGGCTGACCTGACTTTGAACCTTGGCAATATACCAGCTGCTTATCAGCTGTATGACCCCATATCTTCGTGCCCCAGTTTTCCTAGTTGAACACTCCTCCTCCCTTTTCCATGCCCCTTTGTGGTCCCTCCCACTCTGTGTCTAGGCTGACGCTGGAGCAACAGAAGTGATGCTAAGCTCGAGTCCCCATCTAGGCCACAAGACCATCCGGCAGGCTATAGCTCTGTGCTTCCCAGCCAGGAACAAGCTTTGGCTACACTGATAGCAACATGCAGTGACAGATGGGTAGACGACAGAGAGGCCCAGTTCAGCTTAGTCCTACTCCTGCCCCAGCAAGGGCCCCAAGCCTAAGCAAGCCATGCCAGTTAACTCTAGTCTAGGCCTGCCTCCAAGGGCCACAGTCTCAGGAATCATGTGGGATGAAGAATATCTGATTGAGTCACATCACTTCATAAAATCGTGGAATTAACTGAATGCCTGCTGCTTTAAGCTGCTCAGATTTAGAGTGACACTGTGGTGCAGTAGGTTAAGCTGCCACATGTAACACCAGCATCTCAATTGGGTATAGGTTTGAGTATCGGCTACTCCGCCTCTGATCCAGTTCCTTACTAATGAAGCTGAGAAAGCAGATGACCCAAGTGCTTGGGTCTCTGCATCCACATGGGAGACCCAGATGGAGCTTCTAGCTCCTGGCTTCAACCTGGCCCAGCCCTTGCTGTTGCAGCCATTTGGAGTATGAAACAACAGATGGAAGGTCTCTCTCTCTCTCTCTTTGTAGCTCTACCTTTCAAATAAACAAATAATTAAATCTTCTGGGAGAAAAAAAAAAAGATGTTGGGATTTGACCTGGTTTTTACATAGCCATAGAACCTCAAGGCATTGCTAAGTGGGGTGGCAGAGCTGGTGTTTCTGCATCTAGCACAGTGTCCGGTACAGGATGAGTTTATTACGTGAAAACTACTTGTCAATACTATCACTATGCCAAGTGCTCCTTTCCGACTAACCTCCTGAATGCCTGCTTTGGTCAGACAAATATTAAGTCATCAAAATCACTCTCCCTCACACTGCTACCATGACCAGAAAGGAGTTAACCAGCATCCTTTCTCCACTCAAAGATGTTAAATTGGCCACAGAGAAGCCCAGGGCAGACCGGAACAGAGCCCTGCTTAGACAGTAGCCTGTCTCACAGCTCTGCTGTCTACCACATCGGGGCTGGGGCTTGCATGACTGGGTGTCCCACAGCCAGGATCCTCTTGTTGACTCTGAGCCACTGGGCAGCAGTTCCTGAGTTAAATACCTCTCAGCTGCCCTTTTCAGCATCATCCTAGTGTTAACTGTTTGTGGGCTACAGTTTTTGCAACTATAATAACATGTCATCAAGATGGGCATTTCAGATTTCTTGCTGGCAAAATTGAGTTACGTATGAGATGTGGCGAATGCAAACTGGCTAACAAAAAGCCTTACAATTTGGAGAGCCAGGGAAGTGCACGTGAGAGCTCATGCGGAGTATGTGGGGCAGAGGGATGACACAATTAAGTGAGCACCTTTGCCTCACAAAGCATTTCCACCTCCTTCAGTGAAGTCAGTTATCCTTTCCTCTGAGCTGTAGAGTATGGGAGAAGGTAGAGCTAGACTGGGCCAGCCCTGGAGGACTGGCAGGTACAGAGAGTCACCCAAATCAGGGCATTGCATCTGGGGACACTGGATATGATTTTGTACCTGTTATCATAGCCCTGAACTGGCTCCTGATATGCAGGAGCCAGAACAAATCATCCTGTAGCTGGGTGAAATTATTTGGTAAAGATAAGGCTCTTGTTTTGCAATGTCAACTTGCAATTGAACAGCTCTTTTCCTATGCAAGGTGTCTCTTTCGCAGAGAGCATGACGCAGCGTGGCGGAGTGACAGATGGTTTTCTGTTTCACAAGGCCATGAGAAAGGAGCAGCAACAGTCCTGGTGTGTCAGTACAGGTTTGCAGCAAGCGTAGGCTACTGTCAAGAATGACGTCACTCAGCAAACAGAAGTGTCAATCATTGGGGTGTTTTATTGTGCAGATGAAATGAAAGCAACAAGAAGCAAGCTTTTTTAAGGTCAGATCATTCTTGCAATGATGCGAATACTTTTCCAGTGTTTGCTGATTTCCTACCCTATTTTTTTTCTCCCTGCCAGCCGATGTCAATAGCCAATCTTAGTACTGAAGGCCTGTCCCTGAGTCTGACACTACTAAGTTAAATATCTCTCAACTGCCTCCCAGTGTTACCCTTGTGCTGACTGTACATGAGCTACAGTTTTAGCAACTATAATAACATCTCATCAAGATGGGTGTTTCAGATTACTTGCTGGCAAAATTGAATTAAATATGAGGTATGACAAATCTAAACTGGCTAACAAAAAGCCTTTACATTAACGATGACATTTGGTAGGCTGTACTGATAGGAAAACACGTTCTCTGTGTTGCTATGCAAGCCAAAAAATACTAAAGCAGATTAAATATTAAACCAGGGCTATGACTGCCTTCTTCTTCTTTCTGTTAAAACAGAAATCTCATTCCTTGAAAAGAGCACCATCGCTGCAGTAAATTATCAAGGCCGGATTGTGTTCTGACATTTGATTTGTAAACTTGTTTTCCTCGTTGAGTAGGGACAAAGAGTTCAAATTGTCATGCACTTAAAGTACTTGTATTCGTGTACTGAAAGTACTGTTAGAATAAAAATACTGCAATATTTTTTTAGATTTATTTATGCAGGAGGCAGCATGACAGGAAAAGCAGAGAGGGAGAGAGAGAGAGACAGACAGACAGACAAACAGACGAGAGTTCTTCCACTCTGGCAAGCTTTTCTGAGCTATAATTCTTTCTTACCCACAAAAAGGAGTGAGCTGGGGGGTGGGAGTGGGGCAGTGCTGCTGTCCTGTCCCAGAGCAACCCCGGGCAACAGCAGGGACTCTCCAAGGACTGAGAGGAGAGGGGCTGGGCTACCCCAGTGTGGAAGGAAAGCAAGGTGTTTTCATGTTGAGGTTCTGGGATTTTCTGGGGGAGTGTAAGTGGAATGCCTTCCTCAGACAGGCCAGGTGCTGAGAGGGCCATCAGACCCTGGCTGTTTCTCCTACAGAGCTCATGCAGGGCAGACCATGAGGACTGTCTAGCCCAGTCTGTTTCCTATGTTGACAGCTGGTAGGAACATCGTATAAAGGTAACACTCACAAACCAAAACTGCTCTTTGCCCATGTTCCCAGTCAGACCGTCCAATCCTCTACCTCCTCACTCACTCCTGAAATCATAAAAATGCATCTAGGAGCAGGTTCTAAGCCCCATGAGGTGGAGGGGACACAGGTGCCTTCCGTAGAAGCCATGGGCCATCAGGGAGACACGAGCAGGCCACAGGAGGACAACTGCCAGTGCAGCCAAGGAAAGAAGACACATGGACAGGTGGGTGTCCCCAGAAGCAGGACCTGACTTAGATTTTACAGGAGTTGACACTGACTGGGCCAGACAGCAGGGAAGGGGCACAGCAGGCAGAAACGTGCCGTGTTGTGCAAACGCTGGCGTGCCAGGGACCTACGGTGCTGGCTCCAACAGCTGGATAAAGGCGGACAACTCTGGGAGGGAGTGGCAGGGCAGGGGCAGGGGCAGGGCAGGGGCAGGGCAGGGCTTCCTGTGCCCACCGAAAGCCCTACAGGGGAAGGACAGAGAGAGGAGTTTCAGGTGGGTGAAGGGCAGTGCCTGCTTTGTTTATGGGAAGGTAAATCAGGCAGCAAAGTAGAAGATCAAAGAAACAGGGGAGGAGCCCATCGGGAGGCCGGTTAAATAGTTTGTTGGAAGGGTGAGACAGCCCTGAACAGAGAGGCTGTGTTCGAGGGCCATTTTGGAGGTGGTACTTACAGGAGCTCACACTTCATCAGTGGTAGGGAAGAGCAGAAACAGACCAATGCCAAAGTCTTTACCTTTCAAAATCAGGTGGATATAGACATGATAGGGCAATATAAAGGCGAAAAAGTTCTTCATGGAAAGGTAAAAGGACGAGAAAATAGGTTCAGTTTGTATCTGCTAAACTCAGGAAAGTGTCAGGTGGAATGTGAGGCAATGAAGCACACGGGGCTTGTGGGCTTGAGTTCCTAGCATCGAAATGGTAAGTCATATGTGTCATGTCATGACGTCCTGGGGCTGGGTAACTTTATGACGAACTGAGGTTTGTTTGGGTTCTCTCTTCTAGTCCAAGGTCGGGGCCGGAGATGATGGCTTTCTTGCTGGCAGAGTTCCAAGATGATATCACACACTAAGAGACAGGAGTGTGTGCATGTCTGTGTGTGTCCTGTGAGATCTCTCTCTCCCTCTCTTTCTCCTTAGACTGTCACCAGCTGACAGTAACGGAGGCTGTAGCCCATGCCTTGGGTTAACCCTCAGGCCCTCCCAGGGGACCCTGCTCTAAGCCTTGTAGCTGGACTAAGTTCCTACTGTCCTCCTATCTCACAATGGGGATTAACCTCCAAGATTAGCTCTGTAAGGGACAAACCATATTCAAATAACAAATGCCAAGGGAATAGGAGGATTATCAAGGGGAAAGTTGCTAAACAAAGACAGCAGATGTGTCCTACACACACACACCACCAACCTGCTCTGTGCCTGCAGTAGGCATTGCTAATCAATCACAGCATTCTTCCTCCTAAAGAGTTTTGGCTTCTGTACCTGCATGGGAGATCCAGAAGAAACGCCTGACTTGGTCCCGGCCCAGCTCTAGCCATCTCAGCCACACAAGGAGTAAACCAGCAGATGGGAGATCTCTGTTTCTCTCCCTGTCTCTCTGTAACTCTGACTTCAAATAAATAACAAATTACAAATCTATTTTAAAAATTGAGTATTCAAACTTGGACAATACTGAATACCATGAAGAGAATAATAGCAGCCTGTAATGTCACTGCTACTAGTTTGGGAATTTTATTTTCTCTTTCAATTCTTCCATAACTATATATTATTACAAAGTTGCAATCATATTATATCCACAAGTTGTGCCTTGATTCTTCACTTAATACTGTTTCATTTCTAATTATTATTTATTTGCTTCCTCTCTTTATTCTTTTTTTTTCTTCTCTTTATTCTTAAACATCTGGACCGTTTCCAAATTTTGCTATTTAAATAATGACTATACTAAACCCTTTTAGGCCAGCATATTCATATAGGATTTAATATTTACTTAGGATAGATTACTAGTAATGATGAAAATATTTAAACTCTTTATGACTCTTATTATAATCAAATAAGTCTTATGATACTACTATTATCTATCAATTAATCAATGCATTGGTTTTATTTATTTTTTTTTTACTTTATAATGTTTTTTTTTATTAATAAAATTTATTTGATATCTTACATACTTAGTTAATAAAAAAGTTCAAGGGCAACAGAAAGTGGATAATACCTTTAATTTTCATATTGTTACCTACATGTTTAAAAGGGTATAAGAAACCCACCCAATTTCCCACCCTCCCCATCCCGGTGTGGCAGCTCTGAGGTTCTTCTCGAGTGTTTGAATTCCACAGTTATAATCCTGTCAATCTAGCCACTTCCAAGCACTAATAGTCCTTTGAAAAATCCACTGATTGACATAGTCATCATAGCAAGAGGTTTTACCTTCTTCCTTCTCTCTTGTCTCGTTAGGTTCTGATCCACATTAATTGGGAAATTCCAAAGAAAATCTTGATTCCTAACAATACAGCCACAGCACCGTCATCACTCCAATCATCTGTGGTTTAATTGCTGTTGATCTGATTTCACTCCCACTTCCACTGGAATACCATGGTGTTCTCCACCTGTTCTCCCCCCACATATTTTCCCTCACATAACCATGACTGCCACTATTGACGACCCACCATAACCCCCACCAGGCCCGCCCCACCCTTTTTGCCATAAGTGTAGCAGTAAACATCCTTCCCACACCCCATTCCAACCCACCACAGTTTATATATATTCCTCCTAAGGTTAACCCAAGAGTATAGCCCACTATCCCTCCCAGACTCTCCCACTCCCCGAATTTCCAGTTGATCTGCCCAAACAAACCTCCCCACTTTAATATTTGTTGCACCATAAATAAAATCCCCCCGACCCGCTTTTCCGCTAACTATCCACATTAGGCCACAGTTGGTTAGCTCTCCTATTCTGTCTTCTCACCCCCCCCCACCCCCAATCCCACCCATCTCTCCACAAGTACTATCCCTCAACAGAACCCCCCTTATCCCCTGCTGGCTCTGCCTACTCCAATCTGTCCCTACGTTTACCAGCGTCCCCTCCGTACAGGCAACCTCACCCACCTCGCATTCCATATAGTGCACTAGACATTGTGCCACCGAACTCGGTGGACCCAAACTGGTCCTGATTTGCCATCTGACGTGACAATTCATAGCCTTCCTTCACCACTCTCCAATGTAAGCCATTAATACTTTCCATGGCTTTTTTCTGGGCTTTTTCCTATCATGTTTCTTGCTAGACCTGCGGCTGTGCCCTGCAAGATCCAAATCATTTGGTTTAGAAAGGCAAAGATGGAAATCTTCCATCTATTGGTTCACTTCCCAAATGCCCCCAGTAGGCCAGACAAACCCAAGAGCTCTGGACTCAATGCTAGCCTCCCACACAAGTGGCAGAGACACAACCGAGACAGCACCTGCTGCTTTCCGGGGTGTGCATTAGCAGGAAGCTGGGATTGGAAGTGTAGCCAGAACTCAAACCCAAGCATCCCACTATGCATATGTAAGCATCAAGAAGCCTCTTAACCACTGTGCCAGAAACTCACCCTCATCATCTGGTGGGGCCAGCACAACGTCTCAACTGATTAATCCTCTACATCCAAGTGCCAGAATCCCATATGGGCTGTTTCATGTCCCAGCTGCTTCACTTCCCAAATAGATTTGACTTTCAAATAGATAAATCAGTCTTTAAAAAAGAAAAAGAGACTTTATGTTAATTGGCACTTCCAAAACAGTTAAGTAAAAGTATTTAAATTATTGCACATGTTTAAGCATCCTGATGTTTTCCTCTTAAATTATTGCAAAGCCTTTGTGGAAACCAACATATCATACAATATGTAGACTAAAATAACATATAGTATAAATATACATGGACCTAGGCATATATTTGTTAACTCTATATATGTATACACAGACACACACGTAAATGTAATAGTCTGGGTAACAGTATAAATGCAAAGGACTTTGTCACCCCTCCTACAAAATAGTGATCATGAAATCATCCCTTTTCCCTCATTTTAGGGGAAGGAATGAAACTGACATTTATGAAGCAAATTATCGAACTAGTATCCTATGAGTTCTTAAAAGTGATTCCATAAGGGCCGGGCATGGTAGCTAGTGGCTAAAGCTCTCGCCTTGCATTCACCTTAATCCCAAATGAGTACCAGTTCATATCCTGGCTGTTCCACTTCCCTTCCAGTGCCCTGCTTGTGGCCTGGGAAAGCAGTCGAGGACAGCCCAAAGCCCTGGGACCCTGCACCCATGTGGGAGACCTGGAAGAAGCTCCAAGCTCCTGACTTCAAATTGGCTCAGCTCTGTCGTTGCGGCCACCTGGGGAGTGAACCAGTGGATGGAAGATCTTTCTGTGTCTCCTTCTCTCTGTTAATCTTACTTCCCAATTAAAAAAAAAAATCTTAAAAAAATTAATCCACAAAAAGAGATGTTCAAGTAGTAATTATTTATTTGCAGAGCACTGGCATAGGATCAAAGAGTATCCCAGTTTTGCAAAGGATGAGACATGAGGCTTCATCACAGTCACGAGCTTGCCCAAGGCCGTGTAACCAGTAGGTCATGGAACCAGAACCCACACCCAGTTCTGGCTGAGCTGGCAGTCTGAGCTGGCAGTCTGAGCCTTCTTGTGTATGATATCACAGACGGGGAGGGTGGTGGAGAGACTGATTGATTCTAGAATGTCCTTGTCCTTTGAAGGATGACAAAAAAATCTGGGAAACTTGCTGCTTTTAAGGACCTATTCCTGGTCCCCGGTTGATTAAATCTTGGGCAAAGACCCTCATTCCCCATCCCACCTACCCCCACCCCCAGCGGCAGCAGGAAGTTGGACATTCAAGGTAGCTAGACACTGTCCCTCCTAATGCCTGGGCACTAGGTGGATTAAGGGATAAGTCAGTTCTTGGGTCCTGGAAGTTCTCTGCCAGCGCCTGGGGCACTAGGTAGGCCTTTTCCGAGAACTCCAGGGCGCCATGATTTCTAACTATGATAAAAGTTGAAGTGAGGAGGCCCTTTGTTCCACATCCTGGAACTCAGAGTAGACCCGGGGTCGACCCCAAGTCAAACAGCTGTGGGTACAGAGTTATGTCCTTCTGGGTTGGAAAGTTCAAGTCTGAGTGATTTGTACCCATCAGGCAGTTCTTCTCTCTTTCCCTCCCCTCTCTACTCCTCTCTGCCCTTCTACCCCTCCTCCCTCAGGGCAGGAGGACCCACGACTCTGGTCACCAGCTAAGCCATGTCTGGGTGGCTTTGAGTGGTGTGAGGGAAGCCTTAGCACAGAGAGCTTCGTGTCCTCCCCTCTGCCCCGAAGGCCACTGGCTGACTAACACAAGTCCCATGACCCTCTTTCCAGACCCTTCAGCCAGCAAGATGGCTCACGAATTTCTTCTACCTCATTTCTGCCGGTGCAGTTGGTTTCTCTCAGCTGTCAGCACCACCGATGACGCTTAAGGGTCCCTGCTGTAGGGTGGTTGAGGTGTAATGGGTCTGGAGTCAAGCTCAGCAGTTCGCTCTCCAAATTGCCACAATGGCCAGAGCTGAGCCAATCTGAAGCCAAGAGCTTCTTCCGGGTCTCCCACACAGGTGCACGGGCCTAAGGCTTTGGGCCGTCCTTGACTGCTTTCCCAGGCCACAAGCAGGGAGCTGGATGGGGAATGGAGCAGCCAGGACTAGAACCAGAGCCCATATGGGATCTTGGCGGCTGCAGGCAGAAGCTTAATTGAGCATGCGCAGGAGCAGGCCCCTAACACTTTTTAAGGGTCACCCACGTAGCAAGCACGGCTTGCTGCTGATGACAATATTGTGATTGCGAAGGTGGAGCGAGCCGCTTTAAAGCCACCAAATGGCGATGGCAGAAAGGAAGGGCAAGTGCTTCCTGTTTCAGGAACACACTGCCGAATAAATTATTCTTCACTGAAACTTTTCCCAGAAAGACTGCTGGGAAAGCGTGAAACCCACTGTGTGCAGGTTGTGACAGTAAATTTAAATTACAGACCTAAGCCGCTCTGGCTCCAGCGACAGCGCGCCTTGGCGGCTCACGGTGTCCCAAGGGGTGAGAGCAGCCGTTCCTGCCTCTCCGCGCCCGCCCCGGAGGAGCCGATGGGATCACCTGCCACCGGTGCCAAGGACTCTTGCGAGTCTCTCGCATGCTTATTATTTTTTTAAACTCCCTTTCTTCTTGCTACTGTATTATTTACTCGGGAATTTTAAAACCTGAAAAAACAAACGAACAAACACCCTGTTACTCTCTTTAAAGAAAAACACTGTTATTGCCGCACCTGTAACGTGTGTGCCAGGGGCGTCGGGTCTGTGACAGGGTGGGAAGGGCGTGGCCAGGGGCCTAGGCGCAGGGCTGCGGGATCCTGTCCCCACACTGCGTCCCACAGTGGTGCTGTTCGGAGTACACAGGTGCTTGCTGAACTGTTCTAGTTCCCCCTCTAGTGGGCCGTCTGTGAAATAAAACACACCACTCACCTTTAATAGACAGGATGACTGGATGAAAGGTTGGAGGAAAGCCATTTCTGTGAATCCTACCAGTTGTAGAGGACCTTTAATTGTTTTGTTTGTTTGTTTACATACCCCCAATTATCCAGAGAAAACTATAAAAATGTCAGGCCATGCAGAAGCCAGTCTTAACATTTTTTGCCTCTTGCCTACTACTGATCATTAGAAATGAAATAGGTGAGATGGATGGGGAGTGGGACTGTCAGGATTAGAACCGGGGCCCATATGGGATCCTGGCACATTCAAGGTGAGGACTCTAGCCTCTAGGCTATTGCACTGGGCCTGAAGCCACGCTTTCAAGTGCATGCCACCAGGAACTGCTTAGCCATGTCCTAACTGATTGAGAGACCACCAGTGTGAACATCTTCCCCACAGGTTCCCACTCACACCAGGAGGCATCAAGGAATGTTTAAGAACCTAGGACACTTGCTAAAATGGGAAAAGCCTGGAAAGCTCCCAGTTTTGCCACCACCAACAACAACAACGAAGAAAGCACAGTTACAGAATGAGTAGGAAAGACACAAGGAGAGCCCTTTCATCCCCCCATGGCCACAGCCAGCGGGGGCTGTGCTAGGCTGAAGCCAGGAGCCAGAACTTCAACCCAATCTTCCACATGGATGCAGAAGTCCTAACACTTGGGCCAACTTCCACGGCCTTGGCAGGCACATCAGTGGGGAGTTGAACCGGAAATGGAGCAGCTGGGACTCAAGTATGGGACGTTGGCACTGCACACAGTGGCTTAACGTACAACAGCACCCTGCCAGATTTCCTAATTCTACTATGGCCAACTGACCCTTCCCCGTGGCCTTCGCTTAGCCCCTCAAGTTCTTCCTACTCTTTGTGTGTCTGCTTTTAAGGACTGTGTTTCTCATCCACCTCCTTGGACTGCCTCCTGGGCTGTTTCAGGGGCTTCTTGCCACCTTCCTGGATGGACATGGCACCTACTCCTTCCCAATACACACATGAATTTTGATACTTTTCCAAGTACATGTTTGTCAATAATATGTAAGCTTCATTTGGCATGCTTGAAATCTTATAAAGGCATATTATCACACTGCATTCTTTTGCAATCTACTTTCTTAGTGTTTTACTTTAGAAGGGTCTCCTTGTGATTCTGTCTTCATTCATTTCTTCCCCCACGCAGGTTCTAATGAAACTTTCCTTTTATATTAAAGTAAAAAAAAAAAAAAAAGAGTGACCCAAAAAATCAGCAGAGACTGACATGTCATCCAATATTAGACATCTAGTTGAATTAAAGGAGGCATATACAGCTATGTTCCCTGGTATGTGCTATATCTTAGAGTTGGTTGTGTGTATTTCACTTGAAAATGAAATGACTCCCCAAAAAGGGTAGTCATAGAAAACTAAAGTGAAAGCCAGTGCTACAGGAAGTCAAGAGAAAGCAGGAAGTGTTAAGGTGGAAGTGAAACTGCTTTAGAAAAAGCACATCAAGAACAGTTGATGAAAAGAGTCATTTTCTTAACATGAACCTAAGGGCCTAGGTCACTTTGTCCATTTTTATGCAATGAAAATATAATTTCATGTGCTGAGCACACCATTGACACCTTGATCCTGGCTTTATTAAAGTGTGGAGAGAGGAAGGAGTTGATGGTATTGAGGTCGAGGTCCTGCAATAACTTTAGCTTCATCAAAAATGAGGCCCAGGCTGTGTGTGACCCCGCCCTGCCAAGCTCATTCCTTTCAGCCTTTGTGTCTGCGTTTTCCCTCGCAGGACGCCATTTGCTCCCCACTCTTTCCGTCAGATTTTTATATATTTATTCATGGATGGATGGGTGGATTTGAAAAGCAGTGAGGCAGAGAGATCTCCCCAAATGCTAGCCACAGCCATAACGTGGATGGACCAAATCCGATACCCAAGGACTTCATCCAGGCGGGTGGCAGAGATCCACTCACTTGAGACATCACTCGTAGCCTCTCAGGGTGTGTACTGGCAAGAAGCTGGGATTGGAAGCAGATGTGAGACACTAAACCAGATACTACTTTTCAGACTGGCTCTGTGACACAGAGGTTTCAACCTCTTGCCCAGAGTACCAGAATCCCATATGGGCACTGGTTGGAGTCCCAGGTACTCCACTTCCTATCCAGCTCCCTGCCTGAAACCTGGGAAAGCAATATAGGATTGCCCAAAGCTGTGGTACCCTGAACCTACACGGAAGACCCAGAAGAAGCTCTTGGCTCTAGATCGGGTCAGATTGGCTCAGCTCCAGCCACTGTAGCCACTTGGGGAGTGGACTAGCAGATGGAAGATCTTTCTTCTCTCCTTTTCTCCACAAGTCTGATCTGCCTTTCCAATAAAAATGAATCTTTAAAAAATATTAAAAATTTAAAAACATACAAATCAATCTACCAAAATATATTAACTTGTATAAATACTAATTTTTAATATTACCATTCTTATCAAAGATCAAAGAATGACCTGCCCATCAGGCCTTCCTGGAAGAGGTTCCGAGCTACGCTTGGATATCATTATCTGTTCCAGGAGTGAATAGGCCCTTCTATAAATGCCCCAGGCCATCCACTTGCTCTCACAGCCTTTGAAACATATGTCTGATTTCAGGCAAAACACTCAGAGAGCCGCCTGAAAAACAAAAAGATCAGATCTTCTCAGACACGTTAAGAAAGAAGAAATTTTTCAGCCTGGTGTGATAGCCTAGTAGCTAAAGTGCTCACCTAGCATGCACTGGGATCTCATATGGGCACTGGTTCTAATCCAGACAGCCCCGCTTCCCATCCAGCTCCCTGCTTGTGGCCTGGGAAAGCAATTGAGGATGACCCAAAACCTTGGGACCCTGAACCCACTTGAGAGATCTAGAAGAAGCTCTTGGGTCCTGGCTTCAGATTAGCTCAGCTCCTGCCGTTGTAGCCACTTGGGGAGTGAATAAGCAGGCAGGAGGTTTTTCACTCAGTCCTCTCTGTATATTTGACTTCTAGTTAAAAAAGAAGAAGAAGAAGAAGAAATTTTACGAACTTTTGGCTCAACTCATGTACTAGCCTCTAAATGTTGAGTAATAAAGAGGAGATAAACGAATAAATAACTCTTTGGCTCATATTAAAGTTTCTTGAAGCAATATGAAGACCTGATTTTCCTAAGTCTATTTCAAAAGCATTACTAGCTTAGAGAAGGGACTCAGCCCTGGCCTTCAACCAGGTGTTAATGCCCAGCTGTGAACTTTCTGGAAGGAGCCCTGGAATTTGGGCAGCTCTGGAATGCAGGGGCCTCTGGTGCTGGCTACAGCCTGTGTGACGTCATGAGGCTTTGTGAGGTAAGCAGAGCAGTGCAGCATAGCCGGGCACCATCCAGACACCAACAAAAGCAACCAGACATAACATCTGTCAGCCTCCTTGGCCTACCCCTTTGCTCAGGAAATTCATCAGTTACACAGCAGCCAGTGGTAAGTGGAAGGGCTCCTTGTGCTTTACAAAGCTGGAACGGGAGCATGAAAGGAGAGTCCCAACAGCCTACAGCAGTGAACACAGCACATCCAATCACTGAGGCATGGTTGGATGCTAGTTCTGTGGGGAGGGATTGAGAAGTGGTTTTTAATATTTTTTAAATTTTTAAATAATGCATTTTGTTTAATTGGAAGTCAAATTACACAGAGGTGGAAGATAGTTTTCCAAATACTGGTTCACTCCCCCAAAAGGCTGCAAGTGCTGGAGCTGGGTGATCCAAAGCCAAGAGCCAGAAGCTTCTTCCAGGTCTCCCACATGGGATAAGGGGTTCAAGCACTTGGGCTATCTCTCCCTGCTTTCCCAAGCACATTAGCAAGGAGCTGGATCTGAAGTAGAGCAGCCAAGACTCAAGCGAGCTCCAATAAGGGATGCTGGTGCCACAGGCAGAGGTTTGCCTTGCTATGCCATGGTGCTGGTCCCGAGTAACATTCTTTTGGCAGGTATTCAGGCAGCGCTTACATAATTAAAGCTGAGTGAATAAGAATGATGGCAGGAAACTAGGAAATTATTGCAGCTAAAATACTGTAACCTTAGAAGTAGAGCTTTATCAATGAAATCACACAGTGAATATTTTTTTCAGTGTGATTTAATTTATTCTTTTTAAGGATTTATTTATTTGTTTGAATGATAGAATGACAGAGATACAGAGAGACACTCCACAAATGCAATGGTTAGGGCTGCACCAGGCAGAAGCTAGGAGGCAGGGACTGCGTCTGGGTCTCCCACAGAAGTACAGGGGTCCACGGACTTGCACCGTCTTTCACTGTTCTCCCAGGCTATTAACAAGGAGCCTGATTAGAAGTGTAGCAGTTGGACTCAAACTGTTGTCCATATGGGATGTTGGCATTGCAGGAGGAAGCTTAACTACACCACACTGTGGGTCCCAAGATGATTCCTTTTCAGGAAGCGGTTGGTTACACACCCTGAAAGTGGATGGAGCCCTACAGTGGTCTGAGCTCCTAAAAAACAGGCCAACTGTCATTATATCCTGCCTTGTGAGTTTCAGAATTTCTGCAAAATAAATGTATTTTTTATTTTTAAAAAAGTTCAATGGAAAGAAAAGAAGGCCCCTAGTATTATCAGGAATTCATAGATCTTAAATAAAGATCCATGTAAAGACTGTTCTGATAAAGGTTAGGACTTAAAAACCATGACTAGTCACAGAAAAATTATCTGTGACATCATCTAAGACTCAGTCACGTGTTCCTCACTCCAAAGACTCATATTTTAAAACAACCCAAAGAGTGGAAGCACACCTTTATGTTGCGATGTGTGTGTGTGTGTGTGTGTGTGTGTGTGTGTGTGTGTGTGGATATGTACGTTGTGTTAATCAGCTATGTTCTTTTCTTTGTCACAGGATTCTTTTAGTTAACTCCCAGGTTTCTGGAATGCACTTAACATTTATTCGTTGTACATACAAATTGTCTTTGAGCTGTGTTTTGCAAATAAAGTCTATTTTTTCTGTGTGAAGTCATCATGCTTTAGTCAAGAAAAATGACTGAACATGAATTTTTTGCTGAGGATACAGATCCAAAAGCTGATTGCAGACTCTCAAATCTAACTCTTGGTGGGAGAGATGGTGTGTGTGTGTGTGGAGATGGAAGTGAGGCAAGGTGAGCCGGGGGCCTAGGGCGAACTGTGCTTTAAAACGTTGTAATATAGGGAAAAAAAAAACCCTGCAATATTAGAACTTACATCAGGAAAACATGTAAGCTCTGGAAAGGGTGTATTTCATAAATATTCACATCTAAAAAACATTCCCTTCAAGTTTACTATTATAGAATCTTTCTGGAGAATATGGATTCTTTTTTAGTAAGAATCCTATTACATAAATGCATGTGTCTGTTAAATGTGCTTAAGTCTCCTAACCTATTTTCTCTTCCAAATGGTATCTAATGGTCCAGGAGCCGGGAGCTTCTTCCGGGTCTCCACATGGGTACAGAGGCCTGAGGACTTAAGCTGTCCTTTTCTATTCACCTAAGCAGAGAAATAAACATCTTTTTACTCCACTTTCCTATGAAGTTGTTTATGGTGATAAAACATTTATTTGGAATTAGCCAGCTGGACGAAGTTTGGCTGATTCCCAATTTTGTTGGCAGAATCTAAAACATCATAACCAGGAACCAAACAGATGCCTTCTATCCAGCCAAGTTGATCAGTCCGTTGGCCTTGTCAGTTCCCTCACGGCCTGTTAGAAGTGGTACCTATTGGCCTTGACATCCACAGCAAACGTGAGCATGTTGTCTTCCATGTTTTTCTAGCAGACTCTGCAGTCAGGGGAGCTCGATTGCTTAGTGGCCAAGTTTATTTCTCCTGCAGGTGCTCTTAAGAGATCTGAGCTGCCTGCAGAGCTGTACACATACATGTGTTGGGCCTCCAGAAGTTGGGTAACATAGAGAGGTGTGTGTGTGTGTGTGTGTGTGTGTGTGTGTGTGTGTGTGTAATCCCTTTCAGCCTGCAAGGCCTTTGCTTTTCCTTTGAGAGGAGCAAAAGGCTTCTTCTTTGCTTTCCATGCCATCTTGACGAAAACATCTATGAGCTTTTGGAGTAACTCTCATATAGCTTCAGTTGCACCAGATATTTTCAAAATGGCTTGAACAATTTACAGTCCCATCAACAGGAGACCTGGATCTCCTTGCCCACTTTTTCTCCAATGTGTAATTTCACATGGTTTTGCATTTTTAACAGTCTGGTGTCCAATTAGCATTTTTGGAGACTATATAGTATTTCTGCAAGATGGATTGCCTTCTTTCACATGACCTGGAACTGTGTGCTCAGAAGTATGGGCCAATGGCTTTAAACCATGCTATATGCTTTATAGAATGGTGTACATTTTATATTAGATAACCTTATCATTAGCAGTTTTAACAGTTTCTAATCATACAAAATACACTTTATATACTACGTTTGGTAAGGACTGACCAAAAAAATGATGCTGTTTGAAACAGTGAGAGTTGGATTGAAGCTATGTAGCTGATCTGCAAACACTAAATGTCTAATGATGTATCTCTTAAATTATTTCTGATTTAGAAAGTTGAAAAATGGACCCTCAGAAATGCTAGAGCTACAATGAGAAAAATTATATCTCAGTGCTTAATACGCTCATCCTTGATACTTGAGATAGTGGGAGCTCTGATATTCATATATTTTTGCCATTATGTGAACAACAACAAGCAGAAGACAATTCAGATACCAACATCAGTTTGGTCTCTTAGAAAAAATGTTTCTCAGCAAATTAGGTATCACTTAAGGCAAAATGATGAGATGTTGGAAGAAATTGAAATCAGAAAACCAAGGTCGTTTCCTATGCCAAGTAAGTATTTTCATTTTCTCTCTTAGCCATTTTAAGGGAAGCATAGAGTATAAATTTAATAATTGGAAGTATAAGACAATATTCTTTGAATAATTTAATTTTAACATTATAAAAGGATACATTTACATGTGAATATTTACACAGACTAGTAAAACAGGCATACTTGGTTTATCACTTTAACAATGTTTATATAACCTATATCTATCTCAGATAATTTTCTTTTTTCAAACAAATAAATTTACAATAAAAACATTACTTCCAATTTTCTTCCCTTCCTTTCGACTGTGAAGTTAGCCACCCACCGCCTCTTAGGTTGATATTTTGGTTCTTAGATTCTTTGATCATTTCACTGCTAAGTCTTTTTCCTAATTTTATCTTTTATGACTGTATCTAGTTTCTTTTACTTCCACCCAAGAGTTTTTATCTTCTAACAGGAAGTTGACCCCCAACTTCAACCAGTCATTGTGGCTGATTTGTCTGGGCTGTCCTGATTGTCTTGTTTTATTCTCGCTCATCAGCCACTGAGAGAGGACTTTGAGCTCTCATTCCTCTACCTTCTGTAAGTCTTCTTGTTACCACCGTGAATGCCCCAAGGAAACCAAATAGTACCCTTCCGTGAGAGACCTAGCGACGACCACGCTTTGCTAAACAATGTGCTTTGATTTGCCGAAACACTTTGGCTTTCACCTTTAATCTTGCCAGTAGTGGGTACTCTCATTTCCAAGAAAATGATGCTGTCTCATTACAAAGTATAGCCACAGCAGTGCTGTGCCTCTTGCCCTCTCCGGGTGACGATGTATGTTTTTACTTACGCAACTCTAATTCCTTTACCTTGCAGATGGCAGTCATATGCATTCAGAATCAGAATTCATCCTTGGATTTACAAATTATGGATTAAACATCATGACCAGTAGAAACGTGGGCATCAAGAGAGAAGTGCCAGACACCAGGAATAAAATGTATGCTTCTCCTGTATGATGTTACTAACCTGATTTTAATTTCAACTTCTTAGGAGTCTTGTAGTATAGAGTACTATTTGCAGGACTTGGAATTAGACCCTGTCAAGATCTGAATTGACGAGTCCAATGGTTACCACATAGAGAACATCTTCCCTATCAGCACACTTTGTGTTCTAGGGATCTCTGAGAACTGAATCACCCCCCAGTTGTTTTTTTTAAGTCACCACAAAGATGCTATGCCGATCTGAAGCCAGGAGCCAGGAACTTCCTTTCAGGTCTCCCACGCGAGTGCAGAGTCCCAAGGCTTTGGGCTGTCCTCAACTTCTTTCCCAGGCCACAAGAAGGGAGCTGGATGGGAAGCAGGGCTGCCGGGATTAGACCAGGCGCCCATATGAGATCCTGACTTTAGCATATGAGACCAGGACTTTAGCTGCTAGGCCACCATGTTAGACCCATCATTTCACCTTTAAAAACTGTTTATTTGGGGCCCAGCGCGGTGGCGCAACTGGTTAAGGTCCTCACCTTGCACGCCTGGGATCCCATATGGGTGCCGGTTCTAATCCCGGCAGCCCCGCTTCCCTTCCAGCTCCCTGCCTGTGGCCTGGGAAAGCAGTCGAGCAGTCAAGGACGGCCCAAAGCTTTGGGAACCTGCACCCGCGTGGGAGACCCGGAAGAGGCTCCTGGCTTCGGATCGGCATAGTATCGGCCCGTTGCGCTCACTTGGGGAGTGAATCATCGGACAGAAGATCTTCCTCTCTGTCTCTCCTCTCTGTATATCCGCCTTTACAACAAAAAAATAATAAAAATAAATCTTTAAAAAAAGAAAAACAAAACTGTTTATTTGGATCCAAAAGCTTTTCCTGTTTACAAATACCACAGCAATACCTACCAGTTAATTTTAGAGAGTTCCTTACTAACCAGGTTCTTTGGAGGAGAAGGGGGTCTAAAAAGTCCTCCTATGACATGGTATCAGTATCCTTCGCTGTCATCCAACTGAAGGGACCAGTGTGCCTCTGATGTTCTTAAAATGATGAAGACGCAGGACTGAATATATTGCTACAGATGTGACTTAGGTAGCACTGTTCACGTTGGCCCACCATCCCTTTTATTCTGGGTGTTATCCTGCCATTAATGCAGTCCATGAGCCGCCAGCAAAGAACAGAGCTGTTTCCTGCTCAGCGTTTCTGTCTGGAAGGTAGGAGAGCTGAGTGGAGGCAGACACCACCCTCCAAGGAGCAGAGGCTACTACAGATGCTCACAGAACCAAGAAAAGATGGGGACAGATGAGAATGGCCAGTGCACCATCCTATACACAAGCCTGATACATGAAGCGTGAAAATATGGTTTTGCAGAAATATGCAGGAATATTGTGCTGGACACTTACAGGTGTTTTTGAAAACATTATAACAACAACATAAGTTAAATAAATGTATCTTCATTTTTGTATTTTTGGGTGTACTGTTATTTACAAAGTCCTCAGTTGAAGGAATAAAGAGGAAAAATAAAAATAGGGTATTTGAAAGAGTCCCCCAGACAACCCAGGCCGCTACTTATTTATTTACTTACGTGATTGATTTGACAGACAGACTGAAAGGGAGATTTCCCACCTGCTGCTTCATTCCACAAATGGCCACAGCAGCCAGTGCCAGGGCAGGGTGGAGCTGAGAGCCAAAAACTCAGTCCAGAGTGCCCATCTGGTGCCAAGGACTCAATTACTAAAGCCCTGTCCTGATGCTTATAGGACATACATGAGCAGGAATTTGGAATTGGGGTAGAGCTAGGACTTGCGGAACCTATATAGTCTGATGCAGGATCTGGGTATCCTAAATGTTGTCTTAACCGCCCTGCCCAACAACCCCCCCTATGGCTTTTAAGTGAATCATCTCATTTATGGTCATAGGTGTCGTCGAAAAGTGTATCCAGCCAATCTACCTTCTGCAAGCATTATTATTTGTTTCCACAATGAAGAAATTAACGCCTTGTTTCGGACATTGTACAGTGTTATCAATCTCTCTCCATCTCATCTCCTTGAAGAAATCATTTTGGTGGATGACATGAGTGAATTTGGTAAGATTAATCTGCCTTGAAGGTACTCTCCATGATGGTGTTTGAATGTTTTATTCAATGCATATTTGAGATGAGTACTGAATGCAGCTAGAAGCAGGTGTCACACTATGAGCTATTGATACATAGTGAGTTTGAAATTGTTTTATGTGGTTTACTGTGCATGAGTGGAGAGTTCTGTACCTCTAAATGTCAACATGCTGGCAATCAGGTTTGGACAAAAGAATTTTAAGAGGACACACACATTCAGCCCATACCATCGGGTAAACAGCTCATAATGTGTTCTGTGTCATGGTGGTCCTCCATAATATACTAGGGGGGGGGGTCACAGCTCATGGCCAAGACAAAAATGTGCTGTTGCTGGATCAAACACCTCCCTTTCTCCTCCTTGACAGAGTCTCAAACAGAGAAAGACTTTGTGTTCTGATGGCGTTCAAGGTCAATTCATCCATGTTTTATTTCACAACAAATCCTTAACAGGCAGTGCGGCAGAAATGGAACCTGTGATGGACTCCCTCTGCATGGGAGCATGGGAGTCAGGGACTGGAGCCTTGTCCCCATGGAGTTGTACAGGTGGCATGGCCTTGACCTGCCACCCCCACTGTCCCTACACTCCTGCCCTCTTCACTGCATGATGACGTAATGACCATCTTTGGGAAAACCCAAGCCCTCTACTTCATGCCAGTGGCAACTGCTGCTAGAATGCCTTAATGAGCTCCAAAGCCCGGCTGGTAGTGCCCCCATCTACCCTGTAGTCTAGAGATGTTGTCAGGATCTAGGCTGAACTGAAACCATCAAAACCTGTGGCCCACCTCGCACCAGGGACTGGCACTCTTCCTGGAGACCAGGAAGCAGAGCTGATCTTCTGCTGCGCTTGTCATGTTCTAGCTTCCATGAATGCCCAGTTCCTGCATGCAGATTCCCGGAATGTAGGAATTTAGGCCTCCGAGGCACCTGGATCAGTCTTATCTGATCCCACATTTCCTTTCTCAGCATGTCAGCCCCCAGCACTTGGATGATACACCTCTTTTTTCCTAGAGTTGCTAAGAACATGATGGAACATCTTTTCTCACTGATGAACAGAATTGAACATTTAGTAATGTGGCTAAAATGTAATAACTTATCTAAGTATTATTTAATTGTTATTTGCTGTTTTAAACTAGCAATTAATTTATTTTTGAAATGTTATTTAATATTGAAATTAATGTTTAATTAAATATAATTAATTATTGAATAGTTAATGACTTGACAAGAGTCTCGATTATAGTTGATAATAGTATAATTATAGCACAGTTATCAGTAAAGTAAGCATGTACCCAAGCCTTATAACTTAGGCTTTTTATATTCAAATTTGAATAATGCCTTGTCACATAAAAGTGTTTCACTAGAACCATAGGAAAAAAATGTTTCTATTTTATTTCAGTGATAGATCATTTTTCTTTCTCTCCCTTATAATGGGATATAATTTTCTTGTCAGGTTGGGGATCAATTATAATGATGATGAGTTATTTAAATTTTGATTGCTACAGTTTAGAAGTGTAAGTCATTGTTGGGTATTTTTCAGATGATTTAAAAGAAGAGCTAGACCGTAGGCTGGAAGATTTTCGGGGAGTGCTAAAGTTAATAAGAAGCAAAAGAAGAGAGGGACTCATTCGAGCAAGGTTGCTTGGAGCAGCTCACGCTTCCGGTAAACACATGCACGGGGCATGAGCCGTGACTGTGTCTGATCCTCCTTCGCATACAGGTGTCACCCTCACAGATTCCCCACATCTCTTCCAACTGTAACACTGTTTCCTAAGTTCCTTTTGCCTCTGAAAGCATTCCACCTCAAATGTCAGTTTGGTATTTCAAATGGAAGATACTCCTTTTTTGTTTTTGTTTTTGTTTTGGTTGGTGAGGACATGAAGGTGCTATAATGTCAGCCCCAGTTGCCAGCTGAACTCTGAACAGATGGAGCAGGTGGAGCAGCTTTGACATGCACTGACATCCATATGGGATTCCCGTGCTTGCAAGGCGAGGATTTAGCCACTGACTCATTGTGCCAGGCCCCCATGCGGTGGTCTCTTATCTGCCGCTCCCATAGATCAGGCAGATGGGTTCCACCCTGGTGGTCCAGTTGTTCTCCTTAGCACCTTGGGGTCCTGTGTTCTCCTGCCGGCATATGCTGATCCTTGACTGTAGCCACCCTCGTGGGTGTGAAGTGGTATTGAACTGATTGATTAGTACTTCCCATTTTCTAGTGATGTTGAGTAGTGTTCATATACTCATTAGCCATTTGTTTTTCTTCAATGTCTGTGCAAATCCTTTGCCCCATTTAAAGTTAAATTGTCTTTATTATTGAATTGTGAGGGTTCTGCATTCAAGTTATTTATCAGATACATGATTTATAAATATTTTCTCCCATTTTATAGATTTCTTTTTACCCTATTGATGGGGTCTTCTCAATACAGACTTTTTTTTTTTTTCTGGTTTTGGTAAAGTTCATTAGCCCAATTTATCTCTTTTTCTTCTGTCACTTACTGTTGGTGTCATATGTATGAAGCTGTTGCCTGAAATTTACACCTGTTTTCTTCTGAGCTAAAGCTCAGGTTTCCCCTTTAGGACCATGAGCTATTTAACTTGATTTTTGAATATGAAATGAAGCCAGGGTCCAGTTTCATTCTTTTGCATGAGAATATTCAGTTGTTTTTTTCAATGAACTAGTACTGAAAAGAATACTTCTTCCATGAATTATCTGAGCATTTTTGAGGAAAAAAAAAATCAATGGAGTATGGAGGTGAGTTATTCTGGACACTCAGGTTTTATGCCTTTTGTCTATACATCTATCCTTTGCCACTCTCACATCCGTTGATTACTGTAGTTTTATAGTAAGTCTTGAAACTAAGATGTCCTATAGTTTCGCTGTTCTCTTACAACATTGTTGTAGCTAACCTAGGTCTCCTATCTTTCTATATGAAGATCAGGATAAATTTCTACAAAAGTAAAGAAAAAGCCAGCCTGGAATTTGGTGGGAATTATTTTTGGATGGGAATCTGTAGATCAAGTTGAAGATCATTGGCTTTTTTTTCACTATCATAACTTTTACTGAAAGTTATTTCACATTCATGATGGATGTCTGGATTCTGCTAGGTATTTTCACGATAAAGGCTCTTTTCGACATGCAAGTAGATTGAAGAGTGTTCTCCACATGGGAACAGATTGTAAGAAAATGCTATATCACCTGAATTAAATATCTTTCTTTTTAACTTGCAAAGCTAATAAACTAGTTACATCTCCACTCCACCCCCCAAAATTCCCACATATACTGGGTAGTAACTGACTGCTAGGCAACATGTTCAAAGCTGAGAGGACTGAAAATAAGAGCAAGTCCTCAGATGCAACTGAGGGAGCCCAGCTCCAAACAGCTGGGTCGGCCTCAGGGGCACTGACTGACCACTGGAAGGCATCCTGCCTGTCCCACACAGCTGGGTCAGTATTACAGGCACTGACTGATCACTGGAAGGCAGGCGTTCTGCCAGCCCTACTCTGGACACTGACTTCAAGTAGCCTCTTTCAAGTTTCCACTTCATCAGTAAAGATCTTCATTCTTTTTCAGGATACTTCTTGAAAGTTGAATAATACAATGCCAACTTTTAAAGGTACCCTCAAGTTACCTGGTTAAGAAACTAGACAGAGGGCCTGGCACGGTGGCCTAACAGCTAAAGTCCTCGCCTCGAACATACCAGGATCTCATATGGGCGCCAATTTTAATCCCAGCAGCCTCGCTTCCCATCCAGCTCCATGCTTGTGGCCTGGAAAAGCAGTCGAGGACGGCCCAAAGCCTTGGGACCCTGAACCCACATGGGAGACCTGGAGGAGATTCCTGGATCCTGGCTTCGGATTGGCATAGCACCGGCCGTTGTGATCACTTGGGAAGTGAATCATTGGACAGAAGGTCTTCCCCTCTGTCTTTCCTCTCTGCATATCTGTCTTTCCAATAAAAATAAATAAATTTTTTAAAAAAAAAAGGAAATTAGGCAGAAATGGCTTTGCAAAAAGAGAGAAAGCCCAAAATGTCACTTTCTATGGAGAACCCACAGATCCTTTTTCCTCAGAGGAAAGCAAGCAGGAACTTTTGATCATACTAGAAGAAACTTGGGTTTGTAATCTGTGCTCAAATTATACATGCTACGAGGACAATGTTCTGCTAGAACAAATGGGTTGCTACTGCATTTGTCTGCTGTTTGCCTGATATGAACAATTATAAAGAGAGCAGTGCAACGGGTATCTAGAACAATCCTTACAGTGTTACAGTGTCAGGCACAACATTTTCTTCTCTTCACACCACTGGTTCTCTTCGCATACCTGGGCTGCTGCTTCAGTCAAGTCATTATTTATATTGAAGCTCTTGCAGATCAACTCAGGAGTCTCTCCCTTGATCATGTTGGCAACGGTCTTGCACGTAGCATCAAGCAAACCTTTGCTGTCTAAGTAGTTTGCAGCCAGAATAAGCTCAAAGAGTGTTCCTTGGTCAACTCTCAGGAATTCTTGGTCCCAAACAGGGATATCATCTGTTCACTTTTCTTTGTTCTCATCATCCTCGGGGAGAAGCGGTCATTCTTCAGTGAGTCACCACTGAACAACCTTTTTAAATATTGCTGGATTAACATTCGGTAGAGGAACTGGGGCGTCACCTACTTCATCATCCATTCCACAATCTTCCAACATGGTCTTGAAAGTCACATTGGTTGGCAAATTCCACAGTAACTTCAAAAACCTCCCCACCGGAAGTTAATGGAAGGTGTGGTCATCTGGGCAGATGGACACGGCAGGCTGGAGGGGAGTGACATCAGCACAAGGAGAAAGGCAGAGACAAGGCCACTCAGATCACTGACGTATTAATATGATGAGATCCTGTTAGCTTTTCTTGCTAATACCTCAACCAGAAAATGTATTTCTAACCAAGGAATGCTTTTCACACTTTCCTAATAAGTTTTAAAAGATTTATTTATCTATTAATTTATCTATCTATCTATCTATTTATTTATTTGAAAATCAGAGTTCTAAAGAGAGGGAGAGTAGGAAAAATAGAAATCTCCCATATCTGCTAGTTGGCTCTCCGGAGGACCACGAAAGCCATGGCTGGACTGGGCTGAAGCCAGGAGCCAAGAGTTTCATCCTGATCTCCCAGGGGCTCAAGCACTTGGGCCATCTTCTGCTGTTTTTCCCAGGCCATTAATAGGAAATTGGGTTAGAGGTAGGATAGCCAGGACTTGCATTGGTGCCCAAACCAGATGTTGGCATTGCAGACAACCCACTATGCCACAGTGTTGGCCTTTTTCCTAATGATTTTGAGTTGGCTACCAGAAAAAGTAAACCTTACTGCCTGTACTTTGAGGTTCCTACCAGTTTGAGTTCATCTGCCCTTTGACAACATGTATTCTGTATTTTGCCACATCCTTTTCCTCCCATGGTCTCTAAAGGTAGACTTAAGATGCAAAACTATGCATCTCTGTATTCCAAGCACCAAATTCAATCCCCAAGAAGATGGTCTCCAATGTAAAAAAGGTTAAAATGCGTTTGGTCAGGGCCAAACTAGAATGACTTTTAAAAACTAAATCCCAGACTAGTTACACCTGTTTTGTTTTCTGGTTTTTCTTTTTTTTTTTTAAGATTTATTTTTATTTTAAAGTTAGATTTACAGAGAGAAGGAGAGATAGAGAAGAAAAGGTCCTTCCATCTGCTAGGTCACTCCCCAAATGGCTGAAGCAGAGCTGAGCTGATTCGAAATCAGGAGCCAGGAGTTTCTTCTGAGTCCCCCACATAAGTGCAGGGTTCCAAAGGCCATCGTCCATTGCTTTCCTAGGGCATAAGTAGGGAACTGAATGGGAAGTGGAGCAGCCAGGACGTGAGCCAACAACTCTATGAGATACCGGCACTTTAAGATGGAGTATTACTCTGTTGAACAGCACCTCCACCTGTTTGTTTAGAATTTGTCCCAAAATACTGACAATTAATTCACCAGTGCCTTCTGAACATAGATGGTGCACTGACAATTTTTGTACATTAAAAAAAAGTCTTTTACAAGTTCCTATGCAAGAAAACTAAAGCACTTTAACATCCAAAAACATGAAATGTACAACAAATACATATTGCAATAAACTTGGATTGTCATGTATTTTGCTTATGTGGACTAATGTTGGCTTGCTTACCCTCTGCAGGGGATGTTCTAGTGTTCCTGGACAGCCACTGTGAGGTGAACAGAGGCTGGCTGGAGCCCCTGCTGTCTGTCATTGCCAAGGACTCAAGCACGGTGGTGTGCCCTGTAATAGACGTTATTGATGAATTCACCATGGAATATAAGCCCTCTCCCATTGTGAGGGGGGCTTTTGACTGGGCGCTGAAATTTAAGTGGGACAAAGTTTTCTCTTATGAGATGGATGGCCCAGAAGGACCTACTAGCCCAATCCGGTGAGTGTTCTGATTATGGGGATATAATAGGACACTAAAAAAAAAAAGTTTTCAATTTCTTGGGTTTAATGAAGAGACATAGCTTATTTTTGTATTTGCTTCTCAAAGTCTTCAATAATAGAATTTGGTAGATGTTAAATATGTACCATTGAAATGTGTATTTCCTATTCTGAAAGCCACAGCGTTTAAGAAGGACTCCTGTAATGTCAGGTGTATATATTTAGAATATGGACCTCCTTCTTGAAAGCAAATCTTTCGTTGATCAATGAGAAATAATGCCAGCAACCTGGATAGCCTTGGAGAAACAGATATGTGTGTGAAATTCATACATAGGATGTATTTACTCAAGTGTTTCCTAGATAAATAGCCTAGAAAACTATATTTCTAGGTACAAGAACCGTTGAATTTGCTTTTAAGTCAGTTCATTGTTCGAAGCTGTGACTTTTACTACATTTACAAGGCTGTTTGCAAAGAAGTGTCCTCCAGACAACTCCTCACATGTATTGATACATTTTCTAAAAGATGTACTTATTTATTTACTATTTAAAAAAAAAAACCACAGTGGTAAGATCAAGGCTGGGGAGACAGAAAGAGCTCTTCTTTCTGATGAATCATTCCCCAAATCCAGGACGAGGATAAGTTGAAGCCATCCAGTGAGTGGCAAGGACTCAAGGGCTTGAGTCATCATTTGCTGCCTTCCCGAGCGCATTAGCAGGAAGCTGGATAAAAAGTGGGGTAGCTGGGACTAGGAGTGCCTGATTCTAATACGGTTCAATCAACCCCTGTGGGTATGGTACACAGCAGCTTAACACTATGCTGTGATATCACCACTTCCAGGTTCATTTTTTTTTCCCTCACAGTTAGCCTCTTTGCTTTGCAAACTATATAAATTCATTTCCCAACAACATAACTTGGTCCTTCGTCTTTACTTCTCTCCTGATTTAGCCAGAGCTGTATGGTTCTGTACAATTTCTTCTCTGTACTTTTCTGCCTTTCAAGTCTGGAGAACAGTAACACTTCACTGTGCTGTTTTGAAATTAAATGACTATACAGGTGTTAGCTCTTTTAATTCCCTCCCCTAACTCTTGCATCTCTCATCTGTAAACAGCTGGATAGCTCAGTGTGTGACCACAGCCAGGACCTTCCTGCAACCAGCCACCCACTTGGCATCTCCAGGTGCCTGATAAACAGACATCTCCAGGAAATCCAAAATTGCATCCTCCTGCCACAGCCTCCTCCACCCAGGGGATTTTCTTTCTCGGTGGAGAGCAACTGCATCAACCAAATGTTCAGGACAAAAAGCTGTAGTCAACTTTGATTTTTCCCTCGCTCCAACACTTCACATCCCAGACCATAAGCCAAGAGGTTAAATCTATCTTCCAACTACATCAATAGTTTAGCCACATGCCACTGCCTGCCTGAATTCCATTATTCTCTGGGATCATTGCAACAAAGTCTAACTAATCTGTTCACTTTGATTGTCGCCCCTGCACAGCTGGGGTCTGTCTTTCCCTGTTCATTCACTAATTTATCCATAACACATTATAGGTACGCAGTAAATATGTTTGTAAACAAAAATGTAAATTTTATTGATTTGTACTTTAAGTATTTGGTTTGGTAGCTTTGGATCCTGTAATTATTGGTGGACTAAAAGTAGGTGCCCCAGAGGCAAATATTACAATCCATTTAATGACCTTAGAAAGGGAGAATTCTAAACCCTATCGCCTAATTCAGTTGTTCTTATAGGAAACTCATATTCTAAATAATTTTCCTGCCCATCAAGACAACATCTGAATATATTACTTGCATAATTTTATGACAGCTAGGGAAAAGTTTTTGCCTACAATTACTTGTTGTTTTAATTTAGGATTTTTA
The DNA here is from genome assembly GCF_017591425.1 of Ochotona curzoniae. NCBI lineage: Eukaryota > Metazoa > Chordata > Mammalia > Lagomorpha > Ochotonidae > Ochotona > Ochotona curzoniae. Next base: position 19,545,181 of record NW_024467095.1, on the reverse strand, counting down.
TATTCTGAAATGTGTATGAAGGTAAGCCTACTATTCATATGGTTGCCATTGACTATAAATTGTCATTAATATTTGCGATTTTTTAGAATACTCCGTAATGACTATCTGTGGAATTGGTTTAATATTTCTGTCTCCTTTCCAGATCACCTGCCATGGCTGGAGGAATTTTTGCTATAGATAGACGCTATTTTAAAAAAATTGGACAATACGACAAGGACATGAATCTTTGGGGAGGAGAAAATTTGGAAATTTCATTAAGGGTAATACGGACTTTGTTTTTGAAGCAGGTACCTCCAGGGGGTGCTAAGCCTCACCCTAAGATGTGGACGCCAGTATTTGAGCTGATGCACCCATTAAAGGCTGGTGCCACAGGTGGCAGCTTTACCCACTAAGTGCCAGCAACCAGACAATATTTCACAATATCCAAGACTTTGGCACTTTTTTTTTACTTTGGCACTTTTTATTCTATCTTGTTGGCTAGTCCAATTGCTCTCTAAGTATATTGTATAAGGAGTTTCCTTATTAAAAGACTTAATAGCATAATAAGCATAACCGATCTCTCAGAACAGGCTAAATTTTGTGATTGATGTACACAATTTTGAAAAGTGTGGGTGTTCCTTTTTCTGACCCTACGTGACAACTAACTTGCTTTCCAGAACATATTAATTAATTTTACTCCAATATTCGCAACTGTCCCTTTCTTCAAGTCCCCTTCATCTTGCCAGGTATGCCTCCTCTTTTCATAAATAGGGAAATTGATGAAAGCTAAAGCACTCCCTTGACCCTGGCAGCTGTCTCTAAGCATGACAAGTAACTGTGTCTTTCCCAAAAAAGGCATAAGCTATACACATATATTTTCACATCTCATTTACTGTTTTAAAATTTTTATTACTTTATTTAAACGACAATGTGACAAAGAGAGAAGATAGAGATGAAGAGAGAGATAATTCTTTCTGGTTCACTCCCCAAACACCAATAATAGCTGGGACGAGGCCAGGCTAAAGCCAGGAACCATACTCCATCCAAGTCTCCCATATTAGTGGGAAGAACCCAGATACCTGGGCCATACCTGCTGCCTTGCAGGAAGCTGGATCAGCAGCAGCACTTGACTCTCTAGCCCTCTGATACGGCATGCAAGTGGTGCCCCAGCTGCAGTCTAAGCCATGGCAGGGAACCAAGCACCTGGACCATCCTCTGCTGCTTCCCTTGGCACATCAGCAGGGAGCAACCAGGACTGGAACTGGCACTCCAATAAGGGATGCCAGGATTGTAAACAGAGACTTAACACACTATGCCATTGTGCCTCCTCCCCGCTCCCTATACCCCATTTACTCTCTATTTCAATTAGCATCCTATAAGACCCTTGTCATCTTGAGATATCATTCCAGGAACTGCCACCGGTTCATATGAGTGGTCTTCATGGAGCGCTTTCTGTCTCTCATCTGCAGGACGGCAGTGTGGCACATGACATTTGCAGGCGTCTCCTCAGGGTGTAAAACAACATCCCAGTTTCCCCCCTTCTGCTGCCCAGTCGTTTCCATTTCTTTCACAGGAATTTCTGCGCTTCTCACCTCTTAAATGTGATACTCATGAGCTTTCTATCCACATTGGATTTTTCAGCCTGTGAGCTGGACACTATGGTTACTGCCCATCCGAGTGATTAGAATGGATATCAGTCATTTGTCAAATATTCTTCCATTTTCACTTACAAAAAAGAATAAAGCATTATAGACTATTGGGATCTGTCAGCCTTTGCTGCATAATGAAGGGCCCCAGAATGATAGCTTAACTCAATATTTAGTTCCCATTCCTGAAGGAGAGGAGAGCCAGGGAGGAGGCAGGCCATCTGACATAAACAGGGATGATGAAAGAAGGCAATTCTTGGGCCTTTCGGCCTCACCCTGCCCTCCTATCCCACACAAGATGGAGCAGGAATTGGATGGAGAGTTTGCTGGACCACGGGGGTCCCCTGGTTCTGTCTACGGAAGCCACAGGTTTCTAGTAGCGGGTCATTAGACTCCATGTTGTTTCAGAAGTACTACTTCCTATGTTCTTTAACGCAATCCCTTGGGACTGACTTTTTGATTTTCTGGCTGAGTGACACATCTCAGCAAAATCTTTAGGATCAGTGTCTTAATTGCTTATCACGACTGTCCAAATTATTAGACAACAGTGGATTTTCTAAGGAAAAAAATTTTAAATGTGGGATGTGTGGTCTTGATCAATTAGACTAGTGAGTCTAAGGCTTGGTGGTGAATCAGAATCACCTAAAATGCTGGTTAGGATACAGATTGCCAGGCGCCATCCCTTGGTTGGCTGGTTCAGCATTTTTGTTTCCAGGGGATGCTGCTGCTGGATGGGAGCCCACTAAAGTGTCATGGCAAATATGCTAACATTAGACGTGCAAAACCATTCTCCTTTAAGAAAAACATATTTATTTATTTATTTATATTTCAAAGGTAGATTTTATAGACACTAGCTCATTCCCTAAATGGCCACAAATAGCTGGTGCTGAGCTGATCTGAAGCCAGGAGCCTGGAGCTTATGCCAGGTCTCCCACATGGGTGCAGGGGCCCAAGGACTTGAGTCACCCTCTGCTGCCTTCCCAGGCATATCTTCAGGGAGCTGTATGGCAAGTGGAGCAGTAGAGACGCAAACCGGTGCCTCTATGGGATGGCAGCACTGCAGACAGAGGATTAGCTAGCTATGCCACCACATCAGCCCCACAAGATTTGTATTCTAAAGCACATTCTTCGTGGCATTATTTACAACAACAATGCGAATCATTGGAAACTGAAAACAGGTCAAGCCAATGTGAGACTTAAAAATTGTTTCACGTAAGATCCAGTAGAAAGAGACTCAAGCTATGCTAACGGAATGTGCCTATGTGTGTCTACACACAAACCTGAGTCTTAACGGACTGATGTGAGGGTGAGACATGACATACCGGAGGCACAGGCGAATCTCAGCTGCTCTGCTTGCAGTCCAGCTCCCTGCTAAGGTTCCCGGGAAAAGCAGTGGAAGACAACCTATGTAGGAGACCTGGATGGAGCTCCTGGCTCCTGGATTCGGTCTGGTCCAGCACCGGGCATTGCCGTCATCTGGGAAGTCAAACCAGCAAATGAAAGATTCTCATCCTCCCTCTCCCTCTCTTAAACCTTTTAAAAATTTAATTTTTTTCAAAAGTCATTTACACTTTTTTCCTTTCCCTATGTCTAGATCTGGATGTGTGGAGGCCAGCTGCTTATACTCCCCTGCTCTCGAGTAGGACACATCAACAGGAAGACTATTAAAAACAACATGACCCTCATTCAAGCCATCTCGCGAAACTACCTGAGGCTGGTGCACACCTGGCTGGATGAGTACAAGGTCAGGCCCGCGTCTGGGACCTGGCAAGCCATGGGAGGGCTCCAGGGGCCTTCCAGAGCCACAGCCCCCCACTCGCCCCTCTACCCACCCTCCCCCAGCTCAATCCCTTTCCCAATTAAGGTGCTACACGGGCATCTAATATTCAAGATTTTTTATTTTTAGGGAAACTTGAATCTCCTGGAAGGAAATGAGCCCACATGAGAACTCGCTTTTCCCCCCCTCTTCCATGTACTTTTTCTTTTAAAATACAGCACCTTCTCACTGTGCAAACAATCTCTCTGGCCCAGTCCTCCAGTCCCGCAAGTCCTTAGCCTGTGTTCCTTCATTAGCAAGTTCCTGAGTGCTGCAGACACCACTGGTCTGGGACCCTTCATTACCTCTTTCCTACGAATAGTCAAAGATTTCAAAACTGCGGAACCAGAGCTCTGCCCTCCATTTGGGCATTTGCCCGAGGGTTAAGCACCTTGCCAGGACCTAGAAAGGGTGGCCAATAAGACAGATGGAGAGAAATACGTTGAAACGGTATATGATACGGTATGTCTTGATCTTCATGGGTTTTATTGCTAAGATTATTATTATTAAAATTATGAAATGTAGAGCACTCTTTTTTTTTTTTTTACTCAGAGGAACGTGAATTAAAAACTCAATGAGATATCAACTGGGTTGTCAAAAAATGTTAAAGTTTGATACTGGTGAGAACAATAAGGTTTCTCATACACTTCTGCTGAAAAATGTTAATTTTCATAAGCTCACTTAAAAATACTTATTTTTCTTGGAAATGCAAATTTACAGAGAGAAAGATATTCTAACCACTGGGTTCACTCCTCAAACGGCCACAATGGCCGGAGCTTAGCCAATCCAAAGCCAGGAGCCAGGAACTTCTTCCAGGTCTCCCACACGGGTGCAGGGTCCCAAGGCTTTGGGCCATCCTCGACTGCTTTCCCAGTGCCACAAGCAGGAAGCTAAAACAGAAGTGGAGCAGCTAGGAAGTGGAGCAGCCGGGACATGAACCGGTGCCTACATGGGATCCAGGCATGTACATGCAAGACGAGGATTTAGGCACTGAACCACCCATGCTGGGCCCTGGTTGTTGTCGTGCATATGAATGGTTTGTGTTTTAGACCCTGTGCGTTCATCCAAAGTTGCAGGTGCCAGGCATCTAGTTTCCATGTCAGGAACTAGTTCCCATGTTATTAACCTGCAACCACCATATCAAGAATTTCCGTAATAACCACCCTTTGTTGCAGGCATTCCTTTTGTCTGCTTCCCCAATTTGCTTTCGAGAGTCTACTATGGCTTCACTGGGCAATTCCCCAAAGGCAGAGAAATGCAGGGCCAATGATCAGCCTCAGGGAAGCCCCAACCTACAAGGTTAAAATAGACCTCAACATGGATCATGGGTAACCTCTTAATTTTCTGTGCCACAGTGCTGACCTCTACAAGTTCATGTTTGGAAACAGTTTGGCAACACCTACCAAAACTAATGAATACCCTACACTCAGCCGATTTCATTCAGTGTACCTGCTTTTGTGTGCCAGGAAACATGGGTGTTAATAAACAGCATTGCTTGTGTTAGCCAAAATCGAAATCTTGATGAGTATTCATCAAGAAGTACAAGGGAGGCCAATGCAATGGTGCAGTAGGTAAAGCCTCTACCTGTAGTGCTGGTATCCCAAATGGGCACCAGTTCAAGTCTTGGATGCTCCACTTTCAATCCAGCTCCCTGCTGTTGTACCTGGTAAAGCAACAGAGGATGGTCCAAATGCTTGCACCTCTGCACCTGTGTGGAAGACCCAGAAGAGATTCCTGGTTCCTGGCTTTGGACTAGCTCTGCATCAGCCCTTGTGGCCATTTGTGGAGTGAAGCAACAGTAGTAAGACCTTTCTCTCTCTGTCCCTTCTCCTCTTTGTAACTCTGTCTTTCAAATAAAAATAAGCAAATCTTAGAGGGGAAAAAAAAAGAGTGCAACAGATAAATAGTATCCATTTTGTCACTGTAATTTTTTTTAGAAAAGATATCCATTTACTTATTTGAGACAGAGTTATGATGAGAGAGGAATGATGAGAGAGAGACAGACATTCCCATTTGTTAGTTCACTCCCCAAAGGTCTGCAAATGGCTGCGGCTGGGCCAGACTGCAACCAGGAGCCTGGAACTCCATCTGGGTCTCCTGTATAGTCAGTCTAATTGGAAAGGGAAGATTGAGGCTTCTGGGATGCTGGCCATATTCCACTTCTCAACCTAGGCAAGATGACTGTGGCTGATTTTTCAGTAGTTCACTAAGATATGCCATTTACATTTTATGCGATTTTGTATGTTATTGTTATTGATTTTAAGGGTTACTTAAAAAAAATAAAACACGCTCATTTTAAAAAGTGCTGGAGATTATAAAATAAAAAGCACGTTTCTTAAACCCACACTTCTACCCCGCAGAAGTAATCACTGAATTGCTTAAGTGTTGCTAACACAGGCATGTGAGACCACTTGGTTATTACCAACACTAGAAAATGTGAGACCACTTGGTTATTACCTTTTCAAAAAATTAGCAAGGAGCTAGTTGGAAGTAGAGTGCTAGGGAGTGGAATCAGTACAGCGCTGTGAGATGATGGGCTTTGGACAAGTACACCCCAAAGCTCAAGTGAGCATCCTTTACACAAGACGTGGAGGTCTGGAGTATGCATTGGTACATCTTAAATCCTAACAGTTATTATTTGAATTGTCCTCCACTGTCAGACACAACATGCCTGCCTTCCCCATAATTAAGGAATGAAACTATAGATTAAAATGATAGATCTTGTTTTAATAATGCATGTATTTTATTCCAAGAGATCTTAAGCTTATTTCTTATTTACTGATTTGTGTATGTGAATTCTGGTCATGGATCTAGACAGTTAAAATGAGCACAGCAATTTCTGAGTGGGTTATTAAAATCATAAAGAATATAGAATGCAAAAGTTAAAATAGTAATTTTAGGTATGAATGATATCAATAGCTTGTGTGACACACAGCACGTTGGCACATTGAGTGACAGGCGCAAGAAAGGGCGTCGATCAAGAGATGCTTCCTGAGGCCCTCCAAAGCGATGACAGCCGCCCGCCCTCAGACCCTCTCCTGCACCAGGCTTCCCTGGGGACTGGGAGTGCAGTGGGACAGGTGTGGTGATGCAGTGCATTAAGCCATTGCTTGTGATGCCACATCACATACTGGAGAGCCTGAGGCCAAGTCTCATCCGTGTTTCTAATCCAACCTCTTCTTAATTCACAAACTGAGAGGCAGTGGATGGTGGTTTAAGTTCTTGGATTTCTGCCACTCACATGAGAGAACCAGGTAGAATCAGACATTGACTCTTAGTGCTTCCTAGGTCAGAGAACGTATAAAACTACCCTTTGTATTCACAATGATTGATATAACATGTACCGACACCAGCCTCCTCGCTCAGGGCTTTGCTTGTGTAAAAGAGTTTGGTCTCAGATGATATTGTGGCACAGATGTGTAAAGCTTCTGCCCATGACACTGCCATCCCATGGGTGCCCAGGAGGGAGGGGACCTTGAATACTGTGGGAAGGGTTGGGGGAGGGACGGTAGTAGGGGACAGTGATTCTTGGGAAGAACCCAAGAAACAGGACCCAGCCTTGCCCGCACGCAGCTCCCCATCTGTTGCAGAGCCATACGCATAAAGTGAACGTGCGCTGGAGACGGGCCCTACTGTCTCCAGCTTGTTTCTTACACAGAGGAAATATATATATATTTTTTAGTTCAGATGATGAGAAAAGAATCACTTCTGCATTAGATACATGTTTGATGACCAAATATTAATGAAATAAACTTGTTGTTTTCATTTAGGAGGAGGTTTTTCTTCGCAGACCTGGATTACGAACAATGTCCTTTGGAAACATTAGCGAGCGCATTGAATTAAAGAAGCGACTGGGCTGCAAGTCATTTCAGTGGTATCTGGATACGGTCTTCCCAGAATTGGAGGCATCTGTAGGCAAAATGAAAGAAAAATCTTTTCACTAATAAAGGTTTAAAAATTCTCCTAGTGTTTCTACATAGGGACGTCTGAGAACGGAGGTCAGAACACCATGGAATCAAGTGAAATGCCAGAGAGAGAGCCACATGATGCCTCTGACCACAATTCACAGTACTTTGGTGCTCTTCTGTCATTGCATTTCTGGGCTGACGGGTCCTTGCTTGTCAGAAATGTAAGCCGTTACACGATGATTCTGTCACATAGTTGGCTGGGGGTACAGTGCATGCCTCACGATGTTTGGCCAAGACTCACTTAGCCTGCTGACCACAGGGACTGCTTTGTTCTCGGAGCCTTTGCTAACTTGACCTCTTACAACGTGGTGCAGTTGTCTTCTTAGTAGGCCATCTCAATGAGCCTTTATATCAAGCTCCTGTCTTGCTACCAATGTAGAGTCTGGTAATTCTGATATTGAGGCCTTGCTTGCTTGGATTCTAGAATTTTTGATGTCTGATGTGCTGGCCTGGCTGTCCTGGCTCTGATCTCTAGGTCCTGTTGACCATTCGCTTGCTTGGAAACACTCTTTCCTCCCTACTTGTGGTTTGTCTTTTTCATACCTGTTTCCTCCCATGCCTCTGGCCAACAGCTCCCAGGATGCTTTTAGTGTTGCACATCTTATTGCTCATCTACGATCCGAATCTTAAAAACTGTTTAGCTAGGATCACAATAAAAATAGTTATGGATCCATTTGCTGTTGGATTCAATCTGTTGAGAGTGGCTAGGAAGCTGAGAGATTTAATTCACAGAGAGAGAAAGAGAACATGGGAAGGAATATGTTGAGAGAGAATACTTCAGTCCTACTGGCTCAATCTCAAATACACGCAACAGCCACCTGGGCACCTGAGATGGGATCCCTTTGACACAGGGTGCAGGCACCTCAAGCAGGCGTCATCATGTGTTCTGTCTGCCAGAGTCTGCTCCTGTGGCTGCGATGTGTCCTTTATAAAGATTAGTGGATATCCTCCCGCCTTACAATGCACAATTCCCAAATAAGATTTCCATCATGAAATAATAAGGCCTTACGTTTTTAAAACTGATTTTTTTGAGATGTAAACATCAATTATTGAGAGATTCATTGGGGACCCGGCGCGGTGGTCTGTCTAGTGGCTAAAGTCCTCGCCTTGAATGCGCCAGGAGCCCATATGGACGCTGGTTCTAATTCCGGCAGCTCCACTTCCAGTCCAGCTTCCTGCTTGTGGCCTGGGAAAGCAGTCGAGGATGGCCCAAAGCATTGGGACTCTGCACCTGGGTGGGAAACCTGGAGGAAGTTCCTGGATCCTGGTTTCGGATCAGCACAGCACTGGCTGTTGCCCTCACTTGGGGAGTGAACTAGCAGGTGGAAGATCTTTCTGTCTTTCCTCCTCTCTGTATATCCGACTTTGTAGTAAAAATAAATCTTTAAAAAAAAAAAAGATATTCATTGGGTCCAGCACAGTAGCCTATCAGTTAAAGTCCTCGTCTTGCATGCACCGAGATCCCATTTTGGTGCTGGTTCTAATCTTGGCAGCCCTGTTTCTCATCCAGCTCTCTGCTTGTGGCCTGGAAAAGCAGTTGAGGACGGCCCAAAGCTTTGGGACCCTGCACCCTTGTAGGAGACCCGGAAGAGGCTTCTGGCTCCTGGCTTCGGATTGGCTCAGCTCTGGCTGTTGCAGCCACTTGGGGAATGAATCATCAGACGAAAAATCTTCCTCTCTGTGTCTCCTCCTCTCTGTATATCTGACTTTCCAATAAAAAATATACATATATTTTAAGAGTCATTTATTCATATATTATATTATTTCAATATTACAAATTTATAATTATATATTTTATATATTTAGTTATATATTTAAGATTTCTTCTATATTATATATTTATAATTATTTATTTTATAATATATATTACTATATGATAATATATGTAAAGATATTCATGACTATGCATGTAATGTGGGATTCCTGGGCCTAAGATGAATGCATCAGCTTGTCAGGAATGTCCATAGCCTCCTCTGTGAGTTGCAGACTTTCACACTCAACACCGAGGGGCTGTTAGGCAGGAAGTAAAGCAGGAATTTCATGCAAGTGAAGGAGGAAAGTGGAAGCATGCCTTGGAAGCTGGCTGCCACATGCACACGCAACATTAGCCCTTATGGGGCACTTCACCTGCGGCCCTGGCTCTCTCTGGGCGGCAGTTTAGAGAAACCTCTGCTCCTGTGTGTGTGTGTGGGGGGGGGGGACGGCGACCCTGCTGTCCGTGGTGGTGTGGATGGTAGAGGTGGTAACGTCTTAGTTGACTAACCACACTGTGTTGATAAAGGCGCAGGGAAAAGCTGACAAATTCCACACCTTGGGAAGCCCTCCACCCGCCAATAAGCCAGAAAAGGCACGGGGTTGGAGAAATGGCAGGCGATGACCATGTCTAGAAAAACTCCACTAGGAAGGCAGGGCTAGGTTCCACTCCACATTCTCTTCATTAAACCTCAGGTCCAGCTTAGTGTCACCTGCTTTGAAGTTCATTTATTCACTTAGTTTACGCTACACTTCTTTACATACACGTATTATGAACACCTCCTAAAGGTGTATAAAGCCATGTATCTCCTCTTTTTTTCAGTATTTTTTTTTTTTATAACGGCAGAGTTACAGAAAGAGAGTCGGAGCCCTTCCATAGGTTGGTTTATTCCGGGGTTGGTTACAAGCGTAGAGACGCAAGCACTGGGGTCGCCAGCACCTGCTGTGCCCGGGCACACGGAGGCAGGGGGCTGGACTGGAGGCGGAGCAGCCAGGACTCCAACCAGCGTCCAGATGGGGTACTGGCGTCACCAGCATGGCCCTAACAAACTGTCAAGTGAAAGCAGAACCCCAAAACCCAATTCCGGAGATTCCTTCAGAGCAGTCCCTCAGGCCGGAGCTCGCGCGCCCCCGGTGACGTCAGGCGGCGCGCGGCGCGGGGCGGGGTCACGTGGTGCGGCGCGCTGAGGTGGAGCTTCCGCACCGCGGAGGAGAGGCCCGAGTCGGGGCGAGCCTGCGGCGGCGGCGGCCACCTTTCCCCGCCGGGCAGCGCCGCCCTCGCGGCTCCTGCCCGGCTGCGGCGGGAGGGACGATGCCACAGCCCCAGCTCCGGGAGGCCGCGCTCCTGGGCTGCCGGTGTCGCGGTGAGTGGCCGGTGGGGACGCCTGAGCTCGTGCGGCTTCCGGGGGACGGGCTGTGGGCCGCGGCGCGGCGTGCGGCCTGGTCGGGGCGTGCGGCTCCACTGGACGCCGGGGCGTGCGGTCCCTCGGCACGGCAGGTCCCCGGACGCCGGGGTGTGTGGTACCTGGACGCCGGGGCGTGCGGCCCCTCGGCACGGCCGGTCCCTGGACGCCGGGGTGTGTGGTAGCTGGACGCCGGGGCGTGCGGCCCCTCGGCACGGCCGGTCCCTGGACGCCGGGGTGTGTGGCAGCTGGACGCCGGGGCGTGCGGCCCCTCGGCACGGCCGGCCGCTGGACGCCGGGGCGTGCGGCTCCGCCGGAGAGCCGGCTCCTGGACACCAGGCCGTGCACCGCGAGGCCGCCAGCTTCCCTGGGCGGACGCTGCCCCTCGCCGCGGTGCTCGCCCCCAGCGCTGTCTTTCGGGCCTTCGTGCGGGTGCGGGTGCGGGGTGCCTGCGAGGCGGGCTAGCGAGGTAAAGACCTGAAATGAAGCCCACCGCAGTTTATAGTTTTATAGTGGTCAGAAACAGTGAGAAAAAAAATTTCCAGCGCACTCCTCCGTGGGGAGCGCTCAGCGCTTAGTGTCCCCAAAATTCAGGTCGTGTGGGTAATCTTAAAATCCGCCAGTCTCTCCCTCCTCCTCCTCTCTTTTTTAGGGATTGTGTTGCTCAAAATTTAGGCGGATGCACTCACAGCATTTGGGTGATGGGCACTGAAATTTCTTTTTTTCTTCCTTTTTTTTTTTTTTTTTTTTGTAATTGGCTGCACCTTTCCGTTCTGATAACCTTCACCGTTTGAGGAGTAACAGCTGCTGTGGGGCGGGGGGGGGGGGGGGGGGCGAACCAAGGTTTATTCTTACTTTCAGAAGACAGGGCATGGGCCTCCACCTTCAAGTGCCCGCATCCCATGTGGGCCCCGGTTCCTGTCCCGGCTGCTCTACTTCCCAGCTGGCTCACTGCTTTTGGCTTGAGTCCTTGGGCCCCTGCAAGTTCTGTTCCAGAGGCTTAAGAGAAATATGTGGACAAAATGGATGAATGTGTGATGTAGCTTTTGAAGAATGCTGAAAGGGCCCTATACAATGGTGGCTCTCTTAGCTAGTCCTCCCCCTCCAAGTGCTGGGATCCCATATGGACACAGGTTTGTGTCCTGGATACTGCACTTCCCGTCCAGCTCTCTGCTTATGGCCTGGGGAAGCAGCAGAGGAGGGCCTAAGCCCTTGGGCCCCTGTCCTCACATGGGAGACTCAGAGGAAGCACCTGGCTCTGCTGGGGCCATTTGGGGGAGTGAACCAGCAGATGGAGAATCCACCTCTGTCTCCTCTTCTCTCCTTAAATCTTTCCAATAAAAGTAAATATTTTTTTAAAGGTTGGGCATTTTGTTTTGTGTTAGAATGCTCAGTGCTGTGTATATCCGTCCCCGCCACCCCCCAAATTCTGATCTTCTCTCCTGCCTCAAATCACAGGGTTAGACCCATATCGGGATTTTAAACAATTTGACGTTTTCTCTGCTTTTGCCCAGAAATGTATTTTGTAATCTTTGCCCCAAGAAAAGAGGAACCATGAGAGCCTCTTTCTACCCTTAGTACTTTAATACCAGGTGGAGTTTTCAGGTTCAACATTAGGACACACAGGCGTATACTTTCCACTTTAAAATAAAACATCTTTTTTTTGAAAAGTGTAGACAAATCTTCTATGTGCTGATTTGCTTCCCAAACACCTACTCCTACCAGGACTGGGCCAGACTTGAGGTGGGAGTCGGGAACTCATTCCAGCTCTTCCATGTGGCTGCTAGGGAGCTAAGCTACCTAAAGCGTCACCTGCTTCCCAGGGTGCATTTGGCAGGAAGTGGAATTGGAAGTGGAGCTGTTAGAGGATGTGGGTCCACCGTCTTCCCCCGACGCTTGTCACTGGTGACAGTTTCAGTGATGTTCTTGCAACATTTATACTTCATTTTCCTCCCTGCTTCTGTTCATTTATTATTTTAAACATATTATAAAGAATATGACTTTACAGCATTGAGTATAACCACAAAGTGGCATAATTTTTTCATCAAGTAGGAACTCTGTTAAGTGGTAACTTTTTATTTTCTCCACCCCCCCCCCCCCTTTCTGGCATGCTCATAAAAACAATGTTTGTTCTGTATAGTTTGGATACTTAATCTGAGTGGACTCTTAGAATATTTGTAGTCAGCTAGTGTACCAGCCAGCAGAGCCAGTAACGTGGACACGCTAGGGTCTGGGGATGAAACTGCTACAGGAGACCAGTAATTTGGTAGTAGTCTCTCAAGCCTCCCTTTATTACGCCATATATACTTTTCCTCCAAGCCCTTTAACAGAACAGTAGGATGCTAATGAGTCTGATTAGACCAGGTGCTACTAGCTCCAAGCCCATTTCCTGCAGGTGCTCAGTTTAACTAATGCTAATAAACTCTTTAGCCCCACAACAAGCTAGTTCACATATTTTCAAAGATCATATTGTAGCATGGGGTTACACATCACCTTTTAAAATTTGTTATAGATTTGAAACCCGAAGTTAGAGAGAGGTCTTCAGCTGCTGGTTCACTTCCCAAATGGCTGTAAAGGGCTAGAGTGGGCCAGACTGAAGCCAAGAGCCTGAAACTCCTTCTAGGTCTCCCATGTGGACCATCTTTGGCTGTTTTCCGAGGCATGTCATCGGCAGCTGCATCAGGCATGGAGCAGCTGAGACATGAACCAGTATCCAGGTGAAATGCCAGCATTGAGGTGGTTGTTTAACTTGGTGCACCACAACAGCAACCCCTTGTTCATTCCTTTTTGTGATTAAATATTATCGCATAGGATTCCAGCATTACAGGCAGCAGTCTTTCCCACTGTGCCACAGAGCTGGCATCCCTCTATTCATTTATTTTAAAAATGTATTTACTTGTTTTTAATCGGAAAACAGATTTTCAGACCGGAGGGACACAGAAAGACCTCCAGACCCTCAACCCCACTGGCTGCTTTTGGCTTGTAGGGTGAGGGGCACAGCCCAGCCTGGCTGCTTAAAGGCAGCCAGAGCCATGTTGGCCTGGGCGGTCAGGGTGCCAATGGTGTCGGGTTTTGCCTGCTGGCTGCCCAGTTATGAGCTCTGAGGACCTGCTAAAGTGGAATTATTGCCTAGTGACATTAATGGATAAGGCCACCATACATGTAGTTGAGGGACTGAAAATGACAGAGCCACTCTACTTGCAGGTAAGCAAGGGACTGACACCTGGTGTATTGGAGGGAAGAGACTGGAAGATCTGTATGGATCAGACTGATGCATCAGCCTACATGGGAGTCCTGAGATGGGTTTATTAGTGTGGAACATTGCTGACCACCACACGCCAACCCACAGGAAAGTTAGGGATGGGAACTTGTCTAGCAGGGCTAGATCCCAGTCCCTGACTGAGGGTTAGAACGGGCTGGGTCACATTAGGCAGGGCCAGGATGTGAGAGAATAAGGTCCGGGGATAGATTCTGTGGGGGATATGTGGGCAAACCCTGTGGACATACAAGTCCTGCTGGTTAGCTTAAGTGTTGGGGTGGTGTTAGGCTGAGATAGTTGAACCGTGGAACTTGGCAACACTCATGGTTACTGGGACTGGGAATAGGCTGGGCAGGTCCAGGCTACAGCACCTGCATGTGCATCCTGAAATAGGGTATGGGGTGGCCCGGGACACAACATTCACCAGTTCATACAAAGGCCAAGAAAGAGGGGGCTGGCTATGCTGGACAAGGGCCTAATAACTCCCACTGGCATGTGTGAGATCAGGGTCTAGGAGTAGGCTGAGTGGGGGAATTTGGGCAACTCCCCTAGTGGGTCGTAGCTCCCACTGGTTAGTACATGGTCCAGGCCTGGGTGTTAGGCAGGATGGACAAGCTAGCTCCATCTGTTGGCAAGTGTTTGGGTTGGTTTTGGAAGGGGGCAGACTGGACAGGGTTGAGCAAACCTTAGCTTCACTGGCAAATGCAGAAACCAAGCTGGAATGTAGGTCATGCCAGGCTAGGCTGTCACACCTACCGGTTTGCATGAGCCAAGGATGAGAACAGACTGAGCAGGACCAGGTTTCAGCATCCAGCAGCTAGAGTTGGGACTGGGGGAAGGCCAGGCTATAGCATCCAAAGGCAAAGGCCAAGACGGATGAGGGACTATGCTGGGCTGGATCAGAGCAACCACTGGGATGCATGAGATCTGTGGCTGGGAACATACCTAGTTAGGGAGTAAAGGGGACACCCTGGCTGGTTTGTGGTTCCCACTTATGAGTGCTATCTGGTCTGGACATGGCTGCAGGGTCTCTCGGCACAAGTGTGGACTGGATCTGGAGTGTGTTAGACTGGGCTAGATTCCAGCACCCACTGGTGCTCATGAGAACCAGGGTAGGTATAGGGCAGGCTGGGCTAGGTCTCTTCCCCTGCTGAGCCATGTGTGAGCTGTGTTTGGGTATGGACTAGGCTTGGCTGGGCTGTAAAAGCTACAGTAAAACTCGGAATGGTGAAGACTAGTCAGGAAAGGCCACTGTTCCTGCTAGGACAGGAAATGGACTAAGTAGAGCTGGCCTATGGACCCACCAGTGGGTGTGAGATCTGGCACTGGGAGAAGTTCTGATGGAGGAGCTTGGGAAACTCCTCTGGCAGGACACAGTCCCTGCAGGCTGAGTGCAAGAACCAAGACAGGGAGCAGCCCAGGCCAGGCCAGAATACGGTACCTACTGGCATAGCTTTTGGCTCAGGTTGGGGGTGAACCAGGCTGGGCCAGTTCATATCATTTATTGGCAAATCTGAGAGCCAGAATGGTGTGTGGGTCAGGCTGGATCAGATCGCAACACAAGCCAGTTCACATGGGGGCCGGCTGGGCTTGGCTAGACTGTAGTCCCCACCAGTGTGAGTAGGAATTGGGGGTGGGCTGGGCTTGGCCAGTCTGCAGCACCCACTGGCAAATGCCAAGGTGAGGCCATCCTTGCCATACTGGGCTGCAGTGCCCAACCAGCACACGTGAGACGAGGGCGGGGAGTGGTCATAACCAGTAGCGGGGCTGTGAGGGGATACCTTGCTCTACCACCACTCCCAGTGGTGAGTGTGAGAGCTGGGATGAGGGTAGACCAGACTGGGCAGGGCTACAACACCTGTTGGCCTCATGTGAGCTGGATCTGGGGAAAGTCAGGCTGGGTTTACTGTTCCTACTGGTGCATGCATAAGCCAGAGTAGGTGTGGGTAGGTTGGATTTGCCACAGCATCAGCTGGCAGATGCTGGCATAGGTGACAAATTCTTGTCAAGTCAAACTGCAGAACCAGTTGGAGAGTACAAGATCTGGGAAAGAAGTGAGCCCAATAGGGAAACAGTGGGTACCTCCCTCTTGGATTGCCACTCTGACTGGTGTGCATTGAGAACCAGGACTGGGCAGGCATGGCTAGACAGATGGTGGCTCCTGCCAGCATGTGTGTGGGCTGGATAGTAGGGCTGGTTAAGGTGAACTAAGTTTCAGTGCCCATTAATATGTATGAAAGCTGAATGGGGATGTAGGATGGACTGGACCAGTCTGCTGTACCTTCGTCCTGTGAGCATCTGTACACCCCCCTCGGCACTGTTTAAGGGTAAGGTACAGTGAGACTGGTGTTAATAATAAGGAAGAAGCGTAAGTGAGGAGAAAAGGGACACATAGCATGTTTGAGGATGGACTGAGGGCTTGTCCTCCAGCTCTGTGGGCGGGAGTCAGGGCAACGCAGTGCAGGCTCAGGATCGTGCCTAGAAACCACTGTGCGTAAGGAAGCTGACAATCCAATGTAAGTGTTAGGTTTACAAGAACAAATGTTAATTTGCTGATTCAGATTAAAAAGAAAAAAATTAACAACGAAAAGTTCGGGCATTAAAAAGGGATTTAAAATTAATGATCAGTCTCTTAAAATCTATAATCCTACATCTCTTATCCTCCTGTGGTTAATGGAAATCTATATTAAGTAGCATAGGATTAGGATTGTTTATTAATGACATTTTACATTTATGTTTTTGGAGCTGTAGTTGACCCACTGGTCCCTGAAATAACAGGAGACAAAATTGCATATCTGGGGACTGCTGTAATTAAAATCCAGCAAGCCATAGTGAAGGGAGGAAAAGCTTTGAGTCCAGGGCAGGCTTATGTGTTAGAAGGATTTCTGTGAGAGGAGCGGTGCACAGGCTTGCCTGTTGACTTCCTGACCTAGGATTTGCCCAGTGGGCTTGTGGTCCCTTTCTGCTTGTCATCTACAGCTCTGCAGTGTTGGCACTGCTACCTTCATGGGTCGTTTGTTCAGAGTGTGTTCAAGAACGAAGGTCTGCCTCTGCTGGCTGAGGTCACTGATCCATCAGCTAATGCAGGAGCTTGGTCCTGCCGTCTGTCCTTTAGCTTTCTTGTATTGGGGGTTGATTTCAATTTATTTCTTGCAAAAGCTTTGTCTTGGGATTTTCTTCACGTTTGAGATATTAGACACTGCGTGTGTTTATGTTCTTGTGGATGTTGTAGAGAACAGATTCACAGATATCAGGAGGACATTAAAGCAGCATTCCATTCCCAGAGAGCATATGTTGTATCAAATTTACTTTGAAACACTCTTTAATTCACTAATCTCCTTATGTATAATTCTAAAATGCCTTTGGTGGCAGAGTTTTCTTCTAATTTTCCAGGGTAGATTAAAAATGAGAAGGAGTAATGAGTGCTCTGGGTTTTCATCGCCCAGCAATTTCACAGGGATTGTATCAGTCGGTGTTCGCACTCATATGATTGTGGCTGAGGTCAAAGTGAATGTGTTTCTTGTGGAAAAAGCAAAAGGTGTTTGCTGTCTTGGCTGTTTGGGCTACTGAGTATGTGTACACATAAATAGTTGGAAACTACCAGAAGGTAAGTACTTATCATTTAAAGATAGAATCTAAATTGTATTAAACATTACGAAAAACTATTTTGTAGTGACAGAAAATGGAAGCTATCCTGCTAGTTAAAATAGAATTCTCTTGTTGACCTGTAAGGGGCATGCAAATTGGTTTTTACCTCATTTGTTAAACAGCTGTATTTTCTTCGTAGGAAATGTTTAGAAGTACAACGAAAGTTAGCCAATATGCTGCTAAATTGGGTCTGTTAAATGTCCTTTTTAACTGCCAAAAGCAGCATGGCATTTTATAGATATTATAATGAGATGAAAAATAAGAACAGATTCTATAGCCAAGACATTAGCAGTAATAAAGTTTCAGATGATTTATAAATATTTTCTGCTTAATTGTATTTTTTGAGTTTTTAACACAATAGCAGGAGTTTAAGATATTAATCACCTCCTGAATGCTGCCTGACATATCTCACTGAGCACTCAACATTAGCTTTTTCTTTAGGGTAATCGAATAATTTTCAGAAAAATGTAGAATGAGTTAGTACCTGTAATAAGCTCTGTCCGGAGGGTTAGTTAGAATTGCTTAAATTGCCAGTTGTAGAATGACATTGCATAAAGGCTTTGTGTTGATGAATTTTGTAGAATTTGAGTGTGTTGTTGGACACAGTTTAGAGGCTGGTGTGGACTGTGCCCTGTGTAAATACAGCATGATGTAGTAAAGCATTTCAGATGGGGTGTCTGAATTCAAAGCCTTGTATTGTGGTATGAGAAATACAACCAGTGAAATCCAATAGGATTTAAGTGGAATGAGTTGAGACTAAATGATCTTCAGATGGCTCGCCACAAAGCATTTTAGGTGTCAAAGCAGTGCTGGCTTATAGTAGCAATAAAATGTTTGATTGGGGACAGGTGACTTGCTGATTGCTTGAGTTGCCATTGCCTGTGTTTGTACAGGTACACGTTTTTCTAGTTGTGGGGCTTGCCTCGTATGCAAGGCTGCTTTTGACCGACAGGTGATGTCTAACGGACCCATCTAACTTCCTGCCTCTCCCGGTCAATGTCAGCACTGTTATCCTGCTGCTGTTTTACAACAGCTCTGTGTGTTTCAGGGCGTTGTCTGTTTGCATGTGGTATGTTGTATACACTCCTCTCTGCCTTCTGAACCTGATTTAGAGACTTATCTGTAAGTAACAGCAAACAACTTCTATGGCTTTATACTGCTCTTCATGGATGTTTTTCAGTTTTCTCAACCAGCCCTTTATTATTGGATAATTGGATTGATTTCAGCCTCTTGCTATTACATAGAGTCCTGTAGTAAATAGGTATTCATACATTGTTTCCTATTTTTACACTCTGTGAGAGATGATATTAAGAATAATATTGTGGGGGTCAGGATAAATGCATGTTTTATTAGATTGTGTCAAAGTATATTTCATGGAAGCTATAACAGGAGTTTTTGCTATAATCTGATCTTAGTATTCTGATTTTCAAGCTTTTGTTTTTAATTTCTTTTTAAAAATATTTGTTTATTTATTTAGAGATTGATTTTCCACCTACTGGTCTACCATCCAAATGGCTACGAGGGCTGGGGCATGGCCGGGTCACAGACAGGAGGCTGGAGCTTCTTTAGGGTTTCCCAGATGGGTACAGGGACCCAAGCAGGTGACCCATCCCATCTCAGGCATATTAGCAGGGAGCTGGATCTGAAGTGGAACAGTCAGGACTTGAAAGGGGTGCCGCACTGTCGTATTGGCATGCAAATGGCGTAACTTATTGTGTCACAACACCTGCCTTGAAAACAGAGGTCTCCGGGCACACTGCGGTAGGAGATTCTTTGTTGACTTGATGCAGTTAGATGTTGGTAAAAACTCACCTGGGGAGACATTGCCGGCAACCTTGAGTAGTTGAGAGTGCCCTCCAGTGGTCAGCTAACAGAAAGCCAAGGTCCTTCAGTTCTGCATTCCCTGGGAAATGGATTCTGCAGACTTTTGGTGATTTTAGAGCAAATTCTTCTCCATTCTTGTCTCTAGGTGAGAATATAGCTTGACTGAAACTATTGGTAGCCTTGAGGACCCAATTAAGCTGTGTTCACCTGACCCAGAGAGTCTGTGATAATAGATGTCTAATGTTTTAGGCCACAGCATTTGTGATGACTTGTTAGAAAGCAGTAGCTAACTGTTGCAGAACAACCCTTAGAACTAGTTGGAGTTGCAGTGAAAGAACATTCAAATCTGGGTGCATTAGGTGCAGAAGGTTTGTCACTGAATGGATGGGGGGAGAAAGAAGTACGTATTTAAAAGATTTATTTTTATTGGAAAGGAACATCAGATTTATGGAGAGAAGGAGAGATGGAAAGGGAGAGATTTCATATCCATTGATTCAGCCACAAAATGGCAACAACAGTCAGAGTTGAGTTGATTTGAAGCCAGGTGCCAGGAGTGTCTTCCTGGTCTCCCGTGTGGGTGTAAGGTCCCAAGGCTTTGGATCATCCTCTACTGGTTTCCCAGGCCACTGACAGGGAGCTGGATGGGAAGTGGAGCAGCTGGGATATGAACTGGTGCCCATATGGGATCCCAGTGCTTGTGGGGGGAGGATTTAACCATTGAACCAGTGCAAGGGTGAAGCGTGGGAGATGCGTTTGTAATACACAGAGCAAGGAGCTGGGTAGTTCCTGTTGGGTTCCCGGCTGCTTGAGGGGTTAGGATGGAGGATCTTAGTGATTGAAGCTGGGGCTTAGAGGTGCATCTGCTGCTCCTAGTCTGAGTTTTCATGACCTTCCTTTGGTTAGTGCAGCTGTGCTGTTTAGGCAACTTTTATGGTGGTGGTGGTGGAATTTTCTGGATCTTCCCTAAAGGAAATCCTTTTCTGAGAATACTGACTTTTATTTGTTGGAGAAGTGAATGACTTTGAATCCAGTGATTAGAAACTTGTAGGTCCAGCTTTACCAGTCCCCTACTTCAGTGAATTCCTTCCCACCAGTAGGAGCTGGAACTGGGGGCAGGCTGGCCTGAGCCAGGCTGTGCAGAGTGATAGTGGATGCTGAGGTGAGATGAGCTGTGCCAGCCTGGGGTCAGTGGGTGCTGGGTTTATGAGCCCCTGGGGCAGGGGATCCACAGGGCTCGAGTCACCTGGCCCAGGTCCCTGTGCCCTCCTGTGAGTTGGGTGCCAGGTTCATGAGGCCCAGGGGTAGGGGATCTCGTGGGGCTTGAGTAGCCCGGTTCAGGTCCTTGGGTCTGCCTACAAGAGTATGTCCTCCTCCGTGAAAGGCGGAGCAGAGGATGCAGACCCTGATGCTCATGTGGAATGTGGCAGCCCGTTTGGTACCAGAGCAGAAGAAGGAGAGCAGAGCAAATTGGACAACTACCCCAGCCAAATGATGACAGCAAAAATCTGGGTGAATGGAGACTTGCAGTTGATTCGGTCAGCTAGTGGACATTGAGAGGACTGTGTCATTTCTGGGTGGGCGAAATCGACAGCATTTTAGAACTATCCAAAGTACCTGGGCAGAACCCTCAGAACATGCGCACATTGGGACCCTGGGTTGATATTGTGTGGCAGTTCTCAGTTCCTGGGTGCTGGGATATTTGGGAGGCAGGGTGTGGCTTCCCTCTTTATTTCTCATCTTCCCCCAGAAACAAGAAGAAAAAATAGCAAATTTGGAAACAATGTTTTCATCCACTTTTCCCTAACTCTTAATCATTCCCACCCTGACCAACCATGTAATTATTATTATTTTTTTTTTAAAGACACCTTGGGCAAAGGGAGACAGGCCAATCTAATAACTTATACTGAGATATGCTATCTTTTGTGATGTCAGTTGCAAATATTTTTCTTTTATTTTTCTTTTAATGTCTTGCTGGTGCAGGTTTTTTGTTTTTGTGTAAGCCAGTGTGTTTTTTTCTGTTTCTGAATTTTTCAGTCATACCTAGAATTACCTTTCCTGCTCCCATTTGCTGGAAGGATTTGGTGGTTTTTTTCTTGTACTGGTGTATTTATTCTTCTGTATAGAAGTATTCATTTTATATTGAATGCATGCTGGTGAATGGTGTGGGGGATGGACTGTCTTTTTCATATGGCTAAGCGGTTGTCTCAGTAGGATTTTCATAAAAAGTTATTCATTTTCTTTGGTTTGTGGTGTTCTTTGTTTATATTAACTTTATACTAGATTGTTAAATTACCGTTATGTAATTGATCTTTTTCCTCTTCCTTCCCCATTGGTTGTTAGTATGTTTGAATGGCACACCAGGCTGTACAATGGTCTTGGAATATGTCTGAGATTTCATATCACACTGTATATTCACAATGTCTCTTAACCTTCCCAAACAGAAATATACAGTTTAAAAATTGTGTGAGCATGGATGAGGGAGGCAGTGTGTCACAACTGGTTAAGATGCTGTTTGAATCCTGGCTTCTTCATGCTTGTAGCTCAAGTGCTTGAGTGCCTGCCACCCACACAGACCTGAAATGGAGTAGCTTGTCGAGTAATGATGTAAATCTTTTAAAAAATCATGTGACTCTTTAAAAAAATATGTAAAATTACACAAACCAAATATTTAATAATCTTTTTTTAAAAGATTTATTTATTTATTGGAAAGTCAGATATACAGAAAGGAGGAGAGAGAGAGGAAGATATTCAGTCGGATGATTCACTCCTCAAGTGAGCGCAATGGCTGATGCGGTGCTGATCCGAAGCCAGGATCCAGGAACCTCCTTCAGGTCTCCCATGCGGGTGCAGGGTCCCAAAGCTTTGGGCTGTCCTCGACTGCTTTCCCAGGCCACAAGCAGGGAGCTGGATGGGAAGTGGAGCAGCTGGGATTAGAACCGACTCCCATATGGGACCCCGGCGTGTTCAAGGCGAGGCTGCTAGGCCACGCCACCGGGCCCTAATAAACTTAATAATAGGCACTGTACACATGTTGGTGTGAGAAAAAGGGACAGGCTTTCTCTCCTCGAGGGGTACATGTGCTTACACCACAGGCATATTGTTTATTGGAATGTTTCTGGCTCACATGTCTACAACTGTGCCTGTCTAAAATCTGTGTTGGGCATCTCATTTCCCAGCCATGGTGTCCTGTCTTGCCTTTCCGGCTTTCTCGCTCTAGGAACAACGAGCAGTTATTCAGACGCACAGGATCAGCCCACGCCTTCATTCTGACTAGTTCTTTCATTTGGTAACGTCTTTGCCTGGCTCCAGCTGACGTCTCCCACTGTAATCCTCCCATGAACTTGCCCTGGTTATTCTACACAAATGCAGCTGTCAGCTGGCAAGGTCCCTATGCCTGAGCGGCAGACCCTGACTGTGGAAAATGCAAAACTACACTGCTGAGTCTCGCTTTTACATTCATCTGGGTATCTGACAAGGACCTTACTCATTTCACCTTGAAAACTACACGATGTTGATGTTTAACTGCTGAAGTTTGGCTTTCCTAACTCTTCAGGTTTATTATTGAACTAGTTGTTTTGCATCAACTAGTCTTACATTGTTTTCCTTGATTCTCCTTTTAAGTTTAAAGGCCTTTAATCTTGGATTGAAGTAATCTGTAGCTGATGAAACAGATAAACAGCGTGATGCTGGATTGGTTACTCATTTGTATAGAGTAGGTTAAAAATTAAAAATTCAGCTTTTGATTTTTATTTGAATATTTTCATTTTTAAGCGGTTAAGAAGCTATTATTGAATATTATACATCTGCTTTGCACTTTGTTCATAGTTGGATGTTGACTTCTTGTCTCTTTTTTGGACACTTTTATTACTTTTACAATTAATTGTATAACAGAAATAGCCTGGTTATATAAATTTCTTGTTTTATATGTTTTTTAGTGATGATTCACTACGTTAAGAAATGACCTAAAATGAAATTTAATATGACTTGGGGAAAATCATCATTATGATTATGCACCTGACAGACGTGTTAGAGTACATTTGACAAATTTGACCAATTGGGAAGGGTGAGCCAGAGGGCCGTTCTGAGGGTCATCTCATGGGTGGGGACTTTGAACAGAAAACTTTGATCCCGTGGGCTGTCCTGAGGGAACGTGAGATTAGGAGTAGAAAAAGTGGGAAATAGTGTCCTGTTTTTAACTTAGAGACCTTTCATTTTTAAAATTGGACAGTAAGTTTCTGAGTTATTTCTTGTGGGTTTTTTTCAATAAGTTTACCTATTGTTCTGATTAGTTTTCATGCTATTGTGGGTAAGATGCCTCCTTGTGTAATGCAGGTATTAAGATTGACGGGATTGTAGCCTTTGTGGATGTAGCAGCCGTTGTGCCCCTTAAATAGTCCCTAATCTTACAGGATTAAAAGGTCTTGTTGTGCCAGCTGGACCTTGGACTGCCCTTTATGTTAGGTTAGCTCTGGGCTACCTTTGTCTAATTTAACGTATACATCACTTCCATCTACTCCCCAAATGGCTTTAATGGTGGGAGCTGAGCCAGTCGCAAGCCAGGAGCCAGGAGCTTCTTCTGGGTCTCCCACGTGGGGGCAGGGTCCCAACGCTTTGGACCATCCTCTCCTGCTTTCCTGCGTCACAAGCTGATGGGAAGTGGAGCCGCTGGAACAAGCCGATGTCCATGTTGGATGCTGGAGCTTGCCAGATAGAGGATTAACTAGTTGAGCCATTGCGCTGGCCCCATGTTTTGTTCTTATTTTAAAGAAACTTATTTTACTGTTTAGTGTCAGGTTTACGAAAAGATTTTCAGAAATTCTTCATCAGATAGACTTTGCTATTTATTTGCTGAGAATTTAGTATTGAATTTCATAATTAAAGTCTTTCAGCTTATCAAGTCATGTGTTTTTTAGAAGATTGTGTTAATCGATTTCCAATGTTCTTTGAATATTTCAAACATGTTTGGGTTTACTGTGTTTCCATGTAATCTTAAAAGTGCTTGCTGGGGCTGGTGGTCATACCCCAAGTGAGCACGAGTTCTAGTCCCTGGTGCTTTATTTCCTGTCCAGCTCCCTGCTAATGCTCCCAGGAAGGTACGTTACAAGATGCCTGAGTTTTGGGCCCCTACCACCCACGTGTGGCACCTGTAAGAAGTTCCAGGCCCCTACTTTAACTGGCCCTGCCCTGGCTATTGGACCCATTTGAGGAGTGAACTGCAGAAGGAAGATCTGTCTTTTTTGTCTCTTTGTAACACTGCCTTTCAAAAAGCTAAATCTTCCTTTTTCTAATAGTGCTTACAGCTGATATGTTCTCACTGTCATTGGTACCTGTAGTCATTTCCAGCCACCACTGTTGGTACTAGTGACAGTTGCTGTTAAGTAGAAAGGAGGTTAATATTGCTTGTCTTTTTTTTTTTTTTTTTTTGATTTGTTGTAAAATATCTACCTGCAGTGAAACTGACTGGTACTGAAATTTCTAGTAGGCAGATAATACAAGTTAATTGGCTAGTTACCATCTTCTAAGCTTGTGGTGTAGCCTTGTACAGAGAGCTTACTTTTTATCCTAAAAAATTTACATTTTAATATTTTGTGCATAATCATATATATTTTCTTGGTCACATGCATTATTTAGGTGCATGTAGACATTTGTAATGATTACACAAGAGCAGTCAGCATGTCCGTGACTTCCGCCCCCAGGCTCTAGAGGGTCCAGGTATGAGTGAGAGCCCGGGTATTTTAGATAATGTAGGGTCTTGCAGGTTCATCAGCGTTTCAAATGGCAGGATTCCATCCATTGTACGACTGAGTAGTATTCAGTTACATATATGTCCCACATTTTCTCTGTCCATTCATTTGTTGATGGACACTTGAGTTGATTCTGTATTTTGGGTATTGTGAATAGTTCTACAGTAAACTTAGAACACACATGTGTTGGAATATTCACTTTGGTTCCTTTAGATATATACCCAGTGTTGTGATGGCTGCACCCTAGAATATTTCTTCAGTTTCTTAAGAAATATTTTTTTGGTCCTGGTGCCCTATAGCCTAGCAGCTATAGCTTGCACCGGGATCTCATGGGCACCAGTTCTAATTCTAGAGGCCCCACTTCCCATCCAGGTCCCTGCTTGTGGCCTGGGAAAGCAGCAGAGAACTTCCCAAAGCCTTGGGGCCCTGCGTCTGTGTGGGAGACCTGGAAGAGCTGGCTCAGCTCTGGCCATTGCAACCACTTGGGGGCATGAATCATTGGAAAGAAGACTTTCTCTTTGTCTCTCCTCTCTGTATATATGACATTGCAATGAAAATAAAATAAATCTAAAAAAGAAATAGTACATCTTGGTGCGGTTGAATTTCATAGACATTGAATTTCCTGCGTCTGGATGTCTGTATCACTCAGTAAGGTTGGGAAGGAGTTCATCGATGATTTCATTCAATAGGCTTTCTGTGTCTTTTCTTTCTCGAATAGACTACTCACAATACAAATGTTTGTTCCCATAAGCCTCAAAAGCTTTTTGATTTTATTTTTTCTTCTGACTAGGTTATTTCAAAAGGCTTCTTTTCAGAATTAGAAGTTCATTTTGTTTGCTCAGTTTTTCTGGCAGTGTCAGCCATCTTTTAAATTCAGTATGTTGGCTTCTTTAGTGCCAAGATTAGATTGGCTCTTTTTAGCATATTATTTTTTATAAAGATGTGAGATATTCCTAATGCTAGTTTACTTCATAAACGGATACATTGGCTGGACTGGGCCAGGCTTAAGCTAGGAGCCTGAACTCCATCCAGGTCTACCACATGAATGATGGCAAGGGCCCAAGTAATTGAGCCATCTTCCTAGACGCGTTAGCAGGTATCTGAGTTGAAAATGGAGCAGCTGAGATGTGAACTAGCACCCTGGTATGGTATGCTGGTGTTACGAGTGTTGGCTTAATCAGTTATGCAATGAAGTTGCTTCCTTTTAAGAAATTTGATTTTTAAAGATTTATTTATTTTTATCGGAAAGTCAGATCTACGGAGAGAAGGAGAGACGGAGAAAGGTCTTCTGTCTGCTGGTTCACTTCTCAAGTGGCTGCAACAGCAGGAGTTGAGCCTTTCTGATCTAATGCCAGGAACCAGGAACTTCTGGGTCTTCTGTACGGGTGCAGGATCCCAAGGCTTTGGGCTGTCCTCGACTGCTTTCCCAGGCCACAAGCAGGGAGCTGGATGGGAAGCAGGGCTGCCAGGATTAGAACTGGTGCCAATACGGGATTCCAGTGCTTGCAAGGCGAGGATTTAGCCATTGTTCCATTGGGTCAGGACCCTCCTTTAAAACTTTTAAAAAACATTTGAAAAACAGAAGAGACAGGTAGGCAGGTAGATGGGATTCTTACCTATTGGTGTTTTCCCTAAATGTTTGCAGTTACTGGAGCAGGCCAGGACCAAAGCTACGAACTGGGTACTTGGCCCAGGTGGGCGCAGCAAAGCAGTTGCTCCTGTCCTGCTGCTCTGTCCCTGGGTCCACGTATGCAGGAAGCTGGGACTGGGCCCCAGCTGGCACACTGTGGTGTGGACTGCCAGGCTACATCCCTGCCCCTTCTGGTTGGCTTTTTTCAGGATCTCTATCTTTGCTTAACTTTGCACTTCTCTTATGAATTGTGTTCTTAATATTGTTGTATTGTCTATATTACTAAATTTCCTTAAAATGATTTTTCAAAAGGACACTTTTACTCAAGTGATCCATTACTTTCCGTTTCTTTGTGGTCTGTTGACTAGAGCACTGTTGCGTTCTTTTTGAGACTTAATGTTATCTTATTTTTTTCATGCTGCTTTTGCTCCTCTGTGTGTGTGTGGTGTGTGTGTGTGTGTGTGTGTGTGCACGCCCGCGCGCATCTAATGATTATTTGCTTCTGACATTTTTATGGGATGGCTTTTCTGCTTTCACAGTAAAAGCCCTTCTGCTGGTAATAGGGCCTGGGATGTTGATTGGATATACTGTGTTGGCTTTGGGTCTAGGTGGATGCTCTAGCGTAATGCCTACGTAGATATAATCAACATTGGTGATGTCTATGAATGCCTCAGGACCCTGGGCTGTAAGGATTGTGGGATTGTACTGCCAGTTGGGATACAGATCCCTTGGTGGGACATGTTCCTTGTCAGCTCTGTTCACAGTACACCTGACAGGGTATCGGGCCCTCATCAGTTTTTGTGGGTTGTGCGGCTTCCGTAGGCAACCCTGTGGGCCCAGCTGGTCTGTTGCTGCCTGCCTAGTGGAGGGATAAGATGCCATTCTGTTTCTGAGGGTTGCCATTCTGTTTCTGAGCTGCAATGGTGTGACAGTGTTTGAGGACTACTTAGGGAGCCTCTAAGCTGACTGCTCAGGGAGGTGGCCAGCTGCTTCCTGGGTTGAACATCTGCTTAGGGCTTCAGTGTGTCTAAGAACAGGCGGTTCATCTGCTTCTTTAGTCCACTGGAGGACAGCCTGCCCAGCTTCCTCCTAGGGGCCATGTGTGGCCAAGCCTCTGGGAAGGCTCCTGTTCCTGTCACCCAGGGCTAGCTGTCCAGCTGCTTCCTGTTGTGAGGACTTGGGGGTAGGACCAGTTGGTCGCTTTTAGGGTGGCAAGAGGGAGCCTCTGCAGGCTGCGTCACTCAGGGTGTTTTTCTCAGGTTTGTGGGAGGGCAAGCAGACCTCCTCTCTGACCCCCAGGCTGTGTCTGGGGAGCTGCTGGGAGCAGTTGCTTCTTAGAACAACCACAGGGGTACCATTTCTGGAAGCTCTGTGCAGATAGCCTGGGAGGTGGAAGAACCATGTGACTGTTGGTAAGTTTCCCAGATGAGGGCTGCTGGGCTCTCCAGCAGTTCCTGCCTCAACCTTGTACGTCTGGGACGATAGCTGGGGGCTTCTGGGTAATTGTTTCTGAGCTGAGCAAAGTCCCTGTTGGTTTAAGGTTGATCTCGTGAGATGGACTGCCCAACGGGCTCTGTTTCTTTTGTAAGGCCATTGGGTATCTCCTTCCTCTGCCTGCTCCCCATCAAGTACTTGGGAGAGAGCGCTAGCAGCAGGGCCTTGGACCCATGGCTGTGGACAGGAGTTGTGGGGTTCCACCTGGCACTTGGTTTCCCCTTGGCAAGTCTAGTACCAAAGCCTGGGCTTAACGCCCTCTCCCTCTTTCAAGTGTGGAATGACTCTCTCTGCAGTGCTTGGAGTTGGATGAGGTGGGCAGCTCTTACTTCCTGCCTTGCTGACAGTGGCCTGTCATACCACAGCCAGGCACTGCCATCTCCTCTGGTACAGCTCTTACAAAGGTAGATTGGTGGATGAACTGGTATCTCTGAAGAGATGATTGTTGATCTTACTCAGTTCTCATCTTGTTCTGCCTCTGCTGAGACAGCTTATTTTATTTATTTATTTACTTGAAGGGTTACACAGGGAGAAGTGACAGAGAGAAGGAGAGATTGGAAAATTCTGTTTGTGCAGTTCTCAAACGACTGGAACGTCTGTTCAATCTCTTAGGTTGGCGCAGGAGCCCAAGAAGTGGAGCAGCCGAGTCTCAAACCATCACCCACATGGGAGGGTGGCATTGCAGGTGGCGGCTTTACCTGCTGTAAAACACAGCTTAACTTTTAAAGCAAGGCTTTCTAGTGCTAATTTGCTTGATTCTGATTTCTTGGGGATTATATTTTTAAAATATACAAATAGATGCATAGGTGAACAAATATATACATACATTCTTAAAGATGAACTGTATAATGGAAACGAACATCTTGGGAAGTGGAGATACATTGCAGTAAGCATCTCTGCTGCTCCGTAAAAGGAAGACTCCCAATGAAGTCTATTTTGTTAATTGTATTTTGAAAATAAGATGCTGGACTCTCTTCTTCCTCCCCTCCCCTCCCCTCTCCTTCTTTCTGTCTCTTTCTTTCTAGATTTGTTTCCTTTTATTGGAAAGTCAGATTTACAGAGCAGAGAGACAAAGAGAAAGATCTTCCATCCTCTGATTCACTCCCCAAGTGGCTGCAGCAGCAGGAGTTGAGCCGATTCAATCCAATCTAAAGCCAGGAGCTTCTTCCAGGTTTTCCGTGTGGGTGCAGGGTCCCAAGGCTTGGACCATCCTCTACTGCTTTCCTAGGCTACAGGCAGGGAGCTGGATGGGAAGTGGAGCAGCTGGGACACAAACTGGTGCCCATATGGGATTCTATAAGTCAAGAATTTAGCCACTAGGCTACTGTGAAGGGCCCAATGCTTGAATTTCTATCATTACCTATACCTGCAGTGTCAGGATTATATATATATATATATATATATATATATATAAAAATTATTTTGTGGGGCCCAGTGCAGTAGCCTAATGACTAAAGTCCTCACCTTGCATGAGCCAGGATCTCATGTGGCTGCTGGTTGATATCCTGTCTGCTCCTCTTCCACAGGGGAGACCTGGAAGAAGCTCCTGGCTCCAGCCAGTGCGGCCACTTGGGGAATGAACCAGTGGATGGAGGATCTTTTTGTCTCTCCTTCTCTATAAAATCTGACTTTCCAGTAAAAATAAATACATTTTTAAAAATTATGCTGAAGCATTAGCAAATTATAAGTAGTATTTCTGTGTAGATTTGTTATGGGTTTATGTTAGTTATATGGAGTTTCTCTGTCCTAAGTCTGTTCAGTGAGGCTATATTACATGTGCACTGGGCTCTTTATAAAGAATTCCCCAGGAAGCTGTGTGAACCTCCATAAAAACAAGATGTTATCAGAAAGCTTACAGAAAATGGCATTACTTTTCTAATCTTGTTTTGTAGGACATCATAAAAAGAAAAAACAATCATTTGAAAATATTATACAAAAAGTAGGCACAAGGGGTGATTTATTCTGGAAACAGAACTGCTGATTTTTTCAAGTTTCTTATTTTTAATTTAAGATTGCCAACATTTAAAAAACTTGCAATGCTACAGTTGGGTGGCCATGGAACGTGTGGTCTTGACATAAGTAGTACTTATTCTCCTACTGAAAAGTTAAAACCTGAAAAAATGACCCGAAGCAAAGCAGACCTGATCAAAGGTGAAGCCATATCACGTGCGCAAGGGAATAAGTCAGCTATTTGGCTTCTATTGCTTCCCTGAGGCTGAACCTACTGGCTTCTGTCTTGTAATTATTGAGTCTTTTTTTTTTTTTTTTTTTTTTTAATAATTTCAGTTCTCTCTGTATGTCTTGTGTTGGAGTCTTTGTCAGTGGTGTAGAGAGACGTTCCAGTTGGTGGTGTGGAAAACACTGAACTTGTATTTGGTGGTTGATTGGAAAGTGTTCTGAAGTCCCTAAGGTACCTGCTTTGTTTTTTTAGGAAATTGAAGATGGCTGTCGAGTTATGCTAGGTCTACGATGGGAAGTGTCACAGTTCGGTACTTCTGTTACGGGTGCCTTTTCACTTCTGCAACCTGGACAGTTTTGCTTTTTGTTTATTTCAACTTCAGTGAAGTGACACAGCCACTCAAGAATGTGCCCATCAAGGGGTCTGGACCCCATGGACCTTTTCCAAAAAAATTTTATCCACGCTTCACTCGAGGTCCAAGTCGAGCATTAGACACACAGTTCAAAGTGAACAAAATTGATGATGTGATAGATAATGACGTTGAAGATCCAGAAAAAGACCACTTGAAATTCTCTTCTGAGTTGGGTAAGTACATTTGATTTTTACTGAAGTAATATAAAATAGTTAATCCTTTGAAGCTATAACTTGATTATTCCTTAAAAAAGCAAGTGTTGCTGAAGGAATTAGAAATGTGTCGGTTTTTTTGCACACTAATTTATTTGGTGTGTGACCTAGCTGAGAGTCTGGGATTTTTGCAGACCCAGGGGGAGTTGTTATTGTGTTCTGTCCAGTTTTGACTTCAATATTTTGTGAGAACTTTGTTGAAAATAATAAGATTTAGAAAAGGGGAGTGGGGAGTTAATAATTGAAGAGCTAGCAAGAAAAATTATGCCCATTAGAGAAGATTTTAATTGTTTAGGATTATTTAATAGAGGGGAAAGATGGTGAAAATATGACTAGTTTATTTTGAAATGCATATTTGTTTAAAACAGAATGTAGCATTTCAGGATGGGGCGTCTCATGCCCAGATCCCTGGCGCCAGGCTCCGCCTGCTGGCCACCTGGCCGGACCCTCTGGGGTTTTGGTTCTTTGAATCGCTGCTTAGGTAGCTCCAGGTTGAACACACTGTACTTCTGGGACGTGAATCAATCCTAAAGGTTCCCAATGACAGTAACTCTCCTTTGAAGAACTTGTAATCACTGAACAATGCTTACCACCAAACATCAGTCCATGCAAAAGCTAAGGCTTGGGGCTTGTCCAGCAGGATCATATCCTGTTACCTGACATGATGATGGATCAGGAGAAGGGTCACATTAGGCAGGGCCATGACATTAGCTAGCACTCGAGAACCATATCCAGGGGTAGATTCTGGGGGCAGGGGGAGGAGATGGGCCAAACCCTGTGGAAATTCTAGCCCCACTGGTTAGCTCAAGAGTTGGGGTTGTGATAGACTAAGCTAGGTGTGACCAAGGAGCCTGCCATCAATCACAGGTAAAGGAACCGACAACAGTCTGGACTGGTCAAGGCAGCAGCACCCAAATGTGCATCCTGAATAGGGTGTGGGGTGGGCCGGGCTGCGATGTTCACCAGCTCATACAAGGCCAAATGAAAGGCCAGGCTTCACCAGAACCTGGCCTAAAACACAGTGGCATGTATGAGAACTGGGTGTGGGGGTGGATCAAGTGGAGGAACTTGGGAAACTCCCCTGGCAAGTCATAGCTCCTGCTGGTGAACATGTGGTCCAGACGTGGGGGTTGGACAAGCTGGGCAGAGTAGCTCCAACAGCTGGCTTATGTGTGAATTGGTAATGGAACAGATTGTACCGGGCAGGACTGAGCAATCCTTAGCCCACAAGCGGAACTATAGACCAGGATGGAGCACAGGTCATGCCGAGCTAAGCTCTTGCACCTATTGGGTCTGCGTGAGCCAGGAACGCTAAGCCACAGTGTCTAAGGCAGAGGTCGGGGCAGGGGAGGGGCTGAGCCAAGCTGAGTCAGAGCAACCACTAGCATGCGCGTGATCTATGGCTAGGAACAGGCCCGCTTGGGGAGCTAAGGGGACACCCTAACTGGTTTGAGGTTCCCACCAAGGGGTTCATGGGCTAGAATAGGGGCTGCGTTCTAATCAGGAAACGGTTGTAGTCTCCCTTGGCACAAGTGTGGACTGGGACTGGACACACTGAGCCAGGCCAGACTCTAATACCCTCTCGTGTCCTGGAGGACCAGGGTAGATGTGGGATGGACTAGGCTAGGTCTCAGCCTCTACTGAGCCATGTGTGAGCTGTATGTGGGTATGGATGAGCCATGGCTGGGCTGAAACATCCAACAGCAAGAACCAGAATGGGTTGAAGGCCAGTCAGGAAAAGCCACTGCTCCTGCTAGGACAGGAGGTGAACTGAGTAGGGCTGGCTTATGGACCCCCTGGTATGCACAAGATCTGGCATTGGGAGAAGTTCTGATGGAGGAGCCTGGGCAACTCCTTTGGCAGGACACAGACCTGCAGGTAAGCGCAAGAAGCATGATAGGAAACAGCCTAGAATAGGAAACTGGCATACATTTGGCATGGGTTGGGGGCAGACCAGGCTGAATCAGTTCATGTCATCCACTGGCAAATCTGAGCGCCAGAACAGTGTGTGTCAAGCTGGGTTCCGGTCGTGACAAAAACCAGTGTACAATACAGATTGCCAAGGTGAGGGTGCCTGTACCGAATGTGACCATAGTGCCCAACCAGCACGCATGAGAACCAGGAATGGAGGGGGCAGAGCTGGCAGGGTGAATAAGGGAGGGTTCCCTTGCTGGACAGCTACTCCCACTGGAGAGCATGGGCTGGGATGGGGGCAAACCAGACTAAGCAGGGCTACAACACCTGTGGGCCTCATGTGGACTAGATCAGGAAAAAGCCAGGCTGGGTTGATTATTCCTACTGGTGCAAACAAAATTAAAGTGGGTGAGGGTTGTTTGGGCTTAGCCGCAGCATCAGCTGGCAGAAGCTGGCACTGGGGGCTAGTTCTGTCAAGTCAAACCACAGAACCACCTGAAGAGTGCATAATCCTGGAATGAGAGAGACCTGGGAAGGAAATAGTGG
The DNA here is from genome assembly GCF_017591425.1 of Ochotona curzoniae. NCBI lineage: Eukaryota > Metazoa > Chordata > Mammalia > Lagomorpha > Ochotonidae > Ochotona > Ochotona curzoniae. The sequence continues at coordinate 19,511,755 of NW_024467095.1, read as the reverse complement.
GCTCCTCCCTCTTGGGTTACCACTTCCATGGGAGGGCATGAAAACTAGGACAGGGGCTGGGTTAAAAAAAACAACTCATAAAATGAAATATTCAATATAGTAAAAAAAAAAACACAAAACAATAGAGCCAGCACCGATATGGAATCTCAGCAAGTACAAGGTGAGGACTTTAGCCACTAGGCTACTGTGGCGGGCTCTATTTTCTAATCTTTGTCACAAAAATTGCACATTTATTTTAGCATTATGGCAAGCTTGTAACCCTTTTAGTCTTGTGCTTTTTTTCAGCTAGTGTAATAGCCTACATACTTCCTTTATTTATACATTGTCTTCACAGTGACTCTTTCAGTGTCCACATAATATGAAGGATCTTCCTAAAGTTTGTGGGGCTAGTGCTGTGGCATAGCATGCCAAGCCTTGACCTGTAGCACCAGCATCCCATTTGGGCATAGTTTCATGTCCTGGCTGCTCCATCCAGCATCCTGTTTGTATCCTGGGAAAGCAGCAGAGGATAGCCCTAACCCTTGGGACCTGGAAGAAACTCCTGGCTCCTGTTTTCGACCAGCTCAGTTTCTTCTGTTACAGCAATTTGTTGAGTGAACCAGAAGAGGAAGATTTCTCTGTGTCTATCCATTTCTCTGTAACTCTTTCAACTAAGAATAAAATAAATTAAAAAAAAATTTCATATAAAATATATAGTGAAAAACCTGTATGCAAAGATTTCAGAAATTTTTTTGCACAGAATAAACTTACTTTTGATTTTCATTTTCTCACCAAAAAAAAGAAAAAAAAATGTAAAGCATTAAGTTTATAATCAGTTGGATAAGATTTCCATGTAAGAAATTACTAAGGTATTTAAATATGTATTAAGTCTAGTTTATACAATGTTGAGATGAAACAGAAAGCAAAATTTGTTTAGTTTATAAGCAAGAATCTATCATCAGTGGCTTTTATTTTTAAAGATTTATTAATTTTTTATTGGAAAGGAAGATTTACAGAGAAGGAAATATAAATATCTTCCATCCTCTGGTTCATTCCCGAAGTGGCCGCAGTGGCTGGAGCTGAGCCAATCTGAAGGCAGGATGCCAGGAGCCTCTTCTGGGTCTCCCACACAGGTGCAGGGTCCCAAGACTTTGGGCTGTCCTCAACTGCTTTCCCAGGCCACAAGCAGGGAGCTTGGTGGGAAGTGGAGCAGCCAGGGTAGGAACTGGTACCAATATGGGATCCTAGTGCATGCAAGGCGAGAACATTAGCCACTAGGATATTACTCCAGACTCCCAGTTTTACACTCTTGCATCTATATGATATTTTTAAGGGATAAGTAATAATTTTGGTTATGTTCACATCTTAGAAAGAACTGATTTTTTTTACAGCAACATCAAATAGGTAATTTAGAAAAAAAACATGGTTAGAGGTTTTGAGATTAAAGAAACCATAGACTCTAAAGAAAATGTTAAAACTGACTTTGTATTTGGTCATAGTTTCAAAGGAATACGTTTTTAAGACCTCATGATTTTCTGGGGTTGGAATTGTGCTGCAATAGAGTGAGTGGTCACCTGGGATGTAGGCACTCGAATGAATGGATTCAAGTTCTTTCCACTCTGCTTCTGATCCAGTTCCCTGCTGAAGCACCCAAGAAAGCAGCAGCAGATGGCCAGGGTCCTTGGGCCCTGCCCTTACATCAGAGACCCGGCTCGAGCCCTGGCAGCCATCTGGAGAGTGAACCAGTGGATGGAAGATTTCTCTCTCTCATACTGACTCTGCGTTTCAAATAAATAAAATAGATTTTTAAAGTTAATTTAAAATTGAAGACTTTTTTCATTTAATCTGCAGTTAATTATAAAAGTAATTAAAACAGTTCCCCTGGCATACTAATTGACATTGGCTATAATTTTATTTCAGCAGAGGGTAGAGAAAATTAAGCTAAAATGATTTTTTAAAGGACTTTGTTTGAAAGGCAGAATGATAGAAAGGGAGAAAAAGATGCTGTCCGTCTGCTAGTTCAGTGGCCAGTGAGCATGATGGCCAGCACTGGGCCAGGCGGAAGCTCTGAATCTGGAACTCCATCCGGGTGTTCCATATGAGCGACGGGTCCAGCCACTTAGATCACCCTCTGCTGCTTTCCCCAGGGCATCAGCAGGAGCTGGATTGGAAGTGGAGCAGTGGGACATGAGCCAGTACCCATTTGGAGCGATCTGCTACGCCACAATATTTCATCCCTCTTACACCTATGTGTCCATAAAACAGCCAACATATTAAAGGAACAGAGATGTACTGTCAAAAAACAAAGAGTTTTAAGACTCAGTTACTCCCAGTTATAGGTTGCCTTTCACCTAGGAGGTGTTATCCCACTGAGAAAATAGCAGCCAGTGGCTGGCAGGCATTCTGGACCTATAGGTAATGCCAAATTTGTGCCAGCATAGTTGCCTATTCTCTCTCTTATTTTTAAGATATGAGGGGGAGACAGGGAATTACAGGCCAAGACATGCCACCCCAGCTCCCAGATTTCCCGGGCAAGGAAGCTTTTGAATGTGTAAGAGTGAGAGTGGCTGAGGACAAGCTTGACAGGGAAAGAATGGCTTCTGGGGGGCTTCTGTACTCACAGGAGGTTGAGGGGGCTGAGATAGTGATTTGCAGGAAGGAAACTGGAGGGTGTGTCTGGGTCAGCCAAAGCTACCCTGTCAGCACATGCAAAAGTCAGGGAGCATGCTTGGTTCGGCTAGGTCATAGTGCCTGTCCACGAGTGTCAGGGCAGAGACTTGGCTGTGTCATGCTGGGCTGCAGCACCCACCAGAATGTGAAAGAACCAGATATGGGGACAGATTCTGTAGGGGACTTGTGGGCTCACCTCTCTGGGACTGTAGCACTCGCTGGTTTGCACAGAGAGCTGGGGTTGGTGACAAGCTGAACCAGGCTGGACTGCAGAATTCATCTAACAGGAACTTTGCTGATACTTGGTGGGAACTGGAGCTGGGAGGAGGCCAGGTGAAGCCATACTGGGGCACTCACTGGCATATACAAAGGCTGGGGCTGACAGCAGACCATGCAAAGCAGAGCTGCAGCTTCACTGACAGCCGTGAGATATGGGACTGGGAGTGAAACTGTGGACATTCCCTTGCTGAGCTGCAGCTCTCACTGGTGAGCATGAGAGCCAGGGCTGGGGTCAGGCCAAGCTGGACAAAGTGGTAGCACCCATTGACGTATATGTGGGGCAGGTCTGGGGTGGATTGGGTTAAGCTTTACTGCAGCATCTATGGATGTGCACGAGAGCCAGATGGGATGTAGGATGGACTTGGCTACGTAGTGACATAAGCCAGCACAGGCACAAACCAGGGCTGGGGGAAGGCCTGGTGGAGGTTATCAAGGGTTGTTGATATGCTTGAGGACCAGGCCTGTGTATGAGAGATGGGACTGGGGACAGAACTGACCAGACAGCTGTGTCCCTAGTGTGTGCATTAGCTGGTACAGGTAGCAGACTGAACCTGTCACTGCACTGGCTGGTGCACACAGGAGTCAAGCCTGAGGTCACCCCAAGGAGACCACTGGATTCAAATCTCGGCCATGGGGAAAATCACAGCATACCTGGTCCAGCCTTGGAGTGCCTAGAGTTGAAACTGGTCCTCAGTTGCTGATGCCTATGCAGTGAACAGCATGCCCAGAAGCACACGGGGACATGACAGCCTGCTTGTCTAGGCCAGCAGAGGATGCCAACTGCCTCGTTGGAGGATGGAAAGCAGAACAGGATGGACAACTCTTCTGGCCAAGCTTTGCAGTATGTGCCTGGGTCTGTAGATGCGCGCTGGACTTGTTCAACCAGCAGAACCTTCAAGGAATTTTTTTCAACCCTGATGCAGTGAATCCGACATGTCGTCTCAGAACTAACAAGACCACTTGGGTAGCACCCTTGGAACATTCTTTCCCCATATTGGAGTTTCTAAGGTGTCATCAAGTGACTTTCCCATTCCCGGTGCTGTTGTAGTTTGACAGCAAGGGGTGGTCCCCTTCACTTCCCCCAGGCAGACAAGAAGAATAAAAAGAACTGAAACATGTGTTCCGCCCACCTTCCTCCATGCCTGACCCTCCCCACCTTAATCAGAGGTCCACATGGGCATGCATCTCTCTCAACTGTAAAAAATATTAAAAAGAAAATAAAAATTAAAAATAGTAAAAATAAAATTCAGTTACTTCCCCTTATTTGTTTGACCATGCAATCCTTTATTTTTAAGATCTTTATCTGGTTTTTGGGTTTAGTTTTGCATCAGCAGACTTTGAGAAATGCTGGTATAAGTGTTACTCTGTGAGAAGAGGCTAAAGGGAAGAGAAATATCAAAAGAGAAGTTATTTTATATGAAGACACGATTCTGACAGAATGTTAGAAGAAGAATTGAAATTTTGCATAAATCTGTGCAGGAGCTGCTTGTCCTTGCAGCTGATAAAACTCTCGCGGGGGGAGCTTTTCAGTTGGAGGGCTGTCACCAGCCTTTCGGAAGGGGAGAAGGTCGTTTGAAGACATGGCTAAGCTTGTGGGCTGAGGTCCATTGGGTTCTCAAAGGGAATACTAGTTTTATTTTTTGTAAAGTTATCATACTTGTTTTTTTCATGGTTACAGGTAGCTTTTGCTGTTGAATATTGAAAAACAGTCTTAAGATGATGGCTTGTGAGCAGCTGCCATTTCTTGTTTAGTGCAGTTGCTTTTACCGCAACTTCTGAACAGGGTACTTCTTTTCAAATTGGATATAACTTAGCTTTGAGAGACATGACTGTGGGCTAAAGTTAACATTGTCTTAAAATCTTCAGAGTGACCATAGGAATCCTGTTCAGATCGAAAACACTGACTGCAGTTTCATTCTTTTACAGGTATGATTTTTAATGAACGTGATCAGGAGTTGAGAGACTTGGGCTACCAAAAACATGCCTTTAACATGCTGATTAGTAACCGCTTGGGCTACCATAGAGACGTGCCGGATACAAGGAATGCAGCGTATGTTACTAGTTTCTGCTAATATGTTTTTAAAATAGCACAGTGCTTTTAATGCCAGCTTAAGGAGCTCTGAGGGTGGTATGTATATTTTGTCATTAACATCATTACTCAGCTTACTAGAAAATCTGAGACTGATTTCCACATGTATCGTACTTGAAGCCTTGTGGTCTGAGATTGTACCAGCAAAATTATAGCATGTGCTACTATGTCTGTTGAAATTCTATGTTGATATAGGAAAGAGAAGAGAAATACTAATTAAGTAAGAGTCGGTAAATTTACTTTAAATCTTTTATAGGACAAATGGAAAAAAGGCATTATAGTCAGCGCAGGGCATTGCTCATAAAGTCAGTTTGGTCTTTTACTCCTTCGAAGGCTTTTCGTTAGTGGGGTCTGTCAGCCCTCCCATAGACAGATGCTGGCTGAGCATCTTCTGTTTGGTGTAGATGGTGTGAAGCCCAGAACATGAACAGAACAAAACAGTGCAGCAAGAGGGGCAGATAGGCAAACAGATGGTAGTGTTGGAGCGTGAAGAAGCCGAGTGAGAGCCGACACGAGTGCCAGGAGGACACCACAAGAGGTGAGGACGCGTGATGCGAAGGCGGCCTTTCCCTGTGCAGGGAATAGCACACGGGAAGTTCTGACACATGGAGCCCTGTGGTTTGAGACTGAACGGTAGTTCACCTTGGCTACAGTAAGACTAGCAAGAGGCTGGAGATGGGCCAGGCTTTGTGTGCCATGTGAAAGAATCTGTTGTTGTTGCTATAGCTACCTAACTTTTTTTAAAATCAACTAGTTGCTTCTGTGAAATCTGTGTACATGTATGTATTATAATTTACTCAAATATTTTGTATTACAAGGGAAAAATTGAATTTTCAAATAGGAAATTTTATGTTTCTGTTTCCTTTGGAAGCTCATTGCTGGACATGAGTTTATGAGGGTTGCATTTAATACTTGCTGCAGTTTCAGCGAAAATAACATACTACTTTGCAACATCTCTATCAAAAATTTAAAAGAACCATATTTTAATTGTCTTAAAAATAAGCAAGTTACAATCAGGAGGGAAAAATCGTTAGCAAACCAGAAAACATCCGAAGAACAAACCACACTGTTTTAAAAATAATTTTGAACACTTGTTGCTGTGATGTAAGGAAGCAGCTGGACGAAGGGACAGCATATGCTATTGAAAAACCACCTTGGGTTTTAAGCTTTTTGAGGTTCAAGCATTTTCTCATCATTACAGATGCAGAGAAAAGTCCTACCCAGCCGACCTGCCTGTCGCCAGTGTCGTTATTTGTTTTTACAATGAAGCATTCTCTGCCTTGCTCCGCACTGTGCACAGCGTCCTGGACCGCACACCAGCTCACCTTCTCCACGAGGTCATCCTTGTTGATGATGACAGCGACTTTGGTGAGGAGCACTGTTCCTGATAGCACTGCATGCACGGTGTCATTGTCAAACACCAGCACAACTGACCACTCAGAGGCATAGTGAGCCTGCATCCTACCTGTGTAATTGCAACTGAGCCGGCTTCAGATAAATGCCTGCCCATTTATTATCGCAGAGTATTAAAGATTTACTTGTTTAGGGCTGGTGTGGTGGCTCAACAAGCTAATCCTCTGCCTGCAAGTGCCGGCATCTCATATGGGCGCTGGTTTATGTCCTGGCTGCTCCACTTCTGATTTAGTTCTCTGCTTGTGGCCTGAAGTCAGGAGCCAGAAGTTTCTTCTGGGTCCTCCACACAGATGCAGGGTCCCAAGGCTTTTGGCTGTCCTCCACTGCTTTTCCAGGCCATAAGCAGGGAGTTGGAAGGGAAATGGAGCAGCCAGGATATGAACAGGGGCCCGTATGAGATACGGTGCATGCAAGACAAGGACTTTAGCCGCTAGGCTACTGTGCCAAGCCCTGGTGTATTTTTTTTAAAGTCGTTTTTTTTTTTTTGAAGTAATGATAGATTCAGAGAAAACTGCAAAGAGATTGGCTTTGTACCTTTCGTCCAGACCTTCATTGGTTGTAGCCTACAAATTATAGTACAGTAGAGAACCAGGAATGAAATCCATGTCTGTGCATAACGCTGTGTGATTTTATCTCATGTGGATCCCTGGAGCCACCATTGCAAACAGAGTTTAGAACACTCCACCCCGGGGCTTCTCCTCGTGCTGCCTTTGTGTCCCTGCTGCACCCTCACCCATCTGCACAGCCGTTCGTCTCTGGGCTTTTGTTTCCATCTCTGTGAGTTTTTCTTAAGAATGTTACATGAATGGAATCAGTCATTTTGAGATAGGGTGTTTCCTCTCAGTGTGTGCCTTGGACTCGGTTTATCTGGTCAGTGTGTTCTACCAACTGTCTAGACAGAAGCAGATGCATGCTGGGAACTCTTCTTCATCTCTGAATGCCTGTATATTATGACTCATTACATATTCATGCACCTTTCTTTAATTCAACAGACTTGCCGTGAATGGCTTTCATGACATAAGAAGGCTTTTTATGTACTGTGTGAATTCAGCTTCTAGCACCCTTGCAAGATAGGTAGGAACCCTATTTTATTAAGGATGAAATACAAAAATTAACTAATTTGCTTAAGATCCCGTAGTTATTAGCTAGTAGAGTTGAGATTATACCTCTGCTCTACTTGCCTTTGCTGTATTATTATGGCAGATTGCAGAAGTGCCACGAGGAACCTTATAGGTCAATGACATTTCTTCATGCACTCAGGTGCCTCTTATATCAGTAATAGGATTGGTGTATTATTATGATTACACATACAAGGTAAGGAAATGCACACTAGCACTGGTGGAAGCAAAATCCTTAAACCCGAGTAAATATCAAAACTTTATGGGAGAAAATTTGAAAAGATTAAATAGAAGGTAGAACTTCCTTTCAATAATGAGTGACTTAAAAAATAAATCTAAAGTAGAAGATTGGTAAAAGTAATGAAGATTTATATTAGACTCAAATAATATCCAGAATTTATTGATTTTTCTTAGGCAGAGATAGAGTGAACGGAGAGAGTGCTCACAGTGTCTGACTCATTCCTCAGATTGCTAAAGTGGCCAGAGAGCTGGAGGCGGGCACTGGCTGCATGCTGTCCGAGGGCTCCTTCGTGGTCACCTCCAGTCACAGTGGCAGCAAGCTGTCGTCTGCAGCAGCAGCTGGGGTTGAACCCAGCGCGCTGACGCGTGATGTGGGAGCTGCTGCACTTGCTGTCTGCATCGCCAGGCCAAGGGCCTGCACTGTTTTGTTTTTTGTTTGTTTGTTTGTTTTGTTATTAATCAGGCTATATTCTGATTTTCATAGGGTGATGATTTTATTAAAAAGGAGAAATTCACAATGATTTATGGTGGTTTCTATACTGATTATGGAAAGAAGTAATCGTATCTTATCTGAATCTTAGAAGTTATGAAGTACAGTGCCTTTGGGAAAAGGTGTAAATTGATGTAAGGTGATATTTACTACTGCTGTTATGTAATTCTTGGTAGGGGAAACAAAAGTTGTCTCTTATTAACTCCTCTGTAAAGGTCTAAGACATAATTATTTGGAAACAAAAGCTGCATCTTTTTTTGTTTCACAAGTGAGTTCTATGCTGTCAGCTGAACATTTGTGTTTCAGACATCGTTATGTAAAATATTTTGATGGAAATTGTATGAAATTGCAGAACAGGTTTGTAAATATGATAAATACTTCTTTGGTCTGATATTCCAAATCTTGCTCTTAATATTTCCCTTTTTCTTCCGATAGGACAAGCTACAGTATTCTTTTAAATTAGAGCAGAAGACTCTATAATATGTGCTTGATAATTTGTTGTGCATTTTAGCAAATAGCAGATAGAAGTTCAGAACAGCTATCAGATGTCTTTACGTATGTTTCAGAATGAATGATTGAAAGCATCTTTATTTTCAGATGATTTGAAAGGAGAACTAGATGAATATGTCCAAAAACATCTCCCTGGAAAAATTAAAGTAATAAGAAATACAAAGCGTGAGGGGTTGATCCGGGGAAGAATGATCGGAGCAGCCCATGCCACAGGTATGCCTCCCGCAGGCTCTGTTCTGTGGGTGTGGGATACCAGGGGCCCAGGAGCAGCCCATGCCACAGGTACGCCTCCCGCAGGCTCTGTTCTGTGGGTGTGGGATGCCAAGGACCCAGGCACTTTCCTGATCCTATAGCAGTTTGTGAAAAGTAGTTCTTCCAACCAGCATTGCCAGGAGAGAAAGGGCTTGTCCAGGTCAGGAAAGACTTATTCATAGCTCTAGCTCCACTGCCCGCACTTAGAGCTTAGACAACAAGGAGGTGAATTCTGTTCCCCCTAGTGATCAATGTTCATAGTGGTACTTGATGTTAATTACTACTGCTCAAATAGGTTTTATATCCTGTTCACTTACATAAGCTGAAAATGTATCTGAACATGGGATGAGTGTTTGTGTGGCTGTGAGGTCGCCATCCGGGGGGAATCCTCCGCAGAACTCTCTCCTGCTCAGCCACAGTGTGGAGGCAGCAGGCCATGGCTCAGGGACTTGAGTCAGCACCGGTGTGGGTTCCAGCCTCCTGCCTCTGGCCTGGCCTGGCCCTTGCTGTTGTAGGTGTTTGAAAACAAATTCTCAAAAAGCTAAGTGAATGTTTATATGTTTAATACAAAAGTTAAAATATATGTACATGAAGTGTTTGATTTAAATTGTGTTCATTTTTAGCGTGGCATGTATACGGCTGGAGGTATGTGTCATGATTTTGGTTGATAAATGGACATAGGGTTGACTTACCTAACTGTGAAAGATACTTTTTCCATTTTATCTAATTTGAAAGGCAGAATTACAGAAAAAATGGAGAGACAGGGAGAGAAGGATCTAGAGATCTTTTGTTCACTGGGTCACACCTCAGAAGTCCACAGTAGCCAGGGAAGGGCCAGCACTGGGCCAGGCTGAAGCCAGGATGGCAGGGACCCAAAAACCTGGGGCCGTCTTCTGCTTTTCCCAGACTGTTGGTAGGGAGCTGGGTTGGAACTAAAGCGAACGGAGCAGGAGCAGGCACTGTATGGAATGGTCATGTCACAGGAAGCAGCTTTATATGCTTCGCCACAACAAATCAGAAATGCATCTACGGAAAGGATAGTCTCATTGATCCTATTATTACCTCTCAGATTTATATTCCCATTTTCATTTATAATTTTAAAAATTTGAGGGGCCAAAGCCTTGGGACCCTGCAGCCTCGTGGGAGAGTCTGCGAAGGCTCATACTTCTTGGCTTTGGGTCGGGTCGGCTCAGCTCTGCCATTACTACATTTAGGAAGTGAACCAGCAGATGGAAGATCTTCTCTCTGTCCTTTTCCTTTCCAATAAAAATAAATAAAACTAAAAAAAATCCTTTTCAAAGAAGTTTAATAAAGCTAAAATTAATGTGATAAAAATGTTGGGCATATGGTTTAATAGGTCGTGTGTGAATATGACAAATAAATAAGCAAAACCCCACGGATGTCATTTGAGAATTACTGACCTTGGCAGTGATCTCACGTGGGGGTGACTGACTCCTGTTGCAAGGTGCTCTGTAGTGCTGTCTACTGCCCCTCTGAGTTCAGCGAGAACTTCACTTGTAGAATCCTTTGTCTTAAACCCAAAGTGATCCCGAGCAGTTGACAAAAATAAATGAGTTAGCTCCTCATGCGCAGTTGGTAGTCATGTACAAATTGATTCTAAGACTTCAATTATGTTATTTTTTCTAGATTTGTAGTCAAGTAAAGAGAGTGAATCGGCCAGTTGAGTTATTGAAGGCAAGATGAAAAAAAAAAACCGTTGGGCATTTTACAAGTATTACTATTTGAAGCATTGGAGTGTTACAAATGTATGCTTACCTGTTTTCTTCTTCAAATAACATAGTGTTTTTTAATGAAATGTTCAGATTCTTCAGAAATGGTTTAGGGCCTCAGGAGCTAACAGTTTGGAGAAGCCATTGATTCAGGCAAGTCATTGTGACTGGGTCATTGTGACAATCTTGATTTTAGTTAACCTCTTTTTAATTAAAGAAATCAAGACTTCTTGAATTGAGAAAGCCATGAAGGCTTTTTTGTAAGGTGGCCTTAATGGACCTCAGGAGTGTGCCTGCTGCATTACGTGGCAGTCCTTTATGGCCCCCTGCTTGTGAGCCCTGGGCTGCTAGTGACCCATCCACTGCTGACACGGAAAGTCTGCTTGTCTGAGGTGTTTCTTGTATTAGGAGTTGAAACTGGGTACATCTGGTCGTTGAAGTTGTTCTCGGTGTAACACGTGTTTGCTCATTTTCTGATGACCTGTATTGACGTTGATATAAATCCTGGACACTGTCAGGCCCCAGTCTCCGGTCTCCTCCTTTTATCTTAAAGTTTCTTCACACATCAGCTGGTTAGTGAGTTAACCTAACCTTGTCATCTCATGTGTTCATTGATCTCCTCTGTAAAGAAGTTTATTCGAAAGGCAGAGTTAAGGGGAAGTCTTCCATCTGCCGGTTCACTCGGCAGTGGCTGCGACAGCCAGGGCTAGACTAGGTGAAGGCCAGGAGCCCCGAATTCCACCTCTCTCCTGCCTGAGTGGCAGGGGTTCAAGTACTTGAGTCATCTGCTGCTGCCTTACCAGGTACATGAGCAAGAAGCAGAGCAGCTGGGATTCCAGCCAGTTTTCTGATATGGGATGCCAGGTTTTGGAAGCAGTGGTTTAACCCATCGTGCCATAACGTAACTGCCGTGGAAGTAACATCTGGATTTTTGATCTCATCTTCATGGTTTCTTTTTTTGTTTGTCTTGTTTGTTTTCAGGAGCCCCAGGCCCTGAGTTAACTATCACTGGCTGAATGAAGCCCAGTTTTCCATTGTCAAATTTAACCCAACAATGCGTCACTGACCAATCAAATGAGGGCCATGAGTCTTGGGGGCCAACCAGAGTTGTGCCCAGGAGCTGAAAATATACCTGTCAATTCTGTCTTCAGTCTAAGAATCGTTATCCCTAACTTCTCAGGCAGCCCAGCATTTATGCCCAGCTCCTTACTTTATATGTTGCAGTAAGCACCAACCTCACCTCACCGCCCTGATGTCAGTGATTGTCCTGTTCCTAAGACTAGTGGATGCAGATATATATTTGGAAAAAAAGTTCTTTTAAAGATTTTATTTTGATTGGAAATGCAGATTTACAGAGAGAAAGATCTTCCATCTGCTGCTTCACTTCCCAAATAGCCACAATGATGCTCTGATTCTGTTTCCTAGGGGGTTGGGGAAGTATATTCTAAAGATACACTGGATTTCTAAATAACTAATAACAGTATCTATACACAGCTGTGCCAAAACAGCTTGAAATCATTCAACAGCCAGTCCTCTGAAAAGCAGATGAGTGTTGCAAGGCTTTGGATGTTTCTACTAAAGAGTATCTCAAGTGTTCTGCGTATTATGTGTGCTGCTTCATTATAGCTGCTGCAGGCTGACTGTCAGACTTACTGTGTGTAGGGTTGGCCCTGAAGGAATGGTTTGTGGATCAGGGCTGGAAGGCTGGCGGTCTGTCTCCTGCCATGTCAGGTGTGCTGCCCAGGGTGCGTGCTGAGTCGCTCTACTGAGCCGCCAATGCTTGCCTCCTCAGGAGAAGTCCTTGTGTTCCTGGACAGCCACTGCGAAGTCAATGTGATGTGGCTGCAGCCCTTGCTGGCGGTTATCCGTGAGGACCGGCACACCGTGGTGTGCCCCGTCATCGACATCATCAGTGCCGACACACTGGCCTACAGCTCGTCCCCTGTCGTGCGTGGAGGGTTCAACTGGGGCCTGCACTTCAAGTGGGATCTCGTTCCGCTTTCCGAGCAGGGAGGAGCAGAGGGCGCCACTGCACCTATTAAGTAAGATTTCTCTTTAATGTTTGAAAAGCTCCCACCTGTGCTTCCTTAAAAAGAACTACGTGGAAGAGCCTTTCCCTCCTAAGGAGCACGAGTGTTAACTTCATCTGTCCATCAGAAAGTTTGAGTCTTTACTGGATTTTTGTGTGTCTGCCGAATCCTAAGGAAGTGTGTGGATATGAGTTTGTGCCCTCAAGGACTTACAGTCTTGTCATAAAGACAAGTGAGCTCATCCATGCGCTGAGGTAGCTGCAGACTGGCAGTCTGCGGGAGCACCTTGTGTGCTGTGTCTGTGTGCCACCGTCTGTGGCAGCGGGCACCTGTGCACTCTCACTTGACCATCCCGTATCTGAAACGCTAGGGGCCAGAGTGTTTTGAACTTGGGATTTCTGTTTCTCAGATTTTTGAAATAGAAACTCAAGACAAAACACTAAATCCATTTTTGCTTCCTGTGCATATTGTACACACGACTTAGCAGTGACTTTATGTAATATCTTTAGTGTGCGTGCCTTTTGACTGTAACTCATCACATGCCATCATGTGTGGCATTTTTCACGGAGAGCATTATATTGATTCTCTTGGATTTTCAGATTAGAGATGCCCAGCTTGTAGTGTGAACAGTGCTGTGAGGGATGCTAATACAAGACTCTTCTTCAACTGGGGTTAGAGGAATGGATTCCATTCTTACCAAGACGTAGTTTGTTTCTGTTTTATTTTTTAAAGTTCTTGAATCTACTTTTTAAAAACCTAAAGAACATGCATCAAGAGTGTGTGTGTGAGCAAGCATTAAGTATATGTACAAGGTATACATTATGTGCAAGCACACACAATGTGATAAAGGATTTACAGTGTGAGCACCAGTGTAAGTTCTGCCCTTGTCACAGAAACCCCGTGAGCTTCTGTTCCTGGCCCAGCCCTGACATTGTCCTCACTCCTCTGGATGGCTCTGGCGCCTGCTGCGCCTGAGTCTGTAAACTCAGCATTTTGTGCTACTGATTTTAAAGATTCTGTGTGCCTCTGAACCCATGTGGGAGATCCAGAAGAAGCTTCTGGCTCCTGTCTTTGGATTGGCTCAGCTCTGACCATGGCAGGCATTTGGGGAGTGAACCAGTGGATGGAGGATCTTTTGGTCTCTTCTGTAAATCTGCTTTTCCAATAAAAATAAAACTAATCTTAGAAAATTTAGAGTATAATATAATATGATCCCCTACCTCTTCTTTCTCTCCAGAGACAATTCTTTTAAAAAGACTTATTTATTTTCTTTGAAAGGCTGAATTAGAGATTGGAAGAGAGAGAATCTTCATCTACTGGTTCACTCCCCAAATGGCTATAAGGACCAGGTTGGCCAAACCGAAGCTAGAAGCTAGGAACTCCGGTCCTGGTCTCCCATGTGGATCACAGGGCCCAAAAAGGTCAGGTCATGTTCTGCTCTTCTCCCATGCGCTTTAGCAAGATCTTGGATTGGAACTGGAGCAAGCACAGCTCAGATTGATGCTCATAGGTGGCAGCTTAACACAGGTGCTATGACCCAGCCTGGCATAGCCTGCCTGCTGTCCCAGCTGTCACTGGCGGGTGTTCCAGCCTAGCCCAACTCGGCATGACCCACACCCTGTCCTGGCTCTTGTGATCCCCAGTGGGAGCTGCAGCCTGGTAAGGAAGTTTCCCAAGTTCTGCAGTCAGCCGTGGCTGGGGCATGGAACCCTCTTCTGAGCACCAGTGAGGGCACATAGCAGCTGGCAGCCTGGGCGGAGGGATTCTGTCTAAAGTTTTGAAGGAGTTGCAGGGGTTCCCGTGGTTGAAATGGAGTAGCTAAGATGGAAGCAGTGCCAACTTCAAGTCTAGCAGAAACAGAAGCAGGCCCTCTGTGTTGGCAAAGGGGCATCGTGTCCTGGTGGTATCAGCCTGAAGTCTGGCAGGGGGCGTGGGGCCCTGGGACCTCAGCCCCGGGTTTCTGTGCAAGGTCTTAGCCCCCAAGTACCTTGTACTTTCCCAAGCCGATCATTCCTGTTGGGGTTGTGCTGGTGGGGCTTGGGGAAGGCTGAGCAGGGCAGTCTCGTGAACACCTCTGCTCTGCTGCTGAGGCTCAGCCAAAGCCCACAGCTCACACTCTCCCTGGGTGCCTCTGCTGAGGTGGACTCATGGCCTGTGGCCACTGCAGGTCACCACAGCTGATGCCTGGCTAGGGGAGAAGGCCAGCTCCCTGGGTCCTCTGCCCTCTGCGTGGCCTTGGAGCAGGCGCAGAGGCTCCCTCTGCAAGCATCAAGCTAGTGACGGGGCTGTACTACCTGCCTGGTGTTCCATCTTGGCCTGCTGCTGAGGTTCAAGGCCGCCTGGGCTCTCCTCCAGTCCTTCCGCCCTGAGGCCGAGTCTTACACTTGGCTGTCTGCTCCGGCTTATGGGAGGAGCCATAAAGGCAATGCCCTGGCTCTGCAAGCTGACACTAGACTGGGTCACACTGACTCTTGGAACTATAGGGCCCTGAGTTGTTCCTGGTGCATGGCAGGCCCATCTGAGACAGGCAGTGATGCAGGCTGAAATCCCGGTTCATTCTACTCATGAGCAGGCTTGTGCTGGTAGCAGCGATGATCTACATGCTCTTTCTACTAGGGGGCTGGCTTGGGGAAAGGGGCATGTAGTCTCTGGTGCTGGGTACCATGGCAGGACGGGGCCTGG
The DNA here is from genome assembly GCF_017591425.1 of Ochotona curzoniae. Classification (NCBI taxonomy): domain Eukaryota; kingdom Metazoa; phylum Chordata; class Mammalia; order Lagomorpha; family Ochotonidae; genus Ochotona; species Ochotona curzoniae. The sequence continues at coordinate 19,496,273 of NW_024467095.1, read as the reverse complement.
GTGCCGGGGCAGGACGGGGCCTGGGTACCATGGCAGGATGGGGCCTGGGTACCGGGGCAAGGTGGGGCCTGGGTGCCGGGGCAGGACAGGGCCTGGGTGCCGAGGCAGGACAGGGCCCAGGCTCCAGGCAGAGCTCTGAGTGCTTTGCTTTCCGACTCCCTTCCTGCTCACCAGCAGCCCAAGGTGGCGGGATTGCTGGAGGCAGTCACTTGAGCTCTTGCAGGCTGTGGGTGTTTGCACAGGTGCATGGGGACCCGACACTGGGCTTCATGAAGTAAGTGTGGCACTAGGGTTCAAGCCTGAGGTCTGGACCTCATCCCTATCCCACAAGCAGACAAAGTCTGGCTGCACGGCTCGGAGCCCAGGAGGGACAGTGCGGTTCACTCCTTCCTGTTTATTCATTGTTTTCTTATGCTTCTAGAACCAGGTGCTCTGGTCTCTGCCCAGCTTCCTCAGCCCTCAGGAAGGGGGCTTGGCACCTGACCTGCTGTTGAGTTGGTGTCTCTGAAGGAGCCGCTCCCTGGAGGGCTGCCCCGCCCTCTAGGATCTTCCTTTAGGGTCACTCTATTCCAGCTGTCCTGGCGAGCTTGCTCTCATTCTGACTGCTGAACACTGCTGGGGGTTTTCTTTAGCTGGGCCTTCTAGTGAGTGCTCCTCTGTTGCCCTGGCAGCGCTCGCAGGGCACCACACTGCTGAGTGCTCCTCTGTTGCCCTGGCAGCGCTCGCAGGGCACCACGCTGCTGAGTGCTCCTCTGTTGCCCTGGCAGTGCTCGCAGGGCACCACGCTGCTGAGGATTACTTTACTCAGTCTGCAGCAGGAGCTGCGGGTGCTTCAGCATCCACGCCTCAGTCAGGAACTGTCTAGCTTCTGTCAGTGAAGAAGACAGCATCACTCTTTTCTTTCTTGCAAGATAAATTTGGATTTTCTTTCTTTTTTTTTTGAGATTTATTTTATTTGAAAGTCAGATACACAGAGAGGAGGAGAGACAGAGAGGAAGATCTTCTATCCGTTCTGCTGATTCACTCCCCAAGTGAGCGCAATGGCCGGAGCTGCGCTGAGCCAAAGCCAGAAGCCCAAAGCCTTTTACGGGTCTGCCACGCGGGTGTAGGGTCCCAAGGTTTGGGCCGCCCTCGACTGCCTTCCCAGGCCTCAAGCAGGGAGCTGGATGGAAAGTGGGCTGCCGGGATTAGAACCAGCACCCATATGGGATCCTGGTGTATGCAAGGCAAGGACCTTAGCTGCTAGGCTACCACACTGGGCCCATAAACTTGGATTTTCATTAGCTGCTTGAATTTCTTTCTTTTCATCCCTCCTTCTTTCTTTCTTCCTCTCCTCTCTTTCCCCCCCTTTTTCCTCCCTTCCTCCCATTTTTCCTTCCTGGGAAATTACAAAGACACAGAATCTTTGATGCACTGCTTCACTCCTCAGATGGCTGCAGTGGCCGTAACTAGCCATGCCGAAGCCAGTAGCCCAGAACCCCACCTGAGTCTCCCGTGTGGGCGGCGGGAGCCCAAGCACCCAGGCCATCTCTTGACAGCTTTCTGGATCTGAAGCAGAGCTGATGAGACTCACACAGAACATGGCTTTCTAAATGGCAGCTGGATCCACTGTACCCAGTGCGTGTCCCCAGAATCCTTTTTATCCCCGTGACTCTGTTAGAATTCCGAGGGAATTACATAATTCATTTCAGGTTTCTAACAAACAGTTACAGTAAGAAAAGTAACCTTCATATGTCACAGTGAGCATGTCGATTTCAGCTGTGTGGCCCAGCTCATTCCATCATAGATAAAATATGTAACAGGTAATCTTGTTTTTTTAAGGTCCGAGACTATCCTGAATTGTCTTTAAGCAAAAATACTGGGTAAGGTGGCAGTGTAGGGCAGTGCAGTAACTGCGTCCTTTCCCAGGTCGCCCACGATGGCTGGAGGGTTATTCGCCATGGACAGACTCTACTTCAACGAGCTTGGACAGTACGACAGCGGCATGGACATCTGGGGAGGAGAAAACTTGGAAATATCATTTCGGGTAATTTTATTTTTTGGCATACCAGTTATTTTTATGTAATGGAGTATATATTCCTTATATATTTTCTGTGCTTACATATTTTCTATAAAGTGATTATCTTTGTTGACAAATTGTGCTTAATGAATGATACTTTACCGTAATCTGTGATGGATAATAGCTACTAAAAATGCAAAAGTATGTAAGACATATGTTTGTTTTATAATTTTTAAAGTTTGGTTGTAAAGAATGATTGATAATTAACTCAGGAAGTTTTACATATATGTTTAATCTCTTTCTTTGTTCTGTCAGTCTGTTAACTTTAATGGAACCACTAGATGTAGGTAGGTAGGATGAACACGTTTGCCTGTTTGCCTGCGACCATCGGTGCCCGTCTGTCCTGGCAGAGTCGGATCGCCTCCCTGTCAGGAGCGTGCTCAGCTTGATGCTGAGCTACGCCGTCACCCTATTGTGGCTGCACATTCGGGCACTTTTCAGTCTGAGGAAAAGAATTCACCTTTTATAAATTCCCCTTTCTTCAGTCTCTTCTCCAGTGTCTGAGGTTGAGGAGATGGCAGGATGGGTGGGGTCAGTGGGGACAAGGCAGAGGGGGGACACAGGAGAGCTGGCATCTCCTTTGCAAGCCGATGCCCCATTTCTGCCCCCATCACTTCCTTGCCCTGCTAACGGAATCCTCAGTGTCTCCATAATGTTTGTACATGTGCCATTACGTATATTTGCCAAGTGTGTTGAAAGGCATAGTAGATGACAGTGGTTAAGTCTTTCCTTTAGATAAGGTAATTGTGTCCCACAATAATAAGCTGGCTGGGGTCGGCATGTGGCCTGGTAGTTATGGTGCCCAGCTTGAGTCCTGGCTCTGCTGATGTATTCCCTGGGAAGCAGCAGGTGGAGTTGAAGTGGTTGGATCCCTGCCGCCCATGTGGACTGAGTTCCAGGCTCTGGCCCCAGCCCAGCCCTGTGCACTGGGGATGTTTGGGGAGTGGTGGAGGAGCGCTCTGCCCCCCACACCCCATGCTCTAATAAATAACAACTTAAAAAGTTTTTAAAAGCATAATAGATAATCCTTATATCTTCTGTCCTTATGCTTAAAACAAACCAAAAAAAACTATAACTGTGTAGTCAAGGGGAAAATTTAGATGAGAACGAGTCTGTAAGGTCTCAGCCAGGTGCTTGTGCATATTTGATAAAGAGTGCACACGTGGTTAGAAATGCCTGCGACACCGAGAACAGTCCCTAGGATCAGATCCTGTGATCTGTTCAAGTGAAAAAGCATGGGAGGTACAGGTTAGATATGAGGTAGTAAATAGTGCATTTGTTTAGAATTTGATTCCTTTATAATTATAAAACCAATTAACCAATTTTTTTTTACTAAAAATATATCTGGCTTCTATCTGAATGTTTATTTATACTAAGATAAAATATCTTGCAAAGTTTCATAAAGAGTGGTTTTCTGAGGTTCATACACTGACTTGGCGTCTGTTAACAGTGTGAGATGTCTGTTAATACGTGTTTTTTTTCTGGCCAGATCTGGATGTGTGGAGGTAGACTCTTCATCATCCCTTGCTCTAGAGTAGGACACATTTTCCGGAAAAGGCGACCCTATGGATCTCCTGAAGGCCAAGACACCATGACCCACAACTCTCTGAGGCTGGCCCACGTCTGGCTGGACGAGTACAAGGTGAGGTCTCGAGTGGAGCAGGGCCTGCAGGCCGTGGACTGCTTTGGTGGTGGTTTTGCTCATGCAACCTGAAGCCTCTGCGCTCTTGGGCCTTGGCCGGCTTGTGCTCCACTTGCACATCAGCTCTCCCTCGGTTTGTTTCTCCCTGTCAAGCAGTGTTTCACTCCTTTTAGCTTTCCAGCGGCTTCTCTAGGAGGCCGTGCAGCCAGGCAGAGCTCTGCTTTGCTTTCCTTCTTCCTCCTGCTGCCCTTGACTGCACTGTGTGCAAGCCCCACTGCACAGCCACAAGAGGATGTCCTTGTTCCTTTCTGCCTTGGGCAGCGCGCGGGCTGTCCTTTGTAATAGCTTTGAGGTGAGCTTCACAAATCAGTCTTGGAATGTGCCTGCTGACTGTGCAGCTAAGTTGCCATTTCTGGACATAGCAGACAAATGGGATCCTGGAATAGGTGGCCTTTTCTGTCCGGCTGCTTGCACTGAGTAGGAGTTGGCCAGTTCGTCCCTCCTGCCCCATGCACGCACACTCACAGTGGAGCCATTCCTCACCTGCTGGCCAAGTGGCTTGTTCCCACTTCTGGCTGTTAATGGAGGATGCCGCTGTATTTGAGTCAGTTCAAAGTGAAACAGTTGTGGAGCACATGGTGTGTGCTGGGCTCTGCGTTTTGGAGATGAAAGAGGAGTACAGATGCATAATAATTTACCTCTCTGTGAGACAAATCTACACGGGGTAGCCAGTGCGTGCCGCAGGAATGAGGAGAGCGAAGCGACCAATGGGGAAGGAAGGTGGGGCCTCTGTGGTGCTGGTGGAGTGGTGCCCAGCTCCCCCCACCCCTCCTCCAGGCAGGGCTCCCTCAGGTCCGGCATCATGCGACCTTTGAATCATTTGTAATGTAGTTCCCAAAATATGGTCCCCAGGCTCCTGCCTTCCTGGCCGCCCATTCAGGAGACCTGCAGGTCACACCCACCTTGACAGATTAACCATGCTGACATTCCACTGCTGGTGCGGGGCGCTTAGTGGACACAGTTGCTGTCTTAGCATAATCAAGCTACGAGCAGCGTGTTCTCCTGGTCATTGCGTTACTCAGTACTACCCACGGTACTTCTGTTCAGCTGCCCACACAGACGGTAAGGGAAAAGCCAGGTGCTTGGGACTTTATGAGTTGAATGTGTCTGCAGTGCTAGGGTTCCAGATGAGCAGTGGGAGATGACCCAAGTGTTGGGGCACCTGCAGCCACATGAGACACAGATGGAGCTCCTGGCTCCGGCCTGGCCAGGCCCTGGCCACTGCCATGTTTTGGGACGTCAACAAGTGTGGAAGATCTCTTACTCTCCCTCTCTTACTGCAACTCTGCTTTTCAGACAATCTGTGAACAAGGAAAAGAAGAAAAAGCTAATTAAGATTGACTGATAAGGGGCTCGCACTATGGCGGGCAGGCTAATCCTCTGGTTGCAAGTGCCAGAATCCCATGTGGGCACCAGTTCTAGTCCTGGCTGTTCCACTGCTGATCCAGCTCTGTCCTTATGACCGGGGGAAGCAGTGGAGGTTGCCCTGCATCCACGTGGGACACCCAGAAAAGTTCTAGGCTCCAGCTTCAGATCAGCTCAGCTCTGGCTGTTGCGGCCATTTGGGAGTGTGAACCAATGAATGGAAGATTTCTCTCTCTCTGTAACTGTTACAAATAAGTTTTTAAAAAGTGATAAAGTAGCAAAAATAACTTTTACTAAATGTCAGTGTCTTTCTGGTATTATGTGTGTATGTGCTCACACAGAGGGCACTTGACTGCTTGTTGAAATGTAACAGCTGGTCTAAGGAAAAGGTCATGCAGTTGTTTGTGTGTTGAGTGTGCTATTTTCTAGAATGTTCTGTTTATGTAAAAAGAATGCCTGAATTCATAAGGTGTGGTCATGCATACTAGGGTACTTTTCTCAGAAAAGGGCCAAGTGATGAAAATACCAAGTAAGCATTTATTATAACTGATAAAATTCAACCTCTCAGGTGAAAAATACAATTTTTTAACAGGGTATCTTTTTTTAAAAAAAGATTTACTTATTTTTATTGGAAAGTCAGATATACAGAGAGGAGGAGAGACAGAGAGGAAGATCTTCCGGCCGATGATTCACTCCCCAAGTGAGCACAATCTATGCTGATCCAAAGCCAGGATCCAGGAACTTCTTCCGGGTATCCCACATGGGTGGAGGGTCCCAAGGCTTTGGGCCATCCTCCACTGCTTTCCCAGGCCACAAGCAGGGAGCTGGATGGGAAGTGGAGCAGCTGGGATTAGAACCAGCGCCCATATGGGATCCCGGCGCATTTAAGGTGAGGACTTTAGCCGGTAGGCCACGCCGCCGGGCCCTAGGGTATCTTTTTTTAAAACACTGTTCTTTCAAAGGCAGAATGACAAGAGGGACAGAGGTCTTCTTCTGCTCTTCCTCCCCCAGTGGCTGTGGTGGCCAGACTCAGGCCAGGAGCCAGGAACTCCACCTGGGTTTCCCAGATGAATGGCAGGGCCCTGGCGCTTGGGGCATCTACTGCTCCCTTCCCAGTGCATGCGCAGAGAGCTGGATTTGAAGCGAAGCAGTTGAGACTCAAACTGACCCTGTGATGTGGGCTGCTGGCGTCAACACTGGGTCTGAGCCCGTGCTCCATGATGCTGGTTGTAAACACTGGAATTTTGGAAAGCTTGACCCCAAGCTTGACTGTAGATCAGCTCATTTCTGATACAGTCAGTGACGCGTATGGATGTAGCTTTTAGATAACAGACAGTGAGATTTGTCAGTATTTGCAAGAACTAGGAGGGCCAGTGGTTTCAAGATAACTAACCCATGCTGTTACAACAATCTTGCATTCAGATGGCAGGGTAGGCAGATTACACGCAGCAGCCGGAACAGTCCGGATGGGGCTTATTTCATGTATTGAATTATGCTTGTAAAGTTACTGAGTTTTGTTTGAGAGAGTGATGCTTACCATATTTTTTAAATACTGTAACAGCTGTTTCCAGTTACATATTTTTATTGGACCATACTTTAGGAAATATTGTCAGCTAAGACAGTGTGTACCAATACATTACATGTAGGCAAGAGAATGACTTCTTTTAAGCAAACAACAAATTTGCAGAAATAGCAAATGCCAGCTATTCTGATGTTTTTGTTTTTCATTATAGTATTTTAATGGGTTAATAAGCAGTTTCAATTTATAATAATAAATATCACTAGATAAAACCAAGCAGGACCTCTTTGGACAAGTCATTAAGAATGTGGACTCATGAGGCTCAAGTTTGAGAATCACCATTCTCAGATATGACATATGATAGGCCTTCAACAGTCTATGAAAGTTTTGTATAATCATTAATTTAAAGATTTATTTGAAGGGTAGAGTTACAGGATGGTGGGAGAGGGGCGCACAAAAGGAGAGGGAGGGAGAGAGATAGAGAGATCTTCAGTCTGCTAGTTCACTCTCCAGGTGGCCACAGTGGCCTCTGCTGGACCTGATCGGAGCCGGGAGCTCCTTCTAGACCTCCCGTGTGGGTAACAGAAACCCAGGCGCTGTGCCATCTTCTGCTGTGTCTCCAGGCATCTTAGCAGGGAGCTGACCTGGAGGTAGAGCTGGGAATCACCAGCACTCACAGGGGATTCCATGTTTCTACAATCTTTGCTCTTGGCATGGCAGTTCAGTTTTATACATTTTTCCATTTCTGAATTTGGAATATGTCTTTCCTTCTTAAGGGTTTATTTATTCCAAAGGCAGAGTTACAGAAAGAGGGGAGAGACAGAGATCTTCCAGCCACTGGTTCACTGCTCAGATGGCTGCAGAGCTGGGGCTGAGCCAAGCTAAAACCAGGATCTTGGAACTTCCCTTGGGTCACCCAGTGGATAGCAGGGACCCAAGGACTTGTGCCAGCCTCTGCTGCTTTTCCCAGGCACGTTGGCAAGGAGCTGGATTGGAAGTGGAGCAGCTGGGACTGACCCAGCTCACCTGTGGGATGCTGGCACTGCGAGGCAGAAGCTTGCAGTGCTGTTCCACAGCAGCAGACTCGGGGTGTGACGTACAGACTGTGAACCTGCATTAAAAATTTCCATTGACATTTTCTGATACCATTAAGAAAATACATGAAAAGTAGCTTCTCATTTTCAGTTGTTCTTTAAACCTACTCAATTTTTAACAAAAGTTTTTTTTTTTTTCCCCTGCTAAACCAGGAGCAGTATTTTTCTTTAAGACCTGATTTGAAGACCAAAAGTTATGGAAATATCAGTGAACGTGTTGAGCTGAGGAAGAAGTTGGCCTGTCACTCATTTAAATGGTATTTGGACAATGTTTACCCAGAGATGCAGATTCCAGGGCCCAATGCCAAACCCCAGCAGCCTGTCTTCTTCAACAGAGAGCCAAAGCGCCCCAGAGTGCTGCAGCGTGGCAGGGTAGGAAGCCGTTCTGTCAATGCGTTTCATGAAAATTTAGCGGAAAAGTTGGAAATGTAAAAGCTATAACTGACTTTGTAAACTTAAACTCTAGATTTAACGGTAAGATTTTAGCTTGCTTTCCATTTTGTTCCTTTATTGAAGACTTTAGGAAGATCTCCTTGTAACTTTGTCTATAATGCCATCTCAAATATTTTTAAAAAATTTGCTTTTAATATCAACATCCTTTATCTGCTGGCATTAGAGAAGGTGACTTCTGCTGCAGGTTAGGCGACAGCTCCCAGCTCTGGGATCACACACACAGCTCGCAGGTGCAGAGTGGCAGTCTGAGAGACAGCGCTGACCTGTTTTTCTCCCTGTGTCCACCACCCCTTTTTTTGAGGGAAGCTTCATAGTTGTATTATTACACCTGAAATGCAGGGGTCTTGCCATGATGTCAGTCTTTCCCCTTGAATCATTCCTTTGAACTAGTGTTCTGTAAGCTGAGGACTGGACCTGCCATTTTAGTCTCCCCTACTTTTTGGGCCCTCTGATAGCCTCTTCCACAATGCCAGCTGTCCTTTAGTGGTCAGAAATAAGTGTAGAACTTTATCCCTCTTGTCCTCTGTGCTCTGCAAGGTGAAAAACAAAACAAACACCTGCCAAGCTGGTTATTTTGGTTTTCTCGTTAAGTAGAAAGAGTTCCTCGTGTATAACCATGTGCTGACTGACTGTGCTGTTCGTGGTGTGGCCTACGTATCTCAGCTTTGCAGTCCCCAACTTAGCATGTCATGTTTATGTGCTGTGTGTGTTTTTTTGTTCTATTTTGTTGGTTTCGTTTTCTTTATTTATTTATTAGAAAGGCAGAGTGAGAGCCAGGCCTCTCACCATGGGTTCACTCCTCAAGGGCCACGAGAGCCTGAGCTGTGCCAGGACAGCCTGGAGCCTCCCCTGTACCCATTCCCCCCACGTTCTAGAGGACAGGGAAAAAATTCTGTGTTTTCATTTTCTTCAGCCCCATAGGCTGTAGCAGATCAGTGGGCTTGTTTATTTGGCTCGTGTTACACTTGACACTGCCTGCACCTGGCTGTAAAAGTTGCTTGGTCCTTGTAATATGTATCCTGATGTTCCCATGACCAGGGACTGGGAGTTGGGAATAAAGAATGCCCACTACCTGCTTGTGGCCCGTGGACTCGCCCTCGGCAGCAGTGTCTCCGTGCTTCCTGCAGGAACTCCTCACCTCAGGCTGCGTGTGTTTGCTGTGCTCTCAGCGCTGTTCTCTGCTCTTACAGCTCTACCATTTGCAGACCAACAAGTGTCTGGTGGCTCAGGGCCGTCCAAGTCAGAAGGGCGGCCTGGTTGTGCTCAAGGCCTGTGACTATGGAGACCCCAATCAGGTGAGTGATGCTGGGCACACAGGCAGGCATCTGTGACCTCTCATCCCAGGGCTGACCCTAAAAGCAGCACAGACCGCGGCGCTCTCCTCCTGGTAGACTTGTCCTTTGTTCATTGTCCCAGTCGTGCTTTCAGATGTTATATGGGAAGAATTATGACTGAAAAACTGCGAGTTGCTGGAAGAGGCAAACCTAAACCTTAACCAAGACAAAGCAGCTTGCAGACTCTCATCTTTTTGTCGTTATGATTTATTCAAGGCGAGTCCCCCACTAGCAGGCAGGCCGTCTTTCTCCATACAGTCATCTGTCTCTAGGTATACCCCAAGACACATTTTCCCCTCAAATACATCATATCTCAACCACAAAAATGAAACTGCAAAGGCTAAACAAAGATAAATGAGATTTTCTTGTTCTTGCTCTAGTGCAAACATATCAGGTACAAGTTTTCATATCACATTTTTCTGATTTTTAGCAGGAATTGTTTAGCAGGAATCTGAAAGCAACTTCATTTTATTGGTATAAATTAGCTTCCATTTATGTATGTATACCTTAAGTTACGCTAAAATAGCTAAGAAAAAACTTCTCGATTCGGCACTGTAATTTCAAACTGTCTGATGAGGCAGCACTGGCCTTGCGGTGAGCTAAGCCCCTGGCCGCGGCGTCCCGAGTGTGGAGCCTAGGGTGTGTCCTGGAGGCGGGTGGAGTCCGTCACTCAAGTAAAAAAAACAGGCTTTGTAGGCATAGTAAGTGAAATGTTCCAAAATTAATGGATATTTATTTTGATATTTCTCAGAACATGTAATTGTTAGGAGTGATACAGATGTTGAAAACATGGCTGACAAAAGGAAGTTTGCATTTCTGGAAGGGAAGTGGGCAGTGTGTGCACCCTGATTAGAACTGGTGACATTTCAGTGGCGCAACAGGTCACGGTGGGATGAGATGGCTGAATTACCCAGCTACCTGTGGTGCTGGAACTGTTCCATGGCCAAGTGTATGTGGGTGTGGCTGCTTCCGTAAGGGCAGTCAGACCAGCAGTGTGCTTGCCCCGCCATGCTCCGCACACTGAAGGTGTTCAGCAGCTGCATGGGCCTGCTGGCGCCTGGACTATCAGGCACTAGCACTGTAGTCTGTTAGCCTGTGACTTTGATGAAGAGTTCTCCCTTCCTGTTAGTGGAAATCCTCACATCTGTTTTAGGGTGACAGGTGAGAACAGAAGAAAATGCATTTGTTTTGAATTTAGTGATGATGCCTGTTGGAGAATAGGTTGTTGTATTTTGGGCCTGTGTTTCTAAAAATCATCTTAAAGATGAAGACAAGTCTGAAAGCGCCTGTGCCCGAGGAGAGCTGCTTCTGGACAGTCAAGGTGAAGTGCGCCGGCTCGTAGCTGCACTGAGGACTAGGGGGAGCGCTCCGTCGCCTCCTGTGAGATGTGCACCAGCCACACACAGGCGGACTGCGTGGCAGTGACGGCCACGGAAGGAGGTCTGTGTCGTGATTGATGCCACTGGTTAGCTGAATGGAACCAGGCTGAACTACTGCTTCGATTTCTTCCCAGAAATCCCCTCTCCTCTGTGGAGTCATTCCACTTCAGACAGCTGATTTCTGCTTCCTTGCTGTGTCTGCTTTAAAACCAACCCGAACAAATCCGTTTTTGTTTTGCAGGATGCAAAGTGCTGTGCGTTTGTGTGCTCCAGTACTTAAAGCAAAACTTGTTTTTCTTCTCTTCTAGGTCTGGATTTATAATGAAGAACATGAATTGGTTTTAAATAACCTTTTGTGTCTAGACATGTCAGAGACTCGCTCATCAGACCCACCACGGCTCATGAAGTGCCATGGCTCTGGGGGGTCCCAGCAGTGGACCTTTGGGGTAAGGAGATGGGGTCACACCATGGAGGCTGTCCCCTGAGCAGCCAGCAGCCCCCTAGTCAGTTGAATGGCCATCTCTCTTCTGAATTCCCTCTGTACCATGTTCTTCCAGTAAACTGCACGCACATGCGTGTGTCTGTTTTATTTTGAAAGAGTGACAGATCTTCCATCTAGTGGTTTACTCCCCAACGGCCACAACTGGGCTAGACCAAAACCAGGAACCAGAAGCCTCATCCTGGTCTCCCCTCTGTGTGGCAGGGGCCAAAGCACCCAGGCCATCTTTTGCTGCTTTCCCAGATAATTAACAGGGAGTGCGGTTGGAAGTGGAGCGACTGGGACTTGAACCAGCGCCCATATGGGATGCTGGCAGCTTTCCTTGTGCACCACAGAGATGCCCCCTTCCCCTTTTTAAAGGGTTATTTACTTATTTGGAACCCAGTGAAAGAGAGAGGGTGAAACACAGAACTATTTAAATAAATGATGGTACTTCTTTCCTTGCTACTTACTTCTTTGTTTCCCCCGCCAGAAAAATAACCGGCTGTATCAGGTGTCTGTTGGACAGTGCCTGCGAGCGATGGATCCACTGGGACAGAAAGGCTCCGTTGCCATGGCGATCTGTGATGGCTCCCCCTCACAACAGTGGCATTTGGAAGGTTAAGGTCCATGTTTGGGCCAGAAGGGTGATCCGCTGGGCGTTGCCTGCTCCGGCAAGGGAGCACCTCACTGCTGCGCAGATGCAGGCCAGCTGCTCTGGAGGGGGACTGTCCTCTCGGAGCCAGGTGACGGCAGGGGTGACAGAGACGGGAGCTGCGTGGGACCCTCTGTAGGTGCAGAGGTCATTTCTGAGCTGCTTTTAAAGAATTCCATTTAGTGACCCGGAATATAGACATAATTCTGTAAGGAATTGATATAGGACAAAACCCAGGAAATGTACATTTCTGTTGAAATTTATTGATGTTTTTTAATCTGTGTAATGATGAAATTAGTTTGTATCTGATTAGGAGCTTATCATAATTTCCTTTCTTAGAAAACTTAGGGCATACTTAATTCTAGAATGTTCTTAATAGATAATTTAAAGACTGAATCTGTTACTTTTCAGGGGGCAAACCATTTATAAGACCATATTTAAGAGGCAGTTAACTTATAAATTATTTTTGATGAATTATGGTCCTGTCTACACTTAAAATAAAGGATCCTTTTGATTATTTAAGTAGGATCGTGTGTGTGTATGCTGTCTTACAGGGATACATAAGAAATACTCCTGGATTCAGCTTATGGACAGGTAAACTAATTAGCAGTTGCTAAATTGAGGGAAGAGTCCTGGGCTTTAGCTGGAGGTGTGTGACTCACTGTGTGACTCTGTCAAAGATGCTTCTCAACATGCAGGCTGCATCCTTAAGCAGATGGTTGGCTGTGGAATTCCAGATCTGTAGATGCCAAAATGCAAAAATAATATACATGGAGAGCAGAAAACGGCAGAATTATAACTGTAAAGCCAATAATATTGATAATCACATTAAATGTGATTGGATGCGAAACTGCATGATTCCAGTTAAAAAGGCAGAAATTGTTAGAATCAGATCAAACTATGCTTCCCAGCAGAAACTCATTTCACATATGAAGGCCCAAGTAGTTTAATAGAATGATGGGAAGGTATACAGAGACCTAACTCTGAGTGAGTACACTGGCATCTGGGGTTGATTTCAGAACAAAGAGTATTATGAATGATAAAGTAATTTCTTCATGACAACAGATTATTCATCAAGACGAAACGGTCTAGAAATGAGAACTTCAGAACCCGTGCCACTGGGGTGTGTGTGACAGAAGGGTCAGTGGCCCCTTGGGATGGTTATCGGAGTGCCTAGTTTGAAACCTGGCTCTTCCCAACCCTGGGGAGAGAGCAGGAACTAGAGCAAGTTCTTGGGGGGTCTGCCTCTCCCGACAGGGATCTGAAGGATCTTGGAGCTTCCGGTTTTGGCCTGGCCCAACCCTGACTATTGTAGGCGTTTGGGGAGTGACCTAACAGATGGAAGATCTCATTCAAACAAAATGAAAATATATAAAAGCAAATAGAAGATTCCAGATGCTGAGAAGAAATGGACACAAGCAAGAATGCCTGAAGAAAAAGGCAAGAGAAAAGCATTTTATAAGATTCAATATCCTTTTATGATTTAAAGAAGGTCTGAGCAAACTGCTTCTGGAAGGGAACACACATTAAAACGGGGGATATAACTTATAAACCAGCAGCCAGTACCAGACTGAGGGGGAAAAAGCTGAAAAGTATTTCCTCTCAGATCTGGACTAAGCTCTCTGCTTTCACCAGTCTTGCTCAGTTTAGTACTAGCCAGAAGAAATAGGAAGGACACAGAAGTAATGGACATCACCATTGGAAAGGAAGTTACGGTGTCCATGAAAAAACCTACACTCTGCCAAAACGCTGATAACTGATAAACCTATTCAGCAAAGTCACAGGACATAATCAAGCATTTTTTCTATATACCAATAACAATAAATCAAGAAGTGAACCCGTCAGGAAGAGTTTCAGGATGGTGGAATAGGGTGAGGACACGTTTGAACAGATGACTAGCCGAGGTGAAGCAGGAGAGACAGCAGAGAGCAGAGCTCCACTGGTGGCCTTGTGGCAAGGAGACAGTGAAAGGGTGGAAAAGGATGTTCCAGGTTAATGGAAAGGAAAGGCGAGCTGGTGTGGCCATTCTTAGATAGGAAGATTACGAAAAGAGGGCCCAGCACAATAGTGTAATGGTTAGGGTCCTCACCTTGAACGCCCCAGGATCTCATATGGGTGCTGGTTCTAATCCCGGCAGCCCCACTTCCCATCCAGCTCCCTGCCTGTGGCCTGGGAATGCAGTTGAGGACGGCCCAAAGCCTTGGGACCCTGCATCCATGTGGGATACCCGGAAGGAGGCTCCTGGCCTCGGACTGGCTCAGCTCCAGTCGTTGTGGCCGCTTGGGGAGTGAATCATCGGACGGAAGATCTTCCTCTCTGTCTCTCCTTGTCTCTGTATATCCAGCTTTCCAATAAAAAAATTAATTACATACCAAAAGAGATGAAGGAAGACACCACATTGAAATGTGTGAAAGGAACTTGCTAGGGACAGTGGTACAGGAGGTGCAGGCTCCCAGCCAAGCGCACGGGGCTGAGAAAGCAGAAAGAACACGCAACCAATGATGTTTTCCAAAAAACACATTTGCAGATTTTGTTTTCAAGAAATCACCAAAACAGACAAGAAAAAAGTTGCCCTTAATTAAAGCCTGTGTTACTCTGAATACAAGTCCAGTTAATTTGGGTAAAGAATGGTATTCTTGTCAGCAATGTGAGCTGAGATATTAGACTAAAATTCCTTCATGCCCCCCAGATTTTGAAATGCTGTGTGAAATTGTGCTTTACAAAAGCGTGCTTTGAATGCACTGTTAGAGGCTAGAGTTGTATAAAAATGTACAATTAACGAAATTGTTCTAAATACAATTTGTTTTCACTAGTATAGTTAAATTTGGGGGGAGGAATTAAACATTTAAATTTTACTACAAAAGAAAAAAGATACACAACAGCAAAACCACCCCAAGATGAGCAGGAAAACAGAAATAATTAACATAATGGAGGAAATAAAGCAACAAATCAAAGAGTTGGTTCTTTGAGAAAATTAACAAAATAGATTCCCCACTAGTCCAACTAACCAGAAATGGAGAAGCTATGAATCAACAGAATCAGAGACGACAAGGAAATCCAGCGGAAACCTCAGACACACAGGATAATCAGCGACTGTGTCAACAATCCGAAGGCCTAGAAGAACGAGAGATTTTGGTACATCCAATCAACCAAAACCAAATCAGGAGGTAATTATTAATCTAAATTGACCTATAATAAAACTGGAGATTGAATCAGTAATTAAATCCCAGATGACTTCACTGCTGAAATCTGCCAAACATTTCAAGAACTTCCCCAATCCTCCACAAACTGTTAGAAATGAAACAGAAAGGGAGGCAGTCCTTCCGAACTCTGTGAAGCCAGTATCACCTTAACACCAAAACCAGGAAGAGAAACAACAGAAAAAGAGAACTGCACACCGATATCCCTGACGAACAAAGATAAAAATCCTTAACAAAATACTCACCAACAGAGCACAACACCACATCACAGATCCTTCACCTGGCCCAGGTGAGGTTTGTCCCTGGCATGCTGGGATGGTTTAACATACGCAGATCAGTAAAAGCACAGAAGGCATTTGGTAAAATCCAATACCACTTCATGTTAAAGAAAAAACAAATAGGCACAGAAGGAACATTCTACAGCACAATCAAAACAATTCACAAAGAGCCAGTGCCGGCACGCTGCTAAATGGGGAGACTGGAAACTTTCCCACTAAGATGTGTAACTTGACAGGACGTCCACTCTCATCACTGCTGGCCAACCACAGCATTGCAGATCCTCGCTAGAGCTATTAGGCAGGGAAAAGAAATGAAAGGATTCCAATCAGAAACAAGGATTTAAAATTATCGACTATTGGAACTCATAAGAATTTGGCAGGGCAGCAGGATACAAAATTAATGAACATAAACTGATGGCCCTAGTATGAACAAATTCTCCGTGGCCGAGAAAGAAACAGTCCTCTTTAAAACAGCAGAGAAGAATCTTAAATAACTTACAATAAACTTAACCAAAAATGTGGGAAGACCTCTGTGATTAAAGAAATAGGAGGTGGCATTAAAACATGGAGAAAGTGACCGCATTCCTGGGTTGGCAGAATCAACATCAAAAATGTCCATATCGGGCCCGGCGTGGTGGCGCAGGTGGTTAAAGGTCCTCGCCTTGCACGCCCGGGATCCCATATGGGCGCCGGTTCTAACCCTGGCAGCCCCGCTTCCCTTCTAGCTCCCTGCCTGTGGCCTGGGAAAGCAGTCGAGGATGGCCCAAAGCTTTGGGAACCTGCACCCGCGTGGGAGACCCGGAAGAGGCTCCTGGCTTCGGATCGGCATAGTATCGGCCCGTTGCGCTCACTTGGGGAGTGAATCATTGGACGGAAGATCTTCCTCTCTGTCTCTTCTCTCTGTATATCCGCCTTTCCAATGAAGAAATAATAAAAATAAATCTTTAAAAAAAAAATGTCCATATCACCAAGAGTAACATACAGATCCACTGCGATCCCAGCCAGCAAATCCCGGAGCCTGTGCTGCTGTGTCGTGAAAAGTGAAAATTAAAAAAGAGTAAGGAATGCTACTCACAATAGGTACAACAATTTTACATATTTAGGAATAAATTTAACCAAAGAAATGAAACATCCACCAATGAAAATTTTAAAATGCTGGGGAAAGAAATCATCAAAGAAGTTAAAAATTATGTTCATACACTTAAAATGTTCATACTACCTAAGCATTCTACAAATTCAGTCAATCTCTAACAAAATATCAAAACATTCTTCACAGAATTACAGAACAATCCCCAAACTAATGTGGAGTAGTCCGGGGGCAGGCGGCGCACAGCGGTGAAGCTGAGGCAATACAATATCTGATTTCAAAGCATACTACACAACTATAGTAATAAAAACACAGGATGGATTAATGGGACAGAATAAGAAAGCCCAAGCCACACACAACTTTTTTTTTGGAAAGATTTTATTGGAAAGGCAGTTACAGCTGGGCTAGACCAGGCCAAGCCAACAGCATGAACTTCATTCAGATCGTCCTTGTGGTGGCAGAGGCTCAAGCACTTGTGCCATTTCCTGTTGCTTTCCCAAGGACCTGAGCAAGAAGCTGGATTAGAAGGGGAGCAGCCAAGACCTTGAACTGACACCCATATGGGATGCCAGCATTGTACATGCTGGCTTAACGACAGCAGTTCTGTGGCCAACAAATTGTTCAAAAGCTGCCAAGAACATACATTGGAGAAAGTATTGTCTTTCCAATAAATGGAGTTGACAAAGAATAAAGAATGAAAACTAGAACATTACTATAAAAATCAATCAACAATGGACCAAAGGGCCTGGCGTGGTAGCCTAGCAGCTAAGGTCCTCACCTTGTACATGCCAGGGTCCCATATGGGCATTGATTCATATCCTGGTAGCCCTGCTTCCCGTCCAGCTTCCTGTTTGTGGCAGTCGAGTACGGCCCCAAACCTTGGCACCCTGCACCCACATGGGAGACCCAGAAGAGGTTCTGAACTCCTGGCTTCAGGTTGGCTTGGCTCCGGCGGCCGCGGCCGGCTGGGAGTGAATCATCGGAGGGTGTGCCTGAGCAGACTGCAGAGGCCAGCTCAGGGACAGGGTCCCTGCCAGGCCAGGGGTGCCTCTCGCTTCTACAGGTCACCACCCACCCTGCCTCCTCTGGCTTTCCAGACCAAGCAAGTGCCTTGTAAACTCTGAGACAGTGGGGCAGAGGACCCCACTCGACGGCAGGTGGTCCGGCAGGCTCCGCAGCTGAACTGCCCACACCTCGGCGATGACTCCGAAATGACAAGTCAAACACGCTTTTCTCCTTCCTCTTCTAATGTGTAGAAAGACAGTTCTGTTTACGGCTAATGATATTTAACTTACCTTATGAGAGCACTTTCTTCAGAAGTCACCCACACGTTGGTTCTGAGTGTCTGTGTGTTTAAGCGTCAGATGCCTCCACGTCACGCTGGAGTGACTACATGGCTGTGGTGTCCCGGAGGAATTCATTTCTGAGGAGCTGCCTTTTCAAGAGAATACTTTGGAAAGTGTTGGCTAATTTACAATCTCCCATCGCTCCAAGTGACTGACCTCCAGTTAGGCAGGCAGTGAGGCCCTGACTTCCAGATGGGCTGCAGGGACTGAACAACTCCAGCCATCGCCTGTCGCCAGAAGTGCACGTCAGCAGGAAACCAGATCAGAAGCCGAGCTGGGCTCTCCCCTGCCCCGAATGTCTTCTCCAATGTAACCTTTTTGCCCTAAGATACCTTTTAAATTTTAAAAAATGAAATAGAATCCTTAGAAGAAAAAGATTAAGAGGGTAGGGCACAGTGCTGAAGGAGACATCGTTGTCTGCTGTCACAGAAATTTCACCATAGCCGCAAGGCACAGCTGTTAGCTATTGCAAGGGACACAAGCCACGTCTTACCAGCAAAGGGGCTGACGGCAGGAAGCTCAGAGGGACTGTGACAAAAGAATTTTATTTTGAAACACAGGAGTTAAAAAGTCAACCTACAGAACATCTTGCATTGCTACTTGCTTAGCTCGGTGCCTCTTCCTGGGCAGCCCAGGCTGTGCACAGCGCCCCACTGCACCAGCACAGGCTGAATGTCTCTGGGGAGGCACACTTGTCTCCTGGATTGCTCTTCTCTCTTGCCTTTGGGTTTCCTGCAGCTTCGGCCCCCTTTCAGACCACTGTTCCTCTGACACACACAAAATGCAAAAACCTTGGCCCACGTCCCTCCTTTGAGCAGACCCTCTGTGTTCCTCAGGTCTTAAGTGTTGTCTCCTTGGAGAACCTTCTCTTGACATCTCATTAAATTTCCGTTTAAAACTTCTCCCAGTTTTGTCCATTTCTAAGTTCATTCCACGACGCCAGGGATCCTGGGCCTCTCGCTGTGTCTTTAACGCCTTCAGGGGGGTGGGGGCGTTCAGCCAAGCTACCCGCAACCAATACAACTCATAACCCATACAGCTGACGGATACGTGACGTCCGGCCTGGTGGTGGGGGCGGCGCCCATTCTCTCGGGATCCTTGGAAGGTGGCAGTCAGCAGGTGGTGACACCCCACTCCACAGTCGACTGCAGGTGAGAGCAGAGGTAGCTAGGACCAGCCTTTTCTATCGTTAGCAGAGCAGTGAGGAGCTGGCCTCTGTTCCAAGGAAGTCTCTTCTCACGTGTCGAGATGGCACCAAGCCAGGCAGCGGCAGAACGCATCAACACGTGCCAACATCCCCGAGCCCTGAGCTGTCCCGACGCGGTCACAAACTCGGGGTGGTGCCAACATCCCCCAGCCCTGAGCCATGCCATCCCGACGCGGTCACAAGCTGGGGGTGGTGCACAAGCGCATTTAAAGTCCTGCTCCGTTCCCTCAAGAGGATGGGTACTTTGAGAATTTCTCAATGCAAGTTAAAAGCTTGTTATAAGGTGTTCATGAAGCCAAGGTTAATCTGTTTTAGGAGCTGCAGGAACTTCTGGCCCTCTGGGAAGTTTCTAAGCAACTCCTTTAAAATAAATATGTTCAAGAGAGTTGGTACAATGGAAATTTTTTCTTACACAAAGTCTAGAAAACAGTCTTGAAAAAAGCCAACCAAGAGAACAGATTCACCACTATAAAACAAAAACAGGTTCTGAACAAAGGAACAACAAACCAAGAATAACTTAATTTCACCTTGGTAGACAAAGAACCAAGGCCCCCTCTTTACTCAGCTGAAAGGGAGAGGCAGGTGTTGAGGTGACCCACAGGGACCGGCTCTGGAAAGGAACCGGGGTGCCCACGCCGCACAGTTCTGGAAGGTGTCGGCTGAGGCGCTCCAGCCACGACACCGAGTGGGGCCAACAAGAGACTTGGAGGCAGCTTTTATAGATGTAAAATATTTTATTTGTAAATGGTGATCTTCTAAATCTGTGTCCACAAATTCCAAAACCCATAACACTCTGTATACTTCAAAAAATTCAATTTTTGTCAACATTAGATACTATTATACAGAACAGAAAACAACAAAAACCCGGTAGGACCAATACTGGTAGGATGTCAGAATATTGTACAAGAGAAGAAAAATATTCAAGAAACAAATTTCATACAGCTATTTATCAAGAGAAAAATATATACAATTGATTTATTCTGTAAGATAAAAATACATCATGCCATATACATTACGAGTTCAGAACTGCGTCACTGGATATACCAACAGCTTACAGTCCACTTGAATTGTGCACACAAAACTTCATTTTATACTTAGCCCGTGAAGTGTCAGTACCAGAATTTTAAGTACAAAATAAAAAGCTAACCAGGTTCAAAATGCTGATTAAGTTTCTACAAGCAAACACAAAACAGTGTGTGTTTTCTTTTTATTAAAGAAATGTAAACAAACAGTTCCTACAAACACATTTTAAAATTACATCTTCCAAAAACCCTATTGCGGAGTCCTGCAGCTGCAAGCATAATCACATCTCTCTCTCGTTTTTAAAACCTTTTTCAAATTTTTGTGTTAAATAGAAGGCTAAGGAGTTAGGTTTAGGTTCCTGCTACATGATTCTATTATGTTTACATGATTCTTTGTGGCCTGAAACAAAGTTCTAATCAAAACTACATTTGCTGAAGAAAAAATTCAGCTCCATTTGGGTGTCTCTGTAAGCAGTTATTCACAGTTATCACAAATTGTAAGCACAAAAAAACCTGACTCAAGAAGTAGGGATGCAACAATATAATATGAAAAAATTAGTTTAAATTACCAAAACAGCTATAAAAATTGTAATCATAGCATACACTCTTTTGTCAGAAGTAAGGTGTATAAAACAATTAAGTACTAATAGACGGTAGTTTCCAAAAAACCCCAAACACTCTAGGTTGAAATTTTGGTTATTACATAATGATAATGGCATATTTAATAACAAAAATTATATTGTGACATCCCTAAGGACATTTTATAAGCACCCGAGCTGCTGCGGAGCCTGGTAGCATTTGGTCAATAACTATTTTTATACTGTATTTTTTCTCAAAATATTTACACATTTGTACAAAGTAACAGGATTTGTTAGTTCTGCAGGTAACAGCAGCAGCTTGGCTTTCTTCTAACTTTTATTTAAAAATAGCTTCATTCACTTATTCAATAATAAATACAAAAAGTTTCTCTTATTTTACAGAAATCAAAAACTACAATAAACTGACTCATGGAATCAAGTATTTAAATGTATTTTAGTGCAAGTTATTGTCCCTTAGCTCTATCCCTAAGGAAGTCATTTCAGTACATTCCTTGTTCAGTGGTGTCTACTTTATTTAAAAACATCTTTAAGTTAGAGGGCCTGCCCCTTTCACTAAGGCCGTGGCCAGCACACTGGACATCCCCTGTCGCTGGTGAAATCAGTCTTACATTCATAGGAAGGCCCCTGCCTTGCCGCAGGGCAGCCATCGGCTCTTTTCCCCAGTCAAAGTTTCTTCTTAGTGAGATTAACAAAACAAAACCAAACCCACCCACAAGGAAAAAAAATAAACAAAAAGAAAAAGAAATAGAAAAAAAAGCAAAAGTGCTGGACCATTCTGCAGTTCTGTTCCACCTCAGCTGCTTCAGGAAAGCCTCTCACCCGCAGCGCTGAGGCAAGCACAGCTCCCAGAAACGAGTTTTCAAAAAGTCACACAACAGAAAACAAAAACATTTTTCTGTCTGCAAAATCCCAATGGTGTGTTGAATTGCCTCTTCCTAGGGACAAGCCGCCTGCTGAGCAGCAAGGAATGCGTTCAGTTCATCCACTTCCGGCAGTTCACTGCTCCACAGTGACACGGAATCTTGTGCT
Source organism: Ochotona curzoniae (assembly GCF_017591425.1). Classification (NCBI taxonomy): domain Eukaryota; kingdom Metazoa; phylum Chordata; class Mammalia; order Lagomorpha; family Ochotonidae; genus Ochotona; species Ochotona curzoniae. Next base: position 19,474,467 of record NW_024467095.1, on the reverse strand, counting down.
GGTCATCTTCAAAGTCAAACTTATAGTCATAGCAGAGCTGCCCATGGCAAAGACAGAGTGTAAGAAAGGGAGGAGGGGTAGGGAAGGACCGAGCTTCTGCCACCTGTCCCCGCATATTTCAAACTCAGCAAAATGCTGTCATTGGAAGACTTGACCTGTGGCAGTCCCACAGGACCCTGGGGGCAACCTTGAAATAAAGGCAAAGAAACTGACAGGATTGTACTTTCACAGAAGAAATGGAGAAGTGTTTTAAGCTTTGCATCAGATCTGAGAGGCTGCCCCCAACGGGCGCACTGGCACAGCACGGGGACAAAGCTCCCTGGCTTGCCCAGAGCGACCGATGCTCAGTTCGGGCAGACAGAAACACTGTTTTTCCTCTATCACTTTTCTTAAGTTGGTATCGAAAGACTTTCACTGTTTAGGAATTAAAAAACTGTTATCTCAGACTAACCCTTCTCTCAAGGTGGGTGGGAACCTGTGTGATTTCCATGGGGAGCTTCACCCCTCTTATCTCAAGCTGTCCCCCTGCAACTGGGAGACCCCTGAAAAATCTGCACTGTATAATCAGGTGGAGGACCAGCACTTTCTGGAATCTTCTCTAATTCTGGTATTCAGGACACTACTTGGAAAGACTGGCCACAGAGCATGGGCAGGAAGCATTTACTTAGAATAGCTGCCCTGCGTGATTCTGCTGGTACCTTTCATTGGCTATCTGCCTGGTTCTGTGAGGAACGACCTTTCCTTCTATACAAGGTTGAGGTCAAAGGTGATTAAATGGCTGCTTCGGACACTCCGGTAAGGAGGCAGAGGCACCTGGGATCTGCCTTGATGGCCATGGTGCCCTCTTCTGGCTCCTGGTGCCTCCCTGGGGCTCTCATACACTGTGTCTGCGTGGTTACCCTTGAGTCTTTCCGGGTTGAAAGAGGAGATTCCCCGATAAGTGACCCAAACTGCAGTATAACCCCACGAGCTACACTCACGAAGGGCCGGGGGCCCAACATAGTAAAAAGGTTCCGGTTCCTCATCCCTGAATGGGCCAAGTATCCCTGTAGAGAGCAACACGACTTAGCAGGTGCTTCTCCACAGACGGAGGTGCCTAGGCCAGGGTCGTTTATGCAAGGCAACACTCAGGAAAGGTGAGGTGATCCACACCAACAATTACCTAAAGGTGAAATGCTAAACCAAAGTCATCGTATGAGAGCAAAGAGACAAATTTCAAATTCAGTATTCAGCATTCTGAAGACAAAACAAAAGCAAAAACAGTAACAACAACAGCAACAAACTGAACATCTACTGGTGTGAAACTCTTCTAAGCTTATACTGACCACTAATGTGAATGAGAAATCTGGGGGCATAGGGCCCCCCCGAATGTGCTGCCCACTGCCATTCCAATGACAGCAAAAGCAGGCAATGACTCCACGATGCTCCTCAAACATGACCATAACCTCGGAAGAGAAGCATGCTGGGAACCGTGGTTGGGTTAAGGGACTGAAGAGGCTCTAACGCATTCACAGACGGTGACATGGAAATGCTGGTTGTGAGGAACAAAATCAACAAGGAAGTTGATATTCAACATTGTCGAAGCTGCCACATGGCAGAAGGTGAAGGTATTTGGATGCCAGAAGGATGATGGAGTGGGAAAATCTGGCCTCCCAAGAAGACTTTTTTGATGTTGTTTAAGAAAGTCGAACAAGGCCCCAGTGTCAAGGCGTGAACGGCTGCACAGCGAGGCACAGCCCGGGCTCGCTCTTACCTCCTCCCCTTTCTGGATTCTGCGGTTGGAGCTGATGATGATCTTGTGTCCTCTCTCGAAGGTTACCACTTCAGCCACACAGTTTGGTGCACAAGAGTGGTTGATGTATCTGCAAGCCATGTTAAGAAACCACTGTAAACAGCTGGCACGCTGGCATGCCCGACGAAGTCTTTTCTGTTAATTCCATTTCTATTTGTCCATTACAAACAGAACATGTATGAACACAAATTTTTAACAAAAATTCTTGTTGAAACTGGTTTGCTGTGAGTTTTACTCACTGCAAGGCTGTAAGGAAGAGGACCGTTCCTCAGCTTCACGGCTCTAGATGAGCCTGGGACACAAAAACTGTTTCGACCGGATTCCTCTCAGTCTTACCTTGCAGGCCCTCCTGTGAGCGTTGCATCAATCACGTGGTCATTATCCATGCGGAACATGTACACGCCACGATTCTACAAAGAAGGCAAGGAGCCGTCAGTGAGGTGCAGGTCCACAGGAAGAGCACCCTAAGGCGGCAGAGAACTCTACTGTTCTGATGATGCCACCTACTGGGCACGGGGAGCACTGAGTCAGGAAGCTACCCAACGCCAGGGCCACCAACTCACTGTGCAAATATCATCATCAACTTAAGATTAAACAGATGAGAGGGACAGGAGAAAAATGGAAAACATGACAAAGATGACTACTGTTCAACAGTGACCACAGCCCTGCAGGGTGGCCGGGCGGCACGGGGGCTGCATGGGCGGCATGGGGGCGGCACGGGGGCACACAGGGGCAGCACAGGGGCGGCCGTGACGGCACGGGGGCACACCAGGGCGGCACGGGGGCGGCATGGGGTGGCCGTGACGGCGCAGACACTGACCTGAGACTCATAGAGCTTCTCCTTTCTGTTTGCCACTTCATTCCGAATGATCGTCCCGATATACTCAATGACCATCGTGTGCTTCTCGATGTCTCTAGCAGCGTACAGGCCCAGGCCCTGCGGCAACAAAGCGGACACACACACTTCAGCTCACGTCATTCACAGATGCCACCACTGGGTCGTCACAAAAGTCAGACTTCACAGTTTCATATAAACTTAAATGTGAAACACATTCTTTTCTGAAATGTAGGTATCTTACCACTCCCCATTACGCCATCACTACCTTCCCTGTGTCTGTCACTGAATTCTCGGGGACTGTTTAGGTCACGGCTTGAAGATGTTCTCAAAGTTCACATGCTCTCTCTTTCTCTCTCACTACATATGGAACAGGGACTGTTGGTGCAGTGAGTTCAGCCACTGCCTAGGATGCTGGCATCCCACATGGCTATCAGATTCTTGGCCTCTCCATTTCTGATCCAGAGCAAGACGGCCCAAGTCGATGGGGCTCCTGCGCCCTCGTCGGAGACCTAGATGAAGAACTTGGCTTCAGCCCGGCTCAGCCCTGACCACTGAGGCACTTTGGAGAGTGAATCAGCAGACGGAAGATCTCTCTCTATTGCCTTTCCTTGTCAAATGCTCTAAAGTAAATCTTGAAATAAGTCAATACAACGCTGAAACATCGTTTTCATCCAGAAGGTCACACTGCGTACGCTGGTGCCTGGCACACCACACCAGTCAGTTTCCAGCACTGCACACTCAGGAACAACATACTGAACCACACGTCTGGTCCTGTTTCAGGCTGCATTCTGGCGTTGAAAGCAAGAGGTGGGAGTGCAGGAAGGAAGATTACAGGCGCTGCCTGCAGAATTCCCCCTTCCTCATCAAGCCCCATCTTGAGACACAAGAAGAGGGAAAACCAATTTCAACAGACTCTAGTATGTGAATTGACTTAGGACTTGAAAAACTATCTATGCAGTTTACCCGTTTAACTTCAGATGTGATTCAGAAGCAAACGAACCAGAACAGGAAGGTCAGTATAATTTAAGCACAATCACATCAATGCAAGCAGTCCAAACAGATTCCTATATGGCTGAAATTTCCAACAGTAGTAATTGTGGTATTAAAATTCAATTTAGGGCCTGACACAGTGGCCTGGTGGTTAGAGTCCTCGCCTTGCACATGCTGGGATCCCATATGGGCGCCGGTTCATGTCTTGGCAGTCCTGCTTCCCATCCAGCTCCCTGCCTGTGGCCCGGGAAAGCAGTCGAGGACGGCCCAAAGCCTTGGGACCCTGCACCCGTGTGGGAGACCTGGAACAGGTTTCTGGCTCCTGGCTTTGGATCAGCTCAGCTCCGGTCGTTGGAACCGCTTGGGGAGTGAATTAGCAGATGGAAGATCTTTGTCTCTCCTTCTCTCTGTATATCTGCCTTTCCAATAAAAATAAATAAATCTTTAAACAAATAAATAGAGTTTAATGTCAATGGGTTTTTTTTTTTTTTTTACTGAATAACATCTGGTTATTCAAGAGGAGAAAACTGTCCCACATGAGAGAGCCAGTTTGCATTCCAGTTGCTCCATTCTTACTCCAGCTCCCAGCTAATGCACCTGGGAGAGCAGCAGATGGCCCAAGGATTCGTGTCTCTGTGCTTCTACGGGCCAGCCAGATGGAGTGCCTGCCTACTGGCTCTGCAGTCATGCAGGGAGTGCTCTACAAGGGACAAGATCGCTCCATTTTTCCCTGTGTCACTCTTTCAAATATAAAAGTCCTAAAAAAGTTAATTCTGTGTAAAAGACGGAGAGTCATAATTTTTTCATAATACATATTTTCCATGAACTTTCTGAAGAGTGCTCCTACAGTCCATGTTCTTCCCTGGGACTGGAACCTATGGGAAATCGGGACTGGCGAAGGGAACGTGCTAAGGGCACTGTATTTCCTGGAGAGCAGAGCAGCAGGGAAAATATCACATGGTGAAGCTTGTACAAAAGTAAATCTTAACTGCAGACATGAAAACCCACACCTTCATCACCAGTTAGGAATTGCAATTTTAGTCCATACTTCAGTCTGGCAAAAATATACTCTAAATGGGAAAAAGAGAACCAGTTTCATACACTGAAGAAATGTGCAGTTACTGCCTTTTTATTTACTTAGTTACTTATATGAAAGGCAGAGTTAGAGAGAGAGAGAGAGAGAGAGAGAGAGGAGAGAGAGAAAGAGAGAGAGAGAGAGAGAGAGTTCTTGCATCCATTGGTTCACTTCCCAAACGGTCCCTCTGGCTGGGGCTGGCCAGGCTGAAGCCAGCAGTCAAAGCTTTACCCAGGTCTCCCTCCTGGGCGCACTGGGCGTACTTGAGTTATCTACCCAGGCACATTGGCAGCGAGCTGGATGCCCAAGAAGGGTACCATATGGGATGCCAGTGTCACAAGCAGTGGTTTAGCCCGTTATGCCACAATGCCAGATTCAATTACTGCCTTCTTAGGCAAATTGAGGTAAAATAAGGGGAATATATACTTTTATAGAGGAATTTTACTTTTGAGTTTACAATCCAAAAGACTCAAACTACCAACTCATAAGGATAATACAAGGTTACTGATGGCAACGCTGTTTGGTATGAAGAAAAAGAAAATACATCAACAAAAGAAATCAGCAGTGGAAGGCATCGTAACACAGCAGTTACATATAACACAGCCGAGCTCCTTCACCGAACCAGCTGCACAACATGTGTGGGTCATGATTCATTCCATTTTCACGCATATACATTTATACATTTTAAAATGGTTAACATGGAATGACAAGAAATATGAAATCATTACTATGACTACCTGGCAGGTGGAAAACAGCGAGGCTGATGGAATAGATGGGAAAAAGGGACAAGGACAAAAACCCACACCTCTCCAGTGTTTCAAGTTAAAGATGAGAAGCAGAGCACAGACAGGCTTCCACCGTATCACAGTACTCAGCACCGGAGATGGACACAGAGCGAATTCACTACTTCAAAATGTTTAAATTGGAAAAGTAATTCAAGCAAAAGGTCAAGGGCAGAAAAGAAAGGGTTCTTTGCTTTATTTTTGCTTTTTTTCCCCTAATGCACAAGAAAGATCAGCATATAATTTGTAAATAGTCAAGGAAGCAAAATAGATGGGGAAAACATGACAGGACACTTGGTGTGCAGCCCAGCCATCAGGGCGCTTTCGAGAGCCCAGGGAGGCAGGTGTGAGCCCCCAGCCCTTTAAGCCTTAGGAAGTCCGCAGTGACATTCTGCTGCTAGCCTAGGGTACACTTGTGACAGTCCAGTTCTCAAGACCTAGTATTTTGCCTCTGGGTGCAAACAAAAAAGAACACACCCAGCGAGGAAGCCAGTAACTAAAAAGGCCTAAACGTAGATCTAATTTTGTGAAATACCCAAATATCAAAAATAGAAGATCCTAAAAACTTCTAGTGAAAAAGAAAATGGTTTCAAGAACCTGAATGTCAACAACTCAATGATGTATGCTGTAGTAACTGTCCCAGCCTCTGAGACGGGCTGAGGACTTCACTCACCTACAGGCGATGATACAGATTACAGCAGGGGTGGGAGTGGAAGCAGGGATTTCAGAGAACTGTTAGATGGAGGCAAAAAAAATCAACAGAACTGGATGATGCTTTGGATGTGGAGACTTTAATACGAGCACAATGAGAATAAGCAGCACTGTCGCTCATAAGGTCAGCCTTGTGGATAAGCAGGCTCAGGCTGGAGAAGTGTGATAACAGGAGAGCACCATCATTCTGTTCTGGGACGTCCCGAGTGAGATGCTGCATCGGCACTTGCCTATCTAGGTTTCCGGCTCAGCCAGGATAGACTGCAGATGTGAATTTAAATGCACATGGCCTTCGTCTAACCGTCTATCACAAACATGTGATCAGTTCCTGAAAAGGGAGCTGATCGAATAGAGGGAAGCTTCCAAAAAGTGGGGTACTTTTGAAAATATTGCTATTTGGGGCTATGCTGTAGCACAGGTTAAGCCACTGCCTGCAGCACCAGCACCCCAGGCCTCGCTGCTCCCTCTCCAGCGTGCCGAGGAAAGCAAAGATGGCCAAATGCTCGGGCATGAGCCACCCACATGGAAGACCCAGACGGAGCGACGACCCCCTGCTGTCAGTCTGGCCCAGACTTTTGTGAGTGAATCAGTGGGTGGAAAATCTCTCCTCTCTCTAACCTGACCTTCTAAATAAGTAAATAAATCCTAAATATGTAAATAAATATATTTATACTTTTCACAAGTGTCTGAAACAGCCCCGCTGAGCTTTCCACAAACAGTAAAAATACTATGCTAGCAGCTTCCCAAGAGTTCTCTTCAAGACTTAAGGATGTAGATACCAAAGGTCTGCTTTCCTTTTGGGGGAAACTGAACACCACACCCTAAGAGTAGAACTTAAAGTACTAACTTCACAAACTGACAGGATTGACAGAACGTAAAAAACGTGATCCCATGCTGCAGCTTTTGGAATGCCGTTTCACGCAGTGGTCAGGACACGAGCCCTTCGGACTCCTAGACGCCTAGATTCCACTCCCTCCCTTCCCAAAAACAAGGTATTTCCTCACCTGAATGCGAGACCGGGCCAGATACACGTTGGACTTCCATTCAGTCTTCATCTTCCGGTACTGCGATGACTTGGAGTGAACGAACTGCTTGCTGTAGGGCGCGCTCAGCTCCCCCGTGACCGTGCTCTGAAAGGACTTGGAGGCACTGGTGCTGTTCAGGGTGTGAGGCCTGGAGCAACGGGGCACCAACAGAGAAAGGAAGAACTGGAGATATCTCTGAAGGCAGCTTACACCCTGGTGAGTTCAAGTTCTGAAGACACAGCACACATGGAAAGCTGCCTAGCAGACAGAGTGGCTCCTTGCGGTAGTCAGGTGCGTACACAGCCGAGATGGCAGGGTTTGTAAGCAGCAGACAATTTAAGCACCAACAAAACGAAAATGACAAAAAAAAAAAAAAACCACAAAAACAAAAAAACACTGATATGCCTAGAAACCCTGGGCTGTACTATGTGAAGTTAAAACAAAATACCTTAACACAAACCTCTTGACATGGGCACTCATTTTAGGTTCAGAACGGGCACAACCTGTAGGGTTAACGGCAAGTGGGAGCTCCATGAGAGGGTTCCGGCCGTAGCGGAAGGTGTAGTTTTCACATGCCTCAACCCCAGGTAGCTGAAAGAAACACAAAGAGGCAGAAGGTAACCCACTGAGGGCCAAGGATAATCTCGAGCTTTCCAAAAAGGTCTTTTAAGTAACATGTTCATCCTACATTCAACTTTAAACAATACTTACTAAATCCTACAAAATTCTCCTTGAAGAAAAAGCTGAATCTAATATATATGCTTATATGACTTCAGGATCTGATTATTCCAACACTCACAAGCATTGGACAGAGTAATTCACAACTTTAGTTTTCCACTTGGATTAATGGCAATGAAATAATATTTATTCCTAAAATAAAATGTTTTCTTGAGGTATACTTGAAAAAAAAAAAAAAGAAATAATATTTATTCCTTTTCACTGTTTCTGAAAGAACAGATAGAGCCACAGGGGCGGAGGGAGTGTGTCCACCTGTCGGTTTGCTACCCAAATGCTGCCAACTGCAGGGCCAGGTCAGGCCGAAGCTGGGAGAGTGGAGTTCAGTCAGGGTCACCCAAGGGGGTGTCACTAGCTGCCTCGCAGTATATGGAAGAGCAGGAAGCTGGATCAGAAGCAGAGCAGCCAGGCCTAAAACTCAGGCTGCTGGCACTCTGACACAGCATGCAAGTGCCCCAGTGGAACACCTGCCTCGAAGCCAATTTACATCTCTGCAAAGAATTTTAAAATGAAAATTACTTAACTTAAAATCTGAAATTGGGGGCCTGGCACAATAGATTAGTGGCTAAATCCTTGCCTTGCAAGTGCCGGGATCCCATATGGGTGCTGGTCCATGTCCCAGCTGCTCCACTTCCCATCCAGCTCCCTGCTTGTGGCCTGGGAAAGCAGTGGAGGATGGCCCAAAGCCTTGGGATCCTGCACTCAAGTGGGAGACCCAGAGGAGTCTCCTGGCTCCGAATTGGGACAGCTTGGGCCGTTGTGGCAACTTGAGGAGTGAATCATCGGACAGATGATCTTCCTCTCTGTCTCTCCTCCCCTCTGTATACCTGAATTTCCAATAAAAATAAAATTGAAATTGGGCTGATGCACTGATAACTCGCTTATGGTGCCAACATCCAATATGGGTGCCAGTAAGCAGGTCAGCTGCTTTCTTTCAGATGCAGCTGGAAAGTGTCTAGTATAAGCAATGAAAAGCAAAACAACAGGGGCAGGTGTTAGGGATAGCAGTTAGGACACCATCCCAAGTGTCCATCCCTCTTCCCATTCGGGAGTGTGAGTTCAAGTCCCAGCCCCACTTCCCACCTGAGCTTTCTGCTTCTACATGCCATGGGGAGCAACAGGTGAAGGGTCAAGGATACGACCCTTGTCGCTGACATGGAAGAGTTCTAGGCTCCTGCTGGCCATCGAGGCCATTCGGGGAGTGGAGCAGCTCATGGAAGATCATGGGAGGATGGCCCAAGGCCTTGGGACCCGGCACCCATATGGGAGACGGGACCTGGATGAAGCTCCTGGATGTAAGCTTTGAACAGGCCCAACTCTGACTGTTGCAGCCATTTGGGGAGTGAACTAGCAAAATTCCTTTCGCTATGCCTCTTTCTCTCAGTAATTCTGACTTTATTTTAAAAAATTAAATGAAATCTAAACTTAATTAAAATACCCTTACTCATTTCTAATTTCTTTCTCTTTGAATATAACATGATGAGGTTAACACGTTTGATATCCTAGGAGCACAGGCAGTCACAGAAAGCATAGTTATCAAATTACTTATATGTTATGACTCTTTCCTATGAAGTCGTTTGTCTAGTCACACATCATTTAGGCACAGCTATTCGGAGTACTGTGTTCACTTATGTAAATTGTTAGACAGGCTCTTTTAAGCAAAAGGCAGCCCGAGATGTCAACGGGGCTGCCGCTGTGTCCTGCGAGGAGCACAGCCGTGGGCAGGAGCCCTTGGGTGCCAGGAGGCGGACACACCAACACTTGTAGAGAGGCTATGGTCCCTGCACCCCTTCAGTATAAAGGTGACGGACACAGTGCTGGGGGTCCTTGAGCCTTGGAAAGGAGACTGAAGTTTTTAAAGCTCCCTCACTGAGGGGACATTAGCATGTCCTGAGGTCCTGTTTTAAATGATCAACACCTTATTTTCATTAAAAGAAATAGGGGTTAGTTCATAGGCAATGGCATCTTTTGAGAAGTATCATATTATAAGCATATATTAAAGTGGTCACACTGAACTAGAAAAGCAAGTCTGAGTTTGGATTTTGACCAACATACTCACCGATTCGGCAATCCGTGCTACTGCTGAGACAGTTAAGCCAAATAGATCTTCTCCTTTTAAATACGCTGGGAAAAGTTGGAGCATTTCAGATTTTTTCCTTACACATGCCACAGGTTCCAAAATTTTATCCCAAACACCTACATAAGGACAAAAAAAAAAAAAAAGATAAACTTGCACTAACCTAAACAGAGGAAAACAGGATAAACAGCAAAAACAAAATTGGTAACCACTCACAAAGACATACTAATTGCCCCCCCCCCAAAAACCTGATGTGTAATAATCCAACAAATCTTTTTAATAAACCACAGCAATTTGTAATTTTTAAAAATTATTTGAGGGATAGGGAGACACTGAGAGCTCCCAATTTTTGGTTTACTACCCAAAACATTCTCCCACATGGATGGCAAAAAACAAGCATTCGAATTCTCACTCACTATCTTCCACAGTACACACCAACAAGAAGACAGAACTGGAACGCAAACCTTAATATGGGATTTGGGTATACCAGCAACATCTTAATTACTATGCCAAACAACTACCCTAACCCAGAAATACTGACATACAACATTTTTTAAGCTAATAAATAAACTCAGAGTAAACAGCTCTGTAGGGCACAAAAAACAGTGGTTCATACCTTTGGGTGATGTGTCACTTAAGACTAGGTCTTCGTGCCCTTGCTCCACAATCCTGATGAGAAACACGGGGCACCCATCTTTCTCTTCAATGGAACACAGATAGCGGCAACGCCGGTTGGCATAGCGTGTGCTCCAGTACAAGCGGCTAGCTTCATAGCCCACAGGGAAGAGTGCTTTAGTAGAGTGGAATGCTTGCATCTGCTGTGGGAGGAGCTGGCCAATTGTGTGGAAGATAAGGCTTCCAACACGAAAGGTGTGGTCACGTTCTCCTCGTTGCACGATGCTAGCAATTTGTCGTACCTCATCACGCTGAACATAGACCCTCCTGAAGACTGCAAAATAACTTAATTCTTGCTCATGAATTCCCTTTGGTTTGTGCATCGGGCAAAGCATAGTTTTGTCCTTAAAAAACATGCATTGTGCTTTAATGGCGCAAGTAAAGTGATAAATGTTGGTGCATCGAAATCTATGGCACCCACTGGTGGCTCCTGTCTTATGACAGAAGACACATTTCATCTGCAGGCCTCTCCTCAGTGCCAGCTCCACATTGATTAGGGCACCAGCCTGAGTCTCGTAGACCTCTGTGGACCACAAGGCACAGTTCAAGTGGACCCACAGATCCAAGTCAAGGTTGAGCAGTCTGGCTGGTCCATCTGTCAATCCATCTCCTTCTTCATGACAAAAGCAACACTTCCGATAGTCTTTAGGCACAGGATCAGGCTTCAGGGATGTGCCCAATTTCTTTAGAAATTCATCTATTTCTTCCTCACACGGAGGCTTAAATGTCCCCTTGGGAATTACAATGTGAATGCTCCATTTTTTCCATTTCATGCCCCTCCATTTTTTATTTAATGGTCTACAATCTTCAAACCCACCATGGACAGTTCTTACGCGAGGCTTTAATTTCACTGTAACTTTGAGCTCATCTGGCTTGGCCTCTACTTTGGCTGCTTCGAAGGCAGGAGGGAACATGATGGGAGGTGACGCGGGGGGAGAAGCTTTTTCTTGCAGCCGTGGGAGACAGTGCACATCTAAAGTGGAGATGTTGTTACTGTACTGATGAAAGGCCTTGGAAGGTGTTTCTCTCATTGGTGACTGTGGCAATGAAGGAATGGGTTCCTGGGTAATAAAAAGAAATCATCAACAAGAGTAACAACTCAGAAGCCCTATTTTGTTCTCATTAAAACAAACCAAGCAATATTGGTTGGACAAAGGCATGTGAGCTAGAAGGTGAAGCAAAGGGTCGATAAGTGATAAGGCTTCATGCAGAACAGAAGTCATTTCTGAACATAATGTGTTTAGGAATTGACAGAGTTCACAAGCGTAGGGCAATTTCTACAAAGCTGAAACACAGAAGCAGGATATTCTGCTCTGACATCTTCTTGGATGCCTTCCTTTCTAGCCATGATAAAGCCAGAAAAGTCAAGACTGACACAAGAGCTAACCTGGGTGCTGGTGAAGTCACTGCCAGCTACACCAGGATCCCATATTGGAGTGCCAGTTCAAGCCCTGGCGACTCCACTTCCAGTTCAGCTACTTGCTAATGTATACGGGAAGGCAGCAAAAGACTGCCCAAAAACTTGGGCCCCTGCCTTCACTGGGGTGATAGGTAATTTTTTTTTTTTTAAAGAGCTAATTTATACAAAGAAATAGTATTTCTTGTTTAATGAAATTAAGAATGGCAACATTACCTCCTAAGAACTAACCCCCACTCTAAAACTTCTACTATTCTCAGCTTAATAAACATAAATCTGAAACGGGAAGGCACCCCTGCCAACAAACAAATGATACCACCTTATCTCTGGATCCCTCCACCTGCTGACAGAGTTGATGGAGAAGCCCTAGAAGCTTCCTTCACCTGGAACACAGAGTAGCATAAACTAATCGCTAAGCCCCAAGGGTCCACTCTTCTCATAATATGGGTGGTTTGTGTCCTGGCTGCTTCCCTTCCAATCCAGTTCCCTGCTAACGGCATAGGAAAGCAGCAAAGGATGGCTTGACCTTACATCTACATAAGAGACTTGGGAAAAGCTCCTGGCTTCAAATGAGTTCAATTCTGGCGACTGTAGCTATATGGGGAGTGAATAAGCAGATGGAAGACACCTCTGTGCCTTTCTGTCACTCTCTCTTTCCCTCCCTCCCTCTCTGTCCTGCTCCTTCTCTGTACACATCTCTCTGTAATGCTGCCTTTCAAATAAAAATAAGTAAATCTTAAAAAATGGTGAAGAACTCTTCTGTGAGAGACACAAGTATAAGGAGAAATGAATGGCATTATTACGACAAAGGGAAAATTTTTCTTTAAAGTCTTATGTATAGAAATATACTACTTGTATAAAATAAATACTTATCTACAATTAAGTTGCATAAAACCAAGTACAGCAGACCTTTTCCATCATGATATGAGCAAAATACTTACTCTCAACATGCACAGGCTTAAACATTATTTAAATAATCTTAAATTTTAGGGTCTGCTTAGAATTTCTCAGCTCTGTGAGGTATGTGTCGGGGGGCGGGTGGGGGGGCGGTACACATCTGGTTTATAACATATGCCCAGAACAAAGAAACCACTCATTACATATTGTTGATAAGTTGAAACAGTCCTAATTATTTACCTTGCTTTCTGAGTTTTTTCCTTTTGAAGCTGATGAATAGAGAATAAAGCAGTTATTACTACAGAAAACAATGTCCTTCTCCCCTCTCCTGGAGCTGTCGTGAGTGTCCTGAAAGCCAGAGAAGTGAGGGCATCTCAGTAAATCATAACTTAAAGTATCTTACAAGTGCAAACATAGCTGCATTAATTTCAAAGAGTTTCAAGAAGTTCGTGGAAAATATATTATGAAAAAACTAAACACATGGATTTCAAAAACATTTTGTATCAAAATAACCTGACCGTGAAACATTTTTCCAACTTTTTAAAGTCCCCCTAGAATTTAGCATACAATAATTGCGCTACAGAGAAACTAAATGTATAAAAACAAACTGTATTGTCCATATTTTGCTTGATTTAAAAATGTGTTGAGTATTACAGCACAGAGGACTCAACTGCTGCCTGGGACTGTGGAACCCACCCTGCAGTGCTAGGACTGTGTACCCCACCCTGCAGTGCTAGGACTGTGAACCCCACACTGCAGTGATGGTTTGGTTCTGCTCCTGGTTCTTCTGCTCCCTCTGATGCTCCGAGGAAGGCAGCACATGATGGCCTAGGTATCAGATGTCTACTACCACCCGACACACGGGAGATACAGCTGGAGCTCCTGTCTCTGGCTTCAGCCTTACCCAACCCCGGAAACTAAGAACATTTAGGAAGTAAATGCAAGAGTGACTCATCTCATTCTGCATTTTAAATAAATAAAAATTGTAAAATTATTTATTTTTATTTGAGAGGCAGAATTGCACAGTGAAGAAGAGAGACAGAGATCTTCCATCTACTGGTTGACTCCTCCAAAGGCCAGGAGGTTCATCTGGGTCTCCCACATGGCTACATCAGTCCAAAGCATCCTTTGCCACCTTCATAGGCACATTAGCAGGGAGCTGGATTCAAACAGAGCAGCCAGGATGTGAACTGATGCCCATATGGGATGCTGGCACTGCAGGCAGAAGCTTAGACTGTCATATCAAGGTATTGGCACCTCAACAAATAAATCCTAAAAAAAGGTTAAATGTGTGGTCTCCATAAGAACTAACATGACAGTCTACAATAGCTGCTTCAAAGCCCAAGCACATGCATGTGGATGCGACTAAGAGTACCACTACAAATGAACATCCTATCAGACTGCCGGGAAGTACAACCTCTGCCTGACATGGCAGCAGACACTGTCAAAGACACAGTCACTGGACATGGCAGGGGGTGGAGTCATAAAAAGAACAGAAAGTACCTTGTTTGCTGAAGTCACATCTTTGAGAGATTTCCGCACACCGCTTCCAAGAATAACCACTTTACAGTAACAGCACCACTGCGGCCGGAGTGCTGTGCTGTCAGACTCCTTATATCCGGGAAGACCTAAAGACAATCAACTCTGCTTAGAAAATTCATAGATCACAACAGAGGTGATACATGGCACAAAACTACACTAGGTTAAGCTTTCATACCTTGGTTCATTAGTTCCACATACCTTAATAAAAGCTTTTATTTTCCAAACAATAATTACAAGGCATTAGGCATTACTGTTTGACATGGGCACAAGAAACGTCTCTATTCTCAAGCAGCTGAGAGGATGTTCAGAGTATGAAAGAACATAACAAAACCAAGTACACTAATATTCGGGCAAAGTAAGTCAGGGGAAAGACATTTCTGTTGCTTAAGGGTTAAAACAACACTAAAATGTCTAATGAAAGGTAAAGACAGACAGACAGAAAAACCATAAGTGTGAATGAGAGTCAAATAAAAACAGGAAAAGATCCAAGGTCAAGGTATAAATGCAAACAAGGACTCTGGGATCGGAAGGCTGGGGCCCACTTAGGCAGATTCACTCAAGGAGAGCATCAAAGCAAACAGGACCAGGAAGAACAGGAGTCATGGAAGAACCTGGAAGCCAATTTAAAAAACCCAACATGGACAATGTGGAAAAGGGTTCAACAATGAGAACTAAAGAACAACTAGGATGCAACAGAACAATGAAATGAATAAGCAAGGAAATGCTAAGGACATGCTTGTAACAGCACCAATGAGACATAAGGAGAGTGTTACCATGGTGGGATGCGGAAAAGTATAGTACTGCTCAGGGACATGGGGCCCAGCAGAGAGGGGACAGAGGACCAGCAGGCAGGTGTAGTGCTGCTCACAGAGACGGGGCCCAGCAGAGAGGGGACAGAGGACCAGCAGGCAGGTGTAGTGCTGCTCACAGAGACGGGGCCTAGCAGAGAGGGGACAGAGGACCAGCAGGCAGGTGTAGTGCTGCTCACAGAGATGGGGCCTAGCAGAGACTGGACAGGGGTCCCACAGGCAGGTGATGATGGAAAGCAGAGAATGGGGAAACAGAACACCTGCCTGTGCTCACTGGTTCCATGGGAAGCTGCAGAAGTATTGGACAAGGGAATACACAGACTCAATGGGGACTGCAAGGTAAGTGAGTCACATGCTTCTTCTCACTGTCTACGCAGGGGCTGGCACTTGCACAGTGGCAGGTGGTTGGAATGATATGTAACATACATACTAAAGTATTAAAGTATTAAAGGTCAGGTCACAGAACACTCAGAAAATTAATTTACTAAGGACTATATACAAACACGCTACTGCCACTACTTTTAAATTAAGATTTAAAAGACATCTTAACCTTTGGATCATGAATGCATTTGGGATTAACAATAAGTTCATAAGCTCACCATTGGTTGTTGGAGGAAACGGTGCATTAGGCTGCTTCAGCCGGTAGGGGCTTGCTAATCTGGGAGGGTGTGCAGATCCTGGCGGAGGCCCACGAAGTAATAAATGTTGTCGATACTCCACACCTGGGTTCACTCTGTGGCTGTTGACCAAACCCATGGGTGGAACATCTGGAGCATTACTAACCTCATAGCTGTTAGGAATCCGGACGTGAAGAAGGTCGGAAAAGGCAGCCACAACGCTGCTAATGTTCTAAAAGTGCAAGCACTGTGTTACTCAACCAAAAAGAAACAGTGACACAACAAAGCTTTAATCAACATTCTCTGAATGATATACCAACTAATATCAGGTGCTTAGAAACACACTAAACTATTTTAGTTCCCTTAATATCTGATCAGCAAAGGGACACACACAACTACAAGGGATAAGCCAGTGAGTCTGGTCCCCTTTCAGAGCTGGTAGGGACTTCTATTTATAAAGTCCACAAGAAACTTGAAATGTAATGCTCTGGCTGCATCTGGTCTCCAGTGAGATGTTACTCACCACAGAATTTAAAGTTTAAAAATGAATCTAAGGCCTGGCACAACTGCCTAGTGGATGAAGTCCTCACCTTGCATGCACTGGGATTCCATATGGTACTGGTTTGTGTCCTGGCGACACTGCTTTCCTGTTCAGCTCCCTGCTTATGGCCTGGGAAAGCAGTTGAGAATGGCCAAAAGTTTTGGGACACTGTACCCACATGGGAGTCCCAGAAAAAGCTCCTGGCTTCGGATTGGCTCAGCTCTAGCCATTACTGCTATGTGGGTGGTGAAACAGAGAACAGAAGATCTTCCTCTCTGAATATATGAATGTCCAATAAAAGTAATAAATCTTAAAATCATCATCATCATCACCACCATCATCTAAGGCCTGGCACAGCAGCCTAGTGACTAAAGCCCTCGCCTTGCATGCACCAGGATCCCAAATGGTGGCGGTTCTTGCCCCAGTTGCTCCACTTTCCATCCAGCTCCCTTCTTGTGGCCTGGGAAAGCAGAGGAGGATGGTCCAAAGCCTTGGGACCTTGCACCCACATGGGAGACCTGGAGGAGGCTCCTGGCTCCTAGCTTTGGATAGCTGTAGCTCTGGCTGCTGTGGCCACTGGGAGTAAAGCAGCAGACAGTAGATCTTTCTCTCTGTTAATCTGTCTTTCAAGTAAAAATAGATCTTTTACAAAAATGAATTTAGAATTTTCAGTAAAGTCTAGTGGTGGATATAAACAGATACTATCTAAAGAGCTTATTCTATTACTTCTACCAAATGTTCACTGGATAAAGTTTTTCTTTTCATTGTTTAATTTTCAACCACATGAACAGTTATAAAAATGTTTCAAAAGCAGACATTTTTAAATAAGCACTTGATATAGCCTGAGATTAACTTAGTACTTGATAATTCAAAATAGTCTGGATGTCTCTGATCTTTTAAACTTACTGATCCTGCTAATACCTTTCCTTGTAAACTACCTAACATGTCTGTAAAAATGAGGACACAGTTTACAGCATTAAAAACCAATTTCACTTTTTACCTCAGCAGCTGAAGGGTGTAAAGTAATTGCAACAGATATAAGGCCTGATCTGGGACCATTTGAGGAAGAAGCGAAAGGTGACGTAAAAAATAAAGTGCCTGGCTCAGTTTTGATGTCATTCCTTCTTGATTCTGAACCTTAAGAAGAAAAAAAAAAAAAAAAAGACAGGAAGAAAGGAATGTTAGTGGCTTTTCAAAATAAAAACATTAGCAGATTGGCTGTAAAGAGACACTCAGGCCAGGCATCGTGCTTACCTTTCCCCACAGTGCTGGGGAGAATTGGGATGATGGGGGAAGGCACTGGCTCTGGAGGCTCCTCCTTGACCAGTGACAGATCCGGGTACCTGCTCACTTCGACTCCAACCACGCTCTCAGGAGAGGAGGAGGGCACAAAACTGTCAGGACTGTCGCGGTCGGCACAGTGATCATGGATCCTGAGGGAAGAAGCAGCCCACTCTCAGAATGTGCAAATCCACCACTGTGGGCTTCCTGCGCCAACCCAGACGCTGCGTCTATGGAGGTGCAAGCTGGGCCCCCTGCAAGCCCCTATGCCAATCCAGACGCTGCATCTATGGAGGTGCAAGCTGGGCCCCCTGCAAGCCCCTATGCCAATCCAGACGCTGCATCTATGGAGGTGCAAGCTGGGCCCCCTGCAAGCCTCTACGCCAACCCAGACGCTGTGTCTATAGAGGTCCAAGCAGGGCCCCCTGGGCAACAGCAACAACATAAGTAACACAAGTTAGTTCAGGGCGAAACATGAAACAGCTAGCAGACTCCAAAGAAGAGATAGTAATTTGATGAAATAGGTATGAATCCTTTGGATGTAATAATCTAAGTAACAACTATGTATCTACTGAGAGATATTCCCAACCAGAAACTTCAGACTAGGAGTTTATATCGGATACAGTGGGTTAGGCTGTCACTTGTGACATGGGCATCCTATATACTGGACAGGAGGAGGTGGAGGGGGCCAAGACGCTACCCACCAATCAACAAGGAAAAGGAGAGGAAGAGTGCCCAAGCACGTGGGCCCCTACTACCCATGTAGGAGAACAGGATGGAAGCCCTGGCTCCTGGCTTTTGTGCACATTTGGAGAATGAACCAGCAGATACAAGGTTTTTCTCTCTGTCTCCCTTTCTGTCACTCTGTCTTTGAAAAAAAAATAATAAACAACTCTTAAAAACACATTTCTAAGGCTAAAGGATACAAAACAGTTCTAAAATCATGGACAGGACAGTCCCTGCAGTCTCAGGTATTTGATTGCTACTGTACATACCTCCCATGTCAATAAATCACAGTGACGGTTATAATGGAAATGACCTTTAAAATACATGACATTGATATTTTCTATTGTCCAATGTCTATTCGTTATCTTCTGCTGAACTCTGTGTATCAGATGCACAAATTGGGAGCACATATTTAGCCTAGCAATTAAGATGCCTATTTCCCATATTGGAGTATTTGGGTTCAATTTCTTGCTTCTCACAAATGCAGACCCTGGGAGTCAGGAGTAACACTTCATGTAACTGTTAGAATCTGAGTTTCTAACATCTACATGAGCAAATTGTTACACCCCCAGCTCCCAGCTTCAGGCATGGCTGCTGCAGATATTTGAGGAATGAACAAAAAGTGGGAGTATCCACTCTATCTCTGCCTTCAAGATTAAAAAAAAATTAAGATTTATACTTGTTTTACAGTGATAAAGAAGAATTACAGAGACAGAGATCTTCTATTTGCTGGCTCACTCCCCAGTTGACCACAACAGCTGGAGCTGGGCTGGTCCTAAGCCAGAATCTTCCTCCATGTCTCCCATGTGGGTGACAGGGGCCCACACACAAGGACCATCTTTCACTGCTTTCCCAGGCACATTAGCAAGCAGCTGGGTTGAAAGTGGAGCAGCTGGGACTTGAATCAGTGTCCATATGGGATGCGGGCACCACAGGTTTTACTTTCTAACCGCATATACCAATCTCAGTGTTTAAAAAAAATTAATAAGAAACTCTTTAACAGTAACAATGTTGAATAAAATGAAGTATGAAGATTACAGCTTACAAATATTTACTTAAATATTATTACATGTTATTCGTATAGATACCATACTACAACATAAACTAACTGAAAATTACTTGTGAATACAGCAACTTTTACCTCAACTCTTCCTGATTATTATGAGGTGGTGTTGGAAGGGAAGCAGGAACATCAACTGTCTTGGGGCCGTGAGCAATAGCTCTGGCTAAGTCCTCCTGCGATCTGAATGGTAACTGAAAGGGCTTAGGTCCTAGAGTCTTGGTAACTGGAAAAGCAAAAAAAAAAAAAACCACAAACCCATAAATACATTTAGTCAAAACTGATAGAATGTGATAACTCTATCATCACTTCACTTTATACAACTGATACTGGTATGTTCCTTAAAGCCACAAACTCATACCTTCATGGCTCACTAGCATCCCAGCTTTTCCAGCAAGTTCCTCAGTGGTCGCAAAACCGTTTGCCATCTTCTGACAAGCCATAGGAGGTGGTGTAGGAGGAAGAGAGGCAGGGGGTGTTGGAGGATTACTTAAATTATTCTGCTGCAGGAGACCAAAAAATGTTAAATTATATGCTACTTAGCAAATATGTAATGACCTTGGCAAAATTTAGTTATGTGAAACTGTAGCACATGGAAGCAAGGGTCAGGAAATTCAGCTAAGATGGAGCTTCACTCCTAAATGCATGCCAAGAAGGAAAACATACGCAGTAAAGGCCTGCAAGCTACTCGAGCCTTTATGGACAGGAGCATTTATCTTTGAAACTAAGAAGCAAATCTCAATTATCTATAGCTGATACTATCATTTCATAAAACTCCTTTAACATATCATGCTTACAGACATTAAACGATGCCCTTAAAATCAATCAAATCTTACAAAGATTTTAAAAATTCAGATACTGTGATCATCATTAAGGCATACCCACGTTCCCTGGAAAACTTAAGGATTTGTGGTACCAAGCCTGTAATTCTTACACAAATCCCAGAAAAAGGGTTTTGCAAAAGAAGCAAAATTAGTAGCAGCAATATTAAGATGAGTAAGTTCCAAAACTGTCATTCCTTTCAAACATCTTTGCAAACTTAACCTCTGTCATTTATTGTTAGAATCTGAAAGATCATTAGAATCTACCAAGAATAGTGTGCAGGTCAAGTATACAGTGAAATTACAAAGCTTATGGAGAAGGCAGTATATAGCTTTCAGCAAAAGAAAAGGCAATCCAGAAGTTAAGACAGGTTTGAGGGAAAAGTCACCGAGGGCAGCAAAGGGCGTGCCAGAAGAGAACCATTCTCATCCTAAAGCTAGAAGAGGATTCCTTATGAAAACCAACAAAGCTCTCAATTGTTGTAAAGAGTATCTTTGCACATAAATCAGATGAGAACTGAAGCAGTCCAATGATCCTATCATAAAAATCTGTTTAGCTGATATTATTTCAGTAATCTAGGAATTAGCATATAGTTGCAATTAGTCCCAAAATGATTATCTTAAAAAACCTTTTAAAATCTTGAAGTTTTATTTTTCAAAGAATAATCCTAATCATGTTTTGGAACTCCCACTG
Source organism: Ochotona curzoniae (assembly GCF_017591425.1). Classification (NCBI taxonomy): domain Eukaryota; kingdom Metazoa; phylum Chordata; class Mammalia; order Lagomorpha; family Ochotonidae; genus Ochotona; species Ochotona curzoniae. Next base: position 19,453,362 of record NW_024467095.1, on the reverse strand, counting down.
TAAAATTTTGATTCAAGTTAACAATTAGTAAATGTTATAATGAAGTATTTCTCCTATCATGAAAGAAAAAAAAAAGGCTGTTTCTCACAATTTTTGTTCTTACCTACAGAAACATGAATGTTAGAAATAACCTACCAAGTAACATTTTCACCTTCTGGCTGAACTTATAGTAACCTAGAAGCTTACATGTAAAACTAGATGCAAAACGCAGACAGACCTTGTTCTGACATGGTACACCAGATGAAGGTGACACACCACAGCAAAGCAACATACCTTGCAGACCAAGTGGGAGTAGTGGTCTGAAACCCCTTCCAGGGCCGCACTGCCAAAAGGTCCTACAAGTCGATTCCCACTATTAAATTGGCCACTGCCATAAGGAAGAAAGTGTGCAAAGTTCACTCCAATGATTGGTTCCATTAGCGGAAGCAGAGAAAGCTGCTATTAAAAAACACATTTAAGAATAATGTACATAATAAACAAACCATTTCTCAACTTCTAAGACTCAAAACAACTCAGTGAAATAAAGCTTGGAAAAAATAAAACTTAAACATTTCAAATACCAAATTGCTAGGGTGACATATAATTGAGTCTTTGAGACACACTTTAAATTTTTTTCCCATCAGTCCCAAAGGAAGGTCGTTGTACAGGATCTCAAGAGAAACAGACACGTCCTGTCTTTGCTCAGAAAGAATCAACAACTGACACGAGGTTATGCACCACCAGTGGCAGTACTGGTGGCTGATTCATACTCTGTTACCAATGCAGGATGTAAGAATAAGTTTACTAAAGCAGAGAGCACAGTAACTCCAGATAACAGGCACAGAGCTTTGTGGGCCTGGCATGAAATTTCAACTGGCTAATACTCTCCCTTCGAGCACGAGGATCCCATATGGGCACCACTTCTTGTCCCGGCTGCTCCACTTCCCGTCCAGCTTCCAGCTCGTGGTCTGGGAAGGCAACAGAGGATGGCCCAAAGCCTTGCAACCCTGCACTCGTGTGGGAGGCCTAGAAGAAGCTCCTGGCTCCTGGCTTGGGATTGGCTCAGCTCCAGCCATTGCAGCCACTTGGAGAGTGAACCAGTGGCCTGAAGATCTTTCTCTCTGTCTCTCCTTCTCTCTATAAATCTGCCTTTCCAGTAAAAATAAATAAACCTTAAAAAAAAAAAAAAAGGAATAGGCACAGAGCTTTTTAGTGTTGTACGTGCTTATAAGTAAATCCTGACCATCAGCTGTCAATCCAGCTATGCTCCTATACATTTCAAGGACTAACAGAATCAAGTACACATTTGCTTGGAAACAGGAAGCTTATTTTACTAATCTTCCTGTTCTAGATGTGTTTTACTTCTGGAACTCTGGACTTCAATTAAGAAATTACCACAATAAATTGTTAGCTCAATGGGACTGCAGAAAGCGCTGGAAGGTCTCCTTGCTGAAAGGTGTAAAGGGCTGCTCTGCATGACTCACCTGTTTCAGGTGGGTGAAGGAGTCACTGCTGGCATACACAGCTGGCTTCTCCTCGCCCTCCCTCTTCCTTTTCTTGGAGCGAGGTGCCGCTTTCTCCCCTGCTCGCTGAGTCCGTTTGCTACGCTGTTTCTTGCTTTCATTCCCTCCATCTGTTTTTGGCAACTGGTTGTTGCCACAGCCAAAACCACTTTGCATTTGAGCCCCCAAAGTTTGCTAATGTAATTAAAAAGGTTGAGAAGTAAGTAAACTACACACATACAAGTACGCTTGATTTTTAGCTCATGCTATTACTCCAGTTCCATCTCATGACATATTCTCAACACAATACTAAGTTAAGGAAGAAATATACAAGAATGTCAAATGTTCCAATTCTTTGCTGAAAATACCTTTTCCCAACACTTACTGATGTGGACAATCAGTAAGCCACACAACTTGAGCAAAGCACAGAACCCTGCAGTGTGAGGGGAAACGTGACCATGCACAGCACTGCCCCGCAGGTGGGGGCTGCACGCCTCACAGACCCTACCAGTCACGTGCTCAGCTGCATTTTGGGTTTTCCTCGGGAACTAAGAACTAATGAAACATGAGGTCTGCTGAAACCATTACAAAGTTCTGGAACAGCTTCACAGCCAACTGTCTTCGGTCCAAGAACAGCTAGCAACAGTGAGTAATAAAAAGAAACAATGTTGGTCCTTCACATTAGATCACAATCACAGAAATGACTGAAAAACAATGTCTAATTACTTTAAAAGTCCCTGGCTTCGGGCCTGGCACAGTAGCCTAGTGGCTAAATCCTCGTGTTGCATGTACAGAGGTCTCATACAGGTGCTGGTTCATGTCCCGGCTGCTCCACTTCCCACCCAGCTCCCTGCCTGTGCTCCGGGAAAGCAGCCAAGGACGGCCCAAGGCCGTGAGACCCTGCACCCTCGTGGGAGATGCAGAGGCTGCTCCTGGCTCCTGGCTTCAGATTGGCTCAGCTCCAGCCACTGTGGCCACTTGGGGAGTGAGCCAGCGGACCAAAGATCTTTCTATCTCTCCTTCTCTTTGTAAATCTGCCTTTTCAATAAAAATAATACATCTCTTTAAGAAAAATGAATGGGAGAGAACATAGATAAAAGCAGACAACCTTTTCACTATTTTGTCTTAGAAGAAGTAATAAGAAGCCAGGACTGGAGGTCTTTATGAGTAGTGCTACTGGGGCAGCGCAATGGCTCAACCAGCTAATCCTCCACTTGGAAGCACTGGTATCCCATATGGGCACTGGTTCGTGTCCTGGCTCCCTGCTAACAGCATGGATAAGCAGTGGATGGCCCAAGTGTTTGGGACCCTGCACTCATGGGAGATTCAGACGCTCCACACTCCTGCTCTTTGCCCAGCTTTTGCAAACATTTGGGGAGTGAATCAGCACACAGAAAACACCTCTCTCCCGTCTCTCCCTGAGCCCCTCTCTATCCTAACTCTTTCAAATAAATAAATATATATTTAAAATACTAAGAAAAACTGGAACTACCAAGACTTGAATTAACACTTGATTTGAGATGCCAATGTTTCTGGTGGTGATGTAAAGGTACATGCCATTTATCTAATCCATCCAATAACTATTTAAGTATACAAATCTTAATTTGGGGTCCTATTTAATACGGCCGCCAGGGAATTATCATAAGGTTCTCAGAACTACAGTAAACTTCCAATTAATTCATATGCATAAAAGAGAGGCTGGGGATTGGCTATAACATACTAGGTGGCTAGAGCGCCAGGAAATTCTTCATGTCTTAACATTCAGGAGATGTGGATGTCTCTGAATCCCAAGAATCTAACAATTTCTTGACTGGCTTATAAAACACTGATGATGCAATCACGTGTTACTCCTACAGATCTAGTATGGAAAGTGCCATACAGACACCTCTAACTCTCATATCCTGAAAAGCAGATATAACTGCATCGCAATAAATATCTGATTACACAAAGCTACAAAAAAAAATTAAAAGTTAGCCCAAGATAATATCCACAGTATCTGTTCTCAATCTTTTGTCTATGTATTTATACTTAAATAAATAAATAAATAACAGGTCAGTTGGTGTCCTTGGAGTGGATGTTTTTAAAAGTCAGCAAATGATTGCTTTCCATTCTGTTAAGTGTTCAAGACATAGTATATGATCTTCAAAAAGCTAAATACTACAGAAACTGCCGTGTGAGTGCAGAGATGCCAACTTGACACACTTGAGATTGAGTTCAAAAAGGCATCTGAAGATGAGCCCAGAACTGAATTTTAGGTTAAAAAGACACAGGAAAGGAAAGAAAGCAGAGCAGAAACAGCACTTATTGGCAACACATGGAAGGGTGCAAACAGAAGCACTCAGTATATTTGCAGGTAATTCAGCATACCCACAGGTCTAAGTTACTCTGAAGAAAGGGGGTTGGACAACTGGAATATTTACTGGGGACAACTATGACTAGAAAAGCATAGCCAGCGAAATACACAGAAACTACATGAATCCATTAGGTCAACATTCAAACCCTACTAACTAGAGAAAAGCAAGAGAAAAAGAGTTAAGTTACACTAGCAAAACAGATGAGCTTCATTAACGATTGAAATTTGGGAAACTAAATATAGCACTCCTCTCCTATTTAATAAAAATATAAAAAATAATAAAAATCCAACTGAGAAGCACTGAGGCCTTTACAATGGCCTCAGTAACACTACCCGACAAGTGGAAGCAAGCACCCTAATGTGCACGACCCCTAAACCTAAACTTTAGAAAAATCTTAATGTGGTTAATTGAAAAGGAAGACAGTCTTTAAAGATACATTTACAACCAATCTCTTCATAAAAAAGCAAATACAATATTTTCGATTAAAAATAGAAAACTTTGAAATACTATCCACCCGAACAGCACATTTCTACGTTAAGCTCTTAAACATTTCAGTCTGGGTTATCACTGAGTCCCAGGGATATTAAACAGGACATACTTCTTTTCCAGAGGGTAGCAAATTATGAACATATTTACAGTGATAGTATACATTTATTTTCTTTTATCAGCTTTTTTCAGAGTGAGAATCAGGTGACAAATGCAAGCCTGAAATATCACTGTACAAGTATTTGTTTAAGAAAAGAGGTAAATAAACTACTTAGTATTACTTTTATGCATATAAATAAAGGCCATGTTTTCCCCAGAGGAGAAAGAACTCTGGCAGTGGCTGTGCCTGTCAGGCTACACTCCAGCAGCAGGACGACGGAAGCAGGACTGCTCCTGAAGGACTACGCTACTCTAATCATACAGGGGAGACCAGCAGGGAGGAGGGGGGTCAGAGAAAACCCAGAGCCTACAGAATTGCATCACAACATTAAAAATAAAACTGAAGGAAAAAAGTCCTTACTATTGTCAGGATTGATCTGCTTAAAGTTAAAACTAAAGAAAATATGTAGTTTTTTGTGATTTGCACTTACCAATCCTTCAGTTACATTCTGCTTCTCAATCATGTTAGTATCCTTTGTACAGTTGTCTTCTGAACAAAATCTGCCTTCAGGTTTCTGATTTAAAAGGGAAGCCGCCTTTTTGTTTTTCAACAAGTGTTTCAGAAGCTCATTGCCAGCATCTCCTTTAGCAGAAGGGGCACCAAGAGCAGGGGGAGGACTCTGTGCTGAGGAGACGGGAGGAGGAGCTACAGCTTTTTCTTCTACCTGAATACCAGTTTGTTCTTCCAATTTAAGTTCCTCTTGGCCTGGGCACAGCTCTACCTCAGCTTTTTCCAGTTTTACGTCTTCAGTTTTGGCAGGGGTTTCCATGGGCAGCTTATCGACCTCGGAGTTTGCGTAAGTCTGCTGGTCTGGAGGCCCCTGTGAGAAATCACTAGGAAGTAGCCCGCTTTCTAGCTCTGAATCCGGCTGGCTTGCCACCACGCCGGGAGCTGATGGGCCCACTGGCTCCCCCGACTCCGGAAGCTCCCTGGGTGTGCTCCCCGGAGGAGTGGAGGTAGTTTCTGAGATGCCTGGGGTAGAAGGAGCAGTTATATCCGAATGGGGAGTTGATGGTGCCTTGCTGGATTCTGCATCATCATCTTTTTTCTTTTTTCTTGCTCTTTTCTTTTTTCCTTTCTCTTCTGGAATTATATCAGAATATAACTGAATGAGAGACTGGGCTGTTCCTGGAAAATTCTGTCCGTGGTTTACAGCTGGGTCTTGGCTACATGGGAGATTGCTGTTGGCTATGGGAGGTGGAGCTGCTACCATTGAAGGCGTAAAGGGAGGTCTCACTTGAGACTGCTGGAAATTGGTCCCAGTAAGACTTCCATGTCCCTGCTTGACAGAATGGAAATTCGGGCTTCCACCAGGAACAGGTGGTGAGTCAGGAACAAATGAGGGAGGCGCTCCTTGCCTTCTCTCACTGGTTTGCAAGAATGTTGGGGTAGGCGGTGAATTAATAGACCCTTGTTGCATGTTCTGCCGCTGTAAAACCTGTCCCATCTGCTGTTGGTGTTGGGGAGACTGCTGAAGGGGTCTGGGAGGTTGCCTAAAATCACAAGGGAGATCAGAACTGTAGAATGGGATCTGGGAAACAGATGTCCTACAGCTCAAATCTGAACCCATCATGCCATGCTGCTCCATTTCCATTCTCTGCTGTAAAGCTCTTTGTCTATCAACTTCTTGCATGAGCTGGATTCTTTGTCTTTCCTGCTGTTCTCGTAACCGTTCCTTCCGTTCCCTTTCTTGAAAACTTTCACTAAAGGGGTTGTTGTCATCAAATTCTACCCGTGGTGGTGCTCCACTCTGTGCATTTGCATTTGCCACTGTCCCTGGTGCTGGTGCACAAGTTTTTATTGGAATCTGGGCAATTGGGGGCTGAATTCTAGGAGGATTGAGGGGGAGGTGAGCAGGAGAATTGGTGGGCTGCCATCCAGGTAAACTGGGCATTCTGGCGGGACTATTGTGGCCTGAGATGACTGCGGCATGTTGCTGGTGCTGAAGTTGCTGTGGTAGCAGGGGAAAGCTGGGTTGGCTCATGGTAGGTGGAGTGGCACCTGGCACCAGAGGTGTCTGTGGCTGGACGCCAGGCATTATGGCAGGTGGGGCCATTGCACACTGCTGCTGCTGTTGCTGCTGTTTGATTCGATAATCTTCGATTAACTCAGCATGTTCTTTTTGTTGCTTACGAATCTGGAAAAATACAATTGACAAATTACTCATTTATGTATCACAAAGCACTGAAGATTTTGGTGGGAGATACACAGAAGGTAGCAAGATTTGTAAGAGCAAAATTATTCTCTTTATGCAATGGGGGAAAAAAATAAAAAACCATAAGATCAATAAGTTTTAACTAAAGACTATCTTTTCCACAACAGGGTTTTTCTAGGTGTTTTCATGAAAGTTCTTCACATATGAAATTCCAAAAATAGTTCTTCTAAAATAAGTGTTAGCAAAGTTTTACAATGAAAGTCACATACCATTTAAAATACAAATCAGAAAAATAAACCAGGCCAAAGCTGCAATGCAGAAGGTTAGGCTGCTGTCTCTGAGGCCAACAGCCCATCCCTGGATGCCTGGCAGGTCCCAGCAGCTCTGCCTCGGATCCAGCAGAAGATGCTCAAAGTACCTGACTCCTGTCACCCACGTTGCAGACACAGGGAGGGTTCCAGGCTGCGGTGCCAACTGAGGCATCTGGAGAATGAACCACTTTCTCTGCCTCCCAAATATATATAAATCTTAAAACAAAGACCACTACACAAACAGAATCAGCGAACGAACCGTCTGAGTGAGATGAGCTTCTTTTCTCAGCATTATGCTCGTGAGATCCAGGCTGCTGCATACATCAAGAATTTGTTCTTTTTTAACTGCTATGTAACATTCCATTGTGTGGATGGAACATTCTCTAACCATTAATTCTTCTAGTTTTTGGTGACTGAATAGAGCTACTATTAAGATTAATACGTTTTTGCATGAATCTAATGATTTAAAAAAAGAAAAAAGACATGAAAAGCAGAGTGGCAGAGAGAGGAGGCAGAGAGATCTTCCATTTGCTGATATAATCCATATATGACCACAACAGTGAACCAGGGCTAGGTCAAAGGGAAGAGTTAGGAATGCCAACCAGTACATGGGTACATGAGTGCCCGGGACCTAAACTTTTGGGCCATCCTGTGCTGCCTCGGCAGGAGATGAAACAAGAAGTAGAACAGCTACAACTCAAACAGGGATACCAAAAAGAGATGCTTTCACATGATAGTTTAACCCACACAATACACTGTTGGTGTCTAAAATTGTGTAGATGAACACCTATGGCTGGCCTTGAAACTAACTTGAATTCTTCAATGTTTTATTGTAAGTATATTTAAAAATTTTTTCATGACAGTTACTGTGTTTGAACATTTTGAGACATCTTGTATACAAAAGAAGATAATGATTTAATTTTTCAGGTGTGAGGACACTGTATAAGATACAAATAAATTTTAAGGCTACAATAGCAACAATAAAACTATACATCTAAAAACCCAAAAAACAAAAATAATTCATGTTGTAAATTGAATTCCATTAGAAATCAGGGAACCAAAAAGAGATAGGTCAACTCAAAGTAAACAAACAAATCCAAAAACATCATGAATCCCTGATTCTTATTTCCAATTCAACTCAGATCTTGCTCCATGACTAATCCAAAGGACAACAGAGATACATCATCTACCTTGTGACTTCCTAAAAGCAGAAAACCTGACTGTAGTAGTGGTATTTATGAAGTCATAATGAGAACTGAGCAGCACAGAGCGGTGGCCTATTCCCTAAAGTCCTTGCCTTGGACACGCTAGGATCCCATATGGGTGCTAGTTCTAATCCCGGCAGCTCCAGTTCCCACCCAGCTCCCTGCCTGTGGCCTGGGAAAGCAGTTGAGGACTGCCTAAAGCCTTGGGACCCTGCACCTGTGTGGGAGACCTGGAAGAGCTCCTGGCTTTAGATCGGCTCAGCTCCAGCCTTTGTGGGTGCTTGGGGAGTGAGACAGTAACAGAAACTCTTCCTCTCTGTCTCTCCTCCCTGCATATCTGACTCTCCAAGAAAAACAAATAAACCTTTAAAAAACAGAGAGAGGGGCTGGGGCTCCTCAGTCCTCGAGAGCTGTTTCTTTTTGGTAGTGCTCTTCTGATGCCCTTCTAACATCAGCCAGAATCCTGCATCACTTATGCGCGGCACAGCCAACATTCTGCTTGGTGCTTTCTATTTTGCAAAAAAAAAAAAACCAATTCTGGTTACCTGCTCAAGCTGCTTCTGAACCATGCTTTGCTGTTCAGTAACATGCTTAAGTTGCTCTGCATCCTCTTCCGGAAATTCACGCCCTGCTTTTTTGGCAGTACGCTGTTTGGCTGACAGGGCCTTCTTAGATTTTCTATGTGCACCAATTTGTTCTTCAAGATATTTCTGCTGCATCTGGAGAAGCTGCTGGGTCTCCTGAAGCCATTCTTCATACTGCTTTCGCTGCGAGTCATCTGAGGAAAAAAATAAAAATTCATTTGTGTTAATCTTCTGGATTATAATACTCGAAAAGTTGCTCAAATTCATTTTACAAAGAAATAAAATTTTGCCACGACTAGTCAACAGAAGATTGGAAAATATAATACTAAATATTAGGCCATTATTGTTACCATAAAGTAACAGATTTAAAAAAATATTTACTTGAGAAATTCAGGGAATGTAAAATCTTAGGATATTGTAAATACTACAACTTCAGTTTGAGAAACAGAAGGCTTATGTCTAATGAAATATTTTTATCACCTGAGCTATCAAATTCTTCCATCCACGAGGAAAATATTTACTTATAAATGTATTATATTAATTTTTTACAAACTCTGAAGAGACAAAGTAAAAACCCATTAATCTGCAGCATGGATGAGGTAATCATATTTCCCATGCTAATTTTTATTAGTTTGGTTTTTCCCTATCCCATTATAGTAAAGAAATGCACTCAACTGCGAGAACACAAAATGTTTTAGAAAGAACCAAATTGAAGCCTATATTCTAAAAACATTGATAATTTCTAATTTTGTAACTTAAACTTCTACAAATAACCAAAAAGGGAATATTTACCAAGGTAAATCCTTTCCACATCTGACTACCCTTGTCCTCTTACCTACTACTGCCTTTGGTAGGTGTAAGGGACTTTATTTTCCCTAATGACAAGTCCCAAAAAAGACAAAAACAGGGAGGAAGGGGAGAGTCATTTTATATAGTAAAAAATTCTGAATATACCTTTTTGAGTCACTATAAGACAAATAAACGAGTAAATACAATTCTTAGAAGGACATTAGCTGAAAATAACATCAATGATAACAGAAATTAGTCAACATTAAGAATCCAACCAAAGCCAATGGGCACAATAAAGCCAGAAAAAGCCAGTTGGTTACAGCAGTTTACTTATTTGTAATGCAAATATGTAGTCAAATCATAATCGTAATTAATACAGGGGGGAGTTTAAAAGGTCAGACTTTGGGTTTGTTCCTAAACCCAGCAGTTCCAGTACATGATTGAACTTGAAATCTAGACTACTAAATTTGAAGGGCATTTTTCAAGAACAGGCTTTTTCACAAGATTTCAGAAGTTCTGCTTCTGGTAGAATGAGACCTACCGCAAGGAAAGCCTTTCTGGTTTCTGGAACCAGGAGAGCAGAGGTGAGCAAAATGAAAGATAATGGTGAAAAAAGTTAGCTAAACAGTCTGAAGATTTCAGAAAGGTTCAGTCTGGGGAGAACTTTAAATCCTATCCTGAATCACCTTGGGACCCCTGTAGAGTGGCATCCAGCACACTTGACCTTTACACCATGCTGCTAACCCATCTTATTCCTACGCAAACTCCCTGAGTTTTCCCATTCAGTGTCCTTTTCACTTAGGCAGACAGTAGTGAGAGCAAAAATTGGTTTAATTCTATGAACTGTAAAGCGCCCAATCTAGAAACAAAAAAATATTAAATATGCAAGATGATTCTTGGTATTAAAATACTTATTTCTAACATAATTCTTCATGCAAGCAGAAAAGGAACCAAGGATAATGCATGCCTTGAGGGAAAAAATGCCTAATGGTACAGTGATGTTTGATAAACGATGAGGGCACTCAGACTTTACCTACACTAACTCCAGGTATTTACAACACAAATGTGTGAACACAATAAATCCCCAGAAAATATGTAGCTTCAATTAGATTTATACTTACTGACAAAGCCTGGACCAAAATTTGGAGGATTAGGCCTAGAAATCTGATGTGTTATACTGCCATCCTAAAATGAGTAAAATTTACAAATATGTTTATTCCACACTTGAATTAAAGGGGGGAAAATACTTTTAAAAGAAGAAAATATGAATTAGAAGAAAAATATCTTCAATTTCCTAAGACATCATAAAAATTTCGATTTCTATAAAAACTTGCATGAATTTAATGTGGTGACAACTATTAACAAGAGTAACATTTCTAACTTTTAGTTAATGAAACCACGCTTAAGGGAAAGCACTATTTATCAGAAACATAACAGAGGGCAAAGCAAAACCTGCTAATGCTAACCTAGAGATCCGCATAAAAACTCACTTCATGCTGTCTACTCAAGTCCACCTCGAGGAAAATTATTTACAAGAAGAAAATGTAATCTTTAACATAGCACAAATCATAAGTTAAAAATGAGAAATGCTAGCCTGCTCTCTCTCAAAGAAATGTTCACTCAGGGCGATTAAATAGTTGTTAATCTAATAATTCTCTGGCAATCTAATAAAATCAACTTAAAAAATCTTTTATTCAGTTGTATCGAATTCTATTAGATACAGGCTATATAAAAGAAATAGCTATGAATGACACGTGTGGCCAGAATGTGCTATGAGTAACCATCACAACACCGCAAGTAGGCAGCGTGACATGGACAAGTCAGGAAGCAGGGGTTTCATGAACTTGCCCAAAAAACACACCGCGAGTTCTTAACAGAACTTGGCTTCTTATTAACACTTATGATTTTTGTACTGCATAAATTCACTCTCTCTTCTTTATACAGTGAAAAGGATATTTCTGTCAGCACTATCTTTTAAAGCCCAAGTGGCACAACAAAAAAGAAAACCTAATAAAGACATGCATAGATTATTTTTTTAATTTGCCAAGAAGAAAAAAACTAACAACCACTTCCGATCTGATCATTACACAATGTGCAAGATCAAATCATACCCTATAAACCTTTAAAATTACTGTTAATTAAAGACACTTAAAAAGAACATAGGAGACTAGATGTACAGCCTAACTACCCCAGATACTACATGACAGTAAGAACTAAGAATACCTACATTTAAAGCTGAGTATTATAAATGCCGATTATCAAATGAGCAAATTATTCCAAAGAATAAACAAATAACCATCTAAGGAGAATTATTGTTCACAGTTTTACATTTTAAATATAATACATTAATTCCAAAATGTAAGACATTAAATGCTTTTTTGGAGTATTGAATCAATCAAGAAATGTAAAACCAGAAAATACTTATTTAAACAATTTGTCTGTTAAGAAATAATGAAAACATTCTAATTTTTGCTGCACCATTGAACATATTCAGGCAGAAGACTAAAGTTAATAACTTATTCCCAGGAGAGGCCTTACTTCAAGAACTGGTTTGTGAGAAACAGGAAAATATGCCTTCTCAACTGACTATCCAAAGCATTTTTACCTGAGTAATACTCTGTGGAACAAGACTCTGGCCTTCACTGTTCTGTGTTCCAGCCACAGAGGGGCCCATAAAGGGGAACCTGGAAAAAACAAAGCAGTAAGTGTCAAAGAAGGAAACTTCACGTGCTGACCAATTCGGTGCCCTAGGGAAAAGAGGGGCTATGGCAAAGGTCTTCACCACAGCAGATACTGAAGCCCCACACTTCCTACACACCAAGAAAAACTAACGCTTACTGCAGCTCTGCGGAGTGCATCCTTCGCTCTTACGCTATCTCTAACGAAAGCAAGACTCAGAGACATTAAGTATAACTTCCCACAGGGAAAACAGGTGTGTTCAGTCACCCCAGGCAAGTGAAGAGCTTAGCCTGTGCAACATGGCCTCAATGGATCTTAACATGAATGCAAACCCTCAAAAAAAAAAGACATTGAAGATTTAGTTTCCTTTTTAAAGATCAAATATGTGAGTTATAATCTTTTAAAAATTGATAGCTATCTATTTTATGTTTTAAAACACAAAAAGCACCTCGATTACTTGAAAGAATAAGGCAAAAATCAGACAACGACCATGGAAAGTCTATATGGTTAAAAATATTTAGTAAAATGCTGCTACTTATACATAAAGCTATATAAAAAAGAGTCAATTCTGCTTTTATGAACTCATTTCCTCTACATCAAATGCTTTAAAATATCAAGATAAAATTTTCAAAATGCATTCCAAATATTCCATATTCATGTATAAATAGTATTAGCTTATAATAATCTAAATATTTTACTCATGGTTTTAATCCATATGTAATTTTCTCCCCTTTGCTACCACTGTGGTCTGGGATAATGCACTAGTCCAATTTTTAATCACTGTCTCATTCAATATATTACACTTCTCTAAGAAGCAATTATTGACACCAACGGTGCACCGCAGTAGGCTAAGAACCTGCCTTTGGTACTGGCATTTCATGTTAGCCAGTTTAGGTCCTGCTTGCCCAATTTCCTATACAGGTTCCTGTTAATGCCTGGCTTCAGACATGTCCAATGCTGCCAATGTGTTCACTAGCAGAACAGACCAGTTGGAAGATCTATCTCTTCCTCCAATCTCTGAACTCTGCTATTCAAATGAAATTTAAAAATTTTTTTAATTGCAAAGTTAGATACACAGAGAGGAGGATCTGTCTGATGATTCATTTCCCAAGTGGACGCAACAGCTGGAGCTGAGACAATCCAGAGCCAGGAGCCTCTTCCGGGTCTCAAACACGGGTGCAGGGTTCCAAGGCTTTGAACCATCCTTGACTGCTTTTCCAGGCCACAAGCAAGGAACTGGATGGGAAGGAGGGTTGCCAGGATTAGAACCGGCACCCATATGGAATCCCGGTGTGTGCAAGGGCGAGGACTTCAGCTGCTAGGCTACCATGCCAGGCCCAAATAAAATAAATCTTTTCTGGAAAACAGTCCTTATTAGTTTAGGATAAACAACATGATGGCACACATATGATCCTGAAAGGGTAGAAGATGCTTAAAAAAATCTAATTCTGATTTCTGCTTTTAAAAATGTGTGGGGTTCCTCAGAGAGCGCAGTGGCTAACTCATTGCCTTGTAACTGCCAGGATCCCATATGGTTGCCAGTTTGTGTCCCAGCTGCTCCATTTCCCATCTAACTCCCTGTTTATGGCCTGGGAAAGCAGTCCAAGATGGCCCGTAGCCTTGGGACCCTGCACTCGCCTGGGAGACTGAAAGGAAACTCCTGGATCCTGGCTTCGAATTGACTCAGCTCCAGCCATTGTGGTCACTTAGGGAGTGAATCAGTGGAATGAAGATCTTTGTCCTTCTATTTGTAAATCGGCTTTTCCAATAGATTTTATCTGTATCTTTTGGAAAGGATGGACAGAGAGAAAGACCTTCCATCCACTGCTTCACTCCCCCAAAGGGTCCCAACAGCCAGAGTTTCCCAGAATCAAGAAACCAAGAGCCTCCCCCAGATTTCCAAAATGGATGCAGGGTTGCAAGGCTTTGGGCCATTCTCTACTGCCTTCGTAGGCCACAGGCAGGAAGCTGGACTAGAAGTGGGGTAGGAGAACATGAGTCACTGGCCATATGGGATGCCAGCACTTAGATGTGGAGGATTAGCCAATTGAGCTGATATGCCAGCCCCAAATTACATAATTATCAGGATTATCATCACAAATTGTAGATAGATTACTTTCCTAAAAACTGTCACTATATTCACTTTCAAATTATTGTAGTTATTGGTATAAAATAAACTAAGAACCACATACGCATATTTAACAAAATGTGTCAAATATAATTGATTAATTGATTTCCTTTACAGTGCTATATGAAAAATTTTAAAAACAATTCCAAATGTCTCAGTGGAATAACAATATAGGCTAAAAAACCCCGATAGAACCCAACATTGTACTGTAGTTGCAACATAAGGCACCATCATCCTGGAGGAGTTGTGCTTACAGACCTCAGATTCACCTCTTGCTAATGCACCTAGAAAAGCAGAGGAGACCTGCATGGCTTAGCTCTATCCTAACCCAGCTCCAGCTACTGCGCCAGGAAAATGAGATCTCTCTCATCCACCTCCTTTTTACTATGCCTTTCAAATAAATAAATAAACAAAACTTGGGAAAAAAAAAGGTGTAAGAAAACTGATAAATTCTTTAGACTTGTACAACATTTTGTATCTGATTATTTTCAGCAGGTCATTTTTAGAATAAAGATGTTTTGAGTGTCCGTATGTTCTTCCCATGAGTTAATAGGACCCCAACCCATCCAGATGTTCAGTCAGTATGAGAAGCACCTCCACCTACCTGCTCATCACCATTGGTGGCATGCCAAGATTGTTTTGTGCCATCACTTTATTTATGCCTTTAAGTGCAACCATTTTGGCTTTCATTATAGGATCTGTAATTGCATCAAAATCTAAAGAAAAATATCTAAAGTTACATATTCTATGTGTCAAACAACATTTTTATAAAGTATTCAAATCATTATAAGTTTCTCTCCTAGGCAAGAATCTATGAAATAATAACGATGCATTATAAATGTAATCATTAATTCATAATTGAAGAATACTTTAACATCTTAGTCTTGTAGCAATTAAAAAAAACTATAAAACGTAACGGAAATTATAGCAGAAACAATCTACTGAAATGAATTCCATTTCATCCGAATCTATACAATTCTAATCACAATGGCTTCTTTAGTAATGTTATATCATGAATGAGAATTTATAATTACTTCTAAAAGTAAGAGATTCCATTGAATTAGTTATACTGCTTTAGAAGAAACATATAGGTTCATTGAAAAAATATCCTCAAAATAAGGAGAGTCTACTGAGCAAAGATCTCTTTTACAGGTAAAACTGAGGGAAAAAAAGAGCAACTATGATCGTAGTCTTTAAATAAAATTTGAATCTACTGCTTGGAACACAGGATTCCTCAGATACGGGCCCAGAGTTAATTCTTCTCTTTACAAGGATTGAAGCATTTCCACCGCATTGTTTTCATGCTCTTCTTGCTTTTAAAATAAGTAAGCCAGACCAAGTTTAAGACTTTCGGTGGTTGGTTTTTTTTAAAGCCAATCATTTGTGTATACAAAGTAACTAAGAAGCTATATTTTTAATAGCGTCCTTAAATTTTTTTCATAATTCTGAAAATACACAGAAGTAACAGTTGAAAGACAGGACCCAAAGAGTATCTTTTAAACAATACCATAAATAATGGACTGAGAACAGTCTACACTCATAGTTTTGAATCTCTTGAATCAGAAGAAGGGAATCTGCAACTCTTGTATTTAAAGCTCCAGAAAAAAGGGAAAAGTTGTTAGTATTCTAATCCAAATACAAACTTAATAATGAGATCGTAGTGAATTATGTGATAATCTAATGCCCAAATTCACATATGCTGATAAGTAAGAGGATTCCTACCGATATTTGGGAAGAACGGCTCTGAGCGCTGGCGAATCATGGCTTGCATCTGTCTTTGCTGCTGCTGTTCTTGCCGCTCTTGATCCAGAAGATCCTGCAGAAGCAGAGGCTGCTCTTCAAGAAGGAGGGGCCTTTCTCTATTTTGCTGGGCTAATGTTTGAGGGATCATTAGCTGCTGGGGTCCAGACTGGCTTGTCAGAGGCATCGCTTGACTTGCAGGTTTTCCTGTCCCCAAACTGTGGTTAACAGCTGACTGCCCCTGAATGAATCCTGGATTTACCTGCACACCCTGAGAAAAAGCATGGTTTACCCTAGAAACCATTGTTACATTAGAAGTAATGGTATTATCCAGAACATGGCCAGGTGGTGCCATTAAATTGGGAGGCAAATTTGACACATGATTGGATGGTGAGGCTGGCATAGTTGCTGGTGGAGACCCCAAAGGTCTAATGTCTGAATTATCAGATTTTTCAGTAGCCAGTAAACTAGAGAGAACTGGAGTTGATCCAGTTAGGCCACAAGAATTTATTATATCTTGAGCAGGCAGTGAAGTGGATCCTTGAATAACACGCAGGGTAGAGCCAGCCATTTCTTGATTAGTTCTTTTCTCAAGCAGATCTGCATCACAAGGTTGCAAGGAAGACTTTTCTGCATCATGTGTATCTGTGTGAGCAGAAGTCTGTGAGCAGGGAGTGTCAATGTTCTCTCTACCCTCGTCACCTTGGCCAGCCTCACCTCTGGAGTCCTCTTGAGAACGTGGAGACAATACTTCTGCTTTTATCTCACTGCTAGCACCTGATTTTTTCTGTGGTGAATGTTTATCAGAGACGAACGCTGTTTTGTCCTCTTGCTCCTTGTTTTTTGGGTCAACAGAAACACACTGATTATCTAATTTATCATCAATTGGAACATTGAGATCAAGTTCCTCATTAAACATGCTTTTCTTATCTCCTAGGTCAAGCTCTGGATCTGTGTATGCAATGATATCAAACTCTCCTGACCTTAAGAGATCATCCAGGTTGGGATCATTGGTTTCCAAATTATCCAGAGTATCCAATTCGTCTCCCTTGCCATCCTCTGTGTCTAAATTGAGATTTTCAAGATCTTCATCATCTAAATCTTTGACTTCAACCCCTTCCAGGTCTTTAACATCCAGTTCTTTTACAGAAGGGTCATCAGAATCAAGTTTTTCTTCCAGACCATCAGCTGGTTGAGTGGTTATCTGTAAACCATCAGATGCTGTTTCAACTGGTGCAGATGTTGACAAAGGAGTCTCTGAAAATTCACCAACCAAGGGATGACCCGGAGGCCTCACAGCCAGAGATGGTGGGTGAACAGGCTGGCCTTGCTCTTGTTGAGAGGGTGGCACAGGTTCCAAATTTGGATGCACAGGTAATGGATTGGGTAGACCTTGAAGAGGTTGACGAATGGAGTCTGTGTGTCTAGGACCTGGAAAGTCTGGGCGAGGAATGAAGTTCCCAGGTCTCAGATGAGAAGGTGGCTCTATAACACTGCCAGAAGCACTGAAGGGCACGCGTGGTCTTCCATCAGGTGCTCTATGTCTCAATTCAATAAAGGCTTGACCCAGTATGTTATGTTGCTGAACTGGCAAACTCTGTGGTGGGAAATGCTGTGGAAGCCCAATGGGATTATTCATTGGAGAGTTATTTAGAGCCCTAGGCATATCTACAGATACTGATCTTCTTAGCTGTGGAAGAACTCCAGGTCCTTGTAACTGCTGAGGAGGCACCAGAAAGCGTTCCTGACTTGACATGGTACCATGGCTACCTCCTGGAAATCCAAATCTAGAAAACAAAAAGTATATAGTTAAATAATAGGTGGAATTTAAATTTAGCTATGAAAAGGAAAAGCCATTCTAGATAAAATTACTAAAAATAACTCTAACACTCAGAAAGTACTTAGAAGCATTCAATAAGCAAATACAAGTAAGTTTGGCTTAAGGACTCTACAACAACCAAGTTGCTCTAGTCCCAAAGGCTTCAGGTAAAATAAAGAAGAGGCACCAAGAAAGTGGAATGAACTGATCAAAAATTAACACTGTCGCACCCACCCAAGTGGGTCCAGCCTTGCATGTGCCAGGATCCCATACGGGTGCCAGGTTGTGGCCTGGCTGCTCCACTTCCCATTCTGCTCCCTGCTTGTGGCCTGGGAAAGCAGTCCAGGATGGCTCAAAGCCTTATGACCCTGCACTCATGTGGGAGACCTGGAGTAGACTCCTGGTTCCTGGCTTCCGATCGGCTCAGCTCTATTCATTGCAGCTACTTGGGGAGTGGAGCAGTGGGAAGAAGATGCCTCTGTCTCTCCTCCCTGAACATCTGCCTTCCAATAAAACTAAATAAATTCTAAAATAATGATAATAATAATAATATCACTACTAGGTATATTTTCTTAAAACTTCTGTTCAAAAGATCTTTCATCTTCTGGTTCACTCGCCTAAATGTCTGCAACAGCCAGGGCTGGTCCAGGCTGAAATTCAGAACATTATCTGAGTGGTCCTTGAGCAGCAGTTGTTGCTACCCATGAAGTGCATTAGCAGAAAGCTGTAATGCAGAACAAAATGCAGGACTTGAACCAAATGGCAGTTTAACCAATAAGCCAACTATACACTCTTGCAGCTCAAAGCATCTCACTGTTGCAACTATAGCACAAATTTGGCATTTTCCTTTCTGCTGTCAACTTCAAAAGAAGAAAAGCTGAGGCCTGAGTTGTGGCAGAGCAAGTTCAGCTGCTACTTGGGATGTTCACATTTCATAGCAGCATGTCTTACTCTGCTTCTGATCCAACACCCTTTTGAGGCACCCAGGAAGCAACAGATGATGGCTCCAATGTGAGTCCCTGCCAGTCATGTCCAAAAGCTATTTAGAGCGTCTGGTAGCAGATGAAAAATACTACCCCTCATTTAGCTTTTCAAATAACTAAAAACCCTGAGAAAATAAACAGTATAGTTAAGATCATCAACTTAACCCAACCTCATCATGAAAGTCCATAATGTAAAATCTTTTTCATTAGGAAATCTCTACAGACATTGCACAATGTAATTTAAAAAGCAAAGTTTGGGAAGAGCCCAAATTCGTGATTTATTATATCACAGCAGATTCTGCTTCTATGTGGCAGCTACAATTTGGAGGGCAGGATTCAATTAACAATAAACTACATCGTTTATACATATAAGGTATCCTAACCTGATTAATAACAAAAGAAATTGTTTTAGATTTCTCATTAGAAGATAACATGGATTCTATTGCAAAGCAGAGAAGGAGAGAAAGTATTACGAACTTCTCAATGAACAAACTGTGTCTAGCTTCTCTGAAAACCAATTTTGGCAGGGGGGATGTGGGCTCCCCTGCTGGACAACCACTCCCACTGCAGAGCGTGAGTCGGGATGGGGACAGACCAGCCCAGGCAGGGCTACAACATCTGTGGGTCTCATGTGAGCTAGACTAGAGAAAAGCCAGGTTGGGCTGACTGTTCCCATTGGTGCATACATAAGTCAGAGTGGGTGAGCGTTGGCTGGGCTTTGCCGCAGCATCAGCTGGCAGAGGCTGGCACTGGAGACAGAACCACCTGGAGTGTGCATAATCCAGGAGTGGGAGTAGCCTAGAAGGGAAATAGTGGGTTCCTTCCTCTTGGGTTACTACTCCCACTGGAAAGCATGAAAACCAGGACAGAGGCAGAGGTGGCTAGACAGAAAGGCACACACCAGCATGTGTGTGGGCTGCATAGTGGAGCTGGTTGGGTTGAACTAGGCTGCAATGTCCATTGACATGTATGAGAGCTAAATGAGATGTGGGAAAGACTGTACTAGTCTGCTGCACATAATGACAAGCATGGGAAAAAGGATAAGGGCGGGTCTGGTGGGGGTTATCGTGGGCAGCTCCGACTAGGTTGCAGATCCCACTGGTTTATGTGGGGGCCGAATGTGTGCTGGGCAGAATCAGACTGGACTACAACACCCATTGGTTCCAGTGGAAGACTGGGCTGAAAACAGAACTGACCCAGCATTGCAATCACCAGCTGATCGGGGTGATGGACCGTGCCAGGCCCTGAATTTGCAAGTACGCACAAGAATCTGGTCTGGGATCACCTCAGACAAAGTTTCTTTGGGGATCTCCCCAATGAACTGCCGGGCTCAGAACCCCAACCATGAAGAGAAGTGCAGGTTCCATGGTCTGCCATGAAGTTCAAATGCCAGAGCAGAGTCTCCTAAGAGGCTTGAATGGAGCAGTGCAGAGTACAACCAGGTACACATGGAGGATATGACAGTCCATTGGAACCTGCAGAGGATACCTGGTACCACAACAGAGGACAGAACAAATCAATCAACTACCCTAGCCATATGCTGCCAGTGAAAAGAATGGGCAGAGACTCTAAGATGGACTATGTCAATCAGTAGATTCTGCAGCGACCTCATCGTGCTTGGAATGGTGAGACTGGCAGCAATTTGGAACTGTTGAACTATCAAAATCACTTGAGCAAGACCCTCACAGCATGGCCCAAATCGGGGACCTGGGATGGGTGGGAGACTGGGTGGGGCTTCTCCTTTTATCTCCCCCTTTATCCCAGGTACAGAAAAAAACAATGTGGAAATAATAGTCATACCCACTTTCCTGTAGCCCTTGAACCTTTTTGTCCTAATTAACTATATAAAGATTGTCAAAAATAAAGAGGAAAAAAAAATAAAAGAAAACCAATTTACACCAGGTAGCAAGTTAAAAGCATTACCTAAATCCATGTGGTCTCATCCGCATACCAGCAATATCAGGAGGGAAGGATCCCCGTTGGTCTTTTGGGAAAACAGAATACCTAGGTCCCAGAGAAGGGACACCAGGAGCTCTCATATTCCCGGGATAGGGAGGTGGAGGTCTGCTGAACGCCTGAGTGATATTCTCTGGCTGCCAGTGCTGCAGCGGACCTGAAGGAGCAACTGCTGCTGAATCCTGCGGCCCCTTCTCTTGCCGACTAGCAATCTTCTTCTGCTGCTGCTGCTGGAGAATCATTTCCCGTAACTTCTGTCGCTAAGTGGAAACAACCAAATCACTGTGGATTCTAACAGCTTTCAGAACTCCTAAGCATTCATCAAGTTACTTTGTTAAATGTGCCTAATTACTTCACACTTTGATAAAATATGCAGTAGACTACAAAATATACAAAAACAATTTGGGTCATTCTGACAAATATCATGAAACCAAAACCATTCATATTTAAGATAAAATGCTCATATTATCTATCTGTGAAAACCAGAATGAGATACATAATAAATCCAAGTTAATCTGTGTTAATTTAATCAATTTCATTTGCCTTCCTTGCAGCATGACAAAGCTTTAACATCTGTGAAGCAGTGACATGGCTGGGGCTCAGTGCTGTAAAAGGGCACAGGAAGCCAGCATCTCAGCTGCTCCACTTCCAATGCAGCATCCTGCCATTGTGCCAGGGAAAGCAGAAGATGGCCCAAGTGCAAGACCTAGATGGGGCTTCTAATTCCTGGCTTTGCTCTGGCCCAATCCTAGGTGTTGCAGCAATTTGGGAAGTGAAGAATGTGTGGAACATTGAATCTGTCATTCAGGTAAATAAGTTTTTTTCTTTTTTTTTTTAAGAAATTAATTTGAAGTTTCTTCATATATATTTGAAACACTTTGAAACATAAAATGGTTACCTGTCTCAATTTCTCTGTGTCTGCCTGAGACATATTTACGGTATTCTGTGTATCAGTGACACCTGAAGATGGTACAGGTCCAGGATGTTGAGCGACATTAGAAAACTGTTGACCTTGAGAATTCATTGGAGAATCTGAAGATGCACTGAAGTTTCCCTCTGACCCAGGCCGTAACTGGTCAGCAACATCAGGAGCCATCTGAGCTGTTGCAAAGGAGTCAGACTGCGCTCTGGGAGTCATCGGAGGCTGTTCATAGGGATCCCGAGCAGCAGATGGGGAGACGTGGTTAAATGTGTCTGTAAGACCAGGTCCAGGGGTCCTGGGGAGAGTTGGTCCACGGTTTTGGGAAGCTTGTAAGAAAGGATCCTGGTTTGGCAAGAGGACTGGTCTTGTCATTGAAGATCTGGGAAAGCCCTCTGAAATCCTTGGTCTTGGTACTGCTGGTGGCTGAGAGTAGGGAACAGAGATTCCAGGTCTTGGGGTTGCAGGAGGATGAGTGTATGGATCAGAATGCCTTTGATTAGTTGTAGTTGTAGCAAACAAGTCTGGTTGTGCTGACGGCCTTGGAGTGGATGGTTGTTGACAATATGGATCAATAGTGGTAGGTCGGGGAGTTCCAGGAGGTTGAGAGTAAGGGTCTGGATTGGACCGAGATGTTCCTGAGGGTTGGGAATAAGAATCTACAACAGGTCTTGGAGTTCCTGGTGGTTGGGAATATGGGTCCTGAGATGCTGGCCTCGATATGGTTCCAGGCTGAGGAAAAGCTCTTGAAGAATGGGCAAAAGATTCATTCAGTGCAGGGTGTGGGGTTAAGGGAGACTGGCTATAAGGATCATTTGAATGACTATGTGAAAAATGATCTCCAGGTCTTGGTGTCAAAGCTGGTCTATCATAAGGGTCAGCAGACAACCGCCTCGAGGCCTGTGACGCCGATCCGTAAGGGTCGTGAGAGGATGGGGGAGGCTGCACTGGAGTTTTAAAAGGTCCAGGACTACCATCCAGAGGTGCAGGGGCCAACAGGGCCCGAGCATATGGGTCAGGTACTCGTTGTCTTTGGAACACATCCGACCTGGGAGATGGCTTAGTAAAGTGATCGTTAGTCCCAATTGCTGGAGGACCTTTTGTAGTTTGGTCTGAAACTACGGGAGACCGGGGCAGGCCCAAGGGTTTGGGGAATTGATCAATCACAGGCCTTGGTGTGTCAGGAGGTTTTGCATAGGGGTCACTGTTAGTTGTGGAAGAAGACGATAAATCTCTCACTGGGGATGGCCTGTTTGTTGTTGTTTCATTCATTTGCATGGGCCTAGATACTGATGATAGAGGTGCACAATTTTCCACTGGTGGAACAGAATTTCTTCGTGGAAAACTATGACCCACTGGAGGTGGTCTAGGGGTGCCAACCATTTTCGCATAAGGATCCATTGGGGATGGTGGCCGGGAGTTAGAGGTTCCAGGTGAAAACACCTGTGGTGAGGGCGGCTGAGAAGCCTGAGGCTGAGAAAGATTTTCCTGAATAGGAATTCGGGAAGGAGTTGGAGGAGGTGGCGGAGCTTGTGGTTTTACAAACACATCATCTGAAGATGTAGAGGTTGGAGTACTGGGCAGTTGTTTTGTAAACAGTTCTTTATGGAATGACTGCGCAGGAGACATGTTCCCGTTGCTAGGCTGAGGCGTCAAGGGGCTCTGCACCCCACTACTCGGTGTATCAGAGCCGGACGGCACCAGAGGATGCTGCGGACCAAAATGCTGCTGCTGCTGCTGTTGCTGCTGTTGCTGCTGCTGCTGCTGCTGCTGCTGCTCATTTTTCACTTGTTCAAGCTTCTGTGTTGCTTCAATCTTTGCCTGCTGCTTACTTTTCTGACGCATTTGCTGTTAAAATAGAAAACAAAAAGCAAAAAGCAATCATACAATTTACAAAGAAAATATCCACCATGGATAGAAAAGGCAAAAGAATAATTTGGTTATTTCTTATTTGTTGGCTGCTGTCTGCCCTTGTTAGGACTAATTGATTATTTATTCTAGACCTTGGGGTGTTCCTTTGATCTGTTTACTCTATCCTTCTTAATAGAGCACTGCTGCTTTTGAATCTGGAAAAAAATAAAAGCTAATTTGCTTCTTCTCAGCAAATATTTGACTGCTCCCATATTAGATTGCAAATTCCCTTAGAGCAGAGGTCATCATTCATCTTTGTACACCCTAGTCATACCTAAGAAAATACTACTACTTGCAATATTTAAATAAGAACTTCCAAGCCAATCTAAATGTATTTTTATTTAGAAGAAAAGTAAGTTTATCCAAAATTAGATTATCATGTAATAAAGAGGCCTATATCCAGAAACAACGTAATAAATACCTCCAAAAAGCCAAAGCATAACTTTTAAAGAAACAAACTATTAGAAAAGCATATACCTGTCTGAATTTCCATTCTTGTTCATGTTCTGATTCTCTTTGCTTTAATGGATCCTTGAAAAGCTCTGAATCGATGCGGGCGCTGGGATCAATGCTATCTGGCTGCTGCCTTTTCATGGAGTCATTTGACATCTGGACTTTGTTAATACGTAAAGCAGCTCTGTTATCTCTGGCCTTTTGCTTTGACAGAGAAGAAAAAAACCTTGAATTCTCTGGATATCTTAATATGTTTTAAGAAACTAAACCAAGACAATAATGAAGGTAATTAAATGGGAAAAAAAAATAACAGGTGAGTATCATTGAAATACTACTGTTGAGAACTTAGAGACCCAGGAGCAATGCATGTTACACATTACTTGACGACATGTTTCTAGCAACTGGAGTTAAGCTAAGGGAACCCAAGACGCACACATTTTTGAGCTTAACATTCTAAGCATGTCCTTACAAAACAGAAGAATTAACATGCTCCTCAATCTAGAGAAAATGAAAATACTGAATTAATCCTAAAATTAAAAATTCTGGACAGCTCAATCTCAAAAAATCATTAAGAAATAATAAAAAAGCCAATTAATATTTATGTTTAATATATTTAACCATGTATATTATATATTATCAATACTAATAAATAATATTAGTATTAAGCATTGTCCACATTGGAAAATCTATTAATCCAAGAAAATAAAGATGTATCTGCTTAAAGATGTAACCAATGAAACTTTTGAAATACCACATATGGTGCTCTTTCCTGTGAGCTTGCTTTTCTCCACAATTTAGCAATTTGCTTCACTCTTGTAGTCCAGTCTACAACCAAAAAACACAACATATCTTTTAAGAACCATGATAATGAGTTATTGTAAAAGTAAGTATTATGAGAGGCAGTTAGTTAATCTTAGGCTGTATTTCATACTACATTCATGATGTGGTAGTCTGCTAACTTAAACTGCTGCAAAATCGAGACCTTGTTGGGGGCTGACTCTACCAAGTGGCAGATCTCATGTGACAGGCAGACGTACGGCCCAGCAGTCAGCACTCCCAGGAAGATGCCTTTATCCCATATTGGAGTGCCTGAGTTCAAGTCCAGGCTTTTCTCCCCAGTTCACATTCCCATTCAGATGTTCCCTGGGAAGATGAAGTTGATGGCTCAAGTTGGGTTATGGGTCATGGGTCATGGTCCAGGCTCCAGCCTGTTCCAGCCCAAGCCTTTGTGGGTTTTCAGGAAAGTGAACTAGTGGATCACAGCTCTATTTCTCACTTTTTAAAAACACATTTTTATTTTGAAGGTCAAGGGTTAGAGACAGAGAGAAGTAGATCTTCTATCCATGATTCACATCCCAGATAAATGTGAAGTAAAGAACTTAGAACAGGTTTCCCATGTGGATGGCTGGGCTCCAAAAAGTCTGAGCCAGCTCCCATTGCTTTGCCTAAGCCAGCAGAAAACTGGATGGGATTTGGAGTTCGCGGGATTTGAACCATTGCCCTAAAGCCCATACTAGCTATACTATAAAACCTGCCCCATCTGTCTCTGTGAAATAAATCTTTAAAACATATAGATATGGGTCCAGCGCGGTGGCACAGTGGTTAAGGTCCTCGCCTTGCACACCTGGGATCCCATATAGGTGCCGGTTCTATCCCGGCAGCCCCACTTCCCTTCCGGCTCCCTGCCTGTGGCCCGGGAAGGCAGTCGAGGACGTCCCAAAGCTTTGGGACCCTGCACCTGTGTGGGAGACCCGGAAGAGGCTCCTGGCTCACTTGGGGAGTGAATCATCGGACGGAAGATCTTCCTCTCTCTCTCTCCTCTCTGTATATCCGCCTTTCCAATAAAAAAATAATAAAAATTAATCTTTAAAAAATATATATATAGATATACAAAATAATTAACTTCAATCTGTGTGTAAAAATAAACATAAAACACAAATAAACCATGTTTACACTTGAGTGCTATTTACAAAATCTATATCAGTATGCATATCCAAATATTAAAAACTGTGAAGAAAATGGAAAACCTGGAATCATTCCTATCTCATGTTAAGTTTCTGAGAACACGGATGTTCAACCTATAGTAAGTACTATGTTACAAGGCTGTATTAAAGCAAAGTCAGGATCCAGGACCTCCAGAAGGTGGCAGGAACCCAAGCATTTAGGACACCTTCCACTAAACATTACTAGAGAGCTGAATTGAAAGCAAAGCAGGTAGGACTCACACTAGTATCTACACAGCAGCCTATGCTATGCCACACCAAAAAAGTTACTGCAAGGCTGACCAAGATCAACAATCTGCTGATTCATGTCCTAAATGCTCAAAATGGCAAAGTTGGGCCAGTATAGTCAAGAAACTAGAATTGAAACAGATACAGCCCTTGGGTGGCCGAAACGCAACTCTCTGAGCATTTATACTGCCATCCAGGGAATACATTAGCAGCAATCCCAAGCAGAATGCAGTGAGCTACAGGATGCAGACATTCAAACAGCATTTTAACCACTCAGTCAAATGCCTAACCTGACCACAGAGAAATTGGGCTTGCATGTGCATGCTTGTGTGTAAAAACAGTACTCTATAAACAATGGTGAAATATTTTACTTTGAGAGACTTCACTGGGTTTCTCCTGCTACATCAGACAGCATTTGGTTTATCTATGCATAAGGAAAAAAGTTCCACATGGAAAGCAAACAAAAAGGCACTAAAAACCCAAACAAGAGTCATCCACACGAAAGGTGGCCCAGACAACCTGAATTCAATCAGAAAAGTTTATGTGACAGCTATTGCAACAAAGAATTCTAATAACTTTTTAATCCTCATGTGCCTGACAACATGAACTTACATGAACCAAACAGGGAGAAGAGTATATCCCAGAATTCAAGATACCAGCCAGGATGCCTTTATCTCATACTGCAGTCCCTGGATTTCATATGTAACTATGGCTAATTAGCCTGCCTTTCTACTGAAGCCAAACCTTGAAGGAACTGTGGTAGCTCAAGTAGTAAGAACCTTGCCACCCATGTGGGAGAGCTGCACTGAGTTCCTGACTTCCAGATTTAGGCTGGACCCAGCAGCAGCCATTGGAGGCATCAGATGAGTAAATCAATAGAGGCAAGCTACCTATCTCTTCAATAAACACACATTTTTAAAGGAAATTGGGCGATGAATATATGGAAACCTTCTGGAATACTACCTCATAATTTTTTGTTTTGTAAATTGAAAAATGTTCAAAAATAAAATGAAATAATTCAAAAACCAGCACTGCTGGACAATTTCATTATTGAAGTGAAATCCACTGCAGAATGTTTCATCATCAGAGAAGACAGAACTTTCCCAGACAGTGCTGGTGCAGCATGTGCTTTATTCACATACACCACCAGCACAGGAAAAGCAGGGGAGGCACAGTGAGTTCAATTCAAAACAAGCGCTGCACCTGATTTAGCCAAGCTTAGTGGCTTTGATTAAATGCTAGTTTCAATTTCAGGAAGATTCTTTTAGAATTATACAAGACTGAATTCCATATATTTGCAAGCACTGCTATGCTGGAAAAGAAATCATCATTTAATTAAACAAAAGCTATCTTTTAGGAAAAATGCAAATTGATGCAGGGTCTAGAAGAAAATGCAAGATAGCCATACTAGATGAAAATTAGTTAAGAAACAAGAATTCTCTATTGTAATTAAAAAAAAAAAAAAGAAAAGAGATATCTTAACAAATAAAAGAAACTGGTTAACACGGATAGCAATAGTATACGCACTACTTACCAGGGAATTCTTCCTTTAAATTTGGGAAATTAATATTTGTGTAGAGAACCGGTGCTACTGTTGCCATCTCACCCAGAGCCTCTTCTTTCTCCCATTTTAGAGTACTTCTTTGAGCATTTGACATTGTGTCATTTTCTGCTTCCATAGT
Source organism: Ochotona curzoniae (assembly GCF_017591425.1). NCBI lineage: Eukaryota > Metazoa > Chordata > Mammalia > Lagomorpha > Ochotonidae > Ochotona > Ochotona curzoniae. The sequence goes on along the minus strand of NW_024467095.1, from coordinate 19,425,336 downwards.
GGGAGCTGATGATGTCCAAGGGCTATTAGGATCACTTGGTAGTGAATTAAATGCTGGGTTTTTATCCCTGCAAAATAAATATCATAAAATGACTAACAATACACTTGAGCTGAAAATTCAATAATATGTACTACAAAAAAAAAAAAAAAAAACAAAAAACAGCAATATGCTTGATAAAAACGCATGGATTTAAAAAAACATTTTGCACTAAAACTTTACTTACATTTTGTAACAAACTTCTGCAAGTACTCATGTAACTTAAAGACTAATTTCTACAGATGATTCAATAAGAATTGGTGAAATTTAAATTTTAATAGAAAGTAAACTTTTTAAGTACCTGATATCAGTATAAGGGGCTTGTGCTACAGAAGAGAAAGTTCCCATTCCACTGCCAGGAGGTAAAGCGTTATGTGGGAGATGAGGATTGGGTCCAATGAGGCCATTCATTAGTGGCATCCGTGAAAACATATCTTCAGAAAAGAAAATACAGACGACGTCTTATTAAAAAATAACAAGCAGCTAAAACACCAAATTTATTTTTAAATGTGAATTAAAAGTAGGACTTTAAAAAAAATACCATATAGTACACTACTGCTCAGTGTTCTGGTTCCAAAATTGGAAATATGACCTCTATAACTGTATTGACTTAGTTGCAGTATACTACAAAGAGCATGGTTTTCAAGGCCCTATGACAATGCGAGATGTGATTCTTAAATCTTGATACTTGACAGAAGCAAAGTAGATTTCTATATATTATAAAACAGAGTGGATTCATTGAGATAATGTATATACACAGTATGGTGTCTGGGTAAGTTATTCAATACACATTAACTCTAAAAAACAAATGGGTCACTGCAAATGTGGTTTCAACAAATATTTTTTTTTTCTTCACTAAAAGATGGAAAAAGTACTCCTTATATTTTATTCCTATTCCTGTTAAAATAATCAACATCTATGATTCTTAAAGATCAGCACTTTCTTTAGTTTTCCACTCAACACTTCACTGATCATTATCAATGATTTTTAAAACTTACATATTCTATTTTTAGCTTAATTTTCATTGGCCTGCATGTGAACTGGGATGGGGAAAGAGCCAGGCTGGGGTAGCTGACTGTATTCACAGGTACAGGCATAAGCCAGAACAAGGACAGGCGGGTTGGGTTTTGCTGCAGCATCAGCTGATAAGTGCTGGCACTGAGGGCAAGTCCTGTCAAATTACACCGCAGAACCAGCTGGAGAGTGTGAGATCTGGGACGGGCAACAGGTCAAGTGGGGAGGCTGTGGGCTCCACTGATGGGCTGCAACTCCCACTAATGATCACAAGAACCAGGACTGGGGGGTGGGCCTGGCTAGACAGACAGTGCCACCCACTAGCATGACTGTGGGCTGGAGGGTGGAGCTGGCTCGGTTGAGTTAGACTTCACTGCCCAATGATGTATACAAGATCTCAATAGAATGTGGGGCAGACCGGACAGGTCCACTGCACATGCTGGCGGGCACAGGAGCCAGAGCTGGGGGCTGGTCCAGTGGGGTACTGGGGGTCACTTTGATTGGGCTGCAGCTCCCACTGTGGTATATGAGGGCCAATCAGCAACAATGGGCCACAGCACCCATTGGTTTGCTGAGGATGAAGGGCAGAACAAACTGATCAACTATCCCAGTGAAGCTCGACAGTAAATTTCTGAGCCACGGAGACTCAGAGGTGGACTATGACAGCCAATCAACCTTAAAAGGATTTCCTCATCTGTGGAGTGGCAATATTAGCAGCATCTCAGAACTATTAAAAAAACACACACACACAAAACAAAACAAAAAAACCATTGACATAAACCTCAGAAAATGCCCCATAAATGGGAACCTGGGATGACATCTGGTGGTGGGTCGCCATGCCCAGATAATGTGGTAGTTAGGAGGCTGAGTGCGGTTTCTCCTCTCACATCCCACTCTCCCCCACATACAGGAAGAAGAAAGGAAAATGTGTAAACAATGGTCTCACCTACCTTGACCCTCAACCCTTCCCACATGGATCAACTATGTAAACATCTCACTAAGAAAATTTTTTTTAAAAAGGAAAGAAAAGAAAACCTATTTCTAGACAAAGATTTCCAGTGAATTTTAGGCAGGCAGGTTTGTAACTGAAGTTGCTATTTTTCCATTATCATAAGGATAAGCTTTCTCTTATCAGTTATATATTCCGCAACTTAAGGAACAAGGCAAAATACACATGTACATATGTACGTATACACACACATGTGCACACACACACGAAATCTTCAAAAGCTTCAAGGAAAATACATATAAAAACTACAATACAGGGCCCAGTGCCGTGGCCTGCGGCTGGGGGTCATCGCATTGCACATGCTGCAAGATCCCATGTGGGTGCCAGTTCTAATCCAGGCAGCCAAACCTCCCACTCAGCTGCCTGTTTTTGGCCTGGGAAAGAAGTCGAGGACAGCCTTAGGCCTTGGGACCCTGCACCCACGTGGGAAACCCGGAGGAGGCTCTTGGCTTCAGATTGGCTCAGCTGCAGCTGTTGCAGCAGCTTGGGGAGTGAATCATCAGATGGAGGATCTTCCTTTCTCCTCCTCTCTGTATATCTGACTTTGCAATAAAAATAAATAAAATCTTTTAAAAAAAACTACAATGTAAGAAAGTAAATATAATTTTAAAAATTACATTTTTATGTAAAAAGCTGAGTTAAAGGGCTGGGAGGGAAGAGATGGAGATGGAAGATGAGTTTCCTTTTGCTGGTAACACCACACACCTTAACCTGCTATGCGACAATGTGGGTACCCAAATGTTTTCGTAATGAAAAAATTTTTTTTCTTTGTTCGAAAGGCAGAATGACAAGAGAGGGTGAGACAGAGATTCCATCCTCTGGCACACGCAGAAATGACATGACCCAGCCAAAGCCAAGAACCAGGAACTACACATATGTCTCCCGAGTACTGGGCCACCATGCACTGGCTTCCCAGGAGCCACCGGAGGGAGCTGGATTGCAAAGTGAGCAACAAGAACCACAATCGGCACTCTGACACAGGATGCTGTTGAAATCCATTTTTCCAAGAGCTTTTGAAAAGACCCTCATACACACACAAGTATATATACAGACCCAGTTATATGAAGGTAACAACATACCTTGATTATGCATTGGCAAGAGCTGGGATGGAGGAGGAGGCTGTGGCAATGGAGTTGGCTGAGTGGTTGCTGGACTCAGGACAGCAGTAAACAAGTCTTCTACATCCTTTCCTCCAAGCTCTGTGCAATAAAATAGTAACAGTATTAACTTTAAAAGACAATAACAGGTCGGAACATCAAGAATGGCAATTCAATCAACTAAAAGAGCAGAACACGAATACCTGGAATTTTATATAACTTTCCAAGAATCGCTCCTAGGATAAAATTTAAAAAGTGGAAATATTAGCTACTACCAAGCTGTTACATTGATACAAAATAGCAATTATCACTGATAACAAAATAATTAGAAATTAAGTTCTAAATAGGCATGCAGAAATCTTTAAAAATCATATTTACTCATGTCTTATAGAAAGCCTAGATGTAGGGCAAATATTTTACCATCTGTAACCATTTTGTCTAGTTCAGGGCTGAGAATGCCGTCAAGCTGCTCCTCACTCAAAGGCCGTGAATTCTGACTAACACTTGGATGAGACAAAGCTGAGGGATCATCAGCAACAGGACCAACATCTACAGGAGCAAGGCAGAGAGAGTACAAGTGAGCCGAGCACAACCCCTGACAGTAATACGCCACATGGGAATCAATGAGGATGGCTATCTTGGATAGTAATAAATGGGATCAGTAAAAACAACACACAATGTATTAATAAGCTTAGGTGCCTCTTTATGTTACCATTTAAGCAAGGTAAACACATTTCCCGAGGAACAAAAGGACGTACTTAATGTTTAACTTGGCAATTTCTCCAAAAAGCCAAATCCATATTAAGACATAAATTTGTGAGGAGTTGATCTATAAATAATTGCATTAACTTATAAAACAATGGCAGTAAATGCATAGTTCAAATATCTTAAGCACCCTTTACAAGAGGAAAAGTTTCATGTAAGTTAAAAGAGCTATAAAACTCTCTACTAATGTTTAATGAACATTATCTTTTAAAATATCATAAATATTTTTAAATAGTTGGTTGTCACAGCTTGAAGATATAGATAACATTATAACATGTTTCACCTCATTCACAATTGGTATTTTACGAAACAAACATAAAAGTAGTCTGTTACTGATGTCTTTCATTCTTTTTCAATATCATTACTATTAAAAGTAAAGATTATTGTCTGATTTTTTGTGATCTTTTAATAGGAGTTAAATACTTGGATAATGTGAATTATGCGTTAATGAATATAAAACCACACACACACACACACACACACACACACACACACACAGGATGTCATCCAAAGGACAATATGGCCACACTAATCTTTAGCTGTACACACACAAAAAAAGAGTAAAGTACAGTATGGATTAGTGACACATTAGCACTACTAAAAAATATGCATGCACCTAGGGGTGTTTCAGCTCAAATCACTATGAAAAAGAAGACTAATTCTAGTCAGCGGTCATCCACTGCTCAATTTCTTACCAAATGGAAAAGGTGAACGCTCAACCTGGAAAGTGCATAAATCAAGACCTACAAGACCCAAACCAAATAAAATGGATGATTACCATAAGAAGAAACAAGATACAGCAAGACTTTAAGGCAACAGGCCTTGAATGTGATGCAATTAGAAACTAAGTAAGTCCTAAAGCAGGAAAGCTGAAGTAGGCCAAATAAAATGTTGAGTTCTTTGACAAAGCAACAAGGAAAAAAACACTTCAGTTACTAGGAATCAGGCAAAAGACTACACTTCTTCCACACATATATCTCTCACATCACAAAACAGAAATTGGGCAAATAGTATTTATATGTACCTGAATGATCAACTGATTTTGCTAGGTCATCTGAAATTATTCCAAGAATGTCATCATCTGTGTTTAAGACTTCAGAAATATCAGCTAATGGGTCATCAGCAGTACCTAAATACAGTAAGTATATTTTTTGTAAAAAAAAAAAATATATATATATATATTTATGCAGTATTTTCCAAGATGTTAATTCTAAGATACTCTCACTCATTCAAAAATTTACTAAGTATTGAGAGTTGGACAGATGCTGAAGCAAGTGCTACAATGATGAATATGTAATTTCCAAATAAAGAATTTTTCATGGTTAAGGCACTCTAAAATTTCCAACAAATTATTATTTAAAAACTCAGACCTTTGTGACCAATATAACAAAGTAAAATTTGGACTGAAGGACTATAAGTAACAAAAGTGAAAAAGAATGCGCAAAGAAAACCAAAAAATTCAGTATCTCTAAAATGACATCAAGAAAGTAAAACATACAGAAGTAAATAAAATGTGCAAATCTAACCCATTATTTAGAAATTTAGGAACTACACTACTTCCAACTTTGCTACTCACACTTGTTACTTATTCACTCACTCAGTAAAAAAAATAATTTCAGTGTCTACAAAGCTGTATTTCAAGATAACCTACCATGCACTAATCCACCCACTGGAATATAACAGTGTCTAAAAACAGTGTTCGCCCTCACAGATGAGGCATTCTTAAATGGAGCTGGACAGCAAATAAACACTAACTGTAACTGCTATAAAAGCAAACAAGGAAAAAGTCCAAAACATAAGTCACGCTGTAGAAGGTTGTTAGGGATGTCCTGTGAAAGATGACTGAGTGTAAGTAGAGGAAACGAGGGAGTAAAATTAGTACACCCAAGATGAACAGCTGAGGCAAAGGGAGAGCAAGCATGAAGACAGAATTAATTCTCAAGTGTAATGGGAACTTGCTCAAAGAGTAAAAAAAGATGGGGGGATGACATGATTGGAAGTGGCTGCTTTGTATAGAATCTCAGAGTACTGGGGTGGGGGAAGGACTGCTGGCCACTTCAAAGGCAAACAGGGCACTGCAGAGTACTTAGGGGTAACAACAGTGTGTAACCTCATGATAGGGAAAGCCAAGACAAGAAATGGTCAGATTGGAACAAATCTAAAAAGTGAAAGCAAATTTGTAGATAGATAATACAAGCAATCTGAGTGCAAAGGATTCTGAGGAGTTTAGACCTAATAAAAAAAACGAAAATATTGGAACTCTTACTAGGCCAGTACTTATGTTTAGTCACTCAAACAAAGAATACCCAAAAATTGCATTATTTTTATTTAATAACATAAAAATAATATAAGCCTAAACATAATACTCCAGATCAAATATCTTTGTGAAACAGTCTAGGAGTAGTTAAATATTTTTCTAACATAGGACTCACCCAACACAACGTAATTTTCTTTTTTTTTAAATTTATTTTTATTGCCAAGTAGGATATTTGGAGAGGAGGGGAGAGAGAGAGAAATAATTTCCATCCGATGATTCGTTCCCCAAGTGACCGCAACAGCTGGTGCTGCGCCTATCCGGATCCAGGAGCCAGGAGCTCTTCCAGGTCTCCCACCTGGATGCAGAGTCCCAAAGCTTTGGGCTGTCCTGACTGCTTTTCCAGGACACAAGCAGGGAGCTAGATGGGAAGCAGGGCCACTGGGATTAGAACCAGCGCCCATATGGGTTTCCAGCGCATTCAAGGCAAGGACTTTAGCTGCTAGGCCACTATGCCGGGCCCAACAACATAATTTTCATACTAGAAAGTTAATGAAAATTTTGTATACCAAATATCCTGCAAATTATCACAACAGGGGCCAAAACTATGGCATGGGAGAGTTAAGCCACCAACTACAGGGAAGGCAACCCATTTGGGCAGTGGTTCAAGTGCTGTTTGCTCTGCTTCCAATCCAATTCACAGGAAAAACAGCAGAATATCATCCAAATGATTAGCCCTCATCATTAAAGGCTCCAATGAACATTTTGGCTCCTGACTTCAGCATGACATCCCAGCTGCTGGGGTCACTTGGGAAGTAAATCAGCAGATGGAAGCTCTCTGCCTCTCCCCATCTCTTAACTCAGTCACCCACATAGATGAATTTTTTGAAATTAAATTTTAAAACTTAAATTTAAAAATATTAACAGAATTCTGTAGACAACAATGTATCTTAGAGAGCAGGCACTGTGGGACAGTGGCCAACTGGGGAGTGAATCAGCTGATGGAAGATCTCTCTCCCACATTCAAATCAATAGATCTCTTTAAAAAAAAAAAAAAAACATGCAAAAACAGGGGTTAATTCCAAGAAAGCCGCAGACACCAAAACCCACGATATTCAAGTCCCCTCGGGAAGCTCCCCCAGTTTGAACAACAGCCAATGGAATCCAAGGACACAGAACTGTTAATGTGGACAGTGCATTAATTTCAACCCAGGTAATACAAAATTAACACAACCTAACTACTTGATAAAAAACTGATTTTTCAGGGCTGACCCTGTGGTAAGGCAGCTTAAGCTTCCACCTGCAATGCCAGCAACCCTAAGGAGCAATGGCTGCTCTCCTTCTAAGCCAGTTAAATAATAATGTGCCTTGGAGGGCAATAGAACACGGCTTGAGTGCTTGGGCACCTGACACCTATGTGGAGACTTGGCCGAAGGCTTGAGTCTGGCACAGACGTGGCTGATACAGCCATGCGGAGAGTGCAACAGATAGCAGCTTGCTCTCTGACTTGAACCCTCTCTGTAACTCTGCCTTTCAAACAAATCACACAAAACCTTCTTGTGTGAAAAGATCCCTCCAGTTGTTTTCCAAAATATGTGCAAAAAATTTAATACATTAACAAATAGAATCAATGGAAAACTGAAGGCTTGTCAGAGTATGATATCATCGAAGCAATTGCAGTCACTAGGTTTCCAGATGCAACCAGAACTCTGACAGCTTGTTCCTACTCCTTGAGAAGCACAAATTCTTACCCTTTCCTGATTCCTAACAACTAGAATAATAGTTATCAACCAGGAACATTGAACAGCAAGGAGACTCAGACAGCATCTAGAGGTTCTGATTATTATGAGGCATAAAATGCTGGTGAACATCCCAGAAGGCAGTGGAAAGCCTCCCTCTCAAAGCAAACATTTAGCTGTCAATAATGACAGACAATGTTTGGGGACAAGGTATATAACTAACACAGCTTCGTGTGCTGTGACATTCCTTTTGGATTGCTTTGCATTTCTCTAGATTGCATTATAAACAAACATATTTGTATGCCTTTTTTGAAGATTATTATACCTGTAACTCACTAATGATGGTCAAACTGAACAGGATGTTAACTGTTTTCCTTTATAACTCATAATTTTGGCTGCACTAACAAAGGTAAGTTACAGACTTTCTCACTAAAATAGCTATAATTACTGAATGCACACTACACCACTCAATGAAGATGATTACAAGAATGCATAGGAAGTCTAACAAAAGCATTTCAAAGGTTTAAAATTAAAAGGTACATTTCAAAGAATAAAAATCAAATTCATCATGCACAATTTTAAAAATCAATGTTATACAATATAGACAATATAAGCATGAGAAAAGTTCCCCTACCTTGAGATCCAAGTTTAGCGGGAACTGAGGATGAGCTAAGCACGGGATCTAATGAAGCTTCCAGAAGGCTCGTGTTCACGTTTGTTTTATATGAAAGCTGAACTGCATCTTCTGCTAGACTGTCCAAACTCAACTTGCTTTGTCTACTTGTATCTAGAAGATCTTTTCCAAAGAAAGCTTCCTAGATAAAAATAAGCACATATAAAAAGTGTAAGTCCACAAATTCCAAACAACAGATCAGACTGACATCATTCTGACAATGCAGCAGAAATAAGAAAATCTTAGACTTCAACAATAGAAAAATTGAATATAGAAAAATAATCACATAGATTGTTTTATTCCAATATACAAATCATCATTTTTGTAGTTTTCCCTCAAAGAAAAAAGGTATTCAAATAAAACTTCCACCACATGTGTTTCCAGAAATTACAGTACAACAATTTATTTCCACATTAAACTACAAGTTAAAAGTTGACAGAAATATTATTGGCACTTTAATTGATACTACAGAAAAACAAGGCATCACGAATCATATTTATAAATTACTTCCAGAGAATATCACAAAGACTTGGATGTACAGCTTTAACGTGTATACTTCAAGGTTGATTCAGTAATCTCGTACTGACGCACCTAGCCATACAGGAACTTAGACTGCAACTACGAAACTGGGCTCTTTCAACAACTCTAACTATGGCAGGAGGGCAGCCAGAGAGGCTACTTAAGTTGTTAAGAGCTCTTTTTTACTTGTATTAACACTTCTCAATTTCGAAATAAATGCTCTCCTCTGCGGGCTGATGTTGAAAGCAAAGATCTCTCCCAAACTTATCAAAATATTAAAGAAAAAAAAGGAAACACTCAATATCCCTTTTATTTTCAATCTAAGACATCTTCTGGATAGTCCCACAATGTGATTTGCCTGTAAAAGGGACTTTGCAAAGTACAATGTTTCAACAACTATTAATGTTTAGTGCACATTCGAATTTACACACAATGTTCTGAAATAAAGCAACTGTTAGTGAATATTTGGAAAGTCAACACTGTGATGTAGTGGTTTAAGCCCCTACTGCAATGCCAGCTTCCTACAGAAGTGCCAGGTTTGAGTTCTGGCTACTTGGAACCCAGCTGCCGCTGGTGAACCTGCCACCACAATGCTTGTCCTCTGAACCTACAAGGGAGAACTGGGTGGGTCTCCAGGCTCCTAACCTCAGGCTCAGCCATCCCTGGGCTACTGAGAGTGAACCAGAGGATGAGAGATCTCCAATTCTGTCTTTCAAATAAATAAATTAATTAAAGTGTGTGTGTCTGTGTGTGTGTATGTGTAGAGTGAGAGCACATGCCATGTGAAATGCTTTAGATATATCCTTAAAATAAAACAAGCTGAATATGTTCAAGAAAACATGTAAAAAGTATGAAAATGAATTTGAGGGCAACAAGAGGAGAAAAAGGGACATTGATACACCGTTGTATAAAGTCACTGCTTGTAACACCAGAATCCCATCAAGGTGTCAGCTGTTCTTCTGTTCCAGCTCCCTGCTAATGACAGGAAAAGGCACTGGGCTGCTGCCATTCCCATGAGACCAAGGTGAAGCTTCCTGGCTTTGGGCTGGCTCTGCCAGAATACTGTGACAATTTGGGGACTGAACCAGTGGATACAAGCTTTGACACAAGTTCTTTCAAATAAATAAATAAATAAATACATACATACATCTTTTAAAAAATAAAGGCAACCAATATCACCAGATTTTAAAGGCTGAACTTTTTATGGGGCAGCATGGTGGTACAGTTAGCTAAGCCTCAGCTTGCAGTGCTAGCCCACAGAAACAAGAGGCTGAGTCAGGTCCTAGAGCCTCTGAACCCTCATAGGAAACATGAAAGTACTCCTGATTACCAGCGGCAGTTGCAGCCATTTGGAGGATACACCAGTGGATGGAAGAGTTCTGTCTCTCCTTAATGCTCTGTAATCTTTAAAAAGAAAGGTCTAGGTAATAATAATGATGATGGTGATGATGATGATAATAGTTGAACTTTTAAAGCAGTAACATGGCCATTAATGTGGGGGTGGGGAGGTGAGAGGGAAATAGCTACAAAAATGGAAAGTAAGGAAATTGTGTAAGGTGAAAATCAGTTGGTAAGGTCGGCACAGTGGCCTAGTGGCTAAAGTCCTTGACTTGAATGCTCCGGGATCCCACGTGGGTGCTAGCTCTAATCCTGGCAGCCCTGCTTCCCATCCAGCTCCCTGCTTGGGGCCTGGGAAAGCAATAAAGGATGGCCCAAAGCCTTGGGACCCTGCACTTGCATGGGAGACCCTGAAGAGGTTCCGGGCTCCTGGCTTCAGATAGGTGCAGCACTGGCCATTGAGATCACTTGGGGAGTGAATCATGGGACGGAAGATCTTCCTCTCTGTTTATCTGACTTAGCAATAAAAATAAATCTTTAAAAAAAAGCAGTTTGTAATTAAGATAAAAACTCCAATTTAAGCAATCAAGAAATATTTAATTTCAAGCTCTGTGGAAGACATATTAGATCAATAGAGACATTGAAGTGAGGACAGACACTGAGTATTGTCGATCCACTACAATGAACTCATTTGAAGAGGCCCAGGAATGATGGAACATGTCCAGACATGAAAATTAGCAAATGACAAAATCACTTCTTCAGCTTTAATATAAAAAAGTGCTTCAATAAATAATATATAGCGATTTTGAGACTAAAGGATTACAAAGGAGAAACAGAATTCTGTTTTGCAATCGATGCTCATCACACATAATTTATCTTGGAGTGCTCCTATTTGGCTTAAACAGCCTCTAACAGTGGTAATTTATCATTAAAGTTAAAAATGCCTGCTAAAAACACATATTCACTATTAACAGATAATTTTAAAAATTTTTATTTATATAAGATGTAGAAAAACAAGGACAACTTCCATCTCCTGGCTCATTCCTCATATATTTGCAATTGCTATGGTCAGGCTGGGAAGGGAACCAAAAAAATCAGTATTTGGGTGGCAGGAATCCCATGAATCATTACCACTGCTTCCTAGGGTCGGCATCAGCAGGAGCTGGAGCTAGGAACTGGAGCTGGGAATCAAACTCAGGTATTTGAACATACAACACTATCATCATCACCACTGGGCTAAATACATCTACTACACAAAGGCCATTTCACTGGCAATTGGGATTGCGGTGCAACTAGTTTGGAGGCAGCAGTAATTTGGGAGTGGCATACTGCCTGCTGCTTAGAATGTCTGCATCCCATATGGGAGTGAAGGGTCAAGGCCTGGCTACTCTATTTCCCATCCAGCTGTCTACGAGGCCACACACGATAGAATCCTTTCTATCCACATGGGAGACCTGGATAAAACTCTCTACCCAGAGCAATCTTGCTTTGGCTTTTAAAATAATTAGAAATAAACAACTGGGATAAAAGAACTTAATTTATCAATCCACAATTAGGGGTAAATTATATACATATTAGGGCCCCAGGATGTTTTTTTTGAAAATTAAATACCTGCATTTACAATTAAATGAAAACAATAAATGCAACAAATCTTTTTGTAAAGCAAAAATACATTACACTTCCTATATTAACAAAGTAAACATAATGTTAAAAAATATTACTTGTAAATAGACAGGGAACGTTTCTTCAAGTTTATTTTTCCTTTTTCGGTATCTCTTCTTTATTTTATCACTGCTTTCACTAACAGAAACAGATTCATCAACTAGAGTATCTGGTAATTGTTCACTCCAACCTAGAACAACAATCACATTTATAAATACAGGACATTTGACAATTTCAGACAAATTTCTCCAGGTAATGTTATAGTTGACCAATGTAGATAATTTCAAATGAACAAACTGTTTTATCATAAGCATATTACTAAGTTTTAAGTAATTAAAAATTCCATTTTGTGGCCTAATCTTTGACAGTCACCGTAAAGAAGAAATTTCTGTTTTTAAATACAATAACCAGTTAAAGCTATTTAAACATGAAAATGCTCATAAGTTTTTCACATACAATTAACAGAAATCTACTAAACCAAAGTTTTTTGAAGATTGTATTGGCAACACTCAACGAAAGAAATTTCAAATTAATATGCATCCTTCAATCTAAAATCTCAAGTGCATCACTTTACTGAAATGAGGCAGTTAGAAGCATATATGAAAATAATTTAAAAAGCTCACGGAAAATGTCATTAAAATTATGTTAGCACAAAAAATTAAAATTCTCTATATAAAGTCGTGAAACAATTCAAGGAAAATGAGTGTTATGGAAAAATTATAAAAAGATGTAAAACTTTTTGTACAAAAATAAACTTACTTTCTAATTCTATCACCTATGACATCCTGTGTATGCACTATAAACATTCATATTTCTATGAATTGCTCATGAGCATTCATTAGTAATATAAGCACATTTATGAAACATTCATTCATAAAATAGGAAGATGTAAACAAAACAATCTTAAGAGTCTGAAATTAGCAAAGAAGCAAGTATACTATTGAAAAAGACAAGTAAGCTAACAGTACCCATGTGTACAATTCTACTGAAAATTAAAATGAGTACTTTTGTTGTCAGACTACAACTGAACTAGCCTTTTTAACATAAAGTAATTTAAAATATCTGAGAACCTAAATAAGGATGGTGGAAGAGTGTGTGTGTGGGTCAGGAAGGGGAGGGAAGTGAGGGAAGTGAAAGAAAGGGGATGGAAGAGAAGGGGAGCAGAAGGGAAGAGAAAGAAGGGGAGGAGGTCAAAGGAGAAGGGAGGAGGGGAAGAGAGGAGGAGGGGAAGAGGGGAGGAGGAGGAGAGCGAGGAGGAGGAGAGCGAGGAAGAGCAGAGCAGGGGGAAGAAGAGAGCAGGGGGAAAAGGCAGGAGTGGTTGTGAGTGGGAGGGTACAGGACACAAACCCCACTCTTCCACAAGCTGCAGCAGGAACTCCGTCTCAGTCCCGTCCCAGCGAGCCACCACCGGGAGCCAGAGACAGGCAGTCTAGGACAGGATGCAGCTACTTCAGTCAGCAGACCTAACATCCAGCCATGGGGCTTCATTGTTCAAATGTGTGATCATTTCTGATCTTTATTAATGCTCCTGAATTCAAAATCATGCAGGTCATCTTAACAGAAGAGACATGAATATGAAAATGTTAAATCAAGATAAATTAGTACCATACCATCATCTCTACTAGACAACTGTTCACAAACAGAGCCTGATGAATCTTTTCTGAATACAGATCTTTTGGCTTTTCCTTGCCCAGTTCGGCTTCGTTGCCGTACCATAAACCCACCAATACCTATGCAAAGAGAGTAGGCAGAAATTCTTATGTTAAATAAGACATTTTTCAAAGTTCAAACTGGGATCATCGGAACCAACAATCCCATATTACTTAATAAAAACCAAAGTCAGAAGGAAAAATATCAAATATCACCACTGTCAAAAAATAAATCACAAAATTGGCTAAAGACTTGCACGGGCTTCCTCTTTTAGACAATGCCAGAGAAAATACTAAATTAAGCTTATTCATCAAATATTAGTAACTGATAAATTAACTGGCTAATAATTTTCATGAGCAGGTTAGATGATAATAAAACTAAAAGACAAATATTCTTTGATCAACATAACTTCAAGAGGACTGTGACTATTACCGCTCACGTTATTCATCATAAAGGTTTTTAGACAGAAGTTACATACTTTCTCACCTTCACACTGAATACTGCATATACAGTATAAAAAAAAAAAGATGTTCAAAACAAAGATACTAGGAATTCAGTTTTGAAAATTAAAATAATCATGGAAATACACACAAAAGGTTACTTTATAATTGCCTTAGAAACTTAATTATGAACAAAAACTAACCTAATAAAACATTTAGCTACATAGCTAAAACTTAGGATAATAAGGTAAACATTATTTTGAGATATTAAGCTCAAAGAATTTCAGCTAGAAAACACATTAAGTTTAATAATTTAACTTATACACACACATTTAGCATGCTTAATAAAATGCTGTGTTTATTGGGCTGAATCATATTGATGATAGCTATTCAATTACATTTGAGATCCTGAATATTATACTCTGGAGTTTTTTTCTATTAAAATGTGTAGTTTAGGTCTATACCCGGCCTGTATGGTTTCCTTTTCCTCTTTTTGATAGCATCCGGTCCATCTACTCCCTTGGCTTCATCATCCACAGGTTCCCGTTCAGGACTAGATTCTGATTTCCCATCACAGTCCATGAGATCTCCTTCTAAACAGACACACACACACAAGTGTACAGATGAAACAGGAAAAGCCAACAAATGCACAATCCCTACATAATGACAAACACAGAATCATCACTAATCCTTTCTAATGAGGCATCTGAGTAGACCAAGTCTTAAAAAAAGACATAAAAACAGGTCTAAATGTTTTTGGAAAATGCTGCTCAGTCGCTGGCATATTTTTAAACTGGAGAAAAATAATAATACAAGGCATTTCTCAGGAGAAAACTATCATCAACATTTGTGTTCCATACACTATCTCTCAGGAAACTATGGGAACACGTGTAGAAACAGGGAAGGCAAATTTATAATAGCATAGAAAATGCATGAGCACAGCAGAGTATAGATGATACCCAGGATGAAGGTCAATGGGAACCCCAAAAGTAATGACATAAAATTTGGGGCCTACTGTAAGAGTGCACAAGGATTAAAAAAAAAAGCAAGCAAGCAAGCTCTTTTGCTAATGGGTATCATATTAATAACACTAATGAGGCCACATATCGGGAAAAACTCCACGCACCCATGAGTACTGTGTAACTATGGGACAGAAGGTAAAGCTGCCACCTGTGGCACCAAGATGCCATACAGTGCCAGTTAAAGTCCCCGTTAACTTCGCTTCTATCCATCGTCCTGCTAATAGTGTGGGAAGGCAGTGGAGGAGGGCCCAAGTCCTTGGTCACCTGTACCCATGTGGAAGATCAGGAAGAATCATCTGGCTCTTGGCTTTGGATAGAGCCAGCTGCAGTCACTGTGACCATTTGGGGAGAGAGCCACTGGATTCTCATTCTCTCTCTCAAATAAAGAAATCTTTTTAAGAAATGGAAACCTATAATTTGTTTGTTCACAATAAACATTTTGGATACATTTTGGAAGATCACTTCTGGGAATGAAGCTACCAGTATCAGTGTGACTACTGCAATATTCTGATTGATCTACTGGCCAGAACAGTATTCCGCCTTTCAAAATAGAGGATCAAGACACTCTTTTCAGAAACCTTCAATTTCCTCTACTATTCAACTTCTAACAAATATAAATTTCTTCTAATCTAGATGACTCAGCTACTCGTCCTGTTACTCTACTGGAGAGGGTGGTCCCAGCAGCATCCCCTACTCACACTCTGCAGTCTCTCACAGAACCTCCGCACTGGCTTCCCTGCCATCACAGACGCTTCTTACGGAGGTAATCCTACGGCTTACACACCATTTTGCAAAGCCTGTGCACCAGATGACTCCTGCACGCCGAATTCTTACTAACCTAAAACTTGTTTACGTACTAAAAAAATTCTGCTACAATGAAAACCTTATAACTAGCATTTTTTTCTTATTAATCAATGCCCTAACATTAAAAGCAAACTCCATGAGTGCCTTGTGCTGTGGCATAATGGGTAAGCCTGCCACCAGCAATGATGGCGACAGTTCATACCCCGCTTCTGTGCTCCTGATCCGACGTTCTGCTGATGTACACTGCAAGGGTAGCAGAAGATGAACAAGTGCTTGGGCACCTGTGCTCACACTAGACAACAAATGAGCTTTGGGCTCCTGGCTTCGGCCTGACCCACTTCCTGCTCTAACAGCCACTGAGGAGTGAACTGACAAAAAATCTCTTTCACTCTCTAAGTCTGCTTTAAAATGAAAATAAGAGGAAGAAAATAAAAGGAAGCTCCATGAATGGAAGACATAAATTGCAAACCCTGGCAATAGTAGCCATTCAATAAATACAGCAGAAAGAACAAAGACAGCATCAGAGTTGTGGCACAGAAAGTAAAGCCATCACCTGGGATGCCTACATCTGCAATGGTGCTGATTCATGTCCCCACGGCCCTACTTCCAATCCGGCTTCTTGCCAGAGGCCTGGGAAAAGCACCCTGGAAAATGGACCCCTTGTGAAATCTGGATGAAGTTCCTGGTTCCTGTCTGTCTCAGTCCTGGCTGATCTGGCTATCTAAGGAGTGAACCACTGAATAAAAGAACTCTTTCTTTCATGGACTTTGAAATAGGTCTTTAAAAATTTTTTTCATATAAGAAAATTTGTGCGCGCGCGCACGCACACACACACACACACACACACACACACACACACACACACACACACACACACACACACGACCAACACTGAATTTAGTATTACTACTAAAATTACTGTTAGGTTAAAAAATTAAGATTAAAAATTCTTAGGACATTCACTTGTAAGAAAAAATGTTGACACTTCTGATTTCAGCTTCCTATCAACACACACACTGAGGAGACGATGCAACCTAATAACACCCATGAGGAGTGCTTAAATTCAGTCCCAGGTTTAGGGCTTTGGCCTAACCAATCTTTGACTATTGAAGTAAAGCTACTGGAAGAAGAACTAACAAGTAATTTTCAATATTTGAAAAATAGGAAAAGAATAAAGAAAAACATCTACAAATAGTGCCCTGTGATGAACACCTGTGGATATAAATTTACATGCCATTTCAAAATTACATACATCAACTTATACTTTAACTGAAACCAGACACATTCTCTGAGAAAGTTTATTTAATAGTCTAAAAAAACAAATTCATGCACTTTTGATCTTCCATGACATGGAGCTTCCCACGATTTCTACAATTAAGATGATACATATATGAAGGCAAAAAAAAAAAAAAAATCTAGTAAAATCAATTAAGGCAAATGACACATAAGGATACATCTATATTAATGTGATTTACCTTTAAAAACTCATACATATTTCAAAAGTTATCTTAGCATTGCCATTGTTACATTTGTACTCAATGAAAAACGAATGAGGAATATCACCTCGACTGTCGTCCATCTCGCCGTCCCTTGAGTGCTCTGACTGGATCTCTGGAGGGGTCTGCAGGACAGCCACACTATTCTGATTTATAATTTTCAGTTTCAACTTTGGCTTTGACCGTTTTCTTCTTGGGACTGTCACGGTGAGGCTCTGTAGTTGAGTCATCCCTGACTCAGTCAGACACACACCATCCTGGGTGTATGTTTTAGGTGGATCTACAATTATAAACCCCAAAAACACAAACTTAAGGCATCATCTTAAACATGTCTCACAAACTTATTCTTCCAAAATATCCAGAACAAGGAAATGTGACTACAGCTCAAATTGGCAGTATCTACAAAAGTAAGTCAAGTACATAATATTGTCATAAACTAGGGATAGTTGTCTAAGCTTACTGGATTATAGGCAGAAATGCTTCAGTCTTTCAGAAAACAGTTCTTCCGGCATATCTCCTTTCATGTTATTTATCATCTATTCAATTATGACTCTTTTTCCCAAAGCACTTTCCAAAAAGTAGGAGCAATTTATATAAAAGCATCAATATAAGCACTTACAGAAGCAGGCAGTAAAAATGCTGTAGATTTACAGGTTAACAAAACTATTCATTAGCACAAAATCTGTACTAGACAGATAGTTTTATATCTGATGACATCAAACACTTATCATATTGATAAAAGATACCATATTCATCAACAAAGCAGGCTGCTCTATTATATAAAAAATAGTAACATACTGAATTGGTTATAAAGGAATCTGTTTATTAACTAGATTTTCTTTTCTGCAATTAACTAAATGTATAAACCATACATAATGACATTAATAGTTCTTTCTAAAACTTCGGCATGTTTGCTACCCATTTAAATTTAAAGGGATACTCTCCCACTCAAATTGCAGAATACTGTATGTATGGATTACAGAAATCATGACCAACATTAGACAGAGTATCCATGATTAAAGCAAGTTTTAAATAACGTGGAACAAGAGAGTTAAACACAAATTAAGGATGCATATGCTTTGAAAAACAAAACAAACAAAAAATAGCATTTGCAATTTTACCTAGCTCTTTCACTTTTGTGACAATTTGTGCTACAAGTGAAGACTCACAGCAGTCTGAGGAAGGCACTGAAATAACAAAAGCAGGGGATCTTTCAGAAAAAGTTTAAACATATGCATGATCGAAATGCATCAATTCACTAAACAGTTAATAAACATAAAGGGAACTAGATAAACAAATATTACACTCAGGGAAGAAACACAGCCATTTCTATGTATTGCTAATAACTATCAGAGATTCTCTTCCTTGAAAGTAAAATTATACTGTAAAAATAAAGTGTTTCATCTTCTCCCTTTAGGCAAACTGTTTCAGTATAGAAAATTAGGATAACAAAAATTACCAATTTTTAAAAACTCATTTTCACAAGCTAGTAGGCTACAACACCAGCTTCAAAGACAAAAGAACAATAAATACATGTATTATTTATAGAAAAAAAAGTACAAGTTAGTTACTGAAGAACAGATTTATTACTTTTATCTCTTACCATTTGATACAGGCATATAAGGTCGGCACATGCTACAATCAAAACCAATATCTGCTACATTCTCCACTTCCTCCTCAGTATTCAGGTTTTGACAAACTGCATGCATCCATCTGAAAAGACCATATTTGTACATTTGAAAAGAAATGACTATGCATGCAATTGTTTCCTTTTAAATCTACAACAGAAGTTTGATTTCTAGACTTAAAAGCCCTGCACCTCACTGTTCCTACTACATAGCACATTTTAAGTTTTTCTTCCAATTATTTCTAATGACTAGCCACAATTTTCACAGGAACACAGAAGAAAAAGGAACAAACTTAAGGAAAAAAAGCAAAAGTACATTAAATTAATACGGGTTAATTATTATGCAATCATACATTGAACATATCAAAAAAAACCAAGTAGGTTACTTAGGTCAGGTAAAGGGATTTAGAAGACTGCCAACAGCCCAAGATGCAAGTGTTCTATTCATGCATCTAATTTGAAATAGCTTAATCTCACATAAAGTGATGTTGAACACTGACTGGGAAACAGTTACAGACCTATCACACTTCAGAAAGAGAACTGCTAAGCATACCGACTGATGTAATGATAATTAGAGCTCAACAATGTACACATAAGACCAAGCAAACATTCTTGACTTTGAAGCTGTACACATTAAACTTGGAGAGGTTAGGACCTTGATCTAAATGACTAGATAGCTAGAATCTACAGCTTTAAGAAAAAAGGCTGAAGGAAAATACAATGGATGAGGTCATTTTTAATGCTTAATAAAACAAATCAAAAACCTATAAGAAGAAAATGCATATATGCAGGCAATAATTCTACACCAAATTTCAAGAGATTCACAAACACTCAATATCCCAAAGGCAAAAATCTTGAGTCTGGAATTCAAAGCACAAAGTCTGTAATTTTCTAGTTGGCTAAAAATCTGGAAAGCTAAAGATCTTATTCCTTAAAGTTATGATTAAGGAAATACTTTCCAATTTCCTTAAGCAAATCAGAGAGGGAAGCTTGCCAAGACAAGGAGCAGCTTCATACCTGTCACACTGTCGGCACTGCAGAATCAGGTCCTCCTCGCGGTAGTTCCGGCAGCAGACGGGGCAGGAGGACAGGCTGGCACAGGGCGCACACTGCGTGTAGTTGTTCTGCCACTCACACCTCAGACCTGCAGATGTTGCACCACAGTGTCTGCACCAAACACACCTGAAATCCAAATTGCCCCAACAGTCTCAATTTTATTGACATACGGCTATTGTAATTCAGGAAGCTACATATAAGCAGAATAGGGTGAAATGATTAACTACACAAATGAGGATTTTTTTTTGATAAGTATCTCTCTCATGCTAATTGTTTATAATATGATTAAAATATATGTGGTATCATAAAGTTCTGAACTCAAAAGTCTACCAAGGAAAACACAAATCCCAGAATACCATTTGCACTTCCAGCCTCCTTTGGGTACTGTCTGCAATGGAGGGTCTAGGCAATAGGTGTGGTAACTTATGTCACAGTCATCACACAGCAGGAGTCTTCCTGGGTCAGTCGCCTTCCCACAGGCCTCACACACGGTGCACTCAAGACACCTCCAACCTTTGCTAAGAACCACTTTAGAAATCTGTAAGAGAAACAATCAATCCACATTAATTTATAACTAAGAACTCATGTATCAGAGTATATAATAAGGAACTATATATTAATATCATGATTATATAGCTAGAAGGAAAAAGGAAAAAACTAACTTTAAAAAAAAAGATTTACTTTTATTGGAAAGGTAGATATACAGAGAGGAGAAACTGAAAGATCTTCCATCCGCTGGTTCACTCCTCAAGTGGCCGCCAACAGCTGGAACTGAGCCAATCCAAAGCCAGGAGTCAGGAGCCTCTTCAGGGTCTCCCAGACAGGTGCAGAGTCCCAAGGACTTGGGCCATCCTCTCTACTGTTTTCCCAGGCCACAAGCAGTGAGCTGGATGGGAAGTGGAGCAGCCAGGACATGAACCCATATGGGATCCTGATCATGCAAGGCAAGTACTTTAGCAACTAGACTACTGCGCTGGACCCAAAAATAACTTTTACTGAACAACTATTGTGGCCCTGTTCAAGGCTGGGTATGTTTAAACACTTTCAATAGTTCTTCAAAATAGCACCAATGAAAATATACACTAACATCTCTTGTTACTCCGTACAACCAAGTGATGGTTCAGATGAAAATTCCATCGATATACAACTACATGAGCTGATTTTAATGAATTCATCTGCTTTTGACATTTGTGTATATTATAAAAATACTAAAATTGAAAGAGAAAAAAACACATCTAATGTCTTGGGGAATTTTTATGCTATGAAGCTAAGGATTCTTGAGTTTCACCTCACTTCTCTATTTTCCTGTCACAGAACAAATTTTAGTGAAAAATTTACAAGCCAACAGGTATCATACTATCAAAGAACAAAATAAAACTTGAGATCAGGAGGAGTAAGAAAAATTTAAAGGCTACCAGAGGGAAAAATAAAGGAAAAAACTCAAAGGAACACCCACTAGGACGTCATCAAACTTCACAGCTCTGAACATTGCAATCAAGTAACAATACTTTCCAAACTACAATCTCTATATTCCAAACTATTGCATACAAGGGAAGAACAGCTTTCAGACTCAACTCTAATTAAGTCACTCACAGAAATAAAATGCAGAATGAAATTGTAGAAGAACAAAAAGTAGATGCTAGATCAAGAAAGCAAGATGCACAACAAAGGACATCAGTCCAGGGACATACTTGTAAGATACAAGTACAGTGTCTAACAGTGCATTATAAAATATATACTGCTGCAAAATAAGCTTCTCTTTAATACTATTTATCACTACCTTTATAAAACACCCTTGTAATATGTATAGCAGTTCTTTTATACTAGGTAAAAATGAATAATTACAAATTAATGAAAGGTGACAAGTAATTATTTTCTTCTGGTTGTTAAAAACAAAAGTCAACACTCTACACACAGGGTAGCGGGTAAGACACACAGTATCCCACCATGGAAGTGCCTGGGTGTGACTTGCAGTTGTGGTTAATAACTCCAGCTTCCCAGCAAGCAAAACCGGATAGGCAGGGTAACGCTGCAGATGGCTGTTCCCATGAGATCACGGATTGCCTTCTGGATCATGGGTCTAGCCCCAGCCCTAGCTGCTGTGGGCACCTGGACAATCTACCAGTGGGTGGGAATGATGTCCCGCCTCCCCTACTTTCTCTGTTTTTCCAAATTAAAAAAGAGAAAAACATTGAAAGCCATACTTCACTTCTTGGATCTGATGCATATACTTAAATATAATACTCTAACAACAAAAAAAAAGTTTTATTTGAAAGGCAGAATTACAGAGAAAAAGAGAAGATACAAAGAGAAAGAGAGCGCTCTCCAAACTGCTGAATGGAGCAGGCAGAAGACCTGAGCTACTTGTGAGTTCTCTCACACAAGTGGCAGGGGTCCAAGAACTTGAGCCATCTTTGACTAATTTCCTAGACACCATATCTGGAACTCGAACCAGTGCTCCATTTCAGGATGAAGGTGGCAGCTGAACTCATTATGAAACAAATAGGATATTATTATCTCAAGAGCAGAGCTACAGAAGAAACAGTGAGAGAGCAAGAGCCAAAAGAGGACGAGAACTCATACAAGCACACTGCATGGTCTGTCACAAATTCAGAACTCCTGCAAAAAAGCAGCAACAGACAAAGCCAAATAGCACTGTGGGAGACCTAATTAAAGTTCCCACACTAGCAATTTTAAACTATTTACCTTCATTCTTACTATGTTCTCTTTTATCAGACACATAGTTTGGGGTCCTAAAGATTCAAGCTCTCAAGTTCACTCAATTTATATTCATTCTTCAACATATCACATATCCATAACCAATGAAACTACTCAAATTAGTCAAGAACATCTGAGACCCAAATCTAACATGTTAGTATTTGTGTAATTTGCCCTCTCTGCAGTAGTTCAATACTTGAATAATTTTTCATCCTTTGAGTTTCTCTCTTAGCCTAATTAGTAGGGCTCTACTTTTAAAAGCTCAAATAGCACTCTGTATAGGGTCCACCCACAGTTATCATGTTCAAAGTTTGAACAGACATATTTTATACTCTATATTGACTAACAGCTACCACTATGAAGAGATAATGCACACAAGTTTTTTGTGCCTCATAAGAAACTGAAAAGACAGGATAAATGTAGATATAGGACATCATAAAGTACAGGACTGTACTTCTAGCAAGGAAAAAGCAATAAGGAATCAGATCTCCAGAAACTACTGGTAAATGGCAGGTTACAAGTCCAAAAGGCCAAATCAGAACCCAAATCAAAACAAAAGAGTAACTCCTGGGAATTTCTAAACTGAAAAATTATCACAGCTCCCATGAGCCTGGAAGACAAGTAAAGCCCTATTAGCCAACACTATAACGACATTGGTGAGTAAGGATGGAATTCCACAGACACCCCTAAGTGCTGGGGCTTAAGGACAGGGTAAACTGATACCAGACTGGCAGCTCCTGGAATAAAATAAAACATTGCAAAGTGAGGAATACAGACCCTGGATTATTACTAAACCACACTACACATCAATGTGACAACTGTCTTCCGTTTTTCAACTTTCAGGACAAAGCTCTGTTTTGCATATGGGTTGGTGGTAAGGAGAATGATTGAAAGAAAGATTAGAAAGGGTTAATGAATCTGTGGTAACTAAGCCAGTTGTTCTCAACTTCTGTCCTTAACAGTCAAAATAAACCAACTAAACACAATCCCTTAACAAACACATTATAAATTATTTTAAAATAATTACAAATTAAATGCAGGCACTTTTGACATACATTTTGCAAAAAATGGTAGTGTTAACAACTACAGTTTTAAACTTTAGGTTTAAAAAAGTTACTTTCTTGAGCAAGAAAGCACTTCAAAAGCAAAACTTATTACATGCACACAGCACTCAAAACAAAATAATTATATAAATTGGAGGTTTAGTAATGTAATGTCAGAGCTTAAAGTGCCTGTAATTCCAGCATCTCATACAGGACTGGCTTTATGCCCTGATTGCTTCACTTCTGATCCAACTTCTGGCCAATAAGCCTGAGAAAAGTAGTGGAAGATGGTCCAAGTCCTTGATTCTGATCTCACGATTTCTTTTCTCTGTCCCTCCTCCACCCTTCCCTCCTGTCTGTGGGTGCACTATGGTACTCAGAAGATGAAGTCAGAGCAGGGGCATGCCTGCCAACCCATGGACGCATGTTTACCTTAATACTGACACAGTATGGATGGTAACACTGACCACACTGAGAACAGGCAAGTAATCTTCCTTCTGCTCCTTGGCCAAAGCTGCCACAGACTACACACATATCCTGAAACAGAGAGCACATCAATTACAAACTTCAAAGTAAACTAGACTATATAAATTTTCATTTCATAAAACCATCCTCACTAACACAGCTCTGTAGGTAAACATCAGATGATTCCTGTGTCTACGGGACAATGCAAGTGTACAAAGACAAGCACGAAGTTCAAACCTGATGCAAAGTGAACTTGTCACCACTTGAAAACAACACAACAGTATTGTGCATAGAATTTTCCTCTTCATCCTTATTTGATGAAATATCTGCAGTAGACACCTATGAAAAGTATACAAAATATGAAATTATATTTTCCCTTTATATTATACTGGAAAGTTCCATCAAATTTAAGTTTGTAATATATAATTTTTTACAAGGTCTAGAATAGCAATCCCAACTTCTAAGATTAATGACAAAATACTACCATAGAATCATGTAATGACTATGGGTCACAACTGTAATTCACCGAATTGTCTCTCTATAATTTCTAAAGATCAGAGAAATGTGAAAAACAAGACCTGCCATCATTAACCACTGAATGCCTACAAACACTAAACTACAAAAGTATGTAGTACTTTTGTATAGATATAATGTGCACTACATAGTGTAAATAAAGAACTGCACTGTTGATCCACAAGGAGACATGCTGTAAGCATAAGGTAAGCATGCAGTGGTTTTCAAAGACATAGTACCAGTTAAAAAAAAATGTAAAAATGACTCAATGCCTACATATATAAGTAGAAATGGCATATTAACATGCATATAAGTCAAACGATACACATTAAAGTTAATTCCATTTTTCATCAAAAACTTTCTAATGCAGTTACTAGGAAGTTTTAAACTGCATATGTGGCTCAAATTACGTTTCTAATGAATGTAACTTCCTTACAATATCATTATTTAGAAAAATATATCAAACTTTCAAAATTAACCAAAAAATTATCTAAACCAAAATTTGTTTCTTGACTTCATTATATTTAACCAAACCAATGAATCTGCATGTCAAAACTGTTTCAAAGAAAACTCAACATCAGGATAGACTCAAAATTTAATTCTGAGAATTTAGTAAATATTTCAAACATTGCACTTTTAAGAAAAACAATGTTTTTATATTTGGTTTACAAAGCCAGCATATTACCAAAATCAGTGAGATTGCCAAAAAAATCACACTACTAACAAATATCTCTAATGAACACAGCTATCTGAATGCAGCAACATATAAATAATATAAACTTCCGTAGCCAAGTTGAGTTTGAACCCAGAAATTCAAGACTTAATCAACATAGAAAATATCAAATGAAAATCACCATATTAACAAAGGATTGCATAACAAAAATTTTCTAACTATTCCCAAAAAAGATGATAATACACTATTTAGCTTACTAGTGGTAATCATTTAATAATATCTAATCATTTTTATATCAAAACATTTTGCACCCCTTCAACACATATAATTTGTTAATTATCTCAATAGTCTGAAGCAAAAAATTTTGAAGGACTTAAAGTCAGAGTAATTCAGCAGGTCTATTAAAATCAACAACAGAAACAAGGGCTAACACAAGAATGGGAAAGATGCATCAAAACAGTATCATTGTTATTCTGATCCAATCACTTCTACTTAACGCTGTCTGAAAGGTTATGGTGAATGCCACAAAGAATGAACAGAAACAATAAACATCTACAAAGTCATAAAGTTGTATTTGACACAACTTACAATGTCTTCTACATTAATTAAAAACATAAGCAGAAATAGTAACTGTTGAGTATTAAGCTTCTAGAACACAAGATCAACATAAAAATGAGTTCAATTAAATATGTAAGAAACTAATTCTCAGCATCTGAAATGAAGGAGCACTCATTGGGTCTAGTCTGAAGACACGGGTCAGGAGGCCTGGGGCCACACCAGACTCGCTTGAGTCACGTCTCAGCCTGCCTCCTCACATAGACCCCAAGAGGCAAGTCAGAGCTCCATTGGGAGTTCCTGGGTGGGATTCCCAACTCCCAACATTTTGTTGGGAGGCAGTGGGCAGGTATTTGGGAAATGAATCTTTGTATAGGAGTTAAATCTGTTTGCCTCACAAAAAGAAATAAATAAAATAAAAGGCACCCAAGACAGCATGTGCATTAACGTAGCATAAAATGGAACACCTAAGAATAGAATCAAGACAGGTCAAACTTATGTATGGTCAAAGTCACAGCACACCACTGAGGTAACTAAGCCCTACTGAAATGCAGAAGAAAATACATATGCAATTTAAAGAAATAATACTTTTCTCCAAATTGAACTTCAGTTTGAACATATATGCATACATCAGAAAGTTGAAGCAAGAGTAGAACTGTAAGATATACATGTGCATTGTTGCAAAAAAAAAATTCTAACGTTATGTACTGTTTTTCTATAATGTTTGCTATGAACATAGTCTTAATAAATCTAAGCAAGATACTAGAAACTATAGAAATGAACAAGCTAATCTAACATCCACACAGAAAAACAAAGGGATACAAATACATTCCAACTAATCTCAAAACACTGAAAATTAGAAAAACTAGCAATGCTTTGATTTCAAGACTTAATGTAAAATAGAAATAATTAGGTTAATATAGTACTGACCTATAGACAGAAACAAGGCAATAAGTAAAACACAGAAATTACAAAAATGGGTCCACACACAATTTCCAAGAATAATGCACAGGCAGTTCAGAGAAGCTGTGTTATGAACTTTGTTCTGCAGACCTATGTCAACCGGGATCACGGACCTACAGACGCAAACTAAAGCAACCAATGTCTCCAAGCAGGAACTATGCAAATATATTCCAGACATCAGAAGCACAATTATAGAAAATTAAGATGCCAAACTTCATGAATTATAAACATTTATTCTTACAATAACAGGTGCAAGAAAGTAGAAAGATATCACAAAATGTATGACAATATTTACACACGGGGAAGGACTTGTGTCCAAGATATTTAGAATATTCCAAGCTAACTTTGGTACCATCACTCAAATTTCAAACAGGCTGAAGATTCGAAAAGTAACTAATGATGGATAGTCAAATTTTTGTCCAAAATTTTGTCCTGATAAAAGAAACAAGCTTAATTCTCATGAATTAAAAAAAAATATTCTTATATTTTAGTTTATTCATTTAGCATCTAACACCAACAAACTATAAATACATGCAACAGCATGAATGAAATTTGAATTATAGTAAATGTAACAATGATACCGAAGGAGCATACTCCATGTGATTCCACTTTTAACAAGTTTTAGAAAAATGAAACCAACATAAGGCCAGTGAATAAGTGGAACAGACACTACTTAGACCAGTGGCAGCTGAAGAGTGGAAGGATCACAGGAGGCATAAAGAAAAAAAAATGTTTAAGATTTATTTTTATTGGAAAGTCAGGTATACAGAGAAAAATCTTCCATTCGTTGATTACTCCCCAAGCAGCCGCAATGCCCAGAGCCGAGCTGATTCGAAGCCAGGAGCCTGGAGCCTCTTCTGTGTCTCCCACATGCGTGCAGAGTTCCAAGGCTTTGGGTAGTCCTTGATTGCTTGATTGCTTTCCCAGGCCACAAGCAGGGAGCTGGATGGGAAGCAGGGCTGCCAGGATTAGAACCAGTGCCCATATGGGATCCTGGCACATAGAAGCCGAGGACTTTCGCCACTAGGCTATAGCACCAGGTCAGCATGAAGAAATTTTGAGGTTGAACTATTCACTGTTCACTGTGAAATGACTTGAAGGCATGCACAGATGCAGGACAACTTAGGGAACTACACAAAAAAGCAAGCGGATATTTCAAGGAATAGCACATAAAGCTTCCAGCTACAAACCACCACGTTTGTGCCAGCTCGTTCCTTACTAATGCATCCAGGGAAAGGAACTGGCAGGTGGCTCAAATGTTGGGCCTCCACCGACATAAGAAACCAGAAAGAGGCCCTGGGCTCCTGGCTTCAGCTGGTCCAGCCCCAGGTGTTGTGGCCATTTGAGAAGTAGCAAACAAAAAGACATCTCTTTTCCTTTCTTCCTCCTGTGTAACTATGCCTTTAAAACAAAATCAATCATTAAACACTCTCTCTCTCTCTCTCTCCACTTTTTTCCAGCTTCCTGAAAATCAGCCATGAGAAGCAATAATGGCCCAAATGCTTGGCCCTTGTATACACCTGGGAGACCTAAATGGAGTTCCTTTCTGGCTTCAGCCTGGCAAAGCCCTGGCGGTGGGACCACTTGGGGAGTGCAGTGACTGAAACCTTGTTCATGTTTTCTCTTTCTCTGTGACTCTTTCAAATAAATATTTAAAAAAAAAAAAAGTACACATGAAACTGCATTGCTTACCCACTATTAAACTATACAAGAATTAATTGGTTTTTTTGAGGGGGGCAGTTACTGCCTTAAACAAAACAAAAACAAAGTAACAGAATCCAGTATTATTTGCCTGTGGTGCAAAAGTCATATCAAATGATGTTACAACTTTAGAGAAACGCTGGAACACAAGGATAAAAGTTTTGTTTTAAATAAACTGGCTTATAAATCATTTATCACTTTTACTCAACATGCACACGAAAAATCCTACAGAAAAATATTTAGAATTTGAAACAGGATTTTCAATTTCTACATAAAATATATACAATATATATTGTGCCTATACAATTTATATTACATATATAATGTATATACCTTATTTATACATACATAAAATATATAGTATATTGCTTTCAATATATTTATAAATCTATAAATTAAATATTTATACACTAAATATGTATAAATCTATAAATCTGCCTTTTCAATAAAAGTAGATAAATCTTTTATAAGAAATGTTAGTGAGAAAATATTTATTAATATTAAAATAAATCATCAAAGCTAGCCATAAAATCTTACACATTTCTGGAGTCCACTGTCACCTAAGACATTTTCATTGTTTCACCAAAATGTATTTATTTGAAAGACAGAGATACTTTGCTGGTTGTTGTCCCAAATGATCACACCACCTTAGACTGGTCCAGGCTGAAGAGAAGAGCCCAGAACTTCATCTGGGACTTCCATTTGTGGGGAGCACTCAGCAACAATTTGATCTTGTTGTTTTCAAAATGGCTTAGAAGGGAGCTGGACTGGAAGTGGGGTAGTCAAAATCCAAGCCACACAGGACACAGCATGTAAGCGGTAGCTTAATGCACTGTGCCACCAAGTCCTCTAACCACTGACATCAACTCCAACCAAAAACTGAAAACACCAACCTAATTAAACTTTCCAAACATATTCACTAATATAACAAAGGTTTGTTTCCTTTTTTCAAATAGAAGAACAAATGTGTTACTTGATGGCTTTTCCTAAAAGTCTGAAACAATGTCAAAGCTAATGCTTAAAAATTAAGAGATAAAAGTTGAGGAAATAAAAAGTATGACAGAAAACCTGGTCAGAAATTAGAAGAGAAAGTAAAATAAAAATTTTACTCTACTTATGGGACTTCCAGGGTCTAATTAATTTATTATAAATGAATCTATTGTCAATTGACATTTACAGAATATAGCAGAAGTAACTAAAGCGCTCCTTACCCCGGGTAATACAACAGCTCCGATCCCACTCTTCAGTTTGGACCTGCCCCTGCCGCCGCGTCCCGACAGCCCTGCCCCACGAGGTCTGCGCTTCCCTGGAAATCCAGAGCCACGGCCCTAGGGAACGGGAACATCGACATTGCATAAACATCCCGTGGCGGTAAGACAAAACATTTTATAAAATGTTATTCAAACAGTTCCTTTTGTTTTGACTTAGGTGGTAACTAGTAAGAGACAAGATTACTTGTATCATTAAATAAGTACAAATATTCCACAATTAAAATACAAATACAAAATTATTATAATCTTACAATCAAATCTGTTCCATTCCCATTTCCTAGTCCTACATTCTAGGTAGCTTTAAAAAAATAATTTAAAAAAGTTAAAAAATAATTCAGATATTTCAATGCACAATGAAGCACAATCAATATTGAGAAAATTAAGGAAGAACTCTTGCTAACAGATCTTTCGCCAATGATGGTAACAGGTAACATTCTGATCTAAGATCTCTTTATTTCAAGGTTTCCAACCCCCCGCCCCTCCCCAGTTATTCTACTTTAGAAACCTGTGTAACTAAAGGATAAAATGGTTCCAGGTCACACTGTATGAAAATTTATTCTGCTAGTGTACAACAATCTTGTCAGTAAAATCAAGTACATTTCCATTACTAATCAATAACTATCTATGAATAGAACAGAACTATCTCATTTCACCACAGCATTTAAATTATAGTAAGGCTGACAAAAGGATGAAAATATTGATGTAAGCCATTTGGACAGTAAATGCCTGATATAAAAATAATTTATCCAATCTTACCCAATACAAGAAGAAAATCCTACAGGAAAGCATACTACACTCCCTGACGTTTTAAACCCTAAGCACCAGGGCTTGTGAAACTGCTCTCTTGTACACATGTATTCTCAAGTATTATTCCCTACACTGTGTATACCTACAGTAAATAAAATACTCAGAAAAATCCTCTCAGGTTCCCCCTCCAACCCACCCTGCCCAATTAAGTATCACATTACAGTTTCAACTACTATCATTTATCATAGTTTTAAAAATGTTCATCCATTCATTCCCTAATTAAAATGCTTTCCATGCTAAAAAATATATATGGCTATCAGTATTATATGCATAAAACAATGCGAACAAAAGAAAGGGTCAAATCTTTCTCCTTTATCAACTTTCATAAACACAGCAATTGTCTCTCCTGGACATCCCTCACCACATGCTCCTCTTTCACTTTCAGAGGCCACCAGCATCTCTGAACGACAGATGTAAATGTGAATGAAACTATTATGAAGACTAGAGCTATTTCTCTATCCAATACCAAGCAATACAGATAAAAATAGGTGAAAATTGGTGGTCATTTTTATACTCCTATAACATTTATGTCTAGATGATCAGAGTTCGTCTAATCATGACAGAAAATAAATACAATCTAGAACTGCCTATAAAATCCTGATTAGTCCATATCAGATTTATTCCTGAATTACATTAAATAAAGGAGATCAAGAGAAATTTTTTCTCTACTCAATTAAGCATTTTCATTGATAGATATTCAGTGCGTCCTCAAACTTTTTTCTCATTCAAGATACATTAAACTACCTCAAGAACTAGGACAGTCATTCCCCAAAGACATGGGGAAAAGCTAAAGCAACTTGGAGGTTATTAACCCAATGAAATATGTTGCGACTGTGGTACTTTCTCTCCACTAGCACTTAAAGAGATTAATGCACTCTAAGTAACAGCATTTTATGAATTTATCAAGAAGCAATCCTTTAATTATTTTTTGGCCTATTTTGCCACTCATAGAAAGCTTCTAATTACAACAAAATAAATCAACCACAAAAAGTATTACAAATACACTATTATAACTGCAATGTAACTTCACCCTAATCCAGACTGTCAAAGGTAAGCAAGTTGTTTTTCACGTTTTTAGCTTACTAAAGTGACTCGAAGTTGAATCTAGAAGAGAAAAGCTTAATTCTTAACATTTAATGGGATAAAGCGGACCAGCAATAAATGATACATGAATGTAAATGCAATTTTATTTACCACTTTGAGGCTCCAAATGGCACTGCCAGGAAGCTGCCTGGGTTTAAAAGTTTCCCGACCTTCTGAAATGTCTGGGGACCAGGAGGGTGGGCTCACTGTATTATGGGTACTCCAAGCCCCCTAGGATATGGTAGGTGAGAAAATAGATGTAGAAAACTCAGCAACATAAAAGATCAAAGCCAGCAACTAAGGAATTTTAGAACAGCAAAAACAAATGCAAACGTATGGAAATTTAGGACAAATTGCTTCATGAAAGGGAAAAAAATCTTCTGTTCTGGGACTTAGAGGTTTCTCACTGTGGAAACAGCACTACCATCACAGGCTTGACTTCATGAACTGCAATTTTACCACCAAAATTAAAATCAATCACATTCTACCTAAAAATTAACATTAGAAGAAGAAACTATCTGACAATTTGTTCTAGAAGTATCATTCCACTGAAAAGGAATAAACAGCTAACCTTAAAGAATCCTACATTTTCTTGATTACAATCAAATCACCAATATAAAAATGTTAATCCAAAACATGCACAATCAATTCACATACACATTCAATGGTTGAGAGTTAGTTTATAACATCTAAATGCAAAAGCCACTTGCAGGTTTGAGTATTCATTTTTTTTTTATTTAGGGAAATGAGTGTTTTTTTATTTTAAGAGATTACCTCCAAGGGCCCAATTTGGAAAGCAGAAAAATTTTAAAGCAAATTGTCCCAAATTTACAAATTAAATCCGATAAATTATACAGGAAATAGTATATTAAAGTAATTAAAATAAAACTAAAGCTTTTTACTTCCAAATAACAACATTTAGCAATAATCTAACCTGATGAAGATGCTAAACAGCATTAAAAAAATTATTTCCACAAAGTAACATTTCAAATAAAAACACAAAACAAATGCCAAACAATAAAATATATCAAATTATATAATTCAACAATACATACTACAATTTCACCAACAACCCAAACTTGAAGTACACTGTACTTACCAGTTCAAGCATATAACAAAACTAGCAAGTAATATCCCAGTAAGTACAAAAACCTACCACTCAAAATTAAAACAAACAGACACCACCACACACTGACTACTCTGTCAAGGAGGGGGTTGGGGCAGACACCAGATACTGACTACTCCATCAAGAAGGGCAGTTTCAAGGTAATTATAGAAAGGAGAGGTCAGTTTCACTTTCGATTTATAAACTCAATCGACACACATGCAAATCCAGCAAAAGCAACTCTCATTCTCTCTAGCATTTCTTTTTAAAACTTCTCCAGAATTATGCAGGTTTTCAAGCAGACCATCAAATCTCTAGAAGTTTCTATCCTGAATTCTCAGGACCAGCAGTCCAATGGTGGCCCCGACTCTCGCCCAGCATGCTGCTACCACAGGGCCAAGTCCTTCTCCATAAAGTAGCCAGAGGAATGTTTTAGAAATGCTGGACAAGCAAATTACCATCCCACTATGATCCCTTTCATTGCTTCTCAGAGCACTTAAAAAAAAAAGAAACTTTTTCCCAAAGTCCCTCTACTATCTCACCCTGTGTAAGCATGCCCCAGGCCCAGCCTGGCTTCCCTGCTTCTCTGATCACAACCTGCCTGGCTTCCTGAAGAGATGGCCTTAAATATTTCCGCATCAGAGAACCCTTTCTCGGCACTCCAGATCAATCACCTTCCTGATTTTTTAAGTTTATGGGTATCATTTCACATGTCACTGTGAATCAGCATTTGTGGTGTTCTGCTATTCAGTGGTAGAAGTGGGAGCAAGAGAGACAAACACAGTTCTCTATTACCACTGATTTTCAATGAGCACATGTGGTTAGTGCACATCTTAAATTCCTTTCAGTGTTATCTGTCAGGAGACAGTTCTCAAAACATATCATAAAAAGTCATACTGTAACACAGAAATTACATGAAACAATAACTCAGAAATATGAACTTTCTGGTGATTATGTGTTATTCATCATAAGTTGGCTGTGATGTCAGAATGTTACCTCATTTCAAAAAGCATTTACATTTCATATAACATGAACACACTCAATGAAGGGATTTAAAAAATAACAAATATTTGGATGTCATTTCAGGGATAATTAGGAAACCACTCAACTGCTATTAAGAATCTATATAACAAAAGCTTAGATAATTACATTATGAATCTTACTAAGTATATTATAATACACTGGAAAAGAGATGAGGTACAATTTTATAGACACTGAAGAAAAATTATGATTATGTATAAATGTTGTGACAAAAAAAATTACCTTATATATTCTTTAGACCAAAACTAAAACACAGCTATACTTATCAATGTCTAATTATAAATCATTGGTCAGATCCCAGCTACGATTTAATTTAAAAAACTTACATATACCATTCAGAAAAGGTTAGCTGCCCAGTAAGGCCCCAAGGCCATGTGGCTATTAAAGAATCTAAGTTAGGGAAGGTGAAAACACCTCACCAGACAGAAAGAGAATCCGTGAAATAAGAAAAACATAGATAGCTGAAGTTTCAAACTTGTCTATTCATCAGATGAACACACACCTCATGTTTATGATTTACAGAATCCTAAGTCCTACATACAAAACGTTCAACCTATTCCACGATGCTGATCGCCACATATCCTGTTCAAAGGTCTCCTTCCATAAGTCCTAAGTATCTTTAAAACAATTACATGACTTTGAATTTGGAACTACTACACAGTGCATTTTCTGTGACCAGTGTTCCAGAGTCCAGTACTACAGTTACTTTGGAGAGATATTTCATGAACAGAAGTTACAAGGCAAGTTATTTGCTTTCAGATCCATTATGACAGTACAACATTTAATGCCTGATTATTACAGCTTCTTAACTCTCCATTCTAAATAACATGTCCATTATTCTCATCATGGACTGGCATGGCAGCATAACAAGTTAAACTTATGCTAGCATCTAATGTGGGTGCCAGTTCAAGTCCAGGCTGCTGTATGTGTAATGTCCTTCTAATGTCCTGGGAAAACAACAGAGGATAACTTTAAAAAACAAAAACAAAACAACAGCAACAACAAAACAGATGATAGCCCAAACCCTTGGCAGCCTGCACCCAAAACAACCCAGGAGAAGCTCAGCTCCAGCCATTGTGGCCAGCTGGGGAGTGAAACAACGGACAGAGGAAGACTGATAACTCTCTGACATTTCAAATTAAAAAAAAAATGTGGTGGCATTTGCTACATGATCATTACACTAGGTACATTATCATTTAATTATAATAACCATAAGGAGTAGTTTTAGAGAGTAAGGCACAATTCATAATTAAAGGCCAACAGGGAGACAATAAGAATTTCAACCTTAGCAATTACACTATAAACAATACAGAGCACTTCTAAGTTGTTTTTTAAAAGGCAGAAATGGTATTTAAACTATAATATATACAGAAATCACTGTTGATTCTATGTTGAAATTGAAAATCTTCCTTAAAGAACAGGATATTTACATGAGTTCTTCAAAATGCTTACAGGAAAATAAATGAAATTAGCCAAAAAAAAAATAATTAGTAGATCCCAAGATACATTTTCTAATACATAGATTCTACCTTTTAAGGATCCAAGAAAGGGCAACTACAACAACTACCCAGAGTGTTGTGTGTTTTTTTTTTTTGCTTTAATAAAATCTTCTTAAATACACAATAAAAAGCAACGTTTCAGAATTCATATTTATCTCAAAAGCTAGATATGAAACAATCAAAATGTGCACTGAAACAGCTTATTAAGATTTGAGTTTAAAATTGCATAAACGTTTAGCTTTAACACACTGGTAAAGACATCCCTGCGTTGGACAGCTTGCCCCCAAGCTGGCATGCTGCCCCACGCAGGGGATAAATAGACTGAGTTCCCAGCTTAGGGCTTCAGCTCAGCCTAGTCCTGGTGGTTGCAGGTACCCAGGAAGTAAACCAGTAAATTGGAGTATTTTCTCTGTCAGCACAAAACCCTAATTGTTAACACTGTTATCAGAAAAATAGCAATATTGGGGCTGGTGGGGTGGCACAACATACTAATTTTCAGCTTACATTGCCAGCATTTAATATGGGTGCCAGTTTGAGTCCTGGCTATTCTATTTGTAATTTGGATCCCTGCTAATGGCCTGGGAATGCAGCAAAAGATGTCCCAAGTCTTTGGGTCCATGCATACATGTGGGAGACCCTGAAGAAGCTCTTGGCTCCTGGCTTCAGAATGGCCCAGCTCCAGCCACTGCAGCCATTTGGGGAAGGAACCAGAGGATGGATAATCTCCCTGTCTCTCCCCTTCTCTTTTTATAACTCTTTTAAGTAAAAGAAAACTTTAAAAAAGAAAAATAGCATTGTGGTTTCAGATATGTGGTTAAACTGCCCCTCCTGTGATGCTACATCCCATATGGACATCACAGTTCCATTCGGGGTGGCTCCATTTCTAATCCAACTCCCTGCTAACATGACTGGGAAAGGAAGAGAAGATGGCCAGAATGTTGGGCCCCTGCACAAATGCGGGAGACCTGGAGAAGTTCCTGGCTCCTAACTTGCCTCTGGCCCAACCCCAGCTATAGCAGCCACAAGGGGAATAAGCCAGTGAAAGGAAGATCTTGGTCTCTCCCACTTTCTGTAAGTCCACCTTTCAAATAAACAGCAACAATAACAACTGAGAGCTACAGGCGGAACTCATAGGCATCAAATCCAGGCACTCGAATACAAAAGGCGCATATCAGATGCTAGGTCAAACCTCACTCTTAAAAAAAAAAAAAAGAATGGAGAGCATGCCCAGCTGCAGCCAGCTCATCTAAACCAATAAAAGACTTCAACAAAAGCTGGAAAGAGGGACAGTTTGAACAACACCTCAGGCGAGGTTCTACAACAAGCACCTAGATCTATGGGAACACTGATGTAGACAAGGACAGGCAACAGGTCTTACAAAGAATGTCACACTTCTGGTGTAACAAAGCTGACAACCTCTCAGAATAACCAAGACCACTTGAGTAACAAACTTGGAAGATTTTTCTCCACATCAGGGAATAAGAAAATCACCCTTGCATAATGAAGTGTGACAGTAAAAAGTAGCACACTTTCTGTCATTCCCTCCTCCCCATGGACACAGGAGGGAAAAATGGAAATATTTATCTTACTCACCTTCCCCCACACAATCCTAATCTCAACTGGAGGCCACATGGATCTATAACCACCCCACCCTTATAATAAATATTGGCTAAAAAATGAGAAAAAAGTAAAACCACAAAATAAGATTAACATATTATGCTTACTTAAAAAGTAAAACTTTAATTACTGCAAGCAATTTGATTCATGAGACTGAGAACTACAAATTAATATTAAGACCAAACACTTCTTTACTGTATGATACCTTGCCATATTTAAAGCAACTTTAGAAAGAAGTGCCTTTATACAGATCAATTCACTCTTATGTATAGTATGTTAATTTCACAACAATTTCACTTAAATCTTAATAGAACCTGGATTGGGTATAAAGACATTACTTGCAATGCCCACATCCTACAAATCTGAGTGTAGGGGTTTCGGTTTCACCTCAGGGTTCCTGACACCCATAAAGGAGCCCTGGATGAGTATCCTGACTCTAGGCTTTGGATGGTCCAGCCTGGTTCTTGCCGGCATCTGGGGAATGAGCCAACAAACGGAACATTCATCTATCTCTCTACTTTTTCAATTAAAAAAAAAAAAAAAAAACCAAATAATACCAAGTTAACATGTGTCATAAACAGTATTGTTAAAATAATGGCAAAAACGAATAATGAATAATGAATCAACATGATATTTAAATTCTCCGAGAATGGAAAAGGTTGCCCTACAAAGCAAGACTATACATACACCTTCATATATAATTGCTCCAAAATATTTTTCCGACAATGTCACTGTCGTCACCCTACCTGTTTAGACCGAGGTCTACCAGGAGAAAATTTTCTTTTGGAAATAGCTGGTTTACCCATGCCAATTTTGGGAGTGACTGAGATGTAAGTTGTTGGCATGATGTTTCCAACAGCAGAACTGAGAGTTGATGGGAAACTGTGCAGGATATCTTGTGGAGGCAAGTCTGAGCAAAGTGCTGGAGAGGAAGACACAACTGCCTTGTTTAGGTCTCCCGATGATGAAAATGATGACAGTGCTTCAGATGATACAGATTTATCTCCTTGACATGAACCATCTTTCACGCAACTATGAACGGCAGGCGTCATTTCAAAGTTTGTAGACCTACAGGAAAGTTCAGACTCCTTCTGTTCCTTTCCTTCCTGTACCCTTTCTGTTACCAAGTGTTCCTTACAAGACAGCAAAGTACTTTCTTCACTGGGAGACACTAAAGCTACAGTGATAGACTCAACAATTGATTTCGGAAATCCGGGTTCCTCCTTGGACACCTCTGTTTTAGGTTCCTCTAGCACTTGCAGTTCTTCTTGCTGCACCACCATCTGGTGTGTAGGGACTTCAACATTCTCTGCCACTTCCATTTTGCTACTTTGATCTTCATCACAAGCATTAATCACTTTAGAAGGCATTTCCAATTTTGCCTTATCAACTTCATGAGAAATCTGGTTTTCCAATTCAGTGTTCTCTTTATTCTGGGGTGATTCTACAAAATTCAGGATATTTGTTACATTAATGTGCAATTAAAAATTAAAACAAAATGTAACAGTATTTTCAGTTACGGTAAACCTTTTATAGATTCAAATAATGAGCACAAACAGAAAAGAGTCACTGAACTAGCTTCGACTAAGCTGTAGCAACAAGTTATCATATCAGTTCTAATCTGTTCCCTACACTTCTTCATTGACTGTAAACTAACAGTCTGTAAATGCAGATATTAGAAACACACGGCCACTGGCCAGTAAACATCACCTAAGACTACTACTATATTAAACATTTAATGTAATCTTTACCAAGAAAATTTAGTGGTCCAATTGGTATCAGACCTAAGTTATTCTCTGTACTGGGACTGATAAAAATAAGTGGCATTTATTTTGAACACCTTTAAGGTAATTCTTAAATTACATTACTAAAGTTACTAACATTTTCATTTATTATTTACCATTGAAAAACTAAAATTTTTCTGTACTCTGGTATCAAAATGGTATTTCAAATCTCATTCTTGCATTACTACAGTTGGGGATAAAGAAAAAACACCAAATAACAGGTCTGATGCACATAGTTTCAACAACAAAAAGCTACTATAGGGCCTGCTGTGATAGCATAATGGTTAAGGACCTAGCCTGGAACGCACAGGGATCCCATATGGGTGCTGGTTCTAATCCCGGCAGCTCCACTTCCCATCCAGCTCCCTGCCTGTGGCCTGGGAAAGCAGTTGAGGACGGCCCAAAGCCTTGAAACACTGCACCCGTGTGGGAGACCCAGAAAGAAGTTCCTGGCTCCTGGCTTAGGATCGGTGCAGCACCGGCTGTAGTGCTCACTTGTGGAGTGAATCATTGGACAGAAGATCTTCCTCTCTGTCTCTCCTCCTGTCTGTACATCTGCCTTTCCAATAAAATAAATAAATCTTTTTTTTTTAAAGGCCATTATAGAGAAATTAACCTCCTTTAAATACACTGTCAATTATTTCCAAGAAAAGAAATCAAAAGAGCTTAAACATAGTTACTATTTGGGTACACATCAACTGCAAGTATGTTTTGAGGGACAATTTCAGAAGATAATTAAATGACTAATGTCTCAAATCCACAGGGAGCCAAAGGGAAGTATTATCTAGTAACTCCAAGATAAACAATATGAAAATACTGCTTACCAGAAAAAAGATGACCATTACTGTCAAGAATTTCGGGTACATGATTCTGCTGCTCTTCAGTGTGGATTTGAACTGCTAAAACAACATTTACAGAGTCTAGCAATCTGAGTAGACCTATAACTTCTGTCCTCCTACCAAATACCAATTTCCAATATAAACATAAAGCATAGTTATTATTTGTCAGTAAGTAAAGTATGAAAATGAAATTAGGAATCTATTTATGCAATATATTATTTATTTCTCAGTACAGTAAAAAAAATTTAGAACTAGGAATCTGTTCATGTACAATATATTTTACATATATATTATATATTATACACATGAATTTCCCTCAATTTTTATGAATTACAGCTCTTAATTACAGCTGTTAAATGTGAACTTAATGATTAACTACTAAGCACTGTTCCTCAAATAGTCTTTCACTAATGCCAGATCCTCAAATACAACAATGCTATTGTTATCAATACAGCAAAAAGCTTAACTGAATATCACTGAACTAACAGTCAGTCGGGCTGCTGAGATGATCAGATACAATAAAATTTTCATTATTGCAGGCTGAAGCATCTCCTCATCAGCAAGAGCTAAGAGTTTGCAATTACAAAAATAACAAATAAAGAAATTTTAATAAATAAATAAAGAAATCACTTGATTTTAATAAAGAAATCACTTGATCACTAAATAAAATAGGCAGTATGGCTGAACTGTATTGATAACATAACTGAGAAATTATACAAGCCCTCTCGCCTACTAATTTCTATTGTTTTATTACACTGCTGTCTTCTGGAGCTGCTGCTGTGGTACAGACGGTGAAGCCACAGCTAGCATTCTACGCACTCCATTTGGACGCCTGTTCAAAGCCAAGCTGCTCCACTTACAATCCAACTCACTCTCTGATAATGAACCCGGTACGCAGCTGAAGATGGTTCATGCCCTCAGGCCCCTACCACCAATGTTGAAAACAGAATGGAGACCCTGGGGGAATAAACCAGTATGCAGAAAACGTACAAAGTCAGTGTCTCTGTGCCTGTCTCTGTCTCTCTCTCACGCTTTCCTTCTATAATTCTGCTTTCTTCTAAACAATTTTCTTAACATCAGTATCCTGGATACTTTTTATTTAGGATACTTAAGTTTAAGTAGATACTCACTTCTTAAAAATAGAGTATTACAGACAGTTCTTACCATCTGGAACAATTCCAGGTGTAGATTCATCTCCATCAACACCTTTATTCTCTGTCTGCTTGAGGAATACCATTTGATCTTCAGGTCCTTCAACTTCCATTTCATTGCTATAATCTTAACAAAAAAGATTTTTGAGAGATGAGTTTTTCTGAATTTGTCAACTAGGCAACAACTATCACTGTTTTTGTAAATCATCAACAAAATGCCCTACCTTTTTTTCAGATTTTCCTATGTTAAATAAGTATATTAAGTGTAATACATTAGAAGGCTATTCCTGCACTGACACTAACATTACTAGTTAAGATGTTTCTACTTAAAGTCCATGCAAACAGCAAAGTAAGATTATTCATCCCTTCTATGAACATTTTTATTAAGGTTTGCAACAATAGGATATTAACAAAAAATAATCTATATCTGAACAACACGTTGGCCTCGAGAGGGGATGGATAATATTTAAATAAAGAAGGCCCGGCGCAGTACCCAAGCAGCTAAATTCCTTGCCTTGCACATGCCAGGATCCCATATGGGCACTAGTTCTAATCCCGGCAGACCCGCTTAACATCCAGCTCCCTGCTTGTGGCCTGGGAAAGCAGTCAATGATGTCCCAAAGCCTTGGGACCCTGCCATCTATGCAGGAGACCCAAAAGAGGCTCCAGGCTTCAGATCAGCTCAGCTTTGGCCATTGCAGTCACTCAGCGAGTGAGTCAACAGATGGAAGATCTTCCTCTCTGCTTATGCGACTTCCTAATAAAAATATTTTTTAAAAAATTTAAGTAAATAATTACAAAATTAACTGTTTTTTACAAAAAGGAAATTCAACTGGGAAAAACATAGTAGGGTAGATGCTCAACCATTGGCATTAAGAACACAACTGAAGGGAAGCACACCAGACCCAAAATCCAAATACTAAGAGAATTGAAAGAAGTTAAATTTTGGCCACCGAATTCAGAAATTACCAATATATAATATATTGAAAGACTGAGAAACTAAAAACGTGGGTCTGATACACAGGACACTGTGAATATGACTAACATAATAGGCTTGAGATGGGCTGCTATAGCTTTATTTGTAAAAAAAAAAAAAAAAAAACGAAACAGTTCGCCTCTACCTGTGTTAAGTTCAGCCATCTCCACTTCATCCCCTGGATGTAACGGCTCCATTTCAGCTTCTAAGTGTTTACAATACATGCACACATATTCTTCTTTGAGCTGAGAATCCAGTTCATTATCTGTAGGTTTGTCACATTCTAAGTGAACCCATCTGTAGTGATAAGTATATTTAAATAAAAATGTCTAATTTACAGTCAAGCTAACATCTAGGAAAAAATGATAACCAAATCCTGAAACATCAGTTGAGGATGCGTAGAAGGGTTAAGGCTGACCCTTACTGCTTACAGGGATTGGAACACTAGAACAGGTTTTTCAAAAACAACTGACATTTCCTCTTGGTACTCATTTCTGTTATGGTCTTTTACCCATTTATTTCTTCATGCCTTTCAAACTCATAAAAACATAACTTAACCCGTCCAAACCAACACTAGGTCCTGGTGGGATTTCTGGAGTGATTATTGGGCAGCAGAGATGCTCACAGGATTAAAGAGCGGACAGAGAATGAATAGCCTTCTCCTTACCTTCCACACAGATGACAGTGGAGCATGTCTTTCTGCAGTTCTGGATGGTACCACTTCCCACAGAGAGGACACAAGTTCTCCTGTTGTTGGTAACAACTGTCACAGATCAGGCAGTTGTGGTGCCACTGAGAGCTAGAGCGTGTGCCGCACTCTACACATATTCTGCAATTCTAAACACCAGGAAAAATAAAAACCAATGGCATTATATACCCAGATGTAAACCTTCTTTTAAGTAAATGACTCATTTGTGGATTACAGATTAGAACAACTTAAGGTATACACTTTTGAAAAAGCAATTTCCTAGGAGCATTTTGATGTGATACTAGAATATTTAGACTAAAACCTTCACCTTAGGGGGTAAAACCACCTCTTGCATCACATATGGGGACCTGTTCATAGAACAGCTGCTCCACTAACAATCCAGATTCCTGTTAATGTTTTAAGAAAAGAAGATGGTCCAAAGTTATAGGCTCCAGCACCCATGTTGAACACCCACAGGGGGCTCCAGGCTACTAGATCAACCCGGGTGCTGCAGTCATTTGCAGAGCAAACTAGTAGACAGAAGATCTATCTTTCCTTCTGTTTGTCTTTCAAATAAATCAATCTTTTTTTTTTTAAGAAATGCATTTTTTAAAAAGGTAACATGAAAGTCATAAATACATTCTCAGACTCCAGAGCATCATTAACAGTTAACCAGGGGTGGGCATGTGTGGGGTAGTAGATAAGCCATTACTTGGGTTGTCTGCACCCCATGTCAGAGTGCCAGCTCAATATCTACTTCCAGTCCAGCTTCCTGCTAACGCACCCTGACAGGCAGCAATGACAGGGCCTTTAGGGAATGAGTTCTAGGTTCCTGGTTCCAACATGTTTCTAACCCGGATGGCCCCAGTACTTGGAAAGTCAATGGTTGGAACGTGTCTCTCTCCTCACACACACCCCCAATTCCCAGCATGCAAGTAGATGAAAATTAATATAATAATAAATATAAGAATCGCAAGGATGAGGGTAGGCATGGTAGTATGCAGCCCATCAGGCAGATATTTGAAACTCCCCTATCAAAATGCCTGAGATTGTGTCCAGCCTCCATTAACGTTTTCAATACAGCTTCCTGCTGATGTATCTGGCAGGTGGCAGACAATGGCTCATAAACTGAGTCCCGTGCTCATCCACATCACAAACCTATAGGAAGTTTCAGGTTTTGGCTTGGCCGTGCCCAAACTGTTGCAGCCATTCAGAGACTGAATTAGTGGAAGAAAGAATGGTATTTCTTTCTCTGTTTGTATATTGTTCTGCCTTTCAAGTAAACATTTCTTAAACCTACCAAAGAATTAATAAGTCTGAGAAAAAATACTGACAGATGCAAAAGAAAAAAAAATGGTGTTAGGAAAAGTCAACACACATCCCTAACAAATCTCTTTGAGAAACCATAAAAATGGATGGAAACTTCAATTCCAAAAGCACATCTTTGCTGCA
Source organism: Ochotona curzoniae (assembly GCF_017591425.1). Lineage (NCBI taxonomy): Eukaryota > Metazoa > Chordata > Mammalia > Lagomorpha > Ochotonidae > Ochotona > Ochotona curzoniae. Next base: position 19,381,191 of record NW_024467095.1, on the reverse strand, counting down.
GAAATCCTAGAGCTTTGCCACTAAGGTCAGGAACCAAGTGTGACTGCTCAGTGTAACACACACAGTGATACCCCTGTGACCTGCTCAGTGTAACACACACAGTGATACCCCTGTGACCTGCTCAGTGTAACACACACAGTGATACCCCAGTGAGCTGCTCAGTGTAACACACACAGTGATACCCCAGTGAGCTGCTCAGTGTAACACACACAGTGATACCCCTGTGAGCTGCTCAGTGTAACACACACAGTGATACCCCTGTGAGCTGCTCAGTGTAACACACACAGTGATACCCCAGTGAGCTGCTCAGTGTAACACACACGGTGATACCCCAGTGAGCTGCTCAGTGTAACACACACGGTGATACCCCAGTGAGCTGCTCAGTGTAACACACACGGTGATACCCCTGTGAGCTGCTCAGTGTAACACACACAGTGATACCCCAGTGAGCTGCTCAGTGTAACAAACACAGTGATACCCCTGTGAGCTGCTCAGTGTAACACACACAGTGATACCCCAGTGAGCTGCTCAGTGTAACACACAGTGATACCCCAGTGAGCTGCTCAGTGTAACACACACAGTGATACCCCAGTGAGCTGCTCAGTGTAACACACACAGTGATACCCCAGTGAGCTGCTCAGTGTAACACACACAGTGATACCCCAGTGAGCTGCTCAGTGTAACACACAGTGATACCCCAGTGAGCTGCTCAGTGTAACACACACGGTGATACCCCAGTGAGCTGCTCAGTGTAACACACACGGTGATACCCCAGTGAGCTGCTCAGTGTAACACACACAGTGATACCCCTGTGAGCTGCTCAGTGTAACACACACAGTGATACCCCAGTGAGCTGCTCAGTGTAACACACACAGTGATACCCCAGTGAGCTGCTCAGTGTAACACACAGTGATACCCCTGTGACCTGCTCAGTGTAACACACACGGTGATACCCCAGTGAGCTGCTCAGTGTAACACACACAGTGATACCCCAGTGAGCTGCTCAGTGTAACACACACAGTGATGCTCCTGTGACCTGCTCAGTGTAACACACACAGTGATACCCCAGTGAGCTGCTCAGTGTAACACACACAGTGATATCCCTGTGACCTGCTCAGTGTAACACACAGTGATACCCCAGTGAGCTGCTCAGTGTAACACACACAGTGATACCCCAGTGAGCTGCTCAGTGTAACACACACAGTGATACCCCAGTGAGCTGCTCAGTGTAACACATACAGTGATATCCCTGTGACCTGCTCAGTGTAACACACACAGTGATACCCCTGTGACCTGCTTCTGGAATCAGTGCACACACTGAAACAAGTGACAAATGAGACCAGGAAAAGAAGAAATAATTCTATTTAAAATGATGAGAAACACACTAACAGATCTTAAAGACTCAAACTCAAATAAGCATTAAACAAAATAATAATATATAAATGTAGCATGTTAAAGTCACTAGAATGAATGAGAAACTTCTACTTAGCACACTGCACCAATGATACATTTAAGAATAAAGCTAGCAAGCCCTAAAAGACACAAAACTAGATTGCAATCATTCTAAGTCACAAACATGGTCAAAAATAAGACTGGGGTTCCAGCTACCCACTCGGAAGACGTGGATGAAGAGCCTGCCTCATAGCTTTGGCCTTCCACCGTGTGGGTCATAGTAGCCTCTATGGACTGAACCAACAGATGGAAAAGCTCGCTCTAACTCTTCCTTTCAAACAAACATACAACAACAAAAATGACAGATAACAGTTCAACCAAATCTTTATTTAAACTAACTATGCATCTAATACACAACCCCTATCCACAATAGTGGTGATCTCACTCCCAGGAATCTATCCTGTATTTGCATTCCCAGTAACTCAGAAACACATATACTTAGATCATATAGTGATTCATTGTGCAAAATATCAGAAACCACCTAAATATACAAGCACAGAACTTCAGTTAAATTATAGTTCGATACACAGTGATATATTATATAAACACTAAAAATTAATTTAAAATATGAGAAAGATCTCTTTGAACAGATAGAGAATGCCTTCCAGGGGCGTAGCTGCAGTACAGCACTTTTGCCATGCTGGAATCCTTCTTTGGCACATGCCTCCAACTTCCTGAGATGCACAATCTGGAGGGTACCAGCTGTTACTGTAAGTACTGGGGTCTCTGCATCCCATGCCAGGGCCCTGGGTTGGTTCTGAGTTCCCGGTTTTGTCTGCAGTCATACCACCCTGAACGCGCCTGATCTCGTCTGAGTTCGCCCTTTTGCCATGGACAGCCCTGTCCTACTGGCAGACATTTAGGGACTGACCCTACAGAGAGAACATATCGCTCTCTCAAGCCTACAAATAATAATTTTTTAACAAGAGCACAATGATTATTTAGGTCCTTGCTTTAAGCATTTCATAGATAGTTTCAATAAATGAAAGTTCCTGTGAGATAAGCATGAACTGTTTTCAATGATTTAAGAAGTCACATAACTTACCAAAAATAACATATTTACTAAGATAGCCAGACTTTGACCCCTAAGCCTAAGTTTTTAGCTATTATGTAATAGAGTTCTGATGGAACAGAATAATATCCATTACTATTCTCAGAAATATATGTCACTCTGAAAGAGAATACTAGAGACTATCATAGAAAGCAGATTGGTAAAAAGAGACCAAAAGTACATCAGTAAGACACTTAAATTCTGCAGAAATGTTCCTAAATAATTCATTATCTTTGTTATGTTTTCATTAAGAGCATAAAACAGGCCAGCACTGTAGCAAAGCATGAAAAGCTGCCGCCTGCAGTGCCAGCATCCCTTATGGCACTGGTTCCACTCCCAGCTGCTCCTCTTTCGATCCAACTCCCTGCCAATATGCCAGGGAAAGCAGCAAACAATAGCCCAGGCCCTTTTGACCCTGCACTCATGTGGGAGACTAAGGGTGTAACTTCTGGATCCTGAATTTGGGGGTCCAGGCCCTGGCTAATGTGGTCATTTGGAGAATGGAACAGCAGATTGAAGATTCTCATATTCTCCCTTCCCCTCTTCTGCTTCCATTCTGTAACTGTCACTTTCAAATAAACAAACATTTTTTAAAAGCCATAAAATAAAAAGCATACTCTTGTTAAGGTAAAGAAAATAGCAAAGCAATACACTTCTTCTCCAGACTTTTAAATCAGCCTGACTGGAGACTGAAGGTGGTCAACATATTGTTAGCAAAACTAATGACTACAGAACCACTAACGGATATATCCTGGAAGCAAATAACAAGAACTAACAATTATAAGACCACAAAAATTTTCATACAAAAAAGAGTACTATAATGAAGTAAAATGTTTCTCCTGTACTGGCACAAATTAGAAAAGCTGAAAAAGTGTTTCTAAAATATATAAAAAAGAAAAAGGTATAATAATACAAAACATTTTATCCAATCACATCCTTGTGTTTATCTGAAGTGAGCACTTTCAGAAAAACTGGCAACATTTTATTGTAGAAGCATAACCAAAGAAATGAGGGTAAAGTGGAATTAGAGTTAACAAAAGAAATAGACAGGCGGTAATAAAAAAGTGAAGCGGGTTATTATCTAGGTTAATACAATCCAGACAAAAGGAAGAACAGAAGGAAAAATCTATTTTCAGCAGGGAGTCAGGAAGAGAAAAATTTGTATTTTCAGCATTTGTCACCATTAACATCAGCAAAGTAAAACTCTTAACTGAAAATCAAAATCATTACAGAAAAAGCAACAAGAAAATAAAAATATTTGCTCTTAAAATAGCCAAGCATTCCAGTTGCAACCATATATCCAAACAGTTAACTCAAACTTTTCAAACACATGTAAAATACACAGGAGCAAAGAAAAATAACAAGCAAAGTAAATAATCAAACCCAAAAATGGGTAGGGGTGGTGGAGGGGCCACACAACCAAGAAGACAACAAAATTTTATAGCAATAACAAGTACACCACATTAACACAGGCCTAAACTACTCAAATAACTGTTTCAAAATACAAGCAGAAATCAACAGTAGCATCTATATTTTCTATATTACCAATTTTGTTGAGTCAACTTATCAAAGGTAAAAGTATTTCATCTAACAATGAAATTCATAAAAACACATCTACACAATTTAGTTATATAAAGTATCAAATTTTCTTAAATGCAATCAAAACAGAATGACATGTTTGAACCAATCTAGAAAAAAATCAGAAGCATACATATGTAAAAGATACAACTCCAGTAAACTCGCATGCAAAGTCATAATAAAGGCCAAATACTATATACTCATTTTTCCTAAAGAAAGAAAATTAGAAATAAAAACTTCACGTTTTATTAAAGTAAAAACGAATGAAGAAGAAAGTATAAACATACCAATTCATCAAACAGTAGAAATGCTTTTTCTTAGCCAGATAACCAACAGAAAAGGAATACCCCCATCATTCAGCAGGAGAAGGAAATGGAACAACCTGGAAAAGGAAGCTTTCTTAGCCCTCAGGCCCCACCTTCTCAGTTGCACACACCTGAGTGAGGTTACCACAGCTTCTGGCTGCAGGTGAGAAAGTTCCTCCCCTCACACCACCACCACTTTGGAGGCTACTCAGCAGAATCCACAGCGAGAACCCACTGAGTGCCGTATTAACAAGCAGGACTGGGCCCTCCGCTCCAGGTGTCACTCCTTACCAGCTCCTGTGCGCCCCACACCCTTCCTAGGAGAACCCACTGAGTGCCGTATTAACAAGCAGGCCTGGGCCCTCCGCTCCAGGTGTCACTCCTTACCAGCTCCTGCGCGCCCCACACTCTACTTTGCAACACCTATGGCCAGCAGCCAGCTCACCGTCTTTCCAGAACCCTGGCCTCCTCCTTTGAAAAAGCAATTCCAAGGAGAAAATAGAAGGTCTTTCTCAGCACTCCGCTCTCCCTGCATGCCACCATGCCCTCTGACACTACACTAAGCAAAAATAATAATCAAATAAATGAATGAGATTGTGCTAAATGTCGTAGCCCATCAGTCACCTGGGTTCTGCCTCCAGACACGACTCTAACCTCCCCACATCACACACTCTTCTGAATGCAATACCCTAGTCAGGCAGGAGGTCTACACAGAGCACGTTTCCATGCTAATCACTCAAGAACAGGTTAAAGAGACACTGCAGACTCAGACGCTCGTGCTTTCTAAGACCCTGAAATCATTCCTAGAAATGCTAACCTAAAAAATTAATGCAGAAATTGCCTGATCTTAAAGCAAGATTTTTATATACTAAAGTAATGGTAAAAGGACTTAATGGCAGAAATATGCACAACAGCAGAATCATTCTACAAGTACAGGACTCTATGTTTGTACAGATCAACTCAATTAAATTGCACACAGCATACTAGAAATTAAAATGAACTTCTGTTTTATGTTTTAGAAACACCTGATTTAATATCCCATTTCTTACAGATTTCAGTAGGCTACAAATGGCCAACCTGTAAGAAAAAAAATTTAGAGTAAAGTGTAATTTCAATAAATCTACTGTTCAATGACCCCTTATTGGAAACTTTGAGTTCTGATTAACCTGAGCAAGTGAACAAAGTCACAACAGTGTTTAACACTATGAGGAGTTACATAGTTTGGTCAAGTTCCTGCAAGCTTATTCCGATAACAGCACTTGGCTTCATAACGAAGAACCAACGATAAACAGTGACAGTCACCACTTTCTGCCTGAGTAATGATGTCTTCCAGCCTCCCTGCAGTTTGTTTTCCCTAACTTCATAGACCAATTCAGGATGTAAACTTCGAACAGCCCTTGGGTGCTCGCTTCAGCAGCACATAAACTAATGCTGGAACGAAGAGCCCTTGTACCTTGTCAAACGGACAGTTCCAATCCCTTAAACCAGCCAATTAAAGACACTTTTATGACACCACTTCAACAAAAGAGCAAAGTTCTGCAAGAGACTTTGATAATTCTTCCCTTGTCGTTCCCTCCCTCTTGTCGGCTGCAACAGCTGGCTCCTTGTTTTCAACAAAACTTCTGCTTTGTCCATTCTCATTGTTCCCTTGGAAATTCTTCTGCATGAGACAAGATAGATCTATTTCACTGTTTCAAAGAGACAGATCTCCAATCGCCTGGGCCACTCCTCAGTTGGTCTCCTGCTGCCCTGAAGGAGCATTAGCATGCACTTAAGTGGAAGTAGATCAGCCGTGACTCAAACTGGACCCCAAATATCTTTGAAGAAAAGTCCTAAGCACTGAACTGGAATGGAATAAAGCACAGAAAGCATCTTTCCTTTAAATAAATATTAGTATTTTAGCCTTTTTAAAAGATGCATTTATTTTTCTTTGAAAGAAAATTTACAGAGAGGAAGAGTTAGAAGAAAAAGGAGGAGGAGATTGTTGGTATATTCCCCAACATGACCACAATGACCAGGGCTGCGTTGTCCTGAGTCAGGAGCCTGCAGCTTCTCCATCTGTCTTTAATCTCCCACATCAGCACAGGTGCCCAAGCCATTTTCCACTGCTTTCAAAGGCACAGTATCAAGAAACGGGATAGGAAGTAGAGTAGCAGGACTCAAACTAGCACTCATATGGGATGCCACCTACCACACAGAGGCGCCAGCCCAAGCATTTTAGTTTTAAAGCAAATTCATTTGTTACAATAAGCTAACATTTTTTCCTTCATTGCACTGATAATTATTTTTCAGCTCTATTTTAAATAAAACTTACTTGTTTAGACTCTTATTTAAAAGAATCTAAAAACTAACATGGGGAAAGGAACGATGGCATACTGATCTAGAGTTTCAAGGTTTCTTACAACCCACACATTACTGAGGGGGAAAAAAGGAAAACCAGGTATATTTCTTTGGGTAGACAGATGGCAAAGTAGTTGAAATATCACTGGGGACATATGCATCTCATACTGGAGTTCCAGGGTTCAAGTCACAACTCTGATACCAATCCCAGCTTCCTGATAATGCTGAGTTGAGTCCTGCCATTTGGTAGAAGACTAAGGTTGTGCTGCAGGCTCCTGGATTCAGCAAATCCCACAGTTGTTGCAAACATCTGGGGAATGAACCTATGGGTATGTTAAGTCTCTGGCTCTAGCTCTCTGCCTTTCAAATGTCTGACTATTTCTTTAGCTACAAGCTTTCAGTCTACAAAGACCATAGGTAAAAGTTGTTTTTAAGAATCAGAGAAAATTTAGTTTTAGTGAATCAGCTTAGAATTCAAAGTAAACTTGAGTCATTCTTGCCTTCCATTTCTACTTTAATAGTTTTAAATAGATAGTGTTTGTACAAATATTCCAAACTTTGTAGTTGTAGCTAGCACTACAGGCATTCTACAGCCGCTGTGGGGTCCACAGATAATGTAGGATTTACCAGTAACACCAAAGAGCCTTAGTAAATTCCTCAAGAAATGTAAAAGTTACCATCATATAACAATCCAGGGTCATAATGAACAGAAGCAGAGAAGAAAACAAGAGAATTGCTGCCTAAAAGAATAACCAGAAAACATTAAAAGTAACTGAAAAGAGACGTTAAAAATGACCCACCCAAGTAGAAAGTCTGATTTTAAACAATGAAAAAAGTAAAAAATATATCCTGTTCTGACTTCTAAAACCAAGAGAAATTTAGATATAATTTCCCATAATCGCTGATTTTAAACAAGGGAGAAAAACCTGAAAGCTGCATACACAACATTATTCCAAATACTTAATGTAAGAACACACATAACCCATAGTATGTGTGTGGTGGGGCGGGGGGTGTGTATGTGTGTTTGGCGGGGGGGGTCCATAGATATAGGCGCACATAGAAGGAAAAAAAAAAAAATCACCTAACAACTATTTGACCAAAGCATAACGTTTCCTACAAACAAATTTAAACAATTTATAAGGCCTTTAGGCAAGAATTACAAATTAACAGATTTTTAAAATACATGTCTAAATTTCAGTTTCCTCTTATGAAAATATCATCCAATGAAGAACGTTATTAGGAAGACTGGTAAATAATTCAAAAACAATTCCTAAGTCACAAAACACCATTTAACTATTTATTAAAAGTTGACAGCATAGTTTATAATAGTCTCAAAGTGTAAATAATCCAAATTGTCACTAACAGGTCACTATCCTGTAACAAAAGGATTACTACTGATATGTACAACTATACAACCACACAGAGCTCCAGATGCAAAAAAAAAAAAAAAAAATCTATGTTGACCCCATACAATACATGAGCATGGTCTACAGTGCCTGGCAGAACAAGGGAGGAGGCAGAGCCATGAGGGAGAGATCCAAAGAACATCAGGAAATCTGGGGATGGAAGGATGGCATCCATTATCTTGGGATAAGTGTAGTTTCACAAGTATATGTATGTGTGTGTGTATGAAATGAAAGTCTTTAAATATATAAAGTGTAATATTTGTCAATTATATGTCAACAAAGCTATTTTTAAAAAGCTGATGGTATAGATTTGAATGTCTGCTCACTATATAAAACATACAGAGGATATTTTTCTTAAAAAATTAAACAACTTACTTTGCATTTCCAGCCATTGGTTGGTACTGATTTCATAACTGGTTGAAGACAAAAAGTATGATACCCTTTGTCACACGTATCACACACTAGCATCTTGCTATCTTCTCCCGATTGTCTAAAAAATAAGATAGCATTAATGATGCCTTATGCTTAAACTTATGTTTTGTAACATAAGTAACCATGAAAAGAATGAGTCCTGGAAAATGCACACTTTATAAATACCTCAGTATCTTTTTTATTTCTCAACAGATTATCATACAGGTTTCCCCCTAACTACTGAGTCCCTGAACAATCCTTATTTAATGCTCATCTAAAGTAAACTTCTTTAGTAAGTTTAGGATTCCTGTAAAGAAGGAAGAGTTAAGGCAAGATGAATAACCTCTAATCCTTACTTCTTAAAGATCTGATACTCATCCTTTTGGGAGGAAGCATTTTTACCTGCTATGTAATATGGTGCAGAAAGGAACAAATATTGGCACAGTGAATTGGAAACTTCTTTGAAAACTGGATAAAATCTGGCACCAGATATGCATTTCTATGCACACTACTGTCCCCTAGCTGTGTGACTGTTAAAGATGCAGAATCAGAAAAAAAGGAAAAAAAAAAAAGGTAGAATTAAACTCTTAACTTTAGTTATACAAGGAAATAACAATCAAAGATTCTTGTGAAATTAAATCTAATCCTAGTTCAAGAGCTGATATTGCCCATGAAGTAGTTAATGTTCAGTAACATAAATTAAGAAATCTTGTCATGATTACAGCAGAAAATCTAAAGTGTTTCTCTAGACACTTTTCTGCTCCAAAGCCCGGCTCCCTACATGATCTCTCTCTCTCAGTTCTAGAACACTGATAATTCTAACATACTAAGACTTTAAAGACAGGGAAAGGGGGGGAAAAAACAGAATATAAGCAGAGTTGAGAGGATTCTCTGATTAAAGCTTGGAGAAAATAAAAAGTATACAGGTAAAGGGGCAAATTGGCTTTGAGCTATTCAAGTTCCACACATAAAGTTAAATATTTTATTTCTTCTGCTACATGAAAAAATCACGGAGGGAAGCATTCTTTGAGTTTTGTTATTCCTTCCCAAGAAATAGAGTGCAGATATACAGCATCAAATAAATGTTTACTGATATTTTTATCTAATTTACAACAAAATATGAAGGTAGATTATCCTATTGATTCCATGTTAACTCCCAAGATTGATCAAAGCAGTGCTGAGCATAATTCCACCAAGTTACAAAAATTCTCAGCTTGTAAATATCCTAAAGACTTCTGAAAAATAAAGGTGATTCTCTGTAGTTATCATGCTAATTAAATCACTGATAGAAAGATATTGATCCAACTTGAAATGACCAAATAGATAAAAACAAATAGTAAAACATAATTCCATTAGAGTTGTTTAAATGTCACTTCAATATTTTGTATTGGAATTATAGAAACTAGGATATATCAAAGGGAACTGTCTGTCAAATGAGTACACAAAATTCATTAAAATACTGGTCATAATAGATAGCATCCTACCCAGAATGGAAATTCAAACACATCATTGACTTGGGGGGTTCAATTTAAATGTATAGCTTTTAAAGTTAAATGTTTCTTTTTCTATTAATAATCTCCTCCCCAGAGCACTTGTTAAAAAGCTGCTTTATTTCTCTAATACTAATGTCCAATTGTTAACATAATTCATTTTAAAATAGCTAGCAAAATAACTGAAATCAGCAGCATTTTACTATCAGAAGAATTTAAATTATTAAAATTTGATTTGGATTTGTCCCAAAAACAATAAAAATATTTTAAAATAAATATCTACTGATTTGTTTAAGCCACAACGAAATCAGTTTGGATGAATGTAGCTGCAACATGAACAACTTTTATCATATTATACAAACCTTTTAGCACTTATTAATAGGGTCTCTCAATACACACCGTTGACTTAAAATTAAAACTTACTTGCAGTTCTGGCACACTTTGCACTCAGGACATTGCCAACCTGCACGTTTTAATGGAGTGACCGCTATATCCAGGCACATTCCATGATAGTGCTGCCCACAAGTAGTACAAAAGAACTGATCTAAGAGGTCTCCAGGGCTGTCGCACACTGCACAGTTTGCATCTTCCTTTGCTATAATTAACAGTGAAACAACGAAATTGTTGGGTAAGAATCTGATATTTTTCTGTCTTTACAGCTTAAAAATCACCTGAAGGGAATTTGCATGGTAAATGTTTCAGACATCCTAAGTTATCCATATTAAACTGACATCCAATAAGAATTAGATCTCTATAGAAACATTTATATTGTGTTCAATGTAGAATAAATTCACAAAATTAAATTGTTTATTTCTACAACCTTTTGTAGCAGTATCTACTTGAGATGACAAGTAGTTCTGATCTCTATATCCTTAATACCAATAATAAGGCTGGGCATTAAGTTAGTGCTCAATATATGCTTGTTGAAAAACAAACAAATAAGGGAAAGATGGACTGAAAAGGTGCTTTGCCATATAAAAATAAACATCTTATTTTGAAGCTAAATATTCTGAAATATTTAATGAGCTACATCAAGAGATAAAACCAAGAAATACTAGCAATCAATACAGACACTATGCAAATGAAACAAAGGGTTTTGTAACTCAGGAAAAAAGTCTTAAATGAGAAAATGCTAAAGGTGAAAATTACATATTCATATACAAATACAATACTTCATATAATAATTTCATACTTCATTTATATTAATTTCTAGTTGTAAAAACTTAAAATTTATATATAGTTAGGGATGCTATCTCTAACCCTAAATGAGGATTTTGGAGCTTAAAAAATTATATGAAAATAATCTGCTTTGCCAAATACACAAGGAAAAGAACATACTCTAAAACCATACCCCCTTTAATAATGAATACAAAGATACCTATTCTCACAAAATTCTGGAATACCTGAATCTTCTGATTTTTTTGCTTTGTTAAGGCTGCACCCTCCTGTCTACTCCTTTAGCTCAAAGTACTTCTTACCTTCACTTTTCCCCAGACAAGCATCCTAAAACTAAAGCAACACTCTATTCCTTTGTTTAAACTAGCAGCTGGCAAACATTTTTCTGCACAGAACTTGATAGTAAATATTTTCAACCCTGTGAGTCACAACAGTCTTTGTAATACAGACTTTTTGTCTTTTATTCACAATCTTTCAAAAACACAAAGCAGTAGAAAAACGGACTCTGGAATGTGGACAGCAGTTTAGACTCTACTTCAATGTCCCAGGTTCCAATGAGCATGGGAAATCCAATGGTTTCTTTCTCTACTTGCTTTATGTGCACACCACAACCCTTCCTGGGCCCTTTCACATTTAGTTTCCCTATCCGCGCAACTCTTCTGATTCTTCTCTATTTTCCCCACACCTTCATGATAGTCCTGTTTTGGCTGTCGAACTCCCATAATCCCTCTAAATGTTTCACCTTGGTCCTTTTTTTTTTTTAAATTATCGTAATAATTTCCCTTTTGTGACCAAGTTGATTTCCATGTCATAAAATGCTTCCAGGATTCCCAAATGTGCTTTAACAGCCCAATCCTAAAACCTTATTTTCAAGTCTTAGTAAAAGTGAATAGCCAAATGTTTAAAAAACACTCAAATTCAACATCTCTCCAATACAATTTGGTTAAAAATCTAAAACTCTTTCCTAACAGAATGGGTAATAAAAAATACCTCAATATTACAGTTGAAATTTTAACTCCTCCCTGACACAAAACAATGGACCAGACAATAATTCTTTCTTATATTTTCTATACATCACTCCTATTTTTATAGTATATTCCAATAATTTTTGTCTTGATAATCTTAACATATTACAAATGACATCTATGATTTGATCTCCTTTCAATCACCTATATATCTAAAGCAAACTCAAATATGTAAATCTAGCTACTATGTTCTGCTTACTTTAAATTCCATTATACATCACTTTTTTGTCTTTTTAAAAATGGTAATCTCTAGGATGAGGCAAAAAAATTTTTAAAAAACACAAAAAGCCACCATATATTCCTTTCCATGTAAATTCTAGAACATATTCACTATTTCCTCATCATTGCAAATCAACTGCTATGTGTCACAGCAGCCCAAGGCATGGGTGTTGCATCCTGTTCCCTGTGGTTGTGTCACAGCCCAAGCTCTTCAATGGTGGGTGTTTTATCTAACTCGGTTCCCTCAGGTTGTATTATGTGCCCAACACAGACAGGTCTTCACAACACTGCTTCAGGGAATCAGCAAGGCACGATGTCAGCACCAGTTTGAGGTCTGGCTCCCTGCTAAAGTATAGGGGAAAGCAGCAAAGGATGGCCCACATGCCCCGGAGGCCACAAGATAGACCTGGAAGCAGCTGGCTTCAGCCCAGCTCAGCTCCAGCTGGGGAGTCCAACAGCAGACAGAAAACCTCTTTCTGGGTCACTTTTCGTTTCTCTGTAACTCTGCCTTTTAAATAAATAAAAAGTATATCTTAAAAAAAAATGTCCAAACATATTCCTTGAATACTCATTAAAACAACCAAAACCTCAGTGAGTTACCAAATATCTTCGTGCCTCCAACAAATTTCTCTTACGTACTCAATTATGACACCATGAAAAGCTTGAATTAAAATCTTACCACTTATTATCTAAAACTTCCTAGAGTGAATCAACTCCTGTTGCATAATTTAAAAATCAAGGACTTCCTTCTAAAATTACTTTTAAATACCTTTTTAATTGATAAGCAATTAAATCATTACCTTAAAAAATGAAATGTCACAAATTGTTCCTTTTTGACAGTAAGAACGCAATACGCTAAGTTGTTTCTTGCTAATACTAAGAATGCCATAATTACTCCCTCAAAGCTATAAACATTTTAAAAGACTATTAAAATGGGGGTGGGTTAGAGAATTCAGAGCCAAAAGTAACTGCTTGCTTGGGAAACTGGCTGTCCACAAAGAACCTGATTTGTGTCCTAGCAACGCCCTGCTTCCAATACAAATTCCTGCTAATACCTGGAAGGCAGCAGATCACAGACCAAGGGCCTTGACTTCCCTGCCACCATATGGAGGAACTGGCTTAAGTTCCAGGCTACTGGCTTTGACTGGGTTCAGAACGGCTGTTACAGGTATTTGGGAAGTGAAACAGTAGGCAAACGATCTTCCACTGCCCCCTATCCCGAGCTCCACATTTCTCCATCACTCTGCCTTTCAAAGAAACAGATTCTTAAAGCAAACAAACAAAAATGTTAATTTTTATTTGAAACCTAGATTTTAACACAGAGAAGGAGAAAAACGAGGAGAAAGATCTTCTGCCCTCTGGTTCACTCCTCAAATGGCCACAATCATCAAGGAGATGATCCAAACCCAGCAGACAGGAACTTCTGGGTCTTCCACGTGAGTACAGGGTCCCAAGGTTTTGGGCCATCCTCTTTTGCCTTCCCAGGCCATAAGCAGGGATCTGGATGGGAAGTGGAGCAGCCAGAAAATGAATCAGTGCCTGTATGAGATGCCGGTGCTTGCAGGTGGAGAACCAATGGCAGTCTCAAAAATCAGATCTTCTACAACTCAAAATAAAAAACTATATTGGCTTTCAGCCACCCTGAAAACTAATAAATTGGGGGAAATACTCAACTGGTTGTCAGATACAATTTTCCAGGAACAATATCTAAAATGTTTCTGTGAAACATGCTGGAATTTGCTACTCTGATATTTCAACTTGCTAAGATAGCTACTACTTATTGGTTGGCCATCAAGGAACTGGAAGGTTGGGCTAAATTAAATTGCACAGAAATATAAATGTACAGTCTGGATTCCTAAGAGTCACTGCGAGCAAAATACAACTATCTCCAAAATTTTATAATGATTACACTTTGAAACAATATTGTACATATGCCAATTAAATAAAACTAAAAGTTTAGTGTTTTCTCTCCTTTTACCATGACTACCTGAAAAAATAAAATTCTACGCTCTTACTTCACATCCGTTTTCTATAAAGCAATGCCCGCTTTAAATGCAACAAGACAAGTCTCTACAATTGCTACAGTGATCACCTTTTTCTGTGATAACATCGAGCAAGTCCTTAATGCTGATCTTGTCACACTGTTTTAGTTCTGTGGATCACTAATCATAAATAAGCCAAACAAAAATGCTCGAATGATATATCCACTCCAAAAACAACTGATGTTATATAAAATACTTTAGTGTTGTTACTAAGTACTACACAAGGAAATGAGCTTGATTAAACTGTCTGGCCGATCACAGATTAAGTATTCAAATACTGAAACACTTTTTGGAAGTTATGTATAGAAAGATGCTATGCTAGGCAGCTTTGATCCCATATTAAAAATAAGTATTCTGGGACCCGTGCTGTGGCACAGCAGCTTAATCTGCCCTTTGCAGTGTCAGCATCCTACATTAGCTCCTTGTTAGTGACCTAGGAAAGCAGTGGAGGATGGTCTAAATTCTTAGGCCCAATTCTTAGGCCCACGCACTCATGAGGGAGACCCAGAAGAAGCTCTAGTGTCCAAGCTTCAGCCACTGCAGCAGTGCAGGTAGTGAACCAGAGGATGAAATCAATCAATCAATCTCTCTTGCTCACTCTCTCTCTGTAATTCTGTCTTGTGTGCAGGGACAGGCCTGTTGTGGAGGTTAAGATGCCACTGCGATGCCTACATCCCACTACAGTGCTTAGGGTCAAGCCACAGCTCCGCTCCCAATCCCAGCTTCCTTGCTAATGTGCATCCAAGGAGGGAGCACTAATGGGGTCCAGCCAATCAAGCTGAGAGAACAGGACCTGAGTTTCTAATTCCTGCTTTTGATAAGGCTTAGACCCCAAATGTTTCGAGCATTTGGAGACATAACCTTGTTCTAATAAGTAAATGATTAACTTTTATCAAAGCATACAAAGCTATATATAGATACAATATATCTACATGATACAGACACACATATCTATGTCTACAAGTCACAGAACATTAAAATTGAAAAAATAAAATAAGTGAAAACATTATTAAAGTACTTGAAAAAGGCAGAAGAGACCAAGTAAGGTTAACTAAAAATTATTTGTAAAATCTAGGTAAATCTGAACCTAAAGATGATACGTTTTATTATAGACCATATTATTAATTTCTAAGCAAACTTCACTAACGGTCAAACAAAATTAAGAATGTCTATGTACATAGAAACATAGAAAATAAGGTACCAGATGAAGTAATGAATAAATGAAATAGAATATGAAAAAACAAGGGTTTTGTGGAAGGAGAAAAGAATCATCATCTTTGGAGGTCATTTCCTAAATGACAGCTGTGAAAAAAGAAGGAATGAGTAAAGAAAAAGAAAAAAGCACTGAGCTTAAAGCAGAACAAGGTATCCTTGCTCAAACTGCTTAACAAAGTTCAGACAGCATGTAAGAATAGATTCACAAGTGAACAGCAACCAAACGCAAAGTGCTGCCACACAGCATCGATTTTTGAAGGACTGAGTCAGCACAGCTTTCTAACTTCCACCAACGCAGCAACACCTGCCCCCCTGCCCCCAGGGGGCACTATTGGGAGGACACCAAGCTAAGTGACTTGCTGATCAAATGCAATCTCTCAAGAGGAAAAGCATGGGTGTCACCCACAAGGGCAGCCCATGCGACAGACACAAAAACAAGACTGAAAAGTCAGGAGGCAGACAGAAGTTAGTGTAACAGAAAGACAGCAGGGTTTATTGTCAGGAGATACAAAATCAACCCATAAAAAAGACTGGAGCTAAAGCCAACTAATGAAAATGTGTTGGAGGCATATTCAGAAGTACGTAATTGCTATGCTTAGTTCCTACAAACATTTCGCATTACAGACAGAATAAAAACCAAACTTCTTCTGTTACTTACAAGGTCTACCTGATTTAGCCTTTGTACATCCTGATGTTTCTATCCACTCAGTGGATTAAAATGACACATTCATGAATCATCTCAACAACTGTATAGTAACTGTTCTCTCTGCCTTGAATATTCTGTTCTCTAATCTCACATAGCAAACTCCTTGCTTCTCAGTTTTCCTAGACAGGAAGTATGAATAATTAGATATCCTAGAAGGGTATTTAATGTCAAGTTTCAGATAAGGCTAGCATATTCTCAACATGATCGTGAGAATAATGCTGGAATCATGACTCCTTACCAAGGGCAGAGAACACTAAAGCTACTTTCTGACAGAAATCTTGACATCGTCTACACATAATTTCTTTTTTAACATTTCTTTAAACAAGACCCATGTTTTGGTTGATTTTTTTTTTTTCGCAAAAAGATCTTATTTAACCAACTATCACAACGTATTATTCAGTAACTTGACGCATAGTCAAATTAATGCTACTCTCACAAATGTGGACTTTAATAACAGCTAAAATAATTATTTTGATAAAACAAAATACAAACAGCACAATGTTATACAAGTGCTGCTATTCTTATTTAATTCTCATAACATTTATTGAAGATGTTTTCATTTAAAAAGAAATGTTAAGTATCTTCTGTTACAACACATTGTCACAATAACCAGAAATATATACAAAAGGATTTATTAAGGTAGCAATGTAACAATACGCAAAATTGTCCTTAGAATAAGACAGATGGACAGAACATTCTGTAGTTAAATTGCAGTATTTAAAATTCCCTTGTAACAGAATCTACTGCATTGGGTATTTGCTGGTTGCATTTATAAGATTTCCTTTTATACTACAAGGCAAATACTTTTTTCTTGGTTACACAGGTTTCTTTATTTGAAAGCAGACTGAGAGAACAGTGTTCTTCCATCCGCTGATTCACTGCTCAAATGGCCACAACAGCCATGACTAGGTCAGGCCAAAGCCAGCAATATGAGTCTTCTTGGGGTCAAAGCACTCGAGTCACTTGCGGCTATTTTCCCAGGAGCATCAGCCAGGAGCTGGATCACAAGTGGAGCAGCAGGAACTTCATCTGGCACCCACATGGGAGGCCGGCATTACAGGTGGACAGCTTAACACCGCAACACCATCCCCAAGATCATTTTTCACTTTAATACGTAGTATCAACTTATCCTGTAGTCTCAGCATCAAGTGGATTCTTGCTATTTGAGCACAGTTTAAAATGTTTATGGCAGATCAGGCATTTAGACAAGAAGTTAAGGGTGCCTGAGTCCCATATCCGAGTGCCTGAGTACAATTCCTGGACTAGCTCCTGAAGCCAGCTTTCCAGAAATGCAGTTTCTGGAAGTTGGAAGTGATGGTCCAATTCCACCTTCAGCCCAGGAACACATATGCCCATAACAGCCAACCAGAAACTCAATTTAAAGTCTTTAACATGGAAGGTATTAAAAAACACATGAATATATTCCTTCTAATTCCTAAAGTCTACATTAACAAGATTTCTAGCTGAAATCAGAAGCAGAAGACAGTTTAAATGGTATTTTCACAGCTAGGCTAAGTGCTTCCCCAGTACAAAACAAAGTTTTCCACCAGGGTTTGGACTTCTCACAATATGCATTTTTTGTGAAGTCTCCGAAGATTCTTTATAAATCCCAAGAATCCAATAGGTATTCCTGTTTCCTTCCATGCACTGAAAGGTCTGATGCCAAGGATACATTGAACTTTAGGGATCAATTTCACCACAACTTTGAATTTACCCTACATATATTTCATTTAGCTATATTTCATTACTTATTATAAGTTTTGCTTTTAAATTTTTATTTACTTTTACTGGAAAGGCAGATATACAGAGAGGAAGATCTTCTGTTTGCTGATTCACTCCCCAAGTGGCCGCAACGGCCAGAGCTGAGCCAATCCAAAGCCAGGAGCCAGGAGCTTCTTCAGGGTCTCCCATGCGGTGCAGGGTCCCAAGGCTTTGGGCCGTCCTCTACTGCTTTCCCAGGCCACAAGCAAGGAGCTGGATGGGAAACAGGGCCACCAGGATACAAACCTGCGCCCACTTGGGACCCCAGAGCAAGCAAGGCAATGACTTTAGCCATTAGGATACTGCCAGGCCCGATTCCAGTTTTATTTTATCCTATTGTTCATGTATTTTTATGAGTCTTCATGAATTCAGTTTAAAAGTCATGATACCGAAACTATCAGTGTATACTTTAGTTTTAGGATCCCAGCATAAATTTTTCACCGCATGCATAATAAATGACGATAAATCACCTTACCTCACTTTTCACAGTGCATTACTTTACAAACTGATATAAAACAGCAGACATAAACATGGAGGTACATACCAGATTAGAGTCAGTAGGAAGTAACACACTGAGCAATAAAATTTCTAAAATCAAAATGTCATTCCCATCAAAGTTTGTATGCTCTTTGATGAGGTCTAAAGCATGACCGAGGGCTGGCATTGTGGCACAGCAAGAAAAGCCACTGCCTGTGATGCCAACATCCCCTATGAGTACTGGCTAATGCCATGCTGCTCTGCTTCTGATCCAGCTGCATACCAATTGCATGGGAAAAGCCAAAGATGGCCCACGTGTTTCAACCCAGCTGTCAGGCCTGGGGGAAGCTCCTGACTTCTGGGCCCCAGTCATCAGAAAAATGAACAGTGGATGGGAGAGATTTTCTTTCTCTTTCTTTCAAATAAATAAATAAAGCATGACTGAATACATAAAGCAAAACAAAACTCAGATGCATACACTCATACATGTGTTTTAGTCAGCTGGCAGCATCTATGATACCATGCCTCTGATGGATATATGGAAATTAATGAAGACATTAACTTCATTTATAACCTTCATGATTATTTCTAGCCTTTAGTAAACTGAGTAAAATCTGAAATTTCAGTTTCACCCATCTGAATGTTTTATAAATATATAGAGATATTACATACATAGAGAACAAGGACAACATGGTTAGATGTTTGGATATGAAAGAAGATGAATCACGATAATGAAAAAAGCTAAAAGGCGACAATCATGTACTCTCACTGTATTTAAAATAACTTTCAATGAAGTCTGTGTAAGCCATATTTGTTTTGGGAAAAGTTTTGACCAATACCATAAAAAAACAGGAAAAGGTTAAAAATCATATATAATTAAAAGATCATACAAAATGACTAAATAAACTGAGATTTTTGTAATGAGAATGAAAAATCAATTTTATCAGAGGAAAAAAGATTCTAAAACATACATGTCCACTGGAAATTGGTATACTAAAAATACTTGTATAAATTTAATAATATAATAAAATATAATTTTTATGTAACATGAAATTCAAGCATCTAGAAATTTTCACATTATAAAAAAATCATATGCCAAATAAAGGAAAACTATAACTGCTGATTTAATGTATTAAGATAGATTAAATCATTAAGAAGCAGTAGCAGGGCCCGGCGGAGTGGCATAGTGGCTAAGGCCTTGAATGTGCCGGGATCCCATGTGGTTCTAATCCCAGGGACTCCACTTCCTCTCTATCTCTCCTCCTCTGTATATCTGACTTTGTAATAAAAATAAATCTTAATAAAAAAAAAAAAAAAAGAAGCAGTAGCAGAGATTTCTATCAATATTAACTGGACTCTACCACTACAAATTTCAGAAGCTGTGGATGTTACTATTAATATACATCCTTGGTGGCTTTAAATGAAGAAGATACTGAATATCTTTTAAGGCTTTAATGAATTTCCTAAGAGTTTATATCAGAAATACTATATGCCCATTTATACAGCAGGAATACCGTATAATATTCTCCCCCTTACAGAGGTTGTCTGTCTTTAACAGAACAGAAAACACCAACTGGCTTTGAATTTCTAAGAAACAGACTTTTCTGAATTAACTTCAATAAAGCTACCTATAAATAAACACCTAACCATAACACAAATCTCTGTCAAAGACCTCTGATTATTAAGATTTCATTATGCTATCTTTTATTACAAATAGAATAATACGTTCAGTGATTTTTAACATTTACTTTAGGAACTTACATCTCTGAGGAGCTTGGTCTATATGTTCTGGACAGAGAAGGAAGAACTGCCTGAAATCCTGGAAGGTGCCGGCTCCCGCAGCACATGGGTAATGGTACATCTGGGTACAGTTCTCTTCACAGCATTTGATAGTGGCTCCAAGATGCTTGCAAAATGCACATCGCTGTAAAAGGTCAAGGTAGAGGAATCTCTTTATAAAGCAACACTCAAATATTAAGCCACTAAAGGACAACAAAATCATGGCACATTATTAGGAAAAGTTTCAGCCTGCAAAATAGCAAATAAAAAGTATCGGTTAAACATAATAAAATCTAAGGTACTCACTTCTGTATTTGGTGCTTCCATTCAAATTAAAAAGTCAGAATTTAATTTTTTATGTGCTTAGTTAAAAATATATAATTATGATTTTAAGGCAAGATCTTAGTTTAGGACTATTTTAACACTTAAACCTCATCAAAACATTCAAGTAAGTAAATGAGCAATGCCTAGTGGTTCAATGTACACATGAAAAATCTAAATACATAGCTGTAGCAACCAGTTTCAAATTTACCTATCAAAGCTGGGACTGTGAAGACAACTTAAGTCATCTGGGTACCACTTCACCCCACTTCACACTGCCTCCTCTCTCTCAGGAAAGGAAAACAAAGAAATAAGCGCTATATAGGTGGAGGGAAACTGTGGCAAAAATTTAATGTAAATATTAAATAGCTGTAAATCTGATCTTCCAATGAAAATAATGTCCATATTTACTTTTCACCATTTCCTTAGAATGGTTAGTGAACTGTTTCTCATTCTTCCCAACAACTGTCAGCAAAACCTTTGCTCTGGGGTGCTACGTTATCAGTCTTTTCTGCGTAGTGCACCTTTTGATATGTTCATTCATTCTCTCATTTGAAACAGAGTAACAGAGAAGGGGAGGGAGAAGGAGCCTGAAGGAGAGCAAGAATACTCCCATCTTCTGGAATGCGTTAAGCTGAAGCCAGGAACTGCAGTCTACTCTCTCACAGGCAGCAGTTTAACACACTGACCACCAGCAAAAACCCCTACTTTCACTTTTTATGTTCCAGTGCAAGATCTTTGAAAAGGCCTAAGATTAAACTATCTTGCTCCACAGCACAAGAATGGTGCTTACCCTAGAAAGTGTTCAGATCTATATCCACTAAACAAACATCATTATTACTAATCTTAAGTATGGCTTACAAATAACCAAGTTCAAACAACTGAAGTTTCACTTCACATGCAGTCAGACTCTGCTCCATGATACTATAAGTCAAACTGTGCAGAATCCTTGTACACAAAAATTTTTTGGTTTTGGCCCCAGCACGATGGCTAAACTGGCTGATCCTCTACATCAAAGTGCCAGTATTACATATGGACGCCAGCTCACATCCCATCTGTTCCACTTCCCATCAGCTCCCTACCTGTGACCTTGGAAGGCAAATGGAGAATGACCCAAATCTTTGGGACCCTGCACCTTCATCAAAGACCCCTGGCTTTCCCTCCAGATTAGCTCAGCTCTAGCTACTGTGGACATCTGGGGGCGGAGATATTCCTAACTCTCCTTCTCTGTGTAAATCTGCCTTTCCAATAAAAATAAATCAACCTTTAAAAATAAATATTTGGCTAATGAATTTTATATGTCATAAGGGAAAAATCAAATTGATTTACTCCTCAATATTCATATCTACCTAGAACACTACTATGTTCTATTAATCGTGTCTACTATACACACACACACATACACACACACACTATAACATTAGCTAACTTACTATGGAAAGTACTGGGAATAATTCAACATACTAATTTTTAAATGCCATATAAAGCTCTCAGGAATAAAGCAAGGAAAGTAAAAAACTAAATGCATTTAAGTTAAGCCATCAAAATCATCAGTTAAATTCAAACAGATAACAAAAGACATTTCGCACTGAAGGGAAATACAGGCTACACTCATAGTCTGGAATTCATCTTCCCAAATCAAATCAAAATTATTTCCATGGGGAACATGTGTAACATTAGCATATTTATCTACTATACACCAGAAATCCCAAGTCATAAACACTACTGAGAAATTGAAAACTGATTAGCAATTGGAGAGGGTACATATGTTAAACAATACTTACAATAGTTTATCAATGCTTTACCTCAATAAATATCACAAACTATTATACACAACATTTTTTATTTTCTACTTTTAGTCATTAAAGCATATGTAGGAAAATATGAAGAAAAGAGGAAAATGTGTTTTTCATCTTTAAACATTAACCAAAGGACACATAATGAAATCTAAAAGTAAAACAATTCAGAGAGAACTCATATTACCAAATAGAAGAAAGAATCAGAAGAAACAACAAAACTCTTATCTAATGATTCTGCAGTGAGGAAGGTCTCACAAAATAAACTATATTACTAAACAAAAATCAACAAAATCTCAGAATTATAAAATAATAATCAAGGTTAATGTGGCAAAGCTCATTCAATTATCGACTTTATTATACATCAACTACAGTAATGGTTAGCTATAGGAGATGTCAAATATTTGGATTTTCACACTCTTAAGTGATTTCAAATAGCCACCAACCCTCTTCCATAATTACACAGCAAGAATTCTCCTAAAATAGAGCGATAAACGAGACAGACAACAGACATAAAGAAAGGTAAAATGGCATTCAAAACTGACCCACTGAGTGGGGCTTCTCTACTTCCCCTTTTACTCCAGATATAGAAAAAACAGAGAATGTGGAAATAGTTACCCACTTTCCTGTAGCCCTTGACCTTTGTGCCCTAATTAACCATGTACAGATTGTCAAAAATAAAGAAATTTAAAAACAATTGACCCAGAAGGTGCAATATCTATTTAGTAGTAAGAGTACTAGAAGGTGTTTTTAAAAAAAAAAAAAAAAAAGGAAAGAAAGAAAAATAGTCATTCATAGTCACAAGTTAAAAGTTGAACACAGAAAAAATTAGAGGGTATTCCAAAAGAATATGCTAGCAGATTTATCAAAACCTGCATTATTAAAAACTAATATTCATTAAACCACCTCCATTTACTGAGGAGGGGAATAAAACAAAGCCTATCCCTGTTCTACTGACCTAAAAAAAAGTACTAACCTTTATACAATTCTTGCCTAAATTCCTTAAAATACAATACTGATCAAAATACCCAATTAAAGGCACTGAAAAAAATTTAATATAGTAAGGACACAGGGAAAATTGTGCAGGCCTAAAGAAAATATTTCACTAAAAAAAGGAAAATCAATAATCACTTCTCTATAGCAAAACTGAATACTAAAAAAAAAAAAAAAGAAAGCAAGCTTTCGAGGCTTATGAAAAAATTGGAAGCTATAAAATGTTAATACTTCAATAGCCAAGTTTCAACCTCCTGGGTAAGCATAAATAGGGTGTTCTACTTAAAAACAAAAACCACTGAGGCCAGCGCAATGGCACAGCAACTAAAGCCATCACCTACAATGCCAGCATTTGCTCAAGTCCTAGCTACTCTTCTCATCTAGCTCTGCTGCAGCAACTGAAGACACCCAAGTACATTGGCCCTCGTATCCACCTGGGAGACCCTGAGGATGTCCGAGTATGTGGGCCCTCGCATCCACCTGGGAGACCCCGAGGATGTCTAAGTACGTGGGCCCTGGTATCCACCTGGGAGACCCTGAGGATGACCAAGTGCGTGGGCCCTCGCATCCACCTGGGAGTCGCTGAGGAGGCTCTGAGCTCTAAGCTCCGGGCTCTAGACACTGCAATCAATTGGGCAGTAAACCAGTAGATAAAAGATCTCTTTATTTCTCTCTCTCCCTCCCCGCAATCTTTTAAATAATTAACATTTAAAAATGTTTGAAAACATGTGTAATATACTTAAT
This sequence comes from Ochotona curzoniae, assembly GCF_017591425.1. Classification (NCBI taxonomy): domain Eukaryota; kingdom Metazoa; phylum Chordata; class Mammalia; order Lagomorpha; family Ochotonidae; genus Ochotona; species Ochotona curzoniae. The sequence continues at coordinate 19,356,904 of NW_024467095.1, read as the reverse complement.
ATATATAATTTACACGTAAATACACAAGCATGTTCTTACTTAGACACAGTAACACTTGCAACTCCAAAGCAAAGGGCTAAAGAAGAAAAAAAATTAAGACAACTGCTATCCATGCACAGCAACAGAAGTCTGAAATGTGTAAGAACAACAGTAATAACTAAATCTCAACAAACAAGTCATGAAGTACAAATAAAGTTAGTTTACACAGGTCTTTTTTTTTTTTTTAAAGGTTTATTTTTATTGGAAAAGCAACACAGAGAGGAGGAGAGACAGAGAAGAGCTTCCGTCCAATGGCTCACTCCCCAAACAGCCGCAATGGCTGGAGCTGAGCTGATCCAAAGCCAGGAACCAGGAGCCTCTTCCAGGTTTTCCACACTGGTGCAGGGTCCAAAAGCTTTGGACCATCCTCAACTGCTTTCACAGGCCACAAGCAGGGAGCTAGATGGGAGGGAGGCAGGGCTGCCAGGATTAGAACCGGCGCCCATATGGGATCCCAGTGTGTTCAAGGCGAGGACTTTAACAACTGCACTATCACACCAGGCCCTACATAGATCTTAATTATAGTATGAACTCGATAGAACACACTGTCATTAACATGTATGCACCTAATAAATGTCTTCCAGGAACACAGCATGGATTACACTAACATAAATTCCAAACCAAAAAGTACTTTAAAACTTCAACACAATGATCAAATCTAGCTCAGAGTAACCCAGTTATATTTCATACTTCTATTCATATATACACACACAAGAATTTTGAAATATTTCACCAGAGAATAGGTGCTCGGCATAATGAAAGAAAGCAGAACACCAGCATGCGAACAGGCACAGATAATCAAGCAATTAACAGAAGCAAGCATTTCCCAAGTCCAACACATTAAGAATTACAAATTTTATTATAATGATGAATTCCCCAATCTGTATACCAGAAAAATTTAATATTGTAACAGTAAGCAGATCTTCTAATCAAAGGAAAAGCATGTAATGTTAGGGTATGAAGCCATCTCACAAGGTGGCTTTAAACATCAAAATCCACGATACAGTTTCCGCTGATTTTTGTTGGTGAGATATGTCTCCTGTAGGCAACAAATAGGTGGGTTTTGTTACTTAATCCAGTCTACTAATCTATGACGTTTGATTGAGTTTAAGCCATTTACGTTCAGAGTTAATATGTAATCCAGTCTACTAATCTATGACGTTTGATTGAGTTTAAGCCATTTACGTTCAGAGTTAATATGTATGGGTGGTACTTTGGTCCTGTAATTTTAGGAATGGATAGTTCATTGATTTAGTCTTCTTTTGTCATTTTACTGGGATGTTGTTCCCATTTGCCTTTGGTTTTGGTGGGCATTATTCCTCTTCTCTGTCAAGAGAACATCTTGAATTATCATTTGTAGGGCAGGTTTGGAAGAGGTATATTTTTTTTAACTTTTCTTTACTGTGTAAGGATTTTATTTCATAATAAATACATTTTCAACACTAGTGCCTAAGGTAATTTGCACTTATTAAGATGATGCTAACTCAGTGATTCAAACAGATAAAAGCAATATAAAATGGAGATAGTTATACTTAGCCAAACTAAATAAAAGAGATGAGAGAAAAAAGGGGAAAAAATGGAGAAAAAAGGAAGAAAGGAAAGAATTAAGGGACACAATTATTATATAAATCATCTTTTTGTGAGTTTGATTAGAGTGATTATCAGTAAAAGTGCAAAATGAATCTTACAATGAAAAATATGTACAATAAAATTTACTGTTATTTTAAGGAAGATGTATTTCATATGATTTTTCATACAACACCACATATCATAGAAGACACCACAGTTTGAGGTTCTGGCACAGTGGCATAGTGAGTTAAATAGCTCCAGGGAATACACATTTACTATTAGAGCTCATGGTTAAAACTAGTAGTTACTACACACTACTACTAAAACTTCTTGTTAATGACCATCTTGGGAGACATCAGCAGATGACGGTCCAAGAACTTGGGTTCCTGCATTCATCTGGGATCCCACACTGCCAGCTCGTGCAGGCAGAGAGAGTGAAACAGCAAACACAATCTCTCCCATTTCCTCTCCCTCTCTAATATTATGCCTTTCAAATAAACGAATCTTCAGTTATTAAAAGAACAACTAAACTGAAGAGGAAAAAAGTTTAAAATACCACATAAGGGTCAAAGAGGCAGAAATAAAAACACTAAGTTATTGGATACTGTTATTTGTAGTCTAAAACTTGATGCTTTAGCCCAAGCTTAAAACTGAAGGAAAAGCACCCCATCATCATAGATTACTCTGACAACATTCAACAATTCTATTCTTAGAGACTACACACAAAAAACCCATTTAAACAAAAGTTATGTGAAAATCTAGCATATGTACGGATGCTTCAAAATGTTCTTGGAAAAATTAAAAGAAAATGTACATGTTAATGAACTTGCTGAAGCATCTCCATATAATTTTAACCACCAAATTCCTTGTGCTTTCAGCCCATCTTACAGAGAGAAGAGATCCTATAGACTTCCATTAGGTTCCTACTGTTCCTGCCACTAAGATGAACAAAAAACAGTAACACCATAAATACCATGAAGTAACAAGACAGCAACGAACTCACTTACCCATTACATCAAAGTAGATGCAAAAGAGCAAACAACGATCAGCATCAAACTCCATTACTGATCTCCCGAATCAGAGTATTTCTAGATATACTATGGAGTGTTTTTTTTTAAAGATTTATTTAACTTGAAAAGCAGAATTAGAGAAGAATCAGAAAGAGAGCTTTCATCTACTGGCTCATGCCTCAAAATGCCACGACGGCCAGGACTGGGCCACTCCAGAGCCATGAGGCAGAAAGCGAGGAGCAGGAAAGCAAGAGGCAGGAGCGAGGCGATTCTTCCGGAACTCCCATGCAGTGCAGGGGCCTATGCATCTGGAACACCCCTGTTGCTGGCACGTTAGCAAGAAGCTGGAACAGAAGTGGAGCTGCAGGAACTCAAACTAGCACATACAATGGCATGCCGGTGCTGCCGGAGACAGCTTCAACTGCTTCATCACAACCCCACCTCCAATGAAATACTTTTGTCAACTCAATAACAACGCAAAATAATACAATGAAAGAGGAGGGCGAAATAAAATCATTATCATCACGGAGGAAATGCAAAGGGGACACATACAGAGATAATCACCCAAAAGCAATCAGATGGCTAAATAAGAGAAATACTGAGGATACTCACTACTGGCAAAAATGTACAGTAACTGGAATGCTCAGCTCCAGCTACGGGAAGTGGAAAGGTACACAGGTACTTATAAAGACACCCTGAAAGAATGTGAGCAGGTAAAGCCACCAACTGCAGAACTGGCTTCACCAGTAACACCACAAGCTTGGCATTCCAAATGAGTGCCAGTTTGAGTCCAGACTGTTCAAACTTCCAATATAGCTCCCTGTTAATGTGCCTGGGAAGACAGCCGAAGATGACCCAACTGGGCCCCCAAAACTAATGTGGGAAACCCCAAAAAAGCTCTTGGCTCCTGGCTTTGCAACAGCGCAGCTCCATCCACTAGGCTATTCTGTCTCTCTCTTTATCTTTCTTTCTCTCTCCTTCCATTCTTTCCTCTCTCCCTCCCTCTCCCTAAACACCCCAGAACTCTTTCAAAATAAGTAAATATTTTTTTAAAAAATATGAAAAACATCACTCAAAAATATCTATTTTCGAGGGTGTGGCATGGCAGCCTAGCAGCTAAATCCTTGCTTTGCATGCTCTAGGATCCTATATGGGCACCAGTTTGTATCCCGGCTGTTCCACTTCCAATCCAGCTTCCTGCTTGTGGCCTGGGAAAGCAGTCAAGGATGGCCCAAAGCCTTGGGACCTGCACCTGTGTGGGAGACCCAGTAAAAAGCTCATGGCTCCTGGCACCAAATCAGCTCAGCTCTGGCTGTTACAGTCACTTGAAGAGTCAATCAGTAGACAGAAGATCTTTCTGTCTTTCCTCTCTGTAAATCTTTCTAATTAAAAAAAAAAACTTTAAAAAGGTATCTATTTGTAGTTAGCAATAACCTGTATTTATCCAAGCAACATGAACAGATACACCAAAGACTGTTGTAAAGTTGTTCATAGCATCCATACAAATACTAGACAAACGTTAAAAAAAAAAACCCTGATAATGCATTAGCTCTGAGATCTGTTCATTTATCAGCTAAGTTAAAAAGCCAGATTAAAAAAAATACTATATACTGTATGACTACATTCATCTCTCAGTCTATAAAAGCTAAAACATGGAGAACAGCAGCTTGATAACCACACCAGGAGATGAGTAAGGTTGTGGGAACTGACATGAAAGAACTTACACGAATCACGAGAGAACCTACAGAGTAATGGAAGCATTTCAATTCTTATTGTGGTTAAGAGTTACAAAAAGTACATAGAAACATCTGTCAAAATACATTGAACCTACACCTAAGAACATGTGAATTATACTGTATGTAAAACAATTCTATCCAGAAATAAATATGTATTGAATGACAACAGTATGGGTAACATCAGCATTTCCAAAAACAGAATTTATAAGATACTTATATTTAAATACTCTATAAATAAATTTATTAAAATTATTTATTAAAAATATGAAATATTTTGCTATGAAATTTATAACAAAGTCCATAAATAAAATTTTAAAAATAAAACATGAATATAAACTACTTGAAGTCACTTATGAATAACCAAAGGCAAAGAGGAGCAGAAAGCTAAGCGATGTTCAATAAATCATAACTAAGGGAGACTGAAACAAATGCTGAGCTAAGGACCAGATAGATGCCTTTCAGGGTCTACAATGGCCCTGGCTAGGAACCCAACATCGGTACGCTGCTATATGGCAAGTGCCTGAACTGGTCTGCCAATTGCCAGCTCTGGCTGTGTTTTTCAACAAATCTTTTGAAGTCGCCATGCGGTCTTGTATTTACGGAGGAACCGGTGCCACAGTTACAACCTTCACAAGTGAAAGAGCCTCGTTCCCTTCAATTTTCCTTAACAATTTTTGTAGACACATTAACTTTCTTTTTGCTAATAAAATTCAAAAACATTTCTATCTTCTACCAATAATTACTGTTTTATAATTGTAACACTTTTATTAAGAAATATCACATACACAGAAGAGTGTATTTTTACAATTTAAAGAACTAGCAAGAAAACATCTGGATAGGTTTTAAAAAAAAAACACGCTGGGGTAACTGTTCAAGTCCCACCTACTCCATTTATGAACCAGCTCTCTGCTAATAAGCCTGGTTACGCACCAAAAGATGACCCTAGCTGACCCCAGCCCGGCCCTGACCATTGCTACCACTTCAGGAGTGAAACAGCAGATGGAAGATACTTCTTTGAGCTTGTGTAGTTCTTTCAACAGATAAATAATTCCTTAAAACAAAATGGTGATGGTGCTTTGAAATCTTTTCAAATGATTACTGTCATCATGTTCCCTGCTTCCCACGTGCAATCGCTACAGTCAGTTTAGTGGCAATTAATCTCTTGCTTTTCCTTGTGCAAGAGTACTTTTAAAAGCTCACAAAAAAATGTACATCATCCCACACTTACACATGAATTTTGAAAAGTGTTCATAAAATGGTATCATGTCATTCTATTTTTCACAAAACTGTTTACGTACCATAATTTTTCTTTACAAGCTACATAGGTATTTCCAAACTATTTTAGTCTTGCCTGTTTTAATTGAATTTCAACTGAAGCATGGTATCTACATTCTTTCGCTCCTACAACTATGCTTTTCATTTTAACCAGTTGGTTTAAATGTCTCTAGGTCATTCATTTTAATTGCTATACAGCCAGCTTTCAAAAATATTTTCGGCCTGACATGATGGCTCAGTGATTAAATCCTCACCTTGCAAGGCTTGGGAACCCATATGGATGCTCCACTTCTCATCCAGCTCCCTGCTTGTGCCTGGGAAAGCAGTCAAGTACAGCCAGGGTCTTGGGACCCTGCTTCTATGTGGGAGACCTGGAAGAAGCAGCTCCTGGTTCCTGGTTTCAGATCCGCTGAGCTCTGGCTGCTTGCACCACTTGGGGAATAAACCAGCGAATGAAAGATTTTCTGTCTCTCCTTCACTCTGTAAATCTACCTTTGCAATAAAAATAAATCTTTTAAAAAAAACTATTTCACAAATTATCCATAAACTTCACACTGGTTCCACTTTGCAACTGTACTTAAAAGAAAAACCTGTTATGCTAAATATTCATGTACAGCATATACATCACACACATAAACATTTTGATACTGAGGAGTTTTCAAGGAGTGAGCCATAGTGTCTGAGAAAAGCAGGCCACAAAGCACTCTGAGAGTAGCTATGAAGCTAAAATTATTTTGAAATTTTGTTATTTGCCATTTACAATACATCCACACTTGTACAAATTCCAACAGCTACAGTGGGTAAAACCGATGGTGCTACTATGCAAGAAACAAGACACTGACAGAACACATTCTCAACTGAGAATTCTGCAAGAACACCACTGATGAAACAATAAAAATTATTACTGCTAAAATAACTCTGATTTGAGCTAGAAAACATTTCTGCAGTAAATTTTTGTGGGAATGGAAATGAGTTTTTTTGACCTTACACACTAGTGTGCCATACTCATGATCCAAATACCGCTAAACACCACCAGAGAGTAAGTTTCACATGTAAATTGCTTTATATTTTAATTTTCGGTTGAATTTGTTAATAAATATTAACAACTCTGCAGCAAAATCTAACTTCCAAAGCTATTACATATTTAATAGCTGAAGTTAATCTCCTCACCTAGATTTCATCATCCATTTTCAAGTTAAAAAATTACAATAAAACTTTTACCACTCTTAAATAACCAAAATCATCAAGCTACTTTGAAAAAGAGCAATTCAGTATTTTGATTCCTTCAGACTGTACTTCACTGGGCCTAGTGCTACAGCGTAATGGTTAAGGTCCTCTCTTTGAACTTGCCAGGATCTCATATGGGCGTCAGTTCTAATCCCAGCAGCTCCACTTCCGATCCAGCTCCCTGCCTGTGGCCTGGGAAAGCAGTCAAGGACAGACTAAAGCCTTGGGACCCTGCACCGCGTGGGAGACCAGGAAGAGGATCCTGGCTTTGGATGGGAGCAGCTCTAGCCGTTGTGGCCATTTAAGGAGTGAATCAACAGACAAAAGATCTTCCTCTTTGTCTCTCCTCCTCCTCTCTGTATTTCTAACTTTACAATAAAAACAATAAAATTAATAAATCTTAAAAAAAAAAGAAAAGCTTACATTTATTCTGGAGCAAAAAAAAAATTAAAATTGAATCAATGCACATCTTATATAGTATTCATTTCCATAAGTGAATAGGCTTTATGTGTGAATTTTACATTGTTTGCAACAAAATGAACGTATCTTAATTCCATTTTCCCAAGAATTTCTTGAATAACCTCATATATAACACCATGAGTCTGATACCCTCCCATGCTGCACAAAGGATCCTTTTCAATATCAAAGAACATTAATCACCTCTATCATAAAAATAAGCTTCTCTGTTTAAATCAATTAAAGCTGAAAGATAATAAGTTATGACTTTTTCTCAAAAATTTTAAGACCAAGGACATCTTCATTTACCAATTAAACTGTTTTTTTAAACAGGCACCTAAGATTCTAAATGTTCTAAAGCAGAAGTTTCTAGTTTCTTCTTTGCTTTCTCTAATTTTTTTAACATAAAAATTCAGGGTGAAATTGGAAGGTACAGTGCTTCATTCCAAGGTCAAACAACCAGACTTAGCACTTAGCGCTGTGATGAAATAACCCATAATTGATTTTTTCCATGTTCCTTGTAACCTTGCATTTTACAGTTAAAAAAAAAAAGGCAAAATAATTTCTGACGGTTAAGAAACTTCAGCAGATAAACAAGCAATGTGACTTGAGAAAAATGACACTTGGCTTATTAACAATGTTTGAGAAACAGAAAAAACCAGTATTGTTGGGTCTAGGGTGGGCCAGGCCAGACCAAGCTGGAGCACTCAGCGCAGAGCCAGGTCTAGGTTGAGCCTAACAGGTATTCTTGGGAACAGTGTTTATGAGAGCCCAGCCTGGCTGCAGTTCTTGGGGTCTCCAGGACTAGGCTGCAGCAACCACCAGTACGTGTGAGGATCGGCTCTGACGAACAGAATAGTATGGGTACTTGGGGTCTAACTAGGTCCCTACATCTGCTGATACACACGTGATCTGGGGCAAGGAACAGATCATTCCAGACTGCTGCACCCTGGAGCACATGGCACAGGTTTGGGCTAGCTCAGCAGATGATCCTCATGCCAAAATGGAGAGCATACCCAGATGAACAAGAGAAACAACACAGCCAACACAAGGCTTTGAATACCTCATCAAAAGATGGAAAGAAGGACAAGCTGAACAACACTCCATGCCAGGCTCCACAACAAGCAACTAGGTCTGCGGGCACACTGAGGCAGACACGGATAACCAACAGGCTTAGAAAGAATTGCTCACCTCTGGTGTAATGAAGCAGACAAGATCTCAAAACAGTCAAGACACTCAAGGAAAACATTCAGAACATTCTTCCCCAGAAAGTAAAACATTTGGAGCATTGTTCCCCCTATTATGATTTCAAAACTGACATCAAAGGGCCGTCTCCACTCGCAGAATGTGACACCAAGGACGGATGCACATTTTCTTCCCTTCCTCTCGGCACCACCTCCCCACAAAGACACAGGAGAGAAAACTAAAATTTTTATCTCACCCTCTTCCCTTCACACCTCCCTGACCTTCTCTGTCCTGATCAGAGGTCCATATGGGTCTGTAATCCAATCACCTTTGTAAGAAATATTAAAATTAGGCATTCTAAAAGATTTACTTACTCATTTGAAAGGTAGAACCACACAAACACAGAGGCAGAACTTCCACCTGCTGGCTCGCTCTGCAACAGCCACAATGGCTGGAGCTGGCCCAGTCTGGAGCCAGGAGGGAGGAGTTAGCTCCAGGTTTCCTGGGTGAGCATAGGAGCCCCATCACTTGAGTCATCTTCCATTGCTTTCCCAGGGCATTAGCAAGAAGATGGATCAGAAGTAGAGCAGCCAGAACACAAATCCTTATGGTATGCCAGTGCTGCAGGCAGTGGTCTCACATGCTACACCACAGCACCAGCCCCATAATTTTCCTAACCGTAAAAAAGAACTACAACATCAGAGATCCAAAGCTGAGTACCATAAGCCCTTCTAACAAATCCCCAATTGGAAAGAGCCTTGTGTACACCTGACACAAATACAGCCATATTGAGATTTACCTACCTATCCTCTTAAAAAGATCCACAATGAGGAAGGCATATTTTAATAATATTTTAGTTTTTACTATTAAACATTAGGAATATACATATGCATATTTTAGAAAATTTATTTGAATTTATTTATTTATTTGAAAACAGAAACAGAATCTTCCAACCACTGGTTCATTCCCCAATTGGCCATATAAGCCAGAGCTGAGCCTATCTGAAGCCAGGAGCAAAGAGCCTTCTCCAGGTGTCCCACGAGGGTGCAGGAACCCAAGGATGTAATCCATCCTCTGCTGCCCTCCCGGCCCATAACAAGTCAACGGGATTAGATGCAGGGCAGAAGGAATTACAGCCATAAGGGTCTGCATTGCTACACGTTGGAGGATTTGCTGATCGAGTCACCACACCAGCCCCACAAGGAATGTTTTTTTAACAGGATTATTTAACGCTACTCATAAAAGCACATGTAAACAGCAGACATAAAGACCAAACTACTGTGCTAAATGATTTCACATAAAGCTACTCATAGTTGGCTAGTGAGGGAATATGAAGACTTTTACAGTGTGCTGTCTGTTAGAATTATTTATTGGGCTGACATTGTGGAGCAGCTGCTTAAGCTGAAGTCCGTAAGGCTGGCATCCGGATGGAAGCCAGTTCGTACTGATATACATCTGATCCAGCTCCCTGCTGATGTGCTTGGGAGAGCACATGGGAGACCTAAAAGGATTACCTGGCCCCTGGATTTGACCTGGTTTCCTCTGTTCTCTGCCTTTCCCGTAAATAAATAAATCTTAAAACTTTTATTTTATCTAGTATTTATCTGAAAAAAGGAATGACCTACACAGGAAGGGTGGAGGGACAGAGATTTCACAAAGAAATACATCTTCCATCTGCTAATTCATTCCTTAAACAGTCACAAATGTCAGGCCTGAGCCAGAAGCCAGGAACTTCATGCAGTTCTCCATGACGAATGGCAAGAGCAAAAGTTCCTAGGACTCATTTACTGCATCATTGACCTGCTTTCTCCGGGGACAGTTCTCGTTGCTGAGGGCATTCAGGGAGGGATTCATAAAACATAGCTTCGGGCCTGGCGGCGTGGCCTAGCGGCTGAAGTCCTCACCCTGGAAGCACCAGGATCCCATATGGGCACCGGTTCTAATCCCGGCAGCTCCACTTCCCATTCAGCTCCCTGCCTGTGGCCTGGGAAAGCAGTCGAGGACGGCCCAAAGCCTTGGGATCACACACCCATGCGGGAGACCCGGAAGAAGTTCCTGGATCCTGGCTTCAGATCGGCATAGCATCGGCCATTGCACTCACTTGGGGAGTGAATCATCGGACGGAAGATCTTCCTCTCTGTCTCTCGTCCTCTCTGTATATCTGACTTTTCAATAAATAAATAAATTTTTAAACAAAACAGACAAACAAAAAAAAACACAGCATAGAAGGACACTAAGAGCTATGGCCTTTTCTTCTGAATAAAATATGGAGGTCACTTATCAGTACAAAGCAGATGAGTGATACAACACATTGCTTATATTTATTTACATCAACAGAGTTGCTCTCCAAAATATTTTTTCATTCCAATCTCCACAAACGTTTGAAGTAGTTTTGTATTGGTTTTATATTTGTATTTCTGATTCCATTCCATTAATACAAACCTTTTTATTCTCCAACACTGAGCAATTGAACAGTCAGTACCTACAAAATATTTATTTAATTGTATGCTCACTGCAAAAAATAGCATCAGGGACTGGCTTTGTGGCTTATGGGTGCCAGTTCGAGTCCCAGATGCTCTACTTATAATCCAACTGCCTGTTAATGCGCCTAGGTGGAAGACAGGAGAATGATCCAAAGGTTATGGCACCTCCAACAACATGGAAAACCTGAAAAAAAATCTCCAGAATACAGTCTGGCCAAGCCCCACTCATGTAGCCCTTTGGGGATGCAAGTCCCTTCTCTCTGTGTCAATCCATAATGCTGCCAGTCTCCTAGGGTCCACATGGGCAGAAAACTGGAGTCATGCACTCTGACATGGGCAGTAAGCACCCTAACTAATTCCCTAAATCCCCAAACCAACACTACCTCACTGGTTGTCTGCAACTGCACAGTACTCCTTCAGGTGCTGTAGCATAGTTTATTCAATTGTTTAAATAATCTAAATATGTGGGCAGTTAGATTGCTTTCAATGTTTTGCAGGAAAAAAAAACAATAACAATTAATATTTGTATGAATAGCTGGAGACATATTCAGAACAGATATCCTAGAAAAACCATAATGGAAATACAATTTATTACATATCACTAAATATGCTCCCAATATTTGGACAATCTGCACCCCCAGCACCAAAATAAGAGAACAGAGGTTTCTCTCTGGTCTTGTCAACATTGTGCTGTTACATGTGTAAAATTTCAAGCATTGAGACAAGTCTTCAATTCTTAGGGGTAAAAGTTGTAACTAGCTATGCCTATCTAATGACAGAAGAAAACAACAACCCCAAAAAATATAAGAAAATATTTGCATCAATATAAATTTTGAGTGACTAAAGCTACTCAAGAGAGATAAACGCATGACAAAACTGCCACTGGCTCTAAACTCCTCTCCATGTACCTATAAGCAAATATCCTAGCGCATCCAGCATGCTTCAGGTCACTCAATACTGATGTCTGGACAAAGCCAGAAGAAATGAAGGTCACTCAAGTCTGTTTGTTTTTTGTTTGTTTGTTTGTTTGTTTGTTTGTTGCCAATAGAAAATATCTGTAATTTTTAAAACTTGTACAAATCATCTATCTATATTCCTGCATTTGTCTTTATAAATGAAATTATCATGCATTCACACAGATTCCTCTGTAACAGAGGAATCCCACATAACAGAGTCCTAAGCCACAGATCACTGTCTTCCCTCAGCTACTGTCCATTCTAGCAGAGTAAGCCATATGGAGTACTCCATGGACGAGCTGGTGCTCTCGGATACATACCACAGCCTTAGTCTGGCCAAAGAAGCACAGGCAAATTATGATGTGCTAGATCACTCAAACTTTGACAACATGCAAGCGCTGTGACTTGATTATTCTTACAAAGTATTATGATTTTAAATAATCTAAGATAAAAATATTTTAATAATTGAATAATCACTGGGCTCTAAATTCTTAAATATATTTTTGAAGACATTATCTTACAAAAAAGCCATTTAGTTCCTATATTCAAAGAATATGTTGAAAGAATATGCTGTCTCACTTTTCCCAAATTGCTTGTCAAAAACAAAGAAAATTAGAGCCTGACGCGGTAGCCTAACGCTAGACCCTCGCCTTCAACACTCTGAGATCCCATATGAGCGTCAGTTCTAATTCCTGCAGCTCCACTTCCCATCCAGCTCCCTGCTTGGGGCCTGGGAAAGCAGTAGAGGATGCTCCAGGCTCCCAGCTTGGATCAGCGCAGCTCTAGCCATTGCAGCCACTTGGGAAGTGAACCAACGGACAGGAGATCTTCCTCCTCTCTGCACATCTGACTTTCCAATATAAATAAATCCTTTTTAAAAAAATTATAGGGCCCGGCGCGGTGGCGCAAGTGGTTAAAGGTCCTCGCCTTGCACGCCCGGGATCCCATATGGGCGCCGGTTCTAATCCCGGCAGCCCCACTTCCCTTCCAGCTCCCTGCCTGTGGCCTGGGAAAGCAGTCGAGGACAGCCCAAAGCTTTGGGAACCTGCACCCACGTGGGAGACCCAGAAGAGGCTCCTGGCTTCGGATTGGCATAGTATCGGCCCGTTGCGCTCACTTGGGGAGTGAATCATCGGACGGAAGATCTTCCTCTCTGTCTCTCCTCTCTGTATATCCGCCTTTCCAATGAAAAAATAATAAAAATAAATCTTTAAAAAAAAATTATAAAAAACAAACATAAATTCATCAGTTTTCTTCCTTGCCTTTTTGTAACTGCTTCAGAATTAAGTGAAAATCCTGAAAAATGGCAAGCTGTATGAATATTACCTGATGCCAAAAGAGGAATTCAACTGCAAACAGGATTTAGAAGCAGTATTTAAATCAACATTTACCCCAGTTGTAGGCAATCATGTAGGATGCTGTGCACCTAGGCAAGTGTTACACTGTTGAAAGAAAAAGAGCCAATAGCTGGCAGGCATTCTGGGCCTATTTAATGCCAAATCTGTGTTAACTATACCAGTTTAAAAAAAAAAAAAAAAAAACTGTGTTGTTATAAAGCTAAGTGGGGAACCTGAGGAACGATGGGCCAGGACACACCACCCTGGAACCTAGGAAGGGCTGGCCGAGGCTGCAGAATGGCCGGGGAAGAAGGTCTGGCAGCAACTGAAGGAATGTGTGTCAACAGAGGAATGACTTCTGGGATCTTCAACAGACTGGGCACTATACTCACGGGTAGACGAGGCAGCTGAGACTGAGTGGTTTAGGGGAAAACTGGGAGGGCATACCTGGGTCAGGCCAAGGCACCGGCCCACATGGGAGGCCTGGGCTAGGATAACTAGCATCACACGCGCCACCTACACAAAAGCTAGAGATGAGGAGGGTGATGGAACATGCATGGATGGGCTTGTTGCGGTCCGTGCAGTGGATGTGGGGGAAAGAGAAGGTCACGAAGAGCATTGTTCCATTGCAGGCAAGGCTGCAAGGAATTTCCCGCTGCACGGCAGGGTCCAGCAGATGTCTCTACAACCACCTGAATGCAGCTCCACCTTCCTTTGCATGGACACTGGACCACCCTGCAGAAGAACTCTAATCCATTCAGGCATTGTTTGCTACTGTGGAGTTGGCTTTTTTACTCAATGTGAGCTTGGAGGTTAATGTCAATAATGTCTTGCAAAAGGGCCTTCTATTGTTTCTACTGTCTTGGCTGTTCCCATTGACCTTAAGCTAATCAAGGGACCTATATTTAGGCTTTCATTCTTTCCTTGATCTTTAAGTTCTCCTTTTCTTTGTGATATAAGATTAATTTGTAGAATAAGAATTGTAGTAGGAACTTCTACTGTTTTTAGGTGAAACAAATGGCAGGGTTATCCTTAGAAACACCCACTTGACCAGTTTGACTGTTTCTGTATAAATAACGCGGACAGCTTTCCTGCATTATCCATTTCTTTCCTCTTTATGCTTCATCCATGCACCCTTCTCCAGCATAGGCTAACTCCAGTACCAACTGGAGTTAGTGAATGATAAAGCACCCACCAGAAAGTGAAAGAACTGCATCTGGGGGCAACGTTTCTTACAGGAATTTCCCATCAAGCAGCAAAGGACAGCCCAAAGCCTTGGGACACTCTACCCATGTGGGAGACCTGGAAGAGGCTTTGGGCTCCTGGCTTCCTATCAGCTCAGCTCCAGCCAGTGCAGCCATTTGGTGAGTGAATTAGTGGACAGAGATCTTTCTGTCCTTCTCTTTGTAAATTTTACATTCCAATAAAAATAAGTAAAATCTTAAAAAATAACAAATCTTTAATGAAAAATTAAAAGTTTATTAAGTAGCAACATATTTATATATTTCTGGTTTATACTACTCGATATAAAATAATAATCTCCTATTTTGAGGATTTTTTACTACTTACTTAATTTCCTGCAAGTAAATCTTTGATAGCTATAAAACTATTGTTTAAATATGTTTATACTACTTACTTCTGTGCTCCCTGAGACAACAGCTTTGTCCACGTTCACTAACAATGCTTCCTCCACCTGGCACACACCCAGTGACCACTCCACACAACGGTGATGAGCCCAACAGGTGCCTAAAATGGAAAAAGTATTAAAAACATTAACCATGAGGTAGAAACTTGGTATAGCTACTAAAACACTGCTTGAGGCACCTGCATTCCATATCAGGGTAACTGGGTTCAATACCTGGCACCATTTTCGATTCCAATTTCCTGGTCGTGTGTACTCTGGGAGATAGCAGGTAATATCTCAAGTACTTGGGTCCCTGTCAGTCAAATGGTAGACCCAAACTGAATTCCAGGTTCTTGGCTTTAGCTTGGCATAGCCCTGGCTGATAGAGGCAGTTGGAGAGGGAACAAATAATGGAAGATTTCCCTCAACCTATTCATTCCTATGTCTTTCAAATACACAAATACACATTTTTAAAATGACCCAATCTGAGCAGATTTTTTGGTACAGCAGCTTAAGCCAACACTTGAGACACCTGTATCCCATATTACAGCACCAGCTCAAGTCTAGGCCTCCAAGTACATTCAGTCCAGTTTCCAGCTAATGTGCCTGGCAGGCAGCTGATGATGGGCAAAAGGCTTGTTTTTCTTGCAATGGATGTGGGAAGCAGGATGACTTTCTAGCGCTTAGCTTCTGTCTGACCCAGTCAAGGCTGTTTTGGATATTCACGGAGTGAACCAGCATGTAGACAATTTCTCCGTGTGTTTTTCTCAATCAATCTGCCTTTCAAATTAAAAAAAAAAAATCTTTCTAAATATACTAACCAAACAGACAGAAAACTTCTATCTCAATTCATACTTGAAAAATATACAATGAAATTCTGTATTTCAAACACCATTAAAGCAACTCTTCTCAAATTATAGTCCAGTCCTGGTATCACTGTCAATCTGGCATTAAAGATACCAAAACTCAGATCGCAGCTCAGATTATTAAAACAAACCTCCTGCAAGAACTACAAGTGGAACAAGAAATCCATTTGAACAAGCCTTCCAGACTATGCAGATGTGCAAGAAATTTCATACATCATTGAATTAGTAATTATGTCATCCCTAGAAATTTGCTGTTACCCGGGCGAGCATGGTGGTGCAACAGGGTAAAGCTGTGGTGTGGCTGCTCCACTTCAGAGTCAGCTCCCTGAGAATGTGCCTGGAAAAGCTACGGTAGATGACCCAAGTGCTTGGGCCACTACAACACTCAGGAAGGAGATCCCAAAGAGCTCCTGGCACAGGACACTGACCCAGCCCAGCTCCAGCGCTTAAATCTATTTGGGGAGGAACCAGCAGACAGAAGATTGATTCTTTCTTTCTCTCTCTCACTATCTCTAGTTCTGCATTTCAAATACATAAATCTTTTTTTAAAAGACCTTTTTCTATTTTACTGTTTTGTTTATATAATATTTAGTCTTTTCATTAAACAGTGTGGAAAAAACTTACTGCTCTTGCTAAGCCATTTGACAGTAGCGTACATCACTCATCAGTATCAGCCCAGGCCTTAAACAAGTTTGCCATCACACAACAACTGAACCGTTATCAGTGTGTAGCTCAACTGTAGAGTGAGATTTACAATGAGAGTTACATGGAGGACCTTCTATAGGAAGGGCAATCCTTCACCTGCAGTGATGATGGCATCTGATACAGGCACTGGTCCTATTCCTGGCTTCTCTATTTCCTAATTCAGCACTCTGTCAATGGCCCAGGAAAGCAATGGAAGATTGCCCAAAGCACTGGGTCCCTGTACCCACATGGCAGACCTGAAAAAGCTTCTGGTTCCCAGCTTCAGACCAGCACAGCTCTGGCCACTGAGATTAGGGGAATGAATCAATACAAGGTACCTGTCTCTCCTCTCTATAACTGCCTTTCAAATTAAATTAAAATAAATGTTACAAAAGAGAGAACTAGAGAACCTACAATTCTTGGCCCAGACCAGTGAAAGAGCACACTAATTCCCTGCCTGCAGAGCCAGCTTCACATATGGGCACTAGTTCCTGTCCTAACTGATCCACTTCCAATCCAGCCCCCTGCTTGGGAAGGCAGCAGAGGATGGTCCAAGGCCTTGAGCTCCTACACAAATTTAGGAGACCCAGAGAAGCTCCTAGGTCCCAGCCCCTCTCCAGCCATCTCTGACCACTGCAGTTTTTTGGGGAGTGAACCAGTAGATGGAGATCTCTCTGTCTCTCCTTCTGTCACTGCTTTTCAAATTAAAAAAAAAAAATAATTTTTTTCCTTTTCTTTCCACAACTGTTAGATTTCCCTGGCATTAATATCTACACAAGAGTAAATGCAAATATTTATAAAATTAACCTGTTAAGTGCTGGCACCATGCGGACCTTGAATAAATTAGGAAACTTCTAATTTAGATAATTTCCTTTCTCTAATCGGGCATACTTAATGAAATTTTCAAGAACATATCCTAATCGATTCTAGAAAATGTACTTCCTATTGAAAAATTTGATGAAGAGCTGAGATGTATAAGCTTACACAATCAAGAATAAATTGTTATACATGAGAAATCATACCTGTAGGGTCAAATAAGGCTTGTATATCAATGGCATCTGGAAGGCCAACCAGACTGAGTTCATCCCACAATTTACCAGCCTGGTCATCTGAAGATGTCTGGGTGCTTACACTTACACAAGACACTATATTCGGCAGAGGAGATCTTTCTCTGAAAATAAAAATTAAAATCTGTGAAAGTGATAACAAGCAGGAAATTGCATCATAAATATTTAAGCACAGTGCAATGCCAAATCAACATTATTATTCATAGTCAGAAATCTAAACTTCAACCCTACATCATGTAAGCAACTAAAAAAATCCACAAGCATTAAATTAATTTATAAATGTATTTTTCCACTCTCTAAATAAGATTTTTAAAGAATTCACTCTCTTTGTATTCTATGTCAAAAATCACAATTTAACAAATAAGTGAATATTCCCTATTGCCTCCCTTTAAACCTTTATAAAATGTAACTAAATCATATTATGACATTAACATTTGCTTTAACTAAATTGAGCACTGCCACACCACAAGGAGCAATTTTATGTGGCAGAAAAAAAGATTACTTCCCTGTGAAAATAAAAACCAACTTAAAAATGTAGCAAAGGAGAAAGTTGGGGGCCCGGCACAATAGCCTAGTAGTTAAATCCTTGCCCTGAACACACTAGGGTCCTATATGGGCACCAGTTTATGTTCCAGCTGCTCCACTTCCTATCCAGCTCCCTGCTTGTGGCCTGGGAAGCAGCAGAGGACGGCCCAAAGCATGGTACCCTGCACCTGTGTGGGAGACCTGGAAAAAGCTCATGGCTCCTCTCCAGCCCATTGCGGCCACTTGGGGAGTGAACCAGCGGATGGAAGATCTGCCTGTTTCTAATTTTTATAAAAAATAAACGAATAAATAAGTAAATAAATCTTTTTTTTTTTTTAAGGAAGTTGGTAGAGCACGGTAACTGTAAGTTTCAAATCCGAAAAGTTGATCTGTGGCATGTTGTTGCACGTACTCGCAATGAAGTACCTCGGATATAAGAGGCACAGACAAAAACAAAACAGCACTGAATCTGGGAGACTAAGGAAGGAAGGATACAAAAAGCTGTATTACATGTTTTTTTGAAAATTAAGTCAGGTATATAACCTATAAACAAAAGCAATCATGTGTTTAACATTAAAATGGGAAATCAGATAACTATCACTAAAGCTTAAATCTCCTCCTAATATCGTAGTATTTAACCTGATAATTCTGCAATAATCACTATTGAATATAGATCACAACTCACTGCACTTCTGTAAGCTGGATATTTAGCAAGATTCTTATTAAGAGAAAATCAGCACAATGACCAGGGGACTAAACATTTTTATACCTGGAATCATTGAAAGAAAACAAGTATTAACATATTTCAGTAAGTACAACTAAATATCAAACTATACAAATACAACCAGCAATTTGTTTATGTTCAGCATTAGAAATGCGCTTTTTCAAACATTCAACATGCTATGCTAACTTTAAATTCTCACTTTTACAAATACCCACAGTAAAATGAGAACAAATTATTTTCTAGAAATTCAATCTCCATTCCTTAATTATTTTATCTATTACTAGTCATCATTATTTTACCATGAAAAAACAGCTAACAGTCTATAGCATTTGGGGGACACTAGGACTTGACAGGGAAGAAGAATATAAACCAAAGGAACAACTATCCAGTGTATTACTAATCAGCTTCTAGTGAACACCGTCACCAGATCCAAACTTCAAGTCTGAAGATGAATTTGTGTGAATACATCATATATCACCAATGTCATTGCTAAGATGACAGCAGCTCAGTGTTACAAAGGGAATGAAGAAATCAACCAAAATATGTACCTACAAAATGTTAAGCCATTAAAAAAAAAAGACACAGGACAAGAATTCCAAATCACATCCTATTATATTTGCTATAAAAAAAGAGGGGAAAATCATTTTTAAAACTTTTTTGTCAAATTAAAAGGATTTAACAGCTTGCACTTCACTATTAACATTTTATAGATATTAAAAATTATTACTAAGCTAAATTATCTGCTCCTAAATGATTTGCAAATTTTAAAACTATGCTTCATTAATGAGCTTGCTGCCACTACTGAACATACATGTTAAATAAATATGAGGTACCCATACAGACTTTCATTAAACCAACACAGTTTTAGTATTTAATATGAACATATGAAGCTCTTCACTAACATCTAACATCATTTATAAAATAAGTAAATTAATCCCAGCTTTATTTTCCAGGGCAGTATTTTATATTCAAAGCAAAAACGAAATTTTAACATACAGCCTGGTTCAGTTTATTAAGTTTCTAATTTTCAACTGACATTACAAGTGTGCATATCTCTAAATATATTTTTCAACGTGATCGATCATTCAACTGCCAACAGATAAGAGTCTCACATGTGATCCAGCTGCAGCCTTCAAAATATCAAAGCTTCTCAACTATTCTACCTTAAATTCTTTTACAAGATTCTCTTTCATTCTGCTGTTTCATTTCTTATTCAGGTCATCAAGACATTGGCAGCATTTCAAAAAGGAGCCAATCAAAAAAGCACAACACAATAATGCACTGGTCCCCAGACCTGGGCATAAGCCAGAGAAGCACCCGGATATTACCCCCAAGGGCCGGAAATGGTTAGCTTTCCAAGCTAAATTAATCTTTAGGCTCTCTCATCAACTGCAAAAACTTCTACTTCCTTAACCAGCGAAGCCTAATTCACATGTTAAGAAGACTTTTAAACACAACTGAACAATTTTCAAAACATTGAGGCAGGGTGTACCATATGGACAGGTATACATAGCTATTAAAGTCTCTTAGGGTGTTGAGGGCAGAGAGAAAGAGACAAAAGGAGACAGGGGAAGAGGAAGACAGGGAGAGAGGCAGAGGGAGAGAAACAAGCACTACGTTACAAGAATATGCCACATTTAGGGATTGCTCAACATGCTCTGAAACATATATATATATACACACACACAGTAAATTAAATGCATTGGGATATGAATGACATAAAGCACAAACAAAACAAAACACACTGGTTTGCTAAGTGTTACGTTCACAGAAACAATTACTGAGGCAGGAAAGAAGGGTTCCATTAACTTCTTTCTTTTCGCAAATTCTTTGCACTTCTTATAAGTTTATAAAATATTTACTTCCAGAAATTTACTTCTGTGGTCACACACAAAAAAATAAGATTACAAACATTTCAAAGTACAAATTTCTGAGAAAAGGGCCGGTTGTTGGGTTGATAGTGAATCATTTTTTTTAATCCTATGAATACGGAAAGCACCAACAGTTGCTCTACATTAACAGCCCCAACTTGCAAACTTGTACATATCACAATAAAAAGAAACTATATAGACTTCAACAAAGTAAATTCGGAAGGCTTGCTTACTTTCGCTGTCCTCTCTGTTTTCGCGGCAGTCTCTCGCAGGCGCCATTGCTGCTGTCATCAAGGTCCTTCTGCTTAGAAGGCTGGCTTTTCCATGGCAAGAGCAATCCAGGTGTGACTCTAAACTGCTTTAAATCTCCTTGTCCTAAGGAACTTTTTTCCCCACAGTAACAAAAAGCACAGAGCTGTTCACTAGTAAAATAAAATGTGGGGAAGACAAAAAGAAGTAGCTTTATCCATCTGTTTAGGTGAAAACAACGCATACTTGTAAGTTAAGATTATGTGTCTACCAAAAAAATCAAAGTTTTTAATGTGTATCTTCTATTCCCTAGTCAATGATTATACGTGTTTAGTAACAGCGATACAATTCCAACTTAACCTTTCCACACCATTATCTTTAAACACTAAATATACCAAAACAAACACTTTTGTGTTAAAGAGAAAGTTTTCTGAAAAATCTAAAAAAACTCAAGGTATTAATATGTTGTCATAAAACTGTATTTAAATACCTGCTGCTTTGTGATAAGGACTTTAACATTAGAAAATGAAAAGTTATGCATTTTCTAACTGTGCATAATTTTCCCATAACACATGTCATCCATAATAATTGAGTAGATTTATAAGGATTTCACCAAAATAAACTAATTTTTAATACTCAGTGAATTTTGTTCATGTTTCTTCGTATCTATCACACACATATGTTGAATTATGGACATTTTAGGCATTCCACATTTGAGTGTGTGGGATTGATTCCCAGTCCGGCTTCTTGATCCAGCTGCGTGACACTGCCGCCTGGGACAGGCAGGGACAGTACGCTTCCTGCCAGCCAGGAGGGAACCCTAACTGTGGCCGCAGCTCCTGCTTCTGAACTCAACTCAATTATGACTGCTGCAGGCACTTGGGGACTGAATCAAGTCAGAGTTCTCAGTCTCCTCCCTTTGCCTCTCTGCCTATAAAATAAATTGAAATTTTGAACATTTTGAAACACCATCCAAAAGACTTTAATTTTTTTAATGTTTTATTCAAGGACAAGAGCTGAGGCTAGGATATCTACACTGCTATCAAATGCACAACTACACCTCAGCTTCTTGCCAACACGCACCCTGGCAGGTAGCCGACTCTTGCCAGGCACACAGGGCAAGGAGACCTGCATTTAGTTCAGCACCGCCCGACCTTCATGGCTTTCGCTGCTCAGCCCCAGCAGCTGCAAAATTGGAGGAATGGCTAGCAGACAGAAGATCTCAGTTTCTCTCTTCTCCCCTCTCGTCACTTTCAAACAAATAAACAAATGTCCATCCCTCTAACTCAAAGTGTAATAAGGAGCCACTGCGAGGGCTCAACAGGCTAACCTCCATCTCCAAGTGCCAGGATCGCATATGGGTGCCAGTTTATGTCCCAGCTGCTCCACTTCCCACACAGCTCCTGTTTGTGGCCTGGAAAAGCAGTGGAGAATGGCCCAAAGCCTTGGGATCCTATACCCATGTGGGAGTCCTGGAGGAAATTCCTGGCAATTGGCTTCAGATCAGCTCAGATCCGGCTACTGGAGCCATCTGGAAGTGAACCAATGAGTGGAAGATCTTCCCCTCTCTGCCTCTCCTCTTCATAAATCTGCCTTCCAAATCAAAGGAAATAAATCTTTTTTTAAAAAAAAATATATAACAAAATTTTTCTCACATTTGCAAGCCCTCAGAAATGTCATCACTTATAAGAATCCCAGATGACATGACGTGTCCCTGGCTCTGGTCTGGCCAGTACTGACTGCTGCAGGCATTTGTGGAAGAAAGCAGTGCCTGAAAGATTTATCAACATCTTCCCTCTGCCCTTCAAATGAAAAAATTAAGAATGAATCTCTAATACAAAAAAATCAGAGAATCATCACATTTCATTTTACTGGATTCACTGGAAGGTAGAAATCAGAGGGTAACCAATTGTCAATTAAAGATGCTTCCAAAACAATGAAACACAAAATCTTCTGAAGAAAAAGTGGCAATAAGTCAAAAAAGGAGGATACGAAGAATTCAATGAAAAAGGTTAAAAGTTTTTCAATGGGAAGTGTGACTAACACATGAACACGGATCATCTGCGACTGCAGCGTGCTACCCTACTCAGGAGCCCTTCTCCAAGTGTTCACCCACGCATCGAGTGAAAAACATGATCTTAGATGGCAAGCTAGATACCAGTAAAACTGCCATTATAATAAATGCAAACACTTAAAATTCACAAATTAAAAAATAATTTCTAGGAAAAGGCATTATAGCATACTTGATTAAGCTGTGACTTTCAAAGCCAGTATACTATCTAGGCTCTTGGTTAGGTCCTGACTGCTTACTTTCTTTCCAACACCCCATTAAGTATATGTACTGCCAAAGCAAGCACCCAACACCCTGTTAAGGACCCAGGTACGAGGACCTCCTCACTCATCCAGGAGACCCATCGTGGCCCACATCTCCACATCTCCACATGGAGCCCTCTGGGAAACAAACCAGTGGATTCTGACTCTCTTCGTCCCTCTGGAACTCGGCCTTTCAAATCAATAAATAAATCTTAAAAGCAATACCACACATATTTAAACTCAACAATAAAATTAGGTACACACAAAAAAAATTGAAAACAAAGACAAGACACATAACACAAGAACAAGTAATATTGATGGGCGAGAAGTTAGACACCAACCAAATATGAAGCCAAACAAAGTTTGCTTGACTAATGCAAGTTTAAAAAATTACACTTGAAACAATATATTACAGAACATTATCAGTAACCGTACAAGAAACAAAACTCCCAATAACCTTCAAATTAAAACAAATAACTACTTGAAAAACTAGAAAGCAAATCCTACAGTCAGTGTAACCAGCACCCAGTCGCTAAGCTGACAACTACAACACTGGCCTCCTCCATGAGCATGGGTTCAAGCCCCAACCACTCTACTTTCAGATACAGCTCCCTACTAACAATGCACCTTGAAAAGGGGGTGAAGATGCTGTAAGGACCTGGACTCCGGTCACCCATGTGGAAAGCCAGGTGAAGTTCCCAGTTCTTGGTTTTGGCCTAGCCCAGCCCATGGCTATCGTGGTCACTCAAAAAATAAATCAAAGGATGGAAGATTTCAATCTCCTCTCTCTCACTCTCTCTCTTTCATTCTTCCCCCTTCCCAGTCTTACTCCCTTCCTCTCTCTCCTTCTTGCTCCAATTCTGCCTTTCAAGTAATAACGTAAATTTTAACTATCTTTTTAAAATTACTCATTGACCAATAATATATCTTAATGATTTCTCACAGAAAGACAGTTAGACGAAAATAATCATTTTAAGTGTTTTTATTATCCTGTATTTCATAATTGTATAATACACTACATTCAGTGCCAGCACATTGGCTTGACTGGCTAATCCTCCACTCCTATTAAACATCACATTCCATATGGGCACTAGTTATTCTTCCCATACAGCTCCCTGCTTGTAGCCTGGAAAGCAACAGAGAATGGCCCAAAGCCTTGGGACCTGAACCCGCTCAGGAGACCCCGAAGAAGCTCCTGGCTCCTGGCTTTGGATCGGCTCAGCTCTAGCTGCCGCCATTTGGAAAGTAAACAAAGAGATGGAAGATCTTTCTGTCTCTCCTTCTCTGTAAATCTGCCTTTCCAATGAAAATAAATAACTCTTCAATAAAAAACACACTGCATTCAATTCTATCTATAACCAAAAGTTTATATTTTTCAAGCATTTTAAATTATTCCAAAAATAAGCTACCTATTCAGCCATAAAAGAAAAAATACATCACCTCAGATGATCAGTAACATACAAATAATATTCTCTGAAAATAAGGCAGAAAAACTAGAAATGCAGAGTGAATAACACAAGATTTCCAAAGTATTTGTAAACTAGAATAACTATTTCGAAAGAAACCCTGGTTGAAACAGAAATCTCTGTACTTGGGACAAAATGATAATGACAGTATTAAATGCAAAGATGTAGCTAGTGTGACAACACAATTTTATACAAACCAGTAAACTTAAAAGTTTATATATAAATGACTAGCTATTCAACTAAACCACTTGGGAGAGAAGTGTCTGAGAAAGGAATAAGGAAAAAAATGGAAATCAGTAAAAGCGACTATAAAAAGAAAAATCAAATGAAGGAAATAACTAACTATACATGGAACAAAGAAAAATAACACCCATTCTCATGATTTCTTTTCCACATAAAACTAGAGTGCCTGGCCACTGCCAGGAGGCAAGACAAAAAGGAATAGAATTGTGGCTATTTTCTGATAACTAGGTCTTACACAGAAAACCTCAATTAAGACTTTGTTAAACAAATTCAACAAAGTAGAAAGACAAAAAAGCAACATCCAAAACCAGCACTATCTCTATGTATGAATACAAATGCTCTGCAAAGGCAATGAGGGAATAACCCCATTGACAAAAACAAAATCATTAGGTGCCAATTTATATAAACAAACACTATAAAATACCGATGAAACTGAAAATAACATAAGTGGCAGAACATGTCATGTCTATTTATTGGAAAGATTAATGTGAAAATGCCCCTAATGACTAAATGATCTAGAGTCTGGAGTGAAGAGAGAAAGGAGCGCTGAACTCGTCACGATGCACACCGGATTTACAGCACACAGGTTGGATGAGCCGTGCCAGAGAGCAGAGAGCGCACAAAGGTGAAAGACAAACAAATGAGGACTTGGGCTGGATGAACACAATGTTACAAAGATGGAAAGCCTCCGATGAAGGACCAGTCCAGGACCAATGGAGGATGAGGTGTGCCAAAGCCAAAGAAAGGCCAAGAAGATGGAAATACTCAACTTACTAAAATTGTCGTCACTTTATCCTTATCTGTCAAATAAAAACTAAGAACTGGACCCAGTGGTGTGGCCTAGTGGCTAAAGTCCTTGCCTTGAACACGCCGGGATCCCATATGGGCACTGGTTCTAATCCCGGCAGCGCCACTTCCCATCCAGCTCCCTGCTTATGGCTTGGGAAAGCAGTCAAGGACGGCCCAGAACTTTGGGACCCTGCACCCGTGTAGGAGACCAGGAAGAAGTTCCTGGTTCCTGGCTTCGGATCGGCGCAGCACCAGCCATTGTGGTCACTTGGGGGGTGAATCATCGGACAGATCTTCCTCTCTGTCTCTCTTCCTCTCTGTATATCTGACTTTATAATAAAAATAAATAAATCTTTTTTAAAAAAACTAAGAACGTAAAGACGTCAAAGCTGGTTTATGCACTGAAACATTATTCTATATGAGGGCAAAACTTTGTGGAGCAAGGAGGCATGTATCCAGTCTCACATCCACAGCTGCACCAGAGCAGCTGATTTGGGATGTAGGCCAGATTCCTGGCCCCTCCACAACAGACTCCAATTCCCAATTCCAACTCCTGACTCCAACTTGCTGTTAATGCAGGCCCTGGCAGTCAGCAATGATGACTCAAATAACTAGTTCTTGCTACCACTTGGGAAACTGGAGCTGTTTTTCCCAGCTCCTGGCTTAGGACTGAATCTAGCCCCAGGCTTTGTGGACCCTACCAAAGATGCCCACTTTCTAATCTCATCCCTACCCCCACAAAAAATGTCCCTGCTAGCAGAATGAGGCGTTAGGAGGTGTGAGGGCAGCAGTTCAGATGCTTCCCGAGACACTCACATC
This sequence comes from Ochotona curzoniae, assembly GCF_017591425.1. Taxonomy (NCBI): domain Eukaryota; kingdom Metazoa; phylum Chordata; class Mammalia; order Lagomorpha; family Ochotonidae; genus Ochotona; species Ochotona curzoniae. The sequence goes on along the minus strand of NW_024467095.1, from coordinate 19,330,391 downwards.
CCTGGTTCAGAGTGAGCGGTTCCACATCCTTCTGCCTCACCCCGGGCCAGACACTGTGGATATGAACAGCTGAGGAGTCGTCTTTCTCAGTGTTCTTTACAAATAAATACAAAAAAATTTTGTTGCAAAAATCATGTAAATGCATACATAGTTTTTCATAACACATATTTTCTCTTGTTCTCCTGAAGACCTCAAATATTTGTTAAACAACGTGCAGAAGGTATAGAACATGGGTCTATAAGCAGAAATACAGTCCTTATGCTAAATGTGAACAGTTATTTCTCCAGCTAGCAACGGCATACTGGTACATTCTATATTGGTCTGGGAAAATTAGTCAAAACCCACAAGTTATACTGTACCACAGCAGTACATCAACTGTATCAATTTCAAATTTAAAACACCAAACTGTAAAATTAGACTCAGATTTACATCTTAAATCATACCCTTGAGCTTTCTCTACACCCAATTCAGTGTCCTGGTTCCTGTCTAGTTGGTGCAGAACCGTGTGTGTTCTCTAACCTGATTTTGGCTTCCACACCAACAGAGACCAGGGAGTTTGCAGAGTCCTCGGAAACAGATCGCTGAAGAACTGGAACCAGCTGTTTGTTGTTATCTACTTCTTCGGCATCCTCCTCTGCAGACTGATCTTTGTTTTCTGCTGAACAGAAAACAAAACTGTTATTTTTGTGTTTACATTTATCACCTATAACATATATAATAGAGGGAAAATACAAACAACCAATGCCAATACTTCCCTGTAAAGAAAAAGGTTGTATTATTAATAGAGCTACACCAGACATTGTGGGTCCAGTCTCCACTATGTTTATTCTCTACTGTAAAATGATCAATGAAATAATATAAAACATACTGACTTTTCCTTGTGTCAAAATTAGAACTGAAATTTAATCCTGGTGATGACTGTTAAGAATCTTATTTTCAGGGACTGTGCTGTGAGTTAAGCGGCTGCCTGCAATGCTGATATCCCAAATGGGTACCATTTCAAAACCCAATAGCTCCACCTGTGACGCAGGTTCCCAGTATTGTGCCTCAGAAATCAGTGGGAATAGCCTAAATGCTTGGGTCCCTATATCCATGTAGCAGAACTGGAGAAGTTCCAAGCCCCAACCTGCTCCAGGGAAAGCCATTTGAGTGGACCAACTAATAGAAGACCTCTCTCTTTGTCTCTCTCCTTCTCTTGTAAATCTGCTCATTAGAAAAGCAGAATTACAGAGAGGAGAGACAGAAACAAAGATTTTCCAACTGGTTCACTCCCTAAATGGCCGCCATAGCCGGAGCTGAGCTAATCTAAAACCAGGAGCTTCTTCTGGGTCTCCCACGCAGGTGCAGGGTCCCAAGGCTTTGGGCCATTTTGTACTGCTTTCCTAGGCCACAAGCAGGGAGCTGGATGGTGAGGATTTAGCTACTGAGCCATCGCACCGGGTCCAAATAAATGTTTTTTTTTAATCTTACTTTTCAGATATATAGGAATTGATCTACAGGACCAACACAGGGGAATCTTAAACATCCAAAGTATGTGTGTTATGAAAAATTAAGCATAAGCTTCAATTTATTATAACATGTCTACAAACCATCTCATGGCAGCATTAACAAGGATAAGATACCAGTTTGAAAAATTCCAAAGTTATGGGCCTGGTGGCATGGCCTAGCGGCTAAAGTCCTCGCCTTGAACACGCCGGGATCCCATATGGGCACTGGTTCTAATCCCGGCAGCGCCACTTCCCATCCAGCTCCCTGCTTGTGGCTTGGGAAAGCAGTCGAGGACGGCCCAAAGCTTTGGGGCCCTGCACCCACGTAGGAGACCCGGAAATTCCTGGTTCCTGGCTTCGGATCGGTGCAGCACCGGCCATTGTGGTCACTTGGGGAGTGAATCAACGGACGGAAGATCCTCTGTCTCTCTTCCTCTCTGTATATCTGACTTTGTAATAAAAACAAATAAGTCTTAAAAAAAAAAGAAAAAGAAAAAAGAAAAATTCCAAAGTTAGAACAATATGAATTCTGCTAACATTGACATTAAGATCAAACATCAACTTTATGGTAAAGTTTTGGTGGAAAAACGGTAAAGAATACTGATACTTTACAGAAAGTTGAGAGAATAATACCTTAAAGAAATCAGCAGTTTACAAATGGGTAACTCATTTTAAGAAGAGATGAGTTAAGTTGGAGCCTGGGAGCAGGCATTTGGATTCAGTCCCAGCTCCCAAATCCAGGTTCCCTTCATGCACACCTGGGGAGCAACAGGTCACGGTTCAGGTGGTTCCATCCCTGTCATAAGGTGAGTTCAGGAGCCCAAGGACTTGGGCCATAAGCTGGGACATGAACAGTGCCCACAAAGGATGCTGGCACCACAGACAGGGAGAGGCCTAGCCTCCTAAGCCACAGTGCCAGCTCCAACTACCTTCTTTTAGTGAAATGTTGTTCTTTTTTTGATACGTAAGGAAACACAGATACAGTTTGAGCAGTCACAATGGATAAATTCGGAATCATAAAGATCTTATTTGTAAATCCGTTCTCCCACCTACTAACTACTCAACATCATGTAAAGCTTACCTTTCACTCACCTACGAAATGAAAAAAACCATATCTTATTGATGATTCAACAGTCTAATACCTGCTAAATCAGAGCTCTTGTTTATTCTAGAAAGACAAGCCTTCAGCATGTCCTTTTATGTTGTTCTTAGAGAAAATTCCCTGTTTCTCCAAGCTCCTCCGCACTACAAAATGCTGGCCGCTGTCAGAACTGAGATACAGGATCAGGTGCAGCCCCAATCCACAAAGAGAATAAAAACAGGATAGGTTAAGACTTCCTCTATTTTCTCCTTCAGCCACTACCTCTACTGGGTTTGCCTATGATTCTAGCCTAAATCTAATAAATATTAGTGATCAAGACTTTCAGTTGGTTTGTTAAGAGTTTACTGTTCTGATTTTTTCGCCTTCAACCTCTCCCCTCCAAATTTCATCTTTATTACTGCTTTCTTTGGACCACCAGTTTCAGCCACAAAACAGAAACAAAAATGGGTATCTTTATGCATGGGTAACTACAGATAAGAACAGAATCTATCTTTAACTGTTACTCTTCATTTGGTAAAACAAGCAAACGAGATAGTGCCTTATCTGTCAAAGATATGCTCAGAATGAAATGAATGACCCCAGTGATAACTGACTGGAACAGTCCTGATATCAAAAATGCACAAACACCAGTCTATGCTTTCTCAAAGGAAGAAGTCAGCCATTGGCCAAAAGAATAGTCTAGGATCTGCAACATGGCCACTTTGCAGAGGGTCTATCTTTCATGGGGTTCTATTTCATTCAAATTGCCTACAGACCAAAGCTGTGGAAACTGGAGCTGGTAATTTTTACATTTTAAAAAATTCCAGAATGATATATCCCGGTCTAGTTCCCGCTTTTTTTTTTAAAAAAAAAAAAAAAGGCAACAGCGCTGGGTCATAAAATGCTCTAAAATTGGAAAGGTGGAAACCACGTCAATCCGGGGATAAGAGGGAAGGGCAGATTTTTAGCCTTAGTCACTCACTTTGGCTGACTGCTAGCCACTAGGTGGCACATGTGCAGTGTGAACTACACTACTGAAGCACCTGATCACAAGTAAGAAAGTTACTGCCTAGGAAAAACTAAAGAAATTATCTGTACAGTTCATTAAATCACATCACATGTATTTGAGACATTATCCTTGGGGATAGAAAGATAAATTATACTGACCTCTATCCTTACAAAATTGCATCACATATCCTAGTCAAAACCTGTAATTTTCCACCTCATATTATTAAATCCTAAAAACATGGTTCTATGATGTAAGCTTAAAATTAATAGCGGAAACCGTTTTCTGTGTTAAAATTTGCATCCGCAGCTCAGACATTTAGCTAAACGTGATCTTGCAAAATTACTTAACCTCAATTTCAGTCTGCTCACCATTTAACATACAGTATTATCAACTATAAAGCTGCCTATGATCAAAAAGCATTGTAAGACCACATAATTAATACCTTAAGTGAATATAGGTATATGGTTCCAGTTCTGATTATTTCTTTTTTTGATGTTAAAATACAATCTGGTAGTTTTAAAGGTCTGTTTTATTTTTATTTGGAAGAGATACAGAGAGACACATCTTCCATTTGCTGGTTCACTTCCTTAATTGCTGTAAGAGTTGAAACTGGGCAGGTCCAAAGCCAGGAGCTTCTTCCAGGTCTCCCAGGTTGGTGCAGGGGCTCAAGGACTTGAGTCAGCCTCTGCTGCTTTCCCAAGCCACAACCAGAGAACTGGAGCAGATGTGCAGCAGTGGGACAGGAACCTGCGCCCATACAGCATGCCAGCAAATATAAGTATGCTCTCATTGTTACACTAAAGCAGACACGCCCATGTGCTCCGGTTCTAACCACCACCACGTGTGTGAAAACATACAGCTTTCAGTCACTCCTGCCCTTGAAATAAATAAATGGGTCTTGAAAAAGTATACATATTCTTTTCAAACCCACATTACCAGCCATAAAACACCTATTAACAATTTTAAAAGAATAAGAATCACACAATATTTGCTCAGGCAACAACAAAATTAAACCAGAAGTCTGTGCAATCATTTGCAAAACAAGCTTACCATATTGGAGTGTTGTTCACATCCCCATTACTGCTAACGTGTGTGAAAGCAGCACTCAGGTGGGACCAGTTCCTGGCTCCCAGAATTGATCTGGCTAACATGCAGCTTTTGCAGACACTTGGAGGGTGAACAAGCAAACAGGTCTCTCTCTGTGCATGCATGCATATATGAATATATCTCATTCTCTCTCAGCCTTTCAAATAAATCAAAGTATTTTCAAAAAGTCAGTAGCAAAAAGTTAAGCTAAAAACCAGAAAATGGGCCCGGGGTGCTAGCCTAATGGCCAAGGTCCGCACCTTGCCTGCATCAGGATCCCATATGGGCTCCAGGTGTGTCCTAGCTGCTCCACTTCCCATCCAGCTCCCTGCTTGTGGCCTAGAAAAGCAGTAGAGGACTGCCCAAACACTTGGAACCCTGCAACCCACATGGAAAAAGCTCCTGGCTCCTGGCATTAGATCAGATAGGCTCAACTCCAGCCACTGCAACCACTTGGGGAATGAACCAGCAGACAGAAGACCTTTCTCTGTCTTTCCTTCTCTCTGTACATCTACCTTTCCAATAAAACAGAATTAAACCAGAAGTATGTGTAATGCATTAAGTTATCATTTGCAAAACAAGCTTGCATTCTAGCTTGGAGAATACACCATAAACAAATACAGATTATAACATACACCTGTTAAACAACAGAAAGAAAACTATAAAGAAAAAGATACTAACAAGATATTTTTTAAAAGTTGGTTAGGAAAAAAGTCTCTAAAAAGATATTCACTGAGCAGAGACAAATGCGATAAGGGATAAGTTGCCTGAATTCCAGAAAAAATTCTCTAAGCAAATTAGAAAAAAAGCATGAGTGCGAACCTATGTTTCAGAATGGTGAATTCAGCCATCACTTCAAGATCAACATCCAGTAAGGACAGCAGTTCTAGTCCCAAGCTGCTTAGGTCCCTGCAACCATGTGAGAGACCTGGAAACACCTGGCTCAGGCATGATCCTTGCAACTATTGTGGAGTGAGCGAGTCAATGGAAGACATCTCTGTCTGTCTGTCTGTCTCTCTCTCTCTCAACAAACAGGGCCCGGCACAGTGGCTCAATTAAAAATCCTCCCCCTTCAAGTGTCAAGATCCCATTGGGCACCAAAAAAATCTTTCTCTCTGTTCTCCTTCTCCATGTATATTTGCCTTTCCAATAAAAGTAAATATGAAGAAAAGAAAAAAGAAAAGAAAAGAAAAGAAAAGAAAAGAAAAGAAAAGAAAAGAAAAGAAAAGAAAAGAAAAGAAAAGGAAAGGAAAGGAAAGGAAAGGAAAGGAAAGGAAAGGAAAGGAAAGGAAAGGAAAGGAAAGGAAAGAAAAGAAAAGAGGAGAGGAGGGGAGAGGGGAAGGAAGAGGGGAGGGGAGAGAGGAGAGATGGGAGCGAGAGGAGAGAGGAGAGAGGAGAGAGAGGGGAGAGGGTAATGGCACACACTTTTTCTACTCTAAACTAAATGCTTCATAAACCAGAAATATACTGACTTATCCTATTAATGGCCAGGAATGACAGTTTCTTCCCATTTTAATTTTGCTTTAATAAAACATTGATGCACAACAGAAGAACTAGAGTTTTTGGTTCTGTTTTGCAGATGTAAATTAAGAGTTCAGCACACAGGAGCTAGCACTGTGGCACAGGGATGCTGACACTCTGCTCCACTTCAGATCCAGCTCTGTTGGAAAGGCAACCACTGGCGGTCCAAGGGCTTGGAGCCCTGCCACCTACAGGCTTTAGTCCGATCCACCTCTGCCCTTTGTGGCTATCTGAGAAGTGATCTAACAGATTACTTGGTGCTTCCCCCAGCCTTCTCCCATGCCCACCATCCAGCCCCACCCTTTCAAATACATAATAAACCTCAAAAATAAAAAAAGGTCAGTATATAGGAAAGTGTTAACAGAATACAGAGCCATAAAAATGTACAAAGGACAGGAACGAGTGAGTTTATTACATGCTTTTAAAAATTCTTCACAAATTTTAATACCTGTTTCCACAATAGTTTCTGTTTCTGTTGTCTCCAGCCCATCCATGCTGTCCTCATCTTCCACAGCAGTTTTTCCTCTACTCCGGGGCCTTAAGACAAAGAAATAAGTATGTATAATTAAATGATAAATTTTAAGGCTTCAGTTTAAACTCAAAATAAAGCACAATGTGAATGCACACAAAGTAAGTTGAGTAGTTTCCCAATATTTCAAAATATATCAAACATTAAGGTCTTATGTCATCATTTGCTCCTGTAAATGTAAATGTCGAGGACAGCTCCAGATCAATACAGCTTTGCCCAAACAACTCGGTTAATAAGTACTTCTCCAACTGGGCTAGTGGCTGACTTTCCAATGGCCCTTATGCTGGCTCTTTACACCTGTACACTAAGTGACACTGACTAGTGACACCCAAAGCTCACATTGGTCACTGTGGTACACATGACACAAAACAGGGGAGAGGGAAGAAGCTTAAAAAAAAAAAAAAAAGGTAAGCATAAGCTAATCATGTCTGGCTCTCAAAGATGTAGTGAAACTTGTAAAAACTTGAAGAAAGTAAAACAAAGCTACCTCAATTGTAACAAGAAATTCATTAACAGAATTAAAAATTAAAATAACTAGATTTTAAGTATCTTCAAGAGTAGAAAAAAGTGAACCAAAAATAAAAACGTAAGAAAAATAAAACAGAAGACCCATGCTGTGGCACATCAATGCCACGGCCTGCAACACCGTGACCCACACAGGAGCCAGCTCAAGGCCCGGCTCCTTCATTTCCGATCCAGCTCTGTGCCAAGGCAAAGAACCGCACAAAGTGGACCAAGTAGATCATCTCCCTCTCTCTCACTCTCTTTCTCCCACTCTCTCTCTTTCTCCCTCTCCCTCCCTCCATCTCTCCTCCCTGTCCCTCTACCTAACTCTGCCTTCCAAAATAAAATAAATATTCTTTTAAAAAATTAACAACTACAAAACGGAGGAAGGAATCATTATCTTTAGAATGTATTAAGTACAATAGCTTTAAGTTGTACAGAACAGGTATTTGCACAGTAACTAAGGTGTTCCCAGGACACCTGCATCCCATATTGGAATCTCTGCCTTCAGAGTTCTGGATCACCTCCCCATCTGGACGTCCTGCTAACATGCACCCGAGAGGCAGCACATGACAGCTCCAGCACTAGTCCTGCCACCCATGTGGGATACCCAGGCTGCTGGTTTCAGCTGACCTAGCCATTGCTGCTGCCATATTCGGGCAGTAAATCAATGACAGCTCCCTCTGTCTCAGCCTCCCTTTTTCATCCCTTCTCCAACTTTCCCAATTTTTCAAAAATTAAAAAAGAACAGATATTCTAAGCAAATAAATTTAAAGAAAACATTCGAAGGGGGAAAATAGGGGAAGGGGAAAATGTAGTCAAATTAACAGTCAACAGCAAGCAGAAAAAGAAAATACATGATAAAAAGAAAAAACATGGAAAATTTTAAATACAAACATATTTTAAAAGTAATACTCTTGCTGTCACTGCTTAACAATAAAGACTGATTTACAAAATAATGAAATGCAACAGAAACACATTACATAAACCGTTAAGACTATAAAAAGCTTGAACAAATAAAGCAAAATCACTCTTTTAACAAAACTCCATTTCAGTAAGAAGAAACACAGCAAGAAACAAGTAGAGCACATATGTCAAGGATATAAAGCAGGAGGTAGCACTATGGTGTGGCCGGTGAGGATGCCACCTGAGCACCCACACTCCAGGAGGGCGCTAGCTGGAGTCCCAGCTGCTTCAGTTCTCATCCAGCTCACTACTGATGTGCCTGGGTAGTAAAGCTAAATGGATCCTAGAGTAAAGGTTTCTAGACCACACTTCAAAGTGATAAATATGATTCAAAACCTACTTAGCTGCTGTACAGGAAGTCTAATACTCATTTTAAAAAAACACACACCTTGCGCAATGTCCAATAAAAAGGTGCAAGATGACATGGCTAGAGGAATCTATAACAAGGTTGGGGTATCAAGTGAAGACAATTACTTACATAAAATTAATTACTTAAACAAATACACATCATTCTTGAGAAAGGAAACCAAAGCACATGAGATTGACTACACGGCCTCTTGTTCTATCAATTCACCATATCACCACAGACACACTACCCAACAGGAATGCCTTTCCTTCATTACCTTCATGTTTTAAGTTCTTGGATCATTTTCACTGAGTATGACTCACTTTGTATGATTTTTGTGCATCTAAATACTATATCATGAAGATTGGGTGAATTATGATGTGTAGAGAATCTTTAGTTTCCTATGCCTAGGGACAGTGGCTGTTAGCCTTTGGGCCTGCATTTGAACACTTGGCTTTTTTTTTTTTTTAATGTATTTATATTTATTGAAAAAGTAGATCAGATTTTACAGAGATACCGACAGAAAGATCATCCACAGGTGGCTCATTCCCCAAGTGGCCACAACGGTTGAAGTTCAGCCAATCTGCAGCCAAGAGCCTCTTTCAGGTTTCCCACACAGGTGTAGGGTCCCACAGCGTTGGGCCATCCTCTATCACTTTCCCAGACAATAAGCAGGGAGCTGGATGGGAAGTGGAGCAGCCAGAATATGGGATCCCGGCGCTTCAAGGAAAGGATTTAGCCATGAGTCATTATACTGGGCCCAAACACTTGGAGGTTTTAGGAATGCCTATACATAATGTACTTTGCTGTTGGTTTGTAAACTACCTTTTATAAACCTTATCTTTGTTATACATAGTTTTCTAAAGGCAAAAAAAAAAATGTGTAATATGTAGGAAGAAACAGAAAGAGGACTATGTAAGCCACAATCGAAAGAAAAAATTCATAGAAACAAATGACTGAGGACCAGATGACTGAAAGGACAGAGCTGTTACAGTGTGCTTCATACAATCAACAATGTAAACGAAACACAAATATTTGGAGAAATACAAAATCAAACAATTGAACTTACAAAAATAGCATCAAAAACAAACTAATTTTCACAATGAAAGACATCTGTGAAAATTACAGGAAAAAAAAAATCACTGACCTTAAAGACATTTTTGAAAACCTGTTAAAAAGAAAGGACAGAGTGAAAAATGACATACACATAAAGCACCCATGCCTTACACAATTGTAGCAAGTTATCTACTAAGTGTGTGAAGTGTGAGTTGGGCAAGGACAGAAAAATACACCTCATCAAAACTGAGCTGCAAGTTCCCCAAAATGTAGCATATCAATGTATAGTCAATTTCCCAAAATGCTGCAAAAGAATTTCTTAAAATCCTAAAAGCAGGAAATTGCACCATGGTGTAGCAACATCAGACTGCTGTGGTACCAGTATTCCATGAGAGCCAATTCAAGTCCCAGCTGCCCCACTTCCCATCCAGCTCCCTGCTTGCGGCCTGGGAAGGCAGTTGAGGACGGCCCAAAGCCTTGGGACCTGCACCCACGTGGGAGACCTGGAGGAAGCTCCTGGCTGCTGGCTTCAGATTAACTCAGCTCTGGCCATCATGGCCACTTGGGGAGTAAAACAACGGATGGAGGATCTTTCTGTCTCGCCTTCTCTCTGTAAATCTGACTTTCTAATAAAAACAAATAAACCTTAAAAAGAGAAGAGAACAAAATGTAAGAAAAAGTTAAGAAACAGCCCTGTAAACTGAACAAAAGGACAGCAAGAGGGATCTCTAATAAGATTTTTTTTAAAAACTTTCAGAAAGTAAACTGAAAACTCTTTCAAACAAATACTGAAGAAATTCTTCAGCACGTGATATGTTGAGGGAATTCTTCAAAGTCAAGCAATCTGGGCTCGGCACTGAGGCACAGCAGGTGAAGCACACTCCTGTGACACGAGCACCCCACAGGGGCACAGCGCTAACCCTGACTGCTCCACTTCCCATGCAGCTCCACGCCAATGTAGCTGGAAGACAGGGGAAGACAGCCCAAGAGCTTCAGCCCCTGCACCCACATGGGAGACCCAAAAAGAAATTCCTGGCCTCCTGGCTCCTGGCTGTGTACTGGCCAGGCTCCAGCCATGACGGATATTTGGGGTGTAAACCAGTAGACGCAAGCTCTCTTTCTCTCTCCCTGTAACACTGCTTTTCAAGTAAATAAGGAAATCTTTTTTTAAAAATCTGGATAAAGTGATACAAGGAGAAATGTGTAAACATATATTTTTGTCTCTTTGCAGTTTGTTAAAAGGTAATTATTACTTAGAAATGACTATTCAAAAGCAAAAACTATTATGGAGTTAATATGTGTATAGCAAAAATATTTTATAGCTCAGAAGAAAAGTATACTAATATGGATTAGTACACAAATTATTTTACTGATTTCAAGTAATGAAAACATTATCTCACAGTGCACTCTGATGAGTTAAAACATATAATGTAATTGTATAATTACTTCACATACTTTTGGAAAAACAAACACAAAAAGTCGAACAGGCTCCCATATGGGACACTGACACTGCAGCTTGACTACCACAAATCACAAAAATTCACTTAAGGTGACCAACATAATGGTGTAGTGTGCCAAGCCTCAGTCTGTGACTCCGGCATCCATATGGGCACCACTCTGTCCCAGCTGCGGCACAGCTCCTTGCTTGTGCAGTGGATGACCCAAAGCCTTGGGACACTACACCCACATGGCAGAACGAGGAAGCTCCTGGCTCCCCTGTTCTGGTCATTTGAAGAGTGAACCAAATCTTTCTCTCTGTAATTTCTCTCTATAAATCTGCCTTCCCAATAAAAAAATTTAAAAAAAAACCCACACATAGATGAAACAGCAACATTTTTTGAGTATCACAAAATACAAATATTTGCTTAAGGTAAACAACACAATGGTACAGTGAGCTCATCCTGGGCTTGTGGCATCAGGATCCCATATGGGCACCAATTCCTATCCTGGTTGCTCAACTTCCAATCCAGCTCTCTGTTCACAGCTTTGAGAAGCAGCGAAGGATGGCTCAAATCCAGGGGTCCCTGAGCCCACACAGGAAACTCAGAAAGCTCCTGGCTTCAGATCAGCTCAGCTATGGCTGCTGTGGCCATTGGGGGTGAACTAGCAGATGGAGGACTTCTGTCTTTTTTTCCTACTCTCTGTAAAACTGCCTTTGAAATAAAAATAAATCTTAAAAAACTGACCTAAGAAAACTTTTCAACTTAAAAAATTTTTACTTCTTAGAAAGGCAGAGACAGATAAATTTCTCATCTGATGACATCTCATGATTCACTTCCCAAAATCCCTCCAGAAACTGGGATGGAGTCAGGCAGAAGTCAAGAGCTGGTCTCCAAATGAGCAGCAACAGGAATACTCCAGGAGAGGGAAATAGTGGGCTCCTCCCTCTTGGGTTACCACTCCCACGGGAGGGCACAAAAACTAGGACAGGGGCTGGGGTGGCTAGACAGAGAGGCACTCAACAACATCCATGAGGGCTGGATAGTTGAACTGGTTAGATGGAACTAAGATTCAATGCCCATTGACACGTACGAGAGCCAAATGGGATGTGGGACAGACTGCACCAGTCTGCTGCACATACTGGCAAACCGGGGTAGGGGGCAGGCCTGGTGAGGGTTATTGTGGGTTGCTCTCACCAGGCTGCAGCTCCCACTGGTTTATATGAGGGCTGAGTACATGCTGGGCAGAACCAGGCTGGACTGCAACACCCATTGGTTCCAGTGGAAGTTGGGTCTGAAAACAGAACCAACCCAGAGATTGCAACCACCAGCTGATTGTGGCGATGGACTGTGCTGAGCCCTGTACTTGCTAGTACATACAAGAATCTGGTCTGGGAACACCTCAGACAAAGTTTCTTTGGGGATCTCCCCAGTCGAAATGCCAGACTCAGAACCCTGACCAAGAAAAGACAGAAGACAGAACAAGTCAATCAACCACCTCAGCTATATGTTGGCAGAGAAATACTGGGCAAATGGAGACTATGATGGACTGTGTCAATCAGTGGATTCTTCAAAGACCTCATCGTGCTTGGAGTGGCGAGATTGGCAGTGATTCACAACTATCAAAACCACTTGAGCAAGTATGTCAGAGCATGTCCCACATCTGGGACTCTGGGTGGGTGGGAAACTGGGTGGAGCTTCTCCCTCAATATCCCCCTTTACCTCAGATACATGAAGGAAACAACATGGAAAAATAATCTTACCCCTTCCCTATAGCCCTAGAACCTTTAAAAAAAAAGGGGGGGGGGGGGGAATGCTCCAGAATTCCCACCAGCCAGGACTCCAATCTGGGCATCCCAAGTACTGTCTTCAGTGTCCATTAGAAAACACAGAATTTATAGTCATAAAACTTCCTACAGCGCCATCCTAGATGGCTTTATTTAAAAAAAAAACTGTGTCAAACACAAGAGAAAAATACTAAGCCAATCAGAAAAAAATATTAACCTATCAGGACATAAAAGAAATATTCCCCAATCCCTATGACATCAGCTATATACTAACAGTAAATTCAACCCAGGATATTGAATAAGAACAGTGTCTACCATGAATATACACCTGCTCCAAGGATTAATGTGAACAATGGGACCATTTCATTTCTGAAGATAATGTCATTCTCATAACAAAGCAAAAAATAATAGTAAGATAATAGCCCATTTTCACATTCACACTACACATGTGGTAGAGTTTACTTAAACACCATTTGGATACAGACCTCCAACACTGGAGTGTCTGCATTCAAGTCCTGACTGCACCTCTCCCTTCAGCTTTCTGTGCGTGCGCATCTTGGGAGGCAGCAGGTGATGGCCCAAGTACTGTGGTCCCTGCCACCCCCAAGGGAGAACTGGAGTGACCTACAGGCTCCTGGCAACGGTCCAGGCCTACCCTGGCTATTGTGGACATTTGAGGAGTCAACCAATACATGAAAACTCCCTCTGTCTCTCTCTCTATAGCTCTGTCTCAAGTTAATAAAATCAGTCAACAAAAAAGATTTACACAAATAAAAATCTGAACAAAGTAGGCATGTGGCAAAGTCAGTTAAAATATCACTTGGAACACCCACAACCAATATCAAAGCACCGAACTCCACTTCCAATCCAGATACCAATAATTAACCTAGCAGTCAGCAGATGTGGAACCAAATGCTTGGGTTCCCTGCCAGTGCATATGGGAGATTCAAGCAGAGAAGAAAAGATCAATGACAAACAAACAAAAAAAGGCAGAACCTGAAATATTCAAATAAACAATCACAACCATCTTAAAAATAAAATTTAAAACAGAGCACGCCAATATATAAAATAAATAAATAACCAGGTGAAGTTTAACAAAATTGTGAAATTAGTAATAAATGGCATATTTAACGAAAAACAAAAATAACCATGTTAAGCAAGCAAATCAATTAAAAGATACTGTCAGAATGTATGTTACTATAAGATTTGCTTATTCAAAATGCAGAATTAGAGAGGGGGAGTGAGGGAGAAAGAGGTCTTGCATTCACCCCAGATGACAACGGCTAGGACTGGGCCAAGCCAAAGCCAGTTCTACAGATTTCGAAATGGGCGGCATGTGCCCAAAGTTTTGGCCCCATTCTGCCACTTTCCCAGAAACAGGATCCTGCAGGGAGCTGGCCCAGAAGTGGAGCAAACTCAAAACCAGTGCTCACATGGGATGCTAGCATCACAGCAGGGGGTTCAACACACAACCCCAAACACAGGTGCACAAAACAAACTTATAGAAAGACCCAACTGGTTGCTGTCTCCAATATAATGACATGTTCAAAGAAATACAGATACAGCTTGAGTTAATGTTAATATACAAAGCAGACAAATACAAAAATATTACTAAGTATAGAGAAACAATGCCTGTGGATAAAATCTCAGTTACATAATCGAAAGGTGTATGCAATAAACAACTGAAATTCAACACACATGAAGCAAGACATTTTACAGTTCAAAGTAGAAATTGCTCCTTTCTCAGTAACAGACCAAGTGTCAGCAGGGGAGGGCTAGCGTTTGGTACACAAGTGTAGATGTCATGTGGAATGCCCACATCTCACACGCAACTGTGTGCATCTGAACCCTGGTCTTCCCTTACAAGCCCAGCTTCTTGCTAAAGCACATCCTGGCAGACAGAAGGTGACGGCCCCAGTACATAGGTCTCTGCCACCTTATGAGAGAGACCTGGATGAAGTTCCAGGCACAAGGCTTCAAACTTAGCATAATCCTAGCTACTGCCAGCATTCTGAAGTAGGACTGAACCAGTACATGAAGATTCTGCTCCTCCCTCCAACTATAGAATAATAATAAACATCAACCAACAATGTCAACAAACTGGACATAATTAACATTTGCACAATACTCCATTCAACAGAATACACATCTGCAGCAAAAAAAGTTGCAAAGTTGAAATCACTGAGGCTTGCATTACAGCACAACAGGTAAATCCACCACGTGACACTGGCATCCTATCTGGGCACCAGTTTAAGCCTACACTTCTGATCCAGCTTCCAGGGAAAAACAGCAGAAGATGCCCTAAGTGCTTGGGTCGTTGCCACTCCCAGGGGAATGCTAAAGAAGCTCTTAACTCCTGTCTTCAGCCTGGTCCAGCCCCAAATATTGCGGCCAGCTGGAGTGCGAACCAATGGTAGATCTCCCTCTTTTTCCTGCCATTCCCCTTCTCTGTTTGTCTCTCTCTCTCTCTCTCTCTCAAATATATTATTTTTTTAAAGTTAATTATCATGTACTCAGATGATAATGCAGTTGAACGGATAGGTTATAAATAAAAGTGGTATAAAAATTATTCAAATAATTGGAAAAGCAATATTCTTTTAAAGAAATTCTCAGGGAAATAAGAAAATATAATGAATAAACAAAAATTAAAATGCAGTATTCAAAAAATTCTTGGATGCAGCTAAAACAGAGTTTTGGAAAGCAGTTTCAGAATGAATTACTCATGTCAGAAAAGAAAGAAATCAATGGTCTGAGTATACACTTTAAGAACTGAGGTCAAGGGCCTAGTAGCTGAAAGTCCTTGCCTTGTACGTGTCAAGATCACAAATGGGTACTGGTTAGCGTCCCAGCTGCCCAGTTTCCTACCCAGCTCCCTATTTGTGGCCTCAGAAAGCAGTCGAAGACGGCCCAAAGCCTTGGGACCCTGCACCCACATGGGAGACGTGACTGCAGTTCTTGGTTCCTGTGGTCCGTATTTGGCTTCCTTTGAGAAGGCAATCAGAAGATAG
This sequence comes from Ochotona curzoniae, assembly GCF_017591425.1. Taxonomy (NCBI): domain Eukaryota; kingdom Metazoa; phylum Chordata; class Mammalia; order Lagomorpha; family Ochotonidae; genus Ochotona; species Ochotona curzoniae. The sequence goes on along the minus strand of NW_024467095.1, from coordinate 19,314,572 downwards.
AAACTATGTCCTCTCTCCCACAAATATTGTTTTTAAAAAAAGGAACAAAGATGGGTGGGCAGTGAGATAAGCCACCATTGGGACAACCACATCCCATAGTGGAATGCCTAGCTCAAGTTCCAACTATTCTGCTTTCAAACCAGTAGGTTATGACTCAACTGAATGAGTCCCTGCCACTGACATGGAGATTCAGATTCAGATGGAGTTCCAGCCCCTGGCTTTCATCTGGCCCAGCCCTGGCTGTTCTGGCCATTTGTGAAGTACATTGGTAGGCAGAGGTCTCTTTCTTTTTGTCTTTCTGCTTTTCAAGTAAATAAAGCTTCAAAAAAAAAAAGCAGAAAAATTTACACCATTTAAGATGACCAGCATTAAAAAACAGAACAACAAATGCTGGCAAAGATGATGAGAAATTAGAAGCCTTATGCACTGGAAAAATAAATAAATAAATGTAAAATCATGCATCTGATGTGGAAAGCAATATGGTAATCACTCAAGAAAAAAAAAAGGAAGGAAACAGCTTTATATACCAAAAGAATCAAAAGTAAGGTCGTAAGCACAGTTTTTTTTAAAGCACATATCCTTTCTTTTTTTTTTTTTTTTAAGTGTTTACTGAATTTCTGTGAAAGGCAGAACTGCAGAAAGAAACAGACAGGGGAAAGGGAGAGATCGTCCATCTGCTGGTTAACCCCCTGAATACTTGCAACAGCCAGGCCAAAGCCAGGAGCTTCCTCCATGACTCCCACTGCATGGCAGGTGTCCAAGCATCCTGGCCATCGCCCGCGGCATTCCCAGGAACGGGAGCAAGGTGCTCAGTCAGAACTGCAGCAGCCAAGACTCAAACAATTCAGTGCTCATAAGGATAGCACCACTCCAGGAGGCGGCTTAAACCACCACCCTACAGCACCAGCGCCTTTAACAGACATCTGTACACCCACACTCACAGTACCATTACTCCTAACAGCTACAAATGCAGCAACAAAGCAAGAGACCATCAACTAACAGATAAACAGACTGGTTTTTGCAAGTAATGGAATAACACAGCCTCAAAAACAGTATAATCTAAAATATGCTACATTGTAAAACAGATGAATTTCTAAGTAAAATGATACAGACAAGCATTAAAATATAGACAGCATGTGTGTGACTGTATATGTATGTAGGTAGGTATGTATATGGTCTTCACTGATTTGAGGTACTTCAGTATTCACTATTAAAGATGACAGTATCTGGTTGTTGTGGGGTAAGAGGGGGTATCAGGAAGTGATTGTTTAAAGGGGTATGAAGTGAAAAGTTATTATTATTAGTGAGATGGGTGGTGTCACAGTAACACATATTTTAAATGTATTAATGTATTTTAACTTTACAATGAATGTAAAGGTTTTACATGTTCCATTTTCTACTACACTATTTTTTTCTAAAGTCAACAAGATAAACTCACTCTTTGGAATGATCAATAGAATAGATCTATAGAAACAGTGAACAAATAATGAGGATACAACAAATTAAAAGTATTAGAAACAAGAAAAGGAGATGTCACTGCAGGTTGCATAAGTACCCCTTGGCATGGGTGTGGACTAGGTCTGATGTGTGCCACTGGGCTAGACTCCAGCACTTGTTGGTACTCACAGGTAAAAATACAATTTATAATACCATCATCCCCTATGGGCTCTACTCTGTATCCAAGATGCTCAATTCCACTTCCTGCTAAGGATCTGGGGAAAGCCATGGAAGAAGGCCCAAGTGTTTAGGCCCCTACTAACCATGTGAAGCACCTAGATGAAGTTCCTACCTCCTGCCTCTGGCCTAGCCCAGCTCTAGCCATTGGGAAAGCAAGCCAGCTAATAGGAGGCTCCTACTCTCCTTCCTACTCTGCTTTAGAATAAAAAAATAAAATCTCCCCAAATTAAGTTGATCTGAATGTAGACTGTTAATTCCTAGAGCAGCTTACTCCTCTGCCTGCCGCACCATCTTGCCATACGGATGCCGGTGTGTGTTCTACTGCTCTACTTCCCATCCAGCTCCCTGCTGATGGCTTGAGAAGGCAGCAGAGAAAGGGCTAAGAATTTGGGCCACTGCACTGATGTGAGAGACCCAAAGAAACTCCTCACTCCTGGCTTAAACTAGGCTCAGCAACGGCAGTTGCAGCCCTTTGAACCAGCACATGGAAGATCTTTGTCTCTACTCTCTGTAACTCTGCTTTTCCATCCGCATGGCTGCAGCAGTGAGAACTGAACTGATCTGAAGCCAGGAGCCAGAATCTCTTCCTGGGTCTCCCACATGGGTGCAGGGCCCAAGGCCATCCTCCAGTGACTTCCCAGGTCACAAGCAGAGAGCTGTATTAAAGCAGCTGCAACACAAACTGATGCCCATATGGCACGCCAGTGTCACGGGGAGAGGATTAACATACTATGTCACTGCTCCAATCACACCCCACCCCACCCCTGCCAGTACATAACTCTATGGATGTCTTTCAATAAACTACGACTTATTAATTAGCTGTTATTTTCTTTTTTGTTTACTATCTAAATTGTGAACTCCCTAAAGCTTCCAGCCTAAACTTGTCAGAATCTTTCCTTACACAAAACAAATACTCAGAAGTTGATTTTGCTACCAGTTCCAAATTTATACCTGCATGTACCTGGTTATTTAACATCCAAGTCTCCATTTCTTTAGCTAGCATCTAATAATGGTCAAAAATATGCAGTCTGCTTACTAATCCAAAGTTCCAATGTTTATTCTAAAAGAAATATCCCCCATCCAAGTATGACCCAGGCTTGATTCAGCTTATGAGATCAGCTAAGGTCAGACATTCTCTCACATTTTTGTTTGTCAGAAGTTCTGGGCCTGTGCAGTTTCACATCTGAATTTCCCTGTGCTCTACATTCAGGTTCACTGAAATGACTATGAAAGCCCTTCTCTCTCTATTTACATGGAATCAAATTAGATACTTGCACAGGCACACGTGCACACAAAGCTCCCACGTGCAGCACCTCCGTGGACTGTTCCCCTCTTCCTGCAGGTCCTGCTCCCTTCCTCACCCCAGGCCACACAATGACTTCCTCCACTTTCCTATCTTGTACTGATTCCTCACCCAAGGCACTCCCAACACTACTGAAATGCTTTTCAAAGCATTTTCTTAGCTTCCTATTCTTTCCGTTACATAGTTCTCTGAAAACATTTTGTAGAAACCATGTAAAAACGTCAATTTACATACTGAAATACCCGTTAGTTGAAACTTAGAATTTGCTACTAGTTATCTAAAAATATTCAAGGTCAAAAGCAGAGTGACCATTTGGCAGCACAGAGCAACCCCTCCTAAACACCCTCCTCTGCAGATGCAAGACAAACAGAAAAAAATGCAAACATGTGTCCCACCCTCCCGTCTCCATACCCCTACCCTAATCAGCGGCCCACATGGACATACATCCTTCTCAACTATGTAATAAACAACATTAAATACAAAATTAAAGAGCCCAGTGGCCTAGCGGCTAAAGTCCTTGCCTTAACTGCACCAGGATCCTATATGGGCACCAGCTCTAATCCGGGCAGCTCCACTTCCCATCCAGCTCCCTGCCTGTGGCCTGGGAAAACAGTCAAGGACAACCCAAATCTTTGGAACCCTGCAACCACATGGGAGACCCAGGAGAAGCTCCAGGCTCCTAGCTTCATATCAGCACAGCTCTGGCCGTTGCTACTATTCAGGGAGTGAGTCAACAGATGGAGGATCTTCCTCTCTGTCTCTCCTCCTCTCTATATTCAGCTTTCCAATGAAAAATAATAATAATAATAATAAATCTTTTTTTAAAATGCATTCCTTAGGGTTTGTAGTGCAGTAGAGTGGATTAAGCCATGGCCAGCAACATCCGCACTTCACAGGAGCACTGGTTTGAGTCCAGGCTGCTCTGCTTCCAATGCTCTGCTAATGCACTCAAAAAAGCAAAAACAAAGATAATCCAGGGACTTCGGCCTTTGTCGCCCACATTGAAGACCTGGATGAAATTTCAGATTCATGGCCTGACCCAGCTTTGAGTGTTGGTGCCCAATCCCCTCTCAACTTCGCCTATCAAATAAATCAACTACTTAACAAAAAAGTGTTTATGGTGTGTGATGGCCAAATTCCACAAATGAGCATCCAGATTTGACTCCCAGCTACACTGCTCAATTCCACTTTACTATCAATGCAGATCCGGGGAGGTGAGCAATGGTTCTAAGCAGCTGGTCCCTGCCAGGTGGGGAGATTGCACTGAACTCCTGGCTCCTGATTTTGGCCTATTCTATCCAGCTCCCAACCTTCCGACAACAACTGCACTTTCACACAGTATCTCTTGTTCTCTCTCTTATTTCTCTGAAACTCTTAAAAAAACTAATAAATATTTTTAATAAATCTGTAAATGGAAGAATATGTCTTTAAAAATAAATTTGAGGGAACTGGTGTTGTGGCGCAGTAGGCAAAGCATTCCACATGGGCACTGGTTAGAGCCTCAGCTGTTCCACTTTGGATCCAGCTCCCTGTTAAAGACTAGGAAAAGCAGATCTCTTGCCACCCACACTGGAGACCCTAAGGAAGCTCCTGGCGGCAGCCTGGCCAAGCTCAGCACCAGATGGCCACTGAGGGAGCAAACTGGGAAATGAAAGCTCTCTCTCCTTCTCTGTAACTCTGCATTTCAAATATTACATAGATCTTAGAAATAATAAAAAAAAATCTTCGTATTCATTCAACTTGTTATCAATGAATGAATTTCTCCTGTAAATCTGACAGTATACAATAATAATCTATACACGAAAATACAAGCATGAAAAGAGTCATTTAAAGCAATATGTACACAAGAAACAAAATAATCCTTTAGATACAAAGAAAAAAAGTACAAGTTATTAGATAAGTTTACTGAAAAGAGATCAAATTCATGATTCGTAGACACTTTACAAGACAAGAGCAGAACAAGCCAACTGGGCTGAAGTTGAGTTAAAAAGGCTCTGCATAACAAAGAAAAACCTTAGTGAAGAGACAACCCACAGAATGGGAGAAATTACTGGCTAGTTATTCAAATAATAAAAGGCTAGCACCCAAAATATATAAAGCATCCAACTCAAGAAAACAATCTAAATAAATATTTTTCAAGACAAGATGTACAAATGTCCAAAGTTTTAGAGAAGGGTTCAACATTACAACCTGAAAAATGCGCACCCCCCCCAAAAAAGAAGTCCACAAGGATACTGACTCAGACCTGTTAAAGTAGCTGTTCACCAAAAAAGTGAAAGACAGTAAGTATTGTCAGGATGTGAAGAACAGAAAATATAAAATAATATAACAACAGTTTGGGAGCTCTGCATAAAAATTTAAAATAGCAGCACCATAGGATCCAGTTATCCCATAACTGGGCAGGTATATAAGCAAAATAACTGAATTTGGTATTTCTATACAATGGAACGCTACTCAACCTTTAAAAAGAGAATGAACATGAAGACTACTATGCTAAGTTAAATCAGATAGAAGAGAAAGGTAAGTAACACATGATTTTACTCATCAGAAATTTTAAGGAAGCAAAATTTACACTAGCAAAGCAGAATTGTTATGAGATGCACACATTTCAATTATACAACAGAAATGTTTTTTCAGAGCTATTGCACAGCAGTGATTATAATTAATACTACATGTCATTTTAAATTTTATTTGAAGAGCAGAGTTAGCCTTGGGACCCTACATGCACATGAGAGACCTGGAAGAGCTCCTGGCTCCTGGCTTCAGATTGGCTCAGCTCCAGCCATGGCCGCCACTTGGGGAGTGAACTAACAGACAGGAAAAAATCCTCTCTGTAAATCCAACTTTACAATTAAAAAAAAAAAAATAGCAGAGTTGCAGAGTTAGAAACTCTCCCCCCTGATAGTGTACTCCCCAATGGTCACAGCAGCAGGACTGGACGAGGCCAGTTGGAGCCCCACCATGGCCTAATCTGCTGCACTACAGCACCAGCACAAATCACAAATTTTTAAATGGCTTCAAGAAAACACTGTAAACATTCTCACTTCCAAAAATGGAGATGATGTATTAATTAGCTTGGTACAGTTACAATGTATACATATTTTAAACGTCATGTTTTATCACCAAAATAGACATGACTGTCAACTTCAAAATTCATATAAACATCTTCTTATAAATTATAAGGACCGCTTCAGGTAGGGAAGGGCGAGTGGCACAGGGTTGTATTTAAACCACTGCTTGAAAACCAGAATCCTGGAGCTTGGTTTCAGCCCAGCCCGGACTTGGCTGTTAGGCAATGAACCAAAACATGCAAAATCAGTTACCATTCCACCCGTTCCCGTGTGTGTGTGTGTGTGTGTGTGTGTGTGTGTGTGTGTGTGTGTGTGTGTGTGTGTGTACATTCAGACAGCAAGAGAGAAAGAGAGACCCTATAATGAAAAATTACAAATCTATTCATTTTTCAAGGACTATGAAGAAAATTCAACAAGATTTCAGGGTAGAAAATGGAAGAGATCAGTACCACAAGTGAGCATGTTATGTCTACAGAGCTGGCATCTCATATGGACACTGGTAAAAATCCCAGCTGTTCCACTTCCCACCCAGCTCCCTGCTAATGTGTAAGGGAAAGCAGCAGACAATGGCCCAAAACCTTGGGGCCCTGACACCAGGGACAAGCTCCAAACCCTCGGCTTTAGGCCAACTCATTACACCCATTTAGGGTGAACCAGTGAATGAAAGGTCTTTCTGTGTGCCTCTCTAGCTTTAGCTTTCAAATAAACAAAAGTACCCTCCTTTTTTTTTTTTTTTAAAGACTTATTTATTTTCATTGGAAAGTCAGGTCTTCCATCCACTGAATTTGTGATTTTTTTGCTAGCGTCTGAATTTATAACAATCACATATGCCTTTAGAACAACAACAACAAAAATACTTTGAAATAAAGGTATCTGTGGGCCTGGGTTTGGCTCAGCAGTTACGGTGTCACTGAAGGACACCTGCATCTCCATCTGAGTGCACAGCTTCCCAGCTGAGCTCTCCCCACCATCCAGCATGCTGCTACTGCACAGGCCTGGAGGCAGCAGGTCAACACTCAAACACTTGGGGTCTGTATGATCCACACAGGAATCTCCTGCGTGGTTTCCTCACTGCAGCCTGGCCTGGCCCCTATTACGGGCATGTGAGCAAAGAACCAGTAGACGGAAAATGTCCATCTCTCTGTCTCTTCTTTCTCTCTCTCTCTCTCTCTAGATATGCTTCTCATGTACATAAAAATAAATGCTGGAAAAAGAGATACAAGTATTTATGAATTATAGTAATATAAAGTATCAAAGTCCCAAAATATAATATTAATCAGTAAATCCTCTAGGTTAAGAAAACATTTTAACACTTTATTATGAACATATCATTTGATCAATTTCTTGAGTCTATGCATACTTACTTATACAACTATAAATAAATCTATTTAAATACACATACATGCACAAAAAAAATAAGCAGCCACCTACAATGCCAATGTTTTGTACTTCTTAAGAGGTACAAAACACAATCAAATTTCATACTAAATCAAAACATAATAACAACAAAAATTTTAATAAAACAAAACTCTTATTGCACATATTAAAAGAAGCAGGACTAGACTGAAGATAATGCAGAACCACTTACATAGAAAATACATCTTTGGTCCTCTTATCTGTAGGTCTCAACCAACCACAGACAGAGAATACTATTACTATTAACTGGATCTACACTGGCTGTACCTGTACAGTTTTACTTTATTTCTCCCTCAATGATACAGTGTAACATTTATGTGCGTCTCTTTTTGACCTCCAAACTCATTTATTGATTTATCGAGAGGCACAAAAGCAAAGACAGACAGAAAGACATCCCAAGCACACGGCCACGGGCTCAGGGTCAGCAGGGTCCACCTAGGTCTAGGCCCCCACAGTTGGCAGCGGCCCCTGTATTTAGGCTGTCTTCCACTGTTTCCTTATATTAGCACACAGCTGGATCGAACAGAGCTGCAAGTCAAACTGGAAACCATATAGGATGCTGGCACTGCACCACATGCCAGCTCTAACCCACATGGCATTTTATATTCTCAGTCAGTATTATAAGTACCCCAGGGGTACAAGTATGTGTTTGGCTTTAAAATGCAATTTAAACACGAGAAACTGATTATCTGAAAATTCAAGCATGTCGATAGATAAAGCCACACTATGAAAAAATGAGTGCTTTAGAAAAAAATTCCATTTTTAAAGATTTTTATGTGAAAGACCAAGTTACAGAGAGAAGGAAAGACAATCTTTCATGTGCTGATTCACTCCCCAAATAGCTCCATGGACAGAACTGCGCCGTTTTCCAGATGACAGCCAGGAGTTTCTTTCAAGTCTACCATAGGCATGCAGGTGCTCAAGGACTTGAGTCCTTCTCTGCTGCTCTCCCAGACCAAAAGCAGGAAGCTGGAAGGAAAGCAGAGAACCCAGCACACAAAATATTAGATGTCAGTGCCACTGGCAGAAGTTCAGCCCACTACGCCATGGGACTGCCTCCAATATCACATTTGTTATAACTGCTCCTGGACTGAGTTCCCCTACATGAAATTTGTTTATTACTTGACCTGTTTTAAAGTTACAGCTTCATGTGAATGGAGCTGAGTGATGGAAGGAGTGCTACTTTAAATACCATGAAATAACCAATATTTGATCATTTTTTTCCTTCAAAAAAGGCTGGTTCAGTGTTCCTTTCTTTCAGTAATCATCTGAAAATGTATCTGCTCCTTTCTGCCTCTGTCGAAACTTTCCACCCCAAACAACGCATGGTTAATCTCAAGCAGCAGCTATGATAGCTTAAGGTTTTAAAATAAGTCACAAGGAAAAGCTCTGTGATTAGAATTGGCTGTGCTCACTCCACTCAGTTACACTGAAAAGATCTTGCTTCGATCCAAGTTTTAGGGAGGGAGGGAGGGAGGAAGAAAACCATCTAAACACTAAGCGTGTCAAGAAATAAGTTGTACTGATTCACAGAAATGTTCAAAATAACGTCAATGTGAATATTGCAAGTTGCAAATTTACATTTGGAGTGATTAGGGCAGCTGTTTGGCACAGCAGCCGTGGTCCCTGCTCATGACACCTGCATCCAATACGGGTGTGCTCCTCTTCCCACCCAGCTTCCTGCAACACACCCCTTGTGAAGCTCAATCACGTGGGTGCTGGACAACCACACGAGGAACCACAGTGGAATTCCAGGCTCCTGGGTTCTGACTGAACCAGCCCTGCCTGTTACAGACAGACCCTTGGGGGAGCCAACCAGCAGCGGAAGACCTCGTCCCTCTGTCCCATCACTCAAATAAACAAACATTTTTCTAAATGCAATAATGACATTTGTCATCTGCTCAGAAGACTATTTTCAATAATGTTTCCTTGGTAACAACGACATTATAGTGCTTAAAAATGGTGAAAAGGCGTTTTAATTTAGGATTTAAATTTATGAATATAGACGGTACTTCATCTCTGTTCACCTAATATACAATTTTAATTTAATCAGACTTAATTTATCATTTTAAAAGTTATTAAGAACATTTAATCACAAAACCTTAAATCCTGAAGGTTAAAGCATTTTTGAGTCTCTTTCAGTAATTTCATTATTAAAACTTCTGTACAACTTTGAATATTTGAAATTCACTCACAATCTGAAACTACTGTGCTGCAATGACTTGTGTCTTGCCTCAAAAGCTCACATGCATCCAGAGTCAGGTGTGAACCAGTCTTATATGGAAAAAGATCTTTAGCTAGGTATCAACTTCAGAGGAAGTCATCCTATCAAGACTGAAATGTAGACCCAGAACCACAGGCACAGCCATGGACAGCAGGTGTAGACCCAGAACCACAGGCACAGCCAGGGACAGCAGGTATAGACAGAACCACAGGCACAGCCAGGGACAGCAGAAGGTGGCATGGAACAGATTTCCCCACAGAACCTCCAGCAGGAACCAACCTTGCCAACCTTCATTTCAGATTTCTAAGTATCCAAAACTAATAAAAGATACATTACTTTTATATTAAGCATCCCTGTTTGTAGTTCTTTGTTACAGTGCCCTAGGAAGCGTGTATAACCATCATTTTCTGGGTTTAACAGGTGGACTCAGAATGCTAGATACTTTTTCATGTAACCAGAAAAATGAATCAATGTTGAGCAGCTCCGTTGATTCACCCCTTTCCTATGTAAGTGTAAACAGATTTTTTTTTTTAATGTAGTTCTTGTCACACTTTCCTACTCACACTCAAAAACTACAGAGAATGATTTGGTAGGGGCCACACGAGGTTGAGCCACCATCTGCAACACCAGCATCCCATATAGGTGCCAGTTCAAGTCCTGGCTGCTCCACTTCCAATGCAGCTCCCTGCTGATGTGCCTGGGAAAGTAGTGAAAGATGGCTCAACTCCTTGGGCGCCTGGATCCACACAGAAGACTTGGAAGAAGCTGCTGGTTTCAGCCTGGGCCAGCTCCAAGGAATGAAATTTGAGGAGTGATCCGGTGGATAGTTCACCCATTCTCTCTGATTTATAGACAGATAGCCAGATTAATACAAATTTTTCAAAATTAAAGCATCATTTGGTAGAAGAAATGTAAAGAAATAATATTCAACAGAACATTCACTACACCACAATGATTTTAATCAAAGAACTATCATATGATGGTGCCCATTTTCACACATGCTTACATACTCGGCAACTATGCTCCCTGAATTACCGTTCCACCTGCACTTCAGACACTGCCTCAATCTCTCAGCACAAAATGCCTTCGATTTTTTTTCTTCTAAAAATATTCATTCATTCATTTATTTTGAAAGGTTCACTCACCAAATGGCCCACAACTGGGCAAATGGAAACCAGGAATCCAAATCTCAACCCAAATCTGTCACAGGAGGAAGGGACTCAAGCACCCCCACCCTGAGTATGCACAAACTGGAACTAGCCCAGGCATTCTGCTAGGAGGGGTATAACCCAGGAAATAGCCTCACTGCTATGCCAGCTGCTCAGTCCTCTAAGTTTTTTTTTTTTAAGATTTATTTTTTTTATTATGTTTTTATTGGAAATGCGGATATATACAGAGAGGAGAGACAGAGAGGAAGATCTTCCGTCCAATGATTCACTCCCCAAGTGAGCGCAACAGCCGATACTATGCCAATCTGAAGCCAGGAGCCTCTTCCGGGTCTCCCACGTGGGTGCAGGGTCCCAAAGCTTTGGGCCGTCCTCGACTGCTTTCCTGGGACCACAGGCAGGGAGCTGGAAGGGAAGAGGGGCTGCAGGGATAGAACCGGCGCCTATATGGGATCCCGGAAGTGCAAGGCGAGGACCTTAACCACTTGTGCCACCACGCCGGGTCCAGTCCTCTAAGTTTAATCTTCCTTCTCCTACCCCATTCTCAGAAGTTTTCCTTTCCACAAAACTATAAGTTAAGCCACAACTTAACCCATTTTTTCAGATATATGGGGAAAGTGGGGGAGACAAGCCAGGACAAACCATCCCAGCCCCCAGGCGACAGGGGCTGCAGACTGCCTGGGGAGGTGGGGCCTGGGGACACATTGAAGTGCGAACAGCTGAGGAAATGTACGGGGAGGAATGACTTCTGTGGCCTTCCACGAACTGGGCCATTGCACTCCCAGGTGCACAAGGGAGCCCAGATGGAGAATCTAGAGGGGAGGAACCAGAGGGCGCTGTCTGGATCAAGCCAAGGCACCCACCCTGGGAGGCCTGGGCCGGGCCAAACAGAATCATCTGCCTCTGCTAGCACACACAACAACTGGGGCTGAGAAGCATGCCTAACTGTGCTAGGAGGCAGTCCCCACTTGCTTATGTAGGAGCAGTGTTTGGGCCATATCAGGCTAGGCCATGGCAATCACCAGAGTGCGAGAAAACCAGATCTGGGGACAGATTCTGTAGGGGATCTGTGGACTTGCCTCTATGTAAATACAGCTCCTGCCAGTTTGTGTGGAAAACTCAGGGTGGTGACAGGCCGAGTCAGGCTGGACCACGGAACTCATCTGACACGTGTGGGAGCTGGGGCTGGAGGAAGGGCAGGACCAGACCAGATTACACCACCCGCCACCACATGCCAAGGCTAAGACTAAGGGCAAACCATGCCGCCAAGAGAGGCACAGCACCCACTGGTACGTACAGGATCCAGGACTGTGAGCACACCTGGTAGGGGAGCTTGAGGAATGCCCCTGCTAGGGCACATCTCCCACTAGGGAGCATAATAGCCAGAGCTGCAGTAGGCCAGGCCAGGCCAGCTGCAGCACTCCTCAGTTCCTGTATGGGCCAGGACTAGGGACAGTTCGGGATCGAGGGCCAGGCCACAATACCCACTGCCATGCATACAAGCCAGGACAGGGTGTGAGCCATGCCCAACTGGGCTAGGTTGCAAAACCCATCAAAAAAGCTGAGATTGCAGATGGGCCATGCCAGGCTGAATCAATGCACTCACCAGCACACCCAAGTCTGAGGCTGCGAACAGACCTGGTAGGGTAACTCTGAAGATTCCCAAGGTAGGTGGCAACCCCCACTGCTAAGAGTCAGGGCTAGCCATTGTGGCTCTTGCAAGCACCAGCAGGTGCTGGAGTCTAGTCTAGTCTGGTCTGCCACTAAAGCTAGCCCACATGCATGCATGATTCCCACTGTTTCACATGATAATTGGGTCTGGGAGTGGGCCAGGCTGGGCTAGGCTGTAGCACCCACCAGCGAGAGCTGGAATGGGTGTGGGCCAATCACACTGGGCCACAGTATATGCCAATGAACACCAAAATGTGGCCAGCTAAGCCAGGCTGACCACAGGCACCATGCCAGCGCCTACAGGCACACACAAGATCCAGGACTGGGAACAGGCCTAGTAGAGTAACTTAGGGAACTCTACTGCTAGGCTGTAGCACCTGTCAGCACACATGTGAGCCAGGTGTGGGGGAGGGCTGGGCCTGTCCACAGAACATACTAGCTTAATAAGAGAGAGCCAGGATCTGGTGCAGACCTGCCTGGATTGGCTGCCTGAATTGGACTGTAACATCCATCAGTTCACATAAAGGGCTGTGTGGTAGGCCAGGTTGGGCTACTCTGCTGTACCCACCAGCCAGAGTTGAACTGGGCACAGGCCATGCTGAGTCAGGTTATAGCACCTGTTGGAGAATGCTGAAACCAGAGGTAAGCCGTCTCAGACCGGATCACAGGTCCCACTAGCATGTGCAAGACCCAAGATTGGGAGGGGCCTGGTAGGGGAACTATGAGTGCTCCTCTGCTGGTCCACTGATTCCACTGGTGAGCATGAAGCCTGGGAGTGGAGGCAGGCCAGCCTGGGGTCTGGCTGGACCGGGTGTGCAAGAGAGGCAGAGTGAGTGAAGTCACAGCACCTGCTGGCAAGTACCAGGACTGGGTGAGTTATGTGGAAAGCACAAGATTTGGAGCTGGGAGTGAGACTGGTGGGGAAACTGGACACTCCCCTGTGGGACTGCAACTCCTGCTGGTGATCAGGAGAGCTGGGGCCAGAGGTGGGTCAGGCTGGTCAAAGCATCAGCATTCACCATATACATGTGAGGCCAGGTCTGGGGGCAGGCAGGCTGAGCAACATCCACGGGTGTGCACAAGAGCCAGGTGGGATGTGAAGCAGACTAGGCTAGACCTGAGCACAGGCCAGCATATGTAAAAACAACGGTGGGGGTGAGCCAAGTGGGGGTTACTGGGGGCACCCCAACTAGGCCATGGCATGCACTGGTGTACATGAAGATTGTTCCTGTGGTGAGCTGGGCTGAGCTAGGCTTCTGCACCCATTGGTGTGCATGAGATATGGGGCTAGGGGTAGAACTGACCAGAAAGCTGCATTCACCAGTATGTGCATTGGCAGGTGCAGGGGATAGACCAAACCTGACACTGCACTAGCTGATGTACACAAGGGTCAAGCCTGAGGTCATCCTAGGCAAGGTTTCTTGGAAGACTCACCAGTTAAGATGGCTCGGCTCAACTCCCAGCCACAAGGGAAAATCACTGCATGTGTGGTCCAACCTTGGAGTACAAGTATAGAGACTAGACCTCCCCAGTTGCTGATGCTTGTTCAAGGTACAGCATGCCCAGATACACATGGGGGACATGAGCTCATCTAGGCCAGCAGGAGACAGCAACTCGTCAGAAAGCAGAACATGTTGGACCACTCTGCTCGCCAAGCTTTGCAATACATTTCTGGGCCTGGCCACGCACTAAAGTGGACTTGGTCAACCACTAAACCTTGGAAAGATTTTCTCAACCCTGGTGTAATGAAGCCAACACAATCTCAAAACTATCAAAACCATTCAAGTAACACCCTTGGAAAACTCTTCCCCACATCAGGATCTCATCAGAGGACCATCCCCCATCCACAGGTGCTGATGTAGTTTGACAGCAAAGAGCAAAACTACATCCTCATTTCAGGCACAGGAGAACAAGAAAACTGAAGCATCTGTCCCACCCACCTCCACCTCCACCCTCCACCCCTCAACCTTCCCCACTCTAATCAGAAACCATCCATGGATGTACCTCCCTCTCAATTATGTAAACAACATTAAAAGTAAAATTTAAGAATTACTTAATAAATAACCTTGATACAATTAAAACTTAAAAGCCTAGATTGAAAAGCAAGTGTGGAAGCCAGCACCATGGTACAGTAGGCTAAGAGGAGACTGCAGGACTGGCATACCATACTAGCAACAGCCGATGTCCCGGTTGACTCACTTCATTCCAGCTCCCTGGCTACAGCCTGGGAACACAAAGAAGGATGGCTCAAGCCCTTGAGCCCCTCCCTGAACCCACATGAAGACTCAAAACAAGCTTCTAGCTCCAGCTCCCAATCGGCCTAGCTGCAGTCTATGCAGCCACTTCTCCCGGTCTCTCCTTTTCTATTACTCTGCCTTTCAAATGAAAGTAAAGCAAATCATCAAAACACGTGTCCGGAGGCATTGTGACCCAGCTGCTCAAGCAGTGCTTAGGATGCCAGCAGTGCCTAGGATGGGCATCTCTGCTTCTAACCCGGCTTCCTACTAATGAACCCAGGAACCAGCAGATGATTATTCCAGTAAGTATGAGTCTGTCACCCACACAGGAGACTCATGGAGGTCCAGATCAGCAGCTGAAGACAAATGGAAGCTCCTCCCCTGTCCCACCACTCTGCCTTTGAAGTAGATGAAAATAAACCTTATTTTTCAAAAAGTACCTCATATATGTTTGAAGATTCCATTGTAACAAGTACTTATTTTCTTTTTTCTTAACATGTAACAATTATTTACAGATTACTAGAAAATAGACCTACCAGTCCAGTAGCCTAGTGGCTAAATCCTCACCTTGCATCCACCAGGATCCCATATGGGTGCCAGTTCATGTTCTGGCAGTTCCGCTTTCCACCCAGCTCCCTGCTTGTGGCCTGGGAAAGCAGCTGAGGAAGGCCCAAAGCCTTGGGACCCTGCACCCGTGTGGGAGACCCGGGAGAAGCTCCTGAGTTCGGCTCAGCTCAACTCTGGCCATAGCA
The DNA here is from genome assembly GCF_017591425.1 of Ochotona curzoniae. Taxonomy (NCBI): domain Eukaryota; kingdom Metazoa; phylum Chordata; class Mammalia; order Lagomorpha; family Ochotonidae; genus Ochotona; species Ochotona curzoniae. Next base: position 19,299,055 of record NW_024467095.1, on the reverse strand, counting down.
GCCACTTGAAGAGTGAACCACCCAAATGGAAGATCTGTGTATTTCCTACCCTCCTTCCCTCTCCCATTTTCCCTCTCACCACTTAGCTTTCAAATTAATAAATAAAGCTTTAATCAAAGTAGTTGACTGACTTGCTTCCCTTCCTCCTAGCCATGAGCCCGTGACTTTTATATATGTTAGTTACTGTCCACAACTACACAAATAGGTACTACTGTTACCCCATTTTTAAGCTGAGAAAACTGAGCTATAAAAAAGTAACAATGGGGCCCGCGCGATAACGTAATGGTTAAAGTTTTCACCTTGCACACGCTAGGATCCCATATGGGCGCCGGTTCTAATCCCGGTGGCCCTGCTTCCCATCCAGCTCCCTGCCTGTGGCCTGGGAAAGCAGCAGAGGACAGCCCAAAGCCTTGGGACCCCTGCACCCACGTGGGAGACCCGGAAGAGCTCCTGGCTCCTGGCTTCAGACCAGTACAGTACCAGCCATTGTGCTCACTTGGGGAGTGAATCATTGGACGGAAGATTTTTCTGTCTCTCCTCCTTTCTGTATATCTGCCTTTCCAATAAAAATAAATAAATAAATCTTGAAAAAAAAATTCCGATGGACACCTAGAAATCAAATAGCTACCGTGTAGTAAGGCCAAGATTCAAACTCCTCAGCTTTTAAATTTTATTAAAAAAAAAAAACGAAACACAAAGCAAGCTCTTCCACTAGCTGGTTCATTTCCCAAATGCCTGCACTACTAGGGCTGGGGCAGGTCAACACTAGGAAACAGGAGCTCCTTCTGGAATCCAGGTGTCCCACGTGGATGGATGACAGCAACCCAACCACTTACCCCATCACTGCTGCCTCCCATGGTACCCACGCGTAAGAAACTAAAGTCAAGCTGCACATTCTGCAACAAGGGAGGCAGGCAGCCCAAGTCGCACCTCATCTGCTGCGCAAAATGCCAGTCCTTCTGCCAGCTCAAGTTCTGACCCCCAGAATCCAAAACACTACAAACACTGTCAGCCAAAATGATCACTCTTCCAAACTGAATGTATTCTGCAGTACATTGTTTCATCCACTTATCTTTTTCTGCCATTTATTGTTTGTATTTTGACCAATCACAAATGACTAAGGGTATTCAAACGACAAACTTATCAGAAACACTGACACAAAAATAAAAACAAAAGACAACTAAAAGCTAGAAGCACTTTTTCTCAGTTCAGTCAACTAAAAATAAAATAGTGTACATTTTGTAGATGAAGGATCAAACAAACTAAATCAGTCAATGCAAAGCATTTAAGGTAGTGCTTTACAATTAAACATGCATTTAAAAATCACTGGCTTATAATTTCAACATGATTGTCATAATTATTACAACAAACTGCATATCACTGAAACTCAGAAGGACTGACCAGCAGCTGTATGACTGCTAACCAGAAGAAAACTACAGCCACAGACAGGCCGTGACTTCAGGAACTCTGAACAAAGAGAGAGAGAACTTGCATTCTGGACTTAGTCAAGTGACTTAATACATAAAAATCTACTAGAATTCTGAAATTTAAGCCAAGCAGTGCATGTTGTTGCTAAGGACTCCAAGAAAGAACATACTCTGGCGCAGGAGTCCAAGCCATCGCCTCATTTGTAGGGGAAGGTAAGCTCAGGAGGCTGGGGTGGGTACTGCTCCGGCGGGGGTGAGAGGGGGTCCTGCTCCGGCGGAAGGGGGTACTGCTCTGGTGGGAGGGGTACTGCTCCGGGGGGGGAGGGGTACTGCTCCTGATTTTTCAAGGTATTCTCTCATGAGAGAACTCTGCATACAGCAAATTCATCCTCTAGAATATGCTCACAGTATACACATACAAATGGTGTTTACAATAAACATAACAAAATTATAAATAAACCGAATTGTTATCGACAGAAGAATGGCTAACCTATTTAGAGTACACCATCCTAGTTTAAAGATTAATTTCTCTAGCCACAGTCTGATGTGAAAAACAGAAAGAGACACAAAGCCTTTCCATTAACTGGTTCATTCCCCAAATGCCGCAAAAAACAGACCGTCCGATCCACAGTCCACGCAGCCACTGAAGCCAAAATCATGAGATAAATTTGGGGGTAGCTTCATGGCACCACATTAGCAGCCCACATGAGCACCAACTCCATCCCAGCCATATGATTTCTGCTTCAGCTCCCTGCTAATGTGCCTGGGAAAGCAGCAATAAAAACGAATAAATCAATAAACCTTAAAAAGGTTTAAGGATTGCAATAAGCAGTCACTTGAGTTTTGAAACACATGAGATAGATGTATGTGTAAGCTAAAAATGGAGGAAAGACTAAAAAAAACTGCAAAGTGACCAAAGCAATATAGACTAAAAGGACTTACTGTTGTTGGTGTGTATATGTGTGTGTGTGTGTGTGTGTGTATACACACACACAAATGCAAAAGGTACATGAATAGCAAAAATCAAGGACACAAATAGTAATTATCTACAGGACGAGGAGGGTCTGAAGCTTAAGACCTTACACTTTTAAAAACTTATGCCTCCTGTGTTCTTTAAAATTTTCTCAATGTGTATTACATTCATAACTTTCCTGTGACACCTTTCCTAATATAAGATAATAAAAGGCATAACACTCTTCTAAACACCAAAAAACACTTCATCCATAATTTAAACTCCAATTTCAAAACACTGTTTTAAATTACTATAAACAGTAACTTATCTAAAACAGTAAATATCTGAATTACTAGATTTGACCCAATCCAGTTTAAGAATAGAAAGAAAACTCTAAGCTGGCTCAAATAGGTCAAAACACACACTTATTTTCCTTCAATAATAGGTCATTTAAATTATTTTTTTAATGCTTTAAGAGAAACTACTTCTAAAACAAAATAAGAAATTCCAAGCTCAGGAAAGAAAACTAGTGCACTCAGTGTAGAGCTGGCATTTCAGGGGCCCAAAATGGTGGCACAGTACATTAATCCTCTGCCCTCTGACACCAGTGTCCATGTTGGTGCATGATTCCTGTCCCAGCTGCTCCACTTCATAGATCCAACTCAGCTTACAGTCTGGGAAAACAGAAGGGAATAACCCAGTCCTTGAAATCCTGGACCCATGAAGGAGGACCTGAAGAAGCTCCTGGCTCCCAGCTTCAAATCACTTCAGCCTGGCAACTGCGGCCATTTGGGGAGTGAACCAGTAGATGGAAGAACTCTTGCTCTTTCTTTTTTCCTCTCTCCTTTCCTCCCTCCCTCCCCATAAATTCTAACTTTTAAATAAAAATAAACACATGGAAAAAATTTTTAAAGGAAAATTAATTAATTAATTTTTAAAAATGAAAAGAAGACGGCTCCAGCACAGTAGCCTCCTGGCTAAAATCCCCATCTTGCATACAGCAGGACCCCATATGAGCACTGGTTCGTGTCCCAGCTGTTCCACTTCCCATCCAGCTCCCTGCTTGTGGCATTAGGAAAGCAGTCAAGAACCCCACACCACGTGGGAGACCCAGAAGAGACTCCTAGCTCCTGGCTTCAGATGGGCACAGCTCTGGCCATGGCGGCCACTTGGAGACAGAACCCACAGACGGAAGATCTTTCTGTCTCCTTCTTTCTGCTAATCTGCTTTTCCAATTGAAAACAAAACAAGCAAACAAAAAAAGAACAGAGCAACTCAAGAAAGAATAAAAGATCTCAGCAGACAGTGCACAGGGAACACAATTCCATCTCGCCACGGAGCCAAGGGTCTATTGTAGCTACACAAGCAAGCACATCATAGAACATCGACTCACAGACTCACTTTCCCAGGATCCATGAAATACAACAAAAAGCTAAGAAATTTTAAAGATAATTTACCCAATACCCTTACATCTTTACTGTCATCACATTGAGTCAAAGCAAAAAAAGTCCTTCAGTGTTCTTTAAAAAGGTTACATTTTGCCTATGTCTAAAAAATGAATGTACATGCTCAAAGCATTCACATACCTAGAGTAATAACGACTTTGCAGCTATCAAACTTACATTATCGAATGGAAAGTACTACACTGAAGTTTCCATTCAAATACATTGCTTCCTTACAGAGCACAGAACATATATTTCAGCACATTTAAATTTATTCATAGAAAAACAGACAAGCATATACACACACACAGAGAGACGGGGAGAGACATATACATTTCTATACAATATCTACTTATAAACTAACCCTGCTGCTTCAACTTATGGTCAAAAGTATTTAGAGATATTTTATTATGTTCAGTACTACGAAGAAAAAAAAATATGCACTAATTAACTAACATCATTAACACCAGCAATAAATATCTCAGAATAGTAACAGTACAAATATGAGTTTAGGGTCAAAACTGTGGTGCAGGTGATTAAGGCAACAACTGCAGTGCTGGCATCTTATATGACTGCCCCATTTCCAATCCAGCTCCCTGCTAATGTGCCTGAGAAAACCGCAGAAGATGGTCCAATCCTTGTGCCACAACTACTCCAACGAGGCAGACCTGGAAGTCCTTTTCTGACATATATGCTTTTCAAATAGAACCAAATAAATTTTTAAAAAGAAGAAGAAGAAGAATTAAGTGGGGTTGGAGAGGCATGGCAGGCCGGGCCTCCATCCGCAGTGCCAGCATCCATGTGGGCACCAGTTCAGCTCTGGTTGTTCCATTTCCAATCCAGCTCTCTGCTGCTGTCCTGGCAGAAGAGCAGTAAAAGGATGGTTCAAGTGCTTGAACCCTGCACCCATCTGGGAGACCTGAGGTAGCTCCCGCCTCCTGGCTTAGTATCAGCCCCCTCTCCAGCCATTATGGTCATTTGGGGAGTGAAACAGAGAATAGAAAATATCTAAATCAATCAATCAATCAATCTCTCTGTCTCTCTCTCTCTCCCTATCTGCCTCTGCAATTAAACAAATATATTGGGTACCCATTGGACAGGGAGGAGGACCACATTGCCTCAGCCCTGAAAACTGCTGGCCCACACTGTATCAGGGCTGCTGCAGATTACCCAGAGAAAGGGGTGTGGAGACACATTGCAGTTGGGGTCCCCAAGGGTGTGTTGGACCGATGTGGAATGACTTTTGGCAGCTTCCACAGACCACACTCACAGGTAACTGAGGAAGTTGAGATGGGGTGGTTTAGAAAAGGAAATTCAGAAGGCATGTGTGGGTCAGTTCAAGGCACCTGCCCATGTGGGAGACCAGGCTAAGCCAGGCAGCATCACCAGTCAGCGCACATGAAATCAGAGCACGGTTAGGTCACACCATCCCTCCAGCATGCAGAAGAACCAGGGCTCGATGCAGACTGGACAGAGGGTTTGTGGGCTCATCCCTGTCAAACTGCAGCACCTGCCAGTATGTACAAGAGCTGCAGCTGGTGGTGGGCAGGGTCAGGCAAGGTTGTAGAACTAAGGGACACTCAAGACAGTCTGGTTAGAAGCTAAGTCTATGACACAAATGAAATACATTCAGCAACATTACATTAAAAAAAAAAGTACATACACCCTGTTAGTTATCTCAAAATCTTTTCTAATATACTATCTCTGGTATAAGATCAAAATCATAACACTATTCAGTGTTTACCCAAAAAGTCCTAACTGTGCTTCGTTCTGCCAAAACAGAGCCTCTTTTCTTTCAATTAATGAAATTTTTTATTAAATAAGTCTAATTAGCATGCTTCAATCAACTTATATCCATTTTTTCTCATGATTTAAAAAAAAAATTTTAAGATATATTTATTTGAAAGAGTTACACAAAGAGGAAGAGAGAGAGAGAAAGAAATCTTCCATTTATTAGGTCATTTCCCAGATGGACACAATCGGAGTTGGGCCAGGCCAAAATCACAAGTCTGGAACTTGTTGGGGATCTGCCCCGTGAGCACAGGAGCCCAAGCGCTTGGCCCATCCTCCACTGCTTGCCCAGAACATGAGCAGAGCGATGGATCAGAAGGCGGAGCCAGGTCTCAAATCGGCGCCAGTACAGAATGCCAACATCAGACTCCAACCCCCAGCCCCAATCAAAAGGTTTTTTCAAATCACCTCTTCCACAAAACAAGAACCTACAATTATGGACAATTTACCTTCCTGCCCAATAAGCAACCCTACTTCAACTTTCTAAACCAAATATATTCTAAATCAGGCAAAAAGAAAAAGAAATATAACTAGTCTACTTCAGTTATTCTAATAAACTATCCTAAATAATGACTTAACAGTGGTCTTGGTCTTTTAAATAAATGTATTGACTTTTAATGTAGGGTGGACACAGCAAGGTAACTAAGGGTCAACTTCTGATTGTCTTTCCAAATAAGCCAAGACAAGAAAATATTTTTTCAAATCTACTATTCTATAAAATCTTATCAGCTCAGAATCCTGATTATAGATTATCACCTTTCACACAATGGTCTCCAAAGCTCAGCTAGCAATAATTCTTCTAAAATCCATAATAAAACTAAAAGGAGTTAAGATTTAGGACATACCCAAGAATGCAGGCCTTCTAGCAAGGGCTTTTATCGCAGAGGCTAAGTATAAATCTAGGCTTTTTGGTCACCAGCTCAAACTAAGACTCAAAAACTACTCTCCTATTTTAAAACTACATTATAATTTCAAAGAATCACCCGTAGTAAATTATGAAGCTATTTTAAATAAAAATATTTAGAGAATATGGTGCCATGGCACAGACAGTAAAGCTGCTGCTGCCACAGCCTGCAGGAGTGGCATCTACCAGGGCTGGTTCAGGACCTGGTTACTCAGCTCCAGATCCCTCCACCCACTAATGCCTGGGAAATAAGTGGGGGATGGCACAAGAACTTGAGACACTGCACCCATATGGGGGTCCCAGAAGAGGCTCCTGGTTCCTAATTTGGGTCAGCTCAGGGTTGGCCACTGTGGCCATTTGGGGAATGAACGAGAGGATGATCTCTGTAAATTCTTCCAAGTCAAAATAAATATTTTTTTTTAAAAAAATGTTTAGAACCCCAGCTTTAGGGGTTTTTTAGGCAACTGTCTAGGTTGCCTTGTACATAGGTAAGTGTTACAATACTGGAAGAAAAGCAGCCAATAGCTAGTGGACATTCTGGGCCTGGTTAATGTCAAATATGTGTTAACTGTATCAGTGTGCCCACATAGTTGCTTATTCTATTTTTTCTTTAAAGATACACAGGGAGTTCTGATGGCCACTGTGAAGTGCAGCACAATGAAAGATGGGGAACACAGCTGGGACCCGCAAGCCTGGCCCTAGGCACACTGCCTCAGGACCCGGGGAGGAGGGGAGCAGTTACAGATTGCTTGGAGGAGGTCTGGGAATGAGCTGGATTGGAAACCACCAAAAGTTATTTTTTGACAGGGGAGCAGTGACATCTGAGGGCTTCCACAGACTGAACTACTGTACTCATGGTGAGGGAGCTGAAACAGGGTGGTTTAGAGAGGGGAAACCAGAGGGCATGTGTGAGTCAGGCCAAGGCCCCCGCCCACACAAGAGACCTGGGCTGGGCTAAGTAACATCACTCACTGCCTGTTGGTGCATGCGAAAGCTTAGCTGGGGGACATGCCGGGTTGGGCTAGGCTGCAGTACCTGCACATGTAAGTGCCAAGGCAGGGGGACGAGCCAAGTCAGGCTGGGCCACAGCACCCGCCAGAACGTGAGAGGATCAGATACAGGGCAGATTCTGTAGGGGATCTGTGGGCTTCCTTCTGTGGGGCTGTAGCACCTGTCAGTTTACAACAGAGCTAGGGGTGGTGACAGGCCAAGCCAGGCTAGACCACAGAACTTACCAACACTCACAGGAACGTGGGGCTGGGAGATAGCTGGTCAGGGGAAGGCTATAGCGTCCACCAACACATGAAACACCAAGACTGAAGACAAACCTTGCCAAGCAGGGCACAGCACCCACTGACATGTCTGAGAGCCAAAAAAGGATGTGGACCACACCAGGCTGGTCTAGGTTGCAACACCTACCAGCTAGAATTGACATTACGCTAAGTCAAAGCACCCGTTGGCACAAGCAAGATCCAGTGCTGGAAACAGGCCTGGTAGGGGAACTTTAGGGACTCCCTTACTAGGCTGTAGCACCCTATGGTAAGAGCAAGACTGGGAGTGAACCAGGATGGCCAAGGCTGCAGCACCCATTGGCATGTGTATGGGCTGGGTCAGGGAGCAAGCCAGACGGGACTAGACCCCAGAATGCGCTGGCACTTGCAAGACCTAGAATGTGTGCATGATGTATTGGGCAAGGCTACAGTACCCAAGGTTCATATGACAGCTGAGTATAGGGGTGGGCCAGGCTGGAGTAGGCTGTGGCACCTGCCAGCAAGAGCAGGAATGGGTGTGGGCCATATGGGCTAGCCTGCAGTATCCACTGGTGAGTTCCAGGAGTGGGACCAGGCCATGCCAGGCTGAGTCAGAGTACCCACCAGCACGTATGAGATTCAGGGTTAGGAACCCTGGAAGGAGAACTTGGAGAACTCCCCTGCTAGGGTGCAGCTCCCAGTGGTGAGCACGACAGCCAGGGTTAGAGGCAGGGCTGCAGCACTTGTCTGCATACAGATGGACAGGCTGGGCTGGGCCAGTCTACAGCAAACACTGGCATTAGCCAGAGCGAGGATGGGGTGCAGTCCAGGCCAGACTGGGCCACAGCACCCAGCAATTCACCAGGGCTCGTGCCAAGCAAGGACCAGGATGGACTACAATAAAGCACCTGTCATTCAGACCTGGGACTGGGGGCAAGCTGGGCTAAGCTGGGCTGCAGCATCTACCAAAATGCTGAGACTGGAAGTGGGCCATTTCTGACTGCACTGCAGTACCCACAGGCATTAGCAAGACTCAGGGTTAGATATGGGTCTGGATAGGGAACTTCAGGGACTCCTCTGCCAGCCATTGTTTCCACTGGTGAGTGTGAGAGCTCAGACTGTTGGCAGGCTGTAGGCTACCGGCTGTAGCACCCATGGGGCCAATATGTAGCCTGTGTATAGGAGCATGGGCCGGGGCAAGGCAGTTGCACCTGCTGGGGTACGTGAGAATCACAATGAGTGTGGGCCACCATGATAGACCGTAGCCAGTAAGTACCAGAACAGGGTATGAAACATTTCAGGCTAGACTACAGTATCCCCTGGCAAACACAATATCTGGGGCTGGCAGCATGCCTGGCAGGAAAACTATAGGACACTCCCTGCTAGGCTGCAGCTCCCACTGGTGATGAGTACAAGAACCACGGCTGGGAGTGGACCAGACTGGAAAAGATGGCAGCACGCATTGATATATGTGTGGGATGAATCTGGGTGCAAGGCAGACTGCCTGCCATGTGTGCAGAAAGAACCAGATGGGATGTGGGCTAGGCGAAGCAAGGCCACAGCACAGTACAGCACTCACAAAAACTAGGGTTGTACAGACCTAGCTGGGGTTACTGGGGGTCATCCCAATTAGGCAATAGCACCCACTATTGTGCATGAGGACTGGGCCTGTGACAGTCTGGGCTGGGCTAGGCTGTAGCACCTACTGGTCTGCATGACATATGGGGCTAGAGACAGAACTGACTAAGCAACTACATGTACCAGTATGTGTGTTGGCTGTGCAGGTGATGGACCAAACCCAACCCTGTACCTTGCACTGGCTGGCGCAATCAAGCCTGAGGTCCCCTAGACAAGTATGGGGGACTACTCAATTACATCCTTGGGACTCAAACCCTGGCACAGAAGTCAACCTTGGGAATCTATGTATCACGACGAGGCCTCCTCAGTTGTTGATGCCTGTGCAGTGGACAGCATGCCTACACACACAATACTCCTGGCCAAGCTTTGCAGCAGTGTCGGGATCTGTGGATGCACTAAACCAACAGACCCTGGAAAGCCTTCTCAACACCAGTGCAACAAAGCCAACCATGTCTCAGCAGCACCCTCAGAACACTGTTCCCACGTCAGCATCTCTAAGGTGTCATCACCCTGTCCCCCAACTCAGGGGGCTGCTATAGTACAACAGCAAGCAGTGGCCCCTCTCCTTCCTTACCAGCAGATAGATACAGAAGGAAAAAAATGAACAGAGCTTGTCCCTCCAACTTCCTCCCTACATCAGCCATTCCCACTCTCCACTCAAACTGGAGACCCACATGGGCATACATTCCTCTCAATTATATAAACAATATTAAAATTAGGTTAAAATTAAGACAAATGTTTAGAAGACAAAGCAAATTTATAATCTATTGGCACATAACATGTTCAAACATGATTAAAATTCTATATGAACTTGGATTTCAAAATTTTTTATTTTGCTTAAATTTGTTGAAGAACTGGGCCCAGCGTGGTAACCTCGCAGGTAAAGTCCTCGCTTTGAAGGCACCAGGATCCCATATGGGCGCCGGTTCTAATCCCAGATGCTCTGCTTCCCATCCAGCTCCCTGCTTGTGGCCTGGGAAAGCAGTAGAGGACAGCCCACAGCCTTGGGACCCTGCACCAATGTGGGAGACCTGGAAGAAACTCACTGCTCCTGGGTTCAGATCAGCATAGCTCCAGTCACTGCAGTCGCTTGGAGAGTATTAGTGGAAAAAAGATCTTCCTCTATGTCTCTCCTTCTCTCTGTATATCTGATTTATTCCAATAAAAATAAATCTTTTTAAAAATTTTTGTTGAAGAACTAAGACTCACGGTTGATGCAATTAAGACTTAATACTGTATTTGAGAAAATAATCTCTATTATCAATTAATAATCTACCTCACTTAATCACTCTTGGTATTTTTCTTTTTCCACTAGAGCACAAAGATGCCACCCTCACAGTGTTCCCAGGCACATCAATAAAGAGCTGGATAAGAAACAGAGCAGCCAGAGTTGGACTGGTGCCCATAAAGGATGCTGATGTCACAAGTGGTGGCCTAACCTGTTGAGATAAACCATCTCCGGGAAGTCTAACTCCTGAGGAATATCAGTCATTTTTGAGGAGGAAAGCCACATTTGGCTCACTTATACTTTCCTCAACTTAAAAAGAGTCACATTTGAATCTAAAGATATAAAGATATAAAAACATTACACTCACTCCAGTGTTGTGACACAGCAGGCAAAACCACAGCGTGTGTCTCTCTAGAAGTACCAGTTCAACCTAAGCTACTTGGCTTCCAATCCAGCTTCCTGCTAATATACCTGAGAAAGCAGCAGATCACAGTCCGTGAACTTGGGTCCTTATTATCTCAGTGGGAGACCAGGATGTAAACTATCACTTATATATCATCTTCTTTTACAAATGCACATTAGGGCAGGCATTCTAACTGTGGTTAAGACTGCCATTTGGGGATGCCTAGACCCCATGCTGGAGCGCCTGGGTTCCAGCAACACCTCTGCTCTCTGGAGGGACGTTGGTTGGTGGCTCAAGCACTGGGTCCCTGCCACCCACACCACACACAGGAAATTGAGCCTGAGGCGTCACCTCCCAGCTAACTGAGGTAAGCAAGTTGAATAGTAAGCCAGTTCATGAAAGATTTCTTTCTCTCCCTCTCCCTCTCTTTGTATTTCTGTATCTTCATTTCCCTCTCTCTTTGCCTTTCAAATAAAAATCTGAAAGGCAGAGAACAATTGCACTGTAGCTACCATGTCCAAGGAGCTTTTAATTCAAAATCTCCCTCAGCTGTGTCCCGACTTATAAACCTCCAGCAGAGCAAGTTTCCAGTCTCACAGAGACTGCCACAAGTACCAAGCACTTCCTTATGAATCATATTTAAAGTACTGAAGCTTGTGCAAATTTACTTGAAAACAAATACTTGAACATTATCCCCATAATAACCTCACTTCTACACACTTGCACTACACCATGCTTTTGTGGATCATAACACATTCTTACAAATGCACATCACCTATATCTTTCGTTATCTATAACTGAGATTTTTGATTTTACTGAAGCTGACAATGTACAGATTGTACATTTCAATCTGTACAAAATTCTTAATATATAACTGAAAACCTAAAAAGCCACGAAATGAGGTCCAGCGTGATAGCCTATTGGCTAAATCCTAACCTTGCATGTGCTGGGGTCCCATATAGGTGCCAGTTAATGTTCTGGCTGATTTGCTTCCCATCCAGCTCCCTGCTTGTAGCCTGGGAAAGCTGCTGAGGACAGCCCAAAGCCTTGGGACCCTGCACCCGCATAGGGGACCCAGAAGAGCTCTGGCTCCTGGCTTTGGATCAGCTCACTCCAGCCACTGAGGCCACCTGGGGAGCAAACCAGCAAATGGTCTTTCTCTCTGTATCTACTTTTCTCTTACATCTGCTCTTCAATAGAAATAAATATATTTTTTTAAAGCCATAAAATGTCATTCTTTCTAGAAGTTATCACAGGGGACAGCATGGTAGTACCACAAGCTAATCCTCCACCTGACGTACCAGCAGCCCTTATCAGTGCCAGTATTAGCCCTGGCTGCTCCCCTTCTAATCCAGCTCCCTGGTTAGAGACTGGAAACGCAGCGAGCATTGCCCAAGGCCTGGGTCTCCCATGTAGGTACCAAGAAGGAACACCTGTCCCCTGGCTTCAGCTTAGGTCAGCTGAAGCTATTGCAGTAATGTTGGGAGAGAACCAGTGGATGGAAAAAGATGAATCTCTCTCTCTCACTCTCACAAACTTTCAAGTAAAAATAAATACATCTTAAAAATAAATAAAGAAAAAATGATTACAGGGTTAGCAGTATGGCATCCCATATGGCAACCAATCCAAGGCTCAGCTACCCCACTTCCCAATCCAGGTTCCTGTTAATGCACCTGTGAAGAGTGAAGCCCGTGCATTTACACAGGAGACCTGGAAGAAGCTCCTGGCCACTGACTTCAGCCTGGCCCACCCATGGCCACTGCAGCCATTTGGGGAGTGAACCACTGGATGGAAGACCTCTGCATGTGTGTGTCTACTGTCGTCTCTGTTAACTTTGACTTTCAAATAAACACAGAGAATATTCAGGCTCTGGTACAATAGCCTAATGATTAATGTCCTCGCCTTGCATGTACCGGGATCCCATAAAGGCACTGGTTTATGTACCAGTGGCCCCGCTTTTCATCCAGCTCCCTGCTTGTGGCCTGGGAAAGCAGTCGAGGACGGCCCAAAGCCTTGGGACCCTGCACCCACGTGGGAGACCCAGAAGAGGTGTGAATCAACAGACGGAAGATCTTCCTCTCTGTAAATCCAATCTTTCCATAAAATTAAGTAAATCTTTAAGAAAAGTTATTCCATGGATTTTCCAGCCTCAAACCTGAAGGCAACTAACTCTTCCTTTCAGAAAGTACCAATATACTCAAATCATAAACTGCCACATAAATCTCACAAATTTTAATTGGAAAGTCAGATTTACAGAGAGAAGTAGAGACAGAAAGAACTTCCATCCGCTAATTCACTCCCCAAGTGATCAGAACAGCCAGAGCTGAGCCAATCTGAAGCCATGAGTCTGGAGCTTCTTTTGGGTCTCCCATGAGGGTCCCAAGGCTTTGGGCCATCCTTTACTGCTTTCCCAGGCCACAAGCAAGGAGCTGGATGGAAAGTGGAGCAGCCAGGACTTGAACCGGTGCCCATAAGGAATCCTGCCACTTGCCACAGTGAGGATTAGCTAATTGAGCCATTTCAATCTTTAACATTACTTTAGCAAAACCGGACTACCACAAAACAACATGTTATAAAGTGCATACTATTCTGACCAAACAACAAGGAGTAATTTTCTGTAGGAAACAATTCTACTTGAAAAACATGGGAGAACCAAAAATATTCAAAACAGATTAAATGCAAAACTTTTTATTCAAGCATCCATTTAGTAACACGTTACATCCTAAGATGCAAAACTTCTCCCTACCATGGAATGTTAGAACACCTAACACAGCCAGCCTCCCATAATTCAGTATCATGTCATTTTCTGGTATACAAAAACAACCACCCACCGCTTCTTGGTCTTTCGGTTAAGATCAAGTGCAGTAAAAACAAACAGCCAGCAAATGGTTTCACCTCTTTGAAAATATCATTTTCACTTAAAATGAGACAAGATGGGGCTTTCTTCCTTGGTAAATGTTTCTTTCGTGTTTTTAGGATTTATTTCTTCTCATCTGAAAGGCAGATTGTATAGACAGCACAAAGACTGAGAGGTCTTTCCATCCACTGGTTCACTCCCTACAATGCTGCAATGGCCAGAGCTGAGCTAATCCAAAGCCAGCAACCAGGAGCTTCTTTCAGGGGTCCCACACAGGTGGGAATAGGGCCATTCTCTGTTACTTTACTAGACCAAAAGCAAAGGGTTGGATTGAAAGGGGAGCAGCTAAGACACAAACTGGCACCCATACAGAATGCTGGTGCCATTTATTTTTATTGGAAAGTCAGAACTACAGAGAGGAGGAGCAGACAGACAAAAAGATCCCCCATCTGCCAGTTCACTCCCCAAGTGGCCACAATGAACAGAGCTGAGCCAATACAAAGCCAGGAGCCAGGAGCCAGGAGCCAGTACCCTCCTCCAGGTCTCCCACACAGGTGCAGGGTCCCAAGGCTGTCCCTTTTTCAGGTCATAAGCAAGGAGCTGGATGGAAAATGGAGCAGCCAGGACATGAACTGGCGTCCACATGGGATCACAGTGTGAGCAAAGCAAGGACTTTAGCCACAAAGCTATCATGCCGGGTCCCCGTTCTTAATTATTTCTAAAGCTACTACACAAAGTATACTTATGGAAAACTTGATTAAAAATAGCCTTCTAGAGAATAAGAGAAGAGAGACAGGGACGAGAGAGAAGACATGGCACTGGACAGTAATCAAGCCTGTGGCTTTTCCTCTGCATTATCACAGCCTGGCTGTGCCTCATTTCTAGTTTTCCTTTTGCTGTTCCTCTCCTTTTGCACGTTTTTGTCTGCCATGTTATCTTTTCTGGTCGCCCTGTTGGGCTTTGTTTCCACCTTTGCAGTGACAAGATAACCAACCATCTTGCCCTCACCTCCTGGGATCTCCCTTCATCACCTCTCTGTGGTTAATCTGACCTTCCTCTTAAGCACTGTGGCAGTTCCAAGGTACAGACTGCTAGGACCTGCTTTTTATTTCAATTTTTATTTATTTTTATTTAATTTGAAAGGCAGGGCACAGAGATTTTCTATTCACTGGTTCACTCTCCCAAAGGCTGGGTCAGGGCAAAGTCAGGAGCCCCAAAGTGAACGCAGCTTTTTCACCCAGCTGGCAGGAAGCTAAGTCTCTGTGCTGTCACGTGACACTCTCAGGGTGCACATCAGCTGGAAAGCTGCATGCAAAGCCTTGTAGACAGGATTCTGACACTCTGCATGCAGGCACCCCAAGTGACAAGTTGCTGCGCCTAACAGCTCTCAGCTGCAGGCTTTGAAAATCGAATATCCACAACAGAACACCTTTTCTTGAACATCACCTGTTTTCCTAGAACGAAAATGTATTTATGCTGTCCTTATATCCTTATATCCTACACTGTTCCCTTCAAAGCTCCTAATTTGAAGAGAAAGAATGCTCCATCCCTTCTGTATCTGGGATTATTTCCTTTATGGGGCACTTCATTCTTGGACAAAGTTTTCTTATGCTGGGTTAAAAACCCCTACAAAACTTCTCAATGTGCTTTGGAGAATCAACGAGCCCCCTTAAATTTCAGAAAATTTGAACACTGAAATTCATTATAGCATATACATTCTCCCAGGCAAAGACAGGGTACCCTAAAAGACCTGCAAGTCCAACACAATGAAGGACCACTCAAGACTGAACTGAACCTACCACTGATGATCTGACTCAGACCAGTAAGGCAGATTCTTAACTCTCCCCTACTCAGTGCCTACCTACTTAATGCTAACCAAATGAATAGAGATAAGGTGCTTTCTGTATGTCAGACACCATGTAGTAGACACATTCATTTAATTCCTCACCAACTCTGTGAAATAGCTGTTAATTCTACTTAACAGATAAGGCAACCAAAGCACAAAGGAAGGCATCTGCAGATCACACAACTGGCTGAAAACTGTGAAACTTCTCAAAAGGAACATGGCTATTTGCTTGCATAAACAGTTCCTATATTCGTCTTCTCTACTACGTCTTTCTCCTTAAACCTCTTAGAAAAGGAAATGATCGGGCCCGCCTGCGTGGCCTAGCAGCTACAGTCCTCACCTTGAACACACCAGGATCCCATATGGACGCCGGTTCTAATCCCGGCTGCTCCACTTCCCATCCAGCTCCCTGCTTGTGGCCTGGGAAAGCAGTTAAGGAGGACGGCCCAAAGCTTTGGAACCCTGCTCCTGTGTGGGAGCCGAGTCTCCTGGCTTCGGATCGGCATAGCATCAGCCATTGCGCTCACTTGGGGAATGAATCATTGGACGGAAGATCTTCCTCTCTGTCTCTCGTCCTCTCTGTATATCTGACTTTCCAATAAATAAATAAATCTAAAAATAAAAAAAAAAGAAAAAGAAAAGAAAAAGAAATGATCTATTGTCGAAGACTCATTTCTGACACCTGTGTCATGGTGTATCAGGTTAAGCCTAAGTCTAAGTCTATAGTGCAGAATGCAAGTTTGACTCTGGGCTGCTTTAGTTCCAATTCAGCTCCCTCATTATGGGCATGGTTCAAGTCCTTGGGCCCCTGCACCCACTTGAGACCAGAGGGAGGGATTCTCAGCTTCCTATCAGCTCACCCCCAACCAATGCAGCTCCTGGGGAGTAAATCAATGGATGGAGGATACTGCTCTCTCTCCTCTCTGTAACCATAAACCTTCAAATACAAATAAATCAAGGGCCCAGCACAATAAGCGTAGTGGTTAAAGTCCTTGCCTTGCGCACAATGGGATCCCATATGGGTGCAGGTTCTAATCCCAGCAGCCCCACTTCCCATCCAGCTCCCTGCCTGTTGCCTGAGGAAAGCAGTCGAAGACAGCCCAAAGCTTTAGAACCCTGCACCCACGTGGGAGACCCGGAAGAGGCTCCTGGCTCCCAGCTTCAGATTATCTCAGCTCCAGCCTCTCTGTATATCTGCCTTTCCAATAAAAATGAGTAACTCTTTAAAAGTACATAAATAAATAAAGTCAAATATATAGAGAGAAGGAGAGACAGAGAGAAAAATCTATCTGCTTATTTCACTCCCCAAGGGGCTGCAATGGCCTGAGCTGTGCCAATCCAAAGCCAAGAGCCCAGAGCCTCTTCTGGGTCTCCAACACGGGTGCAGGGTCCCAAGGCTTCAGGCCATCCCTGACTGCTTTCCCAGGACACAAGCAGGGAGCTGGATGGGACATGGAGCTGGGATATGAATCAGCATCAATATGGGATCCTGGCATATGCAAGGTGAGGACTTTAACCACTAGGTTACCGTGCCAGTGGGACCCACATGTGATTATTACATAAATGCAATATCTGGTTCCTCAACTCTATCCTTTTTTCTTTTTTCCTTTCTTTGTTATATTTTTTACAATCTTTACATAGTTAATTAGGGTAAAAAGGTTCAAGGGCTATAGGAAAGTGGGTAAGACTATTGTTTCCATATTGTTTCCTTCATGTTTAAAGGGGGATATTAAGGGAGAAGACCCACCCCAGCCTCAACTCCATCCTAAGAAGAATCACTAAAGTGTGTTTGCACTCTTCAGGATTCCCTTAAATTTCCTTTGCACTTGTGCAATCTTTTATTATAGAATTTATCATTCTACATAACAGTTTGTTCTGAACTATAAGAAACTAAATATAGGACCCAGCATGACAGCCTAGTGGCTAAATCCTCACCTTGCATCTGCCAGGATACATAAGGGCACTGGTTCATGTCCCGACAGCTCCACTTTCCATCCAGCTCCCTGCTTGTGGCCTGGGAAAGCAATTGAGGATGGCCCAAAGCCTTGGAACCCTGCACCCATGTGGGAAACCTAGTAGAGGTCCCGAGCTTCTGGCTGGGGATCAGCTCAGCTCCAACAATTGCAGCCATTTGGGGAGTGAATCAGTGGACATGAGATCTTCCTCTCTGTCTCTCCTCTCTGTGTATCTGACTTTGCAATAAAAATAAATCTTTAAAGAGAGAGAGAGAGAGACTGACAGTCATGGATCAGGTATCAGCTCATTTAGAACGTTTCAGTGCCTATTAACTGCCAGGGACTTGAAACCACAGTTTCCACATATCTTATTTCTTGAAAACATAAAGAACTTCTATCATAAAAACTACAAATTTACATTAGAAAGTATGAATACTAATTACAATATCAATACTACAAATCTTTTATTAAATGTATCTACTCTGATGCAGTAGAGCCTTGTGTTACTTCATCTAAGTATGATCATGAGAGGAAGGCTCTCACAAATATGGAGAAGCACCAGCAACCGGCTGCATGGCCTTCGTTTACAGATCCCCATAATATCACTACTATGTCCAACTCTTCTAAGACAATAATGCTCAGGTGGCTTTCTAATAAGAGTAACTGTTTTCTGAAAAGAAAAGAAAGTGGTCCAGGATGTAGATAGTTGACTCAGCAGCTGGTGGGGTGGTAAAACAACCTAATCCTCCAAGATGCAGTGCCAACATCCTAAATGGGCAAGTTTTCATTCCAGCTACTCCACTTTCAATCGAACTCCCTGTTTAACACTGGGAAAGTAGCAAAAAATGGCTCAGTCCTTGGGCCACTGCGCCCAGTTGAGACTTGGAGGAAGCTCCTGGCTTTGAAAGAAGCTCCTAGCTCCTGGCTTTGGATCAGTTCAGCTCTGGCTGTAGTGGCCATTTGGAAAGTAAACCCAAATTTGGGTTTGAAGCTAATTTGGGATGGAAGATCTTTGTCACTCCTTCTCTTGGTAAATCTGATCTGCCTTTACAAAAAAAGCAAATAAATGTTAAAAAAATATATATATATATATGTGTGTGTGTGTGTGTGTATACACACAAAGCTCATGAACTATTCCAAATAACCAATAATTAAGTGGTCTTTGCAACTAAGGAAAACTTACTAGACAAGCATAAATTTTACAACTGCAATATGTACAATAGGAAGTTCCTATTTATACTCTTTAAGATTTTACTTATTTATAAGGAAAAGAAAGGGGGCCAGTGCAGTAGTTGATGGGTTACAGGGCCTCCTACAGGGTTCACATCCCATATGGGTGCCAACTGGAATCCGGACTGCTTCAGGCTGCTTCACTTCCAATCCAGCTCCCTGCAAGTGCATCTGGGAGAACAGCAGAGGCCCAGGGCTTGGGTCCCTGGCACCCACATGAAGACCCAGAAGACGTTCCTGGCTCCTGGTTTGGCCTGGCCTCTCTGTGACTCTGCTTTTCAAATAGTTTTTAAGATTTACTTAATCAGATATACAGAGGAGAGACAGAGAGGAAGATCCTCTTTCTGATGATTCACTCTCCAAAAGGCCACAATGGCTGGAGACAAGCCAATCCAGGAACCAGGAGCTTCTTCTGGGTCTCCCACACGGGTGCAGGGGTCCAAGGCCATAGGCCGTCCTCGACTGCTTTCCCAGGCCACAAGCAGGGAGCTGGATGGGAAGCGGGGCTGCCAGGATTAGAACCAGTGTCCATATAGGATCCTGGCATGTTCAAGGTGAGGACATCAGCCACTAAGCTACTGCTCCGGGCCTCAAATAAATGTTTTCAAAAGAAAGAAAGAGAGGACGAGAGAATTACATATTTTCCATTTGTTGGTTCATGCCCACATGGCCACAACGGCTGGTCAAGGCTATAGTCATGAGACCTTAGCTTCCCCCGGTTCTCCCACTTCGGTGTCAGGGTCTCAAGCTCTTTCCCAAGCTCATTAGCAGGGAGCTCAACTAGAAACAGATAAGCCAGGATTTGAATCAGCACTTCCATCCACCATGCCAGTGTTGCAAGACAGCTCCCTAGCCTACTGTAACATCATACCAGCCCTTCTATTTATACTTATACCCAAATTTTCAAACTCTACCTCTGGGGCCAGTGTTGCAGTACAGTAACTAAAGCCACAGCTTGCCAACACCAGCAGCCCAAATGGACCCCAGTTCAAGTTCTAGGTACTCCAGATCAAGTTCCCTGCTCAGTGGTCTAGCAAAGAGCAGCAGAAGATGGCCCCTGTCACTCAAGTTGGTGACCCCGATGAAGCTCTTGGCCCCTGGCTTCAACCTGACAGACACCTGGCCCAGCCCTGTCCACTGCAGAGAAATGGAACCAGGAAAGACAAGATCTCTGTCTCTTTCATTCCCTCTCCGTATCTCTGACTTCCCAAAAAAATCATCTTAACCAAACAATGCCTGTTTCATGTGTCAGAATGCCTGGGTTTGATAGCCAGCTCCTGGTCCTGAATCCACGGGTAGTCAGTGGTGATGGCTCAGGTAACTGAGCTCCTGCCACCCATCTGGGACACCTGGGACATCTGGAGGGTGAACAAGTGGGCATCCTCTTGCCCATTGTCTGATAAAAATTAAAATTAACAAACTCTGTCTCTAATATATTAATAGCTTCAATTCAAAATTCTTGACTTTAGGTACTGCATGCAATTTTCAAGTAATCATGGTTAATATTAAACACAGCTTACGTGACATTACAAGAAAAATTAGCTACCATTACAAAAGAAGAAAATGCTATATTAATTTTAGTTAGTTAGTAAAAATCCAAGCTCAGGGCCGAGTAGTGTGACGTAGCATGAAAAGCCACCACCTGTAACGCCAACATCCCACACAGGTGCCAGTTCTTGTCCTGGGCCCTGCACTTCCAATGCAGCTCCTTGCTAACATACCTGGGTAAAGCACTGGAGAATGGCCCAGATGTTTGGCCCCTGCACCCATACAGGAAATCCAGAGGGAAGGTCCTGCTTCCTGGCTCCCTGCTTCGGCCCGACCCAGTGCTGGGGAGTGAGTGAGCAGGTAAGACCTTCATCTCCCCCTCGGTAGCCCTTCCAAATCAATCTTTAACAACAACAACAAAATCCAAAGTGTAATGTACAAAGCATGTTTTTTGTGAAATCCAAAGACAGACATGCAAAATTCACTCTATCAAAAAGTCACAAAAAAATAAAGAAAAAAATAGCAAAAACATCATAAAGCATTATGTCTACCTTAACACAAGCCACTACACAAGCAATTGAAAAACCCTTATCTCTGCTCCACTGCACAAGCTATATTAGCTTGCGTTTCTTTGGTGGATTCTTTCCAATTCCATAAGCCAACCTACATTACATTGGTGACACATCAGTTTTACTTTAGGGTCTTCACCATGTAACTCCAGGGTCTTTTCGCCATGAATTCGAATACCAGAAAGACGCACAAGTGAAAAACCGTCTCTGCTTTCCATTTGATATCTTGATCCCAATCCCATGTTTCTAAAACTGATGCAGGACCCCTCCACTCTGCAGCACAGTTCTGGCTGCTCCACTTCAGGGTCAGCTTCCTGTGAATGCACACCGAGAGGCAGCAGCTGGCGGCCAGGCTGCTCCACTTCAGGGTCAGCTTCCTGCAAATGCACACCGAGAGGCAGCAGCTGGCGGCCCAAGCACCTGTCCTCCTGCCAGTCACTCAGACAGCCCCGAGGGAGCTGCTGGCTCCTGGCTTTGGCCTGGCCCGGCCCTGGCAGTTATGGTCCTCTGAGAAGCAAACAGGCACACGGAAGGCAACCTCTCACTCTATCACTCTCTTTGCCATTTAAGTAAATGAAAACTTTTTTTTTTTTAACAATACAAGTGATTCTATTCCTTTCAGAAGAAGCCCACTTTAAAAAAAAAAAAAAAAAGATTTACTTATTTTTACTGGAAAGGCAGATTTACAGAGGAAAGACCAGAGAGATCCTCCATCCGCTGGTTTGCAGCCTAAGATCCTCCATCTGCTGGTTTGCAGCCTAAGTGGTGGCAAAGGCCCCAGCTGAGCCGATGTGAAGCCAGGAGCTAGCAGCTTCTTCCAGTTTTCCCACATGTGCATAGAGGCCCAAGTACTTGGGCCTTCTCAAATGAACTACCAAGGAGCTGAATTACAACAGGGGCAGCAGAGACAAGCACTATAGCAGGTGGTGGCTTAACCAACAATACGCACTCTGTGGAAATTTTCAAACTTCTCAAAAGGCCACCTTTTTTCATTCACAATATGAGAGAAAATTTTAAACAATAAGGTGGTAAAAACTCTAATAAATCAACTTCTCTTCTGGTGCAGCCAGGAGCCACAGTCATACAAATGAGCTCATTACAACAAGAGGAGCGAGCTAGGGATGGGACAACACTTGGCTTCACTCTCTAGGGTAAAAATTCGAAAACACCTTCGGAAAAAGCAAGAACGGCCTTTCAAACAGTGAAAATACAAAGCAATCAAGTTAAAGCTAATTTCACCTGCTTCCAGTGATTGAAAAAGGGCAGGGAAGTCTTAAAACTCCACCTACCTTCTCTAAATTTCAGTTCATACATAAGTAGCAATAGCATTTTACATCCACATTATAAGTTGCATAATAAACAAACTCTAACTTTGTTCCCCCCACCAAAAAAACCCACCTAACCTATTACAGGTAATGCACACTTCGCACTTGTTGCCTTCCTGATTTGTCACAGCTGAGAAAGGGCTAGCAAAAAAATATGGGAGCAGGGTGAAAGCCCTGACTCATTTTCACAGTCAAGGCAAGGCAAGGTCAAGTCCACGCAGTCAGGAGCTTAGAAGGGTCCCACACCCCTGGCTGTGCCTCAGTTAACACTACCATTTTTTACTCCAAATCCCTAAACGTAACAACACGATTACTAAAAGAACACATCCGAGCCACAGAAACAGCGCATCCATAAACGTGCTGGCTTCCTCCACGTCCCAGCAAACCCCTCCACTGGCGACAGCTCCATGAGAAGGTCCGACAATGAAATGAGTAAGCAGCAAACGCCACCCTACAACTTGGAGAGACAGCCAAAGGAAGGGCCCACGGGAGAGCCCAGGGACTCCCTGGCGCTAGCAAGAATTTCTTAATTTACAGGCAAAAGTTGTCCTTTATCCGCTATGGTATTAAAAAAAATTTTTTTTTAAAAAGACCATTGTAGACACCTAAGGCACTGGGGTACGCTGGGAAACCAACGAAAAAATGCCTAGTCCTCCGCCGCGAGTTCGGGGGGTCAGCCAGGCAGGGCTCCCCCGCAGCTCTTCAGGGTCGGCCCCACGGAAGGCACCCCCAAACTTGCGCGGCTTCCACCTGCGCGAGGCGACGAGCGCACAGCAGGGTTTGTGTGCTCCGGGCAGTGCGGCTCCGGGGGTGGGGGGAGGGGGTGGAGGAAGAAGTCAAATGGCTTCCTAATCTATCATTAAACAAGAAAACACAGGGCTGGGATCCCGAAAAGTTCCAGGAACGCCAGCTGACAAAGGGAAGGCGCTCTCCTGCCTGCCGAGCCCCCTCGCCGGCCGCCGCCTCCCCTCCGCGCCCCCCGAGCCCACCCGGCCGCGGCGATTTGACAGCTCCGGAGTTTGCCGAGAGCGCGGACGGCTTTTGTAGTTTACACGAAATTCGTCCGAGGGGGAAAACACCTGGGCGTGCGTCGCTGTTTGTTTTTTAAATTAATCCTGTTAGGCCAAGACGAATCTCCCAGGCAATATCAACGCCACCCACCCACCCCGCAAAAAAAAAAAGAGAGAGAGAGAGAGAGAGAGAGAGAGAAGCCCGAAGGGGGAAAAAAAAAAAAAAAAAAAAGCAGCAGCAGCAGCGAGAAGGCCAAAGTAAAAAGTGGAGAGTGCGGGGCCGCCGCCCGGGCCGCCCCGCCCCCACCCCCGGGGCCGCGGGGCGCGGGGGGCCGCGGGCCGGGCGCCCGGTGACAGCTCGGGCCCGGCCTGGCGCCCTCCGCACTCAACTTACTTCTTTCTGGCTCTCTGGAAAGGGGAAGCGCCATCTTTGCGAGGCCGGCCCCGAGGTCTTTTGTCTGCGGCTGCGGGGCTCGGGGCCGGGACTCCGGGCTCCTCGGGGGGCGGTGGCGGCGGCTGCGGCTGCTGCACGCTCCGGTCCTCCTCCGACGACATCCTAGTCACCAGGAAAGACACATGGATCCGGGGCCTCCTCCTGGGGGGCGCCTCCCGCCGCCGCCGCAGCTGCTGCTGCTCGGGTTCCTCCTCCCCGGCTCAGCCTCTCGCATCGCCCGCAGCGCCGGCGGCGGAGGCGGCAGCGGCGGCGGCACCGGCGGCGGCGGCACCGGCAGGTACCGGGCGAGGCGGCAACATGGAGCGAGCAGGACACGCACTCACACACACATCGGCGCGGGCGCGCGCACCTCGGCGCGCAGGGGCCGGCGGGGGGCGGCGGGCGGGGCGGGCCGGCCGGGCCCGGCGGGCGGGCGGGGCGGGGCGGGGCGGCTGCGGGGCCGGGCGGGGCGCCGGCGGCTTGCGGGGCGGGGAGGCTGAGCCGGCCGCGAGGGGCTCCCCGCCCGCGCCCCTCCCCCAGGGCGCCCGCCGCGGGAGGAGGGGGGAAGGGAGGGGGCCGGCGCGGGGAGGGAGGGGGCCCGGCGGGGCGGCGCGGGGAGGGAGGGGGCCCGGCGGGGCGGCGTGGGGGTCCCGCCCCTCCCCCGCAGGCCCCGGCGGCGGCGGCGAAGTTTTGACAGCTGCTCCAGTTGTTGTTGTGGGTTCCGGGGTTGCGCGAGCGCCGGCCCCTCCGCCCCCTCCCTGCCTGGCCCTCTCTCTCTCTCTCTCTCTCTCTCTCTCTCTCTCTCTCTCTCTCTCTCTCACACTCGCTCTCCCGGGGCAGGGGAGGAGGAAGTTTTCTGCTTGTGTGTCGTGTACACCCCCACACCACACACACACACACACACACGACCGCGGCCCGCGCCAGGCCCTCGCCGGGGCTCCCCCGGGGCGACCCGCACCACAGACCTCTCCAACTCGCAGCCGTCTCGCCCGCCCCCACACACACACACACACGCACACGCACACACACGCACGGCCGCCCCGCCGGCCCCCGCCCCTTCCCCCCGCTCCCCGGCCCCTCACCCGCCCCTCGCGCGCCGCCGCTGCCACTCACGGGGCCCGCTCCGCGCACGCGCCGCTCCCCTCCGCCCGCGGACGCGCCGCCGCCGCCGCTGACCTCACCGCCCCTCCCCCCGCCCGGGGCTCCCTCCGCGCCCCTCCCCCGCCCCTCCCGCTCTGACGCGGCGGCCGGCCGAGCCCGCGGCTGCTCCGGCTCCGGCTCCGGCTCCGGCTCGGGAGAGAGGCAAGCTGTGGACAAAGAGATCCGGAATCGGGATCCGGGCGACGGAGGCCCCGGGGAAGCTGTGGAGACACACACGCACACACACACACACACCCCAAAAACGTCCCCCGAGAGCGAGCCCGGCGTGCCTCGGGGCGCCCCGGCACAGCCGCCGTCGCCCATCCGCCCTCCCTGCGAGCGTGTGGAGACCCGGGCAGAGGACGCCGCTCGCGCTGTGGAGGAAAAGCAATGGAGTTCAACTTCGTGATAGTCCAATTCCAGTTGTAGTTTCGTTATTATAACGTCATTGTAAATAGTAATCATAAACCGGGACGGCTTCATATAAAGCTGTAAGACAAAGAACCTTGACATTTTGAGGAATAAAATGCTTCACGACAGCCCAACAACTAGATTTTAATTCAGCCTGTGGTGATGAAGAGACAAAAAAAAAAAAATCCGAGTATTTCTCAGCCACCTCTTACAGGACTTTAAAAAAAAAGTGAAAGAAAAATGGGGCTAGAATAAGCCAGAAATAAATACAGGGTTTTTTTTTTTTTTCAGAAGAGCAGTTACAAATATGGGATTCCAGAAGCTTTTCTTACGCCAACAGAAAAGCCTGGCTGTGCTGTGCTCACCCTCGCTTACTATCCGCCGTTACTACGGCAGTGAGCAACGCCGAGACTTGAGGGGCGGAGGGCTGTATTAAACCACCTCCGGCAGGGGCAGGGCGAACCCTCCTTTACACGGGGCAGCCTGGTGATGCCAGCGCATTTTCGTGGGGCTCACCTACCCGCCCTACAACCGGGATGTTAACTTTGAACTGCCATTCCTATTTGGGCAACATAGACACAATCTGATTTCCTGCAGGCTCTTCTGAAAACACGGTTTTCTACAATGAGGACTCAGATAGCCACGCGAATTCCTTCGGGGTGAATTCCTGCTTTTTCAAGTTTATCAAATTCACACCCAGAAGGAAGTTTGGGACTGAGGAGCAGGCAGCTGGAATGGTAAATGCAAATTCCAACTGAAAAGAACCTACTACACATAGGAATGGGTCTAACTGAAGCTTATTCCTAAGTACAAACAAGAATACTCACCTTTCTTCATTTTATTCTGCCTGTTACACCTTAAATATATACAATTTCAGATTGGATGGCTGATCCAAAGGTTTATTGGTGTTGATTGCTGAAATTAGAATATTCCTTTGCACTAGGGGTTTCAAATAAGTATAAACTTATACACCAAGGCAGCTTACTTCAATACACTTCCTTAGCGCTTCCAGAAATCTGTCCGTGTGTCTATGCAAATTGCAAGTCACGCTGGTTGGAAATTTAAAAGAAAAGGGGGGACTCTGAGGAGAAAAGTGGGTGGGGTGAAAGGAGGCGTGGCGGCGGTGTGCAGGCAGGTTTTGGGAAAGAAGAAATATGGCACAGACCAGCAAGCCTGGCCACTATGAGCAAGGATTGGTGTGATTGCTCGTTGGTGTGAAGTTAACCTAGGCGGAAAAAATATACCCTATGATGCTGAGAAAAGATGTAAGGAATACTTCTTCCATTTGAAAGTCTTCCAGAGGTTTTTCCATCACAAAAATCACACAGCTCTGAGACCACAGTGGCAAAGATCCAGGCGATAGGTAGCTGAGAGGCCTCAAAATCATGAAATCAGACATCAGCATGTGGAAAAAGGACCAAATATAATTTTTAGGGCCTGGTGTGGTAGCCTAGCAGCTAAAGTCCTTGCCTTGCATGCCGGGATCTCATATGGGTGCCAGTTCTAATCCCAGCAGCCCTGTTTCCCATCTAGCTCACTTCTTGTGGACTGGGAAAGCAGTAGAGGACAGCCCAAAGCCTTGGACCCTGCATGCCCATGAGATACCAAGAAGAAGCTCCTGGCTTCAGATCAGCACAGCTCCAGCCATTGTGGCCTCTTGGGGAATGAATCATTGGACAGAGGATCTTCCTCGCTGTCTCTCCTCTCCTCTGTATATCTGACTTTTCAACTAAAAAAAATAATCAAAAATATATACAATTTTTGGGCCCGACGCCATGGCCTAGCGCCTAAAGTCCTCACCTTGAATGCACCAGGATACCATATGGGTGCTGGTCCTAATCCCAGCAGCCCTGCTTGCCATCCAGCTCCCTGCTTGAGGCCTGGGAAAGCAGTCAAGGATGGCCTAAAGCCTTGGAACCCTGCACCCATGTGGGAGACCTGGAAGAAGTTCCTGGTTACTGATTTCGGATTGGCACAGCACTGGCCATTGCAGTCACTTGGGGAGTGAATCATCAGGCGGAGGAGGGTCATATGTCCCAATGGTTGCATCTACAACTTAGAAAGTAATGGTGGTTATTATTATTATTATTATTATTATTATTATTATTATTATTATTGGAAAGTCAGAGTCACAGAGAAAAAGAGAGAGGCAAAGATCTTCCAACCACTGGTTTACTCCCCAAGTGGCCACAACAGCCATTGCTGAGCCTATCCAAAGCCAGGAGCCAGGAACTTCCTCCAGGACTCACGCACGGGTGTAGGGTCCCAAGGCTTTGGGCCATCCTCTACTGCTTTCTCAGACCACTGGCAGAGAATACACACAGGCACCTATGTGGGATCCTGGCCCATGCAAGGTGAGGACTTTAGTCCTAGGCTACCGTGCTGGACCCTATTATTATTATTTTTTAAAGATGTATGTTTTTTGTTTTTAAGATTTTTTTTTTATTGGAAAGGTGGATATACAGAGAGGAGGAAAGACAAAGAGGAAGATCTTCCATCCGATGGTTCACTCCCCAAGGGGCTGCCACAGCCATTGCTGAGCTAATCCAAAGCCAGGAGCCAGGAGCTTCCTCCAGGTCTCCCATCCAGGTGCAGGGTTCCAAAGCTTTGGGCTGTCTTTGACTACTTTCCCAGACCACAGGCAGGGAGCTGAATGGGAAGCAGGACTGCCAGGTTTAGAACTTGCAACCATATGGGATCTTGGCACATTCAAGGTGAGGACTTTAACCACTACGCTATCGTGCCTAGCCCAAGATATATGTATTTTCATTGGAAAGTCAGATTTACAGAAAGAAGGAGAGACA
Organism: Ochotona curzoniae; assembly: GCF_017591425.1. Taxonomy (NCBI): domain Eukaryota; kingdom Metazoa; phylum Chordata; class Mammalia; order Lagomorpha; family Ochotonidae; genus Ochotona; species Ochotona curzoniae. The sequence continues at coordinate 19,270,952 of NW_024467095.1, read as the reverse complement.
CAAACATCTTCTATCATCTGGTTCACTCCCCAAATGGCCACAACAGCTATAGTTGAGCTGATTCGAAGCCAGGAGCCAGCAGCTTCTTCTGGGTTTCCCATGCCGGTGCAGGTCCTAAAGCTTTGGGCTGTCCTTTGCTGCTTTCCAGGCCACAATCAGGGAGCTGGATGGGCAGTGGAGCAGCCAAAGCACAGACTGGCACCCATATGTGATGCCAGCACTGACAAGTGGATGATTCTCCAGGTGAATCATCGTGCCAGCCCCCTAGGCACCCTATTATTCAACAGTAGCTGAATAAATTGTTGTACAATAAGTGAAATATGCATGAAAACATATTAGATGTTTAAAAAAATAATAATTTGTGCCCGGCATGAATGTGGCCTGGGAATGCAGTCGAGGATGGCCCAAAGCCTTGGGAGAACCGCGTGGGAGACCAGGAAGACGCTCCTGGCTTCGGATTGGCTCAGCTCTAGCCATTGCAGCCGCTTAGGGAGTGAATCATGGGACGGAAGATCTTCCTCTCTGTCTCTCCCCCTCTCTGTATATTCACCTTTCTAATAAAAATAAATGAATAAATAAAAGAATTCTTTTACAGGGATAATTGTTTTTAAAAAATGTATCCTTACAATGTATATGCATACTTTACGTTTCTGTATAGTTTGTGACATTTTACATTTCTGTAAGTGTGCAAATTGTCTTTGCTTCCATAAGTGACATTCATTAGAATACATGGGCGCATGGTGCAGCTGTTTAGACACCATTTGGGATCCCCACATGCCATATTAGGAATGCCTGGTTCAAGTCTAGTCCTGGCTCCTTGCGTTCTGATCCAGCTTCCTGCCCATCTACACCCTGGGAGACAGGAGTGACGGCTGAACTACCTGGGTTGCTGCCACCCACTTGGGAGAGACCCAAACTGAGCAGGAATTAGGGAGTGAAGAAACCGATGAAATGTTTCTTTCTCTTTCTTTCTCCCTGCCTTTCATATAAAATGAAAATAATCAATTTTTAAAGACAGTCACAAAAATAAAGATAGCAAAACATATTGAGGTGTACTGCAAAGAGTAGGCATCATGGGTATTTGATAAAGCCACCACTTGTGGCATCCGAAGTGTGGAGTAGGCCTTGGCTGCTCTGCTTCCAATCCAGCTCCCTACTAATGTGCCTGGAAGGCAGCAGTACCGGCCCCGCCACCACGTGGGAGACCTGGACGGAGCTGCTGGCTTTAGCCCGGCTGAGACTTGGCCTTTGAGGCTAACTGGGACTTGAGCCAGTGGATACAACATCTCTACCCTATTCCTCCTCCCTCCCCCTACTGCCTTTTAAATAAATAAACATTTAAACTAAACATTGCAAAGAAGAAGACAAAACAAAGCACAGACATTCTTTCTTAATTTTCCCTAAAACAAAAAGTACCTGGTGACTTCATAAGGAATTTTTTTAAAGGTTTATTTATTTCATTTGAAAGTCAGAACTGGGCCCGGCGCCATGGCCTAGCAGCTAAAGTAGTTGCCTTGAAAGCGCCAGAATCCCATATGGGTGCCACTTTCCACCCAGCTCCCTGCTTGTGGCCTGGGAAAGCAGTTGAGGACGGCCCAAAGCCTTGGGACCCTGCATCCGCGTTGGAGACCCGGAAGTAGATTATCTGGGTTCCCAGCTTCGAATTGGCGCAGTGCCAGCCGTTGCGGTCACTTAGGGCGTGAATCATCAGATGGAAGATCTTCCTCTCTGTCTCTCCTCCTCTCTGTATATCTGACTTTGTAATAATAATAAATAAATCTTAAAAAAGAAAGAAAGTTACAGAGAGAAAGAGAAAGATCTTCCACCGACTGGTTCCCTCCTTAAATGGCTGCAATGGCTGAGGCTGGGCCAGTCCAAAGCCGGGAGCTCCATCCAGTCCTCTGCATGGGTGGCAGGCATCCAGCAGATGTGCCATCTTCTAGTCCTTTCCCCAGGCTATTAGCAGGAAACTGGATCAGAAGTACAGTGGGCAGGACTCTAACCTGGGGCCTCAGGTAGAGGGTTAACCTATTCTGCGTTTGCACTGCCCCTGTCAGCGACTTTAACTACGTAGGCATTGCTACCTAATTTTCTTCTTATCATCCCGAGTTTAAAGGAGTGTCCCCCTCGTACTGGACAACCAGAGCTGATTTTTGCTGGCAGTCAGGGCCTGCCCATGGCTAAACATCCTCTGTGACCTCATTCCCCAGCACGGATTCCATTTGCCACTTTGTGACTTCATCAGCTAAAGATCTTGCTTGCTACCAAGTTCGGAAGCTCCAGAAGCCCAGTTCCTCTGCAGAATCAACTTGGGGGCTGGTTCTGGGCCTGAGCTCTCCTCAGGAGCCCCTTGGAGCTAAGCCAGCGTGCCTACTCCAGACTGGCTTCTTCAGACTGCTGGGTTCCTTGTTTCTGCTGACACCACTCCCCCTGTTGCCACTGCCAGAGCACCTCGGCAACCCACACACTCCCTCCCCCTCTGGTAGCCATGGACCAGAGAGCCCCACCAACCCTGGAACTGCCCCAACGCCTGGAGCTGGGCCCCAAGAAATGCTCAGGAAGTGCCCGAGAGGAAGCCCGGTACCAGCTGAGCAGCACGGCTGCAGTCCAGACCCTGGCCAGGATCATCCGGCCTTGCTACGGCCCCTGTGGCCGGCAGAAGTTCCTGGTGACCGTCAGCGGAGAGACACTGTGCACAGGCTATGCCGCAGCAATCCTCAGGGCTTTACAGCTGGAACACCCGGTGGCCCTGTTCCTCCGGGATGCAGCCCAGGCCCAGGCAGAGGGCAGTGGGGACGGCACGGCCTTCCTGGTCCTGTTGACAGAAGCCTTGCTGGAGCAGGCTGAAGACCTGCTCAAGGCTGGCCTGCCTCGCGCCCAGCTCCGGGAGGCCTACGCCACAGCCTCAGCAGAGGTCTTGGCCTCTCTGCCTTCTCTAGCCATCCGATCTCTGGGGCCCTTGGAAGATCCTTCTTGGGCCCTCTATTCTGTAATGAATACCCACACTGTGAGCCACATAGAGTTCCTGACCAAGCTGGTGGCCCATGCATGCTGGGCTAGCAAGGAGTTGGACGGCAGCTTCAAGCCCGAGCGTGTTGGGGTATGCGTCCTGCATGGAGGGGCACTGGAGGATTCCTGTCTAGTCCCGGGTCTCGCGATATCTGGGAAACCCTGTGGCCAAATGACTGTGCTGTTAACCGGGGCCAGGGTGGCTCTCTTCATTTGCCCCTTTGGTCCTGCCAGTCCTAATGCCCCAGCAACTGCCCGGCTTTCCAGTTCTGAGGACCTAGTTAACTTTAGTGACGGAAGTGAACGACTAATACAAGAGCAAGTTTCTCAGCTGGCCGCTGTCGGTATTAACGTGGTGGTGGTATGGGGAGAAATTGATGACAGGACCCTCACAACAGCTGACAAGTACGGCATCATGGTGATTCAAGCCACGTCTCGGAGGGAGATGGTTTATCTGAGCGAGGTGCTGGACACACCTTTGCAAACTCGTTTGATTCCTCCTTTGAAGCCAGGCAAGTGCCAGAAGGTTTACAGACAGGAGCTGGGAGAAGGTTTGGCTGCGGTGTTTGAATGGGACAGTCCAGGCACACCTGCCCTCACCTTGGTCCTCAGGGGGGCCACAACAGAGGGGCTCCAAGGTGCACAGCAGGCTGCCTACCATGGCATTGATGCCTACTTCCAGCTGTGCCAAGATCCCAGACTGATTCCAGGAGCCGGGGCCACGGAGATGGCTCTGGCTAAAATGCTCACAGATAAGGGAAGACACTTGGAAGGGCCAAGCGGTCCCGTATTCCTCGCATTTGCTCAGGCCCTGCGGTCTCTTCCCAAAACCCTGGCTGAGAACGCCGGCTTGGCTGTCTCAGACGTGATGGCTAAAATGAGTGGAGTTCACCAAGTTGGGAACTTCCTGATTGGAGTGGGAACTGAGGGGATAATAAATGTGGCCCAGGAAGGGATATGGGACTCCCTCATGGCCAAAGCCCAAGGACTTCGGGCAGTAGCTGAGGTGGTGCTGCAGCTCGTGACTGTAGATCAAATTGTAATGGCCAAGCACAGTCCCACGCAGCAGCGGAGCTCAGATTCTGACACGAAGACGCCAAAGGAACGCCTATCTTCTATGCAAAAAAAGAATCCTTGAAATGTACAAGGAACATCAGTCTCAATAAAAGGGGGCACACACCAAGCAGGGCAGTCTCCTCTGAAGTTCATGCTTGCCTTGCATACAACCTCCATCTCCAGGACTGTTGGTCTGTTCCTTCAGATACAACCACATGCAGAAATAGGACAGTTCCTTGACTGGCTTACTGCCTTCCAAGTTTTGACTTTTTCAATTCCTGTTCCTCTCCATTAGAGTTTGTTCCTTTCCTACAATAAGAGCAGGATTCAATTCTAACAAGATTTTTAAATTGGGTACCTGTACTTTGATGATGCACACACATACTCTCCAGCAATTGCTTTGCAACTCTTTGAGCATTTCCTGCACACTATTCAAACAGAATATGAATTTACGTCTAGGTGTCACTTTAGCATTCCGAAAACTAGCAGTTCCGGCTTACACTCATCTCAGGTGTGACTATTTGAAAAAGAAAAGAGAATATCATTTTAAGATTAAATAAATAAATAAAGGAGCTGCTGGTTGGAAGCAATCTAAGTTTTTAAAGGCTTCCTTGGCATAGGTAACAGAAAAACTCCCACTTTATGACAGTTCTGGGCCTTGGAGAGGAGAGCTGCATGGCGGGGTGGGAGCACGGAGGAGTGGGAGGGGAGGACTGCAGAGCGAGCAGGGCATCCGAGCAGGGCTTAGTAGGCTTAGCTCATGAGTGGAAATTCAAAAAATTCGTGGAAAATGAAAATCAGGAAAATTAACCATGGATTTCAATTTTTTTTTTTTTTTTTTTTTTGGTATGAAGACAAACTTACCTTAAGAAGATTTACTTTTTTTTTTTTTTTTTTTTGGCTATTTGCAAGCTAAAGTGCAGAGAGAGCAATTTCCCATCTGCTGGCTCACTCCTCAAACGACCACAGCAGCCAGTCTCAGGCCAGAGGCAGCAACCTGGAACTCCATTCGGGGGCCATCATCTACTGCCTCCCAGGAACTGGCAGGAATGCTATTGTCCCAAGCAGTGGCTTAACCGACTGAGCCAAATGCCTGCCCCAAACTCATCTATAAATTGTATTTTTGAGGCCACAGTTTTGGTACAGTGGGTTAAGCTGCTCCCTGCAAGCTGGCATTCCATATGGATGCTAGTTCCAGTTCTGGATGTTTCACTTTTAATTCAGTTCCCTGCAGTGTCTGGGAAAGCAAAGGTAGATGTCAAAATACCTGGGCCCTGCCACCCATGTGGGAGACGTGGGTAGGATTCAGGCTTCCAGCTTCAGCCTGGCTCAATCTCAGCTGTTTCAGACAATTGAGGAGTTGAACCAATGAATGAAAGGTTTTCTTTTTCCTTTCTTTTTTCTTTTCTTTCTTTTTCTTCTTTCTTCCCTCCCTCCCTTCTTTTTTTTCCTCCTTCCCTCCCTCCTTCCTTTAAAATGTATTCACTCTTTTTATTTGAAAAGCAGAGTTACACTAAGAGAAGGTGAGATAGACAGAGGTCTTCCATCCACTGGTTTACTCCGCAAAATGCCACAATAGCCACAGCTAAGCTGATCTGAAGCCAGAAGCTTCCTCCACATCTCCCATGTGGGTGCAGGCCAATAAGGCCTTGGGCCATCCTCTGCTGCTTTCTCAAGCCATAAGAAACAGGGATCTGAGTCTGGTGTGGTAACATAGTAGCTAAAGTCTTCGATTTGCATGTACTGGGATCCCATATACAAACCAGTCCATGTCACAGCTGTTCCACTTCCCATCCAGCTCCCTGCTTGTGGCCTGGGAAAGCAGTCAAGGACAGCCCAAAGCTTTGGGACCCTGCACCCACATGGGAGACCTGGAGGAAGTTCCTGGCTCCTGGCTTCAGATCGGCCATTGCGCTCACTTGGGGACTGAAACATCGGATGGAGGATCTTCTTCTTTGTCTCTCCTCTCTGTATATCTGACTTCACAATAAAAATAAATAAATCCTTTTAAAAATTGCCCTTTGAATTTTTTAAAAAAATATTTTTTTATTATTATTGGGTTTTTGTTTGAAAGGCAAGGTTACAGAGAGAGGAAGAGACAAAAAGATCTTCCATCTGCTGGTTCATGCCCCAAATGGCAACAATGGCTGGAGTTGGGCCATGCTGAAGCCAGGAGCCAGGAACTTCTTCCAGGTCTCCTACGTGGGCGCAGTGAGTCCAAGCCATTGGGCCGTTCTCTGCTGTTCTTCTAGGCCATCAGCCAGCAGCCAGGTCAGAAGTGAAACATCCTACACATGACCCAGCACCCATATGGGATACCAGGACCAAGGCTGAGGCCCTTTGGACTTTTACCATTAGTGTTTTTTTAATCACATAAAAGGTATGTTGGGGTTGGCATTGTGGCATAGCAAGTTAGGTTGCCTCCTACAGGGCTAGCATCCCAAAGTGCTGAGTCTTGGCTGTTCTATTTCCCATCCAGGTCCCTACTATTGAGTCCAGGAAAGCAGCAGAAGATGGCCCAAGGGCTTAGATGTCTCCCTGATGTGGGAGACCCAGATGCAACTCCCACCTTCCTGCTTTGGCCTGGCCTGGCCGAGGTGCACCTAGCCATTTAAGGAGTGAGCCTTAATTTAAGATCTCTCTTTAGGGCCTGGTGCAGTAGCCTAGTGGCTAAAGCAGTTGAGGATGGCCCAAAGCCTTGGGAATCTGCACCCATAAAGCTATGTTTGCTTATTTTTTCTTAAATATTTATTTTTTATTGTAAAGTCAGACTTACAGAGAGCAGGAGAGACAGAGATCTAGCATCTGCTGATTCACTCCCCAAGCGGCTGCAATGGCTGGAGTTGGGCTGGTCCTGAGCCAGGAGCCAGGAGTTTCTTCTGGATCTCCCACATGGGAACAGAGGCTCAAGGAACCTGGGCCATTGTCGGCTGTTTTTTCCAGGCCATAAGTAGGAAGCTGGATTGGATCAGAAGTGGAACAGTCAGGAACTGAACCAGTATCCATATGGGATGCCAGCACCGCAGGAAGTTTAGCTGTTTGTGCCACCATATGAGCCTCGTTTCTTTTTAATTAAAATATACATATATATATGTATTATTTACATAGTTAGCGATGAATGCCATGTGACTCTGATGAGGGTGGGGAGGACTGAGATATTAAGGGAGGTGTGTGGGACACACATTTCAGTTTTTTTCCTGTGCTGCAGGGCAGGAGGCCCTGATGTGGGGAAGAGTATTCCCAGGGCGTTACTCAAGTTGTTTTGATAGTTCTGAGATGTCATCAACTTTGTTACACCAGGGCTGAGCAAATGTTTCTGAAGTCTACAGGTTGACAGAATCCACCCCAGCACATCCACAGCCCCAGGAACAGGCTGTCAAGATTGGCCATCAGAGTGGTCCAACCTGTTCCGCTTTCCATCCCCTGAGACAGTACTCTAGGACTCCACATCCCCTGCTGGCCTGGATGAGCTGGCTGGCACGTCCCCTGCACGCACCTGGGCATTCTATCCGCTGCACAGGAGGCCCCGTCCCTACACATGCACTCCAAGGTCAGACCACGCAACCTGTGATTTTCCCTGTGGCTGGGGTCCAAGTCCAGTGCACGCAGCGGCCTGGTCAGGGCATGTTTCCCCAGTGTGCCCATATCTTACGTGAAGTGATAGGTGTTATAGCCCAGCCAGTCAGTCTGCCACAGAACACACACTGGCAAGGCGTCACAGCCTAGCTGCGGCAACCCTCCAATAACTTCTACTAGGCCTGCTTCCAGCCAAGTTTTCGCACATTCCAATTTTTGCTGCAGCCTAGTCCAGCCCAGCCTGTATCCCATCTAGCTCTCATTCACACCCGTGGGTGCTGCAGCTTAGCTCGGCCCAATCGGCCCCCAGACCCGGCTCTCACGTATGCTGGCAGGTGCAACCACTGCCTTGTCCATCCTGACCCACTCTTGTGCTTACCTTACTAGTGATAGGGACAGATTAGCAGGGGAGTTTAAAATGGATATTTGTTGCAGCCATTTGGGGAGTGAAACAGCAGAGGAAGTTTCTGTCTCTCTGTGGCACTGCCTTTCAAATCAATGAATGAATCTATCTTAAAACCAGAGCAAACTTCCTGCTGGGTGCTGCAAGCCAGTGCTGAGTGTTAAGATAGGTCCTTCCAGGCTCCCGTGTATTCAAATACTGTTAGTAATCCTAGCTAAGACCATCTCTAAGTTGTACTGCAGCCAGACAGCTTCCTGCCTCCCCACCCCTTCCCCAGGGCTCACACACTTGGTGGCTCTTTATACATGTTCTCCCCTCCCCATAAATCTCTTGCATGACAACCTTGCTGACACCTAGTCTTTTTGTTTTGTTTTGTTTTCTTTTATAAATTTATATATCTAGCTGAGCCTCCTCAGAGGCTCAGACGGAGCAGTGGACAGCATATCCAGGTGCACATGGAAGATATGACAGACCATAGGAAACTGCAGAGAATACCCAGGACCACAGAGAATGGAAGACAGAACAAACCATTCAACTACCCCAGCCATGTGTTGGCAGTGAAAATCTGGGCTAACAGAGACTCTAAAGCGAACTATGTCAGCCAGTGGATTCTAGAAACATTTCAACATGTTTGGAATGGCGAGATTGGCAACAATTCAGAACTGTTGAACTATCAAAACCACTTGAGCAGGACCCTTGGAGCATGCCCCACCCACACTGGGGACCTGGGATGGGTGGGAGGCTGGGTGGGGCTTCTCCCTTTTTCTTTCCTCTTACCACAGATACTTGAAAGAAAAATCACAATAATAACGTGGAAACAAAGGTCTTACCCACTTTCCTGTGGCCCTTGACCCTTTGTGCTCTAATCAACTATATAAAGATTGTCAAAATAAAATAGTTACCAAACAAATTATTTATGTATCTGAGTTACAGAGAGGAAGGGACTATTGTGGGATAGGCAGCTAGTTGAGCTTGGAAGACATGCCTTCCCCATCCACAGAATCTTTTCTGCCCACCTATGATGCTCACCTATCATCACCTGGAACCAGAGGAGGGTGGGATTGCATTGTTGCATCATCACACCCCTCGCAAGCCCCCATAAAGGCCCATGATAAGGCGGGGCTTTCTCTCTCTCGGTCCTGTGCTTCCATCGCTCTAACACTCTGACTCTGGGGTATGTGGAGTAGCCCCTGAGCATGGCCCTTGCATGTCTGCATCCCTCACCCTCTGTTCACTGCTTGGGCGGGACGGGAAAGATGTTATTGCTAAAAGACTTTTTATTTCTAATTTGTGTATGTTCAAAAGTTCCAGGAGAGGTGAGGCCTAGCAGTAATGGAATGTGGACAGAGAAGCCAGGAACTCCACTGGGGTTGCCCACGTGGGTGGCAGCAACCTAAAACGTAGGCTGTTATCTTCTGCCTCAAACACATAAGCAGGAAGTGGGACTGGAAGTAGAGTAGGCAGGACGTGGGCTGGCACTCCAATAAGGGAAGTGAGCACCCTAAAAGGGGGCTTAGCTCACTGCCCTGAAGTCAGCTTCCACACCTTGTTCTTTGTGCTGCCAGCAGCAAAGAGGAACCGTCACCACGCTGCTTTCTCTGCAACCTCCCTGCCTGAAACTACTGAGACTTCAGTGACCGCCCCTCCCCTCCACCTCAACCTCTACCCAGAGCGTGTGTTTTAGTTCACTTCACCCACTCAAGCCAGCCTTCTCCTGGCCACACCCACTGGTTTCTGGGTTAGATCCAAACTGGGTTGAGCCAGGGAGAAGTTCACTCTAGCACTGGCTTTCTCTTGCTCCTGGCAAAGCCCTGTGGGCACGGGGAAGGCCACAGGATTCTTGCCTGGAACTCAGTTTTAGCAGCTAAAATCCATGATATGTGCATACCCCCTGAAACTATGGACAAACAGTGAAGGATAAGTCTCTAAGACTTAGAGCGCTTGGGAGACTTGGCCAAACTCACACCACCTCTTCCAACTCTCCGGCAACTGACCAGGTGCTCTCTGCCTGAGCAGGAAGACAAGGACCTTCCCATAGACATTCTGGGCCAGGATCACACAGGTCTGGCTGGCCTCTTGGGCGGTGCACTAGAGGAGGAGGGAGGAGCACCCTCCTCCTGGCTCTGCTCCCCTGCCCTCAATGGTGGTGGTGGTGGTAGGGATGGAATGCCACTTAGGCAACTCCTGTGCAACTGCTAAGCTCCAGGGATGGTCTGAGAACCAGGACTCCCGCCTGTCCCCTGCTCTGACCCTTTGCCAAGCAGAAATGCTCCCAGGCTGCACTGAAGGAAGGCGCTCCCTGCCAGGCACCAACCCACCTGGGGCCAGCTGGGAGGACAAGGTCAATGACCCATTCTGTGCACAGCTGCAAAGGAAGTGGGCAAAAGGGTAGCCTTGGGGCTTGCTTCTCCTTGTCAAAGAAGAGCAGGAAATAAAGCACACAATCTTAAAAAATACAAAACATTTACAAACAGGAGAGCTGTTTTCCCAATCCTGACTCTGGTATGTCTATACGATTTTGGCAGACTCCTACAGCTTGATCAGGACACTGGAACCCAGCTAATTTAGTTGTTTATTCATGGAGGGTTCGCTGAGCACCTGCTTTGTGCTTTGCCCCCTGCCTCCAGCAGCCCATTTTGCCTGCTTTCTGGTATTTAAAGACTACTGCAAAGGCAGTGACAGGAGAGAACTGATCATGCACCTGCTGGCTCACTCCCCAAATAGCAGCAATGGCCTACCCTGGCCAAAGCCCAGGAATCCCATCTGAGTGTCTCATGTCAGTGACATTGGGCCAGGTACCTGAGCCATCCTCTGTTGCTCCCTCTACTCCTCCCCGTGCATAAGCAGGAACCTGGATCAGTCGCCGCCATCAGCAGTGGAGTTTACCCTGTAGGAATACCACACTGGCCAGGAAGTTCACACCTTGACAGGAGGGAGGAGGGGAACAGCTCATGCAAAGCAGACGAGGGGATCTCAGACATTGCTGTTAAGTGCTTTGAAAGGAAATAAGGGGCAGAACCATCGCCTATTTAGACAGCACCACAAATGCCCAGCTCAGAGGATGAACTTGAATTCTCCACGTGAGAACTCTGAGGAAATACGGCCAGAAGACGCCGGGTGCAAAGGCCCTGTGGTAAAATGGGCTGGCCATGGAGTGAAGGAAGCTCAGGGGGAAGCCTGCGGCCACAGGCCCAGCACCCGGCCCTGAGCGCCTCCAGAGGCGGGAGGCAGCAGGCAGGGAGCAGGCTTCACCTGGGAACCCTCCCACTTCACTCCCTCATTTAAATAATTAAGGACTTGGCGTCTGACAGCCTATGACTTGCACTGGCATTAGACTGAATCCTCAGCCCTATCAGTTTACCATTATACGTAAGAACAGCCATTTACAACCTCCGGCAAACTTTCCAAGACACCCGAGTTCAATATTCCCCAACGGCGCCGAGCACAGCCTCCCCTCCCGCCACTTCGCTATTCAGTTTTGCTGTTACAGCTCATCCGGTTAAGAAGCCAATGTTTGTCCTAGGTTCGGAGGGCATTCCAGCTGAGTTTCGGTTTCAAAACCCAGAAGCAATAAAAACATTGGTATTGACATTTATCACTTTTATCCGTGCCCTTTCTCCTGGTAAGGCTGAATTTTGGGTGCCGGAGTGGAAGGCGGCGAAGAGGGACAGAGAAACAGCTCGAAGCCATAGCCTGAAGAAGGGATTCTCTTATTGCAGACAAGACAGGATGGTGGGATGCGGAGCAGAGCGCGGGAGGGGAGGAAGGGTGACGGCCAGGTGCCGAGCGACCCAGCCGAGAGCCCCGCTCGGCTACGCGCTCCAGCCCGACGACGGGGCAGCAGGCCGGAGATGCAGGGCGGCGGAGAGAGCACCAGGCCCGGCCGGAGACGCGGCGGGTGACCCGCAGGAACCCAGCGCTTCGGCCGCGGGCAAGGGGGCGGGGCGCGGGCCGGCGCCAAACCAATGGCGATGCGCGGTGCCTAGGGGGCGGGGCTCCGGGCGTCGCGAAGACCAATGGGAAGGCGAGGCGGAGGGGGTGGAACGCCTGGCGGCGCGAGGGCCAGTGAGGGGCCGGGCCGGGAAACTCGGGCGGTGGGCAGCCCTGCGCGGGGGGAGGGGGAGAGACCCGGAAGCGGGTGGGGGCGGGGAGCCCCGAGCCGACAACCTGTCAAATCCATCGGAGGACGAACTAGGTCACGCGCCTGCGGGAGCCGGGGCGCCCCCGCCCCGCGCGGCCCCGCGGGCGGCTCCTTCCTCTTCCTGCCGGCGGCCGTGGGGGCGGGGCGGCCGCGGGGACACCTGCCCCGGCGGCGGCGGCGCCGGCGTCTCTGGCATCCTCGTGCCCGGTGTAGGCCTCGAGGAGCCGAGGGGCCCGCCGGCGGCGTCGCCGGGGAGAAGGCGAGCCAGGCGGTCTCGCTCCCCTCAGGCCGGGCCGCTCACGGTCGCGCAGGGGGCCTAGGCGCCGTCCCCGCGGAAGCGGCGCACTACTTGGCGCGGAGGGATCCGCGGCGCGGCGGCCGGGGGCGGCTGAGGGCCCTGAGGGGGCGGCCGGGGACCCCGGGGTGGCGGCGTGCGCCCCGCTGCCCTCCGGCCGCCCTCTCGCTCGTCACCTGTGTTCTCCGCCGGCCGTGACGGGAGCCTGGCGGTGCTTGGGGCGGCGCTTTGTGCCCGACGTGGTGCCGGGAGGGACGGCTGACGCGTGGGCTTTCCGCGTCTTTCCTGGCGCTCCGTCCTTCCAGCACTGCTGTACTGTAGATCCCTCTCGTCAGGGCCGTCCACGTCGTTCCTTCAATTGCTCCCAGGCGAAAAGAATAAAACAGTTTAAAGCATGAATCCCAGTTCCCGGTTTCGCATTTCTATAGCATAACCGTAGGGGGGTGGGGAGTGGAGGTGGGGATTTGTGATTCCGCTTAAACTGTACGTCCATTTTTCTTCAATATGGATTCGTGATCAAGCCGCTACGGTCTTTTGAACGTCTTCAACATGGATGTTATTGCAGGATCCCTGGTCAAGCAGTACTTTGTTACCCAGCACGTTGGCGTAGAACTTTAGCCCTGAGTGGACAGTAAATGCGATGCTTTAATTTTTCACTCCGAGCCATTTAAACGGAGTTCCTTTCCCGAAGAACAAGGTGGCAGATGCATTGTTTAAGTAACGACGACCACCTCACCTCTTCCAAATTGTAGAAAACTGGAGCTCAAATGTGGAAAAACGCTACAAATTTAGTATTTAACGTAGTAATTATTAGAAACTGTTTCTTGTGCAATAATACAATGAAATGAGACGTTTTCTTTCAAACGTTTCTGTACCCAACATATTTCTTGAATGTTTATATACAATGTGCTCAAAACGTTTTTACTTTACCAAATGGCTATTGTATTACAAGTTATTTTGTTTTAAATTTCAACTTTTATTTAAATCCACTGTAGTTACATTGGAAAGAGACAGTATATTATAGTGTGTGAGTACAGAGGGTACAGATGTAAATTAACATTTACATGGACTCAAAAAATAAAATTATGCATTAAGTGAAACATTTAAATTCAATCTAAAATGAAATTATTCATTAACTAGTCCTATCATTATTAGACTTGAAGAACATATTATTTTGTAATACAATGTTAACAGGATTAGGTTGGAGTAGAAGTCCAGTCTTAAATAAAATGGAAGTCTATTCAAGCACAGAACACCTTTCATTGGTAATACCTTCTCATCACTCAGACCTGTGTGAAGTATTCGCTCTGGATTCTCACCGATTGGCAAACTAGCAATTTAAAAACTCCTAGTCCTTATTAAACTAGGAAGAAACAAAGAGAAACAGGTATCTTTTCTTGTTTTGAGACTTTTTTTAAGTGCATTCCTACTAATGGTTGTTGGTTTTTGTCACTCTTTTAATGTTAATTGGCTTAAGAAATAAAACAACCTATTTTTCTTCAACAAGCCCACCAGGATATTATCAGTAAATAAAATCAGTATTGACAGAAGAGAGAATTGCAAATCAGTGTTCAAAAACCTGAATGCTGCAGTTAACCACTAGATATCCTATATAAGGAGGAACAGTAAAAATATTTTACAACTTAAACAAAATGCAATACTAAAACAATCACGTCACTACATTTAAGAATATTGCAGGTCCTGGCCCTGTAGCCCAGTAGCTAAAGTCCTTGCCTTGCACATGCCGGGATCCCATATGGGTGCTAGTTCTAATTCCGGCTGCTCCACTTCCCATCCAGCTCCCTGCTGGTGGCCTGGGAAAGCAGTGGAGGACAGGCCAAAGCCTTGGGACCCTGCTCCTGCGTGGGAGATCTGGAGGAAGTTCCTGGCTCCTGGCTCCTGGCTCCTGGCTCCTGGATCTGGATTGGCTCAGTTCCGGCCATTGCAGCCACTTGAGGAGTGAACCAGCAAATGGAAGATCTTTGTCTCTCCTTTCTCTGTAAATCTGCATTTCCAATAAAAGTAAATAAATCTTTAAAAATTTCATGCCTTTATCAGAGGGTAGAAAGTGTAATGTGAAAGCCAAGTGCTTCCATTCCACTCACAGACATTCTACCTCAAGTATTTCTTTTGTATCCCTTGCTAGCAAATTCTTTTGGAATAGACTTGGGAAATTAATTCCCTTTTTAAATGGAGTTACTGTATTGCCTAAACACTTCATGTCTAATCCCCTTCAGTAAGAAGGATTTTTATAATTCCCGACCAAAATGTGTTGGCATGGTTTCATTTCACACTTGGTAGTGAATTTCCAGCACGAGAAGGGAAGAGTGTGACTTTACTCCAGGGTAAAGATGGTCTCAGGGCTGTGCATGCTGGACCGGGTTCGGACACCACACAGCAGGAAGGGTGTCTGTACGTGGAGGGTACAGACCCGGGTCTGCAGATCTCTGTTTGTTTGTTTGTTTTGTTTTTTAATGTGTGTGTGCTGTTGTTATTGTCTCTCACAATGCTTAAAAGCCTTTTAGTTCCTAAGATTACAAACGGAAGTGCTGGGGTCCGTGTGATGGGTGTGGAAGACAGGAAAGTGTGAAGAGTATGTTCCTTTGCAGACAAGGCCACAAGGAACTTCCCGCTGTGTGGTAAGGCCCAGCGGATGTCTCTACAACACCTGAATGCAGCTCTGCCTCCCTTTTCAAGGACACCGGACAACCCCGCTGAGAATTCTGTAATCTATTTAGGCATTGTCTGCCTCTGTGGAGTTACTGTTAAATATCAATGGGAGCTTAGAAGCTGATGTTGCTGTTGCATTTTTTAGCCAAAAAGCTGTTATTGCTGTTAGGGCTGCATCCTGTGGCAATATGCTAATCAAGGGTGCTAACTCCCCTTTTGATCCTATGCTAATCAAGGGTGTTCTGTCTTAAGGTGTAGTGGAATCTATTCTTTCCCTCTTTCTTTGATCTTTTAGGCCCCTTCCTTCCTTGACTGTCTCAAGACCAAGCTGTAGAGTAATTGTGGTAGGAATGTGTTAGTGATTGATATGCATCATCTATTGAGAACTTTTTCCTAGCCAGGAGCCAGGTGCCAGGCACAGGTGGTTAACATCCTAGCCTTAGGTGAAACTAATGGCAGAGTTATCTTTAGAAACCCCCACTTGAGCGTGATGTAAAAAGCCTGAGCCAGAGTTTGACTGATTTTGTATAAATAAAGCAGACAGCTTTTGTGCTTAGTCCATTATGATGATCAAGAGTTCCTAGTGGTCCGTCTCTTTCTTTCTTTGCGCCTCATCCACGCACCCTTCGCGAGTTCCGAACTCAGCTGGAGCTGGACTCCGGCAGAGGAAGTTCTCAGGTAAAAGTACACAGTTGTGGCTCGCCTTGTAGATGTGGCTGCTGTCCTGCCTGCTATACACAGTGCTCTAAGTACATCAGGCAGAGTGGGATTGATTTAAGCCACCTGGTTACTGTAGAAATCTGTACTGGAGTATCCATCTTAGTTTATATAACATTGTGAAAGACTTTGTCACAAAGAAAAAGTGAACTGAAGAAGAAAAGATGATGCCAGGGTTTTGTTCTAGGTAACTACAATGAACAGAAATGGTAACTCATTGGGATTGAATATGGCAACCGGATGTATACCATCATTTTCTTTACCAGTCATGCTCAGGGAAAAGGCCAGTTGCATCACAAGGTGAAATTTTTAAGAAAGAAAAAGTGGAAATAATAGTTTTGCATTTTACTTTCCATGTAGAAAGTCCATCTCAAGTCCAGCCTGGTAGTTTAGTGGCTAAAGTTCTCACCTTGCATGCACTGGGATCCATATGGTTGCTGGTTCATATCCTAGCAGTTCTGCTTCCAGTTCCCTGCTTGTGGCCTGGGAAGGCAGTCAAGGATGGCTCAAAACCTGGGGATCATGCACCCGTGTGGAAGACCTGGAAGAAGCTCTTGCCTCCTTGTTTCAGATGGGCTCCGCTCTGGCCATTGCAGCCCCTTGGGAAGTGAACGAGTAGATGGAAGATCTTTTTATGTCTCCTTCTCTCTGTAAATCTGACTTTCCAATACAAATAAATCTTTAAAACAACAACAGCAAAAATCCTTCTCAATTCAAATGAACATCATTGGAAATATTGATGACTAGAATTAAACATGAAGGATTATATAGCTAAGAATTTCCTAAAAGGATGCAGAAATTATAATGATGGTGATGATGATAATGATGTCTCTACATTCTTGAGCAATGTGCTGGACATTGCCCTAGATACTTTAGAAGAATTCTGTTTTGGGGGCTGGCAGAATAGTTCAGTGGCTAAAATTCTTGCCTTATACTCTCCAGAATCCCATATGGGTGCTGGTTCCTGGCCTGGTTGCTCCACTTCCCCTTCAGCTCCCTGCTTGTGGCCTGGGCAAGCAGTTGAAGATGGCCTAAAGCCTTGGGCCCCTGCACCTGCATGGGAGGCCTGGAAGAAGCTCCTGATTCCTGGCTTTGGATCAGCTCAGCTCCTACCATTGCGGCCACTTGGGAGCATACCAGTGGATGGATGCTCTTTCCGTGTCTCCTCTTTGTAAATCTGACTTTCCAATAAAAATAAATAAGTTTAAAAAAAAAAAATTCTGTCCGGGCCACCACTGTGGCTTAAGCTGCCACCTGCAGTGCCACAACCTCATATAGGCAACAGTTCAAGTCCTGGTTGCCTCACCTCTGATCCAGTTTCCTGCCAATGGCTTTGGAAAGCAGCAGAAAATAGCCCAAGTGCCTGGGCCCCTGCACTCATGTAGCAGACCTAGAGTGTTGGCCTTTTTGGTCATTTGGGGAGTGAATCAATGGATGGAAGATTTTCTCTCTCTCTCTCTCTGGAACTCTGCCTTTCAAAAAGTTAATGTTCAAAACAAAACAAAAAACAAGAACTTTCTCATGTTACCATTATAGTAAACTTCCTATCTGCAGTCTTGTCTTGAACCCTTCTAAATCCAGGCTTCAAATGAGTGCTGTGACTGCTATGACTTAGTGATGCCATTCACTTTTCACCTGCAGTGGTTCTATTAAATGCTGCTGTGCCTTCTGTCCTGCCTTCCCTAGATGTAGGCTGTTCCGCTGGCTGTCCCTTTGTTCTCCTTCCCTAGGTGTACCCTCCCATGACTCTCCAGTTATGGTTGGTATGACTTTTTCTATTGGCATCAGACTTGAATAAGACTAAGGCAACAAAAAGGAGAAAAATGACAAATGATAGAAACCAGAGCACTAAGGGCCAATAAATGGAGTTAAGACACCACTTAGAAATAGCCAACACTGGGCCCGGCCAGGTGGCTCAATGGCTAAATACTTGGCTTCCACGTGCTGGGATCCTACATGGGCAATAGTTCATGTTCAGGCTGTTCTACTTGCCATCAACACTCTGCTTGTGGCCTGGGAAGCAGAGGCGGGTGGGCCAAGGCCTTGGGTCCCTACACCCGTGCGGAAGAGCCAGACAAAGCTCTTAGCTCTTGACTTCGGACTGGCGGATTGGCTCAGCTCTGGCTGTTACAGCCATATTGAGAGCATAGCATCAGATGGAAGACCTTTCTCCTTCCTTGTCTCTATAAATCTGCCTTTCCAATAAAAATAAATAAATCTCAAACAGCCAATACTTTCCCCCACCACTACCATCAACATGAGAAAACATCAGAATCCAATTCAAAGAGCTGCATCTCAGAAGAATCCAAGATTGTCCAGGTGGACTTTGCATTTCCCAAAATATATTTCATTTATTTGAAAGGCAGAGGATGGAGTAGGGTGGGGAACTGGGAGAAAAACAGAGCTATCTGTAGGTTCACTTTGTAATGCCTGCAACAGCCAGGACTGGGCCAGGCTATAGTTGGCAGCTAGGAACTTGATCCATGCTTTTCACGTGAGTAGCAGGGACTAAGCTACTTAAATGATCACTGGACCTCCTGGGATGTACATTCGGCAGAAACTGGGATTGAGAGCATAGCTGGGACTTGTACTTTGGCACTTACATGAGGGATGCGGGCTTCCCATATGTGCCTGACTTAACTGTTCGCCAACACCTGCCGTGTAGTGTACATTTTGATGATAATGAGATATGTAAAAAAGTAGATGAACTCTGTGAGGTCAGATGTGGTCAGGGTCCAGATGTATCTATAGGGGAATCTCTCTCTCTCTTTTATGGAGAAAAGCAGAGAAAGTTCTCTGGTAACCAGGAGGAATCGACCTCAGTTGGATTACTTATGGAAACTGCTGCTCAAGATTGTCTATGTAGAGTTTTTATGCATTTCTAAAGGAGGAAGTTCTTCTGATTGGTCAAGGCATATGTTAATGAGGTATCCTACATGAACCAGTAATAGGGCTTATAGCAGAGTAGAAAAGTTTGGGTGAGTGCTGCTCCTCCCTCAGGTCTCCCATAGGGTTAATTCAAACATGCTGCTTCTTCACGTTCCAGGGAACAGGGGACTCTTCAGGTAAAATGTGAACTTTCATATAACAGATTGTATATGAAAAAGTTGCAATCAAAATGACCCATTACTGTATGCCAGGTGGTGAAGTAAAGCAAGAAACTAAAATCATATTTAAAAACATTCAAGAGTTAGATTGTCTTATTTTTAAAATAGACTAGGGCAAAATCTTAGTGTGTGTTGACTTACAGACATTTTTCTAGTGATCCTGTGATACAACTATAACCAAAAGAGGAAATTCAAATTGAAAATGTACTTACTAAGTTAGTTCTATAAAAGAAGCTAAAACATTATACCACAACTGTAGATGTTACTGTCTCCTCATTTCAGAAATATTTTCTGGACCCAGTGTGGTGGCCTAGCGGCTAAAGTCCTCACTTTGAACACGCCAGGAACCCATATGGGTGCTGGTTCTAATCCCGGTGGCCCCGCTTCCCATCCAGCCCCCTGCTTGTAGCCTGGGAAAGTAGTCAAGAACGATCCAGAGCCTTGGCACCCTGCACCTGCGTGGGAGACCTGGAAGAGCTCCTGGCTCCTGGCTTTGGATTGGCACAGCACGAGCCATTGCGGCCACTTAGGGAGTGAATCATCAGATGGAAGATCTTTCCTTGTGTCTCTCCTTCTCTCTGAATACCTGACTTTACAATAAAGATAAATAAATAAATCTTAAAAAAAAAAAAAAAAAGAAATACTTTCTGACTATCTCAAGGGGACTAGGCCAGAGAGAACAAATAGTTGAAAATAACCTGCTCGCAATGCTAGAAAGACAACTACATGCCACACTGATGTGCCTGTAATCAGTTTTGCGCAGAGAAGGATATCTGTTGACGTCCCAGCTTCCTCTGGGGAAGGTAAAGCTTTGCCTCAGAGCACCCAAGAAAGTAAGTGTATTAGTGTGCAAAAGCTGCTATAACAAGTTATTAAGGACCAGATGGCTTAAACAGCAGAAATTTCTTTCCTCTCTATCAGAGGCCAGAAGATGAGGACTGAGGTGTCACTTGCGGGTTTCTTCCTTCGGAGACCTTTTTCCTCACCTGCAGATGGTTGTAATTTTGCTGTTTTCTGTCATGATCTTCCCTCTGTTCATGTCTGTACCATAATGCCCTCTTTGCGCAAGTACTCCCATCCTCACAATGACATCATTTAACTCCGTTATCTCTTTACATGCCTTATCTCCAAAACCATTCACGTTCTGACTATGAGGACTTCAGTGTGTGAATACTTATTTCTAAAGATTCAATTATTTTTATTGTAAAGACAGATTTACAGAGAGGAGACAAAAAGAAAGATCTTCCATACAATGATTCACTCCACAATTGGCTGTGATGGCCAGAGCTAAGCCAATCCCAAGCCAGGAGCCAGGAGCTTCCTCAAGATCTGCTACAAGGGACTAGGGTCCCAAGACTTTGGGCCATCCTCTGTTGCCTTCCCAGGCCACAAGCAGGGAACTGAATGGGAAGTGGAGCAGTCAGGATATGAACTGGCACTATATAAAGTTCCAGCACTTGCACATGGAGGATTAGCCCACTGTGCCATGGTATGGGCCCAAAAATTTATTTGGACGTCACAGTGACCAGCAGAAGGGAGGGAGAGGCAGATTTTCCAATTGATGATGCCTGTGACCTTGGGTCTGTGTTAGGCAGAAGCCAGGGGTCAGGAATTCCATCCAGGTCTTCTTCATGAACAGCAGGGACTCAAGCACTCAGACCTTCACACACTGCCTTCCCATGAGCAGGAAGCTGGACTGGAAGGGGAGTAGCTGGGACTTGTACTGGCACTTCCATATGAGGTGCAGTATTTCAAGCAGTGGCTGATCTGTGTATAACACTGGCTACCCAAACCCTTTTTAGACTTATTTCTGGACAGATCTTTCCAACAATATGAAAATTCACTGAAAAGATTATTACAACTGGGAAAAATAAGACAGCAGCTCAATTGATATCTTCCATGAGCATTTATATTTTCTCCTATTTAAAATATACAAAATATGGTATGGTATGGTATCAACTACCCCAGCCAGTGAATACCCTGTCAAGCAGAGTTTCTAAGGTGGACTATGTCAGCCAGTGGAGTCTGGAGAGATTTCATCCTGATTGGAGTGGCAAGATTGGCGACCATACAGAACTGCTGAACTATCAAAACCATTTGACCGGGACCCCTGGAGTCCCTGGACTCTGGGATGATTGGGTGGCTGGGCGTGGCTTCTCTTATCTCTCCCTTTCCCCCAGATACAAGAAGGAAAGAAGAGACTGTGAAAACAGTGGTCTCACCCACTTTCTTCTAGCCCTTGACTCTTTGCACCCTAATCAAACATGTAAAAATTATCAGAAATAAAGTTTATTCAAGAAAAAATATATATAAATTAGATTATACCCAGCTGAGGATCTACTAGAAAATAAATTTAGCCCACCAGCCAACAACTGCGTTTGAAGAGCTAATGTCTGTATGCCTAAATGCAAATTAAAACTATGAATCCTGTGAAATTTCTTGCATTGCCTACATTAAAATATGAGAGGCTGGTGCGATGGTTCATCTGGCTGATCCTCCAAGCACCAGCATTCCATATTGGCAGTAGTTTGTATCTTGGCTGCTGCTTCTCCCATTTAGTTCCCTGCTTGTGGCCTGGGAAAGGAAGCCAATGATGAACTAAAGATTTGGGACCCTGTACCTGCATGGGAGACCTAAAAGAAGATGCTGGCTTCTTTGGCTTCAGATTGGCTCAGCACCAGCCATTGTGGCCGCTTGGGGAGTGAGTCAGTCAGTGGAAGATCTTGCCTTCTCTGTCCTTCTCTCTGTGAATCTGCCATTTCAACAAAAATGAATCAACTTCAGAAAGCTTTAGAACATTTGTATCATAGGTACAATGCCAGCATCCCACCCATATCAGGGCACTGGTTAAAAAAAAAGAAGGAAAGAAAGAAAGAAATTTGAAGTAGAGTCTCAAGAAGACAAAATAAAAAAATGGGGATGAGCATAGCAACAACAAAACAAATTGCAACTGGCCTTGACTTTCTGCAGCTAGAGAATTCAGAATTTGAGCTAAGGAATTACCCATTTCATTTGTAGCATGCTCCAGTTTCTTTGGAAGAGGTGAGAGAACATATAATGAGTAAATAATATCATTATATTTTGCCACAGTAGAAAAAAAAAAACCACATGTGCAAGCAACAGTATTTTCGTTGTTTCAATATTAAATTGGTTACTTGGACTAAAGCAAATCTTTAAAAGCAAAACAAACTGGGCCTAGTGCGGTGGCACAGTGGTTAAGGTCCTCGCCTTGCACGCCTGGGATCCCATATGGGCGCCGGTTCTAATCCCGGCGGCCCCGCTTCCTTTCCAGCTCCCTGCCTGTGGCCCGGGGACTGCCCAACGCTTTGGGACCCTGCACCCATGTGGGATACCCGGAAGAAGTTCCTGGCTTCAGGATCGGCATAGCATCGGCCGTCGCGCTCACTTAGGGAGTGAATCATCGGACGGAAGATCTTCCTCTCTGTCTCTCCTCTCTGTATATCTGCCTTTCCAATAAAAATTAAAAAAAAAAAAAACTTTAAAAAAAAAAAAGTAAAACAAACCCCTGCTTGGTATCCATACCGGCTAGCCACAAGTTCAGAGGAAACCAATCAGTATAAGCAAATGACATTGAGTCCATTTTCTCTGATACTGTACTTCTTCTACTTCTTTCTCTTCCTTTTTTTTTTTGAAAGATTTATTTCTTCTTGGGCCGGGACGATAGCTTAGCAGCTAAAGTCCTTGCTTTATTCATGCTGGGATCACATATTGGCGCCAGTGCTGATCCCAGGAGCTCTGCTTCCCATCCTGCTCCCTGCCTGTGGCCTGGGAAAGCAGTGGAGAACAGCCCAAAGCCTTGGGACCCTGCACCCGTGTGAGCGACTGGAAGAGGCTCTGGGTTCCTGGCTTTGGCTCAGCGCAGTTCCAGCCATTGTGTCTGCTTGGGGAGTGAATCATTAGACAGAAAATCTTCCTCTCTGTCTCTCCTTCTTCTCTCTGTATATCTGCTTTTCCAATGAAAATAAATAAATCCTTTTTTTAAAAATGTTTTTTTTAAAGACTTATCTTTTTTTTTTTTTTTTGAGAAGCAGAATGATGGAGAAGGGAAAAAGCCAGACAGCCGAGAGAGAGAGAGAGCCAGGAACTCCATCCAGGTGTCCTGAGGCACTTGGCCCATCATCTGCACCTCCCAGGTGGCACCTTGGCACAGATCTGGAGATGCTGCTTAATGCCACGTCCTCCGACGGGGTGCGCAGGTGGCCTGGAGAGGCAGCGTGACCTGCTGCTCCCAGTGCCCGCTCCCTGCTGCTTTTTTTTCAGTGTTCTCTCTCAGTCCCTGTGTTGTAGCTCTGACTTGCAATGTCACTGAATCTTGGTGTTTTGAGTCAGTTATTAAAGTGAAATGAGGTCAGAAGGGTGGAGCCTGGAGCCTGGCCCTCCTCTGCCTTGCCAGAACGCTGGGAGAAGTCGGAGCTTCCGAGGCAGCGAGTCTTCACCGGCTGTGGGTGGACGTGCACCGCGCGGATGGCCTCGCCTCCGGAACTGCCCGAGACACGCCTGTGTGTGTGTGTCGCGGCAGCCTGAGCCGAGGGACACAAATAACCTGTCCAAACACTTGTCTCCTTCCCATCGTCCAGGTTTTCACCTAAAATACTCTTTGTTACTTCCTTTTTTGAAGAAAGCACGTCCAGTCTGCTCTACCTAAAGTAAGTGCCAAAAAAGGAAAAACAAGCAAGTAAGCAAGTTCCAATTTCCTTTCCTGTCAGAGCACTTCTTGGGAAAACACCCCGGCCTGTCTTTATCTGGTTGTACGTTGCATTTCACTTGCACAGATCTGAAGGGTTCAAGCCCTGGGAGTTTCTTAATGACCATTCCTCCTCTTGTTTTCATGCTATTAAATCTTGTTTTTTGTTTTTTGTGGTTTTTTTTTGTAAAAAACTCTACTTAAGTATCTCTTCAGAGCTTTCTACTTCCTTTTTTTTTTAAAAGATTTATTTATTTTTATTGGAAAGTCAGATTTACAGATAGAAGATGACACAGAGAGAAAGATCTTCCATCCATTGGTTCACGTCCCAAGTGGCTGCAATGGCTGCAGCTGAGCTGACCCGAAGCCAGAAGCCTGGAGCTTCTGGGTCTCCCATTCGGGTGCAGGGTCCCAAGGCTTTGGGCCATCCCCAACTGCTTTCCCAGGCTACACGCAGGGAGCTGAATGGGAAGCAGGGCTTCCAGGATTAGAACTGGCACCCATATGGGATCCCGGTGCATGAAAGCTGAGGACTTTAGCCATTAGGCTACCGTACCAGGCCTTTTTGGTGCATTTTATATGTTAACTATAGCAGCAGTATTATGTTATTGTATTGCTATCGGTAATAGTATTAATAGTTAACATTTATTTAGTGCTTTGTTTTATAAAGCACTGTTTTTTTTTTTTTTTTTTTAAATTATTTGAGAGGCCAGTGCCATGGCATAGTCGGCTAATCCTCCAATAACCCACCTGGTCACTGGTTCGTGTCCTGGCTCTCCATCTCTGATCCAGCTCTCTGCTTCTGTTCTGGGAAAGCAGAATGAGAAAGTCCTTGGGCTCTTACTCCCACGTGGCAGGCCTAGAAAAAGCTCCTGATTTCTGGCTTCAGCTCAGCTCAACTCCAGCCATATGGTCATTTGGGGAGTGAGCCAACAGATGGAAGATCCTCTCTCTCTGTCTCTATTCTCTCTGAAATTCTGCCTTTCAAATAAAACAATTAACAAAAGATATATATATTGATATTGATAGCATTTCTATTTGCTAGTTCACTACCCAAAGTGCCTGTCTGTAGCAGCTAGGTCTGAACCAACCTCAACCAGATACCAGGTACTCCACATTGGTCTCCCACATGGATGGCCGGGCTCAAGTGCTGGGTTCTCTTCTGTTGTTTTCCCACAGTTATCAGCAGGAATGCTGGACTCAAAACTGCACAGCCAGGACATAAGCCGTCACTTTGATATGAGATGCTAGTGTTGCAAGTGGCAGCTTAAGCCACTGTGCCCTGATGCCAACCCCTCAACTATTGTTTTGAGCACTTATTTAACTGGAACAAATTGTGATTTGACTTAATTAATGTGCACAACATCTGGCGAAGCACAAGTATGCATAATTATTATATCCATTAGGCAGATAAGGAACTTAAGGCTCAAAGGTGTCATGTCATTTGTCCAACATCACCTGGTTGATGGCTGGAGCACCTGTGCCGCTTTCCCACACTGTCGCCAAGCCTCTTCTCAAGTGTAGCTGCCAGCTCAGGCTGGGGAGTCCCAGACCAAAAGGCCCCAAAAGCACTCAGCAGCAGGCTGCGCTGTCTCTAGCCCCCTCCCCGCCAGAAGCTCAGCTGCATGACTGAGAACTACTTCAGTTCACTGTGTAACTGTCCCACTCAGGTGGGACCCCTTTGCCGCTCTGCCCTGCTGGGCGGGCCAATCAGGAGCAAAAGCCTCGGGTGCTCCCCTCCTCCTGTCACTCCCTTCCTTCCTTCCCTCCCAGACCCTGGCTATGCTCCTGCTTACAAACTGTCTCAGCATCTCTAAGTGTGTGTCAAGGCTGAGCTGTCTGGACACCTCTGTCCTAATAGAAAGGAATGGTAGGAATAATAACCCCTCCAGTGTACAGCATTTTATATGCTATAAAACAGAATTATATTCAGACACCATCTCCTTTTGAGTCTTCTAAGGACTCCGTGATCTCAGAAACTCGCCGCTTTTCAGGGAGAAGGAGGTGAGGAGCAGAGGTCCTCACCAGTTGCTTAGTTTCAAAATGTATCTTGTGGATCCTCAACTTCAAGCCTGAAGTCTCTTTAAAAGTCTCTTTAGTAAAGTACTTTCCCCCCCCCATCTTCTTTTGAACACGGCAGGAAGGGAACTGGATAACAGAGCTGAATGGCAAAAAGCACCGTGTTTTCTAACCCTTTTGCCTTGCCTCCACTTAAAGTCGCTGTCCTTCCATTGTTAATGAAAGGCTATGGGGCAGAGGTCCCTGGTTGTCACTTGTTGCTGCTGCTGTTGTTTAACGTGCGTGTGAGTGTTTCTAATGGGGTTGGCCCTCTCGAGAACATTCCCTGACAAAACCTGGCTGACTGCAGTGCTGGTGAGAGCCTGGACGACCCACGGTCTCAGCTAATCCCACAGTTATTTACCATAGGCTTCTAAAGAGTTCTTTATAAGGGCACAAAAATCTGGTCCTTCTGAAGCTGTGGGCACTGAGATTTTTTTTTAAGATTTATTTATTTGTATTGGAAAGTTAGACATACAGAGAGAAGAAGACATAGAGAGAAAGGTCTTCCATTTACTGGTTCACTCCTCAAGTGGCCACAACTGCTGGAGCTGAGTCAATCCAAAGCCAGGAGCCAGGAGCTTCTTCCGGTCTCCTATGTGGGTGCAGGGTCCTAAGGCTTTGGGTAGTCCTCTACTGCTTTCCCAGGCCACAAGTAAGGAGCTGCACGGGAAGTGGTGCCACCGGAATTAAAACTGGAGCCCATGTGGGATCCTGGTGCATGCAAGGCAAAGGCTTTAACCACTAGGCTACCATGCTGGGCCCTATAGTAGAGGCTTTGTTTGTTTTTTTAAAAAAAAGATTATTTATTTGAAAGAGTTACAGTGAGAAAGAGAGAGCTATATATAGAGAAATATATATATAGAGAGATCATCCATCTTCTGGTTTATCCCCTAAAGGCCACAATAGCCTGGCTTTGGGGAGGCTGCAGCCAGGAGCCTGGAACTCCCTCTGTGTCTCCCATGGGGGCACAGGGCCCAAGTGCATCTTCAGCTCTTTTCCCTGGCTCGTTAGCAGAGTGAGATGGGAAATGGAGCAGTGGGGACCCAAACAGGTGTCCACGTGGGATACTGGCCTCTCAGGTGGCGGCTTCCCCAGCTGCACGATGATGCTGGCCCCCGGTAGACACTTTCTGAAGTAAAAATTGCTTCCAGCAGATATTTTACCAGCAATAATCAAATCTTAAAATGCTACAGAGCCTCCACAAAAAAATCAGTAGAGATCCTAAATGAAGCATCAGCTGCTGCTTCTTCTTTTTTTTAAAGCAAAATAGGTTCAAACTTTCTGGACTCTATGATTATGAAATAGATAGCATTTTGTTTAAACAAATTAAAAGATTTAAAAGCATTTTTGAAATTTCACTTTAAAGATACACAGAAAGAGACAAAGAAAGCTTCTATCCTGTCTCACTGCCTGAGTTCCTGGAATAGCCAGGAGCCACGAACACTCTCTTGGTCCTCCACGTCGGGGGGACAGGGACCCAAGTACTGGAACCATCACTTGCTTTCTCCTCGGCTGTGCCTGTTCTCAACCCAGGGACTTTAACCTAGGATGTGCGCACCCTAGGCAGTGGCCTTTCTTTCTCTTTCTTTTTTTTTTTTAAGATTTATTTTTTTTTTTAGTAGAAAGGCAGAGTTACAGAGAGAGAAAGAATGAAAGAGAGAGAGAGAGAGAGAGAATCTGGTTCACTCCCCAAATGGTCACCACAACCGGAGCTGAGCCAACGTGAGGCAAAAGCCAGGAGCTTTCTCTAGGTTTCCCCTGCAGGTGCAGGCCCCAAGACTTGGGCCAGCCGCTGCTGCCTTCCCCGGGAGCTGGATACGGAGTAGAATGGCCAGGACTCAAACTGGTGCCCCCATGGGATGCCAGTGCAGCAGGCAGAGGCCCAGCATGCCACAGCACTGGCCCCCTAAGCAGTATCTAACTGGTGCACTAAATACCCACTCCTAATTTTAAAAAGGGAATTAAGAGACAGAGAGAAGGACAGAGTTCCTCTCTGTTGGTTAAATGCCTACACAGCCAGGGCCTGGCCAGGGTTGTGGTAGTTTGGATCTCAATGTGGGTGATTACGACTCCGTTACCTCAGCTGTCTTCTGTCAACCGTGAGAGTGTGTATTAGCAGAGAGCTGGAACTGCGAGTGCTGCTAGGATGCGAGCCTAGGTGTTGTGGCACCGGATCCCCAGTGGTGACTTTGCTTGCTGGGTCACACCCTTAGGTGCATTCATTCAAACTAGGGAACATTGTGAGACCCTTTGGTGCTGGTAACCCCCCACAGCTGGCATATGACTAGAGACCTCTGGCCAGTATATCAAGAGAGGAGCTAAATAGAAGACCTGTAAGAATAAGAACTAGAATATCAAAATGTACAATACTTGGTACAGTCATCTCTTCAAAATCCAGCAAAAGGAGCAAGTTATCAGGACCAATGAGAGAATCAGCAATGAGGTTAGATCCAAGACCAGCTTATGAAAATATCAACTTGGGTCCAGCTGTGAGACCGAAAGCAAACAGTGACAAGCAGACAATACTTGTTTTAAGGATTCCTACATTATAACAAGAGAGTCAGCAACACTGGATGGTACACTGAAGATGCCGGCTCCGCAGGAGCTCTGTCGGAGTTCTTGAATAGCCTGGGTCTCCCCTGCTCAGTGAGCAGCTAAGCAGAGGGTCTTGGGTGGGTGTGTGGGGTCCCAGGAAGGCACAGCTGGTGGCCAGGAGCACAGCTATGCATGGTGGGGACACATGCTTCTGTGGCAGGCTGAAGCTGCAAGCGCCTGGTGTCTGTCATGAGGGCTCTAGGCAGTTAGGCTCCAGGACTGGGTAAGCAGAGGCTGCTGGGCAAGAAGAGACGGGACCATGTTGTCCTCCCCAAGAGGCAGAGAAGTAGAGCATAAAGAGCCAAGTAGACAGATCGAGGCCTCACCAGGGCTACAGACGACCCCATCAGCAGACCCGAGAGTCTCCATTATCCTGTCAACAAAACGGGTGTGTGCACCCACGTTATGTTTAATGTGTGGACATGTGAATATAAGATAGAAGGTCACGGGCCTGGCATGGTAGCCTAGCAGCTAAAGTCCTCAGCTTGCAGGTGCCAGGATCCCACATGGGTGCCGGTTCTAATCCCGGCAGCTCCACTTCCCATCCAGCTCCCTGCTTGTAGCTTGGGAAAGCAGTCGAGGATGGCCCAAAACCTTGGGACCCTGCACCCACATGGGAGACCCGGAAGAAGCTCCTGGCTCCTGGCTTTGGATTGGCATAGTTGCAGCAATTGTGGCCGCTTGAGGAGTGAATCAGAGGACAGAATATCTTCCTGTGTCTTATTTATTTTATCTTTATTGGAAAGGTGGATATATAGAGAGAAGGAGAGGCAAAGAAGAAGATCTTCCTTCCGATGGTTCACTCCCCAAAAGGCCACAATGGCTGGATCTGAGCCGATCCGAAGCCAGGAGCCACTATGCTATCGCGCCAGGCCCAAAATAAAATAAATCTTAAAAAGAAAAGATAGAAGGCCACATTCGACAGGAACACTGGTGAAATAAAATGTAGCTCCCTTGGGGTGCCCTCTTCTGCATTTTCTGTTTGTTTGCTTTTGTAAAAAAAAATCTGCTTATACCAGGAATCCAAAGTAAATATTCCCCTTAAAAGCCCTACATCTTTAACTGTTCTTAAATATTTATTTATCTGAGAGCTTCAGTTAAAGCTCTTAGTGCCTATTGATATTTTGATTTAGTATCCTTTGCAAATCCTTTAATAGTGTACAGCTGCCATTTTTCTAAACACTAATGCTTAGAAGGGGAACTCCCTTAAAACATCAAGAGTTTTTTGTTTTTGTTTTTTTTTTTTGTTTGTTTTAGAGAAAATAAACATGGTTCAAATCCAAGGATCAATACTCAGGATCTCTGGGAAACAGAAATAATGACACCCACTTGTATCAATGAAGATTAGATCCCTACAGAGGTGTAGAATACAAGCTCTTGTCTGAGGTTGGTGTTGTGGTGCCGTGCGTCAAGCTGCAGCCTGCAACAGCACCATATGGACAGCAGGTGAGTGTTATGGGGCAGTGGGCTGAGCTGCCACTTGGGATGCTCGCATCGCATCCTGGGGGGCCAGTGAGAGTGCACCCTACGCTGCTTCCTTTGCCACTTCTGACATGCACGCTGTGGTGGAATGCCAGTCCAGGACAGAGCAGGCTTCATCTCGTGTGCTTGCTCAGATTGGTAGACAGATCTTGGCTGTCAGGTCTGCTGGGTTAAGGAGGATTCTGAAGACTTACTCATTTTCATTGGAAAGACAGATTTACAGAAAGAAGGACAGACAGAGAAAGATCTTCCATCTGCTGGTTCACTCCCCAAGTGGCCACAACGGCCAGAACTGAGCCCATCTAAAGCCAGGGGCCAGGAGCCAGGAACATCTCCTGGGTCTCCCACGTGGGTGCTCAAGTACTGGAGTCCCTACCACCCTCAAGAAGGACCTGGATCGAGTCCCGGGCCCCTGTCTTCTACCTGGTCCAGCCTCAGCTGTGACAGGCATTGGGAGAGTAAAGCAGCGGATGGGAGATTCTCTCTCACCAACAACATTCCTGGGCTGGGGGTACACAGGAGGGGGCAGGGCTGTAGACATTTCTCTTTTCCCCCTGTTATTACTACAAAGACAACAGATTTCATGTATTTCACAGATATAATTCTAAGATAACCATACTACCCTTCCCTCCTTCAATTCTGCTTCCTTCCTTAATTTTTCTCCCCTTGAATTTTAAAAGATTTTTATTGGAAAGTCAGATTTACAGAGAGGAAGATTCTTCATCTGTTTTTTCACTCCTCAAGTGGCCACAATGGCCAGAGCTGTGTCAATCCGAAGCCAGGAGCCAGGAGCCTCTTCTGGGTCTCCCACGTGGGTGCAGGGTCCCAAGGCCTTGAGCTGACCTTGATTCCTTTTCCAGGCCACAAGCAAGGAGCTGGATGGGAAGTGGGGCAGCCAAGATACAAACTGGCACTTTATGGGATCCTGGCATGTGCAAGGTGAGGACTTTAGCTGCTAGGTTACTGTGCCAGGCCCTCCCCTTTAACTTTTACAATAACATAATTTCTATTTACTTTACCATTACAAATTTAATGTATCCTCAGCCATTATGGTCACCACAGATTTTTTTTCTCAGGTGTCCAGGTTTTCTGCCATTCAGTGTTTACAGGTGCACACTTGGCAGCAGGCCAGCTGCCAAGACCACGGCATGCCTGGGGATTGAAAACTTCCCACCGGATACAGCACAGGCTGCGACCCCGCCCTTCGCCAGGCCAGGAATCTCTTGCAGTCCTCTCTTAGGCCCTGCCCAGAGAGAGCTGTTGAGGTTGCTGGGCAGGGGTGAAGCCAGGGAGCAGGGAGGGGAACAGGTGGCCAGGAACCTGCCCTTCAGAGGCAGGGAGGCAGGCCCCACCTCGCTGCAAGTCCTGCCACATGCTCCATTGTTCCATAAGACTTCACTTGGAAAACAGAAATTGAATGATAAGATTATTAGGAGTTTCAGTCCCAGTAGGGATCATCTGACCCTACGTCACTGCCCTGACTGCATGCCTCGGAAGTCAGCTTGCTTCTGCTACCTTGGTAGAATTTTCTTATTTAGACTTCACAATGGACCTGTAAGGGTAGGTCTTGCTATAGAGTGAGTTTTACAGATAAGGGAATTGAGGTAGAGGGGGGAATCCGTGATCTGCTCAAGACTGCCCAATTGATTGAATGGCTGGAGGGGAATCTAACCCTGGCCGCTTGAGCCAGAGCCCACAATCCTCACACGGCTCTGACTCAATAATGACGGCACATGTGACAGGGGCCGGCACTGAGGCTCTGTCTTCATTGTAGTTTTGCTTTTTGCTTGTTTCCTGCATGATTTTGTGAAAATAGCAGACACAGGAGCATTAGAACAGTGCATTGAATTGCTTTAGGAGCTGTCCACAGGAGACAGCCCATGGAGCCAACCAGAACTGGTAGAGCCGGTTTGGAGCGCCGGTTTGGAGCCGCCGTCTCTAATTAGCTCTTGGAGTACGCTCAGTCCCTCCTGGGGGTTTTATGACCTGGCACCCAATGCAGATCTGGATCAGTGCTTAGCAAGGACCTCAGGAGCAGGTGCCAGCCAGGCCTTGGAGTAATCTTCTAGAACCAGGATGCTACAGTGGAGAAGTATTAACCAGTTCTGTTCAGTGCCCACATTTCCCAGCTTTCTTCTAGTTTAGCTCACTGCAAGTAGGCAAGATCTGAGAACCTACAGATGTAACAGGCAGTGCTGTGACATGGCTGGTAAAACTGGCACCTCTGACACCTTATGGTGCTTTTCTTTTAAATTTTCTCTTTAAGATTATTTACAAAACTGAGAGGGATGCACACCCATATGGGCCTCAGATTTGGGCAGGGAGGGTCAGATATGGAGGAAAGTGAGCGGTACCAACGTTTCAATTTTTGTTTTCACTCCTGTGTGGCAGCTGGTTCTCATCCTAGCTGCTCCACTCCTGACCCGGGTTCCTGGGGCTTGGGCCCCTGCCATCTGTGTGGAGCCGTGGATGAAAAACTTTGATTCTGGCTTCAGCGTGGTACAACCATGACTGTTGTGGCCACTTGGGGAGTTAACTAGTGGGTGAAAGATCTCTCCCTCTCTGTCTGTCCTCTTTCTGGACTCTGAGTTTCAACTAAAAAAAATTTTTTTAAATAATAGATTTATTTTATTTTTGATGATGTTAGCATAGTTAAGAAGGATGTGGGCTCATGTGGATCACCGATTAGGGTGGGGAGGGTCAAGGAATGGGGGACAGTGGATGAGACAATTGTTTCCAATCTCTTTTTTCTCTTCTGGTATGTGGGGAAAGTGGGAAGAAGCGGGGGAGAAGCTGCAGCCAACATCCTCACCGCATAAGTAACCGGGATGGAAGATGGCCACCCGATGTCATCCCAGGGTCCCTAATGTGGAGCATGTTCCAAGGGCACTGCTCAATGATCTTGATGGTTCTGCAAAGCCGCTGATTTCACTGCTCTTGGAGCACTGCGGAGGAAAGGAGTGACACCACTGCTTGGTTTCAGGCGCCTGAAAGGCGAATGACCTGGACCGCTCCAGGAGCACTGCAGAGAGGCGAGCAGAGCCAGACTCTGCCAGACAAGCTCCACTACCACCTTGGGGGTGGGGAGGGCACCCTTCCAAGGGCCATTGGCTGACATAGTCTCCACTCCCCCAGATGCGTGGTCAACACTTGGCTGAGAGAGTTGTCCAGTTTGTTCTGCCCTGCATGGTACTAGACGTTCTCTGAAGGTCTGAATGAACTGGTTGTCATATCTCCCATGTGCATCTGGGCATGCCGTCCACTGCACTGTCTTCAGCAACTGAGCAGGCCCAGTTTTGATTCATGCACTCCACAGTGAGATCACAGATCCTGTGATTTTCCCCATGGTTGGAGTTCTGAGCCCAGTGATCCAGTTGGGGGGGGTCCCCAAGGAAACCTCACCAGAGGTGACCCCAGACCTGACTCCTGTGTGTGCCAGCCAATATAAGGTCTGACTCAGTCCATCACCCACATCGGCTTACACACACACACTGGTGGTTGCAGTTGTTGAGTCAGTTCTATCGCCAGCCCCATACTAAAGGATGCTGCAGTCCAGCTTATCCCTGCCCACCACACACTTGGGCCTCATGCACCCCAGCAAGAACTACAGCCTAGTCGGAGTTACTCCCTATAACCCCTACCGGGCCTGCTCCTCATCCCAAATCTTGTGCATAATGATATTTGTAGCAGAATGGTCCAATCCATCCTGCATCCCATTTGGCTTTTGTACACACCAATGGGTGTTGGAGCCTAGCTCAGCCCCAAGGACCCTACTATCAAGCCACCCTCATGTTGGTGGGTGCCACCACCTGTCTAGCTAGGTCTGCCCCTAGCCCTGGTTCTCATGCTCACCAGTGGGAGCTACAGCACATCAGACATGTGCCCACAGTTTCCTACTAGGCCCATTCCCAGCCCTGGATCTTGCACTTTCCAGGTGGTTTTGTAGTCTACTAGCTTCACAGGACTTGCCCCCATTCCCAGCTCTTGCCAGCTGCTGTTGTGGCAAGGCCTGATCAGCCTGCACTTACTCTGGCTCATGCACGTACCAGTGATATGGTCACTTAGCACAGCCTGGCTCTCCCCCTAACTCAGCTCACATGCAGGCCAATGGGCTGTAGCCCTGCTCAGCATGGTCAGTCCCCAGTCCCAGATGTCATGCTCACCAGCAGGAGTGAAGACCCAACAGGGGAGCCCTTGCAGCTTGACCTGGTTCACCATTCCTCCTACGTCTTATTTTTGCTGGTAGATACTGTGGCCCAGTCTGGCATGGCTCACCTTACCTTGGCCTTCACCAGTGGGTGCTACAATTTGGCTTGGCCTGGGCTGCCCCTAGTTCCAGCTCATACTGGTGAGTGCTACAGCCTAACCCAGCCCACCCAGCCCCCAGCCCCAGCCAGAATGTGAACGAGCTAGTGCTATGGCTCAACCTGGCATGTTATGCATCTTGTCTTGGTTCTCAGATCTGCCGGTGGGTGTTACTACCTGGCCCAGCCTGGCCCGCCTCCATATCTCTGTTGCACGTGTATGCCAATGGATAGTGTAACCTGGCCTGGGCTGGCTCCCAGCCTTGGCTCTTGTGCTTATCTGCAGGGACTGTGTCCTGATAGAGAAGTTCAAGCTCCTCCATCAGGTTACTACCCAGTGGCAGATTTCGTGCACACTGGTGAGTTCTTAGACTAGCCTAACTTGGCCCACACCTATTCTGAAACTTACTGTTGGGTACTACAGCCCACCCCTGCCAGGTCTACCCCCCCTAGATTTCCCTCTTACATTGTTCATCAGGTGCCGAGACATAGCCCAGCCTATCCTATATCCACTCTGGCTCTTGCAAGCACCAATATGTGCTGGAGCCTAGCCTAGCCTGGCATACCCCAGACCCAGTCCACAGCCATGGCGAGGGATACTACAGCCAGGTCCAGCCCAGTTTGCCATCCCCATCGCAGCTGTCATGCTCCCTAGCGGGAACCAAGCCGAGCTGGGTGTCTCTAGCTCACCAAGCAGGCCTGCCCCCAGCCACAGATCTTGCATGTGCTGGAGGCTGCTGTGAATCAGGCTGGCATAACCCATCACCCATCTTGGCTTTCACCATCAATGCTGCAGCCTGACCTGGCCTGGCCAAAGGCAAGCCCAACTTTCACTGGTGGATTCTACAGCCTAGCCTTGCCCAAGCCTTCCTCATCCCTGGCCTTCATGCAGACCAGTAAATGTGATAGTCTAGCCTAGGCCAGCATGGCCTGTACCCCATCCTGGATTCTCTGCATGCCACTTTGCTACAGTTCGATTCAGTCCTGCCTGGTCCACCTGCTACTCCATCCCCCCAGAGCCAACCTACATACCTGCTGACAAGTGAAGCCACCCTGCCCAGCCTGACCAACACCCAGCTGACTCACATGTTCACCAATGGGAGCTGTGGCCCACCAGGGGAGTTCCCCAAGTTCCCCCATCAAGTCCACACCCAGACTTAGATCCTATGCATGCCAGCAGATATTAGGCCCTTATCTGACACAATCTGCCCTCCAGGGTCAGCCTTTGTGTGTGCTGGTGGATATTGCGGTCTCGTCTGCCCACATCCAATTTCGGGGTGTACCTGTGGGTGCTGCAGCCTAGACCTGCCTGGCCTCTTCCCAACCTCAATACTCATGCTGGTAAGTGCTGCAGCCTAGCCCAGACCAGCTAGCCCCTAG
Source organism: Ochotona curzoniae (assembly GCF_017591425.1). Classification (NCBI taxonomy): domain Eukaryota; kingdom Metazoa; phylum Chordata; class Mammalia; order Lagomorpha; family Ochotonidae; genus Ochotona; species Ochotona curzoniae. Next base: position 19,235,451 of record NW_024467095.1, on the reverse strand, counting down.
TCCTGGCAAAGACCATGGTGAGTTCCATGGTAATCCCTGGCTCAACTCATCACCACTCCCAGCCCTCAAGCAAACCAGCTCTTGTGGCAGTCCCACAAGGATGCACTCACAAATCCCCTACGGAATCTGCTCCCAGACCCAGCTCTTATGCATGCTAGTTGGTGCCATGATCCAGGATGACATGATCCACCCCCTGCCCTGATACTCACTGGTGGGTACTTTGCTCGAGCCTTGGCATGCATCCCTTGCTTTCAAGTGTGCTGGTAGATGATGCTTGATACCACCAAGCCCACCTCAGGTCTCCCACGTGGGTGGGTGTATTGGTCTGGCCCTGAAAGTTCCTCCAGCTTCTGTCCTCTGAATCACCTGATTTCATCCCCTCATTTACCTGCAAGTGTAGTAGTCTGACTGGTGGAGGTCCCTCAGAAGTCACTCCTCCTGTCACATTCTCCCTCAGCATTCCCTCTCTCACACAACTCCAGACCCCCTTCCTGAGCATCCACAGTCCCCCATGACTGTGAGCGGGTGGATCCTCAGGCCTGGCCCTCCAGCGGCGTGTCATGCTACCTGGGAGCCTTGCCCATCTTCCCAGGTCCTGCTTGGGCATGGGTCCCTAGACCCCTTCTGCTGGTGTGCTGGCATCTACCCCTCACATATCGTTACCATAAAAAAAAAAAAAAAAGAATAGGAACTATGCTGGCACACTGGTACACTGGTATAATTAACACAAATTGGCATTAACCAGGCCCAGGATGCCTGCCAGCTATTATTTGCTTTTCCCCCAGCAGTGTGACACCTGCCTAGGTACAAGGCAACCTAGGCAGTTGCCTACAGCGGGGGTGGGGGGGGAAATAAATATTTTTTTTAATTAATTTTTTTTAAAGATTCTTTTTTCAAAAAGAATCACTCATTCTCCTTATCCATGCCAGCTTTCCCTTGTCACCACAGCTATCGTTGAGAAATAACTAGCAGGTAGCCTCAACAATTTAGACATAATCAGTAACATCCTGGGAATTATTTGGTACATAGCTCCCTGGAGTACATTTTTTTTTCCGAAGGCCTTCGTTTGTGGTAGTTGATTTCCAGGTGCTAATAGGCTACCATTACTGGTTTCCGACTATCAGTGTGATATCCTCTTGCTTTGAGATTTTGAGTTTGCTCTTGCTGTCTGGTAACACCCAGTAGCCTATAGTTTCAAGCATCTCTAGATACCATCTTCCTGTCAAGTATTCTAAGATACTTCGTGTGCATATATTCTTCTTGTTTTAAAATTGGGGCCAGCTTTGTGGCATAGCATGTTATAGCACAGTTTGCAACATAGAATCCCATATGGGTGACTGTCTGAGTCCCGGCTGCTCCACTTCCAGCTCCACCCCCTGCTAATGCACCCAAGAAAGCAGTGAAAGCTGACCCAACTGTGTTTGAACCCGTGCATGTGGGAGACCCAGAAGAAGCTCCTGGCCCGGCCCTTGTCATTGTAGCCATGTGGGGAGTGAACCAGAGAAAGCCCTCTCTTTGTCTCTCCTTCTCTCTCTAACTCTGCTTTTCAAATATACAAAAATGAATTTTTAAAAAATCTTACTTATATTCATTTCATTTGTTTGAAAAGGAGGCAGGTTGCTCAACAGAGTGCCCTTGCCCATTACTTCACGTCCCAAGTGTGTGCCGCAGCTGCCACCTTGGTCTTCTGTGCAGGTGGTAGGAATCAGCCAGCCACTGCCTGGTGCCACCCAAGGGGCATGTCAGCAGGAAGCTGGGACTGGAACCCAGTCACTGATAAGGGATGCAGCTATCCCAGGCAATGTCATAACCATTGCATCAGATGCCTGCCCCTTGAATATCTCAGTTGTCATGTTGAAACTAAGAAAGGAAACTACAGTACATTGGTATCTGTTAAAAAGCTAAGCTAACTAAGATTTCAACCCAGGTTGCTTTTTCAGGTTTCTAGCAAAATGTCCAACTGTGTGAGTTTGGCTCGGGGATGATTGAGACTTGCCACCTTAGAGGCCATAGTTTTTTAGGAAGGGAAGGCCTTGAGAACAAGCAGCAGTTGGTTCCTAAGGGTTGTGATTTCAAGATGGGTGAGAAGTTCCCAGAGCAGGGAAAGAGCCTGTAGGACCTTCTGAGTGCACTCAAAGAGCGTGATGTGGAGAGGACAGCAGGAGGAACCCGAGGTGGGAGTGGCCATTTGGCCTGGGGGGTTAGGCGGCTGCTCAGAATGCCCTGTATCTCATGCTGAAGTCCTATTCTTCTGTGTCTAAAGCAGCTTCCTGTTCATGTCTACCTTGGGAGGCAGCAAGTGGTGCTCTTAAGCACCTGAGTCTTGGGCCCACGATGTCAGCCTAGTGGCTAAATCCTTGCCTTGCATCTGCTGGGATTACATGTGGATGCTGGCTCACATCCTGGCTGCTCCACTTCCCATCCAGCTCCCTGCTTGTGGCCTGGGAAACAGTCAAGGATAGTCCAAAGCCTTGGGGCCCTGCACCCATATGGGAGACTTGAAGGAACCTCTTGACTCCTGCCTTCGGATCAGCTCAGCTCAAGCCATTGTGGCTACTTGGGGAATGAACCAGTGGATGGAAGATCTTTCTATCTCTCCTTTTCTCTGTAAGTCTGCCTTTCCAATAAAAATAAACAAATCCTTTTTTGAAGAAGAAGTATGAACATGGACTGAAACAAACTATTTGCCCCTTTGTATTAAAATCTTATTTGCACACATCCCACCGATGTTAACATTGTTCTGATTTTCTCCCATTTCCCATCACCTCAACACCAGTCCACTGTCCACATTATTACTGGTGTCTCTGCCTATCTCCCTAGAGTACAGAGTTGACTGTAGGCAGACCTGGCTCCTGAGTGTTTGGAAGGAGGTTCATTAGGGCAACATTTCTGCCAAGTATCTCTTGGTGTCATTTGGAAGTGTGTGGGAGAAACATGTTTGATGGCACCTACTCCAGAGGCCTCTGGAAGGCTGTCATGGCCACGTACCTCTCTGAGCAGAGCAGCCACAAGGTGGGGGCTGGTTCTTCCATGTTGGTTTCCATGGAGGACAAGACAAGTTCTCATGAGGCTTCTAATACCCAGGGGAGTGTTGACACTAGAAATGCAAAGATAGGAAAAGATACAAAAACATAAAAAAAGGAAAATATATATAAATAACAACTTCGTTAAAAAAATCCACTTATTTCAAATACATTCAGCATTCTGGTTGGCACATAAAAATAGAATGATGAAAGAAGATTTGGTGGGAGTAATTGTTTGGGGGAAAAATCAATTTAACATCATTTTGCTTTCAATTTTTGCTGCCAGGAAGGCGCATGCTGCATCCTCTAATTCAAACATAAGTGTCTCCAGAAACCCTTGGATCACATATTACAAAACCCCATCTGTTTTACCCTCTCACAATTAGCATTTTAGCTTAATTCACTTTTAAATTTTCTGACATTAGCTTGATTCCCCCTCCCTCTTTGTCATCTAAATTCACAACTGGCACTTCTTTGATTTGGATTCAGCTTGAAAAATAATTTTTAGCTATTTTAAATCCTTTTTGGTAGTAAGCAGGGTATAAATAAATTTTGAAACATAATGATGGCGTTATAGATGCACAAGAATGTTTGTTACAGCTTTGTTGGCCACAGCAAAAAAAATAAAAACACGTGCCTTCAGATTGTGAGTGGAGAAAGCAGTGATTGCAACACTACTGACAATTGTTAGGAATAATAAGTAATGGAATATGTATGTATGTCTACTGATAAGGAAGGCTGTATTAAGTGGGACAACTAGAAAAGAGTAAACAGTTTTATTTATATAAAAATAAAAGCTTGGGAGAAGTTGTATAAGGGCACAGAGAGCGGACTGCAAGGAAGGCAGGAAGTGAGGAACTGGATCGCCTCTCGAAAGGGATGGCGAGAGAGGCGAGGGCGGGACAGCGACATGTGACTTTCTGTAGGTTTCCGGTGCACTGGAACCCTTTCTCCAAAAGAATGTGTGCATTCATGTTGTTCTGGCAAATAACACCATGTAAGGCTCATCGGAAAATTGTGAAACCATTTCTGTTCCTCTTTGGAGTTGTCTCACATACATATTTAAGGAAAGAAGGAGGGTGTGTGGGGCTGTGGTCCCAAATCTGAGCCTCCAGAGTTGAGCCTTGCCCCTCTGCTGGTCCAGCTTCCTGGTAGCATGCACCTTGGGAGGTGCCACCTGACAATGTAGGCACTGGGTCCTGTCACCCTTGGGACCCCTGGCCTGGACCGGCCCTAACTCCCTCACAGGCACTTGGAGAATGAATCAGCACGTGGAAAATCTCTCAGACAATTCGCCTTTCAAATAAAAAGACAAAACATTTTTTTCTTCTTTAAAAGGGATAGAAATGAGAAAACACATATATAAAAAAAATCCATTAGAAGTGAAGATGATAATGAGTGTGTACCCTAGCAGGCAGACAGAGGATGTATTCAGGTAGGCTGCTGTAGAGAGGCAACGTGCTCGCATACTTGTGTATGTAAAATTCTCTTACTTTTAGAGAGGACATTTTCATCATTCCATCATTAACTGCTATTGTCGTATGGCAGGCAATGTCTGGGATTACATTTATCAACAAATTTAATCTTAAGAAATCCCAACGAGGAGTATTCTGTGGTCATTCCCATTTTATAAATGAGAAACTGAAGCGAAGCCTGCCCAGCTCCCAGGTGATGCAGCTGGGGTTGTGAGTCCAGCATTCACACATGTGATCACAGCTCACACGTGCCAGGCAGAATGCACACGTGCACCCTGAGATGGGCGCCTGACTGGGGTGTCTAGGAGCATGGTCCTGACTCCCTGCTCCGGATTGGCAGTGCCATCACTTGGGCAAGTCCATGCCTCCTTTGGCAGTTTTCCCGCTTTGATGCAGGCAGCTTTTCTTTTTAAAGATTTATTTTTATTATTTTTTCATTGGAAAGGCGGATATACAGAGAGGAGAGACAGAGAGGAAGATCTTCCGTCCGATGATTCACTCCCCAAGTGAGCGCAACGGGCCGATACTATGCCGATCCGAAGCCAGGAGCCTCTTCCGGGTCTCCCACGCGGGTGCAGGGTCCCAAAGCTTTGGGCCGTCCTCGACTGCTTTCCCAGGCCACAGGCAGGGAGCTGGAAGGGAAGTGGGGCTGCCGGGATTAGAACCAATGCCCATATGGGATCCCGGGCGTGCAAGGCAAGGACCTTAACCACTTGCGCCACTGCGCCGGGCCCTAAATACTTTTAAGAGTGAGGTTCCCCCCCCCCTTCCCATTTAAAGATCTATTTTACTTATCTGACAGGTAAGAGTGACAGAGAGAAGGAGAGAGAGAGGAAAGGTCTTACAATGAACTGCTCACTTCTCAAATGGCCAACATCTTCTCCTACATGGGTGGTAGGGGCCTAAGAACTGGGGCTGTCTTCTGTTGCCTTCCCAGGTGCATTAGCAGGAAGCTGGGTTAGAAGTGCAGCAGCAAAAGAATCTCTAATATGTAATTAGAAAACATGCTAAGGAATATGTTCCAACGTATGTGATACTCAAAGACAGAGTAATGCTGTGGTGTGTGCCGCACAAGGCGTCATAGCACCTGCATTTCTCCGAAGGATAACTAATCTGTGGAGAAGAGATGAAGAAACCTTCTGGGAACAGCACATGCAAAGGCCTGGGTGCGAGAACGCTTGGCTTCTGTAAGCCAAAGCAAGCAGAGGGAATGTGGAAGAGTAAGTGTGAGGTTAGATCCAGGGCGGGCAGTAATCAAATCCACAGGCCTACACAGCTACATATAGGATTTTGTTCTTTATCTGAAGAATAATAGGAAACCAGTGAAATGCGTCAGTCAGTGTGACCTGGGCAAACTTATGGGCTCCCTGAATAGGATCTGGATTTGGGATGAGACAACAGGAGGATGCAGGGGATCACGGCTGTAGACCACTCACCCAGGTAACACGGTACAGCATTCTCAATAGAGAAGCACCAGAGACAGTTACGGTGAACTTGTCCATTGATTAACAACCAAGTACAAGCTTATGTAGGCTGGGTCCAGGGCAACAAGCCTCAGGGTAGTAACAATATTTCTTTTGGATATAAACATCTGTTTCATATTGTAAGCCTAGCCACCAGTACAACTGGCATATACTTTGCCAGGTGGCACTGTAACCTACCACAACTTACGCAACTCACCCGCACCCTGAGTGTTTATTATAAGACTATCCTCACAAATTTACCACAAGATGGGTATGGGCTGGGGTGGGCAGGAGGAGGACGTGACCAAGTTACTGGAAAGTACCCAAATTACCAGAAGAGGCTGGGGGTTGGGGTGGGGGAATACCCAGAGGGCTCTGGCCTGCTGCCAACTGCATGGGTCCGCGGGGGTCCCAAGGTGCGGTAGAGACAGAAGGGTCTCAGGCATCGGCTGAACCCAAGGGAGGTCTTGAGTCTCCAGACATGCACTGAAACCACACTCCTGCTGCCCCTCACATAGGCTAGGTAAGCTGAGACCCATCCTGGCACTTGCTTGCCCACAGGAGAGACTTTCAAGGGTGCTGCGTAGGGCCCAGCACAGTAGCCTAGTGGCTAAAGTTCTTATCTTGCATCTGCCAGGATCGCATATGGGTGCCAGTTTGTGCCCTGAATGCTCCACTTCCCATCCAGCTCCTTGCTTGTGGCTTGGAAAAGCAGTAGAACGTGACCCAAAGCCTTGGGATCCTGCACCTATGGGAAGAACTGAAAAAGTTTCAGGCTTCTGGCTTTGGACTGGCTCAGCTCCGGCCATTGCAGTCATTTGGAGAGTGAACCAGTGGATAGAAGATCTTTATCTCTGTGTTTCCTCTTTGTAAACCTGAATTTCCAATAAAAAAAAGGGGGGGGGGTGCTGCGTGACTAGATTATTATTATCATTATCACTATTATTAGTATGGTATTTGTAAGACAGATTTAACAAAGAAGCAGAGACAGGGAGACAAAAAGATCTTTTATCTTCTGGTTCACTTCCAGAAGCCGTAATGGCTGGAGCTGAGGTTGATCCAAAGCCAGGAGTTTCTTCTAGGTTTCCCATGTGGGTCCTAAGGCTTTGGACCATCTTCCACTGCTTTTCAAGGCCATAAGCACAGAAGTGAATGGGAAGTGGAGCAGCCAGGACATAAACTGGTGTCCATGTGGGATGTCAGCACTAGAAGGTGAGCGTTGAGCCACAGTGCGGGTCCTGACCAGGTTCCTATTTAGACCCAGTCAAGGGCTTCTTCCCATGTGGGCCCTTTGCCAGGGCTGCTCCCTCTGTCAGGAATGCTCTAGCCTGATATTTAAACATGGGCTGCTTGATGCTGGCCTAAAAAGCTGCCTCCTCCTGCCCAGACACACTGTCTGTGTTAAGTTCCCCTCTCATTCAGTTGTCCACAATGTCTGGAGCTGCGTTGATTCAAAGCCAGGAGCTTGGGGCTTTTTCAGGGTCTCCCAAGCAGGCCATACTGGAGCACCTGAATTTGATGCTGGTCTCTGCTTCCTGATTTCAGCTTCTTGTTAATGTGGACCCTGAGTGGCCATGGTGACGGGAGACCAGCTCCTGGCTGAAATTCTCTGTCTCTGTCTTACAAAAATCATAGAAAACAAGAAACCCAGTCACGTCTCCACGGCTCAGAGTGGAACTCAGTTGATTCTGGAGTTGTGCTCCCCTTCTGCAGTCAACTGAATAAAACCTTTACCAAATGTCCATTTTTAAAAAGGCTTATTTATTTTAAAGCTCATGCTATAAAGAGAAGGAGAAAGAGAGAAGTTTCCATCTGCTGGTTCCTTCCGCAAGTGCCCACAGTGGCAGGGGCTGCTCCAGGCCACAGCCAAGAGTCAGGAGATTCTTCCAGATCTCCCATGTGGGTGCAGAATTTGGAGTACTTTGGCCATTCTCTGCTGCTTCCTAGGGACATTAATAGGGAGCTGGATATGAAGTGGAGCAGCTGGGACAAGAACCAGTAACCAAAAGGGATTTTAGTATTACAGGTGGTGGTTTAACTTGCTATGCTACAACTCCAACCTCATCTTTCCTTTTTTTTTTTTTTTTTTTTAATGTGTTTGCTTGTTTATTTGGAAGGTAATATTAGAGAAAGATAGAGGGAGGGAGAGGGGGATCTTCCATACACTGGTTCACTCCCCATACAGCTATAAAAGCCAAGACAAGGTCATGCCAAAGGCAGGAGCCAGGGATTGTCACCTGAGTCATCCACAGGCCACTCACACGGCTCGTTGTTGATCGGAGGCCTCAGATCGGGGCTGCCTAGGTAGCCCTGCGATGTGACAGCTGGCTCCCCCAGCAGAGCAAGGAGAGAGCAAGCTATCTGGAGCCTCAAGGTCTGAGATGACCTACCCCTGGCAGTCTCCACTTCCACAGCATCTCCTTAGGTTCTCTCTCCTCACAGTGGTAGGGAACTCCAGGGACACGGACACTGGAGGGCAGGAATCATCAGGGTCCATCTTAGAGGCTGGCCACCATGTCTCTGTCATGACCTTGAGCAATCTTTGTCATGACCTTCAGCCGCCTGGAACACTGAGACCCGGGCTTGCTCTGTGAGGTCCTTCTTTGTCCCTGACTTCATCTTCAGTTCAGTGAGAGAACTGTTCAATGAATGAAAGAGTTAATGTGCTTACAGAAGCACTTCTCACAGGGAGTAAAGCGGCTGCCAGGGTCTGGCCTGATTCCTAGAACGGGGCTGCTTGTTTTGTGGGGGAGGGGGTCGAAGCAGCTGTCCGGGTTTCCCATCGTTTCTCCTCTCACTTCCGAGGTCAGCGAGATGGGAGGGGACAAGAACAGGTGGCTCTTAACTGGCTGGCTTGGATCGGCCTTGATACAAAGACACTAAGGAATTGGAAACAAAAATCCAGCCTCTGGAAAGAGAGCTGGTCCTAGTTTTGCTCCTTTTAGGAGTTTTGCACCTGATTAATGATTCTGTGCAAGATGGATTAAGCTGCTGGAAACTTTCTCCATTTAGCAGTGCCAGCTCCTTCTTCCCAACACTTTTTTTTTTTTTTTGATAGTGCTAGTCTTTCAGATCCCCAACTTTTTCTAAGGGCAAACCAAAGGCCTAGGATGAACTGGATTTTCCCTGGGAAAATTAAGAGTGGCTCCAGGGACTGCTGCCGGAGGGCAGGGGTTGAGTTGAGGGCGGGTGATATAAGGGAGGGGAGCTCAAGGTCAAAAACATTCCCCAGACTGTGGATGCTGAGCGTCACCCAGTACATTTCAGCTGAACAAATCTCGTTCCTACCTCCGCTCCAACTTCCCTAGCAACGGTCAGAGAGAAGGCATGGGATGACAACCAAACCTGGATGCTGCGAAGGAATTGCTTTTGTTACTCAAGATGTAAGTAAGTAAATAACAATGGTGCACCAGAGCTCCCTTGCAGAGAGCTTCCATTTCCTCTGTTTCATGCCTTGCACAATCTTATACAATGAGTGACAGAGCCTTGAAGTTGTGGCTTCATAATTGGGGACCATTACCAAGGCAAGGAATTTTAAGTTTCTCTTCCATTTTTCTCTTTCCTGCAAGAACATAATCGGTGATTAGTTATTTGAAGCATTGTTCTTTCTGTTTGACAGCTGCCCAAATGAGCTTTGGACTGGTCCTTGTAGGGGCGGAAGGGGAGCCCTCCAGAGCTTAGTAAGGGCGGCTGTGTTTCCCTGCATCCTTCCTTCTGCCCCAGCTCTTCTCGCACACTCCACTGCCCGTTAGCTCTGCCTTTCTTCCCTCTCCCCCACCTCATTCCAAGTTGTTCTTTATTCAGGCTTGATCCAAGGATCTCCCCCAGAGAAAGCAGATCACTGCTGGCTCCTCCGCTTTGGGGGTGCCAAGGCCTCGGTGGCAAGCTGAGGAGCGCGGGCACAATGGCCCTTTATGCCTGGCTCTGGGCTCTGTGCTGGCCCCAGCTGCCCCCATGCTCTGATTTTCCTTACTTTTTTTCTTCAGTATTTTTTTTTCAGCTGAATTATTCCATTCTAATACATGGAATGGGGAGCAAGGGTCTTAGAGGCTGGGTCTGGCCCATGAAATCTGAATGGCTCCTGCACCCTGCCATGATGTCACTAGGTGATGGGTCACATTCCTACTGACAGGCGCTGGGCTGCTTTTGTGGGCTCACGCTTTGCTTTCATGGGAGGGAAATGACCTGTGTTGTTACACCTGGCTTTCCTCTCAAGGCCCTGAACAGTGTCAGCCTAGAACACTTCTGCAAACAGAACTGAGCACTGATATGGGAAGAAACAGGTACAAAGCATAATGAATAACACTGACACACCTTAAAAAGGAAACACGGGGTAGGGTGGACATTGTTGCATAGCAGGTGAAGCCACCACTTGGGACACCTCCACATCACCTCAGAGTGGCTGGTCTGAGTCCGAACTAGTTTGCTGTCCCAGCTTCCTGCTGATGGTTCTGGGACTCAAAAAATACTTAGGGACCAGCTCAGTAGCCTAGTGGCTAAAGTCCTCGCCTTGCATGCGTCAGGATCCCATATGGGAGCCGGTTCGTGTTCCAGCAGCCCTGCTTCCCATCCAGCTCCTTGCTTGTCGCCTGGGAAAGCAGTCAAGGACGGCCCAAAGCCTTGGGACCCTGCACCTGTGTGGGAGACCCGGAAGTGGGAAACCCGGTTCTTGCCTCCTGGCTTCGAATCGGCATAGCTCTGGCTGTTGTGGCCACTTGGGGAGTGAACCAGTGGATGGAAGATCTTCCTCTCTGTCTCTCCTCTTTGCATATTTGACTTTCCAATAAAACAAAACAAAAACATACAAATGAACAAAAACTTGAGCCCCTGCCAAGCACGTAAGGAAAGTGAGATGGAATTCTAGGTTCCTGAGTTTGGGCTATCCAGCCCTGGTGGTCGCATGCAGGCATTTGGAGGGCAAGGAACCAGTGGACGGAACACCTGTCCGTTCTGATTATGTATGCATCATCAAACACAAAACTATTATGAAGCAATTTTTAAAAAGCCACCTTTCTTGTCTTCTCTCTCTGTCTCCCTTCTTCCTGACTTTCAGTTAACTAAATCCACCAGAAGGAACACAAAGACAAGAGGCTGATGTTGGAGCAGCTCAGATCACAGCTGTCAAAGCAGGTGAGCGCTGAAGCAGTTGAAGTAGTTGAGCCTCTGCCACCCACAGAAGATACCTGGGTTGAAGGAAGAGCCTTGGCTTCAGCCTGGCCCAACCCCAGCTGTTGTGGGCATTTGGGGAGTGATCCAACAGATGGAGAATCTGTCTCTGTTTATCATCATCATCATCATCAGCATCATCAAAACAATCATAATAAAGTTGCCAAGATCAGGGAATCAGGTGGATTTTGTGAATGAGAGCCCCCTGCAGCCAGGCCTAGCGTCTTCCCTGGTTAGGCCCGTTTCCTTGAAGGCCCCCCTTTACCTGCACATTTAAAGAAATATCTATGCGGGCCGGCGCGGTGGCGCAGTGGTTAAGGTCCTCCCTTGCATGCCCGGGATCCCATATGGGCACCGGTTCTAATTCCGGCAGCCCCACTTCCCATCCAGCTCCCTACCTGTGGCCCGGGAAAGCAGTCGAGGACAGCCCAAAGCCTTGGGACCCTGCACCCGCATGGGAGACCCGGAAGAGGCTCCTGGCTTCGGATCGGTACAGCATCAGCCCATTGTGCTCACTTGGGGAGTGAATCATTGGACGGAAGATCTTCCTCTCTGTCTCTCCTCTCTGTATATCTGCCTTTCCAATGGTGAAGAAATTTCATGGATTTCATTTAAACAGATCTAAGAACAAAATGATACTTCCCACCCTACTGTTTATAAGGGGTTACTAGAACCTTCAAGAACTACAAAACTGATGTTGTCACGAAACATCTGCTTTAAATTTTAAAAATTAAATTAAACCATTTAAATTTGTAATCAGATAACTAGAATTTCATTTTTGAAGTCCTCGATTTCACGGGAATAATGCAAAAGTTACTATGGAGAAGAACGACCAACGAGTGCAAAGATGACCAAATTCACTGCCACAGCTTTGGTTTTGCCTCATTACACACCTCGGTGAGGCCAGGCAGAGTCTGCAGGGTCTACTGCCTGAGCATTGGTGCAGATGCCCACTTCCTATTATCCGAGCACCAGGGGCAGATGCCTTCTTCCTGTTCCCTGAGCACTGGGGTAGATGCCCGCTTTTTATTCCCTGAGCACTGAGGCATCATTTTCTATTGCAGCCAAGACTTGAAAATGGGGTGGAAAGCAACTGGGAGCGCTTATTATGAAAGTTCATACAGAATGTTGGATAAAACTGAAAAAATATCACCCTCAACCTTCACGCTCTTTACAACTCAAATGGAGACTTCAGGAATGGGGATGGGGGTCGGCTGTCGGGAGAGTGCCTGGGATGCCTGTAGCCCCTCCTGGGGAGTCAGGATCCGAGGCCCAGTTCCATGAGGCAGCAAGCGATGTGCTGAGTGCTTGGGCTCCTGTCACTCATGTGAGTGACCCGGATGGAGTTTGTGCTCCCAGCTCCTACCTGGCCCAATCATGGCTCTTGTAGATATTTATGAAGTCAATCAGTGAAGGAAAAAAATCTCTATATTGGTCTCTCACTGTCACTTTGCCTTTCCAATAAACCCAAACAAATGTTTTTTATTTGGATTTACTGGAAAGGCAGATTTACAGAGAAGGGCAGAGAGAGAGAATGAGAGAAAGAGAGATATCTTCAATCTGTTGGTTCACTTCCCAAGTGGCTGCCATGGCCAGAGCTGAGTCAATCTGAAGCCAGGAGCAGGAGCTTCTTTTGGGTCTCCCATTTGGGTACAGGGTCCCAAGGCTTTGGGCCTTCTTTTATTGCTTTCCCAGGCCACAGGCAGGCAACTGAATGGGAAGTGGAGCAGTCAGGACATGGGATCCCAACACTGGCTGGTGGAGGATCAGCCAACTGAGTCATTGCACTGGCCCCAATACATTTTTTTAAAACTGTATTTTAAATTGTTTAAAGAGAAATAAAAAGGAGACTTGAATACAGGTTTAGGAGGCAGCACTTTTTGGGATCCCTGGGCTGATGTAAGTAGGGTGGGTACTGGTAGATGCCTGTATTAAGCTGCATATAAAAAGATTTAAATACATCTCTGTATGAGTCATTAAATAGATGCTGGTTCATCTGTCCCCAGCCCCCCAAATCCGCTTGCTCTGTGTCCTCTCCAGGTGTCTCCTGGGGCCTCTGAAGATCCTGTCGGAGGCCTCAGTCTGGCAGAGCTGGCTTCAGTGTGACAGCTAGGATCTGCTGTTAAACCTTTGAATGTTTTCCCTGGTCCCACCAATGCCTATGATAAGTGTTGGCAGGGGTTTCTGGAAGGCGCCTCGCTGTAGCAGTGCTTAAGTTCTGATTCTTGAATCTGAGAGTGAGCTCTGCTGCATGGCGGGAGGGCGGGGGGGAGGGCTGGGGGGAGGCTGTGGCATTAAACCCGTTCCTCGACATCGAAATGTGATTTATTAACACTGGCAACAGTCATAGGCCATCCTGCCAACAAAGTTTCTGAAATTGAAATCGCATGAAACTTTCTTAGTTCCTGCTAGTGCCACATACGCCCTTTCCTTTCTAAAGCAGCAAATTCACTTAAAAATAATTAAGAAAAGATTGATGGGATTTTGGAATTGTAATGAAAAATATGATCTCATTAGTAAGTCATGAGTCAGGGCCAGGAGCTGTGTCAGATGTGTGCACTTCTGCATAATTAGAAGAAGCTGCTGCAAGGAGAGCTAATAATGGCATGGATTAAAAAATTAAAATAGTTTCCCTTTATACTTTTTTGGCTGCACTGAAATTGTTCCTTTTGCAAAAAAAAAAACTCAGAAAGAGATCTCTTTCAAAAGAAGCCTCTCTCAAATGTAACCGATTTGGTGGAAAACAAAAGAGGGGTAAAAAGAATCGAAAGAACCAAATAAAAGATATCGCTCCACTAAATCCATTGTGAATGCTCAAGTAGGTTACCAGACAAAACGGGAATTGTTCTCAGCCATGCACCTTCAAGACAACACACACACACACACACACACACACACACACACACAGCATGAGCACATTTTGAAAACAGCAGTTAGATTCATCATGTGAATTTTATATAATCTCTGGTTTGAACCATTGAGTAAATAAAATAATCACTCCTTAGAGGAGCCACACAGCTTTTAAAGGCTGAAATGAGTTTGGAGTGAAGCAACCTGGATGGTGGCTTCGTCTCTGCCACCGCCAGCTGACTGTGACCTGATTAGTCCATGTCTGGATTTGCTCATTTGTAAAATGGGGGTAAGGATACTGACCTTTAAGGTTTATTGCAGGAACAAAATGAAGTAACATTTAGTGGGCAGGCATTAATTAAAAATAATCTTGCCCCTTCTCCTTAGGAACTTTCTAGTTTGTTGACATTTGGGAGTAGAACAATTTCCCCTCCTCGGTTCAAAGGAACAATCATGGGGTTAGAGCCTGCGATGCCGAGATGCGGTGGGGAGTTGAGCATGAATAGGACAGTCAGTCCTGGAGGGCAGGAAGGGTAAGTCCGGTGTGTACCACATATCCACAAGACCCAGCAGGCTGGCTGCCACAGGGCAAGTCCAAAGGCACACCTTTTGGAAATTGGCCAAAGGGGGATGATTGCAAGATGGGCGAGGCATAAATGCTCAGCTGATCTGCATGAGTAAGCCCACTGTTAAAATGTGTAAGTCTTCTGCTGTCCTGGCTCTCTTTAGAACCACAGATATCCCTCAATATAAGAACAGAGGCTTAGCCCCTGTTGTGGCAGGGACCTAGAAGGCGTGCTCTGTCTACAACCTATATGTGGCAGAGATTAATTTTTTTTTTTTTTCTGTATGGGACTGGTGTGATGGCTCAACTGGCTGGTCCTCTGCCTGCAAGCGCTAGCATCCAATAGGGGTTCGTGTCCTGGCTGCTCCACTTCCCATTCAACTCCCTGCCTGTGGCCTGGGAAAGCAGTGGATGGACGTATGACTGTGTATGAAAAACTACACTACAGTAATAATAAAGGGGAACTCAGTGATAGGGGAGGGACTTGGGGAGGGGATAAAGGAATCCCAGGGCGTATGGAACTGCATCATAAAATGATGATGATGATGATGACGATGATAATAAGTGGAATTTTAAAAAATAATTTAAAAAGAAAGAGAAAGAAGAAGAAAAGGAGGAAACAAAGGAGGAAGGAAGGAAAGAGGAAGGAAGGAAGCAGCTTCCCTCAGTTCCAACTTCTAAGGGAATTTTTTCAATATTTCTCCATTAAGTATATGTGTATTTGTTTAACTTATTTTTTTAAAAAGGTGTCTTTATTTATTTGAAAGCTGTAATCACTCCCCAAAAGGCCATAATGGCTAGAACTGGGCTGGTCTGAAGCTGGGAGCCAGAAGGTTCTTCCAGGTCTCCCACATGCGGGCAGGGTCCCATGTATTTGGGCCATCTTCCATTGATTTCCCAGGCACATATGATCAGAAGTGGAGCATCAGGAACAAAACCAGTGCCCATATGGATATGCTGGGGCTGCAGCAGCAGCTTTACCCACTATGCCAAAGCACCGGTCCCTATTTTTTTGTTTTTAGTTTTATTTACTTATCTAAATGGCAAAGCAGCAAGTAGAGAGAAAGAGAGAGAGAGGTCTTCCTTCTGTTGACTCATTTTCCTAATGCCTACAATAGCCAGGTCTGGGCCAGGATGATGGCCGGAGCCAAGGACTGCATCCTGATTTCCCGTGTGGGTGCCAGGGCCCTGAGCCGTTGGGCCATCTTCTGCGGGCTTCGCAGATATGGAAAACACAGCATGGATAGGGTGCTCTAATTCGAAATGCTGGCATTGCAAGTGGTAGTTTAAACTTCTGTGCTATACAAGTCCCCTTGCATAGTCAACTTAATCAAACACTTGAATGTATTTATTAAAATGATAATTTTCTCCTTTATTTTGTCAAGGGCTGAACTGCACTGGTTTTGAAGTAAACTTGCTAAACTTTCATAGCATACACTCACATTGCTTGTTATGCATCAGATGTTTTACACATTTTTAGAATTAGTTTGGCAATATTTTATTTGGCATTTTTTGCATGTATGTTTACGAATGATATTGGCTTAAAACTTTTAATTTTTTTCCACATGATATGCTTGGCAAGTTTTGGTACAAAGTCATGATAACCTCATGCAGTAAGCAGAGGAAAGTACTCTTTTCCACTTCTCTGGCAGAATTGGTGCGACACTGATGATTTTATTCCTTCCACACTAGTTAGAATTCTCAGGACGAGTCCTCGAGGTGTGGGGTACCCTTGGAGGGAAAGCTTGGATTCAACTTCATCATTGTTGTAAGACTATATAAACAAAAACACAACAGCAGACTATTTGGGCATTCTATTTCTTCTATTTATTTATTTATTGTTGCCAGCCGCATCTGCATGTACTGGCTACATGCCGTACCCAAAATGGCGCCGGCCGGAAAAGCCACACCTTGGTTCCTGGTGACGTAGCTTTCGTGGTACTGCGCAGGCGCCTAGCACATGCCCAGTGAGCTGAGGCGTGGCCGGCGCATGAACACTGGGACTGATGAATCCAGTCGCCCAGGACCCTGCGTAATCATGACGCCGACCTATCATCGGCGGAGGCGGGGCCAGTCAGCACATAAGAGCAGACAGCCTGCCGGGATCTGAGCCTTTCCCTCCTCATCTTGGTGCGTGCAATAAAGATTACCGCAGAAGACTTCACTCGCGTCTGCGTCTTATCGCCGGACGATAAAAAACGTGGGCGCGACAATTTATTTTTAATTTTTTTGGAAGGACAGATCCACAGAGAGAAGGAGAGACAGAGAGGAAGGTCTTTCATTCGCTGGTTTACTCCCCAAGTAGCTTCATCAGCCGGAGCTGAGCCAATCTGAAGCCAGGAATCAGGAGCTTCTTCTGGGTCTCCCACGTGGGTGCAGGGTCCCAAGGCTTTGGGCCGGCCTGGACTGCTTTTCCAGGCCACAAGCTGGGAGCTGAATGGGAAATGGGGCCTCCTGAGCACGAACCAGTGCCCATATGGTATCCTGGCTCAAGCAAGGCAAGCACCCAGGCTGCTGGGCCACCGCGTTGAGCCTCCACGTGGGAGGCCTGGAAGAAGTTCCAGATTCCTGGCTTCGAATTGGCTCAGCTCCGACTGGTGTGAATCAGCAGATGGAAGATCTTCCTTTCTATCTTTCCTCCTCTTTGTATATCTGACTTTCCAGTAAAAATAAACCAAGCTTAAAAAAAATTTTAATATTTAATGTAAAATTAGTAATCTCACTATTTAAGAAAATGTTTCCCTTTTCTAGAAATTATTTTATTTTTATTTTTAATATTGGTTATTTAGCTGAGAGGGATGCACACCCCTGGGGCTCCCCGATTAGGTTGGGGAGGGTTGAGGTTATAGGAAGGTGGATGGGACAAACGCTCCCATTTTTTTGTCTCCTGTGTCCTGGGGGGGCTATTCCTTGCTGTCAAACAACAGTCCCTGAGGCTTGGAGACAGTCGTTTGTCGATGCTTTACAGACCCCGCTGTGAGGAAGAATGATCCGAATGATACTCGAACGATTTTGCTAATTCTGCAATGTCGTCGGCTCCATTGCACCAGGGTTGAGAACAACTTTCCAGGGTCTTTGGGCTGACCAAGTCCACCTCTGTGTGCATCCATACACCCAGACACCTGCTGCAAAGCTTTCCAGCTTGTGAAGAGGCACTCCATGTCCTCTGTTGACCTAGATAAGCAGGCTGTCATGTCCCCCATGTGCACCTGGGCATGCTGTCCACTGCACAAATGGCAGCAACTCTGGCGCTGGATGAAAATCGCCCTGGCTTTGGCCATAGCCATGGATGAGATTCAGCGCCTAGAGCCACCAGGAGCCTCAGCTCATCTCCCACTGCCTGTGTGGAAAGGTGAGACCAAGGCCCCGACAGGCGCAAAACAGGAAACGACAAGCAGGAGCAAAAAGAAAACCAAAGAGTCCTCCAGCCTCTGCATGGGGGCTGGAAGGCCCTGGGACAAGTAGCGTCTCATGCCTGGATCTCACGTGGCCTGCAGGAGCACCGTGGACTACCCAAGGAGCTCTGTGAAGCGGGTCCAACTGCTTCACTGCTTGCCTGCGGGCTTGAGCTGGGGGCAGGACCGGGAGGGGGTGGAGCTTGAACCTGGGGAAGTAGTCTTCCAGCCTCCGCACGGGGACTGGAAGGCCTCGGGACAAGTAGCGTCCCATGCCTGGATCGCAGGTGGCCTCAACCATGCGTGCGTCCGGAGTCGGTATCGGGCAGTCAGTGTGCCATTTGGCGGTAGGATCTGCCTGCTGGCCGCCCGGCCGGGAAGCTCTGGGATTTGGTTTCTATGATTGCTGCTTAGGAAGCTCCATGATGAACCCTCAGGGCTTTGGGTACATGAATCAACCCTAAAGATTCCCAATGATGTAAACCTCCCCCGATGGACCTCTACCAACTAATTTGGTCTCAACCCATGTGCTTTTAAAATTGTATAACCAAATATATTTTCAAAACCTTTTACTACTCAGAAATTGAGCGGGAGAGCAAAGAAACCTTCCATCTCCTGTGAACGTTTGAGGAAGCCATGTAGCGTAACCTCTCAGACACATAACAGGTAACTTGTAGACAATAGATTCAAGACAACATTAGACAACAGTAAAACTCCAAAGATATATAGGGGGAATCAAGAGCGACCCTGACAACCTATTAACAGGAGGTCATGTGCACAGAGCAGTGGGGGACCACAGAGTGGAGCAGGGGGACAGGAGGAGGCTTGTATCCCAAACCTGGAGTCTCCCGGATCCCCAGCAAGGGCTATCAGTACGGGCGCGAAGGACCACATCCCAACTGCCAAAGAGACCACGGGGGACTGGAATGCCTTTGGAGGCCGAGAACTTAGAGGACATCCCCCCCTGCCCGCCGCCATTGGACCTACCACACGGGATGGAAGAAACTGAATCCTTCATCATAGGATCCAAGGCCATCGGAACAACAACCAGGAAACCTGAGCGGTCTTCAGAAACAGAAGAACAGTGGACTCCCTTTGGGACTAGGGAGAGGAGCTATCTCTGGTTCTTACTTGGCTCCAACTTCGGGTCCCCACCCTCTCTGCAACGACCATGAGGGACGCTCCAGAGCACCCCCCAACACACACACACACATACACACACTCTCTCACAAATTGGAATGGATAGGCAGAGGACAACAAGGAAGGCTTGGTCAGCATGGACTCACACACACCTTACTAGGTAGAACACGGGGATTAAGTACTCCTCACCAAGGTATGGAAGTTTTCTCTGCGCACCCTTCCTAACACTGTCTCGCACCTCAATTGTTGAAATGTCATTGAAATAGTCATAGGAAGTTGTTAAGACCATGCATCCAATTCTGACAAATTGGTTGTTCAATACTTTGTCAATTTATCCCTTAATGTTACATATTGTTGTTGATGTTATGTTGGGGCTTTTAATTGACTGGGATTCTACTCTGTTGGCTCTGCCTTCGGACCGGGGAGGGTCTCCCCAAAAAGCCGCTGGACTTGACTGGACAATGAGATGCTGGACTCTGTGCTTGGTGTATGCTTGCAATGAAGGAATCTCAACTGAACCTGAACTGTGGTTGCGCAGTGGTGGGGGGGGGGGGGGAGAAGCCCACCATGGGGGGAGGGTTAGGAGAGGGATGGAGGGAATCCCAGTGCCTATATTGAATTGTGTCACATAATACAATAAATATTAAAAAAACAAATAGCAGCAACTAAGGAGGCCCAGTCTCAACACATGCACTCCAAGGTCAGACCACATATATTATAATTTTCCCTGTGTCCAGCATTGAGTCCAGCAATCTAGCATGAGAATCCTCCAGGAAATCTAGCCTAGGGTGATCTCAGCCCACCACAGGTCACACCATCGCCTACCATACCCATCTCCAGCCCTGATTTTTGTGTGTACCAGCATGTACTGCAGCCTAGCCCCATCTGTCGCACATCCCATCTGGCTCTCACGCAAACCCTTGAGTGTTGCAGCTTAGCGCAGCCCACCCTCCCCTCCCAAGATCTGGCCCACATGTATGCCCCTGGGTGCTGCTGTCTTGACCAGTCCGACCTGCCCCTAGCCCTAGCTCTCATGTTTACCAGCAGGAGCTGCAGCCCAGCAGGGGAGTGCCCACAGTTCCCCTACCAGACCTACTCTCAGATGCAGATCTTGTACCTGCCAGGGGGTACTAGAGTTCAGCCTGGCACTTGGCAGTGGGTGTTGTGCGCTAGCTTCGTCGTCCTGTATCCTCTAGCTTTCATATACCAGCCCAGTGTGGTCTGTCTCCAGTTCCAGCTCTCATGCTCCCAGTAGATGCAGTAATCCAGCAAGGGAGTCCCTGAAGTTCCCCTACCAGGCCTGTTCCCTATCACTGGGGCTTGCATGTACTGGTAGGTGCTGTGACCTAGCCTGAGATGCCCCATACCCAGTCTTAGCATTTACCAGCAGATGCAGCAGCTTAGCCCAGCTTGGCCCACTCCCAGCCTTCATGTGAGCTGGTAAGTGTTGTGGTTCAATCTAGCTTGATCTGCGCCCCATTCTGGCTCTTGCCACTGTGTGCTGTGAACTGGCCTAGCCCAGCATTACCCCAGACCCAGATCACACATACACCAATGGGTGCTGCAGCCCAGCCTGGCCTGGGCTGCCTCCAATCCCAGCCCTTACACTCACCAGTGGGAGCTGTGGACTAGAAGAGGAGTTCTCCAAGTTCCTCTACTAGGCCTGCTCCCAGCTCTGGATCTCCCACCCCCTGACTGACATGACTGGCTCCCAGTGCTGGCATTCACTGCATGCACTGTGGCCCAGCCTGGCTCTTGGGAGCACCAGAGGGTGCTGGAGCCTAGCCTGGTCTGGCCTGCCCCCAGACTCAGCCCACATGCATGCGGAGGAGTACTGCAGCCTTGCCCAGCCCTCTCTGCCCATTGCCCTGGCATGGAACTCATCAGTGGGAGCTGCAGTAGAAGGGAAGTGCCCAAAGTTCTCCTATGAGGTCCGTTTCCAGCCTGAATCTTGAGTGTGCTGGAAGGTGTTTCAACCTAGCCTGGCATTGCCCACCCTCAGTCTCAGCTTTTGCTAAATCAAAGCACTTACCACATTTTGTCATCAAAATTATCTTCCATTGTTAAAGGGAATTCTCCAATGTTCAAAGACCTGTGAAAACATAAGCAATATATGCTTTGCCATTGAACTCATCATGCCTATATATAAAAAGTGTTATGAGATGAGTATACAATGGAATGCTCCTGAGTTTTAGTTTTTTGACTTTAACTTTTAGTTTTAGAGCTTCTAAACCATTCATGGTTCTTGACTGTTGTTCATCGGATTCCCTGGGTTTGTTCTGTTTCCTGTCTCACTTGGGTTTCAGGGAATTCTTTGCCATGGGAATTCTTACTGAAAGCCATGTTAGTTATCAAACTCCCACTCATACTCTGATCCTATTTTCCTTTTTTTTTTTTTAAGATTTATTTTTATTATTTCTTCATTGGAAAGGCGGATATACAGAGAGGAGAGACAGAGAGGAAGATCTTCCGTCCAATGATTCACTCCCCAAGTGAGCGCAACAGCCGATGCTATGCCGATCCGAAGCCAGGAGCCTCTTCTGGGTCTCCCACGCGGGTGCAGGGTCCCAAAGCTCTGGGCCGTCCTCGACTGCCTTCCCGGGCCACAGGCAGGGAGCTGAATTGGAAGCGGGGCTGCCCATCCTTGTGACCTACAGCAGTCCTAGGAGACAGTACTCAGCACCCTAAATAAGTCCATTTACTGGCACTATTTTCAACTTGTTAAGCCACAGTGTAATTTTAATACTAGGTTTGGGATGGGTTCAAGACTTAGGTGTTCTACTTTCAATCCAGCTCCCTGCTAGAGTGCTTGCAAGAGCAGCGGAGGATGGCCCCGCATCCTTGGGCCGCTGCAGCCATGTGGGCGACATGAAGGAAGCTCTTGCCTTCTCCCTTTGACTGGCCAGCCCTGGCTCCTGTGTTCATTTAAAGAGAGAACTTTCATCTCTCCCTCTCTCTCTGACTACGCATTACATATAATTAAAAAAAAAAAAAAAAAGGAGGTTCTGGCAAGGTAGCCAACAGGCTAATTCACCTGAGCTACTGGCATCCCATATGGATTCATGTTCCAGCTGCTTTACTTCCAATACAGCTCTCTGCTTACTGTCTGGGAAGGCAGCAGAAGATGGTTCAAGTTCTCAGGTCACTGCTCCCATGTGGGAGAGCCAGAGGAAGCTCAATTCCAGCCATTTTGGCCATTTGAGGAATGAACCAGTGGGGGGAAGTCATTTCTGTCTATTCCCTCTCTAAAAACTCTGCTTTTCAGAGGGTGGTGAAGTGGCTCAGTATGCTAATCTCTGTCTATATGGCTGGCATCCCACATGGACACTAATTCAAGCCCTAGCTGCTCCACTTCCCATCCAGCTCCCTGCTTGTGGCCTGGGAAAGCAGTGGAGGACGGCCCAAAGCCTTGGAACCCGCCCTATGTGGAGATCCAGAAGAAGCTGCTGGCTCCTGGCTTCAGACCAGCTCAGCTCCAGCCATTGTGGCCATTTGGAGAGTGAACAGCAAATGGAAATTTTTGCCTTGTCCCTCCCTCCCTCCTTCTCTCTCAACGTAACTCAAGCAAAAATAAGTAAAATCTTTTTTAAAAGCCTGTCTTTCCAGTACAAATAAAGAAATCTTTAAAAACAACATTTATTTATTTTTATTGGAAACGCAGATTTGGGCCCAGTGGCGTGGCCTAGCAGCTAAAATCCTCACCTTGAACGCCCCGGGATCCCATATGGGCGCCAGTTCTAATCCCAGCAGCTCCACTTCCCATCCAGCTCCCTGCTTGTGGCCTGGGAAAGCAGTCAAGGACGGCCCAATGCTTTGGGACCCTGCACCCGCGTGGGAGCCCCGAAGAGGTTCCTGGTTCCCGGTTTCGGATCGGCACAGAGCTGGCCGTTCGTTGCGCTCACTTAGGGAATGAATCATTGGACGGAAGATCTTTCTCTCTGTCTCTCCTCCTCTATGTGTATCTGACTTTGTAATAAAAATAAAATAAATCTTTTTAAAAAAAGAAAGAAAGGCAGATTTACAGAGAGAAGGAGAGACAGAAAGATCTTCCATCCACTGGTTCACTCCCTGAGTGGCCACAACAGCCAGAGCTGATCCGAAGCCAGGAGCCAGCAGCTTCTTCTGGGTCTCCTACGCGGGTGCAGGGCCCCAAGGCTTTGAGCTGTCCTGGACTGTTTTCCCAGCTGAATGGGAATGGAACAGCTGGGACAGAAACTGGTGCCCATATGGGATCCTAGTGCATGCAAGGCAAGGATTTAGCCATTCAGTTATCATGCCAGGCCCAAAGTAAGTAAATATTAAACACAAATAAAAAGTCTGTAAAAAAAAAAAAAAAACACGAACTTGTACGAGGCTTTTGGGAGGCAATTCCTTCGATTATTCCCTGTGATAAGTAAGGTGGGAGCCATGCAGGACCTGAAAAGGAGCACTGATAACCAGAGGCTATGTGGATGGTGCCCGAGCACTTTGAGCAACCATCTGTGCTTTACAGTGAAGAAGAGCAAGAGGAACAAATATTTGGCCCCAGGAAAGCCTCCCTTCACCACAGCCACACCCTAGGTTCACAGTCCAGGGACAGGCTTGGGTCAACGCCGCTGGACCCCTTCATGCCGGCAGTGGCTAATGGACGTGATCTGCAGAGAGGGGAGCCCCAATTCATTGATTCGGGCCTGGGCAGCATGAACATGGCCAACTCTCTTGGGCTTCTGCTTCACCATCATCTGAATTCGCCTGACTGCATTCTGTTCCGCTGGAGTTCTCTCTACCCATAATAAAGGTCTGACTTCCTGCCTGGAGCTGAAATCGGCAGACAAGTCTTGGCCTGGGCCTTGTGGGAACATTGGAATTCAGGGACCCTTTCCTGTCCCTCTAAGCCTCTACAGAAATGCTCAATAAAATCAACTCTGGAAGATGCACACACAAAATAAATAAATAAATAAATACTATGTTCAATTGCTAAGAAACGAGTCACAGATTAATCTTATAAAATCATAGCAATCAAAGAAAAGCTTAGAATTCTGAATGTTGATTCTTTTCTTCATCTTGGAATTGAAAGCGCTCTAGTTCATCACCTTAAGGACTGCCTTACGTCCACAGTCATGGGGTTACCGTCATAGAGCCACAGAGAAGGTTGGCGCTGGAGAAACATACAGGATAAAGCAGTAGAAATTTCTCCTTTTCTAATAGAAATGACTGAGACCTTAGAGAAGTCAAATTAACTTGCCTACCACCATTTGCTTCAGCCCTGTTAGATGAATGAATGGGCTTATGGGTCAGACTGAGAATAAGATACTTGATTGTAGCTTAAGCACTTTTGATTAATGTTATTGGGTTCCGGCAGAGGTAAAGCGAAACATGCAAACCACTTGGATGAGTAGGCAAGTTATTTGATTTATTTATCTTATGACTTCTTTGTCAAACTGAACTGCCTTGGACCCAGACTAATTTTTATATTTACTTGCTAATAATAATTACTTACATTTCCATAATGTCTTCTTTGGCTAAGCACTACTCTAAGCATTTTATGTCACACAACAACCTAGGAAATAGATACCTTACTTCTCCAGTTTTGCAAAGGACACTGAGGCAGATCCCATTAAGTGTTTCGCCTGAAGTCACACAGTTAGTGCCCCAGCTGGATCATCTGGCTCAGGAGCCTGGGTTTTAACCCTGACTACCACCTGTTCTCTGTCTTAACTGAAAAGTCTAACTCATGGAGACTAACTCTGGTTGAGTTTATCTCTTGGAAGAGCCTAGGCACTATTGGGATTCCTCCTTTGCTCCGATCTCCCTAGTTGTACTGTTGCTATTATTTTTGCAATTTTTTTTAAAAGATGCATGTTATTTTTGTTGCAAAGTCAGATATACAGAGAGGAGGAGAAACAGAGAGGAAGATCTTCCATCTGATGATTCACTCCCTAAGTGACCGCAAGAGCCGGCACTGTGCCAATCCACAGCCGGGAGCCAGGAGCTCTTCTGGGTCTCCCACGTGGGTGCAGGTCCCAAGACTTTGGGTGGTCCTCAACTGCTTTCCCAGGCCACAAGCAGAGAGCTGGATGGGAAGTGGGGCCGCTGGGATTAGAACCTATGACCATATGGGATCCCGGAGCGTTTAAGGTGAGGACTTTAGCCGCTAGGCCACAGTGTCAGGTCCTATTTTTGCAATTATTTGCCTCTGTATATTTAAGTTCTGGGACAGTAGGGTTTATGCCACATTCATTTAGTATTCCCAGAAGATAGCTCAGTGCCGCCACCCCCACATGGTGAACTTAATAAAAGTGAAAATGAAGAAGTAAAAGTCCTCTGGGCCAATGATGTGATGTAGCAGGTAAAGCTGTTACTTGTGATGCCAGAATCCCATATGGGCACTGGTTCAAGTCCTGGCTGCTCCTCTTCTGATCCAGTTCCCTGATGATGCACCTGGGAAAGCCTCAGAGGATTGCCCAAGTACTTGAGCCCCTGCAACCATATACAAGATCTGTGGGCCCAGCGGCATGGCCTAGCAGCTAAAATCCTCGCCTTGGACATGGCAGGATCCCACATGGGTGCCAGTTCTAATCCCGGCAGCCCCACTTTCCATCTAGCTCCCTTCCTGTGGCCTGGGAAAGCATTCGAGGACAGCCCAGCGCATTGGGACCCTGCACCCACACAGGAGACCCGGAAGAGCTCCTGGATCAGCCATTGTGGTCACTTGGGGAGAGAATCATCAGATGGAAGATCTTCATCTCTGTCTCTTCTCCTCTCCGTATACCTGACTTTGCAATATAAATAAGTAAACCATTAAAAAAAAAAAAAAAAAAAGAGGGAGAGATCCGCAAAAAGCTCCTGGCTTTAACCTGGCCCCACTCTGGCTGTTGTGGTCATTGGGAGAGAACCAGGGCATAGAAGAGCTTTTTCTTTCTCTCTGTTACCCAAATGATTAGAAAATAGCTATAGATAGAGGTAGTCTGAACAGATTCTTCATAAAATTGCAAAGTTGGTGACCTAAGTTTTTTTTTTTAATTTTTTCAATGCAGAGTAAGAGCTTGCTGCTTCTGCTTTTTGTTCCCCCTCACGAACCCAGGCACCCTTTGGCATTCTAGTTGGTTTTCAAAAGTCCTTATTTCTGGCTTGCCTTTAAGGTTGGAAAGCACGACTGCTTGAAAAGCACTAAAGACTTTGGTCAGTAATGTCTCCTGGATGGGAAGTGGAAGTTTAGAAGCTTCTTTTTTTTTTTTTTTTTTTTTTAGTGTGGCAAAAGAAAAAGACAGACAGAAATGCCTACTACAGTTAAAATAGTTCCTAAGTGTTGCATCACAAATTGGTAATACAGGTAATGTTGTGATTGGGATTTTTATAACATTTCTATGAGATAGATATTATATTGAGTACATTTTTTCACGTTAGGAAATAAAGGCCAGCATGATATGCCAATAGTTCTACATCCAACAGAAGGCAAAACGGAAGCCCTTATTTTCTCTGCTTTAAGCTTGTACTCTGGAATACTAACTCAAAACTTGCAACTTTTCAGTTTGATGTTTTCTGAAACGAAGGACAGGGTCAAATTTGAATCTGAATTGTTAAGATCTAACTGTAGATGGTAGTAACTGGGGAACATATTTCTGGACATAAAGATCAAAATGTTACTCCTAAAATTATATTACCTGATCTCTTATTTATTTAGATTTGATCATTGCAAATGTAAGAAAACTGGGGAGAGTGCCTCAGGCCTTCCGCAGACCAAGCC
Organism: Ochotona curzoniae; assembly: GCF_017591425.1. Classification (NCBI taxonomy): domain Eukaryota; kingdom Metazoa; phylum Chordata; class Mammalia; order Lagomorpha; family Ochotonidae; genus Ochotona; species Ochotona curzoniae. Next base: position 19,208,648 of record NW_024467095.1, on the reverse strand, counting down.
AACACACCAGTGAGCGGACCAATGATTTCTCTCCACTTTTTCTTACCAGGACAAGGCCAGAAGTTTGTCAGGGATCAGCCACCCTGCTAGCAAAACAAATGTCCCACCACTCCCCAGAGAACAAGTCCATTTCAGAAGGGAAAAGATACAAGCACTTCTGAGCTTTCAGAGAATTTAAAGGGAGCCCAATAAATAAATCAACAACCCAATTTCATTAAATGAAGGGGAAAAATTCCCCAGATAATCTGATTGCTAAAGTGGTTGCATTCAAGTTAAAAATTCCTTAGACATTTGAGTATTTCCATTCTTGGAGTTAATACTAGTAAACATATTTTTAATATAATTGCTTATATTTAGATTCCAGGGTGATGGTAATGCATACATGCACTGTTTGTTGGCTTAAAGAAACTACTTTACAAATACTGTGGTACAGCTATGCAGCGGACAATAATGTAATCTGATGGATTAGTGCCACAGCATTAGGTATCCAATTAGAAGAGTAATTATAAGTCTTGTTCGCGACCAACATCAGCTTTCTGTATGTCTCACTCAGCTGTAGCATGCGGGCTGGAACAGATGACTCTGAAGAACTTCTTGGGCAGAAGAAGTTTTCTCTCCTACTATCATTTGTTTGTTAAATGATGTATCTGGGGCAAGAGTTGAGTGTAGCAGTTTAGAGTTACCACTTGCATTCTATATCAGAGTGCCATCCTATGTCCAATCAAGCTCCCTGGCAGGCAGCAGGTCATCACCTGGGGTCCCTCACACACTGGGACCCCATGACTGTGAGGACAGCCTGGAGTTCCTGGCTCCCGGATTGCATTTGTCCCCCACTGGCTATTTTCAGCATCTGGGGAGTGAAGCAGCTGGTGAGAGCACAGTCTCTATCTGAGTGTCTCTCTCTGTTTCCTTCTCTCTGATTCTCTGCTTAAAAAAAGTCCTTGACACTAAGTGGTATTCAATAAATGTTAATTAATATTAACTTTCAAAAAATATGTATGCACTGAGCATTAAATAATCCCTCCTTTCCAGAAGTTTAAATGTCTGTGGGACTAAACCTGGATCCAGATGGGTCTGCTTTCCGGGCACATTAACTTTGGAAATGATTTGAAGAAGTGGTAGGACAGCATTTGATAGCAAGTACATCTCCTGAGGTTTGCATTTACTGCTACCATCCTTTGGCATTCTTTGCTTTATAACGGCATCTCCTGGCACACAGTTTTGGAAAATTCATTTATTCATTCAATGGAAGTTCACTGAGGGTCTTCTGGATCTTGGCCACATACTGACCCCACAGTCATGACCTCATATCAAATAATCCATGGTCAGGTAAGTTTGAGAAGTAGTGAAACAAACAGAGCTGGGACTTCTTCCATTCCTTATGTCGCATGACTCACGGCCTTCAGTACTTCTCACCCTGGAGTCTATATTTTGGAAGGGGTGCTTGTAGGGCCAGGGTCATACAATATCTATTATCACTTAAGGTATTCAAAGTCCCTCTTGGAGTCCAAGCACTTCTGGAGTTGGGGAGTGAGAAATAATAGGGAAAGCCATTCACTCACGCATTGTTCAGTCTCTTAATTAGAACTAGACTATTACTGCTCCATCAAAATACTCTTCCCAGACACTAGATTTAAGGCGTCTCATCCTTGGGATGGCATTCATTTCAGAATAGAATTTGAATATTAGATTAACCAATGTTAATTATTAAGGCCTTGGAAGAATGGGCTGGAGCTGATCCTTACCAGTGGGACCATCTAATTTATTAGCAGTGAGGCTATTATTTCTGAGTGGGTGATGTCTCTGTCCCATGTGCTGGGAACAACTGGACCAAAATGCACTAATTGGGTGAAGTGGAAATTACAGGAATTTGGAAATAGGACCGATGAAAATAAAGCCAATTTGAATCCAACGCTAAGTGTGTTCAACTGGCATGATGACCATCTGGGTGGGGGGTCTGAGTGACAAGCAGACAGACCCGCAGAGGAGGACATCGAGCCTGGAGGCCGAGGAGGGAGTGTGGACTTTTCCAAGAGCTGGCTTTCAGGGAGTGTTTCTGATTAGTGAAGAAATGCTCTGGTTTGTATCCTCTTGTTTACCAGATGGAGGCTTACCCTGGGGGGCTGGGGCTCTGGGCCGCGGCAATGATTGCGGTTGAGAGTCTGACAATGTACATGTGTGTAGCACTCCCAGAGGACGCGGAGCAGGGGAGGAGCGCGTTGCCACCTCCTTGTCTGATGTTAGAGCATCGGAGGAGAATGAAGGGACCAGGAACTCACGCACTCTGAGCAGGAGGACTTCTTGGTGAGGGTGGGGCAGGGAGAACAGTCGGGCCGATGGCATCACTTCTTCCCCTGTGACTCCATGGCAGGCCTGCCCTCCACTGCCTCACATGCTCTAACTGTGGGCCCCATCTTGTTTATCCTAGTGAAAGCTCTGTCAGGACCTTCTCCCAGGATTCGATGTCAGATCATTTATTCCCTAAGACAATAATATGAAATCGCAAGCTCTGGCTATCACTGCGTAGACCCTGAACAACAGGGTCAGATGTGGTATAACCAGGCTCCACCTAGCATTCATGATGAAGACTTGGCAATGACTGTCTACCTTCAGCTGATCCTAATTCCACATAGGTACAGAATGCCATCTGAGACCTCGGATTCATCCACACCGGCATAGAATGCCATGCAGGTATAATCACTCCAGCTAAACTTCCTGAATATTTTTGTAAATGAGTGAGTTGGCTAATTAAAGGCAAACATGAAAATCATCAGTTTCAACAGTGGTAGAAACACGGCTCTTTAGAACAGCAGAAAGAAAAACTTACCTTGTGGGGACAAAAGCTTAGGGACAATGTGACCAAATCCAAGTGACCAGAAGAAAAACCAAGGCTGCTCTCTTCCGTCTTGGGAAACCCACTGCCTCAGGCGTGGTGGGGAGTCAGTCTGCTGGAAAGAAGAGAGACATATATGTGAGCTGCAATTGAAGAACCAGAAATGCCAGCATAGGCAGCACTGAGAAGCAAGTAAGTCTTAAATAATGAGGAGACATTACACTCGTCGAATACAGGCTTCTACTGTTGTGGCCAATCCCAGTCCCTAACGGCAGCCCCTGCTTGAAGCCATTTACAGCAAAAGTCCTTTTTCAGGTTGAACCCAAATTCATTTCCTTGTAACTTTCATCCTTTGGAAAAGTAAGAGCAGCTGTGTTACTTTTTCCCGACATTGCTGCCTTCCAGTAGCGGAAGAAAGTCACCGTCGCCTGTAAGCATGCTCTTTGCCAGTCCTAAGGAAAAAAATAATAAGATCGGGGCAGGACACACCCTCCCCCAGCTCCTGTCTTGAGGTAATACTCCTGATCCAAGTCTTTGCAGGGAGCAAATATTAAACTAATGGTGACAATGCTGGGACCAGTGTCATAAAAGATTTTCTTCTCTATTCTTTTTTTTTTTTTTAAGATTTTTTATTGGAAAGGCGAATATATAGAGGAGGAGAGACAGAGAGGAAGATTTTCCATCTGATGGTTCACTCCCCAAGTGACTGCAATGGCTGGAGCTGAGCCAATCCGAAGTCACAAGCCAGGAGCTTCTTCCGGGTCTCCCATGCAAGTGCAGGGTCCCAAGGCTTTGGGCTGTCCTCCACTGCTTTTCCCAGGTCACAAGCAGGGAGCTGGATGGGAAGCAGGGCCGCTGGGATTAGAACTGGCGCCCATATGGGAGCCCGGCATGTGCAAGGCAAGGACTTTAACCACTAGGCTATCGCGCTGGGCCTGTTCTTCTCTATTCTTGTCAAACCTCTCAAGCAAAGATTTTTATTGCTAAAAGTTCTTTAAGAAAAAAATATTTTTTATTGGAAAGGCAAACCAGATTTATGGAGACAGAGAGAAAGATCTTCCATTCACTGGTTCGCTCCCTAAATGGCTTCAATGCCAGAGCTGAGCCAATCCAAAGTCAGGAGTTTCTTTCAAGTTTCTCTCCCATGGGTGCAGGGTCCCAAGGCCTTGGGCTGTCCTCCACTGCTTTCCTAGGCCACAAGCAGAGAGCTAGATTAGAAATGGAGCAGCCTGGACATGAACTGGTGTCCATATGGATGCTGGTTCAAGTGCCAATGGCTCCACTTCCGATCCAGCTCCCCACTGTTAATGGTCTTGGAAGGCATCAGAGGAAGGTCCAAGTCATTGGGTCCCTGCACCCATGTGGGAGACTTGGAAGAAGCGTCTTGTTCCTGGCTTTGTCCTGGGCCAGCTCTAGCACTTGCGGTCATTTGGGGAGTGCATAAGTGGATGGCAGGTGTCTCTGCTTCTCTGTGTGTAACTCTGCCTTTCAAATAAATAAATCTTTCTTAAAAATTGAACTTGTTTTTCCAGTGCAGTTTTAGAGTCTCAGCGAAACTGAGAGGAAGGCACAAAAGTATACTCCCTCGCCCCCAATCTTGCGTCATCTTCCCCCTCATCTGCATCTGCCCTGCGAGTGAGCCATTTCACGCACACTTCATGCAGTGCTTGCTCTGAGCCAGGCACGGTCCCAGGTACTTTGCTTGCATAAACTTGTTCAATTCTAACAGTGATTCTGTTGTCCTCACGTTACAGAAAGGAAAGTGAAGTGCAGTTACCAGTTCAAACAGCTGATGTGGGAAGCTCAGTTGGCCTGTATGCACCTACCCACCTCAGGCTCCAGTCTCGCAAGGGTCATGACACAGCAGAAGCAAAGTCAGAATGGAGAAATCACAACAGCAGCTGGGGCATGCTGAATGTCTCAATGAGACCATCTACTCTGAACCCTCAAGCAGAAAAAAAAAAAATCCATGTCTGTGGAGTCACAGAGAACAGGTGCTCCTCTGAGGAGCTTGTGGTGGTGACCTCCCGAAGGATGGATGAGCAGCAAGCACTGGGCACCAAAAGTGTGTGGGTCTTCCTACTCAGAAGTGCCGCTCATAACACCTTATCCCAAAGAAACAAGGAAGAGTGCACATACAGGTTGAATTACTCGGGAACTCGTTGTGCTAGAGTTGATGTGATGTGGAAAAGTCAGTAAAAGGTGTAAGTAGGAGGTTGGTTAAATGGAGCAGGACATATTCGTAGCCCAGGACTCCAGACAGTCAATATAAAAATATGTGAAATAATTTTCATCGCATGGCATTGTGTTTGCAAAATAAGTGGAAAAAATATTTTCCAATGTAGGAGCAAACCCACTGTTTTCCTTTTTGTAAATAAAACAATTGTTAATATGTATCCTGAGAAATGATCATAAAGATATATGCCAAATTGTAACTAACGATTTTCTCTTCTTAATGGAGTAATGGTGATTTTAATATTCTTTGTTGGATATATTACATTTCATTTTTTCCCCTAAATGCAACACACAGTTAGAAACAGGAAAATAAAAGTTACTTATCATTAAGAATAGGAATCCACGAATGAGCAGAACTTTTCCCAATGAAGAGCCTAGTGGGACCCTACGCTGAGATAGGAAAAACAGCCTCCCTCCCCGGGCACCTGTTAGTGTCCACTGGGGACTCCCTGTGTCTCGCCATTAAAACAGAAATCCCATTGGCATGTGGTAATTTTCTTGTAAAGGAGAAAGTTGCCAGTGAGGGACTCATCAGAAGAAATTGTTTTCCATTTTCCTTAAATCTGTTCATGCATGTTTCATACCAGAGAGTACAGTTTCTCCAGAGGAATGAGGACCTCTTTGATGTGTCTGGATCAGCATTTCCAAAGAGGTCAAGGCACTTCCGGGCTGGGGTCAAACTTTCTGTGGCCCCCAGTCCAATCCCCTTTGTGGAGACAGACCCAGGTTATCCAGGCAAATTCTACATAGTCATGAGATGTTTTCTTCATTTTCTTTCTCAGCTGTCTCCAAAACTGGACAAAATCATTCAGTGAACAATACTGACTCACAGTTACAGGGTCCTGTTAAGGGAAGGATGCAAGTGGCTCTCCTAGGCACATGTTAGGGTCAGGGTGTGTCCCATTCCAGTGGCCAGTGATCTGCAGCTAGGAGAGCGAATGGCTGGAGATGCACTTGGTCTGTGCAGGTAACTGCTGTTCCCAGACTCTCTCACTTCTACAGAGAAGGAAGCCCAGTGTCCTGGGAGCCTTGAAGGGTGTCCTGACATGTGCAGGGCTCCTTCACTGATGCAAACAATTCTGGAATGGTGAAACATAAACTATTGGCTCTTTGTTGAGTTCTTGTTATTCCTCCTTCGGGCTTAGGTGGATGGAACCTTTAGTGCAAGGGCAGTATTTAATGCAGGGTTTCTGTTTGTTTTATTAGTGCAGCATTTTCAAGTAGATGCTTAGGACATCTGCTACAATGCAGGGTTGGTGAGACGACTCAACTGGTTAATCCTCCACCTCCACATGTCGGCATCTCATATGGGTGCCGATTCATGACCTGGCTGCTCCATTTCCCATCCAGCTCCTTGCTTGTGGTCTGGGAAAGCAGCAGAGGACAGCCCAAAGTTTTGGGATCCTGAAACAATGCGGGAGACCCAGAAGAAGCTGCTGGCTCCTGGCTTTGGATTGGCTCAGCTCCAGCCATTGCTACTACTTGGAATGAAACAGTGGATAGAGGATCTTTCTGTTTCTCCTTCTCTCTGTAAATCTGTCTTTCCAATCAAAAATGAATCTTTGAAAACACACATACACATTTCTGCTAACCCAATAGAATGCCTGGTTGTGGGTTGTTTTAATTTTAAGATGCATTTTGTTTATTTAAAGGCAGAGTTACAGAGAGAGGAAGAAAGTATGGTCTTACATCTGCTGACTCACTTGCCAAGTGACTGCAACAGCTGGTGCTGGATTAAATTTGGGGGACCAGAACTCTATCTCTCATATGGGTGTCAGGGACTCATGCTTTTGAACCATCATCTGCCATCTCTCACTGTGTGCATTGGCAGGAAGCCAGATTAGAAGCAGAGGAAATGGATCTTGAACCAGGCTCTCCAAAATGGGATGCAAGTGCCGAGAGCGGGAACTTCACTTCTGTGCCAGCTGCCCATCCTCTAAATGCTTTATCTTTCCACCATTCTTTTTCTCTTCCTTATCCTCTCTTGTGTTCCTGCACCTGCTCAACCACCTTCTAGTACTTTACTCTGTCACCCACTGTGTATCTTGGATACTCCCAGGTATGAAAGAAGTGCCGAGGGGGGAGGAAAAACTGTTGAAAAAAAAATCATTTGAAAGAGGTGACACTTAAGCCAATACTGAAAGTTGTGTGAAGAACTGGGTTGGGTCATAGTGGAGGTGAAGGTGGGGAAAAACATTCCATGTTAAAGGGAAAAACTAGAGGTTGGGAAAAGGAAGGAAGATGTGTGCACAGAATGTGGTGGGCAAGTGGAGGCAGAATCATGGAGGTTCCATGGGAAGGAAGAGAAGAAGGCACAGGGCAGCTCTCACAGGACTGAGGGACAATGAAAGGTGCCTGGATTCTGTTTGAAATGTAATAAGGTATAGTGGTTATCTAGTGGGGGATGGAGACAGATAGAGCCTCTGTTCCTTCTGAACTTTCATCCCAACAGCCTGCTAGACTCCTACCAGCTAGAAAGGCTCATACTAGGTCCTTGAAATTCTGGAAATATGGGGATGTCTTGGAGGTTTTCTGTCTAGCCGGCCCTGAGACCCCCGAAGGGTAAGGCGGCAGTGTCCTGCAGCAGCAACACTGGAGACAAACTGGTGGTGAGGGATGTCCATTTATTTGAGAGAAGTCACAAGCTTATTTATACAGGGTAGGCAAAGTAGGCAGGCAGAAGGGCGGTCCTGATAATACTTCCACACAACAACAAAACTGTGATTGGCTAGTAGGTATGTCTATCTCTTTGGACCCTCCAATGAAGTTAAAGGTCAGGAAGCACAGGAAACTATATCTCAGGATAAACTTGTTACCTGCTGAAAGGCAGGATAAATGCAATATTTGACTTCCTAGAGTTGTTTACCAAGGAAGTCCTGGAACAGTTTGTTAGAGACAGAGAAGAGAGACTGGGGTGCAGCCCATCACTCTTGCTGCATGCCTGGTGAACAGCCATGTTGGGGTCTGCGTTAGCCCAGACTCCTGTCAAGGGTCCGCCCTCAGGACAAGGTGGGCCATGTGCCTACGTCCTCCCACATGGGCTAGGCAGGCAAAGATGCAGGGGCCATCTCCCACAGATATATTTGAAAGAGTTGTATAATTGTTTTAAAACTCTTTTTAAAAAAAAAAAATTGCTTTTTAAGCAGATTTTAATTATTTCTTTGAAAAATAAAAATTATACCTATGGGATACAATGATTTTTTAAAAAATAAGCATACATTGTGAAATGGCTACATAGGGCTACTCCGTATGTTTTGCCTTATGTGTTCACCACTGTTAGATGGTGAACATGACACTCTGTAACGTACCCAATGATCACCTCATGACTGACTGTTCTGGCACAATGGCAACACTGGTGCCTGTGTGGCTGAACTGCCCATGGTTGACGTGTTCAGCTCCCTGCCCAGCCACCACCCTGCTCGGCCCTGTTCTCTGCCTAGGGAAGCTGACGGCAAGAGTGGAATCAACAGGGGCACTGGCCTTCTGCCCCCAGTGTTCTGTTTGGCGAAAGGGGGAGAAGAGGCCTTGGCAAGAGAGGAGAGAAAGTGAGGCCAGCTTGTTCCGCTGGCTCTCGCTGGGCACGGTTGCCCCTGGTGATTTACCTCTGTAGACTGTCACATTTCCTCTCAAGGTGCCTTTTCTAATTGACTCCCTCCCTCTGCTTCTGCCTCCTCTGAGTGCTTCTATGCTGATCCTATAGCATGGTGCCCGCTTTTTTATTCCTGCCTTTCAGATATATTTTCCTCCTCTGTCCAAAAAAAGTTCAGCCTCAAGGCAGGTGTTGTGGAACGATTAAGGCAATGTATGGGATGCCTTTGTCCCACACTAAAGTGCTGTTTAGAGTCCCTGCTACTCCATCTCTGACCCAGTTCCCTGCTGATGTGCCTGGGAAGGTAGCAGATAATGGTTCAGGTACTTGGGTCCTTGTCATCCACGTGAGAATCTCAAACTGTGTTCCTGACTCCCAGCCCAACACCGGCTTCGGCAGCCATTTGTAAGTGAATCAGCGGGTGGAAGATATCTCTGTCTCTCTCTTTCCTTCCTTTTCTCTGTCTCCGTTTCTGTCTCTCTTTGCCTTCCAAATAAATGAATTTTATGCATGAAGTGTTTGTTCCTCTCAAAGACCAAGGCAAAAGGCCCTCCTCCATGAAGCAGTCCTTTGTGTTGTCCCTTCTCTTTCTGAAAACTGAACCCTCTCCCTGGAATCCATGGTGACCTTCTGGGCTGCTGCACCTCCTGGCTGCTGATGGAGCTCGCTCTTTCTTCCATTAGTCTTTTTTTTTTTTTTTGCTTAGTTGGAAGGAACAGTAACAGAGGGAAGAAAAGAGAGAGATCGATCTTCCATCCATCTTCTGGTCCACTCCCCGAGTGGTCACAGTGACCAAGGCCCAACCCCAGCCAGATCCATCCAGCAGCCTTGCTCCTCCTCTGGGTCTCTGACTTAGGCGTGGGGCTACAAGTGCATGGGTCCTCTCCTGCTGCTTTCCCAGGCACATCAGTGAGGAGCTAGATCAGAAGTGGAGCAACTGGGTCTTGAACTGGTCCCCAAATGGGCTGTCACTCTTGTAGCTGAAGGTTTCACCTGCTGCTCCACAATGTTGGCTCCCTCCTGTTAGTTTTTGTCTTTTGGAAATTAGCTTATTTACCTGTTTTCTCCTTAGCCTTTATCTGCATCTCATACATTAAAGATACTTCATGAACAGTGACTTAAAAGAATCAATGAGAGATATAAGAATGTATTGCAAACACACACATAGTTATACATACAAATATAATACTGTTGAAAAGTAAAAAAAATTCTGCATAAATGTGTAATACGACATTTGTCCTGATACTTTGAAACAGAAACGTGGCTCGGGTTGCTGTCCATCTCTTCATCTGCATACTTAAGCTTCCCTTGCACCAAAGCTTCTGGAATACCTGCCATTTGGATAGCCAAGAAAGGCCCTTGGAGCCCTGCCCCACCACTTCTTCTACCAATGGAGTCTGACATAATCAAGGAGTATCAATTATCAGAGTGGCATTATTCTGTGAGAATGGGGAAACTGTGATGAAAACAATTCAGATTATGCCCTAGGGGAGTTTACTTTATATGGGAAAACAAGGTGTATTTGTGCTAAACCAAAGAGAGAATAAGCAGATAAGTTAATTGTGTTTAGAAGTCATGTGAAAGCATTTGAAAGGTGTGCCCACTTAAAGGGACCAATTAGTCATTAATTTTTTTTTTAACAACACCTAGTTTCCTGAATGCAATTGGATGACCACAGACTTTGCAAGTGAAGAAATGGAAGCCATCTGCTTTGTTTGCTGTAGGAGCCCTGAAGGGAAAAATCAAAGTAAGGTAATCCAAGCAGTTGCAAAGTAATGAATGTCATGGATGTCATCATCAAGCTGAGAGCCACTTGCAACTGGGCACCACTGCCAAGCAATGGGTGTCATTGTCCAGTTGAGGGCCACTTTCAACTGGGCACCCTCCAAACCACTCTTTAAGTTTGGAGATTTGTAACTTTCCTTTGTTCATTGCCCTCACTTTCTTTCTTCTTCTTCTTCTTCTTTTTTTAAATAGGAAAAGGACTTTTTTAAAAAAAGATTTATTTATTTTTATTGCAAAGTCATATATACAAAGAGGAGGAGAGACAGAGAGGAAGATCTTCCATCTGATGATTCACTCCCCAAGTGAGCGCAATGGCTGGTGCTATGCCAGTCTGAAGTCAGGAGGCAGGAACTTCCTCCAGGTCTCCCATGGGTGCAGGGTCCCAAGGTTTTGGGCTGTCCTTGACTGCTTTCCCAGGCCACAAGCAGGGAGTTGGATGGGAAGTGGAAGTGCCAGGATTAGAACCAGTGTCCATATGGGATCCTGGCACGTGCAAGGCGAGGACCTTAACCACCACGCTATAGCGCCGGGCTGCAGTGAGAAGTTTGACCACCAGCTGGGTACTAACGAGTGCCCAACAATCTGTGACCCCTACTCCAAGTGCGAACATTTATAGAGAGAGGTATCCCAGAGGTAACTCAAAGTCAGTATGTCAAAAACTGAACTCCCCCGTCATTGCTTTTTCTCTTATATTTTCATTTGCCTTTTTGGCCAACATGGAAACCTGATATCCGTTCCCTCCCCTCACTCTCGCTTTCCCAGCCTTTCCTTCTCTGTGAGCTTTGAGTACACTCCTTTCTCCCTTTCCCTTCGCTCACCACACACCTTCATTCAGCTCCTCACTTTCAACCAGACTCTTATCACGAATGTATGCTTTTATGCCCATCTCATGTTCAATGTTAACATCAAATGAATAACCTTTCTAAGTACTTGCCTGAACACAAATTCTCAGCTTTAGACAACTGCTTAAAACTATATGATGGGACCCACTGTGGCGGCCTAGTGGCTAAAGCCATCGTCTTGAATGTGCCGGGATCCCATATGGGTGCTGGTTCTAATCCCAGCAGCCCTGCTTCCCATCCAGCTCCCTGCTTGTGGCCTGGGAAAGCAGTCCAGGGGGGCCCAAAGCCTTGGGACCCTGCATCCGTGTGGGAGACCCGGAAGAGGCTTCTGGCTCCTGACTTCAGATCAGCTCAGTTCTGGCCATTGCGCTCACTTGGGGAGTGAATCATCAGATGGAAGCTCTTCCTCTCTGTCTCTCCTCCTCTCTGTATATCTGACTTTCCAATAAAAATAAATATTTAAACAACAACAAAACAAAACCTCTAAGATGACCTTTCTGTATGAGCGGACACTGGCCATTCTGTATGAATGGACACATTGAAATCTCCTTTGCGATTCATGTAGACAGTGCTAAGTAATAAATTATAAGTCGCCTTTTTCATTCCTACATTGCTGTGCTGGGCCCCTACAGACAAGACAATCAAAATGGAGTCAACCCTGCTGAAGTTCCAGGTCACCGCACTGAAACTAAGTTGTTATGTGACCTTTCAAGATCAAGAAAGTGTGATGAAAAGCTAAATTTCCCAAACAAGGCAGTGTTTACGGGAATGATAATGAAGTTCCCTTTGTCTTAATTCTCACACAAAAAAGATAACCTGCAGTAACCTGAGGCTAATCAGTTATTTTTCTATTGTCTTGTCTCCTTGTCCCTGCCTTATAAGGAAAATAATCAAAATGACCAATCTGGCTTTTGTTCTTCGCTTCTGCTTTCTTCAGTCCTTCTCCTCTAAAGAAGCAACATCCATTGAAACAAAGTTTCACGTGGTGAAGTGCTGCCTGACTCCACAATTAAAGACAAAGCCCTTTTTATGATCACTAAGTTGTTATCATTTTTTTTCCTTTGACAATAGTAATGATGCAAAATACACAAAAATGAACCATGTTGTCACTTTATAAAAGACAGGAGATGTTTTGTAACAAAAATATAAAAAAATAGAAAGTCAAGAAGCTGTGCTGATTCCAAAAATTGGAAGAAGGCCGAATCACAGGCTCAGGTAAAGGCGGAAATCCTTGGGGAGCCCAGAAGGAAGTGCTGAGCTAAAGGCAAGCCATCCCCACGCAGGACCAGCTGAGGTCAGGGGAACCTCCGACTGGGAAGAGGAACCCACAGCTTCTTTCTTTTTTTTTCCCTAAGATTTATTTATTTTTTATTGGAAAGTCAGATATCCACAGAGGAGGAGAAACAGAGAGGAAGATCTTCCGTCCTTTGATCACTCTGTGAATCACGTGGCCTCATCGTGCCAGGAGTCTCAAAGGTGGCATTGCGGCCCTGTGGATTAAGCCCCCACTTAGGATGCTGATGTTCCATATTTTGTCCTGGTTTGAAGCCTGATTCCTGCGCTTCTGATTTCAGCTTCCTGCTTACGCACCAGGGACGCAGCAGCTGATGGACCAGGGATGTGAACCACGTGGCAGCCACTTGGGAAATTCAGGCAGAATTCCTGGCTCTAGCTGCTATGGGCATTTGAATGAACCAACAGGTGGAAAATGTCTCTCTTTCTGTCTTTCCTTCTCCCCTTGTCACTCTGTATTTTAAATAAATTAACTAAACAGGGGTGGGGGGGTGGGGGGTGTGGATCTTGGAAATGAAAGAATACAACATTTTGAAATTGGGTAGATGGGCTGAATGAAAGGCTGCCCATGGTGCAGAATAAATGTAGGGCCTAGAGGATTTTCTGGAAGTGTTCTCTCTGCAGCATAAAATAGGAGCAGATGAACCCTGCCACAAGAAAGATGAGAGTCATGGAGGAAAGACAGAAAAACCCTGGAAGCCTGTTCATTGGAATAAGAGGAGAGAATGAATGAAGATCACAGAATTTCCCCCCAACACACTTCTCATAGTAAATAACTCACTGAATCTTGAAAACAAAAAACATTAAACAAACAAAAAGCCACACCTAGAGAGAACAATGAACAGCAAAGGTAAGATCCTAAAATACTCGGAGAAAAACAGGCAGTTTACAAGGGAGACAGATCTGAGGCAGCATATAGAGATAAGAACTGAACTGTCATCAGTCACATGGCCTGTAAGCTGATAATGGATAATGCAACCAAAGTGCAGAGAAAAACAGCTGTGATCTGGAATTTTCAATCTCCCATTCAATATTAGGAGTAAAATAAAGGCATTTTTGGACCTTTGTTTTTAAATATTTATTTTATTTTTGTTTCAAAGTCGGATGTACATAGAGGAGGAGAGACAGAGAGGAAGAGCTTCCATTCAATGATTTATTATCCAAGCGGCCGTGATGGCCAGAGCTGAGCCAATCTGAAGCCACAAGCCAGAAGCCTCTTCCAGGTCTCCCACATGGGTGCAGGGTCCCAAGGTTTTGGGCCATCCTCAATTGCTCTCTCAGGTCACAGGCAGGGAGCCGGATGGGAAGCAGGGCCATCAGGATTAGAACCAGCATCCATAAGGGATCCTGGCATGTGCAAGCTGAGGGCTTTAGCTGATAGGCTATCATGCTGGGCCCCATTTTTGGACCTTCTAAAGCTAAGACTCATCATGACCTGCAAAAACTCTCTGAGACACAGAACATTCTCTAGGGAGAGAAATGGCTTGGAAGAGATACTGGGTTGCCAAGAAACCAATGTATGCAAAGAAATGAACAAAAGTTACCATATCTAACAATGTCTTGGAGAATGTGCATTATTATCATTTTGATCGCACTTTTCCATGCATCTGCTGAACTGCCCTCACAAACATCGATTGTGAACTGTTTTGAGGTTTTAGTTATACAGAAGAAAACTGGGGCTTCCAGAGGAAAAGTAGCCTCACTCAGGGCCAAAGGTTTCAACCACTTGTTTTGTAGACCTTTGTCCTGCTAGTCTACCATTGGGCCCAACACAAAACAAACACTTACCTGCTGCAAGAGTGAATGAATGCATTGATGAATGGTTTGGATAGCATTCAGTCTTTCCAGAGCATTAGCATTTTCATTGAGTGAGATTCATCATCTCTGTGAATCCATTGAGGTCGTTACAGCCATAAGCTGGGACCTGGGCAGCCAGGGAGGTTTTGTTGTCTGACTGTTCTAGAAACAAGTTTAGATTGTGCTCCTTCCAAGGGCTTCTGGGAAAAAAGCCTCTCTGGCAGCTCTGCCCTTGGGCCTGAGGCCAAGAACCCACTGAACAAATAGTCTGCTGCTTTGTGAGAGCGGGAGAGGGCAGCCACAAGTCTGGAGAGTATGGGCTTCCGGCTTGCCAGTGCCCGACGGGACTTTCCTTCTCTTGACTCCAGATCAAGTCTAGATGCTTGACCAAATAAACAGAACACTCCCTTGGGAGGCCCTCACTGGTTTTTTTTTTTTTTTTTTTTTTTTACTTTAGGAATAAAAGGTCATGAATCAAACTCTCATGATGCAGAGTCTCCTTGCCTTACCCAATGCAGACACCCTCACCTGAGCCTTCACAAAGAAGTAATGAGCTGGGAGTTGGAGAATGCATTTAAACACCATTTGTTCCAGATGCAGACGCTTTCCAATGCTATCCATAAAACATGAAGTCACACCCTCAACTAGGAGTGAAATATGGCCAAGGGTAGGGCCAGTTCCCGGGAAGAGATCCTGGTCATCTTCTAGAAAGGGTGGGGTGAAATCTTTAACATCTCAAATAATTTCTAAGTCAGTTATTCAATTTCTAACACCAAGGCAAGACAAACAGTGAATCTGGCCTTGTTTGCTCCCTAACTGCTAAAGGGAATAGTCATGTTATTTGAAATTTTGGGGGAGTACTCCCTTTGTTAATCTAGTAAGGGTATTGTATCTTCTTTAAAAAAAAAAAAAAGATTTATTTTATTTTTATTGGAAAGGCAGATATACAGAGAAGAGACAGGGAGGAAGATCTTCTATCTGATGATTCACTCCCCATGTGACCACAATGACTGGTGCTATGCTGATCCAAAGCCAGGAGCCGGGAGCCTCTTCTTCTGGGTCTCCCACACAAGTGCAGGGTTCCAAGGCTTTGGGCCGTCCACGACTGCTTTGCCAAGCAGGGAGCTGGATGGGAAGCAGGGCTGCCATGATATTAACTGGCGGCCTAATGGGACCCCAGCATGGGCAAGGCAAGGAATATTTAGCCACTAGTCTAGCACGCTGGGCCCTGTATCTTCCTATTTATAAAAAAAATATTCATTCGGGGCTGGTGTTGTGTTGTGGCACAGTGGGTGAAGTTGCCACCCGAGACACTGGCATCCTATATAAATGCTGGCTAGAGTCCAAGCTGTTCCACTTTCCTTCCAGCTTCCTGCTAATTGATGTCCTGGGAAGGTGGCAAAAGATGACCCAAGTACTTGAACCCCTGCCACTCATGAGGGAGACCCTAGACTCCTGACTTCTGCCTGGCCCAATCCCAAACACTGTGGCCATTTGGGGAGTAAACCAGCAGATGAATGCATTCCCTTGTTCTCTTTCCCTCTTCCCCATAACTTTGCCTTTCAAATAAAATAAATTTTCAAAAAATAATAAAATAAATAATACATACTGAAATTTTAAAAGATTTATTTATTTATAGTGTGATTCCATATATAAAGCTTTAGTTCTAAAAGTATTTGATTCACTGAATTTTGGCATAGTGAGTTAAGCTTCTGTCTGCAATGCCAACAACCCAATAGGGGTGCCAGTTTGGGTCCCAATTGCTCCAACTTCAGTTTCGACACCCTGATTTTGAGTCTGGAAGGGCAGTAAGAGAAGGCCCAGGTGCCTAGTTCCCTGCCACCAACAGAGGAGACCCAAATGGCTTTCCAGGTGCCTGTTTTCCGCCTGGACTAACCCTGGCCATTGAGGTCACTTGGGCAATGCAACAATGAACGAAAAATCTCTTTCCCATTCTCTCCTTCTCTGCATTTGTATCTTTTTAATAAACAAATGCATCTCTTAAAAAAAAAAGATTTCTTTATTTTTATTGGAAAGGCAGATTTACAGAAAAAAGAGGTAGATCTTCCATTAGCTGGTTCACTCCCCAAATGGTTAAGCACTTTCTCTGGGCTTTTAATGTGGGTACAGGGTCCAAGGCTTTGGGCTGTCCTCGACTGTTTTCCCAGGCCACAAGCAAGGAGCTGGATGGGAAGTGGAGCAGCTAGGACATGAACTGAAGCCTGTATGCGATCCCAGAGTGCAAGGTGAGGATTATTTAGCTACTGAGCCATCATCTCAGGTCCAAATGCATCTTTTACTAAAGAGAGATTCAGGGCCCAGTGTGGTAGCCTAGTGTTGCATGATTCCTGGTCCCCTGAGGTCAAGTTGAAGAAGTCTTAATCAGGGAAGCACCACCCTCCACTCTAGGACAACGCTGGGACACTCCCACGTCCATTTGCCCCCCAGGAGTGTTGTCAATCTAGGGCCTTTCCAGAGCCTAGCAGCCCCAGGCAAATCTATCACCCAGACATCAAACGACTGATAACTGGGAGCTGACTCCAGCCCCGCCTGCCTGAAGCCTAGGACAAGCCCTTTTCTGCAACCTCAGAGAACCCATCAAGTTTTAATTTTAACCACAACCTGAAACAGAATTGCAGCATCTCCCTGCTCCACTCCCTGGGGTGTGGGGGTGTTGTGGGGGAGGGGAGAGAAATGCTCACATATTTAGCTGTAATTTACTCAGCACAGTGATTAATCAATTAATTATTCCATTCATTGGGCTACTCAAAAGTATTTCTGAGTGTTTACCATATGCCTGCTTGCATCGCTGGAGGCTGGAGCAGTGAGAGTGGGAAGTTTCTTAGAGAGCTAGGGAGCAGAACAGGGGAACACAGACAGCAGGCCAGGCCCAGTCACAGCATGGGGACCTGCTTATCACCCCACACAACCGCAAGCCCTACAGTGTGTGTCCCTCACTTGGATTTTCTACAGTCAATAGAGTCATCGCTTTAAAATAAAAGCTACAGCTAGAGCTCTTCTGAGGAGTTTCTCCTATTCTGAAAGAAAAAGAGCTTCTGAGCAGGCACAGAGAGCCCCCAGGGTGGGTTTTTGGACATCCCATTCAGCCTCCTGTTGGCTGCTCCCCACTTCAAATGTCCCTGCTGCTGACACCAAACCCTGCGCATTTCCCGGGTCCCCCCACCCCACTGCCAAGCAACAGTCCTCTAGGACCAACTGTGCTCCGCAGACGCTGCTCCACCTTATTAACCCATTTCTTCCTGTCTCTACTCTCTTACCTCATTGTGTCACAACTACCTGCATATGTTTGTGTCTGTCTACTCATTGCAAACCTGAGAAGGATATCCTTATTTATGTTGGCAACTTTGAAGCCTAGCAAGGCCATTGGACTGATTCATTTGAGATGTGTAATTACATGTCTGTGCCTACGAGGGATTTTGGTTTGGAAAAGGCAGCAGTCTACACCTCGCAGAGAACCTGAAACTTGTGGAGCGGTAGGAGGGCCAGAAACTAGCCCAGCCTGGTGCTTGGTTGTGTCTCTCTGATGACAAGATGCTTATTTGCCTGTCAAGTGTCTACAACACTTCAACTACAGACGCGCACACTTACACACACACACACACACACACACACACACACACACGTTTATTATATGCTGAGGCCCAGGTTCTCTCTCTCTCTCTCTTTAAGGTTTTACTTAAATTATATGTGTTTGAAAGGCACAGAAAGATCAAGAGCATAAGCAAGACACACAGAAAGAAATGCCCACAATAGCAGAGGCTGGGCCAGACGAAAGCTCAGAACTCAGTAGGGGTCTCTCACACGAGGCAGGGAGGGACCCAATTTAGTGTCTTCTGGGGGTGTGCATCATCAGGAAGCTGACTTGGAAGTTGGGTGGGTACTCTTTTTTTTTTTTTTCTAAAGATTCGTTTATTTTTATTGCAAGTCAGATATACAGAGAGGTGGAGAAACAAAAAGGAAATTCTTCCATCCACTGATTCACTCACTCCCCAAGTGACAAAGGCCAGAACTAAGCCCATCCAAAGCTAGGAACTTCTTCTGGGTCTCCCACACAGGTGCAGAGTCCCAAGGGTTTGGTCCGTCCTCCACTGCTTTCCCAGGCCACATGCAGGGAGCTGAATGGGAAGTGGGGCTGCTGGGATTAGAACCAGCACCCATATGGGATCTTGGAGTGTCCAAGGTGAGGACTTTAGCTGCTAGGCCACCGTGCCATGCGCCTGGGTGGGTACTCTTTATCACACCCTGCCCCTCAGGTTGTTCTCCTTATGGAATCAAGGTTGGAAAACTATATTGATCCATCTCAATCTTTATTTTGGAAAAGACCCAGAAGTATTCTTTTCACTGATCCCACTCTATACTCTGTTAAGTAAAATAATGTATTTGGAGCATTTAGCATACCGCTCAGCTCATAGTGACTGCTCAGTAAATGTTGCTTTCTTGGTTGTTATGCCTTTGCCCCAGGAGGCAGCTCTGAATTTTGGGGTTTCCAGCAATGTAGGTATACTTGTCATCTGTGGGTCATGAAGCCTGTTTGCCATGACTAGATTCCCAGAACTCACCTTCCCTGGATGGAGCTGTTGCAGAAATCGTGTGAATGGCTTCTCCATGAATCTGTCTCTACTGGAATGACCTTAAGCTTGGGATTTGCTAGTTACAAGGGATGCATTTGTTTGCTTTGATAGTCAAACTTCAGTCTTCTCAGAGATATTCATTTTTACCGTCTGAAGTCACATTGCATTCTCTTTCCATTTGCACTCCATTCTGGATGTGCAAATTTATCCTCACTGACTTCTTTAAAACCTCAATTTGTTTCCCTGGATTTACATTTTGTGAGTTTTTTTTTCCCCTGTTAACGAATGCTAAAAGACAATGGGCAAGGGAGCCAAAGAAGAGGAAAAATAATTTGGGTGATAGAATATGTGGTTGTCCCATTGTTTCCCATCCTTTTCCATAGGAGACACATGGTTAAAATGCACATGGAAGGTGGCAAAAATGTAAGCAGAGCAATTGAGTCTGATTATGTGTGGAAAGGAGCAGGGGTGATATTACCTTTTGATGTTGGCAACAGTGCAGACATTATGGGCTTATTTTATATTGAAGAAACTCAAAAATAAAAACACTGCCAAATTCATCTCTCTTCCTTGCTTATTGCTACCTTTAGTCAGTGCCCAACCATCAAAAGCATGTAAGTGTAGAAAGTCTTCCAAGCTTGGGATCTGGGTCTCATCCTGAGTCTTCAATCATGAAGGCAGCCCAAGTTCTTGGGTCATTGCCACCCATGTGGGGGAGACCAGGGTGGAGCTGCAGCCTGGCCCGGCCCTGCCATTGCCGTCATTTGGGGAATGAGCCTGCAGATGGACTAACTCTTTCTGTCTCTCCCTTTCTCTATCACTCTGCCTCTCAAAAATAAAATAAATCTTAAGAAAAAGATAATGAAATAAACATGACCTTGAGATAGGACTAACAACTGAGCCTCCAATTAGGATTACAAAGCAATCCTTGCAAATTGTGCCCTCAGCTGGAATGATGGTCTAAAGTACATGATACAACTGCAGAAGATTCCAGTGCTAAGTTTATACGCAAAACAAATAAACAAACAAAACAATAAACTTTAGTGAAATACAAGCTACACACATACAAAGGGTATCATCTGATAAGGTTTGATATATGTATCTCAAACACTGTCAACATAGTCATGATGGTGAATTTATGGATCACAAAGCTTCCTTATGTCCTTGGCATCAGCCCTCACTCCTACCTCCCCCTAACTACTCCTTATCCTATACACGCCAAGTCACGTCACAGGGCCACCAGAATTCTGGTTACTAGAGAGAAAGTCGTATTCATTAGAAGTTTATGTAACTAGAATCACACAGTCTTATATCTGGCTTTATTTTTAAAATTTTACAGTTATTTAGAAGTTTATTTGTGCTATTTACTATATGGATGTGCCAGTTTACCTATCATCCATTGAAGAAACTACTGAGATTTTTTTTTAAGATTTATTTGATTTTTATTGGAAAGTCAGATATACAGAGAGGGGGAGAGCTGGGAGCATGTGCATGAAGGAGAGATCCCGTTTCAAGTCGGGAAGCTGGGGGGCCAGACTGGGGTACAACCATGCCTTCCAAGGACGTGCCTCAGCCAATCTAACAACCTTCACGAGACTTCACCTCTCATATCAACACTAGGAGACAAAACTCCCTCATATGCAACAGTAGGGGATATACCCAAAACATATCCAAACATGCTAACTATAATTTTCCTTTTATTGATTTTGCAAGCCATATTGCCCTGGCTAGAATATCTGCTATACTGTTGAACAGAAGTGATGAAAGAAGGCATCCTTTCTTGTTTCTGGTCTTAAGGAAAAAACACTTAGTTCCTTATGATTAAGTATGAAGGTAGCTGCATGTTTGCATGCTCTTTTCCAGCTAGGGGAAGTACCCTGCCAGACTTAGTTTATCTAGAGTGTTTATTAGGAATGGATGATGTATTTTGTTAATTTTTTTCTGCATTGATAGCCACCCTCACAAGTCGTTTAACAGGATTAACTCCATCAATCGGCTTGTGGATGTTAATCTAATTTTGCTTTCATAGGATTAGAACCCAGTTGGTCATGATGCATTATAATTTTTATGTATCAGTTGGTTTGATTAACAAGTTTCACATTGGGCCTGGCGGTGTGGCGGCCTAGCAGCTGAAGTCCTCACCTTGAACATGCCAAGATCCTATATGGGCGCCGGTTCTAATCCCGGCAGCTCCACTTCCCATCCAGCTCCCTGCTTGTGGCCCAATGCTTTGGGACCCTGCACCCATGTGGGAGACCTGGAGGAAGTTACTGGCTCCTGGCTTTGGATCGGCCCAGCACTGGCTGTTGCGCTCACTTGGGGAGTGAACCATCAGATGAAAGATCTCCCTCTCAGGCCCGGCGGCTTGGTCTAGTGGCTAAAGTCCTCGTCTTGAACGCGCCAGCATTCTATATGGGTGCCGGTTCTAATCCCGGCAGCTCCGTTTTCCATCCAGCTCCCTGCCTGTGGAGGACGGCCCAAAGACTTGGGACAAAGCCTTGGGGCCCTCCACCCATGTGGGAGACCTGGAGGAAGTTTCCTGGCTTTGGATTGGCACAGCACTTGAGGAATGAGTCATCAGATGGAAGATCTTCCTTTCTCTTTCTCTTTCTCTTTCTCTTTCTCTCTGTATGTCTGACTTTGCAATAAAAATAAAATAAATCTTTATAAATACATGGAGATAGTAGTGAGCATTCATTTTCAGACTCATATCAGAGTACCTAGATTTGATTCCTGGTTCTCGCACCCGACTCTAGCTTCCTGCCAGTGCAGACCATGGGATGCGGCGAGGACAGCTCAAGTAACTGGGTTGCCTCCTGAAACACAGGAGGCTTAGCCTGAGTTCTCAGGTCTCGGTTTCAGTTTAGCCGAGCTCAGGCTGTTGCCAGAATTTGAGGCATCTGAAGCAGGAAGTAAATGGGAAACCTCGCTCAACTAAAAACAAAAGAAAACAAACCAAAAACAAATAAATACTAGGGATAAAAGAGGAAGAGATTATACATTCTACATTGGAAATTTTGGCTTCTGTTGATTTCAAAATTCCAGAAAAATCTCTGACTCTCCAACAGCTGCAGACCAAGGCTGCCAAGTTTCTGCAGCCCTGGCGCTTGTCCTAGCATTCATGATCTGTAAAGGGTCAAGCGCTATTACTCAATGAGCATCAGGACTCTGATCGGGAAAGAGCGGGGGGCCTGTGATGTGGAATGGAGTCAGGCAGGGAGATCTGGACAACTCGGAGCTCATCCAACGCCCTAATTTACAGAGGGCCCTCTCCAGCAGGTCCCTTCCCCTCTGCCTGAGGGAGCATGAAAACCCTACTGCAGACTCATAAGAGACACTCGTGCAAAAGGAGACAAGTTCTCACGCTAAACCCTCCCTAATTTATCACCTCTAGGCTGGAGAGTTGATTCAGATCCAGGCTTTCTCCATAGAAGCTGTTTTTATGACTTGCAACCACAGTTTAATCAATGTTGTTGCTCCTTCAGTATCTGGTTGTGTTGTCAAAGCGCAACACAAGGCAACAAAGCCTAGATGTCACAGCTTTACAAAACAAACAACAACCAAAGCAGATCGACCAGGAAGTAGAGGAAGGGCTACAAGGCCCAGGGTGACTCTGGGTAACTGTATTTTCCTGTTTTCCTTTGCAGCTATACTTGGCCGTCCTTTCCCTCTTAGGTGAAATCTGTTTATTTCTTGTCTCCTGTGGTAAGACAAACACCTCAGAGGGATTTCTCTTCCCATGAGCAAGTAAGTTTGTCCCTGAGCAGTTTCAGGATTTGTTTGTGCAAACTTCAGGGAAGACAGATGTGAAGATTTCATTACAAATCTGCAGTCATGGGAGTAGCAATAATGAGAATGACTGTGAAGGAACGAGAAGCTTAGGGCTCTCGCTGGGCTCTCGCTGAGCTGGTGGGACTGCGCAGGATGGGAGCGGCTATGCATGAGGCCCCAGGATCAGGATCTACTCTCAAGCTATCTTGAAATCTTTCTCGGTCATTGGTTTACACCTGCATGTCCACATAAGCACTGCCAGGGTGTTATTTAAAAGGCAAAACACATAAATCCCTGGGAATAACCTAAATGTCCTCAATAGGAGAAACACTGAATGTAGGGTACATTTAGAGAAGAATTCAATTATTAGCAGAAATTTGAAAAACAAAGGCAAAACGGTTCAAACGATTTATTATGCTTTAATGTTTATTCATCCTTATCTACTTAAAAGACACACACAGAGAGAAATATATATGGAGAGAGAGAGAGAGAGAGAGAGACAAAGAGAGATTTTCTATCTACTGCTTCAATCCCCAAGTGCTTGCAACAGCCAGGACCTGACCCAGGTTCAATCTAGGAGCCAGAAATTCTATCCTGGTCTCCCATATGAACAACAGAACCCCAAAGCACGTTGCCTCCCAGGATATGTCAGCATGAAACTGGGTTGGAAGCAGAGTACCTGGGACTCAAACCAGCAGTTTGAGATATAAGATGTGGGCACCCCAAATGTGGCTTCACCTGCTGTGCTGTAATGCTCACCTCAAAGGCAACTTTGGTTTAAAAAAACTGCATAATATTTGACTATAGACCCAGTTGCAGCTTATTTATGATTAAGTAGTAAAGTGTTTACAATAATTTTCTTCCTATTATAACTTAATGAACATTTTCTCTATAAAAATCTCTATTTTAGTTTGTTTAAATAGTTATTTATTTATAAGGCAGAGACAAAGAGTAGAGAGGGAGACAGAGAAAGCTCCCAGGTACTGTTTCACTCCTTAGCTAGCATTTGTTAAACACCAAGACCCAAGCGGTGGGCGTGTGTCTCAGTAGGTGAGCACACACTTAGGAAGCCTGCGTGCCACTGCCGGGTGCCAAGTAGAGCTCTCGTTACCCTGCTCCCGATGCAGCTGGCTGCTCGTGTATGCTGGGAGACAGCAGATGAGGGTTCACACACATGGGCCCCTGCCACCCACACGGGCGACCTGACCTAGCTGGAGGCAGAGGAGACTGACTATAATGGAAGATCATTCAATCAGTCTGTGTTTAAATAAACAAACATTAAAAATCCCCAATCCTTCTCTTGCCCTCCAAGGTCATCTCTGGTCTAGGTTTCGACCCCTCCCTGATTTGCGTTCCCACCACTCTCTTCTGCCCCTTGAGTCCTGGTTGCTTCTGGAACACACCAGGACGCCACTGGCCAGAAGGCTCCACCTTTGCCATGGCTCTCCTCCTTTCT
Source organism: Ochotona curzoniae (assembly GCF_017591425.1). Taxonomy (NCBI): domain Eukaryota; kingdom Metazoa; phylum Chordata; class Mammalia; order Lagomorpha; family Ochotonidae; genus Ochotona; species Ochotona curzoniae. The sequence continues at coordinate 19,184,455 of NW_024467095.1, read as the reverse complement.
TAGACATTCGTCAGGCCCCTCTCTGCCTCATTTGTGGCAGCAGCTCCATCACTGCTTCTCTCCTCTCTCTTAACATTTCCTCCCAGCATTTAACCAGCATCTGATATTAGATCATTGTTTAGATAGCTGAAACAACAAGTCCCCTGTCCCCCACAGCTATACTGCTGAACCCTACACCACTACCAGGCAAGCATCTGGCCATCCTACACACAGTAAGTTTAGTATAAGTTCACTGAATTTCTGCAATTACCTTCTACTTTTCAATTTGAGTTGCTATAGACCATATCAGGAGGTGGTCCAGGTGATAAGATGGACAATAACAGAATTTCAGGGCCCTGTGGCGTAGCCTAGCAGCTAAAGTCCCCACCTTCAACACGCTGGGATCCCATATGGGCGCCAGTTCTAATCCCATCAGCTCCATTTCCCATCCAGCTGCCTGCTTGGGGCCTGGGAAAGCAGTCGAGGATGGCCCAATGCTTTGGGATTCTGGGCCCGCATGGGAGACCTGGAGGAGGTTCCTGGCTCCTAGCTTTGGATCAGCCCAGCACCAGCCGTTGTGCTCACTTGGGGAGTGAATCACCGGACAGAATATCTTCCTCTCTGTCTCTCCTCCTCTCTGTATATCTGACTTTGTAATAAAAATAAATAAATCTTTAAAAAAAGAGAGAGAATTTAACTTCAAACAGCATTATCCAAATATGGAACATCATGGGCAGTGTGTGGGAAGCGAGCTTCACCAAGACAGTACAGTTCAAATGAGTGGGCATCGAGAGAATTCAAAGGAGGAGAAAGTCAGTTTGGAGAACTTTAAAATTATGAGTTGAGTTTTTAATTCTACATCTCAGTGACACCAGAAAAATGAAGCAGCTTTAAATGATTTTGTAGATGTTGCTACCATGGGTATCATTTGCAGCAAGAGAAGTTATAAGCACTGATTGGTATACAGTGCTTTTCCGGATAGCTACAAAACCAAGGTAAACCAGTTTAAGCCGGTAGCATGGCGAGATGAAGTGGAACCACTTGACCGAAGGACTACAGCTATAAAGACAATTACATCAATAGCTAAAAGTAGAAGAGGAGGAAAACAAAACTACAAGGAGCAAGATGGAAAGAAAACACGATATTCAAAATTAGACCAGCCATAGCCAGGGTCATTAAAGTTTTAAATATACTAAATTCTATTAAAATAAAAACAACTTTATTAGATTGCTCCTAAAAAGGTGTAAGCTTTTTTAAAAGACCAACATCAAACTGGAAAATGAAGATATTAAAAATTACACCAGCCATTCTAGGAGCACTAAAAATTTAAACAGGCTAAATTTAAAAATTAAATAAATTAAACTCGATTAGAGTGTAAAGGTGTAAAGGATTCTACAGTACATGAAGTTCATCGAATGCAAATTTCACACAAGTGCTAAAAATACAGACTGGACAAAGACAAGGACAAATAAAGAAATGACTTGCATGTCGAGGCAAAAGGCATTAATGGGCTTGGGGGTTGGTGTTGCAGCACGGCACGATGGGCTGCTCACATCTCGTCTCAGAGAACCCTTTAGAGTCTAGGCTGCTTTGCTTCCAATTCAGCTTCCTGCTGATGTGCATGGGAAGGCAGTGAAAGCCCAACACTCAGGCTCCTGCCGCCACCGTGAGGCCAGGATGGAGTTCCTGGCTCCTGGCCTGGGTGTAATCTAGCCTTGGCTGTTGCGGCCATTTAGGGAGTGAATAAGCAAAGATACCCCTCTCTGTCTCTCCCACTCTCCCTCTGTTGGTATTTCAAATAAATAATTAATGTAACTAAAATTAACATTTATATTAATTGAATCCATTCATTAAGAATACATATGTAACAATCATTACTTGAGCAGCCTACTTTAAAATCTTTTTTTTTTAAGATTTATTTATTTATTGGAAAGTCAGATATACAGAGAGGAGGAGAGATAGAGAAGAAGTTCTTCTGTTCTCTGATTCAGTCCGCAAATGACCACAATAGCTGGAGCTGAGCCAATATGAAGCCAGGAGCCAGGAGCTTCTTCTGGGTGTCCTACGCAGGTGCAGGGTCCCAAAGCTTTGGGCTGTCCTCAACTGCTTTCCCAGGCCACAAGCATGGAGCTGGACAGGAAGCAGGGCCAGTGGGATTAGAACCGGCACCCATATGGGATCCCAACGCGTTCAAGGTGAGGACTTTAACCACTACGCCATTGCACTGAGCCCTCAAATATTTTTTAAAAGTTAAAATCACAAGGACATAAACAAAAGTAATTGTAACTTCATCAATGAATTAAGGAATTTCCATATTTGTTTAGAAATGATATTATGGAAAATGTGAATAAACAAATAAGAAAAAAAAGAATACTGATCTGCATATCTGATCAGTGTTTGGAACTGAAATTATTTTTTAATTTTAAAATTTAGGTTAGTGTTTAACAATACATCACTGTGGTTTTAATTTTCATTTTCCCAATGGTTGATTTTTATAAATACCTACTGTCAGATCTTTCCAAAAGTTCTAGAAAACATTTTGTGTGTGTGTGTGTGTGTTATTCATTGACTCATACAATGGGAAAATATGGGAAGAATTGCAATTATTTTACAAGGCTAATATAACCTTTATTACAAGATTGAACCAAGTTATAATAAAATGAAATTAGGGCCCAGCGCGATGGCACAGTGGTTAAGGGCCTCGCCTTGCATGCCCGGGATCCTATATGGGCACCAGTTCTGATCCCAGCAGCTCTACTTCCCATCCAGCTCCCTGCTTGTGGCCTGGGAAAGCAGTCCAGGATGGCCCAAGGCTTTGGGACCCTGCACCGCGTGGGAGACGCGGAAGAGGCTCCTGGTTTTGGATCGGCATAGCATCAGCCGTTGCGCTCACTTGGGGAGTGAATCATCGGACGGAAGATCTTCCTCTCTGACTTTCCTCTCTGTATATCAGCCTTTCCAATAAAAATGAAATAAATCTTTAAAAAAAAATGAAATTACAGATGCAGAAAGGCCAAATAAAACACTGGTAAGTCAAATACTACAACTGATAGTGCAGGGAGACATAAATGGTTATATCCGGTGCTAATCTAATTCATTATATTAACAAATAGGAGCAGAAAAATGAAATTACTTCAAGAGATATAGGGGTCTTAAAAAATGCCTCATGGCCTAGGAGTAGAAGGAAATTTCTTTACTTAAAAAATGCATTTATTTGAAAGAGTTACAAAGAGAGTTGGAGAACTTTCATCAGCTGCTTTACTCTCCAGAGGATGTTTATGGGATGATCATGTGGTGAAGGCTTCCCTGTGAAAATTACCATTCAGATGCCACACAGGTTTTCTGATTTGATCACATATAAAAAAGTAAGCTTCTGTTCAATAGGAGATACTATAAATTAGATTAAAAGATGACCATTTAGACCAAACTGACCCAAATGGAGCAGTGGTGTTGTGGTGTAGTTTGTTAAGTCACTGCCTGCTATGCCAGCATCCCCAATAAGTACTAGTTTGAGTTCCAGCTCCCTGCTCATGCATCTAGAAAGAGCAGCAGAAGATGGCCCACATGTTTGGGTCCCTGTCACCTGTATGGGAAACCCAGAGAAAATTTCTATCTTTCCTGAATTCAGACTAGCATAGCTATGTCCAAAGCAACCACTTTAGCAGTGAACCAGCAGGTGCAAGATTTGTGTGTGTGCGTGCCCCACCCCCTCTGTATAACTGTTTTCAGATAAATAAACAAATCTTAAAAAATAAAACAGATGACCACTCAGGCCCAGTGCAATGGCTCAATGGCTAAATCCTCACCTTGCAAGCACCTGGCTCCCATATGGGCAACTGTTTGTGTCCCGGCTGCTCCAGTTCCCATGCAGCTCCCTGCTGCTGGCCTGAGAAATCAGAGCAGGATGACCAAGAGCCTTGGGATCCTGTACCCCCAAGGAAGACCAGGAAGAAGCTCCTGGCTCCTGGCTTTGGACTGGCTTAGCTCTAGCCATTGTGGCCACTTAGGGAGTGAGCCAGTGGATGGAAGATCTTTCTGTCTGTTCTTCTCTCTGTAAATCTGATCTGCCTTTCCAATAAAAATAAAATATATCTTTAACAAAAGAAGAAAAGATGGCCAGTTCATGATGTAAATGACAACAGCCAACATTATATTACATGCCACAAATCACACTAGGCATTTTACACGAATTACCTAATTACCATTGACATGTATGATCCCCATTGGAGAAATGGAGAAACCTAGGCTGGAAAAGACTGCACATGTAACAAAAGGGTTAATATCTATAGTGAGCATTTGTTATTCTGGGTTGTTCAGTGCCCCACCCCCAGGTCCTAACAGTCACTCCCTGGACCCATTAATCAAGCCTTTTAATAGGAATGTTTTCTGGTTTTGAAACTAGGGGAGAATGGGTCTTATCTTTGGATGGAGAAAGGAATTTGAAATTTCCTAAGTCCATTGATGCTTCTGGCTACAGAAAGAAAAATCTAATTTCAGAAGGATTACCTTAAGGCATCCAAGATAAGCAAAAGTAAAATGTAAATAGTGAACAAGTTTTAAAGTTATTATTTGGGTCTTCAGATCCCGTTGCCCCCAGCTTAGAGCTACTCCCAGTCTTCCAGGAGTCTTGAGTTCCCTGTCTCATGAGGCTAATTGGAATAATTCCTTGATCCTTAGAACCCAAACGTCCTCACTGGGCTAGTCCAATATTTCTAGAACAGAAAGACTTTATGTGCATAATTACAAGGGTAAAATCATCCAAATAGTACAATACACAAAGCATGTGACTGGAAATGCAGTGAAAAAACTAGAAACAGGGGTTAATTCTGGAACTCTGGTCTGGAGGACCAGGCTTCTCTGTGCTGGAGAGGCTGGTCCAAATGACAGGATGTGACTAAGTGGCTAGGTTAGGTCTGTGTGAGCTGGAAGGCCCTGCAATGTAATGTTGTCCTACCATCTGGCAATCTAAACATTCCCTTTCCAAGGGAGCACCTTTTTATCCAGAATGTAGAAAGGGAGGGGCCGTGAAAATGTGGATACTAAGCTCTACCATAAATTGATGCAGGTATTATGACATTTCAGGTGGCTCTAGGTGTGAAGAGATGCCACTCATCAAACCTCATAGAACAGGCTGGGCCCAGCACGATGGCTCAATTGCTAAATCCTCACCTTGCAAGTGCCGGGATCCCATATGAGTGGCAGTTCATGTTCTAGCTGCTCTACTTCTCATCCAGCTCCCTGCTTGTACCTGGTAAAGCAGTAGAGGATGGCCCAAAACACTTGGGCCCTGCACCTGTGTGGAAGACCTGGAAGCAGCTCTGGCCATTGTGGCCATTTGGGGAGTAAAGCAGTGAATGGAAAATCTTATTCCCTGTCTCTCCTTCTCTTCATAAATCTGATCTACCTTTCCAATAAAAATAGATAAATCTTTAAAAAAAATAGCAAAAGACCAGGGGCCTGGTGTGATAGCATAACAGTTAAAGTCCTCACCTTGAATGCTCTGGGATCCCATATATATTTTAATATTTATTTATTTTTGTTGGAAAGTCAGACATACAGAGAGGAGGAGAGACAGAGAGGAAGATCTTCCATCCGATGATTCACTCCCCAAGTGAGCACAACAGCCAGTGCTGCGCTGATCCAAAGCCAGGAGCCAGGAGCTTCCTTCAGGTCTCCCACATGCAGGTGCAGGGTTCCAAGGTTTTGGGCCGTCCTTGACTGCTTTCCCAGGCCGCAAGCAGAGAGCTGGATGGGAAGTGGAGCTGCCAGGATTAGAACCAGTGTCCATATGGGATCCTGGAGCATTCAAGGCGAGGACTTTAGCTGCTAGGCCAGCACGCTGGGCCCAAGTATAACTCTTGCTATCACTTTGTGTACCTTATAAACAAGAATGCTGATCTGTGTGAGACAAATACATGAGAAAGATTCAGAATACATCCATGCCCACAGCACTACTCTTCATTCTCTCTCCTGAGGGCCCCCTGCCGCTAAGGCAGCTCAGTGTCCAGCAACGTCCTGAGCGTGCAGGTGGTTTTCATTGGGGTCACTTTACCACATGGGCCTCTTACTGGTTTTTCGGAAATAATCTTACTTACAGAAATGGAGTGAAAAAATCTGGTACCTTGTTTACGAAGTGTTGAAACATTTGGGAACTGAGGAAAGGTTGCCCCCAGTGCCCAGGTTCTCTGAGAGGCCCCTGGGGGCAGGGCTTCAATGGGCAGCGGGAAGGGTGTGGTCATTAACTGTTTCTGGCAGTCTTTGGCTCCCCTCCTACAAGGCTCTCAGCAGGGCCCTAACGCAGCTCACAACTCCTGAGGCTTCCTTTAATGCATGGCTTCTTTGGAGCAGAATCAATTGCAGATTTTATTTCATTATATCCCTGTCAGTTGCTTGTGGGCTGATACTTTCCTGGTGTTGAAGGAAAAGTCCCTGGGTAAAAGCTGATGTGGGGAAAGCCTGTCACCACCCAGTGTGACACACATAGGGAATGGTGACAATTTGATATGAAATTTTAGGTATGACCTATTCTATGTTCAGCAGTGGTGAAGATTCAAAATCAGTACAGATCACGATTCTAGTTGCTCAGTTTTTAGTCTAGGGATGGAGTTGTGCTAGGAGACAGGGTGGCAAATGGTGGCCAGCACTGACGTACCAACAGAGGGGACAAGGCGGGATACAGGGGAAAAAGAGGAGGTAACTGCCAGAGGTTATTCAGAAGCAAAGATGTCAAGAAGATGTTTTATGCATGTGTTCTTTCGAGATATCTGAACGGTTGTCCCTCCATGTACTCGGGTTCTGTGTCAGAGAAAACTACACCTCCCTGGAAGTGCCGTGACACAGCAAGCTACACCACAGTCTATAACACTGGCATCCATATGGGCACGATACTGAGGTTCAGCTGCCACGCTTCCAATGCAGCTGTCTGCTAAAGTGACTGGGAAAGCAGCAGCAGATGGCCTAACCGTGTGGGCTCCTGCACCCACGCGGAAGGACATTCCAGGCTCCTAGTTTTGACCTGGCACAGAACCTACCTTTGTTGCCATTTGGAGTGAACCAGCAGAAGGAAAATATCTATTCCGCTCTTGTAATTATGGCTTTTAAAAAAAGATTTATTTTGTATTTGTTGCAAAGTCAGATATACAAAGAGGAGGAGGGACAGAGAGGAAGATCTTCCATCTGATGATTCACTCTCCAAGTGAGCACAATGGCCAGTGCTGTGCTGATCCGAAGCCAGGATCCCAGAACTCCCACACGCGTGCAGGGTCCCAAGGCTTTGGGCCATCCTCGAATGCTTTCCCAGGCCACAAGCAGGGAGCTGGATGGGAAGTGGAGTTGCTGGGATTAGAACCAGCGCCCATATGGGATCCCGGTGCAAGCAGGGCGAGGACTTAAGCTGCTAGGGTACTGTGCTGGACCCAGAAAACTGCATTTTTACTGAAGAGGTACAGACTTTTTTTCTTATAATTATTCCCCAAGCAATGTAGATTATAACAGCTCTTTACAAAGCCTGTACATTGTTCCAGATGTTATAAATAATCAAGAGAGATGATTTAACGTATGTAGGAGGATGTGAGTAGGGCATCGGTAAATATAAGGGATTTGGCATTTTAGGATTTGTTAGGGATGAGGGGATGAGGGGAGTATTCCAAGAGACAACTGCATACCTTTGTAGGATCCTAACCCTAACCCTGCCTCTTTGAAGCATAATGTGTTGGTCTAGAAGCCACGCCCATCCTTCTGCAAGGAAACCGGTTACTGCAGCCATGGGGTAGACAGTCTTCCACGACTGATAGGACAAGTCACAAGGGCACACAGGGCAGCAAGTCAGAGGGAAGCTTCCTGATGAAATCAGAGGTGATTTCAGTCCCTGAAAAGTAGCACTGCAATAGACTCAGTAAGCGCTTAAAACACCGTAAGTTCAAAATGATATTCTTAGAAGTACTGAGTGAATTGCCTCATTAATCTGATATAAATAAAGGAGAGGAACCAAGGATTTATTTTTTTTCTTTCCAAATATGAGGAAGGAATTCTTTTGTGTAGAAGAGTCATAGCAGGGCCGGCATGTGTGTTCAACTGGCTAATCCTCCACCTCCAAGCACTGGGATCCCATATGGGCGCTGGTCCGTGTCTCAGCTGCTCTAGTTCCCATCCAGCTCCCTGCCTGTGGCCTGGGAAAGCAGTGGAGGACGGCCCAAGGCCTTGGGACCCTGTACCCGTGCGAGAAGCCTAGAAGAAGCTCCTGGCTTCAGATTGGCTCAGCTCCAGCCCTTGCAGTCATTTGGGGAGCAAACCAACAGATACAACATTTTTCTCTCTGTCTATCCTGCTCTCTATAAATGTGTTTTTCCAATAAAAATAAATAAATCTTCAAAAAAAATCATAGTGAATAAAAAAAAAAAGAATGAATGCATCACCACTAGGAATCCCTAAGAAACTAATCGTTCTCAATAATGATTATTAATACATGTTAAAATCATCAGGTGAAATGTTAATAGTGAACTTTATAATACTGGAGCAGGCAGACAACATTCAAACTTAGTGACAGATTTTAACATCAGTATTAGTGATATTAGCATCATATATGAAATCTCCTGAAGAAAAAAATCAGCCTAATTTTGATGAACCTTCTGGATTTTATAGCTTACAGAAAACTCGAGGGCAGAGAAACATAAAAAGGAACTCTGGGAAGACACAGTCTGCCTACTTAGAATGTAAAATGCTTGGGGCCGGAGTCCTGACTTGGTCGGCAAAGCTGCTGCTTGTGCCACTGCGATGCTGATGTCCCACATGGGCAAGACAAGGAAGACTTCCACTTGAATGTCAGAGTTACAGAGGCGGAAGGAGAGAGCGGAACAGAGGTCTTCAATCTTCGGTTCACTCCCCAGATGGTCCAAAGGGCTGGGACTGGGGCAGGAGGAGGCCAAGAGCCAGGAGCTTCTCGAAGGTCTCTCACTTGGGTGCAGGGGCCCAAGCACTTGGGCCACCCTCCAGTGCTTTCTCAGGTACAGTAGCAGGGAGCTGGATCAGAAGTAGAGAAGTCAGGACTCACACCATTGCTCATACAGGATGCCAGCACTGCAGCTGGAAGCTTAATCCACTGTGCCACAACATTGGCCTCAAAAGTTACCCAAAAAATCATAAAAAAATATAAATTCATACAGAGCAAATGATCACCTCATCATTCAGTTAACTAAAGCCAGTGTGACTATGATTAAATTCTAATTCAACTGAATCATAATGCTATTTCTGAGTCATTATGGGACTTTGAGCACACCAGGATATTGGGTAATACTGAAGAATTATTATTTATTTTGGGGGGCTTTAGTAATGGCATTATTTTTAAATATATCTTTATCTATGTTAGAATTACTAAAGCATTTTTATGTGCAATGATATTACTTGGGTCTGTGTTGAAGTGCTCCAGAACTGGGTATTTAATCTAATAGTTAAGAGGTTCCCATCTGACATTGGAGTACCTGGGTTCAATGCCTGGTTCTGGGTTCTAGGCTCCTGGCTCTGGGCCCTAGGCTCTTGGCTCTGGGCTCCAGGCTCCTGGCTCTGGGCTCCAGGCTCCTGGCTTCTGGCTATGGCTTCCTAGCTCCAGGCTCCTGACTTTGGCTCCAGGCTCTGGGCTCTAGGCTTTCAGTTCTGGCTCTGGTTCTAGACTCCCAGCTCCAGCCTCTGGGCTTCTGGTTCATAGCTGCAGGTTCTTGGCTCTAGGCTCCTGGCTCCAGACTCCTGACTCCGGGCTCTGAGCTCTGTGCTCTGGGCTCCTGGCTTCTGGCTCCGGGCTCTGCACTCTGGGCTCCAGGCTCCAGACTGGAGGTTCCTGTTACTGCAGACCCTGGGAGACAACAGTGATGGCTCAGTAATGGGTTCCTACCACTTATGTGGGAAACGTGGATTGAGGTCCTGGGTTCATAATATGGCCAAGCCCAGCTCGGGCACTGAGAACATATGGGGAGAGAATGATAGGGGTTACTCGCTCCATCAAATCTAAAATAGGAAATAGAAGGAGATACTGTGGCACAGGGGGTTAAGCCACCATTTGGGATGCCCATGTCCTATGATGGGGTACAGATTTAAGTCCCAGATTCTCTACCTTTAATTCAGTTAATTGATAACGTGCCTGGGAAGGCAGTGGATGATGGCCCACGTACTTGGGTCTCTGCCACTCACGTGGGAGGCCCAGATGGAGTTCCTGGCTATTGCAACCATTTGAGAAGTGAACCAATGAATGGGAGATCTCTCTCTGTCTCAGTCTGTCTTTTTCCTTCTGTAAAAAAAAAAAGTCCTAATTAAAAAAAAAAAAAGCATAGAGAAAGCATGGTTTTTGTGGATAAGTTAAAAAGAATGGCAGAATCTACAAAATTAGAATTAGATTTTTAGCATCCAGGAGCTTACTTACTATAATGTCCTTTTACTTCTGGAAATTTTGAGAGTTTTCACATGGTTTCCTTCAAGGAAGCGTTTCCTGCTTCAGGCAGGATTTGCATAGTAATCTGTATTACAGAATATCTTTGGGGATAAAACAAACCAAGTTCTGCATAGCTCTCCAGAGTAAAGAAACGCCACCTATACCATCTCCTACCTCTCCTATAAAGGAGGAGTCTGCTAGGTCAAGTTCTTGTGGAGCCTGGGAAATGGGGGGTTAACATCCTGCCGCTGGCAGCTGAGCGCCCCACAGCTGCCAGCAATTATGCTAGCTGGCAGTCCCCTTAGGAAACTCCTGCTGTCTGATTAAGACTAATTGCTAGCCGGCATCTAAGTCCCCAAACGATAGAAATGAAAATCCGTTAGGGAAGGGCTGGGTGGGGGAGATTGCCTTCTGATGCTGAGGCGTGGCTGTGCCGGCGCAGGAACAGGACTCCTAGCAGGGGCAAGTGCTGCACGCACAACTCTCCCTCGCAGTGTCAACTGGAAAACCACACACAGTGAGGAACACCCGGGCTTTCCTCCTGAGCCCTAGAGACAGCATTCCTTCCCTTTGATTTTGGTTAAATAAATACATAAATAAAAGGCGACTATCTGCCAAAAGGTCATGTGGACAGCTGTATGCACTCGGTGGCGCACAGAAACGGAAGACGGCAGGGACAGGCTGGCTGCGACCCTGGGGAAAGGCCTGGGCAGACACAGAAGCTGAGCGGAGCGTCCGAGATGGAACGGTGATTTCTGTACTGGGTATACTCAGCTCAGTGAGGTGCTGGCCGCCGCAGGGAAAACTGACCTCACGGCCTTGTTGGTTAGCAACTTGCGACTGGGCAGGTTATGGCATTTTTTTTTTTTTTAGCCACCTCTATCCTTGTTTGCAGGAGTACTGAGATGACTAGGCTCTAGTTCTTATCCTCAAAGAATTTAACAGTCTGCCCAAGTTCAAAACCAGAGAAAAGATGCCAGTGACCGTTTAAACTGCTTGCAAGGAAGAAAATAATAAAGGGATCAGTGTTGGGGTGCAGCTGGTGAGCTGATGCCTGGATGCGGACACCCCAGATGAGGGCTGGTGTAAGCTGCAACAGTCCCATCTCTGACCTGGCTTCCTGCTAAGGAGCCTGAGAGAGCAGCAGAGACGGTTCAAGTACTTGGGCCTCTTAGCCCACGTGGGAGCCCAAGCCTGAGCTCCGACTCCTGTTTCAGGCCCCACCCAACCCTGGCATTTGTGGCCAAAGGGAGTGAACCCTCAGATATAATATCTCTTTCCCTCTCTGTAACTCTTTCAAATACATAAGTAAATTCTGAGGGGGGGGAAAAAAAACAGAAAAGAAAATTTAAGAATTTCTCAACCTACCACCACCACTAATTTCCTAATTTGATTGTTTAAAAAACTCAACTCCCCTCATCATACACGCAGCTTTAAGTCTCAGCCTACTTTGAAATTATGAATTGTGTTATTTGAGAAAACATATTTATAGGATTCCCTTATATACCTTACACAACTTACATCCAAAGTCCTTTCTTAAGAGCCAAGCCTCTGCCTGCAGTGCTGGCATACTACATACACGAGCATTCATTCAGGTCCCGGCTGCTCCACTTCCGACTCGGCTCCCTGCTTATGAGCTGGGAAAGCAGCAGGGGACGGCCCGAGTCCTTTGCGGGTATCCATGTGGGAGACCCAAAAGGAGCTTTGACTCCTGGCTTCAGGTCGGCTCAGCTCCGGCTTTTGTGACCATTTGAGTAGTGAACCAGCAGATGGGAGATTTTCCTCTCCCAGATCCCCCTTCCCTCTCTGTAATTCTGACTTTTCAGTAAAAATAAGCACATGGTCAAAAAGATTAAAATTAAGTTCGAGCTGATTATTTGTTTTTCCAGGGACCACATGCTGTTTTTAAATCTGGTTGTCCCACATGGGTGGGTTGGGCCACATTCTGCTCTCCTTCCAGGCTCTTTTACAAGGAGCTGAATGGGAAGCAGGGCACCTAGGACTGGAAACAGTGCTCCAATATGGGATGGCGCCATTGAAAGCATCAACGCCAGCTCCCACATGCTGATTTTTAAGTTTATAAACACTGGAAAAAGTAAGTGCCACACTAAAAGTGCAATAATTCTGACAGAGGGCTAGTGTTGTGGTGCAGCATGCAAAGCTGCCATCTCCAACCCTGGCATCCCGTAGAGGCACCATTTGTGTTCATGATCCCCTGCTTCCAACCCGACTCCCTGTCAAAGGCTTGGGAAAAGCAGAATATGGCCCAAATGTCTGGTCCTTGCCACCTGTGTGGGAGCCCCGGATGGAGATACAGACTCCTGGCGTTGGCTGGGGGCCTTGCCCTGGCTGTTGTCATCTGGAGGGTATGTCACTGGATGAGATGTCTCTCTTTCTCTCTTTCTGTCTCTCCATCTTTCTCTTTGTAACTTTGATTTTCAAATAAATAGATGCATCCTTAAAAATAGAATTCTGGCAGATATTATGGGGAAATTACTATAAAGTAATGATTACATTGTATTCCTGTTATTGACTTCAAATGTAATCTAGAACAGCCTATTAAAGCACTTAGAACTCATTTGATTTGGAATCAGGTTCATTACAGATGACCCATAATTAAAGAAAGTCTGGCATCTCTATTCTTTAAAGTTTTGTTTGTGAGAAAAATCACAATCAAATTGTATTTGTACTAAAATGTTCTGGTTTGAATTTTTCAAACTAGTACTGTATTGCTGTGCAAGTTAGGTTTAAGGAAATTTCAAAGGTCAGTGGTTCACATTATGGAAAAAAATCCTTAAAATATTCAAGGATAAATATTTATATAGAAGGGACAGAAAGAACCTAGTTCAAATAACTTGGAATTTAGTGTGCAGCTGTGTGTGTTTTAATTATTTGAAAAGCAGAGTTTACTCTCACACACACAGAATGAATGATCTTTCATCCATTGGTTCACACCCCAAATGGCCACAATTACTGGCGTGGAGGTGGACCAATCCAAAATGATTGTAGCTGGATCAGTCTGAAGCCAGGTGCCAGGAGCTTCTTCTGGGTCTTCCACGTGGGCACAGGGGCCCAAGCACTTGGACGCTCTTATGCTGTTTTCCCAAGCAAATTAGCAGGGAGCTGGATCTGCGTGGGGAAGCAGGGCTCACACTGTCGTCTGTATGGGATGCTGACTGTAGGCTGTGACTCCACACTTTACCACCACAGCAGCCCCGGTTACATTTCTAAAGTTATTGGTTATCAGACTACTTTCTGTTTAGCAGATTGCTCAATGGAAATGAATTCTTACCATTCTATGTTGCTGAACAGAGGTAAGGTCATGTTAAAAAGCTAAAAGGGGCGGATAAATTGTAGTGGCTGAACTCAGATAGCCATCAAGAGAACAAAACTTGCCAGTGACTTGCAAAGGTATTTTCTTAAGTATTGCTTGCTTTCCACAGTGTTCTCATCAAGCAGCCTGATTTATAGTCAGGAGACTAATCTTAGAGATTGCAGAGACACGTCTCACTGTTCTTTGCTCAGAGCTCATGTTTTGTTATTAGATCCAAAGGAAGACATGCATTACTTATTACCGCACTGGCCAATAAAGTGGGAAGAAGAAAAAGGAAGTGATTGGCCTCAAATCACATAATTGATTAATAGCGGAGCTTGTGCTAACACTGATTCAAATTCTAATACAGTGTTCACTTTTTCTATTCTATTTTTTTTCTATTTTTCTATTTTTTTTTTCCTTAAATGGTCTCTTTAATTTTTTCCCCAGCTGGATACTTTTGATTTCTTCCCTTTACATTTTCTTTTCATTTCTTCTTAATTATTGAAATTTCCTTTAATCTAGGACCAGGGAAGCTCATTTCCTGAACTGAAAATTTTCAGTTTGAGAAAACTCTGACAAAGGTAATAGGTATTAGAGACCTTACCTCATCAAGATTAAAAGGCAAATTTGTGATTTAGTAACTAGAATTCCATTGTAGTAACTGGAGTTCCACCGAAGTGCAGTCTATTAAATCTTGCCCTTAACTGTGCAGCTAATAGGGAAGAACACTAAATTAACCCAGCTGCTAAAGAGAGACTCACATTCCATTTCAAAAGCCTTTAAGAGCGTCTGGCGGTGTGCTTGCCTAGCGGCTAAAGTCTTCACCTTGAACGTGCCAGCATCCCATATGGCTACCGGTTCTAATCCCACCAACCCCTCTGCCCATCCAGCTCCCTGCTTGTGGCCTGGGAAGGCAGTGGAGGACAGCCCAATGCTTTGGGACCCATGGGATCCTATATTCATGTGGGAGACCTGGAGGAAGTTCCTGGCTTCAGATCAGCGCAGCACCGGCCGTTGCGCTCACTTGGGGAGTGAATCGTTGGACAGAAGATCTTCCTCTCTATCTCTCCTCCTCTCTGTATATTTGACTTTGTAAGAAAAATAAATATTAAAAAAAAGCCTTTAAGAGAAACCTGGCAATCGAAGCTCCTGTAAAGGGGAGAGCTCTGAAATCACTCACTGTCTTCCCTTCTTTCCTAGCAGAGCAGGACGGATTCATTGCTATTCTTGAACTCCATGGTCCTTGCCTGACATTCCACCTAAGGAGCCCAAAGTCTTCACTAAAGGCTAAGGTTTAGTTTTATAATGAAAAAGATTCTAGATTGCAAAACTTTCAATCTGCTGTATGAGGTCAAATGACAGCGACAGACTCACGAGGTGATGGGAAGCACGCTGGCTGCTCATTTGAATATCTTCTCACTCAGACCCTTTGTTTATTTTAAAATCGGGCTACAAATGTTTTATTATTAATTTATACAAATTTAAAAATATACTCAACATATAAGTCCCCTATCAACACATACTTTGAAAATATTTCTCACATTCAGTGAGATGTTTTCAATTCCTTGACGGTGCCTGTCAAAACTCAAATTCTTACTTTTTTTTTTCCTTAAAGATCTATTTACTTTTATTGGAAAGGCGGATACAGAGAGGAGGAGAAACAGAGAAGAAGATCTTCCATCTGATGATTCACTCCCCAAGCGGCCACAACGGCTGGAGCTGAGCAAATCCAAAGCCAGGAGCCAGAGCTCTTCCGGGTCTCCCATGCGGGTGCAGGGTCCCAAAGCTTTGGGCCATCCTTGACTGCTTTTCCCAGAGCACAGGTAGGGAGCTGGATGGGAAGCCAGACCCCTGGATTAGAACCGGTGCCCATATGGGATCCTGGAGTGTACAAGGCAAGGACTTTAACTGTTATGCTATCATGCCAGGCCCAAAAAACTCTTACTTTTTAAGTAAATATTTTGTTTATTTTTACTAGAAAGTCAGATCTACAGAGAGGAGGTGATACAGAGAGAAAGATCTTCCATCTACTGCTTCATTAAAGTGGCCACAATGGCTAGAACTGAGCTGATCTGAAGCCAGGAGCCAGGAGCTTTTTCTGGGTCTCCCACGTAGGTGCAGGGTCCCAAGGCTTTGGGCCCCCCTGGACTGCTTTCCCAGGCCACAAGCCGGGAGCTGGATGGGAAGTGGAGCTGCCAGGATATGAACCTGAAACATATAGGATCTTGACACATGTAAGGTGCTTTAGCCACTTGGGCCCCCAACAACTTTTGATAAATCCCAATTATTATTCTGTTACTTGTGCTTGTAATATCTAAGAAATTATCACTTAATCCAAGATCATGGAGACTTATGGCTATATTTTCTTCTAAGAGTCTTAACGTTTTAGTGCTTACTTTCAGTTCTGTGGCTCATTTTGAGTTGATTCTTTGTATACCAGGTGAGGAAAGGGGGTTTACTTATATTTTTACCTTACTTGGATGATAGTGACAGCAGATGGAGAAAGGCATCTTGCATGTGCTGGTTCACTTCCCAAATGGCTGCAACAGCCAACTCCACAGAAACTCTGGAACCAGAAACTCTGTGGTAGTATTCCACACAGGTGGCATGGGATTAAGTACTGAGCCATCATCTGCAGCCTTCGCAGGTACATTAGCAGAAAGCTGTATCAGAAGTAGTACGGCCGGGACTCCAATTGGCATACCAACATAGATGCAAGCATCTCAAGTAGTGGTTTAACCCACTGTGTCACAATGCCAGCCTCCCACCCCATTTAATTCTTTTGCAAGTCCCACTCCAGTTGTTCTAGCATTGTTGATTAAATTCTTTCTGCACCAT
This sequence comes from Ochotona curzoniae, assembly GCF_017591425.1. NCBI lineage: Eukaryota > Metazoa > Chordata > Mammalia > Lagomorpha > Ochotonidae > Ochotona > Ochotona curzoniae. The sequence continues at coordinate 19,167,905 of NW_024467095.1, read as the reverse complement.
GTTATCTTGACAATTTGTTTTAAATAATTTGGTTTGGGCCAGCACAGTGGCATTAACAGGTTAATTCTCTGCCTGTAGCACCAGCATCCCATGTGGGTGCTGGCTTGAGTTTTTGGCTGTTCCATTTCCCAGTCCAGCTCCCTGCTTGTGGCGTGGGCAAGCAGCACAAGTTGGCCCAGGTGCTTATGCCTTTGAACCCACATGGGAGACCTGGAAGAGGCTCCTGGCTCCTTACTTCGGACCAGTCCATCTCTAACTATTGCTGCCATTTGGGGAGTACACCAGTGGATGGAAGATCTCTCTCTATATATAATGCTGATCTCAGCCAACGGTGCTGGTTCTAGTTGTACTATCTAGCAATACTGTATGAACTTCCCTGAGGTCACATTACCTACAGAACCAATGCTCTGGGGCCACTGGCCCCCGGATGCACTTCGCTGGTCTCCTGGGAACACTCCTTCAGGAAGGGCTCAGTTCAGAATGGGTGGTGGCAGAACACTCAATAGTAGCTTCTTCTGCTCACTGCATCTGTCAGAGCCTCTTGTGGCAATAGAAAGGAAACTGCCCATTGGGAGTCCTAGGATGGCACTCTTAGCACATCCGTTTGGGACTGAAAAAAACACTGAAGACATGTTCATACTGGCAGGCTTCTCAGCACTGTGTACACGCTTGTGGCACTTCACGTGGTACGTTTGGATGAAGTGCATGTCACCTGTATCTCACTCAGAAGGTCTCTCAGCATTTGAGCGAGAATAAGGATGAATAAGGAAGTGCTTCTTTAGGTGGTAATGTGCTCCGAAAGGCTCCAAAACAGTGTTCACGAAAAAAAAAAAAATTGGGAACTTTTCCTTGAAAAGAACCATTTTATTCAACTACCATCACCTGCCATTTTTAACAAGGTTTGTTTGTTATGAACGAGAAACCTCAGTCAAGTTGCCTTTGCAGTTCTGGCACTTTACACTGCCTTTTCTTTTTCTTTCTTATACATATATATTACATGTATATGTGTAATAAATATAATATATATCACAAATATAATATGTAATATATTATAACACACCCACACATATATAAAAGAGAAGGAGAGACAGAGACAAAGATCTTCTGTCCATTGTTTCACTCCGAAGCCAGGAGCCAGGAGCCAGGAGCTTATTCCAGGTCTCCCACATGGGTAAGCCCAAGGCTTTGGGCCATCCTCGACTGCTTTCCCAGGCCAGAAGCAGGGAGCTGGAAGGTAAGTGGAGCAGCCAGGACATGAACCAGGATCCATATGGGATCCCAGCACGTGTAAGGCAAGGATTTGTCCACGGGGCCATCATGGTGGGCCCCACACTGTCTTCAATTGCCCTTTGACTCATCAGAGTTAACTGCCCTCTCACTATTTTTGGCCTGCTTGCTGGTAATCTGGCTTAACACCATCTTTTTGCTGGTTGCAATAGGAAACACATTCACACCTGCTAGGCCTTCACAGGCCAGAAGATTTGCCTGAACCATGCTGAATTTTCACTTAACACAACCCCAAAACATCAGGCGTTTTTTGAACCAGCTTTTTTTTTAGATTCTGCCTGAAGACCTGCTTGAAGAACCAAATCATTGTAACAGTTCCCCTGGGCCCCTCTGTCCTGCTGCCACACTGAAGTGCCTTTATCTTCCAACAGAACTGAGTGTCCCTCACAGCACAGAAACGTTCCAAGAAACCCTTGCCTTTGCCTGGTTCCTGCCTATTTTCTGAAGGGAGAATGTCTGCCAGTCCTGCTTTTCCAGTTGAATTCTCTTGATGAAGTTCTTCAACTGTTTCTTGGAAATTTGCTGGGTTGCAGCCTCCTATTGTCTCCCTGCCCCATGGCACCCCTTCCAGGCCCAAGCACACCCTGCCAACCCCAGGATGAGGCGAGTTTACAAATACCAACCGTATGTTTTCTTGTAGTCTCGGGTTTTTTACAGGTGTTAGTCAGAATATGCCCCCAGACTTGAACCTCTTGAGTGTTGGTTAGTGTCATGCCCAGCCCAATATTATCCATCCCCTCTTATGACACTCACTGGGGGCTCTGAGATCTAGCCCTGCTGGGTAGGCCCCAGTCCTAATGTTAGTGTACTAGGTGGTCAGTGGTGGTTGATACTAACTGGCCCAGCTCAGCTCTCCTACATGGGTAGGTGCATGAATCTGACCCAGAAAGGTCCTCCAGCTCCCTGCTCCAAATTGTTCAGTCTGAGCCCCCTCAATTACTTGCAAGTACAGTGGCTTTGTCATGGAAATCCCACAGAAATCATTCCTCACCTGCAACACAGTCCCTCAGCGGTCCTCCCTCCCTTACATCCCCATCCTCTTTCCCTGAGCACTACACAGTCCCTGTGCCCGGGAGTGCATGGGTTTCCCAGCCTGGTCTTCCTAAACCCAGTCTTCTGGTGGGGTGGCAGAGCTCACAGCGAAGCTGCCAGCAGCTCTCGCTCCGCCAAGGCAGAAGGAAGCCACCAGGTGAATAATTTTTAAAATATATTTGCTCAAACTATGGAAAACATAGAGAACGTGTATAGTGATATTCTTTGGGTTTAGGGGTCTTTGCTCTGTAATAATTCTCCTTATGGAGGATTAAGACTTTTGGACATTTTGGGTGTCAGTGAATTTGCCTCTTCCCTTACCTGAAAAACAGTTAAGTGAGGTGAAGCTGGTAAGAGCCAAGAGAATAGAACTTGGCCCCAGTGTGCACCCATTACTGACACTGGTAGAATTGTGTTGAATGAAGCCTCTTTGTATAATGATCTTTGGAAAGTGTCTCAGTAACAACTGGAGTGGCACCTTGAGTGGAGCTAATACAGGCACTGTGTAGGAGAAACATACTATGTTCAGTTTAGAGATTTATAGCCTAGCAAAAGTGTACTACTGCCACAATCTGTAACACCTCCAAGTTCCTATACTGAGACTCTGGTACCCAAATACTGGATTTCGCTCTTTTCTCAGGATACTGACACACAGCATAATACTCAGGATTCTGCCCAGCAGCAGTAATCTGTAGCTTCCAGATACTACATGGTCACAGAGGGCACACAGGGACACTCTACAGAGTACAGTATTGCTAAGCTGTGGTTCTCAGAAAGTAGGAGAACAAATGTGTTTCCAATTTTTGAGGCTCTTTGCAAGTGAGGTCCTGGGGAACCAATCAGATCATGAAGGCAGAGTCCTCATGAACGTGATCAGTAGCCTTTACAAAGGAGGCCTCTGATGGTGGCCCTGACCTTCCCTCATCTGATGTGACCATGCGAAGACAGCTTTTTCATCGTGAACCAGGAAGTGGGTGCCCACCAGACATCAGCGTAACAGCACCTTGATCTCGGATGCTCCAGACGTCAGAATTCTGAGAAATAAATTTATACTTCATGTAAGCTGCCCATTTTAGGTATCTTGTTCCAGAAACCTCAACAGACCAAAGCAACTGCCAAATTTTTGTCGTACTGCTTAGACTTAAATGGATCTGTACTTGATTTTTAACTCAATTTATCAGTTTTTGTTCTTGGACAAATAATTTAGTCTCAGGATCTCAATGATCAAATATTTAATAAAACAGAACACTGCGCTCGGAAGGCTGGTTGGTGGGAGGAGAGAGGGGATTATAAAATACCGTTTCTGTGGAGTATTTTCTAAGTGTTTATATCACACGTCTTCCTTAACTACACACAGTGGTAACTGGACAGAAGGGAGACGAAGACAAAAGTGAAACTTTGGCTTCGATAAGGAATATCTGAAAAGGAGAAGAGATTGTGAGTGGCTGCAACTGCAGAAGACTGAGATGAGAACTGGATGAAAGATGCTCAGGGTATGCAACTGCCATGGCATCCCAACCGTATCATTGCCCAGAGGAGGAAAGACCCTGAAGAGGCTCCTGAACCAACCTATCTCAGAGCCCTGCTTTGTTTCCCAGACCGTCACTGATTTTCAGCTGGGAGGAACAACAGTAAAGATAGGTCTCATCTCACCCAGATTTCCAGGGAAATGATGTGAAACTCTGGAAGGGGTCCTGCCTAGCAAGCTCTCCCAGGTAATCTTGGCTTTTCATTGGATTTGAATTACTTGCACCTTTGTGAAAGCAGAAAAGGAAGGAAATGCAAATTGTTTTTGTCCACAGAAATGCAAATGATTTCTTTTTCCTGTGGAGATGCAATTGCTCATCGCCTTGTGTGGAATCTGAGCAGTTTTGTTCTACTACCAAGTCTGTTTCTGCATGTCTGATTGCCTAAACAATTTGTGTGTTCTTCAACCTCTCCTTTGCGCCAGCTGTAACATCTTATTAATTCACTCATTAATGAATTTAATAAAATCTCTACCATGCTCATTTGTCTTTACAAGTGTCATAATTTTACTCTTTAAAAAATTATTGCGAGACAAGTTCTGAAAAGCAGAATAAAGAGGTCACAAATTTGCAACTGTCATATATCACAATCATGTTCAGTTCCAAACTTGGAAACAGCTGAAGTTCAAAGACCTTGAAACAACATGTGTCTGTGGGCCAGGGCCGGGCTGTTTTCTAGATTACTCCTGTCACTTGTGCTTTATTAATATATCTTCTATGTTATATTATTTTAAATATTGATTTATTTTCCTTGAAAGAGAATTATGGACAGAGAGAGAGAGACAGAGATCTTTCAGCCTCTAGTTCATGTCCTACAAACAGCTGGGCCAGTCAGTTCAGTAGTGTTAGACACACTCACATTGTTCTGCATCCAGTCTTCAGAAGTATAACAAGACTCCCCACAGTCTCCTCCATCTGACCCTTGACGACCACCTACTGCCCGCTCTCTTACTGAGTTGGACTACTTTGGATACCGCTCACTGGTAGAATCATCAAGGTTTACTTTTACTTCTTTCAGACTAGATGGTGGGCTTGGGTATCTGGTGTAAGACTTAAGACTCCATTTAAAACATCTGCATTAATACTGCAGTTTCTGGATTCAATTCCAAGCTCCAGCTCCCCATTTTAGCATCCTGCCAGCACAGACTCTGGGAGGTGACAGATGACACATCAAGTGTTAGGGTCTCTGCTATATACCAGACATGCCTGGATGAAGTTCCTTGCTTTGGACTTCAGCCCAGCCCAGTTCTGGCTGTGACAGACATTTGGGAATAAACTAGCAGATGGGAGCATCCAGCATTCTCTGTCCCTAAGTCTCAGAACAATAAATAAATAAATAAATAAATAAATAAATAAAAGTGTGGTAGGGACTAAATGGTCACCAAATGTAGGTCTTACTGGATAGATTTAAAATATTTTATTATAGGGTCAGCACTGTGACGCAGGGTGTGAAGCTGCTGCCTATGATGCCAGCATCCCATATGAGCACTAGTTCAAGTCCCGACTGCTTCATTTCCAATCCACCTTCCTGCTATGTGCCTGGGGAAGCAGCAGAGGATGGCTCAAGTCCTTGGGCTGCTTCTACTCACATAGAAGACACAGATGGAGTTTCAGGATCAGGCCTGGCTCAGCCCTGGCTCTTGCAGCCATTCAGAGAGTGGACCAGGGACAGAGGATCTTTCTATCAGTACCGCTCTCTTATCAAATAAATAGAAACATTCTCTATCTTTCAAATACACAGAAACATTTTCTTAACAAAGGCAAAATTACCCTTTAAAAATGTTTTAGTATAAGATGCTAGCATGCCAGAAATTAACTATATTACCACTAGATGAATTTATGAATGAAAATTTTGAATATTACACTAAGAGGCATAAGAATATATATAAATTGGCCCTGGTGCAATGGCTCAGTGGCTATCCTGGCTTTGCAAACACTAGGATCCCATATGGGCACTGGTTCATGTCCCGGCTGCTCTAATTCCCATCTAGCTCCCTGCTTGTATCCTGAGAGGGCAGAGGAGGATAGTTCATGTCATTGGGACCCTGCACCCATGTGGGAGGCCTGGAAGAGACTCCTGGCTCCTGGCTTTGGATCAGCTCAGCTCTGTTTGTTGCAGCCATTTAGAGAGTGAGCCAGTGAGTAGAAAACCTTCTCCCTCTTAACTCCTTTTCTCTGTAATCTTTCAAATTAAATAAATATTTTCTAAAAAGCACAGCGTTAATCTCTGTTTCATACATGACTTGCATGCAATTAGAGATTTAGCCGACTACACTGCACTGGCAAGAATCTAAGACTATTGACATGGATAAGTGGATGAATAAACAGTTTTGTATGGTCAAGAGAGAATACATACAGATTAGATCTTTATATAATGGATTTCAGTAGACAAAACCTGTCTCTTTGTAATACAGTTAGTATTTTGTGTTCACTATGATTGAGCATATTCTTACATGAATATGGACTTCTAGAAGTACAAGAGGCTGTAGAAATCACATAGTCAGAAAAATACAGAATAAACCAAGGCACAGTGAAGGACCTCCCAAAGACTTCAGAACATTCTGAACCACATTTGAATGTTAAAGACATGAACAATGCGACTATCCATAAATATTTCTTAATCTTTTATAAAGGATCCTCTAAGAAACTTCAAAACAAATGAATGGAATCCAATTATTTAAAACTCAAGTGCTGTTATTTCTACAGAATCTTGGATCATATATTCATTTGTTCACCAGAAGAAAAATCACATTTTCATTTCTTATATTTTATTTATATTAGAGGGAACACTTCAATATTAACTCAAGTATCTATCCATTAAATGAAAAAAATGTTAATGCAATATTAAAAAGAAATTTAAATGAAAGCAAGGGAATATTACATTAATGTTCCCATGGCAACTCTCACTTCACTTTACAGCTTCTGAATTGTAATATGGTCATTTATTACAAGCTCATATAAAATATAATTTTGCAAATATCTAAGAATATATAGGTTAATTCATGTCAATTCAAGTCTTCAGAGAAAATGTTATATATATCAGGTTAGGAATATTCCAAATATTAACTTGTCTTCTTAATTTAGACATAGCTACTTAAAATGGATGCAAACTTGCTAAATTCTGAATGATTTAACAGCATTCATATGAATCACTACCATATTGCATTTTCCATCAGGGTTGAAATCTAAGCCTTAGGTTACTGAAATACTAAGGTAAGTATGGCCAAATGACTCTTGGTTTAGGATGATTTTGAAATTATAAACTATAACATTTTGCAGAGTAGGACAAATACAAGTAAGTTAGTTCACACAAATTAAGAATCTGAGAATTAAATTACTGCAAATCCAGTAATTCTTCCAACAACAGCCTTTAGTATTGACCTGCTTTTTTTCTACAGTCTTTAGTGGTATACATTAATTTTTTGTAATGAAAGCTCAGAAGTGTGGACAAATATTGTGGCATGGTGAGTTAAATGGCCACCTGTGATGTTAGCATTACATATGAATGCTGGTTCAAGTCTTGGCTGCCCCACTTCCAAGCCAGCTGCCTGCTAATGTACCTGGGAAAGAAGCAGAGAATGGCCCTGCTTCAAGGGCTCCTTGGGCCCCTGCCACCCACACAGGATGAAGCTCCTGGCTTTGACCTCAGCCTGGCATAGCCTGGCATAGCCTGGCAGCCATTTGGAGAGTGGACCAGTACATAGATGTAGCCTTCCCTTTCAAATAAACACTATGAACAAACAAGCAAACAATAAACCTGAAAAACAAACATTCCTTAACCAAATAGTAACTTCCTGCTTATCTAAAAAGAAATTATCGGATTATTTCTAAGCTGTGCATAAGGATTTAGGGCGTGAAATTTAAGTAACTACTACTTGGAGTGGGTTTAGATAAACTATGGCATATATAACTTTGAAAATATGAAGGCTGAAGATCTTCCTTCCACAGACGTCAGATCTCATCAGTGAGAAGGTCCTGCCTTAACACTGCTTGCCTCTCTCTCCTCTCTCACCTCTACTCCAACCATAATTTGGTATCTGCCTCCTGGAGGTATGAATTCATACATGTGGTGCCATAGTCAGCCTTCCATTATCGCCATTACTTTCAAGAAGTCACTTAGGAAAGCTTATTTTTGGCTTAGTGTTGGAGGCATGATGTCCCAGACCAGGTGACCCCGCTAGCCTGGCAGTTGACGAGGGCCATGGATGGCAGGAGGCAAGCAGAGGGGTCAAACAATCAGTCAGGAAGCCGACACAAAGCCCATGGCCATCATGCATCCTGCATCTGAGCTGGAGAAACTTGTCTGCCTAGAGTCATCTGCAGATTCACAGCATCATTTATGGATCACACAACAGTAGTAACTTAAAATTTTATCTGCTGCAGATGTATTTATCTGTCTGCAGTTGCCTTAGCAGGGCCATACACATGATCTCACAGGTCTTCACGGCCCGTGGGCCAAACATACCCATCACTGCATGTGACTTTTCCTTATAAATCGTCATGATTCAACCTTGGGTTTCACCCTTGCAATCTCATCCAATCCAAACACTTTCCAAGGCCCAACCTTCAGATATCACAATTGAATTTTTTTAAAAAGGTTTACTTATTTATTTTTTCATATTGGAAAGGTAGATATATAGAGAGGAGGAGAGACAAAGAGGAAGATCTTCTGTCTGTTGATTCACTCCCTAAGTGGCCGCAATGACCAGAGCTGAGCCGATCCAAAGTCATGAGTCAGGAGCTTCTTCCAGGTCTCCCACGCGGATACAGGATCCCAAGGCTTTGGGCCGTCGTCCTTCACTGCTTTTCCCAGGTCACAAGCATGGAGTTGGAGGGAAAGTGGGGCAGCCGGGATATGAACCAGTGCTGATATGGAATCGTGGCACATGCAATGAGAGAACCTTAGCCACTAGGCTACGGCACCGGCCCCCCTCCCCCACAATTGGATTTTCATCTTGAATTCACTAAGACTTTTTAGAGCTTACGCCCTTAACACTTGAGTCTTTGAGGGACTTCCAACCTATTACTCAAACCATAGCAAGAGGCTTGGATTTTCTTGGCTCTTAACTAAATTTAAGAAACAGACTACCAGGCTCCAAAATTAATCAAAACAAAGAAAACGGCTTTTTTTTTTTTTGAGATCTTGACAGGAACTACTCAATTTGCACAATCATAAAACAGATGCCTTTATAAAATCAAGCTTTTCAATCATAAACAAGAGAACTCTCCCTATTTAGTAAAGTTCCTTTTAGAGCTTTCAGTGGGGCCTGGCGTGGTACTCTAGTGACTGAAGTCCTTGGCTTGCATGCCCCAGGATCCCTGAGCCCGCGTGGGAAAACCAAAAGTGGCTCCTGGCTGCTGGCTTCGGGTCAGCTTGGCTCCAGCCATTGTGGCCACTTGGGGGAGTGAGCCAGTGGATAGAAGAAGAGCTTTCTCTCTGTCTCTACTTCTCTCTGCAAATCTGAGTTTCCAATGAAATAAATTAAAAAAAAAAAAAAAAAAAAGCTTTCAGTGGAGCTTTGAAAGATTTTCCAAAAATGGCTTGTAAAGAGAAGCGGGGGGAGGGAGGATCTTTGCATATTTTTGTTAGATTTTTCTAGGAGGCATATATGCATGTTCTTAGTTGGACTGAAAAATTGTATATGTTAAAAATTCTATTTTTTGTTTTTATGGCTGGTATTTAAAAAAACTTAAAAGTTGATTTCTTAGCTAACCTCTTTGCTAAAGTCTCATTCTAATAATTTGTATAGTATATAGATGATTCTGGGTTTCCATAGATAAATTATATAATCTTTATTAACAATTTTAAAAGAGATTCATTTACTTTTTATTGGAAAGTCAGATATACAGAGAGAAGGAGAGACAGAGAAAAATCTTTCAACCACTAGTTCACTCCCCAAGTGGCCGCAACAGCCAGAGCTGAACTGAGCCCATCTGAAGCCAGGAGTTTCTCCCTGGTCTCCCACGTGGGTGCAGGGTCCCAAGGCCCTGGGCCATCCTTGACTACTTTCCCAGGTCAGAGGCAGGGAGCTGGATGGGTTAACCTGTAAAGGTCTTTCTGATTAATCATTACTCTTTTTTCTTTAAAGATTTTTTTTTTTTTAATTGGAAAGTCATATTTACAGAGAAGAGGTACAGAAAGACTTTGTGTCCACTGGCTCACTCCCCAAATGGCCACCTTGGTCCGAGCTCAGCCAATCTGAAGCCAGGAGCCTGGAGCCTCTTCTGGGTCTCCCACACGGGTGCAGGGTCCCAAGGCCTGCTTTCTCAGGTGACAAGCAAGGAGCTGGATGGGAAGTAGAGCAGCCAGGACACAAATCAGCACTCTTATGGGATCCCAGCCCATGTAAGCAGAGAATTTAGCCACTTGGCTATCACACCAGACCCTATCGTTATTCTTAAGTAATCTATGGAGCAGAGTAGTTTACAATAAATTTAAAAAGATTAATACACAGCATTTTATAGCTGAAACTTTTATACGAAGAAAGGGATAAAGCAAGCACTATCTTAATCCTCCATAACATTCATTAGGCGACTGAACTAATTTTCTCAAGCTTTTTTTCCCTCTGTATTCTCAGTGTTTGAGATACCTGCTTAGATCTAGCAAAGATTTCACAATCCCCACTTTCTCTAGGCCAACAAGATAAATAAATGGGATGGGGCAGGTGTTGTGGTGTAGTGGGTAAAGTTACTGCCTGTGATGCCAGCATCCCACATGGACACTGGTTTGTGATCCAGCTATTCCACTTCCAGTACAGCTCTCTGCTAATTTCCAGCCAAAGCTGGCTCAACTGTTTGGAACCCTGCAATTCACATGGGAGACCTGAATGAAGCTGCCGGCTTTGGTGTGGCCCACTGCTGGTCATCTGGGGAGGAAATCAGCAGGCGGAAGATATCTCTCTCTTGCTTTTTGTCACTAACTTCAAATAAACACATGATTCTTTAGGCTCTGTAATCACTTGTTTTTATTACATACCAAGCTGTATGCAGTGTCCCTGATGTCTCCTGCTTATGTAACTTCTGCTGTGCCCTTTCTCTCATTGTGGATTTAAATGTGATTTTTCTTACAAATGTTCAGAGTGCTTACAAAGTCTTATTACTATAACTTTTAGTTTAAAAGAAATCTTTTTTTATCAACCAGTTTTTTAATTCCTTCTAAAATGCCAGATAAAAATCTATTTAAGATAACTAAGTCTTTGGTCTGACACATTAATATACAATTGATAATTTAAGTTAATATAAAAGTTCATTATTTTTAAATCATATTCCTGAAGAATAAGTGATAAATCTGTGAATAACAGCCCATTAAATTAATATTTCATTTATACAAAAGAGAAATGAAAAGGCCCATCATATTCAAGGCTAGACAGACTCCTGCCTAGACTTGCTAAGCTTTTCATGTACATTTGTCACATTTTTCACCGCACTAGAAGCTTGATTCTCTATAGTAGAAGGGAACTGAGTTTTCCTATCTTCTTCGTAGGAGCTAAAAGTGGCACTCTAGAACATGGTAATAGTTTTTACTGACCAGAGAAAAATCACCACATTTCCCAGTTTAAAAATACTTCCAAATTACTAGTATGTAATTTAAAACTGTTGTAATAAAAAAATACACAAAAATAAAAATTGCAAAATGATAAACTATGCATAAAATATGTAACCTCATAGTAAACATAACATCAGTTAGTGGAGACTATACAGGTGTGAGGGTGGGGACAGTAATATGACCCGATGCAAGTGAACCCGACTGCCAACTGGACCACCACTGTTTTATGTCTCATAATGTGGCTGAAGGGCAAGTACTGCACAAGGATTTTAAGTCTGATGACTTTTGATTGTCAGGTGACAATCTGGTATCCCTTTAACAGTTCCTATAAAACGATCTATTGTTTATAGGGAGGGAAGAAAGCAAAACCCTTGTGTCAATCAATAGATGATCTATGTAAACAACCAAATTTTATCATTTCATTAAATATATTTGTAAAGCCAGTTTCTCTTTCTGCACCTTCTGGGACTCCCATAACTCTTATATTAGGCCTCTTAATAGTGTCTTTCAATTCTTGAATACTTTTTTGGCCTGATCCAGATCTGCTTCCAGCTTTTTGTTTGCTTCCCCCTGATGACAGGAGATACCTTCAAATTCGAGATTCTTTCTTCTGCTTGCTTCATTCTACTTTGGAGACTCTCCACTGTACTTTTAATTTGCTCTACTGTGTTCTTAATTTCTGATATATCAGCCTTGTTTTGCTTTACTGCTATTGCTTGTGTAAAATATTCCTTAAACTCTTTGAACTCTTGTATGTGCTTCTCATTGTTGATCAGAAGCTTTAAAATGAGCTTTCTGAATTCTATGTCCCCCATTTTCTCGATGTCTTCCTCAGTTAACTCTGAGGTTGGCGTAGGGTTTTGTGCCTTTGCAGGGGAGTCTTCAGTAATATTCATTGTGCCTTTGTCTGCTTCTTTTGCTCTTGATCATTGTACTTCTGTTTATCAGATTCTTCTCCTTGGGACATATTTCTAAGCTGTGCCACCCACAGGTCTACAGTTTGATTTTACTTATTGACCCAAGACGATCACTGATGTTGGCAGAAGCCCATGCTTTCATGTCCTGTTGGCTTCAGATGGGTCAGGATCTCTGACATCAGGGACCAGAGCTTGTGGGTGTGTACTCTTGCCCATGGGCACATGATGCATGGTGGGCCAGCTCCTCTGCTGACTTGTGCACACAAAAGATAAGTCTGCCTACTTAAGCAGTGAACTAGATGAAAATCTCAAATACCTCCTAAAACAGATTTCATTTGTTTGTATTGGAAAGGCAAATTTACAGGAGCAGAAACAGAAAGATCTTTCAGCCACTGGTTAACTGCCCAAATGTCTGTAATGGTCTGAAGCTAGGAGTCAAGAGCTTCTTCTGGTTCTCCCATGTGGATGCAAGGTCCCAAGCACTTGAGTCATCTCTGCTGCTTTCCCAGGCGCATTGAAACAGAACCTGATCAGAAGTGGAACAGCCAGGGCATACATTGGTGCCCACATGGGATACTGGCACTCGCAGGCAAAGGATTAGCCAGTTGAACTATCACACCAGCGCCTCTAATATTTCTTCAAAAGGCAAAAAGGTAAGTATAGGTTCGCTTTCACCATACCATGGCTGCTGCATTTTTTAATAATTTATTAGGGTGCAATGTGTCAAGGGCTACATTAAGGTGAGTGAGACTATTATTTCCACATTCCCTTTTTCTCCATCCTGTGTCTGGGGGAAGGTGGGGCACGGGGGAGGTAAGCCACACCCAGTCTCCCAACTATCCTAGGGTGTCCAATATGGAGCATGCTCCGAGGGTCCTGCTCTAGAGGTTTTGATAGTTCAACAGTTCTGAATTGCTGCCCATCTCACCACTCTAATCATGATTAAGTCTCTCCAGAATCTATTGATTTGCATAGCCCACCTTAGAGTCTCCATTTATTCACTGCAAACACCTGATCGGAGTAGTTGATCAATTTGTTCTGTCCTCTGTTATGGTACCAAGTGTCCTCTGAAGGCTCCAACATACTGCCATGTCCTCCATGTGCACCTAGATATGCTGTGCACTGCTCCATCTAACCCACTGAAGAGGCCCAGCTCTGACACATGCACTCAACACCATGAACCTTCAATTCTCTCCACAGTTGGAGTTCTGAGTCCAGTGATTTAGTTGAGGGGATCCCCAAAAAAACCTCATCTGAAATGATTCCAGACATGATTCTTGTGTGTGCTTGTCAATACAGGATCTGGCACAGTCTGCTGTCCCAATGAGCCTATGCACAGGCTGGTTGTTGCAATTGCTGGGTCAGTTGTGTCTCCAGCCCTGTCTTTTACACAAACCAATGGGTGTTATGGCTGCTGCATTTAGCACAAATGTTTCAATTACTTTTCTTTATCCCCTCCTAAGCTACCATTGGCAGGAGAACTTCTCAGTGAGTCCTTCTATTATGGTATTAGAAGATGTCGGTATGCCACATGAAGATTATTTTTAAAATCTGAGTATTGCTTTGGGTAATTTGGCCTACACTTCAACTTCTGTGGATAATCTGCTGAAGTAGTCATGGACAGTCAACAGACCTTACACTTTATACTTACAGAACAAGGAGCCTATGCGGTGATGATTGGAATCTGTCACCTCTACTCTACCGGTAGGATATTCACAGAAAGGGAAATTAGAAGTCTTTACACTAGCCTGGATGGCTTTACAATCTGCAGGGGCAATCTATCAATACTCAGTATTTAGGAAATAATAAAATATAGCATTTTCTTCTTAAAGAGCACTCTACTTGCAATTTGTTTCCTTTGTATTTTGCTCATGCTGATTGATAAACTTGCCTGTTTCAGAATCAAATGAGGACACAGCCAATTGGTATTAACGGAAAATTCTGTGACTCATGAGATGGATCCGGTAGATCAGACAGGGAGTGATTTCCAAACCTGGGATGGGTAATGTCCATGTTCCTGAACAACAGTAAGAAGTTTCACAGAAGATGTGATGAATCTGCATCCCCCAGCAACCTTTAAGATTAAGAGTCAGAAATCTGAGTGAGGAATGAAATGGGATAGGTAAGTAGCTAGTACCCTGACCTATGTAATCTTTTTTTTTTCTTTTTATATATATTTTTTATTTGAAAGTCACATTTACAGAGAGGAGACTCAGAGAGGAAGATCTTCCATCTGCTGGTTCACTCATTAAGTGGCTGTAACTTCCAAAGTTGAGCCGATCTGTAGCCAGGAGTCGGGAGCTTCTTCTAGGTCTCCCACGTGGATGCAGGGTCCCAAGGCTTTGGGCCGTCCTCAACTGCTTTCCCAGGCCACAAGCAGAGAGCTGGATGGGAAGTGGACAAGCCAGGATACAAATCAGTGCCCATATGGGATCCTGGCACGAGCAAGGCGAGGACTTTAGCCACAAAGCTATCAAGCTGGGCTCTGCCCTATGTAATCTTGTCCACTTACATGTCAATCCGAATCCCTTCCTCAGAAGTACTTCCGCTTACCTGGTACCTAAGGGTGGCACCATGTACTCATTCCCCTTTCCAGGTTCAGAAGGCTGGCAATGGAAAGTGCATCTTCTGTCTTCCTCTAGACACAGGATAGAAAGTACAAACATTTCTCTTTCCGATCTTTCCCTATCCCGGCTCACTCTATCCCTGAACATGGCTCACCTGCGTCTATAGGAAGGAAGGAAGGAAGAAAGAAGGAAAAGGAAAGGGAATGGAAGGAAAGAGATGGGCATGAGAGAAGGGAAGGGAAGGGAAGGAAAGGGGAGGGGAGGGGAGGGGAGGGGAGGGGAGGAAAGGCAAAGGAAAAGGAAAATAAAAATAAAAATAAAAGGAGGGAGGGGGAAGGGAGGTGTTTTGGCAATGAATCTGGGGCAAGCTTTCCAGGCTAAGAGGAAAAAGATGCTAACTGCAGTGCTATTCATAAGAACAAAAGAATGGGAGATTAAGCAAATTAGGGTTCATTCAAAATAAAATGTTACTTATCTTTTAAATGTTAAAAATAATGACCCAAGATTAAATATACATTTAAGCTAAGTAACTAAATTGAATCCCCAAAATATGACCGTCATAAAAGGCTATTATTATTTAGGTTGCAATATGTGTATTATTTATTCAGTTTTATTTAAAAAAGCTTAGTACACAGTTTGTTATCATCATGTTATCTTCAATAAGATAGACAGAGAGTAGTCTGAAGTTTTACTGCACCAATTTAATACACCGTGTGCTGAAATTTCCCCAGAAGTTGAGGTTTCAGGATCAAAGGTTATTTTATAAGATGTCTCAACAAAATTTCACCCCGCTTTCTGTAATAACAAAAAAGAGTTTTCTGAATCTGTTACTTTTCAAATGCCGTGACACTAGTGAAAACTGGTTTTTAGTATCATCTTGTCTGGAGAAAAAGATCCTTTGTTTGACCACCTGTTGCCATGCCTTACAGAGGTAGGGTCTGTAGTCCACCTCTGCCTCACAGGGCCCTTTGAGGGCGGCAGGCAGCTCTTCCGGGGACTTTGAAGCCTTCTGCATTATGCTTTGTGTTGTTGCAAAGAGAACCAGGCGATACTCATGGACCAGTTTCTTTAAGAACTGAGAACACTGCTTCAGAGTGGACTCCTGCAAGTTGACACTTTCTCCTCCGTTGACCCGGTCTATCCAGTAAAACACTGACAGGCTATCCAAAATCAAAAGGCAAAGAGAGGGACGGCTACAAAACGTGGTTTCCAGTGAGTACAGTGTGAGAAGTAGCTGGGTGCTGCTACTGCAGTACACCAGGTGGAACCTCCCGAGGCAGTGCTTGATGGTGTCTTCAGAGCTCTGGGAAAGCCTATGCTCAAGGATTGTAACAAGTCGGAGCATGTCAAAGTGGTAATCCGTGTCAATAAATAACACTTCTACTTCCAATCCGCCTTCTGACTTCGGAAGTATACATCGTGCTGTCAAATGGTAAAGCATTTCTGTTTTTCCTGTTCCTTCGGGACCATGAAATTCAAGAATATCACCTGTGTAAGATTTAAAAATGCCAGTCAGTCAATATCCAGCAGCACAACAGAAGGCTACAAAATGAAAAAATTTGTCACGAAATCTAAAAAGATGTTTACTGGAATATGAAAGAAAATCATTCACTTGCTGAAATTTATCTGTATAAACAGGTAACATAGATACAAACAGATAAAAGAATTCAAGTGTAAATCATTAAATTACACCTCTGAGAAAGGGACCATTAACACTAAGGAATTTAGAACACAGTGGCAAGACGGGAAGGAACCTAGGATGACCTCTTGAGAGAAGGTCCCTGTGCACTCACTCATGCTGATCTGGGAGAGTTAAGAGCAAAGTGTCACAGATTTACTGTGGTGCACACTGACCTGGTAGTTGATTATACTATGTCCATTCTATGTGCCTAAGGTATTAAGACCCCTGTTGGAGGGGTAATAAATGCATCTACCTTGAGATTATTTTTCTGAGTCTCCCCTTCAAAGAGGAGCCAACAGGTTAACATAGCTATAGCCAATAAGATGTGCTTGTTGGCGATATTAAAGCCTTTTTTCTTTCTTTTTTCCTTTCTCTCTTTTAAGAGGAAAGTACTTATTTATATTTTTGACTGTTGTTTTATATTTGTTTTTCCTTTTTAGAGATTTGTTTTGTTTATTTCAAAGGCAGAGTAAGCCAGGGAGAGGGAAAGACTGAGATCTTCCACCTGCTGGTTGATTCCTCAAATAGCTGCAAGGAGCAATGCCAGGCCAGGCTGAAGGCAGGAGCCAGGAAGTCCAACTGCGTCTCCCACAGGGTGCAGGGCACCAAGCACTTGGGCTAGCTTCCTCTGGTTTCCCAGAAGCATTCATGGGGAGCTGAATCAGAAGTGGAGCAGCCAGGACTTGAAAAGGCACTTATCTGGGATGGCAACATGCAGGTGACAGTTTAACTGGACATGTCACAGTCCCCAAAAAGGGTTTTATTAAAAAACAAAACAAAACTGGCAGTCTTGGGGAATAAGAGAAGTCCTGATCCAAAATATGCTTTTCCCCTACAAGATTCTTTCCTATACAGGTGCCACTTCTGCCCTGCTACTTCCTTTCCTAGAGAAGCAGCGACTGCGTTAAAACAGTGAGCATTAAATAGAAGATGCAGCTTAAGGATGGCAAGCCCAGGTGCCCAGGTGGCCGGGACTTGGGCAGCAATCTGCCTCAACAGGACTCACAGTATGAGGAGAAGCAGCCATTCAGCTGGACTTCCCTTAACCCTGACCTTTATGAGTGGAACAATTCCTGAGTTTCCAGATTCATACTGTTAAAAAAAAAAAAAGCATTTATTCTTATTGGAAAGACAAATCAGATTTACGGAGAGAAGGCGAGACAAAGAAAAAACATCTTCCTTTTGCTGACTCTCTCCTCAAATGGCTGCAGTGGCTGGAGCTGAGCTGATCCAAAGCCAGGAGCCAGGAGCTTCTTCCAGGTCTCCCACACGGGCAGAATTCCAAGGGATCCTTTGCTGCTTTCCCAGGCCACAAGCAGGGAGCTGGAAGTGGAGCAGCCAGGCCATGATCTGGTGCCCATATGGGATCCTGGCACACGTAATGCGAAGATGCGGCCTCTGAGCCTTCTCACCAGGCCCAGCTTTAGATTTTAGACGAGGAGAACCCCCGGCTCTCGCGCCCTACATGTCAGCAACATTCTTTATTTGAAGACACCTTTATACATTTCCAAACTTTATTCCTTACTATTTGATTATTGTTGGAACTATGTTTGGCTGCATTTTAAGTTATTCTTCCAGTATTATAAATCAAAATCAACAACTCAACTCAAGCCTCAAATCTCAATGAGCTCCAGTAATTTTCTTTCATTGAAGACAGCAGATGCTTCATAAAACAACAACTGAAGAAACTGTCCCATTTCCAGAACTTTCCAAAATGTAAACAGAGGTATTCCAAATCTTGTTTATGTATCATTATTTATTAAGGCTAAACCCCCCACACTGGAAACAGCTTGTTAAAATGTGGATTCACAGGCCCAAATCAAATCATAATCTAGGCATTCAATTATTTCATTTGCTATTGTTACAGATTATTATACATTAGGATATTCACAACTACAGTTTGTGTCACTTAACAACGAGTTATATGTCCTCAGGCAGACAACAGAGTCTGCAAACAACACAGTATATTTTGAACAAAGTAAGATGGCTACTAAGTCAACAGGCAATATACTTTTTCTTTTCTTTTCTTTTTTTCTTTTCTTTTCTTTTCTTTGTAAAGACTTATTTAATTTTTATTTGACAGGCAGGTTTTACAGAAAGAAGGAGGGTCAGAGAGGTCTTTATGTGCTGGTCCACTCCCCAAACAGCTGCAATGGCTGGAGCTGAGCCAGGAGACTTTTTGGGATCTCCCACATGGGTGTAGACCCCTAAGGACTTAAGCCATCCCCTGCTGCTTTCCTAGGCCATAAGAAGGGTAGCAGCTGGGACCAGAACCTGTGGACATACAGGATGCCAGCACTGCAGGTGGAAGCTTAGCATACATACTATGCCACGGTGCCCAAAAGTTATAGAAAGTTATAAAAAGTTATTTCAGGGGCTGGCATTGTGGTACAATGGATTACACAGCTGTCTATAGACTGCTGGCATCCCATATGGGCAATGATCTGAGTCCTGGCTCCTCCAATTTCCAATCCGTCCCCTGATAATTGCATTTGGGAAAACAGCCAAAAATGGGCTGAGGTGTTTGAGTCTCTGCACCTACATGGGCGATCCAGATGGCACTGTAAGCGCTGAGCAAAGCCTGACCCAACTCTGGCTCTTTGGGTCACTGGAGAGTGAACCAACTGATACAAGATGTCTCCTGCTCCCTATTTTTCTTTCAAAATACATTAAAAAAAAAAAAACAACTAGATTTTTAAAAAGAAATACTCCAAAACATGCAAATTATACATATCATTAAGGTCCTTGGACTGATTTCTGACAAATATGTCTAATAATAAAATGAGTTTTATTGCTTTTGCAAACATTTACAGCTTAACTGTTCAAATTTTGGAAAAATCATATTCCGTGGAGGGATATAGTTTTTAAAATTTTTATTTGAAGCCGCTATCTCATGTTTCTGCGAGCTGTTACAAAAATATCACTCTTGTCCAGCCTAAGTATTGAATCTGACAACTTGTAGTTTTTTAAAAAAAATCCCTACCATTTGGCACTCGAAAAAATTCAACTAAATCACAAAATCTGGATGGTTTGGCCTTGACAGTTACTCTTACAAATAAAATGCTGTAAGGAGTTTGTGTAACAGATTGTCAGAGAGTTTGTGAATCTAAAGATCCTTCAAAATTAGGAAAAGAAAGAAAAGCCAAAAAATACATCATCTTGGTATCAATGTTCTAGCTCTACAACAAATATGTTAAATTTGCACATTGTGATCCTTAGAGTACTGAAGGTGTAATGAGTTAGTACATGGTACCGAGTAACTGCCACCTAAAAATGCACTTAAAATACATTTACAGCAGCATTAGAGAATCTTAGAACTTCTAAATGTCTTCAACATAAGACACTGAGATAAACTACTGCTGATAAATAATGCTTATAATCCAGCCTTGCATCTGCTCATACACTGATGAAGTATTCTTCTAACTTGTTTAGTTTTTACTGCAGCCATAAGAAGCATTTTTGTCAGTGACTAAATATGTTGGTTTTTGAAAGTTCCTATAATAATCTAATACAGAATTTATGTCAAAAACCAGCATACTGATGTCTCTTTAATAAAGTTTGTTTAAATTATATTCTTTCCTATAAAGACAATAAAACATTTCAGTTTACTGTCTAATGTAATTGATAAAAATTTATCTTTTGGGCTCAGTGTGACAGCTCAGTGGCTAAAGTCCTCGCCTTGCATGTGCCGGGATCCCATATAAGTGTCAGTTTATGTCCCAGTTGTTCCAGTTCCCATTCAGCTTCCCTGTTCGTGACCTGGGAAAGCAACAGTGGATGGCCCAAAGCCTTAGGACCCTGTAGCCACCTGGAAGACCCAGAAGTTCCTGGCTCCTAACATCAGATACACTCGCCTCTGGCCACTGCTTGGTGGTGAACCAGCAGATGGAAGATCTTTCTGTTTCTTCTTCTCTCTGTAAATCTGCATTTCTAACAAAAATAAATATAAAAAGAAAATTTATATTTTATTATTAATGACTAGGGTTCCTGCAGTCTGAGTTGGTTTCATTCCTGGCTTCTGGGAGCTTTTAAGGAGCGAACCAGAGAACAGGCTTATCCCATTCTGAGTCTTACTCTCTGTCACTCTTTCAAATAAATAAATCTTTATATATACATATTTTTAGTTTATATAAAGTAAGCAGATCTGACATTTTTCACAAGTAACTTTTATTAGGCAGTATACATATCCATAACATTTTCACATACAACATTTAATAAATAACTATTAAGCAACCATTTGTTTTTTAATTCAGCAAAAAATGCTAAATGTGTTGATAGACATGAAAAAAATACAATTTATTATATAATAACACAAGAAGGAATGGTGCTTAACTGTAATAGAGTTCTATAAACTACTGAAACTAACTCAAACTAGATCATTCAAACTAGATTATTATAAATGAAGGTGTTAATTATAACCTCTGGGAATTAGAAAAATAATTTTAAATACAGAAAACACATAAAGAAAAGGGAATTAAAACAGTACCCGAAAAAATACCTACTTAGCACAAAGGAAGTCAGCAAAGAAAAAAACACAGAAATAGAAAGGACCTAAAACAGCAGGGCCCACCCCAGGCCACAGCGCTAAAGCTGCAGCCTGCAGCGCTGGCATCCCAAATAGGCACTGGTTTGATTCCCGGCCACTCACTCACAAATTAGTTCCCTGCTAATATGCTTGAGAAAGCAGCAGAGGATGGCCCAAATCGTTAGGTTCCTATAGCAACATTAGAGACCTGAAAGAAGCTCCTGGTTCCTGGCTTTGGACCAGCCCAGCTCTGGCCACGCAGCCAGCTACAGAGTGAGTCAGCAGGCAGAAAAGCTTTCTCTTTCATTCACCTCTGACTCTCTCTTTTCCTCTCTCTGAAACTCTGTTTCAAGTGAATAGATAAATCTTTAAAAAAAAAAAAAAAGTCATAGGGCCCAGCATGATGTTTCAACCGGCTTCAGTTCCCATCCAGCTCACTGCCTGTGACCTGGGAAAGCAGTGGAGGATGACCCAAAGCCTTGGGACCCTGCACCTGTCTGGGAGACCCAGAAGAAGCTCCTGGCTTCTGGATTCAGATCAACTCAACTCTGGCCATTGCAGCCATTAGGAAAGTAAACCAGTGGACAGAAGATCTTTCCATCTGTCTCTCCTCTCTGTAAATCTGCCTCTCCAATAAAAAAATAAACAAATCTTTGAAAAAGAGTCATATATAAAACATACAGCAAAACATCGACTATAAGCTTTTTATCAGTAGTTTCATCAAATACAAATGGATTAGGTAGTCCAATAAAAAGTCAGTTATCGCCATGCTGGGCTGGGGGAGGTGGCTGGGAGACCTAGGCTAACCTGAATAAACCACTTTTTTGCCTCAAAAAAAAAAAAAAAGTCAGTTATCAACAGAATGGAATAACAAAAAAACATGATCCAACTATAGGTTATCTACAATAAATGTACTTTACAATCCAACTCAAAAATAGGTTAAAAATAAAAGAACAACAACAAAAAGATGCATTATACAAACAGTATGCAAAGAGAGCTGATGTGGCCATACGAACATCAAACAGAACAGACTTTTTTTTTTAAAAGATTTATTTTATTATTATTTTCTCATTGGAAAGGCGGATATACAGAGAGGAGAGACAGAGAGGAAGATCTTCCGTCCGATGATTCACTCCCCAAGTGAGCGCAACGGCCAATGCTATGCCGATCTGAAGCCAGGAGCCTCTTCCGGGTCTCCCACACGGGTGCAGGGTCCCAAAGCTTTGGGCCGTCCTCCGCTGCTTCCCTGGGCCACAGGCAGGGAGCTGGGAGGGAAGCGGGGCTGCCGGGATTAGAACTGGCGCCCATATGGGATCCCGGGCGTGAAGGTGAGGACCTTAACCACTTGCGCCACCGCGCCGGGCCCAAACAGAATAGACTTTTAAGGCCAAATTAGCATTAGAGACAAAAGGGCTTCTTTTTTTTATTGTGGAAGAAAATATATAAAAACTTCCCTTCATGTACACACACACACACACACACACACACACCCCTCTTATGCAATGGGTTCAGTCCCCCAAATGCCCATACAGCCAGGACAAAGCCAGGTCAACCCTGGGAGACAGTAACTCAGTCCAGGTCTCTCATGTTGATGGCAGGAATCCAATTCCCTGAACCTTCCCTGCTGTCTCCCAGGGTCTGCATTAGCAGTAATTTGGGATCAGCAACGGAACTGGGGCTCAAACCTAAGCAGTCCAATACGGGTTGTACGCATCCCAACAGGATCTTAACTGCTACACCAAACGCCCACCCCACACCTTAACCCACTTATGTTTACAGGACGTTAGCAGTAACTTCACAGTGGTGTGACACAAATACCTAAAGCCTTTTACTTTGCACATTTGAAACTCTGCGTCCATGAGACAACTACCTCTCCTCCCTTTTCCCCCCTCCCTCTCCAGTCTCTTTCAAGTAACTAGTATCCTACTGTTTCTATGAATGTAACCATTTTAGAAATCATGTGTCACACCCAGCTTGTCTATTTCTGGCTTATTTCGCTTAGCTTATTGTTCTTAACTTTATTCCAGGTTTTGGCACAAACATTTCTTTCCTCTTTAAGGCTGAGTAATATTCCATTGTATGAATGTATCTTTGCTTGTACATTGAGTTACTGATAGACAACTGGGTTATTTTAACCTCTTGCTGTTCTGAACCATGCTGCTTATTAATATGAGTGTGAGTTATCTCTTCAAGATCCTGCTTTCAATTCTTCTGGACATACACCCACAAGAGGTAATACCAGATCACACTTTTTTTTTTTTTTTTTGAGAAGTCTCCATACTGCCTTCCATTACGGCTATACCATTTCACAATTCCAACACTGCACAAGAATGCCAGTTTCTCAACATCTCCACCTATGCTTCTTACTTTCTATGTTTTAAAATAAGCAGCCACCTCAATGGGAACAAAGTGACAAACTAGACTTTATAATGACAAATGGGTCAACAAACATAAAGACATACAACAGTAAACTTACATCAACAATACATGAAGCCCTAAAATATATCAAATATGAACTGATACAACTATACAGAAAAAGACAATTCAATAATAACACTTAAAAATTTTTAACATCTTTTCAATAATAGATAAAACTAAACTAAAGATCAGCAAGGAAAGTCAGGACTTGAACAATACTGAAAATCAACCAGAACTGAGACATAAATAGAGAACACTTGACCCAATCATAAAAGAATAGATAATCTTCTCAAGAATATATGGAGCATTCTTTAGAATAAATAATACCAGGCCCATTCTTCAATCAGAAAAAAAAAAAAATAGAAAGAAAGCTTGGCAACAATAACAAAATTTGCAAGTTTTCCTAATGTTGGATAATACAATAACGTTTTAGCTATGATACCAAAACTCAAGCAGTAACAGGAAAAAAATGCTGAATTTCAACAACTTTGTAGCTTTTGTGCTTCACTAGACTCCATTAAAGACAGCTAAGAGGGGTGGGCACTGTGGGTACAGTGGGTTATGACAGCTAAGAGGGGTGGGCACTGTGGGTACAGTGGGAAGCTTACATGCCATATTGCAGTGCCATGGTGGAGTCTCATCTTTGTTTCCAATCCCGCTTGCTCTTAACGAGTCTCAGAGGCAGCAGGCCAGGTCCTAGGTATCTGGACATCTGCCAACCCTATGGGAGACCCAAGCCTTACCCTGGGTCAGCGCTGGTTACTGAGGGCATTTGGGGAATAAGCCAGCAGATGGAACACAGACTTTCTCTGTCACCACGCCTTTTAAAAATAAAACTTAATTTTAAAAAAAAGTAAGTAAGAAGAAAATCCACAGAATATACTAGTTCAATTTTTAAAATGAGCCAAGGAGCTGACATTTCTCCCAAGAAGATATGCAAACTCCTGATAAGCACTAAGATGTTCCACATCATTAGCCATCGCGGAAATGTAAAGACAATAACAATTATTACCAAGGTGGAAAACTGGAACACTGCTAAGGCCAGTGGCAAGATACAAAGCTATTTTAAAAACAGTCTGGAAGTTTCTTACGGTTAAATGTGAAATTGCCAAGTGATCCAGCAATCTCTGTCCTAAATATCAACAAGAGAACTGAGAGTGTCCACAGAAAAGCTTGTGGTTTACTCATATAATGAGATACTCAGCAATGAAAAGGAATGAACTTGCAACCACATGATCAGTGAAAAGGTTATGCAGGTCCGACACCATCACAGCACCCGCAGCACCGGCACCTCTCCTGACAACAATCTTGTCCAAGATGCTCCACTTTCAATCCACTTTCCTCCTGATATGCTGGGAAAGCAGTGAAAAATGGCCCGAGTTCTTGGGTCCTTGCATCCACACAGGAGACCCAGAAAAAGCTCCTGGCTCCATGTGACCACTAACAGGCGTTTTCTTTACCAGTACTGAGAATTTCCTAATATCAATTGTGGCGATGTGTAAATATACATTTAAATGGATAAATTATATCTCTATAAAGCCGTTGAATTAAAAGAAACAAAAGGTAATCAAAGCACATTATCTTCTCTGTAAGGGTTCCCTTATGTGGACATGCTAACAGAACAAATAAACACATATCTTCCATATTTTCCCTGGTTAGAAACACTATAAGAACGAGTGGACACCTAAGAACCTTTCTGTAATTCTGCAAATTTCTAAACAGAAAGAATAAAAAAGGCTATAACAATGCTACTCTCATAAATACTGCGTGCTGGGAACAGAACAGAAAGGTAAATGCGCAAGGAATCTAAAAAATGCATGTAAAAATGCATATTACAAAGAAACCATGAAACTACTTTAAATTTTTATACCAAGTTAAACTTACCTTCAGTGTCTACATTGTGGCACAGCAGGTTAAGCCATCATCCGCAATGCCGGCATTCCATATTAGTGCTGGTTCCAACCCAGTTCCCTGTTATAGGGCGGGTGAAAACAGCAGAAGATGGCCAAGCACTTGGACCCCTGCTACCCACATGGGAGTTTCAGGTGGAATTCTGGGCTCTTGGTTTGGGCTGGGACTAGCCCCAAGCTACTATAGCCATTTACAGAGCGAATACTGCACAGAAGACCTCTCTCTATAACTATCTTTGAGATAAAGCAATTAAAAATATATGCAAATTGATCTTTCAACTTCATTTTTCCCAAGAATTTTCTGAAGTACTCAAACTTTGAAGATTTATTGTAGATAAGCAAAACTTCTGTCATGATCTATTTCTCATATTTTAATTGTATAGTTTAATTTATATTATGTTTTGTTGGAGTATGTATACTTACAAACATGTAGAAAAAACTAGTTTTATGAAACAATCTATGACACTGTATTTTTGAGGCTGCGTTCTTACCACGCACAGGTGAATCTTCATCAGCAAACAGGTATGGTTCTATTTCTTTCAGGGAACTTCTACCTTCAAGTCGGGCAAGCAGCTGACAAAGGGAAAAAAGAGAAGAAAAACTCCTTACTTAAAAATTTCTATGGGTTGCCAAGTGGCTCAATGGGTTGCCAAGTGGCTCAATGGGTTAATCCTCCCTGGTGGCACCGGCACCTCATATGGGCACCAGCTCATGTCCTGGCAGCTCCACTTCCCATCCAGCTCCCTGTTTGCGGCCTGGGAAAGCAGTGGAGGAAGGCCCAAAGCCTTGGGACCCTGCACCTGCATGGGAGACCCAGAAGAGTCTCCTAGCTTCTGGCTTCTGATCAGCTAAGCTTCAGATGTTGCAGCCACTTGGGGAGTGAACCAGCAGATGGAAGACTTTTCTCTCTCCTTCTCTCTGTAAATTTGTCTTTCCAATAAAAATAACTTTAAAAAAAAGTGATGTCACATTCATTCATCCCTAAAACATTTTTACTTGCTGTTTATATACCAAAAATTGGTGGTATGAATCTTTGCTTTTAGATGAACAGTCTAGTTTAGGATATAGGAGAAATTATCAATCACACACAATTTGCCTTCTTTACACTTTATCCTTCTAACTGTACTCGTAATACCTCTTGTACAGTTATAATCTTTCATCAGTGTGCCACGGTCTAGTGTCAGCTTCACATCTAGTGGAAAAAGGGTAGAGCAAGACAATGAGGGGCTCCACCTGAAACATCTCAAAGGGTCAGTAGGAGCCCATGAGGTGGATGGGACATAGACCCAGGAGGCAGAGGGGACAAGAGCAGCCAGAGCACAGACGTTATCAACAACATGGCACTGGGGTACTCTATGCTGAACCTAAGGAGACCACGGACAGTCAGCCCTAAAGGAGAACACGAGTTAGGAGCAGAAGGCCTTGTAGGGACATGTGTAGACGCTTATTTTCGGCTTGCTGATGACAGCCAGTGGTTTGAAGTGAAGCACTCAGAAGCACTCGTGCACAGTTAGGAGACAGCTGGACTCCAGAGTAGGATTTGCCAGGGTATTTTTCTGGGCCTTAGGTTCTCATCTGCAAAGTGCAGGTAACTGCGCCTCCTGCTGAGGTTGCGGAGTCAGTTCCTGGCAGAGTAAGCACTCTAATAGTATCAAACAGATGGCTTGGTGGCCACTAGGAAATAAGACAGGAGGAGAGTAACCATGTATTCGGAGAGAAGGCTGGCATCCATCGTGCTAGCCTGCATGAATGTGCCCACACTATGACAGAAGCAGTTAGGACGGCAGGCAGCAGAACTGGGTGACAACTCCAATGTCAATGAGGGAAAGATGATCAAGACCCTGGGGATGCAGCACAGGTTTGACAACCCATCCACATCACAAGAGAAATAAAAACACAGTATAGTCCCAAAGGCAACACTCATAGTCAAAACCATTTTTAGAAAAAAATGTTAAAAACGAAGACATTATTTGCCTTTTCCACTTAGGTGTGCATTTACACTAATGGTTTAAAAGCAACAGTTGGCAAGACTGCTAGCACCTGGTATAATCAAGGCAATAACACAGAAACACGAGTAAAGGCGCCGCTTGCAACGCTGGCAGGAAGCACAGACGTGCGTCCAAGTCCTGCTGCTCCACTTCTGCTCCAATTCCTGGCTAATGCACCGGGAAGGCAGCAGAGTAACTCAAGTGCTTAAGCCAAATGCGAGACTCAGAAGCTCTGGCTCCTAGTTTGAGATCCGCCCAGCTCCAGCTCTTTGGGCCACCTGGGGCGTGCACCCACAGCTGGAAGATCTCTGTCTCTCCCTCTTTCTACCTGGCGTGCTTGCTCGCTCTCTCTATTCTGTCTCTCCTCCTTTCTTTCAGACAGGAGCTTCTTCTGGCTCTCCCACATAGGTACAGAGGCTCAGGCAACTGAACCAACTTCCACTGCTTCCCCAGACACATTAGTAGAGTGCTAAATCAGATACAGTAGCAGTAACTTGAACCAGTACTCAAACTGGATGTTGGCACTGCAGACAACAACCTAATCAGCTATGCCACAGTGTCTGCCCATAACACTTTCAAATATATAAATAAATGAAATCTTAAGCATTTAAATATCAAAGCTAAACTTGTAATTAGTACTAAAGATCTATACTATTGTGATAATAAGGGAGGAATGGCAGGAGGGGAGGGAGGAAGAGAAAAGGAAAAGATGAATTCCTATACCTACAAACTGTATTGTGGAGAAAAAAAGGTAAATAAGTAAAATGTTTTAAAAATTTGTGTCAGGGCCCAGCGCAGTGGCCTAGCAGCTAAAGTTCTCGCTTTGCACACATCGGGATCCCATATGAGTGCTGGTTCTAATTCTGGTGGCCCCACTTTCCTTCCAGCTCCCTGCTTGTGTCCTGGGAAAGCACTGGAGGACAGCCCAAGGTCTTGGAACCCTGCATCCGTGTGGGAGATCCAGAAGAGGCTCCTGGCTCCTGGCTTCAGATCAGCACAGCCTCGGCTGTTGAGGCTGCTTGGGGAGTGAATCAGCGAATGAAAGATCTTCTCCTCTCTGTCTCTCCTCCTCTCTGTATATCTGACTTTCCAATAAAAATAAGATAAATCTAAAAAGAAAATCTGCAAGAGCAGCACTGTGGTATAGTGCATTAAACTGCCGCCTGTTACATAAGCATCCCTATGACTGTCGGCTTTGATCAGAAGCTTCACTTCTGATCTAGCTCCTGCTAATCCTCCTGGGAAGGTGGTGGAACATAGCCAAGTACTTGGATCCCTGATAGTCACATGGGAAATGGATGAAGCTTTGGCTCTGGGCATAGGCCTGATTCAGCCCTGGCCACTGCAACCATCTGAGGAATAAACCAGGACAGGGAACTGGAATGAACCACAGTGTCCCTCACCTGGTGAAGGGACAAAGATGTGATATATATATACACAACGAAGTATTATTCAGCTACTAAACTGAACAGAATTCTATCATTTACAGCCTGATGGATTCAACTGGAAGACATCATGTTGACTTAGATAAGCCAAACAAAGACAAATACCCTTTGCTTCCCCTAATTCGTGGGAGCTTAAAAAGAAAGAGAGAGCGAAAAGAAACAGGGGCCATCACAGTGATGTAGTAGGCTAATCTTCCATCTTTGGAGGCACAGCATCCCATTTGGGCCCTGGCTGGACTCTCAGCTGCTCCACTTCCCATCAAACTCCTTAAATGTGTGTGGGAATGTGGAGGATGGCACAAGTTGTTGGGCCCTGCAACCACATGGAAGACCTGGAAGACATTCCTGGCTTCTGGCCTGGGATCGGTGAAGCCCTGGCCATTGTGGCTGTTTAGGGAGTGAACCAGCAGATGGAAGGCGTCTTTCTCTTTCCCTTGCTCACTCCCTGCCTCATTCTGGCTATAATTTTGCCTTTCAAATAAATAAATCTTTTTTAAAAAAACTAGAAAATAAAGGAAGATAAATGCATATTCAAAAACGAAATTCATTAGGAATTTATAATAGACTGTGCTTCAAAATTTCATGCAGAGAAATCGAGTACATGCATAATCCTAGCAAGAGGCAAGAAAGCATAACATGAGAATTGCAGGAGCTTTCTGATGGAACGCCAGTGACTCCACTAGCAAGGGTGGAGTCCTGCTGGAGAGACACTAGGTGTATTTTCCCTTGCTCTCTCTCTTTTCCTCAACACAGGACAGCTTTCTAATAGTTAATTTTAAAGGCAAGAGCTCCACATGCACTGATCCACCCTTCCCGTCTCCCATAGCTTGCCTGCATGGTGCATATATTCTCGAATGTTCCTATAGGACCTAACCTTGACAGAGGCAGGCTCTTTAGAGTCACGAGGGGGCCTGGCATGGTATCCTAGCGACTAAAGTCCTCGCCTTGTACACACTAAGATCTCATATGGGCACCACTTCTAATCCCAGTGACCCCACTTCCCATCCAGCTCCCTGTTTGTAGCCTGAGAAGGCAACTGAAGATAGCCCAGAGCCTTGGAACCCTGCACCCGCATGAGAGATTCGGAGGAGGCTACTGGCTCCTGGCTTTGGATGGGCTCAGCTCTGGCTGTTGCGGCCACTTGGGAAGTGAATCAGCATACAGAAGATCTTTGTTTCTCCTTCTCTCAGTATATCAGCCTTTGCAATGAAAATAAAATAAATCTTAAAAAAAAAAGAGTCATGAAGAAGATGTTTTAAGTAGATCTGAGATTAAGAAAGGTCCAGCATGATGGAGACAAAGAATGAGTGTTGCACTGGCAATATAATGGCCATTGAGAACTTTGATGGGAGGGCCTCGAGTCAGACAGAGTGAGGCAGAATACAGTGAGCTAAAGCACTACTGGGAGGTGAAGAAGCAGAGACAGAGTACAAATGTTCTTTGCTGCAGCAGCTACGTATCTAGGATGGAAACAAACTGGAAGAAAAACAGATGCAGAAGACAGAAAAAAAAACCCCACATGGGATGAAGTGCAGGAGTGCCATCCTTGGGGAGGGCGGATGGGATCTTCTATCCCAAGCAAAAAAGTTGTCCTTTCTTAGGAGCAAAACTATTATTCTGTTGTGAAAGGAAATGATTCCAAGACCAGTGCATGTATTATTTTCAATAGAGACCTGATTAAATGGCAGAATTGTCACATTAATATTTCATAAAGTAGACTTCAGAACAAAGACAATTACTACAGACAAAGGATACTGAATAACGATTAAAAGAGCAATC
Source organism: Ochotona curzoniae (assembly GCF_017591425.1). Classification (NCBI taxonomy): domain Eukaryota; kingdom Metazoa; phylum Chordata; class Mammalia; order Lagomorpha; family Ochotonidae; genus Ochotona; species Ochotona curzoniae. The sequence goes on along the minus strand of NW_024467095.1, from coordinate 19,137,284 downwards.
CACCACAAGGACCTAACGATCCTTCAAGTATATATTATCAAATAGTCCTCAAAATACACGAAGCAAAACCAACAGAACTGAAAGGAGAAGCAAAAATCCACAACTACAGTCGGAACTCCAAACCCACCTCTTAGCAAATGGCAGACCCACCACACAGAAAACCAGTAAGAAACCTGAACAGGCTCTATTCACATAAACACTGCAGTTCATCCAACAACAGCATAATACACATTTTTCTCAACTGCCTGTAGAACATTCATCAAGATAAAGATACACAGGCCATAACACAAATCTCAAAAAAAATTTTTTAAAAGCAAATCATATAGTGTTCTCTGATCCTAATGGAAACAAACCAGAATCCAGTAACAGGAAGACAAGAAACAAAGATCTTGGAGCAAGCATTTGGCACAATTATTAAGACATCATTCAGGGGAATGACATTGTGGCATAGCACATAAAGCTGCTGCCTGGGACGCTGGCATCTTAAACAGGCACCAGTTCAAGTTCCAGCTGCTCCACTTCTGAGTCAGCTTCTGTTAAGAGACTAGGAAAGGCAATAAATGACAACCCAAATGTTTGGGCTCCTGCACCCATGTCTCAGGGCTGGCCACTGCCCCAAACCCATGTTAGACACCTGGCTCAGCGCTGGCCACTGCCCCTGCACCTGTGTGGGAGACCTGACTCAGCACTGGCCACTGCCCCTATCTGGGGAATCAACAAGTAGACTGCAATGACCTCTCTGTGTAACTCTTTCAAAATAAGTAACGTTTTAAGACATCATTTGGGATACCCCTATACCACACAATGGTGGCTGAGTCTGAATTAGCTCCAATCCCAATACTAGCTTCCTGCTAATGCACACCCCAGGAGGCAGCAGCTGATAGCTCCAACTCTAGCGGAATGAGAGACCTGGCTCACTCAAAGTGAGCATTTGGGGGCCCAGCGAGGTAGCCTAGTGGCTAAAATCTTCACCTTGCACACACCAGGATCCAATATGGGTGCTGGTTCATATCCTGGTTGCCCTACTTTCCATACAGTTCCCTGCTTCTGGCCCAGGAAAGCAGCAGAGGGTGGCACAGGGCCTTGGGACCCCTGCACTTGCATGAGAGACCTGGAAGAAGCTCCTGGCTCCTGGCTGAGAATCACCTCAGTTCTGGCTGTTGTGACCACTTGGGGAGTGAACCAGCAGATGGAAGATCTTTTTGTCTCTCCTTTTCTCTGTAAATCTGACTTTCCAATAAAAATAAATAAATCTTAAAACAAACACACACACACAAAGTGAGTACATGGAGGGAAACCCAGCACATGGATCTCGTTCTCCCTTTTAAACAAAAATTTGAAAATGTAAAACATCCTCTCTTTGTGACACAAGAGGCAGGGCTGAGAGGCAGACTGCAAGGCAGGCACAAAATTCAACCATTCAACCGTTACTGAGGACAGCCTACAAGTGAAACTTTCATTCACGGATCAACAGGAGTAAATACAACAGAGACCAAGGTGGCTCTCATGAATCTTGTAGTCAGCAGCAGGAGATGGGAAGATCACACACAATATAAACATGACAGGGTGAGGAGGTTAAGAAAGGTAGGCAGATAAAGACGGACTGTACGAAGAACTGCTGGGACAGCTTTATGGAGTAGCACGTTCAGCATCCTTACAGGTGCCAGTTTGAGTCCTGGCTGCTCCCCTCTTGACCCAGCTCCCAGTGTCTGGTTTATGCCACAGGCACAATGAAGTAGCCAATTACCAGGTTAGGAAAGGCACAGCAGCAAGTGGAGGTCTGAATGTATGGGACTGGTTCTAAGTCAATCAGGACTTCAGTCTGGGACATGTTAATATTGTTCCAGCAGTCCTTGAATTTGTAAAGTCTTAAACCTACAAAGAAAAATGTCAGGGCCCAGCAGAGTAGTCTAGCGGCTAAAGTCCTCGCCTTGAATGCTCTGGGATCCCACATGGGCGCTGGTTCTAATTCAGGCGCCCTGCTTCCCATCCAGCTCCCTCTTTGTGGCCTGGGAAAGCAGTCGAGGATGGCCCAAAACTTTGGGACCCTGCACCTGTGTGGGAGACCTGAAGAAGTTCCTGGATCCTGGCTTCAGATCGGCACAGCACCAGCCATTGCACTCACTTGGGGAGTGAATCATCGGACAGAAGACCTTCCTCTCTGTCTCTCCTCCTCTCTGTATATCTGACTTTGTAATAAAAATAAATCAATCTTTTTTAAAAAAAGAAAAATCTCAGAATCGTACAATGAACACGCATGTTCTGTACCTAGATGGAATAATTACTAACCTTTTCCCAAATTTCCTTTATCTTTTTCTGTTGCTGAACAAACTTTCCTTGAATATTTTAATATATATCTCCTAACAAAGATGACATTTTCTTCACTACCACATTACAATGAGCCTGCTCATAAATTTAACAAGAGTAAAAATAATCTTCTAACATACAAACTCTTAATCATACTTTCCCTGGCTCAGAAGTTAAACATGGATAAGTTTAGAATGTCTATTAGATGTACAAGTAGCTATGTCAAGAGACAGAAGGGCTGGTGTGGTGGTGCAGCAGGTTAAGCTGCTGGCTCACTGAGATGACAGCATCCATGTGAGCATGGGTTTGAGTCCCAGTTGTCCCACTTCCAGGACACACCCCGCCAAAGACAGCACAAGCACCCAGGTCCCATGCCATTGGAGACCCATATGCAGTTGCACACTCCTGGCTTTGGCAAGAGCCAGAACTGACCAACATGGCCATTTGGGGAGTGAATCAGTAGAAGATCCCTGTTCCCCTATTCTTAATGTTGCCTTTCAAATAAGTAAATAAAAGCTTAAACACACACACACACACACACACTCTCTAAAAGGAAAACAGCATTTCTGGGATTTAGTAATTAGGCTGGACATGACAACATTTGATACTGAAGAAATAAATTACCAGGGATGGTGAACATAAATGCAAAAATGAAATGAATCAGGCTTTGTAACTCTTCTTCAGTAATATTGAGCTCAGTGGGTAGACACTGAAATTACAAAGCTGTGTTGAACAATTCTGTTCTGGGTAAGAAGAAAGGCAGAACAGGCTAAGCACTGTTCTAAAGTGCTGGGCATCCAACCCGGCGCTCGAGCTGCTGCCTGGACACCTGCACCCCATAGGGGAAGTCCTGCCTGGCTTTCCAGCTCCTCCGCTCTGGGCTAGCTTCCTGCTGGTGCCCATCCGGGGAGGCGACAGGTGATGGCTAAAGGGCTTGGAGCCAGTCAATAGCGAGTTCCATCTCTGGAATCGGTTAGGCCACGTTCTGTACAATTCTGTTAGCTTGTTTTAAACTTATTGATTTCTTGAAAAGGCAGAATTACCTTACTGACAGAGAGGGAGAGACAGACTGTCTCATACAGTCAAAACGGTTCTAGAATAGTTCTTCCATGTGGGTTCAGAGGCACGTGATTTTGGTAATCTTCTGTTGCTTTCCCAGGAATATTAGTAGACAGCTGAATTGGAAGTGAAGCAGCCAGGGCTCTGATACGGGATACTAGCCCTGCAGGTGGCAGCTTAACCCACTGAGCTCCAGCATCTGCCCCTTCAATTTTTTTTTTTTTTAAGATTTATTTTTATTGGAATTTCAGATTTACAGAGAGAAGGAGACAGAGATCTTCCATCCGCTGGTTCACTCCCCAAGTGGCCGCCACGGCCAGCGTTGAGCCCATTTGAAGCCAGGAGCCAGGAGCTTCTTCCAGATATCCGAGTGGGTACAGGGTTCTAAGACCTTGGGTTGTCCTTCAGTGCTTTCCCAGGCCACAAACAGGGAGCTGGATGGGAAGTGGGGCCACTGGGATTAGAACCAGTGCCCGTATGGGATCCGGGCGTATGCAAGGTGAGGACCTTAGCTGCTAGGCTACTGTGCTGGGCCCCCAATTATTTATTTTAAACACCAACTGCTTACCTGCCTACTTTTCTGCACTACAAATACTAGCTCAACAACCCTGCTTCAAGATCTTCAAACATGGTAGACAAAGGCTTGGATGTTAAATTCTTTGTTCCACAACCCAACTGTGTTGGACTCACACTTTTTAGTTGTTAGGGTTGCTCTAACTAAAGTCATCTGAGTTTAACCTGTGTTTCAAACCATCACTTCAATAAGTAAGCTTACGGGGCAGGCATTGTGGCCAGGGGATTAAGCCACTTCTTGGTTGGCCAGCACATCAGAGTTCCTGGGACCTCCTCTGACTTGTACCCTGGATCCAGCCTCCTTGTGGTGCCCATCTTGAGAAGCTCAGGTACATGAGAGACCTGCATGGAGCTCGTGGCTTCCGGCTTTAGCCTGGCCCAGCACCAGCTGTTGCGGGCATATGGGAAGTAAATCAACAGATAAAAGATCTTAGTCACTCTGCCTTTCAAATAAATGAAACGATAAACATTTAAGCAGGCACAGTGGTGTATCAGGCTAATCCTCCTCTTGCAGCAGCAGCATCCCATTTGGGTGCTGAATCATGTCCCTGGGAAAGCAGTCAAGGATGGCCCAAAGCCTTGGAACCCTGCACCCACATGGGAGAGCCAAAAGAAGCTCCAGGCTCCTGGCTACAAGTTGGCTCAGCTCCGGCTGTTGTAGCCCTTTGGGGAGAGAACCAGCAGATGGCAGATCTCTCTCTCCTTCTCTCTGTAAATCTGCTTTTCAAATAAAAACAAGTCTTTACAATATATATTTAGAAGTATTTCCATGTGTGTATAAATGTAAGCTTTTTTAAGTACACTAGTTCTGACACTGGGCAGTGACCCTCTTTGCTAAGGAGCAAGGGTTGTCAAACCATGATCAACAAGCCAAATCCAAAAGCGTGAACACAGTTTTGCTGGAACACTGTCAAGTTCATTTGTTTGCCCGTCTATGAAGAAAGAAGTAGTTGTGACAGAAATCACACGCCATGCAAAGGCTACACATTTACTATCTGGTCCTCAATGAAAGTTTGCTGACACATTCTATTGACGGAAGCAATCCTCTTGCTCACTATATACAAAATTTTTCTTATTTCATCTATTTTTCAGGGTTTCCTTGCCAACATCATTTTCCGTTAATTTCTGTTCTAACTATACAAAACCTATTTACTGCTAAAGTAAATAAACTATGTTATCACTTCAAAACCTATGTGTTTGTTACTCTGCTTCTAATGTCATCCTTTGCTTACAAAGTCACTCACTGCAAATGGTCCTCAAGACCTCAGTAAAATGAACAGGTAGGGCTCCAGCACTGTGATGCACTTTAAGCCACAGCGTGTGACACATTATCGTCTTAAGTGTCTAATCCAGTCCCAGCTTGGCTTCCTACCTAGCAGTGGAAGGCAACTTGTGGGCCCATTACCCGTGAGAGAAGACCAGGATGGAGCCTCTGGCTTTGGCCTGGCCTAACCCTGGGATCTGCGGCCACTTGGGGAGTGAATCAGCAGATGAAAGATCCCTCTCCTTCTCTGTTGCTCTGCCTTTTGAACAAAGGAATAGCTCAATATGTTTTTAAAGGATTTATTTATTTTTATTAAAAAGTCAGATATACAGAGAGGAGGAGAGACAGAGAGGAAGATCTTCCATCTGATGACACTCCCCAAGTGACTGCAAAGGCCAGTCCTGTGCCGGTCTGAAGCCGGGAACCAGGAACCTCTTCCGGGTCTCCCACACAGGTGCAGGGTCCCAAAGCCTTGGGCTGTCCTCGACTGCTTTCCCAGGCCACAAGCAGGGAGCTGGATGGGAAGTGGAGCTGCCGGGATTAGAACTGGCACCCATATGGGATCCCAGAGCATTCAAGGCGAGGACTTTGGCTGCTAGGCCACACCACCAGGCCCAGAATAGCTCAATATTAAGGACTTTTCCATGCAAACTTCTGAATACTATTTTAAAACAACCAAGATAAAACCTCAATCCACTTTGGTGGTATAGTATTCAAAAATCCTTTTTATTTTAAGTCCTACCCATAACAAAATATATTTTCTTTTGTGCATGTGTATGTGCTTTTTTTGTTTTGTTTTATGACACGGGTCCATAGGATCTGGAGTGACTTGTGCTCCTTCCTAAAGTCCCCCTCACCCCACCCCATTGATTTTCCCTCTGGTTTTACAATGGGTGTCCTTCATGAACAGCTGTAAGTCCATCATGTCGTTACTGAAGTATTTCCTGACAATGTAGGGGCATGGACAATGGCAGAGTCCATTATCATACTGTTAAGATATTTTCAATTCTTTCACTAGGAGTCCATCTTTGGTCTATATGCATAGAGACCTTAAAGCACTTTGATAAAAAAAAAATTTTTTTTTAAATAACCTCCCCAAACTTCAAGTTATTTCCTGCAGCTAGTCTTCCATTATGCCGACTCCTCTGCTAGGCTGCTTGGTTTTGCTATACAGCTTGTAACTTTAAATTTTTTACAATTATTTGGGAGCCGGGTGTGATGGTCCAATGACTAAAGTCCTTGCCTTTCACGCACAGGATCCCATATGGATGCCAGCTCTTGTCCCGGCTGATCTACTTCCCATCCAGCTCCTTGCTTGTGGCCTGGGAAAGCAGTAGAGTCCATCCCAAATCCATGGACTCTGCGTCCGCACGGGAGACCTGGAAGACGCTCCTGGCTTCGGACTGGCTCACCTCCAGCCATTGCGGACCCTTTGGAGTGAACCAGAGGATGGAAGATCTTCCTCTCTGTCTCTCCTTCTCTGTCAATCTGACTTTCCGGTAAAAATAAATAAATCTTTAAAAACAATTATTATGAGGGGAGGCAAAGAGTGGGCAAGTTCCCATCTCGCGTTCAATGTCCAAATCTCATAGATGGCTTGGTTGGACAGCAGCCAGGAGCCCCAGCCAGGTCTCCCACACAGGTTCCAGGAGCCAAGCCTGACAGCCATTACCTGCTGTGTTCCCTGACTCCCTGACCGGGAGCAGGAAGAGGGTGTGGAAGGTAGTCGGGTGCTCCGACATGGGATGCAGCGTGTTACAGGGCATCTTAATTTGTACAGCAGCCTCCCTTCTTTAACGGCAGATGTGTCTGTGATTAAGACAGTAAGTGTTCTACGTAAGGGCAGGTGTGCCTCTAGAGATGCTGGCAAGGTATGTCGCGCGCTGGGTGCCACGGGCAAAGACATGGACCACCGCCAGATGGTGAGGCAAACACCAGTAGTGCACCTCTTCCCTCTGTCCGGGAGCCTCGTAGATCCCCCACCACTGCTGGAACCTCCCACCTCAGGAGACTCCCGGATCCCACAAGGCGGGTGTCGGGACGCTGAGGCGGCGCCCCCTTCCGTGTCCGTCCCCAGGCCGCGAGGCCCCGACCTCCATGCTCAGCTCCCTCGCTCCCAGCCCCACAGCGCTCACCTCGGTCCCAGACTCTGACCTACGGAAGTCACTACACATGACCCCGAAGGCTCGGCGCGAGAGGGACTCTGCGCTCCCGCCGCCAGCGCCATGGACACACGGTCCCGAGGCCAGTCAGACGCGCCGGCAAGCCGCCCGCGGCGCGTGCGCACTGCGCCGGGCCGGCGGCGAAGAGGGCGCATGCGCCGGCGCGCCGTCAGCGCCCCGCGTCGGCCTGCGCGCTCCGTCGTCTCCTTGGAGACCGAGTGTCGCTCGCTGGGTTTCCTTTTTACTGAAGCAATTAGCAGCCGTACTGCCGTTTGGTCCCCGTGTGCTTAATGTCGTTAAACTTTTTTTAAAACTACGTTTGACTGGATGGAACGCCCCTGACTGGCCGGGTGCGCTGCCGTAGGGCGTCCAATGGAACAAGCTAAAGGGACAGAAAATTTACAAGGATTTAAAAAAATTATGTGAAGAGTTCAGGGCTTTTTTTCAAGTTCTTTTAAAAGGCAGAGTAATTCTATTACTGTGGCTAGGGTGCCCATTCGTTAATGCATATCTTGTAGATCGAATAAAATGTGTTTATTTGCAATATGTGAGAGAATGTTTACTATATACCAAACCCGGGTTAAGTTCTGGGCTAATGGTGTGCCGGAAGGGTTTACAAACTCTTACGTGACTTACTGGAATATGTTTTGAAAACTTTTAACAGCTGTATCTGTTGATTACTTGGCCAACACCGGGAGGTGTTGCAATCCCCTTGCAGCTGTGTAATTAAAAAATAATGATGGTAATAGCAGTCAACATGTGCAATGCTTAATATGTGCTAGAAACCTTTCTAAGAGCTACTTATTCCTTCCGGCCCTTGAAGCAGGTGTCATTACCCCATTTTATAGATGAATAAACAGAGGCGGGAGATTGGCCAACATTATTGCTTTGTTGAACAGTGCGTAGTAGGTTGATTAGAATAATGGGGAGCAGGAAATGAAGACCGTGTGTTCAGACAGGTTCTTAAAGAAGCTGAACGGGGGCCGGTGCAGCAGCTTAGTAGCTAAAGTCCTAGCCTTGCATGTACCCCCAGAAACCCTTGCATCTGCCAGGATTCCATATGGGCTCCTGTTCGTGTCCTGGCTGCTCCACTTCCCATCCAGCTCCCTGTTTGTGTCCTGGAAAACCAGTTGAGGACAGCCAGAGAAAGCTCCTGACTCCTGACTTCGGATCAGCTCAGTTCTGGCCGTTGCAGCCATTTAGGGAGTAAACCAGCAGATAGAAGGCCTCTCTGTTTCTTCTCTAAATCTGCCTTCGAAATAAAAATAAATATTTCTCTTTTTAAAATTTATCTTTATTGGAAAGGCAGGTTTACAGAGAGAGGGAGAGACAAAGATCTTCGATCGGGTGATTCACTCCCTAAGTGGCTGCAACATCCAAAGCTGAGCCGATCCTAAGCCAAAAGCCAGGAACTTCTTCCAGGTCACCCACGTGTGTATAGGATCCCAAGTCTTTGGGCCATCCTTGACTGTTTTCCCAGGCCACAAACAGGGAGCTGGATGGGAACTGGAGCAGCTGAGACACGAACCAGTGCCCATATGGGATCCCAGCCGATGGAAAGCAAGTAAGTATTCAGTCACTAGACTGTGGTACCAGGCCCCAAAAGAAATACTTCTTAAAAAAAAAAAAGCTGTAGAGGTGGTTTTAAAAGTGAACTTGGAACATATGGATTTGGAAATTATTTTATAAAACCACATTGGGAATATAAAGTTTCTGCTGTTAATGAAGGCATGGTCAAGGAACCACATATATGGAAAGAGGGAGATGAACCAGTGTTTTGTCAAAAACAGATACTCCTGGATGAAAAATGCACACGTGGTAGAACAGATGATGGATAGTCCTTGGGACAGCAGAAATGGGGAATGGAGATATTTCGTAGAGTGGACCATGCTCAACTGAACTTGAACTGTGGTTATGCAGCAAGGTGGAGGAATCCACCATGGGTGGAGGGTTGTGGGAGGGAAGGGGGGAATCCCAGTACCTATAAAACTGTTTCACATAATACAATGTTACTAACAATAAAAAATAAATTAATTAATTAATTTCAAAAAAAAAGAAAGAGTGGACCATGGAGCACAAGATCCCATGGAGCAAATGTGTTTCCTTGAAATGAGATGCGAAACAACCAAGCCGGCACAGGAAGCTTAGAGAACCGAACAGTCTGTTCACTGAAGAAGGCCAGACTTTCATCTCTCTCCTGCTCTTGATTTGTTGGAAAGCAAATTGTTCAAAAGGAAGTTAAATGAGAGGAACTGCTACTAAGCTTAATTACGAATGGGAAAGTGGCAGCAGAAAATGACCATTTTATCTTAGAGGAAACATGGGGTTCGTTCAGATATGGCCTAGACCTAAGAATAACAGAATTTCAGAGAAGAGGAAAATAGCTAAAACCATATGGGTAGATAATTTAAAAGAGAACAAAGACCCAGAAAGATAAGACTCTAAAAATGAGCAGCAAGTTCCTTAGATCATGTAATTGTCACACACGATAGATTTTGATTAAACCCAACATTTAATGTTTTGTGAATAAAATGAGAAATGAGTGCCGACTGATAGAACAGTTAACTACTATCAAATCCTTATGTCTAAAAAAGTGTGAAGGAGTTCAACCCATATCTTAGATCCTTCAATTTCCCTCCAAGAATTTGCCAGAAACACTAGCACAAATATATGAACAGGTAGCTGTGTGTGTTTGGATTTCTACTAGATTTTTGTAGCAGAAAAAAAATTTCTGCGAATGGGTATTTGGCATAATAACTTATGGTGATTCCATGCAATGAAACAACACTCATAACAGAAGGTAGATTTGTATGAGTATGAAAAAAATAAAACAGGCAGGGGTCAGTGTTATGGACAGTTTATTGTGATGCTGGCAGTCCATATTGCAGGGTCAGTTTGAGGTCTAGCTACTCTACTTCCAAGCCAGCTTTCTGTGACTGTGCTTGGGAAGGCAGCAGATGATGGCCTGGGTACTTAGGGCCCTGTCGCCCAGGTGGGAGGCCAGGGTGAGGCTCGTGGCACCTGGATTTGGCTTACCCCAAATCAGATGTTGTGGGTATTTGAGAGAGAAAACTGCTCTCTCTTTTTCTCTCTCTCTCACTCTTGCTCTTTCTCTCATTCCTCTTTCTTTACTTCTTCCTTCTCTGTAATCCTGTCTTTCAAATAGATAAACTAATCTTTTTAAAATTTAGTTTTAGTTTTATTTTTGATAATGTTTACATAGCTGATTAGGGCAGGAAGTGTCCAGGATTAGGGGGAAATGGGTGAGACCTTGGCCTCCACATTTTCTGTTCCTTCTTCCTGTATTTGGGTGAAAGGGAGAGACAAGGGGAGAAGCCACACCCAGCCTCCCAACAGCCTCAGCCCCTGGTGATGGGGGATGGTCACCCGATGTCATCCTAAAGTCTGATGTGGAGCATGCCTCAAGGGTTCTGCTCAAATGGTTTCGATAGTTCCGATATGCTGTTGATCTTGCAGATGCAAGGATGAGGCTATCCTTCCAAGGTGCATTGGTAGACACAGTCCACCTCTAAGTCTCCGCTTGCTGTCATGCTTCACTGGAGTAGATGATCAATTTGTTCTGCCCTCCTTCCTCTGTTAGGGTACCAGGTGTCCTCTGCAGGCTCCAATGATCTGACCCATCCCCCATGTGCCTCCGGGCACACCATCCACTGCTCCATCAAAGCCACTGAGGAGGTCCAGTTCTGACAGCTGCACTCCATTGTCAGACCACACGTCCTGCCACTCTCCCCATAGTTGGCTAAATGGAGGGACCCCCCAAAGAAATTCCATATGAGGTGATTTCAGATCTACCTCTCACATGTGCGCGCACCTGTACGGGGTCCAGTTTGTTCCGTCACCCACGTCAGTCTACTTCCACACCGGCAATTACAATTGCTAGAACAGATCAATGCACAGTCCCACCTGTGCCATCCCCCAGACATCTGTGAGCCCAGAACATCAAGCTCTTAGACAGCACTGCCAAGTGACTCCTGGGCTTTGCCTAGACACCGATGGTACCTGGGCCACCTGGACCTGAGCAAGCAACCCCAGACCCAGCCAGACTGGCTCTGTGGCAAGGCTCAGAGGTTCAGCCAAATCAATCCTTAAGATATATGTATGTAATATTCCTACATCAAAACACAAGAGGCAAAGGACAATGACATTATATAACCCAAAGCATAAAATAAGTATTCATGATTTCATATTGATAGAAATAAATCATTAAGTAGCACAACAAACAATGGAGATGAGACTCAGTTCTCAGATAAAAGGCTTGCACGTGGATTATGTGGGCACTCTGTTCTCAACGTTGAATATAATTCTCTACCCTGAATTGTGGGATGCTCACAGAAATTTCTGCAAAGTACAGAACTAAAAGAAAGGGAGAAAATAAGTAAGTTGACAGTGAATAAATCTGACAAACACCACTCCAGCCAGGTGATGAAGATCAGTGTCAGCAGTGATCAAACATGATATGACACTATTAAATGGCCCGTTCCCTCCACGTCTTTCTTCCCCAAAGCCATCACCCTATTCTAATTGCAGGGACAAAAAAAAAAAAATCAAATTGCAATTAACACCCTACAACTATCTGACTGGTATCCTTCAAAACTCTCAAAGTCAGCGTCAGCATTTTGCTAGTCATTGAGATGCTGTGAGGGATACCTGCTCCGCTTATTGGCATGCCCGAGTTCAAGTCCCATGACTGCTACTTATTACAACATCTTATTAATGACCATCCTGCGAGTCAGCAAGGAATGGCTGCAGTACTTGGGTGCTTGCCGCCTACAAGGGGAACCCGGAAGGAGTTCCTGCCTCTCGGCTTTGGCCTGACCCACCTGCAACTATTGCAGGCAGTTGGGAAGTAAGCCAACAAGTGGAAAATCTGTTTGTCTCTTTTATATCTGTCTACCTTTTGAATTAAAATAAGTAAATACTTAAAAACTCTCTCAAGGTCACCAAAAACAAAGACAATGAAGCTGGATTGGCCAAGAGAAATCTAAGGAGATATGATAAATAAGTCCAACCTGGTTTCCTGGATGGCATCTTGGGACAGGAAAAGTATATTAGGGAAAAATGAAGGAAATCTGAACAAAGTATGAACTTTAGTTAGTAATAATGCATTCACATTTGTTTATTTTTTAAAGATTTAGTTATTTTTATTGGAAAGGCAGATATACAGAGAGGAGGAGAGACAGAGAAAAGATCTTCATCCGATGATTCATTCCCCAAGCTGCCGCAACGGCCAGAGCTGAGCCAATCCAAAGCCAGGAGCCTCTTCCGGGTCTTCCACATGGATGCAGGGTCCCAAAGCTCTGGGCTGTCCTCGACTGCTTTCCCAGGCCACAAGCAGGGAGCTGGATGGGAAGGGAGGCTGCCTGGATCAGAACCGGCACCCATATGGATCCCGACGCATTCAAGGCAAGGACTTTAGCTGCTACATTATCATGCCGGGCCCACATTTGTTTATTAAATGTAACCAATACCAGTATAGACTATCAAGGTAAGGTGTTAGTAATAAGAGAAATTGATTGCTGTATATGTTGTGGATAATATCTTCTGGAATGTTGGTAAATGTAAAATCATTTTTAAAAATAAAGTCTATTAAAAATGTATGTGTACAAATAGGAGAAGCTTAAGAAGAAAAATGCTAAAGTGGTAACGCAGTGTATTTTATCATGTTTTGTATTAAAACAAAAAAAGGGGGTAAAGTTTGACAATCCACTTACCCAATGACTCGTGTTAAAAGACTGAAACATTCCATATAAATTATAAATTCCTCATAAATTATGCATTCATTTTTAAACTACTGGTGGCAAAGGAATATTCTTTGCCCTGTTTAGGTAACATATAACTGAACTGGGAAGCTCATTTTCAGCCATTTCATTCACTTTAGACTTGAAAGTTTTTTGTTCTTCCTAGTCTCCCAAGACCTCCTGTCAAGTTGAAATACATAGCTTTTTTCATTTTTTATCTTAGCATTTGTACGAGATAAATAATTGATTAGCATAGGAATTCTGGGAATATATTTAGCTTATGCTCAGCACTCAACTATTTTTAAATGTCCTGAGGCATCAGTCCAAACTGCACATGCAAAGGATGTCAATTGGAAGTTGGGAAGCAAAGTGCCAGTATGGATTAGAATTATGAGATGTGAAATGCTACAAGAGGAATAGCGGTTGTCAGCTCCGCTGCCACTTAAACAGTCAGCCCACCTTGCTGTGTTTTTAAAAACTCCTTATATATCTCTCCACTAAGACCATATAATCTCTTTGAGGGAAGAATCTTCCCTTCTAATATAGTAACTCTGACTTTAAAAAGAAGCAAAAATGAAGTAAAGGACAAGCATACTTTTCATAACATTTAGTGTAAGATTTATCTTCTTAATCGAATTTTTAAAAAAAATACAGTCTGTTTTATTTATTTGAGAGGCAGAGTTACAGACAGTGACAGGAACAGCAAGCAAGATCTCCCATTCGCTGATTCACTCTTCAGATGGCCATAACAGCAGGACTGAATCCAGGAGCCAGAAGCTTCTTCTAGGTCTCCCTGTTGTGTATAGAAGCCCAGACCAACAGCAGAGGGACACCTGGAGATTGATGGACACAGGAAAGAAGTAGTAATAACCAAAATAAAATGTCTTTCTTTAAAATGTCTTTATTCATTGGTGAAGATGCTGTGAAACTACCTTCTGTTTAAATTTTTTTTTTTTTTTTTTTTTTTTTTTACTATTTATTTCACTTGAAAGAGTTACAGAGAGAGGAAGGCTGAGACAGTGAGAGAGGTCTTCCATTTGCAGGTTCACTCCCCCCATGGCTGCAATGGCCAAAGCAGGGAGCCAGGAGCCACCTCTTGATCTCCCATGTGGGTTCAGGGGCCCAAGGACTTGAGCCATCCTCTGCTGCTTTCCCAAGCGATTAGCAGGGAGCTGGATGGGAAATGGAGCCACCAAAAGTAGAACTGGCACCCATGTGGGATGGCAATGCTATAGGCAAAGGATTAGCATGCTTCGCCATCTTGCTGATGCTAGTACTTTCTAAATAATTGGGAAGTAAGACATATGCCCAATGAAGGGAAAAGAAAAGACCTGCTCAACTATAAACTGTAGTTTGAACAACGGAGATAAAAGAAATATTCCCCCAATAGGTTAAGCAACCATTCTCCTTTTTGAAAGGCAATCCCATTTTCAGCATTTATGTATTATTTGTTCTTTGAGGCAAAGCTTTTCTTTATGTAAAGGATAATCAGGTTTTTCATTAAGTAAGACAGATCTATTTTTTCTTTTCTTTTCTATTACTGTATGTCCTGGGGATGTGTACAGCATACGTTACATCAAGGGTGCAGGCAGCATCAGGTTGAAGGAGCAAGCAAAGCAGGTGGCTTTATAAGAATAACTTCAAAAGTAAATATATCATTCAGCCTGGGTTAGGGTAAGGGAGCCAAAGTGGATACAAGCTAAGAAGGCATGATGGCATTGGCAGTCAAGCAGGCCGCAACACCCAGGGGAGGTCAGCCGGCCTGGCTGGGGCACCAGCAGCTGTGAACATCCAGGGAGACATGCTAACTAAGGCAGTCTGCTTTCATTTCCTTCCTGTGCAGAGCCAGCCTCGTTCTGACTGGGACCAGCCCAGAGGAATGAGAGGGAAGGGAATTTCACACTGGTTTCTGTGGGCAGAGAGGGGAGTGGAATTTTATACCTCTCCTGACAGAGGCAATTACAGCCTCCAGAAGCAGAGCCAGGGGGTATTTCCCCTGAGCTGATGCCATTTCTGTACTTGGGTTAGCAGCCACTTGAGAAGAAGGATAATGTTTGTTCAAAATGTCTGCCACCACACTGGTTTGAAACTAAAAGAGGTGTTAACCGTCCAAGAAAAAAAAAGTGTAAGGAAAAACCAAAACAGGCCGGCAGGCCTCTCTGCGGCTACTGGGCTGAGTACAACTGATTGTGCACTGTGCATCTGAGCAGCAAAGCCCCTATCTCTCCTTTTGGGATGAAACACAGCAGAACAAAAACCACCTTGCTTGCCCCGCCTCGTCAACCTCCATCTGAATCACCTATTACTGACCTAGATCAAAAAGGGAATTTAGTGTTCTCATCTTGATCCTGCCTTTATTCAAAGCAAGAATTCATTTCAAAGCATGTGAACTTACTAGTTGACAAGCCTCAGTGGAGTATTATCAGAGTCAGAAAAATTGTTAGGTCCTTCTTTTATTTTTGGTGGTATTGTGTGCTAGAATTCCTAGGGCAATCATTAAGACTTATTTTTGTTGGAAAGCCAGATATACAGAGAGAGAGAGAGAGAGAGAGAGAGGAAGATATTCTGTGTGCTGGTTCACTCACCAAATGGTCACAACAGCCAGAGCTCAGCCAATCTGAAGCCAGGAGCCAGGAGCCTCTTCCAGGTCTCCCACATGGGTGCAGGGTCCCAAGGGTTTGGGCCGTCCCAAGGCCTGCTTTCCCAGGCCAGAAACAGGAGCTGGATAGAAAGTGGAGCCCCTGGGACATGAATGGGCAACGATATAGGATCCCGGTGAGTGCAAGACAAGGATTTAGCCACTAGGCCATTGCACTAGGCCCAAATTTCTATATATCTTTTATATAATAGTTTTGTATACGTGACCTGTACAGGCAGCCCTTCCTTCAGCATCACACATATACCTTTTAAAAAATGCAAGTGATGATATAAGTGTATATTATATTTCATTGTTGAACACTCTAAGTGAAAGTTGCACCTAAAATCCATTTCTGTTGATTTGAAATAAGTCTATGCAATAAATATCATGCCAGAATTCCAAGGTAGCTGTTAATGACTTTCTCTGACTCTACCTTTGTCCCACCAACCTTGTGGCCACATAATTTACTTCTGGATGGAATGTCTCCAGCTGTTTGAATCATCCCTCCTGTGACATTGTGGAATTAAAATAGTTATGCATATTTCTTGCCAAAGAAAAGCATTCGGAGTAGTAAGCTCGCTTTGAGTGGAACAAAATGGGTTAATTGCTTGTGGGGAAAGATTGGTTTGTTTGTTTCTGCTGTTGTGGGATCATTATGTTACATTATCAGTGTACATTATGCCATTATAGCACTGAGTAATACTCAAGTTACAGACTGAAGGCTTGCTTCCTCTGAATTATCTGAATTTCATTTGCATAAGCAAAATAATCAGTGTCAAAGGAAAAAAAAATTACAACTTGAAGATCTTAATTGGCTGTATTTTTCATCCTGGGATTAAGTAACACTCCGGAGGGAGGGTTCCAAAGCACCGAGCAGGGAAATCTGGCTCTAGACAGAAGAGAACCTGAAGCAAGCAGAAAGGAAAGACAAGATGGGAACTGGCCATCTCAGAGTTACTAAGGAGACAGAACAACAGCAAAACAGGTGGGACAGGAAGTGAAGCTGCACGAGGAGACCCAGATCTTACGTCCTGAGCTTCTGCCTCAGCACCCTGCTATCCAGCAGGCAATGGGACAAACCCTTAGGTCTCTGTTTCCCATGTGGGCAACCTGAATAGAGTTCCTGGCTTCTGCTTTGGACTGGCCCAGCCGTGGCTATCAGCTATTTGGTGAGTGAACCAGGAAGGAAAAGATTTCTCCTCTCTCCCTCTCTCTCACTATCTCTGCTGTGTCTCAAATAAACAATAAATAAATCTTTATTAAACACAACAAAGAAAAATGACCGATTGGTTACCATCATGTTTCATTATCCTACACTTAAAACTGCCCTGTTTGGAAAATGTGACTTTTACTGTTTTACTCCAGAATTTTTAAAAGTTCAGATGAATAGCTTAGTTTTAGCTTGGTGACTTTGAACCTCAACAGGAATGATTCCATGTTGGTTTTTAGCTGGATCTGTTGAATGCTAGTGGGAAAACTTTGTCCAAAACAGTGGCTCTGATAGTTCTTATAATTCTTATTAATATCAGATACTCATGCAGAACAGCTGCAGAAGTAAACTTTGTTCATTATTATTATTTTAGGATACAGTTCCATGGGCTCTGAGATTTCCCATCCCCCTCTCCGAGTCTCCTCCCTCTTACTACGGATTTCCTCTCTCGTATTATAATAGGTAGTCTTTCCTGAACAGTCGTAAGTCCATGCAGAAGTCAACTGTAAAAATCAAGGTAACTTTTAGCAATGCGAAGAGTATCCACCCTGAAATGAAAACAAGCTTCAATATCCTTTCTGTTCTAGCCTATTTATAGATATCAAATTTGCTAATTGAGAAGAAACTACATGGATTCAATTGCAAAGCAGTTTAAATCCACAGCTATGTAAACTACGACCTGGAAATCAGCTAACTCTAACAATGAGGCTTTCTTCAGTGTGATGCCGGTATTGCTACTGCAGGATCTATATTTATCAAGGAACTTGTGCTTTGATATAAAGACTGAGACAGAACTGCAGGAGATATATCTCTCCCAGTTTTTAAAAATGTATATGCAAGGATGAAAAACACTGAATCAAAGCCTTTGGATTATGTCCCAGATATGCCTGTTAATTTTTTTTTAAATCTGTTTCAGCTATGGTTTCAAGTCATCGTTATCATCATCACTAATAGTTTCCGAGCATTTACTATATTCCCGCCAGTATGTTAACATAATCTCGAGGTCATTTATATACCCCATACAATTTCTTCTTCTTCCCCTTCAGCAGTAAAGATTAGTTCCTTTATTTGGAAGGTACAGTTGTAGAGAGACAGAGAAATCTTTCATTTCCTGTTTCACCTCCCAGAAGGCTGCGATGGCCAGGGCTGGACCAGGGCAGAGCCAAGAATTTGCTCCATATGTCACCCAAGGGTGGCAGGAAACCACCTTCCACTGCCTTCCCGAGCCCATTTGGGTGTCAGAGCTGCAGGCAGCACCGCCCTCATTCCGTTCTTCATTCTGCTTTACAGATGAACAAACTCGGAAGGGTTAACTAGCTTGCCCAAGGATACATAGCCCCAAGTGAGGGAGTTGGAATTTACAGGTAAATAACGTGAGCTGTACTTTTGGGAATACATTTTTAAGTGCTTCCTTGCTTATACTTCCTTAAACATGGTGTTATCAGAAAAGTTCGATGGGTTCTTTCTTCAGCTTAATATAGAAATAAAAAGCTGGGAACCAGTTACAGACAGAGAAGTTCTTACTTGTGAAGTGCCGGATGAGCAAGGAAAGAAGAGGGAAGCGGAAAGCAACTCCTAAAGAGAAAGCCGGGAGTTGGGGTGCCTCTTGAAAGGAGAGAGGGAGAGACACTAAGGGTTGGAGGAAGGGTCCTGAGATTGGAAGCCTTCCCTGACCCCTCCTTGTTGGGCAGAAACCTACAGGCAAAAGGTTCCCCATTGGTGGTCTCTTCACCAGTTAGGAAATGGGTGGGGGCCCGGTGGCATGGCCTAGTGGCTAAAGTCCTTGCCTTGATCGCACCGGAATCCCATATGGACACCAGTTCTAATCCCGGTTGCTCCACTTCCCATCCAGCTCCCTGCTTGTGGCCTGGGAAAGCAGTCGAGGATGACCCAAAGCCTTGGGACCCTGCACCCGCGTGGGAGACTTGGAAGAAGTTCTTGGATCCTGGCTTCGGATCGGCATAGCATCAGCAGTTGTGCTCATCGGACAGAAGATCTTCCTCTCTGTCTCTCCTCCTCTCTGTATATCTGACCTTGTAATGAAAATAAAATAAATCTTAAAAAAAAGGAAATGGGTGGGCAATGCTTGTGCCAACCACTTGAAGGTGTGGCCAAGATTTCAGTTGGTTTTGGATGTCTTAGCCAGGAAAACCTTGCTTCAAAACGCCCTTGCTCTTGACTGGCACATATTAAACTCATCTCTCTTTTTCTCTCTTTAGAAACAATTTGTAAGTTTTATTTTTTCACCTTCTATTTTATTTTTAATTTTATGATGCAATTCAATAGGCCCTGGGATTTCCATTACCCCCTCCCCAAATTTCCTAACCCAACTGATTTCCTCTTATTACTACAATAGTATCATCCTTCATAAGCAGTTATTCATTATCCTGCTATTTACGAGCATCCTGACACTGTAGGCAGGACAATGACTGAGAGTCCAGCATCCTATTGTCAAGATATATCCAACAGGTTCATTAGTAGTCCTCCTTTGGTTTGGAAGCAGAGATGCCTGCTGCATTGTATCTTTACATCTGGATGTGAAGGAGTCTGTTCTACAGTTACTTTACAGTCCCTTAAGTGAAAAGCCATAAAACAAAATCAAGAAAGAAATAACATTTTTTAAAAAAATGTACAATGTCATGGAGTTAAATAACGTGCAACTGAAATGGCCAATGTGTTGACAAAGAAATAAAACAGAAAACATAAAACCCTCTTGGAGAAAATGATGCTACTGGATGATCTATGAGTCAATGAGGAATTCAATAAGAGAAAAGAAACTCTTTTGTAGAAATGAAAGTAAAAACAAAACTATGCAAATAACCCCGTGGATTGCAGCAAACTGTTGGAAGGGCTGTGGATCTTATATTTTACATGAAGGGTGCCTTCTATCAGACAGAACATACGGTCTTATTTCACTGAGCATAATGGTCAACCATATTTGTCTCTCTGTACTACCTAATAGAGACCCAACAACTACCCCTGCAACTGACCAAAAAACCTCTACCCGGTGCCAACCACCGTTTCATGAAACCAAATAGCTCCTGCCTAAGGGAAATTCTGCCATGTGGGACGCCTATAGGGTACATTTCATGTTATTTCCCTAAATGCAATATCATATATATATATTTGTCTATGTAAATGAATTATCTCCTTTCACATCCTGCAAGAAGATACGAGTCAGTGTAAGCCCTTTGTATATACGTCACAGAATCTCAGTGTTTTCAGAACTGTAGCTGGAAGGATTTCTCTTGAAGTGAGGTTTATAAGGGGTGGGAGGAGGAGGTAGAATTTACGGCCTCATGGGGTGGGTGTGGTAGAATTGTTCTTCCGCTCTAAACTCTGGTGAATAGCCTTGGACACCAGACCATCACTAGTTGCTTTCACTATCATTTTTACTTGGTTTCACCCACAAAAGAAAGCAGTTAAACCTCGGGCCAATGAATCAACCAGAATATCTCTTCCTCTTGGCCAAAGCCAGTGCCTTCACTATACTGCAAGTTTACCAAGAAAAAAAAAATCTGCTATCTGAATCAATTCCGGGACAAAGCATTCACTGGAATATCGTCCCGCTTGTCTTGAGATCAGAATTTGTAGTTCTGGATTGGATGGCTTTTACAAGGGAGTCAATGATGGTTGCCAAAAGCACCTTTGCTTGTTCTTTTTACAGTTTGAGAAGAGTGGTTCCTTCGCCTTTTTACAATGACATTTCAAGTCCTCAACAGAGTTGAGATGGGGAAAAACCAAATTCCTTGACTTGTGACCTTACCAAGAGAGTTCTAGCCGACACTGCCTCCTAGTGGCCAAGGTAGATACTGTCTAACAAATGTGGATGGAAGCCATGGTAGGAGAGACTTTTGAGTACGTTGTAAGAGGGTACTTAGCTAAGTAGATGGAAAGTGAAATTAAAACATACGTTATCTTGTGGGCAAAAAAAAATATGCTGAAATTCATGCAAATTTCAGTGTGTTTTCTGTGATTTTTTTTTTAAAAAGGTTGATCTACTTGAAAGGGGGACATACAGATTTCCATTTGTTGGTTCACTTCCAGGTGGCTGTGATGGCCAGGGTTGGACCAGGCTGAAGCCAGAAGCTAGGAACTCCATCCAGGTCTTTCTCACGAGAGGCAGCCGGGACACACATGTTGGGGGCATCTTCTTTTGCTTTCCAAGACACATTAGCAGAGAGCTGGATTGGAAGTGGAGCAGCTGGGACTTGACGCTAAGCATTCCGAGAGAGGACGCATTCCCTTTAGACCACACTTGTTCTTGTCCTGTTCATCCTATCTTCCGTCCCGTATAATTACCTATTTAATTGCCATCCTACCTTACCTTCCACCTGCTACCAGCCTGCCTATGGCTTCACACATCGAATACCAAATGTGTGCCAGACACTGTTCGTGAATTACATACATACACGTTGTAACCGTCAGCATAAACTACAAGGTCAGCAACTGATGTCAACGTTTTCCACAATATGTTCACTACCCAGAGCACAGCGAACCTTAAGTCCAGGTCCTGCCTTTGGATCACTCCCTGCCTGATTACCTTTCATTTCTCCTTTTCTTAAAAATATTTAATTAAAGGTTTATCTGTAAGAGAGGGGAGAGAAAGAGAGAGAGAAAATATAGAGATACATATCGAAAGAGACTGATTTTTTTCATCTGTTGGTTCACTCCCCCAGTGGTTACAAAGCTGGGGCAAGGCGCTTCTTCCTGGCTTCCCACATGAGGTCATGGATCCAGGGAGGTGTGCCATCCTCCACTGCTTTTCCCAGGCACATCATCTGGGAGCTGGACTGACAACAGAACAGTGCTTGAGCCAATGCCAGTGCCACGGGCAGCACTTATGCCCACTACACCATGGTGCCCCCTACCCCACCCATATGCTCCTGCTAGCTTGATGTGTCCCAAGCTTCACTTTAAAGGTGCCCTTTTTCCCCCTTTATTTTTGACAATCTTTACATAGTTAATTAGTGCGAAAAAGGTTCAAGGGCTACAGGAAAGTGGGTAAGACTATTATTTCCACAGTATTTTTTCCCTGTATCTGGGGTAAAAGGGGAGATTAAATGGAGAAGCCCCACTCAGTCTCCCACCCATCCCTGGTCCCCGATGTGGGGCATGCTCTGAGGGTCTTGCTCAGGTGGTTTTGATAGTTCAACAGTTATGAATTGCTGCCAATCTCGTCATTCCAAGCACAATGAAGTTGCTGCAGAATCCACTGATTGACGTAGTCCACCTTAGAGACTCCGGTTTGCCCAGTTTTTCACTGCTAACATATGGCTGGGGTAGTTGATTGATTTGTTTTGTTATCTGTTGTGGTACCAGGTGTCCTCTGCAGGTTCTGATAGACTGCCATATCCTCCATGTGCACCTGCTGACCATTGCTCCTTCAGCTCTGGCACTTGCACTCCATGGCAGATCCTGGGTTCTGAGTCCGGCAGTTAGATTGGGGACATCCTAAAAGAAACTTTGTCTGAAGTGATCCCAGACTAGATTCTTGTGTGTACTTGCAAGTACAGGACCCAGTACAGTCCATTGCCCCATGTAGGTGCCCTCTCCTCCTGGTATTCAATTTAGCTTAATTATTTCACTTTCCCCACACACCGAAGTGGAAACCCTTTAAAACTGTCTTTCATTTATCCGTACTTTTCTAGTCCACAGGTTTCTCAGATTCCCGTTACTTCTAACTTTACCATTCAGCTCCCTCCTGTCTGTTTCAATCTAGCCTACACAAGGCTGTGGAAGCCGTGCCTGAGCCCAGGCTCAGGTAAGGAAAACCCCCATCCTTTGGTCTTCCCCTCTCCCACTGCCCTTTCTTTTTCCTTTATGGCAGCTTCCTTGAATTATAATCCTTTGTGACAATGTATGAGGCCGAAGGCACAGCCAGAACATGAGAGTGGTTTCCAAAAGTCATCTGAATAATCTGCCTCAGGGTTTATTTTTTCAGATATACAGTCACGTCAGTGAGTTGATTAGACATCTGCCACGGAGAGAGGATTTGAAGGACCTTGCCAATGGCTTTGCGGACCAATAATGAACATTCCCAGTGACCCAGAACATTCCTGGTCTCAGTGACTACAGTAAGAATAGCCTTGCAGTTGAAAGCAGAAAGCTTTTTTTTTAATGACCATAGAATCACCTTTGGAAAAGTTGCCTTAGGGCCAATTTGAGAAGTAGACAGATTCTCAGTATTAAGGCCTTAATGACACAATTAGCACCACCCTCCTTATTTAGTCTGATTCATTAAGCCCTTGGTTTCCATTAACTAAATCCAATCCTTTTGTGGCTGGCTGGGGTAATAAACAGTGAATGACACCTTTCTCCAGCCACCCATTTGATTAGCTTAACATGACCTCATGCTAGTTTTGCATATGAGCATGACTCAGAATGATGTCATCAATGCTTTAAATGACTGGCCGTTCCCCATGGCAATCAGCCCCTTCCTAAACACTTCAACTGAAAAGACTCTTAAAAGGTTTTTGTTCTAACTTTTTTTTTCCCTTTGGCAGGGGGTGGGGAGGAATGTGGTGCAATAGGCTTTAGCTTGGAGTTAATTGTATCTGTTGACATTTGAAGTCTTCAATTTTTGGGGATTTTGCAAGAGATTTGTGAAGAATGAAATCATCCCTTCATTCTAGTTTTCAGGAAAATCTATTGCCTAAGAAGACTGAATGGAATAAAAAAAATGTCAATCTAAGAACCAATTTTTGCTGGGTAGAGAATGTTAGTCCACTTGTCAAGTCATGAGTTATTAACCTCTGACATTCGTAGTGCTCTTCAGATTTCAGGAAAGCACTTTCATGTTTATTATCTGCTTTGACCTCCCGCTACTGCTCTCCAGTGGAAGAAGACATTATCAGCTGCCCTTGTTGACAGCAAGGGTGAGTGAGTGACCGGAGGTCAACCAGCAGATGCATGTCAGAAGCAGCATTCTAGTCTTATGATGTGCTTAATCAAAAAGTTGATACTAATAAATACTTTGAAAGATTTTATGTATTTGAAAGACATAGAGAAAGACAGTGAGAGATCATGCAACTGCTGGTTGACTCCTCAAATATCTAAAATAGCTGGGCCATGCTGAGGCCAGGAGCCCAGAAAACTGCATCTGGGTTAATCTCCCACGTGAGTGGTAGGGACTCAACTACTTGGGCTGTGACCTGCTGCCTCCCAGGGTGCACACCTTAGCAGGAAGCTGGGCAGAAGCAGGGGCAGGGCTTGGACCCAAGCACTCCAACATGGGATGCAGTGTCTCAAGTGACAAGTATCAGTAACACTGGAATATATACATATATATATATAAGGGGGTGCTGGTGAGCCTTGTAAACGGAGGGAATGGAAGCTTAAAAAAGATTGAGGGGAAAAGGAGAGAGAAAGGAGTGAGAAGAATTTCTACCAACAGACATCACATCTCAACTCTCCAACCCCAAAGAAAAACATTATTACTACTTAAAAAAAAAATGAGTGGCTATTAGTATCTCCAAACAGATCATTTTTTCTTTTGGAGAATAGCTAGAATTTGAATGGTGGGATATTTCAAAAGATAAGAATTGTGTACGAGGCAAAAGCGTGTACGTGATAGAGAATGTCCTGTTCAGTAGTCAAAATGATCCTCAGGGACAAAAATTCCCGTGTTCCTCAGGGTCTCACCCTTGAACTTTACCCTCTTGGTTTCCATGAACTGGATCTCATTCTTCTCTGCTAGTGTCAACCTGCTCTCAAGTGGTGAGGCCAATCTTCCCTTGACCCCTCAGGTCCCAACCTCTCCCACCCCAGCCCCAGGGTATGAATTCATTTAGTCATATTTCTACAGTTCTCCAAAGCCTTTGAAAGTTTATTTTGCAATTTATCACTTTTATTTTAGGTCTTTAAAAAAAAAAAAAAAAGATTTAACAGCTGGAGCTGAGCTCAGGTCGCCAGGGCTGGGGATGGGGAGAGTGGTGATGTGGGAAGCTCATGGGGGACAGTAGATGCAGGTTTGGGCAAAGGTTGAGGAGGGCTGGGGTGTAGCACCATGGGCTGTGGGGACCTGGGAACTCACCTCTAGGCAGGTGGAGTGAACCTGAGCATTTCCTCCTATGCTTGGTCCTGGGAGAAGTGAGGAGAGAGAGGGGAGCCCCAGGGCAGTGTGCTGTCCTGGTGTGCTCTTGGATCAAGCCTGAAGAACCTCAGTGGGCTTGGATCTTGGGTGTGTGGAGGAATAAGGCACCAGGCAGCACATGTGCCAGGAGCTTGGGACCCTGGTGGGCGGGGAGAACTTTGGATCAGCACACCATCCACTGGGCTTCCAAAGCCTGGGATGAGGAACCTATGCACTCTTGGGCACAAGGATTGTGGATTGAATAAGGAAAGAAACAAGGGGATTGGGGTAGGGAGAACCACCATGGGAGTATCCTGCAGATGAGGAAGGACTCCTGAGGGACTCCCAACAACAAGGCCACTGTACTTGCAGATAAACAAGGGAACTGAGACCTGGTGTTTTGGAGGGGAGAGACCAGAAGACTTTTATGGGTCAGACCGGTGAACAAGCCCACAGGGGAGTTCTGAGCTGGGCTTGTTAGCATGAATCATTGCTGACTACCACAAGCCAGCCTACGCAAAAGCTAGGGCTGGGGGCCTGACTGGCATGCTAGAACCCAGCACCTGACATTGAATGTCGGAACAGGGGACACACCACATTAGGTTGGGCCATGACCCTAACCAACATGCAAGAGAACCACGTCTGGGGGTAGATTTTGCGGGGGAATATGTGAGCCTAACCCTGTGGAATTACAAGTCTTGCTGGTTAGCTTAAGTGTTGGAGTGGTGATGGGCTGAGCTAGGCATGACCATGGAACCTGCTGACACTCATGGGTGCTGGGGCCGGGAATTGGCTGGGCAGGTCTAGGCTGCAGCACCTGCCTGGGCACCCTCAAACAGGGTGTGGGGCAGGCCAGGCTGTGACATCCACCAGCACATACAAAGGCCAGGACAGAGGAAGCAGGCTATGGTGGGTAAGGGCTAGCACCTGCTGGCATGTGTGAGATGTGGTCTGGGAGTGGACCTAATGGGGCAACATGGGAAACTCCACTGGTGGGCCACCGCTACTGCTGGTGAGCACACAGTCCACACCTGGGTGTTGGGCAGGCTGGCAAGGCAGCTCCATCCACTGACAAGTGTGTGGGTTGATTTTGGAAGGCGGCAGATCAGGCAGCGCTGAGCAAATCTTAGCCCACTGGCAAGCGCTCCAACTAAGCCACTGAGGAGGCTCAGCTCTGACACATGCTCTCCACGGTCAGATCATAGAAACTGTAATTTTCTCCACGGTTGGGGTTCTGAGTCCAGTGATTCAGTTGGAGGGACAGGAATCGCCAATGAAATGTCATCTGAGGTGATCCCAGACCTGATTCTTGCATGTGTTTGCTAATAAAGTGTCAGGCACAGTCAGTCCATCACGCCAATCGGCCAATGCACACACGAGTAGTTTTAATTGCTGGGTCAGTTGTCTCTAGTCCTGTCTTCTATGTAAGCCAGTGGGTGTTGGAGTCCAGCCTGATCATGCCCACCACGCACTCAACCCTCACACAAACCAGTGGGAGCGTTTTCTTAGTCAGAGCAACCCGCAATAACCCCCACCAGGCTTGCCCCTTGCCCTCCTGTATTTGCCAGTATGTACAGCAGACTGGTCCAGTCTGTCCCACATCCCATTTAGCTCCCACATGGGTGCAGGGTCCCAAGGTTTTGGGCCATCCTCTACTGCTTTCCCAGGCCAGAAGCAGGGAGCTGGATGGGAAGTAGAACGGCTAGTTCATGAACCGGCCCCCTGTATGGGATGCCAGTGCTTGCAGCCTGAGGGTTAGCCAATTGATCCACTGTGCCAGTCCCGACATTGTGGTTTTTAACACTAAAATATCAGCCAGAAAAAAATGCAAAGCTAACTGTTGAGAGCCATTTTATGCTTGTGGGATATATTAGCAGTATGAAGCATGGGGTCAGAAAGGCTTACTCAAAATCCTTCCTCTGGTTTCTGGCCTTGTGATCTGGGACAATTCCTTAACCTCCTTGGGGCATGGATCCTTCCTTTCCAAAATGGTAATAATGCCAAAGTCAGGGGTTTCTTTCACTTTTTAGGATCAGACCAGGCAGACTATCTAACCTTAATACTCTCTTAGCTGTCCATGATTCCACTCTCAAAAGAGGTTCTTCCCAAGCTTTTTCTAGGTGTGTGTTACACTCTCACGCACATCTAGAATGGCAATAAACTTGGTGCAAATGAACATGAACTATTTCTATTGTGTGACTTCATGGGACCTAGCACTGCCTACCAGGAAATCCGATGAGGGAATGACTGAATCGGTGTCGTAACCACTTGAGTTTTCCAGTTCTGTAAGGAGAAACATTCATTCCAACATTGCAGGTGAGAAAATGAGAGGTTGAGGAGCTTGTTCAAGACAGTGGGATTGGTCAGTAGTAGAATAGCTTGGAACATGAGCCCTAGGAAAGATTCTGGATAGTGCATTCCTCGTAAGGGTTAAAATCTGTTCCTGAAATGTGTCATGGTCTCTGTGTGTTCCCTGTTATTTCTAGTTCCTTCCATACCATAGGGAAAATTACAAAGCTAGGTAAGGAGTTTTTTTTTTTTTTTTAATTAAATGATTGATCATTGGCTCAACTGATTTGGCTTGTTTCATTCATCTTACCATAATTATATAAGGGTTCCTGCTGTGTTGCTTCTAAAAATGCTCTAGAATGAACAGCAATAAGGAGAGATGGGACCCTAGGATGGCCAGCTCATCCAAAACCTGTTGCTTGTGAAATTGTGCAACAGAGAGAAACGTTGGGCCTAGCTTTTGGCAGTATGCTGTGTCCAGATTGCTTGGAGCCCAATTACACTACTCAGCATTATCACTCCCTGTTGGCAGCAGAATTTCATTTTTATAGGATTGCTACTCAGTCTCTAGAACATATAGTGATTAAAAGAGGTATTTATCATATTTACCTTGTGGGAATGGTATGAAGATTAAATGTGATGATATACTGACATGCTTTGTAAACCAAGGTACTATTGTGATTCAGGTCTCCTAATGAATTGGATATGAAACTGGTACAAATACAACCAAAATACTACTTCCTAGGACAGAGGAATTGACTGACACGGCATAGCCTCAGATTTCATCTCTAGATGTCGACCACTAGGCATGGATTGGTGATTGATTTTGATGATAGGCATAAGGAAAAATTTCATCCTGAATTTTTTGATTGAATACATGAAGTACCGTGAATTGAAACTGGAAGTAGGAATGAGCTTGTTGAAGCGTGAAAAGGATGAAGTAAACGAAACTGATGAGGAAGAATGCTTTTTGTTGGGAGACCTGTAAAAAGAGGGGTTTAAAGTCCAGTGCACGGCTTCGTGTCTCCAGATGTGTCGTGGGGTATAGCGTGAGACAAGGTTAGAAGGGAAACGTAGGAGCAGGTCATAGAGGACCTTGAATGCCGTCATAAGAGTTACGGCCAAATTCCACAATGATAAGGAGTCACTGAAGGTTTTGGAAAAAGAAGACTGGTCATGATACTTAAGTTTTCTGTATTTTTGTGATAATACTTTTTATTGTGGTATGATTTTCCCAAGAGATGCCCCGGAGAGGCAAAAGCCTGAGACAGGATGACTAGTAGACTATTGCATAGTTGAGCAAAAGTGACATTAGGAATAAAAAGTGGGGAACAGGCATATGGAAAGCAGGTGGAACGAGCGACCAGGACTTGGTGGCTCAGTGGATTAGAAGAGTGAGACAAGACACAGGCATGTAGGACCACTTCTCCATTTGGAATAATTGCAATGGGGTGGAGCGAGAAACGTGAAAGAGTTGCTCTGTGCGCATTCAGAGCTTGAGGTGCTTTCCTTAAGTCTTCTGATTTTGGGTTAACAATTCACTAACACACTCAATTCTTAGCCAATCAACTTGCATAGACCATTTTCTTCTACTGTTGCCAAGACATCAAGGAAACCCATTGAGTGGAGTGACAGGTCCTTCCTTTTGAAGGAGAATGCCAGCTACTTTCAAAGGACTGGGTTCTAATTTTTTGGTGCTCCTTTCAACATTTGCATCCTCCTAGCAACACGGAACACACAGACTGCTCCTGCTTACAGCTTTGAGATTCTCAGAGCAGCTGGGTGGGCAGTTTTTGAAGAGAGCTGTTAGTTTTTCTTCTTCTTCTTGGCCTGGCATAAATAGTTAAGTGTAAGAAATTACAACCACATTGTCCAAGTACTCAAGGACCAATCCTAATTGGGTAGGCAATCTCTAAACTCTGATTTTTTTTTTTTTGGTTGTTGTTCTTAAGATTCCTTAATTTGCCTAAGCATTCATTACCACCAGCATTGAAAGGTGCTTATTAAAATTTCGTTTGAAAGTAGAGTTGGGGTGAGGTGGTGCCCAGGTAATTATTAAATAGTAACACTGTCCACCATGAAGGTTGATGTTGGATTTTTTTTTTTTGGATGATTTATTTGTTTAAAAGGCAGAGTTACAAATTACACAGAGCGAGAGATACTTCTTCTGTTGCTTCACTCCTCAAACATCTGCAACAGCGAGGGCTGGGCCAGGACGAAATCAGCAGTGAGGAGCTTCATCCAGGTTTCCCAAGTGGATGGGGGGATTCCAGCACTTGGGCCATCTTCTGCTGCTTTCCCAGGTGCATTAGCAGAAAGCTGAACTGGAAGTGAAGCAGCTAGGACTTGAATCAGTGCTCATATGGGATGCCAATGTTTCAGTAGCAACTTACAGGATGTGTTAAGTTTTCACTGTTTGGGCCTGTTCAAAGTGTGTGTCATAGGAGGCCATTGTTCAGTAAAGGTGCAATAAAGGGACACGTCTTCCTGCTGGTGAAAGCCAGTTAACACACTTCTCTCATTACAAGTTGAATGCAGGGCAACAAGGTTCAACTATTGCAAGGGAAAGGAATTGTAGGTTGATGTGCATTTGGTAGCAGAAATTTTGCAAAGTATAGGTGGGAGCAAACCTTAACCACATAATAAAGATTGCACTTGAAATGCTTCTTATAGAATGTGAGGTTTGTATCTCTATGGGTGTTGTTGCCCCAGGCACTGTCAAAGCAGATGAACTCAGTCTCTGATAGAAGTTTACAGTCCAGAAGGATAAACAGTAGTATGTTAGGGACTATCCTAGTTTGTTCAAGCTGCTGTCATACAAAACTGTAGGCTGCAGCGCTTAGACAAACAGAAATGTCTTTTCTCTTAGTTCTTGGGAAGGGAATTGTGAGATCTGGGTACCACTGTGGCAGGGTTCTGCTAAGGCTGTCTTCTTGGCTTACAGAGAGCCATCTCCTCTTCTCTGCACATTGTGTCTTAAACACTGTGTTTCGTATGCAGTGGCTCTTCTTGCTGACCAAGTCCAATTCAAGTCAGGTATTGGCAGTCATTTGCTTCAGGAGATACAAGGCTTCTTGCCAAGACAGTGATATTGCTTACCATAATCTAGCATAGTGCCTCAGTTTCCCTTATGGATAACTGCTTTTGGCCTAGGATGGTATCAGGGTTGACTTATGTCCCCTAAAAAGACACGTTGAAGTCCTAACTTTTGGTATTTATGAATGTGATATTCGGACACATCTTATTTATATGCATAATCAAAATAAAAAGGGCCATTGGAGTGGACCCTCACCCAACATGATTTGTGTCCTTATAAGACAACGGGAAGGCTATGTGAAGATTCAGGCAGAGATTGGAATGATACATGCACAAGCCAAGCATTGCTGGTAACACCAGAAGTTAAGGGAGAGCATGGAATCAATTCTTCCTCAGTGTGTTGAGAGAGACACCACATCTATGCTGTGACAGCTTTAATCAGGTCCTCTGGCATCTAGAACTTTGGCAGCCTATCTACTTGCCAAAGTCACCAGGCTTGTGGAGCTTTGCTATGGTTACTCTAGGGAAGCAGGGCTGATTTTTTGAACAAGAAGCAAAGCAGTTGAGGACTTCTGGGAGTGAATTGCCCCAGAAAAAGGCGATCAGATGGGAGATTCAACCTGCCTGTGTTCATCCACTATGGTTGTAGTGCATTTGTCCCATAACCAAAGGGACATAAGCCTGAGGACAAAGCTGAGACACAGAGCCTTGGGTCCAGCACTGTGGTGCAAATGGCTGCATTACTGCTATATTGGTATCCCATTTGGGTCCTGGTTTGTGTCTTGGCTGCTTCACTTCTGATCCAACTCCCTGCTACATGACCTGGAAAAGCAGAGAAGACACCCCAAGTGATTAGACTTTGGAGTTCCAGGTGGGGAGTGAACCAGTGCATAGAAGATTTCCCTTTTATTTATTCCCAGATAAATAAAAGTTTTTTTTTTGTTGTTGTTTTTTTTTTTTAAGGGCACGGATCCTGGCAGAACTGAATGTATAGGTCTGTGATGTTGTAATTCAGTTGTTGAATTATGCTGGAATTACTAGATTGCCTATTGTATGAGATATAACAATTTGTTCATTGTGCCACTTGTAGTTAGATTTTCTGTTACCTGCATCTAAAAACCTTTGATACCTCAAGGGTTAGTGCTGTCTAGAGGAAATTCACTAAAACCAGAGTTTTTTTTAAACACAAACTTACTGATTTATTTGAGATGGGAGAAAGTGAGTGCATGTGCTTCCAGCTGCAGCTTTACTTCCCAAATAACTGCAACATCTGGCACTAGTCTCCTGCGGAAGCTGGGGCCAGGAACTGGCAACTCAATTTAGGACTCCTGTCTGGGAGTCAGAGCTCAGCACAGTGGCCAGCAGAGCTGCCTCTCAAGGTCTACACCAGGGATCATACCCTCATACTCTGCTGAGGGACAAGGGCTCCTTAACCACAAAGCCAGATGCCCAGCCCCCAGGGAATCTGGTATCTACCACCAGCTGTGCCTACGGCAACCATTCCCGGCAAGTCCTAGACAGAGGTGACACTCCCTGAAAGGTTTTTTTTTTTTTTTTTTTTAATAACTAGTCAGTCCAACATTCCTACAGAGGCTAAACAGACTGGGTTTTACATGACACTTGAAGCATGGTGTATATTCCCTGTCCCAGAAACACTTTTTTTTTTTTTTAACCCACATTCTTCTAGTATCTAGCTGCTTCTATCCACCCTCTGGATCTGAGGTTGCTTTGGAAAGCCTCCATGGCTCCTCCAAGTCAGAGTTAAGAGCCCCTTTATAGAACTGTCCCTTTCAGCATTCACCACGCTGCCTTGCAGTGGTCTGTTTACTGCCACTGTCTTGCTAGCCTCTTGGGAGCAGGTGCTGTGAGCATCCTGCTGAGGGCTGCATGCTCTAATACAAAGCCTGACTCATAGCAGCACTTGATAGATGTGCATTAAATATGTAAAAAATAAGACACAGCAGTGCCAGAAGTCTGCAACCTTGAACTTATGTACAATATTTTGCTGAGCTCTGCGAAAAAAAAAAAAAAAACACGAGAGCTGGGCAGGGCCTTGATAAAATACAAAGTAGTTAAGTCAATATTCATTCCAGCTCTTTGGCTCCTGTACCTGATTCTTCTATTCTTGGGCTTTAATTTTCCTCCCAACTTCTGCCACCTTCCCTGCCCATGAACATTTTCTGTATAAGATTTACTATTTATTTTGTTTATTTGAAAGTTAAAATTACAGGGAGAGGGAGGCAGGAGAGAGACAGAGATCTTCCAGCTGCTGGTTCACTCTCCAGATGGTCACACAGCTTGGGCTGGGCTTGGCTGAAGCGAGGAACTAGGAGTTTCTTTCTTGTTTCCCGATGTAATGGCCTGAGACTTGGCCATCCTCTGCCACTTTCCCAGCTACATTAGTACGGAGCTGCTTTAGAAGGGAAGTAGCCAGGACTTGAACATATGGGATTAGTGCCCATATGTTGCAGGCAGTGACTTAACTTGCTATTCTGTAACACCAACCCTTACCCCTAACCATTTTCTGTGTGGGTCTTGTTTAATTCAAATAGGTAAGAAAAGTAAGTGATAACGGGTAACCTAGGAGTGTCAACTAATCTATTATTTTCCTAGATTAAAAAAAAAAAAAAGAATCACGATTTTTTTTTTTTAGAAAGCTCCCTAAAAATGAATGATAAAGATTTAAGAAGCAGGCAGCAAAGGGGACTTTTGGCAGCTTTATATCATGGTGGGCAGGTGCACGTCTTCTCCGATATTTGTAAGAATTTGTGGATAATCATGTTGTCTTTGATATTTAAAAGCATTTTTCAGTGATCGCACTGGCATGCTGCCAACCTAAGGTCATTATTCCTTAAGGCTAACCATGCACTTACTTTCTATATACTTTTCTTAAGACTAAATGCTCAGCTAGATAAGATTATTCTGAAAGCATTCTTTTGTTTATACGATGAAAGCCATTCATTCATTCACTCATTCATTCATTCATTTTGGGTGTTTTCCACGTTTGCACTCAATACTGTGTTAGGCTTCCAGTCAACAATAATGACAGCCTGGAGCCCTAAGACCTACTATCCAGTTGGAAAGGTAGACTACAAATAAATAAAAACAATTTGCACCTAGTGTCGGGAATGAGATCATAAAGTGTGAGGAGGGATCTAATTTGGGTTGTCAGGGACAACTACCCCGAGAAGGTGACCATTAAACCGAGACTTAACGGATGAGAAAGCAGTTGCGCTTCGGAATAGGGTCACGTTCACCACAGGTCAGTTAAAAATACCCCTCAGCCTCCCCCGCTTGAAGGTTGAACGTGTGGGCTGAAAAGCCTAGCTGCCAGCATCAAAGATGGCGAGGGGGGGGGCGGAGGGACGCACGCGTTCTGATTGGCCAGCTCGAGATAACGTCACGTGGCGGCCGCGGAGCATC
Organism: Ochotona curzoniae; assembly: GCF_017591425.1. NCBI lineage: Eukaryota > Metazoa > Chordata > Mammalia > Lagomorpha > Ochotonidae > Ochotona > Ochotona curzoniae. The sequence continues at coordinate 19,103,490 of NW_024467095.1, read as the reverse complement.
CGGGCCCCCGGCGGCGGCGCTGCGGAGGTTCGCTTGGAGAAGCCGCACGCAGGTGTGCGGGTGGCTGAGCGGACGCGCCCGAGCGCCGCGCGTCCCGAGCATGGCGGGCTCGCTGCCTCCCTGCGTGGTGGACTGTGGCACCGGGTAAGAGCCGCTCGGCGGCCACCGCCGCGTCTCCGCGGACCCGCTCCGGCCCCCAGCATCCTGCCCCTCTCCTGGAGGTGTAGCGATCATCGCCCTGGGGGACTCGGGGACCCCCTGACTGGGCAGGTGGGGGTGGGTCGGGTGGGGTAGGGTGACAGTGGCACCAGGCTGAGCCTTGGTGTTGTTGTCAAGCCTCCTTTGGGGAAGGGCGATGACTGAGGAGGAGGGCCACGGTGCCCCAGTGTGCGCGCCCGCTACTCCTGGCCTTTTGCCCTTCTCACGGGGCCGGGCTGAAGGCGGACCCTCTGCGAGGGGTGTCCCCCCGTCAGTAAAACGGGGGACCCCCCGCCAGCCTCACCTTCCTGGGAGGGCACCTCTCACCTGCTGGCTAGCGCTGCCCCTGCCCTGCCTGGGTCCTGTGCCCTCACGTGCACGTCGTTTCTCCTGACTGATGCATTTTGCCATCGACTTGGGGGGTGAGGGGATAATTACATGGATCTACCAACTTGACACCCTCATGACTGCCCACTCTTGTTCTTCTCCGGTGTGAATGGCACACTCAGGCTCCGGTCTGGCTTTATTTAGTTTGCCTGTTTAAATATGATGTTTAAAGTGACTCCATTTTGAAAAACAGTGTAAATTTGGGAAACCTGTGGGTAGTGTGGGTTTTCTTTTTCTTTATTTCTTTCTATCTTTTCATTTCTTTCTTTCTTTCTTCTTCTTCTTTTTTTTTTTTTTTGGCTGTGATCGCTTCTTTGGATGTCAACAGACTGAAAACTGACTTTAGGAATTACGTTTTAAGTAGCTGGTTTTTAGCAAGGTGCTTACCGAATCCAGCTAACAGACACTTGGGGAATGCTTGGAGCTTGTTCACTTGAGTTAGGAATGTGGTAGTTAATAGCCTGAATGTACATTTCACCTCTTGAAGGTTTTTTTTTTTCCCATGAGAAGAGATTTTAATCTTTTTACTATGCAGTGTTTGCTGGCATGGTCTCCCCCGTCCTTTTCTGTAGAGAAATGCTCTTGGTTTGGTTGCCCTGACAACCTTGTGGGGGTGTCCTCTTGAATTTGCTACAGCCCATCTCCTCCTCCGGAAAGCGTTTTTTTTTTTTTTTTTTTTTTTGCTTTGGCTGCTCAAGCCCCCCCAGTGTGAGGCAGTTGAGGGTGGGGAAGAATGGCCACTTGGCTTCTGACAGCGTATCTGTTGGAACTATTGTGGCACTAGTTTTCTGGCGTTTGATTTTAGAAAAGTGCCGTAGTAGTGCAAACACCAAGCCAACAACCAGGATTATGTTGCAGCATGTACTCTGCTTGGCCGCGATCTCATTGTTCAGCCTGTGCCCCGGTGGATCTGGTTGTGTCACAAGTGAAGGCAACAAGTAAAAGTATTTTCAACTTCCCATTTATGCAGGAGGAGGCTTGTTTTCTTTCTTTTTTTTTTTTTTTCTTTTGTATATATATTTTTTGGTCTTGCAAAACGATTGAAACATGAAGCATTTCTTGGTAGTAGCAGCACAATGTTTGTCATATCCTGCATATTAGTAAGCTGGGGCCTTACTCATGCAGGCTATAAATGTCTGTGGAGTGTGCAGTCTAGATCTTGTGAGCTAAGTAATTGATGTTGAGTGCTCACTGGGAAATTCAGCTCGAGGAGATGATTGTATCGTGACCCAGGCTTCAAGCTGTTGTGAGACTTGTAAACCTGTGGCAACGAGTCTTCCGAGTGGGCATAATTTTGTCATGGAAACTGCTGTAATTGTCATGCATGAATAGCCTGTGTCTGTTGGGTGGCCAAGAGCAGCCTGGAAGAGCTTGACATTACCTCCTTTAATCTGTTGGTAGTTCTTGTATTTCTCAGAGAGCTAAATTGGGTCTTGGATTGACTTATAGGTCTAAATAGGACAAAAAGCAATGCAATGGTAGATAAAAATAACCAAGACCAGGGGAAAGAATGGACCTGGAAAACCAACCCAAGCTGTTGACTAGCAGTTGCTATAGTGGGTCCTGATTTAAACTGTTGTATAGCTCCTGTCAGCAGAGTGGAAAACAAATACCTGTTTCTCAGTTGAAAAGGGTTTTCGGGACTGAATTCTAAATGAAAAGTTGATACTGAACTATGGCTCATAGGCACTAATATTTGATAGGTAGTGCTCTACGCAGCGTTTGCTAGAATGTTTTGTCCTCAAGGATGTTTTAAATAGTGATAACAGTGTACTGAACAACAGTGCATTCAGCCGTTCAGCCGTCTTTCCATCCTGTAGCCTTAAGCCTCTGATAGACCAATTGAAAGAAAGCAACAAATGTTCCAGGGAGGCCAGTAAGATACAGAAAAGTGGACCTGATAGTTCCAAAAATAAAGTGTCATCCATTTGCAGGACTGACTAGACTGCATAATTTCCAGTTTTCTACAAGCCCAGCCTCACATTTGTTAACATTCATGAAAATTTTTGCATCTTAAAATATATACTGGATTACTTTCAAATGCATTGGAAACTGGAAGAGAACAAAAAATGCCAATGCGGTCTTCTACTTTCACCTACTTTTGACATCTGCTTCATCATTTTCTGTATGTGTGTACCTATTTCTACTACTTTTTTTTTTTTTTACAAGCTGTATTTATTTGAGAAGGAGAGAGGGAGAGGACCCCCACCTGCCAGGTCACTGCCATAATGCGCACCCTCATCTCGGGTGGGCCAGACCAGGACCAGGTCCAGGAGCCAGGCAATGAATTTGTATTTCCCATGTGGGCGGCAGCTCCTACTGACTTGCTTGGTCATCACTGTTGTGCAGGGGCGGCGTTGGCAGGGAATGTGTTGCAGGAGCCAAAGCCAGGAATTGGAGCAGGTGTTGTACTGCGGACTGTGGACTAAGTGCCCACTCCTCTTATTATGTTAGAACTGTTTGAGAGTAAGTTGTAGACATCATACTTAAAAAAAAAAAAAAAACAAGTAAGGAATTTGAAAGGCACAGAGATGGGGAGATACCAGGAAATCGTGAATTTGTTGTTTCATTCCCCAGATGCCTGCAACAGTGCAGACATCCAAGTGCGTGGCAGGAACCCACAGGAGTAGGCCAGCGTTTGCTGCGTCACTGCACGTGCATTTGCAAGAAGCTCAATTGGAAGTGGAGGATGAACTTAATCTCTCTCTGTTTTTGAATCTCTCATGTGGATTTGGACGCCCAAGGAATTGGGCCTCTTTCAGTTGTTTTCCTAGGCAGGCCATTAGCAGGGAGCTAGATCAGAAGTGGAGCAGCTGGGACAAGAACCGGCACCTATATGGGATGCCAGGCAGGTACAGGGTCCCAAGGCTTTGGGCCATCCTCTACTGCTTTCCCGGCCACAGGCAGGGAGCTGGATGGGAAGTGGAGCAGCCAAGACAAGAACTGGCACCTATTTGTAATCCTGGTGCATGCAAGGTGAGGATTTAGCCATGGAGCCATCATGCCAGGCCCAGCAAATAGATTGTTTTACCTCTTCTATTTCTATGCACTCAACTGCTTTCTCAAAAAATTTTTTTTCTGGGCTGGTGTGGTGGCTCAGCAGAATAATCCTCTACCAGTGTAGTGGTGGTCTCCTGGCATCCATATAGGCACCAGCTCTGGTCTCTTTTGCTCCACTTGTGGTCCAGCTCCCTGTTGTATGGCGTGGAAAAGCAGCAGAAGATGGCTCAAGTCCTCTCCACATGGGAGACTGGAAAAAGCTCCTGGCTTCAGGTAGACTCAGCTTTTGTTGTTGCTGCTATTTGGGGTGTGAACCATCGACTGAAGATCTTTTCTCTCTGCACTTACTTCATCTGCCTTAAAAACTTTGTTTTCATTTATTGAAAGGCAGAAGACACGTGTGTGTGCACGTTTGCATGCACACACACATGCACACATACATACGTACAGGCGGGCAGTTACCTTTCTACCACTGATTCACTCCGGGGCTGGGCCAGACCTCTGCTGTGAGTTTGCAGCAGCAGCCAAGTCCCCCTCACGGGTGGCCGGGGCCCGTTTGAGCCGTCATCTGCTGCATCCCAGGATGCATTGGCTGGAATCTGCATCAGAAGCAGAGCAGCAGGAACTCAAAATGCCACTTCAGTACGAGGTGCTGTTGGCTCAGCTGGCAGGTTGAATATTCGCAGATTCCTTTATAATAAAAGTAGCATGTGTGGTGTCGCTGCCTCCCCCGGATCTTCAAATTCTCTTTAGGCTGTTTCCACTGGAATCATTCTGGGGATTTGTACGTCTCTGAAACACATCCATTTCATTTAGCTTTTTCAACTGTATATAAGTAATGGTTTCTTGATTTACACAAAAAAATTGTTTTTGTGATTATTTTTCCCCTTGCCCATCAGATATGATTATTACCCTTGCTTCTTTATTTATTTTTTTTATTAGCTAGTTCCTGTTTGTTCTGTGGATCTTTCCTCAAAGACATAGTTTGGATTTTATTTATTTTTCTGTTTTGTTTTAAAGATTTATTTAATTTTTATGGCAAAGTCAGATATACAGAGAGGAGGAGAGACTGAGAGGAAGATCTTGCATCTGATCATTCACTCCCCAAGTGACCGCAATAGCTGGTCCTGCGCCAGTCCAAAACCAGGAGCAAGGAACTTCCTCCAGGTCTCTCACGCAGGTACAGGGTCCCAAGGCTTTGGGCCGTTCTCAACTGCTTTCCCAGGCCACAAGCAGGGAGCTAGATGGGAAGCTGGGCAACCTGAATTAGAACCAGTGCCCATATGGGAACCCGCTGTGTTCAAGGACTTCAGGCACCAGGCCACAAAGCCAGGCCCTTTTTTTTTGTTTGTTTTTTTAAATTTAAAACTAACTTATTTGAATGACAGAATTAGAGAGAAAGGGAGAAATAGAAACAAAAGGAGATTTTTTATTTACTTGTTCACTCTCCTAATGGGCTTAACAGTCCAGCTTAATCTGGCTGAAATAAAAGCCTGGAACTCTGCCTCACAAGTGGGTAGCAGAAACTCAAGGACTTGAGGCATCAGGTGCCGCACTTCCAGACAGTTCAGCAGGAAGCTGAATTGGACATAGAATAATGAGGACTTGAACCAGGCCCTGGGACATGGGATGCAAGCATCTTAAGAGTTGGCGTAGGGCCCGGCGCGGTGGCGCAAGTGGTTAAGGTCCTCGCCTAGCACGCCCGGGATCCCATATGGGCGCCGGTTCTAATCCTGGCAGCCCCGCTTCCCATCCAGTTCCCTGCCTGTGGCCCGGGAAAGCAGTCGAGGACGGTCCAAAGCTTTGGGACCCTGCACCCGCGTGGGAGACCCGGAAGAGGCTCCTGGCTCCTGATCGGCATAGTATCGGCCTGTTGCGCTCACTTGGGGAAGTGAATCATTGGACGGAAGACCTTCCTCTCTCTCTCCTCTCTGTATATCCGCCTTTCCAATCAAAAAATAATAAAAATAAATCTTTAAAAAAAAAAAAGAGTTGGCGTAATCCACTGTGTCACATTGGCTACCCTTAGTGTGGTTCTTATTCTTCCCGTATCCTCAGTGCTTTCTGTTTCATGATTGTTATTGTTTTATTGGCTACCTACATATGAATAATTTGTATCTTTACCTGAGTTGTTGCTTTAGCTTCTTCAGAGTTCCTAGCCTGAATTCTCTTTTGTTAGCTATGGAGATGTGTGATTCCGGTTTGCTTCTTACCGTATTTACCTGTATGTTGTCATTATCCTTTCTAAATTGTTTGTTGTAGTTCTCTCACACCCAGTGTATTGTTGTTGTTGGGTATTGAATCCCTGTTCCCCATCCCTGGGTACTGGGGCAATTGGGAGGCTGGGTGTGGCTTCTCCTCTTATCTCTCCCCTTCCCCCATATACAGGAAGAAATAGAAAATTTGAAAATAATGATCACATCTACTTTTCCATAACCTTCAGTCCTTCCCACCCTGATCAACTGTGTGAGCATCATCAAAAATAAAAATATATATATTAAAAAAATAAGCCTCTGTGAGAACTGCTTTCCAATGCTATGTTCCCTGTGACCTAAGCTGTACTTACTTGCTTCACCTCAGCCTCTCAGTTCTAACCCTGCAGTTGCATAATCATCTGCTAATTCTGAGCCTTTTTTTGTTCCGAGTGTATGTTGCCTGTGTTGGCTTCTTCTTTATGTGTTTCAGGTCATTTGCTATGATTTTCAGCTATCCCGGGCCAGAATTTTGGCTTCTGCTTCCTTTTCTGTGAAGCCAGGTGTCCAGAACTCCTAACAGGGTCTCCCAAGTGGGAAGTAGGAACCCGGACATTTGAGCCATCTTTGCTGCTTCCCAAGAAGCTTGTTCATAAGAAGTTGGGTCGGAAGTGGAGTAGTTGGGTTGCACACCAGTGTGCTTTGACGTCAGCAGTGACTGCTGCATCACATGCCTGCCCTAATATAACTTTCAAGAAATAGTTTTGCTTGTTTTTAGTGGGGTTTTTGGAGTAAAATCAGATCTTAAGTTTAGTCTGCTCTTTAAATAGTTAAATGTTGTCTCAGGCACCATTTTTAAAAAAGATTTATTTATTTGAAAGGGAGAATTATAGAGAGTGAGGGAGATGCAGAGGGAGAAATCTTCCATCTGCTGGTTCACTCCCCAAATGGCTACAGTGGTCCAGGCTAGGCTTGGCTGAAGCTGGGAGTTAGAACTCCATCTAGATCTTCCGAGTGTGTGGCTTGGGCCCAGGCACTTCGGCCGCCTCTACTGATTTTGCAGTTGCTTTAGCAGGGAGCCAGATTGCAAGTAGTGCTGCCAGGACTTGAGCCAGGACACGTATTGAATGCAGGCATCATTGGTGGAGGTTTAATTTGCCACATATCAACATTATCTCCATAAACAATATTTTTAAAAAAAGATTTTGAAAGTCAGAATTATAGAGGGGGAAATACAAAGAGAACTTCTCTTCACTGGTGTCTTCCACCAATGGCTGCAGCAGTCAGGGCTAGGCTAGGCCAAAGCCAGTAAGGCAGGAGTTTCATCCAGGTCTCCTACATGGGTGCAGAACCCAGGTACCTGGGATACCTTCTCAGCATTCCCAGGACATTAGCAAGGAGCTGGATCAGAAGTGAGCAACCAAGGCTTGAACCAGCACCCTATGGTTTGCTGGCAGTGCAGGAACTGGCTTAACCTGTTAGCCCACTGCACTACATTCCCCCCCCCCCCCCGCTGCCTCCCCCCTACTTTTCCTAGGTCATTATTAGGGAGTTGGGTTGAAAGTAGAGCAGCTAGAACATAAACTGGCCTCCATATGGGATGCCAGCTTCTAGGAGGTAGCTGTGCTCACTTTGCCACAATTCTGCTGTCCCCCACTCCCAACACGATTGAAATCTGAAAGTCAGAATTCACTTTGTGATGTTCAGGGTCCATAAATGGTTTATAGCTCATGATCTTACATGTACCAGTAACGTAGATCATCCCCCCCTTCATGAAAAAAACATCTGGAAGAACAAATAGACAAGTATATTAGATAATGTAAAATTTAAGGGAAGATAATACATTTTAAATTCAGGCTTCTGTACTGAACTTTTGTCTGATAAGCAGAAACAGGCTTGTCTATACAGCAACTCAAGGAAGGCTTAAAAATTAATCATGTGTTACCTTACAGTGCACTGTGAGGATTGTGTATTATTTGAAAACTGTCATTGGGAGGTAGCACTGTGTTATAGCGCAGTAAGCTGCTGTCTGAATGGCTGGCATCCCATGTGGGCATCAGTTTGCATTCTGGTTTTGCTACTTTTGATTTAGCTTCCTGTCAGTAGGCTGGGAAAGCACCTGAAGGTGCCCCAAGTTCCTGTGTCCCTGTACCCTGTATGAGACTAAGATAAAACTCTTGGCCTCAGCATTGCTCAGCCCTGTCATGGCAGCCATCTGGGGGCTAAACCAGCAAATGACAGATCTCTCGTTTTTTGCCTGTCCTTTTCTGTGTGTCTTTTCAAATAAATAAATAAATAAATATTTATTTATTTAAATCATCAAGTTCTAGGAACACAGCACCTGATGTTACATCCATTTGAGGAGCGAACCAGCAACTGTTAGATTCTCAAACCTGTGTGTGTGTGTGTGTGTGTGTATGTATCCCACACACATACTTACTTTCTCTCTGTAACTGCCTTTCAAATAAGTCAGTAAATAGATAAATCTTAAAACAAGACCTGGGAGCAATTTTACTTTTTTTAAAACCATATTTAAGCTGTGAAGATTTTAGGAGGCAGTAGAGCTGTTCTTGTTGAAGCTATGGTCTCGGTCGAAAAAAGCTTGCAGCGTACAGTTTGAGAACGCCGTTTAAGGACGTAGAATACTGTTTGAAGATGTAACACTTCCACTTCTGAACATAAGTTAATTGAGCTTACGTTGTTACCTTCTGCTCAAGACACATGGTTGTAGGAGGAATTTTAATTTTATATAAATATGTTGAGTTGACAGTAGATCAATTCGCCTGGTATTGCAGATCTGAAAACTCTGCTAGTTATTGCTGATGAAATCGTGACATTTAACAGGAGTGAAAGAGTCTTTGCATAAGGCTACAAAATAGGGCAAATAAGGATATATTGTGTTTACAGAAAGAAACCGGAAATTAACACAATGGAAACTGTAGAGGGCAGAAGTGGGTGGATGAGAGTAGCAGTGGTAGTGAGGTTCTTAATAGATCCATATATATATACACACGTTAAAGATTTACATATACACGTTAAAGATTTATATATATTAAAGATTTATTTATTTGAAAGGCAGAGCTAGAGAGACACAGAGAGAGATACACAGGGGAAGAATATCTTTCACTTACTGGTTCACTCCCCAAATGGCTGCAGTGGGCGAGGGCTGAGCCAGATCAGAGCCCAGAGTCAAGAGCTTCAGCTGTGTTTCGCATGTGGCAGCAGGGTCCTAAGCAGTTGGGACAGCTGCTGCTGCTGCTGTGCCAGGAACATTTGCAGGAAGTTGGATCAGAAGTGGAGTGACTGGGTGTCGCGCCCACGTTTCTTATCGTCCGGCGATAAGAGGCAGACGCGAGTGAAGTCTTCTGCGGTAATCTTTATTGCGCGCACCAAGATGAGGAGGAAAGGCTCAGATCCCGGCAGGCTGTCTGCTCTTATGTGCTGACTGGCCCCGCCTCCGCCGATGATAGGTCGGCGTCATGATTACGCAGGGTCCTGGGCGACTGGATTCATCAGTCCCAGTGTTCATGCGCCGGCCACGCCTCAGCTCACTGGGCATGTGCTAGGCGCCTGCGCAGTACCACGAAAGCTACGTCACCAGGAACCAAGGTGTGGCTTTTCCGGCCAGCGCCATTTTGGGTACGGCATGTAGCCAGTACATGCAGATGCGGCTGGCAACAACTGGGACTTGAACTGACACCTTGTTGGTCAGTTGAGGTGGTGACGTTACCTGCTGCACGACTCGCCTTGAGGATCCATCACTATGTATTGTTTTGAATATTGTACCATAAGAATATACTTGTTTGAAAGGCAAAGCGTAATTCTGACTGTTGCTTTCTGCAACTGTGGATCCTGCTTAATAGCTTTCCCTTCTCTTTCCTGATTTTTATATGAATAAAGGTCTCAAGTCGAGGATGTACTGAAGGTAGTATTAAGTTTGAGAATGTGGCTGTTGATCTTTAATTTTTATAAATTTTTGAAAGAGATGCATTCTGGATTACTTTTCAAAGGTAGTATTTGTAAACGTTGATGATCTTTTTTTTTTTCTTTAAAGATTTATTTATTTTTATTGGAAAGGCAGATATACAGAGAGGAGGAGAGACAGAGAGGAAGATCTTCTGCCCAAGTGGCCACAACAGCCAGTGCTCTGCTAATCCAAAGCCAAGGTCCAGGAGCTCTTCCTGGTCTCCCATGCGGGTGCAGAATCCCAAAGCTTTGGGCCATCCTCGACTGCTTTCCCAGGCCACAAGCAGGGAGCTGGATGGGAAGTGGAGCGCCGGGATTAGAACCAGTGCCCATATGGGATCCCGGGGCGTTCAAGGCGAGGACTTTAACCACTATATTGTCGCGCCGGGCCCAAAAGTTGATGATCTTGAATTTTTGCATATATGTATACACACACACACACACACACACACACATGCACATAATACAAGCTCCCCTGTTGGGCTGCAGCTCCCACTGATGACAGTGAGTGTGGTTGTGGGCAGACCAGGCAGGGAATGGCTACAACACCTTAGGCATGCATGTGCCTGGGTCTGTTGATTCACTCTGCAACTGGCCGCAATGACTGGAACTGTGTCGATCCGAACTAGGAGCCTGGAGCCTCTTCCTGGTCTCCCACGCAGGTGCAGGGTCCAAGGTTTTGGGCTGTCCTTGACTGCTTTCCCAGGCCACAAGCAGGGAGCTGGGTGAGAACCGGTGCCCATATGGCATCCGTTTAGAAGCCTGGCACATGCAAGGCAGGCACTTTAGCCACTAGCTTGCCACATCAGGCCCTGCTTTTAAATTTTTAAATTTAATTTGCTTAGATATTCTAGATGTTAGGGTTGTGATAATTGCTTGAATGTCCATATGTATATGTACAAGGGCCTATGTATTGATTTTTTAAAATGGTTAATGGGTGGAGACTGGGTCTGATTATGGTGTTTAGGCAGTGAGCCAGTGAGAGGTGACTCCTGGGAGAGGATTGGTACGCAATTAAATTGGCCTACCTGTTCTTTGCTTCCTGTCTTCTTCCCTGTACTCAGACCTGTTGGCATGTTCCATCATACATTGCCTTCAGTAGACTCCGGGCTGGTGGGATTGCCCCATCTTAGGCTGTGAGCCTTAGAAATTGTGAGCCAAAATAAGCTTCCCTTCTTCTTAAGTAGCTTCCTTTAAGTATTTTAATGAGAAGCCGAGTTACATACCAGATATTGTTATCATTTCTAAGTGACTAAAGTTCTGTCTCCTCCTTCCCAGTGTATTTTTTTTAGTTTATTTTCTTCCGGGATTTGTGACATCTAGTCCTTTCAAGAAAGTATTGAATGAGAATAATGACCATGAATCTCCCTAGTTTGGGTCTGTCTTTTCTTTTCTTTTTTTTTTTAAGATTTATTTATTTTTATTGGAAAGGCAGATACACAGAGAGGAGAGACAGAGAGGAAGATTTTCCATCCGATGATTCACTCCCCAAGCAGCTGCAACGGCTGGAGCTGAGCCAATCCGAAGCAGGGAGCCAAGAGCTCTTCCAGGTCTCCTACGTGGGTGCATGGTCCCAAAGCTTTGGGCCGTCTTCGACTGCTTTCCCAGGTCTCAAGCAGGGAGCTGGATGGGAAGTGGAGCTGCCGGGATTAGAACTGGCGCCCATATGGGATCCTGGCACATTCAAGGCAAGGACTTTTAGCCTCTAGGCCACAGTGCCAGGCCCTGTTTTGTCTTTAAAAGGGATTTTTTAATGCTTCATTGTCTTGTGGTTTGAGAAATTACTCCCCAAACCCTTGCCCTTCCAGAGGAGTAAATATATCTATTTAAAATTTTTCTCTACAAAGTTGATCTTAAACTCCCTGTTGTGCTCTCCCATTGTTTATTTTTAATTAAAAATATTTACTTAGTTGGAATGCAGAGTTAAACAGAGAGGGAAACGGAGAGGCAGAGAGAGAGCTTCCATCTGCTGGTTCACTCCCCAAATTGCTGCACCAGCTGGAGCTGCATCAGCCAGGCGGGAGGCCTGGAACTCCATCCAGGTCTCCCACATGGGTGTTCGGGGCCCAGGTGCTTGAATCACTTTGTACTGCTGGGAACTGAATCTGAAGTGGAGTAGGCAGGATTTGGATTGGAACTCACAGGGGATATAGGCCCTGTACCACAGTACCACCGTCTTGATTATATAAATAGTCTAAATTGAAAAGTATTTCCTATATTCTTTTCCATACAGCAACTTGAAGACACAGAGTTTAAATAATAAGAGAAAATGTGTACATTGAAATCTTTAACTTCTGCCTATTGTTAAACTTCAGCATTATTTGGTAACTTTGGTAGGTGGTGGAAAGTTTTGTTAGAATGCGAATATGTTCATTGTACATAGGCAAGTGTTCCATTGGTGGGAGAAAACCAGCCAATAGCTGGTGGGCATCCTGGGCCTGGTTAATGGCCAAATATATGTTAATTGTACCAGTATGCCACATAGTTGCTTATTCTTGTTTTCTAAGTGGCTGAGTGGACCACTGCAGGTAAACAAGGAGGCTGAAACGGGGTGGTTTGGACGAAGGAAACCGAAGGAGCTTTCTGGGTCAGACCAATGCACCCACTCATGTGGGAGACCTGAGCTGCGCTAGTTAGCATCAACCACTGTCCACCAGAGCACTGTCCACCAGAGCCTGGCAGGGCTGGATCATAATACCTGCCAGTGAGTCTTAGGGAAGGGGATAGACCAGGTTAGGCTGGACATGACACTAATTGGCACGTGAAAGAACTGGTCTGGGACAGAATCTGGGGGATTTGTGGACTCCCCCTGTGGGACTGCAGTACCTCCTGGTTTGTTTGAGAGCTGGGAGTGGTGATAGACTGAACTAAATGTGACCGTGGAAACCACCAACATTCATGGGAACTGGAGTTGGGAGCAGGCCAGGCTGGTCCAGGCTGCAGCACCTGTGGGTACACCCAAGAATTGGGTGTGGGGTGGGATGGGCTGCAACATCCACCAGTACACACAAGGGCCGACACTGAGGAGTGGACCTTGTTGGCTAGGGGACTGTATGTGCTGGCACGTGTGATATCTGGGTCTAGGAGTGGGCCTGGTGAGGGAACTTGGGGAACTCCTCTACTGGGCTGTAGATCCTGTTGGTGAGCACGAGAGTCAGGGTTGGATGTTACCCAGGCCAGGGGTCTGTTCCACCTGTCAGCAGATTTGTGCACCTGCTTTGAGAGCAGCCTGAGCAGAGCCAGGCCACACCATAACATACTGGCATGGGCAGGAGCCAGGATGGGTTGTGGGCCATGCTGGACTAGGTATAACTACCAATTTGCATGAAAATCAGGGATGGGGACAGGCTGGGCAAGGCTAGGCTATAGCACCCACCAGTGAGAGTTGGAACCTAGGGTGGGTCAGGCCAGGTTGCAGCATCCAATGGCAAGGGCCAAGATGGAGGGTAGGTCATGCCAGGCTGGGTCAGAGCAACCATCAGTACATGCAATATCTGTGACTGGGAGTGGGTGTGGTAGAGGAGCTAAGGGGACACTCCTGCTGGACTGTGGTTCCTGCTGGTGAGTGCAAGGGCCAGGAGTTTCGGCACCAGTTGTCGTGCCCACGTTTCTTATCGTCCGGCGATAAGAGGCAGACGCGAGTGAAGTCTTCTGCGGTAATCTTTATTGCGCGCACCAAGATGAGGAGGAAAGGCTCCGACCCCGGCAGGCTGTCTGCTCTTATGTGCTGACTGGCCCCGCCTCCGCTGATGATAGGTCGGCGTCATGATTACGCAGGGTCCTGGGCGACTGGATTCATCAGTCCCAGTGTTCATGCGCCGGCCACGCCTCAGCTCACTGCGCAGTACCGCGAAAGCTACGTAACTCTCCACCAGGAACCAAGGTGTGGCTTTTCCGGCCGGCGCCATTTTGGGTACGGCATGTGGCCAGTACATACAGATGCGGCTGGCAACAAATGATATCTGTTTACTGGTTCATTCCCTAAGTGCCTGCAGTGGCTAGGCTGAAACCAATAACCCAGAAACTCTGTCAGGGTTTCCCTGTGTGGCTGTCATGGACTCAGGTGCTTGGGCCTGCAGCTGCTGTCATCCCCAAATGCGATGGCAGGAAGGTGGATGAGAAACAAAGGAAGGGCTCACGAGTATTTCAGCATGGGTTGTGAGCATCCCTAATGGAGGCATAATTGCTGCCCACTCCTGGTTTATATACTTTATTGTCTTGAATATTCTGAATAGTGGTCAATTTGAGTATGATCTGGGAGGAGATCAAGTGAGCAAGCCAGAGCGAATGCTGTTGTCCACTGGTCCACCCTCAGCAAGTGCCTACAGAGCTGGGAACTAAATCTAGCTTTCCCTCATGGGTGATGGGTCCCAACTGCTTGATTCATCATGGCTGCCACCCTGTAGCCACATTAACAGGCAGCTGTGAAGTCAAGAGTCAGGGATTGAACCCAAACTGCAGTGTGGGTTGGGCACATCCTAATAGCACCGTTACCACTAAGTTAACTCTTAACATCCTTGGCTCTGAGTCAGTTTTTAATGTCCTTTCTTGGTCTGTGGCTTTGGAGGGGAAACTTGTGAGTTCATTTAGCTGTTTCTGTTTCCCAGCTGTGTAGCCTGTGGAGCTTGGGAGAGCTTCAGAAGCATGCTGTCTCACAGGACCCAGGGAAGATGTTCAGGGGTGAACAGAAAGGTGTGATCTAACGAGAGCTAATTTGAACTTGGTTTTTCAAAACCTTACCCATTGATTGTATATTGAAATGGTAAAGTTAGCATATGGTAAGATAGATTGAAGTCATAAAATTAATTTATCGGAGTTTGGAACTAGTACTGCAGTGAAAAATTTAGCATTAAGCATCTTGAAATAATTTGTAAAATTAAAAATTACTTTCAACACTGGTAGGAAATATTTTTATTCATCATGCATTCCTACCCAATGATGGCTTACTATTAGTTAGAGTTGTCCTTAGTAAGAAAGGAAGAGCTGAGGAGTTTTTTCAGTTTACTTACTGCTTTTCAACTCCTCATTTCCAGCAGATGGTAGGAGGTTTTTTTTTTTTTTTTTTTCACTCTCCCCCTTTTATATTTAGGAGATTAGCAAGTGCTTTTGGAACAGATAGTAGTATTTTGGCATTTGTTTTAGTTAAGACTTTTGGAATCTCTCACCCAGAGCGTCTTGACAGAAAATGGGCTCCTTCTGCAATGAGATGATAAAGAGCTGCTCCTGTCAGATGATTCTGGGGAGATGGCAGGAGCTGTTTCTAGACATATGCCATGACATTTAAGGAAATTATGTAATCATTTTCTGCCCTCCCTCTCCCAAAGTTCAGGAAGTTTGGGAAGTAAAAGTTCCTTCTGGAGAGTCAGCTCTGGGCTTGCACCTCTGGGCTTGCGTTTGCTCTCTCTTTGGCCTTGGGTAGCCCACTCACCTTCTCGGTGGCTCAGGTGTTTTCTTCTGCAACTTGTGGATCATACCTGTTCCCACAGAATTTTTGTGAAGATTAAAAGAATGTGAAAGCTCTTTTTAAGGTTACTAGTAATACACAAATGTAAAATTTTGTGCTAGGATATGTCCACTTATTTTTTTCCATTAGGAACAAATATAACCGCTTCTCGGCCTTTTGGCTAAGATCAAGTGTAGGAACAAATATATTTTAAGTTTTTATAACTTTGTTCTTTGAAATTAGTGGTTGGTTATCAGAGATCACAATTTTTTTTCAGTAATTTCTAGGAATGTTCTCAGGTTTGCTATTTTAGAACTTGGGAAACTTAGACATTAATGGAATATAGACAAGACTGTTGTCATCTAAATATGTGTTGATGACTTTGTGCTTTTAGGTATACCAAGCTTGGCTACGCAGGCAACACTGAGCCCCAGTTCATTATTCCTTCATGTAAGTAAAGCTTCACCCTTGCGTTTCTAAAGGGTTGTGTTTCTCACGATTGTTCTAAGCATTCTGTTTCTCAAGTGTATTAATTAATGCTTACCATCTTCCTTTAGAAGTTTGTTCTGCCTATTGGGAGATAGTATTTATTTTTACTCTGAGGGTAGATTTTATATATACCCACTCTACCACCCTCCCCTAACTTCTAACTCTAATTCCTTTCTTAAATAGCCGTTTATAGCTGACATTGAACTTTCAGCTTAGTTGGTTAATGAGGACTTTACTTTTGGTCCTACATATCTGAACAGATCTGTTTCCTTAAGACTAACTTATAATTTTAAAGTACAGTGCTATTGGATAAGCATTTTCATGGACTGAAATTGTGTTGTACTAGTTACTCTATGGGAAGAATTGTGTGTGTGTATAAATGACAGGGTTCAGAACTGTTTTTATTTTGTTCAGAAGTTTTCTGCTTTTGTTTAATTTCTAATCAGTAGGCTTTAAAATGGTGTGCTTGCGTTTTGGTGGAAACTAATCCTACTGTCCTCTGTTTCCCAGAGGCGTTTCCCCAAGGTGGATCAGCTTTTTTATATAGTGGAACTCTTCTCAGAAACTAAATGCTAGCTAATTATTTGGTATCAGTTTGACTAAGAGTAAGGTGTGTAAGAGTGAAGTGAGTGACTGCTGTGCCATGGTGAATTAAGATGCTACCTATGATGCTGCACTGGGTCAAGACCCGGAAGCTCCACTTCCCATCAGTCTCCCTGCTTGTGGCCTGGGAAAGCAGTGAAGGACGGCTCAAGTCCTTGGGAACTCTGGAAGAAGCTCCTGGCTTCAAATCGGCTCAGCTCCAGTTGTTGGGCAAATTGGGCAGTGAGCCAATGTATGGAATATCCTTTTTTCTCTGTCCTTTTGTTGTAAATCTGCCTTTCAAATAAAAATAAAATAAATATTTAAGAAGAAAGCCCAAAGGGAAGAAATTTGGTTAATATCTATTTAAAGGATGGCAGATGTCTTATCTAATAAGTGCTAGAAACTGTATTCCAGCTTCCTTGTCTTATCTCATTCTACTTTCTTGCTTCCTGGGTAACTGACCCTCAATTCCATTTTCTAAATCTAAACACTTTGATGCTCTGAATGAGTTGTTCTAATGACAGATGTGAGTGGTCTGCTGTGTATTCATTTGATATTCATAAATTAGAATATTTGTCTGCAGGGCTCTCAGAGCAGAACACATAGGATTGGCTGCATCACAGAAATTTATTTTATCTCCTTTTGTTTTTTTCAGGGCTATATATTTGTTTGAAAGGCAGAGTCACACACACACACACACACACACACACACAGGGCTGTAAAGAGAAAAGAGAGACACACGGAGAGGCCAGGGTCAAGAGCTAGGAACACATCAGAAGCACCAAGTGGCCGCGACTAGATCCCAGGGACTCATGAGAGATGGCAGTGCCCCGTGAGGTAGCTGAGCCCACCTACTGCACCACAGTCAGTGCCCCGGCGTTTCTGGAGGCTTGAAGTCAGAATTCAAGGTGCCGGGAGAGTTTCTGGGTGAGTTTGCAGTGGGCCACGGCCTGGTCCTGCTCGCATGGCTTCTCCGTAAGGGCGCGGTGGGATGAGGGAGAGGACTGTTCATTTCTTCCTCCTCTTTCAGGGCCACCACTATCAAACTAGGACCCCCCCCCCCCATGATCCCGTGTAACCTTAACTACCTCCCTAAACATCCTATCTCCAAATGCAGTCACTTTAGGGGTTAGAATTTCAACATAGGAATTTTGTGGGAATGTGATCTAGGCCATAACATTTGGCATTCTGTAGGATGAATCAAGTCTTTTGTAAATCTATTAATGTGAGCACCCTAGAACTTGATCGTTTCATGTTGAGTTGATAAATTAGACCTTCTGCCTTTCAGACCTGAAGATCAGAATCTAACCTTCTGAAGTGTAACAATTAGAAATGACTGACCTTGCACCTTTTGCTTTAACATGCTGGCATTTATAACTGTCAGTGGCATTTAGTTCGGTGCCTGTTGAACCTGTCATCACCGATAGAGAGGGGTGTTAAATATAGTTATTAGCAGGATTTCGTTCACTGTCAGAAGGAAGGAAAACTCACAGTGGCACTGTCAGAACCTTAGCAATCATGGAAGCTGAAAAGATGATGAAAACGTCAGAGCGGTGGGAGTAAAGAGTTACACTGCTCACTGAATTTGGTGCACAGTTTGTGAGGCTCCCGGAAGTAAGGCTTACCTGGAGGTAATGCTAGAAGGTGTTTGGGCAGAAGTGAAGGCATTGGGATAGAGTGTCTTGGTTTCCTTTGGGTAACCTACTACTTTTCTTGGCACTGGAAATAAGAGTGTTTTTCTGGTTTTGGAAAACCCAGCACAAGACAAAGTTACGGACATAGAAGCTGAAGTTGCAGATCCAAAGCCAGGGACCAGGAGCTTCTTTCTGGTCTCCCATGTGAGTGCAGGGTCCCCAGGCTTTTGGGTCATCCTCCAGTGGCTTCCCAAGCCAGTAACAAAGAGCTGGATCAAAAGAAGAGCTTTCAGGGCTTGAACTGGTATCCATATGGGATGCTGATGCCAAAGGCAGAGTGTTAGTTTGCCATGTCACAGTGCTGGACCCAAGGTTATATACTTACGTTTTCAGAATAAAAAAAAAAAATGAGACGCAGAGAGGGAGAGACAAGAGAGATATCAGGTAGCTGGAATTTGCATTTGGTGATTTACTTTTTAGATGCTAGCAATGACTAGGATGAAGCCAGGTCGCTCCGAGGCCAGGACCTAGGAATACTATCTAGGTATCCTGCATGGGTGACCGGTACCCATTTCCTTGAGCCATCATTCCCATCTCCCAGGGTCTGCATTGTTGGAAATCTGTAGTTAGGAGTCAAAGCATTCCCTCATCTTAGCTGCTCGTTAAATACTGCTCCTTTCTATAAGACAATGTAACTTCTGCTTTTGCAGAATGGGAATGTTCAACAATTTCTAAGGGCCTCTTAGAGGGACCTGGCTCTTGGAACTAGAGAAGCACCAGGACCTATCCCAAGTTTTGCCTATGCCTGGGCTGTTGAGACTGAAGAATTTCTTTGATTGAAGAGTTTTTCCCACCTTTTTTGTTACTTATTTATTTAGATTAAACAAGTTAAATTGCTTAAAATAAATTAATTAATCAAATCAGATATGTTAAATTAAATTGGTTGGAGACTCTTGGGAGTCAGAGGAATGTATGGTGTGCTGACCGCATCAGTAGAAAAGGATGTATCAGAAAGGATCAGGACATTTGAGATAGGGGGCTCCGCTTCTGATCCAGCTGCCTACTAATGCTCCTGGGAAGGGAGCACATGGTCAGGTCTCTTGGTCCGTGCCATCCACATGGGACACTTGGGGAGTGTTCCTGGCTTTGGCCTTCAGTGAATCAGTGAGTTGGAGAGATCTGTCTCTCCCGCTCTTGTTCTGTCACTTTGCCTTTAAAATAACTAGATGAATAAAATTTAGGAAAAGTAATGTCTATTTTGGTACACATTATCTTAGAACTCATTCATAGTTCTTACGTAATCTACATTCCCCATAAACTTTTTGATGGCTCTCCCACCCATATTATACAGATTAATTCTGACTCAGCATCACTCCCTCAAGATCCGTCTCAGTTGTTGCATATATCAATATCATGTTCTGTTGCTTAGTGGTATTTATGCTATTGAGGGACATTTTGGTTGTTTCTGGCTTTTAGCCTTATAAATCTGCTATGAACAAGTTTGTGTAGGTTTCTGTGTAGACCTGTTTTTATGTTTCTGGGATAAGCATTGAGTAGTGCAGCTGTGGTTGTATGGCAAGCTATGTTAGTTCTTCAGAGAATTTTCCATTGTGGCTGGACAGTTTTGTATTCCCACAAATCTAGTTTTGCTGCATCCTTTCCAGCATTTAAGATTGTTATGTATATTTTTAATTCTAGCTGTTTAAGCAGTTATGTAGTCATTTTTTATCATGGTCTGTATTTTCGTTTCCCAGTGGCTAGTGATGCCAAACATTTTTTTATATGCTTATTTCCCATCTATATATCCTTTCTCATGAAATATCTTCTTATATCTTTTGTCATTTTATAATTTGATTGTTTATGTATTTACTGTCGAGTTCCAAAAATACTGTAAATGAGGATGAGGGCTGATCCTGTGGTGTCTTGTATTGCCAGCATCCCATACAGGTGCTGATTTGAGTCCTGGCTGCTCCACTTAGAATCCAGCGCCCTGCTAATGTGCCTCAGAATACAGTGGAGGATGGCCCAGTGCTCAGACTCCTGCGTTCACACAGGAGACTTGGCAGAAGCTCCTGCTTCCTGGCTTCAGAACAGTGCAGCTCCAGCCATTGTAGCCATTTGGGAAATTAATTGGCCAACAGATGATTTCTTTGTCTCTTTCTTTCTTTGTAACTCTGCCTTTCAAATAAATAAATCTTTTAAAAGGTTGCTTTAAAAATATACTAGATATGAACTTCTTTGTCTGATAGGTATTTTGTAATAACTCCTCTAAGTCTGTGGCTTGTTATTTTCTCTTCATTGGGTCTTTCTCCACCATGTATAAGATTTGTGTAAGATTTGATAAATCAGTTTTTCAAAAATATTTGAGAGTGAGAGAGAGTGAGTCAGTGAGATCTGTGAGCTGCTGGTTTACTCCCATATGGCCTCAGCAGTCAGGGCTGGGCCAGGCTGACCCCAGGAGCCAGCATCTTTATCCTGGGCCCCCATGTGATTGGCAGGAACCCAGGCACCTGGACCATCTTCCAGCGCTCTCCCAGGTGCATTAGCAGCGAGCTGGTTCAGAAGTAGAGAACAGCCAAGATGTGGGATGTTGGCTTCACAGGTAGTAGCTTAACCTACTGCGTCACAACACTGACCTACTATTCTTTTTCAGAAAAGTTTATTTTCATATGCTTGAGAGGCAAAGAAGGAGAGGGAAAAGAGAGATTAATATCTTCAGATCTTCCATCTACTGGTTCACTCCTCGAATACTTGCAATGGTCAGGAGGGCTGGACTGCGTTGAAATTAGGATCCAAGAACTCCATCTGGGTTTGCCAAGTGGGTGACAATGGCCGCCTCGCCTTCTCAAGGGCATTAGCAGGAAACTAGATGGGAAGCAGAATAGGTGGGGTTTGAACCTGTGCTCCCATGTGGGATGCCAGCACAATAAGATGAAGCTTGACCTGCTTCACTCAGTGCCTGCCTAGAATAGATTATTGATTTGAAACTTTTCTTCTTTTCCAAGGTAAGCATTTTGTGTCAAAATTCTAGCTCTTGCCACTGCTTCAGCTGTGTTTTACACATTTTGGTATTTTTTCATTTTTTCCTGTTTTTGTAATGTATAGGTTCTCTGAGATTTCCTCTTTGACTGATGAATCATTTAGAACTGTGATGTTTAGTTTCCAAGGGCTTGGGAATTTTATATTTCTGTTGCTGATTTCTGAGTAACACTGTAATTCCGAGAATATAATCTGAGGTTTGTTTATGATCCTGGATAAAGTTTATTATTGGTGTAAGTTCCAGGGCACTTGAAAATAATGCATATTGTGCTTTTTTTTTTTTTCTTTTTGGGGGTTAGGATGTTCTAAGTAAATAATCCATTATGTTGGTGGTATCATTGAGTTCTCGGGAAGCAGGGCTCTTTTCTGCTTACATGCTGTGTGACTCGTTCAGAGAGCAGCGTTGGAGGTGTGGGAGGCTGATCGTGGAATGCAGGGCTGTCCAGGGTCTGTTTCTCCTTCCAGTGTAGCTGAGTCTTCTTGATGGGTTGACATGAAATAGCATCACTGTCTTCCAGAAAATTTTCTTTCTTTGCTTTAGGGTCTACTTTAAGAGTATAAGAGCTGTTCATTTCTCCTTCCATCTTTTTATTCTCAACCTCTGCATATTTTGAATTTGAAGAAAGATTCTTATATACTATATATATATATAGTATATATATATATATATATATATATGAAAGTCAGATATACAGAGAGGAGGAGAGACAGAGAGAAGATCTTCTGTCCAGTGATTCACTCCACAAGTGGCTGCAACGGTCAGTGCTTAGCCAATGCGAAGCCAGAAGCCAGGAGCTTCTGGGTCTCTCACATGGGTGCAGGATTCCAATGCTCTGGGCCGTCCTTGACTGCCTTCCCAGGCCACAAGTAGGGAGCTGAATGGGAAGTGGGGCTTACAAATCGGATTAGAACTGGCGCCCATATGGGATCCTGGCATGTTCAAAGAGAGGCTTTTAGCCTCTAGGCTACCGTGCTGGGCCCCTACAGCAGATATTTTTATATCTGCCAGTGCATATATCTTTAAAAAAAAAGTTTATTTTTGTTGGAAAGGCAGATACACAGAGAGAAGGAGAGATAGTGGAAAATATCTCTGTTGGCTAACTCCCCAATTGGCTGCAACAGTTGGAGCTGAGCTGATGCAAAGCCAGGAGCCAGGAACTTCCTCTGGCTCTCCCACACAGGTACAGGCTCCCAAGGCTTTGGACTGTCCTCTACTGGTTTCCCAGGCCACAAGCAGGGAGCTGGATGGGAATTGTAGCAGCCAGGACATAAACTGGCGCCCATATGGGATCCCAGTGAATGCAAGGGGAGGATTTAGTCACTAGGCTACTGCACAAGGCCCTGTCCATATCTTTTAATTGGCTTATTCAGAACATTTGCGTTTATTCTATTTATTGATTATTGTTTTTTTCTGTTCATTATTGCTTCTCATTTGTCCTAGTTGCTAGGGTCTTTTGAGCAATTTTTAAAAATGTCCTGTTGCTTCTCCCTCCTTCTCTCCCCCTTTTTCTCTCTTTCTTTCTCTTTTTTCTATTTTGCCATGCCTTTCAAACAAATGACAGTAAATAAACATTCAATAATAAAATTGGTATGCTGGTAACAAACTTTGTTATGTATAATCTGAACATGTGCTGTTTTGTGCTTCATTCTAGAGGGATATTTTTGCTGAATATAAAATTTGAAGTTTGCGGTTTCTTTAACACTTGAAGTATTTTGTGTCACTTCTCTTTGGGTTACATGTGTTCAAGTGGGAACTTTGCTAGAAGCTTTCGGAAGTTTTTCTTGTCTTTAATTTTTTTCTTGTTGTCTTGGCAGTTTAATTCTAGATTCATGCATACTTCAGCATAATTTTTCCCAGAGGACAGAATCTGTTTCACCTGTACTGGTACACATTTTATGAGGGTTTTTGAGGTCTGTTGCAAGCCATGTTATGCATTGTATGTCTGGTCAGTTTTCAGAGATAAACTTTATTTATTTCTGTGGATTGCCTTAGCCAGTTATGGCCTGCCGGACTATAGCCCGATCCCAGCCCCAGTGCTGCAGAGTACTCTTCACTCTGGTCCGGGCTGTCTCCAGGCTCCGAGCCTAGCACTTCCACAACACTGCTGCTTCCTTAAGTCCTGGAGATTTGTGCTACCTTTTTTTGTTTTCTTTTTTAAGATTTATTTTTATTAGGAAAGGTACATTTTACAGAGAGAACGAGAGATAGAGAGAAGGACAGACAGAAAGATCTTCCATCTGCTGGTTCACTCCCAAAATAGCTGGCCACAATTGCCAAAACTGAGCTGATGTAAAGCCAGAAGCCAGGAGCCTGCTCTGGGTCTCCCATGTGGGTGCAGGGTCCCAAGGCTTTGGACAATCCTCGTCTGCTTTCCCAGGCTATAAGCAGGAAGCTGAATTGGAAGTGGAGCAGCTGGGACAAGAACTGGTGCCCATATGGGATGCTGGGTCTTGGAGGTAGAGGATTAGCTGGTTGAGCCATCATACTGGCCCAAAATTGAAAGTTTCAGAGTGATTTTGCTCCTGTGCCTTTTCCTTTTCTCCCTTATTTTAAGATGCCTTTCTTAGAAAAAGGTTTCAATTCACTTTTATGTTATTCTTCATTTGTAAATAGATGTGGGGTTTCAGGCAATCCACTTTTTTCAAAAGAGACTTACTTGTTTTGACTTGAAAGTGGGAGTTACAGGGAGGGAGAGAAGGAAGGAGGGGTGGAGACAGAGAGGGATAGATTTCATTTGCTGGATCATTCCCCAAATGGTTGAATGGCCAAAGCTGGGCCAGTCTGAGGCCAGGAGCTTCCTCCAGGTCTCCCACGTGGGTGCAAGGGCCCAAGAACACGAACCATTCTCCACTACTTTTCCAGGCCCTGTGGGTAGCTGGATCAGAAGTGGAGCAGCTGGCACATGATGTGGTACTAGTGTGGTTGCTGGCACAGCAGGCAGAGGGTTAGCTTGCTATGCCACCATGCCAGCCCAGGGAATCTACTTTTAGAGATAATTGCATTTACTTACTGATTTTCTGAAACTATTTTAAAGGCAGATTTGTAGCTTGTCCTTTCCTGAGAGCTTTCAATTTGGATATAATATGCTGAGGGTAAATGAATTTGAGATGTAACAGGATAGTGCTTTGGCTTACAAACAATGTTAGCTTTTAATTTTACTCTACCTTTCTTTTTCATAGTTGTAAAGCCAGTGTGTTTAGTGAAAGGAAGCATAAATCATCTATATTCTTTTTTCTATGTTGAAGATTTATTTACTTCAAAGGCAGAGATATAGAGAGACAGAAACAGAAAGACCTTCCATCTGCTGGTTCATTCCCCAGATGGTTCATTCGCTCACTTCAGATCCCCCACATGGGTGCAGGGGCCCCAAGGACGTGGGCCATCCTCTGCTGCTCTACCAGGTGCATAGGCAGGGAGTTGGATCCAAAGTGGAACATTGAGGACTTGAAGCAGCACTCATGGAATGCTGGTATCATAGATGGCCCCGCCACACCAGTCCCAAATCACCTGTAATTATGTCGCCAAGGCCTAACCTGTGTTAAGTCCTTGGGCTAGCATCATATGAATTCATATTAAGTATGTATACAGCTCTGCAAATTTGTTATTTTGAAGTGATTCTGTGCATTGTAGGGTACTTCAAAAAGTTTTTGGAAAAGTAGAATTAGAGATGCCTTTATGCAAAAGTATTCTAAAATCCATGCATAGTTTTCCTTTATTAATTGTTTTTTTAAAACACAGATTTGTTTATTTGAAAGACAGAATTAGAGGGACACACACACACACACACAATTGGCTGTCCACTGGTTCACTCCCCAAATGGCTGCAACCGCTGGAACTCGTTAATGCTGAAGCCTGGAATCAGGAGCCTCTTGTAGGTCTCAGCTGTGGGTGCAGGGACCCATCTGCTGCTTTTCCAGGCATATGGGTAGGGAGCTGGATCAGAAGTAGAGCAGCCAGGACTCCAGTTGATGTCCTTTTGGGATACTGCAAATCGTGGTTTCACCTGCAGGGTCACACTGCTGGCTTCTCCATGAACTTTTTGAAAACTTGCATTATTTTTTTAATTGCATTTAATTTTATAACAGCGTTTCATAAGCTCTGATGTTCCCCCTTCTCCTCTCTATGCCCTCCCCCCATGGTGGATTGCTCCACGTTATTGCAGTATTACAGTTCAAATTTAGTCTTGCTTTTTTCAATGCAAGCATGTGCCTTGCATAGTGTCCAGTATCTTATTGCCCAGCTGAATTCAACAGTTTCTTGAGGAGACCAAATCTGATCTGGAGACACAGCTGGCAGATTGTCAGTCCAACCAATTAAATGCCATAACATAACATCAACAACCGTTTCCAACATTATGGGGTTAATGAACAATGTAATACTACATTTCATAGGTACCCTTTTACAAACTGACAGCATTCAACTTAAATTAAGGCAAACATGTGGTATCTGACCTTTTGGGATTGACTCATTTCCCTAAGCATGATGGTTTCCAGTTGGGCCCATTTGTCCACAAAGAACTGCATTTCGTTTTTTTTTTAATAGCTGGGTAGTATTCCATGGAGTAAATAAACCATAGCTTTCTTATCTAGTCTTCTGTTGATGGGTATTTCAGTTGCTTCCAAGTTTTTGCAATTATTGATTGTGCTGCTATGAACATGGGAGTGCATGTAGGTGTGTTGTATAACAGGTGTTTTGAATATATTCCTAGGAGTGCTATTGCTGGATTGTATGGTATGCAGATTTTCAGTTGTTTGAGTATCTTCCATACTGATTTCCATAGAGGCTGCACCAACCTGCAGCCCCAACAGCAATGGAGAAAACTTGCATTATTAGTCTGGAAGGCTACTTCTTAGCTTTTTAAAAAAGATATTGTAGGATTTATTTATTAATCTCTGACTTAGATGATTTGGTATCATTTATTGGCTACTACTATGCATCATGTTCTCTGCTAAATGCCTGGTATACTTTCATTTTCATGTCCCTTTTGGGGAGGTGGCATTACACCTGTTACAGAGGTGAGAATACTGGGCCTCAGCATCGGCTTTCCTTTGGTCAGCTAGCTTGTACTAAATCTGAGGATTATGTAGCCAGGCATGGTAACAGGGAGGTGGATCACAAGTCCAGCAGGTCAGGGTTCTAACTGTCACTCATGGGGTGCTGGCATTGCAGGTGGTGCCTTAATGTGCTGTGCTGCACTACTTGCATCTAGAATATTAAGCATTTCTCTGATGCCTTATACTCAGTGAACTGCTTAAATGCAGATCTCCACTCTTCTAGATCAGGTGCCGGAGTTGTTTAAGCCTGCACTTTGGTAAATTGGAAATAAAGAACTTAAGCTTCCCTTAAACTTTTGTGAGGATTATTTGAAACAATGTGCAAAAGGAAACGCTAAGACTTCAGAGATACAAAGGATCGACCCTAATTCGAGGCCCACCCTAAACAGAGGCCCACCCTAATCCGAGGCCCACCCTAATCCGAGGCCCACCCTAATCATAGGCCCACCGTAATCAGAGGCCACGTGGGCATGCATCCCTCTCAGCCATATAGACAGTATTACAAATAAAAGAAAAATGCAAAGGATCTTCAGAAAGTCTGTGGAAAATGGCTACTATTGATTATGCACTGACTTCAAAGTTAGTTGCACCAAAATAAACTTATGTTTTATTTCTCTGAATTTTTGAAATACTCTCATATAAGCTATTCATTTTTTTTTTGACGTGCGTGCCTATGACTAGAGAAACAGTATAAGATTTACCATATCTGACCCTAAGAAGGCTGTAGTCTAATTAATAGATTATAAACATGTATAATTCATCCTGAAAAATGCCTTACTGGAAATATGGAAAGGCCTATGAAGCATCATAGACATGGTCCAGACTCCAGACTGTCAAGGCATGTCTCGGGGGAAGCATGTGCTGCCCTGAGGGTGGGTCATAGTTTATGGGAGCTCAGACTGTGATGAGGGTGGGAGTGGGAATCTGGATGGAGAATCCAGTCTTTGTGAGACTTACTTTGCTTCATCAGATGCTAAATGCTAGAGCCAAATTTTATGTGGTTGTTTATAATTAAGTATACTCTCATATTAAGGTAATGTTTCATAAAGCCATTTACATGTTAGATTGTTCTGTTGTACAGCTTACTGTACTTCACTGTTACACCAGTTAGTAGTCTAGCTTTCCTTTTAATGGGAAATCACAACTTTCTTGTTTTTACTATAACGAGATTAAATTTGTATTTTTAAGCTGTTTGATGTTGTTGTAATGACATAAGAGCATATAGGCATTCCTTTTTGCTTTAGTCTCCTCTTTAATAGCACCCCTTTCCATACTGTATATTAAAGTTAGAACTTATATAGTCCATGAATACTCATTATTTTCTTAAGAGATTTTTTTTTTAGGTGAAATTGAGAAGAGTAGTAATATAGGTTATGTCAACATTAAAAGCAGGTCCATAAATTGCTTTGTACCATAATAATTCTGGCATTTAATAACTTATTCCGGTGTTATTTTATGTGCTCAGCAGCCATGTCTTTTCTGTGAATACTATTTTGACTCCAGATAAAACCCTGACATTATAATCTACATATATATGTATATATATACATATATGTATATGTATATATATACATATATATACACGGGGATTATATTATCATGAGTTTTGGTCAATCAGATAAATGTGAATAGTGATGGAAATCTTTGTGCTTTGTTTTGTTTTTGTTTTTGTTTTTTTAAGGTATTGCCATCAGGGAGTCAGCAAAGGTAGTCGACCAAGCCCAGAGGAGAGTGTTGAGGGGAGTTGATGACCTTGATTTTTTCATAGGGGATGAAGCCATTGATAAACCTACGTATGCTACAAAGGTAAACTCCTGCCAGGAATTTCTTCTTGCTGCAGAACCAGAAAGCGAGCGGTAGAATGGAAAATGCAAAGTGCTGCATCATTTGGAGGGGAGCTGGTCTATTGTCCAGGTGCCTACAGCGGTTGCAGTGGGGCCAGAGCCAGTCAGGAACTGGAATGCAGTTTGGTCTCTGGAGGTGGCAGGAACTCAGTTACTTGAGTCATTGCTCACCCCGCCTCCCAGGGTTTACTTTCACAGGAAGCTGAAGTCAGGAGCTGGAGCTGGGAATGGAACCCAGGTCACTCTGAGGTGGAACTTGGGTGCTTTAATGCCTAGTCTCAATTTCCATTCTCTGGGATATATCTTTATTATTAAAATTGATATGACGGTGGTAGTTTTTCGGGGTATGAGACAAGTATACGGCATAGTGGTTAAAAGGCCCTTGTGCTGTATCAGAGTGAGTTTGTTGGGCTGTAGCTCCTGACTACAGGACGTACTGCACATCCAGTGAAGGATCTAGGAGGCAGAAGGAAATGGCACACGTCACTGGATCCCTTGCTTGCCACTTACGTGGGAGACTTAGATTTGAGTTCTTGTTCCTGGCTTTGTTCGGAACCTGTTTTGGCTGTTGGGGTTTTGTTGGCATAAACTATCAGATGGGAGCTCTGCCTGCCTGCCTCTGCCTCTGTCGCTCTTCCTCTTGAGTAGGATAAATATAATAGGGGTATTTCTGAATGAAGGATCCAGTGAGTTAACAAATCCTTGGAATACAGGATTGACTCAGCAAACACACTTTTTTTTTTTTGATGATGAAAGGCATATTTACTCCTAGCAAAATCTGTTTTCCTGATTAACCTGTTAGATGTGGAAATTGGCCAAGGAATTAATTAAAACAAAATATCACCTAAACAGATATTTCTTCTGAAAAATAATT
Source organism: Ochotona curzoniae (assembly GCF_017591425.1). NCBI lineage: Eukaryota > Metazoa > Chordata > Mammalia > Lagomorpha > Ochotonidae > Ochotona > Ochotona curzoniae. Next base: position 19,074,784 of record NW_024467095.1, on the reverse strand, counting down.
AAAGCTCCACATCCTATTGTGGGGTATATGTGCTGTACTTTTCCGTTTGTCTCTCATTGATAAAGTGATTGCTTGTGCTTAGAAATGGGTAGAATAGAGTGCAAGCAGTTGAATAGATTAGTCATTGTTTTAAAGCACCTATTGTTTCTTTATCGGGGTCCACATGACTTGCCCTAGGAGACCTTCATTCTCTAGGAACACATAGTCTCTTCTGTACTGATGTTAAGCTGTTCTTACTGTCATGAAGTAAAGCCTGAACACATGTTGGTTTCTCTTCCGTCAGTGGCCAATACGACATGGGATCATTGAAGACTGGGATCTTATGGAAAGGTTCATGGAACAAGTAGTTTTTAAGTATCTTCGCGCTGAGCCTGAAGACCATTATTTCTTGATGGTGAGTAGTTGGAATTAAGAAATATATTCATACAGATTTCAAAATTGCTGATATTTTAAACTCATGATACTCTTTCCTTAGACAGTATTTAATTCCTTCTGAGATATTTGCTGCAGGGAAGTGTTTGGCGCAGTGGTTAAGATGCTGCTTGAGGCTCCGCATCCCATAATGGAGTGCCTAGATCCAGCTCCTTTCTGCACCAGGGAGGCAGTGCTTGGGTCCCTGTGGTCCATGTGGGAGACCTGCATTGCTTTCCTGGCTTCCTGCCTGGGTCTTGGCCAGTCCTGGTCACTGTGGGGCATTTGAGGAGTGAACCAGAGGATGGAATATTTCCAGCCATTTAGTGATGGGATTGGGGAGACAGCCTAGTGTGTGAACTTGACCTTTCTCTTGGTTTCTCTCAGGCTCCAGCATAGTTGCCAAAGTTCCTGCTTCACAGAGGGTTTTCCTTGCACATCACTTTCTACAGTTTTAGAAATCCTTTCTCCACAGCTTTCTAGCAGATTTTCTCCAAGTGCCATGGCTTAACCTGGGCAGGAATAGGTGGGATGGAATTGCCTTGACTGTTTCAGATGATCTAGAATCCCTCCCTGGGGCTGGGAGGGGGGTGGCTGATCACCTGGACTCTGGGAGGAGGGTAAGCTGTAAACAGGCCAGACACCAAGTGTGCTCTTAAATATCTTTACAGTAGTCAGATGGCTGTGATTATTGTGGCTTACAGTAGCACAGCAAAGTCAAAGTATTATCTGCTCCCTGCCCCACCATGGTTTAAAGTTAGTGGTGAGTAAAACTGGACTGTTTGGGACCATGAAAACCGTGCTTAATTGATCTCGTTGAAACAAAATGTTAGAGTAATAGGAAGAAACATCTCTTGTCTGTGAGATCTATTCTGATTTTCTACTCAACATTTCTTGCTTCCTTCCATGAGATATTCTTTTTAAGTTAAAATTAATTGCATGTACACAGTGCTTTACTGAAAGCATTCTCATGTAACAAGGGCTGCATTTTAAAACCCGCATAATTTCCCTTGTAAATGCATGATCAAATTGTCAGAGATTCACTTATTTCACTCTAATGTTAGACTGTGAAGTGTTATTTATATAATTAGCTGGTTCTGAAAATATGCTAACTGCAAGACTAATAAGTCAGTGGACAGTTACTACAACAAGCTCTTGAAGGTGTTCTGATGTTTTTTCTAGGCTATTTTTTCCACAATTAGGATGGCCATACATGGCCTTTATAGGTCACTCTATGTAACTTCTCTCCTGTTCGTCTAGAATGGTTTATGTAAAATAAAGGAGCCAAAAAACTGACAGTGTGTATGAGTAGCTTTTTCTTTATAGCCAAAACAAATCACAGATTCCCACCTGTCAGATTTGGCATTTTCCCATCTCAGGCATGTCACAGAACTACCTGTTGGATCGGGTTTTAGGACCAGGCCCCATGCCCAGCTGCTCCTTCCGTCTGCTGCAGCTTCCTGTGCCGGGAGTTCTTGTTCTATTTAAAGGGACAGCTGATCTTCAGGCCCATGGAATGATGCAGGCTGCTGGAACGTATAGCCTACAAAATATTTTTACGAAGAGAATTTTCTTTTTTAAAATATGTAACTGACACATAGAAGCTAGTAAAACACAGGCACTTCCTATAGAGGTGCTCAGTGTAAACATGGAAAAGTTCATTTGCTGAAAATGGGTATAGTTGATTTTCAAAAGTAATCCAGTTTATTATTACAAAATAAGAAATTTGGTATTCCATATGTTGTATTTTGGATTCTGTAAGTCAGTTCTTTGCATGATGTGCTGAGGAGTGATAGGATAGAATGGTAAATGTCCTTCTGGGTTATGTCCTGACTTGTCAGTTTCTGGAATAGGTAAGACTGAGTAAAAGAAAGTGAGTGGGAGACGCTTACTGAACTGAAGCGTCAGGGGGGCTTTAAGAGCCGCTCAGAGAACTGCCTGCAGAATGACCATGCGCTCATTAGCACCTAAGGTTTTCTAGGAGGCTCAAAGACTCAAATACTGGCAAATGAGAGCCACGCTCTTCAACACTGAATTGCTCAGAATTCAGAACGGAGTCATATACTTTATAGAGTTGTATTTTAAAGTGAACATTGAGTTATAACTTAAGAAGAGATTTTTTTTTCCAACTTTCTGAAAATTAATTGTGTGAGAACATTTAAGCAGCCCTTGCTAGCGACCAGCGACTAGCAGCAAGAACCAACTAGCGTAACTAGAGTCAAGTGAGTGGCTGGGGAAGGTGTTAGGCAGTCGTTGCAGGCTTCTATTTTAGAGAGAATAGAGAGGGGCAAGGCTGATACACACAGTCTTCATAATACTCTGGGGAGAGATGGTGAGTGCCTGAATAAGAAGAGCAGTAGATGCAAGGGGAGTTACAGCTTTTGTAGGATTCTTAAAATGGTGTCGAGTGAAAGTTGCAGTCATAACCACCGCGGGATTCTCTCCGGAAGGGTCCTTATTAGAGACTTAGACAGCAATTCTCAGGAAGTGTGAGAAAATGAATTCCCCTCCGAAAGTTGTATAACCGCGCTCCCACACTGGGTAGGGTTCCAAGCACATGGACCATCTTCAACTGCTTTCTTAGATGCATTAACATAGAACTAGATTAGAGACAGAATCGGGGCAGTGCTCCGGGATACAGGATACAGGATGCAGGTGTCAAAGGTGGCAGCTTAGCCTCAGTGCTGGCCCCCTTCTCTTTTTGTTTTAATGTTTTGTGTTTGTTGTCCTATGCTTGTGTGACTTTGCCTGGGATGTCCTCACTCATCCTGGCTCTGTTTCCACTGCCCTTTACACGACCTGCCAAGGGACTGTTCATTTTCAGAGTGTTTATGTGTTGTGGTCTCAGAGTTGGTGTTTTTTTTCTCCTTGTTCTTGTTTTGGGTGGATGATAGGAGCAGACACTTCCAGGGAGTTCTTCACTTTTACACCTTAAAGACCCATCACCAAATGTCTTTCATTAGTTACTCTAGTCATAAGTTGTGTAATATCCTAGCCAAAATGTGTTTCTTTAATTTTTATTGTGGTTCTAATGTAATTCATGAAATACTAAATATGGTCAATGTTTTCTTACAGACAGAACCTCCCCTGAACACTCCAGAAAACAGAGAATACCTTGCAGAAATTATGTTTGAATCATTCAATGTCCCAGGACTCTACATTGCAGTTCAGGTAAAAAGAGAAAAAAAAAAAAACCAAGTTATTTTTTGTGATTCTCAAATAACTTTAGCTGTGTTCCAAAACACCCTTGTCATGAGACAGTGGCGTGTCTATTTGCTTTTCTCACCCCCCCCCCCGGCCACTCCCGCTGCCCTGTGCTCAGGTGTGAACAGAATCAGAGCTGGGAACGGGTCCGTTGACTCGCACGTCCGTATTTGTGTGACGTCCGTATTATGTCTAACTTACTTCTTTCCAAGTGAAAGGATAGATCCAGCTGTGGTTCTGTGTCTGGCTTCTTTTGTTTACTGTAGAGTCCGTTGAAAATAAAAATGGATAAATATCTTTACAAAGTTTCTCCTTCTTAGTCCCACTGTACTTTTTGTTTCTAAGATATCCTGTGGTTCCATGAGCTTGGAAAAACTGCTTTTGAAGACATTTGCACTTGGTTTGAGGGCTTTCTTTTTTATTGTTTTTGATTGTTATATGTTTGGTACCTTATTCAATGGAATTGGTTACAATTTTGACAATTATAGATTAGATGGGTGCTTCCCACATGTTTTCTGTATGGTGATAGGAACTGCTTTAAAAAAGGAGCAGGTGTTCCACAGGAAAATAGATTTGGGAGGCAGTGCACTCTGTAGCCTTCTCATGGTAATTCAGTATGTGTTAATAGGACATGACTCTGAGAATTGATTCCAGCACGTCCAAGTTTAGTAAGCCCCAGATTGTGTTCCATGGGATGGGGAGAGACTTTCAAAACCAGTGCCCCAGTATGGAGAGTGCTTAGAGCAGTGCAAATAAACCTGCCATGTGACACAGCTATCCCATCCCTAGAAATATATCCATAGGAAATAAAATCTGCATGTGAAAAAGGGATCTGTAATCCTATATTTACAGCAGCACAATCTACAATAGCAAAGACATGGAAACAATCCAGATGTCCGTCCAAAGAGGAGTGGTTAAAGAAACTGTGGTAAATCTACTCTGTGAAATACTACTCAGCCATTAAAAAGAATGAAATTCTACCATTTGCAACTAGAAGGTCCCAACTAGAGACCTTTATGCTCAGTAAAATAAGTCAGCCCCAAAAGGGTGAATACCATATGTTCTCTGATATAAGGCAGACTTCATGCAAATTGTTTTTGCTGCAACATATGTGTTGTGATGTTTTTATTTTTATTTTCATCCCTTCCAAATATTTCTTTCTCATTAAGTTCTTCTCTGGCTTATACATCGTACAGTAGCATCATTTTACCCAAGAGGCTTTTGTGTTTTATTTTTCATTTCTTCATCGGTGCGTTGGTTATTCATTGGCATATTGTTTGAGTCCATGTGCCGTAAGTTTTTTTCTTTGTTTGTTTTAACTTCATTCCCTTTGTTCTTGACTTTTGTTTCGTGGTTTCTCATTTAAGGGAATGTATGGTGACAGCATAATAGAGACTGTCATATCCAGATATGACAATATAATGCAATATTCATCTCTACTTCCAAATCAATGATGGACTCCCGATGAAATTGTTGAACATATCTAGACAATGGGATGCTGGATTCTCTGACACTGTCTGTACCAGCACTGTCAGGACACACTTAATGGACAGATTGCTGGACTTATGACTGCTTATGAAGGACTATACTTGTTATAATATGGGGAAAATCAGTTGAGGATGGAAGTTTGGGGAGGGGGAAGGGAAATCCCAGACCCTATGCAATTGTACCTGAAAATTCAAGACTAAACAATAATAGTAATAATAATAATAATTAAAACAAAAAAACACTGTCCCATTGGTTCTCAGAGTGGTCGGTGCATCACATTCACTCCTAGGGAGTGTTTGAAACTACAGATTGTGTACAACCTTCCTGTTAGATCAGGATTTTCCAAGCTCTGTGCTAAATGTTGGATAGTTCTTTGTCGTGGGGCTACCCTGTGCATTGCAGCGTACTTGGCAATAGCCCTGGACTCTATGCACTAAAGACCCCCACCAGGTACCTCTCTCTTTACAAGTATGGTGATAAAAAATGACACAACTAGTTCCGGCTGTCCCCTGGTGGGGGGCACAGTTGCTCCTGGATGAAGCCCCCTTTCCTAGATCTCCTTGATTGGAATTTCTGGGTGGGAGACCTTCACAGAAAAGTTCTACAGCAGCTATCTGGCCCCACTTTGGGAAGTAGTGGATTAGAATTTAGTCTTCTAATTTTGGATTTTCTTTGTAAAACTTGAGACTTTTTTACTGCAAACTTAGCTCCTAGAGTTTAAAAGTTTGTATGTTAAGTTGTACAAGTTGGAACTGAAATTTGGTGGGGATGATGGGTGACAGGGGAAAGTAGGAGTTTGTTGATCATACCCGAGCACCCGCGGGCGTGGCGCTTTGAACAGAGGTGCCTGTTTCACTAGCGGTTCTGTCTTTCCTCCAGGCAGTGCTGGCCTTAGCAGCCTCTTGGACGTCCCGACAAGTTGGTGAACGCACCTTGACAGGGATCGTCATTGACAGTGGGGACGGCGTCACGCATGTCATCCCAGTGGTAAGCACGATAGTTCACACCTAGCTCCCTTAGGCTTGCCATCTGATCGGAGGTAAGTAAGAAAAGTAGAATAAATAAGCCCTTGTTTTGTTTAGGAAAGGTCTAAAGGTTTAGAAAATCAGATATGTGAGAAAAGTGAAAACGATGGCCATTGTAAAGTCTCGATGTCCGAGGTGGACAGCGTGACCCCCACAGGCATGATCTCAGGAGCCAGGTGTCATCCAGACGGAGACTGAAAAATAGTAATTTAGGGAGGGGGAGAGAGGGAGAGAGGGAAGGGAAGAGGAAGGGGGGAGAGAGAGAGAGAGAGAGAGAGAGAGAGAGAGAGAGAGAGAGAGAGAGAGATTTCCATCTGTTGGTTCACACTCGGAATGACCATCACAGCTGGGGCTGGGCCGGGCTGCAGCGGGCAGCAGTGACCAAGGTAGCAAACCAGCTATTCTGCTAGGGAGTGTGGGTGTTCCAAGATGTAATTACAGCTCCTGTACCACAATGCCTGCCCGGATTATTATTATTATTATAAATTTATTTAAGAATTGAGATATAATAGTTTAGACTTTTGGAAGACTTTGCAACATCATGTTTTGGTTTAATTTCCGAAATATTTAGAGGAATGATTTCTCATTCAAGTTTAAAGAGAGCCTCTTTTGGCTTAATGGATTATTTAAAAGAAATTATTTTAAAAAATATCTTTGCTGAAGTGGTGTTGAAGGGAAGGAGATATTGAGCGGAAAGTCAGGCTCATTCCTGGGCATCCTATCCCAGCATCTCTCCCCAGGAGCCACCGTCACTTTGCTTCTTGCATAGGAATGCGTGAGCATGTTTATGTAGACACTTTCTTTGAAAAATGCAAATTGGATTTTTTTTTCTAATGAAAGAGAGAGGGTGAGAGGCAGACAAAGGCTCCCATCTGTGCATCCACTCACCGCGTGCCTGCAGGGTCTGAGCTGGCCTGAGCCTGGAACTTGGAGCCGGGAACTCGGTGGAGGTCTCTTGCCTGTGTGGCAGTGACTCAGGTGCTTGGGCCGTCACCTACCTGCCGCCTCCCAGGTCTGCGTCGGTGGGAAGCTGAATTGGGAGCTGGACCAAGGGAACTGAATGGGCAGTCTGTGGCTTGTTTCACTGTACCGAAGCTGTTATTTAATGCAGAAATGTAGAAAATGCTATGCATAATTCATAGAAAACAGAATAGTTTGTGTTAGAGCGCTAATATTTCATGGGTTAACTTGACCTTTAATATTTCAGTGATTTATACTTTTAACCCTTGTGTACTTTTATACTTTTTACTTGTAAATATTTTACAAATACTTGGACTTTCTACAGAAGTTAGGTCTGTCAGGAAAAAGGGAAATTCAGTTTTTCGCCTTACCTTGCGGCTGTGTCTAGTGCATGCCGTTACCAGGACGAACATGTTTGTAAAATGGAGTCAGCTTTCATTTCCATTGCCTTCTTTATCACTTGAACATTGTTGCATAGAGCTGCATTGTGAAACACAAACTGTGTCTTTCTAACTGATGCTGTTCATGCTGTCAGCGTCTCTCTCTCCTGGCCCCTAAAGAGCAAGTGGACGGGCCCAGCGCGGTGGCGCAAGTGGTTAAGGTCCTCGCCTTGCACGCCCGGGATCCCATATGGGCGCCGGTTCTATCCCGGCAGCCCCGCTTCCCTTCCAGCTCCCTGCCTGTGGCCTGGGAAAGCAGTCGAGGACGGCCCAAAGCTTTGGGACCCTGCACCCGTGTGGGAGACCCGGAAGAGGCTCCTGGCTCCTGATTGGCATAGTATCGGCCCGTTGCGCTTACTTGGGGAGTGAATCTTCGGACGGAGGATCTTCCTCTCTGTCTCTCCTCTCTGTGTATCCGCCTTTCCAATAAGAAAATAATAATAATTTAAAAAAAGAATCTTTAAAAAAAAAAAAAAAGCAAGTGGACTTGCCAGGTTTGCGCCTTCTGGGACCACTCTGCCCAGAAGGAGGGCGATGAGGGAACTTTGGACACATGGCTGCTGTGGGTGGAAGGATGTCAGTCTGGTTAGTGGTAGGTCAGGGTGGTGGAATCACACCAGCCCCTGCCGGCTCCTCACGGGCCCAGGAAGGCAGCGCAGCGAGGGAATGCAGCCTAATGATCAGATGTCCTTAGCTGGCGGAGCGTTTAGGTTAGTCTTTCAGACTCATCCTGTAGGACCGTACATGGATGTTATTGAATACTAAGTAAGTGCCAGAACACACGGCTGCATGCTTGACATGCGAGGTCTTGTTTACCTGAATTAAAATAATGTGTAGTAGAGCGCCAGGGAGTCATATGCTGAGGCTGGTCCATGGTCACTTAGCCGACAGACGGGGACAGGGGTTAGAATCTGAATCCTTTGCACCTGACCAGTGGCTGATTTAAACATAAATAATGATAATTTACAGGCTTTTTTTTTTTTTAAAAAAAAAGATTTATTTATTTTTATTGGAAAGTCAGATTTACCGAGAGAGAGAGAAGGACAAAGAAGAAGATCTTCCAACTGCTGATGCACTCCCCAGGTGGCTGCATTGGCCCAAACTGAGCCAATCTGAAGGCAGGAGCTTCTTCTGGTCTCCCACACGGGTGCAGGGTCCCAAGGCTTTGGGCCGTCCTCGACTGCTTTCCCAGGCCACAGGCAGGGAGCTGGAGGGGAAGTAAGGCAACCTGTGATAGGAACTGGTACCCGTATGGGATCCCAGGGCATATAAGGCAAGGATTTAGCCACTAGGTTACTGTGCCAGGCCCTATAGTTAGGTTTTTTTTTTTAAAAAAAAAAAAAACAATTTACAGATCAAACATTTTCCTTTCTGTTGTAGAATAAAGCTGTTGGATGGACTTTTCTCACAGTGTTACTGGTACTCTTTGGAAATAGACTATCGAATGTAATTTTTATTTTACATTGCTACTGAAAATATCATTTTTGGTTGCTATGGAGACTCTCATGTTATTGGAATAATTTAGAATTTTAATATTAATGGAATTGCATATGCAGTAACTTAAAAATAGAAGCAGTACTGAGCCTGTGCAGCAGTGATTCGGTCAGTGCTTGCGATGCCAGGAGCGGGGGTGGCCAGGGAGGGTGAGGCGGGCACCTCTGGGACCGGGTGGCTCCCGTCTGAGCGATGACTGACACACACCGTCCTGCCTCTTCTTCCTCAGGCAGAAGGTTATGTAATTGGAAGCTGCATCAAACACATCCCGATTGCAGGTAGAGATATTACGTATTTCATTCAACAGCTGCTAAGGGAGAGGGAGGTGGGAATCCCTCCTGAGCAGTCACTGGAGACCGCAAAAGCCATTAAGGTAAAAACAGACGGGAAACTGGCTGGTTTGGGGGTGAGAGAGAAATGGTGTCTGGCCGCTTTGCCTTGAAGCCATCATCCCCGCCTCTGCGTCCCTTCTCCGTCCCTCCCAGCCCTTCCCCGTGAGTGTGAACATTGATTTGTTGGCCACTGAGTTAAACGGGCTGAAGAGGCTGGCTGTTAGCTGTCAGCGAAACCAGCTTGCTAACTGGTGTCGAGCAGCCACTGCTGTAAGGCAGCAGGGTTTCATTGGAACCTGATGAACTAGAGCTGCAGTTGGGTACAGTGTGTCCGGCCCCGGGGATGGGACGTGAGCTGCCGCAGCACAGCGAGTGCCAGGGCACGCGTGCAGTGAGCCCGCACCCATCGGTGTGGCCCAGGAATCCCCCACGTTCACGAGAAGATGAAATGAAAACATGTTGATCTTGCTGCGCGAAGTGTCCAGATCCATACTTTTTTTTTTTTTAGCTTTTCCATAGAGGTAATGATGGCCCTTTGTATATTCAGTGCCATCTAAGACCTAGAATAAACTTACTAAACAAAATCCATCTGCATTTTCGCTAATTTCTATTTTAGAAAAATTATAGCAAGCTCTAGGATCCCACTGATGACCAGAAGGAAGCTGGCATGTGGATGCTAAGTTGATGAATGTGTCTGTCACGCTCCTCGTGTGGTTCTCGTGCTACTCCGTGCGTGACGCATACCGTGTAGGGAACTTTTGCTCCCAGGTTGCCAAGTCAGGACAATTAAAACAAACCAACAAACCAGAAATCCCTAGTAATTCCGGAAGAATCATGACACAGATGAAGAGGCATGGATTTTGTCTTGGGAGAAGAGTTCAAGTTTGGGAGTGGCAGCAACATGGCTTTGGGTGTCTGTTTTGCCATGCACTATTCTGTTTGAGCTCTGGAGGAGTGGGAGTGGGGAGCGGCGTGGGAGTCTGATCCCCCTCTTCTCCCACCAACACTCCTTCCTTCTAAGCTCCCCAAAGCTGAGGTTGGTTGAAGGAAAAAAGGCACTGGAGAGGATTCTCAAGTTCTGATTGGCGATCTGGGATGGGGGCCATGGCTGTCGTAGGGGTTTCTGCCTCTAGGCTGTCCCATGTCCCAGTTTGCCTCTGACTGGAGGTTCCAGGAACAGGGGAAAAGGTGGCAGGGGAGGGAGACAGCAGAGCTGTTAGTACTAAAAGAGTGAATTTCTAGCCAAATGGAGAAGTGCTGGTTTCTCCCTGCTAAGGGGAAGGTTTCCTGAGGCATCATACGTAAGACCTTGTTGTGGCCTGGCAAGGTCAAACCACTGTCCTCTGCCTTCCCAGGTGTATTAGTGGGAACTGGACCCAAAAAGGAGCAGCTGGGTCTTGAAACAGGTACCCAAGAGGGAAGCTGGCATCGCTTAACCTGTACCGTGATGAACGCTCCAGTTAAACTGATTTTACAGATACTTTCTCTCCCCCTTTCTTTGGCTTTCTTCGGTGGAAGGAAAGTTTGGCATCGACCCAGTCCCCCTTACCCACCGTAGATCTGCTACAGATGTGAACCAGAATTGGCCCTTTAGTTAGGGACACCCAGGGTTGTTCGTGAGAGTCTTGAGTGCCCGTGGTGGTGGCTTTCCTGAGCCCCATGCTGGGCTTTTGTCTGGCTCTCTGCCTTTCTGGGTTTCATTCTGACTGAAAGCTGAGCTGGCACAGCAAGGATAAGACTGTTCTGCTCAGCTGTAAGGGGTGGGTAGAAGCGGCTCCCTTTGCACTCTGCAGTCAGCTGCTCTGGCCTGTTGGGTCCGTTGACCCTGTTAGTTCTTGACTCACTTCTGCTGGTCAGGACAAAGATCCTGGAAAGAGCTTTGGATTCTGCCTCCCTGCTGTGTGGGCCTCGGCTGTTCCTGTGAGCACAGCATCCCAGGCCCTTGAACGCAGACCTTGTGTTCACGCTGTTGTTCTGCACCCAGCCTTCTGGAAGCACTTCCTGACAGCAGCTAGGTGGGCTGAGGTACATTAGGGCGTTGACCAGTCCTCAGGGACAGCTGGAGGCTTGGTAGGTTCAAAATGTCACTCACTCTCTTTACAGAACTTGGTTATATAATAATTCTTGCCCAACAATTTCAGTTGCTTACAGATCAAAGATACCTAGAAGATGTTATGAGAATGTTTCAGAGATTCTGAGAATCTCCATGTCCCAAAGAGGTCACTGAGGGTGGCATTCCTTCTGGAATGCGTAATGAGTTCAAGCTGGTGCTCATCCGCTGTGTGCTGCATGGGCCCACCTGAGTTGTGCCCACCGGGATGCTTGCTTTGCAAAGCTGGTGCCCAGGTGTCACCTGCTGCTCTGCTGAGGATGATCAGCAAGAGGATCACCAAGGCCGTCACATCCCCACATCCCAGGAAGCACTTTACACAGCTCATTCTGGTTGCTGTGGCCAGTGTGGTAACAGCAAGTTGTGCAGCAGGCACCTGCTGGCAACGTGGCCCCTCCTGCCTGATGGCTCTTCTTTTTCATTCATGGTGCCTGTCAGCTTAACTACAGTCACCTTAGTATCTCTCAGCTAGGATGTATGTGTTTTGTTCCATGAGTTGCAGAGAACACGGACTGACCTGTCCAAAGGCTAAGTGTCTAGTAGAAATGACAGCGGACTGTAGGGCTTGGTAGCACAAGCACTGTTGTCTTGGTGTGAGCGGATATGATTTCAGGGGGTTGTAATGCATGCAGTCTCTGGGTGGTTGTCAGAGAGGGCAGGAACCCTGGGTGGGTGTTAATGCTTGCTGATGTCTTCATGTGTACACAGGAGAAGTACTGTTACATTTGCCCTGACATAGTAAAGGAATTTGCTAAATATGACATGGATCCTCGGAAGTGGATCAAACAATACACGGGTATCAATGCCATCAATCAGAAGAAGTTCATTATAGATGTTGGTTACGAAAGGTTCCTGGGACCTGAGATCTTCTTCCACCCAGAGGTAAGAGATTTTTTGGTTACAATGTGGGGGGTATATGGAGCAATACCGCCACCTAGTGTGCATGAAGAGCACTTTTCAGTAAACTCGGATAAGCCAGCTGGCCATCTTTGAGTAATCCCTCAGCATACCATGCCTGTGCCCCGTGTGCAGTGTGTCTGCTTGATTCTTCAGTTTGCCTCTCCATATACTGAGTTGTCTGCCTAGAAGTCAGGAAGAAGTTGTGAGAGCAATAGAAGATAATGGGATTAGCATGAAGCCCAAGAAGGTGGAGTTGCCTGTAGTGAGGCAGCCAGTTCCCCTTCAGGGCTGCGCACAGGTTGTCTCCGTGTGCCTGAGGTGACAGGTAACACTGCACCTTCTCTGATCACCCTCCCTGACCCGATTCTAACCAGGACAGTTGGTCCTCCTGTGTTCTTTGCAGCCAACCAGGTAGATCGTTTGTCGGGAGGCTGGCATTTCTGTTTATAGACAGTCATCGTTTTTACTGCTCGTCTCAAGAAATTAGTAACACTTCAGAAGAAAGCAGAAAATAAGAGGCAACACTATAAGCTCTAGGTACAGTGTATCAAATTTATATTTGAGTCTATTTTGCTGCCTCATTCAGTTTAGATTTAATTAGGTGACAAACAAAAGGATGCTGCGATGTCCTTCCTCTTGGAGTGTCTGACACCGACACTTGCCTTGGCTTTAAAGTAAATACTTTAGGTATAATTGAGCAGCTTGTTTAACTCAGCCCTGAACTGACTCCGCTAGCTGTTGCTGTGTGGATGGTTGCCTTTTAGAGTGACCCCCAGGAAGTAAAGCAGCCGCTGCTCCATTTTCTAGGTCAAGTTCATGCTTTCATTGGACATGCTTCTTTTACCTTGTGCCCCGCCTTCGTTTTCTCGTGTTGATAATATTCCTCGTGATAAGCTTGTTTCTTTCTCATCGCCTATCACAGCGACCGCATGCATGCTCTCTCCTTTGTCCCATTAGCGTGAGTTACTGTGTGTTCGTGGCGTGGGGCAGGTCTGTCCGTAATTAAACCCACATTTCATCTCTCAAGGAGACGCAGGGGGTGGCTGCGTGTGCGTGTGATCTGTCCTGTGGGACTCCTTCTCTGCAGCCTGAGGTGTTTTCGAGTTATAGTAAACTGTGTTACTTAAGTTTCTTTCTACAGATAACTTGTACAGTTTCGATTTGGGAGAAACGTGTGCTGTTTTTTCTGTGTTTATGCGCGCCTCAGTTTGCCAACCCAGACTTTATGGAATCCATCTCAGACGTGGTGGACGGAGTGATCCAGAATTGTCCCATCGATGTGCGGCGCCCGCTGTATAAGGTATAAGCCGATTGGGTAAGGTGCTTTGATTTCATTCCAGAATTAAAGGCACGTGATTCTTAGACTAGGTTCTTCATATGCTGACATTTCTGTTCTACAGGATTTGTTAGTGTAATTGTAAGGATTTAAATTGTAAGAAGGCTGACTTAAAATGTTTAAAAATATGACTTAGTTTACTAGCAGTATTTAATACAGCAGTTGTAATATATTTTACCCTTCTTTAAAAAAAAAAAAAAAAGCTGTATTTATTTGAAAGGAAGAGTTAGAGAGACTGGGAGACACAGAGAGCTTCCGTCAGCTGGTTCACTCCCCAAATGGCCACAACGGCTGGGGTTAGGCAAGGCTGAAGCCAGGAATCAGGAGTTTGTTCTGGGTGTTGCACATGTGGGCCAGGGCCCAAGGAGTATCTCAGGAACATTAACAGGGAGCTGTATCAGACATGGACCGTGCGAGACTCAAATCGGCAAACTGATGGGATGCTGCTATCACAGGTGGGAGTTTTATCTACTATGCCAAAACTCTGGGCCCAGTGCATTTTATTCTTAACTACCAAGTTGTGAGTTGGGAAATTTTAACCATCTTACGTATTAGTTGAAAGAGAAAAATGGTGGCATAACAGGCTAATCCTTTGCCTGCATTGCCAGCATCCCATATAGGCTCTTGTTCATGTTCCAGCTGCCCCCCTTCTGATCCAGCTCCCTGCTTAGTGCCTGGGAAAGCCACAAAAAATGGCCCAAGTGGCTAGGCCTTTGAATGCAAGTGGAAGACCTGGAAGAAGCTCCAGTTCTCAGCTTTGGGTAGACTGGACTCTGTTTGGACCATTTGGGGAATGAACCGATGGATGGAAGAACTCTGTCTCTCCTTCCCTCTGTAAATCTGCCTTTAAAATGAAAATAAATACTTCTTAAAAATATAAAAGTGATGCCTCTAATGCTTCTGTTGAAGGCTGGTCTTGGTTCCTGCATATTTCAGTTCAGTGCTAATGCGCTGTGGGCAGATAGAAGTTACTGTCCAAAATGAAACGATCAAATAGTAGAATATACTCATGTAGTTATTTTCTGAAAGTTCTGTGATGGCCTGGAATTTTGGAGCTTGGAATGAGGAACATCTAGTCCTCATAGTGACTTACAGGAAATGCCGTCATGTAGCAACAGGCAGGTTACTGAAAGCAAGAGTGATTGCCAGTTAGCTTTCGTTCGTCTTCAGTCAACCCTGGCCTCGTGTCACTCAGCCTCATGACTTCAACTTGTTCAAATTTCGTTGGTTAGTTTCATTTTAAAGATGTATTTTTGGAAGGGCAGAGTGATTGAGAGAGAGGGAAAAGACAGAGGGAGGGAAGGGGAGAGAGAACAGAAAGAAGGAAGGAAGATGGGAGGAAGGGAGGGAGGGAAGAAAAGAGAAAGAGAGAAAAAGATCTTTCATTTGCTAGTTCCTTTCTCTTCAGTACCCATACCAGCCAGGACTAGGTGAGGCAAAAGCCAAGAGCCAAGAGTTCTGTCTAGTTTCCCACATGGGTAGCAGGAACTCCAGTACTTGGGCCAACATATGGTACCTGTCACACATGTTACCGGAAGCTGCATCAGAAGCAGAGGAGCTGGGATTGGATCCCAGGCGTTCCTCATATGGGGATGCAGGTGTGGCAGGCAGAGGCTTAACTTGCTGTGCCACAGTGCCCATCCCAGATGAGTTTTAAAGTGTAGAGAGTTGGATTCTACAATATAGACTAAATAACTTTTATTTTGTCTTTTTTTAATCCAAAGATTGATTTGTTTGAAAGGCAGAGTTTACAGAAAAAAAAAAAAAACAGAGATGGAGAGAAAGTGTATTGCTGGCTCACTCCTAGATGTTTGTAGAAACAGGGTTGAACCAAGTCAAAAACAGGAGCCAAGACCTTTATCTGCATCTCCCAGAGAAGTGGCAGGTGCCCAAACACTTGGGCCGTTTTCCACTGTTTTTGCTAGGCCATTGGCAGGGAGCTGTAACGGAAGCAGTAGCCAGGACATGAAGCAGTGCCCTTGTGGGATGCTGTTGTCAGAGGTGCTGGATTACCTGCTGTGTCATAATGCTGGCCCTTGTGCTGTCTTTGCAATGGAATACCAGAAGACCTTGGAAAAGGATGAGGTTAGTCAATGGATTCAAACAAAAAGAGATCTAGAAATATATCTTAAGTAAAAAGAAGCAACTTATACATTTTACATATAATCCATTTTATGTAAAATATAGCTTGCCTATTTTGATTGATAGATATTTTTCACTTTTTATTAAAGGTGTATTTATTTATTTAAAAATCAGAGTGATTGAGTGGGGAGAGATGGAGGATCTTCCATCTGCTGATTCACTTTCCAGATGGGCGCAACTGCCAGGGCTAGGCCAAGCCGAAGCCAGGAGTTAGGTGCTTCTTCTGGGTTTCCCATGCAGGTGGCAGGGGAGGGGCCCAAGTAGCTGGGCCATCTTCTGTTACTTTTCTCAGGCCATTCACAGGGAGCTGATCACAAATGGAGCTGTGGGAACACAAGCCAGTGCCCATATGGGATGCTGGCATCTCAGATGGTGGCTTTACCTGTTACGCCACAATACTGGCCCTATTACTCTTGAAGCAAAGAAAGTATCTTTGCAGGTGAGATGACGGATAACTTCTACTTTCTCTTTGCTTTAAATGTGTTTGAAATGTTATAGTCAACAAATAGGGCTTTCGTAACTGGATAATATTTTCTTAGCTAAGCTGTGTTTTAGGACCAGAAAGCAAAGTTGTAATTCTATTATTATTTGTTTAGTAGCCTTGATTCAACTCCTTTCTAAGAAGGGGAAATTAAGGAGAGATTAGACTGTGAAGGTATTAAGTAGTTATGGTTTTCCCTTTCCACTTCTGAAATCTCACGTAACATTGGCTGCGTTTTATTGTCAGTGTAAGATGTAACAAGTGCACACATTTTAGAGAGCCTTGATTCCTCATAAAGAAAATGGAACTGTCACAAATCGCTCGTGATGGAATGAGGGTTTTCTCATTTGATAATGCAGTTCACGTATTTCGGTGAATTTTACAGGATGAACTTATGTCCATTGCTTGATTCCACAGGCAGTGGCAGCCCAGGGTTTGGAAAGATGATAGAAGCTAGAGACGTTGGTAAAATGAAACTAATCGTACTGGGAGTTTGTCTTCCCGGCAGTTGAGGGGGAGGAGGGACTTTTCTCTCTTGTCATAGGAGAAATTCTGTAAGCTCATCACTGTGGAAGGGCAAGTAAGTTAAACCAAATGCAATGACTAACTGTATCAGAAAAAGCTAAGGCCTTCCTTACTCATGCCATGATGCTTATCCAGTGTCCTTTGAGGAATCTGCTTTGTCCGCTACTAAGGTGGCTGTGCCTCTCTTTTACTAATAATTTCACCATGATGCCATTTGCATTTTTGGAATTAAATGGCATTGCATTTAATGCGAGAACTTTGAACTCAAGGAAATTTCATAAACTGAGGAGACAATGTAAGCATTGAGAACAATGTGCGACTACTGCAGGAATTTGGAATCATTTCTGCTTTTCTGTCAGATGTAGGGATGTAGGTACATCCCATAAGGCTGTGTTTGTATACAGGACTTAATACCTAACCCTGAGAAAGGATTGAAAATGGGGAGGGTAATGGCTCATGGAGGAGAGAAGCATGGTTTGAGGGGCTGGTTATGAGGGCGCCTGATGCAGCGGGTGCAGGATCTCCCTTCACTGATCTGGAGATCAACCTCACATTTCCACCTTCTTCCTGAACCTTCCAGCTGACTGCTGTGTGGCCTCCTCAGCCTCTGTCCCTGATAAGCCCTGCTTGTTATTCTCTTAGTCCTAGTACTCTTATCCAGTCCCCAATCTGGAGATGTTCAAGTTACCAGAGAGCTGGGAGGTGGTCTGGGAGGTGGTCTAGCATCACACTGCTGATGCTCCTGTGGTAGCTCCTAAAAGATGCCCCTGGATAGCTGCTCTGGTTTTAGATTTTCTTTCTTTCTTTAAAAAACAAACTTAAAAGGCAGAGTTAGAGCGAGAGGGAAGGAGAGGCAGAGATAGATGAGAGAGAGATATGTACATACATACCATCTGCTGATTTGCTCCTGGAGACCAGGCGAGGCCAAAGCTAGGAGCCAGGAGCTTCTTGTGGGTCTCCCATGTGAGTACAGAGTGTTCTGCACATTAGCAGCTCTGTTGGAAGTATGCTAGCCAGACTTGAACTGGTGATACTCCTATGGGAGGCCAAGGCTGCTGTGCCACGGTGCTGGTCCCCCGTAATTTCACCATCCTGTTCCTGAGAGAGTAGAAGAAAATGATTAACCTTACAAATGTCATTTAAGTGGTTGCTCGTTTCAGACTTGTCGTTTTTGGTGGCTCATTGTTCTCCAGACCCTGCACTGTTGCCATTCAGAAATGATGGGAGTTTCTTCGTCTGAAGTTCCAGGGGTGGGGAACATCTGGTTCCTGGGTAGTGTAAGGCCCACAAGATCATTTGATCTGGTCCTGGCTAGGCAACTGCATGCAAGACTTTGAATTCAATAACTCTCTAGCAGGCAGCTGTTTAGGTTGGTAATTTTACATGGCCTGCAAATGCCATAAATATCCAGACGGCTCTTAGCAGAAAAAAAATTCACCACCTCTCACAGTATTTATTTGAAATCTTGTCATTAATTACAGACTTTTAAAAATCCTTTAATAGCTATGATTTATTGAAAGTTTATATGTGTGAAGAGCTGGATTAAGCCCTTTTCTGATAATTACCCTATGCAGTAATTCCTGTTTCTATTTCCATTTCACAAATACAAATGAGACAGACCCTCAAGAGACCAGCATTTTAGTCTGCTGTTACATGTTAAACAAGGCTTCTGTGTGCAGGGACTTTAATAGATTCTTTTCTAAAAAAAATATTTAATTGAAAGGCAGAATGGGGGGGGTGGGGAGAGAGAAAGAAAAGAGGGAACCCTTCATTTCTCCACTTCCCAGGTGACTGCCACGGCCAGGGCTGGGCCAGGCTGCAGCCGCGTCTCCATGTGGTTGTAGGGCCACGCACTTCGGCCAGCTCCTGCTGTCTCTCCAGCTGCATTAGCGGGGAGATGGATCAGAAGTGGAGCAGTTAGGGGCTGAATTGGCACCCGCATTACTGCCCGCATCGTAGGCAGAGGATTTTCTTGCTGTACCACCGTTCCAGTCCCCGATGAGTTCTTTTTATTTTTTTTTTTAAGATTTATTTTTATTTTTATTGCAAAGTCAGATATACAGAGAGGAAGATCTTCCGTCTGATGAATCAGTCCCCAAGTGAGCGCAACAGCCAGAGCTGTGCCGATCCGAAGCCAGGAGCCTGGAACTTCCTTTGAGTCTCCCACGCAGGTGCAGGAACCCAAGGCTTTGGGCCATCCTCAACTGGTTTCCCAGGCCACAGGCAGGGAGCCATATGGGATCTTGGTGCGTTAAAGGTGAGGACTTTAGCCGCTTGGCAACCACACTGGAGACCCCTGATAGGTCCTTGAACACATCAGAAAGTTGAGTTTTGAGGTACTAGGTTCGAACTTGTAGCTGTTAAGCAGCCAGGTTGAATTTTGAACACATTTACGACATTTCTGAAAACCTAGTTTTCTTTTTTCTGCTTCATCATTCTTGAGTCTTGTGCACAAGCTGTCCTGTGCACCGTGTGATGCTGAGGGCCACCTTGTCCACTTTCTTTTTGTTTTTAAGAATATTGATTTGAAAGGCAGGATTGGTGAGATGAGATTTTTCATCTGTTGGTTTACTCCTCAGATGACCACAGTGGCCAAGGCGTGGCCAGGCCAGGCTGAAGTCAGGAGCCAGGGACTTCTGGATCTTCCATGTGGGTAAAGGAACCCTAGCACTTGGGCCATCCTCCACTGCTTTTCCCAGGACAATAGCAGGGAGCTGAATTGGAAGTGGAGCAGCCAGGACTCAAACCAGCGCTGATGTGGGATGCCAGTAGCACAGGTGGTGGTGAAATCCCCTACCTTAGAGCAATAGACTCATCTAGACAACCTCCTTGTCCACCTAGTGTGACTTCTGATAGCTATCTGTGCACTGGTGCTGAGAGCTGTCCTGTCCACTTACCTGCTCACGTGGGATCTATTTCTCTGTCATCCCTTCGCTTGCCTCTTTAAGTGTCTTAATTGATTCAGTTCAGGGCCTTTTGTTTGCTTCAACCTTAGTCATTGCTGTGAAGTTAGAATAGACATTTTATATGCTGTAATTGTGTAGACAAATCTTATTATAATCTTTATTCAGATCATCCCCAGATTAGTGTTTTTATTTCTTCTCTTTTGCTATCTTTCATGTTCCAGGTTCATAATGTTTACTGAGTCATTTCTGACCTCTGATATTCTGAATTTCCCAACTTCTCTAGAATTTTCTCTATAAAGAGAGCTATCCTGGATGCTGCCAATTTTCATGTTGTTATTTGCTTCCAGTTCTGTTTTATTGCATGTTTTTAAAGCTCACTGTCATTGATCGGGTGAACTGTGCTGACCTGTGGAGTGTAGAGCCACACGGAGCTCCACTCCATGCCGAGCTAGGCTTTTTGGGCTCATGTCATATTTAACAGTAAAAAAGAGCCAGCCTGGGCCTGGCGCGATGGCACAGTGGTTAAGGTCCTCGCCTTGCATGCCCAGGATCCCACATGGGTGCCGGTTCTAATCCTGGCAGCCCCGCTTCCCATCTAGCTCCCTGCCTGTGGCCCGGGAAGGCAGTCAAGGACGGCCCAAAGCTTTGGGACCCTGCACCCGCGTGGGAGACCCAGAAGAAGCTCCTGGCTTCAGATTGGCTCAGCTCCAGCCGTTGTGGCCGCCTGGGGAGTGAATCATCGGACGCAAGATCTTCCTCTGTCTCTCCTCTCTGTATATCTGCCTTTCCAATAAAAATAAAATAAATCTTAAAAAAAAAAAAAAAAAGAGCCAGCCTGACTCAGTCTACCATAAAAAATGGCTGTTGGGCCTCCGCCTGTTCCTGGGTGGTGAGTTTCCTTACAGGACACCTGCTCCTGAAATGACCTGGCTGTTATCAGGGCTTTTGATCCTAAATGTAAATGCATAACTCCAGTGTCATAGTATATTTTTCAAGTTTCATCCTTTTTGAGTTGATAGGCCTCTAAGGATTTCCAGAGTCAGGAGATAGAAGCATTTTTTCCGGTGCACTTGGCTCTAGCATCTGTGTAACAGTGTTTACTCTTAGCACACTGTGGGGCCTTTGAAGTTAGCTTCTGTAGATTAGTGCCTTTTTTGTAACAGGTACTTGTTCAATATTGGTTGCAACGATGTTTATTTTGGCTACCAAGCATGGTTGTTCAATGAAGGAAGGAGAGAGGGAGGGTAAGTAGTAAGGGAGAAAGGAATTCAAAATGAGAACTAAATACTCATTCATAAATTCTGGTTCATACGGAAGTGCTAACCCTGTTTGACCTGAGGTTAATGTTAAGCTTCAGCTTTCCAACTTGCCTATTCTTAGAAAACTACTGACCTTTCTTGCTTGCCAGTGTAGTGCTTGAGGCAGTCAGGAAGAAATGAAAAGGATGAATTAGCCCAAAAATAGAGGAAAACGAGGATGGCAACATAATGCAGTGTGGTAAGAGGGCAGGGCTGCACTACCGCCATGGTCCCACCTGGCACTGCTCCCCAGTACACAGGGCAGGTCTCAGGATTCCCTAGCCTAATGAAACCAGCCCATCAGGGGGTTGGACTGCAGGAATACTCCTCACAGCTATGAAGAGCCCTCAAGTTTGTCCCAGAACCACCTCACATTCCTGGCCCTCAAATCAAGCCCAGATCCTTCCTTAAAAATATATTAAGAGTTGAGATTCTTACAGGTTTAAAAACAAATGTTAATGCAGCATGATGAGACCACAGGTGACCACCAGCCTGTCCCTGGACAAGGTAATGTAAAAGCCTTAGCATCTGATGGTTTTTTCCCACTCAGAACTTGTTTGAGGTCATCAAAAACCTATTGGTGATTAGAAGCAGATATTCTCTGTAGGGATGCTCAGGGTGGAACTGGAGTGGACCATCAGCAGAAGAGCTGGCTTCCTAGCCTCCTCTGACTTCAGCTGTCCTGAGTCCACGGGTGCTGCCACAGCCGTTCCAGAGGTTGGCATGTAAGAACAAGAACCCGTTCTGCTCAGTGCTGGCCATCTTCGCTAAGGACAACAGTGGCAGGAAAGGACCACTCCCGTCTCAGATAACCTGACGACAGGGACAGAAACGTGTGTTCTCCTCACCCAACTTCCTTATGATCTCTGCTAACCTGTCATCCTTCAGTGACTCGCGACACTCAGGAAGAGCAGAGGTGGAGCTCAGGGGGCTAGGGAACCTTTGCAGTAAGTCTTCTGGCTTCTTGAAGGATTCTTTCATTTTCTAAACATCATTTTCTCAGGTGATTTTTTTTTTTTCTGTAAGAAAGTTAAATCAAGGTAACTTAATTTCAGTTCCATTGTCCTAAGTAGTATCCTGTAACCTGAGAGAACGTTTTACCTCTCATCAGAGTCTGATAGGCTGTCTAGTGTCCTTCGTGTTCCCCCCACTAAGTGGTCCTGCTGTGACCACTCAGTTGTCGCAGGATGCTGGAGGGGAATGGGCAAGGAGGACAGCTCATTGGAAAAGTCTCTCCAGAAATCTGGGCGCTTTCCCAACATCACCCTTCTTAAGAGTGTTGCTTGCCCCAGGGTTTACTCAGGCAAAACTGCTGAAGGTCTGGAGTTAGTTCAAAGACCAAAGACCAAACCATCTCTGATGGTTCTGCATGGCCCAGGGGGGAAACATGGGCACAGAATTACTTTGTTTACACTTGATTAGGTCGAGGGAGAGGGCTTAGAGGAACAATTTGTGACGGGTTGTCAGAGGAGAAGAAAATTACCACTTACACATTTTTGATGGCTTTAGTTTTTTAACTAAAACAGTTAAAAACAGCCTTTTCACTTAGGGCCAGTGTGTTACTTCATGGATGACTGGCTGTGTGGAGTTTTGTTGTGGGATAGCGTGGAACCCTATGGTTGGCAGTTCATATGGTCAGCGTGTCACTCCACAGACTGGCTGTGTGGACGGCGTGGAGCCCTGTGGGTGTCGGTTCATCCAGGGCGTCCTGTGCTTTGTGTTTTCCAGAACGTCGTCCTTTCAGGAGGTTCTACAATGTTCAGGGATTTCGGACGTCGGTTACAGAGAGATCTAAAAAGAGTGGTGGATGCCAGACTAAAACTGAGTGAAGAGCTGAGTGGCGGCAGAATCAAGGTAGGGGACCGGGAAGTGCGAGGGTGCTGAAGCACCGAGCTTCCTGCAGCAGCGTCGGGCTGGGCTCCTGCTCCCTGACACACCAGCTGAAGGAGCTCTTCCTCTTGAAATAGAGATTTGAGGTACTTGGCCACACTGTGAAATTGTAACAAAGGTTTGCTACTTGCACTTGTCCCAGACAGGCAGTTCAAGCTGATGCACCTCATGATGCAGCCGCAGCAACTGGATGTTCCCCAGCCCTACCTTGCCAGCAGTGTGTGTGTGTGTAAGGGGTCAGGCCTGTGGTACAAGGACGCTGTCCCAAGGAGATGGGGCTAACTCAGAATTAGGATCTTTAGTGTCCTTGCGACGAGTTCTGATTAGATGAAAATAACCAACATTAGCAGGGAGTTGCACCCTGTTTCTCCATACTGTAACGGCTGCTGATTTTATTTAGAATTCCAACTAAGATTGCTCTTGATAGGCAAAGTGGAAGCCGAGAGAGCCCGCTGAAGTGGGTCCGCTGCTCGGGAAACGACAGGTGTTTTTTTTTTCAGTATCTTTGGGGTGGCTAGTGTTATTTGGAATTACTCTACAGTGCTAAACCATCTCATTTGGGAGGAAAATAAACCTCAGTCGCTTGGCTGTTTTTACTTGTCGTGAGGCTTTCAGTGTGTGAAAATGCCCTGCAGTGGTCCTGCCTGCCTGCCTTCCCCAGGGCTAGCGACGGGGGCCCTGCACTGTGCATGCGATTGGTGCCACCACCACCAGAGGACCACGGTGTGAGGGAAGATGGAGGGGAGGCCCAGAAGGAGCAGCATCCTGTTACCTGGGAGGGGTTAGAGCAGCCGTCTGGGCCGTGGCCTAAGCCTGGCTCGCTGTGTTGCAGCCGAAGCCCGTGGAGGTGCAGGTCATCACCCATCACATGCAGCGCTACGCCGTGTGGTTCGGAGGCTCGATGCTGGCGTCCACCGTAAGTCCCCTTCAGACTGTGGGATCTCATCTCCCTTCTGCAGCCTCCGTTCAGCTTGTCCACTGTGACAGGTGGTCAAGAATCTCATGGAAAATGATACCGCAAAAAACCTGCATTGGTTTCAGAAACCTTTCCAACAAAATAAACTTTTTATTCCATTTTTTTTCCCTTGAATTTAAAGTATCTCCTGTTATCTAGGAAGCTACATAGCATGTGTTCTAATTCTGTGGCTCTAAACACACACACTTAATTCTGATAGGCCTAGCAATTAATTTAATGAGCACTTAAATTGCACAGCTAATTTGCAAGTATTCTTGCTAATTAGGGATTGTAGATAACACGAATAATTGAAATCCAAAATATAATATAAAAGAAAGAAAATATCTTGTATTTGTCGATAATTCCAGTGACTTTTACAATTAATTTTTACTTTTTTTTTTTTTCTCCTTTCAAGTTTGTTGATAACTGACACCCTATCCGTATGGAGCCTTTATATAGTGGGTGCCGGATTAATGGGGTGAATAAACCTTTGAAACGAATAAAAACGAAGTAAACGCCATCAGGTGGTCTAGTGTATCCGAAGGGTCACTCTCCTGCACACGTGGCCGGGAGAGGGGGAGGCTTTGGGGAGGGAGAACTTGCCGTTTGCCTGGTGGTTTACTTGTCACTGTTGCCTCCGGCAGCCGGAGTTCTTCCAGGTCTGCCATGCCAAGAAGGACTACGAGGAATACGGCCCGGGTATCTGCCGCCACAACCCTGTCTTCGGAGTCATGTCTTAGTGTCTGCCTTGATGAGCATCCGATCGTGCCATAGTGGGGAGCAAGTGTCCTTCCGAACATAGCGACGTCTGGTGTTGGTGTCCGGGCGGCGTGCTCGCGCTGCCCAGTGCATGAGGCACAGCACGGAGTCCTTTCAGTACAAGCCATCGACATACGTGCGACTGTTGTGTACCCCTCCTTCCCTCACCTCTCCCTCTCCTCCCTCGCTCCATCTTCTCTCCTCCTCCCCCCTCAGGCTCCTAGTTGACTGATGTCATTCTGAAGGAATTCAAATGCAGCTTGAAAAATTGTTAGGGGGAAAAAAAGAAACCACTAGAAGATGGCGCAAAACAGTTCATCCTCCCCCTCCCCCCAGAAGACATGGGATTGTAAACCCTTTTCCTCCCAAGCTATTTTTGTAAATAAAATGTTATAAACTTGAAATACAAATCGATGTTTATATTTCCTATCATTTTGTATTTATGGTATTTGGTACAACTGACTGACCCTAAGCACGAAGAGATACTGCTGTCCTGGAGTGCGTAGTTTTTAAGTTTTTAATTGTGAGGCATGTGCTGATGTGTTTTTAGACAGACAGTATAACAGAGTAAACTCTTCTTGCTGTGTGTTTGCTAGAACATGAATACACTTTATTGGAGCGGCATGAAGTTTGAACACTTGAAGAGTATTGTATGAGAATTACTGTCGATCATGTATGTTTTGATTCTTGTTTGAACCTTCTGGAGCTGTTTTATAGACGATGATAATTTGTTGTTGGTGAGTGTTGAATGCCATACCACCTTGCACCATTGAAATAAAAGCTGTTAGAATCTTTATAAATTTTTCTCTGCTGTAGTGTGGAGGTCCTTGGTGTTTTCCTTTCTTCCTTGGGTTTTTTTTCTTTTTGTAGGTCATCTGTGAGCCAGGGCGAGATGGCTAGCGCACTCACGTGCACTGGTTCC
Organism: Ochotona curzoniae; assembly: GCF_017591425.1. Lineage (NCBI taxonomy): Eukaryota > Metazoa > Chordata > Mammalia > Lagomorpha > Ochotonidae > Ochotona > Ochotona curzoniae. Next base: position 19,049,206 of record NW_024467095.1, on the reverse strand, counting down.
CTGCTGAAGCAGTGCAGCGATGCAGTGGAGCCAGCAGCTGGGAACTCAGGCTGAGCCCACACAGGTGGCAGGAACTCAGCTCCTTGGGCCTCCATCTGACGTTCCCACAGTCTGCGTCAGCGGGAAGCTGAGCCGGAAGCTGAGGCTGGGACTTGCAGCCTGTGATATGAGGTGGCTGTTTGTTAGACCGGACACCCGCCCCACCATAGTTCACTGAAAGACAGTTGAAATATGATTTGATGATTCTTGCTAAATTTGTGGAAGGAAAATTTTTAGCAAGCTTTACTTATTTGCAGGGCAGAGTTGCAGAGAGGTAGTGACACACGGATATACCTTGCATCCATTGGTTCATTCCTGCAGGTGGCCACACAGGTATTTGAGTCGAAAGTGGAGCAATTGGACTCAGATGGGTACCTAGCTGGGATGTGGTGGCTTAGCCTACTGTGCTACAGCATCAGCCCCTCCCCCGACCCCATGCCACCTTTTAAGTATGGTGTTCCTTGTAAGTTGTGAGATGTGTTTTATTGCCAGAAAACTTGCCTTTATTAATGTTTGGTTTGATTATTTCAGAAACAGGTTTGGGAACAATGAACTCTAGTGTGCCTTATCTGTGGTCTTACTTTTTGTGATTTTTATTTACCAGTAATTAGTGTGAGCTGAAGGTATTAAGTGGAAAATTCCAAAAAACGTCACATTCACCTAAGTTTTACTAAGTGTCTTATAATATTTTATATTTTATTCTATCATTAGCGATCATTAACCTCTCCCTGTACCTAATTCACAAATTTATCCTATAATGTATGTATGTATGATGTACATATGTATGAATAGAAAAATCTACATAAGTACAAGTTTATTACTGTCTGTGTATGGTTCAGAAAGGTGAGCAGGAGCTTTTACACAGCTTGCTTACGCTGTTGTAAACACTGAAGAATGACTTAAACAAAGGTTAGAGGAGGGAGATGAGTTGCACATATGTGGGATGCAATGTCAGGAAAAACAAGGCTGAATTTTCAGCTTGTACTGTTAGTGGCGCACCCGTAAGTCACACCTGAAACTGAAAAATCAGGTACTAGCCATCCAAACCTGGGACCAGCTCAAGTCAGGAGAAAGTGCTTGCCTTTTTTTTTTTTTTTTAAAGATTTATTTTTATTATTTTTTTCATTGGAAAGGCAGATATACAGAGAGGAGAGACAGAGAGGAAGATCTTCCGTCCGATGATTCACTCCCCAAGTGAGCACAACGGGCCGATACTATGCCGATCCGAAGCCAGGAGCCTCTTCCGGGTCTCCCACGCGGGTGCAGGTTCCCAAAGCTTTGGGCCGTCCCCTGCTGCTTTCCCAGGCCACAGGCAGGGAGCTGGAAGGGAAGCGGGGCTGCCGGGATTAGAACCGGCGCCCATATGGGATCCCGGGCGGCAAGGTGAGGACCTTTAACCACTTGCGCCACCGCGCCGGGCCCATAGTGCTTGCCTTTTAATGCCAAGCGAGAGTTTGCGGTTACTGATCTCACACCCAATCTTTTTTTTTTTTTAAGATTTATTTATTTATTGGAAAGTCAGATATACAGAGAGGAGGAGAGACAGAGAGGAAGATCTTCCATCCGATGATTCACTCCCCAAGTGAGAGCAATGGCCGATGCTATGCCGATCCGAGGCCAGGATCCAGGAACCTCCTCCGGGTATCCCACATGGGTGCAGGGTCCCAAAGCTTTGGGCCATCCTCCACTGATTTCCCAGGCTACAAGCAGGGAGCTGGATGGGAAGTGGAGCTTCCGGGATTAGAACCAGCACCCATAAGGGATCCCGGGGCGTGTTCAAGGTGAGGACTTTAGCTGCTAGGCCACGCCCATCACACCCAATCTTGAAGGACTGTTTATTTAAAAACTAGGCACGCTGTCATCTCAAAACCTTTCAATATACTTTTAGATGTTGTTATTTATTTATTTCCATATTGTTTACATAGTTGAGAGGGATGCAGGCCCATGTGGGCTTCTGATTAGGGTGGGGAGGGTCAGATACAGAGGAAGGTGGGTGGGACACCTTCATTATATCTATTTCTGCATCTTCTATTTGCTTTGTTTCAGTTTCAGAGTAACTGATTCATACCAGTCCTGAAAGTGAAGGCATTAACAGGAAGGCAAGCACAGAACTATAGAAACCCTGCTTTCTGCGATCACAGTGGTAAGGATGGAAGCCAGCAGTGTGGACCAGGATCTTCGGCACCGTGGACGACCAACTGAATGAAGCGTATGCAGAGAATAAGTCTAACAGCAAGGGTTTATTATAGGGAAAGAAGCTACACTTCATAAGCGAGTGGAAGCAGCTCAAGACCCAAAGCCAAGATCAAGGAAGTGGGTGTTTGTAAGGGTGGTTGCTGGGCAAGGGGCCCTTAGAGATTCCCTGACTGCAAACCTTCTGACCTACAGTTTCCAAGGGAATTTCACCTGTCTGAGGTTGCAGGAGTGAAACAGGCTACAAAAGAAATTAGCCAACTTGCCTTTCTCAACTTCCCCAGTTACCCTTGCTGTCTCCTGCGTCCTTACCGTGTGCCCAGGACTGTGGTAAGCGTGTAGGTAAGCGTGTAGGTACAATGCCTCCAGTTCCCACAGGAGGTATCGTTTCTGCCTCACAGATGGTGGATCAACGCCCAGAGGGTTTAAAACTCTCTTATGATCCCAAAGACACTCCATGTTCTTTCTTTCTTTCTTTCTTTCTTTCTTTCTTTCTTTCTTTCTTTCTCTCTCTTCCTTCCTTCCTTTCTTTTTCTTTTCTTTCTTTCTTTCTTTCTTTCTTTCTTTCTTTCTTTCTTTCTTTCTTTCTTTCTCTCTCTCTCTCTCTCTCTCTCCCTCCCTCCCTCCCTCCCTCCCTCCCTCTCTTTCTCTCTCTCTCTTTCTTTCTTTCTTTCTTTTCTTTCTTTTCTATGTATTTACTCATTTGAAAGCAGAGAGAGCGAGCGCACTTCCCTCCACTGGTTCATCCCCAAATAGCCACAAGTGCCAAGGACTAGGCCAGACCAAAGCCAGCAGCTAGGAATTGCATCTGGCACTCCCCTGTGGGTGCCAAGGCCCCAAACAGGTGGGCCCTGCCTTTCTGGAGTGGAGCTGAGAGATGATTGAGAGGAATGGCAGGGACTTGAGTCAGCATCACAGGCAGTGGCTTAACTCCCGGCATCATAATGCCAGAACACCTGTTCTTTCTATGCCTAGATCATGTCAGTTCTTCCCAAAGTTTAAAAGAAGGGTGAGGGAGAGAGAGAAGCATTGGAAACTTAGTGCTTCAAAAACCTTTCCTGGAGCTGGTACCCTGACATTACAGGTAGAGCCTCTGCCTGCGAGGCCGGTGTCCATGGGGGTGCCAGTTCATGTCCCGGCTGCCCCACTTCTAATCCAGCTCCCTGCTAATGTGCCTGGGAAAGCAGCAGAGAAGGGCCCAAGTGCTTGAGACCCTGCACCCACGTGGCAGACTCAGAAAACATTGCTGGCTCTTGGCTTCGGGCCATCGTAGTTCTGGCTGCAGCAGCATTGTGGGAATAAACCTGTGGATAGAAAAAAATCTCTCCCTGTCTCCCCTTCTCTCTCTCTAACTCTTCCTTTTACATAAAAGTAAATAAATTAAAAAAAAAAAAAAAAGACTAAGCTAAAACCTTTCCTTTGGGGAAAGGACACCTACAGAAAAAGAGAGACCCTAAAAATCCAGAACAACAACAACAAAAATCTGGCCCAAACTCAGGATTTCAAAAATGAAAACTTTGTCACATTCGTCTTTTGAAATTAAATGCATGTTCTAGCTGCTTCAACCTGGGCCCCTTTAACCCTCGTGACATAACTTAAGACCTTGACCTGGCTCTTTAAATGCTTACGGCTTCAAAAGCTTATGGCTTCCCTTGCAGGTCAGAGTGGGGGCTGGTGAACCACAGAGAATTGTTTACGCTCCTTATTTCTCAAAAGTGCCTAGGCCACCAGCAAACTAAAAAACGAAAGTGAAATCAGCTGAGAGTGACATCATGGACCCAAACTGTTTACTTAGGCAAGAACTCGGAGTGCAAGCGGCACTTGAGCTCGGGACCGCGGAGCTGCCATCTCTCGGAGTTCTGTCCTCATTTCTGGAACCTGATGTTGGAGAGCCGGCAAGAACTAAGGCGCCAGCCCCTGAGGCTCATTGCCAGCTCCCGCTTTTCATGAGTGTCCCTGTGGACTTGGCACCTCTTGTCTGTGAGTACCTCCTCTCTCTGAGTGCCCAGCCCAGGCCCCACCCCCCGCCGACCTCCTGCAGCCACTCTGAGATATTTCACCTTCCACCGACACACAGGGCGGTTCTGGGGCCTGCCCACCCTGCCTCCCTGGCTACTGTGTGTCCTACCAGTCGGTCTGCTCTTCACCACCATTCTGCTCTTATGCAACAGGGTCCTATGCGCACTCCAAACAAGTATGTGTTTGTGGCTTGCGGAAGAGCTGCTTCAGCGGAAACAGATGCTGACCAGCAGCATCTCGCTTCTGTTAATATTTCTTTCCATCTGTAAACTCAGACTTTCTTGAAAAAGAAAAAATGGGTATATTTCCTTTTTTGTCCCTTGTGAAGAACTGCGCTTTGTAATGATAACTTTTCATATCCGAGCCCTCCCCAAGGCTGTTCTGAAGTGTTTCTTATCCCAGCCCTCTTTCAGTGCCGCACCTATTCTCGCGTCCCAAATTTCGTTCCAGCTTAGTCCCTTTTTAATCTAATTAATAAGGTTGTTTATGATAGTTTTCCTGGTTTTATTCGTTCATAAAAACAATGTATAATTCTGAGGGATTTTTAAAACAGAAGAAATGAACAAGTGCCTGTATCGTTGCCATCCAGAAATATCAGAGCTGATACCAACATTTTAAAATACTTAGTGTCTTTCTTCTGGGCCCTTGACATAGAAGTGGTGCCATGTAACAGTTTTTATACACATTGTCTCTAAAAGCTGTATTCACCATCCTGTTATAATTGACTCCTAGGAGTTGGGTGCTCAGATTGCTTCCAGAGTGATACAGAGATGAGCATTCCTGTCTGTAAACCACTGGCTGTATTTCTGATTGCTGCCTTGAGATAGACTTACAAAAGTGAGAATTTCAGGCCAAAAAGACCAGTTTAGGGTTTTGTTGTTTTTGTTTTTGAAAATTTGAAAACATTTTTTCAATGTGCACATGTTGCCACCTATTAGATGATGACCACTGACTGTCCACCCGCTGGTGGAATAATATCAGCAAGTTATTCAAAGTTGTATTGGAAGCTTTATTGGAAAATCCACTCGCAGGCCCCTTTGCACAGAAGGGAAGGAAGATGGGGGTGAAAAGGGGTAGCTGAGATACGTGTTGAGGAGTTTAATACCTCTCTAGGCACATGGGCTGCCAAAGGGGCTGTATATGCCCCCTAACTATGTAAGGAATGTCCGTTCAGGTGTGCCATTGGTCGGCTGAAATCCCGCCAGGCCAGTGACATAACTGGCTCCTGTGGCCCCTCCTGTTCCAGGCTGAAGCCTGGGAGACATGCCGGGTCCGGAGCAAACCAGCCCTTCGTCTCCAGTGCCCTGGGCAGCCATCATTCTGGACACTGGGTCATAGGAAAAGAGGTGACAAAGTCGTTCTGGCTACTTCCTGCAGGAGAGGGTCATAGTCCCTAATTATGGTCCAGAGAGGGCTCAGTAGGCATTGGAACAAAGGGGTGGAGTAACAGTTGGTTGAGAGTGACCCATGAGGCTTCGTGGATTTTTTCTTTGGCGAACCTTAGAAAACAAGGGGCAATTGTGAATAAAAGGCCTATAATTATTAGTAGGGTTACTATAGGCAGGAGCCAGGTTACTAGCAGGGATTCCCAGATGTTAAAACCTGAGTGAGGTCTGGTCCACTGAGGTTGTGTGGGTGGAGGGTCTTGAGGAGGACCAATCACCAGGCTAGAGAGGAGAGGGGGTCTGATGGTGTGGTAGCAGCCGGGTCTGGAAGATAGCAGTCCACGTGTTCTCGCAGAAGCTTTTGTGGGTGAGCACACAGGTGAAATCAATCTGCCAGTTCTCGCCCAGTTGATGTCCTTGCGGCTGGTGAGTAGGCAACCTAAGCTTAAGGGCTTCTTGAGGAGAAACAGTGGAAAACATTGGGCAGGAAAAGTTAGCGAGTGAGGCATTGGTGACGGGCATTCTTTTGGTGGTAAGGAATTCCCTCTCCTGCCAGATGGCAGAATGAGGAGGCAATTGGCCTCCAGGACGGACTCAGGAATGACTACCACAAAGGCTGCATGGTGCAACCATGCAGGTCGGACACCGAGCTACCATCTGCTAGAAAGAGTGACGTCAGGAGACTGTAGAGGCTGGTGCAGCAAGCCTTCCCTAGTGAGAGATTGGAAGTTGGGGAAAGTGTTAAGGGGAGAGGAACTGGGAGAGGATGGTGAGTGAAGTTCTCAAGTAAGACATGAAGTTACATCTCATTGGTGGTGCATGACTGGAACAGTGCAAATTTCACAAGCTGTGGGAAAAGGAAGCAGGAAGTGGTGCCAGGGTCCAGGATGGGATGTTGGAATTACTCTCACATTCCTCCCTTTTGTTATATATTGGGGAGGAATGGTAGGCTCCTAGCCCTGCAAAAGAAACTGGTTAATGGTTTGGTTAGAAAAAAAATTTGTACATTTGAGTGGCTGACACAGGAATGGAGGGGAGGGGTTACTTATCAAAAATGATGGCTTGAGTTCCTCCTGAAGCTCATTGGGATATTTAGTCTCTGAAGGTTGGTCTTGAAGAGCTTCTTTGGGGTGCCTCTGTGGTGACGGATAGATCATCATGGCAGGTGTTGACCTTCTGTGCGGACTCTGCATTCTGGCCGTTCTTGGTTGGAGTGTCCATTTAACTTTGGCATGGAACTGGGGACGCTTCTACTCAGCCCTGATATCCGGCTTTTTGTTGTATGGAGTTAGTGGGGAGGCTTAGGGACAAACATACATGAAAACTGGTTAAGATTATCTAGTGAGGCCTTGAGAAACAGACAGGATGTATAGTCTGGCCTGCTTCTAATTCTGTACTCTCCCTCCCTCTGCTCATGGGAACTCTGGCTGCTAGCAGGAGCTAAGTCAGGGCCTATGGTAAGGCCAGGGCTCCAGTAGACAGTGGCCTTCAAGGTTACAGTGCCAGCTAGTAAAAACTGTTTCTAATGTCTTACACACATGGACACTGGAGTTTCGAGTCTAGATGCACCCAGGAAAGTTCTGCTGTTACCCAAATCCAAAAGTTGGCCAGGTGCATGTAAGGTCCAGGACCATCTATCTCTTCATGTGAGGTACTGGAAGAGACATCATAAAGTGTGAAACTGGGGAGACATCCCGTTGACTCCCATTACCTGGCTGGACAGAGAGGAGAGCCGGCCTGAAAGGGAGGCTGGTACAGAACAGATGGTGTCTCTGGATGGAATATACAGCTTTACCTGTGATGTCACTAACCCCAGGCCAACCCTCCATAGCGACGGATGCTTTGGGAGTAGGGCGGAGTGCAGGGCTTTTCAGCTTGTGGCCCACCATGGTTCTGACCCAGGAATACTTTGTGGCCCCCAGGGCAGTTCCATTTCTAGTGGCCTGGCTCTTGGCAGAGTTAACAAGCTTCTTTGAAAGCCACTTCTATCACTGGCAGCTGGTTGCCCAATATTCTGGCTTCCCATGTTGCAAGCAGGTGCTACTTGAGGATAGACTAGCCTTACTGGGTCTCCTGGAGAACAGGTTACTGTATAAAGCTGCATTAATGAGCCTCCTAATGCCTAGCTCACTACTCTTCCTCTGGGCCCCGGTTAAAGTGGGTCACTGAGGCAACCACGGGATGTCAGCCAAAGGGATGCTCAATTCTACCCCTGAATTCCTTAATGGACTGATCTAGGAATTTGTAGTTACAGGCATAGTCCTGATAGTTTTAAGATAATGCCTACCAGAAGTTAGTTAGTCTCATTGGTCTGATAAGTTAGCCATCCCTGTAAGGTTTGGAGATCAAGCTGTACAGCCTGAGTCCTTCAGTGTCGGAGGGAGAGAGAAAGAAGGGAGGGAGAGAGGAGTGAAAAAAGGAGTTGGAAACACCAGATTAATGATATAACATCGTCAAGTAAAAGCTATCAAACAGAAGTTATAGAAAACATTTATCAAAGGTCTGATATCTGCTACAAATTTGAAACAAGCACAGGTTTACAATTAACCTAAATTGTACTTTAGAAAGAACAATAATATCAATGATAAATATTTAGAAAAATGCTATAGGCAATTTTAAGGACAATGATCAGTTGCATTGCACGTAAACCATACAAGATGTTTCCTCTCAAAGCTTCAGGACTTCCCATTCCTTCTTTTTTTTTTTTTTTAACATTTATTTATTTTTATTACGAAGTCAGATATACAGAGAGGAGGAGAGACAGAGAGCAAAATCTTCATCTGATGATTCACTCCCCAGGTGAGCCACAATGGACGGTGCTATGCTGATCCAAAGCCAGGAGCCACTTCCAGGTCTCCCACACGGGTGCAGGGTCTCAAGGCTTTGGGCTGTCCTCGACTGCTTTCCCAGGCCACAAGCAGGGAGCTGGATGGGAAGTGGAGCTTCTGGGATTAGAACCGGCGCCCATATGGGATCCCGGGGCACGTTCAAGGCGAGGACTTTAGCTGCTAGGCCACGCAGCTGGGCCCAGGACTTCCCATTCCTTCTACAACATGCTTTAACCTGGAAATATTGTATAAAACAAATGGTAAGAACACATGGGTTTACCTTATGGCTTGGAATAATTTAGCAGTGGATTAGAGCAACTCTATACTGGATTATTTTGATATACAAATGTTAAATTATAGAACAAACTTAGTAAATTGTTTATTATGTTTATTATTCTTCTTATTATTATTATTGGCAGCTTATCTTTTACCCTTCCCCTCTCAGCTAAGGGCTAGGTGTGGGGATGATGAAAGGAAAAAGAGTTAAAACCAGTCCTGCAGCAGCAGCAGGGAAACAGGCATTATTGGGGTTAAGTCAGAAGAACCCAAAAGGGAGAGCAGGTTAGGCAGCGGGTGAAAATGGAGAAAGACAAGGAGGCAGACAGGGTCCTGGCACATGAGAAAAGGTAAGATGGTGGACAGGATCCTGTCACGTGCAGGAGAAAGGCAAGATGGCGGATGGGATTCTACAACGTGGAGGAGAGGAGGGGAGCTGGGAAGATGGCGTCAGAGCAGGAAGTGGAGAGAAGGGGCTTGGGAAAGTGGGATTCCCACATGAAGTTTGAAGGAAATGGAGGAGAAGGTTCTGAGTGGGGGAGGGTGAACGGGGAAAGTGGGAGGTAGAGAGATCAGAGAGGTCCTTGGGCAAGGTCACGGACGCTCTGCGCTCTGCGTGGCCATGGCAGCAAGGATCCTCCCAAGGAGGGGAAAGGAGGAACAAAGAGAAGGATGGGATTAGGTGGAATAAGGTGGGGCAAGGGATGGGAGTAGAAGGAATAAGGGAGGGATGGAGGGAGGAGAGTTTGGGAACATGGTGGATAAATAGAAGGTGAAGCAAAGGAGGGATTAGGTGGAATAAGGTGGGGCAAGGGATGGGAGTAGAAGGAATAAGGGAGGGATGGAGGGAGGACAGCTTTGGAACATGGTGGATAAATAGAAGGTGAAGCAAAGGAGACGTTGGAATCCAGCAGCGACTCACGAAGTGAAGAGGGAGCCTGGAACCATGACAGAAGGACCGGGCGAGGAGAAGAGGTGACTAAAGGGGAGGTGACCTCGGAACATGGACTGGAGGGGTAACGTACAGGGGCAGAGGGGCCGGAGGCTCAGAGAAAGACGTGGCAGAGGAGCTGGGGGAGGAGGAGAGGCAGCCGGGGTGAGTTCTAAAGGTTCTGGCTGTTCGGAAAAGGAGTGGTTAGGTGAAAAGTCCTGGAGATCCCTTGGGAGACTGGGAGGATGTAGCCTTGGCCGGGAGAACCTGAGTCGTGGAACAGGACAGCACAGGGAAGGGCAGGAACGGAGATTCCAAAAAGCTTCCACATGTGGAACTTCAGACCATTTACCCTCGCAACGACAAAAATTACCCAATTCCGTGAGGATCTGAAAGTCAAATATGCCTTCCGCAGGCCATTTGGAGCCGTTGTCCAATACATTCTGTGGCCAGGCCACGGTTGAAAAATGGACAGGGCGTTTTCAGTGTAAGTCCTGGCCCAGACTCAGAGTTTTAAGATTGGCCAATAAAAACCCTAAGGGGGCTTAGGGGCCCATGGCCCAACATTTTGTTGCCCATCCTGTCCTGATAGAGCATCTTGCTGCTAACCTAAACACAAAGAAGGCAGTCCTGCTTTGAAATTCAGACTAGAGGGGAACCTGGTTCCCCGTTAAGGAGGGCCAGTCAGTAGGGGGGACGTCTCACGTCCCACTGAGGGCCCTGGATCGGTGGGAGCCGTTCAACGACCAAGGGCATCCCCCATCTCGCTGAGGGCTCAGGACAGGCAGACCACATGTACACAGTTGGGAGGTCTGCAGGAGGTTGGGGAGTACTTTTTGGGACAGGAGGAGCAGGACGGAGGGGCTTGCCTCACGTCTGTAGTTCCGCAGATGGCAAAGGCCTCGGGACTGGTGGCTCGGAGGTGGGAAGAGGAAGTGGAGACTCAACCCAAGGGAGCCCACGCACCCCTTCCTGGGATTCGGCACCAAATGTTAGATGATGCCCACCAACCACCCGCCCTCTGGTGGAATAATATCAGCAAGTTGTTCGAAGTTGTAATGGAAGCTTTATTGGAAAATCCGCTCCTGGGCCCCCTTTGCATAGAGGGGAAGGAAGAAAAGAGGCAAAAAGGGCCTGTTGAGGGTTTTTAATGCCTGTTGCCAAGCCGCCTCCCAGAAAGCTTGTATAATGCTACTTTTGCTGTGCTGTTGATGTCACCAAACATTTTTAACTGCGATTTTGATAGAAAAAGCTTCTTTTACTTGGCGTATCTTTACTACATTAGCAAAGTTACAGATTGCGTGTTTGAGTGTGGTGCGTACACAGGTGAAATAACTGCTTTGTTTCATTCTTTTGCAAATTGTCTCCACATTCTTTGTTCATTTTGTAGAGATTGATGTTTTTCCTGTTTCTTTGAAGTAGCATTTTGTACATTAGCTATATTAATCATTTCATATTGGTTATAGCTGTTTTCCATGCTCCTTGACATTTAATCTTATGTTGGGGTGTGTAAAAATCTGTGTTTTTGAGTAGTCAAGTCGATGCTGTTTTTCTTTGTAGTTTCAATTTGGTTTTTGTTTCTTTTTAAAGATTTATTCATTTTTATTACAAAGTCAGATATACAGAGAGGAGAGACAGAGAGGAAGATCTTGCGTCCGATGACTCACTCCCCAAGTGAGCTCAATGGCCGATGCTATGCCGATCCGAAGCCAGGAGCCTCTTCCAGGTCTCCCACGCGGGTGCAGGGTCCCAAGGCTTTGTGCTGTCCTCGACTGCTTTCCCAGGTCACAAGCAGGGAGCTGGATGGGAAGTGGAGCTTCTGGGATTAGAACCGGCGCCCATATGGGATCCTGGCACGTTGAAGGCGAGGACTTTAGCCACTAGGCCACGCCGCCAGTCCCTCAATTTGGTTTTGAGTTTAGAAAGTTTGGGAGAAAGTCAAACCACACCTGCTCTGCTTGTCCTCTGCTTCTTATCACAGTTGTTCAATAAATGTAGTTCTTCATATTATAAAAAAAAAGTTTAGAAAGTTTTTTCTCACTTATAAATCAATACTTCCCTTTTTCCTCACTCCAGTGGAAATTTGTTTGGTAGACAGATTGAGATTGAAGCATTTGTTTGTGGTGGTGGTGGTTGTTACCCAGTTGGGTACTCAGGGACTCCATGTTTAATTAAATGAGAAACACTTTCAGGCTCCAAACCACTTGGTAGAGTGAGCTGTCCAGGCTGTAATCTCTGTTCCTGAATTCCTTCTGCTAGTTTCACCTCATTTCACCCTCTTTAACTCTCTCCTCTAAGCTGTTCAAAAATGATTATGATTTTTTTTTTTAATTGTGAGATCTGTCCTCCTGCACTGGAAGGTCCTCCTTAAAAGTTTTTTAAAAATTCATTTTCATTTTATTTGAAAGGCAAGAATATGGATATTTTCCAGCCATTGGTTTGCCCTGCACGTACAGCAGAACTGAATCGAATCTTCTATGTGGGTGCAGGGACCCAAGGACTTGAGCCAACACCAGCTGCCTGCCAGTGTGCGCATTAGCAGGTAGCTGGGCAGGAAGGTGAGAAGCTAGGATGTTGAGCCACACACTTGGACATGGAATATGGAAGTCACAAGCAGCAACTTTTAAGCAGTATGCCAGACACTCACCCTAAAGTGCTCTTTTTTCTTTGAGGTGTTTTTATTTAAAAGACAGATTTACAGAGGGACGGACAGAGCAAGAGAGATCTTCTGTCTGCTGGTTTACCCCAAAAGGCTTCATAGGCCAGAGCTGATAGATCAGAGCTACCTGATCTGAAGCCGGGAGCCAGGAACTTCTCACAAGCCTCCCATGTAGGTGCTGAAACTTCTTACAGGTCTGCCCTGTAGGTGCACCTACATGGGTCCAAGGACCTGAGAGCCGTCCTCTGCTGCTTTCCCAGGCCATAAGCCGGGAGCTAGATAGGAAGTAGAACAGCCAGAACTTGAAATGGCATTCTTATAGGATGCCAGCTCCACAGGCAGAGGTTTAGTCTATGATCTACCATGCCAGCCCTCTAAAGTGCACTCTTAATTTCTTTTTTGTAAGATTTATTCATTTATTTATTTATTGGAAAGGCAGATATACAGAAAGATCATCTGTCCGCTGATTCTCTCCCCAAGTGCCCATACTGGCCATAGCAAAGCCAGGAGTGAGGAGCTTCTTCTGGGTCTCCCATGTGGGCGCAGGGTCCCAAGGCTTTGGGCCATCCTTGGCTGCTCTCCCTGGCCACAAGCAGGGAGCTGGAAGGGAAATGGAACAGCTGGGACACAAACTGGCGCCCACATGGTACTCTGGCAATTGTAAGGTGAGAATTCAACCACTGAACCATCACACCGGGCCCAAAAGTACACTGTTGATGAGGGCAGACTTCAGTGTTATCCAGGGCCTCTGACTCAGGGCATCATCCAAAACGTCATTATGGGGATCACAAGATGCATTGGGCCTTTGTACTGGGAAGGGCACAGTGAATCCTCTTTGTGCGGGCAGGACCCAAGGCTGGCGTGGAAGGACAAGCAGTGGACACCCAAAGGCAGGCCCCAATCTCTAGTACCCTGGCTCCTCACACTCCTCCCGGGGGTCCGTGAATCACCTCCCATGAACTCAGTTGGATATGCTGCCAACAAAAAACAAGGAAGATGAGCCCCCGCTCTGCAGCCCACAGTTTCAGACATTTTCTTGTTTTTGAGGATATTTTTTTCTTCTCCATACTTTTTTTTGCAACCCAGCCAGATGATCTGCTAATGGGGCCCAATAGGCAACAAAACAGTGAAACAAATCACGAGTTGTTATTCATGGATCCATTTAAGCTGTTAAAATGACTTGTATCTGTGTACACAGGATCCATGCTTCAGACCTCTTGGTGTCATCCTGTTTATCCTGGTAAAGCTGCTTTCTTTACTTGGAAGCGCTGTGAAAGCCAAACCAACACAGCATTGCACAGGGATCTTGGTTCTAGGGACAGCATCTACCGGAAACACTGGGAAAGCCAAGGAGATGCCCCACCCAAACAGCAGCAGCCAGCTTTGAGAAGTTAGAACCTAGACTCGTGTCTCTGCCAAAGGAAATATGACACGTTTCCCTTTCTTCCCTTTTTTATTTTTGTGAGGACACACCCAAACCTTGAACTCCTGTGTCTTAAATGTTTGTGCGGGAGCCGGCAGCTTCTTGTGACAAGTCAATGTGTATGCTTGCTCTGAGCCCCGGTTAATTCTAGCGTTCTGGCTTTATTCTATTTGTTTGCTCTGCTCTTTCCATTCATGCTACTCAGCAGCCTACCATCTCTACATCGATCTCCCCTCAGTTCTGCTTTCTCCTCCTGAATCATTGCTTGGTCAGCATGAGCAGACAGGATCCAGGGCAGTGTGACCCAGCCACTGATGCTTGTATGTGTATGCTAGCTCATTTCTGTCTCAAGTGTGAACAACGTAACAACTCACATGTTAGAGAGGAAGAAGAGAGACCCTATAGATCAAGTAAATTGCCAAAAAGTGACATAGTGTAACTAGGCAGTTAATCCAAGTTTAAGCGAGTTGGAATTCTTGTATCCCTGCCAAGTAATGCTGTCTCTTAAACTGTCAGATTGCTACATCCACTTCCTCGGGATACAACTGTTGCATCTGGGGCCAGGGGCCATGCTAAGGCTCCACCTCATTTGTAGGTCTGATTAGAGCATCACCCCTTCCATGGTAAAAATGCTGCAAGATGGGAGAGGGCTGTGTTTCCACAGCAGACCACTCCCAGACACACCACTCCACTTTGCGCTCTCCAGGTACCGCTCTTGGCTTTTTTCCTTCCTGTCCACCCTTGGGTCCACCCAGTTTGGGCATTTCCCAGGGTGGGATGGCTTGTTCTCGAGTGTGGACATGTGTTGATTCCCACACTGTTGAATGAATTCTACTTGAGCTTGGCATTCTAGCTCTGCAGGAGATCAGCACATACACTCGAGGTCAATATATTAATTGCCCATGCTGCAATTGGTGAGCCACCGTCTAGGAGTTTGAAATAAGTGGAAGAGAGCAAGGTAACCCCCACAATGGAAATGGGTGAATCAATCTCTGTCTCGCCTCTGCTGCAGTGCAGATATTTTTCTTTGGTTTTGGATACTCAGATGGACCTTGGAGTGACACAACTGGCTACTGCCCTTACATCTGTTCTCTGTCTTTATAAGGGTTGGAGGTCAGCCTTTGGCCAGAAATTCTAAGGAGAAAGATAAATTTTGGTAATTTGTGGCAGTTGTTGGGAATCAGCCTTGGGTGACTGGCTTAGTGTTCAGGGGACCGTCGTCAATGGCTGGTGGGTGTGTTTCTGGAGCTAACTTCTGTTACTGGACTGGTCAGTTATTATTGAGACATAACTGCTTGGTCAACCCAACTTCATCCTCTCTATGGTCTTCAGCTTACTGCTTGGTTTGGTAACTCCTCCCCTCTGCTTACTGCAAAGGGAAGGAGTGAAGAACCATAAGCAGCTAATCCAGCTGAGGCAGTACTTCCTGTTCTTGCTTGCAGAAATGGGGACCTTGCCCTTGAAGCACATGACAGTAGGCCAGTGCCTGTGATGTCTGGGTGGTAGGCAGCCTACTCACAGTCCAGGTGGAGTTTGATGGCTATAGCCTCTCCATTCTGAGACATCTTGTAGCTGCCAGGATGCCAGGTTTAAAACACAGCTGAGTTTGGTTCCTGGTATACAGCTGTGGCTTCTACTAGACAGCTGGCACCTTGTATGATCTACATAGGCAAGCTCTCCCTCTCTGTAGGAGTCAGCGTTTACAAATCCAGTTGCTGGGATTTCTCGGCTCCAATGCATGAATGCTGGTACCACCACTTTGACTTAAACGTCCATTTTGATTTAAATCCTTAAGATCAGACCAGGCATATTATTGATCTCAGTCAGGCACAGAAGACTAAGAGAATATGGTAACAAAACTTTCTCAGCCTCAGATCCCAAAATTCACAAGCAGCCAATCTTCCCTGGAGATCCAGTTTCATTTAAAAAAAAAAAAAACATTGCGGCAGGGAGAAGGGGGAAGGAGAGTAGGGAGAAAGGCGGTGACCACCCACCATTCACACCCCTGCGGCTCACCAGGTGTGGGGCAGGCCAGGTTGCCAGCAGCTCATACAAGGGCCAGGATGGAGAGGGCAGGCTACTCTGGGTAAGGGCCTAGCACCTGCTACAATGCATGAGATCTGGGTCAGGCAGTGGGTCTAACTGGAGAACTTGGGAAGCTTCCCTGGTGGGCCACAGGCCCCACCAGTGAGCACATGGCCCAGGCCTGGGTGTTGCGCAGGCTGAGCAAGGTAGCTCTATCCGCTGGAAAGTATGTGGGTTGGTTTTGGAAGCGGGCAGACCAGGCAAGACCGAGCAGACCTTAGCTTACTGGTGAGTGCAGAAACCAGGCTGGAGTGCAGGTCATGCCGGGTTAGGCTGTCACACCTAGTGGTTTACATGAGCCAGGGATGGGAGGAGACTGTGCAGGGCTAGATGACAGCACTCGCCAGCGAGAGTTGGGACTAGAGGCTGGCCAGGTCAGGTCAGGCTGCAGTATCTGAAAGCAAAGGCCAAGACAGGTGAGGGACCTGGCCAAGCTGGGTCGGAGCAATCACTGGCACATGCAAGATTTGTGGATGGGAATGGGCCTGGTTGGGTTGTGATTCCCATTGGTGAGTGTGAGGGTCCACTTGAACAGGACCCTTGGAGCACGCCCCACATTGAGGACCTTGGGGATGTTTGGAAGGCTGGGTGTGGCTTCTCCCCTTATCTCTTCTCTTCCCCCAGATACAGGAAGGTAAGCAGTGGTCTCACCCACTTTCCTTTAGCATTTGGTTGCAAAAGACAGGATTTCATTTTTTTTTGGCTGAGTAGTATTCATATGGAAATACACTATGTTTTCTTTGTCCAGTCATCAGTTGATGGATATATGGGTTGGTTCCATATTTTAGCTATTGCAAATTGAGCTGTTTACATGAGAGTATAAATAACTATGATATGCTGATGTCATTTTGTTTGGGTCAATTCCCAGCAGCGGATGACTAGGTCATATGATAGATCTATTTTCAGATTTCTGAGGAAGTTCCAAACTGTCTTCCATAGTGGTTCTACTAGGTTACATTTCCACCAACAGTGGATTACCTACTCCACTCCCTGGGGAGCTATAACAGCCAGGGCTGGACCAGGCCAAACCAGGAGCTTCATCTAACTCTCCCATTGGAGTGGTAGGGTCCCAAACACTTGCGCCATCTTTTCCTTTTTCTTCCTTTCTTTTCTTTTTTTTTCTTTTTCTTTCTTTTTCTTTAAAGGCAGATTTACAGAGGGAAGGAGCATCAGAGATCTTCCATTGGCTGTTTCACTTCCCAGATAATAGCAACAGCCAGAGCTGAGCCGATTTGAAGCCAGGAGCCAGGAGATTCCTCCAGGTCTCATGCACGAGTGCAGGGTCCCAAGGCATTGTGCTGTCCTTGATTGCTTTCCCAGGCCACAAGCAGGGAGCTAGATGGAAAGTGGAGCTGCCGGGATCCCGGCACATCCAAGGGAAGCACCTTTAACTACTATGCTATCGCGCCAGGCCCTACCTTGGATTTCTTGTCCTGGTTTGAGCTAAATGGTGAGCTGGGAGCCAACTGCTGCGTCTTCCCCGCAGGTCCCCTCTGGGAAGGGCAGGTGCAATGGCCGTGGCCCGGCCCCGGTCGGGTGAGTGCTTCCTGTTTCTGAGCACCATGATCCTCGTGGCTGTGATCATCTCCCTGCTGTTCTACGCCCTGCTCTGCAAGAACGGCAACATCACCGACCTGCCCCACCTGAGACTCGGCTTCTACAACTTCTGCCTCTGGAATGAAGACACCAGCTCCCTGCAGTGCCTCCAGGTCCCTGAGCTGGAGGCCCTTGGGGTGCCTCGGGTGGGCCTGGCTCTGGCCAGACTTGGTGTGTACGGCGCCCTGGTCCTCATGCTCTTTGTCCCCATGCCTCTCCTCCTGGCCTGGTGTAACCGGGACAAGGCAGAGTGGCAGCTGGCGGTGGGCTTCATGGTGGTGTCCTCCGTGTTGCTGCCAGGTGGCCTGGGCCTCTTCCTCTCCTACGTGTGGCAGTGGATCAGGCCCTCTCTGTTGGGGCCTGCCTTTCTGGCTCTGGGCATGGCCGAGGCCTTACTCATCCTCGTGCTCACAGCCATAGCTGTGTTCTCTCTGAGGGTCCGGAAGGAGAAGTGCGCACTTGAGAGCTGCTAGTCCAGGCTTCGGGCTGATGCTGTTGCAAGGGCTCAGTCCCTGAGAAGCTATGGGCTAGCCATCCTGTTAGAGCTAATACCAACTCCTGTTGCAATGAAGGGGCCTACCACGAGCAGGTGGGGCCCCCAGGGGCCCCGAGGCAGCCAGGGTGGCTAGGGCAACTGCCACTTCTCTCTGTAGAATCTTCTATCCCAGCACTACCCAGCTCATTTTCACGCGAGTTCCTGCTGTCATGATCCACTCTGAGCAGTTCTTACACAGTAGCCTCGGGAGCGTGGGGAAGTTCCAGCAATGAATGGGAACAGGCAAGGCCAGACTGTGGTGGACATTGGGCCCTGGGTCACAGACTGCTACTGCATCCGTGTTGGGTCACCCAGACTCCGCTATCAAAGCCTAGGACTTATCTGCAAAGGATTCAACAAGATAGAAGGCTTGGTGGTGGCTTGGCAGGTTCCCCCAGGGTCCCTGGCCCTGAAGCCACACACACACTGCAGGAGACAGCTGGCACAGCGCCCCCTGCTGTGAGACCCAGGAAACGCCAGATGCTCACTCAGAGAAGCTGAAGGAATCAGAACAGTTCGTACCCAAACACCGCAGACTTGGAAGGACAGAAGCACAACAACACATGTATTTCCCAGCACTGGTCTATTGGGAAAACTGCAAGACGATGACTTAATTTTTGTCTGAATACAGAGGTAGCAACGGGAACACTGCCATGACTGTCCCATCTCCTCCGTGGGCCTGTCTGCACTCCTGTTACAGCTCCTGAAGCCTGCACCCTGAAAAGGATGGCATGACGGGCACAGAGCCCGGTGGGCAGCTGGAGTCCCGTGCTGGAAACCAGCTGATACAGGCTAAACATCCCGGGTGACTTACAAGCAATACTTTTCTTGGAAAACTCTTTGGACCCCATCAGCTCATTTTCCCTGGAGCCTGGCCACTGAATAAAACCACTGGAATTTCCACATGGTGGGGGAAGTCTTTGGGGAACTGGGTTCAAGTCCTCACTCCCACACCCTCCACAGGGGCTCCTGGACCAAGGTTAGTTTACAAGACCCCAGGAGGGAAACACCAAGCTAGGACATGGGGCCTCTGGTGCCCACTGGGGCAGCCCACAGGGCAATTCAGCCCTTAGCTGAAAAATATCTCCCGAACATATTTGAAAGCATCTTCTTTCTCCTCCTCGGGACCGCTGCTGCCCTCGCCGTGGGCAGGGCCGAGGCCTGGGGTAGGGGCGTCGCTCCCTCCGTCCTCTTCATCGCTGCTTCCAGAGCTTGTGTGAGGGGAGAGGGAGGAGGCCTCGGGCTCCTGGGTATCCGCCAGAGATGGCAGCTGCCAGGGCTTTTCCCGTTTGCGGTCCTGGGAGGGGAGGAGGAGCAGATGTTAGTGCCCGATTTCCCTAACACGCTGGTTTGTCAGTGACAGGCACACCCAGAAGGCAGCCTCTACCCAAGGACTGTCCCCCCATTACCAGCGCCCACCCCCGCCTCACCCCGGCCTCTCACAATCAGCACTGAGGAGAGAAGCCAGCAGGGACACTGGGCAATGGCTGCCTCGGGGGCACGAAGGGAGGTAGCCAATAGAAACCACATCTGGAAAGGGAAGGAGCCCCGGGCACACAGGCTGATGGTCGTGAGCCCAAAGGAAGTCGCTGACTAGCCCTGGAGCTAGAAATTCCAGAGTGTCAATTTCCAGAGAAGTCCCTGACATAACCGTACCACTGTGGGGACTGAGGACACGCTCTCTAAGGCACCTGGCGAGTTACTGGGGCCTGGTGTGTTACCGAGGCAGCTGTGCGGCCTCCTGCACAGGAGAGGCGTGATGCTGGGAAAGCCATCGCACCTGAGCTTCTCTCGCAGCCACAAGCAGGCAGAGCCTGTGTGTGCCCTCCACCTACACAGGGTCCCCGCCGGTGGAGGGCCTGCTCCCCTCATACCCGGCCCACCCCTGTTCCAGGCATCCGGCCCAGCAGCTCAGCCCACGTGGAGAGAATCTGAGGCCAGGGAGTGGGCTGGCAGGGGTGGGATCCCTGAGGTGCTTCTCATGGAGAGTGACCAAGGACCCCGTCGGCTGACTTTACCTCGATCAGGATCCCCAGAGCCACAGCCACCATTTCAGCCTCATTCATGCAGTACACAGTCCTCGAGACAGGTCTGAAAGACAAAGCCTCAGCTGGGACTTGCAGCCGGGTGAGAGACAAGGGCAGGGGCTTTGTCCTGGTGACTGGCCTAGGAGGCGGACAGGGAAGCTTCCCAAGTCCCTGGGGATCAGGACTGACTTGGCTCCCCAGAGGCACACCCTGCAAGCCACGCAGTGGACGGGGGCTCATACAGGCCTTGAAGCCAAGCCCTGGCTGAGGCACAAATGCATCAGGCGAAGCGCGGTCAGGGGCAGCCCTGATCAGCTCAGATACCTTGACGAGGCAAGAGTCAGAGACGGATGCTGAGGGCCTGCTGGCCTGTCTAGCACAGGCAAGGATGGCTCCTCCCACAGGATACGGGCAGTCTGAAGACTCCCCCTCACCCGACCCTCCCCACCCCTGTCATTCAACTGCCCCAGGCCCCGATCGCCTGCTGGTCCAGCAGCCTACTGTATTCCATCCATCCTTCGAGAGCCCAGGCCACTGTCTGCTGAACTGGCCTACCTGAAGCCACAGAGATAAGACTGGCATCTTGACTGCCCTCGAGGGCCCACTATCGATGCCAACAGCTGAGGGCTGAGGAATCTCCATACAGACAGGGTGGAGGCACGCCCAGAGAAGGACAGCTCTGTCTCCACTCCACGGCCTTTGCATCCCTTAAGAGCCCCACAGGCCCCCCTCCCACCTCACTGTTCTGCCACCATGGGAAGGCCCGCCCTGGCTCCCGGGATACCCCCTCTTCTGCAGCTGGCTGTGCCCAGGAGTGCCCTGACCTGGCTGCCATCCCAGCTGGTGCTGCTGCCATCCTTCTCCTCTTTGGGGTCTGTGCTGGCACCTTCTTCTTTTCAGCCACCTGGACCGTCATCCAGGGTGGAAGAACCCTCTTTTTGTTGCCAGATGTTAATTCCGCCATCTCTGGTTTCCGACGGTGAGTGAGGAGCCAAGCTTAACAGGTGTTTCTCTGTAGGGACCACAAGACCCACTCCCTCGGCATTCCAGGGGACACAGGTGTGCTTGTCCTGCCTGGAGTTGATCTTCAGTTCCTCCAGAGAAGAACAAGGTCTGGTGAATGATAACCAGCTCAACAGGGCACTTCCAGTCAGCCGCCATTGCCGGGCAGGGCAGTGCAGGCCCAGATGGGCTCCGTCCCAGGAGCCAGGTTGAGGGCAGCAGTAGTGGAAGCGGGGCATGAAGTAGTCTGGCTGCCCCTGCTGGAATTGCCCCCATTGAGGTCCTGCACTGACCCACTCTACCCTCCCTACAGAAAGCAGCGTCCTTGAAGTGACCCTGTCCTTCCAGAAGGAAGGTCACAGTCCTCACGGTGCCGACCTCCCCCTCCCACTCCACACCTCCCGCTGCTCCTCGGCTCCAGGTTATAAGAAATCTCGCCGCCACAATAAGGCTTCTTCTCGCTCCACCTGAAGATGCTCCTGCTCGCTCAGGCTTGAACCAGCAGCACCTGTGCCTGCCTCCCTGCTATGCAGGCACTGACAGAACTTGGCCTCTTCGCCTTCCGCCCCCACCCTAATACCTCAATCCTGAAACGCAGGGCCCACCCCTGACCCCCGTCGGGAAGGGGCTGGCTCTCCACTTTCTGTGTAGGGATCCACTCAGGACCTCCCTCCACCCAGCCGCCTCTCTCGAGCAGAGAAAAGGGTGAGCTAGGGAAAGTGGGCGGTTCCTCTCCAAACGGGAGAAGACGCCAGAGGGCAGACCTCCGCGCCATAGTTCCTTCTGTCACAATTCAGCGACAAGTTATCCCCGAAGGAGCCCGCCTGAGCCCACAGTCCCCTGCTCCCTGCAGACAGAGATGCCCCCGACCCTGAGGGAGGTATCACCAACCTTGACCCGAGATGAGTCAACTCGCATGTCACAAAACAGCTGTAGCGACTGGGGCTGCAACCAGCGCCCCTGCCGCCCCAGGGTGGACGCCCCAGGGTTGTGCGGGCAGCACCCTTCCACACAGCACCAGGAGCTCAGAGCTCGCCAGGTCGGACCCTGACACAACTTCAGAGGCCTCCTCCCCTGCAGACACCGCCCTGCGCTCGGGGCTGGCTGAGGGGCAGAGCTCGCCCACCGCACCGTGCGCGTGCGCCCGCTGCACGGCCGAGCCTCGGGATCTGCCCCGCAGACAGCTGTGTGCCAGAGCTCTGGCGCCCCAGGCCTGCGGGGTCTCCCGAGTGGGGCGGGCAGACGGATTCCAGGCAGTTGAGGGGTCTCCCTGCGCCGGCGTCCACCAACTGGGCCAGCATCACCCGCCCCTTCCGGTCCCAGCGCACCGGCGCCCGGCGGAAGCCATAAGGCAGAGAGGCGAGGCCGCTCCGCCGCGCGGCCCCAAGCCGGCTGAGCTTTTGAGGTGTCACTTTCTGAATCCACCAATCAGAAGTGAGGGGGAAGGCTCGAGCGCCGTTTTCAACAGTCCGCTAGGGATCCACAGGCAGAGTGTCACGGTCCCTGGCGGGCGAAGGGAGAGCAACAGGCGGGAGTGAAAGCAAACCCAAGCTCCCTCTGCTTTCACTTATCTTCAAATAGAGGGGCGGGTGTTTCTATGGTAATTGAAGGTGCTGATTGGCAGCCCTCGGGGCTCCCCTGAGGTCTCACAGGTGCCTTGCTGGGCTGATTCCAAGCAGCGTGTTCCAATTGAGTCGAGATTTGAAAATCAGAAATGATAGAGAAATTTCCCATCCTTTGGTTCAGTCTCCAAACCACAACAGCTGGGCTGGAGCCATGAACTCCATGGAGGTCTCCCCACGTGGGGAGAAGGGACCCAAACGGTTGGGCCACCTTCCTTTGCCTTTCCAGATGCATTAGCGGGCAGCTGGCTGGCAAGTGGAGCAGCTGGAACTCCAACCCAACCGCCCTTATGAATTTTGCCAGACGCACACCAGCAGGCACAGCCACTGGCAAGGCCTCCCCTACCACATTTGGATGGTCAGATCCCGTAACGTCTGTCCCCACAGAGAGAAGGGAAGGTGGCAAGCCAGTGAATAATACCCATCTTAGCCTGGAGGCCCCAGGCACTGCGCCACCTGCAGCCGCGGAGCCTTCCGCTCCTCCCAACCCCGCGGCATCTCTGCTCCCCCTGAACAATCAGCCACAGTCCTGGAGAAGCTGAAAGCAATCAAGGTGGAATTAAGTCATTACTGACCTCGCCAGGCCAGGGAGGGGCCAGCCCGGCTTCCCTAGAGTCAGGTCTGCCCACCCAGGTGGTGGGAGCAGTCAGAGAAACCTCTTACTTTCTGCACCAGGACGGTGTCCGTCACAGGCCTGAGCAGGCCAGGATCCTGCAAGCTTTGAGCTGGGACACACCCACGCCTACTTGGCTGGGGTGGGAAGCATCATACATCCTTACTGGCAGGAGCAGCAGCCACCTGCATGTTCCCCTCAAACTCATGCCCCATGACCAACGAGGCCTTGAGAGCAGCAGGGCCAGGAGTGCCGAAGCAGCTGAGCTTTCCTTCATTGGAGGGGATTACCGGGGTAGAATTGTAGAAAATAAAAAAAAAAAAAAAATGAAGTAATGGTCAGGTGACTGCTTACTCTGAAGTCCCACATTTATCAGCAAAGCCACGTGCATGCTACCTTCGGATTTTCCCCCTGGCTTCTTTGTGCTCTTGCCAAAACAGACAAGCAGGAGTAGCCACCCTCCTGCCGTGCACAACCAGAACGTGGCTGGGGGCCCAGGAGCTTGAAAAATCCCAAGAAGCTTATGGCAGAGCTCAGTGATCAGGTGTCACACCCAAAGCCCACACCCACCAGTCAGCTCCTGGCTCCTCCGGGACCCCGTGCCAGTCCCAGCTGGGGCATGCAGGAGGGAGAGAGGTTGGGGCTCTTATTATTCCTCACCTTCTGGAAGGATCTGTCTCTTCAGGGCCTTCCCCCGGCTAGGACAGTGTCTGTCACAGGCCTGAGCAGGCCAGGATCCTGCAAGCTTTGAGCTGGGACACACCCACGCAGGCAGGCCTGGGCAGAGGTGTAGACAGACAGGATAGGCTGACTCAGCCTGAACCCCAGCACCTGACACCTTGTGTCTGCCCAGGAGTAGACCCTCTCACCACTCACCAGGAGAGTGCACAGGCCGTGGGTACTGGCCAGCCTCAGTGATGTTCAGAGCCATACTGAGATGGAGAGGAACAGCCAGCAGTGGGGGCCTCAGTGCCAGGCCGCATATGGAGAAGCTTCTGTAATCAAAGCTGTCAGCTCGGAGGACACAGAGAACACACAGGCCCAGAGAAGCAGGAACAGCAGATCCTTGCTACCCGGTGAGAGAGTGAGCCCACATGCCCCGTGTGTGGCAAAGCAACAGGCTGACCTGTTGGGGCTCAGCCACGGCCAGGGGGACAGGGGAGTGTGCTGGGGCTGCCAGGGGCAGGCTGCCCAGTGCCAACCACCACCAGGGAAAAGACACACACACACACACACACACACACACACACACACACACACACGCGCGCGCGCGCGCACACACACACACACACACACACACACACACACACGTGCATCCTAGACAGACACCAGGGAAACGCAAGAGATTTTTCTTTTTTTAAAAAAGGAACAAACATGTACAAAATACTGTCCATCTCTTCTGGGCCAACACAGCAGTCGTCACCATGTTTCTCCCTCTTACTGAGTTTCCTCCCACAGCTGAAGTGCGCTCCTGGCACAGTCCCCGACTCTGATCTGGGAAGTGCGGGCCACCTGCACTTCAAGCTCCCCTTCCAGTCGCAGCGCCCCCCTGTGGTGCTGGAAGGGAGCTGCCCCGGGAGCACCCAGGCCGACACTGCACCGCGAGTGGGAGCACACAGGCCGACGCTGCATCACGAGTGGGAGCACCCAGGCCAACGCTGCACCACGAGTGGGAGCACCCAGGTCGACGCTGTGCCGCGAGTGGGAGCACCCAGGCTGACGCTGCATCGTGAGTGGGAGCACCCAAGCCGACGCTGCATCACGACTGGGAGCACCCAGGCCGACGCTGCACTGCGAGTGGGAGCACCCAGGCCGACGCTGCATCACGACTGGGAGCACCTAGGCTGACGCTGTGCCGTGAGTGGGAGCACCCAGGCCGATGCTGTGCCATGAGTGGGATCACCCAGGCCCATGCTGCGCCATGAGTGGCACTCTGGGTGGGTCCATCAGAGCTTGTGAGCCAGCAGTGTGGTCAGCTTAATCTTGCCATCCATGGAGGCTGTGAGGCAAGTGCCGCAGTCCAGGGCTGTGCTCCAGTCCACGGTGACCACGGGGGCCCGGTGGCCGCCCAGGCTCAGGCAGCTCTCCAGAACCTTCTCATCGCCACCTACCTGTGAGAGAACAGGAGAGACGAGACCACGTCAGCAGGTACCACTCAGAAGCTCCCCTGTGGGAGCTACTCCCATCTTCCTGGAGAGTCTGCTTAGAACTGCTCGGCCCAGGAAAGGCCTTCACTTTCCCAAATTCAGTTAGTCCAGCTGAAGTGGACAAGTGCCTGGGAAGCTTCTTCAAAGAGGGCATTTTCTTCGTCACCCGAGACTTGGCTTGTACTTGCCGTGCCTCCTGCACCCACTTTGCTCATTCCCTTAGCATCACTCCTCATTTCCCAACACATACTCCCGCACCTGCTTATTTGGGGTTTACTCCCCAAGCTGGGGTCTGCAGGAAGGCAGGGTCCCCTGCAATGTGGCCAGCCCGCAGCCCCCTGTACTGTGGGGAGGCCCTAACCCCACCAGCACTGCTCTCTGGCAGCCACATGCACGTGTGCATGATCAGAAGCCAACAGGGAAAGGGAGTTGGGAGCGAGGTGGAATACGGTCAGTCCTGCTACACAGGACATCTGTGGGCAAGAGACACAAGGTGTCCAGCTTCATGGAGAAAACACGAAACCCATGAGCCATTTAGCCATTGTAAGGATGAGTGCCGGAGCTCAGTTGGTCCCAAAGCCATGGATCCCATGTGACCAGTTAGAGGGAATCCTTTCAACCTATGAGTTGGGTAGAGAGCGAGTCTGACCACAAACCAGAAACTGATGCGGGCAAAACACAAAGGTGACCCAACTAAGGTAAAATGTACCCCAAGCAGAGCTGGCCCAGCCAGGGTCACCTAAGACTAAGCTTCCAGGGACTGAACAGTCTTCCCATTGTACACAGGCAGCTTTAAGAGATTAGAGGGTTAATAACACTCCGGTGCAGGGGCCTGGCTGCTGCTTGAGCTGGGTACACTGTGCCCGTTCAACACATGTGTCTCAGCGGGGGAGGCTCCGCACTGCCCCTTGTCCAGCTGTGCGCTCACACCGCCTGTGTCCAGGTGAGACCCGCCCCCCATCAACATCTCCCTTCTGTGGAGAGGAGCACCCTTCTGTCCACGACATCTGCACCCCATTACCTTGTAGATGACGCCCCCCGTGGAAGAACACGTCAGCATGTAGTTGCCCTCGGAGTCAAATGCGAAGAGCCGGCCCCGCGGCACTTGCACCTGCTTGTAGCCGCTGTAACCGGACAGGACAAAGGGGCCTGTGGCGTCGGAGGGGAGGCCGTACTCAGACACCTTGAGGCCGCTCTTGTGGATGTTCCACTGGATGAACTGCGGGCACAAAGCACAACCACAGTGAGCTCTCAGAGGGGCCCCTGAGCCCGGGACGAAGAGCCAGGACCAAGCCTGGCGCACCGGCTGGTGCGGGCATCACAGCTGCCCCAGCCACGCTTCTGCTGCTGGGCTCACAGGTTCACAGCCCACTCCAGTCCTATACATATAAAACCACCACACGCAAGCATTTTTAAAAAATCTTTTTAAGGGAAAAATAATCTAGGAAAACAGAAGCCTCTCGTTCAAGTCCAACCCTTGTTTCTCCTGGGCCTGACTGCAGAAGGGGACTGCAGTGACTTCACATGGTTCTTGGTTTCTCAGGTAGAGGGGTCACGTTCAGAGGCCGTTAGCACTAACATGCCCACAGCCCGATCGCTGTTTTCCCCAAGAGGAACAAGGCACACAGGACAAAGCCACATCTGGCTCCAGTGCCTGGGCTGCACCGTCAGTGGCGCATATGCGACGTGGCTCCACACACCTGCTGGGGACAGGCCACTGCTTCCCTGGGAATCCTTCCCACACAGGCAGGAAGGCAAGCTTCAGGGTAAGCGCCTGTGTGACAAAATGATGACCTCACCTTGAAATCGCTGTTTTTCACAGAGAAAATCCCGAAGGGGCAGGAGGATGGTTACGGACGTTGGCCTTGATCCACTGCAATCCCTCCGATGCTCCCCACAAGGCAGGCACCTGCCTGCCACAGAGCGGATCCACGCGGGGAGCCTCCCGTAGCATCCCCCCTGGCTTCCTTGGCATAGCTCTGGACTCTGCCCACACGTGTATACATTGAGGAAGCTTCTCCCAGCCCCCCAGCAGCTCCACACTCCCAGGATGCTCTTAGGATACCCACCACAGCCCCCAAGCTCACTCGAGTGTAAATCCGGAGCCCCTGGATCCATCAGCAGTGAGATGAGTGACTGGTATGCCAAGGAAGAAGGGTGTGGTTCTCCCCTCTCATAAGAACAGCCCATTCCCACCAGCCTCATTTAAACCCTAAGTCACGGATTTCCATTTTATCCCCAATTTACCGATCACAAAACTGAAGCAGAAAAGGCCCCAGCTCACAGGTCAGTGTCGAAGCCCAGTCTTGCAGGGCACTCTGAATGCAATCCTGCCGCCCCTTACCTTGCCATCCTCGCCAATGCTGTACACGGTGTTCTCGTCGTAGCTGAACTCCACAGAGTACACCTCCCCGCAGTGGGCCTGCCAGCTCATGGCACACTCATGCTGCTGCATGTCTGAGGCAAAGAGATGTCACTAAGCTTCCGGCCAAGACACCATGGAAACCAGCTGGCCTTGCTGCCTCTAACCGCTGTGCCGGAGGCTGAGGGCATCCTGAACCCAAAGGGCACCACTGAGCCAGGCTGCCTCGGAGGTACACAAGCGGTTCCTTCTGCTGGGCCAAGGGGAGGCTTAGGCTGTAGGGGGATTGGAGGAGAGGGCTGGCGCTCACCCAGGGAGCTTGTAAGTCTGTGAGTCCCTCCTATAGGATGTCCTATGCCCTGGGGACAGAGGCGAGCGAGCCACCTACAGCAAGCAGGTAGGAGAGCATCCCTCTATTGTGTCTGCCTGGATCGCACACAGGCATCCAGGACTTCCGTTTGAAGCCAGGGACAGCTGAGCCCACCTTCACCCGCTGTGTCTACTGACTCCAGCTCCAGGCAGACTGGTACAAGATGGTGTTTCTGAAACTCAGACCAAAGCTAAGCTCTAGCACACGCATCTGAAATGGAACTGCACAACTACCCAGAATCTGTCCAACTCAGCGCTCTGGGACCAAGACTGACCAGGGCACCTGCATACCAAACAACCGGATGACGCCATCGGCCGCTCCCGTGACCAGCAGGTTCCCATTGTGGTTGAAGGCTGTGCAATTGATGGCAATGGGCTCTGGGTCAAGGGAGAACTGGAGCTGTTAGAGCAAAAGAAGAGGACCAGGCACGTGATTAGCAGACTATGTCCACTCAGCCACAGACCCCAGAGGCAGCCCAGGTGGGCCTCCCCCTTCCTTCCCCTTCCCCTCTTCCTGGAAACAGGGAGTCAAGCCATTGCTAGGTGCAGCACTGTGACCTGTGCTCTGGGGACAGACAGGGTCCCTGTGCCACAGAGACAATAATCCTGCCCAGAATGCACTCACAGTGCATGCCAAGCCACACCTTGCTGAAAAGTCATATGGGCCCACAGAGACCAATACGTTATGGGCTGCCTCCTGTGACAGGCGATCCTAAACAACTGAGTCCTGCCAATGCCCAGGCCTCCCAGTGCACCCCTCCCTCCCCACAGAAACGCTCAGCCAGGGGCAGATGGACCAGCCTCACAGAGGGGCTAATCACTTAATTCTTCATTGGTTCTTTAGATAAATGACTTAGCCCCTCTGTGAGGCAGCAGGCAGATGCTGGGCAGCCCAGGCACCAGGCAGGTCCCGTACCTGCTGCTTCATGGTCTTCGTGTCCCACAGCAGCAGTCTGCCTGGAACCTGGTTCATGCCCTTGGCCGAGGAGTCCACCTGGGCAGTGAGGCTTGGAGCCGCAGCTGAACAGACGAAGGATGCCCCGCTGGGGCTGCACGCGAGAGACAGGATTCTGCAACACACACGAGGAGGGGTCAGATGCTGGGACAACCTACAGGGAGGGGAGGGAATGCCCTGTATGGGGGCTGGCACAAGACTCAGGAGGCCTCCAGCTCACCTGGGCATATCGTCGTTGATGTTGATTTCACAGAGGTTCTTCTTGGCCTCTGTGTCATAGAGACGCACGGTGCCCACGCCACTGCCCAGCAAGAGCTGGAATGAGAATGGGCAGGAAGTGAGAGGGACAGTATGAAAGCAGGCTGGGACAGGAAGAGCCCAGGCCTGTTACTGCAAGGCGCATGCTCAAGCCGCTCCTCCACTCCTCCGGCAAGTCAGGAGAAATCTGGCTACAAAGAACCTCACTTTAAAATTACAGAAACCAAGCCAGGTTCCTGGGTTCCAACGGGTAAGAGGCACTTCCCATACCAGAGCACCAGAGTTTAAGCCCAGCTCCAGCTCCAGGCTAACCCGCCCTGGGAGACGGCAGCTGATGAGTCTAATATCTGAGACCGCAGCGTCCACACAGGAACCGGGTTGAGTTCCTCACGCTGACTTCAGTCCCACTCGAGGGGCTGAGGAGGGCATGTGGGGCGTGAACCAGCACCCAGGATCTCATTCTCTGCCTCTCAGATACATTTATTATTATTATTATTATTATTTTAATTAGAGATAGCTATTTGACACAGTGGTTAGGACACTGCTTGGGTTGCCTACATGCCAAATTCTCAGTGCTTGGATTTGAGTCCTAGTTCCGCTTTGAACTTGAGCTTTCTACTAACCCATACCCTGGGCGACTGCGGGGGATGGCTCAGGTGCCACCCTCGTGGGAGACCCAGATGGCGTTCCCACATCCTACTTCGGCCTGGTCCAGCCTCAGCTATTGCAGACATTGAGAAATAAACCAGCAAATGGAAGACCATTGTCTCTGGCCTTTGGATCCATGAAAATAAATAAGCGATAAACTTACTGACTAAATAAGGACATTAGAGCTGACCTTGAGCAAAAGCAAAACCACAAGACATCTGTGGAACGGGAGAGATGCATCGCCTCAAGTACTCTAGAAATGCTCTGTCTGCTCAGTGAGAGCCTCTGTCTTTGCAGGATAAGTCCCAGCTGCTCCAGCCCTTCCTCTGGGTGCTGGTCAAGCCCGGCCCTCCGTGGCTGTGGCCCTGGCCGGGGATGGAGCCTGAGAGGCTGCCCGTCCAGGTGACTGCAGGGAACAGCTCTGGGTTTGTGAAGGCCTCTGGGCAAACGGAGGAGTCCATCCGCGTCTTGAGGAACATGTGACGTGCTTGGCAAGAAGCGCCCGGGTCAGCGGGAAGCATGGGCAGAGGGAGGTACCAGCAGCAGCCTGGCCTGAGGCCACCCAGGAGTCCTAGCTGGACTGGCACCTGCTCATCTCCAGCCGGACTGGGACCTGCTCATGCTCGGGGCAAGCCCGACGTCCCAGAGCCGCAAGGCAGGTAGAAGCAGAGAAAAACAGGTTGTGCCCCTCAGGCTGTGGGGTGCGGTGGAGTGGTCCCCACCAAATGGATCAGAAGAGAAAACATTTTCACCTCTTTAACTACAACTGCCCTCCCGTTCAAATAGCAGAGCCGGGGAGGGGGAAGGGACTTGGTAAAGTTCACTCCTGGAGGGCAGCAGGCCTTTGAGAAGCACAAAAGGGAACACCCCCACCCCCAACCAACACTAGCCAGCCAGAAATCCTAAGCTGCTTCTCAGGGGCCTGGACAGGAGGGCAAGTGGCAAGAATTCAGGGCAGAAACACAGATGGATGGGGGGTCCCCTCTGGGCAGACTGTGCAGGCAGGAAGGAGTCCTGTCCACTAGCTCCACAGCTCATTCCAGTCCTGCAAACCCAGGAACCACAGCGCCACCCGAATGGGAACCTGCAGGGCCAGTTCTGGCTGGGCAGTCCCCGGCTGCTCCCTGGTGGAAGGGGCAGCTTCAGCCTAGCCTATGGGGAGCCCGAGAGAGCCAGCACTGCGGGCCAGGAGCCACTCACCAGCCTGTCCCGCTTGGTGGCCCACTCGAGCGACAGCAGCGGTGACTTGGAAATGGAGGACGCTTTGGTCTGCATGATGGGGTTGAAGGACCACACTTTGATGACACCATCCACGTCGAGGCTGGCGACCCTCCTCCCTGAACAGTCCACTCTAGACCCAACAGAAAGAGATGCTGGCAGCCTGACCCTCGGTCCTCTTCAGCCTGCAGCCAGGAGACTGCTTCCCCGGCTTTCTTTAGTGTTCAAAAGTAACCCCCGGAGGCCTGCCCTGGAAGGACAAGCAGAGGAACTTTCCAGAAATGAGCTGCTGTCTGAGGAATACTCGCTAAGCACACAGGACATCTGGGTTGCTCATTCGGTGACACTGGGACTAGACGTGCGAGCCAAAGCCACAGGCCTGCCTTGGGCACCTGCCTGGAGGCTGACAGCCCATGTCTCATCGCCAGTAAGGCAGTCAGGACAAGGAGCCCACCTGCTCCTGAAAATCACACCCCACCAGTGTTCATTCTTGCCGGGCCAAGTTCAATGAAGTAAAGCCTCCTCAGTGGGAATAACTGCAACAGCACCATCGCAGCACCCTGGAACTGACTGGGTCGGGGGATGGGGGAGGGTGGTGAGGGGATGGTTACAATTAATTTGTTGCTAAAATTCAAGAGACACAGGAAGGGTGGCAAGGCAGGTCCAGTGCCAACTCCAAGCAGGACTGCCAGGTGGGCAGTTGTCCAATCCTCCTCTGAGCTTGCAGGAGACGCCAGCTTCCTTCCAGGGCACCCTCGCTGCTGCACCTGCCCTAGCACTGCCTGAAAGCCCAGGCTGCCAACCTTGTCCCTGGTGGCCCCTGGCCTGCCTACCTGCAGTGCATGATGGACGAGTGGTGCTCAGCGTACTCCTCCTGCCCCAGCACGATGAAGGGCTGCTCGGGGCGGGCTCCTCCACCCTCCGTGCCAGCCATGGACACCCGTGTCGGTGGCCCCACAGGCTCCATGGGGGGCTCCGGGCAGGGCTCGGCCTCTGGGCCACTAGCTTCTGGCTTCTTCTCTGCAGCCTGGGGCTGGTAACATGGAGAAGGTCAGCTGGGAAGGGGCCCTGCACCCAGGAGCACACCAGAGTTGCAGCCAGGGTCTGCTGGATGGCTCTGGCTGGCCACAGGGTCTAGAGGTGAGCCCTGAGCCAGGAGGGCAGGCAACACTTAGCTCGCCCTGGCAGAGGGCCGCACCTGTCCCCGTCCTTCCTGGTCACAGAAGACCGGGTTCAGGGCACACACCTCAGTGGTAGCCTGCTGTGTCCCAGGCCCCGAGTTGTGATACAGCTCTGCTCATTCAAACCTCACCCAAATCTTGTGAGAAGGTATTATTTACCACATCTTAACAGTTTGGAAGTTAAGGTGCAGCAGAAGCTAAATGCCCAGTCCAAGGTCACAAGCTGCAGAACTTGAGTGTGCAGCCAGGTCCTGCAGAGTTAAGCCTGCCCCCACCCCACTACACTCCCTCATCAACCATCACCTTCCGGGATCCCCTCCTGGGAGTGGCCAGCACAAGTCTGAGACTGGGTCATCCAGCTGCTCTGGTCAGCTTCCTGGTGGCCGCTCGTGCTAGCTGCATGACAACTGTGCGTTCACCTGACACACCCCAGGCCTCGGGGGAGGATCAGGGAACTCCACCGGCTCTGCAGCACCCATGCTCTTCCCACTGCTCCCTTAGGGTGCAGGGGGAGTAAGTCAACAGCAAAAAGGAAAACCACAGAGGAGCTGCAGACCACGAGGGCTACGCCGGACTCCAGGTGCATTTCCAGTCAAAGCCAGGGCAGGATGGCTCGGTATGTCAACAGCCACCAAGAGGGAACCACGCTCCGCCGGCAGCAGCACTCAGAGTAGGGGCCCTGCGGCACTCCACAGCAGTGGCGTGGGCCAACCCCGGGGCACCCAGGCCCTCCTGTACCTGGGAAGATGTGGTAGAAAACAGCTCCTTCCTCTCCTTGCCGTGGTCCTGCAGGCGCCGCTGCCGGTGCTGGGCCCAGCTTGACTCCACAGGGGCCAGCCCACCCAGGAGGCTCTTCCCCTCCTTGGCTCCAGGGCCTGGGTCCTTCCCCTTGATGGACTAGGAGACAAGAAGCTGGCTGTGAGAAGTCTCTTCCCTCGTGCCCAGGATGGGAAGACCAATAGCAGAATGAGAGCCAGGGGACTGGCTTCCCTACTGGACAGTTCTCCAATTAGGCCCTCACTAACTGGACTGGGCAGCCGTTCCAGCGGTGCCAGGTAGGCCTTCTAGCTGCCGACAGCAGCCAGGCTTTTCTCCTTTGCAGTCTCTATTCCCCTTTAAGAGTGGGACAGGTCACTTGTGTCCCCCAATCTGACGCACTGCACATCTGGAGAGATGAATCTGAACAGCTCGATCGAGGCACAAGAGCTGGGTTAAGGGGCAGGAGTCCAGCACTGACTCCGAGAGGGCTGAGCGCAGTCAGGTCCCACACTCCATGCCATCAACACAATGCTTGGAAAAACAGTAGAGAACCCAGGTATCAGGTCCCAGCACTCACACGGGACACCCAGAGGAAGCTCCGGGCTTCACTGTTTTCTCCCATTCCAACAGGAAGCTCCCACTTCCCCATTCTACCCTTCCCTAGGCAAGGATATGCTTCAGAAAGGCAGTTGTACCCCTCTGGGCAGTGCACCAGCCGATGAAAGAGCTCCGTCTCTCCCTAATGCTGCCTTTCAAATAAATATTAAAAAAAAAAAACTAATAAACTTTACACATAAATATTATATATATTTTTTAAAAACACTAAATGATATGAAATAACCCTGAACAAAGGAAAGGTATCTGTTCCTGGACAGGGTATCCCAACATCATCAAAACATCAGCATTGTGGTAGAGTGGATTAAGCCACCCCCCTATGACTCTGAGACCCACAAGGGTGACAGCTTACATCGCAGATGCTCCACTGCTGATCCAGCCCCCTGCTAGTGGCCTGGGAAAAGCAGTGAAGGTGGCTCAAGAGTTTGGACCCCTGCCAGCCATGTGGGAGACCCAGAAGAAGCTCTTGGCTTTAACCTGACCCAATATCTGGGTGGTGAACCAGCAGGTGGAAAAATCTGTCTTGCCCTTCTCTGTGTAACTCTTTAAAATAAATCCTTTACTAAAACCTAATTTAAAAGATGTCAGCTTTTGATCCAGGGTCCTGCTATTAGCCTGGGAAAAGCTCGCAGCAGATAGCTCAGGTGCTTGAGTCCCTGAATCAGGGCGGGAAGGGGTGGGGAGAGTGGGGAGGGGGCCTCAAAGAAGCTCCTGGCTTCGCTTTGGTCCCGCCTTGGTCTTTGGGGTCACCTGCAGAATCAAACGGCAGATGGCAGATCTAACACGTTCAAATAAGTAAATCCAAAATAAATAAATAGACAAAAGAATAACAAGAAAAATACCAAAAAGGAAGAGCCATGAGGGAGAATACACTTCTAGAAATTTAAACCAAAAAAATCCAGAGTGAATGTTTTAAGTCTGTGGTGCCGGGACATGAATGGAGAGAAAAATGAATGCAGAGGAAATTCTAGAAACAGATTCAATAACACATGGAAAATTAGTATTTAATAAAGTTAGCATTTTCAAATTACTAGATCAAAGATGGGAATTTTAATAAATGATGTTGGGACAACCAGATAGTCATTTGAAATGAAAAAAAATCAATCCAACCATCACATTATATGCAGGTTCCAAATGCATCAGACATCTAAATGTAAAAGATGAAATGATACAAGAGGAAAACATACATAAATGCTCCCATGACGCAGCGACAGGGGAAGATGAATTTTGATTCAATATCCAAATGAAATAAGAGACCAACTGACTTGACTGTGTTAGAAAATAAACTCTTGCTTGATCAAAACTACAAGCAAAGTCAAAAGATAAAAGGAAACACTGAAATATAATGTCTGCAACAAACATCAAAAATAAATGCTTAAAATAAATAAATAAATGCTTAAAATCCATGACACAGGAAATATTTAACATTGGAGGGGAAATACCAGTATCTACAGATAAAAATAGGGAAAGCCAATTTATAAGAAATACACAAAAACAGACTACACACATACACACACACACACAAATATTCAGCTTTGCTCTTTAAAGAGAAAGGCAAATTACAAGTGTGTATCCTTTTTTACCCATTATATTGGCAAAAGCTCTAGAGCCAAACAGAAGATGCTGGTGAGGCTGTGGGGACCAGGAACTCTCACTCCAGACAGGAAGACAAGCATGGCAAAAACTCAACTGCACCTCGGGCAGGATAGTTCTTTATACTATTTCTTCAACTTTTCAGTAAGCTGGAAAGTATGTAAAAATAAAAAAACTAGGAAAAGGGAAGAAAAGGACAGAAAAAGAAGTGGTCATGGCCCAACTCAGCATTATACTTAAATGAGTACATCAAAGTCTGACAGAGAGGTTCTACAGAGGTAGAGGGCGTGCAAGACGCTGGTGGAACCACGTACTCGGGAGAATGACCAGCGCACAGAGACGCACCCACTGTGAGCTTGTCCCACTCGTAACCCTACTGTACATGTCTTTGTATCCCGAGCACCCAGCACCTTGCTTGCCACAGACTGGACACTCAGTAGTGGCCAAGAGATGAGCAAATGGGCAGGAAGCTACAGCAGCAGCGACCGGCTGGAAGGACGACCTGTGCACCTACCAGGCATGCTCTAATCCAGGATGAGTAACACCAAGTCCTCTGGGGCCAGAAGTATTTTAGGTCTTGAATTTTTTCATGGATTTTGGAATATTTGCAAACACACCATGAGGTGTATCTTGGTGATGGGACAGAGTCTAAACACAAAATTCACTCATGCTTCCTATACGCCTCCTGCACTCATCGCCTACGATAATTTTATACAGTTTTTTTTTTTTAAAGATTTATTTTTATTATTTTTTAATTGGAAAGGCGGATATACAGAGAGGAGAGACAGAGAGGAAGATCTTCCGTCCGATGATTCACTCCCCAAGTGAGCGCAACGGGTCGATACTATGCCGATCCGAAGCCAGGAGCCTAATCCGGGTCTCCCACGCGGGTGCAGGGTCCCAAAGCTTTGGGCCGTCCTCGACTGCTTTCCCAGGCCACAAGCAGGGAGCTGGAAGGGAAGCGGGGCTGCCGGGATTAGAACCGGCGCCCATATGGGATCCCGGGCGTGCAAGGCGAGGACCTTAACCACTTGCGCCACCGCGCCGGGCCCAACCTACGATAATTTTAATAACTCAATATGAAGCAAAGTTTCACAGTGTACAATTTTTCTTGCTGGTGCTCAAAAGATTTACACTTTAGAGCACTTCTGATTTTGGATTACAGACACTCACACTCTAGAAGCTTCCTGATCTACAGATAGTGAGAGATACTGTGTTACCATCTGACACATCCACAACTCATGCTGGAGCAGGACAGCAGTTAACTGTCAGCAGCCTGAGCCAATGAGGAGGAAGTCCACAACCTTGCAGAGTTGCCATGAGGCCTCACAATGGAGCAGCTCCAGGAGTGTGGCCTCCCGGGAAGCACAGCCCAGCCACGCAAACCATGGGCAAAGATGGTAAGAGGGCTCCCTGTTCCCCGCCCCCAGCCCCCTATCCACTGCTGCCAAGATCTCTGGGAACAGCCCCTGGGCAGCTGTTGTCACTACTCACTTCCCCTATAACCAGGAGGTAATCTGACACAGTAACACTCACTAATAGCCACTCCTGGAGGCTTTGTTCTCCTTACATTACATTACAGTCAATTAAAGGCTATCTCCGTAATAAGGTAATTCCCACTTGCACTCCTATCTGCTCACTAAGTGGGTGTGAAAGGAGCTGGGCCAAGGCTGGGACAGGAGGGAATACACACTGCAGGCTGTGTGCCCCAGCAGGGAAGCTGGCTATTGCCGCACCCTCCCATGATGGGAGTTTCCAGAAAACCTGGAACCTGAGACTTGCTGGTTACTTCCTTTTTGCTGGAGTTTGGGGCAGGCAGGTAATCAACCCTAATGAAAGCCTGGAGAATTCAGACTGACATCTATTTTACAAAAATGCTTTGTACTTCTTTTAACAATATTAGTGTCAGTGACCACTAACAAGCTGGCAAAATACTGAGATGAGTGAAGATTACAATGCCCTATGGAAATGATATTTAAAATAGGAGGTTCTACTGTTAAACTAGCAACATGTAAATTGACTAATGTACAGCTGATTTTTTGTGTGTGTGCTCACTGGTGCAACAGCAGCAAGAAGGGCTACAGGCTTGGTACTCACTGACAAAGCAAATGTTGCTTCTTTAAAAACTTGTGCCACTTTACACAAACTCAAAGCTATGTACTATCAAAATTCCCGGAAGTGACCCTGCCACCCTGCCCTGGTGGTGACAAGAGGGGATCTGGAACTGTATTCTGAAACTTGGGCATCAAAGGTAACAGAGGGCTGGGGCTCAGCACTGTGGCATTGCAGGAAAATCCATTCTGTGCAACACCAGCATCCCATTTGGACGCCAGCAGAGGCTTGTCCTAGTGTTTGGGCCCTTGCAACTACATGGGAGACCCAGAAGGGGGTCCTGGCTCTTAGCTTTAGACTGTGCCAGCGCTGTGGCACAGAGGGTTAAGCCACAGCCTGTGATGCCAGCATCTTATATGAGTGCTAGTTCAAAGTCCCAGCAGCTCCACTCCTGACCAGTCTTCCAGCTAAAGCAGCAGGTGACCCGGGTGCTTGAGTCTAGTCACCCACATAGGAGAACCAGATGGAGTTCCAGGCTCCTGGCTCCGGCCTGGGCCAGCCTCAGCCACTGTGGCCATGTGCGGCATGAGCCAGTGGACAAAAGATATCTCCCTCTCCTTTTCCGTATTCTACCTTTCAAATATGTAAACAATGTAAAAATTAATAAATAAAAATGAAGGTGAACTAGACGATCTTTAAGCTTCTCGTGTGACTTTCTTGAATGGGTTGTTTTTAGAACCAAGACACCAATGTCCAATCTAAATAACCCTGTCAGTGAAAACCAAGTGGCCTGATCGCCAAGCTCTCAGATCGTAGATGGCCCATCTCAAGGATTGGAAACTCTCTTCTGTTGACATACCACATGGTAACCCAAGGATTGTCCAATAGGAGAACGTTTTAAAGGCAAGGTAAGGAATATTCTGTTGCAAATTATTCACTCTGACCCTCATCTCTTGGCTGTACACTGCACAAGGTTTCTAATTGCATGGCAACCTCACCTCAAGACATACAGACCCTGAACACATAAAGAGCACGACCAAGGAAGCTGCCTCTGTATTTTTATTCATTTTAAGGTAAACAGAATTTTAGTTTCAAGCTCATTTCAAAGGGATCCATCACTACCTGTTACATTTATAAAATGTTGTACAGCCAGAGACCCCCAGAAAGCAAACAGTAAAACTTACTTAGCCACAGAGCTAGAATTCTCACTTTAAAATATAAACCTTTGCTAGGAAGGAAAACAACCAACTACTGACTGTTCTTTGTTTCAGTCCTCACGGGCGCTATGATTACAGTGTCTCGCCTGGATGACACGCAAGGTCTCAGAACGGAACTGCACAAGCCACGCAGACCAGGATGCAGGAATTCAACTTCTACTAGAATAGAAGTATCTGCAACGCACTGCAGATACCAAAAGCTCTCCTTTTATCTGCTCAGTTAATCCTCCCTTATGGAGTAAATATTACTATTTCCAGAGCACTGTGAACATTTGTAGAGAGATGGAATTAAAAGATAAGTTTATTTTGATGTAATAGTTTTTGATGCCCACGCGTGTTCATAGTGCGCCTCTTTCAGGAGAGGGGCATTCTGGGGATCTGAGCGCTGATGCTAAGCCAGTAGCTTGCTCCTTCTTAACCAGTGTCCTATTCAGCCTCTCCGACTCAACGCACTCTACCAGGTGCTGTGATGGAAGCCCCCACACTGCAGCGGCAGCCTGCGGCAGACCGCACTTCCCCAGGTACAGAAGTAGCTTTAAACTGCCACATCCCTTGTAACTCAAGACAAGGGGGGTAGGAGGGAAAGACACAGATTGAACTCACTTTATCTGATGTAAAAATACATCACAAGGGAAAGCGTTCTACCCAAGCAATAAAGTACAAGTCTTCAGAAAGTTCATGGAACAGTGCAGTCTGCAAAACTATGCATGGATTTCAAAATGGACATCAAAATATACTTACTTTTTAATTAGATTTTTCATGAGCTTTTTGAAGTCCCTTTATGTAAGTGAATCTGCCAAACCTTCACTGATAGAATTCATCCCTTTCAAAAGTGTCAAACAGCCTACACTAGGCAAACGGCTCAGTGGCACCTTGGGCTATCTGCGACACAAGCCAGCATCAAAGACCAGCTCTGGCAGTCTTAAGACAAAGTGAAAAGCAGCAGCAAGCCCTCTGCAGAATAAGAAAACATCAACCTGTAAGCAAAATGCAGGAAATCTTGGGTAACTCTTGATTCATACTTCGGCCAGATACTAAACTGCAAATTCAAGATTTCAGAATTGTCTGAAATCACACTTGAGCCATGAAAACAGTAG
The DNA here is from genome assembly GCF_017591425.1 of Ochotona curzoniae. Classification (NCBI taxonomy): domain Eukaryota; kingdom Metazoa; phylum Chordata; class Mammalia; order Lagomorpha; family Ochotonidae; genus Ochotona; species Ochotona curzoniae. The sequence continues at coordinate 19,009,502 of NW_024467095.1, read as the reverse complement.
CAAGCACTCAGGATTTCCTTGGAAGTTTACAGAAAAGAGGGATCCATCGAAACTGACCTTCTGTCATCTGCCAGCCACCACTTCCCTTGGGGACACAGGGTGGCCGCAGAAGAGCAGTCCCTCTGGGTCACCTGCACCCCTAACTGCCTGTGGTTGCAGCCACAGGGTGGTGATGGGGTAGGGAATGCACTGGGTGGATCCCCCACCCCACCTGCTCTCTCACTTCCTCCAACACAGTTCTACAGTCTGCTCTTCCTGTAGGACTATCACTTGCCTTGAGGGGAAAGGGAATTGTGTACTTGGCATAAGCATGGCCACCAGGGAGGCATGGAAGAACAGCTTGTGAGCAGCACTGGAGAGATGGGACTGGTACTTACCTGAGTGCTGAAGGAGTCTTTCTTGGCCGAGCTCTGAGCCTGAGGGGGACCTGGGGCCGGGGACAGCCGGGAAGGGCTCTTCTTACTCTGGGGCAGCAGCGAGGACAGGAAGCCCACCCGTGGTGACTGGGAGAGGGAGGCGCTCCTCTGGCTGCACACCATGGCTCTGCTCAAGCAGACACAACACAGGGTCACACAGGGGGCTGGAGGGGGCGTGCGACAGTCAAGAACACAGAGCGGCTGGGCGAGGGAGGGTGCTAGCACCTGGGGCCTTGGTCAGGCCTGCAAGGTACGATTTGGTAGCAATGGTACCTCTTGGTACCATTCCGTGTACAAAGGGAGCTGGCAGCTTGGCTGGCTCCTCTGAGGGCCACCTCATCCGACTGGCCCTGGCCACACTCGCTACTGAGCAGTTGAAATGTGGTTAGTTCAAAAAGACATGCTGAGGGTTTAATACAACAAAACTCAAACACTCATCATGGAAAGGAAAAATAAAAACAGCTTATCCATATATTTCATATATTCATTATATGTTAAAATAACACTTTTGGGTAAAAGTAATGTCACTTGTTTCTTTTAGCATAAATGTTAAAACATTTTGGCAGTCCAGTTTTTCGCTCACAGTTTATTTCCATCAGATGGCAAAGGCTCCTCTATGCCTGTATTTTTGGCTGCTGCTACCCACCTCTGGCTTTTGACTTAACTGGCTATTTTTTTAATTTATTTTTTTAAACTCCTCTCTCTACCTGCCCACCTCTTTGAGCAGCAAGCTTCTACAGAGAACCGCATCTAGCCCATGGTGGCCAAACCTTCCACACAAGGCATTCCTGGTACAGAAAAACTTCCCAAGGCCTGACATCTGTGCTTGTGGTCCATTTATCCAGGCTGTGCACATCCGGACGCCTACGTGCCTGGCAGGGCCGTACAGCTCTCCCTCCCCCCAGGCACAGCCAGAGGCTCACAGCTTGAGAAAAACTCCTGGAGAACCTTAGAGGTCACGGGGCTCATACAAAACTACATCAAGTGCCATGTGTGCCAAGGAGGCTCTTTGGCAGATCTCCCTCATAAGACATGGGAGGTGGGGAGTCGAGGTGGGGGCGGAGTGACATGTGTGGCTCAGAGCACAGGAGACCAAGGAGAGGAGGGGACCACTGCTCTCCCATGCCCAGCTTCCACACACACTCACAGCTCAGAGTCCCCCAGGCGGTCCATATTGGAGACGTAAGGAGGCAATTTGTGCTGCACCAAGATCTCTTCCTCTTCCGGCTGATGCTCCTCTTTCTTCAGCCGGTGGACTTCAGCTTGCAGCGCAAAAAGCTACAAAGATGTGGAGCAGAGTAAGCTCATGATCTTGCCTCGTCTTCCCCCAGTAAAGAAGTTTCCAGACACATCCCATCCCAACCCCAGCTCAGTAACTCCAAGCGCTGCTTTCCCTGGGTTTGAGGGAACCCATCCCCCTCTCTGCTCACTGTACACTAGGGAAAAAAAAGGAAAAATGACAGCTAGTGTTGGACAGAGGTAAGAACACCAAGCCACTAAAAATCCAAGTTCACTCTTTTTGTTACTGGACCTTCTTCTTGAATTCGCCAAGGGAAAAAAAAATTGCATCTATTCAATCTGATTTCTTCTTCAGAGTCTATAAAATCAGGCTTTAGACGTCTCACGGGATAAAAGTTGTAAGTAAATTGCAGGGTAAATTTTTAACTGTACCATTTTTAACCTTTCACCTAAAGAAAAATCTCACACACCAAAAACCTTAGCAGCTTAAAGAATCTTCCTTCTCCCGACTATGTATCACAGAGAGATTTTAGTTTCAGAATACAGAAATGCTCGTCAAGAACAACATGAAGGCACAGTCCCCTCTCTTTACGGTTTTGTCAAACAAGACAAATGCGTGGCTGAGTACGACCAGTGACATGGCCTCAGGATCATAAATGCCACACATGTGATTCTATGTGGAAGAGGACTGGAGATGGACGAAAACAGGTGTGTCGGAGCGACCTGAAGGCTCACGCTCGCTCTCCTCTGAGAGGTTTCCACGTCATTACACTGTGTATTACACCTAGACCTTGTCTCTAGCTTTCAGACATGGCTTCAGCCCCCAAATTCCCAAGACCAGCTTCCCCGTGTATCTTTGGCCCGTGCTCCTCTTAGCTTCACACAAGGACACGCGTGAGTGAGCTGACAAACCTTCTGCCGCAGAACTTCATTTTCCTCTTGAATCTGGTTGGTCCTCTGGCACTCAGCGTCAAAGTTCAGGATCACAGGGACTGGTGCACGAGGTTAAAGAATAAACTGCTCTGCAGAACACCCCTGTTGCCTTCCCAAACCCCTGGCACAGCAGAAAGGCACTTGAACACGAGACTCGGGGAGAGAAGACAGGATCAATGCTGGGGGTTCTTCCCGACGTTATCAAGCAGCCACTTCCTCGTCCCCAGGCCCATCACTCCAACAGGCCTGATCCTCACATATAGCAACAGGCCCTTGGGAAAGACTGACCCCTCCTGGGCAAAACCGGAGACTGGAAAAGACAGCTTCCTGCAGACTGGGGCCCCATGCCACCCCATCTGCCCTCTAGCTTGGAGTATCCGTTCTTCTGGTTGCCCTGAACAGCTGCAATCAGGGGCACACAGCGGATGGGACCTCCCCACAGGGGAAGCAAGCTGTGGCTCCTCTGTGTGTGATCTCCCGTGAAGGACATCCCTGTGTCCCTAGAAGCCCTGGAGCGGCTGTCTGAATGACCCTAGAGGGGCCAGGTCATGCCCTAACCACTGGGCCTGGGCAGCTACCCTGCTGATTCCACTTGAAAGCCTCAGGATGAAGTGGCAGCATTGAGAGCCAAGAGGCAGAGCCAGCAGGGGAGGGATTCCCACAAGCAGAAAGGGCAAAGGCAGAAAAGGCCCCCTGCCTGCCTCCGCCAGAAGCTGGTCCTCCCAGAGGCCAAGGCCGGCACCACCAGGCAAGCTCAGCGGTACCCAGGCCCCATCCGGCAACCCATTCAAAGCAGGCTCCCCCCACTTTGCGTAGATTTCCAGCCCAGAGAACAGGAACAACAGGGCACGCCTGGGGATCTCCAGTCTTCCAGAGAGAAGAGGGAGAAAAAAGGCACAGTTACATGTAGGCTGTTCTCATACCTTCTCTTTTTCTCCCTTTCAAATATCCACATGTGTATATTTGTACTGTTTTCTGGCAACTAGAGGAACACCGAGGTCAGAGAGGGAGTGCCCAGCAAAGCATTCCCATTTGCTGCCTAATCCCAGCAAAGACAAGTGAGGTCCTGGGGGACACATGCCACGCAGAGGGGGTGCTTTAAAAACTGGTGTGTCAGCTGGCTTCCAAACCAGAACCCAGGGCTAGTTCCCTCTGCCGCCACTGCCCCTGCCCAAACATGTCCACGACTCCTAGAGCGGCAGGGCAGCAGAACTAAGACTTGTGACTCCTGGCTTCCTGACAAAAATAACCACAATCTGCCCAGCCCCCTCACATGACCCATGACAAAGATCACAGGCAGAAGAGAAGGCTGCAGCAAGAAGGGCAGCTGCTGTGCGCAGTATCCGGAGGAGTGAGGCTGGGGCTGCAGCTGCGGACAACCCAAAGGATATGCATACACTGAAAGAGGACGCTGAGGAAGTTGTGCAGGGACACGATGAAGGTGTCTGCCCACTGTCGAGAGAAGTAGGTGGCAAAGGTGGGGTTGGTGTCTGGGGATGGCAGGAAGGGGAGGACAAACCAATCCTTCCACTCGGCCTGGTTCTGGAGTTCCGTGGCCTGCTTCGCGAAGAACTCCTGGGCCTTGTCGTTTCTGTTCGTCTGGAGGGGAAAGACAGAGACCCAGCGGTGAGACGCCTTAGCCTGTGGAGTAGCTGTCTGCCAGGTGGGTGGCCAAGCAGGACCTACAAACTCCATAACAGAAAGGAATACCACCCCCTTTCTCATGTCAAAGCTGTTTTCATCTGCAGTTAGAAGGATACACAACATCCTGAAAATGAGTCCCTAAATGACGTTCTAAAAACCTAACTGCCTTAGCCCCCCAAATCAATTATCTTTGTTACACAAACTTCAGGCAAGCAACTCATACCCTGTCCAACGCCACGCAAACAGGAAAGGAAACAAACGGGCAGAAGGTCAGATGGTTCAAGGATAAAGAAAAACCGTAAAACCAGTGCAATTCCCCAACCCTTGCCACAGCTCATGTAGTCCTCCGGAGGAGTCACGAGTAAAGTCTGTTTGTGGATCAAGAGACTGTCTCCCCAACCACAGCAGAATCGCTGTCACGAGCACCTGGATGGTGTAGACAAGATAGAAGCGGAACAGGCTGGTCTTCAGCTTGTTGATGGTGGGTCTGTAGATGTCCTCCAGGCGGCTGAAGAGCCGCCGCTCCAGGTAGCTCCAGTAATCCCGCAGGGCAGCCAGGTCGTACACCTGCATTAACTGCTGCAACTGGTCCACAATCTTGTCCACCTGGTGAGAGAAAGTAGCTCAGGAGGAAAGTGAAAGGACACAGAACAGAACTTCTCTCTCACTCCAGAGAACAGCGCTTTTCCCCAATGCCACGGCTTCCAGATGTTCAAAATCTGGTAAGTTAGGGAGGCCCCACATCGTGGTGCACCCCGTTAGGTCACCGTTTATAACAGCACCATCCCATACCAGAGCACCAGTTGAAACCCACGCCGCTCTGCTTCTATACCAGCTGCCTACTAGCAGGCCTCAGAAAGCAGCAACAGATGATCCAAGTCCCCGGGCTCCCGTCACCCATGCTGGAAACTCGAAGAGCATTCCAGGCGCCTGGCTTTGGTCTGGCCATTGCAGGCATGTGGGAGTGAACCAGAGGATGGGAGATCTGTCATTCTGCTTTCAAATAAAACCTCCCGGGGGGCGAGAGGGGTGGGGGGAGGTTCGCTTAAATAAAAGTAACAAGCCCAGCGTGATGGCTTAACTGGCTAGTCCTCCTCCCTTCAAGCACCAGGATCCCGTAAGGGCGCTGGTTCAGGTTCCAGCTATCCCACTTCCCATCTAGCTCCCCGCTCATAACCTGGGAAAGCAACAGAAGATGGCCCAAAGCCTTGGGACCCTGCACACACACGGGAGGTGGGGAAGAAGTTCCTGAGTCCTGGCTTCAGATCGGCTCAGCTCCATCCGAGTGGCCATTTGAGAAGCAAACCAACAGATGGAAAATTGGTCCTTCTCTTTGTAATTCTACCTTTCCAATTAAAAAAAAAAAAAGTTAAAAAAAAATAGGAGCAATAAAAGTGAAAGTGCATACAAGTGGGTCCTTCTCCTAGCTGGTAACTAATTCCAGGACTCCAAGGGTCACGAGGAGGTGTGTTCATGAACCCCTGCTAACCAAAGATCACCAAACCCCAGGCAGCTGGGCAGCCCACCAGACAAGCCACCTCCTTGTGAGGAGCAAAACTAGCCCATCGGGACAAGGTGCCACACAGCACAGACCCGAGCGCCGAGTCCCAGAGAGGTGAGAGAACCCGCTTCAACAGCCACTAGAAGCGGCTGGACTTCCTGACTCCTCCAGCCAGGGCCCCGTCCCGAGCTCACTGCCTCCCAATTCACCAGCCAAGCCCCCCGTGGAGTCGAGACACACAGATCACACACCCGTGTCAATTCCAAGAACCGCAACGGAAGTCCACATCAGAGGCCAGAAAGGCATGTTTTTAAATACATACGGTGAGATCTTCTTCCGATGCTCAGAAGCAAAATTTACCGCGAGGCCACTTCAAACATCAGATGCTTGGACCTAGCCAATGTTCTGGGGCTGCCTGTCTCCTTTGCTCCCACCGCCATAGAAACCCAATCCTTCCTTTCGGCCTGCCGCCAGAATTTCCCACCTACCCGACCCTGGTTCTTAAAATGCCACATGGTCACCCTAGCCATGGACTGGTCAGCAGCACCTGCTGGGAGGCCAGGCAGGGTGTACCAGGCAGGAGTCAGGGCACCACGGCAAGGCTCCCGGCTCGCAGGACAACTTCGGGCAAGTCAAGCCGTCCCAGGGCCTCAGTTCCTCATCTGTCAAGCTGCGGCCGGGAGCGCCGAGCCCCCCTCGCCGCCGGTGACAGCGCAGCTCCGGCCCCTGAGGGCGGTGGGGGCGGGGGGCTGTTCCCGGGCTCCCTCGGGTCGCCTCTGCCCTCGCCACGCCCGCCAGGCCCCTCACCCGAAAGCCCTTCTCCTTGTCCGCCTTGATCTCGGCGTCCAGCTGCCGCAACGTGTGCGTGAAGCCGCGGAAAAGCAGATACTCGCGGACCAGCTCGTCCGTGCGCTCTACCGCCTCCGCCATCGCTGCGCCAGCGCCTGGAGGGGCCGCGACGGCGGCGAGGGGAGACGGGGCGGGGCCTGGCAGGGCAGGGGCGGGGACAGGAGGCGGGCGCCCAGTACGTCACCCGCGGTCAGCCTATCGGCGTGCACGCACCGCGCACCTCCCTCCTGAAGCCCCGCCCCGCGGCCAGGTCCCGCCTCGCCGTGTCGTCATCACCGCCCTCCCGGAGGCGCCGCAGCCCGAGGCTCCGGCGGCGTGTGGCGTTTGCAGGCAGCGCTGGCTTCAAAGGGGCCGCCGCCGCTCAGTCCAGAGGCTCGAACCCTAGAGAACATCCCAGAGGGTCACCAGGCAGGGGGGAGCTGGGCGCACGGCTTATTGCCGTTCCATCGCAGAATCCTCTGTCCCTACCGTCCTCTTAAAAATGGAGGGGTCCGGAATTGAAAGAGGTAGTGACTGTTTGAAAGCGCGCAAACAGGTGTGTTATCACGGCGCCCTGGTTTCAGACGGAGACTGCTCACGCGGCAAGATAACCAAATGCCTTCTGACGCGGGTGTGGGGAGTTTCACAACGACTTTTAGGATATGGGCCCCGTTTCTTGTTTAAAAAACAAGTTATACCATGATGAGCAAAAGCAAACGAAGATTGAGAAACAGCCTCACCCGTCGTCCTGTCAGACTCCGTAAGTGCAGGGAAAGTGAGATTTCATCAAAGACGTTGCAGGACCAGGTGCTCTACTGAAAGCTCCTTGATTTTCTGCACGCATGTCCCTCCCCTAGTTCCTCACTGGCTGAGTCCTGGAGAGTTAAAAGCCTTTCTGGCATTTGCTTTAGCTGTTCTGTTCTCCCACAGCAGATTTGCCTGAGAGCTTCCACGTGCAGACAGCCCAGCTGTTAATGCCAGCTAGCTACTTGTTTGCAACTGTTGTGCTTGGTAATTCTCTGCTCACAGCAAACACCTGACTTTGAAAATGAAACATGTTGACTCTCAGAAAGATAAAATGTATGTATGTGTTTGTACATTTCAAAAACCCAGGAAGATTACATACCGAGGCTTGCTCTGTGAAATGAGAACACAAACGACTTTCATTTCCTAGTCTATACTTTTTAAAAAGCAAAATTGAATGTTTTTACAGGTGTCTGTACTATTGTAAGCAAGAAAATAACCAATCTCTTCCAGTGGATGGAAGATTTCCCTCTCCCTCTGAGTGTAAACTCTGCCTCTTAAAAAAAGTAAGTAGATCTAGAAGAAGAAAGAAAGAAGGGAAGGAAGGAATCGGGCTGGAGCAGGAACTGAACCAGGCGCTCCAAATGGGATGCCACCATCTTAACTGGCAGCCTAACCACTAGGCTAAATGCTTACCTTGGCGGTCTCTATTATAAAGAGGACTCTGCCCTCATAACCCAATCACCTTCCAGCATCACATGGGAATTAGGAGTTAGTAAAAACCCGAGTTTACTTCAGGCCAGCATCTCCTATAGGCACTGGTTTGAGTCCTGGCAGCTCCACTTCCAATCCAGTTCCCTACTAATGCACCTGGCAAAACCATGGAAGATGATCCAAGTGCTTGGATCGCAGGGTTCAAGTGGGCAATCTGGATAAAGCCATTGGCTTCTGCCTTCAGCCTGACCCCGCCTGGCCCAACCCTACTCATAAAACCCATTAGGGGGCAAGCCAGTAAATGGAAGACCTCTCTGTCTCTCTCTGTAATTTTGTCTTTGAAGTAAGTAAATAAATATTTTAATTTAAAAAAAAACATGCACAGATTTGGGGAAGACACAGACCGTAGCCATCACCTTCTCCGAGAAGTCCCCTTTTAACTGTCCTGTGTGTGTGGCAGGGGAGATAGCACCATTCTTCTCTGAATCTCTTGTATTTTTCACCCTAGCACTTACAACATCTGATAAAATAAGTATTTTTTTATTCAGTGTGTTGTCTCCCCACCGCCAATTAAAATATAAGCTTCAAGGAAGGAGAAATTTTTTCTGTTGTTTGCAACTGTATTCCCCAAAGCCAAAACAATGTCAAGCTTATACCGGTTGTTCAATAACTAAATATTGAGAGCTATTTCAACAAGAGCCTAGCCACCTTCAAGCAGGATAGCTCTATAAAACAGTAAATGTACTCTTGGTCAACCGTGCATGGAAATTCCCGTGAGCTTCTGGATTGTTCCTTGTCCAAGGTTTTTCTCTTGGTCGGGGCGACATTTGACTTCTCAGATTTCTGGAAGCATTTCACTGAGTTGCCCTTACATAGCCAGACAAGCTCACTCATTAGCTCTGATTTCTCATTGTGCACTCTCACGTCCCTGCCATTTGAATAGAAGGTGGCCTGAGGTTCATTTAAGAGGACTGTGGGAAGCCACCCCAGTGTCATTGTACCCAGAAAATTATGTGTTGAGCCACAGGGTGAGTCACTAACCACTTTTTCTGATTGAATAGACACTCTGTTTTTGACCCTTAAATCTGGGAGAGAACTGAGGACAGGAGCACAAGCCTAAGGGGAATAAACATTTCGTGAGTACCTACTGGGTGCCAGGTGTTATGCTTGATGTCAGGGACAGGATAACAGGCAGGACAGTCCTTACCCTCAGTGAGCTCAGGCTGGTTGGGGAGAATGAATGATAAATAGTGAATTTCTGGCCACGGGTGGAGGCTAGATTGGGTGGAGCAGGACTGGACGAGAAGGTGAAGGCCAGTCCAAGCAAGAGATGAGACTACAGCGGTGACAATGGGAGCAAGAGCAGGGACGTGAGAAGTGTTAAAGGGTCAGTCAGACTTGGTGACTAGTTAACTGAGTTGAAGGAGGATCCAAGATCATTGCAGAATGGCTAGCTTGCTGGCCTTAGTATCTGCATAGGTTGACTTCAAGGAATCAACCCAACTTAACCCTCGAGCAGTTAGCCAAGGGCACCTGGAAGTTACTCCTTTTGCCCTTTCTCCTGGGCCCCCCATTACATCTTTAATCTCTTTCTGTTCTGTTCTGCTCTCTGAACACTCTATAATTTCTGATACGTTGTTTTACAAAGTCCTTTGCCTGATCCTGCTTATGGTCGTTCATGTGTGTGTGTCGTGGTTGTGGTCGGGAGATCCAGGCCTTCCTGGCCTATGCTGAGATCACCACGAGGGCACAGCATGCTGCGCCCCTGGAAAACCAGCAGAGGACTTGGCAAATTGAGACCCTGCTTTGACCTGACGGCTGACAGGCAGCCTGGGACGGGAGGTACATATATGTACCCTATTTTCCTCTATTTTCCTCTATTTTCCACTAGAGACCATTATACTCAGTGAAACAGTCAATCCCAAAAAGACAAACATTATTTGTTCTCTTTAATATAAGGCAACCTTTATACAAAATATAAGATCAATGGCCCTTTCAATACGGTTTTGGCTATGTCTCAGTGGTCTGATATTTTTGTTTCTATTTTTATTCATTCAAAACAGGTTTTTAAAAATTAATTTCTTCTTTGACTCATAGTCACACTATAGCATCATTTACTTCAGGAAGACTTTGATTTTCTTTTTCATTTCTTCAATGACACATTGGTCATTCAGTAGCATGCTATTTAACCTCATGTTATACATTTTCTATTTTTCCCTATGTTGTTGATTTTGTTTTATGGCTTCATTTAGGGAGATGTATAGTAACTGTAGTGCAAACCTTCACATACAAATGTGATGATACAATGCAGTGTGCATCTCTACTTCCAAATCAAAGACGGACTCCCAAAGAAACGGTTGAATGTATTTTGACAATAGGATGTTGGACTCTCTGCCATTGGCTATGCCTACGATGTCAGGATACACTTAAATAGCAGAATGATGGACTTATGACTGATTATGAAGGACTATATTATTGTAATGATATGGGGGAAATCAGTCGGTAGGAGGACATAGGCTGGGGGAGGGAGGGGAGGGAAGTCCCAGAGCCTATGGAACTGTATCATGGAATAATAACAAAAATTTTAAAAGGAGCGATAATTTGATATATTAAACCATAATATCAGGATAGGGCCCAAGTTTTGACATTTCTTGAAACTCCCTCAGGTAGTTTAATGGGTACAGCCAGGGTTGACAGCCCCTGGCCTGAACCCTTTTTTATCAGCATGAACTACTTGACTATTCTTCTGTTGTTTAATTTTCCCTTTATCTGAGGAAGGCTGGATCGATCCTGTACTCACCATCATGTTTTAGTCCAAAATCAAAGTAACACGAGAGGAAAGTGAAGCACCTCCAGAATCGTGCAGTGAAGACTCCCCAAAAATCTTCCCTGTGAAAGTGAACACTGACAAAAAGAGCCCAAATCAGTTTTTTCAAAGTTCTAAAACTTAAGCTGATGTGTAATAATCTAAATGTTTACTCAAAGAAACAGATGCACTTGGGCAAGAATAGCATCCTTTTGTCATTTATTTATTTAGTTTTAAGATTTATTTACTGGGGCCAGTGTTGCAGGTTAAGCCACTGCCATGACACATCCCAAATGGGTGCAGGCCCTGGTGGCTCCACTCCCTACGCTTGCACGTGGGAAACTAGCAGAGGACCATTCACAGATGGAAGCCCCAGTTTCTGGGCTCAGCCTAGTCCAGCTCTGGCTGTTGCAGCCAATTAAGGACTAAACCAATCAATAAAAAATTCTCTCTCTCTCTCTCTCTCTCCCCCTCTCCTTCTCTCTCTCTCTCTTTCTCTTTCCTTTTCTCTTTCTCTCCTCTCTGTCTCTCTATAACTGTGACTTTCAAATGGATAAATTTTAAAACATGTATTTAATAAACAAAATAAAATAGGAAATAAAATGGTAAAATTTAAAATATATACTTGCCGCAAAAGAAATGTCATAATGGAGAAATGAAAAAAAATGTTAAGACACATAGAAAACAGCAAAGTTATAGATGTAGATCATCTTATTAATAATCACACTAAATGAAAAGAAACTGATTATATAAGGCAGAAGTTGCTTTAATGGATGTTTTTAAAAATCATGATCCAACTAGATGTCGTCTATAGGAAATTAAATTCAAAGATGTAGAGGTTTAAGACAGAAGGGGTGGAATCAGATCACATAAGCAGTAACCATAGTAGAGGTGGAGTGGCTAAAGGAAGCAAAATAGATTGAGAAATTATTATAGAAAAAAAAGAAATCTTTTATAATGATGAAAGTGTCAAATCCTTTGAAAGATTAGCCTGTTGAGTCATGGTGCTGACCCCAACGACACACTATTTATTTATTTATTTATTTGGAAAGGCAGAAATACAGACAAAAGGAGATACAGAGAGAAAGATCTTCCAGCTGCTGGTTCACTCCCCCAAGAGGCAACAACAGCCAGTTCTGAGGCAATCCAAAGCCAAGAGTTTCCTCCAGGTCTCCCATGCAGGTGCAGGGTCCCAAAGTCTTGGGCCATCTTCTACTGCTTTCCCAGGCCACAAGCAGGGAGCTGGATGGGAAGTGGACTATCCAGGATTTGAACTAGTGCCCATATGGGATTCTGGTGGATGCAAGAGGATTTAGCCACTGAGCTATCACACTGGGCCCAACAACACACCAAAAGCAACCAATGAATCAAAGAAGAAGTCATGAAGAAACTGAATTAAAAATTCTCATTTGAATAAAAATGAAAAATATAGCATACCAAAACTTACAGAATTCAGAGAAAGCACTACACAGAAATTTATAGCTATAAATTACTAAACTGTAAAAGGAGAAATTTCTCAAACCAGCAGCCTACTTTTACAGTTTATGAAATAGGAAAGACAAAAGAACACTAAGTTCAAAAACTAGTAGAATGAGAGAAATAATAAGGATTAGCAGAGAGATGAGTGGACTATAGAACAGGAAAGCAATGCAAGGAACTGACCAAACCAAAAGATAGTGTTTGAAAAATAAACAATATTGACAAAAATTTGGATAGACTAAGAGAAAAGAGGGAAAAGAGGTAAATAATTAAAAATAGAAGCAACAGAAGGGGTCTGGCATGATAGCCCAACGACTAACTCCTCACCTTGCATGCACTGTGATCCCATATGGGTGCTGGTTCATGTCCTAGGTGCTTCAGTTCCCATCCAGCTCCCTGCCTGTGGCCTGGGAAAGCAGTTGAAGACGGCCCAAAGCCTTGGGACCCTGCACCTGTGTAGGACACCCAGAAGAAGCTCCTGGTTCCTGGCTTCAGAGCAGCTCAGTTCCGGTTGTTGTGACCACCTGGGGAGTGAACCAGAGAATGGAAGATCTTTCTGTCTGTATCTCCTTCTCTCTGGAAATCTGTATTTCTAATTGAAATAATAACAACAACAACAAAAAATATTTTTAAATGTTAAAAAAGTAACAGGAGACATTAAAATATGCACTACAGAAAAAAGATAAGAGACACAGTAAACCATGAGATAATCAACATGAATTGGACAAATTCTTATAAGCTCACAAATTATCAAGTGACTCAACAAGAAATAGAAAACTTGAACACGAACCCAGGAAGTTCCTGGATCCTGGCTTCGGATCGGCGCAGCACTGGCCATTGTGGTCACTTGGGGAGTGAACCATCAGATGGAAGATCTTCCTCTCTGTCTCTCCTCCTCTCTGTATATCTGACTTTCCAATAAAATCAATAAATAAATCTTAAAAAAAAAAAAAGGTCGATTGAGCCAAGTCAAATAGACTTTTCTTCTTTTTTTTTTAAGATTTATTTTTAAATTTTTATTGGAAATAAAATATACAGAGTATATTTTAAAATAAGATATACAGAGAGGAGGAGAGACAGAGAGGGAGATCTTCCGTCTGATACTTCACTCCCCGAGTTGCCACAATGGCCAGAGCCGAGCCAAACCGAAGCCAGGAGCCAGGCGCCTCTTCTGGGTCTGCCTTGTAGGTGCAGGGTCCCAAGGCTTTGGGCCTTCCTCGACTGCTTTCCCAGGCCACAAGCAGGGAGCTGGATGGGAAGCGGGGCTCCCGGAATTTAGAACCAGCTCCTATATGGGATCCTGAGGTGCGCAAGGCAAGGACTTTAGCCTCTGGGCTGCCGAGCCGGTCCCAAACAGACCTTTATTTTCAATAAAGCAATCAGGCAGCTGCAGCTCTCTTCGTGCACTCAGAACTGCCTTTCTCTCTTCCTAGTGAGACTCATCCAGGAGGCACACCCGTGTGGGGTAGTGAGTGGGATGCGGCTGGGTGATGAGTGGAGAATCGGCAACCTTTCCCTGTCATTCCCTCAGGGGGAGCTAGCTGCACAGAGCCCCGCAGACAAGGTGCTCCGCTATTCCTGCAGGGGGCAGGGCTCGAGGACCTTCCCGTGAACCTGAGGAGAAGTTCCTGAGGCGCCAGCCCCTGTCTGCGCAAGGCTGCGGCGTCGGAAGCCACAAGCCCTAGCTGAACGATGGAGTGAGAGGAGCATTTTAAATATCGCTCGAAAACGAGTTAAGGAATCCTACTGGGAGCTTTTTTTCCGTAAGTTCCCCCCCCCCCCATACGTCATTTCATTTCATGTTCCATCCAAACCCTCCCAAAGGGGAGTCTGGGAGTCGCCGATGTCAAGTGTAGCGCGCGTCGGGGATCCCACGGGCGCTACACAGTAGATCCTGGAGCCGGATCGAAGCCTCCCCTCCGGCTCCCAGAATCTTGCTGGCCAGGCTGTGTGACCTGGAACTGACCCCTTCCCCCTGAGGAGAAGGAGCTCACCTCAGGTGACAGCCTCAGGTGACGGCGTCCCCCACAGCCTGCGTGGCAGACCCTCGCCAGAGCGGTGTGCGTGCGCCTCCTCGGGCAGCAGGCACGGCGGCGCTGCCACCGCCAGAGCAGAGCTGGCAGGAGCGGTCCCGGACACCATGCAGAGGAAGAATTCTATATTTGGGCAGGAAAACGGAATTTTGTTTTCCCCTAAGCGGGAGGACCACTTGCTTCGGACTTGTCCCCATCAGTGAAGTGAATTCCCCCCCCCCCCCCTTCTTGTTCCTTTAATGCCCCGCGCGGTCCCCTGACTGCTCTCCTTCAAGTCTCCCTGTCTTACCTGAGGTGCCATTCCCCGTTCGCCATTTTTTTAGCACAGTCTTCGGCGCCCACGCTTGGGTGGGTGGGGAGGGGAGGGAGCCTGGTCGCCGGGGTTGGAAGTGTCCTTTCTCACCCCCCCCCCCCAGGACAGCCCTGCAAAGCCTGTGGAATGGTCCTGCTTGAGGGGTCATAAAACTGGGGCTCGACCACCCCTGAGGCAAGGGGAGGTGAAAAGGTCAGCCTGGCCGCTCCTTGCTCTCTGCTTGCCCTTTCGGGTTGCCATGGGTCAACTTGCTACAGTTTCTCGAAAGGTCCACGTGCCCGTTGGCTGCACCCCCGCGCATCACCCCCATTGGCTGTGCGGGTCTGGAGACAGGGCAGCGATTGGTTCCCAGTCTGGACCCGGGTTGAGCGGGCGGGAGCAGATGGGTTTTCTGCCTCCCCACACTCTGGCCAGCAGTCCTGGTGACTGCCATCAGAGCCTGGGGACACCTGCTGCAAGCCTCGAGAGTGGCGGCCGTCGTGTGCACGGGCGTCCTGCTGTATCCGCGTGTGAGTAGCCACTAACCCCTCGCCTCCAGCCCGGCCTCATCCAGATGCCCTTGGGGATGCGAGCGGGCTGGTGTTTGCAAACTGAGCCCCTTGCTAGGGTAGCAGATCCGTGGACACTTAGGGCTGAGTTCATATGAGGGTCTGTCACCGCGCCCCCGGACGCGTTTGAAAAAGACTTGGAGCTTTGCTTTATTTAAATCTATGCAACCTACTCTGTGGAGAATTGAGGGCAGTGGCCCCAGTGGCAATACAGCTGTATTGTCTAGTCCATTCTGCGTTTGCCTGAAGTTTGTTCCATGAGAATGTGTCTGGCTCAAATGTTTTGGATGTTTTGTGAAGTGATGCTTAAAAATGAAAGTTCTTCTGAAACCTGGAGGCTACAATTTTTCTAAGTTTAGGAAGTTGTTACTGTTTTGAATGGCAGGTCTAAGTGGGTATTGTTTTTTTTTTTGTTTTTGTTTTTTTTTGAATAGGCAACTATTTGCTCATGAAAGTCCTTTGCTGTACAGATAAATAATTTTTAAAAAGTGTGGCACGGAACTGTGTGAATCCTCAGGAAATGGCATTTTAAAGGAATGTCTCAATAAAACTGTCTTCTGACTGAATTGGACATGAAGGTCCTGCCCCCTAAGCTAATCTCATGGACGGCAGTGAGCTTTCAAAGGAACATTTTGAACATGGCAATGAGGTTTATAAAGGGAGAGTTATAGTAGCCATTCCAAGATATCTAACATTATTTCAGTCCTGCAGAATGGGGGGTGGGGATGGTGCTGCTGGGTAAACCTTTGAAAATTATTATTATTATTTTCCGTAGTATGTGTTTATAGGTAGGGGAGTCCTCCTTCCTTCTCCCCATCCTCCTTTCCCATTTTCCCTCCCGCCATTTCCCCCTAAGTTATCACAGTAGTATAGTCCTTTAGTAACCGTTACTAGTTTAACTTTCTGTTATATAAGTGCGTCATGGCTTTGTAGGTATAGATGGAAACTTCTAGACTCTTTAGGGCCCTGCCATGGTATGTTTAACCGTTCATCGGGAATCCTTTTATTCAACGATGGAGAACAGATCTTAAGCGAGCATCTTGCTGATTTCTTGCCCAAACAAGATTAAATTAGGAACCAGGGTGATTAGGAAACTTCTTAGAGAAATCACAGCTTACACTGAGCACCGAGGAACAAGGTGGATGCAGATGGGTAGAAAGTGAGAGTGAGACGCAAGAGGAGCAGTGGTCTGTGAATTAGAGGCTGCCCTGGAGAGCAGGAGTTTCTTTTGCTGAAAAAATAAAAGTGAAAGGAAGGGAAAACTAGGAGGCAGAATTCTGGGGAGAGGATACTTAAAATGAAGCCAGTTCTAACATAGTGTTAACATCTGCTTAGCCCAGTGTGGGAAGGTTTCCTCCCATCTTCCCTGTGTTGCCTCCCCTCCCTGCCCCTGGGATGCAGATTCCTGTTAGCTCCAGAGGCACCTCCTGGTTTGTAAGCGCCAAGAGGACCACCTCAGCATCCACCAGGAACATGGCCGTGGAGAGTCAGGCGATTGCTTGCTTTCACAGGTGGCAGGTGCATTCTTTGTTTCCTTTCGATGTCTGATACATACACAGAAATGTGCACAGCTCTAAAGCACCCATCCACCTTGATGGATTTTTTCACATATGCCCCTGCTCAGAACAGAGGCACAGGGGTGGGGAAGACGGGTGGGTTTTTCTCGGGTAGGAAAGGCCTCTCAGGGTAGGACAGTACAGAAACGGACAGCTGCCAGGTGAGTATCTTTCAAGGGCTGGTACCTAGCTGGGGTCAGCTCCAGTGGCCAAGCCCAATGTGGGTGGCTTGTGTCTGTAAGAGCTGAGCGTCAATGACAGCTATTATGTCGTCTGTGACTGATCTTATGTCTGTGATTGGTTGTATTCATCGGTTTGGGATTCTTGACCCAGGGTAGGGGGAGTGTCATGTTCTGTTTCCATCTGCCTTCCTTTTCCTTCTCTCCTGTTTTTATCAGGGTGCGAGAGAAAGCACAATATTACATTGCAGCTTATCATGGCTGCCTTCGCAAAAGGCAACGACCCTAATGGTGGAGTGACACCTGAGCTGCCGACGCTGCAGCTGGAGACACGCGTGGAACGAAGACGCCTGTCTCAGGCCCGCCACCGAGCCACCCTGGCAGGATTATTCCATGATCTCAGGAAGGCCGTGTACTCCCAGTCGGATCTCACAGCCTCCAAGGTACTGGGACCTGGCTGTAGGGAAAGAGATATCTCCTTTAAACGGGGACTTGGGTGCTCAGCACGATGGCTCAATGGCTGAATCCTCCCCTTGCAAGTTCAGAGATCCCATATGGGCATTGATTCATGTCCTGGCTGTTCCACTTCCCATCCAGCTCCCTGCTTGTGGCTTGGGAAAGCAGTTGAGGATGGCCCAAAGCCTTGGGACCCTGCACCTGTGTGGGAGACTCAGAAGAAGCTCCTGGCTCCTGGCCTTGGATGAGCTCAGCTCTGGCCGTTGTGGTCATTTTGGGAAGTGACCCAGCTAATGAAAGATCTTTCTGTCTCCTCTCTGTCAATCTGATCTGCCTTTCTATAAAAATAAATTAATTTTATTTTTTAATAAAAGAGGAGGTGCTGGCCCATGAGGAGTTGCTGGCCGCATCCCTGCCTTGTCCCAGAACACTCTAGAACAAGCCCAAGATTCTGGCAGGTTAACCCCTGGTTCCAGGTCCTCACTGACTTGACAAACTGCATAATCCTGAGCTTCAGGGCTGGGGACAGCAGGATGGGCGGGCACACGGGCTGAGCTGTGCTCTGAAGGACTGTTCGGAGCTCCCTTTGTATTAGAGAGAGGAGTGCTCCCACAGTGGCTGCTGTTCTCCTCCCCTTTGGGTCTGCAGTGATCCAGCTCCCCAAGTCTCCTGCAATTTCAGGCAGCAGCCAGAATCCATAGAAACCCAGAGAAGCAAAACTGCAGCTGTGTGTCCCTGGCAGCCCCACGCTCTGGTGGCAGTTCCTAAGCGAGGCCTGCCTCTGCCGGCCGCTTGGCCTCTGTTTATGCATTCAGGCCTGCGTGCTCTGCCCACCCCAGCACCCCACTTCATCTGCTCTGCCCACCCCAAGCTGCCTTCTTGACTCCTGCCATTGGAGCCCTTCCTTTGTACCCTGCCACAGCCTTGGCATCTGCCCCCTCTTAGCGCTGGCTTCAGTCTGCTTTCCCTGACTCCCCTGGTAGACTGTTGACAGCCTGAGAGCAGGGTCTGTCCTGGGTGCTGGATTCCCGGGCTTAGCTCACAGCCTTGCCCGTACACCTCCCTGAGGCCTGCCCTTAATACTCCCAGCCCTGACCACAGGGCTCAGTGGTCAACCCGATAACCAGCACTAAGTATTTCACTTCTCTCTCTAATACCTTGCAGTTACCATTGGACTTTAATAGATAGCAGGATGGAGGGACCCGCAGAAGGAAGGGAGAAAGGGTGGAAGGATGGAAGGAAGGAAGAGGGCAGAGGGAAAGAGAGGGAAGGGCAGAAATCCAGAATTGAAGTTGACAGCATTTTAAACATTTTACTTGTTTGAAAGGCAGAGTTATAGAGTCAGAGGGAGGAAAGAGATCATCCATCCACTGGTTCATTTACCAAATGGCTGGCGCTGGACGAGGCTGAAACCAGGAGCCTGGAGCTCCACCTGGGCCCCCATGTGGTGGCAGGAGCCTAAGTATTTGAGCCATCCTCCTGTGCTTCCCTAGGAGCATTAGCAGGGAGCTGGGTAGGAAGTAGAGCAGCTGGGACTTGAACCGGTGCCGATGTGGAATGCTGGAGTTGCAGGCAACAGCTTAACTACACTCTACTACTGCACTGGCCCCAAGCTGAAAGCAGTTGATGAAATTTTACATCATCTAGAGTACACGCATTTGGCAATAACAATATATAGTGACTACCAGCTTCCTGTTAACCAGCCAGGCGCACACTGAGCCAGCCCGGGCGTGGCATCACTGGCTGGAGCTCCTCAGTCCCCTTTTCTTCCACCTTCCAGCAGCCTGCACAGGCATTTGCGGAAGTCAGCCTGATCCATTCTGAAAACTTAGGTATGTCTGGGAGAACCCATCTCTAGGGTATAAAGGTGGCTTCATGCCTTCTGTACGCCAAAACGCAGTTCGTGTTTCACTGACAAGGTGAGGGGCTGTGACCCTGCGTCTCTGAGAACGTGCCCTCGGTCCAAGGAAGCGGTTCTGCGTCCCGCACATCAGTGTCTGCAGGGAAAGGCTGAGTTCCCGCTTTTTCTCTCTTTCCAGTGGCAGGTTCTCAATAAGGCGAAGAATCGCATTCAGGAACTGGAGCGCAACCTGGACACTCTGCTGAAGCTGAAAGGTAAGCGGCCCCTCCCTGGAGAAGGCCGGCTTGGGTTTCTTATGAAACCTGGAGAGATTGGGTCACACGGAGTCAACAGGCATGGACTGAAAGCCTACTGTGTGTCAAGCGCGATGCTTGAACTAAGACTGAGACTGGCGCCCTGTCCGAAGGCAGGAGTCACCAGCCTGCCTGGTCATTGAAAGGCCAGAGAGGAAGGCAGGAGAAACTCAAGAGGAATCTGTTCTTCCTTTGCCCTCACCCCTGCCCCCTGCAGAGTCCTTCCACCTGGAAGATGGGCTTGCGAGCACCTTACAGGAGGTCAAGGAAGAATATGTGAGAATGTACTCTGGAAATGACAGGTAAGACCCCTCAAGCGCCAAGAGCACGGGGGCCCGTCGTCTTGCACCCACAGCCTGGATGCTGTGTCAAAGGTTCACTTGTACCTCCCGTGCAGAGCGCACCCGGAGCTGCTCTCACCCATCCCAGACAGGCCTGGACGGCGCATGCTTTTTTTTCTCTGTGATCCCAGGAACTTGAATTGGATCCCCCACCCTGCTATAAATATGATCCATGCTTATTATAGAAGAGGTAGAAAATACAGAAATGCCTGGAAATGCATCATCTCACTGCTCACAGAAAGTCAATGTGTTTTGAAGCATATCTAATCTAGTTTTGAACTTCGCAATTATTTATATTTAAAAGGCAGAATGACAGAGATAGAGATTTTTCCACTTGCTGGTTCACTCCTCAAACAGTCACAATAGGCAGGGCTGGGCTAGGAACTTTATCCCGGTCTCCCACATGGGTGGCAAGAGGTTCATCCGTACTTGAGCTACTCTCAGCTGTTTCTGACAGACACATTAGCAAGGAGCTGAGCAGGAAGTGGAGCAGCCGGACACGAACCAGCATTTGTATATGTGCTGGCATGTGATGGCTTAACCCTCTTCGCCACGTCAGCCCTGGTGAGGTCACTCCTGGCATCTTTAATGTGAGCGGCAGAGAGACAGAGGAACGAAAGGAGACAGCTCCCATCTGCTGGTTCCTTTCTCCAGTGTCCACCATGGCTGGGCCACAGCAAAGTTGAGAGGCGGGAGCTCAACCAGACATCCCACGTGGGTGGCAGGGGCTCACATCCCGGGGTCTGGACCCCTGCCTCGCCCTGCATCTGTGCCAGCATGATGCTGTGGCTGGCAGCCAGGACTGGACTGCAAACACCTTAACTACTGGCTCAATGTCTGTATTATCTTCCAAACGGTGTGACAATGAATGCTATTATATCCTACAGGAAACAGGAGAAAGTAATAGATTATTACAACATAAGCAAAATTTACATGGTAGACAACATAAAAATGCAGGAAAAGACCAAGAAAATAACGAGCCTGTTAGCTTACTCAGAACAGACGGCTTTGAACATCAGGTTAGCCACTGAGAGAAGCTGTACGAATGAGGAATTGTCAGGTAGTCCATGGAAGTACTTCTTACAGAAAAACAACGTGTACATTTTAAAATATTCTTTTTAAAAATATGTATTTACTTTTATTGGAAAGGGAGATATACAGAGAGAAGGAGAGACAGAAAGATCTTCCATCTGCTGGTTCACTCCCTAAGTGACTGTAATTTAAGCTGATCCGAATCCAGCATCCAGGAGCTTCTTCCAGATCTCCCACGCAGGTGCAGGGTTCCAAGGCTTTGGACCGTCCTCAACTGCTTTTCCAGACCACAAGCAGGGAGCTGGAAGGGAAGTGGAGCTGCCAGGATTAGAACCAGTGTCCATATGGGTCTCAGCGCATGTAAGACAAGGATTTAGCCACCAGGCTATCACGCTGGGCCCTCAAAATATTCTTGTACCAAGATAAATTTAGCTTCTAATTCACTTTTCCACAAACTTTTCTTAATGTGTGTTGGATGTACATGCCGTGTGTTGGTAGCCATGTTTTAAGAACCAGAAGAGGAGTGGCATTATGGCATAGCTGGTAAAACTGTGTCCCCTCGTGCTGGCGTCCTCTGTGGGTGTTTGAGTCTTGGCTGCTTCACTTCCGAGACAGTTTCCTGCTAATGTGCCTGGGAAAGCAGTGGAGGAGGGCTTGGGTCCTTGGGCCCCTCACCCCTCACCCACATGGGAGCAGTTCCCGGCTCCTGACTTTCAGCTGGCCCAGCTCTGATCATTTGGAAAATAAGTCAGCCTATGAAAGATGTCTCCCTCTCTGTATGTCATTCTCTCTCTAATTCTTCCTTTCAAATAGATAGATGATAATAAATAAGTAAAAATCTAACATTCACATTGATACCAGCCCCCTTGCATTCCTAGAATGAAGCCTCTTGCTGTAGGATGTGTTCCGCTGTTTTGAGCTGTGGAGCTATTGTGTTCATGTCCATGACCACTGTTACTCTCTCCTTGTCTTGGCCCGATGCAGCTTTGCTCAGAATGACTCCTTTCTCTGGTGCCTGACTGAGACACCTGGGAAAGACATCGAGGAGGAGGTGGAGGAGGCAGCCGTGAGAGAGGATGAGCAGGAGGAGGAAAAGGAGGAGGTGAAGCAGGAAGACGTGGAGGAGGAGGAAGGAGAGAACCACGTGGAGCTCTTGGCCTCCCCAGACACTCTGTCTACAGATCTCATGGAGTTTGAACGGTGTGCGGAAATGGCTAGGGTAGCAGGGGCCCCTCACGGGAAGGGGGCAGGCCGGGGCGTGCTGCAGTCTCAGAGCTTCTGAACCTGGGAAGCTGCAGGATGTCCCAGCTAGGAGGGACTTCGGGTGGAACAGGCAGAAGCTGGAGGAGTCATCTTGAAGTTGCAGTGTATGCTGGGTGCCTGGTTGGGATGCACTCAGGGGCACTTAATGGTGATTATGGGGGCTAACTGTTCCTTTCTCCCAAACTGCGCCCACACAGGTGTGGGTCCCCCAACTCCATTTTCAACAGCATAGCTAATCTTGCAGTAAGAAAGGAAGTGGATGAGTGGCTTGGACGGACTTCCTGCCACTGCCTTCTTCACAGACACAAGAGACCTCAGTAGCCCAGTTGGCTTGCAGAGGTGCTGGCCCAACAGCAGGATTTGTCACTCTGTAACAGAGCCTGACCTGCAGGCCGGATTGGTTTGGGAGTCACATCAGGCTGGTGTATTTGTGACTTCAGAATGTTAAGGAGTTTCTCCCAGAGGATGAAGAGCTGAGCCAGCCATGCCTCTCTTCCATCCAGCAGAGAGCTTTGTGGGACAAGGCAGCACTGGGAGAATGGGCAGGGCTCCAAACAAAAGCCCATGGTCACATCTCCTAAGATGGTTTCAAATCTCACATGCTCTAGAGGGGCTCAGAGACGGGTAAGCTCAGCCGCTGGCAAACCACACAGCTGTGGCAAAGCCTGCAGCCTGTGACCGTGCCACGAAGGGGTTCTACGAAGAGGGGACGGCCTCAGGTCTGACGGACGGCACTGCTTCTGTTCCAGGTACCTCAGCTTCTACAGGCAGATCATGGATCTTCTGACTATGAACAACGTCATCTCACAGCAGGAGGTGACACTGCCTGTCGTCTCTGCGGCCATCTCTCATCTGTGGCAGACCTTCTCGGAGGAGAACAAAGCCCTCATCCTGCAGGCCTGGCTGCAGCTGCACTGTGGCCTCCCGGAGACCTGGGAGGGGCCGCCCCATGCTGAAGACAGTGGATTCAACAGCCAGGAGGCCAACTTCTCCATGGTCTCCACCACACAGGAAGTGAGCATATTGTGCTGGGGGGACCTGAAGGGTGTCCGGAAATGACCCTCAGCCCTTGCTATGCCAGGCCTTGTCTGGGTCAGAGGACTATTTGTCTTCTGGATGGCACAGGAGCTTTCTGATTTTCTCAGCATCCTGTCCATGACCTGTCTTCCTGTTCGTTTGCTGGCTTTTCGCTGGGATGGTAGGATGGGCTTTGAAGACAGTGTCTGCTGGGATGCTCTGGGCTGTGACTTGCCAGTAACCTTGGGCTGGGGACCTGTTCTCTGAAGCATGAGGAAATGTGCTGCTCAGCCCCAGGGAGACCCCAGTTAGTCGGGCAGCTCAGGGATGTCCCTTCAGGTTCATTCAATTATTTAGGCTCCTTTGTTTTTCTGCTCTGCTGGTTTCTTGTCCTTCTTCCTCGGTCTGCTTTGCCCACTGCCATGAGTGCAGAATGGCAGCTGGAGCAGCTGGAGCAGCTGGAGCAGCTGGAGCAGCTGAGCTGGTATTCTTCCCCCTTCTAGGTGAGGTCAGAGAAAGCATTTTTGTGTAAGTGCTTTCTTAACAAAGAACTTTTCCAGAAACTCCTATCATAACTCCTCCCATCGCATGGTCAGGGATTAGTCAGATGGCCAGTTTCCTGAGCCATTGACTGGCTGTCAGGAACCAGAGATAAGCCTTCAGCATGGCAGTGACAGCACTGCCCAGGGTGCCTGCATCCTCCAGTGGCATGTCTGGCTCGAGCCCTGATCCAACTTTTTTTTTTTAAAGATTTATTTTTATTATTATTTTTTTTATTCGAAAGGCGGATATACAGAGAGGAGAGACAGAGAGGAAGATCTTCCATCCAATGATTCACTCCCCAAGTGAGCTGCAATGGCTGATGCTATGCCAATCCGAAGCCAGGAGCCTCTTCTGGGTCTCCCACGCGGGTGCAGGGTCCCAAAGCTTTGGGCCGTCCTCGACTGCTTTCCCAGGCCACAGGCGGGGAGTTAGATGGGAAGCGGGACTGCCGGGATAGAACCGGCGCCCATATGGGATCCCGGGCGTGCAAGGTGAGGACCTTAACCACTGCGCCACCGCGCCGGGCCCTAATCCAACTTTTGATTCCAGCTTCCCCGTGATTCCCCATGACTCTGTTAACCCTGGGGAGTGGCAAGTCATGGCTCAAGTAGCTGAGGCTCTGCCACCCTCATAGGAGACCCAGACTGTGTTCTAGACTCCTGGCTTCAGCCTGGCCTATAAATGCCATCTCTTTGCCCTGACCTGTCCTTGCAGCTGAGCCCCAGAGTCCCTAGCTATGTCTGCAGTCAGCTACCATGGCATGAGTTTGGGTCTTAGGTGTGACCTATACACCTAAGGAGAGGAAGGTTTCCCACTCATCCCTTCCCCAGCAACCTAGAGCAAGCATCAAACTGCAAAGCAGTTTCAGACACATCAAGTTCTTTACTTTCTTTTAGATCCTTTTTGAAGATGTCCTTAATCTGACAAATTTCCTGGACAACAATGCAGGTCCAAGTACATGCAGCCCCAGGTGAGAAACAGGGATGCAAGACGAGTGAGTGTGCGGGCGAATGGGTGTTGTGCCCGCATGTCGGCATGAGAGTGTGTGCATGGGAGCGTGTGAAAACATGTGCACGTGTGTGAGTGTTGGGGATGTATGTGTGCTTGCATGTGCGACTGTGTGCAAGAGGGGTGTGCGTGTTCATGCATTGGAGCGTGCGAGCACATGTGTGAGTGTGTACATGTGAGTGTGTAAGCATGTAAGAACATGTGTGCATGTGTGTGCGTCCCTGCTGGGGTGCTAGGATCCTTTCTTCTGCAGCCCACAGATGGGCACAAAATTCAGTCGGCATTCTTGGGGGCACACTTTTTCTGGGCTTGAAAGCAGCTGCTCCTAGGAGTGTGTCATTGCAGAGAGTGGCAGGGTCTGGGGTGTCGCA
This sequence comes from Ochotona curzoniae, assembly GCF_017591425.1. Classification (NCBI taxonomy): domain Eukaryota; kingdom Metazoa; phylum Chordata; class Mammalia; order Lagomorpha; family Ochotonidae; genus Ochotona; species Ochotona curzoniae. Next base: position 18,984,384 of record NW_024467095.1, on the reverse strand, counting down.
CCCTCTTGGCCCACTCAGCGCCAGGCTGCCGACCTGCACTTGCGCATCCTGCCCTGGTTTCTTGGGGTGCCTTAGTCCTGCTTGTCCCCACTGAGGGATTGGAGTCCATTCATATGCCAAATACCTTGGACTTATAAACAACAAAGACTCCTGCCAGGTCGGAAGCCCAAGAACTCCAAGATCAAGATGCTGGCACAGTCCCATCTGGGGAGGGCCGGCTCACTGAGGAAGATGGCGTCTCAATAGAACCTTGCAGGTGGGTACAATTTCTCTGGGAACCTCTTCTACAGGGGCTCCTAGGAATGGGGGTTCTGTCCTCATGATCCCGTTCATTAGGATTCTGCAGCAAAACCTAATCTCAAAGGCCTGATGCCTAGCAACATCGCCTTGGCGGCTACATGCCAGCATATGATCCCGAGGGTTTGGGGTGCCACAGGCATTCGGTCTCCAGTGCCTGTGAGCGGGGCTGGAGCACTGATGCGATGGGAGCTGTAGCAGGGGGTTCTGGGGCACCAAGAACCTGAGCCAAGACGGAACCAGGGCTGTGCCCTGAGCATGGTGGAAGGCTTCCTTTCATGAGAACGGATTGCCGCAGCGAGGACAGGAGGGGTTGGCCAATTCCAGGAAGTAGGAAGGCACCAAACGGGATCTGGCAGGATTGTTCTAAACGTAGTGACGAAATCTATACACCCAGGGGGCATTTTACGTGAAAAGCTGCCATCCTTGTGGCCCAAAGAGACAGAGGCTTCTGTTGACTGTGCAGGTGCCAGAGCAGACAAGAAGCCCAGACCTGTTATTGTCTGGCCATAGGCTTCTCAGTGGACGCGTGGCCTGTGGGCGGCCCTTGAAGTCAGGCTTCCACGGCGGTAGCTGGTGACCTGGCAGCTTGCCAAGCAGAATTTCAGCCAGGCCAGGCACCTGCATGCAGTGTTTCCTTCTGCCTGCCCTCACCCCCACCGGGCCCAGAAGTGGGTCTGACCCTGGAGGGTTTGGCACCCCCAAGACAACCTCACAGAATGATTTGGCTACGCTCCTCTGTGATACGGGCATCGTGTTGCCCAAACCGGTTGGAAAGTAGACACTCCTATTTCTACTCCACCCTTGGGCTACAAGACAGCCGTGGTGAACACTGCCAAAGCAGGCTGGCCCAGCAGTATTTGGAATTGATACCTTGAAGTATCTTGAGCAACTTACCAAAGGGTCCGTCCTTCCCCACTATCCTGGGAAAAGCAGGCTGGCTGTGGAAGCTGACCCCCAGGAAGAAGTAGGGGCTGAATACCAGCTGTCCTTCCCCACTTGCAGCCTCTTGGCTGTCAGGCCCACTAAGCCTGGGCTTCTCCCCTTGTCCCACACCTGCTCTCTGAGTTGCCCAGCAGGTGCCTTGAGTGGAGGTCCTTCATGGGCATCAACTCACAACACGCACTGAGCTTCTAGGGCTGGCCACCCTGGCGGCCCGTAGGTGCTCCACAGCAGAGGGGAGCCATGGGAGGTGGCTGGCTGAGGGGTGTAGAAGCTCTCCCCAGGGTCGCATTACCAGCAAATTCTAGATGTAGCTATTAAGTGGAGGCATCATGGACCATTCAAGGAGAGCCGAGGGTCTCCTGAGGTTCAGCGGGGTGCTTAAGTTTGACTGGTTCCTGCCATAATCCAGGCACCCGGGGGAGACAGAATGCCAAGCGCAGGTGGGAGGCTCATCTTCTGACACTTGGCTGTTTTGTCCTTCTGTTGCCAGTTCCATGCTTGCCAACTGCAGTCCTGAGAGTATTGAGAAGTTTCACCTCTACCTGCAGATCATCAACTTTTTTCTCAGCCTCTGCGGTGCTAACACTGAGCTAAAACAGGTAGTACTGAGTGCGGTGAGGTCTTCACCCGTATCCCTCAGGACACAGAAAGGGCACTGGAGGGCGGCTCCGGCGGGACATAACCCCCTCATCACACAGAGCAGCTCTGGGTGGTTGGCGCCAGCCTGTCACAGCGTGTGCAGTGGGCAGGGTCTGGGGAACCAGAGGCCAGAGGCCCACCTTCAGGAACAGACTCACACAGAGCCCTTTGGAGCAGGGCTCGGGTCCTAGAGGTTGTCTCTTGGCCAGCATCGCAAAAGCCATGCAAACCCATGAACCTGCTCTGGGAAGAAGGATGGGTTCTTTCATCTTCTCCCGAGGCCCCATAGCATGTGTTTTTGTAATCAGCTGACAGTGTTGCTTGGGGTGACATTGGTCATGGGAATCCTTGCTGGGAAACCAGTCCAGAAGCTTCTATCATGGGGACAGGGTTGTGCCTGAGACCTGAAGGGAACCAAGCTTTCCAGATTTGTAGCCAGTGGATTTTTACTAATTTCAACAACAACAACAAAAAAATGATAATGGTTTCTTTTAAAGGGTAGAGTTATAGGGACTGGCATCTGATGCAACAATTAAGATGCTGCTTGGAATACCAGTGCGCCATGCCACAGCAGCTGAGTTCAAGTCCCAGCTCTGCTCCTGATTCTTGCTCCCTGCCCATGTGCACCCCAGGAGGCGACAAGGACAGCTCCAGTCCCTGGGTCCCTGCCACTTGTGTGGTGGATCCAGCTGATGGTTTCAAACCATCCGGGATCCAGCTGTTGTCACTTTTAGGGGAGTAAACAAGCCAGTAGGTGGAATCCTCTGCCTCTTGCTCTGCCTTTCCAACTAGGAGAAATAAATAGTTAAAAGGTGAGGTATAATAATGGCAAATATTTGTCTAACAACAATAAGGGTATCGGGTTGGCCCCTTCCCCACTTAGTCTTCTTCCTTTTGCTGTTTGCCTTCCTCCCGTCTGCCACCCATCCTCCACTGTCCCTCGGCAGCCATCCCCTCTGTCTGTGGTGCACAGCTAGGTCAGTGCCATCTAACCATGACTTTGAGGGGCAATCTTTGTGCCTTCCTCGATGCTTGCTGCACCTGTAGCAGAAAAGAAAGAACACAGAGGGACTAGCATCCAAATGTGCTTTGATTTTATCATGCAGTCACAGGCTGACAAACTCACGCTGATATCATTAAGTCACAAAGACATTAATACCCCAGGCCACTGACCAACAGCACTTGGTGGAGCGTCAATGGCGTCCCCCCTCCTTTTTTTTTTTTTTTTTTTGATCATGTGGCTGATGGGGGACCACCTCTGATGACCACAGCCCAGCATCATAAGGGTCATACAGCACATCTCCAGCCAGGGCAAAGACCTGAACTCTGCTGGGCCCAGGACTCAGATGCAAAGGTAAACCCTTTGCCCTTTGTGTGTTGCAGGAAGAAGACGGTCCTGTGGATGATGGAATGATCACGTTGAGGTGCATGGAGACCTTCGACGACGACGAGCTGTAGGAGGGGTGGGGAGGGAAGGGGCTGAATGAGGGTAAGCAGTTTCCCAAGTTTGGAGGCTGGCAGCTGACGTTGGACCTGCCTCTATGTTCTGGGACTCTTCAGAGTATGTTTTCCCTAAAGCATTTTGATGGTTTTCATTTCTGATTCTTAATAAAATTTAAGTGAAGCATGGCCCGGCGTCAGGCTCTCAGATGGTTCAGACAAAAGGTCCAGCCAGCTGTAGGCCACCCACCCACTGTGCTCTGGCTGTGCAGATGCCAGGCGGACTGTGGTTCACAGACAACAAGCAGGTTCTGTCCCTGGAAGTGGGGTGACACAAAGCCTGCACATCCCGCAGGTGGGGCGGCTCCTGTCGCGTGTGGGAACCTGCCACCTGCTCATCCCACCTGTGCTGGGAGCCAGGCACAGTGCTGGTCTCCACCGAGTGCTGCAGGACCTCAGGGTGGAACCAGGCACCCTTGTTTCCTGCAGCAGCAAAGACACTTGAATGGGCGCCCCTGGGGAGATCCTGACTGCAGAGTCCCAGCTCTCACTGCGCGGCCGCCCTGTGGCGCACAAGTTGATTGTCTGGAACTCCGGCGGGGATCCACTGGGCCTGGGGCTTTGCTTAGCACGTCACAGTTCACACATGACCAAACACTGGGGGCCCATGGGCATTTTCCAGGCAGCAGGACAGGTCCGTGTCTGCCACCGCCATGACTCCGCGAGCTGGAGAGAGCACGTGGGAAGAGCATCTTCACAGAGGAACCAGCACCCAGCAGGTCCCTAAGTGCCAGCCTCCCCTCACTGTGCCAGGCTCTGCCCTGACCCCCCTGAGTCCCAGGCTGAGTCTCAGGTAGTCCCTGAGCAGAAATGCTGAGGCATCTCCTTTCCCCGATAGTCGCATGCCAGCTGTGATGTGCCCACAGTCTTCCACCCGACAACCCCCTGCTTCCCTCCCCTCCTCCTGCAGGCCCTGCTGGATCCTGGCACAGCCCAGGGTGAAGTGACTGCATGAAACGGCCATCACTGGTGCTCATTCTCAGCCAGCCTACCCCACCGCACCTCCACCCCCACCTGAGGACCCCACCTGGATTATCAGGCCTTGCCCTGTACTTCCACCAGGTTTCTCCTCCTATTCAAGTCAGTCCTGCATAGGAGGGGGTCTGCGAAGAAAGAAAAACACCAGGAAATGCGGGGCGTTGCGAGGTTTATTTTAAGGGATTGATTCACACAACCATGCAGATGACAGCCCAGGCAGGACAGTAGGCTGGCCGCTGGGACAGGAGTTGATCCCCCTTCCCCCTGGGAACCCCAGGCAACCCTTCAGAGAGCCCCCCCTTGCATTATAGAAATTGGCTGCTCCCGCATGCCACCCACATGTACATCTGCCACACATGATGGATTCACTGGGCACTTGGCCAAGGCGCCAGGCCGAGCCAGCCATCACAGATACCCGTGGGGGCTTGAAGTGCTCTACAGGGAAGCCGGGCATCAGTGGTTACCTCATTAGGACAATGGGGAAGCCACAGATGTGGCTCAAGGCACAAAGCCGACACACGGAAGAGCTGGAATCAACCTCTTCCCCCAAAATGTGAGTGGACAGCATCTTGGTGATTAAGATAGAAAAGGCTCCTGCCCGCCACTAAAAAAAAAAAAAAAAATTATGATGTAGAAATGGGAGGCTGGCCCTTAGATTCTAAGTGTCAGCTCATGTACCCCACTTCAAGATCATGACTGGGAAGAGACCCCAGAGATAAAGGTGGGGGCAGGAAAGGAGAAGGGGGGTGGAGGACGGATCTGCCAGGCTTTGGGCTCCGCAGGACCTGACAGGGGTGGAAGCAAGGAGTACATTCTTTTTAGTTAATTTATAATCAGAGCTTCCATCTGCCAATTGTTTCCACAAATGCCCACAATGGCCAGAGCTGAACCAGGCCCCGAATGAGAACCGGAAACCCCAGCTTGGTCTCCCAGTACAGTAAGTAGAACCCAGCAAGTGGAACCGTCACCTACTGTCCCAGCAGGGTGTGCATTAGCAGGAAGCTGGAATTGGGAATGCAGCCAGACCTTGAACCCTGCCTGGGGCTCACATAGCCTAAGTGGAGTCTTGACCCCGGGGACTAGCAGATTCTGTCAGTGACCTTGAAGTTGGACAGATCCATGTGGGTGGGAGGCCGCCTGGGCTGGGCATCAGCTTGTACGGGGCCAGCCCAACTTGTACGGGGCCAGCCCGACATCTGTTTTGAGTCATTCATTTCCACCTCGCGCTGACTTCACTAAGCAAATGACCTCTGCCAGTTCCATCCATCAGCTCTCACCCCCCAGCTCTTGGGGGGTGCGGGGGAGGGAAGCGCACGCCTCCAACCTTGACCCTGAACAGCAGACCTTTGTGCTTTTATGGAAATGCCCAGCATCTGCCCCTTCTACGCGTGCCTCTCACAAAGCTGCCTTGTCCTGGGAGGGCTGAAGCCACAGCGCACAATGGAGGGACGGAGCTGCCGGCGCTCTGGACCGGACCCAGCTCTCCTCTCCTGCTGTTGGTTCTGTGTTGGCTCAAGAACATGACGACGTGAGACTCAAGTGCGGGTAAAACGCGCTTGGAAAGGAGCCTGGCTGGTGAGGACACAGGGAGCCTGTCGCGGACCTCAGCCTGTTAAACCAAAGAGCCCCCGGGAGGCGCTGGGCAGGACTTGAAGGGCTGGGAGCATGGGGAGAGGATGCACCCGCACCTGCCAAGTTGGAGGGGCAGCCTGGAGTCTCCGAGAGGCCCAGCTTTTTACAGAAGTTGGACCCTGCGTGCCCATCATGAGTTAGGTTTAACTCAGAACAATGGGATCTACTGAAGTAACGCCTCAGGACATTCTTCATTCTTCTCCCGTTTTGGGGTCTCGACCCTCTCCCACCTACCCCCGCCTCACCCCACCCAGAGACCTGCATAGGGGTACAACCCCCCCTACTTATGTAAAAGACACTTAATTTTTAAAAAACGGCTTTTACAAAAAGAGAGCATACCAATAACAACAGGTGTATACGCCGATCTTCATTGTTGAAAGAAAAGTTGATGATGCAAGAATGGAAGGCGCCAGCTTTCAAGGGAACTCTGCCACGGGAAGGAGACGTGTGGACGCAGAAGCCTGGACGCAGGGATGAATGGCGTCTCCGTTCATGGTTTCTCTACAGATCTCCCAGAAGAAAGCAGACAGCTGAGGATCAGGGCGAGTTCAGAGGCGGGAGAGGAAGCAGCGGGATGAGCTGGGGAAAGGTGGCCCTGGCTGCCCCGCGGCAAGGGCGGCGCAGGTGAAGTTCCCCGGTGCTCAGCCTGGGAGCAGCTTCGCTGTTGTGCTTTCTGCTGCAACACCCAGCCGGCGGTGAGCACCTGCCTGAAGAGGCCTGGGAGCTCTGGACAGAGGTCCTCGCCTCTGCTCTTGCCCTAGTCCGGCGTCCAGTCACAGGGAAGCCGTGTTCTGGGTGCTGTTGGAGTAGGAGTCGCCGCTGCTGGAGATGGAGTAGCCGCCGGTGACCGCGGGGGACCAGGGTGGAGCAGCCGATCCGTGTCCGGCTGGGCGGTGCGCGGAGCCAGAGTGGAGTGGCTGGTCCGGGGGTCCGGCTGGTGGCTGGAGAGCGCACGGGACCCGCTGCTCACAGCCGGGTGTCGGCCGGCGCGGTGGAGCAGGGTCCGAGCCCGCCTCTGCCGCCGCCTTCCTGCCCGGGCCAGCACGGGAGGCCCCGCGCGCAGGAGCACGCGCAGCGCTGGGTGCCGATGCCCCATGGCAGCCCGTAGACCTCGGTGGCCGTCGCAGTATCCTCAGGCGCCTCCTGCATCTGACTCCAGGCCAGGAGGCCACGCTCCTCTCGACTTCCTGCAAGGGGACAGCGCCGAAATCAGGGCCAGGGCAGGGACCCTCTTCGTGCCTCCCCAATCTCTCTCCTTCCCCTCCGCTCCCACCCCGCGACTGCCCCTCCGCTGGGGACCTATAGGTCTGTTCGCACTTCTGAGTTTCTGGAACATGGATGCATTTTGCATTCGATGGGGACAAGCAGCGCGGCTGATACAGTAGCACCAAGAAGGTGTTGCCCTGGAGGGTGCCAAGGGGAGGCTGTGAGCGGATGCAGAAGAGAGGAGAGGTGGGCTCAGGCACAGGTGGGCGTGTGTGTGTGTGTGTGTGTGTGTGTGTGTGGTGTCTCTGGCCTGTTGGGTTGTAGGCATCCAAGCGAGCCAAGGCGGTGCCTTTTTTTCTGTTACTTTTGGTGTGAGTTCCGGTGAGGGCTCTCCCGGGGTCTGAATGGTATCCCCTCCAGGGCTGGACAAATGGCTCGCCAGCTCAGAGTGCGACTGTTTCTGGAGACAGGGCCTTTAGTGGGACGAAGAAGCCAACCTAGGCCACACCGAGCTGTTAGCCGGTGGGGCGAACGCCCCAGCTCGCACTGGGACCTACCCGGGATAGTGTTGTCCAGGAGGAAGCCCAGGAAGCCGCCTACAAACATGCCCGTGGTCAGCAGCACCTGGATGACCTGGTCCAGCTCGGGGAGGCCTGCAGAGGCGGCACAAGTTAGATCTGCAGGGAGTGGAGGCCGAGCAGGTGGACGGGGGTGGGTGGGGGAAGGAGGGGAGGGTCTCTCTTGCGGAGAGAGGATGGTCACCTGTCTGGAGCATCTCGGGGTTCCGGTTCACCCAGTTGGGAACTGCGAGCCCGCAGAAGACGGAGAAGCCAAAGACGCAGAGGTTTCGTTGAGAGTTCATGTCGGCGTACTGCAGACTGGAGATGCCCACGGCGGTGATGATGCCAAACATGACCAGGAACATGCCTCCGATCACAGGCTGGGGGATGGTGGCGAACGCAGCGCCGATCTTCCCGAAAACCCCCAAGACGAGCAGCACACAGCCTGCGGCGACCATCACCATCCGGCTCCCCACCTAGGGACAGCGTGGAAGGAAAGAGCTGCCACCTCAGGAGGGGGGCGGGACACCGCTGCTGCTGCTGCTGGGCCACCTCATGGGGGCAGACAGGACAGGCAGGGTGCCGGGAAAGGCTGGGCCCCGTGAGATGGGCTGTTCTTGATCTAGGCAAGGTCTTGACGAGGTCAACCGCAAGTTTACTCCACGTGCAACCACCAGGGGGTATTTTAGACAGAGATTTCACCCTCATCTTTCTGGGGGTTCACTGAGCATCAAAGCTGAGCGAGGCCCCATCCTCTGGGCCACCCGGCAGTAGGGGATTCCAACCTGAGTCTTGAGAGTCCCCCTAGAGAATCAGTGGGTGCTCTGCCCCCTGTGGTTACAAAGCCATCCGCTTGGACTTAGCTTAGCAGCGGAATTCCAAGTTCCCAGGAGTTTGGGAACGCTAAGGAAGCGTCTCTTACCTCCTTGCAGCCGCGGGTAGTTCTCTTCCATTTTTAGAGATTATTTGTTCAAAAGGCAGAGTGTGAGAAAGAATATCTTCCATCTACTCGTTCACTCTCCAAAAGTTCACAACAGCTGGAGCTGGGCCAGTCTGAAGCCAGAAGCCAGGAGCTCCATCTGGGTCCCCCATGTGAGTGCAGGGGCCCAAGCACTTGGACTATCCTTTGCTGTTTTCCCAGGTGTGTTCTCAGGGAGCTGGATTGGAGGCGGAGCAGCTGGGATTTGAACTAGTGCTCATATGGAAACCACGGGCAGTGGCTTAACCCGCTTTGCCACATACAACATCAGCTACAATAACCAGAAATACAATGAAACTACTACACAGTTTACAAAGGTCCACATGCCACCCTGTCACAGAGCTAGTGCCAGGAGCACACAGTTACAAACCACGGGGCACTGCTGATTGTCACGTGGCTCATGGCTCATAGCTGGAGTTGGGGTGACAACTGCTCCCAGGGAGGCAAAAATGAAGTTTTAGGGTGATGAAAATACTTAGGAGGATAACAGGGTGGTAGACCCATGTCGTCATATTCTGCTGTATGACCTGAGAGCCAGCCCAAGTGGAAGACACTGTGTCCAGGCGGGCTTGCCAATTGCAACACAGTTGCTCCTATCCAGAGGGAGACGTTGATAAGCTGAGGGGTGCAGAACTGCGAGCTTACCCAGAAAAGAGCTTCTCTGTGAACATGAAACTGCCCTAAAATTCAAGTCTTTAAAAGAAAAAAAGACCCCTGAGGGCTGGCACTAAGGGTAGCATGTTATGCTTCTTCCTGCGGTGCCAGTTCATATCCTGGTTGTTCCACTTCCCATCCAGCTCCTGGCTGATGTCCTGGGAAAGCAGCAGAGGATGGCTGGAGTCTTTGGAACCCTGCACCTGCGAGGGAGACCTGGAAGGAGCTCCTGGATTCAGGGGCGGGGGGTCAGCTCCGGCTGCTACGGCCATTTGGAAGTGAATCAGCAGATGGAATAGCTCTCTCTTTCTCTCCCTCTTCTACTTTGTAACTCCACTATTTTTTTTTCAATGTTTACTTTTATTGTAAAGGCAGATTTACAGAGAAAGAGAGACAGGGAGGAAGATCTTCCATCTGCTGGTTCACTCCCCAAGTGGCAGCAACGGCCAGAGTTGAGCCAGTTAGAAGCCAGGAGCCAGGAGCTTCTTCAAGGTCTCCCACATGGATGCAGGGTCCCAAGGCCTGGGGGCATTCTCTCTTGCTTTCTTGGGCCACAAGCTGGAAGCCTGAGGGGAAGTGGAGCAGCTGGGACACAAACTGGCACTCATATGGGATCCCAGTGCTTACAAGGTGAGAAGTTAGCCAACGAGCCATTGTGCCAGGCCCATAACTCCACCTTTCAAATATACAAATAAATCATCTTAAAAAGATAATTTGATGTCAACTAAAGCCCATTCATGTAGTCAAGAAATGGCCAGATGTTTCTTTGGCGTTCTAGTTTGTCTGTTAAAAAATGCTTTACTACATCAGAAGAACGTTTGGTTTTGTTTTCAGTTGTGACAATTCGCCATGGAAGTAAAGGCTTGACCACAAGAGATCAATTTGTCAGGTTCGGGCAGCTCTGTGGGACATGCTGATGGTCTCATAGAGATGACAATCATCTCCCGATCCTGTTACCACGAGCACTTAGCATCCAGCCTTGGGCCCCTTTGTGTCTCAGGGCTGACATTTCAGCCGGGAGCCATGACATACCCTGTCAGGACCCTGGTCTCCCCTCAAGCTCAGGGAGAGTTGGAAATGACTGGGGTCCATCCTTGCCCAGATGCAACGTGAAACAGCACTGCACATGACCACAAGGGGGCGGTGTGCGATCATAGAAGCAAGTGATCCCTGCACCTGTTCGTGTTTCAAGGTTAACCTGCCTTCTACATGATTTGCAGTCACCTCAATGCCTGTTTATCTTTACTCCCAGCTCCTCCCCTGTCCTTTAAAGGTCCTTGGTGTAGATAGGAAGGCATTTTCACTCTGCTTATGGACTATAATTTTCTGCTTAGTGTGAGGGTTTTTTCCCCCAGTGGGAAAGAAACTATAAGACACTTTATAGTTACATGGCCATCTTCTGCCATATTTCTGCGTGTGAAAGTGTCTTTCCTGTGGAAAAACTTTCCCTTTCCTGCCCTAGGGGCCTTGAAGCCTCGGGCAAGTGCCAGAGTCCATGGGATCACAACTCACAAGATTGTAGTAGAGGCAAGGGCTGGCTCAGCTATTTTCTAGAGAATTTTGGCCTCAGCTGTATGCCAAAGGTCATGCAGGGTACAAAGGTGGACAGATACAACGCTAGAAATATGTGAACCGCCAAGAGGAGTGATCAGAAGAAAGGAAAAGTATGGAGTGCCTGGGGAGACTGGATTTTTCCAAAGCGTACAGCCACAGCAAAGATGCCCCGGAGCACATGGGAAGTGACACAGTGCTGCATTTCCCCCGGGTCTCTTTGGATGACACTAGCCTGGGGCTGGTGCTGGGCAGGTTGAGCCACCACCTGTGATGCAGCATTCTGTGAGTGCAAGTTGCTTGACTTCTGACCCAGATCCTGGTCAACGGCCTGGGAAAGCAGCAGAAGACGGTGCAAATGCTTGGGACCCTGCACCCACGTAGGAGGCCTGGAAGAAGCTACTGGCTCCTGGCTTTCGTCGGGCTCAGCTTTGGCTGTTATGGCCCCTTGGGGGGAGTGAGCCAGCAGGTGGAATCCTCACTCTGTGTCTCTCCCTCTATTCCTGCTTTCAAACAAACAAAACTTTCTGAAGTCTTACGTAAAGAAAAAAGAGCATCATCCTGAAAAAAATTTCTCACTGACATCTAGAGTTTATTGTGGAAAATGGGGCCGTGGAAGACAGTCCAGCAGAGACTAACCTGGCTTGAGTCAGCTTCTAGGAAGATCCCTGTGCAGCCTGTGGTAGACAGAGAAGACAGAATGGGAAGGATTGCAGTAGCATTCCGGTAACAGAAGAGGCGCTGTGGCCCTGCGGAAGGAGGAGAGAGGACCGGATGGGCAGCGGGGATGCCAGGAGCTGAACCCATTGCTGATGCTCGGAAAGCAGAAGGCACAGCTGCCAGTGGCTAGTGCGTGTCCCTGAGACAACACGTGGCCAGCCCAGCTCTGCCCAGCAGGAACCGAGGGGAAAGAAGGCAAGACCCCAAGAATGGGTTCCGATCAGCGGGAACCACACAGCACTCAGGTCACAGCTGCGCAGACGCCAGCCTCCTTATGCTCTTCTTATGCTCTTACATTATTAGTCACTTCCTCCCATGTCACGATGGTTGACAACTGCTTTGACAACCTTATGGAAATGACGCACACGGAGAGACAAGAAGTGGACCCTTGGGACCAGCACAATGACTCAATTGGCTGATTTTTCCCCTGCAAGCATCAGAATTCCATATGCACACCAGTTTGTCTTCCAGCTGCTCCACTTCCCATCCAGCTCCCTGCCTGTGGCCTGGGAAAGCAGTCGAGAACAGCCCAAACCTTGGGACCCTGCACCCGCATGGGAGACCTGGAAGAAGTTCCTGGCCTCATATTGGCTCAGCTCTGGGATTTGGGAAGTGAACCAGAAGATGGTAGATCTTTCTTTCTCTTCTTTTTATACATCTGCCTTTCCAATTAAAAAACAAACAAAATCAAAGAAGAACCTCAGCAAACAGCAAAGGAATTTGTTCTCTGCCCCTTTCCTTAATGAAAATGCCTGGCTCACTCTTCATTTCTCTCCGTCTTGTGCAAGCCAAACACTTTGAGACTGTTGGGGGCCCATGCAGGAGACCACCACTGTCCACTGTCATAGCCACCGGGGCAAGGACTGCAGAAGATGCCCGCAGTGGGCTTCACGCAAGCTGGTAGGAGAGGGCCCTGGGACACCAGCACACAGGGAATAGTCACATTTGGGCTCTGACCCTGGACAGTTCCAGCTACAGGCAAATGGCCCTCCCAGTTAAACTTGGGAAAGTTTCACAGGCACTTCTTCAATACTCAGAAATGTGTAGATCTTGGCCAGTGCCACTGCCACAACCCAAGATCAAGTGTGGCAGGCAGAACCAGGAAGCCATCAGAATGGCATCCTGTGTGTGTCATCACTGGTCACAGCAGGCAGAGCATGCCAATCCTTGGGGTGCAGATCTGAGTAGATCTGAGTCTGGCACATGTCCTTGCACTCCTCCCGTCCCTGCCCGGGAGCAGGTCAGCAGCCTTACCCTGGTGATGCCCAGCGCCCCGATGTTTTCGCTGTAGGAGGTGGTGCCGTTTGCTGTGCCCCAGGCCCCTGCCAGCAGGCAGCCGAGGCCCTCCATGCCAATGCCACGGTTGACGGCATGCTTCGGGGGTGGTGGGGCCCCCACCAGCCGGGCACAGGCATAGTAATCGCCCACCGACTCCACCATGGAGGAGATCACTCCTGCGATGATCCCGAAGACCCCCGCCAGGCTGATGGTGGGGAGGCCCCACTGTCCTGCAAGGCACGGCGGCTGGAAGGACTCGGGAACGCCGAGGCGTGAGCCCCATATAATCTCTGCTGGAGGTGTCTCTGTGGGGCTTGAGACAGGGGACAGGGTCTCCGGCTCTCTAAGGATTTGGCTCAGGCTCTTGCACTCCTGTTCATCCCTGAGGGTCAAATGTCTGCAAGCTGACATCCCCCAGTACCAAGAAGAGCCAGCTTGGGCCTTTGACTTAGCAGGTGCATGCAGTGGCGCTTGGCTTTGCTCCGAGTCTAGATTTCTGCTCATGCACACCCGAGGAGGTATGTGGGTTCTTCCCGCCCACGTGGAAAACCCGGGTTGAAATTCCAGGCTCCCGGCTTTGGTCTGGCCCTGGCGCAGCCCCAGATGTGGGGGCTGTCCGGGGAGAGCATTGCCTGGGTGGGAGATCTCTTTATGCACCTTTCTCCTTCTGCTTTTCAAATTAAAGTAATAAAAAAAACCAAAACAAATAAAAAGCCACAAAGGGGCTCTCCCAGAGGAGGCTTGACATTGAAATCCCGATCGTGGAATTCAGAGAGGCCGCAGGGACTGGGTCCACAGTCACTGACATGGCCTGAGCCAAGAGCTTCAGGTGCAGGACGCCAGGGGCAGCAGTACTGTAGCTCAGGCACAGGCCTCTCTCTATTCTTGCCTCGTGTAACAGCCCAAGGTCTGCCTAGGGATCAGCACCCCTCCCCCACCTCCCCATCAGGTACATGGGTCCTCAGTAGCTGGAGGAAGGAGGCCCAGGATGGGGGGGGGGGGGGGCTTTGTTCTCCTCCACCTCTGAGACAGCCCCAGAAAAGCCCGGTTCCCCTTCTCTTCCTGGATCAGTTGCCTGCCTAATGCCCTGGGTCCCACTGGCAGTCCTGGCAGAGATATCCCCAACACGAAGGCGCCTCCATCTTCTTACCTGGGTAAGGGAAGCGAAACCACGGGGCTTCGGTCAGGACGCTGCCCTTGGTGTCAGTGCGAGCCAGGTAGCCGTAGGCAGTGGGAGCCGAGGGGAGGCTGTCGGTGGCCGTGAGCAGGAAGCAGAGTAGCCAGCAGAGGCACAGGGCCAGCAGCACCTGGCAGAGAGGACCCCTTCACCGCTCTCACCCCACCCTGCTCCCACCTGCCTCCTGGAAGGCACGGGGGCAGGTCAGGAAGGTGCTTGGGAATAGGGACGAAGTGGGGCGCAGGGCCCCTTCTAGCGACACAGGACAGCCGGATCAGTGGATTAACCAGCACATTAAACACCTAAGACTTTGTGGTGCATTGGCCAAGTCTCCACCTGCAGCACTGTTGGCAACTCCCATGAGTGCCACTTGAGTCCCGGCTGCTCCACTTCCCATCCAGCTCCCTGCTAATGGGCTGGGAAAGCAGCAGAGGATGGCCCAAGTGCTTGGGTCCCTGCACCTGGTGGGAGATCCAGAAGAAGCTCCTGGCTTCAGACTGACCCAGCCCTACACATCACAGCCCTTTGGGAAGTGAAGTGGTGGTGGAAAATCTCTCTCTTTCTCTGAGTCTGCCATTTAATAAATAAACACACAAAAAATATTTTAATCAGCTCTAGAAACAGATGATAAACTGCTTTGGGACTTTGTGTCAAATTAGGGCAGAAATGTCCCATGAGTTGGGTGTAGGCCAGATGACCAGCCACTGAGAAATCCCCTGATCCAAGTCACTGGAGTGAGCCCAGACTGTCTTAAGCCCCTGGCTTCACGTCATTGAGGTGAAACTGGCTGTCCCCCTTGGACCTTGGACAGTCAAGGATCAGATTTGGTTCTGAACTGGTGACCAGGAAAGGCTGTAATGCAAGCCAGCAGCCAGCAGGGGGCGACCGCCCGTGGCCTGAGCGGTCCTCCAGGCTTGCTCCTATGTCCCAGAATCAGAAGTTGTCTTGTGTCCTCCAGGTGAGTGGACTAAGAATGGAAGGAGTGGGGCATGCTTCTTACAGGGAAGACCTGAAACAAGTAGAACTTGGAGGTGTGACACTTCTTTCCGTAGACGGGCACCGGCACAGCCACGTTTCTCAGGTACTGAGAAAACAACACAATGAGGAAACTGGTCCTAAAACAGAAGCAAACAATCATACCCAACTTGGGGCTGGATGGTCTGCAGAGTGGAGCCACCGCGGGCCCCTGGGACCCCACATGGGCAGAGTCCTGCCATCTCTGGCCAGGCTCTCGCTCCCCGTGGGAAGCCGTCGGTGGCCTGAGTGGAGTCGTGGGAGGGGAGGCTGCTGTCACGGCCTGTTGCCTCCCAGGTCCCACCTCGCCTCAGCCCATGAAGGACAGTGTTTGTGAAAGTGTTGTCCCCAAGCTCAGTGAGAATGCTACAGGTCTCAATCACCTGGAGGACTCCCCAGTCCTGTCACCCCCTATCTGCCTGCCCCCCTGTAACTGTCATCTGGTCTACCAGCAGCACCAGTACTGGGACCAGGGTCTTTTCTCTCGCACAGACTAGAGCAAGCTTGACCTTCCTGGGTCCCGAGCATTGTGGACTTTTCGTTCGATGGCAAGCCAATTTGGCAGGGGCTGGGTCATCTCTTAACGATTTCCCAGTGTTCTGATGCACCGCTTGTGCGTACTGGCTGTTCTGTGCATACTGACAGCAGTCAGACGGACGAAGCCGCGCTTCCTTAGGCGTGACGCCATCTAAGAAGGAAGTTGTAAAACACAAGTTCACTCAAGTTCAGGCCTCGTGTTTTCCTCGGGGGCGATCTTCCTCTCAAGAGAAACCACTGACACTCCCTCCTCCTCCAGGAGTACTTACAAGGCAGAAACGCCCCAGTGGGTCCCGGCGTCGCTGCCTGCAGAGTCAAAGAGGGGCAGGGCCACCAGGGAGATGGTCGGGGCGATGGTCAGGGGGCCGATGAAGCGCAGGAGAAAGCCGATGAGGCCTGAGAAGCCCACCAGCATCTGGACACAGGAGGCGACCATGATGGCGCCCTGCAGCTGGAGGGGAGAGTGAGAGCGTTTTTCCACCAGTAGGTGATGCATATCTGTGCATGCATGAGAATGTTACACTCAGGGAAAACTCACACTGCTCCTGGCACCATTATTTACAGAAGGGAATTACTAACCACCCCTTCAATGTATGGCCTGAACACAGAAGAAATCTATTGCCATGTAAACATAATAGAATATTACTGAGTAAAGAGAACAAATAATCTTTACTCCACAAACCAACATGGAAGAATCTGGAAAATCTACTGTTGATGAAAGAAGTCAGATACAAATGACCGTGTGACTCCATGTACAAAGTTTATCAACAGGAAAACTCATCTGGAGGGTCAAGAGTCAGAGTCGTGGACCTGGCACGGTAGTCTAGTGACTAAATCCTTGCCTTGCGTGCACCAGAAACCCATGTAGGTGCTGGTTTGTGTCCTTACTGCTCTACTTCCCATCCAACTACCTGCTTGTGGCCTGGGAAAGTAGTCAAGGATGGCTCAATTCCTTGGGACCCTGCACCCGCATGGGACACTTGAAAGAAGCTCCTGGCTTTGGATAGGCTCAGCGCCAGCTGTTGCGGCCACTGGGGGAGTGAACCAGTGGATGAAGGATCTTTCTCTCTGTCTCTCCTTCTTTTTGCAGATCTGACTTTCCAATTAAAAAAAAAAAATCTTAGAGAGAGCGAGCCATGGTTACCTTCCTGACCAGAAGGAGGCACAGTTGAGCTTCTGGCATGCCAAGTACATCTTTCTAGAGCTGGGTTACCTGGGGACATTGAACCTAGAGAAATCAATTGTATGTTTTACTGTGTGCTTGCTAAACTGACATTAAAATATATTTTAATAGGTATCAGCTCAAATTTTGGAAGGAAAGGCTAAACTAGAGCAATGCTGAAAAGCATATGATGATCTTATTAGACATGGACATATTTCAGCAATTCTATTCCTTTTCCTTGGTCAGCTGGGACAGGAATAGGAATTGTGCTATTGCTGCATCTTCCATTTTTTACTTCTTTCTTTTTGTTTCATACACAAGGGAGTGACAGCTATTGCAGTGGTGAGGCTAGGAGAACGCATCTTGGACCCCAACCTAGCTAAGTCTTTTTAGCTTGGCACGTAGAGATATTGGAGGGACCCACCATCCTTTGGGTGCATAAACCCGAGTTCAGAAATGAGTTGGCACCAAAGGCAATTAAGTCTAAGGGCATGCCTAAACAAAGGCCATGTGAGCTAAAAGTTCACCAACACCTCATACATGTGTGATGCTATAGCTGCTCCAGGGGAAGTGGCCCACGGCACAGCTCCCAGCCAGACCACCCATAGATACCATAGGACTAGCTGCTTAGCTGGGGGGGGGGGAATAGATGAAATTCTTAAACATCTCAAATGAAACTTGATTCTCTTACAAAAAAAAAAAAAACTACGAACTAAACTGCACTTTACTTACAAAACAACTCCCACCCGCCCACCTTAAATGAGAATGTTGAAGTCTGGAAGCTGTCGAGCCTACCGTAACTGTGGTGTAGCTGATCGCTCAGCCTAGAATCCTGTGTGTGCAGCCCTCCTTTGCTACCCTTTAGGTGAGGGATGTAAGCAATGATTTGGATATGGCTTGTTCCCCGAGAGTTCATCTATTGAGAGTTTCATCCCCAGCGTGGTGGTGTTAAGCTGCAGTGGTGGCGGGGGGAGGGGGGCCATGGTGGCTCAACAGGTTAATCCTCAACCTTGCAGCACTGGTATCCCATATGGGTGCCGGTTTGTGTCCTGGCTGCTCCAGATCCAGTCCATCTCCCTGTTTATGGCCTGAGAGAGGATGGCCCAAGTCCTTGAGTCCCTGTACTCATGCAGGAGACCTGGAAGAAGCTTCTGGTTCCTGGCTTTGGATCAGCTCAGTTCTGATCGTTACAGCCATTTGAGAAGTGAACCAGCGAATAGAAGATTTTTCTCTTTGTGTTTCTCCTTCTCTCTGTAAACCTTCCCTTCAAATGAAAAAATAAATATTTTTTAAAAAGATGTGGTGGTAGAACCTTGAAGTGAAGGGACCCAAGATTGGCCATTCCACATGCTGTTTTGTATCTCCCTCTCCTGTGGCATCCAACCCACCATGAGATGTTTTCTTCCAGCATGCCTTTCCCAGAGCCGAGCAGACTCCAGCAGCACATGCTTAAATATCCAGAACTGCCAACTCAAACATCTGTATAAATACCAAACCTCAGGTATTTTATCATAGTCATGGAAAATGGACTAATATAATCCACTGGCAGACTGGTACTGGGCCCTGTTTCTGCATGTTGGTTTTCCTATTACTCTGAGCCTACCTTGGTCAGGTGGCCACAGGTCACTTTATGTAATCACAGAAACTACAATCACAGCAACAAAGCCTGCAATTGAGTGCCTGGAAAACTATAACTGCAAGGCAGCCCTGTCTTGAAATTCCATCTTGCTCAGATGGAATTGGTACTACGTTCATCACCATCATCACCTCATCATCCCTGTGAAGGGTGTGCCTCTTTCCCCTTTGCCACCCCAGCGCTTGACACAATGATACTTGATGAATTAATACAAAGCTCCCCCTGTAGCTCAGCCTCCCAGGAACTCATTGGAGACATAAAATGGTGGGGCTTCCCTCCTGTGAAATCTGTAAAAGCACTTCCAAGAAAATTCGCTTTCGCTCTGTCCCATTCACCCCAACAACCCCAACCCCTCTCTTGTACATCACCCATATTATTTCCTTCATTATGAAACCCTGAGATTTTCCTTTGGAATATTTCTCTTCCTAATACAACTCCCACACTCACTCGATTGCCAGCTCCCTGTAGACAGGTCCAAGCCTGGCTTGACTCTGGCAGCGCCTCGAGCCTGGCATCTTGGCCGATAGCAAGCTGGGTGTGGATCCTGAGCACATGCATCACCTCAGGGATCCCGCGCTCCTCCCCCTCACCCCTCCGGCCTGTTACCTCTCGGATCCTCTTCTGCCATTCCTCAACGAATTCAGGAGAGCTGGTGTTCACCAGGCTGGCGTTGAGTGTCCATTCGGGGCACTTCCAGGCGGGAAGGGACAGCATGGCTGAAGAGGGTGCCAGAAATGCAAATGTGCCTCCCTGGAGAATGGGCAGCCTGGAGGAGGGGAGGGGCGAGGTCACCTCCAAGGTCCCGTACATCACCCATTACAGATCAAATGGGCCTTTGGAGTCCAAGTCCTAGATTGGTCTAGAGGCAACACAAGATCCCTGCTTTTCCTACTCTCAGCGAGCTCCTGTCATGTTCCAAGACAGATCCAGGAGCCCTGTGAACAGGTAGGAGACTGGGCAGAGGAAGGACAAGCCAACCCACTCACAGTCCTGGAGTCCAGGGAGCCAGCTGCTGGCAGACGGTGCAGAGGCAGCTTGAACTCAGTGAACATGGCATTCTCTACCCCAGCCCCAGGGAGTCCTCCAAGGAAAACAGACACTGGTTGAATGGTTAAAAAAACAAGAGCCATCTATTTGCAGCCTACAAGAAATACACCTCATCAACCAAGGTATGCACAGATTGAAAGTGAAAAGAAAGAAGTTATTCCATGCTAACAAAAAGCAAAATGTAGCAGGAATAGACATCATAATAATAGACAAAATAGATGTTCTCTCTCTCTCTCTCTCTCTCTCTCTCACACACACACACACACACACACACACACACGTTTAAAAGTGAAAGAAAGATATTATATAATAATTACAAAAACAGGCCTGGCCTTTTGTACTGGTGTGGCAGGGCCCCAGGTAGCCCCCATCTTTTGCATCGGGGTGCCCCAGGTGTCAGGCTTGCGGGGGGCCTGGAGGATGGTGCTAGCAGGTGTGTGTGTGTGGGGGGGCGGGGAACCTGGGGGCTTGAGCCCAGGGATTTTTCATTTGTTGTGTCCCAGATAGTGTGGGAGAATGGGAGGGGAGAGCCTTAGGTTGGCATGCTGGCCGAGTGAGCTGGTGGACTGGGCTGAGGGAACTTTGAAAGGGCCTGGATCTTAGGTATGTGGAAGGGTTAGGTCCCAGGCCAGCACATGTATCAAGAGCTTGGGACACGAGTGGACATACAGCGCTCCAGGCCAGCACGCCGCGCCACTGGAAGACTTGGCTTTGGAAGGCTGGAATGGAGGGGCAGGTAAGAGCCTAGCACCCACTGGCACATGTGAGATTTGGGTCTGGAAATGCATCTAGTGGTAGAACTTGGGAAACTCCCCTGCTGGGACATATCTTCCATTGATAAACATATGATTCTGGCCTGGGTGTTGGTCAGGTCGAGCAAGGTAGTTCCACCGGTCGGCAAGTGTAGGGGTTGGTTCTGGAAGGGGTGGACTGTGCAGAGCAAGGCCAAACCATAGCAAACTGGCATGTACAGGAACCAGGTTGGAGTGTAGGTCATGCCAGGCTAGGTTATCACACTTAACCAGTTTGCATGAAAACCAGGGATGGGAGCAGATTGAGTAGGGCCAGGTTGCAGCACCTGCCAGCATGAGTTGGGACTAGGGGTAGGCCAGGACAGGCCAGGCTAGGGCATACGATGGCAAAGGCCAAGCTGGGTGGTAGGTTATTCTGAGCTGGGTCAGAGCAACTACTGGTACATGCAAGATCTATGTCTGAAAACAGGCCTAATTGGGGAGCTAAGGGGATACTCCATCTGGGTTATGGTTCCTACTGATGAGTGCAAGAGCTGGAATGGGGGTGGCAATCTGGCTGGACATGATTGTACTGTCCTTTGGCATGGATGTGGACTATGTCTGGGGTGTGCCAGACTGGGCTATACTCCAGTACCCGCTGGAGCTTGTAAGAGCCAGAGTGAGTGTAGAATGGGCTGGGCTAGTCTTGGTATCCACTGAACCATGCAAGAACTGGATCTGGGAGTGGACCAGACAGGGTTGGGCTGTATCACCTAATAGTAAGAGCAGGAATGGGCGTGGTCTGGTTGAGCGAGGCCACTGTTCCTGTTAGGACAAGACAGAAAGGCAGCCAAGTCAGTCTGGGCCAAGGATTCACCAGTATGCATGAGCTCTGCCCTAGGAGGTGACCTGGTAGAGGAGCTTGGGAAGCTCCTCTGTCAGGATGCAGTCCCTGTAGGTAAGGGCAAGAACCAAGGCTGGAAGCAGCCCAGACCAGGTCAGGTTGTAGTACCTGCCACCATACATGTAGGACAGGTCAGGGTGCAGGCCAGGCTGGGCCAGTTCATAACACCTACTGGTAGATATGAGAACCAGATCAGGCCCCAGTAAGAGCCAGTTCACATTAGGGCCAGGACTGGGGGCTGACTAGGTTGGGCTGGGCTGGGTTAGGCTTCAGCATCCACATGTATGAGCTAGAACAAGGGGTCAGACCAGTCTGAGCCAGGCTGCAACATCTGCTGGCAAATGCCAAGGTGAGGCAGGCATGCCAGACTAGGCCACAGCACATGTGAGACCCAGGCAGCAGGGAGTGAGGGAATTCAGGGGGCTCCCTGCTGGGTCACTGCTCCCACTGGTAAGTGTAAGAACTGGGAGCTGGGGGAGGCCAGGCCACGTAGGGATATAATACATGTTGGCCGCGTGAGAACTGGGTTGGGAGAAAACCAGGCTGAGTTAACTGACCGTATCCACTGTGTACGCATGAGGCACAGTAAGTGCAGACTGGTTGGGCTTTGCAGCAGTATCAGGTGGCAATTGCTGGGACTGGGGGCAAGTCCTGTCAAGCTAGTCAGCAGAACCACCCAGAGAGTGCAAGACTCGGGATTTGGTGTGGACCTAGTAGGGTAACTGTGGGCACCTCTCTGATGGGTTGCAACTCCCACTGGTGAGCATGAGAACCAGGACTAGGGGCAGGACTAGCTTGACAGGTGCTGGCACCTGCTGGCATGAGGGTGGGCTGGATAGTGGGGTTGGTTGGGTTAAGTTAGGCTTTAATGCCCATTTATGTGTACTAGAACTGAATGGGATGTGGGACAAACTGGATCAGTCTGCCGTACATCTGGCAAGCACAGGAACCAGGGCTGGGAGTGGGCCTAGCAGGGGTTATTGAGGGGTGCTCTAACTAGGCTGCAGCTCCTGCTGGTGTAGGTGAAGGCCAGAGCTGTGGTGAGTGGTGTTGGGCTGGGCCACAGCATCCATTGGTTTGCATAGGAAACGGGGCTGGAAACAGAACTGATCCAGCAATTGCAACTATCAGCATGTGTGTAGGCTGATTTGGGTGATGGACTGAGCTGGACCCCATCCCGGCAAACACACACAAGAATCAAGTCTGGGATCACCTCAGATGAGGTTTCTTTGGGGATCCCTCCAACTGAACTACTGGACTCAGAACTCTAACCTTGGTGAAAATCACAGGATCTGTGGTCTGACAGTGGAGTGCATGTGTTAGACTGGGCCTCCTCACTAGCTTAGGTGGAGCAGTGGATGGCATGCCCAGATGCACATGGAGAATATGGCAGTCCATGAGGACCTGCAGAGGACATCTGGTATTATAGTAGAGGAAGGACAGAACAAATTGATCAACTATCATAGCCAAGTGCTGACAGCAAATATCTGGGCTAAGGTGGACTATGTCAGCCAGTGGACTTTAGAAGGATTTCCTCATTCTTGGATTGGGGAGACTGACAGCACTTCAGAACTGTCAAAACTACTTAAGCAGAACCCTTGGAGCAGGCTCCACATTGGGGACCATGGGATGACATCAGGTGGCTGTCCCCCATCCCTGGGTACTGAACCAGTTGGGAGACTGGGTGTGGTTTCTTCCCTTCCTCTAGATACAGGAAGAAGAAAGTGAAAGCAGTGGTCTCACCCACTTTCCCCTAATACTTGAACCTTCTCACCCCAATCAACTATATAAACATTATCAAAAACAAAAGTTAATTTTTATTTATGGCAGTAATTCAGAACTGTTGAACTACAGAATCCTCTTGAGCAGGACTCTCAGAGCATGCGCCACATCGGGGGTCCTGGGGTGGTGTTGGGTGATTGTCCTCCATCCCAGGGTGCAGGGTCGTTTGGAAGGCTGGATGTGGCTTCTTTACTTGTCCACTCACCCCTCTTCCCTCAGATACAGGAAGGAAAAAAAGAGAATGT
Organism: Ochotona curzoniae; assembly: GCF_017591425.1. NCBI lineage: Eukaryota > Metazoa > Chordata > Mammalia > Lagomorpha > Ochotonidae > Ochotona > Ochotona curzoniae. The sequence goes on along the minus strand of NW_024467095.1, from coordinate 18,961,210 downwards.
GGAATTGGTGATCTCACCCACCTTTCTGTAGTCCTTGACCCTATTACCTTAGTCAACTATCATCAAAAATAAATAGAATTAATTTTTAAAAAGAAAGAAAATAGGCCTACCCAAAGGCCAGATAGAAAATGAGTCTGTCACATAAGAACCAGGCTTTGTACAGCCGTTGGGTAGAAATTTGAATGCTGAGATAAGGAAATACTTGTAACAGCTCAGAAAGTTCCAGAAATTGTGACAGCTCACGGCTGACCACCACATATTTGTCTTTGTACTTCCTGAGTGGTTGCTCCCTTGCGGTCCAAAATCCCACACACTTGCCCTATGAAAGTTTCAGACAAAAGATGGTCAGGGCTCAGCCATTTTGGAGTGATTCAGGCTAATGCTGTTTGGAAAAATAAAAATCCTTTCTTCTCCAAAGTGGCTATGTGACATCACACAGAGCCGGGCTGACTTAGGAAGATACGGTTTTCTCAGGTTAGGCTGCAGAGTGATTCAACGTGTCCCGTATGTCTCTGCATTCCACTGGAAAATCCAGGGTATGAACAATGGTACCAAAATTTCAGCAGTGCTCTAAAGCAAGCATCCAGTTTCACCAGAAGGTGACTGAGAAGTGAGTTCTTGGTAACCTGCCACAGGCTTGAGCCTCCACACCAGAACTTGACAAATGGCCTCATCAATCATCTACCCCAAGGCCATGGCTATGCTGCAACGGAGAACAGGAGGCCGTCGTCCTCTCTCCTTCTCTATCTTCACTTCTTCTGATGCCCTAACATTGCTCTGCACGGGGATTACCTGGGAATTCTGTTCAAATTTCCCAAGAGCTCCTAAGTTTGGGCAGAGCCTGGGAGAGAACATATTCAATAAGCACTTGGGATGGATGGTGTTGCTGCAGGTGGTCCAATGCCAGATCAACCAACATTTCCAGAGATGACTCATGAGGTAAGGGAAGGGGAACTGTTCTGAAATTCTGAATATCTCAGTCATAGAGCAAGAAATCTAAGAATTTAGGGTGGATAACTGCGGGGAACTGTCGAGGCTGGAATGAGTGGTCTTTTTGCAAAATCAGTGTCAAAAGAACTAGAAGCTCAATGTCTCTTTAGCACAGACTGGCAGTGGGAAGAGGAGGCCAGCCAGCCTCAGGCCTGGTAACTGGAAGGATGGAAGATAGGTATTCACAAGCGCACCAGGGTCTGTGTGTGTAACCTAAATCGCAAGTGTGTTCTGGGCTCTCAGCTCTCAAATGTCCAGATGGTGAGGGGGTGAAGGACAAGAGTTGGACACTGGCAAAATAGAGGTCTTCCAGATAATGTGTGTGGAGAGAATCCAGGAGGACAGGGGCCAGTTCAAAATCCTATGGTAGAACGATTTCCAGTTCTAAAGACCAGGAGAAGATATTTTCTGTAAGTGCCAATTAAATAGTGTCAGGTATGCTTACAAAATACAAAAGAGACTACAGCTACCTTTTGAAGAGTGACCCAGCAGATAGAAGACTTCCCCCCCTCTCTATAACTCTGCCTTTCAAGCAAACAAACTTTAAAAAAAAAAAAAAAAAGCTAAAACAACACATACTACAAAGCCATAGTAATTAAAACTGCATGGTATTGACATAAAAACCTATACATGGGTCAGTGGAAGAGACTACAGCTTAGATATACATACAACTAATCATGCAGTGGAGTAACGATACTCTCTATAATAAATGGATGGTACTGGCACAGCTAGAAGTATGTATGTAAAATAAGGAAATTAGTAAATCCATACCTCTCACCACATGCAAACATCAACTCAAGATGTATCAAAGACCTAAACTTAAGACTGGAGGTCATGAAATTACTGGAGGAAAACGTAGGGGAAACACTCCAAGGTGTTGGTGTAGGGGATGACTTCTTGGACAAGATTCCCAAAGCACAGTTGACAGAGACAAATATTGAGGCTAAATCTAACTCAGGAACTTTTGCACAGCAAAGGAAATGCTCAAGAGTGAAGATACATCCAACAGAACTGGAAAAAATATTTACGAACTGCCTAAGTGGCAAGAGACTAACATCCTGAAAACATCAGCAACTTAAAAACAACAACAACAACAACAAACATCCAATCCAGTTGAGAAATGGGAAAAGGGTTTCAATAAAAAGTTCTCAAAAAAGGAAATAGATGAAGAAACGCTGAACATCGTCAGCTTCCGGAAAATGCGAATCAAAACCTCAATAAGATATCACTTCACCCCCGTTAGAATGTCTAAAAACCAAAACACACAGGAACAGATACTTCCAAGGATATGGAAAAAGGGGACCATTTATACACTGTTGATGGGCATGTAAGTAAACACAACCACTGTGGAAAACACTGTGGACAGCCGCTTAAAAAAAAAAAAACAAACTAAAAATAGATCCAGCAATCCCACTACAGGTTACACACTCAGAAGATTTGAACACTGCGAATCAAAGAGATGCCTGCACCACTGTGTATAGCCCTGCTCACGATGGCCCAAATCTGGAATCAACGAAGATGTCCGATAGCATTCAACTGTTAAGGAGAATCAAGTTCTATCATTTGCAGTGAAATGGACTCAAGTGGAAGCCATCATAGAGAGTGAAATAAGCCAGACTCAGAAAGACAAATATATCACATCATCTCTCTTATGTGGGAGAGCATACTTTTTTTTTTTTTAATTAACATGGTATTGAGTGACCAACATGTTAGAAAGAGCATAAGTCTTAAAACCAAACAAAAAGCGCCTCTGTGTATCAGTATTATAGCAAATATGGTTTTGTGAAACTGTTTTATACTTTCATCAAACCAGTGTTTAAGAATGTTATACTGAAGCTGGGGCTGGTATCGCATATGGGTGTCGGTTCGAGACCCAGCTGCCTCACTTCCAGTCCAGCTCCCTGCTCATACACCTGGAAAGGCAGCAGAGGATGGCCCAAGTTCTTGGGTACCTGCACCCACATGGGAGAGCTGAAACTGTGGCCATTTGGGGAGTGAACCAGCAGGTGGAAAAGCTTTCTCTCTGTCCTTTTCTTTGCAAATACATCTTCCAAACAAAAATCTCAAAAGCAAACAAACAAAAAACATCAACCACGAGGTTGGACACGCCCACCGCCCCTGGAGTCCCAGCAGGAGGCGGTCATCAATGCTTCTGAGGAGTCCCAGGCACTGGGTGGCTGTCAGACCAAGAAGCAGCCCAAGGTTCCCTTTGGTTGATCATGGTTTTAATTGCTAATCTTGTTGCCACAGCAGCGCCTTCTAACCTGGTAAAATGCCACACCAGATACTTATTAACGGATAACTAGCAATCAATCTATTTGCCCTTTGCTCCATAAGCTGCCAGGTTTTAGAGTCTGTAACATCCTTGCAGTTACTGATTAAAATCAGTGGGGAGGGGTAAGGGGAAAGGGAGGCAAGGAATGGAGCCTGGCATGGTAGCCTAGTGGTTAAAGTTGTTGCCTTTCATATGCCAGGATCCTATAAGTGCACTGGTTCATGTCCTGGCAGCTCCGCTTCCCATCCAGCTCCCTGCCTGTGGCCTGGGAAAGCAGTCGAGGACGGCCCAAAGTCTTGGGATCCTGCACCCACATGGAAAACCCAGAAGAGGCTCCTGGCTCCTGGCTTTGGCTCAGCTCCAGCCGTTATAGCCACTTGGGGAGTGAATCAGCGGACAGAAGATCTTCCTCTTTGTCTCTCCTCCTCTTTGTATATCTGACTTTCCAATAAAAATAAATATATCTAAAAAAAAAATAGAGAGGGGGAAGTCCTATTTCCATGAGTGGAACCAAACTGAAAAACCCACCTTGATTTCTCTTTTCAAAAGATATATTTATTGGAAGGGCAATAGCCAGAAACTCCATCTAGGCCACCCATGTGGATGGTAGGGACTCAAGGCCCAGGGCTATCTTTCGTTACATTCCCAGGTACATTAGCAGAAGCTGGATTGGCAGTGGGGCAGCCAATGCTTGAAATGGTACCCATAGAGGATGCCAGCATTGCAGGCAGAAGCTTAACCCACTGTGCCACAATGTGAGCACCATCCACCTTGGTTTAGTGATATTTTCATGATTTTATTTCCTACTGTCAGTCTCACCTCTCTTGGGATGTTTAAGTTAGGGTGTGACATCCTTGAATCCTAATTCGCCGAATTTATGGGAAGGTCAGACCCACGGTGTCATTTACTTAATATCCAAACTTCACCATTTCTTCGGCCCCTATCGCAGGTAGGTGTCCGTGACCTGAGAGACGGAAGGGACTCTGAGATACTGCCTGGCTCAGCTCCTTCATTTTACAGCCAAGAACCTAAGCCCTTTCAGAGGTTCAGGGACTCATCAAGGTGCCTAGAGCACAGAGCCAGGGCTGAACTTGGGCCTCTGGTTTCCAAGTTGGAAAGTCCGAGCCAAGCTCCCATGTGTAGGGAGCAGGCTCTCACCCATCCCTAAGAGCTTTATTGTCGTCACTCCTGTGGGGCTGGGCCGGGGCTGGGAGCACCAGTGCATCCATGCAGGGGTCTTCAGGTCCAGGCCTGACACAGAGGCGGTCTGGATTTTAGAACCTGAGTGATGGGCCAGAGTGGTAACCCTGGACTTTGCTGGGGTGAAGGTGGGGCCAGAGTGGTAACCCTGGACTTTGCTGGGGTGAAGGTGGAGGGGTGAGGAGAGGAGTGGGGGAGCGGCAGGGCTGGGGAGAGCTCTCAGCTCATAGAGACAGGGACGGGTGAAGGACTGCCAGAGGGAGGCAGGCACAGGTCCCTTCTTCTCCCCAGGGACCAGGAGGAGCTCGCACAGTGTCTGGCTCCCGGAGAAGACTTGCAGAGGTGATACTCTGATAGGAGAACATGACGGACCACCCAGGAGTGAGAACTCTGGGTTCTGAGCCCTGTCCACTTTGGAGACAACACACCGCCCGCCCATCCATCTACACTTGTGGCTTGGATCCTGGTGATGAAGACAAATCAGGTCTGAGTTTTTCCTGCCAATGTGTTTTCTCCTAAGACAGGTAGGCCGAGATACAGTGTACTGAATGTTTTCCCTCTTCCTTCACAGTCTCAGAGCTGATGGTCCTGGCACAGATTAGTTCATTAGTTCATGAGTGGGTCTCCCACAGTGAGGAAGTGCAGTCATCAGCTCACCAGCTAGGGACCTTTACGCAACACGTGTGTGTGAAAGTAAGAGCTTTTGTCCACTACTGCTGACTTTTGTCGCTTCCCAGAGCATCCCCGACTTGGAAGTTTGACATTAGAAAAGCCATTAGCCCTTTTGAGACCTGGCTAAGGGGAAGTTGAGGAAGGACAAATTTAGCTGGAGTATAGTGGGATAGCTCTTTGTGATTCAAGACCACAAAACTATCCAAACATAATTGATTGAGTGCTAGTCATCTTACTGTGGTCATGGTTTCCAGCAACGCTCCTGCCAGTGCTGTACCAGCTCACCCAGCGTCCTCGCATACCTAAACTTGACATATGGTGTAGGGGGCTGGGGAAGGGGGTACCAAACAGGGGTTGAGTCAGCAGCGAGCTTTGAAAATCTGATAAGTAACAGATACACAGAATTGCCATGGATTTGGCCCCCACAGATGCCCAGGCACGACCGACATTTTCCTCTCTTGGGAATCTACTTAAACAATGTAGCATGTTCAATTATAAATGTGCCATGCGTCTTTCAAAATCCCTTGATAAGAATCACGCTCAACAGAGTCGGTCAGAAGCCCTGTCTGTAGGCTTCCAATTCATAGCAGCACTACACAGTCCTGGGTGTAAAGTCACAGTAGTGCTTTCCCAACCAGCAGGAATATCAAAGAAATTTGGAATAATCCATCCTAGAGGAATGACTGCAGAACTATTTGTCTTTCTCTGTGCAAAATGAAATGGCGATTCAAGAATACAAGAGTTGAAAATGCAGAGGTGGGGGTGTATTGTAGGTGACCGTTAGCTAGTTTCATCATAATAAAATGTTCTACTCGGTTTTGGAATGTGTGGTATTTGGGGTATTTGTCATTTGCTGCGATTATTTTCTTTAATCAAAATAAGTCTTTTGTACATGGTTTTAAAATTATAATCTTCTGTTCTTTAAGGGGATACCAAAACCTGCATAAAACTTCAGGTTGCACAAAATGTGGGCATCTTAGGGAGTGTGTTTAAACACACTCCCTAAGTTTTAACAGTGTGTTAAACTACTGTTTGGGATACCAGCATTCTATATGGGAGTGTCAGACTCTTGGCTGCTCTGCTCCTGACTCAGCTTCCGGTTAATACCATACAGAACAGCCCAAGTGCTTGGGCGCGCCTGCCACCCCTGTGGGAGACCTGGCTGAAGTTCTGAGATCCTGGTTCTTTGTTGTAGTCTTATCCACAACCCCCTCCCCCCTCCCCCCCCCCCGGCACCAATCAATAAATGTTAAAGGAAAGAGACATGTGGCCAGCAGGTTTGGCGTGAGGGAGGTGAAGAGAACCCTCCCAGACAGGAATGTCCTAAGCAGGTCCATAGAAGCCTTAATGTGGGATCCCCAGAAGCAAGGGGGCGGCAGTGGGCAGCGTGAGAGGAGGTGGGTGTGGAAACGACGGAGGACAAGACACAGTCTCCAGGCTTCACAGCTCCAGAACAATGAACTCCATTTATCTCAGGCTGGCGCTAACATCCCTCACACGGATACCAAAGACTTGACATTCAAAAGAGACTCCATCCGTGATGGCAGTGGCCACCGGCCACGCGGCTTGAAGGCAGGAGCATGCGCACTCATGAGCTTCATTTATTAGCTCCAGCAGCCCTTGCCTGGGCAGGGAGTGCCTGCTGTTCATCCTCCCACAACCAGATTCTTCCTCCCTACTGCTTTAGGAAACTTTCCCCTGTGGAAGCGGGCATGTGTACGGCAGGCCTGGGGCTGCCATCTGACATCAGCTGGACCTGTCAGACCTCTTTTCTGAACGGGAAATGTAAGGCTCACTCAAGAAGCTCCTGCTGAGTCAGGACTGGAAAGTGCAGGATGGCGAATAGCCCTGGCAGCAAACGCCTGGCAGTAACCATTTGTATATGCCAAGGGTCGGTCCCCCAAGCTGACTGGTGCCACATCACTGGCAGTGTCTCAGGGTGTTTCTGTAAGAGCCTAGGACTAAAATGAGGAACTGAGTGAAGAATATGGCCCTCACCAACAAGGTGGTCACCGTGCCCACTGCCCTGGGCCCTGGAGTTGGGATATATATCTTCCTTCCCCCTAGGACACTGGTGCACCTGGTTCTACAGATTTCAGATTCAGCTGAGAGTTACACCAGCAGCCTCCCTCTGAACAAGCTGGAGTCTCCATCCAGAATGTTAGCTGCTGTCCCTGTGGCACCACCCACTCCTGTGGTTCTCCGGCTTGCACAAAGCAGAGAGTGAGACTGCCCAGTCTTCGTAGCCCTGTGCACCAATTCCTACAATGCGTATACATCCTATTGGCTCTGCTTCCACGAAGAATCCCAACACACACAGGGAGCCTGAGTGCAGGGACAGAACACAGATCTTTGGGACAGCGAAGAACTGTCCCTGAGACCAGAAGACGAGAGACCCCCACACTTACTGCAGTATTCAGAGGGGCCACACTAGATCTTTGGAGGAGGAATCCACAGTGTCAAGAGGGGACTATGTGCTCCTCCCCGGGACCCCTTCCTCAGGCCCACTCTGATAAGGATGATGACGGAGATGTACCACGCCCAGCACTCCAGGACATCCATGGGGCAGCCATCGAGGACACCTATTTCAGGGAAGTCAGTGAGCAGGTTGGAATCTTACATTCAAAAGCATGAGACCACCTATGATTGGCAGCAAGGTCTGATGTGGGAAAAGAGGTCTGGCGGGTGGCCCTTCCCAAGCTCCAAGTTCCAAAGCAGAACCTTCAGGAGCTAAGGAGTCTAAACTCAAACCCATTCTGCACAGTAGCATGACCGGACACGTTTTGCTTCAGGGTGTGCCTGCTCAATTTATGACTTTCTGACATTTAGACATGGAGTGTCCCATTGGTGGGCTTGGGAAGGGTCTCACAAACATCAGGGCAGACATGAGTGGAGCCAGGAAATAGAGACTTCCATAGCACTCAAGTCTTGAAGCCTGGATGCACCCCTGTCATCAAGTTCCCGAGGCCTGGATGCGCCCCTGTCATTCTCTCAGCTTGAGCTGATGAGTTAATGAAGAACGCATCTCACACCCCGTGCATCTGCATTCACGTTACTTTTAATCAAACGTCCTTGCTGAGGTTAGGCAAGTGAGCACAGGAGCCAGGACTTGACCTCAGGCTGGGACTCCTTATCCTGTTTCCCTCTCCAGCCTCCTAATGCCTTTCCAACTACGAGCCAAGCAAGCCTTACAGACACCCTACCTAGTAGGTGAAACCATAAGTCATGGAAAGCACAGGTTTGCCTACCTGACTCCTAGGAGCACTTGCAGGAGGGTGCAGATGCCGGAGACAAAGAAGATGGTGCTGATGAGGTAGCTCTGGGTCAGGGGGTCATGCTGCAGGCACAAATCCTTGGCCAGGATGAGCGGTATCGCCACGAGCCCTCCCAGGGCTGTGAGGAAGTGCTGTAGGCACAGAGTGAGAGCAGATGAGCCATGCTGCGACTGCTTGCTCCACCCACAACCCCAAACAAGAGTACAGGCCAATGCTTAACAGAGAGCCCATCCCAGCACAAGAGTTTCAGGGAGACAGAGGGAGCTGGGAAGGAAGAAGCAGGAAGCCAGCCAGGTGGACTGGGTAAGCAGGGCAGAGCCCCAACATAGGAACCAATGTCCAAGAAAAAACCAAGACAGATGTAATCTTAGAGGACATCACAGGAACCCAAGTGAAGCCCTGGGGACAAGGCAAGAGGCTCATCACACAGCGAGGCACACGGTGACAGCAGAACGTGGGTGGACAAGGAAGGTCTGGGCACTAGCCTGGAGCTGCTGGCTGGGCCGATCAGGACAGATTAGAGCCATAGTTGAGGGCAGGCTGGATTCACAGCAGATGGCCTCAGCAATAAAGGGGATTAGTAGGGGAGGGAGAGACAGACGGACCTGGGGCCAAGCAACCAGTGAGGTACAGGAATGCACCACTGTCACACTAACCCCACAGAGGAGAGAGGTGAACCAGGTCCAGAGTGACGGTCACAGGCTGTGGCCAGTTTCATTGTGAGTCATTCCAAGTGCCCAGGGTGTGGCTCCAGTCCCAGTTCAGATCAGGCCACTGAGCCAAGCACCTGAGAACCTTGACCCCTGTAGCCCCCTGCTCCTCTCTTTCATTCCCATCCAAGCTGTCCTTCTGTGACAGTTCAAGTCTCTGCAAGCATTTGGGTTCTTGGTGCTGATGGAATTTCTCTGTCATCAGGAGCAGGTTTACTCAACAGCACAGGTGCTCCCCTTATCACATAAGAATATAGCACAGATCAAGCCAGAAAATGCAGGCTTGAGCTATCTTTATTTAAAGTACCAGCTGCTGAGTCAGTCAAGGAAATAAAAATAAATGAATGAATGAACACATGAATAAAAAAGAAGCATACTGTGAAGGGTTATTCCAAGGAGGGATAACTTTAAGGTAGAGTTAGGCCACAGGACCCACAATACTTGACCCTGGCTTGTCCTAGCCACTGCTCCCTGCACAATGTTAAACAAGTTACACGTAAAGGAGGTACAGCAAGGCAAATCATGAAGTCTGATCACAAACCTCAGTGTGAGTTATATTAGAGCCAAAGGAAGGTAGGGGTCTTCTTGAAGAATCTCAAGTATAAAGGTATCCACACAACTGCCCACAAAACTGAGTCTGAGCACATGCGCGTACCTCCCACCATGCCAGAGTCAGCGGGCAAGTAGGCACCTTATCACTGCTGCAGTGAGACAGGCTGAGCCCCCAGAGGAAACCTGGGATAGTACAACTGGAGAGTCATGAACGGAAGTAATGGCCTGGTCTTCCTGATGGGGCAACTTGAGCTCCTGTCCCTAGGCCAAGTTGTATGTCACAGGCACTGCTCAACCAGGCTAAGCCTCATGGTGAACAAAGGTCCTGGGATAATCTGATTGGTGCAGAGAGAAGAGGAGGAGGTGCATAGGGTATGTGTTGGAGGAAGAAGGGACTGGGAGCTCCCACTGAAAAACCAGCCACACACTTCTCGGTGTTGTTTTATTTTTTCAGCAGACATGCTATGGTCACCAAATTTCTGGTTGTCCCCCAGGGAAGAGGATATGGAGAATTTTCATTCTACAAAGGTTGATGCATTTGTAGGAACACTTAGATGATTCTTGTTATTGCTCCTACGTCCTGTTGAATAAATGACATGAAACATTCACTTTCAAGCCTGTCCTATCAATGCTTGCTTGACCTGCCACCTGCTAGATCAGTGCAAGCCACAGCATTCTCCAAGAATACAGCAAACTCCTATTGTGCCCAGCAACCGAAGTACACAAAGTGATGGGTTAAGTCCCTCTTGTTGTCGGATCTCTTGATCCGAGATACCATGAGGCATTTGGTGGATGCTGAATCAGAAAGAGATGCTGTTGCAGCTGAAAGGGCTTGTTCCAAGGGAAATATTTGGCCTGGCACTTACCTGGCCACCTATGGGTCTCATCTAAGTGAAAATGGAGCTTAAACAAGCCTGCAATGCTACTTGCTTGAGAGAACAATGGACCACTTAGCTCAGCATGAGAGAAAATCCACTTCCCCATCTCTAAATCCTAAAGAGAAAGAGGCTGGAGGAGTTCTTGAGCGACCCTGGAGGTCAACAACATGGAAGTTGCCAATGTTGACTAATTTGACTTGGCCGGAGAAGTGGCTTTGGAGATAGAGCATTTTTTTGGACCAGGCATTTGCTCCATGACATTACCTGGATCCCAAATAAGATGCAGAGATACCACGGTGGGGTGTCCAAGATGCCATAGGCCAGGCTGCTGTGGCCAGGATGTGCAGGCTGCCGACGCGTCTTCCTGTCTCGGTCATCAGCGTGGAAACTGGGAACGCACACACCATCACTGTTCTGTAGGGAATAAGAGGGGTATCTGTCTGGGCATTTTAAGAGGAATGAACCATATGGATGGACAGCTTCCCAGAGGCAAGGGGCAATGAGTGAAGGATAACTGTTGACTAATGGGGAGTTCAGGCCCAGAGTCAAAGAACAGTGATTTTTCTATTTTATGAATCTGCAGCAGGGCCCCTGTGGGACATCAGGAACCAGACAAGGCGAGTGGTGGCCTCTCCTTGACAAAGCAGTAGCTCTGTGGCCAACGATCAGGTCAGAAAATGGGTGGATTTCCCTCCCAGACCCTTGTATGTGCTAACAGGGGGCCCTGTGTTTACTCTGCCACAGCCCTCCTCGTGTGTTTATTCTAACAGATGGTTCCTTTTTGCATCTCTTTCTCTCAGTTGTTCTTCCCAGGACGCTTTGTTTGTGCCTCCCTCTTCTTTGTCATCCCAGCTCCATTGCAATCTTTGTGCTCAGTGTAGACTGAATTATGAACAAATGGTGGTAACATACCAATGTAAAGGTGTACGGTACAAACCAACAGGCTCAGCTCAGGTCAGCTCTGGGTTGACTTTAAATTATTGAAATTCCCTCCACTCTATTGCTAAATGAGCCACCAACCTTGGACAAATGACTAATAATTCTAGGTCTAGATTTTCTGATCTATATAAACATCAGTACCTTCCTTGTGGATGGTTGAAAAAATGAAAATAGAGACACACAGTCCCAGGCACTGTGGAACTGTTCAATAAATAATGGCAATTATACTAGTGAGCTTCCATGTTTCTGGATACTCAAAGGAAGTTAAACCTGTGCTGGGGCCCATATTTGAACATCTGAACATGACTGAGAGGAATGAGAACGCATCATCCCCGACATGTCCCAGCCACCAGCATGAAGGCCAGGCTACTCTTTGTGATATGTCCCCAGTGGGGTCCCAGGTCCTGGATCAACCACAAAAGGCCTGCGTCTGCTCAGTGGCACCACTTGAGCTGCGCTGGGTGTGTTTGTTAGGGAGACGGCTCTGGAGACTACAGGCAAGGCAAGCATCCTTGACTGTGGCTCAGCCCTACAACAGGAACACACGGTGACCTCTGTGGACACTCAGCACTTGGGTTCTATGGGCTCCTTCCTGCATAGATGATGATATGTTTAAACTGCATCTGGGGTTCCACCTAACTCCAGTGAGATTGGCCTACATTCAGAACTCTACTAATAACACCTGCTGCCGTGCATGAAGGAAGAAAGGTACTGTCCTTCACTGCTGGTGGGAATGCATAGTACAACCACTAGGAGTGTCAGTATGGAGAGTGCTAAGAGAATTGAATATTGATCTATCATATGTCCCAGCTATTCCACTTCTGGGAATATCTCCAAAGGAAATGGAATCTGCATATGAGAAAGGAATCTATAATTCTAGCAGCAAATCTACAATAGCAAAGCTATGGAAACAACCCAGATGCCCATCCAGAGGAGTGGATAAAGAAACTGTGGTAAGTCTACTCCATGGAATACTACTTAGCCATTAAAAAGGATTAAATTCTACCACTTGCAACCAAATGGTCCCAACAAGAGACCATCATACTGAGCGAAATAAGTCAATCCTAAAAGGACAAATATCATATGTTCTTTCTGATGTAAGGTAACTTTCACATAAACCACAAAATCGATAGCCCTTTCAATAAGGTTTTTGCTACATCTTGTGGGTTTTAATATTTTGTTTTTATTTTCATTTCTTAAAAGTTTTTTTTTCTTTTATTAATTTCTTCTTTGACTCATAGGTCATACAGTAGTATCACTTTCTTCAATAAGGTTTTTAATTTTTTTTATTTCTTCAATGACATATTAGTCATTCAATAACAAGTTATTTAACTTCCTATTATTGATTTTATTTTATGGTTTTCCATTTACAGGGGTGTATAGTAACTGTGTAACACAGACTATCATATTCAGATGTGGAGATACAATGCAGCATGCATATTTACTTCCAAATCAAAGATGGACTCCCAATAAAACTGTTGGATATATCTTAACAATAGGATGCTGGACTCTCTGCCATTGCCCATACCTACAATGTCAGGATACACTTAAATAGCAGAATGGTGGACTTAGAACTGTTTGTGAAGGATATACTATTGTAATAATATATGGGCAAACCAGTTAAGTGAAATCCCATAACCTATGGAACAGTATCATAAAATAATATAATAAATAATTTTAAAAATTTACATCTGGGGGTTCCAACGTGGTAACCTAACAGCTAAAGTCCTTGTCTTGCACACGTCGGGATCCTATGTGGCCACTGGTTCTAATACTGGCAGCTCTGCTTCCCGTCCAGCTCCCTGCTTGTGGCCTGGGAAAGCAGCTGAGGATGGCCTCAGAAGAGGAACCTGGCTCCTGGCTTTGGATCTATTCAGCTCCGACCATTGCGCCACTTGGGGAGTGAATCATCGGACGGAAAATCTTCCTCCTCTCCTCTTCTCTGTATATCTGACTTTCCAATAAAAAGTAAAATAAATCTTTAAAAAAATTACATCTGGGGACAACACTGGCATAAAAATGAACATTTGAACATACGTGAAGATTATCATTTATCTAAAGGCTCATTTTTACTTCCAATTTTCAAAGAAATGAGAATATTTTCACAGGCCATTCAAAGTACTGCAACGGGTGGGTGGCATTGTGGCATCGTGTGTTAAGCCACTACCCACAGTGAGTTAAGCAAGCACCCACAGCACCAGCATCCCATGTGGGTACTGGACCAAATCCCAGCTACACAATTTCCAATCCAGTTTCTAATGCACTTGGAAAACCAGGAGAAGATGGCCCAAGTGCTTGGTTGGGTCCCAGCACCCACACGGGAGACCCGGATGGAGTTCCTGCCTTCTACCCAACCTGGCCTAGAGCCAGCTGGTGCCATTTAGAGAGTGAATTAACAAATGGAATACTTCTCCCTCTATTCTCCCTAACTATGCCTTTCAAATAAAATTTATAAAACTGTTTTTTCAAATAAAAGTACTGCAGGCCCTGGGTTTCAAGTCTGCCTAATGGATCAGTTTGCTCTATCTGGAGAGGCAGAAGAAAGACGGAATACAGATGAGGGGTCACCTCTGGCTTAGCCATAGAGAGGTGAGGACCTCTAGAATAAGACTGGGTGGCCGGGGTGGGAATTTGACCTAGGATTTAAGCCATAGGTTGGGACACCCGCATTTTCTGAGTTCAATTCCTGACTTTGGCTCTTGACTCCGGCTTCTTTTTTTTTTTTTTTTTTTAAGATTTATTTATTTTTATTGGAAAGGCAGATTTACAGAATGAAGGAGACAAAAATCTTCCATTCACTGGTTCACTCTCTAAGTGGCTGCAATGGTCAGCACTGAGCCAATCTGAAGCCAGCAACCAGGAGCTTCTTCTTGGGTCTCCCACGTGATTGTAGGGTCCCAAGACATTGGGCTGTCCTCAACTGCTTTTCCAGGCCACAGTGGAGCAGCTGGGATTAGAACTAGTGCCCATATGGGATCTTGACAAGTGAGGACTTTAGCCATTAGGCTACCACACCAGGCCCTGATTCCAGCTTCTTCTTTTTTTTTTTTGGTATGAACTAGGATTTATTTATTTATTTATTTATTATGATACAGTTCCATAGGCTCCTGGTATTTCACTTATCCCAGCCCCAATTCTCCTCTCCTCCTCTGTGTTCTTAATTTCTAGTTTCTCTATATCATTACTAAAGTATAGTTCTTCATATACAGTCATATGTCCATCATTGCAGGCATGTACAATGGCAGAGAGTCCAGCATCCTATTATCAAGATATAGTAGACAGTTTCATTGTAAGTCCATCTTTGTCTGAAAGTAGAAATACATACTACATTGTATCCTCACATCTGGATATGTTAGTCTCCATTTCACAGCTACTGTACATCCCCTCAAATGAAAAGTCATAATACAAGATCAACAATAGGAAGAAAAATAGAAATTTACAGTGCCATGAAATTAAATAACATGTTACTAGATATGACAGTCTCCATTTCACAACTATTATACATCCCCTTAAATGAAAAGCCACAAAACAAAATCAACATCAGGAAGAAAAAGGAAATTAACAACACCAAGAAGTTAAATAAGATGTTACTAAATGAATAATGTGTAGCTGAAGAAATGAAAATCAAGAACCTTTTTGAAGAAAATGATGCCACTGTATGATCTATGAGTTATTGAAGAATTTAATCAGAAGAAAGTGTTTTAAAGAGATGAAACTAAGAGAAAACATCAAAACCCATGCGATACAGTTTCCACTGATTTTTGTTGGTGAAATGTGTCTCTTCTAGACAACAAATAGATGAGTTTTGTCTTTTAATCCATTCTACTAATCTATGATATTTGATTGAGCTTAAGTCATTTATATTCAGGGTTATATTCAGGGTATGGATGGTACTTTGGTCCTGTCACTTTAGGAATGGGTTGTTCATTGGCTTAGTCTTCTGTTGTCATTTTACTGGGATGTTCTTCATGTTTGCCTTTGGTTTTGGTGGGTGCTATTCCTCTTCTCTTTGTAGGGCAGGTCTGGAAACAGGCAAATTCTTTTATCTTTACTCTGGAAGAATTTTATTTCATTTTCAAAGACAAAAGAAAGCTTTGCTGGATATGTTATCCTAAGCCAACAATTTTTTTCTTTTAGAATCTGGAATATGTCACCCCATTCTCTTCTTGCCTGTAGAGTTTCCTGTGAGAGATCTCCTGTGAGTTTAATTGGCATTCCTTTATATGTCAATTGATTTTTTTCATGTGCACATTTAAGGATCTTTTCCTTATGTTCAATTGAAGAGAGCTTGATGACCATGTGTCTTGATGAAGATTGCTTTTGATTAAGCCTGTTGGGAGTTTTGTGCCTCTCCTGGATCTTGTTTCCCAATTCTTTCTCTAGATTAGGGAAATTTTCCTTTATTATTTCATTAAGTATATTTGTAAAACCAGTTTCTCTTTCTGTACCTTCTGGGACTCCCATAACTCTTATACTAGGCATCTTAAGAGTGTCTCTCAATTCTTGAAAACCTTTTTTGGCTTGATCCAGCTCTGCTTTCAGCTTTTTGTTTGTTAGCCCCTCATGACAGGAAATATGTTCCAATTCTTAGATTCTTTCTTCTGCTTGCTTCATTCTATTTTGGAGACTCTCCACTGTACTTTTAATTCGCTCTACTGTGTTCTTAATTTCTGATATATCAGGCTTGATTTGCTTTATTGCTGCTATTGCTTGTGTAAAATATTCCTTAAATTCTTTGAACTCTTGTATGTGTTTCTCATTGTTGATCAGAAGCTTTAAAATGAGTTTTCTGAATTCTGTGTCCCCCATTTTCTCGATGTCTTCCTCAGTTGACTCTGAGGTTGGCGTAGGGTTTTGCTCCTTTGCAGGGGAGTTTTCAGTAATATTCATTGTGCCTTTGTCTCTTCTTTTGCTCTTGGTCATTGTACTTCTGGTTAGCAGAGTCTTCTCCTTGGGGCAGGTTTTTAAGCTGTGTCACCCACAGGTGTACAATGCGATTTTACTGTTGCAGTTGGTACACAACTCTTTGCTTGCAGCGAATTGTGCCACTCCCCGCAGCAAGTTCCAGGTCTGGGTTCTTATTTTAGATTTCCACAAAGAACTCTGTAGCCCCAGCTCCTGGCTCACCAATCTCCACCTCCTGGCTCATCAATCTCCACCTCCTGTGCTACCATGCTGAGGCTGCACTGTTGTCTGTACAATCTTTCTCCCACTTCCGGTTGTAACAGGTCCCAGGATTAGGAAGACACCAGGTGTATAGCTAGGTTGTTGGTGGCGCTGATCTTGCCGGAACCTGTTGGACGTTAGGTCTGGGTGTCACACAGACTTATTTTGACCTGTACGATGCCACAGTTGGTATTATTTTCCTGCGGGACCAGTGCAATCCACAGAACTCATTGAGTTCTCGTGAGCTCAGCACATGCGCAGTTCACTGTTGCCCCTGCAGTCCTAAAGCTTTTGCCACAGTGTACAAAATGGCTCCTGACATGCCCCTACTAGAGTTCTTGATCTGCTGGCCATCAGATCTGAGGGCTACCCAAACCTGTCGGGTGGAACCTGTAGAATGCCACGTTGATGCAGTTCACTGAGTCAAAAACGAGTTCACTCCCAGCTCAGCATATGCTCAGTTCTTTCCCTTGCCTTTGCCCCCTTGCGCAAAATGGTGCCCAATTCGGCTCTAGGGGGCTGACTGGGCTATGAAATCTACCCTGTTCTCACACTGCCCTTCTGGGATCTGCCCTGCTCTGTCTCTGCTCCTGGTCAAATCGAACGGACCAGCAGGACGGACAGTTCTTTGTCTGGTTTACCTCCCAAGCTCCCAGTGAAAGTTCCTTCCCACATGGTTGCTGGTGGAGTTCTGGCTGCTGGTGGAGTTCAGATTATCATTAGCTGAATGCTGCTGGAGTATCAGTCACTGCAACACCACACCGTTGTGTCCGCTGCTTTCCTGTATCTGTCAGTCTCCAGGTACCCCTCTGCTGTTGTTGTTCTGTTCTCTCCTCTTCCCTGGAATGTATCCTCTCTGCTTCATCCTGATTAAATGTTTCTCCATCTGATTAAACGTGTCCTTACCCTATTCCGCCATCTTGATGCTCAACCTGATTCCAGCTTCGTAGTAATGCACACCCAGAGAGGAGGTAGGTGGTAACTGAAGTGTTTGAGTTCCTTCACCCATGTTGGAAATGTCAATTGAATTCCTGGCTCTGGCTTAAGCCTGGCCATCGTGAGCATTCGCGGAGTAAGTCAAAAGATGAGTACATGCTCTCTGCTCTTCAAATAAATAATGTTTAAAAGAGAACAGGGTAGTATTCCCTCTTCCCTAGGGCAACACAATCCCAAGAGAGCATTATATGATCGTCCACCCCGATCACAGTTTTGCTTTTTAGGGTTTCATTTCCCAACTTTATCAACTATAGCCCAAAAATTATGACATGGAAAATTCCAGAAAGAAACATTTCATGCAGTTTAATTCACTGCTGTTCTGATTAGTGTGATGAAATGCTGCACCGTCTGGTTCCATCCTACTTGGGATGACTCATCTCCTTCCAGTACTTCTTGTGGAGGGTGCCTATTGTTACGCACTTAGGAGTGTTCTTAGCTGTCTGATTGACCAGTGCTTGTTCAATAACCCTTATTTTACTTAATAAGTCTCCAAAGGGCAAAAGTTGTGATACAAAGGAGACATAACGAAGTTGTGATACATCCAGATATAAAGAATGGAAGGATAGATTAATTATGCTACTGTGAAAGCACTTCCAAAATGGAAAATGGAATTCATCAATAAGTTATTTTGGTGCAAAAAATTTGAAATCCATGCATGCTTTTTTCATAATACATATTTTCCACAAACTTTTTGTTATTCTATGGAGCAAAGCTGTGGACACACAAGAAAGAGTATAGCATAAACCCAGCACTCAGAGCTATCCACACCTTCCGGCATCCTCTGACAGTCTCCACAGGAAAGGGAAATCACTCCACTCCCAGATGGGGCGTCCTCACCTTAGCAGCATATCATTTGGCCTGAACAACTCTTTGCTGTATTACGCGTGTATGGCAAGGTTTGCCTGCTATCCCATGCAGAGTATGTTCAGCAACATTCTTGGCTTCTCC
Organism: Ochotona curzoniae; assembly: GCF_017591425.1. Taxonomy (NCBI): domain Eukaryota; kingdom Metazoa; phylum Chordata; class Mammalia; order Lagomorpha; family Ochotonidae; genus Ochotona; species Ochotona curzoniae. The sequence goes on along the minus strand of NW_024467095.1, from coordinate 18,942,609 downwards.
ACACAATTGTGATGACTACAGCTGAACCCAGACATTGCCAACCCACCCACAGTGAAGCAGTGCTGTCCACCATGGAGTCCCTGAGAAGCCCTAACTCAGGGCAGAACTGACTGGAATCAGGAGAGGCGGGTGAATGCATGGGCTTAGCCATTTCCATGGAAACAAAGAAAAATAATCCTTTTCCTCTACGAAGGACACCCAGTGACAAACACACCCTTTAAATGTTTATTTCAAAGATTTTTTTTTTCATTTGGAAGATAGAATAACAAAGAGAGAGGCAGATCTGTATCCCAAACCAAGGGCTTGGAACTCCATCTGGGCCTCGCAGATGAGTGGGAGAGCTTCTGGTACCTGGGCCATCCTCTGATGCCTTCCCAGACACATTAAGCAGGACACTGGATCTAAGGCAGAACAGTCAGGATTCAAACTGACTGTTGGCTCTTTTATGGGCTGCTGGCATCACAGGCTGTGCTTAACCCAGGCAGCTGAAATGCCAGCCCCCAAGCATTCATTCTGATTCCTTCCCAGTTGACTCCAGGGAGCATTGCATCCCTGGAGACAGATAGCAGTTAGAAAAAAGCCATAGCCCAGGTCTGCTGTGTGCAGGTCTACTGGTCTACTACTGTACTGCTCTACCTTGTGGAACCTCTGTGACTTCAGCACAGAATCACACAGCTTCATTCACTTCTCACATCAGGCCCTGAGACATCAATGTAGGAGTCGTGCTTCAGCTCATCCACCCAATGAGCACTCACCTACTCTGGTAAGATATCCCTGAAACCGCCCCGCCAAGCCCAGCCTCACACAAGCCGAGACCCAGCCCCACTCAGGGGCTCCTACAAACCCATAAACAGGTTACCATGGCCCCCAAATATCCACCAGCTATTTCCCTGTACAAGGATCATAAAGTCCCCTATCTTGAACACTCAAACGTGGTTAGCACTCATAACAAAATAAAGCAACAAATGCACAAAGTAATAATTACAGAGAAGTTTTGCAATACACTCCAAAGTTTAACTGGTTGAAAATAGCAGTCTTAACTCTTTGAAGCAGCATGCTTGCCCCGGTCAGGCTTCTGATGCTGCTTGGTATTTGCAGTGCACATCCAAGAAGGCTGTTTTCCCAAAGACAAACTGGAGGCGTCTGGAGGGAGGTGTGGACTCCAGGCCTCTTACTGAAGGGATCAGTGGAAAGAAGAGCAGGGGGGAGACAGAGGATGTGTGAGAGACTGATTGGATTCTGGGCAAGTGATCAGAAAAGAGCAGGCAGAGGAGAAGTTGGGAACATGTGACTCCATCATGCCAAGTTCAGGGCTGTGAGCATGTCCCTGTGTACGGGCCCCACCTCTGTCAGCCTCCACCTCCTAGGCTGCACTGGCAATGCTGGTGGGGCTACCCATGGACTGGAGTGTGTGTGCTGAGCTGGCATCTCTCGATGGGTACTGTGGTCACGGCTGTGTGTATTCTGCCAGCAACTTAACTCTAGTGTCTTCTGCAGAGATTTCTTGGGAGAGTGAAGGAAGGGGAACAGTGACAGGGGAAAGTGCTGGTCCTTAACCACTTACTTCTCCTCCCAGCAGAGCAGGGATCAATGCCAAGGATTCTTCCATTCTGATGACCTCTGAGGATTCTGAGTTCTGTGTTTACAACAGCAGCGGCCATCGGAAGGTCACAGGAACCAACCTGTTGTACAGCTGCTGTCTGATCCTGCTCCAGAGGTTCCAAGCAAAAGCCAAAATTGGACCACGGAGCTTTGAGGAGGAAGGTGTTCTTCATGTGAGCTTGCTTTTCGCCACATGCACGCTACTCTCCACTTCAGACACCACTGCACACTGCAGGAAGGGGCCTCTCCCCATCAGGCCAGGACTGCAGGTGGCTGGGGAGCTGGCCTGGGCTCTCCCACTTTTCGCTGCAGCCTGGCTATGAGACACTGCCCAGTGTCACTCAGCCTTCTGAATAGCCCGTAGCAGATTCCTCCTAGGAGTGTGTGAGGCACTGGGAGAACTTCACACACACTTGGCTTACAAGGCTTGTTGGCATGCCTCTCAGGAGTAAACAAGATGCTCAACTCGGGAGACACATTGAAGGCTGTGGTGTTTCCCACAGTTTCCATTGGCGTGAGATAAAAAAAGATACCTCTTTCATCTGCTCTTCAGCAGGATCCAGAGGGGATACGGAACAAGCAAAGATTCTGCAACAGAATAGAGGGCACATTTATTTGAAGACAGGAAAATGCCATGGGTGAGTGGCAGATGAGTGGGAGTGTTAGGAGAGGCCTGGAGAGAGAAAGGGGAGGCCGTGCGGGTATGGATAGTGTCAGGGGTAAGCACCACTGCTGCTCCTGCTGCACAACTCTGCCACATCCTCCTGGGCTTGTCTGCTCCTGGGACTCCGCTTTTCTCAGCGTTCTGCTCTCCCTTGTACATGACCTTTCTGAAGGAGGCAGAGGAAAAGAGAGAGAAGCAGAGAGAAAGAGCAATGGTTCCTAAATAGTCAGTGTGCCTCAGCCATTTTCATGCTGTTCTTCCTTTCTTACACGCCATTGCTAAGGCTATTGCTGTTCCCACTTCACAATGGGGAATGTGAGGCTTGGAGAAGTAGACACAGCATTCTGTCGACCACCCTTACTGGCCTTTCTTGGTTACACGTGAACAGCAGGTGGACCGAGTGGACACGGTAATGGAAACTGACCACTCATGGGAAGGAAGATCTTTTATTTTACTATAGAGGGTGGCGGCCTGATCCTTCCATAATGGCTGGGTCTTGAAGAACTACACTCTTGAGTTTTTAAAGACCAGCGGCATGAGACTTTTTTTTTTTTTTTTTTTAAGCACTGGAGGGATGAGTGAGTGGGGATATAGAGGCAAATACACAGTGGTTGGCTTCTGGGCTATGACAATCCTGGGAATTTCCTGAGTGGTTACAGCCAGCATTTGCTTATCTCCTTTATTATCCTCAGCGTTCTTATCTTTACCTGACTTCTCTTTCTGAGAAACCTGAGGACTCTGTAAGTCTGATCCAAAGAGGACTTCCAAGAGCACCTGGCCTCCCAGGAAATGCCGGCACATCTCCTGGGTGACTGCAAGCACCACCGTCACCTTCCCCTGACAGATAAGGGGACTGAGATTCAGAGACACTTATCTACAGTTACATTGGGAACAAGAGAGCGGAGCCTCCCCATTCTCTATTTCAGGTTACAGGTGTCAGCAGGTGCACTGACCCCTCCTGCCCTGCTAGGAAACCCAACCCTCCTTCCTCCTCTGGTTCCAGCTCAGCTTGTGACTGCTGTGACCTGAGGGCACACAGACCGGAGGGAGCCAGGGCTGGACGCAGGCAGGGAGCTGCCAGCCTTGTGTAAGAATCTTTACACTTCTAAAGATTCACAAAGTAAGTGAATCTTAAACACACACACACATGAAACAAAACAACAAAAACACTTCACCCCTGTGGTTGGAGTGATGGCTCAACTGGCTGATCCTTCCCTTGCAAGTGCCAGCATCCCATATGGATGCCAGTTTGGGTACTGGCTGCTCCACTTCTCATCCAGCTCTCTGCTTGTGGCCTGGGAAACCAGTGGAGGATGGCCCAAAGCCTTGGGACCCTGCACGGGTCCCTGGCTCCTAACTTTGGATTAGCTCAGCTCCAACCCTTGCAGCCACTTGGGGACTGAAGCAGCAGACAGAAGATCTTCTCTCTGTCTCTCCTTCTCTTTGTAAATCTGCCTTTTCAATAAAAGTTAGGTATGTGTTAAAAAACAAACAAAAAATCTTACCCCTAACCTGCAGAGTGCACCACTTGTGTGCAGCATGTGGGAGAGGGTGAATCAGGGCCCAAGACCAGGCCAGGCCCCCGCCCCTGGGGGCTCCCCAACCTCCTTCCCCTCCCGTTTCCTCTCCTGCTCTTCCCCACCAGCACTCACCAAGGAGTTGGGAGGCTCCCAGCTCCCAGTAGAGGACATGGCAACGTGGGGAAGGTGAGGAGGGGGGGAGGGCTTGTCGTCTCTGGAGCAGCAGAATTCAGAATCCCAGCTGATCCGGCTGAGCTGGGCAGGGAGATTAATTGCTCCAGGTGCCAGTGACTGCCTGGGCAGCCCCAGGAGGGAGGGGCCTCAGGGCCGTTGGCCTGCTGAGCCAGGTGCATTCAGTTGTGACAAATGGACACTAATGTGTAAATCTGGGTAACTGTGGGGCGGAGGGAGCACTGTGAGGGTGCAGCCCCAAGCACTTTCTGGAACACAGGTTCCAGGGTCAGGGTGAGGCTTTGGGTCAAACAGAGGCCTTTTTCTTCTCTAAGCTGCAAACTGGTTGAGCTGGAAACGAAAACACTGCCAAGATAACAAACGTAGGCCGGGCCCCAAGACACAAGCATTGGGCAGGAAGATTAGCAAGGGTAGGGGGTGATTGCCTGTCTTGGCAACAGTTTCTGAGGCTTGTGGGTTGGGCAAAGGCCTCAGTCACTCAAGTAAGAGATGGAGGAAAAGAATGACTTATGTCTGAAATAGCTGGCAGCCTGCCTGCAAGAGCAAGAATGAGGCCTGGGAAAGCTTAGTTTTGCTCTTATTTTGTGCAGAGCTCTTGAACGGCCCTTCTCAAACTCTACTCAGTGGAGGCCAAAGGAAGCCAAGCCATTCATGGCAGTAGAATGTTCTGAATGGGTGGAACTGAGTTCCCTATGTTACCTATGATGGTGGAATATTTGCGAATATTCCAAAGTTGACGAAACACATTAGCAAGATCCACGTGAAAGTCAATGGGAATTGCCCCAGTGAAAAATGGGACAATGAGAAGAGGAAGGAACTAGGTCTGGCTTGGACCTTGGTTGAAAGCCTGAGACAGGAAGAGAAGCAGAAGCCCCTGAGAGCCGATGCTGACAGAACCTCCCACATTGAGCTACAGCCTATATGTTCCTATCACCTTCCTTCATCCGCACTGCAAATTTAGACTCATATCCTCATGTCACGAAGAAACTCGGGTCAGGTGCTGCACCACAAGGTCATAGTAAATGCAGGTGCTGAGATTCAAGCCTAGAGGATCATATCCACAGCCAGGGTCAAGGGGATGGTAACAGGTGGGTGCTGCACCTGCAGAAGGCAGAGCTCTCAACCCCTGCCTGGTAACTGGCCCAACCTAGAAAGGTGCATATTGGCTGTTGCAGGGGAGCCCAGCAGCCATGAGGTCAACAGTCCCACGAAGTGGCCATGGGACCTAGGCACCACCAGTAGGAGAGTCACACTTCCTCTAAATCAAAACTTCACAGTCCTGCCTGTAAACCAGCAGTTGGAAGAGCTCAAGTCTCTCTCTCTCTCTCTCTCTGCCTTTCAAATAAATAAGTAAATAAATAAATAAAAGTTTTAAGAATACGAGGAGTCCCTGGGAACCCATGATTTTGCTTGTACACCTGCAGGAATTGAAATGCTTCCACTGTGCTCTAGTGGCTTACATATTTGTGTCTCTAAAGTTCACACGTGGAAGCCCTAACCCATGTGGTAGTGCTAGGCAGTGAGACCTCTGGGGTGTGACTGGGTGATGAGGGTAGTTCCCTTAGCAGTGGAACTAGGAGTCCCTTAGAAAGGAGACCCTTCTCTCTTTCTACAATGGGAGAGGAATGGGAGTGTGTTATAGGAAGCCACTGCAACCTCAGTGAAGGACACTCTAATATCAGACTTCCAACCGCCGGAACCATAAGAGAGACATTCCTGTTGCCTGGAAGCCTCATAGGTTGTTGTGCAACCATCCTCCATCTCTGAGGGGAAACATTCTAAGACTCTTAGTGGAACACTGAAGCCACAAAAAGAGTACCAAGCCCTCAACTGTGACTTTTTTTCCCTATACATATACACCTATGACAAAGTCTAATTTATAAATTAGGAACAGAGATCAACAATAATAAAAATAATAACAATACAACAATCTTAAAGAATGACAGAGAGAGGGTAGACACAGAGAGATATTTTTCCTTGCACTGGTTCACTTTCCAAAGGGCTAACACAGCCAGAGCCAGGCCAGGCTGAAGCCAGGGGCCCTAGTCTCCATCTGAGTCTTTCACATGCGTGACTTGGAGCCAAGTACTGGAGCTATAACCTGCTGTTTCCTCAGGAGCAAGATTGAAAGAAAAGCAACACTCGGCTACGGAATGTGGGCATTCCAGGGGAGCCTGACTCACTTCACCACAAAGCCCACCCTTGGAACAATGCTAACAACATACTGTAATAAAAGGCATGTAAATGTGGCCTCTCTCTCCCTTCAAATATCTCTAATTATTCTCATCTTTCCTGTGATGATGTGCAGTGAGGATCTTGCACCTATATAAAGAAATGGAGTGACATGAATGGCTGACGTGAGCAGTGGGCATCATGATGCATCACTAGGCTTCTCCCTGAGGGCTAAAGTGAGCCCTGGAATTCTGCAATAGTTGATGTGCTAATGCAGCCGGCGATGGCTACAAGATGACTAATGGGAGGGTAACGCACACACTATCTACAAAGGGATGACACATGTCCAAAGCAGAATGGAGAAGGGGAGCACAGAATTTCATTACACCACTCAGAATTAGGAGCCATTTTTGCAGATTTATTTATTTTCATTGGAAAGTCAGATTTATAGAGGGGAGAGACAGAAAGATCTTCCATATGCTAGTTCACTCCCTAAACGACTGCAAAAGCTAGAGCCGAGCAGTTCTGAAGCCAGCAGTCAGGATCTTTTTCCACATCTCCCACATGGGTTTAGAGTCCCAAAGACTTGGGCCACCCTCCGCTGTTTTCCCAGTCCACAAGCAGGGAGCTAGATGGGAAGTGGAGCAACTGGGTTATGAACTGGTGCCCTATGGGATGCTGACACTTGCAAGTGGAGGACTAGCCAATTGAGCCATTGTGCTAACCCCTTAAACTGAACGCAATTTAAAACTTATGAATTGTTTCTTTCTGGAATCTTCCACTTACTATTGTCATACCCTAGTCAACTGTGGGTAACTGAAACCAGGGGAAGTATATTCTTCAGCAACACTAACTAGGACAACCCATAAATGTACAATTTCAAATTCAAGTTCAGACCCTTATACACATCAATTTGGGACAGAAACATCACAATGCCAATGCAGGCACAACGTGTTTTCACCTCTTTGAGTGTGCTGTCCTTGTGGAGCTATGGGCCCGGCAAGAAGACCTGTGCCTGCTGGTGACAAGGGAATGGCTGGTTGGCTTGCATAGGAAGGTGCGCACCATTCAGCGTACAGGCAATTCCCACCTGACCACAAGCAAGAGGAGGCTCAGAATTTCTCAATGATGGGTCACTGAGCTGAAGGAGACAGCTCTCAGCTTCACCACTCAGAATCTGACTGCTTTCACGTCCACACAATAGAATGGAACGCTATGCCAATTCATGGGACTATGTTGATGGGACAGTTCATGAGACCTATGCCAGTTCCACTCTGTTGTGAATTGCCATAAGGTCCTTATGGGAAAAGTTTATCAATCCCTACTCTAGAACACCAATCCAGAAATGCATGTCTTTTCAAATATGCTTCATATTTTTAGTGGCATTAGAGACATTTTTAATACAAAAACTGAGCAGAAGATACAGCTTCTTCTGGCTCCACCCAGTCATAGCTCCTTCTACTAGTAACATCTTGACATAGATCTATGCATTAATTATTAAAATGGCATTACTCCATTATCACACAAATTCAAAGTCTATAGTTAACAAAGTGGGGTTTTCTGTGCAGAAATAATCACCTAACTTAAAAATTCATCAGCATGTACCTTCATATTTATAATTGAATAGCAGGCAACGTAGGTAAGTGTTGGTTAGAAATAGCTAGGGTAACAAAGTGCTTCTTAAAAAGGACACCTCTTGCCCTTCAACTGATACTGGCTTTGCTCTTTCAATTCTTTAACTAAACATGCTTGAGCTTTCCTTTCAACTCAGTCTTGCAGAACGCAGACTTTCCTCCAGGGCTGCTAACAGGAACAGCTGTAATAGGCACCGTGCCAACCACACTCTTGTCTCTGCTTTTGTGTCACTAAGAACCTCTGGTAATCTTCCAGCTTGCTTCTGTCTCTACATTTCTTGGGAGCAGAAATCTAGACTATGGATGTCTATGGAAAGAACAGTAAAGGAGAGTAAGGCCCAGAGAAGGGAGGAGGGAGCTACTTAATCCAGATTTATCATCTCACCAAATAATACCAACATCCTCCAAATTGCCCACAACACAGACTGGGCATTGTCTTTGTGAACTGCTCTGCCAGATGCTGCTCTAGCCACATTCAGCCAATTCCACTTCCTAAATACATCTCCTATGTGTCCAATCCTCCTTAATGTTAGCAACTCTATGAGCTCATCTAAGCTACCTGCATTGTTCTTAATTTGTATCAGCTTCCCTATATGTTGCATTCCTTCCCCCAACTGGTTTTAAGTACAGTAACCTGAATATATACTTTCTTTCTTCAAAGATGTATATTTATATTTTTATTGGAAAGAAGAGAGATGGAGACAGAGGGAAAGATCTTACATCTGCTGGTTCACTGCCCAAATGATGGCAACAGCTAGAGCTGAGCTAATCCAAAGCCAGGAGCCAGGAGTTTCTTCTGGGTTTTTCACATGGGTTCAGGGTACCAAGGCTTTGGGTCATTCTTAACTGCTTTCCCAGGCTACGAGCAGGGAGCCTGAGGCTTGGAGCACCTAGGACACAAACCGGTGCCCATAAAGTATGCCAGTCTTGCAGGTAGAGAATTAGCCAGCTAAGCCATTGCATCGCCCCTGGATAGACTCTTAAAACCAATCTAGTCATGTCCTTTGCTTCTTAGACCCATTCCTGAGTCCCCTGTGCCCTGAGGCTAAAATAAAACAAATCTGCAACATGGTCAATGCTGTGACTCAGCTCCTGAGCCTTACTGTTCACCACCACTACTACACGAAGTCTGGCACACACAGTGGGTACTTGACATAGTCCTTGGAGTGACTCAAATTATCCAATGCTCCTCAGCATGACTCAGTCATTACATTGTGACCCTGAGGTCTTGGTCCAGATCTCTGTCCATAAAGATGTTGGCCTCAAGCGTTCATGGCTCTGGCTACAAAACAACCAAGGATCTTTGCTGATGTGCGTTCTGTGAGACAGCACTGATGGCTCCAGTGGATGCATCCCTGCCACCCACACGGGAGCCCTAGATTGGGTTGCTAATTGCCAGTTTGATCCTGGTGCAGCCTCAGTTGTTGTGGGCATTTGGGAAGCTTTTGGGAATTATAGCTAAGGGTCTTGGCATCGAGTCAAAGCAGAAGCATGTGACTAAGCCAGGACCCAGGCTGGAGCAAACTTCTGCTAGAAGAGCCTCCTGGCTGCTCCGTGGTTCAGGTCTCATTGTCCTTCGTAATGCAGGAGGAGGCACCAGCACCCTTCACAAGGATTCCCACATCAAGGATGTCCTGACTCTTGAATTCAGAGTTGATTGTTTGCATGTAACAGAGGACCCTTCTTCTGAACACAGGCAGGGAAATCACTCAACATTCTGAATTGTCATGAAACCTCCACTTACTAAACTTGCCACCCAGACCAATATATGCTGGAAAACCCAGACAGGACACAGAGAATATTCAAGAATTGGACAACACAACTCCTGCAGAAGGTAGAAGGTTATAGAAGCAGTGGTACTGTGGAGAGTTGTATTCCTGCTTGGCTGTCATACAGTTGGCACTGGCTGAGGGTGCTCTATTAAAAAGATGGGCTTTTAGAAAAAACAGAAGTGATTGTGGAAATACACAAATGGGGATCATGGTGCTGCTGGATCAGAGAGAGAGGGTCAGCACCTGTTGCTCTTGTGGAGTCATCACAGTGTGAGCCCATTTCAGTGACCTTTCATAATCACAAAGACATTTGTGTAGGACACAGCCCTCTCAAGCTGCTAGGATTGGGTAGGAAGACCAATACACCAATAACTTCCCACTAAGGGAAAGCTGGCACCAAAAGAGATACCCATTCTGATGATATCGGGTAATAAAACCTTTATTTTTAATAAAGAATTTCACTTATTTCACACTCAGGAAACCCTTTGTCCATGGAGCGGTGGGAAAGAATCAGTGGAAAGACAGTGGAAAGAATCAGTGGATTTCTTTTGTTACAGGAATATCAGAACCTCTATTCCAGCCTTCCTTGGTAACACCAGCAGATGGCATTTTGCTGCTTCACAGTTGATGACAAACTTTCTTCCCAAACTATTTCTTGGTATAGAGACAAGGGGGTTCCTTTCCTCATCCCCCACCCTGGCCAGTGGAAGGCAGAACAGATCTATGTTCCAATTGTCACAGTGGGGCTGTGGTGTGGTGTCATTCAGGGCATTTACAATGCTGTGTAAGACAATTCCTCATGGTGTTTTTGGCCCAGACACTTGTGCTGTGAAAGTGGGCCAAAGGGTTGGTGGCTGGGTATCTTCTTTGGCATGAGTTCTCTTTATCCTGGCCAGTTCCTCTAAATCCATCTAAAGAGCCGCAGTGGTCAGGCCTCTGCTTTCCCACTTTCAGCTTCTACATCAACAAGGCAGGCCTGAGCTCTGGGGCTATTTTTTAGGATCTGAGTATTGGTCTCTTCTAAGGGAGATAGAGCTACCATTTGAATCCCAGAGGGCGAATCCACTGATGCTAACACACTATGAGCTTCTTTTGATGGGAGGGAGCCACGAGTAAGGTGTCCCTGCCACTTCCTCACAAAATCTTTGTTCCAGTCACTCTTGAGGTCCGAAGGATGCTTTCACAGAGCAGTGTCTCTCATTCATGATGCCTTCATCCTGGCTGGTTCCATCTTCTTCCCTTTTTGTTTCCTTCACAGGAAAGTCTCCAGGAACAGCTCTGGGATGTGTCTGTACCTACCCATGTGAAGCTGAGAACCCCAGAGCCTGGGCACGCTGAGCACACACTTTCCCAGGTGATCCTGCCCATCTCCCAGCTCAGACGTTGGCAGAGGGTGACGCACGTAGGATAGGAAGACACAAGAGAAAGGGAGTTCTGACTGCAGTGAACAGGTACAGGCAAAGAATTCCTTCAGAGAGCTTCCCTACCTCAACCTCACCAATAGCATCAAGCAGGGCACTGAGCAGTAAGGAGTACACATAAACTAAAACCCATGGCTGGGCTTAGCCAGCATTCCCTATATGGGTGATCTTTTAATTTTAATGTATCACCTTATAGTCTGCTAGAGTAACAAGGAACCTGGGTGGCAGTGACACCCAGTGGAGAAATAGAAAGCAGGTGACATCCACAGAGGGAAGGATTAGTACACCCAGAGTCCTCTGCTAGGTCACAATTTTGGACATCCTCCTCCTGGGGTGAGGCCTTAGTGCTGTCCATGGTGCTAGCATCCCAGAGTGGGAAGAAAACCAAGCTAGGTAAGGTAGCTATGAGAGAGGACAGCCAATGCAGCTACCAGCACTAATTTTCTGTTTCAAAGCTTGAGTTTCTTGGTCCCGGCTTGATGGCGCAGTGGTTAAGGTCCTCGCCTTGCACGCCTGGGATCTCATATGGGCGTCGGTTCTAATCCCGGCAGCCCCACTTCCCATCCAGCTCCCTGCCTGAATATCTGCTTTTCCAATAAAAATTTAAAAAATAAGTCTTTGAACAAACAAACAAAAAAGCTTGAGTTTCTTGCTTTTGCCAAAGGACCCATTCCCTTTAATTCTCCTAGGAGAGAGCAAGGACAGAAAAAGTACCATTCTCAATATATAAAACCATTTCAGACTGTAACAGAAACCCAAAGGGGAACAGGAGCTTTGAAGCTTTGTTCATGCATGTCCTTTAAATGGGAATCCCTTGTTTCCAGCCACCCATCTACTTACCCATACCAAGTGATGGGCATAATACAGTGGACAAAAACACACAAATCTCTGCCCTTACACAGAACCTGTTGTCTAGTGGAGGAGACAAGCATTAACCAAACAATTGTGCAGGTCAATGTATAACTTCATTTCCAAAAGAGGAAGAGCTGGCTTCTCAGGCCTGGTGCTAAAAAGACACCTGAAGCTACAGCACACTTCCTGCCTGATCCATCTCAGTGGCCCCAGATGAGATTCCCAGAAGCACCACTTCAAGGCAGACTGCATATCTAGCCCAGTTGTGGTGGTGTTGGCTAGGCAGAGTCTCAGTGACTTCAGAGTGTGCCCTCAGACAGGGCAGCAGTGAGATGAGGGTGCCAGAACAGAACTGATTGCCTCCACTCACATATCTGCTGGCCCCCTCCACTTCTTCTTTCCAGAAACCAAGGCCCTAACACAAGCTCATCTTGTCCTGCAGAAGTGAGCACGTTCCCCAGAGCAGCCTCCTTCCATCCATACCCATACTCAGCATCCCTACCAGCTCCTTTTCTCTATCCAGGGTCACCAGAGGCAGCATGAGGGTCTTGAACATGCACTGCCACCACCTGCCCTCCTCTCTCTCCTGTTCATTTTCCACCAGGAATTGGTTATCTGGACTTAGCTTGCTTTACAGTGAAACAGTGGAAACAGAACTCACTCCAAAAGCCAAACAAGGCCTGTAATGAGATGACAAAGCAGCTTCCTGGTGATGGTGAGTCAAGAGCAGAAAAAAGAATTATGGCCCAGCAGGTTGAACTATCACTTTCCATACTGGCATCTTATGTGGCTGCCAATTTGAGTTTTCGTTGCTCTGTTTCTGAAGCTTCTCTACTAATGCAACTGGGAAGACAGCGGATTTCAGTTCCTGGCTCCTGGCTCTGTCCTGGTCCAGTCCTCTTTGGTGCAGCCATTTAGGGAGTGAACCAGAGGAAGGAAGACCATTCCTAGTCATAATTCACATGTATTTGCAATTCCTCATTTTTTCTTCCCTTTTTCTTTCCTCCTTTAATTTCTTCCATCCTTCCATCTTTACTCTCTCCCTTACCCCTCTTCCTCCCTCCTTCCTTTTTGTTTGCAGTAGTCCAAGGAAGTTCCTTACGCCAATGGCCAGGTCTAAGACACCCCCAGAAGCACTGACATGTAGATGTAGATGGCAGTAGCCCGCACACTTAAACTTTGTAAGCCATTGGCAGGGAGCTAGATTGGAAGCTGAGACAGGAGCCAGTACCTATATGGGATGCTGGTGTCACAGAAGGTGGCTTTACCTACTGTTCCAAGACACCAGCTCCCAGGAAAAAACCTTCCACGCTACCATAACTGGGTTCTTTGGAGCTGAACTTTAAAGAGGAACTGGCTGGCTCTCTTTTCCTGCAAATCTCCTGAAAGAGGACAGCCTGCAGAAATAGTTGGAGACAGCATGACTCTTAGACTACAACACAAGCAGGGTTGTGTTACTGAGGCACAAGTAAGGTTGCAGGCCTGTGGGCTGCCCTGTGTCCTTACTTAAAGGTGATCCATCATGCCAACACATTGCGACGTGGACACAGCTGATCCTCCAGCCTTGACAAAGACTCCTGTGGAACCTGGCAGCTGTTTGCACTGAAAATTGAGATATATGTGTCCTGTGTTATGTTACCTAGTGACGTTATGTCAGGGGCAGGAGCTACCCCAGATGATGCCACACCAGTGTTTCCCAACTTGCAATGGTCTATGATCTTCTTGGAGATGCCCTACTCAGTGTGAGATTGACTCTGGGACTCGGCTCCACCCCAGCCCCACCAAGCCCCAACCACCTGTCGTGAGGACTGACAGATGAAACCTACAAATAGGATAGGGAGGGCCGACAGGTGAGGGGAACTAGAATATTGTTTTAGATGTATTGGGTGTGAAGAGACAGTGAACACGTATGGACAAGCAGGACTCTGGTCTACAGGGGGAAATTTGCTCACAACTGGTTATTCCTGAGCTCCAGCCCACATATGGGAGAGAGAACCTCATATTCCTCCCACAATGGAAGCTGGCTGAGGCACCAGCTCTTCACATCCCAGAGAGCCACATCCCACAAAGGAGCATGTTACCATTCCCATCCCTCCCTTTTTTCCTGCCCATTTCCCCCTCTTCCTACCCACTTGCTCCATTCTCTGAGTGCTTCCACATACGCCTTCTACCTTTCTTCTGTGGTCACTGTTCTGACAAGGCTGCTGGACTTTTTCTTTATTTCATCCCAAACTGAACCACAGGTAATACCCCCCCTTCTCACTCCCACCTGCTCCACAGACCAGGTTTACAACTGAACATCAGGAAACCTAGATGGGTTAAATATGAAAACATATGATACAAACCGGCTGTGATATGAGATACAAAAATGGAAATCCACTGAAATGTCATCTGATCTGAGAACGGATGCAGGGGCCAGAAGTCAGCCTTTCTGGATCTCTACCAGGAAGCCTGCTCCAAGGAGCTGTTCTCTCAGTCTGTGCCTTAGTTCAGCTCCACAAACGTGTGGCTTATGATGAACAGTGCAGAGCTGAATGGGAAATGCGCCAGCTTTCTCATCGCTCTTGGCAGATTTTGTAATTAACTTGCTGCTACTGTCACTGCTTTGGAGTGAAGCCCTTCCTGTGCTATTTTTAGGGACTTATACTAGAAACCCACATGTCATCCAGCCAGTCCGTCCTCATGAGTGACTGAATGTGGGCACTACTGATCATACACAATGTGAGGTATCCACTGGGCTCTCTCCCCACTTCTTTCAGGCTCCTAGCCCCAATGTGTTCCTTCTACCTTCTTTACCCATGTATTTATACATCAGTTCCTGGCCTTAAGTAATACATGAATCAACAGCATGATTCTAAGGAATCAGCCTAGGGTAAGGGCTTACTAAATTGGAATAAGCCATGAGGCCTCAGAGCTCTGTGCAGAAGAGAACTGAGCAGCAAGCCACACCACTGAATTGTACACCAGGTCTCAGAGCAGACCAATGAGTTCTGCTGAATTCCCCAGTCCAACACTGTATCTGTGACCTTAGCCAATCAAATGGATGCCATAGGGGCAGGTTTGCAATGGGAATGAACTAGCATGAGAACATAGGAAAAATTTTCAGAATCTCTCACTACAAACTTCTCATTTTATAGATGATGCAATCCAGAAAGGTGAAATACCAGTCATTGAGGGGATGGAGGCTAACAAGGAGTTTAGATCGTCTAATACTCAGCGTATCACAGTTCAAGAACTATCATAACCACTGATACATACAGTTTACGTCTCAATGAGAAATGGATGCTTGGCCTCTTGGAGGAAACCCATCCATCCAGGACTCCGCCCAGGAGCCAGTTCGCTGACGGGGCTCTGAGATCAGAAGCTATAGGAGAGTCTGCAGTTGGCCAGGCCAGAGCCTGGCAGCACATGTTCCTCAGGTAACCGGCCACAATTCTGCTCTCTTCCTTCCAGTCATAAAATAAACCACCCGAGGCTTTTCTGGCTGGGACAGTGATTCGTTAGTAAACAAAAGACCCACAGATGAATCAAGTCGACATGAAATATGGTTCCCCAAGTGAATAAAAGCCCAAGGATGAGCACTGAATTATTCTTCTCCCTCATGGAAAGAGGAACTCAGGCCACCCACTTTCAAAAACATCCATCTTTTCTCTTTATGTGTCACCCTTTCTTCAAACCCTGGTTCATGCTGGGAAGGTTGCAAAGGTTAGTAATTAAAGATGAGTCAGTTTACAAAAAGATACAGCTTGTCCTTTCCTGTGGTGCCACAATGCTTAACAAAATATCATAATGACCGACTGCAACACTGCATACACACAATGTGCCGGTAATGAACTTTTTCCTAAGCCTTCTTCATTCATACACAAAATTGCATTTCACAGAATGCAAACTCTATTCCTTTATAAAATTTCAAGCTTTTCATGATGGGATTAAATTACTGCAAGGGGAGATAGGGGAAGGGCAGCATCTTCTGGGCTGTTGTAATCCACTGGTGCCACTGAGAGGCGGGGTAGCTGCCCAGCCTCCCGGGACTAGCAGTAACAGTCCTAAGTGGGCTTGAGTCTTCTCAGGAACTCCAGGAACTTCATTTACCTGTTTTGAAATTCAATTTTATTTCATTTATAATGGACTGATAATGGGTATAGATACCTATGGGGTACAGGGCCATGCTCTGCTGTCTATGTGGACATTAGGGAATCAAGCCAGTTAAACATATCATCTCAAATATTGATCATTTTTGCATGATCCATAATGTGTGATGGGTCGCTAGAACTTACTCCTACTTCCTAATTAAGGTTTTGTCCCCTTTGACCAAAGTCCTTCTCATTCACCCAGGGCCACCAGCATTCAACTATTTCTATGAATTCCATTATTTCAGATTTCACATATAAGTGAGCCTATCCACTCACCTTTATAATAATAAGCACTGTGTTTTTTATTCACTAGGCATTAAATCATATTATAAATCCTCTGTGCTCACCAATAGATGAGTTCCAAATAAACAAAAACATTATTGTTTTTCATTTATGGTTTTAGGCAAATAAGCATAGGACTAGAAATATTAATTTCCAGGATTAGCAACTGCCAAAAACACATTTCTGAGGACTATATTAGATGCTAATAATAGAACTACAGAGGATAACTGTAACTTTTCATTTATTTAAAAAATGTTATTTGAGAAGTGTGAGTATTTGATTGCTTGCCTCCAACAGCCACAAAAGGGTTCAGGCCAAGCTCTGGGCTTCAGAACACAACCCGAGTTTCCCATGAGAGTGGCTGGAATTCGGTCACTTGAACAATCAAGGGGTTGTCCTCAGAGCTACACCTGGGATGCTGAAGAAAGAACATTAGTAACCCAGAGTCAGGAACTGAATCTGGTAGCTGAAGGTGGGCCCTGCAGTGTGGGGCACAGTCGCCTTTACCAACAGGCCAAGCACTTGCTCCAAGAGGCTGATTTTAATGTACACATTAGTATATATTAAGTTTTAGCCCTTGCAATATGATCATACGTTAACAACTTCAAATACCAAAGCACAGAATTAATGGAGAGCAATATTAAAAAAAATTAATGGAAAACAATATTTAAACAATTCTTTTTAAGAGGCTTCTAGTTTCTTATAGGCATCTTTGACCAACAGTAACATGTTCTCCACTCGGGATGCACTATGAAGAACATCCAAGCCCTCCAGAAGCACATCCTGGTTTGGAATTAGTGTCAATTTCTTTCTGAATTGCAGGTGTTTTAAGGCTGTTCTGAGAAAGTTGTGGATGAGAGCACCCCACCACCACCACCCATTTCAAGCACCTTTTGCCCCTTTTCTTCCACCTCATTTGCCAGAATCTGAATGTTATTCTTTAGGCTCTGAATGATCCCAGTCATCAACTCTGCATTTCCTACTAGTTCTTCTATTCCTTCCTGCAGGAATGTCAGCTCATCTTCATTAACTTTGTCCTATTTGTGCTATTTCCATTTGCAGCAGATTTGGCACATTAGAGCTCTTGGCTTTTTGGAATGGGCTTTGAGAATTTCAGACAGTTGTAACAACCTTTTCTTCAGGTAGTTGAGATGATATTGAACTTGTTCTTTGTCTTTAATACTGTTAATGAAAATCACTGCGATTACTGATTGCGTCATGGTTTGTAATTGCTCTCCCGGGCTCCAGGAAAGAGGCTGCCAAGCTTTCTCTTGATAAAGCTTATTTTGCCTCATTTCAGATTTGTTTGCCCTCCAGAGGACAGGTGCTTTGTGTGATTTTTACTTTTTACTGTTTTTTTTTTTTAACCTCTTTCTGTTCTTTATCAACAGTTTTGCTTTTTGGACTTCTTTTTGCCTGTTGAGAGTTCTCCAAGCGCTTGATTCCTAGGCACCGTGATGTAAATAGTGGAACAGTCCTGCAGAAACCATGGCTCAGCGCCGACCCATGCCTCTTGGACCTGTCGCTCGCTCAATTCTATACATCCACTTTGTAACCCACTGCCACTGTACTTCTGTGTTCCCTCTGGGACAGAGATCAATGGCTTCCAAGTTTCCAAATCTGCTCATTGCATTCTGCCTTCTTTCAATGGTATCACATTGGATACCATTTGGTGCTCTTTTCTCTCTCAGCTTCCATGAAACCTTTGTATTTTTCCTGCTTCTTTTCTTTCTCTTCTTTCTTGGCCCCACCTGTTTATATTCTCCAATGTCCTCTTGATGGCTTTTCCCCTCCCTACTTTACTTCTTCCTGTAGTATCTCAGTTTCACATCCCCCGTGTGGGCTGCCCTGTGTTCTCCATCTGGTTTCCACATGGGTGGCAAGGACCTCAGCACTTGGATCATCTGCTGCTGCTTTCCCTAGCACGTTAGCAGAGAAGTGCATCAAAGTGGAGCAGCCTGGACTCGAACAAGTGCTCATATGGGATGCTGGCATTCCAGGTGGCAATTTAAGCTTCTGTGGTACAACCCTGACCCAGTCTGTCTGCTCCTGAGCTCTAACTCTGTGTGTGTGTGAATGTCTTTCCTGTATATTAGATCCCACAGACTCTAACTCATAATTCTCTCCCTATTAAGCCAACATGCACACGGTTGTCCAGATGATCAAGGTCTCGGTCATTTCTGTCCCCTTATTGCTCTCTTCATTCAGCCCTACAGTTATGTACCAGAAATGTTTCTGAAACCTAAATTGCTCTTTTTGAGAGACAAAATATTTATGCTTTTCCTCTCTATTGCAATGTCACAGTTGAGACCCAAATGCACTTTTTTACCAAGACTACTGCAATAGCTTTGAGGTTTTTTTTTTTTTGTGTGTGTGTGTGTGTGTGTGATAGAATATATGCAACATAAAATTCACCATCTCAGCCTTTTCTGAGCATGCAATTCAGTGGGTTTGGTATACTCACATTGTTGTACAAGCATCCCCACTCTGCAGTTCCACAATTTTTCTGTCTTCCCAAACTGAAACTCCATATTCATTAAGTAGTAACTCCTCATTCTGCCTCAGTCTCTGCTTCCCTCCAGCCCCTGGGAGTCACTATGCTACCTCTTTGAACTTGACTAACCTAGGCACCTCATGTTAATGAAGTCATGTAATTGTTTTTCTCTTTGTTTTTTTCTCAGTAGCTCTTATCTGCTTTCACAACTTCAGGGTTTTCTTTTCTAATCCTTTTTAAGAATGAATTTTATTTATTTGAAAGGTAGAAAGAGAGAGAGAGAGAGAGAGAGAGAGAGAGAGAGAGAGAGGAGAGCTCCCATCTTCCGGTTCACTTCCCAAATGTCCACAACAGCTAGGACTGGACCAAGCCAAAGTCAGGAGCTAGGAATTCAACCTGAGTTTTCCCATGTGGGTGGCAGGGACCCAACTACTTGAGCATCACCTGTTGCCTTCCATGGTGCATATTAGTAGGCGCTGGAACTCGGAGCACATGCAAGTACTCTGATATGGGCTGCTGACGTCCGAAGCAGTGTCTCTAACTACTATACAACCAACACCCGCCCCTTCCAATCCTTTTTGGTATGGTACCTTTCTAAAAGACAGAAGGGCCTAATTTTCCAACTTGACTATAACAGAAGGCCTATACTTCTTACCAAGGCAGACCAGACCTTTCAAAGTCTGGCCAATCTTACATTCCAACTTTACCTCTTACTGTTCCTTCAACAATACTCCAATCACACCATACTTCTGAAAAGTACTTCCATGCCTTTCTCAATGCCTTTGTACCTGCCACCTCCCTGCCTTGGAAGGCCATCTTTTCTCTATTCTCTCTGCTTCTGTCACCCAAAATCCTTGGTATTCACTCGGCAAACTCTACTTATATCCTTTATAGACTAGCTTCTGCATGCCTTGCCCTGTGCTGTCAGCCCTGGCCCCCCATGGTTGAACCCAACCCTCCCCCACCATCTAACCATAGTGCCTGCATGCCTTGACTTCATGCCCTTTTCACTATGTCTTACACTTTGCAATCAAAAGCTTTAAGAACCTTTTGTGTCACTCTTTCCTTTTGAGTTGGTGATTTCTGTAGTGGCCAGGAATGAGTCTTGTTTTCCTTGGCCCTCCTGTTGGCTCTCAGTACACATTTGTTCAATGAATAAATAAATTAAATATTCATCTATCTACACTGGATTAAAATTAACCCTCCTCTGTATAGACTAGGACATATTAGGTGGTTCCTAGAAGGCTTTTTGGGGACAGTGTTCCATACTATATTCTGGATACCTTGTTTTATATTGCAAAGAGACATTTTCTCCCAAATTAAAAGCTTCTGAAGTCTATTTGTGGTGTGTGGTGTATGCATCTGCATGTGTGTGTGTGTGTGTGTGTGTGTAATAACAGTTGTTATCACAACATCTGGTAAAGATGAGTAGCTCTTCAGGTGTCAAATATAATCAGGATAATTACTCAGAGCTGTCAGCTTCGTAGTCTGAAGCAATCAAACCTTTCTCCCAGGAGGATTCATCACCAGAATTCAAACCTGGAAGCCACTTGGGCTGAGAGTCTTCTTGATGAAAACTTGGGGTTGCTAGTCCCAAGAGTGAGGCCCAGAGAGCAATGTGACCTGCTGCATACAGCCAACAGCTTTATACCTAAATCCCCAGGCACAAGTATAAAGTGTGGTAACAGTATGTTATATCCTGCAGAAAATTATTACAGCAATCATTCCCTATATTTGTATTGCATGTTAGTCTTCAGGGCAACTTCATTTGCAATTTTTTATGAAAGCCTTGCAGCCACGTGAGTATAATTTCTGCACATAGATGAAGGTCTTGGTCTTCCCAAGGCCGTAAGGTGAATCCATCACCTTTATACTCCTTTCCAGGACTATCTGAAGTTATTGCCAGTAAGTGAGCTCTAGATTCAGAAGGAACTTTGGAGGCCAGCTAGTCCATTCATTCAACAAAGGCAAGGAATTTCCTTTATCAGTCCTTGGCCATTGTTGAATCTTTCTTATGTTGGATCTCCCTTCAATTACATACCATAAGTCTTTACCAACAATGACATCTGCCAAAAAAAAAAAAAAAAAAACCCACTAACTCTTCAATGAAAAGCATTCAAAATATATGTAGGCGGTCCCCCTTCTCCTGGCCTAAATGTGACCGTTTCCTTAAGCTGTGTCTCTTTTTTATATCAACAACAATAGGACAGATAATGATGTTCAACAGCTATTTGTTGAAGAGATAAGATGGTAAGTACTTTACAGAGATATTTTATTTAAGCCTCACCTTGCAATACTATTGAAAGAGTACACACTCTGTTATCCAGTTGTGATGTACGACACTCAGCTTTAGAGACTCAAGTGACTTGCTCACTGAGCTGGCCAATTGTGGAGCTGACTATTGGATCTAGCAACCTGAGTTCCTAACCCTCAGTCTAAACCATTACACTGTAGAGGCCAGCTTCGTGGTGCAACACACTGAGTGGCTGCTTGTGATGCCAGCGTCTTGTGTGGAGGACCATTAGAGTCCCCAGGTCTGTTTGCACTCCAGCTTCCTGGTAATGCACCTGCCAGCAGTAGATCATGACCCAAATGGGACACCTGGATGGAGCTCCTGCCTCCTGGCTTCAGCCTGGCCCAGCCTGGGCTGTTGTAAGCATTTGGGAACTAAACCAGTTGGAAGAATTCCCTCCCTCCATGTGTCTCTATGTCCATCTCTCACCCTCTCTTGTTCATTCTATCTTCCTGAGTGATAATTACTTATCGAATTAAAACAGCTCACAGTTACAAAAACATCACACTATTAGACCCTTTTCTGTTCTTTCTTCATCCTCTCTCCCCGCTTGCAGAACCAGAGGTTCCTGGATCCTGGCTTTGGATCGGCATAGCATCGGCTGTTGAGCTCACTTGGGGAGTGAATCATCGGATGAAGATCTTCCTCTCTGTCTCTCCTCCTCTTTGTATATCTGACTTTCCAATAAATAAATAAATCTTTAAAAACAAACAAACAAAACCCCTCGATTGGAGTGACCTCAAACTTGACTCTCGTGTGATATCAGCCAGGGCAGGATCAGAGGCAATTTGTCAGCTGCACTGACCAACACACATACCGGTGGATGCAGCTACCTGGTCATTTCTGTTCACAGCCCCATGTGTCAGGCAAACCAGCAGGTGCTGTGGCTTGGGCCAAGTTCTCAAGCACACCGGTTGGTGCCACAGCCTAGTTGGGATGACACCCAATAATCCCTACCAGGCCGATCCTGGGTAGGAGTCCTGGAGGACCTCTGTGGGTAAGGCCACTGTACCTGTGAGAGGTCAGCTGTGAATCTGATTGCTCTTCCTCTATATGTCAACTGATATTTTCATGTGCACACTTAAGGATCTTTTGCTTATGTTTGATTGAAGAGAGCTTGATGATCATGTGTCATGGTGAAGATCATTTTTGGTCAACTCTGTTGGGAGTTCTGTGCCCCTCCTAGATCTTGTTTCCCAATTCTTTCTCTAGATTAGAGAAGTTTTCCTTTTTTATTTCATTAAATATATTTGTAAAACCAGTTTCTCTTTCTGTACCTTCTGGGACTCCCATAATTCTTATATTTGGTCTGTTAATAGTGTCCTTTCACTCTTAAATAATTTTGCTAGTTTGACTCAGTTCCTCTTCCAACTCTTTTTTCTGCCACCAATTGTTTCACCATTGAGGAAAAAAAATATCTTCCAATTCTTAGATTCTTTCTTCTGTCTCATTCATTCTTTTACTGAGACTTTCCACTGAATTTTTAATTTGCTCCATTGTATCTTTCATTTCTAACAATTCTGCTTGACTTTGTTTCAGTGTTGCTATTTCCTGTGTGACATATTCCTTAAATTGCTGCATGTGCTTCTCATTGTTGATAAGAGGCTTTGTAGTAAGTTTTTAAAGTTCTTTATCTCCCATTTCCTCTACATATTTCTCAGTTAATTGTGAGGTTGGGAAAGGCCTTTGCTCCTTTGCAGGGGAGTCTTCAGAAATATTCATTGTGCCTTTGTCTCTTCTTTTATTCTTGGTCATTGTACTTTTGGTTAGCAGATTCTTCTCCTTAGGGCAGATTTCTAAGCTGTGTCACCCACAGGTCTACAGTTCAATTTTACTTACTGCATTTGGTGCCAGGTTCTTTGTTTGCAGTCACTTGTGCCACTCACTCCAGTGAGTTTCAGGCCAGGGTTCTTATGCTTGGCTTCCAGCAGACTCCCTCCGTAGCCCCAACCTCTGGTTCACCACTCTCCACTTCCTGTGATCCTATGCTGTGGCTGCACCATTGTCTGTACAACCTTTCTCCCACTTCTAGTTCAAGCAGTGCCCAGGAATAGGGAGACACCCCCCAGGGTGTCACAGTTACCAGACCAGCAGCATTGGTGCTCTAAAATTTGTGTTTTGTTAACTGCTTTATTTTTTTAATTTATTAATTTATTTTAAAGGTAGAGTTAAAGAGACAGGAATGGAGAGAATAAATGCTCTTCTACCTGCTGATTTCTTCTCCAGATGGCTGTAACAGTCAGGGATGGGAGTGAGCCTGGTAGGGAATTTGGGGGAACATTACTGCTAGGCTACAGCTCCTCATGGTGAGCAAGAGAACCCGGGAGTGGGAGCAGGCTAAGCTAAGCTTTGTTGCAGCACCTGTTGGCATATATGTGAGGCAGGTGTGAGAGCAGGCCAGACAGGGTCATTCCACATGGACACGAGTGAGAGCCAGCACAGGGTATGGGCCAGGCCAGGTTGGACCATAACACCCAATATTTCACATGAAGATTTGATGGGCCAGGCTGAACTAGGCTGGTGTATTGGGGAGCAAGAGCTGGGATTGGGGGCAAACTGAGCTGAGCCAGGTTTTAGAACTTGATGGTAAATGCTGAGACTGGTGGTGGGCCATCTCATATTGGGCCACAGTACTTGCTGGCACTATCAAGACCTGGTGCTGGCAGTGGGCTTGGTAGAGAAACTTTGGGGACACCCTTGCTGGGCCACTGCTTCTATTGGTGTGCATGAAAACTGGGACTGGGTGTGGACTGGTCTGGAAGGGCAAGGCTGGGGTGGGCCACTGTACCTCGTGGTGTGCTTGAGAGCCAGACTGGGTGCAGGCCAGCTGGGCTGGGATAGCCGAGAAGGCAAGTTCTCCCAGGTGCGAATCATGTCAGGCTGTATTGCAGTGCTCCATAGCAGGCACAACACTCCAGGGCTGGAAACATGCCTGGCAGGGGAACTGTGGATACTCCCCTGCTAGGCTGTACCTGTCACTGGTGAGCACAAGAACCAGGGCTAGGGTGGGCCAGGATGAGTAAGGTAGTGACACCTGTTATCACACATAAGGCTGGGTCTGGGGGTGGGTTGGGCTGAGCTATGCCACAGCATCCAAGGGTGTGTATGAGAGCCAATGGAATACAGGCTTGGCCAGTTTGCATATGTGTTGGTATTTGCTGCATCCTAGCCTGGTCCATCCTGCATCTCATCCGGCTCTTGTGCACACTCATGGGTACTGCATCTTAGCTAAACCTGGCCCACCCCCAGAATCAGCCTATACATATGGCAGTGGCTACTGCTGCTTTGACAAGCCTGGCCTTGGATTTTTGACAAGCCATCCCCAGATTTCATGATCACCAGTGGAAGCTACAGTTTTCCTGCCAGATGAGTTCTTAACTCTGGGTATTATGCCTGCCAAGGGGTTATGCAGTTCAACCTGACCGAACTTGTACCCAGTCCTGGCACTTGCCAATGGGTGCTGTAACCCAGCACTGCTGACCTGCATTCATTTCGGCTCTTGTGCATGCTAGTGGTTATGGCAGCATGGCCCAGCCTGGCCTGCCCCCAGTTCCAGCTTCATGCTCTCCAGTAGAGGCAGCAGCTGAACAAGGGAATCCCCAAAGTTGCCCTCCCAGGCCTGCTCCTATCCCTAGGTCTTGTGTGTGTGCCAGTGGGTGCTCTGTGACGGTCTGAGATAGCCCATCCTCATTCTTGGCATTCAAGAACAGGTGCTATAGCCTGGCTCAGCCCAGCTTGCACCCAGTCCTAGCTCTCACTGCTGGGTACAACAGCCTAGCCTAGTCTGGCCTACTCTCAGCCCTCACGTTACCTGGCAGGTGTGGCAGTCCAACCCCATTTGGCTTGTATTATGTCCTGGCTTTCACATGTGACAGTGTGTGTGTGTCTGTGTGTGTGTGTGGGGGGGGGGTAGGGACGGGACTGGGACCTATTCCAGTCTGGCCCACCTCCAAAACCAACCCACACATGAATTTATGGGTACTGCAGCCTTGCGTAGCCGTGTCTACCCACATCCCTGGTTCTCATACTCATTAAGTAGGTGCCTCAGTCTAGCAGGGGAGTTGCCAGAGTTCCCCTACTAGACCTGTTCCCAGCCCCAGACCTTGAATGTGCTGGCAGCTGCTTCAACACAGCCTGGCACAGCTCACCTGAAGCCTCAGCTCTGTTGGTGGGTGTTGCAAGCTAGCTCAGCTGGGTGCAGCCCATACCCTGTCCTGGCTCTTCTTTGTGTCAGCGGGTATTGAATCTGGCCAACCTGGCCTGTTGTCAGTCCCACCCCACACAAATGCTGATGAGTGCTGCAGCCCTATCTGGCCTGGCCCAGCCCAGCCCTGGCTATGCTATGTTCCCCAAAGGGAGCTTCGGCCTAGCAGGGGAGTTACCCAGGCCCCCTACCAGGTCTACTCCCAGACCCAGATCTCATGCATACCAGCACATACTGCAGCCCTTCTTGGCATGGTCTGCCCTCATTCCAAGCCTTTGCATGTGCCTGTGGGTGCTGCAGCCAGGCCCAGCCCAGCCCTCTCCTAGCCCTGGTTCCAATGAATGTAAGGTGATTTCTGTGGTCCAGCCTGACTTGATCTGTCACCACCCCGCGCCCCCAACTCTCAGTGCAAATCAACAGGTGTTGCAGTCCCACAGAGGTGAGCACACAAGTCCCTTACAGAATCCTCCCTAGATCCTGTTCTCTCACATTCTGCTGGGTACTATGGCCCAGCCTGACGTGGACCACCCTCCGCACCGACACTTGCAGCTGGGTATTGCACATCAGCCAGATAAGCATGTCCCCCTGGTCCCAGCTTTTGTGTGTGTCAGCACATGACAGTGATACCCAGTGCAAGTCTCCATGAGGCCATGTGTGTTGGCATGCCCCAAACATGCCCTCTGGCTCGCCTCACCCACCTCTAAACCACTCCACCTTAGCTCCCTCACCTACCTGCAAGTGCAGTGGCATGGTCCATGCGAGATTCCAGAAGACATTCCTTCCATGTCAAATAGCCCACAACTGTTCCCACTCCAAACACATCCCCTGACTCTCTTCCTTGGGCAAACTGCAGCACCCTGAAAAACAGCCCCTCCACCTGGGGGCTGGTGGCATGGCCCAGTCTGGAGTTCCCAACTTAACCACATATTTAGAAAAAAAATAAACAGGCAACTATGCTATCACACTGGTACAGTTAACACAGACTCGGCATTGACCAGGCCCAGAGTGCCAACCAGCCACTGGCTTCTCTAGCAATGTAACGCTTGCCTAGGAACAAGGCAACGTAGGCAGTCGCCTACAGCTGGGGATTTGTAAGAATTTTAAGTCAAGTTTCAGTAAGTTGATCAATATTTTTTTCCTTTTCAATCGTGTATGTCTTGTCTACACATATGTTCCTTCTGCATTTTTATATAACTGCATATTTATCAAAATTTTAACATCATCTCTACCACTTGAGCATGAGCTCTTAGAGGGACTCACTTCTGCTTTCTTTCCAACTGTGCACCTAACGCCTATCATAGCCTAGTATATACATACTCAATAGAAGTTTTTTTAAAAGGGATTATGTATTACTTTTTTTGAAGATTTATTTTATTTTTCATTGGAAAGTCAGATATACAGAGAGGAGGAGAGACAGAGAGGAGGATCTTCCATCCGTTGATTCACTCCTCAAGTAGTCACAATGGCCAGAGCTGAGCCAATCCAAAGCCAGGAGCCAGGAACTTCTGGATCTCCCATTGGGTGCAGGGTCCCAAGGCTTTGGGCCGTCCTTGACTGCTTCCCCAGCCCACAAGCAGGGAGCTGGAGGGGAAGCGGGGCCTCCTGGATTAGAATCAGTGCCCATG
The DNA here is from genome assembly GCF_017591425.1 of Ochotona curzoniae. Taxonomy (NCBI): domain Eukaryota; kingdom Metazoa; phylum Chordata; class Mammalia; order Lagomorpha; family Ochotonidae; genus Ochotona; species Ochotona curzoniae. The sequence goes on along the minus strand of NW_024467095.1, from coordinate 18,915,749 downwards.
TGGGATCTTGGCATGTGCAAGGTGAGGTCTTTAGCCACCAGGCTACTGCGCCGGGCCCCAGCATGACATATTATTAAAAATAAAACACATGGGCCATTATTTTTATTGTCACAATGTGTTAAAATGCTGCCTGTGACACTAGTAACCCATAGGGGCACCAATTCAAGTCTTGGCTGTTGTACTTCTGATACAGCTGCCTGTTAATGTGCCTGGGAACACAGCAAAATGGCCCATATGCCTGGGTCCCAGCCTCCTGTGTGGGAAACCAAGCAGTTTCACACTCTGATTCTGGCCCAGCCCTGTCTATCAAGCCATTTGGGGACAACTCTCTCTCTTTTTTTTTCTTTTGGTAACTCTGCCTTCCAAATAAAATAAATCTTTTTAATAAAAAAAAAAACAAAGAAAATACAGGCCTTCCTGAAACAAAATCAATAGAACTTGGCTATTGTGAATTTTTATAAAAGGATGCATTCTGTGAACACTGTTAAATTTTAGAATTTTGAATTCTAATGATTGCCAACTTCTGCAGTAGTCTCCAAATTAGCATAAAATCTAGAATTTTGAAAGAAGTTTTAGGGGTCACAGAGAGGAGAGGTCTAACTTGTTTGGTGTGGCACTGCCGGTACGCTCTTCTGACAATAAACTGTGCGACTTCTGCGTCTCTTCAAACTAACAGAACAATTTGAGAGCGCCCTCTATTGGTGCTGTCCTGTGGGCTGAAATGTCTTGACTTCAGGGTGAGCATTCTGGTATTTTGGCTCCCTTGCCAAGTCCGAGGACCAGGTTTGTTTATTTGTTGTTGTTGCTTTGCCATTACTAATTTGCAAGGTGAAAGTCATCACGTCCCATCCTTTGTTTTTCTCTAGGACAGATGAGGATTTCTGGGTTGTGTGAAATTCTGACCGAGTCCATTTCCGATAGATGCTAACCTCCACAGGACTCCTGCTACGTGTTTTCTCCATTCTTTAACCTTCCTGTGCATTCCAGAAAGTGGGGCGCATGTTGTGGTTCTCAAGATTCAGGTCCTGATCTCAGCTCGTGCCCCTCCTTATACCGAGCTGACCGATCCCCTTAACGCGGCCCATGTTCACCTGGAGGATTCCTCTTCCCTTTCCCATGTAGGGGGAAAAGACAAGGTGCAGCAGGTAGAGCCCCCAGCTGCAGCACCAGCATCCCACATGGGCTGCCCCACTTCCAAACCAGCTGCCTGCTAGAGTGCCAGAGAAAGTGGGGGTGGGGGGACAGTGGCCTACGTGTGTACACCCCTGAACTCACGTGGGAGATATGGAAGAAACTCCTGCCTCCTGATTTCAGCCTGGCCCATGAGGAATGAGTCAGCAGACAGAAGACCTCTCTCGTGCTCTCTCCTCTGTAATACGTAACTCTGCCTTTCAAGTATCTAAAACAACAACAAAAAACCCCATATTGTTACTACCCTCCATCAAATTTTTTTCACCTGCACCATCTCCAACTCTTAACTCTCCATCATTCTTCACTCCTCATTTTTTTTTTTTTTTTGCAATCGGCTTCCCGTGCCTCCACTAGGTTATAACCAATACCTTAAAGATCATTACTAAATCTTCCGTTAATAAAATTTAACAGCTCCCCTTTACCACCCAAAACTTGTATTTCCTCACCCATTTACACTAAGTGTCAGACCCTAAACTAAGACCTGGGTGTAGACTGCCATCCCCGTGGATTCACGGAGCACTGGTTCGAGGTCTCTCTTTGGATACCAGAGTTCCAGGCACCCAGGTCACTTAAGTCAAATACAACCCAAGCATGCGCTTTCATGTGCTTCAATCTCTTGATTATTTATGCCACATAATAAATGCAATTGTCTCGTAAGTCATTGTTATACTATACTGCTTAAGGAATAATGTCAAGAAAAATTCAATATGTATTCAGTATAGATTACAATATTTTTCCAAATATTTTATCCCTATGGGTTGAAACCACACATGTGGGGACCACAAATAGGGGCAAGCTATATAAGCAAAAAGAAAAGCCTCATATCGAAGGAGGCTAGAGTATGATAAAGGCATAAGTAAGATATAAAGGGACTTGGGCCCATCTGAATCGTCCTAGGAGTATGAGAGAAAGCTTTAAGGAGCGGAGTGACAGGGATCAGATGAATTGTTTGTACGTTCCAAAGAACAGAGAGGCACAGACAGACGGAGTAGGGAATATTCCTCTGTTATGGGACATGGCACTGGGCCCCACACGAGCGACCTTTATAAAGGTGCTGGGCTGGGGCGAGGGGATGTTAGGAACGCTTTAGCACGGAGGCGGCATGACCCTTCTTACGTGCAGTAAGCCACACAAGTGCTGACGTGTCTGTTGGTAACGATCACCCCAGCCCTTCCTTCCTTCTTTCTTCACTTTGTACGGCTTGCAGCAAGATGCCAGGTGAGACTGGAAAGGTGGCTGAGGAGCCCTAACCCCGCGGGTGGCGGCTGCAGCAGGTGGGTGGCAAACACGGGACTCTGGGAGTTACTTCTGCATCACGCACCTGCATTTCTGCCAAGCGAAATTCTATTCTCCCCGTCTTACACAGGTGACTCCCTCTGGCTTCTCTCCTCTGTACTACAGCTATATTTTCATTTATTTCCTGGACATTACACCCTAGAACCTCAAACCAAGAAATCCTAAAATAAGAATCATTTCTTTGAACTACAGTGGTTCCCTTTCATGAATCCAGATTTTTAAAAAATAATAAGAAAAGGTCCCGGTGCAGTAGCCTATTGCCTAAAGGCCTTGCCCGCCACACACTGGGATCCCATTTGGGGGATCCCAGATGCCCCACTTCCCATCCAGCTCCCTGCTTGTGGCCTGGGAAAGCAGTCGAGGATGGCTCAAGGCCTTGGGACCTGCACCTCTGTGGGAGACTCAGCAGAAGCTCCTGGCTCCTGGCTTTATATCAGCTGAGTTCCAGCCATTGTGGCCACTTGGGGGTTGAATCAGCAGATGGAAGATATTCTCTCTGCAAATGTGACTTAAATGTGACTTAAACATTTTAAAATCTTTTTTGAAAAAAGTTTTAAAAATTAATTAAACAAAAAGCAATAACAAAACAACAACAACACAATCGTGTAATACAAAACTATAGTCAAGTTCTTGGAGATCACATATTTTAACTTTATTCATTTTTAAGATTTATTCATTTTAAAGATTTATTTTTTTTTTTTGTTTGAAAGACAGGTTTACAGACAAGAGGGAAGAAAGAAAGAAAAAGAAAGAAAGAGAGGGGTAGTGAGACAGAGAGAGACCTTCCATGCACCGTTTCACTCTCCAAATGGCCCCAATGGTGAGAGCTGGGCTGGCCCAGAGTCAGGAACAGGAAGCTCTTCTGGGTCTCCCACAGGGGTGCAGCAGCTCAGATCCTTGGGCCATACTCTACTGCAACCAGGCACATTAGCAGGCAGCCGGGTAGGAAGTGGAGAAGCCTAGACTTGAACCAGCACCAAAGACAGAGGTTTAACCTACTATGCTATGGCTCCAATCCCTGAGGTGGGGTAAATTGCATATTTTAAAATATCTATACATGGGGGTGAGCATTATGATGTAACAAGTTAAGCCTTCGCTTGGGACTACCGCCTTCCATTACTGGAGTGACTTGGGTCAGGTCCCATCTCTGCTTCTGACGCAACTTCCTGTCAATACGCATTCTAGCAGACAGCAAATGACAGTTCAAGTACTCAGATCCCTGCTACCCAGATGGGAGACCCAGATGGAATTCCTAGTCCTGGCTTTGGCTTGGCTCAGCCCCGGCTGCTACAGGCATCTATGGGATGAACAGGCACAAAGATCCCTCTTGCTCTTTCTCTCCCCTCCTCCTTCCTCTCTGTAACAGGACTTTCAAAAGAAATGATAATTTTTAAAAATCACCTAGGAGAATTTAAGAGACTTGTGAAGCAGCTTTTCTTTCATTCTCTAAATTTGTCTGGAAACGTGCGAAAATTTTATGTCATTTATGAGCACTTTCTTGAAATGTTTTCCTTTTTTTTCCATTCCTGACCCTTTTATTAGTCAGAAACCATCGCCTAGACTATTCCTTTAGCTAGGTAAGGTTAGCTAAAGTTGGACTTTTTGCTATATCCTGGCCTTTTTTTCCAATGATTTAATAAAAACATGGATACAAGGCATAATTTGCAGTTTGGGAGTGACTTTTGATGTTCTTTCATTGACTTAAAGAACTCATCTAAAGGCAAGCCCTTCATGCCTTGCATAAAGCCCAATGCAGTCACATTTCTCCCCGGCTTAGAAATTGTTAGACATCATTGGAGGATGGGGTGGGGGGTGTTAGTGGCATAGTGCAGTGTGTAAACTTGCTATCCCAGATGGGTACTGGGTTCAAGTACCGGATACTCCAGTTCTGATTCAGCTTCCTGCTTGTGGCCTGGGAAAGCAGTCGAGGGTCCCTGCACTCACGTGGGAGACCCAGAAGAAGCTACTGGCTAAGCCCAGTGCGACGGCCTAGTGAATAAATCCTCAGCTTGCATGTGCCAGGACCTCATACAGGCACTGGTTGGTGTCCCGGCTGCTCTATTCCCCACCTAGCTCCGTGCCTGTGGCCTTGGAAAGCAGCAGAGGACGGCCCAAAGCCTTGAGACCCTGCACCCATGTGGCAGACCTGGAAGTTCCTGGCTTCATATTGGCTCAGCTCAGGCCATTGCAGCCACTTGGGGGCAGACAGAAGATCTTCCTGTTTCTCCTTCTCTCTGTAAACCTACCTTTCAATAAAAATAAATTAATCTTTTAAAAAAAGAAGAAAAAGAAGAAGCTCCTGGCATCAGACTTGTCCAGCTCTGGCTGGCAGTCATTTGGAGAATGAACCAGTGGATGGAATCACTCCCTCTCTGTGTCTTTGAGATAAATATATAAATCTTAAAAATATATATTATTGGTATAATTTCCAACAGCAGTTGTGCCCAATTCATCCTTCTGGGTTTTCTTCCATGTTTCCAACACAAACCCCTCTGTTCCTTCTGAACTAAAACACAGGCTCCAACAAGCCCCTCCACAGTCTCATTTCAGTCTCTTCAGAGTTTCTTCTCCGACCTCCTCCCTGCCCAGCCTCCAATCAAAGTCTCTGTTCATCCAAAGCTCTTTCTTCTTGAGCTATCTTGATGTGTTTTCCAATTGTCTGACTAAATTAAAGTCAAGTCTCCTAGTTCCATTGCGCCCTTCTTTGTATTTTCTCTTCAATGTAACTAACTGCCCTTTAAATATCTGAAGGCAATTACCTGTCCTTGTGCCTTATCTGTAAAATATCCCAAAGATGTTGGCTAACGTGTTTATCCAGTTGAACGCCAGCACAACTCACGCACGCAAAATAATCAAGCAACATCTAAAGAGCTTCCCACTCCAAGTTCAACTCTTCCTACAAGATGGTATCTCTTTACATCCTCCACTATTTGGCGAAAATAAGATGAGAGCTGATAAGGTCACCCTTAGAATAGAAAGGGAAGCCAATCAAAGTCATGAATATATGTGGTTCAGGATCAAGAATGGGTTCTAGCTCTGCTATTGACATGGTAACCCAAAACAAAATTTGGCATGTCTACATTTGCACATGAAAGAGTCTGTAAAAGCTGAAAGATTCATACTTATTACCAACCACATAAAAGCTGAAAATAAGCCACAGACTGCTGCGTTTCCTTAGATGTCCCTGAGTTATTTAAGTCCTGGAGGTTTAAAGGTACCTAGACAATAAACACATAAAATCCATTTGGCTATTCATTTCCTAACACATGCAACTGTAAGAATGTACCACGGAAAAAAGTTGTGATGACTGCACCAACACCTGCCCAGTACACTAGTTTTCCCTACTAGGTGCATCGAACGCAGAACACACTCTTTAGAAAGTTCCAGTCTTACTTGGAATTATGTTGAACATTTGGCTCCAATGTTTACCTCCCTTCCCAAATTGACTGGGTTCCATTACTGAAAATAATTATGCTGTTCTTAAGGCTTTAAAACAACTTAAAGCTTTTTCATAAACAATTCTAAGAATGCACTTCCAAATGGAATACTTCCTGTTAGGAAACTGCATGTGAAGGTCTACAGGCCGAGTCACAGCTAAATTAGCACTTTGTTAACCAGAAGATTACTAATTTTTGTTACTATATATATAAACATTTCATGCTAATGAGCTGCCTGCCATTGTTTCCCTGTTTGGACTATTCAGGCAAGGGTTCACTAACCACAGCTGATAAGGGATCAAACTCAACATTATGTTTAGGGTATATCAGCTTTCCAACTTGAAAAGTTTATGTATCTTAACAAATGCAACTCTTTAAATGCTGACATAAATTTGATTAAAAACTCAAATAGCATGTGCATTATATTCTACATCCAAGTTTAGGCAATCCTTCGGGTGAACACTAACTGAACTCGGCTCTTTATTGAGTTAATGCAGATAGTACAAAAATAATTCTTACCTATCCTCAAAGTATACTGAAGGGTAGGTTTATTTTTTCCTCTTCTGCAATTCCTAGAATTGTTCTAATTCAGCTAAGCCCAGAAAGTGATTCATGTTCATAACAAACAGCAAGGTAGGCAGCGCTCATTGGTCAGTGGCCAAAGAATGCTCCACGAACCTCTTTTCCAATTATGCATATTAGTTTAACCAGAACACAAACATAGGTAAGATGACAGATCAAACCTACCTATTTCTTTCATGTCTTCCTAAAAGTCCACTGAAGTAAAATATATATATATATATATATAAGCAGGACAAACCAAGAGGAGACAGCAGCAAATACATGTGGAGACCCTAGAATGCGCATGTGACTCACCTACCTCAGGTAGACAAACTTAGCTGATGTGACAAAATCCAACCTGAAGCCAACAGTGGGGATCGCTGAGACCTAATCCAGTTTACATCAGGAAATCCTCAAGGACATAGAAACTGGCAGTATCAGACATCCCCAGAGCAAAGGATAAAATGTGTGAGGTAAGGCTCAAAGACAACCAGGCTAGCTCTTTTAACAAGCTAGTTCGTAAAGACTCATGCCTCAACTCCACATGATAGTGTAACTCTACTTTTCAAACACGGGCAAATATTTAGAGGCTATTATCTCTAGATAGGAAAACACTAAAAACAGGAGGGTTCAATAGGATGTACATTATAAATGCAGTGAGCACCGACACAGCTCTGAAACAACTATTGGCTCTCACCCTGAAGGTCATCTCCTGTTAAGCTTATGGAAATCGACCAGCTAAGAGACAAGGCCACAACCAGACACAACAGATATTTCTCAGAAGAAAGATGACTCGGAATTTCCAATAAGGAGTTAAGATTTGAAAAGCACCACTCATGTTTTTAAAACTTCTCATCAATTTTGAGTCTTGTTCATGACTGATAACCAAGGATTACCAAGCAGCTGAGAATTCTGTAGTATGGAAGACAGAGATAAAAGGCAACAGATAAGATTAATTTCTAAAAAAGAGCGACAATGCAAGAAGAAATCTTCCCAGGGAGAGAAGCATATAATAGAGAATGGAGACATTTCAATCTTTGAATAGTCCAGAAATTTCAATCTTTGAAAAATGGGATTTTCAGAAATGGGGCACAGAAAAAATAAGGGCAAGAGAAATTCACTAATGAAATGAGTCTAGGACACACAGCAGACTTAAAAATCTGAGATGCCAGATTTACATAGGCTACTGTATGTCCACTGTGTTGAGCACAATGAATTAAAACAGCCCTCACCAATGACTTTCACTGTGAAATTTCAGAACACAGAAAACAAACTTGCCACAGGTATCCATAGAAGGACGAAAAAGAAACTACACACTAAAAACAAGAGTAGCTTGAATCGACACAGAAAGCAAATACTGTCTCCAAAATTCTGAAGGAAGAAAGTACCTACAACTTAGAATCACTAATTGAGATAGCAGACTATGTACCATACTCAGGCATGTAGATTTTCCACATACATCTTTTTCCCAGATTACTAAAGAATGCCATTGCAGCAAAATGGGATGAGAAAACTAGAAGCTCGAACTCTGTAAATCAAACAAATGTAGATATATAGAATGTATTGACTGCATATATGGGATCTGATTGTTGTGATCAGAGAGACACATCCTGAGAGCTACCAGTTACAAAACTCAAATTCCCACTGCAAGCACCCACAGCACACTTCAATCAGTTTGGTCCAGGTTCTTTATATTTATCTGATTTTGACCAAATCTAAGAAAGTTTGTTTCCCCCTTCATGTTCTGGTGAATTAATTTGAACCCTCCCGTCTTCTCCCCAAGTGTTGTGCTTTGCTGTGGAGGACTGCAAGGAAACTGCTGGGAGGGACGACTCAGAAAACAGTGCGCAGCAGCAGCCAAGGTGTTTCCTAGAATGTCTCATTCCTGTTCCAGCTTCCTTGGAAGGTAACAGGTGATGGATCCAGTACTTGGGTCCCTGCCACCAACACGGCGGACCTTGATTGACTCCTAAGCTCCTGGCTTTGGCCTGGTCCAGTCCTGGGAGGAGGAGGGATAGGGGATGAATCAGCAAATTGACAATAGTTGTCAGCCTGTCTTGCAAATAAAGTGCAAATAAGTGATTTTAAACAACAAAAACAAATAGCAAACTACTCTTCCAGATGCCCAGGGCTGGGTTCAAGTAACAGAACTGTCAAAAAACTCTTTAACTGCAAAGTCTCGTTTTCCAGAACCCAGGGACTATGTTTACTCATCCTTTCCTCAAAGTCTTTATCTAATAGTGACAATGCTGTCCTTTCAGGACACAGTTAAGTTTTGGTTTATCATTTAGCTTTCAAAAAATAAAACAATATTCTTTCAGAAACACATAAGCAGCAGCCAAAGTGAAAAGATTAACATAGAAATCAAGTTATTGGATCTAGCCTTGTGGCATGGCATGTTAAGCTGCTCCCGGTGACATTAGCATCTCATCTGGGCACGGGGCTGGCATCCCAGCTGGTCTACTTTTGGTCCAGCCCTCGGCTAACGCACCTGGGAAAGAATGAGAATGTGGTCCGAGTGCTTGGGCCCCTGCACCCATGTGGGAGACCTGGAAGAAGCTCCGGCCTCCTGGTCTTGGCCTGGCAACCCAAGCTGTTACAGTTGCAGGAATAAATCAGAGATGGAAGATTTCTCTCTCTGCCTTTCCCTCCCTCTTTGAAACTTGACCTTTCAAGTAAAACTTTTAAAAATGAATAAGGTAATTATATTTAAAAATATGAGTTATTGAAAAGGAAGTAGAATTGGAAAGAGGACTCTAGGGGACTTGAGATTCTGCTAGAACTATTCTTGATCTGGTAGCAGGCACATGGCTGATGATTGTTTAATTCTGTTCTTTAAATGACAGCCATGCTGGAGGATGGTGTGGTGGTGTGGCATGTTAAACCATAGCATATGATGCCAGCATCCCACTTCAGAGCACCAGTTCAAATCCTGACTGCTCTGCTTCCAATCCAGCTCCCAGCTAATGTGCCCTGCTAAACATGGGGGATTGCTCAAGTGCCTGAACCCCTGCCACACACACGGGAGACCAAGATGGATTCCTGGACTCTCCCTGTACCAGCCCAGCTGGTGTGGCCATTTGGAGAGTAAACCACTCTGCCTTTCTGGTAATTTCTTAAATGACACATGATTTTTTCTAAGTTCTTCTATATGTACGATTCATTAAATATGCACACAATTGTAGCACAGCCTTGTAAGTGGAATACCTATTTGTTTACAGAACAAGAAGTGTTTCTACTGATATATCCAACCTGGGGTTCTCCTAAACACCCAAAGGTTCAATTACAATCATTGCTTTCTGAAGAATATCTGTGGGTAGGGCCTGTCATTCTGCAGGATGATGTAAGGTTTAGGAGAGAGAAACAAAACTCAGAGAACAAAGGGAACCTGGTCGTCTCCTCTCCTAACGCAGTAAGAGATTGGTTAATTTTACAAAAAGAATTTACCATCCACCAGGCCCAAGTTTGCTCATGGTGATGCCTATTTGATACCTTGCTTAAGTTTCTCAAAAATGGTAATCCTTTTTAACAAATCGAATACAAAGTCAAGGTAAGGATAAGAAAATAAATGCAAAGCCATAGAATGCACTATTTATATCTATTTAATTCTTCTCACAGAGATCCCCTTAGCAGAGATGGCTAACCTAGGCCAGGACTGTGGCAGGGAACATTCAGTTTCCAGCCTCTATGGTTTCCATCAGTGGTGGGACCCACTGTCCGCAGTGAAGTGCTGCCAATCGTGCCCAGCTGCCAGGGGACTCAGCAATATCCACATCAGTGTTTGCCCTTGGAGCGCCCACAAGCTGGTGCTCCTACGCAGAAGGCTGCCTGTTACTCCCACCAGGTCCCCCGCAAGACAAGGAGCATCTCAGCATGTCAAACAACCCAAACACTCCTGGGCCCTCCAAGGCGTCTTAGTTGAGAAGGATTGTCCCTCGCAATAAAACCACAGAAAGAGGCATCCTCTGCAGGGAGCCACTGTAGAGAAATTCCCGGGGATGATCTAGGCTGCTCTTCAGAAACGCCTGTGACTGACAATAAATGGGGTTCCTAATTTCTTCTTCGAAATCACCTCCCCTACTACTACTAAGGAAACCATGGATGGCACCTGTCATGAAAAAGCTTCAAATTCACATGCAACAAAATGGAAAAGACAAAAACAAGAACCCAAGGGTCTTCATCAAGTTTTCTGTTTTATTTAAGATTTTAGTTTTTAATTCTGAAGAAAGAGGTACATGTCCTTGTTTTTAGTTTTAGCGTCAGGTTATAACCAGGTTTCTGTTTTCTCCTGTCTTTTCAATACTGCACAAACGTCCAGGAACTATAGGGGTAAGTAAAAGCTGCAGGCGAGGAGGTCAGAGATTTGCTCCTGCTGGTGAGGACGGCCCCAGGGTGCCCTCAAGGTAAGGTCAAAGAAAAAAGAGCCCGACAGAGGAGAAAGGCTGAGGAAATCACTTCTATTTCAGCTCTTACATCATGTATCGGTATTAAATTTGTGAATATCTTTTCTTTAAAACATACGAATTTGCTTGAACTCTAAAGCCAAAAAAATTTTTTTTCTCCTTAAAATCACTTCTCCCCTCTTCTTATAAACTCTTTATCAATAGGCCAGTAAGTTATTACTACAGATCAATTTGTCTTTCCATCAACTTCCAATAATTCTTTTGCTTAAACCACACAATCAAGTCCTCCCCCATTAACCCGCCAAAAGAGTTAAAAATTAAATTAAATTAAAAGCTTTTTCCTGCAATAGTGATAAGCTGAATACAAGATGGATGCCAGGACCACCACTTTCCCCCGTGCATTTAGCAATCTCGTTCCAATTAACCTGGTTTTCAAACTTCTGCAGTTGACAACGCATTTACGTGACCTTTCCTATAGATTAATCGTCATTTTCTGCTAAGCAGATTATGTCATTATTATGCGCAACAGACAAACAGTAATTTTCTAAGTATCGAGACTGCCCTTTGATTTCTTTTTTTTTTTCCTTTCCTTAAAAAGGCATTTTTTTTTAAAAGAAACATTCAACAGTGTCACTCTAATGCTGGATCAACAGAAACTTTCACAATTAAAAAAAAAAAGTGGTAATGACCCTGTGATCGCATCGCATCTGGGGGTAGGGAGAAAAAAATTTGATCAGGAACTGGATTCTTCAGAACGTAAGAGATGAGAAGGGAGCTGTGGGTAGGCTGAGAGACAGAAAACAGAGTGGGACAAATCCTGCATTTGCTAATGATTTCTCCTCTTTGCCTAGTGGCGGTCCAGTGTTGAACTCTGTAGTAAATCTGTGGGGGTTTTGCTGGGGGGTCTGAAGGCTGTCTGGAAGCCTGGGGGTGGGGAGTGGAAACTGGAAGGGTTTGAAGGAGGGTAGGGATTCCAACTGGCTCTGTGCAGAGGGATCTGTGTGCTGAAGGGGGCGCTGTGGTGCGTTTGTGATGGAGCAGCACTGGGGCCGTCCATCTCTGTGAGGGCCTGAAGGGATTTTAGCCAGTGTGGAGGATTGTCGTCTTGAAGAGAGTCTAAACTGTTTCCTGAAGATGCTGGAATACCTAAAGGAGAGAAAAGAAAACACGAAGAAAACAGGGTGAGTTTGTGCAGGAGGAGGAACGCCAAAAAAAAAAAAAAAAAAGTTTTAGACAACAAAAAGGTTTACTTTCTCCAGGAAGGAACCCAAAAAGAGATGACAACTTTAAACTCCTTCCATGGAAGATCTTTTAAACCTTGTTTCTTTTATCCTGCCCCGCAACGACCGCGATTTATTGTCACAGAAACCCTTGCCTCCACTTCAACTACAGACTTAGTCCCCCAATGTCATAGAGGTGGAGCTGCAAAAAAAAAAAAGAAAAAAAAAAATTGCCCGGAAGGTAGTGTTTCCCAAGCATACCTTTCCTTCTCTAACAGGGATACATCAACAAGATAGCCTTATAATAGAGAGCTTTATTTAAAAAAAAGAAAGAAAAAGAAAAAAAAAAGTGGAGTATATTCCTTTTAGGAGGCTAACTCAGATCCTTTTGTACTTTGAGGCCTACAAAACACACGCAGGCTGCCAGGTAACACCTACTTAGACCAAAAGAAGCAAACCGAAGCACTCCACGCCTCTGAACAGGACTAGGTTGACCGGTCCCCTGAGAATGAGACAAGCCACCCCAAGTTTGTGGCTTTGTGGAAAGAAACAGTTGTTGAAGAGTTCTTTTTTTTTTTTTTTTAAAGCCGTGCTAAGAACAAACTGATGGCAGTGAGTGCAGCTGAAGGGAGCGAGAGAGTTACCTGTGATGATGGCTGGGTCTGTCCAGCTGCCAGGGCTTTCCCAACTCAGGCTGTCGGTGGTGGCAGTGTTGGACGTTGGTGCACTGTGGTTGGCGTTGGAGGGGGAAGAAGAATTGGGCAGTCCACCAAAGTTGATGTTAATGTTGGGTAGAAGTGCCCTTAGCCCGTCCTGCCATTCCTTCATATTTAAACTCTCTACAGAACTGCTGTTGTCTGGGAGATTTACCAACAAAAAAATGAAACATAAAAAAAAAAAAAAATAAAAAGCTGACGTTAGAAACATGTGCTGTTCTTCAGTGGTTAAGCGGGAGAAGAATTACTCTTTTCTTTATTGAGCATTTATAACGGGTTGTCCTAGCAAGACAAACTTGATTAGGATTCTGCTCGTGAGCTCAGAGCCCCCCAAAGCTGAGTGAGGAAAAAACTGCTCTGGGGACAGAAGGGGGAGCCTCTTCCTCATTCCGTGTGCGCACGTCACTAATCCAGTTCAAAGACTCAACGCTCCAGAGCACAGTTTGATTGCTGCTACATTATGAAGTATCAATTAGCAAAGTTGTTTTTTTTTTTTTTTTTTGACCAGCAGAGCACTACGAAAAAGAGCAGGTATGCAAGTCCACTTCTGAACCCACGGAATAGAAGAAGAGTAATTTCCTGAACAATCACAAGCCAATAGGAAAAGCAAAAATTTTTCCTGATTATCAAATGATACAAATGGTTTTCAAAGGTGAACGGTGGTAATGAAAAGACTTTTGAGTCTGAAAAGAATACTTCCTGATTAGTCCAAAGAAACAGGGTCCAAGACAAGTCTTAGAATGTCTAACGCAGCCTCCCTACTGCTCTCCAGCAACCTGACGGATTATTAAGCATGCGAGTCCTGGGGTCCTACAGTTCTCCGGGTGTATTTATGAATAATACTGACTATGGTAAGACACCATCAGTGTACAGAGGCTGGACTGCCCCCCAAGGGTAAAGTCTAGCAACTACTTAGAATACTTGTGTTTCATTAATAATAACAACACCGGCGAAATTACCAATTGGAACTTCCGAGGGGGAAGGAAGGCATGGAAAACATTCCTGGCTCTGCAGAACTGATCAGCAGTCAGCATGAAGGAGGATGAGGAGGAGGATGAGGATGATAATGACATTCCACCAGGAACAGTTTGTGCAATTTGATGAATTCAGATTTTTCTTTATATAATTTTGCTTCGCATCAATCACTGCTCGATGCCACATCACATTATGTTTCAGCAAATGAGGGATTTTACCTCAACTGACCTTATTTGTAAAGAGATACAACCAAACCCCATGTGAATCATCTCTGAGGTTACTTAAAATGAAGAGAAAACACTCCACCGTACAAACAAAAGGCAATAATCCCCCAAAGCGCCTTTCAAGGTCCATGTCCTCGACCAAGCGTCCCCCTTTTGATAACCTGCCTATGGGGTCTCACTTGCAGTGTTGTGCAGTCTAGCGAGGCATCCTCCCTGGCACTGGATCCCCACAACAGCCCTGAGAGGTAGGCAGAGAATGATCTGTATTTAACACACAAAAAAACCCCTAATTAACCCAAGTTCACAGAACTTACTACTGAAAATATGAATCCTGCTTCTACCACGATTTTTTTCTTAATACCATGCTCCCTATGTTTATCTACTTGGTGTAACTAATAATTGAGGTTTTATTTGTTTGTTTGTTTGTTTAACAGGTCAACTATGTATGGGAAAACCTGCAGCCTATGAGATACAAAGAAACACAAAAGCGTCACATTATTTCCACTGGCTGTGGCTGGCAGGACAAACGGCCTGGCTGATGGAACAAAGCAGATGTTTTACAGACACCAGAGAGATTTCTAACAAAAAATACAATCATTAAACCCTCCCCTTGGCTCTGTATGAGCACAAGACATAAATAAGATCACAGTGATAAACTGAAGTCTTAGAATGTCCTCAATTACAGAAAAGTTTTTGGTCTGGGACAAATCCTATCTGTTAAAGCTGTCATATTATCAGGCTAGGTAATTTCAAACTGTTTATAATTAACCAACAGTCCAACTCCAAAGAAGAAAAATTTCAAAGAAAGGAAATGAAATCCTTTGGAAATTAAAAGACAGAAAGAGAGATGTACAACTACATGGAAAAATGTCTCAGGAAGATAAGTACGTGTGGGAAACGTGGTCACAGTCATTAAATAAACGGACACGGCACACGATGGGTTAAGCTGTTGCCCGTGACTCCCGCATCCCGTATGGAACATGGGTTCAAGTCCTGGCCGCTCTGTTTCTGATCCAGCTCACCTGTTAATGTGCCTGGGAAAGCAGTGGGAGACAGCCAAAGTACCTGCGCCCCTGCACCCACGTCAGCGATCTGGGTGGAGCTCTGTTCTTCAGCCAGGACCAACTCAGGCTACTGCGGCAATTTGGCAAGAGAACCAGCGAATGAAAGATTTCTTTCTCTTTCTCCCTATCTTTCTCTTTCTGTCTTTTAGACAAATAAAATAAACCAGGGAAGGAAGGAAGGAAGGAAGGCAGGCAGGCAGGCATTGACAAAGACTTGGATGAAGCTCCTGGCTTCAGCCTGGCCCAGTCCTGGCCACTGTGGCCATGTAGGGCATAAGCTAGCAGCCAGATCTGTCTCTCTCTCTCTTGATCCACAAGTCTTTCAAGTAAATAAATAAGAAAGAGTTGGGGGTGCGTAGGGTGGGTGAGGAAGAGGGGGAGAGAAAGGAAGGAAGGAGAAGGGCAGGGCAAGGAAGGGAAGGGGAGAGGACTATGCAGGGAGCAGTGCTGTGGTGCAGCACGTTAAACTGCCACTTGCACTGTCAGCATACCCAGTGACAGTGGTGGATTGAGTCCCAGCTACACCATATTCAAATCCACTTTCCTACTAATGCTGCTGGAAAACAGTGGAAACACGATCCGAGGTACTTGGGTCGTTGCATACATGTGGGAGACAGGATGGAATTCCTAACTCTTGGTTTGGGCTGTTGCCATTTGGGGGAGTAAACCAGTTGGTGAAGGGGTGTGTGTGTGTGTGTGTGAGAGAGAGAGAGAGGAAGATCTATGCAGATGATAAGCCTTTATTTAAGAGGAAAATACCATATAATTCATTAAAACATGTATCTTTCATATTTATACAACTTTTGTTTTACATTTGATGAGACAAGAAATTCAGAAATACCTAATGTTGCATTAATATTGTAAGACTTGCATTTATATGTTTATTGGAAAATTAGTATTCCAATATAGTCAAAAGACAATAATGGGGTTTATGGGAACTCTACTTCCCACTCAGTTTTGCTGTGAACTTAAAGCCACCCTACGTAACAAAGTCCAATTTTTATTTTTTAAAAGGACATTTGGATCATGTAGTGGACTAATAAAAATCAAGTAACACTTAAGTTAACAAAAAAAAAATTAGCAAGGGCACACCTGATAGAGAAACAATATAAAACTTAGATCCTACCAGGTATACTGATTATAAGATTCCCCGGGGGAAATTGGTTTGCTAGTTTGTAACTGAACAATCTTGACTGCCCCTCACTCTATAAACACATACCAAAAAGTCATGTCCTTAGACTTCTGTGGAGCCTACTGGCACAAGTGTTGATTTACAGTGAAGTCCCAAACGTTATATCGGAGTGGGCTGACATCTTTTGTTATTGAAATGGGACCACATTGCAAGTAGCTTAGAAGAAACTGTACCTTCACTTATCTCCTGCACAACTGCTATGCCAAATGTTGGCATAAAGAAAGACTAAAACAAAGGGCGGCAGCCTGAATTCTTAACTGGAGTAGAATAGCTTCTCACACTCAGTCTGGTCCAGCTCCATCTGAAGCTACCTTCTTTGTCCCACTGCATCTGACCCAATCTATTTTGGTTGAAGTGACTCAAACAATTCTCTTCCGTGAGATACTCACTGTAGGGCTTATCCAAAGCACTAATGACATTCTAGATTACATGTTCTATGGAGGGCTGTCAAAGCACTGCAGTACGTTTAGCAGCATCGGTAGCTGTTAGTAATTAGTTCTAAAGCTATACACCACCCCATTCCACCCCAACGGTGGTTACTATCAACAATGTCTTTAGACACTGGAAAAAGTCTCCTGGAAAAATCTCCAATGAGAATAGCTTTAGAGGTCTTAATTATCCCATTAGAACCTATATCTTCACGACTAACAGTATAAGGATGTTGCTTGCCCATTCAATTTGATGTAACTTCATGTCCCTTCATTGAAAGAATTGAGTATGTGCAAATTTGTAGGACTGAAGAAGGAAACATCTGGCTGAGAATTGCAGACAGGGTACGTAAGACTAGCACTGTAGCTGTGTAGTCTCAGTATTCTGGCACACCTATTTCATAAATAGCAATAGCACCTGCCTTACCCTTACAAGGGTAAAATAAAATAAAGCAATTTAAAGTACATTTATTATATGACAGCAATGAATGCTTATCCGGTGGTCAGTACTAATGATCTATAATGACTTTCCTAACAAACCAAGGCAGGGGATTTCTTATTTGCCTGGAACTGGCCCTATGCACAAGTCTCTTCTTAGGAACTCAGGAATAACATCATTCTCATAGAGGTACTGTGTAACCTACCTAATCAGTAAGTTCTCTCATCACCAAAATATGCAGACAAATAAGATACAGAATGGTACTTCACTTCCCATAAGAAAGACCTGAAAGATCAAACTAAGTATAATGAAAGATACATTACATTTTATATCTAAAATAATATTTATTTTTATTGTGTAAGAAATTAAGTATTAGGGAAGGATTTTCCTTTTAAATTATTGTTAAGATGCTTAAATGTTTTACGATGCTAAGACTAATTTTACTTTAGAACATATAAATATGTACAACACAACACTTTTCAGTTTGAGGGCAGGAGAGGGGAATAGGTAGTTTTTACAGCTTTATTTTTGAGCACAGAACCAAAAGAAATACAATTTACACAGTAGCTTTTAGATCATTTACACTGTGTAAGAAGTGTTAGTCTGCCTTCTAAATGCCTGACTCAGAAAACTTACTAAAGAAGATTCCAAGTCCGCTGGCTTGGCAGTAGCCCAACTCCCACCCAATCCATATCAGGTTAATCATCACAGGCTAAGCAAGTTGACAGATCCAATAAAACCAAAGCAACTGTTTACCGAGTGCTTTCAGTGTGCAATCACAAACACGCTGACATCACGACCTCTGTTCTCAAGAAGCTTAAAGTCTAGACAGTGAGAAAACAGAAAATATACCAAGAGCTCAACAACTGCAATCTACAAAAAGCCACATTAGAAATAGAGCTGGTATTGTGGTATAGTGAGTCAAGCCACTGCCTGTGCTGCTGGCACTGCATCTGGGCAACTGTTCATGTTCTGGCAGCTCCATTCAAGACCCAGCTCACTGCTAATGTGCCTGGGAAAGTAGAAGAGGATGGCCCAAGAGATTGGGCCCCTGTTACCAAGGACGATACCCAAAAGCAGCAACTCACTTCTGGCTCTAGACTGGCCCAGTTCTAGCCACTGCAGCCATTTGGGCAGTGAACCATCAGATGAAAGATCTCTCCAATCGCTAATTGTATCTTTCAAAAAAATAAGTAAATCTTTTAACAATAATAATTGTAGGGCCTGGCACGGTAGCCTAGTGGCTAAAGTCCTCGACTGGATGCCCAGGATCCCATATAGGCACCAGTTCATATTTCAGCTGCTCCACTTCTCTTCCAGCTCCCTGCTTGTGGCCTGGGAAAGCAGTGAAGATGGCCCAAAGCCTTGGGACCTTGGGAGACCTGGAAGAAACTCCTGGCTCCTGGCTTTGGAGTGGTTCAGCTCTGGTCTTTGTGGCTACCTGGAGAATGACTTAGCAGATGGAAGATCTTTCTCTCTGTCTCTCCTTCACTGTATAAACATGTCTTTCCAATAAAAAGAAATCTTTAGGAAAAAAAATAATCACTGTAACTTCTTAAAAAAAAAGAAAGAAAAAGCAATGGTCAGAGTTTGACATAATTAAGAAACACTACAAGATTTCAGTAGAATAAGAGGCCAGTGGAGAACATGCGGGAACATGCTGGTCAGCGCAAAAGAGCAGCATTCATAAGGTTGGTGTTTTAGCTACAAGGCCCTCGGGAACCTGGAAATCTAACAACAGGCTGAAACTATCCGACACTTCCTTTTTTTTTTTTTTTTTTTTTAACATTAAGTCGTCTAAATACTTACTAGGAGGTGTAGAGAAAGACATTATAA
Organism: Ochotona curzoniae; assembly: GCF_017591425.1. Lineage (NCBI taxonomy): Eukaryota > Metazoa > Chordata > Mammalia > Lagomorpha > Ochotonidae > Ochotona > Ochotona curzoniae. The sequence goes on along the minus strand of NW_024467095.1, from coordinate 18,896,767 downwards.
GTAACAACTACATTACAAGGTAAAATTAAGCTGTAATCTGGCAGCAGACTTTTTATAAAACATCCTAAATCGGGAAGAGCTTAGGCAGGTGAGCCCAGTCACCATTACAGCAGACAGAGGGCTTCTTTCTGTTCCTCACATGAACTGCACCATGTTAATGATTACAGGATGCAGAGGCAGCAGAATGCGGGCAAACCTGCTCCTTACAGTGGACGGACACCAGAAAAAAGCCATGGACTTGTTCCAGTTTACAGAACATCTTCACCTGAAACAATGGAGGGAGTTGAAGGGACTATGTGTCTACCCCACCTGGGCCTGAAAAGTGCATATTTTACAGAGGTTTTCAGAATTATGTATGTTTCCGAGAAAAATCTGTCATTATATAGATTTGTATTACAAATGAAAAATCAAGTGGCAAGACAAATAGAAGACAGGTGACATTTTAGGAAGGTGCAGATATGATGAGGATCACTGGGAAAATAGGGAAGAGACAAGGGCTGAGTTCAAAGGTTAGTGAGGAACAAAAGAACTAATCATAATGTTGGAGAAAGGAGTGTAGACCTAACAGTGAGGTCACAATAGAAACAAAACCCAAGTGTCAAACGAATATGACTAAATTCTTACAAAATGCAGATTTAACACAAAGCATACACATGCTTTGCAACATCAACTCTCTCAACCATCAATTTACTGAATGTTCACTTTGTATCACCTTCTTTGGAGTTTGACGCCATAATATTCTCAGCACCTCCTAACCACCAGGCTGTTAGCTTGTTGTCCGATTTCTTTAGAGGATCACCGGAGGTTATCCACACAGATCCAAGTCAGTGACCGTTCTTGATCGGTTTGTGCCAATGACATATATTTTTAACAGGGTACTATTTCTGTCTAGGCTTGCAGTCAGACCAAAGCAGTTTGCTATCCATGCAGCAGAACTTTTTCTTACAGTTATATGTCATCTGCAATTTCTACAATTTCTGATGCTCATTATTTTCCAAATATTGTGAAAGTTAGAGCAATGTTTTAAATAAGTAGCTTTTGCAAATACTAAAGTCTATTTAAAGCATCAAGCCCAGCTCGTTACTGCTTCCCATTACACAGTCCTTTTTACATAGTGAATAGCATTCCCATCCTTTCCCCCACCAGTGTACAATTATATCAAAGTCACAACACACCTGGATAAGTCTAAAAGTATCTATTCTGTTCTGAACCATGATTGTGATTGACAAATTCTTCCAGTTCCAGCTGCTCCATTTGTGATTCAGCTCATTGCAATACCTGGAAGAGTGGCAGTGGATGGCACAAGTGCTTGGGCCCCTGTACCCCCCAAGGGAGCCCCGGCTCCTGGATTCAAACCTGCCCAGCTCCAGCTGTTGTGGCTATTCAGGGAGTGAATCGGCAGATAGAAGATTCTCTCTTTTACCCCTCTGTAACTCTTGCAAATAAATAAAGTAAATTTTAATTAAAAAAAAAAAAAAGAGTGGCACAGCAGGTTAAATGATGGCCTGTGATGCTGGCATCCCATATGAGCAATGGTTCAAGTTCTTTCTCATACCAGTTATCCAAACTAAAATATATTTATTGTTTGTTTTGAAAACAGACTGGTTTTTAAAATGTGTTTTTCAAACAGGAATGTATACTTTACAATTTGGTTGTTCTTAGTATCTGAAATATGTACTTAAAAATAAAATACATATAACTAAATCAAGAAACCCAAACTGAAAAAAAAAAAAACTGTATGACATATGGTTCTAAATAGATGACATTCTAGAAAAGCAAAACTATGGAAATAACAAATAAGGCCAATGGTTCCCAAGTGGTTCGGGGGAAGGAGGAGGGAAAGGAGGAGTAAGCAGAATACAGAGGGTTTCTGAAGGACTGAAACTACTCCGAAGAGTAATGGTAGACACATGGAAAACAAGGGTGAACCCTGAAGCAACCTCTGGACAGTGGGTGACTGATTCATCTACTGTCCTCTGGTGGGGGACGTTGATTATGGACAAAGGTACGCATGTGGGGAGAGACAGGTTACGGGATAGCTCTGTACCTTCCACTCAATTTTACTGTGAACATAAAAATAGCTGTAACATAATTGTTCATTTTTAAAAAGGACTATTTCTGGGGTTGGTGAGATGGCTCTACTGTCTAATCCTCCACTTCTATAGCAACAGCATCCTGTATGAGCACCGGTTCAAGTCCTGGCTGTTCCACTTTCTACCCAGCTCCCTGCTTGTGGGCTGGAGAAGCAGTCGAGGATGGCCCAAAGCCTTGGGACCCTGAGCCCACATGGGAGACCTGGAAGAAGCTCCTGGCTCCTGGCTTCAGCTCAGTTCAGCTCTGGCCATAGTGGCCAGTTGGGGAGTGAATCAGTGGTTGGAAGATTTTTCTCTAACTTTCCTCTCTATGAATCTGCCTTTCCAAGAAAAATAAGTAAATCTTTAAAAAAAATTTTTTTAAACTAAATTTTAAGGATTGAATTTTAAGAACTGTGTTAAATGAACAATACTAAAGTCTTACAACACACAAAATCTATCAGGTCAACATTCAACAATGCAGCCGCTATTACTCAATCTATTCCAAAACCCAGATTATGCCTTCTGTTTCAATATGCCACTCTGATGTAACAGAGAGAAGTGAATCTGAACACCTTAAGCACTAAGCAAGTTTGGAAACGGAGTGAAAGATTCATAGAACTGCAAGTAGAGGGCCTGATGACCTAAGGAAAGACTTTAAATAAGCCCTCAGCAGCCTAATGGGGGAGAGGGTGCTCTTCTCTGAAAAGGGAAAATGCAGGCCTGTCAGGGATCCTGGGGGCCACCCTACAGATGTTTGACATTCAGATGTAGTGATGATCTCCCCCCACTAATTATAAGGTACACAGAGAAACTGTATCTTCTTTGCTGATAGAAAAAGAAACTGTATAGAGATGGGCGCATCAGTGATGAGATTTGTGGCAATCAAAAATGGAAATCGGAAAGCTTGTCATAAAACAAAAATTACAAGGCTTTGTGTATTGATCTGGGTATTACATAAAGCCTTTATTTTGGTAATATGCTTCATTCCAACTAAATAATCAACTGTCACTTCAAAACACAGGTGCAGTCTTAGGAGTTTATATCCTGCACCACTAACTAGGGATTAAAATCTTCATCTATGCTACACTTGTCAAGGGCAAAACATGGTTAGCTTAATTTGCAAACAGTAAGTTTATAAGTAAAAAGACACATACCTATTAGCAAATCTAACTCTAATTGGGTACCAGGGAGTAGGGCACAATGAAAGTTTACGAATATAAGTATTTTTAATAGAGAAAATTTAAGTGGGACAATGGCATGTAAGGCCATTCAGGGTTTCCTTTATGTATTTTTCGACACGCAACTTTCAGATGTAATTAAGGAAAAAATGAAGCGCCTCAGTGTCAGACTGTTTGCAAATGGCAACACCCAAGCATAGCAACAAAGTTTCAGATCATTATGTTCTACTCCACAGACACATTATTTTGGTTCACAAGACAGATAAAGTGTAAATGCTGACGCAATCCTTAGGGTACATCTGACAACTGAAAACAGAACTAAGGCACAAAGGTTGACTGCAGTCAGATTTCTTGAATTTTGTCTTGGAAATGGCAATGGTATTATCTTAAGTTTTTATGCAGCCTTCCCTATTTTACCATGCTCAAAAGTTAACAATCTCCACATTTTAAAAAAACCAAATTCCTCATCATTCTACAAGGTGACATGGTGTCATGGCGTAGCACAGGGCAATTTTCCTTAAAGAATAAAATCAAGACCATGTTATTAGTGTAGGTGTAATACATCTTACTGCCACTACCGTAAGATCTTTTCACATTGTAATATTAGAAGAGACCAAGCTAGAGGTCACATGTATTTGTCCTGAAGTGCTCTTTGATAATGTAGAGAAATCAAATCCTACCTTCTTTACCCTTTTAGTTCTGAATTTGGTAATTAGAAAATTACTGTTATTTCCCTTCTAAGGTTACTCCAAAGTCACAAGGCCATAGCAACACAAAGTTGATTTCATAACTTATAAGACCTATGATAACATTTGCCAGTTGATGTATATTATAAAGCCTTCAATTTATTGTTGGCATGAATACTTAAGAGTTGAAAAGTCTCTGACTTGAAAAAAATACTGTAAAAATTAAACTATAAGACATACAAGAAAGACAAGTAAGCTAAATCTTGCAAGCTTTTTTCTCCACTGATACATGTTACGAAAGCAATTTCAGGTGCTAACGGCTAAAGGCACTTAAAATCATTGTTAGTTGAATGTTATATTTAGTTTAGTAGTTAGCCTGGGATTATAAGGCAGATTGACAACATTACTATAAAAAAAACTTTTTAAAAGGAAATATCCTGCTATTATAATTGTGTCTTAATACATGTTTTCTTTATATCAATAAACAGAAAAAAAATCATAATTTCTAGGAGCCTGCTCTATTATTACCAATTAATTGGTCTTAAAAGGAGGATTACTAGGGCCTGCACAGTGGTACAGCAACTTAATTCTCCATCCTGTGGTGTCAGCATCCCGCACTGGTGCCAGTTCATCTCTCAGCTATTCCACTTCCTATTCCACTTTCTGCTTCTGGCCTGGGAAAACATCAGAGCATGGCCAAAGTCAGATCCTGTACCCAAGTAGGAGACTCAGAAGAAGCTCCTGACTCCCAGTTGCAGATCAGCTCAGTTTTGACCACTGCAGTCAGTTGGGGAGTGAACCAGCAGATGAAAGACCTCTGTCTCTCCACGGACCTTCACTCTGTAAAAATCTGGTTTTCAAATAAAAAGGATTACTACACAGTAATGAAGCTTTATGATTTCGATACAAATCTTTTCTTATGAGATGGATATGCTTGGTAGTTGGAGTGGAGGCTGATAGGAAAAGCCATGAAAGTATTTGTTCAGAAAAAAAAAAAAAAAAGACCAGAGTATGGTACATTTAAATAGCTTCTGCTTTCTAAGACAAATCAGGGGTGCAGTGGTGCAGCGATGACACTGCGTGGGGTACCCTGCATTCCACAGTAGGACATCTGGGTTCCTCAGGTTCTGCTTATACGCAAGCCTGGGAGGCAGCAGCGGAGGGGCAGGTCCAAAAGTCCATGCTGTCTGCAGGGGACAAGGTGGAGAGTGAACCTGTGGATGGAAGAGCTGTCTCTTCGCTTCTCAAACACATAGAAATATTTTTAGAAAATGTAAAAAGAGAAATAAAACCACAAAATTTATCCAGAACTGAAGAATTAATCAGAACACACTACAAATACGCAGTCACAGAAAAACTGCCTGCGACTTTTCTCCAGGAGGAGGATTAAAATCATTTCATATAAAACCCCAAACATAGATAGGCGTGCACAACACACATAAGCACACCTAGGTTTAGAGTTAACCTTTGCTCAGCAAAGTCTTACATGATGCTAATTATGTGTTCCAGAGACAGTAAGACATCACCACTCCAGAAGTATCCAGACTATTGTTTCAGATATTTCTAACTAATCAAGGAGGCCAACTTCTTTACGCTTGCCTAGAGCTCCTGCTTCTTCTTTGGATGGAACTATAAAAGCTGCCTCAGCCATAAGCTAAATTTGAAGTGCCACTACTGTATAGAAATATAAAATACTTGTATTTTAAAGTTTAACATTTGTCACTCAACCCAATGTGTAATATATGGAGTTGGGGCAGCTGTTACCACATGGCCCAGACAACTCTCACAGCTGCGGTGGACTATTCATTCTATTTTAACATTGAGATAATTAAGGAACAGTACTGGGCCAGTGAATTGTAATTTTAAAAGAATTCATTATATGCATTGTGAATCTTCTATATAAAAACAATCAGGTACTACAAGAACTTTATAAAATTACATAAGAAAAAAAATCTCTGAAGTATTGCTTTGTAACAGCGTAACAGTGGATGTGACGACCACCCAAGAGTAGAAACCACACTGTTCTAGGCACAGTCTGTCTCAGGGGCAGCCAGGAGCTTCCTAGGAATCTTAGAAGGCTCAGGGGCAGGTAAAGCCGGGTAGCCAGCGAAAGTGCTAGTTGCATAGGAGGCCTGGCCAAGAGGAACGTGGAACCTGGGTTCTCAGTTCAACTTGCCTCCAGGTGTATGCCCTCAAGGGTGTAAACTAGATTTCTGTGTAATTCAAACCCAGGATAGGCCCTTTAAGAGACCAAGACACAATAAATCCTTTACTTAATGAATCTTAAATTGGCCAAAGTAATTCATAGCTGTTGAGGAAACTGTAGGTTGGTCCGACCAGCAAGGCAGAGCAGCCAGATGAACACTTTACAGAAGCAACTCCCAAGGCAGCAAGGAAGCTCCAGGAGCTGCAGCTGCTTGGTCCATCAGCGCGCCTTCACACAGCGTTCTTAAGCAATGACCTGACTCCTGAGGCATTACTATTTTTTTTTTCCTTTCCATTGTTACTGTTAAATGCCTCAGCTAACTCATATGGAAACAGGCCAGTGAGCTATAAAAATATTCTGGTGTCATAGGCTGGCACTGAGACACAAGTGGACCAAGTCACCACCTGTGACACCAGCACCCTGTATCATGATGAGTACTTCAGGTCCAGCTCCCTGCAGGTGCACCTGGGAAAGCAGCAGACATTGGCTTGAACCCCTGGGTCCCTGTATCTATATAGGAGACGTGGATGGAATTCAAGACTCCTGTCTGTGATCCAGCTCACTTCCACTTGTTGCCATCTCTCGGGGAGTGAATCAGCAGACAGAAGATCTATCTGTTTTAAAGATTTATTTTATTTTTATTGGGAAGTCAGATACACAGAGGAGGAGAGACAGGGAGGAAGATCTTCCATCCGTTGATTCACTTCCCAAGTGGCTGCAATGGGCATAGCTACGCTGATTTGAAGCCAGGAGCCCAGAGCCTCTTCCGGTTTTCCCACATGGATGCTTTGGGCCGTCCTTGGCTGCTTTCCCAGGCCACAGCAGGGAGCAGGATGTGAAGCGGGGTTGCCAGCATTAGAACCGGCACCCATATGGAATCCCGGCGCGTGCAAGGCAAGGACTTTAGCTGCTAGGCTACCATGCCGGGTCCCATCCTTGTCACTCTCAAATAAATAGATCTTTTTAAAAATATTCATTTATTTTTATTAGGAAGTAAGATTTACAGAGAAAGACCTTTTATCCCATTTGTTCACTCCTCAAGCAGCCACAACAGCTGGAGCTCACTCAATCCAAAGCCAGGAGCCAGGAGCTACCTCCAGCTCCCTAAGCGGGTGCAGAGTCCAAGGCTTTGGGCCGTCCTCTACTGCTTTCCCAGGCCACAAGCAGGGAGCTGGATGGGAAGTGGAGCAGCCAGGATACAATCCAGTGTCCATACAGGATCCCAGCGCATGCAAGTGAGGACTTCAGCGACTCCACCAAGCCCTCTCTTACTCTCCAATAAATAAATCTTTTCAAATAAATCAATCTTTTTAGTGTCTGGAAACTAAAGCTGCGTCCAAATTTAGGAATTTGTTGTTAACTGGCTAAGGAGAAATGTGTTAGAAGTCTTCAAAATGTAACTAAAAAATGAGTATTGTGTAAATCTATGTATTTCAAAACTCCCCCAGCCAACACACACACCAAACACCTCACACATTTTCATTCCATTTTTCAGACTTCTTGAAGTACCTTCATTTATGTAACATTTTCATTTCTGCTTTACTAGATCTTCAGTTTTTTTTTCCTTAAAGGTTGCATTTTAATTACATGAAATATTAAGCAATGAGATTAATCACATAATTTCAAAATTTTATTCACTCACACAGCACATTCTCTTTGGGAGAATTATCAAAATATTTTTTGTGACCAATTATAACTTCTCTCTGCTTTTCATTAGCATATAGCTTTCCATTCTAATTTGCTGTATGGATAAAATGGAATAGCCTAATCAAATTATGTAAGGAGAAATATGTTTCCTTTGTACAGGTGGAATGTCCATATTAACAACAAAAACAAGTTTCTATTTTGTTTCTGACACTAGCTCACCTGCAACAAAGGCTCTGCGCCTGCCAGACTCACTCATTCCCATCCCTACCTTCTCCTTCAGCCTAAGTCATTCTCACGGAAGGTGATGCTCTCGCCAATGCCTTGTTCTTGCTGGGCTTGCTGACACCTGTCTCATCTTTGGCTGGCTTTACCGAGCTTTGCCACCAGTCAAGCATCCTCCCCTTTCATGCTTTTTCACAGCTCCTTTTTGGATCATTTCCAATCTGCAGGAAATCTAACCCAGAAGTCCCCAGGCAATATCATGCTTCTTACAACTCTCTCATGTATTCCTAACTCTCAAGGAAGTGGGCAGTGAGAAATGTTCACCAAAGCCAGTCTTCTTTCCAACCTCCAGACTGCACTGACTAAATCATCTCATCACTCCTTACTACCACCACTCAATATCACCTTGCTCTTTTCTCTCATCAAATCAAATCACTGAAATCTCTCCACACCAGTAACGGCACTATTTCACAGGCAACTGCCAAAATGAACTTACAAGACAAAGTATTTCAATGTTGTCTTTTTAAATGCTTTGTCTCCTTCTTCCCTTTCGAACAAAACTCCAAATATTTGCTTTCCCCATTCCTGTTACTTTGGGTTAAGCCACAGGATAATATAAAACCATCCATATCCAGTGGTTAAAAACTTGAAGCTCACTCATCTTCACATAACAAATTCTTTATTTCGAACATAATTCTAAGCTAATTCTCATGTGTTATTGTTTAATCTTATCAGGATCCCAATTCCATTCTTCCACTCTCATTCTCAACCAATAACGCATTCTAATATTAGTCCCTTCATCTAATTCTCATTTTCTAGAATCTTAGCTTCTCTTTCCCTGATCTTCTCATTGCTTGTTACAGCGCAGAGGAAGACATATCCCACCTCTCTAACGATACAAGTGTCTTGGCAGGGCCTCTGCATCTGCCACTGATTCAGCCTATCTCTTCTTCAGTCTCTAAATTGGCCCTCTATGCTTGGCCATTATATATTATCTATCTTCTTCATATTAAAGTGATGCTAAGATCTACCACCCAACTAGTTAGAAGTCAATGACTTGGCCAGGCAGAGTTGGTTAATTCCCCCCCAGAAGCATCAGGATCCCATGTGGGCGCCAGTTGACCTGGCTCGCCACTTCCCATTCAGCTCCCTGCTTGTGGTCTGAGGAAAGCAACGAAAGCTGGCACAAAGCCTTTGGCACCATGCACATGAGAAAGGTGGGGCTCCTGGTTTCTTGCTTCAGATTGGCTCAGTTTCGGCCATTGCAGCCATTTGGGGAATGAACCAGGGGATGGAGGATCTTTCTGTCTCTCCTTTTCTCTGTAAAATCTACCTTTCCAATAAACACAAAATAAATATTTTTTTAAAATTTCAGTAATTGCTGTATACATATGCCACATGAATCCTATAAATCTGGCTTCCAATCTATAGCCTTTTACAAAAAAAAAAAATCACATTTTTAAAGATCATCAACTTAGCCAAACCTAAAAGTTTTTCTTATTTATTAAGCTTTCTCATTTCCAGTTCTTAATTTCTGTTTCTATTCTAACAGTTATTAGTCTAATTCAGACCAATTTAATTGCACAGGCCAACAATGGCAGATTAAAACTGCTAACTGGTCCAAACTGCACTAACGTGTTACAGAATCACTCTTATTAAAATACTGCGATCATGTTACATCTCTGCCAAAGAGATCCATACTAAGATAACACCAGTTGAATTCTCAAGGCTTTAGGAACTCTTCTTTGTGCTTGCCTGCAGGACCTGTATACCTGGCCAAGTCTATCTGTAGGATACTGTCCCTCCCTCACAGACTATGTTCACTTCTGTCTCTGGTCCCAGATTGGTTCTGTCTCCTTCATTATACACAGTTTCCTTGTCTTCACCTAAACCTAAGCCATCTTCCAGAATTGAGAAGTCCTAGCAGGAGCAAGCATTGAGCTGCGTGGTTAAGATGCCAGCTGGCACACGCATGTAACCTATTAGAATACCTGGGTTCTGTACCCCGCCCTGATTCCTGTTCCGGCTCCAGACTCGAGGCGGCAGTGGTGACAATTCCTGTGATGGCTTCCTGCCATCCCTGTGGGAGACCTCAACTGCATCCCAGCTCTCCGCTCTGGCCTCTGTGGGCATCTCACTAGTAGTCAGTACCTGGGAGCTCATACATATACACATTCTCAGGTATACATACATATATATGTTTATACACATATGTGTGTTTTATTTATATACATTTAATTTTTTAAAAGATATTTTTTTAAGTTCCACACAACTTAAAGTCTGCACCTTTACTAGCTCACAGGCACTTTTTACACTTATTCCTATCTTTACGTTTGTATCAGTAGAGTATCTGATTTATTTTATTCACTGAACATTCCATGTGTGAGTGCCTGGATATATTGCTGTCACATGACAGACACTCATTCTGACAGAAACATCCAGCACAAAAGGAAAATGCCTCGCTTAAAACCAGCCAATCTGACCTCGGCCAATTTTGAAGAATAAAGACACATATATTGCTGTTTTGGATTATTGCTTTGTAAAGTAACTTAAAAGGAAAAAAAACACATTTTCAACTGTATGACACTAATCTATCAGTGATAATCAGACTGGGAAAATCCTATAGTTGAATAAGCACACACACAGACAAAAACATAAAATCTTACAACTCAACACAGGGTGAGTGTTTGCCAGCTGGCTTGAAAACATGCACAGCACAGTGATCTTGATTTTGAACATGTTGAATGTATTTGCGATTTGGCCCTTTCTTTTGATTTTCTGAGATAACGCCTGTGTGGAGATACCTCCCTATAGGCTTCTGTCACAGCAGAAGGAAGGAAACTCCGACTATAACCAAGGAAAAGGAGCCATGTTGCAGAAAAGCACACAGCCCAAATGCATCAAAGTTGTTTTCTTTAAAGGGGTCATTATATAGAAGGTCCTATCTAACGCCCAGGATGCTAATTAAGGAGTAAGAGACATAAGCATACACATTCATAAATTAGAATAAGGCGTATGTCTTTCCTGTTAAGGTTTTTGTACCTTACTCCAAATTATTAGGCATTTAACAGCTTAAGTGCAATATTCAATACTCCATTGTTGCCAGTAATAAAGCAGGTATTAAGTGATGAATAGTGAATAGGTTCTGGACTGCTAACACTGTTTAAAATGCATCAAGAACAAATCTGTCAGAAATGTGAAATAAGGCTGCCACTAGAGTATTATAGTTCATGATACAGTCCATATTTTATTCAGTCTTGTATCTCTAAAGATGTAATTCAGATCACCACACAGAACAAGTAATCAAATAATACTCTGCTGAAATAAGACAATATACAAAAGCACCACCGGGAAAAAAAAAACAAAATCCAACAGCAGAATGAAAGAGAAAGCAGCATTAATCAAAATATTTTATAATAGAGTCTTTAAGAAAAGTAAAGAGGCACTTGACATTCATCAGAGACCTGAAATCATTTGGTGCAGAACTCTTACAGTGGCACTAAAAACATTTCAAGACAGCATTTTGAAACTTTTTATTACTATTATTCAGGAGGTGGCCAACACATCTACTAACTGTGGGTCTTCTTGCCGGAGGAAAACACACCCACAGACCCCTAAGTTTGTATGTACTTCTATATAGTTAGGGACACCAGGTTAAAAATTCCCGTGTTAAGGAAACAACATGTCACTTTATAAAAGTTAAGGATGTAAGTGTACCTAATGGTTTTTTTCATACAAGATGGATCATGTGGGAATTGGTCAACACCAAACTTGGAGCAAATTTATCACAATTTAATCTTATCAGCATTTTGGTTTCAATTTAGCAGTGATGTGAAGTGATACTTCATCTATGTGATGTGTAATTTCTTCTATGCAAAATTAATCACCACTATGATTTTTTAAGACTGGAACTTAAAGAACGAGTAAAATGAGACATGTAAGCAAAAACACGAGGCTTACAAGGCATAGCAATTACAAAGTGTGTTAAAAGATCATTATTTGTCATTCTAGGTTAAAAAATGTGTTTTAAAGCTGAAACCTAATTGCTTCAAAGGACTGGTTTGATTTCCTGTGCTGTGCCTGGAAGCAAGCAGGTACAGAGATGGATTTTATCCAGGTCTCTGGCAGGACCAGGCAAATGACTTAACAGTTCTTCTACAAAAGCACGATCAAGAAAAAAACAGAGAAAGCTCCCAGGGAAGAAGAGGTACTTAACACATGTATCTCTCCAAAGAAAGAAGTGATGAGTAAGAGCTAGATATCTGCCACGGCTTTGTAAGAAGATCCAGATGATGGAAGGCTAATGATGAAGGCTGGAAAACACTAGGAGATGATAAGGATCATGATGGGAAGTCAGAGTTTGTGAACAAAGTGCAGGAGCCTAGGCCCACAGGAGACACAAATGAAGTACTGGCCACTTAGAACGAAAAATCAGAATCATAATTAACAGAAGCGCTGATTAAAGGCTGATGTTTAATACATTTACAATGCTTCACTGTATGTTTCAATTTCCTTATGTAAAAACACTTCTGAATAGAAAGTAAAGGCTCATAGTTATCCTGAATTTGACAACAATAACTCAAAAATAACGGGTTGTTTCTGCATCCAGTTAACCCAAACTAAGAACACCTATGAGAAGATTGCTTACCTCATCACACGTGGGGATAAAGCCATTTAATTTATTGTATATATAATATTTAATAAAAAACAAACTGATTTTACATATAAAATTCCAACTCAATATGACGTTAGTATTAGCTCCTTGGATATTTTATTAATTTAAACCTTAGCTTCATTTGGGTATTCACAAAAGCCTTTCATGTTGTATGTTTGTTTTTAATAAACTGAGGCAGACTTCATATCACAAATGCTTTTTTTCCCATACCTCAAGGGGAGGTCTGACTTGCCCTTTCTTCACAGATGCTTCATTTAGGAATTCATGTTTCCTGATTCAGCTTTTGCCAAGAGCTCAGAACTAAACTGAATTTCTTCATCAGTTTTAAAATTATTTCAAGAAAAAAATTTTTTAATCAAAAAAACATCACATTATTCTGGTCCAATAAAATACTCCATTGTCTACTATGATTATGTGTTACAATTTATGTGGCCTAATTTCGGAAGGCATCCAATCTGTTGTCTTTCACTTTACTCTCATCTGGTCAGGTGCTTAATCACACATTATTAAACAATGAAATTGTCAAACAGATACAACACAGAATTATTGTTTGTTCAGTAAAAAATGTGGAACTACGGTTACTTCTCACATACAATGTTTATCCCATATTCAAGTTTCTGATGAGTCAACTTATTAAGTTGAAATTCTGTTTGTGAGGCATTTCCTGGTATACTAGGCAGTGCATTCAAAAAGAGATTATATTGCATTTAGGCTACAATAATTATTATCTTTCAACCATCTATGTATAATTAACAAGCATTCAAAAAGAAAGTGCAAGTGTGCAAATGAGAACACAACCGTTTCTACACATGTAATGCATAATTGAAGGATATAAATCCAAACAACTAAGACAATTGCTGACAACATCCTTCTAAGAATTCACTGACACCACCAATTTTGATTTATATGTATTCTTTCTTCTCAAGTATTCAAAGAATGCAACAGACATTAGCTTCTTAATTTCCAAATTTTTCAGTAGATAAGAATATTACTTTTTTTTTTCACAAATCAGAAAACAAAGAACTACCACTACCTTTGTATTATTTTCAATAATAGAGCCAAAAGAAGAACAGCTCTAGCTAATCTCATCTGGGATCATAATTAGTACTACAAGTTTATTTCTTTGAGTTAAAAAGAGCATCACTCACGAAAAACAATGCCAAAATCATTATGCTAATAAGTAATGTTAAAGGCCTAATAAAATACTTTAGCAACTATGAGGTAACACACTAGTTGTAGGCATGAGGAACGTTTATATTGGCTCTTTTGGATGTATACATTAAATGCAAAATCAGAAAGGAATCATGCAAAAATCCGGTTGCCCATGCAAGCACCCCAGAGTCTAATCCTCTCCTCTCAGTTCTGTTGTCAGGCCACAGTAGTGTGGAGACTTGTAGGCTGCTGTCCTTGTTGTAATGAATGGGAAGAGGCTGACAGTGGCATGGTCGAAACCTTCACCTCTTCTTCCCCTGTGGAAAAGTCAGTCATGGTCTAGTTATGGGTGACTAGATTTGTTAACAGTCCCTTTTAAAATGATTTCAATATTTGGAATACTGATACACAGATAAAATACATGCATAATGCTTGGAATCTGGGTGTGAAACAAGACATGAATTTTAAAATATAAACGTAGCAAGTACCTAGCGTAAGTAATTACACTCCAAACACACCCACAATTTTGACACTATGTCAGAGCTTAAAAACAAATATAATAGATTTAAATTACAAATACACTTAAAAAATACCACGAAAGCAATTCTTTGCCAAGCCAATTGGATTCCTCATGGGTAGAGTATTTTGTGAAAAAATTATTCCATTTACAAAAGTGGAGAATTTTGATTTTTCAAAAAAAAATTATAAATCCATGTTTTAAAATAATAAATCACATATATTGGAAAAATAATATAAACATTAACTTTGTAAACTGACATAGAGCATCTGAAAATGCAACGTGTACTTTTGAAGTAGTTGGGAACTGACATAATTCAAATACAATGAGCCAATTAACTAAAAACAAGATGACTGCTTCTAGATCAGGAAACTATTCCTGAGTGAAATTAATACTCCTATTATAACTTCAAGTGACTTGTTTCACACATGACTCAAAATTCAATCAAGTCACCATTAAAATGGTTAATACAGAAACAAAAAAAGCAAGGAAAAATGCCTTTTCATATATAAAATTTGAATTAACATGAAAAAAATCCAATCCTTAAATAGTTTCTGAAGTATGAAATATCAATGCTTACAAAGTTACCGTTATTTGTTTCTCAAATAAATTTTAGCACACTGGAATAAAAGCATCTTGGCAGAGTTCTGCGTAAAGTAAATCTGCAAAATTACATTGGGAAAGATAGCACAACTGACACAATGCAGGAAAAGAGTCTTCGCATCCATTTCTTTCAGTAACTTGGTAAAGATTCTACGAAACCCATGTACATATCAAGTCTGCCCGTGTAGACTCAAGGTTCTTGATGAGACAACGATACTAATGAGGACTTCGCAAGAGGCTGATTTTCAGCAAGTCAATATACCTCATTCCGCTTTCTAACTGAAGGCCATATGTGTGAGCTGAGCCAATTTGTTCCATGAATAGATACTATTCGTAAAGAAACTTACCAGTATGTGAGAGCAAAAATCAATTACAGTGGGAAAAAAGCCAAGTTAAAGCACATGGCAGTGACTTCTATTTACGAAGATCACCAGCGTTGCAGTTTAAAACCATTTCCTTATTGAATTTCAAATTTTTTAACTGTAATCTGCTACTAATCAAATCTGTATCCTATAACATTATTTAAGCATTCTGGAATGCAGCTTAGCCATTCCTAAAATGATGGAACTGCACCAGATAGGTCACTTAAAACTAGGCATATAGTTCCAATAATACATTTTTTCCCCAAGAATATTTACTTCAAAAATCCTTCTAAAACTTGGCAAGTCAAAAAATGTTGCTAAAATTTTTTTTTTACCTAATTAAGTAATATATACTTTTAAATGTAAATGTTTTTAATTACCAAGGAAATGGACGCTGCATTTCTGCCAAACCTCTGGCAACTGTTTTTCCCATGATAGGTTTCAGATAAACCAGACCTTTAAAACTAAACGAAACAAACTAAAAGGAAAAATTTAGGGACAAATACGTAGATAGACATAGTATCTGTATGGTATGGAGATGGCTGCTACCTCTGATTTGTTCCTGCAGGTCAAGGATCCTATTTTCTGTACATATCTAAAGAATAAATGCACGTTCTTTTCCTAGTGTAGAATTAGCTGAAACTCCAAGCATATCTTAAAGTGCCAGGTTCCACTGAAGCACATATGGACGCTCTGTGACTGAAGCATTTAATGAACACCGAGCCTTGCGGTAAGACGTCATGAGAACCGCTGGAGGATCTAAACTGAACCCCTTTCAAGCCGAATTACAACTGCAAACAGGGGAGGCAGACAGTATCTAGGTATTAAGTTGCTTCAAAGCACACAGACTTAAGATCTATAGTTCTCCAGATTTTTACCTCTTGTTATTTCTAACAGTTATTGAAAATCTTAAACAACCTGCTATAATCATACAACTACTTTGCTCTAAGACTTGGTACATGATCAACTAAATATTCTAAGCCATGAGAGGATTTTGGTGTGTCTCTGTCAAACTTAAATATTTGGCGCATTAAAACTAAATTTTTCTATCCATTTAAGCTCTAAAAATATTCTAATAAGATTGACCACAAGTCACCACTTAAACACCAAATATGTATACATAGCCCAAAACTAAAAATCTGGAAATAACCAGTTCTCCCCACCCTCACCAAACACAATAATGCTTGCGAACCTGAAGTTGGTGACTTAATTTTTATCATCTCTGAAAAAACCTTCTTCTATATATTATAAAAGAAAAAAGTCTGAAAGATAGGACTATAATTAATGTCCTTCTACTATAAAATGCTGACTATAGATGAAGAGTTCAAATGACTAACATGAAGAAAACTATACTTACAAACCAGTGATTTTTCATTATTCTCATTGTATTTTCAAAATATCTACTGGCTTGAAACATTTAGATAAGAACTGCTTTTCAGTGCTATTGAGTAACATCTTGACTAAGTAACTGGAAGAACAGAAAATATATCTGAAGATGGTCTTAAGTGACATGAAAGTGAAGACAGCCAAGAGTTAAGAGTCCTGTGTCACATCACCACTGTCACCTCACTCACAGAACTGCTCTTCTTCTACAACTGAAGAAGCACCTCCTGTTTTGGAAGGTAACCCTCCTGCTTTTTAATATTAATGACATACTAGTTCCTGCCTCTACACCTTTATTCAAGAGTTTCCATCAACATAAAAGGTCTTTTCCCTGGCTGCTAACCAAAAGCAAAGATACCATAAGAGAGATCGATTTTTATTCCAAAGAAATTCTGCCTCCCCTAACGCTGTAGGCTGCATGAATGTCTCTGACTGCAGCACCGTATGTACAGTTACCAAATTTACATGATTTTACCTCTTGAACTATACTGTAAAGAACCTGTGAATAGTACACACACATTGGATCTCTTTTCTAGTACCTACACTGTCCCGTTCATGGATGGGAAAACATGCACCAAATATTCCTTGTAATTGCTGCAACATCTTATTTTTAAATGTTTAAAATATTAAGGGGAACTTTAACTTTGAATGTTATAATTAATTATGAGATATTCTACCAATCAAAACACTATACTCTGAATGATCAAACCAAAGAGAGAAGGCAGGGTTGGATTCTAACACGCTATGCTTAGTGAAAGAAAGAAGGGGAGAAAAAAAAAAACCACCAGGAACTGAACATCTATTGTGTTTCATAAGTGAATATGAAGAAGAAAGAGAACTCAAAAATTCAATTCTGGATTATGTATGAATTACCACAGTTCAGTGAACAAATATGAACCCCACTGATTTGCAATTCACTCCATTAGGTGCTTTAAAGCTTTTGCAAATTAACTTCCTGTATCAAGGGTAACTTTACAGTATGAGTGCTCACAAATTAAACTCTTAACCCAACTGTTTGTCTACAATATAAATTGCTCTTGGTCCCCAAGAACAATAAAGCCTAGGAATTAGCATGGATCTCTACAGATTTCATCTATCATGTGGGAAAAAAAAAAATGAATGCAATAATGGTAACAGCACACTATTCCAATTTTAACATTGTGCTGTGCCAGGTCAAGCTTAAGCCTAAGACAAGGACAGAAACTATCTACACACATTACGCCAGAGAGAGGGACTAGCCTATTGTACCTAAAAGAATGAGAAGACTACATCATCTCCGAGGACCAAATTAAACAAGAATATCCTTAATATAATGATTCCCTGACACAGAAGACACTTACTATAAAAATTACTACATGGAATTTTAAACCCCAAAGTTCTGAAACCATCAAGGGTAGCAGTGCAAAATGAGAAGCATTCTGGCATCATATCTTTATTACCTAGTATACATCTAATATCTTCCCCTACAAATAAAAATATGGCAAGCCAAAAAGGAAAATATCTCTCCCTAAACAATTTATGCTTCACAGAAACTATGTGTCTGTGACATATGATATGTTTCTGAAATATTACTAATTTTCAAATGGAGCATTTTACAAAGATAGTAGTTTTGAAGTGTGTATGTATTCAGTCAAAATAATTACCAAAAGCAGAGTGGCTTTATTCCTTATGCTCTCAGAGTTAGTCATTAAATTTTTTAAATCACTTTACACCTAGAAATGTAAAACTTAGATTTTTTTTCACCATGATGTTAGACTTCATAGTACAATAATCTATAGCCCCTTTTCTTCTTCTTTCTACATTTAGATATCACATAAAAGTTTAGTAACTATCCTTTTCAGTAAAATGATTCCAAACAATACTAGGTATAATACTCCACCATCCTCATAAAGCTCAATATTACAAGGCATCCATCCAATCAAAAACTTAAGAAAACTCCCTTTAAAATCATAATAAAGACTGTTTTCACAGAAATTTTCAAGTATAACATTAAGCACTTTCAGTTATTTTGCAGTTCCCTCCCTGCCCACCCAGTAGGCTGAAGTTATGAGTTATTCACGAATTCTCGAAGGCTTTAAATGAACCTACCTGCTACAGGGATCCCTCCCAGACCTGTGTTGTGCTGTGGCGGGAGATTCAAGTCCAAGAAATTACTATTTGAGGTGGGATTTGCTGTGTGGTTCAAGTGCATGATGCTATTGCGTGGAAAGGCCATCCAAGGATAACGGGCTGCCTGGCCTGGAAAACTGAACGAATTATAAACCGCTCGGTGCTGCTGAAATTGAGGGAACCTCTGTGGCAAGACCGAAAAGGTACTACTGAGAGAGTTGGCGTTTGCAGGCGCAGCAGGGTGCAGAAATCCAGAGCCTGGGCCTTTGGCGGTTGTAGTGTGTGAAGAGGAGTTCTGAAGAGATGTGGGCGAAAGGGAAGGTTGGTCTTGGACGGACAGTTCCTTCTCAATCAGGTCTGCTAAGGCTTTTCGAGTGACGTCAAAGGGGTCAAACCCCAAGTCATCCTCTGGTTGTTTAGAAGAACCAAAGCCAAATGCTGCTTGCCAGTCTGTAGAGGATGATACTGGTATTGTTTCTGTCAGGAAGAAAAACAGCGTAGATAGAAGCTCATTCTTACGTCACACAATAAGCATAGGCAAACTCAGTACGATCTCTTAGCATGTCAAAATCATACAATCATAGAAGACCTCGTAAATGTTAGTTCTAGTAGCAACTTTTTACGTAACTAATTTCAGGGGTGAGCAACATGGCATAGCAGGAGAAGCCTCCAGATACAGTGTCTGTATCCCATGTGCGTGCCAGCTCAAGGCATGGCTGCCGCACTTCCAATCCAGTTCTCTGGTTACGGCCTGGGAAAGCAAAGCAGGATGGCCCAAACACCTTGGGCCACTGCATCCATATGAGACCCATGTGAAGTGCTGGCCCAGCTCTAGCCATTGCATCCTATGGGGAGTGACCCCGTGGATGAATGCTCTCTCCCTCTCTCTGTGTAACTCTTTCAAAGAAGTCTTCTTTAAAATAAGTTTTTTTTTTAAGGTAGTTAGCATTGGCAAAGTAAAGGTAATTTTGAACACAATCTTTACAAACTATTAAGAAAATGTAATCTAATTAAAAAGTACTACAGTAAATTCTTAGAATTGTTGGTCTGCAGTATAGGTGCTGTTCTTGATATCACTTTTATATCACTTTTCACATTAATAACTTATAATGAGCAAACAGGAAATAGCACAAAAAATGTCAAAAATAACTTCTCCTGTTAACATAACTTAACTCTTTCTGTTGAATCTCAAATTCAACTATAGAAGCACAATTCTAATTAAAAAAAATGCAAGACTTCAATAATTCCCAGAAGGACAAGCTTTTCAGTATTGGGAAAAGGATATAATCGTACAGGAAAAACTTCAGGGTCATGCAAAAATTTATATGGCTTTCTAAATTCATACAATTTAGATGCTTATGTTTAACAAGAGGGAGTAGATAAAGTATGAAAAGACATCCAAGCCCACGAGTTTGACATCGGTCTATTAATGACACGCTCAGCGCCTGGTTACCAGCAGCTATGCTACAGCTATGTACCTGATGTGAAGAGACTCTGTGGTTCTGGTGCTGTCGGCCAGTCACTGGACGTCTGTGGGGAGCTGGGGAAAGGAGGAAGCCCACTTGGAATAGGGTTGGGATGGCGAAAATTGTCTGAAAATAATGACTGTGACTCTGTTACTGCCCCTTCAAAAGGGGAACGTGCACTGTGATTTGATGAGCTGATGGGGATGACTGGATTAGATTTGGATAAACCAGGTGGTGGTGAAGGTGTGTCACTGTTAGATATCTAAATAAAAAAGGAAAAGGAAGGAATCAGCATAAATGTATACATTTTAATAGCCTATAATCAAGATCTATAATTAATACTCCAGAAAAGTCATCTTCACAGCACTTGAAAACTTTCTCATGAACACATGAAGCTAGGTCAACAACTAACTTGATATGTATTCTTCTCAAAAACTGATCTGTCTGAAAACACTAGTCTCCTTTCATTTATCTTACCCAGTCTCTCAATTTACAAGAATATTTCTCAGTCTTTGAGAGTTTACTTCAGTATTTTGCTCAAGAGTAACAACCTTCAAGTGCCTAAATTATGAGAAATAATCAAGAATGCGGATAGAAAGTACATTAATTCCAAAACCTAAATCCTTTTGCAAACTAGCCAATTTCAATTTTTTTTTTAGTTTTCAATAACCATGAACATTAAAATGTAATCTTATGCCTCTTTATGATTCTTATGTAATTCAGATAACATCCAAATATTGAATGATATTGCTATAATACTACTCCTTCTTCCAGCTGCTTATAAATGAGCAAGGGACCTAAGTATTTACATCTTAAAAAATAACTGCTAATGAGACCAGGGGTACAGGGCTGTCATTCAAAACAAGCTGGGATGAGTACCCTGCCTGGGGAGGTCACTTGCAAAACTCTTGATACCCATTTCTCTTCTGCCACACCCACTCTTGTTACTCTAAGAAAGACAATCTACTGAATTTACTTCTAATAGTCCTGAATAGAATTTACCGATATTTAAATAATTTGAATATTAAAATAGCTTAATTTTAATAGAAAAAAATAATTGCCAGTGAAACTTGCCTCACTTTACCAATAGGAACATGTGAAAACTAATTTTAAAATGGCTCTATTCATCTTATTAAGAGGTGAATTTCCATTATAATTTATTTAAGATTTGTCTAATGCTCAACTTGTATCTAAATCTGTATGTATACTTGTGCATACTCTTTTGGTCAAACTCCAAAATACTAACAGAAATTCAAATATATAACTTAAAACTTACTAACAACAAAAATATTTGTATTTCAATTTTAAAATGTTCCTATTTTTGGCCCAGCACAATGGCCTAGTGGCTAAATCCTTGCCTTGCATGTGCCAGGGTCCCATGTAGGCACCAGTTAATATCCCAGATACTCCACTTCTCTTCCAGCTCCCTGCTTGTAGCCTGGAAATACAGTAAATGATGTCCCAAAGCCTTGGGACCTGGCAACCCAAGTGGGAGAAGCTCCTGGCTCCTGGCATCAGATTGGCTCAGCTCCGGCCATTGTGGCCACATGGAGAGTAAACCAGTAGACGGAGGATCTTTCTCTGTGTCTCTCCTTCTTTCCATAGAACTGCCTTTCCAATAAAAATAAATAACATCTTTTAAAAACTTCCTATTTTTTTATATACACAGGTTTTTCAAACACCAACATAATGGTAAGAGAAGTAGAAAAGCTCAGGAAGGAAAAAGAAATAAAGTAACATTTCCAGTTTTAAAAAAAGATCTGTTGAAGATTCTGTTGGGTTACCAAAACATTAACTTTCTCAGATATTTATTTCATAGTGATATAACACTACTGGTGAAAAACTCACAATACATATGCTGGAAATTACATTTTTAGCAACAACTTCTGACTTAATGATAAAATGGTAATGTTTTCTAAAATACATAAGGGGAGATACACATTTTCAAATTCTTTTATAGAATTAGTGAGTTAAAAGTTTAGCAAAGCACTGTATTGGTTGCCTAAGTTTTTAACATATACTCTGTGGGAAACTAGCCATTCTTTATGGAAAATGTTAGAACTGAATTACGCCTAGGCAAGAGATATACATAAACATTTTAAACATTTTAAGAAAACTAGCAGAAAAAAAATTCCTTGAGCAAAGACAAAATGACAGAAACCATGTTCTGACGATCAGTACCTAACTTATTTTTGAAGGTGATATAAACAACTTTGAGTAGTTTATCTTAAAGGTGTCAGGCATTTACAAGTAAGCAGCAAAGTTGCTAGGGGGAAGAACACTGACTCAAAGAGAAAATTAAAATTACAAAGGGATAAAAGGAGTATGTGGTATAGAAGTCAGTCTTAAAGGCATGAATTCAGAAGGAATGCTGGACTGGGACCATTTGCTATAGGGGTAAGAAGAATAGTAACATCAGCAAACTTATATTATATTATATTATACTTCATATTGTATTATATTATATTCAGTGCAACAATGTATGTCTGTAATTATTTTTTTAAAAAAAGGGCTAAAGGATGCTCAAATATATTCTGAGATAATACATTCATCAAGATATCCACCAAAATTCTTCTAATTTTGTCAGTATTTAAAATATTTGTAGAAAAATCACTTAGATCAGATATCTTATTTGGGAACTATGGTAGAGAAATAAAACAATACCTTCTTCAATTCTTACCTGCTGGGAATTTTCACCATTCCCTATACTGAGAGAATCTGAAGGTTTGTCAATGGGGCTGTAAAAAGGCAAAAACAAAAACAAAAAACAAATCCAATAAAATCACAGTAAAGGCATTCTCCCACAATAAAAACAAACTATTTTTGAAAGTCAGAAAAATTTAAATTTTATCATCTTAACAAATGTTCAATGAAGCGCTATGGTGCTATGATATAACACAGGAAGTAAGGTGTGAAGATCATACAGGAGACCTCTGCCCTTGATGACTATTTGAAAGGCAGACAGAAAAAGGGGGGAAGTACCCATGGTTGGCTCACTATTATGCCCAAAACACTGGGGCTACCAAGTCAGGGCCAAAGCCTGAGCGGAAAGCAAGGGAGCGCCATCCTGGTCTACCACACGCGTGCCAGGAGACCAACTGCTTTAGCACTCACTGCTGATTCCCAGGGCTGGCAACAGCAGAAAGCTGGAGTCAGAAGCCAGAGCTGGGAATCAAAGCCAGTCACTCCAAAATGTGGACTGCAGGCATCAACCCACTAGACTAAATGCCTACTCCAGGACATTCTAATTCGGTTCTCCAAAAACAAAGGTACATCTTAAAACAGGTAATACTCCAACAGGTGGATAATCTAATCTACTACCAATTATTGAGCACGCAATAAGCAAACTCCCCTTTTTGAATTTTCAAAGAATGCTGAACCATTTTTTAGATGTTTGGCAAAAAGACATAAAAGTCACTGAAATGTTTTCCACAAGTTTTTAAGAGCAAGAAATTTATTTTAATATTTCTGTGCCCTAGAGGAGCCATACATATGGATGCTCACATATACAAGTTACATAAACACCTTTTTGTAAACTATTGTCCTATAAACATTAACAATTTATTTTCATATAAAGTGTACTCCCAAGGTAAAGTAAGAAAAAAAAGGTTAACTTCAAATTTTAACATATCTGACTTATAGAGACAAAAGTTTTATATTATCTGGTGATGTAATTTCTGTAGCATTTTGTTCAGCAAATGAACGAAATCATTGTTATCTAAATGTTTTATTCTGATACAGCTTGATATACAAAATTAAGATTCCCAATGTCTCAAAAATATTCAATTCCCTTGAATCCTACATATAAATTCAACTTTTAAAAAAGTACCTCATTGCTACAGTTAACTGATCAAATTTGTTTTCAAATTTCTACATTAGGGGTTGGGGTTTTAGAGTAAAAGAAGGGGTGAGGTGGTCTTGGCATGGTGGCATTGCATGCTAATCTTCCCCATGAGTTCCTGGCACCCCAGCCGCTCCACTCAGCTCCCGGCTGATGGCTGCAAAGGCAGAGGCTGGTCCCTACTCAGCTCCCGAGTTATGGCCTGCACAGGCAGAGGCTGGCCCCATGTCTTGGGACCCTGCACCTCTGTGGGAAGAAGTTTTGGTTCCTGGATTAAGATTGGCTCAGCTTCAGATTTCCAGTCATTTGGGGAGAGAACCAGCAGATGGAACATCTTTCTGTCTTTCTGTCTCTCTTTCACTATGTAAATCTGCCTTTCCAAAAAAAAAAAAAAAAAAAACCTTTAAATTTCTAGATGCAGAAATTAAATTTCTAGAAGGGAATAGGCGTGCTAGCCGAATAAGCTAATTTTCTGCCAGAGGTGTTGTCATCACATATAGGTGCCAGTTCAAGTCCCAGATGCTCGCCTTCCAATCCAGTTTTCTATTAATAGCGTGAGAAGGCAGTGGAGGATGGCCCAAGGCCTTGGGTCCTTGCATGCTAATGGGAGACCAGGAGGAAGCTCCCAGCTCACAGCTTCAGACTGGCTCAGTGCTGGCCATGACAGCCATTTGGGGAGTGAGACCTCACCACCTCTCCAACTCTCTGTAACTCTGTAAATCTTGAGATAAATCATGAACATTCAAAATAAAACAACTGGAAAAAAAAAGTGTGGGGTGAAGAACAGTGTGGCAGCTAATTTCCCACCTGCACTGCCAGTATCCCATACGGGTACCAGTTCAAATCCCGGCTGCTCCACTTCTGATCCAGTTCTCTGGCTTATGGCCTGGGAAGGCAGCAGAGGAAGGCCCATGACTGGGGGCCACTGCACTGCTAGAGCAGAAGTTCCTGATTTCCAGCTCCAGCTGCTCCAGCCATTTGGGAGTGGACCAATGAATGGAACATCTCCCTCTCTTCATTTCCCTCTCTCTGTAATTATGACTTCCAAGTAAAACACGTAAATCTTTTTAAAAAATGTTTTAATTGCAGTTACTAATCCAAAATAAGAGTTGGTGGGAAAAAAAAAAAACTTGAAATACCACTAGGTCTATATTCTGGTTTTATATTTATTCCCAATTTATGTACTAAATAAACTGAATAATAAATAAAAACCGTAACAAATATAAAGGATATTTTTCATGTAGGCCTTGCAATGTCAACTGCATTTAAGTTTGACATAAATGAACTATTGGTGGAAAAGTAGAAAAGAGACATGGTAGAGTTCCTGCAAATATACACCTGACACCAAGAGAAAGACAAAGTATATTTACAAATGCCAATACAATGTGAACGCTCTGCATCTTTAATGCTAATATGGAAAAGAGCTATCCAAAAACTATTACTAAAAAAAATCAAAGTTCTCACAATTCCACTGGTATCAAATGTAGAACCCTCTCTCTGATCGGTCAACCTCTGTGTCTGTTTAAACTGTAATCATATTAGCAAATTTGTCTCAAACTTATCCACCTATTTTCATGCTAAAAAGAACACAAACTTTATTAATAAATATCACATTTGTTAATTAAGACAGAGGCATACTCCACAAAATGGACTGTCTCCGTTCCAGAACCACCAGGCTCCAATGTTACCGGGTCTAAGGAGTTCGAGGCACTAACGTACAGAACAAAAACCCTGCAAACTTCGATCCAGTCTCTTCTGCTGCACTAAAAACATGATTTGCACTTGAAGCAAAAGTTTCAGTGGGAAAAATGTTTACCAATCATTTTAATGGTCTGGTAATGAAAGAAGCATAGAAAGTTGAAGGTTATCAGTTTGGTTCACCAGGATAGAAACAAAAACAGAAAATAGAAACTGAATGAAATTAAAGAACAAGGGGGCAAAAATAGATAATCAACTATTTCTGAAAAGGCTAATGTGCAACAACAGTTCCAATATGACAACAGTCATCCTGCTGAAAGAAACAGCACTCAAGACACGGAAGTCTGTGAACACCACACAGCTGACCAGAGAGCACTAGATTCCAGTGGAACTAAGAAGCGCTAGTAAGTAGGTTAACATCTCAAACTATAATAAGATTTTATTTCCAGAGGGCAATAGATGTTGTTAGTCCTAATCCTAAACTGTTCGTAAGCTGAAGGTGCTAACGACAGAGTTCTTAGGAATATATATATATCTTTCAAGCTAAATAGTTGGAATCAGCTGCTATGGAGCTGTACAAGAAATAAAAATGTGTGTGTGTGTGTGTATGTGTGTGTGTTTATTCTTCTATTTATTCAAAACATAAAGTATACACATCCAAACTCCATCCCTAGGCATTTAGCTTCAGTTAGTCTGAACAAAAATACTTGCTGATTGTAACTGCAACAGAAGAGAAACACAGACAATTAAAAGCATTACGTTTCCTCAAAGTCTCAAATTAACAGAATGCAGGAATTAGAATGAATAATTGAAATGAAATCTAGGGCCTGGTATGGTGGCCTAGTGGCTAAAGTCCTCGCCTCACACGCACCGGGACACCGTATGGGTGCCGGTTTTAATACCAGAGACCCCACTTCTCATCCAGCTCCCTGCTTGTGGCCTGGGAAGGCAGTCAAGGACGGCCCAAAGCCTTGGGACCTGCACCCGCGTGGGAGACATGAAAGAAGCTCCTGGTTCCTGGCTTTGGATCGGCACAGCACTGGCTGTTGCAGCTGTTTGGGGAGTGAATCAACAGAGGGATCTTCCCCACCGTCTCTCCTCCTCTCTGCATATGTCTTTCCAATAAAAATAAATAAATCTTTTTTAAAAAATAAAATAAGATGAAATCTAGATTATTTGTTTTACAGATGGAAAAAACGAAGTTCAAAACCACGTGCCAACTGGGCCTCAGTTGGATCTGGAGGTGCTTGGTCAAGCCCGGCACTCTTGCTCCAGAGGCGATACCTGAATTGTACTTCCTTTTACGTCCATAAAGGTGATGGCAGCCAAATCACTGAAAGCAGTTTCATGGCTGATTTTTTTTTTTCAAAACAAACAAAAAAAATAAAGCAGAGGGTCAAATGAAAGAATTTGTGAGGACTGAAGGTTATTTTAAAAAAATAATAATACTGAAAAGCGTGACTGTTTATTTTCTTACACTTTTGAACATGATAGAATTCACATTCGGGGCAAGTGTCAATATAATGAGCATTTCCAAATTATGCATGTTCCTTTTCTCAATTAGAAAAATCATTTTAATTTTTATATTCCTCAGTGTCCAAAACAACTGATATATACATACATATAAATATTTAAACATCTGCTATCACAAAAGATATAATTAAGTTATCAACAGGCACTACTTACCAAATATTAAAATTTGAAGTTTCAATTTGCTATTCAGTATGACCACATCTTAAACTGTTACTAACATAGCAAGAAAAAAAAAAGTTGCCCACAAACCTGGAGCGATTGCAGTTGGGCAAATAGAATTTTAATCGAAATTTTCTCATAACCCCAAGACCGAATCAGCATGAATAAAAATAAACGTTTGATTAACTAACAGTAAGTACAAAGAAATAATTTTTTAATATTAAAGCTGAATGATACATACCCAATATCCTTAATACCACAGAATAAGGCAATTTTTAAAAACAGATTTACAGAGATGGAAAGACAGAGAGAAAGATCCTCCATCCTAAGGTTCATTCCCTACGTGGCCAAAACAGCTGGAGCCAAGGGGACCAAAGCCAGGAGACAGGAGCCTCCTCCAAGTCCCCCCACACGGGCACAAGTCCCTCAGGACCTGAACTATCCTCCACTACCTTCTCAGGCCACAGGCAGGAAGCTGGATGGGAAGTGGGACAGTGGAACACGAACTGGTGCCCATATGGAAGTCCTGTGCTGTCAAGCAGAAGATTAGCCAGTTGAGCCAATGCACTGGCCCCAATAAATTTATTCTTTAATAAGACTGTTAAATGTATCGCTTCAATAGGATATTAGACTTTCTACCATCGTCTTCCATTATCCACAGTGCAATGATACACTTAGCAGATGCTGGATTGTGACTATTGCTGAAGGACTATACTACTGTAATAAAACGGGGGAAGGATAGTGACTGGGGATGAGAGGCTGGAAGGGGGAATCCCTGTGCCTATGGCCTGTATCATGAAAAATAAAAGTATTCAAAAATGTTTTAAAATGAAAAACATACAATATATTTAAGCTAAATTTTAAGATACTCAGCTCTTATCTGATGTAGCATTAGTTCAAAGTAGTAAGGTTATATACATCTACAGCTGTCCCCCCTCCTCACACTCATGCCACTCCAGCAACCGACTGCAACCGACACTTCAAATCAACCATTCTAACTTCGTCATCTGTATTTAGGTGGGCCAAGATATTTCAGCTCATTTAATAGGTTTCTGTTGTTCAAGCATTAGTGCAGTGAAGTTTAAATATAAGCATTTGCATAGCAGAAGAAGAAAATCTAACAGAAATAAGGAAAGATTCCAAGGGGCAAAAAATTCACTGTTTTCAATTCAAACATCAAATCTTAATTAACTTACCCACCCAATTTATTAGGTTAAATAGCCCTACATAAGTTATTAGAAATTATTGTTTTAAAGACTTATTTTTTTTTAACTGAAAGGCATATATAGATAGAGGAGGATAGACAGAGATGAAGATCCTCTGATGATTCACTCCTCAAGTGACCACAACAGCTGGAGCTGAGCAGACAGGAAGCCAGAAGCTTGGAGCCTCTTCCAGGTCTCCCATGTAGGTGCAGGATCCCATGGGCTTTGGCTCATCCTTCACTGCTTTCCCAGGCCACAAGCAGGGAACTGGATGGGAAGCGGGGCCTCTGGGATTAGAAACCAGAACCCTATATGGGATCCGGGCATGTTCAAGCTGAGGAATTTAGCCACTAGGCTACCATGCCTGGGGCCCAATCACGAATCATTTTTAGGTCATGGAACTTCACAAAAAAAATGTGTGCTCATGCAAAATTTCATATAAAAGTTCAAAGTTTGTAGATACCCTCAGGCTTACTGACGATTTAATAAGCTCTGTTAGAGACTATTTACTACACATCACTGGCCATATCTTTCCTAAATTACAAGGCTTACCAAAGAAGATCAGAGTAGAACACGATTCAGGCAATGACCATTTCCATTCTGCTAACTCAATAAGGTATGGATAAGGGCTCAGTACAATGGCTCAATGGCTAACCCATCACCTCTTCACCTTACAACAGCCTGCTTCCACAGGGGCACCAATTCGTGTACCCAGCTGTTCCACTTCCCATCCAACGTCTTGCTGGTGGCCTGGGAAAGCAGTGAAGGACGGCTCAAAACCTTGAGACCCCTGCACCCATGTTGGAGACTCAGAAGAGACTGCTAGCTTTTGGCTTCAGATCAGCTCAGCTCCAGCCATTGTGGCCATTTGGAGAGTGAGCCAGCAGATGGAAGATTTTTCTGTCTCAAAACTGATCCACCTTCCCACTAAAAACAAGTAAGTCTTAATAAAAAAAAATAAAAAAAAAAAAAGACTATATCCCCAGTAATCGGTAGAGCAGCCTATCCAGCTAGTATTCCATTCACAGTATCCACCTCTCCACAGAATTTCTCAATCCAATGGAAGACTTTCAAAGACTAAAACATAAAAAACCATACTTCAGCATCACCAATACAATGGCTTCTTCCTGCTCGCATCACCTTATTCATCATTTCAAAGTACCTTCTTCATATAGAAAAATAACACATGCACATAAAACTCATATTCATAACAATGAAAGGAGTGAACAAATTCCTTTTCAGATATTTTTGCTCAGTAAGCAAGACAGGAGTAAGACATTACTATAGAAAATTCCACTTAATAACATCTGTGTAACAAGGAACCATACATCATGGCTCTGGGTAGACCAGCAGCTATTCCAGGCTTGAGCTATGTACTCTGGCTTAATTCAAAAGAGAGAAAAAGAGAACTGCTACTCAATACTTAGAATGCCAAGGAACAGGAAAGTGAAAGTTTACTTTCGATTTTTTTTTTCCCCTAAAAATTTTATTGCACATCTTAACTTGAGGAATGAAACTGTTTAACCTTTGGATAAGACCGTACCTCTTATCCAAAAATACTCATCTTTGGTTAAGACCAAAAAATTGAGCTGCTCATCACGTTAACAGCTAATCTCTCCTGTGAGAAGAACCTTCTCCAGAAATTCTTTCCTGTCATCTAATGATTCTCTACGTTTATTCTGGAGAGTTGCAATGTGGAAGTTGAGACCAAGTTGAGACGAGTGCAGACTCAGTGTGGCAGTGAGCAAAAAAGCCTTACTCTCTTGCAGGAACTGGCATTTAAAAAAAAAAATGGAGGCTATCAGAACTTACAAAGAGAAAACAAACAGAAAAGACACTCTGTGACATGGGCCATTTAACTAGCACTTTATAAATTCTGCATTAACCTCCCTGCTGCTCCGCTCCTCCACCCACTCACCTCCAGCCCAAGAAAACACCTCCAGGTGTCATGTGCTTGTACAAAGCATGGATACTTATGTCAAGATTTACTCTAGCTCCAGATGGTATAACAGCACTGATTTTAAGCAAAGTTAATTTCTCCCCTATAACTTATGACTTCAGTGACATTGTTTTGTCACCAAGAAAATGTGCCCTGTGGGGAGTATCTGACTACATAATGAAGGGCAAAATCAATAAAATATCAGTAAATCTATTAACTGATTACAAAATAAGGAAAAGCTAAAAATGTGTTAATGTCAAAAAGTTATAAAACTTATAAATTCTAATATCCACTTCTACTCTAAAGGGAAAAGCTCAATTAGGAACAATAAAGTAATTTCATATTCTGCTTAATGACACTTATCTCAAATAAATTATCAAAATCAAATTGAATACTGAATAAAAATGCAGAGGTATTCTCACAAGAGTAAAGCATGAGACATGAACTTCCACTATTGCCACTTGTCTTATGCTGTTCTTTTCATTTTCAGCCTTAGGATTCTCAACCAGAAAGAGTTAGTGACCGATCCAATTCAACAGGAAAAAAGACAAAAAATTCTTTCCTGAGAAAAAGACTTAAATAAAGAGATATATACCATGCTAATAGTTGGGAGGACTCAATATTGTAGAATTCTTCCAAAACTGGTTTATAAATTCAATGTATTTTGAAACACAAATAATTGATCAACTAATTGGGGAAAGTCAGGTCTCATATAGAACACCTAAACGTATAAAACAAACATGGGAAACATATAAATTCATAATGCATTTAAAAAGTTCACTTTATCAATAAATTAAAATGAAGATGAAATTAAAATAAAACAGTTCTTTTTAACCAAATTGTAAATATGCAGGAGGAAAAAGAAATAGGTACTCTACACTTTTTGGTTCAGCAGTTCTAGCTCAGGAAACAAAGTTATAACCAACACTTCTAGGAAAAAAAGACACACCACTTAAAAAATAACTGAGACTAGCTTGATAAATCTGAAATATCCATATATAACTATGTAGCTATAAAAATGTATGTTTTTATGATATCACATAAATAGCAACAAAATGTATATAATGTGTATTACATTTTCACACGTAACAAACCAACATATTTTTTGTATAATGCTACACACACGTTCACAAGAAAATGAAAATAAGAAAATACATACAGCAAGAAAAATATACAAATCATTTTCAATGAAAATCTGATTACTGAGATCACATACAATATTTATTTTCTTCAGTATGC
Source organism: Ochotona curzoniae (assembly GCF_017591425.1). Lineage (NCBI taxonomy): Eukaryota > Metazoa > Chordata > Mammalia > Lagomorpha > Ochotonidae > Ochotona > Ochotona curzoniae. The sequence continues at coordinate 18,864,872 of NW_024467095.1, read as the reverse complement.
TTCCATAAATTTTCACTTCCTTCAATTAAAAAAATGTTACTTTCATATTCAGAATATAACATGCTATTTCAAAAGAAATAATCTAAATGTAAAAATTTTGTTCTGAAATCTATGGGGTTTAAAATCCTAAATAAGACTTCAATTAGAGTGATATTTTTAACGATAAAAATTTTGGGCATAAAATGGTGAATGCATCTGAAATGAATGTTTACTACAACAATCTGATTTTTCTACCAAGCACTATAGAACTAGTAGCCACTGAGCTGAAACAGCCTATGGTTCCTAATAAAGTAAGCACACAAGGCTAATAAAAGCGAGGCACAACAAATCAAAAACATAAAAGCTTGTCAATCCAACAAGATTTCTGTTTGGACTTAACTTTTATTTTTAGCTTTGATATAAACAAATTTTAAATACCTTACTATACAGAAACTTTGCTTTGTAGCCTATGCTACATAAATATATTTACATACACATATACATAAGTACATATGTGTGTACACATTCGAAGTATTTAAATTTAATTTTTCATAAATAATTTTCACTATCAAAGGTAATAAACACAGACTTCAAAATTTTAAACACAAGATTATGATTTTGAGGAAATTAACTATGTCAACAATCCATGGAATTAGCAATATCTACATTTGAAAACTGTTCTTACATTATTTTGCTAAATACACACTGGGCTATAATATTTGACACCCAGATATAGAACCGTCACTTAAACAAATGCAACTTTAAGAAGCAGCAAAAAGTCAACATGTCTAAATGTATCATTTGCTTTACGAAATTAATTTCACAGAAATTAAATTGCTTAAATTAAAAAATGGAACAAATATACTAACATCAAACTTTTTAAAAGTTCAGGATAGGACAAAATGTCAAGACTATCACTTTTATTAATTACACAATTTATGGACAGGACACAACCAAATATAATCCAAAACATTAATATCACAGTAACAGAATGAGAGTTGATGTCAAAGACAACAAATGTATCTGAACACTGACCCGAGCTGGTCTACCCAGAACCATGCTGGACACGGAGGACAGAACATAATTTGTCTCCTTCACATGACATGACTTCAGTGACTCCTGGGACTAGACAAATTTGAATATCTGTATCTCTAAAACACAATGATTCAGATATTTCCATTCTCCCTTTTACAGTAAATAATTCCCTTCATTACAGCTGGATTAAACTTCAACCAGGAGACAAAGCCTGTTAATACCCAACACCCTCTTAATTTTCTGGGCTCAGGGCAGCCTGCACAGAACCAAAGGCGAAACTACCAAGCTAGCATGAAACTTCGGCAGGTAATATTAGGCCACAATACTGGAACCCAACAACTGAGATTTGTCACTTCTCATATAACAAAATAATTCCATTAAAATGATCTGCTTCATCAGGAAGGATTCTGCATGGAAATCCTTGAAAAACATGAAAAAACCAAGCAAAAGAGTAAGATGTCTGACTGTACTAATATTAGTACTTACGTATCATACCTCTGCAGTGGTGTCACTTTGTTCTTATTCTTATCAACTGAACCCGTGGACAGCTGAAGAAAATTAGGATTTAATTTATATAATTCTTGAAGAAGCTTCTGTTCATATTCTTGGTGTTTACCCGCCTAATGAAAGAGGAAATGAAAACTGCAGTGGAATTTACAAAAAGGTTGATACACAGCACTGAGTTCTCTTTCAAATTATTAAAGATATCCTACGTAAAACCTAATGGTTTTTCATAGTATTGGGGAAAGGGAGGGGGATGATGACACAAAATTCCTAAACCAACGAAAACTTACGCCAACAAATTTACAATTTTGTTGAATATAAGGAATACACAACAAATGCTCCTGAAGATAAAGGAACAAAATATCAAGGACAGAACATTTCTGTTAGCTCACACGAACAGGACAAGTGCAAGCCTACCCTCAAGTCTTTGATGTAATGATAAGGAAGGTTCTTAATAGGTCTTTACTGAGTTTGCTCAAGATCACCCAAAACTGATCAATCCCCTTGTCTTATTTTGAGATTTAACATTCAGTAATGTACAGATAAACAGTTACACCACATTATTCATTATCCTATTTTTTTAAAGATTTATTTATTTTTACTGCAACGTCAGATACAAAGAGAGGAGGAGAGACAGTGAGGAAGATCTTACATTCGATGACTCACTCCCCAAGTGACTGCAACGGCCAGTGCTGCACCGATCCAAAGCCAGGAGTCAGGAACTTCATCTAGGTCTCCCATGTGGGAGCAGAGTCCCAAGGCTTTGGGCCGTCCTCTACTGCTTCCCCAGGCCACAAGCAGGGAGCTGGATGGGAAGTGGAGCTGCCGGGATTAGAACCGGCGCCCATATGGGATCCCAGAGCGTTCAAGGCGAGGACTTTGGCCACTAAGCCACCGCACCAGGTTCGTATTCATTACCTTGATGCTAATATGCACACATACAGATATGAATATATATATATTCTTTCCTCTGTTATCAAGAACAAAACAAAAAATCAGGGATTCAGCACAACAGTCTAGTGGCAAACTAACATCCTTGACTTGCATGTACCAGGATCCCATATGGGCGCCAGTTCCTGTCCCATCCTAGCTGTTCTACTTCCCGTCCAACTCCCTACTTGTGGCCTAGTAAAGCAGTCAAGGACGGCCCAAAGTCTTGGGAACCTGCACCCACGTGGAAGACCCAGAAAAAGCTCTTGTTTCCTGGCCTCAGATCAGCTCAGCTCTGGCCAATGTGGCCATTTGGGAAGTGAATCAGTGGACAGAAGATCTTTCTCTCTGTGTCTCGACTTCTCTTTGTATATCTATTTACCTTTTCAATAGATATAAATAAATCTCAAAAAAAAGAATAAAGTAAAAATTAAACTCTAGGCCCATGGTAAGCAACTGAACAGCTATTCATCTGTTTTTGCAAGTTTTTTGGAACACAGTAATGCACATTTGTTTACACAGTGTCAACGGCTGCACATCAGAATGGAGGATTTCTTTTAATGATCAGCTCATTTGATGGGCAAAGACAAACAAACTCTTCCCAGGCTGAAACCATCCAAACCCCCTGTGAGTGATAGGGATAAAAGTAATTATACCATCATCTGCCTCCCAGGGCATGAGGAGCAAGCCCAACTGGAAACAGAGGCAGGACCAGAGCCCAGGCACTACAGTAGGGAATGCAGGCATCACAGGCAGCCACATGACCCACTGTGCTACAAAGTCCCAAAATTCAATGATGACCATATAGTCCCAAATCCTAAAATATTAACTGGCCTTTTACAGCAAAAGTTTGCCAACTCCTACCATAAGCCCAACAATAGAAAAGTATATGTAAAGAGTACTTCAAAACTCACAGAAAACGGCATTTAAAAGATGGGCATATTTTGGTATTTTAAAAAAAAAGTCTGAAGCCCATACATATACTGGAAAGGATCTTTGAAAAGCTTATGGAAGACTCGGTGTGGTAGCTTAACACTACTTGTGAATTATAAAAATTTTAATGTCAAGAACCTCCAATATATTTATTATAATGGGATTTAATCCGCACTAACGCCAAGTCAGAAACAGCTGATGCTTGACCGTCTTTAGCAGTGTGGTCTCTATCTCCAAGCCTCTCCAGGCTTTCTCTAGTGGAACTGGAGAACGAAAGGCAGCAGTGAATGCCCCCCACCTTCCACAAAGAGGTATTGCTGTACAAGTCCACAGCCACAATCTGAAGTCCTCATCTAGAATAGGGAAGTGCAGCACTGTGCTTGGGTACAGTCCTCATTTAATAAGCCATATGGTCAACACTTTTACTTGTAAAGACATGTTTATACTACAAATTGAAAGGAGACAGAAGAGGAGATGTAAAAAAAAGTACACAGGATATAATGTCTTCAATTAACCCTTCATAGGACACTGACTTAATGGATGCTTGGGTTGGAGAATCATTTTACTGTGTATCAACATCATTTGATGGAATATGATTATATAGCATGTTCTGTAAAGACTAGACATTGGGGAGAAAAAAATAATATTTACAGTATTTCACTTAGCCTTCATTTTGCTGACACTTCCCTTAAAGCAGCATTTCCCAAAGTGTCTCCCTTGGTCAATTAAGTTCTGGTTGTCTTTGTGCTTCTCAGTTATCCCTTGCTTGGCTATGTATGAACCTATTAAAGACTCTGAGAAGCGCCATTGCGAAGGAATGTGCTTATCTTCATACTCTGGCACTGTTAAACTTAGTTTGACCACAAATCCAATTTTTTTTCTAACAATACCCTGCAGGATTGACAGCGCATGGAACACTTCATTTAGCAAATGCTACTTCAAGTACTGATTAGAAAATTCAATACCTAGCTTTTGCTTTCATAATTTTAACATGTAAAGAACATGTACCCCTTAACCACATGACTTTACTACCTGCATTTCCTCTTTAGTGAAGCTGGCCGCCTCATCTCCCAGCTCATGTAGATACATGCAGTCAGGCTTTGGACACTGCATATTCTTTAAGAAATAACTGCAGTATTTTGTTGTACCTAGAGATGCCTGCAAGAAGAAGAGGGGTGGGGAAAAGAGGATTCAAAACGAAAACTGATATCACAGTGGGAATTCCAGTTTCTTATTTCCACTTTATCTAAAATGGGACACAAACATGACAAACAAGGAGTACAGCTGCCACGTGGGCTGAACTATTACTGGTAAGAGTTGTTAAGGATAATGCTCATTTGGAAGAGTTTGCAGTCTAGGATCTCTAGAACTTCTAGCATCTTCTTTACTAGACAAAAATCAGTTCTATGTTATAAAAGGCTCAGTATATAAAAAAGCAAACTCAAGTTTCTAATTATGCCAACAGCCTTTCTACTTGCAAAAAGCATTGCCTTGGTAGAAGCTCTCACTAGACTTTGAGTCCAACTCCGGATATGTAAAAACAAAAAAACCAGAACTATTACCTATCTTTGGTGAGAATAATAGTGGTTCCTTTTCATAAAGTAAGATATATGTAGAAATAGGAGATTTTAAAATGATTATCCCCTATTAATGAATGTGTTTGTTCCTACTTGGTAAAATAGGAGTCTCCACAAGTCAGCAGTGAATAAATTAGGTCGACAGAAGTATTCTAAGTAAAAATCTTCAAATTCCACATGCAGATGCCAATTTTCCCATACTTATTTTGTCTTCTACTTTATCTTATCTCCCTCGTTTACCAAAAAAAAAAAAGGGGGGGGGGGACCAGGGGGAAGGACAAACAAAGTTACCTTAAGTGTTCTGCCATCTACCACCACATTGTTGACACACTGTATGGCTCTGAGAGCATCTTCTGAGCGGATATAGGTTACATAAGCACTGGCACTGGGACCCTGAAGTGAAAACATCCCACCCAGTCATGATTACAATGTCAAAGTGAACAACACTAGAAAACAGAAAAATTTCCTGCACTCTGTTTTGGGAATGCCAAACACTTTTGCTACTACTACTAATAACAATAATGACAATTAGAAGATTTAATTAAAAATTGTGCTAGCTCATTTAAAAGTAACTACACTTAATGAACTTTATCTGATTCTAAAGACTGCAATATATAAAAAAAAAATTATCATCTGTGGCTTGCCCCTCTTTTTCCTTAAAAGTAGACTATTATCTATGAAAAAAGGATCGATCTTTGATTTGTCAAGGTTACAAAACATTTTGAAAATATTTTTTTAAAATACCTCTCCATCTTTCTGCTTTTCAAATAAATTAAAACAAGTAAGATTTTTAGATGCCGTGTCAAAATATGCTTTCTCAAAAATCATATTCAGGAATATTTTGTGAATATGATGATCCTTTTTAACATCTGCAAACATGAACTAAAATTTACTAGCTAATATTACCAGATTATCCAATAACAGAATCAACTCCCATGTCCTCTTATGCAATTATCAAACCTTTGTTTTATTACTCCCCTCTTATTGTCAACTTATTGAAAGTCCTAGAGGGTGAAATGAGCACCAAAAGTTCCCCAACCCACCAGCAGAGGTCACTACACTGCTTAAGGCTCTGACCCTCAAGCTTTCCTTCTGTACAGCCCAGGTCAAGCCCAGAGTAGAGAAGAAAGGCAAAACTTCCTCTAAATTAGTTACCTGTGAGCCTGCATATGAAGTGCTATTATTGATGACCACTTTGTGTATTTTTCCAAACTTCCCAAAATATTCTGGCCGTTTTAAAACCTACAAAAGAAGAAGAAATAATATAAACTGTCCCCATCTTCATCAATCTTATCAGTATAACGGGGACACTCATCATCACTTACCACAGCCGTCTTCTGGGAAAGGAAAATAGCTAACTTTTAGAAATTGTTCTAACGTGTGAGTATACTTTGCAACTTTAATCTGGATAGCTATTCCATAGAAATCTTTAAAATATTGTAAAAACTATTCCTAGGCTATTCCTTTGTTTGTTTTTTAATTTCATTTTGTGACACAGTTTCACAGGCTCTGGGATTCCCCCAACCTCTCCCCATGCCCTCCCGCCATGTTGGATTCCTACACTTTGTTGTAGTAGTACAGTTCATATCCAGTCGTGATAGACTATTCTTTTTTAATTCACTGCAGAAATTAAGACTCACTCAAGCTATTTTTTTCTATCAACTACTTCCTAACACCAACACCAATAACTTGCGGGAATCTTACCTTCACAGCAAACATGAAACAGATCAAAGCTATCCACTACATTGTCATTAACAGACGGTTTTATAACAAAGTCATTCTTGAACAAGGACCAGAACTGCCATGAATAGAAACAGCCTCTACTCTTCATGTAACAGATCCGTTAGGAGCAGCAACATTTAATGTATTCTGTTAAGACACTGTTACAAGCTGCAGTTCCTTTGCCTAAGAGTGCTGCCCTGACCTATGCCAAATGCACTGTGCAATTTCCTACGTCAATTTGACAATATTCAACTCTCTCGTGACTTTTTGTTTTCCTCTTTTCCTGGTAAATAACATGTGGGAAACAAATTTATGTCTTTTTCTTATTGGATGATATAATAATGGTTATTTCCCCTTATATTTATCTTATCTTCTTTACTTTGTGAATTATTACATAGATTGTTAACAGCTGTTCCTACAAACTTACTTAACCTTGATTGAGTAGTAATAATATAAAAATCTCTCCCATGATTCTTTGCAATTACCTCAAAATTAGATTATTTTTTTTCCCTAGAATAACAGACTTATTCCTTCCATCTGTCCATACAGTGAAGTGTCACTAAAAGAACTTTCTATATACCTGCTAAAATTTGGCAAAATATTCCTTTTTCCATTTATATTTGATGACATTCTCACACATCAATAATTTAACAAATATGGTCCAACTTTGTTAGAATTAAAATCTGATAACATGTGGCTAGCAGATGATTAATTCTTAACAATGTTCAACTTAATTAACATTAAGTAATTAAACTTGCCAAATTTTATTTTCAGTGTTTGCAAATTTACCTGTTATGTTGGCTGCAACCAATTTTAATGACTTAAAAGGTAAATTCATGATACTGGCTTTTCATGTTCTTTCTTCCTAAACGCTCTGGGAAAACATGATATTTGTAGCTAAGAAAATGCTGCGATCGTTCACAGTAGTCTTCGGATTAACGGCTTGGAAAGAGTATAGTCTGAAAGCTTTCCAATCAGTGGAGTTTGATACTGCATTCAAACAGTCCAGGTAAACACAACTCAGCACAGAGCCTCACAGGTAAAACACCTGCTCCAACCATCAGGCTGGTCACACGGGATCTTGCATCAGCGTTTCCTATCGTGTGTGAATTTATAGCACTTGTTCTCAAAAAGTGGAAGCACTCAAGGGAGAACTTTGGGGATCTGTGAGAGCTTTAGAAGGAGCACTGTTCGAAGGACTGAGACGCTAGCAGCACCCACAAGCTGGAAGCAAGAGCTGACCTGAAATGCTCGGGCTAGCACTACCCAACAGTCACCCTATGCACCCTGTAAATATCCTATGACACACTCAGGAGGCTGAAATACCTACTTATAATTAAATAAACTAGAAACAAATGTTATATTATGTGTAAAAACAAAGCAGTTTTCCAGTTTTGACACACACTGAATCTACAGGACCGCAAATAAAGCAATTCAGAGAAGACTGCATGTGCTCGGTGTGGGATTTTTACTGTTGTTTCAGAAAAAAAAAAAATAGCATTTCATGATGCCTGAGTTTTCTTTTTTTAAAAAGACTTATTTATTTTTACTGGAAAGCCAGATATACAGACAGGAGGAGAGGCAGAGAGGAAGTTTCTCTGTCCAATAATTCACTCCCCAAGTGGCTGCAATGGCCAGAGCTGAGCCGATCCGAAGCCAAGAGCCTGGAGCCTCCACCAGCTCTCCCACACGGGTGCAGGGTCCCAAGGCTTTGGGCCGTCCTCAACTGCTTTCCCAGGCCACAAGCAGGGAGCTGTATGGGAAGTGAGGCCTCTAGGATTAGAACTGGTGCCCATATGGGATCCTGACACACGTTAAGGCAGGACTTCAGCTGCAAGGCTACTGCACCAAGCCTGAAACTTGAGTTTTCAACTTACACACCTGAAACAATATGTATTTTTAGCTGCCATGGCCAATAAAGGAATGTATTTGATCATTCTGGAATGAAGCTTTCTGGCACACAAAATTTATTTTCAAAATAAGCTTCAAATACTCCTAAACTTTTCTGTTCATCAAAATTTAGTGAAACATCAACTTGTCATCAAAGGTAAGTGAATTATAGGGATTCTCTATGACTTGGAAGATGCAATAACAATTTGAATCTCTTGAATAATCTAGTGAACTCAACTTTAAGAAAAATATGATTTAGAAGTGGCAATACGGAATAAAACAACAAAACACTTATCTCTAGTTCTTCCAGGGTTTTCAGGAGAAATAAATAAGATGAATGTTTCAGAAAATTTATCACCTTCTTACCAAGCAAAGAGTTGAAAAATGTAAAAGATTTAAAAAGTAATGTTGATACATGTGAGTGATCCTCAAAAATATGATGGAAAATTGGATTAGAATGGCAATTTTATGTGAAGTTTGTGTAGTCTCATATACTTAAAACCCATAACAAAATGCCCTCTCAGCAGCTTGATTCATCTCTTTCTGCATAATAGCTCTTCAGAGTAATATGTATTTACCTCAAATAAGAATAAGGAATCTCTGGGAGTATATAAAAACTCTTTCAAAAACTCAAAAGAAGAGGGAAGAAAGCTATAATCCAAGCCTGAGATTCAGGCAATGGCTTAATTTCACCCAGCTCTTTGTGCACTGCTCCATTTCTCACCCTCTACAGCTGATTAGATCAAACCCAAGATCAGAGTTCTAGTAGCATATGGAGCAGCAGTGTCAAGAAGGCAGTGTGGAGTGGATGTTATGCCTAAGAGTTCAGCCTCTGTTTAGGAGCCCACACTGGTTAGGAACACACTGAGGGTCACGCCCTGCTTCAGCTCCTGACTTCAGCTTTCTGCTGACACAGACCACTGCAAGCAGCGGTTCTGGCCCAAGACGCTGGGTCCCTGCCACCTGGAAGACCTGCACTGAGCTGTTAGCCTGAGGTGGCATGTGAGCACTGAACCAGCAAACTAGAGTTGCTTCTTTTGCTGTCACTGTTTCTCTCTCCCCTACCGAATACTAATGACACACACTAGCCTTATCAATAAACCAGAATTATTATCCAATGTTCACAGACTATTATTAGCACCAAAAAGGACATTAGAAATGTGGTTCAACTTCTCCAGTTTTGCAACTGAAGAGACTGAGGCCCAGAAAGACCATAATGGGTCATGAGTGTCTTAGCAATTATTAAAATCCTTGCTTATTTTCTCCAAAGATTTAAAATCTTCAGAGGAATCCTGCAGTTGAGCAGGCTGTTACTTCAATTTAAGGTAATAAAACAGGGGAAAAAATTGTCAAAGGAAACAAAAAAGGACTTACCTCTGGGTCTGCCAGCCGCTGAGACAGACCTACAACAAAGACAAGGTTTTTTTGTACAACACGTACACTAGCCAAATGTTTGCGATTCTCTGATATTTTCTGTTTTCTCTCATTCTGTTTCTGCTTTTTCTCATTCTTTATCCTCTGAAGTTCTTCCTGGGAGAGTGGCTTATAAACTGCTGGGTCTTCTGGATATGGCTTTAAGCATGAAACAAAAGAAATTAGCATTAGGTAAATAAGCATAAAAATAACATAAATAACAACTACCTAACCCTAGAGAGTAGAGTTCATGAAAATTAAATTAAAAGGTAAACTTAGGGACAGTTATATTATAGGCGGAACATTCTCCTACTGGTATACTTAGATCTGACTTAGCTCTGTTCCTAAACCTAGCTTCCTGTTAATACGCACAATGGCAGATTGTAATGGATCAAGTACACAAAAGGTCAAGGTTGACTTCCCAAGTCCTGACTTCAGCGTGGCCCAGTCCTGACTGCTGTGAGTACTCAGGGTGTGACCCAAAGGAGAGGAGCTTTCCAATGCACGGGTGCTTTCATGTGCACACATCTTCTCTCTGCCTCACTAAAATAAATCAATATACACATACATTAATAAATGTAAAAATTCATTTGGGGACAAGACATATTGAAATCAAAGCATGCAGAACACCTTTAAAAGTTGATGAAAATCAGCAACTCTGTCTCTGCCTTTCATGTAAAGAAAAAAGAAAAAACTGCACATGGATTATAAATCTTTTTGCATCAAAGTCAATTTATCTTTTAATCATTTTGAGGTGTCTCATATTCTTCCTTTTGTGAATGTTTTAACTGCTTAAAAATGTTTCTACTTAGTAACAACTAAAATGCTTAATAAAATGAAGTCCTAAAGACATTGTATTTTGTGGGGTAAAAACAAAACAAAACAAACAACAACAAAAAAACCAGCAGCAAATCATTCTTGGTATTCCCTATAGAGTAGTGTTTATCTCACAGTTTATAAGATTAAGCTTATGAAGTGCTACGTGACAGGTAAAGTGTATTCTGTTTTCTCTTCAAAATATAGGCTTTCTATATTATAATCAGTTAGTGAAAGCCTACAACATGCTAGAAGATTGATGAAGTTACACACTTATTCTTTAGTGTACTCCCCAAGACAAAGATGGGCAAATAAACAACTATCTACACACACACACATCCTCAGGAGTTTAATGTTTCTACACTTCATAGTCACACCACCTTAGATAACTTAATTAAAACCTACACTTCAATACCCTCAAATGTAAAATTAAAGTAACAATAAAGTTTGATATAAGAATAAATAGCATTTATAAAGCAATTTTTATCATTACTGGCATATAATAATCTCCCAATAAATACTTCCAATTTCACCATAGGTAGGTTTTTATTCTTTCTCATCAGTGTCCTGCATAAGCACTCAAAAAGTTAGTTATTATTGCTGTTTATAAAGTTAATGATAAAAGGAAGATGGGGAACATTAACTGCAGTAACATTTAAAATTGCACATGAAGAGATCTCAGGAATAGAAATCATAACTGGTTGGAAAATTGTCCCTATCAGAGGTACAGCTGTGACAGGTTAAAAAAAATCCCAAGAAGAATAAAAAGACTAAGAATATTCAGAAGCCTGAAGTCTGTTATGCCTTTAACATAAAGGTACATCGATTTCTTTACATTTTGGAATAAGAAAAAAATAAAATGAACCCCCTCCAACTTGGGAATAAACCCAGACTAATGCTAACAGATATCAGTAAGTGAAATATTTCCCTTAACATTTCCCATGTCTACTGGGGTTGATTCTCTGGGCCTTTCATTAGTTAAAAAATAAATAAAAATCCTTTCTGCCCTTTGAAATTGTTTTCAGAGTGAATGTTTATAAGTTGGCTGCTAGATGAAACACAAGTGTTCCATGTCATGACTCCTGAATTAAAGCCCAATCTCACCTCCTGATTCTAGTTTCTTACATTTTCTTACAGACCCGGGGAGCGAACCTGGAAGACCTGATTTGCATCCTTGACATCCAGCTTCCATCTGTCCCACCCTTGGTTCTTGATAGCATTTGAGAAATTCTCTGACCATTTCTTTTTTTAAGCTTTATTTAGTTCTCTATTTGAAAGTCAGAATTACAGAGAGGGAAAGACAGAGGTTGAGATCTTTCACCTGCTGGTTGACTCCCTTAATGGCCCCAATGGCTGGGGCTGGGCAAACCAAAGCCAGGAGCCAGGAAACTAGGCCTCCTGCCTGGTGACATAGGTCAGAGCACTTGGGCCATCCTCTGCTGCTTTCCCAGGCGATTAACAGGAAGCTGGAGCAGAAGCGGGGTGGCTAGGACAGTGAATCACATAGGGAAGGCCAACATCCCAGGGGACAGTTTACCTGCTACACCACGAAGCTGACCTCTCAAGTAATTTCTAAAAATAAATACAATTAAGTGGGATTCAATTTAATTTTATTAATATCTGTACTTTCCTCTCTGGTTTTAATTTACTATGTCTCCCACCACATTTCATTAAAAAGTTGCCTTGTTCATGTGCCTCGTCAGTCAGTCCTGTAAGGCTTAGTAGGCAAAAAAACATTCTTACAGTTCCCTACTCCCTGTGCCAGTTGCTTCATTCTAGAAACAACCTTACTGTGTCTTTTAGATTTTCATCCGTCATTTACAACTATATTTCTAAATAAAATGCTTTTACTATTAAGTCATGACTTTTCAGTTTTAAAAATTATCATATTATGCACATTCAAGAGTCAGCTCTTTCAGCCTCCCTTACCACAAATCCCAAGTCCACATTCTAACTTCTACCCTAACTTTGGTTAGATCAATACTCAGGATTACATTATCGTAAGATACAAACATTATTTGCTCACTTCCACTTTTAGTTATCACATGCTAGAGTGCAGCAAAGTACACCAACCCCAAAAACAATTAGAAAATTAGGCAAAACATGAAATAACTGAACAACAGGCAGTAAACAGCAGAACTATAACCCTGAAAGAAAAGAAAAAGGTGAAAATCATGATTGCCTCAACTTTCTAATCTTCTAATACTTACTGATTTAACAACTGGTTCAATTGTAATAATGAGTAAAGAACAAAATAATCAAAGTTTGTAGAGAAAGAGGCAATAGTAATTTACTGGGCAAAATACCACAAAGAGGGAGCTAACTCAAGAATTCCAGAAATCAACATAGAGGAATTTTATGGCCGCTGGGTATTATATACAGTTCTCCAGTGAAGAACTCCAATAATAGCACACCGGTAACAGATTTGGAGAAGAAATAAAAAGAATGTAAACTACATGCAAACTTAGAAGAAAAGATAGAGGAAATATTTACCAACTCATTTTATGAAGCCAGTATTACTGTAATACCAAATCTAAACAATTTAAACATTAAGTCACAGTAACTTTAATATTATACACACAAAGTGCGGTTCTGAAATTATTAACAAATTGTACAAGAAAAGATAATACATCATGATTAAATAGTTTATCTATTAATGAACATTGACTCAAAAAACAATAAACATAAAAACCTGAACAGATAGTGGGAATGGGTAGCAGGAATACAGTCAACAGAAACAGAAAAGGCCAAAAATTCAACATCCATTCATAGTAAAAATTCTCTCAGGAAAAAAAGTAATGAAACAAAACATTTTTTCCTTATAAAAACCACTCACAGCAAATGCAAAGCCAGCATTTGGTGGCATTCTATTCAACATTTTACTGCTAAGATTCAAACAAAGACAGCTTTCTTATCAATTCTAACCTACATGGTACTACAGGGATTATCCAGCGAAATAAGGAAGGAAAAATAATTGAAAAGGAAAAGTTGTCCTTTTGCACAAAAGGCATGATCACCTATGTAGAAAGTCCTAAAATCTATTAAGTAATGCTGCATTATAGATGGTCAAACATAAAACTGTACAATAATGCTCTGTCTAATGGCGGTTGGAATGATACTTCACAGCAATATCATGTCATTGTTCAAAACTATGCAATACTTATAAAAATAAACCATATTATATATACACTAAAAATTATAAAACATTGAAGAAAATTTAGAAATTTTTTCATTGTATTACCATCTCTTGATATTTCAACTTTAAATGTTATCACATTCTGTATGCTGAATCAGGTAATCCATTATTTTTTAAGATATCATTTTTTCATAATGACTTTTTTTTTACATTTTCTCTACACTCTTAATCAAAATCCTAGCAGGTTTTTTTTATAGAAACGGGCACAACAATTTCTACACAAATCCTGAGAATATTTAGACCACCCAAAATAAAACCTAAAAAGAGTCGCAACGCAGAAAACTTGTTATAAGCTTGACATAATCAAGGCAGTATAGTACTGGCATAAGTACAGGCATGCTGATCAATGAAAGTTAGAACAATGGATACAAACACTTGAAATAAACTGACACAGTCCTGAGAATCAACTGATTTTTCAATATTCCAAATCCACTGAATAGTGAAGGCACAGTCCATTCTACAAAAGATGCTGCAGCAACAGAATATCCATATAGCTGTGGGGGTGGGAGGAGCTCAGCTCCTCCCTCAGAGGTGTTATTATAAACTAATGCTTTATCTTTTCTGTACAACATTTTTACTTTCCCCTAGAGTTAATGACTATGCTTTATCTAGTTATATTGCTATGTGCTCATATATTATTAATTCAACCATCAGATCTCTTCAAGTTGTCCCGATGGTTTCACACACTTCACCTCTGAATGGATAACTATTCTTCCAATTTCATCTTTTTAGGAATTTCACTTGGAACTTTGTGATGATTCACATTTTGGTTCAGATGCTAACACTTCCTCCATCATCCCAGGAACCTCCCCTGTGTTGGATCACTTGTATCCTGTATCCCAGGCATTCACGTTTTCCTTTCATGTTAGTATGGTACATACCCAGTACATTCCCAAGAGTAAATGCACATGAGGTTTAAAAAAAAAAAAAAGGTTTCCACTCCTCAAGTCTGAGCATTTCTTCTAGCATATCTTTACACTTAACAGTTGATCAGATATGAAAAATTGATTTCCTCCAGAAGGGTCTTCTAACTTCAAGTCTTACTGTTGAGAAGTCTGAGATGATTCTGACTCCTCACCTCTTAATATGACCTAGTTTTTCCTTTCTGCGGATTCCTGAAGTTCTTTTGTCTACAGTATTCTGATATTTCAAAAAAGTCTGTGCTGGGCACTTGACAGTCCCTTTCAATCTGGAAATGCATCCAGTCATTCCAAGAAATATTCTTCAATCGGTTTTTGATGATTATTTTTCCCCTGTGTATTATAGTGGTTTTTTTTTTCCAGGATAATTATTTGGCATTTCATTTCCTTGATAGTCCTCAAAAAAACTTATCTGTTTTCTCACATTCAACCTCTTCATTATTTCTTCCCATCCACTTTTAGTTATCTCCTTATACAACTGCTCTCAGCATTCACTAGAATCCATGGATCCTCTATTTTGCTGATCATTTTTTTCATGCTTTCTACTTTTTATCCTTTTACTTCATATTCTGTGAAGGAAGAAAAAGGCTAAGTACAATGTGCTTTTAAACTATTCTGTTCTTCAGATTATCATAGAGTGTTCATATTCAAAATGCAACTGATTCTTTTTTATAATAAGAATCTTTCCGGGTTTGGCACAATGGTTCAATTGGCTCATCCTCCCCTTGCAAGCACAGGGGTCCCATGTGTGCATCAGTTGATGCCCTGGCTGCTCTGCTTCCTGTTCAGTTCCATCTCCCCACCCTCAATTTCATGATACAGTTCTATAGGTTCTCAGGTTTCCCATCCCCTCCCCAGCTTCACACTCCCTATTGATTTCCCTTCTAGTAGTATAATGGGTAGTCCTTCAGGAACAGTTATTAGCCCATCATTTCGCTATTGGAGTGTTTCCCAACATTATAGGCATGGACAACGTCACAGTCCAGCTTCACACTGTCAGGATACATTCAACAATTTCACTGGCAGTCCATCTTTGGTATGGATGCAAAGAAGCATAATGAATGATATCTCCACATCTGGACCTGACAGTCTCTTCTACACTTCTATTATACATCCCCTAAAATACAAAGCCAGAAAACACAGTCCACGACAGAGTGAAAAAAACAAAAAAATTGATATCAACATGAAGTTAGACAATATTCAGCTTCAGCTTTGTGGCCTAGGAAAGCAGCAGAGGATGTGCCAAAGCCTTGGGTCCCTACATCTGCATGGGAGACCCAGAAGAGGCTCTCAGCTCCTGGCTTTGGATCAGCTCAGCTCCAATCACTGCAGCCATCTGGGGAGTGAACCTGTGGATGGAAGGTTTTTCTCTGTCTCTCCTTCTCTCTGTAAGCCTGCCTTTTCCAATAAAAATTAATCAGACATTTCTGCAACCAGCACCTGTGTCATAACAGGTGAGCCACTGCCTTTAATTCCAACATTCCATGTAAGCAACAGTTGGCATACCTGCTGCTCCATTTCTGATTCAACACCCTAAGTGACCCAGGAAAAGCAGTGAAAGATGGCCTTGATATGTGCTGTGTGGCCCTGCTACCTATGTGGGAGGCATGTGGAGCTTAAGACACAGAAGAAGTTCCTGGCTCCTGGCTTCAGCCTAGTAAGGTCCTGGCAACAGCAGTCCTCTGGGGAGTGAACCAGAGAATAGAAAATCTCTCTCACTCACTTTTTGTCTAACTCTTGCAAGTAAGTAAATCTTCAAACAGTAATAAAATAATAGCAAAATCCTTTAAGCATGAATATACCACACTATTATATTTTGAAAAGTACCAGTGACCCCTAAAGGTTTCTTTGGGCCTTGCATAGTAGCTTAGCAGCTAAAATCCTCGCCTTGCATGCATGCACCCAGTTCCCATACGAGCGCCAATTCGTGTCCTAGCTGCTCCACTTCCCATCCAGCTCCCTGCTTGTGGCTTGGGAAGCAGTGGAGGACGGCCCAAAGCCTTGGTACCTTGCATCCATGTGGGAAACCGAGAGAAGGCTTCTGACTCCTGGCTTTGGTTCAGCTCAGCTCTGGCTGTTGCGGCAACTTGGGGAATGAACCAGCGAACATAAGATCTTTCCATCTCTCCTTTTCTCTGTAAATCTGACTTTCCAATTAAAAATAAATAAATCTTTTTTTGTAAAGGTCTCTGTTTCCTTATATGAGGATCTTCAATCTAATGCATTTTAAGAATCATGCCTCTTGTGATACTGGTTTTTCTGAAACCCACACTGACCATCTGTCTCTACTACATCACACAAGAACCACACAGCTACCTGAGGCTACCTGATGCCACACACAGTAACCCGCTGCTATCTTCCTTAGCACTTCTAGGATCCTCTCTTCAGCAATCTTTGGACCAAAACTAGTTCTTCCTTCTTAAAAAGAACACAATGGCTTTCAGTCTTTCCAAAATTCCTCACATGGTTTATTCTTGTCAAGGCACCATTCTACTGATAATTAATTCACTAAAGTTATTTTGCTTTTCTATGTAAATGCTTCCATTTTTCTCTATTTTCTATAGGGATGTGAAGTAATTCTCTTTAAGACAAACAATTTTCTTTGTGATTTCCCAAATAACTGATTTTTCAATGACAATTTAATAATCGGTTCATATTACAAGTACTGCTTCATAATATTCAAAAGGACAAAAAAGGATAAACTTCAGAAAGCTAATCAAAATTTGCAATCTTTGGAGACTCAAGTGATCATGAAAGTCACCCATTCTTCAATGAAATAGATTAATATGACTGTTTTCTACAAAGTGGCTGGAAACTAAATTTAAAATGTGATGAAATTTTTGAAATTTATAAAAATTATACACACACATATATAGTTTTGACCAAAGACAATAATACGGTTTTCATTTAGCCTTATATTCACAATTCTTAAAGTATATCAAATGTTCAAAAACAGTACTACAATATATGTAAATAATTATAAATAAGAGGTTCTATATTAAGGCAACAGATATTTGTAATAATCTCTAAGCTGACAAACAATGCATTTCAAAATAGAAATGCACAGTTCTAACCACTCTAATACTTCAGTCAGTACTCTTAACTATGTTGTACACTTTCTCAAAAACAACAAAATCCAGAGAATGAAGGGTTTTTTCAATACAATAGTACAGAACAAAGACCTACAAAAGACATTTTAATACCACTGCTATCTCTTATCAATTGATAAATCCAGACACATAAGCTCTAATTTCTCACATGTAAAATGAATATTGTGACGATTAGCCTAGAAATGTCACAAGGGCCCAACAAGTAAACAGCTACTACATTCTGAACCCAGATGTCTGTCATTTTAACCTACCTTTTTTTTCCTAGTGTGTATTAGCAAATTAAAGCAAATGTACCTCTACATGTAATATATAATATGTTTTCCTAATTTCATATAATTCTTGAAGTACTTACCTTTCTACATGCAGGACAAAGCCCATTTTCATCAGTCCGAATTCGATGCCAACAAAATCGGCAAATCTGGTAGCCACAGGTGCAAGGGAAAAAGTTGATATCATCTATCTCCAGGGGCTCCATGCAAAGAGGGCATTCCACAGGGTCTTCCTTTGCGTCAGGACTGCGAGACATCTTCACGTTTATCAAACAGCAGCAAAAGTTTATAATAACTTAAGGGAGAAGGAAGTTCAGCACAGAGAACTAAAACAGAACTTTGATGACCTGCATAAAAAAAACATATATATACTTTATTTAACAATCAAAAATCAACTGTCAAAAAAAAAATACTAACCAGGCAACTTATGCTAACATCTTTGAAGGGATTTCAGGAAGGACTTCTAAAAACATTCACATCAGGATAAAATGTCTATCTTAGGTTTCAAACTCAACAACACTTACTTTTTGCTAATATACAGTACTAATTAACTTATGAACACGTTAACATTTTAGAGAAATAAATACATATTTTCTCCTCTAAAATATTCTCTATAGTATCTCACACCTTTGATCTACAATACTGGCCACCCAGCTGAAGACTATTTCTTCTAAAATGTGTCACAATTTACAAAACACAGCATTGAAAAAGACTTCAATCATCTATTATTACATATTACTATCAAACTTTTGCCATAGAAAATATAGGTAAGATTAAAATCATTTCAGAAAACCTTTTTAGAATTAATTATATACCAATATACCAATAAAAGCTTGTAGAAAAATATGCACATTAGTTAAAAAGTATTTCTATCACAATTATATAAAAAGCCTAAAAGAAACAACAGACTCTCCTATCCCAAACATTTCTTAAAAATTAAATACTACTTTTAAGACTATGGAGAGTTAAAAAAATTTTAAGTAACAATTTAAGTTAACATCACTTTATATTTCAAGGTGAGGATGAAATCACCACTTTGAATTAAAAACAGAGCTTACAAACTTATAACCCCATTTAAGTCCCAGGGACTATTTTTAAGTTTACATAAAAGAATAAATGCATGATAATCATTTTGAAGCACCTTTTTAAAAGGTGGGAATTTGGCCTGTGAGAAACCAAGCTGTACTACAAACTAAGTCATTTAAGTAATTTCATTAGTGTAAATATAGACAAAAGAACAAAGAATGAATAAAGAACCTAGAAATATATATAAATTTATGTGGTTGTAATAGTGAATAAAAGTAACATTACAAGTAAACTCACGAACCATTTTATAAATAGTATAAAGACATTAGACTGTAATTTTGAGAAGATATATGTATATCAAACTTACACTACAATCAAAAATTTCCAATGACCTAATGAGTATAGCTAAAAAGTTACACACAAACTGTTTCAAGTACTGGAATAGAAAAGTCAATCAAAACAATCTTGGTATACAAAAATGCTTGCTAGAGGCCCCCCCCCAACCAAACATTCAGGAGCTGTTAAAAGCCTACAACTGATTTAAGCACATTAAGCAAAAAACAAAAACAAATTAAAGGCAAGCATCAGAGGAAAGTCTTTTATACGTATTGTAAGTGTCCAGGATGTATAACGGGATGTTACAAAGCAGTAAGAACAAAGCAAGTAAGTTAACAGAAAAAATGAAAGCAGTATATGATGGGGAGTTCACAAAAGAATTACAAGTGCCTGGGACTAATATTGTGGCCTGTAACAGTGGCGCCCAATTTGTGTCGGGCTGCTCCACATCTGATCCAGCTCCCAGCAACAGACTGGGGAAAGGCAGAATTCAAAGGCAAAACAGGGCCACTCTTAGCACCTTGGAGAGTGCCACCCAAGCAGGATAAAACGTAGGAGGGTATTCTAGCCTGGTAGAACACCTGACTTCTGCGGCACATCTCCCACCGGGTGGCTATATGACCTCGAAAACAACACTCTAAAGCTAAAGGGCATTATTTACTCGTCTAAAAATACAAACAGACACAAATTCATTGGCAATAAAGAGAATTCCTAAATGTACTACTTCTGAACCAAGTTTTTAAAATAAGCACTAAAAACTTTGGATTTGACAGGCAGAGAGAAAGGTAAGGACGCAGAGGCAGAGGGAGGCAGAGAGAGGGATGGAGCAGCAGGCAGGGTAAACACACAATTCCCATCAACTTGTCCAGAAATGGGAAAGGCTAAACTCAAGTCAGGTGCTGGGTACTCAATCCAGGTTCACTATGTGGGTGGCAGAAATCCAAAGATGTCTCCTCTGGGCATTATCACCAGGAAGCCGGGGGGTCAGGAGCTAGGGCTGGACATCAAACCTGGGCACGCTTGATAGCAATGGTAAACACTGGCTTAACTGACACCCAAATGCTCACTTCTAGGGTCAACTCTGAAATAAAATCTCACCCTTCCAAATATCCTAGCCAAAATCTTCACTGAGGGAAGAACTATATTTCTTTAAAAAAATGTATTTCTTTCTATTGCAACGTCAGATATACAGAAAGGAGGAGACAGAGAGGAATTTCTTCCATCCGATGATTCATTCCCCAAGTGGCTGCAAATGGACAGTGCAGCGCCAATCCAAAGCCAGGAGCCATGAACTTCCTCCAGGTACAGGATCCCAAGGCTTTGGGCCGTCCTTAATGGTCTTCCGAGGCCACAAGCAGGGGGCTGGATGGGAAGCTGGGCTGCGGGGATTAGAACCGGCACCCATATGGAATTCCGGTGTGTTCAAGGTGAGGACTTGGGCCACTAGGCCACCACACTGGACCCAGAATTATATTTCTTATGATAGTCAACTAATGCAGTGCTGGCACAATGGCTAAACTGGCTAATTCTCAGCCTGCAAATGCCAGGATGACACATGGGCACCCTTCCATGTCCCAGTTGCTCCACTTCCCATCCAGCTTCCTACTTGTGGCCTGGAAAAGCAGTCAAGGATGGCCCAAACCCACGGGATCCTGCACCCTGACCTGCATGGGAGACCCAGAAGCTCCTGGGTCCTGGCTTCAGACCAGCTCAGCTCTGGTCACTGCAGCCACTTGGGGAGTGAACCAGTGGATATAAGATTTTTCTCTTCTCTCCTTCCTTATGAATCCGCCTTTCAAATAAAAACGAATAAAGCTTTAATGAAAATAATGAAGCTGAATTTAAAATTAAAATAAATAAAACAAAAATATATATTTAATAATAAAAGGACTCTAATGATGGAACATCTCCTCAGGGAAAAGAAAAATGATCACAGAATAATCAGAAATTAAACAACAGAAAATGAAGGAATAGTAAATAAATTATGTATTTCTATATAAAACATCTATATCTGTCATATTTAAAAAATAAAATAAAATAAACAATATGCCTAGTTGGTAAGGTAATGGTATAAACTGCTCCACTGGTAACGTGAAGAACAATATGAATGGCAAAAATTCAAGGAAAATCACACAGCCTGCTAATATTGACAAAGAAAATAGTAAAGTTATGAGATTAAAATGTTAATGTACAATCTCCAGCCCATTTCTTACGTAAACCAATGGGTTCTGCGGCAAATTAAAAAAAAAGAAAAAACCTTAATGTACAGACAATCAGCATCAGTACATTACTAACTGGATGCTCTCTCAGGAGGAAGCTACGAGGTCAAGAAATTAAAGGATAAGTATGATGAAAGTGTTATTAATAAGTCAAAATCAAATCTGCACAAGATCAAAGGGATTAATTAGTGTGCTAATTAGTTTTCTCCCACACTCCTGCAACCTGTCAAGAAAAACAGTTGCATATATCAACATATTTTCAGTTCAGAAATTCATAAAAGCTTAATGTGGGTAAAAAGTGCTTAACAGAAAAAAGCTTCCTGGTCATGTGCCGGGGAAGGCAACAGATGACTCCACCGACTAGGGTCCATCACCCACGCAATGTTCTGGGCTCCTGTCTTCAGCCTGGCCCAGATACAGTTACTAGGGGAATTTGAGGTACAAACTTTCTCTGCCTTTATCTCCTGTTACCCTTTTCTTTTTTATATATATTTTTTTATTATTATTATCATTTTCTGATACAGTTCCATAAGCCCTGGGATTTCTTTTATCCCTCCCTAAGTTCCCTCCCCCCGAATGAGTTCCCCCCCAAATGATAACTACAGCATAGTTCTTCATAAACAGTCATGTCCATCATTGTGTGCATGGGCAATGGCAGAGTCCAGCATCCTATTGTCAAGATATAGATAACAGTTTCATTGGAAGTCTATCTTTGATCTGGAAGTAGAAATGTATACTGCATTGTATCCTCACATCTGAATATGATAGTCTCCATTACACAGTTACCATACATCCCGTTAAATGAAAAGCCACAAAACAAAATCAACAACAGGAAGAAAAAAAATTTTAAATACCATGAAGTTAAATAACATGCTATTAATGCCTACTGAAGAAATGAAAAAGAAAACCAAGAACCTTCTTGAAGAAAATGATGTATGATCTATGAATCAGTGAAGAATTTAATGAGAAAGTGTTTAGAAAAGATGAAACTAAATTTAAAAAATCAAAATCCATTAGATACAATTTCCGCTGGCCTTTGTTGCTGAGATGTGTCTCCTGTGGGCAACAAACAGATGGGTTTAACTAATCTATGATGTTTGATTGATGGGTTTAAGTCATTTACATTCAGAATTAATATGAATGGGTGGTAATTTGGTCCTGTAAGTTTAGCAATGGGTTGTTAATTGATTCAGTCTTCTGTTATTTTACTGAGATGTTCTTCACATTTGCCTTTGGCTTTGGTCAAGAGAACATCTTTAAGTATCTTGTGTAGAGCAGGTTTGGAAGAGGCATATTCTTTTAACTGTGGAAGAATTTTCTTTTCTTTACTGTGGAAGAATTTTATTTCATTTTCAAAGACAAAGGAAAACTGCTGGGTACGTTATCCTGGGCCAACAATATTATGCTTTTAGAATATGGAATATGTTGCTCCATTCTCTTCTGGCCTGTGGAGTTTCCTGTGAGAGGTTCCCTGTGAATTTAATTGGCATTCCTTTATTTGTCAATTGATTTTTTCATGTGCACATTTGAGAATCTTTTCCTTATGTTCGATTAAAGAGAGCTTGATGATCATGTGTCTTGGTGAAGATCACTTTTGGTCAAACCTGCTGGGAATTCTGTGCCCCTCCTGGATGTTGTTTCCCAATTCTTTCTCTAGATTAGAAAAATTTTCTCTTATTATTTCATTGAATACACCTTTAATCCCAGCTTCTCTTTCTGTGCCTACTGAACTCCCATAACTCTTATATTTGGCCTTTTAATAGTGCCTCTCAATTCTTGAATACTTTTTAGCTTTTTGTTTGTTTCCCCTGGTGACAGGAAATATCTTCTAATTTTGAGATTCTTTCTTCTGCCTCCTTCATCCTATTTTGGAGACTCTACACTGTACTCTTAATTTGCTCCACTGTATTCTTCGTTTCTAATGTATCAGCTTTCATCTGATTCATTTCCTGTGACATATTCCTTATATTCCTTGAACACCTGCTTTATGTGCTTCTCAATGTTGATAAGCTTTACATAGTGGTTTAAATTCTGTATCCCCTATTTCTTCGATGTCTTCTGGTTATCAGGTTCTTTTCCTTGGGGCAGGTTTCTAAGCTATGTCACACACAGGTCTACAGTTCAATTTTACTTATTGTAGTTAACATGGCTCCTTGTTTGCAGTCACTTGTGCCACTCCCTCCAGCGAGTTCCAGGTCTGGGTTCTTATGTTACACTTCCACCATGGCCTCTGCAGCCCCAGCTCCTGGCTCACCAGTCTCCACTACTCCCTGTGATGCTGTGCTGAGGCTATACTGCTCTCTATACAACCTTCCTCCCACTTCTGTTTCAAGCAGGTCCCAGGATTAGGGAGACACCAGATGACCTACATAACTAGATTGATGGTGATGCAGACCTTGCCAGAACCTGATGGCCAGAAATCTGAGCGTCACACGGACCTATTTTGACCCATACAATGCCAAAGTCACTATTATTTTCCCTGCAGGACCAGTGCGATGCTCTGACTCAGTGAGTTAGCTCCAGCTCAGCACATGCGCAGCTCACTGTTGTCTCTGCAGTCTTAATTACACTGTACACAATGGCTGGTGCCTGATGTGCCACTACTACAGTTCTTGATCAGCTAGCCATCTGGTCTGAGGGCTACTCAGAACTATCTTAGGTGAAGCCCGTAGGATGCCACGCTGTTGCAGTTCACTGAACCAGATATGAGTTCACTCCCAGCTCAGTGCATGCACAATACTGTCCACAGCCTTTGCCGTCCTACACAAAATGGCACAAGACTTGGCTCTAGGTGGTAGACTGGGCTGTGAAATCCACCCTGTTTCCTTATTGCCCGTCTGGGATCTGCCACTCTGTCTCTGCTCCTGGTCAAATCAAACAGACCAGCAGGATGGGCAGTTCTTTGGGTTCACCTCCTGAGCTCCCAGTAAACATTCCTCCCCACCTAGTTGCTGGTAGAATTCTGGCTGCCGGTGGAGTTCAGACCCCTTCTTGCTGATGCTGCTGCGGTAATGGTCACTGCAACACCACAGTATTGTGTCTACTGCTTTCCTGTGTCTGTCAGTTTCCAGGTGCCCTTCTGCTGTCATTCTTTCCTATTTCCTGGAATGTGCCCTCTCTGCTTCATACTAGCTAATGTTTTTCTGTCTGTTTAAACATGTCCTCAGCCTATTCCACCATCTTGATTCCCCTGTTACCCTATCTTTCAAGTAAGTAAATAACCTTAAAATAAACAGGAGATGTAGATGCTGGTTGGTGTTTTTTTTAACTTTTTTTTAAAAATGTATTTACTTGAACAGCAGAGAAGCAAAGACAGAAATTCAGTCCCAGTCAGGACTGAATAAGGAGCTCAGTTCAAAGTTTCCACATGGTCAGTAACAACAATATTGCATTCATCACAGAAATTAACTGCAAGCTAGAGACAGGACACAGAGCTAGTTAGTAAATCCAACTGTTAATGTTATCTTTTTTTTTTTTTTTTGCTAACATGTTATCTTAACCAGCATCTTCACCTGTAGTGCTAGTTTTATTCATCTTTAAAATGTGCATATAGGACCCGGCGTGGTGTCGCAGTGGTTAAGGTCCTCGCCTTGCACGCCCGGGATCCCATATGGGCGCCGGTTCTATCCTGGCAGCCCCGCTTCCCTTCCAGCTCCCTGCCTGTGGCCTGGGAAAGCAGTCGAGGACGGCCCAAAGCTTTGGGACCCTGCACCCGCGTGGGAGACCTGGAAGAGGCTCCTGGCTTCGGATGGGCATAGCTTCGGGCCATTGCGCTCACTTGGGGAGTGAATCATCGGACGGAAGATCTTCCTCTCTGTCTCTCCTCTCTGTATATCCGCCTTTCCAATAAAAAAATAATAAAAATAAATCTTTAAAAAAAAGTGCATATAAATCTCTATAAACATGTTTAAACACAAAAAAGATAAGTTCATTAGGGCTGGCATGATGGCAAAACAAGCTAATCTTCCATCTGGCAAAGCAAGCTAATCTTCCATGGTGCAGTCATCCCACATGGGCACCAGTGTTCTGGCTCCTCCACTTCTGATCCAACTACCTGCTTATAGTCTGGGAAGGCAGAGCAGACAGGCTTGAGTCTTTGGCCCCTGCACCAATGTGGAAGACCTGGAGGAGGTTCCTGATTCCTGGCTTCCTATTGGCTCAGATATGGCCATTCTGTGTACTATGGGAGTGAATCAGTGGATGGAAGTTCTGTTTCTCCTGCTCGCCAAATCTTCCTTCCAAATATATAAGTTCATGGTCAATTATAAGCAAAGTTGTAGGAGGACAATGTGACCCTAGAAGGTCAGCGCACAGGATCACAGTTGATTGGATAATATTTGCATAGAACAACCAAATGGCTACCTTTTGTATCCTTGATCATTTGTATAAGAACAGTTGAGTGGACAGCATGTGTAGGAGAACAGTTGGTGGAATATACAAGACAAAAGGAGTTCCAAACAAAAGCATAGAAACTGTTACTGGGGTTTGTTGATGAACTCAATATTTCCTCCCTTATCCCATATGACCCTCAGTGTATAAAGTCTGATGCCACTAATAAACTTTGGCTTTTGACCATCAGTCAGGGTCTATGCGTGTTATTATTGGCTCCATGCACCAAGTCCATTGCTGTGGGACAGTGACACAAAGTAACTTAGAAACATTTATTTACTGATTGGGGCAACGGACTGTGCCAGACCCTGTACCGGCCTGTACACAGAAGAATCAGATTTGGGATCACCTCAAAGTTTCTTTGAGAATCCCTCCAACTGAACTACTGATCTCAGAACCCTAACCATGAAGAGAAGTGCAGGTTCCATGGTCTGACCATGGAGTGCATGTGTCAAAGCTGAGCCTCCTCAATGGCTTAGACAGAGCAGTGGACAGCATATCCAAGTGCACATGGAGGATATGGTAATCCATTAGAGCCTGCACAAGACACCTGGAACCACAACAGAGGATCAAGGACAGAACAAATCAATCAACTAACTGCCCTATCCAAGTGTTGGCAGTGAATATCTGGGCAAACGGAGACTCTAAGGGGGACTATGTCAGCCAGTGGATTCTGGAGGTTACATCGCGCTTGGAATGGCGAGACTGGCAGCAATTCAGAACTGTAGAACTATCAAAACCACTTGAGCAGTGCCCTCCGAGAATGCGGCACATCAGGGACCCTGGGATGGGTGGGGCTTCTCCTTTTGTCTCTCTTCTTACCCCAGATACAGAAAAAGAAACGTGGAAACAATGGTCTTACCCACTTTCCTGTAGCCCTTGACCTTTTATGCCCTAATCAACTATGTAAAGATTGTCAAAATAAAATAATAATTTAAAAAGCAAACAAAAAAGAAATATTTATTCAAGTAGCAAATGATCTATTTAAATAAATGTATAGCTTAAATCATTGCAGGGAATTTATATATTTTTTTTTTTCACATCAAATTTATCCTGCTTAGTTTTATGGAATGGAAAATACAGCTCCTAACATTTTACAAAGTGAAGGTCTCATCAAACCCGTAATCCGGGGGCACCACTGTATCTGTACACAGGCATCCCGAAACAGCCATCAGTTCAGGCCCCAGCTGCTACTTCCAAACCAGCTCCCTGTCAGTAGCCTGCAAAAGCACTGGAGAAAGGCCAAGTGCTTTCACTCGCTTACCCCACATGAGCAACCTGAACGACATTCCTGCATCCCGGCTGCAGCCTGACTCAGCCCTGCCCTCTGTGACCCTCTGAAGAGTGACTATGCTGACGGAATCACTCTCTCCCCCACACTGTACAAAGCTGATTTTCAAATCAATACATTAATCAATCTTTCTTCCAAAAAAACAAACAACAACAAAAACAGATCTTCTCCTCCTTTCTTTATATCTGCCTTTCCAATAAAAATAAATAATTCTTTAGAAAGAAAAGAAAAAGAAGTCTCAACCGGTTATCAGTATGGCTTTTGCAAAAGGGGTTAAACACTGAAAGATTTTACATTTTGTGGAACATACAGCCTGTTGCAATCACTCAATCCTGCTATTACTTTTTTAAGTTTTTTTTTTTTATTATTTCAAAGATAGAGTAACAGAGATAGAAGGAGAGACCAGACCCTCCACCTGCTGGTTCACTCCCCAAATAGCTAAAACAGTCAGAGCTGGGCTGGTCTGAAGATGAGAGAGCTAGGAGTTTCTTCTAGTCTCCCACATGGGTGTAGCGGCCCAAAGACTCAGGCCATTAGCAGCAAGATGGATTGGAAAAGGAGCAGCCAGGACCAGAAACAGCAACACCCATATAGTGTTGCCTATTCCACAGGCCCAATCCTGCTACTATTTAAATACCAAGGTAGTCATACAAAACAAAGGAATAAATGTGGTTATGTTCAAAAAATTTTGCATATTGAAATTTAAACTTCACCTGAATGTTACATAACACAAAATACAAGTTTTGATTTTTTTTCCAACAACAACCAATACATTAATCTATCTTTTTTCCAAAAACAAACACCTAGTCAGTGAAGCACAGCTGATCAATTCCTCCTCTGCTCTAAACAGCATAAAAATTGAGTAGAAGTCTAAGCTGCAGGCTTCTTTCACATATGTTGTTCTTAACTTTCTTTTTCTGAGGAAGTCGTCTTCTTAATACATTAAGTAATGCTTCTCTCCACTCCAAGCATTAACTTTTACATGCTGCAATATAATATGAAAAGTTTTTGTCCCTGCATCCAGTTATAGCACTACTAAAATCTTTGGAATTTTTCTATAGGAACATTCTGTTATTCATAAGAAATCCTTTAGCCACACCTGAGTTTATGATAATGAGTTTGCAAGGTGTCTGAGGATACCCTCAGGAAGTGGCTAAGAGCTGGACTTCCAATCCCATTCACATACCTTGGGCAGGTAGCATGAAGATGATGCTGTACAAAAATTCTACAACTAAATACCTCCTGAAGGCATTAGAAGGGTGGCACAAGGAGGCCTCGGAAGCAGCATTTCCCCACCCTTACACCTCACACTCCGCCTCTTCACCAGGCTGCTCATCTGTACTAAACATAATCTGCTTTCTAATAAGCCAGTGAATGTTAAGTAAATGTTTGAGTCCTGTAAGCCATCCTAGCAAACTAATCAAATCTGAGAAGGAGGTTGTGGGAACCCTGATTTCTAACCAGTCCGCACAGGCCACAGACAGCAACTCCTGGCAGCACGCGTCTGACACGGGGAAGGCAGCAGTCCGTGGGACTGAGCTCTTAGTCTGTACAACCTAACTCAATATACAAATGTCAGAATTGAATTAATAACACAACATTCAGTCGGTGCATGTTGGAAAACAGCTTGGTGTGTGGGGAGAGCCTCCCCATATCTGGTCGCAGAAGTACGCGGTATCAAGGACAGAGAACATGATAGGGAAAATCTTTTTCTTTTCCTTCACACAGGCCTTCACTCTAGCAGGTGTATGAAAGAATCTACTAGTACTACTGTAAGATGTAAAAACTCCTTTATGCATCTTCATACTCTTAGTGCAAAATTTGAAAAATTAAATAATTTAATGACAAGGGCTTATTTTCCAATTAGACAAAATTAGAGAATAAACACATTACTAGAAAATTATTTACTGCAACACAACACTTCTCTGCCACAAAACAACAATAAAATCAAGGCCATTCTTTCTTTTTTTTTTTTTTTTAATAAATCAGCTACATTTTTTTTTTAATTGGAAAGACAGATATACAAAGAGGAGAGACAGAGAGGAAGATCTTCCGTCCAATATTTCACTCTCCAAGTGACCACAATGGTTGGTGCTGCGTCAATCCAAAGCCAAGAGCCTCCTCCAAGTCTCCCACACAGGTGGCAAGGTCCCAAAGTCTTGGGCCACCCTCAACTGCTTTCCTAGGTCACAGGCAGGGAGCTGGATGGGAAGTGGAGCTGCTGGGATTAGAACCAGCACCCATATGGGATCCCTGCACGATCAAGGTGAGGACCTTAACCACTACGCTATCGCGCTGGGGCCAATCAAGGCCATTCTGAATCACACCAGTGAAAGCAGTAAGCAAAGCTGTTACCGAACTGTCCTTTTTCTGGTTTCTCCAAAGCGAAGGACAAAAGCATCTTGTATGCTCCCCATTCTGTCCTGACAGTGTTCCAAGTG
Source organism: Ochotona curzoniae (assembly GCF_017591425.1). Lineage (NCBI taxonomy): Eukaryota > Metazoa > Chordata > Mammalia > Lagomorpha > Ochotonidae > Ochotona > Ochotona curzoniae. Next base: position 18,834,876 of record NW_024467095.1, on the reverse strand, counting down.
TTATGCTTTAACAACAGGTCTTACACTCTTTAGTCCACACCGGCCCCTTTTTTAGAGCATGCTGTATATGCACAGACGGGACTCAGAGCAAAAACTACATGTCATGAAACCTAGGACTGTGCAAAGCAGGAGAACGTAACTGGCAGAGCCAAAGAAGCCAGAGCAAGAGTAGAACCTGAGTATACCATAGCCTCTTCAGAAGAAGAGGCTATTTAAACATGGAAATGCAAAATTTTAAAAAGATTCTTACAAGCCAAGCTCGATGGCTGAAATGACTAATCATCTCCCTTCAAGTGATGGGATCCTAGATAGGTGATGATTTGTGTCCTAACTGCTCCACTTCCCTTCCAGCTCCCAGCTTGTGGCCTGGGAAAGTAGTCGAGGATGGACAAAAGCCTTGGGACCCTGTACCTGCGAGAGACCCAGAAGTAGCTCCTGGTTCCTGGCTTCAGATCAGCTCAGCTCTGGTCATTGCAGCTACTTGGGAGTATACCAGCAGATGGAATATTGTCCTCTCTGTCTTTCCTTCTCTGTATATCTGACTTTCCAATAAAAAATAAGTAAATCTTTAAAAAATGAATAAACAAGTAATCATAGCTTGTTTGCAAGACAGGAAACCTGTATCAAGTTCTTAATCACTTCACTTCAAATTAGAATTGAATCTGGAAAAGCAGCTGAAGATGGCCCAGTACTTGGGCCTACAATCCACATGAGAAACCCAGATGGAATCCCTAGATCTTGGCTTCTACCAGCCTAGGCCTGGATTTCAAAAGCACTTAAAGAGTGAACCAGCAAATGGAAATTCTCTCTCCCCCCTCCCTCTGTCACTTTTCCGTTCAAATAAATAAAATAAATCTTGCTGAGGTGGAGGAGGAAACACAGCAGTTTCTTTAGGGAACGATGCCTACCCACTGTTTCCATTACTTGCTACAAAAATAACTTTCCTTTCATCAACTCCCACTGAAGGCTGATTATTTGGTGAGATCTCAAGTGAACAGACTCCTTGTGGCCCACTAACAGTTACAGTCTTATTAAGTACTGAAGCATAGAACCATTATCTTCCACTACAATTACTGTAAAAACTACAATGTAGGCATTAATAAGGGAAAAATGTAAGAATGAAGCCAATGAGAGTGACAATAAACATACATGATAACATGCTAAACACAACAGTAAATCATACTATTATTCATATCGTGTAATAGCACCTAAAATTCAATAGCGGCCCGAACATCACCATGTATTATTTCAAACAATTTTTATAACGCAAAGCAAATTATGTGAAGTTGCTTGTAACACCTGCAACACTTCTAGAAGATGTAATACTATTAGAAGAAGAAGAATCATCTATAGATACATATAGTCCTTTTTCAGGAAAACAAACACATACAAAATTAAGCGGAAATGTACATCAATTCACGAACCACAGAAAAAAAACTTGCCTAATACATTCCTCAGTAATTATTAGATTGAAAAAGATTGTAGTAAAATTAAAGAAATCTGTAAGGGGCTGACATCATGGCATGTAGGTTAATAAGTGTCTGCTCTCAGTGCCTGCATCCCATATAGGCAACAATTCAAAACGTGGCTGCTCCATTTCCAATCCAGCTCCCTCTTTGCAGCCTGGGAAAGCAACAAAAAAATGGTTCAAGCCCTTGAGCCCCTGCACCTACATGGCAGACTGGGAGGAAACTCGTGGCTCCTAGCCTCAGGCTGATCCAGCTCCAGCTGCTGCAGCCATTTGGGGAGAAAGCCAGTGGATGGAGGATCTCCCTCTCTCTTCTCTCTATTCCTTGCTGATTCATACCCTAGGAAAGCAAGCGATAGCTCCAGTACTTGGGTCTCTGCCACTGAGACATGGGAAATTTAGACTGAGCTTCAGGCTCTTGGCTTTTCTCTGGCTCCAGATGGCAGATGGGCATGGGCATTGGAGGAATGAACCTACAGATGAAAGATCCCTAACTCTTTCAAATAAAATTAAAATAATTTCTAATTTATAAAGCAGTAGGAACTCATAACAAACAAACGTCTCTACCATTTTCATCCAAAAAGAAAAGTGATTTCATCTGAGGGTCAGTATTATTATCCTGGCTCTAACCTTAAGGAGAGATAAGGACTCCCAATCCACAACAGGGTTTGTTAAGAAACATAAGCAGCTATATTTGTAATAGCCAGAATGGAAACAATCTAAATGTCCACCAGTATGTGAATAAACTGTAGTAGATTCATTCAATAAAATACTAATACTACAATATCACTCAGCAGTAAAAAGGAACTGCTGATAGATCTAACAGGGATAAATCTGAAAGTATTAAGCTAAGTAAAGACACCAGCCACGAAATTATTGCATTTACAAAAATTCCCTTTCAGCCAAAACTAAACTCTGCTGACAGAATCAGAACAAAGGTTGATTCCAGGTGACAGATCCTGAGTAGGATGGACTAAGAAAGAGTTTCTAGGGTAATGGAAATATTCTAAATTATGGTGGAGATCCAGGATACATGGGAGTATGCACTTTCCAAATATATTACATGGATTTAAGATTTATATTTCAGTGCATTAAATTACACCTGAAATTTAGAAAAAAAAATAATAATAAAATCTCTGCTCATCTTTACCCCTGCAGAACAAGGAGGCAAGCTTGATCTGTTAGAATTTGGTTCCCCTATTCAGCTGGAGCTGAAGACTTGGGAAACAAAAGGGTCCAGTAGAGGAAGGAAAGGGGAGAAACAGAAGTTTCCCAAGACAATCCTACAACACTAAACCTGGAATACTCAAGATAATCGTGGTGCACTGCACAGCAGACCTTCAGAATGAGGCTAGGAGAGGCTCTGGAGCAACAGGAAAGGCTTCGGTGGATTTAAAACAAACTCTACATGCCACAACCATTTCACCTGCTTCTGACTTCTTGTTCACACTAAATTACTACACAAAGTAACTAAAAAAGTAAACAGAAGCAACTTCATACCATGTTACTGCTACATGAAGCATTTAAACAGTGGTAGCTAATTCTAAAAAAATGTACAGTTGGAGAGCTGATAGTATTATAATCCGGCTCAATCCTTTGGGAAATCCATAATGAATAAAAAAATAGTATACTGATTCAATAATCTCTTTCAATGTCTGAAAATTAAGCATAAATGAATAATTAACTAAAAGAAATGCCTTGCACAGTAGTTCCTATTGCAGTTAATACAACTTACTAGTCAACTTTTCATGAGGCAAAAATCTGATATAATCCATATCTGAGACATCCAAATTGCCTTACAGTATTCCACAACTGTTATCTACATGGTAGAACAATCACTGGAATAAAACTTTATCAAAGTCAAGAACAAGTCACAAGCAAGCCGAATTCTATATTTTAAAATCCAATATTGGAAAAGGATCAGAGTGAAGAGGCAATCCCAACGCAGAAGTGAGCAAATTCTGATTCAATGAATTTGACAACAGAGTTGCCTAGGAGCTCTATAATAAGAAAGATAAATTGCTCATGATTTCTTCATACATTACCTAAAATATCAGTCTCTTATCCAATTTATAAAGGTTATCAAATGCAAAGTTAATTAAAAAAACTGAGTAGACTGTGAGTAAAAATACAATGTAATTTACATGTATTCAATCAATTTGACAAATTTGTGTAAATTTAATGTAAAACTAAATTAAACTAAGTTCAAAAACATTTACATACAAAAACTATAATCTCCAAAGAACAAAAATTCTACCAAGAAATTAAATGTTCATTCTAGAATTTTAAAATAAGCCCAATAAAAATGAGGGAAAAGTCAAAAGACTTAAAATCATTTTGCAGAAAACAAGCAAGTTTAGTTAAATTCCTACGAAAGATAACCTAATAAAAATTCATCAGTCTTAGTATAACTAAAATGCTTATACTCGTATCTTTTAAGAATCAATAGATCTACTGAGTTAAAAGACATGAATCCACCTTTTAGAGCCTTAATGAAAACCACTATACCACAGCTGCAGGCAATTGCTTAAGCTGCCTTGTACTAAGGCAAGTAATATACTTCTGGGAGAAAAGCAGCCAATAGCTGGTAGGTATTCTGCACCCTGTTAGTGCCAAATTTGTGTTACCTATACCAGAATGCCAGTATAGTTGCTTATTCTTTTGAAAAAAAAAAATATGGGGAACATGAGCCGGGACATGGCACCCCATTCCCCAGGAGGGTTGGGGGTGCTGCAGATGGCTTAAGAAAAAAGGTCTGGGGACATCCTGGAGTAGGAGTGGCTTAGGACATGTTTGACAGAGAAGGAATGAATTCTGGGGTCTTCCATGGACCCAGCCACTGCACTTGCAGGCAAGGAAGCTGAGACAGAGTGGTTTAAAGAAGGTGGAAACCAGAGGACATGTCTGTATCAGACCAAAGTACCTGCCCTTGAGGGAGGTCAGCACTGGGCTCAAAAGCATCACCTACCGCCCACAGGCGCATGCAAAAGCTGAGGCTGGGGGACACAGGCTGGTCTGCAGTACGAGCCCTTGAGTGTCAGGCCAGGGGTGGTCCACATCAGACTGGACCACAGCACCCACCAGAACGCAAGAGAACCAGATGAGGAACAATTTCTGTAGGTGATGTGGGCTAGGCTGTGGGACTGCTATCCTCACAAGTTTGCACAGAGAGCTACGGGTAGTGACTGAGCCAGGTTGTACCACGGAACTCACCTGACACTTGTGGGAACAAGGGCTTGGAGAGGGCCAGTCTGGGCCAGGCTGTAGCACCTACATGCACATGCAAGGCCAGGACTGAAAGCAGACCATGCCAAGCAGGGCCATAGCACCGGCCAGTACCTGTGAGATCCAGGTATGGGAGCAGACCTGGTAGGGAAACTTGGGGAATTCCCCAGCTAGGCTGCACTTTCCTCTGGGGAACACAACAGCTGGGGCTGGAGGAAGGCAGGACCAGAAAGGGCTGCAGTGCTGGTCAACATCTGTGTGTGCCAGGTCTAAGAACAAGCCAGGTTGATATGGTGTGGTCCATATCTGGCTAGGCTAGGCTAGAACACCTACCAGCAAGACCACGGGTGGACCAGGCCAGGGTAGAAGCACCCACCAGCACTCACAAGACCTGCGGCTGGAAATGGGTCTGGTAGGGGAACTCTGGGGACTTCCCTGCTGGGCTGCAGCTCCCACTGGTAAAAGCAAGAGCCACAGTCAAGAGTAACCACACTGGGTCAGTACACAGTGCACGCTGGCACAGTAAAAGCCATGACATGGCACAATCCAGTTCAGGTTGGACCATAACACACTCCAGGTTCCAATGATGGTGAGGACTGAGCTAGGCTACTGCATCTACCAGCATGAGCTGAGAATGGGTGTTGGCTGAACTGAGCAAGGCTGCAGCACTTGCTTGCAAATGCCAAAGACTGGGAGCATGCCAACTCAGACTGAGCCGTAGCACTTACTGGCACATGCAAGATCCAAGGCTAGGGATAGGCATGGTAGGAGAACCTCTAGGACTCCCCTCCCGGGTCTTTGCTTCCACAGCTGGGACTGGGGGAAGGTTGGTTCAGGCCAGGCTGGGCTAGGCTGCCATACTCACCACTATGAGAGAGTCAAAATGGGTGCAGGTCAGCAACCGTAGCTAAGTTGTAGTACCCACTGGCAAATGCCAGGACTGGAGAGTCATGTCAGTCTAATCATAGTGCTTCCTGGCAAGCAGAACATCTGGGGTGGGAGCAGGCCTGATTGGGAACTCCCTGCTGGGTTGTAGCTTCCACTGGTAGGCAAGAAAACCAGGACTGGGGGCAGGCCAGGCTGGTTAAGGTAGCAGCACCCTTGCTAAGTGTGGGCCAGGTCTAAGATCAGGCTAAGTTAGACCCAGCAACCACTGTTTGTGCTTGAGATCAGATGGGATGTGGGACCTACCGGGCTAGACCACACAGCACACGCTGGCACATGTAAAACTGCACTGGGAATAGACCTGGGAGAGTTTACTGGGGATCATCCCAACTCTGCCACAGCACCCATCAGCTGGGAGCGGAAATGGACTAGGCAGCTTCAACCAACATTATGTGTGCTGGCTGGTGCAGCTGACCACACTCGACTCTGCACTGGTTGGCACGTAAGAGTCAAGTCTGAGGTCACCTAAGACAAGGTTTCCTCAGGGAATCTCCAACTAATCACTGGACTCAGATGCTAGCCACAGGAGCAATCACAGGATGTACAATCCGATCTGGGAGTGCATCTGCTGGGATTGGACCTCCTCCGCTACTGATACCTGTGCAGTGGAGCACTTGCCCGATGCACACAGGGATCATGACAGCCTGCTCATCTAGGCCAGGTAGCATGTCAACTGCCTCATCAGAGGACTGAAAGCAGAACAAGTTGGACAAGTGTGGTCAAGCATTACAAAATGTTCCTAAGCTAGAATCTGTCAGCCTATAGACCTTGGAAAGGTTTTCTCAACCCTGGTGCAATGAAGACAATGACAACAATGTCTCAGAATTATCCAAACCATTCTAGTAACACCCCGGAAACACTCCTTCCCACATCAGGGTCTTAAGGAGTCATCAAATCACTATCTCCCAACCCCCTTTCCCAACTGCAGACACAAGAACAAGAAGAGTGGGAAACACTTGTCCCACCCACCTTCCCCCATGCCTGGACCCTTCCCACTCCAGTCAGATGTCCACATGGGCATGCATGGCACTCAACTGTGGAAACAATATTCAAAAGAAAATAATAAAAACCACCACAAATAACTCTTGTAGTTTTCCCAGATTAAATAAGTATATATAAGCATAGACTCATGACTTTATGCCTTGCCATGTATTCTTTTTTTTTAATTGAAAGGGCTAAAGAATGTTCATATTATTTGTTATATATTTACATAATATATATTTGTTAATATTTATAATATATTTACTGATTTTGTATTTCTAGTATTAAAATTTCTAATGTATCTTTCATGATGGAATCTAAGTAAGTCTTTGAGCTCTTTTTTATTTTTATTTGAATACTTTATTATTCCCATCTGTAGATATTTTATTTCAATGCAAACTAGGAAAGTATACTTAATTTTTAATGCAATAGCCAATATATTAGCATTTCTTACTGATGTGGTTACACTAAAAATTGATAGTAAATATATGTTATGAATATAGTGAAGTAATAATTAGTGCTTGTGGAATGTTTTTCTGAGCACTAAATATATAAATACCAAGCCATGACCATAACATTTTATAAACATACAAGGGCAATGAACTTACTAACCAAACCTATCCAAAATCATTCAACAGTTAAGATTGTCCTGTTCAACACAAAAAGCAGTAAAACTTAATCAAAAATCACGAGAAAGCAAGCTGTGTCTATGACACAGACAAAACAATCAAAAAAACTAAGATGTTGGGCCTGGCAAGATAGCTCTATTGGCTAATCCTCCCTTTCGCGCACAGGCATGCCGTACAAGTGCCGGCTTATATCCTAGCTGCTCAAATTCCCATCCAGCTCCGTGCTTATGACGTGGGAAAACAGTAAGGATGGCCCAAGTCTTTGGAACCCTGCACCTCTGTGGGGGACCTAGAAGAAGCTCCTGGCACCTGGGCTTTGGATCAGCTAAGCTTCAGCCACTGAGACCACTTGGGGCGTAAACCAGCAGATGGAAAATTTTTCTGTCCCCCCATCTCTCTGTAAATCTGCCTTTCCAGTAAAAATAAATAAATCTTAAAAAAACAAAATTATAAAATGTGAGCATGTCACAGAGGCATAGCAAGCCAATCCTCCACTTACAAGTGCCAGCATCCCACATGGGCAGTGGATCTAGTACCAGCTGCTTCATTTCCAATCTCTCCTTGTGAGCTGGGAAAGCAGTGGAAGATGGTCCGAGGTTCTTGGGCCCAGCATCTAAGTGGGAGGCCAGAAAGAAGCTCCTGGCTTCGGATACACAGCTCCAGCTACTGCGGCCATTGGGTGAAGGAAACAGTGAATGGATGATCTTTTTTTCTTTAAAAAAAAAACAAAAGTATTAATTTTCACTGGAAAGGCAGACCCACTGATCCTAAGCCAGGAGCTTGTTCTAGGTCTCCCACATGGGTGCAGGATCCCAAAGTTTTGGATCATCTTCTACTACTTTCCCAGGCCCCAGGCACGGAACTGGATGGGAAGTGGGGCAGCTGGAACATGAACCAGCATCTATATGAGATCCCAGTGCATGCAAGGCAAGGATTTAGTCACTAAGCTTTCGCACCAGGCCTGCGTGGAATATCTTTGTCTCTCTTTCTCTTTATAAAATTTGCCTTTCAAATAGAATAAATCTTTGACAACAACAACATACTAAAATGCTAAGAAAATATATAAATCCACTTTGAAAGACTAGAAAAAAATCAGAATAAACTGCCATAATATGCTGTGACTGAGCTATATTTATTAGAAAAAATAATTTCCTGAATAAGCCAAGACAATTAGTAAATGTAATGAACACCCTGTAGGTTAATTGATATAGATTTAGTAAAACAAATTCTTAGAACTGAAACTGTTGATCAAGAATGATATGTACATTTTTTTAGCTTTGAGAATCATTGCCAAATTGTCATTTAAAAGGTTGCTCCAATCTACATTCTCAGCAAAGCCCACAGAACCATTTTGATCCTTAATAATCTAAAATATAAATACTAAATGCACAAACACTTTCAATTTACATTTTTAAAGCTTTGTGGTTATATGCAGTTCATGATGTGAAGATTCCCTTAAAGCTAATCAAATCATGTAGAAGCAAAAATACTTACAATGTTAAAAAGTATATAAAATGACTTTAAACAACAGTACAAAACCAAGATCTGTTTTAATAAATCAGGATAACATGCAAACAAAAATTGAAAAGACTGTTTATTTTAGTAGTTTGGAATTGTAAGTTTTTTTTTTTTCATTCCTTTCTCAAGATTTTCTACAGTGCTGTTATGATGCTGAGTTTCTGTTAACAAAGGATTCTAGTTGCCTCACAGTTAAAAATCACAGCTTGTGATGCCACCCGGGCTTCTGACTTCCTGTCACTGGCCCACCCAGTTTTCAATAGCCCAGTACCAAACTGGATTATAATTTTCCATTTAGCATCCAAAATAAATTTTTGCTTCACCCTATAATATCTGGCTATTCAATACTATTCATTTTATTTCTTTAAGGAGTCTCTTACATGTTGACTAATCTCCATTTCAACTGAATTACTAATATAGAATCTAAACAAATCTATACTGACTCCATACCATGATTTCTCTCTTGAAATCAATATATAACAGTTCTATTTAATTTCCCTTTCATCCGGAGTTTATTAATCTTGATCTTGTACACAAATTGCACTTATATCTTGTCAAAAACACTCTGGTTTAGTGGGCTTAAGCTGGGAGTCTGAAATTGTGCATTTTTAACAAGTTCTCGGGTGAAAACCCACAAGCTCTTGAGTGAAACCCACATTCAAATCGCTCCAAGAGATTAAGAATCTTGAAATTGACTATTGTTTTTGTTGGCAAATCAAGATGAACCCATTGCCTGTGGACATCAGAAGGCCAAAATACTGAATCCAATATCATGCCCTGTACAAAGAAAGCTTATTAGCAGGAGGCCAAATAAGAAGTCAGGAGTAGACCTGGCCCAGCTGCATGCGCCTGGGTCCCACATGGGTGCTGTTCATATCTCAGCCACTGAACTTCCCTTCCAGATCCCTGCTTGTGGCCTGGGAAAGCAGGAGGATGAAGCAAGGCCTGGGGACCCTGCACCCCCACGTAGGAGGCCTGGAAGAAGCTTCTGGCTCCTCACTCTTGGCTTCAAATCAGCTCAGCTCCAGCCACTGCAGTCACTTAGGGAGTGAATCAGCAGATGCAAGATTTGTCTCCTTCTCTCTGTAAATCTGCCTTTCCAATAAAAAAATAAATAAAATCTTATAAAAAAAAAACAGAAGTCAGGAGTAATGATGCTCAAGTGATTGCCCAGTCACGGGTTAGATAGGAGAGAGATGGTATTCAGAAAACCTAGAAGAGGCAAATCTAATTGAAGGCACTCAAAATCAGGCCAGGGCAGTGATGTTTAAAGCAGCTCCCCAAATATCCCCAAATAAAGGATGAAGTAAAATTACCTTTGCATGTTATTTATGTGCTATCCATATATAAACATATATATATATATATATAAACATAAGATAATCCAGTGCACTGCGAGAGAAAAATGGGGAAACAGTAAGAGGATTTTTGAGTTTGAAGCTTCCAGAAAACCAGATGAAAGATGCAGTCCATCATTACCACTTGTGCTAGACTTAAATTCTTTAATAATACTTTAAAAGGGTGTGGTAGCCTAGTGGCTGAAGTCCTTGCCTTGCACACACCAGGATTCCATATGGATGTTGATTTGTGTCCTGGAGGCTCCACTTCCCATCCAGCTCCCTGCTTATGGCCTGGAAAAGTAGTCAAGGGCGGCCTAAGGCTTTGGGTTCCTGCACTGTGTGGGAGACCAGAAGACACTTGTGGCTTCAGATCAGCTCAGCTCCAGCCACTGAGGCCACTTGGGGAGTGAATCAGCAGATGGAAGAGATGAATCTCTCGCTCTGTAAGTCTGCCTTTCAAATAAAAATAAATAAATCAATAAATACAAATACGAGCTCACTCACACTCTCTATCTCCCTCTGACGTTGATTATTTTAACAGGAAAGGATCCAGTCTTCTCCCTAAGGCAACTGTCTGGAGGCAGCATTATGGCACAGTGGGTTAAGCCAACACTTGCTCTCATTTCCCATATTAGAGTGCAAAATCAAGTCCTGGCAGTTCCTCCTCTGACAGCTTCCTTCTAACGTGCAAGGACTTTAGCTGCTAGGCCACCTTACCGGGCCCAAATATCTTGTATTATTGTTGTTTCCTTCTGTGAAGATTTTCTCTACTTTCTGCTTTTGAGGACATTGATTCCCCTAGAGCTCCCTAATACATTGGCACTTACTTTTTTCTTTTTCTTTTTTTTGCTTTTCTTACAGTGTCTTTCGGGGTCAGTTGGAAGATGCTATACATTGAGGCTAAAACTGCATTTCACTCCTCTGATCTCCTCCACTGACCAGGAGCCTGATTCTACTGAGCATGGAGATGGGGTAGTTACCCAGCAACTACTTCTCTTCTTTGAAACTAATCTGTTAATAGGTGATATGTCCATAAATGCTTAAATGGCATCTACTGCACCCCAGACTAGTTGAGCTCCTAGCTTATTGTCATTGTTCCTAACTCTACAGTTTTTTAAATACTTTGTATTTTTTAAAAATATATTTTATTGGGTCTGGCATGATAGCCTAGTGGCTAAATCCTTGCCTTGTATCCACCGGGATCCCATGGGTGCTGGTTCATATCCTGGCTGCTTAGCTTCCTTTCCTGGCTTTGGATTGGCTTAGCTTAGGCTGTTGTGGCCACTTGGGGAGTGAACCAGAGGGCAGATGATCCTTCTCTCTGTATTTTCTTCTCTCTGTAAATCTACCTTTCCAATAAGAAAATAAAAAATAAAATTAGATATTTTATTTATTTTTCTTGAAACTCAGGAGGTTCCTGGCTCCTGGCTTCGGATCGGCGCAGCACTGGCCGTTGCACTCACTTGAGAAGTGAATCATCGGACAGAAGATCTTCTTCTCTGTCTCTCCTCCTCTCTGTATATGTGACTTTGCAATAAAGAGAAAGAAAGAAAGAGAGAAAGAGAGAAAGAAAGAAAATAAGAAATTTTGCTGATAAAAGACTATGAATTCTACCAGACTGCACAACAGCAAGACTTCAAAACTTGGAGAGGAGCGAAAAGATAGGATACGGACAAAACCTTATAGTGATCAAAATGTGAGATATGAAACGTCACTTGGGAGAATGACAGTAACATAAAAAGAGCTAGAGGACTCAACGCACTCCATCAGAGCCTGTGGCGCCAAGCTCTAACCGTGTCAGAGCTCTCTGCCAGGGGAGGACCAGTCTAAGGAAGTGAGTTCTTAATCTCACAGCAAAAATGGTTCCTCGTGACCCCTGATGAGGATCTGAAAGGAAACTGCAATGTATCAGTAGGGTCACTGTAGAAATTCTTTAAGTTAATGACACAGAGGATAAACTAATACCTAGGATCTGCTAACCACTCAAACCTTGTATTTGCTAATCAAACAAAATATTACTGTAGAAAAAAAATTTGTTTTACATTTTCCCTTTCCGGCTAAATGGGTACCAGGAAAACCAGTCCCAAAATGGACTTAAGAACTCATTTAAGCAAAAAAGAGGAATCACTGAGACAGTCCACTTCTATGTACCATACATCAGTCTCAGAACACTGTCTCCTCCCCCAAAACAGTATCAACAACAGCATTCTAACTCATTTCCCCATCCATCCCATTACAGAATAATTAATTTATTCATCCAAAAAGCATTTATTGATTACATATAATGTGCCAACTACTATTTCCAGAACCTTGGACACACCAGGGAACAAAACAATCACTATACTAGTAAAAGATTAACAACAAAGAATACAAATAGTAGCTTCTCCCAGGTCTCTCACATGCATGCAGGATCCCAAGACATTGGGCCATCCTGTACTGCATTCCAAGATCACAAGCTGGATGGGATGTAGAGCATCCAGCATATAAACCAGCACCCATATATATCCCAATGCTTACAAGGTGAGGATTCAGTCATTGAGCCATCACACTGGGCCCAAGATGAATCTTAAGTCTCAGGTATTGTATAGACAGAAGCACAAAGGGCTCAGATTAAACCAATATATTGTTGGTTGACTTAGTTTGGTTTGGTTTTTTTTTTTTTTTTAAGAATTTCTATGCTAATCTTTTTTTTAAGATTTATTATTATTATTATTATTTTAATTGAAAAGGCAGATATACAGAGAGGAGAGACAGAGGAAGATCTTTCATCCAATGATTCACTCCCCAGGCGGCCGCAAAGGCTGAAGCTGAGCCAATCCGAAGCCAGGAGCCTCTTCCAGGTTTCCCATGTGGGTGCAGGGTCCCAAAGCTTTGGGCCGTCCTCCACTGCTTTCCCAGGCCACAGGCAGGGAGTTGGATGGGAAGCAGGGCTGCCGGGATTAGAACTGGCGCCCATATGGGATCCCGGGAGTGCAAGGCGAGGACTTTAACCACTGCGCCATAGCGCCAGGCCCTGGTTTGGTTTTTGTTTGCTTGTTTTAAGATTCATTTGGAAGGCAAAGTTACAAAGCGAGGAAGAGACATCTTTCACCCTCTTGATTCACTCCCTAAACGGCCACAATGGGGCCTGTGCCAGCCACAGGCCAGGAACCCAGAGTTTCTTGCAGGTCTCATGTTTGCTCAGAGGCAGAGGTCCAGCACTTGGGCCATCTGCCACTGCCTTCCCAGAAGCACTGGATCACATGTGCAGCAGTGGGGTTTCACACAAGTATCTGAAGGACTGGTCTGAGTGTTTGGACCCTTGCACCCATGTAGACCTGCTTCCACCTTCTCCAGCTCCATCCGTTATGGCCATCTGGGGACTGGGCCAATATGCAATACTTCTGTCTTTCCTTCTCTCTCTCTGTAACTCTACCTTGCAAAAAATAAAATAAACCTTTAAAATAAGTAAATAAAGAAAACACCTTTAACCTATCTTTCCAGATTCTTTTTTCATTACTGATTCAAAAGATACCGAGGCACATCATTTCTTTGACTCGCCTCCCAAACTAACTGCTTGCTTTCCATTTAGTCAAATTACTGAAAATCCATGTCCAGCGTCTAGACATAAAAAAGCATACTGAAGGAAAAGTTAAATCTTCAAAGGTAAATGTCTTTTCATTCCTACAAATATTACAGTAGCTAAAGTGCAAGGTTTAGTATGTGCCAAACTATTCTAAGTACTTTACATGAATTAGATAACCGTCCTAGGACTTCCGGCAAATGTAAAAACCCAGGCCCAGAGAGGTTAAGCGATTTAGTCTAGGACTCGCAGAGAGCAAGTTGGTAGAACTAGGATTCAGATTTAGCCAGTCTCTTCCCAGGCTGCGGACACTGCATACAGTCTAAGCAGAAACAACAAGTAAAAATACAGACAGTTCAAACAGCTTATACCGAAAACTGAAGGCTATCAAAAACTAGGAAAAATCATTACCTCCAAACACTAAAGAGCAATACTTTCTTTAATGTCATGGCAAGTTTTTTTTTTCCCAAGTATTTAAGATTATAAGGTTTAAAAACATACAAAGCAAAACTCATAAACATGAACATACCAAGATTATTATCCAGAGTTTTCCAAAATAACCAAAAATATTAATTGCTTTGAGAAAAGAACATATGACAACACAGGAATATCAAACAATTGGTTATCATGTTTCTGTTAACATATTGCACTCTCATTGCTTTTGTAAAGATCAAAAAAGAATAGCAGCTTTTTGTTGAAAACAAAATCATATTTAAGAGTAGACCCAGGGCCCAGCGCAATGGCTCAATTAAGGTTAACCCTCCTTTAAAGCACCAGCATCCCACACAGGTGCCAGTTTATATCTCGGCTGCTCCACTTCCCATCCAGTTCCCTGCCTGTGACTGGGAAGGGAGTAGAAGACAGCCCAAAGCCCTGGGCTACTGTACCTACCAGGGACACCCAGAAGAATCTCCTGGGTCCTGGTTTCAGTTTCGCTAAGGTCTGGCCACTGTAGCCACCTGGAGAATGAACCAGCATATGAAAGTTCTTTCTTTCTCTCCTCTCTATAAATCTGCCTTTACAATAAAAATAAATAAATCTTTAAAAAAAAAAATAGGCTCAGTATGGCAGAAGAGATTTTAGTAGAAGCAAGAAATTCCTAAATATATATAATATATTTATATAACATATATATATATTTCATATATATACTGCTGAAAATGTTATAGTTTGACCTACCACCCACTCTACTTGGTCACAGAACCTTTTTTTAAAGGCTTCTAAAGACTCATAAAGAATTCATAAAGTTAATTCTCAACTGATTCCATACAGTTACAAACTGAAAGACAGAGGCTCCTCCACACACCAATCCTGACATGTGAGCAGATGAGCACATACTATTATTTTCTCCTCTTTCAATTTTCTCCCTAATCCTTCCAAATGAGAAGTCATGAAATTGTCAGATTTGGATCTAGAAAGATTAAAATGAACAAGCCAAGACAGTGACATTAGTTGGAGTAACAAAAGGCTAAACGGTCTGGTGCAGTGTCTTAGTGGCTGAAGTCCTTGCCTTGCATGTGCCAGGATCCCATGACAGTTCATGGCTTGGCTGCTCCACTTCCCATCCAGCTCCCTGCCTGTGGCCTGGGAAAGCAGTTGAGCACGGCCCAAAGCTTTGGGACCCTGCACCCGTGTGGGGGACCCAGAAGAAGCTCCTGGCTTTGGATCAGCTCAGCTCCAGCCATTGGCAGCCACTTGGGGAGTGAATCAGAGGATGGAGGATCTTTCTCCCTGACTCTACTACTTTCTGTAAATTTGCCTGTCCAATAAAAATAAATACATCTTAAAAAAAAGACTGAAAACTATTGCCTTTCCAACTAGTAATAAACTATCTAACTTAGAAACAGTATATACACAAGAGCAATAAAGGAGACAGTGCCATCCATACCTTATGCACAAGGACCATTATTAAAACATCAGATTGCCCACTTTATCCCCTGCCTGTAATGACATCTCCTAAACAGATAAGCAATCTACCCTCCTAGCTACCCCGGATATACCACAGCCATCTGACAAAACTTGCTTCCAAGCACTATATGAATGAAAAATGTAGGGGCTGGTGTGGTGGCTTAGAAAGTTAATCCTAAATGGAGACTTGCAATTGCCTGCATCCCACATGGATGTCAGTTCCAGCTCCGTTTGTGGCCTGGGAAGACAGCAGAGGACAGCCCAAAGCCTTGGGACCCGCACCCACATGGGAGATCTAGATGAAGCTCCCGATTCCTGGCTTTGGCCTGGTCTGGCCTTGGCCATTGCGGCCACGTGGGAAACAAGCTAACATATGGAAGACCCCTCTCTCTCTCCCTCCCTCTGTCTCCTCTCTCTGTAAAAGCTTCCAAATAAAAAACAAATCTTTAAAAACTGCATAAACTATTAATAATTTCAGATTAATTCAGTAAGTCTCAAATTCCCAAACTATCTGGAAGAAAGTTTCAAACCAAGGAGCTATTTTCTCTTGTATCCACTGAAACACTCAATGACTGCATAATCCAAAGGATTAAATACAAATTTACTGGCAACAAGTCTGTATTGGCAGCTACCAATGAAGGCATTCTCAATCACTAACATTCAGGCTGGTACCCTGGAGCAGCCCATTAAACTGTAGCCTGCAGCACGACTGTCTCATACAGGGGTCAATTCAAGTCCCAGCTGCTCAATTTTGGCTCCCTGCTAAAATGTGTGTGCCTAGGAAAGTGGAAGATGGTCCAGTTCCTTGTGCAAGATCCAAAGGAAACTTCTGGCACCTGGCTTCCACCTGGCCCAGCCCCAGTCATTATGGCCATTTGGAGAGTGAACCAGCAGGTAGATGGTGAGGAGAACTTCCTACCCACCTTGTACTGCAACTCTGCCTTGCAAATAAATCAATAAATCTTCAATAAATACTAAAATTCTCCTACATAGCACATTTGACATTAACTTTTCTCCCAAACACTGGGGACTATTACAAAAGCATGTAACTTTTTTTAATGCTCCCCCATACAAAAAGGATCTCGATTCAACCTTCAAAATTAACACATTAAAGTCCCCATTAAAACAAATTCCCAAGGAGAAGGCAACAGGTTTCTAGTCTGTTGGTCATAGTTGATAGTACACCACACCAGCTAAATAAAGAAGTTAAAAAAGTTAAAAATAACTCTGTATGTTACAAATATAAGGATGTCTAACAACAGAAGAAACATCAATTTTAAATAGATGACAGGCTAAGTATCCTTTACCTGAAATGCTTGGGAATGGAACTGTTTCAGATTTCGGAGTATTTGCATATACATAACGAGATACTGGGTGGTGGGACTCAAGTCTAGACATGGATTTATATCTCCTATATATACACATAGCCTGGAGATAATCTAAAACAGTATTTTTAGTTAGTCTGCCTGTTGAGACCAACCCACGCATCACGTGAGGTCAGATGGGGACTGTTTACTGTTGCATCATGTCAGTGCTCACAATGCCTAGGATTCTGGATGTGCTGATTAGGACAGTACAACCTGTTACTTCCCAATAATGTACTCTACTCCTGTTACCATCTTTCTCATTATTTGTACTTGCTAATTATCTAGAGGTAACAACAACAACAAAAAAGATAGTAAATTAACTCAAAATTGTGGGCCCAGCATGGTAGCCTAGCGGCTAGAGTCATCGCCTTGAACACACCAAAATTCCATATGGGTGTCAGTTCTAATCCCGGCAGCTCCATTTCCCATCCAGCTCCCTGCTTGTGGCCTGGGAAGCAGTCGAGGATGGCCCAAGGCCTTGGGACCCTGCACCCGTGTGGGGGACCTAGAAGAAGCTCCTGGCTGCTGGCTTCAAATCTGCTCAGCTCTGGCTGCAGCCAATTGGGGAGTGAAACAGCAGACAAAGATCTTTCTGTCTTTCCTTCTCTCTGTAAATCTGCTTTTCCAATAAAAATAAATATTTAAAAAATATATAAAATATTTACTGGCTATAGCCATTCAAAACATGATATTTATAACCATCTATTCTTAACTAACACAAAAAAGAGATGAAGCAAAATTTTTTTACACTAAAATATGTAGCCTCTGATAATCATAGATTATTTTATTTTTTCAGATTTGCATTTTCCCAAGTGAATCAATTATCTAAAATTAGTCAAAAACATTTGCGGGGCATGTGTTTAGCCTGTCACAAGGTCACTTGGGAAACTGGCATTCCAATCAGAGAACCTGGATTGAGGTCCAGCTCTGCTCCTGATTCAGCTTCCTGCTGATGTGCACTCCACTGCTATGGCAGCAGTGACGGGCCAAGCAGCACTAACCTGCGTTCCACTGCTCTGGTGGCGAGTCACGGGCCAAGCTGCTGGGCGCCAAATGGGAGACCTGGGGAGAGTTCTCATCTCCTGTCATTGGCCAGCCCATCCTTGGCTGCAGCAGTCATTTGATGAGGGAATCAGCCAGTGGAAGAACTCTCTCTCTAACTCTAGTTTTCAAATAAAATAAATCTTCAGGAAAAAAAAAAAAAAAAAAAGGCCCTTAGCTCTTGTTCCCTAACAATCTCTTCTGATTTCTTATTACTTAGCAGATACAATTCAACGTTAAGGGGCTGGCAGTGTAGTACTGTAGATGAAGTTTCAGCCTACAATGCTGGCCTCCCATATGGACTGTTCCACTTCCAATCCAGCGCCCTGCAGGCATACCAAGAAAGTGGCAAAAGATGGCCTGAGTGCTTAGGACCCTGCACCCACGCAGGAGACCCAGAGGTAGCTCCTGGCTCCTGGTTTTGAACCTGCCCATTCCCAGCCATTACAGCCATTTGGGAAGTAAACTAGCAGATGGAAGATCTCCATCTCTCCCTTTCTATATAACTTTGACTGTTAAATAAAAATAAATATTTAAGGTTAAAAAAAAAAAAAGAATTCAACATGACCCTAAAGATATCCTTCAATATGTACTTCTAACCTAGCTATACAAACTTACTATCACTGCCCAAAGGTAACAGGATTCCAGAGCTCTGACTCCTTCCATGCCCCTCACATCACACCAGTCCCCAGGACCAAGTGGCTGCTCATGCCCCCTCCCCCACAAGGAATGTATGGAATGCTCTCCTTTGGGAGATGCTCTGACCATACAAATAATACTACATATTCCTTATTCAAGTCCTGCTTTCTCCAGAAAGCCTCATTTCAAAATCTCTGGTCTAAAGACAAGTCCAACAGACAGACGCAGTCCAGACTATGTACGTGCTATTTGTACATTTCATGAATAGTACCAGTTATATTAACAATGTTCTTGACAAGACTATCACTTTTCAATGAGCTTGTCTACAATAAGCACCCAAAGACTATTTGAAAAAGCTGATTTAATAATCCTGCTTTTAAAGATCAGGTTTTTTTCCCTTTAAATCACAAAAGCTGAAGTACAAATGGAATAACATGATGCTCAAATTGGCTTCAAAATAATGCAAAACAAAAGAGGATGGGGAGGAAGGATGAAGTGGGGGTACAGATTAAACTAGCTAGGAGTTGATCATCTCTGAAGCTGGTGGCTCATATTATACTTTGTTACAATTTTTCACAAGAAGTTTCTTTCAAAAGTATTGATGATGTGTACTCATTTCAAATGGCAACACCAAAATACATTAATAATATTTTCTTTACCCAACAAAACATAGATCCACATGGAGAACAAGAAAAAAAGTTATTAGAAAGAAATAATTTGACACAGAACTTTCAATATCCTAATTCTTATCTAAGAACTACCAAAAATAAATTAGAGGAGAAAATATAATCAAGATAGAGGGGGTAATAAGAAAATTTAATCTTATCGTTAAAGTATTACTATCTGTATTACAAATTTCCAATTACGGCATTCACAAAATCGTCCACTGAAATTAACTGCTGAAAACAAAAAATCAGAAAAATTATAAACAAAACATGTGAGGCAAGAAATCTTTAGAAAGCAAAATAAGTTGCTACATTTGAAGTTTAATAATCCTGCATTAGCCAATGTTATTTCCGGAAATTCCTAATACACAGAAAGCTAACAGGGAAGGAGTTAATAAAGTCTTAAGTAATCTGAAAACAGCACTTCCTCTTCACTCCAAGGACCGAATTCCAGATTTGACTGAATGATAACGTATCTGTTGAGGTTTAAGGAATGTTCTATCTCTTTGATATTTCAGTCCATAGCTACTTTGCACAATTCAAACATTACTTTTCACTAAAACATTGTTCACTAATTCTTTTCAGAAACAGTCACGTGGTACCTATTTTAATTGACTTACACTGCTTTTTTGCCTTGATTTCCCCCTTCATCCCAAACTGGTCGCATAGACAACCAATCTGAGCATCCTGCTCCTCAGTCAGAGTCTAACTGCTGGAACAACTCAAGAGATTCTTCCAAATGTAACTTTAAAAGAGTTAGTTTTGGGCAATATCTGAGATATTTACCTATACAAATAGTAAGGCTTATCCAAATAGCATTACCCATCATCTAAAGTAATTAAAAACATGACAACCTCCAAGTATAAAGTTGAATGCAGAAGCCAGGCTCACACAGAAGCTCCTCAGAAAGGAAGTAAACTCACACTCAACCTGCCTGTACCCCTTCTATCTCTAACATGCTGTTTTCCCTCTTTAGTAGCATGTCATTTCTCCCATGATAAAAAACATGCAACCAGAATCTCAAAGAGTGTTGAAATTTTCCATAAACAACTTTCTGACTGAAAAAAAAAAAAAGGATCGTAATACATAAAAAGAAATATGTGGGAGCAGGATCCCAGTGGTTAAGACGCCCACACCCTGTTTGAATGCCTTGAGTTCGATTCCTGGCTTTGGCTCCTGATGTCAGCTCCCTGTTCATGTAATGGTGACCACTCCAGAAGCTGGGCTCCTGCCACCAACCTGGGAGCCGGGACTGAGGTCCCAGCTACAGCCCAGCCAGTGTTGTCTCTTGGCTAGAATCACCAGAGGGGAGCTCTCCATGTCTGCCTGCTGCTTTCACTTCCTCTCCAATAAATAAGCAATGTGTGACAGAACCCACAAGATATTACTGCACTGGAAAAAGGTAAGATTTACTGTATATTCTCCTCAAATAAAGAATCCACACAATGAGATTAAAAACATTTTTGAAGTTATCAGAAAACCACTAAATATATGATTAATTCCATCACAAAAGTTGTTGTCTTTATGACTTGTATACTCTCAATTTTTTAGAAATATATATGAAATCTTAAGAATATTGGAGTTGTTATCATACTTTATTCAAGAATGGCTACTTGTAGTTTTTCCTAACATCTTGGAAGTAACGTAAAATTCATAAATCTCAGAATGCGTTACAAGTTTTCTCTAATACGCACAATCCCAGTGGGATGAAAACCATTTACAAGTTCCATTTAGACGAAGAAATCCTTGGAGAAAAGTATGTAGTACATTCTCGTTATACTGTTTCTAGAACAGCAAATATCTCTATAACCTATTTCCCAACTGTTTTCTTCCACACCAACAGAGTTCATCTAACTTTTCTCGCCAAAAGTCAAGACACTATTATAGTTACCGACAGTGAGCTAAGTGAATTTTCAGCACAAGGTGAAGCTTCACAAATTAAAACCCTCTATCTCACTTAGATGGCCAATCTAAACAATAACACTTTAATTGAGTCCCTTAAGTGTTATTTGCAAGCACACTGAAAAATTCATCAAAATGACAAAAGCAGCTTACTTCACTTTAAAACAGGGAGTAGGAAGAAAAATGGAAGACTTGGCCCCAGCGTGGTAGCCTAGTGGCTAAAGTTCTTGCTTTGCACACACCCAGATCCCATATGGGTGACGGTTCTAATCCTGGTTCTAATCCCGGCAGCCCCACTTCCCTTCCAGCTCCCTGCTTGTGGCCTGGGGAAGCAGTCGAGCACGGCCCAAAGCCTTGGGACCCTGCATCCACATGGGAGACCTGAAAGAAGCTCCTGATTTTGGTTCCACTCGGCTCTGCTAGGCTCCGACCACTGCGGCCACTTGGGGAGTGAACCAGTGGACGAAAGATCTTCCTCTCTGTCTCTCTCCTCTCTGTGTATCTGACTTTCCCCCACCACGCCCCAAAAAGAAAAGAAAAAAGCAAGACTTTCAAAAACCAAACTACTTGAACTGAAAAGATACTTATTTCATTCTCTTAAGACATAAAATCTTTTTTTAAATAAAATTCCTTAATGCTAGGAGTTTATTCTCAGGCAACAAAACAATGAGCTGTAAGCTATCACCAGTATTCCCATTTAGACTTAAGTTGAAACAGTTTTATCCCTTTAACTGTCACATCTGAACAGAACTAAAGGTCGATGCAACTTTCTGAAAACAGTTTTGAAGTAACTCAACTTTAAGTCATGTTCAAGAACCTTCTTACACGATAACCTACTCCTGTGCGGTATTCAGCTATTGAATCTGGCAGAGTATTTCAAATTGCTAAAACAATCCATAAAGTAGGAAGCTGCAATGTTTATAACGCCACAAGTAAAAATCTAGACAAAGATACTGAAGATACTCTCCATCTAAATATCAAAGACCTTTAGGTATCTTCATCAGACAAAGTAAATCACCCCAGCGTGAATTCAGCTTTTACTAGAGAGAGCTCAAACTAAAACTCTGATGACTGCCATCAAGAAATATGAGAGAAAACTGAACAAATAATTAGTAAAGCAAAAAAAAAAAAAAACCACCACTTCAGAAAAGGATGTATTAAAATGATTTCCCCCTCTGCCACACAAACAGCCCTCTCCTAGAACACAATGCTACCAGCCAGCCAAGTATGACTGCCAAGGGTTTTCAAACCTGAGTTAGGACTGTTCAGAGTGGAAAGCTCCTCCACCAGCGTGCGATATAACCCACAAGATGAAAAGCAATTTGTACTGAACATACTTGACAGTATTTTCTTAAACCTCAAGTTACAACCTAGGACAATTTCTCTTGTAAGTTACTTCCAATTCCCAGAAGAGCAGGGATTTATTTAATTTCTCCAAATCAGGATTTAAGGGGTTGACAGGAAAAGTTTTACAAACAGCTTTTCTAATCTTAGCTTATATTGGGTACAACGGGCCATTCATCACAACTAGTGACTATAATGCCAAATCTAAGATTCTGGTTTTATACGTAATCCAGTGATATGCAAAAGCAGCTAAAGGGGTACTGTATGTATGTTTACATTTAAGGTATTCTTACCTTTGCAAATAGAGATAGGTTCTGAATGAGATTGTTACTGTAACTTTAAACATCTTTACATATATCTAAAGTACCTAATGGCCTATTTATCTGTCAAATGGCCCTGCCTGTATCTCCTCTAGGTAATCCTGCCATCCTGTCTGCTAATTCATTTTCACAGTGGGTCTCAAGCGCAAAGGCCCTTTCTTTCCATCATACAATTAGTGCATCGCAATTGTGCTTTCATCAAAACACATCAGAAGCCACCTCCTGCTTCAGTTCTCTGCTCTAGATAACAGCACAGTGATAGTCCCTGAATACAGGTATGTGCCCAGCTCTGTCATTTCTTTTCCCAGCCTCCCCTTTCCTTAAAAAGGAGGGAAAAAACAGTATCAGGGATGTGGGCTTGCTACTGGTTTTTCTTTAGTATACATAACAGATTGAAGAC
The DNA here is from genome assembly GCF_017591425.1 of Ochotona curzoniae. Classification (NCBI taxonomy): domain Eukaryota; kingdom Metazoa; phylum Chordata; class Mammalia; order Lagomorpha; family Ochotonidae; genus Ochotona; species Ochotona curzoniae. The sequence goes on along the minus strand of NW_024467095.1, from coordinate 18,811,622 downwards.
AACCGATTCAGTTAACTTTCACTCTAGAAACATCAAACAGAACTTTTCAAATCCAAAGTAAACCTGCTATTAACGAGAGAGGAATTTTCCACTCAAACCATAAATAAAAAATGTCACCAATGAAGCTTAACATCAATATAACTCCCTTTGGTCAATAATCAGCTAATCAATTCTGTAACCCACAGATCGTCTAAACATCATTTCTATGTGCTTGCGTGTACGCCAGATTTACCTTATTTTGAAATGTTTCGACTAGTTTATGGGTATGATCAGACACCTCAAGTGTCCTGGGGCGAGGCAATTCCGAAGAAAACTTAGCAGCATGGGAAAAACAAAAACAAAAGCCACGTCCCAACAGAGCGAATAATCGACAGACTACTGAGAGCCCAAGGAAAGCGCTCCTTCCTGGACTGCCTGGAGCCGATCCCCACTCGCGGCGCGGAACAGCATGCTGCCTCGATTCATTCACTTCCCAACTTGCTTTAGTTCTCAAGGACCGAGACGGGGCACCCCTTTTTCCAGCATGCAAAGAAGCTTTTTCTAGTGTGCAAAGAAGCTGTGCCGGCTCCAAGGACAGGGACGGGCAATTCCCAAGCAGGCTGAGAAACAGGTGGGTCGGAAGGAGCAAGCAACATTACCTAGATTGTTAAGGGGCGGCTTTCGGTTGACAGATGCGGTTTAAGGAAGACAAGGTGCAAATCGGAAGCCGCTCTAACCGTGCCGGACGGACCCGGGGCCGCCTGGAAGCACCCGAGGGGGGCAGAGGAGAAGAACTCCAGAGCAGGCAGCAGTGGAGCAAAAACCAAAGCAGCAGGACGAGCGAGCAAGGAGCAGGGGTGCACTGACCAGCAGCAGAGTGGTCTCGGGGTCGGAGGGAAAGGACGTCAGAGGGGGTGGCGGGGTGCGGGGATGAGGAAACGAGGAGGACCGAGCCCTAAGATTCCTGTCCCTACGAAAATATAGGGTGGGGGAGAGCTGAAGACCAGAAGCCGCCTCACCCTCCCCAATTAAAGAAATTATTGAAGAGTCGGCGCTGGTGGCCGCGCTGTCTTCTGCTCGCTCCCTTTTCCTGGTGGTAACTGCTGTGGCGTAGAGGGGTGAGGGAGAAAGAGCAGGAGGAGGAGGAAGCCCGAGGAAGAGGAGGGTGAAGATGAGCGGGGGGGGTGGGGAGGAAGGGGGTGCGGCCTGCACAGTCCCAGCGAAGCCTCCGCTCTCTCGTAGCCGGTCAGCCCCGGGTTTCCCCTAAGCCCAGCCCCGCATAGACTCACCCGCCTGCTTTGCCTCGCTTTTCCCTTAGACGACTCCAGGCGCTGCCGCGTCCTCACAAAGAGACCACTGAACGAGTGTCGAGGAAAAAAACTCTCCAGAACCGGGCCTGATTGCTTCAGCGAGTCCGACCTTTACGGCTGAGAGACAGACTCTCAGCTTTCGGTGGGTTCCACAGCCAGACGGGCCACCATCTTACATTTGGGTAAGACTCCTCTGGCCTCCGGTGCGCAGGCGCACGCCGATCCGGCTGGGAGGGGCGGGGGAGGGGCGGGAGGAGCGGCAAGCAGTCGAGTGGGAGGTTGAGGCGGCCTCTCCCGCGGCACTCTGGGAGTTGTAGTCTGCGGAGTTTACCCGCCCGGAGGCAAGCCGGGAATTGAAGTCCTTAGCCTTGAGGGCAGACGGGATCGCCCACCTCACGTGGCTGCTAGACTGACGCCTTTCTTCGTGTTTTGCTTCCTTCTCGGGCCGCGTGTGCTGCTGCAATGTCATTTGGTCGGCGGTTGTGTTTTCTCGGTATGTGCTCGCAAGTGGTAAACTAAAACCCGAGGCGAGCTTCACCCTTTTGGAGGGAGGCCAGAACCTGTCTTCTCTGCCGCGCCCGAGAGAGGGATGCGAAGGGGGCGGAGTGCAGCGGGAGGCCGGGTGGAGAAGGAAGAGCGCGGGATTTGATCTCGGGAGAGACTCTGATCCTGACTGGGGTCTGTGGGAGGTCGGTGAGCGCGCGATAGTTTCCCCGTGTTTTCGCGCTTTGGGGGCACCGCCCTTGGTCCTATCCGCCGCGTCAACTCTCCCCTGCAAAAAATATGTGTCTTCCGTTGTCCTGTGCAGGTTGCGCAAGAGAACGGAGGCCCGGTGGATCTAACAAGAGCGTGGGTTTTCCGACGCTGTAAATTTAACAGCGTTGTGTGGACTTCGGTGCACATCATTGTGGGCTCGGTGTGTGCTTCGGGTTTGCAAACTGCGCGCTCCCCGAAGCAGCCCGGAGAATGCAAGAACACCACCGTAACCCCTGCCCGCTTCCAGCAGTCCTCCTCTATCACCAAATTAAGTCCCTCCTCTGTGCCTCCTCCAAGTCCCTTTTTGCCTCTTGCGTTGATTTACCCATTCTTCCAGGCGAGTCTTGTGTGCCTGCCGTGTTCCTTAGACCCAGTTCTCTGTCCCTATTAGTCTGTGCACTGTGGTGAAGGATAGTTTTTTTTTAAATTTCATGGTTAAAATGGGTAGTATGTCATCATTGTGAGGAGTAGGGAAAGAAACGGTATTTTTAAATCCAAGCACCTGATCTGACCAGATCGGTGGGTTCAGGATGATAAGGCTGTAGACCCAAGCACCTAATCTTACAGTGGTAAGCCCACATTTCATTCCTTAAAAAAAGAGGGGGGGGGGGGAATAGGTGAGAGTTGGCTTCCTACCTAGTGATGCTAATTATTTAGTACAAATGGAAAAATATGAAATAAGCTCACATTCTACTATAAATCTTAAATGAGACACTTAAGATAGTTAACTAGTAAATAAATTTGGGAAATCATGTGGATTCATTGTTAGGTAAGATTGTACATTCAATACAAGTGGCCTGTAATTTTTTTTTCTTTCTCTTTTTTATTTATCTACCTGTAATTTTTTTAGCCATCTGCTTATTTTTCTTGATAACCAATTTTGTAGTGGTGTATAAACAAAGTAATGAAAAGAGCAAAATAGAATCCTGTGTATTACTGAGGATTAGAACTCCTAAGCACTGAGAGAGGAGGGGCTGCGTGGCACTGCGGGTTAAGCTGCCGCTGGGATGCTCTTCGTCCATATGGGAGTGCCGGGATACAATCCTGCCTCCACTGCCCCGCCAGTGTCCTGCTGATGTCCACTCTGGAAGGCAGGAAATGATGTTTCTTGGGCTTGGGTCCCCTGCTCCGCTCCTGAGAGACCTGAGTAGAGCTCTGGCTCATTTCAGTCTGTCCTAATACTGACTCACGGGCACTTAGGGGATGAACCAGATAGAAGACTTTTCTGTCTCTTTCAAATAAAATAGATTTTAAAAGGGGGGCGGGGAATACAATAACCTAGTGACTAAAGTCCTTGCCTTGTATCCACCGGGATCCCATATGGGACCTTGTTTGTATCCCGGCTGTTCCAGCTCCCTGCTTGTGGTCTGGGAAAGCAGTTGAGGAAGCCCAAAGCCTTAGGACCCTGCACCATCATGGGAGACCCAGAAGAAGCTTCTGGCTCCTGGCTTTGGATAGGCTCAGCTTCAGGCATTACAACCACTTGAGGAGTCACTGTCTCTCCTCTCTGGATATCTGACTTTCCAATAAAAATAAATAAATCTTGAAAACAAACAAAAAAAACACTGGAAGGGATGTTAAGCATCACCTAATGCAGTGGTGACCTTGTTTTGCCCAAACTTCCTTCTTAAAATAAATTCTCAGAATGTCTCTTATTTGCATAAAATGAAACTCATAATCTACCATGCATGTGATTTTGTTTTAAGATGTTGCTGTATTTACAATATGTAAAACACAAAGGAAGTATGAGATGATTTATATTTCAGTATATAAATGCTCAGGCAGGACCATAAGAAAATTAAGGCGATTTGCAAACACTTATAAATAAATGTACCATGAATATGGAAGCTATAACTACTGACACAAGTATGATGTTGTGACTACCTCTGGTGGACAACACGAATCTTTCTCCAGGGATCACTAGCCATTCCCAGAACATACACTCCTAGAAGTAAAGCAAATATGTGTGAAGTGGGGGCTACCTCTTAGGTTCAGACAGTTGTTATCATTTTTCGTCTGACATTGGGGCGTTTAGGAGGTCATGAGGAAGACAGGAAAACAGTCCCACAATTTGCAGGTTGCCTAGGGTACCTAGTTCCTGTACTTAGGAGGCCTGCAGTTCATCCCAGAATGTCCAACACTAGGGGGCAATGCCACACCTGCACTGAGTATCCCTCGTGGAGACAGTAAAAAAAAGTGACAGTTGCACTCACCACCATTTCAGACCAGTGCTCCTTTGCTGCACTACCTTTTATCATTGCCTCATATACTTTGTAGCTACACGTATATTTGCAGGTTTGCCCTAATAAGTGCCCGGTGCTGGTGGGTCACCCAAACTGGCCAGTGTCAGTCCTCATAGAACAGCATGTGGAGATGAAGCATTCCCACAAATACGTGCAAGTGTGTAAAGTTCCATTTCTGTATGCTTATCAGTAGGAAAGTACTAAGAAGAGGAGTTTATGAGATGCAACAAATAGCAGAAAGGAACCTCGTTAGCATTAGTGAGAGAAAATTTATATTAAGTTGAGTAGAAATTGTAGGGGCCAGCATTTTGATGCAGCTGAACTAATCCAAAGCCAGGAGCCAGGAACTTCTGAGTCTCCCATGTGGATGCAGGGGCCCAAGGACTTAGGCCATTCTCCACTGCATTCCCAGGCCATAAGCAGCTGGATTAGAAGTAGGGCAGCAGGGACTCAAACCAGCATGCATATGGGATGAGAGCACCGCAGACAGATGATTAGTGTGCTATGCCACCGTGCCAGGTACCTGAAATATAGCTCTTTTTCTACAGGAAAAAATGTCTTTGGAGGAAAGAAAGAACTTATTTATATTTTTTTTAAAGATGTATTTATTTATTGGAAAGTCAGATATTCAGAGAGGAGGAAAGATGGAGAGGAAGATCTTCTGTCCAGTGATTCACTCCCCAAGTGAGCGCAACGGCCGATGCTATGCCGATCCAAAGCCAGGATCCAAGAACTTCTTCCAGGTCTCCCACACGGGTGCAGGTTCCCAAAGCCTTGGGCCGTGCTCAACTGCTTTCCCAGGCCACAAGCAGGAAGCTGCATGGGAAGTGGAGCTGCTAGGATTAGAACCAGCGCCCATATGGGATCCCGGCATGTTCAAGGCCAGGACTTTAGCTGCTAGGCTACGCAGGCGGGCCCCTTATTTGTATTTTTTAAAAGATGATGCTACTCAGTGTCCATCAAAGGGAAAGTTATTTAATTTTCTTACTTCAGTTCTTTGGAATTTTATGTGAATCATCAAAATAGACCCAGAAAAAAAAAGTACATATCGATCTGGAAGCCTCAAAAACTTGGCAAATCAAATACTATATTGTTAGTTAAAGAAATAATAAGCAAATTACAACATAATATACTGTGTATAATGTGATTTCCCTTTTTTAAAAATGCAGTTCAAAAAATGTACTTCTGTATAAACATAGAAAAAAGGGAAGGATTCATTACACATGCAATATTTAGTATGTAGTTGCTGCCCTAGGAGCATTATGACTGGAAAGAGGTAGAGAATGTAGCTGTTTTTTACAAATTGCTGCATTGATTTACTGCATTGCATAGGAATTAGTTTTATACATTTTTTAAGTGAATCATTCTGCTCTAGATTAGAGAAGGTGAGAACAAAAAGGGATCAAGTAATTAAAAGCAAACATTTCAGTCATCTAGACGGTGGCTTTAATTGTCCTGACAGTAAGCGGAAAGAGGTGATGAATTGAAGATAAATTTGTTGACATTAAATAATAGGGTTTTGGGCTAAGTAGATATGAAATTTTCATGAAAGACTTTCAGATTTTCTGACTTAGTGGCCTTTGTAAATGTTATACCTTTAGTTAAAGAAAAATGGTGAAATGAGCTGGGCATGGTAGCCTAGTGGTTAAAGTCCTTACCTTGCACGTGCCAGGATCCCATATGGGTGTTGATTCATGCTCCGATAGCCACGCTTCCCAACCCGCTCATTGCTTGTGGCCTGGGAAAGCAGTCAAGGACAGCCCAAAGCCTTGGGACCCTGCACCCACATGGGAGACCTGGGAGAAGCTCCTGGCTCCTGGCTTCGGATCAACTCAGGTGATTGCGGCCGTTGTGAACCAGCAGAGTGAACTTTGGCAGAGTGAACCAGCAGAGGGAAGATCTTTCTCTCTCCCTTTCTTTGCCTTTCCAATAAAAATAAATAAATGTTTAAAAAGAAAAGATAATCAGAGGTACAGAGATAGCGAGATGAGGGACCTTCCATTTGCTGGTTACTGCCCAAGTGGCATTGGCCAGGACTGATCCAGGCAGGAGCCAGGGACTTCATTCAGGTCTCCCCTGTGTGTGGCAAGATCCCAGGCACTTCTGCTGCTTTTCCATAGTCAATAGCAGTGAGCTGGGTCGGAGCTAGAATAGGGGATACCAGCATGGCAGAGAGAAGTTTTGCCCTCTATGCTACAATGTCAGCCCCGTAAGATTGTTTTAATATTAATGAATAGTAAGGAACACCACCCGTGAGTCTTTTTTTTCCTCAAAAACCCCTTTACTTCTGGTCTTATCTCTCTCTCTCTCTCTCTCTCTTGTTTTGTTTTGCTTTGTTGGCACTATGACTATTTACTAACAAAATAACCTGGAGAGTCCTGCTCCCAAGCAACAACCATGGCCCGAGTCCTGCTCCCAAGCAACAACCATGGCCCAGCTCCTTGCACCTCTGGGCCACATCCAAGGCAGTCAACATGGCCACACATGGCAAGGGCTCATCTCGATCAGCCTTCACCTTCATCCCATCCCCTCATCACATGGCAAATGGTTTCCTTGCAAGACAGACTAGGGACATGGACAAAACTGTCATTGTCAGAAGCAAAGGCATGTTAGACACCAAAACATCCTCTCCTTGGTCCACCTGAGGTCCGAGGCTGATGCCCTTCTTCTCTTTCCCTTGTAAGGTGCCAGTGCTGCGCATCTTCCCTTGACTCCCAGTCTTCCTTAAAAAAGAACTTATTTGTTTTTATTTGAAAATCGGAGTTTCAGAAAGAGAAAGAGGGAAAGACAGAGATCTTCCACCAGCTGGGCTCACTCTTGGTTCACATGGCCGTAATGGTCAGAGCTGAGCTAGTCCAAAGCTGGGAGCTAGGAGCTTCTTCTGGTTCTCCCACTTGGGTGCAAGGGCCAAGCACTTAGGCCACCTTTCCCTGCTTTTCCAGATGCGGAATTGGGGATCTGGATCAGAAGTAGAACAGGCCATGCTCAAACTGGCACCCAAATAGGATGCTGGCACCACAGGTGGAAGTTAGTATGCTATGAGATTGTAACAGCCTCCTTATCTCCTACCTTTTTCAAGTTTTATTCATTATGTGAACATTTGTGTGCTAAATATTGGGTATATAATAGTAAGCAAAGCACTAGACTATCTCAAAAATCTAGAGCTTACAAGGAAACACAAGATACAAATAAATAAAATAAATTACAAAAAACATAAAGCAAATCAGATATCATTTTATCAGAGTATTCAGGAAAAAGTCACAGCAATTGAAACATGAAAGGATTTATTTTAGATTGGGAAGTGAGTCTGAAGAGATAACTTAATCTGAGATTTAAAGGATTAGAAGTATATCCATTTAAAGATGTCCCATGCCAAGACTAGTGTAGGAGCTAGGTTGGAATGTACCCAGTGAAATAGGGGGACAGGGTGCAAAGGCAGAGTGGTAGGAGATGAAGTGAAGAAATGGGACAAAATTCAGATGGTCCAGGGTTTTTCATGAAGCCTGGATATTATTCTGAATAGAGTAAGAAATAACTACGAGCCACCTGTGATGCCAGCATCCCATAGGGGCTCTGTTTTGAGTTCTGTCTGCTCCAATTCCAATCTAGCTCCTTGCTAATGACCCTGGGCAAACAATGCAGGATGGCCCAAGTGCTTGGGCCTTGCTACCCATGTGAGAGATCTGGAAGAAGCTCCTGGCTTCGGACAGGCACATCCCCTACTGTTGTGGACATTTTGGCAGTGAACCAATGGATAGATCTCTCTCTCTCTTTCTCTCTTTCTCTCTCTCTCTCTCTCTCTCTCTCTGTGTGTGTCTCCCTCTCTATATAACTCTCAATCTTTCAAATAAATAAAATGAATCTTAATAAGAGACTTGAATGATTCAACACAAAGTAATGACATGACTATCTTTTCAAGACACAATGTTGTGGCCATGTGGAAAAATGGATCAGTTAGATAGAGGTGGGAAAAACAATCAGGGAGCAGCCTGGGGATGCGACCATGTGGAGCTGAGGCAGCTGAGGTAAATGAGGCGCTTGCTTAGGCACAAGATTTGAGTGCCAAAAGAGTTGATAAACGTTTTGATCATTTTTCAATAAAGACTAGTATAAAAAATGAACAGACTGTTACAATATAGATGAAAAAGACTCAGACCGAATTTAGTAATTATTACCTCACCTCCATTACCCTAATCTCAACTTTGGTGCCAATGAAACTTCAGGTGGCTGGCTCTCAGGCTGGACTTCACTGGTTCAATTTATTTTAGATAATTCACATAAGAGAACAAAACAGTCTGTCATATAGCCCCTATAACCAGATAAGTCCACTCCTGCAAGCATGAGTATGTATGTATCTGTAATACAAGTATGCCATGAGACTTTCTTTTTGTTAAAAAAAAGAATAGGGTGTGTGTGTTGGTTCAACTGGTTAATGCTCCATCTCCAAGTATAGGCATCCAAATTGGGTCCTAGTTCAAGACATGGCTGCTCCACTTCCTGTCCATCTCCTTGCTTGTCTGGGGAAGCAGTGGAGGATGTCCCTAAGCCTTGGAACTCTGCCCTTGTGTGGAAGACCCTGAAGAAGTTCCTGGCTCCTGGCTTCAGATCAGCTCAGCTCGGGTTGTTGCAGCCATTTGGGAAGTGAACCAGCAGATGGAAGAGCTTGCTGTCTCTCCTTCTCTATAAATCTGTCTTTTGTATAGAAAAATAAATTTTTAAATGTTTTGTGAATAAAGAAAAGAAAAAAGGATTTATTTTATTTATTTAAAAGAGTTAGAGAGGGAGGGACAGAAACAGGTATCTTCCATTCACTGGTTCTCTCGCCAAATGGCTGCAATAGGCAGAACTGAGCCAGGCTGAAGCCAGGAGCCTGGAACTCCATGTAGGTCTCCTACCTGATGATGGAGACTCAGGTATTTCTGCTGTCTTCTGCTGCTTTCCCAGGTGTGTTAGTAGGGAGCTGGACTGGAAAAGGGGTACCCAGATTCAAACCAATGCTGTGAAAGAGAATACTAGTCTTGTGGCACAAATCCCAATATTATAGGCCACAGCACTGCCACCCCCTGCCCCAACCATGAACCTGAATATCAGTATGAGTTGTAACAGTAAAAGCACCAGAAACAACTCAAATGACTTTTGAAAAAATTTAGAAAGCAAAGGAAGTAAGTCACAGATTAAAAGATAGTAGTGTAATACAATTTATGGAAAGTTCAAGAACAGGCAAAACTAAATGGTATTTCCATTTTGATCTTTAAAATGTGTTTGTGAGACACAGATAGACAGGCAGAACGACAGCTCATCTCAGTGGGTTCACTCACTCTCCATGTACCCACAGCAACCAGTGCCAGTCCAGCCCAACACTGGCAGCTAGAATCCAGTCCATGGCTCCCAAACTGGCACCAGGCCCCAATGACCTGAACCATCACTGTGGCTTCCCAGAGCCCTCATTAGCAGGAAGGGAGAACAGAATCAGTAGCAGAGCCAGGACTAGAACCCAGATACTCCAATATGAGTTAATCTGCTCAGATTCCAGAAGTTTAGGCAAGAGTAAGCAGGAAGAGATGTTTTCATTCCCACTGATGACGAATCTGGAGCAAGTAAACCAAAGGTTCTCAGCATCCATTTCAGACGAGATCGGGCGCATTCAGGGTGGTATGGCCATAGACCTTAGCATCCATTTCATTGCCACACAGACATAAAGCCCCCACAGAGAAGATCAGATCTGAACAATGAGGAGAGGCCTAATAATGTAGTTTGAGTCCATTGATCTTATAATCATGCGCCTTATAATCATGTGGTTCCCTAACCTAAGATACTTTCTCATTGGCTCTGGCAAGCCTGAATTAGGCTTTCGGTTATCTGCAACCAAGAAGTCTTTCTGATGTTCGTGTGTCATAAGTGTCATCCATCCTCCGTCCCATGGCACTGGAGTTCTTTACAGCAGCTTTGGATTCAGACAGTTTCCAGCTTCCTATATATAAAACTTGTATGTCACTGGAATCTTGGTTGTAGTCTGAAACAACCTCTGAGTGTATGCGAGTCAAATTAATGTACCAGGCAGCCCTCCAACAACAGTTGTTGGTTTTTTTTTTTTAATTGGTGAAGAAAAAGACCAGTATTTCTGTCCTCCTAGTGAGGAAATTTTAAGGCATCCAGACTTAGGCTCTCAGAGTCCACAATAGGTCTGGGCATGAGCATCCTGTCCCAATTCCCCGGCAGCAATACAAACTTTCTGTTCTTCTGTGTCTCATTTCCAGCTTCCTCACTTGTATATCTTGGGATCAACTTCCACATAACTAGCTTCACCCACTTTAAAAAAAATTTTTTTTAAAGGAAAGAAGAGAGAGAAAAAGAGAGATTGGTCTTCCAGCCACTGGTCCACTCTCCTGATGCCTGCAATGGCTGGAGCTGGACCAAGCTAAAGCCGGGGCCTACAATCCAACCAGTTCTCCCACTTGGGTGGCAGGAGCCCAAGAATCTGGGCCGTATTCCACTGTTTTCTCAGGTGCATTAGTAAGGAGCTGATGGGAAGTGGAGCAGTTGGGACTCAACCAGCTCCCATATGAGATACCAGCAAAAATGAAGGTGGAAACTTAACCTGTTGTACCACAGTGCTAGCCGCCATCCACATTCTTGAAACAGTCTGCTTTTGAGGTGAATACATCAGATCTGCAAGCATGTGACCTCAGGCAATCAAAGACAGGGAACCCTTGCCCTTCTAAGTTCCCTTGTGGCCCGGCTTGTGGATGATCCCTCCTCATCACTTGCCTTGAGCAACCATTGTCCAGCTCTCATGATAATTTTGCTTTTATAGAAAATGGAAACTTGATACAGCAAAGTCTTTATCTTAGTGCTTTTGATTCATGGGAGTTATAAAGGATTTATGGATGATTGAAGCTGTCAGCTTTGTCCAAGAAGAACCTCAGAGAGGTGCTCACTTGTACTTTGGGGATTCATAGAAGTCTGAGCACCTCCAGGAGACTGTGAGAGAGCCACCTGTAGTAGATCCCAAGATATCTGAGAGAACAGAATCTCTAGGAAAGGACATGGCATACAAGCTTGTAACAAAACCTTAGTCACTGCGGAGGAGTGAGTGCTACTGAGTCAGTCTGTACTCGGATTTGTGTCTCAGTTCATCCTTATCCATAAATTCATGTCTGAGTATTGTGGGCACCGAAATGCAGGTGTCTGTGCTGGAGAGAGGGAGACATGTGAGCTACGCATGACTCAACACAGGAGACATTTCCCTAAAGCGACTGTGTGATATTGATATACACGCATCGTATCTCTATATTCAGTCTTACAATGTGCTATCCAAAACAGATTTGTCCAGAATTCAGAACGGTTTTGGCACCTTGAAAATTCAGTGTATCCAGTGGGATGAAGCCCAGAGAGGGCGGAGCAGGCAACCAGAGCAAGAGACAGCCTGGTGAGCACCAGCAGCTCCTATATATGACTTGGCAGGCAGTAGAATCGTAAGCATTCCTGATGCTGGGGTCTAGGAAGTAGACGGTTTCGCTCATCAATGAAGCGTGTGGGCTTCAGAGTCAGACAGATCTGAATTCAAACCCCACATGACATTACATCCCACATATCATGGGGATGCTTGGCGGAACACCAGGCTTAGCGATGGTGAGTATCCGATCTATAACAATCCTTCCACTGCTTCACCTGTAGCAATGAAGTGCTACAGTGAAGTAAACTGCTTCAATATACTAATTGAGAACCTACAGTGGATCCCAAAAGAGGATAAGGCAGTGAGCAAAACACATGAGTTCCTGCTGCTAATGGATGGAGTGGGAATGCTCAATTGTATCAGTGTTGAAAGAATCACTCCTCCATTGCTTATCATTTCCATGTGACACACCCGTTGCCATCTCTCTGTTAACTTCCAATTGATTTAAACCTGGACTTGAACTTGATGTCTTCGCTCTGAATACTCAATTCATTGCCTCTAGACCCTCTGTTTTTCCCCATGTGCACCCAACCAGCTCCCATTTGCTGGAGAGAACTCTAACATTTATCATCTCACAGTCCTGTTAACCCCCATCAAAAGGAAAGAGAATTATTCAATTGCCAGAAACTAATGCCACCCTTACTTTGTCTTCCTTTTTGCTTCTCTAGCTTTCTGTGGGAAGATAGAGTGTACATCCCGGCGTCACAGGTTGTACCATTTAGGCCTCGGTTCTGGAGGGCCTTGCCTCTGTGCTTGTTTCTGACAGAGGCCAACACCAGCTGGAGTCACTTTCCTACCTTCGTGTTTGCTGTGCTAATCATGGTTCTTGAATCTGAAGACAACAAAGGACCATGGCTAACATGAGTAGAAAATAGATTATTGGAAGGCTATCAGATGACTCACAGAATTGGCTGGGAAATGGGAACCAGCTTTGGAAAACAGGCAGGAGCCAGAAGGCTGCCAGCTGGAGAGGGTCTGGAGAGCAATGCAGGTGTTGCTGGCGTCACATCTGTCACCATTGTTCTGAATGGCTCAGATGGGCACTGCCAATATCCATGACATGGTCCCGACAAATCAAATGCAACTCTTGTCCCTTCAGATATACGGAAAAGAGGAGAGACAGAGAAGAAGATCTTCCGTCCAATGATCTACTCCCCCAAGTGACCACAATGGCCGGAGCTGAGCTGATCTGAAGCCAGAAACCAGGAACCTCTTTTGTGTCTCCCACGCGGGTGCAGGGTCCCAAGGCTTTGGGCCATCCTCTACTGCTTTCCCAGGCCACAAGCAGGGAGCTGGATGGGAAGCAGGGCCACCAGGATATGAACTGTCACCCGTATGGGATCCTGACAAATGCAAGGTAAGGACTTTAGCCACTAGGCTACCGTGCCAGGCCCAATACTTTATGATTTCTTCTCTCAGTTTGATTAACACTAAAAACTTTCTAGAAAACAATGGGACAAGGGCCCGCCTGCGTGGCCTAGTGGCTAAAGTCCTGGCCTTGAACGCGCCAGGATCCCATATGGGCGCTGGTTCTAATCCCGGCTGCTCCACTTCCCATCCAGCTCCCTGCTTGTGGCCTGGGGAAGCAGTCAAGGACGGCTCAAAGCTTTGGGACCCTGCACCTGTGTGGGAGTCCTGGTTCCCAGCTTCGGTCATTGCACTCACTTGGGGAGTGAAGTATCAGACGGAAGATCTTCCTCACTGTCTCTCCTCTTCTCTGTATATCTGACTTTGTAATAAAAATAAGTAAATCTTTTTAAAAATATATATTAAAAAAAAAAACAATGGGACGGCACTGTAGCACAGCAAGCTAATCCTCTGCTCTGTCACGCCAGCATTCACATGGGCTGCTGTTCAAGTCCCAGGTGTGCCACTTCCAATCCAGCTCTCTGCTTATGGCCTGGAAAAACTGCAGAGGACGGCCCCAGTCTTAGGAACCCTGTATCCACACGGGCGGCCCAGAAGCTTCTGGCTCCTGGCTTAGGATCAGCTCAGCTCTGGCCTTTGCAGCCATTTAGAGAGTAAACCACCAGATGGAAGATTCTTTTTCTCTCTGCCTCTCCCTCTTCCCTGCTTTTCTCTCTGTAAAATCTGCCTTTCAAATAAAAATAAACAGATCTTTCTTTAAAAAAAAAAAAAAACTTTCTGGAAAACAGATTTGTTGCTGTCACATCTCTTTGAAGAGGTCGACTTTGACCTGTACGTTCAGAGTTGGATATCTAATGGTATCTTTCCTGCCATGTTACTTCTTCAACCAGCACGTTCTGACTGAACATCTACAATTGCATCAGGCCTGTATTACACGAGTGGCTCATGTTCTGAAAATAACTTTTAGACTCAGATGAGAATAAATTTGAAAAAATATCAGCCCAGTATAGATAACTCTTGAAATACACTTGAAAGCATAGCTCTGTGTGATTTTTTTCATTCCAAATGATTGGAACATCACTAAAGAGACTTGAAAATTTAAAAGAAAGAAAGGCGTTTGTATATTTAAGCACATCAACTTTCCAATTATGTGTTTTCTTTCTCCAAGTATTCCAGAAGTTTCCAGCAGTTTTAAGAAGATCTTATTTTTATGGCATGAGATTTTATAGAACAGATAAGATAAGCTAACAGAGTAGGAAAAATCTTAGTAGAAGTTTTGGTTTAAATATTTTACATATATGTTTCATATATTTAGTTCCATGTGAGAACTTTTTGTAATTTCATAATTTCTACAATTTCATAATTTATTTGGGATCTTAGGGATTATGGCAAAATACTGTTTCAGATTTGGAAATAAATCTTATCATTTTCTTCCTCATTAGGTACCTGAAGATGCAATTCTCTTCCTAAGATTTAGAAAACTATTTCCACATAGAGACATTTATAGAGACTCTAAAAAATCAATCAAGTAAATGAGGCAGAAATATCTGGTACTTCACTCAGCTGCTTTCAGTTGTAATATTCATATTTCCTCTAGGGGGAGGCCAGGGAAAAATAGCAAACCCAAGTGAAAGAAAATGATCAGGAGGCCATTAGGAAAACTAATTGGCCACAAAAGCTTAAGGAACTACAATCCCAGAATGATTGTACTGATTATACAATACCTACAGATATTTCATTCATTCATTCACCTACATGGTTAGAACTTAGAGCCTGGGGCCAGATTGCCTGAGTTTTATTCTGACTTGGGTATTTACTGCTAGTGTGTGATTTTATTGCAAATCACTCAGTCTTTCTATGCCTCAGATTTCTCATCAGAGAATTCATTCATGCTTCCTGGAGTTGTTTAATATTCGTTCCTTGAATAGTGTTCAACATAGTTAACATAGAGATGCTTGCTACATTCATTTACCAATGAGTTCAATAAATATCCATTGAAAAACTGTGATCTGTGCATTGAGCCTGGTGACTACACAGTGTGGAGTGAGAGAATCGCAGGATCTGTCACCATTCACCACAACTTGGAAAGGATGGAAAGATGCAATTAAACAAATGAGATGTGATGACTCAATGGCTAAATCCTCATCTTCTTGCAAACACCAGGATCCCATGTGGGTTTTGTGTCCCAGCTGCTCCACTTCCCATCCAGCTCCCTGCTTATGGCCTGGGAAAGAGTAGAGGATAGTACAAAGCCTTGGAACTCTGTAGCTGTGTGGGAAAACCAGAAGAAGCTCCTAGCTCCTGGTTTTGGATCAGCTAGGCTACAACTGTTGCAACCAGCTGGAGAGTAGAACAGCGAATGGAAGATCTCTCCTAAAAGATTAATTTAAAAATTAAGCTGTTTGGCCCGGCGGCATGGCCTAGCAGCTAAAGTCCTCGCCTTGAACACGTCAGGATCCCATATGGGTGCTGGTTCTAATCCCGGCAGCTCCACTTCCCATCCAGCTCCCTGCTTGTGGCCTGGGAAAGCAGTGGAGAACCGCCCAATACTTTGGGATCCTGCACCCGTGTGGGAGATGTAGAGGAAATTCCTGGCTCCTGGCTCCAGATCGGCACAGCACCGGCCGTTGCACTCACTTGGGAGTGAATCCTCTCTGCTTGGTTTCAGTGAAAGCCATGAGATCCTTCTCCTGTTCCAACGACACTTTGAGACCCCCTCTGGACCCATGCGGTTGACAAGAAGCCTGAGGCCTTCTGGTTATTTTCTTCCCTTTCAACCTTTTCTGGTAATTTGGACACTTTCCAATAGCTTGATTGCCTCCGCCCTCTGCCTAACCTGGCCCATACCCATCTTGTGATAAAAACTTGTGATAGTTTTGTAATAAACAACTCCAGGATGTGGGAGGTTACATAAGTTGTAGTGGGCTACACAGTGCCACCTGGCAAAGTTGTAGTGCTTGGCTAGACTTACACTATGTAATAGATACTTACATCCAATAGAAATATTTTCATTACCCTGAGCCCTGTTGCCCTGGACGCTTTCTATATAAGCTTGTACTTGGTTATTAATAAATGGACAGGTTCACCATAACTATCTCCCGCACTTCTCTATTAAGAATGCCACCCCCCTGGACTGGGCTAGGCTTTAGCCCCCACCAGCTCGAGCTGGAATTGGGAGTGAGCCAGGCCGGGCCAGGCTACAGCACCCACTGACAAAAGCTGAGGTGAGGCAGGCCATGCCAGATTGGGCCATGGCGCCCAACCAGCACACGCAAGACCTGGCAGGGGGCGGGAGGGGTAAAGCTGGTAGGGGAAATGTGGAGGGCTCCCTTGCTGGAACACCACTCCCACTGGAGAGTGTGAGTTGGGATGAGGGCAGACCAGACTGGGCAGCTACAACACCTGTGGATCTCATGTGAGCTTAAATCAGGGAAAAGCCAGGCTGGGCTGATGGTTCCTACTTGTGCAAACATAAATCAGAGTGGGTGAGGGTTGGTTGGGCTTTGCTGCAGCATCAGCTGGCAGAGGCTGACACTGGGGGCTACTTCTGTCAAGCTAAACTGCAAAACCACCTGAAAAGTACATGATCTGGGAATGGGAGTGGGTCCAGTAGGGAAATAGTGGGCACCTCCCTCTTGGGTTACCACTTCCATAGGAGAGCATGAAAACCAGGACTGGGGCAGACATGGCTGGACAGAACGGCACCCGCCAGCATGAGTGTGGGCTGGATAGTGGGGCTGGTTGGATTGAACTAGGCTTCAATGCCCATTGACATGTAGGAGAGCTGAATGGAATATGAGACAGACTGGACCAATCTGCTGAACATACTGGCAAGCATGGGAACCAGGATAGGGGGCAGGCCTGGTGAGAGATTATTGGGAGTCGCCCCAAATAGGCTGCAGTTCCCATTGGCTTGCATGAGGACTGAGTGTGAAGTGGGAAGAATCAGGCTGTATTGCAACACCCATTGGTTCATGTATAAGACAGGCTGGGAACAGAACTGACCCAGCAATTGCAACCACCAGCATATGCATAAGCTGATTGGGGCAACAAACTCTGCCGGACTCTGGACTGGCATGCACACTCAGGAATCCGGTCTGGGATCACTTCAGATAAAGTTTCTTTGGGGATCCCTCCAACTGAACTGCTGAGCTCAGAACCCCAACCATGAAGAGAAGTGCAGGTTCCATGATCTGCTCATGCAATGCAAGTGTCAAAGCCGAGCCTCCTCAGAGGCTCAGACGGAACAGTGGACAGCAAATCCAGGTGCACATGGAGGATACGGCAGTCCGTCGGAACCTGCAGAGGACACCTGGTGCCACGACAGGACGGAAGACAGAACAAATCAACAAATACCCTAGCCATATGTTGGTCGTGGTTCTGAGATTTCATCGTGCTTGGAATGGTGAAATTGGCAGCAATCCAGAATTGTTGGACTATCAAAACCACTTGAGCAGGACCCTTAGAGCATGCCCCACATCAAGGACCTGAGATGGGTGGGAGGCTGGCTGGGGCTTCTCCCTTTAACTCTCCCCTGACCCCAGATCTAGAAAAAAAAAATAATAATGTCGAAACAATGGTCTTACCTGCTTTCCTGTAGCCCTTGAAACTTTGTGCCCTAATGAACTTTGTAAAGATTATCAAAATAAAATAATAAATAATTTTTTTAAAAAAGAATGTCCCCTCACCATGTTACTTGGGTGGGTGGTCGGTCCATGACTGAGATCCCACACGCAGAAGCATAATCACATGCATTTACCTAGAATAATATCTGGTCCATGTTTCCATGTAGTTGGCTACTTCCGTAGGATTTTTATGTTCGCCAATAAATTCTTAACTGTCTCTTCCTATCCCCCTCTCCAAACCAATCCAGGAAACCTAACTGTAGCATAAATTGGTAGTGCTGGGAAAGGCAGGATTTGTGGAAATGAGAAAAAGCTGAAGTTGTTTCCTGCTTGTTTCATTCCACATTTCACCATTTCTCTTTCTCTTTTATTTCAGGAAAAGCCCCCATCCACACATTCAAGAAAAAGGGGTAAGAGGTGTTTTTCTCCCCATCTTTTATTTGGATTTTTTTTTTTTTTTGAATGTTCTACTATTTATTTTTTTTTATTTTTTTTTTATTTATTTTTTTTTATTGTTGCTTACACTGTATTATGTAGTACAGTTTTATAGGCGCTGGGGATTCCCCCCACCCCTCCCCATACCCCTCCCCCCATGGTGGATTCCTCCACCTTGTTGCATAACCATAGTTCAAGTTCAGTTGAGATTCATTGCTTGAAAACACATGCCTAGCATAAAGTTCAGCGTCTTATTGTCCAGATAAGTTCAGTGGCCTCTTGGGGAGACCTTCTATGGTCTGAAGATAGGTCTAACAGAGTAAAGATCCGGTCAGTTAAAAGCCCCAACAAGGCCTCAGTATCAATATACAACATTATGGAATTAATTGACTTATTTGGATTTTTATAGCTCTTCTATATACCCATATCAAGCAGAAAGTCACAAAGCACTGTGGCTATGTGTCAATGTATCTGTTATTGCTTTTGAATATCTTTTTACATTTTCTATGATAGGTTCTCAATGAATATTTGTTGTATTGAATTTACATGAATAGACTTCATTATAATTGAAGCTATTCAGAGCTCAGTATACTTCATACATTCAATCAAATTATTTGTCCAAGGAGACCTTCAAGGAAGATTAAAAATAAAGGTTTTGTTCTACACACTTCTGCTTAGGGAATTTTGAAGGGGGAGAATAGCACTGGCTGCAGGTGAGAATCTTTGCTATGGGAAGAATGACAAAATTCCACCCCGGTACCATCTAGGTGTTTTTGAACCTTTGATATGGAGTCACTTCTGTCTGGAATATATGTCCTTCCCTTCCCTCCTGTCTCTAATTTTCCTCTTGTTTTGATTAAGTAACACATACTAAATAAGCAAAATCTATAGACATTTTTTTCTTCTTTTTTATTATTATTATTATTTTATTTTATGACACAGTTTCATAGGTTCTGGGATTCCCCCGACCCCTCCCCAAACCTTCCCCCCATGTTGGATTCCTCCATATTGTTACATTAGTACAGATCATAACCAGTCATGATTCCTTCATTGGGGGCATGGACCATGCAGAGAGTCCAGAATCTCATGTTCAGACAAATTCAACAGTTTCATTGGGAGACCATCCCCGGTCCGAAAGTAGAACTGACAGAGTATCATCCCCTCCAATGAAAAGCCACTACACAACTTCAACAATAATGTACAATATCATGAAGTTAATTGAAATGGTATTGAGTGACTGATATGTTAGAATATGCAAGTTCTTAACCACATCCTGTAATTACTTCATTGACATCTCGATTTTAGTTTGTACACAACCTGCTGCTATACACCTTAAAATAGTTGTAGGGTACTATTCAGCTGTCTCGTGTCTATTTTCATTTTTATATTTAGGAGCTTACAGTATTCAAGTGTGATTTATACAGAGCTACGAGAATTTTAGGATAGTCCAAACAGGCTTATAACTCTAACAAGTTATATGTTAACCATTGAGGAACAGAACAGTTTTAGGAGGGGTGTGCAGAGAAATCTTCAATTCCTTAGTGAGGAATAACTTTGTGTCTTAACTTCGGATACCTTGAAATTCTGACCTAGTGATTCCTTCCATTCCTTCCCGCACCTGCTCTGACGCCAACATGGTTTATAAATATGAGGGCTGCACGGCTAGCCTTTCCCCATAATGCTGAATAAGAATAGACTCTTTCGGTTTTAGATCTTGTTGAAATTTTAGCTTGTATTTATGGAAGTCCCATAATAAAGAACTCATGTGAGAAACTTACAGCCATGCTATTTTAAAAGCTTTACACTTTATATTTAAAAATACATACCCAGGGTAAGAAAAGTATCTGTGTTTGAATAAATTAAAAAATTTCGTCAGCAACCAGAAATGCAAATTGAGATAACAATTTTTAAAAGAATTTCCAAATGACACCTGTGTATAAATTTTAGTATTTAGCTTTGGTGAAGGTTGGAGAATCAGTATATTTTGTTGTAGAAATATAAACTGAAAAAAAAAAATTGTAAAGAAATCTACAAAGAGCATTTAAAAAGTCACAAATAGCAAATTAATAATATTGCTTCAAAAAATGTTGCTTCTAGGAAATCTTTCAAAATAATGTAAACAAAGACATATATGTAAATATGTTCAGCAAAATAGAGGCCAGCGTCATGCCTTGATGAGCTAATCATCTCCTCCAAGTGCTGGGATACCTTATGGGCACTGGTTCACATCTCGCTGCTCCACTTTCTATCCAGCTCTCCGATTGTGGCCTGGGAAGGCAGCAGAAGATAACCCAAAGCCTTAGGACTCTCATGTGGGAAACTCAAAGGCGGCTCCTGGCTCCAGACACTGCAGCCATTTAGAGAGTGAGTCAACAGATGGAATATAGATGGAATATCTTTGTCTCTCCTTTTTGAAATCTGCCTTTCCAATAAAAAGAAATCACTTTTAAAAAAAACTGTTTATAACAATGAAAAAATAGAGTGAGTCAAGCATGTACTAGTAGGAGAAAGTTACATAAATTTAAGAGTGCAAAATAATATCAGTTAACTTTTTGTTATAACATATAAATAAGAGTTTATTGATATAGCATGTCTCATGTATTACGTATATTGGTACATCCATGTATTAGAGTAACGTACTGGCTTGGAGTTCACGGAACAAATATGCTCTGTGCATGAAGCTCTTACCAGTCTGTCTTCCTAATGCTCTAACTAAACCACAGGCTGGGTGCTGCAGTGTGGATGTTGAATGTCTCCCAAAGGCCCTTATGTTCAACATTTAGTCTTAGGGTTGTGCTATTGAGAGGTGGAACCTGTAGGAAGTGGGACTTTCTACAAGTCACCAGTGGTGTGCCTTGGAAATAGCTTTCATCTGACCTGAGTTTTCATGAGAGCATTGTTTAAAAAGTTTGCATTGGGATCCGTCTACTTTCTACACTTCCTGGCCAGCCATGACATCTTAAAAATGAATATAAACAAAAGAGCTGCCATGAGGCCTTCTCTACAGCCTGCATCAAAACTATGAGCTAATCACACCTCTCTTTCCTTCACAAATACTTAGTCTCAGGTATTTCATTTTAGTAACAAACTAAAGTTAATTGATGCACTGTGTTTTTTTTAAAATAGGGTTTTAAAAATATTTATTTTTATTTGAAAGAGAGAGAGAGAGAGATCTTTCATCCATAGATTCACTTCCCAAATGGCAGCAACAGCTATAGCTGGAAGGGTCTGCAGCCAGGAGGTAGGGGTCTCCTCTGGGTCTCACTGTGGGTGCAGGAACCCAAGCACTTGGCTCATCCTCTGCTTCTTTTCCCATGCATATCAGCTGGGAGCTGGAGCAAAGTGGAGCTGCTGAAGCTTCAACTGGGGCACATGTGGAGCGGCAGGAGGTGGCTTTACTTGCTACAAAACAGTACTCTTCCTCAATAGAGGTTTTTAACTCATAGTTCTGGGAGCAGACAAATCAAGAGCGTGACACTAGAATCTAGTAAGGGCCATATTGTTGCATCATGCCATGATGAAAGGCATCATGCTAAAATAGCAACACTGGGCCCAGCGCCCAGTATAGAGTCTTCTCCTTGCATGCACTGGGATCCTATATGTGTGCCGGTTGGTGTCCTAGCTGCTCCATTTCCCACCCAGCTCCCTGCCTGTGGCTTGCGAAAGCAACCGAGGAAGACCCAAAGCCTCGGGACCTTGCTCTCACGTGGGAGACCCGGAAGAGGCTCTGGGCTTCTGGCTTCAAATCAGCTCAGCTCTGGCAGTTGTGGCCACTTGGGAAATGAATCAGCAGACAGAAATTTTTTCCCTTTGTTTCTCCTTCTCTCTGTAAACCTGCTTTTCCAATAAAAATAAATAAAATAGCAATCCCGTTAGTTGTGGTCTCTTTTCTTCTTACAAAGCCATCAGTACCATCATAGAGAGCTCATTGTAAAGAACTCAACTAATGCTGCTTACCTTGCAAAGGCTGCAGCTCCACACATCCTTAACATATACATTGGGGGATTCACTTCCCAACATACAAACTTTTGGCGATACTAGCAGAGTTCAAAATACTGGATGTTTAAAAATAAAGCTTTATTTATTTGAAAGGTAGAGTTACAGTAAGACAGAGGTGGGGGAGAGAAATCTTCTATCTGCAGGTTCACTCTTCAAAGGCCACAGTGGTCAGGGCTGAGTCCGGCTGAAGCAGTGTTGGCAGGGGTATCGCCATTGCCTCCCAGGGTCTCTGTCAGCAGAATGCTGAGGCCAGGAGCTGGAACTGCTCAGCAGCCCAGTGTCAGCTGATACAATAACAGCCAGGTTAGAAAATCAAAGTTCAAGTTGATTCGTTTAGTTAAACTGAGAACTTAAGTCCATAAACCACTCAGTACCCAAGTTAGGTGTTGTGCTATTCTGCGTCTGGTTACGGATTTTACATTTTTCTTACAAGGGGGGTAGTGCATGACATCAGATTTAAATGATGCAAGTTACTCCATGGTTATCAATCACACTGAAGAACCGAAGAATGCTTAATAATAATTAACAGGATTATTGATTAAGGAGGTATGTTACATTTCCACACTCATTCCCACACTGGATGTTAATCTCTATACAGGGAAAGGCAAACCATGGAGCCATTAATCACTTTGTCAACATTGGTCCTAAGACAAAACGCACTCCTTCACAAGGTACAGTCCGTATCTCCTTGGTCAGGTTAGAGTTTGAGGAAAGATCCTGTTCCCTGGGAACCACCATCTTCAGAGCTTGGGCTAGCGTAGTCACCCCGTTCTACTCCTAAGTCCACACCATGTACTCCAATACGGTACATGAGTGTCTGAGCTAGCTTCTTAATCACTAGGCCTATGCCTGCCTCCCTATGTGTGTTTATTTGCTACTGATATTTACTAAGCACTTCTTATCTCCCAGGCTTTGTGTGAGATTCAGAGACCACATTGGTGCGTAATGTATTGGCAATGCTCTTGTGGTTGATCAAGTTGGGTTTCTTGCTCATCGCTGTTAGAACAGTCACTATGGGAAACTGTGGGAGGTCTCAGAAAGAAGGTGTTAGAAAGGACTTAAAGGATTGGGTAGTTCTGGGTAGGGATAAAGTACTGAGACTGAGTTTCTATGTGCATGTTAGATTGCTTTATGTTAAAGTAATGAAACACCCCAGGCAGGCCAATCTCGTAACCATAAGTTTATTTAATTTACAGTTGTGGAAGCTCAAAGGCAAGGCACTGAGATTGTCTCAGCTCTGCTGAGTGAGTACCTGCTGTGCTAAGCAGGTGGATGATATGCACCAACATCTGTGTGAGATGTGAGAACTAGAGCTCTGATGAGGTGCTCTAAGATGAGACAGCCTGTCAGCAGAGCCTGTGCTGGTTCCACGGTGCTGCACGTGTGTGCGACAGAATCAAGAAGCAGAAAGGTGATACCAAAGTGTTCTGAGCACAAGCACGCTCAGAATGAGGGATTTACAAATGAAGCTTCCTGGGCTGGCATGGTGACAAGACAGGCGAATCCTTTGCCTGCAGCATGGGCATCCCACATGGGCACAGATTCAAATCCCGGCTGCTCCACTTCTGATCCAGTTCCCTGCTTATGGCCTGGGAAAGCAGACCTTGAGCCTCTGCACCAAAGTGAGATATCCAGAAAAAAACTCTTGGCTCCTGGCTTCAGATCTGCTCAGCTCCAGTCACTGCAGCCATTTGGGGGAGGAAAACAGTGGATGGAAGGGTTTTCTTCTGTCTCTCCTCTCTGTAAATCATTCCAATTAAAAAAATCTTTTAAAAAATGTTAGCCCCATAAATAAACATAAAAATTAAAATATTTTGAGCAGCATTTGGCATCATTCTGAGGCTACAGACAGCATTGCTTAGAATACCATGCTTATTTATGCTCTCATAATGTGATATCAGCTAGCACTAACATTTAAAAACAATTATCCATATTTAGTTTTATTCTACATTAACTATCTACCAAGAATGCAATATTGGGTCTAACTGGCTCAGCTGACTAATCCTCCCCTTGCAAGTGCCAGGATCCCATATGGGCCAATTCATGTCCTGGCTGCTGCACTTACTACCCAGATCCCTCGTAATGGCCTGAGAAAGCAGTGAAGCATGGCCCAAAGCCTTGGGACCCTGTGAATAAGCCTAGGGAAAATCTTCCTCTCTGTTTCTCCTTCTCTCTGTGTATCTGACTTTCCAATAATAAATAAATAAATCTTAAAAAAAATTTATTTCTTTTGAAGGCAGAGTTACCTAGAGACAGAGGGCAAGAGAGAAAGGTGTCATAGGTTGGTTCACTCCTAAAATGGTGACAGTTTGGAGCTGGTCTACAACGGTCAGAGCCGGGCCAGTCTGAAACCAGGAGCCAGGAGCTTCTTCTGGGTCTCCCACATGGGTGCAGGGGCCCAGACTCGTGACATCTTTCTCTACTTACTGGGCAGTTGGAACTTGATTGGGTGCCCATGTGGGATGCTAGCAGATTAGGCATCCCTGATTCCTTACTTTTTAACTAAAGAGAATGGAAAATACTCTATGGCAGAAAATATGACTGGTTCATTTTCTTAAAGATTTGCTTATTTTTATTGTAGAGATAGATCTACAGAGAGAAGGAGAGATAGAAAGATCTTCCATCCACTGGCTCACCCTGCATGTAGCTGCAATGTCCAGAGCTGAGCTGATCTGGAGCCAGGCCAGGAGCTTCTTCTGGCTCTCCCACGTGGGTGCAGGGTCCCAAGGCTTTGGGCAGTCCTCTATTGCTTCCTCAGGCCACAAGTAGGGAGCTGGATGGGAAGTGGAGCAGCCAGAACACAAACTCGTGCCTAGCATGTACAAGGTGAGGATTTAGCCATTTGGCCAACATAAATAAAAACAAAAATAAAAATCTTTAAAAAAAAAAAATAGAAGCTCCTGATTTTGGATCAGCTCCACTCTGCTCAGCAAAGCTCCAGCCATTGCAACTGCCTGGGAAGAAAACCAACAGATGGAGGATCTCTTTCTCTGTCTCTCCCTCTCTCTATAAATCTGGTTTTTTTAATCTATTCATTTTTATTGCAAAGTCAGATATACAGAGAGAGGGTGAGACAGAGAGGAAGACCTTCCGTCCAATGGTTCACTCCCCAAGTGACCACAATGGGCAGTGCTGCGTTGATCCGAAGCCAGGAGCCAGGAACTTCTTCCAGGTCTCCCACACTAGAGCAGGGTCCCAAGGCTTTGGGCTGTCCTCGACTGCTTTCCCAGGCCACAAGCAGGAGCTGGATGGGAAGTGGAGGGGCCGGGATTAGAACCGAAACCCATATGGGATCCTGGCACCTGTAAGGCGAGGACTTTAGCCGCTAGGCCACAGCACTGGGCCCTAAGTCCGTCTTTTGGATGAATATAAATAAATGTTTTTGTAAGTGTCCTCCTTTTTGGGTTAAAAGCCTTGGGGCCATCTTCCTACATCTTGTAGGATCCCTTGCGGCAGTTTTGTCATAACAGGGTTGGTTTCCAAGTCTCTGCCTAAGCCTTAGGCAAAGAGGTTGTTTAAACTGCCTCTGGTTCTGAATCTCATCTTGTCTTCATCCTCTTGAGCAACATGGCCCTTTCCCAATCTAAATGCAACAGAATTAGAGAACAAGCAACTAACCCAGCTAACAGGCCCGAGCCCCAGATCCCTAATTTAGGGCCAGCAAATGTAAGTACGCAGCTTCACCTCCAGTTCAAAATGCTTGACTCCTTTGATTGCAAGTGATAGGAGTTGAGCTGAGGATCCAGCGACAGGAACCATGATTCAAAACACCCAGGGTCAGCAAGAAACCAACAGTGCTTGAAAATGAAGTTTCACCCTGATGAGATTCAACCTGCTTTCAAGAAAAGCACACCTTCACAGCAAACATAAATATTCAAGTGCCATTAGGTCATGTAACCATGAGCATGTTGCGCCTGGCACAGTAACCTGGAGGCTAAAGTCCTCACCTTGCAGGCTTCGGGATCCCATATGGGTGCCAGCTCTAATCCCTGCAGCCCCACTTCCCATCCAGCTCCCTGCTTGTGGCCTGGGAAAGCACTCAAGGATGGCCGAAGGCCTTAGGCCCCTGTACGCATGCGGGAGACCCAGAAGAGGCTCCTGGCTCCTGGTTTCAGATCGGCACAGCTCTGGCTGTTGCAGCTGCTTGTGGAGTGATTCATTGGATGGAAGATCTTCCTCTCTATTTCTCCTTCTCTCTGTATATCTGACTTTGCAATAAAAAATTAAAAACCATGAGCAGGTTGGAAATGGGACAGTGCTGAGAAAACCAAGAAGGCCTGTTGTTGTATCTTTAAAAACTGATGTATTTATTTTGTTAAAGATTTATTTTTATCATTTTTTTATTGGAAAGGTGGATATACAGAGAGGAGAGACAGAGAGGAAGATCTTCCGTCCAATGATTCACTCCCCAAGTGAGCACAACGGCCGATGCTATGCCGATCCGAAGCCAGGAGCCTCTTCCGGGTCTCCCACGTGGGTGCAGGGTCCCAAAGCTTTGGGCCGTCCTCGACTGCTTTCCCGGGCCACAGGCAGGGAGCTGGAAGGGAAGCGGGGCTGCCGGGATAGAACCGGCGCCCATATGGAATCCCGGGGCGTGCAAGGTGAGGACCTTAACCACTGCGCCACCGCGCCGGGCCCAATGTGTTTATTTTGAAAGGCGGAATGTCAGAGCGAAGAGGAGAGACATGGATAGGTTATTTTTTCCAGTCACTGGTTCACTCTAAAAATGGCCACAATAAGGCGGACCGGGTCGTAATAAAGGACCTGGAATTCCATACTTGTTTTCTATGTGAGTGGAAGGGGCCTCGTTACTTGAACCATCTTGTACTGCTTTTCTAGGCTCGTTATTAGAAAGCTCCATGGTGGTGTAGGGCACCCTCTCCCAAGCCTTTGCCTGCATGGTTTTTTGTTTTTTTTTTTCCTGGACGAGCTTACTCTCTGTGTCCCACAACTTCCTCCTTGTCCATAGGCACCTCGCCGCCCAGTTTTTCATATAGCTGAGATGGTTGATTGACTTGTACTGTCCTCTGTCTTTTCATGGTTGCGGTTCTGAGTCCCGCAGTTCAATTGGGGAGATTCCCAAAAAAACTTTGTCTGAGGTGTTCCCAGACCAGATTCTTGTATGTACTAGCACGTACAGGGCCCGGCACAGTCCATCGCCCCAATCAGTTGGTGGTTGCAATTGCTGGGTTGGTTCTGTGTCCAGTGCTGTCCTCCCGTTTCTTTTGCTTTTCTAGAGACTTATTTATTTGCAAGCAGAGTTAGAGAAAGACAGAGGAGAAACAGAATCTTGCATCTCCTGATTTATTCTCTAGATGACCACAAGAGCCAGGGTGGGATCAGGCTGAAGCCAGGAGCTTCAGATCGTCCATGTACCCACATGCAGGGACCATGTGTGTACATCTTCCATTGCTTTCCCTAGTCACATTAGCAGGAAGCCGCATTGAAAGGGGCCCTGCTGACAGCAGCTTACCTTGCTACACCCGAGTACTAATAGTTTTTTTCTTTTCTTTTTCTTTATAAAAGATTTATGTATTTATTTATTTAAAAGGCAAAGTGAGAGAGCAATTGAGATAAACCTTCCATCTGCTGAGACAGAGTGATCAAGGGCTGGGCGGTGGGGTGGGAGGGCAGCAAATCCCTTTACTGGTTCACTCCCCAAATGACCCTAATAGCCAGGGTTTGAGCCAGGAGGAAGCCAAGAGCTGGAACTCCATCTGTGTCTCCCACTTGAGTGGTAGGGTCCCAAGTATTTGAAATATCTTCTACTGCTTTTCCAGGTGTATTAACAGAGAGACCAGCTAGAAGCAGAGTAGCTGGAACTCAAATTGGCACCTTGGTTGCAAGTGGCAGCTTAACCCTCTGTGCCACATTCCTGGCTCCATGAAACTAACAGTGTTAGTATCATGGTTCTTAGGGTCATCAGAGAGGTGAGTGACAATGTGCTAGGTATGTAGGGAAAGAAATTTGTGAATTGGTTGAGAGAGATTGAAGATAGCATCATGAAGGCAGTTTTAGCACTTGCTTTGAGACTTGAAAGACAGGTCATATTGGAATTTAACTTGCTGGGTATTCAGTAAGAGAATGAGGAAGGGAAGGAAGAACATTCCAGATGAGTAGAATAACAGGTTTATGGTACAAGAAAGTCTTTGGTACCGGGTTGATGACAAATCCTTCTGAATGATTAAATGACACATGGGGAAAAGTGTGGGTGAGTATGTTGCAAAGGAGGCTGAGACAGAGTGAGAAGTATCATGAATGTCTTGCTAAGAAATTAGCAAATGCTCAATGGCAAAATCCTTTCTTTGCGAGCCTTGGGATTCCGTATGGGCGCTGGTTCTTATACTGGCTGCTCCCCTTTCCATCGAGCTCCCTGATTGTGGCCTGAGAAAGCAGTAGAGGATGGCCCAAAACCTTGGGACCATGTGGAGATCCAGAAGAAGCTCCTGGCTTCAGACAGGCTCGGCTCCAACCATTGCAACCACTTGGGGAATGAAGATCTTGCTCTCTGTCTCTCTGTGTGAATCTGATCTTTCCAATACAAATAAATAAAAAATCGTAATAGAAGAAATTTACAAATGATACTCCTGGTAACAGAACTTCCTTGAGAAAGTATAATCAGGGCACAAGTACCACCTGCTTTATGTGTTTGAAAATCACTTCCTTAGTGCTTGAAATGGATGGATGAGATAGAAATCGGAAAGCCCAGTGGGAGTACTGTTGCAAAAATACCAGGCTGAAGATGTAATGTGGAGAGATAAATGACATGGAGAGTGGAGAAAGCAAAAAGATTTCCAGAAATACTCAGGAGGTATAATAAAAAGGATCTGACCAATGAAGGAAAGATAGCAGAGTGACTCCCAGGTTTCTGACTTTGGCAGTGGGGAGTTCCAAGAGAAAAGCAATCATTTAGGTTGTGGACGAGCTAATTTTAAGAAGCCCAAGTGACAGCCGGTAGAGATGCAAAGACCATCAGAAATATATATGTGAAGCTCACGGGACAGGGTCAGGCCACAGAGGCAAAAACAGAATTCATTAGGGAGCAGGTGGCAGTAAAACCAAATACACGTCACCAGAGGAAGGATTAAAGGACAGAGGTTGGAGGGGGAGAGAAAAGGAAGAAGGTCCATGTTAGAGACTTGGAGTCCTGGCTTATGACACTGTGCCCCAAATAAATTGATCTTTAAGAAAGGAGTCCAGCTATTTTAGATACTCATGTAAGAAAAAAACCTGTGGATCAGGTCTGGGGTCTGCATAAAAATAAATTGTGTTGGGCCCGGTATGGTAGCCTAGTGGCTAAAGTCCTCACCTTACACATCCCAGGATTCCATATGGACATCAGTTCTAATCCCAGTGGCCTCACTTCCTTTGTAGCTCCCTGCTTGTGGCCTGGGAAAGCAGTCGAGGACAGCCCAAAGCCTTGGGACCCTGCACCCGCGTGGGAGATGTGGAAAGAGGCTCCTGGCTCCTGGGTTTGGGTCAGCTCAGCTCCAGCTGTTGCGGTCACTTGGAGAGTGAACCAACAGATGGAAGATCCTTCTCTCTGTGTCTCCTTATTTCTTTTCTGCCTTTTCAATAAAAATAAATACATTTTCAAAAGAAATAAATTGTGTCAGGGTAAGTAAGAAAAGTGGCCATGTTATTGAAGTAAAATGTTTATTTCCTTCACTTTGAATATATTACATTTTTTTCCCTAAAAAAAATGATGATTTGAGGGCAGGCATTTTGGTTCAGCTGTTTCAACCATGACTTAGGACACCATCATCACGTATTGCAGTGGTGGTTCGAATCCCAGCAGTTCTGCTTCGGACCAGTCTGCGTCAGCTAAGGCACCTGGGAAAGCAGCAGAAGATGGCCCAAGGACTTGTGTCCCTGCCACACATGTGTGAGACCAGAATGGAGGGAGAGTCTTGGCTCTTGACCTCAGCCTAGCCCAGTCCTAGCTGTTGCAGGCATATGGGAGAATAACCCAGTAGATCGAAGATACAGCTATGTCTGGTTCGCTGTGATTCACATTTATTTCATCATATTTAATTACAGTGACACAATATACTTAGTAAAATGAAATGTCATGCAAATTTGGCTTGCGATGCTCACATGGTAAGGTGGTAAAGCCAGGAAAATGTCTTGTGGAACGAAGGCAGTGTTTCAATGCCTGGCCTCTATAACCGTACAAACGGCGTGCTTTTAACAACCCTGAGCGCGTCTTCCTGCTTGAGCGTCTACTACAAGTTCCAGGTTGCATTGCGCCATTCCCTGCAGCGCAAGGACCCCCGAGCCTCCGAAGTGGTTGCCTTAGCCTTTTTTGATAGGGGATGGGCTAAAGTAAAAATTGATATTGGACCCAGGGCAGGTGTTGGAGCGAGGCGTCTGTCTGGGCCGGCCAAGCGCACGGTGCGGAGCGGCCGGCGTGTTGCCTTCCGTTCAGGCGGCGCCTCGGCCAGCCTCCTCCCCGCTGGGGCCTCCGTGCGGCGGGAGGGCTCCGTTAGTGCGCCTCCAAGATGGCGACGCTGTTGGCGGTAAATTCAGGTGAGTGTGGCCGGGCAATGAGGAGACGACGGGCCGGGGCGGTGAGCGATGAGCCCAGACGAACATGCGGGCCGTGAGGCTCCTGGGAATGCAGCCTTCTCCTGGGGCGCCGTGTCACCTCTTCCCGGGCGCCGGGACCTCGGGTGCCGCCCCTTGCCGGTTTGAATGGCGCGCGTCCTTGCCTTGGCTTGCCTTGGCTTCTAACCCTCGGGTTGGGGTGTGTGAGCCGAGATCGTGAAGCTTGGTCCCTAGCTCCAAGAGTGCGGACTCTCCCAGTCCAGATCTGAGTCTGGTCCCCATCAGCCACCACCCCGATTTGCGTCTGCGGCCCGGATTTCTCCAAGGAAGGCGTCGACTCTCTAGTAGCGAGGCCAGAGGATCCGAGATATTTTTTTTTTGGCAGCCGTGAGTGGAGACTGCACACTGACGGACGTCTCGGAGTCGGCACCCGGGCCTCGTTTTAGGAGGATGAGAGGACCTGCCGGTTAGCGAGGAGTCTGGATCGTGAAGCCTGCTCCCCTTGGAAGGCGGCTTGGGACAGGGCGCCGCAGCTCGGCTGATGACTGCCGCAGCTGTGGCTGTGATCTGGCCTCGCACGATGCTGTACTTTTGGGGCGGGTTTTCGGGGTGGGGTGGGCTCTAGACCGCTGGAGCGGAACTCGGAATATTTGTGGCGGTTCCTCCTTTGGTGTTTCTCACGCCGTGGCTCCTCTCTCTCCAAGGAGTGATTTGAAAGAGATGCATTTTCATAGTTTGTCATAATTCCCGGTGCGCCACCGGCTCTTAGCAGGCAAGGTAAGACTGTAGATGCCCTGCAGAGGGTGGGGCAGTCCTGAAAACTTGATTCAGGATGTTAATGCCTTCATTGACACACGCTTAACTTCGTGGGCTCCATTAAGAGCATATCCATGTGATGCTTGCAGAGTGTCTCATTCACTGGACTCCTGGGCTGTGTGTTCTCACTGCACCTTAAATGGGGGATGCGAGGGGAGAAAGTACTGATTGGACTTGCTGTCAGAGTGATGGCAGTTGAAAGATGGTCCAGATGTGAGTTTTGTAAACTGTTTTGTGAGTGCTGAAGTTATTTTGTATTAGTGAGAGCTTCTGTTACCGAGCGCCAGTCCTGTCCTGGCGTTGGATTCACTGTTGTGTTTGAATCATCCTATGGAGTCTCTTTTATACACCTGTGATGCAGCTACTGCTTCTTTCACGGAAACTTAAGGTGGTTTCCTCATTTTCTCAGTTAAATAGTGAATGATTCTAAGCTAGTCTTGGGTGCCTAAGCTAAGCGCAACCTAATTCAGGTTTTTTTTTAAATAGGAAAGTGGGTAAGACTATTATTTCCATATTGTTTGCTTCATGTTTAAAGGGGGGTATTAAGGGAGAAGGCCCACCCGATTTCCCACCCTTCCCAGGTCCCGGATGTAGGGTATGCTCTGAGGGTCTTGCTCAAGTGGTTTTGTTATTTCAACAGTTATAAATCGCTGCCAATCTTGCCACTCCAAGTACTATGAGGTCTTTGAAGAATCCACTGATTAACATAGTCCATCATAGAGTCTCTGTTTGCCCCGTATTTTGCTGCCAACAAATGGCTGAGTTGCTTGGTTGACCCGTTCTGTCTTCTCTCTTTTCTTGGTCAGGGTTCTGAGTCCAACATTTTGATGGGGAGATCCCCAAAGAAACTTTGTCTGAGCTGGATGGGAAGCAGGGCTGCTGGGATTAGAACCAGTGCCCATATGGGATCCTTGTGCATGCAGGGCGAGGACTTGAGCCAGTAGGCTACCATGCTAGGCCCTTTGAGCTTTTGTAAGCTTTTTCCCCTGTGATATCTTACTATGTATTCATGGAGTTTAATATTTTAGTTAAATGAATTTGGCTGAGCTCAGACAAATTTACCTAAGTGTATCTAGATGTGTGTTAATTTCTTCATTTACCAGACTAAGTCCCAGGTTACTGTTGACGTATATAAATTCATGTTCGCAAATGTTTTCACTTTCCAACTGTTACATGCAAAGAGGTGATCTTAGCCTAGTGTTTAATGTGCATTCTGATGCCAGACTGCGTGGGGTCACAGCAGGTAAGCACAACTCGGCCTGTCCGTTTGTCAACCTGAGCGGTCATATTCAAAGTAGAGGACAATATGGACATCATAGAATGTTAAAAACACATATAGTAAGTGTAAAGAGCTTAGAACCCTATGTAGCAGCACACAGCAGAAGCCAAGGAGCTGGTACCAGGGCCAGTGTGTGGCAGGTCCGGCCAGCCACCTGCAGCACCAGCATCCCATGAGTGCCAGTTCAAGTTCTGATTGCTCCGCTTTTTTTTTCTTTTGCATTTTATGGTACAATTCCATAAGATCTGAGATTTCCCTCCCCCTCCCCAAATTCCTCACCCCCCCAATTGATTTTTCACATACAAGCTATTGTTTAGTCTTTCATAAGCAGTCGTAAGTCCATCATTCTGTGTGTCCTGACATTGCTGGTACAGCCAGTGGCAGGCAGTCTAGCATCCTATTGTCAAGATATGTCCAACAGTTTCATTGGGAGTTCATCTTTGATTAGGAAGTAGATATGTATACTGCATTGTATCTTCACACATATGTCCACGTTTTTTAAATAATTGTTTTTTATTAGAAAGCAGACCTACACACAGAGAGAAACAGAGAGAAAGATCTAAAAACAAACAAATAAATCGAAGAAACATCTTCCATTCTCTGTTCTACTCCCCAAATCCCTGAGGTCAGTAACCAAAGCTTCTTTGAGGTCTGCACATGGGTGTCCCAGGCCATAAGCAGAGAGCTGGATCAGAAGTAGAGCAGAGGGGACACAAACCGGCACCCAGATGGGATGCTGGTCCTTGAAGGTTGCAACCAGCAGAAGACAGCCCAAGGTTCTTGGGCTCCTGCTGCCAGTGCAAGACCTGGGTGGGGTTCCAGCCTCCTGCCTTGGCATGGCCCAGGCCCTGGTGTTGAGGCCTTTTGGGGAGTGAACCCGTGAACAGAGGGTGTGTCGCTCTCTGTCTCTGCTTCTCTCTATGTAACTGTCTCATAAATAAATACATGTTTACAAACTATTACCTGCTAGCGTTAGTTTATAAATTAAAATGTGAGCCTATTTATGTAAGCTTGCCAGAGAATCCCAATTACCTATGATGTCAATTTAAAACAATTTTTTTTTTATTTGAAAGGAAGAGCGCTAGGTGGAATAACTTAAGCCTCTTCCTGCATTGCTGGCATGCCATATAGGCTCTGGTTGAACTCCTGGTAGTTCCATTTCTGATCCAGCTCCATGCTGATGTACCTGGGGAGGATGGCACAAGTCCTTGGGCTCTTGCACCCATGCAAGAGACCCAAATAAGCTCTAGGCTCTGGCTTCAGACTGGCCCAGCTCCAGGTGTTGCTGCCATTTGGAGAGTGAATCAGTGGATGAAAGAGCTCTCTCTTTCTCTGAAAATCTATCTTTCCAATAAAAATTTAGAGAGAAGGAGATACAGAGAAAGATCTTCCATCCACGGGTTCACTCCCCAAGTGGCCACAATGGCCGGAGCTGAGCTGATCCAGCCAGGTACCAGGAGCTTCTTCTGGGTCTCTCACGCTGGTGCAGGGTCCCAAGGGGTTGGGCCATCCTCGACTGTTTTCCCAGACCACAATCAGGAAGCTAAAAAGGAAGTGGAGCAGCCAGAACACAAACTGTATGGTATCCTGGCTCATGCAAGGCGAGGACTTTAGCTACTGCATCTAGCCCAAAATAAATAAATTTTAAAAAAGAGAGATTGAAAGATGTCTTTCATCTGCTGTTATAAACCCCAGATGTCAAGCCAGAGCTGAGGAACAGGGAGGCAAGGATCCAAGCACTTCAGACATCACCTTGGGTAGGTGTGTGCTGGCAGCGAGTTGGAATGAGGAGCCGAGTCTGCACTTGAACCCTGCCACCCCGTGTGAGACATGGGCATCTCAGGTAGCATCCTAACTGCCGATCCAGCGCTTGCCCGCCTGGGCTGTTTGGATAGCCAGTATCCCAGCTGAAATAAAGTGCATATGTTGAGTGTTCCCTGCTCCTACTCTTCCTTTGGATGAGAGCGTGGGGTGGAAAGGTACTGTGTTGTGTGGCTTATCTAGGTTATCACATTTAAAAGACCTATAATCCTTTAAAGTAGATGGTGTTTCTGTTTTACACATAAGGAAGCCGAAGCTTGAAGAACTTATTTCTGGGCCTGGTGCGATGGCTCAACTGGCTCATCATCTGCCGCCAAGTGAGGCATCCAATATGGGCATCTGTTATTGTCCTGGCTGCTGCGCTTCCCATCCAGCTCCCTGCCTAGGCCTGGGAAAGCAGTGGAGGACAGCCCACGGCCTTGGGCGTCCAGCTCCTGGCTCCTGACTTTGATTTGGCTCAGCTCTGACCGTTGCTAACAGGTCTGGTTGATATTGCAGTTGAAGGCCAGGATTTATTTGATTTTATATTATTAACTAAGATTGCCTTTATATTATTGCCTGAATTTGAGTAAACTCTGCTTTTGTTTTAATGTTTGATTTGTGCTTGTCTTTGAAAGTAGCTGTGGTGTGACTGGGGTGTGTAGATGAAGCCGCCTGCTTTCATCAGTGTACATTTTGTTGATGCTGGTGTATTTCTTTTCCCTTAAGCCGCTAGTCTCTGGGGTCCATACAAAGACATCTGGCAAACAGTGGGCAACGCGCTCTGGAGGAGGCAGCCTGAAGCCGGCCACCTTCTGGATATGATTCTGAAGAAACACAAGCCTGACTTCATCTCGTTATTCAGAAACCCAGTAAGAACTTCTCCTTTTTGGTCTTTGGGTTTGCTTCAAAAAAGAATAATTTTTTTTTTTTTGGAAGTTTAAAGAAGAGCAAATCAATGCTGATTTTCTCCAGTGACTCAAGTTTTCTTTTAACATGTAATTTCCCTTAAGAGCAATTATCTTCTTTTAGATCTTGATAGAAATGAATACATTGTATTTACCACAAACCGGCAGATAAAGTTGAGAATCTTGAGGATAATTTAGGAAGACAGTGGAGTCAAGCATTAGTAGCTGACTTAGACTTTTCTTACCTGCAGTTAGCAATGCACCTGTCGTTGGCAAGACTTTTAGTTGATGCATTTCCAGAGGCACTTCAGCATTGTAAATCTTCGTCGTGCTCTGTAACTTGTGTTAGCTGAACTGGCCAGTTATTGCATAGCGTGAGTCACTGCAGCGGGAAGTGTAGTACATCAGTGGAGAGGCTTCAAATGTGGAAGCTCATCCCCTTGCTCTTTGGCAGTTTTGGTGCTCGAAGAGTGGCCGGAGTTGTGGTGTAGCTGGTACGCTCCTTCCATAGTGTCCGCATCCGGGCGATTCCCTGCAGCTGGCCTGCTGAGGTCAACAGAGCATGGCCTGGGTGTCTGAGACCTCGCACGTCGGCAGGCCTGGACAAAGCTCCGGCCTTGCTTGTGGCTCAGCACTGCCTTTTGTGGGTGTTTATTCCTCTTGTTCTTTCTCTCTCTTGTTTTCAAAACTAAGTAAAGAAATCTTTAGGAATAAAAGAAAGTTCATGGATAAATGAAATTTAAAGATTACTTTGGTGCTAGACATTTTTTAAATCCATGCAGCTTTTTTTTTTCACAATATTTATATTCCATGAACTTTTAAAAATATATTAATTTTAGATTTAGTTATTTTTATTGAGAAGTCAGATATACAGAGAAGGAGGGACTGATACAAAGATCTTCTGTTCACTG
Organism: Ochotona curzoniae; assembly: GCF_017591425.1. Classification (NCBI taxonomy): domain Eukaryota; kingdom Metazoa; phylum Chordata; class Mammalia; order Lagomorpha; family Ochotonidae; genus Ochotona; species Ochotona curzoniae. The sequence continues at coordinate 18,775,190 of NW_024467095.1, read as the reverse complement.
GCTCGCTTCTCAAGCGACTGCATAGCCAGAGCCGAGCTGAGGCAAAGCCAGGAGCCAGGAGCCCTGTACCACATAGGTGCAGGGTCCCAAGGCTTGGACCATCCTCTACTGCTTTCCCAGGCCACAGGCAGGGAGCTGGATGGGAAGTGGAGCAGCTGGGACATAAACTGGCACCCATATGGGATCCTTGCACATGTAAGGTGGCACATGCAAGGCAAGGATTTAACCCATAAGCCATTGCATTGGGTCCTATCTTCCATAAACTTTTTGAAGATGCCTTTTGTGTGTGGGTTTCAAAACATTTTTGTGTGAAAAAATTTGCCATTTTTTCTTTTAAAGATTTATTTATTTTACTTTAGAGTCAACAGTGAGAGAGAAATCTTCCATCAGGCTCATTCTCCAAATGACTGCAATTGCCAGAGCTGGACTGGTCTGAAGCCAGGAGCCAGGAGCTTTCTCGAGATCTCCCACATGGATGCAGGGCCCGAGGGCCCTCCTTTGCTGCCTTTGCTGGCCATTAGCTGGGAGCTGCATCAGGAGTGGAGCCATCAGGACTTGAACCAGCGCCTTTATGAGATGCTGGTGCTATAGGCTAAGGCTTAGCAAGCTGCAACACTGTGTGCTGGCACCAAAACTTGCCTCTGAATTCCATTTTTCTCCCTGAACTTTTCAAGTAGCCTTGTATACTAATAAGACCATCTAACAATTATCTGTAAGTTTGTTAAGAGAACTTTTTGCTTTTTAACTTCTTTTTTAGCTGTTCTTAACAGAAACAGCCATAAGTCTCAAGAGTTAGTTGACTTGAGTTCCCTTCTTGGATTTATCACTAAAGAGTTATAAGGGGGCTGGTGTTGTGGCACTGCATGTTAAGCTACCACCTGTAGTGTTGGCCTCTTTATAGATACAAGTTCAAGTCTAGCTGGATCTGCTTCCTGATAATGCATGTTACCAGGCTACATTGTCATGGGAGCTAGTCTTCAAAGTACTCTTTTTCTTTAAATTTCTTTATAATAATTTTATCATTGCAGCCAAAAAACGTTCAACAGCATGAGAAGGTTCAGAAGGCCAGTACCGAGGGCGTGGCCATCCAGGGTCAGCAGGGCACGCGACTGCTTCCGGAGCAGCTCATTAAAGAAGCCTTTATTCTCAGTGACCTCTTTGACATCGGAGAACTGGCAGCTGTGGAACTTCTCCTCGCTGGTAGGTTGACTTCTTTTTTGAGATTTACTTATTTTTATTGCCAAGTCAGATATATAGAGAGGAGAAGAGAGAGAGCAAGATCTTCATCTGATGATCTGATGGTTCACTCCCCAAGTGGCCACAACGGCTGGAGCTGAACTAATCCGAAGCCAGGAGCCAGGTGCCTCTTCTGGGTCTCCCACGTGGGTGCAGGGTCTCAAGGCTTTGGGCCGTCTTCCACTGCTTTCCCCGGCCACAAGCAGGGAGCCTGGATGGGAAGTGGGGCTGTCAGGATTAGAACTGGTGCCCATATGGGATCCCGGCAGCATGCAAGGCGAGGACTTTAACCACTGTGCTATTGCTGTGGGCCCTGGTAGGTTGACTTCTCACTGAAGTTCTGGTAAGGTGATGCGGAAACATAAATTAACCTACTATGTTACTGTTTAAGTTCTAAAGTAGCTTTTACTGTTGTTGTTAATTTGTTGAAACTATGTTAAAAAATACTGGGTTTTTTTGACAAGAAGTCTAAGATAGCTTTTCTAGGGTCACTTCCTAGCAAAGAATAATTGCTGACATCTCAGAAGCTGTGTACCATAAAGCTCTTACAGTGGTTTCGTCAGTCAGGAGGTAAAATTGCTGCTTTTGTAAAGTTTGTTTTTGTGGGGGTGGTTCACATAATGAATGGATAAAAATTCAGGTGATGTTGATAGTGCTGAATGCCTTTCTGATCCAAGGCTGCATTTTCAGAAAATTTTATTTATTTTAAAACTTATTCATTTGAAAGTTAGAAAGTGAGGCCGATGTTTCATCTGCTGGTTCATTCTCCAAATGGCGAAACAGCGGAGACGGGACTGTGCTGGAGCCAGTTGCCAGGAGCTGCTTCTTGGTCTCCCATGTATGTGGAGGGGCCCAAGGCTTGGATCATCTTCTTTTGTTTTCCCAGACTCATTAGCAGTGAGCTGCATCGCAAGTGGAGCAGCTGGGCTTGAACCGGTGCCCATGTGGGATGGGAGCCCTGCCTTTGGCAGCTTAACTGGCCGTTGACTGACTGGCTCCCTAAGGCTGCGTTTAAAGAAGTAGTTCTGAGAATGAAGAAGGTAGTTTTTCCATTGTGTGATGGGGTTGTTAACTTGACACGCTTGAGCTTTGAGTTTAACTCACAGATGTCACTTAACATAAGCTTTGCCCTTGCAGTATGCAGTGTTACGTTTCTGGCATTATGAAGCTGAATAAGACCTCAACTCGTGTCAAGGATCTCATAGGCTATCAGTTGAGAAAAACATGGGGAGATAGAAAAGTTTAACACAGTCCTTAAATAGTTTGTACAAGACTTAGCTGTGGTCTAGAGGCAAGGGGATTCAGTTGACCTTTGAATGTACTGGGAGGTACTCAGAAGGGTAGTGGTTACATAAAGTTAAGTGTTACGGAATGAACCAGCTTGCAGGATGGATGAGTACATGGGAGGAAGGGCGTCCAGGCAGAGGAAATGACCCATACAGAGAGTACGGAAGGGGACAGCAAGTTGTCAGCCTTGGGGAACTGAGGGAAGTAGCATTTAGGAAAGATTAGGGTGGGAAGAAAGCTGTTGGAGGAGAAACTGGAGTCATAGGCAAGGAAGTGTGAAAAGGCTCAGGTGGAACGCAGTCAACGCAGAGCAGATAAAACGGAGAGTGAACTTAAATTGTTTTTTTTTAAAAAAAGATTAATTTTCAGAGAAGACTCATGGAGGAAACTCTCAAATGTTTGAAACAAAGATTTCTTCTGAAGAGTAAAATGTGCATTGAATAAAATCAGACTCAGCGAACGAGTTGGTCGCGGAGATCTTCACCCAGAATGTGGAGCTAGCAGATGAGGGTGACATCGGGTGTTGGGAAAACGGTGTATTCCATGTCACTGTTGGTGTTTGGTCATGATGGCTCCTTGAGTTGGTTGTGCAGGAAGTAAAGCAGTGGGTGTGTGTTTGAAGTACAGCTTCCTTCCTCACAGCCTTGTAAATGTGAGCATTCTGATTCTTAAGCTGAACATTCATACAGTGTTTGTCTCGTCTTTTAATAAAGACATATGCAGTTCTTTACTAAACCATTTATTTCTCAACTTCCTTTTCCAGGAGAGCACCAACAGCCACATTTTCCTGGCCTCACCAGAGGACTGGTAGCTGTTCTTTTGTACTGGGATGGAAAGCGGTGCATTGCCAACTCCCTGAAAGCTTTGATTCAGTCTAGACGAGGAAAGACATGGACTCTAGAACTCAGGTCTTGTTGCTTCTTTCAGTTTCAGGGATTAATTCACAATCATTTGCAAAGCTACAATTATCAGTAAAAATAGAAATTTTTCCCTATTACATGTGATTGAAGTAGCTTGTATAACAGAATAATGTACAATGTGTTTTGTCAAGAAAGAATGTCGCAAAAGTTAAACTTGCTTTATTGTGGTTGCAAATAAACAGTTCACTTATTTATGGCTAGAAGTTTATTGAAGCCAAACGACCCAGAAAAGATGAAGAGACCTCGTTTATAATTCTCCCTCGTTATTTTTAGTAATATAACATTATTGACAAAAGAGCATTTGCTTTGTTATTGTAGGAAGTGTAAATATTATTGTTCAAAATAAGTTGTTTATTGATTTCTTTTCATTACAGTCCAGAGCTGGTTTCCATGACAACACGCTTTACAGATGAGCTGATGGAGCAAGGATTGACTTATAAAGTCCTTACCCTAGTGTCACAGATTGATGTGAATAATGAGTTTGAGAAACTGCAGCGAGAAAGAGGTTTGGGCAGTGAAAAACATCGCAAAGAGGCAAGTATTCAGTGAGACGAGGTCATGGTTGTCTGTGTGAACTCTCAGAGGCAGAAGAATTTTGACAGTTAAACTATTCTCATAAGCATAAGAAAATTAATATTGCATAGTAAAGTATGTTGTCAGTTGTGTCTGTGAATGGCCATGTAGTTGTTTGCACTTCTATGTAGTCATTTACGTGCCATTCCAGGTTACTTCCTAGGCAGAATTCTTCAAGAAATAGATCACCTCGCACCTGATGTGATAGTGCAGTGGTTAAAGTCCTCCCCTTGAACGCGCCGGGATTCCATATGGGCGCCAGTTCTAATCCCAGCAGCTCCACTTCCCATCCAGCTCCCTGCTTGTGGCCTGGGAAAGCAGTTGAGGACGGCCCAAAGCCTTGGGACCCTGCACTCATATGGGAGACATGGAAGAGGCTCCTGGCTTTGAATTGGCTCAACTCCGGCCGTTATGGCTCCTTGGAGAGTGAATCATCAAATGGAAGATCTTCCTCTCTGTCTCCCCCTCTCTGTATATCTGCCTTTCCAATAAAAATAAATCAATCTTAAAAGAATCTCAAATAAAAAAAGATCTCCTCAATTTCTTTTGCTATAATTGATATATTTTTTAATAGCAAAGGCAGATTTACAGACAGAAGGAGAGACAGAGAAAAATCTTCTGTTCACTGGTTTACTCCCCATGTGGTCGCAGTGGCCAGAGTTGAGCCAATCCGGAGCCAGGAGTCTCCTCCCTGTCTTCCACGTGGGTTTAGGGACCCAAAGCTTTGGGCTGTCCTCAGCTGCATTTCCCGGCCACAAGCAGGGAGCTGGATGGGAAGTGGAGCTTCTGGGATTAGAACCAGCGCCCATATGGGATCCCGGCGCGTTCAAGGTGAGGACTTTAGCCGCTAGGCCACGGCACCAGACCCCCATCTCAATTTCTTAAGGAACATAAGAATGAAGGCTGTGCAATACAGTTTGTTCAGAATTCCAGAGATGAAATTTTTAGAATCACTTGTGAGTTTAGATAGGCTTATTTTGTTAACTTTAAAAAAAAATAGTTTGGATTGTATAACCGTACCAGACTTTGATTTATTTATACTGGTGATCCTGCTTGTATTTTCCAGGTTTCGGATCTCATCAAGGAGTGCAGGCAGTCTTTGGCAGAAAGCCTTTTTGCCTGGGCTTGCCAGTCACCCTTAAGCAAAGATGACACCCTACTGCTCATTGGCCATTTGGAACGAGTGACCGTGGAGGCCAATGGCTCGCTGGATGCGGTGAACCTGGCTCTGCTGATGGCGCTTCTTTACTGCTTCGACATCACCTTCCTAGAGCAAAGCGCAGAGGACCGGGAGGGTATTACATTTTGTGTCTCTCCATATGCTCGTTTTACAAAAATCAAGATCGCAGATAACACTCAAGGACAGTGTTTTCCTGCTGAAGTACATTATGTGCTTTGTTTCTGCATGTGTGGTTTGTACATATTTGGATTTCAGGAAGTCGCTTCAGCTCTGTCGGGTATTTCTGTGAGGATGGTTCCCTTTGGGGAATGGAAAGTGTTAAAGAATGTATTGTGCTATTTAAAGATAGTGTTTGTGAGTTGGAAATGCCTGATTTTTCTAATTTCTTCTATTTATTCATATTTTCAAGTCTTTTATGAAAGCATTCCAAGGGATGATGACTACATTTTCCGTAATATGTCATCTTTGACCTATATTTAAGTGAAGGTTTTTGATATTTAAATAGCAGTGCTTTATAAAAATTGAGTGACTCTAAGTGGAAAAACATCACAAAATTTAAGATTATTGGGTCTGTTATCCTTTCATTTTTGTCACGTCTACTATCCTTAACAATGTACTTCTTGGTCCATCCAGCGTTCACGTTAATTAGCTCCTCTGTGTTTGAGGCATTAGTCAGGCGTGTCAGAAGTCAGGATCTACCTGTGCAGTCGTGCTCAGGGCTCTGTGTGTGTGATTTCAGATGTGATCCATCAGCTGCCGCTGCTGACCGAGAGGCAGTACATTGGAGCGATTCACTCTCGTCTGCAGGACTCGCAGGCCTGGAAGCTGCCCGGGCTGCAGGCCACAGTGAGGCTCGCCTGGGCACTCACCCTGAGGGGAGTGTCCCAGCTCTCAGACGTGACAGGTAGGAGGGGCGGCTGGGACACTGGTGAGCATAGAATCCTCAGCCATGGCATTACAAGCTTGAGCATTGGAACATTAGCCAAGGTTGTTTTAGATGACCTTCTGTGAAGTAGGAGCGAAATACAGACCTACTTCTCCTGGGTAAAGTAAACAGATGAAATGTTACATCTTTACAATGCCCCCTTTAGCCTCAGAGTAAGAGCTGAAGAGTTGTACATTAAAAATGACAATATCCCATTACATGTTCTTTAGAAGCACAACTTCTTATTTTACACATTTTCCTTCTTGGTTTGTTCATAGATAAGCTTCATGGTTTCACATTTTGTCAAATTAAAAACCTCATTTGATTTTTAATGTTTTTACAGGGAGTAGGCATTTAGTGTCCTGGTTGAGGTGCCACCGGGAGTGCCTGCATCCCGTGTCAGCATGCCAGGGTTCGATGCCTCGCTCTGCTTCCAGTTCCACCTTGCTGCTAATGCAAACGCTGCAGGGCAGGACGTGAGGAGTGGAGAGAGTGATTCTCTGCCACTCCTGCGGGCATGATTGAGTACCTGGCTTCTGGCTTCCTGGCCGGCATCTGGGGAGCATCTCTGTCTTTGCTTATTCAATGAAAGCAAATAAAAGTTTTATTTTAATTTGAAACAGAGAGGGAAAAAAAATCTCTGTTCCCTGGTTCATGTGCCAGATCCTATGATAGCCAGAGCTGAGCTTATACCAGGATGCTGGAGTTGGGAGTGCAGCCGGTATTTAAGCCTCAGCATTCCAGGATGGTATATAGGCACCAAAGCAGATCTTTTGTTACACCAGATTTTGGCCCTGGATTTTTATTTACTTGAAAAATAGAGTGCATAGAGGGAGAGAGAAAGTGAGATCTTTATTCTTTGGTTCACTTTCCAGATCCCTCTGATATGCAGGGCCAAGCCGTGCTGAAACCAGCAGCTAGGAACTTCATGTTGGTCTCCCTACAAGGGTTAAATGGGCCCAGCTTCTTGGTGCCTCTGCTGGTACTCTAACATGGAATGCCAGGATTGGCTTAATCTGCTGTGCCATATAACAGTGGCACCCTAGAATTCTGACTCAATGTAGCATAAGCTGTTCTGTAAGTTATATTCATCAATAATCATATTAACAGTGGCTCACCATAACAGGCTGGATACTATTCCTTTTTTTTTTTTTTTTTGTGAGAGAGACACAATTATAGACAGTTGCCAAATGCTGATTTCACACCCCACACCAAAAACAGGTGCCAGGAACTAAATCCCTCACTGCAGGTGGGCGGCAGAGATCCCAGTACGCTTCCTCCCAGGTGCACGTTACTGAGAACCTAGATTCAGGTGCGCAGCTGGGATTTCAACACATGCACTTCACAGGGGAGCCACGTGCCCCATGTGGCATTATAACATCTGGATCAGTACCCAGATATTGTAAGTTCTATGTAGGTTTTCATGATAAATCTCAAAAGGCTCTATTCAACTTTACAATCCTTGTCAGTATGTGCCGTTTCTCTAGTGTAAAGAGGTTCCAGTGTCTTAGCACTTGGATAGTTCTAGAATGTTTTGATCATTAGTATTCCTAACAGGTTTGCAGAAAAGCTTTTTGATGGAAATAATTCTTAGTCTACATGAAGACTTTATTAAAAGGATAGAAAGCTATTTGGACTTTTGCATTTATGTATGGAGATTTCATTGAGATTAAAGCCTTAGTATCATTTTAATGTTTGAATGCTAGTTCCTTGACTATTCTGTTATATCACATATGTCTAAATTACAAAAAGAATGTAATTTTCTAGTGTACTTTTTCAGTAGTTCATTGAGATTTATGAGTCAGAGTTATACAGAGTTTTATTTATGCATCTGCCAGAACATGTCTTAATTTTTGCCTCTGTAGCTGTGACATATTGCATTTGTTGGTTTTTGCATATTGAATCATCTTTGCATCCTGGAAGGAATCCTGCTTAATTGGCAGATAATCATTATATTGTGCTATTAAATTCAGCTCGATGGTATTTTGTTGAGGCTCTTTGCACCTATGTTCAAGCATTATTTGTCTTGTAGCTTCTTATGAACGTCTGAATTTTGAGTTTTCAACATAATATGCAATGTTATCATTTGGCTAATGGCTTTTCTTTCACTGACTGTTTGCTTCCATGTGTTTCCAGCTCTGGCTGAATTCACAGAAGCAGACGAAGCAATGGCAGAGCTTGCAATTGCTGACAACGTTTTCCTCTTCCTCACTGAATCGGTAGTTTTGTCAGAAAACTTCTATCAGGAGGAATTCTATATCCGCAGGATCCATAATCTCATCACAGATTTTCTTGCACTTATGCCAATGAAGGTAAGGTAATCATGTAATATGAATACAAAATATTAGAAGATTTTTACAAAAATTTAAACTGATAACTGGTGTTATGTTTTAGAAACTAATGATCTGCTGCTTTCCCAGGGCACAAGCAGGGAGCTGGATGGGAAGTGGAGCAGCCAGGACACGAACTGGCGCTCATAGGCAGTCCTGGAGCTGCAAGGGGAGGATTAGCCAATTGAGCCATTGTGCTGTTCCCCCTCACACACAACTTTAGTATTTTTATCTTGGAATTGAATGAAGCTAGTGGAAAATCTTGTTTTATAGATTTTGCTAAGGCTCTTAATTGAGCTGTATAAGTAGGCTTCAGCACGGGTACAGTTGCAATACTGGGTTGCGAAACCATCGTGTAGCTGTTGTTTAGATGAGCTGTCACCATGACCTCTGTGTGGTGGTTGTAAGAGCCCCTCCAGAGCGTTTCCGCTTAGCACGTGCTTTGTGTGCCACTTGGGTGAGAGGGGTCGTCAGGAGTAACCGAGCAAGGAAGCCACTTGTGTGTGTGCCCTGAAGGGTCTCCACTTGTGCTACATTGTACAGTTCTGCATCACGCCTTCTGAACATTTTAAAGAAAATAAAAATGAACCCAGAATGGTGACAATCAAGGAATGAAATGCTTGTCCATTATTTAATGAATTGAGTTTTCATTGAATTTCTCCTTTGTTCCAGCTAATAGGCTAGATGTTGTAAAGAATACAAATAAATGGAAGCTTATTTCCTGCCAGGAAAGAATTTCGAATTTAGTTGGTTGGATATGATGTGTACCTGGAATCTTCAGACTAGTACAGGTGGAGTTAACAATTTCAGCCCTCAGCAACTCCAAAGCACTTGATAGGTCACAAAATTTTAGAAGCTCTGCCAGTTGGAACAAAGCAGCTTGTTAAACCGTTAATTTTATATTTGTGGAAATAAACATTTAAAAGGGAAAAGGGACTTTGGGTATCATCTGAAAAAAATGGAATTTGAATTTTAAATCATAAATTACTTGAATAGGGTAAATAATGCCTTTAGTCACACAGTTCTAGGACCTGGAATTTTTAATAGATACAGGATTATTTGGGCTGTTTCATTACATAGAAATCATGGTTACAGCTCATCTGAATAAAAGTTATGTAAGTTCTTAACCCATTACGTTGTGTTTAAGAATTTATAGTGGGCTTATGGGTGCTGGTTCGCATTCCAGCTGCTCCACTTCTGATCCAGCTCCCTGCTCGTGCCCCTGGCAAAGCGGCAGAAGATGGTCCACGACTTTGAGGCCCCTGCAGCCAGGTGAGAGACCTGGAAGTACCTCCCGGCTCTTGGCATTGGGTTGGCCAGCGCCAGCCATTGCGGCCATTTGGGTAGTGAACCAGTGGATTAAAGACCTCTTTTTGTCTTCCTCTCTCTGTTCCTCTGCCTACCAAATAAGATAATGCTTTAAAAAAAGATGAAGGAGAAACAATTTTAAGGAATATTTGAAAGGCAGAGTCACAGAGATCATCTGTTAGTTCAGTCCTCCGGTGGCCGCAGTGGTGGGACCTGGGCCAGGGTGGGTGGGGAGCATGGAATTCAGGCCCGTCGTGTGGATTGCAGGGGCCCAAGTTCTTGGCCATCGGCAGGAAACTGTTGGGGAGCAACTTGGACTCGATCTGATGCTCTGTTGTGGGATGCTGGTGTTTCAAGTGGTGGCTTGGTGTGCCCTGCCATGGCACTGGTCCTTCTCCATTCCTTCTTTGATAGTTTATGTCTGTCAGTGACTTTGTCCATTTAAATGATCAAATAGAGCAGCATGATGTTCTTTCCAATATTCTTGCATTTTATTCTTTGTTTCTATAGGATCTGTACTAAAGTTTCTTTAATTCCTAATGTTACTATTTTGCATGTTCCCCTTTTGTTGACTCAAGAATTTACATTTCCTGTGAATTAATTTTTTTGCTTTCATCAATTTTTATGCTTTGCTTCATTTTTACAAATTTCTCCTCATTGTCTTTATTTAGCTTTGCATTTGACCTTTGCATTTTAGTTTCTTAAGTGCAAGTTTTACTGATTTGAAGTCTTTTTTCTAATCTAAACATTTAATGCTGTGAGTGTACCTTCAATGTGTGCCTTAAAAAATTAGCATGTTTATTACTGGAAAAGCAGAGCAACAATGAGAGAGTGAGATCAGTTCCCCATGGCACAGCAGCAGGCTCCGAGCACGGCTGAAGCCGAGAGCTAGAAACTTCTGGTAGTTAGTGGTTAAGGTATGCTACATGTCCTGCCACATTTAGGATGCTCTAGCCTAGAGAAAGCATTTTCCGCCCATAATGACAGTACTGTCCCCTTTGAGAAGTACTGTGGCTGAACTCCATTTATGGGGGAAAATGCATTGAAGCTTTACGTTACTATAAATTATGGGTAGTAATATTACAATAAAATTCCTAGCATATTTCTTTACATTACCAAAGTGGAATAGACATTTAAGTAACTTTATGTAGTTAGTTGCTTTAAGATATTCCCTAATTTCCTGTTTTCATTTTTATTAGCATATATATATAAAATTTACATTTTAAATCGTCTCAAACTAAACAGGTGAAACAGCTGAGGAATCGGGCAGATGAAGATGCTAGAATGATCCACATGAGTATGCAGATGGGGAACGAGCCCCCCATTTCACTTAGAAGGGATCTGGAACACTTGATGCTTTTGGTAAGCATTGCAGTGCATCACTTGTCACCTACCCTTCCCTCCATTTTCCCGCTAATTTCATCTTTAGTGCGGAAATACATTTCCCCACAATCGTTGCTTCTTCTTTACAGATTGGTGAACTATATAAAAAGAACGCTTTTCATTTAGAGCTTGCTCTGGAGTACTGGTGTCCCTCAGAGCCCCTTCAGACCCCCAGTATCATGGGCTCTTACCTAGGGGTGGCTCATCAGCGACCTCCTCAACGCCAGGTGAGTCTTTTTAGTTTTCCTACCCTAATGCTTCTCTAAATAATTGAGTGCCTTGAGACAGGAACAAAGTTATTTCCTGATAATGGAAATGGCCGCTGGTATCACCTTTAGAAATGGACACTTTTTCCTCTGATTTAAGAAAATTGAAACCCTGGAGTTGAAGTTCTGCTGATTTTGAAGTCTATGTGCTTACCATAAATACTGTCTATGTGTCAGGTCATTGGAGCAGAAAGGCATTCTCGTTCTTTATGTATTACTTCCTAGTGTTAGTATTTTAGCCTGTCTTCCATAGGCATGGTAATAACCAGTGCACATAATTCTTATGCAGTTGGGAAGGTAAGAGAGGTACAGGTGCTAAAGATGCTTAGAAGTTTTAATTGGTGGGCCCGGCGGCGTGGCCTAGCAGCTAAAGTCCTGGCCTTGAACGCGCTGGGATCCCATATGGGCGCTGGTTCTAATCCTGGCAGCTCCACTTCCCATCCAGCTCCCTGCTTGTGGCCGGGGAAAGTGGTTGAGGATGGCTCAAAGCTTTGGGACCCTGCACCTGTGTGGGAGACCTGGAAGAAGTTTCTGGATCCTGGCTTCGGGTCAGCATAGCATCGGCCGTTGCGCTCACTTGGGGAGTGAATCATCAGACGGAAGATCTTCCTCTCTGTCTCTCCTCCTCTCTATATATCTGCCTTTCCAATAAATACATAAATCTTTAAAAAAAAAAGTTGTAATTGGTAACAAATGCATGTGAATCTCTAGATAATTTAGGCAAAAGTTCATTTTCTGTTTTTAAATAATAAAAAAAAAAATGTTTATTTGAAAGGTAGAGTAACAGGTAGAGACAGAACATTCTTTTATCCGTGAGTTCCCTCCCCCAGGGCCAGTGACAACAAGGGCTAAGTCAGAAGCTAGAAACTCCATCTCAGTCTTCCATGTGAGTGGCAAGGCCTCAAGTCCTTGGGTCTTTGGGTTCTTGGGCTGTCATGTGCACTGGAGAAGCTGGATCAGAAGCGGAACAGCCAGGAACTGAACTGGAATTCTGTGGGATGTGGACATTTTGCCTGATGATTCTCAGTGCTGGCTCGGGAAAGTTCTTTTTTTTTTTTTAAGATTTATTTGTTTCTATTGGAAAGGCAGATTAACAGAGAGAAGGAGAAAGAACAATTTTCCATCTATACTGGTTTACTCTCTAAAAGGCTGCACCCAGGGCTTAGCCAATCAGGAGCCAGGAGCTTCTTCCAGGTCTCGCACGTGCATACAGGGGCACAAGGACTTGAGCCATCCTACACTGCCTTCCCAGGAAGCTAGGTGGGAAGTGGAGTTGTAGTTAATGTTTAATGTTAAAATTCTGAGAGGATTAAATTGGAACACTTGATTAATTTGTTAGTTCTGATTAGCTGGTTCGTATGGCCTTAAACTCATGAAACATTGTGTTTATAAACTTTTTCTTCCTGTTTCAGGTTGTCTTGTCCAAGTTTGTTAGGCAAATGGGTGACCTGTTGCCTCCAACTATTTATATTCCCTATTTGAAAATGCTTCAGGGATTGGCCAGCGGGCCCCAGTGTGCCCACTACTGTTTCAGTCTACTGAAAGTCAACGGTAGTAGCCATGGTAAGCAAACTCTGCAGGTTGTTTTTCTAGTCTTTTCTCTCCTCTCATTTTAACAAGTAGGTATTTATTTGAAAGGTAGAGTGACAGAGAGAGTGGTTCACTCCCCAAATGGCCACAATAGCCAGAGCTGAGCCGGGCTGAAGCCAGGGATCAGGAACGCCATCTTGGTCTCCCACATCAATGGCAGAAGACCAAGCACTTGGCCTGTTATCTTCTGCCTTCATGGCTGCATTAGGAACCTGGATCAGCAATGTGGAGTAGCTAGGACTTGAACTTACCACTCTGAAATGAGATGCTGGTCTTGCAAAGGGGAGCCTAACTGGCAATGCCACAGCACTGTTCTTGAGTCTTGATTTTGGCACCCCATTGCCTATGTATATTGGTTATTTGTTTGAGATTCTATCAAAAATATAAATTATATCTGTCAGTATAGGAAAGATTACTCTGGTGGCTTCATGTAATTTATGTATTTATGCAATGCCTTTGTTATTATTGTGGTCTGTGTTGTTGCCTCACAGTTTCAGGATTTTTGTCATTTCTATTTATAAAATACAGTTTATTTTAATGAGTTAAAATTAACGTATGGGTGAACATTCAAAAATCTGTTATGCTGCAAACTTCAAAACAGTTTTGAGCACACATGTGACACCAGAAGCAGGAAATTCCACATTGATTATCATGGGTCTTACTCAAAGTGCATGACGCTGAGCCTGCTACATAAAATGACCCTCAGGCAATGCGTGTAAAGTAGTTGTGAAACATAAATGGATATTTAAATTTGGGTACCATCCCTAAATGTGTGCAAATATTCCTGAATTTTCAAAATCCAAAATCTGACATACTTTTGGTCCTAAGCATTTGGGATTGAGGATATCTAACATGCATTGATCTTTTTTTCTTCTTCTTCTTAATTTTTGCTGTTCTGGCTTGGTTGGAACACTTATGCATATATCTTTTGAAGAATAAATCTGATATACAAAGTATATGCACTTGCCATATAACTGCTTTTTCTTTTATCTGTTAGGCATTTGTTTTCTTTTTCTTTTTTTTTTTTTTAATCTTTTCTTGACTCTTTCCCTCATGTACTTTTCAGACTTAGATCTGGTTAATCCAAAAATGCTACAAAATGGGAGGAAATATCTGCTTTGTTAAATATTTTCATTTTTACATGTAAAGAAATGAAGGCTTAGAGGAGTAATTGACCAGTACTCAGGGAGCCACGGGTGGCACTGAAGTCGAGGTGACTCTGACTGTGTCCAAAGCTCTCCGCGTGCTGTGTCTTTGTCCCGAGACCTCGGCATGCAATGGAGTAATATAATTTACAAGCATAGCCTGCAGCTACCTCTTTTCCTTTTTTTTTCTTTTCCTTTTTTTTTCCCTTTTTTGAGAAATCAAGCTCATTGTGGATTATTCTGTGGATAACACAGCCCTGTTTAATTGCAGAGAACGCCCATGAATGCAAAAGAAGTAATGGGCTTGCCAAGCAATTTGCCTATACATTTATATGTCTCTATTCTTAGCTCTGAGCAAAAATTTGAGTTCTAGGTCACTGAGAAATTTAGCCCATGTATTACAAAGATTCCCATTATGCTAAGGCACAGGCAAATGAAATGTATTGTTTTAAATAAATCCTCTATTGCCAAGCAAATGTCTAGGCATTTTTGAGAGAATGTTCTGTGCTCTTTCTTCACAGTTGAAAACATCCAGGGAGCAGGTGGCAGTCCTGTTTCCTGGGAGCATTTCTTTCACTCCTTAATGCTTTACCATGAGCACCTGCGGAAGGACCTCCCCAGCGCAGACAGCGTCCAGTACCGTCACCTTCCTTCTCGTGGCATCACCCAGAAGGAGCAAGACGGGCTCATTGCCTTCTTACAGCTCACGTCGACCATCATTACCTGGGTAGGCAGCCCATGTATGGCAGCATTTTATTTGTATCCAAGCCCAGTGGCATTCTAAAGTTCCCAGCATCTTTTAATGTTAACATTTATGAGTGACAAATTTAGCATATTGACAGCATTCATTCTGTCCTTAATGCTTTTTTACTTTCTGAAGAGGATAATGATGGTAGCTCTAATTACTGACTGATGCAGTCTTAAGGTAAATATGGTAGTCTAAGCCTGACAGAAAACAGAAAGGCAAATAAGAGTTAGTTATCGCGTGCACATTCTTTCAGAAGTCTTGCTGTGTGCTAGGGGTGTATATATTTATGTAAAGAAGATTTTTACTTAAAAAAAGTTATTTACTAAAATCAGTTTTTTTCTCTAATGTCTGACCACTTTAGCCACTGCTTCCAAACTAACTTTTGTTAAAAAAAAATATTGTTTATATGAACTGTTCCACCGCAACGATGTGGAGGAATCCAACATGGGGGAGGGTTTGGGGAATCCCAGAGCCTATCAAACTGTGTCATAAAACGAAATAAAAAAATATATATAATAAGGAAATATTGTTTTTATGACATGATTTCATGACTTGCAGATCTCTTCTATTTATTTTTATTATTCACTAGAACAAGCCTCTCTTGCTTGGTTTGACCTTCTGTCTGAAGGACAGGAGTAGTGTCTTCTCACTTTTTAATTTTTCTAATGGTGCCTAATGTTATTAATCATCAAAACATTTAGTAATTATTTTTTACTGAATTAAAAGTGATACTTGATACTGCATATCTTCATTTTTTTCTTAGGACAGAGTTGGTATTCATTCATACATTGTAGTACGGTATAGCATGTGTTATATTGTCCTAGGAGGTAGTGAAAGTGTCTAGGTAAGATTTCTGTGACCCTTGCAGACCACTTATCTTTATTTCTGTTATTTGCCATATTTGGAGCTGGAGGAGTAATGCTGAGGCCATTTCTCCTCCAGTCTTCCTGGTGGTTTGATTTGATCCACAGGTAGACACCATCAAGTCTAAATGACAGGCTTGTTTTTATTCTAGTATGTATTGAACCTATGAGGGCCTAGTATAAGTGCCAGCTTAGTCAGTGGCTGGTCATCTTTGTTAGCTTTTAAAAATGGAAAATCTCTTTATTCTCTCTCTGTTTGATTCTCAGAGTGAGAACGCTCGCTTGGCACTCTGTGAGCATCCGCAGTGGACCCCCATTGTGGTGATCCTGGGGCTGCTGCAGTGCAGCGTTCCTCCCGTGCTCAAGGCTGAGCTGCTGAAGACACTCGCAGCTTTTGGAAAATCTCCTGAAATTGCTGCTTCCCTCTGGCAGTCACTGGAATACACTCAGGTACCATCATGAATTTCCCGATTCCACTAACGTCATTTTGGAAAGTGCATCTGATAATACTGTGGAAGCAACAACATCCAATTGAGACTTAATAATGTACCGGGGACTTCCCGGTTAGAAAGTTATGGTTTGGAAACTGAGCACAGCAGCAGAAACTCATCTTGGGCCTGAGTTTGTGTATCTTGTAGTTTTCATTCAGAATGGGAGGTGATATATGGGAATTCTTCCTACTGCTTCATCTAGATTCCTGCCAGCTTGTTAGCACTCTGGTGGAGAGTTCATTTCCTTCATTGCACTGTGGGAAGTGTAGCTTCCATATGTCTTTGTAGAATTTGTGTTTCAATGTCTATGATAATACTGGAATGACAGAATCCCTCAACTCTTTGAGACTAGGATGACGTAAGTCTTTGTCAGGCGTCTTAATCATTACATGGGAGGAACATCTGGTTTTCTTTGTGGTTCCTACCTTCTGTGGCCTTCATGTTCCACAGCAGAACACTGACGTGTCTAGATGACTGCACGTTGTCATTGGGGATGGTTTTCTCATTAAAGGGCAAGTTCAACTGATTGCGGAGTTTGCATAAACATTTTAATAGTAGCTAAAAGATGTCATTGTGTCATTGGTCGTAAGAGCTCATTGGTAGGGTCATAATATTAGTTCTGACCAAAAATAGAAATGAGATAGTAGGGACTCTTAATGTTTGTTCATTTAGGGAATGTACCAGTGCGGGCACGTGTGGGCAGTTATACTTGTGTGAGTGATACCATGTTTGAACTTTTCTTTACTACTAACTGTTCTTTTTGTAAATGTGAACTCTAGCAAAAGTATTCCTGGCGGAGCTGACATATTTTGAATTTTTCTGTGCAGTATACCCAGTCTGTGTGTGATACAAGTAAAAAGGAAATATATAAGTTACCTCCAGGAAAGTAGTTAGATGGGATATGTTTGTGAGTCTCATTCACAGAAGCATCAGTCGTGAAGGTCTGCAGTACAGTACTTCTAATGCAGGTGTCTCGAGGTTGCTCATGATGCTTTGTGAGAGTTGCCTGTTTGCTGGGAGGCTGAGTTCATTGGGCTTATCGTTGATGCTTCACTCTCTAATTCATGAATGCACCAGCACAGACGAGTGCACTTTACTCCTGAAATGAACATGATCAGGTTAATCATTTCTGTCCTTACAGCACTACTGTTGTTCACCCTAATAGTGGTCTGTTGACTTGGAAGAGATCAAAGTGTCTTGACATTAAGTATAATTTATGGTACTGTGGAATAATTAGGAGCAGCAGGGTCAGAGTAGAATATTCTTCTTCCCCTTTAAGGAACCTGTTAGTAGTTTTACTTTTGAGTGTAAGTGGGACTGATTGTGAATAGAGCACTGCCTTGAACACTGCTGAGATATCATCTCAGGTTCCTTATGAAATTAAGTCCCAGAATATCTGAGAAGATACTTGCTTAAAAACAAACGAACTTGGCTGTTCTTAGAAATAGCCAGTTTCCCAAATCCCAGACAATCAGAAATTTTGTCTGAAGCTGCCGAAATAGAAATCCTGCAGGAGCGTCATCTCTGGTGGCCATCTCGCGGTGTGTGGTGCACTGGGCGGGCTGCGACGTGACGCTGGTGAGCCATGCCGTTCACTGATGGAAGAGCAATGCTCCTAACATCCTTCTGGTTATTTTCAGATACTGCAGACCGTCAGGGTTCCAAGCCAGAGGCAAGCGATTGGTATTGAGGTAAAGCCCAATATTGAACTCAGTTTTAGATATAGTGATAAGGACAGTTCCTATATATTTCAAATTTGTTGTGTTTGCTGTAAGTTTTTTGTTTTTTTTTTTAATGTGAATTCAGTTCAGTTAGCTTACTTGAGCTAGCATGAACTGAAAATTTTCATTTCTTTTTTGTCTTCAGGACAATTTAAGATTGTTGGTTTTAATTCAGAATGGGTGATGATATATTTGAATTCTTCCTTCTGGTTAGTCTAGATTCCTGTAATACTTCTGTGTCTTGTAAATGACAATGACAATATCTGATACATATATTTTGGTGCGATGTAGCACCGATAATGAGTTAAGTCTGTCTGTAAGATGTGCTGCTTGATGCTGTGCTGTTTCTGTTATCAAATTTTCTCTGTTGTTCTTGAAAGGTTGAACTCAGTGAAATAGAATCCCGGTGTGAAGAATACCCACTGACGCGAGCCTTCTGCCAGCTCATTAGTACTCTGGTGGAGAGCTCATTTCCTTCCAACTTGGGCGCTGGGCTGCGGCCCCCTGGCTTTGACCCTTATCTGCAGTTTCTTAGAGATTCTGTGTTTCTTCGATTCCGCACGAGAGCTTACCGGAGAGCAGCTGAAAAGGTTATGTTCGAAAAAAGCTTTTCTCTCCTTATTCATTTACTGCTTTTTTTTTTTTTTTTTTTTTTGAATGAAAGATGTAAGGCGCTGTAAGTTCATTTTAACATCTGAAAATCAGTGCAGTTCAGTGTTAATTCTAAAATCTATTGTCTGGTTTCATTTAAAAAGTTGAGAACCAGCGTGGGGATTGGCATAAAAGTCAAGATGGTATTTGGGACACTTCTCTTCTGTCTGGGTTTCGCTTCCATCTGGGCTTCCATTTTTCAGCTTCCTGTTAACATGCACCCTGGGAGGTAGCAGGTGATGGCTCAAGCTCAAGTTCTTGGGTTTCTTGCTACCAACGTGAATGACCTGGATGGACTGCTGTTCCAATCCCAGCTGTAAGGAGCAATTGGGGAGTAAGCTGGTGGATGCAAGAGCTCTCTCTCTCTTTCCTCTCCCTGTCTTTCAAATAAAAAAAAAGGTGGGGATTTAAAATGAATGCACTGACCAATTAGCGATCATTAATTTAAATGAAATGAGTTTGTTGTCATTCAGTTCCTTGATTGAACAAATTTTGGCTGACCTTTAACCGAGAATGTCACACCTTTGTGGGAATCATACTGTTAGTCCTTATTGGGATGAGTTAGGTTAGGAATTGAAATAATCTTGACTTGCACACCAGTGTCTTTCTGTCAGTAGCACTTCTTAGCTGTGGGATGTTGGTTTAGTGGGAACAAGTTCCATCAGACATGTCTGCCATGAGTGGAACCTGGGAAGCATTTAACCTTTATGCCCATACTGGCTCTGGTTGCAAGATACCTATCTGCCCAGCTTACCATATGTGTCATCTTATGTAATTCTGATACTACCTTGAGGCAGGTACTAGTAACATTCCCATTTTACAGATGGAGGCTTAGCAAGGTTAAGGAACTTGCTTTAAGGTCCAGGACCAGGACTTGAACCTAGGACTCTGATTCCAGATCCAAGCTCATAACCACTAAGCTATGTAAGAGACCCTTGCAGGTTCTGATGTAATTTATTTTAGCCTATTATTGCTGTTTATTACCTCACAGAATCCTCTTTAGTATATTTTGTAGCAGCATTTCTGCTTTAATTTTACAGTTGATTTTGAAGTTGTGGGGTTTAAAAAATTGATATATTAATGACTATAAAATTTAGTTCATGCTAATATGGAGTAATTAGAAAAATATAAGAAATATAAGAAATTATATCATCATTAATCCAGTTGCCAAAGGAAGGACAGTTCTAGGGATTTTTTAAATTGCCTGTATGCTTAGGTAATCAGGGGTCAGTAGGGCTTAGCCTGCGGAGGTTGTGTCCTGTCCTCTTTCATTGCAGTGCAGTTGTGTGGCCCCTGGCCTGACAGAGCCCGGGGCTGAATGTGCTGCTTGCTCTCAGGACTCGTGGTTCTGGGGGCTTCAGCATTACTTTGAGCTTCACTCACTTTGCTTATGAAATAACAATGATTAGATAATTTGTCAGATCCTTTCCAGCTGAAATTCTTAGACACGATGTAATTTGGTTGACCCTTTTTGATGTTTTAATGAAGGACTAAGTACTAAAGGCCTTAGATTTCTGCATAAAGCCTTAACCTCTGCTGTGGACATGTTTCTTTAAGAATGTTGCTTTAAGAAAGATTTTATCTTGAAAATACGACAATCCTTTGTCCTTTAGGAAAATCCACATGTTTTGGGATTTCTGTATAAATTAATTTCTGTGTAAATTAATAACATGGATAAGGGACTTGTTTACCAGACAGTGAGTGGGAGGAATGCAAACCCTGGCAAGGCAGCCATTGGACTGTGCCGTTGCTGACGATGTGTTTGTGTCCTTGCGCAGTGGGAGGTGGCCGAGGTGGTGCTGGAGGTGTTTTACAAATTGCTCAGAGATTATGAGCCCCAGCTTGAAGATTTTGTAGATCAGTTTGTGGAGCTGCAAGGTAATTACATTTTTTTTTCTAATCAAATGTCAGCTATTTATACAGCTGCTTACCTGTATGAATTTTACATATATATATGTTATATTCAAGTTAAAACAATTTGTATGTTTAATTTGAACTTAACATTTCATTTCATTGTTTCACTCTTAGTTTTTCAAGAGAAAATTCGATTTTATTAAATGGAGGAAGATCAAGTGCAGTGACAAATTTTTCTTTTGAATGTGTTAGCCTATCCAGGCGACTAAGTGCTATGTGCGAGAAGGTTGTCGGGAATGTTTGTTGAATAGGATTCTATTGTTTTTAAGTTGATACGTACCTTCATGTATGTGGATGTCATGTAATTTATTAATTTCATACATGAAACGTCTCTTGAACTATGCTGTGTCCCATTTAGGAGAAGAGATCATCGCCTACAAGCCGCCTGGATTTAGCCTGATGTACCATCTTCTGAATGAGTCGCCCATGTTGGAGCTGTGCCTCAGTTTACTGGAGGAAGGAGTGAAGCAGCTGGATACCTACGCTGCTTTTCCTGGTGTGTGCCCACAAGTGCCTGTACAGAACAGTTCTGCTATGTATCTGTTGTAAACTGAGAGTTGGAAATCATCTGTGGAGTTGCTTCTCGCTGTGAGATTCTCTCTACTGTGATGTTTTCAATGAGTCATTTCAATGGGCGTGCATCCGAAGTGAGAGCGGATTCAAGAGATACGGTCGCTGTGTCCTGGGGCAGGGCCCCTTGTAGAACATTAGAAACATGTTCTAGTTTCAATCTGAACTATTTTTGATTTTGTGAGCTCATTATGTTTGTCAAGAAAAAATCACTTAAGATAGTACAGTGTTCAATACATTTTATTTAATATTATTATTGATTATTTGTTTTCGTATGCTCACTATGCATTTGGCTTTTTAAAAAGTCTGGTAACTGTATCAGGACATTTAATTTCAATGAAAGTTCTTAGTGGTAGATCTTATTTCCAATTAATAAATGAATGCACGTGTGGTAGGGGACACGGCCTTCGCTTAGTGAGTGTCGGAGCTGGGGTACGAACCCAGGCAGTTTAGCTCCAGACCCTGTGCTTCGTGCCACCGTGCTGCCTTCATTCAAGATGGCTATGGCCTACATGAGAAAAGACAGATTCTTCAATTTAAATGATAGGATTACAGGTAGCTGCTCTTTCATTTTCTATTGTGTCTTTCTCGGAGTCAGTTTCTCCGCACTGACACCAGATGCAGTTTGAGCTGAGTAATTGTTGATTGTGGATGTTGTCTGACATGTGTTAGAGCTTTCTAACCACCAGAGGCTGGTAAGACTTTCCCAGTTGAGACAACCGTAGACTTCTGCAAGCCTTGTCAAATGTCATCTGGGTCCAAATCACCCTAGTCTGAGAACCATGGCTTTACCTAAGCAGGAAAAAGGCAAAGGGGAAGCAATTCCAGAAAAGTAGTCTACATCCCGAACGAAACCATGCTTTAGATAAGTGAACAGTTTGTCAAGTTGGTGCTGAAAGTCTGAAGCCATGAAGTCCTTTTGGATCTACACTTTGTTTTCCTAAGACGTGAAAACGTTTCTGAAGTTCCTTTTTGGCTTCTAGGGAAGAAGCACCTGGAGAAGGCGGTGCAGCACTGTCTTGCACTGCTCAATCTTGCCCTGCAAAAGGAGAATCTCTTCATGGATCTGCTGAGGGAAAGCCAACTGGCTCTGATCGTCTCCCCTTTAGAACAGCTATTGCAAGGAATCAATCCCAGAACCAAGAAGGCAGACAATGTAGTCAACATTGCCAGGTACGTCCCATTTGTTGCTATAGAAATAGACCTGCTGACCTTGATTTCTGCATGTCATTGGATAGTGAATGTATCATTTTTTTTTCTTTTCATTGCTTCATTTTCATCTTACCTTCTGTACTTCATCTAATATTACTCTACAATTGCTTTTCTTCTTCCTAAATTACTTTATAAGAATTTTTAAGTCTTATTTGGAGGCGAGGGCTGGATATGCGACACAGTCATCTCCTGTGATTTAGTGTTCTGTGGCTTGCAGAAACAGCACTCTAACCTCTGCTTTTAGCTTTAGCTTAACAGGGTGAGCTCCCTGCACTGTATATCCAGGCCCACATTTCCCATTTTTCGAAGGACGCCAGTCACATTAGGTCCTTAGTGACCTTGTCTGAACTTGACTGACTACCAGTAGAAAAGCCTGTTTCCAAATAGGGGGCTGTAGATTAGAATGTCAGTCTACTAAGTTTGGGGAAACCTGAATTCAACATGTAGCTGGCTAGAAAAGGACACCATTTTCTATTTAATTCAAGGGTGCTATTTGAGTAGGAGGGGTCCTAATGCTAAAGTTGCTTTGTTGGGAGTGATGAGATTTTATGTCATTTTGTTTCTCAAATATTTTCTTGTTCCAAAGATACCTGTATCATGGCAATACTAATCCAGAATTAGCCTTTGAAAGTGCTAAGATCCTGTGCTGTATCTCCTGCAACTCCAATATTCAGATAAAATTGGTTGGAGATTTCACACATGATCAGGTAACTGATTCTCTTGTCACTTTCGGTGCATTCTGAGTATACAAGGAAGTCAGAGTCTGTGGAGGAATTATATCCTTGTTTGTGGAAAAGTGTGCTTGAAGTGTATTTACGTGGGAATGGGTAAGAAGTACCACATGTCTTGGTTGTGATTGGTCTTTGATCGCAGTATACATATATTAGCTGTAGTTTGACATGTGCCATGGTTTGTGAATATGCAGCTTGATAAGACAGCTGCTGCACCAAGCACATTTTAAAATATGAGTAGTTTCTGCTGGTTTTCTGCCACTTGCTTTCGTTTTGAGTTGCCCACTGCCATTTTACATTTGTTCACTGTGGAGTTTTCTGCTTCCCTGGTGTTCTAGTGGGTCACTTTTGTGCCACCTCTTGGGAGAAGAAACAAAAATAGAATTTTTAAGTGTTCTTCTTTTTATTTGACTCACATTAGTTGTATTTCTTTTCACTGAATAGCTGTAAGTGGGGAAATACTTTTTTTTTTGGGTAGACCTTTATCCCCAGTTTATCTCTGTGTTGAAAATGCTTTAGCTAGTTGGTTTTTTACTATGTACTCCTTTACAGTGTTTAGGAAGAGGGATTCTTCTGCCGTCGGGCTGGGACAGATCTTCATCTTGGGGGTAATTGCCCCTCACACTGAAAGACCGTTAGCGTCCCTGGCTCCCCTGCCACAGTTTGTGGTGGTAGCTTTCAGTTGTGACAACTCAAAATGACTGCATCTTTCTCAGTGCCCAGGTTGAGAATTACTGTTTGTGGTAAACAGACTTGTCCAATCTGTGGCTTTGGAATGAAGTTCATGAAGCAATGTGATAGGAATGTTGAAGATTTGTGGTTTGTTGATGTTCATTTTGGTATAAATTATTATTACTGATTTAAACATTCTACTAGATTTCTAAACAAATAAGCCAAAAAATACAGAATTGGTGATGAGTAATATGTTTCTAAAGACGGAAGAGGACACCTTTTATTAAAGTTTTAGCTAAGATGTCGTAATGTTGAGTATAAAATAGAGGTTTTGAAACAGTAGTGTTATTTTTACAATTTAAGAATTATTTTTAGTTTTATTTTTATTGGAAAGGCAGATTTACAGAGAAAAGTTGAGACTGATAGGAAGCTCTTCCATCCACTGGTTCACAATGGCTGGAGCTGAGCTGATCCAAAGCCAGGAGCCTCTTCCAGGTCTCCTGTGTGGATGTAGAGTCCCAAGGCTTTGGGCCATCCTCTACTGTTTCCTAGGCTGCAAGCAGGGAGTTGGATGGGAAGTGGAACAGTTGGGACACAAACCAGCATCCATATGGGGTCCTGGCACATGTAAGGCATGGTTTTGGCCACTGAGCCATTTTTCTGGGCCCTATTTTAAAAATTTTATTGTGATTCTTTGGGAAGGAAAGTAGGGAAGCAAGTGTTAAAACTAACATTTTCGAAATTTTTTGACAGCTAATTTATGATAATATAGGGAACTGAGTTTTCTGTTCAAAACATGAGTAAAATCTAAGTTGTTGGGGCAGGTTTGCTCTATTTCTTCACAGACAAATGTTATAGGCATGTGTGTGCAAATTCGTGTTTATTATAGTTTGTGTAATTAAACAGCCTCCTGCGACTTGTCGCTTCTCTTTCTCTGCCTTTAGAGTGTGAGTCAGAAGCTGATGGCGGGCTTTGTGGAATGCTTGGACAGCGAGGATGCGGAAGAATTTGTGCGTCTGGAAGAAGGTATACCTGAGATTACCAGGCATATATATATATTTTTTACTTTGTACTTAATATGAAAGAATCTTAAAAGTATTTACTTGTTTAGTGATAATCTAACAGAAGATAAGAATTTGCTAGAGTTAAGTATGTAATGATTTTAGGATTTGTCTATAAATAAATCTGAAGCCAGTGTAACAGCTGTTGAGGTAAATCAAAAAGCTAACTTATGTTCAATTTGTGTCATTTTGTATTTTTATTGTATGATTTCCACATCAAGGGTCAGAACTTGAAAAGAAATTAGCCGTAATCCGACACGAAACAAGAACCCACATCTTGAATCTTCTTATTACCTCTTTGGAGCGCAATCCACCCAATCTTGCTCTCTACCTATTGGGCTTTGAGCTAAAGAAACCTGTCAGCACCACAAACCTGCAAGACCCAGGTACGCTTGTAGGATGTGGAGGCACTTATTTCTTTATTAATTTTCATATGTGTGCACACAAGTGATCATTTACTGCTTTTTGGTCTAATGAAGTAATTCATTGACAGAAATAAATCATTTGAAACACAAAGTGGGGCTTAGACCAAGATTGACCAATTGGAACTTTAGGGAGTTGGCATTGAGCAGTTTTTTGTAGCAGCATTTCAGAGTGTTTGCTACAGAACATGTGTGTATAAAATTCAACTTTTTATAAGGCAAAAGTTCTCAAGCAGAAGCTGAATTCTCTTTCACGTAGGAGTCCTGGGTTGCCCGCGGACCTGCCTTCACGCCATCCTGAACATCTTGGAGAAAGGGGCAGAGGGAAGAAGCGGCCCTGTGGCTGTTCGGGAAGCTCCTCAGCTGGCAGAGCTGTGTTACCAGGTACACACAACGGATGGAACACACCACAGTCTGAGTTGAAATGAGCTTAATTTGACCAGTTCTCTCTTATAGATAAAATCTAAATCCCAAGATCCAGAAGATCTGAAGGTCCCGTATGTTGACAACTTCTAAAAACAAATGATAGAAATGACATTTTTGTGATATATTTTGATCTGCTAGTATGGAAACTCTCCAATAGTTGTATTGTTTTCACTTTTTAATTTTACAAATATATTTGTAAGATAGAATTGCAGAGAGAGAGAGAGATGATCTTCCATCCTGGATTCACTAATTCACTTTGCAAAACGGCCACAGCAGCCAGAACTAGGCCAGGCTAAAGTCAGGAGCCTGGAACTCCACCTGGGCGGCAGGGACCAGGCACTTGGGCCACCTTCAGCTGGGCGGCAGGGACCAGGCACGTGGGCCATCTTCAGCTGGGCGGAAGGGACCAGGCACGTGGGCCATCTTCAGCCGGGCGGCAGGGACCAGACACTTGGGCCATCTTCAGCTGCTTTTCCAGGCTCATTGTCAGGCAGCTAGATTGGAAATGAAATAGCTTAGAACTCTACCCATTGGTTATCTTTATGGTTTGACTCAGTAGTGGATCTTTATGATTTCTGCAGTTGCTTCAAAGTTTACCTTGCAGGAATTTGTAACTAATAGTAGTTAAATACTAAAACTTTTTGTTAACTACATGTGAACATATTGTTAAGTGTTGCTGGTGACATCAACACTACAGTGATATTCTTCATACTCGACTGTATTTCCTTGGGCTCGCTTGAGCCAGGTGCTGAGAACTGCTTGTGATTCTGAGCTGCTGATTGTGAATATGTTAATCCGGCTTGTTGGAGTTGCTGATAGATTTCCTTGTTTACTTGGTAACTTGAAATTTGTATCTCAAAGTGTCTAGCACAACGTTGCTTTCGGAATTCTCTCATTTGCATCCCGTAGGTGATATACCAGCTGTGTGCATGCTCTGATACGTCTGGCCCCACTATGAGGTACTTGAGAACGAGCCAGGATTTCTTATTTTCTCAGCTGCAGCATTTGCCTTTTTCTAACAAAGGTAGGAGGGCATTCTCTTCCCTTACTGTCCACACTGATTTTTTTTTTAATTTATTTATTCATTGCATAGAAGTTAACAGTATTTGTGAAAATCTAGTTTCACGTTGTTAACTTTCCTATAATTATTTGGTAGCTTAAAATTTTTTTCATTTATTATTTTTTAAAAGATCTATTTATTTTAAATAGTTATACAGAAAAGGGAGGAGGGAGGAGGAGATGAAACAGCAGTCTTCCGTGTACTGATTGTGTATGGAGTCACAGTTGGCCGGGTCCTGCAGGAGTTCCATCCAGGTCTCCCAGCTGCTTGGCAGAGGCCCAGACGCTTGAGCCAGCCTCCACTGCTTTTCCCAGGCCACTGTCGGAGACCTGAATCAGAAGTGGAGTAACAGGAACTTGAACTAGCACCCACGTGGCATGCCAGTGTTTTAGACATCAGCTTAACCCACTATGCCACAGCATATGCTGGCCCCCTCTTTTATTTTTAGGGTTTTTTTTTTCCCATTTTTTAAATTATATTTTTGACAATCTTTACATAGTTAATTAGGGCAAAAAGGTATTTTTAGTTTTGAGATTTTTTTAATATGTGAAGCTTTTAAAAACTTTTTATACCTAATTCAAAAGAATTCTTAGTATGAAACTTATAATGATATGTACTTTTTAGAAATTGACTCAGCAAGCCCAGTGAGGTAGCTAGTGGCTAACGTCCTCGCCTTGCACATGCCGGGAATCCCATATGGGCGTTGGTTCATGTCTTAGTGACCGCGCTTTCCATCCAGCTCCCTGCTTGTGGCCTGGGAGAGCAGTCGAGGACAGCCCAAAGCCTTGGGACCCTGCACCTGTGTGGGAGACCTGAAGGAAGTTCCTGGCTTTGAATTCGCTCAGCTTTTGGATGAAAGATCTTTCTCTGCATCTCCTCTCTGTGTATGTGCCTTTAAAAAAAAAAAAGAAGAATGAAACAAATTGACTTAGCTTTGCCCAAAATTATGAATATGGTTAGTTGTTTGGAGAATAACATTATATATAATAATTTGAAGAATTTCATGTTTCTATTGTCAACAATTTAAGACTTAAGTATTTAAGGGAATGTGGAGTTGATTGTAACTTTTAGGATATGTGAAAAGAATCTTTAGTTATCTTAATAGATATCAAATAATCACACAAGTTAGGAGAACATGGTGATGTATCATGCTAAGCTTCCACATTCAAGGTCAGCATCCCCTGTGGGTGCCAGTTTGAGTCCTGGCTACTCCACTTCCTAACCACTAGCTCCCTTCTGTCTCCTGGGAAAGCTGTGGGGCTGGTGCAAGATTTTGCGCCCCTGTGCTCACACAGGAGACCTGGAGGAGGCTTGCAGCTTCAGACCATCACTATGGCCCTTGTGGTCATTTGGGAAACGAACCAACAGATGGAGGATCTCTCTCTTTGTCTCTTTCTCTACAGATCTTCCTTTCCAGTAGGATAAATAAGTTTTTTTAATTATAAAATTTGAGTTTATTTTTTAAAAAATGTGTTTCATGAAATCAAGATCAAAATGTAGTTTTTATACAAACTGCATATTACTTTTCTTAAGTTATGTGTTAATATCAACATATGACAGATTCAGAGGCTGTTTGTGAAACTATTGTAATGGAGCCTTTATTCTCTGTTCTTTTTCATTTGATTTAGCTCATCTTTGAAGACATATACTAATTTGTTTTTTTTCTCTTGATATATATTTTTTCCTTTCTAATTTTACAGAGTAATGTTAATTTTGGTAAACTTCCTAAATTATTGAGTTTCTTGCATGGGAGAGTATCTGATGAATTTTGGAATTTAAATCTATTCTGATCTTTTTCTGTTATTCTGGGAAATGAAATTTACATGTTTAAATTCCAGAATATGAAATATCTATGCTAAACCAAATGTCGTGGCTTATGAAGACTGCCTCAATAGAACTAAGAGTCACTTCTCTCAACCGTCAGCGGTCGCACACCCAGAGGCTCCTGCACCTGCTGTTAGATGACATGCCAGTGAAGCCATACTCAGGTGAATGTTGGTGTTTGTCTTATTGTGTTGGTGACTGGTCTTTGTGAATGAATACAAGCACAAATCTGAGTCTTGTCTTTAGCATGTGATGATAAACCAACATGGTTCTCACACATTTAAAATAGTTTTCTGTAACACAACAAATTTAAAAACCACATCATTGTCATTTTATTGGTTTTAAGCATGCACATTGAATTGTACCATGCTAGCTGTATACAAAATATTTGTTGGATTTTGTTGTACTAAGCGTCATGCAGATGAAGTGTAAGCTTTTTGAATCATCCCACTTGGCATAATTCAGTCTTGTCACTTTTGGAAACCTGATTATCTTCGTTACAACTGGGAAGTAGATTTTTCAGGGACAGAATTAGATGAATGTTGGCAGTCACACCTCATCAGTCTTTGCATTTTAACTGTCCGTTTGAAAGGGATTCTTTGATGTAGACAGGATGACCTAGAAATAAGATGCAATGTTTTTCATCTTGCATTCCATTGTTATTGATGATTCAGCAGATGGAGAAGGGGGAACAGAAGACGAAAATAGATCTGTCTCTGGGTTTCTTCACTTTGACACTGCTACTAAAGGTAAAGCCCGTTGAATTAAGAATGAATTTATTTATAGACAAATTACTTGTAGAGCGTATTATGCTTGTCCCTGGAAATTCTGAGCTGTCAGAAAAGTTGTACGCACAAAGAGGATTATTTGTTACAGTTAGATTTTTTTTTAAGATTTATTTATTTTTATTTGAAAGGTAGATTTCACGAACGGAGAGGAGAGACAGAGAGAGAAAGATGCTTGACCCATTATTCCATTCCACAAATGACCGCTGGCCAGAACAGAGCCTATCCGAAGGCAGGAGCCAGGAGCTTCTTCCAGGTCTCCCTCATGCATGCAGAGGCCAAGGGCTTGAGCGTTCCTCACAAGCATAAGCCAGAGCTAGGTGGGAAGTGGAGCAGCCAGGACAGGAACTAGCAACCGTGTGTGGTGTTGTGCCTGATGGTTTAGTCTGTTCAGCCTCCATGCTGGCCACTACATCTAATTATTTTTTAATAGCTAGGATAACTGGACAGAAAAGAAAATCTTAAATGAAACCAGATTTAGATTTCAGTGCTGTATTCTTTGATTTCTAGACGAGCATTCTTTCCTAACAAAACACTGTCTTCAAGAATGAGCCATGTTGTTGCTTTGCTCTTCTCAGTGTCCCAAAGAAAACTGAATTATTTATTATCATTTCTAGTACGTCGAAAAATTCTCAGTATCCTTGACTCCATTGACTTCAGTCAGGAAATTCCTGAGCCGCTGCAGCTGGACTTCTTTGACCGGGCCCAGATTGAACAAGTGATTGCGAACTGTGAACACAAGAACTTCCGAGGCCAGACGGTGTGCAATGTGAAGGTAGGGATGGCTGTGGAGCGTGTGCGGCCTTAAGTGAACCGTCGTAAAAAATCTAGGCAGGAGATCTCACTAGCTTGTGTAAGATGATTCTCTTTGTCAGACGGCCAGCAGATAGCATAGAGACCACGTGTCAATTCTTTAGATCTACTGTAATATTCCTTTTTTTAAATTATCCTTCTGAGCAGGGGCTGTGGGTTTTTTAAAAAAAAAAAAGATTTATTTATTTATCGGAAAGTCAGATATACAGAGAGGAGGAGAGACAGAGAGGAAGATCCTCTGCCTGAGGATTCACTCCCCAAGTGAGCGCAACGGCTGGTGCAGTGCCGATCCGAAGCCAGGAGCCAGGAACTTCTTCCAGGTATCCCACACGGGTGCAGGGTCCCAAAGCTTTAGGCCGTCCTCGACTGCTTTCCCAGGCCACAAGCAGGGAGCTGGGTGGGAAGTAGAGCTGCTGGGATTAGAACCGGTGCCCATATGGGATCCCCAGTGCATTCAAGGCGAGGACTTTAGGTGCTAGGCCACGCCGCCGGGCCCTGTGGGGTTGTTTTTAACTGTTCTGTTCCTGGCCTTCCCAGAAGATGAGCCGTGTTCAGGGCACTCGGATTGACTCAGCCACTGGAGGGGTGCTTCGGTGCCGCTCTGGGATGGGCCTTCCCATCCCTGAGGTTTTTTGTTTGGAAATTGGGCACTGCCACTGTTGTTGAGATCTTGACTTTTTCTCCTGTAGGACAGCTGATGGTAATTGCCAAGTGTTGTTGTTCCGCTGCTGAGTCTCGTGGTCTCGTTTCTCTTTTCTTCACTATACAGCTTCTTCATAGGGTCCTGGTGGCGGAAGTGAACGCCCTGCAGGGCATGGCAGCCATCGGACAGAGGCCACTGCTGATGGAGGTGAGTTTCATCAAGTCTGTTGGGTCTATTTCAGTTTTAACCTTTCAGCTATGTAAAAGACGCAAATCTCAGTTACCGTAGAATTTATTAGTAAACTACATAAAAATGAAATTTCAGTGGGTTCTTTTCCTTTTAATTTTATGACTTTTGTGAATGGAACTGAAGTTGATGTGTGATCTTCTGACATAACGGTTTTGCTGCCAGGCTATTAGAACTGTGTTAAGTGGTAGACTTCATTACTGCTTACACGTGAGGCGGGCTGGGTCATTTGTTAGTAAAGAAGGGAGTTTTCTGGGTAAGAATTCAGGTGGGAAGAACCATGGATGTGGAAGCATAGCTGACCTCATCAGAAGAAGACGCTGAGAAATGAAAGGTGTGCCACGGGAGCCTGGCATTGAACTCGGTAGTTGTCATGCTCTAGAGAAAGAATAAGTAGACAACTGCAGAAAGAAGATAATGTTAAAGACTTCCCTCCCTGGCTCCTGCCATTCACACACACACACACACACACTTCTCATAGTATCTGTGGCCTGATCCGTGTGTAGTAGTTTCCATGTGGATTGTCTGGCAAGGTTCCACATAGAAGCTTGTCAGTAACGGCTGCTCCCGGCTGTGTGTAACGTTGTGACTCCGTCTCTGGCCTCAGGAAATCAGCACCATTCTTCAGTACGTGGTAGCAAGGAACAAGCTGCTGCAGTGCCTTCACGCCAAGCGCCACGCGCTCGAGTCCTGGCGGCAGCTCGTCGAGATCATCCTGACCGCCTGCCCCCAGGACCTGATCCAGCCAGAGGACCGGCAGCTCATCATCCGGGATATTTTACAAGATGTGCACGATAAGGTGACCAGCTCCCCAAGTTACTTGGCACTGCTAAACAAATCGATGCAACGTGAGCAAGCAGATGTTGTTTCCTGATTTATTTTTTCTGTTTTAGATTAGGACTAAAATCGAGTTGTGTAATGTCAGTGTTAGAACTTGCCTTGAAAAAGACATCATTTCTGTACTTGTAGTGACTGGGTGTCAGAATGACCGAAGGAGCCTGTTGAAAGTGCACACAGATCCTACCCCAGACCTGAGTGGGACTTGCTGTGGTCTCTACGTGCCAGCCCCTCGCTAGGATCTTCTGATAGGAAGCCCTGCTGGTTGAGAAGCTGGTTACCTCACCATCGTGTAGCATTCCTTAGCTGCCATTTTTCTGTCCATTGTTTAGGCTACCTGTGGTCAATGAGAGCAGGAAGTGTGAGCACCTAGTGGGGGAGGGGAAGGGACAGTGTTGTGGCATAGCAAGTTAAGACTCTGCCTGCAGTGCTGGCTTTCCATATCTGTGCTAGTTCAAGTCCTGGCTTCTCTACTTCTTGCTCAGCTCCCTGCTAATGTGCATGGCAAAGCACTGGAAGATGGCCCAAGTGCGGCGGAGCTGGAAGGACCTGCCGGCCCCTGGCTTCGGCTGTGCCAGTGCTCTCCTTGATGGGCCTTTGGGCATTGAATGAGTGCAGAGAAGACTCTCTTTCCCTGTACTCTGCCTTTCAAATGAAAAAAATAAATCTTAAAAAAAAAATTAGTGAATACAGTATAGTTGTAGTTTTTGAGACACCACTCTCATGTAACTTATTATAGTTGTTTTTTATTTATTACTGACTTCTTAGTATGCCTCACTTATTAAACTATCATAAGAATGTATATATCGGAAATAATAGTGTAAGAAGGCTTTGCGCATTCCCTGGGGGTCTTGGAACATATCTCCCAAGGGTAGGAAACTATACTTAAGGTTGTCGCTATATGTTAGCTTGCTTTTTCCCCCTTTCTTTTTCATAATTCATTTTCGTGTTTTGTAAGATTCATTCCTTTTTAAAGATGCATGTATTATTTGGAAGGCTGAGTTCAAGAGGCTGGTTCACTCACATAGCCATAGTGGCTGGAGTTGGGCTGGTTGGGAAGCCAGGAACTTCTCTGGATCTTTCCTGTGGGTTCAGGAGCACAAGGACTTCGGCCATTGTCTGCTGCCTCCCAGGTCCCCGGCAGGGAGAAGGATCAGAATTAGAGCAGCTGGGATGAGAGACCGTGACCATGTGGGATGTTGGCACTGCACACAGCAACTTTACCTGCTGTGTCACAATGCTGGCCAGGGCTAGGCACGTCCAGAGCCAAGAGCCAGGGACTCCAGGCAGGTCTTCCTGTGGTTGCTGGATCCTGAGATTTGGGCCACCTCCTGCTGCCTTTGCAAAGAACAGAATCAAAAGTAGAATAACCAGTTCCTGAACTGGCCACCCATATGGGATGTTCTCATCGCATGTGTCAGCTTAACTCCCTGTGCCACTACTCTGGCCCCTTATAACAATTCTTACGTTATTAGTAGTTGTAAAGTTAAATATATATGAAACTGATGATTGTAGCTAGAAATTCCATCCTCATTCTAATTTTCCTCTGGCTCTCAGATACTGGATGATGAGGCAGCGCAAGAGTTGATGCCGGTGGTCGCTGGTGCTGTGTTCACACTGACTGCCCACCTCAGCCAAGCCGTCCGCACAGAACAGAAGCAGATGGTGGTCTCGAGCCCCGGAGAGGCCCACTATGCTTTCATGCTTCACAGTGTCACCTCTCCTTCGGCAGAGAGCCCCCCAGTGGGCTTCGCTTCCATCGGGGATTCTTCACTTCACATCATTTTGAAAAAATTATTGGACTTCATTTTGAAGACAGGTTTTTTTTTTTTTTTCATCTCTAAATTCCAACTTTGTGTTTTGACTTGCATTGTCCTAAACGGGTTGACTGTGCGTGTGCCTCTTCTGTAGGCGGCGGCTTCCAGCGGGTGCGGACTCACCTGTACGGCTCTCTGCTCTATTACCTACAGATCGCCCAGAGGCCAGATGAACCCGACACTTTAGAAGCAGGTACAGTGCGCTTGATTCTTCATCGTCCTTCTTAGAGAAGGCTGCTGAAAATTTAAAAATGGTCATTAAAGTGTGTCCTCTGAAGTGCAGGAAGAATATGTAGTTTTTAAGTGTTATGATAGTACATTATTATTGTTTGGCAGAGGAACCTTGCTACATAAATACTAGTACGGCTTTATGTATTTCTGTAAGTCGCTCACTGTGAATGGCTCAGTCCTGCCGAGCAGAGTGCTATGCAGAGTGTACAGTGTCTTTCCTCCCTTGTACTATGCTGCAGTACACATGTAACTGTGTCAGTCCAGTGTGGACGTAAGATTTATTGAATCATTTTCTGTATTCATGAGCCTTTAAATTGTGTCTCATTTTTTACAGTCACGAAAGTGCTGGGTCGAACATGGCTTTGTTACTCAGGAGGATTCTTTGTAGTGGAGTTTGCTCACTTTATTTTAATAGATTATACCAAACGGCCTTCTAAACAGACATCGCCAGTGTTGACTGTATAATAGTGTCCCAAAAATGTTTTTGCAGTGGTGTGAAACTTTTTGATAAATCTAACAACAGAATTTCTTAGTTATAAGGTAGGCATTAGTTTTTGTCTTTGTTCTAAAGATTTATTTTGGTTTTATTACAAAGTCAGATACACAGAGAGGAGGAGAGATAGAGAGAAACATCTTCTATCTGCTGGCTCACTCCCCAAGTGAGTGCAGTGACTGGAGCTAAACCGAACCGAAGCCAAGAGCTTCTTCCAGGTCTCCACACGGGTGCAGGGTCCCAAGGGTTTGGGCCGTCCTCGACTGCTTTCCCAGGCCACAAGCAGGGAGCTGGATGGGAAGTGGAGCAGCTGGGACACAACGCAGCACCCAAATGGGATACCAGGCGCGCAAGGCAAGAACTCTTAACTCCTAGGCTACCAACTGGGCCTGATAGACATGTTTTAAATAATGTTGATGAATGCTCATCTTTAAAATATGGATAGCATTTAAAATTGAGAATAATAATCTGGAATCTTTTGTTTTCAAATGTGAAAAACTGTTGTTAATGTTCAGCATGCTATCATATAGGATTCCGTGCCAGAGTTATTCTGTTTGTTAGGCAAATGCCAGACCACTTTCTGGCAACTCACTGCCTTCTTACTTATGAGTGTGTGTCGTTTTGTACACAGATTCCTAGAGATTATGGTAGTGTGAGGAGTAGTTTAATTCATACTAAGCTTGCAGGTTGTCTGCTGTGCTTTAGCACCTTAGAAGGGAGGAGTAGCCGAAAGATGAATTTATAGAAGTGTATTACCTACTGAAATGAGGCAGAAGAATACCTTGAACGCTAGGAGCACCAATAGAATCATTCTGAGAGGGTTTGAAGCAGGCACGCTTCCTGTGGCAAGGTCATGGGGTGGGCTTTAGCACAGTGTTTAGGAAGCTGCTCGAATGCCCGCACTCCCTCTGCCAGTGTTGAGTTGCAGTCCTGGCTGCTAACGCGCTCCCTGCTGGAACCCGTCAGATCTGCCAGCACACAGAGCCGTGGATGGCACCCCAGTTTAGCTCAGCTTGGTTTGGGCGGGCACTTTGAGAAAAACAAATGTCTGTTTTTCTAACTTTCAGCCAAAGTAGAAATAGGTACATAAAGTATAGGGGTAGAGTGGAACTTCCCTGTTAGGAACAGTTTCCACATTTCCATTACATTTTTTTTTTTTTACATTCATTTTGTTTAGAATAATCACTACTCAACTGCTATGTGGAACTACTAAGAATGCTTTCCTCATCAAGATGACAATTTGAAAACTGTGCTAATTAGGGCAGAAAGTCATGAAATTGGTTTCAAATACAGGTTACAACTATATTTAGCGTATTTGAGGAACTTTTCTAAGATGCTTATGTAAATCACACCAAATATGTGCTCGTGCCACTGGTTATCATTATATGTTTATATTACCCTTGTCTGTGTGTGTGCTTGCTATATTTAATAAGCATTCCAACTAAAGTAAATTAAAATGATAGGTTGTCCCCATTTGACCTAGTCCTTTATAGCCATATTGTCAAGATCTTAGTAAAACAAATCCGATTAATCAATGGGATAAATAGAGCATATTGATTCTCTTAGAGTCTCATAACTCATTTTGATAAATTTATTTAGGGAAAGTATTTTCTGATACTGTTGTATAGTGCCCGCTGATGAGAAATGTGAAGATGGTGTTCTGAAAGGGTCCTGTGCCTGGCCCATGAGACAGCGGGCCTTTGTACATTCAGTCACGCAGGGGTTTTTCTTGTTGCTTCTGAGACATAATTACTTATTCTTGATTGGAGTATGCTTTGTTTTAATTCTTCAGCTAAGAAAACCATGTGGGAAAGGCTGACAGCCCCAGAAGATGTGTTCAGTAAATTGCAGCGAGAAAACGTGGCCATCATTGAGAGCTACGGTGCTACCCTGATGGAGGTGGTGTGTCGTGACGCCTGTGACGGCCACGAGATCGGCAGGGTAACGTCCGCCCCGGTGGGGTTTAGAACGGGCTGAGCTGTTCACTGAATGGGCTTTCGAAACGTGTGACATTTTGAAAACTTGCTCATTTAGGCCTTGCATTTATTCATGTGTCTTGCTCAATTCTGTTCAGAATGTTAATGCAGAATTTCATCTCAGAATAATCTTTTTTGCTAATTTTGAGGTTGACTAGGGTAAAAATACTGACGAAAACACCGCCTAAAAATGATCTTTGATTAACAGAATGCTGAATTATCTTTATACGGAATATAGCTTTTTCTTGTCTAAGTCTTTGTGAATGTAAACTTGTATTTATAGTTCCTTAAAATGTTGTGACATGCCTGAGATAGCGCTGGGAAGATAATTTTTCTCTCAGTGGAAGATTATTTAACAGTAAATCATATTTTTGAAGACTACAGAAATATGACTTTTTAAAGGATTGATTTATTTAGTTTTGTGTTTGAGAGGCAGGGTGACAAAGAGCTTGTTTATCCGTTGGTTCACTGCTCAAATAGCTGCAGTGGCTGGAACTGGGTTAATATCTGAAACCGGAAGCCAGGAGCTTCTTCCAAGTCTCCCACATGGATGCAGGAGCTAAGGACTTGGGCCATTGTTGCTTTCCCAAACCATCAAAGAGGGAGCTGGGCTGGCAGTGAAGCGAAATCCATATGGATGCCTGGCACCTCGGGCTGAAGCTGAGCATACTATACCACTGCACTAGTCCCTGGAAATATGATTTATTTATTTATTTTCATTTTTATTGGACAGTCAGACATACTGAGGAGAAACAGCGAGAAAGATGTTCCATCTGATGACTAACTCCCCAAACAGCCTCAATGGCTGGAGCTGAGCCAATGTGAAGGCAGGAGCCTGGAGCCTCTTCTGGGTCTCCCACACAGATGCAAGGTCCCAAGGCTTTGGGCCATCCTCCACTGCCACAAGCAGGGAGCTGGATGGGAAGCGGGGCCCATATGGGATCCCGGCGCATGCAAAGCAAGTGCTTTAGCTGCTAGGCTACCGCGCCTGGCGTGGGAAAAAGATTTTTGAAAATGGGGCAAACATGTAGTGATCTTGGTTGAGTTTTTCAAAATCCTTAAATTATTTTTAGAAATTAAAGAAAAAACACTGGGAAGAAATAGACCTAAAAGGATGAAACCATTTTATTTGATAATGTCTTTATTAATATGCCTTTCTGGGTTTTCTGTAATGAGTGTGTGAAACTTCACAATTAGAAAAAAAAGAACTTTGTTAAACCTCTTAGTTGATTTCTAAATTCTTCTAAAATATAGTCAGTGTCATTATTTTAATATGGTACCAAAATATACTTTTACTTATTAATGGACCTAAATTCTGAACCTGTATCTATAATCTGCAGCGTGTTTTAAACAATGAAGAGATTTTCTTGCAAGCATTCCATTGTCTTGCAAAAGGCTCTAAAGCATTTGTAGGTCAGCCGTTCCTGTCACGTACTGTTGTACTCTGCCTCGCTGTCCCCTCAGATGCTGGCCCTGGCCCTGCTGGATCGGATCGTCTCCGTGGATAAGCAGCAGCAATGGCTTCTGTACCTCTCCAACAGCGGCTATCTGAAGGTCCTTGTGGACAGCCTGCTGGAAGATGACCGGACTTTGCAGAGTCTGCTGACTCCGCAACCTCCCCTCTTAAAAGCCCTCTATACCTACGAGTCCAAAATGGTATGACTTGGTGAACACCAGCTGGTTATTCTTCTTGGGGCTGCAGACATATTGAAGAGAATGAGTGGCTCATACGTTTTGGTGATTGTCTTCTGTCATACATGCTGTCCTGAGTTCTGCATGTGGGGATCTGTGTAGGAAACATATTCACTGTGTGAAGGATAAATTGAAGTCTGACAATAAAGATGCTGTGTTGACCAAAAAATATATTTTTAGTTAAAGAAATAAATAAATTGAAGTGGTCCTGACAAAATGAGCTGGATAATGGGGGCTGAGCACTGGTGGTGGTGGTCTGACACTTGGTGCTGCACGAGGCATCTGCAGTACAATTCGCTCTTCATTAGCTGCCTGTTAAATTCAGGTGCTGTACTTTAGACGCCCATTTCCAATACAGATAGGTTGGCTCCGACTTTGTTTACTTGCCTACAAATCTGTTTTAATATTTTGTTTCTTCCTGGTTGAACTTAGCATGAGTATCACAGTTTGGGAGCACTTAACTCCCTTTTCTGTGTTCATTTGTTAACGTGACAAGTTTTGAACTGAATACCCAATAAATGCCACACATGGCTTTGGGTACTACAGACATATAAGCATCTCTGGCCACGTGATAACGAAAAATTATTTTAGTTGCATGTTTATTTCATGCATGGCCCAGTATGTAGGCAGTTTAGATATGTTGTAGTGAGTGCTTATAAAATCCTGAGAAAGGCAGTGTATTGTTCCCTTGTAGCTAGCTAGCTCCGAGTTTGTTTTCATTGGTGATTGAAGGTGAGAAAAATGCTGTGAGAAAGTCTCATTTCTGTAGGGGTCCTTTCCCGTGAGTTCCACACTGTTGATTTTTCCGTCTGTGACTTTGTAGGCATTTCTCACAAGAGTCGCTAAGATACAGCAAGGCGCCTTGGAGCTGTTGAGGTCCGGAGTGATTGTGCGGCTAGCACAATGCCAAGTCTATGACATGCGTCCAGAAATGGATGCACAGGGGTAAGTGTTCACATAGGCCACTTTGGTTCGAGTCCCGTGAAAGGGTTGTTAAGGAAATAGCACGTGTCATTTTCCCACTGGTGTATGATTCCGGTTTAGTAATATTCTCTCACTTGACTCCCTTGTGTGTTTGGCTATACGTCTCTATGCTGTCCTAATGGGAGTTTGCAAGTAAGAGCAAAGAAAGTAAATAAGGCCTAATGCTTTCCCTTTCAGAATACTATTCTACTTTAGAATATGGGAGAGAATTTTGTTATTAGAAGTGTTTCTTCCCAGTCTTATTCCTTTTTTTTTTTTTTTTTAAGATTTATTTTAGTTTTATTACAAAGTCAGATATACAGAGAGGAGGAGAGACAGAGAGGAAGATCCTCTGCCCGATGATTCACTCCCCAAGTGAGCGGAACGGTTGGTGCAGTGCCGATCTGAAGCCGGGAGCCAGGAACTTCTTCCAGGTCTCCCACACGGGTGCAGGGTATAAGTCAGGATCTCGCCAGCGACAGGGGAGACCCTCTTGGTGTCTTGGGGGTCCTGGCTGCAGCCTGACCCAGGCCTTGCTGTTATGGGCAGTTGGGGGTTTGGAGAGAGTGAACCAGTGAACTGAAGATCAAACTCTCTCTCAAGCTCCCTGGCTTTTAGGAGAATATACCTTAACCCTGGGAATGTTGCTCTCTCCTCCTGGTTGGGATGAATCCAGGGTGTTTGGCATGCGGGACCGGCCGGTGTTCATCCCCACACCAGTGGATCGCTATCGTCAGATTCTCCTTCCGGCTCTGCGGCTCTGTCAGGTGATCCTCACATCCAGTATGGCCCAGCACCTGCAAGCAGCAGGGCAGGTAAGAGAGCTTCTCTTCTTAGGAGTTGTACACTACAAAATCCTCATTTTACAAACACAGAAAGAAATTGAACACATAGAAAGCTGATGTGAATAGAATTTAATCTTGCTCTTTGTAGCAGATGTAGGTATAAGGGGCCAGTGTGGTAACATAGCCAGCTAATCCCTGTCTGTAGTGCCAGCATTTCATATGAGCACCAGCTTGTGTCCTGGCTGTGGGTAGCCCAAGTCCTTCGAGTTCTGTACCCACATAGGAGACTGAAGAAGCTCTGAGCTCGCAGCCTTGGATTGGCTCAGCTCCAGCCATTGCATCCACTTGAGGAGTGAACCAGTGGATGGAAGATTGCTCTCTGTCTCTCCTTCTGTCTGTGAAATCAGCCTTTCAAATACAAATCAATCAATCCTTAAAATACGTTGAGATAGGAAACAAGGGCCCCCAGTAGGCACTGTGCCAGTGCAGGTTAAGCTGCCTGCTCCTGTAGCGGAGTGCCAGTTTGAGTCCCCATTGCTTCTGAAGCGGCTCGCCCCGAAGGCCCCTAGGCCCTGTTGCAACATGGAGTTCCTGGCTCGTTTTGCTTCTCTCTGCCACTCTGTTTCAGATGGATATGTGAATAATTAAACCTTTAAAAATTAAAAAGAAAACAGACTTTATCTTTTCTCTGTGTTGAATGAACACTTTTAATTAACCAGTAGAATCCTAAAATGGAGAGCAAGTGCTTAAAATTTACTCTTTTAAAATGAAAGCAGTTACAGTGAGAATGAGCTCTCTTTTAAGAAGTAATTAAATCAGGTTTATTTGGAGAAGTATACTGTGTTTTGCAGAAAGTACAGAACGTAGATAATAAGGCCACACTTAGAGAATGAGGACTTGAACCACGTGAATTCTCTATCTATCAGATTTCTTTTCCTTTAAACAACAGGAATCATTGCATTTCAGTGAAACCATCAAACATATTGGTTTCATTGAATTAATGCAGTAGTGACCAGCAGTAGGGGTTGAGCCTCTCCCTGCGTTGCTGGCGTCCCGTATGGGTACCATTGGGACGTGAACCAGCAGATGGGCCATAGCTCTCTCTCTAGCTGTCTGTCTCTCCATCTCTCTGTAAGTCTGCTTTTGCAATAAAAATAAATCTGAAAAAAAAAGTTAGTACAGTCTGTAATCTGTCCTTGCAGTGATTCATTAGGCTCATTCCATGTATGCGCAGTCTTGTATCTTGTCTCAGTAAGCTGTGCTGTCCTCAGGAGCCGCGTCCTGAAATGCTCTGGTTTCTGGACCTTTTGTCTGCTTCTCCTGTCAGGCTGAGCCTTCTCCTGTCAACGTAGAGGTTGCTGTTTAAGTTTTCATTTATTTCCTTTTTAAAAGCAGAGCAGAGTTACATAGAAACGAGCAGAGTGATGCTTTCCCTCAGCTGGTTCACTCTCCCCACACAGCTGCAGCAGCCAGGACTGGACCAAGCCAAAGACAGAAGCTGAAGTGGAAGTGGAGCAGTAGGGATTTGAACCCATATGGAATGCCAGTACTGACATATGTGGCTTAATCTGCAGTGCTACAGTGTCCACCCCAGGAAGCTTCTTTTTTTTAAAAAAAAAACAAATACAGGTCACCGAATTTCATGCCCAGCAGTTGTTGGGGAGCTCAGGCACCTGTATTAAAATACAGAAAGGCGCACAGTTCCTGAGTGTTGCAGGTGCTTGCGTGGCGTATTTTTTATAGTCTTTGCATTGAGATAATTCTGCAGTTGAAATCATTGCAAGTCCTCTGTGATGGTGAAAGGGGACGATTTGGAGCTCAGGATTTTATCTCCTTGGTTTACCGGGAGAGTTGGAACCTTTAATGCTCTTGTCTTTGTGTCAGGGAGTCACTTTTGTCAAGCAGTGTCTTTAGCTCTGTAGTCATTTCATGTCTTCTTATTTTACGTTCTTGTACCGAAGGGTCCTACACTGTTTTTATCATTGCAAATTCTGTTATACGTTGAAACC
This sequence comes from Ochotona curzoniae, assembly GCF_017591425.1. Classification (NCBI taxonomy): domain Eukaryota; kingdom Metazoa; phylum Chordata; class Mammalia; order Lagomorpha; family Ochotonidae; genus Ochotona; species Ochotona curzoniae. The sequence goes on along the minus strand of NW_024467095.1, from coordinate 18,733,391 downwards.
TCTCTACAGCAGCCTTTATATGCTTGATTTATCTTTATCTTTCTAGTTCTTGTGAAGCCTAGTTTAATATTTGTTTCCTGAAAAAAATAAACCTAAGCATAGAAAGCAGTCTCTTACTCGTCCCCGTTACGTTGGATTACATGTGTCGATATTACTGGAATGAATTGTGCAGTCACGTGACGATTTGCTGCTCTGGCTCCTCCACTCCACTTCTGCTTTACCCTTGACCTAGGTGTTGCAGTTCCTCATTGCGCACTCCGACACCATCCAGGCCATTCTGCGCTGTCAGGAGATGAGCGTGGGGTCCCTGCAGGAGCTGGCTCTGCTCACGGGAATCATCAGCAAAGCTGCGCTTCCCGGTGAGTCGACTGTGCTGAAGGGACTCCGCAGTTGACCTACTGCCACTGACACAGATTTGATAGGGTCAAGTCCTGTTGCTCTGCACCTGTTCAAGGATGTTTCATGTAGTTTGGGAAAGCTAAGGATCTATCAGTATGAAAAACTTTTGAAATATGCATGCAGTTTTTTTATAGTGCATTTTCCGCAAGGCTCTTGAACAGTTAGCAGATTTGACTTACTTGAAGTAGGTACTGCTAACAGCATTGGAGCAGTGAGTGTACGTCCACAAAAAATGATACCTGCTCATTATAAAAGCTCAGAGATGATAAAGTCATACTACCTAGCAGTAAGTACATGTAAGCGTTTGATCAGCAGCTTTTCCAACATTTCCCTGTGCGTGCTTGTACCTAGTAGAGTGACAGAGACAAGGGATGTGACTTCTGACAATGGAATTGCCTTTTACATGCTGTTTTTAAAAACAAATATTTCATGTAACTCGAAACTAACAAATTTTTAAAAACTTAGAAGCAGGGTTTTGTTTTAGATTACAGCTGTTTCTTCACTGTGAGAGGCAGAGTACAAAATCACCATCAGTAAGAAACAAAGATTTGGGAAAAAGAAAGATGATGAACAATTATTTGTATGTTTTGATCTTTTCCTTGTTATAATTTGTTTACCTTGTAGAATCATTTAATTGCCTCATGTGAAAGACGAAGTGATAGTTTTTGTGTGTTTTTTTTTGTTTGTTTAGGATGTGTTTATTCCGGCCCGGCACGGTAGCCTAACAGCTGAAGTCCTCACCATGAATGCACCAGGATCCCTTATGGGTGCCAGTTCTAACCCCAGCGGCCCCACGTCCCATCCAGCTCCCTGCTTGTGGCCTGGGAAAGTAGTCAAGGATGGCCTAAAGCCTTGGGACCCTGCACCCATGTGGGAGACCTGGGAGAGGCTCCTGGCTTTGGATTGTCTCAGCGCTGGCTGTTGCAGCCACTTGTTGGGTAGTAAATCATTGGATGGAAGATCTTCTCTGTCTCTCTTCCTGTTTATCTGACTTTCAACAAAAATAAATAAATCTTTTTTTAAAAAAAGATTTATCCATTTGAAAGGCAGTAACAGGGAAAAAAAAAAAAGAGCAAAAAAGATATCTCTGTAAGTGTCCGTAATGGCCAGAGCTGAGTTCATGTGAAAGCAAGAGCCAGGAGATTCTTCGAAGTGTCTCACTTAGCAGGGAGCTGGATTGGAACTAGAGCAGCTGGGACTTTAGTCAGTGTTTAAAGATTTATTTATTTATTTAAAAGTTAGAATTGCAGAAAGAGAGGGAGAGACCGAAACAGATCTTCCATCTTTTGATTCACTTCCAAAATGAATGCCATGGCTGGGACCGAACCAGGCCAGTCAGGAGCCTAGAGCTCTGTCCTGGCCTTCCACAGAGCTGACGAGCCTGTACACTCAGGCTGTCTTCCTCTGCCTTGCTGGGCACATCCAGGGAGCTGGATCAGAAGTGGAGCAGCTGGAACTCGAACTTGCAGTTTACATGGGATGCTGGCATTACACTTTGTGCTTTAATTTGCTCTGCTGCAGTACTAGCTAGCCCCATTGTTTCACATTTTTTAAAGACATGGAAAAGAAAGTAATTTACAGTCAAATTTAGCAAGTTTTAAATTTTCATAGCAATAAATTAAAGATTTTTCTTGTAAACTTTAAAAAATTCATTTTGGAAGCAATTCTGTTTAGATCTGAAGTTTCATCTAAGTGTGCGTGTGCTGGTGTTAGCACATGAAAGGTACTGATAGTCTGTGAATTCGTGCTTCTCGGGGCGATTTCGTGGAAACTGTTCAGGCACATAATGACCTTCAAATGTCAAATCTTCACTTTCTAGTTTTTAACGCCTTTATTATAAAACTATTTAAAAACATTCGAATTTTGTAGGTATTTTAAGTGAGCTTGACGTTGACGTCAATGAAGGCTCGCTGATGGAGCTCCAGGGACACATCGGAAGATTCCAGGTAACAAATGTTTCCATGTTGAAGTGGCATGTGTAAGATGTGTTGCAGAACATAGCAGTCCGTGACTCGTGACTCTTCTACTCCATTCTGCTCACTGGATTTGGGCATCCTCTCTTCGCTGCTGTAGTTTTTCCCTGTCGAAATAACACACTTAACAGCTACTACTCTGACTTTGAAATATCATTTTTTGATTTTGTGTGGAGGAGAATTTATAGTTCTTTCATGCCTTTCTTCCACCATAAAGTATATACCTTTTCCGCCCCCCTCCTAGAAACCAAAAGTCACATATACTGGCTTTTTTAGTCTTTTAACTGTTTTTTCCTTGGTTGGCTGAACTGGGAGTAGGATGTCAGATGTTTTATGGTGATTCCGTTCTGCTGAGTTTGTGTTTTAGATCTCCCTCAAGAAAGGGGGGTCATTAATTTTAAACATTTTGCTGGAAAGCAACAAATGTCTTTTCCTTTCTTAGCGCCAGTGTTTGGGACTACTGAGTCGCTTTGGTGGTTCCGACAGACTGCGTCAGTTCAAATTTCAAGATGATAATGTGGAGGGAGATAGAGTGAGCAAGAAGGATGAGATTGAGCTGGCTATGCAGCAGGTAAGAAGGGTGGGAGCTGTGGAAGTGTGTAAGGCCTCTGCGTTAGGTGGAAAATTGGTACTGGTTACAGGTATGAGTATTTTTAGGAAATGATTCATAACCATGTCCTCTTTGAAATCTAGATGTCTCTGTCTCGGGTGATTTTGTGGCTAAGATTCTAATTCCTGCTCTTCTTTCGTTGTAGATTTGTGCCAACGTCATGGAATATTGCCAGTCGCTCATGTTGCAGAGTTCGCCTACCCTGCAGCATGCTGTGTGTCTCTTCACCCCGAGCCTTTCGGAAACGGTTAACAGGGACGGGTCCCGGCAAGGTGAGCTGAGCTTTCATCGCCCGGGTTCGAGAGGGCAAGCTGAAAGTGGCTTTTAAAAGAAAATACGAGGGAATCTATGTTTGGCACACAGACTAAATCATCGCTGTGATTCCCATCCCATGTGTTGTTCATGTGCTCAACATTGAAGAGTTGTTTTGTTTTGTTTTGTTTTGTCGATGTGTGTGTGTCTCGCTCTCTCTCTGCCTTTCCGATAAAAATGGACGGGAAAGAAAATATGAGAGGAAATAGTGCCAGACCTGTGTGTAAGAAAGCTCGAGATTTCCTGGGGATAAATGTGGAAGACCTATGGGAGAGAACAGTCTTAACTAGTACTTGAGATTCCAAGGGAAGTCTCCAGAACCAGAGTGTGCTCACTGGGTGAAAATAGGAAAATACAAGATCAATCCGTATGTTGCATAATGTTAAAGTGAATTCATTGTCTAGGTTGGGTATGGTAGCTGCAAATGTGATCCAGTTGGAAAGAGTTGGAATGTGAGGACCAAGTCATGGACTGGTTAAAGTTGTTACCCTTGGTTTCTTGGTCATGGTGATAGAATTGACTTATGCTGATTTCAGGAAGCCTCGGGTTGATTTCTTTCTTTTCTCTTTCTCTCCCCTCCCCCTGCCCTCTTTTTAAGGTTTACTTATTTTTATTGGAAAGGCAGATTTTACAGGGAGAAGGAAAGACAGAAAGATTTTGCACCTGCTGCTTAACTCCCCAAATGGCCACAGCAGTTGGAGCTGAGCTCGTCCAAAGCAATGAGCCAGGAGTTTTTTCCTGATCTCCCACATGGACTCAGACTCCCGAGGCGTTAGACCATCCCTTGCTGCCTTCCCAGGCCATGAACAGGGAGCTGGGTGGGAAGTGGAGCAGCTGGGACACGGCACCCATATGGGATGGTGACACTTGCAGCAGAGGATTAGCCAATTGACCCATCATTCTGTGCCTCTGGTTGGGATTTCTTTCTTTCAAAGAATAAGCAGCTAAACGTCACTGTGGCCCGGTGCTTGGGGCTGTGCCACTCATGTGGCAGACACAGATGGAGTTCCATGCCCCTGGCTTCGGCCTTGGCTTGACCCAGCCCTGGTTGTTGGAGGTATTTGGAAGATGGAGGAAAAAAAAGTGAATCCATCTAAGAAGAGCTATTGATGAGACAGTTTTTCAGTTGTGATCAGGAAACCCAAACGTGAGTACGTGTGTGTGTTTTGGAAGGGAGGAAGGGGGGGACATGGATGTAAAGATTTGTAACTTTGAGTTCTCAAGAGGTCCTTACCTAACGGAGAGGACAGCCTGTCCACGTCCACATTGAAAAGTGTGGTCGAGGGCTACAGTACCTGGCCACAGTGAGTTTTAGCTGCTTGTTCTTTGAACTATCAGTGGTATTTAAAAGGAATCCTGGGTTGGTTTTAATAATAGTGTACAAGCCCCACATTCCAGAGCTGTTCTCGTTTTACAACAGGTCTTTTCAAAGTCATGCAAGCTTCTTGTAAGTGGAATGTTGCTTTGTGTTGTCAACTCCATTAGATTCCCAAGCTGCTGTGGTTCCATACTGGCGCCTGCCTGGTTTGGGCATTATCCTCTACCTGCTGAAACAGAGCGCTAATGATTTCTTCAGCTATTATGACAGTCATCGACGAAGTGTCAACAAGCTCCAGAATGTAGAGCAGCTTCCCCCAGATGAGATCAAAGAGGTATGAATTTTAATGAGCTTTGGGGACTTGGGCAGTCACTGCCTTTTACCTGTGAGGGCCAGGGTATTTACCTGTGAGGGCCAGGGTACGGGTCTAACTTGGGGGAAAAGAAAGATGCTGTGTGTCATCAGAGCAGCACTCTGGTAAGCATGGCATCTCTTGACAGCACCTGCTCAGGAAAATAGATGGCCAGCTTGGATGATGGATGCTGTAAAATGTGTGCTGGGAAACTAGGATTCCTGTTGGCAGTATGTTTGTTTGTTTCCAGTATCTATGATTCCACCCATCTCAGTGTCCACTTAGTGTTATTTATTCCTTCGTTTACTTTCTTACTTAGTTATGAGTAAGTTAGCCTGTGAGACCCGACTGCCATCTCAGTACCTTAGAGCGGCAGCCGCTGCCACCCGGGCTCACCTCCTTTGCCATTTGGCACAGCTGAGCTATAAGGTGTCCCTTGGTCAAGTTCCTAAAACTTTTTGGTGTCCCATGGCAACCTGGATGTTGAGCCAGTGTTATAGTCCTGATTCCTTTCAGATTCCATGTTGCTCTTCTCAGTGGCCAATTCCTACCCCCTCTTGCTGCTCTTCTGATAATTACGGGGCATAGCTGTTGAGTGTGTCCAGTCCAGGTCCTGAGTTACGTGTCCTAATACAGGGGACAGACACTGATGCTACTCCCATTTGTCAATCAAGGAAACGGCACAGAATCCTGAATAGCTTGTCCAAAGGCACTTGGCTAGTGGGAACCTGCAACTTAGAGGCAGTGCCTGTCCTTGCAAGAACTGTGCTTGTCACCGTACTTTCTGTCCAGCTCAGGAGATGTGCAGCTAAACCATTTGTGACCCTTAGACTCCCATGTGTGTCAGGGCAAGGGTAAGCAGGCAGGCTTCGCTTGGTGATGCTTTTGTCTAGATGTGTGTATGTTCTTCACAAATACCTGACAGTGTTTACACAAATGCTGCATGATCTTGTCACACCTTCTATTTGGCTTTGTATTGTTTAAACATGACAGGAAAATCTAGCTGGACGGGCCCATCAGCAGGTGGGGACATGCTTTTCTGAAAGGCAGCAAATGGGAGTCCTTTATGAATTTGACTTTCTTTGGCTCTTCCTCTGTTACATTTTTTAAATTAATTGGCACATAAGGAGTCTTCAGAAAGTTAATGGACAATTTTTCTTTGTACCAAAATCAACTTATCTTTTTATTCCATTTTTCTGTAACTTTTTGAAGTATCCTGTTGTTTTCAATGCCATGACAGTGTGGTACAGGGTCGTATTTTAGTATATATTATATAATGTGTGATGATCAAAGTGGGTTGTTGGCATGCCCATCACTTTAGACATTTATCATTTCTTGAGTTGGGAGCGTGCACTGTCCTATGAACTATTTGAAGTGTATGTTAAATGTAGTTGAGCACCATTGCCCTACTTGCGCTGTAGAACATTGTAAGTGGCAAGGCATCCTCTTGGGAGTGATGCTGCCTTTAAACCCTTGATGTACCGTTGTGATGTCCAGGGGAAAAGGGGCAACCTAGAAGTCCACCTGCTTTCTTAAGATCATCTGATTCTGGATAACTATCCGGACGGCTTGATGGTGGGAGCAGACAAGGCAGTCTTGAAGTGTGTGCAGCAGGTTCACAGGTCCCGTCCAGGGAAGGCTGCAGTGCAGATGGGCAACAACGCCGTGATGCGTGGGGCCAGCCGGGGCATCTGGAAGACAGCCCGGCTCTCCTGTCTGGAGAATGTGAGCTTTGTGTTCACCTGCGAGAACCTTGCTGGGAGCAGGGACATGGGTGTGGCCCGTGAGGTACCAGCTGCAGTCTGTGCTGGTGCCATTCCCCCTCTGAGGTCACTGTGCCAGATCAGAACATTGATCCAGGGTTTGGGAGAACTTCCTTCCCCAGGCTTTTGGGCATCACCACTAAAATCTCCAGGGATGCCCTTGAAATCCTGAGCGATGTGCAGCTGACGAAGTGGAGGCCAGCCGCGCCACACTGCTGGACGTGCTGGACAGCTCTGTCTTCTCCTTGGGCTGATTGTCCGCAGGTGTCCAGCGTTGGCAGCACCTGCAGCCTGGAAGTGCTGGGCAGAGTGCTGGACCTCATCCAGGAAACTGCACTCTGGCTTTCTGGAGAGTGTCTGCAATGTTGCTAGTGTTTGTAGGTTGATTAAACTCCTGTTGGCATCAGTCCCCCATTCTGTCATCAGTGGGTACAAGCGGGGCCTGGCTTTGTCTGCAGACTGAGTGGACCTTCCTACTCGCTGGGAAGGTCAGAGCCGAGGCTGAGGCCAAAGGAGAGTGGGAGGAGTCAGATGAGGACATGGGATTTCATCTCTTTAGCTAATTGCCAAAAAGTAACAAACTAACCAGTTTTATATGCACGTCTGGACCACATCACCCCTCTACTCTCCCAATGCTTGATTCTGCCAAGCCAGTTTCCAGATTGCATATTTGTGGTGTTTGCCTTTCTGTGCGTATTCCAACCTAGTGACTCAGATTGGAAATGACAGCCTTTCCTTTTTGAAGGCCAAGTGGTATTCCATCTGCGAGGGAGGGAGTGTGTGCGCGTTTCTTTGTCTTGGCGATTGCGGATACTGCTGCAGTCAGTGTGAGCGCGCAGCCACTTTGTTAACATATGCATTCCCTTTATATATGTACTCGTTACTGTCATTTAGTAGCTCAGGTTATAAACTGGTTTGCAAGGATGTGTGAATGTTGTTACATTTAGCATAGCTACCTGCTTATGGTAGATTTTCATTACATTTACTGTTGGTACTTTATGCCTTTCTCCTAGTTGTGTCAGTCCGTGATGCCTGCTGGTGTCGACAAAATCCCCACGGCCCAGAAGTATGTTCTCGCGAGACGGCGTTTGGTGAAGCTGATCAACAACCGAGCTAAGCTGCTTTCGCTTTGCTCTTGTATCCTTTTTGATCTTTCTGTGTGGAACTATTTTTTTTTTCCTTTTAAGGTCTATTTGTTTATATTGGAAAGGCAGTTTTACAGTGAAAAGGAGAGACAGAGAGAGAGAGAGAGCTCTTCCATCTGCTGTTTGACTTCCCAGTTGACCACAACAGCTAGAACTTAGCTGATTGAAAGCCAAGGGGCAGGAGTTGCTTCTGGGCTGTCCACACGGGTGCAGGGTCTCAAGGCTTTGGGCCGTCCTCCACTGCCCTCCCAGGCCACAAGCAGGGAGCTGGATAGGAAGTGGAGCAGCCGGGATACGAACTGGCACTCATGAGATCCTAGTGCTTATAAGCAGAGGATTAGCCAATTGAGCCATCACACTGGACCCAGAGCAATTTTCTTCTTATTACATTATTTGGGTGTCCAAACCAGATGGACATAGTAACTTATTGTTTCCAAGAATGTGGTTAAAAATGTTTCCAAATCACTTTTGTTTCTTTGTCTCTTATAGACAGGTAGTAATACTGAGAATAGCTGCAAATGCTGTCTGCTGTCTAGGAACTGAGGACGGAGCTTGCCGGCACAGCATCCAGGGCCTGTAGCTTGGCATGCCCTGCTGTTTCCTCTGGAGACATCTTCACAGGAACCTCGCCCTGCTAGACTGAACTTGTGGCATATCATTAATGAGTGCATTCTCCTTTTCTCTCCTGAGAAATTAATGTGTAAAAACATAGGCCATGCAGTTTTCTTTAACCTGAGCTCCCACGTGCAGTTATCATAGAAACCTGCCTGTTTATCCTTTGGCGCCACCTGGAGTATTACTTATTACATTGCATACCAACGGATTCCCAGGATTCCTTATTTGCCTCCAGAACCTTATTTAAAAACAGACGACTTCAAGGTAAACTTAATTCTGTGTTTGTGAAACACAGAATGCCTTTGGATTTTAGTATCTTGAAAAGCTAGTTACATTTTTATTTACTTTTTATCTTTACAGGTGACTAAGAGTGATCATTGAGAACTACTTTATTGCTAGATGCAGCTGTTTGTTTTGTAGTATACTTTCTGTTCAGGGGAAGTTGGACTGAGCATAAGAATATTCTAGAGCCTGCTCATCAGCTGTTCCTTGGCTTCTAGAAGCTGGGGGCTAATCCAACTCCAGAATCCCCTTACAGCAAACAGTCTTCCAGCAGAATGGCAGTGGGTCAGCGCCCGGGCAGTGAGGCCGAGTCTGTGTCGGGCACAATCCTGGGTTGCATCCCTTGCTGACAGTTGGAAACAGGAGTTTGCAGTCTTGGACTTGTGGGTTGCATTGTTAGCAGGTTCTTCCACCGTGTAGTGCAGAAGAGAATATTTCAGGAAGTTCGTAGAAAATGGTCTTAAAAGATCAGTTAATTCATCGTGTATATTTTCTGTGAGTTTTAAAGAAGACCCACTGTATACGCACTTGCCAAACTTGTCTGTGACTTTTATCTCTATAGATTCCTTCTCGGAAACAAATCTAGATTTTAAAAGTGGGCTGACAGTAGTAAGCCAACATGATATAGACCAGGTAAGATTCGATTCTTGTCTCTCTTTTTTCTTTTTTTTTCCCCCTTAAAGTCAGAAGGAAGGCCTGGCTAGTAGCAGCGGTAATGTTGTGAGTTTCTGGAATGTGTGCAGGTGCCTGACCTGAGTGCTGGCTTGGACAGTAACAGCCGAGTGACTAATGGAAGCCTCAATGTCTTCCTTAGAAGTGGGAATGGGAACCTCAGAGCCTGGACAGGATTAAATGAGACCTCCTACGTGAGAGGCTCCCGTGTAGCGCCTGGAATGTGCGAAGTATTTGTAACTGGTCGACATTCTCCTCTGGAATTGATTAGCACTAAACAAATCTCACCGCGTGTAAGAACACAGATGTTATGGAAAAAAATGAAGTGCATTGCAAAAACACTAAAGACAAAAATCCTGTAGTAAACTAATGGCAAAGTCATATTCCAAAAAGTCAGAATAAAACAGAGAAGTTAGGAGGGAAAAGTGAATTCCGGCTCGATCTCTGCTCGGCGTCGGACAGTGCGGAGTCGTGATTTGATGTGGTCTCTGCCACTTCCTGCCCTTCTCTGCTGTCGGTGCCTTTCTCAGAAGCTGGAGGTGAAGCCCTCCTGGCCAGGAGAGATGTAGTTACAGCTCCCACTGCACCACCCTCAGCTAGATGCCACATCCTACCCCCGATGCCACTCCATCATCCTAGCCCCAAGTGCGCTTCTGGGCTGGATGACTTCCTAAAAGGAAAATTCATTTTGGAGTAGACGTGTTCCAGGAAGCTAGCGTTGGGTTTGACCCTGGGCCGGATGTGTCAAAGCTAGATCATTCGGAAGATGTGTAATATGCATGTGATAAAGGAATGACTTGTTCCATTTACACTGTCTGTTATAAAGTTCTTTTAGAATGCAGGATTTATTTGTTTTATTAATCCTGCACTCTAAATATCTACCATAATTTTAATACAAAGGTAAGGGCAAAAGGGTTCTTTTAATTTGTTACTTTTTTTTTTAAGCATTTTAACATATACTACAACATACTGAATTCTAAGTCTAAAGCATGAGTCAGGTTAAACCACCTCTTCTGCCTCACCCGTTTGTAAAAAATTAGTCATGACTGTCCAGCTTTGCCTTTGGAGGCAAATTTTCCTCAGCAAGACTTCAGATATCTTCAAATGTGGATAAGCTGTGACGTAAGCCCCACCGAGTCACAGTGTACCATACAAATTATGTACTCAGCATTTCAGTCCTTGGCAATACAGGAACAAAATTATGCAGAAAACCAGTTCATTCCTGCATGGGTGCTGTCGCCCAGCTGTTGACCTTTAAGCCGACCCCCGAGACAGTCCAGGTCTCATAAACCAGCAGCCAGCTGTTTTCTGGCTGGACTGAAAAATAAAGAGCCAGCAGTCGATTTCAACTCTTAGAACAAATCATTTACCCTTACAAGATGGGAGGAGATGAGATTCCTTCCTTAGAAAATGCTTCCGGGGCAACCAGAAAACTTGCATTTACCCAGCAGGCGATGGAAGCATTCCTCTGAGTTGTTCCAGAGGGGAGCCAGGGTCCAGTGCTGAGGCTTGGTGTGCAGTGTTGGTCAGACCTGGCTTCTTTCTTTCCTACTGGAGAGGAACGCAGACACTGGACTCTGCTTCATTGTTCTGTGTCTGGTTGCCTGGTGAGCCGCTGTGGCCCCTTCACCCTGTGCCCCCTGAGCCCTCGGTGCGGGCTCTCCCTCCGAAGGCTCATACTGCTCAGCTGCCCTGGGGGGACAGGGAGGCTTCATCTCCACATCTGTAGGGGCAGGTTTGGGGGACGAGCTCCCCGATTTCCTGGACCGAGCTGAGCTTGCTCTGGGCCAGCTGGGGAGCGTGGGAAGTGGCCCCCAGCACACAGTGCCCCGCGGAAGCTGGGCCCTCTGGCTGCTGGTGCCCCTCCCCAAATAGATGTTTGGTTTTTTTTCCTTTATTTATTTATTTGCTTTTTTAATTGAAAAATTAAGTATAAAATAAAAACTGCCTTCCCACCTACTCTCCTTTATTCAGAGGCATCTGAGCCACCTCTGTGGCCCCTTGGGGAACGCATTGGTCTGCATGCCGTGTGTCAGCAGCCGCATCAGATTGCTGCATAGAGCACATTTTAACATTTGCCCCTTTTATTTACTCAAGGAATCGTACATTGAAAAGGCCACATTGCAAAAAACCCAAAGGTATTTTCAGTTGGCAGGTAGCATGAATGTTTGAGCTAGGCACTGTGCTGACGCGCCTTGGCCTGTCCCCTGCAGCTGCAGGCTGACGCCGTCGGCGCGCTCGGAGAATCGCTGCAGAAGAAGCTGCTGGACATCGAAGGGCTGTACTCCAGGGTCCGCTCGCGGCCCAGCTTCGTTCAGGCTCTGCTCAGACGGATCCGCGGCCTCGTGAGGGTGGCCCGGGGCTGAGCCGCGCCTGGGCCCCTCCCCGCAGCACAGGACTGGGGAGGGCTGTCTCCGGCTTCCGTGTGTGTCAACTAGTTCGTTTCTAAATTATGACGACTCAAAAAAATATTTTTTGCTATTTCTCTATACATGGACATTTTTGTGTAAACTTCTTTGTCTAATTCCATCCTCACCAGTGAACAATAAACACTTTTTAAAAAACTCAGATCTTGAGACTGCCTCGACCTTCGACGGATGGGTTCCCCTGGCTGCGTTGTTCTGAATGCCAAGCTCCCACAGGCTGGTCGGGAAATCCACGCTTTGTGCCTGTGTCACACGTTCACTGCCTAGGATGGAATGAAAATAAATTATTTCCATTCTCCATTATGAAATAGTTTTATCTATGAAAGTTTATTATAAAAATGTCTCAAAAAGCCAAGTCATTTGTTTTCTGTCATTTAGTTTCCCTCCTCCCTTTTTTCCCATTGTCTCCATCAAGGCATTTGACAGCAAAATCTAAGATTCCGTACACATTCAAATTTCCGTAATCTTTCAAGAAACTTGCTTTGACTTTGGCTTCAATCAGGAATCATGCATTGCACAGTTACCTCTTTAGTCAGTCATTTAACATTTATTGGAAAAGCAGATTTACAAAGACACATAGAGCAAGATCTACCAACTGGTTCACTCCCCAAATGGGCAAAGCTGAGCTGATGTAAAGCCAGAGGCCCTGGTCATCGGTGATTGAATGCACGCTCCAGCCGAGCAGCCGTGGGAGCCCTGAGAGCTACGTGCTCACCGGAACGCTGCAAGGTGAGTTGTCGCCATCTGCCGGGATCCTTCCCCCCTTTGACAACCACTTAAATCCAGAGACGCAGCCCTCTTACCAGCTTCATCAGTGTGCACGTGAAATGCTGAGAAAGGGCCCGGTGTGATAGCCTAGTGCCTAAAGACCTCGCCTTGCATGCACTGTTGGGATCCTGAATGGACGCTGGCTCATGAGCCGGCTGCTTCACTTCCCAACCAGCTCCCTTCCTATGTCCTGGGAAGGCAGAAGAGGGTGGTCCAAAGCCTTGGACCCTGCATCCAGAAGAGCTCCTGGTTTCGGACTGGCTCAACTCCAGCTGTTGTAGCCACTTGGGGAGTGAACCAGCAGACAGAAGATATTCTTCTCTGTCTCTCCTCTCTGGGTATCTGCCTTTTCAATAAAAATAAATGAATATTTTAAAAAATAGAAAAAAAACAAAGACAAACCTGCAATCTGGCTTTCTTCCTAATGGCTGGATTGCTTAAGCAGCAAACCCGCGGCTCATGCTTAGGCCGAGCCGGCTAAGCTGATGCCTGTGACGCTGGCATCCTATAGGGGTGTCATTTGCTGCTTTACTTCCAATCCAGCTTCCTGCTGAAGACCTGGGGCGGGGCCCGGCGTGGTGGCCTAGCGGCTAAAGTACTCTCCTTGAATCCAGGATCTCATATAGGTGCTGGTTCTAATCCCAGTAGCCCCGTCATAGGATGGAAGATAATCCTCTCTGTCTCTCCTCCTCCTCCTCTCTCTCTCTCTCTCTATATATATATATATATCTGACTTTGCAATAAAAATAAATAAATCTTTAAAAAAAAAAAGACCTGGGAAACCAGACGCTGGCCTCGACGCTGACCTCGTTATTTCGGTCTGTGCATCCTGAAGGAAACAGAGCTTCTAATTATTAAAAACATCTGTGGGGTGAACCAGTGGGAGGAAGACCTGCCCCCTACTGTGCCTTCCAAATAATAAATCTTCAACAAGTTTGAAGTAATAAAGGCAAGGGATACATTCCAATGCTACAATGAGCACATTCAGGGAGACGGGGCCGAGGGGAGAGGACAAGGGGATGGCTTTCCTATTCCCCATGGTTCTTCACTCCGTAGAATGCATTCCTATTTGGCTTAATTTATTGTTTTTGTTTATTGCTTGAAACCAGAATCCTAGGTACTAGAGTCGATACGGTGCATTTCGAACACTGGGAAGAGAGAGCGGAATGACCCCGCTGCTTTACGTGTGCAGGAAGGGCTTTCCGGCCTTGGGGACGCCTGCCAGAGCTCACTGCCCACACCTGACTCCTTCAAGGATCTGCTGACCCCTCACTCGGCCCCATTCACACAGACGGAAGCCAACTTCAGGGAGTTGCTACAGCTTGTTCGGGGGGCTACCAGATGATGCACTTAAGAGAGACACACACACACACACACACTGGTCCCTAACTCAGGTTACACCCCAGGCTCGGCTTGAGCCCCCAGGCCGTTCAGCCGTCTCATCCCGTCCTCCAGGTCAGGGAGCCCTGTGCCTGGCCGTGTACCGCACACATCTGCGGCGGCGAGATTGACATTACAACAGATTCCTGCGCCCCAGCTTCCTGCAGCGGGACGAGAACCCAGGTCCTCTGGCCTGTGGCAGGTGGTGATCCCAGAGGCTTCCGCCAGAGGGCGTCGGGCCGCCGCGAGCTGCTTCCGGGCGTTGAGGCGGCCGGAAAAACGGGGCGGGGTGGGGCGGGACCCGGAAGCCGACGGCCAATTCCGCCCCTCGCGCCGGAGGAGGAGGAGGAGGAGGAGGCTTGGGCCCGCGGACGTGCAGCCGCCCTTCGCGCCGTCCTTACTCTTCCGGCCGACATCATGCTCCAGTTCCTGGTGAGTGGAGCAGGGCCGGGCTCCTCTTCCCCTCGGGGACCCCTCTGCCCAGCCGAGCCGGCGGCCCGGACTGGATGAGGAGCGGGGAGGCCAGGCGTGGGACGCGTCGTCGGCCCTCGGGGTGTCTTCACCCCCAAATCCCTTTACTAGTTATTTTTTTGCTGCCACCGTGGCCCCTAAAAGCTGAAGGTGTCTGAAAGAGCAGGTGCTTCGATGGCCGAGCGCCGTGGGCCGTGCCCTCAGCTCACCGTGGGGTCCCCGTGTAGAGGCTGGGTGGTCGAGGGTCCCCTTAAGTGGCTTTTTGGGGTCACCCTCGCCTCCAGCCACCCTCTGCCGATTGGCGCTTTGGAGAAAGTGGGGCCAGAGGTAAAGCTTGGGGGAGCCAGTCTTGGCGTGGATGTGCAGTCGTGGGCCCCCGCCCCGACCCCAGGGAGGAGAGTGCCACCGGGAGGAAGCAGTTGTTTCTCCGGGGCTCCTTATTTGCATGAAAAATGAAGTTTCTGGCAACCCTGCTTGTATCCTGAAGGTGGCCCAGCGACGAGTCCGGGGGCGCTTGGCCAGCCGAGTCCAAAGGGAGGGCTTTTAACTGAGCTGATCAGAGGCAGCAGTGAGAGCCGGAGCCCCGAGGGTGGGGTGCTTTTAAGTGCTTTTTCTTTTTTTAAATCTTTCTTTCCTATGGAAAGGCAGATTTCCAGAGAGATAGACCGAGAAAGATCTTCCATCTGCTGGTTCACTCCCCAAATGGCTGCAACAAACCAGGAGCCCGGAGCCTCCTCCTGCGTCTCCCACGCGAGTGCAGGGGCCCAAGGCCTTGGGCCGTCCTTGACTGCTTTCCCAGGCCACAGGCAGGGAGCTGGGTGGGGAGTGGGGTAGCTGGGACACGAACCGGTGCTCATACGGGATGCTGGTGTGTGCGGGCTGAGGATTAGATAGCTGAGCCAACCCACTGGCCCCTGCTGGCACTCTTCACACATGGTCCTTGGTGGCTGAAGCCTGTTCTAAAAGTATATTGGCCCACCAGAGCCAGAGCTCGCTGCCTCCGGGCCGGCCGCCTCCGGGACTGTCCCCTGTCCCCGGGTGCTGACCGGATGTTGGCTTCCCTGCTCAAACTTTGTTGCTGGCAGGTGAGCTGTGCAGCCCTCTCCCCTGCTTGCCTGCTCCCCAGCAAGGTGGCTGTTGTTGAGATGCAGAGCGTGGCTTCTCCCGTTGGCTCCCCCTCTGAGTCAGGCTTCTGGGTTATAACTTGCCCCCAGCTTTTTCACCTTGAGGGGATTGTGAGCAGTGCGGATATTCTCTGCCCCTCAGTGTCTGCCTCTGAAGGTGAGAACCCAGCTCCTACTCTGGTTATCAAAATGATGTCAGATGGCCCGGTGCGATAGCCTAGTGGTGAAAGTCCTCACCGCGCATGTGCTGGGATCTCATTTGGGTGCGGTTCTAATCCTGGTGGTCCCACGTCCCATCCAGCTCCCTGCTTGTGGCCTGGGAGGGCAGTCAAGAACGGCCCAAAACCTTGGGACCCTGTACCCGCATGGGAGACCTGGAGGAGGCTCCTGGCTTCGGATTGGCTCAGCTTTGGCCTTTGCGGCCACTTGGGGAATGGATCATTGAACGGAAGATCTTCCTCTCTGTTTCTCCTCTCTGAATATCTGACTTTCTAATAAAAATAAATAAATAAATAATATCAGAATGAAAGATAAGTTAGTAACTTTACTTAAAAAATGCTTGTGCCCGGCATGGTGACTCAACCGGCTAATCCACCTCCAGTCACGGGCAGCCCATGTAGGTACCTGTTCATGTCCTGGCTGTTCCACGTCTGGTCCAGCTCCCTGCTTGTGGCGTGGGAAAGCAGTGGAGGACTGCAAAGCCTTGGGACTCTGCACCCACGTTGCAGACCCAGAGGAGGTTCCTGGCTCCTGGCTTCAGATCAGCTCAGCTCTGGCCGTTTGGGCAATGAACCAGCGGATGGACAATATTTCCTTGGCCTCACATTCTCTCCATAAATCTGATCTCCGTTTTCAGTAAAATAGAAAGAAATCTTTAAAAATAAAGTAAGAATGACACTTGCTCAGGAATCCACTGTCGACTTCATCTTTTGAAAGGCCGCGGTGCAGCTCAGAACAGGGCCTGGCAGGGTGCTTGGTGTAGGAGGCTGGAGGTGACGGAGCAGCCACAGATAGGCCTGCGTGCTGGCGCCGGGGCCGTTGGGACCGCCCAGATGTTTCCTGCGGTTTCTGTTGAGCGGAGCACTCAGTGACAACCTCTGCCCTTGAAGTACTGCCTAACTCCTCCGGCCACTGTTCGCTTCTCGCCTTAAAGTAGCTGCCTGTCCTCCCTCGGCCCCCTGTCCTCCCTCGGCCCCCTCCTGCCCGTCCTCCCTCGGCCGCCGGTCCTCCCCTCGGCCCCCTGTCCTCCCTCGGCCGCCGCCCGCCCATCCTCCCTCGGCCGCCCGTCCTCCCCTTGGCCCCCTTTTGGCTTCAAGCTGGCTCAGCTCTGGCTATTGTGGCCATTTAGGGAGTAAGCCAGCTCCTTTCTTTTCTCTCTCTCTCTCTCTCTCTCACTCTCTATCTCTTTCTGTTGCCCTGCCTTTTGAATAAATAAATTTTAGTGACTAAAGTTTAGAAGAATCTTTTTAAAGGGTAGTAAGTTATACCTTGTTCAAGCCCAGCAGGGTCTGGGATGGTGCTCTGTCATCAAATGTGTTGAAATCTTTGCTGTTAAACATAGGTGGATCCATTTATGTAGCAAAAAATAGTTATTCATACTAAAGTGGGATGAAAAACTAGGAAGTCCTGTTATTCAAGTAAGATATAATTTTTCTGCAAAATGAGTGATGATGAAACATACTTTGGAAGGAGTTTTGCTTTTCAAAATGGGAATGGACTGTGACGCTTCACTAATTATAAGTTCCTCTAAGTGGAGCTGGGAAACGCCGCTTTTTATTGCTCTGTGCCAGGCTGAACTTCCTTCTGGGATTCCTAGTTCCACCTGCTTTGTTCCTACTCATTTCTTCCTTGCATTTATTCATTCATTCAAGCAGAGTTAGAGGGAGAGAGAGAGATCTTCCACATGCTGGTTCCCTCCGCAAATGAGTGCAGACAGCTGGGGCTGGACTGGGCCAACACCAAGACCATGGAGCTCCGTTTGCATCTCCCGTGTAGTGCAGGGCCCAGGGCGCTGGGCCGTGTCCTGCTTTCCCTGGAAGCTGGGCGTTGCATTAGAAGGCAGAGTTGCCAGGCCTCCAACCACCGTTCACAGGGCATGCTCTGTGTTGCGGGCAGTAGTTTAACTCCCTGTGCCACATCACCGGCCCCTTTCCCGCTCACGAATCTCACTGTCCTTGTCACTCATGTGTCCCTGCGCTTGCAGTGTTGTACCAACATGTTTGTGAGAGGCTGCTGTTTTTTTCCCATATTCCTGAAGTCTCAGCGTTTCTGCAGAGTAGATGTGCCAGGCATGGACTTTGTTGTGGGGAGGGGTCTCACTGCCCTCTGAACTGTCTTGGCAGGGCATGCTGTGGGGGCACTGTGTGCTGGCAGGGGGGACAGCTTCACTCACACAGCTCCTGACGCTGCCAGCTGTTGGCCGAGGGAGTGAGCGTTCCTTAGGCTCTCACAGCATCGGAACCTTCTGTCATCATCTGACTTCTCTGCCTTAGATGTAGATTTTTTTTTTTCCTGTCTGAGTTTATCTATTGAGCATTCTGATTACATTGTGTATACTTTTTCTGCTTTATGTTATTTTCCTCAACATTTCTCTTACAGTGATATTTCTTTATAGTCTGTATTTATTTTACAATATCCCCTTGGTAGATTTGCTAATATTCTGAAACTGCAATTGGATCTAACTTCTTGTAGAAGCACGTCGTTGTTTTGCATTTTGAAATAGCTGATAGTTGCTCAGACGCCCTGGTGCCTGATGAAGCTGTCCGCGTGAAGTCATGTTGGCTGTCCCATATTTGAGACACAAGTGGTAAGACCTAGGGATCCTAGGCTGTTGAAGCAGAAGCATGACATTTGGAGTGAATGTTTTGTAAATCCGGAAGCTCAGATCTCGAGAGCCACAGCTGGGTAGGTGGTAAAGCCCGAATTCTGTTCTCCTTGATATTTTTTTTCAGTCCCATGTCCTTCCTGTTTGGTGTTAGATTCTTCTTCTATTCCACAAATTTAATATTCCTCCTGCATTTGGAGAGCCTCTGCTACCAGGTTTCAACCCGTAAGAATGATGTGATTTTGGGCCCGGCGCGGTGGTGCAAGTGGTTAAGGTCCTCACCTTGCACGCCCGGGATCCCATATGGGCGCCGGTTCTATCCCGGCAGCCCCGCTTCCCTTCCAGCTCCCTGCCTGTGGCCTGGGAAAGCAGTCGAGGACGGCCCAAAGCCTTGGGACCCTGCACCCGCGTGGGAGACCCGGAAGAGGCTCCTGGCTTCAGATCGGCATAGTATCGGCCGTTGCGCTCACTTGGGGAGTGAATCATCGGATGGAAGATCTTCCTCTCTGTATATCCACCTTTCCAATAAAAAAATAATAAAAATAAATCTTTAAAAAAAAAAAGAATGATGTGATTTTTTGCAAGATAAATCTGATTAATCAAATGACCAGAAAGAAGTGCACATCAGCCCGTGCTTCCCCGGCCCATGCTCTGCTGTGAGCAGCTGCCATGCCATGGTCCTGGGTGCGCTTGGGGTGCCAGGTGCCAGGAACTGCACTCCTGGGAGCCTGGGAGTGAGGGCTTGTTAGGGAAGACAAGGGGATGGTGCTGGTGGGGACCTG
Source organism: Ochotona curzoniae (assembly GCF_017591425.1). Taxonomy (NCBI): domain Eukaryota; kingdom Metazoa; phylum Chordata; class Mammalia; order Lagomorpha; family Ochotonidae; genus Ochotona; species Ochotona curzoniae. The sequence goes on along the minus strand of NW_024467095.1, from coordinate 18,714,175 downwards.
GGGAGACCTGGGGCTTCACGTCCAGGTAGATGGAGGCTCCCCTGTTGTCCCCGCATCCTCCCGAGCACTGGGTGTGGTGTGGGTTTGGTGTCACACAGGCCCAGGACTCAGCCTGCAGCGTAACCCTTCCTTTTCTCTTTCAGCTCGGATTCACTCTTGGCAACGTGGTTGGAATGTACCTGGCTCAGAACTATGACGTAAGTGGCCATATCAGTGTCCTCCTTGATGCCATTTAACTGTTTCCTGCTGACTGACCGCTCTCAGGCATCAGTTAAACCTGTAGGTCTGAGGAAAAAGTCCTGAACGTGACAGAAAGGTTTTCCGTTGTTCAAAAAATGTCTCGGAGGCATCTGTCCTCCAAGTCACCACAAGAGGGCAAACTTTCATCAGTTTAGGTGATCTGTGTAGTTAGAGAAACACTAAGTTGGGTTCTCAGAATTTTCTGGGAAGTCATGCAGTGATAGAATTTAAAGATTAAAGGAATCTTCTTTGCAGCCCCTCCTGTCCTTGGTAGACATATTTAGATTTTGGAGATGGAGCTGCATAGTACAGTGCAAATAGTACAAACACAGTTTTGTTTTTTGTTTTACGATTTATTTATTTTTATTAAAAAAGGAAGGTTTACAGAGAGAAGGAGAAACAGAGAAAGATTTTCCATCCGCTGGTTCACTCCCCAAATGGCCATAACAGCTGGAACTGAGCCGACCCGAAGCTCGGAGGTGCTTCTGGGTCTCTCATGCAGGTGGAAGGTCCCAAGGCTTTGGGTTCTCCTCCATTGTTTTCCCAGGACACAAGCAGGAAACAACCAGCACACGAGCCGGTGCCCATACGGGATCCCAGTGTTTTCAAGGGGAAGATTAGCTAGTTGAGCCATTGCATCGAGCCCGAAGGAGAAACTGTATCAGCCTTACTTTATAGAGATGGCACAGCTGCCTAGGGATGGGGAACCTGGAAAACTGTGTTCAAAAGAACTGGCATACGGCAGGTTAACAAGCAGTTGCTTGCAGCACTGGTGTCCCATATTGGAATCTCAGTTCAAGTCCTGGCTGCTCCAGTTCCAGTCTAGCTCCAAGCCAACGTGCCTGGGAAGCAGCAGCAGATGGCCCAAGTGCTGAGGCCCCTGTCGCCTTCAGGGGAGAGCTGGATGGAGTTCCTGATTCCTAATGAAGCCACTTCAGAATAAACCAGGATGAAGTATTTCTGTGCCTCTCTGCCTTGCAAATAAACAGGTGATTTTTTTAATTAAGGCAAGAAGCATAATATTGGGGCCATTGCTTAAACTCATGATGTGTTAAGTCACCATCTGTGATGCCGGTGTCTCGTATCAACTCTGGTTCGTGTTCCAGCTGTTCCTCTTTGCATCCGGCTCCCTGCCGATGCTCCTAGGAAGGCAGTGGAAGATGGCCCAGTGCGTGGGGCTCTGCTCTCATGTGGGAGCTGGCTGACGGAGTTCCCGCCTTCTGGCTTCAGCCTCACCCATCTCCAGCTCTTCTGGCCATTTGGAGAGTAAACTAGGAGACAGATCTTTCTCTCTCCCTTTCTGCGTTTCTCTCAAGTAAAGGGACGAAAGATTTATTTATTTTTATTGAGAGGGCAGATTTATGGAGAGGAAAGACAAAGATTTCCCAATCGCTTAGTTGTTCTCCAAATGGTTACGATGGCTGGAGCTGAGCTGATCCAAAGCAGGAGCCAGGAACTTCTTCCAGGTCTCCCACGTGGGTGCAGGGTCCCAAGGCTTTGGGCCGTCCTCCACTGCTTTCCCAGGCCCCAAGCAGGGAGCTGGAAGGGAAGTGGAGCAGCTGGGACATAAACCGGTGCCCATGTGGGATCTGGTGCTTTGAGGGGGAGGCCAGTTGAACTGCATCAGGCCCTAAACAATTTTTAATGTGACAAAGGGAATTCCCTTTGTCAGCCCTCATGTGAGCTGTGGGCCTTATAGGAAGGAGGTTTGTTAGCTGATACCACGTTTATTGTCTCCGTGTACAACTTGGCACTGGGTTGAGTGGTTGAGAAGTTAGGGTCTGGTTAACAGGGAGTGTAGTTATCTTACGACTTACGGTGTCTGTGTGTGCAGTTACAAGGCTCAGAAGTATTAACGAGCAACTCTTGTCAGAAGAAAAAAACCATATAAAATCCCTTGTCAGTGGAGGTAGGGAAATAGAATAGTATTTATTAGGTAGATACAAGATTAAAATAATCTTTTTTTCTTTTCAAAGATGCCAAACTTGGCTAAAAAGCTTGAAGAAATTAAAAAGGATTTGGATGCCAAGAAGAAACCGCCCAGCTCCTGAGCCTGCCGCCGGCACTGCCTTCCGGACGCGCTGATGCCGTCTGTAGCATCTGCCCACAGCGTTTGTCTTCCTCTCCGACCGCCGTGATCATCTTCTCTGCCGGACCTCGTGTTGCTTCCAGCGCGATGGGGTCCCGAGCCGAGAGCTGCCCTTGCATCTCCAGCGTCCCTGCCTCTCCCCCGCCGCCTCCTTCCAGCTGCCTGGGAGGCCCCGAGGCTGGAGTGACGGTGCTGGACTAGTAAACATGGCCTTTCTCTAGTAGTCTCTCCCTTCTTCTGTGGGATTTCTGCTACCTTTAGTCAAAAGAAAAATTGATAAGTTTTGTATAGCTGATAAGATAGACATAAATAATACTCATTTTACAGGTTAGCATTTATAATGGGTGCTTTTTAAACATTACTAAATTTTGTTGTTTTGAAGTAAATACAATAGAAAAGCCAATTTTTGATGAATTGTCCATTTATTTTATTATATCATCAGGAGGCTTCATCGTGATAATTTAGCCAATAAATTAATGTGCTACTCATTAGCTGAGAAACTCTAAGAACCTTGTCTGGAATACACACAGTGATGGTCTCCGTCTCAAGTTCACGGGCTTTTGGTGTGCACGGTGTCTGTAATCATGTATTTGACCTGACATGTCTCTAAAAGGAATCATGCTTGGGATTACAGTGTATTCGACACTTCAGATAAGTAAGAAGTTGTCTATAAAGCAAATTTGACATCTTCTGATACTAAAACAAAGTATAAGTACATTATAACTTTGCAGTGATCATTCTAACAAAGATGGGGCCCAGATGTACAATTAAGTCAGCCCCCGTGTCGGGTTTGAGCTTCTCTCTACCGTCGCTGCTTCATTTTGAAATCATAAGTTGCCCCTGTGATATGTCAAATATCAAATAATCAGTCTGTATTTTTGCAACTAGAAAAATCTGCGTTTCTGAAAACTTTGCTGGCAGGTCATTATGCACCAACTGGTTTTGTGTAGAGAGCCTCTCCACCTGCGTTTCCTGGCCTGCGGTGCGTCTCCTGCCCAGGCAGACGTTGGCAGCATCTGGCCCTGCACTGCTGACAGTCTGTGCCTGACTCTGACCTTCTAAGGGCGAGCGGTCCGGGTCACTCTGTGAGGAGGAGGGATCCCCAGTGCTTTGTGGGGTCAGCAGACTGCTGAACGGATATACCGCAGCTCCTCAGCCCGCTCCTTCGGTTGGTCTTTTGTTCTTACAGCAACCTTAAACGTTTGTAAACATATCCATACCTACCAGATAAGGCCCTGTGTTGATGCAAGTTTCAGAGCACCTGTTGTGCGGCTCCACTGATAATTTCAAGAATTGGATTCTATTTTTCAGGAGTGATGACACTAACCCTCTATGTGATTATACAAGAAAAGGTTCTGTTTTGCTTTGAAAACATGGCTCTCGTGCATTTAGATCAATTCTATCCCTGTTATGTTCGTGTGGGGGCAGAGTAGGATCACCTTAAGGCTTCCTTCTTAGCAGCGTGATGATAGGCAAGTGGCTTATTCCTTCTGAGACTCTCGGGCTGTTTGTAAAATGTAGATGTAATACCCACCTACCTCAGGCTTTTCATGAGAAACAGTTGAGACAATGTATGTAATGTGTTGCTTTGCGTGTCATCCAATAAATAATAGATGCTCATCCTGCCACGTTGCTTTTGGCCGGAATACTTTTGCATTTCTGCAGTAATATGTGTGAAACATGCAATATTTGTTATGTTCTGTGGTTATTTATTGAGGAAGATTTACAATATCTGCTTTGATCATGCCGCCTGTCACACAATATTTGATATTGAATGACTAAGTTGTTAGCCTAGTGAACTACAGCCTCCAAGGAGGAGGGCTTGGTACCACCGAGGATAGTCAGAAAGCCAGAGGCTTAGAAAACCGCAGTCCCTTGTCACCAGCTATGCTGGCGTCATTCTGTGTTTGCCTCTCCCGAGCGGCTGCTCTGGGGAGGAAGATTGGCCAGGCTTGCGAGTAGGTCTCCGTTGTACCTTCTACCCAAGGCGCCTTTGGACCCGGGGCTTCACAAGCATGATGCTTCACCTGGGTGGGAGCATCATTCCTGCCTGTAGGAGCACCCCCCACGCACTCTGCCTTCTGCTCAGCTCCATAATGTACCCTGCTGTAAGTGAGCGCAGGCCGACTGGGTGTTCTCTGTCAGGAGCCCTCTCCTGGGGGTGTCCTCACGGCCCTGGCGGAGAGCGGGTGTCCTCACGGCCCTGGCGGAGAGCTCAGCGCTCCCAGGCAAGTGAGGCACATGCGGGAGGGACCCCAGGCCACTCATTGGTCATGTCAGGCGGGGGTTTGTCACAGAGGTGCTGGTGCCACTGTAAGCCCCCCGGTTTGCGTGTTCAGGAGTGATTCCCACGCACAGCCCTGGAGCTGTGGGAAGAAATGCTAAGAGACATTGCTGCTTGCCTTCAAGGAAACTGGATTTAAGGAAACTGCCACACCTGACCATAAAAGGAGGACTACCCCAAATACTATTGCACATTGTTCTGCTACGTGAAGATGTCAGGATTGATGATGAAAGCTTAATAAGTACTTTCAACTTAAATTTTTTTTATTTTGTTTTTATTTGAAAGGCAGAATTAGAAAAGGAGAGGTATCTTCTATCTGCTGGTTTACTCCCCAAATGCTGCAATGGCCTGAGGTGGACCTAGTCTGAAGCCCAGAACCTGGAGCCGCCTTCTCTGGGTCGCCCATGTGCGTGCAGGGGCCTAAGGAGTTGGGGCCTCCCCTGCTGCCTTCCTAGGCCACCAGCAGAATTAGACTGAAAGTGGACTTGCCAGGACTGGAAATGGTGTCCATGTGGGTTACTGGTGCTGCAGGTGGAGGCTTAGCATACTGTGCCATGATGCTAGTCCCAAAACTTTGAACTTCTTTTTCTTAATGTCAGACAGGTACTGTGTTGACATTGCAGCAAGATTGGGGGGAGGCAAATGTCACACGGACATGAGTAAACCCAAGCATCATGCTTAGGAACCACAAAAGGATCAGAGCTTTACACTTTTAAAAAGTTCTTAAGCTGTAACCCTCCCAAGCCCAGAAGTTTTTTTTTTAAGACTTTTTGCTTAAAATTACCAGTGAAATCGTTTTATAAATGGAGGTTGGTAATTGACATTTTTTAAGATTTTCATTCTAATTTGTTATTTTATGGAATTAAACAGTTACTATGAGTAATTTCTGATCCATTCCCCCCCCATTTTTGTGTGACCATATACAGAAATATTTGTGTAGCTCTCAGTTGTACACACTGGTTCCTATGTTAACATGTAATATTTTTGTTTCCACCAAGTAGTTCATTCCCTGGATACTATGTACTATGCTGCTGTTTGTTTTTCTCCTGAGATCATCCTGGTTTTTAATGCTTTTTCTGAAGTTATTCCTCCTTAAGGTACACCATATATTTTACTGGAGCAAATGAGCCATTTCTTCAACGTCTAGTCTTGGTTTTGCCCGTAGCATTTCCATTCCCTAGGCACATGAATGTGTCCCTTTTTCTCTGCTGTTAGGGCTTTGCCCTTGGAAAGGAACAGGGTGGGGAAGGGAAAATATTTTGAGACTTTGATCTTAAATAGGGAGTTTGTAACACTTCGGCTTTCACACATTCAGTGTATTCTTTTCCTAAACGTGGTTGCAATATATTCAGTCAACTACTAAAGACTTAATGTGTGGCATGTTTGGGAAGGAAAAAGGGTGAAATTTTGTGAGAAGTGCCCAGGGTGGGGCATGGCCAAACCCGAGTCCTGGGCTGCCGCGGGGATGCAGTGCAGCTGGCCATGCCGGGGACAAGGGAGCTGCCGTCGAAGCAGCGCTGGCAGCTGGCCGTGCTCCTTCAGTGGGCACACGCGAGCTGGCTGTCTGTGTCCCCAGGTGCTCTCGGTGCTCCACGGGCTGTGATGACTCGAGCATCTTGCGAAGTTGAGAGTGAGTCTAGTGTTATGTGACACCTCCGAAATGATGTGGTCCCCAGACACGAAGCCAAATTTAGTGTTCTGATGGTACCCATGGAGAACACAAGGGTTCTAGCACCCTTGTGACGGTGAAATCTGCAGATGCTCAATCCCTTATATGAAAGGGCATACTTGCATGTAACCAATACACATGTTCCCTTGTACCTTAGGCCATTTCTAGGTTGCCTGTAATTCCTACTGTAGTGTAAATGCCGGTCAAGAAGAAAGGTTTGACCATGTTCAACACTGGCTCCTCCCACATACACCCCATATATTTTTGATCCACATTTGGTGGAGCCTGCAGAGAGGGCAGCTTCTCCTTCACACTTCACTTGGGGTTCAGCTGAAGAGCCAGCAATCTAGTACTGAAAGAAAACCAGATTCTCTCTAACGTGTAAACACTAATTAGAGTATTTACCATGTACTCTATGGGTGACTTAAAGGCAATTTTAACTAAGCACATTTGATTCATGCTGACTTGAGACTAAGATATGAGCACAGTAGTAGTTAGTGTTCGGGCTGTCAGCTTCATTCTCTGTAAAAGGAGCTGGCTCGTCTGAGGTGCTCAGGTACTGCTTTTGCATCCATACAGTACGATATGACAAGATGAGAATTCCCATTGTCTGCTGGCAAGACACAAAGCTACTAAGCAGGGTAAGACTACTTATAGAGTGGCAGCACGTGACTTGGAGCCATGAATCATGTCTGCTATTTCTTGTCACTGGACTGCTCAGTCTTGTTTGCCTGCATGTCTGACTTTTGGGAAAAAACAGAGCTGTTCTGAGAGCAGTCTGGAGCCTGGGCTGGAAGCAGTAGGCTTTCCACGCTGCTGTCTGCACGCGTGGAGGGAGCTGCTTTGCCTTTAGGCTCTAAGCTGAACGGTGGCCAGGACCCCGGCTCCACCTAACACAGAGTCAGCTTCTCACTGCTTACATCTCATAACCTTCCTATCGTAAATGACCAAGTACGTAAACGGACAGCTGCAGTCTTCTTGGTTAAACCCAGTCACATTCTATGGCTAAAGAGTGAATGTTCACTAGAAAGAAATTTTAGGACCTGGTGTGGTAGTCTAGCAGCTAAAGTCCTGGACTTGTATGCAGGCATCCATATGGGCTTACTCTGGTTCTAATCCTGACGGCCCTGCTTCCCATCCAGCTCCCTGCTTGTGGCCTGGGAAAGCAGCCTTGGGACCCTGTACCCGCGTAGGAGACCTGGAGGAGGCTCTGGGCTCCTGGCTACAGATTGGCACAGCTCTGGCTGTTGCGGCTGCTTGGGGAGTGAATCAATGGATGGAGGATCTTCCTCTCTGTTTCTCTTCCTCTGTATATCTGACTTTCCAATAAAAATAAGCAAATCTTTAAAAGATATTTTTACAAGGCACTTATTAAACTCAGGGAGTGATTTTATAGATAAATTGTGGGAAAATTTTATTTGGCTATCAATAGTAACATAACCAAAACAATGCAGTAAGCCCCCGAGGGATTGTTTGTCCTGTAAGATGCATCAGCAACCAGCTGGTGGTAGAAATCAGCAAAGCATGATGCCAACCAACAGGAGGGATTGAGAACTATCCAGGCGTCTCCTGGAGGAAATGGCGTGGTCTTCAAGAGGAAGGGGCAGGCCTTGACTCCTGGGATGATCTTCCTCGTGGGAAACGTTGAACAGTTACAGCTTACTATGCAGTAGAAAGCTTCACTCTCCTCCGAGGGTCCATTGACACGTAGGAAGTGACCACTGGGTTTAGATCTTTGCATAATGCCTAGGGTTGTGACTCATCAAGGATAAAGCACCCATTGAGCCTAGACACAAACCAATCTGCCGTGCACAGTAGAGCCATGGTTTTAATCATGGCTGCACACTCACAAACAAGGCAGGGACGTTTGCCCTCCGCACGCTGGCGTTGGGGTTGGCGATGACAGGAAAGCTCCTCTCAACGTGTCGTCTTTGTCCACCTCCTATTCATTTGATAAAGGGAATGCCCCTGACCTCTTTGTGGAGGGGAATGTTCTTTATTTACAGGAATTTGGTGTCCTGCTCAAGGGGAGCCATCGGAGAGGGATGTTACTAAGGGAATCACATTAATGATAAGGGGATTGATTTTCAAGAAAGCGATCTACTAGAAATGGTCTTCCTGGGAGGAACTTAGGATACAAATCTTGGAGACCCCTCACGTGCTGGGCGAGCTTTCCCCGCCGCAAAAAAGAGACGCCATTGGTCTCCCTCTCTGGGTGAGATGCCTTGGCTAGCTCTTTAACTCCTAAGAGGGTGCTGAGAACATCAAAGAGGGGAGCTGGTCAGTTTGTGAGGCCTACTCAGCCTCTGATGGGCAGCGGGGACAGGCTTCCTTGTTTTCAGAACTGATTTAGAAAGACTGAAGGAAGTCAGAAGAGTTTCTGTTTTCTACGGAGCTAGGGAAGACAGGAAGCGAAGACACCAGTGCCAAGCCTGTGTGTGCTTGCTGAGGGCCACCTGTACTCCGCCCGAGATGGCAGATGATGGCGCCTACTGTTGCTGGAGAGTTCCCTCAGTGTGGGGTTCCTGGAGGTTTTCTTCCCAGTGCAGCTCCATGGATCTGGCCCTTTTGTCCACTTGCGTTAGGCCTGATCAGTGATATTACCGACCTTAGCCCAGGCTGGAAAAGTGTCCAGTTGGAAGAGGCTAACTCCCCAAGTGTTGATGGCCACCATCACTATCACCAGGCCAATGACGTTGACTCCCAGGCCAGCTTTCACCTGCAAGACACAAATTGGCACACCGTGGTCACCAGCCAAGCAGCAGCACAGGACCCTGGGCTCTCCCTGCCTGGAGCACCAGCCTGAGCTGTGCTCCACCTCCTAGGCCCTCATCCGTTCCAGTTGCTGTCTAGTGTGCGCTTCTGACTCATGTTTTCTGGGTGGCACAGGACTGGAAGTACTGGAAAGGTAAGGAGAGAGCGATTAGAATCGTTGCCACTTCTTGAATGCAATACTCTGTAAGCTCAGACAGTACCGGATCTGGGGGATGTTGGGTTATTTTGACAGCTAAATAATTGGGAAATGTGCTAAAATTAAACAGATCTCTTCAAAGCAGGGACTTCTCTTAGATCCCAATACACACGGGAGCTTATAAGAGGGGTTCTATTGTATGAAGCTTTTGCCATTGTTATCATTTTCTTGGCTCCCCCCCACCCCGGGTACAGCTCATGGAAGCAGCTCACTTTGAGCTCACCTGGGGGAACAGATCAGCCGCTGTGTGCACACTGTCCACTGGCAGGTGGCACAGGCTTGCTAAGTGAGGTAGAGAATCACATCTCAACTCAAACACCTTTCAGTTTTGCTGTGGCATGGACCCAAACTGAAGTGGGGGTGAGGGACGGTGAGAGGGCAGAGCCGGGGCCAGATGGAAAAGTGTGTACAATCAGAGCCGCTGACATCCTTCCAGGAAGTGATCATGCATGTAGCACATAGCCCAGACAAGCTCACTCGCTGGCACGAAGATGGGAAACTTGCAAGAGAAAATGGATGCTGGGAAATTCTCCCAGGCTCGTGAGTACACCTGTGCCTATGTTCCTGCCATGCGGCAGGTGGGAGGGCTGGGTTCCGGGGGAGCTGAAGTGACATCCTTTAGAGCAGAAAGGACTTCAAACAGTCTGGTTGAACCTCCTCACACATCAGTTGAGGAAACAGAATGTGTTCAGTTGGTGCCCACAGTGGCACTAGAACCAGAGGTAGCTCATTATTATCCAATGACTTTGGAAACGACTATCTCTAATTGTTTAGATTCCAGTATAAAGGTAATAAGGTGAACGGTGAGGCCTTACGACCGGGGCCACGCTCAGGGTGAGCAGACTGAGGGTTAGGCTGTAAGTCAAGGGGAGTGAGGGCTGACGGCCGTCTATCCTGAAGGAGCGTTAATGACGTAGGTGAGCAGGTTGAATGGTGGGAAGGAGATGCTGTCCTCCGAGATAGTCAGGCTGCTTAGAACAGGTGTGATCTCGCTCGTGAAACTCTGCATGGGCCTGAATCGGCCATACTAAGATGGGCCTCCATAATGTCTATCTGCTAACCTCCTCTTCCCAACCTCCACTAATCCTGCACCTTAAGAAGCCAGACAGGCTTTAGGCAGGGGAAGGAGAGGCGGGGTTGGCTAGACGCGCTACTCAAGTCAACCTCGAGAAGCCCACTCCCAACCATCTTTTCTGAGTCCTGCTAAGAATGAAGAAGCAGATTGCGATGGTTTCATTTGCCACTGTTGCTTCAGGGGAAGGATGAGCACAAGCATTCAGTAGACACAAGATACTTCCCTCCCAAGGTTCATGCGATTTCTTCTACTTTTGTGATAAATAAGACAATAGCTGCTGGAGTGAACATCCCTACAATCCAAGCAAGAAACAAACACCTTTGCAGCTCATGCCTTCTGGAGCAGGACCTCATTCTGGTGTGTTCCCAACCTCTCTTTCTGTATCCCCACCTTATTCTTCTTGAGGGTTGGAGAGAACATACTGCTGCTTTTCTTTAGGGACCAAGCAAAAACCCTTTGATAGGCACCAGCATTTGTAACAACACGAGACATTGTTGATAGATCAGGTATACAGCTCCAGGAGGTGGCTGGGCAGCCGTTCTTCCCTGCCCAGGCAGGCAGGCAGGCAGAGGCAGCCGCCACTCACCATGTCCTTGATCTGGCAGTGCCCGTAGCTGTAGACAATGGCATTGGGAGGATTGCCCACAGGCAGCATCACTGCGAAGGAGATGCACATGGTGACCGGGATTAGGGTGTAGAGAGGGTTCATGTGCAGCGTTTCCGACTAGGAGAGAGAATTCACACCAACGTTAACATGGACCGTGGCCTTGCAGTTCCCACGCTAACCCTATGCGTGTGCTATAAGCGATGGCTTGGTACTGACTCAGCTGGACAGCATGTGCTAGGTGTCATGAGGCCTCTGCCCTTGGAGCGTCCAGTGCCTTAGGCAGTGCAGGGGCTGGCGCTGCTTACCCGCCCTCACCCTGTCCACTCAAAGCTTTGGGATGCTGCTTAGGTATGATGTTGGGTTTTGGGTACTTTTTTTTTTTTTGTAAGATTTATTTATTTTGACTTGAAAGAGTCACGGGGAGGGAGAGACAGAGCACGACAGCCAGAGCTGAGCCCGTCTGAAGCCAGAAGCCGGCACCCTCTTCCAGATCTCCTACAAGGGTGCAGGGTCCCAATGGCTTGGACCGTCCTCCGCTGCTTTCCACGAGCAGGGAGCTGGATCAGAAGTGGAGCAGCTGTGACACGAACCAGTGTCCATACACCATGCCAATGCCGCAGGTGGGGGATTAACCTGTCACAGTACCGTGCTGGCCCCTCTGGGTGCTATTTAAGCCTTTTTTTTTTTTTCTTAAGCTGAGGAATCCTTCAGCATCTCAAGAACAAGCTGCTCTGATGGAGCTAGGGATCTCTGACCTCGAGGGTACAGCACCAAGGCTCTGTTTTCTCATCCCAGCCCCAGGGAAGATAATTGCCTTAAGTGGGATTTGAACTCATGGCCTATGCTCAGTGTTGCCAAGTTGTAACAAATTGTACTGCCACGCTCACACAAACAAGATGGCGGCAGGGTAGACGTTGGAGACATGTGAGCCATGAATGAAGAGGTTAGGCGGAGGTGGTGGTGGGGAGGCATCTGTATTTCCTAGGTTTCTCGTTGTAGACTGGGACAAATGCAGCCTTGGGACAGGTGCCTTGCCTTTGGGTCTGCTTGGCCAGGCCAACATCTGGTGGTTGTTGCCCTCCCCTATTCCATTCCTAGCATGGGTCTGAGGCCTTGGGACGGGGCTGACCTTGCTCCCAGTCCTCAGAAACTCCTGGAGTAATGAAATGCACTCTGAGCAGTGGTGCCGTGAGAACTGTGGTTCTAGTCTCAGCGATGTGGCTACCTCTTCGCCCTCCCACCCCCGTGAGGTCTGATCTCAGGAGAGAAAGATCTTGATGTATGCGCGGACCCGGAATCTGAGCATTTTAAAGACATGTTGTCTATACTTTTGTTTCTGCTCAGGGCTGTCCCTGAGCTAGTTCTGAAAAAAAAAAAAGAGTGTTCTAGAACTCCTGCTATGACTCGCTCACATGTCTTTTTATTTATCTGTGGCTATTGGGAAATTCAGTGGCTGGAGGAGAAGCCAAGGCATGGAGGGCAGGCCGGCCACTGCAGGCCCCTGGGAAACCTGTGCGGACCCCTAGGCGTTGCTGCGCTACTCACCAGGCTGCACAGGATGGGTAGGAAGATGGTGATGGTGGCTGGATTGCTCACAAATTCTGTGACAATGGACACCAGGATACAGGCCAGCAGCGTGACAGCCCATGGTGGGAGGCTGCTCAAGGCCAACATCTGGTGCCCAATCCATGTGGAGAGACCGGAACTCTGCAGGAAGAGGAGGTGTGGCTGAGACGGAGGGCGGAGAAACAGAGCAACTAGAATGCCCAGAAGGCCAGGGATGCCAACTGGAAGGGGTGACTGGGAGGAGGGAAGGTTTTTGTTCCTGGTTGGATTGTTTGTGTAGTCTGGAAGATTTTTTCTGATTGCTGCACCATGTTCAGATTTGGGGTTTCCTGGTCACTGAGTCATCGTGGGGCATGGAGACCCCCTGCCCCCGACAGCCATGAGCGCCAGTAGAGCTTTGATGTGTGGGCAGGGGTTGGCGATCTTTACTCCTCAACTTCAATCTCATTGTCTCTCCTTACTCTGTGTGAACTCAACAATGCACTTCACACAGTGGAATCTTGTGATCTGATTTGCAATTCTTTTTCTCTTCATCACCCAAGAAAAGGAAAAAAAAATGATCAACATGTTTGAAAAACCGTGGTCTTCCGTAATTTTTTCTTGGGGATAAATGGGCAGGGCTGAACACTGGAAGCTTTCTAGAGGTAATAAAGGAGAGAGGATTAAATGTCCATAGTGTGGAAGGCTAGTGTGGAAGGCGCTGTCTTACTGGCATGTAGCATTGTCATTCTGTTAACAACCTATTTTAGTTTCAAATCTCTGCTAGAGCACTTTGAAGATTCAACTTAAGAAGGTATATGCGGGACCAGGACAATGGCTCTACTGTCGAATCTTCCACTTTAAGCGCTGGCCTCCCAACACCGCTGGTTCTGGTCCCGGCTGCTCCCCTTCTGATCCAGCTCCCTGCTTATAGCCTGGGAGAACAGTGGAGGATGGCCCAAGGGTTTGAGACCCCTCACCAGTGTGGGAAACCTGTAGGAGGCTCCTGGCTCCTGGCCTTGGAGTGCCTTGGCTCTGGCAGTTGTGGCCATTTGGGGAGTGAAGCATTGAAAAAAAAAATAAATCTTAAAAAAAAAAAGAAAAAGAAAAAGAAAAAAGAAGGCCTGTTGGCCATGCTGAACCTTCTCCACAGAGAACATTTACATATGCACTCAAACACATGAATATTCCCATTTGGAATAACACATTTGGGTGAAAGATGTTCCTCTGCCAATGGAGCCCGTCCCTGACAAGTGAGTGACACTGTTGAATTCTTGTGTTTAAAAAAAAAAAACAAACCAAAAAAACAGGTTGCCAAATGAGTTCTCCCTGCATCCCTTTCTTCCTTCCCCCTTCTGACTTCCCATGATATCCCAGAGATGACAAATGAAGAAAAGGAGAGAAGGGGCAGAAGGCGAGGCATCCTAGACCCCGACGCCGTCAATCCCGCTCTTCACATTTTGCTGTTAACGTGAGCCCTCACCACACTGTCAGCAGGCTACTTTTTCTCTACTTTTCCAAGTCCATCAAAAACGCATTTGATCTCTGTGCTACTCTGGCCACCTCTTGGGAAGCCGGTAGACGGCTGGCGACCAAAGCCATTCTTTCTGTTGTAACCATTTCACCTTGGAGAATGTTTCTTCCTTTTTCTTTTTTTCCTTTCAACGGACTGTGAGTTACCCAGTATGTGGAAACAGCAGCAATTAACGGTTGGTACCGAGCCTGAAGGCCTATAGGAACTCTGTAATTGTTCCTTCTTTCAACAACCCAGCTCACTGGACGGATGGGGGAGGAAAAGCCATCAGCAGAGTGGAAACGAGGAATTTTCTAAAAGAGCCGATTTTCTCTACCATGGAATCTATATTATACTTGTAAATAAAGTGGAATAATGCAATGGTAATGATTTTTCCCGCAGAATCACTTTATACTGTTATTTGAAATAAACTACTAAATTCGACTACAGGATTATGAAAAAAAAAAAAAACCCGCAATGTAGGGAGGTCTTAATTTTTTAAGAAACATTTTGAGGATAAGGAGTCACTAGTTCTATGAAAAACAAAAGAGTTCAGGAATTTTGGTAGCATACAAAGATCTAGCAATTTTTTGTTACTTTAATAACTTCTGTCAAGGGAAGGGTGTTCATACAGAAGATCCAGGTTAGAGAAAAACAACCACGAGTCTTGTTCCCTGTACAGGGCGTGGCCTGCACCAGATGAACCGCAGCCAGCAGGACACTCGGGGCCTCTCATTTTGGCTAGGTGATGGGAGCCAGGATCCTCCAGGCTTCCCGGGATAGAAGCTGAGCCCTTGTCTTGATTATGCACACTGTATTTGGTCCAGTGAGGAAAGACAATCAACAATGAACCCTGTTTGGAATGGGTTCATGAATAAGGTGCAGGGAGAGACCATCTGAACCCTGACCTGTTGCATCATTTCCTGACAGTTTAGGAAGTTCAGTTATTTCCCTTCCATCTCATCCCACATGCTCCCAAGCAGAAAATCAACAAGCATTTTAATCAACTTCAGCCAAGATTCTTAATGCATGAATTTGGACGATTCATCTGGAATGGCTATGGCCCTAACAGCCCTGTCTCCATCGCTCGTGCCAGAAGGATGAGGGCTGCAGAACCTGCAGTAAGCCTGCTACCTGAGGCCTGCAGTGATGTGCAAGTGCCCACGTGGTCCTGTGGCCCAGCTGATCCACAGCTGCCCAGCAGTGCTCAGAAGCAGTGGGTGAGAAGGCACATCTGTTCTATGCCTGTTCCAGGAACTTGGTGACCACTGCTTCGGCCTTGGTTCCTTCACCCTTCCCTCCCAGGGCTGTAAGGACTCTTTAGGTAGGGCTAGAGCAGTGCCGTATCAAGCTAAACTTCTGCCTGCAGTGCCAGCATCCCATATGCACACTGGTTCAAATCCCAGCTGCTCCATTTCTGGTCCAACTTCCTGCTAGTGGCCTGGGACAGCAGAGAAGGATGGCCTAAAGCCTTGGGCCCCTGCACCCAATGTGGGAGACCCAGGAGAAGCTCCTGGCTCCCAGCATCAGATCAGATCAGCTCTGGCAGATGGAACATCTTTCTGTGTGTGTAACTCTTTCAAGTAAAATAAATACATGTTTAAAAAAAAATAAGGGAATTGCTGAGACAGTATTTGGCTCATGAGAAGAGAACCCAAAGCTTACCTTGCTACCTGAAGCTAGGGCGTAGCCACCCCCCACCAGGATGACAATCTCCCAGGGCATGGTCTTCTGGAAGTCTCTCCACGTGATGATGGACTCTGTCTTCGTGGAGGGCGGCTCTCTGTCCTCCCCTGAAGACCAAGAGGAGAGAAAGAGCCAAATAAACGCTGATGGGCATGGCCGGTGGACATGGAACCTGCTTAGGCGTGATTCCTCTTTGGGGTGTGTGTGGGGGGAGGGGGGGGAATCTGCAGGGTCTAGGGCAGCCTCCCTTGGAAAATTCTGATGTGGGCGCTGTTTGATTCGAGCCCACCCCAACTTCTTCCCTTAAACCTTCTCTCACCTTCCTTCTTTTTCCCAAAGCAGGGCTTCTTCGCTGGAATGAGGAAGAGGAGGAAGCCCAGAAAGACAGAGACCGTGGCATCCGTGCGGTAGCCTTTCCTAGCAAAGACACAAGCGTGGCTGCAGGGACACGGAGTGTGCAGGGCTGGCCCAGGGGCACAGCCACCTGACGGCTGTGGTCTGTTTTCAGTTGGCACCTTCTATGCCACCTCCTGGAACTAAAGTCCTGAGGTGGGTGGCAGTCCCCAGAGCTTATGTAATGAGGCCAAGAGCATGTGGCTGGGTGGTGATCTCGCCTCACAGCCCTAGACTGGGACTCCAAGGACATGACTCGGCTTCATGGCTTTCCCTAAAGAGGGCTTCTTCTGTTTGTCAGGGAACAAAATGCCGCCTGCCTGCGTGTCTGCCCCTGAGTCTCCGAAGGGACAGCAGTGCCCGTGGCCAGGACAATGTGCACGAGGAAGGCGATCTTAGGAATAAGAACACTCACTTTTCAAACAAAGAATCCCAGCCGGGGACAAAGCCTGGCTCCCGCGTGAACCACAGCACGGTCATCAGGATGAAGAAAAATCCAGTCACCATTTCAGGGTAGCTACAAGACGAAACAGAAAGACTCCAGGAACTGGGACATTTTTTTGGATTTTTTCCCTTCTGCTTCTGGAAGCCCCTGTATTCAGAATCCCAATAAAACACAGTCGATCCCCTGCTTAACCACGGGTGGTCCAGAAGAGTGAGTGACACCAGCAAACACCCTATTAACCCTGCTACTGGGGGAACCCGGGGTGGGGAAGGGAATGAGAATAGAATGGCGTGCATTTACAAGATTGATTTAAAAGATAGTCCCCAAGGTGAGGGTGGTAGAATGGGCACCTTGGAGATCCTGGTGGGAGGACTGAACCTTACTGAAAATATGCATAATTTTGCTCAAACAAGTATAAAAAAGTGCATCATGATGGGGTCAGCATTGCGCACTGCAGGTCAAGCTGCCCGTGACGTCCACAGTGTTGAGTCCTGGCTGCTCCGCTTCCAATCCAGCTGCCCGCTATTGCCCCGGGAAAGCTGCAGCAGGCCGTCCAAGTGTTGGTGCCTCTGCTACTGACATAGGAAATGCTGATGGAGTGCCAAGCTCCTGGATCCAGTCTGACCCAGACCTGGCTATGCAGCCCTTTGGAGAGTGAACCAGTCAATGGAAGATCTCTCTCTCTCTTAATTCTGACTTTCAAATAAATCTTTAAAAAAAGGAAATATGCCCTATGGTGTACACCAGTTAACAGCTAACATCAGTATGCTAAGGATAAAAGACTATTTATTTTCTATGTTGCCAAATGTCCTGCATTTTAAAGCTTAAAAAAGTGCAGTTTATACCTATAATGCCCTGCCCGGTCAAAGCTGGACACACTGGTGGATCCGCGCAAGGGGAAAGCCAGCACCGAGTGAGACGCTGGTTCACTGGGGACAAGCTGACACCGACGGCGCGGGGCTGCTCAGAGAAGTCACGGCCCTCTGTGTGGGCTTTCCCCAGCCTTATGCTCTGGCTACAGCACCCCACTGCCAGCTCCCCGGAGGCGACCCCAGCAGGGGCAGCCCTGAGTGCCGAGTGCGCGTGTGGAGTGATGGCCTGGGGGTGGAGGGGCTCAGAGGACGCCTGCTCTGTTGTTCCGCTGTCCTCTCTGGCTGTCCCCTCTACGGCACACACCCCACGGTGCTGGGAACATAGCCAAGGCGAAGGGCGGCCTCTGTGGTGTGGGCCAGCTGGACCCCGCATCCAATTGCCTCTTCCCTGGGGGTTGGCTAATGGTCTACTGACGGGGTGTGTGTGTGTGTGTGTGTGTGTGTGTGTGTGTGATTATTTCTTTTTTGGTACCTGATGTCTCCCAGCTTTTCATATTCCTCTTGGATCCTCTTCTCCGACAGCTCTTCCCTTTTGGTCTTCTTCTTCTTGCTCAGAGAGCAGGTCTCTTTGAAGCTGAGAAGGGAGCATGAGCAAAAGAACAGATGAAACCCGCGTCTGAGGCCGGGCGAGCACATGCGGAATCACTTATCCACTCCCTTAGCCCAGTCTCTTTCCCTTCACGCACATGCTCCACCATCCTTCCCCGCTCCCCATTTACACAGCGTGTGTGTGTGTGTGTGTGTGTGAGAGAGAGAGAGAGAGAGAGAAAGAGAGAGAGAGAGAGAGAGAGAGAGAGAGAGAGAGAACCCAACCTCCCAGCAGTTTTCTGCCCTCATCTTTTGGGTATATCCATTTGGCTCTATTCCTGACCTATCAGTATAGGGATATGACTAATGGACTTGAGTCTTTTTAAATTTAATTGAAGGGTAAAGTGCCAGAGAGAGAGAGAGAGAGAGAGATCTTCCATCCACTGCTTCATTCTCCCAAAGGCCTTAACAGCTACTGCTGGGCCAGGCCAAAGCCAAGAGCCCAGAACTACCTCTGGATTTTCCATGTGGCTGCTAGAGGCTTGAGTACTTAAGGCACCATCTGCTGTCATCCTGGGAGCACTAGCAGGCAGCTGGATCAGAAGCAGACAGGTCTCAAACTGGCATTTGCATAATGGGATGCAGGCATCCTCAGCAGTGGCTTAACCCACTGCACCACAACACCTGCCGCCTGCAAGCGCTGTTTCTATTTACTGGTCTTGTACATAGTAGCAGCATCAATGTTCTGGGTACCGTGTCTGGGTGTGTTTGCCATCACAGATGGGTGTGTATTTGTTTAAAGACAAGGCTTATCAGAGGGGAAAATGGGTGTTGGGTAATAACAGTAATGCCGGGCGTGTAGAAGTAGGCAGCCAACATTGGTTTGAGGCTCGTTTCTGAGTAAATACCACGTCACACAACATGTCTTCGCTAGTGGGATAAGGAATCGCGTGGATGACTAGCAAAGCTGCCTATGTAACTTCCTCTTCAGTGTTGGAAATTGTTCAGATTTCAGAGCAGGTGGTCATGATGAGAAGGTTTGCTAAACAGATTAATATTAGCACTAATACCGGAAAGGACAAGCCGGCGTGCTGTCTTGAAGGGTCTCAGCATATTCCATAAAGACTGCTAGCACAGATCAGTCCTGCTTGGAGTCAGACTTAGAGTCGCTGCACCTTGAGTGCTTGGAGAGACACGAAATGCTTTCCAGTTCAGAGTTTTCAAGAGTTGGCGAGCTCTTCTACCAGGGTAGTTGAAATTAAGAGCATTTCAGGGGACCTCAACCTGTGATGCCAGCAGGTCCTGGCTGCTCTGCTTCTGATCCGGCTCCCTGCTCATGTGCTTGGGAAAGCAGCGGAAGATGGCACAAGTACATGTATCCTTGCCATTCATGTGGCAGATCTGGATGGAAATTCTAGGCTCCTGACTCTAGCCTGGTCCAGCCCCAGCTGTTGTAGCCATTTGGGGAATGGAAGACCTCTCTCTCTCTCTTTCTCTCTCTGCCTCTCAGATAGTAAAAGAAATAAAATTTAAAGGGACATTTTGCTGTGGAATTGAGAGTAAAGTGCAGGGGTCAGGAATGTTGAGTGTCCAGAAAGGCACTGCCAGACTTTGGCTGCGTTCCTCTGCGCTCTCCCTGGGGCATGCCCTGCCCCCACCCTCCTGCAACACCCCCTCCCCGCCAGGGCCCATGTGTGGCCTTCAGGTTCCCGGGAGAGCCTCTGGGGCTTGGCCGGCAGGGCCTCGGCACTCACTTGCAGCCCAGGAACAGCCAGTGCATCCAGAACCAGCTGACCACCAACATGATGAGGGCTATGGGGAAGCTGAAGAGGAACCAGGTGCCGAAGTTCACCACGTCCGCGCTGGGGTACTGGCTGCGGGGAGAAGCCGAAGCTGGTGGTCAGCAAGGGGAGGACTTCCACTTTGCAGCAAGAAGCTGAACGTCCCCTTTGCAAAGGACGTACTTCCGGCCTAAGGAGAGGGAGGATGCCTCCCAGCTCAACTCCTTCTTGACCCTCTCCTTGTCTCCTTTGTTCTCTTGCTTCATCGTCATCCTATCTCCCTCCTCCCTGTTCCCTCACCTCCCTCCTACTCCTCAGCTCACTGGAATCTCACTGTCACTTGAACCCAATTCCTCCAGCCCAGGCTATGGGTAACCTCCAGGTCACCCAGTCTACCGGGGTCGTGTGCAACCTTCATTTGCGTCATCCCATACGGCTCTGTCCTGAAACTCTCTCCTCCCTCGGGGGGCATGCCATCTGATGGTCTCTCTGCTGTCTGGTACGGTCCCCTCCTCACTTTACAGTCTGCCTTCTGTGTGTGTGCTTCGTCTGTGACCCCCTACTCTGCACTGTTCACTTCTCCACCCTTCCCCTGGCTCCAGGATGACTCTGCAGGGCAGGTGCATCTGATACCCCATGCTTTTGATAAGTTACGTGCAATTCAGGCTGTCTTCAATGGTATGTTCAGCTTCCATGCCGACTTATCCTCATCCCTCATCTTTTCCCTCTGTTGCTCCAGGCTGCTGAAGCCAGGAGCCAGGTGTGGGGGATGTCGTGGAGGTGGGGCTAAGCCTTGGCCTTCCCCTCCGCTAGGCGCTTTCTAGTCCTCCTCGGACCTCTGTAGTTCTTTCCTTCCCCGCCTCTGAGGCTGCCAAGCTTGTCTCCTGGGCGACGGCAGCGCTGTCCCAGGTTATCCTCTCGCTGCCCACTTTCTGCTTTCTAATGCGCGTCCCATTTCTTCATCCAGAGTGAGTTTTCAAAAACTATGAATGTGATCAATCCACTGCCTGCTTAGAATCGTTAGAAGTTTCTCACAGCCTTTTGGATGAAGTCCAGCCTCCGTTGTGGGCCCTGCCAAGCTCTGTGTGACCTGCCCATCCCCTGCCTGGGCCTTCTTTCACTCGCCCTGTTTCTCATTCATGTGCTCACTCACTCACTTCACAACTTCCCTGTCCTCAGCTGGAAATGCTCCTGTCATCTGGTTTACTCAGACTCTGTCATCTGGTTTACCCCAAACCCCTCATCCAGTTTCTACTCCATCGCTGCCTCTCTGGGGAGATGCTTCTTTTCTCTGGCCAAGGTGAGTTTGCTCAGTGGAACCTGCCAGCAGTGGAACCTGCCAGCAGTGGAAGCCTGCTTTTCTCTGGTCACACTGAAGTGTCAATGACCTCATTCTTTTCTTCGAGGGGACAAAAGCTGTCCTGGCCTTGTTTGTTGCTAGAGCCCTAAGCACCTAGGTCCCTGCCTGACCCACGCGGAGTGGATGACTTACTTGTTGAAATGCTCCAGGAAGATGAGGCTGGTGGAGGTGCCGATGATGGTGGTCAGGCCTCCGATGGTCGCCGCGTAGGATATGCTCAGAGAAAGGCACTTGCACACCATTTGGTCATGCTGGGACCTGTACTTCCTGCTCAGTTCCTGGGTCCTGGCATTGGGGGCCCGGGCTGGGGGCTTTCCCTACCAAAGGAACAGGGGTCAGAATCTTGAACCCAGCGCGGGCACACACAGCAGGAGTGGCGGGGTGGAGGGGTCCCGGGTATGGTGGGAAGGTACTGAGCTCGGCGATCACAGAGACAGGGGCCACACTCCGGCATTGAACCCACTTGGTTATGCCGCCAGGCTGCAGCCTCCTCTGTGACTGGAGGCACCTTGAGTTTTCCTCTGCCTCACTGCTGGGGGGAATAAAGGAAGCCGTACAGGCCAAGCACTCAAACAACTTCCTAGCGGGTTCCCCCCACCCCCGTGGTTATTTTATTTTATTTTTTGGTGATTGTTTGGTGCTTATTAATCCTGAAGGTATGGTTTGTTTCTGAACAATAGGCTGTGCGCCCCTTGGTGCAGATAACAGCTTCCAGGGGCCAAGCAAATGCTGCCTCCGCTCTCCAGCAGGGACTAAGAAACAAGTGCCTCCAGCCTCCTTCAGGGCTGGCCACCCTCACGGAGTCCCTGGGTCCTGGACAGGGACACCGAGGTCAGTAGGTGAGGTTTTGGGAAAAGCAGAGGGGAAGATGCCACCTTGGGACATATCTCAAGGTGCCTAACCACTGCCCTCTCTTCCTAGGAGGGCCAAAGTAAGCTGGCCTTGCAGCCATCTCAGAGATCCCTGGATCATCAAAGCAGGAGCAGCCCTTATTATCTGGACCGGTGGTTTTCTATGAGCCCTCCATCCAGTGAAATTTTTACCTTGAACTCTATTATATCAAACATATATGAAGCATTTGGATGGCGTCTGCCTATTTCATAACTGGACATGAACCAGGCAACTGTTTGTATGTGGCCAGTGATTTGGGCCAGATGCTTCCTTTAATCACTCTTTGGTCTTAGGTTCATGATACCTCTCTGCCTCACTATAGCGCAAACTCACTACTACCTCGTTGAGTTCAAAGTCACTCCTACCTCCCTGAGGCCAGACTAGACAGAACAGGCCTAGCACAGTGCTTGCAGGATGTTTTCAAGAAATGGGGATATTTGCTTATGCCGATGCCAAACAACTGAGACTGTGGATGAATGCAAAAACTTGAAGTCAGAAGCTGTTGGTGACAGGTGCCATGGGGTACAAGTGTTAGCATTCATCTGATGTCTGTACTGTATGATAATGGCAGACAACCAGCCTGTCATTGACGCCTACAGGGTTCCTGAAGCGGCTTTGGGGACTAGCTTGAGCCCCTCCACCCTGGACCAATTCTCTCTTTTAGGATGGAAGATACTGATGCTCGTACAGTGGGGTGTTTTGCTGAAGTCAGGTGAGCTGGACCCTCACAAGCCAGACACAGGGACGTGCATCAAGAGTGCCAGGTGACGCTCACTAGCCGAGTGTCCTCCTGCCTTTGAAAGCACGTGGCATTTTTCCCTAGAAACCAGGGCCTGAAGGTGCAGGTCTCTCACCTGGGTCGAGTGCTGCCTCCGGCTCTGGTGCTGGTTTGCTGTTTTGATGGTGGTGGTGATTGTGGGCGCTCCATTCACATTCTGTTGGAACAAAGGCCATGCTGGGATGAGGAAGGAGATTTGATGAGCCTCCTGCCCCTGGCTGTGGGGATCCAAGGCCAGAATGGGGAGAACATGCCACGCAGGTGCCCAGTCCACCTGCCCCCATCTTTACAGAACTTCCTGTGTGGCCTGGCAGGAACCCCACTCCTAAACTGGCTTCTGAAACCTGGCTGAACGTCCTTTTGCCAGAGCCCGCTCTGCTTCTGAGGCTTCCTTAGCGAAAGTGGGCCCTTTCTGTTTGTTTAGTACTAAGAAACTGGGCGAAGGCAGTGGTGGTGGTGGCTGGATGCTCCCTAACAAAGCCCATAGCTTTAGTAGCCAGGGACATCTGTCACACTGAGCAGCTGCATGTGTGTGTAGAAGGGTGAATTCAAGCAGCTGTGTGCAGGCAGGCTTTGCTGTCCCTCACACACAGCACCCTTTTAATAAGACTTCCGTGAATGGATTCCTCAGCCTAAGGAATCCTAAGATCAATTTCAGCTCTGGGAAACACGGCAGGCTGCATCTTGGGCTCCTGTGAAAGCCAACAAACCTCTGTGTGGCTAAACACAGTGCTTGGAGTTAGGGCTTGCAGTGCCTCACGCTTTGCCAGGAACCCCACTGTCCTTGCTGTGTGTAGGCTGCCGAGAACACTCCCTACTGCTTACATCCACGGAGGCCATAGAGCAAGCTACCCGCATCCCGACCCCTGGGTCATCTTAAGGGACTTGCCAGTGACTCCGAAGCACAGAAAGCTCCAGGGCCTTACCTTGTGGTGCATCAGAGAAGTGAAGTCTGCGGTGGACGAGCTGGAAGGAAGCAGAGACCGTGAGAATGGCAGCCCTGGGGAAGATTTCAGGAGGTGGCAGGTGTCTCCCTGACTCTGGGTAGCTAGTTGGTGCTCAGAACTTCAACTCCTAGGACTCCACTTTTCTAGCATGCAAAGAGGACCTCTGTCCCCTTCCCTCCCTTCCCTTCTGCGATGCCGAAAGGGTTTGTGGAGCCAAGGATTTTATTCTTCCTGACGATACTAATACTCCTACTGGTGGGCATGAGGTACTCATTAGATGCCTAACAGTAATTATATACATTTTTTTCTTTTTTCAGTGTGATATCCTTTGCCTCTGATTTGCTCTATTGGGTTGTTTATTTGAAAGGGAGAGAGAGAGAGAGAGAGAGAGGGAACACAGGATCTTCCATCTGCTGGCTCATTCCTCAAACACATGAAGCAGCCAGGGCCGGGCCTGGGTGATGCCAGGTCTCCCAGGTGGGCAGGGATCCAAGTACCTGATCCATCACCCACTGGTATCCAGCGCATGTGCCAGGGGGAGACTGAAACTCAAGCATTGGATGTGGACATCTCAGGTGGCCTGTGAGCTGCGGCAGAGAGCACCAGCCCCTAAATGTAGACACTAACCCTCTCGAGAGTGTTAACTCTTCCAACAGAGCTGCACTGCAGGTGGAACCACCTCCACTCATACCCTTCCTTGGCACCAGCATCCAAGTGATGGGCAGATGGAAGCCCTCTCTGTGCCGATGGATAGCCTGTGCCCTGACCAAGAATGCCCAGGTTGACTCCAGAAGACCACTATATAGAAAAAGAACCGAAAGATGGTTATCTAAGAAGGCCAAAGCCAGAAGAAGGCGAATAAGAATGAGAAGACAGGAGAGTGTGTGTGGCAGGTGAAGAACGGCGATGGCACACATGGAGTCCCTCCTGTAACTATTGGCTGCCCCCTAATTGGAGAAAGAGAAGATGAGAGCTCCATGCACTGGTGCCTCTGGGTGGTCTCAGCTGTGAGCACCATGGGTGCCCATGGCTCACCCATTGTGAAGGCAGAGGAGAGGGCTGCATGCGCACCCGTAGGACCCAGCATCCTGCAGCCATTACCCATCTCTAGGCCCTCATGGAGGGATAAGAGGAGGTAAGGTTCCAGGGAAACTGTTCTTTGGAGAACATGCTGTGATGTGTCCTTGACTGCTTCCTGAATGGGTCCAAGATGGAGGCAAGGGCCCAGGAGGGGCTGGTGATAGCCGGGTGCCATCCTCACAGCACAGAGGGATGCTCTAGCTTTGGCTTCGGAGCTGGAGGCAGGTGGCTTGTATGTGGACAGGGAAAAGGCAAAAGCCAGTATGGTGAGGAGCTGCAGCAGCCTCAGTAACCAACAGGCAGGGGTGCTGCCCACCCTCCTTGGGGCTGGACCTGCTGGGAAATGAGCTGCAGCAGCCTCAGTGACCAACAGGCAGGGGTGCTGCCCACCCTCCTTGGGGCCGGACCTGCTGGGAAACGCTCTACCCAAGAAGCAGCCGGTAACAAAGTGAAACTTCGTTGGGGAGTGATCCTTCAGGGCAAGCAGGAGACAGCCAAGTGGCCAGGGAAGGGTGCATTCCAGCTCCCGGGCCCGGAATGATGCAGAGGTCCCATCGCTGGGACTCAAGGAAGCGTACCCTGCCTCTGTGTGAAAGCACCAGCCCATTTCCTTTGTGTCTCTGCGTCTTCCTGCAGCCTACAGCCTTGGCTTTAACACTGAAGAAGTCAGAGGCCACAGAGGGAGTGGAGGGTGAAGTGGGCGGGGGACTGAAGAAGGCCAATGCCCCCCCCCCCCCGTCTTACTATCCCCTCTTTTCTTCTGCAGAGCTGGACTCAGGCTGGGCTGGAACTTTGGATGAAAGATTGAAGTGTTGCTACGTAGTTGGACTAGACGGCTGTGTTTCTGAAAATGAGATCACTGTAAGCTCCGAAAAGGAGCCTCGAGAGATGTGAGATTGGCCTGTGATGGGCTCAGAGGTGGCAGGGTGGAGGGGAATGCACTGGGACCATGTTTGACACAGGTGGAGGGAGGAAAAGCCAGGCAGGTAGCCAGCGGCACTGCTCTGTTCCATTCCACTCAGTGTGAGTGCTCCATTTTAAAGGAGAAACGGTCTCCATTTCAAACCACCTTGAAATCACATTTTGATACAGCATCACCAAGGCAGCCAGCTGTTCATGGCTAGCTTTTCCCTGAATGCCGGGCTATTTCTCCCCTCCGATGCCCATCACCATCTCCCAACAGCTGGCTGTGATCACCATCACCTCACCATTCCTTTGCCCTGTAGAGCAAGACCAAATCTGGTAAGGCTGCATCTGCTATCTGGAAAATACTTTGTGATTCTCCAGAAGTTTCCAGTGACATCCACTCTAAGTTTTTTCCATTATCAGGCTCCTAAAAGGGACATCATTTTCGATGAAATCCTGCATACTGGGTAATTGTCTGGACAGTCCTGTATGACAAGTCCTCAGCTACAACTGGTCTTTTACTTTCCTGCTCACCACTATGTCATCCTGTCAGGCCACCCTTGAACTCTTGGCAAGAGCTCCTGGGGAGGCTGGTGGTGTGGCAGGTTGGGGACTTGGGGTCCATCTCCTCCCCATCTCTGCAGAGGGCCCTGAGCGGCTCTGCCTGGGGGGAAGGCAGTCGTACTCACTCTTCATTGACAAAGATGAGTTCCAGGGAAGGCTGGCTGCTTTTCACATCAACACCTACAGAAGCAAAGAAAAACATGCGGTGCTGTGTGGAGGCTGGGGCGCCACTGGGGGTAGGGGATCGGGGTGGGGCTGGCGGGGTGGTGGGTGACAGTTCTCCTTTCCTCCACTCTGCACGTGCAGCGGGGCTCAAAGCCCCACCCTTGAGCACTGGGGACAAGGAGCAGCCAGGGGGTGGGGTGGGATGGGGGAGGTAAGGAGGGGAAGGAAGGGCTGGGTTTGGGGGCCCAGGAAGCCTCAGGGTAGCAGGGCTGGGGTGGGGAAGGGAGGGTAGGGAAGATGAGAGGGGGAGTATAGATGAGGGGGCCATGGGCACCAAGTTGGGCACCATCCCAAGAGGGGGACCCAAGGCAGGAGTGGGGAGGTTGGAGGGGCAAAGGGGAGATGAACTCCAGCAAACTGTACTGATGGGCTCGGCCTCTTCGGTGCTGGAGTTGCCCGCCACGAGCTGCTCCTCCTCGGCACTGACCAGCTCCTGCAGCACGGCGTCCACGATGGGCATCACCATGGCGGTGGTGGACGTGTTGGACAGCCACATGGACAGCAGTGTGGTGCAGCACATGAAACACAACAACAGCCTGAAAGGCAATGGGGCAGGCTGCAGTGGGCAGGACGGCTGTCTACCCGGCACCCTGGCACCTCCTCCAGCCCTGCAGAGTGGGCTGCAGTGGGCAAGACGGCCATCTACCCGGCACCCTGGCACCTCCTGCCAGCCCTGCAGAGTGGGCCGGAGTGGACTGGAAGGACATCTACCTGGTGCCCAGTAGAGTTAGCCAGAGTGGGCCAGGTGGATGTCCACCCTGTGCCCAGTGCCCACAGACCTCCCAGAGCACCTTGGCACCTCCTGCCAGTCCAGTGGTGAGAGCTGCAGAGCAGGGACCGACCTTTATACCGAAATAAGGCCTTATGTATACCTTCGAGCGTGCCATTTGGCATTGTATGGCTTGGCACAGAGTAAGCATTAAAATAGTACTTGCTGAATGACTGAATCGCACTTGAGAAGCTAGCGCCTTTAGCCAGAATAAAAGCCCTCACTTATGTGATGAATTCTCTTTGATGGTAAGGCCAGAGGTGGGTGTTCCAGTCGCTCCTCCCTCTCTATGGAGATGAGCAGAACTTGGAGATGAGTGGAGCTTGGAAGTGATGTGAGCGTTTGGGGGCATCGAGGAATTCCTTTCTGCCCTTGCAATCAGTAACTCTGAGTGTGGCCAAGCCACATAGTAACTGGTGACCAACAGCCCACACTCCTGCCTGCTGCTCATCATTGTCCGCGTGCTGCAGGAACAGCCCCCAAGGACACAGGCACGAGCCGCTGCACCTTTCCGCCCGTGCCTCGGAGTCAATGTGTGAAGGGCAGTGCTAACACAGGTAACCTTCAAATTACTTCTCACTGAGTTTGGAAACATTAAGCAGTGTGCGGCTGTACAGATAATGGATCCTGCTCTTGGAACATGAAACACACACAGACCAGCTGTGTTGAGAGTCTGAGACGAAGCGCCTCACTGCACAATTGCGAGGCTTGCCCCCCGAGGTGTTTCTGCTCAGGGGACAGCCACTTGACTTTGCCATTCCTGCACGTAGGGGCTGAGTGATGCCTGCTGGGCGATGCGATGAATAGGGAACTGTAGAGGTATGTTCAGCAGGTGGTTGAAAGTCCCTGAAATTGGCGCACAGGGGTTTTAAAGAGCTAGAGTGCCAACATGACATGAGGCAGTGCCATTGGGTGCTGAGGAGCCTGGATATGGGCAAGGAGGACATGGGCTCACGCAGCAGCCCGTTGCTCCACTGGGCTAGTTGGAAGACAGGAGCATGCTCTCCAAGGGGCATCCACACCTATAAGGGGTTCCGACAAAGCTCATGGAAAACGTGTATTATGAAAAAAATAATGCATGGCTGTCAGCAAGACTGTGCATCCAAATAAACTCATCATTTAATTCCATTTCCCCCACAAACCCCCTTGGAATTCCCTCATATGCTCTGAGCTGTTCCCTTGCCTCGTAATTTGTTGGGTCCTTCTTTAGACTAGGACGGTAATGACATCCAGGTCATAGATTCAACTCTCATCCATGCTTACTGGCCCACTCACCGTAGGAGATGAGGGGGCTCCATGGCAGTCGGTGGCACCCCAACCTCCTTAGCAGAAAAGCAGGCTGGGGTGGACATCCTACTGTGACCCTGCGGCAGACGGGGAACCCCAGTGGGGTGATCTGAGTGCAACTTACATGCCCGGTTTGGCTCCGGCCATCAGGACCATGCGCAGAGCGATGCGCTTGTGCAAGTTCCACTTCTCCACCGCGGCCGCCACGCAGATGACGCCCACCAGCAGCAGTGTGGTGTTCTTGAAGTACTCCGCCGCCACCTGCGGGGCATGCCAGGGCAGCTCAGCCACCCTCCCCACCCCAGGGCCGTGCCCAGCTGGACCCGTGTCCACCACCCGCCATCGAGGCTGGAAAAGAGGAGCTGGGAGATGGAGATGACTGACATAGCCGGCCGTTGTCGGAGACCGTGCAGTGAGTACCTGCCGGGGCACTTCCTGTGCTAAGAACTTCACAAACATGGTTTTACTTAATCCAGCCAGCAACTGCATAGGACAGACTTCTCCAGTCAGAGAAGAGAGAGCGAGAGAGCGATCGCACAATGACAGGGGCAAGATAAGGGCTGAATCTAAAAATCAAGCACTCAGTTCAAGGCTTTCGAATGCATGGGAGGAACGCAATGACTCGAGCCATTCCTGCCGACACCAGGGTCGACACCAGCAGGAGCTGGAGTGGGGTACTGGGCACAGCTGTGCCAGTGTGGGATATGGGCATCCCAGCTGGTAGGCTAAATGCTCCTCTCCTTTCTCACTTTGAAAAAAAATAAAGATTCATTTATTTTTATTGGAAAGGGAGGTTTACAGGGAGGAGGAGAGACAGAGAGGAAGATCTTCCATCCGCTGATTCACTCCCCAAGCAGCCGCAACGGCCAGAGCTGTGCCAATCCAAAGCCAGGAGCCAGGAGCCTCTTCTGGGTCTCCCACGTGGGTGCAGGGTCCCAAGGCTTTGGGTCGTCCTTGACCGCTTTCCCAGGCCACAAGCAGGGAGCTGGATGGGAAGTGTGGCTGCTGGGATTAGAACCGGCACCTGTATGGGATCCCGGTGCATGCAAGGTGAGAATTTTAGCCACCAGGCTATTGTGCTGGGCCCTCCTTCCTCACTTTTAAAAATATAAACCCCTGAATACAAATTTAACATGAACATGATTTTAAAGAATAAACATGAATATTTTTAAATTGGCGTTTAAAAATTATCAAAATAAACATAAGCTTGTCTTTCAATTCTCATCTTCAATGCTTTTAGAAAATTTCAGAAAGTATGAACATTATCTAAATAATCCTAGGCTTGTCTTTCCAATTCTCATTTTTAATGTTTTTAGAAAAATTCAGAAAAATACTTTCCTTTGTATCAGAAAATTAGTATTGGGGCTGGCAAGGTGGCTTAACCAGATAATATTTTGACTGTAAACCCGGGCATTCCATGAGTGCTAGTTGGTATTCCAGCTGCTCCACTTCTGATCCAGCTCCTTGCCTGTGGCCTGGGAAAGCAGTGGAGGATGGCCCCAAGCCAGGCATAAATTGAGAGGAAAAGATACAGGGAAGTTTAGCTTCTAACCTTAAAATCCTCCTAACATGAGAAAACAAGAAAATTTTGACTGCTGAAAAATTAACATTTACCAACAAAGGAAACTGAAATACTGTGAAATAGATAGCATCTGAAATCAACAATATCTACATAATCAAACTGGTGTTAGACTGACTCCCAAGGTAACCAAAATTATGATGTAGTTATATTGGGAAGATGGAAGGAGATGAAATGGGGCAGTATCCCTGTCTGCCGTAGAAAGAAACCAGCTAGCAATGTCTGCAGGGACTCATTAAAAAGTAGCACTGGGGGCCCAGCACAGTAGCCTTGTGGCTAAAGTCCTTGTCTTGCATGCACCAGGATCCCATATGGGCACCGGTTCTAATCCCTGTGCCTCACTTCCCATCCAGCTCCCTGCTTGTGGACTGGGAAAGCAGTTGAAAACAGCCCAAAGCCTTGGGACCCTGCACCCATGTGGGAGACCTGGAAGAGACTCCTGGCTCCTGGCTTTGGATTGGTGCAGCTCCGGCTATTGCGGCAGCTTGGGGAGAGAATTGGAGGATGGAAGATCTGTCTCTTCTCCTCTCTGTAAATCTGACTTTCCAATAAAAAAAATAAAATCAATCTTAAAAAACAAAACAACAACAACCAAAGTAGCACCATAGGCTGCTGCAGTGGCTTAGTATGCCAATCATCTGCCTGCAGTGCTGGCATCCAACATGGATGCTAGTTCAAATCCTGGCTGCTCCACTTCTGATCCATCTCCCAGCCTATAGCCTAGGAAAGCAGTGAAGGAGGGGTCAAGTTCTTGGGCCTCTGCACCCCCATTGGAGACCTGGAAGAAACGGGGTTCAAATGGTAGCCATTTGGACAGGGAACCAGAGGATGGAATCTCTCTCTTTCCTTCTCTCTGTGTAAATTTGACTCTCATGTAAAAATCAATGAATGTTAAAAGTAAGAATACTAGCACCAGATCATCCCACAGGGAAGGGAGCTTCGTGCTGGAAGAAGTAGTCAGTAAAGCTCAAGATTCCTGATTGTCAGGGTGGGGTGGGGGAGAATTGTTGGTTCTTTTCATGATAACCTTTTCAGTATTTTGACTTTTATATTTTTAAAAATATTTATTTATTTTTATTGGAAAGGCAGATTCACAGATCAGAGAGAAAGATCTTCCATTGGTTCACTTCCCCAGTGTCTGCAATAGCTGGAGTTGAGCTAATTCAAAGCCAGGAGCCAGGAGCTTCTTTCCGGGTCTCCTGAGTGGGTGCAGGGTCCCAAGGCATATTAGGCCGTCCTCGACTGCTTTCCCAGGCCACAAGCAGGGAGCTGGATGGGAAGTGGAGCAGGCAGGACATAAACTGGCACCCACATGGGATTCCAGTGTGTGCAAGGTGAGGATTTAGTCACTAGGCTACTGTGCTGGGTCCTTAGTATTTCCATTTTTAAAGTACATACATCTAACACTTGATAGCATCAATGCTCAAATCATGGCATTTGGCTCCATTTCTCTCTATGCTCTTACCTCATGGGAACATCCCACGCACCTGATGGGGGGCAGCTAGCTGTCCCCTCTGGGACTATTTCCTGGGAAGAATAGCCCTCTGTTTCTGGTTGGCCTGGTTCTTGATCCCACGCCCATTCCTCAGCTGATAACTTGTATCAAAGTTCTAAAGTACAGGAAAGACAGAGAGATGGGGTAGAGAGGCTTCCTGGGAGAGGCGATGACCATGGGGAAGATGCTGCCCCCTAGTGGGAGGTAAATGCAACACAGGGTGGCCATCGCCCGCTGGCCCTTGACATGTGGTCCCTCAAGAATCTTTCCTTTTATTTTAAAAACTTCTATTTATTTTATTTGAGGCGAGACCGAGAACAAGAGATCTTCCATACAAAGGTTTACTTCCCAAATGCCCGCAACAGCCAGGGATGGGCCAGACTGAAGTCAGGAGCCCGGAACTCAGCCCAAGGTCTCCCAGGTATTTCATGTGCTCCTCTCAGGGTGCACGTTAGCAGGTGCCTGGAATTGTAAGTGGATCCTGGCCTTGAGTGTGTGAACTCTGACCTGGGGTGTAAGCACTCAGGGCCTCCTACATGACACCCTGACCACTGTACAGACATCTTTCCCCCAACCCACCCACAGCTCCCCACCAAGCTTTTCCATGTTTATTATTATTATTATTTACTATGGCTCATCTACTTGAAATGAGAGAGAGAGAGAGAGAGAGAGAGAGAGAGAGAGAGAAGCAAGTTAATTGACCAGGACCCTGTGCTCTACCTGGGTCTCCCATGTAGGTACAGAGGTCCAAGCACTTTGAGCATCATTTACTGCCTCCTGGGATGATACATGAACAGGAAGCTGGATTGGAAGTGGAGCAGCCAGGACTCAAACAGGCACTCTGCTGCAGCTGCTGGACCTGCTGCACGTCCACATGTCCCCAAAGCTTTGGAAGGGCCAGTGCCCCCAGGACTCCTTCCGCAGGGGCCAGACAGACAACACTCAATTTTCTGCTACTGTGACACATGCCATGGTTGAGCACCAGCTTCTCTGCGGTGGCTTTTTGGGGAGACTCAGTGCCTACAGCACAGGGTGGCACTCCTTCCTCTGGATTCACCCACAAGGGAGGCAAATGGCACCAGCGGGCAAGTTAACCTTCTGCCTATCAGGTATTTTGCAATTCCTTTTTCCCTTAAGCTCCACAGCCGTCCTAGGAGGCCAGGGCTGCCTGCACTGTGGACTAACTCATGGCAAGGGAGGTGCTGTGACATCAGGGAGTGACGAATTCCCAACAACATTATTTTTTTAAATAGATACAGAATTATCTAGTTTCTTTTTATCCACATGTTTTACTTGTTTTACTTTCTGAAGTTCAGTTGCCTGCTGTCACCTATTGTCTAAACGTACTCAATGAAAAACTCCAGAAATAATTCATAATTTTTTAAGTTGTATACCATGATGAAATCTCTTTTCGTCCCACTCTGTCCTGCCTGGGATATAAATGACCCCACGTGTCCAGCAGGTCCATGCTGTATATGCTACGCTCCTGGTAGTCACCGAGTACTCTCTCCACACTCAGATGGACTGTCATGGTGTCACAGTGCTTGTGTGCAAGCACTCCTGCTTTTACGTGGACGTAAGCCAGAGTACAAAGTTATGTAAAGGAGGCACCAGAGCCTAAAGCATGGAAGGTCAAGTTCATGCTGGTTCCATTGGTAATGCTACAGGCTATTTAGGAAAAGCCATAGGGTGAGTTTCTGTAGTGTCTATATCTACATTTTCAGGCATCCTCTGGGGAATCTCGGAAACAGAACAACTGTATGCTATATTTCACATTAAAAATATATTTGTGGCTGTATTCCAGGGGCGCGGAAGGGTCCCCTGCCAAGAGTCATTTGGACTTATAACATGATTTGTCGGCCATAAGAAACCGTCAACTTAAAAATTAGCTCGTTACCGATTTGTTGAATTTTGAGTCTCGCCTGCGGTTGCTTCTGCAGGGCCAGACTAAATGATTTAGTGGGTCTCCTGTGGCCAGCAGGCTGGGTGTTCCCCACATCCGCAAGGCTCATCCTAGAAGTGTGGGGCGTGGAGACCTTACCCTCACTCACTCCGTCTTGGCTGACTCCGTCCCCAGAGAGGGGAGACAGACACAGGCCGACAGTGCCGAGGGCAGCCATCTTCGCCCAGCCCCCTGAGGAAGGTGGTTTTATGGCCCCGCTTTTCAGGTTAGGGAATGGCCAACTGGGATTAGTAAGAATGCTGTGTTTGACATTCAGCCCTACCCTACTCTAAACCTGGGGTTGACCCTGTCTGTCTGTATTTGCACCTCATTTGCTCATGCTGGCGTCAAGAAGCTGGTCCCCTCTCTGAGTCAGAGAGCTGCAGCGGCGTGCAGATCCCTTAGGGATGCGGCCCTCTGGTGCCTGGCTGCTGGCTGGACCGAACCAAGATCTCTTTGCAAGTTAGTTGCAGGGGGCAGAGGTGCGTGTGTGTGTGTGCGTGTGTGTGTGTGTGTGGCCTCTTTCAGCGGCAGGAGGGGTGCAGTCCCTGTGGAGACAAGTGATGGGCTTGGGCAGTAGAAATATCTGTGGCTCCGAGGCTCCTCAGAACAACTGTGCAGTGAAACCCTGTAGATCCCAGGAGTGGAAGCCTGAGCCAGTTCCCTCTCAGCCCTGAGCGAGGTCCCGGCGGGGCAAGAGCCCCGCACAGCACGCCGCTCCAGTCCCTGTCTAAGCAGCCGAGCCAAAACCTGGCTCTCTGCCTCCCCCGCCCCCTGGGGACAGGAATGCAGTTTCTGCGTGGGCTCAGACACCCTGCTCCTCACCTGATCTGCATCCCCGTGGACAGAGGCTCACACAGTCGTGTCCACTGCCTGGGAAGGCTCCAGGGCCTGCGGGTTGCGGGAGGGCAGGCCCAGGCTGCCAGCACTCCCGAACTCCGCTCCCAGCCCAAGTTTCGGCCCTTTCATCTGTTTTCCACATTAAGTCTTCCAAGATTTGGTTGAAAGAAGAGGTTTTGTTACTTAGAAAGGATTCTTTAGGATCTCTGCCATAGAGCTGTCTGAAGGCGAGCCCCAGAAGCCGGCCCACCCCTGTAGAGACATTGATTCCCAACCCCCACTCTGCCTCAGTCTCTCTCCTGGGGCTGATGAACTGCCCAGCCCCAGGGAGAAGGCTAAGGCAGGTGCTGGGCTCGGTGCCTGGGGCAAGGGGACCGCTGATTTCACAGCCACGTTTGCAGGCTCTTGCTTCAGTCCTGGACGGGGAGCTCAGCCCTGGGCTGCTTCTGGACACCTGAGAGTGACAGGCAGCCTGGGCTCCGTCCCCGGCCCCGCGGCCCACAGGTGGGAGGAAGGTCAGCTCCCTTAGTGAGCAGAGGCCAGAACAGCAGAGCAGGGAGTGCATTCCGAAATGTCCTTGGTTTAAAACAAATAGAGCAAGGCGGAAGGGGGGCGGGGGGCAGGGAGAGCCAGGCAACCGGCCAGCCTCCCGCAGGTCAGGCAGGTCAGGAGCCTGCGGGGACAGCAGATGCAGGACATCAACTCCGGCTCATGTGGCTGCCCAGGCCGTTTGTTAACCCAGCGGGAGCGGCCCGTGTTCTTGCTTGCCCCGGCAGGAGCTGGAATCTGAATGAGACTGACCGGGAGACAGCTGTTGGAGTCCAGGGTGAGCGGGACCGCGGGGATGCAGGCGCGCGCAGGCGCACACGCGTGCGGCTAAAGGACGGCCGTAGAGAAAGTGTGAGATGACAGTCATGAG
The DNA here is from genome assembly GCF_017591425.1 of Ochotona curzoniae. Classification (NCBI taxonomy): domain Eukaryota; kingdom Metazoa; phylum Chordata; class Mammalia; order Lagomorpha; family Ochotonidae; genus Ochotona; species Ochotona curzoniae. The sequence goes on along the minus strand of NW_024467095.1, from coordinate 18,678,895 downwards.
TAGCTCCTGACCCTTGTCTCCTGAAGAGCCACCCTGAAGCCTCAGCCTTCAAAAAGCTTCTCACTCAACCCCCACCCCCACCCCCACAGTGTGTCCTACAGACAGGAAATCAGAGCAAACTTGCTTGACCAAGGGATTGGGCATGCCCAAGCCAGAAACACCTGACCAACATTTAGAAGGGGGCTTAGAGGATGACAGGATGATGGCAGTGAAAGTCACAGTGGAGCCAAGACAGAATCCCAAACGTAAAGCCCAACCTAAAATCCAGCACCACGCAAGCCCTGCGCACCTGCGGAGGCGAACAGCAGCTGCCTGCTCACCAGCAGACCCTCCAAGGGACCCTAGCGCCCAGCCCATTTTCCAAGGCCCCTAGTCCATCGGTGGTAATCCCGACCCAGCTACGAAGCCTGAGCTCGGGATCAGGAACACCAGGGCTGCCTGGGACAAGCCGTTCCCTTAGACAGCGGGAAGCGCCCTTCGTGTTCTGGCTTGACCCTCAGAGCCAGGGGGTCTTGAGGGCCGTACCAGCCGGTCACCACATGCCCTTCTAAGCTCTCTCCTCTCACTCACTTTCTAGGTTCTTGACATCCCGGCTGCCTATCTCTGGGTGAGCTTCAGATTGCAAGACTTTGGAACTCAGGGTTTATTCTTTCAAAAGCTGCCCGTGGTCTGTAAAGCCGAGCGGCTAAGAGCTCCTGCTTTAAATCATAGAATCTTGGATTCAAGTCCTGGTTCCGCTACGCACTGGCTGTGTCGCCTTGAGTAGATTGCTTAACCTCTCAGAGCATGAGTGTCCTACTCAGGAAAAATGAAGAACGACGGCCACCTGACAGAGGGTTCAATGGCACAGTGTGTGCCCATGACCTCCCATGGTGCCTGGCATATGGTGAGCAGAGTCTCAGCAGCCACATTAGGCTGGGATGACTCACGCTGAGCCTGTACTTAGCCATCAGCCACGAGTCTCTTACATGATCTGCTCCTGTTTACCCTTATTCAACTTCCCTTTGTCAGTTTCAGCCCATTGCTCACCCTGTCACAATGATCCTGTCACCACATATTAGCTAGCCATCCAACTGAGTCATGGCAGATCTGCCGGCTAGCCCTCGTCTTGGCATCTGAGCTCTCCCACCGGATGCCCGCAAGTTACTCCACGTTCTGGTTCGGCTCTTCAGCCAGCCAGCATGCTGTCCCACCATCGGATCACCTGGCCCACACTGGCTCCCTGAGCGACAGTGTATTTTTCTCTTGGAAATTGTGAAGGTGCCAAGGAATAGGTTAATTTATACTCAAGGGCTTCTGTTTCAAAGAGTGGGGAGGTTACCAAGCTTTTTAAAGACTAATTAAAAAGTGGTCAGCATAAAGTCTGGGCACTTCACAGTGAAATTCTCATTCATCTAGGATATGCCTGCATGGGAGATTGTACAAGGCCTGTACACGGCCGGAAAGGAGGCACGCTTGCATGTGCTGGTGTGGGAACATGGCCTGTGCTGGTGTGGGGCCCAGCTGTGCTGGTGTGGGGGACAGCTGTGTTGGTATGGGGCCCAGCTGTGCTGGTGTGGAGGACAGCTGTGCTGGTGTGGGCTTGTAGCCTGTGTTGGTGTGGGGGCCAGCTGTGCTGGTGTGGGGGCCAGCTGTGCTGGTGTGGGGGCCAGCTGTGCTGGTGTGGAGTAAAGCTGTGCTGGTGTGGGGGCCAACTGTGCTGGTGTGGAGTAAAGCTGTGTTGGTATGGGGCCCAGCTGTGCTGGTGTGGGGGACAGCTGTGCTGGTGTGGGGCCCAGCTGTGCTGGTGTGGAGTAAAGCTGTGCTGGTGTGGGGGACAGCTGTGCTGGTGTGGGGGACAGCTGTGTTGATGTGAGGGCCAGCTGTGCTGGTGTGAGGGCCAGCTGTGCTGGTGTGGGGGACAGCTGTGCTGGTGTTGGGAACAGTAGAGCTGACATAGGGTAGAGCAGAACAGGTGTGGGGGCGCAGATGGTGGAAGAGGCATTTGCTCTGCAAAGTCAACTGGCTAGCAAGAGATTAGATGCCATGTCTTCCACCTTGCAGGCACTGTCCTCGCATCGGAGCTAAGCAGGTCAGCTAAGTAGACTATATTTGGACTAAGCTGCTCCCCGAGGCCCAACCACTAAACACGGTCACTGTCCAAAGTCACCTCAGCAGATAGATGGATGGCAAAACACACCTCCTTAGTCCCCACTGTGACAGCAATGTCTGGTCCCCGAGGGCAGGCTTCCTTTTCCTCTCACAGTGTCATGTTACCCTCATAAGCCATTGCCTCCACAGACCCTTCCTGGCTGTGCCAAGCAGCGGGCCCTGAATGGCTGTTGCCTAGCAACATCTTTCCTGTTCTGTGGGATGGGGCTGACAGAGCCACCCCTAAATTCCCGCTGCAGGCAGTCCTGGCAGAAATAGAGCCATCATGCCCTTTACAGCTAAGGCGTGCTGTTGGCGTGGGGGCTGCCCAGAGCGAAGCACAAATGTCAAGTCTCTTGATGAATAGTTATTTCACTTTAAAATATCATTTAACATTCAGTTATTTCCAAACTTCACTTTTGTCCCCGCCCTCTACTTTCACTCCTTGTCACCCCTGGCCTTCGGTTTCCTGATTTTTCAAAAGGAACCTGACGAACAAGTTTGTTTCCCCTCTTCTGGGAAGAGTCAGAGTTAAGGTTGATTTTTCTTTTTAGGCATGGATAATGTACTCATAATAATTTTCTTTCTTCAAAAGAGAAGGGAGAAAATTGGAGTGGCTGCTTGGTGATTCTGGGGTCCCAGAATCTTGGGGCTATACTCTCTCCAGGAATAAAAGCACAGCTGAGAGTTTGTGAGGTTCTTTTCATTTTTTGGAGTGTCTGAGGCTATGGCTTCTGAAGGAAGGAACCCAAGACCCCAAATGAACAAAACTGGTCAGCTGATTCCATTCACTAGAAAGACAAATACAACAATGGGGGTAACTGCCCAGTTCTATGGACTTACAAAAACAGTTTTATAATCCATTATGAAGGCATGCCATAGCCCCTCTTTATTCTTTGTCCCTCATACCAAGGAGGTGGAGAGACCCACAATTCTTAGCATAACTCTATATTTACAACACCATGAGGCCACATAATGCTTTGTGAAATGTTTTCCTTATGCAATAGTAAGCATAATAGCATGGCTTTCATAGAAACCTTGAACTCTAATTAGGGGTTTGAACCCAGTTCTGTTATTTCCTACTTTCTGATTTGTGGCAAGGTCCTCATCTACAGCATGGTAATATTAAACTCACCTTGTAGAGCTTGTGGAAGTTGTCAAATGCTAAAGGTAGCACCTGGACCTGGCTGCGTGGCCTAGCGGCTAAAGTTCTCACCTTGAACATGCTGGATCCCATATGTGTGCCGGTTCTAATCCTGGGAGCCACACTTCCCATCCAGCTCCCTGCTTGTGACCTGGGAAAGCAGTCGAGGACGGCCCAAAGCCCTGGGATCCTGCACCCGCATGGGAGACCTGGAAGAAGTTCCTGGCTCCTGGCTTTGGATTGGCTCAGCTCTGGCTGTTGCGCTCACTTGGGGAGTGAGGCATCAGATGGAGGATCTTCCTCTCTGTCTCTCCTCCTCTCTGTATATCTGACTTTGCAAAATAAAAATAAATAAATATGTATTTTTAAAAAGTAGCATCTGTGGACTGTGGCCTTCTTTTAGTCAGGCATTCAAATATCAGTTTCCTCTTTACTTTCCAAGCCTCTGCTCTTCACCTCACTTCCACTTCTGCTTTTTAGTCTTCACAATCAGAAACGCTCAACAGAGGTCAGGTGCCAGGATGGGACTGTCCACATGGAAGCAGGTGTTAATGTAGGAGACCCTCGTCCATCCCTCTCCTGGATTCTGTCTCCTTCTCTTCTCTATCTGCGAAAGGCCCAAATGTTCACTTTGACATTTGGCCACTATCTGGGCTTGATGCTGACATTTTTTTTGGGGGGGAGAGGGAGGGCCTGAGCTTCTGAGAATGTCATGGAATGTGAACCAGGAGGGCAGACGTTAGAGAGCAATCGAAGAAAGACTGTGCCGAAACTTGGAGCTGGAAAGAAGGCAGAGATAGATAACAGGGCTGCTAGGACTCAGGAACCCCTCTATTAACAAACGCTTGCTGAGCATCTATGCAGTGTGGGTTCAGACTCATTATGGGATACCTTACAACGGGAGGCCTGTCTCCAGCTTTTGTGTACTTACAGGCTAAGCAAACATACATAAGACTGAGGCATTGCGGCACAGGGTTAAGCCACCGCTTTTTGCACCAGCTTCCCACATCAGAGCACCAGACTGAGTCCCAGTTACTTCTGATCCAGCTTCCTGCTAGCATACGGATGGCCACGGATGATGGCTCAAGTCCTCGGGGCCCTGCCATCCGTGTGGAAGACCTGGATGGGTTTCCTGGCTCCTGTTTTCCTGGTTGTTGTGGCCATTTGGGGAGTGAACCAGCAGATGAACAATCTCTCTGTCTCTCCCTCTCTGTGTCACTCTGCCTTCCAAAGAAACAAATCTTTAAAAGAAGAGAGCCTGAAAAAAGACCATAAACAATCTAAGTACGGGTGCCAAGCACATAGCACGTGCGAAGTTTGAGACCGCAGGAGCAGTTGCATGTGTTTAATCAAGGAGAGCTCCCTGAAGGAGGCAGGTTCTGAGCTAGTTTGGAGGAGGTAAGAGTCATGGGATAACGAGCGGGAACTCAGGGTCTGCACAGCGGGTACACGGTGGATGGAGAAGGCCCCTCCCCTCCGGTGTTCTGTGAACCTCCCGTCACCCAGAGCCCTCTGTCATTGGCCTGGGAGGGACCGCAGCAGGGTCTGGGGCCCACGTGGTCTAACCTCACTGGATCGGAGCACTCCGAAGAACGGGTAGAGGAAGGCAGGCACCAGGGCTGCAGCTCCAAGAGGTACTGCCTCGGACACCCAGTACACGGCGGTCACGATGAGCACGTAAGCGCATGCAGCTTCCTGGAAGGGAAGCAAAGAAGAGGTCAGGTCCCAGGGACAGTAACCATCACCAAGAACCAAAGAAACCCTCAGCCTTCACAGAGACCCCGGGAGGCGCAAAGCTGAACTTGGCACGCGAGTGTGTTGGACACGTATCTGGAAGGTGGCGTTACAGGTGCTCCACGTGGTTTACATCAGCACGGAGCGAGGGAACACTGGACGGCAGGCACATCACAGATCTGCTGGTTTCTGAAACTGCAGATGGTGGGGTCTGGTCAGCTGCAGCCCCTAGACCCAAGGTCACAGACTATGCGAGTGGAGCTCAAAGCTTGAACTCCAACTGAGACACAACCTGGGAAGCTGATGGGATCATCGAAGTTCTTGGGGTAGTTGGGGGGTGGAGTCGGTGTGAGATCACCACTCCCAAGTTCAGTGTTTGTGTGTAAGCATAGAGATGTAGGGACATTAGATGCATATCCAGCCAGAGAAGTGGATCGGTAAGTGACATTTATGCATCACCTGGGAGGTTGCTCTGTGCGCTCAGGGCTACATGCATGCGTGTGTGCGCAGGGTCTGGAGCGTGTCTCTAGGGTTATCCCAGGGATATCTGCGATCCAGACCTCTTCTCCAGCCACACCCCAACAGAATAGCCAACTTGCCTGTAAGGTTTATAGGCAAATCATGTAAATCACAACCTTAACGCATTAGACTCTCGGAAGAATCTTAAGAATGGCTTTTCTGCTTTAAAAATGAATTCATGATGTTGAATCCTCATGCTTCAGACTGTCTGCAGAAACAACGCAATCGTAACTTTTAATTAGATAAAGGTTAGACAAGAGCTAGACGACTTTCCCCTTCAGTTTTCTAGGCTGGGCTCTCACAGGTTGCAGTATCACTGGAGAACTGGTGGAGGCGCTGTAGGGAGTGTGGCGAGAATGGGCAGGAGAGGAGAGGAAACGCTAAGTTAGGAAGAGCAAGAATGAGCTCCCAACTCAGTGTTCCCGTGAAGATGTATGGGACCTGCTGCTCCCTGGTGGTGGCGGCTGGCCTGGGCAGCGTAACATGTTCAGCAGCCTCTGGCCTCGCCCCAGGGGTGATGACCACACATATCTCCAGTCATTTCCACAGGACCCTTGCAGGGAAGCTGGGGAGACACAGATGCCCCTGGCTCAGCTCTAACCAGGTCTGGGCTCATTGACCGTGGAGTCTATTCCGCGTGCCTGACGGCACAGACATTTCCTGCAGAATAGAGCTGGCACTCGGAGCCATGGGCCTGCAGGGGCTGGGGGGCAGCATGGACATTTACCGGCATTTCTGCCAGTCCGTTCTGTTGGCTTGTTGCACAACCTAGGAGTGCACAGAGTGAATACACATAACATTCATAGCAAAAGCCAGCCCTCTGCTAAGGCGGAGGAAAGGACACCCTTGGGAGAAACCACTGTCCGTGGGGCTTGGCTGACGGGAGCCCAGTGACTCAGAGCCATCGCAGAAGATGTGCAGGTTGACTCTGCTAACATAGTCCATCAGCTCTGAGCTCCGCTGAGGCTGGCCGATCAGGAAACCTGACAAATCTCGCTCTATTTGTAGCCCCTCGCCCTGAGAATAAGCTTGTCCTCAAATGCTTGCATAAAAGTTACAAAAAGTCAGAGTGGTCAGTGAGGGGCCACAGGAGTGATTAACCTGGCTTGGCTGGATAGGATCTTGCTCCACCCCCCTGGTATTCATGGATTATAGGGTTTGAGAAATGGGAACTGGGCCCAAGGACTGTTGACTGGAGTTCCCACTGAGATTTTATCCGGGGCCAAAAGAGCAGAGAGAAGATGAAGCTTTGGGAAGCGGCTGATAAGACAATAGAATCAGTACTGGGGCAGTGGGTGCAAAACTGGCTGCTTTCAGAAGAGAATGACCTTTGGGGGATACCCCCTCTGGAGTAGAAGTCACACTGCCCCAAGGGGCTCAAAGCCCACTGGAGCCTCCTTATCTCTGTGCTGGGAACCAGTGAGAAGGGCAGCGCTTAACTCCAGTTGACCATAAAGTGCACAGGTTGTCTGTCCCTTGTGGGCATCTTAGCTCCTCCAGAGAACTTTGGTTTTTCTTGCCCTGCACATTGCAGGGCTATACATTAAGAGGAATTTGGGTAAAGCTGAGATAAACCTTTCCCTGAGCTGCTTAGGAACTGGAAGAAGTTACTTGAGGAAGTTTCCAAGCTGTTTTCGTCTAGCGCTAGAGAGAACTGGATAAACCACTTGTCTTATCTGGTTTTCCTTAGCACAGAAGAATGAATGAAAAGGCAGCTTTAGAGGTCTTGCCACCTGTTTCTTAGTTCATTCATGAAATCCACAAAGATTTCCTCTCACTCCCTCTCAGTCTGCTCAAAATTGTATTTGGACAACCCCAAATACTCTCTGATGCCTGAATGTGGCAGCCTGGTGACCTGGAACCCAGCCAAGTGTCAAGTAGGGGGCTCAGTCAGTGTTGTATGCATTGAATTGGACTTCCCTGCTGGCTAATAGTTCCCTTAACATACCAGGGGGGAATGTTCGGGAGCTCTCCAGCCTCCTTACGAATGCCACTGAACCACAAGTGGGTGGGGGTTTGGTGAGTATTCTGGCAAGGATTGAGGTGTTACCGGTTCTTTTTTGCTTCCTGTTTTAGAGATAGAGCATTCAAAAGTGAGACATTCCTATGTGGAATGCTTCCTGGTTTCTTGTGTTCAGGTCAAGAATAAGGAGGGGGCAGAGTCTTAAAAAAAATTAGCCTGAGAGGGTTAAGTGCATGCAACTTTATTCCACTGGGCATTCCTTAGTCATGGGTACCCCGTTTTTCCTTTCCTTTTTTTTTTTTTTTCCCATGGCCTCTTCCTTTTTTACTATGGTAAACAAGACCAGCACTTCTGGCATTAGGGGACCAATCAACAAGCCAGGGAAGTGTATTCTGATCCTTCCTCAAAGGTTGCTGTGATGGTGGCTGTGAGGAACCACCAACACTGCCCAGGTTCCCAGCCATTCTGCCCCACTCCAGCCCAGAGCAAGTGAACCCACATAGGAACTTTCAAGATGAAGTATCAGAATCTGTAGCTTTTCCGAGAGAGGCGCAGGATGAGCGAGAGGCATCCTCTGGGTTGGAATCTAGGCCGTGCCTCCTGCAGGCAGTGGGCAAGGACAGCAAGCTGACTTCGGGAGCAGCCAGGAGACTCCCGGGACAGCCACGGAAAGAGGGAAGGTGCCTCTTGTCAGCCTTCCCTTGACTCAATCTGACATTGAATTCAGACACAACAAAAGGAGGAAGGACAAAAACAATCAGGTGCATTTGCACAAGTAGAAAATGGAGGAAGAAAAATGTCGGAAGCCATCACTGCCTGTTCATTCCGGCCAGCTGTAATCAGCAGCTCCCTGGCACTTGGGGCTGTTTATTCTACTGAAGACTTAAACCAGCTTGTTTTAGAGCAGAATATTCTAATCCCTTCTATTTAACTTTTTATTGTAATCTTGGTTACCAAGTTACTCCGGAGCCGAGTAGAAGTCGCTGTTTCCCTCCCACAAGCATGATTAGTCTGTCTTGGCTCATTTGTCCTAAAAATCTCCAAGGCAGCGCTAGCTGGGAGCAGGGGCAAAGCCACAAAGGAGGAGGGGGAGAAGACCAAGAGAGGAGGAAACAGGGCAGGCAGGAGACACCCCAGAGCAAGCCCAGGGCCCAGCCAGAATCCGGGCTCCATCTGCTCATGCAGGCATCATCTAAGATTGGTTCAGAGTCCTGCTTTGGGGGTCTGTGGCATCTTTCTGGTGGGCTCGTTTTGCATCTGTCCTTCCGGAGCACAGAGAAGGAAACACGTGGCCAGGGCCAGGAGGACAGCTCAGTTCCTAGTTCCTTCCTTCAAGTTCATGGGGAGCATTTGTGGTTCAGCGATCTGACACATCAAGGGCCACCGACCCTCACAGCCCCAGTCTCCCTCCTCCCCTGTGGCCTTCCGGGAGGTCCACTGGAGGTTTTATTCCCAGTTGCCCTCAAGTACAGAGATGGTCGAAGGCTGACCCTGATCCCAGACATACACAGGCTCCCCATGGGACCCTCACACGCTCTCCCGAGTGGGCACCCCCAGCACTGAGTGCGGCCCCTGGCTTGGGAGGCATAAGGTCCGTGGATTCGGACAACGTTTTGGAAGAAGGTGTTTTGCCTTCTTGGGAGGAACATCCCCATTTCCCTTAACCCACCAACCCGGTAGTGGGGTACAGCTTACACGGTCACTTCCCACCCATGCGCGCGTGCCAACTGGGGCATCTACTCACGCTACTGGGGTGCAGGACGGGCAGGGGCAGCAGCAGCAGTGGCACACAGACGACCAGCAGCAGGTTCCGGGCCCGGAGCAGGCCCTGCAGCCAGCCCATGGCGGCCTGGCTCCTCGGTTGCTCCCCTCGGACCCGCTCAGCTGGCGGGACTCCTTGACTTTCGGCTCTGCGCGGCTCCGGGTGCAGAAAAACGTCTTACACCTTAGCTCTTGGCTCCCAGGAGTCCTTCTCTGGTCTCGAGGGGGCAAAGCAGGAGGGCAGTTTACACCCCCGGTTTCAACAAAAGCCTGGGCTCCTTGCCTTTGGCTTTAGGTAGGATTGATGAGCATGGTTTTATGGCCAGCAAAAAGGAACTGGGAAAAAATTATAAATGGGGGCATAGCGGGCTCCTCGGCGCTCGGTTAGCTGTAGAGTAACTCCATTCTGGGGGTCCGCAAGAACCCGCTCAAGCAGTTTAAATGACACCTCCGCTGCTGCTGCTGCTGGGGCTTGAAGAAATCATTTAAAATCTTTACCAAGTCAAAAATGCCAGGCGCGTACCGTGCTGGCCGTCATCTTTCCTCCCAGGGCTGGCCTGTTGCGAGGCGCACCTGTTTGCTTGCCTACCTGCGCCTGCTGTCAGTCAGAATCTAGTAGCCCCTTCCCTTAAAACAAGCAGAGTTTGTTAGAAGTGCAGGCAGACTTTGGATGGGGTTGCTGGTCTCTCCCAGGCCCTGACACCTGAACTCTGCAAAATTCTTTCCTCCCAATTGGCTTCCTACTTCGAATTTGCCTTGAGCCAAGGCCTCCAGAGCAGCAGAAAATCCCCAAGACATTCCTTTTTGTCACAGGACAAAAACTTGCTGGAGGCCCACCTTAAACTGTCCTTCACCAATGGGAAGCCAGAACAGAGGCGGTAGCTCCACCCCTTGCTGAAATCCAATCAGCAAGTTGAAAAGAATGAGCCAGTATCTCGGCCAGAGGCACTTCTTGATTGGTCACAGCGGGGCCTGCTGATTCTGCAGAACCTAGGCAGCTTGCAAAGCTTATTTTTTCAGTTTCCCAAACATCCTAGGGGTTGGAGTGATGACCATCATTGGAAACAGAATCCTGCTTTCCACAGCACTGCTTTCTTGTGTCAGGGCATAGGATTCAGAGTATTCCCAGCAAGGGCCACCTGCTGATCTAGTACTTAGCAAGATGTTGCACCTGATGGAAGCGGAAAAGGCAACAGCGATGCTGGAGGGTTTTGCCCACAGAGCACAGTATCAAACCTTTCAGACTTCTCATTTGCTCCAGCACGTGTGTGTGTAGAGGCAGAGCATGTGAGCCTGTCCTGGAGACCCCAGACCCCCAGACCCTTTAGGGAAAGGATGGGAAGGCCTCTCTGGAAAATACTAGACTCCAGCCTCATTCCGGAGGCGCCTCCAGCCCAGATGTCCCCAGTCCCTCTGGTTCGGGCAGGTGCTGAGATGTTCTTTTTTGGCAAGGAAGCAGAAGGCCTTTTGGGGTTGGCACACAGGGAGGAGGTGGGAGGGAAGGGAAGTTGACAAGTTCAACAGCAGTTATCACTCTGGAATTCTTTTTGCTTCCAGGCTGGGAGAAACTGTCAGCTCTTTCTTCAGGAATGACTGTGGCTTTGAGTCAAGGACAACAAAAAAAGAAGAAAACCCCAACCCTTTTCTAAGGGCTGGTCCTCAACAGCACTGCTTTGAGCCTGGAGATTCTGAGAGTCAAGGGGTTGTGAAACCCATGAGCTCTTGAGTTTGCAGAATGCAAGGAATGGTACCTTTCCAAGGTGTACAGCCATACCAGTTGAAAACGATCCCCTGGGCTGAAGATAAAGTGCCGAGGGAAGTAAGCCCCCAGAACCAGTTCTTCTGGACTTCAAAGGCGCGTGCATCTGTGGCAAGCCCAGGTTGGCTCTGAAATTCTCTCACCATTGTAGGGCTCCTTCTTTAAAAGGACTGGCTACTGTATTTATTACATTCTGGCCTCGTTTTTGTCATGATCTGGAAACGTAAATAATATCGTATGTGTGGTATTTTGGCTGCGAATGTGAAAGAGACTAGATGATGATAAACAGCTGTGGAAGCCAACATCTGCTGTCCAAGTAAAGCAACTTCAGATTCCTCGGTGCGGTCATCTAGATAACGAAGATTCCAGGCGGTTTAGTAGCACAGTCATGGCATTTTTATGATACCATAAGGATTATTTGTTAAATAGCATTAGGTGAGGCAAATGACATAGTCACTCTAGCAGTTCTCCTTTACGTTCTCCACACATTTTTCACGATGAAAACACTCTCTCAGCAAGTGTGAATCAGAGTCCACTTGTGTAAGAGGTCCAAAGTGGTCAACCTTTGGCAGCCCCAAATGGAAGGATGGCGGCTGAAAAAGCGCTAGATCTCTTGTGCGCATGTAGGGATACTTAAAAAGGTCATGGCGAATCAAATTAAATGATGTTTATTTTTAGTGTGTGAAAAACTTGAAATGGGTTTTTCACAATACACATTTTCATGGACTTTCTAAAGACCCCTTCGTTGAGTTAACATTATCATACCTTTGACATTGGTTAAGATGATAACTTTTAGGAGTTTTTTTTTTTTTTTAACTCAAATGACAAGAAATGTTAAGATGCTTAAATGGGTTAAGAAAGTAAAGGGTGTTGTGCAAAGTCATTTAATGAGTATTTAGTTTTGAATCTGTTTTGTTTACTTGCAGAACGCTTCGATTTTACCACTAGGGTGATTCTCTTCTCATTCAGTTCAAGGTGAAATGACAAGGCAATGAAAGTTTCAGCACAAAGATGTTTCTACGTGCCTCTTAAGTGACGCTGGAGATGGCCGAGGGATTCCCAGCCGTAGGGAAGCATCAGGGGTTGAGGTCATTCAGTTTTCCGGCAGTATAGCAATGGCAGAAATAAGTCCATAAACCACAGACAAGGTCCCACCGTGACCATCACACCCTCAGGTTATTCTATGAGTCAAGATGACAGAATGCAATCCCGCTGTGGTTGTGGAGAGCATGGTCTGCATGAGGCCAAGTGGGAGTGTCTGTTCCTATTCGTTCTGCTTTGTCTGTTCACTGGGTTAAGACTAACTTTAAAAAACGAATTCAAAGGGCAGAAGATGAGTGAGAAAGAGAGCGAGAGCAACAGCCAGGGGTTGGTGGATGGGGATGGCTGGGGCTGGATTCAAGAGCAGGTAGCATAATCCAGGTGTCGCAGGTGGGAGATGGAGACCCAAGTACATGAGCTATCACCACTGTTTCCCACAGTGCTTATTGGCAGGAAGCCGGGGTCAGGAGCTGGAGTGAGGAATCAAACTCTGGCATTCCAGAATGGGACATGTGTGTCTTAACCACTTGCTATGTTAATTCCTGTTCTAAGCAGCAGGGTACTTTTTGGGGGGGTTTGAGGGGGATGGTGAACAAAATATTTCATTTTTCATGTCTATAAAGTAATTGTTATAAATGTTTCCTGGGGTAAAAACCTGCCTTTAGACTAAAAGAATGTTTCAAAATCTCATTGCTGCAAATGAAGTTTTCTCTTTTATAAAGGTCATTCCTTCTTTTTCTGTTGAGTCACTGATGGCCACATCGATTCAGGCCTCCCAAGTGCCCTCAGCTGTTGGTTGCTGGATGAGTGCACTGCTCTTGCTACCAGTGATCCTGGGATTGACTCTTCACAGGTCTCTGGCCGCTGGAAGCAACCATTTATCATAACACAGTCGGTGAGGACTGGGCTCAAGAGATTGGGGTACAAGAGGTGCCGAGATCCCAGCAGGGATGCCAGACCGACTGCACTGTGTCTATCAGCTGAGGTCAATGTTGGTTATCTCCCAATCTCACATCCAGGAGAGTGCAACGAAAACAGAGTCCTGTCTGTAGGTAGGTTTTATTCAAAGGAGACGGAAAGATAGTGTGTATCTAGGTATGAGCAGTTAGAGGGATGGATGAGCAGGAAGAGAGAGGGAAAACCAGTCAACCAGAAGGGGCCTGCAGATATATCAAGAAACAGATGCAGGCCCAGCACAGTAACCTAGTGGCTAAAGTTCTTGCCTTGCATGTCCGGGATCCCACATGGGCACTGGTTTTAATCCTGGCTGCTCTACTTCCCTTTCAGCTCCCTGCTAGTGGCCTGGGAAAGCAGTTGAGGATGGTCCAAAACCTTGGGACCCTGTACCTGTGTGGGAGATCTGGAAGAAGTTCGTGGCACCCAGCTTCAGATAGGCTCAGCTCCGGTCGCTGTTGTGGCTACTTGGGAGTGAACCCCCGGATAGAAGATCTTTCTCTCTGTCTATCCTTCTCTGTGTAAATCTTTCCAATAATAGTAATCATAAAAAAAAAATCTTAGAGGAAAAGAGAAACAGATGCAAAGCTATTCAGAACTGGGTCTGAATAAAGTGGCTGAGAAGCTAGAATGAGATGTGCAGAGTAATTAAAAGACAAAGCAAAAAGTGAGACGCAGACTCTGTGCCTGAGTGTGTTAAGAAAACAACATGACCAGGGGATAAGCAGCTGTGCGTCACTGCTCTTCTGAGCCACAGAGCAGCAGCTTGCAAAACTGTAGCTACGCACAGCATCTTCTTGCATGCTAGTATTTCTTCAAGACCACGTGCTTGTGCTGTTAGGCAAAGCTTGCATTGGCATCCTCACCTCCTAATCTCCTGACCACATGGCAATCACTGCACGCCCTTTCCAGCATTGAATATAGCCCAATGACTCTCACTCATCCACAGATCAGACTTCCCACAGCTTCAGCTCCAAACATTTGCCCCAAACCAGCCTATCTTCATGCTGTGGGGAGCCCTTATTAGAATCAAGGTGTGGGCTTGGTGCGGTAGACTAGTAGCTAAAGTCCTCGCCTTGAATGCGCCAGGATCCCATATGGGTGCTGGTTTGTATCCTGGCTGACCCTCTTCCTTTCTAGCTCCCTGCTTGTGGCCAGGGAAAGCAGTCAAGGACAGCCCAAAGCCTTGGGACCCTTCACCTGTGTGGGAGAGCCAGAAGATGCTCCGGGCTCCTGGCTTTGGATCAGCTCAGCTCTGGACGTGCAGCCGCTTGGGAGTGAATCAACAGACAGAAGATCTTCCTCTCTATATCTGACTTTCCAATGGAAAGAACTAAATATTAAAAAAAAAAAAAGAATCAAAGTGCTTTGTTGCTGGCAGAGCCTTCACTCACGAGCTCTTGTTTAACATAGAATGAGAATAAATCTCACCATCTAATCTTTAGGCCATGGCAGCTAAGGAAGAATGCATTGGATAGTGCAAGCTAGCTTGATTGCAATGCCTATCAGTGAACAAGGGAGGTGGTGGAAAAACAATTGGGCAGAGAGCAAGCAAGGCCTGAGCTTACAGGGCCTGCACAGATAGTCCCGCAGGCCTCTGGGAGTCCCCCACAAAATGACTGTAGCAAAAGCAAAGACAGAAGGAATCTTAGAGATTATCTTATCAACTTTTACATTAGGAAGTTTCTGATGATTCTCTGAAGACAGCAAATACAAGCTTAAGCTTTTCATATTACAGTATAAGTAGATGCTTAAATCAATATTTAATCAAATCAATATTTCTGAGACAGAAATGTTGCCATTTGCAAAGGTCAAATCTGGTTGCCTGGAATTCATTTTTATTTGGAGCACCTGGTTATTCAGGGATGCCAACTTGTTTTAGGATGGAGATGGAGAGGCCTGGGTGCTGGGGCCACCACTTTTACCAGCAGACCCAGCTTTCAGAGAAGGTGAGTGAAAACATACGGGTCATGAAACTACCGATTTCCCAACTGATTCTTCCCGGTGGTTTTTGGAAAAGTCCAGAAATATATCCCTGGTTCACAATGAATTTATTCAGGGTATGGCTCTCTCACTTTTTTCATATTTGTTCTAGAACTACTGGAAAGGCATTCCCAGCCCGAGGCTTCTGTCTCCCCTCTTGAGGCCATGCCCAGACTTCCTCCCCGCACCCCTCGTCCAGCTCTGTCCTCCCCCGGGTGTGTCCAGCGATGGCTCTGAGCTGAAGCGCAGGTCCTCAAACCACTTGCGCCAGGAGCCACCTTGGCCTCTCTCCCAGCCGTGGATCAGGCATGTTTGTCAGGGAGCTGTGGAGACGACGGGCTTCGGGGCTTCTCTTAACTCTGTTGGTCTGTGTGGGTGGCGTGTTTCGCAGCTAGTCCTTGTAGCTGGGGAAGAGAACTCAGACTTTCTGGATTGCCGTGTGTGCAGGTGCCTGCTCCGAGGGAGATGCTCTGGGGCCTGAGGACCGCAGCAAGTCCTGTCTCAGCGCCTGGAAGAGGCTAACCAGCGACTGGGCCCAGACGTCCTTCTGATACCCGTGGGCCAGGGCGGTGCGGTAGGCCGTGTAGGCCAGGGTCAGCACGGTCCTTTCGAAGTCCTCTCTCCTGAGGATGCCCGGGCGGCCAGCGAGGCTGGCGCTCAGCCTGCGGATGTCCGGGAGGCGCTTAGGGATGACGTCATTGCAGACTGTGCGGAAGGCCGAGGCCTTTCTCAGGGAGTCGAGCTCCTCGTCCTTGATGGAGATCTTCAGGTCTGGGCTGATGCGGAGCTCGGCCAGCAGGAACTGGGGAGAGACACGGGAGGTGGAAAGACCTGAGGGCAGGCGTTCACAGCTGCCTCCCTTGCCACCCACATTTGCTTAGGGAGGCTGCTGGGTAAAGAACATTGCAATCCAAGGCTCTGGGTTTCAGTTGTGCCTGTGTAACGGGGGACAGTTCCTTCACTAAGCCTCCCAGCCTGGCCTTCCTGTCTGCAAGGCGACCGGTCGGGAGGGCTACTCCTCAGGGGGGCAACTGCAGAGGTCTGGGAGGCGGGTCCGACCACAGCTAGCCTGGGGACAAGCACATAGCCGCTATGTAGGTAGTCGCTCATTGCGGCTAGGGTCCGGGACCCTTTTGTCCCTTCCTTTCGCCATTGCACCAGATACCTTGTAATGCACACACTGACTACTTCGGGTACTTTCCAAAAGTACAGTCTGAGAATCTGAAGGGTGAAGAGAACTGTATGAGGACCTGGGTGGGCTACAGGGTCCGGTCTCCTCTCTCTGTGCCTGCCAAAGGGAGAAGCTGGGCCCCTGCTCGGCTTCCCTGTGCAGGACCATGCTCACAGCAGGAGCCTCCCACATGCTCCAGGATATTCTAAATCCTACCTTTCCTTCTGTCCCCATCTTCCTGCTGCTCTGTTCCTTCCTCCATGATATCTTTTTTTCTCTTTTTAAAACATGAGTCTGGGGCCCAGTGTGGTAGCCTAGTGGCTAAAGTTCTCGCCTTGAACATGCCGGATCCGATATGGGCACCAGTTCTAATCCTGGCAGCCATGCATCCCATTCAGCTCCCTGCTTGTGGCCTGGGAAAACAGTTGAAGATGGCCTAATATCTTGGGATCCTGCACCCATGTGGGAGACCTAGAAGCAACTCCTGGCTCCTGGCTGTTCAGATTGGCTCAGCTCTTGTTGTTGTGGTCACTAGGGGAATTAATCAATGGGCAGAAGATTTTCCTCTCTGTATGTCTGCCTTCCCAATAAAAATAAATAAATCTTAAAACATAAGTCTGGGGGAGCTGACACTATGGCACATTGAGATAAGCCACCACTTGGAAACTTGAAGCTCTGGCTACTATGCTTCTAATCCGGCTTCCTGCTGGTGTGCCTGGGAAGCAGCAGGTGATGGCCCCATTGCTTAAGTAGGGTACAGAGGATGTGAAAGCCAGAGGAGAAATGCAGGGGTTCACAGTGAAACACCTTCGTTAATAGTTGGGAGATCCAGGCCCAGAGAAGGATGGTGGCTGTATGCAAGAGCATATGCTGCAGAAGTGACAGTCACCAGGGAGGCCCACATCTTGGGCCAGAGCCGGCTGGATGGAAGAACAGCAGAGTGCCCTGTAGTTTCAAGGGATGGAGTAGTGAGAGCCAAAGAGAGCAGGGTGTCCTGGGCTTCCAGAAGCCTATCTCTTCAAGCACAGAAGCCTGGCAACATTGCTGCCTCAGAAGGTGGCATCTCACAGACAATCTGTACCTAGACCCTGCCTTGACAATTCCTGGACACTACCAATGGGTCCTGCCTCAAAGTCTTTGCTTGGAAATTTGCCATCCTCTGGTGCATTGCAGCTGGCAGTGGTGTCCCTGGGCCACGTCTGAAGTCTGATTTGCCCTGACTGAAGTCTTAATGCCTTTATACCCGGCAATGGTGGGGATGGAGGGAAGGCTCTAGAAATACTGTGGGATAGACAGGGTTGGGTGACCTCCACAGGTGAGCATAGGCCAGTCCCCATAGCAGCGGGAGCCACTCATATTCGGGGTCCCTGGAAGATCACTGCTTCTCTGAACAGGATCACGTGGACACAAGTGCCTTGGGGTGACCCAGGTTGATCACTCTCCTTCCGCCTACCTCATAGAGCAGTTCCACCTCCTCCAGGGAGGTCTGCAGGACTGGGTTCAAGGGCAAGGATGAGGACCGCTTCGGCCGATGGGCAGCAGGGAAGAGCAGGGCTGGAAGAGACAAAATGTGAGTTCTTAGGAGGCTGAATCCACACTGCCCTTCCGCCTGCTTAGCCTTGAAGGTGGCCAGTGAGTCTTGACAGCCACGACACAGAATACTGTGTGGGCATGGAGTCCCTTGGCTTGTCCGGCCAAGCTCCCAGTTGTGTCAGACACGGCAGTGGCTTCAGACCCGCTACCCATCAGACCCACTTGAAAAAGTTTTGAAACAGGCATGTGCCTGGGAGTATGTGTACATTGAGGAATCTATACTAAAACAGAGAAAGCAGAGAGAAGCCCACGAAAAGTGCCAAATTCAGAGATGAGTCCCTAGAAATAGAAGGGTTCCTCAGAGTTCATGGAAAATGGAATTAAGTCTATTTCAGGGCAAACCCTTGTAAAAATCCATGTGTATGTGAGGCTTCAAGAAGCTCATGGAAAATGTGTGTGGGGAAAAAAATCGGTGCATTGGAGTTCAAAACTTTTTGGCACTAAAATCAGCTTATCCATTAATACAGTTTTCCACAAGCTTTTTGAAATATCTTTATGCTGTTCCCTAATAGCACAACACACTTTATTGCTTTATTATTATTATTATTATTATTATTATTATTATCAGATACAGCACTGGCTTATATTTATTCTCAATGCTTTTTCATCAAGGATCAGGGCTACCCTGGCCTCCAAAATGCAACTGATGAGAATCTAAACACAGATAACAAAATAAAAGGGGGGAGCGGTCACCAGACCCCAAATCTTGGCTTCAGGGAATGGTGAGGCCCAGCTCAGAGTTTCCCCCAGGGAGCCCTGCTTAAGGAATGCATTCAGCCTGCACTCAGTGATCTGTCCATCTTGCATCTCACGCGTTGCAGAAAGAGAAGGGTGAGGAACTGATGGAGGACCGGCCAGTGGGGAGATAGGGTATTTTAGTGCATTGGAATGATGTTCAGAAACTGAAATTCTCTAAGATGTGTCAGGCTGGCAGCAAACAGCCCTGATGGACAGCAGTGACTGCTAAGTGCTGTCAGCTGGGAACAACAGGTGCAATTTCTTTCTTTCTTGTTCTTTTAAAAAAAGATGCATTCATTCATTCATTCATTCATTCATTCATTTATATTGGGAAGGCAGATCTACAGAGAGGAGAGACAGAGAAAGATATTCCATCCACTTGTTCACTCCCCAAGTGGCCGAAATGGCTGGAGCTGAACTGATCCAAAGCCAGGAGCTTCTTCTGGGTTTCCCATGCAGGTGCAGGATCTCAAAGCATTGTTCAACTGCTTTCCCAGGCCATAGGCAGGGAGCTGGAAGGAAAGTGGAGCAGCTGGGACATGAACCAACACCCATATTGGATCCTGGCGGATGCAACGTGAGGTTTTAGGGCCTAACAGGTGCAATTTCTTCAAGAGACTTGATTGTGATCTTCTAGAAAATTGAGGAAATAACCAAGAATCTGAGCCTGTAGAGTGACAGCCCCGAAGCAGTGCTAAGCACAGTTTGTAGTACCCAGCCAATGGCAGCTCCACTGCTGAGTGACAGTGCTTTGAGTTACAAAGAAAAGCTTCAGTGGGCTTTGCGACAGGAGACAAGGACCTTGGCAGGCCTTTCAGAAGGATTTCCATCAGAAGGGGTGCAAGACTAAATAGCTTCAACTTTATAAGAACTTTCCTGAAAAGCCCCCTGGTAGGAATCTCCCACTTTTTCCGAAAGTGCTAGTTAGAGGTAGCTTTTTACAATCCATGCCACAAGTTCCCTAGGGGCTGAGATCCATATGCTTTATTGTTTTTCCTGCTTGTCCCGGCAGAGCGTGGCAGGCTTCCACAGCATGCACTGGGCTTAGCAGTTGGCTGGTGGAATCTTTGCTCCAAAAGATGCCTTGGCCAGCAGTGTGACCAGCATGGGAAGGAGCCCAAGAACCCCAGAGCAGTATTTCCTTGTCCACAGTCTTAGCTGAGTTTGCTTTCTTTGCCGGAAAGGGAAGCAACTTCCCGTAGAATCTCAACTCTAGGGCTCATGGAAGCTTCTGCCTCTGTTCACCCATTGCCTCGGTGGTTTTAGAAGGAGCTGGGTGTGTGTGCACGCAGGTGTCTCTTATTCCACTGATTGATACCCATAGAATATCTTTGAAAAATGCTGCTCTGGATGACATTGGGTGGTATTTCCCCATCCCCCAGGTAATGCAGCAGTTGGGAGGCTGGGCGTGGTTTTTTCTCTTGCATCCTCCTCTCCCCCGTATGCGGGAAGAAGAAAAATAAAATGTGTCAACAATGGTCTCACCTACTATCCCCTGATCCTCGACCCTTCCCCCCTGATATGTAAACATCATCATCAGAAAAAAAAAAACCACGCAAAAATAAAAGCAGAAACAAAACAATACTGCTCCGTGAGTCCCCGTTCTGGAACCCCGATTGCAGAGAACTAGGGTGCAGTGGGGTCACTGTGGTGTTTTCCATCTTCCCGGGTGCTTCTGGTGTCAGCCAAGGTGGGAGAACTGCTGTCCTCATTAGAAGGAACTGATTTGTGGTGGTGAAGTGGTATAGAAGCCGCTGTCCCTGCTAGATGTTTGATCTCAGCCTAGCCCAGGGCTTGTCCACATTGGCTTTGCTGTGGAACCACTTGGGAACTTTTACAGCCCCAAATGTCTGAGACCACATGCCAGGCCAATTTATGGGGTTCTCTGTGTGTGTGAGTGGGGGTGGTATGAGAACTTTGATATCTCTCAGGTAATTATAGCAGCCAGCACGCCAGAATTTGTGACCACCGAGTTGTCCAGATTTCAGATAAGCAAGTGATGTCTTTCTACCATAAAACAGTTCGAAGTGCACTCCACTGTGGCCTAGCAGGGTCACTGAAGAGGCCAAGGGCATCATGTCTTGGAGACAGGAACTGGAGGCACAAGGAGGCTGAGGACTTGACCTCTGCTTTCTGCTTAGTATAGCATGAAACCAGAGGCCTGGCGCATTCCTGCTGTGTGACCAACTCTCCTTCCCATCCAGGAAACGTGGGTAAAACCCCTTCTCAGGGCAGGAGCTGGGAGCCATTTTACTTCTTTAACCTACCCACAGAATTCTTCCATGATTGCAAAGTTAGAAGTGTTGCTCAGTTTTTAAGCATTCACTCCCCTAGCAGATGGAGAGGGCAGGGAGGGCGGCAGTGCCATGGATGTGCGTTACTCTGCTGGGATCACACAGCAGCCACTTCCCAGGAAGCCACTCTCCGCCCTAGCCCTGTGTCTTCTTTACTCCATTTCTTGCCTGCATACAGCAACGCTGCTGTAGCGTTCTTGCTTCAGATGAATCCCCAGTTCTCAAAGGGTCAAGAAGCAAATGCTGCCAGATCCATGCTGGGTCTGGTAACACCATTGTTCCCCTACCTGGTAACGCCGTCCTCTGGGGGAGATCCTTGGAAGGGGCTCCAGCATCCAGTGTGGATGCTTTAGAAGGCATGTGTGAGGAGTGCAGGAATCCTAAAGATGATTCCTTCCTTCCCTGTGCCCTGCCTCCCCTGCATTGGTCCACTGTCCCAGCAGTAACTGCTCTTACACATTTCTAAAGCTGCTTTGACTGTGGGCATTGGCAGAGGTGGGGGTGTTTTTGCCCCGACAGGCAGCTGCCAATGTCTGACTCCTTGAGTGAGATGAGACCTGCAGAGGACAGATCCTTCTGCCCTGCAGATGTTGGAGGTGGTGGGTGAGAAAGCGCTCAATGGAGGGTAACATCAGGACACAGGGGGAGCTTGGTGTTGTGATGCAGGTTAAACTGCCGCCTGTGATGCTGGCATCCTGTATCAGAGTGCAAATGTGAGTCCTGACGACTCTACTTCTGTTTCAGTTTGCTGCCTGGGAAAGCAGCCTAAGTTGGCTCCTACCTCCCCAGTGCAAGACCCAGATGGAGTTCCTGGTGCCTGGCTTCAGTGTGGCTCAGCTCTGGCTGTTCTGACCATTTGGGGAGTGAACCAACAGACAGAAAACCTCTCTCAGATTCTCACATTATCTCTGTCACTTTGCTTTTCAAATAAATTAGCGATTTTTTGTTTGTTTTAATCTACAGGGATGAAAAAGTAAATGTCCGGGCACCCTGAGACGTTCTTGTTAATAACAAGGAAGTTTTAACACAGCCAGACATGCCCACGGGGAGAAAAGGGCTGGCCAGCTCTGAGCTGTCCACACAGGGGCGAAGCTGGAAGCATTAGAAAACCAGCCCAGCTTCCCAAGGTGCTACCCGGGCAGCACCATGTATAGTTGTTTCCTATCTCCATGTGCTTCCAGCATCCATTCCACCTGCTTTTCACCCCACCCCTGTATCAACCTGAGCAGTTTCCCTGGGTCAGCCAGCCTAGGGAGGATGGGGTGGGTGGGGAGGAGGGGCCTGGGCTTCTCCTGTGCGACCTTGGCGTCCAGGTGTTGCAGAGCTCTGAGTGCAGCCTCAACGCAGATGTTGGAAATGACCTTTAAGCCATGAGTTAGACATTACAAAGTAAAATCATGACCCTGGCAATCATGAGCTTTTCTGGGCTTTCCTCTTGGTCCTTCTGTTTCCCACACTGATGCAGACTGTCTTAAGCTCCTGCTCACCACAGGCCACCGGAGCACAGAGCCTCAGGCTGCCAGAGCGTTGTCATCAGAACCACAGACTTGGTGTGCCTGTCACTTGGTGTCAAACTTGGCCTTTCTCAGGAGATACCCCACCCCAGCTCCCTCTCCGGGATGTGACTGTGTCCATGAGTGCCCCTCAGAGTGGCCGTTCTGGGGGATACTTGAAGTGAAGGCCATTGGTTTTTATGAGAGCCTGCAGCACAGGCCAACTGTGGAGCAGGGAAGCTGAGAGCTGCTCACTCTCATGCAGTCGGAAACATGGCACCCATCAGTATACAACAAGGGATTCACTTGCTGAAGGTCATACCCCCTGGACCAGGTTAATCCAGGAGCAGGATTCAGGGATTTGTGATTTGTGATTAATGGATAATAACAGCACGTTCTGTCTGCGTCTTCTGGTGAGAGACGACTTTGAACCTCAAATTATTGTTGTTGGGTGACGCTTTGGAGTACCCATATGCCAGTCAGTGCATCTTGTGCCTTTCCAGCAGGCTAAGGAAGTTTCCCTAGGCCATCAATTTGTTTGAGGAAGGACTAGGATTAAAATCCAGATCTCTTAGACTCCAAAACCCAGTCTCGCCCAGAGGATGACCAATGCTGTCTTTATTGCAGGTGCATCTGCCCAGACTGGGTCAATCTGCAGTTCTAAATAATCACAGAAAGGTGAACTCTAGTCAATTATGAAAGAGTGAACTCATTTGCCATCGTGGAAGTGTTCCGCTTGGGGCCAGTGCTGTGCTGCTGTGAGTTAAGTGACTGCCTGTGATCGCAGCATCCTTTAACTTCTATGCCTATTTCATTATCATCCTACAAGCATTATATCTAATTTATACGTACTCGTACATCTGCCATTTACCAACCTATGGATTTACCATCTGTCTCCACGGAGGCATGGGACTTTTGTTTTGTTCACTGTGGTATTCCCAACGCCAAGCATTTTGTTCACTACCGCTTGCTGAATGAATAAATGATTCTTTAGAAACACATTATCTACCTGTGTCACTAAACTCCATTGTTTTCCATCAGCGTGCTTTACCCACGATTCTTTTTCTACCAGGGTGATTTGTGAGTTTATTTGCAGTTCCGGGTTCTGGCTAATGATCAGAAATGAGATGTTGACATCTGCCTCCAGCCACATCCTCCCCTTATCTCGGAGCAGTGCCTGTTCTGGCTGGCGAGAAGCAACTTGCAACTTCTCCCAGGGAAGGCTGCTGCTATTGCCTCACACTGCATCTCTTCCAGGATTTCTTGCCTTGCCATACAGCCAGAGGTGCTCCTAACAGAGTGGCCTGCCCTGTGTGGTGGCCTGCCCTTCTCTTTGATTCTTGGTAACCTGAGTTAAACATTACTTTCTTTTTCTTTCCTCCCATTTCCAAATATGTTCATGAGAACAGTTAAGGCTCATCCCTGTTTCCACTTAACTGTTGCCTAACATTCGTCCTGGAAAGGATTCAAATTGCAGACCATCTCAAGCCAAAAACACAACTGGATTCTGAATGAATCAGAAATGACAGCGAATGTGGAGGGAAAAGCTCTCATTCATACAAGACCTTTCACCAGGTCCTCCTGACGGTGCTTCCTTTTTGGCTGTCAGGCCAGCCCTTTGAGACTCCAGTACAGTTTTAAGCAAGCCAGGGTCTTGGCCCTGAGTGCTGGGCTTCCCTGGAGTGCTTCTGTGGGGGAGCTGCTGTTGGCTGGAAAGATGCAGGAGGTAGGAGGGTGGCCCAGGCCGAGTGGAGAGATGATGGATGTGGAGGGTGTGACTCTGACATCAGCAGACCTGGGTCTGGCTGCGTCTAAGTTCTGACCGTCCAGCAACACGAGTCCCGCCCTCGGGTGTCCTTTGCAGTGGTAATGATGGCAACTCCTGCCTCTTCAGGGCCAAGGCCGTGGCTCTGCATGGAGCTTGTCAGTGCTTTATGAAATCTCCCTTACTGAGCACTGGCCACAGGCCCTATGCACACACACGCGCACATGCACATCTGAAAACGATATAAATTGCACCCAACAGAAGGGCCGTCCTTCTTTATCCAATGACTTTTAAGAGAAACGATTTAACAAACATAAATATTTGTACTGATGAATAAAAGTGTACTTTAGAGGTGGGCAGCTGGTAAGGCTGCCGCTGAGCTGGCAGCACCCCAAATGGGTGCTGGTTCATGTTTTGGCTGCTCTGCTTCCACTCCAGCTCACTGATAAAACCCTGGGAAAAGCAGCAGGGCCCAAGTATTTGGGTCCCTGCCACCCACGTGGGAGATCTTGGAGGAAGGCCTGGCTCCTGGGTTTGGCTTGGCTCAGCCCTGGCCACTGGGTCCATTTGGGGACTAAATCAGCGGATGGGAGACCTTTTCCCTTCCCCTCCTTTATCTCTGTATCTCTGATTGCCAAATAAATCTTTCTATTTACATACACACACATTTTAATTTTTTTTTGAAGTCTGGCTAGTCCTCCCTTCCCAAGCAGTATTCCAGGAGGATCTGGGCTGTGTTGGGCCCCAGGTCACCTGCCGGGGGTGCATTTGTGTGTGTGCAGATCGGGTGCCCCGGGGTCAGCTGCAGTAACCACAGGTGAGTCATTTGGGTCTTAATCAAGCTGGTGGGGTGGAAATTGGGCAATCCTGTGTCCTGGTGTGGGCAGCCACCTCCCAGGGAGGATCCTAGAGAGAAGGCTGAGGGAGCAGAAGGAAAGGGGGTGCCCTGAACAGCGGGTGGACGTTTTTAGTTTTCCTTCATTTCTGCAAGTGGGAGCAGGGATCTGGGGGTTGGGAACAGGTGGGAGTGAATGAAGGGCCAGGGGGTGGCAGACCAGAAGACTTGCCTAGCGAGAGGCCATTTTCACGCTGTTTCCAAAGGAAATTCTTCTAAATTAGAGCTGCAGTTAGGTAGGAGCCAGAGTGAAGGTGAAAGGAATGGTGTATTTGAAAAAAACAAAAAAAAAACAAAAAAAATCCCAAACTGTTCTTGGGTGTGACTCCCAGTTCATCTGTAAAAAAAAAAAAAAAAAAAAAAAAAAAAAGAAAAAATTGCGAATTCCTTTTGGTAATTAGAAAAAAATGTTAAAAATGAAAAAATCAACTACGTGGCCGGATTTTGAAGTGGGTTGGAAGGATTCCATATCATTTGCTGACTCTGAACGCTGGGTTGGGCCACTCGGCCAGTGCTGACTGGTGTCTCCAGCAGCCTCTGTGCTGGTCCTGCTGGCTCAGTGTCTGTATCAACGTGATCCTACTAGAGACAGACCTTTCTGGGCGAGGAGTTGCTCCCAGGATGTTGCCTTTGGACTGTCAGTTGAGAGCCCCAAGTTTTCTTTCATGAAAACTTTTTGCATGTTTAAGGTGGCATGTGTAGAATGCTTCATCATTTATAAAGAATTTTCACCCACATTTTTAAAATGA
The DNA here is from genome assembly GCF_017591425.1 of Ochotona curzoniae. Taxonomy (NCBI): domain Eukaryota; kingdom Metazoa; phylum Chordata; class Mammalia; order Lagomorpha; family Ochotonidae; genus Ochotona; species Ochotona curzoniae. The sequence continues at coordinate 18,653,209 of NW_024467095.1, read as the reverse complement.
TGGCCTTTACACTAGCAGCACACACGCCTGTTCCAATGTTCAGTATATGTGCTGCCGAAGTGAGCACAGCACACAGATGCTCGTTGGTGAACCAAAGCTCGGAGAAGTTTAGAGTCTCGGGAGAGATCATAGCCCAGAGGCTGGCAGAACTTTCATCTTGAGTTTATCGTAGGGCAGCAATCAGATAACACTTTCCATTTTTCTAACGTCCTGGCCATTAGGAAGAATGGGTGTTTTTTACACCCTTTCAACAGGCAAGATTGATAAACATGACAGGGTACCAAGCAGTAGGGCCTAGCGTTGAGATCTTTTTGTCCTGTACTTCCCAATTGCTTATATCTCAAGAGCAGGTGTGTGTGTGTGCAGTGTTATTATGGAAAATAAAGGGGAAAGACTACATTATTTGTCTCTGGACAACAGTCATTTTACAGTTCAGTTCAGAGGTTGGGCAAACCCCTAACATCCCTGTGAGGCTCCCCAAACCGCCATCAGCACAGTGGCTTTGCACCCCTGGCACCCCTGTTCTTTGTTCCAGAGCCATCTCCTCGCTGCTCTGCTTCTTCCCTGACACTGTCTGGGAGCAGCAGGGATGTCCCATGCTTTGGTGCCTGCAAGAGCTCCAGAAGCACCTGCTAGCCTGACCCGAAGGAGCCCCAGCTGCCTTCCAGCTCTCTGGGCGAGTGAGCTCAGCTGACTTTAGGTGGCAGAAAGACCTCTGTTTAGACTGGCGAAGAGCGGACAGCACGTTGGGACCCGCATTTCCAGGAGTGGTAAGCTCTCATTGAATTGGGGTGCTGCCAGTGTCTGCCAAGCACAGCCAGTGTAAAGGAATGATATCATCCCAGGTCTGAGGGGTCCCTCCTCATGGAGAGGAAGTTGACAATGAAACAAGCCTTTGCATGAAAGCCTCCTTTTCATGATGGATGGCTGAGGAGCTGGTGGAACCCCCACAAAACCGATGCTAAAGATTTGCTGTCCTTACCAGCCACATTGCCTTGTCTTAGCACCTGCTCTCCAGACAGTCTCCCTCAGCTGCAGCAACCACAGGGGGGACCTGGAGGGAGCCTGGCCACATTGTGTGTGCCAGTGGTGAGAGCTCTCTGGCACTCCAGGAAGAGAGACCCTCTACAGCCACTGCAGTCCCAAAGTTGCGGCTTTGATATTTTTTCTCAGTGTGGTTTTTCTTACCACCTTCCTCTAGGAAACTGAGAAGCATAAAGCAATGGGCAGAGATAATAGGAGGGTGTGGGACTTCTGGTTGCCTTCCTTCCCCCGCCCTCCCGCTCCCCTCCAAATCCCCAATTGGCTTAAAGTAAGAACAGAGAGCATCAAACCAATCAAATAAAAAGCCACTCACCCCTGTTCCACCTGTGGGACACGGTAGCCTGTGCGTTGTAATACAACAGCAGAAGCAGCAATGTCTTCCAGCACATTCCGTCTGCGAACAGGTGAGGAGTGGGCTTTCTATCCAGTGGGACCCCAGTGGCCACAGGTGGGCTCGTGCTGTTGCTCCCTGTGTTCTTCACACTCTTCCCTTTCAGAAGGGGCAGAAATCCCCTTTCCTGGCCTCAGGAGGGCGGAGGCAGACGGCTGTCTCCTGGCTGTCTCCTGGCTGGGACGGGAGCAGGCACCTCTCTTCATCCCACTCTCTCTGGGATTGGGGGACCGGGTTTCCACACAGAGACTCTGTTTTTGAGCACATCTGGAGTGACTCATGGGGCATGTGATCTGCTTGGCAGTAGGGTGGATAAATATAATTTCTGGTCTTGACTTCCATGTGTTGGATGCGCCCACTGGAATTTTGCTTTAACAAACAGAGCCGTGGAACTTGTTAGAGAGTCCGGCGAGGAGTTGGCTGCTCTCCTCGTCCACACACACTGCCCCAGAGCCAGGGCCGGCTGGAGGAAGGGCTGGGAGGCTGCCTGGCAGACACCGGGGCTGCTGGAGCCCAGAGTTGCCTTTAGGACAGCACGGTCATTGTCATGCCTGGGCTGCATGATGTTGTTGCCCTTCTCTGCAGCTAGACCTACGTGTCTTGGTGCTGAGTCTTTTCCTGGATCTGACAGAGGGAGAGGGGTTGCTGGTGGTTGTAAGGGAGCAGAAGTGGAGAGATATACAGGTTTACATATGGACATATGTGGGCAAGAATTTCAGGGCCCCAGGAGGACTTCCCACACATATTATCACTGTAACAAGATACTCAAAGTCATACTAGCTATAAAGGAAAGAGGTTGGGATGGCATGATGGCTTAATTGGCTAATCCTCCCATGCAAGTGCTGGCATCCCATATGAGCACCGGTTCATGTCCCAGCTGCTCCACTTCCAATCTAACTCACTGCTTACAGCCTGGGAGAGCAGTGGAGGATGGCCCAAAGCCTTGGGACTGTGAACCCGTATGGGAGACTCAGAAAAGGCTCCTGACTCCTGGCTTCAGATCAGCTCAGCTCTGGACATTGTGGCCATTTGAGGAGTGAACCAGCAGGTGGAAGACCTTCTCTTTCTGTCTCTCCCTCGTTCTATAAACCTGCCTTTCCAATAAAAATAAAACTTATTTTTTTTTTTTGGAAAAAAGAAGTTGATTGATCTGACAGTTCTGGGGGACCCAAGGCATGGCATTGACATCTGATCGGATCTCACATGTAACAGTGTCACAATGACAGGAGCCTGTGCAGAAAAGACCTCCTAGTGAGTAAAGAAGCCAGAGGATTCAAGATCAAGTTGATTCTTTTTATAACAATGCACTCTCGTACCAACTCATTATGGCTTCGTGAGAACTATACTAATTCCCTCTTTTTATTATTGATTTGGGCAACAGAGAGACAAAGAAGGATGCAAAACTCCCATCCATCGGTTAGCTTACCCTCCCAAAGCCTGCAGGGGCAGGGGCCATGCTGAGTCTGAAACCCGGAGCTAGGAATGCAAAGCAGGTGTTCCATGTGTGCCATTGTGGCGGTCACTGCTACATGATGGGGTTTGCAGGAAGCTGGGCTGGGAGCCAGAGCTGGGATTTTATGTTCTTCCTGTGGGCAGGAGCATCTTGACTGCTGATCTAAATGCCTCAATGGCCGATGGACTTCGCATTAAGTTCCACCTCTTCCCAAATGGCTGCAATGGTCAGAACTGAGCTGATCTGAAGCCAGAAGCTAAGAGCTTCTTCTGGGTCTCCCATATTGGAGCAGGGTCCCAAGGCTTTGAGTCATCCTTTACTGCTTTCTTACACCATAAGCAGGGAGCTGGATGGGAAGTGGGGCCTCTGGGACACAAACTGATACCCATATGGGATCCTGGTGCGTGCAAGGTGAGGACTTAAGCCACTAGGCTACTGCAACAGGCCCAAAACTAGTTCACCTTCTCAAAACTTCTTAAATTGATTGATTGGACTTGGCCTGGTAGTCTCATGGCTAAAGTCCTCGCCTTGCATCTCCATATGGGTGTTGGCTCTTGTACCAGATGCTCCACTTCCAATCCTGCTTCCTGTTTGTGGACTGGAAAAGTAGTGAGGAACAGCCCGAAGCCTTGGGACTTTGCACCTGCATGAGACACTTGGAAGTTCTTGGCTTCGGATTAGCTCAACTCTGGCCCTTGTGGCACTTGGGGTGTGAACCAGTGAATGGAAAGTCTTTCTCTTTGTCTCTCCTTCTCTCTGTAAATCTGACTTTCCAATAAAAATAAAAAACTATGAAGGAAAAGAAACCACTGGTCTTCATCGTCTTAGTCATCAGCATCATCGTGTGCTGGATTAGTATCCTCTTCACACTGGCTGAGTCAGGGTTCTCTCACTCCGAGCCAGCAGATTGACACAGGACAGCATTTTTTCACTAAAGCAATGTGAATCACACATGTAAAATTATGTTTTACTAGTAGGATGTTGAACTAAAAAGAAATGGGTGCAATTAATTTTTTTTGAAAGATTTATTTTATTTTTATTGGAAAGGCAGATATACAGAGAGGAGAGACAGAGAGGAAGATCTTCCGTCCGATGATTCACTCCCCAAGTGAGCGCAACAGCCAGAGCTGAGCCAATCCAAAGCTAGGAGCCAGGAACTTCTTGCAGATCTCCCATGCAGGTGCAGGGTCCCAGGGTTTTGGGCTGTCCTCAACTGCTTTCCCAGGCCACAGGCAGGAAGCTGGATGGGAAGCGGGGCTGCTGGGATTAGAACCAGCAGCCATGTGGGATCTCGGGTGTTCAAGGTGAGGACCTTAACCACTACACCATCGCAAAGCTTTCTACCTTTGCAGATGATGCAACAATTCTCTCCCGCTCTCTTCTGACAGCAGCAGCCACCGTTGCCACCAGGCACTGGCTACAGAGGGGCTAATGTACGCGGTGGCTGTGCCCTCTGGGATCCCTGAGTTTCCCTTCTTTAGCAGCAGGAGCTGCCGGTCAGTTCCAGCAGAGGCTGAGTTACAAGGGCACTGCCAGGCAGATGTTAGGACTCCCTCAATCATGAAGGAGATGTAAGACAGACACAGGACCTGGGGAAGTCCCAGGTGATCTGACTTCTTGGAGAAGCCACTGCAGGGATGAAAAGCCCCTTGGCAGAAGGAGGCCTGGTTCACACAAGAGATCTTAGGAGGTTCTGGAAGGAAGATAATCTATCTCAGCCCTATCTTTTTTTTAAGAAAAAACCTTATTTGTTGACTCTGGTGTTGTGCCATAGCACGCTGGGCCTCTGCCTGTGGCATTGGCATCCTATACGGGCATTGGTTCGAATCCCAACTGCTCCACTTCTGATCCAGCTCCCTGCTCATGACCTGGGAAGGCAGCAAAGGAGGGCTAAGGTCCTTGGGTCCTTGCACTCATATGGGAGCCCTCGAGGAAGCTTTGAGCTCCCAGCTTTGGACTGTCTTAGCTTTGGTTGTTACAGCCATTTGGGGAGCAAATCACCAGATGGAAGATCTCTTTTTGTGTCTCTCTCCTTTCTCTCTGTAACTGCCTTCCAAAGAGAAGTAACTGTCTTAAAAACGTATATATCTATATCTAGAGAGAAACAGTGTGGTCTTCCATCCGTTGTTTCATTCCTGAAATGGCTGTGACACTTGGAGCTGGGCCAGGCCAAATAGGAGCTTCATCTGGGTCTCCCAAATGCGTGACAAGAACCCAAAGACTTGGACCATCTTCTGTTGCCTTCCCAGATGCATTAGTGGGGAACTGGATTGGATGTGGAACAGCCAGGTTTGGAACTGGCATGCAATTGGGACACTGGCATTGTAGCTAGCAACTTAATCCACTGTGCCACAACTCTGACCCCTGGGTAGTCATTTTGTCTATCAGAATCTCTAAGGTTTGGCTACTTTAATAGTCACAACATTTCAAGAACAATAAATAGAGGTTTATCCCTCATTCATGTAACATATTCGTCTTGAGCTGGGTGTGGTTTTGTTGCAAAGTCCTTATTCTGGGACCTGGACTTACAGAGCAGTGTGTGTAAGAAGTAGTGCTTGGTTCTCACAGCAGAGGGAAAAAGGATCAGTAAACTTCCCTCTGGCTTTTAGGGTGTTTGCTCAGAACTGACACATGCTTCACCTTTCAAGTTCTACTACACGGAAGTGGCTAACGCAAATCACAAGGTGATTCTGGGGGTTAGGGGGCAGGCTTGTACGATTCTCCTACAGTGTGGGAGAATGCACAGTTAGTAAACACCGCTACAATTGACCACCTGTATTTTTATTTTCTCCCTGAGATTCAGAGTTAGGGAAATTCAAAATTAGAGTGATCTGTTGAGAGTGGATATTAGGGTGGCTCCAATGATGACCATTTGTAGCAGTAGGCCACTGAATCCAGAAAATGAACTTATCAGGCAGTTTGAGACTGACTGAGGGATGGAGAGAGAGAGAGAGAGAGGGGCACACACACACACACACACACACACACACATCCGTTGGACCTACCTGTGTGAAGCCAGAAGGAAGGGAGCAGTGGGTCCTGCTGGAGCCATCCAGATCCAGCATTCCCAGGAACGGCTCTGCCTAGGAAGTAGCTGAAGGCATCCTTAGCTGGAGCTCAGATCTTCGCCATGCTGTTTTTGCCCTAGTGTGGTCCACAGGGTGACTGCTCTGACTTGCAGGTAACACTTGCCTATCTTAACTGCATGCCCAGGGAGGCAAGAATTTTCTCCAGATTCCAGCCTGCTATTGCCATTGGCCCAGGTAGGTCTAAATAAAACTCAACACCTGCTTGACTTCCTATGCATTTTCTCCTCCGGTACTTATATATGTCATGGAAAGAACTCCGGTGTCTTTGGATACATACAGCTGAGGGAGATGAGATTTTAGAAAATATAAACTAAATTTTCAGCTACTGTCAACTTTGAGGGGCTCGAATTGTATTGCTGGATCCTGTCTGAGGCATGCTATTTATGTTAAAAATGGCAATTTTGGAGACTTCTCACTTATGTTAAGAACGGATACATCACAGTTTCTCAGTCATTATGATCGAATTAAGGCAAGAGATATAATTTAGGAAAAAAAGTCACCATCATAGTAATATTTGGTCATTCAGTGCGAGAATGGGGAAAGCTTCCTTGCATTCATTCTCTGAGATGTTGGTTATGTTCATGATAGGAGGTGGCTTACCTAGATTCCTATTCTGTGCCTATGTGTATGTTGGGAGTAGGGGCCAGGGGTGTCGAGTTGGTGATGAGGGGTGATTCCAGAAGGAATTCCTTGGGATGGAAAGACCCCAGGGCTGTTGTCTTGATTGTGTTTGGTTGAATTGTAGAGAGGAGATGATTGGTGCTTCTGCAGGTTAATGGAATCTTTGTCCCTGGGCACTCACCTAGGAGGCATCTGACGGGTGGAGAACATGCATCGTAAGTGGCAGTCAGAGGCTGGACTAGCAGGGCTCAGAGCCAGGGGCTGGTTGGGCTGGAGACCCAGCAGAAACAGGGAGGAACTGGAGGCTCCCGCTCTCAGCAGGCTCCAGGGGCAGAGGCCAGTTATGCGGGGAATTTCCTGCCTGTGTAACCCTTCATGCCAACAAGCACAGCCTAGCAGATTCACCTCCTGGCCACTGTCAGTGAGTTTTCAGAAAAACACCCCAGAAACTCTTTCAGGTTTGTCCTTGAAGCTCCTGTTGCAGTAAGGCTGTTTCATTTCTGGATCAGAGCTAGCATAAGTAATTGACAACTGTCTTGTTTCCACTCATATCAAAATGGAAGAAATCCACCCCCCCTTTCTTTCTTTCTTTCTTCCTCATTTAGAAATGTGAGGGAAAAGAATTTGTTCTCAAAAGAACAAAAGGTGGGTGGAGGGTGGGGAAAGGTTAGAAAAATACCCTGATTTTGGATGGTGCTTCAGGGCCCTGGCAGGATGGGGCTGATTGGAGTGGGATGGGGCTGTCACAGGAGCGGATTACACACAGGACAGTCATTCTAACAGAAAAAAAAAAAAAAAAAAAAAGAGGCCAGCCTGGGGAAAGGAATGAGAAGGAGTCAAGTAACTGACAGGCACACTGCTGCCTGCTGCAGGAAGGAGAATTACACAGGCTCAGGGGCTTTGACCTACTCCCAGCTTGGTGAAAAGCTAAAGGCGGGCCTGGTGCGGTAGCCTACTGGCTAAAGTCTTTGCCTTGCATGGGATTGCAGAGGGGTGCTGGTTCCAATCCCGGTCACCCTGCTTCCCATCCAGCTCCCCGCTTGTGACCTGGGCAAGAAGTCCAAAGTCTTGGTACTCTGCATGCATGTGGGAGACCCAGAAGAGCCCTTGGCTCCTGGCTTTGAATTGGCTCAGCTCTGGCCATTGTGGCTACTTGGGGAGTGAATCAGTGGAGGCAAGATCTTCTTCTCTGTCTCTCCTCCTCTCTATTATATATCTGAGTTTACAATAAAAATAAAAAAAAAATTCCTTCCCATTCCTTCCTTAAAAAAGCTGAAAGCACTGGATGTGGGAGAACAGGGAGAGACGCCGAGGGGGTGCCAGGGAACAGGGTCCCGGGGCTGAGGCAAGGGAGAGTGGGAAGGAGTTTGTGTATCCCCCACTGCCTGCTCAGCTTACTGCTGCTTGCTGTTGGAGCTTGGTGTGGGGAGGGGAGACCTTCACTAAGTGTTAGATGTCACGGCCCGCAGTGGCAGTGATGTTCACCATTGGAAGTTTAGTCCATGTGGCTTTACGAACAGTCATTGAATAAATCTTAAGACGAAGTAGTTAGCGTTTTTCTTAGTATCTGTTTATTGACAAACTAATGATATGACTACCTGAGGTATAGTGCTGTGTTTTGATCCATGTATTACTTTTTAAAAACATGTGTAACATTCAGATTCTTGTTTCTTTTAAAAATCTTTATTTATTTGGAAGAGAGACAGACACAGAGTTAGAGATCTTCACCCACTGGTTCACTCTCCAAGTACCCGCAAGAGTTGCGGTTGGTTAGGCTGAATCAAGGAGTTGGGAACTCAATCAGGTCTCTCAAGTGAGTGGCGAGAGACCCAGGTACTTGAACCGCCTTTTACTGTCTTCCCTGGTGCGTATTGACGGGAGGTTGGAATTGGGAACTGAGCTGGGACTTGAATCCAGGCACTCCAGGCACTCCAGGATGGGATGTTGGGGTCCCAAGGGGTGTCTTAATGTCCGTGCTAAATATCCACCACCTTTCCAATCTTGCCTTTGATGTCTCAGAAGAGTGCAGTAGACTCCGGCTAAATATAAGAAGGCTTCAAAAAGTTAACAGGAAATGCATGTTATGAAACAACTGCATAAATATAAAGAGCTTTTAGTGAGCTGGTGCAGTGGCTCAACAAGCTAATCCTCCACCTGCCAGTGCTAGCATCCCATATGGACACTGGTTTGTGTCCTGGCTGCCTCACTTCAGAGCTAGGAAAAACAGTGGAGGATGGCCCAAGTCCTTGGGACCTTGAATTCAGGTGGGAGACTCAGAATAGATTCCTGGCTCCTGGCTTTGGATCAGCTCAGTTCTAGCAGATCTTTCTGTCTCTACTCTTCTCTGTAAATATGGCTTTACATTAACAAAAGAAAATCTTTAAAAAAAGTTGTATCTAAAAAAAAAAAAAAAGGAAAAGTTTTGCACCAAACTAATGTATCTTTTAATAACATCTCTGCGAGCTTTTGGAAGCACACTTTGTGATGGAGTGACGTTGTACACTGCAGTTAGACTCAGCAAGGTACACTGTGCGTAGATTAGAATAAGGATTGGCAAAAGAAAATCAGAGTAAATGAGGGACAATCCATAAACTCTGCCTGGAAGAAATGTGTTGGTGGCGTGGTTAATGTAGACCCACCTCCTTCCCACATGTCTCTAGGGAGAAACAGCTGTTGTTTTCCATGAGGGTTTAGTGATGTGGGCATTCCTGTTTACTTTCTTCTCTGCTGACCTCTCCCAAGTTGTTGCCACAGAGCAGAATGGGATGTGAAGAGAAAGGAGTATGCTTCTTGCCCTTGACTAAGGCTGTCATCTTGCTAGTGACTTCAGAGGTGCAGGGGTTACAACCTCAAGTGCAGACAGTCTTTGTCCCATGGTTCTGTGAGAACCTTGTTATAACATTGGCTGTGAGGAGATGCTTAGGGCTGCCTTGGCCTGCCTTGCAGGTGCCAGTCAGCAGTGCAGGAATACCAACCAGATGCTCCTCTCCCTCTTTCCCACTCACTGCTTCTCTTTCACTCCACGGCTGCTCCTTGTCCTCCAGCCTGCTGCCCCTGAAAAGCTCTCTTTGTTTGGTGAATGAGTTTGAAGCCATAGGATACTGGGTGGGGGAGAGAGACAGACCAGCTGCGGATTCTTCAAACCCCAGAACCTACAACTTGTGGCCAAGAATTCAAGTCTAACTTTTCCCTGAGGAGACAGAGGACAAAGGACCCCCTTGAGGTAGTTACTCGGTCATCTAAAGAAGAGGCATCCCCAGCCCAGCCCACTAGTCTGCTCCACGGGGCTCATTTTGAGCACTGGGATTTGTGGTTTGGACCTTGCTGTGGAGATTGCATTGGGTAATTTTCCATCTTGCTTGATTTACTCAAATCTTTCTTCTTGACCCAGGCAGGCAGACAAGGGAAGTGGCTCACGTTTGCTGCTGGGAGAAGAAGGAAGGGTTCTATTGCGAGGTCATACTTGCTCTTCCTGATCTAGACTCCCGATCAACACAGGAAATTAGTTAATCTCTTTGACCTGGAGTACAGTAAACAGTTTCTGGCCTGGGCATTCTCCTTTCAGGATCAGGGTTCAGTGGACTGTAGATTCTTAGACCGGAAGGGATTTAGAGATCAGAGACTCCAATTCCAATGAATGAAGAAGCTCAAGCCAAGAGAAGTCATTGACTTGGGAGCAAAAAGCAGCCAATGATAGAACCATGAAGAGCAGGGACAGAATGGGCCCAGATTTCTGAACCAACGGGCTGGAACTGGCGGCCTCCTAGCTTGTCCCCTAAGATCAAGGTTTCTCTGCTTAAGTGTTGCTACATTCTGAGCTGTGTCATTGCGTGTGTGGGGAATTGTCCCATGCTTTGTGGAGTGCTTTGCAGCATCCTTGGACCTGCCCTTTAGATGTCAGTAGCACCCTTCAGTTGTGGCAACTGAAACTGTCTCCAGACATTGCCAATGACCCCCTAAGGAGGCGTCATTGATCCTGGTTGACGATCACTGCACTAGAGAGCCGGAGAGGGTTCTTCCAGGTTTAACACTTAATTGTGTTATGAGGCTCATGTCCTTTGGAGAGCTATTTCATACATACCTGAGGACACAGGCAAGGTCTTTTTTTTTTTTCCCCCTGAAAAGTAGATTGAGAGAGAGAGAGATGGGAAGAAAGATTTTTCCTCTTATAGTTCACTCTCCAAATGGCCACAAGAGCTGGCTGAAACCAGGAACTCCATCTAGGCTTCCCACTTGGGTGGCATGGGCCCAAGTGCTTGGGCCAAGTACTTATTGCCTTTCCAGGCACATTAGCAGGGAGTCGGATCAGAAGCATAAACCCCTCTGATATGGCACAGTGGTGCTGCAGGCAATGACAACCCTCTGTGCCCCGATCCAGGGGCTTACTGAGTCTTTGTTTCTTGGGGTTTTTACAGTGTTAGAAGTGGCAAGGATGCAACGAACAGCTTTGAATGAATGAATGAATGAATGAACTCAGTGGGCGATCCTGGAATGTCTTCATTCATTCACTGGTTATTTCAGGTTGTGTTAAACAGCAGCGTCGAGCAGCCTGTTGGCAGAAGTGGAGGGCGCACTGCTCACGACCTTCCTTGAAGGACACTGGGGGCTTCCCTCTGCGTGCTTTGTTCTACTCTATCACAGCCCTGCAGAAAGCCTCCCTAAGAGCTCCTTGGCTCAGGAGCTGGGCTCATGATGTAACTTCTTTTAATTCTTATGAAACAATACAGATACTACTGAGAAGAGATTCCCCCCCCCCCACACACACACACCTCTCTAGGGATACAGCTAGCACTCTGGAATGCTAAGCCTTGGAATTCTTACAGAAGAAAAAAAGCATCCGCCTCATATGGCCATTAACCCGTGAGAGCCAGGTAAGCACATTTGTCACAGAGTCACCATATTTTGGCAATGGGAGAAGGCAGAAGCACGCTATAAAAGGAACTGTCGCCACCACAAAATCCTATCTTATTGTTTGCCTTAATCCCAGAAATTTCCACCAATGTTGACTTTGGGGAAGTGACTAAACAATTCCATGTCTGTTTTCCAAATGATAAAATGCTCAAGAGGGTAGAGTCCTCTTTAGTTTAAAAAAAAAAGAAGAAGAAGAAATGAGTTGCAGTGAATCTTGAAAGCTGCTTTGGAAACAAAGTGGAAGGAAGTGAATGAGAGGGAAAAAAAAAATACCCACAGAAGCTGTTGGCTAGACAGACTCCCAGGGGAATTAAAAATATGAGAAGGACTGACTTTTCATGAACTTCACCATTCAGTCCATTCAAACAGATAAATTGATTTGAAAATAATTAAAACAACAATAAAGACAAAAAGGGAATAAAAGCATGGCAATGAGAAGGAGGAATAATGATGCTAGAAGAATTATTGGGTGATATTGGGTTAATGTTGCTTTAAAAATGAATTTGAACAAGCTGCTGACTCCAGTACAAAGCCCTGAGGTTAAAATTCCTATAATTGTGGCACAGCAAGTCAAGCTGCCACCTGCGAAGCTGGCATTCCACATAGAGCCCCAGTTCAAATCCTGGCTGTTTTGCCTTCCACCCAGGTCCCTGCTAATGCATCTGAGAAGGTATCTACAGCTGGCCCGAAGCCTTGAATCCTTGCCACCCACATGGAAGACCTGGATGAATCTCCTGACTCCTGGCCGTGACCTGGCCCAAGCTCTTGCCATTAGTGGCCATTAGGGGAGTGAACAGACGGAGGATCTTTGTCTCTCTTCATCTTGTCCTCACTCTATCACTCTGCCTTCCAAATTAATAAAACAAATCTGAAAAAAGAGAAAAGAGTTCCGGCAACTGCTGTCAGCCTAAATTTGGGTAAGCGACTGCTGACCATCACAGATAGGAGCTGTCGTTTATCATTGACTGTTCTTGGAGCAGCAGGAGAGCTTGGGATCCTGACATGCCAACGATGGCCTCTAAGCTAACCCACCTTCTGGACGGGAAGGTGGAGAAGCAGCAGGGACATCCCAGGAGAGGAGGAGTTGGGGCTGATGCAGGGCTCCTGTGTGTCCTGTGTGTCCTGACAAGCATTCTGGCTGGAGGGCGCTGGGAATCTGTCTAAATAGCACAGCTTTGCACAGATGGCCCGGAGAGAAGGGCGCTTACCGTAGACTTCCTTGTGTGCAAGCTGGAGCTGATCTGCTCATCATCCCTGGCTCCTGCAGTTTCCTCTGACAGCCTGGAACACCTGGGCAGCTGTCCACTGTGGTCTCAGGCCAGCAGGTCTGAAGCAGCCACATGGGAGGCATCCGCTCACATACCCTTCAACATGGAACAGAGGTCTGTGTCATCCCTGTGCTTGTCGGGTGTCCTCCACCCTTCAAATCACCTTCCACGGTGAGGGGATGCTGCTGCTGTACCTCAGGTAAAGGGCAGGACCGTGTGGTGAGCTGAAGGGAGACTCAGATGGGGGCAGGGGTGGGCGCTTAATAATACAGGACACTCAGCCAAATTTGAATTTCAGATGAACTATGCATGACGTTTTTCTAGTATGTACTCAACTTAAAGACTACATATGTGTACACACTAACATTTAGTGTACAAGTTACACACTAAACAGTACTTGCTGTTCATCTGATATCTACAATGGCTGTTCGGCTTTTCCTGACCCTGGGGCAAAGTCCCTGATTTAGAGACAATAAGACTTTTGGGATCAAGATACTAGGGGTCAAGCTCCCAGTTTATTCTCTCATTTAACTGGACGGCCGGGTGAGTCTGACTGCTTCCTCCCATGTAGGAAAGAACGCTGGCTTGCATCTTGCACATGGAGGTCATGGCTAGGAATGCAGGTTTCAAATGGCAAGCTGTCCCACAGCTCTAAGTGTAGGTTCCCAATTGGGATCACATTTGTGGATGGAGAATGTCAATTTTTTCATTAAGGGGCAGCCCATTGGGTGGCTCTGCCTCCATTATCCTCAGCTAACCGAAATGGACTAAGTGGAGCCCTGACTGTGTAGCTACTTATCCAAGTCCAAGTGACATAAATTAGTCCAAATGAACAAATGGTAAGGCTCACTCTGAGACTTGGGTTGCTGTGGTTCAGGCAGACTGTTGAAAGGGATTTGGCATTGTGGGACATCACACATCGCTAAATATGCCCACAGGCATGGGCTGGGTACCAGGAAAGCGAAGTCCATTTAAACAAAGAAGGTTCCAGTGAAACACCATTGTTTGGCTCTAGCTCTGAGCTTTCCCACGATTCTTCCTCGCTACCAGCAAGTATTTTTTCTTTCCTTCCTTCCTTCCTTCCTTCCTTCCTTCCTTCCTTCCTTCCTTCCTTCCTTCCTTCCTTCCTTCCTCCCTCCCTCCCTCCCTTCCTTCCTTCCTTCCCTCCTTCCACTTTTTTCTCTTTCTTTCCCTTCCTTCCTTCCTTAAACAAAGCTCTACATAGGTAGCAGGGGTCCAAGGTCAAAGAACTTGAACCATCTTCTGCTTCTGTCCTAGGAACATTAGCAGGAAGCAGGGTCAGAATCAGAGGAGTCAGGATTCCGACTGGTACCCTGCTATGGGAGGCTGACATTGTAGTGGTGGTAGAGTCCACTGTGCCACAACACTGGGACCTGAGTCATTTGTTAATACTCTTCAGACAAAGCTGTTCCTCGGGAGCTTTAGACATCCTTGGAAGTCTCCTTGCCTCGTTCAGCTCTCTGGGTCACGATTTTGTATTCCAGGGAATTTCAAAGGGAAAAAATCATTTTGCTCTCTGCAAACCTCAATGTCTAAGTTCTGATAAAGGATCCCAGCTGGGACAAGGAGATTATTTACTGGAAATTAATGAGCAAGGCTAATTCCTTGTACTGCAGTGGATTCGGGCAGGGACGGAGTGTACCAAAGCGGGCTGCTGGCAAACATCGCTTACCCTCCAACTCAGCAGCAGAGTCCAGGAGCCCCATATATGTGTCAGTGTCTTCTGGGTTTTGAGTTGTATGTTCAATAGCAACCAGATTTTTAAGATCATGGCCAGGGGCTCCATTATGTGACAGTAGCCAAGAACGAATTTCTGTGGCTTGTTTTCTTCCTCACTGGTTCCAAGTTTTGCAAAAATACGTTTCCACCCAATACTTCCACAACTTCATTCCTCATAACATCTACATAGTCTGGCTCCCCACAGCAGGAAATCCACTTGTCCCTCTTTCACAAATGGCTGGTGCCCAAGGTTAAGGTTGGTCTGCCTTACTTTGTCTGCCTGGGGTCTGAGCCATGAAATGCAAGCCCACCTGCCAGGAAGTTGACCCCATCTATTGATGTTCATGCCTTTATTTAGCATCCTGAGCTGCGCTTGAACCAGATGCCAAATCCCATTATAATGAACTAGGTGGCACATCCAAATGCTTTCCTTAGTAGAATTCTGTTAAAATTAGACCTGAGAGGCAGTAACCATGAAATAGGCCGAGAATGAAGGAAGTCAACATATTATAAAGTGTCCAATTAGGCCCTTGCCCAGTGTAAGTGCATGTTTTAGATGTTTAAGTTTGATTTACACCCTTTTAGTGTAAATGAGTATTTTGAAGCCCATCAGTCCTGTTCTCAACAGTGAAAAAAATGCATGGGCATAACTTACGGTCTCGGCCCCCACAGGCCTTGCATTTTAATGAGGACATATGCAGCAAGCTAGCTGCAGTTCTATCGGGATGCCAGGGTGAGACAGAAGGGAGAGCAGGCAGGGATGCTGGAATGCATGGTGAGCAATGACAACATGGCAATAATTTAATGGAAAAAGCTTAAGGGGGAACGAGAGTTGAATGGTGTAGGTTCTGGTTTGCCAGAGGCTATCAGAGATGACACTGTGGGCATGAAGAAGTGGCTATGTCAGCCCAGAGTGTCCTGGCCACAAAGGATGCCAGGACTGCTGATGATGCCTGTGGAAGAGGGTATGTTGGTGCATGGGGTTGGATTCTTAGAGAAAGTATCATGGGCCGAAGCAATCATTATTTCATGAAAGGGCTTAGTAGATGGTGAACATTTGGAAATATGAATCAGGGAAACTTGGGCGGTGTGAGGAGCCTGACCCTGCTTGTGTCAGAAGCGGAGACAGAGCTTCTGTGTTTCGGTAGAGCAGGTCTGACAGTGTGCCCTGGAAAATGGCAGGTTCAGCTAAGGTGACGGTGGCAAGGGAGGTGAGAACAGCCTACAATAAGGGCAGTGTGGCACTAGGAGCCCGAGCATCACAGGGCACAGAGCCTGCTGGGGAGTGTGGGCACCAGGCTGTTGTTCCTTTTCTTTCTTTTTTTATGTCAAATTAGCAAACATGTACTGTGTTTTGAAGCCTGGAGAACAGACAGGATTAATCATGGATCTAAGTTCTTAAATTTTTTTTAAAAAACTTAGAAGAGATTCTTATTCCATTTAATTAAATCAAATGATAGGTCGGGATAGAGAAAAAAAATATTATGAATCATTCTAAGCGTAGGATCTACGGATGTTAAATATCTTAGGTTGAAAACTTAAAATGCAAATTTACTCCCTAACATTGTAATTATTGAGCCGAGGCCAATATGATGATTGACGATGGTGATTGGACTCCGAATCTTATAGAAATCATTATTGTCAAAGGCCTGCAGAAAGTGACCACAAACCACAGTGGACAGACAGAAGTCCTGAGCCTCCTTGTCTCAGCCTAGCTTTCCCTGACCTTGACAGAGAAGGCTGTCCTGTGTGTGCTTTTCCTTAACCTTGCCAGAAGAGCAGCTGCAAACCAAGGGGTGGAGGGCCAGCCACACGTCGTGTATGTGTAATTGTTCAGCATCTCCCGGCCACACCAAGGTGGAGACAACATTTGTCTCCTCGTCCCACTCTCTCCACAAGCCCACAATGCAGGGGCTCCCTGTAGCCCCTGAGGGCAGCTATCAGCTGCCAGGGTGCCCAGTGTTTCTCACCTGACTGCTGAAGCTCCCATTGATGACCACCCCCAGCCTGGGTCTGGCTCTATTAGCATTTAACCAGTGTCTGGGCATACAAGCCCACGTGTCTTGGAGTCTGTGTGTCCTCAGGTACCCTGCTTCACCATCTTGACGTTCTTAGCACATTTGAACAAAGGGCCCTATATGTTTATTTTGCAGGATCCCTCCCCACTTCTACTCCTGACTCAAACCGGGAATGGTAATGTCAGGAGCCATGATGGCAACACAACCTCCTGTTGCCTGGGAGTGAGAGTGACCCATCATAGCAGGATTAATGCATTGGAAGGGATGTGTGGCTGATCACCGGGGTTGCTCTGTAGCTCAGGCCTAAGGCAGCTAAGCCCACAATGCACTGATTCTCAGCTGTGCTTCGCTGGGAGCATGCTGAGGAAGCTTATTCCGCTCTGGCTAGCTTTCCGCCTGCAGGGAGAGAAGGGGCAGGAGGAACATGGTGCCAGGCACCCACAGCTTTGAAGGCTAGGAAGATGGAGGTATCATGGATGAGGGCTCCGCTCAGAGCCTTGCGGGAGGGTTCGGAAGCCAGGGCAAGACCGAAAGAGGCAGTCCCGCCAGGTGGAACCCCACTTCTCGCTCACAGATCCCCACTTAGCCGTTCTTTATGAACGCCCCTCTGCCTGGTGTTGCCTTGCCCTGTGTTGCCTTCTGTTGCCTTGTGCTCCGATCTGAACACAGCTGTCTCAGTTTCTCAGTGTGGGTCTCAAGAAGGCCAAAAACCTGGCTCGGTGGCTTGGCTGGTATTTCTTTGTCCTTTTTTGCCCCTGTCTCTTGTCCCCAGAACTGATCTGCAGGTGTGGTCCCTGAGCCTGTGACATCACTATTACCCTGCACTTTGTCAAAAGTGCTTACTTAGAGTTTGAACTCCACCCCAGCCCTGCTGAATCAGAAAGTCTGAGAATGGCTCACCAACCTGCGGGTCAATGAACATCTCCAGGTGAGTCTAATGATGACTTTGTCTTGAGCCCCAGCCTCCTTCAGACATGGGGAGGAATAAGGCCCTGTGGTGACACGCAGCATTTCAGAGTCAACACCTGTGGGATGGGTGGGGTGTCAGTTCTGAAAAGGAAAGATGGCTGTTCAATACAGCACCACGGTCCATGCACACCCACAAGTACACACAGAGCGGAAGAAGGCATCGTCTCCACCCCTCCCTGGCATCTGTTCCCTATTCTTCAAGCTGTTTGAATAAGAGACCCAGTGTTAGAATAAACTTGCTTCCAGGATGTCTGGAAAGCAGGCGCAGCCTGCCACTTTGACAGCAAGCTGAGAACATACACAGCACATTGAGCCCTAAATCAGGATCCCCTTCTAGAGATGGAAGTAGAATTTATGCTTTGCCGAGCTGACCCCCCCCCGCCTCACGTGCAGGCTCACCTTGGGGCCTTCATTGGAAGCAGTGGTGCCCCTTGGACCTGCTGGATTTCTATTTGATGTGATTGCACAAAAGAGCTGAGATGGAAAACTAGACCTTTTGTTATTTCACACATTCTAAAAAGCTTTCCCACAAAAGCCCCCCTTTCCTGTCTCTTAGTTGCTTTCACAAGCACTAAGGGCAATTTACAAAGCTGCAGGCAGGGTGAACAGTTGGTGACACCTGACTTTCCTATATCTGCCATAGATATAGGTTCAATTTATGTCCTCCTGGCCTCGCCTCAGCTCTTTCCATTTAGTCCCCACTGCTCTGCCTCCTCCACTGCCTGAGAGGCTCTCTCTGCTTGCTTGGATCTTTCTAGAGCTGTCTGTGTGTCTTTATTAGCTTGGAAACATGAACATTTAAGATATCCAATATAACAGTGAAAATACTCATATAAGATGTATTTTTTTTTTAATTGAATTCCCCTGAATTGACCAACTAGATCAAATCAAAGAGCTTCAGGGATTTTCTTGTGTCTTGCTTTGCACCTGTAGAGGCAACAGAGGATAGGCAAGGTTCATTCAGCCAACCTGAATGAAGGATACAGAGCAGGAAGGAGGTGACAGGTAACTGTGTCTGGGTCTGCCAGCTGTATCTGTAAATGAATTGGTGAACTTATCCCACTGCAGTTCTCAGCTCCTGTAAGTTCCAGTTATGTTTCCTGCCTGGAAAAGTAGCTTTCTCTTGGGATAACAGGAGCTCGAAAAGCATGGAGCTTTTTGACAATTCAAGAGGGTCTTGTACCTGGAGTTGTATTGATTGGATCAGATCTCTTATTATTCTGTTTTGGTATTCTGAGTTCCCAAATCATGATTTATTCTTGTTTTGCTTTTAAACAAGATTTATTTGAAAGTCAGAGTTGCACACACGCAAACACAGATTTTCCATCCATTGGTTCCACTCCTCGGATGACCATAATGGTCAGAGCTAGGCCAAGCTGAAGTCAGGACCGATGAGTTTTATCAGGGTCTCCCGTATGGGTACAGGGGCCCAAGGACCTGGGCCATCCTTTGCTGCTTTCTCCGGTTTCAAGCAGAGAAGTGGAGGAGCTGGGACAGGAACCAGTGTTCATATGGAATGCTAGCGCCAGGGGGTGGAGGACTAGCTTATTGAGCCCTAGGTCTTGTCTTTAAGTGCCTTTAAGTACAAAAAGGAATTTATTGAAAGTATCTCACAGAACCTAAGGCCAAGAACTATGGCTTGAGGTCATGAAGGTGTGCAGCCCAGAGGTGAGTGGGAGGCCAGCAAGAATTGAACCGGAACAACATCCTCACTTGGGTGTCGCCGGGACTCGGCCTCTTCATGTTTGCTCTGTGCTTCTTTTCTCTAGTGAACATTTCACTCCTTTGTATGAGTATGAACAAAAACGAATGCCACAAGATAGACACGTTGGGAGTGAACCAGCAGAGAATATTTTTTTCTGTCCAATCTGCCTTTCCAATAAAAATAGGTAAATATATTAAAAAAAAAAAAAAAAGAATATTGAGGGCCCGGTATGGTGGCCTAGAGGCTTGGGTCCTTGCCTTGAACATGCCGGGATCCCATATGGGCGCTGGTTCTAATCCCAGCAGCTCCACTTCCCATCCAGCTCCCTGCCAGTGGCCTGGGAAAGCAGTAGAGGACGGCCCAAAGCCTTGGGACCTTACACCCACATGGAAGATCTGGAGGAAGTTCCTGGCTTCCCACTGGCACAGCACTGGCCATTGCACTCACTTGGGGAGTGAATCGGATGGAAGATCCTCCCTGTCTCTCCTCCTCTCTGTATATCTGACTTTGCAATAAAAATAAAATAAATCTTAAAAACAAACAAACAAACAAAATAGGCTGTGATAATACTGGTGTTACAGACAGAATTGTGTCCAGCTTAGTAAATTGAGCCATCACGTTGTCCTTACAGGAAACTTCTTTTATTCTCCCCAAAACGAGGACATGATCTGAGCGGTACCAAGGAAATTCAGGTACAGCAGGAGCGATAGTCCATAAGCCTGGTCCTGCTTGCTGCATAGCTGCTGAAATCACAGCCGATTTCTGGCAGCAGCGCGGGCTGGGCAGGGGTCTTGGGTCCTACGGGCTGCAGCTGCTCCTGGTGGCCACCGAGGGGCATCCTGTCGCATTCACGCCATTTCCCCTTTTCTTGTCTAGTGGGACATTGCGGGGTGGGAGGGAAGGCAAAGGAAGACAGGGAGGATGGATGTAAAGTGGACGTGCCGGGCAGGAGACCAGGCCAGGATTACTCCAAGACCTCTTCCAGAAAGTGTGCAGACAGACCCACCATTCATCCGGGTGGTGCATTTTCCCTCGCAGAAAAAATGACTTGTCATCAGCCAGCAGCTCCTGGAACGTGGGCTGGGGAACTTGGTCCAGCAGGGCCAGCCCACTCCACCCACTGACGCCAATGCCCGTCAGGAGACCATTTCCGGCCTAAAAATAGCCTCTACCACCACTCCCGCCCCTGCCCAGCTTCCCGAGCTTTCCAGGGACTTCCTCTCATGCTGACTTGATTTGGGCGAGATGGTGTATTTTCAGAGTAAGAGCAGTTCTTGTCTGAGCTGCATTTTGCTGTTAAGTATGGCAGCTCGAAAACACTGCTCTTCTGTAAAACAGTCATAGAGAAACGATGCAGTTTCTGCCAAGTTGGAGCACCTGCTTTGAAGTTCAGTTCAATCAAACGGCGCTGTCCAGTGTGCGGTGTGCGACGCAGAAATACATCCCGGATTGTGCTAAGAGCTGCAAGACAAAAACGCGTTGTCCGATAGCATGGTGAGCAACTCGTGTGGGGCTTGTGAAATCAGTGAGGTTCCCCGGGAGGGATACGTAACTTCATGCATTCAGAGGAGACATCGAAGTAGCAGTGGGCTACAGAAGTCCATGGGCTGAAGTGCGAACAAAGTCAACTACAATTAGACCTTGATGACCGTCACGCAAGAGTCCTTTCCCTCCAGCGAAGAGCCACAAGAGAGTGTTTAGAATAAATGGTTCTGGGCCTGGGATGATAGCCTAGTGGCTAAATCCTCGCCTTGCATGTACCGGGATCCAACGGTTCATGTCCCGGCTGCTCCATTTTCCCTGCCAGCTCCCTGTTTGTGGCGTGGGAAAGCAGTCGAGGATGGCCCGTTGTGTTGGGATGCCACTCCCACGTGGAAGACCCAGGTGAGGCTGCTGGTTTTGGATCAGCACAGCTCCTGCCGTTGTGGCTGCTTGGGGAGTTAACCACCGGATGGAAGATCTTCCTCTCGGTCTCTCTTCCTCTCTGTATATCTGCCTTTCCAATAACTAATTAACTAAATATACAAATCTAAAAAAAAAAAAGAAAAGAAAAAGAAAGTGCTTTGGCAGGCAAGGGAGAGAAGAGAACAGTGGGTGGGATGGGACAGCATGCTTTATAAGAGACTCTTTAAAATGATATATTTACTTATCTATTTATTTGAGGGAGAGAGAGAGATAGAGAGAGAGAGAGATTGAGATTTTCTGTCCTTTGGTTTATACCCCAAATATCTGGAACAGCTTGGGTAGGGCTAGGCTGGAGACAGGAAGCAGGAGCTCTGGCTGGGTCTGCTAGGGAGCTAGCAGCAAGGCAAGTACTTGGACCACTGTCTGCTGCCTCCCAGGTGCACTGGCAGGAAGCTGGATCGGAAGTGGAAATTGGATGTGGGTGTCCTGAGGGTGGCTTTACTGCCGTAGCATATGTCTGCTGCATTAAGTGTGGCTTTAGTAACTTGGATGAAGAAAGGAAATAGCATTTGATCTCCCCGTTCAACTATGTATCCTTTCAAAACAATTAAAAATACATTTGCATAATTCAAAAGTGAACATTAAAAAACAGATGTGGTAAAATGATTTCTTGACCAGCTGGCCCAGTTTTCCTGGTTTCTATTCCTCGGTCAGGTATTCAATACTGCTTAATCGCATGGGGATGTTCTTTAAGAGGTATTTTTGAAGGAGCTGCGAGCGAATGTTACTGTAGTCTTTTGTAATCCTTTAAAATCAACAGTGTCTCTGCATTCTGTTCTACCCCTTACTTTTGTTTTTTAACATCATATCTTGATGATCTCTGCCTATCCATGTTGGCGTCTTCTCCTTTTCAGAGCTACGTATTTCACCTTTTGGTTGGTAGTAATTTATTTAACTGATTTCTTCTGAAACACACCTAAGAAAATCCAAATATTTTGCTGTTACATATAACATTGTAGGGATTTATTTTGTACACAAGTCATCCTGCATATGTGTGTGGAAAAAGGTTAGGTTCCCGGAAGTAGAATTATTAGGCCACAATAAATATACGTTTGTGATTTTATAATTGCTGAATTGCTCTAAAATAAATCGCGTTAATTTATACTCCCATTCATCATCAGTAAAAGAACCTGTTTCCTCTGTAGGCTTCTGACATGTCAGACTTCTGGATTCTTGACAATTTATTAAGCAGGAAATTGGCATCTTATTGGCTTTAATTTGCATCTTTTATTACTAGAGGGAGAGTGTTCGGTGGAGTTTGCTCATTTTTCATTTGAGCTATTAATTTTTTTCTCGTTAGTTTGTAAGAGCTTTTTTCATATATGGGATGTGAATTGCAAATGCTTTTTCTGTTTGTCATTTCAATCCCTGCATAAATATGATTTTTAAAAATATATATATTTTTATTAATTACATTGCATTATGTGACACAATTTCATGGGCTCTGGGAATCCCCCAACCCCTCTCCATACTCTCCCCCCATGGTGAATTCCTCCACCTTGTTGCTGTATTACATTTCAAATTCAGTCAAGATTCTTTCTTTGCAAGAGTATACCAAGCATAAAGTCCAGCATCTTATTGTCCAGGTAAATTCAACAGTTTCTTGGGGAGACCATCTCTGGTCTGAAGGTAGAGCTGGCAGAATATCATCCCGATCAATTTAAAGCCACAACATAACATCAACGACAATTTACAACATTATGTAATTAATTGACATGGTATTGAGTAACCAGTATGTGAAAAAAAAAATGCAAGTTCTTAACCACATCCTGTGACTACTTCACTGACATTTCAATTTTATTTTATACACAGAACCTGCTGCTATACACCTTAAAATGGCTATAGGGTACTCTTCAGCTGTCTCATGTCTATTTTCATTTAGAAGTATGAATTTTTGTGGAGTAAAAAACGTTTTTATTCTATGGTATCTGGATTTTAAATCATTTTGGAAAGATCTTACCCATTCTGAGTGTATAATGTTTTTCTGATCTTTGTCGTGATTACATTTAAATTTTCATTCCATTTGAAAATAATCCTCGACTGTGGCTTAGGTAGAGCATACACTTTTCAGCTGGCCCACTCTGTCGTAACTTCACTGCTTATGAAATAGTCCACATTTTCCTCACTGTTTCCAAATGTGTCATCTATGGAGTTATTTTATGCATTTTAAACTATTTCTGGACTTTGTGTTACACTAGTCTGTCTGTTTATGCACCAGCATCACACAATTGAATATGCTAAAGCTTAGTAATGTATCTTAACACCATTTATTGCTCATATTCAAGAACAGCTCAACTTTAGTTCAGAGGACTCTAGGAACATCACATCTAGGGGTCACCCTTGTGGCAGAGCAAGCAAAGTCACTGCCTGCCATGCTGGCATCCCGTAGGGGTACTGGTTCATGTCCTGATGGCTGCGTTTCTGATCCTGCTCCCTGCTAACGGCCTGGGGAAAGCAGTGGAGAACAGCCCAAGGGTTTGGGCCCTGTGAGCCACGTGAAAGACTTGCAGGAAGCTCCTGGCTTCGGTTTGGCCAAGCTCTGGCTGTGGTGGCAGGTCTCTTTCTCCTGTTTTCTCTATAACTCTGACTTTTAAAAAAAGCAAATAAGTAAAAAAACTGAAAAAATTATATCAAGTTCCAGAATAAAAAGCCTACTGATGTTTATGTTGTATGGATGCTAGCTGTACAGATCTAACTAGAGAGCATTGACGTATCAGAGTCCAATGCATCCTTCTAGTTACTCAAGTGTTTGGTTTCCAGTTTTTTTCTCACCACTTTTTGAATTAGATTTCTCTCTCTCTCTCTCTCTCTCTCTCTCTCTCATTTCTGTAAGCGAGACTTTTCCTCTCATGTATTTTGAATGGCTATTGCTTATTAATACTATAGGTCACTACCTTACTAAGCATTAACAGTGACATCTTACTCCATTCCAATTTTTGCATCTTTGGCTACATTCTTTCATTTTAGGAAAATAATAAAACTGTTCTTCTGTATGGACATATCAAGAAAAGCCACTGTAATGGAGAGAGCTTGGGCACTGTTGCCTGATGAACACAGGAGTCCCCATGGGGGGACCGGACTGGAAGCTAACCTTTTTTCTATAAGTTCAGCGTTGTCACTGTATATATATTATCAACTGAATTGTCCCAATATAGGCTGGGTGATTGGAGAGAAACACAGGAGGCTTAAAGGAAGAGCTTACCAGGTAGCTTTGAAACCAGCATTGCATGCATGGCTTTACTCATCACAATGCTGGCCCCAAGAACTACTACCTTTGAAGCTCAAATTCCCACTCCTGTTCCTGAGATGTAGCATGACTGGGTTCAACCCAGGGCCTGAGGAGCCCTTGTAGATTCTCAGCTGTGTTGTACCGTGGGCTGCCTTTGTTCCTATGGGATGGAGCCACCACTATACTGCCCTATACTGTAAATGGGTAAATAGGCCTGGGCTGGGCTACCACCCACCTGGTGTTGCAGGCAGCATCATTCATAAGTAGAAGCATCAGTGTTGGAGAGTGGGGTTTGAAAGATCAAGCAGTGCACAGAAGCCCCCTAACCTCCCAGCCTCCCCACCTGCAACCTATAGAGCCTGCATCAGGGCTGGAGTGTATACACTGATGTTGCCTGCGCCTAGCAAGTGGAGCCGGTAGATGTCTTGCAGGACCCTGTCACAGTTACATGCTATGGATTAGTTCACCGTGTGCACATGCATCATGGGTTGTTATTGGACTGAAGGTGATTAGGACACACAGCAGATAAAGCAACAGGGAATGGGGCTGGCACAATAGCTCAACTAATTATCCACCTGCAAGTGCTGGCCTGCCATATGGCTGCTGGTTTGTGACCCAACTGCTCTGCTTCCCATCCAACCTCCTGCTTGTGGCCTGAGGAAGCAATGGAGTATGGTCCAAAGCCTTGGGACCCTGCACCTGCATGGGAAACCTGGAAGAGATTTCTGGCTCCTGGCTTCGGATCTACTCAGCTCTGACCATTGCAGGCAATTAAGAGAGTGAACCTGTGCTCTTTCTGTCTCTCCTTTCTGTAAATCTACTTTTCCAATAAAAATAAATAAAATATTAAAAAAAAAACAGTAAGGAGACATTTCTTTAGTAATTGGTAAATGCTGGTGAAGTCAAAGAAGTTTGGGCCAAGAAGTTGGCTAAACATGGGTATGAGATATCTAGGAGGTTGTTCAGGACCTTCAAGTCTGTGAAGGGTGAAGGAGTCATTGCTGAACCATCCCAAGCCATAGGTGGCCCACAGTGTCAAGGCCTGTTCCAATCTGCCCAGCATCAGGGTTGAATCAGAAGGTGTTAGAGCAGTTAGGGTGCCTCAGGGATCATAGCTGCACTCTGGATCTTTTGTAACATGCTCACAGAGGCTGTACAGGAAGAGCTTTGTCTGCCTCAACAGATTTTCAGTGCAAATGACCTGGACCTAGCTTGAGAACACTCACCACCCCAAGTGCTGGTGAAGTTTCTTGCCATTGGATCTAGCAGTGGCTTGTTAATCTTCAACTAATGGCCCTTTGGAGTCTGATTTGCCTAAGTAGCAAAGTTTGTGCTTCTGGCTGCTATGGGGCCAGAGTAGCTTAGTCTGTCCTGGAGTTAAAGTAACCCTGGGAGTTTTTGGAAAACATCATTGGAAGAAAAATTTTAAGGGAAGTAGATGACTTTTTCTGATCTTGGGCAGTTGGGAGCGGCGAGATATTTTAAGAAATGTGACTTTATTTTGCTTTCCAGGTAGTGGAATGGTTATATCTTTTTTTTCTTTAATGTTTATTTTCGCCCATGCCATTTCTTCATGGCATTGGGAGACACATTCGAGGTAAAGACTTTAACCGCTAGGCCACCGCGCCGGGCCGAGGACTCTGTATTTCTAAGGTCCCTGGGAGTTAGTTGCCAGTTTGCAACCAGGTTTCAACATCTCAGTCCAAGTTCTTATTAAAGACATGAGAGAACTAGTTTTGCGAAGCAAGGTGATTTTTAGCCAAAGGCCACTGATGCCCTCGTCACTGTGGTATTGGGACAGCCTAAATGGGTGTTTCCAATCCTAGCTGGGCATCTGAGTCACACACTGGTCCTCTGCCCAGACCCACTGAATCAGAATGTCTAATTGAAGAGGTTTGAGCAACCAGGACTTGAAAATGTTCCAAAAGCTTCTAACATTCTCCCATGCAATGAATTCCGGAAGTGATGATCTTTCACCAAATATCCTGGTTTGCTTTATCCTCACAAGCTGGACGCCCCTCTCTGGCCAGTGGTTAGGGATC
Organism: Ochotona curzoniae; assembly: GCF_017591425.1. NCBI lineage: Eukaryota > Metazoa > Chordata > Mammalia > Lagomorpha > Ochotonidae > Ochotona > Ochotona curzoniae. Next base: position 18,626,764 of record NW_024467095.1, on the reverse strand, counting down.
ATGTGTCCAGTGTGTGAGAGGGAAGTTTCCAGCACACCTTCCAGCCAATTTGGTGGGGGGGTCATAGCAACTGTGCCTCACCCTCTAGTTCATTGCCTTGTCTCCCAATGCCATGAAGAAATGACAGGTGTCCTTCTGCCCCTGCCAAGAAGTGTCACTGTAGGGACACTGTAGGGACCATGTGCTTGAATGAGGATTAGACTGCACCTGTCATTTTTGCTAATATAGATGACAGATTGACAAGGCAGAGTGAATCCCAGGCAACAGTGCCTGGTCCCCTGGATGCCTTCCTGCAGTGCAAATGTTTTGTGGCCAAGAAGTCTATATTGGCTGCATCAGAATGCCTTGGTTCTAGGTTGACACACCTAGATAAGCTTTTGTGTTTCTCTTCCTTGCACCCACAAGTCCTAGGGCCAGCCAGCTGTCAGCAGGCCAGAGAAGATGGCATTGTGGAGCAGGAAGTACTGTCCCAGTGAAGTTACTACCTATCCCTGCCCCTGCTGTGGCTTCTGCTAGCACTGCCTGGCACTGCCCTTAGGGTGCCAGGAGCTTTTAGAGGCAGTGTGACTGGAGGGGCAGAAGGACACCTGTTTTGTTCTGTGGAAGGTGGAACAGAATGTCACATACTTCAGCTCTGGGAGTCCTGGGTGTCACTGGGGCTGCATCCTGGGGTGAACTGTAGTCAGGGAGAAAGAAGTTGCGCAGTAAGTTCATTGTCACTGCCCTCACCCCGGGCGCTTCCAGAGGGATGGAGCTGTCCACATCCTGGCCAAGCTCTCAGCTAGCTCTTGCCTCTTACCCTGGGAGTAGACACCCTCTGAGTTGGTAACACGTAGTTCCATGCACTTTCATGTTGGGTCATTTGCAGTGTTTTATTAGCTTTGCAGGGTGCTGAGGTAAAGGGCCGTGTTTCTTTAAAGAACCTTGGCCAGGAGCATCCATGTCATCTGCTCCCTCAACACACGAATGGCTGACTTGGCTCTGCCCTTCGCCTTCCTGCATGCAGCTGAGACTATTCACTCAGGCAGCAGGCTCTTCTGTCTCTCTGACATTGGGAGGTCATCAGTGACTGAACCAATAAACTGACTTAAAAACCAGCAAGTGTCTAGGAGCATGTCATCGGAGGAGGGCATTTACGGTGTTTCCCTGGTGTCCAGAGGGGATTGGTTCCAGAACCCCTGTGGACATCAAAGCCCACAGATCCTCAGGTCCTTGTCTAAGATTGTGAGCTGTTTATTTGTATTCCCTGTGAACCTGTGTGCTTTACAGCATCTTCGGGTTACTTGTAATGCCTCATACTTTGAGCTTGCTGGGTCAGTCACTGGTATGTGATATTACTTAGGGAATGATGATAGGTACATGGCCAATTGTTCTCCAGAATGATTTCACGAACTTACATTCCTGTGCTCGTTGGTTGTTAGAATTCCATGCTTTGAAAAATGCCTTTGCGTGTATGCACATTTCTATTGGACTGAAGTTTTACTTGACCTGAGATCTTCTACTACAGAGAGCCAGAGCAGGCTCAGCCACAGGGCTAAATTGAGATCACAGTTGCTGAGACTGAGCTGAACTCAAGTTACCTGATAGAAGCAAAAGCAGCAAGATGACAGAGCAAGTAAGACTACATTCTACAGAGTTTTTCCAACCAGGTTGGACAAGCCTAATTCTTCAGTTCAGAACAAAGCCAGAGAGATAAGGAATGAAATAACAATCATTCAATGATGGAAAGAATGAGGCAAGAAGTCCAAGATTGTTTTTGCGAAGAGATGAGCCTTGATTTGATCACACTCAGGGTACATGTTGGTCTGAGGGTGCGTATCTGGGGAGGACCATCTTCCAGGGTCTGTAGTTCTGGGTATAGTTCTATACCAGCTTTTTCAGGGGCCTTGTTTGGCCACAGAGCACCAGAGCTGATAAGACTACCCAGGTCAGTTTCAGCCCAGCAGAGACAAAGGACTTTGTTTGATGTCACCTATGTGTCAACTGCTGGCCTAGTATAGGAAAACGCATGAAAAAACTCAACCCCAATCAAATGAAAAATGAATAGGTTGGATTACATCAAGCTAAATATTTTCTGCATCACAATGGAAACTGTCAACAAAGTGAATGGGAGAAGATATTTGCAAACTGTGCAACTGATGGAAGATTAATATCCAGGTTCTATGAAGAGCCCAAGAAACTCAACAACAGCAAAACAAAGAGGTCAATTAAGAAATGGCAAAGGACATGACACTTCTCAAAGCATGAAATTTGAAATGCCAAAAAAGCACATGAAAAAAATGCTCAGGCTCCTAGCCATCAGAGAGATGCAAACCAAAATCACAATAAGGTTTCACCTCACCCCAGTTAGACTGCCTGTTATCCAGAAATAAAGCAAAATCCAAACCAAGAAACAATAAACGCTGGTGGAGCTAATGGGGAAAGGTATTCTAATCCATTGTTGGTGGGAGTGTAAGTTATTTTCTGGAACTGTACTTGTGAAATACATGAAATCTCTTATCTTTGTATCAATAAAAGGAATGTTTAGTAGGTTTAAAACACTTGTGTAGATGGAGCACCATTGTCTTCTATCACCAGTTGGTCCTATCCGTTCTTAGGCCTTGTTATTAAAATTTAGTTGTCTTTACACAATACCAAACATAGGAATGAAAAGTTGACTACGTGGGCCTTCTCACTATTTTGCAATGCAAATATTTGGCTGTGAGAGAATCCTGGCATCTGTGTGCATCAAACATGCAGCACCTGAATGATTAGACAGAGAACGAAACACTAAGCAAAACACAGGAAAAAGGGGCAATTGTGGCGAGAAGAGCTGAATGCCAAACTGTTTTACTAGCAGTTCCGGGCTGGTGTGGACAGTCTCAGCATTTCTCAGATCAGCACTGACCAAGCCCAGTCCAATGGAACGAAAATGAGGGCGGTGTCCATCAGCCACTTCTCTGGCTCAGCCCTCTGCCCACTTTCTTCCAGCTTCTGGACTCAGGCATGCATCGACTTGCAAAACCTGCATAATCTGCTTCTTTGGCTCTGACTTGTCTTAAAAGCAAAACAGTTCTTTTGTCTGGACATACCACAGCTACTTAGAGTTGAGCATTTCAACTTCTTAAGGTCAAAATTCTTTTACACATTGCATTCATGACTCTGTTGGAAGAGTGCAGTCTAAGCGTTAGACTGCTATTATAATGTAACATCCATGTTGCATCTCTTCTAAGAAAAACGAGATGCTGGGGCCAACATTGTGCAGTGGACTAAGCTACCACCTGCAATGCCAGAATGGCTGCTTGGCTTCTGACCCGGCTCCCCTGAATGTGCAAGGGGAGACGTCCTTAGTGCTTAAGGCCCTGCCAGCCACGTGGGAGCCCAGATGGAGCTGTGAGCTCTTGGCTTACCCCCGGCAGTTATGGCCATTGGGGGAACATATCTTATTTATCTTTCAAATAAAGAAATAAATAAAGAAACAAACAAATAAATAAATAAATAATGAGATCTCTTAGTTGAGAAATAAAGATCTCATCCCTTTATAAAGATGCAAATTTCCCAAATTTTGGCTGCTGTGTCCTAAAAAAGCTGATCTTCAACTGAGCAGTAGTGACACGTGGCAGTTGCTTCACACACACCGATCATGCAGTCTGGGCTCCAACGGGTGTGAGCACTTCTGGGCTCTCGCCTTCCTGGGATGCAGCAACAGGCCACACACCTTGATACATGTATGTCTTTTTCAATTAAGCTCCAAGGAAGAGAATGAATCTTCTCTACTGCAAGATTCTGGACATTCTCACTGGAAAAGAGCCGGTAGTGAAATTGGTTCTTTAACCAGGACCCTGTGGGGGAAGTGGCGCTTGCTGAGCACCCAGCACTAGAGGTCTTCAGAAAGTTCCTGAAAACATGCTGTCCGTGAAAAAGTGACTTAAGTCATTTCTTCAAAAATTACACCAAAATGACTTGTCCTTCAATTCTTTTTCTGTGAATGTTTTGAAGTTGCCTCAAACATGCCAGGCTTTTAACACAACCCTTCGAAGAAGGTCCTTAACAATTTTTTAAAAAAAGGGAGGGTGGCACTGTGGCATACCAGGCTAAGCCTCTGCCTGCAGCACTGGCATCTCAAATGGGCATCAGTGTGAATGCTAACTGCTTCCGATCCAATCCAGCTCCCTGCTAATGTGCCTGGGAAAGCAGCAGAGAAGGGCTCAAGTGCAGTGACCTTCCCACAGGTAGGAGATGCTGGAGGTTCAAGCCCAGGCTAGGGATTCAGCGTGACCCTCTGAGGCTTCCACTGGTACCTGTTTTCTCAGACCACGAAGGAAGAAGACGAGGGTGCATCCAAGCTGGGCTCAGAGAACACTGCCGGGAGCTACTTGTGTTGCCTCAGCATTTGTGCTTGGCCCAGAAGATGCTGCAGTGGTCATGCGCAGTCCCCTTCCTGAGCAGAAGGCGAAGGGAAGGAGTGGCAGGTTCCTCTCCAGTCCCCAACGTGTAAAAGAGCTGAGCGGGAAAGACGGAGTGCAGGGGAAGGATTTCCAGCCCATGACTTTTCCATAATGCAAAGAGACAAACATTTGTTTGGTTTGCTTCTGGAAAAAACCCTTAATTTGAATTCTGAAGGCTCGGGGACCCAGAACATACTCCTATTCTGTTGGAATAATTTGGTTATTTGCACAATGTCTAGATGCAAATGCTTTAAGACATTATTCTGCCCAAGGCTAGGGAAACCACTGTGGCCATGTTGGCTCCATTAACCCAGAACTGTAACTCCACACAGGTGCCTGAGCATAAGGTTGGCACATGGTTGACGCATACCAACGTTGATGGAGGAAGGCTGAGTATAACCCAGCAGGTGGGAGAGTCAAAGAACTTGAAAAGCATGAGAAAAAGTGTAGGATTTTGAAAGTGAAGACAGGAGGCAGCGTCCTCCAGGACCGAGGCAAGAACGTGCCCTAACAGCATCCCCAAGCTACTGAAGGAAGGGCTCAGATCAAAGCATTCCAGCGGCCACCAGGACCTTCTCCGGCTGCAGGATGCGCTTCTCCGGCCTGCTTGTTTGTTTTGCTTTGATTCCGCTGTTCAAAGGCGATGGGCCACACTGATGTTTTGAGTAAAGAATGTGCTTTTTGTGTCCTCTCATTCCCGTAGCAGTGGAACCAAAAGGGAAAGAGGGGACAGCCAGAAGCCAAGCCCCTCATGGAACACCTGGGTAGCTAGGACACAGGAGTGTCATGTGGCGTTACAGGAAGCTGGACATGCTGTTCTGCTGGCTGTATTCTCCATCTTGGACTTTTCCTAGGATGTGAACAGCATCAACATGCCTGATACGGAGAATGGAATATTGCAAAAAGTAGGGAGATGGCATGGGGCCCATGGGGAAGCAGCATGTGCTTGATGGAGAGAGCTAACTGCCTTATCTCCCTCTCTTCTCACACCAGCCACACACAAAGGCTTGTCAAAGACTTCGTGAGAAATGGAATGGCAAGATAAGTTTGTTTCGGTATGAGAAAAATTTTGAAGGCTACAAAATGCAAGCCAAAATAAACAAATAAATAAAGTAAAACAAAAGCAAGGAGGAAAGTTACAAAAACAGAGAGGGCTTTGCACAAACCAACAGCGGCCTCTCCTAGCGCAGGCATTTCCTGCGACTACCTCAATCCGAGTGTACTCGTTCCTGGAATTCATGAACAGTTCTAGAAATCATTAGAACCAGGCACTTTGGAGATCCTGGGGTTGCCCCATTTGACCTGCTTCTGTCATTCCGACTGTCTCGTTGGGCTAGTTTGCCCAGATGAGTACAAGCAGTGGTCTTCCGCCGTGTGCTAGAGCCAGGGCCGAGGGCATTCATCTCTTCCCAGCCTGGCAGAGGTGATGCCCACTGGTCCTTGAGAGCGACCAAGGTGGGGTGTCTGCTTTTAGGAAATCAACAAATGCTGCAACTCGGACCAGCCCCTCCCGGGGAGCCAAGTAACTTCAGCCGGGGATGGAAGAGCCTGTAGGATGCCCTTATTTCACAGATGTGCTTAAATGGAGATTTTAGGTTGGTAGACTTCTATCGTGTCCCAAACTGAGGAAGAGAAATAATAACAGACCTTGAAATACTTAGCTTAAAGGTATCCTCTGGCGGCCAGGAACATCTTTAGGTGCCAGCCTGTAGCTAACAGCAGCTGTAGGAATGAGCTAAGAGGGCACAGATCCATTAATGGTAAGCTGGTGAACTTAAAGAAGAAAGTGGGTCAGCCTGCTGGGAACTTTAGGGCTTGAACACCAGATGGCGCTCTCTTCTTAGGAGACGAGGACAGTTGGAAAAGCTGCCGACTGGTGAACCAGCAGCCAAAGGGTTGAATTCTGCTTGCGTGTTGTGATCTATTGCATTAGTGCAATTGGTTTGAGCTGAGCAATATTAAGGTCAAAATCACCGGTCTGTTGCCTTATAAATGTGTCTTTGCGATCATTCGTGTCAGCACTAATTATTTCCACTCCTGGAGAAAGACAGGGGCGTAGAAGAACCAAGCTCAACGGAACCCATTGCTGTTGGCGAGTCTTCTCTTCAGGACTGAAGGATTTAGACTTGATCCCGATGCTCTGATAAGTGGAAAACGGTCTCCCGAGTCTCCAAATGAAAGACAAAGGAGGGAGGAATGAGTGTTTCAGATGCTGTTTAAGGAGCCCGACACCACGGGGTATCTGGGTTCAATTCTTGTCTCCTGCCCACGGGGATGACTCAAAACAGCAGGAAACCTGAACTGAATTCTGTTTCAATCTGGAACTGCTCTAATGGTTGAAGGTATTTGGGGAGTGACCCAGACCTGGTCCAGGTCCGTCCGTGTCACTATCTCTCAAATGACAATTAAAAACAAAATGAAAAAGATAAGGATAAAGGAAGGTGTCTGATATTTTGCCTTGGACCCTGAGTTCATGGTCTCCTCTTGTTGGTCTCTGCTGATTGGTCGCCTATACCTGAACAGTGAAAGCTTACTGCAAGCTCCAGGGGATTGAGGGAACAAATACTTCTCAGACAGTGTGGGGCACAGCCAGAGTCCTGTGATGATGCTTTCGGGAGTGATGGAGTGGAGTGGTCCAGTCTGCTGGAGAGCCCAGGCGCTGTCTGTGGAGGGCGCCCGCGTGGCGGTGTTGATGTTCTCAGCGACTTCCCTTCGGAGTCCAGGAAAGCCTGCTCACCAGCTGTTCAGCTTTCTCCTTTCCTCTCGATACTGAGTTCATCCTTTTTATTGACCTGATTATTTAAAAAAAACATTTATTTATTTTAATTGAAAGGATGAGAGAGAGAGAGAGACAGAATCTTCCATTCCAGTAATTTACTTCCCAAATGGCTGTAATGAACCAAACTGTGGCAGCCTGAAGCCAGAAACCAGAAACTCCATCCTGCTTTTACAATGGGCACATGAGCCCAAGCACTGATCTTTCAAAAATTGGATTATTAAAACAAAAAAAAGAAAAACTGGATTATTGTTTGTTTATTTATTTATTTTTTACAGCTGAGTTGAGTTTCTTATCTATCCTGAATATTAACTCGTTGGTAAGTACATAGCTTGCAAATATTCTTCCCTGTCCTGTAGGTTGTCTATTTCACTGTGAAATAGTTCTTCAGCTTGATAAGATTCCATTTGTCTACTTTTGCTTTTATTGTCTTTGCTTTTTGGTCTGATCTATTCATTTTCAGAAGATTTAAAAATTATGTAATTCACAAGCTTTGATATTGATCCGTAAGATTGAAAAGTGGCAGCGGTGCCAGCAATGTGGCGTGAAGGCTTCAAGTCCTTGCCTAAAACAGCTGGATCCCATATTGAAGTGCTGGTTTGAGTTCTGGTTGCCTCGCTGCTCACGTGCCTGGGAAAGCAGCGGAAGACGGCCCGCGTGGACCCTGCCGCCTTTGTGGGAGACCTGGATGAAGTTCCAGGCTTTTGTCTTCAGCTCTGCCCGGCCCCAGCCATTCAGGGAGTAAACCAGCAGGTGGAAGGTCTCTCTCTTTGTCTCTCCCTTCCTCTCTGTCACTTTATCTTTCTTTCTTATTTTTTTCAAGTATTTATTTATTTTTATTGGAAACACAGAATGACAGAGAGCAGGAGAGACAGAAAGATCTTCCAGTTGCTGGTCTATTCCCCAAATGGTCTTAAAAGCTGGAGCTGGGCTGACCCCAAGCCAGGAGCCAGGAGCCAGGAGTGTCTTCAGCATCTCTCACTTGGGTGCAGGGAAACAAGGACTGAACCCTTCCCTGCTGCTTTCCAAGGAAAGTTGGGAGCTGGATTGGAAGTGGAGCAGCCAGGACTTGAACTGTGGCCCATATGGGCTACCAGCCTCCTAGGCAGAAGCTTAGTCTACGGTGCCATGGTACTGGCCCCCTCACTGCCTTTCAAATTAATAAAGCAAATCTTTTAAATAATGACAAGCAGGTTTTGTTTTTCTACTTATCAAGTAGCACAAAAAAGCAATTTCTAGTCAAACTACAAGGTTCCCAAAAGGTACAATTTGTGTGTATTTTGAAAAAAACTGTTGTTGGGAAGGAAAGTTCTTAGATTACAAGTGTTATTGGTTTTATACATAATAAACTTGGCTTCCTAACTATTTATTTACTTCTTTGGTGTAGCCTCAGCACCTGGCACAATACTAACATAACTGGTCAATAGGTAATAGTTGAATGGGAGTGATCTGGATCCTATGTGGTTGTGCCTGGAGTGAAATAGATTGAAAATGAATTAGAAATATGTTGTGTGTGTGTGTGTGTGTGTGTGTGTGTAGGGGGTGACACTTGTGGCACAGAGGGTTAAGCCGCCACCTCCAGTGCCAGCATCCTATGTGGGTGCTGGTTTGAGTACTGGCTGCTTCACTTCTGATCCGACTCCCTGCTAATGTGCTTATGAAGCACCAGAAGATGGCCCAAGAGCCTGGGCCCAGCAGCTGTGTGGGAGACTGGGAGGAGTCTCCAGGCATTGGGCTGGCCCAGCCCTGGCTTTTGCAGTCATTTGGAGAGTGAATCAGCCAATGGAAGACCTCTGTCTCTCCCTCTTTCTCTCTCTCTCTCCCTGCCTCCCTCTGTCTCACTCTGCCTTTCCACAAATGAGGTCAATCTTTTTTAAAAGACGAAATAGAGCGAAACGTGTTTCTAACTTGCCAATTCTCTTGTTAGGCTTTCATTCCTGAGCGTATGGGGGCTACATACTCCCTACATCTCCTTCCTTAATACAGAGCGGGGCTTAGTCCACAGGTCTGAAGCAAAAAGGCCTTCTCTTTTACAGATAGAAGATTAAAGCGGGCAGTAACTCCGAACTCAGCGCATGTACATCTGTTGGGGGCCACTGTGCTGTGTACCCCATGCCTTAGATCTGTGCTCCTGAATGCACGCACACTCTACACACACATGTACACACACATGCACATGCATAGATACAAGTACTGTTTGCTTTCTTTGCAAGGCAGACTGATGGTCCACGCTGCCAAGGGTGGGGTAGGCCATTTGAAGCTTTGTCCCTAAATGCCTCCTCTGCATCTGGAAATCTGACCTGAGTGGCTCAAAGCGGGTAATGTAATCCTGCTCGCATTTTCAGTGAGTTCTCAAGTATCAAGCAGCTGGGGCCGAATTTCCTCACGGGTGCTAGCCTGGGCCGGCCGTTTCTGAGCAAGAACACAGCTCCTGCCGGTGTAGGCTTCACTGCCACCTGGGTTTCTGGGACAGTGTAACCTGGCTGGAGCCCCATGGCCCGGCTGTGAGTTAAAGGCCAGGCAGGCCTTGGCTGACGTGGCTGTTGGGAGGTTGCGAAGCCAATCTTGGGCTATTTTCCAATATCAGGTAGACAGAGTAGAAGGCAGAATCCGGCTTCTCATACACACGGGACCTCAGGGCTTTGGGTTTGGACTGGTGCAGAACCCAGGACCTCGCATTTTGAACAAGATTGCCCGGCAGTTCTGATGCACACGGAAACCATAGTCTCGTTGATTTGATTATGGCTGTCTGTGCCTCTGGCCCCTGCCACATGGTCCAAGGTCACACGGGCCAGGCCAGGACTGGTGGCTCCCCCTAACTTCCCTTCACCACATGCCATTCCTTGTCTGCCACTGCAGAATCTCAGGTCATGAGGAGGTGAGCTGCGCTGACATTTATAGCTCACTCTCCCAATTGAAACCATCTGCATCACCGGCCATGGCAGCTGGCGGCTGCATTTCCCCTGTCTTTGTGTAGCCATCACATAGCTGTCATGGAGAGAGAAAAGAGCTAAAGTGGCTCAGATAGCGTATCTCTCGCCTGTGTTATGAACCGTGAGCTTGGTCTAGATCAAGGGGACTCTTGTTGATATTAGCCGACCCAGGGCACAGCACCAGGATGACTCCCGACTCCACTGTGGACTCCGGAAAAGCGACAGGTCTAAAAAAATTCCCGAGAATTTTCTTTATGCTTTTCTCTCTTCCTCCCATTCTGCCTCCCAATCCTCCCCTTGCTCGTGACATGACTGGACACAAAGCTTGACAACCTGGCTGATAAAGAATTAGAAAGATCCCCAGGCACACATTGCTGTGTTTTCGTAGTATTCCTAACCTGCGGCTGGTCTTCTATCCTTAATAGCTGAATTCCCTTCTCTATAACTTAAACTAGTAGAAAGATTTGAAATGGCCATGTTCATAATTCCATGCACTCGTCACTGCACAAATAATAATTATCATCCTACAGGGCACGCACAGTCATTATGGGTGAAAGTGACTTGATACTGGGGAGGACAAAGCCAGCCAGAGGAGGCTTCACTCCTGTGGGCCAAGCAAGGAGAGACAGTTCTTCACTTTCAGCACACATTTGGAGAAAGCTGCCATTTCTCTATTGTTTTTCTTTCTTTAAGATTTATTTTTAATCTGAAAGGCAGATTTACAGGGAAGGACAGAGATCTGCTGCTTCACTCCCCAGATGGCAACAATGGCTAGACCCGAGCCAGTCTGAAGCCAGGAGTCAGGAGCCAGGGGATTCTTTGGGATCTTCCTTCTGGGTGCAGGGATCCAGGGACTTGAACTGTCCTCTGCTCCTTTTCCAGGCCAGGCAGGGAGCTGGATGGGAAGTGGAGCAGCCAGGACATGAACCGGTGCCCTTAGAGGATGCCACAGTGCAGAATTAGCCTGCTGTGTTCCACTGGGTCTATCAAGTGGGTGGATTTCAATGTGTCATCAGCAGACCATCTCACTGAGTGCTTAACAAGAGCAGTGGTTTCTAAAACTGACCTCACATTAGAATGCCTTGAGAGTTTGAGGCTGTCCGTGTGGAAGGCGGCCCTGGCCTGGTGATGAGTCAGGGAGCCTCAACTGTACATTATGGTTAACACTAGGGGTGTACAGAGTTATGGCTCCCATTGCCTCTGAGTGAGGGCTGCCTACTGGAGGATAGCAATATTGGAGAGAACCTGGGGCACTTGGGTCCCTCAGCAAGACTCAGGAGGATGGAGAAGAGGGCATTTTCAGAGTGTGAGAGAAAGACTCCAGGGCTGCAGGAGCCTTATCTAATCCCAACCTTGCTATTTACAGCTGAACAAACTGAGTTCCAGGGAGATGACATGAAGGGCCAGAGGTCACCAGGCCGTAAGGTCACTAAAGCGGCCCCTGGCGGAGCGGGTGGGAGCTTTGAGCTGCTGCAGGACTCACAGTATGTAGTGCCGCAGGTTAGGGTTTTGCCAGACTTGGTGTTTGGAGCTCGGTTCTCCTCTCTGCCATTCTTGCCTTTCCCACACGGAGAGGCGTCACGGGAGAGGCTACTGGACAGGGGTGATCATTCCAGGCCTGCCAACTGCAACACCTGCTCAGTGTGTCTCCTGCTGCGGTTCAGAGGCTGCCTGAGGACACTAAGGCGCAGGGCGTACCCCATGGTTAAGGTGTATCCCCCTGACCCATGGCTTTCCCATTCTGAGAAAAGCCAGCTAAATCCACATCCACTGAGAACAGTATCCTTGAGATAGAATCCACGTGGGGACCTGTGCATCAGGCAGGGCTCCCCAAGAAGCTCGAGCAATAGAATTGCAGATAAATATGGAGAGACTACCGAGGGACTGGCACGTGTAACCGTGACCCCTGACATCCCGCGACCTGCTGCGTACAAGCTGGAGTCAGTGACATAGGCGATGCATTCCAACCCGCCTCTGTAGATGTGAGAATGAGAGGAGCTGCTGGTGGAATCCCCAGGCAAGATGGGAGAAGACGGGTATCTGGGCTCAAGCAGGCAGACAAGGTGCAGAAGGGTCCATTTCTCTTCCTCCCCCGCCTGTTTCATTCAACATCTCAACTGGTGTGATGGTGCCCTCCCACCCTGGGTAGGTGACCTGTTTCACAGAGAACAGAAATTCCAATGTGGATCTTCTCAGGAGGTGCCCTGTTGACACGCCCCATGGCATGCTCACATTGACAGGTTAAGTTAACCCATACAACCAGCCAGCCAGCAGCAGAAGTGCGGAGGGGGGAGGGAGAAGGAGAAGCAGGCTAAGGCCGCTGAAGGAGGTAGAAGGGGAGGGCATGGTGAGGAGCCAAGGAGGTAGCGAAACAGTTATTTTCCCCGTGGTGACAGTGGAGAAGGTACTAAGAGCTGAGCTTTTCATCAGCCCTTCATCTGCATGCTGCTGTGTTGATGACATGACCCAAAAGGATTCCATCAAGATCCGCCATGCTTTAAAAAGGGCTCTGGGCCTAGCGTGGGAGCCTAGTGGCTAAATCCTCGCCTTGCATGGGCCTGGATCCCATATGGGCGCCGGTTCTAATCCCAGCTGCCCAGCTTCCCATCCAGCTCCCTGCTTGTGGCCTGGAAAAGAAGTTGAGGATGGCCCAGGGTCTTGGGACCCGGCACCCATGTGGAAGACCCAAGGAGGCTCCTGGCTCCATATTGGCTCAGTTCTTGCTGTTGTGGTCACTTGGGGAGTGAATCATCGGGCAGAAGATCTTCCCCTCTGTCTCTCCTCCTCTCTGTGTATCTTTCTATCTGCCTTTCCAATAAAAAAAGGGTGGGGGGGGGAGGAGCTCTGTCGCCTCTTCTATTTCCATTAGATCATGGACTTTACAATTTTTACCCTAATAATGCATAACAGTTTATCAAGATTAATATATTTAGTTGAAGGAGAGAGACAGAATCTTCTACTCACTGGATCACTGCGCAAGTGCACGCAGCAGAAGGGCTGTGCAAGGTCAAAGGCAGTAGATTTCCCAACAGGGTGGCACAGACCCAAGTACTGAAACCATTGCCTGCCACGTTCGAGCTGCACATTAGCAGGAAGGTGAGTCAGAAGCAGAAGTGAGGTGCCAACGTGGGCACTCTGCTACCAGATGCCAACATGCCAAGCAATGGTTTCACCTGCTGTACCACAAGGCCTGTCCCACGTATATAACTGCTTAATTTACATCTCACCAGGTAACAGGGATTAAAAGATTAGGCTCTACAAATCACACACACACACACACACACACACACCATAGATGTAGATACCTGTGCACCTCCAATAAGCAATAGGAGGACTCTACCACTCATTGGTGTGTGAATATATATACATGGGTAACATTGCTAAGTGAGGCGAGGCTACTGGTAAATTCTATGCCCTCTCCCTAACACAGACCCTATTGCAAAGTGCTTTCCCCGAGCAGGGCTACGAGGCTGTTTTTAGCTCTCCTTCAGATAAAAATTTGTTCAACTGGAACTGGCAGCTATCAGGTCCAGGCCACTCTCAGTCAAGGGATGACTAAGACAACAGTGCAGTAGATCCACCATCTTGCCCATCTCACTCCAGGCTGTCTTGATCTTACAGGCAGAGTAAGTGGTTCCTGCCTTGTGGATGGAGCCGTGCACCTGTGTGGTACTCACTGCAGGAGCTGGCTTCCTAGCTAGTTGCCTTAATTCAGAATTTCCACTTGGTTCACTTACCTACTAGCCTAGGCTCTCTCAAACCCTGTGTCCCTCAGGTCCTGCCAGCTCTTCTTGGACACTAGGGACTCATCCTGGAATTCAAACCCTCTGGTCCAGTCTATCGACTGCTACATCCTGTCAATCACACAGATTACTTTACTGTTGGAGCAGGACAGCCTCATAGCCAAGAGAGAGGGCTAATGCGCATCCTCTAAAATGTCCATACCCCAGCATGCCTGGGACCTCTGAATGGATAAGCTGGGTTACATGGCCAAGGGGGCTTTGCAGTTGCAATTAGAGACTTTAAACAAGGGAGAGCATCATGGATGTTGCTAAAGCTGAGACTTTTCCGTGGCTGAAATCGGGAAGTCCAAACGAAGAAGTGGCAGATAGACTGCAAATGTGAAGCGGCTACCTGTGCCTTGTAGACACCTGCGCTCAAGGACCAGAGGAGGCCGTTCCTTCCAGTGAACGAGGAGCAGGGGCCCCAGGTCCTTAACCCCAGGCAGTCGAATTTGTTTGTTCAGTGACCTGCATGGGTTTGACATCAGAGTCCTCCTCAAAGCCTCCGAGAAAGAATGCTGCCCTGCCGCGTTCACCTCAGTTTGAGTTCAGTTAGAGACATGCTGGGCTTGCAACCTTCGGACACTGCGGGGTAACGGTTATGCTGAGTTTGTGGTCATTTACTGTGATATCTAAATAAAACTTAATTGTATCTTACCAACTGTGAAACTTCAAAGAAGATTAAATATAATAACTGTGATAAAATAGAAATGAAGAATAAATGAGAAAGACCTTGGACCCGCTTGTTTTTATGATTGCAACTGCCACCAGCAACAAAAATAAAGGTGCCTATTAATTGTGTGATTTTCTGGGTTCATTGTTTTCTCAAACTTGTCAATATTTGTTCTAGGTTTCCACCGGCCTCTACTCCAGTGACTGCCTATTATTATTAAAGATGCTTCAGGATCATGCAGGGACGAACTCTATATAATAGTGACTGGTTCAGATTACTTCTGATGGTCCACTAATTTTGCAAATACCCTTGCCTTTCCTACATTTATATAACCATAAAAGAATATTATTATTTCACAAATGAGGACATGGATGTTAAAGCTCAAACCAGCCAAGGGACTGGCCCCCAAGATGGTGCATTCTTTCAGTAACTGGGATTCAAACCCAAGGATGTTTGCTTGCTGAACCACTGGGCATGCTTGTTCTAACAGTTAAGGGTGTTTGTTCCTTGGGTATGCCATTCCTTGTTGTCTTGCTCTTGGAATGGGGAGAATGGTGGTGATTTTAGAGAGATGACGCAAGTTCTTTGATCTTCCGCCTTCTAGATGTGGAGCCAAATTCTCCACCTTTCAAATGTGTGACTCACCTCCGAGAACAGAATACGGTGTAAGTGACTAAGTGAGAAAAGGTCTTGGGCCTTCTCACTTTCTCTTGATCCCCCCACCCTGCAGAAAGCATGCATTCCCCACAGGGCATGGAACTGAGACTCCCAGCTTACAGCCAGGGAGAAACTGAGGCTGGTCAGCAGCCTGCAGACCCAGGTCACTGCCCCACCAATCGACACTTTGCCAACTTCCTGGGAGATCCTGAGCTGGAGCCACCCTCCAGTTCAGTTGCCCCCAGATTCCCAACCCACAGAAACTGTGAGATAATTATCTCCTGCTGTTTAAATGGCAACATTTCAGAGTAACTTGTGCAGCTGTGGGTAACCAGATCAGGCAGTAGTCTTACTTACGTCTGCAAACGAGCCTCAGAATTAAGTTTTTTCATGAAATCATGGAACTAGAAGAATTTGGGGGTATTAAACAGCTCTACTCCCTCACCTACAATCAAATGGTTGCCATGAATGCTTTGCTTACAGATTTGTGTTCTTTCCCTAAGAGCTGGTCTCTTTCTGTCGTACAAGGAGACCAAAGGCCCAAGACGTTGGTGACCCATGAGGCCCCAGAGCTTTTAAAACAGTGTCTTAGACACCAAGCCCAGCATTTTCTCCACCCCTTCGCTCCCTCCCTCCAGCCTCTCTGCCTTTTACTCCACCACCACCAAAATGGAGTAAAGGCTTCGTGAGGTGCAGTTGATACTTGACAGATGTACACAAAGTGTGTGGGAAAATGTAGAGAGAGTACCACTCAGGGACCAAAGCACTATGCAGAGCTCACATTGGTCTAAAATGTCATTGTTATGATTGTCATCATTATGATGGGATGTGGCTTGAAGTTAAGGATGAACACATGAGCAGTCATTGTGCAGTGGAGTGGCAGGGAGACGCAGGGCTGGGAGAGCTTAGCAGTTTCATGCAGGTGCAGGGCCTGGTGCTTCCATTCCTTTAGCCTAAGCATCTAACACAGCAGCTTGCTCAGCATGGAGCAGACCCTCAGTGAATGTTTGCTGCCCCTGGAGTTGGCTAGTTACTCTGTTGGCCCTTGAATCGGCTGCCTCTTTATGTTCTATGTATTGATCCTATCTGGTCTTCAAAATGCAGCTGTGACACTGTCACCTCCACTCTCAGGAATCAGCAAGTGTTTGCTCAGAATCACAATATATTTCACCTTGGACTTGCTCTGTGATAGTTGATGTTTCCTGTTCTTTCATCTCAAAATAGAAATGGATTTTCAGTCTTGGACAGACCCAGATGCCTGCAGGGGTCTTATCTGCACCTTGCAGAGGATGTTGAGTTTCCTCCCATCCGGCACAGGATCTGTACTCCGCCGTTAGCGCCAGGGATGTGATGTGCAGTGGAGAGGAAGCAGACGGAGAGATGGGGCTGTGCTTCCTCCAACTGACATCATATTCTTGCTGTAGGGGACATCCGTACCCACAATCTCAGCGCTTGCTGTGGCGTCAGGTGTTCTTGAAGCTGTTTTTAAAAGATGAGGAACTGAAAATTCAGAGGGTGCAGTAACGTATCCAAAGCCACCAGAGGGTTGGCATGCCAGATGTTCCTACTCACTGACAGCTCTGCTGGCCTGGTAGTTAGCTGGGGTGAGCCATGACTTAGATCATGAGTGGCATCCTACACAGTGGTGCTCTTCTATGACTGAAGATTTCACTTGGTGCCCTGGGACCTCTGGTGGCCCAGTCCCTCTGCAGGAGCCTGCATCTTATGTGGGCTTCAAAGACATCAGACAAGGTACAGGTCTTTGATTTAAAACTGGCTTAGGAAATGCTCTGATATTACCATAAAACTCAGAAGGGGATAAAATTCTGTGCCAAATCATGTTGCATGAATATCTTATGCAGAAAGTAATGTCAGCATGTAATCTATAAAAGTGAGGTCATAGGCTCTTATCACTTTCTAGGATTTTGGATACAACAAAGAGAAGGGCCTTCAAATACACGAACCGCTCTGTTGGGATGACAACTATCACAGGTGTCTGAAACTTTCCAGGTTTTAGTCCCGCAACTTTGCATCCTGGGAAATGCCAAAGTCCCTAGCAAAGCAGGTCAGTTGGTGGACTTTTTGGCCACCTGGCAGTAAGTAGTCTGTAGACACTGAAGCTGACAGCAGGGGTCATGCTTCCCTAATGGCCTGAGGCATCAATTAGCACAGCTCCTTGTCTCTCCTGTTCCATGTCCCTACCTTCAACGGATGCAATTAAATCCATATCAGCTACATAAAATACCTTCACATACACCCCTGGTTCAACTGAACATGCAACCAAAACCACAGGTTTTCTAACACTGTGTCTATGGCAATATCTGCTTTTAGTAAACCAATGCACACATCTGGGTTTGTGATTGGTGTGTGTGGTGCGCATGTGTAGGTGCAAAAGGGAAAGGTGTGGCATACCAAGAAACCTTTTCTCCAATTTCATAGATCTCTCTGCTCCTACACCTTATTCTACTCATTGCTTGGGGAGGGAGTTGACACTTCTTGGCTGGTATTGTTCTTTGAGTTGGGGTGGCTACAGCAGCAGCTGGCCATGCCAAGGGGACACATAGTTGGATCACATCATTTGGCTGGCATTGCCACTCGGCATGGCTTGGAAATCAGTAGTCTCTTCTTAAGCCCCTGCTTTTCACTTTGTGTCATAGTTACTTGGGTAGCAATCCTCTTGGAGAGGATTATTTCCCATTTTCTGTGTGGAGTTGTCTAGACAACTGGCCGATGACCAGAGGGTTTTGACTGCAGATAGTGTCTAACTCAACCAAAGAGCCTTTGTGGTGGAGAGTGAACATAAAGGGCAGAGTAAAGGAAATGGATTCATTCCTTTTCCTGTTCTGATGCCCCCCAAAGCTGATGATGGGTGCTATTCAGCAAGGAATCAGGAGTCACTTCCTGAAGTCTAAAAGGGGAGAAGGTACATTCTTTCCTATGCCAGGACAGGGTCCAGCTGAGTGAACACACGGATGGCGCATGTTCATACTCTGCCTACCTTATGTGCCCCTTTGCGTTTTCTCCTCTTCTCTGCTAGATCATAGCAATTTGTTCTTTCCCAAGGACCCCTTATCCTGGATTTCAGTTACATATAGAATGCGCCATCCACTGTCTACACTGCAGTCCTGTGTGGAGGGGACAGAGTTAGCTTTGCCTAGCATCGGAACTCTGGCCCTGAGACAAAGGACCTGGGTTCAAGTGTTGTGCAAACATTTATTGAGTGAGTAAGTGGTGTTTCCAAAGAGCTTCCACTGCCTTTTCCAATGGAGGCTAGCACAGTGTTCCCATTGTTCATGCCCAGGTGTGAGTGAATCTTGCAGTGAGCACAAGATGAAAAGAACGCCCAATCTTACTGTGGAAAGTGTGCTTTGTATTGGATGATTTTCCTTTCAGTTTCTCTTTGTCTCCCTTAACGAGCTCAGGATGAGTCAGGAAGGGTTAGACGCCAGGTGTCTTTCAGATCCTTTAAATGAGGCTCAGAGGGCCGTGCTCCGGGGGCAGAAGAGAACGGAGACCCTGTATGGTGGGCTTCTGGCACTCGGAGAGATTAATCCCAACTTTCAGGCTAGGCAGCTGTTCTTCTCTGAAAGTGACACTGACTGGCACCTGCAGAATCCAGAGAATCTGCCCGCCCCAACCCTAGCAGAATAATGAGCATCTCCCTTGGTTCCCTCTTTGCAGAGGAAAATGAGTGGTTCCAGGTTGCCAGGGGTAAGAGTGAGGCCAGCAGAGATAACAACCGCAGCCCTCCTCTTCCTGGTTCACTTGCCAATTAAACCCTCCCGCAGCAGACAGAATCCAATTACGGGACACAGGACCACAACACTGACCTCCTGGAATCCCAGCTGCAAATAAAAGTCAGCCCATTAGCAGTGCTGGGCACCTCTTTCCCTGGAGCCGCAGGGTCAGTAAAGTATGTCAAAGAACATGTGTGTGCACTGTCTGAGGGTTACTGCTGGAGGCCATCAAGGGGTGGAATAACAGTGGCATCCATTCAAATGTGAGGCTCCCAAGCCAAGAAGTGCCTTCTATCTTTAAAGGGACAAGCAGGTGAATGGCTCTTGGGGTGTGGCTCTCTCTTCCTGATGCGTGGTAGGGAGGTCTGGGGAGATGGGTGCCTGTGCTGACAAACGAGTAGCCAAATAAGATCTTCCACTGCGAGGTGTTGTCTTTAGGCTGAAGCAGGGTCAAAATGGACTTTTCTGTAACGAGGCACTCATGTAGGGAAGGATGACTCGACAAAATGATGGTCTGGGATGTGTGCTCGCAGGAGAGACTAGATACTGATGGAGGGTCTGCGAGGCAGGTGCTTGTCAAAAGTCAGGATGTCAAGATGTGCTGTGTTCTGAGAAGCAAGAAGGAGCAGGAGCCCGTTGTTTGGAGGAGAGCCAGACATGCTATGAGGCATTCAAGGAAGATGAGTTTAATTTAGTTCTGAGATGATCCTGACCACCTGTCTGCCTGGCAAGAAAGCAAGGAGCAGAATTCAGAGTTTGAAAACGAAGCTTGAATGGCTCTAGTGCAATGACTGGGGGAACAGCCACTGACCTCCAAGGTGACTCAGGCAGTGTAGATTCACGGCTTGTACCAGTAGCCTTGGCTAGTGGCTATGATGTGGCAGCTCCACGCACAGTAAGGAAGTCAGCAAAGACACCCCGAGCTTCTGTCCCGAGTCGGCAGCACCCACACATCCCAGAGCCCGCCAATCCATTTGTGATGCAGTAGGGTGTGCACGGGGCCCGAGAACAAGCAGTTCTTTCTTTCTTTTAGTTGTGAGAGAACCTTTATCATTATGTACTGAGAACTCAACAGCACCCAGCTTCATGGTGAGTTCTTTGGCCTTGGCATCTTCTAGCTCAGCCATGTGAGCCACAGATCTGGCACTCTGGATGTTGCCTCCTCCGCGGTGGCAAGCCTCATTGTATCTGTCATTGTGATTGGTCTTGACGGCTTCTACCAGTTTAGCCAGGACCCCTTTGTCTTCTGAATCCACCTGCATGATAAATGACAGAAATGCAACATTTCCTGTTGAGTAGGTGCTCTAGGCAGTCCTTTCCCTTGATTCTCCAGTAAGAGACCCCATCTTCTAAGACAGAGAGACTTAGAAGAAACCAACTTGGTGGAGGCCACATATCAACAACAGCTGAACCTTCTTTATTTTTTTGAGAGACTTTAAAAAATCTATTTGAAAGGCAGAGTTACAGAGAGAAGGAGAGACAGAGAGACAGATCTTTCATCTGTTGGTTCACTCCCCAAACGGCCATAATAGCCAGAGCTGAGCAGATCCAAAGCTAGGATCTATGAGTTTCTTCTGGGTCTCCCGTGTAGATGCAGGGGCTCAAATACTCAAGACAATCCTCCACTGCTTTTCAGGCCATTAGCAGGGAGCTAGATTAGAAATGGAGCAGCTGGGACAGGAATCAGAGCCCGTAGAAGAGGCTAGTGTCAAGGCAGAGGATTAGCGTGCCATGCCACTGCACTGGCTCCGAGAGCTTTCTTATTCTCCACCAAGTTAGTGATCGTGTTAACATTTGCTTGGAGAAAAGGCTGTTTCTTGCTGGGGACATCCCCTTTATCATTAGTTTTCTTCTCGGCTTGGACCAACAACCTCTGCTTCTCTGGCTCATATTTGTAAGTCAAGTTCAAGAGCTGAGTGGCTGTCTTGTGATCAGGACTGGATGATCTGGTTCCTGGCAGGAGGCAACTTCAGCCATTGACAGAGAAGGGCCCTCTGCCACTACAGCTGGACTGAGTGGGGCCACATAATGAAGTAGGTGAGATCCTCTGGGGCTGCAGGTCCTGTTCAATGCCATAGTTTCTAGGCTTCTTTTCAGAGGACTTACCACTTTCTTGGCATAATGGCCACTGCCCATGATGGGCTTCCCACATAGGTGCTGTTTTGAGTTCCAAGCACTCCACTTGCAATCCAGTTTCCTGCTCATGGTCTGGGAAAAGCAATGGTAAATGGCCCAAGTGTTTGGGTTGCTGCTAGCGAAGAGGGAGATCCAGATAGAACTCTTGGCTCCCACCTTCTGCCATTGTGGCCCTCTGGGGAGTGAACCAGCAGATGGAAACATATCTATCTCTGAATTCCTGAATCAACCCATCAATCTTTACAAAAACAGAGGGTCTTGGCCTTCTGGGAAACAGGTCCCTTTTAGGTTTGCTGCGGGGGCATTTTTGTTGTCTCTAAGGCAAGTGTCTGAGGGAGCGGTGCCTCTTACTTGTCTGGCAGGGAGCCAGGCAGCAGACACTTGCTCGGTTCCCCACGGCCAGGCTGAGACCTGAGTCCGGCAGCACAGAGCCTTCAGCCCGCTGCTGTTCTGACGGCTGGTGTTAACCACCAGCACCTGGGGAGAGGTTGATGGTAGCCCTGGCTCTTGGCAAGTGTTTATTTAATGGAACAGTGGGAGGTTGTGGGGTGAGGGTAGGGGTGAGAGAAAGGTCTTCTGTTTCCATCTCTGGGAGGAAACTCTTTTCTCTAGCAGCAAACTTATCTGCAAGTCCTCCTTTCATACACTGACCTAACTGGACAGAAGCCATTGTCAAGGGCACAGGCTCAGTCCCTCGCTGTCTCCTTTATGAGAAGGGCGTGTGGAGAGTCTACTTGGCAGGATGAGGCCACACTGAGCGTGCGGCATCAGCCCTGGCTCAGCCCTCTGGGACGGCAAGCTGCACTTCCTCTGGCCTTGCAGCGCCATGCAGGCTTTCACCGGTGGTGGTGGTGGTCAGAATGGGCACATTGATGTGCCCAGCGGACTGAGGTTTCCTGTCCTGGATCGGGAATGTGACAGATGTGAGCAGGCAGCCTATTTTGATAACCAGCTCTAGGCAGCATCATGGGGCTTACAGACCGCATGTGAGGCTGAGCACCTGAAAGCATTTGTCTCAGGGACAACCCGTGGCCTGCACTTTGCAGAACTGGAGAAGCAGCAGGGATTTAATCTGGATGTTTGGATCCAAAGCTGAAAGCCAACATAGACACACTTGTGCCAGAGCTGGGCATTGAACACAAGCACCCCAATTTGGAATGCAGGTGTTTAATCCATGATTTAACCGCCAGGCCAAACCTCTGCCTGCCTGACTTCTCCTTTCATGCTGCACATTTAAATGGGAGATTTGGATCCCTGAAAACAAAATTACCATAATCATTTTCCATGCAGTGAACTGTAAACAGTACCGTGAGTCTCCCTGTGTGTGCATGAATGTGAAGGAACCGCAGACCCTGCAGCCCGGAGGGCAGCACACTCCTTCTCAACTGCTCTGTGGAGCTCTGCTAGGCTTAGTCCAAGGTTGACCAGATGCCTCAATGAAAAGTCAGAAAATGCTTCCCTTTAGACTTTTCCCAAAGGGTCAATGTGGGCATTATTCACTCTCAGGGGTCCTGGGGGGCATGATTATACCCATTTATTTTGCTGTGCAGCTGATCTCCACTTCCCCTCTGACACCACTAGGGATCATTTTGTTTGATGAGATGTTCACAGGGACATGTTATGTTAGTGAAAACTGTGAGGACAGAGGCACCGCTGAGGATCACTGCGCATGTGCCTTCATTTCTTCCAAGGCATAGTTAACTGCAACGCAACAGACGCTGGGACTATGGACAGGAGCAGCGGCTGACGAGAATCACCTGGTGACAGTCCTGGGGAGCTTGCCATAGGAGAGCCTGTAATAACCTCGTTGGAGTGGCCAGCACCATGATGTAGTTGGTAAAGCTGCCTGTGGTCTCATAGAGGCACCAGTTCGAGTCCTGGCTGCTTCACTTGTGATCTAGCACCATGCTAACGTGTTTGGGAAAGCAGCAGACATAGCCCAAATGTTTAGGCCCCTGCTCCCATGCAGGAGGCCCAGAAGAAACCCCTGGCTTTGGATTGGCTGAGGTATTTGAGGAGTGAGCCAGTGGATCAAAGATGTGGCTGTCCCTCTCTCTGTCTCTCTCTGTCTCTTGCACTGCCTTTCAAATAGAAAAAAAAAATCAGAGAGAAAGGTATACTGACAGTCCCTCTTTTTACCTTGAAAGCCATTACATCTGCGCATTAGGATGTATAGCAGTCAGGAATGTTTAAGGAATTCTGGCACTTCCACCAGGATTTCCCCCATCAGTTCAATACAATTGAGTGCCTTGGAAATGTGGTTTGTAGCTTCAACATGTATATGGTTTGTAGCTTCAACATGTACCTGAACAAAGGGGGAGAAGCAGCTATAGCCAGACATCTTGCAGATTTTATTCCTGCTTCTGGGACATGGAGCTTAGGGTAGCCAATCATACAATGCCTTCCCAAGAAACAAACAACTCAAGTGCAAGTAACAGATGTTGAAGGTCTGGGGTGGTGTGTACTCAGGGAGGCTGCCTGATCCCAGTATTGATGTTGATGACTTTTGTAAAGTCTAGGGTCCGTCCCTTGCCTTATGTAATAAAAGCCTGATTTGGCCAGAGCCAAAAGAGAAGACGCAATGTTCTAGAAAGATTTCTCTAACTTAAGTTATTGCCATGTGGATCAAATCAATAGGCCAGCCTCTTGATTTACACTGAAAAGACACAACTGTCCTGCTGATAAAGTATATGATAATTGTTCCTACAGAACATCTCCAGGCCAATAGCCACTTGCTTGGTGAACCTGAAGTCAGAACAAAGTGTGCAAGTCAAGTGGTTAACTGACTTTAAGTTGTTAAAAACTTGATGTACTGTAGCCAAATAAAGGATATACTGCTTACAAGTTCTGCTTAATGTAAAGGAGGCCAACGATTGCTCTTGAACAGACTTTCTGAACGTTACTGGCAGTTGCCTGGCTGAATTGGGTGAGGCCAAAATCAGGAGTCTGGGACTCAGTGCAGCTTTCCCATGTGGGTGGCAGGGACACAACCACTTGAACCATCAACTGCCATCTCCCAGGATGCGTGTTAGCAGGATATTGGCAGGAGAAGCAGAGCCAGAACCCAGCTACTCCACCTATGCAATGTGGATGCTTCAAGTCACACCTGAACTGCCCGTCTAAACACTTGCCTCTGATGAATGCTTCTCTAACAACATCACTATGATGTGCATGTGCTGGTTTCACCTGTGCCTACACTTGCACACCAGGCTCACTGCTTTCGGAGTCATCGTCTCTTCTTCCGGGAGATTGTGACTCTCTCTATAGCAGTTT
Source organism: Ochotona curzoniae (assembly GCF_017591425.1). NCBI lineage: Eukaryota > Metazoa > Chordata > Mammalia > Lagomorpha > Ochotonidae > Ochotona > Ochotona curzoniae. The sequence continues at coordinate 18,602,370 of NW_024467095.1, read as the reverse complement.
TTCTTACATTGACATTACAGTTGAACAGGACAATTTGCATTCCTCAGAACTTGTTGTTGCTGAGTGAGAGAGAGTGCCAAATGGTCACTGAGACCAGAGTTAGGTGCCTGGAACTCTATCCTGGTCTCCCAAATGAGTGACAGGGGCTCAAGCACTTGGGCTGTCATCTCCTGCTTTTCCACGTGCGTTATCCAGGAGCTAGATTGGAAGCAGAGCAGCCGAGGCGCGAGCCGGCATGCTGGTATGGAATGCAGGTGTTACACGCAGTGGTTTAACCCACGCGCCACAATATTGTCCCTGAGAAGCAGAGATTTCTGTTAGCCAAATGTCTGTCCCATCTGGGTTGTTTACAAACCAGGAGAATTCTTACAAGCTGTCTCAGAGGTAGACTGAGAACGTACCTGGGTTAGGGTACCTTACCTAGTTTGAACTTTTTACTTTTATCCGATCCTGAAGTAACTTACTTCTTGTCTGGCTCTTTTTCAGCCAATAGTTGTGACACTATCTGGCTAAGAATGCCAAGCGCAATGAGATTTTCCTTACGGCCAGTGAGAATTCATTTCACAAGAGGGAAGCTCTGCCCATGGCTGCAGATTCCCTCTTGATAGGGGCTAGACATTACAGAAACTCCTCTCACCTTTCCCTCTCGCTGCTGCCCCTGATGAGATTAAAACAGGCAGCAGGACTGACCAGCAGAGTCTTGCTCTGATTCCTGGTGGGGGGAAAAAAATCCAAGAAGCTTGTCCCAACTTAGCTGGGCATCTTTTCCATAGCTTCTGGCTGACACTGTATGGCTGAAAGAGAAGGCAAGCTTCTAGGCAGTGGGAGAACAGAATGGACATGGCTCTTGTCCATTCTCACCTCTTGATGTTACTTGCATTTACAGTCCGAGGATTATCTGCTGGAGGCCAGGCTGCTGCACCTGTGTTTTGCTTGGCCAACAGTTTTTTTTCAATTTGAATTTGAAGGCCTCAGGTGGGGCGTGTGTCTTCCTGGTCCATGACACATCTGTGCTTGTCTGCTAGACCCCCAGAAACCGTTTTTGGGTTTGGCAGCTCTGTCAGCTTCATGCCAGGAGTGAAAGCACCTGCCCAACCACATCTGTTCCATTATGACAGATCCTCGCGGGCCCTTCAGGTTGCCTTTCAAAACCAGGACAAGTGTTTTCCCATCTGATCGGGCTGCTGGCTATTTCAGGGCATGAACTAAGAAGATGGTACAACTGTGTCCCCAAGGTGAGGCTGAGGGCTTGTGACCCAACTCCAGGGCACCATTTGCATTGAGAATGGGGTTTGTGAGACCTTAGGGCCAGTTGGCTCTCTGTCTGTAAGGACATTTGCAGGTCTGGCCAGTTGAATCTGTTATTATTCCACGCTAATTATGCTAAAAGCTTGTGTGCCCTTTGGTAGGGTGGGGGTCAGGGTGTGGGGGGTGGTGAGTAGCTAAAACGAGGATTACAAGCTAGAGAGGCATCATGAAGCCATGCATATAGGACTCCTTATTGTAGGATTTATTAATTTATTTAAAAGGAAGGATTAGAGAGAGAGAGAGAGACAGACACAGAGAGATCTTCCATCTGCTGGTTCATTCACCAAATGGCCATAATAATTGGGACTGGGCTTGTATGAAGCCAGGAGCTCAGAGCTTCTTCTGGGTCTCTTACAGGGGTGCAGGAGCCAAAGTGCCTGGGCATTCCTCTACTGCTTTTCCAGGCACATTAGCAGGGAGCTGGATCTGAAGTGGAGCACCTGGGTCTTGAACTGGCACTTGTATGGAATACTGATGCTACAGCAGAAGATTTCCATGCTGAGACACAAGTCCAGGCCCAAGAACACCCTTGCAAGTAGCAAGAGGAAGTCCTGAATTGGCACAGGTGCAAGAAGCCCTGAGGGTGCAGAGGCCTCCAGTGCTCAGCACTGGCCCCTGCTGCCCCATGCATACTGAGGTTCCACACAACCACGGGTACCCTGTCTCTCTGCAAACCTCCTCCCTCTTGAGGAGGAAGATGCAAGCTGGGCTTGTGCCTGTCCTCTTGTACTCAATTTTCCTTGGAGAAAAAGGTGGAGAGGGGAGATTAGCAGAGAATAGCAATTTATTTCAGAAGCCTCTTACTCACCTGTGCTTGCCCTCTTGGGCCCCCCAGACTATGGTAATCCTGTAAGCAGTAACCAGGAGTGTGGAGCAGCAATTCTGTTGCTTACTGATGCAGCTGAATGATAATTGCAGGAGAAAGCAGAAGGCTTCATCCACACAACACATTTCTTGTTGTCATTCTCCATGTGAATATAGACCCTTAGTGCTTTGTCTTATGAACTGGGATGACAGAGCCGGAAAAGGAACACACTGGGGTCAAGGAACAGATGGAGGTGAGCCTGAGGGGAGGCTGGCCCGTTTCCCCAGAGAAGGGTGTGGAATGGGATGGACGCAGGCAGAAAGCATGCTGTGCAGAAAGCCTCCTGCCCACAAGATGGGGTGCTGGGTCCACAGGAAGCTTCTGAAATGAAGCCAGGTTGACATACTTCCTACTGTATCATGCAAAGGATGAAGGGAGACCGAATGCTACAGTTAAAAATGGTTTATTTTATTACACCTTCTTAAGTTAATCCGTTTGTCCAGCTCTGTGTGATTACATTAAAACTTCATCATGCTTGAAAAACCAACACATAGTTCTCTTTGCTAATGTACATTTCTTCAATTAGCCTCCTGTCCTTGCTAGGTATAAAGCTGACTTGCTCATTTTTAATGTATTTGGTACTGTATAGGGGAGCATTCTTCAGAAGATTCCATTTGGATAAAAAGATAATGAACTTTCTGTGGATTTTTGGAGACCTTTTTTCAAGAAGCACAGTCATTCGTTGGTACCCGTGTGATGAGCTCAGTTCCAGGACCCTGGTGGATACCACAACCTGTCAATGCTCTAGTCTCTTACATGCAACAGTGTAGGGCTTGCATGCGTCCTGAACACACCCTCCCGACTTGAAATCCGCTCTGGATGACATATGGCAGCTAAGACAATGTAAAGGTCATATAGATAGTTGCCAAACGTGGAACCATGATAAGAAAAAACCCATGTGTAGTTAGTACAGCTGCAGCCTTTAGGAGCCTAGCCACATGGCACAGAGTAAGGTGTGAGATGAACAGAGCTGAAGCACTGAGCGTTGGCGAGAGGGAAGGTCTGTGAGGGGCAGGAGCCTGCAGTGGGGTGGACCTGCACACTGCATTCACAGGGCTTCAGTGGAGGGCTGGTGGGCGGCAAACTGGAGTTTCACCTTTTAGAACCTTTTGAATTAAACTTTCTACAAATATTTTTTGTTTATTTGGAAGTCACAGTTACAGAAAAAGGAGAGAGAGAGCATGAACGAGAGAGAGAGTTTTTTCTGTCTGCCGATTCACTCTCCAAATGCTCACAGTGGCCAGGAGCCAGGGGTTTCCTCTAGGTGTCCCACATGGGTGCAGGACCCCAAGCACTTGGATCATCCTCCATTGCTTTCCCAGGCCATTAGCAGGGAGCTGGAGTGTAGGCACAGTAGCCTGGACATGATCAGGTGCCAGGGAGGGACGTCAGTGTTGCAGGTGGCAAATTTGCCCACTATGCCACAACGCTGGCCTCTGGAATTTGATTATTTTCCATCAGCAATTGGTTGAAATCACAGATGTAGAACCCACAAAAATGGAGAAGTGATTGTTGTTAGCAAAATTATTACTATAGGCAAATGAGCTTGCATATTCATCACCATTCACGGTTTGTGCGTACATGTGTGTAACAGCAACTAATATCCATTCCATTTGCTAGTTTTCAGTATAAATACAGTAGAGTATCACATAATATAAATTATATAACATATAATATTATATATTAAAGTATAGCACACATATTATGGAGTATATTATATCATATATGATATATACTATGTATAATATAACGTATAGTGTTATTACATATAGTATATGCTGTATCGTATATATATTATTTCTATATCTACATATACTATAGAATTGTAGTGTATATAGTATGTATGTATATATTTGTGTGTGTGTTTAATCTATTCATTTGAATGGCATAGTGACAGAGAAGCTGAGAGAACATGAGTGAGATCCATCTTCCGGTTTGCTCCTCAAATGGACACAACAGGACCGGATCAGATGGAAGCCAGGACTCTGGAATTCAGGTATCCCATGTTTTGGTTATGGTTCCACAAACTTAGGTCATATTCTGCTGCCTTCCCACGTGCCTCAGCAGGGGGTCTGGATCAAAAGCAGAACATCTGGGTCTCAAACTGGTGCCCTGTTATGGGTTGCTGGCATCACAGGCAGTGGCTTAGCCTGCTGCTGCAACAACGGCACATGAGGTGGCATTTTCAGCTACATCTTCATACTGCATGCTCGTTCACCACATGCATGCATGCGTCCCACATGACACCAACTTTCTTCTCTTGGACCTATTTCTTTCTGTTTCTTCCATTTACCTGGGCTTGGTGACGATTGTTTTACTGTTTCTTCATTTTTTTGAGGTTCTGCATATAAAGTTGATACATACAACTTTTCTGTATCGGTATTATTACTGCTGAATGGTAATGTCTCCTTTTTTTTAAATTGGAAATTCAGATATACAGAGAAAAAGATCTTCCATTCACTGATTTACTACCTAAGTGGCTGCAACGGCCAGAGCTGAGCTCGTTCAAAGCCAGGAGCCAGGAGCCTCTTCCGGATCTCCCATGCAGGTGCAGGGAGCCTTTGGGTTATCCTTGACTGCTTTTCCAGGCCACAGGCAGGGAGCTGGACGGGAAGTGGGGCTGCTTGGATTAGAACCAGTGAGATGAGGTCTTTAAGCACGAAGGAGCTCTAATGGTTCCTTTTTAAAGATGGAATAATGTTCTACAAGATATGGTGTATTAACTGCCTATGTGTGTGGGAGCCTAGGGTCGGAACTAAGGGTTCAACTTAGTCTTTGGGGGAGGAGAGAACTCATGTCTTTCAACTGAAGGATATTTTAAATGTGAGCATGAGAAGGGCAGATGATATCATGGCTTGATTGGGCTGTGAAGAGGTGAGGTCCACACGGGACTCATGGGAACTCGGGGGAAAGAATCCAGAGCTGTGTGAAACGTGGCTTAAGGACTTGAGTCACCCACGCGTGGTCAGATAAGATGGGTGTTCAGAGCTATTGCATTGCAATGAGCTGGGCTTGGATATGAGGGAACGAGGAAGGTACTTTAATCAGAGTAGTGAAGATATGACTTCTCATTTTAAGAAATATTTTCATTTAGTTAAAAGAATAAGAAAGAAGAGTCTCATGTGTTGGGTCACTTTCTAAATGCCCGCAGCAACCATGACTGGGCCTGGCTGATGCCAAGAGCAGGAACTCGATCCGTGTCCCCCATGTGGGTGGCAGATGTCCCCAGTGTGGGTGGCAGGGTCCATGCACCCGAGTCATTATCAGCTGCCTCTCTGGGCACGTTAGCAAGAGCCTGGATCAGAAGTGGAATGGCTGGGGCTTGAATCAGATGTCTGGTATGGAATATGGGCATCCCGGTGGCAAGTTCACCCATGGCACTGCATTTCCCAGCTCACATTTCTCATTCTAGAAGGCTTCCCAGTATTCCTGTGTGTGCTGAAGTGGAGAATCCCCAAACTACAGCGTGCCTTGGAGTGATGCTATGAGTGGGATTGTCCATGAGCTGTGTGGGAGATGGGCATGGCTTCAGATGGTTCCAGGCAGCAGGCTGTGGCTTCAGGGTCTGGGGTGATGTTCCCAATTCAACACTGAGAAGGCAGATTCTGACCAGAGGTATAGATTGAGCTCTATCTTCCCAGAGGAGACATTTTAGTGAAAAATCTAGCTTTGGAACAGAGGTTGACAGAATGTCATGGTCTAATAGATACCAAAACACTCATGTGCTACTGTAGGGTCAAAGGGTCAATGGCTGTGTGTGCTGGTGGCCCTCAAGCTTTTGGTCTCCTGCCTTGGTCAACACTGGCTCAGGACCCAAGGAAGCTGAAGTTGCAGTTGAGAATCACCAGGGGGCAGGGTTGAGCAGAAGGGACTGGACTGGGGGAGCCCGAAGTCAGCAGGGCAAGGGTGATTTTTAAACAATAGTTTTTCAAGGTGGGGTCTTCCTATTCACCTGAAAAACTGCACAGGAAAAGCAGGAAGAATTTCAAATAAAATTATAGAGCATCCTGCTCCTCCCTGGGCATGTTGGGAGTCACAGGTAACCTTGACTTTGTCAGCAGTCTTGGCAGCATCAGGCTCATGCCAGACAAAAGGCAGGCACAGTGGACCTTTTCTGATGCCGTGGAGGAGGCAGCTCTCAGCCCTTTCCTGTGTAATTAGGACAGTCTTTAAGAAAAATGCTGCATCTTACAGTCTCTCATCTGGCCCACTACCATTGCCCATCAAAAAAACACAGGCTTTTTCCTTTTTCAAACTTCTTATAGCTACATTTTCCATTTCAACTAACTTCCCCCGTGTGATTCTTCCAACAGGTCTGTCCAATTAGAAAATATCTATCTCTCTCTCACCTGAAAAGCCAGGTCTCTGGACCCCACAGCCTCTTGTTTGTTCTGCCTTTTCAAATAATTCCCGACTGGAATAAAGGGCAATTTTCTGGGACAAAACAGACGCTTTGCAAGAAAGACTTCATTCTCCCTTTTGTATCACTCACAAAGCACCCACAGTCGCTGCCCCAAGGTGAAGTGTTCTTCAATTGGACTCAGCCCAGGCCAACGTTCTGGTCTTCACGCAGCCATTGTTCTCCAACGCGGGAGCAGTGCCAGGACCTGGCAGGCCTTCTTGCATTTGAAGCTTGACTCCGAACACATCATTTCATTCGGTCTCTGAGTTTGCTAAATTTTCTCATTCGCGGACTTAAAAAAAACAACGTCCCCGTCCTGTCTGCCTCGTAACCCAGTCATCTTTCCTTCAGTACTCACCACAGTTGCCCTGCCATCGGGCATTTGGGTGGCAGGGCAGGTGGGGTGGTTAGGCCCTGCTAGACTGCACAACAAGCTTTCCGTCTCTCCCATTCCCATCCGTGTCTTCATTTCCGGAGAGTTCATGATTTTCTTGACTGTTGAGAAAAAAAGGGTGCTGGTAGCATCTTGTGGGATTGTTACTGTGAGCACTCTACTGGATTCTTACACCTCCCGTGTGGGAAAGCATCATTAAAATGATTGACATTTCATAGCCATTGATGGTAGGCGCGCGCACACACACACATGCACACACACTTTCAGAAGCAGACAGGTAAAAGTGAAGAAACGGGAGTCGGTTCTGAGGTTCTGGGAAAAGTGGTAACACCTGCTGAGTCAGACTCAGCTGGCCCAATCATGAAGGGCAGTGGGGAGCAATGAAAGGGGCTGAGCATGCGCCGTGGCACACAGTCCAACACAATGGTGTCTGATTCCAAGACTCTTCTGGGGGCCTCTGGAAAAAGATGATGTGGCATTTATCCTTCCGGCAAAATGTCTCGGGGAATCAGAGCATGGATAGGTCTTTTTAAGTCAAACACCTTTCCACTTCAATTCTGTTTTGTCATGACGTAGGCATTATCTGAATGCTGTCAAGAGGTCAGAGAACATGGAAGTATATTATTTTAGCACAGGTTCCCCAGGCAACAGAGCTGGGGTAGAGTGTATGGTATTCCTGGGGGCGGAAACCTGGGAGCCTGGACACAGTCTAACCCTGATAGCCTCCCTGGTCCCCAAGATCAGAATGAGATGGTATTGGTGCACTTGGCTCTGTATTTCTCAGACTCATTCAGAGTGTCACATTAGGAGCTCTGTTGGGACGGGGAGGAGGCTGTGTCACCAGCTCCCTGTTGGCACTAGTGCAATTTACCTCCAGGAGGAATTTCCTGCACATTCTCTTTGAGCTAGGGACAGACTAGCAGGGATGCTCTTAGGCTGTTGCGTCACATGGTCACCTGTTACTGGTCTCTTCCAGAGTCTGTCCAGTTTAGGGAAAATGGCATGTACTGTGGTCAACATCCAAAGGTCCTGATCTATTCTCACTAAGTGACATTTAGGGTAAGGTAAAAGAAATACGACACTTTGAGGAATGTGTTATTTGAAAAAGCTGCTGGGACTGGCCCGATTGGGAGCTGGATAGGCTGGCAGGTTGGGACTGGGTCTTCATTTAGAGAGACTCTGAGCTCACGCTGATACGTACAGCCAGGGGCTCATTCAGGAAGTGTGTCAGGCTGATGCCAAGGCACTGACAGGAAGGTGACAGTCAAGGTGGAGATGAGCTGCAGAGGCCAAACAAAACAGCAAGGCTCTCTTCCTTTGATAACTCGTGAATTCTTACTTTACTAACACTTGTGTCTTCTTCAGTTGTTCTAGATTCTATTATGTCATCATCAAATTCCCTTTGTGTAATCTGAAGGTTAACCTATGCTTAGCCACTGACATTACAAGTTCCCAGTTGTGGCCAAAATGCAAATCTTGAGTTTTTGGCTGGGAGAGGATAACTCTAGTTATCCATTAACCCAGACCTTCAAAATCATTGAGGGGAGGTATGTTTAGGGCGCTGAGTAAAGGGCAAGGAATCAGGGAACTGGGATGGGTAGGATGGAAAACTCCATGAGTCATTGCAAAGAGGTATCTTGCGTTGTGAAGCAAAGACTCATCAGATGCAGGAAGTGCAGGAAAGAGTATACAATATACAAGCCTGTTTGAAAAGGAGGTCACAGCCTTAGGAGACCTAGACCAAAGAAACAATGGTTCCATTATGAACAGGGGTAATGGAAGTATCAAGAATGTTCTCCCATCCATCCAGACAGGTTTTGCCAAAATTATCTGTGTCCTGGCAGAGAGGGCCAGAGGCAAGGGTGGCGTGGACAGAGGAAGACTCATATCTGTGATGAAGAATGGGGTTGTTCAGCCTGGTTGGCACAGAGAAGAGGTAGGTGATGGAGGGAGACATGAGGAGGAACTTGGGTCTTTAATTTAGAGCCATGGGGAAACTTTAAGAAATATGAAAAGTATATGTTCTAGGCAGTGGAGATTGTAGCATGGAGATGATCATGAACGAATTGTAGCATCTTGGTAGAGGAATCCATCATGGATGGGGAAGCCTTTGGAGCAAGCAGCTAAGCTGTGACTGATGAGAGGATGTATTGGAATTCTTCAGAGCAACAGAACCTACAGAAATGATGGGGGTTCAAGAAGCTCATGGAAAAGTCATACTCTAATTTTCCTGTAAATATTTTGAAGTCTCCTGGTGAATTTACCTACAGAGTGAAATATTTATAGGAACTGACTCACTTGATTACAGAGGCTAAGTACATCCTTTGGTGGACTGTTGGCAAAGTGGTGATCCAGAAAAGTTGGTGCTATAATTCAATTCATATCCAAAGGCCTTCCAAATCAGGGGAGTCAGTGGTGCAGGCTTTAGTCCAAAGGCAGGAGGTGAATATCGCTGCTCCATCAGGCAGCTAGGAAGCAAAATGAATGAATTCCTCCCTTCTCTATCTTCTGTTCTACCCAAACCCTCAATAGGCGATGACATGTGCTTCACAGTGGGGGCAGACATGTACTGAGTTCACATCATCCAGAAACACCGTCATAGATACACCCCGAAACAATGTCTAATCCTGGCATCCTGTGACACAATCGAGTTAGCACATGAGATTAACCATCACAGAGAGGTTGAGGATGTGGCTTAGGGTTGATAGAAGTCATGAGTTTGGGTGGAAATTAAGTAGGCACTGTGGGAAATCCCAGTACCTACTTGCTTCTGGGGGTAAGCATATTGGTTTGAGAGTTATGAGAAAACAGATGGTCATTGATGAAGCATGGGAGTGGCTGAGCTCACCTTAACGGGAGACGTGGAATTGGATGCAACAGTGGGATGGAACGCTCTGAAGGGTGGTATGTTGGGGAGGTTGTTGCACATCCTACCATGCACAAGGCAGTGCCCCAGAACAAAATGCCATCAGCAGCTGAGTGAGAGTTCCTGATCTAATAAATCAGGAGCAAGTTTGATCCCTTTTAAAGAATAGGGAGGAAATTGGTGTCTGGGAACCAGTGAGCAAAACTGAGTGGGGTGGATCTGAGCTGGAGAGGTGGGCAATGGTCAGATGTCATAGATCTCCTAGGAATTGATGAAGATTTCTCATAATTAGCCTTTTTTTTTTTTTTTAGAAAGGTGTGACTGGAAGCCATGAGAATGGCTCAATCACCAATTGATGTGACTAAGCTTCAGTGATGCTCCAGTTGGTATCTGAGATTGGACTGTAATGGGAAAGAATGAGAATTGGGAGGCTGTCATAGTCATCTAGGTGGGACAGGAAGTGGCTTGGGGTGGGATGCTATAAGAAGAACAGAATGTGAAGAAGTAATTAGGTAGCACTGATTTTGATGGATTAGTTTGAAGGTTGCGAGAAATTAAGAAATCAAAGATTGTTTATTAAAAATACTAAATTTGGGGCTCAACTGGCTCATTCTCCATTTCCAAGTGTCAGGATCCCATGTGGGTGCCATTTTGTGTCCCATCTATGCCATTTCCCATTTAGCATCCTGTTTATGGCCAAGGAAGGAAGTAGAGGATAGCCCAAGTGCCCAAGTCCTTGGGCCCTCTACACACATGGGAAACGTGGAAGAAGCTCCTGGCTCCTGGCTTCCGATCGGCTCATCTCCATCCATTGTGGCCATTTGGGGGGTGAACCAACCAGCAGATGGAAGTTCTTTCTCTCTGTGTCTCCTTCACTGTCAATCTGCCTTTCCAATAAAAATAAGCAAATCTTTAAAAAAAATTAAAATTTATTTTGATTTTATTTGGAAGGCAGAGAGAGACACAGAGATCTTCCACTTGCAGTTAGGGCTGAACCAGCAGGAAGCCTGGAGTCAAGAACTCCATCTGTGTCTCCCACATGGATTTTAGTACTTGAGTCATCATCCTTTGCTATCTGGGTTGTGTATCAGCAGGAAGCTGAACCGGAAGTGGAGCAGCCAGGAATTGAACCAGGCCCTCGGATATGGGTTTCTCAACATCTCAAGTGATGAATTAAGCTGTAAAGTCCAACACCTGCCTCTCAAAAGTTGTTTCCAGGTTTTGGTTTGGCCAAAGGATGGGTGGAGGTAGAAATAACTGTGATAAGACTGGGCAAGAGCTAGGCTTTGGGGAGGGTATCATAATAGTTTCAGAGACATATCAAGGGCTATCATTAAGATAATGGATGAGAGTTTAGCTACCATTGTGTTTATCATAGTGCTGCTCAGTGCAGTCGCAAGAAAAGTAATTATCCAGTAACAGAGATTAATTAAATAAATTACCAGAAAGTATGAAGTGATATTACCAAAGTGAATCTATTACCATGGAAATATGACCGTATTGTATAATGAAAACGGCTATGAAATAGCAGATAAAGCATCAGCCTACTGGGTTCTTATTTTACCTTTCCCATCAAAATAGACCCCATGAATTAACAATTTAAGCGTAGAAGTGAAATCTTAAAATCTTAGAAGAAAACCAGTAAAATACATTTTTTTTTTTTTAAATCATGGGGTGGTTAAAGCTTTGCAGACACCACAAGCAAAAGTTGGATACCGCTGACTAACGGAAAATTAAACCTCTTGCAGAGTGGAGATCCATAAGTTAAATGAAAAAGACATAAAACTCAGGAAAAGTATTTTACACTAATATTATGAAGTTGCTATCATTATTATCCAAAACATTCTATAAACTGACATATATGACAATTAAGCACAAAAGCGAATGAAGATGGGAGAAGGAAAATTTAAAATGTTGAAATGGTCAGTCAGCTTATGAGCAGTTTAGTATGATTCTGAAAATGTGCCACTTACCCCAGCTTTAGGCAACTGCCTAGGTTGCCTTGTACCTAGACAAGTGTTATACTGCTGGGAGAAAAGCAGCCAGTAGCTGGCAGGTTTTTGGGGCCTGATTAATGCCAAATTTGTGTTAATTATACCAGTATGCCAGTAAAGTTGCTTTTTTTTTTTCTTTTCTTTTTTAAAGATAAGTGGGGAAGGCAGGGATTTCCGAGATGGGACATGCCACCCTGGCACCCTGGTGGGAGGGCTGTAAATTCCTCAGGGAAGGGGTCTGGAGTGGGAGTGGCTGAGGGCATGTTTGACAGGGAAGGAATGACTTCTGGGGTCTTCCATGAACCGGGCCACTGTACTTGCAGGTAGGCAAGAGAACTGAGACAGAGTGGTTTAGAAGTGGGAAACCGAAGGGCATGTCTGGGTCAGCCAAGGCACCTGCTCACGTGGAAGATCTGGACTGGGGTATATAACATCATCTACTGCCCACTGGCACTTGCAAAAGCTAGGGTAGGTTGTAGTAACCCCCTGCTAGTGTTAGAGTAAGGGGTGGTCCATGTTAGGCTGGGTCGCAGCACCTACCAGAGTGCAAGAGAAACACATCTGGGGGCAGATTCTATAGGGAACTTGTGAGCACACCTCTGAGGAACTACAGTACCCACTGATTTGCATGGAGAGCTGAGGGTGGTGACGTGCCCAGCCAGGCTGGACCACAGAACTCAACTGACAGGAACCCACTTGATATAGCAGCTGGGGCTGGGAGGAGGCCAGATGGAACCAGATTGTAGCATGTGCTGTCATATACAAAGGCCAGGACTGAGGGCAGATCATGTCAAGCAGGGCCATTGCCTCTGCTGGCACGTGTGAATTCTGGGGCTGGGTGCAGGATTTATAGGAGAACTTGGGGAACTTCCCTACTAGGCCACAGTTCCTGCTGTGGGGAACAAGAACTGGGGTTGGGAGTGGGCAGGCCAGGCAAATCTGCAGCAGTCCTCAGCATTTGTATAGGCTGGGTCTGGGGACAGGCTGGGCTGGGTCGGACCTCAGCACCCACTGGCACAAATGAGAGCCAGAATAGGGTGTGGACTGTGGCCAGCTATGCTAGGCTGCAACACCTGACAGCAAGAGCTGAGACTGTGAGTGGGTCATGCCAAACTGGATTGAAATACCTGTCAGCACAGGCAAGACCTTGGCTGGGATTGGACCTGGTCATGGAACTCTATGGACTCCCATGCTGGGATGCAGCTCCCACTGGTAAACATGAGAGCCAGAGCTGTGAGTGGAATAGGCTGGGCAAGGCCGTGGCACTTGTCGGAATGTGGTGGGCTGGATCTGTGGGTGGGCCAAACTGCACTAGGCTCCAGTACCCACTGGTGCTTGAGAGCCAGAAGGAGTATGAGGCAGGATGGGCTAGTCCATGGCGCTCACTCAGTCACATGAAAGCTGACTTTAGGGATGAGTCAAGCTAGGCTAGGCTATAGCATCCATCAGTAAGCAAGAGCCGGAATGGGTGGTGGTCAGTCAGATTAGGCCATAGTACAAACTGGTGAGTGCTGGGACTGGTTGTCAGCCATGTCAGTCTGGGTAGTAGCACCTGCTGGCACACACAAAATCCACTGCTGGGGGCAGGCCTGGTAGGGGAACTTAGAAAACTCCCCTGTTAGGCACAGCTCTCATTGGTGGGCATGAGAGCTCTCCCATGAGAGCTGGGGCTGCTCGACCAGACTGGACTGCAGCACCTGTTGGCATACATGTGAGCCAGATCTGGAAACAGGCCAGGTAGGGTCAGCAGCCCACATCACACACTGGCATGAGTGAGAGCTAGTGCAAAGTACAGTCCAGTCCCAGTTGGGCCACAACACGCACCAGTTCCGTGAAGGATGGGGATGGGTCAAACTGGGCTAGGTTGTTGCACTGCTGATGAGCAATAAAGCAAACAAGAGATTGCCTCAGTACGACCCAAAGCTTTGAAATTGCAGTTCAGTGAAGATCTCCTAGGCTAATTATTGCCTGGATTTATTCAGCCGAGATGCTTTGGAAGTGGATTCGCTTCAAAGCCAGGTACTCCATTTTAATGCTGTAAAACCTCGTCAATAGCTGCAAAGGCAACTATTTATCTCAAGCTTCTCTTAAAACACCTGCTGACTGATACTTGATTATGTGTTTTGAGGCTCAAGTGATTGAGAGCCTCACACCTGGCTGATGAGGTTGGTGTTTGATCGTGTTTTGAAAGGCGATTTCACTACTTAGCAAGCAGTTCTGTGCTACAACACATTAAGTGGATTGGATGCCTCAAAACTCTTACTGTTGTTTTCTAAAAATAACCATTAAGAAATAATAGTTTGTTTTCATCAAGTCAAGGAGGAACTGAACGAAGAAAGTGCGTGTGCTTTGATGCAACCATTGACCATGAAGTCTGTGAGTTTCAAAGTGTGAATCAGGGAGAACCTGCCTGGAATTCTTTCTCTGGGTATCTGGGACCAGATTCTCTGGTGGCGGGACCCATGATTGACATTAGGATGTGATTCCCTACAAGGACAGTGAGATGGGCCACCGATCCTTTAACAAATGAAAAAGATTGTGGCCCAGGTCCAGAGAAGGACCAGGATTGGAAGTAGCAGCACGTGATGGAAGGTCATTTTTTTTCTGTCTCTCCCTCTGTGTTGCTGTGATTTTCAAATAAATAGGAATTTAAAAGAAGAACAAGAAAAGCAAAGTTCTGCTTTAACAATTACATTTCCTTTTCCCACACATTCAAAAGGCTTCTTAATGGCCCAATAACCAGACCAACGTAACCCCGAGAGATCACTAAGAGGTCCGGAAACCGTTGAAGATGAGCATTCTCCATAGAAGTGCTTTTACATTTTTTAACTTACTGATTTTTTTATTTGAAAGGCAGCTGAAAAGCAAGGAAATAGGCACAGATTGTCCACTTCCCAAAACTTGGATCAGCCGAGGCTGGCCAGGTACAACCAGGAGCCCAGAGACTGCACTTGCATTTTTGTTATTGTTATTATGGCAGCTATAATATTTTTGAAAGCTATTTATTATTTTCCGCGATATTGTTTTGTAGGTATGAGGATGCTCCCTTCTACGTCCCCTTTTGTCTTCCCTGTTCTTTCCCCCAGCCAATTCCCCCCACATTGTTACAATAGTCTAATCTTTCCGCAACAGTCACAAGTCCAACATTCTGCCGTTTAAGTGTCTCATGGCATTATCAGAATAGACAATGCCAGAAAGCCTAATATCACATTGTCAACGTATATTCAACTGTTTCACTTGGAGTTCTTTGCGAGCAGAGGTGCCTACTGCAACCGAGCTTCACTTCGCTGTAAGCTAGTCTTCTTTATACAGTTCATCTGAGAATGTATGTTTACCTGTGTATCTATTTGGTTTGTTTTTGCATTAAGATTTCCTTATATCACAAAGAGCTTGTTCATGGGAGGACCCAGATGAGCAGGCCTCCAAAAAGACCACCACCCGAGCTACAGGCCTCATGTGGTGGCCCTGTCCCCAGCCCAACAGTGCATTTCTTAATGTTTCATCCCTGGTGATGAAAAAGCAGCATCATATATTGGATGTGGACTGCCCAGCTGTCCCTCTTCCCCAAGCCATGGGAATTTCAGAGCTAAACTCAGGCCAGAGGGATGGAGTGCATTTAAAATATACCTACATAAAAACTAAAGGGGACTCAAGACTTGGCCTAATTACCATGGACATGTCATGCTCTTTTTCTCTTAAACATATCCACATGGATTCTATTTTAACAAAAACCAAAGCTAAGAAGTGCTGCAAAATTGACAAGTTTTAGGGAAATGTTGGGGAAGTCTTTCTGTACCCTTAGCCTCAAACAGATCTCTCATTCAGAGGCAAACTGTGACTGACTCCTTGGTGTATTCTTCCAACAATGTTGCATGCACATTTAAATACTTGAGTCTATCATTCGAGATACACAAATGGTAGTGTACCACACACACTACACACCTTGCTTTTGTCACTTAATAGTGCATATTTGGGATTGTTCAATAACAGGAAGAGCTGCCGTAGTCTTTTTTCTACTTACTTTGGGTTTCTCAACACAAACAAATTAAATGAAACACCCAGGAACAGACTGAGTTTGGTTCTAATTTAGTGCTATTAAGACAAACATGAGGCAATTAATTTAATTGAGCATCTTGGTCAAAAGAATGTGTATTTATGATTTAAATTTTTGCATATACACATACATTTGTGAAACAGAAAGAGAAAGAGACAGAATTCCTATCAGCTGACTTCACTCCCCAAATGCCGACAGTGGCCTGGACTGGGCTTGGCTGCCTCCAAGAGGAAGCACTCAATCCAGGTCTCCCACGTGGGTGATTGGACTTCAGTTACTGGAGCCATCCCCACTGCCTCCCACAGCGTGCGTGGGCAGGCGGTCAGAGGCCACAGCTGAACCCAGGTGCTCCAACTTGGGGTGTAGATGTCCCAGCTGGCGTTTTCTGCCACTAGGCCCACTGTTCATTCCCCAGTATGTGTTTCACAAACTGTGAAGTTCAATGGTAAGTTGCCATTCACAAAGGCAGAATGAATTTTCGCTCTTACAGTACAGAAAAGGTCATGGTTGCCCACACAGCCTCACTGGGCATACACCCTCTAATTCAGTGAAGGTCAAGGTCTGGCCAAGACTACAAATGCTTGCTGGTAAATCAGATCTCACATTTTTTTCCCCCCCAACTGGTCCTTACTGGCTACCCAGGCGAAACCATCCTCTAACCAGTTACTGCCTGCCTTTTTAGCAGCGTTTGCTGAGTCAGCTCATTAGCCTTAATTGTCTTCAAAATACTCCCCAGCTGTGTCATTCTTTCCCAACTTGCGGAGTGCTGGAAAATTCTGTCAAAGCCAAGGGCGTGTCTATCAGGATAGGGAACTCTGGTAACTGGAGAATCGATTTTTGAAAATAGGTCAAATCCACAGAGACAGGGAGGAGTTGAAAGGCTTCTTGCCAGGCCACATCAGAGTTGAGACTTCACCCTTTTTAATACCTCCTCGCAGCTGCCCGGGGACTCAGAGCACATCTTTGTGAGAGAGTTGGATTGCCTGATCCAAATGGCCACCACCCATCCCGCCCCCAGCTCCAGGTACCTTTTATTCATGGAGGAGTTGGTATGACTCTCCAAGGGCTTCACCATCCGCTGTTATGCTGGAGTCACACCCGAGTAGATACGTTTGTAGGAATTTTGTTAGCTGCTTATCATCTCTCTTTCTCTCTCTCTATACACATATATGTATGTCATTCATCAGATCAGAGATTAAGCCGAAAGCAACAATCGGTGAAGTAGACGGGCTCTCCAGTTAAGACTATTGTAAATTGTATTGCTATCTGTAAATTGTGTCACCTATTCTTTATGTCAATAAATTCCTAATATACTTTTGTGTGTTTATATAGCTTGAGTACTTTTTATCCGAATGAGTACTTTTTTATCCAAAATGCTTATTATTTTTTGCATATATATATATAATGAGTATGTTGAGATATATATGACAATAGGACTAAGTCTAAATAGGAATTTGTTTCTTAGGCATTAAGGTCATTTTTCTTAAAAAAAAGATTTATTAATTTTTTATTGGAAAGTCAGATATGCAGAGAGGAGGAATGACAGAGAGGAAGATCCTCCATCCGCTGGTCCACTCCCCAAGTGACCAAGATGGCAAGAGCTAGCCAACCTGAAGCCAGGAGGCAGGAGTTTCTTCCAGGTCTCCCATGTGGCTGCAGGGTCCCAAGGCTTTGGGCCGTCTTCAACTGCTTTTCTAGGCCACAAGCAGGGAGCTGGATGGGAAGCAAGGCCGCTAGGATTAGAACTGGCACCCATACGGGATCCCGGCATGTGCAAGGCAAGGACTTTTGCTGCTTTAATCAGGCCCATGAAGGTCATTTTATATGATGTTTTCAGTGCACCTGTGTTTGGGCTGTGATCCATCACGTGAGGTCAGGTAGGAGATTTTCCATGTATGGATGATCAGCATTTAATTTCACTTTATGGATACTTTTGGATTTTGGATTTTCACACTGGGCCTTGCAAATATCTGCACATTTATTTGTTTATTTCTATTTGCAGGGTAATTTTTAAGTGTTCACTGGCACATTGCTGCCTCCAACCTCAGAACCCTGTGGTTATGTCTTGATCTTGATGGAGACGCGCCGTTCTCGCTAGCCTCTGTGCCTGGAGGTGAGAGGTGCTGAGAGTCCCCTCTGCCTCCTTGCTCAGGTCCAGCTGGGGGCTGGCAGCACCTAGTCACCTGCGTCAGTCACAAATGACTAAGAAATGGGTGCTAGGTCCAGCATCTCAGTAGTGGAGGGTTTAGGGACAGGCCCCTTCTGCCGAGCTTTCTTTCTGTTCCGTGGCCAGAAGTTTTCAGAGGTTGGCAGCTTCTCTAAGTCAATGAGCCAAATCCTCACTTATTCAGGCAATCTGAGCCAGGAATACATTTGAACTTTTAAAAGTTTTCAAAGCTATGACCAAATTTACCATATAGGAGAGGTTTTTTTGTTTGTTTGTTTGTTTGTTTGTTTTTATGGTAAAGGCTATTGAAACATAAAACCAAAAAATAAGCAATTTCTTGCATGAATTGAATATTTGTTATTTTGTTTTTAACCCATGGGAAGATTTTCATCTTGCTGCATGTGACTTGAGCAGTTGGGCACAGTCCTTGTGATGCAAATCCCAAGAGCCAGCTGTGTCCTTGAGCTACGTAGCAGGTATCCGATCTGGAGCAATAGTTGTAACCTTTGTTCGTATCAACAGTAAAGAGGTTTACTATACTGTTTTACTGTATAGGACGTTGTCTGACTCAATTTCCATGACAGAATGCCAAGGACTGGCTGGTTTAAATTGCACATGTTGGGTTCTCCCAATCCGGAGGTTGGGTCGGCTGTGATCAAGGCGCTGGCAAATTTGCTTCCTGCAGAGGGCGCTCTTCCCGGTGTGCAGCCAGCTGTCCGCTACTTAGGGTTCACAAAGACTTTTCTTCTGCAGGTGGGGACAGGGAGGGAGATCCGTCTTCCTCTTTTTAATAAGGCATTTGTTTCATCATGAGAGTCTCTCCTCAGCCTCGTGCCCTCGTCTAAACCTGATCTAAACCTCATCACTCCTCCAGGTGTTTTAACACTGGGGTTATGCGCTAGCGTAAAGACTTTGGAGACACACAAATATTTGGGTCGTAGCAGAAGACTATAGAACCAGGTTTGGAAATCGGGCACAAAACAGTAGACATTCAGTTAGTACCACAACCTGGCCCATATTGCAAACAATACAAAGAAACACAGCAAAAATCAACCACTTTTTAAAAAAGATGTATTATATTTATTGGAAAGGCAGATCAGATTTGCAGAGAGGGAGGGACAGAGAGAGATCTTCCGTCCAGCGGTTCACTCCCCAAATAACCTCAATAGCCCCGGAGCTGAGCCGATCTGAAACTAGGAACCTGGAGTTTCTTCTAGGTCTCCATGTGGGCGCAGGGTCCCAAGGCTTTGAGCCGTCCTCTTGCCCGGGTGACTTCTCTCCCCAGCACGGAGTTTTCTCCCCCAGGCTGCTTCTCACATCCCAAACGGAGCAGTCTTTCTTGGTGTTTCACTTGCAGGTGTGCCTAGCAATGGCTTTGGCAAGATGGCATTAAAAGAATTGGCGCATCTGTTTGATGCAGCAGGCTCAAGGTTTCCCCCATGATGGCTAGTGTTGTTGTCTCAGCTGCGATTGTCCCCTCCTGGAGCTCAAGCCAGCAAGCCCCAAAGGCCTGAGGTCACGCAGCTGGTCACAGGCAGGGTTGGACTAGGACTCAGTTCTCCCTGTACCCCCTCAGTGCCCCACAGACCAAACGATAGTGTGTGAAGCTTCCAATGACAACACCATGAAGCAGTCTTTCAAGGACAGAGTCCTCTTGTGACTCCAGTACTTCTTTGGGGGGAGTTTGTAGGACTTGGCGCCCACTCAGGGCACCTGTGTCCAGCCGGGAGCTGGGCAGTGGCTCTGGAGCTCCCCCTGTAGGAGGAGAGGAGCATTGTGCAGGAGCCCAAGTCCAGGACCCACTCCCCCAGCAGGTGCCTGATTGCCTGGAGCGCTCTCTCACACTCTTGGGGGGTTTTGCTCCTTCCTTGTTAGTTATGAAATCTCGCAGCAGCAAGGCCAAAGCAGAGAGCCAAGTAGCCACGGTGCTCTAAGAGGAGGCCAGTGGGTGGGATCTGTAGAAGTCACAGCCCAAGGTTTGGAAGACTAACAACTTCTGGCAAATGGGAGTGTCAAATGATTCCAGCCTGATGAGATTACAGCTCAGCAGATCACAAGGAATCCATTCCTCCAGAAGAGGAAAAACACCGTTGGCAGAAGAAGCGTCAGGGTGATGTGGGGTCACGGGCTGGCAGTTTCCAGGCGGAGGCCAACTGAGAGCAAGAGGAATTTAGCAGGAAAAAAACACAAAAGCTCCCAAATTAGTTAGTGATTAGCCCAGAGAATGATAGAAAGGGTTGTACCCGGGAACATCACGTGGACCACTGAGAGATGCTACCATCAGGTGCCTTCTTTTTGTGCAGGAACAACGAAGGAGGGAGAAGCATCCAGAAGGGAATGTGTGTGTGATAGGGACAGGTGGAAAGAGAAGCGCATAAGGGATGGGGGTGCTGGGAGGCTACGAATGTCCCTTTTCCGTCTTTGATGGCAGAGCCACTGCTTATGCTCGCAACCTGCAGAAACTTAATGAATACATGATGGCGTTTACTGCTTCACTGCCTCTTCCCACTCAATCCTATGTTCAGAACATTTTCCCAGGTGAACAGATACAGCCTCACATGCATTCCTCTGTCTGGTTGTACCGTGTCTAAAACGAAAACGACGGAGCTTTTAGTTGTCAATTATGAAACTGTTTGCCTGGTCATTAAAAGTTTTTCTTTTTGTCTTTCATACACACGCCTGCTGCAAATATTACATGTGCATTTCTTTATATTTATTATTCTTATGACAACTCTCTAGAAGTGGAATTGATAAATCAAGGGTTGTACAATTTGAAATATCACGTGTATTACCAATTGCTCTCGAAAATTTATTCTGATTCATGCTGTCAGTGATAGTTGAATACTCAATCGAGGTAATGCAATTATATACATTTAGTGCCATTCTGGGCGTGGGGAAGAAATCCCAACATGAAGTATATACTGAATTTTGCCCATAATATACTTCTTTTAAATTTTATTTTTAAACTCTATTTTTAATATTGTTTGTATAGTTGAGAGGGACATAAGCCCGTGTGGGTCTCTGATTAGGGTGGGGAGGAAGGTGGGCGGGAAAACATCCCAGGTTTTTTTCTCCTGTGTCCACAGGTGGGGAAAAGGAGGGGGCCACCCCTTGCTGTCAAACTACACAGCCCCTGGGGGTGGCAGTCATTTGATGATGCCTTAGAGATCCCGCAATGGGGAAGAGTGTTGTGAGGGCGTTACCTGAGCGGTTTGATAGTTCTGAGATATCGTTGGCTTTGTTGCAGCAGCAGGGTTAAGAAAACCTTTCCAAGGCCAGGGACCCAAGATCACACTGCAAAGCTTGGCCAGGAGAATTGTCCAACCTCTTCTGCTTTCCATCCTCTGACAAGGCACTTGATACCCTCTGCTGTCCTGGCTGGGCTGGCCATCATGTCACCTGTGTGCATCTGGACATGCTGTCCACTGCACAGGCATCAGCAACTGAGGAGGAGGCCCAGTCCCAATACACGCTCTGCAAGGTTGGAGCACATAGCCTGTGATTTTTCCCTGTGGCCAGGGTTTGAGTCCAGTGACCTAGTTGGCAGGCACCTCCAGGAAACCTCGCCCAGGTGACCTCAGACTTGGCTCTTACATGTGCCAGCCAGTGCAAGATCAGGTTTTGCTGATCACATACACTGGCCCGTGCACATACTGGTAGATATAGCTTCCTGGCTAGTTCTACCCTAGCCTCATTTGTCATGCAAGCTGATGGGTGCTGTGGCCTAGCCCGGCCCACCACAAACCCAGGCCTTATACACAGGAGGTGCCACAGCCTAGTCTGGGGTCCCCTTTAAGGCCTGTCCTCAGCCCTGGTTCGCATGTGTTGGCATGTGCTGTGGCCTAACAAGTCCATCCCACACACCCTTCTGGTTCCTGTGTATACCATGAGTGCCGCCGCTTAGCTGAGCCTGCCCACCCCCTGATCTGGTCCACAAGAAAGCCGAGGGGTGCTGTTGCCTTGAGCAGCCTGGCCTGCCCCAGCCCTGGTGCTCATGCCCACCAGTGGGAGCTGCAGCCCAGCAGGGGAATGCCCAGAGATCCCCTACCAAGCCTGCCCCGACCCTAGATTTCACACCTGCCAGGGAGTGCTGTGGTCTAGCCTGATTTGACTCACACTCAGTCCCAGTATTTGCCAGCAGATGCTGCAGTCTTGCCTAGCTGGCCTGCACCCATTCTGGCTTTTTCTGTGTGTCAGCAGGGGCAGCAGCCTAGCTCAGTCGGCTGCTCCCTGACTTGGCTCACATATATGCCAATGGTGCTGCCTAGTCTGCCTCCAGGCATGACCCTCAGGCTCACCAATGGGAGATTCAGCTTAGTAGAGGAGTTCCCCAAGTTTCCTAACCAGGCCCACTCCCAGCCCTGGATCTGACATGCACCAGGAGGTGCTGTGGCTCAGCCTGAGGTGGTTGGTTCCTAGACCTGAACTCGCTAGCAGGTACTGTGGCCTAGCCTGCAGCCATTCCAGCTCTCACTTGTGGGCAGCAGGTCTCCCACGTGGGGAGGTACCCTGTTTTGAACCAGACATGCCTTTCAGTTCCCTCCTCCTAAACCACTCTGTCTCAGTTCCGTCACCTACCCGTGAGTGTGGTGGCCCAGTCCATGGAAGCCCTCAGGAGCCATTCCTCCCCCGTCAAACATGCCCTCAGCTGCTTCCACTCGGATATGTCTCCAGACCCCATTCCCAGAGCAGTCTGCCACTCCACCCCCAAACCTGAGTGCTGGGGTGGCGTGTCCCAGCCTGGAGTTCCCCATCTTTCCCACATATCTTTAAAAAATAGAATAGGCAACTATGCTGGCATACTGGCATAGGTCACACAGATTTAGCATTAACCAGGTTCAGAATGCCCACCAGTTACTGTCTGTTTTTTTTTCCCCAGCAGAGTAGCATTTGCATAGGAACATACAGTATAACTTCTAAAGAAATCGCAGAGTGTGCAAGCAGCTGGAAAGAAGGCAAGGCCTAGTCTAAATTTACTACTTGTTTTGGTCAGCAGATGAATCAGAACGTCGATGCATATGTGCTTTTCGGTGGTTAAGAGTTGGGTGTTCTGTTGTTTTTAATTATTCGTTTGAAAGGCAGAGACACACAGGAAGGAGAGACACAGAAAAAGAGAAATCTTTTAGTTGCTGATTCACCGCCCCCCTCCCCCCATTGGCCACAAGAGCCATGGCTGGGTTGGGTTGAAATAAGGAGCCAGGAGCGTCATCTAGGTCTTCCATGTTGGCACAGGAGCCCAAGGACTTGGGCTGTCCTCTGTTGTTCTCCTGGGCACATCAGTGGGGAGCTGAGTCAAAAGTGAAGCAGCCACAACCTGAACTGGTACCTGTTGGGGGTGCGGGTGCTGCAGCCTGGCAGCTTTAATTGCTATGCTCCAACATCAGCCCCTGTGTGCGCCCTGTCAGCTCCCACATACAAGGACCGAGTTCGTTCTCTAGGTAGTTTCTCACCTGCTCTGTAGACAAAACTGTGTCTCTTCCCTTTTTTCACATTTACATAAAAAAATAATCTAAATTGGGTTTTAAAATGCAATTAGGTTTCCATATGCTACACAAAGCTTTTTAAAGTAAATAGAACAACAGTTAATCACACGAAGTCCAATCAAACACAGAGATGAGCTTCGGCTTCAAAAGGACTTTTCTGCTGTGAATAATCCTGCTATCACAAAGGACGATGCTGTGTGGATTAAACAACGCAGAGACATTTTCTCACGATGCTGGAGGTTAGACGTCTAACCTTGTTGGCTCTGGTGCACGCCGTTTTTACGGCTTACCGGTGACAATGACCTTGCTTTGTCTCCACATGACGTGTGTGTGCACATGTGTGTTTAAGCACTTGTGTTGGGCAAAGAAAAGAAGGGCACAAGCTCTCTGCTTAGAAGGGCTGCTAATCTCATCAGGCCAGGGCTGTGCTCCTATGACCTCGTTTAACTTGCAGTTGGTTTTTTTTTTTTTTAAGATTTATTTATTATTTATATGGAAGTCAGAGTCACACACACACACACACACACACACACACACACACACACACACACAGATCTTTCATCTGTTAATGTGCTTCCCATATGGCTGTTATAGCCAGGTCTGGGTCACGTTGAAGTAAGGGCCAGGAGCTTTTTCCATGTCTTCTATATCAATGGCAAGGGTCCAAGTGCTTGGGCCATCTTCTGATGTTTTTCTCAGGCCATTAGCAGAGAGCATGCTTGGAAACGGAGCAGCCAGGACTTGAACTGGCACCAATATGAGATGCTGGTGCTGCAGATGGTGGCTTTCCTTGCTGTGCTACAACACCAGCACCAAGGGATTAAAAATTTTGATCTATGAGTTTCTGAGAGATACATTCAATCCGTAATACTTGATACTCCATAGCATTTTAAAATTGACTACACATTTTCATAATCAAAAAGGATTAAACAAACTTTTAAAAAGATCTACGTATCAGCTGTCTTATTTAATTTGAACAATGGGTTTTGAAAAACACCCTGGATGTAGGTTAAGAGTTAGGCTTTCAGTTTGTCCCTCATGCCATTAGCGCACAGAATAGCACTCAGTCGTCGGGCACTTGCTTACACAGGGACACCAGTTCTCACGGGCTAGCGGTACAAAGGTGATGAGCCTGTGCTGTGCTGGAAAGGCTTCCTGCCGGCCCTCAGAGCCTTGGCGGGCGGGGAGTATGCCGGCTGGATTCTCTGCTCTGCGGTGGCTCACACAGTCACTGCACTGCAGTTCACACTGAGCAAGAGCAAATAAAAGAAGGATCTTCCAATCTCTTGGGACTTCCTTGCTTCAGGTTACATTTTAAGAAATAAGATTCCTTTATTTTTATTTGAAAGGCAGATTTATACAGACAGAAGGAGAGGCAGAGAGATATTCCATCTGCTGGTTTACTCTCTGATTGACCAACAGCTGGAGCTGGGTTGATTTGAGGCCAGGAGCCCGGAGCTGCTTCTGGGTCTCCCACATAGGTACAGGGGTCCAAGGACTTGGCCATCGTTTGCAGCTTTCCCTGGCATATTAGCAGGGAGTTGGATCTGAAGTGGAGCAGCTGGGAGCAACTGGCACTCATATGAGTGCAGATTGAAGCTTAACATGCTGTGTCATTGTTTTGGCCCTAGGTTACATTTTGAGAATCATACAATCCAGAAAATTTGGAAATAAGGCTCAAAGTCAAGATTGACTTAAAAATGTAACTCTCTACCTTCTGTCTTCCTCTTCTTTACTTTATTCTACAAGATTTTAATCTACCCAGCTAGTGCCAGCCAGCATCTTTTGTGAAGGACCCTTTGGTCAACATCTTAGGCTTTCTGAACCATTAGATTTTCTTTTCTTTTTCTTTCTTTTTTCAACTTGAGTATCTGGGTCAGTGGTGTGTAGTAGTCCCATTTACTCATTCACTCTCAGGATTCCAGGCCCTCAGAAAGAAACCAAGCACTCAGTACAAACCACAAGCTTTGCATAAGTGGCCCAGACACTACTGTCACCTCGGGAGTAGTGTGGATGGCAAGTTCCCAGAGGCCAATCTTCCAAGCAGATCTTCCCGAGGGCAGGAGCCTCAGCCTGGTATGTAGAGTAATTACCACACAATATCACACTGTGAAGAAGAATGAGAGGGCAGGACATAAAGGCAAGGGAAATTGTGTGAATTGTATGAATTTTTAAAGCTATCTATTTATTTGGAAAGAGTTGTGAGAGAGTACACACACACACACACACACACACACATTACCACGGTTTAAGCTCATTGGTGGCACAGTGTGTCTTTTGTGCACCATTCTGTTTCTAGCTGCTGGGACAGTGCATATCGCGATGCCCTCTAAATACTCGTTGAATGACTTGGTTTGTTGGAAGTAAGATGGGTGCCAGGAGATTTGTCAGAAACACAAGAGCAGGCACAAAGAGAGGGAGCCTGGCACAGGGTACTGGGAACAGCCATAGAGAAGTGATTTGTTGAGCAATATTTAGGAGGTAGAATCAACAAGAGCCTCTGATTGATGAGAGATGAAACCTGTGGACAAATGAGGGAAGATGAGCTGAAGATTTCTAACTTTTTCTTCTGGTGGAAGGTTGATATCACCAAATGAGTCAGGGAATCCCCGAAGTAGAACACAAAGGATCCAGCGATGATTAAGTTTGTGATTCCTCTGGAGCATCGAGAGGGTGTGGACCATGACAGACACGTCTGTATGGAAGCTACAGGGGAATCTTAGAATACAGAGGGTTGGTAGATTGGTGTTGTGTGCGTGTCTAATGAATACACAATGACTATAATGAATAAACACAGCATTGAGGTTTGGTTTGCTCAGATAGATGACTCAGAAAAGAGGAAGCTCAGAGAAAACAGATGTAGAGATAGATACAGATGAACACGCCAGGGACAAACCTTAGGATTCACTGCAAACAGATAATAAGTGGAGAAAGTGGAGTTCGCAAAGGAATAGTCACACAGAGAGAAGAACCAGGACATTTTTCTAGGTGTTGATGGGTTTCATGGGAACGTGAAAGTTCTGAGGAAGTGGAGTGATTAGTGGTGTTAAATTTAGCATCGAGGTCAGAGAAGCAACGAATAGAGAGCGCCCATTGGATTTGGCAATTAGGTGCTCGCAGGCTCCTAGCAGCCAGGAGAACTCTGCAGGTGGAAGTCAAATTGCAATATAATGAAGATTGAATTGGAAGTGGGGAGATGATTAAAAAATCATTCTTTCAACAAGTTCAATGAGAATGCAAGGAGGAAGGACAGCAAATAAAGAGGCCACAGGAATGCTTGGTTTGAGACTGTCTTTAATGCTGTTAGACATGAATGTACTAGGTTTGTGTGCTGAGGGTGAAAACCTGATGAGGGGCTGGTGGTGAATACAGAAGAGAGGTAAATGACAGAAGGAGAGCTAGGGGGGAAGAGAGAGAAGGAACTGTGAGACACAGAATAGATTCAGCCTCCAGCATACGCCAGGATACTTAATTCTATCAATCAAAAGAGAAGAACAGAAGGGTGGGCTAAGAGGCATGTAAGATTTAATAAATATGACCACAAGTTTCTCAATACAGTAAGCAAGTAGTTTAAATTCTTAAACCTAGGAAATGCTGTTTTTGTAAAAAGTAGAAGCTGAGGGCCTGGCACAATGATGTAATTGATTAATCCTCCCCCAGCAAGCACCGGGATCCCATATCGGTGCTGGTTCTTGTCCTGGCTGTTCCACTTTTCATCTAGCTCCCTGCTTATGGCCTGGGAAAGCAGAAGAAAATGGTCCAAAGCCTTGGGATGCTGCACCCACATGAGAGACCTGGAAGAAGCTCCTGACTCCTGGCTTCAGATCAGCTTAGCTCCGGTCGTTATGATCAATTGGAGAGTAAACCAGCAGACAGAAGGTCTTTCTCTGTATATTAAAAACAAAACAAAACAATACAAAAACAAGTAGAAGCCAAGCCATCATACTCTGGTAACCTGAGCACAAATGTTCCAGCAAGTGGACTTGAGGCAGGGAGACCTGGGAACAGGTTCTTCCAAATTGGCATCATGAGCAACAATAAATAACCATGACCTATAAAGCAGGGGCAGGTTGGAGCACAAGACCGCATCAGTCTCTCACTAAGGCATATACTCAAGTTCACTCAGGACCAGTGTTGTGAATATAAAGCTGCCATCTCAGACACCAGCATCCAATGTGAACACCCATTCAATGTCCCATCTGCTCCACTGTTGATCTACTTTCCTGCTAACATGCTTGGGAAAACAACAGAAGATGGTCCACATCCTTGGACCCCTGCCACCCACGAGAGAGAGTTGGAGCTCCTGTCTGTCCGGCTTTGGCTCGGCCCAGCCTGTTCTGTTGTGACCTTCTAGAGCATGAACCAACAGATTGAGAAGCTCTCTCTCTTTCTCTCCCTACCCCCGTCTCTCACTCGTGTGAGTGTACGTGTGTGTGCCTGCACAAGTATGCATTATATACATGTGACTGAATTACACATTAAGCAAAAAAGAATTCAGATACAACATGTTTCAAAGACAACAAACAGTAACAGAGTGACTTGAAGGATGCGTAATATTTGGACATAAGTAGGTGACATATGAGGAGAGATCTGAATGATGCTGGAAAGAACCTATCAGGGCAGGGGGAGCTGTGAGGCCCTCATCTAGAGTATTTGAGGATAACAGTCCAGCATGGGCGGAGAACAGCAGCTGAGGGGCAGGACAGTCTGAGGCAATAGGATCCTCTTGGGTTTTAAAGGCCATTGAATGGATCTGCAACTTAGAATGCGAGGAGCTGCTGAAAGACTTTATCCCAAGAATGGCATGATCTGATTTACCCTCGAAATAGACTCTTACAGTAACTGCATGGAAAAAGCATCCTTTCAGTGAATTAAATCCGATTAGATGCTATGAATACACTGAAATGGTGTCTCACCACATAGCTGGTGTCCTGCTTTAAGTAATAGAAAAATCAGTGGTTATATTTCCTTCAAGCATCAGTGATTTCTGACAGGATTAACTCAAAGTGCTCCTCTTAATGAATGCACGAAATTTGTGTAAGGTAGTTCATATAACAATCTCTTTTGAAGAGTTGCATCTATCATAAATTGAGTGCCAAGACCAAACTGCTAAGCAAAAGCAGGTACTCTGTTCACCTAAGAACTTTTGGCAAGCAGTACACCACAAGTGCTAATTAGCTCATTAACGCCTCACTGCTAAGATGCTTCCAACGATCTCCTCTGCCCAAATAAATCTACCAGGTCAGGAGTTCTCAGCTTCGCTTTGCTTTCATATAATCTTGGACAAGCTGTTGTACTTTGTCCACCACAAGTCACAAAGTGGGACAGGCAGTCCGTTTTCTTCACCCTCCAAAGGCATCAGGGGTGACAAGAGTTTTGGACTCTCAAGTGCTGGGGTTCTAACACTCTTTCAGAAACTCTTCTGTTGTCTCAGGCGTGGGTGGCCAGAGCTGGAGACAGCTGTGCCAACTCAGCTTGTCGCAGGAGGAGCAGTAGCCACATCCCTCTCAGCACCTGCAGGTGTTCAGGAAGTTTTGTGCTTGAACTTTGAGACATCCCTTTGATGTGAATGCCCTAAGACTCCAGTGGCCTGAATGGACTTACTGCCTAGAAACTCCTCTGTGTTTGGTAACTTCCAGCTGAGAACAGCTCCCCCTCCCTTCCTGCAAATCTCCAGGGAAGCAGGAAACTGCTCTCTTCCATAAAAGATTGGGGAATTCTGGAACTGCCTGCTTCTCAGGTTGAGGAATGTCCAATGTTCTATTGGTGGGCAGGAGCACATACTCCAGGACAGTTGAATGAAAACAATATCTCTCATTTGACTGTTGTTGCTTCTGTAGAGTCTGGATGGGACTTTATCGTGATCTGGGCTTGTATCCCTCTGTCCAGACCTGGCAGTGCCACATTCTTGTTGCCTCCCTTGGCCACATTGCTTTAAGCCCCAGCATTTTAAGACTTTTCTTTTATGACTTTCCTGTTTATTTGTGGGAGAAAGAAGAAAAATTGGTTACCTTAAGCTCTGATTTGCTGCAAGTGTCTAGAAAATCCCAGGGATTCAGCAGCAGGCAGTAGTGTAACAGTCATGCATGGTTGAATGATGTGGACAATGATACGGTGCTACAGCCTGGACCAGCCTGAGCTGGTCCCAGTGCCCATGAGTGTTGGTGAGTTCCATGGTCATGCCTAGCTCAGCCAATCACTCCAAGCTCTCAAACAAACCAGCTGGCATGGCAGTCCCAAAGGTTTGAGCCCATACAGAATCTGCTCCTAGACCCAGTTCTCTCGTGAGCTGATTAGTGTCACAGCCCAGCGTAACATGGTTTATACCTTGCCCCAACACACTGGCAGTTACTGTGGTTGAGCCCTATCAGGCAGGCCTCCCAGCCATGGCATTTATTGATAACAACTAGTCAAAATCAGGTCTCACACGTGGCTGGGTGTATTGGTTTGGCCCCAAAAGGTCCTCTGGTTTCCCTCCTCTAAACCAACCAGTCTCAGCACCCTTGTTTACCTGCAAGCACCCTTGTTTAGCCTGGTTGGTGGACGCCCTCTAGAAGTCACTCCTCACTTGCCATGTTTTCCCTTGGCAGTCTTTCCTCCCACTCATCTCCAGACCCCCTTCCCTGAGCAAGCCACAGCCCCGCATGCCTGCAAGCCCTCAGATCCTCAAGCTCAGTCCTCTGGTGGTGTGCTATGCCAGCCTGGGTCCCTGTCTATCTGTCCTGTTCGTTAAAGACAAAACAACTATGCTGGTACACTGGTATCATTAACACAGATTGGCATTAACCAGGCCAAGGATGCCCTCCCCCAGCCCCAGTTATTAGCTGCTTTTCTCCCAGTAGTCTAATAACTTGCCTAGGTGCAAGGCAGCCTAGACAGATGCCTACAGCTGGAGTGTTCACCAAGTGTTTAGGTGCTTAGCGATCAGCCCCTATGGGAGGTGATGTGAGCTGGTTCCAGCACCCTGCTGTGAACATAAGCCTCCTTGCACACTATTCTGAGACGACCAGGACTTAACACAGCAAGGAGAAGAGACACTTACTGGTTATCTTGGGTCCACGCCTGGATTTGGGGACAGCTGGTAAGAATGGTAGAAGATTGTACAAGTTAGGCATTGAGAAACACATATAGCATGAATGATTCATATATATCAGGGTGTCTGACCACTCACCTGGGGCAATGGGCCAGAAAGCCACCATACCTGCTTGCTTACCAAAGGGCATACGATGACACACAGATATTGGATTGTCAGAATTCTGGCAAGCAGAGAATTGGAGTGTTTTCCCATGTTTCAGATATGAGAAGCCTTTGAAGAGTGTTGGAACCTCACATTACGTCCAGTCTAGTCTCTCGTCTTGAGCTCAATAACTCAAATCAGCTTTTGATTTAGAACTGGCATCTTTCTTACACAGGTATACATGCCTCCTATGTTGCTATTTAATTTTTCTGTCTTTATGGAAAAACAAAAACCCTTTAGTTCCCAAGATACACTCAGATAAAGACTCATATTTAATTCTTGTTTAACTATAATTGAAAGCCTAATGGAAGGCCAGGGTTCAGTTCTGCAGTAGTCAGTGAATGAGACGAATCTCAGCCTCTGGTCCTGAGCTGTGTGCTGTGTAACTGTGGGAAAATTTAGTAAGGCAGATGTTCTGAACATACTCTTCCTCCTGAAGGGGTTGGTCACCACTGTCACGAGCGGCTCGGACTTCAGGAAGACCAAATCTCAACAGATCCAGAGCTTAACACACCTTCAATGTCATGACATGGCATGCAGATGTGTAGCAACAGATATACTCACAAATAATGCTTAATCAAAGAATTCTGTGGCCAAACAGACTCATAGTATTATACTGTTATATCTGCAAACAAAAGCCCTCTTCCCATCTCTTCTGGGGTGCAGGTGCTCCTGGAACAATCTCTTCCGTAAGGACAGTGTATGACTGAGAATCTGCTTGGAAGATGGAGACGAGGAACAGCTTGAGTGTGTGAACTGTTTGAAAGAAGGGGATGCTGCAGGTAGTACCCATGCGAGGGTTATGACTGTTGTAAATATTGACATGCAAGACAGCATTC
The DNA here is from genome assembly GCF_017591425.1 of Ochotona curzoniae. NCBI lineage: Eukaryota > Metazoa > Chordata > Mammalia > Lagomorpha > Ochotonidae > Ochotona > Ochotona curzoniae. The sequence goes on along the minus strand of NW_024467095.1, from coordinate 18,570,761 downwards.
GGGGGGGTATACATTGCAGAAACGAACATTAAGATAGGCTGTCAGGATTATGCATGAATATTTTATAGGCCTTGTTTTTAAAAATTTGCAATGTTTGAATATATTTTAATATTTAGTGTAAAGGCTTTTCATCTTCATGGTGAACAAAGTGAACAAACACTTTTTTTTTATCTGTAGAATGACAGACGCCAGGAAGAGCTGATGGGGAGAGTTGAGACACATTCAGGGATGGGCTACCCCTTCACCATGGGAAAGCTGTTGGTGGGCCCTGGGAAGCCAGGTTGCTGCTGGAGAACCCCTCAGCTGGAGATTCTTCCGTTTTGCTCAGTTCACAACTGACAGTCCTGGCTCACAGCGGTAACTGAGATAAAAATGTGACCCTGTGTGGATGGCAGAGACATGCACAAGCAGAATCAAGATGACTACTTCGGATATGCTCATGACTTGATTGCCATTCCTAAAATGAATGGATCCAGATACAGCATCATTGATCTGTGTTCTGGGGGCGTTATTCCAACACAGAACTTTGCAGGGATTTTGCAGTTATGGAAATCTTGTGTGGCCTAAGTAACACCTCTCAGGCACAGAGAAAGTGTAAGGAAAAGCCTTCTAGAGTGGGCAAGGGTCTTCTGGAAAACTCGGGGAGGCTGCCACCAGCTCACTCTTAAAGTCCAAGTTCAGAGCTTTCTCCACCACGGACTCCCTTCTCCCGGACAGGAAAGCTGTTGTTCGCATCACTGATATCACACTGTGTACATATCTGGTTTGGAACATCCTCATGTCCTGAGGTATGACTGTCTCTGACATTGAAAGGCCTCTTCTCGCGTTAAGGCGCGTGTGTGATGCTTAGGCAACGGAGGGTGGATGCAGCCAGGTTTCGTCACTTGCAAATTCTCTGTTTTCTCATTTGCAAAGTGAGGCAGTGAGCCCGTGTTTCACGAGGATGAAGCACACCGAAGAGGCAACCTGCTGTGTAAGAGGCCTCGCTGAGTTTTGGTTCTCTTGTACGTGTTGAAAGCGTGTAGAGGCAAGGCATGCATGCCACTCAGGGACGAATACGCTTTCCGTTTCCGGAGCTCAGTCCCTGTGGTTGCATTAACACAGAAAAACAGCAGCAGCAACAAAACAAAACAAAACACAAAAAAACCCAACATTGTGTGAAAGCTGGAGAAGACCACAAAGCTGCTGCTGTTTACACAACACCCACCCCTGCAGGGAGAGGCCGCTCCGGGACGGGGTGTATGGCCGTGGAGGTGCATGGGGGGACTGGCTGAAGCTTTGGCTGTGACCCACAACAGGAAATCTGCCCAAGGGCAGGGAGGTGTGAGAGCTTCGAAGGGAAGAGGCGGGCAGATTTTGAAAATCAGCATGGTGTGGTGTTCCGGTCCGGTTCTGGTTGCTGGGGTCTGGTGACGTCTAAAGGACCCTGGGGAAGTCTACACAGAGACGTGGGACAGCTTGTTGTTCTTGAGACTCTGTGTGTGTGTGTGTGTGTGTGTGTGTGTGTGTGTGTGTCCCTTCAGTGGAGCCTTTCCATACCAGGAGCTGGTGGGACGGGTAGGGCTGGGGCTGGGGTGTTGAGACAGTGTCACATAACGCAGACAGGAGGAGAGAAAGAGAGGAAGATCTTCTGTGCATTGATTTACTCCCTAAGCGGCCTCAACAACCGAAGCTGAGCCAGTCCGAAGCCAGAATCCAGGAGCCACTTTCGGGTCTCCCATGCCGGTGCAGGGTCCCAGGGCTCTGGGCTGTCCTTGACTGCTTTCCCAGGCCACAAGCAGGGAGCTGGATGGGAAGTGGGGCCACCAAGATACGAAACCGGCACCCATATGGGATCTCAGCACATTCAAGGTGAGGACTTTAGCCGCTAGGCTGCCGCGCCAGGCCCCACTTTTTTTTTTTTTTAAATTTTTATCAAAAAACAAATCAGGCAATGATGAGCATTTATGGACTTTTTTTAATGTTGAAAATTTAAAATGTTCTCATTTAAAATTTTGATATTTAAAAAATTCTAGTTTTAACAGATTAAATATAGCTCATATATACACTTTTAAATATATTACGTCTCTCACTCTGTCCCTTCCTCCCCTTTTTCTTCTTCCTTCTTTCTTGTGTTTTTGATCTCATAGTTTAAATTTACCTTTGGGTAAAAAGACAATATTTCACCAAACACGAGACATAGCAAATAAAAAAGCAAAGAAAAAAATTTTCAGTTGAGTGGGACTATGGGCCACAGCTGTAAATAATTGGGTAGAAAAGTGACCAGTGGCAGTGCCATTCTAGAACACTTGTCATCTCCTTGCTGGTCTTCCCTTTATAATATCAACCGAGCAGCTTTAGCCTTAGAGCTTTGGGAAGCCAGTGGTTACAAGAAAGAACTTGATTATTTTCTTTGTAAATAAAGTGTAAATTTTCTTTGTTGCCTTCTATGTATCACTAACGACAGCTAGTTTTCCATAATCAGCTTCACACATCATTTAAGTAACTAAATACAACAACAAAAGTAACAACAACAACAACAACAACAACAAAAAACTGTACAAACTTATCGTGGCTATGGCAAAAATCTCGATGAGACTATGTGAGTGGCTAAAGTTTTGTGAAAGGTGAAATATGACCTTGGGGTGACAGGAGCAAAGGTGCGGAGTGGCCTTGGGGGTCACTGGCTCTAGGAGGCTGAAGGCATTGTTCTGTTGTCCTCTGGCTTCCAGAGATGCTGGGGGGCTTGAGGAGTCTTGCTTTCCTGTCTGGGAGCTTGAGGGACCTCCCGCTGCTCCTGGATTTCCTTGTGGATGCTCCTTAGTGCGGATCTGGTTTCATTCTTGGTGTTAAACCCTTGATAGACCCTTCTTTGTGCTCTGGAGATAGACTCTCTCTTAGCTCTGGGAAGTTTTCTTGAGTATATTACTACTACTACTACTAATAATAATAATAATTTGTTTTCTGGTTTTTTTCCATTGATGGTTATTGTCTTAATCATTTATTTATTTATTATGTATTTGGAAAGCAGAGATACAGCTGGGTAACCGACAGGGATCTTCCATGCACAGGGCTACTCCCCAGAAGCCCTCATAGCTGGGACTGGGCGAGGCTCAAGGCAGGCATCTCTAACTTGATGCAGGGCTCTCAACCGAGGGACAGGAGCTCAAGCACTTGGACCATGACTGTAAGCCTCCTAAGCTTTCATTAGCAGGAAGCTGGGGGCAGAATTAGAACCAGGACCTGGACCCGAACAGTCCTAAGTGGAGCGTGGTCCTTCCAAGCCGTGTCCTTACTGCGACAGCAGGTGCTCCTGGCTCTGAGCTGTTGAGCCCCAGTTTGTTCAGGTGCCAGCTCTTGTCTTAAGCCTTTCTGTTTTTCTTGTCTTTTCCCTCCTGTATTTCATCTGTCTTTTAAGACTTTTTTTTTTTTTCTGGTGGTTTCCTCAGCTTTTAAGTTTTATTTATTGGGCTTTTTTTTTGGTTGTTTCATTTTTTTTTAAAGATGTATTTATTTTTATTGGAAAGTCAGATTTACAGAGAGAAGGAGCAACAGAGAGAAAGCTCTTACATCACCAAGGTTTTCCCGGCCACAGGCAGGGAGCTGGATGGGAAGTGGGGCAGCCGGGACACACCGGCACCCATAAGGGATCCCAATGAAAGCAAGGTGAGGACTTTAGCCACTAGGCTACCGTGCCGGGCCCAAAATAGTATATTATTTAAAAAGAACTTTCACAGAACAACAAAAAAAGTATTAGGGCAGAAATTGAAATGAAAGGACCAGGCGCAGTAGCTTAGCTCCTGACTTCAGATGGGCTCAGCTCCGGCCGTCGCAGCCACTTGGGGAGCGAATCAGTGGATGGAAGATCTTTGTCTCTCCTCTCTGTAGATCTGACTTTCTGATAAAAATAAATAAATCTTAAATATGTGTTTTTACTATTTTTCTTTCTTAGATGTGCTATTTTCTGTCATCTTTGCAAATCTGTTGCATTTTGCTTTGCTTCCTTTGCGATGTTCTTTGTTTTTTACACATTGGCTTTTTTTTTTTTTAATTATTATTCTGCTTGAATTTTTTTTCTTTTACTGCGAGTGCTTTCCTAAAGTGTCTAGCGAGTCTTGGTTATCACTTGATGATAATGAAAAATTAAAAAGAGACTAGACTATCCAAAAGAATTGAGTCAAAAGGAGAACTGAGATATCTGTATGCCAACGGCGGTTGTAGCATTATTTAAAATGATAAAGGGTAGAGACAGCTCATTGCCTAGTAAGTGATGAAGGATAAACAAAACATGGTGTCGGCATAAGATGGAATATGATTCGATCACAAAAGGAAGATGATTCTGATCCATGTTGCAACACGTGAGAGATCATCCGAGTCAAATAAACCAGACGCGAGAATACAAATTATTCTGAGTTCGCTGTTGGGTAATATCTGGAATAGGAAGGTTCCTGAAGACAGAAAGTGAATTAGAGGTTGAGCAAGACCAGGGCAGGAGGAATGAAGGAGCTATTGCTTAAAGGTTGCAGAGTTTCTGTTTGTGATGATGAAAACAGTGGAGGAAATAGAGGGTGGGGGTGATGGTTACGTAACACTGTGCGCTCTTCGTGCTACCGCATGGCCAACTTAAGGTAGTGTTTCAAATAGTTAACAGGGCATGTAATAAGAATGCATACTCGTACAACAACAATAGACGTTTTACTAAGGCAGGAAAGAATGAATGGAAGTGCCGAGTTAACGGGTCTGGATTAGGCACTCTGGGGGGACTGTGTAAGTTCTGCCTGAGCCAGTGCCTCAGTATCCCCTCCTTTCTCCAGCACACTCTTCCCAGTCTTTCTTGGAGCACACAGACCTGGCTGCCCGTGTTTTGAGAACGAGTAGGGCCACCCAGCCAGGAGGACAGGAGCCTCCATCTTTAGCACGCGTTTCCGCTGCAACTGTTGTGGCTAGCAACTTTCACCATGCTTGGTATATCCCAAGTTGATAGGCCTCTGTCTTCCCCTTTTCAGAAAACACACATCCAGGCTGCCTCTGGATGAGGGGTAGGGGAGCGGGCAGCTGGTTCCCCCAAGGAGGAAGGCAAGTTGAAATCCAAGGGCCTCCCATCCTGGTTTCTGATCGCTCATGTTTTCTGGCCTTCCAACATCCATACTTCCCTGGTCTCTGAAGAGCTCAGATCTTTTGCAGGACTTAAAGTTAAAAAAAAAAAAAAAAAAAAAAGTAGCTGGCTTCCCTTGTTCCCTTGGCTGTTACCACTGTGGCTTGGGAAACAGATGGAGTGGATTTACATCTTTAAACAAATCAGTTTGCTGTTTTAATGAGGCATAATTTCTTTAACCTATGACTTATTTATGAGCACACAGTTTAAAACAAATTTCATCTATCTTTGAAGAGCTACTTTCTGATTTATTTGCCTTACAGCAAAAGACGAAATCTTTCTTTAGAGTCTCTGAAATTTTAGGAACTTCTTTCGTGGTTTCCAGCAGGCTCAACTTTGGTAAATCTTTTCTTGTGTGAGGGACTCTTAGCAGCAAGATTATGAACCTCACGTGATCGGCAGGTGACCAGGGACCCAGAGAATTACCAGAAACTTGCCTAGGTTCTGCAGCAAAGCCGAGCGGCACTGAGGAGTACAGAAGCAGCAGAGTGTGACGGCAACAGCTTGCGTTTCAGAGCAGTCACCTGAGTTTGCCTCTGGGTCCTTCCCAGCCACCTGCCTGCTGGGGCTAGAGCAATTCCTGTGCTCTCTAGTACATGTGGGTCAGCAGTCTGCTATGGTAACTGTCATTTTGTACTTTTAAACAAGGTCTATAATCTATATATGGATTTGTATTAATTAATTTTATATTGAAAGTTGAGAGAGGGAGAGAGAGAGAGAGATCTTTCTCCTTTACTGGTTCATTCTGCAAGTGTCTGCAACGTCCTGAGCTGGGCGAGGGCTGAAACCCAGAGTTCAGAATTTAATCCAGGTCTCCCACAGAGTGGCGAGGACAAAGTGCTTGGCTCATCATTGCTGCCTCCCAGGGTGTGTAAGCAGGAATTAGAAGCACTAACTCGGGGTACTCTAACACAGGGTGCGGGTCCCAGCTCAGCCGCTGTGCTGAATGTCCGTCCCTCTGTGTTCACTCGTAATCCTGGCTTCACGATGCAGCTGGGATAATGAAGTCATTCCATTCCATCGTATGTCGTAAGAGACTTCTGCAGCCACATAGAGGCCGATAGTTCATGTGAAACTGTGGCCACCGTGCAGGGGAGAGGCGACAGGCATAAACAGCACGGGCTGCGTGCAGGAAAGTTTGTGGGCGTGCTCCTTAGAGCACTCGGTTCAATTCGTCGGGCCCTGTCATTAGTGTAAGAATGTTCTATTTCTGTCCAAATGTTATTCTCTGTCTTTGGGGTCTCATTTACGCCTTACAGAGTGTAGCTGCTCAAAATACTTTTCTGTTATCAACAAATGAAAAATGCCTAGGGCAAAGTGGTGGCGAGGGCTGTGCTTGCATTTTGTGGCAATTCTTAAATAGAAAGCATTTTCTGGGCAGCCCAGGCCGTTGGGTGCTAATCCCTGTAATAACCGGCCTCCAAGCTGAGCTCACACGGAGGGAGATCACCCATGGTAGATGTCCACTGAGCTGTTGGTGTGGAAGTAGAGTTCTTTCTCTCTCTTTTGTAGATGCAAACAGCTGACAGTCTTAAAATGAAGGCGTTGTGCCTGCCTCTGGGTGGCATGCCTGGAACTTAGCCAACTCGTGTCTCGCTTAGTGCAGGTCCTGTGCTGCCACATCTGGCTCCGCCACGCTGGCTTTTAAAGTCCTTCCCTGGTTGTCAATCTCCCCAACTGCATCCTGTAGGGTGGAGATGTTTCTTGCCCCACTCGCGCACTGTCAGCCCATCCATCCCTGTCTCATCCAGATGCCTGAAGGAGAAAACGTCCATGATTTAGTTTTCCAACTGCCATCAGAGGAACCAGACGGGAAGGAGCAATTAAGAAAACCTTTGAGTTTGAAATAATTTTAGACTTGATGCAAAAGCAGCACAGATTTCCTAAGTTCTTGATCTGCTGGCTGTCAGGTCTGAGGGTTACCTGAACCTGTCTTGGGTGGAACCTGTAGGTTGCCACATTGTTGCATTTCACTGAGCCGGATGTGAGTTCACTCCTAGCCCCATGCATGCATAGTCCTGTTTCGTAAGTCTTTGTCTCCCTATACAAAATGGCACCTGATTCGGCTCTAGGGTGCTGACTGAGCTTTTCCCACACTGCTCTTCCGGGACCCTCTGCTCTGTCTCTACTCCTGGTCAAATCAAACAGACCAGCAGGATGGGCAGTTCTTTGTCTGGGTTCACCTCCTGAGCTCCCAGTGAATGCCCCTTCCCACCTTGTTGCTGATGGATTCCAGCTGCAGGTGCAATTCAGATTATTGCTCGCTGAATGCTGCTGGAGTATCAGTCACTGCAACACCACACTGTTGTGTCCGCTGCTTTCCCGTGTCTGTCAATTTCTGGGTGTCCCTCTGCTGTTGTTCTGTCCTCTCTTATTTCCTGGAATATGCCCTGTCTGCTTCGTACTGGCTAATGTTTCTCTGTCCGCGTAAATGTGCCTGTACCCTCTTTTGCCATCTTGCTTCTCCTACCTGTGCTTTCTGATGACAAGGGGATATGGGCTTATTTCATTTTTTACCTTCTGTATTTATCAATTAGAATTCTTTTGGAAGGAGAATTCAACTGCTTACTGCAACTACGTACTTATATCAAGATAGACTTAGGTGTATTTCTTGTTCTTTCTTTATTTTGATACTCATAGTGGTTCAGCTTTGGCTGCTATGTGCTTTCTCAGGTTGTGTTTTATGTTCCTTTTCTTACTTTTCCTAGTAACTTCCTTTCAGGCACAAGCTATTCCATGACCACCCTGTGGTTTCCTTCCACTGCTCCCAGGAACCATGATTTCTTTCCTTAAGTGTGGTCTGGATGCTAGGGTGTTCTTGGCTACTCTGCTTCTATTAGTAAAGAGACGTGCTATCTTTGCTTCCCACCTGTCATGGTGTCTAGAATTCTAGAACCCTTGGTGGTAAAAAACAAACAAATAAACAAACAAAAAAACAAGCCCCCTTGCCACATTCCAAGGGTCTGGAATGTTGCGCACACCCCTTTTAGAATACAGAAATGCCTGGATCATAGGATGAGGTGATGGGGCACCAGGCCAAAGCAGGTTCCTTGTGAAGGAGCCCATGGAAGGAGACAGCCATGACCACAGGGGCTGGGAGGGACACGGACGAGGAGGCATTCGGTCACAAGCGACTGTTTCGTCCACTGCATCTTCCTAAGGCTCTTTATCCTCCCTCTCACCTTTTCACATCCCCAAAATTGAGCGTAGGCTTCCCTGGTTCTCCTTTGGGAAACGTTTATTTTGAGTATGTGGGGTCAGAAATTTTCCAGGAGTAGGATGTTGGCAAAAACCACCATGAAACTCCTTCAATAACTTATTTCAAGCCTACAGTACAGCCCTCAGACCCTGTTTTTTTAAAAAGTCCTTCTACAAAAATCTGCCCCAGCCCTGGACTCCTCCTACAAGTCTGGCCCTTTAATTGAGCTCTACTTTTCTCCCTCAAGTGCATCTGAGCAACCGTACACTCTTCTGATAACCTATACTGATGCTCCTTTGCTTGTGATGGGGTTCTATCCCGTTATAACCATTGTGAATGGAAAATATCATGAAATGGAAAACACAGTTAACACACTTCACCTACACTTAAAAACATCCGAACTTAAGGCCTGCCTGCCTCAGATGTGCTCAAGAACTCTCGTGCTAGCCTGTGTGGGAGCAGTCATTGACACAAAGCCCCAAACAGGAGTGGACGGCCTGCTGTCATTTGCTGAATACTGTGTCTGAAACGTGTAGCACCCTCTGGAGGACTGCTTGGTTCCCAGGTGATCACGGGTTGACTGGGAGTGGCTGCTGCCCGGTGTTTTCAGGGAGGATCGTGTTGCCACCACTGGCTCAGGAAAAGATCAAAATTCAAAGTACAATTTCAGCTGTGTGTGTATCACTTTCGCACCATTGTCGAGTTGAAAAACTGTAAACTGAACCATCCTAAGGTGGGGACTGTCTGTCCTTACTTTGTTCTTTGCCTCCGGAACACCTTCCATGGTATTTGAATTCTACCACTTTATCCCTTTGTCTTAGCCGCCTCCACACTCAGTGATGGCTCAGATCATCTGTATTTTGAGAGTCAAGGTCAAGGCCAAGCAAATTGCCTGTTAGGGAGGGTCATTTCCAGCTCTGGAGAACCGGGTATGATAGAAGATGCAGGAGGAAAAGGGGCAAAGACAGGCAGGTGGAATTGGAGCAACAGCAACCGTCTGCTGGGACTCCGGCAGGTCTTCATGGGCCCCTCTGACTGTGCCGCTGGCAGCTTGCGGGGCTGAGTGACTCACTCGCTCAGCAGGGGTCCCGCGTGGTGTTGAGATGTGGCTGCTTGAGAGGCACACTGTCCACCTCCAGTACTTGGGGACGTGTAATAGCACATTGGCTGCCCGACTCTGTCAGATGTCACTTTGAAACACCAAGTGTCCCCAGCCTAGCAGGGGACAGAGGCTCCCTCACTTGGCATTTGTAATGGCAAATTGTGTCTTGCAAAGCTGTCAGGACTCTCAGCCCTGACAAAAGTCCTGGGGAAAGGAGACCAACCAGAGATCATTTATTTATGCTTTCAAAGGGCTCTGGAAGCCCAGCTAACAATGGGGTGGAAGGAGCAGCCTGTCATGTATTAATAAACAGGAGGCCTAGTCACAGGCCGCAGGGCTGTCCTCCAGGACAGGGCACCGGGGGACTAATGGGCTCCCTGGGGCTCCAGGCCAGGCCCCTTGTAAGGACTCATTAGTGAGTCTACCAGAGAGAAAATGATGTTTGTCACCCTTCTTCAGCCACCTTTGTTTGAAGAACTCAAAGACATTTCATCAGCAGGCTCTTTGAAAGAAGGCTCACACTGATTCACCTGGGATGGTTGGTACAGTTGAACAGACACCCGGAGGTCAGAGGTTGAAAGTGAATGAAGTAAAAATATGTACTGAATGTCTGTGTGACACCAGGTACTGAGCTAGGTGATGGAGACACAAGGATGAGAACAAAGTTCTGGGATGTTGCTCAGTCTCCCCAGACATCCCAGATCCAGGGCTAAGTTAGTGCAAAGGCTAGTAGACACATTCATCTCCATCAGAGTGTTTGTGTTCAGGAGAGACTGAAAATAAACACAAACCGTAGCCCATTGCTTAGGAGGAATATAGACTGCTAGGGGAGACAGAAGGGAATCTTCTTAATGGAGTCACGGGGAACAAGGGCAGCACGACCTTGAAGGACAGGTACATTGGCATCTGAAGGTCAGAAAGAAATAGTGGGAGATAAAGACGGGATGAGAGGAGAAAGTTCAGGACCTCAGGTGCTCTGGCCAAGAATGGACCTTGACGTAATGAGAAGGAAATCCAGGTCTTGGCAGAGCTGAGTGGCCTGGGAGGCTCTGAGCTGCGTCCTCCCTCCACTCTTCCCAGCGTTTGTGATGATCGTCAGCCCTGGCTTGCAGCCGCGTCCCACCAGGCTCTGACTGCATCTGCATGAGGTGCTCTGGGTCTCACTTGGCCCCATTGCTTCTTCAGATAAAACAGTCAGATGATCGTACCACCTAATGTCACAGTATAGGTATTTGGAGGTGCAAGTTAGCACGCCAATACAAATGAACATCAAAAAGTTCATGGAAAATATTAAAAGGTGAATCTACTTTGGTGCAAAACAAACAAACAAACAAACAAAAACCATGACATCCACGCATAGTTTTTTCATACATTTTTCTGGACTTTTTGAAGACCCTTTGAGTTGGTCATTATTTGTTTAAGACATTTAAGAGACTGTCTGGGCTAAACTTGGCTTATATCCTTAACTCTTTCTCAAGCTCCACCTTCTGATGGCAAGTGGGGGTATGAAGATTTCCTGCGAGGCCATTAGCACTGAGCCATTGGTAAGCCCGAGGGAGGTCAAATCATGCTCAAACTATAGTATTTCTTATATATGTGGATGTCAATTTTTCTTTTTCTTTGCACCAAAGTACTATCTTTGACTGTCATTTTCCAAAAACTTTTTAAAGTATTTTTGGCCAACACAATTCAATTTCTAACAGGGCTGATCTGCAGAAAATGAGATGTTAGTAGGATGGGTCGAAAGAGAGTATGCTGATGGGGACTTCCTTCCTGTGTCAGGCTGGCCCTGGTGGCTAGCTGTGTCAATGCAGCAGGGAGCTTACCCATGCTGAGATTTTCTTTTTTAAAGATTTATTTCTTTTTATTGGAAAGTGAGATATACAAAGAGGAGGAGAGACAGAGAGGAAGATCTTTTGTCTGTTGATTCACTCCTTAAATGGCTGTCTGATGGTTCACTCCCCAAGTGGCCGCAATGGCTGGAGCTGAGCCAATCTGAAGCTAGGGGCCAGGAACTTCTTTCTGGTTTCCCATGCAGGTGCAGGGTCCCAAGGCTTTGGGCTGTCCTCAACTGCTTTCCCAGGCCACAAGCAGGGAGCTGGATGGGAAGTGGGGCCGCCGGGATTAGAACCAGCGACCTTATGGGATCCCAGTGCTCACTGGTGTTGCTCATCAAGCCGCGTGGCTCATTCCACTGGGTGTCTTTCAGTGCACCCACCATGTTAGACCCACCAAGCTGGCTGGATGCTGATTTGACTTCACTGAGTGGTTACACTTGCAGAAAAGAGGAAACTCATCATTGGTATCAGAGCACTCTTGGACTCTGGAAAATTCCTTTACGCTCAGCGCCCATGAGCCCAGCAGAGCCTGACAACCTCAGCCAGGACCTAACTGTGTGAGCTAAGGATTGGTGAGGGGATGGGCAGGGAAGCAGCTGGCCCAGGGGCCAGAGTCACTCTGCAGGGTTGCCCCTAAGCCAGCCTCCCCCGTCAGCTTCCAGAGTTCTGTCATCTGCTTCCACATCCTCTTCTTTGATGTGAGTAGCCCACAAGTTTATGAGTCTGATTGTGTTTATCTCCTCCGCAAGGAATCAACTTCAACGAGAACGTGGAGGGCTGAAAGTCAGGTGCAGTTTCGGCAAAAGCGTGATCAAGTTTGTTTGCAAGGAAGAAAGACTCTAAACAGCATCCATTCCTAAAAATATGTCAGCAAGCACAAAGCAGTCTGTAACCCAAAGTAGTGACTATGGCAGGAGAAAAGTGATAATAAAGACACTTCCTGTTTGTTCAACACTTGATCATCTAGTAGGCATGTGAAGTCATGCATGATGCTACTTCAAAAAGTTCATTAAAAATAGATCTAGAAGAAAAGTTTATTTTCATGTAGAATGTTTTGAAATGTAGGTAGTTTCTCCTAATATGCACGTTTCCATGAACTTTTTGAAGATGCCTCATTTGCATGGATTTTAAAAAAATGTTTGCACCAAATCAAATATACCTTTTACTTCTGTTTTCCGTAAGTTGTTGATGTTCCCTTATATGTAACTTGTAAAAGCAGCAGTGAACATTTCAGGAAAATGAGAACAAATGTCACTAAGTGAAAATGTTGTTCAGAGACATTACATTAAAAAAAATCTTCTTAATAATATCCAGAGCATGTTGGCCTCATGAGGAAGTTCTCGTGCAGCCTATGCTGGTTTTGGGGCTGCTGCCCCATTTGGGTTGAACGAATCACAGGCACAGCTCAAGAGTAAAGGTGGGAAGTGATCCTATCAGGGCACAGACACTAGCAGGTGCCTGAGCAGTCTACCATGTAACTCAGGTGCATTGTTTATGGGCTTGGAGTTTTCATTTGCTTCAATGAACTTATTACCTCTTCCCACGACTTGCTAATCTGTCCATAACTCGGTGCTGTCTCATCCTCCAGGTGTGTGTAGCACAACCTAGGCCACGTAAGCATCTGTGTCTCGGGTTAGCAGACTTTTCCTGTGTAGAGCTGGGTAACAGACATCTTGGGTTTCGTGAGCCCCACGCAGTACTACTGCTCACCTCTGCTGTTGAAGGGTGGCAGCAGTCAGAGATGTCACACAACCTAACGGGCACAGCTGGGTTCCAATGAGACTTTCAAAAACTAATAGACTATGCATTACCACTCAGCCATAAAAAAAGAATGAACTCCTGCTTTTATGCAACAAAATAGATGCACCTGGAAACCATTATGGTCAATGAAATAACTCAGTCTCAAAAAGACCAATAATACATATATTTTTTTCTCTGATATGTGACAGGTAATAATATAGAATATAAAAAAAGTATAAGAATGAAACGGTCACTTTGGAATATGGTTGCTATTTTATACTGTTTATACTCCAGTGAAACTGTGGTCTTTCTACTTTTTGCTTGTCAGATATTATGATTAGTGGTGAATTAAGCCTGTAAATATAGACTGAAATTACGTCTTTGCGGGCCTTGTGCAATGGCTCAGTGGCTAAATCCTTGCTTTGCAAATGCCAGGATGCCGTCTGGACACCTGTTTGTATTCTGGCTGCTCCACTTCCCTTCCAGCTCCCTACTTGTGCCCTGGCAAAGTAGCAGAGGATGGGCCAAAGCGTTGGGATCCTACACCCATGTGGAAGAACCTCTTGGATCCTGGATTTTGGATCAATTCAGCACTGGCCCTTGTGGTCACTTGGGGAGTGAACCAGCAGATGAAAGATCTTTCTCTCTGTCTCCCCTTCTCTCTGTATATCTCCCTTTCCAATAAAGACAGAAAAATCTTTTTAAAAAATTCTATCTTTATACAAACTGATGAAGAGAGGGGAGGGAGGCAGTGGATCTTGAAGGGTAGGGAGGAGGGAAGGAAGTGAGCTCATTTTCTTGGTAATGTATCAATGGAAAGCACAAATAAAATTAATTTTCAATAAAACTAAAAATTTACAAATTGTGACTAAATTTATTTCTCTTAGAATACTAGTTAAAACATATTAATAGATCTGTTTTATTACTTATTACAATAATTAGCATAACAAAAATTAAGAATAGAAATCAGTAAATATTTTACTGCACAGAAGAGCTATATTAAGCATTATAATTTTCACAACATCCTTAGGAGATAGGTGCCATTGTTAAACTATACCCACATTTGAAAATTGTGTCTAAGTAATTTCTTAGCGTTTGTCACTCTTTAAGACTTGATATGTTATTGTTTGACCCAACAACAGTATAATGTATATACATATTCTATATATATATATTTGATGTAGGGTAGATTTAAAAATAATAATACATATCTTACTACATTTTTATGAGCATATAATTTCTGGGACATATCAATATTTAACCAGGAAAAAAAAGAAAGATGGTGGGTTAGCTTTGCCTTGTGGACTGTGGCTTGTCGACCCTTGATTATATCATAATTTTCTAGACTGCTCCAAAGTTGTGTATCACACTCCAGTACTGCTACTTCTCATATTTACAAGTTAAACGTCATCCTAGTAGCATCTGATTTGATCATGGAAAGAACTGATCAACACATGCTACATTTTCACCTAATTGTTTAACATCATAAACAATTCATTGGGGGTGGTGCTAACAGTATAGTAGGGAAACCCACAACCTGTGATGCCAACACCCAGGTAGTGCCAGTCCGTGTTCCAGCTGCTCCCCTTCCCATCTAGCTCTCCGCTCACATCTTATGAAAAGCAACAGAAGATGGTCCAAGCACTTGGGCCCCTGCCATACACACAGGGGACCTGGATCAAGCTTCAGGCTTCAGCCTGGTCCAGGACTGGCTGTTGTAGCCACCTGGGAAGTGAACTAGTACTGGATGTGAGATTTCTCTCACTTTCCCTGTGTAACTCTGATTTTCAAATAAATAAGTAAAACTTTTACTTTCAAAAGTTCATAAGGTGTTTCCCAAGTATCTTAAGAGTCTTAGAAAAAGCTTTGCTGGTAGCATACATTGTCCAAATAGACTCCCAAGAGCACTGGATAGGAAACCCAAAATAGCTGTGAAATAGTCACAGGCAAGTTAAGCACCTTTCCAGAGTTTTCATCTGGAAATACGACTATAGTCCTATCTCCTAGAGTTACTATGAAGAAAAAAATGAGCCAGCTCCCATTAAATAGATGAGACCCAGATCAGAGTAAATGCTGCTAAAATGTGGAAATGAATTCAGAAAATCACAAATGCTAACTCTCTTCAATGATGACTTGATGAAAATGAGTATACGCCTGTTTCCAAGGTTCATTGTGTTGCTGTATAAACTCAAGGACTTTTAGTAAGAAAGTCAACAAATTAGTTTAGGCCCGATTACTTTCAAGCTTGTGGAAATTTGCATGGCAAATCACAAGCAGGCGAAGTGGAGCTTGATTTGATAGCTAGCCCTCAGATGCCAGCAAGAGGGCATGCAGGTGCATCCCACACTTTCTGATTTGTTGCTAAAACCTTAGACAGATGGCAGGTTCTTCACGAACATACTGGCTACCTAGCAGTCCCTAAACAGCAGGCGCTGGCTAGGAGTTGCCGATGTATTGCTTTCCTTTGTCATGGTGTGCTGTTGCTGAGCCCCCCAGCCATGTGACCCCCCGTCTTGTCTAACTCATGTAAATAAGACTGCCTGCTGCAGCAGCTGAAAGCACAGAAGCTGCTGGGGTGGCCAGCCGGTCTTTTGTTTTGCTACGCCATGTGCAGCTGTGCGATGGCCCGGTGACCCATCTGTGCCCCCGTGGTCAGCGTTTCCTCAGTGAATCGCTTTGACTCTAGTGTTTGTCTTCACCTCACTGACGGGAGCTGGCAACAGCAGTAGAGTTCAGGAGGCCGGCTGGCCAGTTTTTAGGCACACTACACCCTGGAAGCCTCATGGTTCTAACAGCCCACCTTTCTTGGATAAAGCTGCTCTCACAGCGTTCTTACTGCATAATGCTTTGACATCAATAATTCAGAAAAAAACTGTGCTTACTGTGTGCCAACTCTTATTAAATCTGCCGAAAATTTTTCTTACCAATCGGCAACTGGATTTCAAGAGAGCAAAAAGTCTTAAAGAACAATGTTCCATGACTGACGTGTGATGATCAGGTTGGTACCTGAAACAGAACATGTCTGTGTGGTGAGGATAAGGATGTCACCAAGAAAAGGAAGACGGGGGAAGGAAAAGGCCTCCCCTATGGAGGGAGGGGGCACTTGCCTTCAGAGAAGCTGGCACAGGGTCATTTGTGGTCGCTGGCCTGGACTGTGCCCACTGCAGGTGATCATGGCATGTAGGCCACTGGGCACTGGGGCAGAGAGCAGCATTTGGCTTCCCAGCCTGGCTCTGTTGGCAGAGCCCACAGGCACACAGCTCAGGGACGGGAAGTACTCTACAACCGCAATGTGAGAAGCAGACTGCAGTTGACGGCCTCATTCCCAACAATTTCCTGTGTATTCCTGCACCCCAATACCCCTTGTTTGTGGAATTTAAGGAGAGGGGTTTGGTGTTTAAGTTAGATGTTTCTGGAGTTCAGCTACAAGAAATGTCACCCTGGACCGTGGTGGACTAGGAAAATAATATGCACAGAAATTGGTACGATCCCACAAGGGCTTAGAGAATGGGATTCAAGATGCTTCTTTTGGTGTTAAATATTCTGCATCTATGAATATGAAAGTCTTTCAAATGTGCATGGGATGTGTTAAGAAACTATGCAGATTTCTAGACTTCCAGTTTCTCTTTATGACATCTTCTTACAGACCACGGACTGTCTCCTTACAATTGTGTTCAGTGGTCCCCAGACTTCAGGCTAACAGAATTACCTGGTCCTGACTTGAGCTTGTCTCAGCTGGGGCCTGGAAACTTGCATTCCTATCAATCTTCAGGTGGGAGACCTGAAAGCACTGATGTGGAAGAGAACGGCTCCTGGCAGAGGGGTCAGCTGTGTCGTGTCCAAGTCCTGTGATAGCTTTCAGTCCATCCACATATGCCAGTCTGCTCTTCAGTCATTACAAGAAAACCAATCCTTTACTAACGTTTCAGTAGATTGCAACTTTTTCTTTATAGACCCTGATTTTAAGATGAGAAATATAATGGAGATTTTCTAGAAACGCGCCTACCTAAAGCCACACAGGCCAACCCACTTCTTTGTATCTCAGTTGACAACTGCAAAGTATCAAAGACAGCTTTGATTGTATCAGCACTGGCACACATTTGTTCTGTCACTGCTGGACCATCTCAGAACTACTGGGCTTGACCAGCACACAACATACTGACTCGGTTTTGATCATATGTCCTAAAAAGCCGACCCTCAAACAGTGCTTGTGACTGAGTCTGAAAAATGTTACCCGTCCACAAAATATGTAGCAACTTAAAAGAGTGGCTTCAAGACATGCAAGAGGTGCAGGCTACAAGCTGGCCCGGCCGGTCGGGAAGTCACTCACATTCCCAGCAGGTTCATCTGCACCAGGACACCCACAGAAGAGCCAACCCTTCTTGGGTCTAGTAGCTGTTGTCAACTAAATCTCTGCTCATGTTTCTCTTTTCACTTACTTTTTTTCAAGAAGTGGAATAAGTTTACTTAGACTAATCAGTTACAGTTAACCGGGGTCATAGTATAATTGTGGAGAAGATTGGAAAACAAAGGAGACCATAACTGAAAGACAAAAAATGCTGCTGACACACTGGCTGTAGCACAATTCAAGTTTATTCCATTTGTTCTTGCAACACAAAACCGTAACACAGATTTAGCATTCGGATGTACAGGAACTAGGATACTCATGAGAGACCCAACTGTGTCCAAGTATAGTATTTTGAAAAAACTTAACTCAAATATATCAAAATGCACAAAGCACTAGTCTTCCGCCATTACTGATTAGAAAGATATGATTGTTTCTCCATTTACAAAATATAATCAGGACAATTTAAATTTTTTAAATTTTGCATGCAAAACACTGCAGTTGCTTATTTATGTAGGAGGGCACTCTTACCAGCTTCTCTATACACAACTGAATTTACAATATCGCATGGAAGAAAACAGTAGCTCAGTTGAAGTGTTAGAAGAAAAAATCAAATAGGTACATAGACTGAAAAACTCATTATCTGTAGAAGGAAATCAATGGCTAGGCCTACTCGCACACACTGCATCTACCTACCATGTCTCCTTCATGCCCACGGGTTCAGAAAGGTGAGTGACTACTTGCGATACTTGGTGCTATGAACTCTAACCGCAGAGGGCCTCTGTTAGCACACTAAGTCAACAGGCAAGCCACCTGTCTTGACTTGAGATAGTGCATATGAAATGACTGATTTAATACAAAACTACAAAACATGCAAGATTTTTTCTGAGATGTTAAATAGTACTTCAGTGGAGAACAAAATTAACCTTTTGCTAATGCATGTAGTACCAAAAAGCAGACATGTTTTAGCTTTCTTTACTCAAAATATAAACATTAAGTGTTGTGAATTTCTCTGCCAAGTGGTTCAGAAATATGTTATAAATAACCTACTTAAAAAAAAATTGCAAACCACCTTGGGCAGTCTATACTATTCTATCTTTATATGTTATTTTCTCAGGCAATTGCTTCATAATCATGAGTTTACAAAAGAGCTGAGATAATAAGAGGAAGGGCGAGACAGCCTCTACTGCATTACAAGAAACATCGTGCCAGGACAAACTGTACAAAGAATCCCACAGTTTCTCTACCATAATGGCATGGGAAGCAGACCAAGTGAAGGAATGATAGGATAACACACACTCTACAACAGCCAACTACAAGAAACACTTTGAAAATAAAGGAGCAAACCGTGTAAAGGGCAAACTCAAGCCTTGCAAAGATCATCATGCCAAGAGGTGAAAAGAGACACTGGTGCGCTCGGGGGCTGGTCAGACTAACAGAATGCCCTCCAACTCAACGAGGATGTCGCTCTAACAGGCTGCATTCCATTAGCAGAGCCAGGCAAACAGAGCCAAGTATCTAATCACCTTTTGTGACTGTATTCTTGGATGGAAGAAAATTACAGGGTTAGGCTAGTTGTAAGTGAAAAAGCCACAGGATAAAAAAAGGGATTCATGGGAGAAACACACACACATGCCAACCAACCAGTTAGTAACTGATCAGTAAAACTTATCAGCCAAACTGTTTTCTGATCATGATTTAACCTACTGTAGGATGAATGTTACACTGCTGTAAAAATCATTCTTTACAATTCTTAAACTTACTCCTCCCCCACTTAAAAATTTTAAGGTACATTCAATTATTGCATGAGTTGGCCTTAAGCAAAAACTTCCATATTGTCAGTAAGCTTATATGGATGGCAAGTCAAAGGACTCTTTAAGTGCAAGATAAAAAATTAAGGTCATATACTTCAACTGTACTGCCTGGGAAATAAACATTTTGGAGATGTGTCTAAATTTCTTCCAGGTTGTAAGAACCATTATTTTAGGGCACTGTATTCTAAGAGCACAATATGTTCTGAAACTGCCATGTTTTATGCAATGTATCATTTATATAAAAAAAATAACCAAAATATGCAGGTGGGTTGGCATATGTTCAGAAGTCTACCACCAATTCAGGGAAAGCTGGTTCCAAGCACACTCTGTGGGGATGGGGTTAATTTGTCCACATGGTAAATCTCACCCCGGGGATAGCTTTGGTACACTAAGTCATCAGCATCCAGGACAGTTCTGAGCGAGACATTCCCAAGAATGTCCCCTGATTTCCAAAGTAACTGAGGTCAAGCCATTTGAATAGGAAAGGAAGAAAATCCGTACGGTACGAAGACAGCTGCTTCTTCATATGATGCTAACACACTTATGGCTATGATTCTATTTTTAAATCCCCTTTTACTACCAGCAAGAGTTTCAAAGTGTTTCAATGTTATATAAATGTCTGAATCTAAGGGAGAAAAAATATGCATACTGGAATGGTTTCTCCTTTAGACTGCTAAAATTTAACATTATAAATAAAACTAGTCAGTTTCACCTAGAGAGACATGAAATCCACGTGACGGGAGAGAAAACCCAAAGTTCAGTCATCCAGCAATATAGGAGTGCGCCCCTCCTCGTCTTCACCGAGCTTCCACCAAGAGCTTGAGCTCACCGAGGAACGATTTGGTCACTAACGGAGGCGGCGCTCGTAACTGCCAGGGATCCCCAGGAGAGTGCAATCTTAAGGCAGAAGGCTGGAGCTAATTGCTTATCTCAGCACCCTAAGTTTACATTGCAGCAGCCACTACTGCTTGCAGCTAGGGCTACCAAATATGTAGAGTTGGCCTTTGTGGAAGTACACCTTCAACACAAACTAATGAACAAGCTAGCTAGGGAGCTGAAAAGATCCAATGTTTCTGGTGTGTTTTGTCTTTGCTCTCCCTGGGGTTTCTAAGTTGTGTAGTTCATTAGAAAGGGAGAAGAGGTTGACTTGATCAGGAACCCGAGAAAAGCCTGATCATGCCTTCTTCCCTCTCCTCCAAAACATCACTTCTTTTTATTCTTTCCTGGTAGTCTGACTGGTTAGAATTTCTCCCTCCCCTCACCCCTCGTAAAGTATTTAGCTGGAGAAGCTGGCAGATAGAGTGACAGACAGACAGGCAGCAGTGTGAGGCCACAGGAGAGGCGTCGTCCCGAGTCAGCAGTCCGTCCCCCCATCACTGCAGAAGGGCTTTGATTGCCTGGTTGTCAGTGGCTTCGAGTGCGGTCAGGCCGTCCGGGCCTTTCACAGTCTTATCAGCACCCTGCGGAGAGAGGGGAGACCCTGGTCAGGAAGTGAGCCCACAGCTGGGAAAGGAGAAAACAGGAGACTGAGGGGAAGGGCTCAGTGTTCAGTGAGAATCGAGGGTTCTTTACCGACATGGTCCATTCTGTGACAAACACAATTTGCCATAAAAAACCACAAAATTTGCTATATTATTTTTAAGGCACTTGGAGTTTTTACCTATAAATCCCCTTTGACATTAAAAGAGGTTAACAGCTAGCTCTTTTATACTATCATATTTACCCAATAAATTAAACATTAGAAAATAATATCCCAGTATGTAGTATGAGATGGGAAATCTGTTTTTTAATAAGAACGTAGTCCTGTGACAAAATTACTTCTCATCTCTGCAATACTTTCAGTAAAGTTCATACCTTTTTTTCTACATATTAAGAACATGGAGGATGTTGGTCATTTTATTAGGAATATTAAGCAGTGAGTGGGACGCAGGCGCGAGGCAGGTCCCCTCGCACACCCAGTGCAATCCAAGCCTGCTTCCATGCGCAGTCTGGAGGCGCTGTCCCGCAGCAGTTCATCTGCAGCAGGTCTCCGCTCGGCCTTTGGCTGTCTCAGTACCTTCAGGTCTGTGTACTGCTTTATCTGCCTCACATTCTGGAATGAACAGCTCCACAATGGCAATCTTGTCCGTATTCTTCACCTCTGGATATTTAGTACTTAGAAACTGTCCAGTACACAGTAGGTGAGTTTGTCCTCAACTAGGTCTGAACATGCACACTCCTAGCAGAACACATTCGACAAACTAAGGGTTCTCTTTGCCAGCCCAAGTCAGCATTACATCGTCCCAACATCACATTGTCCCACCCGGCTCCTCTCATTCTTCTATCAAGCTCCCGAGGCCCACAGACTCGTCTAACTTAACATTAGTGGTTTTTCAGATACTAAGTGTAGGCAAATTTGCCAGTTTTTCCTCCATTCACCTTTCTATGCTCTCACCCTACAGAATTTCTCAGGAGTTCCACGCATTCATACACAATGCCTTCACACACATGGGATGGCACAGGAAGTGCCTTTCCCTATTTCTTTGGCAATCTATCCATTCATTCATCTCACAAATATCCAAAGACTGTCTGACAGACAGCTACTGTCAAAAGAACCAGAGATTTGAAAAGACAAAACAAAAAGCAGAGCCCTGCCAGGAAGGCTAGCATGGGAGAAAGTCAAACTGGCGGCAAGCACTGGGACGGGAGAGCAAGAGCGCAGACCCCGGAAGGAGCGGCCAGATTCGGGACGCGGGTGGGGGCCTTTCTACATGAACACTGTACGCCTGAGCCTGTTTTCCTTCCTTATCATCATCACCATCATAGCAGTAAAGCATCACAGCTCGAGCGCGTGGTGTATTATGCCGGTAGGATGGTCCCACTGCGGCTGTGTGCCCACTCTCAGGGTGCTGGATGGAAGGGTGCGGCAGCTGACAACTTGTGCTGTTGTATCGTAGATGGTGACCCAGAAGTGTCACACATTATCTGCCTACACTTAGGACAAACAGAAGGTCAGCTGCTTCTCGGGAGTGTCAGGACAAGTCCTGGCTACTCTGCTTCAGCTCCAGCTTCCAGCTTAAGTGCCCAGGAAGGCAGCTGATGATGGTCCAAGCACTTAAGACGGGTTCTGGGTTCCTGGCTTCAGCCTGGCCCAGCCTTGGCTGGTGCACACATTTTGGGAAGTGAATGAATAGACAGTTTGCCATCATTCTATCATTTAACAAACATAAAAAGACAGTCCTATTTACTACAAAGGAAGATGAGATACAAGTATCAGGTAGGCTACTATGTGCACAACTAAAACATGGGGGTCTCTGTCAGACAATGAGGAATCAGCAGATCCAGCAGGCAATTTGCAATTTACCCCCTATTGCTCAGAAAAGACTTTGGAATACACAGACAAGTTCGAGTAGCACTGCGGTCCCTGAACAGGATGAGAGCTGTATCCCTAACCCCTCAGAGCTCCAGTTCTCCAAACACCACCTCTCTTGTTCTACCTGGCTCTGGTGCTTCCCTGATGACCACAGCCATGTCTACCCTTTATCCTAAACATCACTGAATCTGAAGCCCATAATTCTGTGTGTGTGTGTGTGGGGGGGGGGCATGTTTATTACTTACATCTAAGTTTCACAAGAAGTTCCAGTCTGACCTCTCCTCAAATGAATCCGTACTCTTCCTCCAAACTTGCTCTCTCTTTTAGTCAATCATGAGCAACACTGTCTTCCACAAAATGTGGAGATTTGATGCAGTGTTGTTTATTTCCCACCCACCCAGGCAGCAGGTGGCATTTGGAACATTTCCCACCTGCCCTTGCTTCTCCACGGCAATCATCACCTTCTCAGTTCAAGCTCATGCCCAGCCTGCCGACTGCAGGCATGTGGGAAGTGAACCTGCAGAAGGAAGATTCCTGCCCGCTCCTCTCTGTGTTTGCTGGCAAGGTAGGGGTTCCCAACAAGTGTTCATACTTGTCTTGACATGCAAGTGCTACATGTGTTCATCTCTAGGGTTTTTCTCATTTACTAGCTCACTGACAAAAACCAATTTAAAAAGATCATATTTCTCTCCCTCGATCCAAAGGAATACACACATTGTATTACTTATTACTGTTCTGACAGTAATTCTGGAGACAGCCACAGAAGAGCACCTGCTGGGGAGACATACAAGTCAGAAACATCTTGCCTCATTTGTTGTTCTTGATCTTCAGGCAGATTTCTCTGAGACAAAGGGTCTACTTCTTCATAAAAATAGAGAATATCTATCTAATTGGGCGGATAATAAATTATGAGCAATATAGTACATCAAATAAAGCTTTCATTTCAAATACTTTAGCCATCTTTTTGTTTTGTTTTCTGTAGCCACAGAGAGTTTTAAAATTCCTGTATATTATTTTGCCTTTCTTTCCTATGTTAATGATATTTTAACTGGACAATATACTAGAAATATCAAGAATTCTGCACAAGTTTGTAAAATAAGTAATTTAATGGATTCATAATAATCTGTAAGGATTTTTCTTTTGAGAAAAAGCAAAATAATTGCCTTAATATAAACACTGATTTAAAAACTCTTAAAGGATGCACTGGATTAGTCTTATTTGTAATAAATATTTTTGAAAAGGCACGATCAATCTGTAGAAAAAAGTTAAAAAATTGACTAATAAAGCTACAGGCTATCCATTTAAGAAGCTTATGCAACAACAAAATCAAAGTAATTAATTTTGAAAAAGCAGAACTAAAACTTACCCTGCTGCTTTCAAAAAGGTTTTTGAAAAAAACCTTTTAAAAAAGCTTCCTTTCCTTTCATATAAAACAAGTAACAGCTTTACATGGCTACAACTTACCTCCCACCGCGCAGCTCCCTATCATTTATCTGACTACAAGGACTGAGACGCACAACAAGGATGACAGTGTACAGGGGTGGGAGGAGGAGGGGGCTGAAGGGCTGCAAAACCAGGGCCTGGCCAGGAGCCAGGAATTCCATTCGGGGTTCGCAAGCGGGTGTCACTGTCCCCCTTTCCCAGGTCCATTAGCAAGGAACCAGACAGGAAGTTGACCTGGACTGTAACCAGAATTCTGACACATCGCTTCTCTGCCTTTTGGCTAAGATCAAGTGCAGAATTCTGATACAGAATTCTGGTGTTGCAAATTGTGGCTTCACTAGCTGCACCATAATGCTGGCTTCTCATCAAATTTTTTTGCATATGTTTTTGTGTATAAATATTTGTTTATTTGAAAGGCAGAGTTTCAGAGAGAGAGTGAGAAATCTTTCATTTGTTGGTTCACTCCATGAACAGACACAAAAGCTAGGGCTGGGTCACGCTGAAGCCCAGAAACCTGGAATGTAGCCCAGATCTCTCTTGTGGGCGGCAGGGCCCAAGTGCTCGGGCTGTTCTCTACTGCTTTCCTGAGCAAGCAGAAACCCAAGCTCTTAATCATTAGCAACTAGTCTGTGGACCACTAATTCTGAGTAACACTACTCTAAATCTCAATTTTGAACATTCTCTTTTTCTATCCACGCTACCACAAAGAGTTTAAATTAATTAAAAAACACTTACCTTGAACAGTTAGAGAGGCTATGACAAACAAGCAGTTAAATGAGTAATTCACCTTACCTTTGACAGAAGCAATTTCACACAGGAAACATGACCTTCATAGACAGCAGACAGGAGAGGAGTAATATGATGTTTATCTGGAGCCTAGAAATAATCAGAGATCACCTTATAAATTTATCATTTCTTCTTTCTTTTTAGATCTTATCAGGGGACTTTCATGAATGCTTCAAAGTCAGTTTTTATCTATTTACCTTTGTATAATTATCCCAGAATCAAATTTCTAGTCTCTGAAGTCTACCAAGAGGCCCCAGTCCACAAGCCATGTCTCTTTTGAGAGCCAGTAGAATAAAAAAGGGAGCAAGGCTCTGACCTCGGCGACCTCAACTCTGATCTCAGCTTTGCCATGTCTCTATTGTGTGACTATTGAGTCTTTGCGTCTTACTTCTCTACTGTAATACAAACGCCATTGTACTTTCACCAGCAGAAAGGAACGGTGGAATAGAGCTTAACCAATCAAGAGGTAAACCATGACCTTCACGATGGGGTTGGGTGACACGGTGTCCGTCACACTTGCTGCTGCAGTTACTTAAACATCTTCCCCAAACTCCAAAGGGCAGAAGTGACAATAAAGCTGGAGTCAGGAGGAGCCTGGTCCTGTCTGCCCCGTCCTACAGCCCAGCCTGGATCGCTCCTGACGGCAGAGTGCCGTGCTGCTTGCAGACAGCGCCTGCTCCTTTAGCTTGAAAATCAAAAAAGCAACAGCTAAGGGGAAAATAGCCCAATCTTGTTTGTCAACTTTCAAAAGAATTTATTTGGTTTAACTTCTTAAAAGAACAACATACTTATAAGTTATAGGAAGTGCTGTAAAATTGTAAATAATGTTATTTTAAAAATGAGGCTTCTACAAATAACATTTTACACAATCAGAAACAGTAAAAGCACTTACTAGGAGTTTTTTCTAGAATGACAATGTTTCTACGTACGTTGATATCTGCTCCTTTTAGCAGCAGGAACTCCAGGATTTCAAGCTGCCCGCAGTCCGCTGCGTAATGAAGAGGCTTCCTTCCCCCTTCCAGCGTCCTGTTGACATCTTCTCCCTTACAAGAGAACCCACGTGCAATGAGTGTCCGTGTTCCGACACGACAGAGAAACTTCTCCCCCCGGGAGCACCTGATACTTTCCATTTCTTACAGCACGACTTTCATGAAATAACAAAGTGAAACAAAAACTTGAAATGAAATTCTGCACAACAGAAAAAATGCACATGAGACACAGTTGTGAGTTTAAACTTTCTCCTTCATCTCTCCACTTTCACAACAATTCTTACTTTAGCAGACAAGAAGTTACTATACAGGCTGTGTGGGACTGGTGGAAGAGAAACAGCCTGTGTGCAGAGCCTAGCAAAGCAGCAGGTATGGAAAAATAAAAGGTTTCAAATCAATGCTCATTCCACTTTCACCAACAGAAATAAAATTAAAGCAAGCAGGAGGAAAGAATAAAGATCAGAATAGAAATCAAAGAAAGCAGAAAATAACACTGAGAAATAAAAGGTGATTCCTCAACACAGCTGATACATTTCCAGCAGGAGTGACCAGGGCAGGCAGGCAGGCACAAAGGCCCCGCAGGAGGGTCCCCACGCAACCTCCCCATGTGACATCTCCAGACGCCAGTCTCCACTGGCAAACCGTGTTCAACGTTCAAGGAAAACACAAAACCAGAGAAAATTAAAGGGATGAGAAGGAATTTCAACTCATTCTGAGGCAAGCATTATTTTGATACTAAAACTAGACAAAGATGTTGCAAAAGCCAGTCATGGGCACCCTCTGGAAAACAAGTGGAATTACGCATCTCTGACCACGAAAACTTCACCCTTCACTGACAAAGACGTGTGCTTGTGTACCTCTAAACTAGATGCATGGCTACGTATCATCCATTCACAAGAATGTAAGATGCCCACTCCACTAAGTCCTTACTCTACTCCTCAAACCTTTCACTGCAGTACTCCAACAGCGAGAACTTGAGTCTGAAGGCAAAATCCTAAATAGCCAAGTAAGAATTTTTCTCAAAGTATTACTTTACTTATCAAATTTATACAAACATATTTTCATGAATACCAATGTAGATGTGCAATCAAACTGTGGAGTTTGTGGTAACAGAGAAGTCACAACTCCAAATCTGTAGTTCTCGCTCCCCCTGCATTTACTTCATGGTGTGGAACAACTCTCCATATTCCAGCTTGCAAAGCACCATGCTCTACGTCCGCTTTGGTTTGGCCGCCATTCACCGTGAGCCACACAGCCCACGCGCGCGGGACCCCATACTGCCTGCTGCTCCTGGGAGCCACAGCCCACTAGGCGATCCAAGCGCACAGGAAGTCTACATTCTCTGACATCTTTCAGTTTTTTACAGTTACCTTTCATCAGATTATGCCATTTTCCTTGTTACCCGATTCTGGGTTTCACTGCCCATGGAAGGTGGTACTAAACAGTAGAAAGAACACTAGACAGGAGACCTCGTTGGGCTCCAAACTGCCTGTTACTAGCCACACTGGGGCATTTGTCAAGTTTGGTGGCCCCTTAGTTTCCTTATTGTAAACTCAGAAGCTGGAAGAGGTGATTGCTAATTTTTTTTTTTCTTTTTCCCTTTGTTGCTTTTGTTCATGTGCTAAAGGTATCTGGTGCGTTTGTCAAGCTATAACTCTTCCTCTTAGTTCTAGCATTCTACACCCAGGAAATGGGCTTTTCTGCACTCACGTGAAAAGAAAGCAGTTCCAAAGATGGCTGAAAATAATGCTGAAAACTACCACTGCTTTACAGCTTCCTACTTATTTGAATAGGGCAAGCTGGTTTAACACGCATGAATAAAACAAAACAAAAACTATATATTTTTTTTCTTTCAGTAAGAGTAGGGATGGGGGGAGGGAGGTGAGCGTTGTGGTGTTGGCAGATAAAGCTGCCACTTGCTCCACTTCTAACACAGCTCCCTGCGAATGGCCTGGGAGAAGCAGTGGAAGACAGCCCATGTGGCTAGGCCCCTGCCACTCGTGTGGAGACACAGATGAAGACGCTGCCTCTTGGCCTTCACCTGGCGTTATACTGGCTGTTGCAGGCATCTAGGGAGTGAACCAGCAGATGGAAGGTTTTTCTTTCTCTCTGACTTGAAGTAAGACAATACTTACAATTAGAATTTACTGTACTGTATGTAAGTTGGGCACTGTCTCTCCCTCTCATCTACTGTCTTAGAGAAGGAAACACGTAAACACATGAGTGCTATTTAACTGGATGTCGCAGGAATAGTGTAAGTGGGAAATACAATCAAGAGGATGCTCAACAACTTTATCTCCCTGAGAACTCATCCTTCACTGCGCTCGTCTTTGTTTTGTTTAATTTTAGAGGCAGAGGAAGAGAATGCACTTCCATCTGCTGCCTTTACTTTCCAAATGCCCAGAACAGTCCAAGTCTCGAGTTGGGAAGCCAATGACTTGAGCCATAACCACTGCATGCCAAGGTCTGTAACGGATGTAGCTGATCAGGAGCTGAGGCTAGGTATCAAAACCAGACCAACACAGAACACGATGTCTTTACAAGCAGCCTGTGACAACCCACGATTCAGCTTTTGATGTTATTAAGTAGTAAATATATTCATATACATATACACACACACATACTTACTATTTTTATTGGAAAGGCAGATATACAGAAAGGAAACACAGAAACATTTTCCATCTGCTGATACACTGCCCAAACGGCTGCAACAGCCACAGCTGAGCCACCTGTGACAAGTCAGGAGCCACTCCGAGTTTCCCACGTGGGCACAGTGACCCAAAGCTTTGGGTCATCCTCCACTGCCTTTCCAGGCCACAAGCAGGGAGCTGGCTGAGAAGTGGAGCAGTCCAGACCTGAACTGGAGCCCATGCAGGATCCTAGTGCTTGCAGGGGAAGAATTGGCCACTTGAGCCAGTGAGCCATCACAAGATTCCCCTCTCCCCCGCCCTTTTTCTAAAGAATTTGAGAAAGAGACAGAGTGTGTGTTTTCCATTGTCTATATCACTTCTCAGGTGGCTGCTGTGTTTGGAGCTGGGCCAGGTGCAAGCAGGAGTCAGTCTCCCAAGAGAGTGACTGGGGCTCAGACACCATAGTCATCGCCTGCAGCCTCCCTAGGCGCACCAGCAGAGCTGGATCGGAAGCAGAGCGGCTGGAACTGAAACCGGAGCTGGCATGCCAAAGTGGGCTGCTGATGCTGTAAGCGGTCTAACTGCTGCCACAACACTGGTCCCACAGATGTATTTATATCTCATGTAAATGGGGTTTTAAATGTGTTTAGGGGTCAGAGACATCTTACACTTCTTTTATTTCTGCCACGATGACTCATACTGTACTTTTATGCCTCAGTAGCAGTGTGTTGTTAATGATCCTGCAGAAGTAAAAGCTCAAAGTTCAACACTCTCCCTTTCACAAACTACTACAGTTTTCCAGCTCATCTTAGAATGATAAAACTACACAGACTAACCCACAACCAAGTAGACACAGTTATGTGTCTGGAAAGAGGGTGGAGATCCTGTCTAATTCCCCGAGTTAACACTAACGCAAATGGAAGACATGTAAGGCATTTGTTAAACACACTGTGGGTAGGCAGGCTTGAGAATTCCTGACCTACAGTCAGGACGGAATAAACTATGAGTAAAGCACATTCTATTCTAAAAGCAAGTCAATATTTACTCATCAGAACACACAATACTCATGCTCCTTTGTAGCTAAGGGGAACCGGGAAGAGTACCTCCACACCTTGGGTATAGTGATTCTCTTATTTTTAGGATTAAGAAGTTTATTGTTTATATAAGATGTACCTACTAATATGACAGTATCTATCAATGTAACAAAGCAATAATGGGTGGTATCTATTAATATCACAAAGCTCGTGCTAAAATGGAATAAAAATTTGAAATCTATACAGGTATTTCACAAAAGACATTTTCCTTCTTAAAATTTTTTAGAAATATTTATTCCTGGGGCCAGCATGGTGAGCATGGTGGCACAGCAAGTAAAGCCACTGTGTGCAGTACCTGCCTCCACATGGCTGTACCACTTCTGATCCAGCCCCCTGTGGCTATTTCTACGTTGTAGCTTAGGTCTGGTCCAGCCCTGACCAATGTAGCCATATGGGGAGTGAATCAGTGGCTGGAAGATATTTCTCTCTCTATGTAACTCTGCCTTTTAAATAGGTAAAATGCTTTTTTAAATATATTCCCTTCTATCAATTACAGTGGAAAACATTTTCATTTTCAAATTAGTTCATTTAGAAGTAACAAAAATACATTGCATATTAATACAAATAAGCATTTTAGAATTTATTTTTTTAAATGTTTCTCTCATGTTTATAAGTAATATACATAAGTAAATCATCTGTATTGTCTATTTTTTTTAAAGATTTATTTTATTTTTATTGGAAAGGCAGATATACAGAGAGGAGAGACAGAGAGGAAGATCTTCCATCCAATGATTCACTCCCCAAGTGAGCGCAATGGCCGATGCTATGCCGATCCGAAGCCAGGAGCCTCTTCCGGGTCTCCCACACGGATGCAGGGTCCCAAAGCTTTGGGCTGTCCTCGACTGCCTCCCAGGGCCACAGGCGGGGAGCTGTGATGGAAGCTGGGCTGCCGGGATAGAACAGACGCCCATATGGGATCCCGGGCGTGCAAGGCGAGGACTTAACCACTTGCGCCACTGCGCCGGGCCCACATTTTAGCATTTAAAAAAACTAAAACGAGAACAAGAAGGGCAGCAGGTACTACAGCACATTTCTTGCAAATTCTCTAAATGTTTGTTGACTGTAGCATTGTGCACTGGTCATGAAGAAAATATTGCCTCAGTGAACTGCGCATGCTTTCCAAAGTCTGCCAAGTTTTTTTTTTTTAAAATGGAAATTCAAAAGCATCCATTAATACAACACCTAGTATCATCAGAAAGACTTTAAAGTACTGGAAAGCTATCAAAATCAAAATGGAAGACAAATGTTTCAAAATTGTCTTGAGCTATAACTTTATCTTGATAAAGAAATTTTCTTTCCAATAAAATAAATAAGTCCTTATTTTTTTTTTCTTTAAAATGACAGGGCTTTAAAAAACTGTTCAATGTCCATGTATGAAAAACAAACCTATAATTAGCACTGTTTTTTCAAACAAAAACAGCACTGCAGCAGCGCCGTATGAGTATGTCTACTTCTTGAGGACGGGACGTGGGCTCTAGAATCAAGGTGTGATGAGGTGCCTTTGCACTGCTTGCTCAGCGCACCCCTGGGGAGCTGGCACGCTGGAGAAGTGTGCAGTGTGCAAGTGACGGTCACAACCTGCAGGAGCAGGGCAGCTGGGGGCTGAGGCCTGACTAGCCAAGGTGTCACCTCTGTTAGTGGACCATCAGTCAAAGTTTATCACAACAAAAAGCACAAAGAACATGCTAATATTACCATTATGAAAATAGGTGTTAACCCAGAGCCCTTAAAAGATCCACAGAGACCCTCAGCACTCCGAGGATGCTTAATCCAATCATAGAGAGGTGTTCAAAGCGAGGGCTCTAAGTGTGGCATATCTGGCCTTAAAAAATAAATAAATGATGAAAGATAAAGCAATGATTCCCTTAAGTAAATATGTTTAAAAATTATACACAAATGTCAAAACTGAACCTTGAAAGAAGATATACAAAATGAGAAATATACACAATAATACAATTTTATACAATAAGACAGAATGTAGGTGAGTAAACAAATGTCCCAGGAGTCCTAGCCTCGGAAAGCCATCACCATCCGTGCAGGGATCACGTGCTGCCTTTTCGGAGCAGTGCCTGGGTCACAGCAGGTGTTCAGGGAGCGGACGCTGGCTCTGTTTTTAAACGGGTCTATTTCATAGAGACTATGGAATCATGTATTTTACAAGCCTTCATTTACCACATTGGGTTGTGCACCTGTATTTTAATAAAACTGTCCAGCAGAATCTGGAACCCAAAAATACAAAAATAACCACAGGCATATAAATCATTGCCAATGATGCCATATCCCTCGTTACTGATGGAATAAAGAACATTAGAATGCTGTTCTGAAAATAGTTCAAACATGAAATCGTTATGTAAAGTGTCTTCAAATGTTTGTGGAAAATGCACTTAAATAAGTTATGCATAAATTTAAAGACTTTTTGTAACTAAATAAACTTATTTTTTAAAAATTAATTTCCCATGACCTTTTTGAACTGCTGTAAGCATGTAACCAAAACTGACCCATATGTATCAATGTACTTCTGTCTTTTTAGTCATCAAGACAAACTGTCTGAGCATTCAAAATTTTGTCACTTTCCTCAGAGAAAGGTTTGAGTTTCTTTTGTCAGTTCCTCAAATCCAATGGCTTTTCAATTACATCAGAAGCCAATAAGCTCTGGAGTTCTAAGGAATTCTGCAGCAGTGTATACGCAAAGCTGTTAAATCAGCTGTCTGAAGACAGCACACTGGCGTAAATGAGATCAGTTACTTAAGCAATCAAGAATGCTATGCAGAAAAAAAAAATGCACAAGAAAAAAACCTGAAAAATAAGGAGAAATTTAACAAGCAGATGGAGTAGAATGAAAAAAACAATTCCACTAGCAGATATGGCTGGTACCAAGTACTTCACCAGAAGACATCATAGGCTGGTGACAGAAAAACCGACTCAGGTTTAAGAAAAAGAAACCTCTAAATTTACCAGTTTATTCCTAGCTAGGGTCTTTAACATCTAATTTTTCCTTTTCCACTCATATATTAGGTAGGCATGATTAGTGTCCTTAGTTTCTAACCAACTTCTGGACAGCAGGTATACCAGCTCCGAGTGAGCCAGGGGACAGGGGCAGGGCCGGAGAGGCGGGTCCCAAGCCAACACGATGGCTACTGCCCAGGCCCGCTCCATTCTCCCGCGTCAGCTTCTGCCATGTGGTGTCTTCTTGTTCCAGTAATCGCAACCCCATCCACTCTTTTCTAAGCTTATCAAGTTTATAAAGATGTAGCTGCAAGATCACCTGCTTCACTGATGATCACGATGTGGCTTCTGATGTAATCAAAGCAATTTGATTATTTAAATGTCATTTCATTGTTTCAAACACTTTGATATGACATATTCCCTTAATATCATATCCTCCTATTTCAAGATAATTAATTGATAGGATTAAAAGCTAAGGTGTAATGTTCTTCAGATCACACAATGTCAGCACTTTCAAGAGAACAATGGTTGATGCTGTTAAGACACGTGTCAGTGTGAGGTCACTCCAAACCAGCTTCATACTCTCCTGATCAACAGGAAAAAAAATCACTAAATTATTACCAGTTTGGTAGAGTTGAAAAAAGAGCACGAAATCAACACATTTGAATTGCCTATGATAAAGCCAGTTCAGATCAGAAGTCTCCACGGTAAAGATGGCAGCTCTGGTTAATAGGTAAAGATGAATTAATATATTAAATGTTACGGGAACTGGCCACTAAAAAGACAAACACAAACTATATTCCTAATTCTCACTTCAGAATAAATGACAGATGCAAAAACATGGGGGCTGAGCCTCTAGAAGACCAAAACCACTTATGATTTCACAGAGGAAACACACAGGTGCCATATCCAAAACACAAAAGGAAAACATGTGGTATATTTAGACACATAAAAATAACCAAACAAAAATCTTGCTAGTTTATGAAAGGCTCATAGAAATCACCAAGAAGCAGAACCCCCACATAGGAAAGTGAACAAGAGGAAATGTGAGGAAGAGCGTACATAAGGCTGATTCAGTTCCACTAAGCTGCTTTTCATTAGCGAAAAGCAAATCCCATTTTTCTCGTGTCTGCTGACGCCCGGCCTGGGCCACAGACGGGTGCTTGGCCATGGGGGCCTGAGCACAGTGCAGTGTCTCAGAGCCTAACACCTGCACCACAATGTCGCTTATCCACCCCCGAGCATTAAATCAATCATAGCATAATCATAAGGTAGAATATCATGTACCATTTAAAGAGGAGATTGATAAATTTCAATGTAAACCTTGTGCAAGGTAACTTACCAAGGAATTTTTTAAAAGCAAAATTTAGAAGCATTTGAAGTTGTTCTTATTTTTTTAAGTGGGGAAAAGGATAAATAAGTCAATTTCCGACATTTTCTGAAAATAATTATGTGAACACATGAAGAGTAACTGCTGACAGGGAGGGGGGAAGGGAGAACTTGATCTTCTTGTTCTAATTGTTGCATTTTTTAATCTGTACCTGAATTAATCTGGTTGTACTTTTTAAAGTTATTAGATTTCTTTCTATGTGATAGAATTGTGGATTAACTTTTCAGTTTCTTTGTACCCCTTTTTTAAAAGGATTTACTTTTATCTGAAAGGCAGATTTTACAGAGGAGACACAGAGGTCTTCCACCCTCCTGCTCACACCTCAAATGGCTACAGTCAGATCTGGCCGGTCTGCAGCCACGGAGCAGGAGCTTCTGTCCAGGTCTCCCATGTGGGTGCGGGACCCAAGGACTTGAGCAGTCCTCTGTTGCTTTCCCAGGCCTTAAGCAGGGAGCTGGATGGGAAGCGGAGCAGCCGGGACACGAACCTGTGCCCATTTGGGATGTTGGTGCCATAGACTGAGGATTAGCGTGCTATGCCACAGAAGCCCTCTATTTCAAAGGAAACTTACCTAGGTGGGGCGGTCAGGCACAGCACACCGTGTTTCCCTGCATCCTGTCCAATAGTCTAATTCAGACAGACACAATTTGTAATTTAAATCAGTTCCAATTCATTAAACTTTTAACTAGTTATACTAATGAAAGAATACTGTTTAAAATCTAAAAGCAAGATACTGTATGCCTATATGCTTATGAGCTGCTATCAAACAAAAGATCCTCCTTTATTTTATCATTAGAGTCTCAGGGGCACCTGAATCTTAGAGAAGCTGATACTTGCCTTCTGTCTGGGTCACCTGTTATGCTAAGAAAGAACAAAACAAAGTGATACACTTTTATAAGGACAAAAAAAGCTAAAAAAAAAAAAAAAAGATAATAAAAAAGAAACTGTCTAAAATCTAAGAACTTAAGATACACTGACTCAGGACCCCTTGAAGTTAGCTATTTTATTAGGCAAGTGAAAAGCAATCCCCGGAAATTATGCAATTTCTTTAACAGTAGTATCTTTTTCAAGTTTGAGAGATCCTATCTTTAATATGG
Organism: Ochotona curzoniae; assembly: GCF_017591425.1. Taxonomy (NCBI): domain Eukaryota; kingdom Metazoa; phylum Chordata; class Mammalia; order Lagomorpha; family Ochotonidae; genus Ochotona; species Ochotona curzoniae. Next base: position 18,535,862 of record NW_024467095.1, on the reverse strand, counting down.
TACACTTGTTACTTTCCAAACCTGTTAGTGTCAAAGGCAGATGTCATTAGAAAGGGTTAGTGAGGCAAAGCAAACCACAGAGAAAGGGAAGTCAGGGACCTGATGATAGTGTTTCACAGCAAGTGAAACAGAAGCACCTGCCGGTGAGCAAGGCTGTGGATGCGCCAGGCCTGCTGCGGACCACAGGGGCACCGCCAGCGCCGCTCACAGGGCTCACTTGCCTCAGCCAGTCACCACGCTCCCTTGTTAGGCTTGTGGCAACACCATGCTAAAGTGACTATTTTTCTGATGCGTGTACTTGGTACTATGGTATCCTGGAGTTATTTGGCATTACTGAAAACTGTGGGTCAAGAGTCCGAGACGGGTGAACATATCAGAGCTGTGAAGCGTCTTCAGAATTCCAGGGCTCAGGTTCAAATCCTAGCTTTGCTAACAAGAGCCTTATGAACTTAAACAAGTTGTTTAATCTAGGCCTCATTTTGTTAATTTCTAAAAATCTGTAAAATGAGGTTAATAACACTGAAAACTATACTCATGAGTAGATGTGATAATATCTGTGTACTGAACCACAAAGCTCAATATGTAAAATTTTAAGATCATACTTAAGAAACTGTTTAAATGCCTTCTTTAAAAAAAAAGCTCAGGGTCCGGCGTGGTGGCACAGTGGTTAAGGTCCTTGCCTTGCACACCTGGGATCCCATATGGGCGCCGGTTCTAATCCCAGCAGCCCCGCTTCCCTTCCAGCTCCCTGCCTGTGGCCTGGGAAAGAATCGAGGACGACACAAAGCTTTGGGACCCTGCACCCGTGTGGGAGACCCAGAAGAGGCTCTTGGCTCTGGATCGGCATAACATCGGCCGTTGCGCTCACTTGGGGAGTGAATCATCGGACGGAAGATCTTCCTCTCTCCTCTCTGTATATCTGCCTTTCCAATAAAAATAAAAAATAAATCTTTAAAATGAAAAAGCTCAGAAAATTACTAAGACACAATTTAAGTTTTCTGGACTATGCAGAATCACAAACATAAATTCTAAGGTATGATGACAAGCACAGCAAGTGTCCACACCCACCAAGCACTCTCCCTGTGGACACACCTTGAGCCAGGGCAGTGTCTGGCCGGGGCTGAGGCTGACGGGGAGCTCATCTCTATGCTACCTATTTTCAAATTGTTACATTAAAATTTTAAAACAATTATAACTAGTTTCTTATCTTTGTTCACAGTCTGAAATAATTTTTGTTTCCATCTCTAGCAAGCCTCTCCCTCTCTCTCCCAATGTACTGATTCTAAGCTTCAGTAAGCTAAGAAACCAAGTAACTATTTCATACAAATGGAACTGGGAAAAACGTGTGTGTGTGTGTATATATATATATATATATAATGTGATATATACATATGTTATATTATAGATGCACCTGTATAATTTATGCAAACATAAGCCATTGACAATTATAATGAATGAAGTTTATAAAAATAAGAAAAATAATTTCTTACTAGCAACATAATATTTTAACGAAATTCCTTGGCACTATACAGGAGATGAAATGCAAACAAGGATCCAGTATTTGTCCTGCAGAAGTCCACGGTCTAATGAAGATACATATGAAAAATCACAGCAGAGAAGCGAGGCAGCAAAGAGCAGAGGTTTATTTGAAATCAAGTATTTTTCTGCAAGTGATGGGGAGTTTACCAGCGTGGGGGCTCAGAACTGAGATGAGCTGACATGGTCAAGATCAGCGGGCACCTGAGAAGAGCCACAGGCAGACAAGCCTGGCACTGGAGCAGAAGGCTCGGAGCGGGAGATGAGACAGGCCAACACGGACAGACTGCAACGGCCTGGGCCACCGAACTGAGCAAGAGCTGGCTCTGCACCACGCACTGTGGAATTACCAAGTCTATCCTCCCAGGGTAAGGTGCCTGGCATCTCAGTGGCACCCAATCAAAAGGGATGAATTAGAAAGATAGAGCTTAAGTTCACTCAAGAAGCAAGAACGCACTTGTTGAAAGACTTTAAAAAAAATTGACATTTAAGATGAGGTAATCTAAATTTCTTCTATATGCTGCCTTTTCCTTATCAGAAATATATAATTTCCAGTGTCTGGGAATTCTGAACTAATTCCTTAGAGTTCAAAAACTCACTCGATAGAATCAGGAGCAAGTAGAAATGTATAATTACTGATTATACACACCAGGATCCCAATATGGGCGCAAGTTCATGTCCTGGCTGCTCCACTTCTCATCCAGCTCCCTGCCTGTGGCCTGCGAAAGCAGTGGAGGACGGCCCAAAGCCTTGGGACCCTGCACCCGCATGGATAACATGAAAGAAGCTCCTGGCTTCGGACTGGCTCAACTCCTGCTGTTTTAGCAGCTTGGGGGTGAACCAGCAGATGGAAGATCTTTCTCTGTCTCTCCTCCTCTCTGTAAATCTGCCTTTCCAATAAAAATAAATAAATCTTTAGAAAAAGACAAAACAAAAAACTCAAAGATATTAAAATGCTTCCCCTACAACTACATTCTAGTTACTAAGGACAATATTCCTAAAAGGCTTCTCCGAATGAAAACGAGACACATTCAAATGTCTTCTCTGTACCTTCTGTGTATAAACTCAGATAAATGCACATTACATAAACTCATAAAACAATGTTCATAAATTGCTGACAAAGAGTTAATGAATTAGAACAGGAGAAGCTGCTGAGGCATTTGAGAGTGTGAACCGGCTCCCTTATTAGGGAGCTTATCAGTAAAACATAGAGGGCCAGCTTTTTAGTTGTTTTAATTCACAAAATAAAAAGACTTTAATAGACTCATGGTTCTCAGTGAAAACCAAGAGAGGCACAAGGTCAGAGGTGTGAAGACAGCCACACCTTTTCGGATAAGCCAGCATTCAATAGTTCCTTTTGTTCGCCCTCCTTCTTTGGCACATCTTTGTTGATTACAGTGGGCAGTATGGAAGTAATTAGCAAAGATTCAAACTCAACATAGTAACCTAATTTTGAAATCACCTGAAATTCACTTAATCCAACCTCACTGGCATGTATTTTTACGACAACATTTCCGAGTGACTGAAAACTCCCTGTCCACAAACAACTGGGCTGGCAGTGGAACATCTCTGCTTTGGAGTCAGGGTCACCAGTGTGGAAGAGTCTGCACAGGCCTGCTGAGGGGGCTCCCCAGGCCATGCCTGGCAGGGTGATGGCTGTGTCACGGAGGGGTGCTAGGTTTGTAGCTCTAAGTTCTTAACAACTTGTATTTCAAGTAACCAGGGTTTCCCAGAGCCCACTGGCTTTCCAGGATATTACAAAGTACCCCACTGGCACCGAGGGGCCAGGCTACAGTCCCAAGGACCTTGTTTGTAGAACTTCTTTTCTTCAACCTTACTTTGCAATGGCCAATAATTCAGCTTTCCATGAGCAGCTACTAGCTGAGAAGGCAGAGAACAGAAGGCCACTTAGCCGAAAAACCCACTACATGTAACAAGTTGGCTGGCAAACTGCGAGCAAGAACTCGAAAGTTGTAATGCCACTGGACAGAGAATAAACAGCGGTGTGCCTTGAGCAATCCTGCAGATTTAGGAAACTTCTGTTCTCCTTACTGGAATAACACCGATCCGCCAAGCAGCGAATCAGTGGTGACACCTCCGGGGGGCTTCACACGGTGGGCAAGATGCCCTGCACCGTAGGTTGCAAAATTACTTTTAGATTTTTTTGGGGGGGGAGGTTGCATTATCATCATATGAAAGTCACAGGCAAGTTCCCTCCCCCACAAGTCGAGGCTGGAATTTTACACTTAGCACGCCATCAGCATGTGGAGCCAGTTCTACCGTTTGGACTTTTGGGTTTTTGAGTTGGGCTTCCTGAATCATGACTTTGCCCTCAAATACCCTGAAATGAAAGTGCATCACACAGCACGTGCAAGTAAGCACCTCAGGAGGCTTCAGGGAGGAGGAGGAGGGAGTTAACAGCAAACACTCCAGACGCCAGGTGACAAGTCCACTGCTGGGAGCAAAGGCGGATTTGCTGTGGTCAGGGGGAGCGGAAAGAGCCACACCCAGGGTTAAGGACTCCACCAAGTGACTGCTACTACAAGTTTCTGAATTTACACCAGTGCTTTTTTCGGTACTTGTTTTTGTCACCATGGACGGTTGTCTTAACTCACACCACGCCCGCAGTTAAAGAAAACGTTCCTCGGAGCCCAGTTTACTTAGAAACCTTCGCTCGGGGATGGCCAAGGCCAAGATGGAGAACTGATTCCCACTCAATGAAGGACTGCAGCGAGCGGCGTGCAAGCTGGCCTTGTGCCCCTACTTTTGGGGTGCCTCATCACCCCGTCCTGCCCAGCGCCCCTGGCTGCTCTTCTCAGCGCCCACCCTGTCCTGCCCAGCGCCCCTGGCTCCCCTCGGGGCCCACCCCATCCTGCCCAGCGCCCCTGGTTCCCCTCGGGGCCCACCCCATCCTGCCCAGCGCCCCTGGCTCCCCTCGGAACCCCCCGCTCACCTTGGCCACATAGTCTTTCACCTCGTCCAGGTCTCCGTTCTTCAGGGCCCACATGAACTCCTTGTCGCACATCGCTGCGGCGGGGCGGGCACCAGACGAGGGGGCGGTGGGCAGCAGCCAGCGAAGAGCGCCCGGCGAGAGGCAGACAGGGCCGCGCCAAGCCGGCGAGGAGGGAGAGGAGGGCGAGGAGGGCGAGGCGCTGGGCCGCGACGACGCTCGAAGCAAGAGAAGGAACTTTGGCGGCCACCAGGCCCAGCGGAGCAGGTTCCGCCTGGCCGAGAGAAGCTGGAGCGCTTACACTTCCGGTTCACTCCCAGCTAGGACCCTCCCCTAACTTCCTCTTCCTCTTCCCCTGAGCCGAGCTCCTTTCGCTGAGCCCCGCCCATAGGCCCTCGGCGCCAGCCGCACGTAGACGCAGGCGCAGTGGCAAGGCGGGGAGAGCCTGGCTGAAAGGGAGGAAACGAGAAGTGGGCGGGACTGAGAGGGAGGAGCCGGGGAGTGGGCGGGACGGGAGAGAGGCGCCAGGGCAGTGGGCGGGGCTTGGGTAGAAGCGCCAGGGCAGTGGGCGGGGTTCGGAGGCGCTCAGGTAGCAACGCACGCGGTGAGTTGGAGTGGGTCTGATGGGAATAGGACATTTATCGCCCACCACAAACGGGAAAAGCTGTTGTGAATTTTGAAGGGCGTCTTGCTCACCTTCAAGACATGTGCACCAGGCGATTTTGATTTGAGATTTTTTCCTCCCTGCTCTTCTCCCCTTCTTTCCCTCCCCTCCTCCCCTCCTCCTTTCCAACGTTTCCTCATTCCCTCACTCTCTCCCTCTCACCTTCTGAAGCTGTACGGGAGGCACTTTTTGATTTAGGGTTCTTCCCTCTGTCCCTCGTCTTCTCCCTCTATCACTGCCTTTTTTCTTTCTTTCCTTCCCTCCGTGCCCTCCCTTCCTCCTCACATCCCTCCTACCTTCCCTCTCTCCTTCCTTCCGTTCCTGCCGCATGCCAGATTCACTAGACGATGACAGTATAGTAAAGAAAAAGTAATGCTATACAGCAGTTTCTGCCTCAGAGAAACCTTGAATACTTAAGACAAAAACATGACTTTAACATGTTAATATGCATAGATGCACTTACATGTGTTGAGAGCGAAAAAAAATGAACTCCTCTTCCTGCCCCTCCCTCCCCCAAAAAGCTGTCCAGCATTCGGTATTCAGTTTAATGTCACGAGCGGAGCAGACTTTACTGCCCGATGGGATTTATGTTTTTACAGATCTTGTGTTGGTTTTTAATGGTTTGAAATTTCAGGACTGGTCTCCCAGGGTTTGGCTGTTAATACCTTTTGGAAGAACAGCGCATGTGAACACAGAGAGATGTGGTAAAAGCTCTTAGGGGAACTATCCTATCTGCGTATAATATACATCCTCTCATTTATACCACACTAAACAAATAGGCTGTTACTCTGCTGTTCTTACCACAAGGTGTGGGCGTTGAGAACACAGGCTCTGGAGCTGAACTGCCTGGCTGTGAATACAGGAGCCACCCTGCGGAAGTTTGTGTTATCCGGGAATGTTTCCCTAACCCCTTCCCCTCCACACACGCTTTGGTATTCTACATGTGTAAAATAAGGAGGTAATGTGTTTACTAATTATTAGGTGTATGCTAGCACTTAGAAATAATAGGCCAGAGCTTCCCACGAAAAGAAACACTTCCAAATGTTGAATAGCTTCTTAGATTTTTATCCTGCTAATTTTACTTTCTGACAATTAGAAGTACAAATCCACACACCCAACAATCTACGAGTTGGATATCTGTTGGGGCTTTAGCATGCTACTATTTAGAAAAAAAAAGGGAGTTGACACGTGTGATGTGGTGGGAACAAGAGTTGAGTTTGCTGAACGTTCAGGTTTTAATGCATAAGTCTGAGTGTGAGTGCTTAAAGAATTTTCAGAGCTGGAGATCATGGCATGGCTTCAGTGTCCATGCTATCTGGATGGCCACTCAGAAAGTATCTTTCTGACCCTCCCCTAACTAAAAGAGTGTTGTAGGGAAGTATAATATGCAAATAATAATCTTCTTGTGAAACAAGATCCAAAAGTGAAAACATGAGAATATTGAATAAATCAATCACACAACTAGCATTTTGACCAGTCTTTTAAAAAATTTCTATTTTTAATTTTGAGTTTTGTGGTACAATTGAGTAGAACTACACAGAGAGAGACAGCAAGTGAACAAGCTGGAAAGATCTTCCATCTTTTGGTCCACTCCCCAAATGGCCGGAGCTAAACTTATCCCAAGTCAGGGGCCAAGAGTTTCTTCCTTGTTTCTCACATGGTTGCAGGGACCCGTGAACTTGAGCCGTCCTTCACTACTTTCCCAGGCCGTAAGCAGGGAGCTGGATTAGAAATGAAGCAGCCAGGATAGAAACTGGCACCCATGTGGGATGTTGGCACTGGAGGCTGAGGCTTAGCTGAGGTGCAAACCTTTTGAGCAGTCATTTGCTCTTGTTCTATAGCTATCATTTAAGCTAGGACAGTAATAGAGGCTGTAAAACCTTGAGATAATTTCTCTGTAAGAATCTGCTAGATTCTTAATCATGATCATCAAGAAGTAATTAATGGTTACTATAGTAAACATTTGCCTTTCAACAAGATTTTGCTGTCTAGCATTTGCATATACCTTTTATGTTTTTTTGGAAAATTCCCCCTGTAATGTAATACATTTTGGAAGGAGGCCGATTCATTTGCAGTTGTCAATGGAGGAAACGCCGAACACTCACTGTTTTTGTATCTTGCTGTTTTCGCTGCTGTCAGTATGGTGGAAGCAGCTGAGGTTCCCCAGAGCCCATGATGTGGAGACTGTGAGATTCATGCTCCGTAGGGGCATCTGGGTGATGGACGGGCTCTACAAGGCCATCTGCAGCCCCTGGGACAGGTATGCTGAGGCCAAAGGTGACAGTGGCAGCAGTGGGCACTGAGAGGAAGGGGGTTACACCGTGTAACAGAAGATGCAATTCTCTGCTTCATAGCCTCCTGTCAGTTCTCCAATTCTCCCAGTGATTCTGGGAGCCACCCACTATGGTTTGAACAAATTCCATGTTCTGGTTAAGTCAGTTGGAGTTGGTTTTTCTTGCTTGCATCTTGTAGCGATACAGTCATCAGCATGAAAGGATAACATTAATAGCAACAGAAGCAGAAAATTTATTTTCATCAAACTCAATTGTAGTGGTACCGATAACAGCAGTAACATTGAACACTCGAGTGATTTCTCTGTGCCTGGCACTACTGTGTGTTCATCATGTTTATGAACTCATTCAATGCTGAAAATAATCCCTTGGGCAAAGTGAGGGACAGATAGGGACCCAGCTGGCAAACATAAGATCCAGGCTTTGAATCTGAACATTTTGACTCCAGGGCAATCATGAAGAGTTCTCTTCCTGCTACATGGAATTGGAGATATCGCAGAGACCAAGCAGTGAAGCTAAGGGAGCTGTCAGGTTTGCTGCTAGAGCGCAGGGAGGTCAGAGCTGGAGAGACACACCTGAGTCCTTGGCGTGCAGCACCACAAAGCTAGCAGGCAGAGGTTCACTCCATGGAAAGCAGAGAAAGAAGGCTGAGCCTTCCGGTCAGCCAACCCTGAGAGAGTAGAAAGCAAACAAGTGAACCCTGTCTCCATCACAGCTCCAATTCTTCCTTGCCCTCTTTGTTTTACAAAGAACTAGGTTAGTAAACACAAGATGGATTTCCGAGAGGGAAATGGATGAGATTTCTGTGGGCTACACTGGTCTGGCATTGAAGACACAAAATGGGAGGCTGGAGATGGCACTAGGAGAGGAACTAGTGTATTAAAAACCTCCATTATGAGTGATCTGAGGGCATAGACAGTTTGCTGCTTCAACCTCCTCTTACACCTCTGACTGCTGGCTCACTGGGCAACAGCCACAGTGTTCTTTCACACCCTCAAGCATATTAACCTTGCCTACCACAAGACCCTTGCTCGTGCACCTCTCTCGGCTGCCTGTTTTTCTTAGCCACCCTGCCTTCTTGCTTGGCTGTCTTAGCAACTTCTACTGTTTCTTGTATAGTTATCACTGTTTACACTAGCTTAGCTTCTAGTCACCTTTGCAAATAGAGCATCATCCTCAGAAATGGACAGTGTGTGTGTCTGTTTTGTTCTTTTATCCCCATGTTTGAAGATGCGTCCTTGATGGATGAGTAGCCTTAGCGTCTAGCAATAACTATTATTGTCTGAATGAATGTATTCATTGAGTGTTAGACATCAGAAATTGTTTAAGAGGTTTATCCTAATAACCCATTCAGCTCCATGGTGTGGCTATTTTTGTTCCCATTTCACACATGAGTTGACAGAGGCTGAGAAACTTTCAGGAACCTGATCAAGTTCACACAGCTGGTAAAAGAGATAGAGGCAGACCCGGGTATTCTAAGGATTCCATGGTGAAAGGGACCAGGATCCGATGGGGGGGGCGGGGTGAGGGGAGAAGAAGAGCTGCAGTGATGCATGGGGCAGTAAGGCTCCGCCACCACCCCAATGGCAAAGTCCCAGAGGGCTGCTGATTTACACACACCTGGGCAAAGGCAGGGTGTCTAAGGGGGCAGTGCTGTGTGCTATAGACACACGAAGCCCCGAATGCGTTCTTCAACCTAGCTGACCACAGCAGAAGTGGTGGTCAGGCCTTTTTCTTGGTCATAAAGCAAAAAGGAATCAGATCAGCAACTCAATACTCATCCATTCACTCCGTAACTGAGCTGATTACTTCCTATCCCCCAGGAAAAATAGAGCAGGCATTAAGGTATCTGGTGACAGGCCCACGATTTTTAGAAGGAGTAGTCAGCTCTCATACATTTGTATCGTATTCATTATTATACGTTTGTGAGATGATTTGGTGAATATTTGTCTCTCTGAAGATCCCACCGCAGCTGTTTCTTTGCTCCTTGCTTTACTCTATATTGTGTTATAATACTTAGCGTAACAGTACTGGTGAAGATCAGTAAATAATGAATGAGTAATGAACACATTGTCGTAATAATGATGATGAGGAGTAGAGGGTACATGCTTGCATCAGATACTTTTAAAAATACTTCTACACGTATTAACTCATCTACTTCATACAACAACTCTATGCGATAGCACAGTTATTTTTTTCCCAGTGTATAAACGTGGAAACCAGGGCACAGAACCAGTAGCCCAAGACAACACAACTTGTAAGTGGCAGAGCTGGGAATGCAATGCTGTTCTGAAAGAATCCTGCTTTTACTACATTACTGTACCACCTCTGAATGCATGAAGACATGCACAAGAGACAGCTTGGGCCAGGCATTGGGCATAGTGGTTCAGATGCCAGGGAGATGCCAGCTTCAGCACCTGCCATTAGCTTCCCGCTTATGAAAACTCTGGGAGATCGTGGTGATGGCTCAAGTGATTGCATTTCTGCTAACCAAGTGGGATGCTTGGATTGGGCTACCAGCCTCAGATCATTACTCTTTCCCCCCCCCTCCCCCCCTCTCTCACTCTCTCTCTCGTGAATCAGAGGATTGGAACACACTCACTCTCCCTTTCTTGCAAGTTCCCCCTCCCACCTTTAAAAATAATCATTCCCAGGACCACCTGTTATCTCTGCTTTTGGACAGGGAGGATTCTAAGACTTTAATTTTAAAGCCAGATTTTTCTTTCTCAGGTTGAAGATTTCTCATATCCTGTCTGTTTGATCTCCCTTAAGTTTCACAGAGGGAGCAGTTTGGCCTGTAGATAATTTGATGCACAAGGCAAGCAGATGAGATATAGCTGGACTAGGAGAGGTGCTTGCAGGTGGAAAACAGTAAATTATGGCAGACTTTGGAGTAAAGACATTCTAAGATGATGGCTCAGTGTGAAGCTAGAGAAGATGGAGGTAGGGTAAATATGGGTCAGACATATCGGGTCTGGCAAGGACTTAGCAGCTTTAAATCGAGTAACACTTTCTACACATGATTTTTTTTTTCCCCAGACGTGAAGATAAAAAAAATACAGAGTGAAGGAGATTCAATATTAAGTTAGCATCAAAATGAACACATACATATTTCATTTCTTGATTATGAAAAAGCCTGAAAAGCTTAGATTAAAATCTACATTTAGAAATGTTGCAGCAGAGTGTATCTAACTGTAGAAGTGCTATAAAATGTGATTGATAATCTTAAACAATAGATTGTTGTCTTCATCATGGTTTATAGAATAATGATAGAGTTTAAGGTCCAGTGCTTTAAAAATTCATCTTCTCTTGTTCCTGACTCTGCCCTGTTTCCTGACGTATTACTGATATTGAACTATTTTTTTTTACCTAAGGCCATTTGGAATCGTATAATTTAGTCTCCCACATTACTCAGAGACTGAATTGAAAACAAATATTTCTTAAAAAGCAATTACATATTTCCGTGCTTAGTGTTCACTCCACGTACATTATAAAACTTGAGTGCTTTATGTTAGACAGTTTAATAAGAAATCATCTTAGCTAACCTTACTGTTCTCTGAACTTATTAGGAAAAGTAGAATAAAATAGCAGCAGCAATCTAGTCTAAGCGTCTTGATTATTTGGCAAACTGTGATAATTAACATTTGAAAATTTCCAAGATGCTGAGATCTTATTACAACTTATGGTTGTATCTTACGATTATATCATAAAAGTCACATAACTAGACATGAAGCATAATACTAATGATAGTATTTGCATGCAATTTTCCAAGATATTTTTCAGATCTATTATATACTCTGAACAACTTTAGGAAATTGATAACAATGTCATGTTTATTCTAGAGTTGAGGGAAGGGTTCTGGGGAGTAATTCACCCACAGTAGTAGCTTGTGATGTTGGAATAGGAATCTGTTTTTCTGGCTTTCAACTCTATACAATTTCATTACACGAGGCTAACAGATTTGCATAGCAACGTTGAGTTTGAGGGGCCTTTAGGATTTTCCAAAAATAAATACTTAGGAAATAGACAGAGACATTTGATTTAGAGTGTGAGAAAGTTGTCAGACAAGGAAAAGAATTCTTCACAGTTCAGGTACAGTTTGTCCTTTCAAGATGGAAGACAGGGCATAATCCTCTCTTGCTTCGTGACAGCCGTGCTCTGTAACATGTGATGCTGAGCATCCGTTTGGAAGCAGGCCAGGGATCCAACTGATTCTGGCATCTCCTAGCTTGGTGACCTTGGTTGAGTGGATTCACTTCTCGCAGACAAAGTACCTATATGAAAGCATTTGACATACAGACAAGATGAAATGGCTTTCGGGCCTGGCACGGTGGCACAGTGGTTAAGGTCCTCGCCTTGCACGCCCAGGATCCCATATGGGCGCCGGTTCTAATCCCGGCAGCCCCGCTTCCCTTCCAGCTCCCTGCCTGTGGCCTGGGAAAGCAGTCGAGGACAGCCCAAAGCTTTGGGACCCTGCACCCGTGTGGGAGACCCAGAAGAGGCTCCTGGCTCTGGATCAGCATAGCATCGGCCATTGTGCTCACTTGGGGAGTTAAACATCTCCTCTCTGTATATCTGCCTTTCCAATAAAAATAAAATAAATCTTTAAAAAAAAAAAGATGAACTGGCTTTCTATAAGGTATCTGGCAACTTGCATCATCATTACTATCATAATGCTCTGTATCTTCAAAGCAAATAAATTGATTTGCATGTAATATTTTAATGGCTTGTACACTAAAAAGGATGTCAATGACCCAAACACGCCTAGCTTCAAGCTGGTGTGTTGGTGGGTGACTAGTTTTCTGGGAGTACTGATTCAAACACATTATTTGATGGTTCCCCAAAATCAACCTGTTTCTGACCCAGTGAATATCATAACTTTGAGTCCCTTAAACTTCCCTCTGATAGAGTGATACCAGGTGAGTAGGAGGATATTTTCTTGCCGAAAGATGTAAAAGACAATCCACACAAGTTGTTAAAGACTGTTGTTACACTCTGAGCACCTGTGAACCCTAACTTTCTGTTCTGCATTCTGGGAACATTTTGAGTGGCTGTTGAACTGCCTAAATGCCATGAAGAATTTCGTCAAGGTTGAAGACAACAATTTTTTATTTTATTATTATTTTTTAAAGGTTTATTTTTATTATTTTTTTATTGGAAAGGCGGATATACAGAGAGAAGAGACAGAGAGGAAGATCTTCCGTCCGATGCTATGCCAATCCGAAGCCAGGAGCCTCTTCCAGGTCTCCCACGCGGGTGCAGGTTCCCAAAGCTTTGGGCCGTCCTCGACTGCTTTCCCAGGCCACAGGCAGGGAGCTGGAAGGGAAGCAGGGCTGCCGGGATTAGAACCGGCGCTCATATGGGATCCCGGGTGTGCAAGGCGAGGACCTTTAACCACTTGCGCCACTGCGCCGGGCCCGACAACAATTTTTTAAACTGAAATTATTAGCTAAAAGTTTTAGGAACTGAGCATCATTTAGTAAATAATGCATAGCAATTTTTTACTTGCTAATTTGCATAATACACGCATGCATTGTTTATTAATATAAGCAACATTGTTTTCTCCTCGGTGGGTCTCATGTTATGCTTATTATTTGAAACCCAAGGCACCTTACAGTTTTATCTCTAGATATTGGAACATATGGCATCTGGCCAGCAACCCAAACCACTCCATCGCCAAATTAACGTTCTAGAAATACTAGCGTTTGCTTAGACAATGATTATTTCTAGTGGACGTGGCCAAGAAATCAGGCGTAAGATTCCAAGTTTTATGAGAGGAAGGGCCTCCCAACTGAGCTTGATAGCTACTAAGAACATAGTGATATTTTGATTAAGGAGTAAAGGAATGAATGAGAAACAAGCGGATGATTTCCCGACTTATTCCTTGCATGCTTCTAATGCTGTGGTTGTGAGAGCCCCCTGCTGGTAGGTTGCCATTACACGCACCATTTCTAGCTAGGTCCGGTATTGGAAAATATTTCCGTTATTTACTTTTGCTTTTAGACCAGGTTACTCTTTAGTGGTCAGCGTACTAGATTAAAAAACTGTAAAGAATCATTAAGATAGCATTGGACTGATTGTAACCAGTTAAAGGTATTATAGATTGAACAATTGACTTTCAACTGCAATTCAGATACCCAAATTTCTGAATGAATTTACAGGATCATAATTTGTCCTGTGTTCGGACATCAATATTATAGATTATTACAGATATACTAAGATGACACTTCCTATTTTTTTTAAGTTGCTACTACATAGTCGTATCTTGAGCTTCACATTATGCATATGGAATTTTAGTCATACAAACAGCAGTTCCACTGTCAGAGGAAATTTATACTAGTTTGGTATACTTCTTGAAATATGCACGCATTTATTCATGCAATAGGAAAATAATCTTTGTGCAGTTGAAAAATATCAGGTAAACAATGAACAATTCATGAAAATTACTTGGTACCCTTTTATGCCCAGAACAAAATATTAACTTTTCTTTCAACTGGCTCTTCAATAATTAAAATCATTTGCAGTTGATTACAGGGACAGAAACACACATTTTCGTTGAAACTGATCCTTCAATTCTTTTCATTCCCAGCGTGCATATCTTTTATTCCTATGGTTCATTCATTTTATATTTTCATTCCCCCTTGGGGTCTGAATAGAGCATCTGTGCATCTTGTTTTGGGATATCCTGGAGACTGGAGGACTAAATGAGACACTGGTAATAATAGGCAAAAATGACCTTTCCAGGAAGCCAAAACACTGTTACCATCCTTGCGGAGCACGTTAGAGATGATGGAGAAAAGCCTGCTTCATTTGCTTAATTTAATTGTGCTTGGCCTAAAGGTTTCTCTGAACAAGTGGATTGTAATATAATTTGATGTATGAAGATTGTAATCTACTTGTGCAATGTGTAGCCAAGTCTCGTTGTGTCACAACAACTGAGTCTTAGTAAACCAATGGGAGTCAAATACTTACATCAGGTTCAGATACGGCAAGCATCCCACCGAGATATTTGTATACCTCACTTCCCTTCTTTGGCTTTTGTCTGTAAAGGCTATGGCGCTACTGGCAGTCCTGGAGTTGTACTGTCTCTCTTCTTGTTCTGGGGCTACCACTTCACAAGTTGCTCAATTACATTTGTTGATTTGAAGATATGCAAGTTGTTCCTTGCGACAGTCTTAGCAGCTTCTATCACCAGATGGAGGTGAGAGCTGAGTAAAATGGTGCATTGGAACCTGATGGCTTGGGGACTTGGGAATGACTGCTGGGCAAAAGCATTTAGAGAAAGTGAAATGCCAGGGGAACTTTCACCAGGGAATGGAGGGTTGAAAAGTATCTGAAAATAGGAGGCAACCAACCAGCAGAGCCACAGGTCCCTGCTGCAATTAGGAACACCTTCCATCAACAGACTCACAGGAAGAGGCCTTCAGCAGTCACCAAGTGGTTGCTCTAGGGGTTTTCAATTTTGGTTACATATTGGAATTAGTTGAGAACCGTTAGGGAAACCTGATGTTTCCTGCTCCAGAGATCCTGAGTTAATTGGTGTGGCGGTGTAGGTTGGGCATTGAGCTGCTCCAAGGCTTCTCTGGAGACGCAGATTCACTGTCCATGCTGAGAACTGCCTGTTAGCATTCTGCTCAACCTTGACATTTTGACTCTCAGATAAGTTACACCATTCTTTGTTTTTTACTGATCCTTCTCTCCCTTTATTTCGTTCTCACTTCCTTCATCACAGTGGTAGGTTGAATGTTGCACTCCCCTGCACTCTAAATTATGTTCAAACCCTCCTCTTTAGAACCACAGGCTGTGTTGCCTGACTTGGCAAAAGGCACTTTGCTGGTGTGCTTCAGTGAGGAAGATTAAGGTGCAAAGATTCTTCTGGAGTATGTGCAGTCACAAGAATCCTTAACAATAAAGGAGAGAGAAGAGTCAGAATCTGAAGGGAGGGTGTGATTGAGAGCTCAGAGTGATGTGAATACTGATTTTTGAAGATGGAGGGTGAGCACTAGCTAAGCCAATAAATGCGTAACTCACTACAGCGAATTGCTGCAGAAGAAACAGTAAACTAATATCAACTCCCTCCCCCTTTTTGTGCTTACCTCCTCCACTCCTTGAGTGACTCTGTAGAGGGTTTACTATACATATTTTGGTATATATACACATCTATATAGAATATATTTCCCAAAGGAGAGCTTTTCCTAGGCTTCCTACTTAGCTTTTTAAAATATTTAGCAGAAAGCAAAGCTTGTTTCTTGCTAACTCATGCATAAGATGTTTAAAATTCAAATGCATATAGAGTCTTGGCTGAGTTTTACAGATGTAGAACAAGCAGATTTGTTTGATTCCAAACAACTGAGTGTTTAGAGGACACATGAGATAATGCTGCAGAGCACATAGCGCGAAAATTAGAAAGAACCGTGATGCTTTATTTGTAGGAAGACAATGATAGTTATGTCTCTTCGTTTATTTAATATTATATTACTATATATGCTGTATGATTATATGACATTATTATTCATTGCTACATAGGATATATATTTTTTAAGACTTCCATATGCTTCAGTATTCTATACAGTTGCTAGAATTTTACTAGATTTTTTGGCTTATAACTTACTGGAATGAGAGAGAGAGAGAGAGAAAGAGAGAGAGAATCCTGTTTACTGCATGATTCACTGAACCGCCTGGGGTAGGCTTGGGCCCAGGCTGGAGCCTGCAACTGGGAACTCCATCCAGGTCTCCGCATGGGTCGTGGGAACCCAGTCACTTGCTCAGCCACAGCTGTCTTCCAGGTTCTGCATTAGCAGGAAGCTGGAGCCAGGGGTCAGAGTTGGGTATTGAACTATTGGGTATTGGCTATTGAACCATATTCCTAGTGTGGGATACGGGCATGTTAACTGCTAGGCTAAGTGCCCATTCCTAAAGTCTTATTAAAAAAATTAGTTCATTCTCTAGGTTTCTCTTTATACAATATCATGATTTGCAAATATTTGTCTCTTCCGCTTTGAAATTCATATTCCTTACTTCTTACTTTTGAAACTCATACTTCATACTTCCTTATTTGAAATTCATGCATCTTATTACTGCATTTGTGTAACATGTTTTAACATTTGATGAAGCTGTTCTCTTTCAGTTACTGTATTTGCGAAATCCACCCTTCCTTTGGATTTCAAAAATACTAGAGGTAATTATTATTATTTCTAACTTTAACTTTCGGTTATTTAGCAGATCTAGTGTGATTTGTAGATGCAGTTCTTAGAACACAATGCTGTTCCCCTCCTTCTCTCTCTCCCCCCTCCTTTCCATTCTTAAAAGCTGGTTTCAATCCTCATCAGCATGAAAAGCATGTTTTTTTTCCCCCTTCATTTTACAATATAAAATCTTTTAAAGACTTTTGAGTATTGCAAATGAAAGCTCAACCCTTTTGTGTTTCTGCCTGTTTCGGTGCTTTTTCTGGTGTGAGAATGGAGAGTTGGGGAAGGACACGTAGGAAAAGGACCAGCGAACATGAATCTCAGGGTCAGAGGTTTAAAGGCTTGGGGGCTCAGAGACTAATGAGTTCCCGGACACGTCTCCTTCATCAGCGGAGAGAGCGGCGAATCTTGTGGAATGTTAAGAAGTTCATTGTACTAAGAACCAGGAAATGTTGCATTTATTTTACATAACTAAAAAAAACTCCTGTGGTGTGTGGATGTTGTACAATTCCAGCTTCACCACTCAAAATGAAAAGTGTTCCAGCCAACAGTCAGAAGTGAAACGGCAGTGATAACTCCCAACATTAGTATTTAATTTCATTCTGCAAGGATTGGTCAATAATATCACACAGAAAGAGCAAAACTGCTGCTGCTTCATGACATTAAAACCTTTTTATTATCCTATTTTCACCTCACAACACTCACACATTAATCTAAACGGATTTGTCATCTTTAAACTTTTTTCCTTAGAATAGGGCATGTCTTTCTATTTATTTTAGTCTTCTTTCATGGATCTCAACACATACGTATTTTGGGGAAGCATTTATTGAGTTTTGGTTATTCCTTAATATTGCAAAACTTGTTTCTACTATAAACATATAATATTTACATGCTATTTAAAATGTGATCTCTAGAGCAGATATTACCTACTCAGTGACAACGCATAGAAAGATTGAACTAGAAATAAGAAGATCTTCCGCTAAGAGCTCTTTCCCTTCCCTTTATTATTATTATTTTTTAATTTTATTAATTGTACTGCATTATGTGACACAGTGTTATGGGCACTGGGATTCCCCCCACCCCTCCCCGAACCCTTGTCCCATGGTGGATTTCTCCACCTTGTTGCATTACCACAGTTCAAATTCAGTTGTGATTCTTTCATTGAAAATATTTACCAAGCATAAAGTCCAGTGTCTTATTATCTTAGTGGGTTCAGCGATTTCTTGGTTAGACCATCTCTGGTCTGAAGGTAAGTCCAGCTAAGCTTCATCCCAAACGATTAAAGGCCCTGACATGCCCTCAACAGCCATTTACAACCTCATGGCATCAATTGACATGACATTGATTAATAGTATGTTGATGGGAAGATGCGGTTTCTTAACTACATCCTGTGACTTCTTCATAGACATTTCAATTTTCCTTCCCTTTATTTTTACATTGAAGTGCATTGTGGGTAACTGCCATTGCACTTTGTCTGCAGGAGGGCTATTGATTCTGATATTATTAATGTAATTAATCACATTATTGAATATTCTTATTACTTCTAATACAAGTAGTTTGGAGCCGATTTTGATTTCTGTGTTTCAAATATAAAGCTGTGTACAGTTTTATCTCTGCCTTTATGATTTTTTTTCTATTTTTTTCACATCTGTAGCACAATAAAAACCAGGAGAGGGTTGTATCTGAGACCGTGAGTCCTGCAATAAGACTTTTTGCCTCTGCGAACTCTGCAGAGTACCCAGCTAGGCTGTGTTTTGGTTTCCCTGCCTGTGGAATAAACAATAGGACTTAGAGTGCTATTGAGGACATGCCATGAGATGATCTGTATAGCATATTTACAATAGTATCTGACACTAGGATCCAGCGCACCTAACTGTCAACACCACTATCAAGAACTTGACCACACATGCAGGAAATTCTTACTAGTGAAGCTAGCAAACATTATGGTCTTATAACATGCATTGCATGTATCCTAACCTGAGTCATATTGTATTATGCTCTTGAACGTTATTCTAGCTTTGCAAAGGTGGTAGGCTGAGTCATATGAAATTGCCAATATTTAATTATAGCTACTTATAAAATGGAAATTTCATGTGTTCCAACCTTAACTTTTTCATAACTTTGAATATCCTCTTTTAGTTTTTAAAATCTACACTCTACTTGGGAAGATATGTGTTTTTATTTCCCCCAGTACCTAATTATATGCATTTGTGCTATGAGATCCACTGGTAGGTTATGTCAGATGTCATGAGGAATAGAAACACTGTGCAGTTGCCAGCTGAATCTGTCTCTGGCCTACGCCACCATGTTAGCCCTGTCTGGATGAATTTGTATCATATATATATATTTGCCTTATCTTTGTTTTAGCTCTTGCCCGAGTGTAACATGCTACATCTTCATTTTCTTTATGCAGCTCATTG
Source organism: Ochotona curzoniae (assembly GCF_017591425.1). NCBI lineage: Eukaryota > Metazoa > Chordata > Mammalia > Lagomorpha > Ochotonidae > Ochotona > Ochotona curzoniae. The sequence continues at coordinate 18,516,813 of NW_024467095.1, read as the reverse complement.
GGTACAGGGATGGAAAGTACTCAGAGCTCTAGGGTGTTTCCTGACATTCTATGCTCTTTCAAAATATATGCATTTAATTTTTGTTGGAAAAGAAGATTTACACAGAGAAATCTTCCATCCACTGGTTTGCTCCCCAAATGACAGCAATGACCAGAGCTGAGTCAATGCAAAGCCAGAAGCTTCTTGGTTCCCCACGGAGGTGCAGAGTCCCAAGGACTTGGGCTATCCTCTGCTGCTTTCCCAGGCTGTAAGCAGGGAGCTGGATCAGAAGTAGAGCAGTTGAAACATGAACCGGCAGCCATATGGGATGCTGTTGCAGGCAGGTAGATTAGTCTGTTGAGCTACTGTGCTGGCCCCTGCCTATGCTTTTAAAGAGGTGCAAAGATAGTCTTGTCCTTTGAGTTTCTGGACATTGAGTGAGCAAAGAGGGTAACTTGTGTGGGGGATAATAGCATGGCCAAGAGAGTGCCTTTACTTATTTTAGTAATGAGCAAAATTTCATCAGGAGTCTTCATCTTCTAGACTGTGGCATTGAATTACATTTTAATTCAGCATTTCTTTTAAATTTCATCTCTCTCTCTCTCTCTTTAAAGATTTATTTATTTTCATCGGAAAGGCAGATATAGAGAGGAGGAGAGACAGAGAGGAAGATCTTCCGTCCAATGGTTCATTCCCCAAGCAGGTGCAATGGCTGGAGTTAAGCCGATCCAAAACCAGAATCCCAGAGCCTCCTCGGGTCTCCCACGTGGGTGCAGGGTCCCAAGGCTTTGGGTCATCCTCGACTGCTTTCTCATGCCACAAGCAGGGAGCTGGATGGGAAGCGGGACTGCCAGGATTAGAACCAGCACCCATAAGGGATCCTGGCATGTACAAGGCAAGGACTTTAGCCCAAAATTCATCTCTTTTAAAAAAAGATTTATGTATTTTTATTGGAAAGGCAGATTTATAGAGAGAAGCAGATACAAAGAAAAAGATCTTCTCTCTGCTGGTTCACTCCCCAAAGGGTTGCAACAGCTGCAGCTGAGCCAGTCCAAAGCCAGGAATCAGGGGTCTCCTTCATGTTTTCCACAAGGGTGCAGGGTCCCAAGGACTTGGACCTTGGATAGGAAGTAGAGCGGCCAGGGCATGAACTTGAATCCATATGGAATGTTGGCATTTATACATGGAAGTTTAGCCTGCCAGGCCATGGCACCGACCCCTTATTTCATTTATGTAGTAACGTCTTGTTTTCTCTTTCTCTTTAATAAAAACCAAATTTTCAGAACAGCTAAACTGTTGCAGCTCTTCAAATAATTCCCCTGTAATTCCTTAAGGGAAATATTTTTAATAAATAGCCAAAAGTATAGTTCTGTTTTTTGCAGTTCTTAACTCAAGCATCTGAAAAATTCCTAGGAAATTTCTACTGCTCTATTTAGTCTAATCCCTTTCAAACCACGAGCTCAATTATATAAAGCTTTTCCTGGAAGAATGTAAAACAGATACTGGATTGAAAATACAAGTAATTATGAACACGTTTGGTAAAAACTGCGTATTTTAATGCAACACTATATAGTATTTGAAAATAGCATTAGACATATGCATTTGTTATTATTGTATACAAAATGTCTTCAGGAAGTTTGTGGAAAGCATATATTAACTTTTAACTTCATTTTTCGTGCCCTCTTTGAAGTACCTTTCTATTGCTATTACAGTTGGCTGCTTCTTTATACATAAACCAATTACTGCATTTGTTTCAACTTGTAAACAACAGCGGGATTAAAGCATTGTCCTTCTCTCCTGGAGGTTTGATTTAATAAATTAATTCTCTGGAAGAATGAATGCGCAGGTAGGAGACGGTGAACAGAGCTTGCTAAGAAAGGATTAATAATAAGTTTGATATCTTTAGAACATCGCTGTATGCCAGCTCATTAAGCTATACAATTACAATTATATTGAGAACCTCAATAACAAATGAATTTATGACTTATACTTATTGGAAAGTTTAGAAGCTTAGATGATTTATGGAAAAGCAAATGAGCGAAGAATTCAATTAACTCAACTAGAGATGCAGTCATTATGGCTTGATTTCCGAATGATCACATGGTTGTCAAGAGCCCCCTAGTGGCCAAGGTAGAAGTAGAAATGGGACAAAGGATTAAAGCGTTGATAAAAAAAGGAGAATTCCAATAAGACAAAGCAAGCTGTAGGCATTCAGAGACATTGTCTTGAAGTTTCCAATGTCTCAGTGTAGTCCTTTCTGGTTTCTGATATAAATCTCAGTGTTCAAGGCTTCTCAGGTAAGTGCAAAACTTCCATTGAATAGAACTGGCATTTGATTCTGTAAGGAAACTCAGAATGCTTTCAGTCATCCAATAATAATGTAGAGTTGCAGTATGTCAATTCACGTCACTTCCCATATTCCAGGTGAAGCTGTAGTGCTGGAAAACTCAGAACTCACTCAAGTCGTTTGGCTCTAAGGAAAGGCTTGTCTCAAAGGATCCTCCTGTTGATATCCAGCAACGTCAGGGTAGTGCAAGGGATGGCATAGCTCACGACTATAGAAGGAAAACAAACCCAAGGACATCTTCTAGACCTAGAGAGTGTATAACATCTTCCTAACACAAAGCTTTCTGCTACCCCAATGTTCAACTCTACATAGGCAGCAGGCATGCGCTGCTTCAACAGAAACTTAGTGTTATCTAGGTGTGATGTTTTGGGCAGTTCTTAACATGGATAAACAAACTGTGCTTGCTGAAGCCTTATGGTTACAAACCCAGGACTGAAAATGCCCCAAACACTGGCTCTTAACTATGTCCACTTGTATACATCGACAGAATCCAGATCTAACGTTGGTTTATTGAATGGGTACAAATCAAATGCATGACTTGTGTCACTCTGTGGCTATCACCTGCCATTCAAGATGGGTCACTTCATGATCACTGTCTATCCTTGCAATGGAACTTTAAAGCTGTTTCACTATGCTGGCCAGCATGAATAGGGCCAAAGCTTTACTAGGGGAACTTAGAAAGGTAGAGTTGACAAGAAGAAAGGCATGTAGCTCTCCTTGGAAGGATCAGTGTTGGGGATGGCAAGCTCTGCTAGGTGAGATGTGTATGCATTTTTAAAAAAGATTTATTTATTTTTATTTTTAAATTTTTTTTTATTGGAAAGGTGGATATACAGAGAGAAGAGACAGAGAGGAAGATCTTCTGTCCGATGATTCACTCCCTAAGTGAGGGCAATGGCCGATGCTATGCCGATCTGAAGCCATGAGCATCTTCCAGGTCTCCCATGCAGGTGCAGGGTCCCAAAGCCTTGGGCCATCCTTGATTGCTTTCCCGGGCTACAGGCAGGGAGCTGGATGGGAAGCGGGGCCGCCGGGACCAGAACCGGCGCCCATATGGGATCCCGGGCGTGCAAGGCGAGGACCTTAACCACTGCGCCACCGCGCCGGGCCCAAGATGTGGATGCATTTTTAATGAAGGTTTATTTTTTTTATCCCTTATTTATTCAACTTTTTGTAATATACATGTAATAAAGTGGTCACTGCTTTCCCAGGCCACAGGCAGGGAACTGGAAGGGAAGTAGAGCAGCTGGGACATGAAGCGGTGCCCATATGGGATCTTGGCACTTGAAAGGCGAGGATTTAGCCATTGAGCCATCACACTAGGCCAGTAAAATCTAATTGCAAACCCAGATACAAATGCAGGTCCTAAAGTTGAGCAGTATTCAATTGTAAGGTGAGAAGATGACTTTCAAAACCATTCTGAATATGCTCATTTTTAAAAAAAAATTTGAGGTTATCATAAAAATAAAAAGGCAAAGCAATACCTGCTTGAGAATCTTCAATTTTTTATAGATTTGAGAAACAGTAAAAAACTATAGAAGCTTTAGTTAGGCGATGTACTTATTTGTTTGAGAAAGAAAGAGAGCGGCATAGTGAGCGACACTCAGAGAAGAGACAGAATCCTCCACCTGCTGGCTCACTTCCCAGTATCTATAACAGCCAGGGCTGGGCCAGTCCAAAGCCTGCAGGCAGGGACCTCATCCAAGCCTTCCCTTGGTGGGTGGCAGGAACTCAGGGACTTGGGCCGTCATTCCTTGCTTCTCAGGAGCATCAGCAAAGAGTTGGATACAAAATGGAGCAGTTGGGTCTGGACCTGGCACCGTTGCAGGGGAAGACAGTATCACAAGTGGTAGTTTAACCGAGTATTCCACAACGCCAGTCCCCAGCAAGACAACTGAGCATGTGACCTTGGCTACATCGTGTCATTCAATCTTTTTGAGCCTCAAATTCTACATTTGTAAAGTGGGAATGACAGTCATTCATTCAGTGGGTAGTGACTAAGCCTTCTTAAGTGCTGAGAACATGGGTGTGAACATGCTAAGCAGCTGTCTTTACAGAGCGTGTATTGTCAGGGGGTGGGAAATAGAAAGAAGGAAAACACACATTGAAGCAACATAATTGTATACAATGATAAGTGGTATGGAAAAGGCAGTGGAATGGGTTGAGTGTGAAGGTAGATTTGGTCCAGGATAATGTAAAAAACCCGTGGCATTTAAGCTGAGACTCAAATGATGACAGGAAGCCAGATACCCAAAGAGTAAGGGACGTGGGCGTGAGCATGGAGAATTGCGGGGCAGTTAGGAGGCCACTGTGACTGAAGCACATAGAAGCAGGAGGTAATGAAGCCTGCTGAGCAGGGTTATTTAAGGACTGTGTGAGCTCATAGGCTGAGAGAGTAGACATCCAAAGAATGGCCAGTATCACTTCCGTTTTTTAAAAATATCCAATTACATAGCCCCATTTCATAGGATAAAGAGTTAATCTTCCAAGTCAGAAAGTTTGGTTGATTTCATTTAGTTTCTTCCATTTGGAAATAGATAAGCTTGCAAGATGACGGTTTCAATTATCTGCTTTGCTCACATTTAGTTCTTTGCAGAAAGGTTTCTCAATGATGTTTCTTAATAATGCTTCTTAATAATTTAATTTTATGTGTTACTCATCTAATCATGCCGTTTTTATTAATTTATTAAAGCTAGTGATCAGGCTGCCTCACTTCTCTCTTAGGCAACGTGCAGCTGAAAGAAATGACGGCGTCAGAGATCGCAGAATGTGTGGCTGAGCTGCTGTACGATCTCAATCTCCAGATGACTCCAGAGATAGTCTGCTCTTTTTCTTACACCAATGTCTTCCCTGGCATCACTCTCCCTTCCTAATTTGATTCTAAGTTCTGTTGACATTTTGATTGGCAAAGTGGTACTCGGGTTTGCTCAGGGTTGTAGGGAAGCCAGTGACAGTGTCTGAAGTGTAGAGCCTTTTAGATGTTATGGCATAGACAAGGAGGGAATGATGTACTGAATGGGTGTGTCCCAGCATCCCATTATGTTGAAGCCTTAAACTTGACACAATGGTGCTTGACTTAGGATTTTTGGAAAATGGTTTTAGATGAACAAAAAACCACGGGGTTGGGGTCCTCATAAAGAGATTTGACTGTGAAAAGAAGTGAGCTTGTTCTCCATTCTGTGTGCGCATGTCTGGTTTGGATATAACAAGAAGGCAGCTTTTTGGAAGCCAGGAAGAAAGCCCTCAGCAAAACTTAACCGCTGACCCTTTGATCTCAGACTTTTAGCCTCCAGAACAATGAGAAAATACATGTCTGCTGTTCAAGGAACCCAGTCCATTGCATCACGTTAGGGAATCCTGACAGAAGGCAGGCGGTTCAGTCAAAACGCTTGTGAAAAAAAATGGATATATCTATTTTGTTGAAAAAATAAACTGACATTCATAATCTTTCTATAATTCACATTTCCATGAACTTTTGGAAGATTCCTACGCTGCATCGTTGCATATTTTCTATTGTGACAGATAAGACAGCACAGCATTATTGGAATTTTGGCTAAATTTGCTAAACTCTTTCCCCCTCCCCCTTGATGGAGAAATGTGATTTTCAGTTACACTTGCTCTAAAATTCTGCTTTAAAGTTGGCACTGCTGATTTTTAGGTTGTGAGGCAAAATTAAAGCACCATAAGATAAGTGCCACTGAAGAAGATGCTCCTGGGGTAACTTGTGAGGTCTCCTAATACTTGGCTAATCCTGGTGAAGTCCATCAGCATTGAAGAAGAGCTGTTGAAATAGATGGGCTTGTTACATGCTAAGATGGAAGACTATTTTGTGCTTGTAACTGAGAGTTGGCTCTTCCATAGTACTTTTGTTAGTGATATATGAGTCAAAAGAATACAATTCTCTCCTCAGGCTGTATCGAATACATAGTGCTGACATGAGGGGGAGAAGGCTTTGTCATGATGCAGACACGGAGAATTGATGTAAATGGTAGTAGTTGTCTTCTACTTTTACAAAATCCTCCAGCCAACTCGGGCTTAATAAAATGTATGACTAAATGCCTCCTGAACAGGACAAATCAGCTTACATATTTGCTTTTTAAAGGTTAAACTCAATCACTCCCTATAGAATAGAAGATGGCCAATTGCTTAATTTAATATCTGACAAAATAATAATAAGTATATTTCCAGTGTGTATAGGAGTTGGGAATTGCAGACTTTGTTTTTATAACAAATTAAATTTTTTGAATTTGTTGGCAGAGTTTTTGTGACAATTCTTCAATGTTTAGGGTAAATGTTTAGGGAGAAATAAAGAAGGAAAGAGATCTTGCATTCATGGATTCATAGGCCAAATGGCCTCCAATCACTGGGGCTGGATTAGGCCAAGAGCAGGACCCAGGACCTCTGTGCTAGACTCTCACATAGGAACAAGAGCCCAAGTATTTTAATCATCTTCCATTTCTTTTCCAGATGCATTAGCAGGTAGTTGGATTGAAAGTGGAGCAGTGGGGGGCCCGGCGCGGTGGCGCAAGTGGTTAAAGGTCCTCGCCTTGCACGCCCGGGATCCCATATGGGCGCCGGTTCTAATCCCGGCAGCCCCGCTTCCCTTCCAGCTCCCTGCCTGTGGCCTGGGAAAGCAGTCGAGGACGGCCCAACGCTTTGGGAACCTGCACCCGTGTGGGATACCCAGAAGAGGCTCCTGGCTTCGGATCGGCATAGTATCGGCCCGTTGCGCTCACTTGGGGAGTGAATCATCGGACGGAAGATCTTCCTCTCTGTCTCTCCTCTCTGTATATCCGCCTTTCCAATGAAAAAATAATAAAAATAAATCTTTAAAAAAAAAAAAAGAAAGTGGAGCAGTGGGGACTTCAACCTTCATTCATATGTGGTGCTTATGTTACAGGTAGCAGCTTCACCTGCCAAGCTTGACCCTTGTCAATCTTTGAAGATTAACTCAGACCTGTCATAGAAGCTGAATAAGATAATGTTTGTGAAATGCATGGTGGCCTAAGACACAACTAAATAGGTAACATATATAAAGCTAATTCACTTCCAAATTGGAAAATTCTACACAAAGGAAATTACAAAAGACAGCTGGTTATCAATGCTGAACTGACGAGGCAGTGGAAAGAAGAGCCCAGGACCACTCCAGTCGAGGAACCAGCTTAGGGTCTTGCTGTCTGGAGCCAGGGTGGAGAGGTTCCCCTGGCAGGGACTTTTATCTTCTTGTGAACCAGTTTGGACGTGGCCTGGAATAGGGAAGCAGTGGAGCCTTCTGTTCGCTTGGTTTGTCTCTTGGGGTCCAAAAAACATAGCAGTGCCAGGGAGAAAAACTGGAACTGCTTCTACTATTCAGATCTTGGCAGAAGAAAATGCTCTTTGCTAAAAGAGTTGGCTGGTATAGAAAGGGCAGGAGAGCCTAATACCACCCCAAGTATATAGATTATAAATAAAAGTTGATTTGACCTGGCAAACAGACTTAATGAAGACTGCCTCTAAGCCCTTCTTTGCAAAAATTTTGGCTCTACAACTTCCCCCCCCCCCCCCGTTTGAAAAGCAGAAAAGTGTCCCATTTTCTTCCCAATTATGTGTTCTATCAGGAAATAAGCTCAATGGGTTGTGTTCCTTACTAAACTTGCTTTCCACTGTGTCTCTGGACCCTGGTATAGTGCCTGGCATGTGGTATAATACATTCACTTACACTAGAAACGAATGTAAATGAGAGATACCAGGAAATAAGAGAGGAGTATCAGTGGAGAAGTGACATTTATTGACCACCTCTTGGTATTTCTGAACTTGCAATAACTTGATTGGCTTTCAGAAAAGGGCTGTGAGACAGGATTGTCACACATGTGTGGAGTACATGGAGGCTTGGAGAAGTCATAACATCTGTTTCTGGTAGTTGGTATAGGATTTGGTCCAGATTTGAGCAATGCCGTAATTCACAGTCCTCCAACAGCGGAATTTCCCCTTGAGTAGCGGGGGTAATGATAAAAGAAAAGACAGATCTAGACACCAGCCTGCAAATTTCCCAGTGGGAACTCAAAAGCCAACCAACGCTCTGGGGAAGGAGGAAGACAGAATTTCTTGTTTGTTCTTAAATGAAACCAGTGTTTGTTTGGAATGATCTCTGTGTTCTCAATAACGCAGATAATCCTACGCAGCAGGACCTGGGTTGTGGTAGGGCCTTAGTAAATGTTTGTAAATGACCAAGACAAATGAAAGAAAGAAAAGGGTAAATCAACTACAGGGCAGCTGATTTCAACACACATCCACATGGGAATGAAGGTCCACAGGGAGGAAACATAAAGATGGTGAATGTGAGCAGTCTCTGGGGGGTGAGAGTAGTAGAAGGAAATGAGAAAAACCCATACGTGAAGTTTTTGTGTTTTTCCATTTGGTTTCTAAACAATTATAATGGGTTTCTTTGGCTCATTAAGTAATCTATTAGAGAAACCCAGCCCCAGCCTTTGGAAAGTCAATGACACTTTCCAGGTGGGGTCCTAGCAATAGGACATTGCATGCTATGAGTCTCCTGGTGTCCCCCGATGACTTAGTGCTCTTGTATTGCAAATGTTCCTCTTGCTGTAGTTAGAACATAAAGTATGAACTTTATTTATCTATTGTTACTCAACAGGCAAGAAATTTGCTATCCTGTGCCCGTGTGAAGGGCAATCACAGGCTACAGTGGGGAGCAGCTGGTGGTGCCTGGGACTGGGATGCCCCGTTCTCGACCCTTGGTTGTGGTTCAGAGCTCACATCAGGTGAGAAAATTCCACCTTTAACGTCTTCAGGTATCTGCTAGACCTGAGAGCGAAAATGACCCAGGACAAATTCATATGAGAAAAATATCAGAATTTATGTCGTGTTAACGCTGTATGCAATTGTCCCCAGGTGGTTGAAGTCATTTACCCACAAGTTGGACAAAGAGTAAAAATTCCAAATATGTGGCAAAATTGAGAAATGTGGGACAGAAGAGAAATGACTAGATGAGAGCGTTTGTTTGAAGAGGTTGGTTTGCACCCATGTCCCTTGGCTTTTTAACTCTCCATGCTGGATGCTGAGCACGTGGCTTGCTTTCTGGTGTAGGGGAGGCGTCTTTCACATGAGTATTTCATCTCCTGATTTTATGAAACAACAAAAGTGTGATTTTTTTTTGGAACCTCCCATCACTTGTAAGTGGTAAGCGTGCTAAAAATGGCATGTTTGGGGAGGCATGGTCTTAACTCTAGCATGAGAATAAGGCTTGCTCACCTGGCATGTTAGGGTGATAAATCAGGTATGATGGGTTCATTGAAGATGCCATAGTTCCTTAGAAAAACCAGCCTGAATACTTGGGGTTGTCTGCTCACACTCTTAACTCATCTACCAGAGGCAGAAATTTAACCTTGAAAGGAACATGGACTGGGACATTCTTCACATGTATTTGTTCTATCTCTTTTCTTAGCAAAGTGATGGTAGCGCAGGCTTCCATCAGTAGTTCTCTGCTCTGGTCATTTGGATTAGGGGGGACAATGTTATTTTGGACCTGAAGGAATGAACTAAGCTCTTCATAAAACCCTGACAGCAGGATGTTTTCCCACTGATTATTACTGTTGATTGAAATGTGTCCACAGATTTAAAGATGAACAAACCATGTACATGTGAGGATGATTTCTCCAAGTTGGATTAGAAGCGATATTGACATAATCAGTATAGCCAATAATATATCCATAGTACATGCTATGCATGTTTGCCAGCATTTCTTGTTTTAAGATTTATTTTATTTTTATTACAAAGTCAGATATACAGAGGGGAGGAGAGACAGAGAGGAAGATCTTCCATCTGATGGTTCACTCCCCAAGTGACAGCAACAGCTGGTGCTGTACCGATCTAAAACCAGGAGCTAGGAACTTCTTCAGGGTCTCCCACGCAGGTGCAGGGTCCCAAGGCTTTGGGCCATTCTCGACTGCTTTCCCAGGCCATAAGTAGGGAGCTGGATGGGAAGTGGGGCTGTCGGGATTAGAACTGGCACCCATTAGGGATGGTAGCGCGCGTTTAAGGCAAGGACTTTAGCCCATTGGCCACTGCGCCAGGCCCTGCCCGCATTTCTTAAAAAACAACTATAGCTCAGTTAATTAAGAGCAAAGTGCCTTCTGTATGTAGCATTACCACAATTTATATTATTAATGACTCACTGATGGCTGCACAATTATTTAAGAAGCATTTGGATATAGTGACTTGCACTTTGGTGTCAGGTCGAACTCAAATCCTGACTCTATTACTTACTAGCTATGTTGTTCTGGGGAAACCAGCTCTCTTATAACTTCAGTTTCCTTATTACACAGTGGACATAGAACCGTGGTCTGTTAAATTGCTATGAGGAATGAATGAATGTGAATACATGGAATACATAGTTGAAAAGGATTATCCCTATGATGTATTCATCTTAAGAACCATGTTTCTTGATTTTAATATGCACATTTTTGCATGCTTTTTGATTTTTGGAATCAGAACATACCTTACAGTTTTTCAAAACACTCTTGTGGCGTTCACCGGAGATCCTGACAGACTGGCTTTGCTTGCCCAAGGGGAAATGCCAACTTTGGCACAGAAAGCAGGTGTTATCTTTAGTTAGTGCAATTGGTGGCACTACACATGTGTATTACATTTAGAAGAGTAATTGCAAAATATCAGCAGAAATACTTAAATGCATTTATACCAAAGTGTGAAGCAGAAACAAAGAGCTGTTGTGTACGCAGGAGACTGCCTATCACACACCAGGCAATGCAATTAAAGACATCAGAGAACGCCCGGGTTTTCAGGATGCATCAGAGAGTTTTGAAAGCTGGGAGAAAGAGGTGAGTCCAACCAATTTGTGAAGGTGTGTCACTCAAGCTCAGAACATCAGATAAAAGCTTCTACCTAACTTTCAAGAAAACTAGTTCAAGTCCCAGTGATGTGTGATTCACTTCAAAAATCCTGTAAGTACAGTAAAAAAAAAAAAAGAAAAAAAGAAATGCAGACAAAATTCCAGATTCTTTGTTTTGTTTTTTGATCATATTCCCAGTCCAAGTGTATGTCTTATCATGTTCATGAAAATCAGAATATTTTTATGATCAAAGTTCTTAGGAAGATGAGATGGAATACAAACAGAAAAGGACCAATAGGATCATTTGTTCTTCCTGTTTTCCTGTGTCTAGTCTATCAGAAAATATGATTTAGTGCATTTCTTAAATGCGCCTGGGAGAAAGGCTCAACTCCTAACCGTGGCCTCTAGAACTTGCATGATATTTCGCTTCCTTTCCAACCTGATGTCTTGCCTTTCTCCCCTTCTGTGGATACAATTCATCCATTTTTTCCGTTTGAAAGAATGCCATGTTCTTTCCTGCTTCATGTGCTTTGAATGCGCTGTTCTCTCTACCACAGAATCGGTTCTTTCCCAATACTTTTGGGACATTTCTTTATTTAGGTGACATTTTTTTTTAGGAAGATCTCTCTTGACTAATATAGATTTCTTTTTGTAATCTAATGCTAAACCTTTCACTCATCTCCACAATAGCATTAAATAAGCAATTCATATTTAAATTTATTTATTTGATTTTCCCTCACCCTTAGCTTATTTTTTTTTTTTTCCTATATGAAAAACCTTCTGTTCAGGACAATGCCTTGTTTTTTTTTTTTTTTGCCTTTAGCACTGATTTCAGTGCCTGACTCAACTTCCTTTGTGGATGAATAAGATCTTTGACAAAATTAGTTTACTTAAAAGCAGTAGGTGAGCAATCTTTTCCATTCTATGTGAGGTTAGTCTCTATTTGGATAGTGTGAAAAGCAGTAATAAAATTTTAGCAAAGGAAACAGTTGTAAATGTGGTTTCTTAGGAGTTTCTGAAACCTGAAATGGTTGAAATCAAGCTTAAGAAGTTGGCCCCATGAGTTGTTATTTTAGAATTGCCACAGGATTTCCCTTATATTATCTTTTTGCTTGCTGGCGGTATGCTTCGTTAAATTTGTTTTCCTTGGAATTTCTTGTAGAACTCACAGAATTCTGCTTCTTGGCTTTTCCAATTGCTGAACTTACATTTATTTTACTTCCAATTAATGTGGACAGGAAGTAGAAGGCTATTAATTGCTAGGACAATTTTTTTCTAATATATTTCAAGTTGAGGTGTTGAAACAAGCATGTGTTGGATCGTAACCATTAGGACTTGTCTGTTTAATAGGGTGTACTGCTCCTTTGTGCTTCTGGGTATAAGTTTTCCCCAGTCTTCCTCAGTTCCCTCTTCTTTTCGCATTAATTGTTGGTTTTATGAAATGTGGTATTCACCCTAGATTCAGGGCTCTTCCAGGATGCTTTAATTCAAGAAAATTCCCCGAACTGTGCAATCATTGAAGAATATCTTCACATGAATACAAGGACATGTGGTTGATGTGTTTCTGGGTCAGAGGAGTGGCTAAAACCCACTCAGTGAGTCCTGCGACAAGAATCACTGTGTTGCAATGGTCTCATGAAGGTCCTGATGAACCTCCTTATTCCGCGTTGATGAATTAGACAAACCAAGCATTTTCTGCATTTCTTTTAACATTGCTATTATTTTCCATAATAGTTTCATAGGTATGGGGATTTTTCTCTCCTCCCCTTCCTTGCTGCCCATCTTCCCCTCTCACCATCCCCCCTCCCACATGATTACAGTAGTATAGTCCTTTAGCAGCAGTTATACCATTCTACCATCTACATGTACCATGGCATTGTAAGTATAGACAATGGTAGAAAATCTGGTATCAAATTCTCAAAGTCTATCTAACAGCTTCACTGGGAGCCCTTTTATTTGGGAGTAGACATGTATACTGCAACATATCGGCACTTTGCATTATAAAACCAAGCATTTTTGTTGCAGATAATATTTTTACGGCCAGAGCATGAGGATTCAATCTGATCACTGTTCCAAATAGTAGCAGTTAAGGGTCTTCTACCTTGAGATTAATTCTCTATGCTCAACTATTACATCATATACTTTTGGAATACTTTCTGAGCATGAGAAATGGTGTCATTTTAAAGGAATACTTTGAGATAGGTGAAATTGCTCTTTTGCAGAGGAATACATGGAAACTGACAGAACTAAATTCTTTAGCCAGAAAACAGGTTTAAGCTAGCAGACAGAGAAAGGATTCTGATTAGTAAAGTTTCTATTGTTTCTAGTGAATTCAGTAAATATCTCCAAAGTGTGCTGTGAACATTGTATTATCTCAAGGTATTTGATTATCATGCACAGCATTAAAAAAATCATAGTTCATACCTTCAAATAACTCATGATGTCACAGGAACCTAAGAAATACAAAATCTGCTCTGCATGCCCCCCAAACAACTAAGACCCATTCTATGCTCAAAATACCTGTGATCTCCACAGAAGTATGTTGCAAATAGATAAATGGCGTCAATTTGAAAGAAAATAAAACAGCTGTTGAAACAGTTAATGAACTTAATGAGACAAGACTTATAGTTAAGTGGTGGGTGGTGGGTGGCAGATTGGACCTCTTTGTGTATCTGATTTGTTAGCCTACCTCTGGGCTCTTGGAGTACCTTGTATAGTGAAAGGCTGAAAGTCTGTATTTGCAGATTTGTAGCATTGCCAAAATCCAGTGACCCGGGATTTGAATGTGCTCCCTAAACGCGTCAAAGTTGGAAACTTAATCCTAAGTGCAACAGTGTTTAAGAGGGAATGAGGTCATGAGGGTTCAAGATTACCGTCATTACTACCACAGTGAGTTTATTTTAAAGATGCGTTCAGCTGGCCACCATCTGTCTGTAGCCTGTATGACCCGAGCAGGCTCCCACTTGTGTATTTCTTAGCATTCAGAGCCAATAAGCCAACGCCTTTCTGTCTTGAGAAATTATTGTCTCAACTATTGAGGTATAGCAGTGTGAAATGGAGCTGTGAGATGTTTGAATGCAGGACCTGAGCCTTTTTCATGCTTAAGACATTTCTTTAGGGCACAGTATGATTTTTGTCAAAGAGGAAATGCTCAATTAATGTTGATTGCATAGAGTCTGACATTAAATACACAAAACCTTATTAGCACTTACCCAAATAATGAAACCTAGCAAGGAATCCATAAGGAAGATTTTCATGGATTGTGATCCTAAATACTTGGTTTAACCACTGGGTCTCGAATGCCTAACATGGACGCAACCTGTTTTCAACTCTCTCAACCCTAACCATCCTCATTCTCACACTACCTATCATAGTCATTGTCATAGTCATTGTATTATTGCATGCTTCGTAGGCCTCCTAACTCAGAGCAGTGTCCAACTCATTAGAGCAACCTGCAAAAAAGAGAACTTCCAATTAGTCATTCCTATTTATATGACTGTATTTTTTTTCTTTATGGAGCATAATAATTTTGCTGATTATCATTGAAACATGGTTGATTTGCTTACTGGCTGTTATAAAGTACCTCTTTATACACAACCCATCTTTTAATGCAATATAGAAATATGACAATTTTATAGTTAGAGCTACTTTTATTTGTTCTCTGCCACAATTTTCCATAATTTTTTCCCCCAGTATTGGCAATGCTTACATAATCACATACCAACACCTACAGGGATGAATCACAGTTCATCTTGCAGATTTATGGCATGCCTACAGAAAAAGTGCCTTCTGATGCAAACTTGAAGATTAAAATTATCTCCTAAAAGTCCCACAGCCAGCAAGTAAGCAATGTGGTTTAGAGGTCAACATTCAAAAATGAATCCGTTTAAACTCTTTCCTTCTTTATTTAAATAATGAGACAAGTTAAGAAGCATTGGGAAATGCTATTAGCCAGCAGATAAGCCATTTATTCACAACACAGTGGAGATAGAAAGCTTCCATGCATGGGAAGGTTCATGAATACTCAACCCTTTTTGCCCCTTTGCACTTTGACTAGCAGTAAGAACGCGTTTCTGCAGGTCTGCTTAGGTCCTTGGTAGTGTTTCAAAGCAGCCACTTTGCTTGTCGCCACCCGGTTGGCCCTTTCCTCTGGTTGTTCCTGTCCTTTTCTTTCCCCGCAAAGTGCAGAGCGATCTGTAGCATTCAGTGAAACATTAGCAGGTTTTTTTTTTGTTTTGTTTTGTTTTGTTTTTTTGAGAAAAGGACCTGTGGGATTATGTTCATGGCTTTATGCTTTTTTCCTTCCTTTTTGCCTTCTCTTCCCTTTTTAAATCTTTGTCCTTGCGTTGCTCTTTTTTTGTATCAGCTTCTCTGTAACTTTTTATGTCTCTGTCCCTTGTCTGCTTTCGTCTGCCTTTCTCTTCATGTGTATATCAGATATTACCAAATGCTTGGCGGGTGAGTAAGAGGTTCGAATTATTGAGAAGTCAATTGTACTTTCCAGGTTCTGTCTAATGGGATCATTTGAGAAGGAAGAAAAGCCATAGGGGGAAGAAAAGGATAGAAATTAAGAATGATAATTAAGGTGCTGAAGCAGCACAAAGAATTTAATTCTGTCTGAGAATATGAGGATAAGGTGAACTTTAAATTGGATCTTGAAGAAGTAGTAGGTGTTTTCTGGATGAACAGTGGTGCTTTCAAGAGATGTTCCAGAGGAGATAGCATGAGTAAATACATGGAGCTTAGAGAAACTAAAACATTGTGGAAATCATAAATAGGGCATCTATATTTAGCATGCACAGAATGAGAAAAAATGGTCACAGAGCAATACTGCCTACAATGCAGACCTTACCTGCACACCAACATAGGTCCCAAGAAACTGGCACAGTCTTTAATTTGTATGTGTGCTTTTTAATTTTTAATTTTTAAAATATTGATTACAGGGCCTGGCATGGTAGCCTAGTGGCTGGAATCCTCACTTTGCATGCATGGGATCCCATATGGGTGCTGGTTCTAATCCCAGCAGCCCCAATTCCCATCCAGCTCCTTGCTTGTGGCCTGGGAAAGCAGCAAAGAATGGCCCAAAGCCTTGGAACCCTGCACCCAGGATCCTTGCTCCAAGCTTTGTGGCCACTTGGAGAGTGGATCATTGGATGGAAGATCTTCCTCTGTCTCTTCTCTCTGTATTTCTGACTTTCTAATAAAAAGAAATAAATCTTAAAAATATATATTGTTTATAGAGTTAAGAGTGATACATGCCCATGTGGATACATGTAAAGGGGGTGGGAGTTCAGGTATGGAGGAATGTGAGTAGGACGTATGTTTTCCATTTTTTTTTCCCCTTATGTCCACAGGGGAGAAAAGGGAGGGGGCCACTTCTTACTTTCAAACTACATCAGCACCAAGATGGGGGACAGTCATTTGATGACATCTTAGAGACCCCAATGTGGGGAGGAATGTTCCGAGGGTATAACTTGAGTGATTTTGATAATTCTGAGAAGTTGTTGGTTTCATTGCACCAAGGCTGAGAAAATCTTTCCAAGGTCTGTTGGTTGACAAAGTCTGGCTTAGTACATCCACAGGTCCAGGAACATGCTGTAAAGCTTGACCAGGAGAATTGTCCAGCCTGTTTTGCTTTTCGTCCTCTGATGAGGCACTTGGTGCTCCCTGCTGCCCTAGATGAGCTGACTGACATATCTCCCATGTGCATCTGTGCATGATGTTCACTGCATAGGCATCAACAAATGAAGTGGCCCAGTCTTGATACAAGAACTGCAAGGATGGACAGCGCATCCTATAATTTTCCCTGAGGCTGGGGTTTGAGTCCAGTGGTCTAGTCAAGAAGTCCCCCAAGAACCCTTGCCTGGGTGACCTCAGGCTTGACTTCTGTGTGTGCCAGTGCAGGGTCAGGTGTGGTCTGTCACCCGCACTGGCCAATGCACATACCAGTGGATATAGCTGCCTGGTTAGTTCTGCCCCAGCCCTATATCTCACATGAACTGATGGGTGCTACAGCTCAGCTCAGCTAGCTCACCGCAGATCTGGTCCTCATCCATACCAGTGGGGCGCTGTGGCCTACTTGAGGTGAACACTAATAACCTTACCAGGCTTGCCCCTAGCCCCAGTGTTTGCATGTGCTGTGCCCTAGCCCAGCCCAGCTCAGCCCACATCCCAGCTGGATCTCCTGCACATCCGTGGGTACTGTGGCTTATGTTAGCCCACTTTGCCCCCAGACCTGGCCCTCACGCATGTTGGCAGGTGCTGTTGCCTTGTTCAGCCTGGCCCACCTCCAGCTTTGTTTCTTTTACTTACCAGAAATATTTGGGGAGTGCCCACAGTTCCCCTGTCAGTGATTCTCAGTCTTGGATCTTGAGCCTGGCAGGGGGTGCTGCTGTCCACCCTGACATGTCTTGCACCTGATTCCGGTACTTGCCAGCTGGTGCTGTGGCCTAGTCCAGCTTGTCTGCACCCATTTTGGCTCTCATGCACACCAGCAGGTGCAGCAGCTTAGCCCAGCCTGTATGTGTTTTCTATCAATAACCTTTCTGAGGCATATATGATATAATCATGTTGGGAATTTACTCTCCTCTTCAGTGTGAGTCAGTAGAGCTGGTCTGAGGGAAGCCTTTTATTTTTCTAACTGAAAGATAAACTAACTCAAAGATTTAACTCAATTGAAACTAAGAAGCAAAATGTTGTGAGTTTGAGTGTAGCAGATATTATATCATTTACTTTCTCAGGATTCAGAGCCATAAGAGAGAGATCAAGAGTAATGTATGTAGAGTTCAAATATTCTATTTATCAATAATTAACTCTAGTTTGAAGAATGTGCTTTAGGTATATGTTATCCCACAATTAAAACTCACCTATCCAGTTACAGGATGTACTAGAAAAATCTAGCTCTTGACAATTCTGATGGGATTGGGGGTCCGACCTGAGTTCTGGCAGCAGAGTGATGGGAAAATGAGGTTGAAGAAAACATACTTGTTTATTTTCCAAGTTCACTAGTCGTACAGATCATTCCACCCACCACGGAATAAAATAAATGACTGTGTGGGATGAGGTCATGGGTTTACACATTCCATGGGGGCTCAGAGCAAGGTAAATAAAGATTCCCCTCACCAACTTCAAGACCTGGTATTTGTCATCCCTTTTTCTCACCATAAGAGATGGGCACTTGGATGAGAGTGGGTGAGCAAAGTAGTCTTGCAATGATTTTTACTTGAATCTCTAAGGCAAGCAGACATATGTTTTGTAAATATGGTGCTTGCAATCATACCCATTCTTAATGTAGAGACCTAAGAAGTTGACCTTCCAAGAACTTCTTAGAGGTGGGTGTTTGGCATAGCACTGAACTTGCTGTTTGGAGTTCCCTCTACATCAGAGTGTCTGGGTCCTGGCTCTGTTCTCACTTCCTGCTAATGTGCATCCTGCGAAGTCAATGGTGATGTCTCAAGTAGTTGGGTTCCCACCACCCACAGATATAGCTCCAGGCTGCAGCCTAGGCCAGCTTGACTTGCAGGCATTCGATAAGTAAACCTTTGAATCAGATATGGTCTCTGTCTTTCTGTTTCCCTGCCTTTTAATCAAATGAAAATTTAAAGAATCCTTCCTGAACCTGTAACTCTAGGTTATAGTGTTCCATTAAAATCAGAATATTGAGAAACACTAATGTTATTGTACAAAAACTGGGAAAAATCCCAGATCTCTAGAAGGAATCCAAAATTGAGCACAAAATTGATTATGTACGGTCATGTGATCTTTTAAATTGGCCTTAAATTGGAAAAGAAAGCTCTGAGATTACTGCTTAACTGGTAAAGGTCTGTCCAGTACATGTTGTGCCGGTAAATTGTAACTGCGTTCTGTCAACTCCAATCCCCAGCTCCCAAGGACTTTCTGCTTTCCCTCTGATGTAGATTCTGTTGTGGTGCTGTGTTCTCTCACAATTATGACAGCCGCTCCATCTAGTTTAAAGATGCCTGCATTTTAGTGTCCTTGATGTTCTTATACAGTTGAAGCAAGATTTACAATTTAATTAGCAACGAACTGTAATCTGTTAGACTACCCTGCCTTGAATAGCTGCAGAGGCATGACTGTAATGGGGAGGGAATATTGGCTTTCTCAACAAGGTGGTATTACCCAAGTCCAGAAAATTTTAAAAAGCATAGTGTCACCTTTCTGGTTTTGTGGGCTTGGCTTCGATTTTCCTCTTTTGCTGCTAGGCCTGCCCTTGGTTTCTCCTTTGTTTCTTCACTCTTACCCAGTCATACATTCTTGGTTGGAGGGGTCCCCATTGGTCCTGATTCCACTTC
This sequence comes from Ochotona curzoniae, assembly GCF_017591425.1. Taxonomy (NCBI): domain Eukaryota; kingdom Metazoa; phylum Chordata; class Mammalia; order Lagomorpha; family Ochotonidae; genus Ochotona; species Ochotona curzoniae. The sequence continues at coordinate 18,497,327 of NW_024467095.1, read as the reverse complement.
CCTCAAAGTCAGTACACCTCTAGCTGTAGGATTTGGAGAGGAGTGTTCAAAATGTGAATTTCTTGGGCTGCACCTCAGATTCTGTTGTATCACTCCTCTATGTTCCAGGATCTTGCTATTACTCAGCACCTTAAAGATTCTGAGGAAGGGGGTCCAAAGATCCACAGCCAAGTATGGTGCTCGAGGGTCCTTTCAGTGCTCACTGTGGTAGTGACCTTGGCTCACTTCTACTTTACGTCCTCACTATTCTCATGTAGACACTGAAAACCCTCGGGGTTCTTCTTGTTGGCTTGAGATGAAACATATGCTAGGATGTGTGTCGCAGAAGACAAAGAGCTTGGTGATGTCTTTGGATGAAAGAGATGGCATAATAAATTGATTAGCATGCACTTTCTGTAAGATTTGAAGTCAGTGGTACAGTTCAGCTCTGTTCAGTTCAAGAAACAGTTGGTCTTGGGTTTTGTGTTTTAAGCTGGGAACTCAGTGCTTTGGAAGGCAAAGTTTCCAGCAGGCTCAGGCTAGTTTCTTGTTATTCCTCCCCAAGCCGTTTTACCAAGGAACTGGTTGGCTTCAGCGTTACATGCACTGTGACTTTTTTTTGCAGATTTGAGTAATAGCTTGGAATGTGGTCTATGTATCTTAACTTGAAATACTCTGTGAACTCAACATCTTTTTAGCAGTATGTCTGCGTGAGGGTTACGCTCCAAGATCCCCAGTGGATGCCTGGAACTAGAAAGTCCAAAAATCTGTATATACCATTTCATAAGTTGTAGTAACCTAACCATATGATATTAAGTCTAGAGCTTTCACCTCTTCACATAAGGCACTTTAAAGATGTATTTATTTTTATTGGAAAGGCAGATGAGATTTACAGAGGGAAAGAGAGACAGAGAGAAAGATCTTCCATCCACTGGTTCATGCTCCATATGGCTTCAATGACTGCAGCTGAGCCAATCTGAAGCCAGAAGCCAGGAGTTTCTTCTGGGTCTCCCTTGCAGGTACAGGGTCCCAAGGTGTTGGGCTATTCTCGATTATTTTTCAGGGCACAAGTAGGGAGCTGGCTATTCTCTATTATTTTTCAGGGCACAAGGAAGTAGAGCAGCCGGGACACAAACCAGTGCCCATAAGGGATCCTGGCATTTGCAAGGTGAGTATTTAACCATTGGGCCATTGTGTTTAGCCCCACTTTAAGCATTTTAGAGCTTCTCTTTGACATATCCAAATTGTCAGCACTGCATTTCTTGTTCTTTGGGGGCTATTATTCAGTAAAGTAAGAGCCAGTTGGACATAAGACACTGTGATACTGAGCTGTCAGATCTGGTCAAAGAGATGGCTGCAAGTTAGTAACAGGAGAGTAGTGTTTATGGTGTGGATATGCTGGACAATAGGGTGATTCATATGCAGAGCTAGACACAGTGGAACAATGTATAATTTTATCACATATTGAGAACAGCATGCAATGTGAAACATATGACTTGTGTATGTCTGGAAGTTTGCATTTCAATTTTTTTTTTGGATTGTAGTTGACTGTAAATAGTTGACATTGTACAAAGTAAAAAACAAGAAAAGAAGTGGGAGAACTTACTGTATTTGTCTAGGAATAAGAAACCCCATGACACTGTTAGCAGCAGCTTCTGACCTGGAGAGGATGATTGCTAACCTCGTCGGTACCCAGGATCTCATTTGCCTCCTGATGATCATTAATTATAGGTTTCTAGAGCCTTTTAAAGTTCTACTTCGTTTCTTTCTGTTATTCACTTCTATTTTAGTTTTAACTTTCTTAGACTACTTAATCCTTCAGGATGTTCTTTCCCCCAATATCATGCGATTTTCATAATTCTAAGACTATGAGCTTATAATTTCACAAAATGCTGTCCTTTAGAAAATATCATTTAATTGTTTCATACCACTCTGTCCTTCTCATTCACTTAAAACTTCTGTTTATTTATTTGAAAGGAAGAGAAAGAGAGAGAGAGAGAGAGTAAGCTTCACATTGCTGGTTCATATTCCAAACGCTCGCAGTAGCCAGGGCTGGACCAGATGAAAGGCAGGAAACATGGGCTACCTTAGTAAAAGGCTGCTATTATTATTGTGATTATTCTATTTATGGTGGGAGAAGAGTGATGGTTATCTCGCGAGGCCCCTTTGTTAGAAAGCTTTCTACTGAACTTCATTGAGAAACCCTTGTGTCACAGACTGTATACATGTGCATTATTTCTTACGGTTGTTTCACTTAGAATAGTGTGGGCTTGGTCTGATGACCTGGGAAAAATCTGTTCCTGCGTTACCTAGAATGCTTACAGGAATCCTCTCACTTGCAAGCACATTGACTGTAGTTTCCAAAGGCTCCTAATTTCAAGCAAAAACTAAGTTTGAGGGTAAGAAATTCAGAACAGTTGAAAGTTTCCTAACTTCTCTATTTGAGCAGCTCTGTCTGACGCAGAGATTCCCGCAGGAAAGTTAAGCACATAGGGTTGTCCACGGAGCTGTCATCTCTGACTGGGATTCCTATTAGCTAGATTAGATTTCGTGGCACCATTGGCTGTTCTTTGCTATTAATAGGTGTTTGGTCATCCATGATTCATTGTTAAGTCTGATTTTCCATTCCCTGGTCTGGTGAAATCCCTCCACAGACCCTACCATCATGCTTGAAATAAAATAGAAAATTGTGATTCAGAGATAAGTATTTCGTTAATCACCATGGATAAACCATGCTGCTATCCATGCATTGGTATTTGTTACTGAGAATGTATGGCCATATGTGCCTTATTTCCCCACTTAGGTTGGAGCTGAAACCTTAAAGTCTACCCATGACAACAGTAACTCACCCATCAATGAGTAAATTCCTTTTTGTATCTATCTATCTATCTATCTATCTATCTATCTATCTACCTATCTATCATTCTACCTATCATTTATCTATCTATCTAGAGTAAGAGAGAAATGCAGAAAGATCTATTACAATTTTTAAAAAGTTTTATTTGTTTAATTGAAAGGGAAAATAAAAGATGAAAGGAGATGTCAGTCTTGTACTTGCTGTTTTACTCTCTAAATGACTGGCAATAGCTAGGGCTGGCTGCGCAAAATCCAGGAGCCAGAACTTAATCTGGGTTTCCCATGTACATGGCAGGGACCTAAATACTTGAACTAGCATCCATTGCTCTTCCAGATGCATGAACAAGGGGCTCAGTTGGAAGCAGATCAGCCAGGATTTGAACCAGCACTCCCCCAAGGGCTGCCTGTGGTGCAAATGGCAACTCGATGTGCTATGCTACAAGGCCAGCTGTAGGAAGAGACTGATTCTGAGGGACTGGCTCATGTGATTATACAGGGACAGAACGCTCCAAAATTTGCAGAGCAGAGCTAAACTGAAAACCCATGGAAGAGATGATACTGCAACTAAAGTCTGCAGTCAAAATCTCTTCTTGGGGGACACCCGCTTCTCCTTTCAAAGCCTTCAGGTAGTCAGATGAGGCCCATCCACACTGTGGACAGTCATCTGTATGACTCAGAGTCTCTTATTTAAATGTCACCCTCATCTAAAGCATATATTCATGGAATTATGAGGAACACTATTTGACCAAATGTCTGGCAGCTATGTCTTACTCAAGTTGAAACATAAAATGAATCACCATGTAGCCTGACTTGGGCTTGCTGAACTGCTCTCCCTGGTCCACGTTTATCAGGAAGAGCTGACTTCACTTCTGGTTCCCAGGATGAGAAGCACTTCCTTGGCTGAAGCAATTGTTTCCAGGCTCAGCACACATTCAAATGGAGGCCAGTAAGAGTCTATTTTGGGATTTTTACTACAATCCCTAGGACGAAGGCTTTTCATGTTCTTAGAATCTGCATGCTATGGGTCTGGTAAGCATGCAGCTACCGAAAGCCACTTTGCCCCTTCATGGGGAAAGCCTGCTTGGGGATTATAGCATCCTAGGGGGAAAGAAAACAAGTCTGAGAGATGGAACTGAAGGCACAGGTTTTTTTTTTGTCTGCAAGAATTTTGCAAACATGAATCCAGCTATCTTGATCCATTTTTCATAAAGCTGTTAGGCTCATAAGTCTCTTTTAGCTTAAGCTAGTTTGCGTCTCTGCTACTTGCACTGCAGTAATTTGGTGAATAACAGTGTGCTGGGCACTGTTTTAGAGGCAGCCACTCGCAACAATTTCAGCTGATTTTTTTTTTGACATTCCCCTCCGCATATTCAAATAATTTATGTTTACAGCGATTCACGACTGATTTGAGTGAACCGTTATCGACTTCCTGTGATGTTGATAAGGATTTCCTCCTCCCTCCTTGTTTTATGTATCCACTCCTTCTCCCTCTGTAACTATATTACACTGTTTGGTTAAATCATTACTTAGAATTTACATGCCAATGAGTGTATACATCTTGTTTCCAACTGAACCAACTACTGCTTTGGGCCCATACTTTTACACACTGTTATTTGTAAGATAATTAATAGCTCTGCTACTTTTCCTTTTTAGTTTTTTTATGTGTCAGTTACCATGTATCTTTCCCTATATGTGCCATCGTGTTTGCCACCCATCCAGAATGTTGCAAATATTCAAACTCCTCACTACTGCTCTCAATGGTCCCTGCCCAGTCCTGCTCCTGAGTCCCTATTTGCAGCTCTGAGCTGCACCAGCTGCTTATCCTAATTAGTGTACAGCTGCTGATTGGAGATTTCCTTCCATGGCTGACGTGGGTAGGAAACTTAATTTTCTCTTGCACAGGTGATCTCAAAATGATGATGTGTACTTTTGCGTTCTACATATTGTTTTTTTTTCTCCCTCTCAATTTATTGGAACATATATATGTTTCAGTAACTTCCTTGGGAAGTCATGATTTTCAGTCATTGCACGGTCACATACTTTATTATTATAAGCTTATCTAAATATACTCTGGTGGGAGAATGATAGTTTGAAAAGCACTTTCCAAGCTGCGCTTTTTACAAGTGTTGCTAAGCTTTCTCTTGTAGCCATTGCTACTGTTGGGAGAAGTCAGATGCCACTCTGAGGAATACAATGACGACCTTCGCTTTCTGCCTGCTAGTCCCTAACTCCCTGACTAAGTAATTTGGAGGGTCTCAAAAATGTGTTGTGATGAGTGTTTGGTGGAATCTTTTAGTCTTGAGCTTGTGCTATTCATTTTTGAAGTCTTCTTTTAAAGTCATTTCTTTTATAGTTTCTGCTAATTGGGACAGGCATTTAGCGAAATGGTTAAGGCACCTGCTGGATGCCTGAGTATTGTATCAGAATACCTGCGTTTGAGTCTTGATTCTACCACAGATTCTAGTTTTCTGTTCATGCACTCCCTGGAAGTCAACAGGTGGCAGTTCAAGTACTTGGTTCCCTGCCACCCACGTGGGAAATGAAGTCTGAGTTCAGACTTCCAGCTTTGGATCCAGCCTGGCCTCAGTTGTCATGGACCTTTGGAGGATGAATCAGCAGATGGGATATCTGTAGATCTGTCTTTCTGCCCCTCAGATGTACATTGTAAAGCCTAAACAATTCTTTTCTTTTAGATCTTTCTTCTTTTTTAGAACTGCGTTGCAGACATCAGACCTCTTTTCTTTTCTTTGAATTTCCATCTATTTTTTAATTCTGCTTCCTCACTCTACTTTTTAATTGTAGTTAAAAAATATTTCTTTAAGACTATTTATGTGTAATGCAGAGACTTGAGGGTGGAGAGAGAGAGAGGGAGGAAGGAAGATAGGTAGGGAAGGAGGGAGAGAGAGAGAAAGAGAGGAAGAGAGAAAGAAGAAGAGAGATGGAAGAGAGATAGCACATTTGTTGACTTACTCCTCAAATGATTTCAACTTCTAGGGCTGGGTAAGGGCACAGCCAGGAGGCAGAAGCTTCATTCAGGTCTCCCACAAAGCGCAAGGACCCAAGCACATAGGCCATCTTTACAATATATTCAGTATTATTCAGTATAAATTCAGTTATAGTATATTCAACTATAAAACAATAGCTAATACTAGAATGGGGCCCAAGGATTTCTACAGCCACCTCTCCAAAAGAACCCCAAAACACTCCTTGCCAGGCCTTGGATTTAGTGGTTCACACACTGGACACTATGCTTTCAACAATGCAATCACATGAATGATCTCTACCAGTGAGATCCTGTTTTAGCTGACTTAACGAGGGCTACAATCCATCTTGCAATCCAATTTATGGCTATCTTCAATCCTATTTGAAAAATTAAAAGACCCATCAACAATTTCACTGCTTCATATCTGGAGCTCAAACTTTTCCTGTAGTATTGTCAGCTGCAGATCCACATACAACACCTTTTGAGTCACAACATGAGACTCAGGATGATATGAAAATTTTCTTATTTATTTCAAAAAGAGACAATTTCCTAGGGACAGCATATGTCTGTTTATTGATTCACTGTTTGCAAAAAGACGATCAACATTCTGGCTGTTTTCTACAGCTAGGAACACCATGAAGACTAGTTTTTAGGTTTTGGAAGGTGAGATCGTTGCATATACTTCTTCCTTTATTTCAAATCTGAATGAGTAGAGTTTTAGTTCTTGTAAGGGAAGCTATAGAATGGATGCAATTATAAAACACTTATAAATTATAAGGGGAATTTATATGTAGGAGCAATAAGCTGAAGAGTGTGACAGAGGTTAGCATGAATAATTTAATGTGGCCAACATTAATTTACATATTATAAAATGTTGGCATTTTCTAAAAAGGCAAAAGGTTAAAAATAACTTAGGGAAAACTTTGCACAGATTCTTTATGATGTGTTAGATATAATTATAGATAATGGAGACTGTAACTAAAAATGTTTGTGGTTAGTTTTGCTGGGAAGCAGAAAGTGAGACATTGTATCCAGTATCAAGTGTTTCCTCAGGGCTACATCTTGTGCTGGCATTTTACTGGTTAAACGTCTAATGCTTTCAACAAGCCAGTGAATGGCTGCTATTTTTCCCCCTCACATTGGCGAGAAAGCCCAGTTTCAGAGGAGATTATCATTCATTTGCAGCAAATAAAAAAGCTTGCTGTTTTCCTTTTGCATAGCAGTATACTGCATGTATCCATGGAAGAAATGTGTATCTTTTTTCTCCCATTTAATAAATAAAGGCAAAAGGGCTTTATCAATCAATACAGCCTCCATTGGCTCAGATGCATGCCTCCCTTCAGAATGAATGCACCTGATGACCCCTCTGGATGTGATATTTGGGCTGGAAGATCCCATTTTAGAAGCAATAGAGATTCAGTCAGCATTTTTTGGGCGGTGCAGAACTGAGGACAGGACAATTTAGGCTAAAAAGGCAAGAGTCAATTGCAACTTGATTTGGAAGTTAATAGAACTGTAAGAGGTTTGAGATGTTATAGATGTGGTTGAGACTGCAGAAGAGTTCAGGAAACAGGCGGAGACGCAGACGGTAGCAGGACCTCTGTGTGAAAGAGGCCCGGTTGTTGGCTGCAAGCTTGAACTGAAATTTGGCTCCGGTAATTATTTGGTTGTTTGGTTTACAGCAATCCACACAATCTTTGCATCTCCTTATACATCAAAAGCAGTTGTAACATTGCCGTCTCATCTATGCAATATGTTTGCAAAAGGCAATGATAGTTGATGAGTACTCAAAAAAAAACTTGTAGAAAATGTGTATTATAAAAAAAAAATCTATGCATGTCTTTTAAAATTCCTATACATCAAATAAAATTTATCCGATTCCAGCAATGGAATTTAAAAATTCCATTTCCCCATGACCTTGTAATATCCTCATAGTGTGTATAGTGATTGTGGACATAAACCAAGCTATGTGCATCTTAGAATGTTGTAAAGGCTGGGAGAGATACCTACTAAAGATTTATTGATGTGTTTGCCTACACAGCACCCTAAGGGATGGCTTAATTTACTAAAGCAGACAGCTGAAGTGGAAAAGTTTGGCTCAAAAAGAATGATGCAGAAGGAATGGTGTTGTGATTCTGAACACAACATAACATCAGTCCATCCTAGGGGGAAGGATTGAACAAAGGTAGATTTCAATAAACAGGTAAGACAGAACTAAAGACCATAGTGTCTCTCAAGTATCTGAAGGCTTATTGATGCCACGAGGAAAATCACAGCAAACTAGGGGCAGCACTTTCAACACTGACAGGGAATGACCATTAGGGTCATCAGATACTTCTGTGGCATACTCACGGTGGGGGTACTGCCAGAGACACCACAACGGTCAGCACCAGGGGCGGCTTTGGTGGGGTCTTGTTAACAGCGACTAATGGAGATGTTGCCGGAGGGAATCAAGGTGGGAAATGAGGGAAATGGCATTTCTGTGTGACCACACAGCAGGTGAGCTCATGCAGCCTGCGGAAGATGTCCCAGGAAACAGCTCATCGTTTCGGAGACACCAGGGGACAGGGCCCCCAGTGTTGACCATCTTGTGACTTTTACTGTCATTTTGTTTTCATCCCAGCAGGAGAGGCTCAAAATATTTATATGTTATTTATCAGGCTTAGACACAAATGTTTGACATTTCCATGAAGGCGTTTTACATGTTCATTTATACTTTTCTGTGAGGCAGACACCAGAAAAATACATGAAGTAGGGAACCAAAGCCAGCATGGAGTTATAATGAGTACTCTTGGATTCCAGATTTGTATCTCTAAATCTTTGAAGGTTTTTGTTTGAATGTTTCAAATGAAAGCTTTGAAATCATGTTTCAAAAAAATCATCAAGTATCACATCAAACTGAATTGAAAATGAATAGAAAAGGCATACATTTTTAATATTTTAAATTGCATTACATTCATTCATTCAAGAAATGTTTTCTGAAAACTCACTTTATGCTAGGCAAGGTACCAGACACTGGAAGTCACCCATTTACACATTTATTCATGGCACATCTGGTGAGTGCCTTACTCTTATTACTGCTATACAGTGTGGGCAAGAAAGACAGCATCCCTGTTCTCATAAAACTTACAAATGAAGGGGAAAGATAATCATACAATAGTTAAGTTCTACACAGAACATTGATAGAGGAGAATTAGGGCAGGGGATGACGAAGTAGCTACTTTAGGTTGGGAGAGTAGAGGAGGTGATATTTGCTGGCAATTGGATGACAAGAAGACAAGTGGAGGGAAGAAAAATACAGGTAGAGAATGGGAGGCCAAAGACCCAAGGCTGAGATGAATTTGATGCATCATATGGGAGAATTTCAAGGTGGTCTCGAAGTGAGTTTGGGATGGTATGAAATTGAAAAGACGGCACTCAAGGATGGCTCCTTGAGGACAGAATGTGAACCAAGAGGACACAGTCCCTAAATTCAGGGGGGCAGGGAAATTTTTAATAAAAGGACTCCATAAGCAAAATGTCAAAGTGTAACCATGCAAATGCAGTGCAGGGAGGTATGTCCAGTGCTATGAGAGGGTTGGAAAGTTGTGTGTGGGTGGGCAAGGAACATCAGAGAAGACTTGCTTGGGGCTAGGCTCTAAGTCTGAGTTGGTGTTGAAGGGACTGTACAGTTTCTTTAAGACTGGGATCCTTTGCCTTATCTGAAGGAGTTGTTCAGGAAAGGAGAGTCCAACTTGTGCCCGGAAGAAGCTCACTCCCACCCTCCCTTTCCTTTATTCTCACGGCCTGCAGAGAGATTAAATAAAAAAAGATTTCTTTAAAATGTGCAAGCATGGAGAGAGAGACTGTGTGAAAGTTCCCGGAGGCTGCTGATTGCCTAGGCTCTGGGCTAGGCAGCACAGGCAGCCTGTTCCTTTTCGTGTTGACAAGTTCTGCAGAAAAAAGCAACAATCTCATTTTTTCTCATGAGGAGAGGAGTCGTGAGATGGCAATGCTGTTTCTCTTTTTATCATTAGGATCTTGTGAGTCTTTATTCACTGGCATTGAGGCAGGTTTGAAGTGATGATTTGTGTAGCATTTGACATTAGAGGGTCATGAGTTTCTTATTGGGTTCTATTACTCTCTCTTAGACACACACACACACACACACACACACATGCTCACGCACACAGAAAGAGAGAGAGAGAGCTTGGATCACTTTCACCTGTGAAACATGGATCCTAGTAGTAACTACCCTTTAGAGCTGTGGAATGCATTGTGCAAGCTCTTGTGGCTTCTTCATGTTAGTGATTAAGATGTGTTCCTACAACAAATTAACAAATCATCATAAACGGGGTGGCTCCAAGAAGCCCTGGCTTTTAGCTCTGCAAGCCAGAAAATTGAAGTGAGTTTCACTGGGCTCTGGTCAAGTTGTCCACGGGACTGTGCTCCTCCTAGAGGTCCTGGGTGAGACTGTTTTCTTGCCTTTTGTAGCTTTTAGTGGTTGTGTGCATTCTTTGGTTAGTGGGCCTGTTTTGTCTTCATTGTTTTTCACTCTGCTTCTACCATCACATCTGTCTCCTTTGACTCCTCTGGCTCCATCTTTCACAAACGGTTCTATTTCATAAGGCACTAATTCTGTTGCGGAGTGTGAGAGAGAGCACACTGGCCCCAACTATAGGATATTAGGAGGAGTCTTTATTGCCCAAAAGCTCCCACTACACTCCAGGTGCCACCGAGCCATACAGCAGAAGTGAAGGGTTTTTAAGCTCTCATCCTCCAATCAGATTGAGAACCTACAGAAGAAAAGTTTCCATGTTTAGGAGGCAGGAAGGGAGCTGCCAGAGCCCAAGGCTTTCCTGTAGTTAACTAAGCTAACCCAGTGTGGGAGGCAGGAGGAGCCAGTGCAGCTTCAGGAGTCATTTCTGCACTCTCAATTAACTTGGAACAGTGGAGCAGGCAGGAGGGGTGGGGCACAGACAAGGAGCCTCTGGAGCTGGTTTGCATCTTCGGTTAACTTGAATGGCATGAGAAGAGGTAGGAAGGGTGGAATGTGGAAACTCCGTGTCCACGTTATCAATTAAGCTGACTAGTGGGTGCTAACCATCAAGCAACTGCATTCCATCACAATTCCAACCATGCAGGTAGTGCCCTTGGGGTCTGATCACCTCTTTGCAGGATTTGGGGGATTGAGTTTAAACACAAATTTTGCAGGGGATACAAAGATTCAAACCCCTACAAAATCTTTTGGTTATTCCGGAGCTACCATGACAATCCAGAATAGTCTCTTTATTTGAAGGTCTCTTGATGGACAACTTGAATTCTCTTGCCATGCAACATAGCATTCACAGGTTCTGAGAATTAAGATAAGGGCAACTTAGAAACCATTATTTGGTCTCCCACAGTGCTCAGTCCAGATACCTACTAGCATACACTGTGAATCATGTTAACCGATAAGAAGGGTGTGAAGTAAAGTTCACTGAAACCTCTTCATCCCGTGTAGCATATGGTTTGAACTAAACTGTCAGGAAGAATAAAATGTTTTAGTTAGGGAGCGTGCCTGGTGATGATCGAGACGTCCAAAGTAGTTCAGGTGGGGGAAGTAAACTTCTCCATAAGGATTTAAAGTGACTGGACTTAGGGAAGTGAGAGACAAGGGGATTAAAGAACTTATTATCGCAAATGAAAGTTGTTAATGGGAGTGGCAGGCCCAGAGTATTTGCTGATTGGCAGTGATGAAAGAGTGTTAGCTGTAAAGATTTCATGGTAATTTGCTTCATGTCAGCAAACTATTTTTCTACAGTAATGTTTAGCGACTTGGCAATAGAAGAGAAATTCGGCATGCAAATTGTATGAGTCACTCTTTCAAATGAGATCAAACTCTAATACTTTAATTCTTACTGAGACTGTAAAATCTTCCAGCTGTCATCTATGGTATGGGCGTTCACCTAGGACAAGCAGGGGTGTGTTTTCCTCCCATTAACGGTCTAGATCAGAAGAAATTCTAACAGTAACCAAAGGAAGACTAAGAGGTATAAAACCACAGTGTAGCTTTTTTTTTTTTCTTTTGACTGAAAGCCCTGAAGTCAACATTCAAGGGTTGAGGGTAGGCTATCACAAGAATTAATGGAGCAGGGCCTGGCATGGTGGCCTAGTCGCTAAAGTCCTTGCCTTGAATGTGCACTGGGATCCCATATGGGCACTGGTTCTAATCCTAGCAGCTCCACTTCCCACCCAGCTCCCTGCTTGTGGCCTGGGAAAGCCGTCGAGGACGGCCCAAAGCCTTGGGACCCTGCACCCATGTGGGAGATCAGGAAAGAGGCTCCTGGCTCCTGGCTTCGGATCGGCACAGCACGAGCCATTGTGCTCACTTGGGGAGTGAATCATCGGATGGAAGATTTTCCTCTCTGTCTCTCCTCTCTGTATATCTGACTTTGCAATAAAAATAAACAAATCTTAAAAAAAAAAAAAGAATTAATGGAGCTATCTATTTAGGTGCCTGTGTCCTTAGCAGCTGAGCCCTGAAGATATTTCAAAGAGGGCTGGACACTCTTCCCTGGAATGAATGGGAGGATGAAATACAGGCATGTGCTGTGTAATGAAGTTTTGGTCAATGAGGGATTGCTTACGTAACAATTCTCTAAAATTTTGTTGGCTAATGACATTACTCATGTTAGGCTGTGTAAGTATGATGTTTTCTCAAAGACAAAAGTACAAAATGATCAATTCATCTGAACTGGTCATCAAGTGACACAGGACAGTACTGGAGAGATCTTATTGGCTGATAAAGTGATTATAATTTTTGGGAATTCTAAGAGGAAATTTAACTAATTAAGCTTTTTGGGCAGACCACATGTTTGGCCTCACTGAACATTTATGATCGATTTTTCTCTTCTCACCAGTGACTTCTTAGTCAGAAATGAAGAAAATTCCAAATGTTTTTCTGATTGTCTCCCAGGTGAAAGGAGCAGTGCCTATGCGGAAAGATAAGCTGCATTTGCTAACCTGAAGTAAGGTTAGCATTTTTGCGTGTGGCTTGTTACACTCCTACCAGGAAGCTGGTTGCTAAATGAGGCCCTATCACATGTTCGACTGAGCTCTGCTCTGTCATTGCTTGATCAACATGTTTTGCAAGGCCAGATAAACAAAATCCTTCCCTCCAGTCAAATGACAGATTCTTAGCTCACCCACGTAGAGGCTGACCAAACTGGGGCAGAACTGGCTTGTGCTTATTGGTTTGGTGTAATGAAAATATCCATGTTAGGCTTTTTAGTCTCCTGGGCATCCTCTCTTTGGAAGTGTCCTCTCTCTGTATGTAGTGAGTCTGTCTCTGAATAAAGATGGGCTGAACCTAGACCTCTTAGGCCTTTAACTTCTGCTGTCATCTTCTCCCCAGAGAGGTAGACCCAGGGATTCTACATTCCGACTAAAACTTTGGCCCTGCCCCTGCAGAACTGTCTCTGGGGAGCTCAGAGGACGGTAGTGTGACTGGCGGAGAATGGAATGGTCCTCCTATTCTTGCATATGGGAGCATCACACTCAGAATAATTTCCCTTAGTTGTTACCTGGAGACCAGAAGGTCTAATTGTGTTTCTTAGAGAGAGCTGATTGTGTTACTCCTGTGAGTGGGCTGGGGATTGTTGCTACTATCTTAGGCAGGATCTCCAGCTTTAATTCTTTTATACTAATGACACACAGAGTCTAACATAATAGCAGAAGTATGTAGTAGTTTAAATAGGGAATAAATGCAATTATAACAACACAAGGATTATTTTAACCTCATGACCATGCCCTAAGCCCCTATGGACTTTTATTGAGTAGCCAGAAATGCTGCTTGGAATTTATTAAATCCATGAGTTTGCTCACTGAGTTTATTTATAATATTGTCATTCATTATTAGAAACATTTTTTTTCATAAAGCAGAGTTTTATAAAGTTATTTCTATAAAGCCTTCAGTAAAAGTGGTTATTATTGAAATTAAGAGGAACAATTAGGACTCCTAATCAACTTGGAAAAATGGTCTAGCAATTATTGCTAGATTTTTGATGTAGTCTTTGGGCTTACAATTAATTGGTCTTGGTTGTAAAGAAGTGGCTGCTGTGTTCACCAGATTGATTACACTTCAAGACAGGATCTTGAAGAACAAGCTTGTATGAAAAGCCACATTGGGGAGTATGGGCGGCAATTAACCCGATTCTGTCAATGATGAATTTACAGAATAACACTTTGAACAATGTACGGGAGCTTCAGTTTGTGCTGTATTCTGTACTCCTGTTTCCTGACAGTACATGCCTTGGGAGCAGTTGATGGTTCAAGTGGTTGTGTCTATCCAATATGAAAGACCCGGGTTCAATTCCTGGTTCTCAGCCTCACCTGGCTCAGGCTTGGGTGTTGAAGGTATTTGTGAAGTGAGCCAATGCATGGGACCTTTCTGTCTCTAAAATTAAAGAAAGTAGAGACTTTCTCTACTCCATGTATCTGAGTCAGGCCAAGGGACTTGATTGGATCTAAAGGAAAGTTGCAAAAATGACCTAGGCAGAGATTTGCAAGACTTGTGTGTCTTCTTGTGGCTCCTGGAAACTTTAGCTGGCATATTCAACCTGCGTTTGCCTTCTAGGGGACAAGAGACACATATTTCCATCACTTGTCTCATCCCAGCAAATTATTAGTTGATTGCCCAGTAGTATAACCACCAAGACAACTGATATTTCTTGTTCTTCGTGAAGGAGCTCTCCTCTTGTCAGCAGGAAAACCATCCAACTGAACTCAGTCCAAATTTTTGACTCTCAGAGTTGTGCACTAAATAAATTAGGTTAGTGAGTAGTGGGCAATTTGTCACATAGAAAATCTAGATTATACAGCTCTTGCTGGTTTAAAATATTCTCTAGGGATAGAAAAGTTGAAAAGGTAAAACCTAAGCTTGTGACATATATACTGTATGTTGACACAGCACTCAACACTCCACATATGAAGGAACCTCAAACAATTTGTAGAAATTACTTTGATGCAAAACATTGCTAACATCCATATATGCAAAAGTTCTGAAAAATGTATGAAAATGTGTCTTTTAAAAAGCTGTACATGGATTTCAAAATATGTTTGTACCAAATATAACTTTGTATTTCAATCCCATTTCCATGAACTTTTTGAAATGCCTTCATGCATTATTTCATCTAAACTTACCCAATAAATGTAAGCCATTTCCGTTTACAACTAGACAAGCTAAGGCTGCTGAAAATTATGAAGCAGCATGCTGTTTAACTAGGATTCTAATAATAATGGTTTGTTGAATTTGAATTTTCCCAGGAGACTTTGTATTTAAGAACCAAAGGTAGGACCCAGTGTGGCAGCCTAGTGGCTGAAGTCCTTGCCTTGCATGCACTGGGATCCCATAATGGCACTGATTCTAATCCTGATGACCCTGCTTTCCATCCAGCTCCCTACTTATGGCCTGGGAAAGCAGTTGAGGACAGCTCAAAACCTTGGGACCCTGCACCTGCATGGGTGATCTGGAAGAGAACGGAAGAGGCTCCTGGCTCCTGGCTTTGGATTGGCTTAGCTAAGGCTGTAACAGCTGCTTGGGGAATGAATCAACAGATGGAAGATCTTCCTCTCTGTCCTTCTTCTTCTCTGTGTATCTGATTTTCCAATAAAAATAAAATAAATCTTAAAAAAAGATCCCAGGGTAGTTTACTTGGGATGTGAAGGGGGACCAGGAAAATGGAACAGGAAGAAAAGCAGATAATGGAAAGCATTTATACAGCAAGTTAGTAATGTGGGTAATTGGTCTATAACCGGTTAAGCTCAGTGTAGGGCTGTGCCACCTAATGGTGAGGGGTCTGAAGTATGGTTAACCATAGCTAGAGGGTGGCAGTGGTGGTAGTGGTTGCATGACTGAGTGGGACGTTCATTACTCAGGGTGCTATGAACATGAACATCTGGGTTTTGGAAGGCATGAAAATCATTTAGGCAATGAGATAGAGATACTGGTGGATTGAACTTTGTATTTGTATGCGAAAGTGGTCACTCCACTTGAGACACAGACTGGTTACTAAAGGGTCTGCTATACTCTCTCTACATCATGCTCTTTTTATTTGGGTTGTTGCCATTTCTTGTTTCTGCCATGAAGTTATTTTAGCACAGGGATGGAAATACAGAGTGGATAATGGATGGGAAACAGAGACACAGGGAAGAGAGAAGGGCGGGGGGCGGGGTGCCCGGAGAGAACCTCTTAAAATATGTAATGGTTTAATGCGAGCAAGTTGTTTGTGGCAGAAGTTCAACTTTGAACCTCTCAGTGAGTGGGCAGAAAGCTGGCCAGTCACGCAGCACTAATAGTGAGGAACAGCTGACAAGCATCCCAAGATCACACACTTCCTCCTCTCTTTCACTGTTTATCTTTAGCAGTGCAACGTTTTAGACGCACTTATTGCACTTAGCCCATTTTTCTTTTTAATTTCCCATCTTTCCATCTAGGTATAAATGCACGTGGGAAGAGCTTACTCTGAGTCAGTGCTATTGGTCACTAGCATGCTCTACTGAACCCTGTATGCATGGCGTTTGTACTTTGCAATAAGCCATACATAACATGCTTTTCATATTTGAGATTCTTACTGTGTTAGTCTTTCCAGGGCTGTCAAAACAAAATGGCACAGTCTGGGTGGGTTAACTAACAGATTCATTTCTCACAGCTTTAGAGGCTTAAAGTCTGAGGTCAAGGTGTTGGCAGGATCGGTTTCTATTGAAACGTCTCTCCTGGGCTGGCCAATGAACGCCTTCTCTCTGCCTCCTCTGTGTGAGTGTATCCTTGGTGAAGGAGAGACTATAGGATGGGGGACATGGTTCTCCAAACTTCTGGAAAATTGAATGAAAGAATAGAAATTAGGTTAATTACAATCCAGGTAACTGGGTTGTATTAGAGGAGGCATTTTCTGATTAAATTTTTGATTAACCAACAATAGTATTATTGAGATTTTTGTTATCTTGAGTTTCAGAACTTGTACACTATTTATTCCGCATTACTTATTCATTAAGTTTTCTTTTTTTGTAGTCTGAGGTCAAGTTCCCGAGTAGGACTTGTCCTTACTTATCAAGGAAGGAGATAGAATTCTTATCCCTGTAACTTGTAGGATCAATATTGTTTACATGAATGATGTTGAAAGAGTTGGGGAGCAATTATCAAGTGTCATCTTAAACTTTTGAACACTTTTCTACTTTTTAATAAACTTAAAATACAGAAATAAATGTGATTTAATCTTTGAGTAGTGCTCAAATGCAAATAAAACTGTACTTTGTAAAAAATTCTGCAGTGTAGAGTGGATATTGGGGATGACACTGTGGTAAATGGTAAAATCTGTTAGTGGTGTTAAATCACAGATGGGTGCCTGCTTGAGTCCCAGCTGCTCTGCTTCTGATCTGACTCCCTGCTAATGTGCTTGGGAGACAGTGGAAGGTGGCACAAGCGCTCCTCTTCACCCATGTGGGACATCTAGAAGTTCTTGGCTCCTGGCATCAGCACTGCCCAGCTTTGGCCATTGAAGTCCCTTGGGGAGTGAACCAATGGATGGAAAATCTTTGTCTCTCCCCTTCTCTCTTTGCAACTCTGCCTTTCAAATAAATCTTAAAAAAAAAATAATGACTAATTTTTGACATCAAATTCTGTCCCAGGTAATTATTTGTGAAAAGCTTACACTTTTAGAGTTTGGCATATTATTTTCTCTGTGTGTCGGTTATTATTATGCTTGAAGTTGCCTTCAGGTAAAGGCACTACAGGAACACAAATAAGAGGAGCATATATTCACTAACAGCTATGGATTTTTGCTATTGCTTAGCTTTGTCGATTTGCTTTAAAATAAGTTTCTGAAGGAACAATAATTAGGAGATGTCTGATTTAGTTTTTGGCAAGCTTAGAAAAGGGAACTCAGAGAAACTGAAGATGAATTTTAGTTACTTTACAATCTAGCTGCAATTAAGAGTTCAAGTCAAGAAAGGTTATTTCCTGTTCTTCATTTAAATAGAGTAAGATAGGATTATCTGCTATGGGTCAAGCAACTTGCTTGGTGTTTTCAAATTATGTAACCGTATATATTGGGAATTGTTCTCAATGCTTTACACTTATGAAATGAATTCCCAAAAAGCCCTTTGAGGTGGGTATCATTAACCTTCCATTTCGTGGATGCGAAGATTGATACAGAGAGGCCGAGGAGGCCAAGGTGGCCAAGGAGGCCAAGGTGGCTAAGGTGACAGTTGCTAAGTGCCAAGCTTTGGGTTTCAGTGTAGCCTGTCCAGCTCCACAGTCATGATCCACTTACATGTTCTTAATCACTGTTCTTTAAGCACATTATTTCTTTTAGGGATTCCTCAAAACTGATTTTGGAATTAAGTAGCAGCATAGGAGGACTTTGACTTCCTGTCTCAATTTGTGTACAACTGAAGTTTCTAGGGGTGCAGGACTTTTGAGACCCAAACTGGGATAGTCCTCCCACCCAAGCTAGGATCTTTGTCACTCTTTGCTGAGTGTGATTGTGATGAAAACTTGTATGGGGTTGCTCTTGCGGCACTTATAGTTCAGCAGTGAATAATTCAGATGGAGTCACAAATTTAAAATAGGGTCTGAAAGTAAGGGTGAAGTTCTATGAGAGCAAGTAGCAGGAGTCATAGGGACAGTAAGGAATCATGCCTGTTGTAACAGAATCAAAATAGTGTATAATGTTTATTATCTGGGTCTACATATTGATGTAAGAAAGAAAAAGAATGGGTCAATTTCCCCCCTTAAAATGATGTGTGTTATTACTACATGGTAAAACCAGAGGACAGTACCAATAATCAGGTGTTATACCAATAATACCTCTTTATCTCAAAGGTGCCATCAAATCAATGTTTAAGCCTGATGCTTGCCCCTTTGAATGATTATGCCTAGAACATATGTATTTTTAATCCTACTAAAAAAAAAATAATTCACAGCTGCAGAGAGCCCCAGAAGCTGTTTTGAAAGAGGATTAAGGTATTGCACTAAGAAGCCTCCATTTCTAATCAGCAAAATCCACTGTAGTCACAGAATTAAAATGAAATATCTTTGCATGCTTCCCTAGAAGTTTGGAGAATTTGCAGGTTAAGAACAAAGGAAGATTAAAAGCAGTAAAATTGGAACACGCAGGTGAGAATCCATTCTGGATTTCTGTGAAGAGCTCTTAGATCTTCTGGAGGGCTGGAGACAAACAGGGCAAGAATGGCAGCTCCACTGCTATGCAGCAAGCCCAGCTCTTGGCTACTTGCAGGCCTTCACTGGGAAGACTTGTGGTCCTGAGGAAAGTGGAACCACAGGACATGGTGACTGCAGGTCATCTCAGGTGAAGGAAGAATGAAAAAAATATCAAATCAGGCTTGTATTTTAGTTGAGTGACAAGATTAGAAAAACACACAGTTTTCAGGAAATAATAGAGAGGAAGAAGTTCTTTTCAGCTGATTTGGAAGAGACAGTTTAACCAAAGGACCAGCTCATCCACAGACAGAAGTAGCTTCTGGAACAGAAGCAGTCAACAGCGGCAGGCAATAGGCTGAATTCTCTAACTCTTTTCTGCTCCTTTGTATTGCCATCATCACCCAGGTGATTGGGAATAACAGCAGTATTTAGTGCCTGCTGTTGTTGAATGATACCAGGGTAGACAGAAAGTGCTGCGTGAAGGACATATAAGGCCCCACAACAAGCATGAGTGAGAGAGCCTCTGTAGGGAGTCCAGAGTAGCAGAGGAGGCTGAGCAGCTGTTAAGACTGGACTCCACAGAACACAGACTGAACAGAAAGGAGGCATCTGAGAGGCCATGGTGAAACTTATTTACTGGTTTACTCCCCAGTGCCCATAATGGTTAGGACAAGGCTGGGCCAAAGCTGGCAACCGGGAATCCACTCCAAGGCTTCCACATAGATGGCAGTGACCCAATCCCTCGAACCAACTCATGGGCTTCCCAACATCTGGAACTGAAGTATACTTAACATGTAATATGAATATTCAAACTAGGGGCTTAAATCCGTAGACCAAATGCCTGCTGTGGAGGTTACACTTTTATTGTGTTTCTAGTGGTAGTGGACAGGCAGCAGATGATTCAACAAAGGCAGAGACCATATAGAACGACAGAATGCAGTATACTAGCTTTAAGTGGGAATTGGGAGAAGCATTATTTTAGGTTAAGTGATCAAGATATCTGAGAAAATGATATTTGAGCCAAATGCTCCAGGAGGAGAAAGACCCAGTCCTGCCAAGAATTGGAGGAAATAGCAAATAAGTGCAAAGGTCTTGAGGTTTGAAAACAGGGATTTTAGGTGGACAGTAAACAGCTCAGTGCAGCTGGAATGTGAGAGTGATAAGAGTATGTTGGAATGTTGGGCAAGTCATCTGGGAAGCTGTGGGTCATGGAGGAGGTTGAAACTGGTATTATCCTGTTAGACAAAAGAAAAAGCTAAAGATGGCATACCTACGTGGATCCATATAAAAATAATATATCTGCACATTGGACTCCATTGTAGATTCCACTCTTTATTGAAACTACCAAAAAAAAAAAAAAAGGCTGCAGGATTACTCTGGGACCATTTTATTAAAAATGTTGTTCTTGCTCTTCTCATTGTTTCTTAATTGCCCATTTATTTTTCCTGAAACAAGGAAAATTATTCTCTGACAATAGACACAAAACCCAAATGAATTTTTTTGAAAAACAAAAAAAGAACAAAAACACTTTTTCCTTTCCAAAGTATCTTATTAATTTCTAGGCAATTATGTCTGCTCTGACTGATTAAGGAAAGTTAATGGCATCTTAAATTTTAAAACATTCATAAATAAAATTATCTGTGAAAAATTTTAATAACTGAAAGAACCGAGCAAAGGTACAAAATATTTCAGCTTATTTGCAACATTAATTAGCCTTTAGCAGGAAGGGTAACTGGCTAAAACGAGTTAAAATAGAGATGTACAGGTTAAAAAGAACCGTTTTAGACAACTAGGTGCTTCTAATGAACATGTTTTACTGTGTTACCTATTATAACGGGAAATGGAATTGAGTCCCTGTCCTTTGCCCTTCCTTCAACTGTACCCCGAGGACACAGCCTGGACAAATGGAGCAAGAATTGTTGGGGCTTTGTAGCCAGAATGGATACAGTGTGGGTTCCAGAAACTCAGGTTTCTCATGTGGGTGGCAGAAATCCAGCTAGTTAAACCCACAACTGCATTCTCTCAGGATGCATTAAGAAGAAACTGGACTAGACATGGAGTAGATTCTTAAGCTATCACCTTTTATAGGGTTGAGGGCATCCCAAGTAGAAACTTCATCCATCCCCTGCTTTGAGATCTTAAACCAAAAAACAGAACAAAGCAAAAACAAAGCAAAACATAGAAATGTAGGCTCTAAAATAAATTTCCTTTCCTTTCCTTATTTCTAAAATAAATTGCTTTCTAGCAATGTTATGGAAGTATTTCCAAATAATTTTTGCTTTGTTTGATTAACTGGCATCGGCGTGATTGTTCTTGAATCCCGTGTTAAGATGTTGTTTTGAAATTGTCTATATGTGTGATCAAGTACCGAGAACCTCTGGTGGACTTCCTTGAAGAACAACTGCCAGATGACTTCTGTCTGTGTGTTGCCTGTGGCTGAGGTTTACTTCTTGTTGAATTTCCGAGACCATCGCCATGCCTAGTGAAAGAAATTCTCCAGTGATCGAAGGAGCGGGGATGGATAGTCCTTGCAGATGTTAAAATCCTGCAGCAGTGATCCTGCCTAACAAATGTCCTCTGTCTCCTAGACGTGCTATTCACTCTTAGCAAGATCAGATATAGTGAGAACCATATTTTCCTGAGCGAGAGAGAGAGAGAAAGAGAGAGAGAAAGCCTTTAAAATCTCAAAGAGGCATTCATTCATGAGTATGAGGGCTTCAAATGAGAATTACATGTTGACTTTTGGGTTGGCCCCAAGGAGGGTTCACTGACTCAAATATACTATTTTTGTCTCTCTGTTGTTTCATTTAGTCAGTCTCCCATGGAAGCTATCTATCATATGTCTGTCTTGTTTCCCTCCTTGGCTTATTATTTATGCCTCACTTCTCCAATATTCTCTAAACTTGCTTCTCCCATTTGCTTTTGTTTTTCTTGAAGTTAGCGCCTCTGAGTAGCCAGGAGGAAAAAAGAAGGAATAACTCAATTCTTGCTTTTCCTCTTCTCTTTATAGAGTTCTTCTCCTTAGACTGTTTTAAAAGGATATTCCTGCATCTTGGGCATCCTTTTACTATGCACCTATCACCTATGGCACCTGAATTGGTGATCAGCTCTGATGTGTAGAGTTGAAACAAAGAGTCATTGTTTTAAGGAGTGTAATTGACCTGGATGGATCATTTAGCCTGATCTTTCTCACTTTTACAAGTAAGGAAATCGGGAACTAGATGAGTGGGGTGAGTTATACAAGTTCATGAGCAGTGGACCCAGAAGCCCTTTTTGCAAAAGTATGGTGCTTATAGCCATTGTGCGGCCTCTGCACTTCAGGTGCTGTCTCATGGCTAGCTCATTTTTCACTTTTATTTAGATGATGAACCACGATCAGGATGCTGAAGATAACTCCTTGGCCCCCAGATTGCAGGACACTGGACAGCTTGATGGTAAACTTCACATTTCATCTCTGTCTCCGGCATGCTTTGCCTTCAACCACATAGTCACACGTCTCATCAGTTTGTGGGACACTAGTAAGAGATGTGATTAAAATGGGTATTTAAAAATGGCACAGCTCTGTTTCTTTAAGACCTGAAAACGAAGTTCTTCCAGACCTCATGCATATCTTGAAAGTTCATTAAAAACATCTCTTCAATACCATCACACTTAACTGGGTTCATGTTAAAGAAGAAAAATGTTAAGTACAAAATTTATGCATCAGTATTTTAATCAAGCCAGACGTTCCTTCTTGGCTGTTCAACATGGGAGTTAGAAATCTGCATTTAAATTGTGGTTCTAAAATATAGATCCCAAGGACCTGAGAGGCTCCTCCCAGGAGGAACACAGTAGAGACAGTATGAACTTTCTGCTTATCTTTGATTCCACCAGCTCTTGAAAGTTCAGGAATGAGCTGCAAGGAGAAATCGCTTTAGGAAATAACAAGAAAATGCTTGGGGATTTGGTACAGAACTTCATTTCATGATTAGATTTTTTCCCAGTCATTCATAAGGGCTGAATATACATGATCTGACAAGAATTATGGTGCGGGATTGCTAATAGGCAATTTATTCAACAACTGTGAGGAGGGTTATTGCTTTCTGTCAACAGTCATGCGTATTTGGTTAGTGGTGATGGTGGGCAGCTGCTGGAGGAAGAGTAGGATCCCAGAAGGACTGCCAGAGGCTTCTTGGAACCAGGCTTTGCTTAGGCAGCCATGCAGGCACAGAGCCTGGCACGACTAAAGTCCAAACACGCAGGAAATCTTATTTCCGGAGCAAAAAGAATTTGTTTGTGGGACCAAGCGAGAAAATTGTCACATCGTAAATCTTTTTCCATAGTGCCTTGGATTTTCCGCTTGCTCATGATCCACACATTGCCATCACGTTGGTATCTTAAAAAAAGCAGTTCTGAAGACATGTAATTAGCCTGCACAGGTACAGTTGTTGACTTCATTTTAAGTCAAAACACAACTTCTCTACCTGGCATTTGAGCACCAACTCTTCCCACCTTGTCCAATATGAATCGTGCCTGCCCTCATCTTCGTCTCCTGCTCTACGTAATAATATTTGTCCACAGCAGGTGGCCCATTCCAGCACACGCTTCATTTCCATCAGTGTTCTTGCAGACTCTTCTCTCTTTCTGTTTCCAATCTTGTCTTCCATTAATGAACTTATCCACCGGTACCTCAAAAGTGCCTTATAGAATTCACTCTCTCAATAACTGATTGTGAACTAGATGGAACACTTCACAATTCCGTTTCCTCATCGGAGTTGTTACGAGCATCTAAACATGTATGTGGAAATCCTTGTGGGCTGTAACAAAAGTATGGGTTTTTTTCTTGTGTTTTGATCTTTGTGATGATGGGAGTCATGAACAAGCAAGCTGTGAGAAGATGAGCTTGGGCTTTGGTTTTCAACACGGATTGAGGCAACAATGTGTTCAAGGAGAGGTGCAAGTCACCAAGAGGCAATGCTGCATGGCTATCTTTCTTGTCACCCCCTCCTCTGCCACCAATTTTCAAAAGAAACTTTCCGAAGAGAATCATTGACATAACTTCAGGGGCTACCCAACACGTGGGGTGCTGGACTGTCAGGTGGGATTTGCTGAATCTACCTTCTCGGCTGGTCACTGTTACTGTGGTGGATGTTTTTCATCACCACACTCATCCCCAAACTAGTATACCACTATGCGCCTCACGGTTTTTTTTTTTTTTTACACTTAATGGAGTTCCTCCCTCTAAACCTTCTCTTCGGTATTGTTAAGTAGAGCACATATTTTGCCTTTCATCCTGCTGCACAACTTTTGTCTTAATACAGGCTCACATTATATAGTTGTTTATTATACCTGATGGATTATGGGATACTTTCTGTGTTAAATTCAGCACCACAACCTTCTCTGTCCTTACATCATTTCCTTCTAGACCTAAGTTGTCCTTTGGAGCTGACCTGGTTACTATGCTGTGATTAATTCCACACTGCAGCCCTGCTTTGCTATAATTGCGGCATGCCAAGGCGAAAATCTTAATGATTTACACCAAAATCAGATGCTGGAAAATTGCTTTCGATGATGCTATTGAAGATGATTTCTCAGGGGCTGTGTTTGTGGTAAACAGCGTTTAAATGAAGCAGAGCTGTGTCATCTGGGTTTGGAAAGTCAAGAGATTGAGCAGTGGAAAGGTTCAGGGAATAGCATTATGGTTTTTGCTTTTGTGGGGGTGATGTGTATGGTTTGTGTTTATATATATTTTAAATGTATTCGTTAAGGTTAAGTTTGATTTCACACAATGTGAAAGCTCAATATGACAGGGTCTTGAACAACAAAGAAATTGCTTTTCACATAAAGCTAGAGAAAAAATAGTCCAGGATTGGTGTATGATTCTACAAAGTCTTTAGGGACAAAGATTGCTTCTGAGTCTCTCTGTCCTTAAGCCATGGGTTTCATTCATAATCCAGAATGACTCCTAAGGAGCCAACCTACACAAATGTGTAATAGGTACGGAATGGAAGGAGACAAGGATGTCCTTTTTAAAAAGAGATTTATTGTACTGGAAAGGAAGATTTACAGAGAGAAGGAGAGACAGAAAGATCTTCTATCCACTGCTTCACTCCTCAAATGGCTATAACTGCTGGAGCTCAGCTAATTAATTCATTCGATCATGTCTCAGGGGCAGGTGAGAACCGAAGAACTGGCTTAATCAATTTTAATAGAGATTCTTGAACATGACTTGCCTGTTTTAGTATTCTTTGGGACCCTTGTGATAGTATATTTGGGGGGCTTTTGCCTTTTAATATTGATTGTTCATGAACTGGCTTAGATAAATGTTTTCTTAAATTTGACCCTAGAAATGATATATAATCTTTTTCCAGTCTACTATTGAGAAAGCTACTGTTTTTTTTTTTTAAAAGATTTTATTTATTTTCATGGCAAAGTCAGATATACAGAGAGGAAGAGAGACAGAAAGGAAGCTCTTCCGTCCACTGATTCATTCTCCCAAGTGGCTGCAACAGCCAGAGTTGATCTGATCTGAAGCCAGGAGCCAGGAGCTTCTTCTGGGTGTCCCACGCAGGTGCAGGGTCCCAATACTTTGGGCCGTCCTCGACTGCTTTCCCAGGCCACAAGCAGGGAGCTGGATGGGAAGCACAGTCATTAGGAAAAGAACCAGTGTCCATATGGGATCCTGGTGCATGCAAGGAGAGGACTTTAGCTGCTAGGCTACTGTGCTGGGCCCAGGGTTAAGTAAAAGAAGAGATGGGGGAAATGAACTTCCTTAGGTGTGCAGCACTTTGGACTCACTGTGGATGGTAGAGCGTGCTCTTGGGGATGATTTGGCAGGATGCTCTGTGAATCAGGCCTGGATTCTTTCTCTTGGTCCACTGATGATTAATATCCCACAGTTAATTAGATGGTAGGCTAAGATATGATTAGAGTTCAGAGCCTATTATAAAACTGAGAAAAACTAAATCTGCCTTACTCTTGGCTTTCTTAATTCTAGCTTAAAAGATAAATAAAACAAAATTACAACTGGCTTATGCCTATGAGGAGGGTGTTTAAGTACTGGAACAAAAAGAAAATGCATGAATCTTTGGGAACAGAGGCAAGAGAGGAGAGTGGCATTCAGTAAGTCTCCTAAGCCTACCAGTCATGGATGTTGGTGATGGTGATGGTTTGCATTGGTTGACCATGTTACAATAGAAATGGGCCCAAATTAGCAGTGGAATAAACTCAGGCATCACATCCACAGAAAACCTAGGTGAGAAAGGGCAAAATCTGACTTCAGGAGAAGGCCAGCACACATTATAACTGCATCCAATCTGAGTCACAGGAGTGTTACGATTTGTGTTTAATGGAATCTTACAAACCCCAGTCCTCACACTTCCTTTTTAGCTGGTGAATCAGAAATCCAACATAGCGAAGAAACTTTCTCCACATTGTACATCTACCATGGCCAACCAAGGACAACAGCAGGTCTCCTGCCATCCAACCATTGAACCCCTTCCCATGATTAATGATCATCCTTGGGCACTCTGCTGTGATGGCAAGATATTCGCCTTGCTCATGGCCATGGCTATTTCATAGGAAACCAGCAACCTTATGATTTAGTAAGTCTTTACTGAGTGCTGGCTATGTACCAGGCACTGCCCTGGGTACCAATGTTGTCAGAGAAACATATTCCTGTCCTATATTTTTTCTGTGACTTCAGTCTTGACACTTTTTTTTTTTCCTGGAAATTTCCTTTTATCTTTTTGAGACTCATTTTTGTTGTCCGTGGTAGTTCCTGCTAGTTGTTGAAGAGTGGGGAAGGTGAGGAAGTGACCGAAAGTTTCGGGGCGAGAGGACTTTCTGATGTACATTGGAGCGATTGCTCATACCTTCATATTGAAAATGTCAGAAATGTTTTCTTAAGTATCTTAAAAATTACATGGGGCAGAGTGTAGAGATTTTCAGAGCTGAGGAAGAATGATAAATCATTGTATTTAACTGTCAAAGCTGCCTCCCGAGTAAAAATTTGCATGTAGATTTCTCAAAAAAAAAAAAAATGAAATAAGCAAAGATTTTGAAGTGAGGATGGATGGAAAATCTTTATATTATGAAAAGTAGGCAATTATTATTTCTCCCCTAAAGTGATGCTGTTTGTTTTTTTCTGAGCCTCTTATGGTGTGGCAATGGAAGATTACTTTAATAGTCTGAAAGTAAGGAGAGATAAGCATTTGTCATTTCTATCTGCTGCAGTAGAAAGGTACATCTCCTGTACTTCAACTTGATGAAGACGGACTCATGTTGATAAGACTATGGCAGAAATTTATTTCCTATAGAAGCGAGACATTGTCATAGCTAATGACATTTTAGAGATGACAATGACTTCCAGTTCAGTTCAGTGTGGGATTTAGTTCATAGTTGAAGAGCACCCTGGTTTTGGTAGCATTAGGGACACTTTAAAGCTATTAACAGTTTTTTTTTTAATTCCATATACTTTTAGCTTTATAGAATGACTTTGGGGATACAAGATTAGTTATTTACACATTAGACATTGTATTCACAGCCCCCATGTTGGGGGTATTGGCTTCTGCAAAGGAAGATTACGTTCTATTCATCTAAACAACACTTTTCATGGAGAGGTAAATTATATGGAAATGTGTGAATCAATAGGAGATACTAACATCACAGATACCAGGTTAGCACACTGTGCCATAACAAGAGCCCCTGCTCGTTTTTTTTTTTTCTATCAAAAAATATAAAAAGGAAATCATAAAGCAAGGATTTGAAACATGGGGTTATCTAATGGATGGGCTTCCATAACTCTTCTGTAACTGACGGGCAGGTGTCCACAATTTCTCCACAGTGCATGTAATTTTTGTGTAATTTTTGTGTAACTGAATTTTCTGGGATACTGTAAGTTTCAAAGGGTTGCATCACCCGAAAATTATTCAAACATACTGGTTGAGAATCTTTACAGATTAGTTTAAAAGAACCACGATCCATGTCAATTACATTCCAAATTTGCTTTCACCCCCTTTATACCAAAGAGTTTGTAATTTAATACAATATTTATAAAAGCAATCTCAAAAAGATTTCATGTGCCTGATATTCAAATG
The DNA here is from genome assembly GCF_017591425.1 of Ochotona curzoniae. Lineage (NCBI taxonomy): Eukaryota > Metazoa > Chordata > Mammalia > Lagomorpha > Ochotonidae > Ochotona > Ochotona curzoniae. Next base: position 18,469,252 of record NW_024467095.1, on the reverse strand, counting down.
AATATTATTCTTAAATGTAATGCAGAGAGAGGTCTCCTCTTGTTGTCCCCCCACCACCCCCCCCATCTCACACACACACTGGGCATTCTAAACTGTAGCTTTCCACTATAGGGAAAGACAACTGGGTTTTGTATGTTCAAACTGATTTCCAAATGATCCTCTTCAACATTTTAGGCACATTCCCATTTTTTGTCTGTCTGGAAAGATATCTTTTCTCTAAGATCTATGCCTTTGATTTTTGCTCTGTGCCTGCCTCTGATACAATATCAACAAACGGTGATGATAATGGTTGCTTGTTTTGATGGAGATGGCTGTGATACTTCATGGTTAAGTGGTACAGCTTCAGGCTTAAGAAAGATCATTAGAGATGAGCTGGGAGTTTTATCCAGTGCCTATCTGCATATATTGTCATGATCTTATTTCTGACTGATTTATTGGTTTGATTTTTTTTCTCCCTACTGTTGAGCTGTTTTTTGAATATTAGGAATAATTTACTTGATCACGGTGGATTATTTTCTTAACTTAAAACTGATTTGGGAGTGTGAATGTTTTATTTTAATCCTAGTTGATACTAAGAATATAAGAATGGCCATAGTTGCCTTGTTTAAAACCTTTTGTGCTAGATTTCAGGGGTCAGAATTGGTTATGTGAAATTCGACAATAGCAAAAACTGAATTGGGTCACTTTTAATCTTTTTCTGTGCCCCGAAAAAAAATTTATACAACCCAGGAATTATCTGTTCCTTTGAGCATTTGATTATGTAGCTAGAAAATATTTGGAAGGTAATTATTTGATAATTTTGATTGCTTCTGAGGTTGTTGGTGTTTTTAAGCTAATATTTTAGAATAGGATTTAGAAGATTATATCCCCCTTAGCTTTATTTTCCCTTATATGTATGTCAGTCTGTTATTTAATGTATCAGGTTCATATTGGCTTATATGTGGCAGTGAGTTATGCTGGAATAAACGTAAAATAATCCACACTAGAACAGCAGAAAGAAAGAAAGAGAGAGAATGAAAGAGAAAGAAAACTAGGTCTTCCATCTGCTGGTTGACTTGATTTTTAAAAAGCTTTTTTGTTCTCATTTCAGTTCTATTTTTGAAACAGTCTTTACTTTTTTGCCTTTACAATCTTGATGCATTACTCATTCATATTATTTTTTGAGATTTTTAGGAAGATTACTGTTTTAACTTCCTAAGTTTTGTATGGCAGTTTTTAAAAATTGTTTTCAAACCTGAATAAGGTTTTTCTATGATTATGATTACTGAATCAAAGCAAAAATCCCCTCACATTCCTGTAAGCATTGTTTAAGTTGCATACTGATATTTGAATTTTCAACAAGCTGACGGTAAACTTGCTATTTGCTTATCTGTATTTTTTTATCTGAAGTTCTGAGTTTTTCTTCTTTCCCAATGACATTAAAATTTTCACCATGTTAGGTTAAGCATAGGTCTTCGTAGCAGAATTAAAAAAAAATTATTTATTTGAAAGGCAAAGTTAGAGAGGGGGAGGCAGGGAGAGAGAAAGGAAAGAGAGAATGAGAGAGACAGAGAGAGAGTCTTGAATCTGTTGATTCACCCAGATGGCTGAATGGCTGTGGCTTGTTCAGGCTGAGAGCAGGAGCTAAGGACTCCATCCCAGTCTCCCACATGAGTGGCATGAAGCTTCAACATCCTCTTCTGCCTTTCCAGGTGCATTGGTCGGGAGTTGGTTCAGAACTGGGGCAGCAGGGACTCAACCGGCCCTACTATGGGATGCCAGTATCATGGGGACTAGCTTATCATCTTATACCAACACTTGCTCTGTAGCTGAGTTTTTAAGAAATAGCTTTTAGGGGACTGGCACAGTGGCTCAACAGTCTAATTCTGCACTGCATGAGGACCAATCCAGGTCCCTGCTTATGGCCCAAGAAAGCAGCGGAGGATGACCCAAGGCCTTGGGCCACTGCACCCCCATGGGAGACCAAGAAGAAGCTTTTGGCTCTAGGTAGCCATTTAGGGTGTGAACCAGCAAATGGAGGATCTTTCTCTCTGTATATCTGCCTTTCCAGTAGAAACAAACAAATAATAATAATAATAAAAACACAACAGAAATAGCGCTTTGCTTAGTTTTTTAAAATTGTTTTTCAATTTTCATATTGGGGGGCTGGATTTGAGGGGATTTTAGTAAGTGGAGGGTTTTACTAATAGTATTCATTAAAATATTTCTGAATCCAAAGAAAACGTATCTCAGATCTGCTTTGATAATAAAGAGTATTTTTTTTTCCAGGTCGAAGCCATAACAATCCAGTTCACTGAGTTTATGATTCTCACATCCATTCACTTATTTTAGCTCTGTCCTTCTCTAATCCTTTGTCAGTTTCATTCTAGGGTTACTGTTCCTTTTTTTAAGCAAGGTGGTTGCTAGGGCTACATGCTTCTGTATTCGCTTTATAAGCAGAAAGTGTTTTTGTTGAATGAAAGTCCCGTGTTATGCTCTGATTGGAGAGCCATAGATGACATGCCTGTTCTGAACCAATCACCGTGAAAAAGGGTACAGGGCTATCTTGATTGGCTTAGACTGGTCAACAACTTCTTCCATTGCTGTTCTCATCTCTCATGCTGAGTGTATTTCTTTCATCTTTCTTACTTTGTTCTAGGATACCTTATCAAGTTCAAGTTGCTGAGCAGATTTTCACTGCGTTCACTTCCTACAGCCTCAAACACGAACTTTAGTGCAAGTCACTTTCATTGCTTTTTGTTTTTTTAAACTCACTTTTTTGTTATTTTTTTTCTATTTTTATCTAAACCTGCTCACCTCTGTTGATGCCTTGCATTTTACATCGTTTTGTATTTTTTTTAAGATTTATTTTTATTACTTTTTTATTGGAAAGGCGGATATACAGAGAGGAGAGACAGAGAGGAAGATCTTCCGTCCGATGATTCACTCCCCAAGTGAGCGCAACGGCCCGATGCTATGCCAATCCGAAGCCAGGAGCCTCTTCCAGGTCTCCCACGCGGGTGCAGGGTCCCAAAGCTTTGGGCCGTCCTCGACTGCCTTCCCGGGCCACAGGCAGGGAGCTGGAAGGGAAGCGGGGCTGCCGGGATTAGAACCGGCGTCCATATGGGATCCTGGGCGTGCAAGGCGAGGACCTTAACCACTGCGCCACCGCGCCGGGCCCTCGTTTTGTATTTTTTATTTTATATTTTGTATTTTGGGGAGGACTGTTGTAAAGGAATTAAAAACATACTCTGACTGCACAGCGATGTGTATGTACTCAATGCCATTAAACAGAACACATGAAGGTGATTGCAATGGCAAAAATTACGCTATGTGTATATTTTCACAATAAAAATGCCATTTCTATGGATAATCACTTGTATTCTTCATCTCACTTCAGAATCCTGTTTCTTGTAGCATATATATTTTTAAGCTTACAGTTCTTCTTTGCTTATTTTCCTAATAATTTATTCCCCAACCTTGTCAGGATCTATTCACATTCAATTTTTCCCAAAGTCAAGGAAAATTCAATGTTTAGTACTTTTTTAAACTTGGGGTAAAAATGATTTTTCTGCCCATTTTCTGATCTTGGAGTGCTTTTCTTGTGCTGAGTCTCTAGGACCAATTCTAACTTTTCACAGGATTTACTGGGGTCTTCTGTTCTTCTAACTCCTGTTTTGTGTGCGTGTGTGTTTTAATTTATAGAACAAAAGAAACAACATTTAGTTCTTTTCTGTGCCTGCAACTGTTCTGCATGACGGATTACACCCCTAGCATGCACTGTGCTTTTCTGAGGCTGTTCAAACATCCAGGATGAAAGATGCTATGGCCCGACTCCGCTGCCTCTTGAGAACTGATAGTTACACTGTCTTAGTGTGACTGCCAGGCAAGCAGTCGTTAGAGGAGGCGGAAGCATGCAGCGACAAGGAGTTGGTCATACAATAGTTCTTGGATCTTGTGTACAAGTCAGTGAAATAGCATCTCTTGGAATGGCCTTGCGTCACCCCACATCGAAGCACGTCTTGTTGCTCAGTTTCCACACCAGCTCTCTGCTGAAGTGCCCAGGACATCTACAGAGAATGGCTTTTGAGTGACTGGGCCCCTGACAACCATGTGGGAAATGAGGATTCAGTTCCTGTCTCCTGACTTCAGTCTGACACTCAGCCATGTGGGGAGTGAACACGTGCATGAAAGATCTTTTCCTCTACATAGATTTGTCTATCACTCTTCGTTTCAAATAAATACGATAAGTATACTTTAAAGGAAACATAGCAACTCTCGGTTCCGAATAAATCTCTTCAATTCTGCTTCGGGATGCTGGACCCAATGCTACTCTAGCCGCTGCTGCTTGTTCCTCTTTTCTGAACTGGTTGCCTGTATGACTCTACCCATAGAGGGCGCCAGAGGGAGAGGGCAAAGGCTGAGGCAGCTGGCTCTGGCTTTCTGCCTCTTCTGGCACAGTTTGACCTAGGCGCTTCCAAGGAACTGGTTTCCTGCAGCACTAGAGGTGGGGTTTGTGTGGCTGTTATTATCTCTGGGCCACCTCAGTGTTTCCTGTTTTTACACTGGTCTTCTGCTCCAGGACTGGAGTTGACTGTATGGGTTCCTTTCTGCTGATTGGATCCTAAGTGGTACAGGCCCTTAACCCCAGATTTGGGGACCTGGGTCAGTTGAGAATGTGTGATTGCTGCATTGCTGTGGGGGCCCAAGGAGAACAGAAAGAAAAAAAAATGTCTTACTGACAAATGTAGGGAGTCTTGAGAGAAAATAGAATAATTTTAGGACAAAAAAAGAGCAATTATTATACCCATGGGGCTCCTGAGTAACACAGGTAACCTACGTTCTTGGTTTCACAGTGAATCTAGTTTTAAAACAAGAGAAGTTCAAGGAGTTAGAGCTGCAGAATGATACCTGGCCTCTTGAGAACACGGCCATGCCTTTCTACCAAGCATTCTTTTCAATCTTTGTTGGAGAACATTCCCCATGTTCTTGCTCTCATGTTTCTGTCTAAACTGAAGTATGAATCAGAAAACAGAAAAAGGTAGAAGAAATAAAGTATGTTCACAGAACTCCACATTTCAGGCAGGTTGTTCTAGCCTGCACAGAGCACACAGCTGTGGGTACTCACAGGACTGCAAAGTGACCTGAAGACATGGAGCAGCCAGGGCAATAACCATCACCCATGTGGGACGCTGGTGCTGCGTAGACCTGAAGCCATTCTCTTCCGGGTTCTCTTAGCTTCCTATTCGCATCTCTTTTTTGCTTTTATTCTTGCCAGCCTTTCAACAGCTCCTGAGATCCCATCTTTATCAGGTGGTGACATGACAGTCTACGCAATGATGACACACTGTACCTTGGCAATGAAGGCTGCTTGTCCAGTCTCAGAAGGGGCATGACAAAATGTGGGATCAGTGGTTTGGGAATCAGAATTGGGATCAGAATTGCGTGGTCTGACAGAGTCACACCAACTAAATTCTAAAAATGACCCTAAGAGTTACATGAATTCCTTTACAATAGAAAATGCGCATCACTAAGTAGTTGCTGCCACGATCTTAAATGCGAGTGTATTTCATGCCTTCTCACAGATTATTCAAGAAATGCTGTTAGGGAAGGAAGCAGAGCACATGGCACATGAGTTCCCACCGACATGTAGCAAGAGGACCCTCAGAAACTTGTAAGCTTTAACAGAAAAGAGCCAAGATGAAAGACCCAAAGGATGGAATAATTGATATCATTACATGTGTTTTAAAATTCAATTGAACTTTGCTTTTCTTGGGAGTCAATGGAGCTATTTCTAAACTTTTAACATGTAGTACTAACACCAAGGACCCATGTTAGACACTATTATTGTACATTTATGAAGGTTTCTCCAACTGTAGAAGATACAAAATACTGTGCATTATATTTTGTTGAACAGGATTTAGTGACAATGACTGCTGGGAGCTTGGTTTGGTTGCTGTTTTATGTGAATAGTTGCCGTGGAGTACACCCACAGATGTTTATGTATTGTCTGTGACTGCCTTCTCATCTCAGTGATAGCACTGAGTTGTCGAGACAGAGACTATCTGGCTAACAAAGCCTAAAATATTTACCATCTGGCTCTTTACAGAAGCAAATTGCTGTCTTCTGTTTTAGAAGCTTTTAGAGGAGTGAACACTATGTATTGGGGACGATAACAAAGAATACAAAAGATTAGATCGATAGGCACTAAGATATTGCTTTGAGTTTTAAATGTGCAGCACTGCTGAGAAACAGAGTTGCCCAAGAAGCGCCGGTCTGGCAGCAACAGGGAGGAAGGAACCCCCTGGGAAGGCAGGTACATCTCTTGGAAGAACAGTGCAGCAGGAGTGGAGGAGAGCAGGGCACGGGGAACCAGTTAGGGCAGATGGGAGAGGCAGAAAAGGTATAGTAGAGTTATGTACAGGAAGGTCACGTTGGAACCTGGGGTGTAAACTAAATTGTAAACGATGGACAAAGCCTGCTGTCCAAATGGGAGAGTAGGGAGATACTGAGTCTGTGTGGCAGGGGTATGTAAGTCAGTGTTGGCATTTGGAACTTGGATTTGAGCTAGGACCAGCTAACGAGGACCATTTTTGTTATGGACACTGAACGAAGTAGCACATATGGAATAATAGGTAAATGTGTAAACAATATTTGAAATTCTTCTTAATATTGCTATAGTTGAAGAGACACAGCCCAAGGTCTTTGTTTAGGAGAAATGGTAATGTTTTGAGAATATTCCCATTAAATTCTGCTGATGAAGTTGCTTGGACTCCAGGTGGAGCTGATGAACACAGAGCAGGGTGAACACAAGCAGGTGTGGTCAAGATGAGGACGAGTGACACCTAAGAGTTGCTTGATAAAAGAGTGATGGTGTGATAAAGTGATATTCAAAATCTCTGTCAAAATCTTAGAAATATTACACAAATGTTTTTAATGCATACTTCTGGTCACAAGAATGAAATTCCAGATGTCAGAAATGAAGAATGAACTAAATCTAGAGTGTTAGGAATATGGATGTAGGGGCCGGCTCAATGGCACAGCAAGCTAAGCCTCTGCTATGCAGCACCAGTGTCCCATATGGGTGATGCTTATTGCCTTGGCTGCTCCATGTCTTATTTTTTTAAAAAGATTTATTTATTTTTATTGAAAAGGCAGACAAACAGACAGGAGGAGAGACAGAGAGGAAGATCTTCTGTCAGATGGTTCACTACCCAAGTGGCTGCAATGGCTGGAGCTGAGCCAATATGAAGCCAGGAGCCACACGGGTCTCCCACACGGGTGCAGGGTCTTGAAACTTTGGGCCATCCTTACCTGCTTTCCCAGGCCACAAGCAGGGTGCTGGATAGGAAGTGGGGCTGCCAGGATTAGAACAGGCGCCCATATGGGATCCTGGTGTGTTCAAGGCAAGGACTTTAAACCATTACACTATTGCGCTGGGCCCCACTTTCTATTTTTAAAAAAGATTTATTTATTTATTTTTATTGGAATGACAGATCAGGTTTATGGAGAGAAAGAAAGACACAGAAAGATCTTTCTTCCATTGGTTCATTCCCTAAATGGCTTTAACTGCTGGAGCTGAGCCTATTTGAAGCCAGGAGTTTTTTTTAGGGTCTCCCATGTGTGTGCAGGATCCCAAGGCTTTGGGCCAAACTGTACTGCTTTCCCAGGCCATATGCAGGGAGCTGAATTGGAAGTGGAGCAGCCAGGACATGAACCAGTACTCATATGGGACACTGGCCTGTGCAAGGTGAGGATTTAGTTAATTGAGCCATCACAGGGAGATACACTGAAAATAGAGCAACTGGAAGTCTAAACAATGCTCACACGGAATGCTGGCGTTGCCTTACCTGTTACACCACAATGCCACCTCTCCCACTCCCACTGAAATTACTTAAAACAGATTACCAAATAACTAAATTAAAATTTTCATGAGGAACAGAAAGTTTCCATAATTTTACAATCTGCACAAAATGCATATTCATTATAAAATGCAAAACAGACTATAGGAGAATGGCTTGGTAGACATGACCTTAAACAATGAACGCTGTCAATAATGGGATGAATTAAATTGTGTGCCTTCTGAGAAGATGCAATAAAAACAGCACAAACTCATTTCTATACCATTCCTGTCAAAAACGCATGCTTATGAAGAGACATGAGATGAAGCTGAAGTGAGGGGCACAGATATTACAAAACAACAGCCTTTCATCATGAAAGTTGTCAAGGTTATGGACAACAAGGCAAGACAAAGGAACTGCTGCATATTCAAGAGAACAGAAAGACATGGTGAGGAAACGCAAGACACGACTCCGAATCAAATCCTTTGTCTCACAAGGATATTAGGACAATTGGCAAAAACCCGAACAGGTCTTGGCATTAGGATATCAATGTTTGATGATTGCATGAGGTTTTTGTGGAATTTTTTTTGGTGGGGGGCAGGGAAATTATATTCACGTATTCAAGGATAGGTGGGTGCTGGGTATCCTGCTGACAGTTTATATTAAATGATTCTAGAAGAAAATACTCTTGGTATTATACTTGCAACTTTTTTTTTTTAGGATTGTTTCACAATAAAAACAATGTTTTCCAAATTTTCTTTTTCTGGCAGCATTGAGGACTAGAAGTCCCAAGAAAACCCTGGCAATATAAGATACTTTAAATGCTGAAGGTAAAACAAAATGAAACAACTGCTTAAAAGCATGGCTGAGCAGGCAGTAGAAAGAGAAATAGAGACCAGAATATCAAAAAGGCCTGATTCCCCTGGAGTGGGCAGCTCTGAGCTTCCTGAGATGACCTTCTGTCCTGAAGGCCATGTGCAACAGCAACAGCAGCAACAACAACTTTGTGTGCCCAAGAAGGGTGGTACATCCGATTAGAGCCTTGATTTTGAGATGAAAGGAAGGCTCCCAAGGTCGGACACCTGTGTCAGTGTGGGTTAACCATTGGATGCCACAGTCATTTACACGACAATCTCAGAAACTTAACCAGCAGCCTATACTGCGTGTCTTTCGAACTGAAATCCACGGTATTTGTGTGATCTATGTAAATTCCAGCTATCTGACCTGTGTTTGACAGATCCTGGTCAATTGTTAAAATCTGGTTCCTGTGGCATGGATGCAAGAGCGGGGTCTTTATTCAGGAAGTGAACATCCAAGGCATCTAGGATGAAGGAATGGGAGCAGAGACAGACAGGGGTGAAGCAAGATAGTGAGCCCTTGAGCCCTTCTTGAATGGAGCACTGCTCTGGATCAAAGAACAGGAAGTATTAGGACATACTGTGTGGGGGGCCTCCTCCATCAGGCTGTAGGCAGAAGCTGACTCAGAGCAGCTAATGGGATAGGGAGACAGCACAAAGATGCGTCCTAATGGTTCCCCCTATTTCTGGTTTCCTGTTGCTCCAGGTTTGCCTAGCAGTAGGTAACTGAACCGTACTTCCAGATTAATTGCCTGGCTCCCCATAACAGCCATTTGGGGTGTTTCATTTGAATCTGGAAGTGTTGGGAGCAGCCAGCAGCTGTGGAGTTGCAGTCATGGTCTGGGCCATATTGACAGTGATGAAGGGAACATCCAGCAACATGCTGGCAAGCGTACATCAGCTCCTGGAAGTGGCAGCGGAGTCCAAGAGACAGGTAGGGAATCTGAACAAGGACAAACGATTTGGTCAGACAGCATGTCCTCCCTGCATCTATGCCAATCTAAGCACATTTCCATTGTTATGATAGAGTTTCTAATTTCTGTTTTCATGAGAACAAGATACATTGACTTTTGCTAAAACACAGGAAGAATCAGTCCAGTTAATACTGATTTCTCTCCAAAATGGCAACTGAGTATGCTGCCTGGAAGGGTACAAGGCAACACGATGATCCAACTACTCTAGTTGGACTCACGTATTTCTTTGTGTCAGCAAATAAGCCTGGCGTGGATCAGTAAGCCAAACGCAGGTGCCCGGTACGGTGGTCCAGACTTTCACCTGAACTCTGAGCTGTTCTGCCTTTGCTGCTGTGGCTGCAGCAGAGGGTTTTGGGGTCCCTTTTATGCGCCCTTGACATTCACCTCCCTGCCTGCGGCAGGCTGCATCCTGTGAACATCTGCAGAGTGCACAACTGAAGACTGTCTTCGTGGATGCGAGAATGCACTCACCGAACTCAAGCCGGAAGCAGTCCTCAGCCACGCATTAGGAAGAGTTGGCTTAGTGTATTCTACACTGATTTCAGAGCTGCCCAGCAGGATCGAGCTCTGGCTACATAGGTCAAACTGGTCGATGTCAGTTTCCCACATCTCTTGCTTTCGATTCCCCTATTCCCCTATTGCTGGTTTAGGGAACACTTCCAAATATACCGCATGCACTCAGACTGTTGTCTTGGTTTATTCTATGAAACACGATTTAGGAGACATTTTTCATACTCGATGTATGTGCTACGATTGTTTTTAGATAGTAAGTACTAGGCATGGTAGGACTGTGAGATAACTCAGTGAGCCTTCTAACTGATGTTTGCTGCCATGGTGAAGTGACAAAATGAGTCCTTCACAGATATCAGCATTAACTACCACCAAGTCTGCAGCCCAACCCAGGTCCCTTCTGACGCTCACCGGCCTGGCTCCAATTGCACACATTGGCCCAAAGACCCAAGTCAGGTGACCAGGTCCCTGCCGAGCCCATCTCCCCTTCCCTCCCACCAATATTTCATGGCCCATCTCCCACCCCGCTGGACCCTCTCCGGGGCTTACTGGCCCAGCTCCCGGAGCCTTCCAGACAGGATTGCAAATAGCCCTGGCTCCACACTGGCAAGGATTCCCAATGCCCTCTCTTAAATCAATTATTTTCCTATAGATCTAATTAATTGTTCAATGATTTAGAAACTGAATTTACAGCGATTGTTAAATTATTCACAAGTAATATATTTTGGAATAAAGCAATGAACAAAATATTCGTTGTTTAATTTGGCAGAAATTCGTATTATGTATAGCCACACTGCTATATGTTTGAATAATAGAGGGGCTATTATTCAGTGGAATAATATGTATTTCTATTAGCATCTATTTGTCCTAAATTGTCAAAAAATATCAAGCTTTTTTACTCGCCAGTTTTTCTTAGTTGGGCATATTTGAAGTTCTACTCAAAAATATAATTTTACTACCTGTTCTAATTCATTGTATTCATAGAGAATCCCCCATGAGCTCCTAACACATCTTCTTCTGCCCCCAGCCCCTGGAAAGTGTCCACTCTTGGGTCCCAGTTTCTCTTCCTGAAGCTGGACACCTGGGAAGCAATCCCCTTCCTCCTCTCTGCCAGCACCTGCTTCAGCTCCCACTGGCTCTGGGTTTCCCCTGCTCTCTCTCCTCCTCAGGCAGGATAGACTGGGGAGCATCTGATTCCACACCACTGCAGACCAGTGGGGAAGACAGGCAGACTAGGAGTTTAGCAAAAATTCCTTTCAGAGTCCGACAGTTTTCTCTTAATACCCTTCAGATCAGTCAGTTCAGCTTAACAAACATTTATTGAACAGCTGTGATGTACCAGGCATTTTGCCAGCTCCTGGCAGTTAAGAAAAAAAAAAGGATTATGATAGAACTCCTGCCTTCCAGTCCTGACTCTGGCGATAACTGACCTGCTTTAAAATCCTTTCCAATCTTTGAGATGAGGGAGAAGCTGGCTGTTGGTCTGTGTTGTCTTGTCTACCGATCTCTTGGTTCAAAGTTCAGCTGCCTATTAAACTGTTTCCTCAGATAGTTAAAAAAAAAACTAAATTTGTCACACTCTCCCTCTTTTGCTTCCTGACTTATTTCTTTTCTAAGTTGGGTTGAAACTCCAACTTTTCATCCCCTCCCTGTTTCCTCAGTACCTCATTAGTAGTAACAGTTCTTTTCCATTCCTGCTGCTGCTATTGAACTCAAGCTCTAACCACCCCCATTCTGGGTTACCCTAATTGCCTCTTAATTGGTCCCATTGACTCTATTTTCTCCTTCCGACAATATCCCCTAATCATTTCACATCACTGCACCCCAACTTTCCACGACTTCCTAGTGAATGAAGGGTGAGGTCTCCAATTCTATTCCCCAGCCTTCGCTGCCCTGCATCCTTTTAGATTGTACCTCTCTGTAGCCACTTGCTTGAAACTGGTCTTCAGGTGAACTCTTTTGCATGAAGAGAAGGAAAAGCCGTTTTAAATTGTATTCAATTGCAATTTTGGATTGTTCACATTTAGTAGTCAATGTTATTAACTTCTGGATCACCTTTTTCCTTACATAGCTTGTTAATAGTAGTAGTTCCCAATCTAGCGGTATGAGGGTACGTCAACCAGATCATGGAAAAACACAATTAAGGAGAAGCTTAGTGTGGTGTAAAAACTTTTGAGATCCACGCATGTTTTCTTCATTACACTCTGCATCTTTCAACAGTCTTTTACAAGAACATTCTCTGAAATATTTATTGGCACTTGGGTCCCCCTGCCAGAAAGTCTGAATTACCTGGTCTGGATGTTAGGCTTTTGGAAGTTGATTCTCAGGAATTTTCTAGAGTGGGAACTGTTGACTTCCAGGAGTGGTCACAATGTACAAACTTTGCTCGTGTTGTCATGTAGAATAAGTAGCAATAAATAAATGGATGGAATGTTTGTTGGCCACTTGTGTTCTGCAATATAGGGAATGGCCTCGTGTAGAAAAGCAGCCTAACTTCTCTTTTTTTAAAAGATCTATTTGGATAGTCAGGATAGTCAAGTGTTACAGAGAGAGAGAGAGAGAGAGAGAGAGAGAGAGAGAGAGAGAGAGAAATTCTTCTATTTGTTGGTTCACTCACCAAATAGTAATAATGGCCAGTGTTGGAATAGGCCAAAGCTAGAACCAAGCTGCTTCTTCCTGGTCTCCCAAGTGGGTGGGTGTCAGAACCTTCCAACACTTGGGCCATCTTGCCGCTGCTTTTCCTAGACCAATAGCAGGGAATTAGATCTGAAGTGGAACAGCTATGACACAGATCTCCAAGCCTTTACCTGCTCTGCACCAAGCTGGCTCCAACGGTCTGGAAATGTGACTGGTAGCAGCCTTCGTTAGTACATAGTTTAAGGAAAACAAAATCTGAGCTTCCAAAAGCGCTCTCCGAGGGCGTAAGTTTAGGTTTCCATTTGGGTCCTACATTGTTCCATCACTACAGGAGGTCTCCAAGAAAAACACAGTTCCAGGCTCTTACGTTGTCATGGGAGAATGAATCATGTTTTAATTGCAGATTTCTAACAGGATGGCTACAAGTGTTATCAGAAAAGCTAAGAAAATTGTTTGCTGTAGACAAAAGATCTTTTATGTTTATTTTTAAGTAAATAAGGACTCTATTTTTGTGACTGTTACCAACTTGGTATGTGAAATATTTTGGGATAGTGACAAATTTCTTAATGTACAGTTTACACCATAATATAAAATCCCCAGGGATGATATGTTTAAAGTAGAACATTCCAGGGAATAAAGCCATATCCTGTGTGATGAACTGTAGCTTAACAAATGGCCACTTGCACTCAGCCCCAAGTGTCTGAGACTTAGCATTAAAGCGTACTTTCTCCTGGCTTACAGATCAAAATTGAATTTCTTCCAACAATCTTTAGTTAAAAGTAGTGTGAAATGTCACCGTGAGGTAGGGTAAAAGCATGACTTTCCCCTGAGCTGTGGAATAGACCTGGTGATTTGAAATCTCTAGCGATGATTTTTTAACTCTGTTCTGTGTAAGCTGGGGATTTATGGGTCCCAACTTCCTTGGGTTTTAAACATAAGATCATTAAGAACGAAAGTGTAAGGGTCCTGGTGTAAGCCGTGCTGCGGGTGTAGCTGTGAGGATCATTTCTAGGTGTTAGGCTACATTAGCCTGTGTGCACGTGCATACTGAAATTATTTACTCACCACCAGGAATCCTGAGTTAATGAAGTATATCACATATCAGTCATTCCTTTTCCCCACCCCTCACTCCTCAGGGACTCAGACCCTGTCAGAAGAAGCAGCAGGAGATCAACAGAACATCCTCCCACAATTCCTACAAGCCTATAGCTCCACTTTCCCACCAACATCCCAGATTGGAGTGTCTATTCTGTCTTGGTTGATCTTCTGGTCTAGCTTCCTGCTAATGAATGTTGGGAGGCAGCCTGGAGACCTGCCAGCTACGTAGGAAAAACATTTAGAATTCCATGTTGGCATGGTCCTGGTCCAGCCCTGGCTGCTGTGGCCATTTGGAGGAGTAAATCCTCAGATGAAGATATTTCTCTCTCTGTTACTCTGCCTTTTGAGTAGATAAACGTAAATAAACTTTTTAAAAAAGAACGGATGAGACAATGGTGAAGATATACCCTGGCGTGGTCAACCATCCACATCAATGTGCAAAAGAAAAGAAAATCAATCTTGCTCATTTTCTAATTAAGCAGCATCAATGAATAACAGCAGAAACAATCACCAAAGCTATAGACATCTCCATTGGTTCAGCTTACACAATTCTGGCTTAAAAATTGGAGTGGAACAAGCTTTCGGCTCAGTGGCTCCCAGATCTGTTGCGTTCAGAGCTGCCGCAGATGACAGCAGAGCTTTAAATGAAAATGTTGAAATGACTGAGACCAGAATAGCACTGCATTGCTTCAGACAACTGGACTGGGAGAGGAAACACGTGAAGGCAAAGCACAAGCCGACCAATGGTGTGCAGGTGATTCTGACGAAAAAGGCAGACTGGTCCAGAGCAAAGGTCATGGTAACAGAGTCAGGGGTAGGATTGGGGATGCTCAAGGCATTTTGCTCTGGAAGGTCAGAGAACAAACCATCTGCTTCTAAGTAGAGCATTATGAGAAATTTAGTGAAAGATTTAAGCAGAAAAATACCTAGGAAAACTTCAGAGTCCCTCTCTACCACGGCAATATCCCCCCTCCTTTCTCTCATCGGACGGGGGCAGTTTTGTGTGTGTTTCCAAGAGAAATCATTGAACATTCAAAGTTTTTATTTGGCTCCGTTTGGCTTCTTACTTGCCAATCTTAAAAAAAAAATAATGTTTTTTTCTGGTTTGTGCGCTGTCAGGAGTTCCAGGAGGGGTGAGGTCTGGCAGTAGTGGAATGTGGGCAGAGAAGTCAGGGAAAGGCGAATGTCTGCAGCTTTGCAAGTTTGTCCAGCTTCTTTGTGTGTCCAGGTTCTTTGTGAATGTGTCCAGGTTATTTGTTACGTGTCTCTTAGGATAACTTATTTTGTTGGGGAAGCTGGGCCGTAGGTCTTAAGCTTAATGGGTGGATTTAAGAATAATGACCATTTGTTCCTTTTGGGATTACGATTAGTTGGATGATGATTGGTTAGATTGCTGTGTGGACTTGTGATTTGCTATTGTGCTCTATTATCACCAAGCTTGGTTAACAGAGACTCCTTAATAAACCTTAGACATGTCTGGTGTGATCTCACTTGCACCCTGCAGTGCCGCCACCACCACCATCATCATTCTGTTTTGTTGGATTGAGTTGCTCAACAACAAACATTGCTCTCAGTGATGGAGAGTGAAACGATATTATTTATCTTTCAGCAAAGCGAACCACATTTGTCTGTGTTGAGACAAGTCCACCCAGTGGGAATGGTCATTGCACAAATGTTCAACTCGTGCTGTTGGTCATTTGACGTGCTCTTCCGACTCGCTGCACTGGTGCCCCTCAGATAACTCAAACACTGATAGAACATTAATCCTTATTTGTACTGGGACGAAGTAGTCATTTGCTTCTACAAAGAGAAATTGGAAAATGGGTTTATTTTAGGCAGGCTCTGTTCTGTTTTCTCTTTCTGACTTTAGAATTCCTAACAATAAATTCCCTAGTGTGAGGTGAAAGGAAGGCTCTGATTTTTTAAAATCAAATATCTCTCCATGACTGACGACAGGGCCATGAAAGTTTCAATTCATTCTAGGAGGAAAATAGGTTGGGACTGGCGTCAAAGAAGGTAAAAAAAGGAATCACATTTGTTTCAGGTGAAAGGAAGACATTCATGGTCTTTAAGGAAATTTTAATGTTATATGAAGAATTCTACAACCCTTTTTATTTTTATTTACTGAATATAAACAATGTTTATGTTAGCCTGTTGGGAATGAAATTGGTATAGGTGGTGTGAGGTGAGCACATTTCTGGAAGGGATTTCCTCTGGCCAGGTGAGTGTTACTCCTGTGCGCTTAGACCTCATTTACCACATTTCTTTTTTTTTTTGTTTAAAGATTTTTTTTTATTATTTTTTTTATTGGAAAGGAGGATATACAGAGAGGAGAGACAGAGAGGAAGATCTTCCATCCGATGATTCACTCCCCAAGTGAGCGCAACGGCCGATGCTATGCCGATCCGAAGCCAGGAGCCTCTTCCGGGTCTCCCACGCGGGTGCAGGGTCCCAAAGCTTTGGGCCGTCCTCGACTGCTTTCCCAGGCCACAAGCAGGGAGCTGGAAGGGAAGTGGAGCTGTCGGGATTTGAACCGGTGCCCATATGGGATCCCGGGCGTGCAAGGCGAGGACCTTAACCACTGCGCCATCGTGCCGGGCCCCAGACCACATTTCTTAATTTGACTTGAAAATTTAGGGTATCTGTCTACACAGGTTTCTCTCCTCGCTGTTTCCACCGCTCTGATATCATCTGTTTGACCTTACATTTGTGCAAGAAACCAGGAGCTGTCTGTGACTTCCTTTCTCTACTATCTGGAAATCACGTGAACAATCTTCCCTGTCTTTAAACTGTCTTTCCTGGAGAACTACTGCTCTGCAAGTCCTCCATGAGCCCAGGCACTGCCTTTAGTTGACACCCTCTCAACGCCCCCTCCCCGGGCACACAGGCACCGCAGTGGTCTTAGGGAGATAGTCAAGCTGGATTGCATGCAGAAGTGGCTGTTACCGTCTTTTCTGGTAGATATCTCACTTGCATCTCAGCAGACAACTTTTTTTTTTTTTTTTTTTTTTTTTACTAATGTCTTATAAAATTTTGGTAAATAATACTTTTAAAAATATATATATTTAATTACTCGTTGAGGGGGAGGAAACGAGGACTGAAAACTGGAAGGGAAGGAGAGGGAGAGAGAAAAAGTACACTCCTATCTGCTGAGTTATTCCCTAAATTCTTCAAGTATAATATTTGGGAGGTGGTAACTTCCTTCAGGCTTCCCACTAGGGTGGCAGGAGATCAACTGAGCCATTATTCTGGCCTCCCAGGGTCTTCATTGGCAGGAAACTGGTGTCAGAAGCTGAAGTACTCGGATACAGGTCATCTCAGTGGATGTCTTAGCTGTTAAGCTGAATGTCTGCCCCATGAGTGGACATTGGTTATATTTGCATTTATTCAGTACCTGTGGCTGCCTTCTGGGATGAAGAGCACAAGCATAGGTGAAAAGAATGGTAAGACGAGTCTGAACCCCAGACACTGCACTGAAGTTGGATGTCACGCTCCCTCTGAATCCTGAGGGACAGCTGTCGGGCCACATTTCTGTGTCTGTTGATCTTCCGTCAGTGTAGTTCTGCCTCATGCCTGTGTAAAGCATCCAGTGAGTCCCAGTGAGCCCTTCTTGCTATCTTTCAGGATGAAGCATCTATTGTTTGTTAGAGAAGGGGATAAATGTAGCGAGTCCCAGAGGGTTCCCCAAAGAAACCATGATTCTATGGCAATAGGTTGGTCTACAAGTGTTCCCACATTGTAGGAATTTTGTCAGGATCTGTTCTAGAAGAAGGAACATCCTTCACGTGGGAAAGGAATGAATAGGTTATACAAAGGCAAGGCCTTGGAATGTCCAGGAGGGAAGAAACCAGGCAGGAGGATGATCAGGAAGTTAAAAGGAAACTTCCTCCCCCGACTTGATGGTTCTCGGGTTGTCAGTGAGCTGATTTTTCAGCTTACTTCATTGACAGACACAGGTTGGGGTAGGCCATGGCCTGGGCTCTGAGATTGAGGACAAGCCTGGACGCCAGGAGCAGTACAATTGATTTTGAGTTTTGTTTTGTTTTCTGCAATACCATTCCCCTAGGATGTCCTCAGATTTCAGTAAAGCTGATTAGCTTAAGAGTCTGAAACCTGTTTACTGTGTAAGCTACCCTGGGGAATGCAGGAGAGGATGGTTCATGGAGAAGCAGAGGCAGGCAGAGGTGGTGGGGGAGTCAAGGGGGACACCCTTTGGGTTCAAGGAGGCATGAGTCAGTTGAGACACGTAAGCTCATGGAGAGAATTTGAAAGTATTACAATTTTCCACTGAAAGATGGAGATTTGGTCAATTTAGAAAAAATGGGGGAATTTTTTTCTTTTTTCAAGTCAAATTTTAAGCCTGGATAATTTGGAAGCAATCAAATTCTGTTCTAACTGAATAAAAATTGAGATGTCATAGGTCTCTGTTTCCCTGATGGTTTTCAGAACACATAGATTATTAGCACGGTCCTTGATACATAGAAGATAATTATTAAGGGCCGACTGAGTTAATGATGAAGTAAATGGATGATCAATGACCAACAGCATATGGTCTCCTGTTTAAAAAGTGTGAAAAAGGTTCTTCTCAGAGTTAGAATAAGTGACTAAAAAGAAGAGAAATTTAAATAACTAATTGGACAAGTTGTTCACGCAATAAATATACTTGGATAATGCTAAAATAAGCACACCATCTTAAGGTTATGAAACAATATCAGATTGGCTACATTTCCAAGAAAAATGACAAATTTCATTATGTGAACAGTGTTTGATTCAGTAGAAAAACTATTTGAAAAATTCCCTTCTGTATTTTTGAGTTAGCTAAGTAAACAAGGCTTTTGTTTCAGTATGTATAACTGCATAAGTAAAATGTATCCATCTAACAAGATCATAATCCTTTTGTATGCAATATCTATGAAATCCTCATAATTTGTGCATTTTACAAGTATGTGACGTATGACTCTGCCACCTTCATAGGAGACCTGGATGGAGTTTATATCTTCTGCTTCACAATGGTCCCAGCCATTGTGGTCATTTCAGGGGCAAACCAATGAATGGAAGATCTGTGTATCTCCTTGCACCATTAAAAATTAATTAATTTGCTTGCTATTTATTGGAAATTTGCTAATATGCCAAATGTTGTGCTAGTGTGCGCAGGAAATATACCTGGCTATTCTTGTTGCAGGTTCTTCCCTCCATGCACGAGAGAATTCAAAAGTAGAGCCATGATAAGACAGCAGGATTTATCTAGAGCAAAGGAGCTGTGTGAACTCAAGAACTAAGCCAGGCCAGCTTGAAAGAGAGAGACATAGACATTCACCATAAACACAAAATGATTCCAACAGCAATAGCACCAGCAACAACAAAACCTTCTAGAAGAAAAAGCTCCCATCCAAGAATAAAATTCACAGGCAACAAGTCCTCAGCAAAGAAAGAACTCCCCTCAAGATTTGGCTTTCCCTTTCTGCCAGCTAGAGGCACAGGGGATGATGCTTGCAATGGTGTCCCACTGAATATTCAAAAGCAGAGTAGTGGCCCTTTCTGTGACCTTTCTTGGAAACACTGGAAGTGCCATGGTTTCAGGTGTGGACAGATCCCCAGTGTAATTTTAATATAATGACTTAAGGATTTGGGAGGATACAACCCTAGCTGTATTGAAGATTTCCAATGGACACTGGTTCTACATTTGCAACATTGCAGAAGTTGCCATTTCCGCTATATTGAAAAGTACAGGTAGGCATCAATGCCTGCTGCACAGAAAAGGAGGCTTGGGTTGTGCACAGAATGGGAGTTGCCACGTGGGTGCATGGGGCTGTCAAATCAGAGCTGGCTGGAGCTGTCAGTCAGGGTCAATACCTCCTCTCAAGTTGCCTGGAGCTCTCCAATGGTGGCAAGGCAGGAAGTTGTCAAACCTCAGCTCTTTTCCCTCCAATGCTGGGTGTATGAATGTGATATAATGGTGAGTAGGTTCATGTTCTACTTGAGTACAATGTAAGAAACAAACGTATGAACTATGTTATGCTCTATGAAGGAGAGGATGTGTGTGGGGTGTGGAAATTGATGGGGTAGGTGTTGCTGGAGATGTGGTCTATTTGGAGAGATGACAGTTGACCTGAGGTCTTAAAAATAGCTGCCTTTGTTTTAAAGAATGTATTACCTTTTTTAAAAAAAAATTTATTTATTTTTACTGGAAAGGCAGATATACAGAGAAGAGGAGAGACAGAAAGGAAGATCTTCCATCCGATGGTTCACTCCCCAAGCAGCTGCAATGGCTGGAGCTGAGCCAATCCGAAGCCAGGAGCCACGAGCTTCTTCCAGGTCTTCCATGCCGGCGTAGGGTCCCAAGGCTTTGGGCCATCCTCGACTGCTTTCCCAGGTCACAAGGAGGGATCTTTGGAATTATTTTTAAAGATTTCTTAACAATGCATATAGTCAGAACTGTGTGAGGTTATTATCCCACTTCATTTAGGAAGCTCCTACTGTTTTTAAGCTCCATGCATATTTTCAGAGTCTTTTCTGATTGTCTAAAGCCAGACTGACAGCTGCTGTAATGACTCTGAAATCTATTATTCCTTCTCATTCTTCTTGTTCTCATCATGCAGACCCACTCTCATTTTGCGCTGAGATATTTTAATGAGTTTCTGAATGATTGTTTTCCACTTTTCCTAATATCCTGCTCAGGTCGCTAAATGAGAGGAAAGCATTTTGGCAAATGGAAACGGAAATAAAAAGTATCATTAGCAGGAGAACTACTGTTGAAGTCACAGCTATTAGGAACGTGAAATGTCTCCTGACTGGATGTGTGGAAAAGACGCTGCCAGATGGAAGGGTTAATTACCAGAAGCTGGCTTCCTGGGAGACAGGGCAACTTAGTAGATTCATTTGTCAGAAGTGGCGAAACATTTCTTCTGCAATGACTAAATGTCAGGTGGAAGAAACAGCTACACTAGTCCTGCTTGTGTCACCTTCCGGTATCAATAGACTAGGAATTTGACTCCCAGAAACCACATGCCAATTTCGATCTTTTAAACCTAAGGAAAAATAAACTACAAATATTTACAGCTCGGTACGTTTGTGAACGTGTTTCTGAGTTTCTCCTTTCCTGTGGTCTCTGACGTGACACTTGACTTTCTGTATCCAAGGAATTATTCTAAATGAAAAGTTTTATCTCTTTTGAACACAAATTATCAGTCTGAGAGCATTTGTATTTTCACACACACACACACCCCAAAATCCAGCTCTCAGACACTTAAAAATCTACCTCCCTAATAGAAAGTTGATTTTGGAGGTGAGATTGTTCTTGTTATGCAAATCACAGATAGAATTAGTGACGTAGTTCTTGTTGTCCATAATTAGTTCCCCGTGGGATTGTTGAGCATATTAGCACACCGAACTGATTTCCTTGGTGACTCATAGTTATGGCTTATGTGTTGTGGGCAGCCACTAGATATTTTTAAAAATTAAATTCAATTGTTTAGGCCAGTTCTCTGAGCAAAATTGTGCATGGAGACTCTGAATTTGGAACGGCTCCTGTTTTTGGCACATGAAGCTACATCTCTGACAATGGAGCTAGGTGATTTCCTTCCCAACGGAACGAATGTCAAAATCAGTTGATGGTAGAAAAAAGGAGAGGGTTCAATGAAACCTGTGACTTTGTACGTAGATAGTCCCATGCTCATAGTACAAAATAAGCCCTATTTAAATTGCATCTAAAACTTCAGTTTGTATTTGCATTCTAGTATGGGAAAGCGCATTCAGAATGTAGCTAAACACACGTGCAAATGCTGCTTGTTTTATTATGTGAATACGACTTTTTCCAAGGATGTGGCGACAGGTACTGACACATGCAGATGTTTCAAAAGAAGTAATTAGAAATTAGGTTAGGATGGCAAAAGAATATCCTTAGGTATCAAGCTGACAAAAGATTTGTCAAAGGGGTTGAGACAAATCTTAAGTTAATTCTAGGGATCTAATGTCCACAGATAGAACAGTGGACAAAGAGTTCACGCTTAGCTTGCCTGGTCCTGGACAAAATGACGACTTTCATCCTTCTGTTTGGTAGCATTTATTTTAAAAGACTTATTTGTTTTTATTGGAAAGTGAGATATACAGAGAAGAGAGACAGAGGAAGATCTTCCATCCAATGATTCACTCCCCAAGTGGCTGCAAAGGCGCAGCTAAACTGATCTGAAGTCAGGTGCCTCCTCCAGGTCTCCTGTATGGGTATAGGGTCCTGAACCTTTGGGCCATCCTTGATTGCTCTCCCAGGCCACAAGCAGGGAGCTGGACGAGAAGTGGGGCCACTGGGATAAGAACCGGCGCCCATATGGGGTCCTGGCATGTGCAAGGGAAGGACTTTGGCTGCTAGGCTATGGAGCTGGGTCGTGTTTGGTAGCATTTTTAAAATTTAGCAAAAATGATTGCTAATGTGGCAGTCTTAAAAGTCCAAGGGATCTTTGGTAATGCTGGCCTAGAACTGGCCTCATAGTAGAATTCCACTGTGACTCTCTAGCTGTTTGTCCTTCCTCCAACACTGTCACTTCTTCGGGGTTGGAATAGTGTCTGTTTCTTTTGCTTCTATATCCTCAGGGCCCAACACAGTGCTTTTTGTAGTAGTAAAAAAGTTGCATGCCTGTACATTTTATTAAATTGTTAATTATGATTAGTCCTGGACAGATACAGCGTTTGCCTTTAAGTATAATTATTTTCCACATTTTATAATTTGATTTCATTAATCCATGTACAAATTGTTACTCATAAACAGAAAACATTTCAGTTTTCAAAGCAGAAGTCAAATGCGGAAATTTAACAAACGAAGTGAAGTGATTGGGCATCTATAACAAGGTATACTCCCATTGGAATCATTGGCCCTATGGCTTAACCTCTGGTTAGTGGCAAGTCTAGATCGTATAGCAATGCGTGTTTACTACTACTATTTCTATTATTTGTAAAAATGTATTAAAGTGAGGATCTGGATAACTTTGGTTCTTGTGTCCTCTTATCTATTTTGAGCGACCCTGGGATAAAGATATTGCAGTCTTTTAATGTCCTTATCTTTAAACCATGTCTAGTAATGTCTGCACTTGAGTACAATACAGGTTGAATAATGTACCATCCGTTTTAACAGCGCCTAAGCTAAAAGCAAGTCATATTTACAATGTCAGAAAAAGTCAGAGACCACTACTGGCCACAGCTGAAGGCTTCCATTGACAACAGAAAATTAATTTGTCCTTAAAATATTTCTGGAATAGCAGTGAGGAATCAAGTGATCTCCAAGAAATGAAGGGGAGTAGACAGATGGCAGCCCTGCGTACCTGGACCGGAGTTCTTATGTAAGACCTGGGAGATGGGAAGCTGTCCCAGGATGGCCAGACCGTGCTCTGAGGAAGCAGGAAATTGCAGGCATCTGCTTGAGGTGATGACTGTGTAAAGAGGAGAAAATAGAAGTTTCTGGATGGCAAATTTTAGAGCACAGGTGCTACCAAACGCATTATCACTCAAACCTGCATATTTGAAGCTAAGTATGTATAGAATTTTGCTACTTGGCATATGGTGTTTCAGATATAAAAATGATATACCATCTGGTAAATCTAGTGGGGTTTATCTCTGGAAGGATCGTAGGAGATTGGAGAATCTGCTACGTTTTCACACCTAGAAGTGACTAGACCATCAATACATGCTAATGGACTACTTACTGTGGGTATAGGTCTAGGTTTTGTAGAGAGAGAAAATACACTCTATTCTTCAAAATCCAGTAAAAACAGAAAGGTAGATGCTTTGCATGCCTTTTGATTTATTCTACCTCTTAGGTTTCAATTTCAAGGTCCACCATTATAATTACTCTTGCATATTCACCGCAAATTTTATTTCCCATCTCTGGTTTCATTTTCTTTGGAGTTGGCAAAGATACAGCACTAGATAAATAGATTTCCTCTGCCTTTTCAAGCCTGTGTCATGTGATTAGATCACTTTAGAGAAAAGCCCGCACTCATATTGTTTTTTTTGTTTGTTTGTTTTTTTAATTAAAATTCATGGTCTTACACCTGCAGTGTGTCTCTTAGGTTCGGTCATTGTGCTACACGTTTCTAGTTCCCTTCCCCCTCTACACACCTGAATGAATGTTTTCTCCTCCACTGCTCTACTTTTGCAGTGGCAATCTGAGTTGATGAACTTGTATTTTACTGAGAAGATTGAAGCAATCAAAAAGAAATTTCTGGAAGTTCCCAATCTGTCTCTTTCCCTTCCATCACTTGCATTCACACCTCTGCTTTCTTCGTTAAGATTTATTTTTAATGATAAGGCTGATTTATACGAAAAGAAAGACAGAAAGATCTTCCATCTGCTGTTTCACTCCCCAAATGGCCACAACTGCTAAAGCTGAACCAATCCAAAGGTAGGACCAGGAGCTTCTTCTGGGTCGCCCGTGTGGGTCCGGGCCTTGGGCTGGATTCTAAGGCCTTGGGCTGTCCTCCACCACTTTCTCAGGCTGCAAGAAGGGAGCTGGATGGGAAGAGTAGCAGCCTGGACATGAACTGACACTCAGATAGCATCTTGGCACTGGCAGGCAGAGTATTAACCAACTGAACCATAATGCCGGCCCCCACACCTCTATGTTCTTGCCTGTGCTAACATACAGCAGCACTTTTGCTTCCATGTAAAATTAATGGTTCAAAAATTCTAGTTTCTTTTGGTGCATTCTAGGATATTGCCCTAGTTATTCTCTGTTCCCTCTTAGGTGTGTCATCCCTCACCCCCATCTTTATTTGCTACACTGTTCTCACCAGTATTTAAACATGATAGTGGGGCCTGCATGGTACAGCGGGTTGAGCCATTGCTTGTAATGCCAGAGTCCCATGTTGGGGCATTGGTTGGAGTCCTAGATACTCCGCTTCCTATTTATCTTCCTGTTACTGCATCTGGAAAGGCACCAGCAGATGGTCCAGGCACCTGAGCCACTAACATTCACGCAGGAGACCAGGACAGACCTCCTGTCCCAGACTTGAATGTTACCATCATTTGAGGAGTAAAACATTACGGAAAATCTCTCTTTGTCTCTCTTTGTCTCTCTTTCTCTCCCACTGCCCTTTCCCCCTCCCTCCTTCTTTTCTCTCTAAAAAAATAATATGATCATATATTATAGATAATTGTCAACATGAAAATTTTTGGATAAGTTTTGGGTAAAGTTGGAGATTTATAGGAATAAGATTCTGTTGTGAGTTAAGTAAGAGGAATCATGTACTTGAAGACTTCCTGTAAAAAAAGTTCCTTGAGATACCCAGACATTAAATTATGATGTACCATCCACAGAATGTGGACTAACGGGTCCTAGGGGCCCTTCATACCAATTGACTATCAAAGACTAAATTATCCACTAGAATTTTGAAAATATTATCATTATATTTTTATAAGGGATGTGTCTTGCTTTTCTTCCTTTGTTCACAAGGTTAAGTAGGACGATCATTCTTATGTATGAAAAATTTATTTTTGGCAAATATAAGAAAAAAAATCTACAACCTCATTTTTGTGTGTGTGTGGAGATAGGATTTTCCCTTTCTGGAGGAAATATGGTAAAAAGAAGGAAATCCTCTCTCTACAAAAAAAATCACCCTTAACGCCCCCCAGGATGCTGGGTGCTTAATGACAGAGAAGTAACCGTAGAGGAAAAGTTAGTTTAGCTCGTCACTTTGGAGGTTCCAAGTCCACCTGGCATGATTTGAGGCCTTGGTGAAAGTTCTTTGGCAGGTGGCTGGAGATGAGCAGAGGCAGATCTCACAGTTATCCAGGAAGCAGAGAGCAGCTGCACAAAATCCCAGGCTTCTGTAATAACTCTCTTGCAAGAACTACCTTTTGGTGGTTCTCTCTGCTTACGTAAAGGCCTTCTACCCCTACGTGCTGTAACTGGACTGTTTCTACTCTCTTAGTACCTCTTAGCCTTGGACTCAGTTATAAAGACCTGCGAGGGAGCAGGCATTTATCCACATGTCACATCAGCGTGCCAGACATCAAGTTCTGACTCCAGTTTCCTGTGATTAGAGATGCTGGGAGGCAGCGGTGTTATTTCACGGGATTAGAGCCCCGATACCACTACCTTAGCTCGGGCTGCACTCCAGAGCACACCCTGGGGAAGAGATCTCTTGGTATGTGCGTCTCTCTCCGTCTTATTTTGCATTTCAAAGAAAAGCAAGGAAGGAAAGAAGAAAGGAAAGAAAAAGAAAGGAGAAAGGAAGAGGAAGGATGAAATGAAGAAAAAGGAAAGAAAAGAGAAGAAAAGAAAGAAGAAGCAATGAAGGAAGTCAATCAGTCTGCAGGAGTTTGGAAGCAAATCATATTCACAGGTTCCAATTTTAACTCCGCTTGCTTGGATCTTGACTTGTAATCTTAGTTAAGTCATTTTGGCTGTTTGAATCTGATTCTGTTCAAATGTATAATTTCTGTGTCAGCTATGTTTATGTGGATTTGAAAAAAAAATTCTGTTCCAGATTTAATTAACCTGAAAAGCCAAGAAAATATTTCTTATGACTAAATGTCATGTCCTATATTCAAGAAGCTTTGCTTTATTGAGTGGGAGACGATGCCAGGTCTGTCTTGACTTACCATGTCTATTATTCAGCGGATGTGCTTTGTCTGGCTCAAGGTGGAAGCAGCATGGCTTTTATTCTCATTCACAGCAACCTGAGAAACATTTGATTTGTGCCGTTCGCTTTGGATCGGATGCATGAATAATTTGGGTCCTGTGCTCTCTAGTCATCAATCACCTCTGGAGACGATAACCTCCATTCGGTGACAGCGTCATCAAAATCGGATGCTTGCAGGCCATGGTGGAGGAGCCTCGTATTTTTCATCCTACATCAAACTAATAACTCATTTTTTTTTTTTTTGGTGGAAGTAGAGACTCTCATCGTTCTTTGTGTTAAAATCAATTTCTATTTTAATGGTAGCGCATGGTTGAACACTTAAAGAAAACTTACCAAATGAATGAATGAATGCATAATCGAATGGACACCTGGTTGAATGTGTGAGTGAAAGCATGAAGTTTATTTGGGTACCATAGCATGGAGAGTGATTTAGACAGTGGACAGCTTTATGGCAGGAAAAAGAAAGTACATTAAGAAAAAAACCCCACACCAGTAATACAAAGATTTAATGTATTTCCAAAGCAGGGGCTCAGTTCTGAGCTAAGGGGAGAGGCTGTTTAGCCTTTTAGCAGCCACCAAGCATGAACAGTCTCCAGCAACCTCCAACGACCTTGGCTGAGCAGTTGTCCTAAAGATTCTTATTCATGCTTCCTTGGATTTGAGCAGAATAATAAAGATTCCTGTGATAATAAAATTCTTCCTTTCTCTGTTTCATCTGGCCTTTTCTCCCTTATGATTGGAAATTGAGTATGTTCTGACACCTTAACACTTGCAGATATGCTTTTATTTCTTAATTTTCATCCTCTTATAGACAATACTGATATTCATATAGTGTAGTTATTGTCATGACATATTTACAAAATATATATCTAAAGCAGTTCTTCAGCCTAATGCACCTTTTGAAGGAACTGTCAGAATCTTAGAATGTTCTATCTGCCCCTCTCTTTGGTTTCTCTCATGTATCTTAGTAGTCCGGAACGAACTTGTAGAAGACAGGTAAGTGTTCCTTGCACAATCAACACTTGTAGCAGTTCCAGCTTGGTCTTAATTTCCAGGGTGTTTCAAGTGCTTATAGGTATATTTCAAAGATGTTTGTTTCAAGCATTTTTTTTGAAGAATATATGTATATATGTATACTTATATATATATATGTTTTAAAGATTTACTTATTTTTATTGGAAAGGCAGATTTACAGAGAAAAGGAGAGCTAGAAAGATCTTCTATCAAATGGTTCACTCCTCAAGTGGCCACAACAGCTGGAGCTGAACCAATGTGAAGCCAGAAGCTTCTTCTGGGTCTCCCACACAGGTGCAGAGTCCCAAGGCTTTGGGCCGTCCTTGACTGCTTTCCAAGCACAAACAGGCGGATGGGAAGAGGAGCAGCCAGGACTAGAACCGGCAACCATATAGGATGTCCATGCTTGCAGACGTGAGGTTATCCATTGGAGCCATCATGCTGGCCCGGAAGAGTATTTTACAAATTAGTCTTTATTATAAAATTGGAAAAATTAAGAAAATTAAAGTACTGTTGTTAACAACAACAACAAAAGAAAAACAACTCCCCCCCCCCTTTCTCTCCAAGAAAAACCTCCAATCGGTGGTACTGCTGAACTTTAAATTCCCAAAGGTTTGCTGTGATTATTTTGGGTTTATTCTAGTTCAAGTAACATTATTGCTGGTTCTATAACTTTCCAGATTTTATTTGTATTAGGAGCTAGAGAAAATTACTTTCATTTCATGGATATGAGTGTTCAATTTTTTTCCATAATATTTCCTTTTTAAAAAATGTGAAATCTAAGGTTCCATATATAAACACATTTTTACAAGCATTGTTGCAGATTGCAGTGTGTTTTCATGGTTATGAAAGATTTAGCTTCCTAAACATTGTGTGCCTTTCCTGGAGTTTTGGAAAAATGAAATAGTTCATATTGCTTTTTATTATCTTATTTTAGTTCCATTGACAGGATTCACAATGGGAAGACAGTTTTTGTCAGTTTTACATTAGCATCAGTTACGAAATTAAGGCTCTGCCTTATTCTGAACATTTATTACTATTTTTAAAATGTGTTGTTGCAATGAGGATTGATGTGCAGTGCAGTGACATCACTTCCTGTGTTTGAATCTTTTCATTTAATAAGCATTTTAATGTGCTGCTTGTTTTCATTTCATGTACAAGTGGTGTTTATTTCAGTTCGTATTGTTTTTTGACCTGGAAAGCTTCTTAATTTTGTGATTTACATCGTTTTCCATTTACGTGATACGATAAGGTCTTGACTTAGTGACTGCACCTTGGGTGACTTTCCAATAAAAATTTAAAAAATAAATCTTAAAAAAAAACTATAAAATTGATAACTTCTCATGGTAGTAAAAATTTGAGCAGCGCATGAATGTGAAAATTAAAATTATTTTACCACAATCTGCAGTACTGGTTCTTACAATGCTAAGTTACAAGTCCATTCTGATACTCTTTGGTCTATGAGCTTTACTTATGATGTACTGATTTTTTACTATAAAATAAAAATCAATATAAATGTAAAATAAAAATTCAGTGTAAGTTTCATACTGTTTTCCTTTTTCTCATCTTATCCAAATTGTGTGTGTATTCACACGTACAGTCTCCAGTGATAGCTTAAGCTTCTCTATGGTGATCCAAAATAGTTTCATTCCCTATTGTTGAAGATAAAGCTAGCAACTCTAGCTTACTTCTGTATTTTTTTCATCATCTTTTAACTTCTACTAGGTGTATACTCCTTATATTTTCAGCAACCATTGTATTTTCTTTGCTTTCCAGAGATATCGTTAAGGATTCCGTGCTTTGATTCTTTTCAAAATATCACAACCTACTGGGGCATGGCAGGTTCTTATCCAGGTCTCTGCTAATGGTCTGGGAAAAGCAGTAGACGATGACCTAAGTGTCTGGGGCCCTAGCACTCAGGGATGAGCCCTGGATGATGCTCCAGGCACTTGGCTCTGTCTGACCCAGGACTGAAACACTAAAAGGAACATCTCTTCCTTTCTCCATCTCTCCATCTCTCTGCCTTTCAAACATCTTGAAAAAATATGGGATGTTCTAATTACATAAACATGATTCGCTGAAAAAACCAGGCTTTTCAGGGAGAAATGACCCCAGTGGCAAAAGCAAATCAAATCCCATTTCTTTCAGAGCATCCTGACGGTATATCTCTGTGATTTTTCCATTGGAACAATGGCTTCATAACAGCTTTTGTCTTGCCTGTAGTTTCTCATTTCTTGGTTCACATGTCCTGTCTCTGAAATATTTTACACTTTGCTAAGTAAGTTTTGCCCCTCTAGAAATAATATGTGACATGTAGGATTTCAATGTCTTTGTATATCTGAAAATGTAATCATTTTTTTTAATCGATTGGACAAGTTTATATCATTAGCCTATATTTTAAATTATCCTTTCTCTTAAAAATCTAATGCTTTTAATGAAAAATTTTATTGCATGATGTGATACTTCTTGTAGCTAGTCTCTTACTAGTTTTTAAAAATTGAATATATATTAATTTATTTGAAATGCAGAATGACCTAGACAGAAATAAATGGAGAAATATCTTCCATCTGTTGACTCACTTGTCAGATGGCTGAAACAGCCAGCTCTGGGCCAGGCAGAAGCCATAAGCCAGAACTTAAAACTAGCCTCCCTCAGTGGTGGCTTAGGTTCTCAGCCACCTGTTGCTGCTTTCCTGGGTGCACTAGCAGAAAGTCAGATCAGAAGCAAATAGGTACTCCGATATGGGATGTTACATCATAAGTAGCAGCTTATCCTACTGCACCACTATGCTGACCCATAGATTTAAAAATATATATGTCTTTACAAAAATTCAAAGATGGCACTCAACGCGATGGCTCAGTGACTAAATCTTCACTTTGGAACTGCTGGGGCTCCCATATGGTGCAGGTTTGCGTTCTGGCTGCTCCACTTCCCATCCAGCTCCCTGCTTGTGGCCTGGGAAAGCAGTTGAGGACATCCCAAACCTTTCAGACCCTGTACCCACATGGGAGACCCAGAAGAAGCTCCTGGCTGCTGGCTTCAGATAATCTCAGCTCTGACCCTTGTGGCCGTTTGGGGAATTAACCAGTGCACATAAAATCTTTCTCTCTGTCGCTTTCCTTCTCTCTGTTTCTAAAAAAAAAAATAAGCCTTAAAAAAATTCAAATATATTCAATGCTGAAAGGATAGATAAAATAATATGAATAAATATGAACTTCTCACTCAGATATAAAAATCATTCAGGGTTTTTCCACTTTTTACTTTAGCCCTTGGTTTAGTGTCCACAATTATTTTAAAGTTAATTCCAGAAATCATATCATTTCCTCCTAAATGCAACTTTAAATAATTTATTTATTATATAACCATCAGTCATTGTCATATCCATTAAAATTAATTATTTTTGGAAGCAAGATATACTGTATTGTGTGTTTTGAAGAAGATAAGCAATTTCTCCTTCTGGAATACTATTTAGGAGATAAGTTTACTTTATGGAGAAGAAATTAAAACTGTTCTCCTCAGTGCCTAGTAGGACACAACTTTTTGAACTGTATTTTTATTTTGTGAGTGTCTGGGCATGATTGTGGGATTGTATTTAGAATCCTAAATTCAGGGGCCACTTCATGGGTAGAGGATGATGGGACTGCGATGGTAATGAAATGAAAATGGATGGAGACTCACGGAGAAAAAGACTGCTTTGAGGCTGTTGCCTGATGTTCAAGCTGGGAGACAGAAGACTCCCTTCCTTCCTTCCTTCCTTCCTTCCTTCCTTCCTTCCTTCCTTCCTTCCTTCCTTCCTTTCCTCCCTTTCTCCCTTCCCTCCCTCCCCCTCTTCCCCTCTTCCCTCCCCGTCCCTCCTTTCCTTTCCTTCCTTGCTTCCTTGCTTCCTTCCTTCCTCTCTCTCTTTTTAATTTTCACTTGGGTCCCTATTTGTCTTACAAAGAAACGTACTCTTCATTCAGTCCCCTGCTTGTGGTTTCCAACAGGTAAGGCAAGTCTTACCTCATTAATGTAGAAATGTAACTGGAGCAAAGAGGTGGATTGAAGGAGCACTGAAGTTAATGACATGATCAATAGTTGTTAAATTAGGAAGTAATTATTGAGCATTCATGATGTATTTAGCCACATTCTAGCTGTTGAAATACAACAAAGAACCAAAAGCAAAAGTTCCTTTTATCAAAGAGCCTA
Organism: Ochotona curzoniae; assembly: GCF_017591425.1. Classification (NCBI taxonomy): domain Eukaryota; kingdom Metazoa; phylum Chordata; class Mammalia; order Lagomorpha; family Ochotonidae; genus Ochotona; species Ochotona curzoniae. The sequence continues at coordinate 18,437,525 of NW_024467095.1, read as the reverse complement.
TAGTCTACTGCAGGAAGAAAAACACAGAAACCAATAAATGTATACATGAAATGTGAATATCACCTTAGATCAGTTATAGAAAAGAAAATGATGATATAACAGACAATGACTATCATATCATAGTGAACAATTTTGATTGGGGCTTCTTGGAATAAGAAAATAACAGAAGATATTTTGAATAAGCATGAATATGAAGCAATCAAAATGCAAATTTGTTTTGTTACCTACTGTTCTTTAGAAATTGTATTTTGTAACAGTAATCCTCTACTGATTCTGGATAAAATCTTTTTCAGGTTGAATGACTTCCCATTTTTTGTTAGGCACAAATGCAGTCTCAACTTAGGATTAATCTATGCACTGCTAGTTATTACCCCATGCTTAAATATTCATTTAAACTCATTCTCAAATGCTTTCCCTTTCTGCATGCCACTCCTTGTGGGGGAGCGATATGATGACAGTGGTCAGCTGCCTTTACTCTTTTTGTCTTCCTCGCCACACATAGCCTTTGTTTTGCTCTCAGCCAGGGTCAAATGACATGAAGTAAAGTAGTGAAATCAATAGACACTGGGCAGGTTCTACTAGGCTGTATCAATTTTTTGTTACTACTTGATGATTAAAGCACACATGTGTAAAGTAAAATACTAATGAACATGGATACATCATGAAGACAGCATAGTAAATGAAATGAACAAGTCACAGAAAGTCAAATACTACATTATTCCAATTAACGAGGCATCCAAAACTGTAACATTCATGGAGTCAAACAGCAGATTGGTGGTTTCCATGGGCTAGAGGGAAAGAATGAAGGGTGTTACTCATCCTTGGCTGTAATGTTTCATTAGGTAACTTGAATGAACTAGAGATCGACCCTGCAACATTGTTGACATTGTCAACAACAAGGTATTGTGCTGTGAAAAGTTTGTCTAGATAATAGGTTTCGTGTTAAATGTTTTTTGCTTCAGCAGACACAAAAACAAAACAAGTTGGCCTTCTGGCTGGACTGCATCCCAGAGTGGTGCGCAGGCAGGCGTCTTCTGCTGAAGCTCTCTCTCCTTGTATGCTCCCTGGGTTCCTGAAACAAACCTCTCTCATCCCTAGAAGCTCTGGGAGAGGGAGATAAGGGTAAATTAAAGGTAGTTCATTTCTGGCTTTGCTACCCAACGACGTAGCACAACTCATCTATTGTCTTTCCCAACTAGAAATCGGGCCTTTTCCATTGTACAATAAACTGGATGGTTGCTTTTGAGGGCTTCAGCAGTCCTTAGGCCCCAAGGGAAGGGATCTTCTCCTCTGTATTCTCCAGTAGGGAGAAATTGCATTCATGATACAACCTTCTCCTACTAGGATTCTCATAAACTCTACTCTTCCCACCCCACGATCCTCTTCTGTTCATTAGTGGGCAAACTGTCCAAGTATTATGAAACTGCATATCAACTGTTAACATTTTGACCTGATATCTTATGTGGAGTTTGTATCTTCTCCATCCTGTGGTGTCAGTCAAAAGCTTAATTCTCGTCTTGTTGTGACAATGTTTGTTGAGTGTCACAGTCACCATTTTAGGCATACATTAACTCATGTATTTATCAGAGAAATTATTACTACATGTTATGTCTAATATCCTTTATAGTTCACAGGCGGGAGGGAAATAGACTCAGAGAGGTAAAAAGACATGTTCAAGAATGCTTAGCAGTCATTGGGCAAGACAGAACTCACTCGAGTCTGGTTCTGCAGCCCAGGTCATATACTGCCTCTCATGCTGGGAAGGCCCACTGACCTTAATCCCACCGAGATGACATATTAATGGCAAATAAATGCCTGCCATATAAACATTTGGGGCAGAATGTCCTACACAGCCAACTGTAACCCGGAAATGCGTAACCCCGTGCGCTTCTGCAGTCTCTCACTTGAGTACTTCTGCATTTAGTGGTGCTTGCTTCTTTCCCATGATGACCTAAGTCTCACTGGATGTTTCTAGTTTTCCTGGTTCAGCCTTTCGGTAACTGTCATCCGTCACTGGGGACAAGGGTATTAAAAAGCCAGAGAAAAATTTGGGGAATAAAAATATCAATCTTCAGATGACTGATTACAGCTTCTTTTTTTTAGAGGAAGGAAAATAAATCAACACATTTAGATTTACTGAGTTTAAGCAATTAATTACATAGAAAGTGCTCATATATTTTTTCAGCTTGCTTTTCTATGTATACAACACCTAGTTTCTCATTGTATGTTAAACAGGCTTATTTTTATTTCAAAAGAAAAAAAAAAGGATTCAACTGAACTGCTCGGTTTATGATACCAAAAATAAACAAAAACCTGTAAACAACCCTAGTTATTCACCAGTGACTCCTCAGCTGAGGTCAGCAGCACCCCCTGGAGGGCATTCTGAAAGGATATATCGTTGGTGGAGCCAGGGCTGCTACATGTCTTGAAATACCTAATCCTGAAGAATGAAACATTGTCCTAGCATAAAGCCCTTCTGCCCAGAATCTCATTATAGAGGCAGCTGAAGACAGACTCTCGCCGGCAGAGAATGAAGTCCTTTATTCCCCTTGCTTATCAAGAAGAGGACAGCACTCATCCATCTGTTAAGAAATAATTAATATCTTGATAGTGGGAGCAAATAAGTGGCTCGTTTTAAAAAACAGTTCATTCTTCTTTTCCGTGTCATATTATACAAGTGCATGTACAATGATGACTTTGTCAAAGGAGATAGCAGTCCGCGGTAAAGGGCACTCTCTCAGGTGCTGTGGATCCGGGTTGAGGATAACGTGACCTCGTGAGCCGAGCCAGCTGACTCTGCGTCCTCAGTCCAGCTCTGATTTGTGTGACAGCATACATCGGAATGCGCCCCTTTTCCCCTTAGGGATAACACATTTCTAGTAAGCAAAGAAAAATGAGGTTTTAGTGTAAATTTGGGCTGTCACAGGTAAGTGAATAATTAAGTCTCTTGACATGGTTTGCAGAGATAAAAAGCTTATTTTCTGCCTGGTCTGATGTCAAATACTGTTCCAGGAAAAAAAAAAAGTAACAGTTTATAACTTAACATCTTGTTATGACACAATCTTATATATATTGCCAGCAACTTAATAACTTTGTATTTAATCTGTCCTATTCATATTGGCTCCTTCTCCCTTCCAAAATGACTCTGGAACTTTCTGTGACAGATAATGGCTTGTCACTTTTGATTTCCATTTAATCTTAGGACTTTGTGATAATGTCTGAAAGGCCAGTACGTGTAACTTCAGTCAACTTTATCACTGAAACTGTTTATAAGTCAACATTTACCCATTTTTATCAGTTTTTAAAGAAGAGATGCTTCTCATCTCCATGGTGCCTGTTGTTTTTCTGTTCATATTGTGTTCATCTCAGATCACTTTTTATTGCCGCCGTCTCAACTGCTTGCTATGCTTGGTAATTACAGAATAAGGCTTTCAGTTTTACAGATAAGTCATCTCCTTTTGGTTCTGATGAATCTTAATTATTTCTTAAGACTTCCCCTTGGCTAGAGTTATGTGGAGATCAATAAAAGATAATCGGAAGTCTCCCCCTCGTTGATAATGCTTCATTTCTCATAGAGATGAGCTGAGTTGACAGGAGATCCAGATCCTCTGTTTTTGACATGCATGAGATGAATGAAAATCATTTAGTCTCTCTTGCTCTCAATGTGGTCATGTGAAATGAATGGAATGGGGGCCTGAGGTGGAGAATTTTGGCTCTTGTGGATTTGGCTTTGTGCATGTAAATCTCAAGTGGTGAACAGGGGAATGTATATCACCTTGAACCATTTGGAATCCTTGCAAGAGGGTGTTGGTGAGAAAATTAGGGCAGCAGCAGAGTGAACCTTTGTGGTGGATATCCAGTGTTGTGGTCCTGAGGATGCAGGTATGTGGGCTGGTTGAGGCATACTCCTTGGTTCTGTTTCTAGAAGGTAGTATACAGTAGGGAACGGATAAAACATTGGCTGCCTGTCAGGAGATCATTCACATACACACTCTATGGAAATGGCAGAGAGAAAACTATGCATCACACTAGAACATTCCATGGCAAGTATGGCCAAGAGGAATGAAGCAGTGTCAAAGGGCTCTCAGTTTCTTGTAGTTTAGGTTTGGGGCAGGGTGTCATAATTGGGGTGTTAGGTAGAGAGTTAAGGTGGACACCCAGCTGTTTGCTCCAGAGCAACATATATGGGGAAAGAATTTTGTGCTGGCTTAGGGCTACATGTATTGAGGTAAGGAAAAACTCAGGCCCTAAACCCTACCTACTGTAAAATACCAAAGTCTGTAAGTCATTTTTTTTTGTTAATTTTCCTTTCTAATTAAAAGATAGCCCTTGGAAAATAATGAGAAACCCAAATCACCATAATATTATAGCTAGGAATAGCTGCTTTAATAGCTTCCCTGTTTGTCTATCTGTCCATTCACTTCCTCATATGGGACCTCAGAAGCTATTTTTTCCATTCAATAGGTATGCTATCATATTTTGTTCTGGATTTTGTTTACATTTCCCTGATGGCTCAGTGTGTTGAGCATGTTATTAACTTTTTTGGCATTTATATAGTCTTTTTAGTGAAATACCTAATCATGTCTTTCTCCCATTCTGGTGGACTGTTTGCTTTCTTGTAGCCAAGATTTCCCACTTCTACCCATTAACTGGAAAGAGAACTTTGTTCTTGTAAGCAAATGTGTCTCACCTACGAATGAACAAAGTTTTTGCTAATTAAGGCTGCACATCAATAAAGCTGAAATGCTTGGCAAAGCTACCTACTGCACGGCTGGTTCACAGGTGGACTCACCTGGAAGGCTAACTCATGGCTAACACCCTCTGTGAGAGCAGCTTAGAAAAACAGGAACATCAGAGCCAAAGTCATGGAGAAGGAGGCTTTCCCCAGGAGTCAAAGGGATATTTCGTTGAGAAATAAGAAGCAGTTTACAACATGAGGGATAAAGTTGGTAAACCACTGAGAGCTTGATGAGCCAGTGTGTTCCTTTGGCATTCAGAACCCAAGAGAAAAGAGAAGAGAAATATTGAGGCACAGAGTAACTAATAGAAGGAAAGAGAGTCCCGTGTTTATAGGCTCTGTGTTTAACTAGGTTATCATTCTGTCCTCAGGATAAGAATGGGTGTCTATGAGCTATTTCTTTGATGATCTGAGAGAATTAAGTTTTTTTTTGTTTTTTTTTTTTGCTTTGGGCAGGGACTATATCAACATACCATAATAATTTTATCTTATTCTACCTGAGTCCTGACTATTGGAAGCTATCTATGTTAGTTGGATAAACAGAGAAAATGAATTACTACTTTGTATATGCATCCTTGTTTTCAAATCACGAAGCCGTTTCCTATGGAAGGAAACGATATGACTTATGTTTTGAAATAACTGGTAATTATCACTCTGGAGAATAGAGACCTTACCTGATGGATTTGTTGTGGTTCTGTACCATGGGCCTCAGGACTGTTCAGTAATTATACAGCTTTAATCTCTGTTCTTGCTATGAGTCAAATATGTCTTGGGCTTTCTGAATAAGGACACAGGTGAGCTAAACAAATAGAAGAAAGGTCAGCTTGGCAGGGAGTTCAAGGTAAGTTATTTGCCACCCCTCAGTGACATTCATTTTACAAGGGAAATTTTTTTCTAAGGCTCACAGGCTCACTTCTTAGCACTGAGAGTGCTGGATGAGTGATTAGCAATTGCGCTTGACTTTAAGGAAGGCATGGGTTGGAATATAGGTCATCATGAGACTCAGTTGGGCTATTGGCCAACTTTGGCTTAGGAGAGCCAGTTTTCATTAGGAGACGTGTTCCTCCTGTCTTATTACTAAAGACAGAATCCAGTATTAGAAAGTACAGTAAGATTTCAGGATAAACTTGTTGCTCCCCAAACTAAATATTTCCAACATATGTTTGTATATCAATGATTTTTAACCATGTAAATGGAAGAGGTCTTTAACAATATTCACTTCATATTAAAGGAAAATCAATGTAGTGGTCAAGGTTTGAGATAATTGGTATCTGGGTCTTTTTGGTTGTGACTGCAGAAAAGAGAAAGGTTTATGACTGGATCTCCCAAACAACTTGAGAAGTGGAGGGAAAGAATCAGAAAGATGCTCATGGCCTTGCTACTTGTCCAGTGGGGCACTGTGCATTTCTGATGGAGTCTGTAGGAAGGTAAGCTTCGTTACAAGGAGTCAAAGGGGGTGCAGTTTGGAAAGGCAAATTTTTCTGAAAGTTTCTGCATCAGGCTTTCGGCTTTTCCTAGCGAAAAGTCAAGTAACAATTAACCTTCCTCTCAGTACCATTTTTCCTGTAACAACCATGGCTTCCAACCAGGAGACCGTTGGGTGCATGGAGGGGGCTGCAGTGGCCTTAGCCAACAGTCCTGCTTCTCTGAAACCCAAAATCTTCATGACTATTCTTTATATGACACTGTTGTAAGCCCACCAATGACCAAGTTAGGTCATTTTTGAGCCTAACTCCATTAACAAATGTAGCTGTCTCTTTTTCTTTAAAAGGATTTTGTTTTTTAAATTCAGACTATCTGGCTCTTAACAGGAGAAAATTTAAAAACAGGGGTTAGTTTCTATGCTAAGAACAGTCCCACGGCTCTTAGATAAGAGAAGCTTGTCACCTCTGAGATAATTCTGACATTGCTTTATGGAGATGCAAGCACAGTGATTTACTGTATCACAGGAGGCAAACGGGATGTAATGTCATTTAGCTATCAGGAAAAAAACCCACAAAGATTAAGCATTAAGCAAAAACTGTAAGTCACAGGAAGAGGAGATTTTGGAGAAAAAAAACAGATCTAATGAGAATTGAATATGCTAGAAGCAGAAAGGGGGAGATGTAAAAACAAAACATTCGTTTAAAAAATTCTTAGGTTTCAGATTTTAGAAGAGCTCCACTCTTCATTTTTTCCTGTCTCCCTCCAAAACCAGGCTAGCCTTTGAAAGATACTTTAATTAAGCCTTTTCTGAGAAACATCTGAGTCTCTTTATTCTACTTTCTCATAGTAAGCCTTTGGGGAGCACAGTTATTGAGTACTGTATATTCCTTTTGTTGTTTAGCTATGCCAGAAAGGTGTTTTATCCATCTGCTCCGAGTCCCTCTTCAACCGAAGCCTGTTCAACCTTGCCCCAGGGATCCCGACCTCTGAATCACGGTGACCATACTAAGTACCTCTGCACGTACAAGACTTAGCCTGTGGCCTGTGTGACTTTCAACCCAAGCACAGCAACTGTAAAACAGCAATGTAATGGACCTTCAGTTTTTTATTCTATTTCCAACTCAGTATTTAGTTCTCACTGAATGGTAAGAATGTGGGCTTACAAGACGAAGTGCCCAGATCTTAAAAGAAAAAAAAAAAATCAATTTCAACACTTCATGCATCTTTAGTATCTTGGACATTGTTTCAGCATCCCAAAGCTTTATTATTATTAGCATGTGAATGATCAAAAGAGAACAATTCAAAACTATTTCCAAACACTGAACATGGATTTAATGTTTAAGCATCCATGAGAGTAAAACCTCAGGGTTAAATAATTATTTTGCTGTCTTGGATTGGGGAAGAGGAAGAATGCAACAAGCTGAATAGCAGGAAGGTTTCTGAGGGACTGTAATACCCTTCATTATTATCATCTCGAATAAAAGATGTAGCAAAAGGGAAGGAGTTTCAAAAAAGAAAGCGATGAATGCAGAGCTGGAGAATGATGTCGTGGGAAATGGACATGATGGTGACTGGTTTGTACTGGAAGAACAGGCAAAGGTAGACGATGAACTAAGGGGACCTTTAGTTTGTGAAATGGGAACAAGCCTTCTGTCAACAAAGGATAGAGTGCCATGGAAGGCGCTTGTCCTAAAGCAGGGGAGATTACGGCTGGCTCTAAGGATGATCTTCGGGACTGCAAAGGGATCACACACTGAAACGGAATGCCCAGGGAATCTATTTCTTTCTCTGTTGACCTTGAAGAGGCATTTTGTTGCTGTTTTTCAAATTGTTTACTCACAGAAGGCAGAGCTATGGATGAATGATTTCTGGAAGTCTCTTGATTCTTAAATTTTTTTTTCCTCTGATATTTCCATTTAATGCTGTTTCCTATGGAGAAAAGTAGCTAGGCGATGGCCATTACAGTTTATTATTTGCTTGGCATTGTTACCATTCCGTCGAATTTTCACTTAGATACATCTCAAAGTCAATCTTTCACTTCCAACTCTCCCTCACAACATCGACATCTGATACTGCACTGACTCGTTCCAAATGGCTTCAACACTGCAAGTGCTGGGGAGGGGTCACGTGCTGTGCCAGGTTCTGCTTCGTGTGGCCAGATGCTAACTGTGACAAGACAGGTAGGAGAACCATGATCCGTCATCCACTAGATAGCATGTCAACTAAGAAATAAAGAGAAGGAAGCTTGCTGAAACTACCTACAGAGGGAAAACATAACTATTTTATTTATTTGAGAAACATATATATGATATATGTGCTCATGGACACACACACACACACACACACACACACACACATATACATATATGGAGAGGGAGAGAGAGAGAGAGGGAGAGAGAGGTAGGTAGAGAGATTCCATTTGCTGATTCACTCCCCAGTTGGCTGCAGCAGGCCAGGTTGAAACCAGGAGCCAGGGACTTAACCTGTCCTTATTGATGTCTGGGAGCACGTGACTCTGAGCCTTCTTCTCCTGCCTTTCAGGACATACACTAGCACACAGCCAGCACTGGGGGCCAAGCTGAGGGATGGACCCAAGCACCCTGTTCCATATGGGATGTGGATACACCACGTGGTTGTTGAACATTAGGTCAAATGTTCATCTTGAAAGCACAAATTGAAACTGTAGCCTTTAAAATCTAGACTTCCCCGCCTTGAATGTGTCTTAAAAAGAGAAACAGAACACATTATTTTCTAAAACTCCTAACCTAAGTTGCTTTGGGAAAGTTCTTAATATGTCTGACGTCCTTGTTGCTGTTAATTTTGGAGGCTGGTTCTTTTAAAATTAGCTTATGCAGAAATTCTAAGGAGAGGTCAAATGATAGTTCAAGTTATTAAAAAATATTTATTTATTTTATTGGAAAGGCAGATTTAAACAGAGAAAGAGAGACAGAAAGATCTTCCATCTGCTGGTTCATTCTCCAAGTGGCTGCAATGGCTGGAGCTGAGCCAATCTGAATCCAGGAGCCAGGAGCTTCTTCTGGGTCTCCCGCGTTGGTGCAGGGTCCCAAGGCTTTGGGCCATCCTTGACTGCTTTCCCAGGAAACAAGCAGAAAGCTGGATGAGAAGTGGAGCAGCAAGGACAGGAGCCAGTGCCCATATGGAATCCTGGCTAGGGCAAGGTGAGGACATTAACCACTGGGCTATCATGCAGGGCCCAATAGTCCAACTTTTTAATCACATAGAATCAGCTTTAATTGCAAGTGAAAGAACTTTTTCTGGTGTGGCTTATGTTCCTGAGAGGAGATCCATTCCCAAGAAAGAAGTCTTAGGGGATTATTTTTATTTGTGCATTTTACACTGATAATCAGTTATGGCCGGTGTGACCAGTTAGCATCATGCTCTACATAAGGCATGCGCCAAAGAAAATCTATCTCAGAAATACTTCTGAGAAGTTCTATGTGGTTGTGACTGTTGCTTATCCCATCATTCATAAAATTAAGACTTCTAATGATAGTTGGGAGATAATCTAGAGTAGAGATGGCAAGTATCTTTTATAATTGTCTTTCCATATTCCCTTATGCACCCATAGATGCACACAACCCTGATAGAAAATGTTAAAAAAAAAAACCTCTTCTATCTCTACTGAAATACATGGTAATATTTTTCTTGTCATTGCTTGCTAAACAGTACAGTGTGACAGCTGTTTATATAGCATTAAACTGCATGAAATACAATATCCTACGATGATATAAAGTATACTAATAGATATTTGTAGGTTATATGCAATTGCTATGCCATTTCATAGAAGTGATTTAGGCATCAGTAGACTTGAGTATTTATGAAGAGTTGTGGAAGCAGTCCCCTGTGAATACTGAGGAATGGCTGTCATTTATAATCCATCTCCAATGGATTTCACTTGGTTTCTTAAAAAGCAGTGAGGTGCAGGCCTGTGAAACTATATAGGGGCTCATACATGCCTTGAGTAGGAGGGGTAGGGAAGCATTTGTGTTCTATACTTCAGGAATTTAAGTTGATAACTGGTGCAGGGAGATCTGATAAAGTCAAACCAGCAATACTGTTAAGATTAATCTCCATCCAAATTCTATTGCATAAAACACAAAGCCTCCTTACTGCAGAGATAATGAAAGACAATATTTTATCAACATATTAATTGCTGGCTGAAGAAAAGGTTAAAAGGCCATTTTCATCTGTCAGCTGCATAGAAACCCACTGATTATTACAAGCAAATATATGCAAGCATCCATTTGTTTTTCTCCCCTCTCTCTACTGCTGAAGGTGAGACTGTTCCCCTGCCTCTCTGGGGAGCAGGGCTGGGAGTCAAGAGCCAATCATTCTATATTCCAGTTAGCATCGTCACAGAACATGATCTCAAGGTTTACTGTACTTTCTTGCTGTTCAGGCAGAACTCCGAGGGAGGGTAAAAAGCAGATATCCACTGTGGGCATCCTAGGAGCACACACCTGGAGCTCTCTGCAGGTAGAGTTTCTAGGAAGATTGGTGTTTTATCTTAAGGTGTCCTTAACCTTACACTCCTTTAAGAATGTAACCAGGTGTGTTTTCATGCCCCTGGTTAGTGTTAGGTGAGGTTAGTGCTTCAGGAACACTGCTACTATTACTTCTATTGTTTGACTTATTGTTGATGTTGTTTACATAGTTGACAAGATTGTACACCCATGAGGACCACTGGTTAGGGTGGGAAGGGTCGAGGAGTGGGGGATGTGGGAGGGACAAATGTTTCAGTTTTCCTTTTCTTCCAATTTTTTCTTCCCTTTTCTGCTGTCTCTGTGAGGTTTGGGGCCAAGCTATATTAATATGCAGGGATGGGGAGACGCACTTGGTGTCATCTTAGAAACCCTGATGTACAATGTTCCGAGCGTGTTGTTGGAGTGGTATTGATAGTTTTGAGGTGCTATTGGCTTTTGAAAGTGGATGAAAAAATGCTCTTGTCTGTAGTCACTCTATATCTACGAGGTGCATAGATCTTCCCATCAACACATGTCACAATTATGATCCACAGCAACACTCTATGTCTGAACAGTTTGTAGAACAGACATTGGAAAGGTGAATGTCTTACGATCCTGTGTTCGAGACTGATATCTGGAAAGCTGATGGAAAAAGCTGGCCAGTGTCCACGTGAGCATCCTATTCCAAAGCAGCAGGTCAAGTCAGAAGGAAGAGGCAGAACAGTCTTTGTAGGATTTGAGCCTGACCATGAGCCCTCCTGGCTGGGATGGTATCAATACCGGGTCGTAGACAGTCATTCTTGATGACCCTGGTAACACGTGGATGTTGTCTGGTAAGTTGCTCTCTTTCTCTGGCAGGTGAGCATGGGAAATGTTTGGACCATTTCTTACTGTATGAACCTCAGGCCTCCCTCTGGTGTGTTTCTTCCATGTTTCCTGTGTCTTGTTGTGTTGATGCTGTTACGGATATTAGTAGGCAGAAATGGTGGTGGATGGGAAATTGTAGCCCAATAGCAAACAAGACTGGCAAAAATGATCAGAACAGCTATGGGTAAATGTCAATTGCCACTGGTGTCTGTCTTTCTCTCTCTCTCTCTCACTCCTCCTCCCTCCGTCCCTTCCTTCCTCCTCCCTTCCCTTTTCTTTCTTTCTCTCTCTTTTTCCCTTCCCTTCCCTTCCCTTTTCTTTTTTCTTTTCTTTTCTTTTCTTTTTTCTTTTCTTATCAAAGCCCTGTTTACTTTGAGATGAAACCTAGATTTTTCTTCCTTAGGCTGTTCCTCACTTCCTCACCTGCAGTAGCTACAAACTTGCTAATAAAGAACCAAGGAGAGGGCCTGGCACTGTAGCCCTAACAGCTGAAGTCCTCACCTTGTTCACAGCAGGATCCCATATGGGCTCCTGGCTTTGGATCAGCACAGCTCCGGCTTTTGGGGCCACTTGTGGAGTGAATCAACAGAGAGATTTTCCTCTCTATCTCTCCTCTCTGCATATCGGCCTTACAATAAAAATAAAACAAATATTAAAAAAAAAAACCAAGGAGAACACAAAGATCATGCAGTCGTCCTTTTCGGAGGGGTCAAGACTGCTCTGTGCCTGTGGAGACCCTTATCCGGCTGCCAGGCCTTCCCTAACTCAAGGGTCCTGAAGTCTCTGCCTCAGTTGGAGATCGGCGCAGAATCCTCCCATTTCTGAGAACAAACTCATTCTGTGGAGTGTCAGGAAGATGTTTTCCCCAGGCTTGCTTCATCTTGAGCTTGTCTTGCAGTAATTTATTCCAGGCCGTAGGTCTCTGCATCTGTCCATTCAGATAAGAGTGTGTGTGTGCGTGTGAGTGTGCACGCACTGTTCCTCTTTTTGTCATTTGTGTAGCTGATTAAAAGCTACAGATAAACAGGCTTTTCAACACCAAGCTAGGCTAATCATACGGGACACGGGGCCCTCTCAAAAGGCTTAATGCTGCCTTCTGTTTAAAAGGCAGAGAACTTGAAAGTGAGTGTCTCCGGGCATCAGAGTCCACACTGGGAAGAACTCTGTCTCTGCAGGAGGATTTGTGAGCCTTCCAGTGTTTCATTCGTTTCCCCTCCCTCTTGTGATCCATCTGAGGCTGTTGTCCTCCAAATAACAGCCTCTCACGAGCAGTTGAGCTTGTCTTACTGCGGCAAGAGAGATTGTCGGAGCCTATAGTTGAGAGCCTTGTTGTGTTTGGGTCCTTTAGGACGTACTTGTTAATTCTGCAGAGCCACACTTCTATGCTGGCACTGCCTCTGTGACTGGAACCATGCACAGAGAAACACTTAAATCCCTGAGTTGCTCCTTTTGCACTTAGTTTAATACTCACCTTCATCTCTGTTGTCAGCCCCTGGTTTGCTTTAACCCTTGAAAAATCTATGGTGAAGCCAAAGAATGAGTTGAAGTAAATGCCCAAGTAACTTAATTGAAAAACTTTTATGTATAAAATGAAATTTAATTTCGTGATGTCTGATCTGGATGATACAGGTTAGGGATGTGAAATAACTTTACAGAATCATTGGACAAAGCCAACTATTATCAAAGGGCTTAGAGTGTTTGACATAACATGACAGTCATGAACTAAGCCTGGTTCAGTGGCATGTATGTTATTGGTGTGACGTGATATCGAGTCGAAGGAGGACCACTCAGTCAGGGAAGATGGAACAGATCTGGGCAGTCGGGGTCCACAGTCAAGGAAGTCTGATGCTGTAGATGGGCAGGAAGACTCAAGTTTGCTTTAGGATCCAGGGAGGAGTGTGCTCCTCTCTTCAACCTGAAGGATGTGAATAGCCCCGTATCCTCGCATCTGCTGTAGAAATCAGTGGCTAGAATGTAGCCTTGGGTCTTGAATAGCAAGTGAGGGAGATACAGAGATAGTGTGATTTGGCCTCAAAATGTAAACCAGCAGGGTATTGGGTAAGCTTTAGGGTGCATGTGGAGGCCAAAGCCTTCATTTTCTAGGGCAGGCAACAGAGACAAAAAGAGGGTTCATCATTTTCCCAGGGTCCCTCAGCCAGCAGTGGCTTACTGGCGGACCAGGGTTTCCACCTCTGTCCTGTTATTCACGGCCCTATCTGACCCAATTTAGTAGATGTCATTATAATCATGAAGGATAATTTTTTAAAACTGGGATTTTCAGGGAAAGGTTTTTCATGGCAGTGCTCACCCGGCATGTCTCCATCTCTGGACTCCTTGGCACTTCTGTAGGAGAAGGGGTCTTCTTGGCTATGCCCTCTCCTTGGGACCTCTCTCCTGTCCAATCCTTCTGTGACTGGCTGAATCCTGCTAATTTCCATTCCATCTCCTCTCTGCATTGATTGCTTTTCTTAAGCAATGCCAGAACCCCCTTACCATGATAAATAAAAATTATCTGTGTTGTGGTCTTTTGGGGCTGTTACGACAAAACACTTTAGCCTGGGTGACTTAGAGACGACAGAAATTTATCTCCCGCAGTGCTGGAAGCAGGCAAGGCCAAGGTCAAGATGCTGACAGATGTAGAGGCTGGTAGGACCTGTTTCGTGCAGATGCTGCCTTCTGCTCAGGCTCCTTCATTTGGTGGAAGGGCCCATCAAGTCCTAAAAGATCAGTCAGTCCACCCATGAGTCCCCTGGTCCCATCACCCAGTCACCTTCCCGTGCTCTCCTTTACAACACCACCTGGCAAATTAGATATCAACACAGGGATTTGGAGGAGACACAAAATTTCACATCAGAGCACAGTGCCTGGATTACACTTCTGTGTTAAGCTACGCTCCATTTCTCTTGCTGTTGCCCTATACAACAGAACTCCCCATGCCTCCTGCCCCACAACTTTAGCTTTCTGCTCTTCACTTTGCTTATACACACATCCTGTCCTGCCAACTCTAGATTCCCGTATTCTCTCCCTTATTGCACATTCTCCCTTGTGGACATCAGCATTTCAGCACTTATCAGGCCCAGGAAACCTTGCCACATTCCCAGCATTCCCACACTTTCTGCTGCTTCACTTGAGATGTTGTCAGGATTGCATTTCTCACCTGAACGCCTCCCTGCGGTGTGCTTTCCTCAACCCACAGCCCGAGGTGCCGTCCTTTCCTTTCTCATCTTCCTTTCCAGCCCTGATGGTGAGTTATCGGAAGACTCAGTCCTGGGCTCTCAGACTCTTTCAGCTCTTGGTGGCTACTTGGGGAGTGAACCAGCAGAAAGATCTTTCTGTCTCTCCTTCATTCTGTAAATCTAACTTTCCAATAAAGATAAATAAATCTTTAAAAGAAAACCCACAGTTTTACTTTTTTTTTTTAAAAAATATATTTATTTATTTAGGTAACATTCATTCATCCATTCATTCATTTTGTGGAATGGTAGAGTGACAGAGAAGGAGAAACTGACAGAGAAAAAGAACTTGCACCAACCAGTTCAGTCTCTGAATATGCAGTGGCCAGGAACCGGTCAATACCAGGAACCGGGATTTTCATCTGGGTCTTCCATACGTAAGGCAGGTGCTCATATACTTGGGCCACCTTCCACTGCTTTCCCAGGCACAGTAGTAAGAGGTTGGATAAGAAGCAGAGCAACTGGGCCTGGTGGCGTGGCCTAGCGGCTAGAGTCCACGCCTTGAACATCCCGGGATCCCATATGGGCGCCGGTTCTAATCCTGGCAGCTACACTTCCCATCCAGCTCCCTGCTTGTGGCCTGGGAAAGCAGTCGAGGACGGCCCAATGCTTTGGGACCCTGCACCCGAATACTTTGGGACCCTGCACCCATGTGGGAGACCCGGAAGAAGTTCCTGGTTCCTGGCTTCGGATCGGCATAGCATCGGCCTTTGTGCTCACTAGGGGAGTGAATGAAGATCTTCCTCTCTGTATCTCCTCCTCCTCTCTGTATATCTGACTTTCCAATAAATAAATACATCTTAAAAAAAAAAAAAAGAAGTTTTGAACCCATGCTTAGACATGGGATGCTAGAGTTAGAGGTAATAGGTTAATCTACTAATCCACAGTGCTGGTCCCAAACACAATTTTCTTGACATTCAGATTATTACTAAGTCTAACAGTTCCGTTATGTTAACTTTAATGAGTGCCCTCAAATTTGCAAGAGCCATGCTAGCTCTGTAGATAAAAGAGTCTGCTTCTGTTTACTTCTGGATTCTATTATTTGGGAAGAGATTAAAAAAAACAAATAAAAATCAACTTTGGATGTTTTACAGGAAGGCCTCAAAGCCCTTGGGAGCACTGAAAGTGAGCAACTGCTCTAGTGTGCTGCCAACAGGCTCAAGGGCTGCATGGTGGCACTGGCATTGGGAGAATCTACTAGAAGAGCAACATTCATGCTCATCCTGAGAAGGAAGCACAGATCAGAAAAATGACTTTGCCCTTTAAAAATGGTAATGAGCTTTGCATCAGGAAAGTATATGTGTCAGCTAGATTGAGACCTCTGTCAAGCTTTTGATATGCAGGGAGAAGATAAGAATCCTCCTGATGCTAATAAACTTTTTAATTTACTTTCTGGTTACACACATTAAGATGCTTTGTAAGATTCCCTGGTTCCAAAAGCTTGTGACACACTATTTGAATAAATTACATCAGTCATGAAACAATGGTTATTGTGAAAATTAATGATAATTCAAAACTGCATCAGTTGATGTAAGCAGTAATTTACCAAGCGCTTCTTAAAGGAGCATTGTATTCAATGATTATAAAAATCTCAATTTGCGACTTTTCTCGTTATGAGTCATTCTGCTGTTTGTTTTCCCATGGCAAAATGTATTCGTAAACGAAATAATTCTTGAATTTTTTTCCCCCTAGAATCCAGGCAAGGTCAAGGCTTTGTGTTAGAGCAGCGGTGGAGAGCTTTGAATGTCCTGCTAACATTGGGGCTTTTGATGGAAGCTCCTGAGAGAGTATCTTATTAAAACTTTTGTGGCAGTAAAATACACAAAACATAAAATTTATCAGAGTAAGCTTTTTTAAAACAAATACATAGTTTTGTAAGCTGCACTGCATTGTGGGTAAGTAGTAGTCTTTTCATGTTGCAAAGCTGAAACTCTGAACACACAAAATGACCTTTCATCCCCTATTTCCTTTAGTTTCTGGATACTGCTAGTTTACTTTCGGCTAAAGAACTGACTACTCCAGGTACCCTGAATGAATAGAATCATGCAACATTTTATGTTTTGGTGACTGGCTTGTTTACTTAGTTCATTTTGGATTGTAGCATGTCTCACAATGCCCCCTTCTTTTAGGGCTGTGTAATAGTCTACTGCATGTATGTACCACAATTTGTTTATCCATTCACTCACTGATAATTTATTTTTCTTAACTTCTTTTATTATTATTTTATTATTATTACTATTACTATCATTCTATGATACAGTTCCACAGGCCTTGGGATTTCTCTTACCCCCTCCTCAACTCCCCAACTCTCCTCCCTCCCCTACTGATTTCTCTTGCATTATTACTGTAGTATAGTTCTTCATAGACAGTCATATGTCTATCATTGAGGACATGGACAATGGCAAAAAGTCCAGTATCCTATTGTCAAGACATAGTAAACAGTTTCATTGGGAGTGTATCTTTGATCTGGAAGTAGAGATGCATACTGCATTGTATCTTCATATCTGGGTATGATAGTCTCCATTACAAAATTACTGTACATCCCCTTAAATGAAAAGCCACAATACAAAATCGGGAACAGGAATAAAAAAAGAAATTAACAACACCATGAAGCTAAATAACATACTACTGAATGACTAATGTGTTGCTGAAGAAATGAAAAAGAAAATCAAGAATCTTCTTGAAGAAAATGATGCTGCTGTATGATCTATGAGTCAATGAAGAATTCAATGAAAAAGATTTTTGAAGAGATGAAACTTAAAAAAAAATCAAAATCCACGAACTATAGTTTCTGCTAATATTTGTTGGTGAGATATATCTCCTGTAGGCAACACATAGATGGGTTTTGTTTTTTAATCCAGTCTACTTATCTATGATGTTTGATTAATGAGTTTAAGCCATTAATGTTCAGGGTTAATATGAATGGGTGGTAATTTGGACCTGTCATTTTAGCAATGGGTTATTGATTGATTTATCTTCTGTTATTTTACTGGGATGTTCTTCAAATTTGCCTTTGGTTTTGGTGGGTGCTATTCCTCTTCTCTGACGAGAGAACATCTTTAAGTATCCTTTGTAGGGCAGGTTTGGAAGAGGCATATTCTTTTAACTTTTCTTGACTGTGGAAGAATTTTACTTCATTTTCAAAGACAAAGGAAAACTTTGCTGGGTATCTTACCCTGGGTCGACAATTTTTTTTTTTCTTTTAGAATCTGGAATATGTCACTCCATTCTCTTCTGCCCTGTAGAGTTTCCTGTGAGAGGTGTCCTGTGAATTTAACTGGCATTCTTTTATATATCAATTGATTTTTTTCATGTACACATTTAAGGATCTTTTCCTTATATTTAGTTGAAGAGAGCTCGATTATCATGTGTGGTGGTGAAGCTCGCTTTTCATTGTTTGCACTTATGTGGCTACCACGTACATGGACTTGCAAATATCTACTCAAAAGTTTATTTTTTATTCGGTTCCCAGGGGTAGAGTTAGTAGATCATATGGCAGCTCTATTTGTATTTTTTGAGAAATTTTTACAAATGTTTTCTGTAGTGTTTATACCATTTTACATTCCTACCCACAGTACAAGAAGGATTCATTTCTCTTGTTTCTTCATATGTGGTATTTTTTTTAAGTTTTTTTTTTTTTTGAAAGGAAGTTATAGGGAGTAGAAAAGGGGGAAGGAATGTCAGAGGGACAGGGAGAGGGAGAAGGGGGAGATATTCCTTTGGCTGGTCTCCCCGGCCCCTAAATTGGCCACAATAACCGAGGGTTGGACCAAGCTGAAGCCAGCAGCTAGAAACTCTGCCTATGTTTCTCACATAGGTGGTAGGGGTCCAAGAACTTGGATCTTCGTCCACCGCTGTCCCAGGTGCTGCCCTCCCATGTGTCTTAGCAGGGAGCTGCATAAGAAAAGATGCTGGGATTTGAACTGGCACCCTAATTCGGGATGCCACCATTGCACTCAATGGCCCAATTTATTGAGCCGGTTCTGCTGTTCATGTTTTGAAAGCAGCCATCCTAATGGGTGTGAGGGAGTATCTCATTTTAGTTTTGATTTTCATTTCTGTAAGCAGTGATGCTGAACGACTGTCATGTGCTCCCTAGATATTTATTTGTCTTCTTTGAGAACAATGAGAATTTATTCAAGTAAGCACATGACATCAATACAGAGCTTTGGGAAGGACACAGTGACAGCTCAGTAGAAAGTGGATTAGAGCTGTGAGTGGCCAAATGCAGGACCACCAAATCAGGGCTGCCATAACTTCTGTGTCACTGTGTCATTACTTTCAGAGTAAAGCTATTACATTGGCCCAGGTTTCCTTTAAGACATATCTGGTTTCTGATTATTCCAGTTTGGTGGGTTTCCACGTCTCTCACTTTCGGTCTCTGGTGACGAGTGAATACGTTAATGAGAATTTATCACATGTTAGTTTATATCATGATGAGTTATGTGTATGGGACTGTAGACTCCTTGGGCTCAAAGACATTTTTTTGGATGACCATGTTTATGTGTTAATATGTCCATAATTTATTGTTCATTATTTGGGTAGAGTAATGATCAGTAATTATTTGTTATTGCTAATAGCAGTGAATTTGGGAATACTTTGATTAGGTCCCGATTATACAACTGAAATTATCTGCATAATTATGCTTTTTATGCATATAAAATTGTAGCTCATTAATTTGGTCTCAAAACACAATTACTTTCTCCCAAAATATTCAGATAGTCAAGGTCAGTTCAGTGAATTGTGAAGCTGAAGAACCAGAACATGGGCTGTGCCCAAATTCTGTCCTACCACCTGGCAACTTAGAGTGACTTATTTGTGCTTTCATTTAAAACAGAAAAATGAGTGTACAACTGGAATTTTATTTTATACATGGAATGCTTGACTAAATTTAATGATGGTTTGAGATTAAAATGTATTCTTTATTGTGTCCTATATTAAAACTGAAAGGTAGTTTTAAAAATAGAGATTGCCACTAGTTATTTTGTGATGAGGACTGTTGGACACACGAGAGTGATATTAAAAGTGATATGCTTGGACCCAGCGTGGTGGTTCATGGCTAAATTCCCACCACGTAAATGCTGGGATCCCATGTAGGCACTGGTTTATGTCCTGGATGCTCTACTTCCCATACAGCTCTCTGTTGTGGCCTGGGAAAGCAGATGAGGATGGCTCAAAGCCTTGGGACCCTGCACCCGCATAACAGAGCTGGAAGAAACTCCTGGTTTTGGCCTTTGGGGGAGTAACACTAGATGGAAGATATTTCTGTCTCTTTTCTCTGTAGATGTGATCTGCCTTTCTAACAAAAATAAATAAATCTTTAATAAGTGATATGCTCTGGGGCTGGCAGGGTGGTATGTCAGACTAAGCCTCCTCCTGTGGTACTGGGCATCCCGTATGGGCTCTTGTTCCTGTCCCAGCTGTCCCTTTTCGGACCCAGGCTCCTGCTTACGGTCTGGGAAAGCAGTGGAAGGTAGCTCTAGTCCTTGGGCCCTTGAACCTACATGGGAAGCTGGGAAGAAGTTCCTGTCTCCTGGCTTCAGATCAGCTCTGACTGCTGCAGTCATGCAGAGAATGAACCATTGACGTAAGATCTTTCTCTATTTCTCTTTATAAAGATCTATCTTTCAAATGAATAAATAAATAAATAAATAAAAATAAAAGTGTCTTGCATAGGACACATTTCAAGAGTCCTTGCAGACACCATTCTAACCCCGGTGGACTGAATAGTCCAGGAAGCCATGAGCTTAGGTTGGTGTGGAAATGAGGATGTGGAGAGAATGTGTGCCCAAGTGAAGATGACCCACCCATTGCTCTGGGCAGTACCAGCTTCTAGGAAATCAACCAGAAGAGGAGACTCTCCAAATTGGAAGAAGAAAGCATGGGGGGGGAGAAGAGTAACAAAGAGGAGAGTCAAGGTGAGCAGTGGGTGAGCAGAGGAGAGGAGAAGATTCTGGAAAGATACGGTTATCAGCAATGTGCAGAGTGATATAGAAGAGGAACAAGCAAAGTGGCTGGAGAGTGCCCGCTGGGCATTTTCCACATTTTGGGGGGGGGTGGAAATACGTGCATATTTATGGCCAGCTGGGTCTCTAGGGAGTTCAGGCTAGCTCGGAGTTGTTTCTAATGTAGTTGAAGACCTGTATCACGTTGTGGTCTCTTTTCTAACCCTTGCCCCTTAACCAAGGTTGCAACACAGTGCAAGGACCCACTCAGTATCCTCTTCATTATTTTCTTTTCCCTTGAGTTTTAGCCTTTTGTGCTCAAAGCAACGTCCTCCCCCCAAAATGCTGCCTCTCCTCTTTTTTTTTTTCTCATTTCATCCCTTGAAGTTGATTGGCTTCAGATTATTGAAACTTCTCCACTCGAGCAATCTTCCCTTTCCCTGTGCGGAATTTGAAAGACTTGCCAGAGTCTTTCTTTTTCTCCAAAAAACCTGTCTGCCCTCAAAGGTGAATTCAAATTCAAATTTTCACTCCTTGTTAAACAGAAAGCACTTGAAACTGAAATTACATTTTTTTTTTCTTGACTTCTATTCTTCCATTTGATAATGGGACACATTTTTATTCATGACTAAAATACCAAGTACCATATGCGATTCTGCTGTACCATGATTTCTGTAAAATGGAAAAAAAAATAATAGAAAGTTGATGTTTAATCTTACTTACCCAGAGATCTTAGAGATTCTCTCTTGAAATGTCCTTGCACATTTCTGGTGATCAATACACCTATAGGTTTGCTGAAAACACAAATAGACCCAAAAGTTGGGATTGTACTGCACTATAGATTCTTATTGTTCCTTTTTTTCCTCCATAGCTTTAGTAGAATTGTTCTACATCTTAACTATTCTTTAAATTGTTCTTTTATACTTATGTGTGTATAGGCATTTTGTATTGTAGTTGGGATGCTGCTTGGGTCACCCTCGTTCCATATCTACTTGCCTGGCTGTGAGCTCTCACTCTGCACCCCCTTCTAGCTCCCTTCCTTAAGTGGTGGCTCAAACACTTGTGTGTATGCCACCCACACGGGGAACCCACATTGAGTTCATGGTTCTAAGCTTTGGGCTGGCTCAGCCCTGGCTTCTGTGGACATTTAAGCAGTGAACCACTGGACACATGATTTCTGACTCTGCCCCCTCTGTCTTCCTTTTAAGTAAAAGTAAATGCATAAAAAATTTTAAAGTAAATTATATATGTAGCATGAATGACTTAATCATTAGCTAATCTTTGGCCAATGAGGCATTTAAAAGAAACTGCTGTCGTGGACATCGGAAGGGTTTCCTCATTCTTGGATCAGCGAGATTGACAGCATTTCAGAATTATCGAAACCACCTGGGCAGAACCCTTGGAGGGTGTGCCACATCGGGGTCCTGCATTGATATCGGGTGGTGTTTCCCATTCCTGGGTACTAGCGTGGTTGGGAGGCTGGGTATGGCTCATCCCGTTATTGCTTGCCTTTCCCCAGAAACAGGAGGAGGAAGCAGAAAATTTGGAAACAATGATCATACCCATTTCCCCCAACCCTCGATCCTTCCCACCCTGGTTAACTAGGTTAACATCATCTGAAAACAAACAAACAAACAAACACCCAACATACATAGATTCCCTGTGTATATTTGTCTAAATTTCTACTAATTTTCTTCGGATACATTTGCGAAGGTGCAATTCTTGGACTAGATGTGTTAGAATAGTGCTCAGTGTGTGCTAAATATTTGATAAATATTCTCTGAGTGATGAAATTAAAGGCTAAGAGGATTAAGATAAGGTTTTTGATGGCTGAATGTAAGTGAACTAGGCCTGGAAGACACAGGTCCAATGGCTTATACCGAGTCTTGGGAAGTGTCCCAAGGTGATCAAATCGCTGTCTCAAATTGACGTGTTTTATTATAGTAAATTTTAATAGCACACGCGGAGCATTCCCCAATTCTTTTGTGAATCGTCAACTTCTGTGTAGAGATATGAAGGTTTTCTTGGAAGCTGGAAAGGGACTGTGCGGTAAGCTGTTACCCTAGGTTCCTCAGCTGTTGATGTTGGCGGAATTGTTCTCCCCTTTATCACAAAAAGAGATTCAAATCCTGACTTCTGATATCTGTACATATGAACTCTTTTTTTTGTTTTATAGAAATATATGGTCTTTGTAGATGTCATGCTTTTTTTTAAAAAAATCATCAATTTGCGTGAGTTATAGAGAGAGATTGAGAGAAGAGAGCGATCTTCTATCTGCTGGTCCATTCCTGCAGTTGTCAGGATTGAGTCAGGCCAAAGTCAGGAGCAGGGAGCATCATTTGGGTCTTCCACATGGGTGTAGGGACCTAAATACTTGGGCCCTCTTTCACTACATTTCTCAGGTCATTAGCAGGGTGCTGGCTCAGAGAAGGGGGCCAGCTGGGACTTGAACTGGCACCTATACGGAATGCTCATGTTGCAGGGGGTGGTGTCCTAAATTAAGATGAGGTCATACAGAATTAAGATTGACCCTGGATCCAATATGATAAGTTTCCCTTTTTAAGAAAAGAGTAATGTGGACACAGAAAAGCACAGAAACAGAGAGGGAAGGGCTGTACTAACCAGCCAAGAAAGGTCCAGGATCAACAGCCAGCTCCAGTAGACAGGAGGGGGCCTGCAATAGCCCTCAGAAGGAACCAAGTTTGCCCCAGCACTTGCTTTTGGGTCATTTGGTTTCTAGAACTGTGAGGCAATGCATTTATGTTGTAATCTACCAAGTCTGCTGTGCTTGTACCCCCAGCCCTGGGAAGTTCATACAGCGGGCTGTGACGGACAGCTTTACCCGCCCTAGGAGGCTGCAGGGGAAGAGGTCTGTGCAATCAGGGTTTGCATGGCTTCCCCTGGCACTTACCCTGGGAGTACCCATCACATCAGATGACACTCTTAGGCGTGCAATATTTTATATGGGAACCTCAGCTCTCGGCCAGGGGCTGGGTGGGCAGGGAAAGCAGAATCATTGCCTGACTCTTTGTGAACCATGGCTTGTCCGTGGCTTCCCCAGCTATCTAGAAAGCTTGTCTCTACTTTGCCCTTGGCCTGTTTTTTTCCATACTGAATCTTTTTTGTTTTCTTACTGACTTGCAATATTAAGTCATAGATTAAGTAGATCTAGCTTTTCGTTGGTAGTTCTTGCTACCAATATTTTTCTAATTCCTTATTTTCCTTTTTCATTTTGTCTGTGATATTGTAGGAGGTACAATAGCTTTTGCTGTTTGTCTAGACCTGCCTGCCTATCAGTATCTATCCTGTCCATTGTCTATACATCCCTCAAACTTCATTGTTTTGTGCCAAAGAAGCTTTTCCTTTGCTTAGAGGAAAGCTTTTCCTTTGCTTATGGTTTTAAAAATTATATATATATATATCTGTATGTATGTATATATATATATTCCAGTGTTTTTTAAACTCCCTTTAGCAAAACCCTTTCTCAATCAAACTATTTCACAAAGCTGAGTATGTGAATAGATACAGCATAGTGAAGCAGGTGGCTTCTGTAGAGTTACCTGGGAAACAGAAATTGACAGCTCACTATGAAACCGCTTCAATAAATAAAACGATGACTTCATTGCAATAGTTCCAGGCAAAAATACGTGCTAGGAAGTAAGGACTGACTTTGATCTGTCACTTCCTGCCTATGCAAGCCTTCCAATTCCATGCAGATGGGCACGGAATTCTCTCTGCCTCCTTTACATGGTACCTGCTGTATCCGCGTCGCAGGCCTTGCATTCTGCGCATGCGGCGTGCGTCTCAGTGGCCACATCACGGTTTCTGTGCACGCGGGGTGCGGCTCAGGCGCCACATCACGGTTTCTGCGCATGCGGGGTCTCAGGCGCCACGTCACGGTTTCTGCGCACGCGGGGTCTCAGGCGCCACGTCACGGTTTCTGCGCACGCGGGGTCTCAGGCGCCACGTCACGGTTTCTGCGCATGCGGGGTGCGGCTCAGGCGCCACAGCAGGCTTTCTGCGCACGCGGCGTGCGTCTCAGTCGCCACGTCACGGTTTCTGCGCACGCGGCGTGCGTCTCAGTCGCCACGTCACGCCTTCTGGGCAAGGCAGCTCGGCAGGACTGGAATGCAGTTTGTGAGTCGCCACATCATGCTTTCTGGGCCTGGGGGGTGCGTCTCAGTCGCCACGTCACGCTTTCTGGGCATGTGGGGTCTCAGTCACCACATCACGCTTTCTGGGCCTGCGGGGTGCGTCTCAGTCGCCACATCATGTCTTCTGTGCATGCGGGGTGCGTCTCAGTCACCACGTCACGCTTTTTGCGCACGCGGGGTGCGTCTCAGGCGCCTCATCACACCTTCTGGGCAGGGCAGGTGTGTCTGACAGCTCGGCAGGACTGGAACGCAGCTTGTGAGTTTTCTCCTCTCCTGCAATTCCTCCAGGGTGCAGGGTCCCAAGGCTTTGGGCCGTCTTTGACTGCTTTCCCACTTTTCCAGGCCTCAAGCAGGGAGCTGGATGGGAAGCAGGACTGCCTGGATTAGATTGGCACCCACATGGGATGCCAGTGTGAGCAAGGTGAGAAGTTTAGCCGCTAGGCTATCGCACCGGACCCTGTTATATGTATTGTTTTAATCTAATTCAAAGTCGTTGACTTACATATCATTCATCATCTTGGATGATATTTATCCGTCTACCTGCCAGATTGGTTTAGGATGTTACTATTATTTTACCACAATGGATTTTGATTGACACTGAATTAAAATTTCCCATTAATTTGTGGGGAATTTGCTTTTTCCTTATCTGGGAACTTGAAATATCTACGTAGGGGCCCAGCGTGATAGCCTAGTGGCTAAATTCGCACCTTGCACACATCAGGATCCCATATGAGCACCAGTTCATGTCCTGGCTGTCCCGCTTCCCATCCACATTCGTGCCAGTGGGTGCTACTGCCTGTCCACCCAGGCCCGCCCTCAGCTCTAGCTCTCTTGCTCATTGGTGCGAGCTGCACCTCTGAGGGGTGCCCACGGTTTCCCCCTGAGGTCCAATCCAGACCCAGATCTTGCACTTTCCAGGTGGTTCTATGGTCTATCCTGACAGCACTTGCCAGCTGATGCTGTAGGAAGGCCTGACCAGCCTGCGCCTCTCTGGCTCATGCATGCTCCAGTGGACATGATCACTTAGCCCGGGCTGGTTCTCCCCCGAATCCAGCTGGCGTGCAGGTCCAGGGTTGCCGTGGCCCTGCCCAGCCTCGCCTGCTCCATGTGCTAGCTCTCATGCTCACCAGCGGGAGCAGTTCCACTGCTTGTAAACAGGGAGCTGGATTGGAAGTGAAGTGGCTGGGACTCAAACTGGTGCTCACCTGGTATGCTGGCTCCTTAGGTGAAGCTTCAATTTCTATGCCATAACCCCAACTCCAGGGCGTATTTTTTATAATGTCATGGACAGATGATCCTAAATGACATTGCAGAAATTTCACAGCGATTAAATCTTGCTCATAGTGACACTAGATCTTCCCCACTGAGCCCTGAGGATTATTCTTTAAAATATTTGTCAGTTGGGCAGGTATAATCTGCTATTTTGTCTAGTTTAAATTCGTACTTATTTGATTATAAACTTGAACCTTTAAAATGATTTGTTTTCTATCAGGATACTTAGCATATTGGGAATACTTTTTATTTGCATATTCGGAGTGGTTTATTTGTATGAACATTCTGTCTATTAAGAATATTAATTTCATTTCTCATTTTTTACTTTATCACATGTCTTTGAATCTTGCTAATTTATTTTTGAGTTGATATTTTAACAGTGCATGTTTTTAGATGGAATGTAGCCAGGATATCAGTTCTCTCTAAACTGAACTATAGGTTTAACGTGATTCTTCCCCAAATCTTAGCCAGGTTTCTTACTGAGATAGATGAGATCAATCTGAAATGTATATTGCAATGAAAATGCCCGTGGCACAGCCAACACTATTTTAAAAGAGAGTGAAAGGGGCAGTTTTCTAGACTACGTTGAGTCTACTATAGTAGTGTCATCAGTAAGACAGTGTGCTATTGGCAGAAAGCTAGACCGTTGGGCAAGAAAAGCAAGCAGAGTCATTAAATATATGGTTAGACAAATACGTCCGGTTAGTTTTGGGTGAGGAAGTTAAATACTTCCATGGCAGACAGGCAAGTGTTTTCAAAACATATTTGGGATTATTTCTCCTCTCCTTCCCAAAAGACTGTTACATTTTATGTGTTGTACCAAGACCTGCTTACAACAGCGGGACTATGCTTACATACACAGCCCCAAACTAACATTTCTGGAAACAAAATCAAGAGAAAATCTTTGGGGACTAGAAGCATGCAGAGTTTTTAAACATGACACCTCAACCACGGCACCTAAAAAGGAAAACTGATACATGAAATCACTGGAAAGTTTTAAAAAATTATCTCTTCGAAGAACGTATAAGGCTGGCTAAAAGATTAGGAGACAATATTTGTGAAGCACGTGACAGAGGACTAGTTTGTGGAATACATAAAAAGGAATATAAAGATAACTCAAGAATAGAAAGGCTCAATCAATTCAATGAGAAAAATGAATAAAAGATTTAGACGAACATGTCACCAAAGCAGAAATGCAGATGGCCCAACGGCACGTGAAAAAATGTTCAACATCACGAGCTGTCACATAAAGGCAAATGAAAACTACTCGAGCCATTACCACACCCTTGTGAGAATGCTAAAACAAAAAACTGACCATACAAGCAAACATGGGCATGTAAGATGAAAAAGTTGACCAGTTTCTTAAACAAAAATGCATCTATTCTGTGATTCATAGGCTTAGAAATTTATCTCGGGGAAACAAAAACTTAAGTTCACTCGGAGGATTGTATATGAATATGCGTAGAACTTTTAGCTTTAATTACTGGAAACCAGAAACCATCCAGATGTCTTTTAAGGATTAATGGTTCAGCCATCTTTGATGCATCCGTACCATTGGATAACATCAGCAGTAAGAAGGAACTATTGATTACAGCAGTAGCTTGGATGAATATAGCAAATGCAAGAGTCCATCTCAAGTCAATACATGAATCCATATATAAAATATTCATGAATGATCATAGCTGTGCATTTGGAGCCTAGACTGGTGGTCACCGGAGTTTATAGACAGAGGGAGGAGATTGTGGATGTAGCCATCAAATGTAGTAGGACCGAGTCTAAGGTGATGCAGTATTTGTTTTCTGCTTATAGAAATGTTTACACAGCTCTACAGATGTGACAGCCAGGTTATTGTTAATTCTGTACTCTGTACCAATGTGAATTTCTCGGTTTTGATGATGTTTCTAGTTGGGAAAGATGCTCCCTGTGGTGGTGAATGCTGCTACAGGCGCGCAGGACCTCTGCTTCATTTCCTTGGAGTATCTTTTGATTCCACAATTATTTCAGAATTTTTTTTTTTAGGATTTTTCTTTCTTTTTTTTCTTTCTGAAAATTTAAAGGAATGGAACAACAGCATATGCAGTTTTTAATACATCATGAGCATTTACATTGTACTTTTATTATTTTTCTTTTCACAATGTCACATTTTCAGTTCACTTGGTTACCACACTTTTCACCCTCCACTAAATAAAGAATTGGACAAGTTGTAAGTAGAAAAATCACTGTTCCCCAAGAGTACAGACAAGAGTTATAAACAATAATCAAGTCTCAAAACATCAGGATAAAAAATGATGAAAAATTAATTGCTTATTCACATTTTTGTATTTCTAAAATATAAAATAAATAAGGGCTATCCACATCAATTTTATAACAGTTCGTGGTTCTGAGACATCTGATTAGCAAGGATGAAGGGAAAAAAAGTGATTTCTACTTGATGAAATTATGCTACTTCCTAAAAGGCATTATGAGTAGGTGCCATTTTTGCAATAGCAAAGAGTACTTTAAAGACATGTATTTAAGCCTGGAAATAATTTTTCAATAATTGTTCCCCGTTAATATGTATGTATGATATTTGAGAAGCACACATACCCGTTTGTAGAGGACCCAGGGAGACAGAGGGCGATACAGCTCCACCTGCTGGTTCATTCCCTGAAGCACTCACATCCACAATAGCTGCGTGTTGATCAGGCACAAGTTGGAAAGAACCTGAAACTCAATCTGGTGTCTACCACGCCTGAGTACTCGAGTGCTCACCTGTGGCTTTCCAGGTGCATGTTAGCAGGAAGCCAGGTTGGAAGTGGAGGTGGGACTGAAATCCAGGCCTTCCGGTAGGGAATGTGGACAGTCCAAACAGTGTCCTCACTCCTGTGGCAACAGCCCACCCCTCTCCATTGCACTGCGTTGTAATAAGATTAAACACTTAGTCTTATTATTAATGTAAAAATTAATAAAATATGTAAGCACTGAATTTGAATGGGAGACAGAGAGAATGCTTGCAACATTTAGGACTGAAGCGGAGCTCTGAGCTCATTCCTCATCTCCAGTGTGGATAGCAGAGACCCAAGGACTTGAACCCGATGAATCCCAGGATGTGCAATAGCAGGAAGCTGGAATCTGAAGTGGAGCTGGGACTGGAAGCTGGCACTTGGATATGGAATGCACGCTCCTCAAGCAGCCATTTCCTCCCCTTTCACGTTTATTATATCTATTTGAAAGGCAGAGTGTCAGAGGAGAGGGAGAGACAGATTTTCCATCTGCTGAGTCACTCCCCAGGTGGTTCCAAAGACTAGAGCCGGCCTGGATCCAGGAGCCGGAAGCCAGAGCTCCATCTTCCCATGCAGGTGCAGAGACCCTGCCCTGTTTTTCACGCATGGCAGTAGATGCTGAGACTTGGCCTAGCCTGGCCTGTCCCCAGACCTGACCCACACAAATCCTGATGAAGCCTACAGACTTACCTGGCCTGGCACATCCCCAATCCTGGCTCCTAAACTACCCAAGCTTTCCATGTCAACTGGTGAGGGCTGTGGTCCTTCAGAGGTGAGCCACAGTTCTCCTATCCCCAGATCTAGTTCTCTTGCATTCTGGTGGGTGCTGTGGCCTAGCCTGACATAGCCCATCCCTGCTTTGACACCCATGGGTGGCTACTGTGACCTGACCCAGCCAGGCTTACTCCCAACCCCAGTTTTGGCTGGCAACAGTGGATGATGCTATTTAGCCAAACAGATGCCCATCAAAAGAGAAACTTATAAGGAAGCTGTGATACATATTCTCCATGGAATACTATTCAGCCATTAAAAAGAATGAAATTCTACCATTTGTAACAAAATAAAACTGTAATATATATAGGAAGCTGGATATTTTTTTTTTACCATTATCTATACCTATAACATCGTGTAGGACTATGCTATTGTAAGAATATAAGCAGATGGGGAAAAACGATGAGGAGGGGGATGGGAGAGTGAAGGGAAATCCCCGTGCCCACGGAAGTGTAACATGAAACATTTAAAACATTTTTAACATTTAAAGAATAAACCTGAGATCTTCATTCCTTGCTCGTTTTCGGCTCTCTCACGAATCTGAGACCCCCTAGCCACTCCTTCTAGGTGTTGAAGTGCCTGCATTTTTCCTTTAACTGAAAATCTTTTTAAGCCCGCGTTGCCACCCTCCGTTCTGAAGGCTTACTTAGCACTCATTTTAGCATGAGATGACTGCTTTATGCTTCGCTTAGCATCTCAAAGGCCAGGCAGAATTATTCCCATCATCACAAGTACATAGGTCAGTATCCTCAACCCAGCCTTAATTGTTCTTTGGTAATTACCAGGGAAACCTCCCTCCTTCCACCTGGTATTTATTTTTACTGATTAATTACTATCATCTATTTAAAACCAATTTCCTCCCAAACTCCTCTGGCTGACTTCTTAATTATGTTTTCCCCAAGCCTGGCCATTGTCAGAGAACTTACATAGAATTAACAAGATTATACTTCTTTTCCCACGAATCTTTTTTTTAATGCTTTAGAAGGCATCTCCGCGGACTTTAGAACAGAAACGATTGTTTGTAACACAACAAGCAAATTACTGTATTATGGAGGAATGAGAAGGGAAATTTGAAAGACAATGGAATAGAATGTGCGTCCCCTTATTATCGTAATAAAGGTTACCTTTAGAATTCTTGAAAAGAAGATGGAAGGAATTTTGGATGAGAGCTGGAATACAAGGTAGGGTTGATTAAACCTTGTAATGGAACATGAAAAATGGGAAGATGAGTTTCTAATGAATTATCCACTTGTAGTTATCGCTAATTCTTGCTAAGAAACAATGAGTTTAAGACTGTGTTAAGCTCTGGTGGTATCGCAGCTTCCTCTGTGCAGCTCTGCTTCTAGTCCCAGCTCTGCTTCCCACCCAGCTTCCTGAGAAGAAAATGGCCTAGGGACTTGGTTCCCTGCTACTCACACAGCAGACCAGGATGGGGCCTTCTAGATCCTGGATTTTTTCCAGATCCCAGATTCCTCTCGGGAATACATAGTGAGGAGATAAAGCAGAGACCATGACTGTAAAATTCTTGGGAAGAATTCAGAGAACCGCTGGTGAGACAATAGGCTCTCCGAGTGATTTAAGCTTGGCCAATCTTAGGGGAGAACCACTTAGACAAGCTACTTCTGAAGTTCTAGTCCACAGAAACCGTGAGAGAGTGAATAGATTTTTTGGTGCCTCTAGCCATGAGACTTAGGTTTGATTTGCTGAACAACCATACACAGAAAACGTTCCAAGTTATAACCCTGCTCTTCAGTTGTTTTATAGTCAAGGAGGAGGTGTCGGGTCTCATGGCTGTGAACGAAGCTGAGTAGGTCCTCTTTCTGATCTGAACCCTGGCAAAGACTGGGAAAAAATGCCAAGCTATCACTGGAAAAAGTGCATTTGCCCAAGGCCAAGAGCCTGTGAGTTGGCACTCTAATAACGAATTACAACTTCTGTTTGTCTGCTTGGACACGGAGTAAAGCATACTCTGAATACGTCTGTATACTCTAGAATTTTCTTCCACCCATTAAAAGATGTTTCTTGTTCTTTTTGTTTGTTTGTTTTGAAAACAAAGCAAAGCATTACTGAGATCATTTTGTTAATGTGAACCCCTTAGGACAAAACTCATCCTCATGTGGTGTATATAGTTTCTGACTGGTATGGTATAACAAACTGTTTAAGTACTTAGCAGTGAAATCATCTTTATGATTTTATATGAGTTATTTAATTAAAATAAATAAAACTATTTGTATCTCCTATTGAAATTGAAAAATTACAAATGCTTCCCTGTGGAAAATAGGGCTGATTTGGCAGGTTCTCCACCCCTCCTCTGCCCTCCCCTCCTCCCCTTCCTTTCCCTTCTTTATCAGAGTTTCAGAGCAGGGGAGAGAGAGCTGCTTCTTTCCATCTACTGGTGCACTTTTCAAATGCGGCTGACAGTCGTGTCCAGGCTAAGCCGAAGCCAGGAGCCTGGAACTGCATCCGGGTCTCCCACATGAGTGGCAGGAGCCCGGATGCTTGGGCCATCATCTTTCATCTTCTAGGCACGTTAGCAGGAAGCTGCAATGAAAGCCGAGGTGGGCACGGGTCTATGAAAAATGGGCATCTCCAACGTCTGTTAAACCCTCCATCCCACAGTGCCCAACCCCACCTTATTCTTCAGACAGTGAGGAAGAGTCAAGGGGTACGGAGAGGCAAATAGGTGTGTAAGACACAAACATCAAGGAGATATTGCTCCTGTGTGATGTCCCTTTAAAGTTTGCTGTGCAAGAAGCTCAGCTGTATCAGCCTTAGTAGTAACATTATACAGTGGACTTTTCCCATAAACTGAATGAGCCCAATAAGGGTGTTGAAGAAAATATATTTTAAACACACGGTAAGATAAATGATAAAACAAATGATAAGGTAAAAGCATTTTATCAAGAATATTTTATTGGCAAAGCCTAATATAAATAGCAATGGTTCCATTTTTCCTACCTGGTTTGATTATAATTGTCTTAAACACGATATTGAAGCATGCATGAGAGAGAGAATTTGTTATCTTTTGGAAAGCTTGGATATAAAAACTTTCTGACTTTCCAGAAGCTAGAAAAGTAAACAATTCAATTGAATAACAAAATCTTGTGTGAGTCAGTTGTTTCTTAATTTTAAACAAATTTGAAATCAGTTTTATAGTTTGTTAAGGTAGTGATGTATGATAAAGGGCCTTTATGGAACTTTTGGGCATATAAATTTCCAATTACATAATGCTTTTAAAATTTTGTTTTTACCTACTAATCTACATGAGTGTTCTCTTGGGTTTATTTTATACAATTACGTTATAACTCATTGATAACCTAGCAGAGAATTAAGAGCTAAAATAATTTGGTCATGGGAAAATGTGTTCCATTTAAATAATTTATTTTTATTTTAACATATGGACACATATTTTTGCATAAATTGTGGCACGGTAGTGCGTAAAAGCTTTGAAGATGAAAAATGTATTGCAAAAGATAAAGTGTCAAGGATATGAGATGGAAAGTTGATTTTATGAAGAAAAAGCAAGAATATATAATCTACTACAAAAGGAATTTGCAGTTTTTAAGATTTATTTTGATTGGAAAGGCATATTTACAGAGAGAAGGAGAGACGAAGAGAAAGCCTTCTGTCTGCTGGTTCACTCCCAGCTGGCTGCAGTGGACGGAGCTGAGTTGATCCAAAGCCAGAAGCAAGGCACTACTTCTTCTGAGTCTCCCATGCAGCTACAGGATCCCAAAGGTCTGGGCCATCCTCAATGCTTTCCCAGACCAAAGCATGGAGCTGCAAGGGAAGTGGAGCAGCTGGGACACAAACTGGCACTCATATGGAATCATGGTGTGTGTGTTCAAGGAGAGGATTTAGCCACTGAGCCATCACACCAGGCCTGATATTTCCATTTTTCAAAAATTTGATGATGAGTGTCATCTAGCTATAGTTAGAAAATTAGTTACGTTGGAGCAGGTATTTAATCTGAGTTAAAATTGTCTGTGCCCCACATCATAGTACCTAAATTTGAAACCCAAATCTTACTCCTGACTCAACTCTCTGCTAGTGTAGATTTGGGGGACAGTGGGTGAGGGCTGAAGTGAGTGGTTCTTCTCACCCATGGGACAAGTCATGATAGCGTCTCTGCTCCTGACTGGAGCCCAGGCCTGGCCACTGCGGGCCTTGGGGAAGTGAGCCAGTGCTTGGGACGTTACTCTGTCTCCTTTGTTCTCTGCCTGCGAATTCACCCATAAAAATTTCAGAAGGAATATGTGATAGTTACAGATAAGATGTGATTGCATGATTGCAGTTATGTTTATTTGGACACAATATTAAATATTTTGATACATTTTATGATGAAGCATATTTAGAAATCTGGAAAAAATCGCGTGTACATAGCTCAGTGAGTTTTCAAAAAGTGATTTAATTTTATTTGAAAGGCAGAATTATACACAGAAAGAAAGAGAGGGAATTTCATTCTGTTGGTTTGTTCCCCAAGTGGCTGCAGTGGCCAGGGCTGGGCCAGGCTGAAGCCAGGAGCCTGGAACTCCATCTGGGTCTCCCATATTTTCCCTTCTATGCTCTTTTTCCCTTGGATACTTCCATTCCGGAGCCTTAGTTTTTTGCATGGATTGCCAAGTCTTATTCTTAGAGATCTAAGTTCAATGAGATTGGCCCTGTAAAGGCACCCATGCTTTGATTTGCTCTTTGCAGCGTTTGTGTCTGGCTCTGAAGAGGCTGTGTTGCTGAGAATTACCCATGGCCTAACGTTTAGCTGGGGGCCTCACGGCTTTTCCGAATCAGTGGAGTCAGTCAGCTCACTGACCTTTATGAAGAGGAGAACAAGAGAATGCACCTGCTGTCTTCTGGAATGTGTAAACAGCTATCAACTCTGACCCCAGTTGCTTTCCAAAGTGAGGCATCAACAGGGTGTGGTGTGTGTGTGTGTGTGAGTGTGGTGTGTGTGTGTATGTGTGTGAGTGATTAGAATGGATTCTGAGAAAGAAATCCATGCTAAAAAAAAAAAAAGTAAAAGTAAACTTCACAGGAGAAAACTGATACTTCCAGAAAGTAATTTGTACTTTTCTGCCACGGACACTGGAAACCTTCAGGCCACATCCTTTACGCCAGCTAAAACATGGGCTTGTTTCCGGCACATGTGCTATTGTTGACTGTTTGCCTTCTCTTAGTTTCCCTGACACTATTCTCATAATTTTACCTCTTCTTCAGTTTTCTATATTAGTTCCTTTATTGGTCTTTTCTTCATCTCATCCTTAAAATGTGGGGTTTTCATGAAGGAAAAATTTTTAAAGATGTATATATTTTTATTGGAAAGGCGGATTTTATAGAGAGAAATAGAGAAAGATCTTCCATCTGCTAATTCATACCCCAGATGGACACAACAGGCCCATGGGACCCATGTTGGAACATGTATGAGTTCAGCATTTTTACTGGTAGTAAAGGGCAAGGAAAGGTTTTCTAGGTTAGGGATTGTATCCTAATATGTTTTGTAGCTTTTTGTTTCGCTTTGTTCTGTTCAGCCGGCATGAGTGAGTTGTTACCCATTTGTACAGAGCCAGGATCTGGAGGTGCCAACCCAAATACTTTCCTGGGCAACCCCTGATATTTTGTGTTTCTCGTTGCCCCAACTGCTAGTAAACCCCACTGAGCCAAAATCAAGGTTCTGGCAGGGTCCTTCTGGAAGCTGGGAGATCCCATTTCCTTGCTTCTTCAGTGTCTACAGATGACCCGAAGCCTCTGTTTTATGACCCTTTTCTCCATCTTCAAGAGCCCATATCTCTTACCATCCTATACCTTCTATTCCCACATTTAAGAACTCTCGGGATTAGTTGAGGCCCCCACAAATAATCCAAGATCATCTCACCTTCAGGTCAGGTGATCAGCCGTGATTTGTTCCATTCGTTCCTTTAATCCCTCTTTTCCATCTAAAGTAACATATTCACAGAACCTGGGGATTCAGATGTGAGCACCCAGGAGCGGAGGTGATGCTTCTGATGATCACAATAATGAAGAGAATGATTGAGTGGGTAAACAGAAACTCTTAAGCATCAATCAGGTTACCTTAAATTAGGAAATATAACTTATAGAATTGCCTGGACTAGCTCTCTGGGGGAACTGCATCAGAACACATATGATAGCATCACTTGGAGTCATTTGTAGTGTTCCCCATTGAAGGGATAGGAACAAAAGAGGCTTGCTTCATGCTCCATTATTAACACATTAATGGGGGGGGGGAAGGAATCAGCAGATGACTAAATCCACTCATTCTTCAAGGATTATTCAGACACTACCTCCCTTCGGAATGAAGTTCTCCCAATTTCCTAGGCTCAACTGGTTTCTGTTCCTTGAATGGTTGCGCCTTCTGCTTTCCTTCCCAGCAGCGCTTAGCATTGTGTAACGTAATTTCCTACCTCCACGCCTATCTCCCCTACTGGATGATGAGGTCCTTTGGAGGCCAGGGTCCATGACTTACACATCTTTGCATTCCAAGCACCTGTCACCATGGCTAAGTGAGGCAGACATCAACATGTGTGATGATTGAAAACTGTGGGGGTGAGTTGAGAGAATTCTGAAAACCGGACTTCAGTTGGGGAAGGAAGCTAAATGGTAGCAGCTTTCAAATTAGAATAATGCATAATAAAACCCCTAAGTTCTGAGAATGATTTTGAGAGGGGGAGACAGGGAACTGACAGGAAGTGAAAAATGAAGACAGTTTTCCTCTGATTGACTGTAGATTTAAAAAGCAAGGTCAAAATACAGACAAGAACATTTGGCTGCTGTGACTACGCATTCTCAGCCACACTTAGCATACAAATGGATGTCGAGGAGGGCAGATCCCTCCAAAACGGCAATTCCAGGAAGAGGAAAAGATACTCTATATTTTTTAAGCAGATAAAACTTTCAGTCAAGTGATGATATATTTTAGGAAAAATATTTCCAGACACCAACTTTCCATGATATTTTCCGGAAAAAAAAAATTCAAAGCCAGCTAACTATGGAGATGAGAACATTTCTGAACTGCTTTCATCCTCCCTGGGAATGCAAAATGAACTGTGCAGTTTCAGGAATTTGAATATGGGAGAAAAGCAGAAAACCAGAACCCTGTTCTTATGATCTCAAGTAGACTTGGAAGAGAGAGGTTAAGCACAGGTACGAGGCAGTTAGCAGGATAAGCTGTCAAAGCTGCTTTACCTTGTTTGCCAAACCCCTTCAGCAAAGCCCATGACGAGCTTGATGACTTAGAATATTCTGTGTGAAAAACTGGAAGAGAGGAGCTAGCAGGTTCCAGATGCACCACACACACACACACACACACACACACACACACACACACACACACACACACACACGCTGAAGAAACAATTAGGCCAGTCTTCTGGTATAGTCAAAGTTAAGTCCATGTTGAAAAACTGCAAGAGTTTTTATGATCTTTCTTCTGCTACACCTGCCAAGTACCTGGTTATCGTACATTCAGCAGTCATTACAAGAAGAAATAAACAAGCTATATGATAGTGAAGAAGCCAGAGCTCAGTCTTATTAATGACGAATGGGAAAACCTGACCGACTGTATCATTCCTTCTTAGTAAAGTTTGCTCTCATTTTTGCTAAACATGATTTCATTTTTAATTTCTGATGCAAGAACTGGAGAAGTTAACGCCAGAGAATTAAGACATCTCCGTTTTTCTGCTCCTGCTTGCTTTACAGCTTGCCACAGCTAGGTTGGGAGGGTACAGGGAAACCAGGAGAGCACAGGCAGACCAGGCTAGATCTGCTTGAGCAGAAAACTGAAGAACCTAAGTGTGCATGAGGAAGATACACAAAATAGAGGAAGAAGGAAAGTCACGTTAAGAATGGCATCCTTGGGGGCCAGCACAATGGCTCAATTGGCTAACCCTCTGCCTGCAAACACCAGGATCTCACATAGGCACCAGTTTATGTCCTGGCTACTCCACGTGCCATTCAGCTCCCTGCTTGGGAAAGCAGTAGGAGATAGCCCAAAGCCCTGGGACTCCCCACCTACATGGTCAACCAAGAAGAAACTCCTGGTTGGGTCCTGGCTGGCTCCTGACTTAGGATGGGCTCAGCTCCACCTGTTGTGTCCATCTGGGGTATGAATTAGTGAGTGTTTGTAGTGTAGAACCCCATCAAGATTTTCCACTGGTATCAATACTTCTCGTGATCTGAGATGAGGAGGCTGAATTTGAGGATGAGGAGAGGGGAACTTGAAGCAGACATCAGAAACAGAGGCTCTCGGAGGCTGGAGGGCTCATCTGAGTGGAGGGCTGAAGACTGACCGGGAGAGCCAGGACTATGGGTGCAGGGAGTAACAATTATGACAGAAATGACTTTGAGCTTGTTGGTGCTTATTAATAACGAAAGTGACCTTGTGTTTCATGCGCTCTGAATCTTCCTGTTGGAAACACTTTGGGACTGCTGAGCTGCAGGATCCATGGTTGCCCTGCCTCTTAGAATATGAATGCCCCTGGTTGTGCATCAGTGGCCCTGCTGTCTTGTGGGCATTAGTGGAGAGAAACTGGCAGAGTTTGCAGTCACACAGTTCCGCTTCTTGACTTTGGAAGATAGTTCTGCATGTCGTGTTCCTGCTCTGTGTATCTCAGAGCTCTCCTCAGTTGATAAGGACTTCCAATCAGCCGTTTTCATTATCTCCTGCCTGCTTTAACTTCAGACATATTCACATTCATCAGTCTTGTCTTATCGGAACAATGAGCAGGGACTAGTCCCGGGCACAATGGAAGAGGTAATATTCAGAGGCTTTAATTATATCCACTCTTGAGCCTCTAGAAAGAACACTTTGCAAGTTATAAACTGTCAGCAACAGAGCTGCTACACACCTGTTTTTGACGATACTGAAGAAGGGGCTGCTTTGACCACTCGCCTCTCGGAGGATTATTTGCAGTATCGCAGTCATGGTCCTCCGAGAAAGGCTGCTGTAGCCTGGTTACTTTGTGCTGAAGGGTAAAAGGAATCAGTATAGTCTGTTTGAGGCAGCAAATATTCCCTAAGTGCCTTCTTGGCGTCAACTTCTTGAAGTATTGGGGATGAAAGATTTGGGAATGGAAAAGAAGTTGGGAAGCAACTTTAAGAGTGATCCTTTTATAAGTTCTGTATCGCCTCCTGGGAGTACAGTGGGGGAGAAATCAGAGAAATCCACCTGTGAAGGCAGAAGAACTGTTTGTCTGTACAGCGAGGTGTCAGCCTTGAAATTATGGAAATGATTTGCAGGTTGTACCAACCTAAAAATTCACTTAGGATTTTCAAACTGTTTCTGGAAAATTCAGTGAGACTATGCTGTCAAGGGTACACAAACTTGTTAAAAAGCAATAAGAAATGAATATTCAGTATACATAACTTGATTGAATTGCCACAATAGATGATTGTCAAAGCCATTATTCACATGAGGTACAGGAAAGTGAAGCAACTTGTATG
This sequence comes from Ochotona curzoniae, assembly GCF_017591425.1. Lineage (NCBI taxonomy): Eukaryota > Metazoa > Chordata > Mammalia > Lagomorpha > Ochotonidae > Ochotona > Ochotona curzoniae. The sequence continues at coordinate 18,398,421 of NW_024467095.1, read as the reverse complement.
GCGTCCCACGTAGCATCATAGTTAGGACATAATCTCAGTCTGATTATGAACGATTCCTTATTTTACCTGTTTCCATTGTGTGAGAGAGCAACTTGCTATAACTGCAATGAAACTGATTTGGGAATAAAAAGCTAAGTCTTCATTGCCTAATGCAGCTGTCGTGTGAGACAGAATTGATTACTTCAATTCTCTAAGCATTAGTGTTTATCTTACAGTGACCAGACATAGAATATGGCGTGACTTTTCTTCTGTTACCATATTGCTAGGAGAATATGTATTTAAAATAACTTGACTTCCGCAAACATGGCATTCTTTTGAAGGGTTTTGTTAAGAAATAAACACATATGTACACATACACACGAGGAATCTTCCAAAAGGTCAAGGTTAATGTGCATTATGAAAAAACTATGCATCTATTTCCATTGTCTTCGGCTGTAAAACAACATCCTTTAATTCATGTCCTGCACTCCTTTGGAAGGGCCTTTGCATATATCTTTTCCCGGAACAGAGTCCAGGTATTCACTTTGCTTTTGTTGTGTGCGTTGTGCAACTTTTTTTCTTTAATCAGAACACGCTATTCTTGTTCCCTATCCTCTTAGCCATTGTGGAAAACTAGTGAGAAAGTCAGGTGCAGCGTGCCTGTGTAACGGTTCTTTTTTTTCCTTCCCCACACTAACCTGTCTTTACCACGGATGCTCCATCTAGCTCCCTGATCCTTGGTGATCCTCGTGAATCGTTTGTGTCCTTGTTCTGGAAGCAGGATGTCTCTGAAGTAAGAAACTCAGGCCTCTTGAGAAATTAATCAGCCAAAGGAGGCAGCTCTGAGTCTCTAACAGGTACATTAAGGGGAGTTCTGAAGCTTGTCTCTAGCTTGATAGGAAATTGCCTAGGGGAAGTCTAAGAAATTCAGACAGGCTGATCACCAGCCAGACATAAAAGTTTGGAGTTGCTTAGATTGGTTTATATTATTAGCACTCAAAAAAAAAAAAAAACTTTAATCCCAGAAAATGCTGTCCATTCGGTACATGATATTGATCACACTGCAGGTAACAAATTAGCCTGGCAGTAGGAGTGCCCAGTTTGGCTCTATTATCTTGTTGAGTGCCTCATGATACTCGATTAGTCTGTACAGTCAAAATTAAACCAAGTTTCTTAGACAGGTATGGGCAGAACTCTAACCACTGAGGACTTGTGACCGGGGACTCTCAGGAAGGTGGGAGGGGAGGAATCAGTGGGTGTCATTATCCATGTCAGAGCTTCCTCTTTCAAGTCCCATGGGACTCGCAATCACTGCAGTTTACCATCTCTGTCCTGATTCAAGGCCACACATTCCTGACTGCCCAGTGTGTTCCTTTGAGCCAGCCTTGGACCAGCCTAGCTCCCCCACCACAATATGTCAATCATTAGCAATCCCACTTGGCTGTGGGATAAAATCTAAACTCTTAGCATAGCATCCCAATCCTGTAGTGTCTGACTTTGATCCTCCCACCCATGAGGATGGAGTCTTGTGATATTTCTGTGCTAATCTAGTTGGCTGCTGATCTGCGGGGAGGGAGCTGGGGGAGGCAGACAGGGGTCTGATCCTGCTCTTATCCCTCTCCATTCCACTCGATCTGGATCTCTGAGATACAATGTTTGCAGTGCTTCTCTCCTCCTCCCTGCCTTAAAGAAATCTATTTAAAAAATATATATATATGTTTTAATTAGACAAGTTTACAGAGGGAAGGAGAGACAAAGAGAAGGATCTCCAATCTGCTGATTCACCCCCCAGATGGCTGCAATGGCCGGAACTGAGCCCTTTTAAAGGCAGGAGCTTCTTCAGGTCTCTATGTAGGTGCAGGGTCCCTAAGTCTTTGGGTCACTCTCCACTGCTTTATCAGGCCATATAAGTAGGCAGCTGGATGGGAAGAGGAACAGTGCCCATATGGGATGCTAGTTCTTGAAGAGAGGATTAGCCAGTTGGGCTATTGCATCAGCCTCAAGAAATCTATTTCTTTAGAGTCCACACCAGCTATACTGCTTTCTCACCCTAAGTAAAACACATTATATTGACTGAACTTCACCACAAGCCGAGAAGATACTGTCATATCTGATCTTCTGCAACTTGCATTGAAAAAGATAGTGATGCTGTTACAATATCCCACAGCCATAGTTTGGCTCCTATAGCCTTTCTTGCTTACACTTCCTAGGTTAGGAGTATTGTCACATGTCACAAGCAGTGAGAAACAGTGATCATAGAATGAGGTAAATAGATTGACAAAATATAAGTAAGAATATAACTAACAGTAGAGGGGAGTACCTCTACTGAGAGAGAGAAAGAGAGAGACAGAGAGAATGATGATGATGATGATGATGAAGAAGAAGAGGAAAAGGAGAAGGAAAAATGAAGATGTTGAAAAATGGTAGCAGAATAATCTAGAAAAATTCTCTCAGCTTTGCAGCAACAGGGTAATCTTGCAAGAACCTTTCCGAGATGATTTCTGATAGGTAAGCGTGTGGGTGCTTTTTATGCTTTTTATAGAGTGGAGCTGTGGCTCTCGGAGCATCATCACTCCTTGCAATCTCACCGACACCTTCAGAAATGTCATGAGCAGATACTAACTTTACACTCTTTTCCCTCGAGTAGGGCAAGGTGGGGACTTCTGGTATGTGACTTGCCACTTCATAGGTTGGGCGTTGGTTCGTGAATTCCCTAGAACTGTTTGTGAGATTGGTTCTTTATTTGTGCTTTTATTCTCCAGGGGGAAGTTTGGAATTTGATCAGATTCTCAACAGTATCACTAATTAGAAAATATTTCTTTTGTGTTTAATTAAGATGGAGAAGTCTACCTGATAGTGGACCCCAGCCTGCAAAGGGTGGAATCTTGGATAACAGTGATCAGAGTTTGGAGAGTTACATGATGACTGAAACTGGCTCCTAGGCTGATGCTTCCTTTTTTTTTTTTTCTTTTTAAAGATTTCTTCTTCTTCTTCTTCTTCATTGGAAAGTCAAATTTACAGAAGGGAGAAATAGAGAGAAAGATCTTCCATCTGCCTGTTCACTTCCCAACTAGCTGCGATGACCAGAGCTGAGTTGATCTGAAGCCAGGAGCCAGAAGCTTCTCCCAGATCACCCACGCAGGTGCAGGGTCCCCAGGCTTTGGGCCATCCTCACCTGCTTTCCTAGGTCACTAGCAGGGAGCTGGAAGGGAAGTGGAGCAGCTGGGACACTCACCGATGCCCATGTGGGATCCTGGTGCACGCGCTAGGCTGTGTTAGAGTCTATCTGTCATCTTCCCAAAGCAATCTTAAACCTTTGGTTGTTATTTTCCATTTTTTTTCTTACAAAACCCCAATAACTTTTCTTCTTCTTTATGTAAGCAATTGACGTTAGTGGCTCTTTTCAGGCTCAGATCATAGCTATTTATTCTGCAAGTTGGAAAAATATCTATTTGCATGTGTGATCATTTTGCTTTCTTAAACTATTGGATTAACTGCTCGGCAAAATATTTTAAAGCCCCACAAATGCCTTTTCAGAGTCAGCTTCAAGAACATGGCCTTCAGGGCATGGCCAGGCCTACATGAGGATAGCTCTCATTAGGAATTGTGGTAATGTTTTTAGTTTCCAGTCTGAAAGAGTTGTTCTGACAATAGGAAATAGGACCTGAAATATTGTTTACAGGGCCCCTGACAGCTTCTGGAGAAGAAAACTCTCTTATGCTAAACTGACAACAACTAGTGATAGAAATAGGATCACCATCAATGTGGAAAACTTCCAAGCTGATAAGTCATTTTCTATGTCTATTTACAAATGGCAAGAGCTATCCATTACTGGGGAGATGAAGCAGAAATTAAAATAGGGAAAGAAATAGATGGGGGATGAGATGCAATAGAAACGGATGTTTAAACCAGCCATTTCCTTGTGGCAGTGGGGCCGAGTGATGGTTAAAGAAGGAACAATTAGTGTATAAGACTGGCCATAATGCTTTGAAGACGCTTCTTGTGTTCTTCAAATAGATGTTTTTTTTTTTTTTTTTTGGTCTGGAAGTTATTGACCCTAAGATTTCTATCTTGCATTTATTTATGCCAAGACATATGAAAACCTCTATTCTGTAGAATATCTGACTATTTGCAATAATTTTTAAAGCATTTATATACAGATACTGCTTAATAACCATTAATGTCTTGATCTTAGACTGCTTGCTACCCCTGCCTTGTTGTTTTTTTTACAATTTTTATGTATTTTCATTTCATTTGAAAGCCTGAAACACACACACACACACACACACACACAAAATCTCACATCTGCTGACTCATTCAAAACAAATGCCCACAATAACCATGACTGATCAAGATAAGAATTTCATTTTGGGTCTCCTGCATTGCTCATAGGGCAATGTAGGAAAAATGAGCCATCCTTTGCTGGCCTCCCAGGGTGCACATTAGCAGGAAGTTGAATTGCAGGTGGAGCCAGTACTTGACTGGTGTGTGACATGGGAGTGCCAAGCTGTGCAGTCATTACTGAGCCAAGTGCTCATTTCTGCTTTCTGTCTTAACTTCAGCTCCTGCTCAGATTTGTGCAAAAGTTCCCTCCTGCACCACAACATAGTTGAGAATATCTATATGGATTCATATTACATCTGTCTCTACCTCTTAGCCAATATCTGTATGCCCTAAGAATACATGATTCTCTTGGGACCCCTAAATTCTTTTCAGTGTTGGGGTTAAGGTAGTATTTGAGAAGGGCTTAACAGGAGTCCAGGTAAGTGAGATCCTGACAGATATTAAAGCCAAGGGATGTCAGGAAGTCCCCGTATGGAAGGGGGCCCTTCATGTTTAAAATCTTCACGAGATCATGCAGGAGCACAGACAGCAAAAAAAGCTAAACTCCTTAGATACCAGAGGAGAAAATAACATGAATTTGGCAGCCAGAGATTGAGAGACAAGAGTCCAGAAGAATGTCCTGGCTCAGGGCATCGGAGGGCGAGGATCAGCTCCCAAACCTATTGTGTGAATAGTAGATTCAATTAGAAAAAAAATTAAAAAGAAGCGATGTCTTTGCTAACATACATTGTGTATCTTAGAAAGATTCTCCATTCCATGCCCCCTGGGCTGCACCTGACCAGCTTTTGGCAGAACTGGGCCCATGAACAGAGAGAAAAGGGGCAGAGGCAAGCGCAGCAGAGTGCCAGGTGGTCCTGGCAACAACACTGGCATCATTTCACGGGGACCTGTGTGATTCGCTTATGCTTGCATTTTCAAGCTATCCTTTTATGCTTATTGGTCAATGGCATCTGTGCTGCAGCACACAGCTCAGGTTTCCGACACTTTTGTACTTTTTTACTTAGAGCAAAATCAAAGAAAGCACTCTTTTGGGATGCTTTTGCTGTCTGTTATTTTCTAATTCATTTCTCATTCATTTAATCTAGTTGAGATTAAATAACATGTAGCAGTCTCATTCCTTCTTAGCTGACTTTGGATACATGCCTTGCCTCTTTTATCCCGTGAATATAAAAGAGTGGAAGGAATGGTGATTAAAACATTTAAATAGGCCAAATGCTATCGAGGCATTGCTTCAGACTTCAAAGCTTGGGCATGTGTTAGATGGAACATATATATACTGTATATGTGACTTGTACTATGGAGATGAGTAGATAAAAAATTTTCCATTAATTAAGTGCTCCCCTGTTGGGAAAGGACAAGAAACCCAGATTTGTTAGTTTGATTCATCTTCTGAGAAGGTTCAAGTGAAGAAAAATAAGAATTACTAACTCCTCTCCCACAGTGGCTATGCAGGAAGTTCAATCAGTTTGAGCCTGAGTTTTGGGGAGCAGAGCCCTTTTATTTAATGCTGGTTACATCCACAGAAAATATCTAATTCTCCTCTAGGATGACAGAGGCACTGGCTACACACCCACTTCTGAAGACGGCCCCTCACTAGCGGCTCTGGATGGGGCTGGTGAGGAACAGCTGTGACAGCCGGGAGAGCTAAAAGCTGTAGGACTGAGGTGCCCCTCTGGAGAGAGGAATTTCATTCTCCCGATTTCTTCAAATCTTGGTTGCTTTGGCACAGTAAACAGACCCTCCCAGAATCCCCTGTCATCACTGCGTTGTCAGTCCCAGTGTCTGGGCCTGCAGTGTGAACTCTTACCTGCAGGCAACCCTGGAACATTGGCCATTTCCTTTGATTTTTGATTGGAAGACATGGTGACTTCACAGGCAAGTCTTAAATTGGCCACAGTGCTTCTAGGAAGCTTGAGTCTGCTTCCCAGTTCATCTCCTTTGGTCCTCAAGCCTTGTTGCCTTCACTGGGCCCTCCAGGACTGTGTGGGTTCATCTGCTATCCCGTCTTTGTGCCCTTAACCAACCAGTTTTTACAGAAGTAGGTTTTCATTTTCTAGAACTTCACTTCCTTATTTCTTCCCCTTTGCCCTGTAGCTATCAACTGAACAGAATTCAGCCAACCCAAACCCTTTGTAATTTTTCTCTTCAGTGATTCACAATATATGTTCTCTCTGTTTTGGCAGCAACTTAATGTTAAGAATTTTCACTTAAAATTTAGCATAACATCATTGGTTCTGAATGTGGGACTGGATATGATGCCAAAAATACTGATTGTCCCTATTTTGTGTCTAGCAAGGTGAGAATTCTGATATATGGCCACTTTATATTAGACTATACCGAGAGACTGAATAAGCTTCAGAATTGGCATGGAAAGGAAGGCAGGGGGATAGTTTTAAGTTAAAGCAAAAGAACATTCTGTTTTCCATCCCATTGTAGTTAGATTAACGAGTTAACTTATCTGTGGTCCTGTGAATATGAGAGATAATAACCAGACTCTGTCAGCATTCTATGTCTTCTTTGCAGCTCCACAGTCAGTGGGGTGGAGGTTCATGGGGGTAAGGGTAGAGGCCTGTCACCTCCTCATGGGATTGTCAGGCAGCAATCCCTTCTGGTACTGTGTGGAAAATCAGGTAGAGATTTGTAATTACATTATGAGGGAGAAATTAGATACGTGAGTATCATTTTTGGGGGAGGAAAAAAAAGGCAAAATAATTTTTTTTTTTTTGCTAGGATTCTGTTTGGTGAAACATCTTTTGAATGAAGATTTCCTCAAAGAAATAGGAGCAAAATATAATCCGCTTGAGGGCTCTGAGGGTAGCATTGTGCCACAGGGATCAAAAGGAAATCTAAGCTTTTGATCCCTTTTCTCAGGTGGGGAGTAGGATTTAGACGTATGTCAGTATCTACAAATTCAGTCCTAAGATGTTGGGAAGAAGCTTTGAAGCCAATGAAAACCAGAAGGCAGGATTTCATTAAAAATATTTATTCATGAACACGGGGCAGTGGGGTGGGATCTGGGCTGAACACAGGATCATGCAGTACTCTGAGATGCCTCTGCGTAGTCACAGCCCGACTCTGAAGAGACGCCCGGAAGATGGAGTTGCTGAGAGCTATCAAGCGGTGACTTCCGGATCTTGGCAGCACTGTTACAATTCTCCTTCTTGATGACCAGTCAGGGTCAGCTGGCTGTAACCAGGGTAACTTTTTACAGAGAGCTGAATGAGCTCATTTCATACAAGAGCCATGAGGATGATGCGTATGTGGTCATAGAGCCCTGTAAGATATTCGGAACATCCAATGAGTGTCTGATCTCACATTTTCATTCTGTTGAAACGCATATAGAACACCTGTTACTGTGGCTATACTTTATTATTTCATGTATACACAGTTCTTCACCACGCAGAGCTTTTTACTTAACCCTTAATAATTTTGAATAACATTTATATGAATTACTATTACTTTATGTAATCTTAACTGTAGTACTTAGGATAATCTTCAGCTCACAGGGCAGTCTGATGTATTTCTTTATGAAAGAAAGAAAATTAGAAAAAACCAAATGGATAATGTTTAACAATGATGATGAACTGAATAATATCTCTCCCCGAATTCAGTTTGTAGTTTTAACTCCCAGAACTTCAAAAAGTGACTTTCTTGCATATATAACCAGTTAAAATAACGAAAGGTCATTAAGGTGGGGCCTGATCCAATACGACTGGAGTCCTCTAAAAGAGAAGATTCATACACACATGCACACAGGGAGGCCCTATAAGAACAAGAAGACAGAAATCAGGATGCTGACTCTACCAGCAAGAAGCACTGAAGATCTTCAGGAAACCACTAGAACTAGAGAGGGCCACGGAACAGATTCTTCTTCAAAGCCCACAGGGAACCATCAACAACCTAATACACTTGTCTAAGGAAATCAAACTTCAAATGCTATCAGAGGAAAGATAAAAAGAAAAGACTGGGACACTCAAGACTGTAGCACAATCACAAATAACACGTGCCTGCCTGCTGTTACTGCTTTGCTTCTGCTGCCATGACATGCACCAGAAATAAGGTGCCTTGAACAGTAGCAATAAAAAATGATGTCTCATTATTCTAGAGGATGGAAGTCCAAGAGCCGGTATCATCAGGTTGAAGTCTGGAATGTTAGCATTCCATCCCGCTTAATCAATGTTTTGGGACAGAGACAAAGATTTTCTAACATAGAATAAGCTTGGACATAAATTATGAGGCTTCATGAATTTATATGAGGTTTTTTTGGAGGGCTGTTATTAACTTATTTAAAAAAAATTTGGACTGATAGTCAATAGTAGTGGTCATGATAATGACATCATACACTCCTAAAGATACTTGGGTTTTGTGGAAAGATTTAAAAAGTGATAAGCCATTTGGAATACCCTTATTTAGAGAAAAACAAGAGAAAAATAGACTACCTCACAAGCACTTTAAGGTTAGCATTTCTTGATGTCTTGCTAAAACAGAAAATAAGAAACATGATGGATAACTGTCAGAGCTGTACTTGTCTCTTACTCTATTGGGAGCAGAACAAGAAGGGCAAACAGGTGTTGACAGAAGTGTGGTGTGACACGAGTTGGTATGGTGGAATAGCAGTTGTTGCCATGACTGTGCTTCTTGTAGAATATTCCCTCTGACAGAGTCATTAACTTTCTTACTCTCGGTATGTGTTTTTATGCAACTGTCTCTATTGCTTCAATTTGTCCACCGGCTCCTTTGTGGGAAGAGGCAGGAGACAACTGTCTGTGTTTGGTGGTAGAGAGGTTTAACTCCCCTAGAGAGGGGTCTACAAAGATGACGATTCTGAGGCCAGGATTCCAGCATGCTTTCCTGGAATGACTCAGCAATTCCAAGAGAATTTTCTCCAGGATATCATGCAGAGCGGTGGTTGAATTCTGGGCTCTCAGTCACTTTTACTCAACTGGGCAAAGGGGGTCACATGTTCAGTTACCTCAGAATGGCACCAGTGACCACTTTTCTCTTGCCCATCCTCTGAGTCTTAGAACTCACACCTAGCTACACTGAATTTCAAGTTTATTCATGTGCACATAATTTTATTGCTGTATCAAAGAGGAGCACGTGCAGGGCTCAGGATATGTTTGCCCTATGGGAAAATTCAAAGAAGTCAAAAAACTAATTTATGTTATATGGAGTAGGAAATCTAAATAACTACAGGAACATGGACCATTTAATGTACTTTTCTGTGAATCTTTTTTTTTTAATGTTGTTATAGAATGATAACTTGAAAATATCAACTGTTTTTTCTTTATGTAATTTTTCATGTTGGGTTACTTTTTATTGCCATACATATCATTTTTGGTGGTGGGACCAATCTACTAAATATAGAACTATAGCATCATTTTAGTGATGGCCATTTGCATTGTTCATCAACAGAATAATGAGTCTGCATCTCTCAGTAGGTTTCTGTGAATGTTGCATTACAGCAGCTAATCATGAAGATCATCTGTTACATATTTATATGATCTTATTTAAATGTATTTATTTTAAACAATCTGTAAGCACTGAAGGAGGTGCCAGGTTGACACATCAGCATGTTTTGTAGTGATGTGCTTTATTTGTGCCATCATCCTTAAAGTTTTTTTTTTTTCAATAACAGCTTTTTTTTTGAAACTAAATCAATAGCAAATAAATGTTTTCATTAGCCCAGCTGGCAGAATCTTAATCTTAGCAGTAGTTCAGTCCATCTACGTTTTTGTCCCTGTTAAACTAGTGGGGATTCAGTTTGTGTTCTCCATTTTCTTATGTTTTTGCTATGGAAGAGGAATGGGAGCTAGCAAGCAAGCAGACGCTTAAGCTTTTTCAGGAGTCATAGCCAGGACCTCTAAGAACAAAGGAAATAACTAGGCAGGGTTTTCTGTATCTCAAAAATTCTGTGCCGCTTATTTAATGCTGCACAGAAATTGGGTCATTAATCTGTGATGTGATGGTTGGCAAGCAGGGCAGATAGCCTGTTCCAGGAACTTGTCTCTGTGTAGTTGCTGCAACAACGGAGACCTCTGATCATCTGCAGTGTCCTCTTTAACTGCTTTTATTAAACCATTTATTTTTTTATTATTATTGTGGCAAAAGGCCACAAGACAAATGTCAGTTTATATTCTGTTGCTTTTGAACACGATATGAGTAAACACTAGAAAAAAGTCTTTCTTGATGACTTTTTTGAACTTAGATGTCCCTAATTCTCATTCCCTGCCTTCTCCATGTAGAACGGACTATCAACCAGTGGATAATTTCAAAGATATAGAAATATGTTGATTTTATGTTGACAACATCAAGGTCATAAGTGTGAGTTAGATGGTGAGAGTCATCTAACCTATGTACTATTTTTATTATAAGAATAAAAAGAAAATTTAATATAAGAAAAATAAAATAATAAAAATTATTATTATTATTATTTTACAATGCAATTCCATAGACTCTGGAGCTTCCCTTCCCCTCTCTGGAAATCACCTCCCCTTACCGATTTCCCCCGTATTATTGCAGTAGTATGGTCCTTCATAAGCAGTCACCTGTCCATTTTTCTCTTATGTCAGTGTAACTTTACATTGCAGATATGGACAATAGCAAAGAGTCCAGCGTCCTATATTTAAGACATACCTAACAGTTTCTTTGGTAGTTCATCTTCGGTGTCGAAGTAGAGATGAGAAAATGGCATCTTCACAGCTGGTTATGCTAGTTTCTGTTACAAAGTTACTGTACTTCCACTTACATGAAAATCCATAAACCAAAATTAACAACAGGAACTGCAATAAAAAATTTAAGTCATTGTGAAGTTAAATCAAATGTTACCAAATGATCAATATGTCACTGAAGAAATTAAAAAGAAAATCAGTAAGGTAATGCTACTGTATGACCTATATGTTGCTGAAGAAATTAATAGGAATAAAACACTTTTTGAATGAACTTAAAAGCAAAATTGTCAGATCCCATGAGATGTAGCAAAAACAGTATTAAAAAAGACTTTTATAATCTCTCCCCTCCATTGTCCCCTGTGTTTTATAGTAAAATAGTCTATCAAGTACAGCCTCGGCTCCAGCTTTCTGCTCTTCATGTGGGTCCTGACGCTGCTGGATAGGCAAGTGGGAAGGTTAATATTTTGCTGTCTGATATATTTAGAAGTTTCACTGGGATCTACTTTTATTACTAGTTGTAGAGATGCTTTCTGTCGATGTTCTTTGTTTCCTTTGTGAGAGTACAAATGTATATTTGCTTACATTTGTTTTTGTTTTGCGTTCTCAGTGAAGGCTGTCCGATATTAGAGTGAATATATGACATTTGTCCTTTTGGGATTGGCTCATTCCAAAAACTGATATGAAATGGAGTTAAAAGTCAGGTTTAATGTGGTGCAATTTAAAAAAAATCCATACATAATTTTTCACCCACATAAATAGAATAATCACAGATTATTAAAGATGTACTAGCTAATATAATTAATTACTGGTTTGACAAAGTATAAAGCAAGATGTCACACAATTACATTTGCAGCAGTATTGATGCACACATATTGCATGATGCAAATTCCCTCCCTCCTGTCTGTGTTTCCATTCAGCCTCTGTCTCCCTTCTTTCTTTTTGTTTTAAAGTTTTACAATGGCATTCCTTCATTTTCCTTTGCCGTCATAGACTCCACATTTTAGGGAGAACATACAGCATTTGTGTTTCTGGCTCTGGCTCCTTTTCCTCCTTGGGTTGTCTGGTTGCATCCATTTTGTTGCAAATGGCAGAATGTCATCCTTTTTTTTTTTTTTTTTTGTAGCTGACTGCTATTCCATTGTATATATATTGATCACATTTTCTTGGTTCAGTCATCTAGATGATGGGCATTTTCGTTGATTCCAAATTCTGGCTTTTGTGAGTGCTGTTGCAAACATGGTGGTACAAGTACCTCTCTGATTCGCTGTGTATTTTCTATGAACTTTTCAAGAACCTTTGTATGTATGGATTTCAAATTAGTTTACATACAAAGCAAACTTATTTTACATTTAATTTTATATCAACTTTCTTCATCTTTCCAGTTGATTTCCAATCTATATTCTTTACTTTCATTTGTGGCTGATTTTTCATACATGTTCTAGATGTGTGTTAGGAAAGATGACCAATGGGAGACCAAAGCTTGTGTTGACTGTGACCTACACAGAAAAGAAGAGACCCTGCTGTGCTGTTAGATAGATTTAAATAGGTCTTGTGGTATCATGTGCCCATTCCTGAAAAAAAAAAAATATTGTAAGTAGAAAAGCAATGTCTTCATACTGATGAGTTTGAGCTACCTTTTGTTCCTTATGCAGGTGAATGTGACCATCAGAATTTGCAACTCAGCAGATAGAAGTGAGGATGGAGAGGTGAGGGGCAATAAGAAAAAGCTGGTACCTCTGCCTGAACATGAGGAAGGGATTTTATGCAAATCCCCCAAATGTACCCATTTACACATATGGCTCAAAATGCCAACATGCTCCACTAAAAAGTCAATGACGTTGGAGAGATCTTTCTCAGTATTTTTATTTCCTTCAGCTATGCCCTCTCTTATCTCCTATATAACCTGATGTTTAAGGTTATGTGTTGGGAGGATGACATGAACTGTGCACTTTTAGTGTACACAAATAAATAATCCTTTATATTAAAGGACCCCAGACTTACTACCTCTCTAATGTTTGGACATATTTCCTGTGTTTTTTAGTAGACTTTGATGTCATGGAATTCAGGTTCACATAAAACTCTGTCCTTTAACTTTTTCAGTGGTTTTAACACCTGGAATCGTAGTTTTTTTTTTTTTTTGTGTCCTAACTTCAGCTCTGCATACCAGCATAGTTAGCGAGAGGTACACCAAGAGTGCCAACTGCATGCTTTTTCCCCCCCAGAGAGAGATTTAGAAGTTATATGAATCTCTTAATATGCTTATTCTTAAATGTGACTGCATTAAAACCAAGTGATCCCTCTTTATATTTCCCCAAGGAATCATCATCTTATAGCAAGCTTTTTTCATTAGGATGGGCTTCCTTTTTCTTTACGTTTACTTTTAAAAAGATCTGATTGTAGTCTTTTCTGGCCACTTGTAAGCACTGTGAGTGCATTTATTTTAGCAACAGGCTGACGAAGTGCAGAAAGTGACATGTTCTGTGAAGCTGCTGAGTTTTAAATACTCAGCTTACAGAGAGTCCCTCCAGACTTACTCCAGTCTTCCTGTGGTCACGTTGAGGATTTGTACTAAGGCATAATTATTCTATAACCCGAGGAAAGAAGAAATTGATGTTGTGGGAATAACTAATCTGTGTATATGTGGGGGTGTGCCAGTTCTCCTACATATATTATCTAAGGTTAAGTTCATCCTTCTGCTTCCTTCTCTTCATTGCTACCTCCCTATCACCTTCTTGTCTTTTTCCCTCCCACCTTTTCTCCACTTCCCTCTCCCTTCCCTCTCCTTTCCCCCTCCCTCCCCCCTTTCCCCTTCCTTCCTCCCTCCAAGATTACTTCTCTTCTTTTTCCAGCTTCAGATAAATATTGTACGAGTGTACAATGCTGGTTGTATAAGTTGGGTAATATATTGGCTGTATTGAGATCATCGCACTTTCCTGGTGCCTTTATTTATGGTTCCAGCAATGACTTTCTTCTTGCAAATGTGTTCATCTACTCATTAGTTTAATAAACCATTTTCTTCATTCTACACATATTTATTGAGTACTTCCTGCAAGTACTCAATACATGTACAGCAATAAATGAGAGATACAGTTTTTTTATCTGATGTGAGTGGAGGAAGAAATATTAGGCTGTGTTACATGATTATAGAGAAATTGAAGAAAAGTTCTATAGCTGCATCTATCCATCTATATTTCTATGGGTCTGTCTATCTATATATCTAATTGAGGATAATGGAGAATGGGGAAGGAGTTGCATTTTGAAAGAGGACAACTTCTTTGATAATGTAATCTTAATGCAATCTTTGAGCAGAGACTTGACAAAATGGGCCACATGGATATAGTGGAATAAAGTTCCAGAAAGAGGAAGCAACAGATTCATAGTCTTTGGTAGGATAATTCTTGGAATACTGCAAGAAAGAAAGATATATTAGTGTGGCTGAAGAAAGGTAGGTAATTTAAGGGGGTAAAGATTGGGAAGAAAATGGAGGCAGGGTGTTATTACAGTACCTATCCAAAATTGTCTTTTCATCAGACACTTTATTGGCCATACACCCTGTGAACCAGGACCATGTTTAGCAATTTGGGGCATATAGACAAGATACAGCTGACTTTTCTTCAGAGATGAGTCCAGTTACTGGGGTTGTGTATGGAAAGCCCCAGTTCAAGAGAGAAATATGCATTCCGCAGAAATCAGATGAAACAATGACTATCACACACTCTGTGTGGGAGAGGAAGCAGACAGCATTTCCTCCTCCCGATAGTGCAGTTTGGCAAGATGAATACACACAGTGGAACTTGTGGGGATTAGAAGAGAGATAGGGAAGGAAAAGGGAGAAGAAGAGAGAACCCCGCATCTGCTGATTGACTCCCCCAAAGGCCCATCAAGGCTCGGAGTAGGCTGGGACAAGACTAGGACTTGCGCACCCAGTCCAGAACTCCCATGTGGGTGGGAGGAATCCAGTGACTTGGTTCATCACCACTACTTCCTTGGGTCTGCATCAGCAGGAAGCTGGAGACAGTATCTCAATCATGACCAGGTGTTCTGCTGCGGCATGTAAACTTGTGTCTTACCTTGAGGACCAACTCCTGTGAAGGAATTATGACTTACAGGGACTTACAGGTTTAAAAAGAAAAAAGAAAGATGAATGCTTGTTATACATCAAACATGGCAATCAGCGTAGGCACCAGTTTTCACCTGATTTCTGCGTTTTCTATGTAAAAAAACTTTACCTTTGATCAAGCTAATTTGTTGTCTGCCCAATTAGGCAAGATCTAAGAACACCTCATTCTGAGCTTTCCTCCTTCCTCTCTCTTTAAGCTGTTTTTTCATATCGGTTACTCCAAATGAGAAACACCACAAAATAGAGACTGTTTATCAGCAGAGCGCGCATGATTGATCAGTATGTGCATGTGCTTGATCTACCCAGTGTGCAACTCTTTGGTCAGAGAATACTTCTTGATTCCCTAGGACACTTATTGCTCATGGCTGTTACTTTCTGGATCATTCTGATGGCTATTCAAAACGTGATTGAGGAATTTTATTTTTTTTAAAGATTTATTTTTTTATTATTTTTTTCATTGGAAAGGCGGATATACAGAGAGGAGAGACAGAGAGGAAGATCTTCCGTCCGATGATTCACTCCCCAAGTGAGTGCAACGGGCCGATACTATGCCGATCCGAAGCTAGGAGCCTCTTCCGGGTCTCCCATGCAGGTGCACAGGCAGGGAGCTGGAAGGGAAGTGGGGCTGCCGGGATTAGAACCGGCGCCCATATGGGATCCCGGGCGTGCAAGGTGAGGACCTTTAACCACATGTGCCACCGCGCCGGGCCCAGTGATTGAGGAATTTTAAAAATGCATTAGTCTTGTCCCATGCCTGTTCCCTCTATAGTCCTGACTCAGACAAGCAGAAAAAGATGGAGACCCCAAAGGACCAAATGAAAGCTAGAGATTCCAGCCAGTCCCTCAGGAGCTGGAGACAGCTAGACTTTGGTGTAGAGGCACTCATTCTGCTTGCTTTGATTTTGCTAACATTTTTAAATTTATTTTCTCCCTCTCTGGCTGGGCACTTCATTGTGAAATTTTGTATAACAGAAAGGTTAGGATGTTTTGCAGTTTCCCGCTTGTGTTCGGGCGGGGAGTGCTGTCAGAGGCGCTCAGGATAATACCAAAATGGCTCTCCCAGGGGGATGTCTTTTTCTGATTATGGATTTCCTTGCTCCTTGATAGGCTGCACCTTTGATTTAGGATTTCAAAAAGAATTTAATCATGAAAGAAAGCTCTGTGTGCCGGGTGAATCCTCTTGAAAGCAATTGCCTTTTCCATCTCCAGGTTCTTAATCGCTCCTTCACTCTTGCTCTGCTGTTTTATTCTCTTTCATGTTTGGATCAACATGTAAATAACGGAAGATGATGGCTGACGTTACCCGAGGCAGGTATAATGGAAAGATAGGAAGAAAGCCCAGGCTGAAGTGCACAGGAAAGACTAGGCCACTGGGGCAACCCAAGAGACTGAGTGCTGACCCATTGCATCAGAAGATAGCTTTGAAGATTGAAGCATTTGCACCAGAAGTATGGTACTCTTTCATATTCGTTTTACCCAACATGAGTTGCAGGAACTGTAAGCAGGTGAGGTGTTCTAGGGTAAATGCTCAGGTCAGATTTGTCTGGAAGTGCCACGTGCCCTCTGCTGTGCTGAGTGGCATGCAACACTGGAAAGACTTGGTGCAAGTTTCACGTTGCTCTGTGCTTTGTTTTCCTACCTGATTTGCCAACTGAACTCTTTTAGAAGAACTACTTGCTATTATCTGATTGCTTCTGGTCCTCTCCTCCTTTGTGAAACCTAAAATTTCAGTGAATTCTCTTTAATTAAAATTAAAAAAAAATTACTACATTGTGGTTCAAAATCAGGGTGAAAAATTAGTACATTAGGGGTCCTTTTACTTTATATCTCATGTCATGAATGTTTCATTGTTGAGTTGTTATTTCTGAAAAGAGAATCTAGGCTGTGTCCCCTGTTAGTCTGAGTTCAGCTTTCAGAATTCAGCTAAGGTGCATGGAAAATGTAAAATTTGATATTGTATAAACATACTACTCATCATTTATCTGTTCATTTATTCAACAACTGAATATTGAGCACGTGAAAATGCCATGTACCACTTTTGCACTTGGGATACACCAGTGAATAACCAATTAAAAATGTATGTCCTTGAGGTAGCAGAATAAGGTTTTTATTTGATAAATATTTATGAAGCTTCAGGCTTACTTCTAACAGTATATGAGTAAGCTTCTATCTGTGGACCCTTCTGCAGATAACAGCTATAAAATCAAGGCAAAAACAGAACAAAACTGAAGGGAAATATTGGCCAGAGGTTCTGCAGGAAGATTCTAGGGGAAATCAAAATACAAAGAAAGAGAAGACAGTGGGTGAATCCACACTCTCCAAGGCTAATATCTTGAATGAAGATCCCAGTCTATGTTATCTATTTGGGCATATTAAACTTGTGATAAAACGTTGGAGAATTCTTTTTCTTTTGGTCAAAAAAAAAAGATTAAAAAAAAAGATTTGTAATAAAAAAGGACATGTATCTGAAAGGCAGAGTTGTGGGGAGAAAACAAGTAAGGGAGACAGAAGGGGGAACATATAAAAAAGAGATCCTCTATCCTCTGATTCAATCACCAAATCTTCACAAAGTCCAGGGCTGGACCAGACCACAGCCAAGAGCCAGAAACTTTATCTAGGTCTCCCGTGTGTGTGTGTGTCAGGGGCCCAAACAGCCATATTTGTGCTGCTTTTCGTAGGCAAGCTGGACTGGAACAACTTGTAAACAAGTCAGCACCCACCTGGGATGCTGGCATTGCAGGCTGTAGATTTATTCACTATTCCACAATGCTGTTCTGAAAAATAAAAGAATAAAGTTCCAGATGCTATACAGCTTCTGAAAAATGATGGAGCCCTAGGGAAGGAGCACACACTTCTGTCAATAAACACATCATGTTTGACCAAATTCTGAAATACAAATGTTTGGGCAGATGCCAAGCATCCTACATTAAAAAAAAAAAGTATGTTGAAGTTGCCATCTGAAAAATAGCTTGAAGTTTGAGGTCTGTCATGCTAACTGCCTGTTAGTACAAATAAACCTAACACAAAAACACTTTTCAGAGAAATAAAAGAGAATGCAGCAAGTCACAGTCCACAATTATGAAAGCTTAAAAACTTGCAAAAATGGATCCGTTTGTAAGAGGAGAGAAGGGATATAAAGATCACGATAAAAGATGGCCACATGTTGGACTACAAGAATTTTAAAGTAAGGATCTTAGGGTGCACACACCTGATGAATTAGAAGAAAGTGCATTTTTGCAGAGAAATAAAGGAGTAATAAGGACAAAATTTTGATTCTGTAATTGAAAAACATAATATCTAAAGATTAAAAATACAAGTGGGCTTAAAAAGGAGATGACTAGAGAGTCAATATAATTGAAAGCAGATCAACTAGAAACAGCTGAACCTGAAAAAAGAGACTAAATATTTAAAAATTAATAAAAATGTAGAAAGATACAAAAACAATTGTCATAAGGGTAAGTCACAGCTCAGAGGAAGAGAAAAAGAAAATGCCATGGAAACAATGATCTGAGTGTTTACTTTGATGAAAATACATATTGACTAATTTTGAGAAGCTTACAAAAATCTAAGTAGGGCATATGCACACAAAATTACATATAGACAAAACAACCAAACTGTGGAAAACAAAATATAAGGAGAAAATACTGGTGGTAACCATAGAAAATTGACACATATAAAGGAGAATGGCCTTTAATAGAGAAAAATGGAAGCCGCTATATATTAGAATGAAATGTCTCAAATGCGGAAGGGGTAAAATGATTAACTTAGAATTCCCTAATCAGGTAAGATAATTGCAAAATGAAAGCATTTTCAGATAAAAGCCAACTGAGAGTTTTCCACCAACCGACCTTGACTGGAACCAGTATTGCAGGAAGTTCTTCAGGCTGACAGGACATGACCCAGAAATTACCCATTTAAAACGTTACTGTGGGAGTAATCAAGACGGTACAATAAGAGTGGAAGAACAGACATCTGTCTAGGTCACTGTGCTGGAAGAGAGCGCTCAGACGCAGGTGCAGCTGATGAGTTAGACAAATTCTTGCAATGTCAACATCCCACACCACAGTCTCACTGTTCAAGACTGTTCTTGGCTGTTCTACTTTTAATCCAACTCCCTGCTAATGCACCTGGGAAAGCAGAAGAGTGAGCCCGAGTGATTGGTTCCCTGCCATCCTTGAATTCAAGATTCAAGTTCCTGGCTCCTGCCTTCATTTAGGTCCAATCCAAGCTATTATGGCTGGATGGGTAGTGAACTAGCTGATAGAAAATCTATTTTTCTCCCTTTGTGTCACTTTTCCTTTTAAGCAAATGCACATTCAAAAAAGAAGTAGTTCCAAACAAACATAGTCAGTTGATTGCTGACAAAGATGAAAACACATTTCAGTGGAGAATGAAAGATTACCCAAGAAAATATGTGAAAACTCAGCAAATGTACGCCTAGAATTTATGCATTTCAATGCATGAAAATCTTGTCTCAAGAAAGAAAAAGTAGGCAAATAATGAAATCTAGTCAATTATATGCATGGTGACAGATTTAGGGGAAATGCACCAATGTCTTCCATTTACTTTGAAATTAATTAAAATCAAGATGGATTGAAGAATAAATGGATGAATGAATAGCTATATGACAAAGCAGTTTTGGAGAATGACAACGATAGATTTAGAGTGGCAGCTATTTATGAGCTTACAGCATTATTTTTCTCTGCAGATTGGAAGTATTTGTGATAAATGCTATAAAAATATGTATGAATAGCTTTTGTGTCAGGGCTGTGGTCCTGCAAAACGAGAAAAAAAAATGATGCATTATTCTTAAAGATTTTCTAGTCTGTAGAAACAGACAAATATGTGAACTATAAAATGACTGTACTGGCAATTCAAAGAAGATGAACAAAATCAATATAGTAACAACACCAAAAAGTACCATCATCAAAACAGGGATGGTGGGGCCCGGCGCGGTGGCGCAAGTGGTTAAGGTCCTCGCCTTGCACGCCCGGGATCCCATATGGGCGCCGGTTCTAGTCCCGGCAGCCCCGCTTCCTTTCCAGCTCCCTGCCTGTGGCCCGGGAAAGCAGTCGAGGACAGTCCAAGGCTTTGGGAACCTGCACCCGCGTGGGAGACCTGGGGGAGGCTCCTGGCTTCGGATCGGCATAGTATCGGCCCGTTGCACTCACTTGGGGAGTGAATCATCGGATGGAGGATCTTCCTCTCTGTCTCTCCTCTCTGTATATCCGCCTTTCCAATGAAAAAAATAAAAATAAATCTTAAAAAAAAAAAAACAGGGATGGTGAAAGAAGACTTCTGGCATGAAATCATTATTGCACTGCACACTAACAGGGTGAACCACAAAAGCCAGATAAGTTAGGAAAGGAAGCTTTGGGAGAAAAGGGCGTTTTAGCTAAAAAAAAAAAAATAAAAAAAAAAATTAGCATGGGCAAACACAAATTGAGGAAATTGAACATAAGGTGTGTAAACACTTGGCATTCTTCTGTTGTTAAATTTTGACCTAGTGAAATAAATTGATGAAATAAATTGATGAAATATTAGATATAGTAAGAGACCAGGTATGGCAATTTGGAGGCACTATTAAACAAAGAACATGATTAAATTTTAGATTTAGATGGACTGTTCTGGGAGCTATTGGAAGACAGAATTGAAGTCTGGTTTCTGAAAGAGTAATGAAAAGTTTGAAATATATTTTAAGGGTACTTATATTTTAAGGGTGGGTCAAAAAAGAGGACTTAATTGAAGACCCAGAAGAAAAGTAAGATTGGTAGCTGGTTTAGTGAAACCACATGGGAAATTTTGAGGACCAAATTTGACATTGGGTATCATCAACTCTACTGTTCTAGTAAAAATGGAATGTGTTGTCATCCAGAATATGGGAGTGCATGAATTACAGGCAGGAGCTTAGAATGATACTGAAGTTCCCAGCTAGATTGTCAGAGATAGGAATAGGGATAAAAGTGAAGATGAGATCCAAGAAAATTACAGTTGAATTGTTTCTGCAGGAAGGAATTGGCAGTCGAGGAAAACTTGACTATAATAGTTAGGATAAAAGTGGCATTTGAGTGATAATTTGAAGGATGTAGTTATTGAGTTTCTAAAGGATGTAAAGGTTCTAAAGTATGTAGGATTTAGATCTCCAGAAACCTAGGAGACTTAAGACCAAGGTAAGCTGTAAACTTTGAACTCTGAAGTGAACAACTTAGTCCAGAGGCAATTTGGGGATTATTCAAAGATTTCTAAAATAACTCACATATCTTCTCTTGAGTTTGGATGAAGGAGCCCCTCGTGGAAGGTCTTGTGGTCAGAAGCATTTTTTAACTTTTAGGAAGTTAAAAGTTCACATATAAAGTTCAGAGAAAGGGGTCAAAGAGACAGTGAAAACACCTGATGGCATTGTTCTGTTCCAATCGGAAAAGTAAGCCAGTTGAGACCATGTTATATTTGGATAAATCTTTCCTTTTTTCTTATGGGAGAGTAAATGAATGACAAGAAATGGAAGTTCTACTGGCTTTGCCACTTTGTCCTGGTGTACAGTTTATTTCACGGACTCGTGCAGGGCAAACACCTTTATTATCTTTATCATAACTTCAGCCCCATTCCGCTGTTTGGGAAATATGTTAAATATGTTCCTGTAGGGCAGCAGCCCACTAGAACATTCTCACATTGACATCCGTTCTGTAGACTCTGTCTTGTTTTCATCAAATAGCATCTTCACATTTGTAGATTTATATTCTTTTGGATTCCTTAAATTGTAATTTGATTTGCTTCCACTTCTACCTGACTGTAGAACATACATACACTTCTGACCACTGTCTTTTTAATGAACTCTGTGCCACCAAATCTTAGTGATATTGATGAAATATAATCGATTTCTATTAAGCCTGAAGTTCACCTTGACTATTTTATCTCATCTGTATGTATGTATGCATTGGTATTTCTGATGAAATAGATGTAGATTTTTGTATTTTCACTTGTGTTCTCCTTTGAATCTCTGAACACCTAATCTACTATTACTTTTTTTTAAAAGAAGTAATGTTGATTGTCTTTATATTTTCCCTTTGTAACTGAGAATATTTCATCTTCTCCTTGATTCCAAATTAAATCCCTTGCAACTAGAACAGCAAATACTTTTCTTCTCAGTCATCACGACATGCTTTGTGTCAGAGGCATTTCAGAACCCCTCCATGGAATTCAAGGATGCAGACCTTGTTTCTTCTTTCCAAAGTCATAGAAGGCGTACATCAATATGAGCAGGTCCTGTCCAGAGACTTAGTAGCTTTTGGTGGGTAGAGAAAACGCTTTCTAAGAATAGAGTAAAACCAAGTGAGTCTCACTTCTTCTTTTTCTTACCAAATGTGGGCTGAGGGAAACTCCAATTGTGAAGGAATTCTTGATCAAGGATGACCTAGAAAAGTTAAAAATGATAGATGACAGAAGGAGAGTCGAGGGGCATGCATTGTGGTACATTAGGGTAAACCACTGCTTGGGAAAACTGTATACCACATCAAAGTGGTGGTTTGAGTCCCAGGTACTCTGCTCTGGATTCTTTCCTGCTAATGCATCTTGGGAAAGAGCAGATGATGGTGAAATCCGTTGATAGTCTGCTATCTGCGTAGGGGACCCAAACCATGTCCCAGGCTCTTGGATTTTGGCCCGTCTCAGACATTGGTGTTACAGGTGTTTGAAGAATGAACCAGAATTTAAAGTTGAATATTTCTTTCTGTATATGTGTGTCATCAGACTGTCTTTCAAGCAGGTGAAAATAAAGAAATAAACATTGACAAAAAAAACCCATAGAATGGAAGGTATGGTAAGGAAATTTTGGGAATATTTTACTATGGATCTTTGGAAGAGTTTTTTTTTTTTTTTTTTTTCCATGTTGTCACTAGGAAATCATCAAGTTCAATAGAGCCAATAAATAAACTAGTTGGCCTTATTTTAGCTAAAGCTGACAGCTAAAGACTGCAAAGTAATATCATAGCTCATTCAGGCCAGTGCTAGGGAAAGCACAGGGTACTTCAAAGTGATCTCAGAGAACGCAATGTAAAAATTAGTTTAATTTGGCACGAAGATTTTTGAAGTTCTGGCATTATTATTGCATAACATATTATCCATGAACTTTTTTTGAAAACCTCTTAGCGTTAAAGACCTATCCTTATTTGGACACTGGGGTTTCTTTAGAGGGAGGAAATAAAAATCACTGAAACTTTCGCCTAACTTCATTCACAAGGATACTGAAAACAATTCAATTGGTGGGACTGAGAAATCCGTGGCAGCGCTGAGTACCATCTGCAGGAAGGATGGAGACTGCATGATCGCTTCAGTGAGAAGGGGGCATCTCTCTCTCATTCCTTCTCCCCCTTCCTCTCTCTCCTATACCCAAGTTTCCAGGTTGGCAGGGACTTGCAATTCTCCACTCACATTTTAGCCTCTTTAAGGCTATGACTTCTTGGGTAAGGTAGGACTGTATACTTCCCAAATTCTGGGTTTGGTGAGTGGTAAAGGAAGACTTTTTTGGGGGGGGGTTAAGATTTATTATTTTTATTGGAAAGTCAGATAAATACATAGAGAAGGAGACACAGAGAGAAAGTTCTTCCATTGACTGGTTCGCTCCCCAAGTAACCACAACAGTTGGGGCTGAACTGATCATAAGCCTGGAGCCAGGAGCTTCTTCTAGGTTGGGAGCAGGCGCCCAAGGCTTTGGGTCATTCTCTACTGCTTTCCCAGGCCACAAGCAGGCAGCAGCAAGGGAAAGTGACGTAGCCCCAGGACATAAACCAGTGCCTGTATGGGATCCAGGCACATGCAAAGCCAGGATTTAGCTGCTAGGCTACCATGCTGGGCCCAAAAGGAAGACTTTGAATCACATTGGTTTCCGACTTATTGGCAATGTGACTGATAGTTGTATCCCAGTTTAGCTGGCTGTTGGTGTTTGTACCCTGGAGGGAACATGGGTAAAATAGTAATTTGGATACCAAATCAGGAGCATCACATTCTTCTGGAATGCATTTTGTACATGCTGCTTCCGCCTCACACAATGCTATCAGCTACAGGGTCAACCTGCTAAGGTTATGGGACCTTACGTCCTTCAGTCAGTCAAAAATGTTTTGGAATGAGCTGTAATCAACCACCTTAGCCAAACACACAAGCAAACAACAATAAAACTCTGTCAGTTAACAGACACATTTATATCCACATCTTAAGTATGTCCTCAGATAATTCACATTTCTCTTCTCTTATTCTCTCCACATAAAGTCCTAAAACAATGTAGCTGAAGTGGTTTAACATTCCCGTTCATGTGGCGAAGGAATCGGAAGCACTGATTGCTGAAGTTAGATTTCTGCAGGTACAAAATAGGACCTAGTGCAACGTGAACAAGCAGAGGAGCAGAGCACGCACAATCCCTTCAGCACATTCTCTTTGTTCTCAGTGTCATTGACTGCAGCTGGATGGAGCTGAACTAGAGGTCCCATGACCATGATCCAGTGGACATGACCCTGCTCACATACATGCACAGTTGCCACATTTTGCCTATATAACAACGAAACTTTGTTTATAGACCATCTGGTGATCCAAGCGTCAAGGAAGAGGCTCATTGTTTGCCAACTCTGTATCTAGATGAGTTCGTGAGGAAGTAATATGTGCTTTCTGATGAAAACATGTTCTTAATGGAAGAGGATAAATTTTGTAGCTCAACCAATGAGTCAATGCAGAACTGCAGAGTCAGCTTTCTGTAACTACCAAAAGGGACATGTCATGAATCTGCAGGGTCAGATTGTATGACTATTTATATTCATAGAATCTTTAGTGGTGAATAGGATTAATGTATCTAATATCATGTTCTCCAGGTCTTTAGCTTTTCAACCAACTTTAGTTGAGTATTTGTCTTGATAATGTTACTGAAA
This sequence comes from Ochotona curzoniae, assembly GCF_017591425.1. Lineage (NCBI taxonomy): Eukaryota > Metazoa > Chordata > Mammalia > Lagomorpha > Ochotonidae > Ochotona > Ochotona curzoniae. The sequence continues at coordinate 18,373,396 of NW_024467095.1, read as the reverse complement.
TTGTTCTTGGCAAGGTTAATCTTAATCTCTCTGTTGTCAAACCAGAAGATTGCTTCTCTACGTATATTCATAATCACTTAGCAGTGTATCTATGTCTTCCTTAATGCACTATCTTTTAATGGCTTCTGTAACACTCCCTATTCTATTTTTACTTCCCCTGTCACCTCCCTTTGCCCGGTTGCAGTATTTTAAGGTTGTCCTTTAATACAGCCTCTAAATTTCTAAGTGTTACATAGTTACTTCTTGTCCATTTGCTCTTTATCTATTACTAATCCGATTTAGTTTTTTGCTTGCAAGACATCTATATGCAATGATTTTAAAATCTGTATCTGTTTGAAATTCAGGTTGTAGAAGCAACTACCTTTTGGATGTTCATATATACATATGTGAGGGTCTTAGGTTTGCTCTTTACAAGGTGGAAATAAACTTGCTTTCTCCCAAATTCTCACTGTTTCTCTTAATGGCTCTCTCCCAGCTGGCTAAGTAAAAGTCTTCTGTCATTTTTTTATTTATCTTTCTCACAAGTTCTATATTTGAACCACACCAAGACATATCACAAATCAAACAGCTTCTCTTCATCTTAGCTGATCCAAATCCCAGCTCTGTTGGGTGATTATAACAGCTCATTGTCTGTCCTCTGAATTCTGATCTCTGGTTACAACCCATTGTCTCAGGAACAGTCAGGGTGCTGTGCTTACAAGGAAACAAGACTGTCATCACCTGCTTTATTATCTCACTTACCACTCATTCTATACCTCTCTCACATCTCATTGTTATTTTTCTTAGAGCTATTACTAAGTGTGTGTGTAGGTATCTATAGTGTGTGTCCTATAAGAAAAGAACCTGACAGAAAAGAACTTGTCTGCTAGGTGACCTTTCATGTCACTGGGCAGATAATTAGCCCAGTAGATGTGAGACATCTTCAATAAGTCATGGAAAATTGGTGTATAAGAAAACCCTGCATGGATCTTTTTAAAAACCTTTTCTGCCCTCTGATAAGCCAAGTTTTAAATTCTCTTTTTCCATCAACTTTTGGAAACACTCTCCTGTTTGTTGAAAATCCATGGAATATCTACCAGAGAGGGTTTTCCTTTTTAATCTAAATGTCTATACCAAGAACATTGTTCACTATCTACCCAGCCTTGTTCCTTTTATAGGAAGTTGAATCGCAGCAAGAGCCACCAGCCTCTTCGTAAGGCAGGGGTTGACCTTCTATTGTTTAGTAGATGTTAAGCCTTCCTGGGTACAGAGTGTGGGCTATTTCTTCCTCAGAGGGTGGTTCTTGACTGTCTTTTCTATTTTATTTAACATTGGTGAGGAGATGGAAAAAGGGGGACACTTATATGTTGGTGTAAATTAGTACAACCACTGTGGATAACAGTGTGGAGGTTTCTTGCAAGGTGAGAAATAGACTTTCCACATGATCCAGCATGCTCATGGCAGAATATGCACCCCGAATGGCATGAACACATTGTGGCAAAGAGATGTATTTACAAATACTTACATTTGTAGCAGCACTTTCGGCACTGTTCATATTAGTCAAAACTTGGAATCAACCAAGTCTACTATTGGATGAGTAGATAAAGAAAATGTGATATATTTGTGTGTGTATGCATACACACATATCATGCACACACACATATACATACACACATGTCAGAAAATTATTCAGCTATATAAAAAAGGAATGGAATTCTACCCCTTGATCAAGATGGATACAACTGGAGGGTATCATATGAATGATTTTATCATATGAATGAAATTATCTGGACACAGAAAGACAAATACTGCATATTCCCCCTGGCATGTGGGAGCTAAAATTAAAAAAAAAAATCAAAGAGTAAGAATTGCTTGAACCTATCAGTATTGCTGAAAATATATTTTTATTGAACTTTGTTTTATATATTTCTCAAATCACTGGTTAACAACGTTACCCTGGGGCTGGCATGGAGGCACAGCATGCTAATCCTCTGCCCTGTGGCACCAGCAATCCATATTGTGCCAGTTCGTGTCCCAGCTACTCCACTTCTTATCTAGATCTCTTATTATGGCCTGGAAAACCAGCAAAGTGTCCCACATGGGACACTCAGAAGAAGGTCCTGGCTCCCTCTTTGAATCAGCTCAGTTCTGGCTGTTGCCACCAGTTGAGAAGTGAACCAGTGGATGGAAGACTGGAACTGTATGAAAATAATTCTTTTCTTACTTATTTAAGAGGCAAAGAGAGAAAGAGAGATCTCTTCCTTTTGTTGATTCACTCTTCAAACATGAGCAACAGCCAGGACAGAACTGCACAAGCTAGGAGACTGGAACTCAGTTGAGTTCTCCTGTATAGGTGGTAGAGACCCAAATACTTGAATCATCAGCTATTGCTTTCCAAGGTAACTGGAAGCTGGAATTATAGATAACAGCTACTAAAATCAGGTACATTGCTAAGGGATATGGGCATCCCAAGCGATGTCCTAACTGCTAAATGCCTGCCTAGTGGCTCTAAACAGTCTTTTTATCAACTTCCTCTCTATCCCATTGTGCTTTCTGAGGAGATTTCCTTGGGAATTCTCTTTGTAATATGAATTTACTATGATAAAGAGTCTGTGAACTCTCGACTCAACAAACTTCATAATTGGAGTTGACTCCTGTGGTTTCAGCATAATTAGCGTTGGCTCCCCTCTTGTTAAAATCATTTCAGTTTGGATAATGTATTTTATGGCCACCCTCTCTGATAAGCCTGTGTGCAGTCATGCTGTTCTTGGCACAGAACCGCTGTTCCCTTGATGCTCACGTCTCCAGGTGAGCGGACTCAGGTGGCATTACACCCTGCAGGATCCCCCGGGAGCCTCGCCATTAGTGGTCACATCTGGCTATTGAACTCTGATTTGAGCTCTCTTACCGGAGTGGACAGACCCATTTATCTAGGTGAGGCGAAGAAGCAATTAACAATGAGCATCTCCCTAGAGCTGCTGAGCTGGCTTTGCACAGGGAATTGCCTGCCTGCTTGGGAGAGCTGAGTCATCAGCCAGGAAGGCACAGCCTTCAGTATTTGAAAACATCGCATCTCTCGCTGCCTCTGTGTCTCTTGCCAAACAAATTGTTTGTTGCTAACAGAGCCTACAGGTCGATAGAAAAACATTTTTTTCTCTCCCTTCTTCTTTAATTCTTTACATTTAAAAAAATTTTAAATTTAAAAATCTATTTGAAAGGCGCAGAGAGAGAGAGGGAAAGAGCCAGAGAGAAAAAGAGGAAGGAAGGAAGGGAGGAGGGAACGAAAGAAGGAAGGAAAGAAGGAAGAAAAGGAGGAAGGATGGGTGATGATTTCCTATATAGTGGTGGCATAAAGCAGATACTGGGCCAGGCCAAAGCCAGGACCATGAGCCAGTAATTCAAGCCCAGTCTTTTATGTGGATGGTAGGGACTCAGCTATTTGAATCATCACTTGCTGCCTTCCATGGTTTGCACTGGCTAGAAACTAGAACCAGGATCCAGGCACTCTGATATTAGCTGTGAGCATCCCATGTGGGATTTTCACTACTGCACTAAATGCCCAGGTCTCCATTTTGTTTTCTGTAATACATCTGTGCTTCACTAGCAAACATTTCATGAACTTGGGCAAATCATTTTAATCAATTGATTATATCCCACTTAGCACAATTCTTTTTTTTTAAAGTTTATTTATTTATTTTTATTGGAAAGTCAGATACACAGAGAGGAGGAGAGACAGAGAGGAAGAGCAAAAGAGAGGAATTAGAAGGAACACCTGGAAAGAAATTAAGAGAGACAAGCCCACACACTTTGTCAAGTACCCTGCTGAAGTCAGGAGGCAGAAATAAACAGATCCTGGTGCTGGGCCTGGATGAGATGGGAGAGGCCAGTGCTTTAGCAGATCACACCTGACCACTTGAAGCCAAGGCAAAAATGCAGGAGCTTTCTGGAGGAAGCTCAGTGCTCCCTTTGGGACTGTTGCCAAGAAACAGAACCTTAAGTTAGCCTAACATGTTTCAATGTCCAGCTAAACAATCACATTTCTGGGATTAAAGACTTTAAGGGGCTGGCATGATGACTCAACTGGCTAATCCTCAAACCACAAGTGGCGGTACTACTTTGTGAGCTATTATAAATGAACAATTTATGTTGTTACAAAACTATTCCTGACTTGACCATATCCTTAGGATGCACAGTAGAGTGATTAATTTTAATGAAAGAGCATACATATCTTATTGATATAGTCTTTCCGTTGCAATTAATATTAACAGATATCCCAAATGAGTGCTGGTTTGTTTCCTGGCTGCTTCACTTCTGGTCCAGCTCCTTGCTAGGGGTTTGGGAGAGCAGTGGAGGATGGCCTGCAGCATGGGACCCTGTACCCATAAGGGAGATATGGCTTAGGTCTGTCTTCCTGTGAGTGCAGAGGCAGGAAGCTGGAGTTGGAAACAAAGCTGAGACTTGTATCCAGGTACTGTGATACGAGTCGCAGGGGTCTCAAACTGCATGCTCACCACTGCCAAAGGGCTGCTTGAGAGATCTTTGTCAATCCAGAAATAACTCATCACATTTGTAGATTACCTATACCTCCAGCAAAGGGGTATATTGACAATAGGTCTCTATTAAAATTACGACACTCTACAAATTTTTTTAAACTCATTCAGAATGGTATATGATCCACTGAGGGAATTTACAGTCTTGCCATTATTTGCAGAGGTTTTGGTAGACATTTGGTTTAGTAATTCATGTTTTAGTCCCTCTTCAATCAGTTAGTGTTATTTCTAACTGCTGAATCATTTTAGGAGTATAGATGTGATAGCAGAATCAAGTGAATTCAGGGACCACCCTCAGAAGGGACTCAATGTATGAATCTTGTGAGTTTTAAAAAAATAATAGCGAATAGACATAGGGTTATTTTCTTTGCTAATTTCCAAAATAATTGAGTTTTTGATGTTCTCATCTTTATGCCAGATGGTGAGCATAATAGCAGGATGCTTGGTATTACAGTGAATGCTCAACAAATAGTCATACATTGAATCAAAAGCCTTAACATAATTGGTTAACAAAAGAAAAAGCCTTAGTCACAATGCTATCAAGATTAGTGGCTTCTTCATGCTGCGTCTGTTGTTTGGGTGATTTTATGGTCAAGACCAAAGCAGAATTGCTCATAGGATTTCCCTAGATGAAAAGGTCCATTTAACAGAAGCCCAGCAGACAATCGTAAGCTCTGAGTTTCACCGTGGAAATCCGTAGTATTTTGCTGGTGGACTGTACAAAGCCACTCAGTCTCTTTTTGCTACCTCTGCATTAGTCCTAGAATATTGCTTCTCATATATGTATTTTTTCTCTTCTTGTCTTTTCCTACCCTGCCACAGCCCTCTTTTCTAAATCTGAGGTTTCTCACCGAGGAGGAATGACTCCAGCACTGAGGGGCTCCCAGAAGGGAGTGTTGACAAGGGGTGGGGGGGTGGTATGGTCTGAACTATTCCTTGAAATCTTATCAACTGTGAATGCGGGGTGTGTGTGTGTGTGTGTACCTAAACTGATTGTGGAGGACAATAGCTTATCAGATACAAACACATTGTAGGGTTCAAGTTCTTTCTGGACTCCCGAGAAAACTCACTGAAAAGCGTGTCAAACACTTTCATGAACAACACTAACATTACCCATGCTGTCGCCTATGACTTCAACGCACCGATGATTAATGACACAAATGACACATACTAAAGAGCTGGTTCCATTGCTTAGATTTCATAATGGATTGTTTGTAATGATTTACATGTAATTTATATCCACAACTATATATTTATGAGGGAGGTAGGAGAGAGTGAAACGGAACAATACATAATACAGTAATATAATACATTGTACATGAGGCTACTGTTGAAGTAGTGCTTGGCCTGTTTACTTAACAGAATCATCACATGGGTGACAACACCACAGGCCTTTCAATGATGCATAAAATCACCCAGCTCTCCAGTTTCTTTAGGTTTTCTGAGTATAATTTGAAGTGGAAAGAGGTCATAGGGTTCCAAGTAAACTGGCCTGGTGCCAGATACCTATAGAAGGAGACAAGAGTTTTGGTCCTGTTCCAATGCCAGCTCTCGGGTCTTTGTAAAACAGAGCATTCCAATTTACTAGACTTAAAGAAATCCCAAGTTAGGGTCACGTTCCTCACCCCCTGTCCCCTCCTTATTAGAATCATGTCTGTATAATCCCTAGGTAATCATGTAAGCAGAAGTGAGTTCCAGAAGTACATAATAATTAGTCTTCATTGCCCTGGTCACCAAGAGAATATTTTAAGAAAGGGAAATGATAGCAAAAATTCAAACTCATTTCCACCCTATTATTCTGCTTCAAACAAGGCGGGGATGAAATGAGTTAGCAGCAGGAGAAACAAGCTCCCGTAGGATCCTCGTGACGACTGCTCTGATGAGAGGCAACCAGACACCGCCCTGCTAAGTTCCAGCTGCTGCAGAGGTCTTTGCTTCAGAACAGGGTTTTGAGAACTAAGCAGGAAAACTGAGGCTACCAATTGCTCAAAAGATAGCAATTAGTGCATAAGTAAGGTTCTCTTGGCTGTCAAGTAAAAAATATATTGTGGTCTCCAGATAAAATCTAAATCTAACTAAGACACGTAGTCTGCAGTGTATGCCAAACGTTTATTTGTTGAAAGTATGGTTCATTCCTTCCCATTTATTTTTTGCACTATTAATTTTTGACTATTATTGTTTATGAAAACGTTTTAAAAATTAGCGTGATGATTTCAAAATGAAAAATAGCAATTCCCCATTCCTTTCTTCCAATCTTATTTCCTTTCTTGTCTGTGTTTTATTTTTTTCCATTTCCATTTTATTTATATTCATAAATCACTGTTAATATTTTCATAAACATAATGGCTCAAATTCAAAGGTCAAATGTAGAATTATTCCATATGGTAGCACCTGAAAATTATCCAATATATTTTCTCAACAACTTCTTTGAAAAGACTGGTCGTTTTTAAAGGGAGGAAATTCCATAATTAGGATTTTTTTTTGTAAATGAAACTACAAAGCCAAAGCTTGGAGAGATAAAGAGAGAGAGAGAGAGAGAGAGAGAGAGAGAGGGAAACAGTGAGAGGAGAGAGAGTTCTGTTGGTAAACAAGCAAATAAAGCTTTTTTGACAAAAGCATTGTATAAAGAAGAAAAAAGATAAATGGAGAAAATATGTGAACATACTCTTTCTGATAAAGAACCACATGAAACAAATAGGTGCATTGTAATCTATCAAATTGACAACAGAGAAAAATAAGAATAATGTAAATATCTAGCACTGACACAATATTTAATGTGGAAACATAAGTAGTCTCATATTTCTGTTTGGCATTTAGCGATTTGACAAAGTTTAATAACGTGCATACTTCATGAGCAAGCACCAATAGACTGTTAGAATCAATTCTAATGACAGAAGTGAGTAGAAACACAAAATGCACGCATATTGTTGAATTGTATGCTTGTTTTTAATAGCATAATGCTGAAACAAACTGTGATGTCCAAAATTGATATATGAACTATATTAGATCTGTAAAAAGAATCAATTGAAGCAGATACAATATTCAAATAAATTTATTTATGAATAAAGATGCTTACTGTGGCTTCCTTTTCTTTATTTTTTGAGGTAAAAGTGATTTTTATTTTTATATGTTTTCTCTGTCCTTTATATTTTCCAAATGTTAAGATAGGAAAACGCATGATTCTGAAATAATACAATGACCAATGTTACTAAATTAACAAGAACATTCTTTCAAAATTGTGGGTTCAATTGAGCTGTATTCTAAAGTGACTTTTCATTATTTTTTTATTCTGATTTTTTTTAAAGATTTGCTTATTTATTTTATTGGAAAGGCAGCTGTTCAGAGAGGAGGAGAGACAGAGAGAAAGATCTTCCGTTGGATGATTCACTTCCCAAGCGGCTGCAACGGCTGGTGCTATGCCAATCTGATCCAAGGAGCCAGGAACTTCTTCCAGGTCTCCCACACGTGTGCAGGGTCCCAATGCTTTGGGCCATCCTCGACTGCTCTCCCAGGCCACAAGCGGGGAGCTGGATGGGAAGTGGAGCTGCCGGGATTAGAACCAGCGCCCATATGGGATACTGGCACATTCAAGGCGAAAACCTTAACCATTATGCTATCGTGCCAGGCCCTGACTTTTGTTTTACAATTTTACAGGTACAGGGCTTCCTCCCTCCCCGCCCCCACCCACTCCCTTCTCTCCCCCTCATTGTCCCTTGCGTTTTGTAGTAAAATAATCTATTAGGTATAATCTGGACTCCAACATTCTGCTCTTGATGTGGGTCATGACACTGTACAGACAAGGGTAGAAAGCTTAATATTTTGTTGTCTAGATAAATTTAGAAGTTTCATTGGGAGCCTCTTTGTATTCAGTGGCAGAGATGCATTCTGTTGATTGTCTTTGATTCCTAATACTCCGGTCTCTATTACATCCTTCGTTTGTGAGATTACCAGTATGTGTTTTTTGACCTTGATTTTTTGCTTTGCATTTTTGATGGAGGTTATCTTGTATTAGAGTGAACATTGGAATTGGTTCTTTTCTCTGAGCATAACGGTCTTTAACTGGGAACATTTGATGCAAACGGTAACATTTTATTCTTTTTAATAGCGGAGTAGTATTCCATGGAGTAGATGTACCACCATTTCTTTATCCATTCATGTTTCAAAGGGCATCTGCCTTGTTTCCATGTCTTTGCTATTGTGGATTGAGTTGCGATATACAGGGTTGCAGCTCACTTTTTCATGTTCGGTTTTCATCTCTTTTGGATATATTCCTGGGTCATGTGGTAGATCAATTTTCACTAGAGTTATAATTGAGCGAGAGGCCTCAATACAAGCTGTTTCAGGAACAATAGTGTTAGTCTTCCAAACTTGCATATGTTCTGAGAAGAGGAGGAGACAGTCATGTTTCTGCCTCCCATGCAGGTGCGGTGATGAGAAGATATGGCCTCTGTGGACCGGGACTTGAACTTGGTCGCCTTTCTGTGTCTTGTGAATCAAGTTTGGGGGATTAGTGTGTTGAAGGGAGCTTCTAGCTGTCCTCAATCCTTATCCAGTCTCCCCGAGACCACGCATCTCCAAAACTTATAGGTGTCTCCCTTCACTTCTGTATTCTTACTTGTTGTTGTGTAAAAACTTTGTCCTTGCCTTGCAAAGCTAGGAATAAGGAAACGTTTTTATTTTTGGCTGGAGTGGAGGAGCCTCATTAGTTTCTCTTTTGGATATCATTGTCACCTTTTCCTGTATCTAAGGTCACGGAATTGTGCAGAGTTAAAAGGGTGACAATTTCTTGTTAAGAACAAGGTCATTAAATTTTTAAAGAGATTCAAAGAGTGCATGGTTCTTTGTCTGTAGGGAAAGTTGAAATCCAAAGGGCACCTGTGAGGGAGAGGTCAGAATGGAAGTTGCTAAAGTCTGGGATGTGGGACATTTTGACAGCTGCAAAAAAACGTAAACTGTTTATACACAAGTGAGACTGTATTTTCGCATTTGAATCACTATGTGATTTGGCCCTTTACAATATGAAGGGAGGGTTAGGGAAGTTGTATATTAATTACTATTGCTGTATTTTTCAGATGAGAAAATCATGCCTGAGAAGTTACGCACAATATGAAGACATCTCATAAAAGTGGCAGGACCAGCACAAAATCTGGTTCATTTCATCTCTATCACAGAATCTTCCTGCTACTCCACATACCTTTTGAAAAAAAAAAGTGTCATCTTCTTTTCTTACAGACTCTTTAAAGATGTAGGAAATATCTCATCCCTTTTTTGCAGACTCAGGGCTCTTCTAAATGCATGTTACACCTGCTTCAGCTTTTATGCTATTCTCATCAATTTATCATGAGCTTTTGCAGAACACCTTCACTTGCCATGGCCCAGAAAACCACTTCTTTCAGAAGCCAATCTAAACCAACTTTAGCCTTTTGGTTATTTTTAACTTTCTGATTTTAATCATTTCCCAAAAAGATTTATTTTATTTGACAGTGATATTTACAAAGAGAGAAAGAGAGAGATATAGGAAGAGAGAGAGAAAGAGAGAGATCTTCCATAATTGGTTCACTACCAAAATGGCTGCAATGGCATGAACTGAGCTGATCTGATACCAGGAGCCAGGAGCTTCTTTCAGGTCTCTCACATGTACAATCCAAAGACTTGAGCCATTCCCAGCTGTTTCCCCAGGGCGTAAGCCTGGAGTGAAAGTGGAGCAGCTGGGGGCATGAATGGATCCCATATGGGATGCCAGTGCTGCAAGATAAAGGATTAGCTTCTTGAGTCACTGAGGTGGCCCAAGGAGGATCCATTCTCAGGAGTCACCAGCAGGTGTGTCTAATCCCAGGCCTGATGCAGAGCCTTAGGCTGACTCCTGGGAGCACTGTGAGTCTCTATCTAGCCTGGATCTGTCCAAGGGAAGATTTAGAGAAGTTTAGGGTGGTGATAGAGAGACCAGGCCCTTAGAAGTGGACCGAAAAGGGATCCATTGCAATTCTGTGGGGCCTTTCAGCCAGGGCATTATTCATCTGCAAAATGGTACCAGGCTGTCTTCAAGAGGTTCGCAGATGACAAGGTCCCAGGAACCATCCGTGTCGCTTGCAGAAGGCCAGCTCTTTGAATGAGCACATTCTTTGGGGGTCTTTTTGTCTTCTGTGTGCGTCGTCTTGTCATTATGGGAACAGTTAGATGGGCTAACAGGCAGTTGGGCAAGTGCCCTGATCTGGTTTTGATCATTTTTACAGCATACTGTTTTCCAATTTTGATAGGCTGCTTTTGAATTTTTATACTCAATTAGTATTTTGTTTTGTTTTTCTTCCCTCAACTATGTTGCAAGACAGTCTTCAACATGTTGTCTTCTATGTCAGATGAATGAATTCACATTATAGATGCTTTTAGAAAAGATTTACTTGTTTTATTTCACAGGCAGAGTAACAAGTGAAAGGAAGGGATGGGAGGCGGGAAAAGGAAGATAGTTCAGTGGGTTCAGTGGGTTCAGTGGTGGTGGAATGGTGAGAATGATATTCCATCTGCTCATTCTATTTCCAGTGGCTGCAACAGCCAGACAAAATCAAGATCCAGGAACTAAACCAGGCTAAAATGAGGGTCCAAGAACTCAGCTGGGTCATCCACACACATGGCAGGAACCCAAACACTTGGGTCATCAGTCACCACCTTCCCAAGGGCATTAACAGAAAGTGGCACTCATATTTGGGATGCCAGTATCCTAACTAGTGGCTTAATCTGGGCCACCACACCAGCCCCCAATTTTTAAAAGATCAGTCTTCCTTTTAAGAAAAGACAGTGGCATTGTAAATTTCGATTTTTCCTCCTGTTGTTGGTTTTGTTTTGTGGCTTTTTGTTTAAGGGAATGTCTAGTAACTGTAATGGAGACTATCATATCCAGATGTGAGGATACAATGCAGTATGCATCCCTACTCCCAGATCAAAGATGGACTCCCAATGAAACTATTAACTATATCTTGACAATAGGATGCTGGACTCTTCCATTGTCCATGCCCACAATGATGGACATATGACTGTTTATGAAGAACTATACTATAATAATAATATAGGGGGACTCAGTGGGTGGGGGAGGGGACTTAGGGTGGGAGTAAGGGAAATCTCAAGACCTATAGAACTGTATCATAAACTGATAACAACAAAAAAAAAGAAAGAAAAGACAATCTCTCACTATACAGCACTCTTCTAAAATTCAATGAAAATTTTAGAAATTAAATTTGTTCGAGTAAATGATACTTTTAGCCTGCACCTTTTTCCTATGTTCTTATCTGTATTATTTTACACTGTGGTATTTCTAATGTTTTCAATTATTCATCCAGGATGTTATTTGATGTATGAATGTATCTTGTAGCCAATTTAGACTCTTCCCTAGGGTATAATGCAGTGCGTTATATATAATAGGACTCAGTGGCTGCTTGGATATAAACCTGCAAAGAATGACTCAAATATTTTATGAGGTGATGGAAGCCAAGATGGTCAAAGAAGAGCTGTGTAAGGTTTTTTTTTTTTGGCTTACAGGGAGATTTTGACTTCAGTAGAATCAAATGCTGAACAAATTTAATTGGGTCAATTGCCATCATTTTATTAGGATGACCCTGTTTGGTGAGCTTGCATTTTTATTTTCCTGTTCCTGTTGAGACTATTTAGACAGCTGGGAGTGTATCTGAGTTAGTAAGCAATGTGGTTTTATCTGATTCTTATTCAGCTGTCAAAACATGATTGTGACCTCCTTTCAGAGTATTACATAAAATACTCTTCTGGTTTTTGATTAATCAATTTCCAAAGTTAAGAGAATTCTGGTACACTGGATGTTCTGTTTCTAGCCAAACCATCTGCACTCAAGTTTTCCATGTTCTGTAGGTTTATCTGACCAGTGTCTGGCATTGGAGTGTTGTATATAACCGTGGCCTGCTATTAATCTGGGTGTATTAGACTTTCAAACACTCATTCTGCCAAGCTATACACTGGATTTGTACTTTGCTGGATGACATTTAAGCAGTTTGCTTGGACATAACATATTCTCCACACAGCATGAAAATGTGTTCACTGAGGGCTTTGTAGCTGGGATTTAGATGAAAACACTAAATCTTGCTCTCTTTTGAGATGTTTAGCTTACATTTAATTGGTTTTTAAATATATTAGCCTGAGTACAGCACTTGAAAACAAGTGAACTTATGTTTTTTCTAATTACTGAAACAGGTTACATTGGAGATTTAACTTTAAAAGCTTTGACATAGGGACATTCCAAGGAGATTTTTTTTTTTCTTTTGTAACTTAGAGAAAGAACAGCACCATTGGAAAATATTTATAATTTATGCTCATGCTTTCAAAGTTTGAATAGACATAAACTTGCTTCTGGAAAGAGAGCTTTTCATGTTGAGGGACTTGACGTTATAAGCCTTTTCACAGGATGCTGTTGGAAACTTGTGTCTTTGTTGTCAGATTTAAGTGCCTTCATTGACTTAAAGCTTGGAATGCAGTTGGAATATTGTTGGAGAAGCGTACGAGATGAGAAAACTTCCATTTCAGAATATGTCTGTTACTCACTGTCCAGGCCATGTCTCTGAAGGCACAGGCCTGTGCCACCCGCATTCATCTCATGTCTGGCCAACGTGGACTCGAACACGTGAGGCTGTTTCAAAAAGTTCATGGGAAGATAGAATTTAAGGACAAGCTTATTTTGATAAAAAATTTTTTTCAATCATTTCGTAGGTTTTTATTTCATATACTGCATATTTTTAAATGAACTCTGTGAAGATTCTTCAAGTGGCTCTTCGGGAACAAATAATGTGACTCCGTTAGGTTTCACTGGACATTTTGACCTTAAGCCATCTGCCCACCTCCTCTGATCTGGAACTGTGTGAAGTGCCATACCAGCAGAATAGTCTAGGGAGCAGTGCACCCACCGACAACTCAAAGTAATCCGTTCCTCTGTCCTGCCAGCGGGCACATCACCAGGCAGTAACAGTCCCCTGAATAACCACCTTCACTGAATTCAATGCAAAACTACATCTTGAGATTAGTACTGCATTTGGTGTTTTAGTCAGAGATACACTGGGTATTCTTCTATGTAGTCTCATTTGAAAAAATTCATTCAGCATTTATAACTAGGAAAGAAGTGTATGTTCCTTTACTCTGTATCTTCATAAAATTGAATTGCTTTCTGCAAACAAATAACTTGAAGTATTCAATATACCGATTTGCTTATTTCTGAAGACACACAGAGCAAAGTTGAATAGGCAATCACTATAATTATACAAAACCTCATGCTTAGCATTTTTATTTTCTCCTACTCCTCCTTATGTCTTTGGTATGTTATTTTTTCCAGAACTCTGTAGACATGGCTGTTATTTTAAGGCGCCTTAAATCCCATTTGGAAAGCAGAAAGTATAAGCGAACTGTTAAGGGAAGAACAGGAAAGGGCTGTTTGTGAGGCCTGAGGATACAAGGCTCTGTAAACTACGGAACCACAACAACCACAATAGGAAAATGGGGTTTTTTGGCTGTCATTTTACTGCCAGGCAACTTGTGTTTCTAGACTCATGTTTCTGGAGCCACTTATGTTTCTCACACACCATGTAATGTACTCTCCTGCAGACTCTATTAATTGAGAAACGCAGTAAATGGGAATTTAAAAAATTAGGTTAATTGAAGAATACATTCTATGTTGAAAGGATATAGAAATTGGAATCTTTTTGTTTTTTAAAAATTATTTATTTATCATTTTTTGAATTTATCATACAATGCTGTATCGTCTGGGATTCCCCTCCCCCCCCCATTTTCTGACCCTCGATTGATTTTTCCCATACTGCCACACTCTTTATAAGGAGTTACAATTCCATTAGTCTGCTATGTAAGTTTGCCCCGACAGTATTGATACAGGCAGTGTCAGTCCATCATCCCATTGTCTAGATATGTCCAACGCTTTCACTGGGAGTCCATCTTTTGTTTGGAAGCAGAGATGCATATTGCATTGTGTCTTCACTTCTTGATGTGGTAGTCTTCATGACTCCACCACTATACATTCCAAGAGATTAGGATCTTTGGCCATCTGAAAAATATCCAAAGTGAAGCTAAGTGAAGTTTAATGGAATCTGAAGGAGAAATTATGACCCAATTAAAGATCCTTTTAGGAGCACAGTTTGGTCTAGCATTAGGAGTTCCCATGTTCCATACTGGGGTGCCTGGGAGGCTGCTGGTCCCACTTTCTTCCCCTTGCACATCCCAGAGGTAGCAGTGATGGCTCAGGTGACTGGATTCCTGCTTCCCAGAGAGGAGAGAGGGAGAGAATTGGATTGAATTCCTAGGTCTGGATTCCAGGTTCTGGCTCTAGCTCCATGACAGCCACCGCAGGCATTTGGATAGTTACTCACAGATGGAAACTATATCATCTCTCACTTTCTGTCACTCAAATAAATGTAAACAATGACTTCATATAACCATGCAAAATTATATTTGCCTTATGCATTATGCTTGAAATATCATAGTTACAAATATGGCAAATTTAAAGGCTGGAAACAAAAGTGTGGGGTTAAAATTAGCCCACGATTAGCCAATTATTAGCCCATGATTAGCCATGATTAGCCAACTGTTGTGGTAGACAAGGACAGCATGGCGTGAATGTATGATGCAGTGGTCAATATTTCACTTGGAGAATATTAGTACTAGAGTGTCAGAGGTTGAGGTCTGCCTTCACTTCTGATTCAGCTTCTTGTTGGTACACGCCCTGGGAGGAAACAGGCAATGGCTCAGGTACTTAAGTCGCTGTCATCCATTGTGAGATCTGGATTAGGGTCCCAGCTCCTGGCTTCAGCCTGGTGTGTCCTTGGTGCCTGTGGACACCGGGGCAGTGAACAAGTACATGGAAGTCCTCTCCCTCCCTTCCAGATACATTTCTATAAAATTTTAAACAAGTATAGCTTATATAAAATAGCCACGAAGCAACTTTCATTCCAACTTTATCTTTTCATTGAACTATTATTTTTTTTTGTTTGTTTGTTTGTTGTTTGGGTTAGTGCCTCTGCTTTTGGATGAGAAATCTTGCTGTTTGTTGTCGCTTGTATGGACTGCTGTGAGTTTTCTGTTACCTTTTGTCAGAAGACCTGGACGCCTTGTTTACAGTTCAGTTTCAGGGCCCAGCGTGGTAGCCTAGTGGCTAAAGTCATCACCTTGCATACTCTAGGATCCTATATGACTACAACAGCTGGAGCTGAGCTGATCTGAAGCTGCAAATCAGCAGCTTCTTCTAGGTCTGTCACATAGCTGCAGGGTCCAAAGGCTTTGGGCTATCCTGTACTGTTTCACAGGCCACAAGCAGGGAGCAGCTGGGACATGAACTGGTGCCCATATGGGATCCCGGCACTTGCAAGGTGAGGAATTAGCCACTGAGCCATCACACCAGACCCTTATTTACTTATTTATTTTTAAGATTGCTTTAATTTTTATTGTGAAGATAGATTTTACATAGAGAAGGAGAGACAAAAAGAAAGATCTTCCTCCATCCACTGGTTCAAATTCCAAAATGGCCACAACAGCCAGAGCTGAGCGATCTGAAGCCAGGAGCCAGGAGCTTCTTCCAGCTCTCCCATGAGGGTGCACGGGCCCAAAGCTTTGGGCCATAAGCAGGGAGCTGGATGGGAAATGGAGCACTAACCATTACCTATATGTGATACTGGTGCCTACAACATAAGGATTTAGCCATTAATTTATAACACCTGGCTACGGGCACAAATTTTAAATATATAACGTGTGTTTTAAATTATATGGAAAATTATATAGATATGTAATATTTTCAGTATGAAAAAGATTAATCAGGTAAATTACCATTTCAAGATATTAATATAAAGTTATATAGCATCTTGAGCTACTTAATGTGACATAATCTTAAGCATCTTCAGGGAGATCAAAGAAAGAAAACAATTCTAAGTAGGCGTATTAGTAGATGTAGGATACTTTGAGGAGTTCACGTAAAAATATTTTGTCATCTGTATTTTTTTCATAATATGTGCAATCCATCGATTTTTTTGGAATCCTTCTTTATGAATTACAGCAATGAAATGGGGTGAGATTATGTACTCAAATGTTGCCTTTAGTCTTTATAGCATATTAAAATAAGTTTCAGACCATTATTAAATCATGACAAGCCCAGCCCCGGCGCTGTAGCCTAACCACTAAAAGTCCTCACCTTGCACGCACTGGGATCCCATATGGGCACCGGTTCTAATCCTGGGATCCCCACTTCCCATCCAGCAGGAGTTGGGACTCTGCACCCATGTGGGAGACCTGGAAGAAGCTCCTGGATCCTGGCTTCCGATGGGCTCAACTCCGGCCATTGCGGCTACTTGGGGAGTGAACCAGTGGACAAAAGGTCTTCTCTGTCTCTGTTCCTCTCTGTATATCTGGTTTCCCAATAAAAATGAATAAAATGAAAAAAAGTTATGACAAGCCCAGGAAACGCCTAGAGGAAAACGTTGGGTGTTTGCCTGTCTGAGCCTACGTTAGGTAGATCTTCTGTACTGCAGTGAAATGTAAGCACTTTCCGAAGACAGGACGCAGCTTCACATACCTCCAGAGTTTAAAGTGTACGTTAGGAAAAATCATTATGACACTTACGAAAGTGCGAGCAGTATTGATTTAGGAAAAAAACGAATCCAATTAATTGTCACTTTGCTCCACACAGGGATAGACTTCTAATACTAAGCATGATAGGCATAGTCTCAAAAATCTATATGAGAAAGTAAACAGAACAACCGCTGCTATAAATCAATGAGACAAACTGAGATGCCAAAAAAAAAATAATAACTGGACAAAGATTATAAATGCTCACTTGAGTGAAGAGAACGCGCAAATAAATTGTCACCTTTGGAAAAGCTCCTGGCTTATTGCATAACCAAAACTTGCAAGTAGAAATGAGCCATAACTTCTGGTAAGTGTAGGAAGCCATTTTTTAATAGAGACTACGTATTGCTGGCAAGTTTAATGAAGTGGACACTCCGAACTGCTAACAGTGTAGTGTTAGTGTTCCAAGAACATAAGTCAGAAATACGAACTAAGAGATTAAAGATGTTTATATTTTGGGGGTCAGATATGTAAATTGTGATGATTATATAAGGTAATTTATGTTAGTAAAAATATTGAGATATCCAAAGTTCTGTTGTAAGAACTGCTTAGATAAGATGAATAATACAGTTAAACATTGCTGACATTAAATATGATTTTTATATATATAAATGTTAAGAATATAGAAAATGTTTATGATAAAATGTTCAAGTAGAGCACAAAATTACATCAAGTGTGCAAAGCAATATGTAGAAAAATAAGGAAATTATGGTAACACTTTAACAATTTCTTTATGAGCTAGGATTATGATTTTTAAGCAGCTTACCTTTTTTTGTTATACTTTCTCCAAAATAAATATATATTATTCTCCTATCAGGAACAAAATGGAGACGATTATATATCAAACAGCTAGTTCAGATTTCACATGCCGTTATTTGTAGAGATTTAGGCATGGGCTCCATTTCTTAAGGGGGAGGCTACAGTCCACAGTGTTTTGCTGTAACTTCCTCACACTGTAGTGGGCCTGACAATTTCGATGGCTGTGAAAATGCTAATTCTATTGTAGGTAACATCTGGTTACACAATCCATTACAGCTTCCTTTCTTTGTCTTCATATCAACCTTGCTCAATTTTTCAAAATTTTTTTTTTTTTGTGATCTACCTCCCCCTTGTGAACAATGATGTCCAAGACCAGTGAAAAAGTTGATTGTGTCTGTCTGTATTTGTGCCTACTATTCCCAGGCCTGAACTTCTGAGCTGAGCTTGTCATTTGAACACTTTTTTCTAGTAGCCTTTAATCTTGGCTCGATCTGTAATCTTAATTATTTTTAATGTGGCCTTTTGACTCCCATCATATACCAATAAATCTGTTAGAAAAGGGCCCAATATCATTTAATAAGGCCCGATCTTTGTGTAAAGTCTTGAACAAACTGAGTGTACTCTCAGTTTGACTCCCTCTTTGGATCATGTTTGGCCTGCTGTCTTACAGGTATCAATGTTTATACAAGGCAAGTGTTGTACTATTTGCCATTCTCAGATACAGCATTTCCTTGGGCGGTGGCAGGGGGATGCTTTTAGGAGTAAGGCTGAAGATTAGGACTGCAGAAAACGGCATTAGCTTCTGAGTGTGTGGAGGTTTATCCTTGAGAAAGGTGTTTTTCAGTTTCTGGAACTTCAAATGGCCAAAAAGTTTTGAACATCACATAATAATGTGCCAGTCCATTAAGCTGCATCCCTTCGTATGTGCTGCTCACGTTTCAAACTTTAGAGAGGCTCTCAGCAGAGCTTTCACAGTGGCTGTTCACTTTCTTTCCACTAAAATAATCATTGCAAATACCCCTCTGCGAATGTATATTTTCAGATGCCAGGTAATCAAAGCTTAGTTGTACTCAAAGGTTTTTTTTTTTTTTCAGAACCAAATGGAAAATAATTACTTTAAAGTACCCACTTGTGAGGATTTCTGCTCATCAGTATAATTGCCAGCAGCCACTGTCATTCTACCACAATGAATTCACAATGATTCATTAGCTTCTATTGGGGGGAATAAAATAGATCATCTTGTTAACATTAACTTGGATTTGTAAATGGTTTTACTTGTTTTCGTATTGGAACTGCAGTTTATCCATAAACTCAAACAATAGAAGTCTCCTGTCCCATTTCAAGGAGCAGGGTAGGTAAGAGAAGATGATAAAATTAGAACTCAGCCAGCAGGAGTTAGATATGAATTCTCTGTGTATTTACTCTAGGAGCATTTTTGTGTCTTCGTTATTGTCAAAGGAATGCAATTTCTTGACTATAAGCCTTTGCACACAGAACCCAGCAGTTGGCAAATAATCCTTGGGCTATGGTGCCCTGTGCCTTTGTCCCACTTTCTCTCCAGCAGTAAATGAACAGGTTGATTCCACAAGAAGCTGCTGGGTATGAAGGCTTGTCAAGTTCTTCCTAGTCTTATTTAACATGTTCTCTAGACTGATGGGTTAATTAATGTATTCCCAGATTACACTGCAAATATTTGTCAAAGCTTAGCACACCTTTGCTAATTCAGTAGTTTTTAACTAGCTTGAGCAATATATTTTGACCTTATCTTTGTCTTGATAATGACTCATAATTATGATTTGTACCAATAATGTCATTGAGATTTCGTCAGCCTTGTGAGGGGTCTACATTGGTTTTTCAAAGTCAATAGATGTTGGCATCTAAGACTCTTCCTCAGGCAGTTGCAGGCCCTGGAGGCGTGGGGTGCTACGGAATACACTGCGGCTGCCTCTCTGTGGTTCTATCTGCACTCCTTATCCCCATTTCACCTTGTCAAGCAGAGATCTCAAACTCCAGATTCTATGCCTGGGATAGTTGAATACGAATAAGTTAAAAAAGTGATCGCTCCCAGGATATTCTAAAATGGAAAACACTAAGCTTGCAGACATTGAAAGACAAATAAGCCAAGCCAGAGTCCGTTTAACTGCTTTAAGCTGTTTCAGCACGATAACACAGAACTGAGAGGACTTCAAGGAAAATAGAATTCTGTGAGGAGACGACATGGGAGGTGACTTCAAAAAGACAACCAGGGGCTGAGAAGGTCCGACTTGTCAACCTTGGGTGAGCCAAGCAGGCAGCAGGTAGAATTGCCTGGCCAGAACCAAAAACAATGAAATGACATGAACACAAGCCTTGGCAAGTAACATCAAGTGCCAGCGTACAGCAAAACAGAGCAGAGAAATCACAGGTTCTTAGCTGGCGCAGTGAGTAGGGGTTTGCTTCACAGCACACCCGGCGCACCTGCTGCTGAGTCTAATCATTTGTTCAGCAGGCTGTAGAGGTGGCCTATATCCAGCACAGCATCCATGATTTGTAAAACCACTCTGAGGGGAAGCCAAAAGCATTTCTTTAAAGAAAAAAAAAATCTGTGGGCATTTCGGATTTAGAGTACGGGCAGCAGTAACCTAGTTTCTGAACTGGCTGAGGGAAAATAACAAAGTGGCAAATGTTCAATGCTGGGTCTTTTTGTTCAAAGCTGGGTCTTTTCTATAAGAAATAACTGAATAAAAGTGCATCCATGAAAATCTTCAGACTTAAACCAAGGCGATTTTCAGCTGTTTGGATGAATTGCTTTAATTCCTGGTAATCTAAGCTACATTTATCTTGTACCAGAAGATCTGAAAGCCATGGTTATGCAAAACAAATAAAGTACAAAGCTTGTGATGCTGTTTCCAGGATTGCCCTTTAAATAAACCTGGCCATACTCTGTATTATGGCAGGATAATTTCCCCCCAAGAAATGTTTTCTTATGTAGGTAAGTGATGAGGGAAAATATTTGGAAGAAGCGACAGTGCTTACATGTGACATTTATTACAGGGTCCATGAACATTTGACGTCTGATGGACTATTTTGCCTGCCATGCAGCTTCTCCTAAGTCTCCTTCCAATGTGTCTAGGATTGCAGTTCTTGCTCACTTCAGCATCAAACGGCACTGCATGTCAATGCCTGATTTCTCGAGATGGGGGTCACAGAGAAGTCACGAGGCAAACTTGATGTGATTGTCCACTTGGCTCTTTCCAACTCATCCCCCCTTCCACACCCTACAAAGCCACAGGCAACTTTCTATTAGGTTATTTTTTTTTAAGTCATAGATTACTCACAAGTAGCTTAAGATGCACCAAAATGAATGAATATTCAGATTTCCGATGACAAATTTGGAAGTGGAAGCTTCCTGAGAAGAGCCCAGAAATAACCCAGGATGGCTGCCAAGAAGCCAAGACAGACAAACTCCAGTTTCAGTTTTCAGTTGGGGTGAGAACTGGAGAGAATCTTCTTGATTCAGGAAATAACTTTCCAGCTCAGAGAATTCGGTGATCCGAGGTGAAAGTGTTAACATCTTAGAGCTAGGCTGTATAGTATAATTCCTAGCAGGCAACAAGTGCTGATGGCTGATCCAGCATGAAACACGTGTTGCTTGAGCTAAGAGAGCAACAAGTTCTCATACCTTCATACTATCCAACACAAGACTTGCAGGGTGATCGAGGGCTGCCTGGGGACAAATCCCAGAGAAATGGGTGATTAGCTGTCTTAGCTTCTTGGAACCCAAGGGTGCAGGAATGAACAAGTTTCAGTATTCAGTGATTGCTCAAGGCTCAACCAGCAGCAAAGATCCCAGTTTTCTGGAAGTATCTGTCAGGAAGAATTGCCAAACCAAGGTTTTGATGTGTTTCCGCTGTGTTTTCTAGCGATTTCGTAGTTTCAAATCTGTTAGTTAGGTCTTTGATCTATCTTGAGTTGATTTTTGTATGTGGTCAGAGGTAGGAATATAAGAGAAGAAATATGCTCCAATCCTCCGATCATACAGTGATGTCAAAGGAAGGGACACAGTGACTATCCTCTTTAGATGAATATCCACTGCATACCTGTATTGACATTTTGCGTTATAGTCTGTGAATACATACGATTATGGTTAGTCAGCAGTGTTGTAAAAAAATTGCAGCAGCAACACTGTATAGAGCAACATGGATATTATCAATGGACTTCAAAAGCAATCGGGAAAAAGAGGTTAATCATAATTGGATCAGTACACATTGTCATTAATATGCACGATTATTAACAGTTGCTAAATAAGTTTTTAAGAGTTCTTTATTTTTATTGGAAAGTCAGATTTAAAATGAGAAGGAGAGACATAGAAACATCTTCAGTTCACTGGTTTACTCCCCAAGTGGCTGCAACAGCCAGAGCTGAGCTGATCAGAAGCCGGGAGCTTCTTCCGGGTCTCCCATGCAGGTACAGAGTATTCAAGTTACCAGCTGCTTTCCCAGACTACAAGCAGGGAGCTGGATGGGAAGTAGAGCAGCTGAGATATGAACTGGGACCCATACGAGATCCTGGCACATGCAAGATGAGAACTTTAACTATTAAGTTACTGCACCGGTACCAATGAAGAATTTTTTAAAAGATTGAATAGGAATCATGAGACAGTGAGTTAAGCCACCAGTTGCAATGCCTGCCCCTCATATCTGGTAGTTGATTATTGTCTCAGCCGCTCTGCTTCCAGTCCAGCTCCCTGGGATGCATCTGGGAGGCAGTAGATCATTGTTCATTTACCTGGGCTCCTGCCACCCACATGGGAGACCCGGATGAAGGAGCTGGGCTTTCCTCTCCAGGTTTTGCGGACATGTGGGGAGTGAGCTAACAGATGCAACATCTCTCTCTTTCTCTCTCCCCTTTTGTGTGTGTATCTGCCTTTCAAATAAATAAATATTTTAACATAGGAGCACTATAATGGAGGAGAGACAAGAAATAATGTTGACTTTTTTTTAAGTGATTTTAAATTTTGAAGAAATGTTGTCCAAATTCTACACATATTTCTGTTGCATTAGGGGGAAATGTTGTCATTTAGCTTTTCCCCTCTGTGGTTTCCTTTACAATCTAATCTGTGTTATCTGGCTAGAATGCACTTAGCTTTTTTGGAACCATTTGACTTTGGATCCATTTTCTGTTGAGAGGCGAGTTCGTCATTGCCTGACACTGTCGTGAGACTCTGTCATCCTTCTTCCCTGCCTGACAAGAGAACCCTTGCCTCCTTTCCCCTGACTTGAGCTCATAGCAGCATCATTCTTCAATTCAAAGGCTGTCCCTAGTTATGTTCCCTCCTTGACATAGCACTCAAAATTGGTGCCCCGCCTCTATCCCTGTCTGTTCTGGTCATAACATTCTTGGTTGCCCCTGGTGAGTGACATGCCAGCTGCTTTCTGCTGGGTCAGGATATGGCATTACTTGCAACCTTCTCCTGCTTCTGGGTCACAGACTCCTGAAAGAGTTCCTAGTGGCACAGATTTTACTCATCTCCCCTGTGCATGAAACTGATGCCACTCCCACACACAGCTGGTAGACAGAGCCCCACTATGCACTACGGTATCTGGCCACAAGCATATGCTCATTCATCCATCCATTACATTTGTTTACCAAATGACTATGTTGTTTTCATTTGTCTCTTCCTGTTTTGTGGGACTTGATGAAAAACTTCTATACTATTTGGATACCCTGTTTGGTTCATCGTTATGGAGCATCTATTGCCAGCCCCAGTTACCCTTCTCATTGCAGTGGGTGCAGTCCACACACTGACCATGAATCTTTTTACCGCCTGTGATGCAAAGGTGCAAAACATGGTTATTCCCCACTAAATGCTTATTACATCTGTACTTGGGCTGAGGAGAGATCCATTTCCTAGTTGGTCTAACCTATCTGTGGTCTTTGTGCTGCTATTTTCTAGTTGTGTAAGCTTGTATCTACCATTCATCTCTTCTGAAATTTCTTTTCCTTCTTTGTGTCTTGAAGATAATATTATCTTCCTCCTATGGGACTAAATGAGATTATCTAAAACCCTCAGCAAAAATATTTTATAAATAGTAAATGTTTAATTCATGTTAGCTATTTTATCATTTCAGTTCTTTCTGAAGAGGCAGCTGATGACTCTTGCTCTCTCTATATATGTCATGTCATTCTTTCATAATTGTTTTAATTTTTGTGTTTTATTACCATAAACTGTTACTATTTAAAAATATTTAGAACGATTTCCATTTGATTTGTAAAGCAGAGAGACATAAAGGCAGAGAATCAGAGATCTTCCATCTTTTGGTTCTCTTTTCAATGCTTGCTCTCCAACCTGGAAGGGTGTATTGATGGCAGTTGAAGGACAACCATCAAATCATGATTAAACGTACACCATTTCTGTCACATAAGACAATAACTGCTACATTTTATTAGCATCCAATTGCTTTAAATTTCTTTCTGTCACTTAGTAGTTTGTTACATAAATTGATGGCAAAATGTAATTGAATTACAGTGGTTCCTTTTACTTTCAGCCAGGTTGAAGCCAGGAGAGGACCTACACATTTGAGCTGCCATCTGTTGCCACCAAGGATGTGCATTTGCAGGAAGCTGAATCAGATGAGGGAGAGCTGGGACTTGAACCAGGTATTGTTATGATCTGGGATGCAGACTTCCCAGGAGACTGTTAACCACTGCACCGAATGCCCACTGCAAGGACTCAACATTTCAGTTGGTACAGCTAAATATAAACTCACACAGATTCTTGATGGGATAATTAATAATTGTAAACATTAATCACACAATGATCATTGACTTTCTGTCATTTCCTAATGGCAGCTGTAGGCTCTGCCTCCCCCACAGAGTCAGTGACCTCTGTCTCAGAGTGTGAGTCTGCGAGTATCAGGGTGGATAAATGATAGTCCACCCAGTCTTGAATATCCAAATTCTTCTAACTTCTTGCACTTGAAGCCCACATACTGCTTGCACCCTATTGATCAATCCATTTTTTTTCTAGTTAATATCAGGCTCTTTAAAGCATTATTATTCACAATTCCTTATTGAATAAGCATGATTAGAATTGTTATTGTTTGAAACAATGACAATAGCTAAATGCAAAGGCGGATATTTTTTTATCAGACACTGAAGTGGTGCCAGGAAGACAAAGTGATGTCTGAAATGCAGGCTCAGGTACAATTCATACTTAGACATTCAATCATAATGAGTGTAAATGGCTAAAGAGCAATTCCATTCTTTAAATGTCAGTTGAGGACCGTTGAATGCTGCCCACTTTGAACCTTTAGATACTGCATGGAACAGAACAGCCGGTCTTCAACAGTTTCGAGTTAGTTAAGCTTTCGGGAGAGGTCTCTGTCTGTACATCTCACTTTGATTTGGTAATGAGACCCCTGGTAAGAACAATGACATGATGTGAAAGGAAATCTCTGAGAAAGAATCTTTAGAGAAACTTTGTTTCCAACCAAACTAGTTCTCTAATTTGGAAAATGCTCAATGCTGGTATAAAGTAATGCTCGCTAAATTTATTAGTATAAATATAGCTTTCAATCATTTTCTGTAATGTAATAATTTGTCTCATGTCTAGATGGCAAAATGTAATTACTTAGAATGATTCCTTTTACTTTCAGTGTAGGTCTGTCATGTTTTCATGCTGAAAATTGATATGGAACATAAAATTTTTAGAGTTGTCTGACAACTCCCCGGGAAACTTTTAAAAGCCATTAATTTAGAAACAATTTTGCTTCTGTATTTCATCTCTCAATTGATTGTGATGGAAGTAATTGTCCCATGCAAAGAAAGAATCATGACTTCGGGCGATTCATAAACATCTAAACCCTTTGGTAACAGACTTAAATGCCCTAAGTTATAAAGAAAAATGAAATTGAACCAGGGAAGCATCATGGTGTGACAGAATTCTTTACCAATAACAATCAAAGGCTTGTGCATCGTGTACATTGGCAAGAGCAAGATTCTTATTTTATCCCTCAAGTTTTTATTGTTCCAAACATTTGCTTAGGTGAAACTATATAAAATATTTGCATGCTGGCTGTTACGGGTATTTAAAAAGTAAATCAGGTCATGGAACATCTTACTGTCTCTCTTCCTTGTATCATTCAAATAAATGCAGGCATCTTAAGTATAATTTCTGTATCAAAAACTAAACTTCTTAATTTGTTTGAAATTTAACGTATTGATTTTAAGAACAAAGGCAAAGTTAACTATTCCCCATCCCTCCATAGGATTGGTAGGAGATGTGGAAATTAACAAGGGTTCTAATATACTTAATGAGTGATTAAAAATGGTAAATTTCTGTTTGTTTCATATGCTATTTGTATATGTGTATATGTTTATGTTACCTTTCATCAGAAGAGAATCAGTGCTGGCTCTTCCACTTTGGAATAGTTTTGAAAGCTAAAAAATTATGAAAAGCAGCTCTGTAAGAAATGACATCACAGTTTTTGTCCACCTTGTGAAAGATTGGAAAAGACTATTCATGACTGTTAAAAGTCCCCCATGTGTCTATGACATAGCAAACACACCAAATGCTTGCAATGTCTCCTTCATTTTACTGCCAAGAGTCTATGCCCTTTTCTGTACAGGTTTATTTGGCCACAGGGACTTGGCTATTACTCTTTGTGTCCTTGCTGGCAGCTGTCCAGCTGACATCAATTCATACCTGCACACTGAAGCCACTATCCTGACTATAACTTCTCGGAGGTGCCCTGAGCTGAGATTGAAAACATAACTCCTCATTGTCTTCTTACTGACACAGGGGTGATGGGCAGCTGCCTCAAGCTGATCATGAACAAAGTTCACCTGCAGAAATAAAATGGGCATGCTTATGAAAAGCAGCGTTTTGTACATTTTTAAACTAAAAACAATCTCAAGGTTGTCCTACCATCCGTTAAAAAAATTTGTTGAATTAATGTTAAACTCATCATCTTTGAATTTTTATAATTTTCTTAATTTTTAGAGGGAGAGGGCCAGGATAAGATTGTTTCAGTGCGAGCAAGGCACTGAGTTCTGAATTTCTTTATGATTCCGTACCTGTTTGTGGAGATATGGAAGATCAATGCTAAGTTGTCAAAGGAGAAGTAGATTAAACTCTTTCAGGAGTATTGCAAAAATAGGACTTTTCCATACAGAGTGAGAGATGACAGGACCTTAGGGGTGTGCACAAATTTTACTATGCAGTATCCACTGTTTTTGTGAGACCACTGAGAAAAAAAATATGCATAATGGACAAGGCCAGGATAAGGCACACCAGGTGGTTAGCTGGATTTGGGGGTCAAACTGCAGTCTCAATACTTAACTTTGCTGGATAGTGTAGTGGGCACTTTCATCCTGGATATAGACATATTCTCTCTCTCTCTCCATATATATATACATATATACATATGTACACATATGAATAGATCTCATCTACATATGAATAGATCTCATCTACATATGAATAGATCTCATCTACACCATAAGCACAATTCTAACAAGACAGTTATCATTTTCTTTCCCCTCTCACTCTCCCTTAATTTCCCTCCATCTCTCATGTCTTTTTTCCCTTAATTTTTTGTAAAAACTTAATTTCTTTCCATTCTGTAATCACAAGTTTAGTGCACTACTAACCATAATACTCAACAAACAAGAAGTGGAAAGATCACAGTTTCATAAGAATATAAACAAAGGTTGAAGCAACAATCAAATCACAAGATGTGTGTTTTATTTATTCCTATACATTCTTTTCTATTCTGTATGAACTACTGCATCTAAGAGAAAACAGATGATATATTTTTTTTTCTGCAGAGTGGCTTATTTCACGATGCATAATGGTTCCAGCTTTATCCATTTTGTTATGAAAGCTGATTCTTTTATGTAGATAGTAGCACACCGGAGTGTGTATGTGCCACATCTTCATTATCCAGTGAGGGACATCTGGGTTGATTTCATAACTTAGCTATTGTGAATTGAGCTGTGATAAGCATGTAGGTACAGATACAAATTTTATATAATGATTCCCCTTTGCTTCGGTAAATTCCCAGAAGTGGGATGGCTGGGTCATGTTGATCATGAGTGTATTATGGAATATCATGGCTTCATGGGAGAGCTAACCCATCAAAAATGGCTAAGAACAAGAAGCACTTCCATAGATCAGGGTTGGCTGTGGCTACCTGCAAGAGGAATCATCTACCACATCTGCCTTGCAAGAAAGATTGCCAAAGAAAAGGAGCACACACACCCAGGCTCATTAGAGACCGTGTGATAGTCTCTGGCACAGCTGGCCAATAAAATATTCTTTTTTCTTGCTAGAGTTGAACAGGTTGGAGTGAAAACTTTGCCTAGGTCTTCTCCATAACAAATGACTAGTTGGTTCAGAAGGCATGCTAGGAAAAATAGCAAATGAATGATTATGCCTATAAGAGACCATCTGATAAACATTTTTTCCTAGTCATATTTGTCTTAGGAGCTAGAAAATACTCATTCTTTTATTCAACAAAATAGTCCTCCATACCAGAATAAGATATATGGTCACTAAGACATAGTTGTTGACAGTGGAAAACTCCTTTCCTTTTGAGAGATGCAGTATCAGAGAACAAAAATCAAGCCATGTGTCTATTGACCAGAATGAAGGAAGGTCAAATTCACCTTAAATCAGTGTCAGTGCTCTAATTTCCTTACAAACCTATACTTCAGAATTTCAAGCTGTGTACCCCAGAAGGGTGCACAGGCTACCTCTGTTGGCTCCAGTATTTCCAAGATGCTTTATGCATTTCATCTTTGTTCTTTGTTTTCCGGAGCTGACCTTTTCTTAATGATAGTTTACTGCCACTCAAGTTCATGTCACATCCAGTGGTTTGTTTTTAAAAAAAAACATTCTATAGGGCTTTACTGGTAAACTTTCAATGGCTTATCAGCATTTTAAATACTTCAAAAATGTACTTTAAGTGTTCACTTGAAAGAATTTGGTAGATAGAATAATATTGACCTTCATAATAAATTGATATCATTATAAAAATATACAGTAGAGAACATTAGAAATGATGCATTTAGAGTTGAACACCAGAAAAGTAAGTTCTTTAAGGATGTAGTTTATAAATCTATTTTAGATATCTTTCAAATGGTGAGAGTGTTGGCAAGACATGTTTTCATCGTAATTATTTTTCTTATCACCATTATGCCTCTAGTATAAACAGTGTGCTTCTAGTATAAATGATACTTGACATTTAGCTGGATGTGGGAATATTTCCACTTCCTGTTTCTAAACATGGAACATTAGTAATGTCACTCAGATTCTGTTTATTTTAATAATGATGATTCGAGTAATGCTTATACATAGATAAGAATTTCACTATGCTCTGTCTGAAACTTTATCTCTGGAAAAATGGTCAAATGATGCTTTGCAAGTAGTTGTAGTTGATGTTTTAACACAAAAATGATGTATGTTTTTGAATTTAAAATTAAGTTCATAGTTTGGAATTAAAGAATCCTCAGGCCTGGTGCTGTAGCCCAGTGACTAAAGTCCTTGCCTTGCATGCACCAGGATCTCATATGTGTGCTGGTTCATGTTCCAGCTGCTGCACTTCCTTCCCAGCTCCCTGCTTGTGGCCTGGGAAAGCAGTAGAGAAGGATCCAAAACCTTGGGGCTCTGCAACTGTATGGGAGAACTGAAAGAAGTTCCTGATTCCCACCATTGCGGCCACTTGGAGAGTGAATCAGCAATGGGAGATATTTCTCTCTGTCTCTCCTTCTCCTTGTAAATTTGCCTTTCCAATAAAAAAATAAATAAAATATTAAAATAATAACATAAAAAGAGTCCTTAAAGGACGTGTTTAGACATGAGCAAGTTCCCTAGAAATGACGTTAGCCCCTGTGCACATGATCTGCTTGCCTTTTTATCCTCTTTTTTATCCCTCTAAATCCCTTGTTTTTGCCTTATTGAATGGATATTGACCAGAGGGAATCAAACTCATGTTCTGAAAGCAGATGACCAAAGCAATAAAGGAAGATGCATGAGATCATCTGAAAAGTAGGAATGAGATCCTAAATAGAAGGCAGAGACGACAGCCAGGAGATAGATGGGCATGCTCCATGGCTGCTGGCAAAACTGAGTGCGTTGTTCAGGACCTGAGGTCAAGAACTATGATTCCTCGGATGGTGATGACTCATGTAGCCAAGGTTTATGTTCATTTCCCTGCATTGCTGGTGCTGGGAGAGGACTGGGTCCTACACACTCACTCTTCAATCCAGACATAAGGAGACAGGAACATCCCATGGTGGGTAGGCAGGGGTCATGATGAGAATCGGAGGGCTGCTCATCAGCTCTTGACGAAGCAGGTGTTATTTATGTCAATGTCCACTGGCTAGGGTTAGTTAAATGGCCCCCATATACGAAGGAAAAGGAAATGTGGATAACATTTGTCTCTGTCACACATTTGTAGGGAAGATCCGATCATAGACTCTAGCGGACACAGCCTGATACACTGGCTGGTGATAAAACTGTTTGAGTTAGACCATACCTCTCCCCTTGGGATTGAAGACTGTAACACTCCAATGGGTTTCCAACTGGCCTTCACTTGGGGAGCTGCTTTCGTCCCTCAACATAGAGGACCAGGGTCTGATGGGTAGGGCAGGATCCACACGAACACTGTCTAGGTTCCCGATTTATTTTGCCAATTGTTCTGATAGAAGCATGAGTAGAGGCAGCAAATTCGTGTGTGTTGCATTTTCTTTGTCCATGATTTCCCTCTGGGGTACAAAGCTGCCCAAGACACTTTCAGAGCCAGATACATACTTCAGAGTTCAGAATGAAGCCAGTTCTTCTCCACCTGCCCTTTTGAATTTAGGCCCACATTTCTATTCTGAAACAATTTGATTCTGACTAGGTGCACACATTCTTTTAAGGGCGAGCCGATGGCAATCTAGTCCTATTGGTTCAGCCAACTCATCACAGGGGTGGAAAGAGATCATTGCCAGCAGTTCCTGAATAGTATCTCTGCCTCCAGCCCTGGAAACCCAGCCAGTTCCCGTTCTTAATGCTGGAATAGAATCTTGAGCCTCTGTTTACACTAGCTGAGCAACCCTCCGCCTACAGGCAGATACAGCAGCACTGCTAGTGTCTGTATTTATGTGGAGCAACTCTGGAAGTCACGGCGGTTAACCCTTAAGAAATTTTTAGCCAGGTCTACAAACTCACATCCTAGAAAACAGGAAGAGGGGGGCAATGGAAGATCAAGTTCTTTGTAAAAGGGTTAGACCCTGAGAATACAGGGAGCAGCATTCGTGCCAGAACACTTCACAGCAGCACAAGGTGGTGCCAGCAGCTATTGTTGAGACAAGACAGTTGACTTCAGTGTAGATAACAGGACTTGTGACATCAGGCACATTTGCCCTCTGTGCAAATGCCAGTCTCCTTGTCATGGGGGCACTGGCACGCTCGTGTGGAGCTTGGCAAATGCCAGCCATCTTAGCAGTGTTTACCACATGTACAAAGCTCTGTACATTGAGGGGGTACAAGAGGCAGATTTTCAGCTTTGGTCTGGGCAGAATTAGGCAGTTGGATCCATGGACAATGGAGGGGTGCAAGGAGGAAGAACAGGGCCCACATCATGTGGCAGGCAAGAGGGGCTGACCCACTGAGCGCACGGGGGACCTTGCTGACACAATTTTCAGAATACCTTTTGGGAAATCAGAGGAGCGGTGTTGCTTCAATAGGGACGCACAGGGAGGTGATGTGTAATCTAGAAAATAAACATTGAGACAGTCACAAAGATTACAAAAGTGGGTGGCCAGAGAGAAATCCGTTCCTCTGAGGAAGAATGTTGATCTAAAAGGCTTCTTCTACTGAACTGTTTGGGGTATCGCATTTCAGGAATTAACGTTGCACAGACATTGGTACCTGCATCCCATATTGATGTTAACCAGCTAAAGCTTGATAATGAGGAGGTAACAGTATGCCCCAAGTGCAGAAGTCAGTAAGGAGTGTCTCAAGGATATCTTTATAGTGCGCAGTCACGTGACCTTGGATCATTGCCCAGCCACCGGCTTTTGCCCACAGGTCTCGACCTTAGTCTGGGACTTTTACCCATTCGTACGCTTTTCCTGCAGAGTTTGACCTTGGTCTCTGGTCCTGGTATTCTGTGAACTCAAGATGCCAAGTATAATCTGTCCTGCTCTCCCAAAATACACTGTTATTATTATTATTTTTTTATATAAACTGCCTGTGGCAAAAGTGAATTTGGAAAAATACTTTCTGGGTGCTGGTACCATAGCGTGTAGGTCAAACCTCTGCTTGTGGCACTGGCATCAGGGTGGGTGTTGCTTCGAGTCCCAGCTCTTGCAGTTCCAACTCAGCACCCTGCTAACGCACCTGGGAAGGCATTGGGAGATGGCACAAGTCCTTAGGTCCCTGAACACACCTGAGAGAACCAGAAGATCTTAGCTTCCAGCTGTGGGCCGTCCCGGCTCTGTTGCAGGCATTTGTAGAGTGGACCAGGGAATTGAAGATCTCTATCCATCTTTCCTCTCTCTATTAACTTTGCAAATAAAAAAAATAAATAAATTCTCAAAAGACACTTTCTGGCCCATGGACGTTTTACTTGCTTAAAATTTATTCAATGGTTTTGTTCAAATTTTTTTTTAAAGACTTAGTTATTTTTATTGGAAAAGCAGACCAGAGAGACAGAGAAAGATCTTCTATCTGCTGGTAAACTCTCAAAATGACTGCAAGAGCTATGAGCTGATCTGAAGCCAGGAGCCAAGAGCTTCAGTTCTCCCATGTGGATGCAGGGTCTCCTTGCTTTGAGCCATTCTCTGTTGTTTTCCCAGGCCACAAGCAAGGAATTGGATGGCAAGGTAGAGCAGATGGGACACGAACAAGTACCCATATGAGATTCTGGCATTTGTAAGGTAAGGAGGACTTAGCCATTGACCATCACACCAGCCCCTAATCAATGCACATATAGTCACCTAGAGGAAGTGTATAAAAGAGACTATCATATCGAGAAGTAAAAATACATTGCAATATGCATCTCTACTCCTGAATCAAAGATAGGCTCCCAATGAAACTATGAAATTTATCTTGACAATAGGATGCTGGACTTCATACCATAGATATAATGTATTATACATTTATACCTGCAGTGTCATCACACACTTCAACAGCAGAATGGCAGACTTATTACTGTTTTTAAAGGATTATACTATAATAATATAGGGAAATCGATGGGGGAAGGAGAGTTGAGGAAGGGGAATTGAGGAAGAGAGAAGGGAAATCCCTGGGCCTATGAAACTGTATCATAAAATACACAAATAAATCATTAAACAAAAAACTGAATTGAACTAGTGTTTTATTTTTGCAACCTGGAGCTAGAGTTTCCACTAATAAAAGTTACGAATCTTTTAATGTCAAAACAAAGGAAATATTTTATTATAATTGCTAATTATAAGTTCATTTACGATATGTATTGATTACATTTCTATCTTAATAACTCCCCTGGTATCAAGTCATATTGTAGGATAAGCACAATGGTTTATCCTTGTAGGCAGCCCTGCTTTCTTCCTTGCCTGAGTTCCAGCTCATTCTGTGAATGATTCTCTTGGGTATGATAATTTGTTGAAATATTCAGCAGCAAGAGTGGCCTGGGTGTTTTCTTTTTCACTTTATATTACAGCTTTTACCTTTGAAATGAGTGGAACAAGTTACATTTTCCCCAAGTTATTAAGAGTTGCTTATGCAGCCTGGGGGCTTTGCCCTGTATTACCAATGCAGATCCTTTAGCTCCCGCTCTGCAGTGGTAACCTCATCAGACACCGGCTGGCTTTTGTCTTGCTTGTCTCTAAATGCAGTTCTAACGTCCAACTCTGTGCGCTCGGCAAAGCAGGCATATCCATGAAGGGAATGCCATTAGACCACCACCAATTGTTCAAGTCCTTTGGGGAGAAGTTTAACACTGAGGAAGGAAACTGCTGTTTCTTTTCTTTCTCATTTTTAAAGATTTATTTATGTATGTAGTTATTAAAAGAGAGTGAGACAGACAGATAGCGAGAGAGCGAACAAGTGAGCACTTCTTTTTCCCCACTTGTTCGTATCCAAGATCAAGCAGTAGGCATTGCCCTATTTAGTTCTTGCAATATTGAGGCTATTTCTGGATTGGAAAATACTTCATGCTCTCAGCATTCTTACTTAGCACATTTCACTAACATTTTGTAAATGGAAATAAATGAATGAAATATGAGTCACCTTTAAAACTTCAGGGTGCTTGTCAAATTAATTGTCCAACCCAAACACCAGATTCATTCCCTCAATTGAACGTCTTTATAGTTGCTACCTTTCAGCCCATGCTGTAATTGATGACCAATTGTTACCATAAATGATTTAACATTTGTATACACACAAGATGACATGCCATAATTCAAGGAAATGCCAGTGCTGTGAAATTACCACAAACAGTGACAAATGTGCCGTCGATTTTTACATAATTACTCTAGATCTGTCTTCGTACCCTGATGTGTTGAAATGCGTTAGTGCATAACAAATGTAGATCACTCCGATGATCAATATTTTATTTAAATGGAAGTCTGTTACTGTATAATTATCATGTCTTACTTTCTGATGGCTTTTTGTTCAATGACGAAAGTGAAACCAGAACAGCAGGTTCTAACCGGCTGCATGGATTAGAATGACTATAGAGTCACAATGAGTGCATGGTACATACTTATGATTTGAACTTTAGCGCTAATATGACTTGTGACATCATTTACATTTTAGGTAATTTGATATTTTGACTTGATATAGGATTTTTCGGCTAGTTACACTGTTCCTTATAATCTCTGATCATTTTATTTTAAAAAGGTGCCTTTTTTTCTTTGACATATTTCTTTGGCCATTTGTTTAGCTTTGTTTTCTCTTCCTTAATCCCGTTTATATTACTTTGCTAAGGTAATGTTCTCTAGGTTCAAGACTGAGTTCTATTAGAAAGGATTGGGCATTATGCAAAATAAAAATACCGCTTTGATAGGAGAAAAAAAAAGTTTGTTGTAGTAATGTTTGATGCCTCTAAAACTTTCTAATAGTTTCTTAGAAAGAATACACACACTTTTCAGTTTTGCAGGCACTGTAGCCTAAAGATGCCTTTGTAAAGGACAACAGCCTGCTCAAAAATCCAAGGAAGGCGTGATGCAATATGCCACTGAGCTGTAGCACAAATCTGGTTTGGACTGGTTTCAGATTCGATGTCCCTCTATCCTCTCTGGTCAGCAAGCACCACTCAGGGCAGCTTGGTTTCCTCGTTGCACGAGAAGCCAGTTTTAGCAACTATATAATCTGATGTTTTTGTCGACAATGACTGCTCTCTAGGAGGCAATAATCTACTGAATATTTAAGAAATACGCTAAAAGATTGGAACAGCTAAGAAAGCCATGACTCTCAGGAAATAGAATTCATCAGGAAGTGGGAGACCTGAGACGCACAGGACATTTCCACACATGTGTATCTGGGACTTTGGGAATGCTTGCACATCATGTGTGTGCTATATCCCAACTGCCAAGGAGACCACGGGGAATTGGACTGCCCTTGTAGGCCAAGAACTCTGAGATCTCCCACATGGGATGGAAACAACAGCCAGGAGCCCTCAGCAAACCTCACAAAACAGACAAAACAGTAAACTTCCTTCAGGACATGAAAGAGGAGTTTTCTCTGGTCCTTACTTAGTTCAAACTTTGGTTCCCCACCCTCTCTTGAAATGACCATCAGGGTCGCTCCAAAGTGCCTCCACCCCCCAAATTAGATTAGATAGACAGAGAACAACAAGGAAAGCTTAGTACCAAGCAGGAAACGGTTAGCCTGGACTCACATATACCTTATAGGTAGGACACGAACATAAGTTACTCCTCACTAAGGTATTAAAGATTTCTCTGCACACCCCTCCTAAAACTGTTTTGTACCCCAACTGTTGACACATGCCTTGTTAGAGTTATAAGCCAGTTTAGACTATCCTAAAATCAACCACGTTCAGTAAAAATTATGCTTCAACACTATAAACTGCCAAATACAAAAATGAAAATAGACATGAGACGGCTGAATAGTACCCTATAGCCATTTTAAGCTGTATAGAAGCCGGTTGTGTTTAGACTAAAATTGAAATGTCAATGAAGTAGTCACAGGATGTGGTTAAGAACTCGCATTTTCTAACACATTGGTCACTTAATACCATGTCAATTAACTCCATAATGTTGTAAATTGTTGTTGATGTTATGTTATGGCTTTTAAGTGGTCGGGATGATACTCTGCCAGCTCTGCATTCTGACCAGAAATGGTCTCCCCAAGAAACTGTTGAATTTATCTGGACAATAAGATGCTGGACTCTATGCATGGTATACGTTTGCAATGAAAGAATCATGATTGGATTTGAACTGTAATACTGCAACAAGGTGGAGGAATTCTCTATGGGGGAAGAACAGGGGGAGGGGTTGGGGAAATCCCAGAACCCATGAAACTGTGTGATAAAATGAAATGAAATTTTAAAAAATGAAGTAAATAATCTTAAAAAAAACTTTGTACAGAAGCATAAAAAAAGAGTAAGAGATTAACAGGAGAATCCTGAGCACAAGATAGAGCAGGTGGAGACTGGGCTGCAAGGGGCAGACAACACCAGCACCACCAAACAGAGGATACACGCACACTTGATTTAAAAGCAGTAAAACCGGACGTGAAAGCTGGGCACATACATCCATAAGCAATACATCAAACACGGAACCAATGGTTGAGCAGAGAATGGAGTGTGGATTCAGGGAGTGCTTCATGCTTACCTGAAGCAGTATTCTGGCTCTGACCATGAGAAATCACTGTCTTTGTCACCACCCAAATAAAAATAATGCACATCTTATGGTGTGGTTATAATTAAAGAGCACAAATGATATACAAACAGCTCTGTAACAATCCAACAACAGGTGTTACTGGGCAGCTAGGCATGCAGAAGATGGATGAGGCAAAATCTGCCCACGTAGGTACACACACATAGAGGAAAGAGAAAGAATTGTTCAGGAAACAATGGAAGGTGGTGTCACTTAAAAAGGAAACAACAGTAGCATTGATGCTTGGCTTGATTCTAGGGAGTGCTTCCATGCGTTCTGTTGAGCTAATCAACTGGAATTGACATTTCCTCTCTATAGTAATTCTACCCTCTTTATTGTTGCGATCCTTGCTAACCACAAATGGCTCTCATTACAAGTCTCTGTGTGCCTGTGTGTTCTGTGCACGTCACTGGGTTATTTTTATAATTTACATAGAAATGTTCAAGATATAGTTCCACTTACATAACCACACAGTGATGTTTCATTCCCAGAGAAAGAAAATGCAGAAATTGTATGGGAAATCTAATTCAGTGTGGAAAATATTATTGCATATGTCACTTTCAGGTTGACATGCTTAAATATACTTGAGGATTCAAACAGCAGCCAATGCACTGGAGCATGGCATAGCATGCTGCCGAGTGAAGACTGGAGAGAAAGCATGGCATAACATGCTGCAGAGTGAATGCACTGGAGCATGGCATAGCACGCTGCCGAGTGAAGACTGGAGAGATAAACTTCTATCATTGAAGAACTTTAATACTCAGGCAGTAAACTATGGGTGTACAGATGGAGTGATTGCTGTTCAAAATTGTAACACTACAGAAAGAATTTAAATGATCTGAGAAAATCAGAATTGATTGAATGAGTACACAGTAGAGACTCTAAAGATACTGGCAGTGGTTTTATAACAAATAGTAAGTTCTCAAGTCAGACTTATAACAAAACAGAGAGAGAGAGAGAGAGAGAGAGAGAGAGATGAAGATTAAATAGAATGAAAGAGAGACACAGAAAGCCCAGAAGAATGAAGGAGAGAATGGAGAATATGTGGATATTGAGAAACACAGGGAAGAAGACAGGGAAGTGAAGAGAATGGTGCAATGTCTTAAATGGGTTTTTCAAAACTGTTGATTCCTTAAAAACCAAATCCCAGATTCGTATTGATTTTATTGCATTTCTGAACCTGTTACCAACTCCATACTTCCTGAGGTCTTTCTTCATAGATTTGGGATTCGAAACGTCAAACTTAGAGTCTGTGGGCCTCAAGGAGGCTCATGAATGCATGTAAATCAGAGATCACATTTACCTGTATGCAAGCTGTGCTCATAGCTGCAGAATCAATGACTTCTGTTGCATTCTCAGAGAATGCATGATCTTGAACAGGTCAAATGATGAACAAGAGGCTTAATTTAACACCACTGCATCTTCATCTTATGAATGGGAAACAAGCCAGTGCACACAGACCTAGTCTGATGTACTTGTGAATAACTAGCCACATCGTGCTACGTGATACGTCAATATAGGGGCGTGTGTGTGTGTGTGTGTGATTTCCAGTGGAAGAACCTGGCTTGTGGTACTGTGTCACGATGGACTTGCAAGCAGCATTCCTGCTGTATGTTATGAGCGTATGGGAGGCAGTCCGTACAGTCAGGACTTGCAGTGTTCAAAGGGATCAGAGTCAACAGCAGCTCTTCTGTAGAGACTCAGAACGGTATTTTACTTGTGTTTCCACACTGGAATTCTTCCATTTAGGTTAGATAACCAATTCCCGAGCCTTCCGTGTGAGAAGGATGGGATGATATCAATGTGTTTTGAGTTTGCTCAATGAGACCCAGGACAGGACAGTGAGAAAGAGCTCCCGGGCTTCAAGTGATAAATGTTCGTCCTCAGTATCTGGGAGACGTTAGATCCCACACAGTGTAAATCCTGCTATCCAGAGAACAATGGCCACGTTTTAGATCGTTTATCTCCCCCCCCCCCCCATCAAGCAGTGGCCATATTCCCTTAGGTGAGAGGGAGAGGGGAGGAGAAAGAACCATTTCCGCTTTGCCTTTTTTCAACAGTCCTGAGAAAATCAGAGAGAAGGTTAAAGCTGCTTCTTTTTCTTTTAAACATACATTTATTTTTTATATTTATTTTTATTGGAAAGTCAGGTTTACAGAGAGAAGGAGAGACAGAGAAAGATCTTCTGTCTCTTAGTTCACCGCAATGGGCAAAGCTGAGCCAATCCTAAACCAGGAGCCTGGAGCTTCTTCCGGGTCTCCCAGCTGAATCTAGGGTCTCAAGGGTTTGGGCCATCCTTGTCTGCTTTCCCAGGCCACATGCAGGGAGCTGGATGGGAAGTGGAGTAGCTGGGACACAAATTGACTCTCATATGGGATCCCGGCACATGCAAAGTGAGGATTTTAGCTACTAGGCTACCACACCGGGCCCCAAAGCAGCTTCTTAAAATGAGATTCCCAGATTGCTCATGGACATATATAATCCTACTAGAGATAGAATCAAGCTAACAGAAATCTGATTCAGTGTCCATTCTGTAACGGATTTTGTAGTTTAGGAATTCTAACTTACAGTAAAGCTCTTTACCAGTGACACAATTAAAGGAAAAGCTATGATGGGCATTAAGTTTAGAAGCTACTTTCTTCTCTTCCAAGAACTGAAGCTTCTTTTAAAAATTATGGCAAAAACAGGGGAACATGAAGAATTGGGAACTGGATAAAAGGAAATAGGCAGAGGTAACACCAAAGTCTTCAAATTAATTTCTACCAATGCCTTGCATTTTATTTTTGCTTATGAAATATAGCAGAATACTTAAACATATAGATAACACAATGAATGATATTAAAGCACATATATTCCTAATAGATAAAAATATTCTGGAGGCTTTGGATTCATATATATGTACACACACACACATATATAATTTCAATAGAGAGGGAGAGCTCAGGAGCAGTTAGTCACCATCGTTCTTTGAATGTGGATGTTCCCACGTGACTAGCTTCTAGCTAATGAAAAACAATCATGGCATACATGGACTCTTGAGCCACCTCCAAATCTGATTCTCCTAATACTGCCCTGGGCTGCTTTTCTTTTTTGCTTTTACCCCTTTATACTCCTCAGGCTGGTTACACTAAGAGGAGCTTCAGGTCAAGCTTAGAAATCATCTCTTGTAGACAGTCAAGTTTCTGCCAACCCGAGCTCCTACGTGACTGACTAGGGAAGCTGCCTGTGTGTCCTGATGCCTAGTGTTGTATTGTGAGCAAGAAGACAACTTCCAGGCATGGGAACCTGAACTAACCTATGGACCTGACTCTCAGCAGCCTGCTGGATTTCTCAGGATTCTGACTCATGTCATTTCAAAAAAACAAACGAACAACAAAAAAACAAAAAAAACAAAAAACAACCCTTTAATAACATATGTTTGCCTTAGGGCAGTCACTAAAATAAACATTAATGCAAACTAGCCATTAAAAAGATATGTCTTAGTTTGAGAGGAAACCCTAGTAGCCATCTGGTTTATGCTTTCATTTTTTTCAGAGGAGGAAACTAAACTCTTCGGTCCTTATGTCGCTAGCTTAGGGCTGTAGCATTTGTGGCAAAGAGGAGCCTGACGTGGCTGATTCTGGTCTCACAGTCCACTGCTCTTTCCACCACACTACACTGATTTGTCCAAAAAATAGACAAAGACTTTGCTATCAAAAGAGGAATTGTTGGAAGCTTTCCCTAAAAGTCACTTTTTTTTTTTAACTTTGAAGCTGAAGATCTCAGTGTTTATTTTTTGTGAAGTAGGTTGATTTTTGTTCTATAAAAGGATCCAGTTTATTATTTTTGAGAAAATTTTCAAATATGTACATAAGGTAATAGCAAAATGAACTTTTTACCTGCTGCTTGGCTTCAGCAACCGATCTCGGACCCGTATTATTTTATCCATTCCCTCAACCAACTGTCCATCCCCGCCATGTGGATGATTCCAGCTTTATCATCATTTATCTGAAAACATTTCAATAATTCTCTCTAAAAGATAAGGACACAAAAAGAATAGTTATTACCCTAAACACTAACAATAATTCTTTGTATCCTAGATATTTAGGTTTCCAATATCTCAATTTTCTCAGAAAAGTGTAAAGCAAGTATGTAAATTCATTTCTTGTTATTAGCAAACAACCTTGAAATTTATCCTTGGAATTCCCCATAATCTTAATTCTATAGCTATATCCACTTATGAATAGCATTTAAATTTCGGTCCTGTCATTACTGTAAAATTTGACTTAAAGAGATGTCACAACATTTTTTAATATTGCATTTACTGTTGCACATGCACTCTGTAGCACAGGTACACAGAATACACTCTTCAAAACCCATGGAAGTTGATTCTACTTCTCTACTGAGGACCCTTCCTATTCATAACAATATCTTTCCACTGCCTCTGCTCTGTGAGATCTACGTGATTGATCCTAAACAAGCCTTCTGTGGTTTTGCCCTTTACTAGCTGGGCTGCCGACAAATGACTCACTCCCTTTCCTCTAAAGCTCCTGCCTTTCTGCTTTCTCAGGTGACATTGGTGGTTCCCTTTTCCTAGACAGTTCATCTCTGTTATGCCTCATGACTCATTCCTTGTTTTCTTAGATGTGCCTCATGACTCTGAATTCTTGGCTATTTTTCTATCCAAGTCAGTTAGAAAATCTAGTAGCACACTTGAGCTTACCTTTTTGAATGTGCAATCTAGGAAAGTAGAGGATAAATTATAATGATTGTACTTCTTTCTCTTTTGGTTTTAAATAATGAATACCCTGAAGAATAACATCAAGCTGGGGAATCATAATTTCAGACCTGAAGACATATTACCTGGCAGTGGTTATCAAAAACAGTCTGGTACTGGTACAGAAACAGAGATCAATGAAACAGAATTAACCCCAAAAAGGTTTCAGGAGGACTGAAAATAACCCAGGAAAAAAGCTTGGTCTCTTCAACAAATGCCATTGGGACAACTGCAGACATAAGTAGAAAGACTCTCATCTGTCACCTTATACAAAAATCAGCTGAAATGGATCAAGGAGACCTTCACACAGAAATCATCAAGCTAGGAGAGGGAAAACACAGACAGCATTCCCCAAAATAGAAGGATGGAGAAAGACTTCTTAGAAAAGTCACCAAAGCACAGGAAGTCAAAGTCAAAATAAACATCAAGCTGAGAAGCTTCTGTACAGCAAAGGAAACAACAAAGAAAGCAAAGAAGCAACTGATGGAATGGGAAAAAGACTGTGCACAATTAATAGGAGACTAACATCCTGGAATTAAAAAGAGCTTCAGAAACTCAATGACAGCAAAACAAGGGACCCTGTGCGAAGTGAAGGAAATGAACAGCAACTTTCCAAAAGAACACATTCAGATGGCTGACAGACATGTGAAAAACACTCAGGCTCCCTAGCTATCAGGGAGATAGAAATGAAAACCACACTGAGCCTCCACCTAACTCTAGTGAGATTGGCTTACATTCAGAACTCTCCCAACAACACCTGCTGGCATGGATGTGGGAAGAATGGTACCCTCCTTCATTGTTGGTGGGAATGTAGGATAGTACAACCACTGCAGAAATCAGTATGATTGTGGCTTGGGAAACCAGTAGGGGCCTTCCTACAGCCTTGGGACCCTGCATCTATGCAGGAGAACCAGAAGAAGTTCCTGGTTCCTGGGATCAGATTGGCTCAGCTCTGGCCATTGTGGCCACTTGGGGAGTGAACCAGCAGATGAAAGATGTTTCTCTGTCTCTCCTTCTCTCTACAACTCTGACTTTCCAATAAGAATAAACAAATCTTAAAAAAATATTAAGTCACATCAAAAGGTGCATTGTAAAATTGTTCTTGAGGCATGGAAGAAATAGCCACAAATCAGAGGTGACTCATGGTTATGGAAATAGTTTTGTTGGAGCAGTTATTGAAGTATGTTCACATGTGGTTGGAAAATGAGGGAAGACAGCCAGGTGGTTTTCACACCAGTGTTAGGACTTTTGATTTTAATATCAAGCTATGGATCATGTTAAAATCTTCCAAGGCTTTAGCATTGGGATCTGATGAGGGCAGAGTTCATAGGGATTGGGGTGTGTGAAAGTAGAAATTGCCAGTAGAGCTTGAAAGCAAGCAGCAGTGAATACAGGAGAGAATTCAGAGGTAAACTCAACACTATTAATGACTAATGAAATATAATGGCAAGTGAGCAGAGAGAAAGGGGGAATGAGAAGGGATAAGCGATGTCTAAATGAATCCAAGGAAGGACGAAAGTTACAAAAAAGGGGAAGTTTCAGGAAGAAACTAGTTCATTGTGATAAAAGTGATGGGGAGGAAGAACAGACTTAAGTTACTTATGGTTTCATTCATTGAGAAGTAAATTATAATCTTAGTATGGGTTTCAGAAGAATGGTTAGAATAGAAACCAGCAATAGATTCAAATTACAGGAATCTACTGATGTATAATTTGAAGGATCCTTTATAAGGCAAAGAACATAGCGTTACAAGTTCAAAATCACGTCTAAGACCTTGGCTTAAGTTCATACAAAGTTCATACAACTTCGTTTGCTTTTGAATATGTCCATCGTTGGGCTGAAGTATGA
The DNA here is from genome assembly GCF_017591425.1 of Ochotona curzoniae. Classification (NCBI taxonomy): domain Eukaryota; kingdom Metazoa; phylum Chordata; class Mammalia; order Lagomorpha; family Ochotonidae; genus Ochotona; species Ochotona curzoniae. Next base: position 18,330,019 of record NW_024467095.1, on the reverse strand, counting down.
AAGAGTGGTGAGGAAATAGCAGAGATTGAAACTGTTATCCAGAAGTTTAATTTAGAAATAGAAAAGAAACATTGAAAAACTGCTGTTCATGGACACAGAGCTCAGACGACATGAAATGAATGTGTGTGTATGTGCACGTGATGTGTATGTGTTTAAGTAATGGCATGAGCATGCTAGTGATGTGACTGTAGGTGATGGGGAGGGAGACACAGAAGAGGGATCAGAAAGCACACCACAGGCAGAGTGAAGTTCATGGTGGCATCAGGAGGCACAGATTCAAGAGGACTAGAGGACAAGAAGAGAACTAACAAACGTAATAGGATACAAGGAAAGATTCTTACAGTGCAACAACAGAATTAGTGAGGATGTCAGTAGGATGCTGTCACAGAATCCCAGGAGAAATTGAATGAGTCTGGGATTACTACTACCATGAGGGAGTAGTGGTGGGGCTGGAAGGTCCATGATGAAGACTCAGTGTAGTCCATATGGTTTCACAGGTCAATGTCATCGTCAACATTCATCAAGGGATTTAGGCTAGAGTGCTGAGAACAGACATCTAGGGACATTGGTTTGGTAGTTGAAGATGGGCAATAAAGCACAAAAGTGAATGTTGACCAGATAAGCAGATTTGTTTGTGAAAGGAATGTTGGGGCCAACGGAACATGTCAGATCTCTTGAGGATTTTATTCTTTGCACAATTACAGTGTGTGGGATGATGCGGCATGCTCAGGGGGTGAGGGACTCCAGTCAGGAAAGAGAGAATAAAAATGGGATGAGTGCATGGGCTATGGTTAAGCTGCTGGTTGAAGATTATACTCCACATCTTTGCTTCTGGATTCAAATCCTGTTTCTGACTCCCGACTTCAGCCTCTTGCTAATACAGAATATGGGATACAGTTGTGATGCTCAAATACTTAAGTTTCCTGCCAAGTTCTTGACTTTGGCCCCAGCCTGGGGATGTTTCAGACATTTGGGAAGTAAAGCATAGATGAATGTTCTTCTGCTCATCACTTTTTCCATGTCTAAAATCAATTTATTAGAGATAAAGGAGGGAGGGAGGAAGAGGACATGATAAATGTATGAAGGAAAATTTTGAAAACATTAGTGTCCTTTTTCTAATTTGGAAAGCACCATGCTTGGATCAAACAGTCAGATAATGTAGGGGAATGTATTATATGAAAATCTCATATAATTGTGCTTTCCAAATATAAGCATTAATCTATTAGAACTACAAATATGCCTACTTACATACAGAGATTTTTGTTTTTTAAGAATTAAACTTAGCGCTGGGTATATTAATCTGACATTTTTAAGTAAAATGATGGGCTGATGCTCTTCTTAGAATTTGGGAATCTTTCTTTTTGGGTATGGTTTGTAGCCAACTTTGGTCGTGCGATTTGTTTTATGGCTATCCTGATAATTCATGTAATTGTTTTGACTACTATCACAAAGGCAGTCAACCTCTGTATAGATGTGTATATAATTTGTTGCTTAATCAAATTATCACATCGAAGTGTCTACAGATTTTTATTACTAGGAAATATTTTAAAATTTCTCCTTAAAGATGTTACTAGAATAGTATTTATGCTATATGTAAATAGTATATAGTATTTAGAATATAGCATAAATAGTATATAGTATTTATACTGTTAATACTGTAGCACTGTATATTTCGTGCTTGAAAAACTGGTTTAATATTAAACCTAATAAAGAACAAAGGTAATCCATGTTAGAATCTTCTTCACTAGACACAAATTCTTGCAGAAGGATCTCAAAGGTAACTACTGATTTATTACAATCTAATATTTCTTGAAGATGCGGAATTCAATATTACATTAATTTCTGATGAAATTTGTTATAATTCACCTTTGCTGATCATTATTTTTGTTGCAGAAATTACTTTTTTTTTTTGGCCTTAATTGCTGTACATATAGCAGAATGCTAGAATGTTAGAATTGGAAGGGATTTAGAATACTTGTATAGTTTGACAAAGAAAAAGCTGGCCAGAGCCTGGCTTACTGCCATGCACTGGCTTTGTCTGGGATGCCTCCCATTGCTAAAGAGTCAATCCAGTTACGTTGTAAGATTCTGCATTTGTGCAATATTGAACAGAGTCTGCCTTTCATTACGCAAACTGCTTTCTGGTCATGTTTCTTGCTTCCAACATTTCATGTGATAAAATGACTCAGAGCAACCCCGTGTCTAATTCTTTGAATTTCCAATGTCATTTTCCTGTTGTAAATCTCATGACTCACTAGAATCTTTTGGAATTATCTTCATGAAGTAAAAAATCTAAGGAATTATCACATGTATTTTAGCATCACAAAATCGAAACATTTAGTCATGAAGTAGCTTTTGATATAGGAATGCAAGCGTTTCGATCTAATCATGTATCTAAATATCTAAGAACAAACATGTTAAATGAACAGGGTAATGAGATTAGCATCTGGGTCAAATCCACAGGAAAAATGGTCTACTTTCCTTAATAAACAAGCTTTGATGAAGATGGAGAAAATATCTTACAGATTTAAGAAAATTTTAGATGAAATGTATTTTTGTCCCAACTTGAACAAGTAAATTAGAAAACTGTGACACAATTGAGGAATGTGATGCCTAATTGGATATTTCACAGCAGTAAGGAATCAATACTGTAATTTTAATAGTTAGCAAATATTTATCAGTACTCAATTTTCAGGACAAGAATCCTGTAGAACATTTAGGGTTGACCCCTACTAAATCTTGATAAGTAATATTAACAATTAGCTTTTTTTTCTTCACAATATTCAAGTTAAACATATAAAGATAAAAATATTAGAAATAAGAAAAACCGGCACACTGTAATTTTGAGAAACAGCATACTGTTTTGTGAAGGCAAAATAATATTTAAATGATATGAATTGTGAAAAATTTAAAAAATTATAGTTTTTCTTTATGTAAATTTGATTAGTATGAAGAGAACAGATTTCTTGTATTTGATAGGTACAGCTCTAAGAAGATGCTTCATTTTCATCCCCTCATTTTTCCCTCCATGAATAAATCCTCTTCTTTCCTTTCCTTTCTTTTTCTTTTCATTGCTACCTCCAGTACTGTTGAGGTCCAGATCGACCCTAATAGTTTTCAAAATTAGCTTTAAGTTAGAAAGGAAAAGGACACTCTTAATGAAAGACGTACAGGATATGTTGATAGGACATTCATCTTGTTGTTCATCTATTCCAATTGGCTTTTGGATATTCAATGTGAAACCCAGACAACCTTGACGAAGTGATTTGTTCTTCTATCCTTGCTGCAATTTCAAGGTCTGAAACTCACATTCACCCTATAAAGCATGGAATCAAATGGAGGCTGGAGTAAAAGGAACTAGGACTCTCACATGTGAGAAGAGAGAGGGAAGGATTCACTGAGTGTTTTTGGAGAATTACCACTCTAACCCCTTCTCTAGGTGAACTGATGACTTGAGAAGTTTCTAAGACCCTCAGCATGTCAGCATGACCTGACTGCTGGCCAAGAGCGGGCATTTCAGGATAGCAGGTTCTCTTCCAGGATGGACTATACCTGTACTATCATATTTTTTTCATATCAAAATTTCCTCTATTATTTGTGTTATGCATTCTCCTAACTACAAGATTCTCTATGAATTCAGGGACTCATTGATTAGAGTTCACTCTGCTATTTCATTATGCTTCGGTAAAAAGACCTAGTTATGAACACAAGGGAGAGCAGGTCTTCAGGGAATACTTCTCAAAAACCAAGTGTATTTGTGGGACATGTGGTTTCCTTGGTAACTCATGGAATTGAAACCAGGAAAGGCTTTAGGCCTATTTTCACAGGGAAGGAAGATGGTGCTTGTGGGAGCTGATGAATTATTACCTGCCTACATTTTATACCTGTGTGATAGAAAGGGGATTGTTAGGATATAAACTCAGTTTAGGAAGTAATATTCTATATTGAAAAATCCATTTGAATGGGATTATAAAACTTACAAAAATATGTACACTGTTTTATTTCAATGCATGGAGAAAGATATGGATGTCACATGTTTTGAAGTGTTCATGGCAGTTAGGGTCCCATGGTATACATATGCATAAGCATATGCACGCTCACACACACATGAAGGCTTGGAAGAGTGTATTAATAACAAAGGCAAAAAGATGAATTGGGGCTGGTGCACTGGCTCAATTGGCTAATTCTTTGTATGCAAGTGCCAACATCCCGTTTGGATGCTGGTTCATGTCCCAGCTGCTCTACTTCCCATCCAGCTCCCTGCTTGTAGCCGGAGAAAGCAGTCTAAGATGGCCCAAAGAGTGGGGACCCCTGCACCTGCATGGGAGACCAACCCTCAAGAAGATCCTGGCCCCTGGATCAGGATTAGGCTCAGCTCTACCACTTGGGGAGTGAACCAGTGGATGGATCTTTCTCTCTGTAGATCTGCCTTTCCAATAAAAATAAAGAAATCTTTTAAAAAATACGGAAATTCTGAAACTTGAAGAACAAACCAATTAACTGTGAATTAGGAAGTCAGAATTGATACAATCAGGATTTTCTTCTGAGTGTCTTCTTCATCTTGAGAGATTTTTAGCCTAACTTAATTGTTGAAATAAAGAAATATCTAATTCTTGTTTAGGATGATCATGTAGATTGGGACTGATCTAAGAATCGTTTAGTTAGGTCTGTTTCATGCAGGCAAGACTGAGAATAAATGTTTTTGTTCGGGTTATTGACTGGAACTAACTATGGGCCAGTTCCTGGTTGTCAACCATACTGTTGTTTTTTCAAGATAATGTATCCGTTTTGCATTCTTGGCCCCTGGCTAATAAGTGATATTAGAAATGAATAAAAAGAAAGGCAAGTATATGAGTAACACCAAGGCAATGACACCAAAGTATAAGCAGAACTCTTTCCACTCTCACGGATTAAGTATTAAGCATGCATGTATATGGCAGTTTGATGAGTCAGGCTCTTCTGAAAGAACTGAGATGAAGTATTAAAAAATGAATTATTAAAAAAAGAATCAATGGCAGAAAAGTAATTTCCAGTGTATTCTTAGTAAACGATGCATTTGGGTTTTTTTTTTTTTTTTCGTAAAGCAGACAGTTTATTTTGAATAATTCTGGGAATAGAGCAAACCAAACAAAAACAGACAAAAACTAAATTGGAGAATCCCTAGGTGTTAGCTCCTTGCAGTTATTTTGTCCTTAGTGTTATCTTAAAAATCAATTTTCTGTGTTATCAGTTCTAACACTAATGACGGGTTAGGTTTCTAAGACAATGTTCAGAGACTCAGGGATATTACCCAAGGTCTTTATAATGACGTAGAGGAAAGACGACAATCCCAATTCCCTTAATGTTTTCAGTTGCTTCTCTCGACTGAAAGTCACCTGGCTTTGAGTCTCTCAAAGGCTGCTTCATAGAACGAAATACAGGGAAGTTGGCACTAGCTCCAAAGATGTTTTGCGTTGGAATTATATGGTATTTTGTATTGGTATTATATGAAAATAAAGTAAATGAGGAAAACTTGTCCAAAAACTCTGGATGAACTATTCAAATCACATATCAATGACTACTTCTGTTGAAAGAATATATGTGAATAACATTTATTGCTATTTCACCTTTCATCACTACTTTCACTTATTCCATTACCTGGATCAAAATTATCTTTGTGCCATAGTTGCAAGAATAATGCTATTTTCTACTGTAGTGAACATAATCATGTATTAAGATAGTTTGTATAGCTAGTTTTAATCCATCTTTTTGATTTCTGCAAATTTTGGAATTGGAAAAAACTGTTCGGAATGAGAGAATGATGTTAATGATTGGTTAAGTCAGAATTACTATTAGGATAGTTGCATATTATAGGCCATATAAAAAGCAGTCAGATGTATCAGGCTAAACCATTAATGACTGCAAAGATTTTTGCACAGAAATTAAACGTCTAGGATTTTTTTTTTTTTGCATCTGCTGGTTCACTCCTCAAATGTCTGTAATGGCCAGAATTGAGTTGACCCAAAACTGGGAGTCTGGAGCTTCATCCCAAGAACCCGGGCCATCCTCCACTGCCTTCTCAGGCCATAAACAGAGAGCTGGATTGCAAGTGGATCACATGAACCGGTACCCATAAGGAATGCTGGTACTTACTAGTGGACGATTAACTAGCTAGATCACCATGCTGCCCAGTATTACATCTTAATTTTATGTTTCATTTCACTATTATGTATTTTATGGTTCTCTCCATTTAAACAGTTGACAAAGTTGATGACATTTATTAGCAAGCACATACCTACTACCAAGATTGTGGCTTTAAATATTATTTTTAAGTTACCCGAATGCATGGTTTGTTTCATATATAAGAATATTTTCAAGCTGAGACATAAAGCAAGTAATCTACGAATGATTAATTCACTAACTCAAGGGAACAAACGGACCAACCATAAAGAACTCCACTTGGAGATTAAAATACTTTTCTTTCGAAAAATGTCAGAAATTTATTGAAACACGTCAATTTTATAGAAACCTACTAATTATAATGATGTTTCGAGGGAAAAAAGACTAAGAGTGAAAGCAGACACATTCTAGCTGATGGTTTCAAGGTCAGCCTTATGCTCCGTGATTAAGTATGAGGAATTCGCAGAATTCAGCATGTTAAGGCACTCCAGAGCAGCTGTGAGTGTAGCTTGGTTCCAGTGGACACCAAGATGATGGATGCTCACATCCATCATAAAATGACACAGTGTTTGTGTTGAACCCATATATAGTACCCCAATTTTTCTAAATCATATCTAGATTACTTACGCAATATCTACTATGACATAAATTATAGGTAAGTTATTGCTCTGTATATTTAGGGTCTAGGACAGAGAACAAAGCTTTATGCATGTCCAGTACCTAAACAACTATTGTAACTCTAGCTAGAGAGTACAGAAAGGATATGCAAGGCAAACAATGCCCAAGCAAGTGTTGGAGAGAGACTCGGGAGAGTGCTGTGGTAGGAGACTGCGTGTGCCCCTGACTTTATTTAGTTAAAATGAATTCACTATGACAAAGCTAAGATTTGCTTTTTGGATCATCTTGAAATCACAAGCATTTTGAACCTGTGCCTGGTAGAAATCATGGGTGCAGAAACCAAGAAAAAGAGGGCAAACTGCAGTTGTACAAGGACCAAGATTTACAACTGGACACAGAATAAAATTAGCAGGAAAATGGCATGTGGTAAGGTACGCAGGAAGCCAACTTATTGCTTCAGGAGTCTTCGCAGTGGAGCCACACACCATAAATTTAGATCTCCTAGCAATGAGTTCGATGTAAACTGTTGTCTACCGAGGAATGTTGTTAGGGATCAAGTGCCCATGGTTTTTACTGAGTCCTGCTGATGAAGGCTCCGTCTCAGCCAAAATTCCAGACATCTAGAAGGAAGGTTCACACTCAGTATAAACCACATTGTATAAACAATTGAGGCAGAGTGAACCAATCTCCTTGGTTCAGCAGTGGTGGCACCTTCCTCCTAGATGAGTTGCCCATGCCAGTTTTATCTGGCACAGCCAGACTTTGGTTAACTCTTTTTTGCATTGTCTTCACTGAACATCAATAGAAATGACAAGGGTAGTAAATCTTCATGTCAAAACTGTCAGAGAAGCCGAATACTCACATCTGATAAAAGACATCTCTTCGCAGAAGAATACGAAAGTATCAACATGGAAAAAAAAAAAACCCCTGCCATTGTGCAGCTGGGAGTTCAGATGCATTAAATGGTGAAGCATATAATGATTATCAATGCATAAAATCATGTATAAAAGCATGAATAGTAACTGGTTGATGGGAGACCAATAATGATAGAATCATGCTACTGTTTCCTAACATTAGTCAACAACTAATGTGAACTTCCACACATTTTGTCCCTTCAGATGCAATGGATGTTTAGCAAAGGAATATATACTGGAATAATTTAAGAAATAATGAAACACTCCTAAATATACAGCACACATCTTATCAAATCCCTATAGCTAACTGCCACTTGGAAAAACAAGTTAACTGCTCCTGCAAGAGAAACGGTAGCTGAATTCAGAATGGAGTGGCATCTCCAATTAAAGAAAATAGTTACCTTATAAATGTTTTGAGTATCATCCTAATTAAAGAAACATTTTGAGCAAAATCACTGCAACTTGGTTATTATTAAATGATTTAGCAGATAATCCACAAACAGAAGGAGAGGAAAGGATATTTGAAGGAATGAAACAAAAATAAATTCAAGTAATAATTTAAAACTATTCCAAGGTCATCATGGTGGAGTGCTAGCTCAAGCAGTGGTATCTCATGTAAGTGCAGTGACTGGCTTTTCCACATCTAGTCCAACTTCCTGCTAATGGCCTGGGAGAGACAGAGGAAGATGGTCAAGTGATGTGTTCTGTCACCCCATAGGAAACTTGGGAGAAGCAGCCTGGCTCAGCCCTGGCCAACGGCAGGAGTGAAGCAGCAGAAGGAAGATCCCTTTCAGTAACTCTAGCTTTTAAATGAATAAAAATTTTTTTAAAAAGTTCCAGATTTGCTGAGAGCAATAAATTCACAAAACAAGGACATCAATAAAACACTGATAAACAAAGCTTAGGGAGAGCCCCACCAAAGGCACAATATAAGGAACGGGTGAATAATTAGTGATAAAGAGAGAATCTACAAAGCAACCAGACATTGAAAGAAACTGCTGTATACAGAGGATCAAAGACATGGACAGTACTGGAAGTATCACTGAACACTGTTAACTGTAGGTCATGTGTAACATGCTTTAAGTACTAAAGTAAAAACAAATGACCAATTCAGAATCCTGTATCAGTTAGCAATTTACTTTGTAGTTCTTTTCTTTTTATTCTTCCTTCCAGTACTACATATTTTTAGGTTAAAAAACAAAAGACTTTGTCAGATAAAGAAAGCTGAGGGAATTTATGACTAAGAGGCAGGCACATTAAGACACAATGAAGGAAGTTCTCCTAGCAGAAGAAAAAGATACCAGAGGGAAATAACCCCTACAGAGACAGTACAGAGATGACAAATATATGGGAAATATGAAAGAGAGTTTTATCTCATTTTAAAACCATTTAAAGGTAGCTGGCTACTTACAACAAAATAAAAATAGCTGTATTATGTGGTTGTGGTTGTAAATGTATGGCAACTATAGCACAAACTGTAGGCAGGAAATGGGATACAAGAGTAAGTTAGAATGTGATTTTTAAAAAAAATGCAATCCTTGGAACAACCGTATAAAATAAAACAGAATTCTAACTTTCACATATATTTGTATTTTGTAAAGTTTGCTTATTCTGTTGGGAAAGGCAGATTTTACAGAAAGGAGAGACAGAAAGAAAAGATCTCCCATCTGCTGCTTTACTACCCAAATGGATGCAGTAGTCAGAGCTCAGTCAATCTAAAGCCAGGAGCCAGGAGCCTCTTTTGGGTCTTCCATGTGGTTCAGGGTCCCAAGGCTTTAGGCCATTCTCTACTGCTTTTCTAAGCCATATGCAGGGAGATGTATGGGAAGCAGAGCAGCTGAAACATGAATGATATCTATATGGGATGCCAGCTCTTGCAAGCAGAGAACTAGCCAGCTGAGCCATCATGCTGGCACCTATGGCTAATATGTCAATGTTAATGGCAATAAGGCAGAATTTTAAAATGGTTCAATACAACAGAAGGGGCAAAGAACAAATGATAGAAGTCATACAATCTAAAGGTAGATTAAAGTTCAACCAGACCAATGTCATTGAATGTCAATGGAACTTCCTGCAATAAACTCAAGTGCTGGGTGCTCTGTGCTTCTGAAAGAGCTTTCTGCTGATGTACCTGAGAGACAGTGCTTGATGGTGCAAGAACGTGGCACCTTCTACCCAGGCTTGACCCAGATCTGGCTGTTGTGCACCTGTTTGGACTTGATTTGCAAATGGAAGATAGCTCTCCATCTCTCTCACTCTGCCTTTCAAGCAAATAAATGCTAATATATTTTAAGGATATTTTGGTTAAAAAGTTTCTTTGAAATTCATGCACATGAAAAACTTCAAAACGTTGATGGACTTGATGAAAATGTGATGCATGAATTTCAACTTTTTTTGCACTAAAATAGTCTTGTCTCTCAATTTAATTTTGCATACATTTTTGCAGTAACCTCACATTAGTGTTGAAATAACATTTAAACCAATCCAATAAAATATGGTAAAATGTACATATTAATCTTATTTCAAAAGATATCTAACTAATATTTCAGAAATAGGTAGTTCATTCAACATGTTTAATTTGGAATTTGATCACATTGACCAAAAGCTTTTTAGTGCTTCTGTAGCAAGAAGTGAGGGTGATGATCATACACGGGGTTAAATAACCAAAGCTAGGGCACTTTAATGGGGACAGAGTAAAAAGAATTGATGGAGTAGTAAGTGCATTGCCAGGCAGGTGTATTCAGTGCTATGTACTATTCTGAGGTTAGTACCAAGTGCTTATTGCTTTATGAGTAATGTAATATAAATGCTCAGGCACACAGCTTATGGGATGACGCAGTAGGAACACCTGAAAATGCTTAAAGTCTTAGAAGAGTCATTGGAAATGGGACTGAGTCAATATAATAACCTTTTGCACTAATATAGAATTTTAATGTATATAGGCTTTATTTCTGTAATTAAAAATATGACTGAATAATACCTTTATCTGTGTCTATCCAGTGCCTAACCTAGAACTAAGCTGATAATAGGAACTTGAATATTTGATATCCTGCTACAAAAATAAAATCATTTTAACAGATTAAATACAGTAATTATAAATTAAAATTAATACTACGGTTAGAGAAAAACGAGAAGAAGCTGATTAGCTGGAGAGAATTGCTTTAAGTTGTGTGATTATGGAGATTTTCGCTGGTTCGGTTAGCAGGGCATTACATATAAACAAGTTTGTAAGCCCGTTTCATAAACGCTTCCCTAAGGGTTTTGGTTTGCCTGTCAGCAAGAGGTGGATCCTGCGGAGAACTCAGGGGAAGAAAGCTAAACAACAATTCACTTAATATGTGTTTTGCATTCAGATGAATATGCGGAGAGGCTTAGTGAAATGAACCTGGTTACAACACCACTCTGAAACCCATGTTGAATGATTTTCAATAGGCAAAATAGAGACTAGCTCATGACTTTAATTTATCCCTTCTGGAGTCATGTGGTTTGGGCATCATTTTAAAGTGATCCTGATTAGTCTATTCTAATTCCATACTTGAGGAACACAGATGCTTGCTGTTTTATTTCCATGATAGATAATATGTATTTCTTACCATGCTTTGTGTAAGTTTAAGTAAAAAAAAAAAAAACACATAGGGCATTAAAAAAAAATAACTAAAGGTTTGTGGTAAATGAAGTCAAAAGATAAGTTTACTTTGGTGTAAACAATTTTTCAGTCAATACTTTCAAGGGGCCTGCAAAAAGCTCGTGGAGAATGCACACTGGGATAAAATTTTACCTAGGTTTCATTTTTTTTTTCATAAAGAAAACTTACCTTTTAATCACACTTTCCCACAAACTTTTACAAGTGTTTTATATATATATATAACAATTGTTTCATATCTATTTTTGTAGTCTTTCTGACACATGTCCGTGTATCTATGTAACTATTACCTATGTATCTCATGGTTTTCCTAGAGAAGAATAACACTATTGGCCCTCTGAGGCTAACGCAGGACTAACGTAGAACTCTGATGTACTTATCTATGCAATCAGGTGTTTGCCCATTTTCCTGTATGTTAGATGTGAACTTAAGAAAAAACGAAACGCAAAGATGTCGTACTGTAAAGTTGGTGGCTCTGGCTGTTTTTGAGGTCAATCCTAACTCCCAGTAAGTCATACATACTTAGTTGTCAAAATGATAGTGAATTGATTGCAGAATGACAATTCACACAAAATCCAGGATCCTCCTAGCTTACTTGCTTCATTTTCTGATTTTTTAGACTAAAACCAATGAATTTATACACACACACACACACACATATATATGGAATGTTTTATTTTTTGCAGAAAAAAATAACCAAAGCTCCAGTGTATGTCTTTTACTCTGTGGCTCTACAGGCTTTTGAGCTTCGGTTTCCCTGCAGACAAACTGATGATTGAGTTGTGAGAATACTTTGAAACGAGTGCAACTAGGAAGTGAAGCATCATCTGTTTTTGGATTAAGAGTCGAATGTCCAATATTTCAACTCCTTCACTTTTCAATTAGAAGATGCTAGGCCATTCTTTTTAGGTAGGTGAGGTACAGAAGTCTGAAAAATGGCTTACGTATCTACCAACATACTTACTCAACTAGTATCATGGTCAAGATATGCACAGTTTCCTTTGTCAATTAAGACAAGACTGAAATGGAGCATCACAGGCCATATCTGGATGAGGCAAGTGTGAGAACAGAGTAAGAAAGGATGAAGGAGCCCATACTACAGGTGAAGTGGCTTTGGACAGGTGGAGGCAAGCATTTCCACATAGTGTAAGGAGCAGCTCAACACGCCTATCCTCTTTCATGGCATCAGAAATAGCGGTTTCTCATGGATTGTAAACAATTTGACTTCTTGATGTTACTTTAGCAATTTTTTTTAGAAAAATGACACATTGAAATTAAAATGAGCATAACTTGCTATGAAAATGAAAGGAGGCAGCCAGCACAGAAAGGAAAGACGTGGAGAATTAGGTTGCAAGATGAGCAGAAACCAGGAATCTACTGTGGCTTTCAACAGTAGAAGTTTGCCCCCCTGCCTAAGGTCTAGTGCCATTACAATGATTCTACCTCCACGATTATTCATCACAGGTGAAACTGGACACTTCTCAGAAGCCAGCCTAAGTTTTTAAAGATAAATGCCAAGTTCCTTCCACTTAATTCACACATGTATTGCTGGCCAACCAGTTATACCTACAGATGCCGGCATTGTAAAAATTCAAAGTATGCAATACTTTCAAGAAATAGTTTCAAAGAGCAGGGAATAATTTTGGCATACAGGTTACCTATTACATGCTATAGATACATATCATATACTCATAATATGTATATATGACAGTTTTCTTTGACATCCACAGGGATGTTTCTCCCCATTCCACACAGACAAGATTTTAGTTAGAAGGAGATTATCTTCATGAAGCAATTTTCACATCCTAAGAAAATGCATACACTTTAGTAGTCAACAGTGTGGATGAGAACCAAAGTGGAGAAAGAAAATGAGATACCTGTGGGGAGAACTTTTCACCAAACAGGGATTTAGCTTCTCCAAGGCAGCAGGCAGAGAAACCAACTTCTCCACAAAGCCACCTGCCATCCATTGGGGAAGCATCAGCACTTGTTCTCTGCTGCAGATTGCTCTGTTGACATTGAAAACAATGAAAAAAATTCAATGGACTATGACATGCATTCTGGGTAAGGAAGCATCTTCCCTGTAAGCATTTTCTTCCTTCTAGAGTTCTTTTGAAATGAAAGTGATGCATTCATAGCTCAGCATTTCTCCCAAGAGTAGATATAATCCTCATTTGCTTCTAAGCCCCAACATTACAACACAAGGAAAAAAAGAAAAAAAACATTCCTGGAAAACAACAAAACAAAACAAAAAGCTGTGAATTCCAAGGAAACCACGGGAGGTGTTGTTCACGGCTTCATGGGAATGTTCTCGGACAAGCACACAATCCAAGATCATCTTTAAGGCTGCATTTGCAAAGTCCAAAAATTCATGTTGATATCTTTAGAAATAAATATCTGTACTCTTTATTTTTACTTGAACTCATGATTGGTCTTTTTCAGAGTTCTGTAGCCGGTCCAGCTGCTGCTTTGATTGCTGGAAGCTGAGCTCAAATGGACTATTAAGAAGGAAACTCAGATGTTTGGGAGTAGGGGAAAAATTAAGAAAGGGCACACAGTTTTACATAATTCCTGATGATTTGTGGTGGCTGATTTGAGCTGGCTGCGTGTTTTAGTTGGTTAGTGCTTTTGAGGCTCGGGTTAAGAAATGGTGAACTTTGATGTACGTAATTAGTTCCAAGTCCACAGATTATGCTCTTGAATCTCTGTGGTGCTTCCGAGGGAGCCAACTCAGTAGTGTGTCGTGAGTCCATAAATCCACTCCTGTAAGTAATTTTTGCTGTTTTTAGAGTTGCTATAGATTCATAATGAAAGTTACCTAATACAGAGACATAGAAATGGGTTTGCTTTTCTGCTCCATTTTGCCTCCTGTGTTTCATCAAACTTAGTACGTTAACTAAAAACTTTATTATTAAAGTGAAGTAATCAAGTGAGATATTTGACAGTCACTGCGAACCTGAATTATTGGAACTAGAACGTGCAAAATGTTACACATGCTTGTCTGGTTAGGACAGCATTCATACTGGGATCAATAAAAGCTGAACTAACGAGCAGTTTCGGGCACTTAGTCATATGATGTTCAATTTTTTGTGGCTGTGTTTAAACTTGGGCCATTTTAATTCCTCTCTTTGTTACCAATCCCTTGATAATAGCTTACAGACTTTGTAAGAAGAAAACCATAAGAAGCCAATGTGCAAAGCAGGCAAGGTTTTTTGGAGGGACTTATGTGTAGGCACGAGGGAGAAAACACGGGTGGAGGAGGTTCTGTCAACTGACTCAGGAAGCCGGTGGACAGTTTTTGTTGTTCTTGTTGTTTTATTAATATCTCTTTGATGCAATTTGATCTGTGCCCAAGTCTAAGTCTTCTCAGTGGCACAGGGCACTTCAGTTTGCACCCAATTCTTTATATTGTGTAGGTGTCATTCTTCCTTTTGCATGCAACTTGATCAAAATGGCTGCGTTGCTCACTCTTGCCATCCCAGGGAAACCGTACACATCTGTTGAACAAGGCTGTTCTGATCACATGAACAGCTTGGGGATGTGCCTCACAAAGTAGTAGGGATCTTTTCGGCTAGAGTCTGGATATTTGTTATTCCTGACTGATTCTCAAGTAGCGATAGAAGCATCAGACAGGAAGGAGATGGACACACAGGTGTCACGATGGGAGGAGCTTGATTTAGTGAATGTTTCTATCCTGGCTCAACTGCTTGATCGCTAGGTTCACAATTACATAAAAGCCGGGGGAGGCAGAATGCAAAGAGCAAAGTCATGCTGAAGAATTCCATTAGAGCAGAGCCGAGATCCTACACCATTCATCGAGCTATTCAATAAACACTCCATGAATAGCTATTTAGTAAAAGGCATTGATTAGAGGGAAAAAAAAATCACAAAAAGAAGCAATTTTCCTGAACAGACCTTATTGTCTAGCAGAAAGCACAAACATAAAACAATAATTACATAAATAAATGTGTAACTGAACTTGTAGTGACTGCTGTGAAGAAAAGCTCAGGCTGTTGTTCCCGAGAAGAGATGTTGGTCAGCCTTATAGGTACTTCAAGAAGGCAGTCCAATTAATTTCTCTGGGAAACTACAAGTTTCTTGTGGCTTAGGGAAGAAAAATGTTATGGTCTCTTGGGTTTTCTGGAACTTTAAGTTGCCATCAGAACATTTTAATGAGGATTTGGAGGTCCTGAAAAGAGTGGCTAAATTGACCAATATGTTTTCCCACATTCACACAGTAGGCTTGGCTTGTGCTGTCTGTTTCGGACCCTCAGATTGGTCCCACCTTCCCATCCTCAACGCCTCGGCCGTTCTCCTGCCCCTTTCCTTGCTAGCCTTACCTTACCTGTACCTTTCCTTTCTAACTGGATAATGTTAACCAAAGATCACAAAGCTTTGTTTGGTTATACTGCATTGCGAATGGCTTATTTCCAAACACGAAAAATATTTTATTATGTGGATTGTTGAGTATATTTTCAATTTCAAAAATTCTACCAAAAAAAACCCACCGAAAGAAAAGTGGGATGTGTGTATTGCAGAGACAGGATGGTCCATACGTGAAGGAAAATAGGAAGAAAGCATTGCAAGCACAGTGGATATGTGTACCTCTCTTAGAGAAAATATCAAGGAGATAGAGAATTGGATGGCTTTAAATTTAGCAGATGCACTTACTCTCTGTCAGTTCCACTCTGCAACATCTGCTTTATACCGACTTGTGATAATGCCTTGATCTTAATAAAGGTAATCCTGGTGATGTATTGTTAACATAAAGAACAGTAAAAGAAGGAAATAGAATGATGGATAATCCCATGTCCCTAGTCATTGCAAACCCTGGACACTTGCCACAGAGAACCTAAGGAACACGTAGAACAACTCCTTGGGAAAGAACCCACCTAGAATCGAACTGATGTTTAAAGCATCTTTTTCATCCTTTAACATTGAATCTTCTTGTATTTCTGTTGTCAAAGTGCTTTTATTGGAGATGGCATTTTTTGACATTCTGTTATTTTATTCAGTTAGCTGTTATAACCCTTGTATTGATTTAAACAAGAACTTTGCAGATCTCTGCTTCTTCAGTGGATTTCAGATATATTATAAATTAATTTTCTAATTTCATTGCAGATTGCTTTACTTGACAGTGAAGTTGTGAGTTTCAGAGGTGATATTGATTCAGTATAAGAAGTGATGGATAAGGGGAAGAAATGTGGATGGATCTCTTTTTATATTCAAAGATAGGAAAGTTTTTAGTCTATTATTTGGAAAACTATATTTTAAAAGATTTATTTATTTATACAAAAGACAAAGTGACAGATGGAAGGAGAAATCTACCTTTAGGGATTCACTTTCCAAATGGCTGCAACACCCAGAGCTGGGACATCCAAAGCCAGCAGCCAGAACCTTTCTCTGTGTCGCCCATGGATGTACAGGGGCTCAAGCACTTGGTCCTTCTTGCACTACTTTCCCAGGCACATCAGCAGGGAGCTGGATTGGAAATGGAACAGACGGAATAGACAGGACTTGAACTAGCACCCACAAGGAATGTTGACATTTCAGGTGGCAGCTAAATCTATTTTGCCACAACGCTGGCCTGAAGTATTTTCTTAAATAATTAGTCATTAGAGAGGCTGAGAGTTCTTTTATAATTATAGAAATTGATAGGTGTAAAATACTTTGCAGTGTACAAAGTACATAAAGTGGGATGATAATCACATGATTGAGGGCAACATGTGGACTCTGAAAAATTAATTGTTGTAAAGCTCATGATGTCCAGTTCAGGACGACTGGGAGACTAAGTCTTGATTCCCCCCAGCTGAATAGGAGGTAAGGTGGGCTATCAGGCACACAGCTTCTGAAATGGTGCGATTGGAACTTTTCCCCACTAGAGGGCACAACTCATAATTGCCCAGCTCTTTTTGAGATGAACGCGGTGCTTCAGTGTCTTGCTCTCCTGCTCTGGCGTTAGAATGGCCACTGGTTGAACTTCCAAAGCGGAGCAGAGAAACGCAATGAAATCACTTTTAATTCTGAGTGGAAACATTTCCCCGTTTGGCAATATCTTTACTATGAAGTGCGCTGTAAACAGTGGCACCCTTGGAACACTGTTTCACTATTAAGCAGTGCCTTTCCTTATGGCTAATATTCTTTTGGGTTGAAAAAAATAAAGGCAAAGAAAAGTTCTATTTTAAAATCATATTATTTCAGGTAACCTAACATATTCCAGTTACATTAATATATCTTGGATGAGTCAGAGGTTCCCTTTTACTAGAGTTGATGAAAACTAAAGCACAAAGCTCTCTACTTTATAGGAATTCCCCAAGGCTCAGAACATCAAACTTGGAAGGGACTTTATAGAGTTCACATTTCTCATTTTATAGATAATAAAACTAAGTGCGAGAGTGGAAAATGACTTTCCCTTAATTACCCAAACTTCCTTCCACCGAGAGCCTCACAAGTTCCCCTATGTGTGCCGTTGTATGTTATCCACAGACCTGTGAAAGAGCATTTGGGGATAATAGTCTACGTGATTCTCAGGTGCTTGATTCTGTCCTGGGAAGCCCCGACTGAAGAATCTTATCAAGTAGATGAGGCACATACCTTTTGATTATCATTAGTTAATACAACCTGATGAGCCACTTACAAGCTAGGTTTGACAAAGTGCGTTTTGCATCTTTGTGACAATTAGACTTGTTTTAGAAGAAGAAGAACCTAAAAGTTTGCAGGTGCCTGGAAATAGAGAACTCATGATTATGTGGTTAGTGTACCCTGCTGGTGGAATAATGTTGATTAAGTGATTCTAACTTGATTTGGTGGATGGAGTGAGGATAGCTTGATAAATGGGCTTTGGAGGAGGAAGATAACATAAAATTGCTGACTTATCTGATGATAAACAAGTCTAACAGAATACATGAGTCAGCCAGCATTTTGAACTTATCTACTGGAATAGGCGTTATGCAATGCAATAGAGGTCTCATTAGATGTGTGGTCAAATAGTGTAAGAAATAAATCCATGATCTAAGAAGCTTCTCAAGTTTGGCAGTCATCTAGACACTTCACTCAAATCTCTAATTTCTTCCTAAGTAGCTCCTCAATGTATTCTCTCCATTCTTTCCTCTTGATCTCTGTTCTATGATTTGGTTTTTCAGATACTCCCCAAACCATTCAATTCATTCCCAATACTGAAGTTATCAGTTCCCTTGGACGGAGAGAGTGTGATCATGTCTTTCTTCTGATTATCTCCCTCCGTCTAGGCTGGTAAGTGTATAATTGCTTCTGGGAGAGGAGCTGCTTTATTTATGGAGCCAGAAAATGGCCTGCCATCTCTGCTTCTCTTCTTATTTGCTTTCTCGCGTGGGAGACTTCTTCCCTAGCTAGTCCTTTCTTCCTCCCCGAAGCTAAATTCCTGTAGGGTGTTGGCAGATACTGAAACGGAGGGAGGTTTGTGGAAAAGGGTTTCGTTTTATCTACACACAACCAAGAGAGGTACAGAGTTTTCAATTGTAAACAGCAGATGCCAGTGCACTGTAGTGAATCAGAAAGAATCCAAAGTCGTCTTCTTCTAAGAAAAAAAGTGATACACACGCACGCATGCGTATGTACACAGACATGCAAGCCGAACGGTCACCGGGCTCCTGATGTGGCTTGCCTTACGTTCTTCACTCCCTGGGGAACCACATAAATGTTTCGCAACCTTCTTTCTCACCTCTGCCTCCCATGCTGTTTTGCTTTGAATTGCACACTATCTCCTTCTTTTTTATTTGTGATAATTTTATACGTGATAGCTACTGGCAATCGAAGAGGAAAATGAGGCAGGGTCTCATTTATATGAAAAAAAAAACCCGCAAGACTGATAATATAAACACCATTGCTTTGATTACGGTAGCATTCTCAGCTAAATATTTAAAGAAAGACATTCAATAACAATGACTTTTTTAAAGCATTGAAAATAGGAGCTTTAGCTCAGCCCATATTCCTCACGAATATATCTTGTGTGCCTTACAGATTCATTCAGTTATATTTTAAGACTCATGCCTGCAGTCTCCCACCTAAACATAAAAAAAATGGGAAGGAGATTTTTCTGATATTTCTGCAAAAAGAAAAATCTGCAGCCAATTTGGGAGGACATTCGGTAATATGAGGGTCTTTGAAAATCCATGAAAATGTGTGTTATGAAAACAGTAAGCATGTATTTCAAGTTACTTTGTGTCAAAATCAGCTTAGTTTTTAATTTAATTTTTTCTTTATCTTTCTGAAGTCCCCCATCTGCTCTTTTAACATATATTTAATCCAGAACTCTAGAGGTAAGACAGCTTGCAAGCTCTTGTGATTGGACGCACATGGATGATAAAGGAAGAACTTTCTGTGGGGGAATTGGCGTGCCAACAGATATGCACTTGGTACCTGTGATGGAAATGCATGTCAAGTACTACGGGAGTATGACAAGAGAAAACCTCACACTTCTGGTGGCAACAGAAGCAGACATCTTATAGAGCATGATACTAGCACTGGCAGGGACCCAAATGTGAGGGAGGCGCTGGGAGGCGGGCGGGAAGGGGCAGTGTGGGTGGAAGGACTGGCTTTCTTGAAGCCTGGCATATGTAGTAGTGTGGAGCTGCCAGAGAGTGGGGCTCTTTTTTTCCCCTTTTTCTTCTAAAATTTTAAGAAAAACAATTTTACTTCTCACAGTGTTGGAGGTTAAGAAGTCTGTAATCACAGATTTGGTGGGTAGTGAAAACTGCCAGTCTGCTTCTCAGATGACTCTTCCTGCCTCATGTGCTATGGGAAAAAGGTCTCTCTCTGCAAGCTCTCTATCAAACGCATCTTGACCTACTCACCTTTCAAAGGTCTCGCCTCCCACTGCCATTGCACTGGGGATCTGGTTTCAACGCAGCAATTTTTTTTTGCTGTTAAAAATATATTTATTTTTTTATAATTTTTAATTTTTTTTTTTTTTTAAAGATTTATTTTTATTATTTTTTCATTGGAAAGGCGGATATACAGAGAGGAGAGACAGAGAGGAAGATCTTCCGTCCGATGATTCACTCCCCAAGTGAGCGCAACGGGCCGATACTATGCCGATCCGAAGCCAGGAGCCTCTTCCGGGTCTCCCACACGGGTGCAGGTTCCCAAAGCTTTGGGCCGTCCTCGACTGCTTTCCCAGGCCACAAGCAGGGAGCTGGAAGGGAAGCGGGGCTGCCGGGATTAGAACCGGCGCCCATATGGGATCCCGGGGGTGCAAGGCGAGGACCTTTAACCACTTGCGCCACCGCGCCGGGCCCTATAATTTTTAATTTTTAAAATTATTATTATTATTGTTTACAATTTTGTATAGGATGGGATATCCCCCCCAACTCCCACCATATTGTTACAACTGTGTAGTCCTTCATAAGGAATCGTAATTCTATCAGTCTCTTATTTAAGTGCACCCCGACATTGTTGGTACAGACAATGTCAGACAGTCCAGCATCCCATTGTCTACACATGTCCAACAGTTTCATTGGGAATCCATCTTTCGTCTCGATGCATGGATGCATGTTCCATTATACCCCTATGTCTGTATATGATAGACCCCAGTATTCCCTCACTATAAATTACCATAAGTGAGAAGCCATAAAACAAGGTCAACAACTGATATGAGTTATAACAACCACCACCACCACTGCCACCACCACCACGACAACATCAACAACAAATTACAGTACCAAGAAAAAAAAAAAAACGCAACACTGAGTAACCAACATGTGAGTGACAAAAAGGAAACACAGGAGTCTTTTGGGAAAAATGATGCCATCATATAACTCATGAGCCCGTGATGAATTCGACTAGAGAAAAGAGGTTATTTGGAATGAACCAAACTGAAATAAAAAACATCAAAACACATGGGATACTGCCAACAGAGCAAACAAACAAAAAACAGAATGGATTGGACTATTGGAGTTACACTTTCCATGTTGGTTTCCTTATATAATAAACTATATGGTATTTGTTCTTTTGTGATTGACTCATTTCACTGAGCATAATGGTCTCTAGTTGGGACCACCTGGTTGTAAATAGAGTAATTTCATTCTTCTTAATAGTTGAATAATATTCTATGGAGTAGATGTACCACAGTTTCTTTAACCACTCTTCCTTGGACACACGTCTGGATTGTTTCCATGTCTTTGCTATTGTAGATTGTGCTGCTCAAATATGGGATTACAAATCCCCTTCTCACATGCAGATTTCACTTCTATTGGGTATATTCCTAGGAGCAAGATAGCTGGGTCATATAGCAGGTTTATTTGCAATTTTCCAAGCGCTTTCCGTACTGATTTCCACAGTGGTTGTACTAGCCTACACTTACAACCAGCAGTGAAGGAGGGTGCCTTTCTCCCCACATCCACGCCAGCAGGTGTTGTTAGTTGAGCTCTGAAAGTAGGCCAATCTCACTGGTGTTAGGTGGTACTTCAACATGGTTTTCATTTGTATCTCTCTGATGACTAGGGAGCCTGAGCATCTTTTCATATGTCTGTTAGCCACTTAAATCTGTTCTTTTGAGAAATGTCTGTTCATTTCTTTTGCCCATTTTGTTACAGGGCTGTTATTTTTGCTGTCCCTGGGTTTCCGAAGCTCTTTGTAAATCCTGGATATCAGTCTCCTATCACTTGTGTAGTATGCAAAAATTTTCTCCTATTCTGTTGGTTGCATCTTTACTTTGTTAACGCTACACAACAAATTTTGAGGAGGAGTCATAGACAGTATGCAGTATTGCCCCATAGTTTCTTGAGAAGGACTTTTGGAACTACTTCAGAAAGAAGGCCGAGCAGGTAAACAAAAGTTTTCTTAGCATGACCTTCTTCATATGCTCTTTAAACACATGTATTAGCTTTCTCAAGTTAAAACAGTATTTAAATTCATGTAAACGATAGGCTATTATTTTATCTCAAGTAAAATCTCTCGTTGTGGTAATATCCATTGTATAACATTCCAGTTGACAGAAATGAGAAGAAACCTACCTTAACACTATGAGAAGACACATACCTTTAGGGCTTTGGAGGAGCCTGCCTTAGAAGGATGCTGGATAACCTGAGTGATGAGTGCAGACAGAGCAAGAAAGAAGAGAAGCTCAGCAAACCTTATATATTCTATGTGTTTATTTTCATCTTCAGTGTAATGGAAGGCCAAAATTGAAGTGTTTGTGTAAGGATGTTGGCCACTAAGGACAAGAACAAATAAAGCTCTTTAAGTCATTTTGCCAAGTTCTCTGTGCAAGTGGAAGAAGGTGCACTTTTTGGCACCCCTGGAGAAATGCCATGATTTGAACCTCCATTTATGATTTTTCAACATAGAAAATGCTAAAGGTATGTTTGGATGTTTGCCAAGCAGAAGTCTACTTGCAGAAATTTTCTTGCTGGCTTTTGGTTGTCTGTGTACCAGAGAGTTTACCAGTTGTTAGTGCTGCTTCTAGGACCCGATAGCACTGTCATGAGACTTGATGTGTGGCTTAACCCTGTGGATCAAACAGGAAGTAATGACTGTGGCAACTTAACAATTGGTTCTTTCATTGGGTCAGCTTCCTTACTATCCTCTCACTGCCACTGTCCCAGTTTATACACATTGTAAGGAATGCTGCCTTGCAAAAATAGTAAAAAATGGTGAATTGTTGGATGCTCTCTCCATACTTTGTACACCAAAATCATTATACATATCATATTTTCAAATATAGTTTTGTTAAAATGAACCATGCATTTCTTTTCTTTTTTTTTTTTTTTGAAGATTTATTTATTTATTGGAAAGTCAGATATACAGAGAGGAGGAGAGACAGAGAGGAAGATCTTCCGTCCGATGATTCACTCCCCAAGTGAGCGCAACGGCCGATGCTGTGCCGATCCGAAACCAGGAGCCAGAGGAACTTCTTCCGGGTCTCCCACGCAGGTGCAGGGTCCCAAAGCTTTGGGCCGTCCTTGACTGCTTTCCCAGGTCACAAACAGAGAGCTGGATGGGAAGTGGAGCTGCCGGGATTAGAACCGGCGCCCATATGGGATCCAGGGGCGCATTCAAGGCGAGGACTTTAGCCGCTAGGCCACGATGCCGGGCCCTGCATTTATTTTCAAATTAACTTATCTTTTTTATTGTTCTTCACATTTTCTGGTACAATGGTTAGTCTGTAGATAATTTTATCATACTGTTGATTATTTCATAAGAGTGGAGAACTAACTTATGTCCATAGTAGATATATTTAGATTTTATCTATACAGCATAAGTGCATCAACTCTTTTCTCATTAATTTGTATTTCAGATATCAAAGTAGATGACAGCAAAGTAATGAAGCAGATCACTGCTGAGCTTCTGACCCTGTTTTCACGGCAGGGATAATTCTCTCAGATATGTCATGATTTGGTTATTTCAGTAGCTTCCAAGAATAAATCAAATCGTCCATACTTCAATCCAATTGATGTAGGAATCAGCGATTATTTCCATTGAAAAATGGATGGACAATGACTCACGGCTGTCACTCTCCTCGTGACGGTTATGCTTTCATTGTGTCATGACTGAATTATCTCCAGTTTTCCGTTAAATTAAAAATCAAATATAAAAGATTTGAGAAAAAGACAAACCTAGTTCTGTGCTGCTTCAGTTAGATTGAATGCAGAACACATGAATGCAGTGCGACTCCCTTCTGTTTATACATGATAGTGAGTTTGACCTGCTCTTCCAAGGATTCATAGAATTTTAGAGAATGGTCAGACATCTGTCCATGTTGAGTGATGGAATCCAAGCGACTACCAAGGAGTACAGAATGAGACGACTCTGAAGAGCTGTCTAATTCTTGTCCAAACCTAGGGCTTCAAGCAGCTCACAGATCTCCAGTCCAGCTTACTGCTGGAGCAACTTTGGTTTGCTAAGAAAGGACATTTCCATTAAAATGAATTGATCTAATATGATTGACTTGCCTCTTCCTTTTTCAATATATATTGAAAACTTGATAATCTAAGAATATCTCTTTCTACTCTTTCAGTTTTTAATTGGGCAGCCCTGAGATAGATACATATGTGGGAACAGATGAAATTACCTCTAATGAGGATATCAAGGCATATCTTAGACATATCAGTTTAAAACAGCATATCCATAATGTGTAACTCTGTATCTTTTTTAAGGGTGAGGAGGCACACAAAAAGAGATAAACAATATAGATTGATACAGAACCCCTGCTTTCCTAATTGGGATGAAATTCCCATGTGGTTCCTAGTGAAATGACAAGTGGAGGCTCTGTTTTCACTTTTTGTTAATTCTTTTTCAAATCCATACCTAGGGGATACATGACCAAAGTGAATTTATTGCTAAGCTGGAAGGGGAAGGGTGGAAGGCAGCAGCAATAGGGAAGAAGTTGGGGAAAAGCTCATGGAAAGCATGTACCCAGCAGGTGTAAAGAACGCAGATTTGGTTCCAAATGGCTGTTGCTCCATTTCCCTCCTGCATCTAAAGGATTCACAGCCACACCATCACACACAGGGGAGGATCAGTTACAGCTGGCTCCTCCGGAGCAGGCTTTTTTTTTTCTGACCCCGAATTTGGGACATGTTTTGTTGGTTGTATTTGCATCTCTGACTCTTTTCCATCCTATGGACACAGATGAGTTTAAGCCATCTGATCTTCTCTTCACCATCCCTCCCATTTTGTCTTTTTGCCATGGCCAATATGCTCATTAGTGATATGTTTAAAAGTTATCTTTTGGCCTGTGTCTGGAAACACATGGAATGGACTTTAATTGCTTGAATCACATGCTTCTAGATGAGCTGTATGGCTGCCACTGCCCCTCTACTGTTCTCTTAGGCATTGCCACCTTCACCTGCCCGTACTCCAGGTCTCTGCAGGTCCTGAGGGTTCTGGCTGTGGCATATCCTGACTAATTAAACTCCTGAACATAGTATCAGTACAATCTAATTATTCTGTAGAAATAAGAGTTCTTTCACTAATGAGATGTGAATCCTCGTGGCTCAACAACTTCTCACCACTCCTATGCATATTTATTCCCTGGAGCACCTTGTCTTTGTTCGGCTGACTGATTTTCTGGAGTCCTATTTTATAACCACCTCTCCTGTGCTTCAACAGATGCACAAAGGAATGACTTTTGCTGGTCTTGCATACCCCTACTAGACAATGACTCAACAGGCAGCTTTCTAGACACAAAATACAAGTTTCTGCATAATTCTTGGCTTAGTTATAGTTCCACTTCTAATTCACTTGTTGTGGCTAGGTAGTTGTGAACTTATGTTCTCAAACAATTATTCTCCAGTTTGAACAGGATTATGAATCAATTAAGCTTGTGAAAATAGAGGTTCTTGTTCTGGTTCTGCAGGGCAGGAATGGGGTTTCAGATTTTTCCATTTCTAGCTTCTAAGTCATACCAAGGGGGATGGTCCATGGTCCACATTCCTTAGTAAGGCTTCAAGACAAATGTGCCTATTCGCAGACATACTATTTGGCCTCTGTTGCTTTTCGGATGTGTTTATTCACTAATTTTTCTGTCTCTATGGATTTAGTATTTTGCCTTTTTAAAATTGCTTTTCAATGTTGCCCTTGTCTTGGTAATACCGCTACCTTGTGTTGGGAGCTTTAACATCATCAGCATCCTTACTCACCAAGAAGAAAACACTCAGCACAAGATGTTTCTCCTCGCCTTCTTTTCTCATCCTGCTCATACGTCCCTTCCCATGCTTTGTATAAGCATTAACTTGCTCAAGAACTGGAGCTGGAAGATGTTGGGTGTTCATTGAATCTTTTGCTTGAAGCTTCTTTTCAGCCAGGGGCTTTTACCTGTCTCTCTGAACACTGAAGTGAGTATGCTCCTAGCTCCCTCTGCTCCTTCTTGTCTGTCACTTTTCCAACATCAAACCCAAAGCCTTGGCCATTTGAGATTCATGCTGACTCAGTGCCTTGGTATGCCCTTTCTTGCTGTCCATCACTTTCTGTACTACTTTCTAAAGTCATAACAGGATTCATCATCATTCCACTTAGTTTCCTGTCACTAGCACATATGTGGATTAAACATCAAAATAGGCTCAAATTTTGTGACATGATTTTAAGCCTTGGTTTGTATCCCTAGAGACTGTGGTCTTTCTATTTAGTATTTGTTGAAGCTATGATTAATGGTGAATTAAACCTATGAATTTAGAGTGGGTTCAAGTTAGGCCATTGCAAAAACTGTTGAAGAGACAAGAGGAAAGGGAAGTGAAGAAAGTGTGATTTTCTTCTTGAAACTGGACCTACAGAATACGTGAAATCTGTTTTGTTTATATCAATAAAACCATTAAAAGGAAATAACACCACGGATGATTAGCTATGATAAACTTAAGCAATGCTCTATTTCCATCACGTGCTTGTAAAGTTACTGCGTTGTGTTAGAGGTATTGGTGTTGGGGACCAGTATTGTAACTTGAGGTGCTTCTTGTAATGTCAGCAATTCATATAAAGCACCAGTTTGATTCCCAGCTATTCTGCTTTCAATCTAGCTTCTGCTAACATGTCTGAGAAGGCAGCAGTGGGTGGAAGGTGGGCCATGAAGTTGAACCTTGACACAATGAGGAGTCCGGGATAGAGTACTTGGCTCTTGGATTCAGCCCTGCTCTCAGTCGAGACCATTTGAGAAGAATATCAGCAGATGAACTCTTCCTCTGTGTGTATGTCTCCCTCTCTTACACTCCATCTTTCAAATCAATAAATCTTGAGAGAAAAATAAGTCTACACATTAAACTGTTTGAGTTTGCTTATCACGAAATAATACAAGCCCATAGTTCATAAATTAAAGTCTATCTTGATAGACAAAAATGTGTCCCTGGTGTTCCACTTCCCATCCAGCTCCTTGCTGATGTACTTTGGAAAGTAGCAAAGGATGGCTCAAGTTGTTGGACCCCTGCATCCGTATGGGAGCAACATGGCTCCTTGCTTCGGATCAGCTCAGCCCTGGCCGTTGAGGTCAATTGGGAGTGAACCAGCAGATGGAAATCTGTTTCTCCTTCTTTCTGTAAAATCTGCCTTTCTAATAAAAATCTTTTGAAAATTTGAGAAATCTTAAGGATGTGAGAAATTCATATAAGACCTACACAATCAACAACTTATTATTATTAAAAATTTATCCTGTATGACATTTTGATAGGTAGATTAATAATTTATTTAAATTGGACCATGTTAAGTATATGATATAGCAAAGTATTTCATACTTATGTTACAATCTGATAATCTAATAGCTAGTACCATATTAATATTTAATAATGAATTCATCCTTTTAAGTAGCTACCTAGCATTTCGCTTTATGAATAAACTATAACTTATTTAACACAGTTCCCTTCCAGCAGACCTTTAAATTGCTTGCAGTATTGTGACAATGTTGCTCAGACATCTTGTGTTTACTTTTTTACATACTTCATTTTCCTTGGAATATTTTCTAGAAAATAAACGTATTGTATTAGACTGTACCTCATAAAGTTGCAACCTTTGCTTCCCTGTGGTGAGATCATTTCACCTCTCTCCATCTTTTTAATCTCTCTATTTTTTTATCATTAGAGAAGCCACTAATCAATTTATTCCTTAGTTAGATCTCATTAATGTAATCTGAATTTATTTGACTGCTACAGGAATTTCACATGTTTTCACACATGTATTGGCCATTTAAATGTACTGATGTTTGACCAAAACCTCCATCTTTTCCTGTAGTAGAGACAAAAGAAAGAGCATGGGCTATTTGACATTTTGTAATTGGCTTCAGCTTTTACAATTTTAAATGCCTAGAAGCTAGCATTGTGGTATTTCATGTGAAGCCATTGCCTGCAATGCCAGCATGCCACATGGGAACTGGCTCATGTCCTGGATGCCCCACTGTTGGTCTAATCCCTGCTAATTAATTTTGGAAGGCAGAGGAAGATGGCCCAAGGACTGGAGCCCTGCCTTCCATGACCTATACGATTCTCTTGGCTCCTGATTTTACCTTGGCCTGTGTGACCATCAGCAAGTGAACCTGTGGATGAAAAATTGCTCTCATTCTCTATCTCTCCTTCTTTCAACTAACTAAATTCATAAAAAATAACTTTAAATAATACAGTATAAACCATACGTTAAGGCAAAGCCATCATGTCTTTGAGTATAAGGCTTACAACCCATTGAATCATAGTTAGATAATAAATTTTGTTTATGTGTGTGACTGTGTGTCCCTCTGTGTGTATGTCTTATGATTCTGTCTTCACCCTTTGATTCTCTTTCAATGCTCCATTTAGATTTATATTTTAATTAGATGGAGTCAGCATTTAATGTTCACTTGCTCTTATTATGTTCAACGAAGTAGAGAATCCATTCATCTTAAGAAAATAGGGAGAAACACAAATAGAGCAAGGAAGAGAACCTTAGATGTGATTATGTATTATCTGAGAACAAACGCCAGCTTGGGGTTTTGCTGGATTATGTGTCTAGTTGGACACACCACTGAAAACATCAGCCTTTCTGCCTAAAATATTGTCTTCCATCTGTCACTACAGTTATTGATATTCTATTGTGCTTTTCTTTATTAGGCTGTCACTTACCTCCATCTCTTAATTTTCCCTACATATTCAAAACCAAATTAGTGTTGGATGTTTGGCCTACTAAATAAGCCTCCTATTGGACGGGGCACCCTATGGAGCACCTGCCTTCCAGTCCAGACTATTACTGATTCCAGCTTCACGTGGATGTGATGAGGACTCTGGGAGATGGCGGAAATGGTTCAAGTAGTTCGATACCTGCCTCCACTTGAGCCACTTGGATTGAGTTCCAAGGTACTAGCTTTGGCCTTACCTAGCTCCAACTGCTAAAGGCATTTGTAAAGGAAGCTAGTGGGTTGGAAGACTCTACTTCTTTGCCTAGCAAATAAATAAATGAGTAAAATTTAAATAAGCTTTATTTTTTTCTGTCTTTGATTTACTTCCATCTTGTATCTAAGCCATGTCTATCTCAATGCCCTCCCTACTTCCCTTTTCTTTATGATTTTGATTGGCCCTCTTAATCTTATGAAAGAATGTTGAGGATGATATCTTCCCTTAAGTGACCTCCTTAACTAAAGATAAAAATAAGGAAGCAAAGTATTCTATTATGAAATGCATTGAGCAACTGGCTCTGTGATGGCAGTTGTCTGTGTCCACTCAGACACCTGGAAAAACAACAGAGGATGGTACAAGTCCTTGGGTCTCTGCAGCCACGTGGGAGTCATGGAAGGAGCTCCTGGCTCCTGGCTCCTGGCTCAGCACCAGCCCAGCCGCAGCCAGTGTGGACATTCAGGGTATGAACCAACAGATGGAAGATCTCTGTCATTCTGCTTGTAACATCGCCATTCTAGTAAAAATCAAAGAAATACATATTTTCTAAATGAGATGCATTTGACAGTCTCACCTTCCAGTCTTTTTTATTTTTGTACATTATAATAAAGTATTAGACCCCCTTTCGAATGTGAAGACGCTTGTTTTTCGAGGCTAATTATTGTTCTTTTTTTTTTTTTAAGCAGATGGGTATATACTTGCGCTATCTTCTGAGTTGTCATATACTCGGATCATTACATATGCTAATTCCTCCCCTCTGTGCTTTTACTTACTTCTCCGAACATTCCCCACCATGAGGGCTCCATCCAGTCCCACCCTCAGTTCCCTGATTTGTGGATCCAGACCCTCTTGGCTTCTAGCTGTAGCATTCCTTTATGATCTCTCGCAATCACCTCTGCACCCATCCCTCCATTAACTCCAATGACAGGTTACAGGAAAAATCAAGAGGTAGATCACATCGTCATGAACTATGTAATATGCTCGATTATCCTTCTTGTATTTTAAGGTGTTTCTACCGCTTCGTGGCATATGCCTTGATGCTTATTTTTAGAACAGTACACTTTCTGTCTCTTGCAATGCTTTAGGTATTTCTACCTCTTACTTACATAACTCTAATTTAAAAACAGACAGGCTTTCTTTCTTTTCTATGTTATAGTTAAATATTTGGAAATAACTGATCTTATTCGCTTTGGAATTATAATGTCTAAAAATTTTTGGAAAATGATCAGTTTTTTTTTCCCCTCTGCTTTTTTGGAAATCTATCTTATAATCTGCCATTCATAGTCACACATATTTGCAATGTGTTCTGAACAGAAAAGAATGTCACAAGGTTATTATTTACAATGAACCGGATGTTTACTTCTATTTATGTGGCCCGCTGTTTCCTGGGAGTTGTAGTGATCATTTGAGGATGTCTCATTCTCTTTGTGACACAGTCTGTGTACTGACCACAACAGAAGCTCTTGACATCGGCGGCTTCACCTCTGAATCCGAGTGACCACTCACCC
The DNA here is from genome assembly GCF_017591425.1 of Ochotona curzoniae. Lineage (NCBI taxonomy): Eukaryota > Metazoa > Chordata > Mammalia > Lagomorpha > Ochotonidae > Ochotona > Ochotona curzoniae. Next base: position 18,299,361 of record NW_024467095.1, on the reverse strand, counting down.
GCCTTATGCTTCTGTAGATCCCATCCTAGAGGCTCATAAACCGGCCTCATGAATGAGTACTATCTACTACAAAATGCTACTGTTTTTTTTTTTTTTTCAGAGAAAAGAGATTAGTGTTGCAAAACTATGCTTGCACAATTGTAATTTGAAATTTCAAGAGATAGGTCCTCTTAAATTTTGCCTCATTGCTTTCAGTACAATGCTCCTGTATGTCAAATTGCTTTTAAAGCCTGGATGTGTCATGCAGTATATTAGCTGGACATCCTTTCTAGTTATAAGCTTTTTTTGTAGGCTTGGGCACTATATTTCCAGGTACTTGCAGAGCATAGACTCATCAAATATTAAAGTAAGAAGAACAGCAAAATAGCTGATGAGGAAAATCGACATAAAAGTCTATGGAGCTGCCCAGGAGATGATCTATAGGTCCATGCATAGCTAAAGGCTTACCGAAAACACAGTAGTCACCTTTTAAACATGGAAGCAATGTATACATCTACCACTATTTCCAACATGTTTTATAAGACTTACCAGCCTTGCTTTATTCTAATTCTCTTACCGTGATCTTAATCTCAGATAGCTATATCCTTGTGTTTTTGAAAACTTTTTCAAAGGTACAACTCATTTCCTAAAATCTATTTGCTTATATGAAAGAATTAGAGAGAGAGAGAGAGAGAGAGAGAGAGAGAGAGAGAGGACCTTTCATTTGCTTGCAAAGTTATAATTCACATTCTGTAAAACTCATACACTTTAAGACTCTGATGACTCTTTTAAGAATGTAATTATGTACATTAACAACAACTCCGATTAAAATAATGTATATTAGCATCACTCCAAAAGTGTCTTAATGTCTTTTTTGGTCAAACCCCTTACCTGAGATTCTAAATAACTGCGGTTGTACTTTATATCTCAATATACTAGTTTTCAATTTTAGCATGTCTAATAAATAGAATCATGCAGTTTGTGTATTTTTTCTTTCTTGTTACCAGAATGCTTTTGAGACATATCCTGGCTGTTCTGTACAGTAATCATTCCTTCCTTTTTTAAATTAACTAGTTCAAGACCATTTGAGTTCTTCCTTGTTCTAAGCTATTATGAAGAACAAATTTGCTGTGAGCAACGGTTAATGACATCTTCTCTGGCTGTGTGCTTTCATTTCTCCTGGGTGCATATCTCCAAGTGGAATTTCCATGTTATATAACATGTGTAAATGCATGATTAATGGTCAGGATGATCACCAAGTTACTTTCCTACCAGCTGCATATGTGGGGTCCACATTTAACTTCCTGCTCTGCCATTCTGTGGATGTGCAGTGCTAACTCACTGTGTTTCATACCAGCGTGTCGCTGTGATCCTGGTGACTCACAATGATGAGCATCTTGTGATTTTTTTTTCTTGTCCATATTCCTGTTTTCTTCCATGAAGTATCTGTTTAAATCTTCCCCCAGGTATTCATTCTCTCTTCTTTCCTTTCTCTCTTTTTGTCTTTCTGCATTGCTGTCCACAATACCTTTCTCTCAAGACCTTTTTCATTGTACTCGTTTAGAATAATTTCTCCTGGTAGTCCATGCAAGCTTGTAGTTTGCACACATCTCCTCAGCAAAACCTCGTCATCTCTGAGCATAGGAACAGTCCCAGCTGTTTTCCCCAACCATAATGCTAAGCCAGAGTTGCTACTGAATAAATATGTTTACTCTTGAGAGAAAAGAGAGCCTGCATGAAAATGTGTGAAAAATGTTTGTTCATTGGACTATCTTTATCTCTCATATAAAGCAAAATAAACTAATTTCAAGGAGACAATTGAAAAAATCTGCTGAATAAATATTGGTACTTTGAATCAAATGAAGCCAATAAAGTTGAGTTAAGGGTAAAATCCCTTATGTGGTTTCGTGGGTTGATTGCATTGAACTTGTGAATAAAATGCAGTGCTTTCTATAATAGCACATTTTCAGCTTCTCTCAAGAAATTCTTTTAGTTCTGTTAAGCGGGAGCTCATTCTGACAGTAGGCCATATTTAACATTATATTTGGTTAGAGAGTTTTTAATGTTTTGGAGATATATTTAGCTAACTGTTTTAACTACTTGGTACATTTGGTAAAGGTATCTTTCCGGGATTTTACAGTATTAAAGCAAAGAAGAAAGAAATGAAAAGTGGATAGTGAGTTAAACATCATAGCATCGCATTCTGCATCGAAAGGCTTGTCACACCCTAGAAGGGGAGTGTGTCCAACACACACAGGAGAGGCAAAGATGATACAAGGAGTTTGTAGCTGGTCATTTTTAGCACCTTCTCTTCAATGGCTTTCCTGCTTCTGTGCGGAGGCCTCCTGCCTAATGAGTATTTAAAAAAAAAAATTCCCCCCTGGATTGGAGTGGCTTTGCATTGAAGTTTTAATGGAGGGATATATTTTTTTTAAGTGTGGGGATAGGGAGGGTTGTGTGGCACCTTCATTTTTCTTTTCTCTGCTTGCATGATAGATTGCTCACTGCAGTGCTTCCTTCATACAAAATTCCTAAAATTTCTTCCAGGACTTTCTAATGAACTTAATGGTCCCCTTGGTGCAGGGAGATTTCCTTAGGCTACAACCTCTCCTCCCCACCCTGCCGCCGAGGAGCGGATAGGTTATAACATTGACAAGATTTTGAGCAAAGGCAAGACTTTGATCATCTACTCACTCAGAATTCCCGCTTTTTTTTTTTTTTTAAATTCAACCACTCGGACATAACGCTACTATCTACCTAGGTGGTAATAGAAGGGTGCAGAAATTTATGATTCTGCCTGTCAATGGTCAACAAGGCCCCAGGCTGCACCCTCAAGAGCGACGCCAGGGAAGGGCCGGTAGGCTTTGCGACTCTGGTCAGGGCCCTTCGATTGTCGGTGTAGTCTCACTTCCAGTGGCTGGATTTTTGGCAGAGCGGTTGGGACGCCTTTGGAAGCCAGTCTCTGCAGTGGCTGGCAGCTGTTTGTTTCATGCCCTGGCTTTTTGCAACCAAAACAGGTGCTATTTGGGGGTTTTCTTGGTGGCAGATAACCAAATAAAACAGCTATTAGTTGATTCAGATAGGACCAAACATGTCAGTCACTTTGCATCATCTATTCTTCAGAGACAAGTCGCTCGGGATTACCATGGTGCTTGTCACTTTTTTCATGACTAGCTTTATGAAATATGTTGCTGGACATTAGTAGCACAGGAACTCTGTTTCATGCAAGAGAGAATTCACATGTGAGACAGAGTAGTGCTTGAGACAGCAAGATTTAACGGGCAAAGACATCCATCAGAGCAGATGGTATCGCAAACAAAGGAGCGACAGAAGATTCCTAAGGAGGAGAATCTGAGAGGTGACAGAGTGAAGGGCAATTACTGAGCAAGAGATAAGCCTGGACATGGGGAACTCAGGCCATGTGTCATTTCTCTATGTAAAGTTTTCAAGATCACAGAGAATTTAGAAATCAAAAATGACAAATTCTGGCCAAGCTTTAGTGCAGAAGGAAATTAAAATGAGCTGCTTTGGTTTTATCTCCCGTCTTACACCCAACTTAAGCATTTTTTAAAGTAAAAAAGACCGGAGCAGCATTAGGCAGGATGGGAGAACTTGTGGAACCCATGGATCTGGCGGAATGGGGCTTAGAGGTAGGAAAGGCACTCCTGAGTGTGTCTCCCAACAAGTCCAGTTGCAGCCAGACTCTTCTCCTGGAAAAGGGTAAGAGTGGCCCCTATTTTTCCAGCCAGGTAATCCTACCCTGAAATATGAAGCCCCCTCAGGGGGTCCCTCCCCTGTTACCAGTCCAATAGGTTGACTGATCTGGTCCAGTGTTGCATCATAAGGAGAGGGCCAACAGAAACTTTCTGACTATGAACCCACAGGGTGATGAAAAATTGCAAGCAGGGAGAGTGAGAGAGTTTGGAGAGATCCCTACCAGGTCCACCTGAGTCACTTGGAACAGTTGGGACACAAACCAGAGCCCGTATGGGATCCCAGCACTCAAAGGGGGAAGCTTAGTCAATTGAGCCATCTTACCAGGCCTAGTTTCATATTTTTGATAGTCAAGTAATATTAATATTCTACTGGATATCTTAAACATAAACATATTATGTTTTTTTTTCATTCCACACTTTATATTCCACATTTACAACACGAGATTGCCTCAGTGTGCCTGTTAGTTTTGCTTGACACATATGATTTTCAAGTAGTTACATGTAAGAATCCTATTAGTAGAAAATCCCTCATACTTAGAGTTTGGGAAAATGTCATTGTTCACCAAGTAGAGCAGAACCTACTGATGCACAGCTATTCTTGCTTTTCATTTTGTGTTTTACCTTTGACATTCCTGGCTTCATCTTTCAACTTAGTGGCAAAAGAAACTGCAGTTTCTTCCAGCAACCTGGGTAATGATGGTTCCTTTGCCCAAGGGAAACCACAGGTGGCATCACTGCTGAATTCCCTCCTGGAACCTAAATCAATGCAGTTGCAAGACTGATATCTAGAATTCGTAGTTAGATGGAGATGGGATCATGAAATCCTAGAAATCCTAGCCTCTACATGTTCCATAAATGGAATGATTTTTTTTTTTTTTAGTGTGTAATTGAACTTGATTCAGTAGCTGTATAAATTGATTTCTTCTCTAATATTGGGTCAAACCAGCTCATGGTTTCTGAGAATAGTCGCATTGTGTGATCCAAAAACACGGGGCCTTAAAGCCTCTCTAGAAGGACTCTTAACATGGGGAGAAGAACGTAGGCGGCTTCAGCAAACCCCTTCAAGTTGTATACAAAATGCACTGAGAGGATTCATCTCTTTGCAATTGTTATGCCTGTGGACTTGTGCAGATGGTTACACAGAGAAGTGCATCCAATCCACAGAAGGTGCACCTTCTCTCTCTTCACAAGCCCTGGTAGCATGTCTACTCCTCCAGCCTCAACGCTGTGCCTCCTTTCCCAGGGTACTCCTGTGACAGGTCACGCCTGTTCAGAACTGTATTCACTCACATTGATTCATAAACACTCGAGTCTTTCTTTTCATTTTTTTTCTGTGTTTATTTATTAATAAGTTAAAAATAACTTCTGGGCCCGGCGCGGTGGCGCAAGTGGTTAAGGTCCTCGCCTTGCACGCCTGGGATCCCATATGGGCGCCGGTTCTATCCCAGCAGCCCCGCTTCCCTTCTAGCTCCCTGCCTGTGGCCTGGGAAAGCAGTTGAGGATGGTCCAAAGCCTTGGGACCCTGCACCCGCGTGGGAGACCTGGAAGAGGCTCCTGGCTTCGGATCGGCATAGCATCAGCCGTTGCGCTCACTTGGGGAGTGAATCATCGGATGGAAGATCTTCCTCTCTGTCTCTCCTCTCTGTATATCCGCCTTTCCAATAAAAAAAAAATAACTTCCATTTTTTCTTATCACACATAATGTAGAGATAGATAATATTTTTAAAGATTTATTTATGCATTTGAAAGTCAGAGTTACAGAGAGAAAGAGAGAGAATCCATCTTCCATCTCCTAGGTCACTCGCAGGATGGCCACAAAGGCTGGGGCTGAACCAGGTCGAAGCCAGAAGTCAGGTGTTTCTTTGTGGTCTCACATGTGGGTACTGGGCCCCGAGTACTTCAGTCATGCTTTGCTGCCTTTTCAGAGCATTAGCAGAGAGCTGAGTTGGAAATGGAGAAGCTGGGACTTGAACTGGTGCTCATATGGAATGCCATCATCACAAGCAGTGGCTTTACCTGTAATACCATGATGCTTTTTGTTGTTATTGTTTTGTTTTTGGCACAGATGCAATGATTACTGTAAGTCATACAATCAGAAATCATATGGTGAGCTGTAAACACTTTCAGCTTCACAGATGATTACTTCTATCCGTAATATAAAAAGTATCACTGAACAGCCTCTTTAAAACAACTTTTGTGTCATTGGAGTTCTGATCCACTGGATGTTTTATTTCATTTCTATGTTGATAACTGATTATGGAACACCATATATTGAAATTATCTCTCATTTCGAAATGCATTTACAATGTCATGCCAATATATAGAATGTTCCTTAGCACATTTATGGATTCTTAGTTCCTTCCTATGTTCATTTTCGGTATGATTTTGTTAGTACCATACTCTGCTGTAACTTAGCATTGGTGTAAAGGCTTAATTCGAAAAAAAAAAACCCTGGTTCTATTTTATATGTTATGGGCACCGTATCTCTTTTTATTTAGTATTATTTTGATTTTTTTCAGGAATGATTTTCTCTTTGGGGTCAATTTTCCTTTCCGCTAGACCGATGCTCCATGTGCTTCATTTTGTGCTTGTATCCAGTGTTCCTGAACTGTACTCCCATCACTGTGATTTTACTGTGTGTCCTCCAAAGCTTGTGTGTTGACACCTAATTGTTAAAGCGATGTTGTGAGGAGGTGGGATTTCTGGGAGGTGACTAGTTGTGAGGACTACATCCCCATAAACAGGGTTACTGCTGGCGCCAACGGAGAGTGTAGAGAACTGCCACTTTGCCCAGTTGAGAAGAAATTGATAAGACAACCCCTCTGTAAGCTTAAAACAAGCCTGAACCAAACACCAGATTTACTGGCACCTTTGTCTTGGACATTCCAACTTCTAGATCTTTAAGAAATAAATTTGTTACTTGCAAATCACCCAATCAGAGATTTTGTTATAAAAGCACTGATAAGCTGAGACAATTGTTGCAGAAACACATCGCATTGACTTTTTACAACCTGCTAAGTTCTTCTATCAGTTCTAATAACTTGTTAAGGTAATCTTTTTGCTTTCTAAAAAGACATCTGAAACAATAAAATACATCTTCTGGGATCATTCCTTGTTTTTGCTCCTTCCTTTCAATCCTGTCCTTTCTAGTTTTGCCTTTAAGCAGGTGCAGTGTTGAAAAGCAGCTGTGGCACCGCAGTCCTCACCTCCATGATTTAGAGGAAATTTGCGGATTTCTGTAAAAAATTCATAGATTATCTGGGTAAAGGAGAAAAGTTTACTTTTATTCTCAGTTTACTGAGGTTTCTTATTATGGACAGGTGTGAACTTACACTGAATACTCTGCATCTTTCAAATGATCATCGTGTTTGTATGAATCTTGTTTGTATCTTATGTATGAATGCAGCATGTGCATTTATTTATATAAATATGGGTATATGTAAAATGAAAAATATGATGTTTTGGTATATACGTGTATATCTTTCTGCTCCCCTACTCTCTCTATTTTTGTGTGTGTTGACACAGGCAAGCAAATTAACCTCTCCATCATAGCCCATATTTCTTTCCTATTTTTGAGCTAAAAGTGCCTAAAATCTGCTCTAAGCAAATTTTAAGATACAATCTTTTAACTGTAGAAATCATGCTATTCCAGTTTGCCTTTAACTTATAAAATTGGTGATTTAAAGTAATTGATTTTCTATCGATAATTCCAAACCTGAAGTAAATTAAATCATGATGGGTGTTCACACCCATATGCACACACACAGTTTTGTACTTATGTTAATGAATAAACATCGTAATTTCCCTTGTAATGCTCATTGATTTAGCAATCACACGTTCATCTGAAAATTTCATTGGGTGTAGTCCGCTACCTGAAGAAGCTGCCAGTGGCCAAGACAGAAAATATATGTATTACATTATGTATAGAAAATATATATATATGACATTATGTATGGAAAACATGATCTATCTTTTTTTTTCAATCCTTTTTCTGTGTATGTGAATGACATTTGTTTCATGACTTACAACAAGGGTAATCTCATGTGTTAAGACATTTGGAAATGTATGAATCAGTAAGAAAAATGCATGCGTTTTGTTAAAATATATCAGGTGTTTTAAAATCTGCACGTTTATGAGAATATTAAGTAAAGTCAGAAGGTTTCATTGGACAATTTCGGAGAACAACAGGTATGCTATTTTTTTCTGAGAAATATATATATATATATATATATATATATATATGAAAATGCATGCAAGCAGTTACTACTAATTGTCTTTATGGATCATGTCTTGGGGCTGCCAAGTGTCAGTGAGAGTAATTTCTCTTTATTGACTCACTTAAGTAATGAACAAAGAAAGAAAGACAGAATTGAAATGTTACTACTTTTTGCAGCCCTAATGGAATGATGGATATGAGGCAGCGATTATGGATTGTTGCTAACAAAAAACAGGTGCACACAATTTTACCAGATTTACCTGCCTCTTATTTGAAATATACAATATCGCCCATGACACCTAACTTCCAGAAAAGACCTTCAATTCCATCAAACCCTTTAGGTCTGCCTGCTAATAGTCACAAGGCATGGAGGAACATACTAAATGATGCCACAGGGAGGCAATTAATGAAATTCAGTTGGTAGTAAATTATCTAAGACAAATGGCCCTGCTGCTTCCACTACCAGGAGGAAAAGGAAGAATCTAGTGGCTAACACAGACTAATCTGACATGAAAACATTTTGTGTGTGTGTGTGTGTATGAACTGCATTTTGATTTGGATGAAAAGAAATTATAACATTAAACAGGTGTCTGATAAAGAAGGAATAATCTCAAGTATAATAATGCCATTGTGTTTATACATATTTAAACAACAAATAGCACTATGTCTAGGACACTTTTTCACGAAAATAAATTCATTGTCTCTACTCTGGAAAGCAGCGTTTTTAAATAGCTCCAAATTAATCATACTTCTCTATACCATTAGAGAATAAATGAATAAATATTGTCTGTCTTTGCTGACTTTAATAAACCCCCCTTCTGCACACACGGTTTTTGACCCCCTTTTACTTTTGAAAGGATGTGGAAGGTTGCTCATGAAGTTCAGTTTTCGTGGTTGAAGTATGTCTGTGTGCGATGCTACGTCTAAAAGCTCAGTGAGTAATCCTTAGCTGCGCAGTAGCAGGCGTGGCGCATCTCAACTCTGCGTGGACGACTTCCACCTTGTAAGGTTGCTCCCTCTCCGTTCCCTTCACAGCAGGGGCAGGAGGACGAGTCAGCACCTTCATGGCGCTCTCTCCCTCCCTCATCACTTCTGACGTAGACGTCGTTCTGAGGTTACTGGCTATACAGAGGTCATTGATTCTTCGTATTCTGCTGGCTTTGGTTTAATGTGCCGCTGTTTGGTCTTTGTGTTACACCTACCGTTGTTTAGCTTTATTTGCCACATATGCTGTGCCATTTTGATTTTTATTTTGCCTTGTCAGTTGAATCAATCTGTGATGCACAAAGACTTTAGGGCATAATTAAAAAAACAATACCAGTATGTGATCCAGTTGCATTTCAACTGTGTTATTCCTGTATATTGTAGCTGTTTTTCAAAGGTATTTTCAGAGGAAGGAAGTAAATATATAAGATAATAAATGTGTGACATGTGTAAGTCATGCTGGTTCTGAACAAATTTTTGAAAACTTAGCTGATTAAAATTTTGGACCAATTGAAAAAAAAAGTATGACTTGAAATCTATGAACGTCTTGGTACTCAAAGTTATCATTTTTATTTAATTGATTTTTGTATTAAAGTATGTAGCTGTTAAGATTTTTCTCTGGCAGCGTTATCTATTTTTTTTTTTTTTTTGCATAGGTAGATGGGAGAGCCATTTGTATGTTATCATTGAGCTGACATATATTTTTGCATATTTCTATTATCTTAGTAGTTTCATGTTCTCTGTGTATCATAACTGACTTGACACGTGAGATGTAAGATCTATAGTTAGGATGGTTAGAAGTTTACAGTGTATTCTTCTATTTTGTTTTACATGAATGTTGTATAAAATTCAATTTTTTTCTTGATTTATAATACCAAATACAGAAACAACAGTTCTGATGAAATTGCCAATTACATTTTAGTACTTAGTTGCACTGGTTGGATGTCTTGTCTTTCTTGAGCTTTTAGTTATCTCTAATCCATGAACACATTAGGCAATTTTGACTTTTACTTGGGATTTTATATAACTTTCATTTTAATTCTTTAATTTCTCTGTTTCTATTAAACCATAGAACTATTTTAATAAATGCTATAACATCAATCTAAAAAGAAAGATTCAAATATAGAGGTTAAATTTTTTAAATGTACAAATTAAAAAAAATGATGTTCGGATATTGCTTCAAAGTGGTTGGGGAGTTGAAAGAAGGGGCTGTTGCAAATTAGGAAAGGCAGCAAGCTGCTCACTCATGCTGTTGATGCATATAAGAAAAGTCATTATTCTAGTTTTGTTGCTTTGGTTCAGAAATTTTCATAAAGTGATGCAGAGAAGGAGAAAGTAGTTGCCTGTGATGAGGTTAGGTTTTGAACAGAAATAACAATGAAGCCATTCGGGGCTGGTATTGTGGCTCAGTGGGTAATGCCACCACCTGCAAAGACCACATGGATGCCAGCTTCCCTTTTCCAATTCAGTTTCCTGCCAATATGTCTTGCAAAGAAGCAGAGGATGGCCCAGATGCGTAGGACCCTGCACTCAGAGGAGTGACTCTGATGGACTTCCAGCCTCCTAGTTTGGGCCAGGCCCAGTCCATTTCCTATGGTCATTACTCTCAGCTGAAGTGTGTATGGGATATATCTCTCTGTCTCTTGATGTCTCTCTCTGCCTTTCAAATAAATAAAAGTAAATAGAAAAAAAAATTGAAATCAAATGTAGAGTTAGCAAAACTGTAGATGAATTTGTGTTGAATGTTTTAGTCTCCACTACAAAGACTCTTTTGGGGCATAGATAGAGCATACCGTTGGCTTCTGAAACATTCTTAGTTGTGATCTAAACATCAGAACTTAAGCTTTTTTGTGTTTTTTTTCCTTTCTTTCTCTCTCTTTTGAATTTAGAACAATGTTACTGCAAAGGACTATGAGGAGAAATAATTGTATTGCCAATTCCTTATTCAGTAGAGTTGTCACCTTTACTGTCAGGTTTGGATTCTGAAGATTTAGTTTGGAGTACACAGTTTCATCAAAGCAGCACAGTAGGATCTCAGGCTGGGTAACCTACTTTGTGTGTTGTAGTCACTCCCATATGACTTCACTTGCCAGAGCTGGGGAGATCTGCACCCAAGTGTCAGGAGAGTCTTCCAAGTCTCCCATGTGGTGCAGGGACCTAGATATTTGAACCATACTTTGTTGCCTTCCCAGGCACATGAACAGGAATCTGGTTAGGAAGTGGCACAGCTGTAACTTGAAGTAGTGCCCATATGGGATATTGGGATTTTAGGCAGCAGTGGAACCCACTGTGCTGGGTTACAAAATAGTTTGTGATAGAAAGACAAAATTTGAAAACTGAAGGTTGTATTTAAGCCACTTCAATGTACTGGTGCCTGCTGTGGCTTAGGGATGCATCCTCTCAGAAATACAAATTCATAGCTGGAGACTTTATGAGATTCAAGATTGAAAATGAGTGTGTGTGTGTAGTGGTTCTTTTTTTTTTTTTTTTCTGTTCCACATCTCAGCAAGAAGAACCGAGGCTGTATTATTGAGTTTATCTTGCCTATAGAACACCTCACTTCGGATGACTCCCATTTTAAGGTATTCTCCCTCTTGCAAACATTTCCGTTTGAACATAGAAAGAGCACCTATAACATGTGGAGGGTGGGAGGAAGAGCACAGAGATCTTTCGTGAGTTCTACATCCACTTAGACATATGTGGGGACATGGGTTTTTGGGGGCCTGTTAAAGGACTGAAAGTAGGTGAGGCCTGGGCAGATTATCTCGCTGGGCAGCCACGGATCTCTTTACGTGCAAGGCTGGCTTTCTCTTTCTCATCCGGATCTTGCAACATGCTCGGCATCCCGTGAAGCTGCAAAGTATTTTACCAAGACCATGCTTTGACAAGTCAGGCTTTCACAAACTGTTACTGAGAGGTACCAAGTCTCCAGTGCTGGGAATTGAATAGAGCTCTTGGCTCACAGAATTCAGGAGCTGTGTCCTACAGCAGGGAGCCAGACTCCAGACACACCGGTTGAGGACAGTCAGTTATGTAGATTGAAAGATGCACCAGACAGGAAACAATAAATCAGATTTGTCTAAGGAACAACTTAATCTATTTCATGGATTTGGTCGGTGGTATATCAAAACACTTATTGCTCAGATTCAATTACATGACGTTTTACTCCCTCAAAATGTTGGGTTTTCTTTTCCTCTCTCAATGTTTAGAGTTATTTAAACATATTTAAAGTTTTTGTTTGGACACATAATTTTGTGCACTGAGATGAATTTAACCTCTGCAAACAGGGGGAATAGAAAAATAGTTTGAAAGCATAAAACTAAAAGAAAACCATGAGGCCATCTAATTGCATCACAAGTATTTATTGAGTCGTTAGAAGGAGAATTGAAAAGCAGACGTGTAGCCTCCTGAGCAATGCTGTCTGTCTTTTGTTGCTCTGGAAGTTGGGCTCATGGTCCAGCTGCCTTGATAAACTGCCATCAGCTAAATGCACCTTACTAAATCAAATCTCAGATATTAGAAAGAACATTGAACCATCACAGGTTTATGTTCTCTGGAGAAGTCAAGCCACAATGCAATTTTACAGGTAAGTCTAGACTACAGTAAAAAATAAAATAATAATTCCTTCCCACTGCTAATGAGCTATGCAGAAAAACATATTTGTGCTAACCATTGTCTAAATTTTGTGCATTTACTTGTTAAATACCAGAGACAGGCTGAAAATGTGAAAAAGTATTTCTGCTGCCTTGTTTTAAGGTGTTGCTTTTTAAAAAAATGCAACCATGCCAAAAGACATAAGAAAATTAAGTTACAAAGACAGAAATATTACAAGACTGCCAGTAGCTCACATGCTGGAGCTCTTTGTAGAAAAACCTTCCATTCCTCAATGGATGCAAATAGGCGTCCTAGTTTTAGCTTCCATCAATCATGCGTCTCAGGTTCCTGGCTTTGATTCTTGTAAAGTCACCTTGACTTCCTCTTTCATTATGTTAAAGATGAAGGAGCTTGATGGCAGGATTGATGTTTATAGTAATGAAAATCTGAATTTAACAAGAATGTCCAAAACCTGGATGACTGATCAAATAAAAAATCATGGCACAGCTATCCAAAGGAGTAGCTATTAAAATGATCTTAAAGTTCTGTGTTTCTTGATGTGAAAAATTTAAGAAAAAAAGGTTATAAAATGTTTGTAAAACTGCTACACCAAGTACACAAGTAAAGGTTTTTTTTTTTTTTCTTCTGTATTTTCTATGGAGAGAATACCAGTGGGATTGTTTTTGGACACAGAAGTTAAGTAAGGTTGGGGATGCCTACCTCCCTGTCAGTGCCTGGGTTCACGTTCCAGCTCAAAGTCCAATTCCAGAGACCTGCTGATGCACACCTGGGAGGCATAGTTCAAGTACTCAGGTGTCCAGCATTCAGGTGGGATACCCTGATTCAATTCCGAATCCCTGAATTGTCCAGGACATTTGGGAAGTGAATCATAAATAAAGGATCTCTCTCTCTCTCTCTCTCTCTCTCTCTCTCTCTCTCTCTCTCTCTCTTCTCTTTCTCTGTGGGCGAGTCATTGTTTTTGCCCGTCAAATAAGAGATAAGTTAAAGTTAATAAAGAAATGCCATTGCTTTTCAGTTTCACAACATGCTAAGTTTGGCTGGCACCTGATCTGATCACAAGTTTGGGGTGTGATTTTTGGCATGGAGATTGCTGGACTGGATCTCAGTCCTCCGAGAAGTCACCGCGGCCATTGCCCCTGACCCCTACTCATTCTTTATTGCCCAAGAATGTCCTGGTTACGAGGAACCTAAGTGACCTTCAAACAACCTCACTCTGAGTTTCTTTCTATACTGAGGGTGGGATGAGAAGCATTTGAGTGTGATTTGAGTCCTTGAGACTCAATTCCTAGTTTACTAGGTGAAAAAAAAAATTGAATGAATTTTCGTGCTGTCTGATCTTATAGTAGTGAATATAATAAAGACAACATGAAGGGTCCAGCACTGTAGCCTAGTGGCTAAAGTTCTCACCTTACATGTGCTGTGATCCCATATGGACACCGGTTCTAATCTCAGCAACCCTGCCTCCCATCCTGCTCCCTGCCTGTGGCCCGGGAAAGCAGTCAAGAATGGCCCAAAACCTCGGGACCCTGCACCTGTGTGGGAGACCTGGAAGAGGCTCCTGGCTCCTGGTTTCGGATCATGCAGCTCTAGCCATTGCAGCCACTTGGGGAGTGAATCAACGAATGGAAGGAGGGAAACTATTTCTCTCTGTTTCTCCTTCTCTCTCTGTATGTATCTGATTTTGCAATAAAGAATAATTAAATCTTTTTTAAAAAGAGAGAGAGACAGAGTTGAGGTGAAAATGAAAGTTCAACAAATTCTTTTCCACATCAAATCTTGTACAGTTATACCATGTCACTCACTTCACGCAGCATGAACTCAAACTACAAACCCAAATCCCTTGATCTAGGTAATCCACGTACTGGTTCTTACCTTTAAGCTACAGAGGACAAAAAAAAAAAATTGTTTGGTTTTGTTATAACTCATCATTGTGTTAAATGGTCAGTGGAAATTGAAATATGTCAGGAGCCTGATTATCATGCAGTGGTCTTTGTTAGCTGAAAATAAGATGTATTTTAACATTCTCAGTCGGTTCTTATATAATTGATATGAATAACATCACTGCCAACAGTTCTTGAATAATCATATATATACTATATAAATAGCTGCAGAAAAGGTCTGTCAGAACAGCAAAATGATTTTAATGTTGGCAGAAAGACAACATATTTAAATCTCCCTATAGGGTGACCAGGCGACTGTCTTGCTAAGATTCTCTTAGAGCTGCTGCTTTTTCTTTACCGCCCTGTGATCCTTGTCAAGGGGCACGTGACAGTCCCCAAGGAGCGGAATGTGAGTGGTCCAATAATTTATTTGTTCATTTCATCCGTTTCCGAAAGGAAATAGGAGCACTAGCTATTTGGGGGAAGGATTTACATAACTTAATGAAATGTGATCATTGTCTTTCTATCCCAATATGTTGATGCAACAAATGACATCCCACACATTGTGTAGTGGTCAGTATTTCTGTTATGTTAACCTCACCGAGCTACGTACCAAGGTTGCGCGGTGGGGAGGGGAAGGCAAGATGGATATGAAAGGTAAGATTATACTCTAGCATGAGGAATACATTGTTGCATTACCCAAATATTCAGGCTGGCAGGTGGCACAGACTCTCATTACTAACTCAACAGGCTTTCCTTCTCTGCCTGACTGGTTGGGTTCCTGCTTCTTCAACGCCACTCAGCTCTAAAGCTTGATTAGCATAGGCAAGTCATCTTAATTCCATTGTTAAGTTTAGGGAGGGGAACATGACCTGGCTTCTGAAATGTCAAAAGTCCATTCAAAGACTTTGTGTACAGGATTTCTTTATTCTTGGGGGGAAAAAAAAAAGCCAAAAGACTGATAAGACCGATGACGTGGGAACTTAGTTTACTTATGATATTTAGGAACTGGACCTAAGGGAAAGTTCTGACGTTACTGGATGTTCCTATGGAAAGTTGCTCTTGTATGAAGGTTGGTTTTGGAGCCAGAGACACGGAGTCAGGCCCAGCTGTTCCCTCTCTCTATTTCCTGGTTTCCCATGTGATCCTTCCTTTATCCACACTCTACACTGCCAACCCCATTGGATGGCTAATGAGGCTACCTGCTTTGGAATGAGCGTTTGCAACACCAGAAGTAAATATAAATCTTTCTTCAGAAGTGGCTGCTCTCAGGTATCTGTTATAGTAATGATATTTATACTTTTGAAATTATTAATATCACCACCGACAATCAGGTGGTTTATCCCCACGGGGCCAGGGAGGCTGGCAGCATGCATGCAAACAAGGGAGAATCTATACTTTTTGTGGGCTGGTTTAACCCTCGAGATCAGAAGAGTTAAGCTAAGAATTCTGCTAGGAAGTACACTATTTCCCATCCCAAATACATGGCTGGGAATCATAATTCAGAGTGAGATTTAATTGGAGATGGAGTTTGAAAAATGGGTCAGTTTCAGCTGAAATCTTGCAGCTAAGATTTATACTTATTTTTATTTGAAAAGCAGATTACAAAGGGAAAAGAAGAGTCAGAGAGATCTTCCATTTGCTGTTTTACTTCCCAAATGGCCACAATGGCCTGACATGAACAATTCAATGCCAGGAACCAGGAGTTCTTCTCTGTGTGCCATGGGGGTGCAGGGTCCCAAGCACTTGAGCCACCCTCCACTGCCACAAGCAAGGAGCTGCATCAAAAGTAGAGTGACCTGCATAGGTACTAGAGACCATATAGGAGACTAGTGACTCAGGAGTAAGATTAGCCTACTATGTCGGGGTTCCATCCGCACGATACTAGTACCCTTATAAGAAAAGACAGTAAGGATTTTTTCCCCATCTCTCTGTGAAGATACAGGGAAAAACTATTTGTGTTGAAGCTGGGAAGCTGACCCTCAAGGGAAATCACATCCATTGACGGTTTGATCTTGGACTTCCAACAGCCAGAACTAAAAAAACAAAAAAGTCTATTATTTATGGTTCTCCATCTGTTGTATTGTGATATAACAGTTTAAAGCAAACAATACACATGTAGTTATTCTTTGCACACACACCAGTACTGTAAGGATATCTTTAATGAGTTACAGTTCAGGGGAGATCAGCAGTTGCTTTGACAACCCATCACAAGGAGACTTCAGGAATGGAACAGATGTGGCCACCTCTAAAATTGTGTTTCTCCTCTTTCTCTTGGGGTGACTCTGTGGAAGCAATTTCAGTGATTACTGGGTGGCTCAGGGAACAGTGGTTTTACGTTTACAATTCAGTAACCCTGCTGTAAGATTTTTTTGCTTGGATGTTCATCTCTTTCTGCCTTAGAGAAAGGGGCCCAAGTGGTAGTCTAGAGAGAGTTAGGCATGGCCTTAAACTCATGGAGCCTTACTCTGATTTTGTACTTACAGGTGAGTAACACAGTGTGTGTCCAGGTGATTCCTGGTAGAATTGATGCTTCAGGGCATCCCAGCCTCAGGATTCAGACACGGACTACGACTTTCACATAAGACATTCCATTTTCAGCGATGGTCTAGTAGCAACATTTACTAAGCGTGAACTACACTCTCTCCTTCCATGCCCGTCAGTTAGCTCATTGTGAAGTTTCTGTTTGCGTTTAATTGAAGGAATACTGTGATCGCTTTGCATTTTCCTCCAAGGTTATGTGTGAAAGTGTGAGAAGTTATGGATTAGTAGTTAGGTCAGATACCTGTCCGAATGAGGAACGGGTCGGAGTCCCTTAAGATGAGACACAGAGTGCTTGCCTCTTCCCACAGGCTCCCCTAAGCAAACTTTAGATTCATCAAGAGAGCAGGCTAGAGAGGATGATCAATTGCAGCCCTCTGATGGGTTTCTATCTCTAACCTGCCTTTGATTGGTTTTTATCCCAGCCCCCTTGAGTAATTGTTATCCCAGCTTCGTTATTGATAGTTTGTCTAGTCCTTTGATTTGGTTGTTAGCTATTATTCTGCTCATCCATGATTGGCTACATTTAGGTATCTGATTTTGTGCTTAAAAGAGCCAGTATCTGCAGGTTTCCTGGGTTAACACTCCCTCTGAGTGCATCTCCTAATTGCTGGGGCAGATTTGTCAATTGGACAAATCTCGCTTTAATCACTGCCCCTGTTGCCGTGGAATTCTTCCTTGTAAGACAAGAACTGAGGTTGCCTTCATTTTCTCATAACAAAAGCATTTCTTATTTTTTATTTAAAATGTTCCTATGCTTATTTTTATGTTTATGAATTTTTGAGGATCGTTATTAAAAAGTTTTTAAATTTTTTCATAAAAGTCTATTACTTCGTGAGTAACTAAAAATCAAATAAAAACAACACTTGAGTTTCCATTTTAAATCATTTTGTAAACCTAAATGGGATTTTGCTTGTAACATTTATTTCTACAAAGGGAACTGGGCTAACCAAGAGTAGGGACAGAGTAGAGCTAACTTTTTCTTTTTTAAGATTTATTTATTGAAAAGGCAGATATACAGAAAGGAGGAGGGACAGAGAGGAAGATCTTCCACCCATTGATTCACTCCGCAAGTGGCCGCAATGGCTGGAGTTGCGCTGATCCAAAGCCAGGAGTCCCAGCCTCTTCAGGTCTCCCACACAGGTGCAGGATTCCAAGGCTTTCGCCCATCCTTGACTGCTTTCTCAGGCCACAAGCAGGGAGCTGGATGGGAAGCAGGGCTGCCAGGATTAGAACCGGCGCCCATATGAGATCCCAACTTGTGTAAAGTGACGACTTTAGCCACTAGGCTACCACGCCGGGCCTGAGACTTTTCATTTTTAAAGAAATACGTATGTATTTGAAATCATGGAGAGGAGAGAGGAGGAAAGAAAGAGGAGAAAGGAGAGGGGGCTTAGGGAGAAAGAGAGAGAGAGAGAAAGAGAAAGAGACTTTTGTCTATTCATTTTTTGTACAAACGGCTGAGCAACCAGTGCTGGGTAAAGCTGCCAGGAACTCTGTCCTGGTCTCCCACAGGAGCGGCAGGAACCCAAGCCCTCGGGCATTGTCTGCATGAGCAGGTGCATTATCAGGAACCGGGACAGAGGCAGAGTGGACAGGACTAGAGCAGGTGATGTGACAGGAGATGCTGGCGTCCCAGGTGGCAGCCTAGCCCCTTCTTCCATGATCCTGGTAACTTAATATTTTTTGACCTTGCATATCTAGGCCTATTTCAGGTCCTTTAGAAAGGCATATATTTACATAGGTGGATAGTTATGTATCTGTTCATTCTATTTTAGGAAGCATAAATTGTTACAGAAAATATCAACTTGAGGTAAAGTGTTGACAAGAAACCAAACAGATCCAGTTTACTTTCTGACCTTTGCTGTGCTTGCTGCTACAAGGTTCTGCAAAGGACTCAGTTTCTGTGTATTTTTGCATCTTTAAAATAAGATCAATAAGAAAGGCCAGTAAATTTTTGTACTATTAAGAAAAACCATGTTGTTATAATAAATACTTGAGACTGAAACGTTTATAAAGAATGTATAGCTGGTAATATTGGAACTCGGTGCCAGAATATTCTTGTCTCCAGAAAGGATCTCATGGATAGATTGCCACATGGCCAAAAGGAGAACTGGTCCATTCCCATGGGACAATATTAATCCAGTTATTATGGTGAAATCCCTGTGACTCAATTTTCTTACATCCGGTTACGCCTTTCACAGATTCTACAACCTCAGCCTCACACACTAGTGAGCAAGCATCCGGTAATGTGAAACCTTGCAGAACAAATGACACCGAAGCCTGAACAACATGCATCAAGTCTGTTATGGAGTAGATGTTTGTCAGGTGCTAGCTTCCATAACTAGAGGTCCGAGTTTGAATCACTAGTTGGGGAGGATGGTGAATACCCCTGTTTGAATGGCGCAGTTGCAGTTAACATGATCATCTCAGATCATTTGGTCAGTGACTTCTGTGGTCAGCCCTATCATAAGCTTTGATGGGGAACTTGGATTTTGTGTGAAAATCTGTGCAGAGACAATGAGAAGCCTACGTCCAGAGGCAGGTTTGGTGTTTGAAGTTTTCCCCAATCACAGGGGATATCTGTGTGGGTGGCTAAGTTCACATGTTGCAAGAACAGAGTGTGGTGTGAAGCAGGTAGGGGAAGCAAAGCCTCGAGTGATGGAAGGTGATGACCACGCAGGGAGATGACCACGCAGGTGACTCTTCTCATGATGATTTTCCGAAGTATGGAACACTTTTTGTGCCAGGTGCATGTGTATCAAGGGTGTAGACAAGGCAGATCAGATACCGTTTTCTGTTTCTGTAGTTCTTAATCAGCAGATGCATCAGAATTTCCCAGCTAGTTTTCTTTTTTTTTTTCAAAAACGCACACTGCTGTACCATATCAGATCCCTTAAATTAGAGCTGTTGAATAGAGGGGCTTGAGAACCTCCAAATGAATCCAGCATATTTGCTGGGTCACCAACCAATGTGAGGGGGTCGGCCTGTGGCACAGCAGGTGGAGAGTTTCTGCCTGCTGTGCTGCGTCATTTCCATACGGGTGCTACTTTGTGCCCCGGCTGCTCCTCTTCTGACCTCCCTGCTAAACACCTGGGAAAAAATAGTGGAAGATGGTGTAAGTTTTGTATTCCTGCTCCCCAAATGGTAGACTCAGAGGAAGATCCTGTCTCCTGGTTTGGTCTGCCCCAAGCCTGGACATGGGCCATCAAGGGAGTGATTCAGCAGAGGGAAGATTCTCTCTCTCTCTGTCTCTCTCTTTGTGTATGTGTCTCCAACTGATAACTATTCTAAATAAATAAATCTTAACAACAACAACAAAAACAGAATTATAACCCTGTGCTAATTGGAATGAAGTGGAAAGCTTGATGAAATTCAGGGTTCAGGGCCCCATGCCCAGAGTTCTGATTTACATATGTAGGATTGCATTTAAAAGAATAAATGTTACTGCATTATGGCGTATGTGTAAATCCATGTAATGCACATGTAAGCGCACTGAAATAATCACAATGGAATGCAAAATATTGCACTTACAAAATTACATAGAAATATTCTATCAAAAGTATATTCTATACACATATGTCATTTGTTGCATACTCTAACAGAAATTGTACACATCAAGATATTACAGCATTACATGGATTGACACATACACCATAATGCTTTAAAAGCTTCCTATCCTACCACTGCAGTGAAACACAGTTAGTCATCCATTTTAACTAGCAAGAGGAAAGAAGGAACAGTAAGTAAATATCAAATGGAAAATTGTTCTTACATATTTTCATGAGATGCTCATCAACATTTTTATCATCCTGAAGATTGTGAAAGACATGGAAAGATCTTACTAAGGTAAAATCTCCCCAAAACAACAAACTATGTTGTAAGTCTAAAGCCTAACAGGTTATACTTGTACATCAGTGGGATTATTATCTTGAAAAATAAGTAAATATGGTTTTTTTTTTGGCAGGGGAGATGATTTCAAATCATTGAAAGGAAGCAGAATCTGGGCTGTAAGTGTCCCCAGGTTAAGAGGGTAGGGCAGTGTTTTACCACACCTGGGCAATTCAAAATCTGAACAGCTCCCTATTAACCCAGGAAACAGAATTGTTTCTGAAACACAGAAGAACTGATTAAAATTCCTGCCTGTATGATTACTTCCAACATCTGCTTTGTGCCCCGGGGTCCTTCTTTATCCTTAGTCTGTCTAGGGTTTCAAAGATTTCTTTCTGCACCTGGTATCAGAAGAATCTGTGACTCTCATCAGAGAAGATGTTCCAGTTAATTTATTCCACACACACAAAAAAAGCGAAGACACCTAAGCCTCTCAGAGAACTCACCCTGAAAGAGGTGCATAGATGGTGCTGCTCTTTTGTTTTCTACTGCTTATAAGGCAGATAGCATGGGGAGTTTAGAATTCAGGCTTACTTGATTCAAATTAGTCCAAATGTGCTTCATTATAAAGAACTAGCATGCAGACAATGAAGGCTATTTGCTGACAGATTATGTCCTAAGCTTCATACTTCGCCGTGATCTACATGCTCAAAAGAGGTGTTGAAAACTAATCTGTCTTTCCCTATTGATATTACCTTGTAACTTTGAAACTCTAAAAAGACTGGGCTGTGTAAACCTGTGGGGATTTTGAAATGTATGGACTCTTGCAGAATAACGGCCATGCTCAAATGGATGCAAATCGAGACACGGTGGAGTCTATGTAGACCTCTCTTGGCCCACACATGGACTTCCAGTAAGACACTTTTGTTGGAGAAGGAGAATTCACAGAATCAGGACATAGGTGTCGGAAGAGGTGTGCATTTGAGGCTTTTGAAATTTGCCTGCGAGATCTGAAAGGGTCTTAATGAGAACAGGATTGAGTAAAGGGATCCTTTCAATTGTAGCTGTCCTCAAACCATCAAATACAAAAGATGAATCAAAGAAACTTGTTAAAAATATGGATTCCTGGGTCTCACCACCGGTACTGATCTGTCAGACCCAAGGCAAGACTCAAGTTTTTGGCTTAGAAGTGCATGGGAGGAGCTATGTGAGTGGTGTGCAGGCCCCATACTTAGAGAAACACCTTGGAGCAGATTCCACCAATCCACGTGTTTCTCTCCCACTCAGATGAGCTTGAGTTACTGCTATCTTCCATGGGCTCTCGGGGCCTTCTCTATCCTCTGCATAAGACACAGCCCACTGTAACATGAAACATTAAAAAGAGGACAAACAAAATTAATACCCACCATTTCCGGGATACCTATCATTAGCCGGCAGTCTAGCCTGAAGCTACCAAGTTAAAATTTCAAAATCACAAGATAGATGTCATCACATCCATTCAAAATTGATATAAGCATGCCTGATTAAACATTAGATGGGCTAATTAAGACAACATGCTTGCATTCCATGGAGTGCTTGGGATTGATACCTAGTTCTGGCTCTCAATTTCACCTCCGGGTTATGGCAGATCCCAGGAGGCTGCTGGGAATGCCTCAGCTCCTTGGACCACTCACCTATGTGGGAGGGTTCCTGGCTCCCTATCCTTTTGCTGGCTGTTGTAGCTACTGGGGAATGACCCAGAAGAAGAGAGTACTTTTTCTCATTATTCTTCTTCTGTCTTCTGCTTCTATGTTTTTTCAAAGGAAAAACAAAAAGCCAAGCATTCTTCTTGAACGTCAATATTAAAAGTCACAGAAAGGGCGCTGGGATTTAGGCAAGGGTGGCTGATTTAGGGAGGCCCACTGTTTGTTTTGTTAGTTGAATGGCCTCTGGAGTCAGAGCCCTTCCCTGTGACCAATGGAATCACTCCTCCCTATTTCTTGTGTGTATGAATCATCTCTAATCATTTATTCAATGTCACCATTATTAGGTTGCAAAACATAACTGTGGTCATCTAAGATCTAAGCTGGATGGGAAGTGGAATTGCCAGGATTAGAATCTGTGCCCATATGGGATCCCGGCACGTTCAGGGCAAAGACTTTAGCCACTAAGCCACGCCGCCAAGCCCTGAACCCTAACATTTTTAATTTGGCTTTTACTGCAGCTTCTTAAAGTATTCTGGAGTAATTCTGAAGAAACTGGCAAGATTATTTTGAGTTTCCCTACCCCATTTCTGGGCAGTATTTTTGGGGGGTTAGGAAAGTAAGTGCAAGGAAATCTGTGAGGCTAAATCACCATGGATTATGGAGGGGTAATGTTCTTCAGAATTTCTTCTTTTTTTAAAGATTTATTTATTATTATTTTTTAAGATTTATTTATTTTTATTGGAAAATCAGATATACAGAGAGGAGGAGAAATAGAGAGGAAGATCTTCTGTCCGGTGATTTACTCCCCAAGTGGCCGCAATGGCCGGAGCTGAGCCAATCCGAAGCAAGGAGCCAGGAGCCTCTTCTGGGTCTCCCATACAGGTGCAGGGTCCCAAGGCTTTGGACCATCCTCGACTGCTTTCCCAGGCCACAGGCAGAAAGTTGGACGGGAAGTGGAGCTGCCGGGATTAGAACCAGCACCCATATGGGATCCTAGGTGTGCAAGGCGAGGACTTTAATCGCTATGCTCTGGCTCTGGGCCCCAGAACTTCTTGATTCTGAGTTTGTCAGATTCAAAGTACAAAGTAGGAAGATAGTGCCTAAGGAGCCAAGTAAGTGGGGTGATGGGAAGGAATAAAAGTTAGGCAAACAGAATGTGTAAGCCTTCAGACTGGCAGTTTGGGCAATTTCATCACCCGCAGGCCCTGGATAGTCTTCTGCAGGGCTCCTCTGCCCTGTCCACCCTGTGGTTGATGTGCAGGGTACCTAGTGGCCAACGCATTGCAGACTCTGGTTCCCTTTACAGTTCTAACTCCAAGTCCCGCTGCCCCTGTGAAAATCCTATCGGGTGAATAAAACAAATTCAGTGCAGCTGCCTGTTATCCTCAATGGCGCAAGAATAGTTTCTGGTTAAACTCTTACATCTTTGATTTAAAACTTCATTTAGTCAAATTATTCACTAACTTAAGACAGTAGAGCATTAGAAGCAAAATATACCCTGAAGTCTTGGAAGCCACACTCCGTTTTAGGGTCTTAGCTCCCCAATGGCATGCAATGTGTACTGTCTTACGCAAAGTTTAAATCTTTCAGCATTGGAATCCTTGGGGCTCTTTCTTAAATCCTGGGGAAGCTGGCTGGATGCCTCGTATAGATTATAATTCTTGCGTTTATTACTTTCAATCCTGATCAGAGCTTGCCAGAGCTCCCAGGTGATTTGAGTTAGAACAGAAAGGCACAGTTTCTACATTACTAGGATGTGGGGAGCAGGAAATGGGCCAGGCCCCGGATTCGGCTTCTGCCTGGTTCACAGTGGATCCCGTGGTGTCTGTTCCTGCTCTTAGAATGTTGACTTGGTCTCCATGTTTAGGGACAGGAAGACTACCTGTGAGCCTTTCTCTGTGTATTCCCTTTCTTGGGGTTTCTGGAAACTCCACTTCCTAGGGCTTCCACTTCTCGATGCCTGTTAAGACACAGAGGAAGAAGGGATGGTAACTGAGTCTAAACGGCTGTTTAGGAAAATGAAACTGGTGAGTGACTTCCACTTGGGGCTCAGCGCAGCTGGCTGCCTGTGCAAGTGCTTAGACTCAAAGCATGAAGCTGCTGTCTTTGAGACAGGGTCTCGTGAGTGTGGCAGGACGATGCAACTAGGACCTGTTGTTGAGGAGCTGCAGTTTGGCTGTGAGACTGACTGCAAGGAGCATGGTGGTCCAGCAAGAAGTAAAACAACGTTTGTTTGTAAGGACCTGGTTTTCTTAGTTACCTCACATGCTTATTTTGAGAGGTGGGTCACAGCACCTAATTACTTTTTCTCATCACCTGTCAAATCAACTTCTTTAGAGGTATTTGTGCCAAATATATTTCAAAATGCATTGTTAGCAGTCATCAACACTCGTTATTGGTATGCTTTGAGGTAAGAACGCTTACGTTACGTTACGTTACTGATGGAGTGACCTCAAGGGGTTAAAGATTCTCATTTACTATGGAAGAAATGTACAGTCTTTTAGGGCTGAAAGATCTGTCTCTCAGGGATATATATATATATATATATATATATATTTTTACAACTTCTGGCATTTTGACCCACAATAATATAACCGAAGTAAAGACCTATGTTCTTGTCCTGCCCCTGTCAGCCTGTTTTGGTGGTCTGAGTAATGACATTTTGTTTAAAAAGTTGGAGAATGCTATGAAGAACATCTAAATTACTTATGTTTTGTTTTTCATATTATTGAGAAAAGTCAAATGTCTTACTAGAGTAGCTAGAGCTTTGAGAAGCAGTGGTTTCTCTAAGCTGAAACTATAAGAATAAATGGCCCATAGGACCGCTGTGGTGGAGAAAGCAATGTTTTTTCCCTCAAACTTTTAAGTTAAATGCTATTATGCACCAGAGTGTAAAAGGAAGAAAGAAAGAAAGAAAGAAAGAAAGAAAGAAAGAAAGAAAGAAAGAAAGAAAGAAAGAAAGAAAGAAAGACTGACTTAGAGCTTGAACAGTATGAGACCATTTGATTAAGTAGTGGGGTTAGGACTAAAATGTTGATTTATCTTGATTCATATCCTCAGTCATTGACTTATATCAAAGTTCCTTTCCAATGGTACATGAAGAAATCAGTCTGCAAGGTGTTAAATGTGGCATAAGTGACTTGGTGGCAGTTGGCTGTAGGGGTACTTGGAAAAGTCTGTGGAAAATAATGAACTAATAAAAAGGTTTATTTGGATGCAAGAAGTTTTAGAAATATATGTGACATCTTTTTTCTATATGTACTTTCATAAGCTTATTGAAGATCCCTCATATTTTATTTATTTATTTTTATATCTTGTTTTAATTTTATTTGTTTATTATTTGCCATGATAGAGTATTGTAGGTTCACTTATGAATATATATATATATATATATATAATGTGTATATAATGTTTACCTATATAACTAATGGTCTTATAGGAAGGTTGCCTTATATCAGAGAGATCATATCATATTTGTCCTTTTGGGATTAGCTTATTTCACTGAACAGAATGGCCTCCAGTTGGGATCATTTGGTTGCAAACGAGAGCGTTTCATTCTGTGTAATGGCTGGGTAGTGTCCCATGGAGTAGAAGTGCTACCATTTCTTCATCCACTCCTCTTTGGACAGGCATCTGGGTTGTTTCGGTGTCTTCGCTACTGTGGATTGTGCTGCTGTAAATACAGGGTTTCATGTCACTTTCTCATATATAGAATTTGCTTCCTTTGGGTATATTCCCATGAATAGGAGGGCTGAGTCAGAGGGTAGATCAATTTTCAGTTGTGTTAGCTCTCTTCATACTGTCTTCCATAGTGGTTACACCAGTTCGCGCTTCTATCCAGAGTGGGGCAGTGAACCTCTCTGCACACATCCACTCTGACAGTTGGTGTTAGTAGAGTTCTGAATGTAGACCAATGTCACTGGAGTTAGTTGGAAACTTGTTGTGATTTTAATTTATATTTCCCTGCTAGTTAGGGAGGCAGTTTTTCATGTCTTTTAGTAATTTAAATGTAATTTTTTTTTTGAAAATGTGGGGTTTTTTTTTTTTTTCCTTTCCTTCTCCCATTTCCTCACAGGTTTGTTTGTTTCTGCAATGACTGAGTTTCTGAAACTCTGTAAATCCTGGATATTGATTCCTTATTGGTTGTGTAGTATGTGAAGATTTTCTCCCATTCTGTTGGATGTCTCCCCACTTTGTAGATCATTTCCTTAGCTATACAGAAGCTTCTTAGCTTGCTGTGGTCCCATGTGTTTCTTTGGCTTTGACTGCCTGTGCTTTGGTGACTTTTCTAAGAAGTCTTTCCCAATTTCCATATTTTGGAGAGTGCTTTCCTATGTTATTTTCTTCTAGGTGAAGATTTAAATTCTTGATCCATTTGAGCTGATTTTTGTAGAAGGTGACAGGTCAGGGTCTAGCTTCTTCCCTCTGCAGGCTGCTATCCGATTACCCCCTAAACATTTGTGAGAGCCCAGCCTTTTCTCTTGGATTATTTTCAGTTCTCTTATGAAAGACTTGTTGGCTATACATGTGTGAGCTCCTTTCTAGTGTTTCTGCTCTGTTCCATTGATCTTTGCTTCTGCACCAGTGCCAGACTGTTTTGATGACCACTGTCTTGTAACACATCTTAAGGTGTAAGATTGTGATTCCTCTAACTTTCTTTCTCTTCTTCAGGCCAGCTGTGACTGCCTGTGGTCTCTTGTGTTTCCAGATGAATGTTTGCTCCAGTTCTGTAAAGAATGTTTGTGGGAATTTGTTTGTGATCACATTTAACCTGTATATTACCTTTGATAACATGTTTGCATAATGTAGCTTCTACCATCATCAATCTATCTTCTAATGTTTTCTTCTATTTTTAAAATGTTTTGTCATTTTCATCATAGAGATCTTTCATATCTTTGGTTAGCTTTATTCCCTCCTACTTTAAAGCCTCTTCAGTTTTAACAAATGATGAAAAAAAAATGCCACAGGAAGTATTGCTACAGTGCACTAGCTCTTCCTCATTTATTCTGTTCTAGGAAAATGACATCTTTGACTGCCTCTCAGTGATTCCTGACACCCTGATACATGCCATCATCTGAGACTGCAATCATTGCCTGCCAGCAACTCTAGTATCCAAAGAACAATTCCAACTGTCATTCCTTAAATTGTTCTTAAGCTGGGTGTCTCCCGCTGCTACTGCCTGGCCTCACCCTCTAGCTTTATTCAGCCACATGTTTTGATATGGCAAGCGATGGACGACATTGGCCCTAGCTCACCAAGGATCAAGAAAATAGTTTGACTTTCTTAAGTCCTAATTAGTCTCACTAGGTTCTCAGCCTCCAGCAAAAATTGCCTAATTGATTTTTTTTTTTAAATCACCAAGTTCCATGGCAATTACCATAATATTGTGACAGGGCTAAAACAATGTTGCATCAGCTGAGCACTCTTTTGGGAGAAGAGTGGACGCTTTTGCTCGAGTTGTTTCTCAACTTTCTGTCCTATTTGACTCCAATGAGGGACAGAGAGGTCAAGTGGAGCTCAGCGGCCATTCTACAGCAGATCATCAATCTGTCACTACAGCATCAGGACACGATCGGCTCTGGAGATGAGATGGCCCATCCCAGGAGCTGTTGTTCAGCAGCCTGTGACCTCGTGTTGCAGCTGACTTTATGGATAAAGAATGAAAAAATTCTCTTGTCGAGGGCTAGCTCAGCGAAATGATGCTTCTTATGAGGCCTTTCATTCTTTCCATTCTGCCTTATTATAAATCCTGAGGTTTTCCTGCTGCTCATTTTTGGATGTAGAAGTTATATGCAGAACATAATGTGTGTGGAAGCAAGGTGGACTAAGAAATGTTCGCTTTTTTCTCTGCAGATGGGGAAATAACGATTTCCTCCCTAGGTTAGAAGTTTATGCTTTTTAGGATCAAAGAAAAGTGATGTTTCTTTTCTTTCTTTCTCTCTTATTTTACTGGTGGGGTTAGTTTAGATTTACATAAAGTTATAACAAAAAGTAGATCACATGTGAATATTAATCAGCTTTATTTGATACTGTCTTGAAAAATTGTAGGGCCCAGTGGCATGGCCTAGTGGCTAAGGTCCTCGCCCTGAACGTGCTGGGATCCCATATGAGCTCCAGTTCTGGTCCCGGCAGCTCCACTTCCCATCCAGTTCCCTGCTTGTGGCCTGGGAAAGCGGTTGAGGATGCCCGGGGGTTTGGGATCCTGCACCTGCATGGGAGACCTGGAAAGAAGTTCCTGGGTCCTGGCTTCAGATCGGTGCAGCACCGGCCATTGCGCTCACTTGGGGAGTGAATCATCAGATGGAAGATCTTCCTCTCTGTCTCTTTACTGGGAGTCCATCTTTCACTTGGAAGTAGAGATACATACTGCATTGTATCTCCACAACTTGATATGAGAGTGTCTGTTACATGGTTACTATACATTCCCTTAAATGCGAGGCCATGACACAAAATCAATAACAGGAATAAAGAAAAGGCAATAGATTTACAGCACCATGGAGTCAAGCGCCATGCTACTGGATAACCAATGTATCAGTGAAGAAATAAAGATAAAACACAAAAGCTTCTTGGTGCAAATACTGCTACTGTGTGATTTAGTCAGTGAAGAATTTAATAAGAGAAAAGCTATTTTGAAGAAATGAAAATAAACACAATATCAAAACCCATGGGTTGCAGCAAAAACAGTATTGAAAGGGTTATTGATCTTATAACTTGCATTAAGGTTGAAATCCATTCTTTTTAGTGGCTGAGTCATACTCCATGGAGTAGCTGTCCCACAGTTTCTGGGTGTACTAAGTACTAGGTACTATTTCAGATACTCAGGCTCACAAACAAGAGCTTTCCTTTCACTGAACATTCAGTCATTTTAGAGTGGAGATGAAGCGATCATCAATATCCACAGCAAGAAAATAGCCAGGTGATAGCCATCGCAAAAGGGATCAGATGACTAGATTAACCCAGAGGAGTTCAGGCAAAGTACCAGTATAAGTCAAAGCTCTGGTGGGAAGCTATTCACTTGCCATGTTAATCTGTGGGATAGCTAGGCTCACACTCTAGAGGGAGGGTCAGCAAACTTCAGTGAGCTAAATTGATCTTGCTTTCCACTGGTGTAAACAAAGTTGTATTGGGACCCAGTGATGCCCGCTTTGTCTTATGGTTGGTTTTCTAGAACACCCATGGAGTTTGTTGGGTTGGATAAGACCAAGGCTTTATGGCTTGCAATCTTAAAATATTTATGTCCTCTTGTCCTTCTAGCAAGTTAGTTGATCCTGTGTTTTAAAAATATATCACAGCATGTATCTATTCTAAATATGTAAATAACCTACCATACTGAACTTACTTTTATTTCCTTGAGTTATGGAGATTTATCCTCACTAACCATAAATCCAGGCTGGCATCGTTGAAGTCTTGCCTGTAGTTTCTTCGTACTGATTAGAATCACTTATTGAAGAAGTTATTATTATGGTTATCATGATAAAAGGCCTGGCCTGCCTTTGGGATATAGTTGGTTTTTCATTGCGTATGATCTTTACTGTCTTGGATGATCTAGAATATATTGTAAATATTAGCAATCTCAGAGCAAGGTTTCACGTTTTGCTTATGGTTGTGATGTTTCTGATGGTTCAAGCTTGGTGCTAAGGAATACCTTCAGAGCTGCACATGAACATTTCCTTGCAAATTTACTTCCTGTCCACGGTCTGGCTTCAATGAGATCTGTTTCAATGTTTTGCCTTTCTAATTTGTGTCCTTTTATAAAATGTTTTTCAAATATTGACTCCCTTCCACACTGGGGTTTGCATGCAGCTGACAGTTGTTTTGTTGCACAGCTTTGATTCATGCGGCTCTTGCTGCTGCCAGAGGACTTCTTTGTGTACCAGCTTCATCCGTTGACCTCGGTTCAGTGCTGGGAACACAGTTTTAGTGGCTGCAGCTGGAGGAATCACAAGCCTTTTCCTGACAGTGGCTATTCCTCTGTAGGATTCTCATTTGTGGTCACGACAACCTTGTTGTGGAAAATTTAATTATGCTCCTTTTTTGTGCACGATACCAAACAGGTAAAGGAACTTGTCCAAGTTCATATAGAAACCACTCAGCTATCCCCACGGCAAAGTGAATGGTGCTGCATTTTTTTCCGATAAAACATGCAAATGTGATCTGCCCGTTTATATAGTCATAATTGTCTCCTGGTTTGCTTTCTATCGATTTCCTATACTACTTTCATAGTGAACTTTGTGAAGTGTGAATTTAGGTCTATCATTGTCTTCGACAATTCCAACATGAAACAATGTGATGCCAAAGCTACGTGTCAGCTTCATTTTAGTCCATAATTCTTATATTCTTATTGTGCCTAATGCAATGACACTGCCGACGTAAGTATCACTGCATGGCCACACTGCTTTCTACATATAGCTTTATTCAAAACAAAGTGCATATGGGAAAAAAATGTTATTTCTGTGTTGTCAGTATTTGCTGTCTCATATCTTTAAACAAGGTGCTGGCCTGAAATATTTATATATATTACTATTGTAAATATTAAATCTTGTTCATATTTTCCAATGATGTACCGATTCCATGGTGATTTTTAAATGCCTTGCAAAGAAAAATGGGAGAGAAATGAATTACCAGAAACTATTCCCTGCCTCATTTCTCCAAAATAGCATGCTATGATTGACATTCATTTTCTTCTAATATCTTATCACTTATTATCTTTCAAAGGAATGCTTTTGTTAAACAACACATATTTATATATGCTTTCAAATGCATTAATCTCGTACCTTTATTAATTCAGATGAAAAATTGAAATTGGAAAGAATAAACAAGATTATCTTGTTCAAATGTCTTATTTTATTATTGGGCAAGCAGATCTACATTTCATAAATATAGAAAAGGATGGTTAGAATCTTCTATCTGAGAAACTTATTTTTAGTTTGAAATGTAAACATACATAAAATACAAGCATTGTTTGGGGTTATTAAGTTTCAATGGTAGCGTTATATAAATAAGTAGTTTTTGACTGTCATATAGAAATGGAAGCTTAATATTTCTTCTTCTGTGTACACGTGGTTTTATTAGGCTTAGTCTTGTCAAATATTTATAAGACCTGGCAAAATATCGAGGATGATATGAAGGCAGAACCCATATTTCTTAGAAGGAAAGTTCTCTGTATTTGCCATTTCAACAAATCGCTCAGTTAGCATGTTGCAAACAAAAGGCAAAAATAATACTTAATCATGGTGGTAGGCATTTTACTACGAAATTCAAAGGGCTTGCTGGTGCATGAACTCAATCATGTCACAATAATGTGAGTATTGCTGATTTTATTTCTTTCTCTTTCAAATGGTGATAGTTGTCACAACTTTGGGTCCAAGAAGTCACAAGAGAATAATGCAAGGTGTTGTATCAGATATAGCCTAAGGACCCACACTGGTTCTGTGTTCTGATGCTCTTCTGTAAATCAGAAATCTAAGTCTGCACAGGGAAATTTCCACTTTGTTGTTATATAAAGCCTGTTATTTCCACTCAAAAAACTTGTAGTGTAATGGCTACAATTTACTTGCCATGCTCTTTATCTTGATTTGGCCCTCCCCCATCATTTATGCTTAGGTGTGTATATATAGAAGTGTTTTCCCTTCTGCTTATTGCTGAGCTCCAACTAGGTAACGCCGCCTCTGAGATCAAATGCTGTGTTCCGAGCCGAATATCACAATAGTGAACATGTCGGGCAGGAGGAGGGAGAGGTGGCTAATTTTAAAGTATGGAAGCTGTGATTTAGACACAAATAGATTGCTAATACTCCTTGACACTGCCTGCCATTGAAAAGAGAAGCCACGCAAGCACAGTGGTCATGATAAAATATATTCCTGTTTGCAGACTCTTGAGGCAGGAAAGAAGGGTCCAGCATTTCCACTAGGACTTAGAAGCAGGACTGTTCAGCGCCCAAGTGCACACTGCTGGGAAGAAAGGACCTCTGTCTTTTCAGACAACCACATACGTCATTGGAAGGATTTTATTGACCTGGCTTGAGTCTCCTGTCATCCTTTCCCACTGGGTCCAGCAGGCAGGAGCTGTCTGTTTGGTGGCCCTACTAGTCTGTGACAAGTCCGTCAGCTCACTGTTGTTCCTCTCTCTGACATCGCTTGCTGCCAGATCGCTTGTACCAGCAAGGCATATTTGCTAAGATAACCATACTTTTATATGTTCCTGTTGTGGAAAATGTTTAGGTGTTGCCACCATCTAATTTAATTCTGGAAGCTATCTGCTGTGGTTGTTTATGTTTAATAAAGATGATGTAGTGAGTATGTTCAGACAGAGGGCAGATTCACATTGCAACCCTAGCTTCTGCTGATGCATGACTATAAATTACTTGAAATACCCCCTTTTTATAGTGCTATTACATGTCTGACTTCCACTGAGCTTCATAAATTACCTCCTGTTCATGTGTTAATTTCATAATGTATTATTTTGGTTTTATTTTATGATTTCAAATATTTGAATAGTGTTGTATGTATTCCTACTATCATTTGGTAGACTTTGGCAGATTTTTTTTGGGGGGGAGGGAAGGGAATCAACAAGTGGACATTGAGTTTTCCCACGTGATGGAAGAGGCACAAAGAGCAGACCTCTCGGCTACTTGGCTGTTTCTGACAGTTTGGAAAAAAAGATGTTGATTTATTCTGGTATTTGTTAATAAGCTAATAATAGAATATATAACCAAGCACTAAGATATATGAAGCTCTTAGCATTGTCTTGTTTATGTATTGTACATTTGACTGGAGTATTATGCCAGGAGAATAAAAATATTCTTTATTGTGGATTATCCTAATAAATAATGTGGAGGGGAGCAAGCATTTTGGCCCAGTGGGATGCTGAAATTCCATACTGGAGTGCAGTCTGATTTCAGCTACTCTGTTTTGCAGCCAGCTCCTTCCTGATGTTCTGGGAAGCAGCAGAGGACTGTTCAAGTGCTTGAGTGCTGCCACGCATGCGGGTTAGGAACCCAGCTGCAGGGTCATTCCCAAAGCTCATTTTCGCTTGGCACTTTCCAAGTCTTTACAGCAGATAGAAAAATCTGTCTCCCTGTCCCTCTGTGTTTCAAGCAGGCACATAAATATATCTCCTTTAGAAAAACAGAATAACTAATATAGAATCACAAATAAAGCCATATCTGCATAAGCTTATGTATGGAATATAGCTTTAAATAAATCAGTCTTGAGTTGGAATGATAACTTGCAATAAAATTTGTGGACTTCTTCAGTCATTAAAATATGGTGTAAAGTTTATCTTTTTGCATATAGTTATATAACTACCATCACGAATAAGAACATTCTTATCATTACAAAGCTCTCCTTCTTCTTGCTTGGTAACTACTAGGCTTTTCTCTTCTATCCATCCCTTGGTGATGATCCAGCCTGCATTCTCATGACCTTTCTTTTCCTGTAATATTACATAAATGAAATCAGGTAATGTATAGCTGTTGGGTCTGGTTTCTTTCACTTATTATAATAATATTGCATGTGTCAGTTGCCTGCTTAATGTGTTTTATTTTTAATTGACACATAACTGGACAAATTTGTAGGGAACAATTTGATACTTTGATATATTGTACATTGGGTAAAGATCAAAACAGAGTAATGAGCATATAGAACACCTCAAATATATCATTCCTTTATGACATAGTATTAAAAATTCTCTTCTAGCACCTTAATTTCACACTTAGGTGACTGCAGTCGATAATGTATTAGATACTTCAAAATAACACTTTCAAATTAAACATTGCTTCTGTTTTCAAAGGCTCCATTTTAAAAGTCCATAACAGAGGTAAATCATGTAATTAGACAGAAAATACACACATAAATGATAAAGGTATCGCCTCATATAACAACATGTTGGACTTGTGACTGTTCAGGAAGGACATCCATCATAAAACTAGAGGGGAAATCAGTGCGGGCGGGGGGCTTGGGGAAGGGCACGTGCAACCCCAAAGCCTATTGGGCTATATCATAAAACAAAATAAAAAAGATATCACCTCATATGTAATTACAAATTTTTCTCAGTGCTTTAACATATGCTATCTCCATTTTATTATGATCTTTATGGTAACAGATGTCTAGGAAGACTTGAGGATTATGATAGCAGGTTGTTGCTTTTTGGGCAAATCTTAGGGAATATTGCTGTGCCATGATTTATAGAGTGATAAAGCAAATGAAACAGAAAATTTCCAAACTTGTTCTGACTTACTTGGTTTTAAAGTACTAAAAGGCAGTTAGGGTTATAAATTAGAATGCCATTCTTACTGGAAGAGCATCTTTTTCCAATACAGGGAGGGGTGCCTTGTACCCTTTAAGTATGTATACTTACTGAGCATAATTGAGCACACTGAACATTTTTTTTGCTATGATAGATGGCAACAGCGTCAACTTGCCAAATGCAGTAACCTGTTGCCTTCCCTGTGCTTCAATCCCCTCCCACCCCCTTTATATCTCATTCATTTAACTTTTTATATCTTCTGCCAGTTTTTCAGATGTAGGAGGAAGTGGGAGTACTAAATATCACCAAGTATTTTGATGTCACGTCTTAAATGTTTTTCTGAGAGCTGCTTGTAGAGAGCTACAATCTGGGCTAGGATGAACTCAGACTACTTCTTAAAATATTTGTTGATGGACTTGAAGATCACCATTATACAGAAAGAAGGAGAGACATGAAAGAGAAAAATCTACTCCCAACAACTGTGGCTAGGCCAGGCGGAAGCCAGGAATTTTATCTAGGTCTCCCACATGGCTGGCAGGGATCTTACTAAGAGGGCCATCTTCCAGTGTTTTCCATAGGCCATTAGCTGGGAGCTGGTCAGAAGTAGAGAGCCAGGACACCTGCTGACCCACATAGGAGATATTAGTGTCACAGGTGACAGCTTTAGCTGATAGTTACGATACTAGCCCTCTAAAGAATTATTTGTCATTTTATCCCCATCTGATATTCGAATATGGCTATTATTATTGTACTCTTGTGCATCTCCTTAGGATGGTGATCACATATCCCCACTGAACAGAACACTATGCAGTGAGAATGCCAGCAATGTAGGAAATGCACCACTGGTAGATGTCCGAGGAGTTGAGGACAAGAATAAGACAGTTAATGTCAGGGAAGTCCAGCAGCAGTAGGAAGAAGGTGAAGATACATGAATATAATCACAGCAAAA
Organism: Ochotona curzoniae; assembly: GCF_017591425.1. Classification (NCBI taxonomy): domain Eukaryota; kingdom Metazoa; phylum Chordata; class Mammalia; order Lagomorpha; family Ochotonidae; genus Ochotona; species Ochotona curzoniae. The sequence goes on along the minus strand of NW_024467095.1, from coordinate 18,263,719 downwards.
GGAAGGGGGCAGGAGAAAGTGAGGCACTATTTGATGAGGGTTAGAAGAGCCAGGTAGAAATGTGACTTGCTGTATCAGCTGTTGACACCGTGCTCATTTCTTACTAAATGAGGGCACTCTTTCTACTATTTTCACCAAAGTGACTTATTTTATAGAGAATATACTTTCCAATAGGCTTCATCAGAAACCTGTTTTGAGACATGTAGTAGAACAAGGTAGGTCTAGAACCATCCTTTGTGTTGTGACGGAGGTATCTGAAACCATCCTCTGCACTTGGTCCTCTTGGCCGATGGCTAACCGCATCACCTGGCTGTGCTTTCTTGCCAACCCCCCGTGCCTTGTGTGATCGCCAATGAAATATTCAGACTAGAGTTTCATTTACTTCTGGAAAATTGCATCACTAATTGTAAATTCCAAGCAAATAGTTCAAGTAGAAGACTTCACAGCTCAGCAGGACTAAGCTGGTCATTGGTCGTGCTTTTTGTTACCGTCCGCTAAACAAATGCTATGGAAATTTTGGCTCCTAAAAAGTTCTTTTAAAAGGGAATTACTGATCAAAGAAATCTCTTTTTAAGTTGCATTAGCATTAGCCCAAACCAAAATTTCTAAGTGTCTAAATGTTAATTCTCTTTGAGTCTGCCTACACACTTTGGTACAGTTTTAACCTTCAAACGTACATAAGCTGTGAGTTTGAAATTGACGAACATGTCTTACCATTTGTCACTCTGATGGAGTTGGTTCCCAATGTATTGATATTGGATTATCTTATTTGAATATGATTTCAAAAAAACCCAAACCCAAACCACAAACAGTTGCATGAGTGAATATTTCTTTTTTCTGCCATGGAAAATTATTGAGTTAAAAATTAGCCTGCAAATTTGGAGTGTTACCTGCAGTTGCCTTGACGAGGCTACAGCAGATGATTTCATGGACTTATAAGGTCCATGGAGCCCGACATTCCCCTAATTTGGAAAACAACTGACACTTACTGCACTTGTTAAGAGGGTTCTGTCTTTCCAACAAATGACACTTGTAAACAATGAAGCACTTAAGGGTTAGGGCAATCTCTAGGTCTGACATGGAATAATGGGGTGGGGGAGATAAGTCTGTGTCCCCACAATGACAGTTTCCAGGAAATCACCATTCTTCTCAGCGCACTTATATGTTATTTCCCGCCTCCCCCCCCCCCCCAAGCTTCTTCTTGTTATTTTTCTAGTTTGGCTTTGAAAGAAACAAATGTTCCCAGTCTCTTTGTATGCTGCACCACATTTCACAGAGCGGATTTCTTACCCCATGCCCTGTGTGAATAAGAATCAGATAATCAACCTTTCTTTAGATAAATAAGAGCCTCAGTCCATCTGGGCTATGATGGAATTAGATTAGTTGTCTCCACTGTATCCTCTTCTATGTTCTCATTAAAATAATTACAATAAAAGACAAGGATATTCAATTAAATTTGGAAACTATGGATAACAGCCAATGATTTTGCTGTAGGGAAATTTTTGAACTCTTTGTTGTATAGGTAACTCAACAGCAAAAAACATCAATTATCAGTTTACATGAATGAAATAGCTATACCTGGTTTATAAATTAAACTCTAATAGGAAAGAGACTCCCAATGGAAATTTAAAAGTTGTTTACTGAGCTTTCCCAAGTCAAATTTTATTTTTGCATTCCATGTCTTTATACCAATACATATGTTGTACTATACATAAAAAATTCTTGCTACAAACTTGAGAATGTATAATAAAGGCATACTTAATGATGTAAACTCTCCATATAAAAGTTATATTGGGAAATGAGAGTCAAACTATATAAAATCAACAAGTATTACAAGTATTCTACTTAACAAAGCATGCTTAGAATAACTTGGTGACCATAAATGTAATGAGTGATATGAAGGAATATAAAGTGTCTTTCACCTAAATTATTTCAAAATGTAGGCAAGAAAGTAAGAGTTTGAAATATTAATATTTTTCAAAAAACAAGAATACCAAAAATTAGGTTGTAGAATCTCGGTAGTCCCTTAAAGTTATGGGAAGCTCACATAAACACTTGAAAGTCAAGAAGTTTGTAACTGATTAACATGTTTTAATCGGTACAAAATCTTCTCATGGAAAATGAAAGTAAGTCAAAACTAGGCCTGAGTGCCAAGGAGATGCAAACGGGAACGTTAAACGAGTACAAAACCTCAACAGGCTGCTTAATAGGTAAAAGCGATGTATTTAGAATTGCATCAAAGCCAATAGTGCTGCTTTCCACTTTCAAGATAAATAACAGAATATAGAAACATCATGGTACACAATATAAACAGCAAAGGAGTACAAACACTTATCGGATGATGTAGAACAGAAGTTATAAAAGAAAATACTATATATGCCAATAAAAGGTACTACAACTCAGTTATAGCTTCTACTGTGATTTGGAAATTGTGAGTATCACCCCATAGGGTTCAAGCCAGAACTGGGCCAGACAGAAGTCAGGAGACTAGAATTGCTTCTGAGGCTCTCATGTGTGAAATTCCAGCAAACTTTTTAGTTTGAAGATGAAGAGAAAATTCAATTATTTGACTTTTGATAGTTTTCCTGTTCTTCTTAATTTCCTATTCTAATTAGATAGATGCTCTCTTGGATTTATTTTCTTTCCTTTTCTCTTACTATTTCTATTTCTCTGTATTTCTGTTTTATATCATAGACAATTTCCTCAAGATAGTTGAAAACTTCTATTTGCTATTTTATCAGTCATATCTAAAGTTTCAAAAATTTTCTGTTCATTTGTTGTTGTGTCTTTAGAATGTTTCCCTTGGACTCTGGGTTTTCAAGACCTCTTCAAAAGATGGTGGTGCCTGTGTAAGCACAAGGAGATTGAAATCTGTTTGAAATCTTTTTTTTACTTGTGCTGGGTTTCATGGGCATTGAGCTATAATTGGAGTGACAGGGGAAATACACAGTGGACTTCAACATGCCAGACATGGAAGGTTTGAACTGAGTTGTCAGATCAACATAAGCATCGTAAATTCAATCCCAAGCCACTGGGTTTCTCATTCTAGTTCTCTCCAGGGTTCATATCAGAAGATCAACTGTGTTGTGATGAGGCAAAAATGCCTCTCTATGCATTTGTGTGTTCTATGCTGATTTTTTTCTGGCCTGATGCATCAGTTATTGCACCATTCCCTAGTCTTTCATTAGCTGAAATTCATTAGCCTTAGCCCATTTCCTACTGATTTCCTGCTAGATGAATCTCCGTTTTTGTTCCTGCGCTCTCAGTGGTAGTTTTTGGTTAGAGAGGTTAATGTGATTAGTCTACCATCTTCAAGAAGCTCAGTGTGGTTCCTCCCTAACTTTACAGAACTCATAAAGCACTACAGAATTGACATAAGAACTAGACAAGTAGATCCAGAACAATAAAGCCTGGAGAAAGATCTTTGCACATTTGTGATAACATTATATCTGTTCTGCTTGTTGCCATAGATTGAGGGGGTGCTATGATTGTATTGTAGTTGTCCCTCAAAAGTTCAGATGTTGAAGTTTAAACCCCAAGGTCATGGTATTAGGAAATGAGGCCTCTGAAAGGCGGATTATTTAGTACCTTTACAAAAGCACTTGAGGGAGGGGTCAGTTCATCCCATGTGCCCTTCCATCTGTGAGGACGCAGCAAGATCATCCCCAGACACTGGGAGCTGGCACCTTGACTATGGAGTTCCAGCCTCCAGGACTGTAAGAAATTTATGTTGCTTATAAAATACCAAATTTTAGACATTGTGTCATACATAGCAGTATGACTAAAAGGAAAAGATGGCATGAGGAAGACAAATAAACATATTGAAAATAGATAGCTGTCTCTCACTGAATATAAGCTGATTATGATTATACACTTAAATCCTTTATCTTGTAGAATAGCAAGTTAAGCTGCCACCTGCCATGGCGTCATCCCATTTCAGGATACTGATTAGAGTCCTGGCAACTCCCTTTCTAATGTACCTGGAAATGCAATGGAAAATGGTCAAAGAACTTGGCCTCTGCCACTTACATGGGGCACCTGGGGTGGATTATTTAGTTGTTGGTTTCAATATGGCCCAGTCTTGGCCACTGTGGCCATTTGGAGAGCGAATCAGTGGGACATCTCCTCCACTTTTGTCACTGATTTTTAAATAAATAAAATACCTGTTTTAAAATGAAAAACACCTAAACAGAAAGGACAAATTTTGTCTTTTAGAAAGAAAAGGTGTGAGTTTATTCTCTTGAACTAAGGTAAAAGAAGAATATCCAATAAGATACAAAATAACATTTTCATTCCGATATCAGTACACTTTAAGGTTTGTTTCCCAAAATCCAGTAGCAAAGTGATGAAGAAGTCACAAACCAGGAGAAATGTTTGCAGCAAATGTAATCAATAAAATCCCAATATATGAAATATGTGTGATATACATTATTTGGTAATAAATAGACACATATGCCCAGAACTGATATTACTAATGATGCCAAATATTTAGATAAGATACATATGGAACAGGAATTTTTGTACATTGTTGATAGAAATGTAACTTAGAACACCATTTCCCAGGAAAATTCAATGGAATAGGTAATGTTTCATTTAGCTGGACAAGTGGTACACATAGTTTGGCCTGGAACATGTGTCATCAATGGCCAGTTTTGTCTGTACTACTTCTGGCTATTTGTCCATAGAAAGCACCATGTCTAGGTGCACTGACAAATTAAGTGCAGTAGTAACCTGTCGTATAAGAAGCAGATGCTTAATGTATGATCATATAAAAAGATGCTACTATGACTTGCCAAGTTTAAATAAAACATATCCGCTTTATTAAACTTGTTTCTGCTATTCCATGTCATTATTGTATTTTCCATTTTCGTGCTATGAATCTTTCTCTTAGCATGTAAGCACACAGCTATGTACCATACTGCAATGTTCTGTGGTTTCTTTGGGTCATTTATGACGTTCAAATTCCTAACAACAATAGCCACTTTTACTTCCATTTCTCCGTGACTTCCAGCACACCGATGGACACATTGTAAGCTCACATGTAGAAGTCCTTGATTTTCCACAAGCTATTTTTTTGTTAAGTTTATATTTTTGAATTGTGTAATTAAGTTAGAAGGAAATAAGCATACTTAGAGCATCTGCAGGATCCTATCATCAGATGTATTACATAATTTTTAGCATCTGAGATCCAGTAAATATTACTATCATTTTGCAGATTAAAAATTATCCCAATGATGAATAAATTCCTAAAGACCTGGAAGCTCACAAGGAAAGGAATTAAGCTCAAGGTAAAATTCTGATGTGCTGGCATTTCTGCCATTATATCTATATGTGTATTATATGTGTTGCTGAAGAAGCACCATTATATTTTTATGAGTATAAATACATGTATACGTTTATATTTTTCTCCATAATCTGAAACAACTTCTTAGAATTTAGGAAATATATCTATAATTCAGGATAAGTACTTTGAAATTTATCCTATGGGGTTGGCACAATGGCATAACAGGCTCATCCTCTGCCTGTAGTCCCAGTATCCCAGATGGATACTGCCACTAGTTCTGATGATGCACTTCTAAGCCAGCTCCATGCTTAAGACCTAGCAAAGCAGCAGAGGATGGCTCAAGTCCTTGTGTTCCTACACCCACGTGGGAAACCTGGAAAGAAGTGTTTGGCTTCTGATCGGCTCAGCTCTAGCCATTGTGGCCACCTGGGGAGTCATTTTCTATTGCATCCCACTGTGTTTGCCACATCAGCCCTGAGCAATTAATTTTTGTGCTTCCGTAGATTTGTTTATATTTTATATAAATAGGATCGTACAATGATAGCTAGATCTTTTCTCATGGCATAGTAGTTTTAAGGTTCACCCATGATGCAGCAGAAAACTGTTCCCAACCAAACCAACTCATGAGAACTGTGGGATGAAAGCAGGAGAGGAGGATGCTTCCAGGAAGTACATCCTAAAGCAGAGCTTCTCAAAACTGCTTTGGTTCATTCAGGGATCTCTAGCAGAGTCTACATTTTATATTTTTAAGCATTATACAGCTTTGGTTTATCTTCAGTCATGACAGCGGTAGTTCTATATTTTACACATATTTATTTTATGCAAAACTTTTAATGAAAACTGCACAATTCCAAGAATGCAATAATCCTCATCACATCTCTACTGTTGTGTGTTAAAATGGATCACTGTGTATAGCCGGGAGATTACTCTGTGGGTCCCCTTTTAGTTAGGCTTATTGAGTTTTCTTCTTAATATTAACATTATTATGGAGCTAATAATGGATGCATATTTCATTTCTCTCTGGCAGAGCATTCTTGTAATATTGTAGCAATAGCTCAAGAGATATTTTCAATAAAAAATTTCCATATATAGTCTGTAGTGGAAAAACATGATACTTTGGCTAAAGAATCTAAGTTTACTTAACTTATTTTAACTTGGTGGCTAAAGAAATAATTTCATTAAATCCTGCCATCTAGACATCTAAAGGAAAAATTTAGAGGAGAAAAGAACTGGGGCTTAGGACCAAAAACTGTTATTCAAACACTTTCTTAAGTTACAAAGGAAATCTACTATATGGACTAAGGGAGAAGGCCCCTTCACTTCACTCTCATAGTGAGACTCTATATAGGATGGCACTTGGATCTGAATTCTTTTTCCAGAGATAGAGAAGAAATCCTTGTGGAAAATGGCCTTTTGCCTTTATGTTTCAGAATGTTGGAGAGGAGGGTATGTTGCTGATGTTGCTTTTATTTAGGTGGTTAAATATCAGAAAAACGACCTCCCCACTCCGCCAAGAATAGCTGTTGTACAATAGCGTATCCTCATACTTCAAGTAAAAGTTTGGAGAAATCTACTAAACTCAGTGTTAGAGATGAAGCTGGTCATCTGGGTTACGAGGGAACCGTATCTATTTATGGTTAACCTTCATGTTAAAATCCTCAAACTGTTTTCTAACATTTCATTGTGGTTGCTCTATCTTTGAATCTAATGCTTGGAGAAACTCAAAATAATGAAGAATGCTTAGAAATGAGAACTGAAATGCATCTTCTATATAAAGGGAATGGTTCCACGATTCTCATACTCAATGAACTTTCTGAGCACCAACTCCAAGCAAGACTCTCTTTTAAGTGAGTGTGATCATTAATAAAAAAAAATGAGCAATGACTCTAACCTCACAGAACTTCTGCATCACAGCCCAGCTGGGCCATAGGATGGATAAGAAGGAAGGTTGTGGCAGCATAGAATTCCTTTATGTTCTTGCACTTGTTTTCTTGTACGTGTGTTGAGAACAAGCAGAACTTAGACCAGCTGAAGTTAGGTGATACTTAAGAAGTTTTGTGTATAAGAAATTCTACAAAGGAACTTGAGCTTGAAACTGGAAACAACTGAAGTGCCCATCAAGAGAGGAATGGGTTGGTAATCAACCTTAAAACAATAGGAAGTTCTATCATTTTCAGTTACATGTATGAGATGGTAAGTGAAATAAGGCAGAAACAAAGAAGCGTTTATTACATGATTCCAGCTGTATGTGTGCCTAAAAAATGTGAACTACTGTGGAGAGTAAAATAGTAATTCCTACAAACTGGTGTGTGTGTGTGTGTGTGTGTGTGTGTGTGTGTGTGAGGCATGGACAAAGGTGAGATTTGGATCAAAGTGTAAAAAATTTCAGCTAGGGAAAAGTAAGTTTTGGTGATATATTTACAACTAGATGATTATGGTTAACTATATATTTCAAAACAAAACAAAATGCTCTCACCACACAAATATTTCAGGTAGTTGCATTAATTGCTCATTCCATGTGTTGAAGCACCATATTATTCTCAAAATATATGCAAATATTTGTCAATTAAAAATAAAATTAAACATGCAACTTAATAAACTTGACCTGGAAACAGCCTCATATTGGAGTTAAGCTGAAAACTTTTTTTTTTTAACATGAATTGTAAATGAATATCAGCCTTGCTTGCGAAAGCCCATTTTAACATTGCCATTACTGAGTACTTCTCAAAATTTTATTTAAAGTCATTGAGGGCAGAGAACGAGTCAGAGCTATTCTATTCTCTGGCTCATTTCCCAAATACCAAAAATTGTTGGGGCTCATCTTGCCTCAAGCTGGAAGTTGGTAGCACAATCCAGGACTTCTAGGTGGATGGCAGACACTGCATTGTTTGAGCCATCATTACTGTCTCCCAGGGTCCACACTGCAGGACCTGAGTCAGAAGCAAGAGCTGGAAATCAAGCCCAGTCACTCTGAGGTAGAAAGTGGGTATCTTAACAGTTAGCTGGACATTATTCTGCAGACTTAGAAATAATGCACAGTTTTCCCTCACTAAATAGCTGAGTCGTTCTATACTCCTTATCTCCAAGGAGGTGGTTTCTGGAAACTCAGTTTCCCAAAGGTCTAAGGCGTTGTCAAAGCAAGGGGAAAAAACGATTGCTTGGTACTGACGGTGGTAGAGGGATGGTGTCATCTCAGGGGAAGCCTGCATGTTCAGCTTTCCCGGGATGGGCAGTGATGATGGATGCCTGTGTGGATTTATGCTTAGACAAACTGTGCTGATTCACGCAGCTGGTTCACGCTCCCAGTTCCAAACGCACACACGGATGTTCTCGTATCTGATATCTGCACAGACACCTTGGGTAGAGAGAGCTGGGCAAAGGTCCCGATCAGAGGCAAAGAGGGAAGAAAAATGCAAGGAAATTATAGTGCTCTAAAGTACGTCTCCTTCTCCCCACAGAGGTAGCAGTGACAGAGGGAAGACATTCACTATCCGTCGACAGGGCGACTTGGGAGAAACATGGTGATAATGGTATAGGTCACCTTTCTCCTGCTTCCACATTTGGCTGATGAGACTTCTAAATTCGTTTACTTTCACTTTACTTGAAAGGGGATAGGGAGAGATGATTCCCCACCTGCTGGTCTACTCCTTGAGCACCCAGGGCTGGTGCAAACTGAAGTCAGGAGCCAGAAATTCCATCCAGGTCTCTCACTTGGGTGACCCAAACAGTTGAGCTATGATCTGGTACTTCCAGAGTGTGCGTTGGCAGGAAGCTGGGTTGGTAACAGCTGGGACTTGGTTCAGGTATCACAAATGGTGGTCCATCTGCAGAGCCCAATACTCTTCCCCAAGATCTAGCTTTTAATTTAAAAAGACTTGCTTTTCTGTAAAGTGTCTCTTCTCACTCATAACCGTTTCTACACCATGCAAGTTGTTGCATCCTACTGTTCTGTTTTCTGCAGAAACAGTCTGTTGTCCCTTCCTTTTAAAGAATAACATGACTGAATGAAAGTCACAAAGTAAATTTAAATAACGTCTACTTACAGTCACTGTTGTGTATTTCACCATTTACTGTAAATAATATTATATACCCTGGAATAGGACACAATATTATATACTCTAGCTCCTGGGAAAGTAGATATAGGTAACCTTTATATTGTTTCTTCTTCCTTTTGCTCTAATTTTTGGATTCTTGGTAGAGATTTTTTTTAATATGGAGATATTTCTTTATGATAGGCAAATATTTGTGTAAAGAGATGGGAATTAGGAAGCAGGAAAGTAGAGAAATCTGTACTTTTAGGAGGTCTTGATACTGCTAAAAATTGCCTTGAAGATTTTTTTTTTTTTTGCAAATCTAAAGAAAGATGTGTCTCAAAATATGTAAAAGCGTTTCCTCATTCTTGAGTAGTAATCATATCTCTAAGCACCTTTTCCTTAAATCGAGTTTTTATTATTGTTCTCTTTTCTCAAATTATTCAGATCTGATACTGCTTAGAGAACATGTCTGAGCAGATACTCATGACCTCCCTTTAAAAGACTCAACAAAAGGAACACGAGGAATTATCAATAGCTTTGTCAGATTGCCTAATGAAATGGAAATTGAGATAGGAAATCCATTGTGTTTGTACTACTGGGAAGATACACAATGGATCACTTTGCCTTCGCTGTGGAGTTTTTAATTTTTGAGACGTGTCTGTGGGTGATATGTTTTGATTTAGGGACACTGAGACCCAAGGAAAGAAGGCTTCTTCACATGAGATGTGCAAAAGAGACTAGCTGATAGTCAAATGAACTCTGTGTGGATTTTAGATGTTCCAAAAGATGCAGAAGGAAAGTCCAGCTAGTACATTTTTCTTATGTATTTGATTCATCAGTCTGTGTGTGAGAAATGAGTTGATAAAATGAGTAGGACAGATTTTATAAGCGAAAGTTTGTTGTGCATTTGGCTTTGCTGTGTGGTCTGCCCATGAAGTCTGTGTTTTCTCTCGGTGGATGCATAACCGTCATTATTCTTCACGTCTCAGTGTTTCCTGGGTGGTTTCTGACACCATTGAGAAGAGTCTACTTTTCTCTGGACTCATTCTCATGAGACTATTATGAATAACAAGGGGTTAGAGTTCTAGTAGGTGCCTGTCTAGAATTTTCCTAACAGATGTAATGTTGACTCCCATCTCTCGTTTCAAATTTGAAGGCACGTGTATGAGACAGACACATCTCTTCAAGAGATGCATTGATAATAGATGGAAAGGAAGCCCACATCTCAAAAATGGTAGAAAAAGGTAAGGCTGAATTTCCTGTAATTTATTATTATTATTGATTTCTCACAAACCTCTGATGTTGGCTTTAATTTCGAAATACAGTTACAGTCCATGTTCAAAATGAGTGTTGTAAATATCATTTTATCTTGAAGTGTCTTGGAACCATGACTGAGTAAGCACCTGGACTAAGACGGCTGTATCTGCTTTCCTGTATCTCTCTTGTATTCAAGATTGACACTCAATGGTGTAATTTGGGTTTCTAGCTATTTTCATTTTTTTTTTCTTATCAGACTTGATGTTACTGTTGAGCATCCATAGTCACATTTTGGCAAGGAAATCAGCGTCTGGCAGCCTTTTTCAATAATTTTCTATAATGCAAGAGAGCTTAATGCCCCTATTACAGAATTGATTCTATTATACTCTACTCTCCAGAACTAATGGAACACTCAACTTATTCATGTTAAAGAAAATGATTGAATATGAGAAACTTCCAGACACTGCTTATTGCCAGAATTACAACTGTTCTGTTTTCATACTGACCAGAGAAGCTACCCCTTAATTGAGTTTACTATTACTTTTCACCTGCCAGGAAGTCCCACACAAGGCAACCAGAAGCCCATTTGTTATTGCCAATCTCTCTTTAAATCTCTTAATTTCCTTTCAAAATATGCAACAATGTTATTGACCATTTTATTCAATGTTTACAATGAAAGGTAGTGTTCTAGGTCTTTTGAAGAATTGTTTTCTATCACACCAAACCAGTGAGTAGGTATTGTTGTCACCATGTGACATAGTAATGAATTAAGTTTGAAGAATTAAGTATATTGCAGGTTAAGCTTTAAGTATATTCAGAACTCTTTACTATTTTATCATTTAGCTAAAGCTATGTGAAAGCAAATTATGCTGGTGATTGGGAATCAAGATTTACCTAAAACATTACTGAGTAACTACTATTTCCCATGTGAGTATAGACACAAACTAGGCTGAACAGTAAACTAGGCAAAATTGTCGTTTAATTAAGTCAGAGGGGTAGGTCATCCATCAGTGGGATGGGAAAGCACAGAGCTAATTAAAATATAAGGTGGTGGATGCTGTGCTATATAACACAAGTGCCAGGTTGAATAATAAGCTGAAAAACACAAATTTGTTCTAAATATTCTTACTGGTTTCAGATACATATTTATGAAATATTTGAGCATGCATTTGAACTTTTTTTGAAATGTTTGAACAAGGGGAATCATGGAGATATGATTTCTGAATGAAGAGTAAAATAGGAGTCCAAAGACAAAGAACAGGGTTGTTTGTGAATTGCTTATTTCAGTAAGAGTGGGACATCATTTTGTGACTTATGGCACGAAAAGTAGAAAAACTAATAGCACATTCAGAGAAGACTGCAGAGATTGTTAAATCTGATGTAGAAATCCAAACACAAAGAAATATTATACACTTTTTCATCACATGAGCTCTTATTGCAGAAAGAATGAAACCTTCAAGAAAAACATTAAGTTGGAAAACAGAGATGCCCTGCGTGTTATGGATGACATGGAATGTCCAGTTGAGCAATTTCGTCTTCAGAAGGAAATCAAGGTAATTCAAAAGACAAACAAAATATATTTGGCCGTTTGTGTTGGTCTTGGACTCCCACCGGAGTTGAGATTCTACCTCCTACTTCTGCATGATTGGGGTGAGTTCCTTCATCTAGTTGGTGATGACAGGGGTATTTTCCTGAATGGTTTCCCTGGACATATGAAGTATTGTTTATGAAGTGGTTAGACTAAGTACAAGCTTAACATGGTCAATGTCTATAGTAGTTGACATGGCAAAACAATCTGAACTTAGAATAATAAATATCGTCGTTATGTGACAATGGACATTGCAGTTCTCAAAAATCTCAGCCAAGAAGTGAAAAGCTAGTGTAGTTGATAAATAGGACAGGGTTGATAGTATTTGCTCACTTACAATATAGAGAGTGTCTAAAAGGTGTATGGTGGGTATAACCCTAACCTTCAGGCATGACTGACTAAGATAACGGTGACAGTGACAAGCAAGGAGTGAGACTCAAGACATGGCTTGGGAGTACAAGTAATGATGTAGAAGAAAGGTCTTTTAAAAGTAGCTGAAAAACAAAAGGACATTATTTTCACAGAAAGGCAGGATCTATTGGTATTGCTGCTGCAGAAGTGGAAAAGATCTGTAAAGACTGCTGACCTTTGCAAGGGCAATTACGTTCTAAAAATACTAATATTTAGGGTTGGGGTTGTGGCACAAAGGGTTAAGCTGTCTTTGGTAGTGCTGGTGTCACGAATGGGTACCAAGTGGAATCCTGGATGCTCTACTTCTGGTCCAGCTCCTTGCAGATGTGGAGCTGACTCTAAAGGATAACAAAAACAGTTAAAAGGGAACCAATGCCCTTAAGAAGCTGTGCTCCTGGGACCTAGAAAGCCAAAACCTGCACAGAACTGGATATATGTGGAAAGCGTGCATTTGCCCAGGAAATACCTGAAAAGGTCCCCCAATCTCGTCTCCAATAAAGCCCAGAGCTCTCTGGAAGCAGAAATTAGGGGCTACTGCAGAGATACTTGCTGCCTACTGGAGAATTATAAAAACCAGCATAAATTAAAAGTATATAAACTCAGCAAGACTGTAGAATATAAAATCAACATCTAAATATTAAGTTGCATTTTTGCAAACTAGCAATTAACAACCTGAATATGAAACTCACTTCATATAAGTAGCATCAGAAAGTAAAATATTTAAGAATGAGTTTAATGTAAGACATGCATTAAAGCCTGTGAACACTATTGGATAAAACTGTGAAAGATGCACATGTAAAAAAAAAAACACGTTGTAGTCTTGAATCAGAAGAATTAACATTGTTACTATTTGCTGAAAATATTCTCCAAATTGTTCTATCGGTCTTGCAATACCTTTCACAACCCCACATGTCTTTTTGGCTGTATTGAGAAGATGGCCCTAAATACTATAGAAAAATGCCAAAGGATTCAAAATAACCAAGTCGATGCTGAACTACCTGAGCATAGTTGGGGAGGAGTGGTTATGGTTACAGACCTCCTAAAACTCAGAAACTTAACTCTACTTTAGGATGGCTAACTTGACTCCAGGAATCTCACTCCTCCTTGCTATCATACCCAAGATCCAGCTGCCAATGGCTCCTGATGTTTATGTGCATGCTATATATACCAGATATCTCAGGTAATCTAGGACCCTTAATTATTCAAGACTAAAGTCAATATCACCCATCACTCACAGGTAGGAAACCCTTCCCTGCTCTTCTGAATCGCACTCCTAGCTGCCCTCACAAGCTTCCAGCATGGCTCACTCTTGAAGGCCGAGAGCAGCCTTTCACTCTTTTGACATTCTTCAGGCTGTCAATCCTGCATCCTGGTCTCTGTCTTTCAGAACATCTCTCATCGCTCCTCCCTCTGCCCCCCCCCCCATATTTGACTAATCAGAGAATAAGCTTTCAAAATGAGGAGGTGTCTTAGTTGCTGAGCCATTCAAAATCAGGGGCAATGCCAATATACATTGGATTATAAGAGTAATGGTAAAGGCTTATTTAAATATCTTGCAATACTCTTGGACCAGGAGCTTCTAGCAGGACAACTGAGCACAGACACAACCTTTTAAGCCATAAAACAAAGTTGTGTTCGTAACAACAGCTTAAATGTCATCTGTGACGGGAACTTCTCCCTACAGGTCCAGACTGAATACAGAAATACAAAAACAGGAAAAAATGTCATAAACTTTAAGAATACCTCTGGATGGAAAACTTGTAAACCAACCCGTCACCTGGCACCATGTCTGTATCTGGCTCGTGCAACCATCTGTTCCTGCTTTCAGTTCTGTAGCAGCACAGCAGAAATAAACAGTTTAGCTATCAAATAGTGTCTAAGATGCCTTTGACAGTGGTTAAATCAAAGGAATGGTATTATATTTGGCAAAGTTTTTCAGCGGGGCCAGCCAAATTTCCTGAATGTGACAACTTCCTACAAGACCACATTAACCAAAATAGCTTGGTTCTAGCACAAGGTTAGAGGCACAGATTAATGGAATAGAATTGAGAGTACAGAAATAAATGCTTATTTTCACAGATAGTTAATTTTAGGATATCAAGATGATTCAATGTGGGAAGGATAGTTTTTCAACAAAAGAGTCCAACAGTTCTTTCAAAATGAAAACTCGATTATATCTTATGAATCAGGAATTCTAATTCTAAGCATATACTCTAAGGCACTGAAAACATACAGTGTTTGAAATTTTAGGGTAACGTTGTTCATAATAGTGAAAAGGAAAAGCAATGTAAATAATAATGGCGAAAAAAATGAATGATCTAAAAAGTTAAAGTGTTTTCCAATGGTTGGAAATACAAAGTAGGTGACAAAAATAATAAAAATCAAAGAAAAACTGAATAAAGAACACATGTAGAAATATATAAAGAGAACACACTTCATGCATGCAGGTTTTTTTTCTAAGGATTTATTTATTTTTATTGCAAAGTCTGATATAAAGAGAGGAAGATCTTCCGTTTGCTGATTCACTCCCCAAGCGGCTGCGACAGCCGGAGCTGAACTGATCCGAAGCCAGGAACCTCCTTCGTTGCAGGGTCCCAAGGTTTTGGGTTGTCCTCAACTGCTTTCCCAGACCACAAGCAGGGAGCTGGATGGGAAGTGGAGCTGCTGGTATTAGAACTGGCGCCCGTATGGGATCCCTGTGCATATAAGGCGAGGACTATAGCTGCTAAGATACCACGCCGGGCCCCATGCATATAGTTTTAAGAACATAGTATACTTTCCACTCTTCCCTTCCCTCCATCACTCTCCCTTCCTCAACCTTCCTTATTTTTGTTTTAAATTCGTGTGTAGAGAAGGAAAAGGAGCAGTTACGTAACAGCCCATTTCATGTGAAAAACCATTGCATGTTAGGTGATGAGATCTTGTGCAAGGAGACGTATATCCCTAAAATGGATGTCATTGCTCTCTTTTTGCGGGCAAAAATAAAGGCTAAATGTATAGGGTACATGCTGGCAAGAAGGCCTGGGTGAGGGTCCAGGAGGTCAGTGGTGACTGCTAGAGAAAGAAAAATGGGCAGAAGACAGCAACAATGTGCTGTTGTTCGTCAGAAAGCAGTGAGAAGACAGATGAAAAAGCACGGGAGTGATTCTGTTACACACCACGTGCATGTTCAACGGGGAAAAGAAATAGGGTAATACAGACTCTGCATGCCAAGCCTTTCTTTTTATTATCTATCTGCTAAAAAAAAGGGATGTTTACACTTAGAGCAAGTTCTTGTGTGTTTGTGGTATGTGGTATATTCATTTCGTTTGCTTCGTCACCATCTTCCCCAGTTTCTTGTCAATTCTTCTTTTTACACGTAAAAGTACTAATAATCAATATAAGTGAATGGAAAGTACAGTTAAATTTAGCCATTATTAAGATATCCCCTTATTCCATACAACATATGTTGTATGGAATACTTCCACTAAAAATTAAATAACAACCAATTAAATGCAATACAAATAAAATAATCTGTCTTCTGTTAACCTAGAGCTTAATGATAACTACAAAATCTAAGTTAATGTCATTCTCATAATTTCTTAAAATTTCTAATTGCTTCTTTTAATATTACACCTAAATTTCAACAGTGGTAGCTTCTTTTTTTTTTTTAAGATTTGTTTATTTTTATTGAAAGGCAGATATACAGAGAGGAGGAGAGAAAGAGAGGAAGGTCTTCCGTCCAATGGTTCACTTCCCAAGTGACCACAATGATTGGAGCTGAGCCAATCCGAAGCCAGGAGCCAGGAACTCTTCTGGATCTCCCATGCAGGTGCAGGGTACCAAGGCTTTGGGCCATCATGGACTGCCTTCCCAGCCAGGGAAGCTGGGAGCAGAATGGGAAGCCGGGCTGCTGGGATTAGAACTGGCGACCATATGGGATGTTGGTGTGCAAGGCAAGGATTTTAACCACTACGCTGTCTCGTTGGGCCCAACAGTGGTAGCTTCTTAAAAATTACTCATAACGTGAAGTCTAAAACAATATCAACACACATTTTTAATATTCTGGTACATGGATCTATGTCTTACCTTTTGAATAAATTTTATACTGTTGTACTTTGTAAATATGCATTTCATGGTGTATATTAGTAACTTGGGAAATATTGATTCATTAATTTATAAAGATTTCAAATGTTGAAAAAATCATCCTATGTATTTATAAATAAATGTGACTTAATAAATAATGAAAACTTAATTTTGAAGCATGAACGGAGTGCTTTTCTTCATGTAAGATACAGTTTTTAAAATGATTTTATTTCTTTTGATTGGAAAGTCAGATATACAGAGAGAAGGAGAGACAGAGAGGAAGATCTTCTGTTAGCTGATTTACTTGCCAAGTGGCCACAACAGCTGGAGCTGAGCTGATCTGAAGCCAGGAGCCAGGAACTTCCTCCAGGTCCCTTACATGGGTGCAGGGTCCCAAGGCTTTGGGCCACCCTTGACTGCTTTTCCAGGCCACAAGCAGGGAGCTGGATGGAATGTGGGGCACTGGGATTAGAACTGGGATTCTGGCACGTGCAAGGCGAGGACTTTAGCCACTAATGTAAGATACCTTTTTGAATGATTACAAATGTCAACACTTTTAAAACAAATTCAAAGAGCTGAGAAAACTAGTAGCACAATTCAACCTTGGGACAGAATTTCTTAACAAGGATTTGAAACAATAAAAATGAATATATTTGATCATATAAAAGCTAAATTTTCGGTGACAAATAATTCTCACAAGGAAATAAGAAAAATTGTAGACATAAAAATATTTCTCAAGAAAAGACAAAGATTTAATTATAGGAAAAGACTGCTGTAAATGGATAAAAGTGACAAATAGCCCAATTAAACAGATGAATAAAGTGAATGAATATAGTTTATGAAAGAGCAATTTTGAATGCACAATAAATACATGAAAAATGCTTAAATTTAGTCATTATCAAGGAAATGCAATTTAAAGCAACACTGAATACCAGACTGGCAAACATTTAAAAGAATGATTACACCTTTTTGCTGAAAGCCTGCAGGGTAAAGAATTTGTCCTGTCATATATTGTCAATATAAATGTGAAATCTTGCACTATTTTCCAAAAAGAACTTAGCATCTGTTATAATATTCCATTTGGCTGAGAAGTTGCATTGCTGAGTATATTTGCAACTTTATATTACAGTAAGAATTTTATTATATAAACATATTTATAGAATGATGCATTAAATCCAGGTACAGACAGAATCAAATGATAAATTCCTACTGGAAATACCATAGAACTTTAAGAATCAGTATGAAAGATTGCAAAGTGGCTCACGAAAGCAGATAGCAAATGCATGGACTGTGTTTTAAATTTTGTAAAATTAACCAATAACAGCACATTGTGTATGCATCTGGGCTTTCTCAGTAAATCATAGATGAAAGTAGGAGTTGCACAGTAAGTCTTAAGAAATTTTAAAGTCCAAGAAATTGCTCTAAATGCTAGATATGTAAAAACATATCAGATCTAGTCCACCTAAGAGATTTTCAGCTCAGTGAAGGTGTGGATGGGTCAGCAAAGAATGGACCGTAAGGAGGAGTATGGACAGGGAGTTTTAAAAGGCAAGAGCTGAAATTGTCCTCTATCTTGAGAAAACTAACAAGTATTTTCCAGATAATGTGTGTTATGGAGAGAACTACGAAAGAAAGCCTAGAGATGAGACCCAATATTTCAGTGGATGAACAAGCCTGTTCATCACAAATCAGGCTAATGACTTAGAGGATGACGTTGAGATTTTTGCTGTCTGTAGCATTTCAGAATTATTAAGCCCATGGGAAAAAAAGAAAGAATAATGGCTCTTTTTTAAAAACCAATGTAAGCTTATGGAGGTGAGCATTTTCCCGTAAAACTAAATGTAGATGATAATGTTACTAATCTAATACCTAGAGAAGCACATGACCATGTTTTGTTGGAAGTTTAGCAAGGCGATTGGCCCTATCTCTCATAATCTCTTTTTCTTCTATTATTGTTAATAAAAGAGTACAATGTAATGAGCTGGGTTAACATGACGAGAAATGTCTAGTCAAATTTGACAAAAGACTGTCATTCATTATTTCTGACTCCCAATCTTCAGTAGCAACTGAGACAAACACAGATAGAAAACTCTTATCTAATTTGCTGGTGATGAAAACCAGGAAGAGATAATAAGATATGTCAAAGTCTAGATTCAAAATGATACACTGAAAAGATGGGCTGGAAAGGGAAAATGAATTTAGCAAAAGTAAATTGAAGATACTCACTTTTGTTTTAATGTAAATTATCTCTAGAAGACAGATAGGACTTTTTCTAAAAAATGCAAGTGAGGATGCTTCTGAAAGAAGTGACATTACTTCAAAATATACAATCTTCCAGGAGTATTATGCCACAATGATTCTGTGGTTGCTCCCAAAGAAACAGTTCTGATAAACGAGAAGAGTGGAGATAGGTGTGGGAGCCTCAAACACTGTTCCTCGGGGGAAATGGAGGGGCTGAATTTGTGACAATGCAGGGGGATGGCTGCTTGCTTACCTTGGGCACTGGCCTAGAGACGTGACCTCACTATTCTCGGACCACATGTTTCGTTGCCTTGAGCCTTGGTGACATCCACTTTATTTGACTATGCTTCTTGCTTGTTTCCACTACATCAAAAAGAAATTGAAAGGGACATAATTTTTTTTCTTGCATATGCATAGATACAAGTCATATAAAGGACATCTGTGGGAGATTAAGAAGCAAAGATAACACATTTGGAAAAAGCATTGTCTAATTATAGACTCTTTCAGTTAAAAATCACCAATGTCTTAAATTCCTGACATGTTCCTATCAGCATAAAAGCTAAATGGAACATGCCAGAATGTTCAGGGATGGGACCACTCTATTACATAATTATTAAAAATTTTTAATGTTGTAAAGCTTTTTAAAAAAATTATTGGACAGCCAGACATACAGAGAGAATGAGGTACAGAAAGATATTTCCTTTGCTGGCTCACTCTCCAAGTAACTGCAGTGCTGGGGTTAAGCCAGCCCGAAACCAGGAGCCAGATGCTTTAAACTTGAGAAAACTGTGCTGTCAACCCGGCACCATGGTGTAGTAATCTAAGCTTCCTCTTGTGGTGCTGGCATGCTACACAGGCAATGGTTTGCATCCCGGATACTCCATAAAATTAAAAAAAACTAAAACATGTTTTTCCCAGACTGGAAATTTCTAGCAGATCTCTCTTAACTGTTACTTGGGTTTTTATTCTGAGAATATCATTACTCTTACAGAAAGTCACTGCTCAAATGCCAACTGTAAGAAAAACCAGAGTTTAGAGGGATTCTTCTCATTTTCTCACATCATGACTTAGTACTTATGTAGCTAATTGAGTATCATCAACACTGGATGATGTTCAAGTTTCATGTGAAAAGTGACAGCATTATTGCTGTCAGAACTTTTGAGGCCAAGATGCAGAGATTAAAATAGTGAAGCAAATATGCAAATAATTGAAATGTTGATAAGACAGTCATATAACTTATATACAAAAAGTAAGTGCTTTTGTGAATAAAGGTTAGTATCAGTACCAACCTGCATAAATTATAGTGCCCCTGAAAACAAAATATATTTTCAGGACCTGGAGTGGTAGCCTAGTGGCTAAAGTCTTCACCTTGCATGCCCAGGATATGGGCACCGGTTCTAATCCTGGTGGCCCTACTTCCTATCCAGCTCCCTGCTTGTAGCCTTGGAAAGCAGTCAAGGATGGCCCAAAGCCTTGGGACCCTGTACCTATGTGGGAGACCCAGAAGAGCACCTGGCTCCTGGCTTTAGATAGTTTCAGCTCCAGTTGTTGCAGCCACTTGGGTAGTGAATCAGCAGATCAAAGATCTTTCTGTATCTGCCTTCTCTCTGTGTATTTGACTTTCTAATAAAATAAATCTTAAAAAGTAAAAATAAAAACAAAAAAAATAACCCAAAATACATTTTCATATTAGGCATGTGTCAGTGAACAAAAGGGGAACCTCAGGTTCCAGATGTTTGAGAATGTAAAAAAATTAGTGTCCTGAAAACTGCACTGGGGAGGGGAGCTGTGGATTGGAGGTACTAGAATGGGAGGGCAACTGATTCAGGAAGTGCAAATTTTACTTCATCTATAGTCTTGCCCAGAGAAGACCTTACATTTTTACAGCCAAATATCTAAAATAAACAAATCTATACAAAACAGACTCAATCACACAGCACCGTCTTGCTTACATCCATAAATATCAGAGCAAACTCTGAGCTTCAACCTCCAACCCACTTGCAAATGATGTCATTATGCAGACCTAGCTTTGGCATGAAGACATAATTAGTATTCAGTCTGACAGAAAACCATTTCATTTAATTCCACTGGCTGGAATCCAACCAGCAGCATCTATATGACAGCATACGAAGCAGGCACTTTGGGTAAAAGCAGGCTTGGCATTAGTTAGTATGCTGCACAGTGGCCTGGACTGGGAGCGGGGACAGAGAAAGGTTGCAAAGTGCAAAGGAACACAGGAGCTGTCTTTTCAGTTCAGAAACGACTGAGTCTGCTTTAGATGCAAAGATTGGGCTTATTTAATAAAAATGTGTATGCCTTGTTAGTCGTACTGTTTGACAAATTTACGAACATAGTCAGAGATTAGATTGGGGAAACAGTGTTACTGCAACCTTACGGGGGATTCTACTGTAGCATCTATCTGATTTACTCATAGGCTGAGTTGTGGTGGAAAAGTCAGAATTTCTCTATATTGCTGTGTCAGTGCCTCAAACATTTGTGCTTGGTGGTCACTGAAGTTTTTTTTCCCCTGTAATATCCATGAACATTCATCCTACCTACTTTACACATTAACTTCTGATATGAGCAGCTGTCAAGTTTTCTGTCTCATGTGCAATACACAGTGAAAGATAAAATCTTTTTGTCACTATTACTTCTGGCCCAATTCCAAACATTGCTAATTGCTCCAGAGAAATGAGTTGTAGCATTCAAGTCTATCAGTCTCAGCATGTTACAGAAGTCTTCAGATTCACCATGGATTTCAGAGAGTGTGACTTCAAACAAGGTATTTAATTCTCAAATGAAATTGCCAATATCGACTAGCGAAGGAGAGAATTGAGTAAGGGCATAGCATTACATTTTTAAGAAATACTTATTGAGGCTGGCTCAGTGGTGTAACAGACTAAAATTCTGTGCGTGTAGCACCAGCATCCCGTATGGGTACCACTTCTTGTCACAGATACTCCACATCCGACCCAGCTTCCTGCTATGGCTTGGAAAAGCAACAGCAGATGACTCCAGTCCTTGGATCCCTGAACCCACGAGGGGGACCTGGAAGAAGCAGATGCTTCCTGGCTTCAGATAGGCTTAGCTCCAGCTGTTACAGCCATGAAAGGAGTGAATCAGCAGATGGAAGATTCTGTGTGTGTCTCTCTCTCCCTCTCCTTTCTCACTTTGCCTTTCAAATAAAACAATAAAATAACATAAATGTTGTTTAAAAGCTTACAAAAATAGTATTTAGAAAGCATTGGAACTTAAAGCTGTGCAACTATAAATTAGTAACAGTGGAATGACTGTGCTTAATTTTGATGACAATGGTAGCAGTAATATATTCTTTTGCATCTTTGTTTATTCCATTTGACAGAGAATTTTCAAAAGGTGCTTTTCTTTAGGGAGTTTCATATACAACATTGACTCAGTGTGTTTAACCTCTCAAGCTTAATGAGCTATGTTTATAGAGCTTTTCTCCACGCACACACTCACACACTCACACACGCACTCACACACCTAATTTAAGGAATCCTAGATCGGCATTCAGGAAATCCGTTGGCTTAGTCTTGATTTTTGATATTGTCTGCCTGGATGCTGAATTTCTCTCTAACTTTATTTTATTAGTTTATATTACTTGGTAAGCAATAAAATGGTGGATAAAATCCACGTATTATAAAAAAAATGGTATATTAAATTTTGAATATTTTGAAGTGTTTGGTACATTTGATAATACCTCATGTACCATTAGATGAAAAAAAGAAAAACTACTAAATTCTGCTAGGTCCTAAACTGTTCTTTAATAGCTTAGGCTTTGCAGTGTCATTAATCTCTTTAGGCTCCCATGTTATCCCCTAGTATATTAAATCAGGTATGAATTGATTCATGAGTCTTAAAGATTGTCAAATGTTCAATTGGGAATTTCAAGGCTCTGATACGTTCAAAATATATCTTGGGTATGTTAAGCTGAACCGAAGAAGACATCAAGTTCTGTGTATTATTTTTCTAAGCACCATTAAGCACCTTTCTATCCACATTGTGGACCTATGCCTCATCTACTAACCACACTGGAATATGTCAAGTGCACCTATATGTTCTCTTAGTCAAAGCTTCGAGCAAATGTGCATTCAAATTTTTTGTCAATAATCCTGTCCTATCTGGGATAAGCATATTTGTATAAGTTATAACAATGATGACTTTTCTAATTGTGCTGCTTTGCTTTTTCAGTCTCTGTAGAACAACTAAGCTATGCAGTTTGAAGTTCTGATTTTAAACCAAGGGATTAGAGCAGGATTTATAAAGAGGCAAAGAAGCTCAGGATTATAGTCTACAGGAAAAAATGCATGTGTGCAGTTTCATTCTGTTGTGACAGGTATAATTTCTGATGACATGTATGTTTATCTTGTTCCTGGAAGTACAAATAATCCCATGCTTTATTCACACTTCTTAGGAATAATCAGCTCCAGTTTCTTCACAGCCTATCATATTTTCTGGAAAATTGCTTGCATAAGAAACTCCCCCACATTAAATTGTTATGCGTTAAGAAATGGAATATGCCTGTGCACTTGGAAATAGTTGATCCTACAGGCTAGACTTCATGGCAAGGTAAAACCTCAGAATGAAATATATTATTTAACAAAATTTATGAGGCTAATATAATTCCTCAGTCATGAGTCACTTATTTGGTGTCTTTGGCTGCAAATACTTGGTCCAATCAAGGCATTTTACTCTGATATGCATTTAATTATTAGTATCAGTGTAAAATAAAATAATTAAGTTTTCAGGTAGGTAGTCCAACTAGATGTTTACACAGCCCATGGTCAGGATCTAACATCATGAATTATGTGTGGGGAGAAAAAGCAATAGAAAATTGACTTTACTTCTAATGTCTTACTTTTGGTATTTTATGTTGCTTTTGAGAAACAGTAAGTTTATGAAAATGTTTCTTTTTCTCCAGTAGCACAAGGCTGGGGTCATTATCAGTTTTCTATCTCACTGAATACAAATACCATCATTTGCATGCAAGTGGTTCTAAGAAAATGTATGGAACATAAAAAACAAAAAACAAAAAAAAAGTGGGCTTTTTTTTTTTATTTAGAAAAAGAAACAAATCAAAATGGCATCTAATCTGTCAAGCTGATATAGCCATGGAGTGATTTTTTTCTAACATCCATAAAGTCTAAGTATCTTTTGCTGAAAATCAAGGAATCTAGAATATGTCAGAGACAGCATTCCTAGTCTCAATTCTGTTACTTCTTACCTACTAAATGATCTAAACATGTATAATAATATGTGGATAAAATATTCTAGTTTACCCAGTTTGGGCATGTATTATACTTATTGTTTTGACAAAAAAAATCTTATTAACATCATTTTTGCTTTTAGGCATGTTGATTTATCACGTGCCTGCTTCTCCTAATTTGTTTAAGTTTTTAATGACCATGTGGTGCTGCATGATTTTGTGTAGTCTGAGACATTGTTAGAACTTCTAACTGTCCATGTATGGCAAATATTTGGACACATTATCAACTTGATATATTCCCATATAGTGTAGGAATTGAATTGCCTCAAAGATTTTTGAAGCCTACCTTGCCCAAGAGCAGTCTGAAATGTGAAGAACCAAGGGCACTCATTGTGTTGAGGTATTCTATGGGACACTTCTGTTCATTGATTTGTGTTGAGGTATTCTGTTAGTTGGGTTGTGGGAAGTTGTAGCATAACACTTCTCTTTGAATATTTCTGGAACACCCTGGTTTACTGGAGTAATCTGTGGTTGTTCCCTGCCTCCTTTAACTGCTTACGAAGAATGATACCATGTTTTTTCCAATGTACACGTGTCGGGTATACGTGGTTAGTAGCTTGTTGACTCTTTCAATGCATTGACGACTCTGGAATGATTTTATTCCCACCAAATGGAGCCAAGAATTCCAAAATTAAGAAGGATTGAGGCATAGGGTATACATTAAGAATTAATAAATTCCTTAAAAGATTGTACCAGTTTCTGTCTACTTCTTCAGTTTTGGACATAAATGAATTGGAATAAAATGATGACAGTTGGCAAGCTACATCATCTGTCTGATCGCTACTTTGTTCTATAAAAATGTGAATATGCTCAGGTTTACTGAAATTATCTGTATGTATTACCTTCAACGATGGCTTTCTGTCTGCTTGTCTCTTATCCTTGCTGATGGTTTCAGCTCTCTTGTCTGGGAGTAAACATTTATTTTCTCCTTTGGCTCAGGATATGTAACTTCTGTCACAGCTAATATAAGGCACTGGCATCTACTGAAACAGTGTCGCTTCTCTGAAAGCCTGCAGTTCAAACAGAGTTCCAATTCCCTTTTCCATTGCCTTTATTTTTAGTCGTGAGTATGAGAAAGCAGAGATGACAGTTCTTAAGATTCTGGGGAAAATATTTACCATGCTGCTGTCTACAGAACCAAGAGAACTGAAATAATCTTTGGAGAGTTTTATAGAAGCCAGGGGGCTTTTATGGCTTCTGAAGGTTCCTGCTCTGTGTCTCATTATAGGAATGTGGAAAAAAACATCAACATTGTTTGAATAAACAGAACTTATTCCAAAGTGGAACTCAGTGTAAATGTAGGCTGTCACTTAAGAAAAATTATTAGAACATTTTTGAAAAAATAATAAACAGAATACCTCAACACAAATCAATGAACAGAAGTGTCCCACAGAATACCTCAACACAATGAGTGCCCTTGGTTCTTCACATTACAGACTGCTCTTGGGCAATGTAGGCTTCAAAAATCTTTTGTTCCAGAGTCAATGACATCAGCAAACCTTTACATGAAGGTGACTCCTGAAGATACAGCACAACATTGATGTGCAAAAGATAAAGTTGTAGAAGCAGATTCAAATTAGAAAGGAGAATGAAAATTCACTAATGTGTAGAAAGGATTCTCACTGTGCCACATAATACACAGGAATACCAAAAGCTATTCCATTACTGTCAATAATTTAAAAAGAACAAAATCAACTTTAAAATTTTCTAGTATTTAAGTGGTATTTAATTGGCAAATATTTGAACACTATGCTTGTTTCTATAGTTATGGAAATGAATAATGAATTCTAATATCCTGACAAAGATCTTAAAGATAACTATAGCAAATTTTCCCATAATGGAAATAATAATTGTTGTAGTCCTGAATGACCCGTCAAGAAAGAATTATTTATGAATTGTGATATAAATTATATATTGTGCATATTACACATTTTATATTAGTATTAATGTGATCTACTGCTTGGAAGTTTTTGTTCATAAAAACAAACCAGTAATCAGATATTATTTACAAAACACATTTCAAAAAGTTTCACCATAGTATATTAAAAACCAATATAAAGACAAAGTGAAAAAATTAAAATCATTAAATGTGGGTTAATATGTTGGCACAAAATTAAGTTAGCATCTATAAGAATACATAGTATCCAAACAGAAAAATGAACAAAATAACATGAAGAGATTTATTCATAAAGTTTGAAAATTTAATGATCAGTGAGCTTATGGGAAAGTATTCTGATATGAAAAGCATGCATATTAAAATGTGTGGTGATGAAACATTTCTATGTAGTTTTATTCATCACATCTCGAAATATATCAGATTTACCTTTGGAAATCGTTTTATATAGATCTAGGAACATCTTCAGAGATTCCAATAAAAATTGGAATTATAACATTTTAAAATTTTCGTGGTTTTCTTATGAGTACACTCTTCCAGAGGAAGACTTGCCAGTCCTAAGGTTCGTAAAGTAACATACCTGGGATGCCAGTCAGGGCTCTGTGCCCTCAAACACCAGCAGGTAGAGAAGAGAAAAGGAAGATCATGTCCTAGAACGCTGTACTCTGTATTGTGGTTTTAGCTCCTTCAGAACTGTGTAAAGGGGCAGTTGTTTGGTGCAGTGGTTTTTCATGCTTGGAACGGCTACATCCCACATTAAAGTGGCTTGGTTTAAATGTGAGCTAGGGTCCCCAATGTTTTGCTGATGTGCATGCCATGAGGCAGAGGTGACAATAAAGCAAGCGAAGTATATGGATCACTGTCTTCTCTGTCGGAAACCCAGAAAAAGTTCCTGGCTCTCAGCCTTGACCTTGCCCATAGCAGGACGTTGTAGGGGAATGAACTGGGGAATGCAAGGTCTTTTTTTCTCTCTGCCACTCTTCTAACAAACAAATAAATATAGTTTTAAAAATTACAATTAAATTCAAAACAGAAATTTCTGATCTCTTCTTTGTTGATATCTTTTACTACTTCTAAAACTCAATTTCAAGCTCACTTTTACAGAAATTAAACATTGTTGCTAAGAAATAAATATCCCATGATCCTGGACTTAATTTTAATAGTAAATCTTATAAAACAAACCATGAAAGAACAAAGAATAAAGCCTGCCTATTTGTAGCTTGTGAGGCCATTTGAAAGATGTTAAAAAAAGGTTTTTACAGAGCTTTATCTCTGTTGATGGGTCCAGCAAGCTTTGAGCTTTGGGAAATTCTTGTCTTGTTTTATTGTCCCCTTACGTCTGCTTCATTATTTTCTAGTGTCACTGTTGGATGCTAAATTGGAATTTAGATTTCTCCTGTTTTCATCACCGTGTGTGGATTTTTAGCTCAGTTGATGCATGAAGTAGGTTTTTCCCTAAGTGCATTGTCATTGCTCCAGAAAAATAATCCACATCAGGCATGAGGTTGTTGAAATACAGCTGTGGTGCAATCTAAAAGTGTAATAGCTTGTGAGATGCTACCGCTGTATGTCGGATGATTTCTTGTACAAAATAAACTGCAAAACACCAAAAATGAAAGATTTACTGAAGAAGAAACATACTAGCTCATTGTAATGTGTGAACCACATGCATGTTTGTATCCTAATTCGAGTAGTCAAGAGAAGGAGTTATCAGACAGATGGAGACATTGAATTATACCCTACAGTGGAGAAAGAATCATTTTTTATTTTAGGTATTACAAGCATATTGACAATAAGTTTTTAAAACTTCTAACCCGGGCCCGGCGCGATGGCGTAGTGGTTAAGGTCCTCGCCTTGCATGCCCGGGATCCCATATGGGCGCTGGTTCTAATCCCGGCAGCCCCGCTTCCCTTCCAGCCTGGGAAAGCAGTTGAGGACGGCCCAAAGCTTTGGGACCCTGCACCTGCGTGGGAGACCTGGAAGAGGCTCCTGGCTTCGGATTGGCATAGCATCGGCCGTTGTGCTCACTTGGGGAGTGAATCATCGGATGGAAGATCTTCCTCTCTGTCTCTCCTCTGTATATTCGCCTTTCCAATAAAAATAAATAAATCTTAAAAAAAAAAAAAAACTTCTAACCCTAAGAGATGCATGATAAATATTTCTGGGGGTGGGGGATGGGAAATACCCTCTTTAAATCAAGTTCTGTGTTTTGTATTAAAATATTCAATGGGTTCTAAAATGCATCAGGATGTGGGCGTAAGGACACAAGAGGTTAAAATGACACTTGTAAGGTGCAATCACCTATTTGAATCGCGCCTCTGCTTCCTGTTCATCTTTCTGCTGTGCTGCAGCCTGGAAAGCAGCACATGGTGGCTGCGTGGTTGAGTTCCTGCTCCCCAAACTCTTCCCTGCTGCCTTTGACCCCAAACAGCCTCTCCAGGCATTTCAGGGAGTGAAGCACCACTTGACAGCTAGCTTGCTCTTTCCCTTTCTCTGTCTCACTTTTCAAAATAACTATAACAAAAAAAACTTTTTAAAATGACATTGGTGATAGTTGGTGGGTAATGATTGTTACAGGTGGTTTTGGTGGGAAATTTGGCTTGATTGTTCTCTCTACTCTCGTGTATATTTCAGTTTCCTTTTTCTCTTAAGAATATCAATGAGGAAAAATCAGCTATCTACCCATCTAGCTTCTCTTTTTAACATTTATTTCTATTGTTATTGGGAAGGTAGATTTATAGAGAGAAGGAGAGACACAGAAAGATCTTCAATATACTGGTTCCCTTCCCAGATGGCCTCAAGGGCTGGAGCTGAGTCAATCCTTAGCTTAGAAGCCTCTTCCAGGTCACCCATGCAGGTGTCCAAGGCTTCAGACCAGCCTCCACTGCTTTCCCAGGTCATAAGCCAGGAGCTGGATGGAAAGTGGACTAGCTGGAACATTCATACAGGGAATACTGGTACCAGCAGGTGGAAGATTAGCTAGTTAGACATCACAGTTTCCAACTTATTTTGAGTTTGGTTTTCAGTCTTGGTCTAAATGTTTATTTTTAATTCCTCTCAAGTACTTTAACATGTGCTGAATTGTGGCTTGCGTGAACTCATAACAGCTCAGTATCATTGATTGCAAAACTGAGTTAAAAATAGAAATCCTGGGCCTGGCGCGGTGGCACAGTGGTTAAGGTCTTCACCTTGCATGTCCAGGATCCCATATGGGTGCCGGTTCTAATCCCGGCAGCCCCGCTTCCCTTCCAGCTCCCTGCCTGTGGCCTGGGAAAGCAGTCGAGGACGGCCCAAGGCCTTGGGACCCTGCACCTGCATGGGAGACCCGGAAGAGGCTCCTGGCTTCAGATTGGCATAGCATCGGCTGTTGTGTTCACTTGGGGAGTGAATCATCAGACGGAAGATCTTCCTCTCTGTCTCTCCTCTCTGTGTATCCACCTTTCCAATAAAAAAAAAAAAGAAAATAAATCTTTAAAAAAAGAAAGAAATCCTGAAAGTGTTTCTGTTACTATTAAATGAACTGACCATATAATTTGCTTAGAAGAGCAACATCACTATTATTTTCTAAATTCTTTCATGTTTTGATTGACAGGCATTATTTATGTGTCATATTTATTGGGTATAATGTGTTTTTAAAAAATGACATATTTATTTGAAACCCAAAGACAGAGAGTGACTGTCCACCTGCTGAGTCTCTGTAATGACTGTAACAACCATGCTAGAGCCAAGACAGTGAGTTGGTAGAAATTATACCCTGGGAAAACAGTTGAGCATGGTCCAGAGCTTTGGGACCCTGCACTGCATGGGAGACCCGGAAGAGGCTGCTGGCTCCTAGCTTAGGATCGGAACAGCTCTGGCCGTCGCAACCACTTGGGGAATAAATCATCAGACTGAGGATCTTCCTCTCTGTTTCTCCTCCTCTATTTGGCTTTCCAATAAAAATAAATAAAATCTTGAAAAAAAAAATAAGTGGGGTTGATGAAGTAGCTCAGCAAGCTAATCCTCTGCCTGAAGCATCAGAATCCTATATGGGCTCTTGTTCTAGCTCAGGTGCTCCACTTTCGATCCAGCTCCCTGTTTCTTGCCTGGGAAAGCAGTGGAAGATGGCCCAAGTCCCTGGATTCCTGTACCCATGTAAGGAGACCCAGAACAAAGCTCCTTGCTTCTGGCTGCAGTTCTGCTCAACTCTGGCCGCTGCGGCCGTATGGGGAGTGAACCAGTGGTTGGAAGGTCTCTCACTTTACATCCACTTCTCTGTAATATTTGCCTTTCGAATAAAAAAAAATCTTTTAAAAAGAAAGTATAAGAAGTATCGTTATAAGATTATAGGTCATCAGTTGCTGTTTACAGTAAATTTGTGGAATAATGCTCTTTTATACCAATTTTGATGATATTTTTCATTTAAAAAGTTTCTGTTCTGGGAAAATCTATTGCCATATTTTAAGGCAAATTTTCCAATATTTGAGTTTAGATCATTTGTATTTCTTTTGTCTCTTATGCTTTTAGTTTCACATTCTGGAAGGATTTGTCTTACTTATGTTCATAAATATTTATTCTCATATTTTGTTTTCTAATTTTAACTCTTATATTTGGTTTCACAATCCCCTATTGTGGATGGAATGAGAAAGAAGTTCAACTACACTGCTTTTTTATTCAGTTGGCCAATTGTTGCAGAAAAGAATTGTGAAATGACTATTGTTTCTCCATTTAATTTTGTTAGCATTTTGTTTAAATTAAATTGACCACAAATGTAAATGTAATATTCTGAAGATGAATTCTCAGTTCAAATTGTTTAATGGATGTAGTTGTGTGTCCTTATACAAACCACTGTCTCTTAATCATATATTTTTGTGGTAAATTATGCAAGAGGGAAGTCCAAGTACTCCTGCTTAGTTTATTTTAACTTTGCAGACTGCTTGGCCATTCCAAGGATCATGTATTTCTATATTAACTCAAGATAGGCTTATTTATTTCACAAAAACCCCATTTGGTATATTGATAAAAGTTTTAAAGCAATACATAGTTATATATAATAAATCATTTTCAAGGCAATATACTGTACTTGGAATGCTATCGTACTGTGATTCATTTGATTGGAGTTTCAGGGTAGTAAAGACCTCACAGAATGAAGAATGTCTGCATTCCTATTTATTAAAGATTTGCATACTTAGGTTAACACGTTAATGTGTTTCATTTATTGTAATAGGGTGCAGTTGGCTAATAGCACCCCAAGGGTTTTCTAGGTTTCAAATGTCGCTAAACACATCTACATCTGTACCTGATTGGCTTAAGATACAAGTTGATTCCTAACATCTAGAGTTGATTCGAAATCCCTGGCTGCTGATGTTAATGAGAGCTTAAAAATCCCTGCCTTGGGGCCCAGTATAGTAGCCTAGTGGCTAAAGTCCTCACCTTGCATGCGTTGGGATCCCATATGGGCTCTGGTTCCAATCACTGCAGCCCTGCTTCCCATCCAGCTCCCTGCTTGTGGCCTGGGAAAGCCGTGGATGGCGGCCCAAAGCCTTGGGACCCTGCGCCCGTGTGGGAGACCCAGAGAGGCTCCTGGGTTCAGATTGGCCCAGCTCTGGCCCTTGGGGCCACTTGGGGAGTAAATCAGCGGACACAAGATCTTAGTCTCTGTCTCTCTTCGTCTCTGCAGATCAGCCTTTCCAATGAAAAATAGATACATTAAAAAAAAACAAAAACCTGGCTTTGTCCCTGCAATGCTGGGATTCCTGGAGTGCAGCTAAAGCTGCCTTTGCCAAACGTGGCACACGAAGACTCCTAACATCCTACACTCGTGTCCAGTGCGATCTCTCTCTTGCTCTCCACAATTTCAATCATGCAACTGTGATTGAAATTGCTGGTGGAATTCACCAGTGAACCATCTGGGCCTTTGTTTTTCTGTGTAGGAAGTTTTGAAATTGGCAACTCAACATCCTTATACAATTATGTACAATTTACTTATTCCATATTTTAAAAAAACTCAATAGTAAATGTTCATATTTATAGGGTTCCATGTGGCATTTCAGTACATGGATATGGCGTATGCTGATCAAATTGTGGTAATCACCATTTTTCCTTCTTTGCCCTTTTTTATGATGGGAACCTTGAAGTCCCTTTTTTCTGTTTGTGGATAAAGTATATGTTAGGTATTATGAATTGCAGTGCCTTGTGCTATTTTGTATAACACTCGAGGGTTGTTCATTTGATTTTACTGTGATTTGGTTCTTGTCACTCAAATTTCCTAATCCCACCCCTACTAGCTATTAAATCCAACAACACATTGAAAAGATCATCCACCCAGACCAAGCAGTCTTTATTCCAGTAATACAGAAATAGATCAACATAAACAATTTGATAAATGTGATATATGAATCCACAATTTGACTATTAAAAAACCACATGCATGTTTCAATAAATGTGGAAAAAACATTTGATAAAATATCATTTCATGATTTGAACAGACAAACAGGAACCGACATTGGAAGCTGGACCCAGACTCCAATCACGTACTTTGATATGGATGACAGTCAATAGGAGCAGGGGTACCACAGTACACATGTTGTTTTCTGCTAAAATTATCCATCACTTAACAATGGGGATGTAGGAAAAATGTTTCTCTAGGACGTGTGTGTGTATGTGTGTGTGTGTGTGTGTGTGTGTGTGAATAGTACTTCATTGCACAAATATTGTGAAGTGTTCTTCCTGAACCCAAAATGACTGCAGTGTTACTTGAGGGTGGTCCGTCCTTGACTGGAACATTGTTGCGTGGCAGATGATTGGACTGGTATATGACCTTTCCAATCAGATAATGTGAGAAAGGAAATGTTATGGACATTGTTCTGCCCCCTTTTCTCTCTCTGCTTACTTGTCGGTATTCCATATTGTATTTGTGCAGTTAATGATGATCGCAGTTCTTTGAAGCACTGCTCATTTTCTTCATCTTTATCTTTTTATTTCTCAAAGCATTTTCTCTCTTTCTTTTCACTTACCATTTTGCTAATTCTTCAATTCCAACAGCTCAAATTAGACCTTCTCATGAGTTTTTCAAGTATTGTACCTTTCAATGCCACAATTTCTGTTTTTATGTAATTTCTATGTGTTATTGATATTTTCTGCTTTATTATTCACAGCTCTGTGTCTATGGCCTGGAAAAACAGTGGAAGATGGCTGAAGTCCTTGGGCCCCTGAATCCAAGTGGAAGATCCGGCAAAAGCTCCTGGCTCCTGGCTTCTGATTGAGTCAGCCCCAGCCACTGCAGCCATTGAGAGGATGAACTAATGGAAGCTTCACATTCTCTTTTTCTCTTCCTCCCCATCCTCACTCTTTTCCCCTCTGTCTCACCTCTCTCACTGTGACTCTGTCTTTCAAATGTGATTTAAGAGAATGTTTATTATTATTATTATTTTCAATGATGCAGTTTTGTAACTATAGGGGTTTCTCATTACCCCTCCCCTTTCTCCCACAATTATCCCCTTCTCTCATATTATTATAGTGGTATAGTTCTTTAGTAAGTTACAAGTTTGGTTCAACATTCTGCAACTTGAGTATATCATGGCATTGTAACTATAGACAAAGGTGGAAAATCTAGTATCCTAACACAAGGTATGTTTAACTGTTTTCTTGGGAGTTCTCCTTTTATTCTTAATTAGAGATGCATACTGCAATGTATCTCCATTTCCTGGTGTGCTAGTCTCTATTTTACAATTCATCTAGGAGAATATATGTATAGACGTAGTTACCTATATATCTGTTCAATTTCTATTTTGCATAAAATTTTCTTGTATCAGAGAAAATCTATGATATTTATCTTTTGGGGACTGGCTTATTTTGCTGAACAAAATGCTCTCCCGTTGGGACAATTTTGTTGCACATGATAGGATTCCATCTTTGTTTTTTTATGACTGTGTAGTCCTCCATAAATAGATGAGCCACGGTTTGTTTATCTTTCCCTCTTTCGACAGGCATCTGGGTTTATTCCATGTCTTTGCCAATGTGGATGGTGTTTGTATAACCAAAACGGACTTGGATTATAAATTACGATCCTTATTTGGCCTACAAGAATCTTTCCTATGAGACAGTAGATCGTGTTTCCTGAAATGAAACCAGATTTGCCTGTCTCCAGAGTAGGTAGTCTTTTCTATTGCCCTGGATAATCTCATGTGGTTATAACCAAATGAACTGCTCTTTCTTTAGTCCATATGTTATAAGCTAAACAGCCATTCTCCCTGATATAGAGATACACCACAGAATTTACAGGTGAAATTTTACTCTCCCTTTATGTCTGTACAGCTCTCTCCCACAACAAAGCCTATCCCTTTTGCTAATCCATTTCTCTTGTGTTACGTGAGACCAAGGATCTTTTAATAGCTAATATCTTTTAAGAAATGGTTACACAATACAAGGGAAGTGACGTAATTCTAGATTCTTACATAAGGCTTGCTTAATTTTTGGTGCCAGCAATATAAAGATTCTGATATATCAAAGTTTGAAGACATTTGAAGACAGAAGATTATCATGATGGATAGTGTGCCTAAAGGCTTGGATTGCCACTGTCATTTGTTTCGTTCTCAGACTTAATGCCGTCTTTGTCTAAACCATCTTTTCAGCATTGACGCAAGAATGACAACAGCTGTCAAAATAAGGCAAATAAGTACTATATTGGATATCAAAGTCATCTTAAGCAATTCAAGTTTAACCTTTATCAGATATCTAAATGTATTTGTTTACTTTAAGGCTCCTAATAAAGGCAATGATTTCACATGATTTTTTTTTCTCTTTCTAGAATGTCTGAAGCAAAGCATTGTTCTGCAGGACGATTCCTTAGGCATCAGTAGATCTTTGAATATGCTTGGAAGCTAAAGGCAAGAATCAATAAACAACATCAATAACAAAGCATCGTAGGAAAATGGGGATGCAAGTACAGGTCTTACTTATGGGAAGTTTAACTTGGAAGTTTAACTTTTTAAGTATAGCAATAGAGAAATCTGATTGCCTATTCTACTTCTATTCTCAATACAAATTTCTTACTTTTAGACATTATTTACTTCTGCATTCAATATTAGCTTCTATTTCTCAGAAAGGACATACAGTATTGGTCTTTTGGGG
This sequence comes from Ochotona curzoniae, assembly GCF_017591425.1. Classification (NCBI taxonomy): domain Eukaryota; kingdom Metazoa; phylum Chordata; class Mammalia; order Lagomorpha; family Ochotonidae; genus Ochotona; species Ochotona curzoniae. The sequence continues at coordinate 18,228,547 of NW_024467095.1, read as the reverse complement.
ACTGACTTATTTTAATGATATATTATAATTTTATAATTGTTTATAGCTCTTTCTATAGTCCTGTGAAATAGTAGTTTTTCTATTTTTTACTTGTCTCACATTGCAGTCAGTAGTGCACTAAGCCCATGATTGTAAAATGAATTGCAAATTTAAATATGAAAGGTTGACATGAAATTAAAAACAGCAATAACAACAACAATGCATTTTTATTTTATTTCAGTTCTCTGAGGTAATCACAGGTGATATGGGATAATTATCAGTAGTGTTCACAAAGGCATTGAAGGTATTCTATGAGGCATAATTTCTATCTTTAAAATAGGATAATTTTTAAAGATTTGTTTATTTTATTGGAAAGTGTTATGCAGAGAGGAGAGACAAGAAGAAAAGGAGGGACAGATAAAGAGAGGAGAGAGAGAGAGATCTTGCATCCTCTTGTTCACTCCACAGATAGCCTCAATGGTCAGCATTGGCCTAGAGTAAAGCTAAGAGTCCATTCCTGGTCTCCCCCAGGGGAGTATGGGCCAAAGGACTTGGGCCTTCCTCCTCTGCTCTCTGAGATGCATTAACAAAGAACTGGACCATAAGCAGAGCAGGTGGACATAAACTGGGTACCCAAATGACATGCAAGTACCCAGGACGAAGCTTACCTGATATGCCACAGTGCCAACCCCATAGACAGAGAGTTACACAATGGGTCCTGGTCACGAAATTATGGAATTTCTGTTGAATGCTAATGAAACACGTCGTCTAATTAATTCATTCCCAAGTTGGGTGCTAGACTGTATTTTCTCTTATTAGCAAGAAATCATCGGGCAACTGAAGGTTTCTGTGTGTTGAGAAAATAACTAACATATATTTTCTGTTTTCAAAAGGCATGAAAAGTAAGCAACACAAAGAAAAATATTGCACAAATGTTTCCTGCATAACAGGGTGGGTTAAGGTAAAGATCTGGAAAATCAGCAAGACTCCCTGAGGTAAGTGTTTCAATAAGGCAGAAAGCTGAAACGACGTGATAGAATTTGTAATGCAAAGAACAAGGGGACTAACTGCTCAAACCCATGTTATTCCAATGATGATAATGACATAGAATCAAGATTTTGGAAGAAATAGAAATCAGAGTTAAGAGGTAATTTATAAGTAACAAAGGAATTTACTGACTGTGGCATTCGTCCCTTTCTTTCAATCCTTGTCTAGATGCCATCTTTCCATTCTGAGTATCTAGTGACGTTTTTATGTGTCTAACTGAATAGGAACTATGGAGGAGTAGAGTTGCTTATTATTGTTCATGTTTTCAGTGGTTCATGCCTAGGGAAATACCTGCTGTGAGGAGATTTAGATTGAAGTTGGCAGTTCCCAGAGACACAGGCACTGAGTTTAGGAGGAAAAAGACCAATATCTGTAGAGTCAAACATGTTAAGTGACAACAAACATCACAAATGTCATATATATATATATGTATATATATATATATGCTATTCTTTAGAAGAAAAGGAAATATGTAACAAGTGCTTGTACTTTAAAAGACAGTCTCATTTCGAGAAAGGCAGTGTGTCTGAAACCACTGCCATGCAAGCATTGTGCTCATCCGCCTGCAAAGCCCAAGAACAGCTGCTTCCCTACATGCATTGTTAGAATTTCTGATTTTCAAAGCACTGACAGAGCTAAAATACATGGAGCCTTTTTTTTTTTTTTTGTAATAGCTCATCTTCGTGCCCCGGTCCTCTGAACAGTCCCTCCCTCCTGCTAGGCAATTAGAATAGTCCTCAGCTTTTCAAAGCAATGATATACAACATTTTACCTTTATGTTCTGATTGCACATGGCTCAAACAGAAATTCTCTAAAGAGGTTACTAGGCAGTGATCTCCTTCAAAGCTGTGGTGCTGCCTAAAACTCCATCTCCTGCGGGGAAGACAAAGGGAAAAAAGCTGGAGAGACAATCTGAAAAATGATATAACTCAATAAGTGTTTCGCTGTCGGCTACCTACAATAGCTTTGGCTATTTTCAGCATTGTTCTCTGCGCTTTCTATATTATTTTTATTTAATCTTTCTTTAAAGAGTTAATTTATTTTTATTAGAAAGATATCCAGAGAGGAAGAGAGACAGAGAGCAAGATCTTCCGTCTGATGATTCACTCCCCAAGTGGCCGCTACAGCTGGAACTGAGTCAATCCAAAGCTAGGAGCCAGGAGCTTCCTCCAGGGCTCCCACGCAGGTGCAGGGTCCCAAGGCTTTGGGCTGTCCTCAACTTATTTCCCAGGCCACAAGCAGGTAGCTGGATGGGAAGTGGAGCAGCTTGGACATAAACCTGTGCCCATGTGGGATCCCAATGCATGCAAGGCGAGGATTTTAGCTCCAAGGCTATCACGCCAGGCCCTGTTTTATCTAATCTTTATAATGAATCGCTGAAGAAGATACTTGGAATCTAAAGAGAAGCATATGATATCTCTTTATGATGTTTCCTCTCTTTCACCATTTTTTTCAACATGAGTTCAGGATGTCAAGTTTAAGTTATCCAACTTCAAAAAGAAAACATCCAGATGAAGATCCAATATCAGATTTCCTCCTGGACCGTATCTTAGATCTGTAAGAATCTGCACACAACTCTCATCGGTAGCAGCTAGAATTCCATCCTGATACTTCTGTTTCTCTAAGCAGATCTTGGCTAGTGATTTTTAGTAGCTCCCCTGCAAAATTTGAAACAGATTGCATTTCTTTTCCTTTGCTATTAGGAAATCTATTTATTTATTTCTATTTACTTACTTACCTATTTCTTTCATTATTTCATTGAAATAAATGTTTTACAAAACAAATGAAATTGAGATTGTGTAATAAGTTTATGTGGAGCACGCCGTGCTTGCTTTTTTTGAGATCAGAAAGGAAAAGACAAAGTTTTAGCCTATATCACCAACTCTGTGCTGGGGTTTGAATTGCAGAAGACCTCAACTAGCTTCTCCTGGTTTTAAGGACATTGGTGACAGGAGTGATTGCATTAAGGTAGGACTGTGACTTGAGCCTCTGGTCAAATATAATAACATCATCTTAATGACCCCAGAGCTCATGCAGCTTCAATGGTATTACTAGTATAATTTTACACATGACAATACTCCACAGCAGGGAGTTTAAATAACTTCCCCAAGCACACAGCGTGCTGATGTGTGGCAGAGAGATCCTGAGCCCGCAGTCATCTGTCTGCAAAGTCTTCACTTTACACCACTGCACTAAATGAAAACATTAAAATAAATAAAATCAAATTGCACTCCAGATCATGGCCAATCACAAAGTGAATGGGGCAACTGATGGCATTGGAGTAATTAAAAGAAAATGTTTATTGTAGGAAATATTGAGTCTTCATTATGAAGCACAAACCTAAGACACAGGAAAATGTAAGCAGAACAGCAGTAAGAAAGGCAGAGGCAGCACAATGCCAGACAGCAAGCTTTGAGTGAGCTATCAACAGCCTGTGTTGTTCGGATGGATGCCCAGAGAGTGCTCCTAACACAGCAAGCCAGGAGGCAAGCAGAAACTTAGGGCTGTCCTTCCCCATCTGCTGGCTCCCCCACTTTTTTGTTTCTAACTTATGGACAAAACCCAGGCCTAAACTGATGTGGAGGGCTCAATATTTATTTTTGCTCTATTTCTCCAACTGGAAAACATGGTGTTTCAAATTTGCATGTATTTAAGACAGCTGCGAAACAGAATGTCAAAATATAGAAAATTGACACAGTTGAAGTGGCCAAATTGTCAATCAGTTATAGGTAATTGTCCCCAGATCACGATTTCCCTCCTCAGTTTGATTACCAGACACTGATCATCCTCCACATTTGATATTTAAATTAAGATGATGTATATTTCAATGAGAGAGGCCAAAAAGATGTAAATTCATTTGTCCAGGCATATATGAATTCGGAGACAGTGCACAGCAAATAACGGATTATGTGTGCATTTTTATATTTGGAACGAATTTCCTGAAACTCTTTATAATTATCTTAAGGACAGCATAGCCTTTTTAAAGGTAAATCAAATTTATATCTGAAATGCTCCCTGGCAGGCATTTGTTCGAAATTTACTGTGCTTTTCTTTTTAATATATCGTGGTTGTGTTCCTCAAATAGAGAGTATTTTTGCATTCTAAGCACTAAACATCATTAGGAAATAAATTCGAAGGTGGATAGTCCTGTGTGAGAGTTGGGAATTAAATAGTATTTTCACTGCCATAAGTCTGTTCCTATAAAAGGCCATCACAAAAGAAAGTGGTTCTAGAGTCATTTATGCCTATGAACAATATTTTTCTTCTCTAGAAAATTTTGTTTACTTTAATAAGGAAGAAATTGATAGTAAAAATGCTATAATGATACATATATAATATAGAGAAATGAATATGTACTATTTATATTTGAATATATTATTAGTTTTTATTTTAAATTTACTCATTTTATTATTTTATGATACAGTTCCACAGGCTCTGGGATTTTCCTCACCCTCTCCCTAATTCACCTCCTCCCCACTGATTTCCCCTGTGATATTACAATAATACCGTCCTTCATAAACAGTAATAAGTGAATCATTCTGCTATTTAAGTGTAAGCTGACAATATAGGTATGTACAATGGCAGAGAGTCTGATATATTATTTATTCAAGAGACAGTGCTCCCATCTTCTGATTTATTCTCAAATATCCATAATACTGAGGAATAGGCCTGGTGCCAAAGCTAGAACCAAGAATTTTGTCTAGGTCTTCTAGATGGATAGAAAGAGCCCAGCTACTTGAACCATCATCTGTACCAGGCTGAAAGGTAACTCAGAATGCCATCCCGTAGAGGGCGGTGAGCTACTTTTCTATGCAGGAAGACGGTCAATGGCATGCTGAGAGGACCTGAATGGTGTAGTTTGGTGCTTGCTTTCCGTCTGCATGCTTTGCTAACCCCCAGCAGTGGAGTAGCTGTTGCACCAGACACTATTTGGCGCACTGATGGGCTCAGAAGTTCCTAAAGTCAAGAGTGTGAGAACATGTTACACTGCAACCTGCTTGCACATAAACTGGCTTGTCGCTCACTGTAAATGGAAACTTTTGGGCCAAAATCGTTCAAACATAAGATTTTAGGCCAATTATTTTCACTTGAAATATATATTCTTTCTTTTATTCCTTCCTAAGAGTATAGATTTTCTTCTACAATACACTGAGAAGACTTAGAACAATAGTCTTACAAAAGCGTGACTCCTCAGTTTCATAAGCATGCTTTCTTGCTAAAATGGATCAGACTCCTTGAGGAAAGGCGAATTCCAGATCAAGATGACATGAAATGAATGTAAATGTCTTGTTAACTCAGAAAGTAGGAAAGCTATTTTTAAAAACTATTTCAAATGAACAAATGAATCTATTTGGGACCAGGTACAATAGCCTAGTGGCTAAATCCTCACCTTGCCTCCACCAGAATCACATATGGGCACCGGTTCATGTTCTGGCTGTTTCACTTCCCATCCAGCTCCCTGCTTAAGGCTTGGGAAAGCAGTGGAGGATGGCTCAAAGCTTTGGGCCCCTGCACCCACGTCGGAGACCCAGAGGCATCGTGGAGTTACTATTTTTCTTTTTTAAATACAGACTGCATTTCATGATAACCATACATTTGATGACTTCTTTACAAAGAACTGCAGAGACTCAAAAAAGAAGGTGTCATTTAGTTGGGAGGTTAACATTCTTCAAACACTGCGGAAGTCATGGATCTAATCATGATCATCTATGGTCTCTGAATCCAAGAGCACAGACCATGATTTGAAATACTAATGATAACCATACAGTAAACGGATTAGACTGAAATGGATCAGGCCTACTCTATTAGTCTATTTTAATATCATGGAAAAGGCAGATTTTATAGAGAGGGTAAAAGAGACGGAGAGATCCTTCATCTAATGGTTCAGTCCTCAAATGGCTGCAATGACCAGAGCGGAAGTGATCCAAACTGGGAGCCAGGATCTTCCTGTGGGTCTGTGACACAGGTGCAGGGGGCTAAAGCATTTCAACCATCCTCTGCTGCCTTCTTAGAGTATAAGCAGAGAACTGCACTGGAATGGAGCAGTCAAGACATGAACGAGCAGGTGGAGGATTGGCCTGTATGCCACAACACTGGCCCCTTGGCTCAAAGTTGGACAGTTAAGTATTTCATTCTCTGTGGTGTTATACAATAAAAAATAATATGAATGGTATGTAATAATCTGCATCTGAATTTAATCCTTTCAATTTAAAAAGAGATTTTTGCTAGAGGAACTTGTTCAGTGGAACATAGATATAATTTGCCAAGCTGACAGTATAAGAACACTAAAGAATAAGCATTTTAGTTTATTTGATATATAAATTAAGCAAAAATGGGCAAATTAATGTATCTTATGAGTAACTCAAAAGTCAGACCAGCAGCAATAGACATATTGCTCCCAGAGTTTCAAAAATGCAGATCATAAAATAATACTTTTGAATTGAATGAGAAATGTTGTGTTTTTATCTTTTTAATATTTACTAATGCAGAGAATATATTTCATGTATGTCATAGGTACAATTCTAAGAAAGCACTTACACACTCCTCCTTCGTTCTCTGCTTTCCCTTCTATCCTCCTCAATCCCCCACTCTTTCTAGATTTCTTGAAGTTTTGCAAAGAGATTATTGCAAACCACTCTTTGTTCCAGTCTCCATGTACCACAGACCAGTACGTGAATGGGAGATCTCACCACGCACTGAGTGTGGATGATGGGCAGGAAATGCTGTGTGTGGGTTTTGTGTCTCGATCCGTTTGAGCTGCTATAAGAACTGGGTGCTTTCAGGATCTATTTTCTCCTTGTTCTGGGTGCTGGAAGCACGTGGTTGAGTGTGCCAGCACGACCATGCTCTGCTACAAGGCTTCCTCCTGGTTTTCAATCGGCCGCTTTCTAACCCGGTGTTCACAAGGCCTCTTCTCGGTGTGTGTGTGGGCCGAGAAAGCTCAAATACTAGTATTTATTCCGTCACAACCGACCCACTCTTATGACTTCTTCCAAACCCAATTAGAGGTTCAACTTGGGAAATTTAGAGCAACAGAAATAGTTTATAGCACATTGTCAAATATGCTAATATCTGTGATTATATGAGTATCTTTTAAAAATCCTTGTTTGATAGACATATGTGCTCTAATATTTACAGATGAATTGTTGGACATTTTCTCAAATTTTGCATGTGTGAAACAAATAGAAAAACACAAGAAAATGCAAAGGAAAGATTAAATAGCATATGTATGAGCCCGGTGTGGTGGCCTAGTGGCTAAAGTTCTTGCCTTAAATGAGCCTGGGATCCCATATGGGCACCGGTTCTAGTCCCAGCAGCCCTGCTTCCCATCCAGCTCCCACATTCTGAATGTGAGAACATTGAAGCAGAAATTAATCACAATGGTAATAGTCAAAACAAAAGTATAACATTTGGGGCCAGGCAACAAAACTGCTCCTCACATTGCAATGTAAAACCTTTTGAAGCACTATCTTCCTAGCAAAGCCTATTCTCGCTTACTGGTTTAAATAAGCAGTATTTGTGTTACAGTGTTTATAATAAATCACTTATTGTCATATCTACATATTACACATTTTTTAAAATTATAATAATTTTGGATTGGGAAAGGAATTGGAAATTTAAAGTAGAAGACTATTTGCAATTGAAAAGGTAAAAAGATAAATTTGGGGCAAAAAAAACACATCGTGTTTTCATCCTCTTACGTTTTGCTTGGTTAGAGGAAATTTTTCTCTGCCACTAGATCAAAATGGAAAAATCCTGTGAGTCTTCTCTTCAGTCTCTGGGAATACATCATCTTCAGCAGCGTGGCATTTTACAAGAAAGAACATGGGTGTTGGATAAGGATGTGGGTTCCTGTTGTTTACTTCCTTCGTCTGTTTTCCCACTTGTCGGGAGAAAGGTTGAATCTGAACATTTGTATTTACATGGTGAGATTATAAAATATCTTTGTGCTCCCTAGAACTGGCAGCTCTATTAATTTTGTGCTTACATGCAAATTCTGCTGAACTCCTCTAGTGGAATTCCTGTGCCACAATCCCTGCTGTTCCTAGGAATTAGGGGACCAGTTCTCTGCCAAGGGCCATTTGGATATTTATAGTATCATTTGTGGGCCATATGCCGCTCTCATCCTAATAATTAGCCTGCTATAGATTTATGGAATTCTGATTCTCACCTCTGGTTTCCTTGGCAGAGTAAGGCTTAATGATTCCATGGGCGTTACCAGGCCTTTGGGCTGGATAGTCCTCAACCTATCTGAACTTTCTAACCTTTCAGCAATCAACTACAAATGGGTGTCTGCGGAGGCTCAGCTCTTCCTCTCCAGTGACATAGCATGTGCCGGTAATATGCACGTTTATCTGTAGATTACCTGTACTGCACCATGGAACGCGTTCTGAACCTGCTACATGACTGTTACTGCACTGCTTCGGGAATGATTCAAAGAGTGAAAAGCCTGCAGACACACCATTAAAACGCTTTTTTTTTTTTTTTGCAAGATCTTGAATTGTTGTTGGCTGAATCTGTGGATGCAGAATTTGCCAATGTGGAGGTCCAGCTGCGCTTTCTACTGCTGTTGAATGGTCTCACGCAGATTCTCTTGGAGTAAATGACTCCGGTCTTACTGCATTAACCACAGGAATTCCATCAGGCCCCAGGATTCTCACTATGTTGTACTAATCACACTGGGGAGGGAGGTTTTCTGGTTTTTTTTTTCCAGACATAATGTCTCTGCTACTTTTGTTCTAATTGGCCAACATTTTATAAGATTCATTCTGAATTTTGTGTCACGTATTTCCTTAACATATTCCTCAAATTTCACTGGAAAATATTAGTCTCTGGTTATAGTCCAGTGGAGTGAAGGCAGGGATCCAACCCTCTCTTCGTTTGTATTTGAACAAACACGTTGCTGGCTGGCAAGTCCTTAATACATTCTCCCATGCTATAAGTTAACTTTAAGTGCGATTATCGATCTTGTTTTACATAAACAATTTTCACATAGAGTAGTCTGTTCTATAAAATGAATTCATCTTCTAGCTACATAAATATAGCAACTCAATTCAACACTACAACAACCCTAAACAACATTCAAAATTGTCACAAATTTTATTAGTAAGGGAAATTAAGGCACAGAGGTATTTTAAAACTAGATAAATATAGGACCCAAGGCAACAGCCTCGCAGCTAATATCCTTGCCTTGTATGCCCAGGGGTCCCATGTGGGCGCCGGTTCTAATCCCGGCAGCCCCACTTCCCATCCAGCTCCCTGCCTGTGGTCTGGGAAAGCAGTCGAGAATGGCAAAAAAAAAAAACAAAAAAAAAAAAAACTTGGGATTCTGCACTCAACGACCCAGCCATTGCAGCCTCTTGGGAAGTGAATAATCGGAGAAAATCTTTCTCTCTGCCTCTCCTCCTCTTTGTATACCTGAGTTTCAGATAAAATAAATCTTTTTAAAAACTGGGTAAATTCATGTAGATTTTAAATTCCAGACCTTTGACTGAATTTAGGTTTTCTGGATGATGAAAATTTCTGATCACTCATCTGTACTGCGGAAACCGCTTTGCCATGCTGTGTAATCGCGCTTGGACCTTAATGCCCAATGAATATGTGCTCGGTATCTCCCACGAGACTTGAAGGATCTACAGAGCACGTTTGTAATCAACACTTCTTCTTTGAGTGATAACATTGCTAACATTGAGGGAATTGGATAAGAAGTATACAGGAACTTACACTGTTTTATTACTTTTGTGTGAGCCTAAAACTATTCCAAAAATATGCTTTAAAAAGGTAATATGCTTTAAAATGATTAAAGCATAAATAAACAACATTCCTTTACTGTAAAGTTGAATGTACAACATTTCCAATCTTAAACAAGCACATTGCAAATGTGACCCAAAAAAAGCATGGTATCCTTTTTTGTTTGTTTGTTTTGACTATATCTTATCTAGGTTAGCCTGAAATATTTAAATGATTATTCCTCAGAAAACTGTGGTGTCTGGCATGTTTAGCAACATAACATAGGGGGTGACGGTTTTGCTCCACGTTGGTTATGTTTTAAGTTTACATTCGGTTAGGGCATTGCTTTTTATTCCAACCACTGAGGGGCTGTTAAACTATTGCCACTGCCACAGTGTTGGGCAGATCCCAGGGAGTATGCCAAGAAGGAGCAAGCCTCTGAGTGCTGCTTACAGGGCAGAACACCACTGCATCGCCAAGAGATGCGGCTCTGGATTGAAGCAGGTGCTATGGAGGAGCAGGCTTTGCCACAGCCTTGTTAAAAAAAAGACTGCATCTACAGTCTCAACTGTGGATCACTGTTGGTACAGAGAGTAAGAAACGCTCATCACGCACTTGCCAGGTCTATAACAGTGAGGAGCACGGAAAACATCTGTACAGCGTGGGAGCAAAGCAGAAGGGAACGAGTCCGGTTTCATGATTAACCTCTGGATGAAGGCTTCCTCCTGTTTCTTAGAAAATGATGCATCCAACATGACTGCCCAAACTTAATCTGAGTATTTGTAGTTTCCACGATAAGCTTTATGTTGTTCTCATTCAGATGCCTGAAAATTATCCATTGAATGATAGCATCAGGCATAACAGGGGATATTTGTTGTTGTTTCCCATGGCTGTTGTATATCCCAGCACCTAGAACAGTGCTCAGCACCAAACAGAAGCTAAATAATTTTCTGTTGAGCGATTACATGAACACTATACCCTGCCGTTGTCATTGGAGGCTCAAGTGTCTCAGAGGGGGCATATAGCCTCAGAGGCCACAGGAAAGAGAACTGTGTCCCTGCCCAGTTATTGCTAATGGAGCCCCTGCAAATCCCCCCTCTCTGGGCCACCAGCCTCGCCTGTCATTCCAGCAGAGCTTCTATTCCACCCAGAGAAAGAATGACCCACTGGGCTGCTGTCTTAGTTCCAGCTGCTCTAGCTAAGACCCTGCAGGTGATTGGCTTAGAACAGCAGGTACTGACTTGCTCACAGTTCCGGATGTTATAAATCTATAATCTGGATCTGCCAACGTGGGACCGCAATCCGCACTCCTCATCTGGGCTCATATCTGGGGTCTGTGTGTTTAACAAAGAGCACGCTGTGTGGTAATCATTCCATTAACCTTTCAATGGACATTTACTGTAATCAACATGTTTTATTCCCAGCCTTGTATATGAAAACCAGGCTGCCTTTCTCCTTTCATGTTCGGTGTTCCCTGAATGTCTCCCGCATTAATTGCGGGACTTTTAGTCACACCTTAGGAGAAGCAGCAGCAAGCATTTTCATGCTACCTTGTTTCCACTGAAGATCACATTTAATTCTGAGGACCAAAGAAAGCCCAAATAAGACCCAATTCTCATATGGCACAATTATTAAGGAATTTCAAACCCAGCGGTTTTCCTGCTGTTCTGTGGGGTGTATGAGAGCCAACTCAACACCTTGAGAGTCTGTGAGCTGAGCATCTGTATGCACAACCAGCTCATAAACTGGTAGATGGGACTCTCTTTTCTAGGTCGGCTTGGGTGATTGTTCTCTCACTTAAAGGGATGTGTCCTAAGTCGCCTTCTTGTGGAATTTTCCCTCTCACAGCATGATTGGCTTTCTTAACACTGATTTCATTTAATTTTATTCAGTGAACTAAATCTGTGTGTGTGTGTGTGTGTGTGTGTGTGTGTGTGTGTGTGTGTGTGTGTGTGTAAATGTTTTAACTGAGCTTATTATGCTTGCAATGAATGACAATAACTATTTTGACTTATTACTTTCTGTTTGGTTAGGATAATCAAACATTCAGCAAGGAAGAATAAAAGCACCGTGGGTGGCATAAATGAGCATGAGAAAGAGCTTCCAGAAAATCTCTTCCAAGACAGAACACTTCTCCCTCCCTTCGCTCACTCCTTCCCACTCCACCTACAAGCTTCCCTACTTTTAGACTGTTCCTAAACCAGGAAGTAAAAGTTATGAGTGGGAAGAGGAGGGGAGTGTGTGTGTGTGTAACCAACAAGGGAATTTATTCTCTTGATGAATCATAATGATCGTACTATAACCACGTATCCCCACGTACAGTCCTGATTTCCTGTGCCGCCACTTAACTCCCTCTGCGAATGGGCAATCGGACACCTTCCTTCAGCAGCTTTCCCAGGAAAGTGATAAAATCAGAAAGTCAGAGCTATCAGGAGTTTTGAGGGTATTAAAACCCTGGCCTAAAGCAGAAGATAAATGGAATACTCAGAACTTGATGGGAGTCCTTCAGGTCTGTGTACTTGCTAGAGGCAGAGTTGAGGCCAGCACGCCCGGCTCCTCCCTCCTGTTCCAGCATCCTATTTAGGTACTGAGCATCTCATTTCGGTTCTGGCCACTGTGTACTGTCACATTTTAATATATGATATTCAGTAATGCTAAGGGTAGATGACAAACTATCTTAGTGTTGTTTGAGAGTATAAAAATGTCAGAAAAACAAAAAAGAAAAATGACTAAATGGTAGCACTGGTACAATTCACAACTTGAATCACACTTAATGTTCTTGAGTCTGGCAATTGGTACCCTCAACAACCCAATGTCTAGTTCACTACCTATTTGCTTTGTTTTGTACACAGCAATTGGGAAAGTATGGGGCTTTGGGAATATTTTTTTCCTCATTATTGAAGCTCTTCTACTGCACTAGGTCAGAGTGTATTATGACTGAAGTCCAAGAGCTTAAGGGAAGAACCTTAATAGATTATGGGGAAAGGTTCTTATTTCCCTGTGTGTTCAACTTTAACAAAGAGCACACTGTGTGGAGACCATTCCACTGATCTTTAAATGGACATTTACTGCAATAAACATGTTTTGTTGCCAGTCTTGTATATGAAAACCAAGCCATTGCTGCAGACATTGTTAGAGTGATGAACAATACACAGAAACTGGCTCCAAAGTCATTGAAACTATCATAATGCAGAAGCCGTTCAGGATATGATATCTAAAGGCTTGAGAATTCTGCCTCTGAAGCCCTGGCTGACACTTGATTGAAGCAAAGATTTTAACATGTACACAAGTATACAAAGAAGCAAATCTTTAAAGAAATAAACAAATATTGTGGAACCCTGTGAAATAAAAATGGACAAAGTCAAGTCATCTTCTCCATTTCTAGATGGACCTGGACACAATTTCGTCTTGATGAATAAAAAATGATTGGAGTCTAATGTGGGTAAATTCATGTCAGATTAGGCAAGATTTGATGCTGCAGTCTGGCTGCTCCGCTGTGTCCAGTGAATGAGGCACTCTTACAGAAACAGCATAGGTGGTTTTTTTAGGAACACAGTTGAGGGTAAGTTTAGGTGACACAAGTTGGGGAGCTGTACAGTTAAGTCCGTAAGGAAGCTTTGTTGATTAGCAAGTTTTGATGATGGGGATTTTCTCAGGGAGAGTGAGGAAAGCTGTGGGATTTGAAATACAGTGTTTATTTGTCATTTGAGAGACAGAGGCAGACTGGAGAGTTGACATCTGTTGTCTCACTCCTCAGATATCCAGGTCAACCTACCAAAGAAAGCGGGAAGAACATAATCCAGGTCTTCCACACATAAACAGGACCCGAGTGCTCAAGTTACTCCCTGCTGCCTTCCGTGGTGCGCATTGGCAAGAAGCCGGGTGAGAATCCGAGCAGTACTTCAACCAGCGATGCCAGCGTGGGGGGAGGGGGCAGACATCTTAACCGCTAACCAAACTTCTTGCCTTCCTTTAAAAAAGAAAACTGCTGTCTGATTTTGCAATTATAAAAAGTTAAGGAAATGTGAATAAATATGCTTGAAAAGAAAAATTTAGTTAGACCTAAGAACCCTATCCAAATATCGAAAAGATGATGATGTTGCAGTGAAATTAGACATTGAAGATGACACGGAAGCATGGGAGTAAGGACCAGTGATGCAAATTACATGGGGAAATGTTTACATGATTATGAAAAAAAATCTCACAAGTCACTTCTAAAGCTGTTCAACATTGCAATGGCCTTAGACATTCGTTTTCTCACGGAGAGTGTTGAAATATAGGCATGATGTTTTCACAAAAACAACGTGAGGGAACTGAAGAACTCAATGGCTGCATGAACAATGCTGTACACCAAATCCAGCCCACAACGATTTCATAATGCTCTTGAGATAACTTTGCTGCTAAGCATCAGGAATAGAACAAGAAGCTGACTAGCTTTTCTTTGGCACCCATTCCAAAAACAGTGGCTCAGAATCTTCTGGAACTGCATACAGATTTCAGTACCAACGTTTTAGATCAAACTGGCTTGCTAAATTTCTCAGCTTTAGAAGAGGATTCTGTGTTTCCTTAGGTAAGCTACTCCTAAGTGTTTATGTTTACGTAAATACACACAGAGTCATATTTATGCCTATGTTGTTCTCAATGGTAAACATAGATGAGACTCCAGCTAATGGCTATGGAAACACCTATCATATAGATTAGGTTCCTGATAGGAAACAAAATTCACTCCCAGTGGCTCAGATTGAGAAACTGAAACAAAAGGAATACTTGCAAGATTGTGGGCAGCATTAAGGAAACCAATAAAAACTCTGATATTAACAGCAGCTGGAAGCTGTTTTTGCTCCAAAGGTTGGAGGAATCAGGAAAAAATTGATACTGAGGATTCCAGGAGCGACAGCCGTGTCAGAGTGACCCCCAGTAACCTCCCTGGACAAGCACCCAGCCCTGGTTCTTGTGCCGGTCACCATGTGCAACAGATTGGTCCAGTCTATCCCACTTCCCATTCAGCTCTCATAAAATATCCTTGGATGCTGAAGCCTAACTCAACCCAACCAGCTCCCCATCCAACCTACACTCATGCCATTGGGTGCCACTGCCTGTCTAGCCAATTGCCCTCAGTTTTGGTTCTCATGTTCACCAGCGGGAGTTTCTGCCCACCAGAGAGGTACCCACAGTTATCCTATTGGATACATTCTTTTCCCCAGATCTTGACTCTCCAAGTGGTTTTGCAGTGTAACTTGATAGGATTTGCCCCTATTCACAGCATTTGCCAGCTGATATTGCGGCAAAGCCCAACCATAAGGCTAATTTTTTAAGTTGATCATTTTGTACGGCCAGCAAATGCAAATGAACCTCGGCAGAAAAGACATCATATTCCCTGTGAGGTTTCAAGTATTTAATTTCTATTGTTCTACATCGCATTCTCATTTTTTCAAAATAGGATTTTGATCTGTATTTTTTTGTGCATTTGCTACACAGTGCTGCAAATTTGGTAACCTTTTCTCTATCGAAAGTTTGTATTATTTATTTCACTAATTTAATGATTGAAAGAATGACTGTCAAATTACATAAATAGACAATGAACTATACTGCAAATAGTGTGTCATGTTTGTTTAAATCAATGGAATTATTACCAGAACATTCATTTTTTAAAAAGAACTGAACATTTATTTGAAAGCATAACAAATTTTGTATACCAAGTTGCTAGTGACTTGCAAAAGTGCATGGTTGTAAAAGGCTTAAGTATGCATATTTATTCACATCTTTGGAAGCATCAGTGATACTGATTTTCATTAACATTTTATCATATATTGCAGAATATGAAGTATAATTGTGGTGTGAAATGAAAGTTCATACAATTGTGTATTTTCTCAAAAAAGTTAATATATTAAATGTTATGAGGTAGTTTTCCCAAGACTTTCTCATTTCTAATAACCAGCTTCAAAACACAAATTAAATTAATTCTATCTATCTGTTTATCTATCTCCTTTAAAACTTTAAAGATACTGATTTGGATTAGTTGATTGAGATAAGGAAAATTGTATGATAGAACAGAAATTAAAATGAGTTCATGTCCCTTGGAAGGAGTTGAAGAAAAAGAAATATCAATAATTTAGTAAATTTCTGTTATTTTATCTTTATTTTCATTTATAACACTTGATATTACCGCATATAATCCTAGGACAAACACATTATGAAGCTTACAGGAAAGCAAAAGATGTTACAAATAAATTCTTCTAGGAAAAAGTCATTAATAAAAGACTTCAAGAAGGAACCAGGAAATCAAGTCTATCCTTTGGCACCAAAGCCTCCATGGGGTGAAGTTAGGATTAGCACAGAACCACTCTGAGGGTGATGGTTTTCCAAAATCTCATGATCACTGAAGAAGGAGGCTGAATGAAACAGACACAGAGAATCCTTTAAATCCAGGTCACTACTGTCTGCTATTACATCTCCATTTCCGCTCTTGTCTGTTCTACCAAAAATAAAGCAAACAAATGAAAAATCAAGTCCTCATTTCAAAGCAGAAAGCAACTCTTCCTCAATGAATGTGTAATTAGGTCATCAAATCAGCTTCTCTTGCAGGCATGACTGGGCAACTGCATCCCTTCAATAGACCAACCCATGCATGGATGGTGGCCCATTGGAGGACAGCATGCAAGTCTTTGTGTTTGTGAAGCTTACCCAGGATATGCTCAGGTAAAACAAGAATGATCTGTGGACTGGCAATGTAACATAACTGATTAAGTTGCTGTTTGTGAGGTCTGCATAACATGTTAGAGTGCTGGATGGAGCCCTGGGGACTCTGCTTCCAAGCCAACTCCCTGCTGTTTTTCCTGGGAAAGCAGTCACCATTGGTCAAAATATTTAGGATTTTACCACCCATGTAAGACATTGGAAGGAGATATTGGCTACTGGCTTTTCCCTGGCTGAGATCAGGCTGTTCAAAGATCCTTATGAATGAAATGGCAGATGTTATCCCTCTGTCTCTCTCTCTCTCTCTCTCTCTCTCTCTCTCTCTCTCCTTCTTTTGCCCCCTCTCTCTCCCATCATTCTGTATTTCAAATAAAACTTTATGGTGTAAAACTCTTTGAAATCAGGCAAGGAATAACAGAGAAACAGAAAGTTTAACATTTCCCCAAATTTGCACAGCAATGGGAAAACATTTAAATTTATCCTGAGCAGGAAAAGTCCCTGAAATATCAGGGACTAAACAAAATCCCCAGAGGATACGCTCTTAGAATAAGGCTAAAATAATCCTAAAATAAAAGCTCTTATAGGTCTTTTTTGGCAAACAAAAACCTTGAAAGTATCTAGTTACTTTGCAAGTAATAATTTCGAGACAAAACAAATTTCATACACTATAAAGAGAACAATAATATCCAAATGCTCAATAACAAAAGCTACATATCCAGCATGAAGTGAGAATAAAAAATCACCAGGCACATAAATAAAATTAAAAATGTGACTCATAATCAGCAGAAAGTTCAGGTTACAGAGAGAAATTCTGAAAGAAGATAAAGCAACTAACAACTGAAGACTTTAAGAAGGATGTACAGGCAGGGCTACAACATCCGTTGGCTTGCATGTGAGCTGGTTTACTGAGAGAGCCAGACTGGGCTAAGTGACTGTAAACACTAGCATATGCATGAGTCAGAGTTAAGTGCAGCCTGGTTGGATTTTACAGCAGCATCAGCTGGTAAGTGCTGAGAACAGGGACAAATCCTGTCAAGCTAGACTGTAGAACCACCTGGAAAGTGCAAGAACCAGGTCTGGGAGTGGGCCTTGAAACTGTAGGTATTTATATGATGGACTACAGATCCCACTGGTGAGCATGAGAACTAGGGCTCGGAGTACCTGGCCGGACAGGTGGTTCCGTGGGTTGGATACTGGGGTTGGTCGGGTTGAGCGAGGCTGTAGTACCCGTCGGTGTGTACAAAAGCCAAATGGATTGTGGGACAAATCAGACTAGTCTGCTGCATGTATCATCAGGTACAGGAATCAGGACTTGGGGCAGACCTGATGAGGATTTTGAGGGGGGTTTCTCTGACTGGGCTGTAGTTCCCACTGACGTAAGGCCCAAATGTGTGGTGGGCATGATTGGGTTAGTCTGTAACATTCATTGATTTTTGTTAAGAGATGGGGCTAGATGAGGCAGAAGTGACCCAGCAATGCAACTACTAATGTGTGTGTGTAGGCTGCTGTGGATGACAGACTGACCTGTACCCCATACTGGCTAGCACACAAGGGAGTCAGAGAAAGTTTCTTTGGGAATCCACCTAAGTGAACTGGAATCAACTCCAACCACAGGGAGAATTATGAGATCCGTGTTCTGACCGTGGAGCGCATGTGTCAGAATGGACCTCCTTGTTTGTTGAAGATAATGTACTAGAAAGCATGCCCAGATGCACGCGAATTATGGCAACCAGTTCATTGAAGCTTTCACAGGATGTCTAGTACCATGAAGAGAAGAGCGAATTGGACAACTCTTCTAGCCAAGCATTGAAAGCAAGTATCTTGGTGAATGGAGACTCTAGGTTGGACTACGTTGGGCAATAGACCTTGGAAGGATTTCCTCATCCTTGAAGCAACAAAATCAACATTTCTGAACTATCAAAACCACTTGAGCAGTAGCCTCAGAGTAGGCTCCACATCAGGGAACCTGGGATGACACTGGGTATCTGTTTCCCATCGCTGGGTACTGATATGATTAAGATGCTGGGCTCAGCTTCTTCCCTTGTCTCTCCTCTACCCCCAGATACAGGAAACAGAAAAAGAAAATTGGAAATTTTGGCCTCATTCATGCTCTCCTATTCCTCATCCCTTCCCACCCTAATCAAAGATCCACATGGGCATTCTTCTCAACTACATAAACATCATCACAATAAAATTTAAAAATACAAAGAAGAATCAATAATTAATAAAGATTTGTGCATATCAAAAAGAATAATAGGAGGTATAGCAAACAAAATAGCCAAGTGATAATTCTGGAATCAGAAACGCAATGATGAATACTTAAAGAAATCCAGTGGATACCCTTACAGCAGATTGGAAAAAAAATAATCTATACATCCAAAGAAAATAACAAAATGAAGCTGTGATGGAGGGGAAAATGTGGGAAATCACTGATTGGTGGATAAACAAAGAATCCAGCAGAGATGCTGGAATTGGGAGAGTGAAACGATGCTGCTTGTAATTTAATGTCTGTACAGCCGAAGATTTGCTAGAAGCTCCAATGTACAAATGCAAGCGCTTCAAAGAAACTCCAACAGAATAAATAGCAAACTACTGTGAAGCTAACCTTAAGATTGTTGCAAATAATTTTTTACAACTTATTATTTCAAAGGCAATCTTACAGAGAGAGAGAGAGAGAGAGAAACTGACAGAGAGAGACAGAGACAGAGGGAGAAAGAGAGAAAGAGAATAGGAAGTCTCCCATGTGCTTCTTCACTCCCCAAATCAGTCAATAGCCGGAGTTGGGTCAATCTGAAACCAAGAGCCAGGACTTTCTTACAGGTCTCTCACAGGAGTACCAGGTCCCAAAGACTTGGAAACTCCTCTGCTAATTTTCCAGGTGTATTTGCAAGAAGCTGGATCTGAGGTGAAACAACTGGGACTCGTTGGATGTTGGCTCTGTGGCTGAAGGCTTTCTCCTATCGAATTTTGCTTAGCACCCATTCAACTTCTTCACCCTCCCCTCCTCCGTATTCTCCCCAGCCTCTGATAACCATCATTGCACTGTCAACTTCAATGAGATCAACTATTTTTTTTGATTCCTCTTCTGAGTTAGATCATGGCATACTTATCTTTATGTGTTGGGCTAATTTCACTTAATGACATAGACTCCAGTTGTGTCCACATTATATATCACAAATGACAGAATTTTATCTTCTTATGGCTGGAGAGCATTCTATCATATTTGTGCCTCATGTTATCCATTCAACAGTTGATGGAGATTTGGGTTGACTGCACTACTTGGCTATATTTGTTAGTGCTGTTGTAAACATGGGAGTATAAATATGGCTTTGACAGGCAGAAATCATTCCTTTAAAAAAATCTTTTTATGTTTATTGCAAAGCCAGGTATACAGAGATGAGGAGAGACAGAGAGAATGATCTTACATCTGCTGATTCACTCCCCAAGTGGCCGCAATGGTCAGGGCTGCACTGATCCAAAACCAGGAGCCAGGAACCTCCTCCAGGTCTCCCACACAGATGCAGTGTCCCAAGTCTTTGGGCCATCCTCAACTTCTTTCCCAGGCCACAAGCAAGGAGTTGAATTAGAGTGGGTCCACTGTGATTAGAACCTTTGTCCATATAAAATCCCGGTGCTTTCAAGGCAAGGACTTTAGCTGCTAGGCTACCACGTCAGGCCCACCGTTTCCTTTTGATGTATATCCAGCCGCATGGTTTCAGAATCATATAGTAGTTCTATTTTTAGTTGTTTTGAGGTATGTCCATACTGTTTCCTCAATGGATAAACAAGCTGACGTTCTTACCAACAGTATGAAAGTGCTCACTTCTTTCCACATCCTAACCAGTGCATGCCAACCTTTGTCTTTTTGATGACAGCCAATCTACCCGGAGTGACATGATATCTCATTGTGGTTTTGGTTTGCACTTGCCTGATGTCTAGTGATGTTGAGTACTTCTTTGGGGCCTGAAAACAAGATTCTTGAGAATTTTCCTGCTTAGAAGCCAATAAAGAATATTTTATACTAAAATATTTTGTGTCTCATTAAAATAAATTCCAGATGAGTAAAATGATAAAGAAAACTTTGAGAAGGCAACGTAGAAACTTTGCTTCTTAATCATTTCTGACTTTCCATCTTCCTATCACTTCCTGTAGTTTCATGTCTTGACCTTGTATGGAGCCATATGATATTCAGACTTGAAAATCTCCAGACTCTTTTATAGATTTAATAATATCTTTTCCCAAATTTTCCTAAGTAGTTATCAATCTATTTTGGTTACTCATATACACTAAAGTGCCAGAATAAGAGCATGGGTGATCTAAGGAGTTGAATTATAGCACTAAACCCTGGGAACTCCTGAGACATTGTTTAAATTTGAAACTCCACTTAGCATTTTATAATAACTTTTTTTTGAAAGATTTTTGCAAAGTGGTTAAAAGCCTATTATAAAATCTAGGTGTAGGCAAATCCTTTAATTAAACATGCTACATCTGCCTAGGTACACACTGGATGGAAAATTAGAAGGCTTTTTAAATATTTAAGAGAGAGGAATATAAATTGGTAAGAGAATATTATTAGAGAGGACAGAATGCATAAAGAATAGTTAAATAGAGATTAGTATTTCTCTCCGCCCCCAAACTGGAGACATAATTACCAGAGCTGATGAGGCTTAAGGCAAGATGGCTGCTCCATCTTCATCTTACATTGACTCTGCTTTTTGTAAGAACTCCTTTTTAAAAATACTTATTGATGAAATATAAAGGTTGGAAGTCCACACACACACACACACCATGAGTTCTGACATTTCCAAAGAAGTCCACATCCCTGAAAACTTCGCCAATAGTGCAACTGTCAAAGTTAGGGTTTATTTAAATGGAGATTTCCACAGGCCTTGGCAGTTCCAATGCTTTAAAGAGTGATACAATGAGCCAAGTACTAGCTCCTACACATTATTGATTCTTAAACAGCAGCTACATTATGCAAATTCATATGTATATCCTCAATTGCATAAGCATTTTTTAAAAAACTGTTCTACTAATACAGACTTACTTTAAACATTTTTTGATTACACAGTAGTACTTTCTCTTGATATCTGATTTCTCCTTGTACTCCACTGTCACCTCAAACTAATAACATTTCAGTGGCCAACTGTTCATTCATGCATAAGAAGCGGAAAGAATCTTAAGTTTTATGGTTTGGAATATGAAACTAAGTTGTTCATTTAAAAAAGAACTTTTTGAATCTATTAAGAGTCCCTAAGAGCAAGAGCAACCCTCAGAAACTGGCTGTGGGGGAAGAAATATGAACATTAACTTCCATAGTTCAATTACCATCCATATGCTGCTGATGCTCAGCTCTGGCTTCCAAACCCAGATCTCTCCCCTGAGACTCAAACTGGCACATCCCAGTGCCAGTTGACATTTTGACTCAAATGCTTTAGGAGCAAACCTCATCCAACTTCGAAAGGAATGGTTTCCAATTGTTTTACTAAACTTTGACTTCCTCTTGTAGCTCTTTGAAAGTCTCCCAAAGGCAAAAGGTGACTAAAATGGGGAGGCCAGTACAAGGTTCCAGGGGAAAGCTGGTGCTACATAGAAATAGGTGTAATTAAGTAATACCACACAGTAGGGGGTTGACTTTCCCATGACATAACACTTTATGAATTTTACTAAGAAATGTTACATATGAAAAATAAGGGTGTGCTGCAAAATAGCACAAAATGGTTGTAACTTCATGTGTAAATCTATTACAATGGTGTGTGTGTGTGTGTGTTGTATTGGATGTAGAGTGTTCTGTGGCAATTTTGGAGAGGTAGTATCATTGAGATCAGAAGTTAAAAAGGCTTCGGGGGACATGGGCCATCAGGTCCTTGAATCCATGCTTAAGATGATACTAGCGGAGTGAATATGAAGCCTGGTAACTAAGGCACAGGTTAAGATCCCATGTCCCATGTTGCAGTGCCTGCACTGGATACACAGCCCTGCCCATGACTCCAGCTTCCTGACAATGCAGACACTGGTATTATCCCCAAATTATGCAAAAGCCAGGTCAAAGCAAAGATCTAAGAATTCAGGCTAGATTACCCACATGGGTGGCAGGGATCCAAGAACCTGACTTCCCACCAGGGTGCACCTTAGCAGAAAACAGAAATAGGAAACAGAGCTGGATCGTCAATCCAAGAAATCTGAGCAAGTTGTGGGTATTCCAGTAGCATCTCACCGCTGTGTCAAACACATACCCTGATCGTGGAATTTTTTTTAGCATATCTCCCAAGTTTTCTTATGAAAAGGTATGTTGCAAAGAACACAATGCTGCAAAGAACATTATAAACTAATGGGAAAGTAGACAGAAAAACAGATGACAAAAAAAAAAAACCTGTGGATGAACAAATATCCTAACGTATATTGGGTTCTAACCTGTTTATTGGGTTCTATGGTTTTCCTTCGTGGAAACTTCATAGTGAGATCTTAGCTGGATTAAGCTGATCTTTGGAAGCACAAAGCCATAAACTGATAACATGGGGACTAACATGCAGATTCATTCATATGAACCCAAGTAGGAAAAGGCCTTATTCCTAGCCTGGAAGCTCTCACAGTTATGTAGTAAGCTAGAGACTGCCGGTCCCTCCTGAGCACCTTATGAATGGACTACCTTATTAATGGGGTCCCTCTGCTGCAGCACTTTCTATGAGCATCTAGCTTGTTTGGTTCCCTGTAAGATAAGCAAAGTCTTGGAGCATGACATATGTTCCATTGCTTTATTTGCCTATAAATTCCCCCTAATAAATATCAAGGAGTGTCCTGCTACCAGTACATGTTCTTGTGTTCCTTGCTCACTCAAAGGGACCATGGTGAATTTTAAAGTGGTATAGTTTTAAGGAATGGTCAAGTTGAGAGTTTAAGACTATCTTAGCTGTGAAACATTCTCCCAGGGATGACTGCACGTCACCAAGATAGCCTGTGATGAGATCACATTATTGTCTGTGAACTGCACCAGTGTTTGACCACAGCACTGACTAGACCTAACTATCATGTACTTAGACACTATATTCATGAGCTATCAAGTCTGTAGATTCATGGACTACTGAATTCCAGAGAGAAAAGGAGCATTTGAAAATTCCACATTACTCAATGAGCATCAGGATAAAAATCAGGAAATAGCAGTAATAATACGATGACAAGAATCCGAGTTAGAGAATTGCCTCTGCAGCACTTAAGGAAATCCTGCAGGAACACCGTGCAGAGAGGGCTCACACACACAACCAAATGCTCTTATTCTCTGTGTCAACTGCTGTCGCGGGTCAAAGAGGTATATGGGAACAGAGCATGTTGTGACTGGCACAGACCCAAGACACGCTTAAAAGAGACACAGGTACAGGGTTAGAACGAAATCCAAGGAGAGCTAGGACCATTTGGAAAGTACAAAGGATGTACTTAGATATACAATTACATTTTTGAGTTTCTAAAACTGTTTCTGGTTCTTCTATCTTTTACCCATATTGCTTTCTTTTGTTAGGCTACGTATCTGATTTGCAATTTTCTGAGTTCCTTAGCTCTAGAGAGCAGATAGCATGGCTGGACAAAATCATCATGATTCCTATTGATGGATTCTATTAGATACAACCAAGGCCATTTCCAAGAAATGAGTTGCCTGACATGCAGCTGAAGAAATACTGCCTTTCAGGAGTATGAAAATGAGTTTTTCTCCCTAAAAAGATGATTCAGACAAAAATGTTAGACAACATTACTTCCCAGTTTACATTATGTGACGAACAAAAACAAAGTATAGGTGATTGCTATTTCACTCCATACTGTTAAGGCAATGCAGAGAAGCACTACCCATAATGGAATACGTCATAATGTGATTTCATAAGCACAGCTGTAGTGGCACTTGCTGTACTGCTTCACCCTGGCACTTTCCCTTGTACGCCTCCCCAAGAAGGGTAGGAGCGGTTTGCTTTCTCCAATCAAGGCGTCTGGTATACAAACTGTCCCAAATCCTCATTTAGAGATAAATTATCCATGAGTTGGGAAAACTCCAGCATAATATGAGGTGCTTGTTCAAGTTTAAACTTTCCATTAAAACATACTTAGTTTGAAACTAAAATGTACACAAAGAAGAAAGATTGTATATTAAACCCCCATATATACACTCCATAATATCAACATGTACATTTTGAATATCAACATTTTTCAACATTCTGACATTCTTGTTTCATTTATAGCACCCATATTTTCTGGCAGTATCTTGAAAAATTCTAGATGTATATTCATGACTTTTTATAGTCGTTCCTCCGAAGAAATGGTTTGCATTGCTTTGCATACCATACACAGTCAAGTAAAGATGGATGCATATTAGAATAAAAATCCAAACCTCTCTTAGGAATATAGGAGCTTCAAATCATAGTAATATTTCCCAGCCCCAAATTACAAACTACTGGTCTTCAATTACTTTGAATATTGGCTTGAGCTATATGGAAACTGGAGGCAGAATTTTCCATGTTTGGGAGTTTTCCTACAGCAAAGTCACCAACTAATTACTCAAGTTCAAATGGGACCCCTAAAAAGAAGGCTCTTAGAATGTTCCAGAGAGACAGTAAAACAAACCATACGCTACACTTTCAGAATTATTGGTGTAATCACTATTAATAAGTAACGACATGACTGCTAACATTTCAGAATTGAGGTCCTTTGACATTCCACACAGCTGAAACCATCTGACTTTCTCTTTCATTTCCACAGATCTCTCTCCTTATCAGGTTTCTTTATGTATTTTCCAAAATATGTATTCAGGTTTTCCTTTTGACATTGTGTCTGATGAATTTAATATTTTTTTTGTTGACTGTAAACATTGATAAATCAGAAATATAATTTCATTCAGGCTTCTGACCTCTTAACCTACAGGTCCAATATTGTACATTCAAGTTTTTCATGTTTGGAATTGAACTCTGTGAACACAGAGTATCCACATTGTTGGGTTTTTAGTATTCACATAGTTGGCCAAGTCTTTGAACTCAAAGTTACCTATATTTCTGTATTCACCTTGTTATGTGACTCTTTTTTTCTTCTCAGCATTTCAACTGCCTGTATTTGAGACATCAAATTGCTTTAACCTTTAAAGTCATCTGCCTTCACCCAGCCCTAGTCTTCTTTTATAACTGTCCCGTACATGCTGTCAGTAGGTTACTTTTGTTTTTGCTTTAAATTAAATTTACAAAAACAAATTAAGGAGATTTAAAGATTTACTTTTCACCAGGCTGTTCTGGCATACTTCAAATAAGATCAGAATCACCTGGGTCAATAATAAAATCAGTGTAGAGTCAGTAGTAGTTTCCATATGCTGTGCCTCATTCAATATTACGGTCGTTGTAGGTACTGGCCCCAGTTTTGGCCAATATGGTATACTATTGTATTTCAGATTTCTTCCCATCCGGGCAGTTGTTGGTGAGAATCACAGACTTCACATTGCCTTGTGTGACTGTCCTCAGACACTGCTTCGATGCCAGCAACTACTTTCTGGTCTTCATCACAACCTCATGACTGGAATTCTTTTTTTGTTTTGTTTTGTTTCGGTGCCATCTTTCTGTCTTTGGTGCTGGATATGCTCCAACCAAGTGCAGACACAAAGATTTACTTTGTTTTGTTTTTCATTTTTTTAAAAAACTATTTTTATTTTTATTGGAAAGACAGATTGACAGAGACATGACAGAGAGAGAGAGAGAGAGACAGAGAAAAGATTTTCCATCCACTGGTTCACTCACCAAATGGCTGCAAGGGCCAGAGCTGATCTGATCTGAAATCAGGATCCAGGAGCTTCTTCTGGGGTTTCCCACATGGGTACAGGGTTCTAAGGCTTTGGCATACCCTCCTCTGCTTTCCCGGACCATAAGAAGGGATCTAGACGGAAGTAGAGAACTCAGGATGTGAAGTAGTGACCATTCGGAATCCCAGCATTTGGGACCACCAACCAAACTGCTTTGCAGTAGTGGAAAATTTCTCATGATCTGGCTACCCAAATCAACATTTTCATTCGTTTCACTCTGTATTAGACTATCATGCCCTACTTGTGGATTTCTTGATTCTAGAATCATGTAGAAATCTGTTCCTTATTTACTGATGCTGGTTTCTTATATGCCTTATGCAATCCTTTACCAAGTAATCTGCTTTGGTCTCTAAAATTTTAATGACCTAGCATTCAGTAGGCCTTCCTAACACACTGGTAAATTGCATTGACTGGCTACATTTGATAGAAATATGTGATGGCATAGAAACCATTCTAAACTTTCTGATTTAGCAATATTGCCTATTGATAGGTAAGTTTTTAAGGATTTTTTATTTGAAAGTGTCTCAGAGAGAGAAAAAAAAGGGGTGGTGTAGGAAAATAAATCTTCCATCTGCTGGCTTAACAGCCAAGTGGCTTATCCAGGTCATACCTAGAAGCCAGAGCTTGATCTAGGTTACCCAAAGGATTGGTGTGGCCCAAGCATAGAGCCACCCTGTCCTGCTTTTCCCAGGCGCCTTGCAGAGGGCTGATTCAGTAAGTAATGGAGTAGCTGGGACTCAAACCAGTGCCAGCATTGGATACCAGTACCACAGGCAGTGAATTTTTCTACTATGCTACACTATTTTCCCTGGTAGATGAAGTTTTTGGGTTTTTTTTTTTAATCTCTCTAATATACAATTTCTCATTAATACTGACATTTGGGTTTTATTTTCTTATTTTTTATTCCCTTATTACTATCTGACACAAAACAGACACATAACGATGTCTAATTGAGTAGAAATACGGTTTATAAAAAGTACAAAACTATTTACTTCAAAAGTTGTGAAAGTTAAGTAAAATGTTGCATATGAACAGATTTTGAAACTATGCAGAAATGCTTTTTAAATTTCAAATCACAGTTCATTCCTTATAGTCCTCTGTCAATATTAAGTGTGTTTACATTTCTTAAATATGTTTGGATTTTGTAAAATTTGCATATCCTTGAAGGGAGACTAAGCCATCTTTTTCACACTCTGAAAGAGTAAAAAAAAAAAGCAGAAGCCAATTAGCTGAAGCATTACATATATTTGAGGAAAGATATGCAAACAAAAGCATGGTGCATTAATCTTTTGATCTTTATCTCTGAGTGAGAAGGTTATTTCATAATAAGAATACATGATCTAGAGGTCTTCCTACGGTACAGGAGTAGTAAAACTCACAACCTTGAAAAATAGATTCATACAGCTTCTTTTGATACATTCGTCAGTCTGCGTGTCTTCAGCCCGCATGGCTCTTAGGCAAACACAGTGTATTTGAAAGCTTTCTCTGCAGGATGACTCAGTTATTTTGGCAACTGTTCATCCTATTTCTT
Source organism: Ochotona curzoniae (assembly GCF_017591425.1). Taxonomy (NCBI): domain Eukaryota; kingdom Metazoa; phylum Chordata; class Mammalia; order Lagomorpha; family Ochotonidae; genus Ochotona; species Ochotona curzoniae. The sequence continues at coordinate 18,200,744 of NW_024467095.1, read as the reverse complement.
TTGCTTATGGAGTCGCTAGGAGGTCAACTGAAAGTTTTCAGGAAGTCATTTTCTTCGCGTCTCAACTTATTGGTTAAATAAATAACAAGTGTTAAATGGTCCTACGTTCCCAAAATGACCAAGCAAAGCCAGTCACCTTTAGCACTGTACTGTGGAGTGGAGCTGGTTCTTCAAGGCAAACCTGGTTTCTGTATAGATCAAAACAGGATTTTGTAGCTCCATAGGGAACACTGGGAACGTTATCCTCTTCTCTGATTCCTCTGTGACAGGGAACTGGATGAGAAGTGGAGCTTCCAGGATTAGAACCGGTGCCCATTTGGGATCCCAGAGCATGCAAGGCAAGGAGTTTTGTCACTAGGCTACTGTACCAGACCAATATAGTCATTTATTAGTAATTCCTTATAATTCCTTATGAGTTTTACAATATTTATCTTTAATATAAACATTATATGGTTCAATTTAACATTCTTACCAGCTATTGGTTTTCTATTTGTTTGATCCTTTATTCGTTTTTTAATTCCTTTGTCCTTTTAGAACCTATGTTGTACTGAAGCTTCCTTCCAATTTTGTTTTTCTCACTATTTTTTTTACCTATATCTCTTTGTTCCAATTTTAAGCAATAATTAAGAAATGATGTTGGGATATGCTTTATGTAACAGAAAAAACATTCTAGCTTTTGAATGAGATTATTTTATTATAACTACTTGACATTGTTTTTATAGAATAAAAGCAACCACAGAGAGTGTAAAAACAAATAGGAGAATAATAGACATGAAGTACCATATTTCTGCAATCATATGAGGAAAATCAGTGGGAAGGAAGGGATTTGCGGAGGGAGGAGGCGAAACCCCATAGCCTATGGAACCACATTATAAAATAATAATAAAAATTCTAAAAAAATTAAAAATGACCAAATTTGGTCCACAAGCAACCATATTTGACTTAGTTATAGATTGCTAGCCATAGAATCAGATATAAAATGTAAATTGTAAGTTATCAAGCTCTACATATAAATATCATTATAGTATTCCTCATATATTTTTAAAAGCACATTATTAATAATTTGCCCCTTCCATCCTTTGTGAAACTGTTGTAACACATTTGTTTATATATATATGTATATATATATGCATACATATATGTATATGTACATATATATGTGAGTGTCTAGATATATATATTTGTGGACATATTCTTTTAAATCTATATGAATGCATGTACACTCATAAATATATGAATATATGTGAATACATATGCATGTGTGTGTATAAATGAAATGCCATATATGTTGGTCTACATCTTTCAAGACTGACATCTTAAAGAGAGTATATGATGACAAAATAAAAAAATGTTAATCCATGTTTTTATCATCCTCACTGTTTATTTACCGTTTTAACGTAGATCCAGATTTATTTCTGGTATACTTTTCTCTCTGTGTGCCTCAATCAACAGCTCTCAATGGAGTCATTGACAATCCATGAATTCTCACAGGTTTTGTTTTTCTGAAGTGAATCTGTGTTCGACGTTAACATTTGTGAGGATATTTTTATAATGCAGAAAATTCTTCAGTCACAATATTGTGCTTGGAATACATTGCTGCTTTATTGTCCTTTGATGTTCATAGTTTCCAAAAGTTCTGCTGCAATTTTATCCAAGTCTTTTCTCTCTTTGTACTTTGATTTTTTGTCATATGTTTTCGGAAACTTGCTTACAATTACACGCTCTGTAAAAATGCTTATTACTTTGCACTCTTTTGAGCCTTTTCAAACATTCAATCTAGACTTCATCAAATTTGAAAAATATGAATGGTATTTTCTTTCTCTCCTTTGCTTTTCCCTTATACCCTAAACACACATAAGCTGAACTGTCTGATATTGTTTCACAGGTCAAATGGGCTCAGTGTTCTCTGCCTCTGTGTTGGTGTGTTTTCTCCACGATACTTCTAATATGTTTTTATGATGTTGTTTTTACTTTGTGGTGCACAATGTTCTATTAATCACAATTACCATATTTATTATAAATATTATATTTTCCAATTGTAAATGTCTAATATAGATACTGTTTAGCTTATTTAATTTTCTCTTTTTTATTCTTGTATTCTTTCAAATCATTTAACACATTTACAGCGTGAGTTCTGCTAAACACCTCATTTCTCATTAGTAATTTTTTCACAGTTGATTGGTTCTCTCTGAATTAAACTTTATATATAGTAATTTTGGGGGGAGGGAGCAGGTATGTTTTTAATTTTTCTAATTTTTATGATGTTTACATGGTTCATCAGGGTGGGAAGGATCGAGTATTAGGGGAAAGTGGGTGAGACCATTGTTTCCAAATTTTCTTTTTCTTTGTCCTGTGTCTGGGGGAAGGTGGGAGACATGTGGAGAAGCCACACCTAACCTCCCAGCTGCCCCAGCACCTGGTGATGGGGAGCGGCCCCCCGATATCAACCCAGGGTCACCAGTGTGGAGCATGTTCTGTGAGATGTGCTTTCAATAGTTCTGAAATGCTGTTGATCTCATGATCCAAGGATGAGAAAAGCCTTCCAAGGTCCATCGGCAGACATACTCCACCTTATGTCTAGTAATTTTTGATTGGATGTTGGAAATCGTGAATTCCATCTTGCTAAATAATGAATATTTTTTAAAAGAATGTTTGGAATTTATTCTTGTGCACAGTTAGATTATTTGGCTATCAGGTGAATCTTTAAAAGTTTTGTTTATGAGATTTATTATGCTTTCTTCTGAGCAGATTTATTCTGAACCAACTTATAGTTACTGTTGGGCCAATGCTCCTGGAAGTATCTTAATGAAGCTTTATGTCTTACACTATTCCTTCGTTCTGTAGCTTCCAAATGCAAACTACCTGCACATTTGTACTCTGCAAACTTTTTGGCCAAAAACTCTTCAATTCTTTTGTTGCCATTGAGGAGTTTCATCCAAGGTGGAGAACTAAAAAATTGTGAGGCTTATCTTGGGATTTTTCCCTTTCTCTTAGATGATATTTTTTTCTACCTGTTGTAGGATTGCCTCAGATATCTTACATAGTTTTATAATTGGTTATCAAAAGAAAAAAAAACTCTCCATAAAATATTTCCAGAAACTCAACAATGTTATAATGAATGGCTGCAAATTTGATGGATGAAATTAATTTTGGTTTTAATTGATGCTACACAGTACAAGCTAAGGCAGGTCAATTATGTTATCCTAGCTGTAAATGTGAAAATGCGTTACATACACTATAAAGCTTGAGTGACTTACATTGTGTATACGTGTAGAAGTATCTAAACCGGACGCCTTGAAGGAATCTGAGCATTTCAAAGGAAGACACTAGTTATAGGTTAAAAGTGAACCTCCCTAAAATGTTTCCTAGAAGGGTTTGTACCTAACGGCTTTTACACCCTTCTTTACTGCTGCATCATCTATCCTAATCTGATTGTACTGACTTGGATTTTATGGTTTTTCCCAAATCCACCAATCAGCAAGGTTGATAAACATTATTGTTGAATTTTCATGTTTGGTATGTATTTCTTATTACAATAATCATTTTAATTTCATTTCCAAACCAGAACATTAGCAGCTGTTGTATTCTGAGTCACAAAAAGCCCTGTAATGTTAGGATTTTGTCAGTTGCTATGCTACAGAAAAAAATGGCCATTGTCTAGGGGCACTGAATGAGAGACCCTAAGCCTGCAGAGGTTTCTTCAGGGCATTCTACAGTGCCTAAAACAGACAGAATTAATTTTATCATGTAAATTTGATGCAGTAATATAATGATGTCACTGGCAACACCAAAGGCTACATTTTGGTAAGTATATTTTATCTCTCATGCACTGAGAGTTGTCAAAGAAATAATTAACAGTATTATTTCTGGAAGGTATTGATAATTTATAAGACTCTAGAATAATGAAACCAACTTTTTATTGGAAAGGCTGCATATGTTAACCTTTGAAATACAATACAAACTTTTTGCATAAGTAAGCAGCTCCTTTTCAGTTCAATGAGTATTCAATTCCCAAATGCTACATTGTACTGTAATAGGCATTAGTGAGCTAAATAAATCCATATGTCTCCATAATCTTTTCCAAAAATCCAATACATATTTTACAAACTTTCTAGCCAAAAGATGGTTGCTGCCAGCTGATTTTTCTCTGTCTTATCTTTAACTAAATTTCTCCTTTGAGTCTTGTCAGTGGAGGTAAACAGAAAAAAAAATTGTTTAGATAAATTAATATACTCATAATTTTAATTTGAATAAAAGTATGAGTATGATAATTTCCCTGGACTTAAGTGATGAAAATATTCTGAAACAACACTCAAAATGTTAAAGCAGTTATTAATGTCATCCATGTCATTTAAAACAGATCCTAAAAATGAGAATATCTCCTCTGTGAAAGAATATTTTGAACTCTGACCAGATCATTAACTCAGACCTTGTCAAATGGGGTCATACATGGAAAATGTCATAGACATAAAATGATTCAATTAGCAATAGGGACATTCTCCAAGACTGTGGAAACATTTGCCCGAGGAAGACAAGTGAGATAGGACCACTAAAACTCAAGCATTCCTTCACAAGCTTACCGCCCCGACAGCTGAGATGCAAATACCAAATCTACCCACGAACACAAAATCAGCCACACAACTGACACGGCCACCAACCCTGAGGGTGATACTACAAGCAGAATATTTTTTACAAAATAATTTTATTGTTACAAAGTAAACAAATGCAGACTCAGGAGTGCAGCAGCACTCCCCCCACCTCACACCTGCACCTGTGCCCCATCCACCTTCCTTTGTTTTTTAAATTGTTACAATGACATGACTCCAGTTAGCTTCACAAGAACAAGTTTAACTCTTCCTTGGGTAAGGGAATTCAACAAATTGCAACTCAAAAACACCAAGAAGAACAACGGTGTTGCCCGAAGAGTACGGTCAAAGGCTATTACAAAAATCAAATCTCAAATTGGCAATTTGGCTCACAGATTAAACTATTTTTGTAATCTGTATTTTCTTTTTTTTTTAAAGATTTATTTTTATTATGTTTTTATTGGAAAGGCGGATATACAGAGAGGAGAGACAGAGAGGAAGATCTTCCGTCCGATGATTCACTCCCCAAGTGAGCGCAACGGGTCGATACTATGCCGATCCGAAGCCAGGAGCCTCTTCCGGGTCTCCCACGTGGGTGCAGGGTCCAAAGCTTTGGGCCGTCCTCGACTGCTTTCCCAGGCCACAGGCAGGGAGCTGGAAGGGAAGCGGGGCTGCCGGGGTTAGAACTGGCGCCCATATGGGATCCCGGGCGTGCTAGGCGAGGACCTTAACCACTTGCGCCACCGCACCGGGCCCTGTAATCTGTATTTTCTAAACAAATATTTTGTTTGAAAAGCAGTGTTACAGAGAGAATGACAGAGTTAGATCCTCCATCTCTGGTTCACTCCCCAAATAGCTGAAATCGCCAGAGCTGAGCCAATCAAAAGCCAGGAGCTGTGAGTCTTAGGGTGAACAATGATGTGATGCAGGTTCTGCTGCTCTCCAAGGTACTTTAGAAGGGAGCTGGATTAGAATAAGAGCAGCCTGTACACAGGCAGGTACCCAGCTGGCACGCTGGCACTGGAGGAGGGAGTCTGCCCTTCTATACTGCAGCATTAGACAGTATTCCATATTTTAGATACCAAAGATCAGGGAAAATATGTTATTTTTCTCTTTGTGTAGCTTGCTTACTTCAGTAAGCATAATGGTTTCCAGTTACATTCTTCTTAATGGCTGAGTGTATTCCATAGTGCACAGACACACACACACACCCCACACATTTTTAACCCAATCATCTGTTGATGAATATTTGAATATTTGCATTGATTCCATATTTTGACTCCATATTTCAAATTCCATATTGTGAATTTAGCTACTGCAAACATGAAGTACAGATAACCCTCTCCTACGCTATAATTTTATTTCATTTGGATAAATTCTCAGGAGTGGGGATGGTTGGGTCATATGGGAGATGTGTGTTCAGTGATCTGAGGAATCGCCAGACTGTCTTCAATAAAGGTAGCAGTAGTCCACAGTCCCACCAAAAGGAATTGGCCCACTTAACAACATTTACTACTTTCTGATTTCTGTGTGGCAGGCATGCTCAATGGGGTGAAGTGAAACTTCATTGTGTATTTTGTTTGCATTTATAGGATGGTTAGTGATCCTCAGCATTTTTCTCATTTGTGGTCATTTGCATTCCAGCCCTTGGAAAACGGTGTCTGCAGTGTTGCTCTTGAGTTTCTGGAATGCTTTTATATTGTTCTTCAGTTCCTGGAATACTGTATGGATTCTGAATACTAATCCTTCATCAGTGGCATAGCTTGAAACTATTTCCCGTTCTGTCTGTTGCTTCCTTGCCTTCATGAAGGTATCCTTTGCAGTGCAGATGCTCCTTAGACTGATGTAATTCCATTTAAAAAAAAAAAATTTGCTTTAATTGCCTGTGCTTCTGGGGTCATTTTCAAGAAGTTTCTGCTTATGCCAGTGCTTTGCAAAGTTTTCCCAATCTTTTCCTCTAGTAATTTGAGAGTATGAGATCTTACATTTAGATTTTTGAAAAATTTATTTATTTTTATTGGAAAGACATTTTATAGAGCAGCCAGGACAAGAAGCAGCACCCTTATGGGATCCTGCCATATTCAAGTCAAGGATTTAGCCACTAGGCTATTGGACTGGGCCCTATTGCAAAGATCTTTCACCTCCCTGTTTATGCTTGATTCCAAGATACTTAAATATTTTTGTGGCTGAGATGAATGGTACTGATCCTACTAGTTTTTTTTCCTCAGCCATCTGTTGTTGGGTATACAAAGCCTACTGATTTTTTTTCTTATTGGTTTTATATCCTGCAGTTTCACCACATTCTGTTTTGAGTTCCAATAGTTTCTTACTGTAGTCTTTCCTTAAGTGCAGCATCCCAGAGTGTTAATTAGTAGAAAGCTCAAATCAGAAATAAAGGTAGGGCACATCTCTCTGATGTGGAATATAGCCCTCTACCATGGAATCCTAATTACCAGGGCAAACTCCTGTCCCAAGATACGTTTGTCTTGAGTTTTGAATCATTTTATTTGTACTTTGGTATTCTGCTCTCCTAATTAACATTACATTGCGTGAAGTTTTTTCAAGCATTTATTTTATTTTTTGTTAGAAAGGCAGATATACAGAGAGGAGAGACAGAGATAGGGAGAAAAATCCTCCATCCACTGGTTCACTCTCCAAGTGGCCGCAATGGCTAGAGCTCAATCCGAAGCCAGGATCCAGAAGCTTCTATTGGGTCTCCCACCTGAGTAGGGAATCGCAAAGCCTTGGGCCATCCTCCACTACTTCTCCAGGCCAGAGCCAGGGAGCTTCCTCGGAAATGATGTTTCAATGCATATCACAACTTGCCTCAATCATTTTGATTGTCTTAAATAATTTTGATATGTCCTAATCAAATAAATAGCTATTCCCTAAATATTATTACTATCCATGCAGAAATATTTTTAAGTGAACAAAAAAGGAAATTTCCATTTTAAGCAAAATGATAGATTAAACAGCTGAAAATGTCCTTGTCATAAACCATTGGAAATTAAACGCTGTAAAGTCTGCTTTTGAATTTGTTGTTGGCCTCATAAGAAAGAAGAGAAATTGATAATGTCTAAAAACAAATTACGGGATGGAAAGATAGCATGACAAGCCGATTCAACAGCGTTTTGGTCATTGCATGGAAATTCTGAACCTTCAGGTTTTAATTGATCAAGGGGTTAAAGCAAGCTCTTACTGTATGTAGGTTAACGGGTAATAACAGAACTCCACAAATGAAATTCTAATCTGAGGAATGCTGCACTTCAGTGAGAAACCACATTCCTCCCTATTAAAAACCTCTGGGGGGATGAAAATAACTTTCAGAACAGTGAGAGGCTCCCAATAGAGGAGCAAGCACGCAGCCAATAAAAATGTCTCACCAGCAGTTTTTAATCAATAGTTGCCTTCACACATCTTTGGAAAATGAAGGCCCAGCACTGGAATAATTATAAAAAGCTCCAAACAAATTAATTTTTGAAAGGGCTTTGGGTTGATGAAATCCCTAGGTATCCTATAGAAACCTACATAAGCCTACTCTTATAAGATTGGGCTGACATTCTGATATGAGGTGTGGGTGCAGAAATAGCATTCCAGCAGTTATAGCAAATACCTTTGTCTGAGTTTTGTAAACTATTAGCATATCTTTCCATCCACAATAGTTACTATAAGGGTCTAAAGACACTTATCTATTTTCTGAATTCCTTTTTTACTTTTTGGCTAGAATCTTCTGTAATATTTTTTTTCCTTTCTTATTTAAAATATGCAATTATTTCTGTAATTGTGGCTTCATGCATATACTATTATTTCAGTAACAAAATACTTTTATGCACATGTTATTTAGTATAAAGATCTTAGTTAAAGCCAAATTTATTTCATCTCATCTGTTATATTTGAATTTTACATGTACTATGAACATAGTTAATGCTATTTTGGCTTTAATCACATAGTTATTTTACAGGGGAATAAGAAAGAAAATGTTTTATTATTCTTTTATTTAGTTATGTCATTTCCAGTGCTCTCTGTTGAATTTCAGCTTTCAGTTTGCATCTGAAAACATTTTTTGAATACCTCTTTTTCTGCAGAACTGTAGATCTGATGCCCATAAATTAATTTTCTTTGCTAAAATGATTTATATGTAAAAGGTCATCTTAATTGTGAGAGCTATTTTTACTGGGTTGATAATTATTTTTTCCTTTGTCTACTGTAATTACAATATGCATTCTTCATGGGTAAGAAAATTGTTTCTATGAGAATTTTTGCTTTTCTTATCTTTGTTTCATTATCATTATTTTAAATGCCTAAAATGTTCTTACTAATTTGCCTAACTGTGTATTTCTAAAAAAAAATGCTTAATATTCTTTGACAATTGTGAATCTATAGCTTTTTGTCTGGCACTGCTTCTTCAAATGTATTTTATGTATTTGCTTTTCTCTTTCCTTTTTGGTATTCTGGTAAAAATGGATGTTAAACCATTTCACCTTTAACATCTTTTGTGGTTCTTTCCTTGACATTTGTCCCTTTGTGTTTTTTATTGTATTATTTCCTCTGCCCTGCGTTCATGTCGCTAATGATTTCTTTGACTATTTCGAGTCTACTGTTGAGCCTTCATCTTTCATACTCATATTTTCTTTTTATTTTTCCTGCAGTTTTCATTTCTCTGTTAACATCATCAACCTGAACTTTCCTACTGCATACTTATTTAACTGGTGTATATATCACTAATCATTGTTATACAATAGTTTCATCAAATGTCAGGTATCACATCTAAGTCTAGTTTCATTGTTACTTTAGCTACTGGAAGTTTGTTGTCTTTCTTTTAACACATTTTATTAACTTTATGAAGACAGACCTATATATATATATATGTTTTTATTATTCTGGGACTTAGTGTGAAGAGGTGCAGAAATTCAGCCAGATATTGTCCTGGCTTGAGGTCTTTGTCCCTGTGGCTCCCCATACCACACTGTCTAAATTCTTTTCAAATATGATTTGTGTTGGGCAGGGGACGAGGTTGGAGGGACTGGTGTCTCAAGGGGGTTGCCTCCATTTCCAGCTCGATGTTCAACTTTGCTTCTCTCGCTTTCACTGTTCCTAAGAGGAGAGGATTTCTTACGATTCCTTAGCAATTTTCAGATATTACTCACGCTTAATCATCGTTCTTCGGTAATGTGAGTTAAAGGAACTCTCATCGAGATTCTAGACGCCTCAGCCGTAGACATATACTGTGTTTTTTAAACTAAGAGAATAAATTGCAAATATTAGGATGATTTAAAATTTGATAGAAATGTAAGACTAAAAAGATGTGATTCAAAATTCAGGAAATGGACACTGTCAAGTGTTGGTTTGGATGTAGAGCAACTGGAAGTCTTGTTGACTGCAATTGGAAATGCTTTTATCAGATGACCTAGCGGTTGTACTCACACAGGTGTTTCTGGAGGCTTTTATTTATCATTAAAATATGGAAAGCCAAGACAAATTTGACTAGATAGATAGAAAACTACAATATTTCCATACAATGAAGTATTCCTCATTGTCAAAAAGAAATAATCCATTAAGCCACGAGAAATTGATTAAGCTTACCTATATGTTACCACTATTACAAACTGAAAGAAGAGAATCTGATGGATTAAATACTGTACGATTTCAATTACATGACATTCTAGGAGAGGCCAAAATGAGGAGAACAATAAGATCTGGGCATTTGGGGAGCAGGAGAATGGCTAAGAAGAGCATAAAGGATTTTTAGGGCAGTACATACATTCAGTATGACATTATAGTGCAAAGTATATGCAATTGTGAATTTTTTTTAACCCATAGAATATGAGTGAACTCCAGCAGGAGCCAGTAGCTGTTTGGTGAGAATATATCAGCATGGCTTCATCCACTGCAGCAGATGTATCATACTGATGGGGGTATCAAAAAGGTGGCAAGCTCTTCATGTGTGGAAACGAAATCTGTGCACCTTCTGCCGTCCATCTAAAACTTTAAAAAATGAGTTGATAATTGTATTAAGGAAATTGTTAAATTTAGGTCTTAACTTGCCACTGTCTTGAGAAAAGGAAGGAAACACCTAATTTCAGCCATAATGACTGCCCCATGTGTAGAAAATAGTTTCAAAATTTTTATGAGTAGTAAAAATTATAGATTACTGGAGGAATGAGAGGAAGAACGAATAGAAAGTGGTAATATCACCACAAAGTGATAAGAAGAATAAGGCTGGTTTACAGCCAAAACATGACTGTGAGGGTCACATTCTTAAGCAATCAGGCAGAAAGAAAAAAAAAATTAGATTGAGTGATTTTTTTTTAGCAAGAAAAAGATTAAATGAAGTACAAATCAAAATCCATGTAGTTTAAAACTGAACAAACTGAACCTGTTTTTTAACCCACTAGTGCAAAAGAATAGCAAAAATGTAAAATGTTAAAATGTGCAAAAAGATTTTTCTTTAACTCAAATATTGTTTTATTTTGTTGTCAAAAAATCCATCTTGTACAAACTGCAACGTATGTTCACTTCCCAGTCTGCATTATACGATTCATCTATGAGAAAACAGGTATATACATATTTAATTCATAATATTTTTAGTATTTATTTAATTTGTATTTTGCATGAAATTTGCCTTAGAGAGCACTCATGGTATTTGTCCTTTTGGGAGCTTGATTGGCTTATTTCATTGAACATAATGGTCTCCACTTGGGACTATTTGGTTGTAAATGGTGAAATTTCATTCTTTGAATGGTTGACTAGCATTCACTGGAGTAGATGTACCACTGTTTCTTTGTCCATTCCTCTGTCCACAGGCATCTGGGTTGTTTCCTTGTTTTCGCTTTTGTGAATTATGCTGTTGTAATTCTAAGATTGCAGGTCATTTTCTCATACACAGATATCATTTCCTTTGGATATATTCCCAGAAGTGGCGTAGCTGGATGATGTTAGGTCAAATTTCAGTTCTCTTAGCACTCTTCATATTGCCTTCCCTAGAGGTTGTACTATCTTGCACTCCCACCAGCAGCGAAGGAGGGTACCTCTGTCTCGTCCTCCATGGCGGCAGGTGCTGTGGGTAGAATTCTGAATGTCGGCCAGTTCCACTGGAGTGAGGTGAAAGCTCAATGCAATATTCATGTGTATTTCCCTGACAGCTACAGAGCCTGAACATTTGGTTCCCATATATCTATTAGTCGTTTGAATTTGTTCTTTTGAAAAATGAGTGCTAATTTCCCTCACCCATTTCTTCATGGGGTTATTTGTTTTGCTATTTTTGAGTTTCTAAAACTCTTTGTACATCTAGATATGTGTTTGTAAAAGTTGTATAAAACCCTACACGTTGATAGGCTTGGGACTCAGAATGGTGTAAGTCTGTTGCTATCACTAACACGTGACTATTGTTTTCTCAGTGATTTTGGAGAATAAATAGTTTAAAATGGTTTCAAAAAGTCACCTTAGTGTGTAACATAAGGCCTTAAAGACTCCCTGAGCCAGGGGGAACCCAGCCTCAATGGGTTAATAAATGATAGGCGGCAGTTGTGTAGGTACAATTAAACATTAAACGCTTAAACTCAGTGTTACATGGAATTCAGAACACTTAGAGGTCATCTAATCACATCACAACAGCAAAATGCTCTAAGCAGTGACTTGTCGGGGTCACTTACAGAGAATTTTAAGCAAACGGCTAACATAAATTGGGAAAATAGCTCTTCATTTGCAGGGTTATCTTTTTATTTTTCATATTTCTTATTAAGTAAACTAAGAATCTGTATTGAGACATGTTGGTATTGAAGCTGAAGCTTGTCTTTATGGGCAATATTTGCCTCCTTCAACAGGAACCGGACACCCAGTTTTTTAGTATAATTAATACGGGCCAACTATGTCCTTTTTTGTTGTCATGGACTGCTAATGAGTGTGTGAGTGGCAGAGTTTTTCATGATGAGGCTGGTGTTTTTTCTCGTCTCAGATCAGGGTGCCAACTATTCGCTCATTCCAGAAGAGTTAAGAAGCTGACAGAGCAGCTGCTGCTAGCAGCTATGAAGTAGGCACTCCAAGGTGGGGCTGGGACTCCAGCAAGTGCTGTCACGGCTCCTCGTTCGGCAGTTCTGGGCCTATGTCTCAATATTAAAGGAAGTCAGATCTCAATGAGGAAAGATCTATAAACCTAAAAGAAGGCAAAGACTACAGAAAGCAGTGCATGCTGTAACTGTGCTCAATTCTTCAGTCTGTGCCAAGGTCTGAAGCATTCCCTTCCATTCCTCTGGGCACATCCAAATGGCTTGAGCTTAGCTACATGTATTTATGCCAGACAGAACTGCCACATATTTGCTGTAAAACATATCGCAGTAAATCTTGCAGCACTGACGCTAGTATATGATAGCAGAAAGGATGCCCAAATAGCATCTGGCACTATGGAGGATTAGCTATGTGACTTTAGGCAATGACTTTCCATCTAGATACCACTATTTTAAAGAAATAGTGTATTTATTTATTTACATAGTTAGTTAGCTAGAAATCAGAGCTGCAGTGACATAGGGAGAAATAAATGAACAGCTCTCATCTGCTGGCTGACTCCCTATATGGTGCCATGTCCATGGATGGATCAAGCCACAGCTAGGAGCTTCTGCCAGGTTTCCTACATGGGTAGCAGGGGCCCAGACACTTGGACCATCTTCAGGTGCTTTTTCCAAGCCATTAGCAGGGATCTCATCAGATGTGGGGCAACGTTTGTGGGAAGATGGAATGAGAAGATGTTGAATTTACTGGGAAAAAACTGAAATCCACACATATTTTGAAATATGCAATTTCCACAATCCCTGCTGAAATATCTTCCTATTATTTCTCAGCTTTAAGCTTCTGTTGCCCCCTCGTTTCTTTCAAAAGTAGGCTCATGTTCTTCAGTCTGACACACTGGACCAGTCCCAGCCCTCCGGATTTTGTTCTTTTTCATATTTTGCATCTCTCTTTAAGATAACCTCACTTGTCTGCTTTTCCCTGTTCCTCCAAGTGCCATAAACAGGGACATAAAAATTCAGTTATAATCAGTTTAGGTTATAGTCCATGATTTCTGTTTTGTGCAAGGTATGGTATCTCCCCCTGGTAAGTTCTCATCCTCTTTAACGCCCTTCTGAGTTTTACTTCTTTGAAGAACTCTTCTAGGAATGGTTTATCCCAGCTAGTTGCTCTTCCCTCTCCGAGTACCTGGTGCTTGCTCATTAACCTCCTTTTTGTGACCAACAGTCTATTACAGTGCACAGGAAAGCTGGAATTCCATCTTCTCCAAGGTCCGACATTTTCTTTTGCCCCCTAGTGGAGTGAAGGTGACTTACAATAAACTATCCATTAAATTCAGCAAGAATTTTTGTACAACTGATACATTTTATATGGCAAAAATCTTACGGATTTTTTTTTAATGACAACAATGGTCTTGCTAATTCAGATCCTTACTATGACTTAGAGATTTTCAAATTTGCTTGCCAGCTATGTGTATGATTCTATACTTACTGGCACATTTTCATTTCACAGTAGCTATAATGTTTTCCCAGCTCAATTAGCCTCTGAATTAATAACTTTCCATTGTTGTTCATAATGAGTTGGCATTGGGTTGGACTGGGTCACTGCGACATTACCAACTGATCATTTGCATATGTCACCATCAGTATGAGCTAAATGTTAACCATAAATTACAGTGTTGGGCATGATATCCTTTTGCATGATGTGATCATTTGAAAATAGTCATAACAGTTCTGTTGCTTAGATATCCTCAGGTGTCCATTTGGAAAAGTTTTAGCTATGTCCCACATGTTCCACTGCCGTTGCTTCTACACGTTTAATGATTATGATATTATCAATAATTAGACAAGGGGTATACTTTAGCATTCCTACTTAGAAGATTGGAAGACCTACGAGCTCTGGGGGAAGCTTTCTATAGCTAGAACCAAAGGTTTGAATTCTAGAGCCCTAACGTAGGTGCATCAACCTACATTATTCTACATGATTCTTTACTTACATTTCTAAGCCTCAGAGGATTATCTCATTTTTTTCACGTAACTATGGGCATCATACAAAATTACTTTGTTTTCCATTCTGTCTCTTGTCTCATGTCCTCTCTGCTTCTAGGCTTTTTCAGCACCATTGTTATGTGATATTTCAAGCACTTCAGATTGGTGAACCTGATTCCAAACCGACTCTTCCTGTACATCTCTCTAATTTTCTACGTGAATGCTTTTATCGTAATGAAAAGTTGATCATGATGTGCCACTTAGCAGTTTCTCATAACCTTGAGGAGCAAACTCTTTCAAAATAAACAATTAATTAACTCGATATGACTCTCCCCTACCTCCTGCATCCTTCATTTAAGCCATAGCTATCAAGAACAACAACAAAGAAAGAACTAGAACTACAACCAAAAGGAAGCAAAACCCAGAGCTGGACAGAAAAGTGTGACAACGGACTTCATTGAGAACTTAAAAAGATTGGCGTGAAGAGATGGGCTCAGTTTTGAACACAGTGTGTAAAGCAATCATTTACAGGGTTAAACACCCTGAGAGGGGACGGGGTAGTGACTGGATTCTAGTGAAAGTGATGTAAAAGGAGTTTTCCTAAAGGCAGAATAAGGTAATCAGACATGAACGGAGGGGTGGTGTGGGAACATGAACCTGATGAGGGTAACCAGGTAGGGAAGTATAGGGTGCTGGTTAAACTGACTTAGCAGCATTTTGCTAAAATTATTCAGAAACAAGAGTCCAAAGTTGAGGCCCCAACAGGATTTAGCGATATATATTAGGATTTTATAGACATACAATTTTAAATTATACATATATACATATATTTCAAATTAACCAATGAACTGTAGCTGAAAGTCCTCCTTCTTTTTACAAAAGTAGAATTTTATGCTTGAGATATCTTATATCTGCTAGATATCGCAGTCTTGGCAGTAAATATCTTGTCTCTATCATTGTCGGCAGAGATGGTTCCAGAATGTAATAAGACACAAGTGTAAGCTCAGCCATTCTCTTGCTTATTTGATCTAGCATTATCAGATTAGGGTCACGTCACACTTTCCTTACAGAAACCGTCTTAGTTCATCTCATTTTACAAGGGCTACTTAAGGTACAGGGGGAGGTATGGTGCATAAATCTCCTTAGACACAAATTTTGGTGTCTCAATACATTGAGAGGAAGTAACTGGGCGTAGTGTGGTCAGCCTCTGCTTGGTGTCGCAGACCAGCATCCTGGAGGACACTTTCCTTTTGATGGTGATGTGACAGTGTGGCTGACATTCCAACTGTTGGTACCGTTTCTTTCCTTCTTTCTTTCCCCCTCAAACATAGGCTGTATAAATATGAATATGTCCTACCTATGGTTATATATAATTAAGCATGTACATAAATCAAATAGGGAGAATATACCTGTAAAATTATATGTATGATACATATATCCATGTATTATACATAAACTTATGCTCCAATATACATGTATTATACATATATATCTAAATATATGAGTATATAGGCATCCGCACACACAAATATATATTTTGATACAAATATGTACAGGTATGATCATATATAATATTTGTAAATATTACTTCATTATTTTCTGAAAAAAAATTATTGTGTTTATACTATACAACATTGTCTAACACAGGCTTGGAAATCATGGGTCTTAAAGTTAGGGAAGACAAAACAAGTACTCATACAGAAAAAAATCTGTGTTCTTAGAGCTTACAGGAGACTCAGGACTTAAGGAAGATGAGTAAAAAGATACAACACAAACATCTTAGGGGAAAAGTTCCATCTAGGATACCAAGTTAGCTCATTTTTTAAAAAAAGAATTATTTATTTATCTATTTAGAATGTCAGAGTTACAGAGAATAAGGGAGAGACAAACACTGAGAAATCTTCCTTGAGATGGATGCAATGGTCAGGACTGGGCTGGTGGAAGCCAGGAGCCAGAAGCCTCATTTGGGGCTCTTACATGGGTGGCCGGGGCCCAAACACTTGGGGCAACTCTCTTTGTTTTGTTCAGACCATTAGCAGAGTTCAGTCGGATGTGGTACATTCGGGACAGAAACCTGCCCTTCTGTAGATGCTAATGTTAGAGGCAGCAGTCGCACAAAACTGATTCTGAAATAGCTCTTTTTTTTTTACCCCCCAAGGAAAGATTGTCCTTTTTTATCCACATATCCGAGGCATCAGGACACCTTCCTTAGGTAATCCAGGAACAATGGTGGACTCGCTCATACGGGTTAAGAAAATATGGGACAGCAGTTCGCCAACACATCACAGATTTTCATGTATGAAATTGTCGAAATACTGCCTGAAGCAGGAATGTGGACTGCTTCCAGGATTTCATCGCGTATTCTCCTCAGCCCTGCTGCTGATGCCTTTTGTTTCTCTCTACTTGTCGGTGTAGTCCATGCTGCCAGATTTCTCATAGACTGAGAGAAGGCCCACCGAGGAGCTGGCATGTTTTGTAGCTTCTTCCTGGGATTCTGTGTGTCTCTGGCCAAGTTGGGGCGTATGATTGATATCAGATACAGATGTCAGCTGTGCAATCAGTGCCGGCCTCTGGCTGAGGGGCTGATTTGGCTGTGCAGGTGACAATTTCCATTTGCCTGGGCTTCTCCCCAGGAAGGAGAGAGATTTCTCTGTGTTAGTTCAAGAGTTATATTTATTCCTCAGACGGTTAAGGGCTTAGAGGCCAGGAACCAAGCACCATAGCTTATGAGATTTGGTGATAATTTTTCTGGCTACTTTTCTAGGTGCTTCATGAAGATAGTAAATTGAGATCAATATGTATAAACCTTCTACTTTGAACCATGCACTGATTTCCAAATGAGAAAAATAATACTGTACTCTATTCAAAATGGATGCAGATTTGACTTTGAATCCTAATAAGCTGTGTAACATTATGGCACTTAAGCAGAGCGTCCTGAGCCTCAGTTTCCCACATTGGTTGGATCTGTAATTACCGGATCCACGAGTGAGATGATTAAATGAGATGATCCATATTACACACACGACTCTCAGTAGATCTCTGAAAATGGCTTTGTGTTCTTTCTTACACATTCCTCATCACTAGCGGTAAGCACAAATATTTTCAACTAACAAAATTGCTTATTATGAGCCCTCACAGAACTGATGTTTTTATAGAAACAGTAATTTTTCCATAGTACGATGAGGCAGGTATGATTATTGTCACTGCTATTCTGCAATTAAGAGAAATAGCACATAAAGCGGTTGATTTGAATAGCTAACTACGTATGCTTAGGAATTCTGAATCTCATCCTAAGCATATTGTCTCATGTTAAGGCCAGTAGAGTGATTTTTTAACTGTTTATAACAGAAGCTCACCAGCTATGGGTATTCAGTCAACTGGGAATAAGCACATGCAAATATGAGTACTTATTGAGTGAATGCTGTGATTACAACAGAGCAGTATCGTATATCAGTAGTATTTCTGTACTCAGAGAATCTGAGAATTCCTTAAACAGGCTCAGTCATTGATTTTTCTGGCATAATTCAAATTTTTCATAGACATAAAATTCTTGCTTTCAGCTCTGTCATCTTCATCCTTTGGGGAACTGGGTGATGGCCCACAGAACTGGGCCATGATGCCACTGTCTTAGTTATACAATTTGGTCATCTCCAAACAACTTGCAGTTTCAGAGAAATCTGAAAATTAGAAGCCAGTTAAAGGACAGAGAAGGATGACTTTTATTTAGTGAGAATCACAAATATCTCACATAACTTATCAAACACATTCGAAGAGCCAAAAAACCTTGTCTAAAAAGAACAAAACGATAGGAATCACAATGCTAGATTTAGAGCTATCCCTACCAAAACAGCATGTCACTGCCAGAAAAATAAAACCAGAGGAGTAGAATAGAAGATCACTCCAAGAACTGAACTTCTGCATCTGCAAACAGCTGATCCTTGACAAAGACACCAAAGTCACACACTACAGGAGGGGGTAGTACACTTGAGCAATGGGTCTGGAAGAAGTATATGTCTGTTGGCAGAAGATTAAACAATGACTGCTGTATTTCCCTACACAAAGTCAGCTTAAGATTGATCAAAGATCCAAGTGTAAGACCTCAAAGTATAAAGTGACTAGAAGGAAATATAGGGAGCAAACTCAAAGACGTTGCCATAGGCAATGATTTTCAGGGTCAGACACCAAGCACATGGCCCACAAAGGAATTCTATCAAACTAAGACTCTTTTATACATCAAAGAAAATAATCAACAGAGTGAAAAAAAAAACAGTCGACAGGAGAGAGCTATTCACTTGATAATAAATAATATCCAAAATATACAAACAGCTCAAAAGATCAATAACAAAACATCAAATCACGCAACTAAAAACAGACAACTGATACGAATAGCTCTCACAAAAAGAACTAAAGAAATATAAAGGGCCAGAATATATATGAACAAATGGTCAATATCATTAGCTTTCAGGCAAACGCAAATTGAAACTTTAAAGTGTTATGATTTCAGTCAAGGTAGAGTCATTAGTATAAAAAAAAAAAGCTGGTATGATATGGGAAAATTGGCATCTTGTACACTGGTGATGAGAATGTAAATTATCGCAGTTATAGAAAACTATGTGACTGTTCCTCTAATTACTAAGAATAAATTCACCATATTATCCAGCCTTTCCACATCTGAATGCATATGCAAAAGAAATTAAATTCATGTATTTGAGAAACACCTGCACTACCATGTTTATTGCGATAAAATTTAAAATAGCCAGGAGATAAAGTAAAATTTGATGTCCATCAATGATGAATGGGTAAAGAAAATGCTGTATTTATACAGTGAAATTCCCAGCCACAAAATGGATGAATTTCTGACATTTGTAGTAAGACCGATGAAATTAAAGATCACAACATGTGAAAAAGCTGGAAAAAATACCTCATGTTCTCTCATATGTAGAAGTTAAAAACTTAGCTGCTCTTAAGTTAAAATAGTGATTGCTAGAAACTGGGAATGTGGGAAGGAGAGGAAAATATGAGGTTGGATAATGCATATCAAAACAGAGAGGATGAATTTAATGGGGAGCTGTGCTCCACAGTGCGACGAGTTGATTTATGTTATATAAACAACTATTAAAGAAAAAGTGATAGGTTGCAAGTGCAAAGACAAGACGATGAAATGAAAGTCCAATTTCCCCGTTTGATCATATTTACCTTGTGTATATGGATTGGAATACCATACCCTAACACCCCTGACAAATGTAGAAGTATAATTCAAAATGTTAGAAGTGCTGCTCCATAATGATCAGTTACCTGCATTATATTTATCCTGATTTTGCTCCTTGAAAAATAATGGACCATCACCAGCTGCCTCCCAGGATGTGTAATAGAAAGAACATTGAAACTCGGAGCAGAGTTAGGACTGGGATTCGGGCATTCCTCTATGGGTTCCTCATGTACCTGGCTGTTGCTACACAGGTGGGGGACCTGGCTTCTCTTCTTGATCCCGAACTTTGGCCTAGTCTGACTACAGTTGTGGATATTTGGGAAACGAACTGGCAGGTGCAAGACCTCAGAGACTTACTCTGTCTTCACTCTACTCCTCCGCTCAAATCACTAACATTTTATTATTAAACATCAAATCCGATGTATTTAATGGTTCAAATCCTCCTTCTCTAACTAGAAGGTAACACCGACTAAATCTTATCTTCCTGCAGGCACCCTGATGGCAGCAGTGCCAGGAAGGACTCCCAGGAGAGCAGGATCCAGTTGGCTCACTTGATCCTCCCGGATCATTAATCATTTGATTAATGCATTTAAGCCATTTACATTCAGGTTTAATATCAACAGGTTGTGACTGGGTCCTGTTCCTTCAACATAGGGTTTCTCATTTCTAGATTTAGGTTTATTTTGTGGTTTTATTGAGATGTTTTCCCATAGGTTTCCTCTGTTGACACATATTTAAGCAACATTTGTAGGGCAGGTCTGATTGAGGCAATATCTCTAGGTTATTGTTTCTTTGGCCCTCTGCTGTTGGTCTGCCCTTCCTGTTTCCGAGGACCACACCGTCTCTGCTTCATCCTTGGCTAATCCTTCTCCTCACCCTACTCTGCCATCCTGCTCTCTCATATGAAAAATTCTGTATTTTATTTTCAGCTTTTTATTTTAGAGAGAAAATAAATTTATAAAATGAAATTTGTGAAGCAGTAATACAATTTTCCATCTATCTCAATTCCATTTGTCATTTTAACAGCTCATATTACTGTATTTGCCCCAATTAAATCATGACCAAAATCCTGTATTGTTCTAAAGATTTATTTATTTTTACTGGAAAGTCAGATATACAAAGAGAAGAGACAGAGAGGAAACATTTCTGTCTGCTGGTTTCATTTCCTAAGCAGCCACAATGGCTGGAGCTGTGTAGATCTGAATGCTGGAGCCTGGAGCCTCCTCCGGGTCTCTCATGTGGGTGCAGGGTCCCAAAGGTTTGGGCCACCCTCAACTGCTTTGTCATGCCACAAGCAGGGAGCTGGATGGGAAGCAGGGCGCTGGGATTGATTATGATCCATAGGGATCATAGCGCATGCATAGCTAGGCTGCTAGGCTACTGTCCAGGCACCAAAATTTCCATATTTTTAAAAACTCAATTCCTTGTATGCTTCCCACGTCTCCCAGCTAAATTAACATTGTGTATTCAAATACGTTTTTTTTTTTTTGGACTAAAAATATCTAACAATGATCCAAATATCCAACAGCAGAAACATACATAACAGTCCTGTCTCACTCATCTATTTCAAATCTATCTATGCATCCATTCATCTATCTTTTACAAATGCTGCTTAATAATGAAGATATACAAGTTATAGATACAAGCCGATGGATGTCAGACCTAAATTGCATTAAGCCAAGTGAAGCGTATCAACTCAGCATGCTGCCTGATACACAATTGCATTTGGGCTACATTCTTGGATAGGAAAATCATAATGCACTGTTTTCTAAAAGAAATGGATAAGAAATAGACGTGACCACAAAGAGAATGAAGGAGATGATGTTGTAACTATTATGTTGTCGCTGTCGTGGTTGTTAGGGAAGGACACTCTTATGAACATGCCTAGGATTCATACTAACTGATGGGTTCTGCTGTGCGCAAACTAGGACTCAAGAAATCAACATTTAATATGAGATAAACAGGATGTCTTCATAATAATAGAGTAAATAATAATTCCCCTAAGTAGTTTTACTGGGGAAATAACTAATCTTTCATTATTTCAGTTATTATTGAAGAGATTGCATCAGAGCAGGAGTTGAGGCCAAGTAGTTTAACCTGTTGTATGTAACGTTGGAATCCCATTTCTTAGTAGCAGTTTGAGCCCCAGTTTCTCTGCGTCCACTTCAGCTTCTTGCTAATACGCAACTGGAAGGTAACTCAAGTGCCTGGGCAACTGACTCCCCTATGGGAGATGCCAATAGTCTAGGCTCTTGGCCTCAGTCCGGATCTTGCAACCA
This sequence comes from Ochotona curzoniae, assembly GCF_017591425.1. Taxonomy (NCBI): domain Eukaryota; kingdom Metazoa; phylum Chordata; class Mammalia; order Lagomorpha; family Ochotonidae; genus Ochotona; species Ochotona curzoniae. The sequence continues at coordinate 18,178,681 of NW_024467095.1, read as the reverse complement.
TTTGAGGAGTGCCCAAGTAGATGGACGTTCACTCTCCTATATTTGTCATTTTGGTTTCTAAATCAATTTTTTTTTTTAAAAAAAAAATATATCTTTGGGGTCCTGTGCGATAGTGCAGTGGTTAAAGTCCTCGCCTTACACGCACCAGGATCCCATATGGGTGCCTGTTCTAATCCCAGAGGCCCTGCTTCCCATCCAGCTCCCTGATTGTGGCCTGGGAAAGCAGTTGAGGACAGCCCAAAGCTTTGGGACCCTGCACACGTGTGGGAGACCTGGAAGAAGTTCCTGGATCCTGGCTTCGGCTCTGCACAGCATCGGCCGTTGGGTCACTTGGGGAGTGAATTATCGGACGAAAGAGCTTTCTCTCTGTCTCTCCTCTTCTCTGTATATCTGCCTTTCCAATAAAAATAAATAAATCTTTTTTTTAAAAAAATGATAAGGAAAGGTTCATTTGATAGAATAGCTGATGTGTCTAAGCACAATCTCAACAGACAGAGAACCCTGGAATATACCGCAAAACACATTCAGAAAAAAATATTTGTAACTTAACTCAGATTTTGATCCAGGTGGTTTTGTTTCATGATCTGAGTTTCTGCCATGCTTGTCTGAATCTGAGGGGCAGAACTTTCCTCACCCCTTCCATTCCTTACTCTGCATCAGAAATTGTGCTCATCATTATCTGTTATGTGCCTGGGGAAAAAAAACAGAGAGAATAAGGAGGGGAAAAAATTCCCTCTTAAGAACTAGCTAGCTAAAAGGCATAGGGACCATAGCTATGCCAACAAAACTAGCTTTAACATTAAGACTTTAGAAAACCTATACAGAAGGAATTGTTGACTGGTGTTAAAACTTCCCAGGGCTAACATTCTAAGCATAAAATAAGGAGAATTTTCAGTGCCTCCCAAATAATAAGTATGCCTAACTGCATGCTGTATATCCATCTTTATCTATATCTATATCTATATCTATATCTATATCTATATCTATATCTATATCTATATCTATATCTATATCATCGACATTGATATTGATACAGAAGGAGAGACAGGCAGACAGGGAGAGTGAGTGATTTTTTTTTTCTTATGAAGAAGATGTATCCGTCTCTCAAAGGAATTATCCTATTAATGCCTAGGATAACTTCATGGCCATCTGTTCCAAGGTCGAAGTGGGATCACACACCACAGATGTGAACATCAAAGGGCAAGAATGTGTTTATTTGCTATGCCCCCAGGCACACTGAATGCAGCGTGGGGAGATGGTTCCTCTGCATTCAAGGAGACGGGCTCACCAGGATGATTCTATGTTCTCATCTGTCCTTCCTCTGACAGGTGCCCCAGAACTGCTTACAGAGTTTTCACAAAGAATTATTCATCGTACTTCTGTTTATTATTTTCACATAATTCAATACTTGGTTATTGAATCTTTTCTTTCCTAGCTTTGCCTCTCCTAGAATGGAGTTATTTTTTAATCTATGGGAGGACTGTCACATGGGAAGCATATTGGGATGTCTGCTTTTCTTGATATAAAATCCTGCGCTAGTTTTCTTCTCTGAACACGCCTATTTTGCTCTTCTCTCTCAATATGTGTATCTACAATCCAGCATTTTATTATGTTCCAAGGACGTTAACGGCCTCAAAAGGGATATATATTTTCAAATTGAATAAGATCGTTTTCTGGTGTGAAAATTCAAAATCTAGTCACTTCAAAATGTGGTGAGTATACAACTTTCATAATAGATCTGGAAGTCTAAAGGACTAAAGAAAATTCAGTTGATTTCTGGAGAACAGAGGGACCAAGAGACAAAACGTCCTCATTTGAATGTCACCTCTTCGTGCCTGGCATTAGTTCACACAGACATTGTATCGCGTATTTTTCTGTGAAGCAACGAGAAAAAAGATGGGTTAAATATTTACCCAAAGAGAGGCAGATCTTGTCCAAGAGATTCAAACATTGTGCCAATTATTTTGTTAATTATGTACTGCAGGTTCACATGGAAACGTTCTTGTCACCGTTGTCCCTCTTCACCTGTGGCAGGTTTAAAGCAGTGTTTAGGTGGTAACAGTATGTTGCTCCCCTAAGTGTGACTGGCGAGAGAAAGCAGGCAGTGCAGGCCTTGCCTTGCTTAAGCTTTATTTCTTCAACTTCAGACTCTATAACCTATTCGTTACCGAATTGTGCAAAATCCAAAATTTCTCCCTTTCGTTCTGCTTTTTCATCCCTCCATTCCGAAGCTGTCCTTTTTCACTCATAAGACTCCTAACCCCTTGTGAATTCTAGGCGTATTCATCAAAAAAAAGGTCTTTCTTTTATAATGTAATACAGTTAAACAAGAAGAAAACCAAGGTATAATTAAACTCAAATAGTCAAGTCTTTTAAACCCATTTTTCTTGCCAGAACTCTCCTCCGCGGGACAGAACACCTGACCCTTTCTGTTTTCCTCTCTCTTCGTGGAGTGAACCGTAAGATGCTCAGGAGTAGTTCTTCACCGGCTCAAGCATCCCCCATGGATCTGGGTGAGTTGTTGGTTGCTTTGCAAAACGTTTGTGCTTTCTAAAAAGGAAATATATGCCTTTAAAAATTTTAAATGCATGTTTTTGGGAGGAAGAGAGAGAGCAATCAGTATCTACCTTCTGGTTCACTTGTCATAATGTCCACAGTAACCTAAGATGGGCCAGCCCAAGCAAGAACGCGGGACTGAATCCTGGCCTCACATGGGTACTTGATCCAGTACTTGAGCCATCATTTGCTCTCTCCTAGGGTATGGGCTAACAGGGAGCTGGAGAAAGGAGTAGAGCCAAGACTCTTACTCAAGCACTCCATTAAGGAATATTGGCATTCTAAGTCGCATCTTAACCAAAAGCCTGTCTCTGTAATGTTTATTGCAACAGCTCCCAGCTGTGTACCTGATTGCTGTGTAATACCCATCCACCAGATGGATATTATTGTAATGTAGATTCATAAAGGGAGTGAGTGCCTATTAGAACTTCCAGGAGGATGGTGAAAACTCAACAAAACTAAGCTGTACATAACTTTACTATGAATTTAATTGTGGCAGATTCACTCATTCCAGCATTCTAGAACTTAATGGCTTTAACTCAGGTTAATGCTGGACTGGATCAAGGTTCTTTAATGAGATGCAAGTTGAATTTTTCGACTCTCTTGGATGTCTTCTGTCCTCACTCCATATCACTCCTCTGCATACCCATTGTTTAGAAAATGTGAAATTAGATCTGAATAGATAATGATTAAAATTTAAGTTGCACTCCAGTTGCATGCAGCTATATCCTTGTATCCTCTGTATTAAATAATCAATAGAGGTTGAAGATTAAGCCATCAAATCATTGAGGCATAGCATGCAATCTACTTTTAGCCACCAAATAAGAAGAAATTCACCTTTGGTAATTTGGGAAGCCTGGCCCCCATAAACAACTGTCTGTAATCCATCATCCACCACTTATCCAATTGCTGTCACCGTGTGCCAGGGGTATGTAACAGTGCCTGTGAAAGACGAGAAAACATCCTGCAGAGATAGAGAACATGGGAGAATAAAGTCAATCATAACATGCACTCTATAATGAGATGAAGGATGCTGAGGCAACCTCGGCAGCCAAGGGGTACAAGCCAGGCTTTGCTAGCCTAGATGGTTAGAACACTTAGTGGAAGCTTCAAACCGAGTCTACAATGAGAAACAGGAGCTGTGCAGAGATCAGCAGGCTGTTCCCTGAAACCTCAGAAGAGTCAGTTGTTCCAGGTTGGTATTACTGATGTTTGGAGCAAGACAACAACTTGCTATGAGATGGTTCTGTGATACAATTTTCATTAGTATGCCCAGCTACTCAGTAGAGAATAATGGGACCTCTACTTAAGTTCAGTTGTTGAAAGCAAAACACCCCCAAACATTGCCAAACAGTCCATGAGCAGGGGAAAGCAAAGGATTTCCTCCACTTGGAAACCACTGTAGTAAAAGCATCATAAAATTCACAGGCTCTAAATTGTAACAATAAGGAGATCTGTGAAAAGTTACTATGTCTGAAATGATTTCAAATGAGAGTGTACATTTGTAGATAGGGTCCAAATCATACAAAGTTATTGCAGACTCTTCTTAGGCTCTAAGATTCTACTCTAAGTGCAACTGGAAGACACCGAAGGATTAATATATCAAATTACAGTATGATTTACACTATAGTATCAGTGTCACTGCTACAGGGGAGGCTGGCCACTCCTACTTCAATTTACAAACTTAGCTGATTTACTAGATTGCCTATCAAAAGTCAAGGATAAAGCTTACTTCAGATTTTGGTAATGATTCTTGTTTTAGGTTTTTGAATTTAGATTTGCTTATTGAGCACTTTACATGCCTTTTTGCCTAAGGGACTATATAATTAATGTGAGTAGGCATTATGCCATGGTGTCCTGGCCAAGTGAAGGTTTCTATATCATGATTAGAAGTCAGTGAACCTTTAGTTTAATTATTACTCTACCTTGAACTTGGAGATGGGAAAAAATATTGAGTACAGCCATTTAGCAATTACTGAGTTACCATGTACTATTGAGAAAAGAAGATTTTCAATTATCGCAATACCTATACCATTAACTGTTTCTCAATTTCACTTCAACTAATAGGACCCAATTTTTATGGAATTTCACAATGATATGCTGAGTGGAAAATTTTTCAGGAGTTTTAACATGATGAGAAAACTCTCAAAGTTAGGTGGCAGGCAGACATAGATTAGGCAATGAGAGACTAAACAGTGGATTGGGCAAAAGTGTAGTACATACTATTAGATCCACCCTACAAAGAATGAGGGGTAGTCCTACCTCTATCCAAGCCCTCGGCGAGCAGCCTCAAGAAATTTAACCTTTGCAGCTGATATGTTCAGTAAATGTCTAAAGCAGGCCAGAATGATCTCCAAAAGAGACAAGGTAGCTATTATCCGGAAGCATCTGCGTAGGAGCTGGGGTGACAAGGAGAGTGACAGTGACAGACACGGACTAAGATCTCGAGATTTGGAATTTGCCGTGTTGGTACGAACTGCGTGCCTAGCAGACATCAATGTCAGCTTCTGCAGCAATACATGCCTTTTGCTTGTGAATTTTTCCAAGGTCCAGAAGAACTGAGCTGAATTGGTATCTTTTCAGGTATTACTCATTCTAATGTTTGGAATAGTTGTGGGGATCCCAGCATGAGGAGTCCCTGTAACGGAGTCAAGAGAAAACCAGAGGCTGAGCTGGGAGTGGCTGCCGGATGCAGCAGGTATGCAAAACCCAACAACAGCCTCCTAGGGAAAAACATCTGAACAATGAAGAATATCCAAGACAAATTAAATAACGAGCAATTTTAGCAGCAACTAGTCAGGCGTTTGTTCTTCTCATCAAAAAGACATTAGTCTCTCCATCCTCAGTTCAGCACAAGAAGAACCAAAACTCATGATTTGCAGGAGAATGGGGACATCTCAGAAAAACAAATTGTCCGACTGATAATTTGCAAAACTATCTTAGTTAGCCGCTTTCAATAATCTGACAACTGAGAGGACCAACTCTTCTCATTAGTAAATACAGACTGTGTGTTGTGACTCAGACTGAATTCATTTAAAAATTGTGAAAAGCAAAAATATATTTTATTACATACTCCTCATCATGCTTGTGCAACTAGCCTGTTGTGTTATCTAACTATTACAGATTCTGCTTATTGTAGAATGCACCCTCGGGCTGGGGCAACACTGCTCTTGCTAACAGAGAGCATTTATTTTTATAGTGGTTGGATGCAAGTTTTATCTGGAGGGTTACTAGATCTAGGTTGCTTTCATATACTTTAAAAATATGCATTAACTTACTCATTTAAAACGCATATATGGAGTGGCTAATATTTGCTAAGCATGCCTTTTAGAGGCTTGGACTGAAAGTAGCAGATTTCTCGGCACAAGTGACCACATGTAATCCATCATCCACCCTGCTTATAGAGGACATCCAACATAGGAATGTCCCTGCTTCATTGGTAATAAAGTCTGCTACCTGTTAGCAAGTGTTTTTCTGTTTTGGGTGTGTCTGATTTTCAGTGTGAGGGATAGCTACATACACATTTCTCCTCTTTAAACCTGATTCAGTGCAGGCATTCACTCTGCTGGGAAAATGGAAAAGCCCCACTTGGCCTTGCAGAATAGCCAGCCCAAGGTTAAGCCATCCACTTGACCAGCTGAGTAAACTCCAACTTTGCTTTTACAGCTAGATTCTCCTTTTAGTCAATACTAAAATAAACATTTTCCTGAAAATATCTGACACTTGATAAGCAACAACAGTTTCAGTGCAGTGTGGGTTTTTCTTTAGAATAATTTCCGACACTTAACATAGGAAGAAAGGAAATATCAAGCTAAATAGCAGGCATTGAGGGAGTTATTCCCAAAATACTCCTGCTTGACCTCTTTCCCTCAGGATTGCTTTGTTCAAAGCATAAGTTCCCTGACAGTGCCACACAATGTGAGCTTTGGGAGATATGTGGCTAGAAAATCTACATTTGAATAAGCCCTCAAAGCCAATCTCTTCTACAGTAAAGATGTGAGAATTCACGCTGTTAGAGGAACTGAAAAAAGAAAGATAATATGAGTTGGATTGGAATTGAGAAACAAAATAATATAGCAACTGTCCTAACATTTGTATTCAAAAGTGAAGTGCAGCTGTATTCACAAAACTGTATAGGGTTACCAGCAGGCTAGAAACGGAAGCAGAGAGGCTTTCTTGAGACAGAAACAAATGCTCTGGCTGGTGCCATGGCTCATTTGGCTAAGCCTTCACCTTTAAGCACTGGCATCCCATAGTAGCACTGGTTTGTGCACAGGCTGCTCCACTTCCCATCCAGCTCCCTGCGTATGGACTGGAAAAAGAGCAGAGGATACCTCACTGCTTTCAGACCATACACCCATGTGGGAGAACCCGGAGACTCATGGCTCCAGTCTTCTGGCTCCTGGCTTTGGACCAGCTCAGCTCTGGTTGATACAGTCACTTGTAGGTTGATGCGAGGTTTAGAAGATCTTTGTCTCTCCTTCTCTGTAGAACTACTTTTCCAATAAAAATAAATAAATCTTGAAAAAAAAACCCTTAGTGTTGAGGCAGGGTGACACAGCTAACTTGCTGCTTTCACACTAGTGTCAGTCATCAAAGGGCTCCATTCCTGAAAGTAACAGATGTCCTACACAGTAGTGATAGGAGACACTAAATAAACAAAAAATTCAAACAAACAAACAAAAAACACAAGAAAAGCTGCTTTAGGAATAGCTGATAAAAACATGGAGATTCAAGAAACATTGTGGTCATCCAGTTAGAAATGACTCTACATTTACTAAAGGGATTTAATAACTAGGTATTTCTAAAATGTTACGGGAGGTGTATCCATGGAGAGAAAGACATGCAAATAAATATACAATTAAAACTGCTTAGGCCAAGAAGCAAGGGAGGAAAATGGCATTGCCCCAAATCCATAAGGAGAGCACCATGGAGCCTGGAACCGTCACTTCTACTACAGAGCAGGGAGCCAGGAACCTGCAGTTCAGCCGATGCTGTTGGATTTAAGCAGGTGTCACAGGTGCTACCACAGCCAGAGAAGACAACGAAAATGACTTCTGCCCTTCTGTCTCCCTCAGCTACTACGGCAAAAAATAATAAAAACCCAATTAAGGAAGGATTCCAGGAAACCAGTCCTTGGCAGAGGAAGAACATTGACAAAAGTCATTTGTCAGGACCTGGAAAGAATCTAACATATTCAAGAACAGGACAGATAGAGAAAATAATCGTGCCTCGCGTACGCCATAGGCTGCCAGTTCCGGGGCATAGGTCAGGGAGTTCCACACTTTGCAGTCTTTCAAGCCATCTGAGATGTTTAAGAAAGTCTCCATGTCTGGTTTCTGTTGATAAACTTTCACAGATAATTATGAAATCCAATGCACTTGGAACCAGTGGTGCCCATGGTCAGTGGTGGTGTCTGTTCATGCTATGCAGTAGCAACATCAACAAGTTAATGCCAAAATGTGAAATATGTCTTGAGACTTTCCAGAAACACTATAGAAATTGTTGTTCTGCATAAAACAGGTAGGGCACCTCAGAGAGATCAAGAAACCTTAAAATGTGTGAAACTCCAAACTTGTGATCCAAGCAGTCACAAGCTTATTGCCCTTACCTAAGGTTTTTTTGTGTAACACAGAACATTCATGATAGGGCTTTATGTACAGGTTCCTAGATCATATATTTCCAGTGTGTTTAGTTTTAAATGAAGTGAAATTTACACGGGATATTCAGGAAAGTATTTGTGATATCTTTGAGGAGTGATCTCAATGAAAACCGAAGACAAATAAACACTGCAGGGTTAGGGAGAGTGAACACTGGGGTTTGAGATAGATCAAAGACTTAACTAACTAAAACTGTCTAATGGTTTTATAGTAAGAATACATCCCCTGAGCTTCTAAAAAAAATCACTGCATGATCTGTGACTGCCCTTCTTGCACAGTCTGACTTATTTTGTCATTTGTAGTGTTTGGTTCTGCTCTTTTATTTATCTTGGTAAAGACTTTTGTAGGAAGAAATTAACTCTTAGTCATTGCCTCTTGTCTTTAATGAGATAAAAAAAAAAGGGAACTAAACCAAGTATCAAATGGAAAAGAAATACTAAACTGGCTTCTCAGAATAATAATATCCAATGTTCAAACATTTATTAAATTGTATTTTCTTTATAAACTTCACTGTAATTACTTATGCAAATATTCACACTTTCACTTCCATTGATCACTCATGAGTAAATTTACTATATCAGATGATAGTCTTATGCTTGATGAAATTTTTCATATTTTCTCTGCATCGCATAACTCAATATGCCTTTTATTGCTAATTTTATGTTTTAATAAAACTTGCTGAGGTAGTCATACTTTTTTGTGAATTTGGGGGTATGCAGTAGCATAATAGTAGGAGAAAATGTGTAATTTGTTGTGTGCAAAAATTAACATGCAAATTACCTGATTATATCTTAGGGAAGATTGACCAAAGTCACAGTTGAGGTTTACCTTCTGAAAAATGGGCAACATTTAATGGTACCATGATTTAAAAAGACTGTATTTCTATAGAATCATAACTAAACTTACATGTAAAGAGTTTTTAATGAATATAGGTATTATTTTAATGTCCTTTTCTTTTTTACTGCTTTTATATCAATTTATAAACTGTATATGACAAATATGATCAGAAAGGTGCTTAAAGAAAACTAGCTTTACATTATAATATGGGTAAAAGCAAAAGTAAATAGTATTTTAAAGGCAAATGAATCACTTATGTAGCGAATTAACTGGTGACCTTGTATAACATTTCTTAGAAATTTCATTTCCTTATATGTGAAACAAAAAGAGAACACATTACTAATTTTGCTACAAAATGTAAAACATCTGCCACAGAATCAATAGAATTGTTGAATAAATGCTAGTTTTATTATTCATTTGAATTTTTGTTGTGCCAGCTTTGGGTCGATAGGGTGCCCCAAGTAGAAAGATAAATTTTCCTTCCAAACTATGAGGAGAATAATAAGCTTATATTAACTGTGTTTCCTTTCCAAAAAGTTATCGCAGAAGGAAAGATAAAGATCTGTGTTTTCTTCCCAGCCTCAGTCAGAGAGATTTACTATTAGCCAGCGAGTATCTAAAGCTTGGTGTTTGATAGTTGGCCTTGATCTTGCTGCACACTAAATAACAGCCTCATCATGGGCTGTGTGCCTCAGATCTTCTAAATGACTCCCAAAAGACATAACTTCCTAACTCCCTTACTTTATGACGCTTCTACCTCAATTATCAGATACTTATTTATACTGCAGCCTCTTAAATCTAGTTTAATTTTGCTTGCAATTTTGAAGGGGTACTGTGCTGTGAGTGTATATTCCAAATGCACTTCTGTGTTGGAAATGGAATCCCCAGTATTGGGAGTTACCACCTTGTGGGGGCTGTGAGTCCTGAGAGTACTGGCCACTGTGGCCACTGGGGGTATGAACCAGCCGATCAAGATCTTCCTCTCTGCCTCTCCTCCTTTCTGACCTTCCAGTAAAAATAAAATAAAGCTTGAAAAAAAGACAGAAAGAAAAGCGAAGAGATGAACGATGGGATAATTAAGAATTTCAAAATTAAAAATCTTAGGATGAACTCGCCACCAGAAAGAAAAAAACAAAGAAGGAAGGAAGGAAGCAAGAAGGGAGGGAGGAAGGAAAGAAGAAACAGCAAATTCCATTTCAAAACTTGAACTTTCATTGACTGAAGCTGCCACGTGATGCTTTGGTAGCTGCGTGTTATTACTGCATTGTGTCATGTCTGAGTCAGAGTAAACACAGCTTCCCAAACATGTGCTGATGATTGTTGATAACGTTCAAATGTGGTTTTTCCCATTTTTAAAGATAAATGCACTGTACGTTATTATCAACAGTCCCTCCAGCGTGCATGGGGAGGACAGACTGTTTTCCAGGAGAGCTGTACCAAATAATTGACATTCCCATCACGTGTTCCTTTTCCTCCACAGCACCACTAGTTTTCAGTGTTAATTGAACTTCTAACATGGCTTTTAAAAAAAGAGAGACTACCAGAAACATAAATAAAGAGCTGAAATTACATAGGTCTATACTAAGCTACTAGAAAAGGTGGAGAATGAATGCGAATGTATATCAAAATGCATTTCTGATAATGGAGAATACACATTAATGTGCTTAATAAGTTAAGAATAGATCACACAAATTAACTAATATAAAGAATATGGATAGTAGTTTTTCATTGTAATACAAAAGGTTTTGATAAGTGATTAAAAAAAAATAGAAGGTGGGGCCAGCCCAGTGCTTAGAATACCAATCTTCTGCCTGTGGTGCCAGCATCCCAAATGGACTCTGATTTTTTTCCTGGCTGCTCCAATTCGCATCCATGTCTCTGTTAATCTCCTAGGGAAGCAGTGAGGGATGGCTCAAGTGCTTGGGCCCCTGAACTCATATGGGTGACCTTGAAGAAGTTTCTGGTTTTTAAAACACTGAACTCCAGCCACTGTGGCCACTTGGGGAGTTAGTCAACCAATGGAAAAATCTGTCTTTTTGTTTCTCCTTCTTTCTCTTCCGGGTCTGCCACGCAGGTGCAGGGTCCCAAAGCCGTCCTGGATTGCTTTCCCAGGCCACAGGCAGGGAGCTGGATGGGAAGCAGGGCCGCCGGGATTAGAACCGGCGCCCATGTGGGATCCCGGGCGTGCAAGGTGAAGACCTTAACCAGACTCTTTCCAAACTCTTTCTATGATCTTAATATCATCTTAATACCGGAACCAGATACATCAAAGAAAGAACTATAGATTGATATCCCAGATGAACATAGATGCAAAATTCCTCAACAAAATACAAGCCAATAGAATCCAGCAACACGACAGATGATTCACCTGGATCAGGTGGGATTGATCCCTGACACGCAGGCGAGGTTTAACATATTCAGATCAATACATGAGACACACCACATCAACAAAATGAAGAATAAAAGCCCTGTGTTCATTTCAAAAGATGCACAGAAGGCAATTGATAAAATCCAACACCACTTCATGCTAGAAGCCCCAAGCAATCTAGACATACGAGGGACATACCTACAACAAGATCAGGGCAATAGATTTAAAACCCAATGCCAGCAGCAAACTAAACGGGGGAAAGACTGGAAGCTTTTCCACTAAAGTCTGAAACTACACAAGGATGTCCACTTGTTCTGACTTACTTGTTACTTTTTCTCTGAATGATATAAATTTGACTTGCATAATTCACAATATGTTTACACAGTTCTAGAAAACAAGTAAGGCATTTCCAGGATTGCTAAAGCATATATCTATGCAGACTAAAACTTGTAAGTATTAGACAACAAGTTTTTATCTATTTTTGACATTGGTAAGCCATAGTGAGCAAAACTTTGCTCACTTCGTAGGTCAGCATATATGAAAGTATTTCAAAACACAGAAGCAAAAAATGCATCGTTCTTTTAAATCTGAGAAAAAAAAATTTAATCTTTGAAAGTGGTTTGCTTGTGTTCAATATCCCTTTCTATCCAGGTCTATAAGTATGTGTGTGTCACTTAATTCCAGAGCTTTCCACACTCTGGTTTTTCTATCTCTAAATTATCTATAATGTATTTTTAATGTATGATAAAATGTACCCCATTGACTACATTGTGTTTTGCTTTGATACATAGACAAGCATGGACCCCAATGTCATTTAAAAGTCCACGATTTCCTGGTTAAATTTAAAAAATAGGCAAAGTGCATTCTTACGACATATTAAATTATCACAGATCTATGTGGATCTGTTTCTGGCCTTCGTATTCTCTTCCTAATTTAGTTGTCCATTCATTTCCTGGCATCCCCTTCTCTCTCTCTTTAGTATGCTATATGTTGAGCAGTTCAATAACATGCTCTGGCCTTCTGGAAACAGGCTCTGCAATGGAGATGAGTGGGCAGAAGCATACTCGGGAGGGTTCTGATAATCATATCTGTGAGCAAGGCATGGCAAGTAGAAATAGGCAGAGGGAGAAACAGGCATGACACGGTCCAAGACAGTCACAACTGACCCCACAGGGGACGCTGCAGAAAGGCCAGCCCCTCCGGCACGTGCTCCCATTGAGGGGAGATGATTGAACTTTGTGACCCAGAAGTACTGATCAATTGGCCCAGCCTGCTTCTGGGAAGGGACAGATTCCAGCTAGCATCATTTTAGAGGAATCCTGGCAAGGGCTGGTGGCTGGCAGGACTCTCTGCGGTGGGAAGAAATATGCCTTTCACTCCAATAGGGGAGTCGTGCAGGAAAACATACCATCTACTGCTGGCCACTCTGTGTTTTCACAACAGGCACTGATATGCTTTGTTTGTCTCTCAAAAGGAAGTTTTAGGTTTTCAGTTTTGTTTTAAATGCCTGTTTTAAATGTGTTTGGAATTCCAATAAATTACAAGTTAACTGGTTCTGTAATATAAATCCATTCATAAACATGAAACTGTGGGAATGTCTTTTCTTGTTGAATATAAAATATTTTGCCCCGACAATGTGTAAATATGCAATCATTTTGTAAAACATCTGCGGGGGGCGGGGGTTGCTGTTCTCTAAAGCCTCACTGTTTGATGTGCACGGTGAGACTCCCCTTCGATCCCCATCAATGATGCCCGACAGCACCACGCTCTGTGGGTTCAGTGGGTAAGAAAACATTCAAGCAGACAGGACAAGAAGAAAAGCAAAGGCACGCATTTTCCATTCCCCCACAAGGGATGTGCCAGTTCTGCTGTGTGAGCCTGTGCACCAGAGAAGGATCATTCCTTTGCTTCACATCTGCCGTGTTACCGTGCAGGTGGCAGAAAGGGACGGCTTCATGCCAGGGGTCTGGAATCCCCGCTGGTGCCCGCTGTTTACTGAAGTGATCTGGTAAAATCAGGACTCTGCAATCCTTGGACCTGGAGATTCTGCAGTTCTCCCTGCTTGTGGGGTACCAAGCTCTGGCACCCCACTCCGGAGAGAACCAGAAACCTCTGATGTGCCCTGCAGAACCTAGAGAAACATACAGCAGTTCTGGCAGTTCTGCTCAGTGCACCGTGTCTTTCTCCTCGAAGATAAATATTTGTTTTGACTCATTCAATTCTTTGTATTCTTTGATTCTGAAAGAACCATTTGCTTTTTTTGTTGTTGTTGTTTATCTGTTGCCCACGTACCCTAATTGCATTCCCGTCATTTCATCTCTCCCACCCATCACCCCATCTCCTTGACTTGAATGTTAATCTAAGCATTCTTCTGGATCCTCAACAAGACCTGTTCTACTATTGCTATTCCGTATTTCACTTTGTTAGTGATTATGTTGAGGGGTGTCTATGTTATTTAAAGTGAGTGCTCATTAACTCAGGTAGCTAACTTGGTTATTTTTATTTTATCACAGCCAGTTGTTAGTCTACAGGCATGCTCTTATTTTGCATTGTTGAGGCTATCAATGATGCTATATTAGATGCTATTTTCTGGTTTATTTCCCTGGGTTTCCCCAGATGTTCTTTATTTAATAAGTTGTACCTCTGCCTTGATCTTATTTTCCTTCAGTTGTCTAATGTTTAATTGTTTCCTCATAATAATGCTTAGATTGATCAGTTTGTTAGGTTGAAATGCTTCCTACACACATGTAAGGTGAAATTTGTCTCCCACAGGGAGTGCTGGGAGTGATTGCAAAGGGACATGGCCAAGACCAAGAGTTGGGGAAGTGATGAAAAATCCAAGAAGTTTTGAAGAAGCTGGGCTGCCATTAGGAGAGATGGAAACGTGTGGATGGCTGCAGTTCGCCTGCCATGACAGCCTTTTCTTAATGCCTGCGCAGGAACCTTCTGGAGGTGAACTTCCACCTTATTTGAAAAAGCTGTTTACTCAGTTTCAGCTTGGTGTACAATGTCTTAATGAGAGGCCGATCTAATGTTGCACAGTCTGGGGATTAATCACCCGACAGGTGTGTGCTTACGGGTTCCAGCTGCCGTTGGTACTGAGGCTTTTTCATTTCCCCCTGAGTATACTCACTCACTTTTAAGCTTCCTTTTTTTTTTTCTTTAATCTGTTGTAGATTTTTGCAGCTTGACCGAGAAGTTTCTCTATGCTGTGGTTGTTTTGTTCCCTGTTTGGGTTTGAGGTGGTGCAAAGGATTTGTCAGCGTAACTTTGCTTTTAGAGTGCCTTGGATTTCGGCAGAATTGAAGGGAAGAGCGCAGGAAGTTGTGGCTGGTTCATCGACCATTCTGAGCAAGACTCTCCAGTATGAACTTGGGAGATCGAATTCAAATTTGTCAGAACTCACTGATTAATAAAACAAATGCTTTCCCTCAATAAGCTATGAGCAAATTAAATGCAATATTTTCAGATTGACTTAGGAGTCAGTGTAATATCTGTGAGGCAAGGGAAAAGAAGGATGTTAAGTAGCCACTAAGTGGCCAGATCTGATGGAGTCCAGCATTTAGATGGAGCATCTGACTGGAAGAAGCAAAAGCACATTTACTTTCTGAGAGCTGAAAGAATAATTTTAGAAAGCTCATACACTTCAGTAAAGACAAGCCCATGATTAAGCTCCTGCAGTGCTAGCCTTGTCAATGTCATAAAACAGTTTCATCATTAATTAAAAGCTAAGAGAACTAGAGAAGCAGAAGGTCTGAAATTGTTTTTAAAGCGTTTACCATGATGAATAAGAGCATCAGTAAAATATTCATAACGCGTAGCTCGAAGAGAGGGAGACTGAGTCTGGAGTGTCTCACAGCAGGTGCCAGAAGAGTTGGTGGAGGTGTTGGAGATTCATGTTAGTAGGATGTACGGAAGAAGCAGGATGGGCACAGGTGGGTGACCCTCTAGTGTAGAGGAAGCATCCAGCCTATCAGCAAGAGGGTTGATTACAGGACACTGGGGAAATAGGTTCAGCTGGGAAATATTACACTTAAACAGATATCTTAAATGTATTTAAAGTAGACGGATTGCTTTGAAACAGACAATGTTTTGCTCAGCTCCCCGACCGTTTATAATAAGGGGGAAAGGACGACGTATTTCCCATGCTTTGAGTCTTTCATTTTTCTTTTTTCCTTGAACTCTGCCCTGTCGCTTTTCTGCTGTCCAGCATGCCTACTCAGTACTGGAAAAAAACCAGCCACGGTCAGAATCAGGCATATTTCATTTCACTCCTTGCTCTTTCTTTATGTTTTGCAGCTCCATGGCTGCTCCTATTACAGCTTTTGTACTTTTCATTTCAGTGTCTGTCACCATCCCCATTCCCAGAGGAGAAAGACATAACTCGTCTTCTTATAGTCGCTTTGCCCAAATTACGTGTCTTAGCCCTCCTCCTCCTTCTTGGAGGCATCAATCTTATTTTTTGTGTGTGAAAATTTGCACATTTGGACACTTGAACAATTAAATCTGATCTTCTCTCATGGGTACTTAAGGATTTTGCCCTATTTTCTTTTTTTGCTGTGGTTTCAGCCCAATTCCCCACCCCACATCCCCAGCCTTAGTCAGCAACACGTATGGCTTTTCTTTCCCATGAGCGTCCTGTCCTTGAAAGGCTGGCTTTCTTCCCACAGCCGTTCTCTGGTTTCCTCCCATCTTCACCCCACATCGATCTTCCCATACACCCACACTGGATCCACCCCTTACATCAACAGCCATTCCCTGTGTGTTCTAGCCTTGAAGAAATGCTTGTTCCTCTAAAATCTGAAAATCCTTGCTATGCCTGCTACCTGTCACCTCTTTCATCATGTAAATAACAAGAAGTGTGCCATCAGCTTTCCTTTTTGCTTAAACAGTTCTCTGAAGTTCCTTTACTTGGCATGGGTTTTCTTATGTGAGGAAGAAAATTGCTTAACAAAAGGTATTTCTTGTTTGCAGCCCAAAATCTCCCCAGAAGTCATTGTATAAACACAAAGAGAACTTAAGTTTCTCTAAGGATCATTCTTTTTTCCAGCTTTGAGCCACAGAATGAAAGTGTTACTGCAACACACTTTTATTATGCTACATTGCAGGACCTTGCTGTTTGAAAAATGTTCTTAGTGTCTACACCCTGGGTTTCATCACTGTAGAATTCAGTAAGGTGGTGTCCCACTTTTTGTTGGTCTTGAATACAATGGTGTTTATGCCAAAGTAAAAATCTCTAAATATGCATTTGATGTGAGGCAGCACAAAGAGAAAAAATTCAAGCCACAAAAAAGTGTTATATTCTAGAATCATTTGTACTATGTCAAAAAAATTGTACAATGTGTTTTAAGGAAAACTGTACAGCATTCGGGGCTGTGTGAAACTCAATTAATCTGCAAGCCATTAAGTAAATGAAATCTTACAATGTCTCCTTGCTTCTCTGAAGTCTCAATGCATTATAGCAATCTGGCAAGACTCTCAGCCATTACAAATAATAACGTTAGAGCACCATACACTCTTAAGTCTCTGGGCACCCAGCTCTCTCTCTGTCTTTCCTCACATACAGAAAGAAAACTCTGCCCATCGTTAGAGGGAGGGTGGAGAGAGAAACAGAAAGAGGTGGAGACAGAGGCACAGAGGCACAGAGGCAGGGAAATAACCTTGGCTTTCAGACATCTTGGAATCAGTATTGCTTCCACCTCAGCATCCATGTATTCTCTCCACAGTTCATCGTGGGAGTCACATTCCTTTTGTGTCCTGCAGAGTACAACACCGCAGAGGAGGCTGAGGGAGAAGTCTGGATGGGAAGTGATCTTTTTTTTTTTCCAAGATTTTTTTTCCCCCTGTTGGAAAGTCAGATATACAGAGAGGAGGAGAGACAGAGAGGAAAATCTTCCATTTACTTATTCACTCCCCAAGCAGCCACAATGGCTGGAACTGCACCTGGAGCCTCTTCTGGGTCTCCCACATGGCTGCAGGGTCCCAAGGCTTTGGACCATCCTCCACTGCTCTCCCAGGCCACAAGCAGGGAGCTGGATGGGAAGTGGAGCTGCCGGGATTAGAACCGGCGCCCATATGAGATGCCCTTGTGTACAAGGTGAGGACTTTAACTGCTAGGCTTCCACGCCAGGGCCAGGAAGAGATCTTAAGATGTTTCAAAATTTCTGGCAACCCCAGGGAGGTGTCAGGATGCTGGGCTCCATCACTCCTTCAGAGACTGCACCCTCTCTTCCCGGCTCTCTGCTACAAAGCTACTCAGATGAACATACCAAAACTAATTTGAAGGACTGAGACATGTATGTTGTTTGCATACCATCTTTCAATAAATCTCCTGCTTTATTTTGGCTAATTGTCAAATTTGCTAGAGAGCCGGAAATGATAAGAATGAAATTAAGAGGTGACAGG
The DNA here is from genome assembly GCF_017591425.1 of Ochotona curzoniae. NCBI lineage: Eukaryota > Metazoa > Chordata > Mammalia > Lagomorpha > Ochotonidae > Ochotona > Ochotona curzoniae. Next base: position 18,160,855 of record NW_024467095.1, on the reverse strand, counting down.
AGAGTTCTGACCTGCAGGGCAGGGCAGAGAACAGACCACAGGCATTTGAAACACCCGGAAGAGGGATATTTTTTGATGTTCACTTGGGGTACCCAACATTTTGTGTGTAGATAGGAGTTATTATTAGCAATGGCAAAACTAGCTTGCCAAATTTAGAGACCAGACAACATTTGTGAACTTGAAAATTCTTGGCAAATTTAAAACTTCTTGTTGGCATCTGGGTGGATTTATCCATGGCATGAATCCACGTGTTTCTTTTTTCAGAAAATAATTCTCTCATACAAAAGTTAAATTAATGCTGCCCAAAAGCTGTTATTTTATGTCTATATAAATATAGACATAAATAAATCACACTTTTGTGTTGATTCTAATAGAAATAAATACTGCAAAATCTATAGCTTGAAAATTTGCCTTTTGCCTAAAAAAGATAAATTTCCATATTATGGATCCAATGAATTACCGATGTATTATTAAGAGATAGTTTTGAAATTGAGATTTTTAAAAATATATTTGTTGCCTTGCATTTCCTCTGTTAAGAAACATCTACTCAGACAAATTTCCCAATTTTAACTGGCTCTTTTAGTTCCTGGCATTTTCTGGATATCATCCTTTAATCAGATAAATGGTTTGGAAATATTTTCCCCCATTGTTTAGGTTGCTTGTTAGTTCTGTTGTCTGATTCCTGTGTTGTGCAGAGCCTTCTTCAAGATGAAAAATTAACAAAACTAGATGAGGATGTAGAGAGATGGGAACCCCACACTGTAGTCAGGTGCAAGTTCACATAGCCATCTTGGAAAACAAGCTAGAAACCCCTCAGACAATGAAAAACAGAGCTGACATGTCACCCAGCTATTCTGCTCCCGAGTGAATATTCAAAGGGGATGAAGTCAGCATTTGAGGTCCCACTTTATATATCACAGCATAAATATCCAAAATCCTGCCATTCTCATCCAATCAGAAGAGGAGATTTTTATGTTGAAATAAGTCACACACAGAAAGGCAAATGCCACATTTTTACTCTCGCATGGGGCAACTTTAAAACCAGTTGATGTGAATTGAAATAGTAACTGCAAAATTTGAGAACAGAGCAGACAAGGCAGCAGATTGAAGCTGGATAATGAATACCAGGTCTCAGACAGAAGGAGTAAGCTCTAGTGTTCCACCACAAAGTGGGCGGTGACTATAATTTAACATCATCCACTGTATGTCTATGAAGAACTATGAGAGTGAAAGCTAAAAGCCCCAAAAATAAATCAGTGATATGGAGATTAAAACGCTCTTTAGTGTGGTTTTGCTTGTAATGCTATTAAAATCATGTTTAAGATCACACTGCTACACACAAATACATACACTATTACATGCTAATCACAAAGTATAGGAAATGCATGTGAAATATAAAAAATTATAAAACATTTCAGGACATGAAGAAAAAAGGTAATAATAGCGGGTGTAGAACAAAGTATTTGAAGTTAGCGTAAAACTGGCACCTCATTCAATGCATCATACTTTAGTATTGTGCTAAGAGAAAATTGGGGTGGCGACTCCCTTGTTCAAAAAATACATATGAGATTCTATTGTCTGCACAGATGTGTATGCGATGTTTCTGACATCCTCTGTGTCCCTGGACCCTCAATTCTTAGTACTAACTTCTCATTAGACAGTTGTGGGGAACATCTGGCCCATAGGCTATTTAAGACCCACAAATAATTTGATCTGGAACTGCCAAGGCAACTGCAGGCACAACTCGAAATTCAATAAATTCAAAACAGGCTAATTTTGAAGTTGATAATTTTTGTGTGGCCCATGAACAATGTTATAAACATCTAATTGGTCCTTGGCAGAATAAAAAGGCTCCTCATCCCAGCTACAGGGATACCATGTTTCATGTCTAGTTTTGTTAATAATCTTCCCTGGACATAACACTAATGTCCACATGATAAAGGCTTATATTTCCATTTATACCACAGCCTGGAAGTCTTTAGGTAGAGCAGGGAGGTAGAGAAGTGGCTTGGAACAGTGAAGTTATCAAGGCAGGCCCACACTGCCGACCATTCCCTGCTGTGCTTCATGCCTTGCTACATACTTGATCCTAACAGATTGTCTTTGATCTTCATCTACTTATCCCATTTTTTCCGCCATGTTTCTCAGTACAGTTCTGAATTTCAGATTTGTGTAATATTGAAGTTCTTTTTGCATGACTTTTCTGGAATTCATGCAAATCAGGGACAGAGGTAGAAACTATAATTTTACAAAAGTCTGGAGGTATTGTAATTGCCTGGTTTTTCTCCTACTCCTCTCTTCAATATTTCACAACTTCCTTTGGCCAGCACTCTTGTTTTACTGCAACTAACGGATGGAGTTTCTTAAGACTCAGCCTTGATTTTTTGCAGTCCTCTGCCTGTATTCCTGACAGGTGGTTATGCACACTCCAACAAGCACAAGTGTCATCCATACGTGGACAATTTCCAAGTTCTTGTCCTTAATCCAGACCTCTCTTCTAACATATTCGTGCAATCCACTGAATATTTGAAGCTGTATTGATTACATACATCTCCATTGATTACATACATGGTGTCTCCATCTCAGATACCATGCCCACAACCACTTCAAGCAAAAACCCTAGAATCATCCCTTAAGCAGTCTTATCTCCATGCAATCCAGCAAAAATCCCGAGAATCTCTCAACTGCATTGCCACCTGTCTTATCACCGCTGCTCTACTGCCTGGCCAACTCTTGCCCCAAGCCTTTCAAAACTCTGAATATTTCTTCATCTCTTCATTGCTCCCCCAACCCCATCTGACTTTATATCCACTCTATTCATGTGTCAACCAGAGACATCATTACAGTAATTTATTTCCTTACAACTCTTCTTTTAGTTATGATTTGTTTAAAATTCAGTCATTCCCAAAGACAACATAGGGCTACCAGATTTTATCATAACTTTTCTAGCTTAACCTCAAAGCTTGGCCTATCCCACTCTTACTAGGCTGAAATGCACAGTGTATTATTCTGAATGCATTAGGCTCCATGCTGCTTCTGCCACCTGTATTTTTCTACCACCATTCACCAAGCCAGATGCACTTTATATATAACTTTTAAGTTTGTGTAACTATAACTTCTTCAGAAGAATATATTTTTGATCACTTGTCTAACTTGTTTGTTGCCTTCATATTTATTCATATCATGTTACTTTTTCATTAATAAAACTTGTGATTTATAATGAGGTTCTTTACAGGTTTAATATGTGTGTTAATCCCCAATACAGACTTTAAGATCCTCAAAAGAGAAAGTGTATCTGTTTTTCTTATCATTGAAATGCTAAGTTAGTACATAGTAAATATACAATGAGTGTTTATTCAGTAACCCAATTAGTACAGTTGCTGGTTTGCTCATGCCTTACAGAAGACCTATGAGGAGAAATGTACTTTACCGTCATGTATCAGCTTATAAAGTATATGCAAGGAATAACAATGATCATAATAATAGCAATATACTAGGATTTACCAAATCATGCATGCTAAAGAGAAGTATAGATCTGTTACCTAACCCATGAGCTCATTTTAAAGAAGACAAAAGTCCTGCCAATTACCACCGTGCAAGGAAAATACTTGTAACATTTTTACTTGAACTACAGATGTAAAATGCATGCCATTGTAGAGAGGAAAATGAGGAGTGTAACAGCATAGCTTTTCTTCCTTTAGTGAATTTATTCACTCCGTATGGATGGTGGAGTCTGTCCAATTCAGTGAGGGATGTTTCTAGGGGCACAAGGTGCAAGGTGATGATGACTTTGGATGGTACATGATGAGATGACCATCTAAGGAAGAATCAGTCTTCAGCTGGCCTGCATGGGAACAGCCTGACCACAGATGTGAAATACCAAAGGAAATACAAAAATACAGGAAGTCAGGGCTTCTCTGGCTTTGAGCACAGAGGCTAAGAGTTTCCACCTGATAAAACCCTATTCTTATTTTTCCTGTGACTATGCTTGTCTTGCATCTCATGTAGGTGCCATTTAAATTTAGCCTGTGTAACGACTTCTGATTGAAAGCAGAGATCGCTGTTGCTACATAAAGCTCCCTCACTAAAAAGGTGTAGATTCACTTCTTGAAAATCTTGTGTTTTTCTTTTTATATCTTTCTTGAATCTAACATATCAGATTTGATATGATCTCTTTTATCTTAACAAAAATTCACTCATTTTCATTTTTCAGCTCAGGAATACTGATAACTCCTGTTTACTCAGTAATATATGACTTTCCATCGCATGTAACTAACTTGTTTTCCCTTTTAAAATAAATCTGGACACAGATTTCCTGGACACAAGGATTTCCTCTTCCACCACCGCGATCCTTTCCCCACTCCCCAGTGTTCTCCCACATAATGTACAATACTTTAGTTCCTCTACAACTGTCACAGCTCAATTGCCCCTGGATTATGTTCCATTTTCTTTTCAAAGATTAATTGGCTGTACATGTGTGGGCTCACTCCTAAGGTTTCTACTCTGTTCCGTTGATCTTCTTCTCTGTTTCTTAACCAGTAGCAGACTGTTTTGATGACCACTACTCTGTAGTATGTCTTGAGGTTTGGAATTGTGATTCCGCCAGCTTGATCGTCATTCTTCAGGATAGCTTTGAGTATTCATGGTCTCCTGTGTTTCCAGATGAACTTATGCATCATCTTTTCTATTCTGAGAATCATGTTGTTCAGATTTTGTTTGAAATCGCCTTGAATTTGTATATTAATTTTGGTATTATGGACAGTTTGATGATGTTGATCCTGCTGATCAGGAACATGGTCAGTTATTATTCTTTTAAAATCTTGTTCTATTTCTTTTCTCAATGTTCTGTAATTTTTATCAAAGAAGTCTTTTACATCTTTGGTTAGGTTAATTCCAGGGTTTTTAAGGTTTCTCACCACTGTTTTAAAGAGGACTATACATGAGTTATTTGTGTATATTAGCACCATCAATTTGTGATCATTATTTTTATATCCTGCTGCCCAGCCAAATTCTTATGAGTTCCAATAGTAACTTGGCTGAATTTTTTGGTTCTCTATGTAGGGAATCATGTCATCTGTAAACTGGGGTAATTTTAATCCATCATTTCTGATTTGAATTCCTTTAATTTCTTTTTCTTGCCTAATGGCTCTAGCAAGAAATTCCAGTACTATGTTGAATAATAATGATAAAATTGGACATTTTTACCTAGTTCCAGATATTAGTGGAAGAGCTTCCAGTCTGTTCCCATTTAGCATCATGTTGCAATTAGGTTTTTCATAAATTGCTTTGATTTTACTGTAGAAGGCTCCTTCTATGCCTATCCTGCTTATGGTTTTTAGCATGAAGTGGTGTTGAAGTTTATCAAATGCCTTCTCTACTTCTGTTGTCATGATCACATGGTTTTTATTTTTCAGGCTGTTAATGTGATGTATAATATTTTCTGTGTTGCATATTTTAAACTGCCCCTGCATGCCAGAGATAAGTCCCACCTGGTCTGGGTGAGTGTATTTTTGGATCCTGTTGGCTAGTATTTTGTTTAGGATTTTTGTGTCTATGTTCATCTGGGATGTTGGTCTGAGTTCTCTTTTTCAGTTGTGTCTCTATCTGGTTTGGTATCCAGATGATATTGGCTTTACAGAAAGCGTTTGGAAGGATCGTCTCCAACCCCTGGACCCCGACCCACTCTTTTTTATTGTTTGTTGAACATTGTGGTGAGTTGTTTTTGAAACGTTTGGTAGATTTCTGCAATGAAGACATCTGATCCAGGGCTTTCCTTGGTTAGAAAGGATTTAATTGTCAATTCAGTCTCCATCCTTGCTATAGGTATTTTTAGATGATTAATTGATCCCATTTTGGTTAAAGTGTATTTGTCCAGAAACCTATCTATTTCTTCTAGGTTTTTTTTATTTGTTGACATGTAGTTATTACAGTTGTTCTAGATTATTCTATGTGTGCCAAAGGTGTCCGTTATTATATTTCCTTTTTTGTCTCTGATTCTATTGATTCATATCTTCTCTCTTCCTTTTTAATTAGTTGGGCCAGTGGGGAATCTATTTTGTTAATTGTCTCAAAGAACAAGCTCTTTGATTCCTTGGTTTTGTATATTGTTCTTTTGTTCTGTTTTTGGTTTATGTCCTCCATTATTTTAATAATTTCTATTTTTTTTTCTGTTAGTCTTGGAATTGCTTTGTTCTTGCTTTCTCCCCAGTCTGAAATGTCTGAAGCACTGTTTTTCAAATTAATTTCACTCCCTTAAAAAGGTTTGAAATTAAACTCTTTCAGGCTCATGCCCTTTAGTTTTAGAATGTAGCGACTGCACACAAAGGAAAACCGAACATATATGAAGCAGTCCTGAGCACACGTGTGGTCTGGCTGCCCCGTGCATGCCACATGAAGATTGATTCTTCCTTAGATGGTCATTTCACCATGTACCATCAAGTCATTACCACCTTGCACTCTGTGCCCTTGGAAACATCCTTCACTTAATTGGGCACACTCCACTATCCATACCAAAACAACAAGTTCCTTAAGGGAAGCAAAGCCGCGCTATTATACTCTTCATTTTCCTCTTCATGATATAAGGAGTAGATTTTATATCTACCACATCGAACAAATGAAATGTAAATGTCAAAATCCCAAGTTCAGAATATTTGCTATATTTATTTAATATTTTTAAATTTATGATGGTGTCTATTTAACTAGTATTTATGCAATAAGATTGAGATATTTTAAATCTTGGATGTCCTTATGACTTTGGCCAACAAAATGTGATGAAGTGAGGTTTTGCAAGCTCTGTAGTCTTGGTCTTGGAATATACAGATTTAACCTCTGCTTCCGGTGTAAGCATGCCAATCCCACGGATAATGAATCATGACACAGAGAAAGCTAATATTTTCAGACTCCCACAGAAGTGAGACACTGTGACTTCTCTAGTAATGGGCAATAGGCTTTCTGAATATAGTTATGTGATTGAGCTTAAAAAACAGGGGCAATAGAAATGTTCCATTTAGCAAAAAATTATACAAATAAATTGTTCTTTTTATGACCTATTAGGTATGGATATAGTTGGTTGCACAGTAATGGACAAAATGTTACACCTGGAGGATTGATTAATTGCTTCCCAATGTATAGAAAGAAGAACCAAATGTTATACATACTTCCATATAGGTGAAATTGCAAAGAGGTCTATACTATTTTATCTTTCCTGTATGTGAACAGACAAAAAAAACCAGTTCTCTTGACATTATTTCCATACCTAAGATTTCCTTATCCTAATGTTATCCCATATACTATGGAATTTTTTTTCTAAAATGATGAAAGGAAACCTATGAAAGAGCAAATGATTATTGGCAGAATTTTCCACTCTTCTGGCACCATTATTCAACATCTCACTTGTTGACTTTTTCCCATGTACAAGGTTTATTTACTTGTGACAGGAATTTAACTGAGCCAGCGAAATCCAATTATATCTTACCACTGCAGAAAAGCACCAATAATTAATCATTTCAGGTTGTTTCCAAATTGGATGAAAATTACTTTCGAGGTGGAGTGAAGAAAGGAGGAAACATCAATAATACAAAAGTTACCAACCACAGAAATCATGAACATTGGTCTCATTCCAGGAGAGTGGATCAGCCAGAAAGTTTGGCGTGCTAGCCAAAAAAGGAACATTTGGTGCACTGATGGCAGACAGAAAGCACCTGCAGGAGAAGCAAAGCTGGTCGTTCCCAAAGAGCAGCCCAGACCAGCCTATGTTTAATCAGGAAGCATGCAAGTGTCTAATTCCATTTTCAATTCATACTTCAGGTCATGTTTCTTGAAATCTAGAAGACAGAAATTTCTGTCCTTATTTCCATCTCTGTATTTCCTCGCCACATTATTCAAACTTCCTTATAGATCTTGGAATATATTCATGTCTATCTTCATGCTTCTTCTGGGGATAGCATGAGTGGTAGCGGTTGTGCTCTGGATGAAAAAAGAGATAAACACGTTTTCTACAAGGAATGTGCCCACTAGAATATTTGGGTTACTTGATTAGAGTTCAGGTTTGATTCACATATCCCATAGAATGTCAAAATATTTTCTGTCAGCAAACAGCTTTTGCTGTGCCTCATTCATTTTGATAGGTTCATTTTTTTATTGCTTGTTTTAATTTGTTTCAGATTTTTTTTAAAGCTATCCATTTAGTTTTTCCTGTGACTCAAGGTTCATTCAGTAGCAAGTTCTTAAGTCTATGTGTGCTGTATATTTTTCTGGAATTTCTTTTTGCGTTAATTGCTAGCTTCATTCCATTGTGATCGGGAAAGATAAATGTTATGATTGTAGTTTTCTAATTTGTTGAGATTACATTTATAGATTCATATGGTTTATGCTACAGAATGTTCCACATACTTATTAGAAAGAAAGTGTAATCTGCATCTACAGAATGAAATGTCCTATAAATATCTGTTATGCATATTATGTCTATAGTGTAGGTTAGATATGTTGACTATTTTTTTAGAGAGGTATGGCTTATCAGTCTGTTGATGAGGGTTGGTTTGGTGATATTGTGTTCTATTATCATTGTATCAAAGTTTATGTCTCTCTTTAGACTTATTACCATGTTTTTAATGAACTGGGTGCCCTGCATGTGTGTACATACATTTATATAGTCATATAAATTGATTCCTTAATTTTCTTTGCCTTGTTTTTTTACTGATCTTGCCCTAAAGTCTATTTTGTTTGAGGTTATTGTAGCTACTCCTACTTTTTTGAATTTTCATCTTCCTGGAACGCATCTTTACCCTTTTGTTTTGACTGTGCATGCATCATTGGAGGAGTGTGTTTCTTACAGGCAACACATAGATGAATTTCTTTATTTTTTTAAATATTCAATCTGTAACTACAGATTTTATTTCATTTACATTATGTATGGACTGCCTTATTTCATTGAAATGCTTCTCTTTGCATTTGATTAATCTTAAAATACTTGTTTTGAATTCCTTTTAGGCCTGTAATCAGTCTTCCCTCCTTTACAGTCTAATATTGATGTATTATTATGTTGTATAATTATGATGTATTATTGATGTACATATCAATAATATTGATGTATTATTATGTTCCTTTTCGGGAATCATAAATCCTTTTATTGTTTATGCTTCTTGTGCTTCAACTTTAATTTTTACACACCTCTATAATTGTTAGTGTCCCTAAGACTTATCCTGGAGTTCAAAGGATGGGTGCTGGGTGAGGCTTGGAGCTCTGCATTTTATGAGTCAAGCAAGAGTCCACCCTGACCTCCAAGTTGGGGGTTGTGGAACAGTTCTGGCTACAGTCACTGGGGGAAAGAATGCTGAAACTGGCTAGTTGCTGAGACTTCAAGCATACTTTGCGCCAAAACCACATCTGATACTCAGTCTAGACTGAGCTCATAATGTCTACACCAGCCCCCTGCCAGATATGTGCACCATATAGTGCACTGACCCAATCCACACCGTGTCTCCTGAATCCTACGAAGGAGCTTGTGTGCCATGTGAGCTTTGATTTTATACAGACTGGGAGTGTACATGGGACTATAGATAATCACAGTCTGTGTGTCAGTGACTGGGTGCAGGGGCGTTTCTGTCTGTCCCACGAACGTCCCCTTCCAAGGATGTGACCTGCTTACCGTTCCCTAAATCAGGACAGAGTCAGCTGCAGCATTTTGAATCTAACACTTTGGTGGAGGAAGGAGAGGGAAGCAAGGTGGCCTCCTTCATGCAGCAAAGTAGTTACCCAGTCTCCTGGCAGCTCCTCCACCAGAATCCAAGCCTGTGCGGTTCATGGGATTCTCTGTCAGCCAAAGCTGTTAGTGGCCTCGGGGCTGCAACAGGCTTGCCTTAGGAGCCAGCACTTCCCAGCCAGGTATCAACGGTGTAAATGCAGGAGTAGCTGGCAGCACACACCTGTCAGTGTTCTGCTTCCTTCTGCTCTAGTTCATCTTTGTTCTGTCCTGTCCGTTCTCTCTTGAAAATCTCTCTCAATCAGTCCCCTGGAAATGTGGTCCTTCCTTTGTCTTCCTGGTAGTTTTTTCTAATGCAGAAGTGAGCAGCATTTGCTAACCAGCTATGTTGGTCCCTAATGAAACCATTATCAGACAGGTTTAAGTTTGCACAGCTACTGCCACAGTCATGCTACAAATAGTCTTATTACTTTAAGATATTCTACTTTTGACTCTTCTCCTCCACATCTTGCAACTGGTGATTTAAATTGTTCTCGATGAGCATGTTATATGGAGTGTGATATGTGAGATAAGTTCTTTCTGCAAAATGCCATGGAAATTCATTCAAGATGTTCCATGTATCTGTTGTCGATGGCTTTGTGCTGCTATGCAATGCTCCATTTGTAATAATATATGGTGAATTATTAATTCTTGATTCAGGATTATTTGGGCTGCTATAACATTTATAGACACTTAGGTAATAAATAAGATTTTTTGTTTCTCTAGTTGAATACCTAAGAGTAGGTTGTTAAGTTACGCAGGAAATAGATGATTAATTTAATTATTTTTAAATAAAGGACTACAAAACTGATCTCCATAGTGGCTGGCCCATTTTTAAAAATCCATTCTTGTAATATATGAAAGCTCCAGCTACTTTTCTTTCTTTGTGACTCTTGGCAATATCATGTTTTATTGTATCATTTCTACAAAAGTTGAAATTGGTATCTCATAGTAGTTTTGAGTTTCATTTGCCATTTGAGATTTTCTAGACATTTCTCTATGTGTTGTGATATATAGCTGAGCATGGCAATATGCATACTCTATTCATAAAGTAGAACCTTGTCAGTATAGGGTCACTTGCACTTCTTCTCACGTTGCACTGTGGGAATTCCGTGCACAACATCCAGCTTCCTTGAAAACATCACCAGTGTTTGATTTTTTTCTTCTAACTAAAAAGTAATGTATAGACTCAGAAAGAATATTCTATTACATAAATAATTTCCCATTTTTGCTATTTTTCTTTTAGTCTCAGTTTCATTTTGGTATCAATTCTATCCTAGCCTAGCATATTTTTCTAATTTTATTATTTTATGCCTGCTACCACTAAATTCTGTTAAATTCTCTGAGACTGTCTTTTCTGTCTTCATTCCAGTAGTGTGTTTCTGATAGATATGAAATCACACTTCTTTTCATGTAGCATTTTAGAAATGTTGTTACATGGTTTTGGTTCTGTGGTAAGTGATGAGACATTCAGTCATTTGACTTGTCTTTCTACTAATTTTTTTTAAATTATTTTTTCACTAATTGTCTTTTTAAAGTTTGTTTACCTTCAGTTTAAAACTGTTGGATGTATAGGTTTATGTCTTTTGCCAACTTTGTAAAATTGGCAGTCATTTTTATGTTCAAATTATTTTTTGTGTCACAATGTTTCTCATTCCTTTTAGGCACTGATGGAATGAATGCTGGATATTTTGCTATTTTTCCATGTCTCTGGGATTTTATTTAATTTTTTCCATTTGTTGACTCTACATTGTGCTCACATTAGATAATTTCTATATGTCAATCTTCATATCTTCAAATCCTCTAATTCTTTTTTCTGATTTCTCATTATGCTGGTTGGCCCTCCTATGTTTTCTTGTTTTGTTTGAGATGCTACTAAAATTTTCTGAAATTTCCATTTGATCCTTCTCTGATAGAACATGATATATTTGTGTCACTACATTGTAAAAGTATGGTGGTTCTTTTCTTTTTATTATTATTATTTTTTGTGATACAATTTCATAGGCTCAGGGATTTCTCTCCTCCCCAGCCCCAGCCAATGCTTTCCCCTATATTATGACAATAATATAATTTTTCACCAACAGTCACAAGTGCATCATTCTGCAATTTAAATGTAGATTTTCTTTATTCTTCACAGTTTGAGTACTATTGGGTGTAGCATGGCTATTTCAAATGTTTTGGTTCTAAGTTTCATTTAATTTCTGCAGAGAATATTAATTATATTTTGAATCAGGCACTCTTGTTTGGGCACAGGCTGCATGTTCCAACACTCTGGGCATTGTTGATTTTCTTTTCAGTTGGGTGTTCGAAGCTTCTGTTGTACATTGAGGATCTATGCCCTGGGGCACCACCCAGTGGCCAGTGCAGGACTCGGGTGGATGTCTTTACTGCAATAATCAAAGTCCATGTCCATTGTGTGAAATTGGTATTTGCATGCTCAGCTAAGAAATGTACATTGAAGTTCAGAAATGCCTCAAGAAAGAATATGTGTCTTTCTTCCATGCAACCACCTCAACCCTGCTTTCTAACTTGACCATTAGAGTACCCAGGGCTTTTGATAGCCAGCTATTCTGTTTAAGTCCTGGGACCACAACTATGATTGGGGTCAAGGGAAAGAAAGACAGAGACAGGAAAGTGATGAATTCCCCTTGGAGCTGTTGCCCTAGCTTCTTGGACAGGACCAAAGTTCTTACTTTTCATAGTCGAGCTTCTCTGATTCTCATGGGTCCTCTTGCTCTTGCCATTATAGGAGTTAACTTTTTCCGGAAAATGTGTATGCCCAAGTCTATGTACTCTCTGACATTTCACCTTCATTCTTCCATGTCACTTCATTTGATCTGGAGGAGGTACTTCCCTCCATTCCTTGTGGACACCACACTTTCAAACTGCCTTTTAAATCTCTGCTCGTTGGTTTCCCCACTCAATTTTCTCACATTCCCCTTTGTAGTCTAGGTTTGGCTGACACAGTAAAGTTTTTGTTACACTGGATTTGGCTGTCCTATCGGACAACTAAGTGTGTAGATTTTCTGGCAGCTAGTTTAATTATTCTCATGTAAGACTCCAAAGAAGAAAAAAATAGCACATCTTATTAACATGTGTTAGTGTATCCATACAAGTACATTACCCAAATGCATAACACACCGTTAAACAACATTTTTTTTCTCTTTCATTCAGGTTTACAATTTCCTTGTAGCTGAGTTGGCAATTGAGCAAGCTCATCTTTACCTTGCAACTTGCTTTTTAGCCCAAGTAAATCCACAGTGTCAGGTGTATTCTTTGTTTTCTTCATTGCCACTATGTCTCTTCGTTAATATTTCACAGTCAAATTTTCCTCTAAGCAGAAGTTTCTATCTCAAAACAAAACAAAACAAAACAAAAAACCTTAGGACTAACTACATATGAAGATTTGCCATAAACAAAGAATCCAACAACAAAGAAAAATAAATATATTTACTAATTTTCTTAAGAGTCCATATTCCCCAGCCTCAGTGTTGCTTTCAGTTAAGGAATAAGAACTACAATGATGCAGATGATTGTAATAATCAAGTATTGTTATAACCATTTATGCTAGGTGGAGGTAGATGCAAAAAAAAAAAAAGAATAACATATGCTTCTAAATCTGTAACATGAAATATATGAAATTTATTCTCTTTATGCAAATAATTAAACTCATTTTTAAAATGAATCACATTATGTATGACTAACAAAAGAAAAGCAAGTAGAGATGTCCAAGCTGTTTTAAGGTCTGGTCACAGAAATGGCATAACATCATCAGCACCATATTTTATTGGCCACAATGGGCTGTAAGGCCTGCCCAGACTCCAAGTCTTAAAGCATGGAATGATTTTACTTCTTGATGGTAAGCTTATGGGGGGTGGGAGGGTTGCATCTAGGTAAGAGAACACTTATGGCTTGGACTATGTTACATGACTTTAAAGTATTTATTTTTTACTTATTTGATGAGACAAGGGAGAGAGAGAGAGAGAGATTCATCTCCGTGTTCATGCTCCAAAAGCCTGCAAAAGCCAAGACAGCCCCAGTCCAAGACAAAGTCAGGATTTGAACCAGCCTTTCCACATCAGTGGCAGGGACACATGCACTTGAGCATCAGATCTCTGCCAGGATCTGCAGCAACAACAAGTTAGAACCAGAATCAGCTACTCTGATACAAGATGCAGGCACGCCAAGAACTGTCTTAACAGTTCATCGAAGTCCAACCTTGCAAAATGATTTTTATTATCTGTGTGTGAATGTATGTGCATGTCTGTGTGTGCACATATAAATGTATATACATAACAGTTTCATAAATTAGGTCTATGTAATTAGGCCTATCTCAATACAATTTTCCAGTAAATACTGTTACAGATAAATATGAAAAGACACAATGATACAAACTGCTAAAATTTGAAAACATTTTTTCTACAAAATTCTGTTATTTTATTTTTACAGCAGGCCTTTGACATCGTCTATGCAATCCATCATTAACAGTTCCTGTGGCTCCATATACCTGAAATAATCAGGTAATTTTTTTGAGACTGTATGACCTTCTGTATGCTTTATGGTAAAGTGCTGTGTTCTGATTGGCCTCCATGTGTGGGTTATGTTGAATGTGTCACGCTTCCCTTTCAGCTATATCCCAGTATACCTAAACATGCTGCAACTATCTGCGCCAACAGACATTCTATGAGAACCCAAGAACAACTGAAAAATAATTGAGATTTCTATACTTGGCTTAAACTTGAAGAGAGAATTGAGGTTAAGACTAATCAAACACTTCATCTGAATTTCTTAAGAGGCCCCTTGATAATTTTATAAGGAGCTCCTGAATTCCGTATTCAACATAAAAGCCTTAAAGAATAAAGCAAAAGTGGTTTTCATTATTTTATAATATTCAACCTGGGCTTATTCCAGCCAGAAAATGTAGAGATGAAAGGCCTGGACTGTTGGTTCTCTTCCAGGCCATGTCTGTACGAAGGGACCAATTAAGAACAAAATTTGGGCTGCTGAGTTGGATCACAGTTTATGTAAGAATAGCTTATTTCTAAGTCTTTCAAAATGGATAAAAATCAGCACTTTTAATCTTTTCATCAGAGTAGAAGGCTTAACAAGAACAAGAAATATTTACCTTTAAGACAAAATCTATAAATGTAATAGTTTATTCACTCTCATCTGAATTATGAGCATATAACTGCAATCACTCCAAAAATTATGTAAGAAGATACAAAACTATAGACCATTTGACCAGAATTTTATTTTGTAGTTATAATAAACTTAGAATAAACTAATGTCATTAATCCGATAAATTGCTAGATGATACTATCTTTTCTGAATAATAAACAGGAACAAGGAAAAAATTATGTGTATTTTGAAATATTATAAATCAAATTTTAAATTTCTCTTTGTTTTGTTGCACATCATATATTTTAAGAGTTATTTTATTTATTTATTAGAATGGCAGAGTAACAGACAATGTAGGAGAGAGAGTAACATATTCCTTCCACTGGCTTGCTTCCCAAATGGCAGCAACAGCCAGGACTGGGCTCTGAAAGGCTCTAGAAGTCCAGGACTCCACGTAAGATCTCCCATATGGATGGCAAGGAACCAAATACTGCTTCCCCAGGAGCATTTGCAGTGAGCTGAACTGGAAGTGAAGCAGCTGGGATAGGACCAGCACCCAAATAGGTTGACAGCCTCATAAAGAGAGGCTGAAACTGCTACTTCATAATGCTGGTCCTGTCATATTATTTTTGAATTGCATCAATATTTTTCTTTATATTTACAAATATCTACTAATACTCACTCAAAGGCAACTTTTATTCATCTCATGTTTTCTATTCTAGTGTAGGATTAAGATTCTTTCTGTTCTTTCTTCCCACATTTCCCTATATTTTCCCTCTTACCTGAATTATACAAATCTGTTCAGCTATTTCCTGTCTAGATGATTGAATGCCTAATAAACTAACAACACAGAAGGACTGCAGTTAACAATAACTCTAGGTCTCTCAACCCCAACTAGATAAACATAAGCTTAAAAACACATTACTGGCTTCTCATGGGTGACCAGAGAGGTGGAGGGAAAGAGGAGAGACACGGAGAAATGACCAGGTGTAGAGGCAGACCAACGCTCAGGAAAGAATGTGTTGATTTGAAGCCAACAACTCCTACACATCTGCTCTTCCATCTCTTCCCATCAGCACAGGTTCATTCAGGGAGTGCTTCAGTAGCAAGCGAGATGCTTAGAATGGAGCTCAAGAAGCACAGGTAGGTTTTAGGAGTAACCCCTCCTCAGATTTTTTTCCCTCAGGTTTAGAAAGCGAATCTGGAGGGGCTTGGCACAGTGGCCTAGCAGCTAAAGTGCTAGCCTTGAACACGCCAGGATCCCATATAGGCACCTGTTCTAATCCCAGCAGCTTCACTTCCCATCCAGCTCCCTGCTTGTGGCCTGGGAAAGCAATCAGGGATGGCCCAAAACCTTGGGACCCTGCATCGTGTGGGAGACCTGGAGGAGGTTCCTGGCTCCTGGCTTTGGATTGGCACAGCACCGGCCATTGCGGTCACTTTGGGAGTGATTCATCGAATGGAAGATCTTCCTCTCTATCTCTCCTCTTCTCTGTATATCTGACTTTGTAATAAAAATAAATAAATCTTAAAGAAAAAGAAAAAAAGAAAGGGAATCTGGAGGAGTATAAAAGTCAGGCTTAAACAAAATGCAGAAAAGGCTAACTAAAACTTGAGTTACTTCTCTATTTTGCCTAAAGCCAGCTGCTTTTACTTTCAATTTTGAGCTCACAATGGTACATTGCAGAGAAGATTTTAAAGCATGCATGGCAACACTTAAGAGGCCACATTGCCAGTTAGACAATAATTCAGAAAATATTAGAGCTGGAAAAATCTTCAGAAATCATACATTCTAGCTTCTTCATTTTACAGATGACAAAACTGGGACCAAAAGAGGTTAAACAAGTTATGTGCCTCCGTCCTAATGGCTCTGTGTATAGGAGCAATCAGCCGCATCATCACCCCAGTGCCTGGAGGGGAGTTGCTGCATTGCTAGAGCTTTGGGAGGGAAAAACATTGGCACTGAGTTCCAGAAAATGAGGCATGTGTTTTTCCCTAGATGTTTCTTACATTCATCTAGACTCCTTATAAAGTCTCTGTGCTTTCTCCCTGCTAAGACACTTGGAACTGTTCTATCACTTGCTGTGATCAGGCAGCTGATTTAATTAGCTGAGACTACAAATTGTCTTCTAACTAACACCATCAGATAGTGAATGCTTAGCACTGACTTTCGGTAAATGAAAGATTCCTTCCTTTCACTTTATGATGTCACCGTCACCTAACCAGAACTTTATGCTCATACTAGCACTAAATAAGAGGTAAGGATTTAGTTCGAGAGTCTGTGGCAACGTGGCAAGATTAAGACAACTCCTACGAGCTGATTTTTCTTTCGTTGTCCCTACTCCATGGGGATTCTGAAGCTACACACACACATTACTCATTTCTGGGACTTTCCTTGGGCTGCCAGGAGCCACTTACATGATAGAAAGTGCACCAAGATAGGTGACTGCGATTGAGGGTGATAGAAATGTGAAATATAGCATCTAAAGAAATCTGTGAAACTACCAATTCCCACTCAAATCTCAACTCCAGTCTCTGGAAGATACTGGTAACTCCCCACCTAACCCACACTCCTCTCTAGGTAGCAGTACGGGTCCCAGACAACTGTGCTTTAGCAAGGCTTAACAGTGAACTTGATGTTCTCTGACCCTGAGAATCACAGCTGTGCAATGGAGTTAACTGAAAACAAGCTTTATATGCAACATTGGGATTAAAACCACTCTTCCTCCCAGCAGGTGTGTCTTCTGGGCCTATGACTAACAAGTCTGATATCTTTTTATTTAAACTCTTACCCTTGTGCCTAGGAACAATGTTTACAATATTTGTTACAAAGATGTCATCTTGTGCATGGTAAGATAGCCTAGTGGCTAAAGTCCTCGCCTTAAATGTGCTGGGATCCCATATGGGCGCTGATTCTAATCCCAGCAGCTTCACTTCCCATCCAGCTGCCTGCTTGTGGCCTGGGAAAGCAGTCGAGGACAGCCCAAAGCCTTGGGACCCTGCACCCGTGTGGGAGACCTGGAGAAGGTTCCTGGCTCCTGGCTTCAGAATGGCACAGCACCCATCGTTGTGGTTACTTGGAGATGGAAAATCTTCTTCTCTGTTTCTTTGTATTTCTGACTTTGCAGTACAAATAAATAAAATCTAAAAAGAAAAAGAAAAAAACCACAAAGATGTCATCTCTTCAGCAAACTCTATAGGCACAAAGTCATTGCTAATTCCCTGAAGCCAACCTAGAAACTGCAATAAAAGTCCAAAAGCTCGTTATTTTATACAGTCCTAAGGCACTTAGGAAATCACGGCATATAGAATTAGGATGGGGGGGAAGCAAATTTCACTACATAATGTTTATTTTAAGCTTAGAAACCTATGGCCTTCCAGTGTAAATATGAGACCTCTTACACAACTAGATTTCATAAGAGCAAAGAAAAAGCATTGTGCTTCCTAAAAGTTGTAAAGCTCATTGTGAGAGAAGCAGTTCTCTTCCTTTTGCTAAAGCTGAGTAAGTAGTTTTGGCTTGTGTAGATTTCTTCTCTGGGTGTGGGTGTCAGTGTGTGCCTGCCTATGTTTGGATGAATATAAATAAGCATTTGTGCCTGTACCTGCGTGCTCAAACGGATCTCTATGTTCAGTGAACACAAACCCATATTCAACCATATCTAGGTATAAAAATATGCCTCTTCCTGGACACGTACATGAAAATACACGCACCCCTGACAAGTGGTATTTGATAGAGAATCTACGTTAGGTTTGGTTTTAATCTGATTTTTCTTTCTTTTTCAGCTACTTTGGAATTTTATAGAAGATTTATTTATTTGTTCTTTTAAAGGGCAGACACACACACACACACACGATAAATTCTGTATCTGTTGGTCCATTCTTCAAATGGCCACTACAGCCAGCTTTAGGACAAGCTTCAGTCAGGAGCCAGAAAATTACATCACCATTTTCTACCTGAGTGCCACGGTCATAAGTTCTTAAAGACGTCTTCTGGTGCCTTCTCGGGCACATTTGTAGGGAGCAGAAACTGAAGCACATCAGACAAGCATTGAATCAAAGCCCTCATTTGGAATACTCTATCACAAGTAGTAGCTTATTGCACTCTGTCGCAAAGCTGGTCCACTACTTTGGACATTGAAGACATATTATGCATTCTGAAAATGAATGTGTTGAGTTTAGACAACAAAATAGCAGGGCAATATTTGGAATGGAAGTTATAATAGTGAGTAAATGCTAAATTTGGAGGGGAAAAAAAATCATTCCTTGAATTAGCCAATGAGTCATTCAGACCAGTTTTGGTGTTGTAGGTAAGCAATGAAGAAGACAAACATCACTTTACTCTGCTTGTTCTAGCAATATACACAATCAAGTTTTTTGTACTGACACATAGCCTATACAGTGGAAGCGGGCCTTATTTGAGGAACACTGCTATATCCTTGGTCTCCACGGGATTATTTATGGAAGTCAACGCATTGTGCAGACAGAAACATTGTAGAATACAGGATCTGTTATTGAACCGTAATTAATTCATTTGAGAGCAGTGCAACCTTGGATAAATTACTCACTCTTTCTATGACTAAATAACCATCTGTAAAATGAGATACCAAGTAGTAGTACATGAACGTTAGTTCTTAAGACACACAGAGATCAATAAAATTGCATATAGTAATCATAACTATGGCGTTTGGAGAGAAAGGGTCGTTGATTCTAGTTATATGTATTTATTTTGAGAAGCAGAGGCAGAAGGCCAGATCTGCCATCCCCTGGCTAACTTTGCTGATGCTCACAGAACCAGGGATGGGTCACACCAGAGCAAGAAGTCAGAAAACAATCGAACTTTCACAGTTGGGTGACCAACTCTTCTACTCCAGCTGTCACTGCTGCTTCAAGAATGCACATGAACATGAACTTGAAATCAGGCAAGGAACCTGGAATCGGAGTCAGGTATTCTGATGTATGATATGTCCATTTTAACTTCATGTAATCAAATGCTTGCATCTAAACCATCTATTCTGCATAAGAACTGCAGCACCATGAAAAAGACCACATGGACCTAAGGCTAAGGAACAATCTTAATCCAGGGGAAAACAGCAACTGTTATTTAACCTTACAGATCGTTCCAATGGAAATGTTGACTTGTTGTATTTTTGCTTTTGGCTTGTGGAATATTATGATTAGGGGCAAATTAAGGCTGTGACTGTAGAGTGGATTAAAGTTATGACTGCAAACACTGTTGAGCAGAGGGAAAGGAAGGAGGGGCATAGCAGGAGGGAGGGCAGGTACCAATGCAATACATAAAACGTAATCTCTTTAGGTTCCTGCAATTAACAAAAAAATGTTGAAAATGGGCAAAATCATTATAATAATTTATTAACCTTATAAATTTATAAAACTTAACATTTATCGAATTCATAAAATTATAAATGTATGTAAAATTCCAGTACATTTTATGCATCAATATTATTGTACCATTTACATTATATCTGTAGAAATATAATTTCAAGCATAAAATAATAACTGCATGACGTAAATGTATTTGTACACATACCACATACCAAAAGTGCTTCCCACCAGACCTGTGCCAAGGAACCTTCGGCTTCAATGAGACACCTGTGCACCACTGTCTAGATTCCTTTGGAGGACTCCTTCCACTGGCTTCACGATTTCATTCTCTGATGTTAGCATTCCTTAGACGGTAGTTACCTGAGCCAATCACAAAGCATCTTTCTGGGGTTTGCTGTCACTGTAGACCGTGAAGTACAAGTTTCTCTTTGATTTGGTGCTTCTTTGCTTTCCATGTTTCTCCCATATGATCTCCAGGTTGTCACACACTGCTTCTTCTTGAATCCCACAGGATTCTGTCTACTACATTCTAAGGCGAATTATTTCCGTGCAGTATTCTGTATTAATCTAAGTCATCATAAAAATTCTCTATTTGCTATTCTATAACTGTACTCTTCATATCCAGCTGATTTTAAAAACTGAGTTATCTAAGTTGAGATCTCTTTTGTAACATTATGACTTCAGTTTGTAATAATTTAACTTGATAATTAATGGTCTTAATCCAATTGAAAATCACAGTACTCATTCCGATTTAATTTTATCTGTCCATTAATAAATAAAATTAGTTAATATGCAACTGACTACAGAGTTGGATCTCAGAAATGAGGTCAGAAAAACGTGAGGACTAGCACTTTCAAAGGGTTAGGTCTGGGGATGCCTGGTGCTTTTACCTCTAGTGATGTTTAGAGATATACTTTAAGTTAGGACATTAATGAAATGTAATCTCAGTTATTTAATTCTAGCTCTCATCTTTTAGGGACATATAGCTTGACAACAATAAAATCATTATTCCAATGATTATTCTAAAACAGCCTAAGTCAGAGAAGGTGTAACACCAAAAAGTTACCTACAAGCGGGTTTATTTTAAAGAAAATAACTCATACTTAATAAAACTCATAATATTCTGTCTCCAAAGATATACTCCATATGCATTTTCCAGACACTTCAAACTCTGTCTGCTGGGCTAAACCAAATCAAACCTGTGTCTTGTTGGTCTCTTGGATGACGTCAGAAACTCTGCAAGTTCAGGCTGCCTTATCTGCTGAGTGAAGTTGAAGTACTGAAGAAGAATTCCTGCAAACCAGATCATTTTGTCTGGAAAATGGGCTCGCTTGCAACAGTGACCGTGGCATAAACACATAGCTTTGTAAAGTCTGTTTGGTGTTCCCAGAATCGGTGCATACAATATTCCCTCATAATCACAGAGACATCGGGGGATGGCAAAGGCATCAGGGTGGCCAGAGTTTTTATATTTTTCAGTGTTTGTTTACAAACAAAACAAGTCATATTCTTTGCAAACTCAATGCGGAATGAACAGGAAGCAGAAGAAAAGAACCAAGTGGGGTTCCCACCATATTTTACTGATTACTGATTCTCTCATAAATAGTGTGTGTTTCATGTAATATCCTGTCTCAATCTACAACTGGTAGGGAACAAGTAACAACATAGCATCCACGCGTGCCTGAAAAGCTCTTTACCTTGTAACTGTAGCTTAAGGGAAAATCCTCCCCAAAGTTTCATTGACACAGTGGACAATGCTTTTGAATGATTGTGCCCTTCCGTCTCAACAAAACCTTCCTTCTCCCTTATCACTTTTCCAAGGGAAAGAACTACAACTTTCCTTAAACCATTTCCCACTTTAATAATTATGCCAAGATAATTATTTTCTCGTCACTCCCTATGTCTCTTAAGGTTAATTATTTTACACCAAGCCCTTTCTGATTTTCCCAGTATGAACCATGACCGCCAGTTTACCACTTATGCAAAGCTAGTACAAATTCAGGAACCTGAACAAAACAATGGTATACGTTATTTTGTATTGTTGTTTCTTGTTTGGATGGTTCATGTATTTGTCGTATTTTTTTTTTGTAAAACAAATGGGTTGGAATTATATTATGCGACACAAATATCTCATTCTACCCTCTATCTTTTTGACAAAATTTTTCCTTGGGATAAGACAAAGCATACACCTAAACACAAGTTAAATGTCTACATTTCATTTGACATTTTTGTTAGTTATGTTTCTGTATCTGTTTGTATGTAAATATCTACACCTACATCCAGTAAACCGAGAAAAAAATATCTTAATGAAATCCAGTAAACAAGGAAAAACATAACTCATACATATATTTATATATATTCTATATTTGAGTTTTTGTACTTCTTTCTGAATTCTTTTGAGGGCCTAATATCTGACTAAGAAACTTTGGGAGTAAGTGAAGACTATAAAAATATCCTGTTTACAGTTGTACAAGTGATAAGGCTACAGCCATTTTGTAATTATTGCAGTGTCTCAAGACAATATAATTTATTCAATTATAAGATTTTGGACTTTCATAATATACCAGCAACTATTGTTCGTGGCATGCAATCACAAGCTATTGATTTACATATCTAAAATTCTCACAGTGAATGAACAGTTTTAAAACGTGGAGAGCAGCTTATATTGTCCTACTAGGGCAAGTTGTGTTTATCTAAATAATCATTCATCTTTTATTGAACTCATTCTTTTTAAATTTTAATTTTTAATTCATTTCTAAAAAGTTCAATGTGGTTTATAGAAACAATTCTAAAAATGTAACAGAGCCCAGCACGGTGGGATCCAATATGGGTGCTGGTTCGTGTCCGGGATGCTCTACTTCTCATCCAGCTCCCTGCTTGTGGCCTGGGAAAGCAGTCAAAAAGGGCTTAAAGCTTGGGGACTCTGCACCCGCGTGAGAGACACTGAAGAAGCTTCTGGCTCCTGTCATTGTATTGACTCAACTCCACCAATGCAACCACTTGGAGAGTGAACCAGTGCCCACAGGATCTCAGTCTCTTTCTCTCTGTATATCTTCCTTGTCAATAAAAATAAACCAATCTTTACAAATCCAGTGGTATTCTCTTCCTCCCAATTCCTCTTTCTCTGACTTAAACAGCACACTGCCGGTCTTCTTAAAGAGACATGAGGAATCTTGAATTTGATCAGAGACTGTGAATGCTTTGGCCAACGGAATGAAACAATGCAGTGTGAATTCTGAGATAGAAAATCAAAAGAACTTTCTTGTCTGTCTGCCACCTAATATTATATATTTCTCATATGCCCAGGGTCTAGAAATTCTGCTGTCCTATAATTGCTGTGCTGAACTGATCACTTGGAGAGATTACAAAGAGACAGAGCTCACCAACTGCTGCTTGCTCTTACGGGTTTTTTCCAGCTCGCACATCAGCTCTCTGAAGACACACTGCTTCCAATGACTTCTGTGGTAGTCACTGGCAAAATGGGCCTCTTAACTAATGGGACAATTAAGAAACAAGGAGAGAAGTAAGGAAAGAACTCAGACAGAGGTAACAACATTTGTTTCAATATTAAATGTTATGGAGGTCAGTGAAAGCAATATTCAGAGAGAAATATATAACTGTAAGTGCCTGTTTTAATAAAAGAAGGAATGCATCAAATTAATAACCTTATTTTATACTTCAATGGGTTACAAAAAGCAGATAAAAACTATAATTAGAGATAACAGAAGAAAATGGATAATAAAAATTAGAGCGGGCATAGAAAAAAAGAAAACTAAAAGAAGATCAATTAAAAAGTTATTTGTGTTAAAAGGTCAAAAAAATTTACAAATATTTAGCTATACTAACCTTCAAAAAGAGAACGGGCCGGGCCTTGCATGCACCGGGATCCTGTATGGACTCAGGAGCTTCCCATCCAGCTCCCTGCCCGTGGCCTGGGAAAGCAATCAAGGACGGCCCAAAGTCTGGGGACCCTGTACCCACGTGGGAGACCTGGAAGAGGCTTCTGACTCCTGGCTTTGGATCAGTGCAGCTCGGGCCATTGCAGTCACTTGGGGAGTGAATCATCAGACAGAAGATCCTCCTGTCTGTATATCTGACTTTCCAATAAAAATAAATTAAAAAAAATGAGCATGTCAGATGTTAACAAATTAAAATAAGCAACATTACTACTGACATTAAAAGTTTTGCTTTATCTATAGCAGGCAACTGCATATAGATTAGAGGGGTTATCAGGCACCAGCTGTGAGAATATTAAAACAAATTATAAATAAATAATGTTAACAGCTGTACATCATTGTAAATGTTAGTGTTGATAAACGGTACATTTAAGATAATTCTAACAGTTTAATGTTTTATGCATATTCAAATAAAGTGAAAATTTGTGTGTGTGTGTGTGTGTGTGTGTGTGTGTGTGTGTGTGGCATTTTGACACAGCAAGTAAAGCTGCTGTCTGTGACTCCAGCATCCCATAGAAGTGCTGGTTCCTTACCTGGCTGCTTCACTTCCAATCCAGTACCCTGATAAATGGCTGGGAATAACAGAGGGAGATGGTCTAAGTGTTTGAAGCCCTATAACCTATTTAGGAGACCTTAAAGAAACTCCTGGCTCCTGACTTTTTCCTGGTAAAGCACTAGCGACTATAACCATTCGAGTGTAATAGTAAATGTGAAATCTCTTTCTCTCCTCTCTCTTTCTCCTGTATTTCTCTCCTTTCACTCTTTCTCTGTAACTCTTTCAAACAAGTAAATATTAAAAAATAAAACAAAAATGTGTGACATACAGTGAGCATGTATTCTTTCTCTTTCCTCTTATTGCTTTATTAAGAGCAAGGTAAGATTTGTTGCACAACAAATAAATATTCCGTACTGATAAGAGATGAAGATTCTTGGAAAAGTAATAGAAATACTGGATCCTTGACAGCTGCAAAGTTAAAACTGACTTGCCCAGGTTCACTGTTTTTTGTGAATAGTTATAACTTAGGTCTCTTTCTTCCATGCCTCATTTCTGCTGCTATAATGCACAGACGGTCAACACCTTTTTCATCCAGAGTTGTGGAGTAGACAGACATCATAGAAATTCAACTAGTGAAGAGCGGAAATAGCAATTTAGAGACTCCCTGCAGTTTTTCTTCTCCAGCAAATAATGAATAAATTATGACTTTTGAGTTCAGACACTATGTGTTTCATAAAACCAGTCTGACTTCGGGATTATGAAGAGATCTGACTAACATATCATGAGTTTTTCTCTTTGAGCTGGCAATTAAAAAAAAGAGTCAGTTGTCTATAACACAGGTTTCCAGGTCGATTGCATTCATAATTATTAATTGAATTCATAACTATGCAACATCAATCCGAGATAAAACGTATTTTTTAAAAGAATGGTAGTTTTGATTTGTAATTGATTGATACTGTGTTCATTCTGAAAAATGTAACGGTAGTTACCAGATGCTGGGGAAGAGACTAGAATGGGAGGGATGGAAAAAAAAGAAAAAACAGATACTAGGTTATAGCAAATAGGTGCAAGAATCTCCATCCAATATATTGCATGTAGATGCCAACAGGTAGTGTTAGTATGTCACTCTATTTTAAAAATGGGTGAAATAGAATCCCTGATACCTTTAGAGAAACATTAGATGCTTTAATTACACAATGGATATACACTAAACACCACATAGTAACTCACAAAGATGCAGCCTCCATATCTGTTAGAATTTACTATAAAATAGGAAAAATATAATTTCATCATTTTTTTAAAAAATGAACTATATATTGAGCCTGTGCGGATTGTCATCATTCCATATAAAATCTAGTGTAACAATCACTTATATAGTCTCTGCATTTTATTATGTGTTAGAAATCATCTGGATATGACTTAAAGTCTACAGGGGATGGGCATCACTTGTATGCAAATATTCCTAGAGCATTCACACGTTCAGGTGTTCGTAAGGTGCTCCTAGAACCAACCCTCAGGGGATAACAAACGAAATCTGTGCGTACGCATAATGAAAATAAAAGAAAATCTATAACAGCAAAATCGGCAATCAAAAATGCAATGACAAAATGCAGTGGGAGGAGAGAAAGTGTTCAGCAACTTAGACGTCAACACAGCAGGGAGGAAATAACAATCCCTGGATGACTTTCAGTGCAACAGATCTCCAAAGAAAATATCCCCACTCTCATGATGCCTTTTCCCATGTTCACGTCCTTCCAGCTAGAGTTGACATTGCGGTCTCTGCCGCCAGAAATCCAAGCCATAGGCTCTCTGCTGCCTCATTAGTTTCCTGGGCCTGTTCTGCTTCCTCCCCATTCCCACCTCTTGCATGCTCCCAGCTTCTTCTCTGCCTGCATCTGTTCCAAAATCAAAGCCTCAACTCAGAGCACAGGTAAATGCTGAAGGAGACAAATGATGCATGGGCAACATGACCTGCAGTTAGCAGCAGGGAGGGCAAGAGGGGGTTGCTACTGGAGAGACTGGGCATATGAAACTCCTACGCAGGTTGTGGCCAAGAAAAAAAAATAATACTAATAAAACAAACTGTTTCTAGAAAGCAAAAATGCACGTGTGGCTTCACATCTCTTATATTAAAAAAAAGTATCTTTATAAAAAAAAAAAAAGGATAAGCACCAGGTCCAGAATGTTCTGCTGCAGTTCTACCTAAGTAAAATTTAGCTAGGAGTATTCCTGCCTCCCACTTCTGTGGTGTTATATCTGCCAAAACAGGATTTTTATAGGAAACATGGTACAGTTTGTAAATCATTAGGAATAAGCTACTATTCATTTGTCTATTTCCCTAAATAAACATTACGTTTTGTGTAGAAGGACATTGTGACCTCAGAAGGTCAGCAAGCAGGGGATTATAATTGATAGGATAACATCTTGTAGGAGAACCACCGAATGGAAACCTTTTGTATAACTGACTGGATATCATTTATATGAGAACAGCTGAATAGGAACACTTGGTGAGTTACACAGGAAAAAAGAGATCCAAACGAAAGTATAGAAATGATGGGTTCTGTAGATAAGCTCAATACTTCCTCCTTTAGCCTATGTGACCTCTGTATATGAAAGGCTGAGGTCACTAATAAATGGCAGCTGTTGAGCACTAGTCACTGGCCCACATGTGTTATTATAGGCTTTGTCCATCGCTGCAGGACAGAAACAGTTTTGCTAGAATGTAACACTTATCTTACAAATGACCACCCACAATAGATAACAAAAAATTTTTTAACTTCATACCTGTTGACTTTGGCAGCTTCGCATTTAACGGAATGTATATTGATGGCGTAGTAGATACTATCATATTCAGATGTGAAGATACAATACAGTATTCATCTCTAATGCCAAATCAAAGATAGACTCCCAGTGGAACTGTTGGACATACCTAGACAGTGGGATGCTGATCTTTCTGACATTGACTGTACCAGCAATGTCATGGTACACTTAAACAACAGACTGATCGGACTTAATGACTGCTTATGAAGGACTATACTATTGTAATAATATGGGGAAAATCAACGGGGGTAGGAAACCGGTGAGGAAGAATCCCACACCCTATGGAATTGTACCATAAAAATCAAAATCAAAAAATATGTATTTTCAGCATAAGAAGAAACATTAATATATTTTTGTGAAGGTACTGCAAGAAACAGACTTAAAATCTACAATCCATTGTTTTTTGTGTTCTCAATCAAGTTTCAGAAATCATGACCTCCAAGAAATGAGAAATGAACAATGAAGGATTGAAATTACACTTTGAGATGAGAGAAAGCTATGGGAGAGAGGCACATAAATAAAAGGCTGATGAAATGATAGCGTCAGCTTGTAGTGAAATGAAAAAATACAAGGGCAGAAGTGAAATACGAATGAGAACAAATAAGGATAGAAGAGGCAATACAGAAAATTAAATTAGTGATGAACTTGAGATTATTGTTATTGGAAAGTCAGATATCCTGACAGAAGGAAAGACAGAAAAGATCCTCCATCCACTCATTCACTCCCCAAGTGGCCACAGCAGCCGGAGCTGAGCTGATCCGAAGCCAGGAAGCAGGCGCCTCTTTTGACTTTCCCACACGAGTGCAGGGTCCCAAGGCTTTGGGCCGTCCTCAACTGCTCTCCCAAACCACAAGCAGGGAGCTGGATGGAAAATGGAGCAGCCGGGGACACGAACCAGCATCCGTCTGGGATTGTGATGCATGCAAAGCAAGGATTTAGCCACTTGGCTACCATGCTAGGCCCAGAAGACATCTAGTTTTACAGTATGAATAAATAGGTGCTCTGAGAAATTTCTCCTACTCTCCATCACCTCACCAAACACACCAAATACATGAATAATTGTATACTGACCAGGCCACATCTTAAAAAATTATCTCTGGGTTCATAATTCTATTCATCCTTCAAAGAGTAGGAGAATTTTGTAAGAAATAGTCATCAACAAATTCAGAGCTGCAGGTTCATGCTAGGCCAATGCCTTTGGAACTTAACATCAAGATTTTGATCTTGAAGTCCAGTGAGAGATGTCTGCTAAATCCAGCAGCCCAGTGGTGAGCCCAGACCTTCCGCATGCTAGGCTAAGGCTCGCAAAAGAAATGAAAGCAAGCTCTCTTGGAAGAAAATTAGAGAATAAGTTCTGAAATTAGATGCTTATGTGTCTTACTGTTTAAAATCAAGCAAGTATACCCAATTGAATGTCTAAAACACATGAAGGGATTAAACATCACAGTCAATTCGCAAAAAACAAACAAACAAACAAGAGATACAGGCTATAAGAACTATGGATTCTGTATCTGAATCGCAATGTTTAGGCAGAAGTTGTGGACCGATGCTGTATGAAATATGCAGAATAACAACTGTCAGGGACCAGGGTAGTCACTCGGCGGGTTGAGGTGCCGCTGTGCAAAGCCAGCATCTCACAGCCAAGCAGCAGTCCTAGTCATTGTGCCTCCAAACTAGCTTAACTGTTCATGTACCTGGAAGAGTCATGAAAGATGGCGCTGGTACTTGGGTCCCAAGTGACATGAGGAAAATCTGGATGGAGTTCTAGGCTCCCATATTTGGTCTGGTCCAACCTCAGCTGTAAAGGTCATTTGGGGCTTGAACAAGTAGCTAAAAGATCCCACTCAACTCTTGCTCTCTTTTTGTCTCGCTTTTTTTTTTTTTCCTTCTTCCCACACTTTTATCACTTTGCCCTCCCAAATTAAAAAAAAAAAAGTAAACCTTTAAGAGTGCAGAAACAGAAATAAACAAACAATAAAGTACTTTCTCTAACAACAAAAAAGAGACTTCCAGAAATGAAATACAGTTGTGGAATCTAAATGTCAATTTACATCTTAAACATTGGAGATACATGTATACATATGTGTGCTTAGATATTAAATATACATGTATTAAGTATAAATTAAATATATATGAGTTTAAATATTAAAAACACCTCAATATATCATGAGACATCAAATGACAATAAAGACAGGGTGATTATCTTAAAATCAAGTGAGAGGAAATGATCACTTTAGAAAGACTGTCAGTCAGACTCGCACAGATCCACATGCAACAATGCAGGCCGGATGACACTGAATTCATAGACCCACAGTTTTTTTTTTATTTTTTTCTTAAGAAAATCACTGTCAGGCCAAATCGCCTTCCTACCCAATAATCTTTCCAAGAACAAAGGAAAAAATAGACCTGTTGTTGTGCAAATCAAAAATGAGCTTCTAGAGTAAAATGATCTTCCCTAAAGCAACTTCTATATATGACTAAGAAAATAATTAAATAATCAAATAAATAAAAAAATAAAATAAAAATGCCAACACACATATGTTGGGTGAGGGGAGACCTAATTTTTCTGTTTTTGTTAATTTCCAGGTTTTCTACAATACACATGCTTATTTTTATCTTGTATCAATATCTGTTTCAAATATAAAAAAATATATCTTCTATGAAATTCGTTCCTGTTATCTATGCCTCTCAGGGGAAATTCACTGGAGGAAACAAAAGCCAGAGAAATATTGGTTTATTTTTACTTGCATTCTGCTCCTTGGGTAGCATCAGCCAAGAGAATAGCATCATAAAGAAAAAGGTTTATCCATACGATACCAAAAGGTAGTGGTGATGGTTAATGAAGAACAGCAAACGCATGACAGTCTCACCCTGCAGCACACGCTGTGCCCTGGTGTGGTGAACTGCGATACAATACACTTGCAGAAAATTGTCGTTTTTCACAGAACTCCCTTCTGTTGTCTTCCTTGTATCTTTGGGAGGCAGGCAGGGTAAAAATCATTATTCTTGCTCTGCAGTGCCAACATAGGCTAAGTTATGTCGCTTTCTCCTGGTTGCATGGTTTATAAGTGGCACAGCCCAAACTACAGCCTTTGCTTTCTTCCTTCCCTGTGTGTTCCTGGCCATTACTATCATGCATCTTGATTTTATCATTTTAGGAAAATTAGTTACACTATTAAGAATCATTTCCAGTGAGTTCTTAGACTTCAAATTTGTTTTTAAAATGGCTAACTTTGGGGGGGGGGGGTGAAACCGTTACCACACTGAAACAGCAGGATTCCATGGAGGGCACCGAAGTATTATTTTACTCTATCCTGTGATTGTTCTTAATCCACTCGTTGGACTCACTTTTCCTTTTGTTTTTTTCACTGCCATTGGGCAGACACAATAACTCTTATTCTCTTCCGTGTATTAAAGAAGTCCTTCAGTTCTGTTCATCACAAAGAGCCGTCACTTCACAGCTAAAACATCCAATGAAGTTTAGACATCACAACCTTTATTTGCATTGATTATTTCTGTCTCCCCGCTTGGAATTTGTCTCTCCCAGCTAGCCAGCCTTCAGTAAAGAAAGACACCATATCCTTGTCTTCTATTGTCTTCCTTCTTCTTACCCACCCTCAACTCCCACATACAAAGTTTCCCACCCATGCACAGTTTTTCTTGACATTCATTTTTTCTATGAACTCTTTGAAGCTGCTCCTCCCTTGTGTATGCATGGATTTCAAGTATTTTTTTGACCAGCTGAACTAAACTTTCAATTCTGCCTCCTGGTTGGAACATCACATGTTACAGGCTAGGAAAATAAGAAGAGGGGTCCTGAAATGGGAGTCCAGATGAAAACTAGAAGATGCGATACTACTGGTTCTATCCAGAGTCATCAAATCAGACATGGTCCCAAAAAAGAATTCAACTCAAAGGCAACTCTAAACAAAGCTGAAATATGAGTAATAGATGTGGATCTTGCACTATGTAGCCCAAATGTTACTGCTTAATCATGTTAGATGTTTCAAAATAATAGTGTAAATCCTTTGAAAAACATAAATAGAACTATCTACACAGTACAGGTTAGCAATTGTTACAAAGCAGAACTTCTCTTCCCCACAGGAGAACTAACTGTGGAAGTTTATAGGGAAAGTATTTGATGGAAAAGGCTTCTGCTTGATAAATTGAAGCCATGGGATAGGAGGCTTCACAGTTGATAGTCTTTTTGCGTCAAAAAAATGCGACAGAAATGAATTCCTGCACAAACTTCCAAATGACTAGAAAAGAGCAGAATACAAGTGAATGTTCTTTCTAATAGATGATATACTTGCACGTATTGATGTAATAAGTATATTTATCATACTATAGAGAGAAATGTATCAGACTGTTTTTCAACTTCCTAACCTTAATTGGTGGCTCTGCAAGATTTCTGTCTGCTGATTAGTAAATGTCTTTCTTTCCAATCTACACAGGAGTTGGGTGGTTGGTTCGTTGTTTTGCTTGTTTGTTTTTGC
Organism: Ochotona curzoniae; assembly: GCF_017591425.1. Lineage (NCBI taxonomy): Eukaryota > Metazoa > Chordata > Mammalia > Lagomorpha > Ochotonidae > Ochotona > Ochotona curzoniae. The sequence continues at coordinate 18,128,887 of NW_024467095.1, read as the reverse complement.
TTTTCTACATGTCATGCTTACTTCTTTTGTCATCGATGCTGGTATATGTTTAGGTGGCTTAAAAAATTTCAGTAAGTTATGGATAAGTGAAATGTCTACTCTTCAGCACAAGGGTTTGTTTCAGGGAGGGGATTCTGTTATCCATCGTAAGAGCACTCTTAGAAGCACACAAAGAGAAAATGACACATGGGTAGGATATACTGAAAGCATTCTGAGACAGCTGATGGCTTCTCTAATTTTCTCTTGGTATTTCCTTTCAACAAATACACTAAAACATAGTCAGTTTAAATTCCCGAGCACTCAGAGAGACCAAAGAGCTAGCTAGTGTCATCTGTTCAACACTTAAGTCATGTTCATGTTACATATCTCTCTAGCACATCAAGTTAGAAATAAAACCTTTAAAAGGCTTGACTTCATCAACTTGAGTGCTTTGTACCTTCTGTGATTACCAACTTATTCAAACTTCTGGCACCTGCTTTCCACATGTACTTCTGCCTACATCTTCGGCTCTTGGTGGCAGACCAGTTCCCTCTGTCTTTCTCTGTGCCCTGTGTCAACTTTCAAAGGACTACCTACTCATGGAACCCCACCACGCTGGCCATCTCCTCTTGCCTAGTGCTCCATGATTCACAATCCTATTATGAGTTATACTTCCATACCATTCAGTCAATTAATCAATTAAACGCATCCTTTGTTTGGCCCACTATTCATTCGTGAACTTATATATAACCACATGGTTATAAATAGAATGAGAATCTTAACACTGCACTCTATTGTGTGGGGCTTAGTAGCTGAGGGCTTCCTGGGACTAATCCAAAACATCTATCTGTAAACTGAGAATTTCAAACAAATGAGTAATTTTTTCCTATACTCATGGGAATCAATATCTGGTAAGCTTTTCACAGGATGGAAATAAAACCTAGCACATTTGAAGCAGCCACTTAACCCAGACATTAAGATGTCTGCCCCCTGTGTCAGTGTCTACCTTTGATACCCAGATCTGGCTCTAGACTCCAGTATCCTACCTTAATCCACACAGGTTTACACAGGGATACAGTAACCACGCACCTGCCAGCCAAATGGAAGGCCTGGTTTGTGTGCTCAGCTTCTTGCCCAAACCCTGGGACATCCCTGGCCAATACAGACATTTGGGGAGTGAACCAGAGATGGGAATGTTTTCTCTCCTGCTGCCTCCCAGGTCAATAAAAATTATACATTAAATAAGCACCCTGTCTATAAGGATAGTCTCTATTGAGTGCCAGAAGGAATTGGATTTTGGCTTTTCTTTCCCATCTCCACAAATGGAGTGCTGAAGATGGTTTAATAAAGAAATAAATAAATACAGAAGAACCCATTCTGACTGAGTTAGCCTTGAAAGAAGCAGTGCTACATAACTTTAATCAAGAAAATGTTAATATTCCTTCTCACAGTCCCTGTTTCTCAATTACTTGGGTACAAGTTTTAGTTCTAAAAAGCAATTTCTAGCTTTTTTTTTCCTTCTCGCTTTGTACGACTGCAGGGTTGTTATCTCTTCAGAACTAATTTTGTTGTCTCTCTTTTCAAAATTTTAAATACAATGTTCCATCTGCTATCAGTGAACTGGAATGTCCCCAAAATGTAAAACAAGTCCCCTTGGGAATTGTCTCAAAAATCATGTCCCTGATAAACAGCAAATCACAAAGTAGATTTTAACTACTTTCAATTATCAACAACAGTCACAATAACAAAAAAGATGTGGGCAGGGGTGGGGAGAGAAAGAAGGAGGAGGAGACGGTAAGAGATAAAGGAAGGGAGACAAAAGCTTTCATCGTGGAGATGACTAAGACTCCTGGTTTTTTCTCCATTGAGTGAGGCTGTTGAGAAAATCATCGACCACATAGATCCTGACAACATAGTATGAGATTTTCAGGTGAAGGTTGGACAGAAGAACACAGTGGGGTTGCCACATCTGCTTCTTACTATGAAGCATTAGGGAGTCGTCAAAAGCTCGCCTGCTTTAAAGTATTAACCAATGCAATGTTTATAACTAGGATTCTTTGCCTAACAACAGATTTGATGGAAAGAGATCCATTCTGTGGATGAAATGGCGGAAAATTTCATATCACTCATTGAAAAGCACTTTTTGAATACCGCTTCTGTTCCAGAGCTTATACTTGGGACTGTACTGGTTATCATGTATGATATTACGAAGAATGAAGTTTGCCTTTCGGGAGAGTATCAGTAAGTAATTGCACAGAGAAATGTACAATTATAAGTTTGACTCAAACCAGAAGTGGGATTTGACTCACCTGATGCTATAACTCCAGGATTTGTTCTAATAAGAGATTCTAAAGTGAGGGAGAAATTCTGAGATCGGAGTGCTGAAGGATGAGTCAGGGATTATTGATTTAGAAAAGGAGTTGAGAGGTTTTGTTAAATCTACAGGAGAAAGTTGTATGGCCTATGAAAAACATCTGCAGCAGAAGGCAGCATCCACATCTAGGACACTCAGGTGGCTGGAATCCGAAAAACGGGAAGAGTAGAGGCAGGTGTCACCAGCAGGTGAATGCTAAGGAGCCTTATTTTCATAATTTCTACTTGGCAATTGTTTTAAGTCTGTTGTGAAGGAATTTTGAGTACAAGAGTCCCCATAATCCTTTTTCTCACCTAGTGGTAGTATATCATCATGGTACCCTCATCTAAACTAAGAAATGAACATGCATGCAATATAGTCAGATAAACTTAAAAAAGCTTCTTCACATTTCATCCTGTCTATCTAAGGATAAAATATAACCTGCTTTAATCATCAGGTATTCTTATTGTCCTCCAGTCTATGGAAATTCATAATCTTCTTCATTTTTCTCTCCTGAGATCAAGGCTTTTGAAGATTAATGGTCAGGCATTTCATGTAATGTTATTTTTATTTAGTTTATCTACTGTTTCTTATCAGAAACTGATTACAAAATTGAGGAAGCATTTTATAAAGACCAAGTATATATGATTGCATCATAGCAGAAAGCCCACGATAGCACCATTACTTCTGATTCTGATCATTTGATTATTTATTTCTTTATTTTAAATATTTATTTGTTATTGAAAAAGAATATTTTAGAAAAATGGAGAAACAGAGAGAAGAAAGTTCATTCATCCACTGGTTCACTCCCTGAGTGACTGTAACAGCCAGGGCTGAGATAATATGAACCCAGGAGCCTCCTCCAGGTCTCCCACATGGATACAGGGTCCCAAGGATTTGGGCTATCCTCCTCCGATTTCCTAAACCATAAGCAAGGAGCTTGTTGGGAAGTAGAAATTCACACACACGGTGGATATAGAGGCAGTTATAAATCTATTTTAAATTTTGAATTATTCTGAAAACTATTTTGCCACCTAAGATATTAACAGCCATGCATTTGGAGTTAATAATTTTTCAAGATAACCATCTCCAAAGTTAGTTCAACAATCATTTCTAAATGTCTGATGCTGAATTTCATAAATAAAACTTCGAGGATGTTTGGCTACACTTGAATTTTAAATGGTCAGCGAAGATGATGTTTGCATATGTATGTCCTTTAAAACATTGTGAGGTGACTGATGGTGAAAAAAAGAAATTGTTCTTTGTCTTAAATTCAAATCTAATGGCTGTCCAGTAGTTTAGCTGACCTAAACTAAAAGAATACACATTTTAGAGATGTGTCCCGTCTGCAATAAAAGAAAATGCTCTGTATCCAGCCGAAGAAAAACGCATTTTAGTGTCACAAATGTTGCTTAATGAGTTTGTTGTTCTAAAAGGAACTTCCAAAATCAACAATGAAAAACCACTTCTTTCCTTCCTTTGTACAGATATTATTCTTACTAAATCTCTCCAAAATTCATTGGGGGGGGGGGAAGCCAAAGAAACAAAGGCACCATTCCCAGAATCCAGAAGCCACGTTAACACAGAGTCCATATTTCACCCATGGAATGACCACGTGTCAATCGTTCTAAAGTGCAGAAGATTAGTTGGGGAGTCCCTTTCTCAATTTGTCCCTCCCCTCTTTTCCTACTGCGCTGATATCTGAAAACAGATCTGGAGAGAACAGTATCATAAAGCCAATCAGATTATTCTCGATCAGCCTTGGTGAATTACCCAATATAGCTAGTTCCTTCTTTTTCTAAAAATAAAAACCTGATCGAGGCCAGTATTGCTAAACTGCCACTTGTGCCTGCCTGCATGCCTTGTTAGAACCCCTGTTTGAGTCCTGGCTGCTCTGCTTCCAATCCAGCATCTTGTTAACGTGCCTGGGAAAGCAGAAGATGTCAGCCCAAGTACCTGGGCTCCTGACAGCTACCTGAGAGACCCAGATGGGTTTCTGGACTTCTGGCTTCAGATTGACCCAGGCTTGACCATTGAAGCCATTTGGAGAATGAGCCAGCCAGACTGAAGACCTCTTTCTTTCTATATTTTCCTCTGTATCTTTCAAGTAAGTAAAACACATATGCAAAAATTAACAAATTTAAGATTCTATGTTATAATCTGCTAAAAGTATTGCAGGAAGGCAGTTTGAGGCACCTTCATCTCCTTTATTGCTTTAGACGAAGGCAGTGGCCCTGAGGGGAAACGAGTCCTTCTCTGGCACTACCAGCAAAGTCCCCTGCCTGCTAGAATGATGGTGTGGTTCTCCTGGATGCCACAGTTATTCAAAGTTAACACACCACTCCATGCAGGCTATTTAAAACTTTATTAGGAGCTTGGATTTTTCCTCCCCTATAATTTAGAAGGCAGAACAGAGAGGCAGTTTGCTCTTAAAACAATGCAATTGGGCTCCTGAGCTGTTGTCAGACCAAGTTCCCTTCCATGGAAAGTACCTCCCTTGATGTATGCCAGAGATCTGTACCCCTAGATTAATGAGAGAGGATTCACATAACTCGTGCTTAACTCTAGACCTGGAAAAAATGGTGAAGTGATTATAAGGGAGAGAAGACAGGACGAAACACAAATGGCAATGGGGAGATTGGGCCCTGATTCCTTTTTCTGTCTTGGTACCCTTGCATGGGGTGGTCTTAGGTAAACTGCTTACCATTTTGAACTGCAGTATCCTCTTCTATCAAGCACTGAAATTTGACTAGATTATTGTGAAGCTCCTTTAGAAAGTAGAGGTCTGTGACATTTTACATTAGCTTTTTAACTTTCCCTCGAGATTCCTGTGTTTTGCTCAGTTCTTCCAGCTACGCCACTGCTTGAGCAGTTGTCATAAATCAGGGCTCACTGGCTCCCTAACAACTCTTTAGAAATCTTTATGAAACAAACCAGCCTGAGAAATAGCAAGAGCTGTTGCCTTAAAGGACCTCTGGGAAGAAGGGAAAAATGTAAATTTTTTTTAAAATCAAGGAAAAAAAATAGCAGCCAAGCACAGGAGCGTAAGCGAGAAAAGGAAGGAATAGTGTGATAATTGGACACAAGGAGGAGTAGGAGGAAAATGCAGCAGGGTGTTAACGGTAGGGCAGGATTAGAATGAGATGTTCAAGGAGTGGGTGATCAGCATATTTCCTAGCAAGAGAGTGGAAGAGATTGCTGTGTAGAGGGGAGCTCAAGGTCAGGCTGCAGATGTTGAATGGTGTCCATTCCTCTGGAGAAAAGAAGGGTTCCAAATCTCCCCGTTCTTGGGAGGAAGTAAAACCTGGAGAGCCACATATGCAATGATTTCCTTTGCGCGGACTATTTGTGTTTATGATGGACAGAAGACAGGAGGGTGAACTCATCAGTGCAGTGGAGTAATTTGGTCATAGTTCACATTGTGGAATGGAAGAAAGTAGTCTTGTGGGAGCGGAGATGCAAAGTAAATTACAGGGAAGAGAGCAGTGATGTGTGTCTGTGCTCCTTGGCAAGACCGAGACACGCCAGCTTCCTCGGGAACTCTTGAAAGTGCTGGAAAGAGCTTGGGATGCTGAACACTTGAACGATGGAGATCTCTCTGAGTTCCTTTTAAGCATCCCCTTGACAGAAGAGAAACACTATTCAGCTGGACACATGCTTGGATTAGATTCCATGGACTGTTTTTTTTTTTTTTTCCCACGGAAAAGCTGGTGAATATCTGCTTCCACAAACAGTATAGATACTTTGAGGTGCACACAGCTGGTGTCATAAGAATAAGACCCTCTTTAAAGAGAGACAAGTTTCACATCATCATGAAAAAGACATAAATTAATGTTTATTCCCTCTCTTTCTACCCAGTGCAACTATTTTATTATGGCTGCGATTACTATTGCTATTGTTTCTTATAATTTTATGGATGTAAAAAATAGATCATATTCTCATCTCATCAGAAACAAAGAAAATATATTGTGCATCTATCTTTGACTTCTACAAATTGATGTCAAGTAAATTTATACTATCTGATAAGAAAACATGTTATGAATTTAAGACATGAGGATATAAGACAGGGGCCTGGGGGTATATGTGTTATGAAGTAAAGAAGAGGACAGTGGAACAAAATCATGAAGAAAATTGTTCTTTTCGTAATATCACTGTCTGCCTACCAGATTCCTAAGGGACATAAACTTCTGAAAGCTGACCTTTCTCTGGCGCCCATTTGGTAATAGAGACATGTGCTCTCGGTGCAGTGTAGACTACGCCTAGGGTTATGGAGATGTGTTAGGTTGGAGATGACTGTGCAAAAGCAAAGGGAAATTCTCAACTCCAGGAGGCAACTGGGTTTATGCCCAATTATCTCCTTCAAGCATAATTGTGCTTTCAAAATGGACAGTTAAGCAGCCTGTCACAAAACATCAAACTGTAAACACATGGAGTTCCGGAAGTGAATTCTTGGTCTTAGACTATTCTTTTTTGACTTTTAAATTAATGGGAAAGTCCTAACAAAGGTAATTCATGGAAAAAAATATGTAAAAGAAATCCCAGGAATGGAAAAAGTGAAATGTCAGAAAGGGAATATAAAAACAGAAAATGTACAGAAATAAAACACACATCATGTAAACAGTTGACAAATACACAATTAAATGCAAATCATGTGCACACACAAATAACAATGACACATCAATATTTTTATCTACCAGACTGGTAAAACTTGGAAGGATCCAGATTGGTACAGAGGACAAAATACATATAAAACTATAATTAATTTGAAATTTACAAAACCATTATGGGGAGGTGACATGACAATAAGTTCCCATATACTCCGTTTTCCCAGTCATACTTCGTTTTAGTAGATTTGTCACAAATAACAATGACATCTAGCTTCACTATTCTTTTTAATCAAAACAACTTTTATTCGCAACATTCTCAATCTCTGTTAATCAAGATTTCAAGCTTACATTGAAGATTTTGCTGGGTATTTTATTACTATCTTAGTTAACTAGTGCTGGCTTTTTCATTCAACTTGATGTTCTCTAGTTCCAGCCATGATCTGCAAAATGACAGGTTTTCATTCCTTTACAACTGAATCATATCCCATTGTGTGTACATAGCACTGCACTGTTGATAGACACCCTGAGTCCATAGTTTGAAGATTGAACAGTGCCGCTGTAAACACGAAAAGCAGGTATCTCTTAGCAACAACGAGTTCACTTAGGGGAACAAATCCTTTACATCCTTGTTGAAATTCTCAAGGGATTTAATACGAATGAATTGTTATTGTTTACAAAGTTGACATAATTCCATTTGATGAATTGCTGGCGTAGACATTAAATAATTGCACCATATCATAGCTGATATATTCATCATGGAATCATCATAGTCAAATATGTGTGTATGTATGTATGTGCATATATGTGTGTGTGTATATATATATGTATATTTGTGAAATTCTGGTACTTTTATGTATTATGTTCTCAAAGAATCCTATACTGCCATAAAAAAGAAGGCGTTTAGACTTACAGGTGGAAAAATCATGTGCAATAATAACTGAGAAAAAGCAAATAAGGTCAACCAAATATTTCTTTTTTTCACATTAATTTAAAGATTAATATGTATATCAAGATAATATCATAATCTATGTAATATTTATGCACAGATATGTTCACTTAAGGAGATAAACTTATAATAAAAAGACTGCGTCTGAGCTCTGACATGCACAAACTGGTACTTCTACATTACTACATTATGCATGGGTTCGTGGGTGTATAGAAAAATAAATCAGAACAACAATAAAATTTAAAAATTGTTACTTTAGATTGGAAGTTTGTGGGGAAGTTAATGGACATTTCATTTTTTCTTTATGTATCTCTGAATAGTGAAAATGTATAAGGACAAATATACAGTGCTTTCACAATTTTAAGATAAAATATTCAAAGTTCCAGAAAGCATTACATGGTTAAATTCATAAGAATTATGTAAAGACAATGAAATGATGGTGTTAATTCACAGCTGGATTAAGCATGAAGGGCCGATTAGAGTTTTACCACTGAAGTTTAGTGGCAGAAAATGCTTCATTACAACCCCCAGATTCTAATGTGACTGCCGTTGATCACACACACGGCACATCGCTGTGTACAGTGGGCCGTGTGCAAGGTAGCTGGAGTTTTCACTCATGATCAAGTTCAATCGGCTTGATCTCTCAGTATTTTGGTTTAAAACAAAGTTCTCACACATCTATTATTCAAGATCTTTCCAGTTCAAAGTTAATCGGTTTCTGGGGAGGCGTGAACATTTATTGGGGAGGAGGGACAAAAAGTGGAAAGTGCAACCTTACTTCTGAAATATTTGAATAAATCATTTTCCCCCATTAACAGAGATGAATGTGGGAAGTTTTACTGACAAGTTCGAATCAGTTTGTAGATGTTTACGTCACGATACGTGTGTCAGGACTTTCATGTCTCTAAGGAAAGTGCGCTTCATCTAACGGGATCTTACTGACTTCAGAGAAGGGGACGTAGATTGCCAAAGAAGGAACAGTAATTAAGAAATTATGTGAAGAAAGCAAGCCTGGATGTGAGGAGCAGAGTCCTTTGGTGGATCTTGTCAATGAGAGGTGAGGTAAAATTCATTTTCATTGAGTCATGGCAATGGGTATGATGATAATGGAGGACCTCGGCATAGAAAGAAATTTTGGTGTTCATATTTCAGTTTGAGGATGAAAACATATTCAATCAAGAAGTGAATGTCACTACAGACACATGTTGTTGTTTGTGGCACAAACTGTGCTACAGTGGGCCAAACCGCTGCTTACAAATAGTCTCTGGGTCATGTTCTCGCTACTTTTAATCCAGCTGTTGGCTAATCACCCAGGACAAGCAGCAGTGATGGCTTTTGTGTATTTGGGGGGTGAATCAGCAGATAGAAGACTTTTGCCTCCGCTCCCTGCCACCTCTGTTACTCTGTCTTTCAAATCAATTAATAAACACTTCAAAACAAAAAATACCTTGTAGTGGGGTCAGGGATGGATTCAAATCTGAACTCCAGGTCATATTTATTAGTGTGTTTTTTTTTTCCCCACTGGCTTATTAAAACGTCAAGGATACATTTAAAAATGTATACCCTTGCTCTAAATGTGACAGTAAGACCCATTGTTGGCCAACATAAACACATTGTGTTGAGAGTTGAAAATCGCAAAGAATACGTGTGTACACTACACAAGATCACAGAGCTCTCTTGATCCCTATAGAGGCTCCGACAAATGAAACACTAGGGGAACCTTGTTCTAGGATGTTGAATTTTCTCTCTTTTTAAGATTGCTCTTTTATTCAAAAGTCAGAGAAACAGGGTGAGAGGACAGATAGAGAGATCCTTCACCCGCTGGTTCATGCCCCAGGTGGTCCTTCAGGCCAGGCCAAAAGGCAGGAGCCAGGAACTCCACGCAGGTCTCCCAAACAATTTTCAGGTTTGCAAGAGCATGTGCCATCTTCTGCTGCTTTTCTCAGGCCATCGCCAGGGAGCCGGATTCAAGGTGAAGAAGTTGGAATAATGTCACACTGCCCCCGCCTGGGATGGTCCTGGCACCTCTGTCATTCATTAGGATCATTCTATGGGGAGTGTGGGCTCTGGGGAGACGGAAGGCAACCAGCTCGAGTCACCCGTCAACTGTACAGGCCAACGAAAATGATGTGAGAAGTGTGTTTTGAGGGCTCTCCAACATTACTATTATCCATTTCCCTTTCAAATGTACATCTAAGTTGATTTTAGTATTTTATACTCCATCTGATTAATTATGAAATAAGCACTCAATACAATGTGTCTCCTTTTTTTGTAACTTGACTCTAATTATTGTGGACATCATGGTTGAATTAATTTTTTGTTTATATATAAAGACATATTTCTAGGTATAAAGTATATCATTAGATGTTAAATATTTTCTGTATAGCTTGCTAAAATTCAGACTTAGATGAAAAAAAATCTTTATTTGCAAGTCACATTGACCTCTCTGAAGCAACCAGACTAACCAGTGACTCTTCAATGGCATAATGATCCTAAGATCAATGGTACAACGATGACTGTTTCTTACAGTGTTTATCACAAATAAATCTTAAATGCAATGGGTTGTTTTATTTAATTCTCTCATTATTTCAACAGAACAGAAGAGTTCTGAGTTCTTATCAAAAAGGGATACCAGGACACTTCAATACAGAAATTTAGTTTTAAATGAAGCTTAGACAAGATAAGCATGCGTATGTAAACATTTATATTTTCATCAATTTAGGATTAGTTAGTAACATCCTGGATTGTGAGTAATAAGAGAATAAAACTAACTATGACACAAAGCTAAAATGTAGAATGTCTGAGTTTAGGTGTTACTTTTGTTATATGGTGGCACATGATGTGGTCAGGACAACCTTTGCAATCTTCAGTTTCTAATTTAGAATTTTTTAAAAATAATGGCTCATATGTATCCTCCACATAGTTTGTAGGAAGGTTAAATGAGCTGTGCAATCACACTGGCTTGACTGGATGTCACTGCAAATTGTGATATGCAGATTAAATTGTTCCTAGTGAATATTCATACTATGGCATCATTCTGTCCTCAAAGGAGTTGAACAAATACCCTGAAAACTTCTCTGTGTTGTCTTCCAGTAATAACATACAGAATCCATGACATGGCATTTATGAAGGAGAGATATTTGTCTTCTCTGTTGTGTATCTGTTCAGCAAATATCACCTGTATGTTTCAGACACTGTTCTGGACATCTGGGATGCAATAGCAGATCGGTTAGACAATGCCCCTATTCTGATGAACATGGTATTACACATACATTTCAACTTGTAGCCAAAAAGAATGGGTTCTAAGATACTGGTTTGTGCACAGAAAGGTTTATTATGGCTTAACACAGGAAAAGGAGAAAATTAGAAAGGTAAGTTTGGATGGAGGAAAGATTAAAATGAGAAGTAGCAATGCATGGTTCTCAGTAAACTCCAGAGGCAGTTCTGGAGCCTTCATATTTGCCACATACGTGGTGTGGGCTGTGAATCCCCTCGGCCAAAGGAAGTTTCCAGTGGAGTCATTTTATGCTCTGCAATCTTCGAACAGGCCCTTTAATCCATAGATCAGGGAACCGATGTTTATTTCTTGAAGGGAAATCTGAGTTGTGCATCACAGCATCCAGTAGAGCAACAACAAACATGAGTGGTGTGTCAAATGGTAACTGGTGCTGAGGGAGTAGTAAAGCAAAGTAAGACAAGGTGGAGTCTCAGAGGAGGAGAGAGTTCTTAAAAGATTGAGGAGACATCTGATGGAGTAGAATTTTCAGGAGAAGCTAAAGCAGTGGAGGACGTGACTGAGGAGCAGCAAGGAAGCTTAAGGGACATGAGTGAAACAGATTCATAAGAGGTGAGATCAGAGTGTTGGTCTAAGGAAGAGGTGGGCCATGAGGAGTCATATTCATCTAGTATTAACTGAATACCTACAATAATAACGCCGCAGTGAACAAGGTATCCATAAGCAACAATGAGGCGGCTAATTTCTTGGAGTTTATGTCTACAAAACTCAGGGACTCAGAGACATTGGTTAGTAGGCAGTAAAGAATATATGAGATCATTTTCAATAGCGATTTGAGCTAAAGAAAACCCTCCTGAATTTATGGTGCAGAAAATGAAGGCAGTAGACAGATATCTTTAGATGACATTATCAGGGAAATATCCTTGAAAAAAAAATTGATGTTGGAACTGAGAACTGAATTGCCTAAAAAAAATGACATCAGAATATATGTAAATCAGTGAGTAGTTCAGAAACTAAAGCCAGTTTTCACATGGTCACACTTCTTTCATTTCGGTTATGAGATTGTGGCCTTTGGGAAATCTGATCGGGGTGATTGATTTTAACTGTGCCAAGCTCGTTAACTGGGTACAAGATGCTCCTGGACTGATTGTTGAGAGGCGGCCTGCTGAAATCTTGAGTTCATTATTTTAAGGATGGGAACACAGTTCTGATCAAGCCCAGCTCATTAAAATGACTCTAAGAATGCAAGGCCAATGGACATCCAGAGAACATGATAGATGGATTAAGTCTAATTGAGGTGATATTTGTCAATTTTCCATTAGTTTTCTTAATTAGAATTTGGTGACCAAAATTACGGCAATATCCTAGGTGAGTCAATGAGCTTCACAAGGTTTCACAGTCACCGAGAAAATTTACAATCCCAGCTAACAGTTTACCACCCCACCCTCACCCCAAATTTGTAATAGTGATGTACAAAGAATAATGCTATGCTACGAATAGTAAGATAATATTGTTTGAGGGTGATGCAAGGTGGTCTTTTATAAATAGTACAGCACTGGATTATCCATGATAAGTATTACAGAAGCACAGTGCCTAATCATTAATTATTCACCACTGCTTTTGATCAGGAAGTAGATGAGCTAAAGGCAGCAAATTTTAAAGAGCCTTTGACCAACATTAACAGCAGATAGCAAACATGACGTTTACTAATGTACTTCATGTGTTTTGTACAAATACGGGTGTTACAGGTTAAAAATGTCCCCATCTGAGGTTCAAATATCCAATCATTAATCCTATCTCAGAATATGACCAGTTTTTGAGACATGTCCTTTACTCAGTTAAAATAAAGTTGTTAGTGTCATATTCCAATAGAACTGGCGTCCATATAGAGAAAGGGAAAAATTTGGAGAGAAATTCATGCAGAGAAAACATTACTCTTGAATGGATCCTTCTCCTGGAGTCCTCAGGAAAAGCTGACCCTGTTAACACCTTGATTTTGGATTTATTGCCACCAAAAGATGAGACAATCCATTTCTATTTTGTAAGCCAATGTTTCAGAAGCCCTGGAACAATAGTATACTGAGTTTCAATATGCTCTGAACTAATGGTGAGCGGAAGGAAAAGCTATTAGCTAATGTAGTAATTAACCTATGCTTATGGAAGTGTCTTCAGAAACCTCAGGAAATGCATGCTATTAAACACACACACACACACACACACACACACACACACACACACACACACACTGTAAGTAGATTCACTTTTTTCTGCACCAAATAAACGATCCTATTATTCCCATTTCTCCATAAACGTTTTGAAACACTTTTACCCATTTATACAGCTCACGTTAAGACAGGAACTTTGGAAGACATTAATTTTCAAGATGGCTTAAGTTTAACTCCTTAAGGATCATCTATTTTTAATTGAGGAAATTAACATTAAATGTATATCAGCTTTCCCCCCCCTGCTTTAATAGTGTGAGGTACGTCAGTTTCAGAAGTACTGGGATAACTGAAAAGTGTTTTTGATAATGTGTAATATAGCGAAGGCTTGAAGAGCAGCCAGGGGAGGAGCAAAAGGAATGTTCCAGTTATGATCCCAGAGAAAACTGCTTCCTCAGTTTCTGGAACAATTTTGTTGCTGTTCTTTTCCTTTTTTCTCCTATCTTGATTCTAGTCACTCATTCTCCTTGGTGTCTGAATGATTGCTTCCAACAACTCCTTAGTCATTTTAATTGGATACAGTTAATTCTGAGTTGGTTGGAAAATTAGATAACAGAGCCTGTAAGAGTTCTATATGAAATTTAAAAAAAAAAAAATGGATCTCTGTCTCTGAGGATTGTCCCCACAAAGCACATTGTATGATGTTTTTTAACAACTATTATTAAAGTTGAGTAGGGACCTGCCCGCTTGTTTGCTTTTCCCGGTTTATAGGAATGTTCTCAGTTTTGTATTGGCTAGAGGACTACATTCTAAGTGTGTAGGCTATTGCTTTGTTCCAATCCTAAAACACAGGCTGAAGCAGCCTCCTATTTCCATGGGCATGTTAAGCCTTCTCTTCACATATCTGAGTGGATGACAGGTTTGGGATAGTTATGTTCCCAGAACAAAACTCTAGTTCATTAATGTTCAGCTTTGGGAACACAATTAGAAGATGAGCAGCTCTGTTTTTGGAGAGGAAACAGTAGTATATTATATAATTCAAATAATCCAAAAAAAAATCTTCATTGGAGTCAATCATCTCATGGAGAACACGCGTCAAGGGATGTAAATTCTTGAAAATGAGGACACACAGAACCTGGAATTTCTTGTTGTTGTGCTGATGCAGCTCAAGTTCCCGGTCTGCAGCTGCTGCCCCTTCTCTGTTTGCTGCATTTGTCTTCTGCCCCCACTCCTCCTGTTCCATGAACACTCCCCTAGGCAGCCTCAGCCTCAGTCTTGCCCACGGCTTCAATTACCACCTAGGAGCAAATGACTCACGAGGTAATATATCTAGCTTAGACTGTGTTTTGAGTTCCAGATTTGTATTTTCAACTGTCTATCTGCCATCCCTATTTATCTCAAAGGTCTTTTAAATTCAGGATGTTCAATGTACAACCTCCTTGAAGGGCTTTGTTTCTTTCCAGTGTCAACAATTTTCGTGACCAGTGTCACCACGGTAGAGTGCCATCCTCAAAATATCCATCTCCTACCAACCATGCCCATTATTGGACAAAGTTTATAATATTCACTTCACCCAGTACTATGGGATCCAGGGTTTCACTCCCAACATTATGCCTCTGGTGAAAGTAACTATGATCTACAGATTAACACAACAATCATGTTGAGTTCACTTCCTCCAGACAGTTCTCCCCAGAATAGCCAGAGGACTTGTTGAAATAAACTCGATCTAGTTGTGTTTTCCCAGATCGACTTACTTCTTCTCCTAGCTGTCCACTGTTTTTCTGAAAAGAACAGTCTGTAACAGTCTGTAGCATGGTGCGTGTCCTCTGTTCTCCATGGACACCTGATCCATCTCCTTATGTGAAAGACAGCTCATCAATCTTTCTGCTTCATCACACTGTCTCTTCTCTATTTTTTTTTCTTCACACTCCTTCTCACTAGAGAAACCACGCTATCCTCCTTTCTTACAAACACGCATTATTATTCTTTACCTGATTGAGTCCTCAATCATTAATATTTGCTTCCCTCACAGAAGTGTTAAGTTCTACTTTTATTCACCACTGATCTTAAGTGTTTGGTCCAGGACTAACAACATTGTAATTGCTTAATCAGCGATTTTTCAATAAATAAAAATGATGAGATTTCAATGATATAATAGTTTAACTGTCTTCTTCAGGTTTATAAAGAAAAAGATGGCAAAAATCTTGTGTGGTATATGAGGATAGAGGCAAAAAAGAGCTATTTCTGAATGTCACAATTCTATAGGGGACATCTAAATTAAGTCCTTAGCCGTTTCTCGGGTTAAATTTATAATAATATGAGATACTGATTTCAGTATCTATTATATTTTCCAAAATAAATATTAGACTGAAAAATAGAAATTAGTATGCCAAAAATTGGACAAGAAAGTAATTGTTATCATCCAGAACCACATGCTTGAGGCAACACTTTCGTTCAGAGTGGTGCAACACATTCCACAAGGATGTATTATGTCTTGTCTCCAAATCTTTACACTACCTTTTCCTCTAGCTGAAATTTTCTTCAATAAATACAAAATATAAGATGCTTACTATTATCATCCCAACCCCTGCTGTGTCCTCAGATCTTCATGTCATGGCTTCCCTGATATCAGTCAGAATATGATAAATTATTCTGTGGACAGAGAAGGACATGATGGTACCAAGAACAAGATTGTATCTCCTACTCCAGTGCACACTCATTGTGGTTAACCGAATCCTTCAGGTTCTAGATCATGGAACTGCTGCCGCTTTTAATGATTGCCATTTCTGTGCCAGAGGGAAAGGAGAACCATGGAGGCATTCACATCGTAATTAAATGCTCAACTCTAAGACTCATCAACATCATCCATACCTCAGAAATAAAGTCAGCCATATGATCTTTTACACTGCAAGTACAACCCTAACTTACCTCTACAATGAGAGAGACCTATCAATAGTTCATACAGCATGATATATATGAACAAGAACAGCCTCTTTATGTGTTTTTCAATTTTATGGATTTTATGGCAACTATTATAATGATATTATTATATCATCACACGTGTCTCCTGTGACAGCAAGACTTTGTCCAACTCAGCCTTTGTCTGTGATACGACACATAATCATGGCAATTGGGAAGTAGTAAGTAATTATTATTTATTGAATTAATAAATGAATGCTGTATGATGACTTATTTTGACTTATTTTAGCTTATACATTTTATGTAAGCCCTTAGGATAGTGAGCTCAGTTTGACTTTATTTTAAGCAAAAACCATATTGAACCATAACGATAGATCTTAAATAGGCTTTGTACTTAAAGACATAAATTGAGACTAGCATGTGGGGATGCGTAAAGCAGGCAATTCACACCGAGAACATTCATATAAATTGCATGTGGAATGCAGCATTGTGTCAAAGATAATAATACAGCATTTGGACTCCAACTTCCTTGAGCAGAGCACAGGTGACAGTACTGGGTGTTGAAGAAAAAGTTATTTCAAAATGGATATTATTTTACATTTTCTTCTCAAGTTCCAATAAGTAACATCACCCTCTGAACGCTTAGAGATCTTGCTAGAGGCTGAGAAAACAGAGTAATTGGGTGTCTGAGCCTCTCCTGATAATCTATGGGGCAAGGCATCCTGTCCCCTCTCCAAGGTACTGATGCAAAACTGGAAAATGACAATGAACTGTCCCAAGTGCTGAATATTTACTCTCAATAAAGTGCTTTTTCAGAACATGTGTACCTCTCTGTCCGCTCCCTGGAATGGATATCATAATCACGTAATTTGATTGAGTCCTTTGTTCACAATCCTTGTTACAATTGTATCACAACTAGCATGAATAACCTATCTAGGAATTTGGATAAACAAAACCGTTCTTGGCTATACTGTACCTAAATTATTTTCTTTGACATAAGTGGGAATTAGTTCCCTATGACTCCTGTAACAAATTGCCCCAATCTTGGCTGCCTACACTAACGCACATTCCTGTTGAGTCTGACTCAAACTTCACTGGGCTAGAATCAAAGTGAGGTCAGGGATGCGTTTCTTTTTGAGGCCAAGGAGGAATCTATTCTCTGATTTCCAACATTTAAGGTTACATCTGAAAGCCTAGCCTTAGCCATCTAAGTAACTTCTCATCACTTCACCCTAACACCAAGCTTTTTGCCTTGGTCACTCATTTTTTATTGTTATTATTTTCCCATGGTACAGTTTTGTAGTGATAGAGATTTTGTTCTCTCCCTTCTCTTCCTCCCTCCCCATTTCCTCCACCACCATTTCCCCCCATATAACTGCAGACGTATAATTGCTCCAATTATAGTTATAAATTTAAGTATATTTAAGTATATCATGGGATGTAAGTATAGGTGAAGGTAGAAAATCTAGTATCATAATGTTAAGGCATACTTAGCAGTTTCATTGGGAGTCCTCCTTTATTCGGTAGAAATGCATGCTGCGTCTTCACTTCCCTGCATGCCAGTCTCCATTATACAGTTCATTAAAGTCGCACACAATTATTTTGGACTCATTTGAATGATACAGGATGATTTCCCTGTTGTAAGGTAAGCTTCTTAGCAGATTTAATTCCGTATGTCACTCTCGTTCCCTTTGTACAAATATGAAAATACATTCACAGTTCTGGGGACTAAAATGTGAAAATCTTTGATAGATTATTGTTCTGCCTGCTAAACTTTGTAAACATTGGAAAATTTTTTAAATTATCAACGAAATTGGTCCAAATGTATGAAGAACAGCTGGTTTCTTAAATTATATTTTGACATAATAACTATGAAAGTATGCCTATTTTTAATCATCTTGAATTACTTACGTTGGACACATTGTCTTTTTCAGGTAAAGTGAGATGTGCATGAGTTAAATTACGTATTCAAGGTCATATATTGGTGCGATCAAGGGTATCGTCTATTTGTCATCCCTGAAGCATTCCTTTTACAAGTGCAGATGATCTTGTCAAAGAATTAAAACAAATGCATCGAGGAGCTAATTTTAAAAATCTCAAAGCCTTATTATCAGGGTAGATTGAAGCTACAGAGAACTTTGACTTTTGATGTTGTTTAGACAAAGATTCCTAAAAATACATGTTAAAAGGGACATTATGGTATTCCAGAGATTCTAGTCACAAGAATGTAACATGCCCTGCTGCGGGCAGATGCGTATGCACTTGGGACATTGCAATAGTGAAACACCTTGCACAAAGTACAGCCCTTATGTGAAAAGCCAGGCTCTGCCATTCACTGATCTTACTACTCAAAAGTATACGCTGAAATAGGTAAACGCCTGAGGAGTTATTTCTAAATGAGTCAATATGACCACTGTTGGGAAAAATACAAACATGTGATGATGAAAACAGATTCAGGAAAAGCTAAATGGCGATGTGTGATCTCTTAAACAGTCACCCACCTACACTATTTAGAACTGTGTTTTAAAGTGCCACCTCTGCTAGAGAGCTGGTTTTCTTATTCAGGGCTATCTTAAACTTCAGTAAATACTCCACACGTTCCTACAGAGTCACATAGAACTGCTTTAAAAACGCTGTCTCCCTAAGGCAGCTGTGCTTTGTAAAGCAGGGACCGAAGACTATTTATATCCTTAATAAAGCATTTGGATGAATTGTTCCCGCTCACCACGGGTCCACTTTGAGAGACGGTGTGGCTCTCTGCTTTGAGGTCTTGGGCTCTGACCTTTGTGTTAGCAACCAGCCTGATTTACATGTCATAGTCCTCTGCTTCCTCACCACAAACCAGACTGTTTAGAGTAAACATTTTCAGTCTAGAATGGTAAAGCTACGAAGAGGCTCACAGAGAGAACTTTCCCAAGACAAGGGTATAGCAAGCAAGCAAAAGGAAAGAAGTTTCCTTAGAACGATTTTTGCTTTCAATACTTCTTTCCTTAAGGGATAAGTGTAATAGGTTTATAAATTGTATCTGATGAGCTGAGACTTTTTTTTAGCTTAAAAATAAAGCCGTGTTACAGCTTGCAGCAGTTTGGTGAAAGACCATAAAACTTCAGTGGCTCATTGACTTTTCCTAACAGTTCATGTACTTTCTCAAACTCCCATGATGAACCTCAGGGTAGACCTGGGGAACTTTCCGTCAGTTGTTAGGACATCAGACTGCATTAGTAGGTGCCTTTTTCAAAATTCCTCACAGTCCCTCTCTCTGCTGATGCAACCATCTTTAGAATGGACTTCTATTGTAAGGTCTGCATTAAACTTTTAGTTCTAGGCTTCTCTAGTTAATAAGCTAAAATTGCTAGGAATAATTTTAGACTGAAAACAAAATAACAGGTATAAAGACAAAAACCTTATAATTAAATAATATTTCTGAACCAGAAGGGTATGTGAAGGGGTAACATTATTGGAAGTTAATCTACATTTGTTGTTATCAAAATATGCATATGATCTACATGTGTAAAATCTTGCTGCTTTTGTTTCAGATAATACTAGCATAATTTTGGATGATACAGAAAAGTGATTGTGGAAGTTCTAAAACTGACAGAGGGTAAGACAGGCATTCTTGATTTGGAGTAGAAACGTCCTTTTCCTGTGCTTAAGAATTATACAAGAACCAAGGGTGCCTAGTTTGGTGTCAAGAATTGATGACTTTGTGTGAATAAAGAAAGCAAGGCAGCATGATTTCATTGTTTTGTGGTTAAAAAAAATACATGTATATTACTTTGTCATATGATTTAAGGGGCTAGAGTAGCTTACTACTAGAAACTTTCCCTAATGTAGTCACATGCTTGACAACCCCCTCCCCCTCGTGTTGACACCTTATTCTAATGGAGACGAAAAGACCCGAGTGCTGGGAGTTGACAGCGGACAACAGAAAATAAATCTATCATTTGCATCACAATTTAATGGCATTAACCACTACCAACAGCAATTTGCGTTTTATAAAATGCTTTCACAAACATGATTTCATTTAATCATCTTGATGATCCTGTGCAGAATCTGTATGTTGTTTAAACATGAGGGAACTAGGGTGTAAAATATTTTCTCTAAAGTTATAAATCTAGTGAGTGGTGAAGTTTGAACTTGGGTCTGCTTCATGTCATGTGTTGGGTTTTAAATCTCGTGTTTCCCAGGGCATTGAAAGTGATTTATTTACTTAGGAAAGAAATGTTTCCAGATGTTTACCAAGAAGCGCAAGAACCTATGCTCTCCCTATCCCAATGACAATACAAGGCAAAATTGTAAGGGAGAATTCTGTATGATTCTTCTGGAAAATATTTCATCAGTAGCTCGGCACTTGCTACATCTTCCAGAACTTTCTATAGCTCAGAGAGCACTTCTTTGGAGATAAAGGGACAGGAGCTTTCTCCCTAGCACTATTCTTTGAGGAAACAGTCATTTATTTCCCACTTTGACCTGGAACAGCTGGATGCATTTCCTACCTTCTTCTCTTACTCATCGCTGTGGACCAGCTCTAGGGCAAGAGCCATGGAAGCCTGAGAGAACACCCCCAAGAATCAGATGGTGTTATTTTATAGGCTGACGATATTAAATATGGCTCAAGACCCAGTGTTCCTTTAGGTTCACTCTCTTGGTCTCTTACGTTCCCCCATTTCCAGGCCCATGACTTCATTACAATGAACTGTAACTGCATAAGGAAAGAAAAAAAAGGAAGAAAAGTAATGAAAGACGAGAAAAGGTACAGAGACATTAAGAGATTGGACTGAAGAGAGATAAAGACCAAATATTTAAGAAGACTCCTATCTTACTCCTGCCTCCCCCACTAACTTCTTTGAAAGTCAGACATGCTGTTCGGTGACTTTGGTTCATCTGGATACTACGGATACTGAAAATAATAGACTCAGTATGTTCATTTTAGGGCTCTTAATTCTGTGTGTTCAGTATCATTCTGGTGATTATTTTGAAATTTTGAACTTTCACCATCCAGAGTACTTTATTCATCAGATATAACTTGTTATATCTCCCAGATCCCAGAGAGCTAGCATGCAGCTCTAGAACCAATAAATTGATGTAAAAACATCAAGGCCTTTTCTGAAATTCCCCAAGGACTACGACAACACCAAGGATCCAATTCAAGGAGCTCACAAAGGGCAGTTGGGGTAGACTGTTCTGTGCAATCATCTTTAGCTTTTCGGGAGAAGGGTGCACAAATCCCTCCTGGCTCTTTCTGTAGCCTCCTTCTAAGACAATAGTGAAGGATGTGTAAATATTTGATAAAAAGCAATCCCCAAATTTCCAATCCAGTCTAGGGTAGGCCTCCAAGAAGCACCCAATTCTGACAGACACAATCTGACATTGTCAGAACTGCCCTCAGCAATTCCCAGAACTGTCAAAGGAAAGCAACCCACTGGTGCTTTGCTTACATGAAAACTTGCTCAAGGGAAAAAACAAACAAACAAACAAAAACTTTTCAGGGGATTGCCATTAAACAAGAGGATTCATCCATTCCATATGCTGACATTCAGCACAGGAAAGTGCATTTTCAGTTGAGGGGCTCTGAGGACAAGTTTGGAGTGGATGTTACTGTACCCATGCAAAGATTAGCCATATATTCTTAAATCAGCTCACTTTCTAGGGAAACACTTGTCAATAAAATCTTTGTAGGAAGACACTGAGTTTGCCTAGAGCCTTGTCACATGTCTTTCTGTAGGGATTTATAGAATGTTGCATATAAGATGTTCTAAATGAGGCCCTTAAGCCCAACATCCAGTGACCACGCTGATTAAACGAGAAGAAAAAAAATAAGGGCAAGACATCCAATATCTGTCTTGTTAGGCATAGAAAATTGGGAAATGCTTTCAGAGAGCTTCCATGAGCACAGGACAAGGAGATAGAATCTGTCTGCAAAGGGAAAAGACCTGAGCGAAATGATACCACCAGTCACACTTGGTTAAGTCTTGCTTGACAAAAGGCTGCTTTGTGTATACCAATTACGCTGGTCACTGTCAAGAAACAGAGGCTAGATCATATTTAATGAGTATGCTGCCTTGTTTTGTGATGGCTTCCAGGACATTTCTTTGGAATCTGTTAGCATTTTTGGCTCCCTGCTGGAATGCCATTGTAGTTAGCCTAAGTAGTATGTTATAGGATCCAAGAAATTTTGTGAACACCCATCGGTAAGGATGAGTTTATTCTAAAATCTAAGTAAAGCAGATTTCCCCATGGACTACCAAAGATTTTATATGTTCCTTAATGACTCATTCCTGGGTGTGTGTGGGGGAGAGCTACTGATTCCTATAATCCAGGGCCTTGTTTATTCAAGAGTCTGATACCGCTTTCACTTGTCAGAATCTTATCTCCATCCAAGATTTCAGCATCAAATGTAGACTCTAAAAGGGGGCACTGTAAGCCCTTTAAAACATACTCTGAAGGAGATGGTGTGAAACTTTATTCACCCTGTTTTTGAGCTTTGCCTCTGAAAATGAACTCAGCCCACTGGTTGCAGGAATTCATGCATATTATTAAATACTTCTCTAAGCAAACGTGCAGCCCGCATGGCTTTTCTTCTGTATCCTTAATGCTGATGGATCACCACTGCCACTTCCAATCCTCCACTGCCCCAACCCCTCCCCTGCCAACTTCTTAATATGCCCTGTTTGCCAAAGTCTAAATGTAAAATATTTTAGATCCAGCTGCAGTAACTGTTTCCAGGCTTTGGACAACACTTATCCCGGCTAGGAGAGAGAGCTTAAAACATCTGTGATGCCAAACTTGAAGAAAAAGGGAAAGAAAAAAAAATAGCCAGGCATTGTTCCTCAGATTGTCACTAAACATTATCACCCAGAATCAGCCCCATTTGTATATGAAGAGTTCTACTGCAGGATCTGAAAAAGAAAAGCCTTAGGATTTTCTTTTTAGGAGAAAAAGAAACCATCATCTTTTCTAGCTAAAGAATAGAAGCTTTTAAATTACTCCCTGAGAAGGTTTGTAGGGAAAATAAATCAGAAGAATAGTATGTCTATAAGGGGGTTGCTATTAACATTTCAGAACAGTGAAAGATGCTGGCAAGCATGATTGTCATCTATCAGAGAGCCACTTTTAACCCAAGATGGTTATATTTCCAACTGAAACTCAAAGAAAGGAAAGCTCCCTTTGGCATACATCAGACAGATCAGTCCGCCTTCTCCAAACCTCCTGCTGATAAACACTGCGCTGCTCTGGATGAACTCTTCAACACTTGGTGTGAGTGGGAGATGACGGATGAGGCAAGAGCTTCTGTCTTTGGTGCTCTTCCCTAAAAGTGGCAAAGCCGTCGCCTTCATTTTCTCAGCTCCTTGAAAACAGAATAAATAAATACCTGTTGTGACCTGCATACCCGGAAGTCACTGACGTTGAATATGTCATTCTCTTAATCTACTTAGGAGAGAGTACTGATGTGTGCATCTAATGGCTGAAGCCTGGTTATTGCTGCCTGGAAATCAACATGGCACAAGATGCACCACCACCTTCCCAGGAAGGAGGCCCACACTGGCCTTTACAAGTAACTGCTGACCTCATCCGCAGTCTTATTCAAAAGCAAGCTTTGTCAAAGATTTTAAATCAACCCGTAGGGGCTTCAGGCTCTTCAGCCCATGCCAAAGACTAGCGAGCAGTTTGAGGAGGTGGGTAATGAAGTTTGGCTTCACACGTGAAAATTACTAACTTATTAGAGTTCTTTGAGGTGGAAAATAGGCATGTAGATAAAGGAAAGCCCATAGATGCCTTGTACAAGGTCTTTAAAAGGCACTTTTGAAAATGTTCCACACCAAGAGTTACTAATAATTATAAATGCTCCGTTCTTGGGCTGGGGGAGGATGCTTTTATCTCAGAAAGTGAACTTGCTTAAGAGGTGAAAATAAAGTGCCCCGAATACATATCAATATTTCTTTTATAGAAAGAAACTAGAAAGGGAAAATTACACAGTTCCCCGGGGTCAGTGTCGGGATGGATTATGTTTAACACTGTTGTTGCCTGATGGTGTTAAAGCAGCATGTTTTCCAATGGCAAGAGTCACTGCTAATTGCTCTTGTTTCAGTTGGCCAAGGCATGATGCAGGGACCTTTATTATTATTATTTAAGTGACAAAGATAGAGGAAGATTAGGGGAGAGAAAGAAGGAAAGAGAAAAAGAGAGAGAGAAAGAGAGAAGCTCTCTTCCACCAATCATTCCCTAAAGGATTGTAAAGGCTGTATCAGGATCAGCCAGAGCTAGGAACAAAGCCAATACCCAGACCCCATTGGAGTCAGGAGTGCTGCCATCCCAGATCTGCAGTGGGAGGAAGCTGGAGCAGGGATCTAACCCTGGTACAGGAATATGGGAGGTGAGCTTCCTAAATGATGAACAAAATATCTACCCCAGGAAACTGCATGTTTCAATCTTGACACACTACATTGTAACTTTAGCCAAGTGGGCATATTTCAGACACTGTTCTGGTTAGTTGTATGATGCCTTATAGCAGCCCTAGGACACTGTTCTGTTAATGTGCACAGAGAAATTAAAGAATCTTTTCCAGATCTCTCAGTATATACAATAATGTGTTTTCAGTGATACAGGAGGAGTTCATGTGCAGCTCTGTTAAAACTGCTTCTTCAAGACACCTATCGGACTCGGTGCTTTAGTTACCTGTGCATTTCTGCTTTATTGAATTTTTAAAAAATCATTAGCCTTATTCTTGTTGAAATGGGTCGCCATTGTTAGCCAGCAGGCAATGTTATGAAAGAATAAATAGCAACACATTGCTGGGAGTTCTTTATTGCTGATCAGGGAACTACTTCCCTTATTTGTTTCAGGGGTGTGTGTGTGTGTGTGTGTGTATCTGTGTGTGTGTGTGTGTGTGTGTGCAAAAAGATTCATGCCAAGTCATATGCTTATGGAAGCTTACTACACAAGAAAGAATGGCTGAGGAGAAGAACACGTGAATTCCTTTTCAAAAGCGAAAGGATGGCGAAGCCTGATGTCTGCCCAAGGGGTGAAGGCTCCTGGACGCCGGGCACAGGACTGCACAGAGCTCTCCTTGTGTTCTAACATGAAACTTATAATCCCAGCATCGGTGGGTGTGGATGCGCAGTTGAATCAGAAGTATAGTTTTGTCATGTGCTGTCAGGGAGTCAATCAAGAAGACGAAAGTTTGACACAGTTCCTGCTTATTCATAGCCATGACTCGTGGGAAAAAAAAGGAAGAAACTTTCAACTATGTGTTTTATACTTATCAGTTTTAGTGTGTTACTTTATAATCAAATATCTTGATTGGTGTCTTTTTGTACCAGAGAGGTTCCAGGCTTATCAAGAACAGGAGAAATGGCTTTTATCACCCTATTATCCCTTCATCCCTAGCAATGGCCTAAACATCAAGAATTAAACTGCATTAAATTGAATTGGATATAGTAAATCAACGCATGTTTAACTTAGTTTGTGTCTTTCTTTATGATTCAGTGACACATCCAGTTCTGAGTTTTTACTTGTTTCCATTGATTGAAGTTGAACGACAGAAAATACAGCCTGCTTTTCATGTATCTGTGTTGCCTTTTTGTCTGCACATACCATCACAAAGGCAAATCCTCTGCTATACCTCCAATGCTATCATCGCACCTTGGTCACATGTATTTAAAACATACAAATGTTATGTGGAAGTCTTGCCAGAAAATGCTCATTAAAAGAGATAAAAACCCAAGACTGGTCAGAACACAAGAAGTTAACATTCTCTCCTCCCACCCCCTCCCAGTCCCTCAGCATGGAGATGACCAATTCCCCAAGCATCAAATGTATTTCAGATTCTACTGCCCATGGCTTGAATAAAAAAACAGTAAATGAACTGGCTCACTCCTGAAAGAAAAAAGAAAGCCACCTCTCCTTTTACAATGACCAGCATCCCAAAGAAATCATGTGTGATTTCTTCAGCAAGATCATATGCTTACTACAAAGCCTAGTGTATTTATTCGAACATTTTCCCACCTGGGGAAAAAAAAAAACTGGGCTTAAATTATCTTCCTCATTCACAAAGCAACACTGCGTTCTTGCCAATACAATATGTCACCTGCGTAGCCTTCGGTCACTGAAAGGAATGGCTCTTGGGGTGCTCACTGCAAAGACTGTGCTGTAGAAATGGCAGGTTGAGAGCTGGGCTCTAGGGAGAGGAGGGGAAAGGAGCCTGGAGAAAAGGGCTGTCATATTGGCTCAGAAGAACCGCCAAATCAGAGCGCAGAAAACATTCCATTGGAGGATCGCCTTTCAACAGCAACTAATCCTGTCATATGGAAAGAAAATTGTAAATGTTCTCTCCAGAAATTGTCCGCCCATTGCAGCTAATCGAACACACACGCTCCAATACAGAGACGCTCGCCTGCTACGCCGAAGGCTCCTGGGTACAGAGAGCAGCTGGAGGGAGAGCGCGCGCAGAGACTGGGACACACACACACACACACACACACACACACACACACACACACACCATCTTAAAAACCGAAGATTCAACTAAGAAATCACCACAGGCACCGGAATAGGTGTTGTTCTCCTTTGCTCCATCCCCCCTGTCCCCCTAGACAAATTACTACTTCCCCAAACACTTTGGCGAAGAAATGAATCGCGCCCAGCTCGCGGCCGTATCCAGGTCCCGGTTCTATTTTGGTCTCCGCACTCGTCTTGCTGAAAGCCAGGTTTGAAAGTCCTACTTGGATCTCTTTTGACGATTTGCTGGGGGTGGGGGGTGGGGGGTGGGGTACAGCATTAATGTAAAGCAAGTCTAAAATGCGAATTGGTCCCAAACCAGCTAAGTGGCTGGGACCCGGGCGGTGGCGCGCGCGCGATCCCCGCAGCTCTGGCTGGAGCCTTGGGTCGCTGTCTGTCTCCCCGCCTCTCCCGCCCCACCCCTCCATGCCGCGGCGCCAACTAAATTTTTTTTTTTTATCCCCTTTTTCTTTTGCAAGATCAAGGGAGAAAGCGAACGGACGACTGACTCCGGACTCTAAGCGGTGAGCAGCTCTCACCCGGACGAGTCGTCCCGGCCCCGCGAAGGGCTCCTCACTCCTGCCAGCCTCCACCAGATCAAAGCCCGGGGAGGCAACTGGGGCTAAATCCGCGACAGGTAAGGGGACCACGCTGCTCAGTTCTTCACTTATGCGCGCCAAGGGAGCTGGCATGGCGGGGTCCCTCCCAATTCCCCCAGAACAAGGGCGCGGAAGGTCGGGATTTGGGGGAATCGGAGGGTGGTCCGACACACATGCAGATTCCCAAACGGAAACTTTTGATTCCTGGGGTTCGGAATGCTCAGGGAAGGAATGGAGGGGCTTGGAAGGCAGGAGCCAAGAAGGCACAGCGCAGGGAGAAGGTAAGATTCGGTGGGTCACCGAATGTGGCGGAATGTGGCTAAAGGCAGCCTGGGAACCGCGCTGCCCTGGAAGCAGTATCTTCTAGCACCACATTCCCTCCACCGTCACGGACCCCAATCTTGGGCCGCTCCCCGTTTGCTGAAATCCGGAAAGGTAATGGAGAGCTTCGCCTCTGTCGCTCTTCAGGTTCCTTTCTGCCCCGCATCCCACCGGGTCTTAAGTGCATCTGGGGTGGAGGTCCAGTGAACCCCGCTGTGAGCCGACCCCCCCTCCTCCCCAAAGCCTCAGCCTTCACAGCACCCTCCTCTGGCTCTGGATAAATGTTTGGCGTTGCAGTCCATGGGCCGGGGCCCAAGAGCTGGGGTATTGTGGGGATGGGTGGAAGCAGGCTATGAATGAGGGTCCTAGGACGAAGCAGAGGAGAGCCTTCTGCACCCTGTCTTGCAGCCCCGCATGCGGGGTTTTCTGTCCCCTGTCACTAGCAGACAGGGGGTCTCAACCCTGAGTCCTTCAATTCCCAGACTGTGCCCTCAGCCTCGCCAGTCAACTCCCCCTGTGTCCTGGTCCACGCTGGCAGACCTCGAGACTGTATACAGGGGACCAAGGCGTCCGCGAACCTCTTGCCGCCTGCACCTGCGGATCTAGGCTATCGCGGCTAACTTGTAGCATGCAGAACCGGTGGAGAACACACAGAAATTCACCTGTGAGCTCTGCCCAGCCCCCCTGAGTGCCCCTCAATGGGAAAGGTGGTGGCTACCCAGACAGTGCGTTCCAGAGGACAAAATTGCCCCCGAATTTTTGCCACAGAGGTAGAGTCACAGCCTCCGCCTTCCAGTTCCCTCCAACACCAGCATCCCTTTCTGCACTTGTTACCCATCACCGATCCTAGGCTACTGTAAGCTATAAAATCGTCCCGGGGAGGGTCCAGCGACCCGGCTGTTCCTGGGCGAGATGCCAAGACTCTGGCATGTATGGAAATATCTGCGGGAAGAGTCACTCCCGGCGGAGTGGCGGAGGTAAATGATTAAATCCAGCAGAGCTGTCCGCTGACATCTCACCCCAGCCGCCTCGGGTCTCTGTGTCAGCTCACCGACTCAGTGAGTCTGTGGCTTTGTCCGCCCAGGGCCCCGAGTTCGCCCGCCTGCTCAGGCGCTGGGAAGTCCCGCAGAAGCCCAGCGCCCACCAGTCCTCACGTTCCCGGGATTCCTGGCACCGACTTTCTACCCCACCCCCTTTCTGTTTTGCTTTTCTTGCTCTTTTCTTAGCTCTGGGTGGCACTGGGTAAGTGGCAGCGGTGCGACTGCCTATCCCCGGGTGCACTTTGCAGACGACAAAAACACCCTTACCACACATTGCTCTGTGCTCCAGCGCGCTGCTGGGGCTGCACAGCTCCCGGTGCCTGCGGCCACCTTCACAGCTGCCACCGCAAGCCTCATCCCCGATCCCGCGAAGGGTTGGGTTGTCAAGAGGGAAGTCAGCCCAGCCTCCAGAAAAAGCCCCCAGGGGAAGAATTGGCAGAACTGTGTAAAGCTAGAATTTGGATAGGGAGCGAGGTGGGAAAGGCTCCCGTGTAAAAGCCTCCCAGTGCTCTGGCTGTTGGAGAATGGACTTCCCCTGCCTGGCCTGCGCTCACCCTCAAGGCCACAGTCATGGTCCCTTTAGCCCAGGCAAGTGTGTGTCGGGTTTGGGGGTGGGTCAGTCCTTTCTTCACACTGGGTGATTCTGGAGTCTGGAATTGTGAAAGTGAAGCAATCCGTAGACTACAGGGATGACTAACTCTGTATTGTGTGCGAGTAATACATCCAAATGTGTATCTATCAATTATCTTCATTAGCATAGACTAGGGCTTGATGATACTCTACTAGAAATTTTAGGTATATGCAGGCTAGCATTGCAACCAAAACAGCAAACACAGTGGTGACCACAAAGCTAAGACCAGTTGAATTGACCAGAGATTGAAACTGTATTATTAGGCTACAATTCAGAGAGTAAGCTTCTGAGATTCTAGGCAAGTCCATGGAAAAACTCTGTACCATATCTGCTTCAGTGTTGCAGGTGTGGCACACAAGAAGTCAAAAATGTCAATGCCAGATGGTGTTTTTATTGTTGTTGTTATTCCTCTTATATTAACAAGGTGTACCAGTTGTCACGGCATGAATAGCTCAGCAACATCCCATTGGTCTATTTGCTTTGCTGGGCTAAATAAAAACATCAGTTAGAACTAACATAAAAATTGACCCTATAAAGGCATGGGAGCTTGAGCAAAGTCACTTTCTTGCTTTAAAATCCTGTGAATGAGGTGGGTTTGGGATAGGGGAAAGTTCTGGGATCTAAAATTGAGTGTGCTGTGTGATAGACGCTCACCTTCCTATGAAAGAAAAGGAGTGTTGTTTATGTAAGTGTGTCCCAGGGTGCCTGGCGTGAGAAAATAGATTTGAACATCCCTTTCTTAATCCAAGTGCGAGAGAACCTAAACACATGTTTGCAGCTCTCAATTGACTTCAGAGACTGATGTGCAGGAAGAGAAATGCTAACACAAGCCAAAGTCAAATGGGAATTCCTAACACACAGTCTCACTCTGGGGGTGGGGGAGAAAGAGACTGCCTTATTCGCGTCATGAAAACAACTGCCATACCTGTCCCACATTCCCTTGCTTGTCTGGAGAGGCTTCCAATTAGACACTTAGATGCAAATGCGCCAGACAGTTTTCTAACTCCAGTTCCAGGGCAGCCAACCCCCAGTGAGAAGGTCACACAGGCTGCGGTGGCCTCCAAGATTTGAAGAGAAAGCAGTAGCTCTGCTGGGTGAACGGAGGACATAGACGAGACAGACGACATGGAACACGCATCGGCTCCTTTGGAGTTAAATGGCCCTCTGACCCACAGCAAGGACAAATGTCAAGGCCAGTGCAAAAGGGGGAAAAAGAGGAGAAATGAGGAAATGGGGACATAAAAACTATGAACAGTCTGAGGACCTGTGGGTGTACTCTTGGCAAGGCTTGCTCGGCCTGCCTCCGCGAGGTCAGCCTTTGTGTCAGGTGTGCGTGTGTGTGAGACAGTGCTTATCAGTGACTGCCTTCATGGAAGCAGCCAAAGCCCAGACTGACTCATAAAATAAACTTGCTGCTTTGACTAAATAGAGACTGAAAAGAACGTGTCTGGTTTTCTTCATTTGAAAGTCGTGTTAGACTTGGTTTTCCCATTGTGATGTTGGCATTCACCGTCGTTTTCCGAAGTGGACTCTTACAGATCAAACACTGTCAGTCTCCTCCTTGTGACTGTTCACTGGTTTTCATTTCCTATCACCCGTCCTTCAAGCCACGTTTGGCTCCTTGAGCAGGTGTTGGGAATCTTCTTTTAGTAGGGCTCACCAATGCAAGCTTCGTCATCGAGCCCTTCTGCGCCACACAGTGTGTGGTGGTGGTCGAGGACAGGTGGGGGAGGCAAGGCAAGTAATTAATCTTCCAGTGGAGAGTCATTTTCAGAGTGTGTTCCAAGTCCCTGGCCCAGTCATTAGCACATTACATGTTATATTATCTGTTTTGTGAGTGTTCTACCCTCGCTGTTGAATACAGTCAGGCACATTCTAGGAACTTGTTAAATATTTGTCAAATGCCTGAGTAGATGATTCTCATTTTTTTTCCCATTAAAACAATCACATCAAGAGGACATTATTGTCTTGATTTCATATGTGAGGTAATCGATCTTTATCAGGGTCTGTTAATGACCAACCTCAGTCACATAGTACGCTGCAGTCCCTAGATTCAACCTGAAGCCTGTTGGTCTCTCCTATCGCACTGGGTGGCACTCTGAATAGTTGGCAACATTTATTTTCCCTGTGTCTGGGGAGAGAAAAATTGTGGAATTATAGTTCAGTGATGTTCTCCCCATCTGTTTAATTCAGCTTTGCATGTTCTTGTGGGTTCCCTAAATCTTAAGCAAAGAATGTTCAGTGCTAACTAGATTGGTAGTTGGCATAGCATGCTTGATGTGGTTATAGCAGAGCAAAGCAAGGACCCCTAAATTAACTAACTTTTGCTAGATGCCATGTCTACTTTTCAGCTGTACTGAGGCTCACCAAAGAGAATGTCCACATCTGTTGTGAAATGTTGAAAGGACATCTTCATTTTATCCAGTTTAATTCATGATAGATGTGGAAGTAACTGGGGGGACTTCTTCCGGGTGACAAAGCTAGCTGTGGATTGTCTAAGACCATTCATTCGTACTCCAGCTTCTGATTTGTTCTCCTCTTCATCTTGTCATGCTGAAGCGTTCCTCTTTCTTTATTAAAATTGTTAGCACTTAAAGTTCCATATTTGAATGGTTTCACTTAATTCTAACTAGAATGCATTACCCACTTTTGCTTTGAAAGCCATAACGTGACTTTGTGAACTGAAGTTAGCAAAGGATGAGGTCGATTCCAATTGGTTTGCCTCCTTGTATTCTTTATATATTCTTGTCTAACTTTATTTCCTTTCCTTTTTTTTCCCCCCACATGTTCAAGCTCCTTCTTTTATACTATGACCTAAATATACAATCATCTTAACTGGTGCTGTTTCCATGGCAATGTTTTATGGTAGATAAGGATACACACCAAAAGCTTGATTTTTCTTATTAGCTTTGGGATTCTTCTCGCTCTCTTTCTTCCTCCCCCTCCTCCCCATGCTCTGACCCCCTCCCCTTCAAATTCAGGTTTCATTGGAATACGCCCTCTGGTGTTCCATAACAGAAAGCACTTTGGTTTTAGTAAGGCAGAGCAATCATTTTTAAAGCTTAAAGAGAGTTTTATTACATTTTGAAATGGACATAAGCAAAAAAAAAAAGATTTTAATTAACACATTTTTAAGCAGAAATAAGTGGGCGACATTTGTTATCTGAGGTGTTAAGCGCTGTTTAATGTGTAGAATTCTAAAAAGTTAAGGCAAATGGGGGATATTGTATTCTTATATGCTGAATATTGTCATAAAACATTTTTATTGGAAGAAAAAAAGCTTCTTGACATATTTTTTAGGATTTCAAAATGGAAGTCTTTAGAGTGTGAGCACTTTTTTCTATATAGTAGATTTAAAAATCTTGAAGATTTTATTTTATGTAAGTACATGAATAACCATATCAATCTGCACATCGTTACTAAAAAGTATTCCCATGATAATGTGGAAGTGAGGTTGATGTGCTAGAAAGCTGTCTTCTTTAATCCCCATTACTCTGACACCCTTCGATCAGTCACCAAGTCCACTCAGTTCTATCTCTGAGACGTCTCTGGAATCCATCACTTCTCTCCATCCACAAGTCTTCGCCAAACCTTTAGCACCTCTCTCTGAACTACCACCAGAGCCATATGTTCCTAACTGGTCTGCCACCCTCCCATCTTTCTCTAGTACAATCTATTCCTCACACTGCCAGAGTGGCCTTTCTAAAATGCAAATTTGAACATGTCATTCACTTACAAAAATTCTTCAGTGTTTCTCAACTGTCAAGAGTAAACCCTAAAATCAAACTCACATGCAATTTTTCATAAATGACCGTTTATAGCAACCATTTTTCTTCTTCTCCACCAAATGAGGAGGGAATGCCTGCATTTAGCATGAAACCTACTATAAAATACATGCAAAACAGATACTAGTCCACACATTTTTTTTCTTTTTATTCTCTGCCTCCTTTTTCTCTTCATGTAATTTATTATTATACTGCAAGTCGGGCAATGCCAAGCCTTACATTTATACTCTAGACTCTGTCAGTTGTCTCACAAGCCGATAGAAACTAAAACAAAAAATTGCCTTTGGTATGACTGTCAATTTGATGAGTGTTTGCAATCTGTACCTCATTTAATTTCCCACATTCAAGCCTCACACACACTAGATGCTTAGTTATATTCTTGCTATCTCAGTATGACCTTCTTGGCATTTGGTATTTTCCGTCAAGTGTTTTGTAAAGTTAAGATTTTGTTTTAAGCATAGTAGATTTAACTGGCTTGTTTCCTTCAGTATTAAACGGGATTATTTACCAAATAGTAACTTGGGAAAGTGCTGATCAGTGTGTGTTAGGAGAAGAGGAACAACTGGGCCTGGTTAGGTTTTCAGATACAATCTAATGTAAGAATTAGGTAGGTATGCACAACCTCCCTCGCAGTATGTTGTTATCAAAGAAGCTGTTGGCATCTGCAGCAGCTTCATAGGTTAAACAGCTTAAATTCAAAACGCTTATGACACGATGAATGCATAGTAATAGCCAAACAACCGAAGACCTACGCTTTTAAAACTAGTAAACATTACAGTTTCAAAAAGTGTGGGAACAAGCAAGGCAGTATTTTGAAGCAGTCTTTGTTTTTTGAGCTCACAAAAGTAGAGCCTATATAACTTTGAGTGTTAATCTTTTTAGAGATCTTCAACAAACAATGTTCATACTTATCAGGTATACTGCAGTGAAGGACAGCATTCTGATTTAATTAAAATGTTGCTATCTTCTAAGAAGTCCTTTAAAAGATATTACTTAACCTGAAATATTCCATTTCTGTTGCGTAGGATTTGCATTAGCAGGTTAAAGATCAGATCCAGGGATTTGATGTGACATCAAAGGTGGGTATTCACAGGAGCACATCTTAAATAACAACAGATAGAAGAATGGGAACTCGAAGGGTGAAGAGGGTCAAAGAAGGTAGTGTGTTCAACTCAAATATTCCTGCCTCTATGGCCATATGAGCTTTGCATTTCCATGAGGGTCAGGCAATCCTGGCTTGAAAGCAGAGTTGTGCTTAGGGACCTTTGTAACTTCCTAAGCAGATTCCAGTGTGAGGGGTGAATTATAGTTCAGGAGGACAGACAGAGATAAAGATGCTTCCTTTCATTCTCTGCAGAGTCTAGACTGTTTGTGCAGGTGAGGCACAGTCCTGTATGTAATTTGTAGCCTTAGAGTTACTCCCTGGCCATTAGCATGTAGTCTCCTTTCTATGCTTTCTCTCCTGTTTTCACTTCCACAATCCCTGGCATTAACCCTGATCTCATTCGAAGCAGCATTTATCATTGAGACTCCAGAGTATGTATCCTTCCTCTTCTGTCTGGTGGTTATGTGCAGGCTTTAACTATGCATCTGGTTGCATTAAACACCTGACTTTCCTCCTTCTCTCAGTCAGTCCCTGAAGATGGGTTAGTGAGAGGGAGGCAACTGTGTTCATCTTAGTGCGGAGATATTTGTCCGTTGCTGTTGAAAATGTTGATGTTCTATGGAGATTCCCCCAAACTAATTGATATAACATCTTCTCAAGGAATAGGAAAGATGTAAAGATTGCTTCTGATATTACTGCCCACCCTTAGTCATGAAGATCATTTTTTTAATTTTAGTGAAACAAACTTTTCCTTACTTTTTCATCTATGATAGCTAAGAAACCAGATGGAATAATGAGGGGAGGCAATTTATTGACTGATTGATTATTTAATTACACACTAAGGAGCTCTCTCGCATTGGTAAGATGAGAAACTAAAGAATTGCCTGAAGGTGAATTTTGCCACTTTTAATAAAATTTAAGCAGAGTATAATTCTTTGGGAGAAGGAATAAAATCAATTTCACACAATTTCATATCATGGAACAAAAGATTTTTTGAACAATCTGTACCTTCCTCAGCAGTCCTGTAGATGGGAGAGACTTCTACCATAACCAGCATGAAAATCGGAAGTGATAGGAAAATTCTACCAAGTTGCTTTAAGTTGCAAGCATCTGGGTGTTGGGCTTTAATTTGGGAAAAGATAAAGAAGTCAGGGATGAAACATGTTCTCAGACATGTCAACTGTGTTTTTCACATCATCGTCAAATTGTTTCTTCGACTTTGGCAGTGGAGTAGGCCTTATGTGGTCATCCAGAAGCTTAAATGTTTAGCACTTTTCTTTGTACCGTGTCACAGAGATGAAGAAGGAAAGAAGAGCTGTGGCTGACACAGGTTTAATTTCTTTTGTTCCTTGCAAACGGAAGTTATTTAAACACATGAAAGTCATCCTAATTATGCTTTTAATAAACGCATTGCAAGTGGATATGTGATGAAATGATTCCATGTTAAGGAAAATTTCAGAAGTTTGAATGAAATACTCTGGTGACAATGCCAACCAGCAAGAACTAATACCCATTGTTTCTTGGATGTAGCAAATTTTGGAACTTCCACCACTTCTTCACATTTCTTTTTCTTTTACCTTGTGCCAATCCTATGTGATGGATATTTGTTATTCTTTTTTATTATTATTATTGATTTTGAAACTGGGGTTTGTTGACATCAAATACCTTATTCTATTGAATCTTCTAAGAGTGAGTTTGTGGCTTTGGTTCTAGTTTCACATCTAAAATCACAGATTGATCTCTTAAATGTTGTTGGTTTTGTTGTGTTTATTGTTCCATAAGCACTTCTTAAAGAGAATAGCCTGATAAGTCCAAGGAGAAGAGAGGGAAGAAAAAATAGGGCAAGTCTTACTCGTAACAATTTTTCAGGTAATAGCAAAAAAATTAATTTGTATTAGAGGGGTCAATACAGGTGAATCTTGAAACTTCTGCCTGGGTGAGAAGTTTCCTGGATTGGGCTAATTTATAGGTTTGACATTTGGAAGTGTTTGTGCACTGCTGCTGCCCAGGGGGTTCTTCCTAGGCCTGGAAGTGGGAACCATCTCAACAAAGCTTTCAGATAAGAAGTCCCAAGGTATCAAATTTGATTTCAGATATTTAAAAAGTGCATGTATATTTGAACATTTCCATTCACAGGAAGTTGGTAGAATGTTACCATTCAATCTCATTCGATGTCATCTTCTTGTATCGACGCATTCCTTGCCTCTACAAGAATGGTGTCATCAATTCTCGGTGACGTTCGCATTGCAGGTGCAGGAACAACCAGAAGAGCTATTGCTCTAAGGGGTAATTCGTCAGTCCACTAACCCGCTGCATGTTTATATACGCATTGCCAACTCTAACCACTTTTTCATGCATCGCAAATCTCCAGAGCATCATTAGCTTCTATTGGTAGATAATATCAGCTGTTTGTCACAATTAATTGAAATTTCACACTGCTGCATTACAATATCAGTCAATACTTTTATATCCTGGCACTTTTAATCAAGGATTCTCTTTCATAAAGGAACCACAATAAAGCCCTAATTACTTAAAGTAATAATTAATTCCCCATCAGTTTATTGGTTATGTAACACTTTCTTCAGGAACTTAGCATTCCTCTTTCAAGTGCTCACATTCATAAGAAAGATTCCTTAGCCTCTCTCTCTGTAAGCATCTACCACAATTTTGAATTATTTTTGTTTGCTAGCAGTCCTACAGGAAGGAGGTCAACTTTAGTTTTCAGCAAGTTTCTGTATTCAAACAAAATGAAATGACATCTTTCTATCAGGGAAGTGCTCAGAATCCTAGGGGTGTTTCCATGGAAAAAAGAGAGGCTCTCAAATGTTTCCCATGTGGTGTTTCTTAGCTTGTTTTAGCTTCTTTATCACAAGTGAAAGTTCTCAAGGTCCATTCCTTTCTAATCTGTTTTCTGTTTCCTAGTCCTAAACTACTTCATTACTCATTTTCCCTCTGAATCTTTGTTAGCTTGTAAGGTTTGTTACGTTTTCCAGTCTGTTTTAGCCTCATTATTTTGGTAGATGATGAACCCGGAGTGTTGGCTATAATTGGTAGTCAAGCTTTCTTCTTTAGTAGACGTTATTTTCATTCCTATATGTTGGCATTTCTGGGTGTTTTGGATGGATCTTAAAAAATAATTGATGATGACTGTAAACTCATCAGGGGATCTTCCTAAGACACGGCAATCAAGACCATTGAAATCTGTACCAAAATTTGGCCAGATTTTCTAAAGGTCATTCTTGTTTTCTTTTTTTAATTAAATTAGTGTGACTTATTCATTCCACTTGCAGCAAGCATTGGACCACATTAAAAAGAAATGTTCTTTGTCCTATATCCTATGTTCTCTTACTTTGCTTTATAATATAATTGAACACGAATCTTGTTTCCAACAGGTCAGTTATCTAAAATACAAATTATATTTCCTCCTTAATATGCATAATCATTGAAATGCATCTTTTCTTACACTGTTTTTAATTACGACTTTAAGCACACATCAAAACAGAGCAGATGGTACAGAGTTCCTCACACCCTGCCCCTGTGCACACACAGGTCCCCATTGTCAGCATTCTCTTCCAGAGTGGTCTATTTTTTATAACCGGCGAAGCTGCATGGACATATCCCTGTTATCAGAGTCCAGGCCGCACCTGAAGCTCACCCTTTGTTAGCTGCCCACCCTGTAGATCTGGACAAATGTATACTCATAAGTACCAAGTGTTAGGCTATCATGCAGAGCGTTTCCACTGCTCTAAACATGATGTTACCCACCTATTCATCCTTTCCCCATACTGACTCCTGCCTTCCTCTGGCTCTCTACTTAGTTTATCCTTTTCCAGGGCATTTATAGTAGAAATTTTACTCGGTGTAGCTTTTCAGACTGGTCTGTCACATAATAATATGGAATTTCATCCATGTTTTTGTGGCCTAAAATTTAAATTCATTTAGTGCTGAAGAATATTCCTCTGTATTATTTTTTTTCTTTGTGATTTAAATTTTTTTTTGACATTTTAAAACATTTATTCACAAAACAGAGAGAGCTTCCATCCAGTGGTTCACTTTGCCAATACTGTTAAGGGATAGGACTGAACTGGGCCCAAGCCAGGAGCTGGAAAGTCTGTGTGTTTTACATGAGCCATCACTTGCTTTCTCCAAGATATTAAACCCAGGCACACAGATAAGAGATGCAGGCAACTAACCTGTCACTTAATCTCTAAAGCTTTACCATTGCTAAGATTTTTAATAAACTGAAACTCAATGAACGCTTCTCCTTCCCTGAAGATATGTTTAGATACGCATGGTAGGAGGTTTTTTTCATTTAACCATATGTGTTTTTCTTACTCTTGTTCTACACTTTTTCTTATATTTCCATGACCTTAAAGTCTAGAACTTCCTAACAGTGGTCACACAATTTATTGTTTTTCTTCCCTTCAATCTACTCTACCCATAATTCCATATTTATTAGGAAGGCACATTAGCAGTTAATACTGGGTGAGTTTTATTTAGCTGTCTTTATGTTTTCACTATTATTTTTACCATACAATGGATTTTTTTTTATATTCAAGTTACAAAAAAATGTTCACGCTTCTGTTGAAAGAATTAAATACTCTGCTTACTCAATTTTGGCAACTCTTCAGCTCCCTTGGGTGCAAATTCAAGGAGAGGTAGAGAAAAAAAATACCACAAAATTGTTTCTTTTTCATTTTTCTTTCCCAATAATCTTCACAGTCAAGCTGTCATGGTCAGGATGAAGCAAAGTGAAAAAGCTGAAAACATAAATAAAAGACCATTCAATGGATAAATATGCTGACCCTTAAATAAACTTTAAAAGAAAGATCATATATTGATCAGTTTTACAAATTGAAAACAGAGCATTCTTATTTCTAATTGAGACGGGAGAGAAGTCCTTAGGGGACGTACAGTACTCCTAAGCTTTCTGCCTTTTTCTTTATTCACTGCCTGTTAAAAAATTAATGGTGTTTAATACTTGGGTTTAGTTTTTTCATCTATGTAGATAAGAGCTTTGCCTTCGGCAGCTGATGATATCCACTTGCTTAATTCTGCTTTGAGTATCTTTGGATCCTTTCTCTCACACCTATGCATCATATTCAACTCCTTTTTAGGGAAATTCCCGTTGATACGCTCTGGTTTCTTTAGAAGAAATTCATTCTATAAAGGCAGAGTTTACGTGTTTTTTCCTTCTGTTTTCACTTTTCTGCCTTCATCCTTGTAATGTTCCCTTTTTTCTTCCTCTTCTCAGAAGCAGTCTGGTAACTCTCTGTTCTTGGCAAATAGCAAGGATCAATACATACTTACTTAATGATGATTTTATGTTGCTGGTCTGCAACAACTCCAAGATTTCTATTAATCCAATCTGCTTCATGAGTTGGTTTCATAATATCAAGTTATCATTTTATGAACAGCTTACGGAACCTCTTTCTAGGTAAAATTTTTCTTTCAAAATAAATCTTACCCTCTAATATTTTTCCCTATTATTGAAGCCAATAATTTGTCCAAAGCTGAACTAAATTTTCCTTGGAGATGTTCCTGTATTCTTGGTCAATGTTAATACTATTTTGTTTAGGCTGAATCTAATTAATATGAAGTACATGAACCCAATTTTTTTTCTTAATATGTAACATATATTGATATAGATTTTAGCAAACAACAAATCATATATGATTCAATAAATTAGTTTTCTCCATGTTAAGGATAAATTTAGCACCGCTTCCTTTTTATATTTTGATCCTATCTAAGATGTATAGCCAAACTTGAAGAACAAACCACAAGAGGAAATGAAGTAACATTCTAGACATTAAGTAAGTACCATTCTGGCTATCATATACTTAGGCATAAAATTGATGTATTCATTTATTTGTCCTTTGATATATTCAGCAAATACTTACTGAGCAAAATTATTTTGCTCCTAACAATGTTCCTGTGTTCCAACTTAGTCCTCCTACCTGACTCCTTTCCGTCATCACTTATCACCCGAACCATCATCCACCATCATGTGCCATGAAATAACCAACTCCCTTCTAAACTGTTGGGAAAGCAGACTGTCCACCCTCACTCCCACTTTCAGGCAGTCTTAGCATTTCCTCCTCAGAGCACTGGCCGCAGCCTTGGAAGTGGTGGCGGATCCAGACTCCCTGACAAAGTCCTACATTGTCTTCATTATCTCCAGGGCCCTTAAAAAGAAAGGACTTTGGCATCTTTTTGTGTCTAAGCCTTGGGTTTCCCAAATGGCATCAGACTATGTGAGGTAATGAAGCATATCCCTTTTGAAGACAGTGTTACCATTGCTAGTTTACTTTTAGTTTCTTCATCTTCATAGCTTCAAGGATTCAGTGCGATGCTCAATATCTTCTAATCGGGTGCCTTTGTTTTATGGTTCAGGAGTTGTAATCAAGGTATGAGTGAGAGCAATTTAAAAAGATCTGTTGTCTGAAGATCCTGACATCCAACTCTTCTGATTTTCCTCACCCCTTCATAATTCCCTTAGGGATTGCATGGATATGATTCTCTTTTTAACCTTAGAGTTTAAATTTCTTACAGAATCGATCTAAAGATACTCATTCCCCCTTCCTTCATCTCTCTTATCTGCATGGAACTTTAAATTCTTTCTCTTCTTCTCTTCTGATTTCCCAGTATTTTATAAGGGAATTGATTATGTTGTGGTAAGTGAAATTTTGTTGACATGGCTAGGGAATCAAACCATTGTTACCAGAAATGCCCAGTGGGTTCTTTCCTCAGCTTAGTATAGAAATAAAAAGCCGGGAATCTGTTGCAAACAGAAAAGTTTATTTGTGAAGGGACCAGGGAGCAGGGAAGGGAGGGAAGGGGAAGCACCTCCGGAAAAGAAGCTGGGAGGTGGGGTGCCTCTCGAAAGAGGAGGGAGAGAGAGACACCAAAGGTTTGAGGAAGGGTCTCGCGGTTTTAAGCCTTCCTTGACCCCTCCTTGTTGGGTGGGGAACCTACAGGTGAGATGTTCCCCATTGGTGGTCTCTTAATTATTTAGGAAATGGGTGGGCAATGCTGGTGACGCCCACCTGAAGGTGTGGCTAAGACCTCAGCAGGCCTGGATGGTCTCACCATCAGCTCACATGCCAGCTTTTATGCCATTCTTCTGGGTTCCTGCTACAAATCAGAGTGGTTTAATGAACTAATCTTGGAGAATATCTGTTTTACTACTTTTTCAAAGGTTATGGAGAAATGATTGAATCATTAAACAATTCTTTTTTTTGACATATGTATATTTTCAGTGTCTAAATGGACCAATACCTTTTAGTGCTTAAAACATGGGACACATCTTAACCTTTTAACTCTGAATAATTTAAACTAACTGTTACCTGAATATCTTTGACAAATTCAGAATGTGGAAGGTAGTATAATGGATAGAATTTCAGCCCAAACAACATAAAATCCACAACCTTATTCTGCTTTCTCACTTTATAAGATCATTAGGAAACTGTCATCGTATCTATCACCAAATTTACAAAAAAAAATTACATACAGTAATTTAGAGTCAGGGTAAGACAGTTGGGAAGCTGTATTTTGATATCAGCTATCCTAATCAATGTTCTTTTCTTCCACATGGTTGATTACTTCAGAATCCCAAAGTACTGGCAACTCACCATAAATGTAATCAGTCATGCTACAAATATTTTCAAATGAATGATCATTTTTCTACTTGATTTTTGCTCATTTGTCTTGTTCTGTTTTCTGCTAAAGGAGAGTGGAAAGGAGAAGCAATTGCTGGTGAATTGAGGCGTTGGTGTTGTCTGAGACACTGGGCATTTCATGGCCCAGAGAAACTCTCGATGAGGTGACAGCACGCCCTCTCAGCCTCTGTCACTTACACTGGGAATGTGATGTGCTCCTGGGGAATGTTGGGAAGCCACTTGTGAAGCTATTTTAAGAGGCGTTTGGAATTTTGAGAGAAGAGTTCCTCAGAACTCTTTTTCTTTTTTAACAATGTATTATTCTTCGGAGGGTTATTCAGTGGGAAAATCAAAAGATTAATTTGCCATCAAACAAAGCTGCTTATTATTTTTTTACAAGATGTATTTATGCTTACTTGAAAAGCAGAGCGAAAGAGAGAGAAATAGAGAGACTTTTCCACACACTAGTTAACTCCCACTATGACTGCAGCTTCAGGGGCTGAGCCGATCTGAAGTCAGAAGCCAGGAACCAGGAGCTTCTTCTGGGTCTCCTGGTTGCGTGCAGGAGACCAAGGACTTGAGTAATCCTCTGCTGCTTTCTAAGCCACAAACAGGGAGCTGGATGGGACGTGGAGTAGTCTTATGGTATGCTAGCAGATTATCTTACTATACCACTGGGCTGGCCCCAAAGCTGCTTATCTTGACTGACCAAGAAAGAATTCCACATTCAGTGTAGACTGAATATTAAGAGTGAAGCATTTCAAAGACTCACAGAAAATCCGTTCTTGCAGTTGCTCACTTGTTTTGTATTTCTTCTGCATGAGTTCCTCAAGCATATTACAGAGCTATTGGTTGTACTGCTAATCCATCTCAAGGCACAGGAGACTGTTTTTGGAGAAACTGCATTGAAGAGGCTGAGATTGAATTTGCCTCAATCCACTCAGATAATGTTTCAGTTACTTTGATATAGAGACAAAGGAAAAAAAATAGATTCTGACAGAGGTGGGTTGCGCCTGTTTAGCAATGGAATTGCCAGTGTTATTTTGATCATATGATTTTAGATTCGTTGAAAAGATTTACTAAATTATTTGAAAGGCAAAGATATATAGAGAGAAACAGGGTGACTGAGAGGGCAAAGCAGTGATGGACAGAAAGGAAGACAGGGTGTGAGAAGAAGGGAGGTTGGAGAGACAGCAGTGAGAGTAAGGATGAGAGTAGGAGTGAGAACAAGAAACTTTGCAACTGCTGATTCAGTCCCTAGGTTCTCCAAGCAGCCAGACAACTGTGGGTGGGCCAAACTGAAACCAGGAGCTGAGAACTCCATCTGGATGTCTCACTTGCATGACAGAAGACCAAATTCTTGGGCTGTCATCTGCTGCCTCTTAGGTGCATAGCAAGAAGCTGTATCAGAAGTGGAGAAC
Source organism: Ochotona curzoniae (assembly GCF_017591425.1). Lineage (NCBI taxonomy): Eukaryota > Metazoa > Chordata > Mammalia > Lagomorpha > Ochotonidae > Ochotona > Ochotona curzoniae. The sequence continues at coordinate 18,085,629 of NW_024467095.1, read as the reverse complement.
AGCTGGGATTGGAATCATCCACTCCAATATAGGAGGTGGAAGTCCCAAGCAGCAACGTAATCAACTAATCCAACATTCTTGCCCTTGATTCTCATTTTAAAATGTATTTATCTAGGGATTGGCATGGCGACTTATCAAGGTAATTCTCTGTCTGTCGGCTCCAGCATCCCATACAGGTGCTTGTTTGTGTCTTGGCTGCTCCACTTCCCATCTAACTCCATGCTTATGGCCTGGGAGCAGTGGAGGATTCATGGGTCCCTGTACCCATGTGGGAGACCTGGAGAAAGTTCACAACTCTTGGGTTCAGATCAGCTCAGTTCCAGTCATTGGCACCACTTGGGGAGTGAACCAATGGTTGGAAGATCTCTCTGTCTCTCCATCTCTTTGTAAACCTGCATTTCAAATAAAAAAGAAATTCATCCTTTTTTTTTTTTTTTTAGTAGAACTTGCAGTATCACCTAGCAGTAAATCTACTGAGAACCACCATCCCAGGCTGTTTTTACTTTTAACAGGTGCTTTGATGGTCACTTCTGATTCACAGAGACAACACCTTTAGGAAGGCAAAGTTAGAGGAAAATCACTGACAGGACTTTTAAAACTTTCAAGGTGTAACATTCCTTGTGTGAGCCCTGAAGCAAGAAGCTCTCTTGGGGCTGCCTACTAAACTGTGCTTTCCCCAGGGCCAAACCAAAATCTCCAGTCTCATTTTATTCCCTGCCACGATCTTGCTAGGCATGTTGGTTTGTCAGACGATGTTTATAAGAAAGAATTTTTACTGATGAGCTGCTACTCCTGGAAGAAAAGCACAGCAGCATGTCTTGGTTTAGTTTCAGGTTCCTTGTAGGAAACCAACGAAAAACCTTCCGTCTCAAGGAAGATAGGAGTTAAGACCCACCCCTGGCTCTCCGTCCCTGCCGTGAGAGCTGGAGGGTGGTGATTCCTCTCAGCAAATTTCTGACTTAATCATTGCTTCAGTACGAAACAGGCACTTGACCCGTGGTGTTTGAAGCTGTGGGGATTTGGTGGGAAATATTTTATCAGGTTTCCAGAAGAGAATTACATAAATAAGTAGGAATAACATTTCTCAAGTCACCCCTGTCATCACCACTCAACCTCCAGGGTAGAAATTCTCTGTGGGTGGGAATGAACGTTAAGAAAGATCAGCCTTTCTCTCAGGTGATGGCTGGCTGTCTGAGGCACCTGCATCACTGTCGTCCTTACTCCAGCAGAAATCCAACGCATTTACTAATAAATTCCCTGAGCCAATGGAACTGCATCATGAACAAAATAGACCATGTCGAAATGTTTTCTCCTTATATATTCAGCAAAGTGATATGTAATTATATATATATATATATACACATTTTATATATATAATAAAAGGATCTGATTCGACATATGAAAAAGAGTGGCAAAAGAATGCTGATTAAATTTCTCTAATTAAAAATAGGCACTATTCACATTAAAATGTTTTATTCATAATGCCCAGTATGTAGTTTCCTCATTACCTGAAAAATGATTACATTGAATATGGCTAAAATGTGCAATATTGCTGGATCCATATGGAGGAAAAAAGCTGTTGGTTAGGGGTTGTTGCCGTATCTTCACAGCAACCATACCGCTGTAGGGAGCTTGAAACGCCCTGCGAAACCACTTCTTTGCTATGGTGACCTGACCTCAAGTTCTTAAGGCAGAGAACAGTCCTCCATATTGTACACAATATGCCACTGTCCTGTTATTCCGTTTACCATGTTGTGATCTCTGCATTATTACTCACTCCCGTGTGAGGAGTAAGAGTTATTTATTAGCGACTCTGTATATATGTGACAAAACAAGCTCTGGAACCTTTTGAACAACTCAGCATAGCCTTGCGCTCAGTCCATCATTCAAGCCTCAAGTTTCTTCGTTTCCATAATGCAGAATAGCAATGCCTGTACTTTTCCTTTGTAAAGTTAGTTATGGGTCAAAGGAAGCAAATTTGAAATATTGTATAAGCATTTGCATGTTATACCCACAAAGTATAGTAAAATTTCAGTCACTATTTCAAGTGAGTGCGATTCACATGTTTATTTGGTTGAACTGTATCGTAATGTCAGTAGCTTGGATGCAATTTTTAAAAAACTATGTTCCTTGGGGTGAGCACTTGGCATAATGGCTGAATGTTGTGATACATTCTGCTATGATGGATTGGCGGTGGTGGTAGGGGTAACCAACTGTAATATGAGCGAAGGTGTGGCCATGTGACATCAGAACCTTGTATTACCTTAAGGCTTTCATGTCACTGTCTTTACAAGTCAATAGACTGCTGCACGTGTATTTAAGAAAATCAGTGTGTTGCTCATAGATTCGAAGGGAAGAATATCTAATAAAAGTATTCTTTGCCCATTGGCTACTTTTCAAATTAAGGGGTTTCCGTTTGTAGACTCCCTGAAGAATGGCAAGACTCAAGGGAACACTGCCACGTTCTCCATTCGTGAGAGCCAGTGACTCAGAGGTGGATAGACTGTGTTTGTAAACAGGCTGTTTGCCAGGAGTGTTGAAGGGAAAACTTCAGAAGTCTTCCTTCATTGTGGTACCCAGAAACCATGAGTGCTGTTCTATTGAATCATAGAACCCTGCTGTGGAAGCATCCAATCTGAAGATGATGTACTCTGACTTAGCCCTTTGAAAGAAATCCTATCCAAAGACATGGTTTAATAATTAGCACTCACTTTGATTAACTATATGTTAAAGTATAAGAATACGTAGAAGTCTAAATATATATATATATATACACTTAGAAATATGTATGTATATATGCACATATGGCTATTAATGTATTTGTGTATAGCTTATGATCTTAGGTTATAGAAAATGCAGAAAAATTCGTTGATGGTTACTGATGGAAACTGATAGAGTGCACTTAACAGCAGCTGGATATGGTAAGCTATGTGGAAGCAGCCAGATTCGTTCATTTCTCACCGGGGAATCCTAGTCTACTAATCCAGTTCTCCCAGGCCCCAGGGTTGGTATTGAACCCAGACACTTCAGTATAGATTGTGGCTATCAAAATTGGTATCATAACGGCTAGGCCACATGCCTCTCCCACCATTTCATTAAATACTGTCAAATATAACATTTCTGTCATATATCCTAAGCTTCTTATTGTTAAGGGTTTCATTAGTATGCTACGGACTGATTGTTTCATTTTTCAGATAATAAAATATTTGAATAATGTAAAGTTGCTTCTAAAACTTCCTAAAAGAAAATGATAAAAATGGAAGATGAGAGAGTATATATTTATGTGTGCTTTAGCTTCCTTATTGAAGAATGAGAGGGCCGAAGTGGGTTACCTCTGAAAGATCAATGAGTTGATGTTAATCAAAAAATCCGGAAGGTTTAGCGATAATTTTCAATTGCAAAGAAAAATCTTTGTCCCACACTTCTCTGAGCAATCAAACATGACTTGTCAATGAACTGAAAGTCCGTTCCTGAGTTCCCCTGACATCTGAAAAGCAGGCTTCCAGTGTCACAGTGGCTTTTCCACTTACACAGCTTTGCAAACAAAAACACAGGATACTGATGAAGAAATCAGAAAAACGTATATTTATGCATCCAATCCATAATTATATAGCATCTGGGCCCTGTGCTAGAGTGACTCAGAGAGGCTGTGCAGTGCCCACATGAGCAACGATACAAATGTGGTGGAATTGAAAAATCAACGATCTTTCAATTCCACTCAGTCCAATGTTGGATGTTCCCTCCTGTTACTTCCCCCTTTGAGTCCACTGCTATATTTTGAAGCATGCACATGCTTTTTGAACCATTTCTTGTAAGAACCTAGTCGTTTAGCTTCTTCATCAGACGCATTTACTAAAAATGGTAATTTTATAACTATGGATGCTTCCTAGTTAACAGAGAACTTGTGCATGTGTGCGTGCGCGCGCGCGCGCACACACACACACACACACACACACACACACACACACACACACACACACCCTAAGCCTATTTTAAAAAAGTTTTACTTCCAGATAGTGCATGGGGAGCACAAACTCCAGGATGAGTGACTTTTCTGGAAAGTTCCAGTGGTCTTATGTGGCACATACCCAGGTTTTCACAGACATGGGTGCTCGTTTCTGATTATGTTTGTCGATTACATGGCCAGATAAAAAGAATTGTCAGCACATTTTCATCAGTCACCCTACCCTCTAATGAAATTATGTAATGAAGTGGATTGTAACCGAAAGATTCATCTTCACAGTTCAGCTGCCCCTCACCTAATCACTGCTCCTTCCATGGCTTTCATTTGACCTCATGAACTCCCCTGCCCCATCAAAGCCTACCCTCACACCAAAATACAAAACCAAGCATCGACCTCAGGTATCCATCATGTCATCCTTCTTTGGAGCCTCATATGTGTATCTAGGTATTTTCTATCTATTCACTTTGTGAGGTCAGTTGCAGACTCATTTTGACATGAGTGGGATAATTTCAGAAGAGTTTTTGGATACAAATTTATAAAATGTAAGAAATTAAACCATAGGGTCTTCTAAGAATATGTCCATTTCAGTGTTATCTGTGGATGAGAACTGGCAGACACAACCCTTGTTCACTGCATCTAAACATTGCAATGAGATACGAGACCCTGGCAGGTTGCATAAACCCATGCCCTATTCAAAGACAACCTCGTTCTCTATATCCTGGGAGAGCCTAGAGATTCAGCATATGTTTGGTGAAGTTAGAGGTACTGGGGTCTAATGCAGACAGTGTACCCATCTGTGGGAGAAGAAGGAATGGAGTAGAACCTTTCAGGATCCCTGAAAACATACTACCGCAGGCACTTGAAGCAGACTCCTGTGAGGATGGGGAAGCTTAGACTGGAGGAAGAGGGGCCTAGGACAACTCTGACAGTAAAAGGGCCAATCATAAGATTGTTTTCTATCAAGAGTTGTTTTCTATCTCAAGGCCATGTAAGTCTTTACGCACGACTATTAATCAGGCATGCTCTTTCCACGTGCAGTATGATGAATAACTGCAATCAAATGCGTAGGGCTGAATCTGACATCCACAGGGAGATGTAAATATCAGTCTACCCACTACAACTGAATGTACTTGTTACACAGTAAGCATGTAGCACCAAATTTTGTATGGTTTAGACATTTATGATGAGGTAGGTACTGCTTGCAAAGTTTTGTTAGTTTCTTTGTTTATTTTTTTTTTTTCTTTATGAAAGTCAAACTCTCCAAGTCTTGGATTAATCTAGAATCTGGAAGCCGTGAAGGATAATGGGGCGCTTCAACAATAGGTTGAAAAATTGGAAAAGAAATGAAGGGAATTCCAACAGAGAAGACAAAGGGCACACTTTCCTTTGGGCTAGCATAGGCATAGGTTATGTATTCTGCAACCAACGCTGGTGAAGAGGAGCTCCCCTCACTTTCCAGAGGCCTGGCTGGTTCATTGTTCGACACCATGGATCTCCAGGTGGGTCACGTTTAGAGATACACCAACCTGGAGGACTCCATGCTGTTGAGCTGTTCACAAGCAGCGGACACTTCTAACTCCATCTAACCAAGAATTCAATGCGTGGCTTCCACAATGTTCACACACATATCCTTCCAATGGAGATAGCACTCTTTCCTCTTTCAGAATTGAAGATGAGCAAACTTCTTCACACTTCTACATAAAAACCCATGCTATTTTGTGAATATTATCAAAGGCAACGTCACAATGTACTCTGCACATCCAAGTATCTGAAGAATGATGCAGGTATAAATAAAATATTTATTTGCGCACTTTATGTATAGAATAAATTTTAAGAATGGAGAAAGTCTAGAATGTAAAAGAATGTGATTTTTGTATTTTAAAAAATATTTTCTAAATCAATATATAAGCATATTATTCATAAGGAAAGGGAAATGGTGATACTTTACAATAAGTATCTCCCTTATGTTTATTTAGCATTTTTAAGTTGACTAGATGTCTCACAATGTAGACATTCCCCCTTATCCACAGCGATTCCTTCCAAAATATTGCACAGATCTTTAATATTTTCAGACTGTAGTTGATGGGCAAGTAACTGAAACTGCAAAACTGACAAGTAGAAATAATGGGCGATGGCTGCAATGTTGCACATCTTATTATTCCCATTATGTTTTCTGAACCCTCCTGGTTTCAATCAGTAATATGGTACTGAGGGCGGGGGGTGTTGGTTTAAGATAGCTGTTGTGTATATTAAGGAGTTGAAATTTACGAAATATTTTGTTTTTAGCATTGTGGAATTACCTTATCTGAAAGCATTTATGTATACATGTTCCATATGGGGATTGTTGTGTGGTGTATCATGTTTTCAGTTAACACTTGTATTTACACATTTCTAAATTCAATTACATTCACTACCCTACTATGTTCCTTATTGATGTGCTGTTGGATTCCTTTTGCTACTATTTTTACTGCAGCTTTGTTCATGTGCATTCACAAGGCAGACAGAATTAAAGGGTGTTTATGTGTCTGATAAATTTGGATCATATTTATACTAGAATCACACTGATTAGGTAAAATTAACAGGTGCCTTTTCCTTTCTTGTACTGCTAGAAATTTTACTTAGAATAAGGATGGTTAAATATTTAAATTCTTGAATGACCTAGCTGCAAAATTGTTAGTAAAAACCTAAAGAAATTTTTATAATAATTAAAAAGGTTTTTATTTTAATTATCTACATGGGTTAATTTTGATAATATGGATTTTGTATTAATTATCTATTTAATGGAAATGGATATACTTTGTATCAGATAATTGTTTAAACCATTCAGTAAAATTGATTACCCATCAAATGTATCAGTTTTTATTTCCATAATTTAATTTTATTTTTGTAAAGATGTTTTAGCAAGTTTTGTCTGTGCCTTTTGAGTCTTAATTTTCTTACGTTTATCAGTTTTGATTTTATGATTCATTACCTATCTTATTTTTATATAATTTTTTCAATTATATTGGGGTTATTGCTTTCCATTCCTGAATTGAATACTCAGCTCTTCCTCCTATCATTATTGCTTTACTCTTTAATTTTTATTGGGTATTTGTAAGCAAACATAAATTTTTTGGCAATTTTTAAATTTCGTCAAAAGTTTAGCATATTACCTGGTTATTAATAACACAAATTTAGAATGAAGATTAGTTTAGAATTCTGTCTGTGAGAAACATGATGAAACAGTGATGATTTCTTTTATAATTTATATTTAAAAACAGTTACATTATATTCTTTGTGTAAGATTCAATAAGTTAATATGTTAAGGGTACAACAATAACCAAAATCAAATATTTAATACAGATAGTAATTTTTATTGAAAATTGTACTTTGATTCATTCTTTGGCTTGATAGTCATTTTTATTTTTAAATCAAAAGTGCTAAATATCTGTTGCTTTTATGGTTTTTATTGAAGTTTTTCTTATTAATGTTGCTGCACTGTGGTTAGAATATGTAGCTGTGTAAGGTCTGTTTTGTTGAAACTGTCTCATTTTATTAGTTTTTTTTCAATTACTTGTCCAATTTGAAGATCATTTTACTTACTAAAGAAGGGCTAGTTGTACATACACATTTAATGTATAATCATTTCCCGTCTTCATGTTATCTATTTGTTTTTGTTTGGATCAAACTCAAACCAAGTAAATTTTTTTTTTAATTTTAGATGTTATTTTCATATTATTATTATTGTATCTATTCTGATTAATATACATTGCTTAGAATTTTAATTTATTTGAGCTAATATTGCTATCCCCTAAATTCTTTTAGTTTGCCTTATAAAATTAGTAATCTTTTTTTTATAAATTATCCATGCAACTTTCCATCAGTTCTTCTAAGCATTTTATAATTGACCTTTAGTCCTCTGACCTTTAGTCTGCTTTTAAATCGGTAATTTAATTCTAGTGTATTTCCTCTTTTTTCTTTGTTCTGTTTTTATTTTGTGCTTCCATGTCATTTTATTTCTCTTTTTAAACTCTATTTCTCTCAAAATAGTGAGTTAGAATGTATATATCCATTTAAAGATTTAATCAATCCCGAATTTTTCTTTGAAAAATGAGGTTTTATCATTCTTTTTCAGGGAGTTATTACTGCTAAAATGAAAATCTTTAATCGGCATTTGTTTATTTCATTCCAAGTGTTCACATTTTTATGACCTAATGTGAATATTTAGTATCAAATTATTGCTATTATATTTTTGTATCTAATTAGCTGTGTAAATTAAGATCTGTTTTTTTTTTATATTCCAATACTTTCACCCAGTTGCCTGATACTGTGCAAACCTAACAAGTTCTTATTTCCGTGGTTTCTCTGATTACAAATCTTTATATAGTAAGTGTTCTTTATTTCTAAATTCATTTTCTAATTCCATGAAAATTGACTTTAATTCACAGTTTTGTTTTAATGAACTTAAATCCTCAGTGAATGTGCGTCTGTGTACATTTTCTTTTGCCTTCATGTATAAATATCTTGGATGACTACAAAAATCTTGAATTTGAGATGTCCTGTCCTTAAGGCTATACATGTTTATTGTTGCTAAAGAAGAGGACAGCAGTAGGTTGACCATCCCTCTGGTCACAAAATGAGCAAGTCTTGACAGAACCTGAGAACCCATTGCTGAGCTGCAAGAATTTGTGTGAAATACTTTAAATGCTTCACTCTGACATTTGGGTTATTGAAGGATAATCAAAATTTGGGATATTTTAGTATATTCAAGAGATATTTTAATACCTGCCTTTCCCCTTAAATTATTTCTTCTCCTCCTCCTCCTCCTCTTCTTCTTCTTCTTTTCAAATACAGGGAAGAGTATACTGTTTCAATTACGTTGAAATTGTCTTGCGCATTTTGCTTCGGTCTAGAGCCAGCCTGTGTGTCATGGTTGTGTCTGAACTCTTTTATACAAATGTACTTACAAAATAGTGATATTCAACAAAGGGAGGGGAAGGAAGGTGAGCCAAATGTTTTGACAACCAAAAATGCTTCATTCTCACACTTTGCTTTACATCCCAGAAGTTGCACTTTCCCAGACTAGGAAGATGTAAAGATGGGTTACAAAAAGTGGAAGCTAAACTAAGCTCTTTGTTCTGGGTTAGGGAATATCTGAGATTACCCAGTATTTTTTATTTTTGCTGTCAGTCTTACTCCCCACAGCAATGCTCCATTTTCTCTAAGGAAAATTTGGTTAAAGTCCTCAAAAATGTCAAGAGAATTGTATTTTTAAGAAATCTTTTGTTAAACAGTTCCATAGACTCAGGAATTTCCTCTTCCACTTATCTCTTTCTCTGCCTTCCCACAATTGATTTCCCTCGTATTATAATAGTATAGTCCTTCAACAATAGCCACAAGTCCATCATTCTGCTATTTAAGTGTATCATTACCTTGTAGGTATAGACAATGGTAGAATGTCCAGCATCCTATTGTTAAGATATATTTAAGTGTTTCATTGGGAGTCCAACTTTTATTTGGAAGAGAAGATGCGTGTTGCAATGTATCTTTGCTTCTTGAGATGCTAGATTCTCTTGATGAGTATATGTTGATATATGTTTACCCATATAACGATAAATCTCGTATCTTGCATGAAGGTTGATATTTGTTCTTTTGGGATTGGCTTACTGAGCAAAATGTTCTCTAGTTGGGTCCAATTTGTTTTCATGGCTGAGCAGCATTCCACAGAGTAGATATACCAGTTTCTTTATCCATTCCTCTTTCATCTGGGTTGTTTTCATGTCTTTGCTGTTGTATATTGTGCTGTTGTAAATATAGGATTACAGGTCATTTTCTCATATGCTCATTTCATTTTCTTTGGATATACTCCCAGAATTGAGGTAACTGGGTCATACCTTTGGATATATTCCCAGAATTGAGGTAGCTGGGTCGTATGGTGATCAATTTTCAGTTGTCTTAGAGCTCTCATACTGACTTCCACAGTGCCTGCACTAGCTCACACTCCCACCAACAGTGGAGGGTAACTTTCTTCCCACATCCATACCAGCAGGTATTGTTAGTACATTTCCAAACATAGGGCAATCTTACTGGAGTTAGATGGAATCTCATTGTAATTTTTATTTGTATATCCCTGATAGCTAGTGTGTCTGAGCATTTTTTTCCATTATGTCTATTGGCCATTTGAAATTTTTTTAAATGCCTGCTCATTTCCTTCACCAATTTATTTCTTCACATTGGATGTTTGTTTTGCTGTCATTGAATTTCTGAAGCTAAGAAGTAGAATTTTTTATAAAGGAACCATTTCTATTTATGTTCTAAGGAACAACATCAGTTTACTAGCTGGGAAAGAGCATTCTGGGCCTGGTGAATAATAAAAATATGAACCATTACAAATGTAAGGATTTGTATACACTTGAAATACAATCCCTTTGTATCTCATTACCTCATTTAAACCTTAAAACAGTCCTATAAGATTACAGATTCAGTCATCATCCTTTTTGGTAGAGAAGAAAATGGAGTCACGGTGATGGAAGCTCAAATACATGGGCAGTATGAGAGAGTGACAAGTTTGTTGTTGTCAAATGCCATGTAGCATCGCTTCAATACTTCACCATTTGCGGCCAAAAGACAGAAAAAGACAAAGCATAAAAATTGTGTCTATTCATAAATGCTTTCTCTATCAGACGATGTTATCAGGATTATTCTTTACCAGCTATGTGGCAGAGCTGAAACCCCTTCCATTCTAGATGAAATAAAATTAGGTAATTTTATACATTAGAATTTAGCATCTTTTTTTTAAAAAAGATTTATTTATTTTATTGGAAAGGCAGATGTATAGAGAGGAGGAGAGACAGAGAGGAAGATCTTCCCTGCGATGATTCACTCCCCAAGTGACCGCAACGGCTGGTGCAGCGCTGATCCGAAGTCAGGAGCCAGGAACTTCTAGGCCTCTGACGCGGGTGCAGGGCGCCAAGGCTTTGGGCTGTCCTCGACTGCTTTCCCAGGCCACAAGCAGGGAGTTGGATGGGAAGTGGAGCTGCCGGGATTAGAACCGTTGCCCATATGGGATCCTGGCTCTTTCAAGGCAAGGACCTTAAAACCATTACATTATTGTGCTGCCCAGAATTTAGCATCTTAATGTTTAGTGAAACATATATTTCTTCTCTTTCCTGCATCTATAGCAACATGTCTATGTGGATTTTAGTTTTGAATGACCAGATGTTATGTCTTATTCAAAATGTCTGAGTCCATTCTGAATCAAGGTGGAATATCTGACAGAATCAATTTGCTTAAATGCAACTCTGAGTTTTTAGTTGCTGAATATACTATAAAAGTGTAAGCAGAAAATCTATTTTCATGATCTACAAATATTCTCCTTGTCAGTGAAAGAAAGATGTGAAACATGAGAGGATAAACCTAGCATAAAAGATTTTATCTATTCCAGTAAGATGAAAGTAGAATTGTTTCTTCTATACACGGAATTATGGATAGTTAGCCAGTAGGGTCAGTATTGAACAGCAGGAACGTTTTTAGAATGTTTCTGAATTACGAGATTTTGAGATGGTTTTCCCAAGAACTGATAAGAACTTGATCTTTTGACTCCACTTTTTATGTGTGTAAATTTTGTCTGGTTGAGTCAGAGTTGATCGTGAGTTTAACCATTGCTTCCCATTTTTCATTTTACTATATTATTCTCATGACAATGAAGGTGTCAGGATTTGCACTGAGAAGAAAAGAGGATGACCAAGCTACATTTTGTTTTCTGACATAAACATGGCATGCAGTTACACTCATCATTTGTTTCTTAAAGACAAGACACTAGAAAACCATCTTGACTGATAATCGTGTGCCTGACCCAAGACTAGAAAAGTCCCTTGATTTTAACCTCTGTTACAACTTTATAAAGCAAGCACAGCTTGCTTTATACATTTTTTTCTTTGTAGATGGGAGAAGTAAAGAAAGTTTAAATAACTTTCCTAGGACGATAAATATTTCTCCTAGACTTTGAATGCAAAATAAAAATGCAGCTGGAAATATATTCATAATTATGTTAAGCTGTATACTAGCAAGAGTTCTGTATATTGAAAAAGATTGCATATTCATCTAGACACATATGCCTGTGGAAAATGCGTTCTTGACACTCTTTCCCCATATGTATTTATGAAGTCTCATATGCATAAGCACTCAAGTGTGTACCTTAATACACACTTCCTTATTTAAACGACATGTACATATCTAAGCAGTTCTTATACATGCTACAAATGTACAATTGTAATATACCATTTCTGTCAAAGAAATAACTTTTAATAACAACTTAAAGAATAACTTTAAGTTGTTTAATTGGTCCTTTGCTAGACTATTTGTAGATGATTATCTCCATGGGTAAAACAAATATTGTTCTCTGAATATACTTCCAAGATAAAATCCTATAGCATATAAATTAGCAAGATGCAATTATATCTACACATACAGGAAGCCACTTACCGTTTGTGCTTGAATAATAATAAATGCTGTCTTTAGTCACTTTAATATTGGGATTTAGCTAGAGCCAGGGAATAGAGTCAACACGAAGGTGAGCATCGACACCAACCATGGTGATTCTCTGATTATTCAGTCAATGCAAGCAAAGAAAGATTTCTTTCATCGTGTTTTTTTTTCTTCATATCTAAAGGGTTGACTAGTTCCTTAGTGTGCTTGCTTGACTCATAGTCAGTAGTTATTAATGACCTGTGATTTGGATTAGCATAGTAAACATACACACATTTTCAGAGGCATTCTTTGTCTACAAGAGCACAGTGATTCCTTATTCTCTGGGAATTTGAATTGAAGCCAAGTACTTATTGCTGCAACAAGACAATTGTCTGGCGAGATTTTGAGTCATCTTCCTGAACTTAAAGTCCATGTGTGAAACCGCCAAATGCTTTATTGGCTCAGTTACTACGCCTGCCACCTTTATAAGATATGAAGACATCAAATCCCTTTTCATCACTGAGATCTCCTGAAGCAAACCTGGTGTGTTTGCTAAAACAGGACATAAAAAGGAACAGGAGTGGAATTGTGCAAAAACGAATGCTCTTAGTCCGCCATCTCTTTCACCTTTCAACAGGAAGTTGTCATCTTTTAAAACCTGAATGTTTTTTTGTCAGTGTTATTATTTTTGAGCTATCATGTTGATAGTGATAAGTAATTTTTGATTTCTCACCTTAGCATTCTTTGGTTTAGTGAAATGAAAGTAGGAGAGAGAGAGAAGAGAGAAAACAGAGAAAAGGGAAAATAGAGATTTTGTACTAAATCAAATAAATTTAATTGTAATCAATCAATTGTTATTTTGAAAGGTGTGATGTAAGCTTATTTTTTAATTCACAATTTAGCTGTTCTAATATGCAGATTCTAATTCTGAGTGAGCAGAGATGGAACTGGTGGTGCATAGGTCCTATAACTTTCAGAAGCAACTTCAACTATTTCTAATCGGTTTCATCTGAATATTCTTTGTTTAAGAGAAAGAGCAGAATTGTTATTCTTGATGCCCAGTAACCTTGGCTTACATAACTGATGGTTAAAGTAAGAATTGGGTTTCAGCAGTGATGGGAATAACAATGATTTATCGTTGTATGTAAATCAGGCCATAGTTACACCAACACTGTATAATGATATACCTACAATATCTAGGCTTAAACAAAAAAAAGCCAGTGACAAAGAGTGAAATTATATTTATTTAGTGCTTACTATGTATTTAATACTTGGCTAAGTGTTTTTGCAGATCTAACCACTCTGTAATTTATAAACCATCACAATTCCTCATTTACATTTGAGCAAACTAAGAATTAAAATACTTATTTAGAAATTTGCCCAAAGTCATACAATTAAATTTCTGTCGAGGCTAGGACACAAAGCCATACACTTCACCACTAAATTCTGCCTACTTTAATTTATTTGGATCCTCAGGCTATAATTTCATGAACACACTAGTTTGCAGTAAGAAGCAAATGAGTGATACGATTCTATTTGGCTTTTAAAAAAAAGGCACTGAGCAGCTAGTTATAACTAGGCTTTAAACCATTTCATGTCAACTATCTTTTACTTTTTCAAACCTGTTTATGTATTGTATTCCTTTTTATAAAGCACTTTTGAATTAGGTTCATGTAATGGTTTCTTTTCATTTCTCCTAAACAGAGGTTATTAATACTGCTGATAAAAAAGAAATTTAATGCATCTTTTCAATGTTGTATTTTCAGCAGATTTTACCAAAGTGCCCATCCATAAAGTCTTTCCTTTTCTCTCTCTCTTTCCTCCCTGCCTTTCATTCATTCATTTATTTATTTAGCATATAAGAGCCAAATATGGCTCAGGAATTGTGACATGGTAGAGGTAAAATACTACTTGGGATGCTTGAATCCCATTTTCCTGCCTAGTTTGCAGTCCCACCTCTGCTTCCCATTCAGCTCTTTCCTAACGAATGCCCCCTCCTGAAATAGTTGAAGCTGTTGCTTATAGAACCTCTAAGCCTGGTGCAGTACACACAGACAACTAATGACTGAGATCAGGTTGGTGGAATTAGGTACTTAGTGCAAAGCCCAGTGCAAGGAGCTGAGTAGCCACTATTTGACTTCCAGACTCTCCAAAGGGTTAGGGGGTGAAGGACTTCCAGGCTCTTCAGAGAAAGCTTAAGATGGACACTTGAGCTTCAGTCAGCCAGGCAGCTACATACTAGCAGCATTTGCTTTCTCCCTGAACCTGGAATTCTTCTAAAAAACATGCCTTAACACAACACTAGTCTTGAAGTTGTTCTGTATCAGAGAAGCAAATGGTTTTATTTGGGGATGAGAATCTTTTAAGGCTGGCTGTGGCACTGCCTCAATCCGCTAAGCTACCTTTAGTGTTATCCAAAGGCAGGGCAATGACACTTTAAGCCAAGGAGAGGAGATCCAAAGAAAGGGGCCTAATGATACATAACATTGAAGTTCAAGGAGTTATTGAATAGTTGGATTGCCTGTATTCCTTGTGAGACAGCCAATGAGGGCTCATGTACTTGTATGGTGCTACATACATGGGAGACTAGGAAGGAGTCCTTTGCTATTGTCTTCCGGTCAAGACCAAGTTGTTAAGGGGATTTAGAGACTGATGCGATGAATGAAAAATTCTTTCTCTCTCTCTCTCTAACACACACACACACATTGTACTTTCAAATAGACACTTGAAAAGACAACGGGATTATCCATTTGAACTGTAATTTCAGAAGCTCAGGAAATGTACAAATGGCAAAATCTCAGTTTATTTATATCAATTATTTGACTATAATAAACGTGGTTAACACACAGATGTTATTTTCATATCCTCCTATGCAAAATCCTCCTATGTGAATATTTTACTATAAAAAAACATTTTTAATGTTGTAAAACGATGGCTAAAAGATTCTAAAGCTTTCTCCATTAACAACTTTATGAGTTTCTTAAAGCAAATGGTGTTTAAACATTTACTTTCAATACTGAGTACTATAAAGGATAAAAAAATAGATTGTGTTTGACTCATTTCCATGTCTTAAATATAATCAAGTCAACAAATATTTATTGGGTACATGCCATGAGTTAAATCCTATTCCCTGTTATGGTTCCATCAATGCTAACATGCTTCGAAAGCAATTTATTGATAATGATATTTAAAGAGTAAAAATCAGTGAATGATGTCTTTCCTTGATAAAATAAGACAGATGTAATTTAATCATAGTCCCTTGCAATTTAGTGTGTTTGCTAGAGTAAGAGAAAAATAAGTGGAATTATATTTATTGCTCATTAATTTCCAAGCATGCCCAAGAGTGTCCTTTCACAGGTCTGTGTGTACTATAGCAGGAATAAAAATGTTGCTTTGAGAAACTTAATCCAGCTTTCTGTCCTGTGGGAACTCAGAAACAATATTTTCTTCTGGTCTTTTCAGAGCCCTCTGCTCAAGATTAACATTGTTACCACGCTGGGTTGGGAGGAATAAACTTTAATCTATGCGAAAGTTCTCTTGGTTTTCATGGGACTGCCTTTAGAACACAGAACTCTTAACTCCTGATATTGCTACTTAAGTGTTAAGGAATTTACCACCTAGAGATTTCCTATTTCTAAAATAAAACCAGAGCCCAAGACATCTCATGAAGTTTCATTATAAAACTATAACCAGAGCATACAAATGACGCTACTCTCCAAAAGTGCTTAATTGACTTTGAATACATCTAATGCCAACATACACAATGCTAAATCTATCTAAGCCTTGGTTTCATTTTATTGAAATAACAACAGCAATCATCATCATCATCATATGTATCTCTAATAACTACTGTGATACTTGGCATGGGAAAATTCTCAGTTATTAACGTAATTATTATTGAAATTTTATTTAGTTCATTACTACCATGTAGGGAAAGGGAATGCAAAAAGAAAAAGTGATGTTCACATCTTACTTCACAACAGATAAACTATAATGAATAATTTATAATACGTTCAGCTACTGACAAAATGCCGAACCTAATGAGTCTTTGATATTTATCCAAATATGTTCACAATCGAAAACAGAGTCTCTTGTTAATTTATTTGATATATGATATGAACATCTTCTTTGTGGCTGGTGTGTTTCTGATCAAAAGGTTTAGGGAAAAAAGCAAAATAAATGATGTTTAGCCTGCTTATAATGCAAGATGGCAGATTACCAGCATTCTATTGGAAGGAGCTGTTCAAAAGAATCCATCAATAGAAGCAAAGCGTTTTTTTTGGAAACAAGACTGACCTCAGCTCTCGGTTTCTGGTGGAGATTCTTGCATTGCTAGGTTTTCAGGAGATGGTCCCTCTCAGCCTATGTCCACAGATTGTAGCTGAACTGACTCTGCCCGCAATGTGGGGCCTGTAATGAGGTAATTTATGATGCACCTGATGACCACCACCCATGCCCGAGTGCCTACGAAGTAGTTACTAATTAAGTGAAAATTTCTCCCCAAATCAAAATGTTAAAGTGGGTATTCCCTTTTCAAGACAACATAGCAATAATCTATAGAAATGATAAGACGTGTGGTTAGCAGATCTGGGATTCTGCCAATTTTTATTTTGCTATTATGGTTTACTACTACCTTGATTTTTCAGGTTTATTTCCCAAAACTTATCTCCCAGCAAAATAAGCGTATTTATTGAAACTGGCAGTGTTTTACACCAAAATACTGTCATGCACATCTGTTATTCACTGCCTGTCATTGTCATGTATTCAAGGAAAGGCCCCAGCTGACTGTGGAAGATTTACAATCTCTCCAAGTAAAATCTGACTTTAGCTTTTCTTATTTCTCTCCTACCTAGCTCAATCTCCTGGCTTGCATCAGGATTCTAAAAATACACCCACAATTGCTTCCTTTTGTTTCATTTCATTACAATTCCAATTGTAAGTCTCCTTTCTCAGTTTATGCAATTTTTCTCCATTGATTACACAATCACTGAAGTGCAACTTCAAGCTCACCTATTCCCCAGTTGATTACAAAGCATTCATAAAGCAGCATCTACAGAAAGGTTGTAGTTGAAAGAAAAACAATTACAGCTTTCATTCATTATTACATATTATAGTGGTTAGTAAAAGAAGCGGTTGGTAAAAAGAATAAACACCACTGAGTTCTTTATTTCAGGAAGTTAGAACAGAGCTCTTTGGAGGGTACTACAGGGCAGTTGGACAGCATTCCACTTCTCACTTCTTAAAGTAGAGTGTTATAGAGGGCTTGAGCACACAGGGTAGCCAAGGAATAAAATTGCATTAAATTTGGCAGGAAAATAAGGCAGGAGTATATACAAACAAACAAACAAACAAACAAAAGAACCAGGATGTTTCCTGACTCACTGTTACCTTGATTTGTTGTTTGGCCATAATAAGCAATGGGTTTTTGAGCCCTGGGTCCTGGATTCGTAATTTGTGAAACTGGTCTGTGGCCTGCTACTGCCATTCCACATTGGAGAAGGTTCATGTCTACACTGGCCCTCTCCCAATAAAGTTCCCTGTTAATTACCTGGGAAAAACAACAAAATATGGGGTGCTCTGATCCCCACAACCCACACTGGAGACCTGGGTGAAGCCCCTGTCTCCTAGCTCCAGTCTGACCCAACCATGGTTTTATAGCTATCAGGGGAGTGAATCAGCAAATGGAAGATCCTCTTTAAATCTCTGTATCTTCGATTTTAAAATAAATAAAACTACTTTAAAGAGAGAAATATTGATCACATTTATCTGAAGTATCATATGGAAATATTGAAGTGGTACAAATGAGTTAATACAAATGTAAGCTTTGTTAAATTGTAAATTACGTGCAAATATTTTTTTTTTTTTAGGTTTATTTTGCTTATTTGAAGGGTAGATTTATAGAAAGGGAGGGAGACACTGAGAGAAGGATTTTCCATCCACTGGTTCATTCCCTCAAATGTCTGAAAGAGCCAGAGTGAAGGCAGGTCGTCCACGTGGGCGTTAAGGGCTCAGCCTTTGGACCGCGCTCTGCCTTTTCCCTTCAGACCACGATCATCAAACTGGGTTGGAAGTGAAGCCACCCGGACTCAAAGGTGGAACTCAAGTATAATGTGGGCATCACAAGCAGCTGCTTAACCCACTAACCTTCATGTTAGCCTCAAACATTTTTGCTATCTTGAAATAGACTCTACTGAGTAAATAGTAAATTAAATCCGTAAGTACTTTTACTTCTTTGTGCAGTGGGTTCCTTTTTGTTGCTTTGCTTTGTTTTATTTATTTGGAATTCACAGAGGGAGAGTGAAACAGACAGAGGCAAATAGAAATCCTTCTGCTGTTTCATTCCTCAAATCCCCGCAGTAGCCAGTAATTTCCCAGGTTGAAGCCAGGAGTCAGGAACTCAAGCTGGGTCTCCCACCTACTTTGAATTAGCAGTGGAGGTGCTACCTAACATCAAGGATTCATCTATGAGAGGTGCTATTGTAACAGCTCCGCTCGATGTCTACCCTGGCGTCGGACACTGATTCCTTTACATAGTTAAGGACTTCTTTTGGAAACAGAGAGACTCATGATCCAACAGCCATTTTGTGATTGGAGCAACCGCCAGTGTCCACAGATCATTAATGAACTTAGAGGTTGCTGGCATGTTGCTCATATCAACTGTGGAAGAACTATAATTTGGGAGCAATGACAAGGAAAAGTGGCTCAGTAAAGTCAAATAACCTGCCTAAAGTCATAAAGGGCCAAAATGCATTATCCATTGCACGTTCAATAGGATTAATTAAACAAGGCTGTGCATGTTTAGCATCAAGTTAATTTATTGAATAATTCACTGAGAAAATCCCACGCAATTTTTAATTGCTAGGAGGCTAATTAATCATTGACACAACTAATTTATCTTCTCCCCACTGACTGATAGATTTTAATTAGAAGCGATCAGTAATTTCAGGCTATTGATAAGATTTTGTCAAATATAGATTTTATTTTGTCATATATATCATATTTAAAACTATGCATGTGTGTATATATGTATGTATGTGTATGTATGTCTATATGCATTTGTAAAACTAAGAAACCCCAGGGCTTTTGGAAGACTGGAATGTGTCTGTTTTTGTAGAGACATTGAATAATCTCCAGAATCTTCTCTAGACTTGCTTATGTCACCTAGATCCAATTACTGATCACACTTGAGAAATTGACAGAGATGTCTACGTGGCTAGCAGCATTCACCATTCCCAGGAATTCAGGGGGAAGGGCTACCAGAGAAGTGTCCACTATTCTTCGTGACAGAATGCTTGTCCACAACGCCAGTGTAACAGTCTCGGTGAATTCAATACAGTATGACACCAAGCAACAGAAAGCATGATACGCACAAGCTGCCTTTTCCAGTAAGGAGGCGCTTGGAAAAGAAGGATCTCAATTTGGGGGGTCCTGTGAGATCATCCAGTCTGTGTACTGGGCAAGCACACTCATTTACTTAGAACCCAGGAGGAATTTCATACAGCTTATTGCATAGCATGTGCTTTGCATAGCTCCTCCCTCTTCCCAGACATCTCCCATTGCAGTCACGTGTACACTGTTGCATTAATAAAACAATGAATGTCTTAACCCGGTGAGGCAGGCCTCAGTAAGAGGAGCGATTACTGTATTTTTCTCAGTATTTCAACTGGGCTGTTTGTCACTTATGGGGAGAATTTTCTGCTAACTTTCCTTTCACACCATAATTATAATTGCCATTTTGGTTTTCATATCAGAATCCTTATTACCGAGAGTGATGTGATATAAGCACACAAATTAAATACACTCTGATTTCTTTAGTATCTTAATTTGGGAAACAGCTGCATGACTTTGGAATCAAATTTCATCTTAGAAAAAGGAAAAAAGATAAAAATGAATACATTTAGTTCCTATTTTAAGTACCATATAATTCTCTACATAGAAGCTTTAACTTTCTGAGGTTGGTCTGGAACTCCATTCAAGAGGTATTCATTTTATTTTAATATAATTTTATTTAAGTGTTTTGTCTTCTCTATGAAACAATCTCATGATACAGATTCTGAGGATCGTATCGTTTGGGTTAATTGTATATCTATTTCAGAGAGCGAACCGTCTCTGTCTTTAAACGGATATCACTACATTCCATGTTCTCACAATATTTTATTTTACCTTGTTCTGCTTTTCCTTCTATATCCTCATTCCATTTTAAAGTTTACCTTTTGCTCTCATTTTTTTCCTTTTAATTACTTTGCTAAACTTCCTCCTAAAATGCTCATTTTTGACATTTTCTTCTTGTATTGTTGATATGCCTGTGTTTTCATAAGCAATCGTTGAAAGCATAAGCATGGACTTCTTCGTATAAGTATTCCAAAGTTAAATTTCTTCTACAATTCAGCATTGGAAGACACTGCCAACTCTTTGCATCGCTCGCTCTCCCTTCCTCTCTGCGTCTAGGTGATTGAATATATATAGAGGGTATGTGTGAGACTTCTTTAACTACCAGGAAGTCCCAAGTGAGAGGCAAGCTTTGATTCCAGTTTTAGAAATTAGTCTTTCCTTTGGAGTCTCCTCAGGCATCACATGCAGAGCTGACATCGCACACTGCATGCTGGCTCCGATCCTGGTTGCTCTGCTTCAAATCCAGCTCCCTGCTAATGCGCCGTGGAAAATAACAGAGGGTGATCAACTGCATGGGGTCCGACACCCATGTAGGAGACTTGGAGCTCCAGGTTCCAGCTTAGGTCTGGACCAATCCTTGTCCATAGCAACCTCTTGGGGAGTGAACCTGTGAATGGAAGATTTCTTTCTTGTTCCCTGCCTCTCTCTGTCAGTCTGCCTCTCAAATAATAGATAAGTAGATAGATAGATAGATAGATAGAGATAAACGAATCTTTAGAAATTTTTCTTTTTGAGAAACTTGTCTAATTAGTTCCTAGTTCCTACTTTTTTTTTTTTTTTGGTAAAATGACTCCTGCCTCTCTGACTGTTGTATTATGGTTGTAGTTTATGCTTTTCTTTTGCAATGCTAACTCCTTTTAAGAAAAGGAATCTTATCATGTCCACATACACAATTTTTAACTTTTCTCATTTTTTTTGTTTTCATTTTAACATCACAGTCAGAAAACTTTTTATTAGAATATATATCAAACGACATCTATAAACTTAGGATTACACCAATCATTTTTTCTCACAATTCATATTATGAAACAGTCACACAGGTGACAGAATGGGGAATCGCTAACGTTATTTTTTTACATACAAAGGTGGTTTAACCATAAGCATTTCACCTCTTTAATAGTCTCTCCATTTCATGATTTGAGCGTATAAACTATAAAACTGCTATAAAAAAAAACTATAAAACTGCATCTATACCAGATCTAGTGTGGTTTCCTTTGGCACGGCTTGCAATCAGCTGAGAAAGAGTATTTTCCATCACTACAGTATGTTGGTGTGTGGATACTGTTAGTGAAAGGATGACAGAACAGTAACATAAAGCAGCTACGCATGGAGTTCCACTTCTAGGCCACAGCATATGAACCTATGTTTTCTTTGTTGATTGACAGTTCAAGGCTCAGCAACTTTTTCATTTTTTTTTTCTTTTGACCACTTCTGAATATATTTATTGCCTCTCACTGGTTTACATTCTAGGGCTTGTTGCTTTCATGATCGTCTATTCCGTCAGATCACACTCCCATTGCCTCCCCATCACCACCACTCAGAAAAATCTTTCCTAGATAAACCCAGTGAGGCTTTCCTATGGTCCTGCACGTGGTGCTGTAGGCAGATCGCACCTGCCCGAACTGGAGGCACTGCAAGGACAGGAACCCGACACTAGGGGGCGCTAGACAAGGCTTAGGAGTCAACCTTGTCTGTTCTCACCTGAAGATCATTTGTCCTTGACTCTTGTTTTCTCTCAAGCAGCCCAGAAATCTTGCCAATGTGCCCTCATAAAACAATTCTCGGATTCCCCTGCATTTGCACCGCCACTGCCATTGTTCAGCCTCACAGCCTATGTTCCCTGACTTGCACAGTGACACCGACAAAAGCCACCTCTCTGACTCTGTTCTCCACAGAGAACCTCACATAACCTCTGGAAAATGCGAATCTGCTCGTTGGCTTCAAGAATGACACCTTGCAGCCCGATGATTGCTTGGCAGCTCTTGTCTGTATCCCCGAGAAACAGCATTTTCCCCCTATTTTCTAGTTGTTGAATTTTTTATTGAGTGGAAGATGAAACTTATGATTTGAAAGTAAAATGAAAGTATGTCATTGTAAAGTTCAGAGCAAACTAAAGCAGAGGGAAGGAAACAGGTAGGAGTGGTGGGACGTATCAGTATGTTCTTAACAGTGCATTTACAGAATCTGTGAAGTCTGTTCCCTTTATATTAATCTTTTCTCCAGATGCCTTCTGTGTATCTGCGCATCCTTCCTGTCCTTACCCACCAGTGACTCCATTCTCACCGTCTTGCTTTCTCTGCATTCTGGCCGTTCCTTCATTCCCTCCATAGTGGCAGTTTAGGTTTCAACAAATGAATGTGATATTATTCTTCTGGGAAGCAACTTTTGACTCACTCCTTGGGAACTAAAGCAATAAGAAAGTTGAAGGACACTCCGTCTTATTGCCAAGGGCCCTGAAGCCAATGCCAAGGGCATTGCTCTTTCTTCTTGCACCTTAATACTGACGGACAACCTAACTGAACACCTTTGTGGTTTCATCAGGGAGAAAGACACTTTGCAAAGTGTCCTTTATCATGCACTTGTCAAATCTTCTAAGCCTCAGTGTTATCTATTGAATGGAAATCGCAATAAGGTCTCTTTCTATAGGGGATGTACTCTCACACATAAAGCCTTTAGTAAATACCAACTTTTAAGTAAAGCTTAATTCCAACGTCCTTTGGCAGATTCTGTAGACCATTTTATTGTTGCAAGATGGAAGCCAGTTTTCATGGAGGATGATTCCTTTACGTTATCACACACCTTGCAAAAGTTATCAGGTTACACATAATGGCAACAGGGAAACTATTGTTGTTTCTGACAAAAACAGATGTCATAAAGGACAAAAAATTAAAAATTACTTGATTATCCCCTACCATGATTGAGAAGGATATGAAACAGCCAAGCCAGATCAGGGTTCGGTGATCATGGCAGGCACCCCATGGCCCACAGGCATTCCTCACACTGCCATGGAAATGTTTTCCCTGCTCAATCTGCACTGCCTGATGGGACGGTTCTAATGTGCAAGTCTCTTCGCAGTCAATCAATTGGTAAGTTATTCCAACGCTTGGTTTTTCATCTTGGGTAAGCCAATGTCAGACACAGAGAAAGAGTGTCTTAGGATTGGTCACGAATGTAAGTCTAACATGAGAATCTTGCACTTCACAAGGGAGTCGTGAGGCTCTACAGTGAGAGATCCCCATCAATAATCTGATTTCAAATGATTATTTTCAGTTTAAAAAATTATTTAGCTTTTTCTTGGAAGGCACAATTTCACAAAGGAATGAGGGAAGGAAGAGGAGGAGAAAGACGGGCAAAGGAAGAGGAGGTTTTGAGAGGGAGAGAGAATCCGCTGCTGCTGCCGGATCACTCTTCAAATAGCCACAGTGGCTAGGGATGTGCGGGGCTGAGACAGCGTCCAGGAGCTTCACTCAGGTCTCTCACATGGTTGTGCATGGGCCCAAGTCCTGAGAACATCTTCTGTTGCTTTCTTAGGCATGTTAGCAGGGAGCTGGATCATTTATGGAGCAGCCAGGACTCACACCAGCGCTCATATAGAATGCCAATATTGCAGGTAGCTCAAGCCGCTGTGTCACAGTGCACTCCCAACTGCAGTGATATTTTTATTAGTTTCCTAAATAACTTTCAAATTGATTAAGCAAGGCTATCATTATTTAAATAACAAAATGAAAAAGAAACTATATGTACATGCTTTTAACCTTCAGCATATAAATATTTTACAATAATGTCATCTCTGTCTACCTGAATATAAAATTCCTAAGGTAAAAACTTATGGGGGGATGTATGCTTGGTATTAGTACATTATTTCTAAGATCCTATGAAAATTTGTTCTGCTGATATTTTGACAAGAGGTCCAATTTCTAAAGTTACATTCATCAGTTATAGAATCGTAGATTTGCCAATGTAGATAACCTAGGTTGTTAGATAGGCGGAATCCCCATACAGAGTCTCCCTTCAGCTAACCCCAACCACTGGGCATTTACATCCTTCTGTAGACTTCCACTGCAGATGCACCATTGCCCACACTGTGCTCCAGGCAACTCCAACTGTTATGATGTTTCTTTTTATGATGAGTTACATATTGTTTGCCATAATTTCCATTGATTTGTTATGGTTCTACCTTCTGGGCCAATAAAATGTCCTAGGAAAAATAAGAGTTACTATTTCATTTATGCTGTTCTAAATTGGATGTCTGCACCACAGCTGCTCTGCCGCATTTTTCTAATTATGCATGCACTCATCCAAGCAACAAGTGTTTATCAAGTTTTTACCAAACGCAGACTTGGTTTTCGATGTTGTAAAGTGTGAAAGGGCTTTGGGCATGAACCCTTAATTCAAGTATTTCAAGGTAGCAGTTTGTTAACAATCCTGTTAAAATGTAGAATTCTGAATGCAACACACCGCCAGACTGCTCTGGATGTTGCCTGGAAAGACTGCTTCTCATGGCCTGAACTCTGTCCTGTATTGGCATGATCGTAGTTGTACCCAATATCAGGTTGCTGCTGAAAGAAAAACTTATCCAACTAGCTGAGTGAAGACCTGTTCATAAATAATTTCTAACAGTCCAAGGATTAGTGACCAGATGTGTTTAGGAGTAGTTTAGGTAATTTGAGTAATTTAAATAAAGTTGTATAATATACCCAATGTCACAAAACAAATAGTAAGGAAAATCTGACCCAGCTGCTCAGTGAGTATGTTAGTTGATGATTCTTTTACTGTTTTCACAATATTGGAGAATACACATGTAAAAATTGCTTCCAAAGTGTAAATGTGACAATATATCTTTGCTACTTATTGTGTCTACAAAAATATTCAGTTTTTTTTAAATCTAAGACAAGTTTTACCATACCTTCAAATTTCCTCTTTTTTTCCTTTTATCTCCTTTCTTGCTCCTGCCTTCATGTGTGATTTTGAACGCTCCCTTATCTTGACTTAAAACTGTTACTTAGTGATTGCCAGCTGTGAATAAACTGCTATTTGCCTCCTAGGGGGAAAGTGTCTATAATTTATAGAATCTAGTTCCAGGCTTAGATCTAATTCCCCTAATGTCTACTTATAAGTCTACTTACAATGTCTACTTATAATCAGATGGAATTATTCAATGCAAATTCTTACAGATCTTCAGTGTGTCAATCAGGAATAGATTACTGATAATGGACAGGTAAAACCATACCCTATTTGATGCCAAAATCAGGGATAAAGTATTGAGAAATAGCTATGTGTGCACATACCTGCATTTTATCTCAGCACATAAATCCATCTTTATAACTCAAAGATCTTGAGCTTTGGTTATTTGAGTCCTTGTTTCTAACATGGAGATAAATAAATTAAGCATCCCTATTATTCTATGCGTCATAACGAAGGCAATGAAATTCAAATTTCTTGTGAAATATATGGCTTGAAAATCTTTGCAAACAAAGTGTAAGTGTGGGTTGTACCACAGCGATGAATTATTTGTGGAAGAAAACTCAGTCCTGGGGAGCCTGCTGTGTGTGCGTCTTGTCCTCTGCATATTTTAGTTTATGCTCTGCTGTAAGCAGCCTGGAGAAAGTCCATCAGCATGTTTATAACCTTTCTGTTGATGCTCCTGCTGCAGCTGTCAGATGTAGCAAGATAGAATTAATGACATTTTATTTCTATCCAGGGATAAACTTAGAAAACCAAGCCATGCTGCCTAAACTAGCAGATTCAGTGGATCCCCTTGCTTCATTCTCTAGAACCACCAGGGACAACACCACCGACATCACACATTTTGTGGTTTGCCTGAACATCACCATTCAATGACACCTTGCCATATGCTTATGGTGCAGTGGTTAGAAGTGAGGCTTCTGTTGTCGGACAGCTTAACTAAAGGTTTTGAGTTTGTTTAGGAATATAGTCTTGAGCTGGTTTATCGACTATGTCATCAGAAAATTGAAGATGATAATGTTGATCCCGGAGCATGGTCACATGCTTCCTGATTCTTCTAAACATCAGAGAAAACAAAGTTGTTAATATTCATTCACGTTTATTCATTATAAATAATGAGACTGATTGAATTAGCCTTGCTGCAATTCCAGCTGCTATTGCTTCCTCAATAAGATTTTTTAGTAAATATTCTTTGCAGAAGAATTCGTTCATGATTTCAAAACTGTAGAGCAAAAGAGCCTCCTGTCTGTCGTTCTCAACATGTTGCACGTTGCAATGAACCCACGATGTTGAATCAGAAAAGTAATCTGACTACCCATTGAAGCACATATGGACTGTTTCTGAAGTAAGACTTCTAACCTCTGAGAAAAAGACTGCAGTGGGATGGGAATGAAAATAAAAATAACACTTCCAAATCATTGCTATGAGGATGAAATTAGATGAAGTATTTGACTGCAACATTAAGATTGATGGTGAGTCTAAGCATTGCTCCAGGACCACAGCGAAAGGCCCTCCCTGCTGCTCAGATTCTACTATATACATGAAATGTAGGGTGAGATATTAAATACTTCTTTCTCCTTTTCTCTAGGATCAACAGATAGACATGTTAGGAAGCAGTTTCAAATTTACTAATTGAATTATCCAAGCACCTTAATTTGGAGCCGCGCTAAAAACTTGGATATTTCTTCTAGTTTCCGCACGTGGCTTTTGCTTTGTTTTTCCCTTGAAGAAAGCACTCTTGGATGTCTGTGGTTCTTGCTGTTTATTGGAGGGTGCCCTAAGTTCTCCCTGGGCCCCATCTGTATTTTCACTGGCAATCCTGAGAAGTTGAAGGAGAGAAAGACATGTAGGAGTTACCTCCTCATTCCTTTCAGATTCAAGAGTTTTCCTCCAAAAGACTCAGCCCCTGGGAAGAAGAGGGAATCCACCTTTTGACCACCCCCACTTTGCCCAGTCTCTTTATTCCTCCCCTCCTTTTGCCGCCGCAGACTGTCCTTCAACTACAACTGCCAACCAGCTGTCAGCAAAAACTAGGAGGGTCTCACGGTTGACATGTGGGCTGATTAAACCAGGACACGTTAGATCATGCAGCCAAAACAAAATTACTTAAAAATAGTGAGTGGTTGTAGAACTGAGGAGCAGAGCAAATAGAGGAGGCAGTAGAGGATGCAGCATTCAATACTCAAATACAAGAACAATACGTGTCTGTTTGCAAAGAAAAAAGAAAACTATGACTAAAATTTTGACTTAAAAGACAGACTACATTACATACTAGAGGTCTGTTCTGGGTTCTAACCTGGCTCCAGCTGCTGGCTGCAGCTCTCAGCTGATGTGTACCCTGGGAGGAGCCATGCTAGCTCAAGTCATCCAGTTCATACCACTCACGTGGGAGGCCAGAGTTGAGTTCCCTGCTCCAGGCTTTGGCTTTCTACCTGGGGAGGGTGGGGAGAGGGGTGGTAAATCAGCAGCTAGAATGTCTTATGTTTTTCTTCTCAAATGAATATGTTGATTAAATTTGAAAAACTTGAGACAGAAATAAGAAAGGAATATAATAAAATTACAAATTACACGTAATAACACAATAGGAAAGGTAAAAGGCTGATGTTGTGGCATAGTAGGTAAAGCCATAGCCAGCAGAGCCAGCATCCCATTAGGGCCATTGGTTCAAGACTCCACTAGTCTACTTCTGACCCAGCTCCTTGCTAATGTGCCTGGAAAAGGCAGTGGAGTATGGCCCAAATGTTTGGGCCTGTGTCACCCAAGTGGGAAATCTGAATGAAGCTCTGGGCTCCTGATTTCTGTCTGGCCCAGAAAGAACTGGCCATTGTGGCCATCTGAAACATGAATCAACACATGGAAAATAGATCTCTCTCTCTGTCTCTCTTTCTCTGCTGTCTTTCAAATAAACATATATTAAAGCAAAAGATTACCATTAATATCAATATCAAGCCTGTTATTCATTAAATCAAATATGAATGTTATATTAAGTGGTAAAGCTAATTAGATTTTGATTAAAAAGAAATGCCAATATATGCATACATTCTAAATAATTAAAGATAAAGTCATAGAAGTTTGATAATTAGGAACTGGCCTCAGTGGCAGTAATAATTTAGCTTGGTTTCAATTTCCTAAGCATTACTTCCGTTCATGCAGATTCATGCAGATTCATGTTGATTCAAAGAAATGTCTTTGGTTATCTAGTAACAGATAATCTGAACTATCTGATTTTTATTTCACATGGATTACTTGCCATTTTGGTGAACAAATACATAGTTCTTTGAAAAGTTTGAAGAAAAAAATGAAATTAGAATACTGACTTCTGTGTCCGAAAAATGTAGAAGTTCCTGAGAGAGCCTCGATTTGCCCTTGTCCCTTTCTAGTTACACAGCTGGAGTTTGTGGCTGATAGCTTTATTTGATTAATTGTGGAGGTGGCGGAGACCTAGAACCTCAAATCAGCGTACCTTTTCCCTGCATTTGCTAGCAGATGCCGTCTTCAATCAATCTGTACTGATGTGATTTTTTAAGGTAGCATTTCCATCTCAACGTAATAATACTAGCAGAGCCAGAAACTTCTTCCTTGTCTCTTATTTGGGTCCCAGAGGTAGGAGCTGTTGGGCCATCTTCTAGTGCTTTTCTGAGGAACATGAGTGAAGGAACTGGATCAGTGGAGCAGCCAGGACATGAATCAATGCCTGCACAGGAGGCTGATACTGTAGATAGGGTTAACCAACCTCTGCCATCATACCAGCTCCCAAGCTGCCGCTTTCTGTTAAGTGTCACTTTAAAATTATAGTTTCCTTTTTGAAATTTAAAAAAGAGATTTTTTTGGTTGTTTTTTTTTTTTAACTTTTGTTTGTTTGTTTGCTAAGTTTCCATGTGTGGGCCAGCTCTAAAGATGTCAAAAGTACCGTATCTTATCTCAGTGTCATTTGGAATCTAGCTTGAAATGATTTAGACCCCAGACCTTCTGAGTCAGAATCTGCGAAGTCGTGTGATTCTCAGCTAATTTATTTGCACAGTAAAATTGAAAAGCGCTTCTGCAGGGGATTTTCATTTTGGCTGATACACAGATTATGCAATCATCAATGCTGACACGGTAGATTAAATGGCCAGAAAGTTCTTTACTTCCTGTTCCCTCTTTGCTGCGTTTATTATTATTTTTTTTTATGATTTATTTGTTTGCAAGTCAGTTACAGAGAGGGGGATACACACACACAGGAGAGAGATAGAGAGAGAAAGGGAGAGAAAGCAGGGAGATAGGGTTTACATCAGCTGGTCCACTCCGCAAATGGCTGCAATGGCTGGGGCTGGGCCATGCTGAAGTCAGGAGCCAGGAGCCTTATCTTGTCTCCTACATGGTACAAGAGGCCCAAGAACTTGGCTCTTCTTCCTGCTGCTTTCCAAGGTAAATTAGCAGGGAGCTGGATTGGAAGTAGAGCAGCCGGAACACAGACGTAGACAGAGGGCAGTGGCTTAACTTGCTTCATCACATTGCCAGTCTCCCTTGTCTTCTTTATGTATCAGAGTCTTGGGTTTTACTCGGATGTCAACCACAGGGGTTACCCTATTTTAGGTTTTCTGATGCAATTAGTCGAATTTGTCTTTTTTTGATAAGAAAATAAGGTATGTTGAGGAAATGACATTACTTTAGATTTCGGTACAAACTCCTTTGGGCACGCAGACAGAAAGAGATTTCTGTTCTAGCAAATGCGCAGCAGGAACAGCTGAAACCCAGGGAAAGATAATGCGCTAAGTATAGCACTGAAGTGATAAAGATTTTGATTCCTAAAGTGGCAAGTTCCAAGCCTCAAAGCAGCTTAAGCCACCAAATAAAAATGGCAAGAACTCCTGGAGCTATGAAGATGCCTTTGGGCAACGTTAAAGAGGAATCCAGGTGAGGTGTATCCTTAAAGGGCAAGCAGTTAGGGGCGGTGACAGTGGATAGCAGGCCATGGACAGCAGTACATTTTACTAGACAGTAACTGGCATCACCTCTCATGAAATCCTAGAGTCCATTCAAAATTGTGAACGACTATCTCTGTAATGCCCACTCCCCTTTGGCTTCACTGCCCTTCACCCACTGCTTGCATTCTGGGGGGGGGCTTACTTTCAATTTGCATTTACTTATTGAGACATCTTAACATCTATATCTACAAAAATATAGACCTTGATTTTTTTAACCTTTTAGAACTTATTATTATTATTATTATTATTATTATTTTATGATACAGTTCCATAGGCCCTGGGATTTCCTTTAACCCCTCCCCACTGAGTTTCCCTGTATTATTACCATAGTACAGTTCTTTATAAACAGTGATATGCCCATCATTACGGGTTTGGACAATGGTATAGAGTCCAGCATCCTGTTGTCAAAACATAGTTAACAGTTTCAATGGGAGTCAATCTTTGATTTGGAAGTAGCGATGCATATTGCATATTATCCTCATATCTGGATATGATAGTCTCCATTATACAGCTACTGTACATCTCCTTAAATGCAGAGCCATGAAACAAAATCATCAACAGGAAGAAAAATAGAAATTTACAATGCCGTGAAGTTAAATACCATGCTACTGGATATGACGGTGTCCACTACGCACTGCTTGCATTTGTGCCTTGATTTGATCCACTGAAGA
The DNA here is from genome assembly GCF_017591425.1 of Ochotona curzoniae. Lineage (NCBI taxonomy): Eukaryota > Metazoa > Chordata > Mammalia > Lagomorpha > Ochotonidae > Ochotona > Ochotona curzoniae. The sequence goes on along the minus strand of NW_024467095.1, from coordinate 18,054,442 downwards.
CCACATTTCTCATCTTAACTACCAAAATGTGTTACTCTGCTTTTTGCTTTCTCAGAAATTTCCTCAAAAATTTAAATATGGAATCATTACTCCCAGCAATAACACCCCCAGTGAAGTGAAAATTACATGTTCACATGAAAGTTGATATATTAATGTTCATTAGCTGAATTTGGTCATTATAATAAAAAAATAGATAAAACTCTAATATCCATCAACTGTGGTACAAGCAAAACATGATATATCTGTACAATGAAATATTGTCTAGAAATTAATAATTATGATAAACAAATACAATGCTATTGCATGCTTTAACATGGATAAGCCTGAAAACGTATCTTACATGAAAGCAGCCAGTAACAAAACTATACAATATATTATTCTATCCATATTAAATTCCAGAACAAGCAACTATATATAGAAAGCAAAATATGGTTGATTAGGAATGGTAGATTTGGGGGAATTCTAAGTGCTATTGTTTTGTCTTGGAGATGACAGAGAAATGTTCTAAACCTGATTGTGGAGATGTTTCCATGAGTTTCAATATGATAAGATACACTGGTTTAAATATATTTAAATAGGTGAGAAGTGTACTATGAGTTTTTTAAACTTTAAAAATATGTCAGGAAACACAAACCCTGAACTCTTTCTCCTACACCTTTTTATATTTCTTTGTCAATACGATTGTCTTAGTCGCCAAACCTTAAATTTGGAGTCCATTTATATTTATTTTCTCTTTACTTTCATTCTTAACATTAAGAAACTTTGTCTCATTCTGGATAATGACTAAACTCATTTATTTTTTGCCCTTTCATTCAGAGTAACACTTCACGCTATTTATCATCTCTTACCCTGATGATTGAATTATTTCCTAACTAGCCACTACGCCCTTCCTTCCTTCCTTCCTTCCTTCCTCTTTCTTCTTTTCTTTATCTCTTTCTCTCTTTTTCTTTCTTTCTTTCTTTCTCTTTTTCTCTCTTTTTCTTTTTTCTCTTTTATTTAGTGATACTTCCAGCATCTAATCATCTTTCAGAAATATTGAGTACATTTTCCATAGCAAGAGTCCAAACCTGTGTCTTTGTCTTCCAGAACTCTCTGTGTAACTTTTGTGGCTTACATTGTACAGCCTAGAGTTGACACATGCCTTATGTTTTGGTACCCAGCCACTTCAACTAAGTGACATGCAATTCCTTGTCTGCTCTGGAAAGAACAGGTAGCTTCAAAAAGTATTTCTTAAGTTGGTTTTTTTTTTAATATACTTAGAGCTTCTTATTTCATTGGTGAGGAGTATAGCATTGCCGTCAAAACAGTCTAAAAGTTCTCCAGGTGTTTTTAATATGCAATCAAGATTTTAGAGCCTTATTCTCGCTGATTAGTAAATTCTTGGCAACTAAGATTTGCTGTATGAATCATCTCATCCCTAGCACTTAGTGCATTACTTAAAATGAAAACACGCTTAATTAATCACCACTGAGCAGACATTCTTTTATCATACTTTGTTCTATATTATCCTTCTATTCAGTTTTTTTTTAAAGAATTGAAAGTAATCAGGAATCATGCTTTGAATAAAGCTTTGTTGGCATAAAACTGGGAGCAAATGCTTTGACCTTGCATGACTCCTCTGCAGCTTCCAACAAAGGCGTGAGATAAACGTCAGCACTGATGGCACCCTTGGCATCAGTTACCAAGGGTTCAATCCAGAAGCAGCACCGCTGTTCATGGCCATCTCTTAGAGATCATGCCTACGTCTAATAGCCTCTGTTTCCCTCTCTGCAATGCAGTCTGAAAACAGGAACTTGTGAAAAAGCACTTGCCTTCAGGATTTCAGTTAGAATTCTGGGAAAAGAGGTGAGACTCAAGGAGACAGGTTTCTGGCAAGATGGTATCTCTATCCATTCTTTTTTTTTTAATGGGTATTTGGGTTGTTTCCATGTCTTCGCTAGTGTGGATAGTGCTGCTCTCTCTATATATATAAGTTTGCAGGTCACTTTTTCAAAAACAAACTTCACTTCCTTCAGATAAAGAAACTGTGCTACATCTACTCCATGAAATACTGTTCAGTCATTGAAAAGAATGAAATTATAGCGTATGCAACAAAATGTTCCCAGCTGGAGATTATTTTATGCTCAATGAAAAATCAATCCCAGAAGGACAAATATCACATATTCTCTCTGATATAAGGCAAGATTCCTGAAAAATATAAAACAAATAGATATGTAGGTAAACATGAAGAGACATATATTCTCATAGTTGAACTGCATAATGGAGACCTGCATACCAGGACAATATGATACTAAATTTTCTGCCATTGCCTATACTTATAATAGCATGTTGCACTTAAACAGCAGAATGTTGGAGTTGTGACTGTTGCTAAAGGACTATATTATTATAATAATATGGAGGAAGATGGTGAGGGAAATAGAAAGGGAGAAAGAGGAGCTGGAAAGGGAATATCTACACCTACAAAACCATATCATGGAAAATAATAATAAAAACACACACAAAAGATTCTATATCACACACCTAACGCTAGAAGTGTTTCTAAAATTTTTTTTCCCTAATTATTTGAAAGTGATAGTGAAAAAGAGAGACAGGGTTAGGTCAGACCAAAGCCAGAAGCTAGGAACTCCATCAAGGTCTCCCACGTGGGTGTGAGGAACTCAAGAACTTGGTCCATCATCTGCTGTCTCACACACACATTGGCAGGAAGCTGGATCAGAAGCCCAAGGTAGCTCATGCTCAAATCAGCACAGTAATATGTATTTTTCAAATATAGAAAACATATTATCTCCAAATACATTATTAGATATTACAGGTGAGTCCCATTGTGGCAGATGTGTGTAAGACTAAAATAAAAAAAATTTTTTTTAATTTGTCTTTCTGTATGTCACAAACACATAAAAAGAAAATATCATTAAAAAGTGAAAATCATTTGCTATTTTTAAAAAAATCAACACAAGATAAACATTACAAAATATACAGCATGAATGCAGAAAAACATGAAATTCTAAGGAACATTAATAAAGACATAAATAAAAACAGGCTTCATTTTCAAGATTAAAATTAACAGTCTCCCTCATTGGATACAGATCAGATATAGTGTAATGCTAAATAAAGTCTCTAATAGGGATTTTCATAGAAATTAGTAAAGTAGATTCTAAAATTTACAAGGAAGAGTAAAAGGCCAGGAGAAGTGGAGATTTCTGCTCTTCCAGTTGTTAAGACTTAAGAAGTTATTTAATTAACACACTGTAGTCTGATGCAGAATAATCACATATGTGAGAAGAATAAAGCAGTGACCTCAGGAACAGCCTTGTTTGCATATGCAAAATAATTTCCTGTGTAAAGTATGGGACACCCATGATGAGAAAAATCAGGTAACATGGTGAAGCCCTGGAGTTGATTGCACAATGCCCAGCTATAAAACAGGAGATTGGATGATAATCTGGAATCAAGCTGGATTTGATGGAAAGAGTAGCTTTCACCTAATGTTGAAGTTCAAACAAGGATAGAGAGAAAATTGTCTACAAGTGAAATGAGCCATATACAAAGAAAATTTCTTATATGTAGATGCCCCCCCCCCTAAAAAAAACAATCAAAGTCTACCTGCACTTGGAATAGTGATTATTAGAAGGAGAAAATACAGGGAAGTTTGGCGAGTGGTACTAAGACCTCTTCAGGTAGAAGCAATGAGTTCTGGTGTTCTGCAGCACCAGGGTGTGGCTTCAGTTCCCAGCGATGTCTTACTCACTGCAAGAATCTCTCCAAGACAGGACCTGGCATAACAAAGGACCTCTACATAACATAGAAAAAGGAAGGAAATTGGAGAACCAATTGCCCAACTTGCCCATTTTCTGTTGCATCGATCCATATACGGATAGACAAAGATAGATGTTTTCAAACATGACGCCATACCCCCTAAAATCACACAATGATTATGTTAATAATCTTTGCATTTAAAAAATTAAAGAGTAGCTCACAATTTTAAAAAATCATTTAAAAAAATGTTGAAGATGTGCACTTATGAACAAAACCAAGGTGCCCAGATTTACAAATGAACTTTCTGGAGCCCTGAGTTATCCTCCCAGGGAGCAACTGTTCCCCAGGAGTCTGCAGTCCACCTGGGGGCTAGTCCAGAAGCGCTGTTTGCTTGAGCGACCCCACCTCACAACTCTCTCGCTTTTGTCACGTTCAGCTGCACTAGAGGCAAAAGGTCTCCTCCAAAGCATAGCGTCTATTATGGTTTTATCTATAAAGAGCACTGTATTTAAGAAGCACATGCGTCTACATAAACGTGTACTCCTCATAAGGAGTTTGACAGGAGCAGCTCCTATGCCCTTCACATAAACAACAGTCCCCTGAAAACCTTGCGTTCTTAGGGATGCAGAAGGGACTTAACCCGAAGCCAGAGCCTGCACTATCACGTCCCACTGGAATCTACGTTAGAAGTACACGCAATGGCTGCGAGTAAAGCTGCATCTCTTAACTTCCACCTTTGGCCTGGCTCGGTACTGTCTGAACTCATTTGTGCGGTGAACTAGTCAATGAAAGATCTTTCAATCTCTCTCCCTCTCTCCTTCTCTCTCTCTCCTTTCTCTCTCTCTCTCTCCTTCTCTCTCTCTCTTTCCCTCTCTCTCTCTTTCCCTCTCTTTATAAATCTGACTTTCAAAACAAATAGACAATCCTTTAAAAAACAGTACACCAACATTGTCTTTTCTCACTGTCCTACCGCTAATACCACTTTCTACTACAAATTTGGAAAGGTATGTTTAAGAGTATGTTAACATGTTCACCCTGCTGGCCTCATTTGGAACCCCTGACAAATGAAAAAAAAAAAGTTTTTTAGGTTTTAATTTTACGTTGGATAGGGTGATGATTCTCCATCATGAAACACACACCAAAAAAAGGATCATCTAATATGCCAGCTGTCTGGAATAACATAATTTCCAGTGCTGTTTTCTCTCCCAGCGGTAAGTAGGTGGTTAACCACTACCATAGATGGCCCAAATGGTGTATTCACAGGTGTTGTCTCCTCTTTTTGTTAGGCTCTGAATGGCATCTTTGTTTACTGCTGGACAAATCCCCATATAAGGTTGCGTCTCTCAAGGACAGCTGCGTATTTGAGCCTCCAGTTAATGACTTCAGAAACTTTCAACAGAACAATGTTAGAGAAGCAGGTTAACGCTTAAATGGTTCCAACTGAAAGAGGCAGAATAACTACAGATGACAATTTTGTTTAGGAAAAGTTTTCTGGTGTCTGTTTACAACTTCCTTCAGAAGTTAATCTCCTGATTTCAGTTCTAGTCAGCCATTGTAAACATCAGCCTTACCTGTGTCTATTAAGAAGCGGTGGAAAAAGGGAAACTGCCAGAGAAGCCCTTTTTCAGAGCCGTACAGCTGCTGTGCCTCGTTTGCTTGCAGCAGAAGCTGTGTTATTTTGCTTTAAAATTGCTATTTTATCTCTGCCTTTACAGGTTCACACAGGTGTAGAGCTATTTAGCTTGTAATTTCACTCTGGTTTCATGGCTTTAGTAACAACCTTATGTACTCTAGGTTTGGTGTCTCTCCCAAATTATGCTTGGGGAATGATCATCTTAAATTCTAATGTTTCTTCACCTATAGGGCAAGAATAGCATTATTCCATGAATGGGTTGTTGCAGAAAACAAAGAAGAAAAACACATACAAAAGGGTTTCTTGTAAGTTAACATTCACACAAATGCTGTTAAAATGTTTTTTGTTTCTAAAATTAAATGTTAATTTATTAACTTTAGATATCCTTTAATTTGACTTGCCCAGAAATAATTAAAATAAATATAGTGGAACTAACTATTTTTCCAAATAGAGTTACAGATCTTAATGAAACTTAAATGAGTTAAAGAATAGTCAATTAACGGATACAATAGAAGGAATAAAGAGTTTTCAAAATCTAAGTTTATATTTTTGAAAGGTGGACAGATATCCCAACCAGTGTTGTATTGGGGATGGACTAGCCTGAAGCTTAGTGTCAGAAACTCAATCTAAATCTCCCATTCAAGTAGCATGGCTCCAGTGACTTGAGCCATTCCTTGAGTGTCCCCATGGCACACATTAGCAGGAAGTTGGATCTTTTGGTGCATTTAAAACCAGTTTTGGTGTTGTTACAAGAGAAAATACCTTACAATGAAACTTAAGTTGTAAATTCATAGCCAGTTAAACAATTACTCATTTATCCAATGAATATCAGTTATATATCTGTGTTTTTCTGCGAATAGTTGTCATTTTTGTCCTGTATTTGGTTTTGTGCGTTTGATGGCTTAGATGAAATCTCAAAAAAAAAAAAAAAAACTTGTACACAATCAAAACTGGCTGGGATGGTTTTAAAATCTTGGGTCAGAAATGAAAGCATTATCAGAAGGCTTAAATTGTAAGCCTAAACTCACAACGTAATACATGATTTAATGAGTATGACTTTTTTTGAAAAGCCAAATGACAATACAATAAAACAGTTTGTATGAAAGTCATCTAAGGTGACAGCAAAATTAATATATGTACTGTGATTCAAATGACATGAAGTCATGGGCACAATTTGATAGAGTGGACTGCATGTGAAGCAGTAAGAGAACTCTCTCTGAAAGACCATTCCAGAAGGAGAAGCCTCATTTAGTGCTCAAAAGCGTGGCCTCTGGAATGAGATTTCTGGGTTAAATACTGTGTGTTTACTTCTTCAACTGTAAAATGGAATTAACAATGGAACTTGACTTATCGAGTGACTGCAGGGCTTCAGAACATAGCCTGATGCTGAAAATGAGTCCTGGCGAAGGTCCATTAGCCACCGAGATTATCACTGTTGATTCTCAATCACAAACTAGGAATAGCACTTGCAAATTGGAATCTTTCCAGAAGAGGCAAGTAGGGTGGCAGAAAAATAGTCATAATTCATCACTATTTGTTGAGCACTTATTGAGCTCCAAGTCATGAACTTAAGCATTTTTATTTCATCCTTTTGAAAATTCTGGGAGTGAGATACTATTATTTTGCTTTTGTATGGAAAAATTTAGAATTAAATAGGTTATGCAACATACCCAATTAAGTAATAAATGTCTGCTTGACTTTGAAATACCTTTACCCACTAAGTAATGCTTTGATGAGAATCAGCTGACACTCCTGAGGCTTAATCTGGACAGCCAGTAATTAAGTAAAATAATATTGTCTCCTAAAATCTGAAAGACTGACAAGTACAACACAGATCTGACCCTGTCCAGCTAATAATATAGTGCTACGTAATGATTGCAGGGCAGGCAGCAGCTGCTCAGGTCTGAGTATATTGCATTGATGTCCTATCTGAACATGAGCTTTTCTCATTCTGCATCATAGTTGAAGATCAATCTTTCAAAATCACTGCCACTGTTGCATCAGATTTTAGCTTAAAACTCTTCAGTGCATCCTCTCCGCTACACAGGATGGAATTCAGGCACCTTGGCATTCAAATCTTTCATGACTTGGTAGTGACCATTATCTAGTCATGGCTTTCAAAGCCAAAATGTTCCTCAGATACATAATGAGATTCTGTCCCATCATCATCAAAAGTGATAGATCAATTTCTGAAACGCCATGATATATCAAGAACCCATATCCAGTTAGAGAAGAGCAAAGATGTCAGCTCCATCTTTTATCCTAGTATTACAAACAAGATCGCCAAAGCAACACGGTAACTGAAGCAAAGCAAAATGTACTGTTCTGGACATATAGATGTTTCCACACATATAATACTTAAGTATCATACAAAAGAACACTTGTCTTTTCATAGCCTGTTACTGTTCTGTCATTTTCTTTGAATCTAACAATGTGTCTGGACCAATTTGCTGAAACATATATACACAATGGGAGGCAAAGTCAAGAAAAACACAGCTGAGGCCTTTGATAGAACCTAGCTAGTACTTGTTTGATTGTTTCGCAGTGTTAACTTTGAGACTTTCATAGGAAAGAGTGTCTGATTGGCAGTGAACGTTTCTGCTTAATTGTCAAGGTACACTCATGGTTATGGTTTGGAGGGGTAAGTGCTGGTTTCCAGTTGATCCAGTTCTAGCATCTTGGCTCTGTCCATTTCTGGCTATGTGACCCAGGTATAGAAACTACACTGAACTCAAGCTATTACCTTTGTACCCTGATTTCGGAAGCTTCTGAGGTTTTATGGAAATGATAAATTAGCAATATTTTCTTGGCCTCTACAATCACACAAAAAGGGTGTGGGGTGCAGGAATGCAGTTACAGTTAGTAACAGGTTTATATTTTTGCATCTTGTATAGATTTTAGTGCATTAACTCATTACATTAAGATACAAAATATGCAAGAACTGAGGTCTGCTATCCTTCTCCCATTGGGACCCATTATTATTGCTATGAAGATCCACAACATTTGCCACATCTGGAAGACTTCAAGAGAAGGCATGTGCTCCAGTCAGCCACTGAAAGTTTTTTCTTAGCTCTCCCCTCGTATACTGGGGAAAGCAGCTTTGTGCGTCCTGGTCTTTGCCAGAAGCTCATCTTCTTTCTTGCAGGTGCACCTGGACACCTGTCCTGAATGTGATAGATACATTATTGAAACCCAATAACAAACAGGGCAACTTTGCTGGATGCAATTTTTAGCATGCCTATTTTGAAAGATAAAACACAGTTTTGTCAAGAGGCCCAAAATGCTCTTCTCTCATTCTTTCAGAGCGCGTATCCGTTCTCTGTGATGTCAGGCATTTTTAGTTCTCCTCTTGTCCCTTTGCCCTTTCATTTAACACATCACTCCTTGACAGAAGCTCACCTTCACTGTCAGGGAAGAATAACCCCAGGGCAGGTCGTTTTTTCATCATGTTCTGTGGTGGAGAGAAATGCAACGAAATTATTTAGTTTTTCCCGGTCCTCTTTACCCTTTGTGATTTTGCTCATGCTTTCCTGGTTTGCAGACACTCTGTGGCATGGCTAGAGACAATGCACAGGAGAATGTGTTTTAATTTAGTTCTTCTCTTCTTCCTCTTTTTTTTTCTCTTTCTCTTCAAAATGTTTCTTGTCCTTCCTATCATTTTAAAACCTCTTACTGTCAAAGTCTTCAGTCTGCATTAGGACTTATGTATACATTCATATTTCCATTGTAATCATTGACATGGGATGGAATGGAAATGTCACAGGGCCCAGCTCACGCAGGGTCTCTGTGTTCAGCTCCTATAAGTAGAGCCAGTTACCCTTGCTAGGATATATCTAGTGTTAGGGCACTCCCTGTCTGGCAGTGGAGCCCATCTCATTATGCGGGTGAACCTATCATCAGAATTCTTTCTTACTTTTATCTGTCACCTGTCTCCTTTATCGAGATTGTCTTTGGAGTCACACTGAATAAATGCAGCAACTCTGAGACACGTTATCTCTGCTCGTGAGCATTTCAAAGTTATTATTCCAAGCATTTCACTTTTGCCAATTGTATATGGCTTCCTGCTTGCTCTCTTTCATTTCTGCTGGAAACAACCTAGGTCAAAGCTGCTGTTTTTTTCACCCCAAAGAGGAAAAATAATTCTGTCACTGAAATAGCATAATACTATTATTAGTTCTGCAGTTATGATAGCTTCTGAATCTGGTACATGGTGCTTCTATTTACTTTGCAACAATGGCCACATTACTATTTGGTTGACTAAAAATCTGTCCTTGAATCAGTGATTCTTTAGCCTTATATTATTCTCTGGGAAAGAATAGTTTAGGGCAAAATGGGGACAAGAATCAAGGAGGCTTTCAAGGCAGGATCGTGTGTCACATTGAAATAATGTGAGATGATCCGACAGGGACTCAGCAGGAGAATGGAGCAGAAGCTAAGATGGTGCACAAGCTCTCCATGCAAATGCCAAGTATCTCAGAATGAACGACACAAAACAAGGCAATGTGCGTGTTCATTAATGTAAGCATCTTTATGGCTGATGATGTGTTCATTCAGAGTATAATTCATATGCAATTGAATTTCCTTACAAGCTGGAATCACAAGATATGCTTATCAAGGTGCAAAAATTGTGAATTATACTCCTTTTTTTTCATGATATGCATTTTCTGCAAACTTTTAAAAGCTCTGATATGGACATTAAACTAAAACTTCAGGGTTGAATAAAAAATTAACAAGAGAAAACAAAAAAGATATTTCTTCTACTGTGCTTCTTTCAGTCTGTGAAACCTAAGAACTTCACTGCAGTTTGCTATTACCTAAATGTGCTGAAAATAAAACTCTATCTTCTGGAATATAGCAACGATGTCGGTATAATGTTAGAATCCTTTTCATGACATTAAGGGATGTCTGAACACGTATTCAGACATAACTGCATAACCATATTGAAAAGAATTCACAAATCTGGTAGATCAGAATTTCAGAGTTGTGAATGTGCGTTTAGTAACCGGAGACATAGCAATGAAGGCCCCGTGATCCTTCAACCTTGCTCTTCCAAGAAATGGGGTCCTCTGTTGGCAGGGAATGAAAGAAGCAGTTACAGAGTGGCTGCATTTCTGAGGCCACTGATTCATCTGTGGAACTGATGATCGAGGGTACAGATAGGCGCGGAGTGGTTTATGTATGTAACAGTGAGCTGAGCTACTCTTCTGGAATTTCTTGTGACTGATTACGGAGCAGAAGAAATTGAGACTTTGCTTTTTATCCATTCATGAAACTTTATCTTGGTATCCGAGGGTTTTCCAGGATGTTCACAGAAAACTCAAAAGGGAAGAAAAGTATACAGGATTCAATTAGACTGTACAAAAATAAACAACTTTTCTTTCCATCCCTTGGTGAACTTTTTGAAACACTTTGATTTTTTTTTGTGTGTTGAGCTCGATGCAAGCTTACTACAAGTAGAATTAAGCCTCTGACTGCTAAATGCATTTGCAAATCAAATCTGAATAGCACAGAAATGTGGATACACTCACAAAGTAGTGTGTAACCAAACTAAAGACAGAAGTATGTAAAAATATCTCCAAAGGGAGCGTGTTCCTCCAAGAAGGAAGGAGATAATGGAAAAAGCTTTTCAACTATGTCACTGTACTAACAGCCTCAGGAATGGTCACCAGAATAATTAGGGCAGTTCCGTTTTTAGGTGGATCATCTGTTAGGATAGCAAATACCTTAATTTCTGCATTTGCTATTTTGAAATTCCTTCTCAAATGAAATACTCCATTTTAGTTAGCCAATTAATTTCATTTCTCATTTTCTGTGTTAAAATCAATCGAACTGTGTTGGTCTGTGCAGACTGAGGAATTATTTAAGAAGTCTTATGCTTAATACTAAAAATATGTTACATTACAATAAAAATAGTGTAAGGGTTCTGTTGTTATCATTGGTGTTGCTTTACTTTGTTTGTTTTTTGAAATTTTCAATTAGGGAAGGCTTCAGGAAGAAACATAGTTTTAAAAAAGATGTTTCACTTGATTAAAAAAGTATGTGCACCTTTATTTTAACTTCCTGAATTTCTTCTGGATATCAAAGGACAAAAAAATGTCACAATCAAAATGTAACATTGGAAGGAAGCAATGTAGTATTTGAGCTACATGTTTTCTTCCTTATTCTGATAGCAAAGGTTAATGTAGACATGCGCTAACGTGATTACTGTGGCTTTTATCAATTTAAGTAACAACACAAACCTTGCCGTGGGAAATTTATTATAGCTCTTTCATCATCGTTGGTTTGGCCATCAGCCCGGGAGGCTTCTTCTCTTATGTCATGCTCCCGTTAACCTGATAGTGGTTCTTCCTGTATGACCTATATTTCTTAAAAGAAAATTATATTTCCCAGTCATGTCAAGATTATCATGAAACAAAAATTAAGTGCATTAGGAAGCTAGGGTTGATGAGGTTAGCTAGTTATATGGAGCATACTAGACAGACCAAGAGACTGCCTTTCCCAAAACCAAGAGAAAAGGTTGAATTCACTTGCAGAGAAGTTGTGCTCACTTCAGCAGCACATATACTTGAAGGAAAGGTAACAGTAATATGAATGACTAGGGCTTTATCTCTTGATAGCCCCAGTTTCTAACACTATAGGAGGTAGGAACCATTTAGGAAACCTGGGGAAAGTTGAGAGAACTAGTCAAGGTTTGAAATAGCTATTGAGAGTTTGGATGGGAAGATGCTGACGAGGGACTTAGGTTAGATTGAGATGGTGTCTTAATAACAGTCTCATTCCTTACAGCTAGACTTTCTGCAGCTGTAAGACAATAGTTTATTATACCACTGGAACATCTGGAAAGGTGTAGTTCACAAGGTTAACTATATACAATAGCGGACACTAAGGAAGTTAAATCAATTTGAGAATAAAGTAATGAACCATACAGTATTGCCAAGATAGGGAAAAAGAAAAACAAAACAAGGACACGCGTTATAGGCAATATTATTACTGGGTAGAAAATGACAGAACCTACTGGAGCAATTTGTGTGGCTCAGAAGGCAGTTTGGGGTTTGCAATTTGTGTAGCTATGAAGATGACCGCATTCCAAATCAGAATGACTGTGTCAGTTCCTGGCTCTGGGTCCTGACTTTAGGTTTCAGTTGATGCAGATTCTGGGAGGCAGTGGCCATGGCCCAAGTAACTGGGGCATGCAGGAGACCTGGAGCGACTAGAATGATTTCCTGACTCCAAATCTTTGCCCCAACCCAGATGCATTCATGGTGGACGTTTGCAGAAGGAAAAACGCATAGGAGTGTTCTTTCTGTCTCCCAGTCCCTCTCAAATAAAGCAAGTCAGCAAGTTAGAAAAACGGTAAGCTGGAATGTTACACTGGACTCAGAGAGGGGAATATTAAAGTGTAACTCATCAAGGATGAAAAGGTATGATGATAAGTAAGTCAACGTGTACCAATGAGGATTTTACCAGTGTGAGTTAAAACGAGGGCAAATAGCGTTAAAAGGTCAAGGAAATGCTAGTTAGGACTAACAGTGGGTCAGCTGTGAGGAAAGTTCAGTTAACAAAACTAGAATTGGATTCTGAAGAGGAAAATATCATCATGAGTCAAGAGTCAGACGTACTAACAAGGCGATTATTTCATCATTGCTTCAGCTAAGTGGAAAAGAGATAAGATTAAATGCCACAAATAGCAAGTTGCCTTCTTTTGGCAAGAAAAAAAATATTTTGACAAAAAAAAAAGAAACATATCTTCTCCCCACCACAGTCCCTGGTTTGCATAAAGAACGAGAGGATGTATAGCCTCAAACTCTCAGAGTTGAGAAGCAGGTAACAGGTGGACTCAGACTATATCCCGGAAGGCCTGAGAGGAAGCTAAGAAGGCAGGGCAGCTGTGGACATGAACAAACTGGGGAAACTATGGTGGTGGCAGGACAGGTTACAAGTTGAGACAATCACGAACTACATCCTGAGGAAGAAGCAAAATGGAATTACCTAACTGAAAGTATGGTTTGAACATTTGTGCTTAATCACAGAGACTAAGCTATCTCTGGCAAGATGACATTTTTCAACTATGTTTAATTTTGGAGAAGGGCAAGAGCAACTAGTATTTATTGAGCGGTATATTATCTCATTTAAACTTATATTTTTAAAAAAAAAAAAACCCTCCAGAATGTAAGCCTAATTATCCTCATTTTTAAGAGCTCAAGGTACAACTCAGAGGTGAAATAAACTGGGCCTGGTTATTCATGCAGCAAGTGCTTAGGTCAACGACCAAACTCAGGTCTCTGGAAACGTTCTTTTATATCAATTAAAAGGAACACAGTCTTTGTTTCATGCCCACACTTGCTCTACATGAGTCAAAGTGTTTCTAACTCTTATTTCAAAAGTGAAGTAGCAACAAAATCAAATTTGGCTACTACTATTTGACTTTCCAAGTGATGAAGTGAAAGGTTCGCAGTCTTAAGCAAGGCACAGGTCATGTTCACTTGCATTCTCTTCGTCAGTTGATATTGTTACAATTCCTCCTACCTGTCAACCCAAGGTCATAAACTAAGATGATGTGCGCTTAGATTTTCTGATTATTGATCTGTTCACTAACCAACCTCGGAATCACTCTTCATTTTTATGGATTGCAAATTATTACACATTACTATTAATTTTATTGATTGCAAAATATTATGGAATTACGATTCATTTTTTTATTGATTTTTAAATGTTTCCTCTTCTAGGAAAGGCCTATTCATGAAGAGCTTTTTAGATCTTTCTTTTTTTTTTTTATGGAGTGATTCTCTTTCCCAACTAAAACAATCTTATTCTGTAGATAGTTTTCATCAAGAAAATGCAGCATTTTACGAAAAGTCACACTGTAAACCATTGGAAGAGGCCAAGTTAGAACTAAGCTACATGTGACTACAGAGCATCTGTGTTGTGACAAACAGAAGGGGCACCTGAGAGAAGCCTTTGATTGGAAACGGAGACTAACCAGCTAGGACAGCTTTAGTTCCTTAACTTCATTTTTTTTTTTTTTCTGATAGAAATGAAGCAAAAATGCCGGACTCTTAACAATTGCAAGGGAACCCTGTCAATTCTGATGATTCATGGGATTTATTATAAAGCAGGCTCTCGCATGGAAAATGCAGACAGGAGAAAGGTGAGAGTGAATGTAAATTTCATTTGAAGCCTGTGTGAGATACACGACAGGCACTAGAGAAATGTCACTGCCCAGAGAACAACACGGAGCTTGATTGAGAGGTCGGCTGGACAGCTTTAGGTTTTATTACTGCAGCTTACTTCCCCTTTGCTTCACAGTGTTTATATCACACTTGAAAGGTTTTTTTTAATACTTTCTTCTCTGATTACATATGGGGAAAAAGGGGCATCGGAACTGGTTTGTTAGAAGAGGACAGAAGGAGCTCATTTGTTGCTGTTTCTTGATGATGGAAGAAACAGATATAAATGCTCCCATGTCAGTGAATTCACTCACTTACTCTCACACTTCTTCCCGACCCAGTTCTTCCTTGTCAGCACTGGGTTGTTAGATTTGAACCATGTGCTCCAGTGAGCTAGTGAAACCACCCCGGTTTAACTACAGAAACAGGCCCTGCTGTGGGCCACGATTATTCTTCACTTTTCCTCCTGTAAGCTGTACTGTGTGCCAGGCATCCTTATTTATTGCTCTTTATATGCTTCTAGCTCTCTCTTCCTTCTCATGTAGCCCTCTGGTGTGGCAGTAATATGCAAGTGGGCTCAGATGCACAGGATCTGACTCTCCAAATCCTTAAACACTGAATTGAAATCATACACCCTCAGCACCAGCGAGAGTAAAACACAGACCATTGGGCTCACCATGGGCACTGCAAGAGCATCTGGCTGCTGGGTTGATTGCCAGGGCACAAATAATGTGGAAGTGGAATAAGAAAAGGACAGAGATGCGGTGATTAAACTTTGAAGACATTCCAACAAAGTATTTCCAATATTGAGCTCAAGACAAACAGTTCTTTGGTTCCAATGTGGCATTATAAAATACAACATTTGTAACTATGCCATATTCTATCCCACTGGGAAATATTCTATTAAAAGCATTAGTTTCATTTTCTCCTAACCTCTTTCATTAGCTCTCCATCCTTTCTACTCTATTTGCATATTTTGCCTTATTGATTTATGGACTTGCCTGAGCAACTGGTGAAGAACACTTGCTTCTTGTAACAGAGAACTTCAGCTCCTCACTCTGTCTTGTGAATGTGAACCCTAAGAGCCATCAGGGCTTAGCTGACCCCCATGTGGGAGATCTGGATCGAGCTCTCATCTCCTGGCTTTGGCTTTCCCTCATCCTAACCTCTGCTGGCATGTGGGAAGTGGATCATCAGATGTGGACTCTGTCTCCATCTGCCATTTGGCTGTAAATTATAGTCACTGGAAAAAAAATGATTCTTTAATCATAGTGAAACTACATGCCATAGAAAGTTAAATTCTAGCATGTGATAAAGAAGTCATGACGCATTTGAATCTGTGTAACAGTTTTGTAGATTCTTTAACGTGTGCTGTTTAGTTTGTTTACAGAAAGATGCTTTGGGTTAGGTTACCTTTTCACTGATCATGTCTCACTAGTTCAGTTGCTTTTTCTCCCTTGATGACACATTCATTTAACTGGAGCAGCTCTTGATCTGTGATGGTTTTCATTTAGTTGATTGTTCATTATTTTCACAGGCAAAGAAACACCACGATAGAGCGTTTTTCACAGTTTCCTTTGTGCTTCTTCGATGGTCTCAATTTCCATCTAGTCATAAAGGAGTATTAAACATTCATGTTTTCTTTAAAAGTGATTGACCTCTTTCCAGATTAATGTTCATCTTTTTTTCCTCTAAGTTTGCCATGACGTCTGAAATACACACTGCTTCCCCATTCCTAGCCAGGGTGTCCTGTATTCCAGTCATACAGTTCATTGTTTCAGTCCTTACGAATTACATTCGTGACAAGTAATAATAATATGAGTGAAAATGGTGCTTTAGGTAACTTTCCATTGAGGTTTCATCTTGGTATTCACTTACTGCTTTGAAACATTTTTTGTTTCTGTCATTAGTCTCTGCTACGACATTCTAATTCTTCCCGAATGACAATCTCAACCTCAACAGCAGCAGGAAATGGGGTATTTTTTCATTCTCTACACAATAGCAGTACATTATTCATCAAATTCCAACCAGAAATTGAATGCATTATGTATTCATAACATGATAGTAATACAACTGAAATTTTGCTGGATATCTGACATTGAGTAATTTAGAATCAAGAGAATCTTATTTTATCACAGTTCTAGATAATAGAAAGTCTAAGAGCAAGATACCAGCATCTAGAAAGAACTTTCTCTTTTTAAGACATATTTGTTGGTTTGAAAACGGAGTTAGAGTTATCTTCTATCTGCTGATTCTCTCCACATATGAGCACACAACCAGAACTGGGCCAGGCTGAATTGGAAGGTAGGGGTATTTTCTGGGTCTACGCACGTGGCTGGGTCTCAAAGATGTGAATCTGCTGCTGCTGCTTTCCTAGCGGAGCAGCCGGGACTTGAACTAACTTCTAAATGGGATGCCAGTGCTGCTGTCCTTGGCTTCACCCACGGTACCACAGCACCGGCCCCAGCGAAAATGTTCTTATTATGTCATCACATGGCAAAAAACAGAGGAACAAAAGCCCTATCAATGTCTGTAAGTTTCTTTCATAGCAGCAGTAATTGATGATGAGAGCTCTGGTTTCATGACAGCATTGAATCTTACAATCCTACCTCACAACAGCATCATATCAAGGATTAGATTTCAGACTGCAAATTTAGAAGCAACACAAACATGTAAACTACGTGGTTCAACTTGACCCCATTCACTATTCTGAGAAGAATTTCACCGTTTTCCTGTGTTTGCAGGGAGGCATATGTTGCTATTTCACACAGTTGGACTCTTGGAAAGCATGGTCACTGGTCGGAACAGCTGGTTTTGTGCCATATTGGACTAAATAGTCTCAGATAGTGAATTTTGCAGAATTCTTATGCCTTTTGATTTTAGAGTTTTTAAGTATTATCATCAAATGGCTGTGTTATTTAAAATTAATGAACATCTTTCTTTGATGCTAAATTTCCACGTGACACATTCAACTTACTCTATGTAAAACATTTTAAATCAATGCATGAACATCAGGTACACTTACTGTCTTCCCATGTATGTATGGTGTTTATTTGAATTTCTTATTTGTATATATTTTTTTTAATATTGAAGAAATGAGTAGATGTATCAACTAATATTTTTTAAGCACTTTCTTCATCTTTACACTACTTCTGGTGGTAGGAGTAACTCAAAAGGAGTGATGTTGGATTCCAGTCCAGTCTGGGATATATTTTTGGTAAGCAAAGGAGAGTTGCTATAATTGTCCGCATTTTACTATTGCAACATAAAGAGTGGAATTCAAAAATAATTTTGAGCAAGACACGGAGGGTGATCTTGTGAAAGTCTCTTTCAGAAATTCGGGAAGGGCATAGAATATAATTTGTAGCCTTTATGAGCAAAGAAAGGGAAAGAATTGTGAGTGGCCTCTTTGTTTAAATGCTTCTGTGGTATTTATGCACTCTTTTGATGTACTAATTCTGTTCTATTTAAACTGTTTCTAGAATGATCCTTATTATACTTGCACTGTTTAGGGGGAAATGCTAACTCTTAGTCATCTAGAAAAAGAAAACTTCACTGTGGCCTAAGATTAACAGCCTAGATAACAGGAAGGCCATGCTGGAAACAGATCTGGTTTCTGAGTCCTCCCTTACCAGTGGCAGAGGGCATCAGGAAACCTCATTATCCATGTTCCCATTCCCCTGCATCCAGAGGGTATGAGAATTACCAGTAGGCTTGTTCTCCTGTTGTTAGAGCAACCCAGTGTTGTGCTTCATTATTAAATAAGCAGAGATTGCTGACACATTAGCCTCCACTGAAATCCCTTTGCCTGTGGCTGTAGCATCGGCCTCTGGAGGAGTGTTTAATGTAACCTGCAGTAAGAAATCAATATAGACAGGAAACAGGGAGAGGAAGTGGGATTCCATGAAGCTTTTTGTTGTTGTTGTTACAAATACATTAATTTTACAAAAGCATGTGTGCAAGCAGTAGAATAGAATAATGGCCTCTTATTCCACTGACTCCTCAGCAACCATTGGCTATACATTACTTGGAAGCTACGCACTGCTCAGAGGTGACTTGAGGTTAGCCCTGGACCCCACTGTTGAAGAGAGCTGGGGAGGCTGTTCCTCTTCCAGTTCTCTTCAGAAATGCCTAACGGAGGAGGTGGTGATTTGGCTGGCTCTATAGATTCAGTGCCAAAATCCTACTTCAGTTTGTGCTGGGTAAGCAGCATAACAAGTCAGGGACTCACCCAGGCAGGAGGCCAAGAATGTGAACCGCCATTCTGGTGCTCCACCTGGCACAGCTTTGCAGATAACCCGATCCTACTAAGGATGGCTTTTTGCCATCGTGATGCTTTTGCTGTTGCTTGTTTTTCAAAATAGTTATTGTAACTAAGAAGATAGATCACTTCATTAGTGGAGTCTGATGTTGAACTTGTTGACTTTTTGATTTGATATGAATGCACTGATATGCATGCATTAGTCAGGCAGACGTACATAGGGAAAAATGACCATGTTTATTTGCTGTGCAATTGCATTGTTAATATTAT
Organism: Ochotona curzoniae; assembly: GCF_017591425.1. NCBI lineage: Eukaryota > Metazoa > Chordata > Mammalia > Lagomorpha > Ochotonidae > Ochotona > Ochotona curzoniae. Next base: position 18,035,355 of record NW_024467095.1, on the reverse strand, counting down.
AAAATATTGAATAGGGACTATCATATCCAGATGTGAAGATAGAATGCAGTATGCACCTCTACTTCCAAATCAAAGAAGAAACCCCAACAAAAATATTAAATATATCTTGACACTAGGAAGTTGGACTCTCTGCCATTGTCCATACCTGCAATGTCAGGGGTCACTTAACGAGCAGAACAATGGACTTAGCACCATTTACGAAGGACTATACTACTATAATGATCCGTATACAGGAAGGAGGGAAGGGAAATCTCAGAGCCTATGGAACCATTTATATATGTTTCTTTGAATCCATAAGGCAATGAATCATTAATAGCATAGGGTATATTTTTAAAATACTCTTGTATTGAAACTTTAGTTTCTTTGCTGCTTGGACATATATATTTATTTGCTCTGGTGTGGGGGAGGAATATAAGTGTTCGTCAGGAAAATATTCACTGAAAAAGTAAATTCTGACAGTATGACATTTTCATTAGTACATCATTTTCAAAAACCACACTAGGATTAATAAGTTGCACTAAGAAGTGGGAAATATATCTATATGACATATATTTTCATACAGAGTAGGACACAAAGTAGGAACATTTATATGAAGTATGTTTATATGTCATTCCTGACTAGCAGAATATTCCTACTTCATCTTGTTCTAATGCAGAGTTTTAGCAATTATCCTCTTACAGATTTTGTGGGCAACAGGCAGTAACTTGAACACCAACATCTAGCACCTCTGAAAGTCTTCCGAATGTTGCTTGGACACTTTGTGTTCTCATTTGGCCTCACAGTTTAACGTTTGGAGAAAGATAATTCTCAACTGCCTGCCTGCAACATATTAGAAAATAGGAGTGTAGTTGGCATTCCCAAAGTGCCTTGTTATTTCTTTATCCAGCAACCCAAAGGAAATATTGAACTCATTCCTCCTTTTTTCTTTGCAGACAGAAGGGAAATAAAGCTATAAAATTCATGAAAGCAAAATTGTACCACCATCCATCTGTTAATTAGTCTACTGTCCATGGGAGTTTGTAACATAGGTAGCAACATCCTCCCCTCTCTTTCTGAAATGCCTAACCTGATTTCTCACCTGCCTTTTCTGGCTAGTGGAGTAAACACATTTAACAAAATCATATATGATAGTGACTCTGTTTCCCTAAAATGACTAACTTAGATTATTTTAGAATGTTGATCACATCAAACACTTACCATTCCTTTGTGATGAGAACATTCAAAACCTCCCTGGCTAGCCATGTTAAATGACATAAACCCATCTTGTTGACTCTTCTGAAAACTTCTAGCATGATTTGAATCAGTGTCCCTCTAGGAATGGCGACTTTTAGAGATTGGAAAACCCACTGAAGATTCATGACTGATGTAATGCCAGGAAGGTTATACTTTGTTTTGCAAAGAAAGAAGATTTGGTGTCATCTCCACGTTAAGAATTACATTCAAGTTGAGAAACCTATGGATTAAAAAAGAAACGTTTTGGTGAGCTTTAAATTATAGTAAAATAATACAAAAGAGAGTGGAGATAGTATTTTAGGTGATGTTTACTGGTGCCAAAGTTGGTGCAGAAACCACACATACTCAGGATTTTGGGGTTCAAATATCGAACACTGAGGAGGAGTCAGTCTTCTCTAGAGAATGTCTAAACTCTGAAAGAAAATGTCATTTTTTTCTGTGACTTTACTAATTCAGAAGTTCAAATAAGTAATTAGTAAATGGATTTGCCACTGTGAATTTATTTCTCTTTAATAAAAACACATTAATGAAGTCAAAGCAAAAAAGAATTGTTGGAAGCAAAACCCAGCCCATTTTTTAGTGCATAATAACTACCAAATTTGCAAAAAAAAATTCAAAACAAAAGAAATGTATGCAAAAATTTCAGATCCAGATGCATTAAAGGGAATATTCAACAAATGGAAGTGTCCAACATTAAAACCAAGGAATTGTAATTGCAAACAGTCTTAAAAGAAAAGCTTCTACAGACACAGAGTTACTATTAGAAAGGCAGGGGGAGAGAGATTTTATCTGAAACAAAATTTGATTTAAGGCACACGTTCCCATGTGAATGGAGAGCATGTCATTGCATGCAGATGATGAACCCCTGCGTTAAATGAGTAACATTCAGAACGTGGGAGAAAAGGCACAAAGACAAAAATAAACACATTCACATAATGACATGGTGGGATGGTTGGAATAATATTTGTGAGGAAATACGCCAAAATGAACTAAGATCTGAGAAGAAAAATGTGAAAGAGATGAACAAAAATAACTCAAGGCATAAGGAAAATTCTGATGTGGACATTGCTAGGAAAAATCACGAATTTATAACATTGATTAAAATTTCAGCAATTTCATAAACTATTATAAAGCTAGGATATCATAGATCTTTTATATTTTGATTCTACCTAGATATGTCTAAATGTTTTTCAAGATCTGTGTGACATAAACAGTTTGGAAGACAGGGAGAATAGGGTAAATCTCAAAGCCCTTTGAATAATTTTATCCAGAGACTGATGGGTTAATTATTTCTATGGCGAGATGGTAAAGGTTACCTTACCCAATTATAGTTCAAAATTTTTATCCATTAGCATTTTATCAATACATCAGTAAGAAAGTAATATGATTTGCAAATTTGTGATAAAGCATATAGGAGAAGGAAAATGAATGCCATTGCGTGGGAAAGAGGATTTCAAGAGATATTGACTTGATAGATAAATAAGCAAGTTAAGAAAAAATTTAATCTTACAGAGTCTCGCAAAACCTTGATAGCCCATAGAGGATCTAATTTAATGATCCACGTTGGGGAAGATTGGATATTTTATGAGATGATTACAGAAATATTTTTGAGCCACAGTTGGCCCTTCCAACTTGAAAACTGGAACTTTATTTAAATGCACATTTTAACTTGCATTATTTTGTCTGTTCCACTGTTTTTGTTCCTTGATTTCTATGGAACTTAGGAATCTAACTTTCTACCTTTCTCTTTATATCTGTTTATTTTTCTGTTCCTTCTGTGAGTTTAGAGTTCCCCCCAAACTTAGTTATGCCCCAAGTCATCTTCTTCTAAGAATGTTCTTTCTTTCATAACATAATCCTACGGATTTTTATCTGATAAGAATCTCTTGGGCCCGGCGCGGTGGCGCAAGTAGTTAAAGGTCCTCACCTTGCCGCCCGGGATCCCATATGGGCGCCGGTTCTAATCCCGGCAGCCCCGCTTCCCTTCCAGCTCCCTGCCTGTGGCCTGGGAAAGCAGCAGAGGACGGCCCAAAGCTTTGGGAACCTGCACCCGCGTGGGAGACCCGGAAGAGGCTCCTGGCTTCGGACCGGCATAGTATCGGCCCGTTGCGCTCACTTGGGGAGTGAATCATCGGACGGAAGATCTTCCTCTCTGTCTCTCCTCTCTGTATATCTGCCTTTCCAATGAAAAAATAATAAAAATAAATCTTTAAAAAAAAAAAAAAAAAGAATCTCTTTAAAAAGAATTTTAGTGTTATAGGTGAAACTGCTGCCTGTGACACTTGCATCCCATATGGACACCAGTTTGAGTCCCAGCTTTTCTACCTCCAATCTAGCTCCATCCTAATAGCTTGGAAAGAGAGAGAGGATGGCCTACATTATCGTGCCCGTACCAACCTTGTGGGAGACCCTTCTAACCTCAAAGAAGCTCCTGGCTTTAGCCTGGCCAAGTGTTGGCTGTTGACGCCATCTGGGGATGGGTCAAGTGGATAAAAGACATTTCTCTCTCCCTCCCTCCCTCTCTCTCTCCCTCCCTCTCTCTCTCTTCCTCTCTTCTTCCCTCTCTCCCTCTCTCCTCCTCCTTCTCTCTCCCTCCCTTTCTCTCCCTCTCTCCTTGTCTCTTTTCCTCCTCTCTCCCTCCATCCCTCTCTCCCCCCAGTCTCTAGCTCTCCCTTTGTCTCTGTTTATCTGATTTTTGAAGAAACACCAACATTACTAATAATCAGAGAAATATAAACTACGACCCAAAACAAATATCACCTTTCCTTGTTAGAATGATCTATTAAAAATAAAAGGTACAGGTGCAGATAATATAAAACTTCTTTGCATAATCGGAGGGAATGCAAATTAGTACAAGTACTAGGGAAAGCACTATGAAGATCCTCTAAATGAAGACATTAGGTAGTGAGTGTTGAGCTTAGCAAGTAAGGTTTCCCCAGCTTGCATCAGAATATCTAGCTTCTATTATTAGCTTCAGCTCTGGACTGCAACTCCTGCTAATGCAGTTCTCAAGAACTGGTGCATATGAAGTCACTATTTGGATTTCTACTTCAGCATCAATTACTGTAGACATTTCTCAAATTATTAAACAACAAAACAAAAAAACCCTGAAAATTGAACTAGCATGCAAAGCAAATTTCAACTTATTCGTGTATGTTCAAAGAAAATGAAATCCGTCCTAAAAGGATATTAGTCTTCTCATTTCAATGCAATAGTATTCACAATAGCCAATGTGTCGAAACAAACTGTGACCATCAACGTAGAATGATACAAATAGATTGCTTTTCTTTCTTTCTTTCTTTCTTTCTTTCTTTCTTTCTTTCTTTCTTTCTTTCTTTCTTTCTTTCTTTCTTTCTTTCTTTCTTTCTTTCTGCCTGCCTTCCTTTCTTCCTTTTTTTTCTTTCTTTTTTTCATGATACAGTCCCTTAAATACATGGATTTTCTGTTCACTCTTTGGCTCCCACTCCCCCAAACTGTTTCCCCCTATGTTATAACAATAATATAGGCCTTTAAAAGAAGCTGTAAGTCCATCACCATTGGGATTCCGTTTTATTCAGAAGTGGAGACGCATATTGCATTGCATGGCATCTCCACTGTGTGCTGTACTTGCCTCCATTGCACAATCCCTCTCTATTTACACCTGCTTACCTACTATCTATTGATCTTGTATGTAAACAGATTTCTATTAAACCTTTTTAAAAAAATCTTTACTTTGAACCAAAAAATCTTTATTTTGAACATGGAAGACATTCTGCTAGCAAAGTAAGTCGGCCACAGAAGGAGAAACATTGTTCTAGTCTCATCCAATATCCATTACCATAATCCAATTAACACCAAATGTGCTGTATGAACATTTTGGATTCAACAGAAATGCTGTGCTCAGGGAAAGAGCAGTAAGAGTTCCACTCATCACTGCCTATTTGCACATTACATTATGAATGTAATAAAATAGAATCTAAATCAAGGAATGCTTGAATGAAATAGAGATGGTTTAGTTAGATGCGGAGTAATACACTACTACACAGAAATTATGATGATGGTAAAGAGCTATAGGAGACAGATCTAGGATAATTTTTTGAGGGTGAGATGTAGACTTTATTTTAGAATAAAGAAGAGGGGCCCAGAACGGTGGTCTAGCTGCTACAGTCCTTGCATGGCACACACCAGGATCCCATATGGGAGCCGATTCTAATCCTGGCAGCTCTGCTTCCCATCCAGCCCCCTGCATATACCTGGGAAAGCAGCTGAGGATTACCCAAGGCCTTGGGACCCTGCACCTACGTAGGAGACCTGGAAGAGGCTCCTGGCTTCAGGACAGCTCAACTCCAGCTGTTGTGGTCACTTGGGGAGAGATTTTTCTCTCTGTCCCTAAATTTGATTTTCTAATAAAAATAAATGAATATTTTTAAAAATAAAGAAGAGATAGTTAATACTTAGGTCTGTGCGAAATTAGAAAGCTATATTTGTATTTGAAAGTCTCTTATTTAGAGGATCTGTGTAATGGAAGCAAGTATATCACTAAGTGGAGAGACTTTGCAGTTTGCATCTCTACTTCCTTTTTAAAAAAAAAGATTTATTTATTATTTTTAATGCACAGTGCCCATGTGGTATCCCGGCACGTACAAGGCAAGCAGCATAGCAGCTAGGCTACCACGCCAGGTCTGGTGGTCTGCATGGGTACCCTTTGAATACTAAACTTCAAAACTCAATAGTTGGATGTCTCAGTGGCTGAGGATGAAGTGTGGAGGAATTCACTCAGGCTGCCATAACAGAGTTTCACACCAGGTGGTTTCTAACAAGCCAAATCTACCTTTCCATAGTTCTGGAGAATAAGATATTCGACATGAAGGTTTGGGGACTGGAAGACCTCTCTTCTTGGCTTATATGTAACTGACTTCCACTGTGTCTCCACTTGGAAGAGAACAAGTCGGTTAGTGTATCATCCATCATGGGGTCCCTACTCTCATGATGTCATGCAATCCCATCCTCGCCCAAGGTACCATGTCACATGCTGTTAGAGCTTCAGCATAGGTGGTGTTTGGGGGCGGGTACAAATGCACAGCCTGCTTTTATAGTCCTCCATTTGACATTCTGGTTTCAATTCCGTATTTCTTTACGTGCCTCCTCTTTTTTTTAACTTAGGCTGTTTATTCTCACTTTCTTGATGAGTTCCTTACAAAATATACCCCTCTCCCATTTATGCAATTCCTATGAATCTTATTATATATCTCATATAATATTATATGGATCATATATCTTCTAATTATTGAACACTCTTTTAAGCTAGTTTGTGCTTCCTTTTCCACATTCCCATGCATGAACCGTCCCACTATTGCACTGTGCTGCCTTGTCAGTGCACAGGCCATGTCTTGGACTTCCTTGCACCGATCATAGTTTTCTAAAATTCACAAGATTCACCTTCAGCCCTTCCTTCACTCAGCAGTGTTTCATGAGCATCTGCTTTGTGGTATGGATCAAATGCCCTTTCATTCATTCCCAGTTGTTTTGTTTCTACTCGTCCTAAAACCTCCATTTCAATACCTTAGAGGGAAAAAAAAAACTATTACTGCTTTGATGTTTTCTTATCCGTCTGGTTAAATGGCACTTCGCAGATAATTTTCTTTTATGATAAAGTCAAAATATTTTCTGCATATTTCTTGGGAAATGGAGATAGAGTGAATAGCATGTCATTTTTACCTTCCTAACTTTTACAACATTCAAAGAAAATAAATTGACAGAGTTGAACAAATTAATTATTCTTATTGTCCAGTCTCCTACTCCAGTTGCAAATAAATAGCTTCAGAGGATAAAATCTTGCATCACAGAGACAGAAAACATTAGAATTAGGCTTTCAGACCTCACAGATGGTCGTGATGATCAGTTCATACAGTTTTTGGATGATGAAAATGGCCTAACTAAAGTAGAACCCAGAATATCCATGCCAGCTCCAGCAGGCTTTGAACTTCAGCCTGTAACTTCCATGATTGTGTCAGTGAAATGTATGGAACGGAATTTAAAGATAGGTTGCAGGAGTTCAGTGAAAACTAGACAGGAACTAACATATAAAAGGAAAGAGAACAGATTATCTGAAAAAGGAAAAAAATAAATAAACTTACACAGTGATTCCTGTCTCTGCTATGCGTTTGGTAAAGAGCGATACTGAACCCAAAGGGCAAACTAAAAAGCCACCTTGTGTTCTTACAGGTTCTATATCTGTTTATTTTTTATTTTTTTTTTCAAATCTACCAGAATCTGTATTTTTGGTGCTGACTTCTAAAGCAACTAGACAGTGTTAAAATCTCTGAACTCAGTGACTGATTGAATGAAAATAACAGGGAATCGGCTGCTTTGTTTAAATGATTCTAAAAAAGACAAAATGGTTTGAGTGTGTTGTTGCTGATTGATCTGGTATTTGGATGTTATGCAGACTGAGCCCTGGAGGAATATTAAAGCAGCTGTTTGGGGGAATGTCAGCAGGACTGGTTTTTTTTTTCCCCCTCCTGGCTTTTCTCCTGAACCTGCATAAAGGCCATCTTTCAAAATCACATAAATCCACTTACAGATAAAAGAGAACTCTAGAATGTATTTTCCTGATATAAGAATAAAATCCTTATTTGTTTCGTAAAAGTCTCCTCTATCTTCCACCTTGGGGGAAGTTGCTGGTATCTGTGTTCATTTCAAGGCTGTCTGATTTGTCCCCTTTTGAATTCCTGCCATGTCTTGTCCAACCTAGAGGATAACAGCATCTCCTACCTTATGTATCTTGTTTCCAGAAACAATAGCCTGTGGCGCTTCCATTATTTATTCTCTCTCCTCCTGTCAGTGACACAGCAGTCTGCTGCTTGCCAAGAACTCTGCTTTTCCAGGCCAGTGATTCCTGTTCCCTCTGGCATTTTCTCAGATTTAATTTCTTGTGAAAGTGAAATGGATATGGTTGATACTTCCATCAAACAGCAACTCAACCTTGAATGGATGAGACTCATGCCTTGAAACGCACACCTGATGTGTTGATGGGGGTGGTAGTAGTGGCCATGATAACGTAAACAATGATGAAGGCGATTTTGGTGGCGATCGGTAGTGTTGGTGATGGTGGATGTTGTGCTTGTAGAGGTCGTGATTGTGTGGGTAAGGATGTGATGGTGCTGTTGGCTACAGGCAATGATGGTTATGGTGGTAATAGTAGTGATGGTGGTCATGGCAGTACAAGGTGTTGATGGTGCTGGTTCTGATGTTGATTCTACTGGTGGTGACAATATTGGGGTGTACTTCCTTCTAAAAATTCAAGCCATTGAGTGACTTGATTCAACAATAGAAAATGAAGGAAAAAATAAAATAATGATCCCATAGTGCAAAATGACAACAAATAAGTACAGCCAGCATGGTAGTATTTGATTCTCAGGAAGGAAAAACAGTTAAAACACCTTCTTGTAAATAAAACAATTTGTAGTCATTGCCACTTCTACTTTCTGCCTTAGATGTGGTCTCGCGTTTTTGTCAGTTTCTTTCAAGAACCCACCATAAATATAAAAAATCAAATTAGAGATTTGGTTATGTTTGTTACATGAATTTATCAGACTTTATATCAGAGACTACTTGCTAAATATCTCGTGGGCTCTTAATAGTGATTTGGCACTGAGAGTATTACAATGGTCTTTTAATTTAAAGGCCGATCTATTTTAAATGAGAAGATACGACACTTATTTATCCAGCAAATCATTGATGCAGCGCTGACTTCGGGTTCTAATTAGGAACACAGAATTCCAAGCTCCATTGCATAGGATAAACAATGCCACATAAATTGCACCAAGTATTAGATTACAAAATATATGAGTTTCACTGGAATCCCGAAGAAGACTTTCCTTGAAAAGAGACCAGCAGCCTTGGAGGGAAATGTGAGCATTGAGTTTTTCTGAGTAAAAATAACAGAATGCATAAAAACACACCCACTCGGTTGTAAATGCCTTATTTCAAAAACCGCAGCTAGTTCAGTGTTTCTGTAGTATGTCATTCAAGAATAGCGCAGTGTGGGAGCACGGAGAACTGACTGCGACGCTGCTTGGCAATTAGGCAGATGCCACTGCATGCGAGTTCTTGTAGAAATTCTATGTTGGGAATTCATTCTCTGCTGAGTAATTGTCAACAGCGGAATGACATATTTAAGTTAGAAATATCATTGAGATGTCAGATAGAAGACACTTCACTGTAAGAATGAAGCCAGTGAGACTAGATGGATGACCTTTGACGATGCGACTCACGAGAAAATATAGTGATGGCAGTAATGTGAATGTGATGACTAGCACACAGATGAGCAACGAAACAGCATCTCAGAGATGGGAATTTTTTTCAAAATGCAGAAGATTGAGGCTGGCTTCCTGCTTATGGCCTTACAGCAAGGACCTGGTGTGTTATTACTTAATAAATTATGCACTTTCAAAAATAAGCATGTGAAAGTTAGAGTGGGCAATGATTGAAGATGGCCTCTTGAAGACATGTTAGATTAGAAGCTGAAATATTAGAGAAATGAAACAGCACTCTACAAGAAAGTTATTTTTCTTAATGACTTGGAACTCAACTTCTTATTATATTTTCTGTTCTGCAATCACTTAAGTTGAGAAAAACAATGTGAAAATGTTTAGGCATAGTTTATAGCCCTTTCATATATACAGCTAATTGTCTAATTGGAGAAACATATAAATTGCTTAAAATCCACCTTAGTAACCCTAGTAGAAAATGATTAAAAAATAAAAAGAAGAAAAAAAGAAAATGGACCTGGTCAGTACTAATTTTCACCCCCCAAGAAATGGAGAAGGAATTAGAAAGGAATATTTTACTGTTTAGTTCAGAAATCTTACTCTGCTATTCCCAATAAAACAAAATGGAGTTCAGCTATAAAACCATACTGACAGTCTCAAATATTAAAGCATAAGTTATCATTGTCTTCAAAGTACGTAGTATGTAATAGCAAGAGAGAGGTATTTGTTACTTTATTAAAAGTGCCTGATATTTTCATTTATTTTATAACTTCCCAGTGGCTTCACTTTCATAAGCTGGTGCAGTGTTTGGAGCAAAGCCTAAAAGATTAGACCCCATTATAAAAGAGCAGTTAACAAAAATAAAACAAAGAAACAGAAAGTAGATTCGGGCTGCTTGGCACCTTCTCCAACGATACTGTTAGTACATCAGTGTAATTCCAAAATTCTTAAGGATAATAGTGTCGTGTTCACAGTTTCAAGCAGAAAATGTTAGGACTTGTTTATTTGAAACATACATCAATGCCAGTGTGTGACACATTGCTGAACCTGGTTTGTCTCAGAAATGAGGCATTATGATGAAAGAGACAGGAAAATGATCTTGCCAATGAAATGACATTGGAGCTAAACCTTGCACATGGATAAGAATTAGTGAGTGAAAAAGAAGGCAGTATATTATGAAAAGAAGCTGTGTACACCTCAAGCTTTAGAGTATATTTAGAATACTTCGAGGCTGGGTTCCAGGTATAATATAAAGGAGTTGTGATAAATAAAGTATTATATGAAACTGAAGATATCTAAATTTGGAAGTGTAGACTGAGAAAGTCTTAGAAGGAATAGGAAAGGGACTGTGACATTGCTGCTTTATGGAGGATAAAATATTATCATTACTAATACTAACACAATTCATGATAGCTAATATTTAGCTGGTGCTTTTTATAGCTACAAGACATATTAACTTAATGCTGATGATGTGGATAATAATTTGCCGTGTGATGTAAATATTATTCATCCTTATTTTCTAGATTGTGATGTGGCTAGAAGACTTCCACAAGTAATGCAGTAAAGCAGATCATAAACTTGACAATGCCTAGATTCTTAACCTCTGCATCACTTCTATTCATAGGACAAGTGAAGGAGGAAATATGGACCGGGCACAAAGGTTTAATTGGCTAATACTCCATCTGCAAGCACAGGCATCCCATATGGGCTGTGGTTCATGTTCCAAATGTCCCACTTGCCTTCCAGTTCCTTGCTTATGACCTGAGAAGGCAGTGGAGAATGACCCAGTGTAGCGTCCTTGGGTTCCTGCTGCCTGTGCTCTTCGGGGAAACCAAAAGAAGTTCCTCCTGGTTCCTGGTCCCTGCCTTCAGATGGACTCAGCTCTGGTCATTGTGGTCATTTAGGGAGTGAGCCAGCCAGCATCCTCTCTATAAATTAGCCTTTCCAATAAAAATAAATAAACCTTAAAAGGGGGGAGGAGAATAAAAGCTGCAAGACTGTGTAGAAGCCCGTTGTCATGAGTCAAGCCTGAGTTTTTGAGGTTCTGATTTTTAGTGATGGCAGAAAACACACAGTATTGAGCCTTCGGCTTCACTTTACTCAGAACCACATGTCTATTCATATCAAATTCAATCTTAGTTAAAGAGATAAACGAATTTCCTTTTGTAATGATGAGTCTCATAACTAAGCCTGGATCAACTTAGTCCCTGAAACAATATCCCCAATTGTGAAATTCAGTAGTAGTATTTGCTTTCCCTAAAGTTCAATAATTTCCTTAAATCCATTCATGTAGTTTTATCTCTGGAAATTCTGCAGTCTATTGACTATGTAAATGGTGTAATTGGCTTTCCCATGATAAAGAATGAAATTCCTTTATATTCTGTGCACTATTATTGGATTTTATGGAGCAAAAGAAAAGCAAGTGGCTTAGCACCGCCATAGAAGAAATGTCTATCACTCTGGGGAATCAGCAAAGCTCTTCACATCACTTCCCCTTGAAAAATCTCAGTAAGCAACTCACAGGTAAATTTTCTCAAGTGTCTTCCTTTACCACATGACTAATAATTAATGTCTCATTACAACCTGTTTTGTTATTTTAACGGAGGCATGGTATTCACTCTACAACAGATTCATGGTGGTATGGTGAAGGGCTCTGTTCCCTCTGACAGACTAAACTTCTCTCATTATGATCCTGATCATGTAAACTTTCAGAATATATGTTTCTTGTTTCTTTTTATGATGATGATTATTATTAAGGCATACCCATCCATCTATTTGTCAAGCATTTGCTTGTGATTTCCCATATGTGGGTTCTTATGGTAAGTACTAGATTTACACAAAAAATACTAATGTACAACAGGGCTATGAGTCATTCACGAGTGTTAATATAGAAGTACCCAGACTAACTTCTTTGAGTCAGGCCCAGTATTGTTTATGCTTTTGTTTTGTAATTAAAATGTATTGTAACTTCCACATTTCCTCCAGTTACTACATTTCATCGTAGTAAGGCAATGGTGAAGTATGTTTGGTGTGTCATATGGAATTCAGCTGCTTTTGCAGTAATCCTCAGATAAAAAGGATGTGCAGATACATGCATTATTATCCATAATTGTTTAACAATTGTTTCATAGTGAAGTAATATGTCAACTGATGGGTCAGGTAATCAAAATCTCTAGATTTTCCATAACTCAGGGGGTTCCATATAGTGGGGAGAAGTGTATTGAAGATAATGACAACTCCTGTTTGTTCTCTTTGAGATAAATGGGTAAATGCTGAGTAAATTTCTCCAATGGTCTAGTCTTCTATCCCCAAGAAACAGATGAGAATCCAACCAGTTGATATATGATTCTATTCAGACATGTTAGAAGTACAGAAGAGCCCTCCTGACAGGAGATTCTGATCTCTACTATTTGAACTGTCTTTTAAGTTGAGCCCAACTCTGGGGCAGCACAGAAACATCTTCTTATTTTGGCAAAGTTAAAAAAAAATAGTAAGTATTAAACATCATATTCCATTTACTTCTCTAGGCACCTCACATTCCTGCTCATAGACGTTATCTATATTGGTACTTTGCTGCTCACAATTCATTCTTCAAAGTCATCTAAAAACACATGCTTACATCATCAATTCCATTAACAATACATCCGAACCTACAGGTTATCATTCCAGTATAAGAGTAATGAAAAGCAGTGTGAATGCAGTGACTGTGCAAGGTCCTGATGGAAGGTTAGTATAATTGGTTGCAAGTTGCTCAGCTTCTTACCAAACACAGGTCTCTTCCTTTTCTTGTCATTCGTTCATCCATTTAGATAATATTGGGACATGTAGAATCCACTATTTTGTATTTTTGTAGTTTGACAATATTCATTTTGTTAAAATTTGGCCTTTTAAAGTCTACATGTTTATCACTTATCTATGTCGGGAGTCAAAGACAGAGAGAATGAAAGAATGAACGTCCACTGATTCACTTTCCAGAAGCCTGGAATGGCCGTGGACCAAAACCAGAAACCAGGATCTATTATCCTGGGTCTCTACCAACTTAGAGTCATTGCTTGCCTAAAATGAGCCAATTAGAGATGATAAAGCCATGACATATTAATATATAAGATAGAACTATAGGACTTCAGCATGTTTGTGAGTCAAATTGGTTAGCTTCTAAGCATTTTATATTATTCAAACTAGTATTTTTGCATACATGTATTTTCATATATACATTTGCACATACATCTGTTCATTTGCTTTTAATTTACAACTATACTGCATAATAATTATTATTCAGAGCATACCAAGTTTAAGAAAATATTGTAACATATTTGTAGATTCCAATAGTATTTACATCAGATGTTTGAGGATGGTTATTACTATTCCACAGTTAATAAGCAAGGAACATAAATCGAAAGGGCTTTGTGGCTTGGTATTATTCACACAATTGGGAAGTTAGAGAACCATGGTTTGTTCCTTGTTAATATTCTTTCAGACTCTGTTCTCTTGCTCCACAAAAATATGTATTTGACACATTTGTGTCTTTACATATTAGGAGGAGCTTCATGCTAGGTAAATGGGTTTTTAATAATAATTATATTTGTATCTTGCCTTTTTATATCTACTCTCACTTAATGTCTTTTTATTTTGATTTTATATTTGACAGGATAAATGTTAAGCTGGCAAGTAACTAATTCAAGGTCACGAAAACTATTAATGCCTGAAATAGGACTCAAATTTGGCTCATCAGGCACTCAGAGTCCATTCTATTTCAGGATGATACACAGTAAACACAAACGTAGACACATCCAGCTACTTAATTGAAAACTTGTTTTCTTAATGAGAATAAAATCTATCTTGTCTTGCAAGGTCATTGCTTACGATGTGCACCAATTAAGGTCACTGTGACCTCATTAATGTTTTGTAAGGAGTGCAGTCTTTTTGCTGCTTAGAACTCATGCTGACAGAACCATGCATGCCGTGTTGACACATCCTTGTCCTTCATGTTTTACACTGAATCATCTATTTTGACACATAGCATGTCTTTTGCATCCCTATCCTTTTGTCTCTTTGATCTCATCATAGATCGGTTTTATGACCTAGGTACTAATATTTCTGCTTCTAGCCTTGTCCCTTCAATTCTACCCTCTTCACAACCATTCCAGAAATCTCCTTAAAATACAAATTTATTCATAGTACTTCCTTCTTTTAGAAGCCTCCATCAGATCCTCATCCACTATAGCATAAGGTCTGAGTGCTTTAAGTAGGACACAATTTAACTTCTCTCTCCCACACACCTCTTTTCACCTCTTCTGACTCATATTTGAATTTCCAGGATTGTTAATTTATATGCACTGGATCTGCTTTTATATGTTTTGTCTCTCTACAATCGCTCACAGTATTTTCTACCATATTGTTATTGCCACATTTATTGTGTTAAAGATTTATTCATTTGGATCAGTTTTATGTCCATAGAAAACGGTAGAAAGAAATTTCCCATATACTTCCTAATTTCATGCCTCCAGGTTCTCCATGGCCAACGTCTGTCACCTGAGTGGTGCATTAAAATACGTGGTTTACATTACAATTTACATCTGAGTCTGCGGGTTTAGGAAAATCGCGAGATGGATACATCCTTCAAGTACCATAATGTGGTTCTCCACTTTACTCAAGTCCTTTGTGTACCTTCTGCTCAACAGCCTCCCCAGCTCAATGATTGCCAAATCATTGATCTTTGTATTATCGGCTCCATGGTTTTGCCTTTTCCAAAAGATCAAATAGTTGGACTCTTGAAGTATGTAGCCATTTTGTATCGTCATCTTTCATTTAGTAATATATACTTAAGTTTCTCCTACACCTTTTTTCCCACACCTTTATAGCTAATTTCTTTTTTAGCACTGAATAACATCCGATTTTCTGGATATTGCACAGCTTATAAAAATGTGCTGTATATTGCATCACATACAAAAGAAGACATGATGATTACTCCTAAGTTTTGAAAATTATGATTAAAGTTGCTATAAATGTCCATATGTGGATTTTTGTCTGGAAATAACTGTTCAGTTTCTTTGGAAATTTTTTGAGAGGTTGTATTGCTAGATTGTATTTTAAATGTGTGTTTGGATTTATAAGAAAATGTCAGTCTTTCAAACTCACTGCATCACTTTTCATTCTCACCAGCAACGACCCCTAGTGAGTCACACCCTCCATTACAGCTAATAGTGCCAATGCTCTAGATTCTAGTCATACTATTAAGTGTGTAGTGGCATCCAATTTTTCGTTTCACTTTCCTGATCACATACAATACAGAGAATATTTCTACAGACTAATTTCCCATCTGCATATCTCTTAAGTAAAATATCTATCAAGCCCTTTAATCTATTTTAAGTTTGCTATTTCTTTTCATTTTACAGAGTTTTAAGAGTGCTTTGTTTTCAGTGACACTGGTTTATGAGATTATCTCTTGTACATATTTTCTTCCGATTTGTATTTGATCTTCTCCTCCCCATTTTGGGTATTTCACAGAGTAGAGCTTTTAATTTTTAATTTGTTTTACACAAACATGTTTTACTAGTATTTAATAATTTAGATTCTCCCCTATATTTTCTACTTTTCTTTTTTGTTAAAATGTATTATTATTATTATTATTATTATATGATACAGTTCCATAGACTCTGGGATTTCCCATATCCTCCTCCAATGCCCTCCCTCTGCACACTGATTTCCTCTATTATATATTAATAGCATAAACTTTTATAGTTTTACATTTGGCATTTAGGGCTTTGATGCATGTTAAGTTAATTTGGGGAAAGGGTGAGAAGTCTATACAAAGACTGGAATTTTTTGCCCCTCATCATTTACTGGAAAGACTGTCTCTGCTCCCTTTTTGTAACTCCTACACTTAGCATCAGCAAAATGTGAGTCTTGTGTGTGTGCTCTATTGTTTTTCCATTGACATAAAGCTTACCCTTTTCAATTCCACATTCTCTTGCTTACTATAACTTTTACATGTTTTTTTTGTATTAAATTATTGCAGTAGGTATCACACTATTCCAAGAACACTACCAGAATGGTTTGAGTTAGCTTTCTTTACTTTCATCTGAAGGTAAGATATTCTTAAAAATATTTGCATGGATTAAACATCTTCTCCTGTGCATTCTTTTACTCTGGTTACATGCTTTCTCTTCCATATCTACCTGGCAGAATGAGCTGCACAATCCAGTTTCAGGAATGATATATAAGAAAACATAGCATGGTGGAAACAAACTGCAACCACTAATTCAATGGCTTAACCAGAGCCAGCATTAAAATATCATCCATTCATATGTATATTTCTTGTCACATACATATTATATTTGTTGTTGTTGTGTTTCATTTTGTTTTGTTTTTTCAGACAGCACAAATACTTTCTGGCTCGGTTTCCCATAATCACTTACAATGCAGCCAGGTTTGGGGAAGACAATAGTTTTTCATGTTCCTGGGGAAGTAAAATTTTATCTTAATAAGCTTTAGTTGAATATACTTTTGTTTTTAATTTACAGATTGAGCCCTGCAAATTTTCTCCTCCAAATGTTTCTAGCACAAGTTCTATTCTGTATAAAACTATACGAGCCTGCTTTTTTTTTTTCTTTTGTTTTGCTTTGTCTTTTGTTTGTTTGTTTCATTTAGTTTTCTTTTGGTATAAGGACACATTTTAATTATTTTTGCTATTCTCCACACATTCCTTATTTCTCTTTCCTACCAGGTTATTAGCAACTTGAGTTCAGGTTCTAGATCTTTTTAAAGATTTATTCATTTTTGTTGGAAAGAATTACAGAGAGAAGGAGAAACAGAGAAAAAGATCTTCCAGTTGCTGATCCATTCTCAGGTTGGCCCTATAACTGGAGCTGATCTGATCGAAAGCCAGCAGCCAGGAGCTTCTTTGGGGTCTCCCACAGAGGTTAAAGTCTCAAGGCTTTAGGCCATCCTCTACTGCTTCCTTAGGCAACAAGCAGGAAGCTGGATGGGAAATGGAGCAATCAGGACACTAACTGGCACCACTCTGGGATTCCGATGCTGAAAAGGAGGAGGATTGGACTATGAAGACGTTAAGTCAGGCCCCAGGTTCTAGATCTTACCTATTCAGTGTGTATTCCCGTAACTCAATGTCTGATATTTGTAAATGCTCAATAACCTCTTTAATAATGACACACTTCACAGAAAAAGACATTAAGTTGATATGAAGTTACCATCATCCTTTGAGAAGTCAGACATGTATCAAAATCTGATATGTTGTGATTTAAATTTCTAATAACTTCTGCTTAAATGGACAAGCCATAAAACAGAAGGAAACTATCCTTTAGGATATATTTACTATTCCATATTTAAATGACTCAATTTATCAATTAAAACTACTTCAAACCTACCTTAACCAAGTGGCTTAATATGTGAAAAAATTTCAAAATTAAACTTTTTGTTTCAAAAATCTCCAAGTAAAACTGTTTTCCATGAGCAGTAGCTCAGATTTTGCAAATTTAGTATTGGTGTCGATTTTACCGATCATAATTGTTTGGATTAATAAGGATCAACCACATATTTTATACATCTATGTAAATATATTTTTAAAGAAATTCAATTACAAAATTGTGGTGGGTAAATGTACAATCTGTTAAGGTTTGCCAATGAACTTGCAAAAGAGGCTGGCATTAATGCTATGACTTTGGTGTAGAACTTTCTCCCTGGCAATCCCTGTTTTGTGCTTAAGAGTTTTTAATGAGTGTGAGGCCAACCTGTAAATACTAAAGACCTCATTTATTTCAAATCCAATTGGTTATAGATGCTAACCACATTTACAAAATACTTTCCAGCAGTGCCCATGTTTGTGCTTGATTAAGTAACTGGGTACTATAGTCTGAACATGTTTAAATCAAATTGACCACTCAAATCAAACCATCATAAGATATTGATAATCTTATTCATCAGCACAGTTCAATGACTTGTATTTTTATTCATCAGAATAAGTTTTAACTGCATCTACATGGAGAACAAAGAGAAAATAAGAGAGAGAGGAAGTTAGAGGCAGAGAGAGGACATGCTCTTGTCCAAAACCGAGATGCTTTCATGTCAGGGATCAAAGCTGTGTTATGAGACTTGCCTGACTTCAAATGCCAGCACCAACACTCACTAGCTGACCCTAGAACATCTATCTGCTAAAGTGGCTTGATTTTCTTACCTAGAAAAGCAAGGATAAAAATACTACCACCATTGACACTCTCCAATTCTTTTTAGGTATTCAAAAACTGCTCTGTCTTCTCAGTGCTGGCTCCCTGGGGACTGGGAAGAGAGATGTAAGCCAGTGCCCAAGCTCACACTGCTTTGAAGGTGAAGCCACAGCCCCTTGGCAGACATAAAGGAAAGTACCAGGGATAGTGAGCTTTGATGGGAAAACAGCCCAATGAAGCCCAGTGGCTTTCTCGTGTTACTAAGCTATTCTAAGGCAAGAAAGAACATGGAAATGTAGTAGGTGAATGGTTTGACCATATTTCACCACCACCAATGTGAAAAACCTTCACGCACCTTGTCTTTGGGAAGCTATGAACATGAAAATCCAATCACAAAGCAAAGGTGAAAAGATGTGGAAAATACAGATTCCAAATGCTTCCCACACATGATTTTTTTTAATAAGAGAACACTAGCAAATTCAGTTCATGTGGAGGTCATTGCCACCAAGTGAGAAGTGAAAGCACTGAATCAAATAACTCATGTGCACGCTACTAAAATGTCGATGTGACTGCAATCTTCTTCTTCTGTCTGAAGGTTGCTTGTTTACACATGAACGTTGCAATGTGTAAGAGTAACCAGAAGGGGATCTCAGGACCTTGCTATTCCAAACGTCTTTGGCTGTTCGAGTGCACCTGCTGTAATGTTCCAACCCTCCCTGGCCTCCGCAGTACAAGGTGACAGACATTGTGCAGAGGCAGAGGACATTCTGAAATAAAAATAAAGCTGTCATTTTGTGTCATAGGGTTTAAACCGCAATGGTGACTCAAAAAGAGCCAGCAACATATTTTGTACACACTTGCTCATAGGGATTATTTCATGTGAGAATTGTTTTCTGAGTTGCTTTTGCATCGAAATATAATCATCAGTACTCATCTCTATCTTTATTCTTTCCATCTCCTGTTGTTCACTTGCTCGATCATGTTACATAAGCCACATCTATTCTGCATTGGATACATTAGCATTTAATTGATTGTATATATTCAAATCTTTTAAAAACTTTATTAACTGATGTGAGAGGCAGAGTTACAAAAAGAGAGGACAGAAAAAAAAGGAGAGATTTTCATCCACTGATTCGCTCCGCACATGGCTGCAACAGCCAGAGCTCTGCCAGGCTGAATCCAGGAGCCACGAGCATCTGCCGGGTTTTCCCACGTGGTTACACAGGTTTAAGAATCGGGTTTGTCCCTCATTGCTTTCCCATGTGCAGCAGGGAAATGGATTGGAAGTGAAGTGGCTGGATTCAAATCAGCATCCATATGGGATGGTGGTATCACAGGCTACGGCCCAAACTTCTTTACCACGGTGCCAATCCCAATAATGCTTACTTTTATATGTACATTTTATATTATTATTTATTATTAAGCAAAAGGGAGATAGTTTTCCATGTGTTATTTTGCCTTTCCAATGCTCTCAACAATTAAGTGTGGGCAAGGCTGAAGCTAGGATCTGGGAAGTCAGTCAGGGTCATCATTAGAGGTGTCAGGAATAAAACTGGTTGAGCTACCATCTACTGTCTCCATGATTTACATTAACAAGAAACTGCAATCGGAAACAGAATTAAGTCACAACCTTAGTCACTCTGAATGCTGGGATCCCAAGAAGCCGTGTGTGTGTGTGTGTGTGTGTGTTACATATATGTATATGAAGATATAAAGAAAAGTACACTACAGCACAGAGGGACGAGAGAGGAAATTTGAATGAATAGCCACTTGTGGAGTGAACCAATGGACTGAAGATCTTTATCTCTCTGTATAACCAGCCTTTCCAACTGAAATAAACACACAAACAAATAAATAAATCATTTTAAAGCAATTTTATACAAGAAGTTCACTGTACCATTATTTATAAGAGCGAAGGCCTGGAAATAACACTGCCACCACAAATAGAAGATTGTCTAATGAAATTATTGTATGACCACAAAGCAAAATATCATATGCCCATTAAAATGATGCATTAGCAGATTATCTAACATCGCAGAGAAACGTCCGTGATTATGTTTAGTTCAAAATGTTAGAACTCAGTAAATGTCACGGGTCATAAAGTGTGGGTACACAGCCTCAGGTCTCTTGCTTGCTTGTCAGTAGTTTATAAAACTTAAGCCAAGATTAAAAATCTGTGAAAGCACATGTAAAACCCAGATTAACAGTACTTCTGTGTAATCCCTAATGTCTGACAAGTCTGTGTCCACCATCCTAACCCGAACTGAAACTGACCAGGAAGTAACTGAGAGCTCCCCGAGTTCTACAGCCCTCCAGAGCCTACTGCCACAGAGCAGGTGGACGTGTTCATTTATACGCTCTCCTCTCAGTTGCTCAACTTCACACATCTTTATAGGCAGTATTTTATGTTGTCCAGGTGTGTAAGTATCCAGCACGCCTTTAGATGAATGTAGAAAGAAAACGAATATTTCCAGAGCAGCAAGAGTCCAGAGGTATTTCTAAGTGTGTTGAAAAATCGTTGATAACAAGGCAATATAATACGGTTTATTATTGTTTTTTTTTTTCCCCTGAAGTTAACAAAAAAGTTACCTGTGGAATGGTCAAGTCAAGTAAATACAGCTATGATGACTCAGGTATAAATGCATCAAAATCTTTTTTTAATTTTCTTCTTTAATCATGTTCAAGATTAAGAGAAAAATTATAATTTTTACTTCCCAAAAATCCCTCCCAAAAAGCTTCTAAGAGAAATAGATAAATTGAAAGCACAGCAAAACATGAAGTTAAAAAAAAACAAAACTCACTTGTTTCTCAAATTAGCTGACAATGCAACGATCCTTGGCACTGTATTGAGTTCTAAAAAATGCATAATGCAAAAGCCAATCTCTCCTTGTCTGAGCTTCAGGATGTTGCTTCAGATTTTCAGGCTTGTAGTGGAAACAGTTACAGTGTACTTCCCCACTTTGGTTAAACTCTCGCGTAGCCTATGAACTCTCTCCTGGAGTCCCCACTTCACGCCCCTATTCTTGGCCAGCCTACATGGGCATGATCGCAGCCATTCTATAAAATGTGGATGCATGTCCTTGATGGCCCCTTCAAGACCTGGCATTTAATAACAAGTCCAGAATGGAATCACTAGGACAGAGGCACAGTAATTAACATGTTGTCCACCGTATCCTGTAAACATGAATGGCCTCTATACCATCATTAATAAAAACTGTGCATTACAGGTCATTCTTTAAGAATCTTAGTAATTGAAGAATCAGCCAGACTGCACTGCATGCGTAGACATCCTTAGCTCAAGGACAAACCTTCTGCTATGACATTCAGGAAACACACAAATGAACTTGACAATACATTACTTTTCTTCACTAATATGCATGATCTTTTGCTCCAGTGCTAAAACCACTGTTTAGCAAGTTGATAGGTGAGCATGGAGCTAAGTGAGAGAATTAGCTCATGCTTGTATGTTTTCAATATGGAGAGTGAAATGAAGAGGCAGATTTTACTCTAATTTTACTCTAATTTCGGAGCTTGGATGGATGAAAGATTATAGAAAGTAACTGGTATGTACCATGCTAGTGGGGTTGGCAGGCATGGGCGATAAAGCAAAACAGCTACATAAAACAAAGGCCCTAGAGTAAAAGAAGCAAGATTCAACTGGTGTCAATACAAGGAAGACAGGTTTTGTTGTTGTTGTTATTATTTTGGAGACGATAGCAGTGTGTAGGACACAGTGTTTAGGACAATGCAGGGGAAGTGAGAGATATCATTTCGGATCCCTTGGTCAGCATCACCGGGTCCTTCACTGGCTTCCCAGGCCGCAAGCAGGGAGCTGGATGGGAAGTGGAGCAGTCAGAACATGAACTGGTGCCCATACAGGATCCCGGCACATGCAAAGCAAGAAGTTAGCCTTTACGCTATCACATCAGACTCTTATTTTAACCACCGTATCCATTTCAGGAACATGGTAGTGAGCAGAAAATGAGCGTTAGCAAATTTGTCTATGATAAATGCACAGAAGATCAAATAATAAATGTGTTACCAGAAATTCCCGGTGGGTTCTCTCCTCAGCTTAGAATAGAAATAAAAAGCCGGAAAGAAAAGTTACAGACAAAAAAGTTTATTTGCGAAGGGAGCAGGGGAGCAGGGAAGAGAGAGAGAAGTGGAAAGTACCTGGAGAGAGAAAGCCAGCAGGTGGGAGAGGCACTAAAGGTGTGAGGAAGAGTCTTGGGATTTTAAGCATTCCCTGACCCCTCCTTGTTGGGCGGGGAACCTACGGGTAAGATGTTCCCCACTGGTGATCTCTTAATCAGTTAGGAAATGGGTGGGCGACGCTGGTGCCGCTCACCTGAAGATGTGGCCAAGACCTCGGCAGACCTGGATGGTCTCAAAATGTTTGTTATTGAAATGTGAGCCATTGCTATTACATGAAAACTGTTATCCTGTAAGCAGATCAAAGCTGTGGAACCTGTTGAAGTTCAAGAATATACTTTCTAAACAGAAAGTACTAAAATAAGATCTCAAACAGACCTGGCATGGAGTTAGAAGTTGCTGTCTTCCCGTTTCCACTCCCGACCTAGCCAGAGCCAAACTTTAGCCTTCACTCGTGTTCTTGAATAAAGGCTGAGGAGCTTAAACAGGAGGCTTGGTTTCAATCCATTGTGAGCGTTGCAATAAACCATGAAAACCTGTTGGGCACATGACATCAAAACATAAGCGAGGAGACTACTGCTCCTTGAGATACGTCAGAAGCTCAGTGTGATTTTGGAGTGGGTTCTGGGCACCGACTAGAATTTGAGGTTGTCAAAACACTGCTCCAGATGCTCAAATCATAACTGAACCATGGAGTGAAGCAACGGCTTGAACTCCGACGCAAAGAAGAGTTCTTAGAAATCGGAATTCGTAAGGGACACCTGTCGCTAAGTTGGATTTTGCTACCCATGCGGTCCGTTATACCACCAGCATATTATGATTCTGACTTTAAATAGCTTTCACTGTCTTGGAGCTCTGGATCCATTCTGCCTTATGCCTGGGGCCATACCACATCCTCCTCATTCTCACTAGAGCATCTTTGCTGTGTTCCTTAAACCCCGCATTCCTTGATGTCTCTGAAACCAACAGAACCTACCTTTCCCTCCTATTGGTAAGGTTAACTGTCTCCTGAGTCCTGCGGACACCAGCATGGTCAGCTTCCTACCCTAACCACGTGCCTCCTCCAGGGTGACTACCGCTTTTTCACTGTTAAACTCATCAACATTGCGTTCTCTGCAGCTTAAGTCTTGCGTAATTTATCCTTATTTTTGAAATAAAGAAAATCACCTAAACCAAACGTTCTGGAAGGCTTCTCTTCATCAAATATTCCCTTAGCTTGCTTCTTCTTCTTCTTCTTTTCTACCTAGCTTTGTTTTCCAATTGTGAAATGATGATGCAGCCGCCACGTTGCTTGTCTTCCATCCTGCGGCGTACACCGCAATCCCCGCCACCCAAAATGCCATGTGTGATTTCTTACCCTCTAGCTTTCATCATGCTTGTCTGCTATACTAAAAACAAAATAATAATTTTGCAAATAATTTAGCTTCATCACATGAAAGGATTGCTCGGATTTGATAAATCCATTGAATCTTAATCCAGCGCCTTAGACGCCACCACCCTCCTTTGAGTCTATTAAGGCAACCATTTAAGGGTTTGCGTGTGTTTGACGGGGAACATGCAGTTCATTCTAGACTAGAGGAGCTAAGGGTGGCTGTTAAAAACTTAAAATGTTATCTAAATAGAAATCAATCTTTATTTCGATGCTCCCATCTTTCTTTTAAAGGCACAGCTCATAGATACATGCGTGTACCTGGCATTGTGCCACACAATGAAGCACTTTCCTACCCCATATTCCCACTGCTACACTCCAATGCCTGTTTTTGGTATTTTTGTGTTCTGGTAACTTCCTTTCCTCCCTCCCCGCTCCCCTTAGACAGGGCTGTACCTCTGACTTACTAGATTAGCCTTGTTTAAAGAGGTCTGCTTTGTGCAAACAGTCATTTGTTATTTTAATAACAATACCAAACAGACTTTAAAAAAAAAAGTGAGCAAAGCAGATCAAGCTGTCAGCTTTCAACTTTACAATGGACTTTGAAAGCAGCCAAACAAGGAAGAGCCAGGCAGGCTGCTCACAGCTGCATTCCTAAGTGGCAGATACAGAGCCTTACCGGGGCCTAAGAAGCAGTCTACAAATGAGCCAGTCCTTGCAACACTTGGGCGATGCATTCCTATCCCAATAGCTACGCATTAGCTCAAGTAAAGACCCAGGGATGTGCAGAGACCCAGGGATGTGCAGAGCCCCTAACCAGGACAGGAACACAGCAGGCTATATTGAAGTGGCCTTGTTAAGCAGAGTATGTTGGTGTTGGGTGCTGTTGTCCTGGCAGGACTGTTAGCACATCAAACTTCTATCTCAGGTTCTGTTATTTAAGGCCAGCTCTACCCCAGCTTTGTCCCCTGCACATCTATGTTGGTGCAAAAAAAAAAAAAATTAAAGCCATGCATATTTTTTTCGTACTATACATTTTTGTTTTTCTTTAACACATGTGCATATGTTTGCTTTTTTGTGGAATATGTTCAGATCAATGTTTTGTAGTACCGTAACATAAATCAAGTGAGGCTTCTTTTATTTCTAGTCAGACGTGGCAGAAAAGTAACACAGCAGGAAAGGATGGCACAGTATTGCCCTGTAGTTCCTCAGAAAACTCATGTCATCTCCCAGTGTGACACTTGATGAAAATAGGAAGGGCGGGAGACAGAGTGAGTGAATATTAAGAATGTAAAGATTTGGAAAAAGAAATTCGAATTCCCAAGAGAAATACACCTAAGTAAGGGAAAGAAGGCCCAAGACCAGCCCCAAGCTCGGACATGGTGCAGAATGAATGCCTTTTTAACCATGAGAAAGCGCTTCCTTTAAATTAACCTAAGCTGTCAAAATGAAATTTTAACAATATTGCTGTTTTAGAATAGCATTCAGTTATGATAAATGTAAGTCACAAAATAATTTTATACATATTCATTGACCATCCTGTAAGCAGTCAGTTTGACAAGAGTGATTTTTTTCTGTTTCTACATTTGTCAGGAAGAAATGTCTTGGTTTCAGGTTTTGTTCTAAATTTTGTGGAATCTGGGCAGAAATTTTTCTTCCGTCTGTCAGAAATATTGGCCTTTCCTCAACATTGAGCTGCTCTCAATTGAAATGCAGGACTGAGATCATTAAATAATCATTGCTGGGTCTTTAGCAAGAATTTTAAGTAGAGATTCACTTGCCTGTGCTCTTCTGACGTTTTTCTCAATACAACAATAAATCACTTGTTTTTTTTTAGAAAAAGCTTATTGAAATAAAAGTTGAAGATGACAACCGTTTCAGTATAAGAAAACAACGACAGGTCTAATGGTGAAAGTCCTAGCCTTGTATGCACTGGGATCCCATATTTGTGCCAGTTCGTGTCCCAGCAGCCCCACTTCTGATCCAGCTCCCTGCTTGTGGCCTGGAAAAGCAATCCAGGATGGCTCAAAGCCTTGGGACCCTGCACCCATGTGGGAGACCTGGAAGAGGCTCGGGATTCTGGCTTCAGACTGGCTTAGCTCTGGCTGTTGCTGCTACTTGGGGAGTAAACCAGCAGATGGAAGATCTTGCCCTCTGTCTCTCCTCCTCTCTGTAGATCACTTTCTAATAGATTAAAATAAATCTTTGGCAGAAAAAAGGAAACTAATATCGTAGACTAATGAATGGACATATTGTACATGAACAGAAACCAATGATAAAAGTCACACGAAATAGACTCCTGTAAAATAAAAAAAGTTTCAAATTAATCTCTTACTTTCTTGAGAAAAATACACAGTCAATGCTTGCTCCCTTTCTTTGTCTCACTGTTATTCCCTCATGCTTTTTCAAATGCTTGCTAGTTGGCTACAACGACCTGTTAAGTTATAATTCACTTAATGATCATGACTACTTAATGACCTCCTGCTAAGGAACTTTGTGTAATACGTACATGTAAAAATGTGAACAGTGGTTTTATTTGCCACATCTGTTCATCTTTTAGATATGCAACAAAATATCAATCAAGCTTTGGTTTCAGGTTTGATTTCAAAATTTCATGGATTGCATGCATAGAAATACCGTAGTTATCTGTGAATAAAAGCTACGAAAAGAGCAAATGCTGCCTTCCACAGCCAGAAGATCAAGGCTTCTGCTAGTACACTTCTTTAACTGACAGGCGGTCCCGTGGGCCTTGTGGTCTCATGCCCTCAAAGTGAAGCATTGAAGCCTAGCTGGTGTTCTAGCAACAAAGTTGGCAACCACCAGCCAAGCCTGTAGGTTGCAGATTCCCTTTGTAGAGTGTATCAACAAATTGCATCGATTCTGCCTCTGAAAATGTCCTCAGACTAGACTTTTTCCTTTCTTTGTACGTGGTCATAATTCCTTCTTCCGTGACTAACAACACACACACACATACCATTTAAATGAAAGAAATCCAAGGGGAACTCTCCCAGCTTGCTGCTTCCTGACATCTTGCCATATCCCAGACACAATCCTACCCTAACATGCTCTTGTAAACACTCCATACTAAATCTGCTTTGCTGGTTGTGGTACAGTTGTGTTCCAAAGGGTAAAAAAGAAAAAATAGCCTGTCCCATAACATGTGCACAAGTCTCAATCCATTTAGCAACCATTTACTACAAAATCCTTCCTTCTCAGGAAATATTTGTACAGAAATTATATTTAAGTGCTTCTATGACCAGTTCAAAATCTAATTGGTTATTGTGGTATTGCACGGTATAAATGAAAACAGATACGTTGTTCTCAGAACTTTTCCTAGCCACGCTGGTATCTTTTTAGAAAGTGTAATTTTTTCATAGCTTTCATACTGGACTCAGTCAATATGGCATTCATTCCCAGGTGAAGGAGCCTTAGGGCATTTAAATATTTGAACAAGCTCCAGCAATGATGTCTACAGAAGAAAAGTGTGAGACTTGGTGGAAGAGAGGTTAGAAAGCGTGCCATAATATATATGGCGTTTATTAAATTATTATGTTTCCTCCAAGGTTATCACCAAGAAATGATTCTATTTACAGCAGGCAAAAGAATAATTGTCTTGACTTCCCCTATAACCCTCTCATCACTCTCTCCAGTCAGCTTGCTTCGACTCTAAATCAGTGTTGTGAATACAAAAAATGTATTCTGAGCCGATGCAGCTTTTTATATTTTCTCATCTTCGTTGCCATCAGATTACTTAGTAAAGCGTCTAATCTTCGTCATGCTCTCGTTTTTCAAGTTCAAGTGGGATGACACTGCATGGTCATTTTGCTCAGTTCCTGAAATAGGCTGCAATCAGACTCCGAGGAAACAATCATTCTGTGTTTTGATTGCAAACAATAAAAATAGTTGCTAACCATTACTCTCAACACTTCATTACTATTTTTTATTTTTATAGCTTCATTGAATCTGGTGTAAATCCTAAGGATATGGGGCTTGTGTCATTCCCACCAATGAAAAATCAGAGGACCCCAGATTAAACCTTTCCAAGGTGAATTACTTTCTCTACACTCTGTATTTACATTATAGAAATGGCTACCAACAAGCAGTGGTGTTTGTTCAGCCTATACTCATAGACAGATATGTCTGCAAAGGTGATAACCAGTATAATCTTGTCTGTAAAGGAGTCCAATTGCATTGAATTTTCATACTGATGTGCATTTATCGAAAGAGCAAATCAGGCATTCAATTAGCATTGCATCCTTAGCAGGGACATACTTCAACACAGATTCCTCAGTGCAACCAAGTGTCCTTGCCTCAACTTACACGTCCTTAGATGTGTTATCTGAAGTTGTCTGCTTTGTACTCAGAGGAAGACATGCCACTTCAAGTGCACCTCCTAATCTTGTGATGACTTCAGATCCCATTTACTCTTACCCTAGCTGTTTTGGTGTATCCTTCACAGGGAAGATGCTAGCTTCTTCAATAGCTTCTCTCTTTTCCTAAATCAACTTCTACTCCTTTCTTCAAAGCTGTCCTTGACCTACTATCCAGAGCTTCACGTTGCCTTCTGCTTCATCTCAGCTTTGAAACAAAAGCGCATCATGCACCATGGACAAAGATCCCAAACGGGATACATTGTTTGGAGTGTCTCAGCTTCTCTAATCCAACAGCTTTCATTCCAGAATTTTCTATCAGTCATAACAAGGCTCAATTCCTCTGCAAATTGGATTCACATTTTTAATTCAAACCAATGAATTAACTAATTTGGAGTTATTAAGCCAGCAGCCTGCCAAGTTCAGATGAAAAAAAAAAAAAAAAAAAAAAAGCTAACTGTACACATTTCCAGCTTCTCAATTCAGTAAGAAAGACATTGAGTCAAATACAGCTGCCTAATCATATACAACTGTCAGTAGCTCTTTGGGAATTACTTCCTTTTTCCTCTCCCTCTTCTTCCTTGTGAGGACAAAACAACCTTTAAGCAGAGGTTTTCTCTACTTCTGCTGCTGGCTGTTGTCGAACCCAATTTAGTCAGCACCATTTAGTCAAGTGTGGCCATCATCAATATTTAAATTCTGTCAAATGCCTGGTAAAATACAGACTGGATTTGGCAGTGCTTATTTAGAGGGATTTTACTTTAAAATGTCTAAGAGTTGAGTATCTGCAGGTTTCATTCTTTTCATAATTGCCCTGGACTTGCTCTCCTTGGCTAGGATGAATATTGTGTGAATAATTAAAACGTGCCACGGGTGTTGTGAAAATGAGAAAGAGGCCTGGTTAAATCATGTTTACACTTTTTTCTCCATTAGTCATGACATTTTGTATAGGGTAAGTGGTATTGGAATGTGTTTTGAAGAAGGGAAGGATAACTTGGCTGACATGCAATGCAAGTTTATTCCAGCATCACGAAGAACAGTGCTATGTTCAACAAGCAGCCACAGCAGCCAATGTGTCTATGCTGCAAGAAGGCCTGATGTTTTGTGCCTTGGAAAAACTCATGAATGCTCTTCTATTTAGTTCGATCAGATTGTTATTTCAGCAACTTTCACTAGTTTATGTTCTTTGTCTTATAATTTTGTTAATATTTTATTTATTTGAAAGTTATAATGAGAAGAAGGAGAGATGGAAGGGAGAAAGAGATCTTTCACTTGCTGGTTCACTCCCCAGATATCTAGAGCACACGGTGCTGGGTCGGGGCAATACCAAGAACTAGAAACTCCACTGGGGTTTCCAACATAATCACCAGGGGCCAAAATATCGGGGCCTTATTTGTTACCTCATAAATACAGGAACAAGAAGCTAGGTCAGAAGGGCAAATAAGATTTGATACCAAGGACTTTGATAAGAAATGTGAATGCTTCAACACAACAGACAAGGGACTGAATATCTAAGATCTATATAGAGCTCCCGATACTCAACAGAAAAACAGACAACCCTGTTAAGTAGTGAGTGGGCAAAGAATATGAACAGATATTTTTTTAAAAGATGAAAATCAAAATATTAAGAGCCGCATGGAAATATGCCCAGGTTCCCTTGTCTTGGGAAAGTGCAAATGAAAATGACAACGTGGTTCTATGTAACTCCCGGGAGAATGGCCCACATATGGAAATCAGCAAACGATGGTTGTTGCAAAGCATGTAGAGGGGAAGGTTACCATAAATCCACTCATGGTGAGAACTTAAACCAGACCAAATACTTTAGAAGTCAGTATGGAAAATGCACAGACAACTGAGAATTGATCCACTGTATGACCCAGCCATTCCATTCCTGGGAATATATCCAAAGAAACTGAAATCTGTATTTGAGAGAGCAGCCTGCAACCCTATGTTTATAGCACCATAATTCACAATAATGAATTGTAGAATCAATTTCATTCACAAAGACATGGTATCAACCCAGATGTCCATGAACAGAGGAATATATAAGGAAACCGTGGTACACTCAGTGGACTATTATGCAACCATAGCAAGAATAAAGCCTTGCCATTTGCAATAATTGGTTTCAGCTGGAAACCATCATATTGTGCAAAATAAGCCAGTCCCAAAAGAATAAATATCATATGTTCTCCTTAATATAAGATAGCAAATATGCAAAAACTATATATATATATGGTGTGTGTATGTAAATACATGCACACATGATCACACGCACATAAATATGTGTGTGTGTATAAATACAAGAACTGTTCGAGGGAGACTAATATACCAGAATTAATACACAGGCAATTAATCCACAGCCAATATGTGGCTTTACTTCTGAATAAAAAGCGGACTCCCAATGAAACTTTTAAATGTACCTGTATATTATAATACTAGATTTTCTACCTTTGCGAGTGCTTATGTCATGATAAACATGTAACTGGTACTGAGAGACGATACCATTGATAGTACAGGGGGCAAAAGTGAACGGGGAAAAAAAAGATGGGGAGAGGGATGGATGAACACTCTTATCTATAAAAAATTATCATGGAAAACAATGATAATAGTGGGGTTTTTTTAGATTTATTTATTTTTATTGGAAAGGCAGATATATAGAGAGGAGGAGAGACAGAGAGGAAGATCTTTTGTCCAATGGTTCACTCCCCAAGTGGCCGCCACGGCTGCAGCTGAGCCAATCCGAAGCCAGGAGGTCTTCTGAGTCTCCCACGCAGGTGCAGGGTCTCAAGGCTTTGGGCCTTTCCCAGGCCACAAGCAGGGAGCTGGATGGGAAGCAGGGCTGCCAGGATTATAACCGGTGCCCATATGGGCTCCCAGGTGTGCAAGGCGAGGATTTTAACCACTACGCTATCGCACCAGGCCTGATAATAATGTTTTTAAAAAAAGAAACGTGAACTCTGCAAGCAAAGGATTCGCCTGCTCTGCTAGAATGCCCACTCTCTCTATGTACTTCCTTTATGGAAGGGTAACTTCCACCCAGACTGGTAAATGTGGTACGCTTTCATGTGGCTTTGTCTTTTCTATATTTTATGTATCTGTCTGTCTTAGGGTCAATGGGAGAATTTCACACCTGACAATCAGAATATTTTTCATCTGGTTTTTTTTTTTCAGATAAATTGAACAACTTGATATATTTGAGTAAATAGAAATCCCATGCTTTCAAGGCAAGGACTTTAGCAGCTAGGCCACCACACTGGGCCCTACTTCCAGAAATTTTGACCTCTCTTTAGAATTCAGTGTCTTCCACAACTCTCCCAGGTGCATTAGCAGGGAGCTGAGTAAGCAGTAAAGCAGCCTTAACTCACACCAGCATTCAGATTTAGGATGCTGGCAAGGCACATAGGAACTTCACCCATTCTGCCACCACTCCAGTCCTTCTTTGGTTCTGAAGTTTCAAATGGTTAAGCCCAATCCACCGGAGTGGCATCACCATCAGAAGCTTGCACTTTCCTGAAAAGTAACTTTTACATAAAAGCTAATTTTTTAAAAAAAGTATACAATTATCAGTCACCGAATAAGTGGAGGGGATAATGAAAAAGACTAGAGAAGCTAGTGTGACTTAGTTTAGAAAAGTTTCCAGGGAGCCTCTGTATTTTAACTGGTCTGACCAGCCTCCCTCCAACCCTCCTCAACCTTGGCCACTTCTCATGTTGTTGGCCTGGAGTGGCTTCGGAAAATCGATAATTTCCTCAGCACTTTGTATCTTGCCTAGATTGTGAACTATTTGTTGACAAGAGTGTATGCTACTTCGCTTATTCACTCCCATCGCCCACGGTGCTACATGGCATAGAAGGATCTGCTGTCAACAATGATTCCATAAGATCTTTCGAACTGAAAAAGAAACAGACAGCCTGTGTTCACAGCACCCCTCTCACTGCCTGTGGCCACCACCCCCACCACAACTGCTGCCACTGTGAGATGCAGGAGCCCGGACGTGAGCTCCACATATGTGAGCTGACTCATCATCAAGCAAACTTGGCTGAAAGGAAAACCTGATTCAAGGGAGAGGACATGGAAATAGACTTTGCTTCTTTGAGATACTATCAAAACACTTGGAGTGTGCAGTGTAAGTAATGACAGCTGTGAGGGCTGGACCACCCTGTGTCCCAGACCAGGGCACTCCTTTATCTGTAAGTAAACTTGAAAGGCATTCTAGGCTCTGGTGCGATAGCCTAGTGGCTTAATCCTCACTTTGTACACCTGGGATCCCATATGCATGCTGGTTTGCATCCTGGCTGCTCCACTTGCCATCCAGCTCCTTACTGCTGGTCCGGAAATGCAGTTGAGGACCGCACAAAGGCTTGGGACCCTGCACTCATGAGGGAGACGCACAGGAAGCTCCTGGCTCCTGGCTTCAGATTGGCTCAGCTCTGGCTGTTTGAGCCACGTGGGGAGAGAGCCAGCAGAGATCTTTTCCTCTGTCTCTGCTTCTCCCTATAAATCTGCCTTCTATGTAAAAATAAATAAATCTTTTTAAAAAAGGCATTCGAGATATTTGAAATTCATTATCTCAAAAATAATTATTTCAAAATTCGTTATTACAAAAGCAAGCTATATACTATCTGCAGCTGTATCAATATCAAAGATGTGTTTAATGAAATACTTCGTTAGAGAAATGGGCTCGTTCGCACCACCCTCTTCCCAATGCTTTCTCCTCAACATCACCAGTGTCGCCAGTTTCTGATTACATATATATATCCATTATATATCCATTTCGAAGCCTGTGCGTATCTGTATCAACACCCTTCCTAAACTACTGGCATTGAGTGCTTAGAAGATCAAAATGGATCATATCAGACTATCTGCTTTGGTGACCCTCTTTCCCATATTAGAAAAAAAAAAACACAAGTTATGGCTAGAATATCACGGGATCCAGCACAGTAGCCTAGTGAATGCGCGAGGACCACATATGGGTGCCAGTTCATGTCCCGGCTGCTCCATTTTCCATCCAGCTCCCTGATTGTAGCCTGGGAAGGCAGTTGAGGATGGCCCAAAGCCTTGAGACCCTGCACCCGCATAGAAGACCCTTAAGGGGCTCCTGACTTTGGATCGACTTGGCGCCAGCTGTTGTGGTCACTTGGAGAGTGAACCATCAGATGGAATATATTTCTCTCTGTCTCTTCAATGTAAATCTGACTTTCCAATAAAAAATAAACACTTTTTGAATGTCATTTTAAAAGAATATCATTTACAAGACATAAATATATAAAAATGTATTATCTGAGCATTAAAAGCAAATAGCTTCAGAGTGGACATTGCGTTGCAATAACTTAAGCCATCATTTCAAACACCCACAGTCCATATCAGAGAGCAGGCACAAATACCTGCTGTCTTGCTTTGGCCTCCATTCCCATGGGGGACACATTCGGAGTTCTAGATGCTTGTGTTTCGTTTGATCCAGGCTTGGCTTTTGCTTTCAGTTAAGGAGTGAAGTAGCAAATGAAAAGATCCCCTGTCCACCAACTCCTTCTTTATCTCTGCCTTGCAAATCAAAGTAAAAATTAAAATAAAAGCAATCCTAGTTGCTTTCTACAGAATGATAACCCAGCATAAGATCCCCCCCGTCTCATTCTTCAGGCAATAAAGAGGTAATACTTAAGTCTTCTGTACAGTCACGTGTAGGTGAGGTCATGCTTCCGTTGGTAGGTACTCTGGCCTTTCTCTGTATGGCCGTGTTGTATCATTCTTCGACTGTCATTTTTCAATTCCAGTGTTTTCTTCTGAAAGCCATTGGCTGAAGCAAGCTGGCTCTGATCTCAGGACACCTTACTGTGTTCAGTCTTTATACATATAATTCAGACGCTCGCACAGATTCTACTGCTGCTCTAACAGGTATAAGAATTATACCCAGCGTTGCCAATGCTGACGGTGACACCACTGGCATTTTCTCAGTTCATGTGTTGCTACGTAGAGCTCAGCGGCTGAAAAAGCTGAGCAACGAACACGCAGACTGCTCTGTCACTTTGGATAACTGTGTTCCTAGAGCAGAAGAAATTAGAAATCTAAAAAAAAAAAAAAAGACTGTATACAAGAGACTTCATTTTTAAAACAAAAAGTTAAAGCGATATAAACAATGGTAAATTCCACTTCATGCAAAATCCTCTTGATTTCCAAACTTCCTTCTTGTTCTGAATTTCTGTTATACAATTACTTATCTTCTTTTTCGGGATTCCAGCTGTTACCAATCACAGATTCATTTTTGTCCTGAGCTTTCTCATTATTCTGGAAAACTATTTTAGTGAATGGCTTTTAGTGTCCTGGAGGGGCATAGTGGAAAGAATGCGACCCAGGAGCCACATAAACTTCAATTTGGAACACAGTCTGACACCATCTGAATCTCTGACTACTGTGATCGGTGAAACTGGAAAAGCATATAAGTCGTATCAGGATAATTGTGAGAATTAGATGAAATGACATGTAAAAAAAAAAAATTCTAGCACCAGCTTTCAGCATCCGTTGATAAACCCATTGGTGGCTTGCTGTATTTTAGACATGCCTGCGAGTGCACTTCCCCTGCTTGGAGCCCAGATGTGTTTGTGACCATAATTGGCACAGGTGTAACTGTGATGTGAACATGCTTCTCACACTTGAAGCTAAGACATAACTGTGCAGGTGCCTGTGTCCCGTGGATCTAAGATGTCTTCATGAACACATCATTACCTGTGAATCCAACAACCTGCCAGGCCTGGTACAGTCTGAGGAAAGTCATGTTTGTTTCATTGATATATCAGAATGTAATGTTAAGTCATTTTGATTAGCATACTCTTTATAGCAATTCCCAAAAGCCCATTATTGTCAATAGTTAGAAATTTTGTACCAGTGATGTGACTACTAATGAGACAAGTTATTTATTGGTTCACATAATGCTATCTTCTTGTGGTCACTGTTCTTAGAAAAATGACATGAAGCTTAAATGTCACATGCTTTCCTGTGAGATCCCACTTATTACTGGCATATTTTATTGTGAACACCTTTTACTCAAGACCAGAACAGGCCACTGCAAAAATATTCTCCAAGTAATTATCCACCGAAGTAACTGTGATGATTATCTTGATTATGCTTATTATTGATAATAAAGTTACTGAAAATTTGGTATCATTGATAATGACAAATTAATTTGACTTCTAACACTAATCAGTACATATTCTGACTCTCATGATAATTTACATATGTGCACACACAATTTCCTATTATCAAGAAAATTAATTTGTGTTTGCCAAAATTGATTAGAAGTAGTATTTACTAATTGCTTTAACATTTTTAAACTGTGGTTCCAAAGCATTATCTTGCTTTAATCTTTACTACGACTTTGAATGAAAAGAATATTATTATTCATCTTGGTGAAAAAGCAGAAAAGTAAGGTACATGGAATTTAAGTGACCTACTCAGAGTCGCACTATTAATAGTTAAGAGCAGTGATTAACACTCACAGCTTGGAGAGGAAAATGTAAACCATGATATTCTCCGTCACACACAAGAATTAAGTCGCATCGAGACTAAGGGTTCAAAGACATTCTTCTGATAAGTTTCCATAGTACTTCTAAGACTTATAAACTAAATTGTACAATACCAAATGAATGACTGTTGGACACTTACCATATTGAAATGCTGAGTCCTTTAAAGGCTGTCCTCATTTGGTCTGTTGTGTAGCTTTATTTTATCCATGACGTAGCCACTATGGCTTTAATAATCACCTATGACGCCACAGCAGAAGTCAAATTCTGTACAGAAATGTAAACAGTACAAGAGGCAAAAGGTTGGATAAAGAAAGCTATTTTCTTTAATGGAAGAGGAACATTCCTCCAGAGTTTGTGCACCACAGTTGAAGAACAGAACACCATTGTTTGAATATCTCAGCTTGCTTCTAAGTGGAATCGTTTCTATTTTTACACACAGCCTTAGTTTGACCAAGCACATGTTGTAATTCACAAGATATAAGAACAACTAGACATGTTAATATTATATAAATGTACTTTGTACTAGCTGAGTGGGGATTCCAATTTCCCCAAAACTCAATCTGTCTTAAGCAGCAAACTCTAGGTGCAGTTCCCTATGATGTGACTGCTAGACTATTTATTTTTTAAGATTTATTTATCTAATTTAAGAGAGAGCATGAGATGGAGAGACAGAGAGATCTTCCACCTACTGGTTCACTTCTGAAATGGCTCCAAGAACCAGAGCTGGGCTGGACTAACGCTGGGGACCAGGAGTTCTTTCTGAGTCTCCCAGGTAGATGCAGGGGCACAAGACCATGAGCCATCCTCCACTGCTTTTGCTGGACTGTTACCAAGGATGTAGATTAGAAGTGGTGCAGTTGGGAATAGGACAAGCCCTGTATAGGGCGCCAGAGATAAAGGAGAATCAGCCTGCTACACTACTACCCTGCAACTGCCTAATTATTTCACACACTAGACAGAGTATAAATCTCTCAAAGTTGGGGATAGGATATGGTGGATGAAGAGGATGCAAAGGGGAGAGAGAAAGAGAGAGAGCGAGCACCATAAAGTCAAGATGCTAATTTAGTTTGTGCATTATTCATTCATGGATCTTGTGATCAGGGAGTACGTGTTCCAGCTTTTCTGTGAACACACTGGTTTCTTTAGCTGAAGTGGTTGATCGAACGTGTTCTGTAGTTTATGCGGTTGTTAGCGTCAGGTGAGGTGCTGTAGATATATATATATATATATATATGAGACCTGGGACTGACTAAATCTTGCTTTAATTTTTTTGTTGTCGTTGACTACAGCGATAAGGAAAAGGAGGAAGACAACAAATGATGTGAGAGTGTCCATGTGTGATCATTGCTCTGTGCAAAGTTCAGTCGGCACAAAATGTTTTCATTATTACTGTGAACAGAGCCAAATCACTGAACAAATCATTTATTTCTTCTTCTGGATCAAATTAGTTATTGCTGTCTTGTTTTTTCTTTTTGTATTTTTTATTGAAGCAATAAGAACAAATTTCATGTATTTAATATATACTGATTTAAAAGCATAATGAAAAGTCACACCCTTCGCTCTCTTCTGCCCACGCCTCTCCCTCCCTTCTTCTTTTCCCATCTATTTTAATGTACACAATGACATAGTTTTGGTTTATTTTATAACCAGAAGTGTAAGCCTAACCAAATAAATAATTCAACAAGTAGTCAGTAGAGAAACCACTATTCTTCAAGGGCACAGATGAGAAGCGTGAACAACGATCAAACTTCAAAATGATGAAAAAGAAAGTTTGATTTGTTTTTCTGGAAGAAGCATTACATGGAGACAGAGGAAGGGGAGAAGATAGAGAAGGAGAAAGGACCTCCATCAGCTCATTCACTCCCCACACGGCTGCAACGAGGGCTGGGCATTCTTCTGGGGTACGGATTTGCAGGTGATAGCTTCACCTGATGTGCTATAACAGCCCCAAATCTTTTTTGTAAAACTAAAATACAGTTTTATACTCTGTCAAGTGAATAGTAAGTGACAGTTGAAGAATCCTGCAGGATATTCAGTAAGTAAATATTTGGTATTTTTCAATCAAGTTGGTTGAAACTTAACATTTCATAAAATATGTGAGCACATAGCTTACAGCAGAAATGCCCATGAATTTATCTAAGAGACAAACAAAATTCTGCTTATAAATAAATCGTAATTCTGATCTTAGAGTCACCTGAAATGTTTGAGAACCATTGGAATAAGAACATAAACAGGGAGATTACTTTATTTAGCTAAATTACATGAATACATATTTGGATAAATAACGGCAAAGGTGTTAAGGAGAAATGTAACAACAATTTTATTTAAGCTCTTCAGCATCTCCCAGTGGCCTACATATTTACATATCTACGTATCTTTGCATAGAATATAATCTATATATGATAGTGTATATTAGCATATTTTGCATAAATGTAAACGATGTGTACTAATCTATATCGTGCTTTTAGCTAATCATTTTTAACTGTAAGCTTTTACTGCAATTCTAGGATACATATGTAAGAATACTTCATAAAGTTCATAAAGAGGAAATTAAAAGAAAAACTTGGGAGCAGGCATTCGGCCTACCACTAACCACTGTTTGAAAAATCCGTATTCTATATTGAAGTGCTTGTCCAGACTGTGTTTTTGAAAGTATCATTTTATTTTTTACTTCTTCTAAAATGCTTGTTGTTATTTGTCATGATAAGGTTTTGTAGGCATAGGATTCTCCTCTTTTCCTCCGATTCCCACCACCCCATCTTCCTCCACCACCACTTCTCCCTATATTGTCATTCTAATATAGTCTTTTAGTAACAGTTATTAGTTAAAAATCTGCTATTTAAATACATACTGGCATTGTAGGTATAGGCAAAGGTAGAAAATGTGGTATCATGTTGCAAAGATTTATTTAACTTTTACTGGGAGTCTTCCATTCACTCAGTACAGATGCCTACCGCAGTCAGTCCCCTGGTAATGGGGGCTCTGAACGGAAACAAGGGGTCGCTCAAGATGTTGAATTCCTGCTGCTCATATAGAAGACCTGTACTGCGTTCCTTGCCTTTGCTTTAGCCCTGGCTGAGTCCCAAGCTGCTGTGGGCGCTTGCCAGGGAACCAAGGAATGGCAGCTCTTTCTCTCTCTGTTCCAAAAGATAAAATGCATGAAATGATACTCCAATATTGGTTCATTTTTTTTTATCATGCTAGAGGGTAATTTGCTTTTGAAACCAGAATAATCCATTTGTTTATGTGTTATGTGTGCTCTAAAGGTGCTTTCCCAATTACTTTGTTACTTCAAGTACAATCCATTCCCCCACTGGTAGCTTGTATCATTACTTTGTATTTAGTGATACCAGAATTAATAGAAATAACTCTATATTAGAATTCTGACAAATACTTCTCAACCATTTTTCTTTTGTGACATACAAACTAATTTTGTCACAAGCAGGTGGAACTTGGACTAGTCTCTCCTGCATATGCTAGTCTTCAAAAATGTGTCATAGCTTATTCGATGAACAAATTTTTTTTCTAAATCCTCAACATAGTTTGCCCATTATAAAAGATCATTCGCGTGTCCCCAGATTTTGATGGTATTATCTAAAAACTGTGATTTTCTGTTGCCTTAAAGACCATGAAGAAGGTATATTTGGGTTTGATCGTTGCTTCTTTTTCAACCTCTCTGACACCAGAGCATACACCTCTCACAGGAAGGGACCTTGTCTTAATTACCCTGAATGTTCAGAGTCCACCATGGTGCCTCATTATAGCTAATTGTGTTAGCTCAGTGGGGATGTGATGCCAAAGTGAAAGAATGAATGATTGAGCTAAGCTTTATAATCTGCTCTCACTGATTGACATGTGACCTTGTGCAAACCACCTCATCCTGCCAGGCCTCAGTTCTCCTCTACTGTAAAATTAACGATGATGAAGGAAGATTTGGTAATGGCTTTCAAAATAAAACATTAAAATTGATATAATTCTAATCATATGCATTTATTATGATTACAAGACATGTATACATGCCATTCAATTCATGTATACTTGTATACAATATACAGTACACTTATATTTTGTATGTGTATTATATCTGTAGATAGATATAGCCACATATCCACAATGAGAGCAAAAAAACAGAGCAAAAAAACAGAGAGAGGAGAGAGAGGAGAGATCTTTCAACTGATGCTGCACTCCCAAATGCCCACAAGAGCTAAGACCAGGCCAGGTGGAATTCAGAAAACCAGTGCTTCAACTGTGTCTCACACATATGGCAAGGACTCAAGTAACTGAAGCATTGTCTACTCCCAATCCAGGTGAATTTTCAGAAATTTGAATTGGAAGCACAGCAGCCCAAAACTTGAACCAGGCATTCTGATATGGAGTTCAGTCCTTTCAAATAGCTGCGTAACCTGCTCTACCACAATATCCATCATAAGGCATAGTTATTTCTCAAGCACAGTTAGTATTCACCTATTCTTTGACAAGATAAACATACTGAAAATTAGAATGAAACCATACTGATTGTAGGTACAAATTGAAGGTCAAAGAAAATAACTCTATCTAAGGGAAATGTATTGGCTAATAAAGAATTATCATATAGTCATTGGTACCATCATTGTTACGCTGTATAAATTAAAGCTTACAACTTCCAGGAAGAAAATGTTGACTTCACATTTTGCATACTGAATGTAATAATATTTGCGTTTCCTCCCATAGTTTTGTCCCATTGAATGATTGATTATACACATGTATGTGTTTATTGTTTACCTCCGCATTGATGTCATTTTCAGCTAAGTTATTGACAAAAGATGATACGCAGACTTATATTCATATCCAGCCTGAGAAGTGTCACCTTTTAAAAAATCAATTTTGCATGGAACATTGGGGAAGACAGCTTCAGTAAACATGCAAGAGGATGAGTTTTGAGGAAAAAATTGTGACTCTAAGTCTGATGTATTTTAAAGCAAAGTTTATATTTATTCATTTTATTCTTTTCCCCTGCAGGATTACATGTTACTTTGGCTACTTGGCTACTAATTAGAGAACACAAAATGAATAACTCAACAAACTCATCCAATAATGGCTTGGCCCTCACCAGTCCTTATAAGACATTTGAAGTGGTATTCATCGTGCTTGTGGCTGGATCCCTCAGTTTGGTGACAATTATTGGAAACATTCTGGTCATGGTTTCCATCAAGGTGAACCGCCACCTTCAGACGGTCAACAATTACTTTCTGTTCAGCTTGGCCTGTGCTGACCTCATCATAGGGGTCTTCTCCATGAACTTATACACTCTCTACACGGTGATTGGCTACTGGCCTTTGGGACCGGTTGTATGTGACCTCTGGCTAGCTCTGGACTATGTGGTGAGCAATGCTTCAGTTATGAACCTGCTCATCATCAGCTTTGATAGGTACTTCTGTGTCACAAAACCTCTGACGTACCCTGTCAAGAGGACCACGAAAATGGCGGGAATGATGATTGCGGCTGCCTGGGTTCTCTCCTTTATCCTCTGGGCCCCAGCCATTCTCTTCTGGCAATTCATTGTAGGAGTAAGAACTGTGGAGGATGGGGAATGCTATATTCAGTTTTTTTCCAATGCTGCTGTCACTTTTGGCACTGCCATTGCAGCCTTCTATCTGCCGGTGATCATCATGACTGTGCTCTATTGGCACATCTCACGAGCAAGCAAGAGCAGGATAAAGAAGGACAAGAAGGAACCTGTGGCCAACCAGGAGCCAGTGTCTCCAAGTCTTGTGCAAGGAAGAATAGTGAAGCCAAACAACAACAATGTGCCCAGCAATGATGGTGGCCTGGAACACAACAAAATCCAGAATGGCAAAGCTCCCAGAGATGCTATGACTGAAAACTGTGTCCAGGGGGAGGAGAAAGAGAGCTCCAACGATTCCACTTCAGTCAGTGCTGTTGCCTCTAATATGCGAGATGATGAAATAACCCAGGATGAAAACACAGTCTCCACTTCCTTGGGCCATTCCAAAGATGAGAACTCTAAGCAAACATGCATTAAAATTGTCACCAAAACCCCAAAAGGTGACT
The DNA here is from genome assembly GCF_017591425.1 of Ochotona curzoniae. NCBI lineage: Eukaryota > Metazoa > Chordata > Mammalia > Lagomorpha > Ochotonidae > Ochotona > Ochotona curzoniae. The sequence continues at coordinate 17,993,229 of NW_024467095.1, read as the reverse complement.
CATGTACCGCAACTAATACCACTGTGGAGGTTGTCGGATCTTCAGGACAGAACGGAGATGAGAAACAAAACATTGTAGCTCGCAAAATTGTGAAGATGACTAAGCAGCCTGCCAAAAAGAAGCCTCCTCCTTCCCGGGAGAAGAAAGTCACAAGGACCATCTTGGCTATCCTGCTGGCTTTCATCATCACTTGGGCCCCATACAATGTCATGGTGCTCATTAACACTTTCTGTGCACCCTGCATCCCCAACACAGTGTGGACAATCGGCTACTGGCTCTGTTACATCAACAGCACTATCAACCCTGCCTGCTATGCACTTTGTAATGCCACCTTCAAGAAGACCTTTAAACACCTTCTCATGTGTCATTACAAGAACATAGGCGCCACAAGGTAAAACATCTTTGCAAAGAATATGGGAAGACTACAAGGATCAAAGAACTGGCTTTAAACCTCTGCCATTGCACTTTATAGTCTTACTATTGACTGTGCAACCAAGGAAGGCCAACAGTGACACTCTCATACCTATGTTACAGTTTAAAAATCTTGCACCTTGTAAACACTGTCCGTTTAAGAGCAATGAGACCATTGAAAGAGACATATTGGAATTGGGAATTTATTAAGGAGCAATTCATGCTTTCTCATATTCTCTTGAAGAAGGGCTTCTGAATCTACAATTTTGTCAGTCTCTGCACAAAAAGAGTAACCTCATTATTTTTGTTGTGTATTTTGCTTCTGTTGTTCTGATTATTCATATGAAAATGAAATATCATTGCAAGCCAACATGGAAGTGAAAATTTAAAGAAATAGATGTTGTAAATAGACATGTGAGGAAAGAAAATCAAATAAGGATGCAGAAATGATCTCCAGAGAGTGAAATACATTCTAATCTTCTGTTGCGGTTTTATTGGAGGGATTGGGGTGTCATACATGAGCTTTTCCCACCTTTCCCTTTTCCCATTGTGAAAAGAAACCAAACAAAAACCACTATGAGCTCACACTATTTTTACTTTTCTTTTTACAATGCCTGCAGGACCTTCACTAAATCCAGGCAGAGACCTTTCAGCCACTGTGTCTTTTAAATTCTTTCAGGTATAAAAGCCTATAAGGATTTAGTTCCCTTAAAATGCTTTATGTGTAATGTGCTTTCTCATCAGTCCAGTCCTAAGCTACTAGTTTACTTTACTAGAGTAAGTGTGCTTGAGACAGCCAAGTCATCAAAAAGTTGAGGCTTCACCATTTAAGTATTTATTGGGCAGTATAGCTGAAGAAAGCTTATTGAGGCCAAGTGAATTTTAAAATGAGAAAACAAAAGGACAAAAGGCATTTGATTTCAAATGAATCAGCATGACCCATGAAGGAAATGTTAAGTTATAAAACACAAACTCCTGCCTTTCAGCAGGAAGGAGATGCCGATTTGTGCATTTGTAATGCCGAACAAAGTAAAGATATTCACAAGGCATCTGTCACTAGTAGGTCAGTGCCCCAAAAAACTAATACCTCCTAAATGATATTCAAATTATATTCAAACCAGGTTATCTATAACCATCCTACAATTCAGAGAGGGGAAAAAAGGTAATACAGTCAGTTTTCCCCCCAAATTAAAATAAATTAATAGAATATATTTATGACAGAAGTTTGCTGAATAACAAAGCTAGGGCCCTAATGAACTCAAAGAAACTGATGGAAGAATGTCAATGGTTGTTTTCCCATTTTGCCGCAGCTTGAAATTCTACACACAAAGTATCGTTTCAGGACCTATTATCTAAATGGTAATATCATGTAAATTAATTCTTGCCCATGTAGGGACATCGTAGTTCAAATAAATAGAGGGGTATATTGACTCACATTTAGCTAGTTACTTTATCCCACAGGTTTTCATTGTTTTTTATATACATTGCACATTTTATGATATTCTGCTTAGTAATCTTTCTGTGGGTTACAGAGTGAATTCATCAGTCTTAGACCACTGAACTTATCTGAACTATTTTAAAGGAGTTGTTACATTGATGACATCTTGATAACTCGAAGAATTTGTTTAAAAAGCACAAGGAAAATAGCAGCCAACATTTGTAAGTTAGTAAAAGTAAATTGTTGGTAATATTTGTACTTGACCTATTTATTGTATGCTAAAATAATGTCTTTATTTGAATAATTAGTCACTTTCCCCAAAAGTAGCATCAATGTATCAACTGACAGCATCAGTTCAAATAGATTACAATAACTGCCACGTAAATATCTACTTTTTAAATGCATATTCATGCTATTTTGTTGAATCTAATGAACATTGGGCCAGTGCATTTCTGGGTTTCCTGTAAATAAAACTAGCTGATGGGCCCAGAATGCCACTTTCTGACTTGGGATGTAGGTACAGATCCGGTTGGAATGAACCCTTTGGACGCATCAGGATTTCGTTTCCTGTGATGCTCTAACAGTCCCACTCCATGGTAGTCCACTTGACCTCACTCCGTTTCCCTCGAACCCTTAACCTTCATCTTTATGTTCTCCATCTTTACCAGACCCACCACAACTTTATTCATAGAGAAACTATTTGGTCAAAGGAAAAGATTGAAGGTAGACGCACACACCATGGAAATTGGTTCAACTGGAATCAGAAACATGTATGGAATGGTGAAAAGGATTGTAGAGCAATAGAGACTGTGTTCCAAGAATTGTCTTAACTGTTGCTGAATTTGTCTATTACAGAGGTTCTCCGTCAGGGACAATTTTCTCCAAAGGGGACATTTAACAATGTGCACAGACATTTTTGATTGTCACACCAGGGAGGAAGTTAATTGGTATTTAGTGAAGAGAGGCTAGGAGTGCTGCTAAACAGACTAAAACTAAAATGCACAATCCAATCCCCTATCCCCACCAGAAGATTCATTTAGCCTAAACGTCAAAATAATTTCAAGGTTCAGAAACTCTTGTTTATTAAACTTTCATTTACTTTAGGAAATTTCTAGAGCTTGCTTCCTCTAAGTGAAGAAATAAGCCTATGACAGTTGTAGAATTTTATGTGATTTGCTCACCGGTTTGAAGTAGGCAATGCTCCCTAATCATGTATTCGAACACTGCTCCTACTAGTTGATTATATTTGTAATTCACATTGGGACAATCAGGCCACATCTACATGTCCCAAATCACCAAACCACACACAGCCTATCATTTCCAGAATTTAATGTCTGCTTACAATTGCCATGCAGTCTAGTGAGTTGGTGTTCTGCTAGCTGTCCATCAAAATGGTCACACTTGACATAGTCAGTTTCCATAGGAGCTGCCATTTTCTATTTGAAAAATATGAAGAGCCTCTTTTGAAAATGACATGATTCATACCCTTTATCTTCATAGGGAAGATGGATTCTGTCAACTATTTCCTCTCTCCTCTTAGCAATAATGTAAATATCCCAACGTGGTCTTTTAAATGAAGAGGAGATTAAGAATATTAAAAATTCATTTCATATTTTAGAAATTATTACCCTTTGACCAGTTCATCTTTTATTTAACACCAACTTCCCATTGTCACATCACAAATGAGATGCTTTCTAGTTTGAAGGGTGGATGACTGGAGATCCCGCAGACTTGTGCTCCTTATTTAGCCACTGCTTTTTTGACCTGGAAGATCTGACACAGAGGAGATGGGAGCACACATGATGGCCACAATTATTCATTCTTCGTTATTACTTCATTGATAGTTGCCAGCACCCTAATTTGATAATATCCCTTTCAAGAACTATAACACTGGTGTTTCAAATAGATTAGGAAAGCACCAAAAGCTGGATAAAATTGTGCAAAGTGTATTTTCGCATGTATATACAATACCATGCCTCTTCAATATGCTTCTCTTAAATGGGTGCACGCTGTAGCATGAACTATATGCATATTTAATGTATCTTCCTGGAATATGCTGTATGCTTAATATATATACATATTATATATAAAATTATAACATGTACAATAGAAATACATATTTCTGTATGCAAATAAAAGTATTATACACAAAATATTCCTATGTGACCTGATGTATCTTCTTGCAACTCAGCAAGAGTAAATGTGGCATGCCAAATTTTCAAAGAAAACAGAATTTGCATTTGAAAGAAAAAATTTCAAAACAGTTAAAATCATATCCATTTTATAATTAAAGTGTTTTATAATCTTTGGAAGCATGGCATTGGTTTTAAACATCTCTTATAAAAAAAATATTTTTTTTATTGGAAACGCAGGTCAACAGAGAAAAGAGACACAGATCTTATGTCTACTGGTTCACTCGCCAGGTGGCAGCAACAGCTGGAACTGAGTTAATATGAAGCCAGGAGCCAAGAGATTCTTGCAGGTTTCCCATGGGGACACAGAACTCCAAAGCCTCGTGCCATCCTTCACTGCTTTTCCAGGCCACAAGTAGGGAGTTGGAAGGAAAGTGGAGCAGCCATGAGCCTAACTAGCAGCCACATGGGATCTCGGCACATGCAAGGCAAGGATTTAGCCACTAGGCCATCATGCCAAATCCTAAATACCCCATGAGGGAGCAAATCAATAAATTTTTGCTGTCCCCTCCCCCCACATGAAAACTCTTTCTTCTCCCGTGCCTGTGACATGTCTCTGACAAGAATCTTCCAGCTGGTGCGACTCCAGCAGCTGTGTTGAGCTTGTGGCTGACTGCCTGATGAGGCTGCAAACAACCCTTTGTCATCATTTTACTCTCTTCCAAATTAACTGATTTTAGCAAAATAAAAAAAAAATCAGTACAGGAAAAAAAGATGACCTTCAGAATATTTTTCTTTTTTTTAATCTTAAAAAAGTGGGGCTGCTGGGATTAGAACCAGTACCTATAAAGGATCCTGGTACATGCCATTAGAAGCTATAGCAGCTAGGCCACCGCACTGGGCCCAGGATATTTTTCATTCTGACAAAGGAAAAATTGTATTTTAGAAACCATTTTTTAGGGCCTAGCATGATAGCCTAGTGGTTAAAGTCCTTGCCTTGCATGTGTCAGGATCCCATATGGTCGCTGCTTCCTATTCCAGCGTCCCTGCTTCCCATCCAGCTCCCTGCTTGTGGCCTGGGAAAGCAGTTAAGGATGGCCCAAAGCCTTGGGACCCTGTACCTGTGTGGGAGACCTGGAAGAAGTTCCTGGCTCCTGGCCTCGGCTCATCACAGCACCAGCCGTTGCGCTCACCTGGGGAGTGAATCATCGGACGGATGATCTTTCTCTCTGTCTCTTCTCCTCTCTGTATATCTGACTTTACAATAAAAATAAATAAATCTTTTAAAAATATACCTTAAATAAAACATTTGGGCTCTTGTGGCATAGCTGGTTAAGCCACTACTTAGTAGACTGGCATCCTAATATGGGTGACAGTTCACATCCGATCTGTTCCACTTCCCATTCAGCTCCCAGATGATCCACCTTGGAAAGCAGCAGAAGATGGACCAAGTGTTTGAGGTCCTACCCTTTGTGCGGGAGACCCAGATGAAGGTCTTGTCTCCTGACTCAGGCCTGGCTCAGCCCTGGTCTATCCGGTCATTTGGGGAGTAAATGAACAAGCAGATGGAAGATGTTGCTTTCTCTCTCCCTCTGCCTGTCTCTCTTTCTCTCTAACTCTGTCTTTCAAATACAATGAAATAAAATATGCACAGGGAATGAATATTTTTCTTAGCTATAAAAAATCCAACATTTACTTGTAAATAAGCTTTTCATATATTCTCTCTTGAGAAGCTTTTAACGCCACATGTGTAACATAAGACATTAAAGGGACCGGCATTGGTAAATTCATTAGAAGAATCATTGGAATACCAACATTTAAAGGTAAGTATCACAGATGCTCTAATCATATCTATGGTTCCTCCAAAAAAGATGAAAATAGACTGTCCACCCATTGACGGGTGCACAACGGCATTGTTGTCAGCTGCAAAAATGGATAAAATGTTGCCCTTTATAATGACATGGATGCTACAGGAAAATATAATGTTAAATAGAGTTAGCCAAGTAAAGAAAGCATCATGTAATCTCATTCATATGTGGAATCCTTAAAAAATAAGGGAGAGAGGGAGTTCAAGGTCATGGAAGCTGAAAGTATATCGTTGACTACCAATGATGGGGTGTGGGAGGGAAGGAATGTGGGAGAACTTTGGAAAGGGTGACGGGTGGGTACTAAATCATAACATATAGGAATCAGACGTTCTGGGGTTCTATAACAACATAGGGTATACGTCTGAAGTATATTAATGTATTTGAAAAAGCATGTAATGGGGTTTTGATTGTTTCTGCCACAAATAAAGTTGAAATGCAAGGACAATAGATACAATTACCAGGAGTATACATTTAGTTTTTAAAAGCACATCACATCCCATCAATACATACAATGTTGTAAAACCACATGGCACCCCATTAGTATGTTCACTTTTTAAATAAATAAGAATTCTTTCCTTGAAAAGTATTTCAGCATATCTTCATAACATGAGAAGACATGACATTCCACGTCAATAGAGTAGTTAGCTACCTCTTCCCATGGGGTTAGCTAAGCAAGACACAAGATAGAAACGTTTAATTTTTAAGTTGAGATTTGTTTTCAGAAAGCTAAAGGATCATCAAACCTGTTCTGTGTTTTTCCTTACCTCGTTTGCAACTTCCTGAAATGAATTTTTTTTTGCTTCTATTTTGTATAAGTTAGAGAGGGTGAGCAAATGAAAGTCATCGTTAGAAACATTCTAGGATAAATTCTGATGAAGCTGTTTGAGGTTTTCAAATTAAATTATTGAATATTAAAGCTGAGACTTCCTCCTATTGAAAAGCAGTTTTCCATTTTCTTTGTTCATTCCCGAAACACTCTAATCATATTTCTTACATGAAGGATCAGAAATGAGTTTTCAATTCAAAGTAAAGTCAGGCTTGCAAGGAAACATCAGTTTGGGTAGATGATTTAGAGAGAAGGATTGGAATGAACTATCAAGAGCTTCCATTAATGGATAATATAGAGCTTGCAAAGATAGTTGAAGGGACCAATAAGGCAGCCTCTGCATAGCATAGTCTCTGTGGTTGAAGCACAGTGAGTGAATAGCAGTGTAGAAATTGGTCTATGGAGAGGACTTTGCTATAGAGAGTCGCATCCTGAGCACACATTCCAAAGCTATTAATAAATTTAAAAAGAGACCGCATATGACCGCATTGGAAGTTTTAAACCATTACTCAGGTAAGGGTGCAAACAGGTTGGTGGTGGACACAATGAGGAGATGCCTACGAAACAATTCCAAATTTCTGCTTTGAATAAATGAGCTGTTGAAATGATTATTAACTGACATATTGCATGTTCTTTTTAATGACTGACTTTCACAGAAGCATTTAACTTTTAGCCACTTCTCATGAAAGCTTCAACTGTCTCATCCTGTGCCAATAATGTAGTGTTCAAAAGAAATGACATGTTGGTTCATTTTTGTTTCTTGTTAAGCAATTTGTGAATATATTATGGTTTAAGGATTACAGCAAATGTATAAGTATTAAACCACAATTTTCATTTTAATATGTTAATAAAATGGACCAATTAATTGTAGTTTGCAGTTTTAAAAACGTAGTGATACTACCATTTTTTTCCCTCCTTTCCTTGCTTCTTTTTATTCATTCTTTCTTTCGAAAAATTTTAAATAACATCTTTTAAGTAATGATTTCAAGAAGAAAAAATTAAAAATCATAGTTCAGCAGAATATAAGCAAAGGCTACAAGGTATGACCCAATGAATATATTTCTAGACAACTCATATACAGTAAATTTTAAAATGACCACAGGTAATTAAAACTATACTAGCCTATCCTTCCTAATCACTTTTTTTTGACAAATATATAAAAAGCAAAATTTCACAAAACAGTATTTGCAGCAATACTGATAGATGCAGAAATTCCTTTTAAAAATTATTTTCTTTTTAAATATTAGATCTCACGTAATGAGGACTAATAGGTCTTACTTATCTTTCCATTTCTGTCTTCTTTCACTTCACATGATATCCCCCAATTTGATACAGATGTTTGAATACCATTTTTATGTGTGAATAACATTCCGTTTTGTGTTCACCTGTTCTTTTCCCGTGTATCTGGTGATGGAGACCTTCACTGATTCTGTTTTTAGCTGCCATGAATAGTGAATCTGTAAGCAAGGGGAAGTAGATATCTTTTTGACACAATGTAGTCAAGTCTTTTCAACATGCACATATTAGTAGGATTGCTGGATCATACGCAAGTTTATCTCTAGTTTTCAAAGAAAGCCCCATACAGTTCCCGACCTTGCTTTCTATGGACAATCTTTAAGGAAATGCATACATAGGAAAATTTTAAGCAAGGTATCAACAGGAAACTATTTTGAAGGCATCACTCATCTTCACCATCTGAAATCACATAAGATGAACATATTTTCCCAAAACAAAAGATCAAGAATACCTTAGCTCTACATCAATAATACATAAAATAGATAAAAAAGAACATGAACAAAGTCTCTTAAGATGTTCACTGGTGATTGAAAAAACACATGTCAGTCAGCTCTGTAGGAATGCGGAATAGAGCCATGAGAACTAATACACAAAAATCATTGAGAAATTAGAGCTGAGAAGTTTGGAATAAGTACATTGATAGGCAGTAACAGGATTTGTCTATGGTGTAGACAGCAGCATAATTCATTTTGCTTATCTGAAGGCAGGGACAATCTTCTCATTATTTTAGGGTTTTAAAAAAAAAAACGGTTTTCAAAAAGTTGGAGGAATTTTCACATTATATAGATGCAAAACAATCCATGACACAAAAAATATATTCTGACATTCTTGAATTTTCCTTTCTCTGATCTTTGCTGTTTCTGGCATTCTTGTCAGAGCTTCAAAAATAAGGTGTTAATTTCAATATGTTGCTTTCTGAAGCAATCATAATAATGTATTTTTTTTAATCTAATTCTCTTGGTTAGAAATACTAAGAACTCAGGAGTTAAAAACACTTTATAATACCCCCTATCTGAATAAAAGCTAATTTTTTTTTGCTTAGAAATATTCTGTGACTTAAGTGGCTATTTTTATCTTCCACCTTTTTCTCATACCATTTAGGAAAGGTGATTTAGCTTTAGAAACTGAAGACTTTGATGTTCAAATCGGAAATCATAAAAGAAACTTTGTTGAAAGTCTTTGAAATGGATAAAAAAAAAATCTGTTGCAGAATTCCCATCAAGAAAGGGCATAAAACAAACTAGGAATTGTTTGCCAAATGTAATTAACAATAACGATAACCTTAATATATCAATAGCTACCTCAGATCCACAGTGAAAAACCGAACATTTTAAGACACAGAGAATCAATTAAATTAATTATATTAGAATATTTAAATCAATTAAATTAGAAGCAACTTAAACTACGAGAGTTTGAATTTTCATTATTTTGAAATACATAAACAAAGACATATCGCTGAAACAGAAAATAACCCAAAATTTTAAAAGGATAATGTCTAGCATCTGCAATATTTCTACAATAGATACAGTTATTTCCAGACATCTGGTAGACCTGCTAGTATATATTGCCTTTCTGAGAAATTTGATAATATGTTATGAGTAACAAAAATGAGCACGATTTCTTCAAATAGAGAAAAACAATGAAACAAAGAGTTATGTGTTAAAATTGATAAGCACTTTTTAAAAGATTGGCAGAGACCTTAAATTGCAAAGATCAGTTATTGAATAGATCACGTCATTACAGTTCCTGCAATGATCTTGAAGGATTATCTGGATATACCACAGACATGAACGATTTTAAAAGCCTTAGACAGATAGTTCTAGTCAACCAAAGCCATGCATTTTTTTTAATTATTAACTGTAATGTCTCAGCAGCTTGATACAGCAAATATACAGCAAATTAGAGAATTACTCATGATCAGTTCACTTTCAAATAGTCACCAAAGTGTCCAGATTTTTACTTCTGTGATTAAACCATTGCAGAATCTTCTGGCATGTGCAAGGTGGAGGGAGGAGAGAAAGAGCCAGAATCTACAAATTAAATGTTTGTACCAGGGGTTAAGCTCCTGGCTTTCACCTTTCCTGGTTATGGATGTTGTGACCATTTAGGGAGTAAACCCTTGGATAGAAAATCTCTTTACCTCTGTCCCTCCTCCCTCTCCCCGGATATGTTTATTTTCAAATAAATATTTTTCAGGGTTACACCAGTAGTGTCAATGCCAAAGACTCACTTGGGGATTTTTGTTTAAATCCACAAATTCCTTTGACCCCAAGTAGTTACATGGCCGGGATTTACTCTGAAAGGAACTGGAAAATTTGGTATTCAGTGTTTCTAAGAAACAACATTTGGCTTGGTGAGTACAAGACCACAACCAGGTGCTCATATTCTTCCCAATAACAAGGTTTATTATAAAGTTGGTGTGGTCATTAAAACTGAAATTGTGTTTCCCTTGAGAATATAAGAATCACACCTGTGTACGTACTTTCAAAAGCATGCATGTGTATGCTCGTCATTATGAAAGTTGTTAAAAGGGAAAATATATAATTACAGGGAAGGAATAATATACTATGTGAATGAAATGCTATAAAATATTTTAAGGTAATGAACCATTAAATATATGTGAAAGAACAAATAAAAGTTTGTTCTCACAGGAAACTTCAAATTTGGGGGGCTTTTCTCTTAATGATTGTAAGTGTAGTTTGGTCAAATGTTGCCAGAACAAAACATTTAGGAGACACTTATCAATGTGACATTTAACTGTCTTGAGATGCCTAACACGATTTTCAAGATCTATTTCTTCTATATTTCATTATTTCATGACTATTGAGACAAATGCCCAGTGAATTTTAGATTCTCAGTTAAAATTCACAGTTTAAGTGATATGGTAGAATTTGAATGCATTCTGTACGTCTCTTCCACTCTGAGCACACAGGAAATAATTCTATTCGAATAACCTCAAAAAGTCTGTCCTCATCAATCATCAGAAGCATGCAATTGTCTGGAAACAGAATCGCATAATTAGACATGAAAAGTTCAAATTGATGTGGATGTAATGATAGAATCCTCAACAATTTTGAGTAAATTTACTCATCAAAGGCACAATTTTTAAGATGGATTCAATTGCTTCATTATTTATAGTCTATATCGAGAAGAAGAGAAAATAATCTTTCACCTTCTTCTTGTTTATTCTCCAAACAACCGTAGATAGCAGGACTGGGCCAGGACCGAGACAGGCGTCTGGAAGTCCACTCCGTTCTGTCATCTGGGCCACACTGAGCACTTACTCCATCGTCTGCTTCTTACCAGGCACAATACGAGATGTCAACAACTCAAGTGGCAGCTTGGCAAGCTGAGCCACGATACCTGTTCCACATTATTTATTTTTAATCTAAAGAACTTAACTTAAACATAGAGACACCTTTCCTTGCTAATTCCATCCCTCAATTTTTTGCTATGCAATGTGAAAACAGTCTAATAAACATTTATTTACCCATATAGTCTACAGTCTTAAAAATACCGACAATACTGACATCAACGTGCACAATTAGAAAAGGAATGCTATTTTCCTTTAGATTTCAATGTTCATTGAATACAGATTCTCCTCCAGGTTTTTAAATAAATGCCCTGCGATATAATGGGATAACTGTGTCCTATTTTAATCATTTTCCAGTCTGATAATAAACTCATCTATGATTAAAATCAATTGCTTAATTTGTAAATAGCTTACTTAGAAGAATGAAACCAATATGATACCATAGCACATAATCAGACCCAATGTCTGCCTCCTTTCATCTCCCAATTAAGAGCCAATGACATGGGTCCTTTAAATTCTAGGGAAAATCCAATCATTGAAATAATAGCTTCTATAGCAAAATAGAAGTGATAGCATTGAAATATATGCTCTTACGGATTATTATAGCAGTATTGTTCATGGTAAATCAGAAACTAGGCATAAAGTGAATGTTTGGATTTATTTTGGTGACCATAAGTGTGACTGGATTTATAATGACACAGCTTATGTGTAATTGCATATGTAAATCAAGCATGAATTATACAACATTAACTGATTTATAATAAGTTATATAAGATTCTTTGTAAAAAAGCAAGATAGATGATATAGCCTTTCTGTTTTGATCAAATAAATGCTAACACAACGAAAAAGCTGTCCATATGTACTCATGCGTGTGCCTGTACAGGATTAAAGAAAACTGTGTAAAGACTCCTACACAAGGTCTTAAAAATATAATATTTCACATGAAGATATTTGGTAACAATTATGAGTATGTCATTTATTAATACACCCAGATTATAACTGTGCACCAGTACCCAGAAATCACCCACGTAATCAGAAGGATTTTAAAGATACATGAAAAGAGGTATTCTCTTCTAAAAATACTTGAATCTATATATGCAAATGATTGATTAAGCAAAATAATCCAAATCAGATTTTAAATGCTGATCCCAACTTTGGGTTTATTTTAATCATAAGCATCTCCTATTCTATTGCTAAAGCTACAATACATCAGAGTTACAACTGAAAGATCAGAGACAATATTTTGGATATTTACATTTAAGAATAGGAACAAGGTTTTATAATAAGACTGATCAAAGAATGCATCAAGTAAATCAGGACACTTTTGCAAATAAAGGTAATTGAATATGGAGTGAGAGAACAGGTAATATGTGTAGAATAGAATAGAATAGAATAGAATAGAATAGAATAGAATAGAATAGAATAGAATAGAAGTGTTTCCAGTAGGAATAATTAATGTCTTTCATCCTACTCCCCATTTTAAAAGTGATTTGTTACAGTGTGTAAAAACTAAACATGATTAGAAAATAGTTGGCAGAGTTCTCATACCCTTGTCTCACACCATATAGAAAAATCTACTCGAAAAGTATTAGGAATATAAATATAATCCAAAACTATAAATGTTGTTAGAAGTAGAAACAAGGTAAATATCCATGATAATAACCTGGGCATTGATCTGTTTATTGACTATATCCCTCCAAAATACAGGCTACCAAAAAAAAAATGGAATTGCATTAATAACCAAGAAAAAATCGCATAGCCTAGAACATAGTCAACAGAATTAAGAGACAATTAATGCGAAGAAGATATTTGCAAGCCATATTCATGCTTAAGTAGGATGTTAATATCCAAAATCTCTAAGGGGCTCAACTCATCAGCAAGAAAGCAAAGAACTCAATTTTTAAAATGCACTAAGGATCTGAGTAGGCATTAAATGTCTAAAAAGTATATTAAAAGGTCTTCAACATTAAGAAGCTTCAAACAAATGCAAGTCAGAACCACAAAGAGAGATCACCATGCATCCTCTAGGACTGGTCATATCCAAATGTCAACAGACTACAAATGCTATTGATGATGTAGAGAAAAGAGAGGGCATGTACATAAGTGGTGGAGAATTATGTGGCTACACCATATGGAAGACAATGTGAAGAATCTTGAAAATAGAACTGCCATCTGATCTTACAATCCCACTTCTGGGTTCATATCCAAAGTAAATGAAGTCAGTATGTAGAGACGTATTTTCATATCCATCGCCATTGCAGCAGCATTCAGTGCATAGCCAAAATACGCATTGAATCTAAGTGTCCATCAACTGATGAATGGAAAAAATATATATATTATGTAACGGAAGAATCTTTAGCCCTAAAAAGAAAGAAATCTTGTAATTTGTGACAACGCAGATAGAGCTGGAGGACATTATGTTATGTGAGATAAACTAAGTACCAAAATACCAATGCCACTTGATCTTATTCAAGCAACATGCAGAACTAACGGAAGTCAAATTCAGAGAATAGAATGTTTGATATCATTTTCCTTCTGGGATACAGAAGGTGTAGGGAGAATTTGATGAAAGTATGCAAATCAGTTAGCAGATTCAAGAGCAGTTCAAGAGCTCAAGCCTGGTGACAACAGTTAATAGCTGTTTACACTATACTTTAAGTTACTAAGGAAGCACATTTTAGTTGTTCTAGCTACAACCCCATATTTATGTGAGTTCATGCATATGGTAATTGCCTTTGTTTAGCCATTCTATAATGTGTACATGTATAGCACTACCACCATGTAGAACACTATAAATAATACGGTCCTAATCTGTCCACTACATCTCTTTTAAAAATAAAACAAGGGCTTGTAGCAGCAAGTAGAGCCACCACCCGCAGCTCCAGCATCCATAGGTGTCAGTTCAAGTCCCAGATGCTTTATTTTCAGTTCAGCTTCCTGCTAATGTCCTGAGGCAGTAGTGAAGAATGGCACAAATGCTTGGTTCCTTGTACCCATATGGAAGAAACAGAGAAAGCTCCTGACGTCGAGCTTCAGCCTGTCCCAGCTACGCACATTGCAGCCATAAGGAAGCACACCCTCACTCTTTCTCCCGCCCTTTCCCGTTCTCTCTCCTCTCCCTCTCTTTAACCCTGCCCTTCAAATAAATAAATACACAGATCTTTTAAAAAAATAGAAATGGAAAAAAGAACAGAGTTTGCAGAAAGTATCGCCTTCAATGAACAAAATAACTCTAGAATTATTTTCAGAGAAGCCAGTTAAAAAAGGATAGCAGGCGTATGAAATGCATTAAATATTCCAGCTTCAGAGTGTAGGAAGTTGGTCAAATAGAATAGAAACAGCAATAGGAGAATGGAAACTAAAATGATAACAACCTATTAAAGACAGGCAGAAGAAAACTGCTAGTTAAGAGACTATTTGCAAGTATACAGTATCAATAATAAAAATGGAAATCAATGTTAAGCTTCAAAATATGTCACTCCAAATTTTCTTCCTTGCTTCACGATCAATTGTCTAAAACTGGAGATACAAAGGAATATATGAGACTTAAATTTGAAAGGCAATGGAATAGCAAACAAGATAATTTTTGGCACAGATTCACATAATTGATTTTCCTCAGTATCTAAAATCCTATTTTCCTAGCACACTTTTTTTGAAATTTAAAACTCACCAAGAGCTATTATTCTTGTATTCATATATTATTCTTATATGAACATTTTTATATCCTTATTCATATATTATGTTTAATTTCAATGAAGATTTGCAATATTGATATACAATTGTGCATTTTTTTTCTAGAAATTGATGATTTTCCAAGGGTTCAATGTAGATTTCAAATAATGAAATGCAAATGTACATTCTTGTATTCTATTTGCTTGCCTCTGCACAGCTCAGATTATAAATGAGAGGAAAGAGGACAGGCAAATGAGTGTGATCTGGAAAGTTCTCTGAAACTAACCTTTCTATGGTAGACATTCAGAGAGCAAAACTGGGTGTCAACCATTCCTCTGAAAACTCTAAAATAAAAAAGATTTCTCGATTCCATTCTCTTATCAAAACATGCCCCTGAATTTGTTATGAATGGAGATCTGTTCAAAATTGGTATAGTTATGCCTGATGTGCCTATGTCAACACTACTTTTTTCTCATCTACTTAGAAGTCACGGTTTAGAAGTTCTGGTTGGCATTTAAAAAAAAAACAATAAAATCTTGCCATTCGCTAAGGAAGAACAGTAACTTTATTCTAGTATGACTAGTCCTTGGATGGATGGAAGTGGTAGAAATTCATTCTTCGAAGAACATTATAAAACATTTTTGTTCTTTATCCCAGTTATATTATACATATAATTGCTTAGAGAAAGGGCTTTTCATTGAAGAAAATCATGTAATAGCTAAAGCTTGGAATGTTATTTAAAATACTTCAGATTTTGTTTCATATTTTTAGAATTTTTTTCAATTCATCCATTCTGTCATAGAAGAAAACTAATCAAATTATAAGTTAGTTGTCTTATTTAGGGTATAAGTTTTACAAGTGTTCTTTATTTTACAAAATTAACATTTGTCACTACAAAAATAGCAAAATAATAAAAAGAAAATATAAATTCATTGGACGTCCCATCCTACCACTATTACTCTACTGTTGAAATTTTCATGGAGCCATTTCTTTATTAGCCTCTTAATCATGATCTAGAAAGAAAAAAAATTTAGATGAACATCTTTTAAAACAGCTCTGATGAAGTACCATAACTATGACATATCATGAGACTAGTATAATATGTAGATTTTATGAAACTACAGTTATTAAATACTAGTTTTTAAAAGTAAATACCTACATTTTTTCCAACTTATCTTCCATGTTCTTTTATCCATATGTATTCTTGGAAGAGTCAGTTATAGACACATTTATCCTTGCTTACCTCCCAAGTTCTGCCTAGATGAATGTGATTAAACATAAAAAAAGCAGTCAAGTATTTACAAGATTAAAAATAGCTGGAAAAAAAGGCACATGCGGCAGGCATACTTTTTGGAGACTGAAAGCAGATGGGTGAGTGGTAACCGATGGAGCAAGTAAAGACAGCTTAGGTGGCAATGGGAAATCCCATATACTCATAGACAGTAATTGTCAATGCCAAGTACCTCTGAATAGAAGAGAAGGTGAAAATCAAGAGATTAACCCCTCCTCGCCAGTCAGAGCCCAAGCTGGCCCGGACTGGTATTGAGGTCCAGGAAGCTCAAACGAGAGAATTTCTGCTGAGGTTTCCAGGCACAGATGAATGAGTAGAAAAGTTATGATCATGGGAAACATTTCCCAATTAGTTTAGAGTTTACATTACTTAAGTCACATATGAGGAACAACAATTCCTTACTAAACGACAATCAAAAGATGCTCTGATGCTCTCTGACATAGAACTTCAGTGTCCCAGTTATGTGCCGTTTGTTTTTTCTTATGTAGTTCTCAAGATAACTGCAGGGCATATTGGGAAATGCAACACCTTGAAAAACAAGGGGAACTAGCAGGAGTCTCTGAGGCTCTTTTCAGTCCATCCCAGAGGCAGGATGGCCTTTAACACTTCAGCCTGGGGAGTCGCCAAGTCTCAGATGTGAGAACCAGGGTGGGCTTGTTTCTGGTAGGCTTCCAGTACTGTGAGTATGGGCAGCTCATCTAAAAGTGCACCCGTGCAGGGGGCTTCCCTGAGCCTTGGTGAACCAGCTGCCAATGAATCCCAAGCTACTGCTGTCTCTTGCTGCCTATCTGTGAATAATAAACTTCATGGAACTTTTGAGTGTGTGCATGTACTGTCTTGCCAGGCTCAGGCAAAGTGGAAATCAGTGCATTCTGAAACCGTTCCACATGGCACCGTGTTCTCCATCTGTGCAACTGTTTGAAGCAAAATAGTATAGCACATCTAAAGAAAATCACTTCTTCTGGGAATATGCAAAATTGTCTTAAATTTTATCCTTGAATATTTGTTAAAATAAATGAAGTTGATATTCCGAATATTTTTGTTACATGTTTTTCCTCTCTATCTCTAATGAGGTATGATTTTCTTTGTATATTTTATTTTTAAAAGATTGCATTTAGTCATCTGAAAGTCTCAGTTGGACACTGTTGCCTTGGATGGGGCAGGTCAAAGCCAGGAGCTTCATCAGGGTTTCCCACGTGAGTGGTAGTAAGAAGCCCAAGCATCTCATCTTCCACTGCTTTTCCCAGGCCATTAGCAAGGAGCCATGTTGTAAGCATTTCAGCCAGGTTCCAAATCACTGTCAATATGGGATGTCGTCCTTACAGACCGTAGTTCTACTAGCTATGCCACAACACTAGCCCCATGAATCTTCATTATGTTCTTAAAGCAGTATATATGAAATACCTGAAATTTGCCCCTTTTATATAAATAGTTTTTTTTTTTTTTAAAAAAATCTATTGGACAAGGCCTTAGAGAAAAATACACCAAATAATGTTTTCTCTCTATTCTTAAAGACTCCTCGTTTCCTTTTTTTCCCTTGAAAATTTTAAAAACAAAAACATTTAGCTTTCCTTTTTTGCTTAAAAAAAGCAGAGTTCTTAACAGTAGGAAAGAGAGGTTCGCTACAGTAAGTCTGAAAACATGCTAATGAGGAAAACCGAAAGAAAAGCTTCGTGCGAGTCTCTCTGCTTCACACCCTGATGACACACACAACACGCTCCCGAATGACTGTTGCTGCCAGGTGTGAACGCATGACAAGCTGCAGGTTCCAAGTTTCATAGAAATGTGCAATGCACACAAAGATGATTCCAAATAACTTGCGTGTGGATAAAGGCTTAGCCGATGTGCCTGCAGCACCAAAGCAAGCATTTGGAGTGGAAAATTGTATCAACTAAAATATGCTTTTTCTATCCAGTATTTAAAAAAAAAAAAGCATATTATGGGCTAATCTTGTTAAACAGGAAAATACATATATTTAAAGAGTATGTGTAACCCTAATTTCTAGCGTAGGGTAGTTTCTAGTGCGGTGTAGGTGTGATTAATAGGAAAATGATTAAAAGAAATACTGTGTAACTTCATCTCAGGAAGTCATGATCCCACGGATTACTGGTCTAACCAATCCTCACCAGTAGAATTACATTTGGGAAAAAAAACACAACCATGTTTGTTGTTTTTGTTTTTGTTTTTTTTTTTTCTTTATAAGAGTGCGATGGACAAAGGCCGGGGCAGATTCCGAGCAGATGAGGAAAGCATGTGAGGTTCATATACGGGCACAGCAGAGTAATGGCGAGAGCTGCTACACAGGCTAGAAGGATCTTCACAACATGGGAAGGGTGCACCTGTGCCCAGATGCTCCAAAGACTGAGAACTCAGATCCAGGGTAGAAACGATGTGGCAATGAGGCAGGGATACTGGTGGGCCTGTGCTCAGCCCTTAGTGCCTGGGGCTTCCAAGCATCCAGTGCCCACTAACTGTGAAGTTTTTTTCCTCCGTGGGAAGGCAGTAAGGAAAGACAAATCTAATAGTGATTCTTGAGATGTTTTGGTGTATTTCGGGATCGCTTATGTAGTTGTTTGGGCACCTCTACAGATTTTTCTCTCTCTTTTTTTTTAATAAACAATACTTTATAAAGGTTTATTTATCTCCCTTTTCCTTATTCATTCCCCCATGTGTCCACTCAACAAATGCCAGGGTTGGGCTAGGCCAAAGTCAAAAGTCCAGAATGCAATCTAGGTCTCTAATATAAATGCCAAGGACTCCACTAATGGGGCCATACTTATTGCCTGCCACGGTAAGCTTTAGCAGAAGGCAGGACTGAATATAGAAATTCAGACATAGGAGGCCAAGTTACGACACTATCCCAACCCCGCACCCCTGGCCAATTCCCTACTAAACTTGCCTTTCTTTTCCCTATCTCTGCCCCCCTCTGTTCTTTTCTTAGTTTATGTGGAGGAGGACCAAGAAACTGACTTAGGAATTTTTAGGCTTCTGTAATTATGCATACAAAATTCGTATTTTAGTATACCATAAAATACTGTCATTGCTTCTGTGTATATGAGTATTCTGAATTAGTACAAGAGTATGTTTTGATTTCTAGGGATTTCATATTTACTTGTCTTTATGCACATTCGCTGCTAAGGACTTGTCTAGACCACTTCCAAATGAAGCTGGGATTCTTCAGTACAGTACGCTTGAATGAATAAATTTCAAATCAACTTTATAAACACAAGTTTTCTCTTTTTAGTGTGGAATCTACAGATGTCTCAAAACATTTCATTCATGCTCAAATTGGCAGAATTTTTTTCCCCCTTCTTTTTGGCAAATATCCTTCTGACTGGGATTAGTGTAGAACTAATGCCAAATTTATTCAGTATGGTTAGTTTGTGTTTGTGCAACAAGCTTATCATCCACAGTGAACACATGGCTTTTGGAAACATAAATTAATCAGTGCTGGAAAGACACGCTCCTGGCATTGATTCTAGACTGCCTGCTCGCACGAGCCTACATTTCTGATCTCCTCTGCAAAGCAGCGTCCAGACCTGCAGAGCACAGACTCATCCATCTCTATCAGCCTCGCAATTCTAGAAATTTAGCTCTTTGGGTGGAAAGTACTGAGAAATACAGATATAGCTAAGACCAAGTTAGTAATATGTCCTTTTCAGAGGCTTCATATGAGAATCGAATGGAATCATATGTGTGAAAACATTTCAGTAATGCATGCCCTGTCTTTAAAAGGCGGGGATTTGAAGCAGTTCATACTGGCATGTAAATATGGTATGAATACATTTGAAATAGATGGGTAAAGAAAAGCAAAGACATCTATAAGGTAGCCAAGAATGAAGTTTATGTAAGCCCTGTGTTAATGTTGCTGGTTTTCCATAAAATTTTATTTAGGAATTTTATTGGACAATCCATAATAAGGACTCAAAATCAGCTCCATAGTGTAAACTAAACATCTGGATTAAGTTGCTCCAGAGAAGTGGTTCTTTCTCAGTTTATGATACTACGAAGTTCTTCTGAGGGCTTTCCAAAATAGAACACTCCAATATAGTCAACGTATCCTTCTCAACAATTTACCAACATTTTCAGAACTTAACTGTGCTTCATCATGGTCCATTCAAATTATGGAAGGTCAACACCACACGTCTTTTCATCTTTCTGCTACTTCATCTTCCTCCAGACAGCAAAGTGCCAGGAAAAAATTGATCGGTCACTATGAATACACTTTGTAAGTTGCACAAGAGTATGTAGGTGCAAGGCATAATTATTTCCATGATCACCATGGCTTTGAAAGTCAGATCATGAACTTGAAACTCTAAAATATTGGCCATCAGAATGACTACGGAAAAAGCAATTGTTCTTTTGTTTCTCTTTTGCTGTGACACAATTTTCCTCTCATTCTCTCACACTAATACCCAATTTTGGTGGGCTGCCACTGAGTTAAAAATAACTGCCAACGTAGTAAGGCTCAGAGATGCTGGAATTCTTGGCTGTATTTCACAGAAACATACTCACAGTAGAGAGAGAGAATTTATTCATGCAGGAAAAACAGAAAATTTAAAAGCTACAATACTGCATACTCTAACATTGCTATTCATGCTTTTGAATGTGGATATAGAAAACACCAGTAATTCATTCTAAATGCAGATACTGTGCTATACTGACCTGAAAACAGACTTCAGACCTCTATCACCAGAATTCATTGACACAAATGTTTCTGAGGATGCTTTTTGTCGCATTGAGCTTAATATGAGAAGTCTCTAACTGCACTGGTGCCCAATACTTAGGACATAATCCATTTCCTCTTACATTCACTAGAAATGGAAAAATTGGAGTGTGTGTGTGTGTGTGTGTGTGTGTGTGTGTGTGTGTGTGCACTTTCCCATAGAGGAATCTTTATTTTAAAGAACTTTACTAAAAATAAGTCTTCATTTTTATTAAATAAAACAGAAAAGCATTTACTTCCAGCCTCTATTATGAATCAGGCTTTAGACACAATCCTTGTCATCACAGAAAATAATTAAAAACTGTTTAGTACCATTTAATCATCCAAGCACCGTGCTAAGCTCTTTCTGTTCATGGCCTCATTCTGTTATCATAGCAGCCTTATGAAGTAGTCACTGTTCTCATTCCCCTTCAGTAGATGAAAAATTATTTTACAAAGAGAATGAATAACTTCCCCAATGTCATAGTGTTAGTTAACTCTAAAGTGAATAATGGAGCCGTATTTTGACTCAGGAGCCTGAAATCTTAACTACAGCAAAGCAGAGGACTCCTGGAAGAATCCCAGCCCCAGACGGGCACAGAACATGAGGTTAGCAGAACAAGAAGAATCATGGGTAGTGATATTTTGAAGTAAGGACCTTGTGGAGTGGATTTAGACTGACTCTCCAGGCCTGCACAGAATCCGTGTGGTGAACATACGGCCAGGGACATAGATAATGCAGATAGAGCCAGCAGCATACTACGCCGTGATGTTGCACTAGGCCTAAATCAGCCCACCACACGTGCAAAAGCAGCCACACGCTTTGTGGTCTGGAAAGAAACAGACTACCAGCAGCACCATCACTGGAGACAACACGAGTCCGTTAGCGAGAGGACAAAGACGACGCTTGCCTAGAATGAGATCTGGAGAACTACACTCTGCTTGCTGTTCTCCGTAATGTATATAGCACATGTTGCTCTGTACCTCACAGGGCTTTAAAATGCCTGCAAGGACTCCCTCACCTCCACCAGCTTATCCTTCAGCTTCATTTAGTAGTTTTATCCATTGGCACTTGAAATATTGTTCTAATTAAAGTGTTGGCACTTTAGGGATGCTGTGCAATTCCTCCTGGAAAAGTGCCCTTTTGTCTTTCCCATGATGAAACCAGGGGGGGAAAAAAAGGTTTAGGGATTCATCGGGTTTCAAATCTTTTTAAAGCCTCCAGCAACTCATCCTGTAATCTTTCCCATGAATGATTGTCAAATATGAGGTTAGGAGTCACCCTGCTAGACCAAAATGTTAGCTTTTTCAGCATTTTTTTTTTCTGCTTTTCAAAATTTCCATAAGGAGATAAACTCTGCAAGGATCAGTAAGCTAAACAGCTTGTACACCCACTGTTGCCACACAGGCGTGTGAAATGCCTGTATGTGACTCATGACTGGAGACGTAAAACTGTCATCTAGCTCAGGATTAGAGCTTGGCATTACAAGTATTCATAATGTGTGTGAGTAGAAACTGTGGCCTTGAAAACTCATGGCTGGAAAATTGGGGCTCTTGAAAGGAATTCCAACAATTTAAAAGAAGTCCGGGCAAAATAGGTAGATATGTGAGAAATACTCCATCTGCTGATCACCTAAATATAATCATGTCTATATTAATTAAAGGTAAATGAAATCCTCTCTTTATGTGTGTACAGAAAAATAATTCCATCATTTTACCTACTTTTATTTCACCCCATTGAAATATCAGTCTTAAAGGAAAACCTTTTGGGCCCAGTACAATAGCCCAGCAGCTAACGTCCTCACCTTGCATGGCCAGGATCCCATATGGGCACCAATCCTAATCCTGGCAGCCCTGCTTCCCATCCAACTCCCTGTTAGTGGCCTGGGAAAGCAGTCAAGGACAACCCAATGTCTTGGGATCCTGCACCAGCTTGGGAGACCTGGAAGAGGCTTCTGGTTCCTGGTTCCTGGCTTCAGATCGGCACAGCTCCAGCCATTGTGGTCATTTGGGGAGTGAATTATCAGATGGAATATCTTCCTCTCTGTCCTTCTTTGTCTCTGTATATCTGACTTTCCAATAAAAAAAAAAAGCTTTTTTTTTAAAAAAGGAAAACCTTTCAACACTTGTCCAATTTTCATTGTGACATATACCACAATTCTATTTTCTGGTTTAAGAAACATGATTTGAATACAATGAAGCAGGCCAAGTGGCTAAAATATGTGTGTGATTAGTTTTGAAAAAGTATACAGCTCATACAACCTGGAGACTTTAAAGATTTTGAATCAATACACATATTTTGCATGCTGAAGGACATAAAAATAGCCCTATGCCTCTTTTATTTAATAAGCTTGGTAACGGACATGAGGCAAGGCTGTTGCAGAGGCAGAACCAGGTTAACAGCTGGATTCCTGCATGACTGTCCTTGCCTTTCACACGTGCAACCAACAAAACAACATACAACGTTTTCATTAAGACAGAAATATCTATGTCCGTATACACTTCAGCTAACATAAGAAGTTTCAGAGATTCTGCTTTTATGCGTACTTTTCCGATCACTTACTTTTCAGACCTTGCCTTCTATTTTGGATTGATGTGTGTAATTTTGGAAAGAAATACAGTCAGCATTGCAATGCAGTCTACCTGGAAAGAGACTTTTCTCCTGTCACAGTGAGTTAGGTCAACTGTCCCTAGAGTTTCCAATTCCATATTTGAAGAACCATGGATAGTGATTATTACATTTTTCTTCTTTGACAGTTGAGTTTCTATGTGGCCAAATAAGGCCGTTTTAAAATAAAACAACGAGGCACTACCTCTATCATTTCATAAAATGAAAGAAAATTGTGCAACAATGCTGGGAAAGGTATAAGTTCGAAACCTTTAAATTGAATAAGCCTTGCTTTGCGGGAAACTTATTAAATATCCTTTGTTTCCCTCATTTCCTGTGAAATTCTTGATAGCATCTCCTTTGATATATCACCCTGTATTTATTACCCATTAAAACACATGGCATATAGTCCCATCGTCGGATTTATGTTGTGTAGTCTGAATTCTGACATGTCACTGTCAATATCCAAAGTTCACACAAAATTGCAGTAATGAGTCAAGGAATCATCCTCAGAAGCAGACATGTCATCATGTGTCCCGAGAAATGGGAGAGATCCAGTTTGCTGAGCATTCTGATGGGCTCCAGAGAGACTACAGAACAAACTGACAAGTTACCCTGGGAAACATTCCACCTAATGAGAGTATAGTCTAAGAATACCAGAGTCCAATCTGGGTGTTTTCTGTGAAAAGCAAAGAATTTAGGAGGTGATAGTAATTCTAAGAGACACCGCACCCATAAAGAGCACTTTTTTTTTCATGAAACACAAATATCAAGAGTAAAAGGGTTATAGTGGGTGCTGTGGCCCAGCAGGTTAAGCCACAGCATAGGATGCCTATAGCTAAGATCAACTGGCTTTCAAACCAGTTGCCTGATGAAGTGCCTAGGCAGTAGCAGATAACAGCCCGAGGAGTGAGTCATTCCAGCCACATGGAAGATTCGGATGGAGTTCGTAGCAATCACCTCTGGCTTGACCCAGTCATGGCAGACTGTGCACATTTGGAGAGTGTGCTAGTAAAAGCAACGATGGGAGGTCTCTTTTTCTCCTTCTAAATGGCTTTATCTTTTAATTAAATAAATGTATTGCCTTTGAGATCAATTTTAGCATTTTTGAGAAAGCATGAACGCTCCTAATGAGTTTATACAAAGGACCCTGCATAGATCCCAACTGGAGATTGTCCACCGCTTTCTCTAGTCATATGTTTGATGTATGATTGTCTAAATTCAAGTCCCAGCTTCACTCCTAATTCACCCTTGTGGTAACATGGATTCTGGGAGGTCTCAGGTAATGAGGGCTCAACTGGTAGGATCTACCCTAAATGAAGGACCTAGGACTGAGGAATTGGCCCCTTCCTCGGCCTAACCCAGCCTGGGCCATGCTCAGCACACAGGCAGTGAATCTGTGAATGACAACACTTCCATTCCTCTCTGCCTATCCATTTATTAATCAGTTAAGAATACCAAATTTTTTAAAAACCAACCAGTCATGTCACTTCTGAATATCACACTGAATATCCTAAACATTGTGGAAGAAAACCAGTTTGCCTGCATTATTATACCTTATTAAACCACTGAACAATCACGTGTGAGGCCAAAGTAAAGTTTTTTTTTTTTTAGATCTATAAAAGTTTACAAGATTCTCATCCTGTGAATCTTTCCTTACGAAGACACTAACCGGTGTCTTTACAGACTTGGAAGAGCCCACTTTCAATGGGACGGTGAAGAGGTATCAGATACGGCAGCTGTAGAGCAAACCCAGAGACAAACCAATATGGATACAGACAGGAAGACAGAAGAATACAAATGTGAACATTGTTGAAATGCAGCCTATATTTGCTCTAAATTAAACTCTAGGGACACTCATCCATAAATTTCCAGCACAGTACTGATGGCATATTAAAAGCCCAGAGCTGCCCTGGAGTAGCTGGCATCATTAAAACACATCTACATTATTGATCATCCAAAGAAACGTTGTCTGGGAGGTAAAAGAAATTCATGTGTCTGGTTGCAGGCATACAACAGAGAATTATGTGTCCATTAGAACAATGAAGCATCTATCTATAGGCGTGATAAACCAGGAACAGTGATATCAGTAATAAAGAACAATGTGCAAATGTAATTTGTATCTAACCTAGTTGCTTGTTAGTCATTGATTTCCATCCTTCAGCTAGTCCAAACTTGAGTGGATGAAGGGTTTTAATTAGGAAAGTGTGAGAAAGAAAACGTAAAGAAAGTGGAAGCTGTTAGAGACATGGCAAGCAACTCCATCATGGGGAATTCGGGGAAAGATAGGTTGATATACTTAGCAGTTTCTTTGTCTTCTTGGACAATCCTCTCCAAACTATGCAAAGGGGGGCAACACAGCATGCTGAAATTCTTGCTCCTTGACTGAATTGTTCTTCCAACCACGAGGCACAGGGTTTAAAGGCATCCCTTTAGACGATGAAGAGAGAAATGAACATTTCCACTAGAACTGAGGAGAACACGCTGACAAACCGGGAACTAATCCTGACATTTCATTAATCCCCCGATAAAGCAAGTCTGAAATCTGTCACTGAATTTTATATTATACCCACCATATTATGATATGATTGTACGTATTATGTTACCTCAAGTAATTAGTGAAAAAAGTGGAATTAAAGATATCTGTTGTACTACCAAAAAAGAGTTGTTCCATAATACAAGCTTACCTTGAACATTAACGGAAACTGTACACAGACTTTGAATTGTTTTGCATCACAAAAAAAATGAACTTTTGATTCAATTTTGCAATGAAATTTTGATGTACCTTCATTAGCTGCATGTTACAAATATGCAGTTATTTCAAATATCGTAAAAAATCTAAATTCAATAAATATGACATACATTCATTTATTCAATGTTTTATTTTGATTTAATGTTATTTATTAACCAAAAATATTTATTAAAATTTAATTGAACAATAAAAATTTTGTTTTCACTATATAATCTGGTGATTCCATCTGTACACGCATAGCGAAATGAAAAAAAATCAATATAATAACCATTTCTATCACATCACAACCTTACCGTTGGCTGTGAGAACTATTTAAATTGTACTCTGAGCAATTTCCAAGAGTGCAATACATTACTGTTCATGACAACGGTCATTTCGTAAAATAGATCTGCCAACCTATTCATCCTACCTGAACCTTAAACCCTTTAGACTTCTGTATACCAATTGCTCACTATAATATGGAAAAATGCCGAAGATTACATATATCAAATTCTATGCTTTGAGTTATCAATGCGACAGTTCAAATTTATGAACGCCTACTCACACATGTTCAGGCACAAACATTCTCCCCCTTTGGGAAGGGATAATGCCAAACTAATAACAGTTTGGCCTAATCTTAGCACATAAAACTGGGACACAAAATATGGGGACATATTTATTTCTGCTTGAATTTTAATTATTTATCAATTGCCTATCATTCTTAAAAATAAATGTCAGAAGAAAAGGATAAACAAATGTGATAATAACAAACATGTCAGCACAACAAAACTTCATGGACAATGAAATTAAAAGCGTAACATCAATACAGGTTGTTTTTTCCTTAATTAAAAACTTTTTTTAATGGTGTATCAGGCGAATAAACCTCTGCCTGTGGCACCGGCAACTCAAATAGGCACTGGGTTGAATTTCGGCAGCTCCACTTCTGATCCTGCTCCTTGCTAAAGGCCTAGGAAACTGGACGAAGACGAATCAAACAGTTTGGTGCCTGCACCCACAGGGCAGACCTGGAAGAAGCCCCTGGCTCCTGGCTTTACATTGGCTGATCCATTCAAGGAGTGAACCAACAGATGGAAAATTTCTCTCTCTCTCTCTCTCTTTCTCTCTCTCTCTTTCTCTCTTTGCTAGTAATTCTTAAAGACGATCTCTGTTATCCCTCCTTTAGTCTTCATTTCTATGCAAATTTGCCTTTCAAATAAAACTACATTTGTAAGAAAACTTTTCTTCAATCATACTCTTTCCACAACATACTTTATTGTTCATTTTAATGAATAATAATTTTGATTTCACATTTTTCAATCTAATTCTTACCTCCTTTAATGTTTATCTGTACCAAGAAAATAAATTTGATGTATTGTTTTATATATAAAATTTAAAGCCTTTAGTGATTCTTCCCATCACATCCCTCTCTTCCCCCCTCCTTCTTTAATTACTCTTCTTGAATAATATTTGGCTTAAATTACATTATTTTTTTAAAAGGATTTATTTATTTTTATTGGGAAGGCAGATATACAGAGAGGAGGAGAGACAGAGAAAAAGATCTTCTATCCGGTGATTCACTCCCTTAGTGACTGCAGCAGTCAGAGCTGCGCCATTCCAAAGCCAGGAACCAGGAGCCTCCTCCAGGTCTCCCACACATGTGCAAGGTCCCAAGGCTTTGGGCCATCCTCAACTGCTTTCCCAGGCCACAAGCAGGGAGTTGGATGGGAAGTGGGGCTGCAGGGATTAGAACCGGCATCCATATGGGATCCCAGCACATTCAAGGCAAGGACTTTAGCCACTAGGCCACGCTGCCAGGCCCAAATTATGTGCTTTTAAAATTTGTATTCATAAGAATATTCTGAAAAAACAAAAAGAGCAGCACCTAATATGGTTTCAAAAAGCACTCTATAATTCACTGGTGTGTGTTCTTTGACAAATTAGTCAATTCCCTTGCATTGGAGTTATTATCTATAGATTATGAGTAAACATTTTTAATCACAAGGAATTAAATAAAAATGTTTGTGTTTAGTTGTTATTAATATTAATTTTCTTTCTTTCAAATATGAATTTATAGACTCTAAACTTTTTGAGTTATGAATTTTATAGGCTATAACATTCCAGTTCATTTCAGAAATACCACTATTGGAGCCATAAATGTTGTAGTCAACCAGCAGGCTTTTTAAAATATTTCCCAATAACTCTACCTATTAAGCTTTTAAATTATTATTTTCACTTGTGACAGGGAGAAATCCTCCAAGCGGTAGTTCACCCCTCAAGCACCCCCAGTCGCCGTGTCTGAACCAGGGCAAAGCTAGCAGCTAAGGACTCAGTCCCCCAGGAGGGGCAAGAACCCAGCTACTGAGTCATCAGTGCTGCCTATGGAGTCTTGCTCCCCACCTAGCTGGATTCTGCAGCTGGAGGTCGATATCAAACCTTGAAGGGGAATGTGGGTGCCTCATCTGTCATCTTCATCAGTAAGCTTAACACCTGTCCCGAATGCGGAGTTTCTTTAGCAGGCACAAATTAATCATCCCAAAAGGAAAACTAAGATGATACACACTTAATTATGAAATTCCCAAGTAATGCTTTGTCTGGCCCTTCAATGTAACCTGCTGGACCATCGGCTAAGCTATCTTTAACGTGACCAGAATACATCGTTGACCAAGCAGAGTGTGGAATGACTACAGAGTTGTCGCAAAGCACTGTCATTGTATGCAAGTGCTCTGAAACAACAGAGAATGAAAACAACACAGACGAAGGGTGGGGTGGGTTAAACGTGGGGTGCAGGGAATCCTGCACTCAGGGTTTTGTAGGTTTCCATGGAAACAGTTAGACGTAGATGCATGGGTGCATAAGGCGGTCTTACCAGGTGTCTGTCATTGGTTTGGAGGAGGAAAAAAAAAATCATATTTCCATGACAGTTACAGATTAGCTGAGCAAGCAGCTTTCCAAAGTGATGTACTTGCAAAAAGCAGATAAGTACTGCCCAAAGTGAAAATGTTTGTATTCTCTAGTGCCAGCTGGGTAATTAGAGCTCGCCATAGAAAAGACCAGATTGTAGTTTGTACTTTGTCACTATTTGATCCAAGATAGCAGGATCTTTTACAAAGAAGCAATTTTCTGAGGGAAAAAATATTCATAATATGTAGGTAGACAGTAGGAGAGAAAATTGAAAGTGGGAGGAAAAAAAAATTGTACCAAAGAGAATCACGCAGACATTCTAGAGGTTACTAAAATAAGAAGTGTGTTTACACATGGAAAGCTATGAAATATTTATAACGGCATTGAGACATCGAGGCATTTGGCAGTGTAGTGAAGCAATACTTCATGGTGTGATCTGAGACTGAAGAGAGCAAAACCCACCATCCATCACAGATCAAGAGGTGACACAGAAAGAAAACAAAGGAAAAAGTATGCTACAGAAGGAATAGAACGGCCTGGAGAGCATCTGAGTTAAGAAAAACACAAAACGCAGCTGGATATGCACATGTCATCACACATAGGAGCTACACACATATATAAGATGGTATGAATATAGATAATAGTGGAAATATAAATATGCACATGAATGTTATTGGGAAGATGGTAATGTACACATGTGTGTGTCTTTTGTCCCTAAAACTGTATTATGTCTACTATTTTTGGTATATCTATATATTACTATTTCAGCAATACATACTTATTTCTGCTGTATAACTTTACATGTACAAAACACACACACACAATTTATGTAATACTTTCATTGTTTATTGAAATAGATAACAGTGGGAAAATCAAACAAAGGTCTTAAGGGAATGCTAAAATTTAAGAAAACACTGATATGTCAAAATTGCATCATAAATTAAAGATTATTTCTTTTATAAATGTTTTGTTTTTGCAAGCAGATCAAACTTTACATAGTGCATGCAGTTTTCTAAGACTTATTTATTCTTACTGGAAAGTCAAATATACAAAGAGTGGAGAGACAGAGAGGGAAATCTTCTGTCCGATGATTCACTTCCCAAGTAGCTGCAATGGCCAGAGCTGAACAGATCTGAAGCCAGGAGCCAAAAGCCTCTTCCTGGTCTCCCACATGGATGCAGGATTACAAGGCTTTGGGCCATCCTTGATTGCTTTCCCATGTCACAAGCAGGGAGCTGGAAGTGAAGCTGGGCCACCCAGATTAGAACTGGCACCCATATGGAATCCTGTTGCGTGCAATGTGAGGGTTTTAGCCACTAAGCTACTGCACCAGACTCTCACACACACAGTTTTAAGAACATAATAATACTCCTAACCCATCCCTTCTTCCTTTCCTTTCTCCACCTTCTCTCTTCCTTCCCTTTTGTTTTTCTTTCAATTTTTATAACACAATGCTTTCATTTTACCTTGTAATAAACCAGCTTAGCTAATAAACCATAATCAAATCTCAAAATGTCACTTTCACTTGTATGCATCACTTATGTACTCTGTGCATTTATTAAGATGAATCATGGAAAGCATGATTTGTGTCTTTCGGGGATTGGCCTATTTGAACAAGCATAATGCTCTAGAATTTTATCTTTTAATTGCAAATGACAGGACTTCATTCTGATATAAAGGAGTAGTACTCATAAATAAGTGTGTGTACAGATATAGATATATGGAGAGAGAGAGTAAGTGGAGTTTCTGTAATTGATTTTCTTGAGCTCTTTATGCATCCTGGATATTAATGCTTTATTAGAAGCATGAGTGGCAAATATCTTCTCCCAATCTCTCAGTTGCCTCTTCCCTTTGCTGTGTAGACCCTGAGCTTTTGGTATGTGTGTCTGTTTTCTCCTTTCGTGTGTGTGCGTCTGCGATTTACCTGAGACGTCGTTGCCTGTGCCAGTGACTCGCAGTGCTTCCTCTGTGTTTTGCTAGAGTAATTTCATGGTTTCCATTTTCTTGGTTGTTTTTCAAAAGCAGATTCTGAGATACGATTTGTGGGTTCCACCGAGGGATTGGGAGGGAAAACTGAACTGTTTCCTTCCCTAATTGTAAATGCACTTTAAAATCAAGTGTACTGCGGCTGGAGATGGCCCGTCTTCTCTGCTGTCAGCGGCATGTCCCCCAAATCAGCTTAACACAACAACTCATCGACTCAGTGTCGGTTTCTGATTGTTTCATGTAAATGAGAATAATTTAAACCATTTTCTGTCTAGATTCTTTAATGTAAAACTCACCCAAGGGATTCTTTCTATCCGTAATTTGTTCCATTTGCTTTGTTTCAATGTCTTCCCCTGTTGTATTTTGTAGTATATAGCTAGAATGAGCTATCATTTATGGAAACATTTATGCTCATGGAAGCTTGCTTTGTTCTAATTACAGAATATTAATCTTAAAAATTCTATGACTGTGTTTGCATAGGGCTTTGTGTGATGCGTGAATTTTTTCTTGGACTAGGATTTTTGGGGGTTGTTTGCAAAGCTCGTGTTTTGTTTTTTTTTTTTGACACTGCCACATTTTTATAACAACGGCGGCATTTTTACATGTTCACCAAATATTTGTGGTGTTTCAGGAGCCCCACTTCATCTCCAACTTCTATATTATCCATTTTTAAATGAAGGTTATTTTACTGAGAGTGCAATTTTATTTTGTCATGGCTTTAACTTGAATTTACCCATTAAGTAAGGATACTGGAGGGCTTCTGTCGGTTAGCTTTTTGTAACTTCTTTAGTGACGAATATAGACAAATCCTGCCCATTTTTCTAATTGTAATTGGATATAAACATTCTTCTTAGTGAGTAATATAAAGTTTTTTATAGATTAGGAATACACAGCAGTTACAAGCATTATGGATATTTTTCTCACAGCTTGTGGTTTGAATTTTAAGTCTCTTTTTTTTTTAAGATTTATTTATTTTTATTACAAAGTCAGATATACAGAGAGGAGGATAGACAGAGAGAAAGATCTTCCCTCCGATGATTCACTCCCCAAGTAACTGCAACGGCTGATGCTGCGCCATTCCAAAGCCTGGAACCAGGAACCTCTTCCGGGTCTCCCATGTGGGTCCAGGGTCCCAAAGCTTTGTGCCGTCCTCTACTGCTTTCCCAGGCCACGAGCAGGGAGCTGGATGGGAAGTGGAGCTACCGGGATTAGAACCGGCGGCCATATGAGATCCCGGAGCGTTCAAGGCAAGTAATTTAGCCACTAGGCCACGGTGCTGGGCCCAAATTTTCAGTTTCTTAACAAAGCACTTGGAAATATAGAGGTTTTTATTTTTGTTTAATTTGTCACCTTTAAAGACTTGTGCTTGTGGCTGAACAACCAAACCATATGTTCTCATTGCATACTGACAACAAATTCTTGTGCTACTTTTAGCTTTTAGATTTGCGTGTAATGTTTACATATGATAAATGTGCTATATAATGCTCCCTTGCATTTTTGATAGTCAATAATTCCACCACAACCAGTCCAAATCAGTTCTTTTCCCCATTTACAACCTTTGCGAAAATTAATTTCAAATGCAGAATCAATTTTGAGATACTAAACCTGTTCTGTGGACTTCTGCACCTCAAACGCTTCAAACTTCAGACAACGTTCTTTTAAAAATAGTTGTGTATTTGCAAGGCAGAGAGAACAGGGCAGAGGGTGGGGAGAAGCAGAGCAAAGAGAGGTAGTTTCGTCCGCTGGTTCAGTTCCCAAACGGTTGCGATGGCTGGACCCAAGCCAGTATCCTGGAGCTGCATCCATGCCTCCCATGCAACTATGTTCTTCAGAGCTGTGAAATTGATGCAGTGACTGGAGTGGGCATTTGGATGACTTCCCTGACAATTGTAACAAAAGTAGTGGGGATGCAGATCCTTTGGTCAAGTGAAATAAGGCAGATAAAAAGAAAGGAAAATAATGTTATCTCGTACATGGAAATTAATATACACAGAAGGAATATGTAAAAATTACGTGGATAGCATATCATTTGTTATATAGATATTTAAAAATAGTTTCACTGAATTATATCACCCGTGAAATAATATATATTTGTTTCCCAAAGAAACAATCCGATATGTGATATTGGAGCCTTGATAAAATACTGCAGTATTTTGATAGAGGAAGCCACAGAGTTACTACCTGTCTGTAGCAATTTTAAAACATCTCTAAAGATTCATTTTCAGCTATCCCCTCCAAAAGCTTGGGCAATGATTTCCTAATAGACTCTGAATCTCTTCGTTGGGAGTAGCCAATCTTTAGAATGCCTTCCCTGAACTCATCATCCATGGGATTCTTGTCCATGTACACGGGCTTCCTTGTCTACATCTGGACCTCAGCAAATGTGTTCTCGGACCTGAGCAACCCTAACAGCTCACTTCCGGCCTTTGGATAGTTGGCTACCATTAGGATCACTTTAAGCTTCAAATAGTCACAGTCTGGAAGAGGCCGTTGACCTTTGGACAGCACACTTCTCTCCCACATGTTCTTGGTCTATCTACTCCATTGCAGTCAGCTATGAAAAATTATTGTATTCAGTTCCTTCTGAGTCACAATTCTCACTCTGACAGTTCCTTTCCTTAATTACGGATGGCTGGAAGCTGTGCAAGTAGCATCAACAGCCAGCTAAGTGACTGTCATTGTCCTTTCTTTTCTTACCAGGTGTTTACCCATTACATCACAAGAAGCTGTACATTCCATGTTTCTAAATCATTTTTCTCATTATGTGCCGCATAGCTCACTGATTCAATATCGTATTGAAGGTTTCCTTACAGCATTCCTTCTCTGACGTGAAATATGTTAGGCCTTATGAATCAGATTTAGGAATCCAAGCTAAATGTCACTGCTCTACTGCAATCAAATTTTATGATATGGGATTAAGAGCTACTCTTCTAAAAATAATCCTCACTTAGAAATGCAGGCTAATGGAATCCTCACTAATCACTTTGGCAGGATAAAGAAAATGATGTAGACCACATGCTGGTTCTTCAAGGGCATCTACTATCAGTTACTTGTCAAATTCTCTCAGAGATATTGCCTAATTTCAACAGGATGGAAAAGTATAATCTTGCCACACACCTAAACAGAAAGATAGAAAGGACACAAGGCGCCATCATGATGACGGCTATGTCTGCCATTTCTTTTAATGTGGCCTAAGTTTCTTTTGAAGCTGAAGAGCTTGGAGCAAAACAATGAGCTGTAATTGTTGCCTGTGACTGTGTCAGCTCTGCCTGGACTGGACCCCTCAGGTCA
Organism: Ochotona curzoniae; assembly: GCF_017591425.1. Lineage (NCBI taxonomy): Eukaryota > Metazoa > Chordata > Mammalia > Lagomorpha > Ochotonidae > Ochotona > Ochotona curzoniae. The sequence goes on along the minus strand of NW_024467095.1, from coordinate 17,958,760 downwards.
TTGCAAAAGTTCACTCTTCCCATTGGATGAGGTCCTATTGGGGAGATGGAAACAGTAAGCCTGGTACCCACAAATGTTCCAGAAATTGTACCAGCTCGTTTTGTTCCGACTCATACTCATTGCATTATCTTCTAATATTTCTTTCTCTGTGTAACCTGCTCACAGGAATAAAAAATGCGCTGACTAGGGAGATGTGAACATTCTGTCCTTTTGCAGTGATAATTCCCAGTGCCATAATTTAAATCAACATTCAACTTTCTGCTTTGTGGGAGATTTGTTAGCATCAGTGGGCATCATTAAGGCTCATCAGCTCTGCTACACTGACAGGATCAAACTCAGAGAAGCAATACATTCCAAATCAAATTACTGGAAAAAAAGAAGAAATCCAGAGGCAAGGAGAAGGGACCAGCATAAATCTGAATTTACCCATTATCTGGTGACCAATGAAATAGTTCTAAAATATATATATTGATACACACACATACATATATATAAGAAGTCTTACATATTTTATTCAACATATATGTGCAATGAAAAAAATGGCAAAGAATCATGGGATAAAGAGGCTTCAAATCATGTTTGGGTCAGAATCAAGAAGCAGAATGTGCTTATAGGGAAAAGCTTAACACTAGATCATATACTCCAGTTGTCAGTATCCCAAAACCCAGGAAACAGACCCCAGTATGAACTACAGTGCTGACTTCCCGAGTTACATGAACACTAGACCTGATTCATACATGTGGGAAGACACAGTATAAATAGATTTCTTTTGTGACTATTTATAAAAGAGAGAGAGAAACAGGAAAACCCAGAGACAGAAGTCTTCTACCTACTGTTCACTCCCCAAACGGCTGCCTTGCCTGGGCTGGGGGCTTCTTTTAGGTCTCCCATGGGATTGTAGAGGTCCAAGCATTTGTGCTATCCACCATTGTGTTCTCAGGCATGTCAACAGGGAGCTGGATCAGAAGTGGAGCAGTCAGACCAGAGCCAGAGCTGACACAGGAAATGGGCATTTCCAGGGGCAGCTTTACACACTATGTCATACCCCTGACCCCAAGCCTCAGCAGCTTTTAACCAGTGCCAGACACATTCCATTGTTCCTGTGTTGGCTTCGTAGCTGGTCTTGACCGGCAACAAGTTTAATCTTTCCTCGGGGATTTTGATTAAATCCTGGGCTCTGGCTGGAGTGTGTTCTTATCCTGTCCTCCACTGTAAGTACAAAGCTAGAACTGAGCTGGAGAGTGCACTTGAGTGGAAGCGATTTCTGATGGTGCTGGCCAATTGTTGCACCCGTTGGGGACACTGAGACTAAAAGTACCTACAAATACATGTTGAATATGCATTATGAAGATGAATTTCTAAATCATCCATCCCTTAATTAGAAGAACAGGTGACTCTACATGGGCAGAGAAAGCAGAAAATAAGCAAAAGCTTAGAAATACATTTTCATTAGAAGGTTAATCATGCGATGAAATATACACAAGACAGACAGGATGAGAAAGCTGGTGAATGCTGAATTTCTGATCTGAGCCCGTCTGATAAATCAATGTTAAATCATCACGCAGTTATGACTATGACATGCGTGGTTTCGGCAAGCCAAGGTGAATTCCCGCTAACCGAGTGCAGGACTTACATCCAGAGCAACATGACGAAATAAAAAATAGTAAAAAGAGAAAGAGTGTAATTATTCCTTTTGGATGTGAAAGAATGTTTGCTTTGGCAAGCCAAAAGCCCCATGAGGTATCAAGAAAACATCAGTGGAAAAATACCCCAAAGAAGAAAATAATGTCCTATTCCTAAATTGACTATGTTTTAAGCAAATGTCAATTCATTTGATTGCTTTTAACTGACACGTAAAAATGGTAACTATTTATGGTGTACCCTGTGACATTTCAATGTGTGTAGATATTGTGTGCAGGTCATATCAGGATAAACAGACCTATCTTTCTAGAACATTTATTATTTTTATAGTGGGAATATTTAAAACCCTGTCTTCGATCATTTTTCATATTTTAGAAGAATACCCTGTACATTGCTACTATCCACAGAGATCTGACTGCAATAGAACATCCAAACTTCTTACTCAAGTTATTCCTGAGAAGCAGAAAGCCACAAGCCATGTCTCTCAATGTGAGGACAATGGAGCAAAGTGTGCCATCCCTGCTCACACTCTCTCTAATGACAAGAAGCATAAGGCTAATTTTTTTAAGATTCAAAGAGTAAAGAAATGCAACCACCGTAAATAGTTTAAAACAATCGAACACTAATCATTTTAGAGTGATCTGAGTGTACTTCAGGCAACCAAAGTTATGCAGGCTGTGGTTAGAAAGAGAGATGCTATAAGCTGGCATGACACAGCATGCTAACCCACTGCCTCTGGTGCTGGCATTCCATATGACCATCGGTTTGTGTCTCAACTGCCTACCATTAGCATAGGAAAGCATCTTAAGAAAAACCCCAGCCCTTGGGCCCAGGCACCCACATGAGATACCCAGAAGAAGCTCCAGGTGCCAAGCTTTGGACTGGCCCAGCCTTGGCTGTCGTGTCCATTTGAGGAGAGAACTACCAGAAGATTCTCTTGCTCTCTCCATAATTCTTTCAAGTAAAAACACGTATCTTAAGAAAAAAGACCAAAGATGAACAATAAGCATATTTAAATGTAAAATTTTTAGGTTATAACTGATGTAGGAGAAATACAAATGTAAATCAGGATAATATGGAAATATGAGGCAAAAATATCTTGCTGCTTGGATTATGTTTCAATCCATTTGCAGCAAGCAGTGTTTTGAAATATATGTATAATCTTTTAAGAAAACAACATCCACATATGATATCCTTGAACTTCGTATCTTCTACCTTTTCACTTTTTGTATGACAAAACGCTTTAGATGATTGTATTAAGTTGTATAAGTTCTAATACTAAATTTTGCATCTTCCAGTCAGTGATTCAAATGCCGTGTACCTTCCTGAGCTTTTGAATATTATGTAACTTTCGGCTGGAGATACTTCCTAGACACACAATTAATTTATAATCAGGACAGCAAACAGTATTTCTCCTCTTTTTTTTGCTACTAAGATATCATATATCAAATTTTACCAATTACCAAGATAAATCCATGCAATCTCTTCAGCACTATTAAGCCTGTGTGTTTGTGAAATTTTAATTTATGTACTTCTGCAGATCCAGAACTCCCATTTAATCCTCTTGTATAGTTTTAATTCATGACTGAGATGGCCCATTTATTTACCCAATATGATCTTTTTTTAAATTTTAATTCTTGCAGATCTTTGTAATAGCGGTATTAAGATCCTTGTCTTCTAACACTGTGTCATTTCATCTCCGATAACTGCCAACTGTTGCATTAAGCTACCTTTGAATCTTGGCATTTCCATATTTAGTAGGATTTAGCAACTACTGAACATTCTAAAGGAAACATTGTAAAGGTTCTCCAATTCTGCTTCTTTTTCTCTTGGAAGAATGCCCACTTAGATTCCAGCAGGTACAAACTTGGCTACACTCAAATCCCTGCGGTGGCAGCAGAGAAATCTCTGATGAGTTATTGAGACATCTATCTGTCTGTCACGTTTTAGGTGTCCCTTGTCTGCTGTCTCCCCTGTCCTAAGCACTTGGGTAGACCATTCAGAGCCCATCCTCTCCTTGTTAAGCTGCTCCAACTGGACGCATTACCTAGACCATTCCGATTCTTCAAGCCATAAGGTTATGGATTTTATTCTTTAAGCTGCAGCCACTCTATGCTAAAGTGATACTGTAGCAACCTCAGGCAAAGTATGTACCTGTGACTGTTGCCCGATGTAAGCCAGCTCTTTCAAGGCTGACATTTCTTAGGATTCTGCCTACTTTTAATCTGTTATTGCACCTAAATGTTGGCAAATATTTTATTTATTCATTCATTCATTTATTTATTTGAAAGACAGAGTGACACAAAAAGGGACAGAAACTGAGATATCTTCCATTCTCTGATTCATCCCCCACATTACTGCAATAGCTTGTGTGGGACCAGGCTGACGCAAGAGGCGAGAATTCCCTCCATCATGGCTCTCCCACTGTGGGCCTGGGCCAAAGGACTTGAGCAATCTCCTGTTTTGATAAACGCACGAGGAGGTGTTGTTCCAGAAGCACACTGGCTGGGACTTATGCTCCCATTGTGGGACGCTGCTGTTGCAAGTCGTCATCTTGGCCCACTGTGCCACAAAACTGGACCCTGGAGAGAATATTTTTGTGCAGAAGCTGTAACTGTTTCCCACAGGATTGTTGGTGTCATTGAAGCAACATCATTGAAAATGGAACACTTAAACATCATCTCTTTAAAAATAATATTGCAATTACACTAAAATGATTAAGTGACTTATCAGTGCATTGTTTTCCAACATATTGCCTTGAAAGAGGAATGTTAATTAAAGAAATGTCAAATTAAAGAAATCACAAACTTCTGAACAAAATCGTGCGTAAGACATTTCTTTTTTTAAACTGAATCAAAATTCAGTGAACTCAAAAACATTCTGCAATGCAAAACTAAAGGGCAATGCAGTTGAATTATTTCCATTACCATTATAACTTTGCCATGGAAGCTGCCTTATAAATTTCAAACCAGCGTAGATTACAAGTTATCTTTTACCTTAAAATACTTGGTGTTTCAGAAATTTTTATTCCGTAGAGCACTTGTAAAATCAGTAACACTGAGGTTACTTTATTCTTTGAATGTTTTCTATTTTCATTCCTTAATAAAATCACATTTTTATGCAGCTTAAACATACATAGCCAGAAATATATGCCTCATTAATATGTTAATTGATCATGCTCTGTGTTTTTTTCTGTATTTTGTGTATGTTATAATGAAAATACATCAAAATTTAACCATAACTCTCTTTCAGTAAGGAAATTATTGTTATGATAAAAACCAACTCAAAAGAATGTGATAAACAGAATATCTTTCTGATGAGATATTTATATTTGTATATATATATGTATATATGCAATTATATTTACGCACACATTTAGTAAAATAATACATAATGCCAAAGTAATATAATAAAACTAAATTTAAAATTAAGTTATCTTACAGGAGGAAATGCATAACCACACTTCATTTTCTCATCTGGAAAAATCATTTGCTTCTAATTAGCTTCTATAAATTAACACATACCTTTGAAGAGTCTCAAAATGTCTGCTGCTAATGAATGATGAGTCCACAAAAGTTGCCATCCCAAAAGTTAGTAGTTGGTTAATTATGATAATGAATGCTGTGTGGTCATCCTTTTGACTTATTCTAAAGTTTACAATAATTTTTCTTCACATCCTTTTGAAAAGTATAGTTTCTAAAGAGTGTTTGACATAAACAGCATTAGTATCTTTTTTTAAGATTTTTTTTTTTTATTGCAAAGTCAGATATACAGAGAGGAGGAAAGACAGAGACGAAGATCTTCCGTCCAATGATTCACTCCCTAAGCGACCGCAACGGCCGATGCTATGCCGATCTGAAGCCACGATCCAGGATCTTCCTCCAGGTCTCCCATGCGGGTTCAGGATTCCAAGGTTTTGTGCCATCCTCGACTGCTTTCCCAGGCCACATGCAAGGAGCTGGATGGGAAGCGGGGCTGCTGGGATTAGAACCAGCGCCCATGTGGGATCCCGGTGAATCCAAGGCGAAGACTTCAACCACTATGCTCGTCCCACTTACTCATTCTGTATTTCAGTGTATTGGATCATAGGTGGATAAAGATTGTAGGTAATTTGAGGATGTTGCTACAGTTTCATCTATCACTGGCTCCTCTCTCAATCCTGTCACTACTTCAAAATAACATCAGCCATCACAAGTTGATGATATTTATTATGTGGAAGAAATTTCCAGAACTCACAGAGCACTTGGCAAAGTTATGCTTACACTGTTACTACAATCATAAATACACAGGTAGTGTTAATTAGTATTCAAAAAGTGTGTGATCATCCAAGAAACCTTGTAAAAGCATATGTAGAGGACAAAAGGTAAGATTAAACTTGTAATCACAATTTCCACAGTTATTCATACTCAATGAATGGCTGGAAAAATCCAAAATCCTGAAGAAAAAATGTCATAATGTGAATGAGGACAGGAAAATTATTTCTGAATTGAGGAAACTGCTTTTGGAGTTCAGAAAAGCTGGGAAAGCTTTGCAAATCCCCAGGTTTTCTGCTTTCTTACTCCGCAGCATGCATTGAAACCACCTTAAGGTTCCATGTCACTCTGTTCTAAGCATTAATATTTACCTATTTTGTCACTTTTGACTTCTGTGTATATTTGATCTTATTATGGAGTATACTGTTTATTCATTCATTTAAAGGACACTTTTCTTGCATATGTATTTTTTTAATTATGTATTTTTTTTAAAGTGACAAAAACAGAACAGGATGGATCACAGAGAGACAGAGAGAGAAAACTCCTACATATCACTTCACTCTTCAAAGCTGGCAACCACTGTGACTGCAGGAGCCAGGAGCCAGGAACACAACCCAGATCTCCTACATGATTGGCGGGAATCACCTTCTACCTCTCAAGGGACACATGAGCAAGCAGGAAGCTCCGCCACAGAGCAGAGACCCAAACCCAGACACTCTGATATAGGATACGGGCATCCAAAGCCACAGCTTCGGGTTGTGACCAATGTCCATTCTTTTGCAGATATGGCCTCAGTTGATATCATGGTCAATGGCAGAAGTCCAGCTGATCAAACTGAAAAGGTATATTCCATTGAAAACTGGATTGAAATTCACTCACCAATCATAACCCCTGATTCTGTGTGTCCTCTCTTTTTGAAGAAATACATTCAAGTTTCTCCTCTATACTAAGTTTTCATCATAACTGTAAGATATGACTTTGATAATCCAGAAGGCATTCATGGTGTGTGACATTGAGGTCATAATGAATATTCAAAGTGATTCATGGGGTGTTAACCACAAGAGGTTCTCTCCCCTTTGTGTGAGGGGCAGGCTTTAAAATGTCAGTCATAAAAATAAAGAAATACAGGTAGTGGGATAGTGAACTGGAAACTATGCATGCAAGACTTATTTGTTTTCTATCCTGCATTAAAAGCTAAACAAAACAAATAAACCAAAGAAGAATAGCCAAGAAGTCATCATGTGGTCCCTGCTTTTTATTTCTCCAAATGGGATGAGCCTATCCTACCATAAATTTATTTGAATATAATCATTTTAAAGACAAGGTAAGTGAAAATCATAGAGGGAAGTACTTTAACTTCTTGAGAAAATTCTCATTCTATTTATGTAAAATAAATGCTAGATTTGGTTAATCTGATTGTGAGCAATTTTCCTGCGGAGAGACAAAGAGATGTGGAATTCCTATTACAAAGCTTAACACTGCTGTTTTCCTTCTCCTATTCCATTTGTAAAAGTTGTGGTGTTCAATTACTACAATGCTCACAGATGGTACTGGACCCAAGATCGTGGAAGCTATTTGGATATAAATCCTGCTGCCTTATATTCCCCTGAGATGGTGGTACAATAGAGTCCACGGAAATCAATGGCCATTGTCCCTTCTTCTGTTATTAATTAGGGGCACATTACAGACAAACAAGATTTGCAGAGGGGTCTGTTTTCAATGTAACAGAGATCTTTTCAGTATCTGCCTTTTTCATACATAATAGCTCCAAGTCATTCCCAGAAACTGTTAAGTAATGGTAACATCCAATTGTTTAGAGCGCATGGTCATATTTTTCTCATCTCCCATCCACTATACAGAATAGACCAGATTGAGTTTATTAAGGGAAGAGTTGTAGAATAAAGGCACTATTATTTCCTGTGTATGGGTAGAGCACCTTACAGATTGTACAGATCACGTGAATGTCTCCTCATTAATCTTCCCAGCTAGATGAGGTATGTTATTACAATCAGCTACATTACAATCAGCTACTTTTTCTTCGCAAATCTACAGCAAACCTAAAAATGAACCTCCAAAATAAAAAGGTTGTTTTATTACTAAGTACAGCATTCTCTGAACATTGAAATTTCTCTATCCTCAATGCCACATGTCCCTTCCAGGCATATGAACACAAGATATCTATGGTGTTGACACCTCTTAAAGTCATCGTCCTCAGAAAACAGTGGCTCACATCCCGCGGCTAACCCAGTCTTCCTCAGGGAGCTCCAATAAGCACCTTCTTAGTAAAGAACCTATTAGGAAGTTGTATTTCAGCCTCGAATGTTGATTTTCGGTTTTTTGAATATTTTTTAATGGGGCTTATGGTTTTAGCATTCTTTGATAAATAGATTGAGAAGAAAAACGGTCCTTCTCCCAATTTTGCATAAGCACTGCTTCAAGTAAAACTTGCACAGCGCTGTTGAGCAGCACACGTATGCTCCGATTGACCAACACACTCTAAACAGGCCGATGCATCTCACTGAACAGCTGCAATGAGAATTGCCTTGAGAAACTCTTTCACGTTGTTTTCTGAAGAAGCCTGAGCTTATATACAAGCTTGTCATTCCGTCTGTAATGTCCGCTTCTGAAGAATGAGTGCACGCGCTTTCGGTTGCTGTGCAGCAAATCACTACAAACACACCAGCTCAAGAGAGGACTCCTTGACGAGTTCACGGATTCTATAGTTCCAAAGTCTGTGCACAGCATCACTGAGCCTTCTGCTCAAAGTTTGGTAAGGAAGAAATCACAGCGCTGGTAGAATTAAGTTCTCACCTTGCCTTTGAGGTTCTCTGGCAAGCACCTGATAACTTCTGGCAGAAGTTTATCTCCTGGACCGGTAACGCTGAGAACCCCTTTTTTTCTGGATGACCGTCAGACAGCGGTTGTTCTCTGCTAGTGTATACTGTTGCTTACAGCTAAGCCAAATGGAACTCATCCAGAGAAAACTCACCTCATTTGCATTTACTTTCTTTCAAGCCAACAGGAGAAGGATCCGAACCCTGACTTGTTTTTAAAAGAGTTTGCCTGATTTCATTAGTCCCACCCAGAATGGTCTTCATTCTTTTCCACGGTTCTATTTTCGTATCAGCATCGTGTTCTTTGGCTGCTAGGGCTCTGCAGTGAGTCTTGAAGTCAGATATTGTGGCACCTCCAGCTTTATTGATTTTGTTGAAGAATAATATTACGGTGATCTGTCCCTTCCATATAGGGACAGATCACCATATAATTTTAGATTTTTTTTTTTTACTTCTATTTCTGTAAATAATGTCATTTGGATTTTGGGGGGGATTGCATTGAATCCACAGCAAGGATATTGTAATGATGTTTATGCCTTGAATCTATTTTTCCTTCTATCTTTTTAATGGATTTCCTTCATTATAATTTTTACTGTGGCGCCTTTTTCACTTCTTTGGCTAAAATTGTTCTTGAACATTGCGTTGTATGTATCGTGAATGGAGCTAATTTCTTGATTTCTCTTTAATTAGTGTAGTGTACAAAACTGCTAGACAGCTGTATGCAGGTTGTGTATCCTGCGACTTACCTGGATCTTTTTGGTGGACTCTTAGGTTTTTCTACACATCACTGACAACAGGGATAATTTTACTTCTTACTTTACATTTTATATGGATTTTTTTTCTATTTGTTGTTAATAAAACTTCTAATACTTGTTGGATAAATTCAATGAGAGCAGACATCTTGTGAGGCCCCAGGTGTTAGGAGAAATGCTTTCACTTTTCCCTCTCCACACGACTTTGAATGCGGGTTTGTCATATTCAGCCTTTTTAGTGTCTAAGGTATAATCATTTGTTTACAATTTTAATAAATGGTGAATTATAATCTCCCTTTTGTGTAGAGAAACAAGGAATGTCTGCAATTTGGTTTCGATGTAGATCTGCTTTGAATGTAACTCATTAAACTATTAACCACGTGAATGTATTTACTCCTACACGGCGACTGAGCCTTGTACATCCCTGCAAGTTTCCGCCTAGTCCACCTGCCAATATCTCATATATGAGAATTGCATTTGAATATGTGTTTCAGAAGGAACAAACCATACTCAAGGCACAGTAGTGATCCACTCTGCATCCACTCTAAAACTATTAAATTTAACATCCACACCATGCTCAATGGTATCTGCAAGTCAGTCATCTTGCACTCACACATTACAAATCAATTTCATTACACCAGACACAATTTGCATTTCTAAGCCTAGAATACTTTACATTATTATTAGTTATCAATAAAATATTTTTGAAGTTATGGAATAGCCAAATTTATAAACAAAATCAAAAATATAGGTTAAACCCAGGCTAAATTGCTCTAAGATCAGATAATCCTTGCAGGCTTCTGCCATCTTTTTTGTCCACTTCAAAGTCTTGCCCAGGCATAGGGAAATCACAAAAGGTATTTTGTGAGACTGCAAGAATTAACCTACATAAGCATGATATTTTTCTCACAAAAGCTTTCCTTTCAACTTTGGCTTTTTGCATCATTACTCTCTATCATTTAAAAAAAAAAGGAGTTTTTGGGGTTTTTTTTTCTTGGTTTTTGTTTTGTTTTGTTTTGTTTTAATACGCATAGTTACACAGTGAGAGAGAGGGACAGGGAGACACAGAGTGGTATATTCCACCATTGGTTCATTCCCGAAATGTTCGCAATGGCCAAGACAAAAAGTCAGATGGAGTTTAGGAGCTCAGAACTCCATGCAGGTCTCCCATATGTTTGGCAGGGACCCAAGAACTTGAGCCATCTTCTGGTAGGAGCTGGATCAGAATCACTCATGAGGATCGCAGGCGTCACAGATGGGGGCTTAACTCACTGTTCCACAACAGCACTCCCAATTCTCTCTTGTACTGTTTTTTTTTTTTTTCTGCATCCAAGACCAACAATAGAAAATGGTAAATAGGACCCAGCATCAGGCAGGATGAGCTAACCTGCCACCTGCAATGCCAGTAATGGCTTGAGTTCCTACTGCTGTGTTTCTCATCTAACTCCTGTAAATATTTCTGGGAAGGCAACAGATGATACCCTGCCAGCTTTGCCCATGACATCTGCTAGGATTGAAAGGACAGAGATAACTGAATAGGTAGAAAAGAATTCTATTGCACAAAGGACAGTCTAGTGCTGTTTGAGCTCGGAATATAGCCTGTCTAAACATCAGCTGAGGGAGACAGAAATGAAACTTCAGCCAGCTTGCCAATAGAGGGGACTTCCTTTCAAGCTAACTCCCAAGGGAAAGCTGCGAGAACGTGCACAACATCACATTGCACATGAATGTACAGAAATCCCCTAGGCAGTTTACTTAAATCATTAAATTATTCAGTTTAAATTTTTAAATTATTCAGTTGTTAATCAAGGACAATTACTGACAACGTGTGGATTTGCTAGTTTGGTATGTCCCAGTAGAGGTACTGATAAAAAGTTTGCACATGGCCAGTGGGATAGAGAACAGAAAAATTCCACCAGATTAGTTAGAGTTATCAATCTGTGCCCAGTTTTACAAGGTTTTTGGAATTAGCTATCTGTATCCCCTGAAGCCTAGAGTAGTCTAATACCACTCATGTGGGAGATCAGTTGGAATTTCTGGCTCCTGGCTTCAGCCTGGCCTAGAGAAGGCCATTGCAGCAGCATTGCAGATCTTTGGGGAATGAACCCAGCAGATGAAGATTTTCTCTCTCTCTCTCTCTCTCTCTCTCTCTCTCTTTTCCAACCCTCTCTTTTTGTAACTGCCTTTTTAAAAATAGACACTTTTTGTTAAAAGAAGAAAAAAATGGTAAGCATTTACTACTTCCATTTTACATCTGGAAGTTCAAAAAGACAGCCAAACTAGTAAACATGTCCTAGTCCCATGTTACAGTACATAGTTCACTCTCTAGGACATAGTTATTTTTGAGTAAACTGAATAATTTGTTGAGTTAAATTGTAAAGCAAAGAGGCAGATATAGGCACCTGTATCTGTAAAGAAAGAGTAAGCAGTTCATATGGACACGAGCCTATGTGTCATGAACGTAAATCAACATACATTAATCAAAAGCCATGTAGAAGTTCTATACCCAAGGAATCTTCCTGTCATTTAACGCTGTAGTGGGTTTCATGCCCAAGAAGCTCTATCCTGTACTATTGCAGAGAGGGGAAAGCAGGAAGAAAAATTGTCAGAAAAGTGATCACCCAACAACCACAAAAACTGCAGACTAAATATAGACATAGCACGTGATTTCTGTGGAGCTGCCAGTTGGTCTCTTATGCACCTTCTTTCATTAAACTTCACAAGCTTGCTTATCTCTAATATCTTCCTCTCCTGGGGATTCTTGTCTTATAGGGAAACAAGAACCCTCCACCGTTCCATCCTTACCGGCAATACTATGAGCAGTGAGTCTTCCTTCCTGGGAGAGCTTAGAGGCTGTTCTAGCAGCTGCTGGACCTGTCGGCCTTGGGAAGACCCCGCTCAGTCGTCTTTGGTGACATGACCACCGCTTTCTATGTACTTAAGGAAAAGAAGCAGATCTGGGAAGAGCCAAGCTCCAACTTCAATCAATACCAGTAACGCAAAAACAAAACCTGGTGTGTATGTGTGTGTGGGGTCTTTCAAGGTGTAACAAACGTGTAAAATCCATAGAGAAACAAGGTGAATTATGTAACCTTAAACTGAATATTAGAACATCTTATGATCAAATCAGTTCATAGCAATAAGCCAGAGGTGACATGAGGATTATAAAACTATGCCTGTTTTTTTTTTTTTTACCAGTTTGGTGATCTTACATAGATTGAGCTAGAAATACTTCACCAACTATTTTTTGATATAAAAACTAAACTTCTAGCTTCTAACTTTCTGATTTCATCTAATTGTCAATGCAAATCATCATATCTTTTTACTCAACCTTTCCTTTCTAGAAGTCAGCCTTCCTGCTCCAGATTTGCTAACACAAGGGGACACTGTGGGAACACCTTGATAATTGAGACATTGTTAGTGTAATTACTTCTATCACACCCCTGCTTCACCTTCACCCTCCCCCAACCCTTGGAGCAGCATCTGCTAAATGTCAGGCATTACAAAGTGTCAGACAGAAGCCAGAGCTACACAGCATCCATTGCTGGGAGGCAGCCAGAGCAGAGAGGAAGAAGAAAAACATTTCGTTGAAGAACCTTTCTCAGTGGCCTTGCGATTGTTTTACAAGGGCCCTCAAAAATGGAAGGACAGAGTATCTGTGTGCTTCAGTGAATATGTGTGAGTATATGAGGGAGGGACAGGGAAAGAGAGAAGCTGAGAGAGATCAGTCTGGAAAGAGCAAAAGCACACATGCACACAAGGAAATCATGACATCATTGGCTTGATTCACATGCCTGTGAATGACTTAACGACTCTTTAAGAAGGGCAGCTAGTTAAACACATCTAAAACTCAGTGTACCACTCATGCCATGGTGGGTCAGCCATTAAAGCGTAGCAACTGCTGTAGATGGCAGCCAACTGTATTGACTATTTGGGGATATCTGTTGATAGCTTGTCATGACTAAAAGTATATATATTGTCTATAAAAGGCAAAGGTCACATAAGAACAATCACTTCTCTTGGCTCCAGTATGTATGTTACGTTATTTCTTTATATTAGAATGAAGCTGTTATCAATGATAAAGCAGAAATTCTTTCCTCAGCACACTGTGTTATGGAACATCCCTAAAAACGGTTCGAGGCATTACTGCATCACCCCTAAACCTGTGTCTACTTGCCCAATCAATGTACAGCAGGTCAATTGCTGAAGAAAGCTGGCAACTGAAGCTCCAGTCCCATATTCCCTGGCAGTTTTCAAACGTGAATCATACTGCTCAAAACTGGAGATAAAGTCTGCATAACCAGCCTGTTTCTGACTGGATAAGAGTGCACACCACCTTCCTTTGATTGGTCACTAAGAGAGACCAGAGTACGGATTTTTGTTTGTTTGCTTCTTGAAGTGAAAAAGGTGAGCCCAAGTTAGTCTGAGTCTAAGGGAATATGGGTTATAATATTGATCTAGGTAGATGAATTTAGCAATATTCTCAGACCAGAGGTTAGCATGGACACATTAACGAAAAGCAATGGCAAGCCAAGGCAGGAATACCAGTACATGATGAAGTCCACATCAAGGTGTTAAGGGTAGAGGTTCAGCTTTGAGTGAAGTGTCTACTTAACTGAAGCAATCAGCAGGATCAGTGTCCATAGAGTTCTAAATCATTTGAGGAAAGAAAGATCAGTTGGCATAAGCAGCCCACTTTATTTTGGAAATAGTGTTGCTTATATAATATATATGTGAGGTATGTTTGAGATATATATTTATTATGCATGCATATATGTAGCTCAGCAAATCTGAGATGTATGTGGTCATCCCATTGAGCATAGAGTAGTGGTTCTCCACTTGGTATTCTTTACGTGACATCATTTCTTTTCAGATCTATTATGTTAGAACACCTGATGAGAAACTCCAGTGTAAGCCCCTGTACCTGATTTTTTCTACAGCAAGACTTTATTACCAGTTTCGAGGAGATTCTCGGTCTCTGAGCTGTCAGCTCCATAACACCATCAACATCACTAGCAAATGGCAGGTCCACTGCTGCACAATACGTAAAATGGGGAGAAAATGTCAACAAATATTTTTACAATAAATAGTAATTAAAACATAATAGCTCCTTCCTCATCGTATATAAATATGTATATACACCAAGAAAAGACATCCAAGCACATTATTTACCTCTACTCATGTCTTATGCTGACCTTTAATTTAATTCATTTCGCACCAGACAAAGCGCAAGGCCCTGAAACCTCAGGAAGGGCACAGCCTACGCTATCCTTCCTGCCATCTCATCAGAGCTTACAAAAATCCTTTTCTGTTGAAAAGGGGTTAGCTTCTCAGAATCCGAAATTATTTTGAAATATAACTTTGATACCTGTTAATACTAGGGCCAGGGTATTGGTCTGCCAAGTCACCAGAGAAGAGAGAGAATGCGAGAACAGATTGAAGTAAATGATCAGCATCTTGGTTGACAGCATGTCATTTGACAAGTCTCGCAAGTATTTTTTTCAATTCGAATTAGCAGGAGAACTACAGAAAGCAGAAAGGGGAGCTGGAGCTGCAGAAGATTAAGAGATACTTGAAGAGCTTCATTAAGGAACCATTTGGGTCTTGTTGTTGTGCTTGTTTGTTTGCTTCTTGGCTTTTATTTTGGCATTTCATTCACTAGCATTAGGCCAGTTGCTAAATGCTTCCTACATCTCGGTCAAATAAACCCATTTTGAACAACTGTTGGTTTCTGCTGTTTAGCTACCAAACAGCTGAGAATGGCAGTGGCCTTAATGGGAAAAGATAATGAAACAACAGCTTTTTCAGCTATGTCTAATCTGCTTTGCTGCTTTCGCTGGCACCATCAGTCAGTGCTTTGAAAAGGGCGACAGGTGAATCCATAAAATGGTAGAAAGATGGACAGGGTTGACTTTCCTCGTAGTATTGAATGTCTACTGCATTCTCCGGTTTTCTTTCTTCCGATGTTCCTGTTTATTTGTGCTTGTTTTATAGACAGCAGATGAAAGCAAATGTTCATATGGAGTAATACGCAGAAGCAAAATCAAAGCCAGGCACTAGCTTAGCCTGTTTTACAATAAACATTTTTTTAAAGATTGGTTCACTCCCCAAGTGACCACAAGGGCTGGAGCTGAGCCGATCTGAAGCCAGGAGCCAGGAGCTTCTTCGAGGACTCCCATGGGGGTGCAGGATCCCAAGACTTTGGACTATCCTCCTCTGTTTTCCCAGGCCACAGGAAGGGAGCTGGAAGAGAAGTAAAACAGTCGGACATGACCCTGCACCCATATGGGATCCTGGCAAATACAAGGCGAGGATTTAGCCACCAGGCTATCACGCAATGCCTTATAAGCATATTTCAGTGTTAGGGTTTGTTGTTGTTGTTCTGCTAAGTTTTAATTTAGCCACCAGGCCGTCACGCAAAGCCTTTTACACACATTTTAATGTTAGAGTTTGTTGTTGCTGTTCTGCTAAGTTTTAATGGAAAACAGCATTATTCCTCAAGAACAGCTGTAAATGTCACTCACTAGTTTTGCAGAATCACAAGCATTTTGGTGCCTTAAAACATAGCTACTTTTGGCTTGAAAAATTTATAATTTTAATCATTATAATAAAAAAACCCTTTAGGTTATTTTGTTGGATTTTTCACATTCCACAATCAACGAATAATATATATTTTAATTTAATCAATTAGGGAGAGTCAGTATTTAAAATAAACTAAAAATTCTCTTGCTGATAAGTACACATTAAAATGACTGAAAGCTACATATAAACACATTAAGAGGCTCTTCTTCAAAGTTAGCTTAGTTACGTGACTGGATGGTAATCTGCAATCTATTTTTCCTTTTTATGCGAGGTTTAATATTCTGATTTTCTCTCACTTATATGGCAATAAAAAAAAATTTTGTCTTTGAAACAGTCATATACAATCTGTTACATTCGTCCTTGCTCTGGAATTTTATGATTCTGTGATTTTATGGCAAGACATCTCCGTTGTTACATATGGTCCTTTCTCAGTGTCAAGGAAGAAGGAAAATTGCGTTGTATTTTTTATTTCCCCTGGAACGTGCTAGAGGTGTTCATGTGTGTCTATCCCATTTCTAACCACAAGGTAAAGGTGCAGTAAACCTGTTACTTAACCAGAAACATGAAATGCCAGCAAGCAAGTGGCGGTGTTTGGCCTGCCAGTGGAGATCGTCTCTCACAGCAGAATGCCTGAGTTGGATACCCTGTTCTGCCTCTTAGCTCCAATTTCCTGTCCGTGTTGTCCCTGGGGAGTAGCATTGTCAGCCCAAGGAATCAACACTCTTGTGGAAGAACAAAATTTCACTGCTAGATCACGGCTTCCATCCTGCCCCATCTGAGCCCTGGGATGAGCCCCAGACAGAAGGTCTACCTCTGTTAAAAAAAAGAAGGAAGAAGAAAGGAAAAAAAAAAAGTAGCTGTTTTTAAGGCCTTTCAGTGCCTCCAGCTCTCAAGAAAGCAATATATTTTTTTTAAGTTCATGTCTAAAATCAGTCATTTCTTAGGCCAGTATTGTATAACTGTGAGTTAAGCAACTCACAACTTACAGTGCTGGCATCCCATATAGACACTGGTCTGAGACCAAGCTACTCCACTTCCAAATCGGGTGCCTGCTAATCTGCCTGGGAAAGCAGAGGAGAATGACACAAGATCTCGGGGACCCTACACACCCATAAAAGACCCATAAAAAGTCCCAAGCTCATGGCTTCAGAACAATCCAGCTCTGTCAAGGCCATTTGGGGCGTGAGCTGTAGATGGAATCTCCCTCTCTCTCTCTCTCTCTCACTCGCTCATTCTATCAATAAAATAAATAAATAATTTTAAAAAGCAGCATTTTCTATTTAAAGAAACTTAGAACATTTTGCTCAGATCAGAGAAAATACTACAGAACGTTTTGTTTTGAAAAATGAAAGATAAATTATCTGAAACAAGAAAATCTAAGAGAGCCTATGCTAGTTTAGTGAGAAAGACATGAATAATAATTGATTTCATGAAATAGTTACTGCATTCCTGCCATATGTAGGTGGCCCTGAGGCTTCTCTGTTGGACTCCTGAGGCCAAAGGAATTAGAGAATTCTTTTACCTACATCCCCCTTTTTTTTTCAGTGACAATTAAACAGGAAGAGTTCACACAGGTGGTATTCTTTTTTAAAAAATTCTAGGTGGGCTTCAGGGAAGTCCCAGAGCCTATGCAGCTGTATCATAAAATAATAAATTTTAAAAGAAGAAACAAAAAAAATTCTAGAGCAGAGAATGAATTCTGAATTATAAAAATAAAAAGTACCTACATATTACGTAAAAATAAATACATCCACGTACAAGGAGCACAGGAAAAACTGAAAAAGAAAAAGGAATGAGATTGGTGAATGATGTCAGTGTCGCTGTCAGTATAGCTAGGAAAGTGTCCCGTGGCTTTGCCGGATATTATGAATAAATAACTAAGTAACTTGCACACAGGTTTCGTCTGTGTTATTCATTACAAACACATGTAAATCAACAATGAACTTAAATGTTAAGTAGAAGTAAAAATATAAAAGTAAACACGTCATAGGAACTGCAAATCCAACCGAAAACAAGGATTGATAACCTTTATTGGCAGTAATAAGAAACAGAATTGACAAAATCTAATCAATGCTCTACCTGACAAACTTGAGAGATTTCTTATAAGGAAAGAAAATAATGAAGAAAGCAAGGGATGCTGCAAAGCAATAATGAAGTTACCACAAAGAATAACATTTGTTCCTGAATAAACAAAGAATAATTGGATTCATGGTAATAATAAACATAATTGACATTTCCTTAGATAAAATCAAACCATTACAAAAACATGAATACAAAAAAAGTGAAATTGAGTCATCATGTGCCAGATAATTCAATAAACAAAAACCCACACTGATCCATTTAGCAACATTTTTCTTGAAGGAAAAAAAAAATGTGTAAAGAGAAGGAAAAATTCCAATTAGTATTCAGGGAAAACGTAATAACCCACTAAAAATAAAACTATAAAAATATAGAAACTGGTTGTGCTCAAGGCTGTATAACCTGGTGACACTGGCAATGCTCTTCCACAGAAATAATATCAGAGAACAATAAAGCAGGAATATTTGAATCTGGGCATTTGAATATGTTAGAATTGTGTATCCAGAACAGCAGGGCGAACTAATAGTGTTTATCAGGGGAAAAATGAGAATTCAGAGAAGTAAACTATTGTAGGGTTGCTCACCTAGATGCCTTATTCTGCTTCCTATTGTAAAAATACCCAAGACCACAGAATTTATAAAGGAATAAAATTAATTTGGCTCAAGTTTAGAATCCAAGAACGTGATCAGAGCACCTGGTTGGTGTTGGTGGGGGGCGGGAGGAAGTGGGAGTGAGAATCCTGACAGCTGACCTTGTTTCTGTCACAATTCTGTCTTCCTCCCCCTCAAAACGAATCCATTGCTACAACAGAAAGCATTATTCACCTTAGCAAACTAACAGCAATACAATCGCAGTCATATTTTAATGTGAATTCTAGAAGTGCTCAATCATAGGTAGGTGCAGTTTTCACTGTATTATTACATCTATTGGGTAACATGCCTGAAGCAGCATTGTAATTGTAGCTTCAGCCACGATCCAGTTCCTCTCCTCACTACCCAAACGACTGTTGTCACATCACATGGTGCAAATTAGAGCACATCTTTGCTTAAAACTCATTGGTAGGTTGACAAAGACCAAACAAGAGATCCAGTAGATATTTCAAGGAACAGACATGATCACAGGCTGGTAATGCAGCAAATAAAACTAGACAATAAATCAAAATTTTAAAAACATCTAGAATTTAAATTACTTTGAAATAGCTCTTGTAATATTTCAGATTCAAATCTGAACTGATAGTGTGACCCGGAGTTGGGGGAAAACGCTGCCCATTGCCTCCTGCTCAAGAGGCCAGGACCAGCCTCTGTAGCTGCTTCTCCCACAGGGACGAGGCAGCACTGCCCCAGATGCCTTCTCTGTCTTTCTGCCAGCCCAGTGATTGATCATGCATCTTCATTTTCTAATCACATTGTGTTCTGAATATGGAATGGATTCAGCAGCCCACGGGGAACATGGAAAAGCAAGGCTGTCGTTATTTGGGATGTGATATGACTGAGGTAAAGCACGGAGTGAAGCAGCCGTGTTCTCTTTCCGTAAGAATCCTTCCTGGTTGCCAAAGGAGGCAAGCTTCTCTTCACTCGTCACTGCGCAGTGCTCACTCGGTCTCTCAAAATCAAGCAGCATTCATCACATACATACGAGAGAGAGAGAGAGAGAGAGGGAGAGACAGAGAGAGACAGAGAGACAGAGACAGAGGCTGCAGCAGCAAACTCATCATCCTTACTTGTAGATCTCCCTTCCCCCAAATAATAAGGTGGTTTTGTTGATAGGAATAGATACTATTCCAGTGTAACTTTCCAAAGCAGTAGGATGTGATGCTGATCCCAGTGCTGAATTCTAAGAAAGACAACAGAAAAGAGAAAGGATGCGTTTGAATGATCATACAACTAGAATAGATTTGAAAAACCATGATCAGTGGTGTTTTTCCAAAAAACCCAAAGCGACTGTAGAACTGTGGAGTTTGGTGTAAAGGGAAGCTCAGAACACGCATTTGGAGCAGAGACTGTTTTAATATCCCATTATTGAAAGAAATAATGGCTATTCCTCAGTCTCAGCCAACAATGACATTTAGTCTATTAAAAAAGATGGCCTTGAGAGAAGAAAGAAAAAGAGTGAAGAGAAGCATGGTTAGACGGAAGAGCTTAAAAATGAGGAGTTTGAGAAGCAGTTGGGGAAGGGCCATAATAGAACTCCCGGCAGCAATATTGTTGCAGACCAATAATACCTTTAGGTTATTTGACTGTTTCAGCTACAAGAGGTGACATTTTTAACAACAAAAAAATGAACAATGGAGCTAAATAAACTTGACAGGTAGCTTGTGACTACCTTCCATGTCCCCCCTTTGTTCCCTTTTAGCTCTCTATGCCTGTCTGTTAACCAGTACAATGTCATTGTCAGAGTATGTGTATTTCCATTAGACTCAGAGGCAAGACACCTGCCTGTCTTTTGTTTACACAGTATCTGGCAACAATAACTACTTGTTGAAAGAATAATAGATGAGAGATATCAGGCAGCCTCTGAGAGCAGATAATCCACACCCCTTTGAATAGCTACAATGACAACAGTTCGTTAAGTATAAAGACAATTGCATAATTCAAATTATTTGGTAGCTTATTCAATTAGGTAATCTAAATTATTACAACATATTAAATTAGCATTCTCTTTTTTCCACCAGTTTCTTTTGCAGGATGCAATGGAATGTGCCTTGTGCAATCCTTTTTTGAATCTTTGACAAGTATGCATTCTTTTTGTCATTGTTATCATAGGAAATTTGTAGATGCAGAAACTGAGGCTCAAATAAATTCATTTTTGTTATTTCCATTTATTTTTAGATATTCCAGAGAAAGAGAGAGATGGTTTAACAATAAACCAATAAATCCACTGGTTTGCTCAAAATGTACCCGTATCAGGCAAACCTTGGCTAAGTATCAAAAACTCAATCCAGAGCTCTTCCTCCTAGGTGACCAGCCAATCCTCCATCAGTAGAGCCATCACCTGGGACTCCTCTGTGTGTCCATTCCTAGTCAACTGTTAGCGAGAGCAGAATCATCCATCGAAACCAGAAACTCCATGCGGAATGCAAGGGTCCCAAGTGAAACTTTAACCACTCTTCCAAAGCCTGCCACTCCGGTAAATAACTTAGGTAAAGTCAAGTTGTTCAAGGTAATAGCTATTTGGGGACTTGAGCTCATTCTTGTTTGATTTTATACTTTATGAGCATAACCTCTTATGCTGTACTTAAAATGCCTACCATGTGAGTAGAGAAGGTTGAGAACTTGATGTGAGGAAGAATGTTCCAAGAGTTTCACTTGAGTGGTTTTGATGCTTCCAAGATGCTGTCAGTTTCATTGCACCCGGGTTGAGAAAATCTTCCCAAGGTGTATTGGCTGACCAAATCCACTTTACTTACATTCACGAACCCAGACACTTGCTGGAAAGCTTGGCCAGCAAGTGGTCCAACCCGTTCTGTTCCATCTGACACAGTCCTCAACATTCTCTGCTGACCTAGGTGAGCTGACTTTCTGCCTTGTGCATCTGGGCATGTTGCCCCGTGCACGGGCATCAGCAACTAGGGAGGCCCAGTTTTGACACATGGACTCTGAAGTTGGATCACATAACCTGTTATTTTCGCTGAGGCAGGGGTTTGAGTCCAGCAGTACAGTTAGGGAATCCCCCAAGAAACCCTACCTGGGTGACCCTACCTGACTCTTGCACTTGCCAGCTAATGCAGGGTCAGGTTCAGTCTGTCACTTGCAACAGCCAATACATGCAACGGTGGATGCAGCTGCCTAGTCAGTTCCACCTCAGCTCTATTTCTCATGTAAACTGATGGGTGCTGCAGGCTAGTCTGACCCAAACTTCCACAGGCCCAGTCCTCACACTAGTGTGTGTTGCAGCCTATGTGGGGCAACCCCCAATAACCGCCACCATGCCCAACCCCAGGGCTGCTTTATACATGTGCCAGCATATGCTACAGCCCAGCATCTCATCTGGCTCTTGTGCACATCCATCTGTACTGTGACCAACTCAGCCAGGCATGTCCCCAGTCATGGCCCACATGTTTGCCAAAAGGATGCTACTTTGTAGAGTCTGGTCCACCCCCAGCCCTGGGACTCCCATGCTCACCAGTGGGAGGGGGGTTCAGCCTAGCAGGGCAGTGTCCACAGTTCCCCTACTAGGTCCACTCTCAGCCTCAGATTTTGCTCTTGCCAAGGAGTCCAGGCTGACATGATTTGGACCCAGTCCTAGCACTTGCCAGTGAGTGCTGCAGCCTAGCCTGGCCTGCTCTAAGACTCAGTCCATTTGCTGCGGAATGACTACTGCAGCCCTGCCTAGCCAAGCCACTCCCAGTTACAGCTTTCACCAGTGAAAGCAGCAGCCTACCAGGGAATCCTCAAAATTCCCTTACCAGGCCCTCCTTTAGCCCAGGATCTTCATGCGTTGGCAGGTTGTGGCCCAATCTAGCATGGCTCATCCCCCAGCCTTGGCATTTGCCAGCAAGTGTTACAGCTTGACCTTAGCCCAGCCTGTCCCAATCCCAGGTTTCTACAATGGGTGCTGCTGCCAAACCCAGCCCAGCCCAACCCCCAACCCTGAGCCTCAAGTGAACTAAGTGGGTGTTGCAGCCTGACTTGGGCTAAACCCATCTTGGCTCTTGAGTGTGCTATGGATTAGCCCAGCCTGGCATGCCCTCAGTTGCAACCTTCATCCTCACCAGAAGGACCTATGGACTAGAAAGGGAGTTCCCCAATTTCCTTACTAGGCCTCCTCCCAACCCTAGACCTACACTAACGTATGCCTCAGGGTAGCCCAGCCTGTCCATACCTATTCTGGCTCTAATGAGCACTAGGAGTTATTGGGGTCTAGCCCAGGATAGCCACCCCCAAACTCAGGCCACACATATGCCAATGAGTGCTGCTGCCTTGCCCAGCCCCAGCTATGGCTCTCACATTCACCAGTGGGAATTACAGCCTACTAGGGGAGTCTCCATAGTTCTCTAGACCCACAGCCAGTCCTGAATTTTGTTTTTGCTAGCAGGTGCTTCAACCCAGCCTGGCTTAACCCACTCCCACACTTGACAGTGTATTCTGCAGCCTGGCCTGGCCTGGCCTGGTCCACTCCCAATCTCAGCTCTCACCGGCAGGTACCTTGGGATAGCCCAGTCTGGCCTCCTCTAGCCTAGGTTCTCATGTAAACCACCAGGTGCTACAACCTAGCCTGGCCTGGCCCACATCTTTTCCTGGCTCTTAAGTGTGCAAATAGGTGTCACAGCTTGGCCCAATCTGTTCTTTCAGCCTCACCCAGCTCCCATGAGTGTTTATGAGTTTCATGGTCTAGCCTGGCATGATCCATCCAGCTCTTGCACAAAGTAACAGTTGCTGCCATCCCACAAGATCAAGCTCACAGATTCCCCCACCAAATCTGTCCCCCAGATCCAGTTTTCTCTCATTCCAATGGGTGCGGTAACCCAGCCTGACATGGACCACCCCGTCTCAACACTCACAGGCAGGACCTGTTGCCTAGTCCTGCCAGGCCTGCTCTCCAGCCCTAGCTCCCGTATGCACTGGTGTGTGGCAGGCAATACTGTTACCCCTCCCTAAGTCTCCCACACGTGTGGGTGCCTTGGCCTGAACTGGATATGCTTTCTGGTTTTTCCTGTTTAAACCATCCCATCTCAGCTCTCTCATTTACCCACAAGTGCAGTGGCTTGGTCCATGAAAACCCCCAGCAGTCATTCCTCACCTGTCAAACATGCTCTCGGTGGCCTCTCTCCCAATGTGTCCCCAGACCTCCTTCCCTGGGGCAATCTGCAGTGGTCCCACCACTCGGTGGTGTTGTGTGTGGCACGCCTGGGGCCGGAGCCTGGTGTCCCCCAGCCCTCTCTGCACTGCATGCCCTGCATACATATGTGTGTGTCTACATGTATGTATGTGCATATATATTAAATAAGTAACCATGCTGGTACGCTGGTATACTTAATTCAGAGTTGGCAAACAATAGGCCCAGAATGCTCACCAGCAACCCGCTGCTTTTCTCATAGCAATGTGACACTCACCTACAGCTGGGGAAAATTCATTGTTTTTAACTAAAATGTAGGATCATTTATCATTGTTCAATGTCCTCATTTTGGATTAGGTCTGTCACAGTTATTTCGAAATTTGACTCCAACATCTATCAAATGGGCTGCTTTTTGTCATCTGTGCATTTGATATCTATACTTTCTAAGCATTCAGTCGTGTCATTGCTAAAATATTAAAGGGACAAGATAAATCGCAGAGTTCAATGATGTTCTACTAGAGATGTCCCTGAATAGAGAAAAAAAAAATCCTCCAGAAATTGCTCAGTTCATTTGCAGAATAATAATAGACTATCTCACCATATTTTAAATTAGGACATAAGAGTCGTCTTTGTTTAAATGCCATGTAGAAATCATTGTATCCTACACAGATGCTCCACTGCAGAAAAAAAAAGGCTCAATTTTGCTGACATATTCTTAATTAGAGAATCCATACTGGCTCGTGGTAATCACATAATCTTTCTATAAACTGAAAACATCAGTGTTCAGGGAGCAAATATCACTGGACCTGGGAATCTTCCTTTTTTTCTGGAACAGGGGCCATGTCTGCCTGGGGAAGATATGGTAGAAATATGTGATATACTTTGTGGTAAGTTGGTTTCACGTATTATAAAATTTCCTCACGTTTTTCAGCAAACATTCGCTGACCATTCCATGAACTTCACAATAACGTATGCCTGTATTTTATACGCTTCAACATTTTATTAGAGTTATTATATACAATTGCTATTATGTACAGTGTCGGTGGAACCCAGTGACACACTGCACAGAATCGCCGTTGAACGGCGAAATTGGCTTGTCACTTACGTCACTTCAAATATTCCTTTTGACTGTAGCCTCAAAAAGATTAGCTCATGTAATATACAATATCATACACAATAAGCAAAAGGTTTCCTGTTTGAAATTGTAATTTTATTCAAGACTATAATTGAAATGTTATTAAGAGAATCTGATGTCATCAAGCACAAATTTGCCCACATCTACATTAGATTTTATTTTACTGATTTTAATCACGTATGCTTTAGCTATTTCCATTTTTTTTTTTTAAACAGAAGTGGATCGTGTTTAAATCCTCCCAGGCTGGCCTCCAGGCTTAGTGCACTTTTCTTACGTATTCCTGAATTATTCCCAGAGTGGGACCTTGACTAGGTCCCTGTCTTTGCTGTGGAATAGGAACGTGAATTTCGCTGCAGTTCCATCACGCTCCACATGATGGTGGCCTTGTCCCCACAAACCAGACTTCAGATCCCTGCATGCTGGTTTATGGAGTTGAGTTTCAAGCGGCTGTCAACTTCCTTGCACCCTGTGGGACACTGAAGCTCTCCGTGTAGGCTTCAGGCCCCACCTGTGATGGAGGAGTATGATGCTTCCGGAAAAACAAAGGGTATTGGCTCTTTCCAGATGCATCTTGCTTACAAAATGTGTTATGCTGTTGATTTCTATTCGTCTTTTGGATTTTTTTTTTAATAGAAAACTTGCAAAATTTTAAAATGTACATAGTGGCAAACTAAATGAGATATTCCCCACTGTGAGCCTTTGCTATTGTTCATTTACCACTTTCTAGAACTGTACAACAGCTAATGTGTGGCTCATGAGTATTTAAGATCTGACCAAGGGGCTGGCCTGGTACCATAAGGGGTAAAGCTGCCTGTGGTGCCCATCTCCTTCATGGGCACTGGTTCAGCCCTGCTTGCTCCTCTGGCAATGCTTCCACCTGCTCATGCTCCTGGGAGAGCAGCAATAGATGCTTCAAGTACATGAGCCTGATTGCCCAAGTGAGAAACCCAGGCGGCGTTCCAGGTTCCTGGCTTCAGCCTGGCCCTCCTGGTGTCATTTGGAAGTGAACCTGAGGATGGCATCTCTGTTTCTCTCTCTCACTGTCTCCCTCCCTCTCTCTAACATGAAAAACATAATGCAAGCTTATTTACACTTTAACATACATATATATATATATATACATTAATATATCTATAAAAAGATATCTATTTATGGATATAGACATAGATATAGATGATACAGATATTATGAAACAGTTCCAGAGGCTTAGGGATTTTCCCTCCCACCCTCCACATTCCCCATCCCCTCACCGATTTCCCTTATATTACTACAATACCATAGTCCTTCAGCAACAGTCACACGTCCATCACCGTAGTTAACAATATCCTGACATTATACATCTAGACAATGTCAGAATGCCCAGCATCTTACTGTCAAGATGCATTTACCAACTTCATTGAGAGTTTCATTCAGGAGTAGAAATAGATACTGCATCTCCACTTCTTGGTATGGTAGTCTCCACTGTAGATGAATAGAGATGAATATACATGCATACATTTTAATATTAAGATAATACTCTGGAGTTATTAAATAGATGTCACTAGAATTGATTTTACATTGATGAAAGTTGCTAGAAAAGATGATATGACATGCCTTATCCTCTGGGAGTTCTCGTGATATTTCTGTTGAACTGAGCTTGTCTGGAAGGCTAGGTAGTATTTACTAAGTACAGAGAAGTGCTAAATTCCTAAGCAATATTTCCTCGTGAAGTCTCTCAGTTCCTCGGGATAGTGATCAAGTCTGAAGTCTTGAGTGGCATTGTAGGCCCTGATGTGCCCACGGAGTGGTAACGTGTCTTGAGGCCCAAAGAAGAACCTCATCATTTTCGCTGATCAGAATTATAAGGGAGAAATACTTTATGTTGATTTTTGAGTTTCTCTACAGAAGGTGATTCATAGAATGTAGATAATATATATATTTGAATCTCCTCTCATGCTTTTCTTTCTTTTTCCCTTCCTTTCTAATTTTTTTTTAACCTATGGAGAAATAACAATGTCCGGATAGAGGCTATACCATTATCTAAAGAAACTGAAACATACATCTAAAGAAGGAGACATGAATATTATGATATGTATATGAGAAGAAGATAAAAATATACAGATAAGTGTCATCACAGTTGTGACATAGTAATGCTATCTGAACCTGATTTAACTCTAAAAAGCAGTCATTTGACCTTATGTTTTAAGAAGTTGATATATAATTTTCAAAATTTATAGAACTTTCATCCCCTTTGTTGTCTAGAAAGTTATTACGAAATTGCACGAACTGTGCACACATTTATTAGGAAATCCCTGGGTCTATAGTACCATATCAAGAAAAATTTTTTTTAAAAATTTAAAGATGAGTCTTCAAATTCTTTCAACTTAAACACATCTCTTTCACATTTCACAGCTGAAGTTTTGTTGCAGTTAATCACACTTTCTTCAGAGAAATAATAATTTCCAAAAATGTTTTTAAACGCGTTCATTTGAAACAGTCAGCAGCTGGGGCAAGGGTGCTAGGGCACATTTGACCATCACTCGGCTGCGGTTTGCTTATAGTTTAAGTGCTTCCAGTCTTTGTGTGTTCAGGTTTCATCCCCCTTGTGAGATAGTATAATGGAAGAAATTAACCAAAATAGGATGATTACAAGTAAAGTGCTCAGGATTCATACAGCACCACCAAAGTGTAGTCCCATGATTCAATATTCACAGCTTGACAAGCAAAGCCAGAAACACACACACACACACACACACACACACACACACACACACACACACACGTGCTCCTGACGTGACAGGTGGAGTCAAGGGGGATGCACAAACCAAAGCTTGCATCATGGTATTTGCAGTTCCAGTCTCTGAAATTGTGAGCTAAAGAAATCTCTTTTTCTTTCAAAATTATCCTGACTCCACATTTCACTATAGCAATATAGAGCAGAATAATCCATATTTTAGAAATGATGTGCTGGAATCCATTGGAGAAAACACAGACATCAGCATGTTGCTTAGCCATTCACTGCATGAGTGACTGCAGTTGCCAGATCTGTGTTGAACATTAGAATGGGGTCGGGGGTGCAACGGCATAACAGCCTGATCCTCCTCCTGCAGTGCTGGCATCCAAAATGGGCCTTGGATAGTGTCCTGGCTGCTCCACTCTCCACCCAGCTCCCTGCTTATGTCCTGGGAAAGCAGTAGAGGCTGGCCCAAGTCCTGAAATCCACAAGGGATTTCTCTGAAACCAGAATTTTCTACAACTATTGTAAAGTACTAATGATGTATTGCACTGTATAGAACTTGAGATTGTAGCAGACAGAACATTAGCTAGAAATGTTTTAAGATTAAAGTCCAAGAGGGAGGCAAAGCTATAACTGGAAGTAAATGATCCATATTCACAAATGGAATCATCTGCTGAATGGGATGAGGAGGGGAAAAATATAAATGACAAGTAGGAGAGCCTGTCACTTGTAGGTAAGCAGTGTGGCTCTCAGCTGCAGAATACAGCAGACAGGATGGCTGCCCGACCATCGGCTTCTCAAACCAGACCATGTGTGCAGGAGCAGATACTGCTCGAACAAATCATTTCAGTGTGAAGTATCTGCAGCAGGAATTCCACCATGAAAATTCATGAGAACCCTTCTTCATCTGTCAACCATACTCTGAGCTCTTTTGACACACACTGCAATTCTTGCAAATCAAACATCTCCTTAGCATTAATCGGGTTTTTCCCTCATTCTGTGCCTCTGTGCTTATTTTGATTCCAGAATGTGAGGTGGGAAGGCTGTTAACATTGCTTGTTAGAAGTTTGTGCTTTTAACATAAACTCTAAACTATAGTCACAAAGAGAAGTAGTAGAACTACTTCCATAAAATTGATGCCAAGAGCTTTACATAATATTCAGGTTTTGTCTAACCAAGGCACAGTAACAGCAGAACTTTTATCACCTTAAACAGACAGTGAATTTGTACCAGTGTTGACAGACACCCCATTACAGAGATTTGTAACAGACTTTGAATATTATTGGCTCATATTAAACTTGCTATCATTTAAATCCTTATAATCTTAATTATCCATTTATATGCCAACCACTGTTAGATTCCTATCTTATACTCATGCAATTGATATTCTAAGCAAAATTAAATCAATTACTGTCTTTTTTCCAGCGTTCATCCAAATCATTTCTCTGCACTGGCTGACCTGATTGGCAGCTAGCAATCCTGCCTGAGTTCTTCACCATTGCAGATCATTTTTTTTTCTAAAATGTTCTCTATAACCATATAATTCCTTTTTAAAGCATTTTAATAAGTTTCTACTGCTTAGTGCGCAGTATGTAATCTTTTAGTTCACAAACATAATACCCTACGATCTTTCAAAAATCTCGCTCTCAGCTGCTTACCCTGTCTCCTCTACACACTTTCTCTATTTCTGACCAACCAACCTAACACCTTCAACAGAGCATGTTGCAGTCTATAAAGCATCTCCTCACTCTGCTACTACACTTCCTTGTTGGTTTTTTTTTAACTTGGAGAATCATTTGAAAACTTGCATGGATAGTACCAGGCACACTGTTACAACACTAACCATCATTTACCCATTTGCAAACATTTTCTATACTTGCTGCTAATTTTGTTCTATAGGCATGACTTATTTCTGTTTTTATTTGCATCTTTTTAATCAAATGGTATCTTTCTAATTAAAACAAAATGGAGATTATCACTTAGAATTTTAAGAAACAAATCAAGGAAATTCCACGCAGCCTTCAGTGCCATCTTCCTAATGGCAACATCTTATTAACCTCATTGGAGCAGGCAGAATGTTAACATTGATCTAGTCAAAATTCAGAATATTTGCATCACCACTAAGCTTCTACGTGTTGCTCTCCTGTAGGGCATACTCCCTTTGCATACACTACCTCCTCTATATTTCACAATCATCATCTGATTTCCTTTCTAATAATTTATTTTTGGGGCACCATAGAAATCATATGATATACAAACTTCCAGTGTGAGTTTTATTAGAACTACAGAAACATGAGTTCCATCAGGGCATTTTGTCTATAGGGCTTAGGAATTTATCCGCAGGACTGGGAAAAGTTCTGACACGTGGTAGACAAGTTAAGCTGAACATTGAATCCAGGATGCTTTTAAGAGCCATATCACTACATAATTAATGCACATTTGGGCTTGGTGAACTAACAGTGAGAAGAGCTTAAACCTTCTGTTGTCTGTAGGCTAAGGTGTGATGATGGGAATTGCTGTCAATCCACTTTGATTTCAGTGGGGTGATGAGTTTCTGTGGTGGATCATGTACTGGCATCCAATTCACCAAAACTAAAGCTCCGAGCACTAGAATGAGAGGAAAAGCAAACATGAGTGAACGGAATAGTCTTCTCAATAGAAACCGTTGGTATTAGCTGGCCGATCCTGCTGCAGTCTGAAGTCAGTTAAACAGAAAGGTGTAGGGTTTAACAAACAGGATTGACTTAAATGATTCCAATCACCGACTGAATCTGAGGGATCAATAGAAGCAGGACCGCACACGTGCCGTCCCAGCTACGTCAGGGAAGGAGCTCAAAACAAACTTTACCTGAAATTCAAACAAATGGTGAAGTGTAGTAAAACTCCACCGTAACTTTGATCTTGGACTTTCCAGATTCCAGAAGCGTCAGAAAGAAACATATGTGGCTTAACCAATTCATCTTTTGGTCAGCTGTTATTGCAGACTAAGCTAAAACAGAAACAGGGGTCATACTTTATTCCTCAAGGCAGCCAATTGTGCTTGTATATGTGTGTATTTCTGTGTGTGCGTGGGTGTGCCTACACTCACTTAGGAATACACTCAAGTATTTTTAACATTTATAAAGAAAATGGTAGTAAATATATTGGAAACCACAGTTTAGTTTGAATTCTTAGGGAAATTGCGCTACAGAGTTATCTGGAAAACCCAGAGTGCAAATTCATTTTCTTATGGATTTTGTACAACTAGTCAAGACATTGATAAAACACCATTCCATTTTGTTTAGATTATTTTCTTAGATTATTTTTTTCAAACATACGAAGCTATCATGCTTACCAAAAATAAATTATGTTTGTGACATATTCTATTTTCTATCCCTTCCCTGTTAAGTTCATCATATTATCGTGGTATTGTATAGCCAGACATAGTCAGATGCTCGGATAATGACACAATCCGTGACGACATTTTCTATTACCCTCTGCGTACTTTTATAAATATTGTAACAAGTGTCATTCTAGTCAGAGATTTTTTTTAGTGTATAACTACACTCTTCTCTCTATTATCATCTTCAAGTCTCCATTGTCTCTACTTTATAATTGGAGAGTTTTTTTCTTTTTTTCCTTCACAAGGTTATTGAAGTTTATGTAGCAGTCAGCTGCCAGGCAATAAGATTTCCTGGTGATTTAATTTTGATGTGTCTCTGAACTTCAGTTTAATTATATTCATCCCAACAGATATCAAAGTAAATAACTATACGTTATTAGGAAATTTGATATGCTAGCATGGGGTTAATGATATTTTAAATAATTCAATGAAGACTACTATCTACTCTGGTCATTTTAATACCCTATGTCAACAGTAGAGAATTCCAAAAACAGTGACATAAGGCAGAATTATCCTTTGGAAAAGACAGGCTGAACAGTAGAAATTATCCCATGGAAAGCATTACATTGGCTCTTGTTCCATGTTTCAAGGGCTCTCACCTATAACCAGCTCAAGATTCGATTAGCACAATACACATATGGGATATATGTGCCAGGGCAGATTCACATCGACCTCACTGCAGAGCTTAAATTTGCAATCACTGTATCCGCACGTATTGATTCATAGTGCTGAAATAGCTGTATCTCAAGCCACACCACTCACTTAAACCTTGTATTGATTGCTTTCCTCTAAGGAAACCTGAATGCATTATGGAGCTATTTTTGAGATCAGTAACATCCACTCTTTGCAGATGAACGTAGAAGATGTTTACTTCAATGCAGACCTCGCATGAGCATACAGTTACTGCGACTGCCTTTATCCCTGGCTCACCATCCTTGTCTGCCCTTCTTCATACACTGCAGGCTGTAGTTCTTATCAGCATCTACTTGCTCGCTAAACTTTGTAAGTCGGGCAAGCCACTTTCAATTTCTTGATCGAAGAATGCATCCTCTTCCTTCGTGGCCTTTGGATGTATTCTGTTCAACATTTATTTCAGAGTCATCCGAAGATAACCTAGTTCTTTTTGAAACACACTTCAAAAACGTGTCCACACTCTCGGAAATAACATTACCTCCCCTGAGAACCCTACACACAGTCGACATGAAATGAAAGACAGCGAAGTCGAAAACATGAGAAACACGCTAGAAATCATTTTCCTAAGTTAGTTTTTATTTATAATCAGAAAAAGATGGATACATCTAGAAGGACTAATAATTTTTGTGGAATTGATTTTCTCCATTATGTAAAAATCAATACCCACTTCTCCAGAGCAAAGTAACCTTGTCCTGTGCAGAGACGAACCATGAGCTCCTCGGAGTCCCATTGAAAATATGAACCATCAGGACCTGAAATATCAGTGATTTCTATTTCATAATCAGTAGCAGAAAATGGATGTTAAATATAAAAGCTGGCATTGAGAAAAGCAGTAAAGGAAGTGACTAGCTACCTGGTAAACCAGTTAGTACTTGAATTGAATTTTTTTATTAGACGCAGTCAAATTTAACAGCAAATGGGCAGGAAGAAATCAATTATCCTGAACGTCTTAACTGCCAAACTCAGCTACCTAAGTCTTTTTATCTAATTTTTAGTTTGTTTGCTTATGTTCACATGCGTCTATGTCTTTATATTCTTTCTTTGCAGTTTTGCCACCTAATGTTCTGTCATAAGAATGCTAATCCTATCGAGGGATGGGAAGAACACGGAACAGGAGTAATCACTCAATATAGACTATATTTCTCCACAAGAAGGAAAAAATACAGAAGATAGAATTTTGGGTGTTTTCATTATTAAGACACAGTCTGTTAGAGAAGAAAGACATTTTTATGATTGGACATTAGACAACATATCTATGAATTGAAACATGACATAGCACTCTATGAATATGTACAACTTTATTTGTAGCATCTTTTGACAAAACATTTTTTAAAGAAAAAGAAACAGTTGGAAAGCAGCTATTAGTATAAAGACTAGGAAATTTCTGAAACTTATTTCTTTATATATTTTAGAAATGTATTGTCCTAATTTTTGAAAATGATTATTTGGGGCTCGGCATGATAGCATAGTGGTTAAAGTCCTCACCTTGAATTCGCCAGGATCCCATATGGGTGCTGGTTCTAATCCCAACAGCCCCGCTTCCCATCCAGTTTCCTGCTTGTGTCCTGGGAAAGCAGTTGAGGACAGCCCAAAACCTGGGGACCCTGTACTCCGCAGAGGAGACCCAGAAGAAGCTCCTGGCTCCTGGCTTCAGATTGGCTCAGCTCCAGCCATTGCTGGATACCAACCATATGGGGTACCAACGTTGCAGCCACAGCGCTGATCCCTGTTGTCTGAGCCCTAATGAATACTGAGAATGAAATCTTAGAAATTAAGGACACAACAATATGGATTAATTAAAGTGAGGGATGAAGAACTCCATGACAACACGCTCACCTTAAAGCAGCCACTAAACTATATCCTTCTGTCATCACGCCCTAGGGACTCTCTTCGGACAAGTTGTCATAAGCCAGGATCAGTGAGGGTCAATCTCAGAGATGAACTGAGAACTGTGTCACCTCATTTACAGGGATCGCAAGGAAAGTAACGCTTGCATAGATTTATTCATGTTAATTCGAACAATTTGAAGAAATCCAAACCACTAAACCTCTTACTTAAACGGGCAGATATCTTTTAGCCTAAGATAGAGGAAATTATTTCAAATATTTTCAGAAAGATTAGTGAATTGTACACATATTGCCTTTTTGCCTATCCATCTATCATAATAGATTCTTGAGAAGTCACTCTTTATCTTTGCTACACAACAGCAAGTTGACAAGTCTAAGTCAATTGGCAAAAAAAAAAAAAAATCAATTATTATCAATCTGTCGGTCTAGGATGTCAGAAATGCTAGAATCCTCTGCAGATGTGGAATCCAGGATGCTACAATTTCACCTTGACATTCAATTGATATAAGATCTCTTGTGTTACCAGAGAGAGGAGAAATTCTGCTAATGAGGACATCATGAAACAGCCCCCGCATACTTACAATTATAAAGGTCTCAACATTTCTAACAACCTGCTGATGCGACTCGACAGAGTGGAAAGACACTACATGTCCTATATGTATTGTGGATATTCACGTGCAAAGTGTAAAAGATAAATTGTGGAAACTGATCTTGTGACAAAAGAAGACAGCTGGAATATAGTCAGCCAAACTTCCAATGGGATATGCCAAAAACTAAGAGAGTAAGGTTTTCCAATCTTTTGAGCAAATATTACATTCCCTTTGTAGATTTCTTCCTTGGGGTGAAAACTGAATCCTCTTTCCAAATCCTAAGTGTTTCGCTGCTGCAGCTGCTCTCATTTGTGAATCATTAGTACCTCCTATGAAGAACAGCTTTGAAATGTCCCGGCTTATTACGAGGGGCAACACCCTCACCCCTGGTGAGAACATGGTATCTGCCTACCCTTCCTTATTTAAATATCGTGAGGACCCCCTCTCTTCTTTCCCACAGGGAAATCTAGGACTATGGCTAGTGTGAAAGGCAAATATGAGCCACATTAACAGTCTGGGGGTGGCAGGAGTAATATAGCCTAAATGGTGATTTAGTAATTTAATTTTTTAATTTAGTAATTTTCCCTAAATGATTAAAAAAAAAACTTCAATTTCTCTTCTTGCAATGCAGTTCTTATAAAAGGAAACACAGATGTCTCCTTCACATCTGCTTATCCTCCCTTCACGCCCGATGAACTTTAGGGTAAAGTTCATGAAACGCTGAGCATTTGGGAAGAGTTCGTTCCTGCAGCACACACAGGAGCACCAGTGCCAGCTGGTTTCTTCCTGCTTGTGGGAATTTGTGATTTTTGTAGTTTTTCTTTGTGTATGTATGGTTCCGCGCTTTGGTGTGATATAGCAAGATGTTTAAAGGTGAAATTAAGGTAAAATACTTCTTAAGACTTAGAGGAACTTGAATTTCACACCCTTTCTCCTAGAAGATTAACATCCCAATCCTTTGCTTAACAGAGAATTGGGAATTATTACATGATGTGCTAAGATTCACAGGTGACACAGCTGAGAACTCCTGCCTCTGGGCGCCCTGCCATGTCCTGTGACTAAAGTCTATGCCACAGAGTTTACAAGGCAACCGATTCTGTTCAAGTTCTCCCTAATGCATAACTGACTGATGAGCAGTTATTTTGGCTAAAACGATGCTGGCGGAGCATCTATTACCCAAACCTTTTGGAAATTGCCATCAAGAAACACAGTCAAGATGTACCTCTCTTCCACCACGCTGCACGAGTGCTCATGAGGAGCACTTTTGCCTATTAAGGTCTGCTTGTCAAAGAACTGAACTTACTATTTTATGTTTCTGCCATTTGCACTTTACAAAGTGCTCTATTTTTCTTAAGCACCATGCCATAAAACACTTGAAAGTTCATGTTTCTCCCCACCCGCACAGGTGGCAGTTGGATTTGTCTTAATGGAGAAGAAATGGATCTCCTTCCACATTCCTAACTCAAGTGAAGGCAAAGATTTAGACCAAATGGCAAAATGTATTGTTAAGAGCCAACACCCTTTGAGTGCATTCGTTGTAAGGCCAACATGTAATCATCTTACCCAAGATGTATTGGAACCATTGTGTCTGAAAATAGACTTAAAAATGTATCAGTAGATTGATGTTTATTGAGTCTTAATACTCTGGGATTAGATACCTGTCATGAGAAATTCTTTGAAGCTAATCCCACCATATTTCCTTAGACTTTATTTCTCTGCATGATTGAAGCATTAGTCTTGTTTATTAAGAGTGCTTGGAGTCCTTCAGCAAGGGAGACCAGATGCACAGTAATTGGCACTCATGATATCTAACGGAGTGATCATTCTGGCTTGGTAGAAATTAAACACAAACTATTCGTGTCTATTGCACAATTTATTTTTTTTCATTTTAATTTTGTTTTAATTTATTGTGTCTATTTGCAATTTATTACTCCAACCCTGGCTAGAAATAAGTTACCCCAAAATTATTCAGTATAGATGTATCTTATTTTTTTTTTCTGTCCCAACCAAACCTAGATTACTTCAGGACTCTTGTTAAATTCACCAACATCTATTCTTACTATAAAATATAGATGAAAAATACTGAAGAAAAATATGGTATGTGTGCCCAGGAGTGTCTTCATTAGTTTGCGGGATCAGTTCTCATTGCTCACAGGTTAAACAGGGGAGGGCAGACAACAGAAGGAGAGTCACCATATTAAATTATTGCACACGACAGCATCTGTTTGAAGCATAACTTTGATTTATTTTCCTAGTTTTTCCCCTCGGATGGAAAAATAATTTCATCATTACAACAAAGATTTCTGCCAAAATGAAAGCATTTGAGTGTTTCAAAATTTCTGTTAAAGGAAAAGTCACCATTTTTTTATCAAGGGCATGCTCTTTCTCCACTCCTCCCATTTTGCTATTTTGTTTTAATCCATTGGCAGAAAACAACATATTTTCCTCAAACAGAGTGAATACATTTTATTGCTGCTTTGTTTAGTATATATTTGTCTGGATTGGGAAAAAAAAAAATTCTAGGCCTAACAAGAGAAGTAGCTTACCTGATCACAATATTTAAATTGTTGCCAAAAAGGAAAAACATGTAAAAAAAAAATCTTAATGGAAAATATCACATAACTTGAAAAAAAAAAAAGAACTTACCTCAATTGTCTATCATTTAACATGTACTATAAGTCAACTTGCTAAATAGGATTACAGTCCTTTATTATAAGCCCCTAGTGGTACTATGGTATACATTTAAAAAATGCCACTACAAAAGGTTTCATTTCTTCTTGGCTTGTGCCTATTGGGTACTTAAGCTACAGATCGTTTTGAATACGAAGCCTACAGTAGGTATCAATGTAACTGCTGATTGACTCTGTGTGTTGATGTCCTTTTCCTGTTCCACGGAAGGAAGCGTCCTTTAGTCCAGCATCTTCTCCTGTTTCTTGCCTTCCTTTTTCTTCTTCTTAGACTCTGCTGCGGTTTAAAAAGAGAAAAAGAAAAGAGAAAGTGTCAAATTACTGAACTCCCTTCGGGAAGAAAAACTCTTTGATTATAACGTACCAAGAATGGATCACTTTGAGAAACACATCCGCATTTCTGTCTCTTGGCAGGTCTCTTGGGAAGTTGTATATCTGAGAATAATTTTCAAGCAAATCCTTTTAAGAACAGGCAGATAGAAGATGGCCTACGCCAGCATGGAGACGTATAAACAGCTATTACGCCATTGATTAATCCCATTTTGTTAAGTAGCAAAAGCTTTGCCTCCCACTTCCCACATCCCTCCTCTGAGATTGTTTAGAAGGATGTTTTGTCCCTGAGTAAACAATTCCAAAGTGTTCCCACTCCAGGTCTGCCCTCTGCACAGACGTTTGACTGGATGTTTATACAGGAAGGAGCAAAGGGAGCCACATGTATTATGCACGGAGTTTTGGTTAACATAACCTTTACCCTTGGAAGAAGTCAGTAGACTGAGTCCAACTGAGTTAACACTAAATAGACAAAACTGAGAAAGTTTAACTCAAAAGACTCCATTCTTTCCAATTCCGTGTGTTGACCACCTCTGGTTTCCCGAAAGGAGACTGCGGTGTAGAACAGGACATATCTAGTTTGACTCCAAAGATTAGAATGATCAGAATCACAGGGACAACTAGTTAAATGATGCTGTTAAAATATCTCTAAATTGACTTCTTTTTGGTCAGCAATACTAGCAGAACTTTATTAAGTATAAGCGGCAAAGCTAGACTACTCTATCTTAAATACTAGGTGCGTCATTTTGCCATGGTGACACTTTGCAAATGTCATTTAAACGTTTGTGTCTCCAACTGCTCACACTGTAATGTGCTTATCAAAAGTATCATAACATATGACAGTAGGTATGGGACTGTATAGGACTAATACCCAAATTAAATGAGTTGAATAAAATCCACTTAAAATAGAACATGGTAAAGTATGTTGTGCTTACTCTCATGAGTGTGGTAACAGACAAAGAGCAAGAGGTCCTCTTGCTGACTGCAAAGGTGCGCTCTATGCAACTGACTCATTCGTTTCCAAAAATGTGGAAATGTTTTGTCTATGAACATGTCTGTTCTCAACTTTTCCTAAGTCGATACTGAAGAGATTTGATATTCCACTTGCGCTTGGCATATTTTAACAAATTTCACCCTGAGGATGGTGAGGAGAACAGAACTTTCAAGATAAAGGTACCTGTAACATCAATGAAGATATTCCGTTTAACTTCTAAATAATTCACAGATCAACATGATTCCCAATCTTTGGCTGACATTTGAAACAAAAGCTGTGTATTCAGGGGGTGTCCTCATGGGACAATCCAGGATGCCATAGAAGACTTAACTCTGATTTCTTCAGTCTCATTTTCCCCACATGCCCGCTGGTGAAGCCTCAGAAATTTATAAGTCTCCAGCTCACCATTAAAGTGGATGTTTTTGTCAAGTTTCAGATTCTCATAACCTAAGCCTATTAGATTCACAAATTTGAATGGATGACACTCTGAGTATTTTGCATGCCTCGATTTCACAAAAATCTTAAATTATTCTAAATCCTGGACAAATATTTCACAATTGGTTCTTTTGACATTTTCTTTCCAAGACCTTAGATAGGATTTATTGACAATTCCTATAACTCATTTTTTGCTAAAGTTTGACTGCATCTGTTTTCCACGTCGTTTCATGTTTTCTGAAGCATAACTAAGTAGCATGCCTTCATTGCATCTAATTTTTGCTACTTTTTCTCTGTTGAACTCCCACCAATTTTATTATTAGAAATAATGATGTAATGGTACTTTCAGGCATTTAAATGTTCCTTTAGGATATAGATTATAAAAGAGAGAATTTACTAGATCAGAGAATGAGTCATTAGATTTTTTTTGTTTAATTTTAGTGGCAGAGAGATGGAGAAGCAGAGAGGGAGAGAACATGCACCTGCTGATTCAATCCTATATGCCACAATAAGTGGGGCGAGACCAAGAGCCAGGCTCCCAGTTCAGGTTCCCCATAAGGGTGACAAGACACAACAACTTGGACCAGCACGTACTTTCTCCTAAGGTGTACAGTTGCTGGAAGCTGGAATTAGGAGTAAAGAAGTGATTCAAACAGCTACTCATGTATATGATATGGGAACCCTCACCACTGCCTGAACAGCTAGATCTGCACACTGACCAGGCCATTTAAACGTTTTACCCATGTACTGGAATATTTATTTTTTGAACGACAGTACTACTCCAAATCATTATCAGCGGTTTAGGCAAGTGTCTGTCACAGCAAGCCTGCTGTGCAACTAATCCAACATACCATATTGTATCTTTTCCACCTGTTGAAAAGCACTTTGAAAATTGGATTGAAACAAAGTAAATATCTGCTTTCATGACCAACATTGGAAACACACGGGCTGGAAGTAAGCTTTTAAGAAAAGACATCAATGGGTAGATTGCTTTAAGATCTAAAATGCAGATTTTTTTCAAAGGTGATCAGTTGAAAGTTTCACACTGTTTTCTCATTTTCTTAGCAAGAAGTCTTGTTTTCATTCTTTTTTTTTTTTAAATTGCCTGCTGTGTATATCAAAGCCTAAGAAGGAATTTAGGAGGTGAACTTGTCAAGGAGAGCCTAGATTTTAACTAAAGTAAATTAGCCTCTCTTTGCTGCTGACTTCAACAAAGTGGCTTTAGATCATTACAGCAACGGGAGGAGTTAGTGATCAGAATACAAGTAAGACCTAAGTCCTTCCCAAGGAGGAAAATTCATAGTACGAGGAAGGTTAAAACAATCAGAAATATTCATTGCCTATTCAGAGATCCAGCCAGCCACTGGACTAAGTTGAAGGGAGGCAGGGTAGGGGGATTATGCCACAGGGATATTCATCGTTCACCTTTAGAAACGCGTATCATTGCAAAACAGTAAGAACACAATGTAAATTTGTCCAAAAGCTTGACTACCAGCAAGATCTCTTAATGCTTTGTGAATCTGTTTAAAGACACTCACTTGTGCTTCAGGATTAGCTGCCTCCTCACACAGAAGTTATCTAAGCCCTCAGCCCATGCCAGCTGAGCCTGGGAGCTGTTAATGAGGCTTGTGGTCTGCGCCTATTCAGTCCAGTGATCGTCCTGGAATCCAGGAACTGGTTAGCAGCTTCTCCTAACATGACACCATTCATTAAGACTCTA
Organism: Ochotona curzoniae; assembly: GCF_017591425.1. Taxonomy (NCBI): domain Eukaryota; kingdom Metazoa; phylum Chordata; class Mammalia; order Lagomorpha; family Ochotonidae; genus Ochotona; species Ochotona curzoniae. Next base: position 17,918,315 of record NW_024467095.1, on the reverse strand, counting down.
CGCAGTTCAGTCCAGGTAGAAGTAGCGTACAGAAAGTGTCACACAGTTCAGGAATAAATTTTTATCAGTTTAGCGAACACACTGAGAAGAAAGCCAGGCTATTGCCATGCTCAGGAGAGAGTCCTCAGTAGACCAGCATGTGCTGCCACCATTCTGTCATTGTTCTGGCCTCTAGAACAATGAGCACACACCGCTGCTGTGGCTTGGAAGGATCTGGGTTTGACGGGCAAAGATTCCTGTTAGTGAAAGGTGATCTGAGCCAATCCTCTGCTTGCTACAGTAGCATCCATATGGCTTCCGGTTTGCGTCCTGGCTGCTGTATTTCCAGTCCAGCTCCCTGATGATGCCCTGGGAAAGCAGTGGAAGGCAGCCCAGGTCCTCGACCCCCTCTCCCTACACCAGACCCCAGGGGAAACCAGGCTCCTGGCTTTGGGCTGAGCCAGGTTTGCCCTTTGCAGACATATGGGGAGTGAACCAGTAGATGGAAGATCTCTCTCTCTATCTCTCTCTCTCTCTCTCTCACTCTCACTCACTCACTCTGTTTCTCTCTCTTGCTTTCACTCTTGCTGTCCCTCTCTATGCAATTCTGCCTTTTAAATTAAAAAAAATCTATATTCTGATAAAAAAAAGTGGTCAATCTTTAAGAAGTGAGGTCTCATGGGAGATTATTAGTGCCCTAAGAAGATTGCCTTCAAACAGGATAAAGGTGGTTCTTGAAGAATCGAATTGAAGAAGCAAGTTGTTCTAAGATGCACCTGCCCCTGAGGCATTCTCTAACTTTCTGTTTATCAGGGCCACAATTCTCTCATCACTCGCTTGCCTTGCCGCTCACAACAAGGTGCCACAACCAAAAGGAACTTCACAGGGGCTAATGCCATGGCCTCCAAACTTCTGGTCTCCAAAACCATGTGCCAGGCAATCCTCTGTTCTGTGCAGTAAGCCAACTTCAGGCATTTCGTTAGTCAGGAAGCCAGAGCAGTAGGATACGCGTGTTGCAATGGCAGTTGGGAAAAGCAGCCCTTGCACACAGGGCTGCTTTGGGAATGCTTCCGCAGAGTATCTTCCCTTTTTGTGTGTTCTTCAGAGATTCCTCATTAGCTGTTGAGTTACAAAAATACCTGAACATTTATTGTCATTGTAAAACTTGCCTGCCAGAATTTTTAAAGTCTGATTTTATTCCTATGTTTCCATATGTGACTTTGAACTCTTGCCATATGGGATTTCCTGCTCATCTGTGGCTTCACACATGCGGGTGACATTAATTCTTTCACCGTCTTTCCCACCTGCACTTCCAGCCCTCAGCAGGTGAGGTGAGGTTCCCCCCCCCCCGGTGTCTCCTCTCCACCCTTCTGCCCAAGGCTCTGTCCCCAGCAGTAGCAAAAGCTGGACTTGAAGAACGTCCCCTGTATTTGTCCACATGTCTCACACAGCAGTCTTCATGGCAGCTGAATTTATTGTCTTCATGTGTCTAGTGGCAATCTGTAAATAATGTTTTTCTATTTTCTGCAGAATGAAAATGAGTTTCAAAAGCATTGCATGAGATAACACTGCAAATGTGTCTAACTGGGGTAAGTACATCCAGCCCTTGCTCTCCATGTCAGCTTAGTGGGACAGCGAGAACTTTTTTCTTTATACCTCATCCTTTGGGTTAATTAAACATATATTGTTTAATTTTCTGTGGGAAAAAAAAAACCTTTTCTTTGACTGCTTCTGCACCCTGAGCAACAACCAGCCTGCTCTGATTTCCCAGAAGTTTCCTGGAAGCTTTACATCATTGCAAAGTGGAGTGAGGTTGCTGGGTGTGTGAGATGCATCTCCAACCATGGGGCTTGTTCCCGGGACAACAGTGTGGAGTCATGAACTCTCCCAGCAAGCAGGAAATAAGCATAGGCTCATCCATGTCTACCTTCAGAGGCCACTGAGTGGCAGGGTACCCTGCCTGTCACATACACTCCCAAAATACAGAATACAGCCCATTGAACAGCTCTGAAAGTTGTCTTTGCCTTCAGTGCAATCATTATAGAAAGACAATCAGGGCAAAAAATTATTTGACAAGACTCAATCAACAGTTCCAAATATATGAATGATTTGGGACTATTATTAAAATAAAATTATTAATTGTGATTTTAATACCCAGCGATCCCTCAAGAAGCATTTGGCTTGAAAGACACCAGTCTAACAGTTAGGAACCCTTGAAATGGACTGGTCTTCAGGTTCTGGTGTGACCTTTCTCTAGATAGGAGACTCCATGCACGCTGCAGACGCAATGCCCTCACCAGAAAACGTGAGTTCCACTTCTCCGAGGTGTTAGGAGAGAGCAGTGAGACAGAATGTGTTATGGCTTTAGCATGCATAATCCTCTCGTAACACTCTCTCAGAACCACTTTGTCAATGTCAGTAGGTAACAAATAAATTAATGAATTAGATAGAATGCCAAAAGACTCACATTTCTTCCCCATTGTATTCATCACTGTGTGTGCTACATTGGGATTAATCTACCTGCTCTGTCCCTGCACTAAAAAAAAAAAAAAATCAAGTTAGGACATTCATGTATTTCTAGTGTGAGTTCTAGCATATAACATCCACTCAATAAATATTATTAATCAACAAGGTATATTTTCTAGAATTCATAGGGGGAAACACAGAATAGGAGAAGGAAAAAAAAACCAACTTCAGGTGATGAGCAGGCTAGGTACAGAGGAATAAGTGCTTGAGAAATCCTGATCCACTCAGCCACAAGTGTGGGTTTTTGTATGTGGACAAAGGTCCAGGCCAGGGTCACACAAAGCCCAGACAGAACAATGTGCAAGATGAATGCTCCGCCAAAGAGTCAGCATGGGGCTGAAACTCATTATCTTCCTTTGACTTGATTTATTTTTTCCAAGATAGAGTTATATAGGCATAGGATTCCATATTCCCCCCGGTTCATGTACCCCATTTTCACAACAGTATAGTCTCTCAGTACAAACTATAAGCCTAACTTTCTTATATTTAAATGTGTCATGATATGGTAAGTATAGGAAAAGCTAGAAAAGCTTGTATCATAACATAAAAGTATATCCTTCTTATGTAAGACACTTGAAAGTTGATGTTGACCAGGCAAGAAGTAGTCAGGCATAATCCAGTTGTAATTTGTCCTTGTGATTCCTCTGCTATGACCTGTACACATTAATTGTCAATCTAGCTTTTTTAACCCTCATTCTTTCAGAAGTAAAATTTGGAGCGATATTTCCCAGTATGCTAACCTCTTTGTAGCGCTTACATTCATGTGCTCTGTGTATTAGCTGCTGCATATCAGAGGAAACATAGGCTATCTGTCTGGGGGAGTGGGTGATTTCACTAAAGCTAATGGCTTCCGGCTGAGTCCATTCTGTTGGACAGATGTACAAAGCATGCGTCTTTAATTCTGAGGAATAAGAGGATTCCTATTTTTAGTTTTAGTTACACTTTTACATTATATTACTCAATTTTCTTCCCTTTCCTATACTAGCCATGGCATGATACACTTGTATATCAGACAGCTAAGCACGCAATGCTGAAATGAATGACTATGCTATTGAATAACTTGGGGATAACTTGGGAAGGTGTCATTCCTTATGCTTCTAAATATGACAAAAAGGAATCTACTCATGGTACAAAATTTTTAAACGACCAAAAAAGGGAGTGAATAACTCTCTCTCCATTTAAGGATGCTAAATCTAACCACGTGTGAGCAGTGTACTGAACCGCACTGAAAGACACTAGACTCTTAACAAATCTGAGTATAGTTTCTATTCTACAATCATTGTAAATCCACCTGAAAAGGTGCTGCTGAGGGCAGCATCCACCGCAAGAAAATACAGTAGAAGAGACAAAATGCTCTCAAAAGTCCTCCACATTTTGCAAGCAATTTTATATGTGATTCTTCATTTCATCTTATTGACAATGCTGTCAGGCATTCGTTGCCAACTCAAATTTATGGAAGACAAAAAAAGGTGTCACTCTAGTGTGAAAAGCAAGGGAATTAGATCCCTTCAATTACTCTATGGACGAGAAATGCAATCAAAAGCACCAAAAGGCATTTTCATCAAACAGAATTTAAAAAAAGAAAGAAAATTCTTGATCCGAAACTGAGTGTGTTTCCCTCTGATAAAAACTGGATTTTAACAAGCCTGCCCATTCTGGTCAAATTTAAGCACCCCTACACTGCCAGGGGTTCCAGGACAGCCTAATAGTGGGATTCTAGCCACCCTCAACCCCGACCTTCGCTCAGTACCATTTGTCTTCCTGCCTTCTTAGAAGCTCATCCACGCTGCATTGCCAGGCTCACTCCCAAAAGGTGGCAGAGCCCAGAAAGTGGAACGAAAGGTTGAGGAGCTTCTTTTATCTTTAAATGAACTAACAAAAGCATCTATTTAGTGGAAGAGAGAATTGAAAATGGTGGGAATATCACTTTACTGACCCGCTTTTCCTACTTAATAATCAGCTGCCAGAAGCTGTGTCCTGCACACAGCGGAGACCAGCACTTCAACAGTTGCCATTCTTTTGATCTTTAAAGATGAGTTGTCAAACCTAAGAGAGGGCTGGGCAACTGTCCAAAAAAAGGGGGTAGCAAGATGGTAACACTGGTAAAAATAGTTGGGAAGACATAAAAGGAACGAGGGGAGCATGGAAAAGAAGGAAATTAAACAAGGATCTAGAAACAGTACAGGGTGGACTGGCACAGATTGGTCACAAGAACAAATAATATTCTCCCCTTGAGCTACCAGTCACACAGAATATCCATCCATGTCATCTCTTCTCTGTGCATTCCAGAAACATTTAAGAACAGCCTCTGGTGCTGACATAAATGTCTTTTTTTTTTTCCAAAAAAACAGAAACTTCAAAATTCTTTTATTTAGGCAGTTCGTATAAAAGACAACAAATAAATAATTTATATGTGATAATGTTACAGGATCATGCAGTATCTTGAGATAATTGTTGTAACATACGACCTGTAGTCCCCTTTGGACTCTCAACTCACACTGAAGCCCCCACAAAAGATTCAAACCAAGCTTCCTCCTAGCTCTGTACTCAGCTAACAACTATTTCAAGTCTGCTACACAGGAGGCAGGATGCTCAAATAGATGGGGCTGGCTGTAAGGTCATGGCACCACACCAGGTCCCTCCTGGACGCCTGGCTTGTTTTGACCCCCTTCTAATTTCACAGTGAGCCCATCCTCTAAGGAACCATCGAGAAGCACTAGTGGCTTGGGAAACGGCTCTTTGACCTCTGAAGGGTTCTCGACCACGACCTTAATGGAACTGTCTGTATAGACTGAACCTTATTTGCAGGTTTCATCACTGTTCACAGATCAGTTATTCCTCCAGAAAATAAAACGCTGATCACTCCAAAAAAAGAGACATCAAACTCCTTCTAATGGGAACTGTCCATTTAGAAGATTCGTCTTGGAAACTTCGTCTCCATGGAATGGGATCCACCATTCATCTCACCCAAGCAGGAAAGACCTTCTAAACATTCTGGTTTATTTTCTCACTGTAGCAGATGCTCAGATCTCACAGCAATCATAAATCCTTTGCTTTCCCCTTCTCATGTTAAGGGGTAGAATCTGCAAAGCCACAGGCACATTTCTTAGACAAACTTATGGGAGAATGTTCTATGTGAACATGTGTCTAAATAAGGTACAAAGGTAGAAATGGCCAACTAGAAGCAGGGCACAAATTTGTCAAGGTTGGGTGTGTCTGTTTAGAGAATAGAGCTACACCATGGTTCCCAGTGTTCAGCAGCTTATGTCCTGAGGACAGGATAGCTTCAACAGCAGGGTTTTCCCTAGAGGAGTCACATGTGGTGACAAGATGTTCCTCTTAGAGCTCTTGACTTTGGCTGCAATATCACTGACCTTGCAACATCCAAACCACATCCCCTGGTCCTCCTGGAGACTTTTAACTACGTAAAATCCTCGCATAAATAGTCTTAATAAATGTAAGTTTAATTTTTTAACTCTTTTTCCTAAGTTACTAAATTATGAGATATCAAAATCACTCGTCCACTGATTTATCCTGTCTACACTCTGGTGATAATTTAGCAGACTGTAGCCAAGCAAGGAGTCTTCCCCACATCAATTCTGCCTCCATCCCCAGGAAAACTTACTCCATACTGGCAGCAGTCACTTCTCATGTCTGCAGGAGCCTAACACTATTCTCTCTTCCTCTGGACATAGCATGCGGAAGTAGATCACTCAAAGCTCTTCTGAGATGAAGTGGGATTCCCTGGATATCCAGTGTCTTTGAGTGTGTGTTCCCTGATAGCCAGTACCATTGAACTTGTGGACTGAGGCTAGAGAAGGGAGTTTGGACAGTATTGACACAGCAACAAAAGGCCTGCTTCTATTCCTCTGGAGGCAGTACTGCTCAACAGGCCTGGGAGGAACTGAGAGGCAGCTTTAAATCAAAGTGAGGAGAGTATTTAGTCATTTGCTATCATTTAGATGACAAATTAAGATATTAAATCTCCCACTGGTTCCTAATCAAATATTTGTGTGTGTGTGTGTGTGTGTGTGTGTGTGTGTGCGTCTCTGTGTGTGTGTGTGTGTCTGTGTGTCTGTGTGTGTCTGTGTGTGTCTCTGTGTGTGTGTGTGTCTGTGTGTGTGTGTATTAGCCTTATTATTAGTGTTCAAGTCATGAAGATATCCTCTAGTTTCCCTCAATTTAATGCTACCCTTTTCAACTTCCATTTTAAATTTGAAAGGCTATATTTTCCAGCCTGAAAATAAAACTGTTTATGTTAATCTACCACCAATTATCAAAACAAAATAGATCAGAAAGTAAGCAAAGCAGCTCTCCAAAACCAACATGGGACACGCAAACAAAACTGCTAGATCATGTGTTTGGTGAGAAGTAAATTGGGTTAAGCAGTCAGAGACTAGATTGTTTGAAGTAGCTCTATGTCAACAATTACTAATATTCCCCAAGGTCACAATACTCTAAAGCTATTTATGTAAGAGTCTAGCAACTATGTGAAAACCCTTTCTTACAATTCTCATGTTCTCCCAAAGGCAGAAAAGCAATACCCAAAGAGGACAAACCTGGAAGAGAGTCCATCTCTGCAAAACAGGAGGAACACGAGAGTGTGGGTTGCACTCATTTATTCCAAAAGGGTTTGATCAGATCATAGCCAAGATCCCAAGAAGACTACTTTCTAATGACTGTATATAGAAAAATATATTCAAAATAACCACTTTCCTGAGTTTACAACACAAAGACCCACCCTGGGACAGTTGCAAAGACCACCTTTCACAGCAATACAAGTTGGAGTTTGAATCCCAGCTTTCTCCATTTAGAAATGTGAGAGCCCTCCAGCAAGTTACTCAGCTCCTGGAACCCATGTTTTTCATATGTAGTGTAGGATACATAAAATTTACATGTGCAATTGCTTTAAGACTTAGATGAAATTGAAGACTCCTCTTTCTGTGCCCAGTCCAAAATGAATGCACTCCCAACATCTCTCTATAGTTTTGGCACAGACCAAGTTAACAGCAAGTTAACTTTCTGGAAGCAGAAAACAATCCAGGATTCTATCACTTGGAGAAAAGTCCAGTGACATGACTTCTTTGCTGCTGTGTCCATCAATTCTGGGTATATTCTGTGTGCAAACTCTTTTTTTCAGTTTAGCATTCTTATACCCTTCAAGTGTTTTTGAGTATTTACTGTTTGCTGCTGCTTTTTGGAGACCACAGGGATACATAGAGAGCCAAGTGGCCAGCTTTGTGTCCTCCTGAGGTTTATATTCTGTGGGATGCCTCCCAGAACAGTTTTAGAAAGAGTGGTGATGAAATATGTCTTCTCCCATCAGGTGTGTCACTATTGAGTTTCATCTGGTTCCAATAAAACTCATAGAACCTAATCATTACAAGGACTATATCAGACAATATCTGTTAGACATCTAAAGCAAAAACAAAAACAAAAACAAAAAATCTAAAGCAACACAACACATATGAGTATAATTAGAACGAAGCAGAATAATGATATTTGGCTTGTATTTTATTAGTATTTGTTTTTCCATTAGAAAAATGAGCTAACTTGAGATAAGACATTCCCAAAGAGAAAATTATAACATGACTTAAGAAAAAACAATAAGGAGATACACCTCTCATGTATGTCACTCGTTACCTTCCGGCTAGCCTGTGAAAAACATTTTGTGGACCATGCACATTGTCTATTAAGGAAATCTCACTGATGTGGGTCTTTGTCCTGACAGTTAAGAAACCAGTGCACATACTGGAGTGAATGGGCTTGAGTCCTGCTTTGGCTCTCGCTTCCTCCTGTCAGTGCCAGTTCCAGAAGGCAGCAGTGACAGCTCATCCCGTTGGCTTCCTGCCATCCATGTATGAGTTACATTAGATAACTGACTACCTGTTCTGGCTCCAATCGAACCCCAGCCACAGCAGGCATGTAGCAAGTAAATCTCCTTTTCCCTCCTACCCTTTCCTTCAAACAAATAAATGCATAAAAGCAGAAAATCTTCTTCCTGACATATCTCTCTGACTCAACTATTGACTGACTATTCTTTTGCAGCATATCTGATACCAAAACAGCTTTTGCAAAAGGATCCACTGTTGCAGGGGGAAAAAAAAAGAATCCACTGTTGGGAGGGGAAATGTTGGTTAATTTTAAGAAAGTTTTAATTATGCACAAATAGAAAGTCGCATTTTAACGGATTTTAAGATGCATGGCCAGTAGTCTCAAACACAGGGCTCAGTCAGGATAAGCCCACTTTCAATTAATTTTAGACCTTAATTCGTTAATATATATGAAAATTACAGAATGTCTATACACTTGAAATATACCACTTTTTCAAGCTGAAATCTGGAAACAAAATTGCAACCTCCATTAATATACTACATGGAAAAATTTAAAAGGTAAAGTAACTATCAGTTTAGTTAGAGGAAATTTTTCATTTAATGGATTTACCAAACATCCTAAAAGTTCTTTCTTAATCATGTTCACTGCTATGCCCCATGTATTTCCCACATTTCAACGTTTCTTTATTCACCAGACCTCCATTTCTCTATCTGAAAATATTGCCACTTTTAAATTAAATTAAAAATTCAAACGCAATTTCTCTCCCCTGTGGAAGAGAACAAGAACAGCATGCATGGATGTGCACATGTGTGCTTGCCTTGTGAACCTTCACGTACATGCCTGTGTGTGGGTAATCTAGTCATTGATTTCAATATTGGAACATGAATTATCAATTGAAACTGAAACTTCCTACAGGGCACTTCCCTTTCTAAAACTAACGGTGGTCATTTAGGTCAACTATGTTATATCTGGGCACTGGAATTTTTATGTTTTTGTAACAAAATTTGTCAGAAAACATTTATTGTAGCCCAGGTTAAGACCTCTGCTAAAATACGCAGAGTTCCTCAACTTTTCCTTCCTATATAAATATTTGCTCCTATAGTTGGTTAAAAATAAATTAATATGAAAACTGTGTCTCTGGGTTTTTCTGTTTGGGGGAAATATTTACTTACGAGATCTGACTGCTGGCTTTGATTAGACCTAAGTGGTGGTCTTTGGCCAAGGGACATCGATGGGGATGGTAGAAGAACTCATTGCATTAACCCCAACCCTGATCATAAACTGGAAAGGGCAGCCTGAATGTTAGATTCATTGTCTCCAAGACTAGGCTGTACCTACACATCTTGAAGTCAGAAGTTTCTACTTCTGTGGACAATTCCATCATAGGCTAAGAAGTCTGCAAAATTTGTATTAATTTTTCTGATTTTATGAAAACTTCTTACATTTTTTGTTTCAGGATATGATGCCATTGTAGATTTTAGAGCATAGGGTCACCATACAACCATAGCCTTAACTGGCCTGTTTTGCTAAAATATAGTGTCAATTTCCCTAATTACACACACGACTTCAGCTTTAATTCACAAATTGTTTATGGGTAAGTATTTTTGTGAATGTCTAACCTACAGAACTTTTTCCATCACTTTCTAGATTTCCATATGTGAAGATCTTGCTTGATTTCATTAATTCATTAAAATTAAGCTGTAAGGGCAAGGACCTACCTTGAGGCTTGGGCTTGGTCAGTTTGCCACAGGGCTTGGAGATGGTGACTGTCTTCTGGCATTCAGCATTGTGCAGAGCTCGCTTCAGATTTCCAGTTCTGGTCTTCAGGGCCGTGTTCAGATCGCATTCTCCCCAGGCCTGGAACTGGTATTTGCACTCCGCTAGAAACAGAATAGGAGGAAACAGAAATTATTGAAAGATTCAATCGTGGTGCCATGAAAACTAACGCACGTTTGCATTTCACTCAAACTGAAATAATTGTAATTTCCATTGCAGTCAGAAGCTGTACAGAGAGTTTGCCAACACTTTTTTCTCCTTGTTTTTCACAATAAGCTAGAGACCAACAGGTTCATGCAGGTCTCCCCCATGCATGGCAAGGGCAGCACTTGGGCCATCCTGTATTGCTTTCCCAGGCCATTAGCAGGGAGCTGAATTGAAAGTGGAGTAGAGAGTCACTGGGACAAGATCGATCGGGTGACCATCTGGGATGCCTGAGTTACAAGTAGCCGCTTCTGCTTCATCGCAGGAGCCCCAGTGCTGTGGATTTTTATCACATGAAAGGAAAGAAGGAGGGAGGGAAAGAAATAACACATCAATGGGCAAGGGTAGGAGGCAGTATATTTTTTCTTCTTATAGGTAAAGCATAGGTTCTCAAGCCAGGAATAATTTTGACCCCTATTGGATACTTGATCATAAAATATCTGGGGACAGGTAGTTTTCACAACTGGCAGAGGTGAAGATATTATTGGACGATGGTGAATGGAAGCCAGTAATGGTTCTTACAATAGCATAGCTAGCTTACAGTACAATACAATACAATACAATACAATACAATACAATACAATAACATTATCTCACAAACATAAGCCAGCCTCCACAACAACAATGAAAATCACCCGATCAAAATGTCTTTATTGCTACAAGTTGAGAAGCCCTAGAATTGGGCAAAAAGCCTGAATACCTGGTGTTTTACAATTGATCAATCAATGTGAAGTAAAGAATACTTGACCTTGAGAGCATTCTAGAAGTATCTCAGACTAAGAGGTTAAAAGAATGGGATGACAAGGTGAGACTTACCACCAAATTGCTTTTTCCAGTTGCAGGGGATCTTACATCTCTGGGTCTTCATGGTTTGTTTGCACTCGGCTCCGGTGCGGGTGCCCTCCCGGGTGCCCAGCCCACAGTCTCCACTGGTGGGTACACATACACTCCATTGCCATTCTCCACAGTCAGACTTCTTTACTTTTTTTTCTGGAAAAAAAATGTAATCAAAATTCATAAAATTCTGAGATTTAAGTTCACTCTCCTGAGTGTCCTAATTGCAGGACTCTGTATCTCCCTCCCTCTGTCTTGATTGCCCAGTAAGTAGTAGAAATATGACAGCTATTAGACAAATCAGTTAAGCCTGAAAAATGACAGGAACACTCAATTTCAAAATAATCAGCTTAGCCTTTTAGCACATTTCTTTAAAAAAAAATGTTTCCAAATTCCCATTTATTTGAAAATGAGATTATATGTAATATATATGCATTATACACATACATCTTCAATCAACTGGCACATAGCCTAAATATCTTCAGTAGCTAAAAACTGCCAAGTCCAACACTGGAATCCCAAACCTCTATCCAGGTCCCCCACATGGGTGTGGGAGCTCAAATAACTGATCCATCACCTATCCCATCGCTCTGATACGGACACAGATGTCATAGCTGCTATGCTAAACATCCACTTGGGTTTAACTATTATTAACACTTACTTCAGAGAAGCACATGATTGCTGAGCAAGACAGAGTAGCCATAATATGCACAGCTCCTCTTAGATCTAGGGACAATAAGCGGGGAAACCTTTCATGTTTCTCTCAGTCACTGAGAAAAAGAATGGAAAGTAGGCAGAACACGGGGCGAGGAGGCGGGGGCCGATGGCGTTCATCAGCGGAGAATCTCACGTTCATCACTCCGCTGCTTACCTGGTTTCTCTTTCTTCCCTGCTTCAGCGGTGTCCACAGCTGCCAAAATGAAGATGAATGCCAAGAAGGCAACTGCAAATTTTCGACGCTGTTGCTGGTAATGTTGGGACTGCATTCTAGAAATAAACAGACAAAGAGAAGGATGTGATAACGACCTAAGCGAAGGAGACACTCGTGGGAACTCTTGGATGAAGGGCTCTACTTTCCAATCCTAAAATGTTAAGCTTTTGTCAAGATTTATACCAATGGTCTTAGAATGTTATCTTTTCTCCCCAATCATCTATGACATAAGCATTCTGCAATCAATCACACTTACTGTATTATCCTCTTAGGATTTTATGACATTTTGATAGGTATGCCTCGGGAATCATGGAAATGAAAGAAGAAATCTGAAAGCGTATATTTGAATGAACAAGCTCTCCCGGTGAGTCTGGATGATGGTGTCACTTGGTAACACCAGTGACTTCAGAACGCCTGAGCTCCCTGGAACCATCACGGTGCTGCATGTTACAGGGCTCGTCTGAACGGACGGGAAGCATAAATTGGACAAATATGTGATTGCTGCTTATTTTCAGATAAATTGATTCTAACATCTCCGATGGTTTTATCACTTTGCATGATCATTACTATAGTCTTATTATTATTGATTACTCAAAGAATGGAGCATACAAGTAAAGCCAGCACATCTATAATACATATCAGCCACACCAATAAACTCAACATGTACTAAATATTCTCCAAGTTCTAATACATAGTAGATTCTTCTTTTTCATAGGATCTCTCTCTCTCAATATCAGATATATTAATGATTTATATTTCATGTAAAAATAATGACCTATGTTCATTCACTTTGTGAAATTTTTCCAATAGTTATAATAGAGATTTTTACATTCTTTTCAGTGACTTTTTTTCATTCATATCACAGTTAAGATCCCTATGTTCTAGAATTTGTTTTTCTGATTCAAAAATGTCTTTGAATCAATCCCTTCATCAGAACGTTGTCTCCACAACTGTATCTTTGGAAATGATCTTCCTTATCAATGTGTTCTTCAATTGAAAACTCTAGATTCCATTATGTAGTTGAATTATACTTGTCCAATATTTTGGTCATTTGAGCTGTTCATTGAGTCACAAGAGCCAACTCTTTACTGGCCAGCTCCATTGCTCTGTGTGGCCTTGTCCTGGATGATCGATTCTTCCTCCTGATCCTGAATTTTTGTCCTTTTACTTTACTGATGATTACAGGGAACAGTTAGTATTGGTCCTGAGGCTTTGCCTAAATTGTTCACTGCACTTGCACGACTGGAGTAGCCAGCCTAAGCTACTTGATTTGGAGGATTTGTCAGTTTTCTGAGAAGAGCACGCGAGTGAATTTGTACTATTCTGCCTTGCTACGATACTTTCAAATAGTATTTAAAATCGCTACCTGTGAATTGAACCAGAATGGAGGCCTTCTTGCTTTTCCTAAAGGCTGTCTGAGAGACTCCTTTCAGTGACAAATAATGTGAGAGTCAAAAGACATACATTTGGGTTTTGTTAGAGGACAAATGAACATTTTAATTGATAACACGTTTATAAAAAGTTGTTAATATAAAGATAACAGACTTTATTTCCTAGGTACTGTTTCACAAAGGCTACTATCCTTCCCTCCATCCTATGCCTCTCCCGTACCCTTCCCTTCCTCCCTTCCCTCTGTCAGTGTTTGCAAAGACATAGCATTAATCCACTCTATACTCATAGGCTTAATTTGCCACTAATTATCAAGTAAGACGTAGCAAGGCCACAGTGGCACTAGCATATAAACACAGGATAAAAAGTGACAGTCACATTCCAGAGTAACAGTTTTATTTGTACATATTTTGTGAACTGTATACTTTAAGTGGCACATATAAGAGAAAACGTGATGTTTGCCTTTTTCAACTGGCTATTTCGCTAAGCATAATGGTTTCTAATTGTATCCACTTTGCTGCAAGACAGGATACCGTTTTTTATGGCTGAGTAGTATCTCATGGTGTATATTATGCCATTTTTTTTAAATCCCGTTTTCAGCAGATAGACATCTGGGTCGATTCCATATCTTAGCTTTTGTGACTTGAGGTGCAATACATGTAGGGTTACAAATAACTCTGTCATAGACTGATGTCGTTTTGTCCAGGAATTCGCAGGAGTGGGATGGCTGGGTCCAATGGTATATGCAGATTTTTATTTCTGAGGAATCACCATATAGCCTTCCGTAGTGATTGCCCATAATTTGCAAAACTTCTTTTTTGCTTTGTTGTTCATTATGGTTTATCTTTTAAACTGAACAATTTTAAACATTTTTGCCATATTCATTTCATATATTTATACATGTGTATATATGCACTATATTTCCTTGAAGTGTTGATATTAATATTATAAAGGGAAACATTCATGATAACAATTTATTTCCAAGTTAGAATCTGGTGTTTCATGTTTGACAATTACCTACAAATTTGTGAAGTGTTTGGAATATTCTTCATTAAGTAACTGTGACAATTTGGAAATTTCTCTGGGAAAGCATGACTCTTCAGAAAAATTTCAGATAGACAAAGAAACGATTCAACCTAGTGTTACATCCAGCAGAGACAGAGATGAGAAACGGCTCAAAGCCCACAGGGCAAGCATGGTTTTTGGACAGGAATGTAAACAATTTTATCCTGCATAAACAACACAAAACACACACTAAGAGGGTGATACTGTCTATCCTTGGCAATTTGTAGCCTCTGCATTTCTCATTTTACATTACTGAACTCTTAATTTTATCATTATTTCCCAACAGATTTGTCTTAATCAAACTGCATTTACTTATTTCCAAAAAAAAAAAAAAAAAGAAAAAGCCTCACAAGGATTCAGTGCATCTCTATTTCCAGATCAAAGATGGACTATTACTGAAACTATTAGCTGTATCTTGACAACGGGAGGCTGGACTCTCTGCCATTGTCCATGCCCGCAGTAATGAACATGTGACTGTTTATGAAGAGCTACGCTATAGTAATATTATAGGGGAATTTGGTGGGGGAGAGGGGACAGGGAAAATTAAAAATAAATAAATAAACATAAGCCCCACAGGTCAAAATTTTCTATTCATACACTTTTCTTTTAATTTCTAGACTGGTTTACTAAGCTGAAATTGCAGCTATGTGGAACCAAAGGAAGGTTGGAATTGAAAAGGTAGTTAGTTGTAGAATAGAAATGTTCTGTTTCTGGCATTAATTCTGAGACACTCTAAATGCTAAGTGGATAAATGGTGAATTTCAGCTACTAATTTTCTAGAAAATAAAAAGGCAAACAAGTCCGCATTTACAGGGATCTACCCATGTAAAATATGTGATCTGTACTAGTTTTGAGTTGGAAAATGTCTTCCTCCTTGTCAACTTACCTTTTCCACCCTCCAATTTTTCCTGTCATTCTGATTCAGCCAATATTCTGTAGCTTAGAATTAGAAAATGAATGCAGGTTATTTAAAAGAAGAGAGTAAGGGAGTTTAAAAAGGAAATGATCAGTGCTACCAAAAGTTTCAAGTGCATCCGGACAATGTCCAATTACTCTGCAAGTGCCTTGATGTAACAAAGACTCTAGGAGCTAGTTTGGGAGAAGGAATAGTTCCCCTTGCTGGAAATGTTTCTTTAGTTAAGTGAAGGCAAAGACTCTCCTCTTTACAGTTTGACCTTCCTTGTTTGCCAATCAATCTTTCCAGACGGGTGCAGAAACAAATTACTGCACATAAGATGTGATCATAATAGTTACATATTTTCACACCAAGGAAGATAAAACAGCAAGAAAATGGGCTGTAATATGGAGTAGTTTTTGAAAATATTTTCTTACAACTCATTTTCCCCCATATTCATCTCTCTTATACTTGCCCTGATAGATTTAATGCCATACACTTTATCAGTTAAAATGAAGCCCATCATAGTTTGAGTCAGTGTGCAAAAACTTACTGTTGAGTTATTCCAATGAATTCTGAAGCTTAATGTTAAAACGTTACTAAAGTTAAAGAAATCAACTCTGGATGGAAAACATTCATTTATCAAGTCCCAATCTCTTTTCTAGAATACTTTATTAGAATTCCCATTTCCTTTAACATTTTAGTAGGATATAGAATTTCAAAGATGATAACCTTTGAAGTAAACACAAGGCAGTCTAGTATGTTGAAAACTTCCCTTCAACAACTTTTTTTTTAATTAACAGAGAATTTGTGCACACAAATTTTGAATCCAACTTCAGCTCCACTGTTTAGTTTCTAGGTAAATAGCGATCAGTTGAGTTGTGCCCACATTTACAAAATGGAAATGGCAATAATACTTGCTCATGAAGATTGAAAATGAATTGATAATATTTGGACAAAAAAATACCTGAAAATGTTTCTGCTTAGGATGATGGCATCACACCCACCTAGAGTATCAGGCCCAGTCTTGTATATTCCACAGTTTTGGTTCAGCTACTTAAAAATGCATCTAGGATGTATTAAACGATAGTCAGGATACTTGGTTTCTGCAATCCACAGGGGGGGCCCAAATGGAGTTTCTGGCTCTTGACTAAGGCCTAGTCCAGTCTCAGCTACTACAGGCATTCAGAGAATGAACCAGCAGATGATAAATCATTATCTCTTTCCCCATACATCTCTCTCTCTCTGTCTCTCTATCTCTCTCTCTCACACACACACATAACACATTGTACCTTTCAAATACATACATAAATATTAAGAGATAAAAGATAGCTAAATTGGTGGGCCAGCTTTGGGATGCAGCAAGTTAAGCTATCACCTGCCAAATTGGCATCCCAGAGGCACCAGTTTGAGTCTCAGCTGCTCCACTTCCAATCCAACTCCCTGCTAATGATCTGATGGAAAGAGCTGAAGCTGGTCCAAGTACTTTGGTCCCTGCAATGCATGTGGTAAATGTGGATGGGGTTCCAGACTCCTATTTTCAGACCGGCTGAGTCCAGGCTATTGTAACCAAATAGTGGATGAATCAGAACATGGATTATCTCTGTGTAAACATGTCTCCTTCTGCCTCTATAACTCTTTCAAAAAAATAAAATATTTTTTATATAAAGCCCAGATGAGTCTGAATATTGAGAAACATATTATCAGTTGCTGAATTTGTTTTTGGTTGATGCTATTCCTTTTCTCTGTCAAGAGAACATCTCTAAGTGTCATTTGTAGGGCAGGTCTGGGAGAGGTGAATTCTTTGAGTCTTTATTATTATTATTATTATTATTGGAAAGTCAGATATACAGAGAGGAGCAGACACAGAAGAAGGATCTTCCATCTGCTGGTTCGCCCTCCAAGTGGCCACAATGACCAGAATTGAGTCAATCTGAAGCCAGGAGCCAGGATGTCCTTTCTGTTCTTCTACATGGGCTCAGGGTCCCAAGGCTTTGGGCCATTCTCTACTGTTTTTCCAGGCCACAAGCAGGGAGCTTGACGGGAAGAGGAGCAGCTGAGATATGAACTGGTGCCTATTCATGGACATTGGGAAAGCTAAGGCACCAGGCCCTGAGCTTTTCTTTACGTGGAAAAAATAAATAAATATATATACATATATATATACACACACAATACAAGAGTTACGGGAGAAGGTAGGTTTAAAGATCTAGTCAAGTGAAATAGTAAATGGATGAAAACTTCCTTAATAAGGAGAAAGAGTTGGGAAACAACAAACAGGAGGGGCACAGAACTCTCAATAGGGCTGACATAAAGTGATTTTCACCACAACATATGATATCAACCTCTTTTCAGTGAACATAAACAAAAGATACTTAAATGTGCACGTGGAAAAAAAAACCCTATTAATATATAGAATATCCCTGTTCAGACTCATAGCTGACCTCTCAGAGAAGCTCAACAAACCATTGTGCCATTGAACCACCGCCCCGCCCCTGACACACACACACCCATAGTCAATCTTTCTTGCTTATTATTGTCTTTTGAGACAAGATGGGCAAATTTCTACCTGCTTTTCCAGTAACATCAGCATGGGGCCAGATAGGAAGCAGAGTAGCTAGGGTTCCAACCAAACAGTCTAATACGCAATGTTGGCATCTCAGGCACAGCCACGTAAGCCATTATGTCACAATTTGGAAGCCAATTTTAATCTTTTTTAATATTTATTCATTCTGTTTTTAAGTTTCCATTTATTTGAAAGGTGAGAGAGACAGAAAAATATACTTTCTGGTGCATTCTCCCCAATGTACGCAACAGTTCTGACTATAGCAGGCTAAAGCCTATAGGCCAGAACTCTCTGTGGGTCTCCCACTTAGGTTGCAGGGGACCAAGGACTTCAGTCATCACCCACTGTCTTCCAAGAATGCATTATCCAGAAGTTAGACAGGAAGCAGAGCATCTAGGACCACAACTGGCACTCCAGTTTAGAATGCAAGGACTTAGCCAATGTGCCACAGCACCTGCTCTATGAATTCAGCAAACCGTAAAGCAACTACCAAGGGCTGGGAAGTAGGAATGTGGTAAGTGAACATGAGATAGACTGCTCCCTCAAAGGGAACTGTCCAGTTAGAAAGAGCAGCTAGATAAGCATGATGCGTTGTGGTAAATAGTGTCCAAAAATCTGGAGTATTATCTGAATGTACAGGTCCAAGCAACAACTGCGCACGGCAAGACTGAGCATGGTAGAGGACTGAGACATGTTTTAACTACTTTACTGAAGGAAAATGCTTGGAGGTTGCTGCTGTGGCACAGCATGTTAAGCTAGTGTTTGCAGCTTTATCATTCCCTATGTACGCCAGTTCAAGTCAAGTGCTTGGAACTTTGCACCTACCAGGAAGACCTGAATAAAACTCCTGGATCTTGGCTTTGGCACATCCCAACGCTGGGTGATATGGACACTTGAGGAGTGAACCAGCAAATGGAAGGTCTCTGTTTATTTCTCTTTCCTTGTCTCTCTCTGTAACTCTGTATTCAAATAAGTAAATAAATAAATAGCTTTTTAATTAAAAAAAAGACAGAAAAGGAAAATAAAGTCTCTAAATTAAAAAGGGAATGGGGAAGAAAGTTCCAGATAAAGGGTTATATAATGAAAGGATTACATAAGCTAATATACAGACGAGGGATGGAGACTGAGTATACATTAAATTTAATTGTGTGAGATATAAAAACATTATGACTGAAAGTCAGAGTATTGATGCTAAGGGAGTCTAAAATTCTTGCAAAGCCCTCTTAGGGAAATTGAGAAAATATTTATCAAATTTGGGCAGAAGAAAAAAAAAGATTCATTAAGTCACATATTCAGTAAACTGAATCTTAAAGAATTACTAATATTAACAAGTCATACATAAATGTATCATATTGACTTAAAATATCAATTAATACTCATTCAACCTAACTCATTGGACTTTACATTTAAAAATGTGTAGATTTCTAAATCAAATGAAAAGATATTTATGCCAAAACCGCTACCCCATTTTCATACTCTTGTGCAACTCAGTACAGCTCAATTAACTGCTAAGCTTAGCTGGCACTTCTAATAACTGATGACTTTATTTATTCAGATTAAATGACGCAATTAAAAACATAATTAACAAAACAGCATGCAGATTTTCAAGTTCACTGGCACGCCACTAAGCAAATGAAGGGTGTCCTAGATTATCATGCATTTAGGGGAGGTAAAAATGAGTGTTGCATGGCTGACCGTGGCTGCTTGTGTATGGCAGCAACAGACACCAGCTCAGGGCAGAAGCTCTGCTACAACTGCCACAAGTAACAAACACCTAGTGAATGTAAGAATCTAAGGGTGTATTTGTATGCTTTTTCAGTTTTATAACACACTGTTGGACACAGGTCAGGTTTATAAAAAAAAAGGGGGGGAGAGTTTTGACAATCAAATGCTTGGTGCCAACATCACCTTAATTCTGTTAAGGACCTCATTGCATTGGAATGGGAGTGCATCTCAAAACAGGACAACAAAGAGAGGCTGAAATCACACCTTCCTCTTGGGGAGCATGCCCCCTTTGACCTAGAGACTTGCCACTTGGCCCCACCTCTGTTACACTGAGTACCAGATTTCCAACGCGGGAACCTTGGGCACAGGGGAGGACACTTTCAAGCCGAAGCGAAATAAGTAAAGAGGCTTCTAAATATGTTGGTTACGCTGTTACAGACTCTAATGTAAGCATTTCAGTCCTCAGAAAGCCCTCAAGATGCATGCATACCATACTTGCAGCTAAAAGTACTATAGGATTCTTGAAAACCTTCCAAATATTTGAAAAAAAAAAGTCTCTGCAATAAGAAAAGATTAAACACTAAAATTAGTGTTTATTAATATCCATGTAATAAAGCATTTTGTCTAATGCATAATATGTATCAGCATAAAGCTCACTATATCAAAAATTTGATTTTCTCACTTTATAGGAATTCTGGAACAAATCCAGTGATGGTCTAGATGGAAGGCAAATAATTTTCAAAAAGGATTGCACATATGTATGCCAGAGAGCGGACTTACACGCATCTCTTGCAAAGGCCTACGCCCATACCCTAGCATGGGTAGCCAACCTTGTGCATGTCACCCCAATCTCCCAGTTTCTACTCTGGTTTGCGACTAGAGCCTAAGGGTGGCCCCTCTCTCCTCCCAGCCCAGAAAGTGATGTAACTTTTGTTCCCACACCGTTCCCACTGTTCTGGGAAGTTTCCACACGGAAACTAAGGTGCTACAAGGTAAAGATGAGATATTTGGGGGTTTTTTTGTTTGTTTGTTTGTTTAATGGGCAAACGCTGGGTTATTAACGTCCAGCCCGATACCAAGAACAAAACCCTGGGAGACTCAAACAATTGCCCAGGAAGCCATTTGGATTGGAGTTAGCGTCTCCTTCAGGAACGGAAGAACTGCACTTTGCCAGCTTTCATCTGCATGCTTTTCAGCTACTATTTCCAGTTGATTCAGCTCATACAACTCCAGCTTTCATTGAGCGCTGAGCTCATTGACTAAAAAAAAAAAACATAAAGAAGAACTTAAAAAAGAAGAAGAAAAGACATCAAGGAAAGGCTTCATTGATTATGCAGAGTGTTGCTTTGGGAAAGGGGACAATCTTGTTAGAAGCCTGGCAAACTTAATTCATTAAGGCCCTGGTGACATCGTCTCAAATCAGAGCTCTACATCAGGTTAGTTGAAAACAGCAAGCAGCCTTGTGGTAAAGTAGAGCTGCCCCACCCCTAGCCATTCTCTCTGATTCTGCCACTTTTTTTTTTCTTTCATTTCTTGTGAAATAATTCTAAGCAATAGTAAATAGTTCTCTATCAAAACATGTTAAATGATATGTAATTTATTGGAAATTAGAAGTATTAAAATCGGGAGTAGTGATTCTGATTACGCTCCTTGTCCTCTAAAAGCCCGCTTTGTTTTTCTGCAGGTGACGGCTCAAGTTCTAGGTCCCCACACCCATCCAGGAGTCCCAGATGCAGATCCCACCTCCTGGCATTGACCTAGTCCATCTCAGGCCATGGTGGGCATTTGAGTGAACCAACAGGAAAGGAACCAACACAGCAAAGATCTCTCTCTTCCTTTCTCTCTCTTTCTCTCTGTATGCTTCTTTCTCTGTGTCTTCAGGAACCTCTTCCAGGTCTGGCATGTGGGTGCAGGGTCATAAGGCTTTGGGCTGTCCCTTACTGCTTTCTCAGACCACAAGCAGAGAGCTGGATAGGAAGTGGGGATGCCAGGACATGAACTGGCGCCCATATGGGATCCTGGTGCATGCAAAGTGAGGACTTTAGCCACCAGGCTACTGCGCTGCACCCATGGTCCCATTCTTATTGGAATGAAAGCACCAAAAAGTTCCTAATTCAATGTACAAGCTACTTAAAATTAGGATACAATTTAATTTTTTCTTCTTCATTTTCTATTTTTTATTTTATGATTCAGTTCCATTGGCTCCGGGATTCTCCTTCCCCTCCAAACCCCCTCCCTTCCACTATTTCCCCCCATAATATTATGGTGACATAGTCCTTCCTAGACAGTCCTAAGCTGGTCATTCTGCTATTTAAGTGTATGTGAGGATACATTTGAAACTGTATTGTTAATAGAGTCGAAGTTAATTATATCCTTAGTGGAGCAAAAATCTAATATTGAGCTGAAATAAATTTTTTTTAATTTAATGATAAGTGTAAAATTAAATGCATTTAA
This sequence comes from Ochotona curzoniae, assembly GCF_017591425.1. Taxonomy (NCBI): domain Eukaryota; kingdom Metazoa; phylum Chordata; class Mammalia; order Lagomorpha; family Ochotonidae; genus Ochotona; species Ochotona curzoniae. Next base: position 17,896,136 of record NW_024467095.1, on the reverse strand, counting down.
ATCAAAACCTGAAGTAAGAAAAGACAAGTTATTTCACTATAGTTCACAGGATATACTGAGGTGCCAGGTTTTTTTTTTATTAATAAAATTTACTTTGACAGAGGTGCCACTGTTAAAAAAAATTCAAACATAAATGTGGAATCAAATAACAATAGATATGTATATAAATATAATTTTAAGAAGTTCAAGTTGTTAGGAAAACTTTCCTTACATTGAATTGCTATCAATTCACCATAAATTTAATTTCATTTTCTTAGTGAATAATAAGTTTGAATTCCTGGCAACTCATAAATATACAATTGTCTTTAAACTCAGCTATGATTAGAATGAGTTTGATATGATTATCAAGCAGGAGTCCGGCGGGAAGCAGCACTCAAACAGATTGCAAATGATTATCTGTAGCTGCAAACTTTATCTAGAGTATAAGTAACCATTAACTCAGGTCGTAATATTTCCTTAAAAACATACAATAACATCAATTGCCTAACAGCAGATTAATTCAGCTCCTCTACACATCTAAAAATCGTATCTTGTACAAAGTCCCTCCCTCTATATAACGCTTGACAAATATGGACTGAGTGAATGAATGAATGAGTAAATGAAATTTAGAAACCTGGCCCGGCGGGATAATATCAAGTGGTTCATACCCACAGTCTATTTATTATTCTCTTTTGAATTTTTATGCATAATTCTGAAGCCTTGGCTGTTTGATTTCAAGTCTATTGCATTAGAAGGAAGATTCAAAAAAAAAAGTTATTAGTGTGAAAATAAAGAACAAATATATTTTCAATGCATAAAAGTGTAGTTTGGAACTATTGAGTGTAAGCTCAAATAATTTTTACAAAATTCGGTTTATCCTGATGAATAAACCCACCGACTTCAGTGATTGCATTTGTTAGTATAGCTAAGACTTTCAAGTTATACCTGTCTTTATGAGGCATTATATAAACAGCAATATAGGAAAGAAATGTGGAAAACCTCTCATAAGGCTACACCTGCAAAGTTAATTAGTTGAAAGAGAGAGAGAGAGAAAGAGAGAGAGAGAACCTGTGCATAAAGGCTTACATCCAAAGAAAAAGATTAGATTTAAGTCCTAATTGATTATTCTCATTCATGCAACCATCATATATCCCATTTTGTGGGTTAGAATCATTCTGGAGTTGCATTTGCAAGCAGCATATTAAATAAATGAGGTTTCTCCCATAGATGATGCACCATTGGCTGCTTTGCCAGTAAAATGTTTCTGCCTCCGTGCTTGGCACATCACATGCACAATTTGTGAACCAATCCACTGTCAGTTCTACTTACAGTTAACTGCTATTTTCAGAAGGCTTATAAAAAGTCACTTTTACAAAACTAACTCAAATAGTTATAATATCATAAAAAGTGTTCACATTTGGTGAGGAATAGTTTTTGTGTGGAAGTGTAAATAATTATTACAAGAATAAACAGCAGTAATAATTTTTGACATAGAAAGAGAGGAGGAATGTGAGAACATAATTCCATGTTTTACCAAAATAACTTTAATTACCCTGAAAATAAATTTGAAAGAAGTCAAAATGAGAGTGTTGTGACGCTGGAGAAGGCACTCCCATATCAACGTTGACAATTTGAGCCCTAGCTGCTCCACTTGTGGTCCAGCTCACAACCGATGCATCTGGAAAAGTAGAAGATGCTGGCATAACTCTGTGAGTCCCTGCCACCCATGAGGCCGACCTGGGTGGGGCTCCTGATTTCAGCTTGTATTAGCCTTGGTCATTGTGGTCATTCAAAGAGTAAATAAGTAGATGGATGAACTCTCTCTTTCTTAAAAAAAAAAAAAACTAATAGATAAATCAAACCGTTTTAAAAGACTTGGTTGCAATCCTGTGGGAGATCGCCCCTTGATCTCTGCCTGCTACCTGTTGGGCGTGGCTTACAGCTTACCTGGCCATGACCTGAAGCACAGCTTCCAGCCCTGCATGCTGAACATGACCTCTGAATGTCTGGAGGATCTAGGGGACTATACTGCCTTCGAGTCGATTACAGCGCCATTGTTGGGTGGGGGACTGTTGGGAGACTCCCTCCAACCCTCTCCTTCCGTAACTCTTATAAGCTTGTAAGTTGTGCTCATTAAAGGGAGATCCCCCACCAGATGGTCCCCAGTGATTCCTGCAGCCTCACCTCAGAACACCTTGCAATCTTGCAGAATATCTTAGCCTCAGCCCTCGGTGGCCTCAGTGCCTGCTGGCAGGCTTCTCTGAGACAATCCTGCTATACTCTCCAATTCTAGTTTCTGGTCTTGAATCACTCATTTGTTCTCTTTACAAACCATTCCTTGGACTGTAGGGAAAGGCAGTAATAATTTAACTACTTACTAGTTTATAATGAGGCTAAATGATAAAAGTCATGTATAATGCTCTAAAGTGTTATGTATACATTAATGCTATAATTTTATTTAAAATTATGATTTACTTATTTATGATATATGATGAGGTGACCAGAGGAATTTGATAGACTTGTTGTTTATCCATACACCATTGGTACTCTCCTGTAGATGTGTTCCCGGTAGACTCTCAACTTTTGAGATAATATACTTTTAATTTACTTCATACTCAAAGGCTGAGGGTGCCAATCAATAAAGAATTGAGCAAATAAAAAGTGATAAGGCAGCTGAATAGCAGGAATATAGACGAGAGTGATAAAATTTCAGTTTCATTTATATACAATTTTTATACTCTATGTATTAATTACTACAATTCAGAGAAAACAGGTGATATCTGTCATTTTCAATGTTTTACTAAGCCTAATGACCACCAGTAGCATCCACTTTGTTGCAACAGTAAGAATTTCCTTGTTCCTCGTGACTGGGTAATAGTGCATTATATTTATGTTTGAGTAATATGATATCATGTACACACACACACACACACACACACACACACACATTGCATCACATTTTCCTTTCCCTGGCATCTGTTGATGTACACTTAGGTTGTTTTTTCCATACCTCAACTAATGGGAACTGAGCTGCTCTAGCAATGGAAGTGGAGCCAATCCTTTCATATGCTCATTTCATCTTCTTTGGATATATGTTCCCAGGAGTGAGATGGTTGGGTAATATTGAAGACTCATTATTAGCTGCCTGAGGAATCCCCAAACTGTCTTCCTGAATAGTTGAGTTTGTTTTTCTACCCATGAGGTGGTAATAACATTAAGTGCTTTTGTAAGGCAGTTGTCACGATCAAAGAAGAATACATGCACCACAGGCTCAATATATTATTTGCTTGTAAGAAAACAAACAAATAGTACTCTTACTATTGTGTCAGTAGGAAGTCTATGCGATTATCCAGTGGAATTTGTATGGTTTTTCTTCTTCTGGCCTTTTTTAAATGGAATCTACCACCCCGCACAAGAAAGTCAGATTCTTCTTTTTCTAATACTTTACTAAAATTGCTTTTCCACAACAGTTGCATTATTAACAATTTTCAGTGGTTTGAGAAATAATAAACCTAAGGTTTTCCAAACTTCAAATGAGATTTTTGTTTCCCTAAATAAATGTTTCTTGCCATCTTTACACAAATATTTATTTCTTGATTTCCTTAGTCTCACACAAAATTTTAAAATGTATTTGACTGTAGGCAAAATTAAGTAAATACGTTCAATAATAAAAGCTTCTGCTGCTCTCATTGGCAAGTCCTAACACACAGTCAGACTATTACACAGAAGTGATAACATACAAGTGACCTGGGGAGTCTGGGTATGTTTTGTTTCACCTGGAACACGAAAAGCAACAGAGGATTGGTTCTTCAGTTGTGTAAGGACTGTAAGAGCTGAAAGAGAAAACTTCTACTAGTAAAGAAACAAAACCGAGATGGAGACTAGGCCTGCACCTGACTTCCTTCTGTCGTTGCAGGAGGCTGAATCAGCAAAAACCAGTTCATAAGAGTGTTGCTTCATAAAATTCCGGAAAACCTCTGATTCCAAACAATTAACTCATTTTGGAATAATTGCAGCTTTATTAGAACAATCCATTTCTTATCTGAGCAAACAGTTATTTCATTAAATGGCAATTAACTTATCAAGATGCACTGTCAGTTAAAATACTAACTTACAAGAATGATTCATTTCTAATCAATCCTTGCTTTGAAAGATGCGACTTAATACCATTCGAATCCAGGGCCCAGCACCCTGTAAATATCCTCTTCTTTCTCTACCTACAAACCCACCACAATGCAATCAGGGTTAGATCTCACCAGGCTGCAGTATGCTTAGTAAGAACGTCTGCTGAGTCAGTGGGTTTTTCTGTTATTTTGTTTATTTCATTTCATTTCATGTTGGTACGTTGAGGAAGTAGATGTGTGTTGACTGGGATTTCAGCTGCCTGTTTTCTCAACTTGCATCCCTGGGCCTCCTCCTTTAACCCACTGGCATCTCAAGAGCACAGTTGGGGCTTCGATCTTTGGTCTGAATCATGAAAGTGTGCATGAATGTCGTAGCTTCATGCCTATTGCCATGGATGCAAAAATGTTCATGAGGCCTAATGTTGGGTAAATGGTTATGATGGTAGGTTCATCTTCCAAACACAGACAATATAATCAAACTACAATTAAGAAAGAGAAAAAGCCTGATCCTTAGCTTTAAATTCCTACCAAACTTATTTCAATGTTTTGTTACTCTCGATCCTTTGCCATCGTGCATATAATTATCCATTTGCATAGCCACCATTTCATAATATTCACTATTTTTTCATTTATATCAAATTTTGCAAGTCATAACACTTTTTAAATGTTTCTTTGAAATGTCCAGACTTCTGGTTTTTTTTAAACAAATGTATTTATTTATTTGAAAGAGTTACAGAGACAAAGGGAAAGAAAGAGATCTTCTAAGCACTTACACACTCCCCAGATGCTCACAAGAGCCAGGGCAAGGCCAGAACCAGGGGACGGGATTTCCATCTGGGTCTCCCACAGGTACAGCAGAGGCCCAGGCACTTGCTCCATCAGCTGCTGTTTTTCCAAGACCATTAGCAGGAAATCGATTTAGAATAGATTATGGGACCCGACACAATCGGGTTTAGTGGCTAAATCCTTGCCTATAAGCACCAGAATCCCATGTAAGTGCCTGTTCTTGTCCAGGATGCTCTGTTTTCAATCCAGTTCCCTGCTTGTGGCCTGGGAAAGCAATAGGGGATGGTCCAAAAGCCTTGGAACCCTGTGCCTGTGTAGGAGACCTGAAAGATACTCCTGGTTCCTAGCTTCGGATTGGCTCTGGCCACTGTGGCCCTTTGGGGAGTGAACCAGCAGACAGAAGATCTTTGTACCTCCTTCTCTCTGTAATTCTGCTTTTCCAATTTAAAACATAATTTTTAAAATCCTATTCAAAGAAAGAAAGAAAAGCACCTGGAACACAAATAAGTGCCAGCACCACAGGCAGAGGCTTTATGCTCTGTGTGACAACACTGGCCCCTTGATTTTTATTTCCAGTTGCTGTGTGATTGTTACCGAACAGATGCACCAGAATTTGATGTGGCTATTTTTTCTTTGCTTTCTTCAACTTCCAGTTTTATTATCCAGCCATTCAGCAAAGATATGTCGGTAACAAAGCTAATACCAGCCACCCAAAGTGACTCTTCCTCTTGTCACTCGGACCTGCCTTTCCTTCTGAAAGCAACCGTTGGCCTTATAAATCACATTGTGTAACCTGGTCTTGTGATACAGCTAAGCCATCTGAAACTGCTTGCAGCGAAATTGATCATTCATAGAGAAATGACAGGAAATATAAACATGAGTGTGCTTCAAAGAGGTCAGGGAAAATGGAATTAAAACATTTTGATTTTGGTGAAACAAATTTCAAAATTGACATGGAGGCTTTTGTTTTCCATAACATGCATTCTTCGGTCCCTGTTTCCTGAGGCAAGCAACTACAAACGGGATTGAAACGAATTCGTGCTGGAAGGGGCAGACTGCACTACCTCCAAAGCCTGGAACTGCCTAGTGAAAATAATACAATTTTAAAAACACACAAGCATTTTTAAATATTTTTCTATAACACTCATCATAATCTTGATGAGGTTTCTGAGCCAGCGTATGTGAAGTGCTAAAAATTAGAGCAGACATAGTTGTGCAGGGTTCTGGAGAAGAAAAACAAAAAAACATCTTGTGAGGAGAAGCTGTGACTGTCCCAACACAGCAACACGAAGATGACATCTTGTCCTAATTTTGATTTGTGGAATGGAGTGTTTTTAGAGCAGTCTTACGTTCAAAGTAAAAACTAAATAAAAGGAAAAGAGGTTTCCAATACAAACGCAGACTTCTCATCGCTATAACCTCCTTATTATCGACACTACCTAGTGGCCCTTTTGTTAAAATGATTGGAACTACCCTGACACATCCTTAGTGCCCAATGATCTGCATCACAATTCTTCACATTGTTGTACTTTCCATGGGTTGGACAAATGCACGGGGACATGTGTCCACCCCTAAAGACTCATGCAAACAATCTTATCCCGTGATCCTATTTTTCGAGCTTTTCTGTCTTCAAATTCCCAGCTCAAACACTTAAAGACCTACAATATACTTTAAATACTTAGTGAAAGACAAGTGTTGCATGCCATGCCTGCACACAATTTTAACACAATATTATAAATGTCTGGGGCCTGACCCAAGAGTTTCCCCGCCTTTTCTCCCTTGATTTTACTTCTTGGCAAGAACACTCACACTCTTTCAGACAATAAAGGGCTTTCATATTTTTGACTAGGGGCAAACTGATTTTTTATTCGTTATTTTTTCCCCAGCACTATCACATGCTTTCGTTTCTTTAACATTTTATTGAGGAATGTTTGTACATTTGCAAAATATAAATTGTGAGATAGTAATGCAAAGAGCTTTTATGGGCGCTTCACTCCCTTTCTCCTGCTACCATCATATGAGTATGTTTGCCATAACCAATAAACTACATACAAACCTTTCCCCTCCATTTCTTTTTTAAAAAGCCAAATCACTGTCATCCCTTGTACTCCAGCTTATCCCCAGTGCCTAGTAATCAACACTGGGTGTTCAGGTGGAGTTTTTGTTGTGATTTTATTTTTATATCCCAGGTAAATGGAATCCCTCCTTCAGCGACCATTCAGTGCCTTACACAGTCTTCTTAGGGTCTAATGATGCCGAACGCCATTGCACAAAATCCGAGAAGGTTTCTGTTTCCGGGGAGGGCGCACTCACAGCAGGACACCTGGTTATCAAGCACTTTCCCTAGTGCCCCTGGCTTGGGCAGTTTTGTACAGGGCAGTTTTCAGCATGGTATGCAATTGTCCTTGTCCTAAATATTTATGTTTTTTATTTTTTAAAAAGATTCATTAGTTTTTCTTTTTTCTTGTTGGAAAGGTAGATTTACAGAGAAAATGATCCTCCATCCACTGGTCCACTCCTAAAACAGCCACAATGGCTGAAACTGAGCCATTCCAAACCCAAGAGCTTCTTCTGGGTCTCCCAGGTGGGTACAGGGTCCCAAGACTTTCCCAGGTCACAATTAGAGAGTTGGATGAAAAGTGGAGCAGCTAGGATACAAACTGGTGTCCACATAGGATCCCAGTTTCTCTGTGATCAACCCAAGCCTCCTGCAAAGAGGCCATGTGGCTGTAACTGGAAATCCCATGATCTGGTATGTCTTGACCCTCCTCGGTGCTTCTGCGCATGTGCCCTTGTGCAACTGCACATTTGTCTGTTTGAGGGAGAAGGAGGAGGGGAAATAAAAATACGTGCCCTTCTCATTAACAAAGTCACTTGGATTGATGACAAAGGGAAGTTTGATTTAAGTAAGTGTGGATTAGGTAGAGATGCCAGTTACGTCTGTTGCTTCGGATGGATAGATAGATACTTACAGTGAGTCTAAATTTTTAATTGGAACATGTGATTCCTGTTAGAGATAGAATCAACGTGGTTCCCTCATTATCTATCACAGCAGTCACTAAACACACCCAACAGGAGTAGCAAGTGTTGATTGAGCTGTAATTGTGAAATACATGCAGATTTTGAAGACTTGGTGTGAGCAAAAAAGAACGTAAAAATGTTCCAAATGTAGGTACTCCTTCAATCAGTAACAATGCATTTTTCAAGTTCTAGTCATGGTGGTAGTCATTTTAAAAAAAAAATAGAGCAGTAAGTCAAACAAGTTAGCCCTAGCCCTTATGAAGCTTGGAGTCAATTAGCCTTTATTGAACATATTTCCTCTACTGTCTGGTCTCTGACCTGAATACTTTGGTTGCACTGCTGACACTTGTAAAACAGACATCATAGCATGCCTCAATACTAAGCATATAGATTCGAGCTAGGAGCTGCCTGACAAAGCGGCAGTGTCTCATTGCTCTATAGCCTTATTGTTCTGAGAAATGGCTACAGTTACACATGGCACAGGATCACCAGGGAACGTGGCTAGTCTGAAGGGGCATGTGCTGTAGGTGTGAAATACACATTGGATTTCAGAGAGAGTATGAGAAACTATCTCTGAAAATATAAAGTATCTCACACAAACTTTTACCTGGAATACATGGTGACAGGATATTTTGAATATAACCATTAAAATATAGTGTTAAAATTAACTGCATGTTTCTTTTCACTTTTTTTTAAAGAAGTTTTCAAAAAGTTAAGATTATGTATGTGGCTCACATTTCTCTTCACTCATTTATTTTTCCATTGCATCAGTGCCAATAATCACACTAAATGGATTTTGCCCTCCAGGAGGCTATGGAGCCAGCCAATGGAGCAACTTGAACTTAGCCAAGGGAGCTATAATCTACCTCGGGCCCTGCGTGGGCCTTTTCTGCCTGAAGGGTCATTTGTGCCTTCTGTGATTAATGAACGGGATTCAGAAGCCTTGGCATGATAAAGAAGCCCTAGTGTTCATTAGAAAACTGATTTTTCGGGTCTTACCAGCCTCACTGACCAAGTGATGATAAACAAACATTAAGATCCTATGGAATGCCCACCTCTGAACATAATACTATTTCAGATAGTATTATTGCAAAATACCCAATCTCACATGTTCAACTGCAAACTGGATTACACTGTCATTATTTGTCCTAACTATCCAAACAATACCTCTATACACAATCAAGAAAGAGTGTGACATGTAGAAGATTCAAGTGCTTTCAAGCTGAGTCCACCAAAATCCATGGAAATTCAAAGCCATTGATACACTAATAGATAAACAGCAAGGCTGAGAAAGGCAGAAAAATGATAAAGAAAAGACAGTGTTGAGGGAAAGCAGAGAAGAGCATGGACAATTTGCTTTTGGACCCCATTGCTATATCAATTGCCTATTGCCAGGGGATCCCTTTGGTGTTGTTTGCCTTTGAAATGGGTATTTTCTTATAGACGCCATTGAAAAACTATGACTTAAGATTAAGCTTCTCACCCTCTTTCCATTACGGCCAGTTGTTTGTGGTGGCAGGAGGTAGGGACGGAGACTCTGATGTCACACTGTGCAGGTTGAAGCTTGCGGAAACAGAAGGGCTCTGTGTAATCTCTGGCTTGGCAATACCAGGCACAGAGCACTTAGCCCATAATTACACACTAGTGAAGCACACTGATGTGATTATTCTGTGAGTATCAGAGCTTGTCCCAGCATTCCTGGTCTCCATCAGACCTTGAAAATCAAAGCAGACTGCATGGCTTCCAAAGCCCAACTTTGATTGTGCTGGCTGTAGTCTGGGAAGCTTGTTAAGGTATGGAGGTGTTTTATGCTTGTTTGCAGAGAAGTTCCAAAAAGTATCCTAAGTCAGAGACAACTTAAATCAGCAAACACACTTTCCATTCTGAATGACAGGGAAATTGACACTACCAGGTAATTCATTGAGTTGAAAATAAATAAATAAATAAATAACCCTAACCAAGTAATCTTTCATAAGATGTGGACAGATAAAATCACATTAACTAGTAAGAAAAAATAAAATTTTAAAGATTTATTTTTTTTTATTGGAAAAGCAGATATACAGAGAAGAAGAAAGAGAGGAAGATACTCCATCTGCTGACTCACTTCCCAAGTGGCTGCAATGGCCAGAGCTGAGCTGATCTGAAGCCAGGAGCCAGGAGCTTCTTCCAGGTCTCCGACCCAAGTGCTGGGTCTCAGGCTTTGGGCCATCCTTGACTGCTTTCCCACATCACAAGCAGGAAGCTGGATGGGAAGTGTGGCTGCCAGGATTAGAACTGGTGTCCATATGAGATCCTGGCATATGCAAGGCAAGGACATTAGCTGCTAGGCTACCACATTAAACTTTTTTATAAAAAATTAAATTTTAAACAGAATTTTATAAAATGGTGTATATCATTTTACATAAAATCAGAACCACCACTTCCTCCATGTAAGCATGGTTACATTTGCTTCAGCTGTAGTTTTGTGGGCTAAAAGGCATGGAGTATTCTTCAGATGGAAGTGACAAAGTCACCAAGACTATTGTGAATAGAACGAAGATGAGCTGCGGAAAGCAGATGGCATATGAAAGCGGACTATGGAAGAGAGTTTGATGAAGTAATTGTTTAAAATCAGGTGAAGAGGAGCAGGAGGCGGTCCCATCAGATAAAAGATCTCTTGAGAGGCACACAACCCATCCCAGGGTTCCTGGTTCAAGGCCTGGCTCCTCTGCTTCGGGTCCATCCTCCTGTAAATGCCTGGCCCGGGAGCCTCGGACAATGTGTCAGACTCTTGTGTTCTTTCAGCCATGTGGAAGACCTAGACAGGGTTTCAGGCTCCCAACTTTGGACTGGCTCAACCTGACTGCTCTGAACATTGGGGAGCAAACCAGCAGATGGAAATTCTCTCCTCTCTTTTTGTCACGCTTTGTCTTTCTGCCTTCCAAATAAAACAAAAGTAAAAAACAAAGCATACCACCAATGCAAATAAAGTTGAGTGAAGAGAGTTCAGTGACACCACGGAGAGATGCCAGCACACACTGAGATGAACAATTACAGAAAGGATTTGCTGCCTTTACATCTGAGATGGAAACAATGGGAGGGGTCCATGTCAGCACCCAGAGTAGAGACCCCTATGAGAGAGAGTCTGGGAAAAACACATCCTAACAACTCACACACCAGCCTGGAAGGAGGGACAGCTCCACCAAACCTGACTCCTCCTTTTCCAACTCCTTACCCTCCAGACCGGGCCATCAGTGATCCAAGTCCAGTAGAAGCTAGATGACAGAGGACTCTGCTGATGTGTTCCCTAAAGCTCAACTCCATGGTACTCAAGGTAGAATAAAGAAGAATGACGAAGGCCCAGCGCGATGGTTTAGTGGCTCAATTCCACCATGCATCTGCCAGAATCTCATGTGGGTGCTGCTTTGTGGCCTGGCTGCTCCACTTTTCATCCAGCTCCTTGCTGGTGACCTGGGAGGGCAGTGGAGAATGGCTCAAAGGCTTGGAACCCTGTACCCGTGTGGGAGACTCGGAAGAGGCCCTTGCTCCTGGCTTCAGGTCAACTCATCTCCAGCTGTTGTGACCACTTGAGGAGTGAACCACAGCAGTTAGAGGATCTTTCTGTTATCTCCTTTTTCTGCAAATCTGCCTTTCCAATAAAACATCATGTAATCAATAATAAAAAGAAGAGTGAAGAATACTGTTGGGAGTACAAAGAAGCTATATTTAGAAGAACAGGTAGGTTACACCAAAGGTTGTCTTCGGGGCTAAAAACTTGTCCACGGTTTGGAGGAATAACAAGCTGCAGGGCAGCACTGATCTTCATCAACACCTCTGGGACTCTGCCTCTGCTTGTCCGCCTGTCTGTGAGAACTTACTGCTGAAAGTCGGAGCTCGAACAAGCAGCCACCTTGCCCAATACCAAACTAAAGACCTCAACCAACGAGTAAGGGATAGGCAGAGAGCAGATGTGGGTCCACATAGAGCTTTAAAAAGTATAGGAGAATTCTTGGATAGAAAAATACCTTTATCTCCAATCCTAAATTTTATCCATCTGGAGAGTTTATTAATCCTTACTTTGATTAAAATTGACTGAACTAATCCCTGACTCTGTGTTCCCTTGCTGAGTAAATGTGCTTTAGGGCTTCTCTTCCTTGATAGCCAGATATGGACCTGAACTACCCGAAGCTTTACTGAGTCTCTGATTTGATATTTCAGCTTTTTACAAATTTTCTGATGACCTCTGAGATTTTAACATAAAAATGGTTGCTAAGGCAAGAATTCTAAATGATGTAACTCTTAAGGTCTTATTGTAATTCGAGTTTCTAAATGCATGGGCCTGGTGGCTGGCAACCAAGACACAGCAGGAGTGGGATGAGATTCGGAAGGGAACACACCCTTGGCGTCTCACCACACAGCACTGGCACGGCGTCTTTCCACCCAAGCCCTGCTTCATTGCTGGCCCTGTTGCCCACCCTTATTGTAAAGCAGGCCTGTTTCCTGCCTTCCTGTCTAACATAGCAGAAAGCATCAACTCCCATGGCTGTTGGCACCACTTCTCCCCAGGGGTTAGGGTTTCCTGCCAGGAATTAAGTTAAAAAAAAAAATACTAACTCTGCTTTGGCTTCTTATCCTAAACTCACTGGTCAACAAAGAAGAGAAGGAAAATCTGTAATGCATCCGAGGATTCAGAGAACGGGCCGAGTTTCAGGCCGGGCTTACACACTGGGCCCAGGAGAGCCCTTTTCTCCATCACGCACTCTCATAGATGCAGCAGTTCCACAGAATGCTCAGTGAGCCTCGCAGGCACCAGAAACATCTAGAGGATTCCAGAAAATCCTCTCTGTGTAATGGATGCAGAGTGCAGGCCACTACTCACTGACAATAAATTGACGTCTTCAAAGAGTTCATAGAAAATATATATTATGAAATAACCAGGCATGCAATTATACTTTCACACACCAAAATAAATTGTGTTTTAAAATTCCAGTTTCCCAAGCACTTACCAGATGCCCTTGTTTCTCTTATCCTATTGCCAACTTTTGGCAGCTTCTTGAAGACATGTTATGCAGGCATCTAATATCTGAAATGATGTTTTCTACTACAGAAAAAAAGAAAATTCCATTGTGAAGGCTAATAAGTTTTACCTCAAGTCATATTGGGCGATGAAGGTCCCAGATGAGGTAACACTTTCCTTGCTAAGAGCGAAGTCAATTATTTTTTTTAAACCTTAGAACTATTCCTTTTCACCAGGTAAATAGATGATGATGATAAGGATGAAGATGATGAGAACTGAAAAATCAGTATTACATTAAAAATTCCCGTTTTAAACATTTTATATTATTATTTCATCAAGAATTTTGTATTATCAAAATGCAACTGGGACCCAAGGCACAGGTGGTTAATTTCAATAAAATCGCAGATGCATATAAATCTATGAGCCATTTCTAATGATCTGAGCCATTTGTCCTTCATTTCCTCTTCATTCATTCTTAGGCGTATGTAACACAAATTTCATCGGTGTCAGTCATAGAACTGGAGATTAGTGACAAAGAGGAAAAAAAAGCAAAGAAACAGTATTGTCCCCAAGAAGATCATAGCAGCCAGGTAGGAAAAATGGAGAAAGGCAAGAGCAAGGGCCTAAGTCTTCCTTGGGGATCAGAGATGACAAAGGGAGGAGTTTTCAGCGGCAGTAAATCTGGTAGAACCTAGAATGCGATGTAGGCATTAGCTGATCCTGTAAGAGAGACAGAGATGCTTGGGCCTGGCAGTTCTAATCGGCACACTGATACAAACAATAAAGAGAGGCTTTGGAAGTTGGTAAAGAATGTTAATGAGAGATTATAAACACGGGTCCACTGTGTATCTCACATCATCAGCAAAGGACTTTTTTTTCCCCTCTGATTTCATCCTGCTTTACCCTAGGGAAACATAGCTAGTTTCTGAGCAAAACCTTGACCAAAACCTTGACCAACTGCAGGTTCAACTGTCCAAATCCCATTGTGAATATGGTGCCAAGTTTTAAGATACTTTTGCTATTTTATTAGGGATTAGCTCTTTTACGGTTAATGCTTTTACCAAATCAATTTGAAAAGTGGTAGAGAAGGTAGGGGGGAAAATCTTCTATTTGCTGATTCCTTCAATAAATGACCAAAACAGCTGGGGCTGCATCTGGCTGAAGTCAAGAGCTGGAACTCCATGTATGTCTTCCAAGTGAATGAGAGGAATGGAAGTAATTGGACTATCAGCTGCTAATTCCCAAACAAAACAGCAGGCAGTTAGATTGGTAGCCAAGTAGCTGGGGCTCAAACAATACTATGACATGGCATGATGTTACAAGACAGGGCTTAACCTGCTGTGCACACTAGTCACAATTTTTAATGTATGTAAGCAAACTCTTAAAAAGATGTTTAAAACAATTTCAAAAAAAGTCAGGTGTATATTCTGCAGAAAAAAAAGTATAAAGGAATTGGTAAATAACTTGGTTAAATGTAACTAACATATTCAGCAGCTTTATGTTTCTGGAGTATCCTAAATGATATTCAAGATTCACTACATGTGCCAGAGAAGAAATTAACCAAGACAGTTAGCACAATAGAGTCAGTATGTGATACTAAAACCAAGATTGCAGGACAAGATTGACATGGCAAAGAATGCAAGGAGAACATAGCCAAAGGTGCCATGAGGACTCACAGGTGGGCGGAACACAGCCCAGGAAGGTGGTAGTTAGGATGTCCCACTCCTGGGACCTTCACTGAAATGTCCACAGACCCAGTAGGAATACTGAAGGTGAAACAGTTCATACAATGACTGGACCCAATTCTAAGAGAGAGGAAAGGGCAACCATTTGATCAATTCGAAAAATAAAGTAACCAATAGAAGCAAGTACCAGCTTCTCCCAGCAGTTGGGAATTGCATAGTCAGTGAACGTTTTATTCAGTACAGGACATCAAGTGCAAAAGAAGTTTACTCCTCTGACTTGTGATGGCGTTAGGCATTTCTGTTTGAATTATCTGCTTGTATGATCTCAACAGTTGATTGGAATGTATAGGATGCACCATCCAATCGTAGGACACAGAAACAAAACTTGTTAAACTGACTAAAAATGTATCAGTTCGGCTCTGCTCTCCCTGTTTTCAATGTAAACTGTATATAATTTGTATTCTTCATGAAACAATAACTATCACTTGTATGGCTTCAAAAAAAACCATTGGGCCCAGAACGGTGGCGCAAGTGGTTAAAGGTCCTCACCTTGCACGCCCGGGATCCCATATGGGCGCCGGTTCTAATCCCGGCAGCCCCGCTTCCCTTCCAGCTCCCTGCCTGTGGCCTGGGAAAGCAGTCGAGGACGGCCCAAAGCTTTGGGAACCTGCACCCGCGTGGGAGACCCGGAAGAGGCTCCTGGCTTCGGATCGGCATAGTATTGGCCCGTTGCGCTCACTTGGGGAGTGAATCATCGGACGGAAGATCTTCCTCTCTGTCTCTCCTCTCTGTATATCCGCCTTTCCAATGAAAAAATAATAAAAATAAATCTTTAAAAAAAAAAAAACATTGATGTTCATGCATATTCATTGCATAATATTTATTGTAATCCTATCAATAATGCACTGTTCCTATGGGCCAGCTGCAAGAGGTATGGAAATGACTTTGTTTGGCCACAACAGCGTCACCAGTTACGGAGCACACGCAGAAACATGTTTAGGCTTCCCAGGAGATTCTGAGCAGCTTCTCGATTTCAAAGGACTGTTCCCCCTAAGTGACAGTAACTGTTCTTTTACTGTATTGTTGAATCAAGCTGACTCACTCCATTCTGAGAGTTAATCAGATTATTGTTGTATTATTACTAGAGTGGGAAGCTTTCCTTCCCTACCCAAAACTGGAAGCCTGATCACATAAAACCCTTCTTTAGTATGGTTTTCAACTTGTACCGTGAGCATTTCCTATGTACAAGTCCAATGTAGCATGTGAAAGATGCTTTAGATACCTAAACATCTCTTACATTGCCCTTGTTCATTATTCATTTCTGCTACTCACAGTGATTGAACGCCATATGCATGTGTTCTACGGGCATATACATAAACAAAGATCAATCACTTAAAAATGTGGCGGGGATTTAACAAGTTGGAATTGTATGTAAATTCATTCGTCATCAAAATTAAGTTTGAGGTTTTAAAGCACCACAGAGGAGTGACAACCTTCACGGACTATTTCCATAAAATTTCTGGTAAAATTGAGCTGTGAGACAATTCATAGGCCCTGAAGTCAGCTAAGACTAGTACATATAAAAAGCTTTGGTGCTGCGCTATGGTTGGCCACCTAAACAGTTTGAAATCAAGTTGTCCGTGAGGTAAGAAAGCCGTTACCTCCTGTGCAAGGACTGCACAATGTACTCCAAGTTCAACTCTTCAGAAGCTACGTAGAGTGACTTCAGCATAGTAATATAGTCAGCAAACACTCTCTTAAAAACCACTGTAAATAATGTGAACTGACCCCAAACTATGTGTTCCTCCCTTTGCTTTGATCTTCCCCTCCTTTTTTCTCCTCCCTTCATTCGCTTTGAGATTTCTGACAGCCAAGTACTTGCACAGTTCCTTTGGGTTACAATATGTTATCCCCGGTGGAAATCAGAAGCTTTCATTCAAAAGGTGGCCACTCTTGACCTCTGACCCTGAGGCCTTCCACCCTGCTGCTCCCCTCCTTTTTTGTGGTCTCCATGGAACCGAACAACCAATTGGAAAAATGGGAGCAGAGTCTATAGCTATTCATAGACCACCCCACTGCCCCTCCCCACCCCCCGAAAAAGAAAAGAGAAGGAAAAAGATGAATGAAAGCCATTCATCAATAAGCAGGAGAGGAAGAAGGAAGCTCTACTGACTGAAAGCAAGCGAAGAAACCGGGAAGGCAACAGAGAAGGAATTCCAGGGGAAGGAATGAAGAGGAGTATGAAGTTAATGGGGAGTGTAGGTAACGAGCTCCCAGAAATAAAATCTCAGAAAATGAGAGGCTACACAGTGCATTCCCACCAACTGAGTTAATAGGAAGGGCTAAAACGATTTCAACATGAAAAGTCTATTGCATGGATTACACCTCCTTAAAAAGAGTACAGCTGCAAGAAAATTGAAAGAAAGGGCATGACGCTTCTGGGATTGCCCTTTCTTAAGTACTGTCATGGTGACCTGGTTGATACCGAACAAGCCACCTTTTCTCAGTAGCTGAGAACTCATGGAAGAAACAACACTCATCCAGTGGAAATGGCTGTACACATTGGAGAACAACGGATGGCAGGTTTATTGTCTAAGCTGCGCTTAGAGTCAGTTGGTATTTCAACAAGCACCTGTGTGCAGGTCCCTGTGTTCAACACCAAACTACAATATAAGACAATGAGCGGGTTTAGGCTGACCCATGAATTTAGCACAACGGTTGACACGTAAAACATGTTTTCCTTCGGTTAAAGAACTCAGGTATGAAAAGAAATTACCCATAAATTCAGATCAGACACCAAAACGGGCCACGCTTTAATAATTCCATAGGATTCTCTCTTCCAACTCTTGCAAGGTACACGTACTCTCTCTAATTTATTAGCCACACATGGAGAACCAGTCTGTTCATATCATTTTGACTCTGTCTCTGAGATGAATAGGCCAGTGAATTTGCATACCACGTGAAGTTTAGCAGCAACAACATGCTTTCAACCACACGTGTGGGAGCAAAAACACATTGCTATCACCTTTCTCTTTTTCTCTCCCACCAAAAAAAGGTGTCACTTACCTCCGAGGACCCAGGCAGACAGTGTGTTTGCAGAAAAATAAAATGACAGTTCTCCCCTACCTCCTCCCCCATATACTGCAGCTACAGTTGTAAAATTATTTCACCAGGGAATTTGGCATTGGCCCTAAAGATGTTCACACTTTCTCTTTTCCTTCATCTTTTCTGACACTTCTCTGACTACACTTTCTGGGACTGTCAGATTTCAAGCCTAACAATATGCATGAAGTGGGTGATGTATTATGATTAGGGAAAGAAAAACAAAGAGGCTGCCAATCAACTCAAAAAATTCACAGGAGCGCCAGTCAAGTGGAAACCTCACGGACCTCAAGTGTGCAGCCTTACCACCGTCAGGGCAGAAGCTTCCAGCAGCTCCAAAATTCACAAAATGCCATGCAGAAATGAGTGTGAGAAAGAAAAAATCTCTCGCAGAACGCAGCCTCGGAAGCCCCACCCATCGTCCTGGTACAAACAAGGACCCTGAGATGAACCTGCAGCAAAGGCTCCTGTAATAAGTTCCTCTTGCATGCTTCCCTCGCCTCCTCCCCTTACAACTCCGCAGATTCCCATGAAGAGCACGGCAGTGGAGGCTAGCCTGCAGAGGCCGAGTGGATTCAACTCCTCCTGGGCCTCTGCCAGATTCTCATTAGGTCCCGGACATGTGAGCCAATGCTGATTTCCATGGCTGATCTACCCTAAATCTGCCCTTCCTGAAACACTAGCTTTTGTCCTTGCAGTCGCCGCCGTCTTTAAATGGGGATTTTGGTGAGAGCAGTCCCAAAGGGACTGTCATTATTCACCCATTATTATGAAATTGATGGGCTCTCAGTCTTGCCGGCCAAAAGCTCCGACGCAATGAGATCACAACGGCTTGCAGAATCATTGCTTTCCCTGGTTAATCGGGTGGCCAGTGAGAACCAGAGTCGGGTGGGAGATTAGGAAGGAACTGAAAGGAAGAGTGTTTTCTCCTCAAATTCCCCTCACTTCCCGCTAGAGGACAAGGCCATCCATACCCACGAAAGGCTAATTATATAAATCTGACGCCCTGGCTGAGCTTCCAACCCCCTGGGAGCAGAGAGAACCAGGAATAAATGAGGTCTTCTACAAGCCCTTTGAAAAAAGGCCAAAGCCAATACAGCATAACTCACTTCCACCCCCCCTGCCCCCCGCTTTCGGTATAGAAACAGAAAAATCTGGACAAAGGCTAATATAAACAGCTTGGCTGTCGCATTTTTTCTTAGGATTTTAAGCCACATTCACAGTTTGTTTACCTCCTTGATAACATGTACTGATCTTTGCATCATTAAATATGTCCATTCCTGAGCTGTTCAGACACCTTAACTATATCTTCAGAATGAAATCTGACGTACTGTTTCACTAACATTCATATTATGATGCCATCGTGAGAAGCCGGGGCTAACAGTGCTAGAGAAAACACATCACTAAAAGATGAGATTCTAATGCTAGTCCTGTTTTGCCACCCACTGGCACGTAATCTTGTGCAATTGCTTTAGTTCCAAGGCCTCAAATTCCTCCTACGGAAATGACACTCCTTGCTCTGTGAAACCAATTTCCTATCCAGGCCACAGCCATCTGATTAGTGGAAGACCTGAGATTCAACCCGGATATCAAGAGTGTTCATGACAGCTACTTGGAATGTAAGAGTCAAAGTTCAGGCTTTTTCAATTGTATTTTTATTTTATTTTTCATATTGTTTACATTGCTGAGAGGGATGCATTCGCATGTGGGCCTCTGATTAGGATGGGGAGGGTCAAGGTGTAGAGGTGGGTGAGACGAAGGTTTCCATTCTTCTTTTCTTCCTCCTTCTATGTTAGCAAGGGGGGAGGGAAGGAGGCCCACTCCTTGTTGTCAAACTACACCAATGCCTAGGGCCGAAGACAGTCATGTGATGTCACCTTAGAATATTCCCTGATGTGGAGAAGAATATTCCACGGGTGCTGTATGAGTGGTCCTGATAGTGCTAAGACACTGTCAGCTTTATTGCACCAGGATGAAGATCTGTGAAAAGTCTATAGGCTGTCAAGTCTACTTCATGCCTCCATAGACCTCTAGATTCTCTGCAAAGCATGGCCAAGCGAGTTGTTTAGCCTGTCTGCTTTGTATCTTCTGATGAGATTGGTGATTGTCCTCTGTTGGCTTACATGAGCTGGTTGTCACGTCTTTGGTGTGCCTCTAGGGACATTCCCTGCATGGTGTCGGCAACGGGCTCTGGCCCATTGTGACTTTTCATCTTCCCTGCATTTGCTCCCAGCTTCCATGAAAATTCATTCCTGCACTTGTCCTTCCTCACTGACATTGCATCATGTTGTAACCGCCAAGGTGTAGCATCTGAGAGCTATTTAATCTCTGACCACGGAAATTAATTTTTGAGGCCAAACAGGAAAATGTATGGATTCATATTGTAGTAAATATGGTACCAGAAAGTCATTTAATATGTTTGTTAAAATAAAGAAATTATAAAAGGCTTTGAATGCAGAAGATTACATGTATATATAAAAATGTTGGGGCGGGGGCCTGGTGTGGTACCCTAGTGGCTAAAGTTCTTACCTTTCATGTGCAGGGATCTCATATGGGTACTGGCTCATGTCCTGGCTGCCTGCTTCAAATCCAGCTTCCTGCTTGTGGCCTGGGAGGGCAGTCCAAAGGCTTGAGACCCTGCACCCACGTGGGAGACCTGGAAGAAGCCTCTGGTTCCTGGCTTTGGATTAGCTCATCTCTGGCCATTGTGGACACTTGGGAGTGGACCAGCAGATGGAAGATCTTCCTCTCTGTCTCTCCTTCTCTCTGTAAATCTGCCTTTACAGTAAAAAGTAAATAAATCTTAAAAAAAAAAAAAATGTTGGGGCTGGCATCATGGCATAGCAGATATAGCCACCTGAAAAGCTGACATTTCACACGAGTGCTGACTGGTGTTCTGTCAACTCCACTTCCAATCCAGCTCAGACACTGACCTGGAACAGGCAACAGCGGATAGCCAAGAATCTGGGACCCTGACAGTTATGTGGGACACTCCGGTGAAATTCCTGGCTCCTGACTGCTCCAACTGGCTCAGCCTTGACTACTGTGGCCATTGGGGAGTAAAACCACAAGACTCTATCTCTGTCTCTTTCACTCCATCTTTACCTGCAACTCTAAATTTCAAATGATCCTTTTTTTAAAAAGTGTCCAACTAGTTAAAAACAAACAACAACAACAACAACAAAAAAAAAAAAACAGCTTCACGTCCCAGATAACCACAATGCCAAAATCAGCAGCCAAGAGCATCACTCGGCTCTCACATTGCTGCAGGAGTCCAGTAACTTGGTCCATTCCTGCTTCATCAGGCAGGGAGCTGATTTGGAAGTGAGCAGCTGGGACTCAAGCGGGTGGCCATATGAATAACAGAACTGCAGGCAACTGCTTTCCCAGCTACATCATAGTGTCAGTACCAACTAATTTAAATGTATCCTTTTCTGCTTAAGAACTCAGATTAATTGATTACATTCATTGTGGGTAAGTGACCACCTTGGTGTTTCGTGTTAATGTTGTGGCTTATAATCCTGAGATAAGAGTTCATAGTGTGCCTAAACTTGTACCATCCGACAACAGATTCACGGACAATAGGAACACATTCAGCAATTCACCCAAAGTCCTTGAGAAAGAGCAAAGTCAGAACCAGCATATTTCCCTGAACTCCTGGCTTGACCCCTTCTATAGCTGCTCTTACCACTTGCCCTTGTTGTATACAAAGCGCCAGTGGTTGGAGCAAAAGGATATTACAAGGTTTACCGTGTTTTTTTGGAAATTAAAAATAGGTCTTAACTGTTTATGAAACTTCTTAAGGATATAAAATTTTATTTTTTATTCTTTTCCAATAGGAAGGTGCACAGGGTCGCTTCTGAGATGCACACCTCCAAGCATTCTTGCTCCTTGCAGTCTGTAAAAATCTAATCCAAAGGCAGTAGTATATGCGTCTCTCACAGGGCCCACTCATTGTCCTTATTATGACTCGTATGTCCTGAGTAGCCCCCGCCGTGGTTTTGAAGTCTCCACAGTCATTGCTACTCAAAATTCAGAAACGTCATTCTGCTGTGTTCTGCTATGTCATTCTGTCTCTCTCTTAGGCTTCACCAGGACTTTGTCTAGTTTCTCAAAGGCAACAAGATTATAGGAAAGCTGGATAGAGCAAACACAGGGGAAAAAAAAAAATCAGTCCACAACTCCCTTCTGGTTCACGTCCCTATATCACAGAAATACAAATACACATTCAAAGCACCAGTGATAATCATTTCTTAAGTTAGCTGGCCAAAATCTATCCAACTAGTTACAGGGACTAAGCATCTGCCTTTCCGCCTTTTCATGGTAGGTTATGGCAGGGCACTTGGGGCAATTGCTGGGGCATGGCAATTATTTATAACGACACTGATAGAAGCCGCATGAGGTGATCTGGTCAGGATCACTGTCTGTAGCTTAAAATATGGTAAGGATTAAGTATTCGTGCCTGGCAGATGATAACCAAGAACAATACATTCCTTGGCCCAATCTACCTCTCCTTACCGCTCTACAGCTTATGGGCTGTAGTAGTAATTTTCGTGGAATATAAGCACTGTCCCGGGGAGCATAACAAACTAAGAGAGCAGCATGAGTTGAATCCATGAGGCAACCACACATTCACTAAATTTTCCTAAGTTGTCTGAGATTGATATCTGATACCTGATTAGAATCAACGAGAAACTTAATTTCTTCTAGACCAAAGAGTCTGATGTACTCCATCAGTCAAATGCCCTTATGAATCCATAAAAAAGGAAAAATTAGAAAGGATAGGACCAAAATAAATATAGACATGAACTGTTGGGCAGAGAGAGTGAAGAATGGATACAGTTCTGTGAGCTCTAGGGCTGCAGTTTCTGCCAAAGCCACATTATACAAAGAGAAATGGACCTGGTTTTAAGATAGAGATTCCGAAGCAGAGTTAACTAAGGATATTTTAAAAATTAAAAAATCTAAAATCTTGGATAGATATTAGATTAACTTGTTACAAAACAAATTAACGGAGAATAAGTTAGCAAATGAAGGAATTAGCTGCTGTTAAAACTAATTCACTACTCTATAAAACCAAGATTATTATGGGAATCAAATAAGAAGACTGAACACAATAAAAACCATAAAATAGCTCTGTACTGTATTCGCTTAATGTTGTATCAAGTGTTATTTTTAAAGTACTATTTTTACAAAATATTTTTGGATGCTCTTGCAAGTATATGAACCTTTTTTTTATTCTTTACATATTTGAGTTTATTTTTATTTGAAAGGCAACGTGAGAAGAAGAGATTGAGAGTGATCTGTTATCTGATGCTTTACTCTCCAGGATGGACCAGGACAGCACCAGGAGCCCAGAACTCAATTCAGATTTTCCAGATGATAAAGATGCAAGTATCTGAGCCATCATCTGCCGCCTCCAAGGGTGTGTTTTAGCAGGAAGCTGGATCTGAAGCAGGGAAGGCAGCACACAACCCAAACATGCCAATGAAGTGATACAGGCAGCACAAGAGGTATTGAGACTGCTGTGCCAAGAACCAACCCTAATAGGGATTCTAG
This sequence comes from Ochotona curzoniae, assembly GCF_017591425.1. Taxonomy (NCBI): domain Eukaryota; kingdom Metazoa; phylum Chordata; class Mammalia; order Lagomorpha; family Ochotonidae; genus Ochotona; species Ochotona curzoniae. Next base: position 17,872,884 of record NW_024467095.1, on the reverse strand, counting down.
TAGCTAAGCAGTCTCTCTCCAGGTGCATCTCCTAGGAGACACATCCCTAACAGCCACCTGCCTGTTTGGTCTCCATGTATGTATCATGTATCAGCTTGCTAAGCACCTATTCCAACCTTCGTCCAGCCAGCAAAAAAAAAAATGAAACAGAAAATGCTAGAAGAAAAACAAAACAAATGAAACAACAACATCAACCACAGCAATAGCAACTGTATTTCCCAGCCTATTTAAACACAGCCCTGGAGATAATTCAATGGAAGTCCCATCAGGTGCAATTCTGAGACTTGGAGTCTACACCACGTGGTCATGGCAAGGGCAGTTACTCCCATGGTGACCCAGCTCTGTGGATTGTTTTTAGGATCCATTCCCAGTAATTAAGTCCAAAATCTATGTCTTCAACTCTGTCCCAGCAACTGTGGGAACTAGCTCTGCCCCTTAGTCTCACGTGTCTTAAACTAAGCGTGTTTTTATTTAACTACAGTTATATATACATATTCTATACATGCTTTCCCGAATCACCAAGTGCAGCTCTCTATGAACATTTTGATATTAGTTAAAGGGTGAAATAAGAAAATTCTCAGAGTTTTAAAAATTAATTTACACACAGGAAACTTCTGAAAATCTGTAAAATAAGGCTTACTTTTCTAGCTCAAGTAAGGCTATGAAACCCACCGTACTATCAATATCTTATCTGTTGGGTTCAGAAACTTCATGTAATCCACTTAGGAACCCGACAAAAATCTAAACACTCTTGGGATGCAAAATATCAGAACTGGATGTTTACAACCACAGTTCAACTGGATTGTGTCCTAGGTAAGTTTATCATTCAGTATTTAAACACCTCCTGGGTGATAAGGAGGACAGGGAAATCATTTCAGAAAAGTATAAAAAAGCATCTATTATAGAATCATTAAAGTTTAGCTATAAACTACGAAACACAAAGCCTTAAAAGGCGCAGTCCCAAGACAGGCTTGCCAGGGTCTAATTGGGTTAGGCTTTTCATTAACCAAAGCAGATTCAGCCGTACATGGCAGAGACAAACAGGACTGACCGACAAGGTGCCAGTGGTCAGTAGAAAGCATATGTATTCTGAAGATACTTATAACACAGTCAACTGTGCATTGTAAAAGTGAAAAATGCTGTCAGAGTAGACACTATTAGGAGATTGGATAGGTTTAGCACTCAAGGGGGATTCTATATTCTCCTTTGCAGTGCACATTCTGCATATTTTAAGCTATTCTCTGTCAGATTCAAATCAATCCTGCTATTTTCTGCTCGATAAGGCACCATGGTTCCTCCTTGTCTCATTTCAGTTACCATATTAATAACTTCATCCTTGTTAAGTTCTATTTATAGCCACTCTCTGAATTAATCTAAATGATGTGGTTTTTCTTCCTTTGGCTTATGGAGATACAAAAAAAATGGTAGCCAGCATGCACTCAGGAATCAGATCTTCAGGGACAACATTTAAGGAAGTGAATGTGTTGCATCCTGGGGCTCAGATACAGTGATGGGCTCCCCGCCAATGGAAAACAGGATGCTAATAATTATGGGATGCAATGGCATCACCGTTCATCAGATGAACACCTGCAGCTGATTGAGAAGACAAGAGGTGGCTGTCCTTGACTATTAGGAACTGAGATGGGGAATGGGATTCTTCTGAACACCCCAGAGTGTTTATAGAAGCAAGGAGCTCAAGCCTAACTGCTTCTCACAAACCAGACGTGTGGCAGCCCTAAAAAATATCTCATCTGTTTAGCCCCTCGGTGAGGATAGCCAAAAAGCAAGCACAGCATTAAATTGTTTATTTCAGAATCATACACTAAGTTTAAAATCATGATTTCACCAATTCTCTTAGGACAATGGCTTGGATAGAATTCCTAACACATGGAAAAAACAGCTCTAGTTGAAACCCAGAATCTTAATTCTGAATTTTCATCTCCTTCACGCTGACACCAACTGAGGAATCAGAAATATGATCAGCAATGTCTTAACCTAAGCCCTCTGGTGGGGTATGGAAGAGTGGGGTTCATGGGTGAGAGAGCAGAGTTCACTCTATGGCACACATTTGCATCTAAACTATATCATGTGCTAGAAAGACCCCATTTTTCAGTTCTCTTTAATCTGTTTCTTCACTTGCTTACTGAATTGTACTAGATTGGAATCTTCCTTCCAAATATCAAAAGAAATCATATATAAAATTCTAAACACATAAAAAAGACAAAATTCAATTGCTCCGGGGTTAGATATCTGGCATAGCAGGTAAGACACCATGTGGAAGGCCCACATCTCATATTGCAGTTCCTAGGTTCAACTGCTTGCTTCGTTTCGAAGTCTAACCTTTTGTTAATGGGCACTCTGAGAGGCAGAATGTGTTGGTTCAAACGCTTGGGTCTCTGCCACTCACATGAGAGACTCTGATTGATTTACAAGCTCTGACTCCAGCCTGGAGCTCTTTGGTTGCTATGGGCATTTGGGAACTCAGATGGAAGGCCTCCCTGTCTGGATATCTCTGCATCTCTTATTCAAATGAAAACAAATTAACAGTTGCTCTGAATATCTCTTGCACCAAAATATGAGGGCCTCTTCTCAACTGCACATCCCCCTAGGCTATCTTTTCAAAATCATCTCAAATGTAGCTGATTCTGAGATTTCATCTTCACACCTCAAAACCACCAGGGCCAGCACCTGCAAACTTGTCAGAAGGCAAGATTTTTAGACTATGAACTCAAACTCATCAGGTTCAACTTGCGGTCTCCCCTCTCAGTGCTGTGTAGGTTCAGAGCGAAGTGCTTAGCCTATGCTTTAATTTCTACTCCTGGAATTTCAATCTTAAGGGCATCCTTCAGAGCGGGAGGAAAGGGGTCATATGCGAAACTCTCTGGGGGATGAAGAAGTGTTCTTGAGAAATTCCAGCAAATTCCTGAGGCATTTTTCATGATCGCGTATGTCAAGTGATACAATGGAAGAGAACTTTGCAAAGGCAGGCCAAGGTCAACCTTCATTAATAACAGGGCCTGCACATCTTTCAAACAGGAGGAGACTGATTTCAAAAATGGCCAAGGTCAGACAGCAGAGGAGCAAGCAGTCCCCAAAGATGTGGAAAACACTTTCTCTGCTGTGGAAAATGACCAAGCAAATCATCAGGAAAATGAGCAGGGAGACTGACACTCTCCTGGGGAGCATAAGGTTGCAAACTGGGCTCCCAAAGCATTACCTTTGTGCAAATTAGCCAGCTGCCAGATTGGCAAGCATCATAAATCTCTAGGAATAGAGCTACCCTCACGAGGTAACCCAGGTGTCTGCCACATAGGGTGTTGAAACATGCAGGGCTAGCCCTACTGGTGCCAAATGGGTCACAGCTGTCCCTCTGTGCTTGAGTTTCCCAGGCTCCTCAGTGCAACTGCTCACAATTAAGTGCTTTGTTTGTCCCCAAGCCTGCCTGGGCTCTCTGCTGGAAGAGAGGTTCTTCTCAGGTTAGTGGTCCCCCACCCCCACTCCCTGTTTCCATACATGCACAACAGTCTTAATCAGAAACCCCATCAATCACGCAGAGCTCTTCTGAGATTGCGTTAGTGAATGCATCGCTTGGGATGTCGGGTTGATGAACAGAGGCTGGGCGAGTAGGGAGAGCCAGGGAGCACAGATTTCAGCCTCACGTGTCCCCCTCCTTGTTCTGGCCTCCAGATGTGCAGGGTTTTCTTTCTTTCTTTTGGTTTTTTTTTTCTTTTTTAACATTCTGTGTTGGCCGTCTCGGTGCAGTAAGTAAAGGATGGTTTCCAGGCTTCTTCTCACATGATTAGTGGAAGTTCAATTTGAATGTCAAGCATGCAATAAATGCCCAAGTACCGCCAGAGTCATAATTTCTGCATTAAATTTTCTAGCAAAGCAGTGGATGTGAAAACACGGAATAAGACCATAGGAGGACTCCCGGGGGTCCCGGATGTAGCAAACTCTACACTTTACACCTCCCCACCACAAACGCAGGACTCCCAGCTTTAGAAAATCCTACAACCTGGGGAAGTTTGCTGTTGTCCTTTTCATCTCAGAGACTTATCCCAGCACCGAGTCCACACACTCTTCATTGGTCAAACATACGTTTCCTTCTATTTCTGGGTTTTATGGGACCTGCTAAGGAAAATAGTGTTCTTCAATCAAGTGAAATAACTCACAAACGCATTTCAAAAAGTGTGTAGGAAGTGGGATTAAATACTTGTCTTTTGATGGGAAAATCTTGAAATCCCCATTCGTACCTTTCCCGCCCCTGATTCTCTGCATTTTCAGGAATGTTTTGAAGCCCCTTGCAGGTGAGACGTTCGGTGTGTAAATAGCACTTTGCTGCAGGGCGCTGTGCTATCCTGCGGTGATGGAGCACCATCCCTCCGTCCAGCATTTACTGTCGGCAAAAAAGGTCACCCACTGAGGTACTGGGAGGCACAACTGAACTTGGGTCTGCACAGATTTCCTCCTTACAAAGGGCCTGGATGCTGCACGGGAAGTGGTGAAGTGGCAGAGAGTCCAATGGAGCGGAGTTTGGAAAGGAGCCGGGGATTTCAGCACCTTTTTCTTCCCAGTTGGCCCGAACACCAATCCCAGCCCTCTCTGAGACATCCACGACAGAGACATCAAGCAGCATTGCACGGCTCATCGCTTTCACAGAGCATTTTACTATCTGCAGCTCCAAATTTAACAAAAACTTTGTGTACACACACACACACATGTTTTTGTTGTACACAAATCTAAGACAACAAGAGATAGTGTCTGAGTTTCACCTACTTTGGATTCCCACGGCTTTCAGAGACCCAATACATCCGTACACAAGCTGTAAATGGATTCGTGAATGAACAAATAGCCACAGGTACATACATGTCCTTGTTTACTCCAGCACATTATATTAGCTACTGTCATGTGTGTCTCCCTTGTATGTTACTGAGAGGAGAATCTTTCTGATCTGTCTGTCTCCATTTCCATATACATCAGTCACCCCACTCATATAGAAGCTCTCCGTTCTATCGATGAGGCATAACTGCTGACTGAGGTCTAGAGTAAGATTAGCAAATGCTTTCGAAGCATTTATATATAAAACCCCCAACATAGTACCATTTACTTATTATCCCTCAAACCCTATTTCCTCATCTGTAAGACGGAGTTCGTGTCCACACTTGACACAATTTTGGTGAATATTAGCCCAGGGACAGGCATAAAGTTTTATGAGTGTTTCTGGCTTCTAAAAAGGACTAACTTTTCCTCCCTCACCTGTGTGCTCAGGAGGGTTAGATCCCCAATGAAGGGGCTACGTTCACACCCTGAGATTTCCTCTGGGAGCATTTGATAAACTGAAACTGCCTCCGAGAGCATCCTGATAAAATACGACATTGAACCAAGTTGCGAGGAGCTGCAAGTCAACACTGCTTTGTCACGGGCAAGCCCACTGGCCCGCTCCTCGGCTCACCGTTCTAGAGGAGCCTCTCAGATGCTCTGTAAGCCACTGAAACCGAGAGCACAACTCTGCTCCCCGTGGCTTTTGCTTTGCATTTTATCAGTTTGAGTCTCAGACTGTGTGTAAGCTTCACCAAAGTCTAAGCAAGCCTACCCAAAGGAGGAGGAAAGGGCCCTGGCACCCAGCCTGGGGAACGCCAAGGTCATAGACCCTGCTCTGTGACTGAAGCTGCTTCTCCTTCTTTTCAGTGTGGCTTCCCACACTTAGTGTAAGGAGCGAGTGGCTCACGGTATGACTCTCAAGGGTTAAATGGAATTCTCACTGCTCTAAGTCCTGCTTGTAGCCCATCACCAATCCTCCTGTCTGCTGTCGTGTGTTACACCACACATGATCCACTCCACATGTCTGTATTCACAAAGCACTCAAGAGCCAGGAAGCATCCCCGTGCCCCTCCAAGCCCCACAGTCCCAATGCACCACATATGTGTTCAATCCTGCTTGCTAGTTTAGAATACAGATGTCTATACATTTCTGTTGAAATGACAGCTACTAGGGTAACCTTAATTTCATTCCTGAATTATTTTATGTCATTGGGGACTAACACAGTGTACAAATATCAGTTTCTATTCGTCTTTCTGCATCATATATCCATACACTCATGTGTAACCCCTTTCCCGGTGCCAATATTCAGTCCTGACTACCTAATAGGAAGGATGAGTCACATATGGGCTTTGAAACCTTTCCCTAAATTAGAACATTTTTTGTGAAAAGTTAAAATGAAGAGTATGGGCCTGGTGCACTAGCTTAGCTGCTAAAATTTTCACCTTGATTGCACTGGAATCCTACATGGGCACCGTTTCATGTCCTCGCAGCCCTGTTTTCCATCCAGCTCCCTGCTTGTAGCCTGGGAAAGCAGTCAAGGACTGCCTAAAGTCTTGGGACCCTGCACCTATGTGAGAGACCCAGAAGAAGCTCCTGGCTCCTGGCTTCAGATCGGCTCAGCTCTGGCCGTCGAAGTCACTTGGGGAGTGAAATTAGCAGATGGAAGATCTTCCTCTCTGACTCTCCTTCTCTCTGAATATCTGATTTCCAATCAAAATCTTTTAAAAAATGAAGATTATATTTCCTAATTATCCTATGTGCTAAAACTAGATCATTTCACACTTCCAAGGAATTTAGCATGGTGTGTATTTTTTTTTTTACATCTAATACTTCTCTTCACCTAAAGGCATACATAATGAATTGTGAATGTTGTTTGTTGTAGATGAAGAGCACTTGCGGTAATCGTGCCCAGGCTAGTGGACAGCTGCTGGTACCCCTTTCTCTTGCCAATCACTTGCGCTGCCTGTCAGACTTGAAGCAATTGTTGAAAGAACGATAGAAGAAAAAAAAATCCATGGTTGGTGTCTAGATAGAAAAAGAGTTAAGGCAAAACACACACCTTTGAACCTTGAATCCCAAGAATAAATAAGCCTGTGTCATGCAGGGTTCATTTCTACAAGCAGTTGCTCCGTACAAACAAGGCCGCTGTCTTCTCTGCAGATCATTGTCAAGATAGCTTCAGGTCATGCTGCTATCCCTCTTCGCACATCCGAATGCGGCTGTTACTCATCTGCCAGAGCTGGCTGCTATAACTTCTGGTTTAATTCTTCACAGACTCCAAGGAAACTTGGAGGTGGACCTGCATGCGGTGGCTGTGCAATGAACTCATGTCCAGGGGTTGCGCTCCGGGCACCCAGGCCGGCAGACGGCTGTTGGACTCCCCTTTCCCTTGCCGACTCTGTTCATGCTCCATGTGGTGCCACCAAGCAGCGTCATGACCCACCTCTCTCATCCCCTGCAAACCCCAAGTCAAAGTCAGGCTTTATGCCTGCTCACAAAGTTAGGCTAAGAATCAAAGAGGTGTTTGTTTTGCAAGAATGCATTTCTGTAAGCCGGATATAACTTTGATTTCTCATCACTATCTACCCAAATACTTTCGCATAGATTCCTCATTCTCCCACTTTCCACTTCATTTTTTAAGCCACATGAAAGATAACAAAATATCTCTGCTTTTGGTCATGTGCCATCTGCAAGACTTATTTAGCTGTTATTTACAGCAACATTTTGTTTGTTGTCAACAGTGCTCCCTTCCGCAAAGCTCGTAGGTGGTATATGACAAAATAGATTTTACATGGGGGTTTGTAGCAATATATAACAATGCTATTTGGGCTTGTTATTATCTAAAGTTTTAGTGGTTTTTCTTGTTTTTAATCAACAATCAAAACATGGGTTTCTTCTCTTGTCTCAGTACTGCTTAAAATTCATTTCCCAGATGAGCCTTTGAACTTCAGTTCAAACACATGACTAGATTTAAGCATGCATAATTGGCCAAAATCAAAATATTGTATAACGATTACTTGACTTATGAAAGAAATTGGATCTGACACAGTGACCTACTGGCTAAAGCCTTGCTTTGCACGCACTGGGATCCCATGTGGATCCCTGTTTGTGTCCCAGCTGCCCCACTTCCCACTCAGCTTGCTCTTTATAAATTGGGAAAGCAGTCAAGGATGGCCCAAAGCCTTGGGACCCTACACTCATGTGAGGACCCAGAGGAAGCTCCTAGCTCCTGGCATTAGATTGGCTCAGCTCTGGCCATTGCAGCCAATTGAGAAGTGAACTAGAAGATGGAGGATCTTTCTCTTTGTAAATCTGACTTTCCAATACGAATAAATATTAAATAAATGTTATCACAGTCTTAAATCTGAGCTATTTTTATAAATTAAAGGTTGTGTTTTTAACATTTGCTTTTTACATAAGCCAGATAAGAATGGGATTAATAAAATTGTATGTGTAATACTAAAGAACTATTTGATTTTCATAAATGCATGTCCTTAACATTGTAAAATAAGAAGCTGGTTATTGAAATGGCACAAGATTGAAAAGTTGTTTCTTTTAGCCCCGGAACCAGACACATGTGGGAGTGACACCGAGAGGCCTTCTCTGATCCTTTTTCCCTCGCTTCCACACAGGCATCCTCCCAGTCCCCAACTCTGCCCTCTTCTTTCCTTCATCACCCTTATAACTGACATTGTGTTTCCTCACTTGCTTTTGCTTTACTGAAAAACAAAAGAAGCTTTCTTTTATGCTGTGCTGTCTGGCCTTGAAGAAATTGGATGTGGACATCCCATAAATATTTAATGAACGAGTAAGAAAATGTATGTTTTCAACTGGTGACACCTACATCCCATTTCAAAAATGCAAAACGTAGCAGGGGGGTGGACAATGTGGCACAGTGGGTAAATCCTCTGCCTGCAATGCAGGCATTCCACGTGTGTGACAGTTCATATCCTGGTTGCTCCACTTTCAACCCTGCTCCCTGCTGACGCTCCTGGGAAAGCAGCAGCAGATGTCCCAAGCACTTTGACTCTTGCACAACCATGTGGGAATCCCAGATAAAGCAACTGGGCTCCTGACGTCAGCCTGGCCCAGCCCAAGCTGATGGGGCCATGTGGGGAGTGAACCAGTAGATGGAAGCCTACTTTCTCTTTCTCTCTCTCACTCTTCCTTTCTATAACTCCAAATCCCAAATCAATAAAAAAAAATAAAACTTTAAAATGAAAAACATATAATCTCCTACTTAGCCTATCAGAAGTGGCCTGTAGACAAATATCTGCAGGCCTTCCTAACTAGCACGGTTGTTAAGAACATTCAAATGAACAAGCAAACTGAAGGTAGAAAGCGGGCTCGAGAACCAACAGCAATGTCCATGACTGCTCTATGGAGTTCTAAACCAGCCGGACAGTCACTTAAAACTCATCATTTGAGAGTAATGGAGACATTAAATACAAACCATCTAATTGCCGCACTGTCATGAAAAACAGGAGAACTAACAATATTTGCATTTTTTATGGGTCTTTGTGTAACACAATTTTTAAGAGTAGCTGCAGCAGCCTGCTTCGTTACTGTCAGCCAAAGCACATTCAGACTAAACAAGCTGGCCTGCATCATTCTAGGTTTGGATTCACTTGAAACATTTTACCCTTTCTTCTTTCAAAATCATAAAAGCAAATCTGAACACACGATTCATCTGAAAATAAAATTATAAAACAATTCCGATAAAAACAAGATTTTTTTCCTCCCAGAATCAGTTCTTTTCCTAGCAGCTTCATCTTTCTTGCCAAGTTCACTTCCTTCATTTTCATAATTTTGCCTTGATGAAATGCCTGTGGCTGCAGGAGAATCTTGTAAAGGGCAGGAATCCATGGCCCCGCCACCCGCCATGCCTTCTTTAACTCTGTTGACGTTTTGTTAGAGTTTCATTCTCAGTAGTAGATTTCTTTACATCATGCCTGGGTTTTTCAGTTCTGTGGTCCACTTTCTTTTCAATTATCCATTTTGGAAAAGATGTCTTGTGAGTTAATCACCAGGAGGCAACACCACCATATGTAAACAGCAGTCTACGGCGGCTAATTAAGGACAAACTACAGAAAAAGTTATGCGATTGGCCACTGGCTGTGAAGCGCGTGTGTCATGTATACAGTGATGTGTAGACTGAGCGGCTAGCAGTAAGTTAAGTTCATTGCACAAACGTTATTTAATCCAGTAGAATCTGGGTGATCATATTGAGAGACTGGTGTCTGCTCATCCAACTGGATAACCAAGCAGCATACGTATCGAAACCATAAGTCATTGAAACCTTCATGCTCTGTTACATGACAATATCATCTCTAAATACAAAGGACAAGCATTATAAAAGATATCTGACAATATAGAAAAATTGGGATTTTTACCATTAGAAGTTATGTACTAAAAGCAAAGAGATTTTTTTGTTTTAATAGACTGCAGGGACTCGTTAGTCATAGCCTGAACAAGGATATAAAAAGACAGATTGCTGCTATTGCGTAGTCACATACTCATACGCTTAAAGCAGGATCAGGAATGTGTGAGACCATGGTTCTGAAGCTTATCAATGGTTGGTATCATGAGTGGTATGATTTAAACAGACTGTAGGGCCCGGTGCGATACCCTAGTGGCCAAAGTCCTCACCTTGCACGTACTGGGATCGCATATAGGCTCTGGTTCTAATCCCAGCAGCCTGCTTCCCATTCAGCTCCCTGCTTATGGCGTGGGAAAGCAGTCAAGGCCGGCCCAAAGGACTTTCCAATAACTTAAAAACAAAACAAAACAAACAAACAAACAAACTGCAGCTCCTGAAACCCATGTGGACAATCTAGATGGTCCTGGATCCTGGCTTCAGCCTGGCCCAGTTCTGGCTGTAGCAATCTGAAAATGAATCAGCACATGGCACTTCTCTCTCTCTCTCTGTGCGTGTCACTCTATCTTATGAATAAATAAGCGAATCTACTTTTCAAAAAGTGTTTTCAGAATAAATAAGAGTTTCAGTTAAACTAGCATGGACCTCTCCAAGCAGAAGCTCCCTAATTTGTGAAAGGAAACATAGCAGGCAAAAAAAAAAAAAAAAAAAAAACCTCAATGAAATCACAAGACCACAGGTTAACATGAACCAGGAACCGCAGAATCAGCACTCACCTAGATTCTAAAGGGCTGTGGACTAAATGGCTTCCTGAGAAAATATCTTCTCTATTCCCTGTCTCCAGGGCATTTCCGGTCTCTTTTGAGTCTCGATCAAATTAAGTATTGAATGAAAGACAGTTTGTTTCTTCACTTCCTGGGCTTTCTCTATTCAAGCAAAGTTGAAGAAAATCATTTTTAAGGAACAAAAAGGAAAAGATTCATTTGTCTTCGACTCTGCCCTCACTCTGAGCAGACTCAGCGGAGGGGCACAAAGGGAGCACGGAGAAGGAGGGAGCGGCTTCACATCCCAGCAGGGCACAGCCAGGAGGAGTGCCGCCCTGACCAAGGGGCAGCCAAGGAGCAAAGGTTACAAAACACCCTCCCGGGCTAGGGGCCCTTTCAGCCAAGAACGCAGGAGACTGTCTTGCTGTTGCTGGCTGCTCAGGACTTTGATTATTTCTGAATATTTTTTTTATCAATTTGCATAAAGGCGCAACAGTCTAGCTTTCGAGGTCACATGTGAAAGTTGAATTCCATGAGCAGCAATGATTGCTACTGACCAGAGAAGTCATGATTTTCTACATGTCTGGCAGAAGTGCACATCTGAACATAGGAAAATGGACAACTTCAGGGAAAGAGCTGGTAACTTAGGGCGGTTCCATTGGTGTGCTTCTACAATGTGCATCCTCAGGTTTCCAAGGCCTCTCCTGGGCCAGCATGGAAGATAGAAACTCAGACCATTCCATGTGCCTGTGTAACATCGAGACCTCTTTAGAGGCCTTACTTTCAAGCATATGAATCCAATGAAACCATAAAGAATCAAAGTAATCATAATAATAATAAGTAAAATTAACTTGATCTTACCAGATTCTGAGGAAAGTTTTGCTGCAAGCTCTCCCAAGGAGAAAGGCTTGGAAATTTAGAGGCCAGCTGGGATCCTGGGACTGACTGCTCAGGTGCTGGACGCTTGAAGCTTCATCTCATGCCAAGGTTCCGGGGACACGGATGTAACACACAGGGTGCAGAGACACCTACACGAGCCCATGCTGAGTGCTGAACCAAATCTGTCCCTTGAAGGCCTGGGACACTCATCTCGTTTCCCCAATCATCTCTTCCTCTAGAATCTCCCCACCCACCTTTTCCATCAATGCCACCAACATCCTCTCAAATCAATCCATTTCAATGTCTCACTTCTCATTTACTCCTTATGCGCTCACCTTCCGTGCTAACATCTAGACAACATATAGCTTTGATTCTTCCTCCTACTGTCTCCAGAAAGGTATCAGCAACTCGGGCCTTCGTTGCTTCACTCACTCATCTCTTGTTGACCGAAGAAGCGCTGGGCTAAGAGAACCGTAGTTTAGAATGACGATAGGGTCACTTCAAGCGATTGTTACATGACAAAAGTGAGGCAAAATTTCACACCATTGCCTTCACCTAGAACTCACTTTCTCCTTTCTATTTTCCAATCTTTAAACAAAAGTCAGGAGACTTTTTTTTTCTGAAAACCTTTCCTAAATTCACCTTAAACTGACTTAGGTGTCTCCATCAGGGTTTTTAATGTGTGTATCTAAGGGCCAGCATAGCAGCTCAGTGAGTTACACCACCACCACCAGGAACACCTGCATCTTATCTGAGTACCAGTTCAAGTCCTGGCTGCTCTACTTCTGATTTAGCATTTGCTCGTGTGCCTGTACAAGCAGGGAAAGATGACCCAGGTGCTTGGCCCGATGTGGGAGACCTGGATGGAGTCCCATCTTCAATGTGGTCCAGCCCAGACAGACAGTTGCATCCATTTGTGGAGTGAACCAACAGGTGGACTCTCTCTAACTCTGCCTTCCAAATAACTAATTGCATCATTTATAAGTACATATTTAGATCACTGCACTGATTGGCTGTTTTATATGTCTGCAAGATTGTATGATTTCAGGACAAAGTCTAGCTCCTCTGTATTTTTTTTTAATTCCTACTACTTATAATAGAGTATGCTAGCTTCATTGTGTATTTTTTAATGCGAATGAATGAATGAAAACCTAGAAGAGAGAAACTTTAGAAAGTTGTAAAACATAAAGAGGAGTGAGTATTCATTTTAACTAGGGAGAATAAAGGCAATTTTTCATGGAAGGGTTGACATTTATGGAAAGCATTGAAGCATGAACCGGATTTCCAGAACTCAACAAAGATCAAGGACTGGGGAGGGGCTGGTATACAGAGGATTACTTTTTAAATGTCTGAGTCTCTCCACATTTTCTATTCTACTTCTCCCAGTCACTTTTTAAAATTTATTTTTCATGATGGAGAGCCTTCAGTGACTCCTTATTAACATGATAACTTTCAAGAAGGTTAGTTTGTTCTTGAAGCGTCTGGCTACAATTCTCCATTTTAACCCCAACGTCTGCCTCTGGTCACTTACTCTGCACCAGCCAAGACCTTCTGACCTCGGCCCCACCGTGTTTCCCTTGCGTTACCCTTTTCTGCCCTGAACGACTCTCCTTCTGAGTTTCTGCCACATACACAACAACCTTGTCTTTGAAAATCCTACCCACTTTATGCAACATTTTTTCCACTGCAGAATGTCTTCCTTCCAAGGACAAACAAGTTGAACAACTCTTGAACATTCACTCTGATGCTGCATTTTATAACTTAAAGTCTGCCTTACCCCTATTAACGTGACTTAAGGACAGTGTCTCCTGCCTCGGACCGTGGATGGTGCCTTGCCTTGACATGCAGTTTTTCTGTGTCCTCCCTGGCTGAAGTGCTCCCCTGATGCACTAAGATTCCTTCACTGTGAGCAGACACCTTGATATTCAACTACCAGAGGATAGGGACTGTGTGCAACAGACTTAATGTCCAGTAAGAATTAATTCAGTAAGAATCAATAAAAATTGCCTTATCACCTTGGTCAAGAAATCACTAAGCTTGTCTACGTCATAAAATTCCCTACATTACTATTCATTTTATCGGCAGAATTATTGTTATAGTTATTTCATCTCCTTCAAGCAGCCAGATTAACAGGTTTGTTTTTTATTTTTTTTTTTCCTTTTTCACTGTGTGATGGGCCTGGAATGGCAGGTGCATCATTCTCGCTGTATTTGCTGCAGCTCCTGGAATCACAGTGTTTCTTCAGGCTTTCCATCCTTCTAAGTTTGCCCCTTGTCACTCTGCATCAATACAGTCTCCAACCTGATTCATCAAAGACATTTAGAGGAATAGAGGCCCAAGGCCTCGTGTAAAGAAGTGACCTCATCGCACACCACAGGCTGCAGGGCATGGAGAATCTACGGCCTAACCTTTCCCAGCCTCTGTTCAGCTGGGTCCCACTGTTGCATGTCCAAGTTTGACAGCGAATGTTTCCTGATGGGAAACTGTAGCAGGATTCTTTCTTTTTCCCATCCTTTGGTCCCCATTGTATGTTCAGCTGCACTGGAGCTAGCTGCTAATCACAGCCAGCAACTCTCATACACAAACAAACACAGCATTGTGGCCTTTCGTGGAACTGGAACACAGCAATCCAGCAAACAATGTGGTCAGGTGATAGCACGCCAAGAGACCAGCCAGCGCAGCTCCTTGGCACCTTCCTGTCTCCACTGCCTGGGTGTCGAGTCCCCATGCCAGGCAGATCGATGCTGGGACGGAAACATTATGCGATAACAGGCAATCCAGGAGGGCTGGCCTAACCACAGGATTCTTCTATGCCATAGAGTGCATTCTCCTGATGCTGATGAGGCAGAAATAAATGACAGCGCAAGAACCTATTTCTGCACACTGGCTAGGAGGAAGGATGGAGGAGTGAACCAAAAAAAATATCTCTTCGAGTTGTTTGTTGCTAAATATATTTAGGGTGCAATCTCAATTGTATTTCTTACCAATTTGGGATCTTAAGAAAGTTACTTATTATGAGAACTCAGTTACTTCATTTAGAAAGAAAAAAAATAGTCCTTACATTGTAGCACTATGGAAGTATTTAGCATTTTATGTAAAGTGTTACGTAAAAGAGTCCCATAACTTCTGGATAGGATATAGCTTTTTTTTTTAAGTGTGTATTAACTGACATACAAAAACTTTGTTATTATTATTATTATTATTATTATTATTGGTAAATTGTGTTTAGAAAAGAAAGGGGCTAGGACATTAAGAGAAGAAACCAGATTTAAGCTTCCAGAAGTAGTTATTGGTGGGGAGGTAAAACCTTCTCCTTGCCCCAGCAGATTCTAAGAACAGCACACCAGAGGTGCTAGAAGGTCTTGAATTCGATTTCTTCTCAAGGACTCATGGAGCACAGCATGGGATGCTATGGCAGTGTCGATGGCCAATGAAGACAATAAAATATGGATCTTCATATTCTAGCAGAAGAGTATGCATCTGCACACGAATCACTAACTTCGGATCTTCTGACTGTATTGAATTCTCAACGGGGAAAAAGCCCCAACCTTCGAAGAAAGGGATTGTTTATGCCATCATTTTTGGCTAGGGCAGCCAGTGACTATATGCCCTAATCAGGGTGTCGGCCTAGAGGTGAGAGGATAGAGAAGGAGAAACTAGACAGAAGAGTAAATATAGCCTTTACTGAAATGAGGAACAGAGAATATTCAGTGAGGAATATGATGGGCAGCTGATGTAGATTCAGCCTACAGTCCTGCCTTTCCTCTAAGAAAGTGCAGGAGGTAAAGAAGGAAATTGCTCTACATCCCAAAGGGAAAAAGGGAAAAATCAAGGCAAAGGTTTTAAAGGGCAAGAAGTCAGTGTTGAAAGGTATCCACAATCAATCTCTCTCTCTCTTCTCTCTCTCTCTCTCACACACACACACACACACCACCCATGTTCCAGAGACCCAAAATACTAGACCTCTGGAGGTAGCCCAGATATCCTTAGAAAAATGCCCCCAGGAAGATAAAGCTTGACTGCCATGCAATCATCAAATCCCCTCGGACCACTGATTCCACCATAAAGAATATACAAGACAATCACACACTCACATTCATGGCAAAGGTCAAGGCAATTAGCATCAGATCAGTTTGCGAAGAAAGTCTATAACATTTATGCGAGTCAAGGGCATCCTCGTAACCAACAATGATGGAGAGAAGGGGTGTGTTCTGCTGGCTCCTAACTACAATGCTTCAGATGTTACCAACAAAATTAAGATTGTCTGAACTGAGTCCAGCTGGCCGATTCCAAATACGTTTTGCAACAGAAAGGGGAAAAAAGAGTCTTAAACCTGCATAGGAATTTTGCAACATGCTTCTTAAAGCCTTTCTAATTGATCTATACTATTCTGCTACACATTGTTCCTCTTCAAAGGAGACAGTCCTGACCTTTGAAGGTCTAAGACATCCGATCTGACTGTGGCATTATGAGGTGTAACATATATGAATATTTTTACTTTGTTAAGGAGCAAAATGTGGCTTTGCTTAACCACCACGAAGATCAGAGCTAAGCAATTCCATGTCACGTTAGATGAGCAATGAAGTTAATTTTCATTTGATAAAAACATCCTCTAATATTTAGACTGCTCTTTCTTACTGAGAAAATATTCAGATTACCTGCAGAAGACAAGTTACACCTTCTCCTGTTATGTCCTCATTTCCATCTTTTGTTGCTCAAATTCTAATAGATGATGAGACACTTGACTGTATCTCAGTGTGAACTTGGAATTTAGGTAAAGAAGGGCTTGGTTGGAGGTTAGAAGAAAATACTCTTTGTTCTTCAAAACAAAATTGGACATTTTAATGCAAATATCCAAGATTCTACTTTAATGAAATGAAGTTGGATATTTACGATTGTGCATATAGTGGCTAAGCAGTGATCAGGGATGAAAATCAACCCGGCAAGATAACAGGCCTCAGGGAGAAGGGACCATCTTCTGCTCCAGTCCAGAAAACCAGCCCTTCAATCTCTTCTTGCTTCAGGATGCTCGCCCCAGTGGACGGAAACAAAGGCTTAGAGACGGGGCAGTTTTACAAAGAGTTGGCTCCAGGGACCCGATTATTCAACAGGGGACCTGACATCCAAGATTTCTTGGGTCCTACTTCAAACGAAACCTCTGCACTGGAACAGATGAGCATGTTTTGTCCTCAGATGAGGTCACTGAGGAGAGCAGGTCCCAAAGGGGTTTGCACTAGAATGCTGGAGAGCAGGTCCATAACAGTTTGTTCTAGAGCCGTGGATTGGTTTTCTGACAATTTTCTGATAAGAGAAGGCTGACCGGATTTAGAAAGCAATCAAGGCAAACGCCCCCCAGAGCTGACTAAGGAACACCACCACAGCCCCAAGGTCCTGAAGGACCTAAGGCATTTTCCAATAACTCATTCATGGTGAAGAAAGTGTCAATATTATCTACCAAAATTTTCAATGTAGGGGTCTGAATCTCTCTTTGAGCATGGCTGAGCTATCAAATTCCTTAAGTTTTTTTTTTTTATAGTCTTAGTTTCAAGCTCAGTTCAATTCCTTTCGTGTTCTTGGTTCTGCTGCCTTTGAAGTGAATGGCTGCCATTTGGCCTCTTGAAAGAGAACATCATTGCCTGAGACATGAGAGGCCCACAGAGAGAGGTTGCATTTAAGAAATGTGAATCTGTTTAGAGAGAAATTGGGAGAAATTCATGTCTAACCACTTATTCCTGCTGAAGTGCCTTTGATCTACTTCTCCAAAGTAAATTCATTTATGACATCCTTGAAAAATATTTTCAAATTGCAGATATCACATATCAGAAACAAGATCTGTGATTCCCTAACCATCAGACTAAATCCACTATTTAAAAAAGTCTTTAAAAACACTCCAGGCGAAGGTCAGTGACATCCCAATACTCGCATAAGCCATAAAAGCATTTGGCCCTTACCCTTCCTCTATGATCAAGAAAGCGGACGTTAAACCCAAATTTGATCTGACTCACTTTCAACTAGAGCCAACTGTACACTAATTGTAAATAATAACAGAGCAAATAACTAACTCCCCAAAGGGTGCCAAGCCCCAAAGCACCATGCATCAAAGAGGCACGCTGATCATGCAGCTTACCCACCTGCAGCGCCCTGAGCCCCAAACAGCTCAGATGTTCCCCAAGTTCCTGGGAGCAGCTCAAGGGATAGAAGGGACCTAGGGGGAACCAGGCAGCTGTGGCTTCCTGGAGAGACTTGCTCTTCCGGATATATGGATCAATCCCCAGGATATGAAAGGACTCAATGTTTCCTCAGCTTGACCTGTATCTGGCACCCACGGCTTCCTCAGATTAGCTGTTCCTATCTAAACAGGACATCCTTCGGTGGGATAGATTTTTGTTTAGTTTTCCTCATGTGATGTTTGCATTTGTCTGTTTTTTACAAAAATTGACAACATTAAATAATTTGATTTTTTAGCTCCAAATTTGTTCATATCAAACTAGATAAATTGGATTTCTGTCTTCCTGGCTCATTTGGTAGAAACAAATCCACATGTCGTCATGGAAATAAACATTAAAAATATTGCATGCGTAAATTACAATGTGTATTAAAAGGGCACATAGCTATGCATATAACTCTTTTTAACACTTACACCAGAAGAACGAACAGTATAAGAGTGGTGCTGGTATTGTGGTGTAGCAAATAAAGCCACTGTGACACTGTCATCCTCTTGTATGAGCACCTGCTTGAGCCCTGGCTGTTCCACCTGCTAATTCAGTTTCCTTTTAATGACCTGAACAAAGCAGCAGAAGATGGCCCACCTGTTTAGGCCCCTGACACCCACACTGACATCCAGAAGATCCGGATGAAGCTTCGGGCTTCTGACGCCATCTGAGGAATAAACAAGCAGATGGAGCATTCCTCCTCTTTCCCTAACTTTCAAAAAAATATATATTTTTTTTAATTATTAGAGTCTTAATAGACATTGTACCTATTGTGAGGATTATTAAAAAATTTTTTTTTGCAATATAAACTCTTAGTACTACTTACACATACTTTTCTAATGGGAAGCAGTAACATGCTTCTTTATGTGTATTTGTCTTCATAATAAAAAGTGTAATAACAAAAATCCCTTAAATGACTTACACATGGTTAAAATTAACCAGCCAGCCCATAAATTTCATATGGATTGATCTGTTTTAAGAGATTCCATGTATTCCCAAAGAGACAATTCAACAGCAAAATGTATGTAATAAACAAGAGGCTGGAAAGGAATGCCCAGTGCCCCTCTGCCTGCCTAGTGTTCACAAATAAAGACCACATTATGTTAAAAGATTAGAGATGATTTGATTGCTTGGAACATGGATCCTATGTCTATGACCAGAAGAACCCACATTCATAGCAAGTCAAGGAGGCTACTCTGAACGCGTTGCTCAAACGTTTTGCCCGGTTTGCATGTATTTTAGCCTGAGTGAGGATTTCCTTTGTTGTCTAAGATGATCGCCAAGATAATTTGTTGATTAAATCTAGCCCTGAGTCAAAACAATAAAAACATCCTGGTTCTTTCTGTAGACAGCCCAGGTCATTTAAAAAAAAGTCACAAAATGGACAATAATCACTCTTAGTTCCATAAAAATATGAGAGGGAATAGTCAAATAGAGTAAACACGTGTTAAAACCTTCAGGAGGAGAACACCAAAACACCAGGAAAGCACATTGCAGCGTATTCCGTTCATACTGACAAAGGATCCTAAGCATTTTCACTAATTTTTCAGGTCAGTTTAGATGGCAACATTTGGATCCCTAACGCGATCTCCAGGATAAGGCCACAGCAAATGCACTGGTAAGGAGACCCAAAGCACAGCTGACTCTTGAGTGCACGGTGGAGGGAGTCAATATCAGGAGGTGTGAGCAATTTCATTTTATCAACAACCCGACAGTGTACACATTCCTTGGTCGTGAAGATGTGTGATGAGCTTCTGCACATCGCAGCGGTATTGCTGATGATTCTCATGGCTCAAAGTAAGTTACAATACGTGAGTGGAGAGCTCTGGTTCCCTTACACCCTGTTCTTTCTAGGTTGTTGAACGACAGCGGTTTGCTATTCACAGTGAGGGCCCAGGTCAGACCATGCTGTGCCTGGAAGCTTGCTAGAAATACAAACTGCTGAAGGGCACTGGAAACCTACTCAATCTGCATTTTCTCAAGATTCTGGGTGACAGGTAGGAACATTAATGTGACAAACTCAGCTATTCTATAAACAAAGTGTTGCCAGCCAATTGGGAAGATCTCAACTTAACAAGACTAATGGACTGCAAGATGTTAAGTGTTCCCTTTAAAGCTCTGAGAAGGAACTAGAACACAATATTTAGTAAAAGAAAACATGACTGCTTTAGTGTAGCCATATTTAGAAACTTCTTCTCACTGTTTATTTTTTCTCCATGACTCAGATTTTCCTTGCTTTGTTCCTATCACACATCTTTTCTCCTCCTCATTTCATCAGGCAAACACACCTTTTGTCATCTTTGGCAGTGCCTAGGTGTCCTGAGAAAATGACAGTGACAGCAGCAGAATTAAGGAACTTACTGCAAGACAGAGTCTGTATTTGGTGTAATCCTTCACCGTACATAAATGGTACAGTGTTAACCATTTAACTTTATCATCAACCTGAGAGGTGGGTAATCCTGATACCCCATCAGCATTTTCAGCTTACAAGGAAAAAAAAAAAAAACCTAAGGTTCCAAAAGATCCAGTGGCATATTTAATAGCTTTTGTGGAACAGTAGGCACAAGTGTGGCGAAATGCTGGCTTCTGAATTCAGACTTCACCTCCTTCCTCTAGACTAAAGTCTCCCTCAACAGGGTGATGAGTGTGACCAAGAACCTCACCAAGACCTTGCAGGAAAGATTAAGGTCAAACAGCGTGATTTGAAGCTTTCACCTGTCAACTGTGTCCCCAATCCCATCTCCAGACTTCAGCATCATCACATTTTCTCTGGTTTTGCTTGTTTGTTTTGTTAAGAAGAAAATGGTTCTCATCTAGAGAGAATGGTCTGAGAGTGTGAAGAAGAAAGACCTTTGAAGTTACGGAGCATTTTTACCTGGGTTTCTGCTTGTGTGTTTGAGACCTGCATTGGGTGTGAGAAATAACAGGAGCGAGTCAGGGTGTCCAGGGGCACTTTCCTCTAACACTGCCCCACTACAGTCACCTCCATCATCTTCAGGTTGTGTTCAGTGCCGCACATTAGTTTGCTCAATCCATAGTCCCATGTTGATCCTGGAAGGTTAGTGCTAGTGTCCCACAGTACAGATACAGGAATGAAAACAAGTCATGGAGACCAGGAAATTCACTCAAGGTCACACATCTAGTAGGAATCATAGCTGTGTCTTTGTCTTAGAGCTGATACAGAACAACTGGGGCTGGTGCTTCTCACAGATACCTGTATTCAGAGTCTTGTCATTGGACCACGTTCTCAGATGCCACCACTTGAAAGAGGGACTCTGAACATGAGCCTTGGCCATTGGGATGTCCAGACGTGATTTTAGTTTTACCTAACAAACACTGAAGACAGGGAACCTCTGCATTAAGGTATTCGACCTCTTATTGTACATGCCTGGGATTTGAGGGGGTCACCAGGAAATCAAATCAATGCAATGTACTAGCTGAAAAAAAAAATGGCATTATAGCTCATTCGTGAAAAACAATACTATAAATGAACATTTTATGACTTTTTTTTTAAAGACCTGTATGTCATTGAATGGGGCCAGCTTTACACCTCAAAGCCTGAGTTTTGGTTTCTATTTGAAAATAGCACTGCTCAGTCTGACTGTGCAGAGTTCTGAAAATATGATGAGAAAAAAAAATATGTGCATGCTTACAAAGCCAAGCTCTCACACTCCAGTGGAGTTGTGGTGGAGGTGATCGGTCTTGCTGCCCTGAGCAAGAAGTTTGTTATATTAAAAGTGTGGTTTCACTCCACATGGTGGGGTAGACTTGCACCAGAAATTATGACAGATTTTAAGTAAGTGTGACTGGGAAGATATTCCAGAGACTGAGTGGGTCTGATTTAGATTTGGAATGAAGAACATAAACAAAGCAAAGTTGCAGAGGCTTTGAAGTTAAGAAAAGAGATGTTTGAATTTCTTTTCTCTCTCTCTTTTTAAAAAGATTTATTTATTTTTGTTGAAAAGGCAGATCTGCAGAGAGAAGGGGTGACAGAGAGAAAGTTTTTCCAACTACTGGTTCACTCTCCAAGTGGCTGTAACAGCCAGAGCTTAGCAGATCCGAAGTCAGGAGCCAGAATCCTCCGCCGGGTCTCCCACGCAGCTAAAGGGTCCCAAGCCCTTTGGGCTATCCTCCATACAGCTGCTTAGAGTTCAACAGAAAACTGGCACCCACTTTCACTTAGTAAAGTAAAGGACTATGGTATAAAAGACAGCCGAGTTGGCTGTCTCTTACAGGGCTAGAACAATGAGTGGGATCCAGGGTCCTCTACTAGTTGTCCCATTCATTGGTTAGGCATTTATGGGTTGTCTTTAATAGCCCTGTGCTGGGTAATCAGGATTTCTTGACATGAATGAGAGTGAGTCCCTGCCATTAGAGGTGTGGGGGCTCACAAGAAAACTGGAGGACGGAGGCAGCTGGAGGAGAAGGCTTTTCTTTCCCTCCAGTTGTACCTTTTCATTATAGGACAGTCTTCTCACATTTTGGATAAATTCTCACAGAAGGGACATTCATAGTGAGGTGGCATGCCTTTAAAACCAAATATTCATTCTAAGTAAATTCACATGAAATTCGTAAGATGACACTTCTAATAATATGTTTTTCTTCTCCGTGGAATAGGTGAAATGAAAACACAAAGAACTTGAGAGTCCAATTTCTCTTCCAGAATAAATGACACTAAAGCAACAAAAAGATGGCCATGCTTTGAAATAAACTTTGAATACCAATCAGCCTTTCTTCAGCTCTGTTTTGTTTTTCCTCATGAAAATGAGATTCCTTTGTTACTAAAACTGCTTAGGATAAAAATTGTGCATGTGCATACTTTGTGCTATAGTAATCAGTGTTTTAATCTTATTTACATACACACTGAGTAGAGCATAAGTTACTTAAAGGCATATTACTTATCTTGTATCCTCTATCATGCAACCTGACAGATAAAAATAGTATAATCAATGCCCACAGAGCAAGATAAACTATATAACAGAAAACCTTTTATTTCAGACTCCTCCCACACATAGGATTATACCTCTGTTTTCACAGTCATTTGAGGGAAAACTTTTTAAAAATGTGAGTCTATAGTTCAGTTGAGAAAATGCAAAGATTTGAAAGTTTTTCTCAATAGAAGTGGCAGCTGGCACTCAAACAATCAAGACGAGAGAGAGAGATACATTGAATTTTGGGGAATGAATGTCCACATGTGGAAGTTAAGGGGGGAAGGTAAGAAAAAGCTGGAAAACAGTGAGGCAACAGTGTGTTAATGTTTCTAGTAAAAGATAGTGCACAACCGTGTGGTAAGTGAAAGGCAGAAATTCAAGGCCATCGGTGTAATGACAATAGTTATGACATTTCATTAAACATCTTTCTCTAGAGATAGGTGGAGTTTTGATAGAACTTAGGATTTTTGGAGATCTGTTTCAAATAAATTTCTGATAAAGAATTTCACAAGTCAGCACCACTTCACGAAGTGTTTCAGATTGTGAAACTCCTAGAGAAAAGAAACAGTGTTATATTTCTTCAATATGATTTTGTCACGTGCAGCACAGTTTAAGGTACTCGAGATACTGAAATAAACACTATTACGCTGACTGGCCGCAGCAGCAATACAACGTGTATTGAGGGGCTAGGATCTGGGACGATGTGGCAGGGAGACGTTAGCAATAATTGTCATTCTGTAGAAGTTGGAGGCTGAGTAAAGTAAGTTGATACTTACTGCAGTGTTAAAAGTGCAAGGTGACTTTAGCACGGGTCTGAATCAAAAAAGATAAGCTCCAGTTGAGTCTGCAGAGGGTACATTGGTGCTGAAAACAGATCTGAGTGAACCAGGTCAGAAGAATATCAAATATGTCAGCTAGCTTACATCCAACCTTCCATGAATTCCAAGATGTGGGCAGACATTCCTGTTGTACACACACATTACGGGTCATACGCCATCACAAACACGAGGAGAGAATGAGCAAGGCATCGGAAGTCCGTAAGAGGAAATTTCAGCAACCAGATTTAACAAAAGGAAGAAACGAAGGCGAAGTGGGGGAAGCATTAAATTATAAAAGTTGGCAAAAATAGGAACACAAGTTTGGAGACACAGTGTGGTATTTTAGATGATATTTTAGTTGTGTTTTTAGATGGTATTTTAGTGATGGCTAAGAGAACATCTCAGAATTAAGAATCCAATTACCAATTAAGATGCTGTCTTTTGTTAAAAATACCATATAACAACAGATTTTGCTGTTGCTTTTATACTAAGCATAAAGTTGCTGAAAAAACTAAGAATTCTGCTTTCAGAAAACACAATGACAGATTTTTTATGTCAGTTGGAAATGCCATTATGAAGAAATGACTCTGAAAATGAAATAGAAGAAACTAAATTTTACTTCTCAAAATAGCTCAAGGACAGACTGCATTCTTTGTCTACCCTTAAGCAATGGGGGCTTAGATGAATGGGATCCTTGTAGGTTAATCCAGAATATAACACATATCATCATAGTCACCCTTTCAAGCTGAAAAATCCTTAACTTCTTATTTGATAAATGCTAAAATAGAGGAGGATAAAAAAAGGCTTGTTGCATCTTACAATCTGGAAAGATTGTAATGACACTGTGTAAAACTGTGCCACCCTAATGGCTGGCTCAAGGCAGATGGAAAAACAGCCTTATGGTGGAAACTTGAATGGGCCATAAATATCAACAATGGGGAACAGCTTTACAAAGTGAGACCACAGCCCAAATTCCACAAGCCAATTGACAAAAAGCAGACCCACCCAGCTCATAAAAAGAAGGCCTATATTTAAATGTTCTCTCTCTCCCCTCCTGGGGCAATGGCACAACCCTGTACCAAGAGGAGACAAGGCTCTTCTTGCTTCACTCTGACAGGGATGTGCAACCCAGCATGACCACCAAAGCCATACAGGGGCAGCTCTCCGTTGCCTGATGCTTCAGGACGCAGCAGACCTGAACCTGAGCTGCACACCCAAGGGTTGGACTCTTTTGCTCTCAGGTCACTGGGAGGTCTCTAGGTTTATTTTATTTTATTTTATTTGTTTGTTTGTTTACTTAATTATTTACTTATTTATTTGAAACTGGGTATGACGTTCAGGAAAGAAGTACAATATACTTTATCATTTTGATACCATATCAAAAGGCATAAGTGGCTAGAAAACTGTAAATTAGATTCTGAATCCTGATTTCTCCTTGATCTACTGTTAATTAGATCATTTTTTGAAAAAGACAAGTTTTTGCGAAGTTTTTGAATAGTAATAAAACCACAACATCACAAATAAGAAAAACATCAGAATTCAGGTAAAATGTCATTTAAATGGAAAACTATGAATATCCTCAAAGGGAAATAAAACATTCACACTTAAATAATCGTATTCCTAAATTTGATTTTGTTAAAGCAATTGTGAAACTACTTGGAGATCTTAATTCTGCCATGCTATCTTAACTGATGAACGTCCATAAAAACTCAAATGAGGTTATTGGCTTTATTGGAGTAATGATAATAAAAATTTTCATAAAAATATACAGTGTTGCTACATCTTGCGTTTTGCAAACACCAGATAAGGCATCTGAAAACTTGCAAAAAAGTAGCATCTTTGTTGTACCAAACTATTTGGAAAGAAATCTGGGAATAAAGTAAAATAGTATATAATATGTTACATTATGCAGGGTTACCTATGTTTTATTATTTTTTATTTTCTATAACACAAAGACAATTAAGATGTTCTATGCCTGCAGCTTTCTATCATTTAGCTCTGAGGACGTGATGTGTTTGTCTTCACAAGTGCACTAGCAGCTGCTCAACTTGAGGAGGATACATCTTAGAGTGCTCTCACCAAAGTGTCCTAACAGGGCTCTCCAAGCAGGAGGAAAACTATCGCCCCCTGCCCCACCCCCCCACACACACACAGATTCAAAGTACACAATTAGAGACTGTAGAAGTGCAGAAGTCACTAAAGACGCAGAAAGACAGCGTTAGGTAATTTTAGCAATAAGGTACATTTTTTTAAAAATGCATCTAATGAAAAACAGAAAGTTTAAGTATGGACACTCTGAAATCACGCATGTCCCAGGGCAGAGAGAGGTCACACCTCAACTCATTCTCCTGACTGTATCGGCTCTTCCGCTGCTTTTGTGAGCTAGTCACTACAGGACATAATTAACTCAGAAAGGAACAAGCTGCGGATGGAAAACATAAACATGATTTTTGATATTTGTGCCTTCCTGTTTGTCTCGTTCCCACTACCTCCCAATATTCATCCGAATCAATTCATTCCTAGCTGATTGAAATGACAGAGTGCACTGCATTAATTCCACATTTGCCTGTAACCAAAAAGTGGTTCCATTATGTTGTTAATTCCAAAGCTCTTCTTGGTGGTTCCTGGTTCTCCTTCCAGGCCCTTTTCTCCAATTTTCCCTACTATCTATCTATCTTTCTCAAGCTCCTGATAATGCAAGATCACAGTTCAACTGCTAAAAGAGTAAAAATAACAGAACTTAAAACTCCCTCAGGTTCATTCCCCCCTCTCACAGACCCCCAACTCACCACCTACAATCTTTATGTCTCCTCAAACTCAACAAAGCAGGTGTCAGGGTAACAACAGAGTCCGTATACATTCTGTGTGTATTCTGGTGTGTGTGTGTGTGTGTGTGTGTGTGTGTGTGTGTGTGTGTGTGTGTGTGTGTTATGAAGACAGGAAGTTTCATTCCCTTTACACGAAGTTAGGAAAGAATTGAGTACATTCCTCTAACAAAATATTCAGTTAACTTATAAAAAAAATAGTCAACTCGGAAACTGGTAAATTACACCTGAAGTAACAAGCACATCTTAGTTTTCTGTGGGTCCTAGCACCTCTGTTCGGGGCAATGATAGAATTAGCAATGGGGATTCGTGGTGCATCCTTCGAAACTTTGGGCTTAACCATTTCTGGAGCTGTGGAACCAGCATTGCCACCTGCTCTGTTGTAGATGTCCACATCAGTAGGTGGGGTGGGTGAGTGGGGAGGATGAACCCCCACACTTAGCCTGAAGACGCCACGGAAGAGGCAGCATCTGGAAACCCTGGGCCAGTCAGAGAAGCAGAAAAAGAATGAGCAAATCTGACCGGCTTGCAGGGGCTACCTTCCTGCCTTGTCTCTACTGAGCCAGACACACCTACCCAAGCTCCAGGTTTGAGGCAGAGCGAAGATGCACTCGGCAGCCCATCCCAGCATGCCTTCCAGCCATCAGCTAGAGCCCCATCCAAACACATGCTTACCATGACAAAAGGTTTCCTTCCTTCTGTAAACAGAAACACACCCTACTTAACCTGACCTGTCAGCCTTCCAAAAACATGCTCCAGGTTACCTCTGTAGCAAGTCAGTTTTAAAACCGTTTCTCCCATCAGCAAGGACACCAGGCTGCCTCCTCCCAGTCCCAGCACCTTCAAGCCTCTAGCAATCAGGAAAGTGAAAACAAACTTTAAGAGCCCCGGGAGAAATCACATTTTCCTTTCACTTACTTGGAGCTGCAAAAGTCCTGTCTGGAGCTCAGGCTGCCTTTGTTGCAAGGGGCGAGGTTTGCTGCTGCTGGGAGTCCAGGTACTCTGCTCGCGGCTGCTCGCAGCTGCTCCTGCCCAGGCGGCCGCTGCTCTCCTCCTCTGCACCGATGACTCACTGGTCTCTTTCTTCCTCTCTCTCTCTCCACTTCGGATTTTCCTGTGCTCTGGGGCTCCCTTGGCGGGATTTTTGGACTGGAAGGCGGGGAACCTGATCTGCCTTTGACTCAATTACACCCTGACAGGGAGGGAACGGAAGGGAAATGGAGAATGGGCGGGCTGAGAGAGGATGGCTGGGCGAGGGAGGGAGAGTGCTTTTCACCCGAGAGCTGATTGGGAAGCTTATTAAAAGCAGACTACTCCGGGGGCAGTCTCTCCCCACGGAGCAAGCAAACGGATTTGAACCAAGAAGCCAGGAGATGTAAGAACGTATTGTGTTTTAGCAGAGAGACTGAACACACCGTAGCTTTTCCAAACTCCACGCGTGATTCCAGGGGTGCATATCTCAGCATACCAAGGAGCAAATCTTAAATGGGCAATCAAGGAAATTTTAGGCTGAAGCTTTGCCCCCACCCCTTCTTTAAAAGAAAATATTCATTAAAAACAAACAAACAAACACAACCTTCAATAGGAGCCTTTCCTTCCCTACCCCCCAACACCCTCCCTACACAGAAGGAACACAGTCAAAATCAGCTGTCAGTCCCAGCTCACCTGAGCTTAGTTTCACGCGTTGTCACAAAGAGTGACAGATGTCTAAAAGTTCCTAATTAATTGCCACTTTCCCTTAGGGGGATTCCCCGCCTCTCACCCCCCCCCCCCCTTTTTTGGCTCCCTTGATGTTTTTATTGGCCTTTTAGTGACGAGTCTTTGACATCCCAGAACGCTGGGGTGTGCAGAACTCAGGGGCTGGGTTCCCAGGCTTTTTGAAGCTTGCATCTCATTCAGCAGAGAAAAGATGCTGAGAAAAACACAGCTGTTGATTGTTGAAGTCCTACGGAGATGAATTTTGAAGGTATAGATGAGATTGAAAGTATTGTGTGAAACGATGAAGACTTGTAAAGCAGATTTTTCTCAAATACTTACAGAAGTAAATTGTGAGGGATTCTGTCGCTTCTTTGCAACTCCCTCTGCTGCTCCTTTTCTGCCCTGACTGCTCAACATTTGGCCACAGAGCATACCCCAACTGCACCTCCCAGGGTGCTACGGTATGTAGGTCCATTTCCCGTGGCTCTGAGGTTGCATCCCCCCGATTCTATTTCACAAACATTTGTTAAGAACCTTATTTAACTCTCAGTATTTCCATTTACTTAAAATCAACCCTCAACTCTATCAGTAGAAGTGTCCTTTTGTAGCGGCTAGTTTTTAGGGACCTGAGACCACCAAGGGCAACCTGGACAAGTATCCCATGGAGAAAGGAATCAAGTAGGAACGCAGAGGTGGCCCTGCAAGCAAGCTTGCCATTCAAGCTTGACTTATCTTTGTTTTACTTATTTTCAAAAGAATGGGCATCAGAAAATCACTTAGGAACTTTCAATCTACCCCCCAATGAAGCGCTCCCTACACAGAGCATATGAAACATGAAAAATGGAATAAATAAGGAACTGTCTTCCTTCTGTACCCGTAATGCTTTTCTCCCTCTGCTCGTATTCCCAGGGAGCCACGCTCATTCCAGCTGATGATACTTAAACTGAGGAAGAACGCATGCTATCATTGTCTATAATTATTTTCCCAGGCCCTTTACTGAAAGAGATGTCTCAGCATTTCCTACCCAGAGTTTCCAGGGCATTAAACAGAGGGGGATCTGTTTCGTTTTCTTCCTTAACTCTGTCTTCACATCGGCACGGTGGCGTGTTGCCACCGGTTAGGTGCACAAAGCTGGCCTGATCATTGTGCTCATTGCTGGAGTAAGCATGAAAGTCTCACTGCTTGTCACTCCATTTTATGTACTTTATCAAAAACGACAACTTTTTATTCAAGTCAGTATATGTGGAAATGACATCACTAATTGTCAAATGGGAGCAAGAATACGCTGCACAGCATATTTGACAACATTTTGTGCTAATAACTAGAGGTCAAGAACACTGCCAATCTTCATATAAGGCACAGGATAGCTACTTATGATAAAAATTTTTTTTTTTTAAATTTACTTTGATTGGAAATTCAAATTTACAGAAAGAAGGAGAGACAGAGAAAATGGTTTTCCATCTGCTGCTTCAACTCTCCAGATGACCTCAATGGCCAGTGCTGAGCCAATCAAAAGCCAGAAGCCAGGAACTTCTTTCAGGTCTCCCATGGGTGTTCAGAATCGCAAAGTTTTTGGGCCATCCTCTATTGCCTTCCCAGGCCACAAGCAGGGAACAAGAAGTAGAGTAGCAAGGACATGAACCAGTGTCCACATTGGATCCTAGTGTTGCAAGGTGAAGACTTAGGCGCTGAGTCATGACACCAGGTCAATAACAAAGCATTTTATGATCCCAGATGTTAGTATAACTGAGAAGGAGAAATCTTAACCTAATCACCTTGTTTTCAAAACTAGACTGTGAATGAAGGTTATTTAAAGTTTCATTACTAAATGAAGCTTGAAAAAGTCAAAATCAACGAGATTGAGATTAATCATCATTTAATTCAGCCTAGCATTCACAGCAATGTTTAAGTACAACATATTCTTAAATGTACCCTAATGGGCCGGGAGCAATAGCGTAGTGGTTAAAGTCCTTGCCTTGCACATGCTGGGATCCCATACAAGTGCCAGTTCTAATCCCAGCGGCCCTGCTTCCCATCCAGCTCCCTGCTTGTGGCTTGGGACAGCAGTGGGGGATGGCCCAAAGCCTTGGGACCCTGCTCCCTCATGGGAGACCCAGAAGAAGCTTCTGGCTTCTGGCTTCAAATTGGCTCAGTTCCAGCCTCTGTGGCCACTTGGGGAGTGAACCATCAGACAGAAGATCTCCCTCTCTTTCTCTCCTCCTCTCTGTATATCTGCCTTTCCAATAAAAATCAGTCTTAAATAAATGAATAGATAAATGTACCCTGAACTGGTCAGCCCCAGTACAAACTTCATCCCTGGAGGCTGGCACTTGGCACAGTGGTTAAGATGTCCAATGGGATGCCTGTGTCTCATGTTGGAGTGCTTGGTCTGAAGCCCAGCTTCCTGCCAACGCCCTCCCCAGGAGGCAGCAGTGATGGCGCAAGTGCTGGGTTCCTGCTCCTGGACTGGGTTCCAATCTCCTGGCTTTGAACTGGCCCAACCACAGCTTTCCTGAGCATTGGAAAGGCAAGTGGAAGAGCTCTCTTTTCTACAATTGTACCTCTTCCTTTCAAATAAATAAAAATAAAAAATAATAATTTAAAAGATTTCACCATAGGGTATAGTTATGGGTTTGTTGATCCATGTTTCTGGAAATTTTATTAATTTTTCCAGCATTCCTTGACTAGGAGGGAATAGAGCCTTTTAAAAAACACAAATCGAGTCCTTGTTTTCTTCCTTGTTTCCTATGTTTTCGTCAATTGAGTCTTTGAAGAATTGGATAAGTATCCTAGAAAAGAAAAATCACAAAGGCATACAGAACAGTGCCATGAAGGAGAAAAGTCTTTCTTGGATGAAACTTGAGTGAAAACGTAAAAGATTGAAAGAAGCTGATCTAGTACATACTTGGGACGGGGCCTGCAGGTCCTGATCTTGCCAATCATCTCACGACAGGCTAGAGCCCATTGTACCAGGAACTCCGGGAGGAGACACGGGCAGAAATGGACTGGATCCCAGAGGGCCTTTGCTTCACTCTAAGGAATTCCATGTTTACACTCAGTGGGAGACAAAATCCAACCCTGGCTTTCCAAAGTCTCTCTGCGGTGCTGCTTGGGCTGTGATCCATTCCGGAGGAAAGCGGTGAATCCTAAGGTCCTTGAACGAGGCTATGGCAGTAATCCACCGACCCCATGTCTCCTGAAGAAAAACCAAGTAAACTTTCCATGTAACGCCTTCTCTTACCAACAGCTGTATCAGCAGTCACATTAGCTTGCTAATGCTGCCAGCAGTCGGCCTCTCCAGGTGTAATTAACAAACCCCCTGCCTGAGCAGGATCAGGCAAAAACATAACTAATGCAAAGTGATTTGAAATCACAGAAATTATAACATGGCCTCAGGGTGTTCTGAAGGTGAGGCTGCTGACTTTGCAAGGACAAATGCAAAGGGAAGTGTGATCAGCGTGAAGTTTAAAAATGTCGAATAAACTGATGAGAATTTTGTCAGCATGTCTCTCCCATTACCTACTTGAGGGGAAGTGTGGTCCTGATTAGCACACCAAGTTCTTCAGTAACGCTAGAATGCACACAGGTGGATGGATCAAGCCATCACAATTTTAAAAGAACCTCATTAATACACTGCTGTTTCTCTGAAACATTTTAATGATAATATCAAAGTCTTTCACCTTACTAATTTTTGAAAGCTGGGGCTAAATGGCAAAACTTACTCCTTCACTAGGTTTATTTTTGTTATGATGATTTTTTTTTTTTTAATCTGAGCACAAAACACAAGGGACCAGCGTGGTGGTGCAGCTGTAGTTCGTTAATCCGCAAGCATCACCAGGAACCCCAGGGGCCCGTATCAGAGTGCTGGTTGGAATCCCAACTGTTCAGTTGCAGCTCCAGCTCCCTACTATTGTCCTGGCAACGCAGTGAGAAATGGTCCAAGTACTTTGGCTCATGTCACTCAGAGGAGAGACCCAGATGGAACTTCAGGCCCCTGCTTCTCCTCGACACAGCCCTGGCCAACGCAGACATTTGGGGAGCACAGCAACAGGCGAGCATCCCTGTCCCTCCCTGTCTCCCCCTCTGCTTCTCTCAGTCATTCTACTTTCAAATAAATAAATATAGATCTGTCTAAAACAAGCTCGAATGAAAATGATTAAATAATAAAGGAATTAATTCACAAATAACATGATTGGTATGACCTGCTATTAAAACAAGGATAAATCAAACTTCATCAAAATTAAAATTTCCTCTCTGAACACCATCACTAAAAATAATAATAAGGCAATCCAGAAATTGCAAGCCATTATAAGAATTCTCAAAATGCCATTTTTACAAAGACTGATGTGGGGTAAAGATTTTGCATAGTTCAATAATCAGTAGGCAGGGCCTGGTGCGGTAGTGTAGTGGTTGGGATCCCCGCACTTATGGGCGCCGGTTCCAATCCTGGCAGCTCCACTTCTTATTCAGTTTTCTGCTTGGGCCTGGGAAAGCAGTCAAGGACGGCCCAAAGCCTTGGGACCCTGCAACCACATGGAGACCTGGAGGAGGTTCCTGGCTCCTGGCTTCGGATTGGCTCAGCTCCAGCCATTGCGACCACTTGTGGAGTGAATCATCGGACGGAGGATCTTCCTCTCTGTCTCTCCTCCTCTCTGTATATCTGACTTTGCAATCAAAATAAATGAATCTTTAAATAAAATAATCAGTAGTCAGACAATGCAATGCAAGGACAAAAGATCTTCATACACATTTTAAAAACAAAATGTGTAAATGCTAATGAGAAATGATGACCATAATTTGTCCCATCAAGCAACTGCAAACTAAATCTATGATGAGCTGCATCATAGCTATGCAAAGACCTAAGATTAGATGGACTGGCAATCCCAAGTGTTAGTAGGAACATAAGATGACACAACTACTTTGGAAAACAGTTTGATAGTGTCTCATAAGTGAACACATACTTATCACAAAATCAAACTCTTTTTAACATACTAGACTTTTTACTCATAGATAAATACTCATATCATCTATAGTCTTGATAGCCCCAAATTGGAAACTCATGAGTTGGTGAATGTATTGAAAAATGTACATGTTCATCCAATAGGATATTATCAAACTTGGTAGACTCATTGAATGATGTGTTGGTCAGCAATGAAAGGATGAATTCCTGCTATAAACAAGAACAAGCAGCAGCAATACACTTAGCAAACCAAAGCAGACACCTAAGAGCCCTTGCTGTAGGATTCTGCTTAGGAAATTCCAGAGAGAGCAAATTTAATCCACATTGTCAGAAAGCAGCTCAGTGGTTGGGATGACAAGTTAGAGATGGAGAGAGAGTAATGAAAACACCAAAGATACGTAATTTCCCGACCTCATCAAACTATGCATTTAAAACCACTGTATTTTACTACATTTGAAATTTTTAAATGTACCTTGGTGAAATGTATTCAAAATTAAAATAATGGAGCAGCATGTTGTAATAGCTACTATTATTGCTTCAATAGTCAGAACTGCCCGATTTCAAAGACTATGCCTTTGCTTTGCTGGCTGGGTGTCTGCTGGTAAATCAAGGAATCCCGCCAGGCCTTGTTTTAGCATTTGGATAGCATTTGCAAGAGCTTGCAAAGAAAATTATACTTAGAACACCAAATGCCATTTGTCTTCCATTAAATTACTGAACAAAAATTTCACAAAACACTGTGTTAAATTTTAACCAGACACTGTTTTAAATTAATATCAGATCCATGTGATAAGGAAATGGATGTAAGAGCTAGAGATACAATTAGGAGAGAAACTGTATTCTGAACCTTTCAAAATAACCGTTATATTAAAAGCCAATTTTATTCTTTCATTCCCTAAAGTACATTACTAAATCCTGTTATTATAATATGTAAGAGCTTTCAAAACCTTCATTAAAAACAGAATTAAGAAACAGCTTATTTTTGGTACAAAATTTTTGAAATTTTTCATATGAAGCATCTTTCAAAAGCTCATGGAAATAAACAAAAATGTACATGATTCATGCCTTTATTTTTGCCTTATAGTAAACCTGTCTTTCCAGCAAACTTTTTTTTTAAATGACTTATTTATTTATATTGGAAAGGTAGATTTACAGAAGGGAGATACAGAAAGATCTTGTGTCCACTGATTAACTTCCGAAGTAGCCCTAATGGCCAGAGTTGAGCCAATCAAAAGCCATGAGCTAGTAGCTACTACTGGGTTTTCCACCCAAGTGCAGGGGCCCAAGGCTTTGGGTCATCCTCTGCTGTTTTCCCAGGCCATAAGCAGGGAACTGGGTGGGAATGGAACAGCCTGGACAACCAACACCCATATGGGATTCCAGTGCATCCAAGCCAAGGAGTTAGCCCCTGCGCCTCTCTGCCGAGCCTTCAAAAAACTCTTTGAATCATCAGTCTTGTAAGGTAGCCTCTGGCTTAATTAAGATTGGTCCAGGTTCTTATTTCTATCTAAGAATTCAAGGAAGATATGCAGATAAATGTGAAGAAAGAAACAAAAATTATTTAAAGCAAAAGCACATACTCAGAAAACTCCAGAGAGAATCAACTATAATCAACAAGATTTGGAGCCATCATTGTATACGATTTGGAGAAATGGGGGTTAGGTCTGCGATGTGCTTAACCAAATATT
Source organism: Ochotona curzoniae (assembly GCF_017591425.1). Lineage (NCBI taxonomy): Eukaryota > Metazoa > Chordata > Mammalia > Lagomorpha > Ochotonidae > Ochotona > Ochotona curzoniae. The sequence continues at coordinate 17,837,911 of NW_024467095.1, read as the reverse complement.
CAAAGTGGGGAGAGTTTATGGTGGGTCATGAATACTACCCACTTCTGTACCCTCTTGGAAATCTCAAAAGCACCACAGACTCAAGTTCAAGATGCAAATGGAAGTGTCAGCCATGGTGAATTTATTATAAGGACCTAAAAAGCCATCACAGGGACACAGCCTACAGCCATATTGGAGATTTCTACTTGGTGTTGGGCTGAAGTTGCAACATCATCAAACTTGTGGCTTCCAGTGTATAAAAAAGGGTTTGTGCAGTATTTGGAAGGGGATTCTGGGCTGTATATGGAAAGGATGTTGGGTCGTTTGAGTTGCACAAGTCAGGCTATCACACGTCACGGGGTTGATGCACGTTTGGCTAAGGCTGGTAAACTTCAGCTTCTCTCTGCTTCATCTACCTTGTTCCTACATCACTCATACATTCAGGTAACAGTCAACCCAGAGTATCTTCAGTATGTAGGTATCTGACCAGACCTGCAGCAGTGTACCTTAGTACCAGCATATGCAGGGCAGCAAGGCCCCTGTCTTCAGAGGGGCTGAGAGTGAGCGATTGTTTTCTCTGCCCATAATAGGAAATGATCCACGTTTAAGATTAGGGATAATGAAATAATATTCCATAGTAATAGATACACTTAAGTGGAGTTTTGAAAAATAGAGAAAATAGGATGGGTAGAGTCAGCAATGACAATTATTTCAAGCAAGGAAGCACAGGACATCTGGGAAACATTGCAGATGGTTCAAAGGTCGCTTTGGCTGCAGCAGAGGGAAATACAAAGGCACAAATCTGACTTGGAGAAAGGTTCCCATCGCAGCAGAACTTGGACACCGCAGAGATGTGGAAAGGTCTAAAGCAGACTGACATTATATGCATTTAGAGATGGTCTGAAAAATATTATGAACCTGCCAGCCTCTCTTTTTTTTTTTTTTTTTGAGAATCTAAACTTAGATAGCGTTGGATCAAATTTACTTGAAACACACCTAAAATGTAGCCTGAAGTGTTGTACTACAGCCAGGCAACTCTCCTTGCTGTGTTCTCAGCGCTGTCCCACACTCGTGGTCTCTACCTGGATCTTCCACACTCACCTACACCCCGTCCTTGGTCCCGCTCCATCTAGGGTGTGAGCCTTTCTGGGATTGTGTCACCTCACAGATCAAGGTCATTCTGCGCTAAGATCACTTTTCTCAGAGTTCACTGTGTTTTATAAACACCTAACAGCAAACTGTCATTTGGAAGGAATGCAAATTATAAGAAACGAAATTTAAAATGAGCAAATTGAACTTCCCTTGATGTAACTCGGATACATCGGTAATGGCTCTTGACCTAATTTTTATAGCTAAAATGTAACGATGCGCGATCTATTTGAGACGCTTCCTGCTTCAAGGCTAAGAGAGGACAACTTTAATCAAAATTTTAGGAATCTAGAAGGCCTTCCATACATGCATATGCAGAAACACAATCCATCTTTCTTTGGATTTTTCATCTTCAAGTAGTAGAATAAAGCTTTCTTGACTACTAAAAGTTTTAACATCTTCCACACGTATTTTGGCCACTCAGTATACATTATGAGTCAGATAAAATGAGTATCATTAGGAATACTTCATAGCTAAGGAAACTGAAGCCACTGAAGGGAGTGCTACACCTCCCTGCAACTCCCAAGTGTTATCTCAGCTCTCTCCTCTCTCTGGCTCCCACTAGTTCTCATCAGGTTCCAGAAAGCGTACATATTTAATATCTACATTCTGTATTACTATGAAAACGTGCAGATATGCAAATGTACTTAACCTGAATCTTTTTAAATAGGAAAATGTGTTTTCAAGATCACTTGCTATTTAGTCATTTATGGCTCTAGTTTCGTTTTGGAAATTGCTTTTCAGTTTTCTTAAGCATAAACATCTAAAAGCAGATTGGTATCATTTGAGAGCAATATTTATCCAATGAAATTCAACAAGGCATTTTCTAAGACTCAGAGGTAAGTATAACAAATTGTATAGTTTATACCATATATGAGAGGATTTTTTTTTAAAGTTTGTGGAAAATTAAGTTAAAAGATTAATTTATGTTAATGAAAATATTTTTAAAGCTTGAGTTTTTCATAAGCATTCTCCACTTTGAGGATCCCTTCAATGCATGAATTTCAAAATTTTTCCATCAAAATAATCTTGAATCTCATTGCCTGCAACATTCTGAAGTATTCATATATAGACATGAGCACATAATTACAGGAATACATTGTAAAGAAAAGAATTAAAAGAGAATCTGTAAACAAATGAAATATAGATTATGTATGACCTTTTTGCAGATACACACGCATACACACACACACATACACACACAACTCTAGGAATTGGAGAAGATGTGCCCACAAATTATGTTTCCCCAATTGTTGCTTGAGATGAAATTTCAGAATAGTGATTATAGTCATTCGTTCATTACAGAGGGAAAAGGACAAGGAGAGGAGAAGGGAGACAGAAAAAGCAATAGAAGGCCTGAGATATTGAATAACCTGTTTGTCCAAGGCTAACTTGCAATATCATATCTATAAAGTAATTTCCCTTCAAGGACATACCAGACTATCCATTTCCTGCCAAATGTGCATAACGAAATAGATACAGATGTTGGATAACTGAGTTGGAAACGGACATTTTCTTCTTACTCCTGGGGTTCAGAGCTCAGAGTCTGTAGTGATTTCTGCTTCTGCTACCCACCCACCCCCCAACTCCCTGCACGGGTTTGGATTGTACATGAAAAAGGAGATTCTGTGACTAATATCAATGAGACAAAGAAATGAAAGCTCTCTAATCCCTGGCCCGGGCGCCATCCATCCCACTGTACGGGGCCACTGGCCAGAAATCCCACTGTATGCTGGGCCTGAGGCCAACCAGGGTTGGACACAATGAGTTTCACAGCCACCTTTTCAGAGCTGACAGCAAATGTAGGGGCACCAACAGCCTTTGATAAGAGCTCCAACTTTCTCTACCATTTCTACCCAGTAATAATAAAGCTCTTTCTATTTATAAAGCGGTACTCTCTTGAAGATTGCTTAGTGCTTTTAAAGACACAAACTCATTCATCTCAATACTTATAGTGAGAAGAGGTGGGGCAGCTAGCCAAGAAGGGAAATCAATATTCTCTTCCTGTTTAGAGAGAGAGTGTGGAAAAAAAAAATAAGTCCACATTACTTTATGCAACAATTCATTCTATTGAAATTTCTAGACAAAAGACTCACATGAATATTCTTCCTTAAATTAAACGTGTTGCTCATAAGCTAACCAAACCTTGCTGTGTGATTCCTAATGAGTTGTTTACTTAAAATGTCTTCTCTCCTCTTAAGACTGGGGATTTTGAAAGGCCAAACACATACACAAACCAGTGAAATCTGGCACCCTTCACTGAGCTGGCTGGCTGCTTCAGATTTAAATATTGATTTCATTCTCTGCCTCTCCCTGTCTCCTTGCGATGGAAGCAGCTGCTAGGAAGTTGGGAACTTCATTCCAGAAAGAATATGAACACCATTAAAACGTTTTCGTTTTCTTTCTTTTTTCTTTTTTTTTTTTTTACCATTTACTTTATTGTTGCTCTCTATAGCTCTTGAGGAGTTTGTTGAATATTGGGTAACCAAGAAGGGCTTCTTGTCTACTGGGGAAACACTAAATCTGATTACCGTTAGAGATTTTTTAATTATTTAGTGGGAATTAAGTGCCCTAATCAGCTGTCCTCTGAGTGGCTCTTAATGTCCATTCACCTTCACTATGCAGTGAGGCTTGAGTACAACTTACAACTTGTTAATGTTAACTTTGAATGACTTGGGGGGAAGCCCACTTTCTAAGAATTAGGTTGCCTATAGCAAACCCCTACTGTGTAAAATGAGGCCCGGTGTATTTTAAAAGGATTATAAATACCTCATTTAATTAAAACGTGCTCCCATTTCCAAGTTTTGCCATAATATATTCTGGTACCTAATATTCAGATTTGCACTTTTTCAGACCTGAAAGATTGTTTTAATAGTAATCACATTTAGAAAATAATTTCCTTGCAGTCATGTAAATTTGCTAACCGTTATGTCTCTATTGAATAAATTGACATCTTTGATTGGTACTGTTAGACAGATATTTCGACATGTGCCAGCAACAGCCAGGACTAGATCAGGCAGAAATCAGGAGCTGGAGCTCCACCTGGGTTTCCCACCGGGTTGCCACGTACTTGGGACATCATCTTGTACCTCCCAAGGTACAAGGCAGCCCGAGGTGACTGCCTTGGGCTGGAACGCTACAGGCTTTGCCGCCTCTGCAAGTTGGACTTGGGTGGCATGTGCCCAGCTCTGCCCCTTACCTCTCACACTGGCCCAGTGCATATGTCAGCAGGAAGCTGGGTTAGAAGTGGAGGACCAGGGACTAAAACCAAACATTCTGTTGCAGGATGCAGTGGTTCCAAATGTGCCAAATGCTCCACTCTGAGCATTTTTAATTCAACTTTTATTTGCATCTTCAATGAATAATTCAAAGCGAAGTGTTAACTTATTAGGTTGCTTGAATGCTTCTCAAATCAATTCAGAAAACAAAATTTTAAAAATCTTTCCACTAACATGTGCCCTTTTAAAGAAGGAAGGATGGCTTCCGATGCTTCCTTTCTGTACCTAAAGTAGAAAGTGTTGTTCAACAACACCGAAAACCGATTTGTAGAACCCCTAAACTGGCTCCGCTTACCTGACACGAAGAAAGCCAGATGTTGACATTGGCATGGTAGAAGAAACCCAGCACTGACAGCAACGACAGGCAGTTACTGCTTAAGCCCAGGGCTCCTGAGGTGTTGGGGTGAAGGCTATTACACACAGAAAATTGACGCTGAGCAGCACATGTGTACAAGCTTCCTCGTGGGTCAGTGTTGCCACGGTTGTAGGCTCCAGCCCATCTAACAGGTTACATGAATGCAGTTATATTTTCTCCGGGACTTCCTGCTAGACAATACTGGTCATTAAGGTTTTTCTCTAAAAATCAAGACTCGGGCCCAGCATGGTAGCCTAGTGGCTAACATCCTCACCTTATACATGCCAGGATCCCATATGCACACTGGTTCTAATTCCAGCAGCCCTGCTTCCGATCCAGCTCCCTGCTTGTGGCCTGGGAAAGCAGTTGAGAACAGCCCCAACGCCTTGGGATCCTGCATCCACACCGGAGATCTGGCTTCAGATCTGCTCATTTCCAGCTGCTGCAGCCACTCTGGGAGTAAATCACTGGACAGAAGATCTTTCTGTCTCTTCTCTCTGTATGTCTGCCTTTCCAATAAAAATAAACAAATAAATAAATAAATCTTAAAATAAATACATCAAGAGACTCCGATTCGAATCTTACAGGAGCCGTTTGTCCTTCCCTCAACCAGTTGAGTAATTAAAACTAGCTAAATAAATAAAACCAAAACAGCATAAAGCGCCCCACACATTATCTTTATTCCTGAGAAGTCTGATTTCAGAGATGTTAACTCGTAGGGAAGTAAGCGGACTTCCACCAACACAAGTTGCTTCTGGAATGACACAGCCCACAAGATGACATTAAACACCGTTAATGTATAAATCTCCCAATGTTAATTGGTACAGTTGAGTTTTAAAAATTCATGGAAAGAGTATGATTTTCTGATCAGGATGAATGTACGTTGTTTATATACATCCCTCTTTTAACAACATTTAACAACATACACACCATTCGCTCTACAAGATGTGTCCTAAGAATAGACCTCATAGCCTGGTGTTGTGGCCTAATCTAGTGGATGAAATCCTCACCTTGCATGTGCTGGGATCCCATATGGGCACAGTTTTTAATACCAGCCACCCTGGTTGTGGCCTGGGAAAGCAGCTGAGGATGGGCCATACTTGGGACTCTGCATCCATGTGGGATACCCGGATGAGGTTCCTGGCTTTAGATCGGCTCAGCTGTGGCCATTGTGGCCACTTGAGGGGTGAATCAACTGATGAAAGATCTTCATCTCTGTCTCTCATCCTCTCTGTGTATCTGACTTTCCAATTAAAAAACAAACAAGCAAACAAAAAGTATAGACCTCTTAGTAATTTATCTAATCTTAAATTTTGAAATTTCTATACTCCATAGTAAGAATTGTATCCGATTTTACCTGGGATTTAGAATTCACAAATGAACTTCCATTATTCTCAGGAGCCAAATGTAACTTTCTAGCATGAGATTAAAATTCCCAGTGGTTGGGCCCTTCATGGTAGCCTAGTGGCTAAAGCCCTTGCCTTGCATGTGCTGGGATCCTATATGGGCACCAGCCATTGCAGCCATTTGGGGAGTGAATCAAGGAATGAAAGATCTTCCTCTCTGTCTCTCTTCTTCTCTGTATATCTGACTTTGCAATAAAAAGAACTAAATCTTAAAAAAAAAAAAAACCAGCCCTCATAGTCTTTGATTAGTTTCCTACTCAAATAAGTAAGGAAGCCCAACTATTGTTATAGAACTATACATTTCTCTCTTTAATTGTGCCAAATTTAACTTACATATTTTGGGACTTGTTAGTTGTGTGTGTATTTTGTGGATGAATCAAATATCTTTATTTGTCTATTATAATATGTATGTCTTAAAATCTCGTAGTCTGATGGTAATAAAATCTTGACTTTTTTGTTACTACTTACTTAGGACATATTTTTCCCAATACTTTTCATCTTTCTGTATCTAAAATTATTGTCCTCTTGACAGTACCTACATTGTTTGAAAAAAATTAACTCAGCTACTTTCTGCCTTTTAATTAAATAGTTGAACCTATTTACATGTAAAGAAATACTGATAAGAAAGGACTGGCTTCTGCCACATTACTATTTGATTCTGTAGGTCTTACTTGTTCTTGACTCCTCCATTCTTCCATTATTATTTTTTGTTTTAATAATTATTTTGCTGCCTTAAAGCAATGAGCCATTTCCCCTTCATGTCATTTATATATTTCTATTTTTTAATGTTTGTCTCGGGTTGCAATAAACACATCAAGCTTAAAACAGCCTTGTTTAAATAATGCAAGCTTAGTTGCAATGGTTACGCTTTGCTTGTATCAGCTGTGGATTTTACTCCATTTTAGATGGTTATATTCATGTCTATTTGCTGTGTGCCTATTAACACTAATTTACAATTCTTGTTTTATTAATTTTCCTTCTATGTTACTTAGGAAGAAGAAAAGGAGTTACAAACCCGAAGTAAAATAATCGTGGATTCCTACTTATTATGTAGTTAACTTTAATACTATTCTTTGACTTTTACTGTTGAGTTATTGTTTAGCTTTCATGGCAGCTTTTATTATTTCTTATAAGACAAATATACCAGTAACAAAATTTCTTGCTTTGTGTGTCTGGTGCTTTTAAACTTTTTTTCTACTGCCTGCTGAGAAGCTTGGCTGGACACAAAACTCTTGGTTGACAGTGGTTTCCATTTTGCTTATGAGTTGAAACTGAGGGCATCTGCTGAGCGGCTGAAGCTGAAAGTCAGGAGCTCCTGGGAGACAAGAACCCAACTCCTTGAACCATCACAACCCTTCTTCCCATAAGAGGACGGTGAAGACAAATGACATGGGATGCCTATTCATGTCTTTAATAACCCCAGTCTGTATGCAGAGGGCCACTCAGTCCTTTACTGCTTCCTGCATGGTCTGGCACGTGCAAGAATTCCCGACTCTTCTTCTTCTTTTTTTAAAAGACTTTGTGTATTTTACTTGGAAAGTCAAAGTTACAAAGAAGGAGGGAGAGACAGATCGAAAGATCTCCATACACTGCTTCGCTCCCTAATTGGTTGCATTGTCTAGAATTGGACCAGTCCAAAACCAGGAGCCAGGTGCTTTTCTTCAAGGTCTCCAGGTGGGTACAGGGGACCATGGGTTTGGCTCATTCTTTGCTGCTTTCCCAGGCTATAAGCAGGGAGCTGGGTCAGGAAGTGGAGCGACTGGGGTACAAACCAGCATCCACATGGAATGCCAACAGCAGCAGGTTAAGGATTAGCCTGTTACGCCACCACACTGGCTCTTCACTTTTTTTTCAGTCAAATTTTTTATGAATCACCTTCTTGACTGCTCACTCATCTGCTACATACTGCATCGTAGATAGAACAAACTCCTTGGGTTCGGATCAATGGTTAAAAACTCACTTTTCAGTATTTGTTAAATCTTGAATATAATGTCTCTCAGTGTAGAGCTCTGAGTTTGTGCTGCTGAAATGCCTCGATTTGGACGTGTAGATGCATATCTTTCATGAAATATGGGGAGTTTCAGGCCCCTTGCTCTGCACATTTTATCATTTATTTTCTTCTCCTTTCTCTCAGAATTTCATGTTGCAAATTTTACGCTGGATGACGTCCCATTCAGGTTCAGTTTACATGTATTTTTTCCCCTCCTTCTCAGAGTGGATACTGCGGCTTTTTTTTTTTCCTTCTGCTTGCTCAAATTTACCATTATATTTCATTGGTGAATTTTTCGGCACAGCGGCTTTTCAATTCTAGAATTTCTACTTGGCTCCTTTTTTTGAAAATCTTTCTCTCTAGTGACATTGACCATCAGATCACACCATTTCTTGGGATTTCCTTGTCATTCACCATCAGATCACACCACTTCTTGGGATTTCCTTGTCATTCACCATCAGATCACACCACTTCTTGGGATTTCCTTGCCATCTGTTGCTGGTTTACTTGAGTGTGTATGTGTATTCATGACTGTTGTCATCTTTGACCAGTGAAATTCAGTGTTGACTTCCTTTGCATTAGTTCCTGCTATTTTATGTAATTCAATTCATTTCCCTGTTTTCTAATTTTTCTGTTATTACTGTGAACTGGATATTTTAAGTAATATGAACATAAAATAGGAACTGTGGAAACCAGATTTCTTCCTTTCTTTAGAATAGATCATTTTTGTTGCTTTTGAGGATTGGAGTCATCGAGTTACAATGCCATCTTTTCCAAACTAGTTTTGCCAGTCTGAATCCCATTGTAGGGAATGCTCACTGGTGTTCCACGGTCCACTGTCTCTGCTGGCAGCCTGCAGCCTGACAGAGGCTCTGATACACACCACATCCAGCGGTCCTTTCCTCCAGAACACACCTGATTGCTGCAAATGATGACGAGGCTCCAGGGTTCTCAAACTATTGATTGCGGACACTTTGCCCCTAGATGACTGGTTCTTTTTGTTTTTTAAGATTTATTTATTTTTATTGGAAAGGCAGATATACAGAGAGGAGGAAAAAAAGAGAGGAAGATCTTCCTTCCGATGGTTCACTCCCCAAGTGACTGCAACAGCTGGAGCTGAGCCAATCTGAAGCCAGGAGCCAAGAGTTTCTTCTGGGTCTCCCATGCGGGTGCAGGGTCCCAAGGCTTTGGGTCGTCCTCTACTGCTGTCCCAGGCCACAAGCAGGGAGCAGGATGGGAAGCAGGGCCACTGGGATTAGAACCAGCGACCCTATGGGATCCCGGCACATGCAAGGCGAGGACTTTAACCATCACGCTATCACACCAGGCCCTAGATATTGGTTCTTTCGATAAAGAGACCAAATCCTGGAACATTCTACTATTCAATTTTCCATGAAGAAAATATCAGCGCTTTTGTTTGATTTTCTTAACAGCCTTTGTGTGCTGTTAGCTAGACCTTATTAACAAAGGTTCCTTAAGCAATGGTAGCTCTTGGTTTCTTTACCAGCAGAGACAATAATACTAAACTTTATCTTTTTCACAATTTGTCTTCAAATAATATTTCATCACTTAACATGGCCCCTAAGAATCTTACAAATTACTTTAATCCGTTTTTTCCATGCTTTTGATGCTATTGTTTTTATGTATTTATTTGAAGAGCTTTATTTTATAAGGGCTTTATTTTAAAAAAATCTTTCACTAGCAGAAAAAAAATAGCATATTTGAACAAATACTTAGGATGTCTAGTGCAACACTTTCATCTGGATACATACTTCTATATGGAAAATTGCCTGAGAACTTTAATATCTCTGCTTATTCAGAACTGTTTGTGTTGAAGATTTTCAGTTTTTATCTATCTGGAATTTTTCTTTTCACATATATTTTTTGCAGGGATTGTTGCAAAACGTTTGCAACTGGACAGCATCTTTCTTCAGCATTTTATTCTTTATTGTCTTCTTGTATGTAGTTCCTCTGATGAGGAATCTTTTTTAATCTGTATTATTTCTGTATTCCTTTTTGTCTGACTATATTTAAGATTTTCTCTTAAAGTAGACTTTTGCTATAATTTGCTATATACATACATATATATTATTTTGCTATAATTTATTAAGCTTCTTGAAATTGTTCTTAAGTAGCTTTTTGCTTTTCGTCAATGTTTACAACTCCCAGAAACTATTTCTTCAAATATTTTTCCTTTTCTGTCCATTTGTGAAAAATGTGAATCTTGTTGCACATATGTTAAGATTATCAAAGTTGTTCCTTATCTCACAAATTCCTTTTTATTTGTTTTCATTTTTTTAAAAATTTGGATTTTATGGTACAAATTCCATTGGGTTTGGACAAATTTCTTTTTTGTTAAGGGAAATATTACTTTGTTTCTGAGCTTCATTTTGGATTATTTTCTCTTACTGCTTCGTCAAATTTATGAACATCCTTCTACCAAATATTCTATTATTTTCTTACTGTTGAACAGTGTGTTGCTGTTTTAATCACAGATATTATAAATATTATCTCCAGAAATTTGATCTGAGTTTGAAAATAATTTTGCATTTTAACTCCTTAACCCATTCAGAACAGAATTGGAATGACTGTTTCTGCCAACGGAGGCCTGAATTACTCTTCCTAAATATCTCTGCCTAGGAACTCTGTGAAATTTGTAAAACAGGGTCAACACGAGGCTTATTTCATTCCTGTTTCTCAGCGGTCACTGCTAGTTCAGTGTCTCATCAATCATGGTTCTAGATATACATGTTTAAATTATTATTATACAAGCGGTGATGTAAATGTTGGTGCAGTAGTCCATTTGGGAAGCAGAAAGCTGAACTTTCAAAATCATTTCTGCATTGTCACAGTCCGCTTGAAGTCCCTCCCTACCCTAATAACCGCCTCTTCGCTCCTGATTTTGGAATACACAGCGTACCATCCATGTCTGTGCTACCTAGCCGGCAGAAACAACAGAAAGGAAGCGGATTAATTCTAGGTCTTCATTTTTATTCTGTACATTTTCACACAATTCACAATACAGAAAAAAATTGTCCAAAAATTAACTGTAACTAATCAATTTCTTTTTCAGAGATTCCTTCAGTCTCCTAAATTAATTCCATTGAAAATCTCTGTCGAGCAACACAGTGTTCAAGATACTTTATATAAATAGGAAATGCAAGAAAATTAGGGAAAAAATACTTTTATGACTTTTTTTTTTTTTACAAAAAAAAAACCCTCCATTCTTCCCTTCCCCATCCCACCCTCCCTCCACTCATATTTTCTGGATCTCATTTTACCTAGAAATAAAACTTCATTTTACTACCACCACAGCTGCTACCTTTTGGTACTCCACATGTGAGTTGGCATCTCCACGCGGCACTGGGAATTGACAGGGCGGAATCCAAATCATGAAAGAGCCCTTTATAATGGCACCACAACTCTTGAAGCAGATTTAGCGTTTGACAATGTACAAAGCGCCACAGCCACGGATACACTCAAAGCCTACATACATTCTCTTGCTCCGAATCGAATGAAACCAATTCTATTTGCTTGGATGGCAATGAGATTGACCTTGATGCCTCAGTTCTTGACAGGAATGGTTTCCTTCATTTTCATCCAATTGTGCTTCAGAGAATATTCGGGTTCATGGTTGCCTACTTAGCCAAAGTTAAAAAAAACAAACAAACAAAACAAGCAAGCTGACCTGTTCTGAGACTACTTTGGACCTTAACTTTACGAAGATGAATTTTTTCAAAAATATTCTATTGTGTTAGAATGCTTGATCTACAAAAGTTCTAAATCTCATTTCCCAAAATGACAGTCATCCCACATTTCCCAACCCACGGTGAAAACACTGTCTGTCCTCGCTCAAGTGCCTCTGTTTCCTGCTGGAGTACCTGGCTTGGATTCCCAGCTCTGGATGCGCCTTCTAGTTTCCCGACAATATGGCCCATGGGAGGCTGCAGGTGATGGCCCCAATGATTGGTTTTCTATCACCCAGGTGACTGTCCTGGACTGAGTTCCCAGCTTCCAACTTTCGTGTGACACAGCCTCTGTTTTTTCAAGCATTTGGGAAGGAAAGTAGAGCATTTAGAGATGCTCTGCTTCTCTCAAGTAAATTCATAGCTTTGAAGTTCTAATCATGTTGAAAATTACACATGCATATGGTGAGTGTCTCAATCCAAGCAATGGAGGGGTGGGAAAGGTGGCAAATACAAAGTGTTAGTGTTTAGAAAACCCAGGATGTAAGGAATCATTTGGATTCATTACACAAAGATCTGGCGAGTGTCAAAGCCAGAAACTAACCTAAAAGTGACAAGTCTCATCAGCATCCTTGTGTGAATCACCTATAAATTTCAATCAGTAAATACTTCGTGCTTTCATCTGTTTTTATTTTTCTATGAGAAAATTTGTTAACATCTCCCATTTCTACCACTTTTTAAGAAGAAAGATCGCAGATGAACTCTAAAATAACAAGCTCACAGTCTATGAATTTTAAGAAAAAAATAATTCAATATTGTGAAGAGGAACTCCCCAAATTGCCCTTGTTTTCCCAAAATGTTGTCATGAATTAACACAAATCTGTGGACAAATCAGGCCTCCGGTAAGCCGTCAGAGAATTCCTTCCCAAAACAACCCCATTGCTTTGGAAGGTCTTAGAAATCTCTGACACTAGCTGATCCCATTTCTCCCCAATTCCCAAAATAGTCTAATTCTTCTAAGCTGGACAAATTGAACAGAAAGCCAGTCTGAACGAGCTTAGTCCATTTGTGTACCTTCTTTGTTTGATTTTCCTAGGGTACATATTTGCTGAGGAGACGCTGTGTTATTAACTGTGTTCATTTATGAGTTACCATGAGAATCAGTGTTAAGGTTAGCACGTTATTGCTGTACCACTCTGGAGACCATTTCCTTCTTGCCTATGAGCCCTTTTACTTTCCTAAGTCAGAGCAGGGAGTAAGCTGAAGAAAATATGGTAGTTTCCTTTCAGAGTGAATGTAAAACCATTTAAAAAATTATCTTCGAGAGACTTCTTCTCCACCCCTAGGAACTTAAACCTGAAAAGAATCAGATCTTGCTCTTATGGAAGAAAGGAAGGGAGATGTGCAACTAAAACTGCAATTAGTTGAAATATAATTGTATCATAGCAGCCTGGGTGATGTGTTTGTCTTATTTAATGACAAAATGCTACAGGAAATACCTCCTCACATTTTCATAATCAGAAAGCATGGCATCCCTCAGTTCCTATTCCACGTCCACGTCCTAGACATAGCTCTATACCACCAATACCTAGCAGGTGCTAAGTGGGGAAGGCAACTCTCCACTCCTTGCCCTTAATTCATTTCCTAAAATGAATTAATGTGTGTCTTAATTGAACTTTATATCTCCTTCAAGAGATTTGAGGATTGACTATCAATTGCCAAATTATATACGTGTATGTGAGCAAAGCAAATACTTAGGATCATGAAATTTCTGTTTCCAAATGGTTTGGAGTGCATTTCCAATGACCGCTGCTTTTACAAAAATGCACCCACTACTATCTCTTTTGAAGGAACCTGAGGGAAAAAAAAATAAGTGTGATTTAAGTTCTGCTGCATTCTAAGAGTATAGCAATCTAAACATGGAAACTGTCAGTTTTTTAGGCCAACGTCCTTCCTAAGTAAGCAGTTGCTTTTTACGTAATCTCTGAAGTGGGTTGTTTATTCTTGACTTAAACACTAGAAGAAATGCTGACTGTGCTAAACTTAGTCCTCTTGCTACAGTGTGTAGCAAAATAATAACTCTTCAGTAAGTCATAAAACTGCCTCCTTGTTCCTGTCCATCCTTTCTGCTCTGGTCTTGCATTATTCTAAAAATTGTCTACCCTATAGAACTAAAATGCAACAATTCTACTTTCACTTGTCTCCTCCAAATACTCTTATTGCTAGTCCAAGTCTGTCTTCTTTTCAGATCTAGCATTCTGTTCTATACATCCATCTACCTGCCATCACTGATTCTCCTAAGATGTCCTTTCTCCTTCAAGTATAGCAAAACCTTCCTGGTGTGTCTTAGATTTCAATGTGTGCAACTCTATGTGCTTAACCCTGATTGTGCAGTTGAAAGAAAATGCAATCTTAATGTAGAACTCTGAAAACTCTAAAACGATTCTAACAGTAAATTCCAAGGAGGAAAAACAGTTCTAGCATTTGGAAAACATTGAGACTCACAATTAAACCACCAGAATCAACAGCACTCAACGCACCTTTTCTTTTTCTTGTAAGTCCACCCTACTACCCAAATAGCTCGTCTCCCCTTTCAGAAATCTATCCCAACTGACAAGACTAACTCTGACAGAAAAAAAAAAAGTTCTTTATTCTTCTGTTCCTCCAAATCAAAACAACCCTTGCCACTCTGGGATCTTAGGTAAATCTGGTTTTCATGGAGGCAGGATTTGTGTTACGAGAATCTGATCAATTGATGTAAAACATGACTGAAGACAAAGGTAGAAAATTATCTAAGTAAAATCACCTCTTGTGAACCTGAAGTTTGGAAAGGCCTCTGTCGGACTGCGAGTTCCGTCACTGACTTCGTGGGCTGTCCCAACTTGAATTCTCGGCCTGAGATCCATCTATGCAGCTGAAATGCATTATCCACTTCATGCGGTCCTAGGGAAGTTCAAGCAACTCCAAAATGCATTAAAAAATACAAACGCGAATGTTGAAAAATGATTGACCTTGTTACGAATATACAGTATAGAACTGAATTCTTCCAGCTATTTTAACTGAAAGCTGCAGATATGTCTCACTGAAGGGTGCAATGACAGATGTTTTACTTCCCACAACCCACAGCTCCCAAAGCAGACACCATTTGGCTCAAAATATTGGAACTTTAGGAGCTGGGAAAGAAAACCAAGATGCCTATTTTTTTAAGTTTCTGTGGCTAGGTCTGTCTTCATAATCACTATGCAAGCAGCAGGAGCCAACACATTTTCCGCAATTGCCTTTCATGTACAGTAGTTGCTTGGCTCCCAAATGGTTTTTAGGCAAAATTTTTTGTTTGTGGTCATATTAGATTACATTTACTTTAGAAATATCAAGTCACAGCAGTTCTTAAAAATATTAGAACACATAGAAAGTAAGACAAATATTGAATAGGACTTTGTAATGAAATGCCCAAGAATATAAAAAGTCTGCTGTGATTCCAGAAGTTTTTTTTTTTTTAATTGGTATATTTCAAGGTATGTTTTCTTGGCTCTTCAATTTATGCTTAATGTGTTAAAATATTTAAATAACTAAAGGTCATTAATCCCAAGATTTGAAATGTTCTCATTTGCAACGTATATCCTAAAAAAATAACAATATCAAGGTTTTCCTGACTTTTAAGAGGGAAATCCCACCATTAAACAAAGATATTTAATTTCTTTTCAATCACAGGATCTGATTACTCCTTCTTCAAACCACATGTCTGTCATCTCAACCCTCCATCTGGTGGTCAGGTGTCCTGCTGAAATGGCCTGGATATATGTAGCTCTGTACAGACATCCACGCTAAACATGCTGACCAACAGGATCTAATCTTCATCTTCCACATACTTAATCAACACTCACTACAAACCCTGCTTCAGAGTCCCAGTTTTGCACTTGCAAGATAGAATGAGTCTTAGTTCATAGGTCAGTAGCTATCAACGTTTCATCTTCAAAGTGTTCGTTTCAGATGCGTTTTTAAGAACTCGCTCAAGACTCAAAGAAAATAGAAATGGAAAATGTCACTGTTTGTTTCCAAGCTAGTATTGTTTTTTGTAGAACTAAAAACACAGGTGACTGATAGAATGGCCTTTGGTTGAATTTCCACCGTAGGCTGCATTTCCTGAGTTTGTCGTGCACAGCACTCACCTAGCATCCTGGAATTTGTCTTTCTTCTAGACTGGCACAATTAAGTCAAGCTATTTTGTTGGTTGAACCCCTTGTTTTACTCCATCAGAGTAAATGATAAATATCTTTCAAACAAATTATTATTTGTATGTTTAAGGACTGAGTATAAATGTAAAGTAGCTTGGAATCTATCATCACAAACATATCCAATATTCAGTTGCCTATGTTAAGTCTATGCTTAAATGGAGTATGAATTTTTTTTTCTGCATGCTTCTGGGGACCAACTCTGTAAACCTAGCGTCCTAGGGGAGCAAATTGTCCAAGGATACTATAGCTTACTTTGTTCTTAGTATTAGGCTTCTCATGAAACTATGGCATCTGAACCTCAATCCCACAGATGGCCCATGGGAGTTGAATACCTACATAATCCAGTCTAAAACTCCAGGGCACATTGCTTCTCACCTCATCAGGTACAAAAGCAGCAGACATGGTGTGAACTCTTAAGATGTAACTAACAGACAAATCTGGTCCTCGTATATTGTTTTTCAGAATGAGATTTGTTTGCATTCTGTATGATAATCAAGGTTAATGGACATCTATTTGCTCTTTGGATAAATGGATGGTCATTTCGGGCACAATTTCATGTTGACTCATTTTGAGCACAAAACCTAGGGAAGATTTTGGCAGCTTTATGACAAAATGATTCATGACAGCAGCAGAAAATCCAGGAGCAGGACTGTGACTGTTGCCAGCACTTTGGAGAAGCACAAGATGAGAAACATTCCAGACAGGATGAAAAGGTACACCCCAGGAGTGGTTTGTAGCTGCACAGCACAACAGCGTGCCTGAGACCCACTTCCACCTCTGCTTCTGATGCAGCTTCTCGCTCATACCTGGAAGACCACAGATAATGACCCAAGGACTGGGGTCTCTGCTACTCATGTGAGAGACCAGAACGAGGTTCAAGGCTCCCAACTTCAGCCTGGCCCGGCCTTGGCTTCTGTGAGCATTTGGGTAAAAAGAACCAGAAAGTACAAGTTCACTCTCTCTTGCCTTCTTTCTCTTTCACGGTCTTTCAAACCATCCAGCCAATCTTAGCAATCTTAAATGAAAAGAATGTAGGCTCAAATCAGAACGAGATGCTCAGTGGAGAAGGCCTGAAGGACTCAGTCACTGCTGAACAAGGAATTCAGAGACGCAGAATTATGAGCTTCAAGAATGATCATGGGCAGAAGCCACTGTTACTGTAAGACTGATAGAGATGGATTAGAAAGATGATTTAATACATGTGCTACATGTTTCTTTGAAATGGCATAATCCACCTAGGCACAGCAATTAGTAGCTTTATTTGGAGATTATGATGAACCATTTTAACAATGATCTACTTTCATTTTTAAAAGAATCTTGCTCTTCTCACTGATTTTATTAGCTAATTCTACTGGAGGAAATATCAGCTACACAGACCCCAAACTTTATATCCAAGCTTCTACTCCCTCTTGGCAGTAGTTTGTCCAAATTCAACATCATTCGGCAACCTACTGAGCTTTAATCTTGAAAATTAAGCCTTGCAGAGTAATTTAAGTATCACCAAGGACTGAATTCTTCTTTTTTTACTTGATGACCAAAAATAACATGGTCAAATCTCAGAGCTAAGGCAAGTTTCATATTTCATGGTAGGCAACAGAAGCAATTACAAGCACTCTTAGTCATGGACTTTATGATAGGCAGTAGACAATACCATGTGTAACTATTTGATGCAGTAATGCATCAAAATGCATCAAAATGAGAATTCTCTGTCACCCACCTTTGCCTGTTTGTGTTACCTAAGCCTGTTGCTAAGTGACTAGCATGTTTTGAAAATGTTTTTCTCCTTTTTAAACTTCTAAAATATATACACATATATGCATACAAGCAAATAACTCCATATACATATGTGTGAATATGCATATATACGCACGTATACACACATACATTAATGTATAGGAATGGATTATTTTTGACATGGCATGAAGATCACAATATTTCCTACTGAGTAGGACAATAGAGTGGCATAGAAGGCAGCCTGGATATCCATCTCTTTTAATAAAAGCTTTTAAAAAAATAAAACTAAAAAATCAAAATATTCTTAATAAAATTGCCATGCAATAACACGTAACTGTGCCCTCACATTTTCTATGACCATTATAAAGGTTGGAGTAAATGGATTTCAGAGATTGTTTTGGCACAGGGACTGTGGCTTCGTACACATGAACATGAGTGTGAGCTGTTGAGTATCTCATGGCACAGACAGACCTGCCTAAGCAGCTACTATGCAAACATAGGAAGCGACAAGTTACTTGAGGCTTGCCACCAGCTGTTCCTGGTTTTAGTTAGGTATCTGCTGACTAAATTCTGTTTTAGAAACTGTCCATTATCACCTCTATAGAAAGAAGCAGAAATCTCAAAGCAGAGTTCCCAGGCGAGGGTCTTTATTTCCTTTCTGCTGTTCTCATCCTCTCGTCTGTTCTTCATCAAGTATTCAAATGCGACAGAGCCCAGATTAAACTGTTCTGTGGCCCGCTTAATGACATAAGTGTGCAACTGGCCCATACAGTTGCAAGAAAACAAAACAAAACAACAACAACAAATTAACTTTGTAGTTTTTTTTTTAACAATGCTGCTTCTAAATAACTTTTCCACCCCTCTATTGGCCTAATGTAAAAACAGAAACCCAGAGCTGACAATGCCTCAACAAATACATTCCAACACCCACTAAGCCAGTTGCCGCTTGCAGCACTGCCTCAGCAGGCTGTGGAGAGATGCTATCTTTGCAAGTCCGCAGTTTTCTGTCAAAGTTCTGTGGGATTTTAGAGCAAGACCAGGCCATTTGCTTCTAGATGTCCTGAAGGCCCATGAAAAGTGATACAACATATTTAAGCTAGCTAGAAACTAGAACCATATGGCCTTGGCTCTTTCCAATGCCCAGAACTGTCACATGCAGTGACCAATTAAATAAAATGTGCTACAGGAGGTAGATTTAATGTGCAAGACATTAAATATGGGGTCATGCTGCTCATTTTTTTTTTCTTTTTGAAAATCCAACCCTTGGAGTTGCTTCCTTTTCCAAAGAAACAGATCATAGTTGCTGCCATATATCATGGATGACTAGGATGGCTTTGAGCGTGGTTCGGAATACTGTTTAAATGAACCAGGATCCTTACAGTAGACAGTAGTTCATCTATTTTCATTGCAGGGGTTGACTGTACCTTCAGCTGCTTGAACTGGTCCACTGCCAGCCGTACCCTGATTTTCTCTGGGCTGCCTGACATCCTTCAGGGAGGAATATGAGATGGTCTTTAATGAAAACAAGAGCCCTGCATCCCACAAGCAGATACTTGGGAACTAAAAGCTTCGTCCAACGTTAGGCTTGATCCAAGGAATAGAAGGCACCTTCAAAGCCAGATTCTAGTCTGTTTTAAGGATGATATTTCTGTCATCACATTTCCTTGACAGTTCCACCAACTGAAAAGCATTCAGCAGCAATCCAGTGATTAAATTCTCCTGGAACACATTTTCTTTTTTCCTAACCTCTGGAAACAATCTGCTGCAATCCCTCCTTCATTCACCATAAACTCCAAAAGCAAATTTCATTTCTGAGACAGATATATGGAAGGAGATTACTAACAACCAACCCATTTTTCCACAGCTGGAAATAATGCCAACAATTGGACTTTGAAATGACTACGGAGACTACAGTAATAAAATCCTTCTCCAGTGAAAGGCAGCGCCTCCTTAATGTTGTACAGCATACCCGTACTTGCCAAGGGATGATATGTGCCCAAAATGTGATTCAGATAAGCAACATGTCACCACTTGACCTTTAAGTTAAAAGTAGAGAAATAACCATTTATGGTCATATGCAGGAACACCAGAGAAGCACTTTACAGTACCAAAAGCAAAAATGAAAGAAACCTCGAGAGACTTCAGCATCAGCCAAAAGCAAGACTCTCGGACCCCCACTTTTATTTCTGATCTACATTCAGGTCAAGCAAATTCCTGGACAAAACTTTAAGAGATGTTTCTCTTGATAGCTTGGTTATCACAGAGTCCCAAGGCAGGGCTTACACACTGCAATGCCACAACTGGACAGACATTCCTGGTTAGACTTCCATAGAAGTTTCTCATAAAGGAAAGAAAATAGAGAAAGAATTTACGATGTCAGACCACACAGGGAAAGGGGGCCGTCGGTTGTGACCTCAGAGCCTAACCAGACGTGGAGAAAGTACACACCGGTGAGACCCAGGCCTCCTGGAAAGCTGGCAGTGGAACTCATTAAATCAGACTTGGTCTTTGAATCAAGGCTTCCTAAGAATAATGAAAACCAAACACCTAGCAGGAAAACCTAACATGGGGCCCCTCGGAATCCAAGAATCTATCATTGTTGGCTTCTGTGAAATTTTCCTCTGTGTGCTGCTTTTTGCTTCTGTGTGTTATCTGGACATACGTTGCTGCTTCTGTTTCTGCTTTTTATGTTGTTGTTGTTGTTGTTGTTTCCAACTCGGTGAGACTGCTTTCTATTACCACTCGATCAAGTTCAGAAGCAAACGTGAGAGTGCTCCTTTCTTGTAAACACAGTTCCCACACACGCCTTCCTGCTCTGCATTGGAAACAGCGCTTAGCATTGAGTGGTTCTGCAAACCAGCTGTGCGCCTTTGCTGACTCCTTGCCTGGGCTCGTCTCGGCTGCAGCCAAAGGCAAAGGCGGCTACACATAGGCAGTACGGAGCTGTACAAACAGCCCAAGCTGAATCCGTCCTGCATGGCTATCAGCAAGAGCCCAGCAGCCTGGGCTGAGCGCTGGGTTACCTCTCTGAGGCACCACTGAGCACAAACAACTCCCATGCCACCTCAGCCTGCCCCAGAGACAGGGGGTACAAGTTAACCTTATCCACGTGGCACTTTCCAGCTCCGACAGAACAAAACGGGAGGGCTGGGGGAGAGGACATGCAAAAGAGTCACTAAGTAGTCTCCAGTATGTTCAGTCTTGGGACTTGAAAAAAAAAACGGTTGCTGCGGGACACCCAGAAGGTTTGGGAGGGCCTTCAGACAATCTCGCCATCTTCAAAGACTGACTTGAAAAAGAAAATGCTGAATTTTTGTTTGTTTGTTTTAAGTTAGTGGGTGGGGGGCTGTTACAGAATTGTGTGGTACAGAGGAGGGATGAATGCAGGGGGCAGGAGGGGGCGGTGCCGTTCACGTGAACAGCATCCTCTGAATCTTTAAAATAAATTATACAGGTGAACACAGAAGTTCATGCTACTTGCTGGAAGCAATAGGATCAAATTTTGTGGAACAGGTATTCCACAAGCGTCCAGGTAGCCTGCCTCCTTCTCCGTGGGCTGTCGTGTTCTGTTGCAGGTCTCGAGAGCCCTTAAATCTGGTGGCACGGTCTCAGATAGATTGTTGCAGGTGAGAGACTGATGTCTGGATTCCACCGGCTTCTTCCAGGGGAGATGCTCAATGGCCGGGAGGGCACAGGTGATCTGCTCACTCAGGTTTCCTTTGCATGTCTGCCACGGTCAAACAGCAGTTTCCAGGTCCTCGTGGCCAATGACCTTATAATTCTGGCGGCTTTCTAGATAGGCAGCTAGATCTGGGTCCCCGGCCTGCTGTGCTCTGTCTTGGGGTGTCTTACCCTACAGGTGACGGGAAAAGGAGAAGAGACAGATATGTGGGGTGAGTTTTTTTTTTTTTAATCATACATATGATTCACCCAAAGATCACTGACTAACAAGAAGCCTTTCATGCCTGGTGTTTTTGATGGTCCAAGACATTTTCAAATCTGCTTTAGGACCTACTGCATTAAACATGGGAAATCAGTAAACTAGACCTTAATGTTTCTGATAAGTGCGGTCTCTCTGAGAGAACAGAAGTGCACAGACTGACTGCGTGTACAGGAAGAAATGGCATGGAAAAGAATAAGGAAATTCAAAAAGAGACCAGGCCCTCGGTTTTCAGCGTAGGATTCTGTGTGTTAACTACACGCTGGCAGTCTACGGCAGAACGACAAACCGAAAGGAAGGAAACCCCAAATCGTCTAAAAGGTTTTCTTGGCAGGTTTCAAAAGTCTTCCGGTAAGTCATCTTCAATCCGTGGCGACTCCGTCTATCAGGAACAAGTCCCTCACTGACAACACAAGCGATGAATGAGGATTAAGGAACTCTTGGGGCGAGTAACAAACACGAAGAGTATAAAAGCCACCAAATGTTTGCCTGAACTAGCAGAAACACTGTTCACCTTGCATTGAGCAACTGTTTTTTGTCTTCTTGCGGCTCTAATAATGTTTTTCATTCTGTTCTGTAAGCATCTTCCACGCAAGAGATCATAAATACTTGTGCTATGAACTCTATATCAACATTTTAAATGTTATTGTTTGTGATTTATGTACACATGTATTGCAAACACACACATCTGTATATTACTCTTGATGTTTTAAGAATACGCTTAGCGACTGGATTTTGGCAACGAAAGCAGGAGGCGTGTCTATCTTCAGTATGGCAGCAGGAATTACCTCACATGCTCCGGCACTTCGGATTTTTGTTCAATGATGCAGGTTTGCCTGTTTCAAAATGTTATTTTAAGTTCTAAGAGACGGTAGAGGCATGATCACTGTACCAAAGAAACAGCTCCTTATCAAAGTGCAGGCAAGTTTTATAAAAATGATCAAAGATGTCTCCATCCGGGCTGTGCCAGCCTCAATTAAACCCACTCTGGGAGTTTGTGCAGTAGTGGATAAAAAGAGGGGTAACAGTGTCTCGAAACTCTTTAGAGATTTGGAATTTGGGATTTAGAATTTAACAATTAGCTTGAAGTTCCTAAAACAATTCTTATTCAATCTGTTCACAACCTGAGACTATGCCATCATTACATCAGCAATTAAGAGCTTCCAAACTCAGGAAGGGAAACCAAGGATGAAGGTTAAGTTGAGTGTGGGGGCATAGCCCCAGCCAATGTAAACTGGCAAATGGAAGCCTCTGTTGGCTTGTTTCTCAAACACACACATAAAGAGAAACTTGAAGGCAAAAACAAAACAACAACAAAACGCAAAGCGAAACCAAACCAAGACATAGCTCAACTCTATTGAACTGGCTTTGGGAAGAATTGATGCAAAGCGGGGGCCTCAGGTGGTGTGTCAGGGAAGTGGAGAATTCCATGAAATGCAATTGCCTACGAAGGCAAACAGGGCCTGCCAAGATCTTCTCAGTTTGTGTACTATAATTTGAAAAACTCCCAGAGGGAAAACTGTGCATAAGTGGATTTGCATGACTTACATGAGTTAATGGAACCTCAGGTCATTTAAAAGGCTCCTAAGTCAGTCATCTATATTTCAGGGCTACATGAGTTGGCTCAAACCCTAGCCTAACATATACCTGCTTTAAGAAGGCTCCATTCATACAATAAAATTCTTTCCTGCAACCTTTTTAAAGTGGTTGATCCTTTCTTGCAGTCTACCAAGGTATCTTATAAGATATAGGCAACAGAACACATTCTACACACCACATCTGAAAGCCAATTTTGCTATCATCCATGACTCTATTGAGTAAGTGAGGCACTCCACCACCAAATAAGGATAACCTGCCAGGTGAGTAACACTGGGCTCAACACCAGAGAGGTGAATCTAGGTTTGGGCTCAGCCACAGCATCCTGCACCTATCAATGGCAGTATGCTCATGCTTTCTAGTTTCTTGATTGAACTCTTAGAGAATAATAAAAGAACACAAATGAAGATAAGCATTTCAAAGCAAAATAAAACACTACAGAGGCACACTGAATTGAAGATTGTAACCGTTTCCAAATCAGGGCCTGCTTCCATGGGTGTCCATAAGTAATCATTCTGTTACCTGTATCAACTACACCCACAGATTCATGGAAATTTTTGGAATTAAAATATAGGCTCAATTGGCTAACCGTTCACCTCCAAGTGCCAGGATGTCATAAGGGCATCTGGTTTGTGTCCTACCTGCTCCACTTCCCCTTCTAGCTCCCTGCTTGTGGCCTGGGAAAACAACAGCGAATGGCCCAAAGCCTTGGGACCCTGCGCCCATGTGGGTGACCTGAAAGAAGTTCCTGGCTCCTGGTTTTGGATTGGCTCAGCTCCTGCTGTTGCTGCCACTTGGGGAGTGAACCAACAGATGGAAGATCTTTCTGTCTCTCCTTCTATTTGTCAATCTGGCTTTCCAATAAAAATAAATAAATATTTTTTTTAAAAAAAGAGATGTTAATTTTGTTGCAAAAAGTGCTTATTTTAAAATAATATGCCTTTTCCATGAACTTTTGATAAACCCATCAAATCTTGTTCTACAGCCACCACAGATTTTTATCTATACTGGAGTAAGTACTGAAGGAGAGCTCTTGGGGGAACTTCTTGGTAGTCAGCCCATTATCTTTGCACATGAGCCTCACCTCTCTCCCAGGGCTTTGGACTGCAACTCTGTATGACTTGCCTGTTAGTGTCAAGCAAAACAACCGCTAGTCCCATGGACACCATGTTCAGAGGTTTATAAAGCCCCATAGGCAAGCACACACACCCTCCTTTTGTGCTTATACATTTAAAATGCAGTTCTCTAAATGAAACACTCTATTTTTTCCTCTTTTTTTTCCCCAAAGCCCCAGGCACTTCCATAAGCACTGAAAGGATGCCCAGGCTACGGACACAAGCGGAGGCAACAGTGCCTGCCATCTCCCCCAGTGGGAGGATGTTTGCACTCGCTCATTGAGTTACCTTGGAGTCCGTCTTTCTCAGAGATGCTCCTGCATCTACGAGAAGCTGGCACACAGCCCGGTTCCGCTGGCAGGCAGCCTTGTGCAGTGCAGTCTCACCCCTAAATCAAAGATAAATGGGAAATTACCCATAAAGGGATTGGGAGGAAGGCAGCAGGGGATGGGGTGGGGAGACATTTGCTACTCCTACTGATAATGGTGAGAGCTCCTCAGCCTCTTTCACTGGCTGAGTCCGTGGCTGCAAGATACTTTCTAGGGAGAAAGGCAATGAGATATCCACAAATTCCATGAGTTAGTCATCAACTGAATATTTGGCTCCAAATTCTTTATCAAATAGCATCAGTTCACCTTGCTTAGTGACTTCTAAAAAATGCTGGATGTAGGTTGTACTCAATGACATTATGAAACAGACCTATTATGCAAATGTGTCTGAATATGGAAACAATTATTTGTTGACATTTTGGCAGGGTGTGAAGGGCAGCCGAGTACTCGGGAGCAGCACAGAGAACTCACAGCCCTTCCATCGTGTCAGGCAGCGCTTGGTAGATAGCAACTGGCCTTCAGGGAAATAACTCCTGGGAACCAGACTTCAAGGAACCAGGCCAACACCCACTCACTGTTCAACCTACTTTGGATTCAGTGTAAGTGGCAGGTGGAAGAAGGGGCAGCCACAGAGGATATCATAGAGGCACAGTGAGACTCCGGGAGAGTTCAGGAGCCAAAGCTCTCCCAGTGGGCGGCAGGCCTGAGGCCAACTACTGAGTATGGAAAAGCAGATGAGGGTGAGTGGCCTCTTCCCCATCTCTGAAAGGCAATCGAAGGGGAAAGATAGTCCCATTCTAAGGCGCAAAGTGAACAGGGTTTTTCAGGAAACATCAGAAACGGAGAATGAAGGCAACACTGACAACCTCATTAGTAGGTGTGAGTGTGTAGGGCAATGGGGAGCTCCTTTGGTACTTAGTCATTCATGGCTACACCTTGTCCTTCTCATCCTCCACTCTTTTCACTTTTACTTAGCAGGCTCCTTTTTACACAGCTATCTTCCTCTCACTCTCACTCATTTGTATTCCTTCTTTCATTTTCTTTTTAACATGCTCTAGTGACTTCCAGAAGACTTTCAGGAGTAGTTGTACGTTCTTTCCCTGTTCCTGTTTGAGGAGCAGTAGTGCTGCCATAGGAATAACAAAGTTGCAAACAAAGTTACTGGTTGAGGGAACCTTCCAGAATGTACGGCTTCCTCAAGTGGCATTCCTTATTGGACACAGAAAATGGCTGGCATCTCTGTGTCCTTGGTTCTCCAGGGGTCATACATAACGTGTTCCATTTACAGTAGGACAGAAGTTGTATCATCACATGGACAGGATGGTGAAGGCATTCAGAATTCATTTTCTCACAAACATTAGTTCAGATGGAATAAATTTAATGCGTACAACAAAAGGTAAATGTATTCATCTTGGACTTCACAGCGGTCCAAGATGCATGAATGCAGAAAAACTTGCCTTATAGGAAGTTTTAAATAGCAGATACCATTGATGACTCATTCAATCATTAACACTACTCCTGCACATTATGTAATCTAGACTATGTTTTCCATATATGTCTAGGAAAATCATGTAGTTTTCAGGTCATTTCATAGATAATTTCAATGGATTAAAAGGTATACTTTCAACTATATCAAGAAAGGCAACACTCACGTTTCACTGTCAGCCATATCCAATAACTCAGAGGGTCCTAAACAACAAGAAGGCAAGATGCCCATTAAAAATAAGTTCAAGATTTACCCATCACAGAAAATTTGTAGTTACAGAGCTCAATTATCTTTAGAAACTGAGTCAAAGGAGTCATTTGCAGTAAGGGACAAGAATACCAAAGCAAAACCAAAGGATTCTACTTCCCTGTGGCTGGTGTCCTGTTTCCCATGACATAAGACACACTGAGCATGAGACACAAAGCTGTACTACAATGACACAGTAGCTGCCATCCAGACGCTCTTCGCCAAGTTGAAACAATAAAGCTAACTGGAACAGAATAGTTGCAACAATAGTTGACAAGCTTGCCAGAACGAAAGGGGAAGGTGGATTTCAACGACTGTTTCTCACTCTTTGGTTGCAGGCTGGAGTCACAGATGTACCAATGTGAGAGCTATACGACCCCACACATATCACAGAATCCAATCTCCTTGGTTAAGAGTAAAATTCTAAGTTTTACAAAATGTCCCTTCCAAAGTCCTGTGAGAAATTTTATACAGACAGGCAAAAATTATTATAGATGTATCCTTAGAAATGGTAATACATTGTATTTGGCTTTTTACAAAGTTCCATTTGTTCATCAATTAATCTATTCAGTCTGAGAACACTGCTATTCATGCACACCTTTCACCCCTCGGACCATTGCTTCCCTTTGCAATAAGTTCTGTGACCTAACTTCAAGAACTGCCTGTCTGGGTCCTGGCGCGGTAGCAGAGTGGTTAAAGTCTTTGTCTTGCACATGCCGGGATCCCATTTGGGCACTAGTCCTAATCCCAGCAGCCCTGCTTCCCATCCAGCTCCCTGCTTGTCGTCTGGGAGGGCAGTCAAGGATGGCCCAAGGCCTTGAGACCCTGCACCTGCACGGGAGACCCGGAAGAGCTTCTGGCTTCGGATTGGCTCAGCTTCAACCGTGGTGGTCACTTGGGGGAAAGAACCATCGGATGGAGGATCTTCCTCTCTGTCTCTTCTCTTCTCTGTATATCCACCTTTCCAATAAAAATAAAATCAATCTTTAAAAAAAAAGAATTCCTGTCTAATCTCTACATTATTTACTGGTCCTTTTACTGTGAATGGGTGAGCACTAAAATGTATACCCTAAGGTGAAACCAGCCAAGATAACTGGGGATAAATTATTGTATTTTTCAGTGTGATACCTGTCAATCCATTTTAAAATCTCTTATTGTTTTTTCTCTCTCTCTACACTGAGATTCTAGTAAGTTCCTCGAAGTTCCAGGCTATATTTGCTCACCACTTTCTTTGTGCCTGGTGTACAGCTGGGTGCCAACTTAATGTTTAAATATTTGGTAAAATGAATGAATAAAAGTGCTTTGAAATTCCAAACATGGTTCAAGGGATTTTAGACTTTACAAATATGATTCAGGTGATTTGTTCTTTCTACTGGTGAATATAGTTAGTATTGAAAATTAACTTACTGTGCACAACAAAAAGGGGGCGGGATTATAACTTAACTATGAATGTCATTAGGCAAGGAGCAGCCAACAAGATATTATGAGGCCTTCATAATCTTCCTTGTCATCCAACAGTTCAAGGCTCTTTGCCTCCCACTTCCATGACATCATTTCTGAGACTTGGTAAATCTTCTATTTCAATGCACTTCCTCTTGGTCCTATTTAACAAACAGACTTCCCAACAAGTTCGTGAACCTGGATATAATTAACATGCAGAAACTGATGTAAAAGAAAAAATTAAAAGTCCCCTATCATCCAGATTTTTCTGTTTCTAATACATCGTGTACATTGTTTATGCCAGAGTATTTAAACTTACTTGAATCTTTCACACAGAACTGCTTTCCTACCCCAATCAAAATCCCCAAAATATTCTTCTCAGAAACACAAAAGATGATATAAAAGTTCATCTGGAGACAAAAGAGACCATGCAGAGACAAAGCTATCCTAAAGAATAAAAATCAACCTGGAAGAACCACAACTTCAGAACTCAAGACATACTACAGGGCGATGGTCATCAAAACAGTCTGGTACTGGTACAGAAACAAAGAAGAACATCAATCGAACTGAATAAAAACCCCAGAAGGGAATCCACACATGCACAGTTAATTAATCTTCAACAGGGAAATGGAAAACAATCCTGAGGGAAAGTCTGGTCTCTTCAAATGCTGTTGAGACAATTGTTTGACACTCTGCAGAGGTTAAGAAACGAGATCTCCACCTTTCACTCTATACAAAACTCAAGCTCTAAATGAGTCAAAGACCTAAATCTGCACCCAGAAACCATCCAACTATTAGAGGAAAACATAGAGGGCGCTCTTTAAGATACAGGAATTGGGAAAGGTTTCTTAGAAAAGTCACCTAAAGCACAGGCAGTCAAAACCAAAACAAACAAATGAGACTACACCAAACTATGAATCTTGTGTACAGCAAAGGAAACAGTAAACAAACTGAAGAAAAAACCAACGAGACAGAAGAAAATTTGTGCACACTACACAACTGAAAGGGGACTAATATCCAGGATATACAAAGAACTTCAGGAACTCAACAACTGCAAAGCAAACCAGCTTGTGAAAAAAAAGGGCAAAGAAAACAAACAAATATATTTTAAAAGAACAAATTCAAATAGCTAATAGACATAAGAAAAAATGCTCAGGATCTCTAGCTATCAGGAAAACACAAATAAAAGCACAGTGAGGTCCCCCCTAACTCCAGTGAGACTGGCCTACAATCAGAATTTTGCTAACAACACATGCTGGCATGGGTGCAGGGAGAAAGGTACCCTCCTACACTGTTGCTACAAGTGTAGGCTAGTAAAACCTCTATGGAAGTCCGTATGGAGAATGCTAAGAGAACTGAAATTGACCTGCCATATGACCCAGCTATCCCACTTCTGGGAATATACCTAAAGGAAATAAAATCTCAATATAAGAAAGAGACTTGTAACCCTAAGTTTACAGCAGCACAATCTATAGTAGTGAAGACACGGAAACAATCCAGATGCCCTTCGAAAGAAGCGTAGATATAGAAACTGTGGTACACCCATTCTGTGGAATACTACTCAACCTCAAAAAGAATGAAATTCTACCATCTGTGACACAATGGTCTCAACTAGAGAACATCATACTTAATGAAATACGCTAACTGCAAAAGACCAAATGTTATATGTTCTCTGTGAAGTAAAACAATCTTCATGTAAAATACAAGACCATTTGTTATATAGGTAAACATATATGTATTATAGCCATATAGAGAAACTGTATCACAGAGACTGTTATACCAAGAAATGAAGATAC
This sequence comes from Ochotona curzoniae, assembly GCF_017591425.1. NCBI lineage: Eukaryota > Metazoa > Chordata > Mammalia > Lagomorpha > Ochotonidae > Ochotona > Ochotona curzoniae. The sequence continues at coordinate 17,808,151 of NW_024467095.1, read as the reverse complement.
AAGCAGTATGCATCTCTACTCCTGAATCAAAGCTGGACTCCTAATGAAATTGCCGAATACAGCTTTACAATAGGATGCTGGACTTTCTGCCACCACTATGCCTGAAATGTCATGACACACTTAAATTACAGAATGATGGACTTCATGACCGCTTCTGGAGGGCTCTACACTTGTAATAATATTTGGGAAATTTCTGAAAAGGGGAGGGAAAGTCCCTGAGTCTATGGAACTATATCATAAAAATAAGGAAATAAATGAAAGAAATCCTCGATCTGTTGTTATCAAACCTCTATTTTTTCCACATAAGCTAAACCGGTTAATGACTCAACTTACGGATTATGCATTCTTGTTTCCCATCACCAAGAGGTTGACAGTCTCCCAATGCTACACGCTAACCAGCACAGCTTCCTTCTTCTAGCCACACACCTGAATGTACCATGTTCTTTAACATCCAGTCTGTGTTCAGGGCCTCTAAAAGGGGATCTTCTACAGAAGCAGCTTACCTTTTCTCAAAACTCCTCATCAAATAAATATTTCTTTTGTTCAATTCTTGCATAATGTTTCTGCTTTTTGAATGTAGACCTTGTCTCTAAAAAAAAGAATTATCCTAAATTTCTTGAGAGCAAAAATAGTTTTGTTAGATTTGGAATCACTCAGGCAACTATCGCGTTTTCAGAAACGAAGACTGGACTCACTTGTTTGACTCAGTTGTCTCTCTACTCTAGGATTCCGAAGAGACACGAGTGATCATTCACGCTCCAAAATTTGCAAAGCAGTACAGAACAGTGTGGGAAAGTAAGCTTTTAGGAGTTGTTCTTCCTTGGCTAAAGGGGCTACTATTTACAAAATCCTGGCAAATTCACTTAAACCATTCATCCCTTGTTGTTGCATATGTAAAAACACAACATATATTTCGCAAGCTGGTTGGGAAGTTTATGAGTCAATCGTGGAATGAGTTTAAACAAATGTCTGGCACCATGGAGACTAAGCATAGCACAGGGTCATCTGCCTGCTCTCTGACCTAAGACAGCTGGTCACGGTAAATCAAGTGAGTGCGACATCAGAGAAGGAAGATGAGGCCAAAGGGTCATTTCACTACCACCAACATTTGAAGTCACTTACTGACACCAATTGTATATCCTGGGAACAAAACACCCCAGGCCTGTTTGATGGCCTACCGGTCACCTTCAACAAGACGAGGTGTAAGAGGTCATCTAGTGCCCAGGGGTCCTTTGAAAGAACTCCAACACTTTCAACAAACCTTTCAAGCCGTTTACTTTGAAGGGGGTTCTGTGAGCTGAGCTTCATCAATGGTTCTGCTCTCATCATTGCTGCTAATCGCACGGCTCTTCAGGCAGCCGTGCCCCTGTTGCACTTTCTTCTTTATTCCTCTCGTCATTCGTTGTTCACGGAGCTACAAACATGGTAGGTCTAGGGCCAAGGACCTCTGGAGTCTACACTCTGGATACATGACGAGCTAAAGCATTTCTCACTGTGCTAAAAGAGCAATCATTTGACACCCGGAAGGTGCGGCCAAGGCAAAGAACAAACCGTGTTCCTCACCGTTTCTGGCCAGAAGCACCATAAGGACAGTCAGTCCAGAATTACTTCACAGCTGACCCAGGCGGTGAATCAGGCATGCCTGTGGCTGCTCATCCTGGCCCATTCTCACCCTGTGATCCCCAAAGCCGGTGGAGGTGAGGGGCAGAGACACAGAGACTAAAACAAAAAACTTCCGCTCTTGATGAGTATTGTAAGAAACTTGATATTTGGGACAATGGTTTGGGAATGATGGGTTTCATCAAACAACTGTTGTGAGGTGGGCAGCTAGTTCAGGATCACAGGCTTGAAACTCACTCCCCCATCACCACCTAGGTGTTCCCTCCTGCCCACCTGTTGTGCTCACCTATCAGCACCTGGAACCTGAGAAGGGGGCGGGGTTGTATTGTTGTGTAACCTTCCCTTCACAAGTCCCTATAAAGGTCCATGCTAGGGAGGGGCTCCCTCTGTCTCTTTCTTGGTCATGTGCTTCCATTGCTCTGGCACTCCAACTCTTGGCCACCTGCTTGCTCCCTGGCTTCCTGTGGACAGACTCTGAGGACAGGTCGCCCCTGAGCACAGCCCTGTGTGTCTGTATGCCTCACCTTCTGTTCACTGCTCGGGTGGGACAACAAAGATAGCAAAGCTAAGATGCTTTGTATTGTTATTCTGTGTATTTTCAAGAGTTCCAGAAGAGGTGAGGCCTAGCAGTAGTGGAATGCAGGCAGAGAAACCAGCGAAAGGTGAATGTCTGCAGCTAAGTGTGCCCAGGTTGTCCACTGCATGTTTCTTAGGATAACTTATATTGCTGGGGAAGCTGGGACGTGGGTCTTCAGTTTAATGCATGGACTTCATGGTAATGACCATTTGTTCCTCTTGGGGTTTCAATGAACTGGATTGCTGTAAGATTTGCCATTTCTAGTGGGTCCTGTTGTCACCAAGCTTGGTTAATAAGGACTCCTTAACAAATCCTAGACTCGTTTGGCATGATCTTGCTTGCACCCCGCAACACTTCTCTTAGTGTCCATTCAGAAAAGCTAATCACTGAGCAGCAAAAGGTTTTGAGCATTAAAGCAACTAAGACAGAAAGATGGCAGCCAGTGGATTCCAGACGGGAGTGGGAAGCTGTTTTCAATAGTATAGGTACTTGTCTAAGTGCTTCATTCGCCTCCTTTAAAAAGGACTGTCTCATGCTAGCAAGCAAGGGGTACTGCAAGAGGAAGAAACAAGAATGGATGCTGGGTACAGCCTCAGGGGGAGGCTGCAGTTCCCTCCTTGTTTGTCCCTGTGCCTAGCTGCCAGCATCTGGTCTTTACCGGTGCCCAGGACTGTTTCACAGTACCTGGCTTGTGCTGTGTAGTACAGTCCACTGTGAGATCTGTGAGGCTGGCCAGAGAAACCGAAATGATAAAGAAAAGTGTGCAAAAAGTAGCATCCGTGATTTTTAGGAAATTCACTTGCGTCTCATTCATAAATAGAAAACAAAGGAGAAAGAAGGGAAGAAAGTTGGAATGCCTTCAGTGTATCTAAGTGAGCAACACTTGATACGGGGCTTCTTTTACAGCACACAATCTGATGGTGGACACCACCCCACCTCCACTCAGGAACTGACAGAAATGATACTAAATTGTCAGCAGGAAGCTCTCTACCACTCCCTAAACATACAAGCACATCTTGATTCACTGTCCTTCCAGGAATCACTGAGATGTCCACATTATTTTCCACACTATTGGCACCTGAACCTGCCAAAAAAAAAAAAAACCCTCCAAAAAACTATGACTACCATCAAATTCCCATGGAAGACATTTGGGGGGCGGGGGAGGAATTAAATTTCTCCACGAAATTTTCACAGGAAACCAACCAGTGCTCTTCTAGAATCCTTGGAGCAGCATCCCCGGTGACCCTGCATCATCCCCGGGGGCCCTGCAACATCCCCAGGGGCCCTGCCACATCCCCGGGGACCCTGCAACATCCCCGGGGGCCCTGCAACATCCCTGGGGGCCCTGCAGCATCCCCGGGGGCCCTGCAGCACCCCCAGAGGCCCTGCAACATCCCCGGGGGCCCTGCAGCATCCCCGGGGGGCCCTGCAGCACCCCCAGAGGTCCTGCAACATGCCCGGGGGCCCTGCAGCACCCTCAGAGGCCCTGCAACATCCCCAGGGACCTGCAACATCCCCAGGGAACCTGCAACATCCCCGGGGGCCCTGCAGCAACCCCAGAGGCCCTGCAGCATCCCCGGGGGCCCTGCAGCACCGGAGAAGCTCTGCTGTACTGTGGTTACTTGCTCCTGCTTCTCACCCCTTGCTAGGATTTTTGTGTGGGCTGCAATCATTTCTTACATATGTGTGAGTTTGAGCAAGTAAATTAAGCTAACCAGACTTCTGTTTTTGCTGCCCATCAAACGGAAATAAGAACTTACTGTGTAGACTGCTGTAAGAATTGATTGTATTGATGTTTTTAAAATATTTAGAACAATAAAGATTGGCAGTAATTATTACTCTTGCTTTTTTTTTTCCTCAGAAAAGCCTGGAAAAAAAACTAAAAAAAATTTTTAGATGAATGAATGAAAAACATTTTAAAATCAAATTAAATTCCAGGCAATGTCACTTTTTATTTCTTAGAGAAACAACCATAATTGAAACATGAATTCAAAAGACTGTACTGCAGGGAAAATGGTTGAAAAATCAAAGGGAAAAAAAACTACTAAGGGAATGTATATATCAGTATTCACGTGAGAGCCAGGGAATGCCACAGAAACCAAAGCTTCACAAATTGTTCCAAATGAGAAAGCGAACATTACGGTCAGCAATGGGCTCAGCAGCCTGGAAGCCTGCTGCCCAGAGCTCATTCCAGTCTCTTTCCATGGCGACACTGGCCTTGCTGATGCGACTTTATCATCGACATGATCTTTGTGTCCCATATGACGTGCCTTTTGTAACATGCATCCTTTAATTTTCTTCCCACACCAATGCATCCAAATCCCCTTTGCTATTCCTTCCATCTCCCTGTGGCCCCTCTCTTGGGACCTCATTTCCCATTAGTCTCCCTGACGCTGCCAACAGACCATTCCAAATCCTCCCCTGCCTCGGGACAAAGACTGCACAGATGTGGGAGAGCTGGCACTGGGAATGCTAACACCGTCATCCTGTCCCAGCGGGATAGTGGTCAGTTCTCTCTGGGACCAGAGGCAGAAAAAGGAGGGTTAAAAAAAGAAGAAAAAACAAAAAAGATGGAAAAGAAAGGCTGAAGGCAGAGAAAGAGGGAAGACAAAATAAGCCATTGAAATCCAAAAGGAAATGCATGAGTGAGATTTCTATCAGGGAAAGCAATAGGGGGGGAACCAGTAGGCACTAGGAGAACAAAAACAAAAGAGCAAAATGCAGAGGGTAGTGAAACAACAAAACAATGCAGAAAAGTCTCTCGGAAGGGAAAGCTACAGGGGAGGGAGCCGATGAGGAGTATGGTTGAAAGGAGTTGAAAAGCGGAACCACTAGCGGAACATCTCAGCTAAAAGCCCCTGCATCCTTGGCCTCTTGGTAGCTCTGTCTCGGTGGACTTGTTAGCTTCTTCCTCTTCCACTGTGTTTTCAGTGCTCGCAAGATCCTGATTCCAGTTCTTTCATACAGAAAAGCAGCATGTTGTATGTAGGAGAGACAAGGTCCCAATGAAGACATGGAGTGCGACAAACAGCCCCGAGCCTCCTGTGGCTTTTTCAGCACACAAGTCCTACCACCCTGTTTGTTGTGAAAGAGCTCTTAGAGAAGAGGAAGCAATTGCTGGTGGTAGTGTCTGGGAGAACTGCTAAGCTCTCAGGCTCTTTAGTGTGGACCAACTCTGTAGCAAGCCAAAGAAGAAGGCAAGATGAAATCAGCAGAGGCGAAGTGAACCAGAGCACCCACACACAATGTCAGCTGTGCACTTGCAAAAGGCCTAGCAATTGCTCATAGCTGTTATTCAACAATTCTGAATTCTGAAAAACAGACACGAATGTATAAGTGTGAAGCCATATCTGGTACCCAAGGGGCTTTCTAAGGAAAATGTATACAATAATCAAAGTTAAAACAAAACCAAAAAACCTTTGTGGGGCTGGTGTTGCAGTATAGCCAGTTAAGCTTCTACCTGAAACGCCCTGCGGACACAGGTTTGAACCCTGGTTCTTTTCACTTCCAATCCAGCTCCCTGCTAAGGTCACAGAGAAAGCAGCAGACAGAAAATAGCTCAAGCGCCTGGGCCCCTGCACCCAAGCATAAGCTTCAAAAGAAGCTGGACTCCAGGTGTCAGCCCCAGCTACTGCAGCCATGTGGGGAGTAAACTAGCTGATGGAGGATCTGTCTTTCCTCCTCTCTCTCTATAATGCTGCTTTTCCAATAAATAAATGATACATCTTTTTTTAAAAAATCAAAAGGAAATAAAGTCTGCCCGGATTTCCAAAAATTGGTAATCATGCAAAAGTTACATTTTCATTCCACTGGAATCAACTTTTGAAATCTTTATTTACTCGAGTGGCAGAAAGACACAGCAAAAGAGTTTCCATCTGCTGATTTGCTCTACAAATGCCCACAGTGCCTGTGGAGGCTGGGTGCATGAGTCTGGAACTCAGTTTGGGTCTCCCACGTGATAGGCACCTGACTACTTCAGCAATCACCACTGCCTGCGGGATCTGCATTAGCAAAAAACAAAGATGAGGAACAAAGCCAGGTACACCGATGGATGTGGATCACCTGCAGCCAAACGCTCAGCTAAACAGCTGCCCCTTTTATGAACTTGCTCGACGTAGGCTTGAATCGCAGTCTCTCTGAGGTCTCCTGGGAAAGGTTATTTTCTTTGTCAGGCAAGGGAAATGCTGGAGTAAAGGCCATTATTCTGAAAGGCTAGCTATTTCAATCAGCAAAATCACATTAAGAAAGTGATTACAGAGTAGAGCTTTCTCTGTACTTGTCTCTGATTTCCAGAACACCATAATTTATAGGATCCTCTATAATTTAAGAGAGATGAATGATTCGCAAAGATAATTTTCAATCCCCTTGCACAGGTCACTATAAAATTGCATCCACAAGTAAAAACATTGAGAAGTTGAGCTAAAGTCTTTAGCTCTTTCAGAAGCAACAGGTCAACGAGGCTAAGCAAAACTATTTTACAACCATATTCCTGAATAAATAATAATAAAGAAATGAATGTTAAGAATGAAATTAGCAGCCTGGCACAGTAGCCTAGTGACTAAAGTCCTTGCCTTGCTTGCATGCCCGGGATCCCATATGGGTGCTGGTTCTAATCCCGGCTGCCCCACTTCCCATCCAGCTCCCTGCTTGTGGGCTGGGAAAGCAGTCGAGGATGGCCCAAAGCCTAGGGACCCTGCACCTGCACAAGAGACCCAGAAGAAGCTCTTGGCTCAACACCGACCGTTGCAACTACTCGGGGAGTAAACCAGCAGATGGAAGATCTTTCTGTCTGTCTCATTCACCCTGTAAATCGAACTTTCTAATAAAAGTAAATAAATCCTTAAAAAGAAAGAATTAAACCAACAGCATTTATCAAATTGAAAAAAGTCATTTCGATAAAAACCAATTGTTTCCATTATTCCACTATAGTAGTTGAGGGTTAAAAATTCGAAAGTTCAGTGAGTCATGGACTGCAGCTCACTTCAGATTTTATTTTTAAATAAAAGAGAAGCACCGTGCTTTACTCGGCATAGTTTCTCTACAGGTAGGTGTCTATTAGCCAACTAAAGACCAGGAAGAGTACTGGATATTTTCTGAGGCCTTGAGAATGGTGTAATTGTGAGTGAAGCTGAGATAATTAACAGGAATCCTTTCTTTCTCATGTACAGAAATATTAAACCAATCACTTCACAAAATCAAATCCAAATACTAATCCAAATCTGTACCCTCCCCTGAAGGCCTGAATTCCTCTGTGTCCAAGAGTTTTAACAGAAAGAGCTGCTCTACGTGAATCAAACTTCACAAAAGGCACTCCTTTCGTGTTGCCGTGTCATTCTTTGATCCGGACCCAGCAGCATCATTTGCCGAGTAGTCTCACACCACACAGATTCTGCGTGCACCAATCACAATTGGGCTAGAAACTCACAGCCCCAGGAATTCAGTTGCCAGCCTTTTAAGAAGTTCCATCATTTGAGACAGGATGAATTCAGCCTATCCTTGGCTTGCTTCAGAAAATAGAATGCAGAGAAGGTGATGTGGAAACCGCCCACCCAGACTCAGGATGTCCAGCGGCTTCTCCGTGCACCCTCAGGAACCCCAGAGTTACAAAGAAAGCTTGTAAACAACTACACAGCAGAGAAGCTAGGCTCCAGCGTCTCAGCCTGAAAACATCGCACACTTGAAAGTGCAACTGAAATAGCGTTGTCCACAATGGCGGTTCACTGCAACTTGTAAATGAGACTATGTGTGATTTTAATACAGAGAAGATCCTAAAACTAAAGGAAAAGTATCCTGCTTGTTCAGGAATGGTAAAGACAGAGTGAGAAAGAGTGAATTTTGGAGTCTGTTATCACTCAAACAGAAGGCCGGGGCCAGTGAGGTAGCCTAGTGGCTGACATCCTTGCCTTGCATGAGCCAGGATCACAAATGGGTACCTGTTCCTGTCCCGGCTGCTCCACTTCCCATCCAGCTCCCTGCCTGTGGCCTGGGAGGCAGTAGAGGACAACCAGGGGACTTGGGTCTCTGCACCCATGTAGGAGATCCAGAAGACACTCCTGGCTCCTGGATCCTGGCTCGGGATCAGCTCAGCTCTGGCCAGTTGTGGTCATTTGGGAAGTGAAACAACAGATGGAAGATCTTTCTCTCGGTCTCTCCTTCTCTCTGTAAATCTGCCTTTTCAATAAAAATAAATAAATCTTAAAAAAAAAAACCAAAAACCAGAAGGCCAGCATTTTAGATACTTACACAGAGGGTATACATGAACTGAACGGCTTCAGGTACAAAAATAACACGTTTAATATCATTGAGTAGAGGGAAAAAAAGCAGAAAAGGGAGGTTAGAAAGAATCAAGAAGACAACAGGGAGAATCTTAAACCTGACCAGAGGAGAACTCTAACGCAGGTGCATGCCCGCTGCTGGCGTGCCTCGTGCAGCAGGAATGCGGAGAACTGCCATTTTATTCATCGCCTGTGGTCTGTTTTGAATGTTTTATTCTGCCCCTCACTGTCTTTTGGGGAATACAGAATGAATCTATGAAGTGTGTGTATGTGTGTGTGTGTACGCGTGTGAGGAGAGAAAGAGAAAACCTACTCCCTGCTTTTGCCAGTCTTAACCCCAAAAGAATGCTTCCCACTGCGTGAGACAGGAGCATCGGGGAGTAGAAGAGAGCCCAGGCTTTCTGAGGCAACAGCTCCAGCGTGCCACCACCACCCGGCCGGCCAGGGGCCACGGGGACCACCGCCCGGCCGGCCAGGGGCCATGGGGATCCTCATCTTGACTCAGTAGCCTTTCATTTTCCAGACCAAGTCCCCACTCTTTGTACCGCAACTCAGGGCGAGGGTTCAGGCACACCCTTCACACAAGGAGGTACTGGAGATGAAGCGAGGGGAATCTAACACGACGGACAGTCTCGAGCCTCCTTACGAAGCCACTGGCAAGAGGAAATGATAGGATTGCTCCATGGAATTAACCAACTGTTTGTTGAATGAATGACTGAAATAAGATGCCTTTGCCAAACTGTACCAAAAATAAATAATAAGAAGAAGTAAACAGTGTGAATCTTTACTCAAAGGCTTTCTATCTGCGGCCCGAATGTCAGTGCACAGCAACTTGGATGGTTCTGCCATCAGACTCAGAGGCCGACTTCAAGCTATCCACGCTCTCGGCCACAGCCTTCTCCCCTCACCCCTGAAAACAAACAGCCCAGGCAGTCTGTTCCTCCTTCTTCCTCTCCCTGATTCCCAGAAACACCACACACACGGGAAAGTGAATGCCATGGGTGGGACTCGCTTCTCATCTCACGTGTCTTTGTTTCTAAGGTAAAAATGACCTAACGGCAAATCAGCAGCCCGCTTCAGGAAGCAATCTGGGGGCAGAGAATAAATGCCTGCTCCAGCCAACACAATGACATCACACACTTGGCCGAGAAAACGAAGGGTGACTTGGGGTGTAAAGATGCATTCAAACAGAAAAAAAAAAAAATTAGAAAGAAGGAAAAGTTATACCGAGTAACACCTTAGAGTGATCGAGTGCAAATATAGGTTAAATTCGCTGATTCTACTTAGTTAATTTACTAAAAAGCTCTACAAGATCAAAACACACTGCACCCAGCTATATTTGTTTTTTGTTCTTTATATTTTATTAATTTGACTCCAAAATAAGCCTGCCAAGAGTTCAATGTGAAAAAAAAAATCATTGCTATTAATTTCTTGGACATGCGGCAGGGCTCTGTGACTTCAGATGGGACGAAGCAGGGGGGTCAGGTCAAAGTTGAAGGGCGTTTACGCCGTTCTGAAGACAGCCCACATGAAGTCAACCTAGGAAATACACCGTGATTTATGGAGAAATGGTCCCCGGTACATTCACTGCGGCTACTCACCGTGGTCAAGGATATATTTCACAATCTCTCCGTTGCCGGTTTTAGCTGCGTAGTGAAGAAGTGAGCAGTGGTCTGGTCCCTGAATTAGCAGACTGCCTCCATTTTTATAGCTCTCTATTAGCTGAAAAAGAAACAGAAGGGGGGGACGCTCAGGCAGAATCCGGAACAAAGACAACAGCTCACCAGCGATCAAATAAGGGTAATGTAACAAACCACAAGTGTTTCCAGCCTCAAAAGACACAGAGAAAAGGCATGGAGCTGAAGCAGCCTGGATGCGCCGCGTTATCCCTCAAACAGATGGCCAGGGTTTCACGCAGCCCCGGACAGGGTCTCAGTATTGACCAGTGAAGGAAACTGAAAAAGGCTGAATGGCTTTCTTTCCTCTCGTGAGCACTGGTCTCTGCCCAAGCCAGAAGGGGCGGTGTGAGGAGGACAGGTGCCTCACTGGGCGGGTGAAGTGTTCTGTCTCAAGGAACAGAATAATTACAGCTATAAACAGCAATAGCTTGGTGTCCGGCGGCCAAGTGCCTGTCTTGTGTCCTTTAGCTGTTCTTCAGTGCCTAATGAACTTCAGCAGCAGATCAAGCTTCCTCCTTGGCACTCACCCGCCCATCCAGACACACACACACACACACTCACACACACACTCGCACACTCACACACACACACACACTCACATGCGCGCACGCACACACACACACACCCCACCTCTTCAGCGCGATAGTTTCTGTAAGTCACCCAACACATAACCAAAAAGGCTAGAGTTGATCTGTGAGGTGAAAACAAATGTGATATGAGCAGTGTGGCAATTTCTTCCCCTCCCCCCTTTTTTTCAAAATGTATTTCTTTTTCATTGGGGAGTCAGATCTACAAGGAGACACAAAAAAGATCTTTCATCTGTTCATTCACTTCCCAAGTGGCCGCAACAGTGGGAGCTGAGCCCATCCGAAGCCAGGAGCAAGGAACTTCCTCCAGGCCCCAGATATGGGTGCGGTATCCCAAGGCCTTGGACCTCTATGAGCTGGATGGGAAGTGGAGCAGCCGGGATATGAACCTGCACCCATATAGGATTCTGGCTCATGCAAGGCAAGGATTTTAGCCACTAGGCCACCATGCCAGGTCCAGTGTGGTGACTTCTATAGGAGAGTGAAGTGTCTGGCAGTGAAGGACTTGGTACAAGGAGCCGCTAGTCATACACAAGGACTACTGACTGGAGGTCAACAGCCAAATTCATTAACAGCATCAGATTTGTAAGTACTGACGGTCAAGTGGGCATGGGGAGGAGGGTTTGATGCATTTCCATATTAGCAGTAAGAGGGAGTTGACTTAACACAAAGGAATTCCTGCACCCTTGCCTGGAAGTACCTTTCTTCATTTTGTAAACAATCCAATCAATTGTCCTTGCATAGAAAAGAGAACTGGAGAAAATCAGAAGTTTGTAGCCCGAGAATAAAACTGCTAAATGAGGATACAAAGTCCATGAAATATTAAATGCCCTAAAAAGTAAAAGGGGGCCAGGTGCAATAGTTCGACTGACTAATCCTCCCCCTTAAAAGTGCCAGGATCCCATGTGGGCCCACGGTCCATGTCCTGGCTGCTTCACTTCCCATCCAACTCCCTGCTTCTGGTCTAAAAAAGTAGGAGAGAACATTCTCAAAGCTTTGAGACCCTGCACCTGCATGGGAGACCTGGAAGAAACTCCCGGCTCCTGGCTTCAGATCAGCTCAGCTCTCTCTGGTCATTGTGGCTTCTTGTGGGTAAACCAGCAGATGGAAGATTTTTCTATCTTCTCTCTGTAAATGTGCCTTTCCAATAATTCTTAAAAAATTAAAAAAAAAAAGTCTAAGAGGGCTCTTAGTCCCCAAAAAGTAGCATATTAGAAAAATATGAGCCTTTCTGAAGCCCCTAAAAAATAGTTTGAGGACAAATAAGGCTAAAATAATCCAGTAAATAAGCAGAAATAACATATTTTCTTTGAAGAAGTGAGGTTTCATGGCATTACAAGTAATGCAGTATAAGGTGAGACTACATAGTCTGATGCCCACCCTCAGATAAATCCATAGCAATGCCACGTGCCCAGATGTCAGGGAGACAAAGACAACTACAATTCACTCACTAGCCTCGAGTCCCCACAGCCCATGGCGAAACATGATTTACACAGTTCATGGAGATGATGCTATGAGGTTCCTAGAGGGGCTCGGAGGATGCATAAAGCAAGAGAAAGAAGTTCTGGAAGATGGCCTGGGAAGCTGACCTGCAGAAGTGGTTGAATGGAGGTAGAGAACTTAAGGGGACTTCCATTTCCCAGACTGGAGGGGGAGAAGAAAGGAAGAACGAACTAGCACGTTTTCCTCACAACTCCCAGACAACCGCACATTCTGGCAATGAGTCTTCCATTTCACTGTGGGCAGAGCCAACCACGATGTAACGCAGACTCGTGCCTAGCTCCTTTCTTACTGATGCGGCTTTAATGACTGTAGCCATCAAGTTCATCCATGGGCTTCTTAATGTAGCCCAGTTGTTCAGTAGCTTCTCATTCAACTTTCACATGTCACAGAGCAGGCCTGGAATCTTCCGTTCTCTAGTCTATGGCTTATTCTCTGTCTCTGTGTGTCTCTCTGTCACATACACACACATAAAGTTGAATATTTAATTGGCAAATGATTCTTACTCAGAAGAGAAAAATGGAGATGTAGAAGAGAAAGAGGGAAGAAAAACAGAAAGGAAATGACGTTAGAAAGAAAAACATGGGGACTGATGCAACAGCCTAGTGGCTAAATCCTTGTCTTGCCGGGATCCCACATGTGCACCAGTTTGTGTCCTGCCTGCTCCACTTCCCGTCTAGCTCCCTGATTGTGACCTGGGAAAGCAGTGGAGGATGGCCCAAAGCCTTGGGACCCTGCACCCACATGGGAGACCAGGAAGAAGCTCCTGGTTCCTAGCTTTAGATCGGCTCAGCTCCAGCCAATGCAGCTGCTTAGGAGACTAAACCAATGAATGAAGATCTTTCTGGCTCTCCTTCGCTCTGTAAATCTACCTTTCCAACAAAAATAAATAAATCTCCCCCCATCAAAAAAAAAAAAAAAGGAAAAAAACTAGAAAAAGAAAACCAAAACTATGTATCAATTTCTCAGAAAATTAAGTCTCATTAAGCATTTCTTAGCTTTTTTAGAAGTGATTAAAACACAGATCAGTGCCAATCAACGAGAGACTTCTCATATTTCAACCAATTCTGAATTAAGTATATGATAATAAAACCAGGATGATGAGAAATCTGTTCCCTAAAGTAACGATGTACAGGAAATAAAATGACAAAGTTTCAGGTGCACTATGCTTTGCAATTTTTTAGCTCAGAATCACTCAGCAGCGAATATTAGTCTTAGTCATACCTTTTTTTTCTCCCATAAAATTACAGAACTTGATGCAAAACTTGGCAGGGTGTGCGGGATAGTACTGACTTAGCCTGGCAGTGGAAAAGGGCATCGAACTCACACGTGTATTGCTTAAAGAGCACATGTCTCTTTCTGATACAGCTCCCGGGATTCCAGCCAGGGCACAAGCACCGTTTTCAGGATTATGTACCTGAAGACAGCAGGTTCCCAGGATGTTTGCAGGCTTCTTGCTATTTTCTTCCTATGAGTAACTCATTTGCAAGTTAACACAGGTATTCCTCAGATTATCCATAGTTATGCTTCCAAAAATGGCAGTGTACAAGAGTAAGAATACCCATGATTCCCTTCAGACTTTTAGTTTCTAAATGTGTTAGAGTAGTTCACTATTTGGGCTCACATCTCTCCTCTTTGGTAGCTGCCACTATGGTTGACAAAATCAATGTCAGTAAGGATTATATAGGGACATTTGGGCCCTTGAACGTCTCAGTGCTTGAAAATAAAATGGGGCCAAATATGGTTTTAGACTATACATACCCTATGTCATATATTTTTATTTCCCCATGTTTAGCTGTTAATAAGACTCTTACAAACAATAAAATAATGTACAGCTAATACTGTAGAACCTTTAAATGTATTAAGGCCAGTCTTAGAAGCTTTATATATTTGGATAGATAGATAGATAGATAGATAGATAGATAGATAGATAGATAGATAGAGAGATTTTACATCCCATTTCCATGCAAGCCAAAGACAGGCCTTTCTATGCCCCATTTCACAGAGACGGAAACTGAAGCTCAGGGAGAATGCCACAATTACACAAAATCAAACATTTAGTGAAGTGAAGATCTGAACCCAGGCAAGCATCTGGCTTTCAAATTTGCACTCATTCTTGAAATATTGGTGACTAATCCTTTCGTTCTAAACTGAATTTGCTGGAAAACAAAAGTATAAATTAAAATCTTCAACGTGGATTATACAGACTATCTTCTTTGGGTCAACTGGCCAAAACATAAAACACAGTTCTGGCTGGAGAGGGCTTTGCAGGTGTTACTTAGATAATTCTTATTGATATATTTATTTCAATATTGATCCCGAAGGAAATCTTTAAATTGTTCCAGTGCTAATCTCCAGAGAGCACAAATTCTTGGCAGTTTTCACACTGCAATCTTGGAGTTACACTGTACACTTTAATGAAGCCAGGCAAATGTCTTGTTGCTTAGCACAACCAATGTGCTAATGAGGTTTGTACTAGGCTCTCCCTCTTGTCTGATCAACTCTTAAGAGCATCCTTCCTCCTTTTACGCAGCAAGGCAGTCAGTATATGACATATGATATGCAAAGTCATGAAAATTTGGTGAGAAATGATGTTGAGTTAAAATTCTTAAAGAATCACCAAGGTTTTGGTAGGAGGATATCTTACCTTCATAAGATCACCAGCTACTACTGCCTGCAAAATTGCTGTGAAAAACAAAAGAGAGATGCCCCATTAGTAAAAGACCCTGTCATTAAACCATTATAAAGGGTTAGAGTTGTATTTTGGAGAAGTAATCTATGTTTGGGGACCAAAACCAGAGAAGGAGCAGAAGACCAATGGTTGAGTTTTGATCAAACTAACTCAGGCACAATCTTGAGTATACCACAACCTAAGGTCCTCCCCGTAAATCAGTGCAGACTCTAGATCCACCCCTCTCTAGTCCTGGTTTACAGAGATAACAAAGAATTTATAATCATGCAGACTGGGCTCATATCTTCTTCCGGGCATGTAAAGGTCTGGGAGGTTGGGCAAACCATTTAATCCTTCTTAGCTTCTCTGTTCACATTTGTGAAAAGGGCAAATGTGAACCTCAAGGGGTGACTGCAGGTCTCTGCGAGGTCTGCCAGCTTCCCAGGCATTGACGGATGCACAGCCAATGCGTTCACTCCCATCTACTCAGTTCCCTCTATTCAGTCTCTGAGGGTTCAAGGAACCAGCAATCTTTTCCGTTTGTTTTTTAAGGGTAAAAATGCCTACTTTTATAAATATTAAGCAAACTAGACATAGCAAAAAGAAAAAAAAAAAGCTATTTTCTGGGGGAAATAAGGATGTGTCTGGCCTAACATTCATTGGTGAATGATGTGGAAAGATGCCTGAAGATGTTAGGTCACTTAAATTATTTAGAAAAGCATGTAGACTTGAAATAAATAAAAAAAACAGAAGTCATTTATTGATTTATGCTTCCTAAGTGGAGTATAGCAGTGGAATGAGAAAACAACGTTTTTAAATGGTGTATATGAGCTTCTAATGACAATTACAATTCTTAAACGGAAGAAGACGGGTGAACGTTTTGCTTGGTGGCTGCAATGTTCACACCCACATAGGAATGCTGGATTTTATTTCAGCCTCCTAACTTCTGATTCCCGCTAGTGAAGATCCCGGGAGGCAACAAAGATGGCCCTCGTGGCCGGGTTCCCACCACCCCATGGAGGAACTGGACCTAGTCCCTGGATCATGGTTTTGGCTCTGGGCCCAGCCCACCTGTTGTGGACATTTGGGGATTGAACCAGCTCTTTCTCTTCCTCTGATTAATATTACCTTAAAGTTCATTGAACATGAAATACAAGGTAACCGAAATTGATGTAGAAAAAAAATTTAAATGCATTGTTTTTATAGGGGGACTTAATAAAACTGATAGAAAAGGCATATCGGGGGGAGGGGCAGAACAATACATGTATTTTAACGCTTGTTTGTACCAAAACAACCTTATCTTTTGTTGCCACTTTTCCACAACATTTCTGATAGAAGTGATTCTTTTAGAAAAATAAATGCGGCAGTTGGCATTTCTGAAACTATTCAATCTAGATTCTGTAAAAGTTTAACTGTCACGTAGTTTTAGATGCAAACTAATTTAAATTTGTTTTGCAACATGACATCTGATTCTTCTTGTTGGAGAAACCTCTCATTTGACGTCAACCAAAAATGCAGTGCCAAGCATCAAAGTACGTGGAACCACTGGTTGCCACCACGGCAGCCCTGGGCATTTGTGAGTGCAGGGTGGATGAGCAGATATAAAAGCACACAGGTCCGTGTAACCCACTCACTGCCATATCACTGCACACCTTTTTGTTGACCCAACAGAAAATCTGAAAACTGACAGACCCAAGCAAGGCAACTTCCTGGTGGGAAGCAGGGAGGGATGGAACAAGAGAACTGAATACAGAGTGAACAAATTTCCTCTCTGCAGCAAGCTAGAGTGCTCTGTTCTTTGACTTCCTGGGAATCCTAACTCAACACTGCACACAGCAGAGCACATCAGTTAGTTGTTGAACTGCCTGAGAAGAAAGCAAGGAGATAAAAGAATCCAGGAAAGAGAGAGAGAGAGAGAGAGAGAGGAGGATAACTGAGATGAAATGAATATAATAAGTATAAAAAGAACCTGTGAACTCCAGTTCCCATTCTTTGTTTTATGAAAGAAAATACTAGGGTTTGTACTGAGGCGACTCTTCTTGGAGCACAGAGCTAGTAACGGCCCACTCAGCACCCTAATGGAGGTCCTCTTGATTAAAAAGTCTTCCAATAAGGGTGAAATTGGACAAATGCTCACCTGCTTAAAGTTCCTATCAGACAAGAGGTACAGATGGCACCATTGGGAAAGTGGTTAAGCCCAAGACATTAACCCCACAACAAGAAACGGGGAATACAGGCTGGAAGAAGCATTAACAATCATCGAGGTGGGAAAACAAATCAACCTACACCTTTATACTATAAGCAGTTCTCCTGAGTTAAGAGGAATATCCATATTAGGAAAGCAGTCATGTTACAGAAATTGTGTTAGGAAGCAGTTAATGCAAAGCTTTGGAATTCCAACAGGGAAGTTCAAAATCAAAGCATTGAGTCGACTTCTTCAAGACCACTCTGAACCATTTGTTAGAGTGTAATAGAAAAAAACGAGTGAGAGAGGGCTGAAGGGAGGCAAAGAGGGGGAAAGGTAGCAAGCAGAGAGGGAGGGAGAACATAATAGAAAAAGAGGAACAGAAAGAGGTAAAAAAAAGCAGCTAATTAATTTGAGGCAATTAGGTAATAAACTTTGGGTATATAAGCAGTCTATCAAGATGAGGAAGGAGCTTCCCAGAACAAAGGGAGCGAGGGAGGGATGGTGGAAAGAAGAGAAAGAGGGGGGCGAGGCAAGAAAGGAACAACTGGTGAACCTCTTGGCCAGGAATGGATTTCAAAGAACAGTTCCCAGATGAAGTGAAGTTTAAGTCAATTATCTGATAAGTGGAATTAATTAGCAAAGAATCTTTTTTTTTTTTGTAAGAAATTTGCAAGACCAAGAAAGGACATGAAAAAAGACATGGACATTAACTGTCATGGAGTCCGTGGGAACCAGTTGAGAGCTCAACACTAGCACACCGACAATGGAAAGGAGCCTCAAGCAACATAGAGCAGGGCTGCACAGCAATCAGTTTGGCTAGCATCCCTTATGCCAAGACAGGGCACCAGGGTTGCTTCTTGCAAGGGATGGGAACCTAATGAAGAGTCAAAAACAGGAACAGATATTTTTTAGTAGGTCAATTGGATTCTGTTCTTCCCTTTGTGGAAACAGAGTTACTGCCATGCTCCTAGCTCTTTTTTTCCAGTTCAACCACAGTACAGTCTTTTCAAACTTCTGTC
The DNA here is from genome assembly GCF_017591425.1 of Ochotona curzoniae. Classification (NCBI taxonomy): domain Eukaryota; kingdom Metazoa; phylum Chordata; class Mammalia; order Lagomorpha; family Ochotonidae; genus Ochotona; species Ochotona curzoniae. The sequence continues at coordinate 17,790,035 of NW_024467095.1, read as the reverse complement.
CTATATCATTAACATTAATTATTGTTTTTATTTGCTGATGTTCAGCAGTCTTCCAGTTTCAAGTTCTCATGAAGGCAGATCATATATCAGAATGATAACTGCAAATAATGCCAAGTGTGCTGGATATGGAAGGCATGAATATGTTATTTTTAAGTCAAGCAGTACACCCACGGGTAGCTACTGCGCAAAAATTATTGGGAACAAGTCTCACTTCTCTTTTTGGATTAATGTCCTTCCCTGTGAAGATGGTAATTTAACATTTTCTCTGCTTAAAGAGTGTCTGAACCCATCAGTATTCAAACCTCCAGATAATAACCTTTGGAAGATCAAGTTAAAAACACGTAATGGGTGGTTATGATTAGAGTATATTCTTTGCTATTTCTTGGACCCCAAGCCTGTCCTCTTGCCATTTCCAAAAATGCTCTCATGCAAAACTCTTTCCGGCAAGGAATGCAATGCTTGAAAATTCAATGAAGCAAAGGAAGTCAAATTGCTGACTTTACATAAAGGTGACCGAGCAGATGAATACTAACTTTTCTGGAAAACTAAGTCCCATACAGTTATGCATGAAGACATAAAAGTTGTAGGGCAGAGGATGGAGATGCTTCTCCTTTTGAAGCATACACATATATGAAATAGCTTATTTTCTATTTTAGCATTACAAACTCATGTAACTTCTGTCCATTGTGCATCTCAAGAAAGATTAACACGACTGGGTAGACAGGAGCTCTAGAAGGAAACTGCTTCTCTTCCTTCTTTCTTAGACCTGGATGCCTAACGGTCCATGGATAGGCGGCCAAGATGACTTTTACCATAAGCAATCAACAAAGAAGATAGCTACTGTGATTTCAATGTTAACACATTGCAGAAGTCTACCTTGAACTTTATCCCAATGTGACAATATCCACAGGTAGGACCCTCTGAGAGGTGACAGAATAAAAGCTCCATCTTCATGAAGACATCAACTCCCTTTTAAAGGAGGCTTTGGAGACCCATTTGGCCCTTCCATATCTTACACTATGTGAGGATGTGGCTCTCATCCTTCTTTTCTTCTTCCTTCTTTCTTCCTCCCTTTCTCCCTCCTTCCTTTTCTCTTAGATTCATTGATTTTTATTTGCAAGGGAAATTTTCAGATGGAAGTAGAGATAGGTCTTCCACCTACTGGTTAACTCGCCAAGTGACCGCAACGGCCAGAGCTGAGCTGAGCTGAAGCCAGGAACCAGGAATCTCTCTTGGGTCTAACACATGGGTTCAGGGACACAAAGATTGAGCCATCCTCGGCTGCTTTCCTAGACCACAAGCACAGAGCTGGATGGGAACTGGAGCAGCTACGACATGAACCAGCTCCCATTTGGGATGTCAGTGTCACAGGCATGCTGCTCCCATCCTCTTTTTTTTTTTTTTTTTTACCACCATGGGAGAACACAGCAAGAAGCTGAAATCTCAGGAACTATAAGCAGGCCTTTGCTAGACATCAAAGATGAAGGCACCTTGATCTTGGCCTTCCCAGCCTCCAAAACTGTGAGAACTTAATTTCCATCATGTATACATGATCCAGTACAAAGTGCTTTGATACAGCAGTAAGCATAGACCAGGACTCCAACTCCTCCGGTTGCTCCAGACCCTAACTAAGATGGAGAATGTCACAGAGTTCCTATGTGGCAAAAAGCCCAAAAGAAGTTCTCACTTCATAATTAGGAGGGACTAGATGACACTTCATCTTGGGGCAAACACTGTTGCTTTGAACATCCATATTTCACACCAGACCGGTTTGAGTCCTGGATATTCCACATCCTTTCAAGCCTCCTGCTAAGACATTCAGCGAGGCTGCAGATCACAGCTCAAGTGCCTGAGTTCCTGACACCTACATGGGATGCCCAGGTGCTGTTCGGGCCTCCTGCCTTTAGCCTGTGTCCACCCTGGCTGCTGCAAGCATTTGTAGAGTGACCCAGCACATAGATGTGTCTGGATGTTTCTTTTTCATTCTCTCTGCCTTCCAAGTAAATGGAGGAAAATGAACATTTAAAAAATATTCTGATTCAGATTTCTTAGATTTATCTTCTGTGACCATGATTAATAAGTTGTAACCTAGAGCCAAGCAGTTTATCAAGCTTTATTGCTCTCTTTGGAAAAGTAAAAATTCAAAGCATTTCTATTGAGGTTCTGCCTTGCAAATAAGTTCCAAATACAAGGATTGAGACCATTAAAGTCATCTATGTAGGACATTCTGTAAGATTGGTATTTCCAACCTGTCACACAGGAAAAGAAAGATGTTAGACTAAAATCAATGAGCGCTCTACAACCGGATACATCAGTATTTCTGAAGGGTTGCTTTACGATTGTAATTCTTGCTTTGTAGATGGGCCTATTTCAGAACAAAAGGTATACACCACCGGGGAAAGCTGCTACTCATATAATATGCTTGTGATTCTCAATAAGTCAACTGCGATAAATCCAAAATTGTATAAAAGAATCACAATCTTGAAGCATTTATGTCTCTTTTCATTCAAGTTCAGTGATTTTTTTTTCACTCTTCCAGAAATCACCACAAATTATTTGTCATTGGTTCACAGTAGCCATGTTCTAAGTAGCGCTTTTTTTCTTTTTTTAGCATTTTAGGTGAAAAGAAAACAAAACAAAAGGTAAGCAAGCAATGGCTTGGAAATGCGTAAGAAATTAGTTATTTACTGTGAACTGAAAACACATCTGTCTGACACCTTCTCTGTACTTTTTACTCTATAGCATTTTTTTTTTTAATTTTCACGCACAAACCCGAAACAACAATGTTAAACTTCTTTCTTTACCAAAGCAGTTACATTCCGAGGCTGAGTTTGACCTCCTTGCAACCCCTCTCAGTTGGTGGATGGAGAGGGTGAGACATGACATCTGGACCGACCTTCCAGGGTGACACACAAACTTAACAAATCAGTCCAGAGAAAATCCCGCTTTGTTTATGTGCTGCCCTCGCCCTTGCCAGGTCAGAGTACTTGCCGTCAAGTTCTGCTGTTTCTCCTTTGTTTAACTTGGAGCAGGACAGTCAAAAATTAAATCAAACTAAAACTTCCCTGGAGGGTCATGAAAGCATGACATGCAAAATAAAGTCAATTTATAGTTCTGTGTCAATGAAGACATGGGATAGAACTAGCATGGTAAAAGTCACACTCATAATTCTCATGAACTCATCATAAGTCAAGTCCCTCTGCTTCCCCTCCATCAATTAAACAAAAAAAAAACCCCACGGCTTGCTTGGCTAGCACAGTTTGTGCCTTCACCTACCAACAGCCCACTCCTCTCACATACACACTTCTGCGTAGCTTTTCCTGAGTTTACCTCAGCAGATACATTCCGTCCAGTTTGTCTGCTTCGTGAGCAGCCAGCCATGGTACAGGAGCAACAAACTCAGAAGGCTTAGCTCACAAAAATGGAATCCAGTGTCATTGTCAAACACAGCCAAGGTAATCGTAATTGTCAGGATAACCATTGTGAATTATGCTAATTAGGCAGAAATGAGAAGCAGTTCGTGAAAATGACTGTGATTAATATCACTTTACGCTGCTGTGCTGAACAAATCCAAGACAAGGCGAGAAAAAAAAAAAGAATTAGATGTTTCTAAAGATCTCTGCATTTTAACATACGCCTAGAGGAGTATCTGGCAACTAGAAACAAGACATGCCACGAGTAACTTGCTACAATCAAGACTAAAATACAGAGGATTTCTAATGACGTATCAGAATAAACTCAAAATCATTCTTAATATTACACAAACGACACACTCATTTTCCACTAATGCATAGCAAATGATCTCAAACTGTAGCTTCACTAAGAACATTTTGCTTCTCTGAGAATCTGCACTTCGGGCAGCCATATGCAGCTAACTGTTCAGGACTAGCTTCAGCTGGAAGTTTGGTCCCTTGGCGTGATCTGGCCTTTCCAGGGTCTGCCTGGACCTCCTCACCGGTGGGTGTCTGCACTCCAAGAAAACGCAGTGGAGGTAACCTTGCCTTGCCTCATAAATGACAAAGTATCATTTCTGCTAAATTCCCAAGCTTGTCCACCTTCAAGCAGAAAGGCCATGGAACTCTCATCTCAACATATGGTATGCATATATTGCCAAGAGGAGAGTGCCAACTGGAAGACAAGACTGCGGTTGCTTTTGAAAAGCACAAACTGCTGTTGGAAAGCACATACATCATATGCCTAATTTTCTTCTTTCGGCTGCAAGAAAACTGTTCAGAGAAGCATCACAAAGCTTTTCTTCATTTTTCTGCTGAGACATTCATGACACAAACCAGATGACGCTGTGTGCATTACACAGCCCCACAAGGGACACAAGCAAAAAAGGCTGTTGGCCATCATCACATCCCAACGTTAATTGAAAACATCAACTCTATGACTCAGTGTATGATGTGACAGTTTATACGTTCCCAGACAAGCCATTATCTTCCATTACACTGTTTCCATCAAGATGTGAGAAGTCTACATCCTCTATTTAAAATGTGGACAAACTTTCAATTTCATCAGGAGCAATACTTTGCGAATTTCAAGGTACCATGAGGCGCACTGGGACCTTCTTTGAACCAAGACACTATTCCACAAGGAACCAAGACTCCCAGGTGAAGCTGGTCTGCCAGTTGCCAGATACACGTGTGGTCATTTCAAAAATGGATCTTCTGGCTCTTGGTGGAGCAGGGACAAACTAACCCTGTAGAATATTGGCCAAAATGAAGATTCTGACCAAAGCTCAGTGTAGTGTTTGAAGCTATTGTGTTTTCAGATAAATTGTTATGCTACAGTGCAGAACTGGTATAGAATTGCATGTTACTAATGATCTGGAATATGTGCTTTAGTTTTTAATAAATAACTCATCACACATTTAATTTCTAATTCTCGAATACTCTTCTAGGCCTGTATTAAAATGCAGAGATCTTTAGAAAGATGGAAAAAGACTACTGCTTCTCATTTCTGCCTAATTAGCATAATTCACAATGGTTATCCTGACAATTACGAACACATGTTCGATTACCTTGGCTGTGTTTGACAGTGACACTGGATTCCATTTTTGTGAGCTAAGCCTTCTGAGTTTGCTGCTCTTGTACCACGGCTGGCTGCTCACGAAGCAGACAAACTGGACGGAATGTATCTGCTGAGGTAAACTCAGGAAAAGCTATGCAGAAGTGTGTATGTGAGAGGGCTGTTGGTAGGTGAAGGCACAAACTGTGCTAGCCAAGCAAGCAGTGATTGAGTTGACAGAAGGTAGACATGAAAACTCCAACATGACGAGTTCATGAGTATTGTGAACCTAACTTTTCTTAGTATTGCCCCTCCATCCTCCATGAGCACAAAAAAAAAATGTTACTTTTAATCACAAATTGACTTTCCTGTATTTTGCATTCATGAATTACACATTCTAGAAATTTCTTAGGGAATTGTTTGTTAGATAGCTGGTTTGTATTATAGATTCTACCCAGCATGAGTCTGCCCCTGGCTCCTTTTATAATATCTGGCTGCAGCAGGTTAACTCCTGAGTGGAGGGTACAGCGTGCATGTCTCCTGTCACTGATCCTTATTGGGAATGATCCACCAACAACATCTAAAGGAGATTCCAAACTGCAGTGGTCTTTTATGCAAAATCCAGGCTACCTCTGTGTTGAGAGTATGTAACTAGAGATGGGAGACAGAACAGCTTTCTCTTCTCCCTAATGACACAGCTAATGCCCAAATTCAATTAATTCCTACTAATTGAATGCATGGATGTATATGGGTTTCCTTCCATCTGCTGCAGCAATCCTTTCGAATCTCCCATTAGCAGGGAAGATGCTTTCTGCATGATGAAGAAAATACCAGCCCGTCCCCATCTAGTGTTCTGTTCTGGTAGAAACGATCTACCTTGCTGCCAGAGATCAGGATGTGATGGCATCAGAAACAGCTCCACTCCTTCTATTCGCCACTGGAAGTGGCTATAAACAGTGCAGGGACCAGATGTCTCTCTGAAGCACACCATGTATTCAGCTGTTACTGCTAAGTTGCATGGTTGTTTCATGTATCTAAGTTGTCATTTCTGCAATACACCGTAAGCATACCGACCATGTTTTGTTTTCGCTGTTTTCACATTTTCCTCTTTGTTTTGTCTAAACTACAGCTTTCATTGAAAATTTTTTAGGATGAGAAATTAATAAGCTATTTAATACCTATTTAGTTGACATATGTAGCCTGCTTAGGCAGCCAGCTATCAATTTTAATATACTTCAAACTCTAGATTATAAGGAGTAGAACAAAGCTCACTCTGCTGGTCCCTGCTGTACTTGGCAATCAGAAGTTACAAATACTTTAACCTCTGGAAATGCAATGAAGTTTACTAGAGGCACCAAAATTCCATTGCGTTCCTATCATGAGTTTAATCAAATAGCTCATAGTAGATAACGATACACATTACTTTTGATAAAGTGGGTAGTAAGGTTCAGATCAGTTGTAAAGTCAATTGTATGGGTTAATGAACTGACTTTGAACACTGTGTTAATTCAGTCAAGTTCACAAAACCCACACTTGCCCACAGCCGCCGTACGCTATGGTCAGCCAGCCAGCACTATGAAATATATCCTGAAAATCACCGGGGAAACAGCAGAAGTTCTTGAAAATATATTTTTTGCCAATCTCTACAATTCAATATTAATGTTCTCTCTAGTTATAAATTCAGAGCATCACCTTTGGATGCAATGTGCCAACACACTTTTTATATTGTACCTCATCTAAAGTCAGATTCAAACTACTCACTTAAAACTAGGGGGGAAAAAGTCATGTCATGTCTTGTAACCGCATTACAGAATCCTACTGGCCATTTTTTCAGCAAATATTGAGCCAGCACAAACAGGAGGGAATTTTCATGTTTGTAAAGGTTTTAATCTGATTACACCTTACTAAATTCATGAACTCCAAATCATTATACTAAGCAACATGTTTTTTTCCCTTCTTAACATCTGAATGATTGCAGCAATATGTATTAAAATGCTTTTCATGTTGCAAACTGATTTAGAAACCTAAGAGATTAAAAAGAAATCCCAGGATTCTGTGAAGGTCCTTCATCCTCAGAATGTCGAGAGGATTTAATTTAGATCGAAGAGCTTTGTTTATATTTGCTTTGTTGGCATCTGAATGGCAAAACTACAAATTGACAGGATGTAAAGAATGAATGAACATGTTAAAGTGGCCATCGTGAGCCCCATAGGTGAAGGAAAGTGCCGTGTACAAGAATGCATTGTTGGCCTACGTGTCTACCAACTTTTACCAAGTAGCTAAAAGACGCATCAGAACCCGGGCCTCAGCCTTCCCCTGCACACCCAGGGCCTGTTTCCTGACACCATTCTCCTTGAAGCTATTTAGCAATATCCTTCAGGAACTCTAAGGTGAACTCAGGTTGAAAAAGTGCACTCATATTTCGTTCATGACCTCCTTAAGCAGATCTGATGTGCTCAGCAAGTGATGGATGGTTATTGGTTTTAACCAAACTTCAAGACTCCATGAGGAATGGTTTTTAAGGCCAGGATCCAAGTACAGATGAGTGTGTTCTAGAGCTCAGGAAGATGATAAGTTTACGGGTCATCTGGTCATCAGGATGCACGTTAAGCACTTTATCACTGCCTTGCAGCAAACTGGACACTTTTAAACATGAAGCACTTTTTAAGTGAGAACAACGAATGCCAAAACACCTCTCCTTTGATCAAAGGTAGAGGGAAAGTTAATCCAGCACAGGTCATTTTCAGGGACATGTGCCAGCAAAATGTACATACATCAAAAACACATAGTTTTTTTTAAAAAAGACAAAATTCTAAAAGTGTACTTTCATTTATTAGTGTAACTAGGCAATACAGTATATTTATAACTAAATTGTAACTGGTCAGTAATTTTAGATCTTTTTCATGGAAGAATATGATAGATATTAATCTGATGAGTAGAAAACTTAAGCATTTTACCCCAGCAAAGACAAAAGGAAGTCTTTGCTTTCACTACCACATTGCACTAAGTTTACTAAGGAGTACCATGCCTCAGAAGCCTGTTTTCTTGTGAAATGTCTTATTGTGTGATTCAAGGACTTTAATTTAAATACCAGCTGAATCCCAAGGCAATCCTACAGCAAGGTCATAGGTAAATATCAGTAAACAGCTCTATCCATCTCAGGCCTCGTGCACTCTGAGGGTCAGGCCTGCAAACGGGAACCAGATAATGAGCAGCAAAGCATTCAGAAGAAGCCTTAGAGATCAAAGGGAGGAGATGATTACACCAAATAGGGAGACACAGTACAGGGCTGGAAGAAGGAATAGGCAGGGTTAGGAACAGTTAAAGCAATAGAACCACATTTTGGAAATCTCAAGGATGCATCTTGTTTAATTTTGTTTGTTCCTTTTGTCTGCTTACTTAGTCTTATTTTGTATCTTAGCTGGTAGTGGATAGTCTATTTTCCTAAGATTTGTGAAAAATCAACCAAGGATAATATGCTGCCAGTCTTAGTACCTTCAATTCAGTCTTTGGTGAGCATCCAGGGAGACTACTGTAAAAGGCCATCTTTTCAGCACGTTACTAATGGATTCTCTGACAAAAAAAGAAAAAGGAGCAAGACTGACCTACCTTCTGCAACAGGGAACAATATTAATGAGACTGCAACAGGGTTCCAAGATGTGTGCTGAAAGCTTCAGTTTGCCAAGACCACATCCTGCAGCAAGTGTAACAGGAGGATTTGCATAGAGAGAATTAATTCTATGCCAAGGAACAGCATAGAACAGGGCAGTGTCTCTACTCACTGTGTTTATAGACACACAGAAGAGCAATGCCATTTAAGAAGAAAGTATTTAGAATACACTCAGGAAGGAGTGAATGAAGAAAGAGAAATCACAGGCTTTGGAAGTTGTCAGGAAAATTTATGATTGTTTGTCCTTTGAATCCATGGAGGCGATTCCAAGACACGGGAATTCATGAGCACAGAGAAGGAAGAGTAATGAAGATGATGTACCAGACGGATGGTTGGAAGTGGTGTGGTACCATATGTCTGAGTGAGTGCCAAGAGAGAAGGTCCTGGAAGCGGGGGAGTAGAAAGAATTTACAAGCCAGGAGAGTGAGCACTAAAAAGTTAAAATCTAATTAGAAAGCCAACAGGGGATTCCATGGAAAGAAACCACAACTGGGGCAGAAAAGAACTCTGTAGCGACCATGTATCACATAGCCCAAAGTCACTGCAAAGTCGCACACTGTGGTGACCAATGTTGCAAACCTCTCCTCGCAAAGCAGATGTTTCCATCCTTACTACCAGCCAAGTTTACTAATCAAGCTTCACTAAGAAATAATTTAAAGAAAAGAGGAAACAGCTAACTTTGTTAACCCACCCCAGTCTTCTGGTCGTAATGGTCCCCTTCCTCGTGATACTTATTTAAGGAAAGTTCTGCCTTTCCAGAACACGGATTAAGCAAATATCTTCATCTTTACTGAGCAATTCCTATCTAATAAAAAGAGCTCTCCATTCAACAACAGAATCATCTGTTTGCTGTTACGTGAGCTCAAATTTCCACAATGCTTCTGACAGAAGAATGCCTAATGGGATCTGAATCCAGGTTACCTGACTTTACAACTTTTACCTGAGGCTTCAGCCTATCTCTAATCCCTACTAACAATGTATGTGATCTTGGACAATACTTCTTAATTATTGAAGTTTTTATATAGCTGTGTGTGTGTGTGTGTTAGTTCACATTTGTTAGTTATTTCTGAAAATCCCAACAATAGCCAGGGTCAAGCTGGAGCCAGAAACAATAGCTAGGAATTCCATCTAATTCTCCTAAGCAGGTGTCACACACCCAAACACCCGAGCCATCCTTGCTGCCTCCTACAGTTTGAACCTGTGGGAAGCCAGAGCCAGGAGCTGGAACCGGGAACCAAATCCAGATACTCCGATACAGAAAATGAGCATCTTACCACAAGGCTAACCAACGAACTTGGGAAACACTTCTAAATTGGTTCATGTTCAATGGGAGTTCTTATCCACTGAATTTGGGAGTATGTATTAGGATAATCTCTTTGGACAACAGTTTATCGCTACTTGATAATGAAATACATACAGAACTTGCCACCTAAGTGAGCCAACTCCAGGTTTACACTCTACAAAAACCTCCTGCACATGCATAGTAGAATAATCCATGTCAGATTGCTCACGATAACAAGACGAAAACCCCTCGCTCAGTCTGCATGAACATTCGTCAGAGCTTAGCTACATGAATTGCTGTGTATCCCTATGATAGAATAACATAGAACTCTTACTATGGCACTCATAAGGACAATCATCAAACCATCATTTGGAATGAAATAAGCAAATCACTCAAAGCCATGCATCATGATTCACATTTTAGTTTTTCAAAACAGACAAAAATACTCACACATGAGTGTGCATATAAAGTTACTCCCGTATAAACATAGGTGATATGCATACATAACTGGTAAAGCAGTAAAATAAAACATGCATGTCATTCGCCTAAGGACAGACTAGTTCTTATTTACCAAAGGCAAGAAAATGGAATAAGAGAGGTAATTGCGGGGTTGGCATTGTGGTGCAGTGGGTTAAGCTACTGCTTGCGATACACACTTGTTCCATATTGGAGAGTCTGCTTTGAGTCCCAGCTATATCATTTCCAATCCAGCCTCCTCCTCACGCATTCCAGGAGGCCAAAGGTTATGGATGGAATGCTTGGGTTGATTCCACCCAGGTGGGAGACCCAAAGTCTCTGCCACCTCGCTTTGGGCTGGCCCTGGCAACCATGGTCATTCTGGGTGAGAATTGGTGATTGGAAATTGCTCATTTGCTCTTTCTCCCTCTCCCTGCCTTTCAGCTAATCAAAATAAATAAGCCAACATTTGTTAAAAGAAAGAAAAGCAAACAACATGGAGCTCCCAGATTTTCCTTTTTTTTTTTTTCCTTTGGTCTATTTCTTAATCTGGAGGCCAGCTATACAATAGTTTCTGCTGCTTATCACTTAAATGAGCAGATAAATGATAACCATTTATAAATATTATCTATTTTTGTACAATTAAATAGAAAAATATGCATATTTGAGAGAGCAAGAGAGGAATCAGCCAAAGACAGCTGCCGATGCCTCCGAAAGCTTTGGACCACACCGCAATGTGTCTCCTTGCTTCTTGATCTGATCATGGATTCGTCCTTGGCTTCTCTCCATTGTGCTTGTTACGGTTCTTTTCCTGGACACTCCACTACTACTGGTTTCATCTGTTATGGCATTATTGCAATACAACAGCTATTACAGAATCTGCTGCACTTGTGGTGGAATGCCTGAGGGCTGACCAGCCTGGCAAGCAGAAACAGGGAGGGAAGCCTACCTCAGGTGCTCCCAGGGAATCAGGCAGATGGTTAGCTTTCCTTGGAGCGGGATCCACGGCTGCCTTTTATTCTGCAAGTGAACAGACCTCAGTTGGAGGATACGCTCCCCTCAATGTGCCAGCCCCACTAAAGGCAGCAAGAGACACATCCTAAGAAGCCTGTAAAAAGAGCAGGCTTGGAGGAGATAGCGAGAATGGGAGAGCTCAGGTGGGGGTCTGCGTAGCAGCTTGGGCACAGAGGGTGGCGCCAGGAGCAATTTAAATCATGAGGAGATAGAGAGGAAGGGCAGCAGAACCTCAGGGGCCAGGGCCATCCATGATAGCCCAGCACATCTTCTGACAAAGAAGAGGCCTCCTGTTTCCAGATGTGGTATCACAGTGCAATGTGCCCACCGAGATTCAGCATGGCAAGCTTCCTATAGCTTTGGCTTCACTCGGTTAACTAATTATGAGAAAATGTGACATTGGTATTTACTTTTTCTACAGGGACAAATCATTCCCAGCAGGAGGGAGAAGTGGTTATTTTTGTTCTGTTTTGTTTTGTCATTAAAAAGAAATTACTTCCACAGTAGTAAATATACTCTTGTTAAAAGGGGGAAAAAATCTGTTTTCCCTTCATTTTTATCAGTTTGCCCAATGCTGGCAAACAAGTCTTTAGTTTTCCAGGGACATGGAAGATGAAAGAACTAGGGCTATGGTACGAGAAGTGGGTTGAAAATTAACTCTGCCACTTACTATATATGCGACCTTAACCAAGTTATTTAGCCACTTTGTTTTCCAAAAGAATGCCACGTCAACTACACAGAGCTATTTGGTAAAGATGAAATGACATCACGCAGTTGGAATACTTTAGCAAAGTGCTTCTTCATAGTAAGTGCTCAATAAACCTGAGCTTGTGTTGATAACGGGCCTGAGAGTTTGACATAGAAACCATTTGCCATCTATGACTTCCCTCACCAATTCTCTAGGACCTCACCTCTAACCATGGACCAGTCTTTGATCCTAGGAGCCAAATTACACATTAAACACTTCGCTCTTTCTCACCCTGATATAAAACAGGTTTCCCATGAAATTCTCTTCTTTAATGACAACATCGAAGGAAAACGTCCCCTCCCCTCTGACCTTTGAACTCCTCAAATGCTGATCAAACATCCTGAGCAAATCTGAGCTTCCTCTTCCCTAGCCCAGGTCCTAGAGAATACAACGTGATGCTGGCGTTGCTTCTCCCAAGAAGTGATTTCACACGACAGCCCATTCGAACTCACACCATCTTAAGAAGGGCACCAAGTACAAACGACTCCATCTTTTTTTTTCTTTTTAAAGAATGACTTAATTGCGAGATATTTTGGAGACAGCCAAAGCGATCAATGTTCATTAAGAGAAGCAGATGACTCATGGGAAGCAAAGAAAATTTAAAAAATTATAGGCACAGAATTTATATTCCAGCTTCACCATCCATTTACCCAATGTGCCTCATATTTTCCAGCCATAAACCTGAGACAGAAAGCAATGGAACAGGTGTGTTACAAGGTATTTATTGCGTGCTTCACTGATGAAGTGCTGCTCAAGATATTTCACTTACCAAGGTAAACATAAACTGTTACAGAAATTCACAAACACAGAAGTACATGTTCTATCATCAGTACTGGGGAGGAAATCTTGAGACTACAGAAAACAGAGTTTTTTTTTTTCAAGGGTGTAGGAACTAGATGATGAAGAATTTTGGGTAAGATCAGCTCAATCAGCAATACAATTTTACAGTACGTGTTTGAACTATTTTTAGAAGCTAAAAGATAGGAACACATAATACTTTTTTGAGACCATACAATTATAGCTCAGTAATTTAGATAGTATGTCTCCAACTAACCACATGGAACAGTTCTTGAAACAAAAAAAATCAATTCTGAAGTGCTCTTAAAACAGAGCAAGTCTTTTTGATGGTAGTCACTTTTCAGGACTTCAAAGGGCCCTGACACATGCTCCATGGTAACTCAGGACAGTCCAAGACCTCCCAACAGCCCACGGACTTTCATCTGAGAATTAAACCCCTCTTTCACTGTAGTTCTTCCAGACAGGAAGGCAAACCAACAAGAGACATGAGGAGGAAACTTAATTCAAAACAGAAGCTAGACCTAGCACGGTAGCCTAGTGGCTAAAGTCCTTGCCTTGCATGTGCCGGGATCCCATAAGGGTGCCAGATCTAATCCAGGCGGCCCCGTTTCCCATCCAGCTCCCTGCTTATGGCCTGAGAAAACAGTCGAGGATGGCCCAAGGCCTTGATAACTTGCACCTACATGGGAGACCCAGAAGAGGCTCCAGGCTCCTGGCTTCGGATCAGCACAACTCCAGCTGTTGCAACCGCGTGGGGAGTAAACCAACGGATGGAAGATCTTCCCTCTCCGTGTCTCCTCCTCTCTGTATATCTGATTTTCCAACAAAAATAAACAATTAAAAAAAAAAGCGCCAAGCACAAGCTTGTAGCTGAGTCGTAGGCAAATGCATCACAGTGAACTTACTTCACGGACTCAGACATCATTTTCCATTTGGTTCTTTGCAGAACACGACATAGGTTCCTTCCAATATTGGGACAGATCTCAGGATGCGGCATGAGAGAGTTAGCTACTAGCTTTCCCTTTCCTGAAGTGATCTATTTGCTAAACATTTCTGAATATGTGCTATTTGTTGCAGACTGTGCCGAAAGCTCACAACTGAGTAACCAGATTAACGAAGCAGCCAAGTTGTGTGTTATGTCCTAGAATTCAGAAAATATCTGCAATAATAAGTGCAGCAGAAAGCTCTCCCTGCGAGTGATGTGAGATACACACAAAGGAGAAAATTCCAGCCACAGAGATCCAGAAGTGCATGAGCAGGGCAATGGGATCAGCTGTGATGAGACGTCACAGGGAGAAGAGGGGAAAACAGCAAAGGAAAGAATAAGCAATACAGGAAGCAAACGAGTCCATCCATCACTGAGGGTTTTACTGGTCCGCACAAAACACTGATAATGGAAATCTGAACATAGAGTGTGAATGTGGGAAACATATCATTTGACAGGCCACAGGAGTAAACTTTTACTATATAATAATCAATGTGCTCTAGTTGTCTCTCTTTATAAAAGATTTACTTTACTTAATTGAGATCAGGCGCGTTCAGGGTGGTATGGCCGTAGACGACACTACTTTACTTAATTGAAAGGTTGAATTATACAGCGATTGAGGGAGAGAAAGAGGTATTTCAAATGGCAGTATTTGCCAGTACTGGGCCAGGCTGAAGTCAGGCGATTACATACTTGGCTTGTTCTCCACTGCTTTTCCTGGGTGCACCAGCAGGGAGCTGGAGGACAAGTGAAGCCATTGGAACTCATATGAAATGTAAATACTGCAGGCCACCATTTAACCTTTGGACCATGTCAACCCAGCTATCTCTCCTTTAAAAGATTAATCTATTTATTTAAATGTTTGAGAGGTTTAATGAGAGAGAAAGAGGGAGAGAGAGAGAGATCTGTCGTTTGCTGGCTCACATGCCAAGTGTCTATGATAGCTGGGGCTGTGCCAGAGGAAAGCCAGGAGCTATGAGCTCTGTCTAGATCTTCTATGTGGGTGGCAGGGACCCAAGTGATTGGGCCATCATTGGCTGCTGCTTACGGCGTATGTTAGCAGAGACACTTCCATTTGGAATGTGAGTTTACTGTGTTACAAAGCCTACCCTGACAGCAATCTCTTCAAATGGTGATAATGTACCTCAACTGCGTCAGGATTAATAGCACTTAGATTGCACTTCACTTCAAAGCTGGAACAGACTTTGCAACCAGATACCCCGAGACATGGTCCCAATGTCTAATCCAAAAAGGAACTCTGGGGGATTTCTACTATAAACATAATTTTTAAATATGAAGAACTGATTCATAGAGGTTATCTGATTGACATGAAGTTAAGAAAAAAAGTAAGTTTCCAATAATGGGATAGAAGTCAGGCTTTAATTTCCACAGTATTTGTTAATGAAACAGCAGTAACAGCTGAAACTAAGAAAAGATATCAAATCTTGCCAGGATTTATTTAGTTTTTCAAAGTGCTTCAGCTTTAACACTCAAAAAATATATATAAGGATGATATTTTAAATACATCTTCTTAGCTAGTTTTCCACGACGATTTAAATAAAATGACCAAGGTTGAATTTTTAATCATGAATCTCAATATAAATAAAACAAATCCTTACCATGATCTTCTGAAGAAACTGGTGACCTAAAAGAGACATAATAATAAGTATGATAAATATTTCATAGATGATCATTATAAAAACAATGAAGAATTTCATAACAGTATTCCTATAAAATATAGGTACCTATAAAATCAATATAAGTAAATGATACAGTTTGTATGACACAATCCAATTAACCACCAACATATTCCATCAGACTGGTTAACTGCTAGGAGTTTTTAAAATCATATTCCATGCCAGATAGTAATCGTTAAATTTGGAGTTGTTATCAAAAAGAGACACAGAAAGAGAATTCAGAGATGAGATGCCACAATGTCATCCAGTACCCAAGGTCCAGCAGTGTGTCTGTACATTGAAAGAGAGCTACTTACAGAGCAACAACAACAAAAAGTGAGACATAAGTAGGAGAAACGGCATGCACTCTCATTGTATTTATACGTTACGGAACTTGAATGAGCATACTATGGACTCTTTCAGTGGTAGCCTTATGTTCCTAAACCCTGGAAATAGCAAAGCCAGGCAAGAGGCAAGTCACTGGGGTCCCATTGAATATATTCATACACCAGTGACTTATCATCGCATGTGTGGGTCCACTTCTAATTATGGTAGTCAGATATCAAATATGATACTACACACAGCCACAAAAGCCATCTCTCCTAGAGTTGACTACTAAATGAGACAATCAGAGCAACACAGACACAACCATATGCATGAGTTCATCTCCAGCTGAAAGACTACAGTCTGTCAACTTATTCGTCTTTAAACGCTAGCATATTCCAGAGCTCCCCAGAAAGCCATCATGTTGCCTTCTAATAATCTTCCTGATGGGTTTACCTGCTCCTAGGCCAGCTGTGAGGTGAATAGAGCACTAAGGAATGAGTCTGAAACTTTGACTTTATCACAGTCAAGTGATATCCAAAACCATCAGCAATTAAGACCATCATAATCTTTCCTAGTCATTAGGAAAAAAAAAAAAAGGAAGGAAGGCTGCTGCATGGAGGAGAAAACAGAATTAGAAGGTGACTCTGAAGAGGAAACCAATCAAGAGAGCTGCTTTATTAATCTGTTCAGGGTATGAAAAACAGAGGGACAAAGAAACATCTTCACCCCGACATCTTCAGCTGAGTTGGGGCACGTTCAGGGTGGTATGGCCGTAGACACCCCGACATCTTCAAATGAGAACTAAACAAAACCATGTTTCAGATCGACTGTAAGGAATGTCTCAGAGCTAGTGGAACAAAGAGAAATCTACGCCAACAGACAGTGTGGCAGCGCCCTTGCTGTCTTTGTGCAGAAACGAAGCACTACATGAAATCTGAGAGGTTCCAGAAAGCCCCTCTCAAGTCCCGAGGGTTGCATGCTGTACCATGTCCAGGCAGTGGAAGAGGACTGTCAATTTCAGAGTGTTTTGCAAAGATTAGTCACGTTGTGCTTTTGGGCTGTGTGACTCTCACGTGCCTGGATTTGTGGAATTTTAAGACATATGGAGTATTTCAAGCCTCACTCAGTAATTCATTTCTCAATGCAGTGAGTTACCAAATTACCCAGGAGACGTGCACGTTATCCATTACTGTCAAAAACAGGCATAAAACGTTCTACAAAACTTGGCTCCAGAGCGCAGAAATCTCCCCAAATCAGAAATAGAAGGAGTTACTTTAAAAATTGAGGCTGGATCACAGGACAGATCATCTTTCTCAAAATTGACCACTGAGATATGGAGGAAAACTCACTGCATATTCTTTCCACCACCTGAAACATATACAGTATTTTCCTGGGTTGTTGGGTTGTTCACTGTTTTCTCCAGGCACAGCTAAACAAGGAGACAGTAACTACTCCCATAAGACTATTCTTAGTTTTCCAGTTGTTTCATGACAACATTCAACCCTTAATTTTTTTTTTCCAGATCATGAATGTCTTAGAATTGTCTACAGAAAATTTATCTTTGCTTTTTTTTATAGGTGTTTTGGTATAATTTACACTTTTTACTTCATTGACCTCAGCAAAGTGAAAACAAAACAAAATTTGCATCTTCCATCTAAAAATTTCTTCTGTTGCCTGAGGTCTAGACAGGAATTGCCTATGGCTAACTCTTTGACTTGTTGAATTAAGTATTATCAGGCTCTGTACCAAATGATGAGTAGTTTTTAAGGAATGCATGAATCTGGTGAAAAAAATATATGAACAAATGATCACAGTGTAGAAAATACATACCTCTATAGAGTTAGAGATAGTGACCAACACATAAATAAAGTAAAACGGTAACATGGAGAAAAGAAAGCCATTTTGTCTTTTTCCCAAAATACCAGAGCCATCTAGGTTGGCTTTGAAGGATAAATTAAACCTCATGAGTAGGTGAGAAAGGAGCAGAACTCAAGGCTCAGGCAGTGGGAATGCGAAAGGGCCTAAAGGCACGAGTTTTCATCGGAAGTTGTCAGTACATAAGTAGTTCCTATTTTGCCAAAATGAAAATGAGCAATAATCACGAGGAGTCGCGAGACAGAAGGCCACTTAGAAGTGCCTCAGATTCCCCAGGATATCACAAGACACACGTGGAACACAAAATTAAAAGGAAAGTTTATTCTGGTACCCAGAAGATAAATATATGCAAACAAAGCATCTTCAGAGAGTTTCCGAAATACTCTGCCAGAATTTCAAAAGCGATTTTTACAAACATCACTTGGTCCATTTTTTTTTCCATCAACACCCTGAAGGGCCCACATATCTTCTAAGCTAAATGAAGTGGGATTTTCAAGCAAGCAAAGCCTTATTTTATTTGTGCATGTCAAGGAACCTGCTGTGGGGAATGGACTATAAAGAGAGCAAGACAACAAGTTAAAAGGTAAAAGACAAATTAAAGGCAATTATCGTACTATCTCCATGTTAATAAGGCAGAATAAAACTTTCTTCTGCAATTGCTTGGAGCTCTATGAGAAATAACAGAGAACACCAAAACCAGTAACTGAAATATTATCTTTGATTAAAGGAAAGGTGCAGACACCTAAATTATGATACTTGAAGAAGAAATACCCAGCGAAATAGAAATTGGGCTTAATTCAAGGACAGAGAAAATATTTTGATATTAACCGAAGAGGCATAGGTGAATGCCCTCCACCACGAGCCACAGTGTCCAGCTCATCAGAATTCGAATCAAACCTCAGAGCAGCCGTGTATGTTCTGCATGAGAAGACTGCTGACCCAAAGTCGTATTTCCAGCAACACACCCAGTCACTCATTGCCCTTATCAACACGAAACTCCAAATTTCAGAAAGAACTCACCATATACAAACAATACAAAAACACAAGAAGAAACCAGCATGAGCTTTTACGTCAAATGCCACACGTAGAAAACATGCTGTGGGGGGGGGGTACATACTAAAAAAGATGATTGCATACAGCAGGTAAAAACTGTGAATAGATCCTGAAATTTAGACATTTAAGAAAGGGGACAAATGGGGAAGTAAAGAGGAGAGAAAACAGAGCCTTTGAAAACATTCATGTAAGAAAAGATTGTAATGGCCAAAGAGAAGACAACAGGAGGCAACAAGGGCGGAAGTTTGCCCAATATCTGGAAAAAACCTGACAACTTTTTTCACCTTGTCACCACTGCACCGAAAAAGGAAAATAAGAGGAAACAATCATTTAAAATACATTAAGATAATATGCGATATTGACAAAAGACGCATAAGACACAAACAGAAAGGCGCTTCGTGTTCCTGGGCACTGTTAAAATACAGAGATGCAAAGCAGTTCCTATGAAAATACCAATTTCTTCTCACACATCAAAAAGTCAATTTTCAATTTCACATAGATCCGCAAAAGATCCTTTTAAATAGCCGAGAACACACGAGTTTCCCTTTAATTTCCTTTAGAAGTTTTGTAGTTTTATTTGTAATACTTCAGTATTTAATTTATTTTGATTTTGATATTTATATCATATGAGGGAAAGATTTAACTTTCTGTGCAAGTGGGTAAGTAGTTTTCCTGGCACAAATTATTGAAGAAGCTGTCCTGTGCCCATTGTGTATTTTCAGTGTTTTATCAAATCAATTTGTATGGATTAATTTCTGGAGTCTATTCTGTTCAATATGTCTGTTTCTACATCAATGCCATACCACTTTATTTTTATTGGAAAGTCCGATACGCAGAGAGGAAGATTCTCCTTCTACTGATTATCCAACTATATCTAGCAAGAACATTTTGGGATTCACATTTTCCAAGAATAATATTGTGGCTATTGAGACTTTAAGGGAATGAGATATGAGACACACATCAGCTAGTGGGTACAACTCTGGACAGCTCTATTTTTGCACTAGATCATCAGTACAGCACAAGAAACTCCAAGACAGATTTTCAGATCGCCTTTCATCAGCATGCCCCGCTTCTCGGCCTCTTTATCTTTCAAATAGATCCAAGTAAAAGGACTGAGGACACTGAAAACATCTGCCCAGTTTTCTACCAGCGAAGCATGTGTATGCATACACGGGAATGGTATTTGTGAAGGCAAAGGCTTTCAGAAATATTCCACCTCTTGCGGTATTTTATTAGACTGAAATCATGAGAATCAAAAGTATGTCAGCCTTTGCATACATCTTATAGTAACACTCATACTGTAACAATACTTCTTTTATACATGTGAATAATACTGTTCTAATTCTGGTTTTGAAGAAAAGAATGTTTGTAATATTGCTCTCTTTCTCAACGCTATAGCAACCATGGCTTCCATCCATAACTCTTCCTCAAAATCTACATAATTCTTTTCTTTATATAACAGACACAGTATGAAGAGCCTCACACCTTGGAATCCTTCTCAAAGGCACAGGAGAAATGATGAATATTGGCAATCAACTATCTTTTCAGAGAATTACCCCCAAATGAATGCTTATTTCCCTTCCCACTGTCCCCAACTTGCATATTTTTTAGTCAACACTTTTCAATCATCTCTTAGTAGGGACTTGGTCAAGAAAGGGCTCCATCATAGAGCTGGACTGACAGTAAGCTTGCAGGAGAGGCGTTAAGGAAAATCTAAACAGACAAAAGTAGAGATAGATGCACTGAAAATATCCAGCAGGGAGACATTTCTCTATGATAACAGGCTAGATGGGGTGCAGGAATTGTGAGGTTCCCAAATGCCTGACTGGGGCAGCCAGGGTTCCTTCATTCCCTGCTTATCGTGGGATTGTAACAGAAAGCAGAAGTGGAATACAGGGCTGAGTTTATACTCTGTTTAACACACCACAGATCAGTAAACATCCTTGCTCCAGTCGTGGCAGCAAAGTAACACATACGTGCTACGTACTGAAAACAACTCGCCCTGGGCCTTTGCTGATTCATTTCTATTACTGTCTTTTTCATTCCGGTTATCAAGGTGAGGACCACCATAACATGATCACTTTAACTGAGCATGGGGTGATCAGCTGTCATACCCAGGAAGCTGCCAACTCTCCTCTTTCCTTCTCCATTTTTCTTTCTTTTTCGTCTCCTGACTATCTGAGAACGTCCAGGGCATTCCTCATTTGCCTTTCTCAAACATTGCTCAAGTCCAGCCTTCGCTTGCCTACCCCATGTGCGTGACACTCTTTTGCCTTGTGTGAAGCTGTAAGCCCAGACTCCCCAGATCTGACTTCCCTTTCTACTCGCACCACTAAAATTGCTTAAGTTCTTGAGATATCACCAAATGAAAACTTAGTTCCCACTTAGACATTCCTTCCAGACGTAAACCAAAATCTGTATCTCTTTTGCAGAAATGCCTTCTTCATTTTTCCTCTCTCTTCCCTACGAAGAGTGAAGCTATACCAAGTCACATATATCCTGAAATTGTTGATACTCAAACATTTTTGCTTAAATCAAGTAAGCAGAGGATGATGCAATGTACTCTGAAATCATACCACCAGATCATTATTTCCAAGCAATGACTTTCTTCCCTGGAGATTTCCTGAAAGGATGTGCACTGCTTATCCCTGGAAAACTGGGAGACCAGGCCTATGACATTGCCAGGGTTTTAAGGAGAAATGGCAAAATCATGAATCCAAGTAACATCTTCACCATGACCAGTTTAGTTCCAAAGCGTGTCTAATTAGGCCAAAAGGAATCTCAAATCCCTCAGCACTGAGAATCTCTACCAGCTATAATCCTCCCTTTGTTTGCTCTTGCTCCCTGTAATTATGAATATTCCTCTTAAGACAATTAACAAAGCAGATACAGTAAAAGAGAACAGGGGAGAGAATGAGAGTGAGAGAGATGAAAGTTGCAGCAGCCACACAGAGTGGCATTGAAACGAGAGAAAGACAAACACACTCTCTATTCAAGTGGTCACAGACCCATTCAGGGCATGCCAAACACCCTCAAAGGTAACATTCACCACCAACACAGGGGAGGGGCAGAAAAAGGGCAAAACCAAAGGAGGGAGACAGAGATGGCTATTTTAGGGGAAGGTAGGGGAGTAAATTCCAGAAAGAGAACAGTAAAAGCAGCTTGGCGAATTTTGCCCCTGATGTTAATTTCCATGAACTTCCTGCATTCTCATAATTTTTCTGTCCTTAAGACTCTCACGCAAAAATACACACACCGATGGCCCTAAGGGTGAGGTATACTTAAGATCCTTCCTGCTTTTCGAAATACATTTCTACATTTACTTAGATTTGGCTTTTATAAAATAGCGATCTTTGACATCAATTTGTATTAACTGATTTCTGTTCTGTACCCTCTCCAGGCAGTAGCTGAGAAAGGTCCCTCACTTCCCTTTGAATCTGAAATTTTACTGCCACCTATTGTGAATTCCAAAGAACTCCAACGAAACGAAGAGGGAAGAACGGGCAAAAACAGGTTACTGGGACGTAACTGACGCAAGACAGATTCGAGAGTACGTGAAATTAATCCCTAACAAGTTATTCATCATGAAACTAGGACGGTGAATTTTAACAATATGGAGATGAAATGAATAAGAAGCATTAGACAGCAATTACATAGAAATAAAAAAAATGATGCTTTACTTTAAGGAGTCATTCTTTACAATATAGTTGCCTAATTTAAAAAAAAAAAGGAGTTAGAGGGAGATGAAAGATACACAATTCTATAACCATACCAAGAGACATTTAGTATAAAACAAACTCTGAAATTCTTGTTATTGCAGAAGCCCTGGTTCATAGCTTGTTGAGAAATTGTCCAGCTGGATTTTTCTGAAGGTTTTAATTTCTGCCA
The DNA here is from genome assembly GCF_017591425.1 of Ochotona curzoniae. Classification (NCBI taxonomy): domain Eukaryota; kingdom Metazoa; phylum Chordata; class Mammalia; order Lagomorpha; family Ochotonidae; genus Ochotona; species Ochotona curzoniae. Next base: position 17,767,253 of record NW_024467095.1, on the reverse strand, counting down.
AGCATAAGTTGCAACATGAAGCTCTGGACTGGAAAGCAAATCCCACTGAGCACCATGCTTATTGCTAGCACTCGATGCCTATAAGCAAGGCCACCATCTACCAACTCAGGACAGACCACGCTGCTCTGGGGCTCCATGGTTACTGGGTCAGTGCTTGCCTGCAGCTACTTATCTCTATAAAAGCAAAGTTTGCAGTTCTGCATCCAAGAAAAAGATCAGGTGGAGCAGGAAGATGCTCTAGCACATCTTCTGAAGATAACCACAACACAACCAACACGTTGCCCCTGTGTATCCCAAAGCTCCAGCTTTGCCCTGCCTTCTTTGGTTGGAAATCTTAGGGCCTTCCACCTGTTCCATTCCTAAGTGTTCACTAATTCACGGCTTCTTGCCCACTTAGTCATCTTCCTCTGCTTCCAAAGAACACGAGCAACCTCTTCAAAGCCCTGACTGCACTGACAGTACCAACGCGACTCAGAAACAAGACACTCCTCACTGTACAGGTCTCAGGACACAGTCATTCCTGGACACCCACTCTATCCGCAAGAGGGCCTGTCATTTTCTATATGTGCTATCGTTATGTTAAACATTCTGATTTGTGACACATCTCTTCCGCACAAAGATTCAAGCACATCCTTAATTGCTTTGGGTGTGTGAATTTTCTACATAAACTAGATAAATATTAAAGTTTGAAATATGGGAGTCTAACAAAAATTTTCGACATTTCACAAATTATGATGTCACAACGCTATGTCACTAGCACTCAGTTTATTATAATGATACCAGCAGACACATGCTCTACTTCGGCTTGATGGAGTACCTTTTCTCCAATAATATCTGATGTCATTCCTTCATCCTAAAAGCCTGCCTTTCTGAGTGCCTTGATCACAGGTGTGGTGCAAAGGGCTATGAAGGAGCAGCAACACATCTCGCTTGGTCATCCAAGGAGCTCATGTGCTTTAAAGAAGGACCCGATCGAGTTTGCCTTACACTCGTCATTCCTCCTGAAGTGTGAGTGGGAACGTCGGCCAACTTGCACAAATGAAAATGAGTCACTTCAGAGTAATAACGTCTTCTCATTTTATAATCATTGGCAGAACTTGGAACTCATGCAAATGGAAGGCCAGAATTTCCTGGCACCATTTTAAATAAAATAGATGTTTAATATTAAAGTTGTTTTACTTGGCAAGGTTTTTTTTTCCCCCTTCAATGTCAGTCAAAATAAGATCTGGTTCAAGGGAATTTTACTCTGGCTCTTTCCCTAACTGAACTTGGAAATGTGACTCCATTTTCCCCAAGGGGTTTAGAGTCTTTAGATGCATGACAGTTGGAGGACCAACTAGAACAAGAACCAACAAAAATTTTTTTCTTAACTAGTTTACAAACTAACATGATGTTTATTTGTCTGAATAGAAAAAAAGAACAATTTGAGGTAAGGTCAGGAGAAAGAAAATAATAATAAAAAGATATAGATCAGAATTTTTCCCATCTGGAGTGATTATCCGGAGCAAGCAAGATTTAGACCAAAGTTAAATAAGAAAAGGACTCAAATATCTTGGTGAAATAGATGCCGGGAGCTATCTATATACTGAAAGTGCCAATTTTATCTCTAAGATATATATTCCTGCAAAACCTGAAACCCACTAAGAAGATTAACTTTCTCCCTCTTATCTGATTGTGATGGTCAAGGTATATTTCCACAGCCAAAGCGTTGCTTAATAGTCTGTCTTCCTGCTGAGAACCGAGGCTTTGACAATAAATACCACTGTCCTCTCCAGGAGGGTCATGCCATAATCTACTCTTCCCAGAAGAAACTAAATAAAGGAAACAGTCTGGGATCAGAAAGCAATGGAGCTATTTCTCATACACTCAGACCAAAGCATCTGAGTTTTCAGGAGAAGGCACAAAGTTTCAAGGCCATCACTGCGTCACTTCCTGATACAGTGACGCCGAACGGTAAGCTGTATCCATTGAAAGCATTACTGGGTGTTTTAGCTCTCACCAAATACCTCTTCGCTGTATGAGTTGCTTTATGGAAACATCAGGCAGAATGCGGATGAAGTGTCAGTGAAGCTCATTAATTATCTCAGGGGTATTTCTGGCCATAAATTCGAGGAGAAAAAGTGCAAAGGTTGGATAAAATACGAACAGAACATCTGAAACTGAAAAACCATATTGAGGCTGTTTTTAGTAATCCTTAAAACATTTTTTCAAATAAAAAATAATAAAGGGGAAATGTAAAACAAAAAAAATTATATCTTCTGTTATTTTTAGAACACCCTACGATTTTCCGTATATTTCAATCATCAGGGGGAGCTCTAATAATTGGCTTATGATAATATTCCGCTTTGAAAGCAAACTTTTCAAAGGCAGTAATCATTTCTTACTTAGTCCTGAACAGGCCCAATACTGAACTGTTTAATAAACGATGGACTGAACGGTTCGACCTGCTTCTTAGAATGCAAATAAAATCATAAATCAGACCTTATAACTCAATCTTTGATGACATTACCCTTTTACGGACACACGAATACTTTTTCTGCTCATAAAAATTATTATTTTATAGTTATTTCCATTTAATTTTATGGTTATAACTGCACTTGGTGTTATTTTAAATATTTAATACTTTTGTCTTGACCTATTTTCTGTGTAGCTACACCTGCTTTAAAACGCTCAGTCATCCTTACTCTTCAGCAAGCATGCAGGTGTCTTTCCTGTGCACACATAGTACCACTGTATTTATACTTCTGTTAAATTTATACTTCTGTTAAAAGAAACAGAAGTCTACCTTTCCAAGGCTCTCAGGCTTTGAGCACACTGTTACACTGTCTTGGCAACTTTTTCCTTGGGAAAGTATAATACAGTGGAAAAAACCAAGGCGTCACAAGCCAAACCAACCTCAATTTAAACCATGCTTGCTATGGCGAGCAACCTAAGAAAAAACCGCTACTTCCTGTAAGCCCCAGTTCAGCTATCTGCAAAGCACGGGCTAACAGCAAAAGTAGGGAGAGAAGGGGAGTGAGAGAGGTAGGGACTCTGGAGTGCCAAGTTTCGTTATTCTCTGAAAACTGTACATATAAAATACATGAAATATGCTTGCTTTAAATAAAAAGGAAAAAGAAAGAAATAGATAAGGTCATTTAAAAAATTTAAGGGAATTTACTTAGGGTACAAACAAGTAGAGGGTATTTCACTATTGCAGTGCTTATGAACACGATTAAGACATTTTTTGTAACTGCAGATCTTGTGATTTTGTACCAGAGATGATCTCTTCAGAAAATAAAAAGATGATGTTATTTATAAACAATCAAACGGCACACACAGCAAAACGAATTGGAAAACAACGGAGGAATTAAGTTATGTATTTAGTTGTGTATTTAATGTGATCCAAAACAATTATTTTTATTTCTCTGGTGTATTGTGACGAGTCTGACTTGTACCACAATATCCAGCAACGCAGCTGTGGAAGCTCAAAGCCTAGGGCGAATAATATTTGGATGCTGTTTCATCTGTTTTGCAAGCGATTCTGCAGAACTGCTTTCTTGAAAAGACTCAACAACTCCAGTTCATTGGAGTTACGAAAGAGCAATGAATGACCATGAAAACACCTCAACTAAAGATCAATTTTAAAAACAGGAAAAAAAAATCTTGATTTTTAAATTTCACTTGAAACTCAAAAGATAAGAGTTGATTTTAACACAGTATTTTTAAAAATCTGGCTATATATGAAGTTGTACATTTTTGTGTAACTCTTGGGAAGGTTACTTTCCATCTTAGAAATAACCACTTCATCTGTTTAGACATGTGTGCCAATGTGTTTGCTGTAGCAAAATCAAGCCACAGAAAACCAGAAATTACACTCAACTTTTTGAAAATATTATATATATATATATACACACACACACACACACACACACAATGAAACAGTCATTTGCTTTGTCTAGGCTTAATTGCTTATTTCTGCATCTAAAGCTCTAATTTTTCAATACATGTGCCCACAGGGAAACTGTCCCCCAGTATGGCTTCCTGTCTGTGATACTGTAGACAAAGGAACTGGAGAAATACCTGAATAGTTAGCAGTCAGGAGCTAACAATGTTTAATTAAAAAAAACAAAATCCATAGAGACTGGTTCTTCCCCTTTCTCCTCTGCACACAAGAAAATAAAGGTAATACAGAAAAGCAATTAAAATGAAGTCTCTTTCTGCCCTTGGGGCATCTGAGCAGACCCTTTGCTGATGACATGATCAGCTCCAGATTTCTGAGTTTTTTTCCCTTTGTTACACAAAAATGTCTTCCAGTCTTCTTTCACCAACAATGCACTGTTTCTTCAATTAATCTCTCCTTTCTCAGAGTCTAACCAATTTCATCTCAGTGTTTTGGCATAAAGGAGGAACTGTGTGTTGCAAGGTTGTTGTCGCTATTTGAATAGAACCTCCGCCTACCCCTGGATATTAGCCTAAATTTGTGAACCTACAGAATCCCTGAGATGGGGTGATTAGGTTGAAAATCAAGATGAGCATCAGTGTCTCTGTGACCACAGACTGTACCTAGAACTTGCTCCTGAAATGAAGGATGGCAGGAGGGAGGACTCACTGAACACAAAGACAGCAGAACTCACTGAAAAACCCCAATGTGTGTCCTACTTACTAACCGCGAGCAGACCTCAGAAAAACGCATTGAAAAACGGTGATGTACAAACAAATCCTGTGTTTTACCCACAAATACCGCATCCACAACTTGGAAAGCTTTTAGCCTTACCACACAAAAGCACTCGGCAGTAACACAGATTTAAGCCAAGTGAAACATTAAGTCAGTATTTATACAAGCAAAAGTATGTGTTTCTGCCAAACTGGTCACGATCTCTTTGTATAATACTGCACCCCAGTAAAGAAAACACTAGTGACTTTATAGCATTTATTGATGCATCCACACAGTTTCAGGACGACCCAGGAACAAAAGAAACAGATTAAGTTCTCGCCAGAGCTTGAGGTAGACAGAAGTGAGTAGGATGAGCCACAATGTGAAAGCACGCAGTGACACACAATGACACCGATTAAGCACCACTGGGAAAAGGAGTCCTTCCCATCAGCGAGCAGTTCATGCTACAAGCCCCTCCCAGCATTCACTACGGCACCGAGGAAAAGAAAAGCAAGAGTTCCTTACTGTAGCACACGGGAGTGACTGAAATCTTTCATATCTGAGTCTTCATAATGGGGAGTTATCATCCCCAGGCCACTATCACTGAGCATGCGTTTCCGAAGGGCGGGATTCCACCAGTCTGATAACCTAGAGGAAGAAAGAGCAGCCCACAGTGAGGCATTCTCCATCATCCACGTGGCTTCTGTGCCTCCTTGGTGCAATGACTGCCTTCACACTCAGGTTCTGGTGGGGTTTACAGGTTTGTTTTGTGTTGTTTTTTGCCAGCTAGAGCTAACTGTGGTCGAATCCATACAAAGTGCTCTTTGAGTCATTCCTTAGCTTGGAGGGACTTATCTTGGGAAGGTCAGGCCCAGGGCCACCTCAGTAGGATGTGCTACTTTACCGAGGTCTAGGCTCACTTTATGAAGATCAAGGGCTGGAGTTTAGTCTGCCAGGATGAATACACCTGAATATTAGCATCTGTGGTTCTGTGGTGGCGTGTGGTTTCCTACCAAGACTGCAACTGCATCTCAGCTGACCATGATACACTGGCAAATAGCAATAATGCAGACAGAATCCTGTGAAAGGGACCATCTTAAGAGCATCTGCCTATTTACAGTGTGTACGCACACTTCGCTTCTGCTGTTTGTGTGAACATCTATACGCTTTCTAGGGCAAATTCTTGTTTCAACCACTCAGTCTCCATGGACCACTAACGACTGACTTGACAAAGGCAGACATTTTTCTTTTTTCATTTTTGTTCGGTTGTTTCCCAAGGGCATAGCAGTATTAGCACAGAAGAGTTCTAAAGAAACAACTTTGAATTATTAAAGTAACCCGTGCATGATGTCTTGGGGCTGCAAGGTGGGAGTTACCTGCATGAACTCTGCCATAAAACTGTGGGACCAAACTTCAAGTTTCCCTATTTATTTTCTGTGTAATATTATGCAAGTAACATAGCCTACTATGCCTCCACATTCGTATCTATGGATGCAGGAGTAGAGGAGAACCAAATTTTCAGAGACAGGGTGAAAAGATGATTATTATTTCGATAACATAGTATGTAACGCATGTCTGTCAAGTACCGGGAACTATGTTTCATTATTGCCTACATTAATTCATTTAATCTTTTCACGGTCCTCCGAGTAGCTATTAATATTATTTGCATTTCACATGTGAAGAAACCAACACAGAGCATTTAAAATGATTGGGGTCACTATTAAGTGGTGGTAAGAATAGCAAAAATGCAAGGAGTACAATACAGTGCTCATTAGAATCACTTGATGTGTCAGTGTTATTTTCATTTTCAATCTACACATTTCAGGCAGGCTAGAAAGAGAGGAGAACAGCAGCGGGGAAACAGTGATTGACAAATCAACACTGTCCATTAATACATGCATAACAGAGCCACAGTAAGTGTTCATACACAAACAAAATATGTTTTAAGGTTGTCAGGAAGTGCGGATGCAGTGAGAAAATCTAGGTGCAGACATGATGGAGCTGTGCTTGGAAAGTAATTCTACATAGCCACTCATCCGTAAAAAACAGACTGACAAGAGAACCATCTATTCGTGAAAAAAAAAAAAACCAATGCGATGTCAACAAAAGTTCAATTCCAAAGCCAACTAGACCCAGATGCCTTCCTGTGGCCAGCCTCACATGAATACCCACAAGGAAGACGCACACTCACCCTGAGGCTTGCTCCACCACGAGATCAGGCATGCCCGGGGGTGTCCCCGCCTGCTGTGACACCACCATATCTGGGTCCAGAATAAAAATCTCATCCTGGGAAATCTCCATCACAAAGTGCAAATGTTCCTAGGAAGACAAATTACTGTGCCAAATGATTGACAGGATGCACAAACCCAACATCTGGATGACAATGGAAACGAAAACCATCTTGGTCTCAGACACTAATAATATTTTGTGACATACAAAATGATCACAGTACATTATCAGAGGACTGGCCAATGATGTCCCCACTCCCACCCCTGCAGCAACACTAACAAGAGCCAACAACAACAGATGAATCTTCTTGGTTCAGGATTTCCAATCAATTGGCACCGTGTGAAGTCTTGAAATGATCTTGCTTCTACTTTTCAAATCAAAATGACAGAAGAGCTGCCACTTGGACCAACATGAGAACAAGGTATCTTAGACCTCTTACCTAGGGTTAGTTAGAATATAGCTAACATTTGACTTTATCTTTAGGGTTAATACAGAGAGTTCATTTTCACTAGAAAAAATGTGGTTACCAGGAAGACTTGCTAAGGTTGAGCAAATACATTCTTCTTCTAATTACAGAACTTTGGGGATTGAGGAACTCGGAATTCCTTAAACTTTTTAACTGGGAATGAGCTTAAAGAGGCACAAAAGTCAGCTCGAAAGAAGTAAATGCAGAAATTTGGGTGGAAATGTGAAGGGTAAGTTTGTGATTGTGTTTGCAAGGCAAGTTATTTTTGCACTCATTTGAGTAATAAGCCACATCACGTTGAGTGGTATGTGAATGTAAAGGAAATATCATAGATGGAAACATACAGAACATTTATAGAACGTGTGAAGACAAGGTTTACAGCTTAGAGTACAAGCGCCTATGCAAAACTTGTACATATTTGTTTTAAACGTTCATGAGTTTACCCATCGATACAGAGTATCGCATTGGGAATTTTTCACTTTCACAAGCAGGCAGAAAAAACTTACCTGAGATCTGTCAATTCGATAAAAGCGATCAGCAGAAGTTGCTAAGGGGAAAAAAAAATGCACATGACATTCAGAGTGTTCTGAGGCGCAGCAGGCAAATGTACAGCATCTTCTTTCACATTGCAAACATGCTGGATCTCTGGCGATCCCACAGTCTCTTAAGAAAAACCCAGCCTTAAGAAAAACCTTCCCCTCCGCTGCTTCAAATTCAATGTTTAGAAAAACCCTTCCCATCACAGTGGTCATTAAGCTCTTATTGGTCTTTTAAAAAAATAGATTTGTTTACTTATTTATTTGAGAGGCAGAACTACAGAGAGAAAAAGGATGGAGATCCTCCATCCACTGGTTCACTCCCCAGACAGTCGCAGGCTGTCCCTGGCTAAAAGCAGTCCGGGGTTTCTAACGTGGACACAGGGAATCCAGCCCTTAAGCCATCCTCCACTGCTTTCCCAGGTGGGATAAAAGCAGCTGGAGAGAAAGTGGGGCAGCTGGGATTCCAACCAATGCCCAAATGGACACAGCTGGGCAGGGGCAGGGAGGCGGCTCTACTGAATTACCTGCAATGGCACATTAGAGGCCCCAGTCTCGGGAATTTTATGGCCAGCTTATAATCTTTTCCCACCGCCACACTCTCCTCATGTCAGTGTCATTGCCCTAGGGAGAATGACTGCTCCTGTGTCCACACATTTACATTTGCTAGGCTTCCTACAGAGACTTTCTTCACAAATCGCTATGGAACTATGAGACACGTTGGTTTTCTTCAATGTCTCCCATAGCTAGCACAGGACCTTAAGTGGAGCTGGGACTGAATATGTTTCTATTATGCAAAGCTGGAAGAAAATGTGGCTTGATGGACTGTGCAGGCATGTGACTGCCATGTGGGGAACCAGTCTGAAGATAAGGGGCAGGATTACAAACAGCCTGAAAGGAATCATTTCACTTTTTTTTTAATGTTAACTTGGCGCATTTCACTTTCAAACTACAACCCCAGAGCCATGTCTGAGGGAAGCCAAACACTTCTGTCCCACTCCAAAATTATGATTTAAGCATCCCTTCAAAGGGATTGGGCTGCATCCATGTTTCGGGAAAAATAATTTTTTTAATTACAAATTTTACTTACAAATTATTTTGATTATGCTGGATACTAAGAAGAATCATGTTCCCAGTAACTTAAATCTGAATCCAAATATTACAAACAGCTTTCCTGCCCATCCCCAAAAGAGGCACAAAGGAAAAAAAGGAACTTTCTCAAGTAATCACTTAAAAGTCACAACATTTTATGATTAGCTTTTTTCCAAACGAAATTGAATAAAGAAAAAGAGGGTTATTGTCTGTGCTTTCTAGAAAGTAAAAATACAGCAAAATTTGTCTCAGAAGGAATTATTCTACTTCATGTTTTTTTTTTTTTAACCACGACTGCCACCTTCTTAATAACCATGGAAGCATTTTTAACATAGCTTTTTATAGACTAAAACTATAATGTTGGTTAAGGCAAATATCTAAAGTTATCTAAGATTATATAGAGAACAGAATACCTTTTTTCATAATTAAAAAAGATATATAAATAACTTCAGGCATAGCAAACAATTGTGCTTGTCACGGTGTAAACTGAGGGTGCTAAAAGGAAAAAAAGACAGCATATGGACCATGAACGAAAGAAAACCTGTCATGTGATTCTCCTGAGAGTTCATAGAGACCCATGTCCCCATCTTAATACTACTGTTTTACACACTCACATACCTCATTTATACTGCGTTCCACTCTTTAAACAAAAGAGACACACAAAGAATCCCATGTCTCCGTAGTTGAGACTAGACAGTGGGTACCCTAGGTAGTACGTAAATAAGAATGTATAGACGTGGGATTGCTATTGTGGTTCAGAAAGTTAAGCCACTGCTTAGGGCACCTTTAACGCTTGTCAGAATGTTAATTCCTGGCCATTCTGCTTTGCGTCCAGGTTCCTGCTAATATGCCTGGGAAGAGAACAGAAGACAGCTCCAGTGCTTGGGCCCCTGCTTCTGTATGGGAAACCAGGATGGATTGGCCTGGCCCCCATGGTTGATTAAATCACTTGGGAAGTAAACCAACATATACAAATAGGATCGATCTCTCTCTTTCCCTACTTCTCTTCCTCTGTCACTCTGCCTTTCAAACAATGAAATAAATACATCTTTTTAAAAAGCCAACAAAGTATAGAAATTAAAATATATTATAACATGGGTGATTCAGTGAAAAAAGAGCAGGCAGCAACTAGGAGAGTAAGAGGTGCTTGAGATGGAAACAGGCTCATTAAGCAACCATTTAATAAATAACCTATTATGCATGCAAGATGTTATGCTCAGCAGAATAGGTCTGGATGCAATTGGAATTTTCCACCCTTTTCACAAAATCTTCTACAGCATAGCAAAAAGACAGTCTGATTAAAATAATATGAAAGTTCCAGAACTTGCAAGCAAGGTAAAAATTAGTGCCCATCGTATGCCTATAGAATCCAGCTACTGGTCTGAATTATCGATAATTTAGGAAAAGGAGGATGGTTAAATGGCAAGGTCACAGGTGTCACAAGAAGGCTTTCTGAGTAGCTGGAAAGTGGAGCTCACTCCATCCATCACCCATCACCGACAAGCACTGCTGCTTCCCCTGAGCCAACCCCTCGTTGAAATGCAGGAACACTTACCATCTAGGAAGCACCATCGAGGCGAGAGCCTCTGAGCTGAGAGTGCCCTGGGGAAGGGGGTGTCCTGGTCCTGAAAAGAGATAGGCACATGCTCAGGGCTCCAGCGTCCCGAGGCCTTCTCTTCCCCTCACACTCTGCCCGATTACCCACCTCTGGGGAGAAGACAAAGGTTCTCCTCTGACAGTCATTTCACACAGAATTTTTTTTAAAAGCAACTTACAAAAAAGTTTCCAGAAGACAATTATTCTATTAAATATTCATAAGGGATGTAATTTGGGACATATATTTTCCCCTTTGGAAATTTCTTTCTTTGCCTGTGTGAAGCCAAAGGACTAGTGGTAGCCAGCTGTCATTTATAGCTTTGTTCTTCACACCAGACATGGGCATAATACGGAAAGGAACAAGCTTCATCTACTGGCCAGGCAGAAATGATGGTCAGGCCAACAGAAGACATCCAACGACACGTTCCAGCTTCCTCACAACTGGAGTACCATCTATTCTATAGGAGCACTCAGCTCCATGGAAATGAAGAAAACCAGCTGCATATGTTGAGGTCATACCCTAGGCTCCTCCGGTGAACTACAGAGCAGCAAGTGAGGATGAAGAGTTGTGCCAGACGGATGCCATGACCAAATGACTCTGTTCAATGTTGATCCAGCCAGCAGTGTGCTCATTTCCCAAGCCTTTCTCCAGAGTTCTCACTTTGAATACCATAAACTCTCCTCTCATTGACGTTTAGGGACTTCTGATACAAGCACTTTTTTATCTTTCCTCTCAGTGTGTATAAAAAAATTTCTCTCTAAAGCTAATCACTGTATTAAGACTCTGGAATACTTCTCTCCCAGCAGATTTTACTTTTGTAACTTTATGAAAATCTACTTCCCAATCCTTAAAGTTTATTTTTTCTATCTAGAAACTAAATTCCTTTGGGCAGATACTGTGACTCTTCCAATAATCGCCTTGATTTCACCTCTCTTTGCCACCCACCATAATCCCCCCCAAAATTCCTAAAAGTTGCTTCTCATCAGCCCTGCCTGCTCTGCTCTGTCCATGACCTCTAGGCCCTTGACCTCTGACATGCAAATCTTCAGAACAGCTCATCCAAGAGTCAGCCAGGACCAGCTTGCATTCTCTCCTGACTTTGCTCTACATCTCCTGATCTCTTGTAGATTCTGAGGCTCTATTTGTTACAAGGAAATCAGGCTACATGAACAGAACCAACTAAGCCGCTGGCAGCTTGAAATGAAAAGGATTATCTATCTATGATTCCATATTTTCAAAAATGAACAATTGTCCCTACTCAGATTCCTGATGATGATAATAGAAGTGGTGGTCATGGGGTGGGAGGTGACAAAGGAAGAGATCTCTCATTTTATGACACATGATTTGGAGCCTTCCTGGCTCTGCCACATGGTGAAATTGAAGTCAGTAACAGAAATGAGAGGGCAGAACTCTCTGTGGAGAAGACAAAGTTGACTTGGAGAGGCTGACGTGCAGGAAAGATCCTGGAGGCAGCTGTGCTGGTAGTGGAAATGACTCTGTGCTGTGAGCCTTAGGGTGGAGGGGCTCATATGCATGGAGAGACCTACATCAGAGACAATGTCAAACTGTGCTGACCTTGACTTCCGGGGGATTAATCAATACTCTACTGCCTCTGCGAAGCCTATACTTCGTGTTCTGGAAGGTGTGTCCCCTGGAACAGCAGTATCACCTGCAATTGTTAGGAATACATCTACAGGAATCTTGATGATGAGACTAACCTACATTTTAAAACAGATTTCTTTATTTCCATTGGAAAGTCAGATTTACAGAGAGAAGGAGAGACCAAAAGATCTTCTGTCCACTGGTTCACTTCCAAGTGGCCTCAAAAGCCAGAGCTGAGCTGATCCAAAGCCAGGAGCCAGGAATTTCTTTTGGGTTTCCCATGCAGGTGCAGGGTCCTGAGGCTTTGGGTCATCCTCTACTGCTTTCCCAGGCCACAAACAGGAAGCTGGAACGGAATGAAGCATCCAGGATATGAACCAGCGGCCACATAGGATCCTGGCACATACAAAGCTAGGACTTGAACCACTAAGGCTACTGTGCCAGACCCAAGCAATATGTAACCAGAAACCATTGCGGGTCTTAAGCAGCTAGTTCAGGGGCACAAGGTTGGAAGCCATGCCTCCCCACGTATGTGGTCCTGTCTGTACACCTGTATGTTGGATGAGGCTCACCTATCCTCACCTGGAACCTGAGATGGGTGGCATTGTGTTGTTGCATAACCAGTCCCCTCTCAAGCCTGTTAAAGGCCTATGTTAGAGAGGGGCTCACTCTGTTGGTCCTGTGCTTCCCTCACTCTCTTGACCTTCCCCAGTACCCACTCGCTCTCTGGCTTCCTGCAGACAGACTCCAAGGACAAAGGTCGCCCCTGAACACGGCCCCTGTATGTCAGTATTCCTCACCTCCTGTTCACTGCTTGAATGAGTCTGTGAAGACAGAAACACGAGCTGCATTGCATTTCTAATTTGTGTACTTTGTAGAGTTCCAGCAGAGGTGAGGCCTGACAGCAACGGAATGCAGACAGAGAACCCAGAAAAACCAAATGTTCGCAGCTTTGTTAAGTGTGTCTCTTAGGATAAGGAACAATGCTGGGGAAGCTGGAATGTAGGTAACCAGTTTAATGGACGGGTTTCATGGTCAGGATAATTTGTTCCTCTCAAGGTTTTGACTCAATCTGGATTGCCACCATGACTTCATTTGCTAATTTTTAGTGGGCCCTGCCACCACACAGATTGATTAATAAAAACTCCTTAATACATTCTAGACTTGTCTGGCATGGTCTGTCTTGCACCCTGCAACTGAATCACAGGTGGTTTCTTTTATCAGGCTGAAACACCAAAGGCATTTCCTGAGTTTTGATATTGAATATACTAACAGAACACCATGGAAACATATCCCAATTTCCCTAAGAGCCATTCAAATCGACTTGTCATTTTCAAAGCCTTCGGAATGACAACACTATCACTGAGATAACACCATCACTTTAGAGAAAACGGAAATTTAGTCTGGTCATATGTCTATTATTGTGGGCATGGACAATGGCAGAGAGTCCATCATCCTACCGTCATAGAGTAAACAATTTCATTGGACTCCATCTTTAGTCTGGAAGTAGAGATGCATACTGCATTGTATCCTCACATCTGTGTATGATAGTCTCCATTTCAGAGTCACTGTACATCCCCCCTATTTCGCCATCCCGATTCTCCTTAATGCTCATTATTATTGTGGCCATTTTGGGAGTGAACCAGCAGATAGGTGATCTTTATATATTTCTGTCTTGCTTCTCTCTCTCCCCCCTTCTTCCAAATAAATATGTCTTTGTTTGTTTGTTATTGTTGTTATTTCCCTAAAAAGGATTTCAGGGGACAGACCCATGGGGTAGTAAGCTAAGCTTCCACCTATGATGCCAACATTCCACATGAGCACTGATTGGAGTCGTGGCTGCTCCAATTTGAATCCAACTCTCTACCTGAGGCTTGGGAAAGCAATTGGAATATGGTTCAAGTACCTGGGCCCCTAACCCACATGGGAGACCTGGAAGAAGCTCCTGGATCCTGGCTTCAAATCAGCTCAGATCTAGCATTGAAGCCATTTGAAGAGTAAACCAGCAGATGAAAGCTCTCTCTCCCTCTCTGTAACTTTGCTTTTCAAAGAAAAATGAATCTAAAAGGACTCCAAAAATATTTTGATTATTTCCATCTGTTGCCTTTCCCAAAAGTTTATTTTTATTGATGTAATCTTCTTCTGCTCATTTTGTTTAAACAGGCAAACAACAAAGGTATTGATATTGAGCATAAGACAGTCTTTGTAACTGAAGGTAAATAATACTTAGACATTGTTTAATTAAAGACTTAGAAGTCTGATTTTAAAAGTCAGTTGTGCTAAAAAAAAAAATTTAGTACTTTCCTGGTGAAAGAAAGAATAAACTTCAATTTAGGAAGACATTAGAAGTTCACAGCAGAACCCTAACTTTTTGGAAATGTTTCTTGTGTTGCTTTGTGGGAAAAATTCTCTTGCTGCTCTGTGGAAACTATTTCCACCTTGTTTGTAAAAAAAAAAAAAAAAAATTCAGCACTTAAGAGGATAGCTTTCATCATCATAAGAGCCAGTACTAAATTGCACTTGAATCCCGAAGAAAATATAATTAATATTGGTGTGGATTCATAATGCCAGTAAACTACTTGTTTAAAAGCTTTACATGTGGAGTGCATTAAACCACATCCTGCAGTGCTGGTTTCCCACTTCTCGGAGCACAGGTCAAATCAAGGCTGTTCCAGTTTGATCCATCTCCCTGTTAATGTGCCTGGGATGGCAGCAGATAATGACCCAACCGCTTTGGTCCCTGCTCTTCATCTGGAAAACCTCATTAGAGTTCCAGGCCCCAGCCGCTGATGCCATATGGGTGATTATCCCACAAGTGGAAGACCTCTGTATGTTTCTTCTTCTCTGTGACTCTTTTTAATAAATAAAAATAAAACCTTGAAAAATTTACAAGCACCAAAAGTTGTACGAAAGCAGTTAATTCTCAAAGATAATTTTGCCTTTGGTTCTAATCCATACACATAAATGCAAATGAAAATAGCTCATCTGCATTGAAGCAGTGAGTTTGAAATTTTCCTGAAGTCTGTGTTAAAACGATTTGCCAAACAGTAGACTGATAAAATGTAAAACATATACCCCAAATACACCAGCAAAATGAAGTAAAAAGTAAGAGTAAAAGCAACTGCTAAGCATAACCAGATGAGAGGACATGATTTGCAAGGTCTGAGGTACAAGAAGGTTGAAGCCAGGACTGGGAACAGCTAATCTAGTGGTGGCTGAAGTGGTCCTTATTACTGAATTTCACCTGAGTTTGGGAAATGGAGCAAAAGTTGCATTAACTGAAAATGTTTGCTTTGGCACTCCAATGCTCTTGCAGGATAAGATCACCACCATCACAGAAAGGTTAAGAATTCAAGTGCTCCAAAACTCCTGCCTTAATGTGTTAAAATACAGAAGAGACAGACCTGTGAATGGGAAAGAAAAGTAAGGCAAGAGCTCTTGGATCATCCAATACCAATCAAGCAGCAAGGCCAATGGGAGTGGTCGCCTAATTAAGAACAGCAGCTTTGACGGACGTGGCAATGCCAGCCTTCTTGGCTACCAACCATAACAACTGCAGCAACTTTGTCACCGACCGTGTGCCCTGCGTTCCTCAATTATGAGCTGGTTTTTGAGGAATGCAGACGTGACTTGCTGAAGCCATTGGCTAGTACATATTCACATGCGGATTTATCTCGCCTAGACAAGAATGCTGTGGCAGCTAGGGAAAAAAAATTTACCTAAAATTATTCTGACCCTTAGTCTCATGAGGAGCTCACTGCATGAGGGCCACATTTCAAACCAAGCCACTGGGACACTGCCACCACAGCATAACACTATTTTATCCATAAACACATTTGCACTCAGATTCTGTGTATCAGAGAAAAGGCAGAAAGAGAACAAATTAGAGTGATGCCAAAAAAAAAAAAAACAAATGGCATGAGACAAAGGCTGAAATCATGCCATTTGTTGGCTTGGTGTACAAGGATTAATCAGTAAACCACTGACTCAAAATATTAGAAGCTATATAATTGTCTTACATGCAGCTTATTATGTTCAAGGATGAATGGCTGCTATCACCGACAGTAATGTTTTTCACAACAGTTTCTTTTACTGTCCCCTCCATTCCTCATTCCTAACTGTGCTTTTCTGGTATTTGTTTATTTTTACCCATTTGCTTACACTTGCTGATCTGGGGTGTCAGTTGTCACAGCTACAAATTACTTACTCTTGTTATACAATTATGGTCAACCATGTTTATGTGTATTTATTAAAAGCAATAAGGTGCAAAGCATGTGATATAAACCTAATAAGGAATAAAATTAGGCCATGTCTTTAAGGAGTGGTGATAGTATATGAAGCAGTGGCAGTGTTTTCCGTGCTTCTTTTTGGCTCTCATATTTGGACTTAAAGGGATGGTTGTTCTTAAAAAGAAAGCCTCATGCTCGCATCATATAAGTCTGTGAAGTTGTATGGCTGTAGAGAAGAGTAGAGGAGGTTACACAGCAGAAAGCAGATGTCCTACAGTTAGTATTGAATGGGAACTTAAAAGCCAAACAGAAGTCTAACCCATCTGAAAACTAAACTACGTTTATAAAAGCTGGCTGGCTGACTGCCCAACACACCTATCGCATAAAAGCCAAGAGAAATGTGAGCACCTTGATATCGAAGAAAAATGCATTTTGAATGGGTGGAAAATGGAGTAAGAGTAAGGAGAAGCAGACCATTCCAGAGGAATTCCGAACTTAAAAGTATGGTCTACTGGAGTGGGTGTTTAGCTTCATGGTTAAGACAAGCAAATGCGGGCTGGTGCAATGGCTCAATGGCTCAAGCCTCACCTTGTAAGTGCCAAGATCCCCAATGGGTGCCATTCATGTCCCTGCTGCTCCACTTCCCATCCAGTTTCCTGCTTATGACCTGGGAAGGCAACACAGTATGGTCCAAAGCCTCGGGACCCTGCGCCCATTTGGGAGACCCAGAAGATGCTCCCGGCTCCTGGTTTAAATTGAGCTCAGCTCTCGCCATTGTGGCCATTTGGGGAGTGAGCCAGCTGATGGAAGACCTTCCTCTCTGTCTCTCCTCCCCAAAAATCTGATCTGCCTTTCCAACAAAAACAAATAAATCATTAAAAAGAAAGAAGGAAAACTGCATCCCACACTGGAGTTCCTGGATTTAGTATATCCGACTCCGGCTCCTGGATCTATCTCTCCACCAGTGCAGATCCTAGCAACAGCAGCTGAGGCTTTGGTGACTTGGTTCCTGTCACCCTTGGGTGGAACGTGAACAGTGTTACCAAATCCTAGATTCAACCCCAGCCTACCTCAACTGCTTTGGGCACTTTGGCATTGAATTAGTAAATAGGAATGTGCTCTCTTTCTCTCACTTTCACTCTCAATCTTATTGCCTTTCAAATGAAATAAATAATATTTATTTTTTAAAAAGCAGGCATGTAAATCTTTTATACTGGAGATTCTTTTTTTTTTTTTAGCTTTTAAAAACAATTATTTGAAATACTGATAAAGAGAGAGGGAGAGACGGAAAAAAGGAGTTCTCCATCCACTGCTTCACACCTCAAATGGATTCATGGTCCAAACTGTGACAGGTCAAAAGCCAGGAGCCAAGAAATCCACCAGTGTCTCCTACAAGCATGGCATGGGCCCAAATTCTTGGTTCATCTTCTGTTGCCTTCCCACCCATGCTTTTAGGGAGCCAGAAAGGAACCAGAGTATCCAAACTCAAACTAGTGCTTCTATTTATATGGGATACTGCGGTTGCAGGTGGCAACTTCACCCACTTCACTTCCTTGGGCGTTTTTTAATTAATAATGATCACATAGTTAAGTAGGTTTTTTTGTGTACAGTGTCCAAGTAACTCTTTCATCTTTCTCAGGTTTTTATTGCCTTTATTGCTCAAAAGTAGTACCTAGAATAAAGGTCAATGGGTGGTCTTATTAGTAGACTTACTATTGAATGTACTAAAAGTTTTCTTTAAAGTTATTCATGACCAATCCCAATGTAAGTTACTCAGTTCCATCAAGTTAACTACCTCATCATGTTCTCAGGATCTGGAAGACAGGGAGAGAGGACAGCTCAAATATTAAGTAGTCCTGGTTTTACGGGCATCCTCTGTTCCCTACAGATATGGGACCAGTACAATGCAGAGCATGATTCCAATTTGAACAGGAAAAAGGAAATGAGAAAAATAAGACAACACCTTGCCCAGGCACAAGAGGGTAAGGAATACTAGTTCCGGAGCCAGATTTTTTTTTTTTTTTAAATAAGAGGTTGGATCTAGCAATATTTTCTCAACAGTGCCGACAAATGGTCAGAAGCGTGCTTGACTTGTGAAATTCGCATATTATTTTGGCTCTACTAGAGCCAAAAATACAAGCTTAAAATATACATACATTTCAAAAACATGATTACAAATGCTTGAAGGATGTAGATCGTGTGAATGCAATTACATTCACATAATTACCCGAGCTGTGCTTCTAACCATCGTATCTGTAGCGTTCAGTGATAATTTAGGACTTCTAGTCCTCAGATTGCATAATCAAATCAATGACTCATCACACAGATGAGACACTTGACTTGCACATTTTTGATCTGTTATTTTTCTTCCTATAAATGGTGTGATTTGGATAAATGCAACCGCCAGGGCACTATAATGTAGGCCAAATGACATAACCTTAGACATAACATGCTCTTTTCTATTTTAAATGTCATAATCTAAAATTGCATGCTGTCTAAATGAATGTTAACAAAAAAAAATGCTCATTTCAAATGTCCCTGCTATGTGAATTTTCTCTTTTGATGTACGGTAATGGATAACATGTTTCTCTTGCTAAAAATATGGCCACACGCACAAAAGCAAACCTGATATTTTTATGCATTTCTGAAAGCCAAATGCCATGAATTATACATAATTGATAAGTGAATCATCTGAACTGCTATTTCACATACGTATGCCAAACTTGCCTTTAATTTACATCTAATTGCTCATAGCTTATACACACATAATTTAATGAAGGCACAGCAGTCCCATTACACACTCCAGTAAGTTATTCAATTAAGCAATATTCACCTAGCACGTAACTATACTTCCAGTGTGAACTAAATTCTTTTGATAAAATATTAGCAGATGAATTGAAGTAAACGAAGTCTTTTGTGTTGAGATTTTATACTTTATTTAATAATGTCCAGTCAATAATCACTCTAAATTTGTCACATTTATCTCAATTCCTTTCATCTAGGCCTCAAAATCAGTTACACTTAACCCTTCTATTATTTAATTTTTCTACATGTTTATGTGTCTTTGTCCAATTATATCACAATGAAAGATTTGATTATGTTATTTACATATTTCTAAACCTTTTAATATCAAATGTACACTGTCACTCATAATTCTTTCAGTAGAACACAGAAATGAGGTGGTCCTTGTTAGGCTCGAAAGACAAATAATGAGGCTATGGTTGAAAGTAGAAATGGAAAATACTCTACATTTTCACAGGACCATTTTGCTGATGGAGCCTTTCATTAATTACCAGCACCACCACAACTCTGTGTATACTGGCCATGTTTTTGTTTGTTTGTTTGTTTCAGATTTAGCAACCTGCATAGGATCTAGGAAATTCTTACTTCAAGCTTCCACTGGATCACCTTCTGACATCTTCAAACTTATTCAAAGACAGCGTCTTCTACAAAGTTTCTAGCTAGCACCTGCCCTTCTTTAAAATAAGATCAAGTAATTCCCAGAAATAATCTTTCAATTTATTTAATTCAGTCCATGGAAGGACTGTTAAAATATATACACAGAAAGAAAAGATTCCAGAGAAAATAAAGATGGATAAGAGCCCAGAAAAAGACTAGTTGTTGGGGAGATAACTGAAACATTTTGGAAATGCAGAGTTTATCTAGAGCTAGACAGAGCTATAACAGAACACAGCACAGACCACTAGAGGAACGAGTATCATGGAAAAGAGACGAGAACATGAACAAATAGATGTAACTCCGATCCGAACCATGGGTTTTTGGTTTTTTTGGGTTTTTTTGGGGAGGGTTGTTGTTTTGTTTTGTGGAAGTGAAAAAGATTAACACCTATAAAGGATGAAAAAGAACTTTTCAAAAATGTCACATCCATTTATAAATATTCCAACCATCATGGTATTATTTTTAAGTAAATTGATTCCTAGAAAAAGGAATGCCCTTGTTGATTTTACTTTTACTTATTAAAATCTTATGATATTTATTATTAAGTCCTAAGGTACCAGCTCTCACTTGTTAATCATTATAAACAGTGTCCCTTCTGAGTATGACCCGGGGCAAATGAGAAACCTGCTGTGTCTTTATATATTCTATCATCTCTTTATTCTATACTATCATTTTCAAAGATAACTCATCTACTTTACCTGATCTCTTCTCCCTCTGTTTTTTTGTTTTTCTCTCTCTCCTTCACCTTTCTTTATCCAACACTTGTTTATTTGCCTGCCGAATAATCAGAATGACTCAGGGATCTTAAGCTTCATACTATTGCCTTTTCTAATTAGAGAACTCCTTCTTTCACCTGCGCATTGTAACATACATCGCAGCATCTGACAACAGATCACAAAAACGATTCTCAGCACTGCCAAACGTCCCATACAGAGTTCAAAACTCTCAAGAGTCCAGGAGTACAGAAATGGTTCAATCGACTTCTGTTTCTTAGAAACTTTGTGCCTTGCAATGAGAAAGCAATGCCATATTTTCCACGGAGGGAACAGAAAAAGTCTCGTTTCCCTCAGAAAGCATCTTCATTAAATATGTGTCAACTCTTTAAACTTCAGTATATTTGCCAATCTCAACAGTATCCTGAATCTATAAGCACCATGCACTTGTGTTGTGTAACTATTAGTTACAGGTTGCGTAAATACCACAGGCAGGCAGCGATCTTTGTACTCCGGCCTCGGAGATGGTGCAGGCAAGAATTTTTAGCAGGCTATAAATACCTAACATGGTCTTGCATAATCCATAATGCCTTGTTAGGTTAATATGAGGTGTCATTTTAGAGCTTTAGTGCTTTGTTGGCAAGTCAGCAGAAATTTGACAAGCAAGAATCCAAAGCAAGGCAGTGCTTCCAAGATAAGCATCTGCCCATGGTTCATTAACAAGGTGTCTTGAGCACATGTACACCTATCGGAATGCTTTTTTTTTTCTCTAGAGTTCCTTTTGCCCTCATCTTAAAAAATATTTAATTAAAATCCCAGCTGCAATTTAGTGAGCTGATAGCAATTTCTCAAGTTTTTGTTTAAAGTGACTACAGTGTCTTCATTTTCTTTGCAATTAATTCTCCAAACACTTAATGCATGAGAAAACTCATTTGGAAAGCATATAGGGCATTTTACCATCTGTGTTTCTTCAAGTGGTCTCTACGTTATTCTCAACTGCTACAAACTAAGAAATTCTGATATCAGTTCTCGATTATGAAACAAAATATTTAATGTGAAACTGCCTGTCAGTTGGTTGTTACTTTCCACTTAAAAATTCATAGCATCTGCATCACATGTATTTGTACCCTTAGAAAATACATGGAAGCCAAGCTACATCATCCGGGCCTTTCTAGAAGCATTTGACATGATCTGTTCATTTCTACTGTTCACCTTTGGTTTTCCCTTCTTAATCACTGATTTCAGAATAGGTTTATATTTACAAAACAAAAATAGTGAGGAGGCAATGCAGAGTTTCCACTCACTGCTCATCTGATGTCCCCTTGCAATGTGTCATATTGGTATATTTGACACTCCAGGTTTTGTCTGATACCATTTCTTCCTTGATTTCTTGCACTCTTGCTTTGCACCATGATTTTGATAGCTCCTGATGAGTAACTGGCTTTTATGAACCTCTGTTCTTGCTGACTGGTATATACTTGCTGATGGGACTTTTCTCTATCTAACCTCCCCAGAAGTGTCTTCTTCCAGTCCTGCAGTTTTAACATATCTATTTTCTGTTGATACTTACATTTCTATCTCTTGGTCATAATTTTTTACTGCACTCTGATATTCAAAGACCTGCATCTACTCACCAAGCTTCCTGGCTGCAATCAGCATATCAAAGCCAGTGGGGCTAAAACATAATGTGTGCATTCGGCATTTGCTCTGAGATCTCAGCCAAATGTGAAAGCTCATATGCTGTGGCTCCTTGCTGAAACTAGCTCTTTGCTCTGCTAGGAAATTCCTCATTGTCCTCTCCCTGTGCTCCTGCCATGTTAATTCTAGGCTCCAGTCCCATCTCCATTCTGGTTTTAGCTTCCTGCTAATGCATACCTTGGGAGGTAGCATTTGATGGATTGAGTGGTCGAGTTAGAGAAAGTTGTTTATGTTCCCCTCCCACATACGCACCTTCTCCAGGAATGATCAGTATAGGGGATTTGCAGAGAGCAAAGCTTTAATGACACTACTCCCTCCAAGAGCTCTATGTGGGTCCTTTGCATTGTAGAGTGATACTGCGCATTGGTATCTAAACCATGCTAGAGTGAATGCGATGGGTCAGAGAATGACTGAACAGACTTCCGAGTCATGGAATTGATGGAAGCCCCAAAGTCTACTGGGGCAAAAGACAGCTGAGTGTTCTACGGACTAGACAAGGGTCATATAAGACAGACAGACAGAGTTTAATAGATCTAGCACAAATGAGTAGGATGGACCAAGCAGATGATATTTTAGCACTTTCCCTTGAAGGCTCTAGGAAGGCTTGGATGTAAAAGATGCTAGCTAGTAGAAGTTATCTTGGACCATGAAAACACATATCCAAAATTGAAACTGAAAGAGGAGAGTAAAGCAGAAAGAGTTTAATCATAAACAATTGTTACGTGAAATCTACCCTGATCTCGACTTTTTTCTTATATGGACCAGGCGACTCTTTCCTTGGTAAGATGATTTGATTAGCATTTATGATATTCATCACTGAAAGCACATTTTCTAACCTTTGTTTAAATGATCTGGGGAAAATACAAAACAAAAATTTATTCTAATATGAACCAAAGCTCACTACAATGCAAAATAATCAACATAAAAATCTTTCTAGATTCTTCCAAAGCATGAACTCGTTTCTTAGGGCAAAAGTGGATTCTAATTCCAAAGGAGATAGTGAGTGAAAAGTAGGTTCCTCTTGGCCCAAAGTTGGGAAACAAGGACAGTCCATTCTGAGTTACCTGGTAATGAACTCTCTGTGAGCCAGAAGAAACTGAATGCAGATCCTAGTGAGAAAAGCAGAAAAATATACATGTACTTGAAGCAAGAGTGTGCAAGCCGCCCTACAATTCTACCAACTGAACACCCGGTTGAATCTTATTATGCCTCTCTAGAAAACTCATCCAAATTCATCAAAATTAAATAAACAAAATTAAACAAAGCAATATCAGAAATGATAAAACATTGTAAGTTGCACAGAAAAAGAAAAGGTTTCCAGAAAACTATTATAACCTCTAAATCATAACTAGTTTTTAGAGATAAGTGACATAGTGTGACCTCAAAGATGGGAAAAACCAAAAGAAAATAATAAACAATTTTATTATAATAACTGAAGATCCTGTTTGTTTGACACCTGAACTTTTACCATATGAAAAAAGGCTTTAAGAGTCTCTCTACACGCTAATAATTTCTTTATCTTAGACCCAGTGCATACTGTCATGGTAAATGTTTATACTGACATGTGTTTTTTTTTTTTTTTTTTGCAAACACAGATTTTCATACTTTGCACAAAGAAAATGATTTCCACCTCTGCCTTATCAGGGATTGCGAATTCCTGGGATTAAAGTTCACACAGTTTTTCTGGAAGACTCTGAGAAATGGACTCGCTTTGAAGAGTTGTAGAACTAAGCTGTCACCGCCATGCACACGCTCCCCCAGGCTTCCTCTCTAACGAGTGTCCTGATTCTATTCACAGATTTCAGCTACTCTTGCCCTCTCAGCTGTTTCCCACAGCGCTTCATCAAATTATTCTCTACATCCAAGTGAGTTTAAAACTGTACTACATAATACAATGTAAGCAACAATAAATTAAAAAAAAAATCTTTCCCCCGCCCTTTTTTTTTTTTGAGTGGATGTCTTCTCTCATTACTTTTTTTTTTTTTTGGCTTGTTTGTTTTTTTAGAATTTTCCTTTTGCCAAGTATTGATGTGGTGTGGTTGCACACCAATAAATTAGCTTTCAATAGTCATATGCTTAGTCATACATTTTATTACTGTAAGGTGTTATTAAAGTCATCTGAGTGTTAAATCAGAAAATAGGTTGGCTCCAACTATGAATCACTGTTTCAATGCAGTGCATAAAAATGAGATACTATAAATTCTGAGATCAGGCGCATTTAGGGTGGTATGGCCATAGACAACAAGATACTAAAAGTTCTGATAAAATTCTGGTAAAATGCTCACAAATTTTAATTTATTCAAGCAACTATCTTTCATTCAAGTAAAAAAAAATTCAAATTTTGGCAGCTACTTCTAAATATTTGCATACGTAATTTTGTTTTTATTCTTAACAATGATAAAAAGTAATAATTTTTCATATCACTCTATTCTTCCTCATGGAATCTAATATTCATAACAAAATGGTTACAAATCGAAGGAGTTTTAAACACTATGTGTTCCCTTTAGTTATTGACACCTAATGTATATTTGGAGACAGAATAGCTCATTAAGGAATAGCAAACAGAATAACCCCGTGACTAATCCTATGTGAGAAACATGCCTTACATATGCATATAGCATAAAGAAATTCACAACAGAAACAGGCAAAATATGAGACACTTTGCTGGGATGCAAATTCTGGTCTGAGTCCCAGCCACTTCACTTCTAATCCACCTTCCTGCTCATATGACTTGGAGGCAACAGATAACGGCTCAAAGGCTTGGCCCATGCCACAGATGTGAGAAACGCAGATGAAGTTCCGAGCCCCTGGCTTCAGCCTGGCTGAGCCCTGGCTGTTGCAGCTAATTAGGTAGTGAATCAATGGATAAAATATTTCTCTCTTTCTCTTGCTTGATCTCGCTCTCACTCTCTGCCACTCTTTCTTCTAGCAGGTGAAAATAAACAAGCACACCGAAAAAAGTACCAATATTAAAGACGTCACTGCACACGTTCTTCGCCATTTGTGGATTGAAGACAGTCAGTACTGTCCCTCAAGGCTTTATAAAGCAATCCAGACCAACTGTAACCATGATCTTGATGCTCCATCTTTCCAGCGACAGTCACATTCGCCAGAATCTCATAACACAAGAACCTCCGTTTCTCGTTTCTCTATGAGACTGCACTGATAAAATAAATCTTAAAAAAAAAAAAGCTAATTCCTTTGTGTTCCGACAAATCCCCATGAAATACAGAAGGCGTTTCTTCCTGAAGGGATTTTATTTTTTAAACAAAATCTAGCTGTACTCGATGAGAGTCTGTGGTAGATACAAAACATTCAGTAATCCCGAATCTCTGATTTCTTTCATTATTTATCAATTCCCTTTGAAATTCTGTACAGCTCGAAAAGTACAGGTTTGCAGTCTGGAAAGAAGACAAGCTGTTCCAAGCTCTGCTGATGAAGTGCACACCGAAGCAAGGGCTGTCCGCAGTTACCCCAGCCAAGTCCTTCCCACTGTGACCATCAGTGGAGGCTGGAAAGGGAGATCCACAGAGCAGGTGGCAAGGACACAGTGACATTCCTATTGTGTCCCACGGTGCATCATTTCAAAAACAACCCTACGTGGCTAGTAACTGTTCATCAAAATGGAAAGCCGAGTAGGATAAACAAGCCTACTCGGCATCAACTCACCTCCTGGAGGCGGTCTATATACATTCGGCAAGTCTCCAAGTCACAGTGTCCACGAACAACAAGAATACCCAGAGGTATGGCTAAGGGCGACACAGAAAGAGAAATCGAAGATCACATATTTGATTTTTCCAGACTGGCATAAACATGTTTCTTGGGGCTTGAGAAATAAATCTCGTCAATAACGGATCTTTCAGGCTCTTTTACAAAAACAAAAGGAACACCTTCATGACGTCACTTTGTCCTGGCCTGCAGTTGTCATAAACTTCCGTGCATGGTTCACGCCGCCCTTTGATCGCAGGGGCCCAGGTAAGAAGGGTAACATCCCAGGAACACCGGATGGCAGAACCAGAAAGCTAGCCCACGCCCTCTGACAATTTCTGCCTGCGTTTGCAAGAGACAACGGAGGATTCAGTCCCAGAGAGGGATTACATACATGATTCTGATCACTGAGCCCTGCCACAGCTGGATGCATTTTGAGCTTGACCTTTTTGTCAGTTTACAACAGTTCCTTGTTCCTAAGACTCAAGCAACTTAAGGCAGTGTTGTTAACTGGTAGCCATCATCAGAATAAAAGGCATGCAACCTTTAAATAGATTTTTAAAGTGTAAGAAAGGAAAATACAGAACTAAGAAAACTCAACTGATTTTAAAGACAGGCTAACAGCAGAGCTCAGCAAACAGCAGGAGAACTTAAGTCATGCGCCTTAGAAAGCATCTTACTAGTGGGTACAAATGTCACACTGTGGTTCAATCTCCTACTTATATTTCTCCAGAAAGTCCTGAAATATTAAAAAAAAGATACTCTCCTTCCCAAAACTTAAAAGAAATATAAATATTTTTTATTTTACATGTACAGATATAACATCAAATCCATGAGTCAACAAAACAAATTTTTATTGCTCAGTATCTTCAAGTTACCAGTTAGAAAATACTAGACATTAGATATGAAAATGGCTTTTATTATCAAAAATTCTTGTGAAAACCACCCATTAGAGGCTGTTATTGTGATACAGCAAGTTAAACTGCCACCTTCGATGCCCGCATGCCATATGAGTGCTAGGTAGAGTCCTGACTACTCAATTTTCAATGCAATTTCTTGCTAATTTGCCCAGGAAAAAAAAAAACACAAAATGGTCCAAGTACGCAGCCTCTACCAGACAAAGCGTCCACCTCCTGGCACAGTCCTGACTATCATGGACTTTGGGGAATGAGCTTATGGACCCGGGACTGATCTGCCTCTGTGTCACTCCGTGCTTCTCTCTCCCCCACGCCCTCCCTCCCTTTCGCAGTGTCACAATGCCTTCCAAATAAATACAATGCATCTTGTGAGTTTGTATTCATTCATTGCCTTTATTATTAAAGGCCAAGCATGATGGTTTTACAAATTGATAATGATGA
The DNA here is from genome assembly GCF_017591425.1 of Ochotona curzoniae. Classification (NCBI taxonomy): domain Eukaryota; kingdom Metazoa; phylum Chordata; class Mammalia; order Lagomorpha; family Ochotonidae; genus Ochotona; species Ochotona curzoniae. The sequence continues at coordinate 17,739,930 of NW_024467095.1, read as the reverse complement.
TATATTTAAAACACATGAAAAATTTTCAGAATGTTTAGCCTAGTAGTGAAGGTAATAGGTTCAAATAAACACTGCCAAATATCATGAATGTATCAAATGCATCAACAGTCATTTGGGAAAGCTCTGGAAAAGAGGAACTAAGCCTTGCCAGGAAGACAGATTTCAGGCTGAAGAGCAGGGCTGGTCTAGAAAAAAGAAACAGAATTTTCGATATCACCCCAACCAGGTTCTAGCAGGAGGATGTAATCAGCCCCATTTGCTCATTTCTTCAGCATCCACTGCCTGGGGGAACTCCAGCAGTATCTGAGTACATTCTCTCATGTCACAGATCAGCCTTGCTTACCCTCACTGCCCAAGTGCCTGGACCAGAAATGGGAGATACTCAATCAATGTTTGCCAGGAGATGAAAGAAGATGGGATGAAGCCCTGTCCACATGTGAAGGAGAAGGAGCATCGTTAAGACACAAGGGAGTTTTCCAGGGTAGACATGCAAGCATGGGGTTGCAACAGAAGTAGAACGTGGCCTGGGTTTGAGCTTCCTGTTGGCTTACTTGCCCAAAAATAAGCAGGAGAGTCGCCACGCAGAGATGAGGCCCCCTGGAGGGATCTTACGTGTGTAAGAATATTTTCAGCTTCTTTTTCAATGGAAGCATCAAACACGTTTTCTCGGCTTGGCAGCTGTGTCTTAGAGGGTTATGTAAGAGAAATTCAGTAGGGATATCCCTTAGAAGTCCTGATCAAAGTATTCGTATCAGCTAAGCCACTAAACACATCCAAATTAAGAGCAGAACAACTTCTAATGTTTGGGGAATTGTGTGGAAGCACTGGAACTTTAGATTTGATATATCAAAGTTTTAAGAAAAGAAGCCTAGCTCCCAGAGCTTTTGGAACCATATCGTAAAACAAATAAATTAATTTTTTAAAGATTTATTTATTTGTGTTGGAAAATCAGATATACAGAGGAGAGGAGAGACAGAGAGAAAGATCTTCTGTCTGATGATTCACTCTCCAAGTGAGCGCACATATATATATGAGAAATGAAACCTAGCTGTGATAGTGCACAATGACAACCCGCATTGGGGTCTTAAACTGTTTAGTTCTATTTTTCTCTTAGCCTCAATGTGAAAATGTAGAGAAATAGACTTGAAACAATACTTACCTATTTAATTAGAATTTATATGGAAATGCAGGAATCTTGTCAATATCTCTGATATCTAGTTATTTTCAATGTTTGGATTTAGTCTGGTCCAAAACCAAATCTAATGCACTTGGGTGGCAGACATTTTAAACAGCAACTACAGACTTCAAGACACAGAATCAAGAAAAGGTAGGGAGAAAAGTTTTCAAAGATGCACCATTCAGTTCTACTGTGTGCGTAAAGTCAAACGCTTTGCCTATTTATCAAGGAACAGTGGACCCTTAGCTGCTTCTAATGGAGCCATTCTTATCCATTAATTCAGAGTAAAAAGAAATGGAGAGGAAAAGAAATGACAGCTACCCCAGTTTCATAGCCTATTAAGGACAACTGCCAGATAGATTCCGAAATGAAACAGAAAAGAGTTTACAATCATCCACTCCCAGACTCAAATTTTAGTAATACTTTCGTCTTGCAAATTACTCAAGTAGTAAACATCTTATGTTCTCGCTGATATAAGACAACCTCCTTGCAAAATATAAGACAAGTGGATGTATAGGTAAATATGCATATACATCATAGTCTCATAGATGAACCATATAACGGAAGCTAGCATATCAGGAAGAGAAAATGTGTTGCAGTATGCATGTCAATTCCCGTATAAAAGGAGCGCTCCCAACAAAAGCTGTCCAATATATCTCGAAGTAGGATACCAGACTTTCTACCATTGCCTATACCTACAAGCTCACGACACACTCCAACAGCAGAACTTTGGACGGTGACTGATACTGCAGGACTATACCTTTATTAACAATATGGGGGGAAGCGGTGGTGGGGGAGGGCAGAATAGGAAGTCCAGGAGTCTATGAAACTTTATCTTGAAAAACGATAATTACGATAATTAAATTCTTTAAAAAGACCCTGGTATTTAGAATGGGTATCTTACAGGATTTTGTGAGGATTCTTTAAAACAGTATGTTTAAAACTGAATTATGAAAGCATAATTACCAATGCTCTCTCACTCCCCTCAGTATCTTTGAGCATATTTAACTACAAAATGGATGCACCTGTCATGTATCTTTTATAAGACCGTAAGAGTTAGAAGCCATCTTCTCTTTACTTAAAACTAATTTCCACTCTCCCAGCCAAAGGAAAATTATTGGAGGACGAAAATATTAAAGCAGAAGCTTGTGGAAAACTACCAGCTTCCTCTACGCTACTGATAACCAGCTGCCCCATTTCAGTGACGTTTCCTTCCTCTAATTAGGGGAGTTAGAGTTCTGATGGTCGAAACAGCAGCAGCTCTGACTTGATGATTCATCTTACTCTCCTCTCAGAGGCTTTCCTCCAACAAGCACTGGTCAATAATCAGCCTACATAATGGAACTTTTATTGCAGAGATTAAAAAGGAATTCTAATGAAGCAAAAAAGAAAAGAAAAGAACTTCTGGATTAAGATGGAAGATTTAACACACACGCATCTTTCACACTGAAACATTGCTGAACTACAGCGAATGGCTTAACAACAACAACAACAACAACAAAAACTATAAACCAACAAAATGAGGAGAAACAGGGGGAAGAAAATACTAACAGGTGAAACAGATGGAGTATTGGTAACTGATTCAGGACCCCTACAGAACTCCCTAACCTCGAGAGGGAGTGGGTGAGAACCAACACAATGTACACTGCAGAGCCTTCAAAAGGCTTGCAAACCGTCAGCACCAAGTGCCTCGGGAACCCAGTAAAAAGGGGCAACAAAGACAGAAGCATGATGTTCACTGAATGCCCACCACAATCTCGGCAGATGTAGTCACCTTAAAGAAAATGGGGAATTGGGCCTAGCGCTGTAGCCTAGTGGTTAAAATCCTCACCTTGCATGCACTGGGATTCCATCTAGGAGCCAGTTCATGTCCCAGCAGCCCTGCTTTCCATCCAGCTCCCTGCCTGTGGCCTGGGAAAGCCAAATGCCTGACCTGGGAGATCGCGGTAATTCTAGGACATGAAGAAGGAAATATCAATAATATATCATTTTATGGATTATTTAATCTTCATCACATCCAGAGAAGTTAACTATGATTATCCTTGCTTTTAAAATTGAAAAAGTCACCAACGTGAGTCATGAAAATATTAGATCACATTAGGCTCCGCTACTACAACAGCTAAACATTCATCCGGGGTTTCTCTCACTCAGGAGTTCCTCTTCTGGAATATTCCTCCTGCCACTAGATCTTGCCTCACACACACAGGCAGGGTCTCAGGGAGGCGAGGGCAGGAACAAATGACAGTTGACTAGGGACAATGAAGGAAGCACCAGTTCCCTAGGCCTGGATCCACCTGCACGGAGAAAGGCTGTGAGCGGGATGCAGGACGAGCTGAGCAAACACTGTGGACTTGGCCCGATGATTCACACAAGGACTCAGAAACCGTGAGCAAAGCCAGACTTTGTTCTCACGAACAATTTGGCAGCAGTGTGATCATTCTGAAAGCTTCCCCTGCTTCTTCCCTAAAATACCAGCTTCTCTGAGACTCAGAGGTCAAGAGTCAAGCTAGGAAAAATGATGACAGATCCATTAAACAGCTTTGCAACTGAAAGTTCATACAATGAAAGTGAGTGTGGCTTACTTTATAAAGAAAGGCAATGGTGAAGTCGGGAGCAGATGTTAACCATCACTGGGTTAGTGCAGATGATCAGACGACACCAGGCTTAGAATGCTTACAAAAAGTCACGTGACTTGTTTTGTTATTTGAAATCCTTACATGAGGATTTCCAATATTGAACGAAAGAGCCGACTGACATCTGTTAACATAAACTAAACACAAAAACCAAAACCCACACTCTCTCCGGAGGTGTGAAATGTGCATTCATTGAGGTATCCAAGGGCATTCGAAAGAGTTTCCCAAGGACTTCCGGTGAAGTATTTCCTAAACATTAACTCCCAGTCTGGCTAGCATTCTGCTTGATCTATTTGGCGGCTTTACTATGACAAGCATTCTCATATCATTTATTTCAATGTTTAATTATACTTGGTAAACAACTATATTCAGAAGAGTCATAGTTATAGGTACACTTGATCTTGCGGACTGCTAAATAAACTTAGGTTGCCCTTGATTCTTTTTCAACAAAGTATGTCCAGGTCCCATGTATCAGTAGAGATCAGGGTAGCTACCTCTTCGTGTTATAGGTCACTCCTCCAAGTCTTGCTAAACTCACCGTGTTTTTCTTCCTAATTCCATTATCAAAATATTCTAGCCATTCGTAAACCCTCACACCTATTTCAGCAGACCATATGTGTGAATTTCTGCAGCAGACCATGTCTAAAAGAAAAGCATGAAGATTAAAAAAAATAATAATCAAAGAACCCTACAGGGAGATGAGTGGAATCACAGCTGGCTGTTTGATGACACAAGCAAAGTTCCTCAGAGCCAAAGCTGGAATGGGTCCTCTCTGACACTAAGTACACATGAACTTGATAATGGAATGTATAAAAAGGGAGAAAACTCATGGCAGTTAATCCATTCTCTGCAAGGTGCTGGAATGTGTTCAACAACATATCACAGTGGAAATAAAAGGCTGAGAGCTCAGCACTTGAAAAGGGAAAAAAAGGGATTTAATTATTTGACATTTTGCAAGCACAGTGCAATTCCTATTAAAACAGAACTGGCACTGAATGAGCCATTTACCTATTCAAGGCACAAATGAAACTATCATCAGGAGTTCGTTAACAGAAAAACGTGACACCTTAGAAAACAGCTCAGAAAATGCCTGCATTGGGAAGACTGGATTTAAAGAGGTACATAAAAAGATACTGCAGAGGCTCTTACTGAGACTTAAAGAGTGGTTGCTTTCTGCAAAAAAAAATAATAATAATAATATATGTATATAAAGATAGGGTTAATAATGGCTCCTCCAGGGACAGACATTGCTCAATACGTTCAGTCATCAGAATGCAGATAAACTCAGAATCATGATATATTTGTCTTAACACTGTTTTGATGTATAGCCCAAAAACCTGCTCAGTTAAATATTGATGTCAGACTTAATATAATGAATAGAATGTATGGCATTTCCTGCTCTATTTTTATCAATTTTATCAACTAATATTAATAAGAAATCAAGAGCTTGAAAAAGAACCTGTTCCCTAAACAATGACTTATAAGGAGACTATGTGCTGTGGGGTTTAGATAAAACACCATCAACACGATTCATGAAAAAAAAAAAGCGGGGGGGGATAAAAAAGACAGATGTCCAAAATGCTCCAAAACTTAAACAAGCTTAAAAAAGATAAAAAATATTTATTTCAGGAGGTGCTCAACATCTCCTGTCATTTGGGAATTACAAATGAAGACAACAAAATATCACTTATAACAAGGGAGAAATATCCATAACAAGTGCAATCAAAATAGTCAACACAAATGCTGTGGGGATGTGGACTAGCAAGGCTTCCAGACCTTTTGTCTTGAGATAAACCAGTAGACTATACTTTTTTTATTTTAAAAGATTTATTCATTTTTATTTGGAAGGCCGACTTCACAGAAAGAACCTGCCATCCACTAGTTCACTCCCTAAACGACCTAAAGAGCCATGGCTGATCTGACTCAAAGCTGGGAACCAGGAGCTTCTTCCAGTTCTCCTAGGTGGGTGCAGGGAGCAAAATTCTTACAAACAGGGTTGAACAATGACTGCCAGCAGTCAAGTGTCTCACAGAAAGACATCATATATTTCACTGTGACATTACAACGAATGGTAGTCAGCCCAGCTCAAGAACTCTAAAAATCAAGTTGAAATGTTAAGCAAAGCATCACAAGCATACTCACCACTGAGGTTTACAAACAATGATTAGACACACTGATCCTAATCTGTCACAACTGTCACTTCAACACCATCCTGTCTGTCACACTACACGGGGAGCAGGGCCACTCCAGCAACTCACTGCAGGCACCTGCAGACAGGTAGCCCCTCACTTTCCGAGTTGATTGGGCATGAGCACAAAATCAACGACAGAAACATTCTGTACAATCAGCTGAAGGGTCCTGAATCTCCAAAACCAGAACTAGACAATGCATTATATCTGGATAGTTGTTATGTGGATATTTGAAAAGAAGCACTCTCAAACAAATGCATCCTTAGTATTTAACATTCAAGGGATACCTCTCATTTTGCATTTTATGACACTGACAGTGCACAAGTAATTTAGGTAAACCAAAATGCTAAGAACTGGTATGAACTATAAAAGGTGTAGAACTCTGTGTAATTAGCACATAAAATCATGCATCTGAGTTCAATTTTAATTTTTCCAAAAGCAAAATTATTTCCCAAATTAATCTTTCCAAAAAAGCAAGATATTAGTTTCTGAGCACCTCATATTTCTGTGCTCAGTTCTATTCAACATATTAGCAATAAACCAAATTATTATCCCAGAAGAAATTATCATACTGTTGAGACTCAAACTCTTATCACCAAGGACTACAGTGTTAGGCTACAAATAACAACCAGAAATTCAGATTTATTTGCATCTCAGTCTCCAGTTTTAACTACCCAAATTCCAAAGGGAGAATATTTGCTTTGGCAATGGTTCATTTAAAAAGAACTACTAGGGCATGATTTGTATTCACATGTTGAGTTTTCATTTTACTTTGCTGATCCAGGCACTTATGAAGAAAGGAATTAAATCAATTCCAACACTTTTAATGTGGGATCATAGGAAGGTCAATTCAAAAGACACAGAGAGAAAAATCTGGGGGGCTGGGGAGGGAGGGGTTAATGCTCATTTAATCTCAAACCCCAGTACCCAGAACACCAATGGTAACAATAGGTGTTCAATAGAGATTTTCAGTATGAGGTTTGAATAGTAGTCTAAGCAGCTTTGGTATGGGGAGGGGTCCTTCCTGACAATAGACCAGACATCAGATGCTGAGTGACATGGTAAAGCCTATCCATACAGAACTGAGCTGCCCCAGCCACAAAGATCTAAGTCACAGGCACAGGGAATGGCATTGTTGTACAGCAACTCAAGGCACTGCCTGTGGGCCAGCATCCCAGCTCTGAGCACTGACTCAGGTCCTTGCTGGTCTGCTTCAGATCCTACTCCCTACACGTGTTCCTCAAAGGACTTCTGAAGATGGTTCAAATGCCTGAATATCTGATTTCTTTGTGGGAGGATTGGATGGAGCTCCTGACTGTTGGCTTTGTCCTGCCCAGGCCCAATGTTGCAGCCATTTGGAGAGGGAACTGGCAGAGATAAGGTCTCTCTCTCTCTCTCTCTACCATTTTGCCTTTCAAACAAATAAAATAAATACTGAAGATGGAAGATCTATGTCACAATTGATGCAATTCTGATGGCCCACTTTGGAGCACCACTCCAGGAAGGTTGTTACCTGTCACCACTCGGGGAGACTGTCTTATATCCAGTAACCTTTGCCTCAACTGGTGCAACTCTAAATGGCTGCCCAATGTTCAAAGCTCCCTACAGCAGTCCGTGGCCGCACAGCTGTACCAAGGCTCAACTACTCACTCCTTCCAATTTGATGTTTGTTGCCCTCCATAGCTGTAGTTCCCTCTTGGGAAATGCCCAGTGAACCACCCCTACACAAAACTCAGCTGCAGAACTTCTCCCAAGGAATACAACCTATGACAAGAACTTTGACCCCAAATTCTTTTAAATAATGCATTATAATCATCTACGCAAAGACCTCAACTGCAGTTGGACCTCTGCTTCCTGAATTGGTTTCTGTTTTTTAGTAAATTGGTCCCATCAACATATATGCCTGCTGTACTCTCTCATAAATCAGAAAACAACATATCCTTTTTGGTCTTTCCCAGCCACCATCGCATTTTTTCATGGTCCACATACAAAAACACCCCACAGAGGCAAGTACTGTGAATTAACATGGACTTCTCGATGGTTAATCAATAGACCAAGAACGCTTATGTCACAGGACCTTGGCTCTTATGGTTTCCTATGCATAAGGAAACAGTCTCACCTGGCATCTCAAATTCACAGGTGCTCTTTGCACTCAAGTCCCTTTAAACATCACGGAAAATCCCCCATCTGATCCTCTTATTAAAATCAGGATACTCTGTCACACTCTTTTATAGAGCAGTTAATAATACAGTAATTCCTTATCTGTCTGTGTCTCCCACTGAAATAATAGCTTTATACAAGTAAGCAGGATCTCTACAACTTGCAAAAGCAGTCGATAAATGCACACCGATTTAATGACATCGATATTTTATTTGGAGTTTGAAGGAGATTAAAAAACAGGAAACTGATCAATAAACTAGAGTATGGAAAGTTGAGATTAAGTCATTTTAAAAGTAAAAATGTCTTTAAATAGTACTGAGTGGTGGAAACCTAATTTTTTTTTACTCATAACAACTGCATGTGCGAAACTAACAAGTACTGCGGCCAGTGCCATAGCATAGTAAACTGAGCCTCCACAAAGGGCACCAGCATCCCATATGGGCTCCAGTCTCCGTCCTGGGTGCCCCGCTTCCTACTCAGCTCCTTGATTATGGCCTGGGAAAACAGCAGAGGTTGGCTTAAGGGTGCCTGTACCAACATGGGAGACCCATGATAGACTCCTGACTCTTGACTTCAGATTGGCCCAGCCCAGCTGTTGCGATCATTTGGGAAAGTGAACCAATGGATGGAAGATTCATCTGTCTCTCCTGCATTCTGTAACTATGCCTTTCAAACACAAATAACATTCTCTCAAATTTTCCATGCTTCAGCTGCTAGATATGTACAATGGGGGTATCAGCATCACCTATTTTTGATAGCGATGTTTGGGAGAATTAAATTATGTATTACATGCAAAAAATTTAAGACCACTCCTGTTCACAGAGTGATGACATGTAACTATTGTCATTTTTGTTATTGCATTTTCAAATAATAGATAAATATAAGATGCCGACAAATGATGGGGTAGGATAGCAAAAGAAATTAAGCACAAAACTCCAGTTAAATGTCAGTTCAAAAAATAGAAATAAACCTAAACAGGCTTGCAAAAAAAAAGATGATTACGGCTCTTCAGAGGACAAACTGACAACATTTAACTCCCCAGACAGATTTCAAATTAGAATGCCTTCCATCATTAATTCAGGCTTAATCTCTACTGCACAGTCCTGTTGTCAGCCTGTTAAATGATGGGGAAAGATTCCATTTTAGATGAAGCAACCGATAGAGAAAATTCAGCGCACTCATACTCACTGAGTGAAGTGAGAGTGTAAGAATTTAACTAAGGAAGCATCCGAGGAAAAGTTTTAAATCCTACGTAATTTCTATAGAACTAAATATTTATTATCACGTATCGTTAGGAAAGACTTGGTTTAACTACTGCATTGAGCAGATAAGAAAACTGAACCCTGAAGAACAAATGCATGACCCCAAGTTGCACAGCTGATTAGTGGCTAGACCTGCTTCTCTCACGCTTTCTTCTATATTTTATCTTTTGCTTTTATTACTTAAATGATACTTGCTAGGAAAATAGGTACATACTGTTTTCGCAGCCCTATCACAGTCCTTGTCACAAGAGACAAAACTTCTGGCAAATCTGGGACTAATTCTTGTTTGTTCCAGCCATTGTTTGCTCACCGTGAAAACTCCATAAACGCATGCTGCACTAATTGCTGTGATGTTGAATGGTTTCGTTTTATCTTTCAATGCCTACTATCTAACAAAGTATCTGTCACACGAATGATGCAAATAAATAGCTGTGGAAAGCACAAATGCATGAATGCTTGAGTAGTTACAGCATTTTAGCATAGTTACCAATATTAACTAGAGCCCAATTATGAAAACTGAAAACTATAACAAATCCAATGCTCCATTTTCTCTTCTTCAGAAAGTGGGGCAGAATTACTGACTTACTCCCAAAGAATAGAGTAGAGGAGAGAAAAAGTAAGAATGTTAATGTAAACGAAGATAGCGAATGTTACCAAAGCAGCTTGATCAACACTGCAAGGAATGAACAACTGGTAAACTCTAAAGTGACAGGACATGATGGGTACGTATCTCTACCATGATCTCATAACTCCCGTCTAATTACGAACGAGATGGAATTCAGTGCTCGACTCAAAGATATTATTTTTTAAGCATTTGTTATTTTTATTGGAAAGGCAGATATACAAAGAGGAGAGACAGAGAGGAAGATCTTCCATTCGCTAATTCACTCCCCAAGCAGCCACAATAGCCAGAGCTGCGCTGAACTGAAGCTAGGAACCCGGAGCCTTCCAGTTCTCTCACTTTGGTGCAGGGTCTCGAGGCTTTGGGTCGTCCTTGACTGCTTTCCCAGGCCATAAGCAGGGAGCTGGATGGGAAGCAGGGCCGCCGGGAATAGAACAGGCACCCATGTGGGATCCTGGTGCATGCGAGGCAAAGACTTTAGCCACTAGCTACCACACTGGGCCCGACTCAAGAATATTCTACACAATATCCTGTCAACACTCCTCAAGATCATCAAAGCAGAAGAGAAGGCTGAGAAATTTCCACAGACCGAAAGAGGTAGACAGACATGCCAATACAATGCAAGTGGCTACTGGGATGGAAAGTATGAGAATTTAGTTACTACTACTGCTGCACCAATAACACTTTCTCTAAACAACACACCATTGACGCATCAAATACTTAACAATGTAGGAAACTGACTAAGGCTTATGCAGTATCTCTGAATAATAAAACTGACATAAAACAAGTCAGTGATGGGTAACGGATAATGTACTTACAGAAACATTCGGACTTAAAGAAGGGAATTTACATTTCTCTGGTCAGATTATCAAACAGAGGCATACAGTGGTCAAACGTGTCATAAGAGCCTTGTCATCATAGCACATTCTCACTTGAGTACTCACAATAAAAGTAATGGAATGATTAACTGCATTTTCTTCCCTCGTTTAGCTGTAATATATATTCAAATGATGCAGCCAATTCTGCTTTTCGGAGTGGAAAAGCCTGTTGGCGGGAGGTGGTGAGCACCGTGGAGAGGGAGCTGATTCTAGCCAGAAAAGACTCTGAGCAGAGTAGGCCAGTCCTCCCTCTGTGCCCTTAAGCACCTGCAGATGCATGGGCTTGGTGACAGTGGGGCCGCCTAACAAAAACAAACACAGTAATGGCAGCGTGCTGATGTGCCAGACTCTGCAGCAGCCGTTCTGGTTATAAGATCACACTTAACCTTCAGTACCATAGAAGGTTACAAGTATACTCTCATTTTAGATAGGCAATATTTGTCATGGGAGAAAGGAAATTACTTTGTTAAGGTTACCATTGTCATTCAACCACAAACATTTCTCACTGTTAGATCAGTAAACAATGAAAATCCCTTTAGGTAAATGCTTAAATAGCAAATTAAGGTATAATCCTAATTTCACTAAATCCTCATTATATAATGGATATAAACCATCATATACCATCTATTTCTCCCGATTTAAGAAGTTTCCTCAGGCAGAAGTTTTATCGCACGAGATATGCTCTGTAATGTACTTGCCAAGAAATGTCATCTTCTTGTAAAACCTCAAATCACAATTATCGCTGGCAGTGATGGGCAGATACTGCCAAGCAGAGACATCTGAAATCCACAGATAAGCCTCAAATCTCATTTCAGCCCCAAATTTCAAAAGTATCCCCACTTCGAGTTGATTTTCCTCAAAAGTAAACTGCAAAATATTACTTTAGAGCTATTACACTTTTATTTGTAAAATTGTAAGCTATTTGAAAACTGGAAACCAAAAAAAACATAAAACCATATAGTTTACAAGTAATATTCCCCAAGAGAATATGTCATTTACACTGCGGCTATATTTCACACACAAACACATGGCCGCCAGTTAATGAGTGAAAATTTGTTTTTGTGTTCATATGTCACAACCTCGCTCATATCACGAGTATAATATATTGTTTATAAAAGAAAGAGGATGCAGGGACTATTCCTTCTCTAGATACTTTTTAATCAAAGAAAACGAGAGTGGAGGCAGAAGGGAAAAGGCTGGGTAGAAACAAACGGATGTTGATGCTCAAGGGAAACACTTAGGTGGAGGAAGCTGGAGCAGCTGAGAACCCCGGTACCAGCTCCAGAACCCAGAGGCCCCTGACCTCTCTGACCCCAGTTCTGACAAGGATGTCAGGATTCTCATCCTCCAAAGCTGTCTCTGGGAGTCAGACCGTAGAGGTTCCTCAGTTCCTGTCACTTGAAACCACTTGCCTCTTTTCTAGTTCTAGACAGGTCCACAACGAACCCACTTCAGGTTTGGGTTCCAAAAATCACTGGGTCTACGGTAAAACTCCTTTTGTTTCAGCATCCACATCTGTTCTCTCGACCACTGCATTGCCTTGTCTTCTCTGATCTTATTCTACTTGAATATCAGTCCCCACAATTATGAGGAAGCCCCAAAACCCCGCATACTTCAACTAAAAGCCTCATATTCCGTGATGCACACAAGGATTTAAAATAGTGACAGGAATGTTAAGAAAATACCCAATAAAGACCAACAAATAACCATCCTTGCATTCGGAGAATCATAGACAAATTATGAACCCTGAGAAGTAACTCATATTTAAGATTTCACAAACAATGACAGCTTATCAATGAACTTCATCATCACTTTATCAATCACTTTATCATCTTAATATCCCATATATTGTTGCCTTTGACATATAGGTGTATGACAGCTTAGAATGCTGGATGTGTCTTCATAGTCAACTTTGCCACACTGTGTGAAGAATAACAGGTTTGACCCTGCAGGTTCCCAGAAGATGTTTTCGTAGTCTGAAGAGTTTTCTGGCTCCTGATAAGACATGTGGTAGCACCAGCTTTTTGCTTTTTAATCATTTCAGGCAAATCTGAGACTACTAAAGTGGTGAATATGCAGAGTTCTTGACTTGGAATCTACAGCAAAAGACCACGCCTTCTTATCTCGGTTTCATGTATGTCCATTTACTAACAATCAGTTGGGATTCAGGCTACAACACCTCTCTCACTGCTCTAACCATTGTTTCCAACACAAGGACAAATGAAACCACCCAGGAAGCCAAGAAGGACCAAAAGGCTGACAGCAGGCTGACGACATGAAATAAACGAGCAGTTCCAACTTACAAGCTTCCCGGAGTTTCTCCTTGTCATAGTGGAATCCTTCATAGTCTTGTAAACTGATTTTGTTCACCCGGATCCTCAGCCGATCTGGGACAGACTGGGGACTGCAAAACAAGAACCAAGACGTCAGGTACAAATGAGAGAGTGGAGTTGGGAGTCATGACCTTCAGGGACTAAGACAACATCATGTCTTCATGCTTAGGAGAAAAAGTTCATTTCCAAACTGACTTGTGGGTATGAAAAAAAGCTCATATTCAAAGCCAGCATGTAGGTTTTTGTTTGTTTTGTTTTGTTTTCACAGAATGAAGCAATTATCTGAAGAATGCTTCTCCAGACATCAGAACTTACTGGAACTGAAGCAGGAACCTGTATGTTTATGGGATTTCTTATTGTCATATTAAAATTTAATAAGACCATGTGTTTAGCAACATAGAGAACAAGAGTCAACTCATATGAAATAATGAGAAGAAAGATGGATCTACAAAGACTTAGAAGGAATATGCCCTTAACCACGAAACTTGGTCAATGGTAGCTTGACCCAGAGGAAGAGAAATTATTTTTGAAAGCAGATTGAAAACACCGTAAGCACAACACTGAGACTGAAACAGTCACCTCCGGGGAGCAGTTGTTTCAGAGCAGAGGCTTAAACTGCAGACTGCAACACCAGTACCCTGTAACAGCATCTGCTGGAATCCCAGCAGCTCCATTTCCAACCCAGCTCCCTGCCGATGTGCTTGGGAAAGCAACAGAAGATGATCCAACTGCTTGTGCCACTGTTAGGTACAACGGAGATATGGATGGAGCACCAGGCTCCTAGATTGCCCCAACCACTGTGGCCATTTGGGGAATCAATTCATGGGAAGGAAACCTCTCTCTCTCTCTCTCTCTCTCTCTCTCTCTCTCTTTCTCTCTCTGTCTGTCTGTCTGTATCTCTCTTGTTCCAAGTCTGTATCCGTAACTCTGTGTTCAAATAAATAATCTTTTCTAAAGAGCCACTTTAAAAGAGTTTCCTCTTGGTGAACACATTATATAAATACTAACTATGATGTTTCCTTTAAGTACTTCAGAATGACAAAGAAATGAATATGCTCACTGCAGTTTCTTTAGGAACAGAATGAAGTGTGCAGCTCATTTTGAAGGAGCTGCTTAAGTGCTTTGTTCACCCTCACAAGGTCTAACCAGACTGCCTATATATTTTTTTCCAAGTAGTATCTTCAATGTTGCTTAATCCATGACATTATTTGAGTTAAACAGCTGAACTTTCACTACTACCATTATGGATAAATACATTTCTTTACTATATTAAGATAATACCATCCTAACTTGACCCCAAATCCCACTCTAGATTTCACTGGTTGAGAGAATTTTCTTCCAGAAAATTGGTTCTCACGTTTATATTAGATGGTGTGAAAAGTCATCAGCGATTAAAGTAGAAGGTAACATTACTCTTAATTTCTGTAAAGCAAAAAGAGGAAGAGAAAAGAATAAAGGGAAATAAGAGAGGAAAGAGGGGAGGGAGGGCCGAAAGGAAAGCAGACAAAGCAAAGTCTGAATAAGATGGAATAACGCTTCTAAAATAACAGGGCACCCTTATCTCAAAAACACAGAGTAGAACACATATTTATTTACTTTTGCCACAATTCTGGAAGAGAGGGTAAAAGTGGTTTCATTATCTTGTCTTAAATTTCCTCTTAGGGTAAAGTTTAGTACATTTAATATACTCTTACTCTAATTAAATAAAATAACTAACACAAATATATCCAATGCAGATTCTGTGCTGGGCACTGAACAGGCGATGAACAAAATAGATGAGAATATCAGATGTCTAGTTTGACAGCATAATATTTAGGAACTAGAAGAACGGACTTTAGCTATAATATTTACCTAGCTCATCAATAGGTGGGAGTGAGTCAAGGTCACAGAGCTACTAAACAGCAGTTGGGAGCAGAGCCTGGACTCTCGGTCGCACCCTCTTTCTACTGTGCTCTGCTCCCAGGAGGACTTCAGACCTTTGCCAATGGGTGCATGCACATTGAACCCCATGGATTTCAGCAATCCGCAGATTCCTTGTCATACTGGGCTGGTGACCCCAACCTACTTGAAATTGAGATCCTTATGCAAAGTAGCAGAAACTCAGTTCCTGACTTAACTCACAAAAGCCTCCCCCTCTGCCCCATGATGATTTTTTCAAAAACTCATTAAGTCATTTACCTGGACTTCCAACAAGCTCCAGATCATGGCTTCCTTAATTCACATAACTTACAACCCCAAGATGCTAGCAGATGGAGGATGATCATATGTCATCCTGGCAACTCCCTGTATCTGCATGGGAGACCCAGAAGATGATCTGGCTCCTGGCTTCGGATTGGCTCAGCTCTGGCTATTGCAGCCACCTGGGGAGTGAACCAGCGGATGGAAGATCTTTCTCCCTGTCTTTCCTCAGCTTTACATGTAAATCTGACTTTCCAATGAAAATTAGTAATAATAAGAAGAATCACTCTTTATTTTATGAGAGACCCTACTCACTGGTTTATTCTTCAAATGCCCTCAATCGCCAGGACAGGGCTGGGATTAGAATGAGGAATGAGACTGAAGATTCCCAAGGGAGAGGCAGGAACTTAATGGGAGCATTCACCACTGCCTCCCAGGGTCTGCAGCGAAGTGACTCTGGAGTGAGAGCTCTTAATCAACTTCAGGTTTAAAATGTGCAATACAGGAATGCCTGAGGTAAGCAACCCCTTCAGAACTACAAGCAACAACAACAACAACAACAACAACAAACTGCAAAACTTCAAGCACAAAGCTGGATATATAGCCAAAAAAATATGTGCCAACTCTGTGGGTAACAGATTAAAAATAGACTAGGTTTTCTGAATACCATGTAACTTCTATTAACACTGGTTGAAATAAAATTTAATTTTCCAGAGATCTTCAAAGACATATTATAATTGCAATCTTTCATGCTTCCATGGAAATTTATAATAAATCTTGATGCTTTTGAAATTTGTAATAACTGAATTTGTGGCAGTGAAATTACCATGTGGTTATCCACACCCTGTCTCTTCGGCTCAGTGTCAAGTTCATGGCACTTAAAGGAGAAGCCGAGGTAATGGGCACGCACAAGCTTTACTCAGGGGTTTTGCGAAACAGCTCTGCAAAGGCAGCGATTCCGTGAGTTTTATATTAACGGAAAATAGGCCAACAATCTTGGTTTTTGTTTAAAAACAGCCCTGGCCATGTGATTCTTTCTGAGGCAGTAACTATCATCAGACATCCAGGTCTGAGACTGTGAGCTGGAATCCGCCTGGCCCATGTAGTGACACTGCTGCTACCAGAATCACAGATGTCATTTGTAAGCCAGCACTAGTATGCGGATGTTGGCTGTCCCTCAGGCTCCTGTGCTGGAGGTCTGGTGCCCCGCATGATGATGAGGTCTTTAAGGGGTGCGGCTCAGTGGGAAGTCCTCAGGTGTCTGGAAAGGAACACTGTCATCTCCTGGCTCGGCTCTCATCTCCTGAGCTGGATGGTCTCTCTCTGGTCTCTCTCTGCCTTCCTTTTCGGAGACAGGATTTCTCCTCCCACTATGTGCCACGTGGCACTCACCAGCCTGTGCCTGTGCCGTGCTAATCGGACCCGTAGCCTCAACAGCAGAAGACCAGAGCGCTCAACTTAAATCCCCCTCAAAGAGCAGCCCGCCTTGGTGGCTGACTCCCTGATGCTAGGAGCTCTTTCGTTTTGGATGTTTGCTCAGAACTTCCTTAAGTTAACATCAGAAGCTGTTTTCATTAGCAACTTCCTTCTCTCCCCTCAAATACTCCACCTCTAAATGGCTATGGAACAATTTTCCTCTTTCATTAAAATGCCCACTGGAAAAAAAAAATTAATCCAAATTAAATACTCACTGATCAAGCCACTAACATTTCACACCTAAACTCTCTGGACACCCTGCGTTCAAAAACTCTGTCCCGTTGTACACCGTTCGACATGTAGATACAATTATGACATGCTGATTTTCTTCCCCATGAAAATATGAATTCTTCAAGAGAGACATCCAGTTATAAATATCTGTACAACTTGCATAGTGCTTATTAATTATGAAGCCACAAACATGTGTTACATTATTCTTCCCCATAGGCATTTGTTGAATTTTGAAACAAAGTCTTCATGACCACCTCGTACTTTTCTCATCACATCTGGTCATTTGTGATATGAAATGTGTACCACTGGCCCAAATGGGGACTACCCTACCAAATTCAGTTCAAAGGGAGGCAGGCTCCCATCACTAAAGCCAACAGACAAGAAACAGTCCTGATGGTCATGGATGGTATTATTACTGTGTTTTACTTTCACACAGGAATTCATTGTCTGGCTTATCTCTGCTCAAGACAAAAGGAAAACAATTTCTACTTGTGATAAATACTGTCAACTTACTTACGTCTCCATAGGGTCTCCTGCCATGATATTTGCTCAAATGGCAACTAAAGGTGGCAGGTTTAAAGGAAAAAAAGCTGTTTAGGGTGAGTGTTTTAGCCTTCATGTTCTCACTTACATTGCACAAAATTTGTACAAATATTATATTGAAAGGCCAAAAATGAAAAAAAAAAACCAGTAAAAACACAGGAGGTCGAGAGGACACGGATATATGTAACAGAGAAGTCCGAGAATCCATATTGCTGAGATGAAGAGAAAGTTAAGACCCACTGAAATAAGAATCAGGATCTCAGCTCTGCTTTGTATCAAGTCAAACAATTCCCACCTTAAGAAGCTGATCCATGTAATGGAAGTTTCCAGGTACTTAAAAAATTCCTACACACTCTCATAAAACACTACAATGAGCTACTTTTAGTACTGTTGCCTACAATGGTATTCAGAATTTTTTTTTTTTTATTATTACTATCTCTCTGGGGAAAGAAGCCATTGGTTCAAACTGATGAGACATAACGGGACAACTCCATTCCCAAGCTTTCCAAACGACTTCATTATCCCGTGCTCACGTACTTTCTGCTTAAAGTATCAATTTCTATGTATTCAAGAAAGGCCTTACACTTCTTTTCTATTTAAAGTGCTGAAAATGTTTTTAGTTAGATTTGCAGTCAAGAACTGGTGTATTTTCCCGTTTTTATTTGTAAATGATGAATGATTTGGCTATCCTAACAGGAAAAGTATGTTCATGAAGCTTCTCCATTCCCCTTCCAGCTCCCTGCTTTGTGGCCTGGGAAAACAGCTGAGAACGGCCCAGAGCCTTGGGACCCTGCACCCGTGTGGGAGACCTAGAAGAAGCTTCTGGCTCCTGGCTTCGGATCAGCGCAGCTCCGGCTGTTGTGGTCACTTGAGGAGTGAATCATCAGATGGAAGATCTTCCTCTCTGTCTCTCCACCTGTCTGTATATCTGACTTTTCAATAAAAATAAATAAATCTTTTTAAAAAATCATGCAGTAATCCTACCAATACAGCAATCAATTAGTAATCAATTACTAATCAACAAAGATAACTTTCTCAGAATTTGGTAGCAAATTTGAGAAAGCATTCCCTAGAATATACTTCTATATGAATACAATTAAACATTTATGTATACATTATATGTATACACTCTTACATTATATTTATATTATACTGATAAATTGCTTGGATGATGAAGAAAGAATAAACATAAAATAACCAGGCCTTTGGTGTCATTCAAACTAAAAGGAAAAGAATGGCTTTGTTTATAACGGTAACAAAGCGTAAGCAAAGTTGGGGAAACTTTTGCTTCTGCCATTTCTTTCTCTTTTATTTGTCCTGTCAAAGTAGACCCTGTGTCATCAGGCACTGCACAATGTTTTCATAATTCAAGAACATTTCCCAAAGAAAAGTATGTCAATATTTGACTTTCTGCCACAAAATACTATCAGGACAAAAGCTATATTTCAGCAATCACCTCTTAAGGATAGTATTGTCTAACTACTTCATTTTTTAAATCAAAAAAAGCTTTGGTCTCCGTAAAAGCAAGCTGAAAAGCTTTTGTTTTCTCATTTCACACGTAATCTTCCAAAGGCATTTTAAATGTATTCAAATATGTCAGCAATAACTCTGCAACTTGCAGAATTCATAATATGTTAGGATTTCATTTTCTGGACCAAAATGTGATGATGAGTTCCATGAATTAATTAAATCAGTATTAACAGCATCTTCTTTTTATGATTTTTTAAAATGTGTTTTCTTTTCATTCTATCTAAGAGTTTTATGGTGTTATGACAGACCAAGAAAACTCAATTGAATGGTTATAATTAAATTCAAACTCTCCTACAGATGAAATATTCTTTGAGTTCATCACCACCTCAACAAAACAATCCGATATAAACACACTCATGAGTCACTCAAAACAAAACTCCGGATTTCTTTGTTACTGATGTGCTCCCCTCACTGCATATCACAAGAAAATATGAGTTACTATAACAGGACTGGAGTACAAATTGACATTAAATTTTTCATCCCTCAAAGCACTGAACCAGTTGATAACAATGCAACTTTAATAGTAAATCTATTTTTTTTTTCTGGGTGGAGGAGCCGTATCTAAATGAAAAATGTTTTCCCTTTGTTTTTTTCATATACTCTTAGACGTATCTCTATATTTACTCTAATTATGCTCTAACTATTTAAAATAACAACAGCAGCAGCAAAAAAAAAATGCAATACATTTTACTCTGTCATTTCATCCTACAGAACAAGCACTTGGGCCCAGAAAATTTCGAATTCATACTGTTCAGTATGATTAACACTGAAAATATGCTATAAAAAGAATAACGCCCTTAGCCTCCTCATATCCTTTAATAAAAAGGATTTTCGAGGTTGCAGCTGTGGTGATGCCAGCATCCCAGGATGGAGATCTGGTTTGAGTTTGACCTGACCCAGTTCCATTCGAGCTCCCTACTAATGTGCCTGGAAGACAGTGGAAAATGGACCAAATCCTGGAGCCTATGAAACACACACGGGTGACTCAGTCCTGACTGTGAGAACCATCAGGGGAAAGAATCAGTGAATGATAGATAGCTTTGAAGAGTCAGTGATAATAATAATAATAATAATAATAATAATAATAATAATAATAATAATAATAATTCAATGAGCTTATCCGACACTAGTTATTATGCATTGATTAGTGTTCCCTCAAAATTGATCTCAGGGACCCAGCGCGGTGGCCTAGCGGCTAAAGTCCTCGTCTTGAACACGCCAGGAGCCCACATGGGTACCAGTTCTAATCCCGGCCGCTCCACTTCCCATCCAGCTCCCTGCCTGTGGCCTGGGGAAGCAGTCGAGGACGGCCCAAAGCCTTGGGAACCCTGCACCCGCCGGGAAGAGACACATGCACCTGGCTCCCAGCTTCAGATCAGCTCAACTAAGGCTGTTGTGGCTACAGGGAAGTGAACCGGTGGAGAGCAGATCTCTCCAGTGTCCGGTGACACAGACACTCACAACTGGGGACAGACACCACGCAACGACGCAAGAACATGATCCACTACAAACCAAGGAGGCAAGTGTCAGGAAACAAACTTGCCAGCGCCCTGATCTCAGAATGATGAGAGAATAAACCCCCATAGGTGAAGCCGCCCAGCGTGTGGCATGTTTTGACAGCTGCAGAACCCTTGCTACAGGGATGTGGCAGGCAGCGCAGCACAGCAGGCTGGGGCAACATCAGAGCGTCAACTGGAGTCCTGGCTCCCCTACTTCTGACAGTTTCTTAATAATGTACCCGCGAAGGTAAAAAAATGATGACCCAAAAATCTAGGTCCTTGTAACCCATACGGGAGACCAGCATGGGATTGCGCACAGCGCCCGCTCAGCCTGACAGCCCTGGCTGTTGTGGCGACTTGGGGAATAAAACACCAGGTTAAAGAGATCTCTCCTCTGTTTATTCCTCTCCATCACTTTGCCTTGCAAACAAATAAACATATTTTTAAAAACATGTACTAAATAAATGACCTCATTTTGCTTCAGTAGAACTAGTTTTTACATATATATATGTAAAGACAGATATAGATATACAACCAGAGAGTAAGAGGACTCTTAACATTTCATTTTCCAAAGCATGGCTGGCTTGTAAATCTCTGGCAGCTTGATATTCTTGTTCTGAATAGTCAAACTCTAATTTCTACTTCTACTTAATATCATGTTATAGAAACAAATTTAAAGATTGGACTAACATTATTTTAAGCTTGAATTTTTTTTTTTTAAATTTCAATTTAGCTTAAAAGCAGCGCCAGGTAGAATCGATTGTGCTTAATAAAGTAAGCCAGTCCCAAAAGGAAAGCATGTTCTCTCTGATATGGCAGTACAGAAACACTACATACATATAGAAACACACCCACGAGCTGCACAGGGGCGATTTGGGAAGTGTAGTGTATTCGCAGTGTATTCGTAGTAGATAGCATGTGTCTCTATTCCCGAATGATAGCATGGTTCCCAGTGATGCTTGTAAATACACTTTTAAATTATGATACTAGATTTCCTACTTTTTCCCATACTCATCAAGTCATGATGCATTTAAACACCACCAGTTAAGCATCAACTATGAACCGGGTGACTATGCTTTTGTTATAATACAGGAACAAAGAGCGAGAGGGGCAGACGTGGAGGGAGAAAAGCATGTGGAGAGATGAAGCCCTGAGCCCATACAACTGTATCGTGGAAAAGAATACATTAAAATTTAAAAATAAAATCAGTTTTTTTTTCTGAATTTGACTTTAAAAAATTTATCGATTTTCCTCGCTCCTTCAGTGTCCCCCTCGCAAAAACCTGACTTTTCTGAATCATGCCCTTTTGCCTTGCACCCTCAAACAAATCGGCACTCGACATTCGCCTCAATTTTGAAGTGACCTTTCAGCATGCAAAATATGCTGAGTCGTAACTGTTTCGACACCTACACGCGTATGAATAATTCAGCTCCAAAATTATATTTTAAAGGCAACAAGATCTCCTTTTAAACCGCAGGGCGTCCTAAATGCATCGTGTCTTTCTGTGAGTCCACTGAACACGTAACACTTGGTGTAAGAGCCCGGAATATTCCTTGCTAACAGAGGTCACAGGTGACGTCACTCCACGACGGACACAAGCCCCACCCCTTCCCAACAACCTGCTTCTCTAGCCAAGCGCCGTGACTGATGGCGCTAACAGATCCAGCTCCGTGAGGATTTATCATTCTGGGAAGTGTTTCTAACACTTGAACTGCAAACAGTAAAGCTTGACACATTTGAAACACTCAATACACTGTAGTTGTTATTCATACCTAATTTTCTTAAACGGTTTGCTTGATATGATTGATTTAAAAATGTACAGTTCACTCACGTAGCAGACGCAAAAACATGAAAAGAATCAGGGACTGAACTGACAACAGAGTTGAACACCTAAATGCTATTGTCAGAGCAGATACCCTCGGCTTTTAGTCCTAACTTCATCAGTCAGTGCTGCATAATTGTTATGATTGTGACTGTGTAAATGTCCCTTTACTTTCTGTAAGGTAATAAAAGCCATGGCCACCTCGTCTAGCTGCTAGAATGCTAAAATTCATCACAATCCTCTTGGAACATACTTTCATTCTAAGGCCATGACCTAAACTGTATCATAACAGGAAATCAGAGGGGAAAAAAATGTTTCTGAGCATCCAACTATATGTTTTTTAACATCTGAAAAATACAAAATACTAATATAGAATCAATACAACACAGAACACTGCAGGCTCCCCAGGGCAGTGAGAACAGGGATATTCCGAGAACGCTGTGGTCAGAGCTCTATGCTGTGCTGCCACCTTCCCTTTTCTGAGCGAATGAATCTCAGACAGAGGGGCACCTGTAGAGGAACCCACAGAGTGCAGCAAGGGCAAGGCACACCATCTGACCTGCAGGACCAGCTCGAACTCTGCAGCTGGCATGAGCTAAAGCCTGAGCTGTTATCTTTTCTTTCCTGTGGAATTTTCCATTTGGCACACCAGCTTCCTGGAGTCAGAAGACTAAGAGGCGGGAGGGAAAAGGCAAGGTTATGACCAAGATAAAGGTCAAGATACGGTGGGCAGTGGGCAACCAGCAAGACAGTTGGAGGAGGAGGGAGTGTCCAGTGAGGAGAAAAAAAAAATGAGCAAAGCTTTAAACTTCCCTTCCTCAACCAGGGAGTCATTAATTCTGTCTTGCAAAAATCCTGAAGTCCACGCCTACCTACACTTCACTAACATTAAGACCCAGAAAACAGCCTTTTGTTCAGTTCTACAATGGCAGAAATTCTCTCCTGATTTTTGGAAACGAAACCAGAAGCCACGTTTGCCTTCTTCCAGGCTAGAGAGGCACTGCACACTTACTGAAACCCATCTAAGATCCAGAAAATCAGAATGACTGTCCTCTCACCCATTAGAGATGCTCACTCAAGAATCCAGTAATAAGAATCAAAAGAATCAAAATATTGAGAGTCTCAGCACCTTGTGGTACCCTCACGAGCGACTCGGGGATACAGAAATGAGTCAGAAGTTATGATCCGTCCATCAGCATCCACGCGCATTCCTCCCCAGGCTGCCCATGGGCTCACATGGCCCATGGCTCATGCTACCCTGACAGCCCCATGAAGGATTGCGTGTTTACCACTGCCAGCTTAATTCTCTTAGGCAGACCATGCCTCCAGCGTCACCTCAGCTTCCTTAGAGGAAAGTCTATTGTACCCGGCACAGCAGCCTAGCAGCTAAAGTCCTCGCCTTGCAGGTGCCAGGATCCTATATGGACACTGGTTCTAATCCTGGCAGCCCTGCTTCCCAACCAGCTTCCTGCTTGTGGCCTGGGAAAGCAGTAGGAGACGGCCCAAAGCCTTGAAACTCTGCACCCACATGGGAGACCCGGAGGAGGCATCTGGTCCTGACTTCAGATTGACTCAGCCCGGGGCCGTGGTGGCCACTTGTGGGGAGTGAACCAGCAGACTGAAAATCTTTCTCTCTGTCTCTCCTTCTCTCTGTATACCTGCCTTTCTGATAAAAATAAATATCTTTTTTTTTTTTTAAAAAAAAGCACCTTTAAGATGTGAAATCATACTGGGCTTCTAGTCAGATATCACAATTCAAACTTTTCCATGGATCTTGGTCTGATTCTGGTTTCCCTAAGATTATAAGCAAAAATGCACACAGTTTAGCATTGGAATACATCTAGATGGTAAACTATATCTGACATATGCTGGTGATAGTTCAAAAATACACAGACTATTCCCTAAACGGTTTGGCCGGCTTAGCTGTTTCACTCAATGACTGTTTGCGGCAGGAAGAAGGGTGGATGGAGGCTCACACTCCCGTCAAAAGGCACTGCTGAGTTCTAGAACTGAGAGAGGCGGGTCAGCATCAGCATTCATTCTCTCTTACTGATGCGGCTACAGAGATTGGGAAGAGCTCAGAAAGCAGCTGTCTGAGATCCCTGTAAATTATTGCAACAGACTAGACACAGAGACTAGAATTTAAAAGCCATCAAACTGCCCCTCCACCTCTTCTCTCCAGTAAACACCGGCCTGGATTCTAAGTGCTAAACAGCCAGACAGCAGAGCCCCCCAGATAGGATGGGAGAGCACGCCTGTGAGCTGGCCTGGGGGAAAAGACCTTGAGTGCCAGGAGAACCAGGAGAAACCAGGGGGAATCGGTCCTCTTGAAAGTCAAGTGCCCTTTGGATCTTAAATGGTATTGTCTGTATTCTCTTTCTGGGAGGGGGCACTCTCATCCTGTAAAAAAAAAAAAGGTTATGTATTATTTATTTAATTGAAAGGCAGAATTAAAGGCATAGAGGGAGAGACAGATAAAGGGATCTTCAATCTGCTGGTCCACTCCTCAGTGGTAGTGACGACTAGGGTGACGCCAGGAGCCCACCCACTTAGATCGTCTTCCCGCTGCTGTACCAGGCTACTGAATCCTAAGTAAAGTTGCCACTGGGAGCGGGCGCTGGCATTGCAGGAGGCAGTCTATTCCACAGTGTCACAAAGCTTTTTGCTGACTTTTCTTTGGAGTTGGAAATGCGTGTTGGCGATAGTGCGATGCATGGACAGTTAGGAGTTGTAACACACGCACGTCTGTGCCCCCGCAACATTTTGGGTTTATGCAGAAAATAAATGAAGCACTCAGCATGACTTTTTACGATTTATAAAATGTAGCGTGTGTTCTTCACTGAGTGCTTTAAAATGAAACCACCGAGAGAAAAAGAATGCATGAATTCGCAGTTACCGCATACCGGAGCTGAGCAAAGATATCCCAAGCTTTTTCTTTATTAGATGAGACATGCTGAATAATCTTGATGAAGATCCACAAAATCATATGTGTTCCATCTTGATCAAATCATAGAATTTCAGAAATATATTCTGCATAAACCCAAAATGTTGTGGGGGCACAGACATGCGTGTGTTACAACTCCTAACTGTCCATGCATCGCATTATCGCCAACACTGCTATGTTTGCATTTTTTCCCATAGTCCCTGCTCTGTTTGCTAAGATTTTTCCATCTGATTTGTCTAATATTGTGATTTCTTACATTTTTATTATATAAATGTATTATCAGTTTTATATAAAAACATAAAATACATGACATGTGTAATACATATGATATGGAGATATATAATTATTTCAGACCAATATTCAGGTTCTATTGTAGTCACTATGTGGTGCCAGCTATATTCTAGGGAAATAAATAAAATTTCCCTTCCTGGAGCATATATGTTACTGGCCTAAGAAATAAAGAATCCTATTTAAGATACACAATTAAAATGGAAATGTAATCAAAATTTAACCAACGACAGAAATGAAACACTATTAAAAATTTTTTTCTGCTGTGAACATACAATAATAATTGAGAGATACTCCTTGAATCAACTGAAGGAGGAGAAGGGATTGGGGAACAAAATGTCAAAATGAACCGCACTGTACTCACATGGTGAAGGAGCCAGGGGGAGCAGACACTCGCCGCAGGTCCGCAGTATGCACCTGCTGGATGCTACGGGCAGCAGGGAATGGGCAGCGCAGACAGAGTCAGCACGCACGCGTGGACAGACAAGGACCAAGCCGGGGAGAGAAAGAGAGACACACAAAGTTTTAAACAGAAATTAAATGAGCATGTCACCCAATGGGGAATGAAAGGGAAAAAAAAAAAAAAAGGAAAATCAAGCCAGCCACGGAAATAATCCAATAACACCACTGAGAGCAATGGAGCCGACAGGACACAGGAAGGTTCCAGGCAAGCTACAGATGGGAGCAGAGCCGGGGACCAAGGCAGGAAGACAGGCTGTGGGGGCCCAGGGGCATGGTCACGGCTGCCGTTGCTCTGGTCACCAGGACAGCCGCGGAGAGGAAGCACAGACCGACACATGAGCAAGCAGGACACGGGCACGGGGCGTCCTGAAGGTCAGCGTGTTCCTTTCACCCTAGCCTTCACCATTCCCCGGGCTTCTAAAGATATTCGCATCACAGGACAGCCATCTTGAAAAGGTTAACTCAAAAACAACACTTTAGCTTGCTTCAGTGAAACATCAGAGGCTTTTTCAGAACTCCACAGGGATTACCAGCAAAGTCCTAATTGCAATGTTGTGTTGTTGTGTTGCTGTAATTCCACACACATTCGGGGTAGCAAGTGAAACCATAGCTTTTTCTTTCCTCCCTTCTTTTGTGATAGAGAGCAGCTACAGTAGCTACCAAAAGAGACAAAAAGTAGAATTAAAGAAACTAAACCCCAAATTTCCTGTCATTTCACATAATTATTCTCTCCGTGCTCCGTGCTCTCATGGAAGCAACGTCACCGGACCAGCCGAACGTGGTCCCTCAATCTACTCCATGGTGAAAGAAAAACCTCACAGTCCCTTGCGACAAAGCTCCAGCCCAGGGCTCTCTCCAACCCTTGTAATCCTCAAAACCATCGGTTACAATCGGTGATATTTCCCGGCAGCCCAGGATGGTTGAATCCAGTTGTGCATTTCAAAGCTGGTTCACCAGACATCTTCAATCAGTCAGCATCTTTATTGATACTGCCTTCATTGCTAGGAGCTAAGGACAAAAATGAGCGGAAGAATTGCACGGAGCCTGTGTAAGGTGTAAGTTTCTGATCTCCTTCAACGGTGCCTTCCAAAAAAACACACACACACACACACAATCAACTTTATCTGGCAAGCGTGTAACCAGTGTGTGAGTACATAGCCAGAAACATCCACTCTATTTTTGTGGGAGAACAAATGTGCTGGAGCTCAGGCTCATGTAGGATTTAGTGCCATGATACAATGGAACATGCTCCTGTGCCAATGATTGTAGGCTGGAGAACACACGGGGGTGGGGGGCACACTTTTACTTTGCATTTAGCAATAGTAAATGAGATTAAAAGCTAATGCATTTTATTTTGGAGAAGCATTATGCTTCCCCTTGCAAATATGAAATTCTAATGGCATCCAGGAGGTTTGTTATTTAACTGCCTCTCCTCAAAAAATCCTTCCAGGTATCTATATGAACCATATCTTAAAAGTATTAAATATATTCCTTCACTTATAATAAAGTGTGATCAAAATACATTTTATATTCATGATATTTTAGACTCACATTATTTTTAAATAATATGTGAAAAACAGAGACACGCTTATAAAGCTGACCCAAAGATAAGACATGAATTGGGCACGGGACCCTGTTTCACAGGCACTGTGGCTCTCAAAGAAAACCCCAGAGCCTCCTCACAGAGCAGAGAGAAGAGAGAACCAATCATTAGCAGTCGTTTCAATAGATGGTATGATGGGAGCGTGGGCGCTGAGCCCGAGGGTTGAGCCGTCCGTTAGAACGTGCAATCCTTTTTTGGAACGTCTGGGTTCTGCTCATCTCCCAGGTCCAGCTTCTGCCCTGTGCACCCCTGAGATGCTGGAGAAACTGACTCAACAGGTCATGTTCCTGCACCAAGAGGTACCACCCCTCAAGCATCGTCTGACAGCCCAGGCCACACTGGAGCTTTGGAGAGTGACACAGCACAGTTTTTTTTTTTTTCTTTCTTTTACACTCTTGCTCTGACAAATACACTTTTAAATATAATTATGGATGAGACCAAGGGTGTTGAAGCAGCACCGAGTCGCAGCCCACAGCTGGAACTAGACAGAAGAGGGCTCTTAGGGAAGGAGATAATTCAGTGGCATTTGGAACCATGAGAGCAGATGACCAGGAAGAGAGAAGGACTAGAAGACGCGCAATGAAGAGACATGCTAATGGCAGCGTATTTCTGCAGGGACAGTGATCACCTCTGGAGCCCAAGGAGATACAGGTGAAGAAGGCAACGATCAAACACGGTGGTGAAGCTAAGGAGCGAGGACTTTCCACGTTCGGAAATGTCTTCCAGTTGCTGTATTGGAAGAAACACACTGTGTGGGAGCACCTAAAGCCTGAGCATGAGAATGAATGACAAGCGTTTCGACAGTGCTGTTGACAGACAGTGTAAGCGGCCTTGGAACTAACGTTGTCTTACCGGCCCACGAGACAGATGACGTGAGAGTTAAAGATCCAGGAAATCCAACGAATGCAGGTGTCTGAAAGTGGGCGAGAATGGGATCACTGCCAAGACTGGAGGCCCGAGACATGGATGGATGCCTGTTCACCAAATAAAGAGAAGCAGCTCTGCGGATGCTGGGGAGGCTGGGAAGCAAAGGGAACGTGGCTAACGGGGCCACGTGAAGCATATGGCTGGCGGTCACTGTGAGACACTAAAGTGAAGATGTCAACTAAGATATTTGACGATCAGTTTTCAATTTCTGGAAAAAAAAAATCTCAGGCTGCAGACACAGATCTGAGGTATAATTTCCTAGAGAAAAAGCACAGCTCAGTAAAGGGCACGGGCTTTCAAGCAGAGAAGTTGTTGTCCAGGGAGCGACTCTGATTTCCAACATTCACAGTTAACCTTACGATGAAGTGAGCTGCTACACCCCTCTTATCTGGGACACATGCACGCGCAGAGATTTCTAGGCTAAAGTCCTAAAACATTTCAATTTTCTCTTCTTTAATGAAGACAAGCGAACGAGATGTCCAAAAAGCAGTCTTCGTGAAATAAACACGTGAGTAGAGAAGAGAACAAAAGTCGGGGAGAAAGAAGATGGAAAATAAAGGAACGGTCAATCTTTCAGGTCTCTGCTCCCACCGTGGACGAAACCGGGAGCTTCGCAGAATGATGACTGACGCAGAGGGGAGCCTGCAGGAGAGCCAAGATGGAAGAAAGCTTGTGAGTCTGAAGGCAATTCTACTTACAAATCCAGAAGAAAAGTTTCATTTCAAAAAGAATGGTCTAGAGAAATAGAAACAATATATCCCAGAGGGGGAAAAGGTCAGGGTGAGAGAAATCCAAATTCAATATACTGATATTACATGGAAATGAGCCGTTCTGCTTTCTTCTAACACGTTATCTGTTTTGGTTTTCGAAGCATGTGGTGTTGACTAGTCATTTTTTACAAGTAGAAATACATTGTTTTTTCATTTTTAATTTTTACAAGCGTTCCTTTAAAAAAATATAATTAAACATACACTTTTTCCCATTTTACACAGGTGTTTCCTATGGCCTGGGGCTGCTTTTATGGAGGCACCACTGCCCCCTTGTGGGGAATTGAGTAACTGCATCTCTGAGTTGCTTCTTTAACACCTGCTCAGCTAAGAACCTGAATAACATTATATGTCATACACGCCATCAATACAAAAAGAACAAACACTATTTCTTTTCATATGGAAGAAAGTTCCAAAGATGTGTAATCCTAAGTAAATTCTAGACAACACAATTACTGAGAAAAATCCAAGTTATTTTGAACCACAGTGTAAAAGCTGTTTGAAATACAACAGCCAACTTTATGTCTGAGAGTTCTTAAATAGGAAATGCCATTCGTGAGACTATAAAAATTTTCACTGTTACTATATTCTTAACAAACTATCTACAAGCAACCCAACAGTAAAGGCTAAATTTCAGAGGTGGCTTTTTACTTATATTTTTCCCCACAAACCAATGGTTCACGCCTTACCTCAAACATTTCTCGAGAGGTTGTATATGGCAACCCATATATAACTTTCAAGATCTCATTTTTTTCCTTAATAGATCAACAATTGTGTGGGCAATTTAAGCGGAAGCTCAGGACAGACAGACAACATCAAGAAGGACACCTACGAGATGCATTAGAGGTCAAATATTACCAAAGCGAGAGACACAACTCAACGATCCAGGGAAAGTTCGGTGAAGCCCAGACTCTGGGAGACAAGGGAGGGGAGGCTGGAGAGATCTCTCCCCTCAGCATGAGCTGTACAAGCAGATGCCAAAAAATGAAATACGTGGAGGCGTTGGCTACTGCCATTCCTTGGCCATGCACTGCGGCAGGAAGAGCTGAGTTAGGTTCGGTTGCGATCGCTGGCTTTTGTTGGCTATTCCAGCTACTTCCGTAGATCTGCTAGTTTGACTCAATAAATATATGGCAAGCATGGCCGTGCTCTGCACAAACTATGGGAAGCCAGTCATTCAATACAAATAGCTAACTAGGAATCACCAGCCACAAACAAGAGGCGCACCTTGGAGGGATCCCTCACCATGACAGAGAATGCCCAAAGGCCATAGCTACACAGGTACGATCTGCAAAGGACACTCAAACAAGTTTACATGCTTTCTTCTTTCTCCAGTCCCAAGAGACTTGTAAATGACTGATTCAAATAACGTGAACTAGACAACGAATACACACGTCAATGATCTAGTCCTTATCCTTGTTCCTCCAGTGACTTTGTCAGGTGCCTAAGAAAGCCAAGAGGCCAAGAAACATAGCCTATGTGTGGGAGTCCAAAAGACAGACCACGTGACGCCTCGGCAATGGGGTCATGTGCAGAAAAACCAAGTGGAAACCACTGAGTACACACAGCACCAGAACAGGTGCCAGGGACAGAGGCGACCCACCAGCAGGGAGAATGGGATACGCTGTAAGAAAGCCACGAACCAGCAAGGACAATCTGCTACTGTTGAAGAAAGCAACAGTTGCCATGCAGCCCCAACAGAGCTCAGGCTAAATGCTTCCCTGCCCTGAAACAAAGGAGTGCACACCTTAGGAGCCTAAAAACCCTCTTAATTTTTATAATTATATCAATTACATAGAATTCACATACATATACATATATATTCTAGATGTATGCCCAAGTCATTAGCGAAGAATCATTGGTCTTGCATACGTTCCTAATTTTCAAACCAAGGGTATGGTTAACTATAACAAATGGGAAAATAGACACATGCGTACACATTCTCGTGAAACTTCTGAGTTCCCCAGACGCGTCTGCCCTTCCCAGCACAGTGAGGTCCCAAGACCATGCACATGCCCTGTGTTCTCCTCTCCAAAGTCTTCAGCTGAGCCAGGTAGGCAAGGAGCAGACTCACTCGTTAAGTAAAGGCATGGATGTCCTCCTCTTGCTCTTCTGGACCATGTTGGCCTGGTTTCTCAAGGAGATGCGGATCATAGCTGGGGCCAGCCTGCAGGGCTCCCCATCCACCTGCATGGGGATGGACTTGTAAGTGAGCAGCATGACCTCCCGACACTGATGGAGTCTTTCCCCGTGGCCCCCAACTTGCAGGGCAGCCTGTCAAAATAAGAGTCAGAGAGGAACTAGGATTAATTAATTCTGCTGGCTTAGGGAATCTTGAAAAATCACATTCTTTCAACTTCTACATAGCTAGCTCTACGGATAGTCCAGTTCATTAGCCAATATGTAATAATAGAAATTTTGGATAAACACTGACATAAAAGAGCCAAACTTTCAAAAACTGTATGAGCATTATCATAAATTTTCATTGATTATTTTTCAATGTTAGACATAACTAGGTGTTCACATCCATGAATTGTAGCGCTGTGAATACAAGCAACCTCAGATGAAAAAATATTCATAAAGTACAGGATGCCTTTAGACTGAACGCATACAATTTTTTTGTCACTACTTTCTAAACATAGAGGTAACGTCTGTTTACTCCAGCTCCTTGGCACAAGAAGGCATGCAGTTTTCCTGAGCACTTTTAAGTCACCTCAGCCTCAAAAATAAAATAATTGTAAATACAAGTTGAGTATTACCTATCTAAGATATGGCTGGGATTAGAAGTGTTTAAGCTTTGCACTTTGGGGGTGTGGAGTTTGAAATATTTGCATAGACATAATGAGGGATCTTAGAAAAACCAAATCTAACCTAGAAGTTCCTTTACGTTTCATTTACACCCTTACACAGTATTTGTGGCTGCACCTTTTGACCATGACTTCATTACATGAGGTCAGATGCACAATTCCCTTTTTTGTGGCATTATGTTGGAACTCAAAAGCTTCAAATCCTAGAGCATTTCAGATTTTTGGTGTATGAATTACAGATGCTCAAGTGCACCACAAAGAAGCAGAGTTAAATAACTGCCGCTGCCAGCTCTGTCGGCATTTCAGAACCAGCCAGAACCACTGCGCAGGCGCAAAAGGAAAGGCCTTCCTTTAATTTTTCGGGTGGACACATTTCTATTTTTATCAGCATTACCAAACTAAGTTATTTACAGGCAAGGGTATAAGTAATATTTGCTCAGTACCAGAAGGCATGTCATTGTCATTTCACCACATTAATTATTGAAAATGCAATCATCTCAAAAGACAAAGTATTTTCAACATCCCTTTAAAGATTTATTTGAAATTCAGTATCATAGGGAGAGAAGGAAAGAGACAAAAAGGGAGAGACCTTCTGTGGTCTAGCTCACTCCGCACATGATCACAATGACAGCCAGGCTGGCACAAGCCATTACCTGGAAGGCAAGAACTTTGTCTGGGTCTCCCACTTGGGACGGGGGCCTACAGAGTTGGTGCATCCTCCGATGTGTTTCCCAGGTGAATTAGCAGGGAGCTGGATGGGAAATGAAGCCTCTAGGACTCGAACCAGAGCCCACACAGAATGCTGCTATACAAGCTGACTTAACCTCTCTTCGGTGATTTTTTTTTAATAGTAAGCATTTCCTTCAAAATAATAAATAGAATGCATCTTTTTTAACGGATAGAATCATCTACCAAAAATAATAATTATCATGATAAAGGAGATTGAGAAGCATTCCTTTTAGAGGACAAAGTGTACTAATCAGAAACAGAATTTTTTTCTATCATATTGGAAGTCTAAGCTAATAAGCCAAAGAAATGAAATTAAGAACCAAAAGGCACGAAAGAAACACAACGCACACTTGTTGATATTTACACCCATACCATCCCACATTAAACACCCCAACAATATTCACAAGCAGAGGGCGGATCGCCCAGGAACAACGGCTGGTGCGACACTCAGGTACAAAGCCACTTGACAGCAGGCATTGTGGCAAAGTGAGACAGGCCCCTACTTGTGCCACTGGCATTCCATTTCAGAGTCCCATGCTTGACATCCCACTTCTGACTCGACTTTCTGCTCATGCACACAATATTAATTTATTAATTTTTAATTTTTTAATTTTATTAATTTATTAATGATGGCTCAAGTTTTGGGGCTCTGCTACCCAAATGGGAGAGTCCTATGGGGACCCTGCCTAACAGCTTTGGGCCATCCCAGTCCTGGCTGTTATGGCCACAGGGGAAGTGAAGTAGTGGATAAATGATGTGATCTCTCTGTCTCTCTCTCTTTTCTTGCCTTTTTCCTTTCTCTTCTCCCTGTCTCCATTCTCCCCCCTTCATCCTTTCCTCCTTTCCTCTCTCCTCTTCCTTCACTTTTCTCTCTTCTTTTCCCTTTTTTTTTAACTCCCTCCCCTCTCTGCCTCCATTGTTGCATGTTTAAGTAGATGAAATAAATATTTTTAAATCCATAGTAGTCCAGCAGCCTAGCAGTAACTAAATGGAAACATGAGATGCCTTTTGTTTAAACCGTAAAACAAAAATATATACAAGGCTTTTCTGCCAAAAACAAACCTCTTTAAAATTATACTGAAGGACGTAAAAGGAGATTTAAATAAATGGAAAAACATGTCGTTTTTATGAACAGAACAATTTAATGCCCTAATGACGTTAGTATCCCCCAAACTGCAAATACATTCAATGAATTAAAAGAGAGTAATGTTCTTAGGGAGGATGCTACCAAGATAATTATCATGATAATTCACTTTACATGAGAAGCCACAACAATCAAATGTTAATCAAACATTATTCTAGATGTTTCTGGGATTTTTTTTCCTCCTGAGACTAACATTTACAATGATAGAATCTGGATAGATGGTCTTCTACAATGTGCCCCTCATCCAATTAAATTAAGATCTTAGTGGACAAAACACTGACCTACCCAGAAGAGGAGGAATGCTACCATCCACCGTCCTAACTCCAAGCTCAACCCTGCATCTTGCAAAGTCCTGGTTTGCCCTGAATTCCTGCAACTGCTGCCTTCATGGTTGGTGACGCCCAAGCTCCTCTCTCTCTCCCTCGTCTTTCTCAGCTTTCCTCCCTTCCTCCCTACACACACACACACACACACACACACACACACACACCACACACACCCCACACTCTCATTGTGCTTCATGGGGAACCGTGACTGTACTTGTCAAATATATCCCATAATTAATTGGGAAGAATAAAGCACTTTCATTCTTGCCAATTTTATTCAACATCTTAGACATAGTGGCTAGTTCAATGATGAATGAAAAAAAAAATAAAAAGCAGGTAAGAACATTGTGTTAAGTTAAATAAACCAGACCCAGAAAGCAAATACCACAGAGGACACCCATAAGTGTCGGAGTTAAAATTTGAAAAACCAAGAAATAAAACCAGAAGTGTCTGTATAATTCAGTATTGCCTCAGATACAGTTTTGAACACTTTATTCTATATCTTTAGCAAATTATTAAGATTGTGCTACTACTATAATTTTAATAATTTAATATAACTTTAAAATTTACTCTATGTGGGGCCAGGCACAGTAGCCTAGTGGTTAAAGTCCTTGCTTTGCACATGCTGGGATCCCATACGGGCACCAGTTCGTGACTGGCTGCTACACTTTCCATCAACACTGCTGCCTGTGACCTAGGAAAGCAATGGATGATGACCCAAAGTCTTGGGACCCTGTGCCCACAAGGGAGACCCAGAGGAAGCTCCTGGCTCCTGGCTCCGGCTCAATTCAATGCTGGACATTGCGGCCGCTAGGAGTGAACCAGCAAATGGAAAATCTTTCTCTCTGCCTCTTCTCTCTATAAATATGACTTTCCAAAAGAAAATACATAAATCTTTAAAAATTTACTATATATGAGTGAAATTTTTTCCCACTCAATTATTGTATACAGCTGTTGTCTCTATTTCCATCATAGCCTTTTGACATTCTGCTTCTTAAACTTTTCTTTCCATTTAGTATTAAGCCTTTTTACTATAAGGTAAATTTAAAATGTTATCTGAAAAACTAAAAAAGAGAGAGAGAGAAAGAGACAGAGTAGGAGGAAGGCAGAAAGGGAAGAAAAAAAGGGAATAAACTTACATTCTTAAAATTATACTGACAAATCACATTGAATCTGCTAAAACTAATTAAAACATTTTTAGTGAAAAAAATCTTGAAAGAACATAAGAAAACAATAAAATTGCCCTTATTCACAAAAAAATAAGATTGTGTACATAGAAAAACCTAAAGAAATAATAGAAACTATTAAAGCTATTAATGAATTTAGTGATGAAATATAGTTAATAAATGTGTATATGCATAAGTTATTTCTATCTTGTAGTAATGATAAGAATTAAATGAAAACTTAGTATGCCTTTGTAAATACGCTCAAAAACAAAAAGAACTTAGAAATGAATTTAACAGATGGTATGCAAGAATCTAAAACCTGCTTGAAGGTACAAAACATTGCTGAAATAAAGCATAAATAAATGGAGAAAGACAACGCAGCCCTGTGCACACACTGCAAGACTCAATATTGTTAATACTCAGCTCACAAACTTATCTGCAGCTGCAACCCAAATGGCCAGAACAGCCAGACCTGGACAAGGCTGCAGCAAGCACCAGGAGTTCCTCCGTGGGCTCCCCTTTGGAGGTGGCGCCATCATCTTCCGCCTTCCCAGGGAGGAAGACAGGAAGGGGAGCAGGCTGGCACCAAACCAGCACTCAAACAGGTAGGCTAGCACTGCAACTGGCGGCTTAGCACACTGAATCACAACATTGGCCTGTGTTGCTTCTCTCTTGGTTTTACCTCTTGTTTTTTCAAATATAGAACTTTTTAAAAAATACATGCAAGAGAAAAAGTTCTAGAATAAACGAAAGGAAAGTGTAATGCAAGAGGGCCTCCTATCACCAGACTGAGGGCTTGTTATAAAGCTGTAGTGATGAAGACAGGGCTGTCTTGACAAGAGCATAAACCAATCGCCAGGACAGGATGGAATCTAGAGACAGTTCTTCAGACAAAAGGCCCGAGCGCCAAGGTAGTCACCTACGTAAGGAATCTGTGTGCTACAGTCACGGGAAGACTGATAAAGCTATTTCCTAAGTGAACTAACACACGTCTTACACAAAACACACTGATACACAGAAGTTACAGCTAATATCTTCAACAGAGAGAACATTTTCCCAATCTATTCTGGAGCAACGAAAAATTTCTTAAGCAATACACAAGAAGCTTCAGCACAAATGAAAACCTATTTCATAAAATTGGAGTTCCTAAAATTGTTTAAAATACGTTGATCAAGAGAAATAGTAAAAACATAAAGAGAAAAACTTAACACAAAGACAAAACATTTTTGCAGCCAGTAACTCTTTCCAAAGATTTGTGTCCACACGCTCTCCTATAATTGAGCAATAAGAGGAAAATAATCCTTCAGAATGTGCAAAATCACAAATATTTCCCCAAAAAAACCATAAAACATACAGATGTCATTACTCATGTTCTGTTGTTGAGCAAGATGCAATTATTCGCATAAGAATTTTCATAACTTTACAGGGCAAGCATGATTATTTATTTCTAGCCTTAGAATTTTATTCTCCGCCCTATATCACCAAGTATGAAAACATTCATGCCTCTTGCCTTTGGCATATATTCAGAACATGCTAGGTTTAACCTCAAGTCAGTTTTTCATCCAGGTGCTCTGTATATTTGCTTAAGTGCAAAAAAAAAAATTGCAGAATTTCAAGGAAGTAATTTTATAACTGTTATTAAGAGGTCTTGAAGTGTTCTTACAATTGAGTCAATTACTTGTTTTCTGAGGTTTGTGTGAGATTTACAAACAATTTATGTATCATAAACTCAGCATGTATAAAGAAATCATTAAAAGTAAATTAGTATGAATTTATACAATGAAAGTGCAGGGAGTCCTTTAAAGTATGGATGTCACCTATAATAACGAGATGCAATACATGTTTAAAAATAAAAATATGTCACTTTGGGGAACTATATGAAAGAATAATTATTTCTTAGTCATATTGAAACTGTAAGTTTTACTTTATTTCTTATACTAGGGGACTTCAAATATTCACAGAAAATGCATATTACGGAAAACTTATGGGTGCACAAAAAAAATCCTCATTTTATCTTTCATTTTTCCCAAATGCTTCTAGGTGCCCTCATATTTAATACTTATTTCTAAAAATAAAATA
Source organism: Ochotona curzoniae (assembly GCF_017591425.1). Classification (NCBI taxonomy): domain Eukaryota; kingdom Metazoa; phylum Chordata; class Mammalia; order Lagomorpha; family Ochotonidae; genus Ochotona; species Ochotona curzoniae. Next base: position 17,702,155 of record NW_024467095.1, on the reverse strand, counting down.
AAAGAAAATATTGCTATGATAACTATGGAACTGCAACCATAGATGTATTCTTGGGTAACTTTTTTTTTTCACACTGAATAACCTTTTGCTTTTCTAATTCATAAATATAAAAGAACTCTCAGATTTTAATTTCAATTAACGAAAAGGCAGCTGGAAGTGTTTAAAGTTTATGTGACTCAGATCTTTGGATTTCATATCAAATGGCAAATTAGGCTTCCAAGTCCTCAATCTGAATAATGCTTTGAACTGTCTTGAAGAGCTTTAAGTTACTTAGAAACAGACTCAACATAAAAGGACCTTCACAATTATAATGGCAGAAAATGGCAGTAGAAATAAATACACATTGCAACATCAGATTACGGTCTGTATCAAATCCAAGCAAGTAATCAGGTCAGCCAGGACCCAGGGAAGACTCAGCAACCAATGAAATGAGTGGAAAACCACTGCTCTGAAGTTTGGCAATTACAGCACAGAGCCTGGCAGTCTTATTTTCCTGTGCTAGTAACTGTTAAATCTCTCTCACAAGGTCACTCCGAATTTCCTGTTCGTTGGATTTCACTTAAATCATAAGCAACAGCAAACACATTGTGATCAATTTCTTCCATGAGAAAATGTTTTTAGCCTTTAATTACTTCAGACATGTCAATTTCTAAGAAAACAACTGGATTCTAAAACACTTGACCTACTAGTTACATTGTATAATTATATAGCAGTTATTATAAACACACGAAAAGCACATTCACCAAGCAGCTACGCTCTTCTGTTTATATAGTCATTTTAAACAGATGTTTGGATTTTCATATAATCTACCTCCTTAGCTATATAATCATATGTAATAGTTTGAAGAAATGTGAAATTGAAGGACTACAGACAAGATAATTTCTTCCAGAATGGAAAAAGAACCTAAAATATTGTACTTCTACATGAATAACAGGACAAGATGTATATAAACGTAGAGAAATACTTGCCACTATTACTTAGACAGTGCAAGATGTTCATAGCTTAAGTAACATTCAATCCCGCTGTTCCAAAGCGGGACTTTCTGTTTTAGAAGAAATCGGAGGTCACTAAAATCTAAGATTCAATCACACACTTGATGCTGGCTCATGTGCAGGCATTGCATCATCCACACCACGTAAGGAGAAAAAACAATTACTACAATTTTAGCATTCCGTTTTTCCTTCATTGGGTCCCACGGACTACATTTCTTCTTTCCTACCAATGAGAAGCTGCGACAGAGAAAGTCTTCACCCGTCTCCCAATCTCTCCAATCTAGACATGCCTCTTCAACTCTAAACATGTATTTCAAATGGCCCATGTGTACATTTCCTTGGATATATTATAGGGATTACGCATGTAAAATACATAAAACAGTGTTCTTTTATAAATGTCTCTTTCTTTTATACATTACTTTTTAAGGTTTATTTATTTCTATTGGAAAGTCAGATCTACAGAAAGGAGAGACAGAGAGAAAGATCTTCCATCTGCTGGTTCACTCCCCAAGTGGCCACAATGGCAGCATTGCCGATCCGAAGCCAGGAGCCAGGAAGGAGCCTGCCCCCAGGTCTCCCATGTGGATGCAGGGTCCCAAGGCTTTGGGCTGTCCTGGACTGCTTTCCCAGGCCACCAGCAGGGAGCTGGATGGGAAGTATAGCAGCCAGGACAGGAACGGGTGCCCATATGAGATCCCAGCATGTGCAAGGCAAGGACTTTAGCCACTAGGCTACCGCACCTAGCCCAACCTACAGTAAATTTCAAAGCACTGTTGGTTTTTTCCCACTTTCCACGTTGACTTCAGGGCAGCTTCCTAAAGCAAAAAATTGCATGCAGGTTCATACATCTCTCGGGTCAGCCTCCTATCAACAGTGAACTTCTGTCCTATTTCCACATCCCCAGGTTCATTCCCAGTAGGCATCCTCCCTAACACCTTCCTTCTGGCACACTGTGTTCTAACTCAGTGGGTGACAACGGGCTGTTTGGCACTTTCAGACCTCCAGGCTCCTGCCCCCATGAAATCTCTGCTAATCGTCCCATTTTATAAACGCTGTCCTGCCTTCTGTCCTCCCTGCTGTTCTCACAAATGTCTTTGTCCCAGGATTTATGATTTCTTGTTTACCTATTGGTCTCCCCTCCACAAAACCAAGTGTTGGGCACCCTGAGGACAGATACTTCTTTTGGTTCCATTTTATCTAGAGGCATGCCATTCATGCATTCGCTAAGAACTAGTGAATTCAAAATTACTTGTGCCTGATGTTAAAGATTTATTTATTTTATTGGCAAGTCAGATATACATAGAAGAGAAGCAGAAAGGAAGGTCCTGATTCACTCCCCAAGTGGCCGCGTCGGCCAGTACTGAACTGATCCGATGCCAGGAGCCAGGAGCATCCTCTGGGTCTCCCACATGGGCACAGGGTCCCAAAGCTTTGGGTCATATTCCACTACTTTCCCAGGCCACAAGCAGGGAGCTAGAGAGGAAGCAGGGCCACCAGGACATAAGCTTGTGCCCATATGGGATCCTGGCCCCTGCAAGGCAAGGACATTTGGCACTAGGCTAGCACTCCAGGCCTAGCTGAGATTAAACAAAATGGAATCTGTGAGCTATTTCAAAAAATTATTCTGCATTTACAGAATTCCAGATAATTGAGGATCATTGTTTTGTACAAAAAGGATACACACACCCAGCCAGATTCTAGGGGAGGGCACACAAACAGATCCAAAGTCTTGAAGGGATACAAGTCATAAAAAGCCAAGGCCATTTCACAGTAACAGTTACCACTGCAACAGACTAGCAAATCAAGTGTTTATTTTTGAAAATAGTACCTGAAAAGAAAAGGAAGTACTTTTCCTGTCTTTCCAACACAAATTTTGTAACTTAGTCCAAAACAGAACAAATTCTCTGGCTTCTTCCATAAATAATCCTGAGGGTGAGGGGGGCAGCTGGAGGGAAACCTACAAAAACTCGTGTCATTTCCATCAATTACAACACGTGAGCTTCACTTGGACCGTAACTTCCTTCTCTCCATCAAAATCTCTCTCTCTTTTTTAATTTTAGTAAAACTAATGGAATTTGAGGACACAGGAGGTTATTCAGTAATTTCTTCTAGATGACACTGCTGTGTTGTTTTTGCTTGTTTGTTTGTTTTCAGAATTCGGTCCCTTTAATCAGGAAGTCCGAGAGGAAAGAATGGCAGGCAGGGGGAGGGCAGGGCGCCGTTTCTTGAGCCCCACTCAGCAACCTCAGTTCTCATCCTCTGGCAGCTGGATCTTGCTGGGATCAAAGCAGGTGGATTCCATGAGAGGGAGCCGCTTGGCCTCTCGGTGTTTTACCAGCCTTTCAGCTTCCCGACGGGCCCATTCCTGCATCCTGTAGTCAGGCAGATAAATCAGAAAGGTGGTGCCAAAGACCAGGACAATGGAGAAGCCAAAGAAAGAGACAGCGCGCATGTTCCAGAGGTCCACAACAGGGTCCCTGTTGTATCCATGGGAGTCTGGGTTCTTCTCATAGAGCTTTTCGTCCTCGGGATCTGGGTCTTCCTGCCAGTGGATGGCAGGTGGTGGAGGCCGCCTTCCCGTCACAGCAGACGGAGCGAGCACAGCCCTGGAGGAGCTGGATTCCCAGCCAGCTCGGACAGCCGGGAGCCCTCGAGCAGCCGCAGCCGCCAAAAAGCAGCGAGCAGACAACCATAACCTTCCGGCCGCCATGACAGCACAGGGCAGGGTCTCAGGGGCGGAACGGAAATGCACCTGTGCGCAGCTGCAGCTGGTCCGAACAGGAGCGTGCTCGTTCTGCCCCACCACACGAAATAGGTTCCGGGTGTAGATTCGTATCGTCAGGAGAGACAGGGGCGCTTCGCGGGGGGCGCCTTCTTCCCATCCCGTTGTCACAGCCTCCTGAGAAATTTCTTACTGATAGGTTGTCACACAGCCTTCATAGGAAGCAAACGGTGACACGTGGGTGGCAATAAAATGTGTAAAATTTTATAAAGTCTTTGCTTTTAAAAAAATGAAAGATTTATGAGAAAACTAATAATTTGCAGATTTGTTTAAAAAATAATGGAAGGGAAAAACGCTGACGGATCGATCACGAGTTGATACCAACGCTGAGAACACACTTGGCATTGCATTACACTCCTATGACTTTTTATATTGAAGCATTTCCATCATCATTACTATTTTCAAAACAAATTGAAAACTTGAAGAAATTGAAAACACCTGCACAAAGTCGAGTGTAGTCCGTCTCCTGACCTCAGCCTATCTTCAGTGTCATCTGATACAATTCTCCATGTCACGTGTAAATTACACAAAACCGTTTTCTAGTTACCCATGGGAACCATGATCTCCCAAACTTCAAAGTGTTTATAAATTTCCATTTTGCCTTTATTATTATTATTATTATTATTTTAGTGATTTCTTTTACTTCTCTGAAAGGCAGAGTTACAGAGAGAGCGCTGAAGAGAGACAGAGAAAGAGCTCTGCTGTCCACTGTTTCACTCCACCGAAAGTGTGCAATAGCCAGGGCTGGGCCAGAGACAAATCCAGGAGCCACGAGATTCTTCTAGATCTCTCCTGTGGGTGCAGAAGCCCAAGCACTTAGACCACATGGTACTGCTTTCTCAGGCGCTTTAACAGGGAGCTGGATAGCAAGTGGAGCAGCCAAGATTCTAGTCAGCTCCCATACAAGACACCAATACCTCAAGCAGCGGCTTTATCAGCTATGACACATCAGCCTGAAATTTCCTTCTTTCAAGAATGCCAAATCCCAGGCTTCTGTTGGCAAAACTCATTAGTCGGTTACTTTTATGTACTTCCAAAGGCAGGTATCAGGTCCCCTACTGTCACTTGCACCTGCCAGCTTTCCCTGCCCCCTTTCGGCTCTCTAAGGTTGATCAGCTTAGAACAGGAACAGTTCTTCCACGTGGATCCTGTGGTTTCTATCTAGAGTAAGCCACCACCATCAGAAAACCTGGAGGTCAGAGCTGTGCGGTGACTCTGTTCCTGACTCTCTCCCTGCCCAGTGGCTTTGGCTTAGCACATAACGCTGCTATCAAGTGGCCCTTTCCCAACAGTTCTTTTTCTGATATAAGTGCTCATTTCCTTGTCTTTGCACCTTCAGAGCAGTAATCATTATTTCATACAAAACTTGTGGAATACAGCCAAGCCACCATTCAATGACTTTTAAGTCTACAGCACACTGTATATAGCATGGCGGCCCCCTGAGATTATCAAGAGCTGAAAACACTCCCAATATTTGTGACAGCATAGTCATCAAATGATACAGCACATTACTCAGTAGTGACAGAATAAAAATACAATATATACAATCATGTATGTATGTGTGTGTGTGTGTATATATGTGCTATATTTTTAATTCTTCTACTTACAGAAAAGTATATACTATAAAACAATTTGCCACACTACTTCAGCAGCAGCCTCTCCTTTTGGTTTTTATGACTCCTGATCTCATCATTTCTAGTGTGTGATTTAATCTTGTGTTAGCTTGCTTGCTGTTGTCCCGGGAATTATGACCTACCTGTGTACACACTGTAGTCTATTACACAACTCAGACCAGATGCGTGTTCCGCACACTGCACAATGTTTGCACAATGACAAAACTATCTCGTGGTAAACTTCTGAGAATTTATCCTGAAATATGGCTGTATTTGTAAAAAAAAGCACCTCCAGTAAACTCTCTTCCAAATACAAGAGTGTCCTGTGTTGATATTAACTATACAGTGATAAACTAAAGTCATCTAGACCAAATATACACGTGTGTGTATAAAACTAAAAGTTAAAGAGATAAAGAACTTCTAAGAGAGTGACAGTCTGTGCAATGTCAGTGATGCAAAAGATGTTCAAAGCTTTGCTTGACATGTCTACCCGGAAGAGACAGCAAAGATAAGAGGAAGCCTGGAGAACCACGGAAACCTCAATGTCACAGGCCAAATAAGGGATTAGATTTTTATCCTTAGAGCAATAGAGAATACCTAACACTGTCCTTGCCTCCCAGACCTAGGTGAGGGAACATAATTGCTCCAACAGACCTTAACAAGCCTTCTCACATGCAATCAGGGCCAGGAGACTCTGTCACATGCACCAGGAAGCCACTCAATAAACACTCACTGGATCAGTGAATACATAATTGAACAAAACACAGCTGGAAAGTCCTAGCTGTTGCTGTGTCCAGTATACAATAGTGTTGTTTTCTATGGCCTCCATGAATTCTCCCTTTGCACATTAATTCTTCTGATCATAATGCTATCTGTATTTTGGTGAATCCTCCCTGCAATTAGCACCAAAAGTATTAGAAATAAAGGTTGCAGATGGGCTCCAACTTGGAAAGTAAGACTTGGCAGCCCAGACTTTTATAGCTCAACAACCATTTTATTCTAGAGAATGGATTTAATAAGAAACACCATCAACTCAGAATGACAAAGATTCTTGCCATAATCCTGATGGATCATCCCGTTACCTCACTAATACAAAGTGGCTGAAGAAGAATCATTTTGACTTCATAATGTGAATAAACAGAGACATACTCTGACTTGTTTTAAACCAGGTCTATAAACTCCCACATTCACGTGAAAGGTATAGCATAAAATGCCAGCCAAGTTTTACAGATAGAAACTATTTTGATTTGCATTAGAAACTGATCTTGGAGTCTCATTTCCAAGATAACTTTAAGTGCATTCTTTTTAAATGCAAGTAAGCAAAGTTTACACAGGAGTTTATCTCAACATTGTGACAACTGAATATTAATTCATTAATGTCACAGTCGTGATGTGGTTTTATGTTTGTGCTAACAACCAGATTCCTTTTTACACAAGAATTCAAGTCCTCAGTGAGTTACAAAAGAATCAAAGTTATGGCTTCTGTATCAATGCTAGAGTATTTCGGTGACAAAATGTTTTCTAACTAGCTTGGAAACTTTTCATCCCGGCACAAAATTAATCAGAAAATTAACAAACAGCACTCATGTATTTCTGAAGTTCAAACAAATGTTAATCAACTCTCTTGGTGACACAAAGAATGTCACCAAAGAATGTCACGTTCTTATTTTCTCTAGCCAACTCTCTTATATAACACTTGGAAGTTGACAGAGCATGAATGTCCCGTGAAGCAAATACGTTTTAAATGTGGCTAAAAGACACTCCATTGCAAGGAGAGACTTGTGTCGCTCACCAAAGAGGCCATAGTGAATCCAATGACTTCAATATAGCCATCGTCGTGACGCTGAGGTTCGAAGTCATGGTGATCCCCTGGGTTTCCCCAGGGCATTGTGCCTGCACAATATCTGCAAGGTAAGATCAAAACCAGAATTAAACAGATTCCACAATTCTCGTGATTAGCTTTAGGGATTCATTTATAGTGAGCATCATTGATTCCTTAGCATAAGAACAGTTTTCTTGGTAAATATCTTTCAACAGAAAAGAACACGCAAGAACTTCCTGTGAAAAATGGCTCATAATTATCGAACAAATGCAACTTTTATATATCTCAGCCTGAATTCCCCTACAACATTTTTTTCACTCAGTGATTCACATATAAGTGTTTTCAATGATATATCACAAATTATCTCTTGGAGGCGATGTCCATTGTCAGTGGAAAAAAGGTGATTGGGCTGCACAGACTCTGTCACTTACATACAAAACAAAGAGAAGTACCTGCAGCGGAACATAAAAGAATTAAAGAGAGGATTAAAGAAAGGATAAACGAGAAAAGGGTACGAGACTCAAAGAGACGGGGTACAAAGAAAACAGATCCACAAGGGGGACCAGGTAGAGAAGGAAACGAAAGACAGATAAGGAAGGAGAAGAGAAAAAGTAAAAAATAAACCAACAGTTATTTCATGCCTGTAATTAGAACTAGTATGAAGTCACTTCTCAGATGGAGTTGTAAGGGACCACACTCAGCCACACTGACATGCAACTCTCATAGTGTGTCTGAGCTGTTTGGTAGGCTGACAAAAAAGGGTTATAGACCCACTGGTTCCAAAGCGTTGGCTTGGAAGCTTAGATTCATTTTATGTCACTGATATAATATGCTTTTTTGAGAGTAGTTAATCCGACGTGCTGCTTTCTCCTGAGGAACATAATTGCACCAAAGAGAGTTGACATCCTTGCTGGAAAAAAAAAATGCTTCCCTAACTGATCCTTTTGGTTTTTTTTTTTTTCAAAGCAATCATCTGGTAATGATTTTGAATGAATTCCATGTTCAGATCAGCCTGGATGATTTCCTAACAGCTTTTGGGAAATGAAGAGCAGGGATTTATTCAAGCTTATCATTCTTGGAGGCAAGCATGAAGGAAAAAAAACATGAGTGAGAATTAAAGAAAAATGTCCCATAAAGAGTGGTGTCTCAGTTTGTTAAGGATGGAAAAGTGTAGACCCGTGTGCCCTGGCACACACAAGGCCAACTAACACAGCGCTTATCTTATAAATAAGTCATGTAGAAGAAAAATTAAATTTGGAAATCTCTAATCAGCATTAAGATAAATGATTGACTGTCATAAGATGATTTACACCTGAAATGCTTCTATTAGGAAAAGATACAACCGCAAGTCAAGAGTTCACCTTCAACCAAAAATCTAATATGAATAGAGCTTACCTGGGTATATTTAAAAATACTATACACTGGAACTTCAGTTCCTGAATCTTTGGGGTGAGATCAGTTCCATCACACTGCAACAATCAAAGCAGAACAAACAAGGGATTTGAAGTTGCCACAAGTCTTAGAAGATTACCAAAGGTAGCACAGTTGGTGATAGAAAATACCATGGCCTTTTGCCTCTTGCCTCTAGTCAGGCTAGCACAGAAGCCAGTCACGATGACTGAAAATTCATTCTGATTATAGCTTTATGAGACCCAGAGCTCACAGTTTGATTCTGGCTTGATTCAATATAAAATCAAAGCTGCCATGTGGACCAAAATAAATTTTCCTTCTCTATTAATCAATGGAAATACAGTTGGCCTTAAACTTGAATTATGAGTAGATATTTAGACTTAAATACGGATACTTGAAGATTGATGAACCGTTAAAAGAACAGAAAGAACAAAGCCCAGACTTAATGTAGGAGCATGGTAATTTCCGTCATAGTCACCTGATTCAAACAAGTCATAAATATAATCGTTATGAGTTTCCTTCTAAAAATATTAAACATAATATTTTGAGCACTTTTTAAGGATAAATATCTGTAAGTTTCTAAAAGTTATCTATCATACATTTCAACTATCTCTAACAGTTCATTTTATCTTGAGTACACGATGTGAATTTCTTGTTTTATTTATAATAGTTAATCATGTATCCTATAGATGTGAAATACAGACAGGAGTCCTGGATCAAGAAACATCACCCAAAAACTTCTTATACATCTGAGATAAACTCTTCTACTGGACACGGCCCTGGGTTTGAGGGCCTTGGCTCAGCCTATTCGATCGGTGCTATTCTTAAACGTTATTATCCTCTGATTAATTAAGGAAAGGGCTTTAGAAAACTGCAGTCATAATGATAGATTTTCCAACATCAAACACATAAAATCTGCTTTTATATTTCCTATCCTCATATAATTTCCAATTATCTTCCAGTTCATAAATTATATAAGTAAAGCTTTCCAAACTTACCTGCAAATATATAAAGGTTTCCTTAACAGAGGTTTCAATCTAAGAATCGGGATTTTTCTTGCAATCAAGACTATGATTGAGTATCTATATCTACTCCACAGCTGATCATACTGCAACCCAATTTTATGAACATTCCCAAAAAAATGGTTTCCAAGAAATGTATACTCCTAAGCAAAAAATTTCCAAATAGAGCTTAGCTAGGGATCAAAATTTCAGCATTGATGGTTTGCTATTTTTTATTACTCTAAAACATGAAACAAACACAAAGTGTCCCATTTTAGTTAAAGACTTGAAAATATTCATAGATGACTACGCCACTTAATATAAAGAAGAAAGACATTTTAAATGATCACCGATGCTTTTTTTTTTTCCAGTACTCTGAAACACTAAGCAAACGTCAACTCTCATTTTATGTAAGACGTGAAAATAATGCATAGATGACTATGGCCAACAAAGAAAAAGTAGAGGACATTTTAAATTATTCAGACTGAGTGTTATAAGTAAGTAGAACTTATAGAAAACAGTATTGGATACATCAACAGCATGCAATCAGTGCTGCTGCATTACAGGAAAATACTATAAAATATTAATATAGCCAGAACAGAATTAAATTTTAAATTTTATTTCTGTTCTGGGAAATATATCAGTGATCATGGGAACTCATCAAATTCCATCAAGTCGGGCACCCCACAGAGCTCAGAGGGTTTTTTTTTTCCCCTTGGGCATTAAAACATCCTATTCTCCAGAACAGTTAGCAGTTTTCAACTTTTTCCTTACTGCACACACAAAGAAAAGAAATCTGCAAGTAAAATATATATGTTTAAGTCCATATACTGGCGAGTCAAATGATGCCAAAAAACTGTTCAGTCGTTAGAGCAAACAATGTTGTTTGCAGGTTTTATTTTTTTATGTTTCCTTGGCCTCAAATGTCAATGTATTTTATGTCCACATGAGATTATTAAATAATCCATACCAAAACAAAAAACACAACAAAGACTTCATTTTTTTACAGATGTTATGATCTGTGTGTGTGTGTGTGTGTGTGTGTGTTTTAATTACAGACCTACTCTAGCTGACGCTCTTGCTTTTCATCTCATACTCATAAAACATGGCATCTGAGTGCCATTCCATGTCACAGAAACCTCACTTCCTAAAATGTGTCTCCTCATCTGAGCTACAGATCAGGAAAGCAAACTCCTCAGAAAGGTCCACTGATGTCTCCAAAGACATACAACTCGAAGGACCTCCACAGCAGTTTCTAACGGCTGTTCCGTCTGCCAAGGCAAGACATAATTATCGCATGCGTTAGCTGATAGCAAATCATTCATAGTTGTATGTTGGCTTTTTTGTTTCTCTCCAAGCTTCTTTCACTCTTCTGCTAAGAGGCCCCTGTGTATGAAATTTCACCATGAGGAGGATTGCCCAACATGAAACTGAAACTTGTAGTTAGCAAGGACATAGTTTCAACTTGATGGTCTGACTTCAGTTGTGCACTGTCATTCAACAGGGCCACTGTCCAGAGTCCTTGGGTCTCTTGGCAAGTACTGCTAATGTTCCTCCAATTGCAGAACTTCAGAAAGGATGGCTAATATTTACACTGGGTGAGGTTGAAAGCGGTCAAAGAAACAGGAGAGCCTGGTTTAAGGTTGCTGCTGCATACATGTAATAGTCATGACTTTATGAAAATGAAGATACTCATTGCCTTAAGAAGGCAATATTTTTGCTTTGCCTTCAGAGTCTCCAGCACTGAATGATACTTGATGCTCATTGTTATTACGTGAGAACTGAAACATCTGGAAGTAATGTCAAGGATTGTTAAGGATCAGTGTCTCTTTTCTGACCTGATTTTGAGAGTTATGCTTTAGTGATGTTTATTAATTTTCTTTTATGTTCTCCCATGCTTCTCTATATTCCTATTACTGTAGGATAATATATTTTTCTACTTCCATGTATGTGTGTACACATATACATATACATGTGTACAGATGTATATATGTGTGAAAACACACATACTTCCCACATATTCTTCAGACCATGCTAAATTCAAGCATGGCTACACTCTTGTTACTTCATCTCCATCTACAATTTTTTCTCTTCACAACAAAGTCATACGCATCCCTTCTCTTAAATTGACTACTACATTTTGTGTCTTCCTTAATAACTAATGGCATGCTATTTTACAATGCATTACGCAGGGCAAGATCATCTCTCCCCACATCCTGCTCTTGTCCCTCCAGTATATGTTCAAAACTTGGCTCAGAGAGGCAGAAGGAACCAGCATAAAAAATCCACTCTGTGGGTAGGAACATTCGCCAGATGGGAACGTGATCATCAAAAAATAATGAATTCAATGCATTCTTCTAATATGGAGACTCCTCGGACAGCTTTGAAATAAGACACATTCAGTAAGTACCTATTCATATTACAATCCCCAGGCCAACACCATTTCTTAGGCAAAGGTATTCTTGTATGATCAGAGATCTCAATTCTCCCTTTGTCTTACCACCATATCATTCACACAGCTGGATAACTGTTTCTCAATGATTGTACTTGCCCTTTACCGTGACTCTCTTCAGGAGTGCAATTAATCGATTTAGTTTTATTTCCAATCACTATGACAATGCCAGTCACATAAAGTTTTCGTCAACGTTGGTGGCATGAGGCACACTAGCTCTGAAGTTCTCAAATACAGCAGTTAGTCTAAATATATGTGTCAGTATTGGCGAGATTATTTCACGGCCATTCATGTTCATAATCAAATGAAATGAACCAACACAGTTAATACTTACGACAACTTTAACATGTTTGGATAGATCTCTAGAACTTCTTTGTAGGAAGTCAGAAAAAGCGGCCTACATCAGAAAGAAATAAGGAAAAGTACATTTTAATTACACGGTCAAATCCGGGCTTCCACAATACAGTTACCAGGGATTCCAAATACGCAAGAACATAGAACACATTCTCCTTTTGCCAGCTGAAACACTGAAGGACTGTCAAGCTCAAACTTCGTTCTTTTCAAATGAGAATCTATCAAACAGTGAAGATCAGAAAAGGAAGGTGAGAAGCAGAGAATCCCAACCACCTCTTGGGGGAATGCTTCCGCTTGCCTCTCCTGGTCCTCCCACTCCTCTACCTGGGGCTAACACGATCAAGATGAGACCACAACCACCAGGAGCAGCTTGCTCACTCCCTCTCTGCATAAGGACGGAAACGGAAACCACCTGTTCTTTATTAATACTTTGGATGCTGTGTTTCCTTTATTCACCCCAGGGGTTATCCCTGAGGAGGAGAAGAAGGAAGAGTGACTACTCGAATCTCATACATGCTTCCGTGAAAAGCTTTCCATAGTCTGCCAATTTCTTATCTGAAATAAAAGCTTATGTGCCACGGGGCCCAGCGTGGTGACTTAGCAGTTGTCCTTGCCTTGCACGCACCGGGATCCCATATGGACACGGGTTCTAATCCCAGCAATCCCTGCTTCCCCTCCGGCTCCCTGCTTGTGGCCTGGGAAGGCAGTTGAAGACAGCCCAAAGCCTTGGGACCCTGCACCTGCATGGGAGACCTGGAGGAGGCACCGGGCTCCTGGCTTCGGATCAGCACAGCTCTGGCCACTGGGGCCACTTGGGGAGTGACTCAACAGACCGAAGATCTTTCTCTCTGTCTCTCCTCCTCTCTATATATCTGCTTTTCCAATAAAAATAAGTAAATCTTTTTTTTAAATATAAAAGCTTATGTGCCTCAGTGAAAGTCCATTCTTATCCATGACTTTCCTCCCTGATTCTCCTATTCCCTGCATTAGTGTTAATGCCTGCTTTCCCCATCACTACTTAAATAACACCACCTTTATAAAATACGGAGGCTTGGGATTTTCAAAGGTCAAAACAAAAAACATCCATTTTCTTTCATACCCTTCCACGTCTTCTTGAAGCCAGACACTGAACATTAACCACATATAAACATGCCTGGTGTATGGTACTATTTTTTTTTATTGGAAAAGCGGATATACACAGAGGAGGAGAGACAGAGAGGAAGATCTTCCATCCTAAAGTTCACTCCCCAAGTGACTGCAACAGCCAGTTCTGCACCGATCCGAAGCGAAGAGCCAGGAGCTCTTCCGGGTCTCCCATGTGGGTGCTGGATCCCAAGGCTTTGGGCTGTCCTCCACTGCTTTCCCAGGCCACAAGCAAGGAGCTGGATGGAAAGTGGGGCCGCTGGGATTAGAACTGGTGCCCATACGGGAACCCAGCGCGTGCAAGGTGAGGACTTTAACCACCACACTATTGTGCTGGGCCTGGTACTATTTTTAATGTGGTTAGCATCCTTTTCATTCATGAATTTGTTCTAAATAATAAATAATCAAATGTAGTGAGCTCTGTACTCACCCCTGCATAGAACATTTTATTTCGAAACCGACTGTTGAATTTCTCTGGATTTGCTTCTGTAAAAGAGGAGAGATCATTTGCTATAGAAACTTTATTGAAGGACAGAACTTACAGAAACACTTTCACTTCTGCTTTCTCCTTCCCCATCCTACAGACCCCAACACGTCCCAGCACATTACTATCATCGTTCCATCAGTTCCTAATCCTGTCTTCTTTGGTACAGTGGCCCACGGCCATGGGTACAGGTACTCAGTGCTATAGAAGAATAGTTCCAAACTGACAGCAAAATCCAGACCTACTGATGTAACATGGGCGTGTGCCCCCAGACTCAGCTTTAACAAGATCTTTGGGTGGTTCTCATGTACATTACTGCTTAGGACACTCTGGTTTGCTTACAGGACACAAGGGCAATGGGGATACGGCACACGGATGGTGAGGGAAAGAGGGAGGAAGGCAAGAGTAGTTAGCTGCATTGACCGCTCCAAGACACGATTTCCACAAAATCTAAATGAAGGTTCTACATGTTTTTAAACATGAGAAATTCGGATGCAAATTTAATGAAGAATTTACATTCACTTTTTTTTTTTTGCAAAAATGCTAAATCACCATATGCTCTCTGCTTGTGACGGGCTTTGAAAAACCATTTGCTTTGGAGAACATGCAGACACACACACACACACACACACACACACACACACACACACACACATCCCAGTGAGAAAACTCAGCATACCACTGTATAGACTATAGCAAAGACAGGCTGAAAACTCCTTTAATTTTTGAGTTTGCTCTTGTGTTTCCTATAGGTCAAAGGCCCAAAAAGACAAAACAAGAATGGGTATCAGAGAATTCTGACATGATTGCAAAGGATTGTGGAATCTAAATGAACTCTTCTTTCCCTCAAACATCCTTATTACAGTCTGTATTGAACCTGCTTCTAGTCCATCCCTGAACTTCATTAATTCCTTCCCAGGCCAGATTTTTTCCCAGTCACTGCTCAATAAACTGCTGTGTCACTGATTGAAACTCCCCAGTCTTAACCCTGTTTATGAGAGCCAATTCCTGATGAATGCAATAACAATTTCCCTTCATAAGCCTGAGCAGAACAAAAGCTACGTATAATACTTCAATAAATGATCTGGACAATGATTATCAGAATGTGATATTTCAACATATGGCATAGAACTTGGGTAAATAAAAGCAAAAAAAAATTGTAAAGATAGTGTTTCTGATGATTGGAGAAGTGTTCTTAGAGTAGCGGTCATCAATCTCCATTTTCCGTAGGTCGAAGTTTCCTTACCACTCGTTGTGTTTTACTAAGTGAAGTATTCTAACCCTAAATGCAAAGGCAAGAGGGTGATTTGTAGGGCAGTATACGCAAGATTACAGTGCTGCCAACAGCTGTGCCTCTCTGACCCCACCCCTCTTCGCAGAGCTGACCCTTTTCTAATCTGTATCTTTTAGAGGATAAATGTGGCTGCTTTTGACCTTTTTAAAATCAAATTTGGTTGCTCTCCGTGAATCTCAAGCAGTACAAGAGGAGCAGCGGCTGCTCAAACAAGCTGAGGCACAAAGAGCAATGAATACTGATGTTTCTGAGCTTTCTGATCTAAAGGAAGATGAAAAGAATCCAGAATCGCTGAAGGACCAAGGAAACAAACTGTTTGCAATGGGGAGCTATCCGTCAGCTGTCAATGCATACCGCTTAGCCACACGCCTGAACAGTAAGATCCCAATATTGCATCTGAATCGAGCTGCTTGCCATCTAAAAAAACTAAAAAACAACAAAAAAACTCACACAAGACGATTGAAGACTCTTCTAAGGCACTGGAATTACTGACCCCACCTGTTGCTGACAATCCGAACGCAACAATGAAGGCACATGTGCAACAGGGAAGAGCATTCTGCCAGCCAGAGCTGAGCTGATCTCAAGCCAAGAGCCAGGAACTTCCTCCAGGTCTCCCGCATGGGAGCAGGGTCCCAAGGCTTTGGGCTGTCCTGGACTGCTTTCCCAGGCCACAAGCAGGGAGCTGGATGGGAAATGGGGCTGCCAGGACTAGAACCAGCATCCATACTGGATCCTTGTGCATTCAAGGCGAGGACTTTTGACCCCTACGCTATCACACCAGGCCTGACTTAATTTCTTTTAAATCATCATTTTCTACCCTCCAGACCTCACAATATATACTCTGTATATGAAAAAATGTCTTCCATCCTTCAAAATTATCATTGGATCATAGCATCAATTCAGAAATCTAAAAGTCTCATTTAAATCTCATTAGCTCCCACTTCCCAAATGTTAATTCTATATCAGCTAAATGAATTGGCTGTAGATGAAATTCATATGTAATGATGATGAGCTCTGGGTATAATCCATTCAATGATTAAGTGTATTAGCCACATCCTTTCCAACACGAGAACGTGGCATATGCCATCAGAATGGGATTTCTAAAACCCTGCCTTTGTATCCGACTGATAGTACAGTTTAGTGTTAAGAACCTTCCAAATTTTTATTGCAGTCTAATGCCACTCTCTGGGTCCTGGGAAGATCTTACGCGTACACACTAACTTATTTAACACAACTAACTCATAGTGCATTTCCTCTTTCTTCCAATCTAGTTAAGCTCTTATTTCCCATACTTCTACATCCACCATTCATCATGGACCTAACTGATTCTCCTTTTCTCAGTCTTTCTTATGTCCTTCCTGCGTCTTCACAAAAAACAGAAAATGGCAGATGGTTGAATTCCATGGTTTCTGCAGCATTTTCTGATCCGAAACTCTACGGGAATGAGTACACACAAAATGCATACGCATCCCATACATATGTCATTTCTGAGCTTCTAACCACCGAACGTTAGTATGTATATTCAATGTCTAATAGAATTGCAGAGCGACTCAAAGGTTGCTTCCATCTGACCCTATTTCCTGCATGCCACCTTCTCACAGGAGAGTCCAGTACCTGCACCAATTTCCTCCCCCAAAGGATGTAGTTAAAAATTCAGCGTATTAGCAATTTGTTACTCCGTTGCCACCAATCTCCATCCAAAATCAAATTCCTCAAGCCCAAACCATACACGTGTGTGAAAAGTACTCATGAAACATGTATTAGTTAACTTTCTCAGACGTTTACTATGTGTTAACACATAATTACTATACTATTGAAGCTAGCATTCAAAGATTCCAAATATATGAACACAGGCAGCCTATCAGCCAAAATCTATTAGTCAAATTCCTTATATAATAAAAGCAGAATACGCCTTGAAACAGCACATATAAATGGAATCACAAAATCAAGCCCCAAAAGAGGATGTAGGTCGTATTCCACATACTGAAATACATTTTCACATTTTCAGAATTATTTTACACTCACATCACTGATAGGCGTGCTGCAGCCAACACTAGGTGTTGACAAGCAAAACACATTAGCTCATATCCCGACTGCATTTTCCACTAAATATTAAAAATACACACACACACACACAAATCAATTGAGCATGCATATCCTTATCATTCTCCTCTTTTACTCTATTTCCAACTCCTTGATTGAAATCATAAAAGCTCCAATTTTCCCAAGGCATATTAAATAAGAATTCAGAAATGCAAGCACACCACTGTGTTTATCAAGCTCAATATGCAATTTGAACCTCCTGTAATGTGTGTTAGCCATCAACTCTCATTGGATGCTTACCTAGTCCTAAGACTTCAGTGTTATGTCTATAAAATTCTAACACCAGTGCAGTGTTTCATTGTATGTTCATTGCTTATCTACACTCTTGTTTCCTCTCATCTACCTGGATTCCTGTTTAGATCACACTCTTCCCTTTAACCTGTCCTACTAATTCCTATACGTCCAGACATTTTCCCCCAAATATTTCCACTGCCACAAGTCCAGCTGAGTTCCCGTAGTACTTACTATCTACAAAATCAGATTCACCTCTATTTTTTTCATTTTCAAGCGCTGTTTATCTTACCTCTGTGAGGCCTACCTCTCGAACAAACAACCCACTACTTCAGCAACCCACTACTTAGGCAAAACCTTATTCAGACAGTTGTTGTGCCAAGTACAAGGAATAAAAAATGAAATGAAAGGTGGTCGTTTACCTTCAGGAAATTTAGATTGGGGGTGCAGGGGAAAGAGGTACTAGCCTGAAAATAAATTTAAAGAAATGCCTTCTATATTCCATGAAAGGAACAATCAAAAAATGGTTCAACTTTAGTAATAATTCTGGTTTTTTTAACTTTCTTTTAAATTTTTATTTATTTTTAATTTATTGTCAACTCCTAATTTTCATGATACAGTTCCCTTGGCTCAGGGATTTCCCAACTTCCACCTCCCCAAACACTGTTTTCCCTACATTGTAACAATACTTTAGTTCCTCAACAAAACGATGATTCTTAACACAGAAAGAAGCTCAAGAGAAAGTTTCAGAGATCTACAGTGAGGGCCTTCAGACAATTTGTGCTTCAGCCTCGGTGCCTGGGCAAGAGCTGGGAGCACGTGCTGTGAAGTGCCGGCCATGAAGCTGTTTAGCCACTCATTGTCAGAGGCAGCTCATCAACCAATCTGTCCATGTTTAATCGTATGCACTGCAAAAGACTCACTCTCCTTGGAAAGGTGCTGACCGGCATGCTTCTGTCTGTCCAGTGAACACAGAACATCCTGAGTCAGATTTCAATGTCTTCTTCAGACTCAACTACATTTCTTTGACCTTGCAGCATAAAATTGAATTCTTCTGAATAATTTCAATGAGGCCGTAAAACATAAGCATCCAATTTGAAGCTAACAATGCTGTGTGTTTAATAAACATTTCCAAAATCTCATTCAGAGAGCTGGCAAAGTGAGACCTAACTTTTCCATGGACGGCTCTACTTGTCATTAATACTCTGGACGACGCTAATAATAATTATTATAAGCTGTATATGAACAGACTGGACTGTTTTCAACAGCCTCCCTGAAGCATTGTGATATTGCAATAATGATGAAAGCACTTGGCAATCCTGCAACTGACAGTGAAACATCCGATCCTATTACATCTCTATATCGTGTTCCAAATGATTGGACTTCATGATGCATTAGTGGCAGCAGTAACCACAAAGGCTTTGGCAGCATAAAGAACAATCAGAAACCCCAAATCATGAAATATTTACCTTTCTTTATATACAAAATGAAACCAAAATTTAAGACCATTCTTACTCCTTGCTCTTTTACTAGCCATTTTAAAATCCTTTACCCAGAAATGACATGAACAAACTGGCTCAAACATCACTTCTTAAAGATATACTGCATAGGTAATTAAGTTAGGAACCAGCAACTGGATGAACTATTTTAACATTTGTCATGGAAATTCTTACTCCAGTTAATTGTAAAAAGTTCTCCTTCATGAGACTTGTATTAATATGTTGTCTAGATGTATTAGCATAATTCACAGTCTGAAATACTACAATTTTCTTAACTTATCCCTGAAAGGTTATTTTATCCAAGCCACAAGATTCTCATGAACTCTGAGTCACTGTCCAAGTGCTGTATGGCAAATGATCCGAGTTTAGCTGTAAGACTCAAATTGTGACTGTGGCTTTAGGACAGCTTGATGTCTCCACTGCGACTGTACCGGGTTGGAGGACACCCACAACAAATGTAGCTTCTCCTATCTTTCTTCTACAGCTTAGATTAATGTTTCTTGACAAACCAAGTAAAACTAGTGAGGGGGCACAAATCTGAATTAACATAAAATAATTTTAAAAGAAAAATTGGCCTGAGTAAATAATTATGCTTTTGGTTTTTTTCTCTTAGTGTAAAAAGAGGAAATCAATAGGATAGGGAGACATCATCACTCCTGCTCTCAACATGCCAACAAAATCGGTCTCGTATTTTATGGACATGGACTTGTTTTTCTCATCCTCACCTCATCTTCATGAACTTTACGTTTCTTACTCTGCGCCAATGTCCATTGTCCCTTAGCTTTTTAGCAGCTGATTTTTCTCACAGACACTGTTTATATGTAGAAAAAATGTTTGCAACTCCATTGCATGGTGTATTTAAGCACTTACACTAAGCCTTAGCAAGAAACCATTCGGAGTTTCATGTCTGACACCCTATAATGAATTTGTATAATATGCTTCTACAATCTAAACTGCTACAATCTCATACCTTTTAAACTGAGGGAAAAAAAAATTAGTTTCCCCAACAGAGGTAGGCCTGGCTTTTCTAGCGAGGTGTCTTGCTCTGCTCTCACTCTGAAGAACAGAAATTTCAGCACAGCACAAGGCAGTGTCTCATTAGGATAACTTGCAGATTAATTAGACTAAATATCAGAGTCACTTGAATGAGCTAACCATCAGCTACTTGCTCATTCAGGCCTCTGATCATGCCAGGATGCCTATTTTGGGAAATTCATTTATTAATGCTAATTGTGCTACTTCACAAGCATTGTTAAGAAACTCATGGATCGTATCAAGAAGCCCAGATTCCGAGTCTGCTAAAGGATATGAGAACAAAAAATGAGCCAAGTCTTACACATACCTCCTAAATTAATTCCACTCTCCGTGAAGGGCAACAGGTCAGAAATGCTATTCCCAATGCAGGTACTTCTGAGTACTTAACCTCTGGGTACTTAACCTCTGAGTACCTAACTTCTGAGTATTTAACGTGTACAGTGCGAGTTGAGGGGATGGTGATGTTCCTCCTTTGGAGTATCTGATGTTCTGTTATCAACCAAACCTTCTGTCTGAGATTTCCTGGCCAAGCACATGGGAAAGCAAACCGAGACTCTCCCTTGAAACCAAAATCATGCTTGATCAGATTAGACTCTGACCTTAACGTAGCTCCCTTAAAGGCTCCTGAAACCAGGAAGGCCAAAGTCTATCTTAAGATTACTGAGTTTCTGTAAGGGACGTCACAGATGCGTCACTCATTTGTATTCTTCACTCTGATCTCGTCACTCCATTTGTGATTCTCAGGGCTGAAGGGCATTACCTGGGTCCAACATGACACCTCAATGCATGGCTAGGCTTTCACTTTGCAAGTGCCAGGATCCCATATGGGCACTGACTCGTGTCCCAGCTACTCCACTTCCCATCCAGCTCCCTGCTTGTGGCCTGAGAAAGCAGCAGAGGATGGACCAACACTTGGGGCACTATAGCCGAGTGGGAGACCAGAAGAAAATCCTGGCTCCTAGGTTCCAGTTGGCTTAGCTCTGGCCACTCCTAACATTTGGGGAGTGAACCAAAGGACAGATCTTTTTCTCTGCCTGTCCTTCTCTCCATAAAACTGATCTTTGCAATTAAAATTCATAAATCATTTTTTAAAAAAATAAAGAGCATTCCTCTGCCTTATTACTAGAACCTGTGCTCTTGCAGAACCTGGAGGAAGAAAAGTAAAGTACTTCCTCATTTATAACTTTTATTTCTTAATAGCCTATATTCTGGCGCTATTGTGGTTATGTCTGGGACTTTAAAAAGTTCGTAGAAAATAATAAAACAATAAGCTTATTTCAATTTAAAAAATCTTGAATTCCATACTCATACATAAGTACACTTATAATGGACTAATTAAAGCATGGCTGCAGATACAGGCATGTACAGATTCCTAAATGGTTCTATCAAAAAGGAGAGAGTTTCAGAGACCAGAGAGAGAGCAAGCTTGGGGCTAAAATCAGAAGTGAAATTCTCAATTCTAAATGGCATAAGAAAATAGTGACGGCCTATTTATATACCATTATTTCATTTTATTATCAATAGTTCTTTGTACCTCCAACCTTTTTAAATGTCTATTTTTTTTTTCTTTTTCAAAAGCAGAGCAAGATGAGAGACTGATTCTCCACCTGTTGGTTCACTCCGCAAAGGCCTGTGACCCCCAGGGTCAGGGCAGGCCCAAGCCAGGACCCCAAACTCCACCCAGGCTTCCCACACAGATGACAGGTACCCACGAACTTGAGTCACCTTCTGTTGCCTTCTAAGATGCATTAGCAGGAAGAATGTATGGAATGCAAGTGTCCCAAGGGCAACTTAATATGCTGTGCCGCAACTCCAGCCCTCCCATAACTGTGGCCTTATCTCTATTAGTAATACTGCAGTCACCACTCAGCCTCACTCCCATCTCAGTCTCATCCAGTGGGGATCCCTGGTACCTTCTCACCTGCTCAGGCCACCATCACATTCATTTCTTGCAACCCAATCTATCCACAGCCCTTTTTTGCTCTGAGATGTCTATTGCAACTTTCTTCTTCATTTTTGCTACCACATTTCAGTGAGACGTATGGAATTCTAGTAACTAGTGGCTTGTGAAGCTGTTGTTTGCTCAAAAGGTCTGAAAAATGTTTAGCACTTCTTGTAATTTGCTTATTTCAGAATTTCCAGTCACACTTAAAAATTAACAGTCCCTGGAACAGGCTCTGTCCTTTACTATCTTTGAGATCCTAATCGATAAAGTCCCCAGGTTCCATTTCTAACCAGTTTCCATCTAGTCTAACTCCAGAGTTCCCCATGAAGACTACAGCAAAACAACACTGAAGCACCCAGCAAACATTAAAGTGAACAAAACAAACAGAAGGGAACATGCGAAAACACCTGCTAGTAGCTTTCTCCCTGGGAGATGGCAATGGGACGGTATCCTCACCTCTGGATTCATGGAACTCCAGTGTGACGTGAGCATCAAATCCAAGGCTGAAATAATTATTGAAAACATTCAGGGGAAGCTGCAATGACAAACAAAGGTATCAGTAAAGTTGTATACGGCCAGGTTAAAGGAGAAACCTAATGCCAGAAATCTATCTCTAGGGTAGTCCTGGCGAAGGATCAGTCGTAACTCAAAGGACAGGGCGTTTACGCAGAAAGAACAAGTGACGGTTGAGTCAGTTCAAACCAAGTAATTCTCTCAAGAATTATTAATATTGGGGCTGGCGTTGTGGTGTACCTTGCCAAGCACCCACCTACAATGCGAGAATCCCATGTAGGTACCAGTTCAAGGGTTGGCTGCTCCACTTCTGATCCCAGCTCCCTGGGAAAGCAGCAAGAAATGGCCTAGGTTTGGGGATCCTGTGTCCACAGGGGAGACCTGGAAGAAGTGCTGGGCTCCCAGCTTTGGTCTGGCCTGCCCTGACTGCTGAAGTACTTGAGGAATGACCCAGAGAATGCACGATTTTCTGTCTCTCTCTGCTTCTCTGCCTCTCTCTTAAGTCTGGTTTCAAATAAATTTTTATAAGAAAAGAATTATAAATACTATGTGAAGCCAAGGAGCTATAAATAGAATTATGAGATGTGAGCCATTCTAATGAATATTGTAATATTTATTAAGCAAAGGGCTACACATTTACAGTAGTTCTAAAAGATGATTCACTGAGTGAACTGATAATATAAATTTAATTGTAAGGACAATATCTACCTACTGAATCACAGGATATTCTTTTTTTAAGAATGCATATTCAACATATGAATATTGAAGATTAAACTGAATGTTATTTTGTTTATCCACTGCCTATGTAAAAAAAAAAAACAAAAGTAGTTTCTGACAAAGTTCATATAAGAAATAGGCAGTGGGAATGATTTATCAGACCAAGGGTGGGTGGGAACCTTTGTTCTCCAAAGGGCCGATTAGATTTTTGTATCGTTCACAGCCCATACAAAATTATTAACTTAAAATTAGCCTGCAATAGGCAGGCATTGTGGCATAGAGAGTAAAACTGCCTCCACCAATGTTTGCAGCCCGTTCCTTCTGGCGGCTCCACGTTTGATCCAGCTCCCAGCTAGTGTCCTGGGAAAGCAGCAGAGGATGGTACAAGTGTTAAATTCCCTGACAGACATGTAGGAGAACTAGAAAAAGCTCCTGGCTCCTGGTTTCAGAATGAGCCAAAATCCTAGCTATCATAGCCATCTAGAAGTCAAACATTAGATGGAAAGTCTCTGCCTTTCTGTAACTCAGACTTTCAAAATAAATTTTACAAATATTTTTAAATTCAGTCTGATATAGGCTTATTAAATTTCAAGTCCCACCTGAAATTACTTTGGCAAGGCTAAAACAAACAATTTTGTGGACCAGACACTACCTACATAGGAAAAAAAAACATAGAACTAAATAGATACACTTTGAAATATTATTTTATATTATATAGATGTGTGTAAACATTTTTCAGATTCTCAATTCATTTTTGAAAGCTTGCATCTTTAAAATGACCATAAAGTTTGCAAATACAACGCACGCATACAGGCACACAGCTTCCTTCCCAGAGACTGCTGAGTCCTCGGCTATATTATAATTGCAAATTCAGTGGAAGAGAGAGCACCACGTAGCTTAAAATCACACCTTAAAACTGGAAAAGTGGTGTGACTTGACATCTTCATGTCCATGACAGCGCAATTAGAAAGGAAATGAAAAGTCAACATTTGGCGTGGTACTTAAGGCACTGGCAGGATTCCACATCTCACTTTTGCGAGCCTGGGTTTGACACTCAACTCTTACCACTGGCTCCAGCTTCCTGCTGGGAGACAGGAGCCCGTAGGATGCTAAGATTTCGGGGTTTCTGTCACCCATCAGGCACTTGTGGACAGAGATCCTGGTCCCCAGTCCCTGGCTTCAATTGCCCAGGTGGGATTTAGGGAACAAACTAGTACATGGAATCCATCTCTCTCTCTCTCCTTCCCTACTCCCTTCCTCAACCTCTTTCTCTCAAAACAAACAAACAAAAAAACTAAGGAAAAATATAAGGCTTCTCCCACTTCTTCTTGTGCAACTCAGAGAGGACAGGAAATACTAAAGTAAACAGAGATTTAATGTATGCACACAATTATTAGGTTCATGTCTCAAATTGATCTACACTTTCTCAAGATTTTGAAGCAAGTTTACTGCAGTGTTTCACATACTCCATGACTTTTATTTCCTCTGCACAGATGAAGAACTGTCCCATTTAAAAAAAAAATGAAATGAGAACAAGAGAAGCATATTAATACAGAATGAAAGACATCAGGTTGCTTGGTCCCTAATGGGAGTAAAGAACAAGCCCCCATGGCGAGTCCTGAGTCAGAACTCGTAATGATTCTGAGACCAAATCATTCCTAAGAAATTGATTCAACTAACCAGGAACAGGGAGAGAAACTCAAGACACAGAGCAATGCCAAGATCATGTCTCACTCTTCTGGTTTCAAGTTTGAGAATGTCCAGTCCCCGCACTTAAACAAAATACCAGTCTTTAGTAATGACAGCGGGCTGGCGATCCTGCCAAGAGCACAGATATGTTCCTTTCCCCTACCATTTATGTTCTGTTGGCTGCAATTCTAGCCCATGTCTTAGCATCCACTGATAGCTAAGGAGAACATCTGGTCACCATCTCCGAAATGATATCCCAATTGAGTCTCTTTTTAAGCTGTTCACATTTTCCAGGAAAACTTGCCCCAATTTCTTTTTCACATCTCAAAAATCCATTTTGAAAGCCCTTTAATTATCTGGATTGATGTTCCTTGGCTGCACCATGAAATCTTTCCATTTCTTAAGTTGTTTGGAAGAGAAATAAATATAAGTTTCTATTGCGGGTCTAACCATTCAAACTTTAACAGAAAAAGAGGTTAAATTTTCCATATGGCACTCTTCTTTCTAAATTGGTTGCTTTCCATCCACACCCCAAGATGATTAAAGAACATTATAACATTATGATTCAAATGCAACCAAGAAATCATCATTTCTAGTAGAATCTAAATAATGGCAGGATACAGTTAGGTGAAAAAATATGAAAAAAAAAGAAATAAAGCATGATTTTACCTCTTTTATTCAAATAAGAAATTTGAGCATTCATCTCACTTGGTCAGGATGATGGTACTAATGAATAAATGGACATGGTTGGGTCTAAAACGATACAGACTTCAATCTATTTTAATGTCGAAATACCCATGAAATCTGCACCTCAAAGTCATACTCCAGTAATAAACAGCAGAGAGGTTTAAGTTATGAATGCCTGAACCTTAACCTTGCTTAATTTATTCAGACTTTTTGAGGCCAGGACCTGGTAATCGACATTGTAACAAACAGACCTGGAATTCCATATACAAAAGTTTGAAAGCGCTATTGGAGAAGAAAGGCAATGCTAACTTAGGGGAAGAAGCTACTCAGCAAATCTGCCTGACATTGCAACCAGAATGTAGAACCAAATGTTCGACCGAAGTTCCTACGCAGTGGCACATTTACAACTCTGTCCTTTGGTTTGTTTTGGGTTGGAATTAAAGTTTAGTCACTAAAAGAAAACACTAAGTCAAAACATTTGTATATCTTCATGTCCCAAAACAGTGATGAAACAGACTGACTTACCACATCCTAAATACAAGGGAAATTTGATGATGAGATCAGACACCCTAACTGGATCTTCTTCTACTGAAGAAATCATGTGCAGAAATGCTTCAAAACGTAAAGTTTGCATCTTCTCAAAGGCTGCTTGCGATTAACTATGAAGATTAAAACCTGGAGAGATACCCTTTGGATGCAGAGGCTGAGAGTTTCCTGAGCTCGGTAAGCATGGAAGGAGATCCAGATCTCAACAGTCCATGGGACAGCGACAGTGAGTGCCACCACTGTACTGCCAGCCTCAAGCTTGACACTATGCTGCCATCTCAGAAGCAGGAGTTGGCATGTGAGTCCCCAGCCAGCAATGGTACCCCTGTGGCACAGGAAGATGTCCCAGGGGTCCTTTCTGCTGAAGAGAAGGTTTACTGACCTTACATACACCATCTTCAAGGTCTTCCGGAGGCAGGTCTGGGTTTCTTTCCACATGGAGGTTCCAGCGATCTAATTGTACAATTGTCCCATCCTCTACCTGGCACAGGATCTTAGAAACAGGTTCATCAGTGTATCCCTGAGAACACAATCAGAGAACATACCCATTGCCATCTGAGCAGTGGAGTCAATACTATTTTTGACCAAAAAACAAACAGACAAAAAACAGTGCTGCTATTATCATTCTGCTTACTTTGTACTAAGTAAGGCCGGGAGAGTGAACTGTTTCCTCAAGGTGCTTAGAATGTAAAAATACTCACAGATAAGGTACAAAGATGCACTAGGTCTGGAAGGTTTGGGCTAACGAATGTTTACTGGCACAAAAAATTAACAGTCATTCGTACATACAGAAGGTCATGAGAGATGTCTACTTTTATTAGGTTACAACAGGATTCTTAATAGAGGAATTGGGAAATACACAATCAATCTTGTATACAAATGGGAGACAGTATCAACGTAGGATGTGATTGACAACTTTGGTTAACATTCAATCTGCCCCCCTTGCCTGGATTTCATCAAGGGACAGCACCCTTCCGTGACATGAGTGACGTTTTACTGGGGCAATTCCTGTGAGAGAACTACGTGTTCCTGAAGATTCATTACTGACATCACAATTATCAAGGACAGTCATGTCATCGACGCGGCTGTGATATGTTAACACTTCTGAAACCTTCCAAGTTTCATGAAAAACACACTGCCTGGCATTAGCATCGTGATTGGGAAGTATAAGCATCCCATATTGGAGTGCCAGCTAAAATCCTGGCTGTTCTGTTTCCCATCTAGAATCCTGCTAATGTGGCTAGAGAGGCCCTGGATGAGTGGCCAGAGTGCTACTCACATAGGAGACCCAGAGGAATAGTTACCACCTGACCCAGTGACAGCAACTGTGGATATTTGGGGAGTGAACCAGCGGATGCGGGATCTTATTTAACTATTTCTCATCTATCTTTATCATCTATGTATCTCCTTCATAAAATAAATAATCTTTAAATGCATGTTTACGTATCTAATCATATACTGCCAATTAAATTATGCAGTTGCGAAAGGATGACACAACCCAAAGGCTAGATGAACATCTGCTACACATCTGCAAATAATTTTTCTGAGAAAAAAGCATCCCAGTTGATTGTCACAGAGGAGCAAATAAAAAGTTAGTGGGTTGTATCCATGTGTTTGTTAGTAAATTTTGTCTCCGTTAACATCTTAGCATTATTAAATAAATAGGTAAACAAATAATAAGTTAATAAAATGCTGGTTAATGACAGGATAACTACTCCTCCTATGCTTACCGGGGTTGACTGCATAGTGGGAATGACAGCTGGATTATTGTTACCAAAGCCATCAGGAAAACCCAACGGAGGGGCCAGCGTTGTGGCACAGCATCTTTAGCCACCACCAGCAACGCCAACATGCTATATAACAACTGAAGTCCCAGCTGCCTTACTTCTAATCCAGTTCTCTATCGTCACAGCTAGCAAAGCAGTAGGAAAACAGTTAAAGTGCTTGGCCCTCTGTGTTCATACGGGAGACTGGATAGAGTTTCAGGCTGTGGCCTGGACCAGCCCTGGTAATTACGCATTGTGGCCACTTGAGCAGCAAACCGTAAGATGGGAGATTTCCCTCTCTCTCTCATTTCATCTCTCTGACTCCCTTTCCTTCTGTATCTCTACCTTTCCGGTAAATAAAATAAATATTTTTTTTAAATGTTCAAAAAAAATTGCAACCCTTCAAAATTCAGGACTGTAAATAAAACCTGATTTGCTCTTCTGGCCAGAGTTGACTGTCCAAATTCATTCAAGCCCATATGATAATTATACATGAATCATACAGTAATTACCCAACTTCTTTGTTTTGCTGGAACCGTCCAAAAGCCCCAGATCTGTGTACTAACTACCACTGTCTTTCAGGCTAAACATGTACTTCCACTCAGGACGATCATCATTTTCAACTGAAGAAACTAAATCAGAGTTTACGGGTGCTCGATTCCCAGCACAGACTTATGCGCTGAATAACGGCAGCTCCTTCCGTTCTGTGAGTTCTATGGATCAAGGATTCTGTTTGTCACTGGAAGACAGGCAGCCTCAGGGGACATTTCTTACCCCTCCCCAGTTGAGCGTCCGAGCCAGGTCATTCCCAGTCCCCAGAGGAAGGACTCCCACAGGAGGCTGAGGACTCAGCTGCAGCTCATCCAGGATCGACAGGATCCAGCCCACCTACAGGCACATCAGGGGCCAGAGGAGAAAGAAGAAGACAAGTAAGAGGCACAGAAGACAACGGGAGAGGAAGAGGCCTGTGAGCACTTAGCACAACAGGACTAGTTTTCTCTAGAACACCCGTGTCTCCGTGGAGGAGATAAAGCAAGGCCGCTCACTGCATCAGGCAGTTCCCAAATGGCAAGTCTCTGCAAGGGAAGAGCATCAGTTTATGTATGCTCTGTCATGCAAGCAAAACGCTGGTTCCATTTCTCTACGTGAGCTGAACCACAGATGTCCTCTAAATCTTGGGAGAGGTGAAGATTTAGGGAGATAACATAACGGGGAAATGGAGGTTACTATAAGGACTCACAGGGGGACGGAACTTCAGTTCTGGCTCATATGGACTACAGAGCCTTGACTGAATTACTTAACTTCCTGGATCTTTATTTATATGATTTTCAAAATGAGTATATAATTTCCCTAACAGAATTATTTGCAATTCAATTAAAATGTATAGATGGCCTTAATGTGATGCATGGCTCATGGAAGCACTCCTTTAAGTGCTTATCCTGCATAACATCATCCTGGAAATAAGTAATGTATTTCCAAATATTCCTGCAGTCTCCGTAATGAAATATCATGATGGCCCGAAGCCTAGCCTACATCTAGGCAGGACATAGGCACTCATACAGTAGAATGACAAAATTTAATCTTTTCTAAGATAAATAATACTTCAGGCTAAGTCTTGTTACTGCTAAAAATAATTACCCCCATTTTGATCATAACAAAAAAGAAATATGTGTATCAATACAAAGGTACACTTAAAATACTGCTTCATATGGATACCTAAAAATTGGATAACTACAGGTTAGTAGAACTTTCTGTCTGATAGGGACACACATGTTACGTTGCAGTATGTAGCTCTGTTCCCAATGAAACAGCAAAATACATCCTGAAAATACGATACTAGATTTTCTACCTTTGCCTATACCTACAATGCCACGATACAATAAAAGTGATTTGTAAAAAATATATATATGGCTTTGTTTCCCCCACAGGACATTAACCAATTTTGTCTCAAGTTTAGAGAAAGTGTTTGTGTATGAACTCCCTAACTGCTCTTCTCTGCAATCTCCTAAATCAGCCTTACCCTCTTGTTAGGTTCCTCACTGGGCTCAGCGCAATAGCCTACTGGCTAAATCCTCGCCTTGCAGACACCCACACTGATTCGTGTCCTAGCTGCTCCACTTCCCATCCAGCTCCCTTCTTATGACCTAGGAAAGCAGTAGAAGGTGGCCCAAAGCCTTGGGACCCTGCACCCACGTGGGAGACCTAGAAGAAGCTCCTTTGGATCGGCTCAGCTCCGGCCATTTCAGCCACTTGGGAAGTGAACCAGAGGATAGAAGATCTTTCTTTCTGTCTTGCTTTCTCTCTGCAAAATCTGAATTTCCAATATAAATAAATAAATCTTTTTAAAAAGAGCTATGTAGGTTTTCAACATGCATTTGTTTTATAGTTGCATGAAAATCGTGTTTTTGAAAATAAAATTATAGAAGATTCATTGAACGTTACCACGCATAAAACACAGATCTAAGCAAAAAATAAGGACATAAATTAACTAGGCTAAGATAGATAAGGCAACTGGTTGATCTCAGGGAATTTATCAAAACAAAAACATTGATGTATAAATACAGTAATGTCACTTAGTCCTTCAGAAATACATTAGCCCAAGACCCCGAGTGAATAAATATCTTCTATAAAGTTTAATTTGCAAACCACAAAGATTAATAACAATATCCAATAATAAAACTTGAAGATTCCCTATGTATTTTTAGAACTCTTGGTAATTTTCATTTTTCTTTTACTGTTAAGGGAAATTGAGATTGGAAGGTCAAGTGACCTCATTAACAGGACATTGTTTATGTAGTATGCCTGGCATTCCAAAAGACATCTCCCTAAGAGTGAAGCTGTCAACTACTATGATGCAGTGAACCTTGAAATAAAGACTACGCTCGGATCTGGAGAAGGCCTGACCGCCCCTGAGCCAGGGACATGAGCTAGAGAACCCTTAGGAACTGCTTAGTCAAATACAGCTCACGTCTGCCTTCATTAACTGAGATCCAGAGGACTGTGTCATTGTCTTCGGATGAACTAACAGGATATCATAGAGTCAGGGTCATCCCAGTTCTTCTGACTTGCACGGAAAGTCTTTGCTCCTCCACAATAATAACTGCCAAGGTTGTAAAACTGACTTGTTCACCAATAAATCCCAAATTCTTTGACTTCTAAACAGGAACACCACAATGTTCACCACAATGCAGTCCACTAAAAATTCAGATCTCTAAAGTCTCCCAAACTAGGCAACAAATCTTCGGATATTTGCGTGCCTTTAGCTCTTGTTTTACAGCTGTGACGAAGCTGAAGATAACACACCAAAAGGCCAGATGCTAAATTACTTTTGACGTCCCTGCACTGCTGAGAGCACAAGCTAAACACAAGGTAGCTCGAATCGACTGCAAGAAGGGAGCTTAAAGGTCAGTGAAATGGACATAGAAACGGAGAACAGTCAAGACCACGGATCAATGACTGCAGACGAAACAGCTCCCAGAACCTCCAGACCTGCAGTTATTCAGCAGAATTCAATAGCAGTCCAATTCACCATCCCATACACAGAAGGAAACAGGATTCCTCTTTACAACGTACCTGAGAGATGATCCTGTCATCTCCTGTGTTGATTCTGACAAGTCAATCCACTTACTTGAAGACAGACTTAAATTAGAAATTTTCTTTGTGGGGCTGGTATGGTAGACTAGCAAGCTAGTCCTCCACCTGCTACTGCCAGCATCCCATGAGGGTTTCAGTTCTTACCTTGGCTGCTCCACTTCTAATCCAGCTTTCTGCTTATGGCCTGGGAAAGCAGTGGAGGAATGCCTAAGTCCTTGGGCCCCAGAACCAATGTGGAAGGATCAGGAAGAAGCTCCTGGCTCCCAGCATCCTATCAGCTCAGCTCTAGTCACTGCAGTCATGTGGGAAATGAACTAGTAGATGAAAGACCTCTCTATATCTCCTTCTCTCTGTAAAATCTTCCTTTCAAATAAAAAGAATCTTTTTAAAAAGCTTTTTCTTGCATGTGGCTGAAATATGTGTCTCTTGTGTTGGTTGGATGATGCTGTGAATTATACTCTATTCATTGGTTTGCATCTCACCCCCGTCCAACACACACACACACACACACACACTACTCTCAGTGGCCAGGGATGGGTCAGGAACTCGGTCCGCATCTCCCAAGTCATCGGAGCTCAACGACTTAAGCCATCTCTGATGACTGAGGGTTACAATAGCAGGATGCTGGAGTTCAGAATGGGGATGGGACTCAAACCGAAGTGCTCTGATTTGGGATCTAAAACTCCTAAGAGTTTCTTTTTTTTTTTTTTAACGTACTATGCCAGATATCCACCCCTGTAGGTACACTTTCAACTTCCATTCTATTCTAGACTCAGCAATGATGGGAGTGGAGGAATATATGTCTCCATAGGCTAAAAACAAATTCATCAAATAGTTAAAGATCAGGATCAGAGCATCTCCTGGCATTTAAAGGAGCAGAGGCATAGAGTTTGGCATCTATCTGACATGGGGTCATAGAATACGGTTTCTTCTGGCAGAGGCTGCATAGGACAACAGAGGCAAGGTGGACTATGAAAATGATGATCAAGGCTCATGAAAAGGTGAGACCTGCTATGGTTGCAAGAATAGCAGAAAGCATCAGTCTGGGAAAAGCTTTTCCAACTTCCCATGAACTGACAAACTCCCATGAGTTGACTGATCCATCTGTGTGTCTTACCCAGGTCTGAATGTCCAAGAAGCCATTTAAAACTGCTAGTCAGAGCATTTAAAAGATCCACAGAGAGAGAAGTGCAAAGAAACAAACAACAAACTCTCACGGTGACCTTACAAAGAAACATTCCAAATGAAATGAGGAATGCTAACACTAAAATGATGCTAAAACTAGGGGATTAATTTATTGCCCAACAAATGCAAGCAATTTCTACATGGCTTGGAAATGAGTAACTTCCAAGATTTGATGCTGTGCCTTCTAATGGTCCTCAGATCTGGACACGTGGCCTCCGTCAGAGCCCCCCGGGCTGTGTCCCACTGATCTTCTCAAGGCCGGCAGCATTTCTCCTGAAACCCTGTGCTAAGTAAGGTTCCATGAAGCAACGATCCCGCCAGCCCTTTGGATCCTTCTCCTCTTGTCTCAATCAGACTCGGCCTACCTGGAACGGAAAAAGCACAACTGATTTGAATTTTAAAACATTTCCTTTATCATCAATTGCTTTGCTTTATAAATGGATTAAAAAATCCTGTCTCCTTTTCCAGCAATCAATTGAAGATTTAATTTTCACTTGAAATCAGATAGATGGTTCTAGATTTCTTCCACTGAATGAAAAACCATTGAATGCTCCTGCTTTTCCCAACACAGGTTTTTGTTGTTGCTGTTTTTCTGATTTCAAAAAAATCTCTCAAAAACAACCAATGTTAGGCTAGAAATTCTGTGGTTTGGGCGGGTGGGCCTGCAGCTTTCCTTCACGCAGCCCTTGACTAGTTGTTCTTCCAAACAGTAACATCCTTACTACTACTCATCCTCCAGCCTTCTCAGAAGACCACAAGATGCAAGCTAGGTAGCAGGGGTGGACTGAGCCCGCCTGCTGCACCTGCTGAGTCACTCAAGTAAGGCCCTTCATCTCCTGAAGCCTCCCCCTCATTTGTAAAGCAGGAATAGTAATAAGAACACTTGCTTTTCAGGGTTATTTTGTAAGTCCCATGGTATGAGGACCTTGTTCAGCATGTACCTGACACACATGACATGCTTCAATAGCATTCCGCGTTGTGATTTCACCACTTATTCCTCTTTCTCTCTCTTATCCACCTTAAGAAAAGTCAAGTCCCAAGTTTGCAAATCAGTTACACTTTTGGATGCCATGAAGTCAAGGAGCTTCTCTAGGAACAGGCTCTATGGCATAAAGGGTAAAGCCACCGCCTGCAGTGCTAGCATCCCATATGAGCACCGGTTCAAATCCTGGCTACTCTACTTCGGATCCAGCTCCCTGCTAATGCACCCGGGAAAGCAGCAGAGTACAGCCCAGTGATCTGGGTCCCTGAATCCACACGAGAGACCTAGAGGAAGCTCTTGGTTCCTGGCCTTGTACCAAACCAGCTCTAGTCAATGTGGTCCTTCAGTGAGTGAACCAGTGACTGGTCCGTCTCTCATTCCCTTTGTCTGTGTGTCTGTTCCTCTCTAGCTATGTAACCCTGCCTTTCAACAAATAAATCAATCTTTCTTTTTAGGCTGCAATGAACAGTAAAAGTCAAACCACCCTGGAGAAAAAAAGGGGACTACCAAAAGCCAGGACACAAATACATCTACAGTAGCAGGAAAAGATCTTGGGTCATAATTCATGTCCTTGCCTCGACAGGCACACAACTCCATGAGCACTGGTTAAAGACCTGAAGCTGCAACTGGATGATCTCCCCTCGCAGTAATTGTCAACATGTTGTTGCTTGAGTGCAGACTGAAAGCCTGCAGGTTGTTCAACGGGGGTCTGTGCTTGCTGGGGTTTCGTTGTGCCCTAACTCATACCCACAAGCTCTCCCAACACCCTGCTACTTTACACCGTGCAATGAATTGCAACACGATTTGTTTTCCACCAAAGCTGCTAAGAATATCATCAACTGAGAGCCACCCCATTTTCTAGCTTGCAGGGTCCTTTCCTTCCTTCATCAGGAAGGACAGGAAAAACAGATTTGGCATACCAGGCCCTGCGCCTTGTTCCTGAGCAGGCAAGCACCACAGCTGCTGGCCAATGCTGCCACCAGCTGTCTGTTTCTTGCTTTGGCTGTCACTGTTCCCCAAGTACATGCCGAGCAATGTTTTCATTCTGCAGTGTACTAACATTAGAGGTTCCCAAGGGGTGGAGATGGCAGCGTGCCGACACTGTCTTCTCACCGAGCAGACACACACTCACTGCCTTGCAGTACCTGCACTAGAAAGAGGAGGACCATCCGCTGGAAGAGAGGAAGGGAAAAACAAGGGCAAGACTGACAAACAAAGAAGGAAAATGAAGACCCAGAAATGGAGTGTGGAGCGGCACTTTGGAATGCATTTGTAATCAGTTTTACTTTGGAGGTTCTGTGTTTGCATTGGATAGAGAAGAGTCCCAGTGAGGGAGAGAACTGACCACAGGATCTAAGAGTGGTTCTTTCTTGTTTGTAAACACGAAGGTTTGAGAATATCCTTGAATTAGCAAAGTTGTATGGCAGCCTAAAGATTAAAGATGAGGAGGGTGGGAGGATGGGAGCTGTGTGACACAGCAAGTAAAGCCGCCACCTGCGATGCCATCATCTCCTCTCAGAGCTGATTTGAATCCTGACTGTTCCACTTTTCCAGCTCCCTGCTAATGCATCAGAGAAGGCACGAGAGGATGGCCCAACTGCCTGGGACCTTGCACCTATGGCAGAGGTCTGGAAGGAGCTTCAGTGCCGTCCAACCTGGTCCAGCCCTGACCCTCAGAGCCAGTGGGAAAGTGAATCAGTGGCTCTAGATCTCTGTCTTTTTTATAGAATGGATTCTCAAATGATAACATTTTGGAAAATAATAAATAAACTATAAAATATATTTCACTTGAACATTTTTACTTTCTTTTATAACCACGGATTTATTTATTTGAAACGTAGGGTTACAGGGAAATAGAGATGGATCTTTCATTTGCTGGTTCCCTGCTCAACAGCCTCGATGGCTACATCTTTGCCTGTTGGTGGCTGGGAGTCAGGAGCTTATTCTGTTTTTTTTTTTTTTCTTTTACGTGGGTGCCCATGTCCCAAACACTTGGGCCACCCTCTTTCCCAGGCACATTAGCCAGGAACTGGATTGAAACAAGAGCAACTAGAACTTGAACCAGCACCCACATAGGATGCTGACGTGATGGAGGTGGCTTCTTGGTGCCTGCCGGTCCTTACCTTCCCTTTCCAAAGTGCTTCTTCAAAGTTTAAAAACACAAACATGGCTTGTATTACCATTCTCTTGAAGAGCAATGGTCTTCATTACTGTAACAGCATAACTTTTAAAAACCCTTACAGATTTACACGTCTCCCTCCCTTGGTTGAATTATAAAGTCTCAAAGAGGTTAAGGAAACAACCAGCAGTCACAAAAACAGTGACAGATAAACATCTTCCACTCCACCTCCAAAAAAGTTACTCTGCAACAGATCACTCTGCCTCCTTGTACATTTTATTGATACAAGTATCCAAAGTGAAATCCAAAGAACTTTTCTCAGCATAATGCAAAATTTCTATATGTTAAAAAATACTTCAAAAAGCATTTAACAAAAAAAATTAATGATTGAGTTAGCACATCCACCATCAAAAATAGTTTCATTTCTGATTTCCCCCTTGAGACTTTTCACTAAACTAACAGCATTCTGACAGCGTCTACTGAGGTCGTTAAGCTCACTAAGGGCTGAAGACTTCCTGTCAAATACACACCTGACTCTCTTGAATCGTACTCCACTGCCCAAAGCCAGCATTTTCCTCCCATGAATAAATCAGGGTGCTTAGAGAAACTCTGCTTCTGTCCAAAATTAAGAGCTTCACATTCATCCGCTGCTATGTTTTTTACAAAGCACTGGATTATAGCATAGCAAAGTATAACCAGGTTTACAGAATATACAGGGTAAGCCAACTTTTCATTCCGAATGACAGACAAAAAATAAACAGTTCAGAAGTTAGCCCCAAGTCCCTTGTCCACGGACTACCTTTATTTTTGGGGGATGTATCTTGCCATCATTTCTGGGACTCTCAGTGTAAAGAACGGGTGCATCTGAGAGTCACATGGAAGATGTCTCAATAGCACAAAACCTAGAAGAGTATTTGCTACAAAGACCTGCTGCCTAGACAAAAGAAAGAAAAGAGGCGGAAGGAGACAGGGAAGAACAGGTGCAGTGCACTATTCCATGGACATGAGGAGATCTGGGTGTCACAGCACTCAATGCAACGACGATACGCAGAATTCGTGGATTACTAGGTAGCAAATGTGGATTCGAGTAAAGACAGGAGCTGCGAAGTCAAGACGCCAGGCGTACCTCCTGTCTCTCACTGTTACAGAGAGTCAGAGGAGGAGAAAAGTGACAAGGATGCTGAAGTCATATCTGAAGATTTCTAAACTGAGCAAGATGATTGAAGTCAAGAGCCACCTTAGTACATATGCTAGGTATCTACCCCCCAGAAACTATTCTGGATGCAATGTGTTGATAAAGGAAGTTGGAAGCAGTACATAGTAATGCTGATGCTAAGAAAACGGTGCTCTTAAATACGGCACTGGGCAAGCAGTGTGCTTCTAACTAAAGAACATCGGAAGGGCCTCACACACATTTCTCTTTGACTTTCTTCTGCCTCTCACGCCAACCCCACATGAGCCATACCAACCAGAATTCCTCTCCTCCAGGGTGGTTCATAGAAACTAGAATGTCTTTTCTCCCAAAATGAGCTATAAGGCCTAGAAATATTTCACTAACCTTCCCCTGCTCTAACTAAGAATCCGTCACAAAGCAGTGTCATGACCTATCCCGTCTGACATGAACCACAAGACCCTCATTCCAGAAGATTCTCCCATCTCCCCAGGAGGGAAAAGCACTGCACAAGGAGGCAAGAAGAACCTGAACAACCCACCCAGGCTGGATTTTCTTCAGTCTATCACTCTTAGATTACACACTTTTCATATAATCGCATTTGTACACGTCCATTCAACTCCTCATCAAACACACAATTTACCCTGGCCCTTTGGGCTCTCACAAAGGCTCTTGGTTCAACTTGATTAAATAAGCATGTTATACTCTTCTTTGATGGGCCTCCCTTCTGCTATACAAGTGTCACTGTGACCCTTAGGACAGGGAGGAGACACAGCAGATTCTCTTTGCCTCTGCACAGCACATCTCTCACGCGCCATGAACACTGCAAACAGCTGAAACCTGTTATTGTGGGAGGAAAAATGCTATAACCAAACAAAAATAGGTTAAGGAAACTTAAGTATGTCTATTTTCTTTGCTATAAACTTTCAGAATAAAATATTTTAATTAGTGAGACCGAGGAAATAATCACTCATTGTATAATCCTGGGTCCTATGATATCCGATTCCAAAGCAAGAGGACGAATACCCTTGACAACACAATCTAAAGGTCATGATCTTCCATAACTTACTCTGTTAAGCATATCATATAAGTAGAAGCAAAATGGGGAAATAACACATAATAAGGATAAATATATCCAGGATATAAAATTTTAGCCCAACTTTTTTTCAAAAATGAATAAAATATGTTGTAAATTATTGTTGATGTTATGTTGTGGCTTTTCATTGGACGGGATGATACTCTGCCGGCTCTAATTTCAGAACAGGGATGGTCTCCCAAGGAAACTGTTGAATTTATTTGGACAACAAGATGCTGGACTCCATACATGGTGCATGCTTGTAATGAAGGAACCATGACTGGATTTGACCTGAACTACTACAACGATGTGGAGGAGTCAATCATGGGGGATGGCATGGGGTGGGGGAAGGGGAATCCCAGAGCCTATGAAACTGTGTTATAAAACGAAATCAAATAAATGAAAAAAAAAAAAAGACCAATTAACAATGTTTAAAGCAAACCAATGGTAGTCAATAGAAATTTTAGTGTCACTAGAAAAAAAAACGCAATAATTGAAATACATCATACATTTCTCCTTAATAATTGTGCCCAATTATTAAGGAAAAATTAAAATAGGCTCACTTGATTTTTAAAAGACTTTATCTATGCCATTCACTTGAATAATCTGATCTAAGCATTACCTTTGGAACAGAAAAGAGTATACTTTAAGGGATGAGTATACTTTAAACAGATTAAGTTTGTCTCCATTGAAAATAATAAAAAGATGCTTCCTGACCCCAAGGTGCCAAGATTCACATGAAACACCCATGCATTTGGGGGAACTGGAAAGACTGGGAATGAAGAAAGAATTGTCACCAAGAAAATAATCAGGACCTTTTAGCAAATAAACGAGAGAACTGGGTTTTCTTTCCAGGAACCTACCGTTCCATCCCCACCACAAGCCAGAATCCGAAGATTCGGTACTTTCCTATATAACTCAAGCCTGTAGAAGAAACAGAAGAAAATATAATCAAAATAACACATCCCTGCCAGGAGTGGAAAGAAGACAGCACAAAACAGGCAAGGGACATGTCCATTAGAGGAAATGCAGCACCACGAGGAACCCAGTATCATGAACCAGCGACTGGATCAGAGCAAGCCAGCAGGTACTGTTTAGACATGGTCAATACTGGGACGAGATTAAGGCTGGGCCTGGCACAGTAGCCTAGCGGGTAAAGTCCTGGCCTTGAACACGCCAAGGATCCATATGGGCGCCGGTTCTAATCCCAGCTGCTCCACTTTCCAACCAGCTTCCTGCTTGTGGTCTGGGAAAGCATTGGAAGACAGCCCAAAGCCTTGGGACCCTGCACCTGCGTGGGAGACCCAGAAGAGATTCCAGGCTCCTGGCTTTGGATTTGAGCAGCTCCAGCTGTTGTGGCCGCTTAAGGACACTTCTGTCAACAGACAGAAGATTTTTCTTTGTCTCTCTCCTCTCTGTATATCTGACTTTCCAATAAAAATAAAATAAACCTTTTTTCAAAAAGACATATGAGGGCTTTATGTACCATAATTTCTATTATTTTAAACCATACTGATGCTCATTTATTTATTTTTACCCCCTCCTTTCCTACCCCCATCTTCCTTCTCCTTATTCAAAAAGCATCATTAACTGGTCACCAACAGTCCTTCTGAGTGTTTGCTCACATTTTATTAGGTTTTCCTGAATCTACATGTTTCTCAAATCTCAACTTTCCACTCTTACTCCCAGGAAACACTCGGCAGCCAATGAGGAGGTTCCCCATATCCTTACTACCGCACCCACAGTTGCAGTCATTGCCACCGCTGCTTCTCCTTCCAGCCCCAAATGGAAAGATCCATGCTCTTGATTTCACATTTTCCTTGAGATTAAATGTTCTCTTTCCCGTTGGCTCTCAAGGAAATGGCATGAGATTGCTCAAGGGATGCTATTCTATTCTAACTGTACTCTAAAAAAAAAAAAATCATCTGTTTAAATCGTATCATGGGGAGTGCTACTGAAAATATTTCCTGTCCTATCACGAAATCCATATGATTATCTATGAAATGTTTACCAAGTTCTAATTAAACTGAAAAAATAGTTTCTAATTAAACTGAAAAAAGTTTCAGAAGTAAACGTTTCAGAGGATGCAAAATGGGGAAGCAGACCGATCTTAGCAAAATCAAATACAAGGAAAAAAAAAATCGGGTGTTATAGCAAACTCTAGTGGCAAGGAAATGCACAGAGTAGAAGAATTACAGAAATTACCACTTGTTAAAAACATACAATTTATCTATTTTTATACAAAAATACAAGTTCTCTGGATATCATCTGAGTTGGCACTTTTTTGCTTCTTAAAACTGTCACTTGTTAAGAAAGAACTGGTGTCTATCATTTTATGCTCATCAAATAACATCAGACTGCAGTGTAGATAAACCTAACACAGAATCAGGCAACAGCAGACGTGTGCCCACACTGTCTCACTCTGTAGGATCACCTCTATGTCGATTTCTGAAAAGCTCAGAAAAGGGACTCCATAGTTATACTCAATAACCAACTTCTGCATCTTTCAATGCACAATTCAAATGTTGCCAGCAAAGCAGGACCGCCTGCATGAACAGTCCTGTTCTCATTTATTTTCCAAAGCTGCACGTGCAGGCCTAATGACCACATCCTCTGTCAACCCACAGACCTACTGTGCGCAAGCAGCAGCCGCACACACACGAGCAGCGCCCCCCATGTACTCAGAGCTGACCAAGGAGAGGGTGAGTTAGCCAATCCTGAGCGAATAGCAGGCGACATCAGGTGACACTTTAAAGGGAGGAGAGCCCAGGGAGAAAGCAGATGGCGCTTCTCAAGGTGATCAGATAATGGAGTGGAGAAGGTTCCTCTCACTTGCCTGAAACACATACGGACCAGGGGAGTTTTTTCTGGACTTACGCATCTTTGGGTCCTTCCTGAGAAAGATCAAAGACCTGTCGTGGATTCAGGTACCACATGAACATCTGCAAGACTTTAGTTCCCTGTAAAGGAAAAAATAGGGAAAAAAAATTCGCAATATTAGCTATTCACATAAAGTTTTTGAAATTCTTTTATCTAAGATAATACCTGTTAAAAGTATTCACTCGGGGTTCTGGAGATATATATAGAGAAAATGACCAGGTTAGATGTTTGTCCGACCTATTAACTCTGGGAAAGTATCTTAATTTCCATATACTCAGCCACTTTTCCCCATAATATGGACACAGCAGTAACTAGATCACACACTTGTGGCAAGGAGTAAGGCAATTAATTCTATTTGAAGAACATAGCAGCAAGTGCTTCATAAGCAATATTTACTTGTTATTTTTCTAATTTCATAATTTATGAAAATTCATGAGGAAATTATTATCCAGCTTATCTAGTTTAATATTAATTTTTATATTTTGTATATATTATTATTTCTGTACAGTACGAAATATGAGCAGCATTAGCTAAGTGTGTTTTATTGAAATATTTTTTCCCAACAGAAGCAAAGGGCCCCAGTAATTGTATATATACTCTGAATAAAACATTATATATCAAAAACATATACAATATTACATACATACAACCTGGTATATACTAAATAAGACTTTACTAGCTAGATTACAATCTTTGAAACTTTTCAATTCCTATCAGTTTAAGCTACAAACTTCACCCGTGCGTTAATATTTTTGAAACTTTTTAAGTAACCATGACACCTATAGCACAATAATTATAGCATACACCAACTAGTTTGGGAGATCATTTCTTATTGTGGATTTTGCAAATAAGAAATGAAAGAAGCCTCTTCCTTATTTAGCAATGCCAACAAACTTTATAATTGAGCAGGATGTCCCACTTTATCAACTGTTCAAATATTTAATTAGTTGATTGATTTCTACTAGAACATCCTTCAATTTATAGACTAATACTCTATTGTTACAAGTCATCACAGTACGGGAGAAGTAACGTGAGGTGTGAGTCCCAACTAACGTGGACGCTCTATTGGGTAATCGTAAATACTTATAATCTTATAGAAATGTAGTGTATAAAATTAAAGAAACATTTACCTACAAGGGTTAATTAAATGAACCGGCAGTAGTTGTGCTCCTAGCACAGTGAGAGACACAAGGAGCCCTTTGTAAATGCTAGACCCTTTGTTTCTGCTCTCCGGGTTATCTATTCATTAAATTACACTTGGCAGTGTGAGGGCTTAAGAACAGTTTGCAATTACCACATCATTATGCCGTTTATTACAGAGGCCAATGTAGATCTTTTGTTCTACATATCATCCAAACCTGTAATTTACAAGTTCTGCCTTGTCATGTGCTTGCTATAATTTTAGGAACAACATTCGATACTTAATTTTACAACTAATGCTTCTGTTTCACAAAATGACATATTTTGCTTCCTATCAGATACAAACACAGACTTCGATACGTACTATTTACTAATACTAGACTACTTTCCTTCATCCTGATGCTAGGCCTTGCCGAGGAACGTTGCTCAGGATTATCTCAAATAATCTTTTATGTTTAACAAATAATACAAGGATCATTTTAAAGACCAACCAAGGGCCTGGGGAAATAGCCTAGTGGCTAACTTCTTGCC
This sequence comes from Ochotona curzoniae, assembly GCF_017591425.1. Classification (NCBI taxonomy): domain Eukaryota; kingdom Metazoa; phylum Chordata; class Mammalia; order Lagomorpha; family Ochotonidae; genus Ochotona; species Ochotona curzoniae. The sequence continues at coordinate 17,659,400 of NW_024467095.1, read as the reverse complement.
TTGCATCCGCCAGGATCCCTTCCGGGCACTGGTTCATATCCCAGCTGCTCCACTTCCCCTCCAGCTCCCTGCTTGTGGCCTGGGAAAGCAGAAGATGGCCCGAAGCCATGGGACCCTGCACCTGTGTGGGAGACCCGGAAGAAGCTCCTGCCTTTACAGTGGCTGAACTCTGGCCATGTGGCCACTTGGGGAGTGAACCAACCTGCAGGAAGATCTTTCTCTCCATTCTCTCCATCTCTCCTTCTCTATATATATGTATTTCCAATGGGAAAAAAAATTATATATATATAATTATATATATATCTTTAAAGACCAATCAATTTGTAAAACAGGAAAATTATTTTTTTTTCAGTTTTAGATCTTAGGGGCAGTATAAATCATTGTCGTGAGTTACTTCTTTATTTCCTGAACTATTAAAACATGTATGTCAATTTCTGCTTCCCCTGTTATGCACCAATGCTGGGTAATTAACACTTTTCAAGAAGAAAAAAAAAGCATTGAATGATTACTTTTCTCAAGTTACACGTTCTTTAAAAGATCTCCATGTCCACACGGCCTTAGATTGGCTCCTTTTTTTTCACTTGTGCTGAGTGGAGCACTTTGAAAGAATGAGTTTTAATAAGTCTGCTGGACTGTGTATCGCACCACTCGAGGCGACTCCATTTCCACTGCAGGTTAACCGGCAAGTGCAATCTACGCTGTTGGAAACGTGCGACGCTAAACTCCGGAGGGACGGCTACCCTGCCAGAGCCGCCGTTCAGGAATAATGCGATTCAGTCTCCGAAAAAATTAATCATCTCTTCAAAAGATGATATTCACGAACAATAAAAGGTAAGGATTTCTTACGGAGGCAGTTAAAAAAAATCAATCATTGAAGCAGGAGAAAAAATATCTGACTCATACATTCAAATACGTCGTGTTAATTTTGTTCTTCCTTATCGCATAAATTTCTTCGCAGCTTCCACAGAGGTGACTCATGAAATAAAACGGAATGATTTGAGACACGCTAATTTCCTGGTAATTTATTTTTCAATGGAAGGACGAAGCCTGTTCAGTCATTTACAAAAGTAGCGCTCACTAAGAAATCTCAAACTCTCCTATAATTATCACATGCTATATGCCAAGTGCCAAACGGCAACTGTTATGCAAGAATATAATTTTCTCTAAATGAATAAGTCACTTATACATCCATCATGACATGTGCCTGCTGGTATGCAAGGATACCTCATTGATATCCAAACTTGCTTAAATACCATGGTCTTGGGTATTCCCAGGGGATATGAAAACATGCCCAGATCCGAGTATTGGAGGAGAGGGATTATAACAAAACCCAATCTTCCAGAAAATACTAGATTCTTCTAGAGGAACACGAACATGATTTATTCATTCATATATTAAGTGACCAACACAAGTTAAAAACAAAAACAGATGCACGAGCAAGACAGAGGTGTTCCTGTTGTCAAAATGAAGCTCTAGGTATTACCCATACAGAGAAACACAAACAACAACGAGAGTTGTGGAGACAGAAACAGGCCAGCTCAAACAATGCATCCATCTCTTTAAGAACCCTCTAACTCCCACATGACTGAAACATACAGCTGTGTATCAGGTACCTTACTATAGAATAGACGTATTAACTAGATTATAGAGGAGGAAGAATTTAAGAGTTATTTCAAGGGTTCGGCACAGTGGCTAGAGCCCTCCCCTTGCATGTGCTGGAATCCCATATGGGCGCCAGTTTGTGTCCCAGTTGCTTCACTTCCCATCCAGCTCTCTGCTTGTGGCCTGGGAAAGCAGTCAAGGATGGCCCAAAGCCTTGGGACCCTGCATCCATGTGGGAGGTCCAAAAGAAGCTCCTGGCTCCTGGCTTCGGATCACCTCACCTCAGCTCTGTCTCATTGCAGCCACTTGGGGAGTGAGTCAGCAGATGGAAGATCTTTCTCTCTACAAACCTGACTTTCCAATAAAAAATAATAAACTTTTAAAAAAAGTTACTTCAAGTTGGCTTCACACAATCCCAAAGAAACAGTATTGATAAATATGAATGAGGCATCTACTCTGTGTCCATGCATGCACCAAGAAGCTCAGAATCTACTGGAAGAGCATCAATAGCACATACATTCATTAAAACATGGTGAGTGCTGTGACAGACATGCGTATGGAGAGGCAGGAGTGCCCAGAGTCACTAGGCTCAAATTCGGAGATGAGCTGACGTCCTCCTTACTTTGATAATCAGCCATGTCTGGAATGCGGAGTTAACCAGCCCTTCCTACGGGGAGGCGAGGAAGGGTGTTCAGGCCAAAGGACCGACAGGTAGGCAACAGGGAGACCCACGCATGAGACACGCATTTCCTTCGGCTGTATGAGCCACGAGGCAGGGAGCAGAGGCCGACACAAAGGCTGAAGGGAGCTGGAGACCCAGCCCTGCATGCTCGGGCACATGTACCTTATGTTACAAAGAAGAGCCTTCAACCGGGAGAGTCAGACTGACATTTGGATCCAGTACTGCTCTAGTTACAGAGAAATATTGGATGGTGCAAGACCCAGACCTATCAGAGCAGCTGGGTGGCTTGGTCTGGGTACCGGGGTACCCCACTCCCCCAACTACATTAAGACTTGAATAAAAGGGATTTCACACCCAGATCTATAATGTGGTTTTCTTTCGTTCTGTTGGGTGACAAGGTCTTGACACTGGGTCTTGACCTGTGTTCCTAGCTAATAACTGCCTCTCTGCCCTCTCCCAGCCCACTCCAAAACTCAACTTTTACCTAAACATACTGATTCCTGAATCATCCCCAGGATGAAAAGTGTCCAGCACCATAATAATAATAAGAAGAATAGCTTCTTCATGGAAGTTGTCTGTTCAAGTATTTAGAATTGTTTTCAGACTCAGTTGTTATATTTTAAAAGTCACTTACTCAGCCTATGTCCCCCTTCTGCACATCTTGCTGTGACTGGTCACTGGTTTGGGTGGGCAGACTTGACCCAGAGAGCAGGTGGGATGAACTCACTGACCACGAGCCTATCCATCAGTGGAGGGAGTCAGCTTCTGGAACCTTCCACTCTTGGGGCTGCCTTGTTAGAGTCAGGTCAGTGGTCAGCACCCTGCTCACCCCGCACAGTGGGAGATGAAGTCACAGGAGCACAGCAGGGAAAACAGACATGAAGGCAGCCAGGTGGTGTCCGGAGGTGGATTAAAGGTCCAGAAGACTGACAAAGGTACTGCCGGGTCAGGGACATCAAAGGGAAATTGTAAAGTTTGACGATACAGCAGACAAGGAAAGGACCCCATTTCTCTAATGCTTACAAGTCCCTACAGAGAGGGGGCGCTGTTGGGCAAACTTTACCTTATGACCTCTTATCTAAGTTGTTCCGGCTCTCTCTGATTCTAGCTCTCTTTCCCTGGACTAACAGCTCCCGCTCATAGCAGCCATGCTCCCCACCCCCGTGTCATCTCTGCCTCGAGAGCATCGAAACAACGGGACACAAATGTGGATCTAAAACAAGGGATCTGGAGCCATCCCTGTGACATAGCAGGCTAAGCTGCCGCCCACAATGCCAGAATCCCACATCAGACGAGTACCAGTCACAGTTCCATTCATTCTGTCCTCAATCAGCTCTTTGTAGAAACTCCTGGGGAGGCAGTGGAAGACAGCCCAAGTACCTGGGCCCTCACACACCGCGTGGGAGACGCAGAAGGCATTCCAGGCTCCTGACTTCACCCTGAACCAGCCCTCGCTTCATAAGACTCTCTCACTCTCTTGCTCATGTTCTACCTTTCAAAAAATAAATATATCCTTTTTTTAAAAAAAGAGTGCATTTTCACAGAATATATGTGCAAAATACAGGGGGGAAAGTGACATGAATTTTTCTTGCCAGTAGATGGCGGTATTTCTCTAGTTATTTACTGCAAGAAGCCAGCAAGGTAAAAGGTTAAAACCTAAGTGTCAGGGAGGAAACACTTTGGCATCTAAAGGCAGGTGAGTGGAAGAAGTGAATTATCAAAAGACAAAAAATAGGACTTAACGCACAAAAACATACCCACTTAAACCCTTGCTGTCTACAGTGTGAATGGAAAAACGCAACTACAGCACACCCGACCTACAGGTGCAGACTCTGCCTTTTAACCAGGTCCCAAAGCATGTTTTATGCACATTAAATTCAAGCATATCCCTCTGTTTAAAACCAAAAGATTTAAAATTTTTTTAAAAAAAAGATTTATCTATTTGAAAGGCAGAATGACAGACCTATCCTGTGGCAGTGGTTCACCTTCTGAATGGCCGCAATACGTCTTGGCCAGGTAAAAACCAGGAATACCACCCAGACCTTCCAGGTGGATGACAGGTGCCCAAATACTTAGACCATCATCTACCACCTCCCCAGGTGCATTAGCAGCAAGCTGGATGGGAAGTAGAGCAGTAAGGACTTGAACCTTCACTCTGCTACAGGAAGCCAGCATTCCAAGCGATGGTTTATCCCGCTATGCCACAATGTTGGCCTCTGCTTTATTTAAAAAGAGAGAGAGTCTGAGCTTTCCCACGCATGGGTTCTTTTTCCCCAAAGGACCACAACAGCCAGGGTTGGGCCAGGCCAAGCCAGGAGCTGAGACCCCCCATAGAGGACCCCCATGTGAATAGCACAGACCCACTGAGCTTCCCTGGGTGTGCATCTAGCTAAGACGGTAGAATCAACGAGATCCAGAACTTGGACCCAGCGCTCTGGATGTGTGTGTCCAAACACCGCCCACCACCCAACGATCACTCAGCACAGGTGTGTTCCAAGAGCTTTGGGAGCTCAGCGGACAGGACAACGGATGATTAGAAATGATCCGGAAGGTGCTACGTCCTTGAAGGATGAAAAGGAGAGAGAGGGCAGGCGGTACTCCCCCAGTCTTCTTGGAGTACCTAAGCAGTTCCCATCTTCAATTTCAGCTGCTTCCATAACACCATGTCCTCATCACTCTCCAATCACAGCTTGCCTCGGAAATCTCATGGCACCCACAGTTGCATCCTTTCAACTTACAACTCAAAAACCGTGATTGATACCTCAAATTTTTTTTCCCAATTGCCTCTTTTGTGTCATGAACAAATAAACTATCATTAGAAAATTCATTTACATCTCTTTGGCCTGTTTTCTGTTTGTTAAAATAGGTAGCAACATTAGATAAACCCCGAGTCCGCATCATTAATTACAACAGGAAGGGGATATATCTTACTGGGTTGCTAGCACCTTAATGATATGGATAACTCACAAATTTCTCCACGCCCTTGTGGAAAAAAAAACTAATAATAACTTTAATATTTGCATTTTATGTGTAGTCGATGATGATGAGATCCACCTTGTACTAGCCCACATGTTGTCTCAAGTAGCCACATGAAATCATGGGCGTTTCTCAGTTGCGTGCTTCTGAGCTCCACCCCTGACCCTCAGTAGCTACAGGAAAATTAGCTCAAAAGAGTGGGTGCAGCTCAGTGCAACTCAAACCTTATCCCCAGGAAACCTGCCCCTAGGTCCCGCTCTCGAGCCAGCTTGGGTCTACCGTCATCACAGTGTGAAGGTCGCAGCCCACACACTCACAAGCACAGCATACCGAGAAGCAGGTATTTCCATTTTATAACAGCTCTTTACCCTGTCCTCTGCAATGCTGCTAACTTTTGTTAACAAATTATTAATAATTTTGAGGCCAGAAAAGAAGGGCTAACTCTTTCATCAACTTCCACAACAGAAACTCCAGTAAAACAAATACATTCTAGAAAGTGATAGCTGTTAATAAGAACGTTATTAACAATAACATCTTGGACTATTAAGTCCATTCAAAATCTTTTACTGCCTTCTTTATATAGGGTAATAAAGGAGTTTCAAATCCTTAGTTGGTTATAATGAAATTTCAGAGAATCTTGTTTTAAACTGGAAAATATAATGGACAGAGCAAACATTATCCCACTCACACGAAAACAACAGAGTATGGAGAAGCCTCAGAGAACGGAACAAGAGCTGGACGATGAGAACAAACACTCGGTTCCAACACCCACTCTGCAGCTTTACCTATGCCATTCAAGGTAACATTTCTAGGGGTCTTTTTCTGGTTTCAAATGAGGGAAACGCTAAGTATCCCATAGGACCAGGACCAAATAAAATCTTGTGCAGCTGACATTTTCTAGAAGATCGGCGGTGTTTGTTCACAACTTTCTGGGCAGATGGGTCACTGTCCTCTCCTTTCTCTGAGAACAGAGCCAGAAGGACTACGTCAACAGCACAACAGAGAGAGATCAAGCTCATTTACCAAAGGACTTCCTAACTACAGGCTCGGGGACCCTTAACCTGAAGGCTTAGCACTGGATGTGTGTCAGGTTTCAGATATTCTAAACTTGGGAATATCTGCATATATGCAATGATATACTGGGGGGATGTGACCTGAATCTAAACACAGGATTCATTTAAGTTTCATAGACACTTCACACACACAGCCAGAAAGCAATCTGGTGAAAGATCTTTAGTCTGCCTTACACATTCTGGCTGCAGTGTGTCCCAGGAGACCACTGGCTGAATTTTTCCCACTTATGGAATCGTGTCGAAATGTTTCAGGATTATACAGCATCTCACATTTTGGATTTCTGGAATAGGCATGTGCAATGTGCATAAGCACTGAGAGACCTTGAATTATATTAACTAAGCAGTTCTGAAATGACTGTTTGGGTTTCTCTTTTTTGCTTGTCTTTCTTTTTTTTTTTTTTTCTTACATCTGTAAGAAAATGTCAGTGGTTAGATTTGGAGGGAGCCTCTGATACAGCATGTCATGGAAGTGGACGGATGAATCACGGAACTAGCTCTACGATGGGCAAGGTTAGCTCCCAATTTGCCCTTCAGACACATTATCTGTCAGTGCTTGGAGTTCTGCAGGTGCTATTCTAACTGGTGTTTCAAACATCATCAAAGCTTCTGAGCGAATTCCAGTGACTCACCTGGTTGCCTCCGCTCTTCGGGTTCACAAACACAAGTAAGGGTTTCATGAGAGGAGAAGAGATAGGCTTTATCACAAAAGGACGACCTTTGTTTTCCTGCTGAGGGAAGCAAGCAGCACAGTTTAGGAGCTGTGTCCCAAAGGAACGACCATCCACAGCTTACAAAGCAGCTCGGAGGCAAAGCCAAGTGTGACATTTCCACTCACGCCCCGCTCTCCACAAGCCCTTGGCATTTTGTTTAAAGGCTCTGATGCTACAGGGCCTTCCGTGTCAAGTCGGAAAGAAAGCACTGAGTCTCACTCTGTACTCTGTGCATTCTAAACGTGTTAGCTTCCCCTTCGTCATCACCGGGAGGCAGTTGCTAATTCCCAGCTGAACGCAGATGCTCTGGCTCCAAAGTGGCAGGAGCAGGTTAGAGCTCTGTTTTGGTTTAGGGTTTTTATTTTGTTTCATTTTGTAAAAGAACGGATTCCAATGTGGTTAGAGTATAGTTAAAGAACAGTAAGGGAGACAGCAGAAAAATAAGCTTGGGCCAGTTGCTACAGGACAGAATGAGAGCGCTTCATTCCCTTGGTGCATAATTCTAAGATACATACTTCCGTTCCTCTTTTACTGGCTTTTCTCTTAAAGCTCGTTCTTTTCTTCTTTCGATTGGAAGCTTTCAGGGAGTTCTGTAGGAAAGAAGGAGAAACCTGAGCGGCGAGGTCAGCTGCCCCCAGGGTTCGCCCATGCAGGACCAAGATGACGGCTGCACATGCTGACCCACTGCATGCTTCTCATGCTTTCACAGTCCAAGCCACTGCTCATGGGGAAGCCACAGACAGGAACCAGTCGGGTGCTTTCAAGAGTGAGCAACTGACGCCCCCCAACACGGAGAGGCAGGGAGTGAGAGCCCCTGGAGGCTCTCAGGGACTCACATAACAAACACGTTATACCTGCCAACCCTCCCAGTAAAAATGGAAGAATCCCAAATTCTCTGAGGGGCTCCAGTCTCCCGCCCAACCAGGTCCGTCTCCCGCCCAACCAAGTTCAAGTTCATCTCCTGGTATGGAGATCACCTATGTGGAAATGTAAAAAAGGAGGCTGTTTTTTTTTATGTTTTATTTTTTTTTTCTCTTCTCTGTTTAATTTTATAACGGTCTTTTCTAGTAACAGTCATAAAATCGCTCTTCACCCCAATGGAAATTTATTAGCAAGCTCTCTTATCAGCACTGATGTCTAACTTTTTAAAAACATAGGGAAGACTCACCTTACTTAAAGAGCAGCTTACAGTCACTGGTTTTTCTTTCTCTAATGAACTGCTGATTAAACAAGTCTTCCCGCCTCTGCTACCTTCAGTAACCCCTAAATTTACTTTCCATATCTTTGCAGGAATTTTACAGCCACAAACTTGTGATTCCTCCAACTAACCACATACTGTCACTATTTGATAAAGCAGCTTTGGAAAGAAAACTCTATTATGGAACAGTCAAGACTCACTGAAGACAAAGCAAAACTGGATTTATTTAAGGACGAGTCAATAAACTGCACCTTCACAAAGATGAGCTATTACTGACCACATGATAGGTGTTTAACAAAGTGCTGAAAACCTGAAATGCAGAATTCTTAACTTAGAAAATTCACATTAGTATACACACAGACACACTGCTTGAGCAATTCAAACATCATGTGTTCTATTTTTTAATGTACACGTTTTTCTTAGCACATTCAAAATAGACTTTAGAGTACATACTGTAGTGTTTCCAAATTAACAAGATGCGAGCTATTTCGCTTTTATTTTGCTTTTACTTGGATGTAGAAAGAAAGAAGTTAATTTCCAGCCCATGTTCACCAAGGATGAGGGAAACTCCCAAGAACCAACATTTGTGCCAAGTTTTCCTTCTCCCACCAGATTCAAAGAAAGCATGTCAGGATCCCAGGCTCTCACTGGAAACGAGATCCTGGCGTTCCCATGTGATCTGGACCCAAAGTGAGATCTCATCACTCGGTGCTCAATCAACTTCTCCCAAGAATGAATCCTCAAGTTTCTAAATTCCTGGTTTAACAAACCTTTTAACACATCCCTGCCTTGTCTGCACTTTGGAACTGCCTGCCGTCATTGGATTAATTTCTGTTTGTTGGAAAGGAAAATGATCTAGCGTCTTTAAAATCAGCCAAATGGCTCAGGAAGAATACCAGAAACGGTTGGACTGGCATCTCCGGGTGTCAATCTTTCAACAGTTCCCAACCACTCCTGCACATGGGCACGACCCAGGGAACTTCTACAGGAAGCTCATACTGGGTTTCTACAAATGAGTTGATTTGATCTGTTTGGGGTGAAACCAAGAAAAGTACTTTGTGAAAGTTCTTCCAAGCAATTCAACCATGTTGCTAAGCTAAGCACTGCTGTTTACAGGGCAAAGAAAAAAGCAAAGAATCACACAGACCAGCATAGAGCAGGAGGTCTCTAGAAAAAGGAGCGTGCATCAGTGAGATAGGATATGAATCTGAATGTCCTTGTTATTCTATCCGTGGCCTGGGCCAAGTCAGTCAAACTCTGGAAATGACAGTTTCTTCATATTAAAATGACAGGGGGTAATACCTACCTCGGTGGACAGTTGTGAAGTGTAAAAAGAAAAGGTATGTGAACAGTTAGCTTGGTATCCATCCAATGACAAGTACTTCAATAAATCCTGGTGGCCTCGGTCACTCATGATTATCCCCAGCACCTTGCACAAATGCCTGGCACACAGTACCCACTCAGATCATTGTCGAAATTAGGAATAATTATTTGATTCCCAACACTTACTGAGACCCTGCTGGTCTGGGAGATAATCTTTTGGAAGTGAAGGCTTGCCTCCTAACTTCTCTGACGTCTGAGCTCATCTACTGCTAAGAGCAACAGAGGACAGACACAGAGTGCTTGTGGGAGCATCCTATGGGCTTTGGCTCCAGACAGGACTCAACAATGAACCCGTAAGGACTGGATGTGCTGACTCGGGTTAATACTGTTTGCTGAACATGTCTGATTAGAGAATTCATAGACTTTCAGGCAGTTTTGATGATGAAGCACATTTGGGGAACACAGAAAAAAAAATATATCAAATTAAGGAACTCAACGCTAATGGAGGGAACATACACAAAACAGCCTTTGAAAACACAGCAGTACTAAACAGAAGTGATTCTAACACCTTCACAGAACAAAACATGGGAAAAGAGACTAAGCATGCTAGTTGCCTTACAGTGCTAGGGCAACTCTGTGAGCTCTGACAATGCTTAGACCCCCCAAGGATAGGCCAATGGCAACAGAAACAGCATGACTTCTCAGCACACCTCTAAAGTCGCCAAGGCTCAGCTGCATTTATGTGTAAATACCTATCTCTCAGGGAACATGTAACTTCCCTGCAAAGGTAGCATAATTCAGTGAGAAACAAGCAGATGTGAAGACAAACTTGGGATATGTTTAAGACACTCTCCCTGCTGGGCTGCAGTATTGCTTACCCTGTCTAGGTAAGTTACACAAAATCATTTGCTTTACAAAAAATGTAGAAGTTTTGCTGAGGAACTCTGTATCGAATGGTTGCTAATGTAGTCAGCGAGCATACGAAGTTCACTCTATGTTCCAAAACAAAGCCTCTCTGTTACATCAAGGGCAGCTAGATCAATAGTGAAGCTTGCAGAAGTAACGCTTTCAGACCAGTGCAAATGTCTTTAATTAGGATTTTCACATTGTTCTAACAGCTGTCAATCTATACTCTGTGAGCCCACTATTTAATGAATTCAAACAGATAAAGGTTTTACTGTTCCTGTGCCGGACATGATGGAAATCTTACCTTACTGCAAAAATAACCCTATCACCAACATGCTTATCATAACTATGACTCCTGCCTGGGTTGTTAAGAAATATTTGTGGGTTAATTTGTTCAATTATGAATAAAACATAAGCACTTATTCACTAATCTGGACAAATTTTTCTTACATTATGGGGTCAAATACCTGGTTATTAAAATATATAAAAAATCTAAAGAGATTCCCAAAGGAAGTCTTCCCCATCAGAAAGTAGACCAAATTCTAGTGTATGCTAGCAAGGACAGGCATGATTTTACCCATCTAGAGCAGCCTTACTCTGCCTGCATCAGGTGTACCACAGAAACTGAGCTGTTCTAAGACGGACAACCAGAAAGAATAAAGAAAACTCATTCCAAAAATTAAGGACTGAGTTTCAACAAGTGCCAACTAAGCCTATTTAGCTAAATCATAAGAGATGCTAATTAACCTTTGGAATTTGTCGAAGAAAATGATTTGGGCAATTTTGACGGATACTGTTCATTTCAGAAATTAAGAGGCTGTAATTTATGGTACTCCAGGCTTTAAAGAATATCATTCAATTCTAAGATATATTTTAGATGGTCTGGCACAAAGAAAACTCATACAGGGCCAGAAAGGAATACATACAGCATTGTTAGAAAAATATATAAAATTCATGAGTTGAGAAATGAGTAAACTGTGATATATCCATAATATAAACAATCTTAAATATAGAATTATCTCTAAATGTACTAATATAGGGCTTCCCCCATGATTCATTTTTTTCAAACTAGGAAGGACAAGTTTAAAAGCATTATATGTAGAAATAGATAACGTATTAAAAGCATACTACAGTAAGCGAAATAGTACTGCAAGTTTTCTATCAGTGTGCTTTCACACATGTCAAATCACTGTAAGAATTATATGTCAAAGCATTGTAAGGTATATACATCGTATATGTTATATATGCATATGTGTATATGTGTGTCGTGTGTATACATACAGATTTATACATAAATTGAGGGGAAACTACTGGTGAAAGGAGACTATCTGAAAAGTGTAATTTGTTATAGGGAGAAGATATATGATAACATTCTATAAAATAAACCGAAAGACTAAGACCTTTCATTCTTTGAAAGAAGCCCAGATTATTCCAATACACCGCTGTGGATCCTGATGGCCCGGACTCAGGATGGAGCATTTATTTAATTTCATACTCTCCTTTGAGGACTATGCAAACCCTCTGAAGTTAACAGGAACATTACAAGGCAAGTGGCAGTCTGCAACAATCGGGAGATTAATGTGCAATCTCTTTGCAAAAGTTGTCTTAATGCTTGACACGTAAGTTCTGAGAAAGCTTTTAGCTGGTCAACTTGACCTCACAAAAAAATTCACAGAACACAGGACTTGCTCCGTCAGCTTCAAGCGTTTCTGTTAGTATTTGAACAGTCGTAACTCATTTATCGAATCAGAACAGTCTCTTGTAATAGTCCCAGTCCAGATGAAAAACACTAAAAGCTGTAATATTAAATGTAATTTGGACTTCAAATATCTTAACAGAACCAAGCATCATTCCTGGAATTTGGTTTTCTTTTCTTCAGAATCCTTTCAATCATCTATCTTCCTTCACCTTTTCACTCATAGAAAATAACTTCTTCCTTTCTGAATCATCTGCTGATGAAGCCCAGCACATCGTCTGAGCGTCTCTGGCCAGGCTTTTCACAGCATCCAACTCCCGCTGCACACTCACAGCAGCGAAGGAAAACATGCGACTGAATTTCACCTCTTTATGAATTGTTTTTCTGATCCTAGTACACTCACACGGACACAAACATCAGAGTAAAGCCCACTGTATCTGATGACCTCTGCTCACAACATGTCCTACCAACGCTCTTTGCTTTTCCTCAGCTCCCTGCACAGTGACACCGTCCAGTGGCTCCTTTTCCCCTTAGCCTTCCCTGACTCTCACGACTTAAAAACTCCTGAAACCCAGAAACCTAACGAAAACTTCACGGAGCATAGCAAACATAAAAACCACTTGCAAGAGGTTCCAACTGGTCAGAGAGCTATTTGGACATAAGAAGAAGAAATACAATGAAAAATGAAATTTAAAAAAAAGAGTGATATACAACTCCAGAAAATGCATTACATATTTATAAGTAATAACTGTATAATTTCATGATGAAATTTATATAAACAACCACCAGAATAATCCGAAGCTCTCTGTAAAGTCTTTTAAGGCATCGGTAACAATAATTCTCACTTATTTGCTCATATATTAATTGTTTATGATAAGAGAAAAAGTCACAGCTAACAAGTAGAAATAAAAACTGGAAAACCATCCTTTGATAATCCGTAATGAAAGAGATTTCAGCAATTAGCCTTAATGGGTAATATAACAAGTTAAATAAAAGATTATTGGAAAACTTCATGAAAGACTAGCTGGGATAGTTCCAAAACCTGTTGACCCATTTCACCTCCACTAACAGTGAAACAAGCTGATACTGTGTCCCTCTGACAGCAGGGTAAGGGCACAATAAAATGCACAGCACATCCATGCAACACTTTTGCAATAAGTACATTAAAATAAATTAACCTGAATCTAGTTGAGTCTCTACAATATGTTAGTCTACAAGAATTATAGAAAATAAAGGAAATCATTTGAAAACACACTAAGACACAATCAACCAACATCAAAATGTGATAAGTCCTGATGTAATCACCAAAAGAAGAGAATGAAGAGTAAAAGGTGCCTGCTCTACCCAGCATGCTGGCATCCCGTATGAGAGGCCAGTGGAGTCCTGAGTGCTCCATGGGGATGCAGTTCTCTGCTAACCTGCTCTCCCCGCTCTTGCTTGTTTTACCTCCTAAACGCCAGCTTTATTCTATCACTCCTTCGCTCACAAAGCTTCACACGGATCAGACACCTCTCCGCAAGCAGGCCTGAGTAACCTTCTGTTCATCCTCCACACACCTTCTACGTAAACTTCTGCTGTTTTCTATAAATCTGCTATACAAACTGGTGGAACTAGTTGTACCGCCACATGAATACAATTTTGAACAAAGGACGCTGGATTGCAGCACTCTCCTGCTTGCTGAATCTCCTCTTCGGCGCTGGTAAATCCTATCCATCTTTTATAAGCAAAGTAAAACCCAGATCTCTCCCTGAGTCACTGCAAGGTGCTTGCACGCAGGGACTCCAGCGTAACCTTTCTGATACTATCTAGATGAACAAAGAAGATGCTAAATTAAATGGAGATTTAATATTAAGACTCAGAGACTACTGTATTTAGGGAAGGGGGATTTAAAACAAAGAATTATAAAGGTTAAGGAGATTTAAAAATAGAAGTTGGAATTCAATCCACTTAGATTCTAGACAGGATTGTTCTATCTACCATCACCTTGGTTCAAAAAGGTCACGCAAAGGACTAGACTCCCCACTTTATAACATGTAAATATTGTACATCCCTCTGGGGGAACTCTCCCAAGGACTTCCATCAATTATAACCTGGAAAGTTTATTCCTAATCATTAGTCATCAACAGAAATTAACTTTATATAAAACACACAAAGCAAAACTGTATCTCTGATCCACCAAGTTTTACATAAAAGTAGATCCGTAAGACCAACCTGCGTGATGACTTACGAGAATACAGAAAGTAAGGTCCACCTATTTTGTTAAGATAGTGCATTTGATAAAACTTCTTCCTGCGGGAAGAACGGTCTTTTCTCTGTAGCACTGAAAGTCTGCTGTTGTGTAGCTCAGAGCTAACCATCTGACATGCACGGTACAAAGGCAGACACATTTTCTACCAAAGATGATGATCTTGTCAAGAGACTACCAAGGTGTCCCATAAAACTGAAGAGACACCCACCAAGTCAGGAGGTTCTCTGGGGAGAATACGGAATGAGATTAGGTATTAAACAAACGGAATCTTTTGTGCCTTTAGAAGAAATGTTACCCCCTAAGCAGGACTTGTTACCTAAGCAGCACAGTCTGCCTCTCAGGTTGGAAGTGACTCTAAGCATAATGACTAACTACCCAGTTGCCCTCACAATGTCTCCCAGGGAACGCCCAGGCAGGCAGAGAAAAGGGTTGGAGAAAAAGCACCTGGTTGTCATTGTTACTCAGTGGAACTCAGGAGCACTCATGTCAAACAGAGCATCACATGTATGGGGCCGAATCACTCCTGTCTGGGACTCTGATCTCATTAGGACAGTAAGACTGAGTCCATGGGATGAACTTGGAAGAGAAGCATGGAACCTGAGGGATGTGTGAGCAGAGGCTGTAAGAACCCAACACCTACTCAGTGGGAAAAAAGCCAAGAAGCAGCAGTTCACTTTTTTTTTTCCTCGCTGAGCCAGCAGCACCAGGGAGTAGCAGTTACCTGAGGTTTCTTCACCTTAATGATCCACGTGGGTGGGACAATAACAGCAGCATGAGCCCCAAGGGAGCAGGGTTCCTCAATGTGATGCAGCATGAAGCAGGTCACCTTATTGTGAAACTGAAGAGGAAAAACAGGCCAATAAACAATTCCAGGCAAAGAGCAATGGTGTGGCAAGAAAGAACAGGTGCGCACGCGCACACACCCCCACATGCACAAACACACAGACATGCACACGTGCACACCCAGGCACACACTAAGGATGCATGCGTCTCTTCCCCACCCAACCAGCCCCAGAAGCTCAGAGACCAAATTTCGAATGTATTCCAGTTTGCAAACTTTTAGCCGTTATTGTAAGAATTCAAATTCGCAGGAAAAGATTCAACTTTCTGCTCAATGGAATGTTTCATGGAGATGTCAGAGTCTTAGAGAGTTTATTAGTCCTAACTGGATATAGTTGTGTTTCACTTGACAAGGTACTGATGACAGTTTAATTGATCAGAATTCATGTCAAGAAGCAAATGAAGACAAACAGCAAGGCGATGCCTACCATCTGCCTCTCCTTTCTTATCATAGATGTAAAAATCCTTCCAGGGAGTCTTTCCAGGTTAGGGAAGCCAGGAAAGAAGCAGGAAAGAAGCTCTCTTGCAGGGAGCTGTTCATCCCAGAGGTAACAAAGAGGAGATGGCTTCTACTAGCTTGGACTGCAAACATACAACGGCTCTACGGCACTTGGCAGGACGACAGCACTGTTTTATCTTTTACGAGGAAGGAAGCTGACTAATGGCTGCACAAATCCCTTGGTGTTAGGAGGCGCGCTGAACCCTACTAGGACTGCCAGGCTAGCGAGCTGAGCTTACCACATTCTCATTCACCTTTTGTGCAAGAATTAGGTGATAACAGTGGCTGGCACTGTTTCTTTTACGGCAAACATAAAGTCAATATGACGCAATAATTAAGAGCCTTAAGTTTTCATCATCATGAGTTTTTAACTTAACATGTTCCTGCTTAGGCTATACTAAAAGTGATCATATAATCTATCATTTTAACTGGAACGACTTTAAGAAAGAGGTCGATCATAGTGATTATGCTGAAATGGAGAGCATCAATTAGAACTGTGTGAAAAACTTAGTATTTCAGCTGAGGGGTTTTCATTCCTGCACATCTTCAAGATCGTCAGTGATCTAATATCCAATTATTTACCAGCCGATTAAATGTTAAACATTAAGTGATAAACTAATCATTCGCCCTGCCATCATTGAGAAGAATGTTATTCAAATGCCTTCTTTCAAGATACTCAAAGACTCAATGCGTGGCCATTGCACTTCTAAAATAGCAGTTTCAGCAACTGCCGATGTCAATTTAATATATATCAATAATGTCCCATCTGTAGATTCAGAATGATGGCTTTTAAATGGTGGAGCCAGGACCTGAGCCCAGGAAATCAAGCTCGTAAACCCAGGATTCTTAATCCTGCAACACAAAGTCATTTATTTGTTTCTTTGACCTCAAATATTCCAGGAAGGATTCCCTATCCTGTTAAAGTGCATCCACGGTCATTTGTGGTGAAAAGTTTTGTGCTTCTAGTCCTTGCAAAATTGCCTCCTATATTTGGGAAATCCAAAGGTATGTGGAAATGATCAAAGTTCTACCACAATGGTCAAGTGAAAGTCCAGCCTTTGTAGTGCCTGAATTGAACAGAAGATTGATGGGGGGAAAAAAAAGAACAAGTGTGTTCATTGTAGAGTGGAACTGAGTTTTCAAATTGACCAACCAAGCCTGATAGCAGCAGAAGAGACACTGCCTATCTGACTGGACCGCGCCATGAACCTGCCCCACCAGTGAGGTCTCGGCAAGGCAAGGGAGCCAACAGTACGAGTATTGATAGGAACGCCTGGACACTGAATAAGCTTCTTCCTCCCCAGATGGAGATGCTTGGTTTGATATCTAGGGTTCATTCAAGAACCACAATGGCCACATATTTCTGAATATATTCTTAAACACAAGTGCAAAGATTACTTGCATGAAAACCATCTAAACAGAGATGGGAACATCAATAATAAATCCTACGGGAAGATGCTGACATAGTCAAGTATGACTTTCCCAGGCCAGTGAGTCGTAACTGGTGATAGCAGATTGTCCAGACATGTGGGAGCTTAAGAAAGTTATACCAAGGAATTATTAGATTGAATAAGATTGAAGTGACATAATCCAAATGGCTTTGGCCCACAAAAAGTCAAATTCATGTGTTTTGACTAAATGTATGCTAGTCAGCTGTGTGACTTGGGGGTGATTAGTTCAATCTGATGTGTATAGGAGGGTTAGGTTTCCTGCAGAATCTTAACGTAGCTGAAAAACCACAGCACTTTGTCTTCTGGTCTCCTGTTCCATAAAGGGACTACAAATCCCAATTCAAAGTAAAAAAAAAAAAATAGTGGACAGAGATCAGAGCAGAGGTTAGCAAACTTTTTCTATATAGCCAAGAGAGTATATTTTCTGAGGCCTGTGAATCCTCCTGCCTATGTTGTAATTTCTCAAATTTGTAACTAAAGCCTAAAGTAGTGATAGACAATACATAAACATAAGGAAATCCATAAGTACCTGGGCAAGACTCAGTTCCAACAAAACTTTATTAACAAAATAGATGTCACACAGGCAATAGTCTGTTAACCCCCAAGTTAGAATTTACATGATCTGATAAAAGAAAGAGCAGGTGCATTGGCAAACAAACAAGAAATTTTAACCTTCTGGTCAGGATAGAAGAATTACATGTTTGAAAAACACATATACAGGAGAATGTAGATAAAGGAAATCCTAAATGAATGTAAATGAGCAAACCTAAGAAGAACTACATTTAATAAGAATACGGACGACTAAAACAACATCCCAACCTGAAGACAGTTACAGAAGCCATTGCTCTTATGCTAACGGTTATTCCTATTTTAAAATAGTGATGACTCATCAAAGTCTGAAGAATTAAGATGCCTGAAACCTGCATTAGAGGGTTTTCACATGTTGCATGTTTGTTTGACCCTCACGTTGCATCTCCACACTGTAAAAGAATTTCTTGGCAATCTAATGGAGTTGGGAAGCCGGGGGCTTGGGTCTGAGACATACTCAAGTTGGGTCCCAACATTAGAACCACAAGAACATTTTGCAGTCCTTGATCCCGGGCTTCCATGTACATCAAATGAAGGGGTTAAATTATCTCTATCTTTCCTCCCAACTCATACAGGCTAGTGTTCTATAGCTTTAATCTCTCTTCCTCTAACAATCACAAAAGTAGCGCATTAAATCAGGATACATTTCCACTTGCAGACAGGAACTCAAACAATGAGGCAAGTTTGTTTTTGATAGAGCATGAGCCCACCTTGCTTTATTTCATCCCCAACTTACCGCCTGCTTGCACCAGGAACAACTGATAGCCACAATCTCTTTACTGTGGAAAGAGAACTTCTGCTGGAAGCCCTGGAATATTAGGACAAGAGACAGAGAATTTAGAACCACTGCAATCAAACAGCACAAGTTTGCCCTCCTGAAGTTCAACAAGGCAAGGGCCAATTCAGCACTGCACACAGCTCCTCCTACGGTGCAATGAGCGTCTATCGCTGAGCCACCTGGAGCATGAGGGACAGCAAGCACCAGCAGACCTACTACCACCAAGCATTCAAGCCAACCACAACCAAAGAACTTTCTCGAACAAAACAAATTTAATTCTTATCATAAGCAATGGAAAAGTCACTGTTGCTCTATATGGTCCTTTTTTTTTACATAGATACTTTAAGAAGTATGGGGGGGAAATAACCGTTTATTTTTGGTGCAACCAAATTTGCAAAGCATGCACAGCTTCATCTTCACTCTGAGCACTGCTGCCAGATAAAATGATGCTGTTTGTTTTTATCTCCAAAACACTTAACTTACAATTCTGTCCTAACATATGAACAGAATAAACTCCTCATTCTGGTTATTTCATACATACATGCTATCTCTCCAACAGGACTACAATTATTCTAATGGAAATCTTTGTGTACTGCTTAGCAAAATAGCATAGGGATGCAACTTCTGACTAACCGAACAACAAACTTGCTGCTAGCACATCACGACCCAATTACAAACTTCATGCTAACTACTCTTGAAAAACTTTACCCAAATCAGCTCAAAATATACCTTCTCATGGCACCCTCCCCCACACAAAACATGGCCCCTATGAACACACTGCAAATGTACCAAGACTCCATTGTCCATTTTCTATTCAGTTTATGGTATTGAAATACTGCATGGCTAGAAGTCAAAGCAGCAGGATCTGGTAAGTGCACAGCAGTTCCCACAACTAAAGCTCTGCTGAATGTTGTGGCTTAAAACGTACTGTTAAAGTCTTAAAGGCTATGGTTCAGACATGGGCTCATTAGCTCAGAAATTAGACGACTGCACTCATCAAACAAGAACCGAGAAGAGACGGTTGAGCTTCGATGAGTTCTCTGAGTCTGTGAATTGCTGAGCCATTCTAGGTATATCATTTAACTCTTTTAACTGTTCCCTTCTGAACACGGCAATAAAAGTACACTCTTTTCCTAGATGATTATAAACACCAAAGGAGGCAACGAACTTGAAGGGTCTTTATGAAACATTACACACAAACACACATACACAAGTAACGTTATTGCTAAGATGTATCAACAGGAACTTCTCTCAACACCCAACGGACAAAGCTCCTTGTGTCTCTCATGTGTCTTACAGCGCTCTCTTTGCCAGCAGAAGGTGAGTATGTTGAGCCTCATGCTCTGCTGGATGACAGCTTTTGACTTCAGGGGCAAACAGATGCAGTTCACTGTGGACTTGATGGCCCAGCTTACAGCAAAAACAAACAACAAGGCCAGCTACAACTGGGCCCTCAGCACCACGCTTATTCAGAACTGTGGTGGAGCTGCTGGACAAGAGCCTCATGGTAATAAGCTCTGTGCTTTGCTTCCGAATGCCAGTCAGAATCAAAGTGACCACGGCCTCAGGGTCATTATCTAACACAGAGACATAAATAGGACTAAATTGGAGTCCTTATGGAGCATTGTCCCAGAGACCACCTGCTCTGGGGAAATGCTAGATGGGCTCTCAGCATGGCAAGAAGAACTAGATTCCTAATTACTCACGCTTGAATATTGGCCCAAATAGGCTATTATGGAACTGACAGATGCCCTGACTGAATTTCAACTGACTGCACAGCTTTGTTAAAGCCCTATTTGGTTCAGACTAACAAAATGGAAAGTAGGGATGTCAGGCCAGATGCTCTAGATACTCTGGTTCATCTGCCTTCAGAAAGGAAGAATGCCACGAACACTGAGAAATAACGCCCTTTCTGGTTCTTCCCTTCCCCGCATGCCCCCTTGCCTCACCCCGCAAAATGGCGCTTTTGGAATGAGGGTTAAACAAGACATATTCTGAAGAGCTAAAAGCTTGCTTGTCTGCCGTTGTTCTGCAAACCAAGGCATGCACCAAACGAAACTTGCTTAGAAACAGAAAGAAAAAAAGGAGGGCGGGGGGAATTTTCCTTGAAATGAACTGAAAGTACTTAATTATCTCTGTGTTTAAGTAAGCTTTGGAGGAAAGTGAGAGAACTGCATACCTGCAGCCTGCAGATTGACCCGCTATTTGATTGGATCTGTTCTAACACGAGAATTAAACTCATTTCGCTTTCACAACTTCAGCCAATAAAAACAAAATTAACTGACATAAATCCACTAGCACTAAGACTTATAAAATGTTACAGAGAAAACACCCGAGGGAATCATAAAATAAGAATACATCAATGTACTTCTATCAATGTTTATCTTAAAATAGAGAACTTCAACTATTTTTACCAAAATAAAGTACTTTTAAAACATTCACTCTTTCACGCATTTTCCATTTCAGCTCCAAAATGTTTATCCTGTTTCATGAGATGCAAAGCCCGTACTGTTTAATAAAATAAAAATAACATCTTAAAAATGTTGTGCCATTTGTAAGCGTATCCTGTGTGATGTTCATGGTTTGGTATTCACGGTGTAGCTTCCCACTTCGGATAGGAGGCCACCAGAAGAGCTCAGACTGACTGGTCTACTGAGTTCAGTTACAATACACCTTGTCGCATTCACTGAAGGATCAGAGAATCTGCCAGTGTCCTTATCGTCCACAATCGACTCTCCCTCAAGGGAATGACTGACTTACACCCATACGCTGACGTTTCATCATTCCTCAGTAGAGCACTGAGTGCGCCATTCTAACCATGTTTATAATTCTATTAATTGGAACAAGTCGGTCTTGTCCTCCTCAGCTTGCTTCTGCTTTTTGCACTCATTTCCCTGCAAGCCCTCGTTATCAGCTACCAACCACAAATTGAATTTTCTCAAAAAAAACCAGTGTATTGCAGAGGATGCTCGGTGCAAGTTAATGCCATTAGCACAAACATAACAGATGATGTCTAGGGCTTCTTTACTTCTCGGGCAGACGAATTCCTGGAAGGAGATGGCTTAACCCAGACCTTGGAATTAAGATAGAGATCTACGACAAGGGCTACTGACTTCGAATTTAATTTATATGTTAACCGTGTTTGGCTATCATATTGTTATCAAGCTTCTGATTCAAGGACATAAAATGGCTTATACAGACGAATGTTATATTCAAGAAGGCCAAAACTGTGCATAAACTTTCAACTGTTGAGTTTAAATCTTTGTAATAGAATAACAGGAAGCTTCTTAATGATTCAATTAGATGCAATTATGACAATGCTCACCCATGAAAATTAATTTTCGCCTCTGATTAACCTATAATTAACAACTGTTCCTATAAAAATATTTTAATACAAATGTCATTTTAATTTAGATTTTTTGTTTCTGGAAAAGAAAATAAAGCAAGATTACTTTTGAAAAAAGACTAAAGTAGCTTAATTTTTTAAAGATAGGATTTACGTTAATGCCACTAGAAATCAGGATAGCATATCAGTGAAGTCACACAACAGACTTGTATAATATTCGTGATAGTACAATCAGAGGAAGTAACTGGTTAACTGGTTCTACTCCTGACCCTAGTCTTTGTCGTGCCATGCTAGCCCCCAGAAAACGACTTTTCCAAAACTGCTCAAATTATGGCCCTCCCGCCTACATACATTTCTGTTAAGGAAATAAGACTAATACATCATTTATGCCTTAAGGAAAGAATCTGTTATGTAGAAATAGGCTTGATTTGGAGGTTTTACTGAATCTATTTCTCATAACAATACCTTGAAAAACCAAATACTCTTCTCTGAACAGTAACTTCAGCTAGGGAAACAATCTTTTGAAAGAGAAAAAGAGCTATTTGTCAAAAGAACTAGTCGCAGGGCCTCATTCGTATGTGCTATCAAGAGGAGTATGTTGGAGGCTGGTTCCTGAGGGTACGGGACAACATTTGGAAAAGGAGAATTTCTCAGTGTTTATCATCTACAACACAGGATTTAACCCACTGCCAAGGACCCCTAGGACAATGATAATCCTAAAAGGACATTTGAAAACTTCCCTCCTCACCCCGCCCCAACCTGCAAAAAAAAAAAAAAAAGTTAAGTAGAAATGTCTGAATTGTTGTGATAAAGAAGCAATCAAATTCTCACAGACATTGTCATGCTAGAATTATTAAATTAGATACAGCTGAAAAACTTATAAATGGGCTATGCTCTACAATTAATCCGAAAGGCACCGCATTTGCCAAAGCGTTAAAACGCGTGCTGGTGTGAAGAGCATCATCACTGCTGAGATCAACAGAGGCTCTCCCCTAGAGCTTAGCCCTGCTGCTAGAGAACGCCGTACAGAAGGACCCTGAAAGCAATTTGAACACTAAAGTTACAAAACGGTAGGTGCCAGTGGCTGCGCTTAACCGTAGATGCAAGCACTGTTCACTTTCTATAAGACTGAGGGAGCAGCCAAAGGAACCTGACCAAGACAGTCACAGAAATGACTACTCCAGCACACATGCTTGAAAAAAAAAAAAAAAAACAAAAACAAAAAACTGGACTGTAAGAGAACAGAGGCACTGTTCAATTGACACTATTAAAAACAAAAAATGAGGTTGTGGAGCCAGTGCAACGCTGCATATGCTTGTGCTAGCAATCCATGTGGTCACCATGTGGTCAACCTTCCAGCCATATCTAAGTCAAAACCAGTGTCACAGTCTCAGAAGCTACAACCACGGTGGCTGTGTGCTAGCTCTCTAACCTTCCTCTTCTGTGTACTCACGGGAAATGGGGTCAACCAGAATCCTAGATGAGCTGTTCTAAAGATGCATTATATATGAAGCAATGGATTCTGAGCAAAGCACAAACTTGTATCCCAAATAACCTGGCTCTAGGCAAAAGTCACCTATCTTATTCCCCCAGCTGAAAGAAGTGCTGGGAACTGATGGGTTCACCTTCTCCATCTTCTGGAACTCCCCTGAGTTGGACAGAGTCTTCTCGGCTAACGAAATCCTTCACCCACTGACGGGTCAAGGCACGGCAGTTCCGAAGGTCTTGGCCAGCGCTCTCGTATGGTGCTTCATTGCAGGTCAACTGCTCCTGTTCGTCTCTGTTCCTTCACTTCCCTAAAGCTGATGATTCTGAGATCTCCAATAAACTGCCCTCAAGTAAATCTAATCAAATTTAGACTACAAATCTGTTTATATCTAAAAAGAATTATATCCCTGTCCTTGTATGAGGGAGGGCCATGAAAAGGGAAACGTTTTCCATGTAAAAGAAAAACAAAGTCCACCCCACCCCACCACTGCACCTGCCTAGTAAATATCAAAAGCTAATGTCGTGCTTTCCCACAATTGCTTTAAACCAAATGAAGCAGATAAATCCTGAAGAATTATTGCACCTGTACATCAGATCCACATCAAAGTCATGGAAAAGAATTTCTTGATCCACCTATTTGCCCAAATAGGTTGCCCTTTTAAACTTACTTGGCATGACTGATCAACTGTGGATATAGTTTTAGATGAATTCTACCCTACAGAGAGTGAAAGCGCAACTTTAGCCAGCAGAACCTTGATTTTGCTTTTGAGATAAGCAATCAGTACGCATTTCTCTGCCTAAAAAAGCAAACAAACCAAGTACGTGGTTTGTTTATCAATTGAATAGTCCATTTTAAAAATACACAAATAAGCTTTTACTTTAACAAGAAGAAAATCTTATCATCTCTCTTTTTTTCTTCCTTGAAGTCCCTTTTCATTACATGATTTTTTATGTTAGAGAATGCTTTTTCTGATATCAGTATTTCAGATGCCTGTTTGACACTCCCATGCTTTCACCCCAGAGAAAACTGTGATCCCAGTAAGGCAGAATAAGCATGCATTCTACCCCAATCGTCGGGCTAACTATCTCTACCCAGGGCCCCACTACAAAAGCCTAACTTCTATCGGATTGCCTCAACAGAGTCCCCGATGCTTTGGTATCTGCTGGGATTGGCTACCAGAGAAGGAAGGTTAAGTATAGTCAGCAAATTGGTTTCTCCAGCTTCTAAGTCACCCCATGCTCGCTGAATCTTTGGATTACGGATCACAGCTCCTGCACAGAGGTCCTCTCCATCTCCAGCCTCTTTAATCTTGGCTTGATCGTGGCTCCCTGCCACTATTGGTTTGTGCTCTCCATTATCCCTTGTAATTCCCCTTGCACTTCACTCATACATCTGTAACAGCCTCTTTATTCTAATAATCTCATCAAACTACACAATTTGAGTTTGAGCTTTTCATCTCTTTTCTGCCCTAGCCCTGACTCTTTCATAATACAAACGACAACAACGTAAAACTATGTAATGGTCATAGACTTGGCAACCTGCGATATTCATTTCATGTTAAATGAGGTGAGCAATTAAACCATGTGTTCTCTCATCTGATATTCATTAAATGCCACACATCCTCAGCCAAACACATATTCAAGGCTCAAGAGAAAATCACTCTAAATAGGTATTTTGTTATTGAATTTGAAAAGCAGAAATTAAAACTGAAAACACTTTAACCACAAACTCTCCCTTAATAATCTCACAAAGTTTGTGAATGACCAGCTTAAAAAAAAAAAGTAAAGTTATTATTTCTCTCAATGAATAAATTATGGGAGGAAAAAGTGTGTGTGTGTGTGTGTGTGTGTGTGTGTGTGTCCAGAAGGAGTGGGAGTTGAGGGGCAGGGTACGGATTAGAAGTCTATAGATACACAAAAATGTGCAATCTCACTGACAGAAGTAATATATAGTATCAAATGTCAAAGTGAATGTTTCAATCACCAAATCTGTAGCTGGAAATTAGCCATTAACTTTCTTCTACTCTACAGCAGAAACTGGAAATAACGGGAGGATTACTTATCATCCAAGAAAAAGACACAGATCCGAGATTATTCCATCCTATAGTTGCCTGAGTCTCCAAGAACTCATGGGCAACTGGATAACAGAATATATAAACACTAGAATTTTATGGGAATGTTATATGACAACCTGGGATTGCTAATTTCCCCACCGATAACTGGACGTACAGCAGTGAGCACTCCAGAGAACGTGCTGGCAACACTGGACAAGAAAGGCGTTATGATCATAGCAACTGACGGTCCAGTCCAGATCCTGCTTCTCAGTTGACCATGCCAACATGACACCAGGCTAGAAAAGGGAGTACAACAGAACAACAAGGAATACCACTCATAAAATACATTTATTGATTTTCTCTTAATAAAATTTCTGCAACTCCATTTTGGTTTGAATTACAGAGATGGTGCCAGCTCTGAGGCTATTCAGTGAGTATACTTTTCCAAAGGGTACAACCAATTTGTCTAAATCCACTCAACTACACACAATTCATGTTTCTTCTGATCCTCAAATTTGCTAAAGCCACCCTATCTTTTCTCTTGTGAAACAAAGTAACACACACACACACACACACACACACACACACACACACGGGCAAGTTACAGATTATCTACAATCATATAGTATGAAAATCTGCAAGCCCCAAAGCAGTACAAGGATGAGACAAATGCAAACATGAATGATTGCCATGAAATAATAGAAGTATACGTGAAATGCCTAATAGGAATCCTTCTACCATCTTATGCTTTCTCATCGTTTCTCTTTTTCCTAACCCTCCCTCTAACCTATTTTGTATGTCCTCTTTTTAGAATGAATGGGAAACCATATCCTACTGGGCTGAACTGGAGATGACACAGTTACCGTAAAGCACCAAGCCCCCTGATGATAAGTGATGGGCCCTCACAGGATCCTGGTAAATAATGACTACAGCATACTTTCTTACTAGGCACTGGAAAGCACAGAAGAATCAAAGAAATGTTTTTCCAAACCTCCTTCACCTTCACAAATCTACCCCATGCAGGCCAGATTTCCTCGCATGCTTTTATTATCAAAAATGCCGTATAATCTGCTCACTCCAGTTGCTGGACGCAGCAGAGTTACATGATTAAGTACACAGATTAATAATAAATACACATATTAAATACACACATGACTGAATACACTACATATGCAGACTAAATATACAGATTAATAATAAATTGATGAGAAATACATTCTCCCAAATTAGCTTGCTCTCTGACAAATCCAAGTGTCGCTTTACTGAGTCTGATTAGCAATAATCACCGTGAACACCTAATATTATAAGCTTCTTTCCTATGATGCCACAAATCATTACATACATTTGTAGCTGTACATATAATGCTTTTTATAGAGATGAGATCATGCTATATGCATAATTGGCCAATAACTTTTTATTGAAGCATTTTCTTGTGAAAATCCTTGTGCACCAATAAACCGATATCCATTTCATTTAAACAAAAAAAAAAAAGCAGTATTGCTTAGCAAACCACTGATGTGCTATTACTGATCAAGTAAGTATGACAGGTCAATAGCTCTCAGGACAGAGTTTTTAAAAACCTAGGAGACGTCATATTTGCAAAAATCAACAATCAACGAACTTCACTATAAGAATGTCGCTCTCTCTCTCCCTCTCTCTTAAAATGTGCTGATTCTTTTTTACTAAGATCCCCACTGCTTCCAGTGAGTTATGAAACAACTGAAACACCTTCTAAGGGCAGGGGACCTTGAGCAAGGAACTGCTGGCTGCACTCGCTCATAGGTCTGGGAGCCTGCCCCCTGACTTCGGGCCAGGGAGTCCTCTGAGAAGGCCGAGGGGCGACTGGGCTGCTTACCTTGCCACACTGCTTACACTTTCCCTCCTGCCGACGCCTGTGCACCCAGTGATGACGCACAAAATTCTGTGAAAAATAAAACGAGCAGATTGTCATTGGCAAACCTCAGTATTCGTGCGTTGTAAGACTTCAAGCTTACAGAACCCAGATCTAAGCCACATGGTTCCATGGTGCGCGTGAATCCACTTGGAAAAAATAAACTCCTTGTCCCCAGTGACATTTCATGTTGTAGGACACATTTACTCGCGCGCTCTCTCTTCTTGTCTTCTGGCGGCAAGTGGCCATACTAGACTACTGTCACCCTACTTTCTTCCTAGCAAAACAGTGTACAGATGCGCAAATGTGCTGCAGGACCTTAGGCTGACACCGCAACCAGGGAAGGTAAAAAGAAATAGCCAGGGAAAGGTGGAACGTTAGAGGAGAGGAGCTGAAATAGCAATATTTCACCCCACTTCGCGCATATGCCTGCACTGCCTTACACAGCCAGATGCTGCACAACAGTCTCGTTGGAGGGAACTTCAAGAACTCAAAGTCCCAGAAAGAAAAAGAAATAATCTCCTGGGCAGAAAAATGTCTGCTTCTGCTCGGTATGAACACAACTAGTGTTTTTGCATATTTTAAATCAGCAATGAGTTAAATAAGAAAGACAACTGTATATATACATTTACATTATTGTGAGCCACATTTTCACAGGTTCAACTTCAATTATTATTATTCATAAGTTCATCTACAGCGCACAAAGCAAAGGCAGGGTTCAACTCCAGACAAGCTGGCTACAGAATCATTGTTCTTTCAGCCATGCCTCTCCACTGACTTGAAAGCTACTTCCATCTGAAATATCAATACACAATTAAAATGACAGTTAGCAGTGGAAATATTGAATACATAAAAGTGTCAGATGGCATTGTGGGGACAGAAAAATGTAACCTAACTGCTGTTAGTTTGGCAGAATTGGAAGAACAATGAACAATATCACTGATTTTGAAAGAAATTTTGTACTTATTGAGATTACAAATCACCAAATGACTGTCAGTTTAAGGAGGAAAATGTTAGGAAAATTGGATGCAATTACCTAGGAGAAATCACGTCTGACTCACGGAATGATTTAGGGAGCGACAACTCTACAATAAACAGTGCACTGACACTCTACACAAATCAGCAATTATTTGGAAATAGGCCGACTTCATTATTTGTACTACAACATATATCATTCAACAAGATTTGTAATAGCATGCCATTTAGTTCATTTAAGAAGTAAAAAAGAATACGCTTAACTAAATTTAACTCTTAAATACTAAGTTACTTACGTATTTAACTCTTAGTGAAATACTCAGTAAGCATGATCTTACCTGTTGCTAAACATTTCGAGTATCATCCCTCCAAGGGAATAAGCAGAAAATTATGGCATGGATGGATACATGAACTTGGGCAAAGTTACTATCATGGAAGAAACTGAGTGAGTGTGTGTATTCTATAGCTGCACGGTTTAAGATGCCAAGCTCCCTTCCACTGCAGGTTTGTGGGTATCATGCAAATTCGCTTTTCTGCATAATTTATGCAAAGTAAACACTGCCATATGTGTGGACTGACATGGACTTTTCAACCTAGCTTCTTCGACAAGGAAATAATGATTACTATGGGGGAGATGAGTTGTCTCCATCCCCACGTGCACCAAAAGCACTAGGCTAGAAGCCCTGCACCTTCCAGGCCTGCTCCCCAGAGGTTTACATTTTTTCACACTGTTTTCTTTTGATCACGATTCATATCCTGCAAACCAGGGGCCTGGAATGAGAGTTTTCACACTACTCTCTGTTGATCACTATGCATGTCTCCTAAATCACTGGACTGACATTAGACTCAAAACTGTTGCAACACGAACGTTGAGTGTCGATCACAGCCTTGTCTTAACACTGCCATTAAGGCAGCAAAACAAGGCTCCTAACCCCATCACATCTTTTTACTCATCAAAAATTTCTGAATTATTCATATTGTGTTCAAAAACTGGGTAATAAAAGGGCTATTACTTACGGGTGTAAAAATATTGGGGATATGTCTTTCAGGATTTATTTTCAAAATTGGTAGCAGGAATACATAACACAATTGCTCACTTAGTTTCAAACAGCCAGTTGATTCAAAGCATTATTCATAGAGCACTTGAAGGATCATAGAAATCATAGCCTAATTCCTACAGTATTTGGCTAAGCAAAGCAAGGTTCGAAAACATTCATCCTTGAGGAGCTTAGCAAATATTTTGTAGAACCAGCCATGTGCAAAGTACTACACAGTGGAGAGACACCGGATCAACAGTCCCCAGTCGAGAGAGAGAGAGGAGACCCTTCCTATGTAGTTGGGAAGAAAGAGAGGTATAATTTGAACCCAGGCCAGACTAATTCTAAAACAAGTGCTTGTTGCTTCATTTGCATTCAGTCAACTTCCTCAAAGAGTCCTTAATGAAATTCGCAGCTGGATCACAGTCAGCCATAAATGTCATCTTCCATATGTCCTCTTAGAGCAAAGATTCTGAAACACTGTGGGCTCCTTTATCAGACACACTCAGGCAGTGGATATTGATCTATCGCATTTTCTGGGTGCTGGCACAATAAATCCAGGACAAATTCTGCGAGTGGCACCCCAAAGCTCATGCTAAAGGAGGGAGACTGTTGGACAAGGAAATAGCTCCATGCATAGTTATGGTGAGTAAAAACTCTGAAAGGGGAGACAGCAAGGTCCTAACTACTTAAAAGTGTCACTGAGACTTCTGCAGTGGACTGATGCTTGGGTCCCTTCTCATCCATGTGTTGAAATCCTAACCCTGTCATGTGATGGCACGTAGAAGCCAAGGCCATAGACAGAGTCCTCACGAATGAATCCCAGAGACCTCTCCTCTTTCCCACCCATGAGCGGCAGTAAGAGAAAGTACCAGTCTGACGCATAGGAGCGGACCCTCACCAGAACTGGTCCATGCTGACCCGAGCTGATCCCTAACATACAACCTCGAGAACTATTACAAATCAATTCTACTGATTGTAAGCCACCCAGCCTTTAATTTTTCATTATGGCAGCCTGAAATGTCAATCTTTGTGGGACATTTTAGCTGAGATCCTATTATTAAAAAAAAAAAATGGTTAGCCAGGCTCAGTGGCCTTGCATGCACTGGGATCCCATATGGGTGCTGGTTCATGTCCTAGCTGATCCACTTCACTTCCAGCTACCACTTATGGCCTGCGAAAGCTCAAAGCCTTGGGACCCTGCACCCATATGGGAGACCCGGAAGGGGTTCCTACTCCTGGCTTCAGATCAGCTTAGCTCTAAGCCATTGTGGCCACTTGGAGAGTGAACCAAAGGACAGAGAACCTTCCTGTCTCTCCTACTCTCTATAAATCTGCCTTTCCAATAAAAAAAAATTTTTTTAATTAAAAAACAGCCATGCAAAGAGGTTTTCAGAATAATAATAAGATATGCCAATATCCAAATATGGGGAGGGTTATATCTTGGCGTGTGTCTCATGAATTAAAGAAAAGTCTGCATGGTTGCCGTGGGGGCCTGGAGACATAGGCAGAGGTGGGAACACACAGGTCTGTTCCTGTCAAGGCTAAGGGTGCGGCTTAGCTGTAACCTGGGAAAGGACATAATCTGATTTTCATTTTGCAAGACTACTTTTGAAAAATCATAGGTATATTGGAGGAGAAAAGTAAAGAACCTTGGAGAAGCTACTGTGGTGGTCAAGGTCCTTCACGCTGCCAACAGCGATGGAGGCTTCGTAGTGCGGGTACATTTGACAAGACTGGTGAGAGCAGTGACAGCTGCCCACGTGCAGAGCACACAGACAAAGCCGCACGACTCCCCCGATCTCTGTACTGAGACGCCAGAGGAACAGCCACCTCCTTGGATGAGATGGAAAAGTTTTCACTTTTCAGTGATGGAATTAGAAGAGTTTAGTCATTGATGCTTTATAGCTCAGGTGATCTAACACCCTCAAAGGGCATGCCAAATGAATTCCAAGGAGTATAAATTGGAAATGTTAACCCTAGGAGTTCTGTGCCCACAAATAGGATTTAAAACCATGAAAATAGACATGTTCTTCTGATAGGGGTGGCCAGAAATGAAGGGCCGAGGACAAATACCAAACCCACATGAAGGCACGGAGGCCAGGAGTGTGACAGCAAGAAGCACTGACCAACAAAGCCGGAGGGAAACTAGAGCAACGCTATGAACCCAGAGGAAATCAACGCTTTTCTCCAGTTTATGACCATTGTCCTGAATTCATGATGTCAGAAAAAAAGAACTAACATGTGTATATATGCAATATCTACCTAGGAAGTGAGCATGGTAGAATGTTAAAAATGACTAAATCTTAAGATCAAATGAATACCAAAATAAACTTTGAAAACGTAAAAAAAAAAAAAAACAAGAGAGAGAAACTCAGAAAGGATGGACTACACAGTGGTCTGAATATTCTTGAGAGACAAAACGAAGAGCAGAAAAAACATTCCATAAACTTGGAGCTCACTGGCCACGTTGAAAACACAATTTCAGGAGATGCGCAGACTAGGAACCAGATCAGAACAGGTTAAGCTGCCTAAAAGATGACATACTAAAAATAGTTTCAACAGCTAACACATCCTGGAAGCTTGGCAGTGAGCACAAGACAAGAATGGGAGCAGCCCAGAGGACACAGTTGGTGGTTAAGAACACTGTTGTTTCTTTAAGATGGAAACTATTAGACTCTGTGCTGACAGCAATTATGTGGGGGCTGGGGAAGCTGAGATTACAGAAAAGCAAGGAAAAGCAAATGCTTGAAAATATAAGGATAAGGGAAAGTGTCCCGAACTCTTACTGGGGAACTGGAGAAGGAGCTGGCTGAGAGAAGGATCCTAGCTAAGGATCATCAAGAGTTTCAGTCGAATTGCACATTTGGCTACTGTTATCTAGGTAGATATACTTGGTCACCTGTGATCTGACTATGTCTCCATCCATTCACAAAGAGAGAGAGAGAGAGAGAGCAAGCTGAAGGAATACATTGATCTCTCACATGGAAATCGGTAAGCTGAAGTTTCCATCTTAAGAATGCCCCCTGGGGCCCAGCGCGGTGGCACAGTGGTTAAGGTCCTCGCCTTGTACCCCCGGGATCCCATATGGGCGCCGGTTCTATCCCGGCAGCCCCGCTTCCCTTCCAGCTCCCTGCCTGTGGCCTGGGAAAGCAGTCGAGGACGGCCCAAAGCTTTGGGAACCTGCACCCGCGTGGGAGACCCGGAAGAGGCTCCTGACTTCGGATCGGCATAGCATGGGCCGTTGCGCTCACTTGGGGAGTGAATCATCGGACGGAAGATCTTCCTCTCTGTCTCTCCTCTCTGTATATCCGCCTTTCCAATGAGAAAATAATAAAAATAAATCTTTAAAAAAAAAAAAAGAATGCTCCCGGGCATGGCACAATGGCTGAAAGGCTAAATCCTAACCTTGCAAGCCCCAGAATAGTGTATTAGATGCTGGCTTATATCCTAGCTATTCCATTTCTGATCCAGCTCCCTGCTTATGGCCTGGGAAATCAATTGAAGACAACCCAAAGGCTTGGGACCCTGCACGACATGGGAGACCTGGAAGAAGCTCCTGGCTCCCATCTCCAGATTGGCTCAGCTCCAGCCATTGTAGCCACTTGGGGGAGTGAACCAGCGGATAGAAGATTTTTCTCTCTGTTTTTCTCTCTCTTTATAATTCTGTCTTTTCAATAGAAATAAATAAATATATATATATATTTTAAAAATTCAGTGAAGCAGCATCTGTAAGTCTCAGTGTGGCCTCCTCCCATCACACCCCTGGCTTGCCGGGGGCACAGCAAGCAACTGCTCTTCAATTCTCATTTCCCATCCACCTGCTGCTCTTCAGGACCGCACTGGAAGGTCAGGCACTGAGCAGACAATGTCATGGTACCCTGTGTCATATGTATGCATTCAGTTAACAGGTGTGAACCGTGGGATTCACAGAGCTGAAGTGAGATGCCCAGGGTCTTAGGAGAAGCCAAGCCTGCCACTGCTACCGGGCTGTCAGAAGGCAACACCCTTATTCTGGGCAACCAAGGGCCACACCGCCAGAACAGCTCAGACACACTCAAAATTGAAAAGCAGATTGAAAAGTGAGCACAAGTCAAGGAAGTCTTACCGAGCTTAGTTCCCCCACCACTCCTTCCCCCGGCCCTCTGGGTGGGTGGGTGCTTCAAGTAAGACCTTAATGTCCCACTCAAAACACAGGAAAGAAATGAAGCGCATGAGCCCGCACTGATGAGACTTGCGAGTTTCACTGGTGTGTTTACAAAAAGCCACTGTGAAAAGCAGAAGTCAGCTTTTTAAATCTCTGGTGGAAAGCTACGAACCCAATGAGTCCACGGGAAATCGAAAGCGATCTGCATCTATAACTCTGAAATACTCACTTCTCTCGGTGATCTCGAGCCGCCTTCTCGAAATGTTGGTTTACATCTAAAATTAATCTGTCATTGAGAAGAAGGGTATGTTATATTAGAATAAGCAACAGATCAGACTGAGTTATCCCTCCTCCCTTCCCTGCCCCTCTAAAAAAGCCAACTCAGTGACAGGTGCTGACAAAGCACTCAAAAACTAAGAAACAGTACTGAGTACTTTTCATCTTTTGAAATCATCGCATTAGACAACACACATTGATACTGCAGAGTGTCATATCTCCGGTCTCCAGCCCTCCTCCCTTTGCTCTGATGAAATAAAAACATCCTTAAGCAATAGTGTTCTTTCAGGGTGAATTGGACAAAAGAATCAGGGGGAGGATATATGGCAGTTGACATCACCTGACCATTTTAGGACTTTCAAAATCGCAACTATAAACCTGAAGAATGTTTAAAGTTAGGATGATTATTCAAAACACAAGCAAAATTATTCTTCGTGAAGTGATTCAGCCTTGCCTACCTCCTGGATGAGGAGGCCTGCTGCTGCCTTCATTTGCATGTTCTTAGCTACCCTATCAAGGAGAAGGTCAGCAGTGAAGCAGAGGAGGAGGAAGAGGAGCCCAGACAGGAAAGGAAAAAAATAAGAGCGTGCCAGGAGCCACTGCCCCCAAGAGCGCAGTTGGCAAGAGCTGGCAGCATGTCAGGGAGACCCAACAAGTGCGGTGAGGGACAGGATTGCTGAGCACACACATACACACGAGCTCTGGAACACAGATTCTACACAGCCAGCCAGCCAGCCGTGCAAACGGGAGCACCAGAGCTACCTCCTGGGGCGTTTCCTGTCCCCAAATCACAAATCAAAGAATTATTCAGAGCCCACTTCTTCTGGAAGCCAGGCACTACCCAGAACGTCACATCCTCTCCCACTCAGACACGTGTGTTGCACAGCAGGCTGCGGTCCACAAGCCCAAACAGCTGACCCAGAGTCACTCTCTCTCCCTAACACTCATGTTTGTTAGGAAGACTGTGGAAGCCAGAGGTATCGAACCATTTTAGATCGTTTTCAATAAAATCTTTTTCTTAAGGAAAAGTTCTTGCGGAAGTTGGAAAACAACACCTGCGCATGGATGATACAGGAAGAAAATGAATACACATCAGCCTTTTACGCAGGACTCCCAGTTCTTTCAAAGGCCATTGTTTTCCAAAGGTTGGAAAATAAACATTGACACCTCATCTTTGAAAACCAAACACTTGCGATGTGGCAGAAGCAACAGCAGGGGGCGCTGTCTTACCTTCTCCAGCTGCTCGATGCAGGCAGTGTGGACCACGATTTTACAGACTGCACACTTCCTCCTGAGAGCGGATTTCTGTAACATTAAATTCAAAACACAGGAAATGTAAGCGGCCTCTCAATGAGTTTCCAGGTTTTCAAGAGAGCATATGTACTTGAAGTAAACATTGTCATTCTTTTATAATCAAGAAAATCTGAAACATAAACCTTAAATAATACACCACCTAATAGTCTTGACTCACCAAGTAACCTGTGTTCAAATGACTTAAAGCGGCCACGCTATCTTCCCAGTACAATAGCACCTGCTACTTCCCACAGAGCAAATGATAAAGGCTTTCTATTACAGTATTTCTAGCCTGTTTTTTCTTCTCTCTCTCTCTCTCTCTCTCTCTCTCTCTCTCATTCCAACTAGATTCATGCCCCTCATGGTTTCCTTTTTTTTTTAATGACATATTTATTTATTTGAAAGTCAGAGTTACAGAGAAATAAAGAACAGGGAAGAGTCAGGGAGGTTTTCCATCTGCAGATTCGCTCCCCCACGCGCCACAATAGCTAGGGCTGGGTCCGTCAGAAGCAAGGAGCCAGAAGCTTCATCCAGGTCTCCCACGTCCCGGGTGCAGAGGCCCAACTCCGTGGGCTAGCATCTGCTGCCTTCCCAGGTGCTTTGGGAGGTAGCTGGGTCAGACGCAGAGCACTGGGACCGTGTCAGCCACAGGCAGAGGCTTCACACACTCTACCACAGCCCTGGCCCCTTTCTCAAGCAAAAACGAAGAAATGTTATTACACTCTACCTTTTAGCATTTTTTAAAATTTTTTTACATTTTCGGCTCAACAGTCATACGGCAGAACTAACATTCAACCTTCATCCCGAATCCAAAATAAGCATGACTCGCTCACTACTCGTTGCTTGCATTCTCTTGTTATTTCATCATAATGTACTCATAAGTACAATTAAAAACGTTAATTGTTAGTTGGGGGGAACCTCCTCTTTTCCTTCTACCGAAGCATATCTACTCAGATTTCTTCCCCAATCTAGCTTTTATATTCAGAAACAGCAAAAATAACGGCCAACGCAGCCCAAGCAACCGATCTGAACAAAGTCCTTCGTGTTCTGGTATAATTCTCTGACGCCCTACGGCAGAGGTGCTGTTCTTATTCCATCCTGCAGGTGGGAACACAGAGGCAGCCAGCAGAGCCCGGCGGAGCCACGTGCTTCCAGAACTCATGCTTATGAACAACACACAAACTCCGTGAAAGGCACACGCGCGCGCACACACACACACACACACACACACACACACACACACGCACACACATAGAGGCATTTTAAGGTTTTCATTTTCTCAAACAATATGCCTGAAAGAGAAATGAATGGGTGGATTCTGGATTTCATTACTGCCAGTATTACAGATAATCTAAGTAGCATTTCTCAGGCCTTTCCACAAAGGACTAGCTCAAAGGAGAATCGGCACGATGAATTTTTTTGTGGTTTGAGCCCTGAAAGAAACTTCACTGCATAAAGCCCATCTATTCATTAGCCCGTCAAGGCATCCGAGTTTAAGGTTCTCCGGGCCTTATGGAAGGGGCTGGAATAGATGCTGGCCACGTTCTGCCTTCGGATGAGTGGCACCCCCTGAGGAGACAGAATTTTGAAGCTTGCCTCAGCAAGTAGATGAGACCTTGTAAAACCTTGCTGCCGCCAAGGACTGAGTGCAGGAACCCCAAGCAACCACCTTGAAAACGACAGCATCCAGGGGAACAAACACGGCCTCCAGTCTCCTGGACGGCTCAGCAACCCGCAGAGGGGAGCAGGACCAGTAATTAACAATGCTACCAGCCATCAACACAGAACCACAGCCACCACGGCACCGTGGGGACCAATCTGTCAGCCAGTTCCCACTGACCCCCATGTACCCCGCTTGCTAATGCTCGAATCACTCTTGGCAGTTCTCCTCCTGAGACAGGACATGATCTGAAACATGCAGAAGCAGATAAAACTGCTGCCTGCCATGCCAGCATCCCATCCATGCGGGCGCTGGAGCATCCCGGCTACTTAAGAGCTTCCAGCCCTGCTATTCATTCACATGGAAACCCCAGAAGCTTCTGGCTTCAGCCAGGACGTGCTCGGTCCATTGCCATCATCCAAGGAGTGAACCAGCAGTTGGAAGATCTCTCTCTCGCTCTCCTTCTACTTCCTTCTCTGTGACTCTGACTTTCAAATAAATAAATATTTTTTAAATGACATTGATAAGTGGCAACCAGCTGGTTTGCAAGTAACAACAGAGAAGCAAAACCAACGAGTGAAGCTACTGGAAAACACGTTGAAAAGGACGGAAGGAGAGGAGAGGGGAGCAGAAAGCTGCACATCAAGGATGAAACATGAAATAGCAGTGACAGCAGCAACAGAACAGTCAATTTTACTAATAGTAAATTTTACCCATAGTAAAATTTTAGCTTGCAAATGTTCATTTGCACCCACAGGCAAATGATCCCTGCCTGCTGTTTGCTAAGAATATCCTGGTCACATCACAGTTTTACAGTGTATCTGAGTCATGTTGCTAATCAGAGCAACAATATTGTTCAGGACAGCGGACAAGCATAGCTACCCCAGCAAGGTCAGGCGAACAGGGACAGACACGGGCAGACCAGGAATGATGCTTGAAAAGCCGCTCCTTACCATCCAGCCCTCGGCCGGTGCAGCTGTGTGCCTGAAACTGCGCACTGTGAGGATTCTGAAAGTTCCAGAAGTCTGCACCAAGTGTGGGAAGGGGGGACACAGAGCATGCCTGGGAAGTCATATGCTTTCACCAGAACAGCTCATTCCTTCTGGGTCGTGGAGATCTGGCTTCTGAGTCAAACCCTCTCTCAGCAAGGGATCTGGGCTTGGAGGGTGTGAGAGCCACTGGGCAAGACAAGCGACTCATACTGGGGTTTGCCAACAGGGGCATCACTCATGGAAGGAGCCAAGGGCTCCAGTCTACAAGCTTTATGTTTAATTGGAATTAAACCATGCTAAATTTCAAAAGACCCTGTAAGACACATCACGTACGCCTTTGCCTCAGAGGCGGGCTGTGTAGACATAATCTGAATTTTTCCTTCATAAACGACAACATGATATATTGTAGTCATAAAGGACAGTCATTCATATTTCCAGTCTTCTTGTCGGGTCATTGTTCTTAGCTTTCATTGTTCTGGATTTCCTAAGTGATAGCTTTTAATTGGGAAATCAGATAATGAAAGCTGATAACCATGTGCAACACGAAGTGAAGACATTCTAACCGAAAGCTCAAGGTCTTTTCCTTTTTTTCTTCATTTTAAAAACTTTTATTGTATTATTATTATTATTATTATTATTATTATTATTATTTCATGATGCAGTTCCATACATGCCCTGAGCTTTCCCTTACCTATCCCCAAATCCCCTCCTCCCCCACCATGTTCCCTTATGTTATTACTATAGTAGGTTCTTCATGAACAGTCATAAGTCTATCACTGTGGGCATGGACAATGGCAGAGAGTCCAGCGTTTTATTGTAAAGGTAGAGTTAGCAGTTCATCTTTGATCTGGAAGCAGAGGTGCATACTGCATTGTACGCTCACATCTAAATGACAGTCTCCATTACAGTTACTATGCATCCCCTTAAAAGAAAAACCACAAGACAAAATCAACAATAGGAAGAAAAATAGAAAGCTACAACACAATGAAGTTAAATAATGTGCTACTGAATGACTAATATGTTGCTAAAAAAAAAAAAATGAAAAAGAAAATCAGAGCCCAGCACGGCAGCCTAGTGGCTAAAGTCCTCGCCATGAACATGCCAGGATCCCATGTGGGTGCCAATTATATTCCCGGTGGCCCATCCAGCTCCCTGCTTGTGGTCTGGGAAAGCAGTCCAGGACGGCCCAAAGACTTGGAATCCTGTACCTGCACGGGAGACCCAGAAGAGGCTCCTGACTCCTAGCTTCGGATTGGTTCAGTTCCAGCCATTGTGGCCACATGCAGAGCAAATAGATAGACAGAAACTCTTTCCCTCTGTATATCTGATTTTGCAATGAAAACAAATAAATCTTAAAAAAGAAAAAGAAAATCAAGAACCTTCTTGAACAATGCTAATGTATGACCTATGACTCAGTGAGGAATTGATTTATTGATTTATTTATTAAAGGTTTATTTATTTTATTGAAAGGTCACATTTACAGAGAGGAGGAAACACAAAGACACTCCATCCGCTGGTTCACTCCCCAAGGGGCCCTAACGGCCAGAACTGAGCTGATGCAGATCCAGGAGCCAGGAGAGACTCTAGGGCT
The DNA here is from genome assembly GCF_017591425.1 of Ochotona curzoniae. Lineage (NCBI taxonomy): Eukaryota > Metazoa > Chordata > Mammalia > Lagomorpha > Ochotonidae > Ochotona > Ochotona curzoniae. The sequence continues at coordinate 17,620,080 of NW_024467095.1, read as the reverse complement.
CCCGAGTGAGTGCAGGGTCCCACGGCTTTCACAGGGTCCCCTGTGCTTTCCCAGGCCATAGGCAGGGAGCTGGATGGGAAGTGGAGCAGCCAGGACATGAACCAGGCACCATATGAGATCCTGGCACTTGCAAGGAGAAGACTTCAGCCATGAGGCTAGAGCCCCTGGCCCAAGTCCATGAAGAACTTAATACGAGATGAAAAATGGTTTTGAATAAATGAAAATAAAAATAAAAATATCAAAATCCACAAGATACAGTTTCCGCTGAGCTTCGTTGGTGAGAATGTGTTTCCTGCAGGCAACAAATACATTGGTTTTGCTTTTAGATTTGGTCCACTAATATATGATGTGTGATTGATGAGTATCTTCTGTTGTCATTTTACTGGGATGTTCTCCTCATTTGCCTTTGCTTTGATTTGGCCCGGAAGAGGCAAATTCTTCAAGCTTCTCTTTGCTGTGGAAGAGTTTTATTTCATTTTCAAAGACAAAGGAAAGCTTGGTTGGGTATGTTATCCTGGGCTGACAATTTTTGCTTTTAGAATCTGGAATATGTCACTCCATCCTCTTTTGGTCTGTAGGGCTTCCTCTGAGAGGTCAGCTGTGAGTCTCATTACTGTTCTGTATATGCCATTTGATTTTTCCACGTGCACATTTAAGGATCTTTTCCTTATGTTTGACTGAAAAGAGACTGATTATCATGTGACATGGTGAAATCGTTTTTGGTCAATCTGTTGGGAGTTCTGTGCCCCTCCTGGATGTTTTTTTTTTCCCAATGCTTTTTCCAGATTAGGGAACTTTTCCTGTGTTTTTTCATTGAATACATTTTCACCCCATCTTCTCTTTCTGCACCTTCTGGAACTCCCATAACTCTTACATTTGGCCTTTTCATAGTGTACTTTAATCTTTGAATACTTTTCTTAGTTTGACTCAGTTCCTTTTTCAACTTTTTGATTGTTTCACCATTGTGGCAAGAAATATCATCCAATTCTGATTTTGCTATTCTTTCTTTTACCTTACTCACTCTGTTATAGAGACTTTCCACTGAATTTTTAATTTGCTCCATTATGTCCTTCATTTCTAATAATTCTGCTTGATTTTGTTCCAGTGTTTTTGTTTCATGTGTGAAGTGTTCCTTAAGTTCCTGCTATTATTCTTATTGTTGATAAAAAGCTTTGTAACAAGTTAAGTTCTTCATCCCCCATTTCCTCAATGTACTGCTCAGTTAACTCTGAGGTTGGCAAAGGATTCTGCTCCTTTGCAGGGGAGTCTTCAATAATATTCATTGTGCCTCTGTCTTTTCTTTTGCTCCTGGTCATTGCACTTCTGATTAGCAGATTCTTCTCGTTAGGGCACCCACAGGTTTAGCGTTGGATTTTACTGATGGCGTTTGGTACCCAGTTCTTTGTTTGCAGTCACTTGTACCACCCCCTCCTGCAAGTTTCAGGCCTGGACTCTTGTGTTAGGCTTCTCCATGGTCTCCATAGTGCCAGTTCCTGGCTCACCATTCTCCACCTCCTGTGACTTCATGTGATGGCTGCACCATTATCTGTGCAACTTACCCCCAATTCCAGTTCAAACAGTTCCCAGGATTAGGGAGACAACAGATATTCTAAATCATTAGGTTGTCGGTGGTGCTGATCTTGCTGGAATCTGCTGACCATTAGGTCTGAGAGCCACCTGGACCTATTTTAATACATAGGATGTCAAAGTCAGCATTATTTTCCCTATGGGACCACTGCAATGCACTGAGCTGGAAGGGAGTTTGCTCCCTGCTCAGAGCATATGCAGCTCACTGTTGTCCCTGCAGTCTCACAGCCTTTGTCACACTGTGCAAAATGATGCCTTATATACCACTAGTGGAGTTCTGGATCTGCTGGCCATTAGGTCTGGGGGCTAGCTGGACCTATATTGAGTGGAACCTATAGGATGCCATATCATTGCAATTCACTGAGCCAGAAATGAGTTCGTTCCCAGCTTAGTGTGCATGTGGTCCTATCCTATAGTCTTTGCCTCCCTATACAAAATAGTGCCCAGTGCAGCTCTGGTAGGGATCTAAACCACCTTTGGGATCTGCTGCTCCGTTTCTGCTCCTAGTCAAATCAAACAAATCAACAGGATGGGCAGTTCTTGCCTGGTTTCAACTCCTGAGCTTCAGGTGAATTAACTCCCCTTCTTACTGGCTACATCTCCACTTGCTGACCGACTCTGGTGTATCTGGTCACTGCAACACCACGCCATTGCCTCTACTGCCTCCCCATGTCCATCAGTCTCCAGGTGCTCCTTCACTGCCTGGCTGTCCTCTGCTATTTCCTAGAATGTGTTCTCTGTTTCACCCTGGCTACTGACTCTGTTTAAACGTGTCCTTCCTCTATTCCACCATCTTGATCAAGCCAAGTGTTTCATAATGGCCATGACTGAGAACCATCTCCGTGCCCCAATTAATGAAACCGTTCTCATTGAATCCCAAGTCTTAACTGCCAACACTCTGGTTTATGCATATATTTCAACTCTAACTGGATGTAGTGTCACAGTAAAACATGGAACACAAAATATTCAAAACTTGTGGAATTTTGTGTTTCATTGTGTTATGATTTTTACTTGGAAGATATAAGTTAAATTTTTTAAAAAGAAAAAAACACAGAAATCTGGACATTGTATATACTGTAAATACTCAATTTTTCCCAAATAACTCTTATTGAAGGCAGCATTTCATTTACCATGAAAGGTGACAGATTTAGCCAAGAGAAGTCATTAAAAACTACTCAATAGAGTAGTTGCGAATCTTCCTACCAAGACATGGGTGCTGTAAAAATCTAGCCTCAGAATATTGTCTGGGATACCTAGCCCATCAAAATTTAAAGTATAGGAGCTGGTTGCACACGTTAACAGGTAAAGCCACTTCCTGTGACTCTGGCATAATTTATGAGCAATGGTTCATGTCTCAGCTGTTCTGTGTCCAACTCAGTTATTTGTCAGTGCACCTAGGAAAGCAGCAGAAAAAGGCCCAAGTGTTTGGTCCTCAAGCATTCACGTGGGAGACCCAGTAGAAGCTCCTAGATTCTGACTCCTGGCCTCGGATCTGCCCAATTCCAACCACTTCAATCATCTGGAATATGAACAACCAAGTAAAACATTCTCTCTCTCTCTCTCTCTCTCTCTCTCCCTCTGTGAGTGTGTGTGTGTGTGTGTGTTAATACCAGATATACTATAGAGCATATTCTATCAGTCTCATTCTGAGCTAATATAAGCATGATCAGCGTTTAACTAACAACACAATGATATGCCATGCTTTAGGATGGTGAGCACAGTAAAACCAGCCACTATATGATATAAGGAATATGAGACGTCTTAAAATGCTCATGGAAAGCCCAACTTATGAAAAACTGAAGCATTAATGTTGGACTTTTTCACACACAAAAAAAAACCACATTATTTTACAATTCCACCTTTCCATGAGTTTTTAAAAGGGTAGAGAGCAGGCTGTGCCCCCTGGTGGAGCAGGGCACTGTGGCTTTCCCAGGGTGGAGCTAAGAGAATGCAGGGGCTGGGAGGACAACTCCCCAGGCCGAGAATGCCTGCAATTCAATGTCCTTTCAGCAGGGACTGTCTCTTTGGGCAATATAAACAAGAATCTTGTTGCTGTATAATCCAAGGTAAATGAAAACAAGAGTTCCTTGATTTATTTAAAAACCCAATTAGAAGAAACGACAAACACACTTGGCAAGTTCTTCTCCTCTGGGGAGCCTGGGAAGCAATCAGTGAATCGGTATTAGGAAAAATGAAGAATGAAATTATCTGGAAGGTCCATTAATACGAATTCCAGGCTGAGTCTTGGTTTTGCTGTCACTCATGCCCCCCCTTCCTTTTTTTTTTTTCTTTAATGGAATACAGAACATTTGAGTCAAACCAGGAGTAAGGCCTCACTGAATCCCAGCCCTATTATAGGCTCTCTGTAGACCACAAAGCCTGTGTGTAACAACAGTGTTTCTTCACTGTGAACCAAGAAGAAGAGATACCACACATCCATGCCAGGCTGGCACCTTGGTGGGAACTCAGAGCTCTCCTTAGAAGGTCTCTGGTCCATGCACTGAAGGGCCTGTGCTGATCCGTGATGTGTCAAGATCAACACGTGTGTACCCTGGATCCTCTGCTCCAAGCTCTCTCACATCAGCACTCTCACCCCGTCCACACCTGACACCATAACTAAAGTATCTCAGAATAACTCGAAGAGAAAGTTACCAGGAACAACTGCATGTTGAGAGGATGATTCTAGTAAACAAATCTGTCAGAATACCCATGCAATGCTCCACACTAATACACCCCAAAATGGTGATGTGCCATGGATCTGCAGCCAGGATGTTCTAAGGTGTCCTTGAACTCTGCCTCAAGAGATGTATATATTTGAAAAACTGGATGTTCCATCCGGATGTGGTCCGGTCTCTCCACCAAGTAGGTTTCCTATAGGAATGGACGAGCAGCCTCGCTGACAGCGCAGACCAGATCTGAGTCTCTGGGCTCCTACACATGCAGGACCCTCTAGACTCAAGGTTTGGTTTGGCTCTAGGATTCAGGGATTAGAATGTCCACGGATGGAAAGAAGGGCCAACCAGCTGTATAAAGAAGGCAGAGACAGGTGCCATGAGGCCCTGCAGGAGAGACATGTCTGTTTCCACCGATGGATTCCAAAGAAGCTCCAGGGTTAATGACTGGCAGGTCTTTAAGGTGCAGATTCCTGTTTGTCTAGACTGCTACAAGCCAACACCAAGAAAACTGTCTGCCACAGATGGTATGGAAGCAAAAGAAGGAGAGAACGGCAGGGGGACTGGGGGCTTTCTCCCTACATACGCCTTCAACACAGTCCCCTCCTTGAGAAGTGGAGGCTTGGGAAACAATAAGAAATAACACCCCCACAAAAACATAATAATCTCACAGTGGGCAGTGACAAGAGGTGGCAAAGAAGACTCCAACAGTGTAAAGGATAGAAGACTTCCACAAACCATGCAAGAAAAATGGGCCAGATGCTTCTTTTCGAAATAAACTAATATTCGTTTGATCATCCAGCAAACGGTCCCCTGGGGAGTCCCTGAATGGAAGACTATCCCACAGAAGGCCAAGGTGGAAGTAAGGACCACAAGCTAGTGTTAACTGCTGCCTAGGTGACTCCTCCTTATCCAGATAACTATCAAGGAATAGGTGAAAAACAGGTAGAACTGGCCAAGATGTGGGCCAGTTCTCATAGGTGACATAGATTCAGGTTATCAAGAGGGCCTGGGATAAGGTTCTCAAAGGCTTTAAAGTTTTTCAAGTTTGGGCTAAGAAATTCAAACTTTAACCTAAAGATAACAGGACCCAGCAGTTGCAGACGCTCAGCTTGCCACAAATAATAATTTCACACTATCTCAGCAGAAGCAAATGAATAAGTCTGATGAGTAATTGATGAGTTCAGTCAGACTAGGCGCAGGCAAGAGTCTTCAGCACTGAGCTACAGCAATGGACAAAATCTTAAAACTGTTATACTGTTATTCAAGAGCTTAGCTGTATAGTTGTTTTTTTTTTTTTCAAAATTACCTTGTGCTGCAATAATCTATTTCCCATAGGCAGTTAGAAGTACCCTATGTAAGGTATGCTGATAGAAATAAATGCCAAAGACACACACACACTCGTTTCCAGCAAGTACAGCATTGCTACAGATGGGCCCTTGCCCCTTGAAAGGCAGGCAGTATAACACACACTACAGGCACTCTGCACCTTGGATTGGCTCCTGGCTCCTGGCTCCAGTGTGGCCCAGTCTCAATGGTTTCAGGCACTTGGGAAGTGAACCAACAGATGGAAAATCTCCATCTATCTCTCTGTATCTCTCTATTCCTGCTTCTCAAATAAATAAATACCCTCCAAAATTTCTAAAACACGGAATAAGCTACGGGTTTATCTGGAGCAAAGTGTCAGCGCGGATGCAGCTGCTGCTCAGCAATCACATCACTGAGGACGTTCATCCATCCGAAGAGAAAACGCGGGGCACCGACTCGTCACAGTCAGCTGGTCGCAGGGTTTGCAGAAGAGAGCGCAAGACACATAAAAACCCTGGGACAAGTGCAACTTACACGCCAACTATGGATAGAGTTCAGTTATTCTAAAGACAGGGAAGTAAACCACACAGTTATGACAGAGACAGATAAATAAATGTGCTTTTACAACTCGACTGAATTTGAGGTATACTATAAGCTCTCCAGAGAAGGGAAGAGACCAGAGGCATTAGGCAGTTTAGTTGTTGGTCTTCAAGAGACCAAGCCTTAGTTTTCCTCAACGATAGAACACTAACATGTGATTTGAAGACTCACTTAGCCTAGCACTCTGGGTTGCTCATTTGGGTTAAGTGCCTTGGAACCGCATTCATTCAAGGAGGCTAACACCATTGGTTAATACTTATCAAATGTTGATTACTTGCCATGTGAGCTGTTAAATATGCATGATCTCATTTAATTGTCTCAATAACCATAACAATCAGGTTTTACCCACATTTTATCTAGGTGAAATTTAGGCTTTAAAGACTTTATAATGCTAGCCAATACCATATAACTCAAAACCTGGAACTCTCACTGCCTCGATGCCAAGTCAGGCCACTTGATTACAAAGCTCAACACACACCGTCATCAGCTACTCCTCCGTAAATGAAGACAGCAAAGCTGACTTTTCCATTTCCTTATGCTGTCAAGGCATCACCTTCTGAAGCATTTATCTGCATGGTCTATGAGGCAGGGAACAATATGACTTCCACAGAAAGAACAGAGATTGCCAATTTTGAGGGCCAGCAAAAGTTTGGGGTAACTGCTAAGACAAACACTGGTTCAGTCAAGACTGATTATTTCTGAGGAGTAGCATCGTCGGTCACAATCTATTACCCTGGACCCCCTGGCGCAGGGAAACACCAGATGAAGGGAGAGCATGTCTATTCTTGTTGGCATGGCTCAGGCCACATGCGAGCCCTCTGTTCAACAGCACATAAATACCTTTATGATTAAGTCACAAGACCATACACTATCAACTGTTTCACACAAACACACATCCACATACAGACACACACATGCAGCCTCAATATAAATTTTTCATGACAAAAAAGATAACAACTACTCTCAGAAGTTCAAAGTGTAAGGCTAAAATAAGGATTACACACACACACACACACACACACACACACACACACACCCCTTTAGGCTTAATGCAAATGTAGTGTAAAGGCCATAGGACAGCACTGGTACGGAAAAGTCAGGTGGCTCTGGATGACAGGGAGGCCTCTTTGGCTTTCCCCCCCTTTATCTATACACTTTATACCCTCATTGAGATTCGTATGTTCTACAGTACATTAAGAAAAATTTGCGATTCCAAGTTGTAATGAACAATACCCAAATCATTTTTACACAAGTCTAATGTTCTCCAGAATATGACTTGGGGGAAAAATGGACTGTGCAAATAGACTTGACTACTGAATCCCAGTCAGCAAGAAGCGACAGAATCCTACTTGACATCTCACCTACTTTATCTCTCTCTCTTACATAGAGGAACAGGATTCATAGTACATTCTCTTGCAAAACATAGCAGAGACCTCCATATCAAGAACAGCAATTATAAAAAGCCATCATGATAGTTGTCATAGTAACAATGGCTAACACTGTCTGAGGATCTCCTGTGTACCAGACTCTGTTTTCAGTGTGTACACAGATGACCCCATGGAAATGCCCAACCTGTTGGCCAGACACACAAAACGCAATGTCGCTTCCTCCACTCATATTTACCAGCTAGGACACCGGGAGCAGAGAGTCTGTTCGTGGAAATTCCTTTTCTTAAAACATCATCTTTGTTGATGGTAGTGCCTTCCCTGAGTCATCTTGATTCATTAGATCCTCACTACCCTAATGAGGGGAGCGGCCTCTGGCAGACAATGGCCTTGGCAGCTCTCTGGATCTGTTGTCTTCAGGCTTGCACCCAAACTGCTCAAAGCTGGCTCTGCCTTCTGGGCTTTGCTGGGACACACACAGTTCCCTATGACAGCCTGCACACAGCACAGCCAATCTGCCATCTGGGGCGTGGATCATCAATCTGCCATGCTTGACAACCAGCACTGGAGGCAGACAGAACGGGAGCACATGCAGGCGGATCTCGGTGCGTTCTGACTTTAACTTCGGTTCTCGGTGGCACGCACCTGCCAGACCTGAACACACGGAGCAGATGGCCAGAGAGTTCCCAGCAGTGCATTCTGGGCTCTCTGAGTCTCTCTCATCTTCCCACTCATACACACATGGATGCATGTAACCAGTGTTGGCAGGTATTGCTGCCTGGTGTTCCAGTCTTTCTCAGAGAACCAGCCAGGGAACAAACAGATTCAGAGACACTTTCACTTTCAAACAGCAGAATGCTGAAAACTTGCATCAAATAGGGCAGACAGCTACTGGGCTGGGGTGCTTTTTACACATTTCTTCCAGCACCCAAGGAAGTAGCCAGCATCATCATGATCAGATGTTACATCCCAATGTGGTCAACGATGAAACTTTTTATTGACTAGTAAGAAAACTCCTTTTTCCAAAAGGAGTTGCTTTGATTGGTCACACTCAGTTGTCCCATGAGACAGATAACATGGCAGACAACAGCAGAACGACAGGTGAAGAGAGGAGCAGGCTTAGAGCTGAGTTAAACAGAATCAGGCCAAAAACGAGACCATGTGACACGCCAAGTTCAGCCGAATGACCGGCTGGCTTCTTCAACTTCACGACATTGGACTATAAGCGGAAATGCAAAGAAATGCGGAGAAAGTACAGTCTGTAGCGATCAATCTCATCCTTGTGCTGACTCTGAGTTATATCCAATCATCGCAGTTTACCAAAGAGCCCAAGGCCCAGAAAAGCAGGGCCGAGCTTGGGACTTGACTCAGGCCTTTTGTCTTTGACCTGTGTGGCTGTCCTCACTCCCCTCACCTCCCCAGTACACTTAATTTCACTTCTCCATAAAACTGCAGGTCACCAAGGAAGACACCCGGAACGAAGGCCAGGTGTTTGGGGAAGGGCAAGTTCATGATTCCCAGACATGACATGTAAGGCAAAGATAAAAGGCAAAAAAAAAAAAAAAAAAGCATGAACAAAACAAGAGCAAAAGTAAAACCATACCTATTAGCCTACCCACAAAAAGAAAGTGACATGAGCACATTTAAAAATAGAAAAGATAAATCTGGAAACAGCATTCTGAAGTCTGACAGTTCCTTTCTTCCTTTAACCCAACCTACGCACTCTCTCACATATCAAACCCTCTACCTACTGTCTTCCCTGTAGCTCACAGCTCCGACACCTAGCTGCCTGTCTGCTTGCTTACCCAGCAACCACACACGTCTCTGCCTAAACCCTGGACACTGATTTAGATGTACCTCTGTGTGGGGGATGGGGCAGAGGGGAGTCGTGAACCGTGCCATTGAGGACATCTCTGCACGGCCAGATAAAGGTAACCTGCCTGGCAGAATGGCTACTGTATTAGTTTTCTAGCGCTAGCTTCATGAAGCACCACAAGCTGATTTGCTTCAAACCACAGGCGTGTGTACTGCCTCACCATGGCGAAGGGCAATAGCTCAAAGCAGGGGTGGAATCCCTTCTGAGGGCTCTGAAGCGACATCTAGCCCACGCGTTCCCCTAGCTGCTGGTGACAGCCAGGAATCATCTGTGTTTCTTCGCTCCCAAGCTACATCACTGCTTCTCGGCTTCCGTCATCACATGGTTTCCTCCGTGTTGAAGTGCTGCTGTGTCCTCCCCTTTTCTTAGAAGGACATTTGTCCTATTATATTAGGGATCACTGTATCCCAGTATGACCTCATCTGACTAATTACATCTGCAACAATCGTACTTCCAAATAAGGTCACATTCTAAGATCCTACGCGGAGAATTTGAGCATACCTTTCTGGAGTTCATGGTTCAACTCAGAACAGCTGCTTTATGCCAGGTGTGAGAAGCAAGCCACTTCACGTGATCCTGACACTCTTTATGAGGCTGATCAATGGCTAGACTCTCCCCTGACAATGCATACAATCATACAGAGAATGATTTTGCTCTAACCTGAAAACCTGGTGCCACTCACTAGAGACACTGATGCTGCAGGCCCAGGCTGGGAACCAAAGCTTATAAGATAAAATAAAGAGGCCAGCGTGGGGCCTGGCAGTGTGGAGCAGCAGGTTAAGTCACCCGTAAGAGTGCCGGTTTGAATCCCAGCTGCTCTGCTCAGAATCCAGTTCTACATTAACACATCTTAGCAAGCAGAGGAAGATGGACCGCGTCTGAGGATACTGCACCCTTCTGGGAGATGGGCTGGAGTTCTGGGCTCCTGGCCTTGGCCTGGTACGACTGCAATTATTCTGCCCATTGGGGAAGTAGATGGAAGATCCATTCATTCTCTCTTTCCCTCTGTGCGTATGTGTATGTGTGCTTCTTTCCATCTCTCCCTTCCTCTGTCATTCTGCTTGTCAAATAAATACATTTAAAGATTAAAATACAGTTAAGCAAACTGAAGGAAAAAAAATTAAGCCTAACTGAATTAAGGTGCCAGCATTGTCTTAGAGTGGGTTAAGCCACCATTTGCAATGCTGGCATCCCATATCAGAGCGCAAGGTAGAATGCCAACATGCATTCCAAGGGTGGAAAACACAGATGGCTCGCCCTGTACAATCATACTTCCACTCCTCTCCAGCACACACCCTTTGCTGGGGTCATGCTCATCTCACAATCGCCACCTCTCTTCTCCATAGACTGCTATTGCCAGTGAGTTTGCCCGCGCTTCTCTCCCTGCTGGAAATGCTCTTCTCCTGCAGCTCTAATGACATCAAATCGACCCATCTTTCAAAACTGACCTCCAGTCCGATTTCCATGAAGCCATTTCTACCTGAACCCACATGGATGTCTTTCTTCTTTTAACTTGTACTCACAGCATTTATTTTGTTAAAATAGGGCAAGGACTGAAACACACACACATCTTGGGTGGTAGATGGCTCCTTCCTCAAGTACACTGCTTGCATTTTAATTTGAAGCCTGCGGGTACTTCCTGGTCCTTTGGGCCCAGCCTCAAAAAGTATGCTCTTCTTCAAAGGGGGGTTCATTAAAATGCCTGGGGAAAATGCATAATCTACAAACGCATGGGTTTGCTCTCTTCCCATACACCTATTGCTAAAGTCGAAGAAAGAAGCAACCAGAGCATTTCCACCGTGACTCGCCTTGAGATTTCCTTGACTGACCCTCTAGTCTAAACCATGACTATATCCCCCTCTTTGTTATTCCTGAGACACGGTGGTTCAAGTTATCCGTGAACCCTTCTTTTTCCACCTGTTCCCCATGTTCTTTGCTGAACAGTCCTGATTGTCTGAAGTCCTTCCTAGACGCCAGCATGATCGAGCCACTCCTTGTAAAGGCAGTATCCTGTATCAGAACATAACTGAAGTCCCAGCTTCTCTGCTCTGACCCAGTCCCCTGCTAATACACCCTGGAAAGCAGTGAAAGATGACCCAGGTGCGTGGCCCCCTGCCACCCATGTGGGAAAACTGGTTGGAGCGCCAGGGTCTTGGCTTCCGCCTGGCCCAGCTCTGAATACTCTAACCTTCTGGGGAGTGAACCAGCAAATAAAGGATCTCTTTCTTTCTTTGTGTCACTCTGCTTTTCAAATAAATAAAATAAAATGAAAAATTTTTAAAATAAAATACTTTCATGTCCGGCACAGTGGCCTAGTGGCTAAAGTCTTCACCTTGCAGGCTTAGGATCCCATGTGGGTACCGGTTCATGTCCCAGCTGCTACACTTCCCTTCCAGCTTTCCGCTTTTGGCCTGGGAAATCAGTGGATGATAACCCAGGGCCTTGGGAACCTGCACCCACATGGGAGACCCAGGGGAGGCTCCTGGCTCCTGGCTTCAGATAGGCTCAGCTCCAGCCAGTGCAGCTACTTGGGGAGTGAACTAGCATATGGAAGATCTTCCTCTCATTCTCTCCTTCACTCTGTGAATCTGACTTTCCAATAAAAATAAATAAATCTAAAAAAAAAAAAAAAACTCTTTCTTATCATGCAGTATTTTTCAAAGTGAGGTTATGGAGCACCTGTACTACAATTATCTGAGGCGCATGTAATAAGCACGGACTCCCGAATTCCACTCTAAGTGCAGTGAGCCAGCATTTAGAGCAAGAAAGGCATCATTTGTGTTGCTCACGGGTTTTCCAGGGGAGGCTTGGCTAGAGCAGAGGGCAAGGAGTCGGAGAATTTCCTAGGGCCCATTCCACCTTCCCATCAACGGTCAGCACAGAGTCTCTTCTTCACAGCCTGTCTTCAAATACTCAAGACATCTCCAACCCTTCCCTACTTAATACTCAATAATCCGTGCTATTTAAGCCATTTTTTCCAGAGAGGGTTCCAACTTGGGCACTCTCTTCTGGGTCCTCTGCTGCTTCCCAGTGCCCCTTCCAAAATACAGTGTCCAAAGATGATACAGTCCTCATGATGTGCTGGGCAGAGTGGGGGGAGAGTTTTAATGTTTTTACCATACACTCACAACCAAAACTCCTGCCAACAGGTAACAGACTGCCCAATTTCACCTAGACCAGCCAGCAGTATTATCATTTTCATAAAACTTTGCCAATTTTGTAAGCATGTGATCTTGGCTCCTTGTGGGTGCCTTTCTTCACATTTTTCAAATGTATACTGAGAACTGCTAGTCCTTTGTAGTATCACTTTATTTTGTTTCAATGAACTATATCCTTCCATGGTGCGAAATGAGTCTTTTTCCTGCATTATCATCAGTTCCTTAACACAACCTTCCCCCAACTTTACAGGTGAAGGAATGTTGCTTGAAGGAATTTAAGGAACCACAGTCAGCTCGTCAGCTAATTTATTATTTCTTCGATCACCACTTTTTGAGAGCAAGCTATTTCCCAGCCAGCTACTTTGCCAAATGTGTTAATACCGCCATTTCCCTGGAACAAAATCATGAGGAAGGGTTCGGCACAATAACATAATGGTTGAGTCCTTGCCTTGAATGCACCAGGATCCCATATGGGCACCAGTTCTAATCCCAGAGGCTCCACTTCCCATCCGGCTCCCTGCTTGTGGCCTGGGAAAGCAGTGGAGGACGGCCCAAAGCCTTGCGAACCTGCACCTGTGTGGCAGACCCAGAAGAAGCTCCTGGCTCCTGGCTTCGGATCGGCACAGCTCCAGCTGTTGCAGCCACTTGGAGAGTGAACCATCAGACAGAAGATCTTCCTCTCTGCCTCTCCTCCTCTCTGTGTATCTGCCTTTCCATTAAAAAATCTTTTTTAAAAAATCATGAGGAAGGTTCAGAAGGACTCTAGGAAATTTCAGAGCTTGATTTCTTCCCATTTCTGTCAAAAACTGCCTTAACTTTTTTTTTTTTTTAATTCTGGCCTTTTTGTAAGAGGGACCAAGTAATCATGATTGGGTGGGTAGAATGGTACTCACCCATACAGGTTTCAAGAGGATGTACAGTTCTACTCATACATTTGTCAACAGAGATGAATACATGGCGGACTCAAAAAAAGGGCCAGAAAAGGATCAAAGTGGGCAACTTTGAAATAGACAAAACCTTTACAAATCATTATCCATTCACTGGCAACAGGACCAGTAGGAAATGTTCAAAAGTATACACCCAAGAAAGAGAGGCTTTCATGTTTTCCATTTTAGATTATCTAATATCCCAAGACCAGTGTTTATGCAATTAACTAAGACCCAAATGTTAATTCATTATTTATAGCATTTTAGTCCAAACAGCTGAGCTTCTCACGGATTTAGTTAATTTAATCAAATTCCATGCAATTACGCTTTAATTAAAAATACATATGCATAAAGTTGAAATGCTGTTATTTGAATCAATTGAATTTAAAACCATATTAGGAGAAATTCAAATGACTAATTAGAGATCAAATTTAGGAGCGAAATTTAAAATCATTTGGTGTTATTCTCCCTTTGTGCATAGAAGGAGGCCAACATTCAGCGATTCTGAGCCCTTAACATCACTGAGCACAAACATTGGGATTCAAATCCGGAGCCTGCTCAGTGCGGCAATTCCTGAACTGTGCCTACCCCGACTCAGACAGACCATGCTCCTCCCAGGACTCTCAGAGGCTTGCCAGAGTCTGTAAACTAGAGATCAAAACAACAGAAGCAATAAAAAAACCTCGTGATTTTTGGACTCTGCGATTCCAGGAAGCAAGAACATTGGGGAATTTTTCCATCCCACAAGGACAAGCTCATTCAAACGTCCTTGTGGAAATTCAGGCCCAGTGGCCCCCTCTGCCTTCAGACCCAGAGGCCCAGAGCTGGAGGACACACTCACTGCAAATCGGACTTGGCAGTTCTCTTCCCCCAGGTAGCAGAGGTCTCCTGAGACGTTGGTCTCCAGCCACAGGTGCTCTCCGTTCACAGCATTCTCCTGCAAGGAAAAGAGCCACCTGGCTTCAGTTTTCTTTCCAGGGAGAAAAGCGAAAATTTTCAGACTTCACTATGGGATGTGATGGTTTGTGAACCTTCAATGCACGGCTCAAGTTGATTTTTGCCAAAGCTACAGAAACACAAGAGGCTGTATGGGAAGACTGCTGGAGAAGAACTAAAGTTGACATTAGGTTTATAGCTGCTTTATCTATGGATGTCATCATTTATCAAACATACATTCAGCAAAGAAGCAAAACCATCCCTAAATGGCTCAGTGTAAAATCTCACTTATCCAGGGCCAACATGGCAAATTCTGTAAGAACTGAGACTAAAATTCTATTAACATTTGTCTTTGCTTTGTGAGCTAACATAAAAGGAAATGAGGACCAGTGTTGTGACACAGAAAGTTGCTGCTTTTAATGCTCACATCCCAAATCAGAGCTGCTCCACTTCTGATCGAGCTAATGCACCTGGAAAAGCAGTGGAAGATGACCCAAGTGTTTGTACCCCTGACACACAAGGGGGAGACCGCGTTGGGGTTCTGAGTGTTTCGTTTTAGCCCAAACCAGCCCCGGGCACTGCAATCTTTTCGGGAGCACATTAGCAGATGGGCCATCTCTGCATCTTTATCTGCCTCTCTGCTCCAAGTTCCCCACCTCCCCCAGCCCAGGACTTTTCACATAAATAAATCCTTAAACAATAATTTAAAAGGACAATGATCTATTAAAGTTCTTTAAGTCAAAATTTTCAAAAACACATTTCCTTTAGTAACAAGGACATTGTACTTTAAGGGCAGAGACCTCTTGAAAACTTTTAGTTGAGGTTCCTGGTACTCAACACACAGCAAGTATTCAGGGATTCAAACACTTGAATAACTCAGTAAGGCCTGAACTCAAATTCCTTAAAATGAATAATTTCTTTAGTTATAAACTAAATTTAGAGTCTACGACTTGCTACATACTAGCTGTGTGTATTGAGACCTCTCTCACATCCTTAAAACTTATGAGTAAAATCATAAAAACAGTGTGTCTTCCTCAAAGAATGTCAGTGATGTTTAAATATGAAGGTCATAAGGTTCAATTCTGGGGATACAATGAGAAGTTCATAGATCTTTATGACAGTTTATATCATGACTGATGTTGAGATTCTAGGGTCAAAATTTCTAGCCATTTGGCAAAAGAGTTTCCTTTTCTGAGACACAATTAGGTCCTACTTCCAAGGCTCCCTTGTAATTAAACATGGTCATGTGATCAAGTTTCAACTAAGGAACACCAGCAGAAGTTTCAGACTTGATGTGTTAAATATTTCCACATGCATTCCTTCAATACTGGCTGATTGGGGAACAGCTGACTTGGGCAGCCTGCTGCTAAGATGTCAGTATGGATGACTGAATACACGAGAAAGGGAATGACACCCCACCCAACTGCCTGGAATAGCAGTGCAGCATTTTATACGGGTGAAAACCAACCTCCATTCAACTGAGGCCTATTGCAGCCTGGTTTGTCCCCACGAACACAGGTCTCTTCTCTGCTCTTATTTTGGTCTGCGTTTTCTTTCACCGCACATACCAAATACAACCTTCCATGCTCTTCTGTGGACAGCATGCATTTCTGTGAGATCTGGTTTCTTCTCTGCACTCTGAATTCTGAAAGCCTCCTGATTGGGTTTACACTGATATAAACTGCATGTCTCTAACACACAGCTGTGTCTGAGCTTCTCCCTTGCACAGAGAACTCAGAGAATGAGCTGAATTCACAAGCTAAAACCCCAAATCTCTAACAACTGGGCCTTCCATTAATAATGCCAATCTCTTCATGCTCCATCTCTCTTATTTACCCTCAGCAATTTGGCTATCATTATTCTTCTTTAAATAGAACCTTCATGTTCCGTTGATGGTGTCACATTTGGTTCATTCACTGTTCCCACCTGGAAACACCTTTCTTCTTCTCTACACATCCACCCTGATGTAGCATCTCAAACAGCATATAACTCGATGACTGCCCACCTGTGCTAAGCAACAAAACAACTCTCCTACTGCTAAGTGAGGGTAATATTTCACCCATCCTTCAGAGCGCTGCAACAAGTCCCAATAGCTGTGCACGTATTGGATAGACTTAAATGAATAGCTCTATTTCTTAAAGAGAGAAATTTATCCAGAGAAACATAACTGTGGACTTACACATATAAGTATGATTTCTTGCTCCAGTTCTCTGGAAATCTTGGTTAAGGGTCGTAAGTAAAAACAAAGACATGAGTGGTATGGTACAGATCGAATTGTGCTTACAGAGACTGCACTCATACCAGAAGTAAACAGTCCATGCAACATGAGGACAGGCCCTGTCTTGAAACAATAAAAACAATAAATATGTATGCTATGTAAATGTCCTCGTAAAAGGTCAAATGTGTGGCTTGCCTCCCTTGGTACAGATTTGGATGGTTTACATGTTGTGCATAGTATGCTTGTGGCTACAAAGTACCTGAAATGTGGTTAGTAATAACCCAGAGGTGCTGTCAATAAAGAGATTCGGTGTGAAAAAAAAAAGAGAGTACTGAGTTTCATATTGAGTTTATGTTCATACACTTGATGAAAGAAATATGGTTGAAAAATATCTTTAGCTCTTTGTTTTTACTGCTTTTAATTCGGCTGTAAGAAAATGCATAACTACTTTACAGCTCGTGGCTGTTGTTATTGCAATCATTTGCCGGGAGGGAAAAAAACAAATAGAGACACTCGTGCCAAACCTGTGAAGCTCTAGGATGCCATTTCTCTAGGTATCTAGTGTAATTTATTCTTAAATCTCTTCAGATTCAAAAAACAAAGGAATACTGCGGCCCATGAAATCATGATAGGTTTGTCCCCTTGCTGCCAACGCTGGCCAGGGCCAGTACTGTCAGTGCTGGATAGTGGATAGTTTCTCACGCTCTGCTTACAATTCTGCTGTAAGACAGGAGTGGAGAGAGATGCAGGGGAGACTGCTGATGACAACACCCCAATGTGATGAAGAGAGAGGACCCAAAACGTGGAAAGAATGTCCAGATCTCCTAGGATTAGAGAACACACACACACACACACACACATGCACACATATGCACGTACACACTGCTGCTTCTCCTGGCTTTTCATTCAAGGTTTCTAAAGATATGCTGACCTACTTTCCTAACCCAGTTCAAACCAATCCCATGTGGAGATTCTAGTTCCCTAATCTTGTCCTTGCACCAAACTGTGAAGCACTTTCCTGACTGCATAGGAAAAAGCACTTCTTTTCTTAGCATCATCAACTACAGGAAAGGAAAGGGGGTCTGGGTTGAGAATCTGGTTTGGTTTGTGTTGTCATTCTGTTTTCCACAGCTCACAGGATTGGAGGAAGTGATCCAAAGAACTGAAATTAGTGATGCTGAGTTTAAAATCCTTTGTGAATGAGCTGGGTGGCTTTTGCACCTATCCTGGGTGTTGTTTTAGGCAGTGGTACTAAAAAGAAACACAAAAGAGGTGAAGTGCCTGGAATCTTGAATCACTTCATCAGACTCTTACGCCCCAGTCACTCTACAAGCAGACTCTTGCTCAAAGTCAGCACCCTTGCTCCAATCCTAAAACCAGCCCAGTCTCCCTTCCAGGGGATGAATATGACATTCAAGAGAAAACACACACTATGCATGAGTAACCCTCTTGCAAAGTAGCAAACTCCCCCTGAAGCATGAAGTTGAGAGACAGACCAGGCAACCAAGGTGTTTTATCTTTGGGTGTATTACTTCCTTCACTTCTATTAATTTAGTTTAACTCATCCCCCATCCCAAATTAGCTTAGCTGACATGCAGCACACAGGATTGGAGGGAGCAGCCTTTGCAGGCTGTCACTGTAAGATGGCTACAGAACGCTATTGGAAAGAATGGGAGACTCCAACAACTGTGTGTGCTCTAAGATCTAGTATAATGCATTGTTTTAGGAAGGAAATTTCTAAAGCATTGGGATTAAAATAGCATGAATCCATTTATTTTTCAAGGATGTCTAATCGAGCCTTTCAGGAATGGCAGATTAGCTGAATGCTTGTCAGCTCCCAGTGCCTGTCAACTCCCGGTGACATGTCCCCTTCTCGCTGACTGAGCAGAAAAGCTGTAATCAGTTCATCCCCTGACATCAGTAACAGGCGCTACTGGGCCTGTGATTCCATGCTCTCCAGCGTGAAGAGGAACCAAGTAGAAGACCCTGTACATCTCTTCAAGTAGCCTGAAATCTAAGGTTCTAGAATGGAAATGTCAAATTAGCTTCCCTAATTTATTTCTAAGGTTAGTTAGACAACACACTATGGGTAGCAGTACTGTGAGAAACCAGCATTGTGGCCGACTGGGTTAAGTCACCGTGCAGGACATATGTATCCATTATTAGAGTGCTACTTAGGGTGCTGGCTGCTTTGCTTCCAACCTAGCTTTATAGAAAACAGTATCCACACTGAGTTGAGCCCAGTTGTCCACTGTTAACAACAGAAGATCCGGATGCCACCATTAAGACTGATTTAGACACTGTCTATTCTTCACCATGAAGGATCCTATGCTGAGTAGGCAAAGGGGACAGGCCTGTACACACGTGGCAAGACCAAACACAAACAACCGTCCAGGGAATAAGACCAGGCACATGGGCACGGGATCCTAAACGTCTTCAAAAATCATCTAATTGAACCCCAGAAGGAGAGATTTGGGTGTGTGAGGAATGAGCCAGAAGTAAGACAGTGTTCTCAACAAACAGATAAACAGGAATCTGAAACAGAGCCCTAGAAGGAAAGAAAAGTTTGCATGCTTGGAGCATGAAACCTGGTGCCTACCAAGATCTCCAGGTGTCTGAAGATGAGTCATTAAATTAGCACTCACTTGTGCCTCAGGCTGACCACATAAGCAGACCACTACTCAGAGCTCTTTGCAAAAAGATACTCAGGAATAGTTGTATCCTTTCAGATGACATCAGCACATATGCAAGAATCAGAACGGGGTGCTGCTGAGATGCCAAGTTCTCAATGACTTCGCTTGGAAGGCAGCCATGCTCACCCCTGTACTGCCCATGCTGTTCACACCTACTTACCTTGCCATGATCCCCAACCTCCTGAGCCAAACTGTTAGGAAGGAAACAGAATTTCAACCCAAGAGTCAGAGAGGGGGACAGACAGAACAGGGGACAGCGTGTTCCACCCCTGGGCCGCCCTGCAGATGCATCGCTTAATAGGACAGGGCCTTCACCAATGGCAAAAAGTCAGAGTTCCTTTTTTTTTTTTTTCTAATTTCTATCACCCACTTCCTTATTTAAGAGACTCTTAACAAGATTCCAAGCCTAAGCTGTGCTCAACTAACAGTAACAGACCAAATAAGCAAAGATGACTCATTTCAGCTCACTCATTGTGGACTGGTGGAGGAACATACATCATCACCTTGATTTTCCACAGGGAATCCAACAAGGGAGTGGAGAGGAGCGGGGAAGTAGAGAGGGTTTGAGCAGAATTCTCCCTCCTCTTTTAAGTGGAGAAGAAAGACATTTCTGATTTGGCTCCCGGAATAGAAAAGCCAATTAGAGCGATGACAATGAAATTATTGAAAAGTACATTTTCAAGAAGAGCCAAGAGATTTACCAAGAGCAAATAATCTAAGAATTAGCAATAAAAAAGTCAAGGAAAAAACATTTTTTTTTAATTTATACTGAAAAGGCAATTTACAGAGAGAAGGAGAGACAGAGAGATATACCAACTGCTGGTTCACTCCCCAGATGGCCACAATTGCTAAAGCTGAGCTGGTCTCTGAAGCCCAGAACAAGGAGCCAGGAGCTTCCTCCGGATCACCCACATGAGTATAGGGTCCCAAGGCTTTGGGCCACCCTCTGCTGATTTCCCAGGCCACAAGCAGGCAGCTGGATGTGAAGTACAGCAGCTGGGACAGGAACTGGTGCCCATACTGGGTACCAGCAGTTGCAGGTAGAGAATTACTAAACTGAGCCATCACGTCAGCCCCAAGTAAATACTTTTATCCACCTGCTTCTGTCTCTCACCTCATCCCAGTGTTTCACATGAGTGTCATAAGAGTGGAAGATTGGGCACAGTTTAGCCTCTGTTGGCTCACACCAATATTAGCAAACCATTTTTTGGTTGGTTTCCTCATAGCACTTTGTGACCTCAGAACTCTAAATAAGCCTTCGTAAGGAGTGTTCTTAGGAAAAGCTCTCCAAGTTTCCTCCACGGTTCATTAGATATTCCCAATGTGTGTCCTGCCATGGCGTGGTTTCAACAGACAAGCATGTCAGGGTGCCCACAGTCACAGAGGAGGGAAGGCAGAGAAGAATACAAGCAGAGTCTGCAGTAGGTTCTATTTGTTCTTTCTCCCCTTTGGCACATCACAGCCTCTCCCCGCACCCCCCCCCCACTAGCCAAAAATACCATTTTGATGAAACTTATTAGAGTACAGTCCTCTCTACAGAAAGCAGAAGTCATACCTTCTTGCCAAGCACGGGCTAAAACAGGGCATTTCCTGCTCAGAGCATTTTTCTGGCAACTATTTCCAGCATCAAAAGGGACAGAGTGTCCTTCCTTACACCCTGGGGCACTTTCTGAAGTCCTCTGTTCTAGACATTGCCAGTTCATATTCTCAATGCTGACTTCTACCCAGTCAGAGCTCCTGCCGTCCAGCATCCTGAGAAAACAGCACAGTTCCAGCACAATGCAGGTTCTGAACAAATGTCCGACAGATGGATGGGTCTATCAACTACCTTAGGTTTTGAATAAAGGGCTTCGCAGAAGGCACAGTTCACAAAGGACTACGCTATTTGCTGCCGCCATTGACCGTGACAACATCCATGAGGTGCCACCAAGGTGGGTCACAGCTATCCCCTCTACAGTTGGGGCTATAGAGGCTGAGACAAAGCAAGTGACTCAAGTCCATGAGGGGACATGGCAGGAATTAACCAGGGTTCCTATGAACTATCCTTCATTAGATTCTCATCTCAACTACGGCCCTCTGAATTTGATCCCAGGATTGGCTGGAACATTATAAATATAAAGCAGCATCTAAAGTCCTTGATTCCTACATTCTGTCATCACTGCTCCATGCATATTCTTCTGTGACTTGACTTACGTTTCTCCATAAAGTTGGTTTTGTTTTTAATGCTGCGCACACCATAAATACACTCTACATTATGTCCTGGAACAAGGGCGGGTGGGGGCACTCTGAAAAGGCAATGCTGTCCCTGAACATCAGTGTGCGCAGATGATACCTGAGCATGCTCAGGATAACCGTGGGTCCCATCAGGGAAGATGCTGCATTTAAATCACATCTTGTCTGTGCCAGGACTTCACAGATACACGCAGAATTTACCCTGGTGTGCCCAGGATATAAAAAGCAGAATGTGAATATGGGAGGAGAGAAAACAATGTTATGACAAAAGGACATTAAATCCTGCCCGATGTGCTCAAAGCAAAACAAGTCCAACCACTCCTCTTTTTATCCCACCCTGCCATTCTCTTCCCTGTGGTTTATCCACTTTGCTCCAGCCTAACTAGAAATGCTAGCCAAAGCTCATCACCGGGATAGGCTGGCAGCAATTGAGCGCAGCCAGCTTGGGCTATGCTTGCTTCAGGAGGCAACAAAGCCCATCAGTCCACAGTCAGGGAATTCTCTGACCATGAACTTCACTCTTTGAAGCCTCTCAATCATCAGGCTAATAGTTCTGTTAGTGTGTTTTGGTTAAAATGCTAACACCAGCTGAGGTACTTAGCTCACTGATGCAAGCCTCATCTGCCTCTGGCTGGGAGATATGAGAGGGAGGCAGTATAACCAATGAGATATGAAATGCCAGAAAGGTAAAGTGAGGTCATCCTGTGTCAGGAAAAAAAAAATAGCCGTTCAAGCCAAGGAAATCAAACTTAGATTCCACAATGTTGCCAAAGATATGCAATACTCTCTATGCATCGTCAACTTGACAGAAAACAATACAGCAAGCGTGCAAGGGACATTTCATCTCACAGCTGCAAAGCCAGAAAACAGTGTCCAAATGATTCATGAAGATTTTATTTTAGGCTTGAACACATCTAACTTCATATAAAGGAGCTACGGTCTTCCCAGGAGTCTGAAAGCGGAGGCGCTGCAGCCTAGCACTCCGAAGGCTGGTTCGTGATCAATACTGAAAATAACCAAGTAAGTCTCACTTCAAGCTTAGGAAATCCTGAGAAGGAAGGCAACACAACATGGAGCCACAACTATGTATAAATGAAAATGTTGACACATACACTCCAGTCCAGAGTTGCTCTGGGCTCCTTCGCTGGACCATTTGCAACAGGAAGGCTGAGGGGATGCGCAGGAGCCAGATGCTGGAGGCCTGCCCGGGAGATTGCTTTCCTGCAGCAAGAAAAAAAAATACAAAGAAAAACCAACATCAGAATCTTGTACACAGCTCAAAATTTCCTGTGGGATAGAAACGATACCTGAGTCAGACTTGCATCTGTGAAAATCTTTACCAACGTACTGGAGCATACTGTCTAAAAAGGGAGAGTGACAGGTCCCAGGAAGACCAAATGGGTCATAGTAAGAAAGTATGGGTTCAGCACCAGAATTAAAATGTGAGTCTTTGGGGCTGGAGCAATGGCAATTGTCTAATCCTCTGCCTGCAAGTGCAGGCACCCCATATGGGCACTGGTTCGTGTTCTGGCCACTCCACTTCCAATCCAGCTCCCTGTTTGTGGCTGAGAAAGCAGTGGAGAATGACCCAAAGTCTAGGGACCCAATAAACCCATGTGGGAGACCTAGAGGGGACTCTGGCTCCAGGCTTTGTATTGGCTCAGCAATTGTTATTGCAACTATTTGGGGAGTGAACAAGTGGATGGAAGACGTCTCTCTCTCTCTCTCTCTCTCTCTCTCTCTCTCTCTCTCTCTCTCTCTCTGCGTGTGTGTGTGTGTCCTCCCTATAAATCTGCCTTTCCAACACAAGTAAATACATCTCAAAAACTGTAAGCCATTTTGGGGGTAGGGGATATAAATGGAAATCTTCCTATTCGTGGAATAAGACTAGGGTGTGGGTATATACAGTATTTGGATAATTTTAAGTAGCTAGGGACCCAAAAAAAAAAAAGAGTGGGGAGGGGCAATAAAATTAGGCTTGTGAGGCATCCTATGTAAACCCCTTCATTTCCTGGCAAGGCAAACTCCATCTGGTCACAACTTAAAGTTCACTTTCAGCCGTCTCTCCTCTAGAGAACATCCTTTACCAACCAGAAGATTGACTACCTGAGCTTGGGGTTCTGAATGGGGAAAGAGTGATCTGCACCTGCCAAGAAATCACCCATGTGAAAAGACAAAAACCTACCTCAGAAAAAAAAAAATTCAAACATTCTTGTCAGATCCCAGGTTTGCAAGGTAAGAACTAACGGAATTCAAATCAGAAAGGAGGGAACGGAATAAGAAGGGCTAAGAGGACCAAACCTGACCTTGGTTGCAAAGATTAGGATTAAGAGGAGGAGTTTCAGCAAAGCAAGGATCACCACTGCAGAGCAAAGCAGAGGGAAAGACGAGAGCATCCTGGTGAGAATATGAACAGCAAAGAAAAGGAAGGAAGCCACCTCATATGAGGAGATGTGGAATATTGTCAGACCAGGGTTTCAAGCTTAATAATGAGCACTGATTTGTAGGTTCCCTGTGGCTCTGTGGAAGCGAGAAGGGCTTTGTCTGCATAGTGAGATGTAAGTGTGGTGTGAGAAGCACCTGAACCAGAATCAGGTAGGCCTCTTCTTGCCATAACTCTGAGTGCTGAAACATTCTGAGTGAGAGTCAGGGAGTCTGCCCTTACACTGGTCTCAAGGTATTCCTTCTATGTGCTAAATTCTTCAAACTCAGCCCTTTGCCAGAAAGTATGCTTGGGCAGGTGTGAGAGCAATGACTTACCGATGCGTATCAAAGGGGAGCTCTCAAAGAAACCAGCAGTGATTTCATTATTGATTGAATTTTCCAACTGAGTCCCTGCATCATGTTTCACATGACCTGAACACTGCAGAAGAATTGGCATCTATGAGCCCAGACCTGCAGACACATCAGACCCCTCAGGAGGCCCAGATCCTGAGACTGCTCACCCACCTCACTGCACAGTGACCCAGTGAAAGGGGAAGCGATGATGGGACCATCTATAGTGAATCCCATCACCACTGAGCCACTACAGAAGAGCCCTTGCCCTGGGAAGGGGGGATTGTGTAAGAAATTAAAGCCTTTATTGAACCCTAAGAGTTAGATAGATGCTCTTTGTCCTGCTCATTAATCTTGGCAAACTCTATCCAGAAATGCAATTTAGAATGTCAAGCAAGACAAAGGGTAGACCTTCAAAACCTGGGGAAAGACTGAACAGAACTCAGTGAAACTGCCACACTTGTGCAAACATGAGTCACTTAGCAAGCAGTCAAAGAGAACTTAGCAAGTGCCAGGCCCTCCTTTTTTTCGTTTTCTCTGTTCTGTCCCTTGTATTCCTACGCAAAATGTCTCAGAAGTACTGGATGGGTCTCCAGTAGTTGGACAAAATCATAACAAGCCTTCAAGCAGTCTACTTTCAAAAGCTCCCACTGGGCAGCAGGTAACCTACTTAATTTATGTAATTCCCCAGAGTCATTGCAAGCATGGAGGTCTGTAATGAAGCCACTCTGATGACACACCATTCTCTTCCCCTGCTCTCATCAAAGCAAATTAACAACATCAATTTTGGTCCCTCTCCCAAGCTGTGTTCCATATCCTGATGCAGTAAGAAGAATGTAGGATTCTTCATGGGTTTCCAACTAAGCTGAAGGCAATAGAGCACTTTTCATTAGGCTTGTTCTCAGGCTCTGACAGCTATAGCTTTCATCATAAGAAAACCAGATTTCTGTGTTCAGCTTTTCTATAGTTTCCACCTTGCACTCTATAACAGCTCACAAGCTGTCTACAGTAGATAGCAAACAGTGCCTATGCATTTTTAAATAACTGAATGATACCTAAATCTCTGCTGAATGAAAAACAAAAAATGCACACATCTTTCATCTCTTTATGAACTGTCCCAGACAGTTGTGATTAGACGAGAAGAAGAAATAACTAAAATCTACCACCAGGCCCCAGTTCAAACCACAGGACAAATGAGTTTAACTATCACAGCTTGTAGATTCTGACCAACTCCTGGTTATTCTCTAATTAGAACTACCAGGGGGGCAAATGCCTCAAATAATCAAATTAGGATGCAAGGGATGTCTAGAAGAGCAATGCAGTTGCATGCGACATGCAAATATTTAACCCGGGATGAAATTACAGCCAAGTCACATGGTCTTGCAGACCGTGAACTGAAACAAGTAAGGTTTTTGCTAATCATCCGCTCTACAATGAGAATGCAAACTTACGACTGACTCCACTTCTCGTTAATGAAGGGTAGAAGGAGGAAGGAACATCAATGGGGCTCTAAGTCTGTAACTGCAAATGGAATCCACAAAATGACAAATGCAAAGCTAGCCCAAAATGTAGAAAAACGAAATTAAAATATAAATTCAATTCTGTTAAGTTTTGAAATCCATACTTTTTATGCTGGGCATTTTCTATCAACCTTAGAAAGGGTCCTCCTACATTAAACCGACAAATCAGGAAAATAAAAATATTCAGGTGCTATACAAGAATGGGAAGTAAATTCTGACAGCTGTTCATTCTTGTAAGCATGCAAGAAAAACTCCCTTTTCTAAAACATCATACATGTATAGACAATTTGTGCTAAAATGAGAGGGTGACTTTGTTATATCTCAGACTTCAAATAATATTAGTCTATGTTATTTTTCAATCTCAAGTAGTTTTGGTTGCAGAATATGACATTTAAGAGTCTGGCAGAATTTGGGGTGTGGTTGAAGTGGACTTACTGGTAGCAGTGGGAGTCTGTGGTTTTAAGCAGCAATTTGCTCTGATAAAAAAAAAAAATCAGTGGGGTTTCAACTTATTCTTTCCTTCTCATCGGAATCCTTCCAAGCTCCCAGTCAGCAAAACCGTGAAGTGCCAGTGATTCTTTTTATTATTTTTTCACAGCAACACTTTACAGGGCATGACCAGAATTGCAAAAACATCTTTGGGAAGATTTGTGATGGTAGCTGTGAAATAGATGTGAAAATATTCTATAATTCAGTTTCAAGGGCACAAAGTCGAAGTTAATGTCAATTAATTGACATGAAAGACCTCGGCCATTTTTAAAGTATAAAAGCCATCATACATTTTAAACAGCATTCTATTATGCCCCTTACTTCATTCAATAAGACTACATACTCCTAATGGACAGGGCTCAATTCATAGACTGATCTTATTACGTTTTAGCCTACGGATAGACACAGCATATATTCAACAAATGGTTTCCTAGTTAATGAATGAACTTCACCCAGCAGCTAAGCAAAACCAGCTTGCTGATTAGATCAAGGGCTGAGCAATCTGATTAGGGTGATTTGAGTTATATCTCAAGCCTTACATATCACAGATACTCTTTCCTGAGAGGGACAGAAATCCTTTGAAGCAGCTGTCTAATGACAAATGCAAATGAGACAAAATCCAGTGTTAAGAAGCAGAAACATCTCAACAGCCTTGTGGCATCAATGCTACAATGAAATCCTATTGCTAGTACACTGGTAAATGGCAAATAATCATGTTAATATTAGTCTAACACACTAATCAAGAGGAACAGGGAGCATACACTCTTCCGAAAGGATTTTAACGACATGATTAAAGCCCTTGCCTTGCACGTGCCAGGATCCCATATGGCAGCAGGTTTGTGTCCAGAAGGCCCCGTTTCCCATCCAGCTCCCTGCTGGAGGCCTAGGAAAGCAGTTGAGGATGGCTCGATGCCTTGGGACCCTGCACCCATGTGGGAGACCCGGAAGAAGCTCCTGACTCCTGGCTTAGGATCAGCTCAGCTCTGGCGACCACTTGGAAAGTGAATCAATGGATGGAAGATCCTCCTCTCTGTATATCTGACTTTCCAATTCAAAAAATTTAATAACATCGGAGAAAACATGCAAATAGGTGGTTGCTTAGTCTGAATATCCTCTCCTGATCCCATCAGCAGATGTTTCCCTGCTCATCCTAGTGCCTTTTGGCCTCCAGGCTTCTGTGGCCCCCATCTTCAGCCCAGCCCCACTGTGCCAATTCCTTCTCTTATGCGCTTGAGAGAATGGAACAGAATCCCACCAGCTGAGTGGAGAAGCCCTGGGCAAGCATCAGTTCCCTTAACCAGACTGACGCACAAGAGACTGGTGAACTCACCTTGCTCTTCTAGAAAAACAAACCAACTGCCTAAAACACGACTCTCTACCTTGGCTTAATTCCTCAAGCCGGATCACAGGCGGCGGCTTAGAATGAGTATTTCTAATATTTCATAAGCACTAATGTTCTTTACATTCAAAGCAGTCTTTGGGGCTTCTTGGTTGAGCTGGACACCTGCCTACAGGACTAAAAATAGTCCACAGGATTAAGACAGTGTCCCGAAACCAAAACATTATGCCAGAAATTTCTGTCTGGAAAAATTCGTTTATAACTCTTGGAGCCTAACCCTTCCACATTAAATGTGAACTTCAAATGTTTTTCTGTAATTTTCATGTACGTCAACATTTTTAATCAGCTGATTATTGTTGAAAAAAGTCATGTTTTGTTTCTCAGGAGAAGTAATTCAAAAAGTTATTTTTGAGTGGCTGGCATGTGGCTTAATAGGCTAGTTCTCCACTTGCTAGCACCAGCATTGGCACTGGTTCACACCCCAGCTGTTTCATTTCCAATTGAGCTTCCTGCTTGTGGGCTGGGCAGGCAGCAGAGGATGGACCAAGTCCTAGGCACCCCACACCCATGTGGG
Source organism: Ochotona curzoniae (assembly GCF_017591425.1). Taxonomy (NCBI): domain Eukaryota; kingdom Metazoa; phylum Chordata; class Mammalia; order Lagomorpha; family Ochotonidae; genus Ochotona; species Ochotona curzoniae. Next base: position 17,591,792 of record NW_024467095.1, on the reverse strand, counting down.
AGACTGGGCCAGTTTTGGATCAGCTCTGGCCATTGCCACCGTATGGGGATGAACCAGCAGATGCAAGACTTCCTTGATGTCTACATCTTTGTAAAAATTTACCTTTCCAATAAGAATTTTTTAAAACTTTTTTTGTATTGAAAAGGTAGATACACAGAGAGAAGGAGATACAGAGAGAAATATCTTTCATCTGCTAGTTTACTCCCCAGTGGCCTCAATGACAGGAGCCAAATTGATCCAAAGCCAGGTGCCAGCAGCCTCTTTCGGGTCTCCCACACGGATGTGGGGACCCCAGGGCTAGGTCCATCCTATGCCGCTTTCCCAGGCCACAAACAGGAAGCTGGAAGCAAAGTAGAGCAACCAGGAGACAAACCAGCACCCATGTGGGATCCCAGCAGATGTGAGGCAAGGATTTTAGCCATTAGGTTATTACACCAGGGTCAAAATGAATAAATCTTTAAAAAAAATTATTTTTGAGATTGTTTTGAGATTGAATCTGTAACATTATATGCCTGGATTACCCTACCTTGATTTTTTTCATGATTCTCCACCAGTCACACTCAGCTTCTGCCCACAGCAATCAGCTTATTTAAGAGTCTTCAATTATCCTACTCTAAGAGCTACTGTTCCACACAGACACCACCAGCTGACTACTTTATTACATCTCTAATGTGACTAAACCTAGACATTTGCATGTTAAAATGCAATCACTCACCCAGCAATGTATTGTCTATATATTTTAGTACACTGTTAGAGATGTGTAGTATATTTGAATGAATAAAACAGAAACAAATCACTGGTTTTGTCATCTTACATCTCATGAGGAACATACTTTGTCAGACACTGAATCATAATTTGTTAGTTTTATTTATTTAGAAGCAAAGCGAAACATATAACACAAAGAGAGAATTTCCAAATCTTTGGTTCATTCTGCAACTACCAAGAACTAGGGTTGGGCCGGGTCAATGTCAAGAGACAGGAATGCCATTGGAGCCTGCCGTGTGGACAGCAGGGGTAAATAACTTGTGCCACATCTGCCGCTTCCCAAGGACATTAGTAGGAGGTTGGATTGGAAACACAGTGCTGGGACTCAAGCCAGTACTCCGGAAAACGTATGCATTCCCAAGCCACAGCTTCAGACACTATGAAACAATGCCTACCCAGACCCTGAATCGTTTCACACACCTTGCATATCCCTCACAACAAGGAGACAGATGCCCGTATCACCCATACTTTAAAGGACGTGACAATGAATTCCTAAAAAGTATAGCTACATATCCAAGGTTCCATACATAAGATGGGGTCCAAATCAGACATCTAACTGCAGAGTCGACAATTAAACACTACATAGCCCTACACTTTCTGAAATGCTGGCGGCACCCATATGCAAATGAGACATACAATTAGCCTCTTACATGTTAAAGTCTAATTCTCTTCATCATAATTATGAATGCTTTGACTCTACTAAAAAAAAAAACAAGCTTTTACTAAGAAAGGGACAAGACAGGTGTGAGGGTATAAAGGTGATGTTACACCTTATCGTATGTGGCCAAGCTTCTTGGTCTGCTTTGGCCTCTGCTTCCTCATCAATAAAATCAAACCACAGTGCACCACTCAGAGAATATCAAACAGGATGAAAACCAAACATATGTAGAAGCCTTGGCTCACAGAAAAGTACAATAAAACTGCTACTGGTATCCCTACACACTTCTTTGGTCCATGCAGCATGCAGCCAAAGCTAGGTATGTGTAAATCATGGCATACGTATGTGTTTTTGGATTATTGTCAAGTCTTCCGAATCCCCTAAACACATCTGTTCATTCTGTAAACATGTGAGAAGCTTTGAAACATGCCAGGCTGTTCAAAGAAGCTCAAACAGAAAAGTCTTCTGCCGTGGTTGACAGAGGAATCAATCCTCACCCCAACTCGCCTATCTTCCTCAAACAAAATTAGAAGGCATCCCATCCTCCCCTCAGGCAAATTTACTAACATATTAAAGACAAACATCCAACCCAAATGCCACTGGAATTCTTTTATTATATTCATATAAATGAATGCTGTATGAAAAAGACTTCTTTGTTTAATCTGCCAAAAAAAAAATGGACTGGTTGCCAAATGCCCCCTGAGAACTTGTGAACTCATTTGTTAGACAGAATTTATAGCTCAAACATATTTCATCCACAGCCATGTTCACAGGCTAGAATGGAGCTCGGTGTGAGACAAGGCAATAAACTTCGTTTCGAAATCAGGTGAGATTTTTCAGTTGAATGTGTCTCAGGAGCTAATGACACTCAGCTCCTTCAGGTATCATTTGAGGGGAAAAGTCAGCTTGGGGAATGGAGACAAAGTAATTCCCCTGGTACAGGTTGACTTGTGACCCTCTCTCCATTCACAGATTGAAGTCCCAAAACTGGGGACTTCAGAATGTGGCCTTATGTGGCATATAAAGTCTTTGCAGAGGTAATCAAGTCAGAATGAAGTCGGTGAGATGCGATCCTAAACCAGTTATGTTTTTACAAGCATCTTGGGGAGAAAAAGGTGGGAGGAAATTTCATATAGACATACGTACAGGGAGAGAGCCACGTGAAGATGATGGCAGGGGTAAGACTGGCAGCAAAGTACCAGCAGCCAGGGAGAGAAGCGGAGGAAGCAGGGTCCCCCTCCGCCTACAGAGGAACTCACCCCAGGACTCCCCGATCTCAGAACGGTGTGACAACACAGTTTTTAGCTTCACCTACTTGGCGTGTGGGACTTTGTTATGGGAATCTTACCAAACACGTTAAAACTAAACCCAAAGTTTGGACTGAGTACGATTGGGTTTGACTAACTTCAGTTAATTCCTCATTTCCAATTTCCCTTATGAAATTCTGGGCACCTTCCTATCACAAAGTTACCCTTCAGAAATCACTAATATTTGAGACACACCTTTTCTTGCAGAACCACTGCTTCAGAGCACCATTCTCACACAGAGTGAGCATCTGACCAAATTTTACTTAATGCATCAACAAAGTGACCATCAGAGAGGAAAATGTAAATGCATAGAAGAAACTGGAATTTATAACATGAAGGAAATGCCCAATATGCTAACTCAGATGTAAGAGTAATTTATTGTCCTTGGGTTAATAAAATCTCAACCTCAGAGCCATGAACATTTCTTTCAGTCCCTAAAGTCATAATGGATCAGCTTTCCACAGATTAACTTCTTTTTTTTTAAAGATTTATTTTATTTTTATTGGAAAGGCAGATATACAGAGAGGAGAGACAGAGAGGAAGATCTTCCGTTCGATGACTCACTCCCCAAGTGAGCTCAACGGCCGATGCTATGCTGATCCAAAGCCAGGAGCCTCTTCCGGGTCTCCCACATGGGTGCAGGGTCCCAAAGCCTTGGGCCGTCCTCGGCTGCTGTCAGCACCTCCATCAGATTTGGATTAACAATCAAATACATAAAGACAAAAAGTATAATATCTAAGAGTTTCAGATGAGAATCACTACTAAATAACAAGGATCTGATTGTATTGGAGCAGGTTAATCAGGATAAACTTTAATAAAATAACGTTTAAGTTAAAAATAATCATTTTCCCTCCAAAATTTGAGCTAATTATATTTCTTCTGTTCATGATTAAATCTATTAATTACAAGTTCTTGTGTAGATTTACATATGTATTTATAATAATTCATAATTTGTAATAATTTTTCCAGATTTATTCATTTTTTATTGGAAAGACAGATTTATGAAGAGAAGGAGAGACAGAGAAAAGATCTTCTGTCCACTGGTTCACTCTCTAAATGGCCACAAAGACTGGAATTGAGCCAAACAAAAGACAGGAACCTGCAGCCTCTTGCAGATCTCCTACATGGTGCAGGGTCCCAAGGACCTGAGCCATCCTCCACTGCTACAGGTATAGAGCTGGATGGGAAGTGAAACAGCCAGGTCATAAACCCGTGCCCATATGGGATGCCAGTGTTTGCAGGTGGAGCATTAGCCAATTGAGCCATTGTGCTGATCCCTAAATAAATATCTATAACACGGTGCAAGGCCAGGACACACAATGGGTTGAAATGACCAATGAAACATTTCTATGGTCCATTTCAGTTGCTGTGACAAAAATAGCATAAACCAGAGAACTGAAAAATCACAGTGATTTATTTCTCATAATAGTGAAGTCTGCAAGACCAAGATCCAGGCAGCAGCAGATAAGGTGTTTGGTGAGGGCCACTTCCTGGCTCACTTGCTCATAATCTTCTCTCTGAATCTTCGCGTGAAAAAAAGAGGCCCACAATCTTGCCCAGACTGCATGTATAAAAGACTATTTGCACTCATGGGGGTGGGGTGGAGGGTTTCCACAATCATGATGAAATCATCCCAAACTCTCCCTTCCTAACAAAACCACACTGGGGATTAGGATTCTAAAATGTGACTTCAGGGGTAGTAGGTGGAGAAACGCATCGACATTCAGTCATCAGCAAGTGCCGTTGTGCGGCTGGATAAGGAACATTTTAGGAACACAGTCTACCATTCGGCTGGAAGCTGTTGTGTACTATGATGAAATGGTCTCATTGCCTCCGCCTCTGTATTTCCCACCTGCACGTTAATCTTCAGAGAACTCCTCTGCTTCCCTTAAAGGCATGAGGCTTTTATGAATGTGGAAATTGCAAATGAGCATTTTACATCTAGGTCAATGAATGCAAAGTAGACTTTGCTTATACTAAGATAGAAAGATAATCCAGAATTGAACAAATTTAGGAAAAGCATTAGCCTCAGAACAGAAATAACCTTAAGAACATAAGCCCTGTGGGACTCCTCAGACATTTTAGGGGAAAGGATTAAGATTCATAGGATTGTTCCCAGTAAAACTATCAGCAGGGAAATCATATTTTTAGAATCCGCCACCCATTTTCATGTTCACACATTCATTCCTATCCTCTCCAATTTCCCATTTCTGTGGCACCTACACTGTTACAACCATAATCCTGCTGAGTTGATGGCATTACAGAATAGATAACCCCTAGGAATTTTGTCAACTAAAAGTAGTCTGGGGTATGTCCCTTATAGCAGCATTTGCCGTGTCAAAAGGAACTCAACAACAATGTAAACACTTATATGGACTAAACAAATGGAGTAAAATGACATTCAAAGTAATGCAAGTAATTTCCCTACACAACAGTCCAGTATATTATAAATATAGCTGTGTGTGGAGGTTTGTACTTCAGGTCCAAGACCTACCTACTAAGGTCAGCCTTACTCATAAATGCTATGATCAATATCCATGAACGGACTTTGTTCATGAAACATACGATAAAGACACATTCCTGAGAGAGGGTCAGCAGCAAATAAGAATTTTATCAACACCTTGCTTCTGAGTCCAAGGCACTTACTACCATGTTAAAACCCAACTATCTTCCTGGCAGACATTTACTGAACCATGCACCAAGCATGCTGTTCCATTAATGCTGATTCTAACACAAACTGCCATACAGACAAGCAAACAATCAGTAATATTTATGTTTGTTAAAGACTTGGTTATATTGCTAGAATTGAGATTTGTCTAAGACACACACACACACATACACACCCTTGTCACGCCTTTTTAAACCAAAAGTACAAATCACGGGGCTCTCTTCTTTGCAGCAAGCCTTAATAAAGTTCCCATTCTTTGTTCTCTAATTACATTAGAATGGCAATACAGATGAAATACACTGAGGGCCACCAAGAGGCAATGTGAGGTTCGGCATTTAGTAGTGTTGGAACAAAATACTAGGTCTCACAGCCCAGTGTTTACCATGAAGACAAAATTGAAAACTGGCTGGTATACTGAACTGCCAAAATACCCTTAATTTAAACAATTTTTGCCTAAGGACCAGTCCTAGATAATGTTCCTTTCAAAGTCCATTACAACAACAGCTTAATGCAGTTTCAATTTCTTCGATTAGAAATGAGAAAGAGCTGTACTTTCCAACAATGAATTCTGCAATTGTCTGTTTCCTGAAAGGTAATGTCTCTTCTAACAGCCTCATTTGACTGATGCTGTTCAACCCCATCATCTTACTCATCTTCATATCATTCCCATGACTGATTTGCAATGGGCCTCCCTCCCTTAAACCTGCAGCTTAAGATACTTAGAGTTGGGGCAAGAAAGAGGGGTCTGTTTATCCTATGCACCTCTCCATCCCCCCGTTCTGATTCCTCCAGTGCACTGCAGCAAGAAAGGGAAGGGAAGTGAACATTTCGATCGACTGGATGGAACTGGAAGCAGCAGCATCTTTGGGCAGCCACAAGGGCAAGTAGAGCTCACCGTCTCAGACCACTGAAAGCCTCACTGTGCTCCACTGACCACACAGTTCCCCCAGGTTACACCATGTTATCCAGCTTACCCTGGGAGGGTAGTAATCTTGCTTCATATATATAAGCTTTTTTTTTTTTCAATAACTTAAGACTGAAAACAACTCTAGGATTCATTTTCCACATTTAGTGGGAACCAAAAACTTGAAGTAATTCTAATTGGTGCCCCCATTTCTGCATGGCACTCTCTCAACAGTTAGGTGGTTACGTCCAATAATTAAGCGAACGTCCTAAGGGAGGACAGAAATGAGTGTAGCACCTTCTTGCAGAACTTACTGGTTTTTTCTGAGTGCTGTCCCCTGGCCTCCAGTGGCCGACAGCAGGTGAAGAAAGCAACTAAACTGCTTTATCCACATATCTGAAATACAGCAACATCTTTTCTATTATTCCCTTCTTAGAGTGACTTCTATAAGAGCAGTGAAAGCTTTGAAGGAATACTTAGCCGAGCTCAGCCCTTCCTACAGGTGTCTGGCCCCAACCACTAGCAGCTCTCTAAACTTAGAATTACAGCCTCTAGCTTTCACACTTGGCCATAATTTCAATTACCAGGAAAAGAATCACTCTGTAAGTCTGCCTCGCAAAAAGAAAATAGATTTTAGAGTCAGATTTTTAGGCAATCGATATTTTTATTCAACGATTACTACATTCCAGTCTCAAGCAAATGGTTGATTGTGCAGACGTTCACAAAACACAGTCCCTCTTCTGTTGGAGTTTACAATCCCAGAAAAGAAAACAAACAACAAAGAAGTAAACAAACAGAGATCAATGCTAACAGATAAGATTCTACAAAAGGAAAAACACAAACAGGTGGTAGAGAATGGAATTATGTTGGCTAGGGAAGGAGCCAGGAGGAAGCAACAAGAATTGAAATCACCTGGAATGGAAGCTTATGGCTTTCAAGATTAAATTTGTGATTCATGTACTACTTAATGTCTCTCATCTTCAATTTTTTTGCCTGTAGAACAAGAAAATAATTTTTCCACATGGGCCACTGGGAAGATCCAATTAGATAAGATGAAAGGTACCTTTTCTTCCTGTCTCATCCCAGGACTCAGAAAAGGCTTTGAAAAGGGCACCTAGTCTAATTTAACAGAAGACCAGCACTGTAAACTGTAAGGCAGAAAGGGCCAGAGACCAGAGACAGCACTTACTAATTTTGTAACTCTGCCAGAGACACTTCCCTAACCCAACTCTTCTCTCGCTCACCTCTCAGAGAAAGACAACAATATCCTACAGGGACTATCAAACCATAAAGACCGAACATACACACACATTCAAGTGGAGTTGGATTCATCATGAAGGCGTATGAGGTTCGGTCATTGTGGCTACGTGGGGAGTAAGCTAACAATACAACATTTTTCTCTCTCTTTTCTCTCTCTATAACTCTTTCAAATAAATAGATATTTTAAAAAACAAATGAGGTTAAACACATAAATAACAACAGCTATACATAAATACAATTATTTTTATGAGAATAACAAGCAACTTTTAATCAAGAAAATTATCATTAAAAATAAATAAGTGGCTAAAGATCAGATAGAAACTACGAAAATGAAAGTTAGCAAGCTGCCACGGATAGCTAAAGAAATGATGGAAATAGAAGAAAAAAATTTTTTTAGGAAGAGGAGAGAATTGGAGAAAGAATTTGACAGTGTTAATATTTAAATGCATATTAGAAAGCAATTAAAATGCAAACCAATGCAAAACTGTATTCATGTAGTGGAAAATGCAACATTTTGCAAGCATCAGTTCTACCCTAAGTAATTTGCAGATTCATAAAATTTCAACCAAAAGAAAACTGCGTAGTGTTTTCGGTGAACTGAACATGGTAAAACTTATTTAGAAAAGTATAGAGCCAGAGCAGCCAAATATCCTGAAGGAAAAAAAAAATACGGAAGTGGGACTAGCATTAAAAGATATCAAGCATTATTAAGAATTAGCAATTGATACAGTGTGAGACTGAGGCAGGGATTAACAAACTGAACTAATGAAACAAAGCTCATATGTAGACTGAAAAAATACAACCTTGATTTATGGCAGAATTAGCACTGCTGATTAATGAGGAAAGATGCAGTTTTTCAATAAATTGTCCCAGAATAATTGATCATCCTTACAGATTAAAACTAAATTATAATCCTTTCCTCAGAGCATACATATGATCCATCTCTGGTACATTAAAATGGAAATGTGAAGATACTTTGGGAGGATTATCTTCCTTACAAAAGTGGAGGGAAGCATTTATAAGTAAATTTAACACACACACACTCACAGAAAAATCCTTGAAGAATGTATAAACTATAAATCCAAATCAATTAAGTAATGCTGTTAATCGAAAACACTGTAAAAAAAAAGATCCAACACAAAATACAATACTTGGACAACTATAACTGACCAAGGTCTAGTAGATACCAGTAATGTAATAAAAAAAAAAACAGCAAGTCCCCCAAAAAGAGAGGAGGCAAAGATTTGAACAGGTTCCTTGCAGAAGGGAAAATCCAACCAGCCAAATCAGAAAAACAAGCTGAAATTATGTCCAGATTCACCAAGGCAATGCAATATCACCCTGTTACCCTTCTGACTTTTTCTTTTCTTCCATCTCCAACATTTTTCTATGACTTCAAATCCAGTAGATTGAACATTTTAGGTGTGACAAAAGATGTTAAGTGTATACACTGTTTTTTAAAGAGTCACATCTACTGGCTCACTGTTTTTTAAGATTTATTTTTTACTTGACAGGAAGATTTTACAGAGAAAGATCTTCCATCTGTTGGTTCACTCCCCAAATGGTTGCAATAGCTAGAGTTGAGCTAATCTGAAACCAGGAGCCAGGAGCCTCCTCCAGGTCTCCCACATGGGTGCAGGGTCCCAAGGTTTTGGGAACCATCCTCGACTGCCTTTTTAGACCATAAGCTGGCAGCTGGATGGGAAGTGCAGCAGCCAGGACACAAACCATTGCCCATGTGGGATGTCAGCACTTTCAGGTGGGGGATTACCCATTGAGCCACGGTACCAGCTCCAAGTGTAAACACTATTACAATGACTACAACATGCTACAATCAGTGGGAAAGGCATCAAATGATCTCACAGTGCTAGACTTTCCAATAATATTTCAAGGTATGGACCCTACATAATCTCTGGCACATATACAATGAATGTGAATATATTATATCAACACTGTTTATTATAAAAGCATAAGAGCATCTCAAATGTCAAATGAATGCATAATGGATAATATCTTGCAATGTGTCCATATAATAAGATAATACTCAACTACAACAAAAAATGAAATCAGTTCCAGAGAACAAAATAAGTGAAACTCAAAGACTGAGTGGTCTTTGAAATGTGTCAATTGCTGAATGAATATTCATATTTCATTTCAATAAAATTTGAAAGTGCAAATGGAAATTTTACTGTGTATTCTTAAGAGATGGCATGACATCAAACTTAAGCACACAAAATTTGTCATCAATCCTCCCTGAGTTAGAATTTTGGTAACCGCACCTACTGATTATATGGCTAGACAATTATTTCACATCTATACACCCTGGTTTCCTCATTTGTAAAATGGAAATACTGCTCTAGCTACTTCTGTGAATTACCTTAGGTTTAAATAATGCTGTTACTTTCTTTAACACTTATTTTTATTTATTTAAAAGGCAGAGTTGTGTGAGAGAGGAGCAGAGGCAGAGATTTTCCATCCGCTGATTCAATCTCCAAATTACTGCAACAGCCAGGGCTGGACCAGGCCGAAGTCAGGAGCCTGGAGCTTCTTCCAGGTCTCCCACGTGGATGCAGGGGCCCAAGCACACGGGCCATCATTTCTTGCTTTCCTAGGCACTTTAGCAAGGAATTGGATGGAAGACAGAAAAGCCAAGACTCAAACCGATGGCTGTATGGAATAGTGGCACTGTAGCAGGTGGCTGAACCCATGAGGGATCAACAGCAACAACTATGCTGCCCCTTTGAAAATGATGAAATGCTAAAAAGCAAAAAGAATAGTAAGTAAAATGTTCAGCAGTATGAGGGAAGAAAAAATGGTGGGCTGAAAAGGAAATCAAAACGGACCGAAGAGGTTATGAAAGCACCCTTTGTTACTAAGTAAACTGTGAGGTTGGCGGAGTGGCACAATGTGTTAGCTGCTGCCTGTGGTGCCATACAGACTTACTATATAAGTGTAATGCACATCTTTTCATTTGATGGCTTTTAGCCCTTGTCCAAATCCCTGCTAAATGATGGTATTCTCACCTTCTTCATGTTGAACTCTTTATGTAGTGAAGCTAAGCCTTTGACTATAGTGTAAATTAAAAACGTTCTTTCAAAAAAGAAAAAACTGTGTAGTGAATCTTCACATATTTCTTATACTCTTATTCTTTATAAACTATATTTTATAAATATGTTGTTGTATCCTGTTACTATATGTCCTTTCCCTTTAATAAAAGTATTCTGAGCACTGTAAAATTAAAGAAAGTAAAACGTAAGTCTACATAGTCAGATCACTCCTATCTATTCAAGCTGTCACCCTAGAAAACACAACCTTTGTAACAAACAGCACTTCGCTGACATTACAGCATCTTTTTCAAAGCAGCAGGAACCCCTTTTTTAGAAATGCTTTTTGAACCTGCAGCCACTGCCACGTTGGAACTTTCTAAATACAGTCAGGTCTCGTGTTTTGAGGATAAATCTTAGTTTCCTCAGACAGCAACAAGTTATTTGAAGTAGAGTTTGATGGATGAGATGAGTGATTTAGCTCTACGTTAGATAATTGAGATGATGATACGTTTCATAAACAGTTTCTCAAAGGAACGCCAAAGAATAATAGACTTGAATGGTTAGCAAAGCAATCACAGTCAAGGTTCCACACAACTTTGAAACTACTTCTGCCGAGAGGTCAAATGACAAGCCAGTTTCAGCCTGGAGGTTTTAAGTAACGCAAAACCCCTAGAGTATATGTAAAGATAAACTCTAACCCTCACCTACTAGTCCAGTTGTCCTAGTTTAAATTTATTATCTTAATATTGCTTCATACTGGACTATGATTCCATTCTATACAAATCTGAACCCAGTGACTATCATACATATTAGCTCTCCATTGCAGAGGAAAATGCAAGCTGTTAAGTTTGTAATCATCTATGTAAGATTCTCTTGCCACTGTTGGAACTAACAACTCAAACAGGACCAACTGCAAAGTCCTATTACTCCAAGGTGCCCACTTCCAGCTTGGAATTAATTCATACTTGGGGTAGGTGGAAGGAGGTGGAATTTAAGCATCTATGAGTTAGCCAAATTTTAGCTTACTTCTTCATATTTCTACTTAATCACAGGAAAATCTTGAAAAATTGACACATACATTACTTAAATCTGGACACAAACTGTGTATGGAATTTCATAAATCTACCAAGATCAAAACTACAGCCAAGAAATGAATTCGGGCAACTTATATGCATTTTCTTTTAGGGAACTTCTAGCTCATTGTGATCATGATTTCCTTTTCTAAATCTATTAAAACACGTGTCTAAGCACTTCGGTAGATTTTGAAGATGCTTACATTACATTTAGTAAACTACAAATTCACCTGCCCAATTTGGAATGGATGTTTTCTTATCACTGGTCAAGAATCGCTACCATTGTTCTTTTCAATCACAATCTTATTATCAAATTTGCAACACCTTTCACTATCTGTGGTAGAATTTATCTGAATGACATAATCTTCATTGTCTAAACAAACTATGTTCTTTCTAAATGTTCTTTCTAACCTTGAATGATTTATTCCATCCCTCCAGTTGTAAGATAATTTTCCTTAATATATTTATCTAAACACACATTGGACAAAATTCAGGTCCATTGAAGATGTAAAATTCCAACATTTTCCTTTAGGATTATTTTAAGACTACAAAAAAAAAAAATGTTTTTTAAAAATGAGGCTGGTGTTGTGGCATAGCAGTTAAGCCACAGCCCACAATGCCAACATCTACTTGTGGTGCTGATTTCATCCTAAGATGCTCCATTTCTGAGCCAGCTCCTTGCTAAGGTATCTGGAAAAGCAGTGAGTAAAGGCCCAATTGCTTGAGTCCTTGCCACCCATGTGGAAGATCCAGAAGAAGCTCCTGGCTCCTGGCTTTGGACTGGAGCTGTTCCAGCTGTTCTGACAATTCAGGGAATGAACCAGTGGATGGAAACTTCTCTTTCTCTCTCTTCTCTCTCTCTCTTTCACTCTGCCTTTTAAATAAATAAATATTTTATTTTTAAAAAATGCTAAAAAACATCTAGCATAACTGTTTTTAAATAGACACTTTAAACAACACAGACTCCTCTAACGCAATTTTCATCTGTAAAAAAAAATGTTGCCTGTTGGAGACCTGGAAGGAATGCTTGGCTCAGACCAGCCTAGCTTCAGTCATTGTGGTCATCTGAGGAGTGAACCGATATGTGCAAGTTTCTCTGTCTCTCCTTCTCTCTCTATAACACAGCCTTTCAAATAAATGGAGTTTTTAAAATGAATATCCATAGCTGATGTTCCTTAATTTTTCTTATAATTATTTGCATCTACATTTGGTCATTTACCCTAAATAGAGGACCACAACACACCATCAGACAGGAAGAAGGATGAGGACACAGAAAGCACGAGAAAAACGGTGATACAAACAGCAGGTGGCACAGCTCACCCATGTCTCACGGTAAATCTTGGTTCATCCAACTCATCAAACTGGACAGTAAAATAGGAAACAGCTAGCATCCCACAACAACCAGCTAAGTTTATCTTGAACAAAATCCTTCCTGGTTATAATTCATTTCAACTCATCCTATCCACAGCAATAAGACACATTACGTAACTAAATGTTATCGCTAAAATTGCTCCCTGCTTGGAAGTAACTCCCTTTTCTCTCCAACATTAAATCCATCATCCTCCACTCAAGACTTCATGTTTGCCCACCCATCACATCCCTGCATTCACTCATACGAGTCTCCCTCATGACTCTGTACACACCACCTTCCCACCAGCTATGGTAAACCACTCATTTTCGTGCCTTTAAGGAACTAATTCTTCAAAATGAACTAACTTTGCCCTTACTTTGTAGCCAGCTGTTCATATTTTTATCCTGCTGTGTTAACCATCTTTGTGTACCTGTAATGAAACACCAGAGGCAACTTGACTTCAAGAAGAAAAGAGATTTATTGAGCTTACAGTTTCAGAGGTTCAAAACCTAAGTTCACTCAGTGAGGAGGAAGTCTACTGGTTCATTCTCGGTGGGGCCTTCACGCAGAGGATACCATCCCATGGAGGGGGCAGATGCGGGGGCGATCACATCTCAAACAGGAAGCCAGAGAAAGGCTAAGTGGGTCCACATCCAGCTTTGTTGAATCCTCTGGGGGCAAATTAGTCCCTTGAGAAGTAACTAAGGGTAGCCCCCTCAAAGACCCAAGGGGCCCCCACAAGTACCTACCTCTTAAAACTTCCACCCCAACTCCTAATACCTCCCTGCTGGGAGCATGTCCCCTAGCACATGACTTGTTAGGTCATCCAAGTCATGACAACTGCATATTTTCTTCCTTACAAGAAACAAAAATAAAAGCGACCACCAGAAACACTCCTGAAACAAAGTCTTCTCTGACTTCTCAAGATACAGTCACCCCTCTCAGCTGACTGCTTTGTTCTCTTCCTCATCGTGCTTTTTGGATGGAAAACGGGAACAGATCCATGTTCTGGATTTAAAGATTCTCACTTAAACTGCATGGATCTGACCCATGCCATGATATGCTGAAGACATACTTGGGGACTTGCAGTGTGCAACCAGGGCTATGGCCACCGTGGCATTGATGCTACCCTACCCAGTGTGCAACCCAGCCAAGTTCAGGAAATATTCTCTTAATTAGAAGTCATTCACAGACTTACCAAATTGGAAACTCTGAGGCCCAAGCATTTGTGTTAGGACCCAGTTCCTGCCAAGCTTAGATTAAGAAACACTGGCCAAAAGACTGCTTTAGTCTGTCAGAGGAGCAGGGAGAGGTGTTAAAGAGACAGGACAAAAAGTTCTTGTCCCCTTCACTCCATAAATGACCACAACAGCCCGAATTAGGCCAAGCCAAAGCCAGGGACCAGGAGATTCATCCCAGTCTGTCACATGGGTGTAGGGGCCAAAGACTTGGGCCATCTTCTGCTTTCTCAGACATGTTAGCCAGGAGCTGGATCAGAAATGGAGCAGCCAAACTCAAACCAGTGTCCATATGCATGCTGGTATTACAACTGACAGCTTTACTTGTTATACCACAACATTAACCCCACTCTGTTTTTGAAAAAGTATCTGCTGTTAATGCATATGCATTTGTTTTCATCTGTTTGGAAAGTGATGTGCCAGAGAGAGAGAGAGATATCATCTATATACTAGTTCAACAAACAGTTGCAATAGCCAGTTCTAAGCCAGAAATCTGGAAATGCACCCAGGTCTCCCATGGGGATGGCAGGATTCCTGGCCCTTAAACCATCAGCTGTTGCTTCCCAGGATGCACTGGCAGGAAGCTAGATTGTAAGTGAAACGGCCAGTATCCAAATGAGCATTTTGATACAGGATATGGGCATCCAAGTAGTAACTTTATCTTCCATATTCCAATGCCTGACTCTACTGTCTCTTTTAGCAAGAGATGGTAACCAATACCATCTATAATACCAATACTGTAATACCAGCTGGATATTACAGGATTATTTGGAGAGCCATTACAATCTCAAACATTTGAGGAGTGAACCTGCAGATGGAAGATATCTCTCTCTCCCTCTTTCTCTGTAATTCTGATTTTTCAGATAAATAAACAAATCTTTAAAAAAAAACCCTGTAATTGATCTCAGATTGAGAATTTTATGAGGTGAAGAATTGGGTTTGAAATTTACTATGATGGAGGTTAAGCATTGCCCAACATCAGGGCAACAACAGGGGGGATCCTCTATGCATTACAACAAGACACGCACTGCAGCTAAAAAGGCAAGGAGGGGGAAGGAAAGAAACAGAGCATGAGCTGGATGGCCGAGAGAAAGAGAATGAAGTCTTGAAGGATTACTAGGGAGATGGGAGACAAAGAGAATCACCAGAGCTTTTGTATGAGACCCCTTTGCACCCTGGACTCCGTAAAATCTGATTCATAAATTTAATAGAACCACAATAGACAGCTCAATGTTCTAGTTCTCTGGGAATCAGAACATGTTCTTACTACTACCTTATTATAAGTTTCGTAACCGCCTCAGACAATCTGAACATTTGTGAGCAGGTTCTTTATTAGAATAAAAACTGCAAGAAAGGCCTTGAAAGGACTGCCGAATTTCCCAAGAAAAGCTTACCGACTATTCAAGCTCATGCTCATTCCCCACAGGTATCCCCAACTGCTATCAAATTCAGTTGCTATAACAACTGCCACTCACTTCTACTTTACACCAGTAACCCAAAGACAGCTGGATCCAGAATAGGTTTAACTCAAACATAAAGCAAAGGACGCCGGTGGAGGAACACTCAGCGGGGAGGTAATTAAAAATGAAATCACTATGCTCCCAACGATCTTTAAAAGCAAATAGCAACGCAGACTCTTGAACACATGCAGCATGTGTGGGAAGAGTGAGAGAGACACCACGAACCCACTGCCCCACAAAGGTTTCACAAGTCCCCAATTTTACCTCCATCCTCACACCCTCAGGACAACACCCCCTGTCTTCATTTCCAGAGATCAAGGTAGGAGTCCCCTCCTTGTATTGAAACAGCTCGCCACCTTTCTGACCTTTCTCTTCGCCTCTCCCTCCGAGTGAAAACAATGACCAGATCCATCCTCCAGCCTTTGCAAATTTCCTCACCAATATCGTTTCACTTCATTCTTGGCTGCCTCTTGCAACACTTTGCACCAACACGTGCGTGCTAACCATGAAGTTGCAGACCTACCTTCATCTATCCTTGTGGAACTTTCTCCATTTGAATGGTAAGCACATGACCCTGTCATGACCCTTCCCATGGGATTCAGGAACGGTTTGGAACTGGGATTATGCCACACCATGGGCCAGAAAGTGACGAGCTCACAGTAGGAAACAATTGCATTTGGTAATACAACTAGAATTGCATATTTTCCCATGTACATAGGAAAACCTGCAAAACGTGGCACCGTTTTGTTTCATGGCTGAGAACCTGCAGAATGGGGAAGCTCCTAATATTTCATCAGGGGCAGAAAAAAGCACATCAGGTGTGCTCTTTGTGTCTGTCAAGAACTAGAGCTCGTTGAAAATGAGTAGCTGGCATTTGGCTGCAGGGAACAGTTCTCAGGAAAATAGAAAAGGAACAAAACCAAATGAATAGATGAGTACATTTTGAGTGACATGAGCCTTTCATAGGATGCCAGGTACTGCTCTGCCAGACCTAGGCATGCCCGTCTTCTCTCTCACTAACAAGTATGGGTAGCTCTGGTGCCTACACTGTGTGTGTTTGTGTGCATATGTATCGAAATATTTTTTATTTTCTTTTAACATGTGATGATGATATTTATCTAAAAGTGTTACAATTGCCATAAACATTCATGAAAAGAGAAGTATCACGTGAGGTGGAGGGCATGGTAAAGCATAAGGCGGAATACAAACAAGGCAATATGGCGAACAAGGAGTTCATACTGTTCCTCATGAGGGGTTCTCACATAAAGCTGGGAGGTGTTTTCCCAGAATGTAATGACACACTGTCCACCAAGAGCAAGGAGCAGTGTCTCCCTCAACTAGGGTTGTCCTTCCTAACATCTCAAGAGAATCAAAACCAGAATGGACTGGCCTGGCCAAATGACTCCCAGCCTCCTCAGGATACCAGCCATGAACAGAGCACCTGCTTCTCAAGAGAAAGCAGATGCAAATCTTTTTAAAAAGGAAACACAATGCAGTATTATTAATATGGCTTTTTCCCTAAGAATCGATTTATTAATTTGAACAAGAAAGGGATGGAGCAAGATACAGATTTTCCATCCATTCATTCACTCCTCTGATGCTTGCAACATCCAAGGTCCAAGCCAGCTGCCAAGAATTCCACCTGGACAGCCACCATGGTAGCAGGAACGCGACTGCTGGGTGATCATCTGCTGCCTCTCCTGTCCATTAGGAGCAAGGTGGATTAGAAGTGGAGGTGGACCATGCATTGGTTATTCAGTGGCATGTTTTTCGACTCCATGGTGCTGTAAATATTATGTTTTAACTTCGTATCTGTTGTTGACCTTATTTTGTGGCTTCTCATTTAAGGGAATGTATAGTGGTGGTGTCACAGAGACCATCATATTCAGATGTGAAGATACAACGTAGTATGCATTCCTACTTCCAAATCAAAGATGGGCTCCCAATGAAACAGTTGGACATATCTGGACAATGGGATGCTGGACTGTCTGACATTGTCTGTACCAGCAATGTCAGGGCACAGCTAAATAACAGACTGATGGACTTATGACTACTTATGAAAGATTATACTATTGTAATAATATGGGGAAAATTAGTCCAGGGTGGGAATTTGTGGGAAGGGGGTGGGGAAACCCCAGACCATATAGATTTGTATCATAAAAATTAAAGAGAAAAAAGTGGAGGTGGAACTTAATCCCAGTCATTGTTATATGGGATGTGGGCATGGCAAACACTGGCTTAACTCCCTGTGACAAAACAACTGCCCAAACTATTATTATTATTATTATTATTATATTCATTTTACAAATGAAGAACATGAAATTCTATAACCAACAACATTTTAAAATTTGCTCTCAATTGTAGATTACTTAGAGATGGAATCAGAATGTGAATGTAAATTGCAGCCCCTTGAAAGAATGTTCACCTACCATGAGGTGTACCATTTGCTGCTAAGGAAGAATGAGAAAGAGCCATGCCTACGAAGGAGGGGACACTACAAGTCAGAAAGTGAGAGCAATGCTGGAGGCTTCTTGCCAATGCAAGTCCACTTGAGGACTTTCTCCACGTGGCACTTGGCCCTCCAGGCCACGCAACTCCAGACTCAGCATCGTGATACTGGCTCTCTGCACCCTAAGCAACAAGAGGAGGCTACCTCTTACCAGAAGCCCACAGGATTCCAGCAGTACACCAAATTGGAATGTGTCATGTAAGATGAAAGGCCATTTGACATCAATAACAATTTTCCTGTTGCAGGGACTCATGAAAATGTGCTCGACAGAATTTCAAACAAGCTAGACTTCTTTATAAGATACACTCTCACTATTTTGATCAGCCTGAAACTTTAGGTCTTATTAGCACATTATATTCTAAATTCTTAGACAAGTATATTTATTGTATCCATTTTTAAGGGTTTCTTTATTTTTATTGGAAAGGCAGATATACAGAGAGGAGGAGAAACTAAGAGGAAGATCTTCCTTTCGATGATTCACTCCCCAAGTGAGCCGCAACGGCTAGAGCTGAACCGATCTGAAGCCAGGAGCTAGGAGCTTCTTCTTCTGGGTCGCCCACGCGGCTGCAGGGTTCCAAGGTTTTGAGCCAACCTTGACTGCTTTCCCAGGCCACAAGCAGGGAGCTGGATGGGAAGCAGAGCTGCTGGGATTAGAACCGACGCCCATATGGGATCCCAGGCATTCAAGGTGAGGACTTTAGTCGCTACACTATCACGCCGGGCCATGTATCCACTTTTTTTTTTAATCTCAAATTTACCTGCCTAAATAGTTCTGAAATATAAGCAGATTATAAAATCTGAATCCATGCCCAATATGTCTTAAAATGTACCCAGCTATTGTATGCAGCACCTTGACATCTCAGCAGTCAAACTGTCCCCTCGCAACAGAAGGGATCTTCAGAGCAGAAATTCGTTACAACTGCCTCTACTTCTTTAGGAACAGGGACTTATAGAGAAGCCTAACCTGTTTGAAATTCTGTCAATCACATTTGTCTTGAGTCTCTGCCTCTTCTTATTTAGGATGGAGAAGATGCATCATTTTCTTCACGATCCTTGTTCCCTTTGATCAACAGATCAGAGAGTTCAAGAGTAACGGGCCTCCATTTTCCCCTGGAACATAAACCAATCATTTTCTAAGTAGAATCCCTGAGAGCTTCCTGTGGAGTCATGCTTCCTCCCACGTCCCCAGTGCAGAAAGGAAGGGCAAATGGAGCATCCAGCAGGCTGGCCGGGAAGGTCTCCTGCGTGCGTCTCTTGCTCTCCCGACTCTCCTTCTGCCAGAATCATCTGAGGATTGTGTTAATTCCTAACATTCCCGGCTCATGAGCAGTGGGGATGGATCATGTCCAATATCTGGAAAGGGGATTTGGCCATAAACTTACACCTCCCAAAAAAGCTGCTCAGGAAATTCTGATGCAGCCTTCTGTACAGCATCTCAAAAAAAAAATACTGATTAGGGGCAAAAGGAGGTAGTCAAACAAAAGAAAGAGGAACATTCATTGGATGCCTATGCCTACTCTATGCCAACTATTCATATTTTCAGCTTATTCACCGCCACCTTAGATGGACAGTATAAATTTTCCAAGTGTACAAATACCGAGATTTATAGATGCTTTTAACATGCTCAAGTTCACACATCTAATGAGATACAAGTAGAATCTGAACCAGATTTGGCTGTGCAACCTGTAAGGATTGTAAGTGCTGTACTCCACCCTGGACAGGTTCCTGAGAGTAGCAAATGCTGCAGCCAGTTTGATAAGCTTGTATCTAAAAAGGTCCACCAAATCTTAAATTGCAAGATAAAGAAGATAAAGGATCTAATTGGGTGGCCTCCCCAGACAACAGGTCAAGCCTGGTCCATTGCTTTGTCCACTTGGGTGCAGCAAATGTGCCATTAATTTTCATATCCTAGCACCCAGCATCTCAGCTCTCCCTAACTATGGCAACAAGCAGTGAGAGAAAGACCAACTAACAGATCTCCAGAGAGAATTTCATAGCCAGAATCTGAAAAGAGAGGGGCAGAATTTGACTCCTGCAACTCTCTGTCCCAGGACCAAAGCAAAGACCCCAAGCTTCAGGTCTGCATCTTTGAATGTAAATGGCATCAAAGAACATTCTCTCAGGGGAAAGGGTCCTGCTCCTCTGAAGAGGCCTGCTCACTGGGGAGATGTTTTGTGGGTAGGTGATTAAGGAAAAATGTTTATCACATAGCATAATATTTTAGTCCTACACTTTCAAATGTTTGAGTTACTGGTTAACCACCCTTAGGAAGAAGGTAAAATCTAACAGTTTTCTCTAACTGGAATCGGTCCTTACTCTGCTACTTATTCAAGCCATATTTTTCAGATTCTGCTGACATCCCAACGGTGGGAATAGAGAATTTTATTATTGTAACTCTAGGATTTTCCAATTGCAAGCTCACTTAAGAACTCAGTAAAACTTTGAAAGATTCACTAGCTTGGTGCAGAAGCAATTTTGTGGGTGTCTAGATAAATGGGGACTGGCAAAGCTTGCTCTTTTTCAGCAAGCTATGATTAAGGAATCCTAAGTGTCTGAAGTGATGCGTATGCCAAGCATGCCGCTCCTCTGACACTGTATCGCGTACTTGTACATCACACTCTAAAAATGTACAATTACCATGTATCAGTTAAGGAATTCTTTCTGTATTCTAGACTTTCCATTTTATTGACTGTGATCCATGATACCATTTTGTTATAGAGATTCATCCCTACTTCCCCCTTTCCTCCTTCTCCATCTTCCTTCTGTCATTTGAAAAAAAAAAAAAAAGTCTTCAAATCTTTACAGAAAACTAGGGCATGACACTATCTGACAGATACAGGACTAATCTCCACGATGTATAAAGAGCTTCAGAAACTCAACAATAGCAAAACAACCTCGTAAAGAAATACAAAGGAAATGAACAGTTATGTTTCAAAAGAACAAATTCGTGTGGCTAAAAGACACATGAAAAGATGCTGGGGATCCCTGGCTATTAGGGAAATACAAATAAAAGTCACATTGAGATTCTACCTAATTCCAATGAGATTGGCCTAATTTCAGAAATCCACTAATACTTGCTGGCATGGATGTGGTGAGAAAAGGATCCTCCTTCACTGTGGGTGAGAGTGTAGGCTGGCACAACCACTACAGAAGTCAGCATGGAGAGTGCTAAGACAACTGAAAATCGATCCAACAGCTATCCCACTTGTGGAAATATATCCAAAGAAAATAAAACCCACATATGAGAAAACGACCAGCAACCCTACATTTATAGCATCACAATCCACAATAGTTAAGACACCAAAACGACCCAGATGCCCGTCGAAACAGCAATGGATAAAGAAACTATAGTGTATCTACTCCATGGAATACTACCCAGCCTTCAAAAAGAATGAAACTCTACCATTTGCAATAAGATATTGATTTATGATCAGCGAAACAGGCCAGTCCCAACGGGACAAATAACATGTTCTCTCTAATATAAGGCAACAGTAATGCAAAATACAAAATAAACAGATCTACAGGTCATAGATGAACTGTGTAACAGAGAGCAGCATACTGGGAAGTGAAGACAGGTTGTAGTATACATCTCTATCTGGAATAAAAGGAGGAATCCCAATGAAACCATTACATATACTTAGGCAGTAGAATACTAGATTGGCTACCCGTGGCTATATCAAATATGTCATGACACACAGAATAACAGAACACTGTACTTGTTGACTGTTACTGAAAGGAGATACAATTGTAATAATATGGGGAGAAACAGTGAGGAAGAGAGAAGGGGGGAAGAAAAAATGGAGAGAGACTCCCTATACCTACAAAATCTTATCGCAGAAAAATAACAATGAAGAAAAGAATTTACAAATCAAGGGCATGATCCATGATAAAAATATAAAAGAAAAATATATACATAAAGAAGCCCTGGATGGCAAACTCAATTAAATATTCTGGTCTTGCTTCACTTTATTTTTTATGCCAAATGCACTCATTCACAGAGGGCTCTCACATTACCTGGAGAACAGAACAAAATCACTTAGGAGCAGCTGTAACCCCTCCCTGCGAACACCAAGCACTCTCATCCTTAATAAGCAGCTAACTAACTTAGAACTGGAAATGGGAATGTAGAACTCATCCATCTTCAGATTTTTCTCACCTAAAAGAACTCTGAGTCCATAAAGCCACATGCATACTGGAGGTGTTTTCAAAATTCTTAGGTATTTAAAGGTTCTGTGATGGTGCTTCTGAATTCAGCAACTTAAAATTTTCCAAATTTTAATCCTGTACATGCACTTTTTCCTCTACAGGCAATTAATTATACTCACGTGATTGTAAACACTTTTCATGTAAAAATCGCACTGTATGTGTTTATCCTGTTCTTAATAAGCCTCATATATTTTACTATTTCAAAATCACATCTATGACCTTCATATTTAACTTTTCCTTGGGATAAATTACCATAGTTAAAATTGTTATTGTTTCAGAAGTGTTTATAAAAATATTTATATGTTTGTATCAAATCTGTTTTATTTCTATTTGCTTGATTATCAAACTATCATAGAATTATTATCACATAATAATCAGTGCAGATTTTAAAATTAGACAGTTCAAACACTTTCCTTACTACCACTGCCCTGCAGGCCTTCACCTTAGAAGTTGCCTTATTACAAAGGCTTACACATCTTTCCAGAACTATGTTGTACATTTACAAGCATGTGTGTGTGTGTACAAACAGAACCTTATAACACAAATCATAGCGTATTTTTAAAGTTTTACCTAGCAATATATCTTGGCAAACATCATCCGAGTTCACAAACACAATATACTTTTTAACTGCTGCATTCTATTCCATTAATGTAATCAGCCAATAAATTAATCTTATTAGTTACATGAATTCAGGGAGCTCTTTCTGTTCTCTACGTATGGCAGCTCTGGAACTGAGCAAGGTCCTGTTTTATACTATTTCTAATCCTACAGAGAACATGGTTATAAATAAGGCCTTTGTGCATGTGCTAGTAACTTATCTCTTTGTGGAATAAAATCCTAGTAATTAATTCACCAATCCATTGGCTCTTCTAGTTGACAATATCTTCTTTTATCATTCCAAGTCAGGGACCTAGGAGTCAGTGCCAATACACCTTTCTCTTCTTGACCCAGACATCAAATCCTTTGATTCAACCTAAAATCTGTATTATCTATTCATCCCTCTTCCACCACCTTAGACCTATTCACTTTCTTTGACTATGTTAGTGTCTTTCTAACCAGTGCCCTCTATTCCATCTGCTTGGCTTTCAGTTCACCTTCTACAGAATCACCAGTGTGACTCCTTAAGGATAGCTGGTGTCTCCCTAATCTTGCGAACTGCTCAAAATGAAGCGGAGAACACTCATACAGACAATGATGCAGCCATAACATGGGATCACGGGAGGTGGAGAGTGGTGAGTCAGGAGCTGGTGCTGCAGAGACCATGGTGGAAGCCTTACACAGGAGTCCAGACCTGAAACTTGCTGGAGAGAGAGGCACAAGGGACTACAAAGAGTTAGGTAAAAACACAATTAGTAACATCAAGCAGAATTATTAGAAATGAAGGACACGATGGAGCAAATTAAAATTCAGTGGAAAGTCTCCATAACAGAATGAGTAAGGTAAAAGAAAGAATATCAGAATCAGAATTGGATGATATTTCTTGCCACAACGGTGGAACAATCAAAAAATTAGAAAAGAAACTGAGTCAAACTAAGAAATGTATTCAAAGATTAAAGTATGAAAAGGCCAAATGTAAGAGTTAGGGGAGTTTCAGAAGGAGCAGAAAGAACAGCTGGGTTTGAAAATGTATTCAATGAAAAAAAAAAAGGAAAACTTCCCTAATCTGGAGAAAGCATTGGGAAACAACATCCAGGAGGGGCACAGAACTCCCAACAGGGTTGACCAAAAGCGATCTTCACCATGACACATGATAATCAGTCTCTTTTCAGTCGAACATAAGGAAAAGACCCTCAAATGTGCATGTGAATAAAAAGCAAATGACAGATAAATGGCAGTCAGACTCACAGCTAACCTCTCAGAGGAAACTCTACAGACCAAAAGAGGATGGAGTGACATATTCCAGATTCTAAAAGCAAAAAATAGCAGGCCCAGGATAACACACCCAACAAAGCTTTCTTTTGTTTTTGAAGATGAAATGAAATTCTTCTACAGTAAAGAAAAGCTCAAAGAATATGCCTCTTCCAGACCTGCCCTGCAAATGATACTTAAAGATGTTCTCTTGACAGAGAAAATGAATAGCACCCACCAAAAGCAAGGGCAAATGTGAAGAACATCCCAGTAAAATGACAACAGAAGACTAAGTCAGACAATGAACAACACATTGTTAAAATGACAGGACCAAATTATCACATATTCATGTTAACGCTAAATGTAAATGGCTTAACCGCATCAATCAAGCATCGCAGAATAGTGGACTGGATTAAAAAAAATATCTTCACTCTATAGGAGATACATCTCACCAACAAAGCTCAGCGGAAACTATATCTCATAAATTTTGATGTTTTTGCTTTTATTTTCATTTCTTCAAAACATTTTTTCTCATTAAATTCCTCATTGAACCAGAGGTCATACAGTAGCACCATTTTCTTCAAAAAGTTTCTAAATTTTCATTTACTCAGCGACATATTATTTATTCAGTAGCATGTTATTTAACTTCATTGTGTTGTAAATTTCTACTTTTTTTTCCTGCTCTTTATTTTATTTTTGTGGCCTTTTCATTTAAGGGGATGCACAGTAACTGTGTAACAGAGACAATCATATTCAGATATGAGGATATAATGCAGTATATATGTGTTTTTCCAGACCAAAGATGGATTCCCAAAGAAACCATTAAATATATCTTGGCAATAGGATGGTAGACTCTGCCACTGTCAGTGCATGAAATGATGAACTTATGACTGTCTATGAAGAACCACACTATTGTAATAATATAGGGAAATCGGCGTGGGAGGGGTAGAATTTGGAGAAGGAGTAAAGGAGACCACCAAGCCTATTTGATGCTATCATAAAGTAATAATAATAATATGGAAAACGTATATAATGTCTAATTAAAGATAGCTTATAGATGCTGTGAATTCAGAAGATAGATAAAGGAGGAGATGGACGCTTGAGAATCCTCAACGTACTGTTATTAGAAGTTGAAGAACAACCGAGAAACAGCTTAGCGGGAAGCAGTCAGAAACAGGAAGGGAAGCACTAGGCTAACACTGTACCCTGGAGCTCTGCAACACTTAGAAGCTGGGAAGGAAAGACTGCAGGAAACAGGAGCCACTGATGATGGAAAATCAGCCTAGGGTAGGGTATATGGGACGGTGGGGGAGAAAAGACATGAACACAATTCCTGAACAGATTCATCCTGTGTGTTCTGAGGCTTTTGTAACACTGCTCCCTCACAAAGCCTTTGGGCCTCTCTTTCACGCCTGTTCTTCATGGTTTTTCTTTTTTTTTTCCTCAAAGATGCTCAACCTAGGGAAAGGATACATCAGCAAAACATTTAGTCTTCCTGGTTTTTACTCCTTAAGTGTCAGTTGTATTGCTCAAGATATTTAAAAAATATTCTCATGGGCACAGATACACCTGGGACAACTGGTCAACATCACCAAATGTTCCTGAGACAGTCTCTCTTCCCCCAGCTCATTAATTTTTCAGGCCTCTAATAGTCTCCCTTTGATTTTCTTTTTCCATCACTTTGTCCCTGCAGTGACCTGGAGACATCACAAGAGAACACGAACGCCTTGCAGCTTGCTGGGGCACGTCCTCTCAGCTTGAAAAGGAGACTCTAGCGGAGCCTTCCTATTTCAAAAAGATGGAAAATGGCCCTGCATTTTCTAAAAATAACCTTTTTGTTACTTTTCTCATTATAAAACGTAGATAGATTTAATTAACCTTGGAAAACTCAAAGTGTGGTAGATTAAGCTGACTTTCCTTTCCCTATTTTGTTTCTGGACTTCTGATACTCATACATATTTCCCTTTCAAGCATAAATTTCAATGCAAATCCGACCCAAGGATAACAAAATAAAGAGTTTGGAATGTTTAGACAAAGAAGGATTTTTCATCCTTCCTTCAACAGCGCTCAATTTACATAATGAAACGGGAGCAAATGAAGGAAGGGGGAAAAAAAACCAAATGACTAAAATCAGAGGGTTTCCAAATTTATGAACTTTATAAACTGTACATCAAATAGGCAAGTGACTGATTTCTAACAACTATTTTTATCCCAGAAACTCATCGTCACATCAACCGTCTTGAGCCTTAGGAGTAAAATAATTTATAAAGTTTCAACAAAACTCCATATGGCTTTTCACTGCAGCAGCTTGAAATAGAAACTTTCCTTAGTGGTTAGAGCAGTGTGTCTAGGAAACTGCCTTGCCATAATTAAGCCCTTTTCTACGAACCTCCTTCAAGATCTGCAAGACAAGCTATCAGAGCAGAAGCAAGGATAAAGGACTAGGAACTACTTTTGTATTATCATCTCAAGGCTATCCACAATTGTGGGACCAAAATTAAGTGAATAAACAATTTAGGGAAAGATTAGAATAGGAAACCAAGAAATGAAGAATGAAAGCTTGAAATGACTAAAAATTGCCTAGTGAGAAATAGTGGAATTTATTCTTGAATATAATTTTGGG
This sequence comes from Ochotona curzoniae, assembly GCF_017591425.1. Classification (NCBI taxonomy): domain Eukaryota; kingdom Metazoa; phylum Chordata; class Mammalia; order Lagomorpha; family Ochotonidae; genus Ochotona; species Ochotona curzoniae. Next base: position 17,564,875 of record NW_024467095.1, on the reverse strand, counting down.
GGCTTTTGGGGGGTTTTTTTTGTTTGTTTTGCAGAATATATGGCTAACTGACATGTTTTTGTTTTGGCATTTCTTTTAGAATAGCCATCATGAAGAAAATTTAAGAAACAAAATTACAATAAATCACAATGCCTTCCAAAATAGTGATACTGTCCAAGCGTGGGTCCGCCCCCCACACACACAAACACGCCCCAAGGAAGTCACAATAGGCTCAACCAGCCTGCAACCCCACAGACTCAGCCACCAGACTAGTAGCACGTGAACCAATGCTTCTCCCAGAGCTGAGATTAAGGGGATAAATCCAGGATGCCAGCTTAAGCTCATCGAGAAACTATCCAGACTAGGACTAATGTTCTCTGGCTGAACGCAAAGCAACCTTGTACTCCAAGCACGACTGCTTTGCTTTCTTACTTGGGAAGGCAAATCAAAGGAGTCAAAGAGGGAAGAGATGTGAAGGAGTTGAATGTAGTAAGCGTAAGGGTGGTCACCAGATTCAGATAGCCTGACCTCTCCAACTTCGGGGGTCCATCTGTTCTCTATCAGTGGAATCCAACCACTAACCCAGGTTTCCTCTCATCTGAAGAGCTCTCAGACGGGCATCACCAACTTCGTGGCTACTCCATGTCCCCCTAGCTCACCAACATAATTGCTCATCAATGTATTTTTCCACTAGCCACATCAATATTTTTTATTACATTAAAGTTGAGGTCAGCAGGGAAGCAGTTCTATTATTTTAAGGTGATTTTTTTTTTTACATTTCTTCATTATGAGAGATTGAAAACTCTAATTTCAAGTAGATGACTCTTTTGCCTGAGATTCTCAGGATAATCTCCTGGACTTCATGTCCACATGAGGACTCAACAGTAATCCCAACACTCTGGATCAATTATTTTGTCCAAATTAATTTTGCTTCAGAGAACATAAAAAGTTAAGACACAAAATTAAAACACAAAAAAAGTTAAGACACACAAAGTTATTGAGAGAAATGAGATGACTGAGAGTTGCCAAGTTTTTATATTGCTAATTATTTAAAAGAATAAAATGTCATCTATTAAAGATAGGTTAACCCAAATATAGATAGAAAGACAGGCTGAGGATTAAGTAGTATCCTTTATAGTCCTAATAATTTTCTCACGTTTCTTTGTACATGCACATGAACACATTATTATCCGAGGCTGGCCTGGGGCAGGGCTAGGCTTGGGAACCAACACTGGGGAAACATCAGAGATGCTTCTAACACTCAGGGAGTCTCCTCCCAGTCCTCAGGTCAGAAGAGTGCCCATCAATAATGGCACCTGATTGTACCCAACTACTTCACAGCAAAGAAATTCCAAAGATGTGCCTACATGAGGGTCCCTCAAACAGTTCACAGAAAATAAAACTTCAAATACTCATTCATGTTGCTCCACAAAGTTATTACAACTCATCTATAGTATGTATTTTCAAGAATTTTCAGTTGCCACACATTTAGAAAAAAAAAAAAAAACAGCTTTCACAGCATAATAAATATACTTTTAACTGCACTTGCCCGGAAACTTTTTGACATTCCTTTGCATTTGAAAATACATATGACAACTTTGAAAAATAGAATAACTCTGACTTGGCAAGAAATTTACAGAAATAACACAGGCTATATCAATAAAATCCCTACTCTAGTTCTGAGTTGAACTTTCTGGAAGGACAAACTTCACTTTCATGCCTCAATCAATTATAACAGGGCCTCTGCCCTCTCATGCCACCGAAACGACTCTTAGTAAGGTCATTATTAAGCTTCTAAGGGCTAAATCCAGTGGATATGTTTCAGCCATTATAGGCTTAAGGGCTTACGTTATTTCCCTTTTCTTTAATTTCTCTTTTAGCTTTCACAACATGATTATCTCCTACGCCTCCAACAAAGCACTCCATCTCCTTAATGGTTTCATGCTCACTCCTTAAATCAGGAATGGAAAGAGGATTCATCTCGCTCACTGACACCAATCAAATCACTATGGATGCTGTGTAGAGACTTCTCGAGGACAGAGTGCTGTGACTGATGAGTAAAATGCAGGACAGGGAAGCACGTACAAATTTTACTCAATTTCGTTTTAAATACTGGCATTTCCCAGGACTGTGTTCTCCTTCTCATCTTGGGGGGATGTCATTTGTAACTACAGTATCAATGTGTTTACATACTGTTCCATCTCTATTCCCAAACCAGCAATCTCCCAACATGAATGCTCTTGTCCTATGCAGCCCACAGGCAACACAACAGCAGCATACACATCACCAATTTTTTTCCCAGTTGTCTTCTCATCAAACCCAACCTGGTAATTATCCTCACTTCCCTTCTTCTCCCATTCCTCATTCTTTGTTAGCCTCCAGTTCCAACAAACCTTGCACTGAGTTCCCCTCCTTCATCCTGTGTTCAGTGCCTTCTCGGTACATTTCTCGCTACTTGCTTTTTTTAATTTAAGATTTATTTATTTTTATTACAAAGTCAGATATACAGAGAGGAAGAGAGACAGAGAGGAAGATCTTCCATCCGATGATTCACTCCCCAAGTGAGTGCAACAGCCGGTGCTATGTCGATCCAAAGCCAGGAGCCAGGAACTTTCCTCCAGGTCTCCCACATAGGTGCAGGGTCCCAAAGCCATTGGGCCATCCTCAACGGTTTTCCCAGGCCACAGGAAGCAGAGCCGCCAGGATTAGAACCAGCATCCATATGGGATCCCAGCATGCTCAAGGTGAGGACTTTAGCCGCTAGCCCACGCTGCCGGGCCCATTTCTGGCTACTTGTGATGGCTGTCTTATTGACCTCCAATCCATCTTTCATAAAACACGAATACCATTTCTTTGCTTAAAAGTCATTTAAGATCCACTTTCACATTTTAAAGCATTTTTATAATGTAAACCCAATACATCCAAAGTGCACAATTTGATGATTTTTAGCTAACTACAGGAAACTATCATCATCATCAAATGCTGTACACATCTTTTGTCACCTAGTAAGTCCTTGTATCACTTTACCATCTTTCCAACGGAACCTGCATGGTAGACTCTAACATTGGACTGCCTTCACTAAGATATCGGGCTGATTTCAGGAAAGTCACTTTTCCATGTCTCGGTGTACTCACCTTTAAAGGAAAACATGGATTCTAGGATCAGTGCAGTTGGCAGCAAGATAGTCATCTGCCTGCAGCACTAGCATCCCATTCTGGACACCAGTTCTGTTCCTGACTACTACACCTCTAATCCAGCTCCCTGCTAATGGCCCAGGAAAGCAGTGGAAGATGGCCCAAGGTTTCGGGCCCCAGCACCCATGTGGAAAACCTAGAAGAAGCTCCCAGCTCCCAGCTTCAGACCAGCCCAACTCTGGCCACTGAAGCTATTTGGGGAGTGAACCAGAAGATGGAAGACATCTATTTATGAAACAGATCCATAGGCTCTGGGATTTCCCCTCCCGGTTCCCCAAATCTCCTTCCCCCCACTGATTTCCCCTATATTGTTACAACAGTATAGTTCTTCATAAAGTCATAAGTCCATCATTTCTGCTATTTAAGTGTATCGTGACATTACAGGTACAGACAACGGCAAAATCCAGTATCCTGTTGTCAAGACATATCTAACAGTTTCATTGGGAGTCCATCTTTTATGTGGAAGTAGAGATAAATACTGCATTGTATATTCGCATCTGGTTATCACAGCCTCCATTACACCATTCTCTTTCAACTTACACTTTTCCTCTCTTCAATGAAATATAAACTTCATGAGAAGGCCTTCGTCTGCTTTGTTTACTGTTGTTTCCCCACACTAAGTATTAAAACCCCTTGTTGCGTCAGCAGGGCTGGGCACCCAACAAAGGACAGCGTTTATCACAAGCCTCGTCGCTGTCACCCGCACCAGCACCACCAGATCTTGTAAAAGCCCAACTCTGAAGGAAAAGCGGATGAAGCCCTTCTCTCCCTAAATCAGGCAAGAACACATCTGCATTCTGATAGCAATGCCATTGCCTTCACTTAGATTTCTCCTTGCATTCTTGCCCCTGATTAACCTTGAGTTCTGCAACTAGCTGCTCCCCACAATATTTGATTTCTAGGCTTCCTAAATTTGGCTTGACCACTGAGTGAACAGAACCATAGAACTTCTGTCTGGAGCTTGACCCACATGACTCTGAAGAACACAATGAACCCCAGATCTACTACTCCCCAAAATTAAAACTAACACCTTCTCTCTAGCTTTATACCCTGTCTGATTGTTCCCTATGCTAACTGCTTACATTTCTGGCAGAACTATATAATTTTAAGTGAATTTCTACATGTTTGTTAAGCAGTTATTAACTCAAACCAATGCCCTAAAAGTCACGTCCCGTTTGTCCTAAGCAAAACAAACATCTAGGAAAAACACTGCAGGCAAAGGGAACTTGAAACTGACCATATGGGATCTTCTGCAGGTTATAGATATAGTATAACTTGATCAGAACCCCCTAGCTTCCACGATGTCTGAATGAGTATGAGGAGGAAACAGATTTTGTCAATCAAACCCTTGTTGCAGGACCTCAACATAACACAGACGACGATTAAATTAATTAGAAGTCATATGGATCACGGCAATAAATAAGCATCCATCCACTTTTTCCCCCAAAATATCTGCTCTCATGTCACTGATAACAATGGCTTATATGTCAGATTGGACTACAGGTCTGAGCAATCTTTGAACCAATTCCTAAAGGGAAAAGCTAGTAGCTTTCCAAAAAAAAAAAAAAATGGACTGAAAACTATCGAAGCCAAACACGATTTGAACCGCTTGAAACATGACAGTTTCTAAAATGTGATTTCCAGAATATTCAGTTCTCTGCACTGAGCCTGTGTATGTTCCCCAGATGCTGTTAGTTTACTTGAAAATATTCAGATGTGCCTCATCTAAAAAATGCAAACTTTCAAAGCAGAGACACTGGAAGATAACAATTTGCATTAGAAAAGATTCCTAATTTACAGGAAGCAGTCACAGAAAGATTCCTCTCAGGATACAAAATTCCACAGAACACAAAATAACACTATTTGTAAAAACTGAAACGGCATTCTATCTATAATATAAAGGTGTACCTGTTTTGGTGCATTAGTAAAAATAACTAAACTCGTGGTATTACACAATACAGGTCCAAGCAAAGACCTTGAAGATTATGGAGATTAATATTTTCATTTTATAGAAAGAGTTAAAGATGAAGCAAGTGAGGTGACAGCTCATCCCCAACAGACTTGAAAAGAACCCAACATCTCTGCCTGGGTTCATCAAGGTGCTTCTCATCACCCAAACTTGCACCTCCTATTTTATCTGAAAATAATAGTTTGAAATACCTCTAAATACTAGCTATCAATTCTTAAGAAGCCAATGATACTATAGATCTGAGTCTTTATGTAAAAGCAGATCAATCAGAGGTTAAACCAAGTGTGACAGAATAGACACGCCACATTGAAGAGCCCTGGCACCATGAGACCTAATTTCACACATAACACCCGTGGCAATCTGGGGCTTCATTGTACCAAGGCTAGGATGAAATAGGGCCATTCGTTTATTCAACAGTATTTGTCATTTGGCCACTTGCCCCAAGCACTATACCAAGCATGGGGAATAATACAAGGGATAAGGCAGAAACAGCCCTTTACAGACCATTGGTGACAGTAGCCAATATTTATCAAAGGCTGTCCTGTTCTAGGCACCATGCTAGGTAATTCAACATACTATCTCATTTAATACCTCCAACATAGCTATGAAATATGTCCTACATTTATTACCATTTCACAGGTACAGAATGAAGGGCAGAGATTAGTAAACCAATGCTTTATAGCTGCTAGGTAATAAAATTTGAATTCAATGTGAGAATTCAAAGCCTGGATCCTTAGCTAGCTACTGCGCCATGCTGATTCCAAGCTACCGAAGGAGACACACACACTAAACACATCATTGCACACAGCTAGTTCCATCACAATTGTAATGTGTTAAGAGAACTTCATACTTAAAGAGCATCTATGAGAAAGATCTAGTCACAGCAAGACAGAACTATTTTCACTGCCAACAAATTACTGGCTACCAGGTGGATGCGATATTGACCTTTTCAATATTAATAAAATGCACTGTAGCAATAGGATAAAAAGAAGAGTGTGTTTATAAGCTTTCAACATGACTAAGGACACCAACCTTTGCCCACTCCAATTCTGGCCCCCAAGGAAACTTCTTTTATACTAGTGTGGGTTTTGAAAATAGCTCTGCAAACCCACCCCCCCAGCCATGTCTTATTCAACATTTTCCCCTCAGAGAAGCAGCAAGTTCTCATCTACTTGTTTCTTCCTCCAAATGCACTCAATGGCTCACACCAGTCCAAGACCGGAGCCGTTAGCTCAATGCAGGTCTCCCATGTGAGTGTCAGAAACCCAGTGGCTTGAGCCATCACCACTGCCTCCTGGGGTCTACATTAACAGACAGATGGAGTCCGAAACAAGTCCCAGAACTGAATTCAGGCCCTCCTGTGTGGGAAGCAGCCATCCTGATGACTAAACACCTACTCTTCAACATTTGTCTTATATGTACAAAGAAGGGTGGGCTCTTTTCCTTGGCTTTTCATATCCAATTCGCAAACTCCCTAGCAGTTTGCCAGATTGTCAGTAAATGTCTATTCTTTGCTATAACTGTGAACATATCTCCAAATCAGTCAAACAAGCACAACCAGGTCTTGTTTGATCTTATTTAGTCAGGCCCATAATTCAAAGCACAGATTCACCTCCATGTTCCTCAGGTCTGAATGAATTGTGCCAAGTGAGGGCAATTAGTAGACATATGGACACCTTCATCTACCCAATGGAAAGCTTACTCCTACACTCGGCATTGCTTTCCATCCAAATCTGATTTAAATGAACTGGGAAATCCATGCTGAGCCACTTCATCTATCACAAAGGTTTTCCTGCAAATAGAGACATCAAGCGCTGAAATCCAACCCTTGCTCAGCAACCTAAGCCCCATGTCTCAGCATAGATCTGGAATCATCTGACAAAAGGGCACCTCTTTCCCTGCATGGAGAGTATACTGGCCATGCCATGGGCCTAAAGGGCCATTTCCTCCTCTGGATCACTTTGTTTAAATTCACATCCAGGGCCCAGCGCGGTGGCGCAAGTGGTTAAAGGTCCTCACCTTGCATGCCCGGGATCCCATATGGGCGCCGGTTCTAATCCCGGCAGCCCCGCTTCCCTTCCAGCTCCCTGCCTGTGGCCTGGGAAAGCAGTCGAGGATGGCCCAAAGCTTTGGGACCCTACACCCACGTGGGAGACCCGGAAGAGTCTCCTGGCTTCAGATCGGCATAGTATCGGCCCGTTGCGCTCACTTGGGGAGTGAATCATCGGACGGAAGATCTTCCTCTCTGTCTCTCCTCTCTGTATATCTGCCTTTCCAATGAAAAAATAATAAAAATAAATCTTTAAAAAAAAAAATTCACATCCAGCAGCCAGTATTGTGGAGTATTGGGTAAAGCTACTACTTGTGACTGCAGCATCAAGGACAGAAGCAAATTCAAGTACAAGCTTCTCCACTACCAATATGGCTCCCTGCTAATAGCCTGGGAAGGCAACAAAAGGTGCCAGAGTGCTTAGGTCCCGTCCACCCACATGTAGGAATGAAACGAAATTCCTGGCTCCTGCTTTGGCTTGTCTCAGTTCTGGCCTTTGGCAACCTCTTGCAGAGTTAGCTAACAGATAGAAACTAGCTCTCTCTTCTCTCTCTCTCTCTCTCTCTGACTCTCAAATATATAAACAAACATTTTAAAAGTCATATCCATATGCTATAGGCTGGATGGGGTCAGGCAACTCTCCAAACCTATTGAAAAGCACATCTGTCTGAGTCTTGTTTTCCTCTTTTCTGAAACAACAAGAAGGTCAAAACATTCTTATTCCACTTTGAAACCTGAATGTACAACATCCTAGCTCTTTCTTTTTTGCGGGGGGGGGGGGGGGGGGGGCGGGAATTTTTATTTTGAATTTTTGAATTTTATGGTACAATTCTGTAGAGTCTTGGATTCCACTCCTGTCCCAGCTCTTTCAAAGTTACAGTGTGATCTGCTTAAAAGAAAAGGAGGCTGGATAGACAAATCCTACGAGTATTCTGGCACGGCCCTTCTGGAAACTCTGGCCTCGGCTCCCTCTCTCATTTCCCAAGGAGTTGCCTTAAACCCTCAGTCCTTTAGCAAGGGGAACAGAATCCATGCTCTCTGCTCACAACATGATCCAGAACGGCCAGGGACACAGTTTCTGTGCATGGGTGTGTCCAATGCAAAGATGTATCCTCTAGGTCTTCCCAGCAGCCATTGTAAAACACTGTGCAGATGTCATTATTTTTTGGTCACATGTCTTCTAATTCTCTCTTTTCTAATTTTCCTATCTGTCAACAGAGCATATGGGAATGACCATCAGATCTCCAATCTATCTTCGTCACTTGCAGAATCAAATTGGCAGTCTAGAGAAGACTAACCCAGAGGTCCCCCACTGCATTCAGCGCCAGTTGCTCTAGTTTCAATTACTCCTCTTCATATTGAAGTATGATCCTGCTCTCCATGATATCCATAGACAGGAGAGGACTTGAGAAGTAGCTCACAACAAAAAAAAATCAGTCAATCACTTTATCTTGAAATAAAGGTAGAACATAAACCCACCTCAGTATTTCAAAGCACCCCCTTTATTAAATCTTCTACAGCAGGATTTGGAAATTAGGACCTTCACAAATCAAAAGATAATTCTGTTTATGTAGCATGAAGAGACACATTGCAGAAACCCACATGGGGGTGGGGAAATAAGTGTACATTATCTTACTAACTCTAGCTGAAAGATCGGCTTTCTCTATCTCTCACTTTTAAAAAACGTATTTGCTCTATTCTGGGGATAAAAAGTGAAGCTGAATCAGTACTATCTGACAAGAATCTAAGACGTCCCTCGTGAGGACTTTGACAGGGAAAATTCCTGAGGTTAAGCTCCGAAGAAAATTCCTGAGTGAACGGCTTGGCTGTCCTTCATCTCCGCTTTGCTTATTACCCAGAGCATTTCGGCAGTGGCAGGTGTGCAGCGAACATCTCTCAAGCTGTTTCCAGGAATCTGCCACCATCATTCCTCCCCTCCCTCAAAAGCAAACAACCAGATGATGTTTGTTGCAAGGAATGGAGAATGAAAATTACCCAGGCCAGCCCAATCCTCCTACCCATACCCCCACCCACACCTCCCAACAATGAGCTTCATGTCTGGATGCTCAGTGCATTCAAAGGTTGTATAAATACATAAGGAAAGCATCTAGGACTTGCTGATCACATCATGCTTGGCCTATGACTGTCATGTTAAATAACCATCTGACATAAACTTAATCCACACAGAATGAAGCCATTCTCATGCATAAATTAACTGGACAACATAGGCATGGTCTGTAGTCATTGGAGTGGAAGTACAGTGGGTTTTAGAAGTGACCAACCTAAACCTAATCCTGACACACACCAAGAAACTGGACAAATGAATTAAGCCAGGAGAGCCTCAATTTCCTCAATACTTACATGAAAAGTTCTTTGAAGAGTTGGAAAAATATTGCTGTTTCTCAGTATCCATGAGGGATTCAGTCCAGGACCCCTATGGACACCAAAACCCACCGAAACTCAAATCCTTTATATAAAATTGCTCAGCATTTGCATGTAGCTACATATATCCTCCCATTTAAATCATTTCTACATTGTAAGTAATAATGTAAATGCTATGTAAAAAATACTATTGTACTATATTGCATAGGAAAACCAACAGGAAAAATAATTCTACACATTATTTTCAGGTATAATTTTTTTTTAAATGTTTTTGATCCATAGTTGGTTGAACCCAAAGATGTGGAATTTATGGATGTGGTAGAACCAGATTTCATTAAAATAGGCCAATGATTTATCTATCAAGACTGTGGACAGCACCACAATCACTAGGGGCAAACAATGTGGCTCCCTTTTCTTGCCTCGGGACTCGGCCAAAAAAGGCATTATAAGAAGAAAAGCAATCCAGCAGGTGCTATGCTCATGCAAAGTTTTGCTGAAAAGATAACAAGCATGCTAACAACAGACATCAGAACCACTACTGATTCTCACACAGTTGTACAGATTCCTCTCACACAAACCTGACATTTACAATACTTAGAGGAAGTGCATATGGACAAATGAAATGCTGAAATTTAAAAAAAAAAGGATATGTAGAAAATACTACCCATGTTTTAAAATTCCACAAGGATCCTTTCTGGTTTATCTCAGTTCCATGTCTCTCTCTGCACTGACTTCTTCCCTCAGGAGCGTGGGGAGGTCATCATTTCCACAGAAAGATCTCACCAGAATGCACAATGCTGCACTCCAGGAGGCGGCTGCTAGCAGGTGATAAAGCCACAGGTGCCAGAATGGACAGAATGCACAGAAACACGCCTGCATATGTGACCACCTGAACACAAACACCTACTTGAATCCCTAAGAATGACAGTCACTCATGAGCCCAGAAGTTAACTCCTGCCAGGATAATTATCTCAGCTAATTTGTCTGTTCTCCCACATTTCATGAATTTATAGCTGGGTGATTTGGAAAAGCAGAGCCACGATGTAATAGGAATATAATTGCTTCATTGTGGTACTGCTGAAAACCATGGGCTGCTATTTAACAATAAAGCTCTATGTTTTTTGATGCTTTATTATCAACCAATACAAAGTATTGAGCATAACATCAAATCTTTTAAAAATACCCTCACCAAGAATTTATATTTGCCTTACGGACAGGTATAGAAGTCGTTAGCACACAACCATTTCTGAGTAACCCAAGTCTCAGCCTCCTGGAACAGGCACTAATTGAAAAAGCAAACTCCTGTTCTTCAGTTATGATCTCCTAGAAGCAGCTCCCGGGTTGAGTCGGACTTGCAGTGCATCGCCTTGCAAGGAGGCAAGCAGACAAGCTCACACTGATCTCATATGCCAAAGGCACGCCAATGGCTCAGAGATCATTCCCTAACTAATGCTTGCCATCCCTCTTGCTACCCTACCCCCTCACCCACCTACTGCCATTCCAATTCTGTCAACTCTGGCAGTGGTGGGTGAGCTGTTACATTCAAAAGGGATGAAAAGAAAGAAACAGAATTCTTAAATCCTTTCTAGTTAGGTCTCCTGCAAGAGGAGCAGCAACAGAGTCACAGAGGTGCTCTGGATAGAGCTGTATCCTAAAATAATAACAACAACAATAATAATAATAATAATAATGCCACTTGTAAAGTTAAGAACTACTTTCCCAATGTCATTATTTTATTACAACAATTTGAAAAAAAAAACTCAAAACAATTAGCTACTTTCGTTGGAAAAAAATACAATAAATCAATTAATATAAGAACAGAGAATTAAATGTTCCTTTATGCAAAAAAATACTATAGTCTTAACATTCCTCCAAATATAAAAAATAACCTGTTTTAAAATAAGAATGTACAAAGAATACTTAGGCATATAAATAAATCATGTATGTGTCATTAAAAAATGATAAGAAAACAAAATTTTAATGAAAGAAGTGCCAGGGATCTAAAAGGGGTCCACTGCCAAGTTCAAATGTGCACAAGACAGCCCATGGAGCTCCCATCACATCCCCTCTTCCCCGCAGTCACACAGCAGCTTCCCATTCAGACTCACGCGTACCCACAAGCCATTGCCAAGGAGGTACAGCTTCATACCCACATGCTAAGACTAATACGTAAACCAAAAACACACTTATGAGAATGAATGATCTGTGACTTACTCCATGTTATGGGAGAAAAAAAACACCCAACTGTCAGGCTTCCAGGGAAAAGAATTAAATTGAAAAGGAAAAATTGAGTAAGCCGGTGAGTAAAACAGACTAGATCCCCGAAGTAACCTCTGTGAGCCTTTCACAGTTGAATCCAAAGTCACTCGCCGTACCAACTTCAGGCAAACACATGAAGGATCTGGTTAATATTAGAAAGTGGCTGCACTATCAGAAGCATGTCTACAAAGGTCGAGTTGCGAGGTTTGCTTTGACTTGTGCCCAATTTCATCTAGAGTTGACCTATCCTTGCCATTTTGGTTTGCTCTTCACCGAATGTCCTTAACTTGTCCAGGCACCTGCTCTTAAGGGATGAAGCTGGAACGTGGAATATGAGGACACAGGTAAAATCGTACATCCCCCACCCCCATCAACTTCTGAAATAAGCATTTGTTCTGGCAACATATTCAACTAGCATCTTCTAGCACATTTAACAGACAATGAAATAGGTGTATACAATATGAAACACTTGTCCAAAGTCATCTGTTCAAGGTCATGCAATCTTGTACTGTAGAAAAGAAAATTCCAATCTATACTCTTCTGACTCTAACATATAAACTCTTAACCGTGTGTGTGTGTGTGTGTGTGTGTGTGTGTGACCATCACTATCGTCACTGAATATTGACTATATGCCTAAGTGTTGATGGTACAACAGCAGTTCTGTAGAAGATGAACTAAGACCCAGAAAGAAAAAACCCACTTCCGATTTCTTCGTAACTTAGAAACATTCTTAAATCATTCCACATGCAATGCTATTTTCACTGTAAAATTCTCATTTATTTTCATTTTAATTGAGAGACAGAGAGAGACACTCTCATCTTCTAACACCCCAAATTCCCACAACATCCAAGGCTCAGCCAGGGGTAGCCGGGAGTCTGGAATTTGATCTAAAGCTCCAGTGCAGGGGGCACAAACCCAAATACTTGCGCTGTCACCTGCTACTTCCCAGCATTCACATCAACTGAAGGCTGGTACCGGCCGAGCTAGGACTTAGATCCAGGCATTCTGATACAGGCAGTGCACACCCCAAGCAGCATCTTAACTACTACTCCAAGTGCCTGCCCCTCCCCTGCATTTTCTTTTAATTCCTCTAAGAACAACCAGATATAAATACATCTACCATTGAAGCTTTAAAAAATAATAAGAGAGATATAAAGTGGAAACACAGGGGTTGGCATTGTTGCACAGTGGGGTAAGCTGACACCTACAATGCTACTATCCCATATGAGCACCAGTTTGAGTCCCAGCTGTACAACTTCCAATCAAACTTCCTGCTAATGCAACTGGGAAGGCAGTGAAATATGGCCAGAGTATTTGGGACCCTGCCATCCATGTGGAAGACCAGTTTGCAGTTTTAGGTTCCTAGAATCTACCAGGCCCGATCCCAGTTGCTATGGCCATTTGGGGACTGATCAAGTAGATAGGACACCTCCCTTTGTCTTGTCTTCTCTCTCTGCAGTTCTGTCTTTCAAATAAATAAACATTTTAATCTGAAGTACAGATTATTCGATGTATGTATAATCATTTTGTATAGCATTGACACTTGTCTACACAGAAAGAAGACAAATAATGTGTACAACAGGTTCAGTTATTCATTCTACAATCTTTATTGAGTACCTACTTTTAGACATAGACACAGAACACCAACAATTTCTCTCCTCTCACTTTCCTCCGGCATTCTAACATTATGTCCTAGAAAAGGGAGCCAGGGAGAACTTCTATTCTGCACATTTTTCACATTTTCAACCAAGTGCACAGTTAGAAATTCATTTTATTTTTATTTTTTGAAGATTTATTCACCGTTATTGGAAAGGCAGATGTATAGAGAGAAGGAGAGACAGAGAGAAAGATCAGCCATCTGCTGGTTCATTCACCAAATGGCCACAATGGCCAGAGCTGAACCAAACCGAAGCCAGGAGCCAGGAGCTTTCTCCACATCTCCCATGTGGGTGCAGGATCCCCAGGACCGGGTCCATCCTCAACAGCTTTGCCAGGCCATAAGCAGAGAGCTGGATGGGAAGCAGAACAGCTGTAATGCAAACTGGCACCCCTATGCTATCCTGGTGCCACAGGGCAGAGGATTAGCCAGTTGAGCCAACATGACAGCCGGTAGAAATTCATTTTAAATATACCATTCTTAACCTATCTCATAACACAAATCATGGTGCAATTATTTAACATTTATTAGAAAAAAAATACTAGGCGTAATTGAAACAGGGCATCTTAAAGACGTCTGGTAAGGGAAGCAATTTATAATTGACATTATTCCCTTTTTTGTAATTTATAAGTTACTGGTTCACTCAATAAAATTATCTAACAGATAATGATAACAACAGAATTGGATGACAAGATAATTTAGCCTCCTTTCTTGCAGACAATAACCGTAAACCAGTGATTATATTTTTGGAACCAAATATTGACATGCAGGTTATGCTTGCAGGATTATTTATGGAGACAATAGACTACACTATCTGAAATTAGGATGCATGCTTGTCATATCCACATAAAGATCATCAAATATTTAAAATCTAATCATCTGTTCTGTCAAGCTCTATCCATTCAATGATCAATAAACCCACAAGTTTTGTAATCTCACCCAAGACAAACTTCTACAGTTCTTCTGTCTTCTGCCTTTCCAGCTCCAAAGATTAAATAATTACAATGCCTGTTTCCTCAATGTGAAAAGGGCACAAGAGCAGAATGTTAAAGCAAGGTAAGAGCTCAATCCTCCTTCCCCCCTCCTCAGCTCTCCGTTGTTCCGTAGACACTGCTAGCTTTTCCCAAGTAAACTCCCCAGGCAAACCACCTGTATGCTCAAGACCACAGGCATCAGAAAGCTGCCCCATCCAACACACACACACATCCCTGTACAACCGGCCCATCTTATTCAGAGTCTATACTTCCCTTGCTCCTCCTTCTCCCTTGCTCCTTTGTGGCTAAGAAATGCTTGCTATTTTTATAACCTTAGCTGAAAACAAAGGTTGATCAGTTGTGGACAAGGGAAAGAGATGAAAAACGAAACTATGCAGATTGGACTGGATACCTGAGCTTTTAAGAGACATTAGCGTTTATTCCATATTTGTTATTCCGCATCTGAGGGAACAGAGTCCCCATGCTCCCCTAAAACCCAACCCTGGCCTCTCATCTGCTAACATTATGAGATCAAAGGCTCAGTCATCTCCCCTTTTTTAATGATTGTATTTATCTGAAAAGCAGAGAAAGAGATGCTCAAACAAATACAACAACCAGGGCTGGCACAAGTTGAAGCTGGGAACTCCAACCAGGTCTCGTAAATAAGTGGCAGGGGCCCAAGCATTTGAGCCACCTTCCATTGATTTCCTACGCACAGTTAACAGTGCCTCGGATCAGAAGCAGAACAACTGGGACTCATGGGAATGCTCCTTCATGAGAACTAGCACAGCAAGTGAAGACTTAGCCTGCTGCACCACAGGCGGCCACTTGGCTCTTCTCCCACATGTCTCCAGGTGAAATCCTGCTTCACAAACATCATTAAATGGCTGATTTACTACACAACGTGTGACGCCATCACAGGAGGGGAAAACACCTGTTGCAAATCCCGATTCCAGAGAAAGTGAGGGTGGATATGCTTGCGGCCAAGGATGGGCCCGTGTGAACTCTCACACTGTGTTCTTCTTGACTGTACTTTCCCACACGCTGCAGGCAGTTCCTCTCCTGTTTTTCAGCCCTTACCAATTCTGCTGAGCATGTCTAACTTCCTATCTAGGGTCCTACACATGAGGTCCAGCACAGAGACACACGACTGACAACAAGATGACGGAGCAAGAGGCAACACGGCCTAGGAATGTAACAACAGAACCCACAGTCACACAGAATGAGAGGGACCAGCAAAGGTGACAAATACATGATTGTCTACCAGTTCCTGGGTGAGGACACTGGGTGGAAATGGGATTCATCTACAGAGAAATGAGACAGGAAATAAAGAAATGCACAGAGCTATCAAGATGGCCAAGAGGTAGCACTGTGGTGAACACAGGTTTTTCTACACGTCAGGGCCTCTACTGTCCAACTCCAAGTAGTCTAATTCCACCATGACAAATAAACACTCTCGGGAAGGGAGGAGCCATGCCAGATTACTCTTACATCCGAGTAGAACAACAAAGCACAGTATACAGTCAGTGCTTAGCAAATGCTCACTGAACAAATCAGCACAACAGTGACTGGCCATGTTGAAGCTCACAAAAAGATGCCCCAAAGTCAAGGTCTCAGAAGAAACATTTCTTTCTGACCTTCTCCTGCCCTCCCCTCTCTCTCCCCAGAGGCAAGCCATGGAAACTAGAATCCTTCTTGCCCAAGACAGGCCATAGAAACCAGAGCCTTATTCTTCCCCTCACAGGCAGCCATAAAACCTAAAAAGACTACCAATAGCATTCTCCTGTCTGTGACGGGGTTGCCCATGCAGAGATTTTCTGAGCTGGGTTGTCTGACGGATGATCATAAACCCTCGCCGTGGATGGGTCGTACCCCACAGCCACAAGACATGAATGCTGCACAGCGGGGTCAGAGCATCCAGAACGGCTTTGCTGGGCCTCTCCAATCAGTCTATTCCATGACTTTATACCATTTTTTGAACAATCTGCATTTCTACGTGGCTGTTATCAGACCTAAGCATAAAAATAGATCTACATGGGTCCTTGGGTCTTCATTCTGAAGATTCTCATGTCGCCAAAACAAAACAAAAAAAAACTGTAATTAAATAAATTTGTCATACCTTCTCTCATTAACCCTATACTGTAGAAGTCTCCACCATAACCCTACAAAGGGTGAGGAAAGGCACCTCATCTTTCCACTCCTATAGCAACTAAAGGGAACTCCAGGTTCCCCTGCCCCTTCATCTCCCATGGAAGGTTTTCCTATAAACCCACTCCCACTCTCTGCCTCCTACCCATCAGCATTTGTCTAAAAATTCAGAGCACTAGGCCCAGCGCAGTAGCCTCGTGGCTAAAGTCCTTGCATGTTCTAGGATCCCAATAGGCACCAGTTCAAGTCACGGCTGCCCCACTTCCCATCCAACTCTCTGCTTGTGGCCTGGGAAAGCTGTCAAGAAAGGCCCAAAGCCTTGGTACTCTGCACCCACATGGGAAATGCAAAAAAGCTCCTGGCTCCTGGCTTCAGATGGGCTCAGCTCTGGCTATTGTGGCCACTTGGGGAGTGAATCAGCAGATGGGTGATCTTCCTCTCTGTCTCTCCTTCCTCTCTGTAAATATGACTTTCCAATAAAAATAAATAAATCTTAAAAAAAAAAAACCCAGAGCACTCCAGCAGAACTCTGCAGTCTAATCAAGAATGTCTGTCCCACCCACATCACTGCCCCAGCAGTCCAGCAGAGCGGCCAGAAGAAGGGAGAACCTTACGGGGTTCTGCTTTGTACTTTATGACTGGGAGAACTCAAGACAACCAAGATCCAGCATGCCAATCAATGCCTTTGAAGCCAGAAGAATCTTCATGCTGAGAATCCTGAGAAGATATTCTTCACACTGAGAGAATCTGGCTTGAAAAAGGAAAAGAAAAAAAGTGCTGGAAATTAGTAAATACTAAAAGCCTAAAATTGTAGGCTCCGTAGATGATTTTATACAACTGACTAGATCCCTTGGCCCTGGTCTGTTCAGCTCTGAAGTGAGCAGTATATTAGTTGATGATCTGTAAAGGCCACTTCTGGTTCCAGGCTAATTTTGGTTCTGATCATATTTTTATTCCTATATAAGGTCTGAAATGAAGCTTCTCTGAGCCTATTATAATCTTAGTCTCATGCCAAGAGACTTACCAAGACTCATGCTGTTCTCTCTTTGAAAACAACACATTTTGTCCTGCTAAAGAAGTAAAGATCTACGTCAGGGTATATCCGTGGCCCCAGATAAAGATCTCCCTGACTTTGGGAAGACACAATCATCAGTGTAGCTTCTTTCCTCTCACTCACTCCTCAAATCGCCAAACCCAAGATTCAGGAACTACATGCAGGTCTCCCACCTGCATGGCAGGGGCCCAAGAATTCTGCCAACCTTCCGCTACCTTCCTAAGTTATGTTATAAAGAAGCTGTGACAGAAATGGAACAGCAGGGGCCTAGCACAGTGGCATAAAAGGTTAATCCTATACCCTGTGGTGCCAACATGCCACACAGGTGCCGGTCCATATCCCACCTGCTCTACTTCCCATCCAGCTCCCTGCTTAATGGCCTCAGAAAGCATCAAATATGACCCAAGTCCTTGGGCCCCTACACCCATGTCGGAGACCCGGAAGAGGTTCCTGGCTTTCAGTTTTGATCAGCCCAGCTCTGGCCACTGCAGTCATTTAGAAAGTGAACCAGTGGATGAAAGACCTTCTCTCTGTGTCTCTCCTTTTTTCTCTGTAATATCTGCCTTTCAACAAAAATAATCTTTAATTTAAAAAAAAGGAGAAAGAGAAAGAAATGGAGCAGCACTCCAAAGCAAGATGCTGCTGTTGCAAGCTGTGAGCTAGCGCAGTGAGTCGCAAGGCCAGCTTCGTTGTAGTTCCTTAATCTCCACTCCAACGTTTCTACTCACTAGACCGAGCTACAAAAGTCATTTTTTTCTCTTTTCAGTCCCATAACAATGTATATTTTCTGTAGTCGTTATTGGATATGCTAGTTATTTTAGTTAACTCTTCCTTTATGACAGCTAACTTTTTAAGAATAACACATTCAGCTTCTTAGAGTACCTGCTAGGCCACCTGACACTTGATGGGAGTTGATCATTCTTACAGTATCTTTACATATGGTTGAATCATATTTGTTCTTTTCCTGATTCAAAGGTATCTCCTTGGCTTTTCTAATTGGTTGAGGATCTTCGTGAGCACACGGAATGATTCGTCAATTAAAAGAGTCCTCACTAATTAGCATTTTTCCATTCTTTTGAAGGCATGTAATGGAAAAGTGTAAACAGATTAATGTCTTCTAAGGCTCAAATACTATTTATGAAAGCTTTATAGCTCTTAATACCTGTGTCACTATGAATTAACTATGTGGCTATGGCACAGAAACAACCTATGAAAAAAGCAAATGAAACTTTGCCTACAAATCCGACAGTGGGCCAAAGTGACCTGCTAACTCTTTATCTTTTCTCAACCTCTAAATCAACTCTTAGGAACAACAACAACAACAAAAAAGCAAGCATGCAAATAATTTCTAATGATTTTCCAAGTAACAACAAGGAACATTTGGTCCTATACAGACTCCTAAGGAGCAAATTAAGAAAATAAACAATAATTACATGAAAATAATAAGAAACAAAACCAAAGAAATACTGCTCAGTTTATTAATTATGTCCAAGCACGAACTTACCATTTCACTTAATACAATGTACACATGGCCAACTGTGTATTAAAACACTTCACTACATTTAACAAAGTCTATCAGAATTACAAGCCGCAATTAAACTCAGACTAAAAAATCTGGCTAGTTCTAAAACATTCACCCAGGAGAAATATCTTCAAAAAGATTCCTCCCTGGATAACACAAGTTGAGTAAGACAAAGAAGAAAATGCAGGCAAATGACAGTGGCATTAAACTGCGTGGTCAATCCCCACCTCCCGGGAAGAATACACTCTACAATGCAGAAAGAAAAGTCCAATGTCAGAAGCACTGCAAAAAGAGCACTGGGGGTCCTGGCTCATACACTGAACTCTGAGAAGAAAGACACGCCTGATGTATGAAAACTACTGGGGTTTGTAACAAAAAAAGTAGTGAATTCCTCTGAACTCACCTGCCATCTGAAGACTCTGACGTCAGCACTGTGCACCTGTTCTGGTCCCTGCAGCTTCGGCAGAAGAAATCCATCCATCCCCAACTCATCTTTCCAAGACACCTGACAGTTCTCACCAACTTGCATGTATGTTAATCACATACACATGTGCATGCAAGGATACACACACACACACACACAGTACCCGCCTGGAAGCTTGCTGTTGAGTACTCCGGATAATTATCTCAACGCCTCCTTATGAGCTTCCTAAATCATAAACCAGGTTAAACTTGAGTGGTCTGACCACTGAGAAGGAGAAAGGAAAAGACAGGTAGCTCTGCCAAAAGATAACAAAGGCTGCAAACAGATCCCCAGGATCCTGGAGTCATTTTAAATGGCACCAGGATATTCACAGACACAGACATTCTCTGGCGCGAGACACTGCCCTGGAAAGTAGATTAGCCGGGCAGATGGTATTAGATTCAGAGCCGGGAGCCCTGCGAGAGTCAGCCAAAGAGTGTTGGAGGGCGAGATACAGAAACTCCGGAACCTTGCAAGGATTCCAAGGCCTTTCAGGACACAGCTGCTCTGTCCCTGCGGAGTCAGCGCACACACGCGCACACACACACACACACACACACACCTTGCAGACACAGTTTAACTCCTCATTGCCAAAGTGAACAGAGGAGGAACAGAAGAAGAGCAAGTGAAGAGAATTTAGAAACGATCTACAAATCTGAGCCAGTTTATACTGCAAGAGTGGGATGGCAGAATAGTCCCTTCATTTGCTTTTTTCCCTCTTTGCCTCTGCTTCAATCTTTGTGTTTCTCTCCGCATTCAAAGCCCACCAGAGACAGAGGACACGGACAGGAGCGGAGGGGACACTGCAAGGTTCCAGAAAAGGCAGAAGCCTGCAGCACCACATTCCCAAGCCGTTCAGTTTCCTGAGCTCAGACAGCAATTACATCAGCTTCCTTCAAACGGTTCTGAGAGCAAACCCAGCAGGCGCTGCAGAGCAGCCCCAAAGTAACAGCAAGTGAGTAAGAAAATGACACCAGAGAGGTAAGAAAACGCAGCCAGTCCCGCCAAAGCCATTCCCAAAGTAACAGCAGATAAGTAAGAAAATGACACCAAGGCAGCCAATCCTGCCAAAATAGGGCAGCCAAGGTTTCTATTTCCACCACAGCAAGGAAGGGAAGAAAAGCAGGCAATCAGATCTGGAAATGCAGAGAGCCATGATGGGGAGTGGTGGGGGACATCGCCGGCCAGGGCAGGCGTCCTGCAACTGCTTCTGGACAAAGCTTCCTGGCCATTCCGAGACAGCAAGGATTGGGGCACACGGGACATCCCCAGGGCCCCGCTGGTTGGTGGGCTGGCTGGTTGGTTGGTTTTTCATCCTCCAGCAGCTGCTTTGCTGCCACCCCAGCTCCCACCCCAAGAACGTCCTGGCTGCAGGGAGAGTGCCCCTAGGCTAAGTCTCCCATCCACCCAAGCTGTGGCTTGAGAGGAAAGCAGAATATACCTTCTCTTGAAGAAGGTTGCCATCTTGGGGCCCTGCTCCCTTTATTTTTCAAAGGAGCCTTTGAAGCATGAGCAAACACAGGGAAGAAGAGTAGAGTCTAGGCCAGCTGGGCAGCCAGCTCAGCATTTGCCTCTGCTCTAGCCAGAGTCATTCACCCTCTTACATACAGTAGTGACCGTCTGGGTCACTCTTCCCCTTCTGTCCCCAGGTGACTCTGTCACCCTCCTCCCCACCATCTTTCACCTCAGGGCACCTGCCTCCGATAACTTCCCCCCCTGTGTTGTCATTCGTCTCATGGATAATTGATTGCACGTCAAGCTGATGCTAAGAAAAGAGCAAGGTGGTCAGACGTGTGCCTACTATAAATAGATCCACGACGTGACCAGCATTTGCCGATGATGAGGAAAGCACGGCAGAGGGGGAGGCTGTGGCGGTGGCAGCTTCCCCTGGGTCCTGGGGAGAGCTGGCTTCACACCAGCAGCCATAATCATGCATGAAACAGCCGGCTCGCTCTGTTCAGGAGCACAATGAAAAAGCATCACCGCGTGCACTGAAACGTTTAGTCTGACAAAACATAACATAAAATTTCAGACAGCCTGTCCTTTAAAGTATTTGCCTTTCTTCCTTCCATATTACCTTCTTCTCTTCATGTGGTAGGCACTTCATTTTGGCCGAGGGGGCATTTTTGCTCAAAGCTTTCACTTACACATACTCACACGATTATATGTGTAATTGGTACCTACACAGACTATAACTGAGCTCTAAGGTTAAATCCTATAAGTAGAAGAAGAATAAATAAGATGATCAGGCTCATGATATAACAGATAGGAATCCCTTTGCTATCAATAACAGAACTCAAAAGAGCAAGAAAAACAAATGGGAACTTTCTAGGGCATCCACATTTCCCCACCAAAGAGTTCCCCACCAAAGGAGGCAGTCCACAGATTAAGTTAGGTTTTAGGTGCACCTGCCCACCTAATTACTTTTGTTTCAGATGGCTTCTGGCTGGTCGCCCTACATTTGGAGGAAGGAAGAAAGCGCAGAGGCAAACAGGCTGTTCAGCCATAAACGTGACTCCTATGTCGATGTCTCTGGCATGGCTACTTAGCAGCACTGCCTGAATCCTCTTATATCTCTAACTGCCCTGATAGACGACAAACCTCACCTGAAAACTCTGGTAACTGCCCATTCCCTAAGGTAGCCTTACCTTCCCCAGAAACCGCCCCAAAGGCCCGACACAATGGCTAAATCCCCACCTCATAAGTGCCAGGGTCCCACTGTGCATGCTGGTTGGGGTTCCGGCTGCTCCACTTCCCATCCAGCTCCATTCTTGTGGCTTAAGATAGTAGCAGAGGAAGACCCAAGACCCTGGGACCCTGCACCCACGTGGGAGACCCAGAGGAGTCTCCCAGCTCCTGGCTGTGGATCAGCTAAGCTCTAACCATTCAGGCCATTCGGGGAGTGAACCAGCAGATGGAGGATCTTTCTGTCGCTTCTCCATAAATTTGATCTGCCTTTCCAATAAAAGTAAATAGTTTAAAACAAAACAAAAGATTTCCCCAAGAAGAAGCTATCTATGAAAGCTGTGCGAGCCATGGGAAGAATACCTTCTCCTATATCCAATTCAGATGTGGCCTAGAGGATGCACAGGAATTGTAGCAAGAGACTCAAGGATCCCATGCGTCAGAGGGACTCAAGACATCTCAGGGTCACAGAAACTGACAGTACAGACCACAGGTGTTAGGGCCCACAAACAAAGCAACAAACTAGTAAGCAGCAGAAATGTGAAGAAAGAGCATTGGATTGGTGATTTCGTCCATCAACAGGTAACTGAGCGAGTCCCTCAACCTTGCAAAAAGCAGTCACTCACAGAAGATCCTTGCGAGAGTTACATCTGGAGCCAGACATTCAGCAAGCATGTTACTGAAACAAATCATTCTTCCTCACCCAGACACCGACAGGAACCGACACGGAAGAATCTGAGCTAAGAATTCTGTTAGAAGCCACCGGTGTACATATATCACCTATAAACCTGCTTCCTGCAGAGGTTTTAATAACCAAGCAGATAGGAGATCTCTCCTCTGTTTCCAAGCAGTGGATCTCATCAGTAATCCAGACAGGAGATAATATGCCAAGACCTGCTGTGCCCTCCCAGCCAAGTGTGAACTCACAGGTTTCTGGTTCTCATTCTCCAAGTTCACGCCTAGGAAATGATGGAAAATACACCCCCTCGCTGCAAAGCCCCTTCCTGAATCATTTGTAAGCTACAGTAATAATCCCATGATGCAAACACAAGGGATGGGGGGGGGGGATCATTCAGAACCGTCTGAAAGGTTATTCTTGCAAGACATAAAGGAATGATTATAATGATTTATTAAAATCTTACAATGAGAGCAAGTGAGATCGGCAAACAAAATCCAATTAAGGAATTCACCAAATCAAAAGGAGCTGAACTCCTCCAGCCTGGGGTTCACAAAGAAGCCATTCAGTAAAGAGCTTTATATGCTAAACTTAGCTAAGTAAACCTGGTGATTTTCCATGTGGTGCTGTTCTTAAGAGAGCTATTTAACTTCATCCATCTCTGAGGATCAAAAATACTGAGTATTAAGACTTAGCTTTTTTTTTTTTAATTTAAGTTCCAATTTTAAAATGAACTTGCTAAGAGACTACATTGTGTAACTTTCAGTTGATTAATGCAGCAATCCTAGGAAACTTCTCAACATAGCTCCTGGCCTCCCCTTCCCAATGCCCCCTCGTGCAAAGCCACAACTACTCCCACCAAAAAATATTCCTCTACCTTCTTCTTCCATCAACCGTGTGGGGCTTTCGTGCACTTTGGGTGTGTTTCTGTAAATAGAACCTCCTGGTGTGTGTTTAACATGAGTATTTTCCTTTCGTGTTGCTTTCTTCCCTGCAATTTCCCAGTAAGCAATGCTCCAGGATCTAAACGCCACCTCAAAAGCAAAAGAATTGGGGGGAAAGCAAAGAAAATGGACTCTGCCTGTTTAAAACCCCTTTGCCCTACGCTACCTTCCACCCCCACATCATGTTGATTCCATTTCTTACTCCTTGGTCCTCGGGCCTCTGCAGCCTCATCACTCCAGGAATCCTCTCTTCCAAGCCACAAGACCACCCGAGGGCCAGAACCCCTCAGCCTTTCGCTCTTCCTCTGCAGCAACTGACACCAAAAACCCCTTCCTCCTCGTTACCTCTCTTTGTTTTGCCACTTCTATGCTTGCCCGGTTGCTGGTTTTCCTATCTCCACTCATTCCCAGGCTGCTCATCTTTCTGTCTCTTAGCTCTTGGGGTTAGCTGGCACCCAGTGCTCAGCCCTCCTCCCTAGAAATCACCCAACTTCCACAACCGACCTCTTCCCTTAGGGGGAGGAGTCTCCACAGCGCCTACCTGCCTGAGACCTAGCACCTGATCAGCCACAAATGAACAACTAACTTCCCAAAAGGCCAAAAAAATGTTTCCAGTGTCTGTCCCCTCACCTGTAACAACAAATCACTTAAACCAAAACCTGGAAAGTAGCTCAATGCCTCCAACTCTTCCTCATTCATTATATTCAGTCACTAAAGCCTGCCAGATCCCTTTTTCCCTTTGCTGCTATCATGCCAACTAGAACGTTCTATCTCCAAAAAGAGTGCACCTGTCGCTTCCACCATTAGATTATTTAGGAACTCTACAACACAGTAAATCTAGATCCTCTGACACATGCCTATTCCACATTGGACTTCCTACTTTCCAGCTACCTGTACTTATTAGTAGTTTCCAATACACAGAATCGTATTCCATAGTTCCCTGTTTACACTTTTCTATGGGAAGTAATTCCTACCTCACCCCTTTTGATCGGTAACTCTTCAAGGTACATTTCAGGGACCAGTGCTGCAGCACAGCAAGCTAAGCTGCCAGCTGTAGCCAGTTGAAATGTCGTTTCCACTCCTGAACAAGTTCTATGATGATGCACCCAGGAAGACGGCAAAGGATGGTCCAAGGCCTTGAATCTTGCACCTGCATGGGAGACCCAGAAGAAATTCCTGGCTCCTGTTTTGGCTTAGACCTTGCTCAACTGTAGTCACTGCAGCCATCTGGGCAGTGAACCAGCACATGGCAGACTCTCTCTCTCTCTCTCTCCCTCTCTCTCTCTCTCCCTCTCTCCCTCTCTCCCCTACCCGCCCTCCTTCCCTCTCTGTATGTATGTGTGTGAGAGCCTTTCAAATAAATGGATAATTTAAAACAAAAAAAGATACATTTCAACTATCACTTGCTCTGTGAAACATCCTATTAGGGACTGAATACCATCGTCCCCAGAATTCATACACTGAAACCCTAATGTCTCCCAAACAAGCAACCAAGATTAACTGAAACAGCAAGGGTGGAGTCCAGATCCAACAGTTTTGTGTCCTTCTGTGAGACACACCAGAGGTTTGGTCCTTTCTCTCGATACACCAAACAAGAGGTCCTATGAGCACAAAGTGCATCTTACTGGCCAGGGAGAGGTCTCAAGGGGAACCAAACCCTGCCAGAACCGTAGCCTTGGACTTGCAACCTGTAACATGAATACATACTTACAAGGCTATCTCATCCGCTAGCTACAAACTCCTAGATAGCAGGTTAATGCCCTAATCATTTCTGGAATCTTCCCTTTGATCTAGCCCACTATCTTCCCTCAGTTAAGTGCTCAGCAAATACTGTGAGGTGACGTAAACGAATCAAATCAACGGATAAAACTAAGCTTCTTGTTTGCCCCTGAATGGACATGAGGGTGGTTCAGATGTGCAGATGTGTGTAGTCTGAATACGCCTGTGTCTATACAAAGAGATGCTTTACCTGTCAGACTTGGCTGGCAGGCAGGGGTGAGGGGGTTGTTGGATCATATAAACAAACTAGTGTTTCCTTCTGCAGCATACAAGTCTCTCCGTATACATATATTAACCTCAGAATTACAGAGAGAGAGAACCCATCTGCTGTTTCACCCCCCCCCAAATGACCCAGCTGATCCAGTCTGAAACTGGCAGCCAGGAACTTTGTCCCATAGGTGCATGGGCCCAAGGAATTGGACCATCCTCCACTGTTCTCCCAGGCCGTCAGCCGGGAACTGGACCACAAGTGGAGCAGCCAGGACTTAAACTAGCACCCACACAGGATGCTGATGCAGCTGGCGGGAAGGTCAGAATGCTCTGCCACCAAGGGCCCCTTACAATGGAACCCTCTTGAATTTTCCCAGCAATCCTATGGACAACCTGGCATCATTTTAATGCTGTACCTTCCTTTCTTCTCCTACTGCACATGGTTCCATTTCTCCTTGGCAACTGCTGTCAATGCAAAGACAGACTGGAGCCAACAGCTCGGAAAATATCTCAACCGACAAACTCTCAGTGCAGATCTGTCCTCCAGGGTGCTGGGAACTCTTTGTATCACTGGTAGACAAATCTACACATTTATGAATTATAATGAAGCTGAGAAGAACAAAATAATTATATCCACCTGGCAGAAGGAGATTTTTTTTTAAAGCAGGAGGAGGTTTTTAGCTTATAGCAAAATTGGAAGATCATGCATGCTCTTTCCAACTTTGAGACAACTCCTCTATACCTGGGGCAAATTGGTCTTCTTTACATTTTCTCATTTCACATCCTGACAATCTGGAACAAAACAGCCCAGTATCTCTTTCCTCTGTGTAAAATAAGGGAGAAAAGCAAATATTCTTTTTCTTAATAGCTTGAAACTACACGTTCTTATTTGGAAATAGACATAAAACAAATTTGAATCAGCATTACTACCTGTACCCCACTCCACCACACTGCAAAAAAAAAAAGTCAGAAATAGCAAATGGTATACCCTCCCTCAAAGACAGCATGGTTAAGAGCCCTGGCTGAGGCATGGAGCTGCCACCTGTCTTGCAGAGCATCCTGCAGCACTTGAGGTCCTGGCCTTCATCCAATGGTGGTTCCAGCACTTCTGCAGGGTGATGCATGGAAGGCCACCTTCAGTTGGAAGGGGAAGAAGGGACTGGACTGTCCAAACCATTTTGCAAAACATCGAACAACGTCTAATATGTTCATCTCCAACAGAGCCAGTACTATTCTGGGCAAGGTGACACTGTGCGTGTGATAAGGAGACAGTTAGGCCCAAAGAGCTGTGTCGTTCATCATTGTGCGAATTTCTTACAGTTCCCATTTAGGTACTTTGAGCTAACTCAGGCTCAACTGCATTCCAATATTCTTCAAATATCTACATTCTTACTGACACATTCTCACAGAGATGTAGAGGTGGTTGGCAAGATAATGAGAGCAAGAGATTTCCAAGAAATCCTTTGCTAATTACCAGGATGGGCGAAAAGGCCATGTTCCTGGGCATTCCCATAAATACAGAGAAAGACACAGGCTGACTTTGTGTGTCCTCATTCAGTGAGTCTGCACTTGATCGTGTCTCACTGTTCGTAATACTCTGAAAAATAAAAGCAAAAAGGCATGGTGGTCATGGCTCCTTCGTTACCACAGTGTATATGAAAAAACGGAAGTGAAGAGAAAACCACATGGAATTGGAAGACACAGAGGCAGACGGGAGGGTGGGGGCGGCGGCCATCAACACTCCCAGCCCTCTTCTGCACCTCCAGTCCAGAACCCCAACCCGGTCCTCAGGAGGCACTCCTCTCATCCTGGGCATCCTCACCCTTTCCCCCGGTTGGGCTTGACTTCTCCTGCTCCCTGTGCTTTGCTTCCAGTCTCTTGGTGACTGGAGATTTCTGTGCAGCCAGGAACCCCAAGGGAAGAAATGGCATTTTCCAAAACTCTGGGCTCAGACCCAGCCAACTCATTCTACCTCCCTCTCTCCTCCCCAAATACAGGCTTTGCCAGTCGCCTGTTGTCATGGTTACTCTAATCTTTATCTGCTTGGCTTGTTAAACAAGCTGGCTTCCCTCCAGCCCACCTCCGGGTTGCCCCCCACCTCCATGGCCTTCCTGGCTCCACTCCCTCCCCATGCCCATCCCCTTTCGTTCCTGAGGGATAAGAGGAAAGCACAGTGACCGAAGCTCCCTCCCCACCCCTCTAGTCTACCAGATGTTATCAGGAGGGTTTCTTTTATACTCCTAAATGGAAAAGGCACCACTCGTGGCAGGAGCAACCAGGGACTGGAAATGGAGGCTCTGTGGAGCTCTAGAAATGAGGAGGAGGAGGGAGCAGCCCCAGGAGAGCCATCTTGGCTGGCAGAATCATGACATCTAAAGCTCTTGACAGGCCTCCGCACACCACTCCCCCTGCACGAGCATCTCCGCCCATGCACCCTGCCCCACAGAAGGCATCCTTCATATCCTACGCTTCATCCCAGGGAGAAGCTCAGGGTCCTGCCCCCTGTCCAGGGCAATTCCCTTTTGGCCTCCTTCCAAATCCTAATTCTACAAAAATGGCCTCCTCATCCTCTTAAGTTAGACCAACTTCTCAGGACTTTCTCTTTCCCCTCGTTATATAAGCACAACGCCCCCCTCTCAAAACAACATCCCCGACTGACCTCATCTTGTGTTCTAGTTACTGTTCACTCAATCTCCCTTTGTGGAAACGCATCTCCCCTTGAAGTATCTCCAGTTCCTTGTTTTGCATGCAACCAGGGACAAAACTTGCTCCAGTCCTAGGTCAGGGTCAAGGTTATGAAAAATTAGCCACTGAATCCCTTAACATAATGCTTATGCACATAAAGGGGATTTTGAATCCTGTATGCTTTCAAATCTTTGTCCTGGTGCTTATCAGCTTTGTGACTTTAGGCAGCTTACTTAACCTCTCTGATCTATCAGCTTCCCAGCATTTTATTGAGGTAATGACTGTATCTCCCCATTCTGGTTATTATAATGATTAAAAGAGGCAGCACACATAAAAGAATCAACACAGTTCTTACTCATAGAAAATATCTGAAAATCATTAGCGATTTATTACCCAAACCCCTCAACAGCTTTCAGTGTCGCTATACGCATTTATTTTTGATAATCTGCCACCTTCTTCTTTCCATTTTTTCCCCCTGGAGCCTCTCTGTGAACATCTCACTAACATTTCTTTGATAGAACATTCCACAGAATTTTATTCAGGGCCTTCTGCTCTGTTCAATCTAAATATTCTCCCTGGGCAATCTCAGTTCTGCCCACAGCTTTAACCACCATGGCAGATGGTAGACCAACAAACCTCTATGTTCATCCAAACTTCCCTGCTATACTCCAGATCCAGCCATCTCCACGTGCATGTCACACAGGCAGCTACAACTCAGCAAATGCCAAAACTTGAGGCCAACGAACTTGGGCATAGCCAGGAACCCAAGTCCGAACGCTGGTACAAGCAGTCAAGCTCCCTCATCTCTCATCCTCTGGACAGTGACCCAATCCACTTGACTCTTCTTCATGCACACTCAAGCCAACCCAAACTGTCTAATGTAATTGATTTTTTTTTTCCCTAGACACTCATTATTTCTGGCCTCAATTATCCAAAGTATTTACCACACTCCAATAATTTCTTCCATGGTGGCCAGAACAGCCTGTTTTAATGGCTTATAATAGTATTCCCTCTAGGTATTAAATCTGCTATAGTTTTCCATTATCTCTAATAGTATCTCCCAACTTAACTACGGTTCTTGCTAAATTCCTGAATCCTACCCTAAAACAACTGATATCAGATTCTCTAAGGGAGAATTTTCTTGCATTTTCTACCATGCACCAAGTGATGCTAACAACTGGATAAGTTTAAAAGAGGTTAGCCTCTAAGCTAAGAGAACATGTCTTTCCTGGTACAAGTGCTGCTCTTCAGAGTATCCCAATGGCCACTACTCTTCCATTCCACAATCCAGCAGCAGACAACGCTAAAGTGAGGAAAACACAGAACACATCTCTGTTCCCATTCTCTACATTAGTGATCGCTGTCAATTGATTTTCCATGCTGTCCCTCTGCTGCCCATTACTACAACATTATGCAAACTACTCCCTGAATGTAGGGCACCTTCACCCCAACATTCACCATAACAACCAGCAGCCTTTGTTCGGTTCAGTTGCTCTCCCCAGCTCCCCAACCACACCAAGTATTGGTAAGGTCCATTTCATCTGTGCCCCCTGACATATCTTGGATTCATAGCCATTGAAGCATTAGTACAGGATATTTCTGCTTCTTCTGGTATCTGCCACACTGTCTGTATTAGTTCCTCAATGTAGGCAGTTTAATATTGAGGAGTAAGTGAGTGACCAAGAATGACCAAAGCAGAATTTAACTATCTCAACGTTGCATACCTCTTCCAAATCTCATGGCCTCATCCAAAACATTCATTATCCTTCCTAGCTTCTTATCATCTCAACTTTTGATTTCCATATTCTTTGCCTCCTCTTCTAAGTTACAGGTACGTGTCACACAGGGGCCTAATGTACACAGTCAGTAGGCAAAGGCTCCCTTATTGGGCACTAATTCACTCACTTGGTAAGCTAAGGACAACAAACTTTTTAAACGGCAAAATATCAATGTCTATATTCTATATTGGAGAGATCATCCAAGCACAGTTGGAGCTTCCTGGTTGTCCTTTGGTACAGCTCACGTGTATCTATTGTCTCAGGGCAGCTCTGGTGGGGGGTTGGGAAATGAACAGACACAGCCAAGGTCATGGTGAGCCTCACAGCCACCAAGTCTTCTGAAGTCACCATCACCCAAGGCTTTACAATTTCTAATTTCCAGAAGAGAAATCATGATACGTGGAGTATTCATTCTGAGAGGGCCAGCATTTGTATTTGGAGGTCATTTGCCTCCTGTCCAAGGACTCAAATTTTCAGTTTTATTACCTGGTCAAGATTTTTCCCTGCAACGTGTACCAGGTTCTCTTTTCCATAGGGTGTGGACTCGGTAGTCTTCCCAGTTTTGAAAACTGAGACAATTCTTGCCAATCTCTGCTTTCCAGTTCTGGCCCCATCTATTATCCATGATTCTTCCAAGAAACAGTCAATAGTTTCTCTGTTGCCTGGAATGTAATTCTCCCAGGCTAATAGCCTTGAATCCAATAACTCAGGCCAGTGTCTGCCTGCGTGTTCCTAATCCAGGGAGATTTCAGAAAAAGATCAAGGCCAACTCTCCTCTCTGGCCACTGAATGTTACTATTGCTGAACTCTATGTTAGTGACTAAGGAGAACCAATGCTATAGAGGTGCTGGAGGACTGGAGGATGGAAAGAGAGGAGAGGGAGGGAGAGATAGAGGGACAAAGAGAAAGTGTGAGCTTTGGGGTCAGAAAGACCAAAAATAAAAATCAAATAACCATCATCTTGTGATTTTATGCCTTAAGCTAGACTTTGAAGCTCTTTGACATTAAAACAGAAGAATAGTAGTAACATCCATCAGGATGATATTAAAATATAAGCACACTGATACGGGGCAGCATGATGGTTCAGCTAGCTAATCTTCTACCTGCAGTACCAGCACTGCCTATGGGCACCGGTTTGTGCCCCCAGCTGCTCCACTTCTAATCCAGCTTCCTGTCTATAACCTGGAAGAACAACGGAGACTACCCCAAGTCCTGGGGACCTCTGCATCCAAGTGGGAGATCCAGAGAGAGCTCCTGGCTGTTAGCTTTGAATCAGCTCAGCTCCAGCTGTTGCAGCCATTTGGGCAATGAACCAGCAAACGAAAGATCTCCTTCTCTCTCTCTCTGTATGTGTCCCCTTCTCTCTGTAAATTATTTAAATAAAAAATGAATAATTCTTTTTTTAAAAAGATATAAATACACCAATGCAAAGGAAGCATCTGACCTGGTTCCTGTAAAAGAAAACCACTTTTGAAAATCCCAGTAGGTCTTCCTTCAAATATGATGAGTCATACTTTGTGTGTGATTCCTGGTCTCCGGGAGTCCCAAATAATGCCAGGAAACAAAAGTGGCAGAAAAAAATTCAACCAATCAAGTACAATAATATGGATCTTTCCCCCAAAAACTGCTGAAAGTCAGTGATGTACAGATTTTACTCTCATTAAACATGAGGGTGAGCTTCACACTGCGCACCTAAAAGAATGAAGGTTTCCTTTTATTTCTGGAAAACACATAAGTTGTAAATGATAAGGCAGGGCATAGAATTGGAATGGCCATTAAGATCCTACTTGGGACACCTATGTCCTTATATAAGCTAGCGCTGTGGCATAGCACATTAAGCCGCTCCCTGAGGCAATGTCATCTCATGTGAGTGCAGCTTGAGTCCAGGCTGCTCCACTTATGGTCTAACTCCCAACTGATGTGCCTGGCAAAGCACTGGCAGATGGCCCCTGCATCCACAAGGGAGACCTCAATCCTGGCTTCAGCCTGCCTTTACAGCCATTTAGGGATTGAATCGTGAACCAGCTCACAGAAGGCATTCTCTCTGTCTCTCTCTCCCTCCCTCTCTCTCCCTCTCTCTCTCCCTCCCTCCCTCTCTCTCTCTTCCTCTCCCGCTCTCTCCCTCTCTCCCTTCCTCTCTCTCCCTCTCCCTCGCTTTCTCCCCCTCTCACTCTTCCTCTCCCTGCCTCTGCCTAGCTGTAACTCTGATTTGTAAATACGTACCGTATGTATGTGTGTGTATATGTATATGTGGGTATATGTACGCATATATAGAGAGATAGATATTATTGGGTTGCTGGCTCCATCCCGGCCCGGCCCCAGCTGCTGCAGGTGTTTGAGAAGCAAACCTGCACATGAGGGTTCTTTCTCTTTTTCAAATCATCAAATAAAAACGGATGTAAAATAAGGCCAAAATGATCAAAGTAGACGATCTCGGACAGCGGTAAGCACTGGCTGAAGGATCAGAGTTTGCTAAAAGCTCTCACATACAAGCAAGTGTTAAAACAGCAAATGACCTGCTTATGGTTTCAGAACTCTGCAAGCAAATCCTACTGCATCCAGGATCCTATTTCATCAAGTTAAATCAGCTGGGCCACGCATTATGAAAACACTGGCCCATCCATCTGGGAGGCATTCCGAGGGATACCTGTAATGAAAACACCCAACACTGTCATGGCTTTTAATTCCTTTCATAACTTCTGCTTCCAATCTCAGAGTTCACACACAGCAGTATCTGAAACATAGATTTTATCCAGACATGCATTGTCAGCCTGGCTCAAAATGTGAGAATCAGAGAGCAATGCCACGTCCCAGAGGAAGCAACTCCTTCGCCACTGTTCATACTCAACCCTGGCTTCTTAAACCTTTCCACATGTCTGAGATAAATTCAGATTCCAACATTAACAGTAAAAGAAAGACCACCATTTTTTAAAAGCCTGCTGAAATAATGAGTATATTCTAAGTATTCTGGAAGTTTTGTTTGGGCTTTCACTGAAAACTGAATTCCCTTCAGCAAATTTAACATTTTTCTCCAATTTTCTTTCACACTCTTTTCTTGTGTCCCAGGTAAGCCTTCCCATCAGAGTGTTCTCTGCAGCTGTCCAGCACATGGAACATCAGGTCTACTGAAGGTCAAGTACACAGGTCAAGCATCTGTTCTCACAGGGCAGAGGTCTGCCTAAGGAGAGTTGCTTTCTCATGAGAAGTTGGAGACAAAGAGACAGGTGTAACACCTCTTTAATACAAGCCACAGACTGGAGGAACCTGGCCTGGGAGTCACAAGACTCCCACCTAGTACTGGGGCCCAGCACGACTTCATGAGTCAAGGCAAGGGGAGCAGACAGAAGCGCTCCTCACTGGCCACCTGAGATACACACACTCCCTTCAAGGCAAGACAGAGCTGCCTACCTGGGAAAATGGAGCTGTACCTCCCCATGTTGACTGTTACCTCCACCAGCCATGCCCGACTGCCCAAAAAGCATCCCCTGCCCACTCCCCTCCACACACACACACACACAAAGCAAGTTTCTGTCTCATCAGAACTCAGAAAGCAAGCTGTGTCACCACCTCTAGCCAACAAGGACGAAGTAGTCTGTGCCCGGAAGCTAAATTGCTAAATAAGCAGCAGTCCGCATGCCCATCGCCACAGCATTTCGTGTAAGCCTGTGGAGGTTGACCTGTTCGGATGCCAGCAGGTGCAGATCCAGCAGATGTTTGATCAGTACATGTGGATGCTCACCATACACAAGGTCCACATCAGCTGAGATCACACTTTGAAAGCACACACCACTCCTCAGACTTGGAGTCCAGCGTGGTACTCCGGGAAAGTTTTTCATAAGCTCCCTGCTGCAAGTACACCATTTCTGGACTGTACATTAGATTCATCACTTCAAAGGAACACTAACAGGTAAAGAAAAACCAGGGTTCCTTTCACTGCCCTGTGTGTGTGTGTGTGTGTACACACGTGTGTGAAGGGAGGAAAGAAAATATTGATTTTATTATCAAAGTTACAAAGACAAAAGTTAAGCCAGAGAGAGAGGAAGATATTCCATCTGCTGGTTCACTTTCCACATGGCTGCAGCTGCTGTGGGCCAGGCCGAAGCCAAGATCCCAGCGCTCCACCTGCGCCTCCCAGCGGGGTGGCAGAGACCCAAGGACTTGGGTCATCTTCTGCTGTTTTCCCAGGCTCATCAGCAGGGAACAGGACTGGAAGTGGAGCCGCTGGAGTTTGAATTCATGCTCATATGTAATGCCAGTGTCTCAGGTGGTAGTGCCACCCAGTGAGCCACAATGTCAGCCCTTACAGTACTCTTTTTGCCAACTGCGCATCTCTAAAGGAATGTGGAGTACCCAGGCACGTGTCTTTTTAGCTTGTCTTGTACATTATGACATGACTTGTAGTACTTGATAAGCATCTCAGAGCTCACCTGGTTCATTCCCACTCAGAGCAGCAAGGCTGACTGTAACAGAACTGCATCCGAGCTGTGCTTACAGATACATAGCACCTGAAGAGTCAGTTCTCTATTTATGGTGCCACTACCAGGATGGCACTTCTTTTGGGTTTGTCTGGGGTACCAGCTTCATGTTGTACCAATCCAACCTGGTGTTATTTGATAAGCCCCTTGCTATGGTCTCAATGTCCCCACGACTACTCATCCTGAAATTGAATCTCCATGGCAAAGTGAGATGTCATGGAATCGTTAAGGGGTAATTAGTTGCAGAGGGCTCTATCTTCATGAATCAATGAGCCCATTCACGCAGAGGTGGGGAATTCATGCAGCCCAGCCCCTGAAATCATTCGGTCTCGTCCTGCCAAGGCAACCACAAGTAGGGATTGAAATTCAATAAACCTATTAAATTGATAATTTTGTATGACCCTTGAACAATATTATAAATATCCAAATGGTCCTTGGCAAGGAAAAAAATTCTCCCCGCCACTTGCCCAAGATTAACGGGCTGTCTCAAAAGTAGATCTGAGAGTTGGTGTTGTAGCATTACAGCCTAAGCTGCCACTTGGGATGCCAGCACCTCACTTTAGAGCACCAGTGTAAGCCCTGGCTGCTCTCTTTCTGATCTACTTCTTGCTAATGAGCCTGGGAAATCAGCAGAAGATGTTCAAGTACCTCTGCCACCCACATGGGAGTCCCAGGAGTTCCTGGATCCTGCTTCAGCCTGGCCCAGCCTTTGTCACTGCAGCCAATGGAAGCTCTCTTTCTCTCTTTGTCTCTTCTCTCTCTCTCTCTCTCTCTATCTGTATCTCCACCTTTCAAAATATAAAATGTTTTCTTTTTTAAAAGAGTGGTCCTGTTATCAAAGTTACCATGGCTGTGTCTCTGACTCCTATATCTGTCACCATGCAACAGCCTCAGCCACTGGCCAGCAAGATGCCACCAGGAGCAGCAGCCCCACTGGGAACATCCCAGCCTCTAGACCATGAGATGAATAAGCCCTTATTTTTTTAATATTTATTTTTATTGGAAAGGCAATATACAGAAAGGATGAGAGACACAGAGGAAGATCTTCCGTCCGATGATTCATTCCCCACACAGCCACAACGGCCAAGGAGAGTCGATCCAAAGCCAGGAGCCAGGAGCCTCTTCTGTGTCTCCCATGCGGGTGCAGGGTACTCACGATTTGGGCCATCTTCCACTGCTTTCCTAGGCCACAAACAGGAAGCTGGATGGGAAGCAGGACCCCCAGGAATAGAAGCTGTGCCCATTAGTAAGCCCGGTGCGTATAAGGCAAGAACTTCAGCCCCTAGACTGCTGTGCTGAGGCCCAAGCCCTTATTTTTTTTTTAATAAACTGCCCTGGCTCAGGTGTTCAGTGGTAGCAATAGGAAACAGAATAAAACACGCCCTTCCACTCTCACTGCCCTGGTTATGAAGACAATAGCTTGGGTTACTTTTTTATTTGCCTGCAGCAAAGACTGACCTTCAAATGCCTGACTCTGAGCCCTGAAGAAGGTCTAAATCTCCTCCCTGCTCCTTCATCCCTACTCTTCTCTCCCAGCACATCCCAGCAGGTTCCCCCTAATCCCGACTCTAACCAGCAACGCTCTTCCTCCCCCTTAGGACAGGAGACTGCTAAGGCTCAGAAGGTAATTAACTTGCCCCAGGTTTCACAGCTAAGAAGTCGGGGTTTTATCCCAGTCCAAATATACTCCACTCCTTCAAGTGTTTTCTCCTGACATGGAATCCCAGACCCTCAACTGCCTGGCCAACCACCCTTCCCTGCTAAATCCCTGTGTGTGTTCCCCAATGAGACGTTCACCAGCAAGCACGAGGCCCCAACTCAGGTGAAGTCTAATCACTGGCAGAGGGTACTGCTTCCGGAGATCAATGCATTACAATTCCATTAATGCACCTTTTTAGTTGCTTTGTCAGATTTAGCAGCTTATATTGAGCTTTTAGTCAAATAAAACCTCAATGCCTTTCTCTACCAGGACAACCACCAGTAGGGTTTTTTTTTTCTCCCATCATTACTATTGATTTTTTTAACTCCAAAATAAGATTTTACATTTAGCTTTGTGAAATGTCATCTTGTTATTTTTAGCCCAGCATTCCAGCACATCCACATCACTTTAAGACATATTTTTATCATCAATTACATTGGCCATTCTTTCCAGTCTCCCATCCACTACAAATTAGACAAGTACACTTTTTGTGTTTTCTTCCAGCTCTCTGGCAAAGCACCTATCCAGAGCAAGTCCAAGAATCAGGAATCTCAAATCATTTTCCTGGTGATGTTCCTCATGGTGTCTGCTGCCACAGGCCTCCAAGGAGCCTTTCTGCAGAGCATTCCTTTCTCTAGAATGAGATGCACCGCCAACGTCAGCCCTTTGCAGCCTTCCAAGAGACAATGCAACTTAATCCACATCATCTGCTAAAGCAGCTTAGGCAGGTGTCTCCAGGGCCTCTTCTGACTCCAGGGCCAGGCAGAGCACAATTAGCGAGGCCTCCGGGAAGGCTCTCCCACCCCAAAACCACCCAGGCTCCTCAGTGGCTAAGAAGGGAAGGAAACAATCTACTAACAGTATTACAACCCTGGTAGCTCCATCCATAAGCCTACAAGAGGTCAGCCTGCCTATGAATTTCCATCAGTGCATTGGGTCCCATCATGGTAGGTCTTCAGAGAACATCACTCAGAGGAAAAGC
This sequence comes from Ochotona curzoniae, assembly GCF_017591425.1. Classification (NCBI taxonomy): domain Eukaryota; kingdom Metazoa; phylum Chordata; class Mammalia; order Lagomorpha; family Ochotonidae; genus Ochotona; species Ochotona curzoniae. The sequence continues at coordinate 17,527,311 of NW_024467095.1, read as the reverse complement.
ACGGAGAGGCCTGGCTGAACAGGAGATATTCAGAATGTCAGAGCCAGTTCCTGAAAACTGACTCTCCTTCCCTTTAGAGAGGAAGACAGGAAGGGAACAGAGCCAAGACATCACTCAAGACTCAGGCTCCTGGCAGGAAAGGGAGGCAGCTGCACGCCGGGGCAGCTCCAAGAAGAAGAGAAGTGAGACCCCACTGTTAATTCTGAGACTATGGGTGTGGGGTTTGCATAACAGGAAAGCAAAACAAACTCCAGAAATCCAGTGTTTTCAAAGATGCTGTCAGACCTTCATGGAGCGAAGGCCTATTCATACACAGGGTTTTTATCTCAGCACCCTTGTTCAACTCCAGTGTAAAGAGAGCAATTACATCTAAAAAGGCAAATTCCCTCTAGGACAAAGAGAAAGAAAACATGCTAAGTGAAAGAAGACCACTTGAAGTAGTCTAGAGGATTGGGAGGGAACAAACAAGCCATTATAGACTTATCCAAAAGAGAAAAGCTAAACATGCAAAGAGCAGAACAAGGAAGACAACGGCGTTCGCTCTGAGTTCCTAAGAAAAGTGGAGGAATCAGCAGTGCTGGGTCTGAGATCACGGGTTCGTGCTCCCGATTCTAGCTTCTCACTGACACACACCCTGGGAAGAACAGGTGTTTCATGATCAGGCCCCCCGACCTCCATGCAGGAGACACAGATGGAGATTCTTGCCTTCTGGCTTCGGCCTGGCCAGACCATGGCCATGGTGGACATCAGGGGAGCAAAGGAGGGAACAGACTATTTCTTGGAATATTCCTCTGCTTCCTTCTCTTTCAAACAAACTGAAAAAGCTGCTTTCTTTTTTCCTACTGGGCCAAAAAAAAACACTCTGGATCCCCTCATCACCCGCCACTCTGGGCAGGGGACCAGGATTTTTCTTTCAGAGAAACTGGCCGTTGATCCTCAGGAACCAGGGACACAAGTGGGAGGCTTGCAGGGTGTAGACGACAGTGCAACAGTAAATGAAAATCTGAAAAGGGAGAATCGAGTGAAAGTCACAAACCACAATGAGATCCTCCAGTCCCACGTCCCGAACTCATCTCTCCAAACACCCATGGCAGCCAACAGCCTGAAAGTCTCTCTGTTCTGCAGAAACTAACCTGCCTGCGGAAAGAGCTTCCAGACGCATACATCCAACAGGCCACCAATGAAGCGGATCTGTAGGTGTCAGATCGCCAGCAGACCTGGGCCGTGGACATGGTGTGTCCTGCTTGACATTGGGACGAAACCACAAGCATGAAAGACAAGACCAAAATACCCTATCAGGAAGAAGGAACTGAAAAAATAAAGGACAGACCAAAAATAATAAACAGCCCTTGGGCTTTAAAAATATCACAGAATAAAAAGTAAACAAGAGAGGGAAAGGTAAAGTTCAAGGAACCTCCCAGAATATAAGGTCAAAAGGTAATGAAGAGATAGACTAAGAAAATGAGAGAATAAATGCAAGATATACAACTTCCAGCTAATAGGATTTCTCAAAAGAAAAACAAAAAAACATGAAAAGCAAAAGATGCAGTATGCTATTTGTCAAATCCTAATAGTTCAGAAAATAGAGTGGAGGTGAGCACCACAGCCTAGGTGATTAAGCTGCTGCTCACAGCCCATATTGGAGTGTCTTGCTGGAATCGCAGCAGCTTTGAACAATCCAACTTCCTGCTAATGTTCCAGCTGGAAGGCAGAGGATAAGGGCTCCAGGCTTGGACCCTTCATGCCCCATGGGAGCTGGAGATCCAGTCTTCTGTCACCTGCCTTTCAAATAGATGAAAATAAACTTACAAGAAAGAATAGTGTTTTTTCAATAAAAATTGCAGATTTAAAATCAGATTATGGAATCACATTTACTCCGGCTTAAGCCTTGCATCCACCAACCACTGTCTATGTGAATTTGTGGAAAGGTTTTGCATAGGTAGGTCTCATGTGTGAGAGATGGAAAGACTGACAGAACTCAATGAACAGGGCAGTTAAGACACAGTAATATGGCTCTAAAGTTTCCTAATAGTGTCTTACACCTAGGGAAAAAAAAACTCAATAAATCATATGTGCTATTTAAAATGTCCTATAATACTGAAGTAAAAAGAATCTGACCAAAATTCAACCAGAAGAATCTATGACAGTGATAAAAAAGAGGAAATGTTAGAAGGACACAGGAATGTTACTCTAAAAATCTTACCATTCATAGGAAGGAGACAAGGTATAACATCTACAAATTAGCAAGCAAATAATTGTAGCATAACTGAATAGCTAGAAGTACAGCAATAAATAAACACCAGGAGGAAAAGCTAGACGAATAGCAAGTTGCTGTCAGGGAGAGAGAACTCCACGGCGGGAGACGGGATGGAACACATTTATGTGAATAGTTTATTTTTACAAGCATTTAAGCACACACGCATACACATATTTAAGTAACCTTATCACACAGCTGAAACCCGAGGGATGACAACAGAGGAATCTCACCAAACAGCTTCTGCAAAAGCTAAGCGCTGACTCAGAGCATAAAATATCCCTTGCAGCTGCATCAAAACAAACAAAAAGTAAGCAAAGGGCATGTTTCCAGGGGAAAAAGAACCGGGCGGCTTGGGTGTGCAGGCCTCAGGCAGATTTGTGCGTGCTGCAGCTGCTTGCACACTGGCCCCCACGAATCAGCACCTCTCTCATCTTTCTGAGGACCCCAATGCCCTCACATTCATGCCTTCCACTCCCACGGCCAAGTCTTCCCTGGACCACCTCCTTCACACGAAGGGTGGAAGAAATTGCTGCAGCTTTGACTGAATGGCTGTTAAATTGTGTTTTGGAAGCCTTAGAGTTTTCTATTAAATGGTCCATAGGGCGGTTTCATCAAAGAAAGTAACCCTTGTAGAAAAAAAAAAAAAATCTGTTCTGTAAGATGAAATGCTGGCTCCTTGAAAAGTCATTATTAGAGAGGAACCCGCAGATGAAAATGCCAAGCCCCCGAAGGGACTGCAGAAGTCAGAAAGGAGAGAAAGTCAGCAGTGTTGTGCTCAAGCAACAGAAAAACAAGCCAGGGAATTCTGAGAAAAGACAAGATTTTTGCAAAGGGATTGAGTATTCGGATTATACAGCACAGCCACAATGCAAGAGTCGTTCTGACTGCCTCTGCCCCTGGCAAGAGAAAGCTCAGGAGCCAATGCAAGAGAAACATTAAACACAGCCGAGAAACCCTGAATCCAGCTGCGGTGGCTAAGGGCAAAGATCAATTTAGACTCCACATATACCTGAAAATGTGAAATTACATGTGAAAGCTGTCAAAGGAATGGGTTTACAAAGATCTGGAAAGAACGGCATTCATCGGTCGGAGAAGGAAAAATGCCACTTGAACCTATCTCTCGCTGAGGTCTAAATTGGCCCGGATGTTGTCTGTGCTGCAAAGATGCCTCTCAGCCGGTGCCCAGGTCATAGAACTCTCAACCAAACCCATCTACTCCCAAGGGAAAGACTACTACATCTTAAGAAGGGGTGAGCGCACCACCTGAAGAAGAGTCATTAGCAGCCCTGCTGTCTCACCCTCCCTGTGGGAATAAATGTGAGCCTGCAGTGTGCCTCCTCAGCCGGTCACCAATCCTGTTAACCATCACCAGGTGATTCGCAATTTCCCATGAGAGAGCCTTTCATTCTCAGTGTGACTGATGGTCACACATCGATCTCTGTGGTTTGAACCCGACTAAACATGTGTAACTCACCCCGTAAGAAAACTGTACCAGACGCAACACTCAGGCTCTCAAGCCAGTGGAGCAATTAACTGGTTGTTTTCACATTAAAAACCTCAATTGGGTCAGAGAAACTTCAACTTTGATTGTTTTTTCTTCAACCAGACTCTGGTATTTTAGTTAACAACTAGTATTACTCACTGATCAATAACAATGAACTGTTGTTTTTCTAAAGGGTATCACATGGAACCCAGGTGTATCTATCATAGAATGCTTTGACATTTTTCAAAGCATTTGCTTGAAATTTCAATGTAATGTAGTCTTGGAGTGAACTGAAAAAATGTGGACAATTACCAGCTTCTGGCTGTGTACGGCAAGCCTTCAGTGAATATGCAAATTCTAAATCTGTGGCAACTTTCATCTTGTTATAAATCTGCTTTTTATTTCCAATCTAAGTTTCTGTCTTGTCTTTGCAATAATGTTCATTCATTATTTTCACAATTCCAATCCTCTCTTGAACCTATAATAAAGGCTGACCTACTAGTTGTGATACAAGCTGCAGGCTGCCTCATCTATATTCCAGACACTCTTACTGATATGGAAATCACAAACCCATAAAATTAAGTAAGCCAAGACATTTCTGTGCAAAATTAAGTAAATTCTCTCTTGAATCAGACAGGAGACTTGATACTATAAAGCAAGCATCTTGTTTCAACGATTTTTTTTTAATTCGTTCTTTTCTTTTGAAAGGCAGAGCCACAAAGAGAGAAGAGGCAACAGTCAGAGCTTGCCCACTCCCCAAATGACCGCAACAGCCAGAGCTGTGCTGCTCTGAAGCTGGGAGCCAGGAGCTTCTTCTGGATCCTGGTATGGGTGCAGAGGTCCAAGGACCTGGGTCATTCTCTCAAGCCATTTATCAGGGACCTAGGGTAGGAAGTGTTGCAATCTGGGACTTGAACTGGTACCCATAAGGGATGCTGGCATTGCAGGTAGAGGCTTTGCTTGCTATGCCACAGTACCAGCCCCTATTTCAACACTATTTTTTAAAAAGATTTATTTATTTTGATTGGAAAGGCAGATTTACAGAGAGAAGGAGAGAGGAAGATACTCTGTCCACTGATTCACTCCCCAAGTGACCACAATGACTGGAGCTGAATCCATCCAAAGCCAGGAGTCAGGAGCTTCTTCCATATCTCCCATGCGGGTGCAGGTTCCCAAACCTTCGGGCCGTCCTCGACTGCTTTCCCAGGCCACAAGCAGGGAGTTGGATGGGACGCAGGGCCTCCAGGACATGAACCAGCGCCTACATGGGATCCCAATGCATGCAAGGTGAGGACTTCAGGCACTAGGCTAGCATGCCCTCGGTGCTATTTTAACGATACGTTTCAACAACACTTTAAAGATCCATATGACTTGGTGCATCATAATGTACAGTGATGCTACTGTGCAGCCTTTGAGGACAAGTGCGACCTCATTACCACCAACATTCTCTAGATTGTCTCAAACATATATGACTGACCTGGAGTGAATCTAGAAGCTTTTAGCAGAAAAAGCAGTGGGACTCAGAGACTGAGCTACTTAGCCTGTCTAGGCACCAAGCGAGGAGCACCTGATGATATTTCCACCTCATTTTTCAATCTTCCCATGTTGGGGGAAATAAGGCAACAACAACCCCCAAAAAACTCATCTATTCTTGTCCTACCAAATTCGAAGTTATGATAGAGAATTCTGTTGAGATACACAAACCATAAAGACAGAATTCTCAAATGAGAATATGAAAAAATATCTGCCAAGGAACATGCTCAATGCTACATGGATACCCCCTTGTAGCCACTATTATGTAGACTTTCCATGATTGCCCAACTAGTCCATGAACTTGTGAGTCAGTCATCCCTTATAATCATTGAGCCCTGGGGCTGGCATAGCAGTGAAACAGCTAATCCTCCTTTTGCACCACCAGCATCCCATACAGGTGATGGTTCATGCCCCGGCTACTCTATTTTCAATCCAGCTCTGCACCTATGGCCTGGAAAAGCAGCAGAGGCAGGTCCAAGTGCGTGCACCTGCAAGGGAGCCAGAAGAAGCTCCTGGCTCCCAGCTACAGATCATCTCAGCTCTGGCCATATGCCCTGGGAAGGCAGAAGAGGACAGCCCAAAGCCTTGGAACCCTGCACCCGTGTGGGAGACCCAGAAGAGGCTCTGGGCTCCTGGATTTCGACTGGCTCAGCTTCAGCCAATATAGTTATTTGGGAAGTAAGCCAGAAGAGGATGGAAGATCTCTCTCTTCTCATTTGTGCGTGTGTGTGTATGTGTGTGTGCATGCACACACGTGTGCACATCCTTCCCTCTTTAATTCTGGACTTCAAAAAATAAACAAACAAATCTTTAAAATGTTTTAAATACATCAATAAATCATTGAGCCCTAGACAAGCAGCACATAATTAGGCACAAGGCATTCAGCAAGTTCACCTCCCTGGAACTGAGCCTGCTTAAAGGAGATATCAAAAACACAGTCAAGGTTATAGCCACATCTGGAGAGACAGACACAGCACGTAGAATGGTTGATAATGAGCAGCCAGAGCCCCAAGCCGACCCAACTTCCCTTCATGCCCTAGGGGCAACCACTTTCACCAAAAGAATCTGCTTTTAAGGATTCATCACACTTACTGCTGCCACACACACATACACACAATAATGAAAAGAGATGCCAGCTTCCAATTATTCATGTTTTTACTTAAACAGGGCCAAAATATTTGGAAATACTGTCGGCAATTATTCCTAGTTGTTACATTCATACATCCAACAAATATGTATTGTTTGCATTCAAAGTGGTGGCATTTCTGTTCTTGCCTGTTCATTCACCGAGACCAGCCTTCTTCTCCCCCTCAGGTTGAAGAAGGTTTAAATCAGTGCCACCCTAGAAGGAGTGGGGACAGAGGACATGGCAGCGAGGCAGGGGTGAGAGAGGAAGGGTGAGTCAGTGTCACGATGGAAGAGGCTGCTCCGTGAGTTCATGCTGCAGGAGGCCGCGAGTCACCAGATGCGGGATCCTGGCTGCTTCCTTCTCCGCCCTGCCAGTCAGCCTGCACAAGCTGGGGCCGGAGGGCCACGTGACACTGCGCTTACCCCTGCAAACGGCGTGTCGAGCCATTCCACACTCCAAAGAAGGGTCTTATTCTTCTGAGCCAGTGAAATCATGTGCAAAATCCCGTGGAATTCCATGATTTAGGATGGGATTTGTTTTATATTAGCAAGAGCAAGGCATAAAATAATCCCGTACTTATCACACCAAGTAGGAGGGACAACCACAAAGATGTGACACTCTGAAGAAATCCTGACCCTGCTCAGAGGGAATAAAAACACGTTTAACTTACAGAAAAGGTATCTGACAGCGATGTTCTGTCCCCAGGAAAAGCAGGACCCCGAAACAAAGACGACCCCTCCCACGAGACCTCCTATGAGCCTGCCTCTGCAAATCCAAGAGTGGAGTTGAGAAACAACTGCCCATTCATAAAAAAGAGACCAATTCAGAAAAACTCAACAGAATGCGCATTCATACAGGCAAGAAGACCACATCCTACTCAAAACCAAACAGCAACCCAAACCAAAGAGGAAAAATGAGGAACACAGAAAGAGAAATGCTCTCCAAGGTTTCCTAGGAGCAGGCTTTCCACAGTTCACCTGAACGAGCACTTGCCATAGTGCCAATAGGCAGGCACTTCTCACCTGGGATGGACAAAGAAAATGAGGGACACGGAGGTGTGTGACTCCATAAAGGCCACAGGAGTTTAAAGTGACTCACATGCATGACTGCCTGATGCACAATGCATATTCTCTCATCAGGACAAGCAAGATGGCCAGAAGGGGAGAGAAAGCACACTCCCATAAACATTGCACTAATACATAGTGAGAACTCTGAGCCATGACCAGCAAGTAAGCACATCCACAACAAGAAGACTTGCCCAAACTTTGTTCACTTGAACTTGCTTTCTTAAAGTCTCTTATCATGTTTCCTGAGTAGCTTACTTGGGCCAGTGTTTTTAAAATACTGCACAGCTCTAGTTAGAAGATCCCTGTAATCCAACTGAAACTCAGTTTCCATTCAAAAGACTTGGCTTTACAGAGGGGTTTGGTCAAAAGGGCATGCATGCGAGGGAGTTGCCTGATGGGGTGTCAGCTCCTGGACTGCTGACTTCAACTGCCATTCGCTGGGGAGTTTATCCCACAGCCCTGTCCCCAAGACAGACACTCAGGAGGAATGCCCCAGGCCCCACCCAGAGCATCGAGTGGACACATTTCCAACAGGCAGAAGACAAAGCACTCTCTGTGAAGAAATACCACTTTCCATGAGCACAAACTAACGAAGTGCTCACGGCAGCTGACGAAGGTCTGCATACACACTGTATCAAACTCTCCATTAGACTCAATACAGAGACTGCCATCACCATTTGAGCAATATTAAAAGCATATTAAAAACATTTGTCACTCATGAAAAAAAGAAGTAATTCATGTTAGCTCCGATTTTCCAAATTGCTTTTTTTTTAATAAAAAAAAATCAAACCTTGTAATAGGTAAGTCAAAGGAAGATTACATGCTTGTGAAAATAGAAAAAAAAACTAGTAAGTTTCTATACAATTTATAAGACAACAGCTCTTAACTATGAAGGTCTTTGCCTTCTATCATTGACAAAATTAAAATGCATACAGGAATGAATCACGGATCTAACAAAGTTGCACCCACTGATCTGCTCATGACCACGTGTCTGTAATGCCCATATTTACTACTTATTTATGTATTTATATTCACTCCCCAACACAGGGACACACACACACACACACACACACAAGTAAAATTAAACTCAACCTTCGTCCCATCCAGGGGTGTTTTTCTTTCCAGCGGTCCCACATGTCTGAGTTGCTTGCGGCAGTCAAATGCTCCCTTACCAAGTGGTGTCTCCCCCTGAGAGACCACCAGATCTGTGGGTGAAGATAATCCACCCTATAGATGAGCACTCCACCTGGCTTTATGCCCCGCTCTGAACCACCCTTCCCCTCTCTTCCTGAGCCCCAGTGCTAAGCTCCATCTGAAAACAGGTGGGAAGGGCTTGCAAGAGAAGGGAAAGCAAGGGGCTGGATTCCTGTGACATCACAGCACGGCCCACCACGACTACAACCACTTCTGCGGGAACTCAAAGCCTGCGCCATCAGGGTCTGGGAGCCACTCTTCAGAATTTCCATTCCGCAGCTTCCCCAGGCAGGTCGCGTGCCATGGCTTCTCTGCAACTCCCCAAGCTGACTCAGAGCACAAGCTCTCTGACTCATTCTTCGTTCTCTGCTGTTCTGGCTCCTGAAAACGGAGGCTCCCCTGAGCTTTAGGTGCGGGTCAAGGGACAGGGGTGGTGTGGTAGTTCAAAGGTCAGAAGGAAATCGGTGATATTTAATTCTCACAGAAATATCCCTGAGGAGAGCATCAGGAGGTATCAACATTAGGACATTTTCTTAGAGTCCGAGAGACAGTCTCGCAGGTCCTAACACATCCCTGGGTCACCAACCTCTCCATCTCTACTTTCCACCCGGGGAGACTCTACCTTTCCTTTGTCTTGCCTATTTATTTGAGTCTTTGATGGAGTTATATGGGTTTTCATTCTCTAATTTCATAATTAATTTAGTGTCCACATTGCATCTGTCCATTCGGGCAAATTACCAATCAACAGGTACACTTTGAACTGCCAATTCCTCATCCATACGTGAAAGCCTACAAAAAACTCAAAGCTACACAACAAGAGGATGTTTTGGTCGCATTGTTTGTAATAGCAAAACACTAGGGGAAAAAAAGCAGTAGAAAACTTAACAAATTTATTATACATATTAAAGGGCTTTTCTGTTATCAGCAATGACAAAGAAATTCTATCATGTTCTCACGTTGAAAGGCATGCACGGTGTATGGCTACATGAAAAACTGTGAGGGGGAGTAGGTAGCACAACCAATGCACGTGATACTCGCCAATGCGATCAGCGAATCATTGGCACAAGCGGATGTGTTTCCGTGTTTCACATCACAGTTTACAAGAGGCTGTCACTTAGCTAGCAACACCTGCATGACAATAAACACTATGCCAACTAAAAATCAATAAGGACTTTGGAAATTATTAGACTGATGTGACGAATGATTCATCCTCTAACATAAATCACTTGATAGGCTATTATACGCAGTTTACTTAGACACTAAGAGAGAATCTATTTTTTAACATGTGAAAGCACATATTTATTTGTATTACTATACTGGTGGTACAACTTCTCACCCTTATCTTATTATACATGGTACAGGAAATGGTTAGGTGTCTTTACTTCTCAGGATGAAGGAGGAGGTCTGGTTGAGGCAGGTGTATTTAAAAGAGATACTACCTCTATATCACCTAGTTCATATAAAACCCACTTAATTTTTATAATTCAAAGTTTAAAAAGAGTTTAAGCCCACATATACACATATGCCATGAACCACCTTGATGGAGGAAGTAGATGAGCAGTATTTAAAAAAATGAAGACATGAGAAGCCCTTGTGATAACTCCACGGAGACTGCAGATGAGGCTCCAAGCGTAAGTGGAATGTACACAAGAACGCAATGTATTGTGGACTAACCTAAGGGAAGGTGCAGAGAGAAATGGGGGGCTAGTGCGGTTATCGTCAATTGCAAGCAAAAAAGCTCCCAACACAAAGTCAAAGAGGTCTAGACATCTTTGGGAGAACACCTTTTAAGTTTAGATGGTATGCAAGACAACAATGGGAAATTCTACAAACACCACTGAAAAGGTCAAAAGAAAAAAAAGTCTTTTTCTGCTATTGACAAAGGACTAAATCATAATTGAAATCCATGTAAGAATTGCAGCACAATGCATGAAGGATCACATAGAAACCAAAAGAACAAATGTCTGACATGAATGTGTGAGAACTTTGGCTCCTCGTGTGTCGCAGCCTGCATCTTGCTCGCTCTGTCTTCCTCTGCACTAAAATGCTGGACAACAGCAATTTAATCTTTATTTCTTTACTTGAGAAGCACAGAGACTAAGGAAGACTGGGAGACAGACGGGGACCTCCCACTCACAGGTTCACTACCCAAATGCCCACAGAGTGGGGGCTGCACCAGGCAGGGTGTGCAGTAGGGGCGTGATTCAAGCCAGCTCTGCCCATTAACTGGGCCATCAGCTTTACCTCCCAGGGCCTGCATGGAAAGAAGCAAGAAGCAGGAGACAAAAAATGGAAATCAAACCCACAGACTCCAACATAAGATGAACTGTTTTAATTGGTAAACACCTACACCAAGAGTAGTTTTATATAGGCATTCTAATTTGGGGTATTTTTGGAATCTCCTGAAAAGCTTGCTTCTGAAAAACTGAGACATTTATGTAATTTCAAGTTTATTTTATTTAATCTTATGTTGGTATTTCAATATCCAGTGCCAGGAATGACAGGACTGAAGGAAATATTTGGAAATATTTGAGGAATGACATATACTTAGAATTGACCAAACAGCCATAACATGATTATGACACCCATTGATCTCCCTTGTTCCCCTCACCAAGAATGCTAGGTTATGGCCAATCTCAGGAAACAAGACATAAACTTTATCCTCAAGGATTGCACATCCCTGATAACCGAATTAAACAATAAGTCACTGAACAATTAAGCACAAGTTGATAAGTATCATAATAATACAATCATAACAGCAAGGTAAAACTAGGAAAGTATGAGTAACTTCATTTTAGGAACATTTCTCCCAGTGAGTTGATGCTTTGAACTGATTTTTGAAGATCTGTAGTCGACAAAGCTACAAAGAACTGAAGGATTTCTGTAAGCGATCATCATAAATGCAAAGGAGAGACTTGCCAGGGAAATGTGCGCCTAGGGAATGCCAACTACTCAACAAAATCAGACAGTACAAGAGAAAAGTGAGGAAGAATCTAGAATTGCAATGAGGAACAACGAAGAAAACACTGAGAGCTAATGATGGGTGTTCACCCAGGAAATGATTTGCATGGCTTTGCATTTGAAAGATCACATTGGGGATTGTGGGCAGGTGCCTGAGATGCAGAGGAATGAGATGTGTTAGCTGACAGAGGTGTTCTATTTATAGCAAAGTAGCTTGGTCAGAACAATTGTTTCATAGATTAAAAAATCACAAAATTTGTACAAGTGCCTTTTTGAAGAAACTACTGAGATCAAGGTCAAGGGAAAACCAGAGTTTATCAACAAAAAGGCAAATTGTACTGGGTGCAACGTGCAGCTTGTAAACATTTGCCTGAAATGCACTTGCCGTCCACACACCACTGGACCTGCACCGAGCCTCAGTTCCCTTACTGGATTGTGATGTAGGATGATTTCTAAAAAAAAACCCAGACTGCAGAAAACCAGCTCATGCGGGGGGACACTGGAAGGGGGAAAAAAAATCATAAAAAGAGACAGCTCTAAACTCTGAAAATAGTTCCTGTTCTCCAAATCTCTGGCTAAACAGCAAACTAGGCAGGTAAATTTTTACTCTATGTAAACTCAAGCATAAACCCAACAAGGGCTCTTTCAAATAAAAATCCAGCAATTCCCAACCTAATTGGAAATGTAAAGGATCTGGAACACTAAAAACAAACTTTGGGGAAAAAAAAATGGAGAACTTAGACTGTATGACTTCAAGATTTACCTTAAATCTACATTGTGATATTAATATAGACAAACACATCAAAAATCGGACCATTTAGTATCAGACTCACAATTCCATTGCACTTCACAGCAAAAAAGTCAGGGAAGCCTGTTTAACAAGTTACACTAAAACAGGTGCACATCCACCTGAAAGAAAAAAGAACTAACCTTACCTTAACCCCTAACTCATATCATGCACAAACACGGTATCAGGATGGATCACAGAGCGAAATGTGAAGGTTCAGGCATAAAACTTGCAGAAGAAAAATATTGCTGGCCTGAGTTTAGATAAACATTTCTCAGACTTGATACAGACAGTAGTACCAGGAAGGAAAATAAAAATATTTTGCTAATAAAGCAAGTAACATTGAGAAAATCAATAGATATATCTCCCATTGGGAAAAAATATTCATCAAACATACGTCTGCTAAATGATGTATATTCTGCGGTTTTAAAGATTTATTTATTTATGTCGCAAAGTCAGATAAACAGAGAGGAGGAAAGACAGAGAGCAAGATCTTCTGTCCTGTGATTCACTCCCCAAGTGACTGCAACAGCTGGTGCTGCGCCAATCTGAAGCCAGGAGCTTCCTCCATGTCTCCCACATGGGTGCAGGGTCCCAAAGCTTTGGGCCATCCTGGACTGCTTTCCCAGGCCACAAGCAGGGAGCTGGATGGGAAGTGGGATCCCGGCGCACTCAAGGCAGGGCCTTTAGCCTCTAGGCCACTGTGCTGGGCCCACTCTGAATTTTTAAAACTGTGATTCATTAAAAAATTTTTCTAAAAAATTATAGTTTCTAAAAATTCTGAATAAACATTTCATCACAAAGATGTAAGAAATTCCAAATGAAAATGCTCTATATCATTAGAAATCAGGGAAATTCAAAATAATGAGATATCACTCTGCACCCATTTCAATGGCTAGGTTTGAAAACCGATAATACGAAATACTGGTGAGAATTAAGACTCACACACCACATCTATGGGAAGTAAAATGGCACTTAGGAAAACCTTGGCAGCCGAAGCCCTACTGATGGATAGGGTTTCACTGAAGAGAAAACCAAATACATGCCCACCAAAACTTCAAGAACGTTCACAGCTGCTTTATTCACAACAAATAAAACTTGAAACAACCAAGATGTTCATGAGCACACAAACAGCGAGCAATGTGGATGTTGGTCAGATAACGGGATATTGCTCAGCAATAATACAGAATGAACTGCAAACACAGGAAGAAGCTCCTGGCTCCTGGCTTCGAACAGGCTCAACTCTGGCCACTGCGGCCCCCTGGGGAGTGAAGCAATGGACGGATGACCCTTCTTTCTGTTTCACCTTGTAAATCTGGCTTACAATAAAAATAAATAAATCTTAAAACGAAGTAAGCTACATGACTGAACTGCATATATGTATCATAGACTTAGGAATAAGAAGAAAAAGCTGTATCGTTCTATTTTCATGAAATTCTAGGACAGGCAAAAATAAAGAAGAAAAACTTCTGAAGAAGGGTTGCCGTTAAGGGGCAGGGATCATACTTGGAATGAATCACTAAAGCAGGAGGCAAATTTTTGGCTTTGTTTTGTATCATTACAGGAAGTATAAGGAGTTTTGCTCTGTTTCGTTTTTTAAGATTTGCTTTTTTATCTGTTTGAAAGGTAGAGGCACAGAGAGAGGAGGAGAGGCAAAGAGATACATTCTGTCCGCTGCTTCACTCTCCATACGACCGCAACAGCTAGGGCTGGTCCAGCTGAAGCTACGAGTTCAGACCTTCTTCAGGCTCACCCCTGTGGGTTTAGGAAGCCAAGCCCCTTGGCTGCCTGCTGCTTTCCTACCTGCATCAGCAGGAAGCTGGAACAGAAATGAAATAGGCAGGACGCACACTGACACCCACATGGGATTCTGGTTTTACAGGTGGGGGGCTTAGCTCGCTATACCACAATGTGCACCCCAGAATATAAGCTTTACTACATGCAGTGTGGGTTTTGTATTCACATATTGAAACTGTATGCATAGCATTTATGCATTTCCATACTTACGCTACTGTTTGAACACTAGTCCACTCTGAAATACTGTTGGAATTTGGTTGCCATAGAAACCGTATTCAGAAATGGGATCCTTGGGAGGTGATTAGGCCATTGTCCTCCATTCGTCTCTTGGTTTCCTACCTTCCACCAAGGAATGACATACCAGTGAGGTACCAACCAGATGCCCATGCATGTATCTCAAACTTCCCAACCTTCAGGATCATAGCAAAACATATATTTGTTCTTTACAAATTACTCAAAGCTGTGATATCCTGTTACAGCTTCACAAAATGAATAAACTTTTTCTTAGTCAATAAAATCATCTTTATCATAGAGTGAAAAGGGATTGACACTGTTCATAAACTCAAAGCCAGCTGATCGCTACAAGGGGTTCATTTTACTTCCTTTGTATATACACAAAATTTCCTCATACAAATTGTTTTTTAATTTAACTGCAGCACTTCAAGCGAGTAATGATGAGGACCTAAATTAAGAAAGAAGCAACGAATGTAGACAAGATGAAATGACTCTGCCATATGGCAGATGATCCAGATTGAGAGCCAATGAGAGAAATGAGAGGGACAGGACAATTCACGGCCCCCAGTCATCCATCCTGTAACCGTGTCTCTGCACCACCGGCTTCCATTTAAGTCCTGAACACTTGAAAATGTGATTTGGAAAGCTGGCCTCAGCTATCGGATCAAAAAGGGGCAGAGTACATAAAAAAATTCCCTGGATGCCTCCTAGATTTCTGATTAAAGCAACTGGTGGCATTTCTGAATGTCATTTATTAAGCCTCAAGAAAACTTACATGGCAATGAAAGGATATTCACGATGGAGAATGGGGTTTAGAATAATGAAGTGATTTAAGCTTGTAATGTCCTGGTCAGAGAAGTCTAGTAAGCCTGCCAAGACACATTTGTAAGTCACTCACCCAAAGGATATAGCTCATGTTTTTAAAGATTTTATTTTATTTATTTTTATTTCCCGTGCTCCCTCCCCAAGTCTCCTTCCCCCCACCGAATTCCACTATTATATACTATAGCATAGCTCTTCATAAACAGTCACATGTTCATCACTGCAGGCATGGACAATGGCAGAGAGCCCAGCCTCCCGTTGTCAAGATACAGCTAACACTTTCAGTAGTAGTCCATCTTTGATCTGGAAATAGAGATGCACACTGCACTGCATCCTCACATCTGGACATGACAGTCTCCATTACACCATCACCACACATCCCTCTTAAATGAAAAGCCACAATACAAAATCAACAATAGGAAGAAAAGTAGAAATTTACAACACCATGAATTTCTCAAGAGGCTTTGATAGCTCAACAGTCCTGAACCACTGGCGATCCCGCCACTCCCATTTTAAACTGTTAGACGACAGAGGTTCATCAAAGGTTATCCTGGGAAAATGAAGGATATTTGCACTGAAGGTATATACACACTCTCCATAAATACTTCCTGGTTCCACCCGTGTCACCCGTTCAATCCATTCCTTAGTACAGCCAATCTGCCTAATTTCAATCTGTCTTCATGTTACAAAATGTTTGCAGCTACTAGATGGAAACGATTAGAAAAAAATGAAGGAAAAATATACTTGAGTACTAGATGTTACCATGAATATTTTCTCTGAAGGTTTGGACCATTTATTAACCTTACCAAAGTATGTGTCTTTATAATATTTATAAAATTCATATTGCCTGAACTGTATAGAGGATTTAAGAGGATCAAGAAGTGAACCTGTCGTGATGGACAGCACAAGGGGGATGCAGACGTACTGTGTTGCTACATCCCTCCAACCAAAGAGGCTAACGATAAGGTGTCATTTTTTTCAACTCAAGAGAGAGCTTCAAATGGCAGATAGAGAGCCTTAAAACTGTCATCAATTCATGTTATTTGGAAGAGAAGTAGATTTTGATCTGACTCACATCTGACATCCACATGGGCTTGCAGGCACCTCTGAGGGTGGACCCATGACAGGCAACTGCACCCCCAGAATACACAGAATCAAGCGGTACTTGAGTAGCCGCACGAACAAGGTATGCAATATGAACTAGAGACAGCCACCTCAGGATTGCCTGACATACGGGATCCAAGAGATCCTATCTCCACCTCTACCCAAAGACTGTCTGGAAGTGTAACCACGACCCTAAAATCGGAGAAAAATGTAGCTAATAAAAAACTGTACTGGCTTTATCACAGGATACACAAACATGAAGCACTCGGCAATGTGGGAAGGAATGTGTGCACAGAATCCAGAAGTCCAAAGAGAAACCAACTTCAACACCTGCTAACTTGAGCACTGATACTATCTCGCAGTCACCAAGTAAGAAATTCAGTTTCCCTTGCATTTCTTCCCACCCACTTTCTCCCAGCCCAACTTCTTCAGTGGTGGTTGGTCTGAGACTCAGCCTGGCAAACAGGCTGGATGAAACAGTACTATGGTGAAAGAAAGCTGACCACTTTCCTCTCCTCCCTTCACAGTTGGAGAGCAGAGGGGGAAAAAAACCACATCCTAAATCAAGAGTATTTATTATCATACAGCACTGGACATGTTGTTTACTGAGTTTTTACAATGCTTTCCAACTGGAACTTTTTAAAAAATTGTCTAAGAACGGGCCTAGCACAATGGCCTAGTGGCTAAATCCTCGCCTTTGCATGGGTACTGGTTCATGTCCCAACTACTTCACTTCCCATACAGTTCCCTGCTGGTGGCCTGGGAAAGCAGTGAAGGATGACCCAAAGGCTTGGGACCCTGCATCCATGTAGGAGACCTGGAAGAAGCCGCTGGCTCCTAGCTTCGGATCGGCTCAGCCTCAGCCATTATGGCCACTTGGTGAGTGAATCAGCAGATGAAAGATTTGTCTCTCTGTCTCTTCTGCCTGTAAAGCTGACTTTCCAAAAATTAAAAATATATAAATTTTAATTATCTAAGACTGAGGAGAGTTTGCAGGGAAGTATATGCCCCAGCATTGGGGTTTAAAGTGCAAATGGAGAGGGGCCTGGCAGTGCGACATAGTGGATAAAACCGCTGCCTACAATGCTGGCATTCCATGTGGGCAATGGCTCATGTCCCAGCTGCTCCACATCTGATATGGCTCCCTGCCAATGACCAAGCAAAGCAACAGAAGGTGACCCAAATATTTGGGCCCATGGCACCCACATAGGAGACCCAAAAGAAGCTCATGGCTTTGGCCTGACCCAACCCTGGCTGTTACAGTCTTACAAGTGGACCAGCAGTGGAAGATTTCCCTCTCTATGTCTCTTTTTCTCTGTAACTGACTTCGAACTCAATAAATAATTCTGTCTAAAACAAAACAAAAAAGAAAAAGAAGAATGACTAGATGGCAAAGGCATAGTTGTTCTATTAACACAACACATGCACTAAGCCTGAGCATCTCAAGTATCATATTTTAATGAGAAGTAAATCTGGGATCTATCAAAATGGCTCTAGTTATTTTGATCATGTCAGTATTTCAGCACCTACTGCTATAATTTTTCAATATTCCCCAGCTGCATGCAACTACCTAGGTTGCCTTGTATCTAGGCAAGTGGTGCACAGCTTGCAGAAAAGCAGCCAGTAGCTGGCAAGCATTCTGGACCTCGTTAATGCCAAATTTGTGTTAACTATACCGTGTACCAGCATAGTTAATTATTCTATTTTTTTTCCAAGATAGAATGCAAGAAATAGTTGGCCAGGGACATGCCACCCCAGCACCTTGGGAGGGATGGGTGGCTGGCGACTACCCCAGGAAGAGGTTCTGGGCACATGTTGGAGTGGGAGTGGCTGAGGGCGTGTTTGACAGGGGATGAATGACTTCCACAGGCTTCCTCACACTGGACAACTGCACTCACAGGTGGGTGAAAAAACAGAGGCTGAGTTGTTTAAAGGAGGGAAACTGAAGGGCACGCATGGGTAAGGCCAAAGAACCCGTCCATGAACCCAGGGTGATGGCTCAGTAGCTAAATCCTTGTTTTGCATGCTTGTTCATGGCCTGGCTGCTCCACTTCCCATCCAGGTCCCTGCTTATGGCCTGAGAAAGCAGTAGAGGATGGCTCAAAGCCTTGGGATCCTGCACCTAAGTGGGAGACACAGAGGAGACTTCTGTCTCCTGCCTTCAGATCGACTCACCTCCAGCCATTGCAGCGACTTGGGGAATGAACCAGCAAACAGAAGATCTTTCCATCTTTCCTTCTCTATATAAATCTGCCTTTTCAGTTAAAAATAAACAAATATTTAAAAAAAAAAAAAAGAGCCACAACAAACAACTAACTGTCATGTGGGAGACCTGGACTGCGCTAAGTAGCATCGCCCACTGCCAGCGCACACAAAAACTGGTGCTAGAAGGCATGCTGGTTGGGCTAGTCTACAACACCCATCCACCAGTGTCAGGGCATATCGTGGGTCACATCAATCTGGGTCACAACACCCACTGGAACACAACAGAACTGGCAGCAGATTCTACAGACTTGTGAGCTCACCTCTGTGGGATTGCAGCAAGCCCACCAGTTTGTGCAAGAACTGGCAGTGGTGACAGGCCAAGCCAGGCTGGACCACAGGACACAGTAACCTTGCTGGAGCTAGAGCTGGAAGGAGGCTAAGCTGGGCCATTCCACAGCACACATTGGCATGAGCAACAGCCAGGATGGGGTGCAGGCCAGGCCAGGTTAGACTGCAACACCAGCCAGTTCACTTGAGGACTGGGGCTGGAAGTAGTCCAGGTTGGGCTAAACTGTTGCACCCAGGTCTGGGAGCAGGCGCAATGGGAGTTATGGGGAGTTGCCCCAACTAGGCCACAACACCCATTGGTTTACATAAGGTCTGGGTCTGTGACAGGCTGGGCTTGGCTGAGCCACCGTACCCATCAGCTCACGTGAGAGATGGGGTTGGGAGCAAAACTGACCAGGCAGCTACATTTACTAGTACGTACGTTGGCTGGTGCAGGTAATGGACCAAATGTGACTCTGCACTAGCTGGCATACACGACAGTTAAGTCTGAGGTCACCCCAGATAAGCTTTCTTGAAGGACTACCCAACTAGATCACTGGACTCTAATCTCAGCCACAGGTCAGATCACAGGCTATGTGGTCCAAAGTTGAGAGTGATGTATGGAAACAGGGCCTCCTTGGCTGCTGATGCTTGTGCATTAGACAGCATGCCCAGATGTACACAGGGGACACTTATCTAGGCCAGCAGAGGATACTGAGTGCCACATCAGAGGATAGAGCACATTGGACATCTCTCGTAGCCAAGTTTTGCAGCAAGTGTCTGGGTCTGTGGATGTACTAAAGTAGATACAGTCAGGCAATAGACCACTGAGCCTCTCAATCCTGGTGCCACAAAGCCGACGATAGCTCAGAACTATCAAAGCCACTCCAGTAACACCCCAGGAACATTCTTCTCCTCCTCAAGCTCTCGAAAGTGTCATTAAATGACCTTCCCCCTTTCCCAGGAATGGATGTAGCTTGACAACAAACAGCAGCCTCCTCCCCTCACCCACCAGCAGACACAGTTAAAAAAAAAACTGAAACGTGTCCTACTGTCCTCCCATACCTTAACTCTCCGCATACTCATCAGAGGCCCACATGGGCACGCATTCCTCTCAACTACTATGTAAGCAATATCAAAAACAAAATCAAAATTTTTTAAAAAATTTAATCTTTTCCTAAAATGAAGCAGCAAATTAGGTATTTGGAGATGCAACAATGTATAGCTTCTGTTTTGGTTCCCTCCTCTTTTCCAAAGCTTCAGTCTAGCTCCCATTTGCATTCCCTAACAGCTCTGCTTCCATATTTCTGCATGCATGTCAGACAACACAGCTTGATAGTACTCACTGTGTCCCAAGATGAATCTTCCCATCTTGTACAAATCTCCATATTCCTCCCTAACCGAACCTACTCCCTTCTTGTTCCTTCATTATCCAAACAGCCCACACAGAAAGATCTTTCTGAACCAGAACACTCAAAGTTACTTCTCTGCCTGAACTTTTCCACACCCTCTAACATCTGAAATCCAAATACCCCGTGTGACTCACTAGATGGAGCTAGCCTTTGTCTCCAAGGCTCTTTGTCCATGACTCTCTATGGGGTTTTTACGTTCTGTAGACTCCCCCAGCCTCTCTATTCTTGTTGGTTCAGGTTGTTTGGAATATTCTTCTCTTTCTCTCTCCCAGCCCCAACACCCACCTGTGTGTGTGTGTGTCTCTCTCTCTCTCTCTCTCACACACACACACACACACACACACAGAGGAAAATGCCTATTTGTTTCCCAAGAAGTGAAATGTCATCTTGCTTTGGGGGTTGGATTCATAATGAAGCAGGCTCAAATGCCAAATGGAACACTGTATCCCATACTGGCATGCCTGGTTTGAGTTTGGCAGTTCCACTCCTATTTAGCCTCCTGCTAATGCAAACCTGGGAGGCAACAGAAGATGGCTTAAGTATTAAGTCTCTAACACCCAGGTGGAGTTCTGTTCTGCCATTTCAAACCTAGCCCAGCCACAGCTATGGTGTGTATCTTGACAGAGAACCAGTGGATGGAAGATCTCTCTCTCTCTCTCTCTTTCTCTCTCTCTCTTCCTAACACACATACACAATGCCCTCACATAAAAAGAAACATAATTAACATTTTTTAGTATCTCCTGACTGAAAAGTCATGCTTATGCTCTCTAGACTAGTTAGTTAAGTCTAACTTAATTGTCTATACGCCTAACTGTATGCCCCTTCCATGCATACTCAACAAAACAAATAACGTTCTCTGACAAAGCCTTTCCTTTGTCTCTTTGATCTTCATACATCAGTGTGATGCTGACATAGAGCAACTGCTCAATAAATATTTGTTTGCCTGAATTAAAGTGAATTAATAATTTGAAGATACTGATAACTTAAAAACAGAAATAAGAACAACCATTCTCTCATTGCTCCCTAACAGAGTAGGCCTTTGTAAAAACCTGAAAAACAGACTTTTTCAAGTTTTGTTTCAACCCACTGCTGCTCCTCTCTGAGTAAGTGGAAGCAGTGGGGGATTGGGGGGGGTGACATCTACCAAGGGTGGACGGTATCTGCAAATGTTGATGAAATTTCTCGTTGAAGATGCGTAGTAAGTGGAGCAAACATTTGGTCAAGATGACAAGCACCTTTGGTTCATGGAGGAGGACGATAACAGCCACATATGCAGCGTAGCTTCAACCTACACCTGCTTGATCAGCACTGGACACGTTAGGGCACAGCAATAACTGACGAACATGCTATGTTGCCAGGAGATCAATGATTCTGGTCTCCAGGCCAAAGGTCTTGTGATGCTGCAGGATGCCCACAGCCAAGCCCTGAACAAAGATGACTTTCTTAAGACTGAAGCCAAACACCACACTTTTCCCCAAGGCTGCAGTCATGAGTGGGACCACTTCCCTTGAGGATCCTTTGGCTTCCCCCTTCCAACTGCTTTGCTGTTTCGGATCCACTGACCGTCACTCTATCCATAGGAAGTAGTGACCACCCTTGAAAAGCTGAGACTGGAAAAAAGTTCTGACTTTGGTGAGAATGTTTGAGTGAGTAAGCCTGGTTTACATCTGTTAAATTGTGCAATGAATCAGACATGTCATATGCAACTAAATAAATAAATAAGCTTGCAAATTAAATGAATGCTTAACTTAATAAAAGGACAAATAGAAAAGAGTATCCTGAAAAAGAAACAGACAACAGCAGAAATTTGAGACATGACCCCTCCTTTTTTTTTTTGATATTTCTCTTTCCACTTCCCTAAACTGCAAAGCTTACAAAAAAATGAATGCAAAAGGGTTGGAAAGAGTGAGTGGTTTTCTTACAAAAAAAAATCAAATTAAAATAAAAAGACTGCCACCCACCACCCATGCTGCCATCCCACTGGAATGACTATAGTTTTAGCATCCATAATAGGACTGTTGCAGTTTTGAGAATGTTGTCATAGTAACCAACCTCAGCCCATCCCCTAATATAAGATAGAATTTAGCAAAAAGAAATAAATAACAGACTTGCACAGAAACATTATCAGACCTTTCCTTATAAATAACTTGGATAATTAAATGTTTCAAAACAGAATATTTAGAGAGCTGTGAAAAAAATTCTACGTTTATTTTTAAGTGAAGGGGGAAAAAAAAAATCCCACAAAACATCAGCTGGAATCCTTGGCTGCCCACACGGTTTCAAGGAGTCACAATTTCCAAACTTGCCTGGGCAAGAACCTGTTAGATCACAACTCTACATTTTCATGTACAAGCAACACTGAGACGAGGAATGCACAATCTTTATTCTAAGGAGCTCTTTCAGCATACAGGCAAGAGAAATCTCTTCTGTGTCCTCCAAACAATCATAAAAGGCACCTTGAAAACATTATCTGTAGGAGACCTTTAGACTACTCCTGCCCAGGTGACACCACGGTTTGCCACATTCATGCCCCCTTGTCTCTCCAAGAATTCTCAAATGGACTGACCAATCTATAGCAAGGGTGACATACTTGCTTTGTTCAGGCGGCAAACAGACACAAGCCTACACGACCACCCCCTGCTGCTGCAGCACAAAAGCAGCCAGAAACAATGCTTCACTGGAATGAACAAATACCTGAGAAATAAGCATAGCTGTATTCGGACAAACCTTTATTTACAAAAAACAGCCCAGAGGATGTGGCCCCTGGGTCAGAGTGTGCCCTTCATCCGGTGTTCCTTGTACAAGCACAGTTTCCATGTAACGCAAGAAGCACCAGGAATATCATTTGTAAGATCCATAAGAACAAGCAGCATTCAAAGGCAGGGCAACAAGGTCAGGCTCGTCCTAACAGTGACTAGGAACAGACTGGAAGAAGCCATTGTGAGAAACTGTCAACTTCCCTCCAATAGGAATTCCCACAGCCACGTAAAAAAACCCAACCATCAGACAAGGGTCGGCAGACTCTCTACAGTCCTCTGGATACTGCTCCTCTTGAAATGGAAAAGCAACCCCAGGATGGGGTGAAGCAATACAACTCCTCAATAACACGAATTATTGCCTGTCTGAAGCCTGGAGCTATTTCAAAAAAAAAAATCTGCAGTGTTGCAGAAGTCCAAAAATATATATATTTTTCCTCCTGGCAAACTTCTATAGAAGGATCTATGAGCAATGCTTAAGTAACTCATTAGCAAAGAAACAAGTGCAAGTGAGCAACAGAGTGGGACAAACATCTCGCACAAGTAGCTCTAGCGTTAGAGCTCACAAACCTGCTCCCTTCTCCACCCCTATACTGCTTTTAACACCTTTGTACTTCCGCAGGCACGATTTTCTCTCTCTTTCCTTTTTCTAACCCAATCTATGCCTTCCCCTCATTCTCCCTCTTTACTCTCCTCAAGTGTCCATGATATGAACTAGAAGTACATTTATTTAATGATTTCAAATTCCCTTGCAAATGGCCAGCCATAATTAGGTTCCTCTGCCCTCACTGTGCCTGATTAATTTTTGGTGAGTCATGGCCAGGATACAGAAAAATTTTGCACGCCTGCTCAGATTTTTTTGTAGTAAAACTCCTCCAAAAGACTCATCATGGCTCAAAAAAAAAAAAAAATCAAGACCTACTTATTGGTAAAAGGCCAGTTTTAAATAAACAGACACAGAGAAACACAAAGAGCTTTACTTTAAGCTTTCCTTGGGATTTCCCAAGAGAAACTAATATTCCTAAGATGCAAAAGATTCCAAGTTTCCTTAGATTTGAAAATCAGCTGCAGTTGTATGTGGAGATGTTTCAGGGATGCTCAGGCACTGAATGAAAAGAACTTTAAGAGAACTAGCGCAATTGTCTAGTGGCTAAATTCTTGTCTTGCACACACCGGGAGCCCATATGGGTGCCATTCGTGTCCCAGCTGCCCCACTTCCCACCCAGCTCCCTGCTTATGGCCTGGGAAAGCAGTCAAGCATGGCCCAAAGCCTTGGGACACTGCACCTGCACGGGAGAGCCAGAAAAAGCTCCTGGCTCCAGACTTCGGATCCGCTCAGCTCCAGCTCTTTGGCCACTTGCAGAGTGAATCAGCAGACGGAAAATCTTTCTGTCTCACCTTCTCTCTGTAAATCTGCCTTTCGATAAAAATAAATCTTTTTTTTTTTTAAAAAAGGAACTTCAGCTCCATAGGAATACTGATGTTCAAGTAAACTGTTCATTTCACTTTGCAACTTACTGCTGCATAGTGATGAGCACAGAAAAAGTTCTTTACTTGAGCTTCAGAGGGGGAAAAACATTTGATGACAGGTGAAGAAGCAGAGATGAACATGCATTGCCGTTTCTTCCCCCTGACTTCAATTATGCTGTCAGATTATCATGAAATGTCTAGAGGTAGAAGTTTATGAATATAGTTCAGCTGCATAAAATAAAGTCGGTTAGGCACAACTCATTCAATCAGTTATATCACGCATCTCAGTGGTCACTCAAAAAGGAAGGACTACTTAGAAAATCTGAATTAAATTTATTGAGAAAAACAGAACATCTTTCTTCCTACTGGCCCTGTTTTATGGCCTGGGCCATAGGTCTAGAATACGCTAGCTTAACCGTGAACACAAATAGCTACCAAGCTTCTGTTGTGAAATAGACAAATGGAGCTGACATCTCCGAATCAGGAACAGAGAGATCAGCATCATTTAGGACAAAAGTGGACTAGAGAGCTGGAGGATCGTTTGGAGAACAGATGAGTAACCAACAGCCACTTGCCCCCAACTTTTCTTTAGGGGATTATAATAGAAATCAACAGTAAAACGGTATTCTATTTAGAATCAATACATTTAGTTCCTACACTGAAATATTCTTTTCCCCTTTATCCATTTATGAAACATTGATAAAAGTTTCTGTTACAAATGAACGACGAACCGGGAGCTGAATCTGAGGAACAGAAGAGCTCCTTGACAACACCAGGAGGCCCTTCCTTCCAGGAAATAATCGATGCTCACTAACACGGAGTGCCTGCCAGGCGCCGAACCTCTCCCTAGGCAACTGACAAGAACTAGCTCATGGAATTCTCACCCTTGCCTTCTGAGAATGCCTTTACATCGGAATTGCATCAGATACATTCTCATTTCTTCTTTCTCTTTAATGTAACCCCCAATGGTTTCACAAGATTTCTCTCTTTAATATTCCAAAAACTTTGAGGAGCAATTGTACCTATCTTGCCTTCGCCCTGGTCTATATTCACCCAGCTTCAATTCTCAGTCATGAAAACAACACCCTGCACAGTCTACTTCCATCCTCTACCCTCTTCTAGCCCACTTAGCACTTGGCTGCATTTTGATCACTGGACAACACCATTTTTCATGTCATTTCCCTGATTTAAAGTCTAGAACACTCAAAAAATGGTCTGTTGTACTGTCACACCTTTTTTTTTAACCTTCTTAACACAAACTCGCATGATAATTCTTACTCAAATGTTGGCCTATCTGCAAGAGTGAAGAAGATTTTAGAGGGCTTAATTTCTGGACTTGAAAACATGCTCCATCTGATAATCACTCTTCTAATAACACCCCCGAATGAGCTTCCACTCCCACAGGCCCTGCTGGAGGCTATCTAACAAATTTAAATAGAAATTCTCACCAAGCTTTCAAGGTTTCCATCATCTAGCTATATCCTACACACTTTGTATTAATTCACTTAATTCTTATATAAACTTTCACTTGCGGTTTCATTCCCACTGCAAAGAGCTTAAAGAGTATCTGCATAATGCTAGTCACCAGGCTACATATTCGACCACTCTAATGTATAAATCTACCTCACACAACAAATAACTCCCATCCCTGGTGGATGTTGGTCTATATTACTTCATCTACCTGATACGCATTCACCCACTCCCTTTTTTTCCCTCAAATAATGCCTTTTTGCAGCACTGCAGCCCAAACAGATTTTTTTTTCTCTATCTCCGAATTTTCGAAGAATAACTCTTTCTTCATTCATATGAAGAAGGACAAACCTATCAAAAACTTAATATACTCCAAAATGCTTGGAAAGCAGATAAGACACCTGTGAAGCACAAGTTGATAAGAATGAACATTAAATAATGAAGCTAGTAAATTACAGGAACCCTCATAATAAGCACGTAAGTAAGTATGTTACAGGCAGGTACTTAGCAAACTTGTACATGTACATGAATCACTCTACTGAAATACACTAAACCTGGCATGGACGTTGAGAGTCTCCCATTTCTAACAAGCTCTGATTCCTAACCTATACACCAAGCAGCAAGTCAATGGCAAGTGGAGTTCAAGAGTCTCCATCCAACACCTTGGTATTGACCAATCCATCCCAAAGACTCATGCTAAAATTCTATCCCACTGGTTTAAGGAAGTTCTAAGCTGAGGGAGCCACCAAGACCTGACCAGCAGAAGCAAATGTTCTTCCTCCTCTTTCATGGTCTCAAAGCTTAAGGGAAGTACATAGTGATACTTGCTGTCCATAAGAAAATTAGGCTCAACAATGTCTCAGAAATACATGTATCAGAGAGAAGTGAAGCATCAGATTCAATCACTCAGTCACACATCATTTTAGCACACTCAGCACCACTCTCCTGGCTCTATACTAACGAAACAACTTTCTGATCTGAACTGTGTACTTCATTGGAGATGGTAGAATCTTCAATGAAGAAGATGCACTATTGAGGTTCAGAAGCTGTCAAAAATCATCATTTTTCAAAATTTTGGAAATTAACTGAAGAGTTACAAGAAAAATGGCTGATTCCCCAGAACAGTGGGCTCTGTAGTATTTACATCTGCCCTAGTCCCATCTTTTTCTCCATAGCTTTTCAACATCCATAAAACCAGCAGCTTTAATGACTTGTTAGCTATGAAAACCAGTGGCCCATGAGACTCTGTAGAAAACAAAATGAGCTTGAAGTTACCCAAAACTCCCATCCTCAAAAAAGTCACCATGATTTTATTCATCTGGCAGCTCCCTACGAAAGACCCGTTCATGAGAATCATCTTTATTTGATATAATTCAGTCACTGTTCAGTGAAGAAATCCCTCTCCCTAATGGATTTGTACAAAACAACACAGTTGTTCGACATCATCGCTTTCAGAAGCGGCAACATCAACCGGGGAAAACAGAAAACTGACTAAAACCCTGAAATTTAAAATGCAAGGAAGGAAATGCCCGTGGTAATCTTTGGAATCTAGAAATCCATGTATACATGCAGAGACCTGCATATTCCCAGTAACAGAGGAGAAGGCCTTAATTATCACCGCTACATGGCGAAGCAGAAAGTGGAGGCTATGGTAGCCTTAGCAACTGCTAGAATTGAAAACGTACCCCAAGTTGCAAACCACACAAAATGGGTTCAGAGACTTCATTAGGTGGGACAACTTAAGAAACTCTCTCTCCAGTAACTAGCTGCCAGGAAAATAACAGCTGGCATAACACAGTAGGCATTTCACCTACTGTGTACAACTGAACTGATGGATTTTAAAGAATGTAAAGTCACTAAAACAGCATTCGTATTAACAACTACTAAAACAATCAACAACCACAAACGGAAAGGATCTGATTTCCAGATACACTTATATTAGTTAATAAGCCCAGATTTCAACGACAAGGAAATAAAACACATAATGAAGCAGGAAAGTATACCCAGTGAGTGAAAAAGAATCAGTAGACCTGTGCCCACCTGTGCAGTGGGTGCCAGGCCCAAGAGCCCCAGAGGATGAGGGGTCCTCCGAGGCCAGGGTTGCCTGGCTCAAGTCATTGTGCCCTCCTGTTGGGGGGGGGGGGTGCTAGGTTCATGAGCCCCAAGGGCAACGTTTCTGGCAGAACCTAGGTCACCCGGCCTGGGTCCGTGGGTCACTCGCAAAAAAAGGTCCTCCTAGGTGAAAAAAAAAAATGGAGCAGTGGACAGCAGGCCAGGATGCACATGGAGGATATGGCAGCCCATCGGGGCCTGTAGGGACATCTGGTACCATAGCAGAGGAAGGAAAACAGAACAAATTGGACAATTACTCCAGCCAAACAATGACAGCAAAAATCTAGGCAAAAAGGAGACTCCAAGTCGACTATGTCAGCCAATGGACATCAAAAGGTTTTCCTCATCCTTGGATCAGTGAAGTCAACAGCATTTCAGAAGTATCCAAACCACTTGGGCAGAACCCCCGGGGCATACACCCCATCAGGACCCTGGGTTGATATCAGGTGGCCATTCCTACTCCTGGGTGCTGAGGCTGGTCATGGCTTTCTTCCTTATTTCTCTCCTTCCCCCAGAAACAGGAAGAAATCGAAAATTTGGAAACAATGATTACAACCACGGTAGGGATCATTTCCATCCTGATCAACTATGTGGATGTTATCAAAAATAACTAACCAAATAAATAAATAAAATCAGCAGAAATTGTGCCTAAGAAAGTCCAGATATTGAACTTACACACCTAAGTTTTACATGACCTATTTGAGAATCTCCAAAGAACTAAAGGAAAACATAAGAAAGATGCCTTACCAAACAAATATAATTCTAACAAAATTATAAATTGCATGTTTCAACATATATGTACTTTCCACAAAAGAGGCAAGCATAAATTCTAGAGCTTAAAAGTACAATATTATAAATGAAAAAAAAAAATCACTGGAGAAGATCAAGTCAGTAGCATATTTGAGCAGCCAGAAAAAAGTACTAACCAACTCAATTATCAACTAAGATCACCTAGTTTGAGAAACAGAAAAAGTATGAGAAAAAATAAAATGTCTCAGAGACCTATGCTATATGAGTAAGCATATCAACAGGGGGAATGACAGAAGGGCAATAAAGATATAAAACGGAAAGAGAATATATTTAAAGACATAATTGTTGAAAAGTTTTCCAATGATGAACAATGAATCTGCATCTCTAAAAAAGCTCAATGAACTCCAAATAGGATAAACTCACAGACAGACACATAAGACAGTTAAACTTTACTTTCAAAAGCCAAAAACAAACAAGACCTTGAGATCAACAAGACAAAAGTGATTCATCACATGCAAGTCATCTTCAATAACATTAACAAGCTGACCTTCTATCCTAAACCCAGCCAGTAGAAACAACTTAATGAAAAACTGAAGCAAAGAGACTGCTGGCAAGAATACGAAATCTAGCCAAACCGTCCTTCAAATTTAATGACAAATCAACATATCATTAACCACTAAGAAAATCCATACTCGGCAGACCTGTACTACAGGAAAATCTAAAAAGAGACCCTCTAGCTGAAATGACTGAAACTACTAGTGAAGGAAATCACATAGGTAGAAACAAAAGAAAGCATCAATCGATGTAATGTCTAACTCTTCTTCTCTCAGAATTAAGCAGAAACTCAAACCAAAATTCGGTGATGCAATATAATAATCTGTAAGGAAGTAACTTGCAAGACAAGGCAACACATCAGAGGAGTTGTACAAGACAAAGGTTGTCACCAAATTTAAATCGCTGTTAATTTTAACTAGATTGTCTTAAGATATAAAAATGTAAACAATTACTGTCTCAAAAAACGATATTGAACATAATATGTAATTAAGACAATACACTAAAAGATAGATTTAAGAGAGAAGAGAAATAATGGGGCAGTAGAGAGAAACAATAAACAAAGAATAGAACTCAGTAACCTAAGCTTGTGAAGCAGCATCACATCTCAGTGCTGAGTCCAATCCCAGTTGCTCCACTTCCAAACCAGCTCCCTGTCGATATGCCTGGGAAAACAGCAGAAGATGGCCCAAACACTTGGGTGCGTACCACTTGTTCAGAAGGCCCATAGGGAGTTCCAAGCACCTGACTTCAGCCTGGACCAGCACCAGACAGCACCAGCCATTGTAACCACTTGGGGGTGAAAAAATCCTCAAGCTGACCTAGGGCAAATAAAGGGATTATTCCAATTGCCAAAAAGCAGACACATGACTAACCTTATGGAAATATAAGAGATTGCTATAAACAGCAGTATGCCAACTATTTATACAGCTTGGGTAAAATGAAAAATATAAACCCTATAAATTAACAAACTACTGACTCAAGGAAAGAAATTTAAAATCAGGCCAGGTCTATAACAAGAGATTGAGTTAATAATTTACAACTTTCTCACAAGGAAAATCTTAAGCCAAGATGGCTTCATTAGTGAATTCCTCCAAGAATTTAAATTAAAATGAACACAAATCTTTTTGAAACTCTTATTATGACTAGAAAAGAAAGGAACTCCTTCCAAACTACTCTACATGGCAATATTACCACGAAAGTAGACAAAGCCACCATGAGAAAAGAAAACTGCAGATCAATACCTTTCATAAATACAGAGGTAAAAATCTTCAACAAAACACCAGCAAACTTAGTCCACCAATGACAAAAAAAACTACCCCCATGGCACTTTACCTTGGAGGGCAAGGCTGGCTTACCAAATCAAAAGCAATCAATAGAACACACAAAATTAAAAATGAGGAGACAAAAATACACATTAAGAATCAAGCACAGGGCTTGGCATGACGGCTCAATTGGCTAGCCCTTCCCTTGCAAGCGCCAGCATCTTGTATGGGTACCACTCATGTCCCAGCTGTTCCACTTCCTGTCCAGTTCCCTATCTGTGGCCTGAGATAACAGCAGAGGATGGCCCAAAAGCCTTGGGTGCAGTTATTCTGCACCCATGTGGAAAACCCAGAAAAAGCTCTTGGCTTCTGACTTCAGATCAGATCAGTTCAGCTCTGTTATGGCCATCTGAGGAGTGAACCAGCATAAAGATCTTCGTCTCTCCTTCTCTCTGTAAAACTGCCTTTCCAATATAAATACAAACAAACCACAACTGGGACCAAGCAATGCTCTCTATTCCCCTCATCTCCAACTCCTGATAAGAATATATTGAGTTCCGTTATTCTGCCTAGGCTCTATTTCTTTTAAAACGATTGTTCTGACATTATATCCTATCAATCTGGGTCTAGACTGGTTAGAGGTCCATTACCTGCATTCCTGAAAAAGTTGATGAAATTTTGCTTTGGAATCTCTGAGAATCAAACCTAATACAAAAACCCCACTCTGACCTGCATTCCTGAAAAAGTTGATGAAATTTTGCTTTGGAATCTCTGAGAATCAAACCTAATACAAAAACCCCACTCTACAACAACAAGCCAATCAGTCTAATCCTTCAGTCTGTCAGAGGAGTTCTTGGCTAAAAGAAAGGCTATTAGAGATTAATTGTAGTGTCTCCCTGACAACTTAGATATTGTTTGCTGTTCCAACGAGCACATTTGTTTTGATAAGTATTCAGCCTTGTTAAATGACTGTTTCTTACGAGCCTTGTCTTAAAAAAAACTTTTAGAATTTCCACCTGTAATGATTAATCTGATGTGAAGTTTAAGTGTGGAAAGACATCAGCAAGTATCTGGTTCGAGTCTTCATGATGTTCCTTAACAGACAACTGTTTGAAACAAAGTACCAGAAGCATACAATACATGCCATGACTGTTGGGCCAAAGCTCCAGGATCTTTCTAACAGGAAGGAGAAAGCTCAGCCATGGACGACATTCAGAAGATTCCAATTTTCCATTTGTCGAACATGGCAGTGTTTTATTGTTGTTGTTTTTTTTTTCCTTTTTTAATTTCTTTATTTTTTTTTTAGAACATGGCAACATTGAGAGTTAAGATTATTACTCAACAAAACTGCCAATGTCTACTGCATCTTTAGAATCAACTGGAATTATAATTTCATTCTAGCCAAGCAGCCTCTCCTTGGGTTCTTCACTAGGTGTTCATTCTCACTAAGCATAAAGTCACACCTAGAAAGAGCTGACACAGAGAGACAGCTCGGCCAAATCTTCTTGGTATTTAAGTCTCAATTCTTGGATCTATCTGGTTCCACTTAAAAATTTTCAGCTATGGTTGGCACAGTGGTGTAACGCAGTGTGGTGTCAGCATCCCGGGTGGGTGTTGGTTTTACTCCTAATCGCTCTACGTCTGATCCAGCTCTGCTAATCATGAGAGACCTGGAAGAAACTCCCAGCTCTTGACTTTGGCCCAGTCCAGCTCTGTCCTTAGCAGTCATTTGGGGAGTGAAAAAGTGCATGGAAGATTGCTCTCTGTCCTTCTGTAATTCTGACTTCAAGTAAAAAATAAATAAATATGATTAAAAACTCCACTTCCATCAGTGTTCTGATGCTCAATTATGTAACTGAACATGGCTCTTCAGTAACTATAAACTCAATAAGGTTGATGGTTAGTCACAATGGAGAGCAGGGAATCTGGATCGAAGACTTTCTACTTCACCTGAAGCAACACCCTACAAGAGCTTCACGCCAAAGTGGCTAGTATTCAGCCGTGATCCAAGTGTTTATGTTCTTTTCAAAATACAATTGTCATGACTCTTTGCAGTATTTCATTCTGTAAAATGTTTGATTCTACCCTACTGAAATCTTGTATTTTCATTCCTATCCACTGTCTATTTCCTATATATTGATTTGTCATTTTTACTTCAGGGGCCTGGGAAACTTTTGATGAGGCATGACTCATGATGCTGGAAGAGAAAGGAAGAATGTCAAAAAATCTGGAAGGTCAAACGGCCTCTCACCTGCAGAGTTAGCATCTTCCCTCTCCATGCACTTGTACTGTGATATTCTCATGTTCATCTTAGAGTTAACTCATAGGATTTCCTTAACCTTTGAATATATCCTTGGTACTGCTTTGAACACACTGGATAGATAGTAGGACTAATTGATGGAAGGAAAAGGAAGAGAGGAAAGGAAAGGAAATAGGAAAGACAGGAAGAAGAATGGATGAATGAGGACCAAGAGAAGGAAGGAACCAGCTCTCTCCCCTAAGCTCATCTGGACTTACCCACTCCACTACTCCCCGAAAGTGGGTCAGCTGTTCTGAGCCTTGCAAGCTACAAGAAAACAACCATGCCCTTTGCATCATGAAAGCTACAACAGAGTGCCAAAAATAAATGACCATAACAGCAAACATGTTAGCCTATCACATGTAGGACCAGAATGGGCAGTGCCCTCCCAGTCCGTAAGCATACCATTTTGAAAAAATCAAGCACTGGACTTCAGCTCTCAGTTTCACAATCTACAAAATGGACAGCAAGTCCATGTGACTTTCTAGTGAATGGCATTGTCACCTCTGCCACCCCCTGCACGCTTTAAGTTCAGTCCACACAGACAGGAGGGAGGAGCATTTCCTTACTGGTGTGTATTTTTCCAAATCTTGAATGAGAAAGAAAGGAGCCTGTTTATGCACTCAGACATGCATCCACTGGTGGGGAGGGGAGGGGAAAACAGAATAGTCACAGCCCTGGAAGAGATGCCTTGTTCAACCTGTAGGAGGTTAAGCTCACGATTATAAAGTAAATTGCAAGTATGTCACTGTAAAAATTAAAAAGAAAACTAATTAAAGGAGGAGGAGGAGAGAGGGTGGGTGGGAGGCAGTAAGGGAAGGGAAGGTGTTATTACGCTCTTAAAACTGCATGTATGAAATACATAAAATTTATTCTCTATATAAATTTTTTTTAAGATTCAAAAATGGGCCTCTGGCTAGAAAAGTACATGTCAGGAGAAACGCAGGACCTGTGTCGCATGTGGTAGCAACTTGTCCTCATGACTGCTCTCTGTCAATTCCGGAGAAGCTAGATGCAAAAAATGCCTTTTTGGAAATAACTGTTGAGCAGGAAAATGTACTAGATATCTTACATTTGTTGTTGCCTTTGTTCCAGCTGCTTTCACACCTAAAATCCTAACAGGCCCCTATGTGTAACACTTTAATTGTTGCTAAGTAACCAAAGGTGGTGTTAGGAACAGGGTTTTGACTTCAGTGGGGTGTTGGATTTGTCCATTAATCTGCATACATCCCTGCCTCCTGAAGAGATGCTCTCTACTGTGAGAAGGGTGAGGGTGGTTAGAGGAGACAACACATTTTTCAGAGTCAAATTCATGTTCGTGCCCAACTGCAGCCAAGCCTTTCTCTGATTGTTCCTCTCCTCCAGCAACTCCCCTGGCTAGAAAACGGTGCACGGGGAATCAGAGGTAACCTGATGCTTGGCTGGACCCACGATGGCTCATTTTACCCCAGCCTTTATTTAATCAACTTTTATTTATTTAACCTAACGTCTACCAACACTAATACAATTTGTGAAGTGCTGTGCCAAATATTACAACAATAAAACAGATTTTTTTTTAAAAAAAATCAAGAAAACTATACTTCTGAGAACTAAAAAGAGTGACTACACAGCGAAGGCCAACGAGGATCCTCGGCAAATATCATCACTATAAATGGAAACCCAAAGGAAAGGCAGACAGGTTGCCTGTGCGGAGGGAAGAACAGCTGAGGCATCTTGGAAGAATAAGTAGACATTTAAATATTTCCATGGTTGCAGAGGAAGGTCGGAGGGAACCCTGCTAAGACAGCGAACATAAATGGGACAAAACAGGGAAATTTAAGTCGCAAGGAGGAGACCAGCTTTACCGCTTAGAGTGGGCCCACGGCCAGGTCTCTGGAGCACCGACGATGTTAGACCAATTTTAATCTACAGAGTCTTTTCACACAAGCCTGGAGGTGCATTTTATGATTCTGATATTGGCAAGTGTGTAAAATAGGTCCTCAAAGGAAATCTTGCTCGGCGCTTTCAATTTTTTTCAGGAGTTATGGATTCCATTTATATCACCAGGAGTTTATTTGCACAATATTTCTTTCTGATGTTGTTTTTCTCTAGACGGTTTCCCAGCTAATAATCTACCTTTCGTGTTTACAGACAGGCATCTTGATTTTACGTAGGTTTAACATACGGAGAGGCGTTCGGCATGCTCTTGCAAAATTTCTGTAAGCGAAAAAATCGTTTCACCAACTTAAATATCAATTGCTTTTAAAACTGCAGCCTCACCCGCAGGAGCTTCCATTAAAATAACAATACCTCTCTGGGTGCAAAGTATTCACTCCATAGCAAGTATCTTGGGGAAATTTAAGGATTAAATATATACTGCGAAGAAGCACAGGCTAGAGAATTGAACATACCCTCTCTGACCTGGGTTCAGATCCCAGGGCTAACACTCAGTCGCTGCATGATCTTCGCATACATTTCTCATTATCCCAACCATAAGCCAATAAGCGGGCCCACTTTGCGCAATTAGCTACTCTTCAGCTCAAGTGTGTGTGAGTACATACAATGAGCACTCAATATGTGCCTCGTGCAGCACTCAGTGGAGCGCACTGGATGCACTTTCTCTTCTCACCGAAGTACCTACTAAAATGCCTGCCACCAAGTAGGTGCTGCTGGTGCTGAATTCGATACGGTTAGAAAGAAAGCAGAGGGGCCCTCGCCTTGTAAGCACAAGGATCCCATATGAGTGTCAGTTCTGATCCTGGCAGCCCCACTTCCCATCCAGCTCCCTGCTTGTGGCCGGGGAAAGCAGTCCAGGATGCCCAGAGCCTTGGGACTCTGTACCTGTGAGGGAGACCTGGAGGAAGCTCCTGGCTCCTGGTTTTGGATCAGCTCAGCGTGGGCCATTGTGGCCGCTTAGGGAGTGAATCAACAGATGGAAGTTCTCCCTCTCTGTCTCTCCTCTCTCTGTGTATCTGCCTTTCCAATAAAAAATAAAATAAATATTTTTAAAACAAGAAAGCAGAGAGATGCTGAACTTGGACTTCCACTTCCGCCATAGCATCCACAGGCTGAGACTGCACAGTTACGTAGCCCTAAGCATCACTTTCCTCCTCCATAAAATGAAGAAAATCATTTTACAATTTTTGCAATGAGATACCTGGAAGAGCTACTGCAAATATTCTAATCATATAATCACAGATTCTTCAGTCACATTTAACTATTCATTTGCTGTTGTCCACAAGAGAAGTTCTCCATTCGTTCCTTTCTCTTCTCAAGTCCCTTTGGTCCCTGTGCATCCATTTCATATAAATAAAAACTGCACTGGATGGCATAACCTATCTGGAAGAGTGAAGGCAGCACAGTCTCAAAACCGTTGAGAAAGAACCAAAAGATTGACATTTCTTTGATGTTTGCATGACTAACACTGGAATGACAAAGAACTTTTGACACAAGGAGGAAGATGCATATATAGTCTCCCCTTCCTAAAAAAGCCTAGATTTTTAAAAACATGTCCATGTTTTTGCCTTTTCATGAAACAATCTGCGGGAGGGCTCATTTCCTATCATTTAGTCTAATCTTACCTTGTAGGCTCTGGCATTGAGTGGATAGTCTTCCTAAATCCCCAGTCTCCCTTTCAGTGCTCCACTGACATGACTCATTTTTTTAAGTCTGTGTTTTCAGCTGTGTTTCCACCAATTTATT
This sequence comes from Ochotona curzoniae, assembly GCF_017591425.1. NCBI lineage: Eukaryota > Metazoa > Chordata > Mammalia > Lagomorpha > Ochotonidae > Ochotona > Ochotona curzoniae. Next base: position 17,490,644 of record NW_024467095.1, on the reverse strand, counting down.
TTCAAAAGCATTAAGAAAATGAACTCCTAAGCAGCTGGGCTCTGTGTTACCTACTTGTTTATACAACCCTGTCATTAAAAACTACAGGTTGACACACTCGGATGACTCCACTATTGTGCTGCTGTGTACTGAGTACTATTTTACCAAGATGCTTTAAAAAGATAATTTCACTCCAAATGCCTTTTCCTTCATTTTATTTATGCTTTTTAAAAACATAATAGACACGGATTTGTGTACAGCTCCAGTAAATCCTTCCCTTTGTCTTTCAGCTGCTGTTGGGGGAAGCTTCAGCTGATTCACGTCAGGTCTGACAACTCTATTGAGCGTGACCACATCCTCCTCACCTGTCCGTCACCAGGGAGTGAACGCAGAGCAAACACCAACCTTCCTTTTATGATGTCTGTAGAGATGGGGTTAACAGGTGCCTGTCCAGGGACAAGGCAGCCCACAAGCATCACAAATGTTTCAGGCAAACTATTAACTACAGAGCTTCCTAGAGAAGGACCCGAAGAGAAGCAGCTGTGGCTGACTTCCCAAGCAAAGACAATGTAATAACTGTGAGCTTACTGCATTGTCTCTAGCAAAGAAAAATCATGTCCTCAAACCCAAACAAAAGCTGAGCTGAAGCACGCCACCAGGCAGATGAATCCGAAAGCCTGCCTTAAGCTTTCAAAAACTCAAAAACAGACAAATTCTACATCCGCCCTTGCTCCTAGCTTACCCAGTTCTCCTTAAAAGGGCGCCCCTTACTAACAGCAACTTCACTTGCTCTTCCGCGTGCCCACAATCTCTTGGAATGTTACCATTAGAAGCTCCTTAGAGGGGCCAGCATGATGGTGTGTCAGGCTGATCCTCTGCCTGTGGAGCCAGCATCCCATACAGGCACCAGTTTAAGTTCTGGCTGCTCCACTTCCAATACAGCTCCCTGCTAATGGTTTGGAAAAGCAGCAGAGAATGACCCTAGGTCTTGAGCCACCGTGGCCATGCGGGAGACCAGGAAGAAGCTCCTGGTTTCAGATTAGATCAGCTCTGCCCTTGTGGCCATCTGAGGATGAGTCACTAGATGGAAGAATCTCTCTGTCTCTCCACCTCTCTCTCTTTCCCTCTCTTTCACTTTCAAACAAAATAAATAAGATCTTAAAGAAGAAAAAAGAAATACCTTAGAGATTACAAAGGTTCATTTTTTTTTTAAGTTAGACAAATCAGGCTAAAAAAGAAAAAGAACTTTCACTTTTTTACAGGTTTACCAAGGCTAAGCAAGAACTGTGGCCCTGGTTGAAAGTGATATAAATAGAGCACAAGATTGTTACTCTGGTTTTAAACAATGACACAGGCAGAAATCGTGTAAGGGGGACACAGCAGAGTGAGTACTGTACATCCTCTTCTCAACTTGGCAAACACTGGAGAACAAAAACAACTGATCACCCTCCTTTCCCATCCTTCTTTAGTATTCTGATCTACCAAAGGGCCCCCTTGATGACCAGGTGAAGGGTGAGGCTTCAAATGATAGATCAGAGAAGAGTGAGAATAACAGTGGCTACCAAGGAGGCTGACTATGCACCAAATGCCTTGCAACTTGCATTCACTCCCAGAAGAGCTCCCTACTGACAGTCAGTAATTCCCCGTTTTGTTAAGGAAGAAATTGGGTCTGCAAAAGGCTCAGTAACCAGCCCAAGTTATATAACAACTTCAGTAATGAAGTCAAGATCTCCTAATCTAGCTGGTTGCAAAATCAATGCTACCCTAGCCAGGGGATCATGAGAAACTGAACCTGTGCATCCATGTTCAAGACTGAGATGAGTAATAGTGCCAGACTCTTTACCTGCCCATCAAGCATGATACTGTTTACCTGCCCATCAAGCATGATACTGTCTAAACCAAGGACCCCGCTGGAGCCAAGGAGCAGAATAAGAATTAAGTGCAATTCCTACAGAGCCATTTTCCCACACTACACACCAACCATCACCACTGACTTAAACAGGAAAGGACTAAAGGAAGCAGAAAGAATAGGATCATCCAGATTCTTACCCCTCCCCCTATGACCCTGTATTACAAGAAACTTACACAGCATATAGCAAAATTAAGAGCTATGCCCAACTTCTAAATCATGGCTCACTCTAACAGCTTCCTATATGTCAGTGATCTGTTCTACTCAATGAAGAGATATGGTCTGTTTTTTATTTGTATGTCTACAAGAAACGTCAAGGAGTTCACAGAAAGTGGAATTAAAAGAAAATGTATAATTTTCATGAATGGTCTAAAGATTCTTTATAATTAGGAAGACCCAAAAATCACTTCATGGACTTTTGGCTAAGATATTGTGCATATGCAGTACCAAAAATGTACTCTTTCCCAAGAGCTGGTCTTCCAACACGAGGACCTCTTCTGAACTTAAAGTATTTCAAAAACTATCACCCAAGGTCTTTTCTCTTTTAGCTTTGGATACCTGGAAAACATTGACAAAAAGAGCCACGGAGAATCAATAATACTTCCAAACTTTTATATTTTGTCATAATGGCATGTAGGCACATTTGAAACAAAGAAACAACGCATTCATACATGAGCTGCAGAGTTGATACAGGTTTCAGTGCAGTGGGACTGACGCACTGCCTTTATATGATGCAACCATTAATAAAACCACCTGTAAGATCAAGTCACAGAGCCTCCATGTGCTCATGATTCATCTCGGGATCCTGGTAAGATGCAAATTCTCAGAGAGATCCAAGCTGAAAGCCTCCATCTCCCGTAGGCTCCTGCTAACACTGCTGGAGCTACGCATGTGCACTTGGTGCAGCTGGGCCTCAGCTTCCAGAGCCTGACACTCCTGCCTGTCCTCTCAACCACACTGCCCGAATATTAAGCCATTCACTCTCTTGGCATCCTGTTTCCTGAGGGTGGATAGAAGTGTCTGTGTGCATCTGCGTGTGTGAGGCTGGACATGTCCCCAAAATAAATTTTATGTCTTGGGGTCACAGATTCCTTTCATTTCCTTTGGGTCGTAGATCAGACTTTGTTACACATTCAGTTAGGGTCCCTGCTATGATAGGCTTCTGGCTATTCACATGTTTGTGTTGACAATGTTGGTCTGTGGTTATAAACACCTTAACGGTAATAACAACGCAGCATGTATTTTCTACAATAGCCAATATTCGTTTAATAAATATCTGCTGTAGTATAAATTATCTCAATGAAGAATACTTTATATGCATATTAATTATTTAAAAAGCGCACACATGAATGAAATATATATATTAATTAATCAGCAAGTAGTTCATAAAAGTGGGGGGTGTCATTCATTGTGTCATGTCTGCATGCCTTCTATATGCTATCTTATTTAACTGTCACAATTAAAACGTCTTCTTTAATAGGGAAGATTCCAAAGATTAGGCCCAACCATTACACAATGCTGCCTCATACTATGCATGACCAATGCAAGGGGCCATGAAAGGAGAGAGAGAGAGAGCCAACTGGCAATGTTGAGAAAGGCCCAGGACTGACATTTGCACTAAATCTTAAAATAAATATGGGCAAGACCCATGCAGAGAAAGGGAGACAGGCATAAGACATTTGGGGAGTTCACCTGCAAAGTGCCAGGTTAAAGGAGCATGACGTCCTTCATTAGCAGCTCAATTCACAGAAGCTGAGACATGGAATCAACCCACGTGTCCATCAATGGACAAAAGACTACAGAAAACGTGTCCTACACACATCTCAGCCACGAAAAAGAATAAAATCCTGTCATTACAACAAAATGGGTGCAACAGGAAAGCATTAGGCATGGTGAAATAAGGCAAATATCATGTATTTCCTGATTTGCAGTAACTAATATACAGGGTAACAAAAATGCAAGGCATATTAGTTAAATTAGTGAACTTGACATTTGGGGATTGATTATTGTTAATGCACTTGTCCACACTCCTCAAGACCAGTGGAGCTTTTTTCTACTATTTGTTGAGTTCTTCACTTAGTGGTGGGCTAAGCCTGTGATTATAAATAAACTAAAAGGACATCATCGTAAACTTTCATTTCATTTAAGAAAGGCAGGTGGAAGGGTGGTGGGAGCGCAGGTGGGAAGGCAGATGGAAAAGGAGGGTAGGAGGGCAGAGGGCAGAGGGCAGCAGAGTCGGAAGAACCTCTATGCTCCTAAATCTGTAACAAGAAAAGACATGGAATTTGTTTATTGTATGTAAATAAAATGAGCATTGTGAGGGGCTGGCCTTCAGCACAATAGTTAACAGCTTGGAACATTCACATGTCACCACACAGTATGTGGTTCAAGTCCCAGGCCTGTTGTGGATTCCAGCTTCCTGCTAATGAAGGCCTTGGAAATGCCACCTGGGAGTTCACTGATGACACCTTAGGAAGCTGAAATCCTGTCACTCATGTGGGAGACCTGAGCTTCTGGCTCATGGCTCTTGGCTTGCAAGAGGCCGAGCTGTTGCACACGTTTGGGGAGCATATCAACTGATAGAAGATCTCTTGTTCTCTCTCCCTCCCTCCCCCTCTCCCTCTCTCTCTCACTCAAGTAAATAAATGAAAACAAGGATGTGGTGAGGCAGGGGAGCTCCACTTTGCACAGAGCGTGCAGGGAGAGCCAGGGCACAAGCCTTGTTGTTTTCTGGGGAAGGGAGAGTGATTAAATAAGGAAGAGGTGTCCTCCGAAGCACCTGGGGAGTTTTCTCAAACAGCACATCCTTACCCCAGGGATGTGTCATGTTCCCAAGTTCCCCAAGGTCCACAAGCTAGCCAGAATCTCCTGGGGAAAAAGAGTTCGGCCTGCGGAGTTTGACAAGCTTCTTGGGGAGTCAGGCCTGGCCCCATGCATGATAACCATCATGGGAGACACATCGTAAGCTCAGTGTTGGAGCCTTTATCCCCTGCGTGGTGCAAACTAGAGACCTTTAAAAATAGGGACATGACAGAATCAGATCTATTTTTAAAAGATGCCAAGTATGGATTGAAGTGAAGAAAAACTGGAGGCAAGGCAAACATGAGACTTCAGAAATAGCAGTAATAATAAAGACAATAATAGCTTGTCCTTATTGATGTCCTAGGCACTGTTCTAATTTAATAGTGTCATCAACAGATTGAAGAGCCCCATCTGAAGCCATGATGGGAGGAGGGGAGAGAAGGAATCAATTCCAGAGAGATCCCGAACAGGGCAGGATGGATGCCTAGCATTGGAAAGACTCGCATTTTTGTCCCCAGGCCTCCGCCTGAAGCTTTAGGCTCAGTCTCTTTCCCTCTCAGCACTTCATCATCATAGCACCGGCACCTTCAGTGTGTCCTTAGGGGAACAAATGTGGAGTGGCAGATTCTCCAGGACCGGAGTTTAAGTTTAGTTAAAACCACATTCATTTTTCTTTTTCAGAGAGTAAAAAGAAATAATCTTTAGAGAGCAGCAGCAGCAGCAGTGTGACCACCGTGGCCTTGAACACAACACGCTGCAAGAGTAAGAGGTCCTCCTGCTTTTCCGGGCAGGGGTCCACTACATTTCCTGCTTGCTCAGCTCCAAGTGTAAGGGTCTGGGATGACCTGGGATGACCTCCTGAGACACCACTGCAGCCACTAACAGCCTGGGTTCATCATGAAAACCCAGAACATGACAATAATATGCCTTAGAATTGAATTAGGTGAAGGAGTAATTGACAGCACTAACTCCAAAGAGAATCAAGATACTCTATAATGCTATCAGCAAGTCCCCTTCAATGGATTTCTGTACAAATTCATTCATCGTTCATTTATGTGATGGCTTCTATGCGCCAGGCAAAACATTAAGGGCTGGGACAAGATGTCATAGAGACAGAAATTTTTTAAAAAATGAAGGCAAAGACATGAAAACTACCGAAAGACTTTCATAAAAAAGACTATGAAAACCACTGAGCAAGTTTCATGGCCCCAAGACATCTCTCATGAAAGGTTTACATTTTCTCCAGTCTGCTACAGACTTTATGATTGAGGCCAAACAGAAAGCAAGCGTCATTAAAGTTACACCTTGACTGTTTACCCAAAGCAACGCCACTGACTACATACCACGATATTTACTGGGATGGAGTAGGTTACAAGGAACACAATAAATAGCTCATCCGCTAAGATAACAACCACTGATTTTCAGCTAGCACTGCCTTACTATAAAGCGTTGCCTAAGGTTCTTTGACACCCAAGCCTGCAATCACAAACTAATCATGTCAGAAGAAAAAGAGATCTCTGGAGGGTTTCATACTGGAAAAGAGATACTGTCCCACAAAGCACACACATCACTCGCGGTGAAGTGCCCAGACATATTGCCCAAAGCTACTGACACTTCCCCACTTAAATACAAGAGATCCACGCAGTACACTCTACCATGCTCCTAGAGTGGAATCAGGCCAATTGTTCGCCGAAGAATATCAAGGTGACCAAAGGGGGTTATTAAGAGTCAGTTCCACCTTTTACTTATAATTAGCCTCAAAACTTCATTCATCAGTCTTGGTCAGACAAATTAACACGTTCACTGTCAATAGACATAGTAAAGTTCCCACTGCAATCTGCTCCTGAAGCAATGGTATGCTATTGGATGATGTCATGATAATGAAAGGGAATGGATTTGCAGCCACACAGGAACAAGGTCTTAAAGTGACTAAACAGCTGCACCTGTGGGCTACCCTGTTCCTGCTGCTGTCACAAACCTTTGCACTGGTATTAAACAGGGACGAGTACGGAGTTTTAAAAATAGGGCAATTCATGCAAAGCTCCAGTCTGATCAAGAACTGACAAAAAAAGATACACACACACAATCACAGTCAACAAAACCCAATTTTCCACAAAAAAGCTTCTGATCCCAGGAGAGAACAAATACAAAACACTGTATTAGAACAGGAGGGAATTACTACCATTATTCAAAAACTCAAAGAACTGACATTTATCATGGAAGTCTTCTGACACTGAGAAAGACTACGACAACCTGGGAGAAGGGCTTTGGTGCAGCATCCCAGGCTGGCCAGAACAAGAGTCCTGAGTACATTTGGACATGAACTTTTCCCCAATCAGACCAAAATTATGTGAGCTCTGATTCTATAGCAAAGAAGCAACTCAGAGTAACCTCTGAATGAGCTGCCCATCCTTTATCATCTTGGCTAAATCCTTGAGTAGGCCTCCCTTTCTGCAACTTCCGTTACTTGAGGTCAAATACAATTGGAAAATACTAAGTGGAAAATTCCACAAATAAACAATTTATGAATTTAAATTGCAATGTTATTTTGAGCAGCATAATGAAATCGCACACCATCCCTTTCCGTCCTATTTGGGATATGAATCATCCCTTTGCTCTATGTTTCCATGCTGTATACTCTACCTACCCATTAGTTACTTAGTAACCACCTTTGTTACCAGATCAGCTGTTGTGGTAACACAGCACTAGTATTTGAGTAACCCTTATTTTACCTAAGCATGATTCCAAAGCACAATCTGGCGATACAAAGGAGGCACTCAAGCATAAAGCACAGAAAGACAGAAGAACTCTGGCCCTATGTGGCAACACTACAAGGCATACAGGAAAAAAAAATACAACATAAGGATACTTCAAACAGCTCATGGAAAACAGAATTAAAAGACAGGTTTGTTTTAGTGCAACCTCTTGTTTTAATCATGCACTTCTTTTATAGACAAGAGTTCTATCTGAAGCTTCAGGCAGCCAGGAGGGTTCTTGAAGCTTCTCTCTTGCGACTAAGGAGGGATTACCACACATACAACAGACCTTAATAATTTCTGACTGCCCTAGGCAAAGCCAGCTAGGTAGCAACTCTTGAAATATTTTATTTATGCTTGCTTTGTCATAGAATGAGCTTTGGTTTGTATCTCCAGCAACAATCTATGAAGTATTTCTCATCCTCAGCTGGCAGGTGAAAATTTTGAAATTCAAGAAAGTTGAATGCCTTTCTCCAAGTCCTACAGCTCAGAAGCAACAGATCCCAGGAGAACCTCACTGACTTCCCATTCCTTGAAGCTTCCTCTTCTGAGGAGAAGCAATCTGTTGTTCCAAAGGAAGCTACTTGCAATGACGGTTAATAGTGCATGCTCCAAAAAGACTGGCATGTGAACCAGTTGCACCTTCCTCAATTATAAATGGCGATCAGTCTTCCATTACATGGTTTTCATGAGCAATAAGTAAGATTATATGTTATAGATATGACTGGTTTGGTACACGGGAAAAATTCAATATATGTTTACTATCATCATCATCATCATCATCATCTATCCAAGTTCCGTATCCAACAAGCAGAGATTTGTCTGTACTAAGCTACACTTGACCTCTGCAGCTGTTTCCTTGTATATATTTCCTTAAAGTTTTTTTTTAATCGTTGATTTCACTTACTTGCAAGGTAGAGTTAGAGAGAAAGTGAGAGAGAAACAAGGACTTCCACAAACTGATTCACTCCCCATATGGCTACAACAGCAAGGCTGGGCCAAGTCGAAACCAGGAGCCTCTTCGCCTATGCCACACAGGCGTAGGCACTCAAACACCTGGGCCAACCGTTGCTACTTTCCCAAGTGTGGCAGCAGGGAGCTGGAGCAGACATGAAGCAACGAGGCCTCAAACCAGTGCCCACAGAGGATGCTGGCACTTGAGGCAACAGCTGAACCCACTGTGTCACAGTTCCAGCCCCTCTTTGAAGTTTTAGAGGACAGTTAGGTACCAGAACAAAATGATTAATAAAGAAATCCTGCACTTTCAGGGGGAAAAAATGGAATACATTATACCAAACCCCTAGTAACATCATGGTAAGTAAAATGTGATTCCTTAATATACAAAAGACATTATTCAGGCTAAGTATGAATTCACTTAATCTTCACCCATGTGGCAGAATCAATTGTTAATCCCATTTTATGGATAAGTAAATTGAGGTTAAGACATTTTAAATAATGTGCCAATTCCCATAGATGTAAGAAATAGTAAAGTTTCAAATCCAGAATGGCTGACTTAAAAAAATTTTTTTTTTGCTCTATCTGCTAAGTTATGCTGTTTAGTGCGATCATGATACAGGTAGAGTATGGCTTCAGGTAGTGCTAATACAAGATGCTGTGTGTGTGTGAGAAATGGAATAATGCGGCCTCCTGAATCACCACTGCAAACAAATGGTAAGCATAAGTTGACAGAGCATCAGAAGTGGCCAAGAAGTCGCTAATGCAGAGTTTCAAACAATGACAGTGTGAAAGGATGCTAAGGATACACAGTCATGTGCCATTGGAAGGAAGGGAGCTCCCCCTTGACACAAATTGACCAATGACAACCCGAAGAGGCCAACTTTATTGATATAAGAAGAGAAGTAGAGAGATCTGCCACAGGGATTATACCATTGCTCCCAATTGTCACCAGTACTGCTAATATCAAGCAAAGAGAGGGACTCCCAGGAGCATCACCTCTGCAAACGAAGAAGGAGGTGTACAGGGGCTGCATTAATCAAGAGGCTGAAAATTGATTCCTAACTCAGCCTCTGATCTCTTATGTTGCAGTATCAAACTTAGAGTCTTCTTTGTAAGTATTAGGGAAAGAGAGGAAGAATGGATGCAACACCCATATTCTCAGGGCAGATTCAGGTCAGGAGCAAGGACTAAAAAGGGAGCATGATCATCCCTTTGAATCATATCCAAGCGGACAGAGCAGAACCGTGAACGCAAATATTCTGCAGTCCACCCGCATGGGTGCTGAGGGAGCGAGCGCTGCCTTTACAGCATCTGACATCAAGTGTGTACCAGTGAGAGAAAACAAGACAGAAAAAGAGCCACCCAACCTCAGCCTCCACATCGGAGGATTGCTCCCGAAGACCAAAAGACCTCACCAAATTCTCCACTCCAAGACAACTTGGCAAAGATGTCCAATACTCCTTCTTTATAAAACTCCAATTCTAAAAAGAAAAAAAAAAAACTCTCACCATCAGACAGATGGAAAATGCATTTTTGGCAAGATTCTATGCCACTCAAATGTAATGATTTCTCTCCAAATTGAATCACTGAATTTCAAGCTGCATTTGGTGCTGGCAAAATACAGCTTCCTGGTTCAAGACATCTAATAAATCTAATAGCTATTGAGTGAAATGCAAGCAAATAAAACTAATACATGGATATAATTTCCCTTGAAATCATCTCAGAAGTGAAAGCCCAAGGGAAAAGCATGTTCATAATGAGAGAAAATGGATTTTTGCTAAACAACAACAAAAAAAGGCAGCACAGTACATATCATTAACCCCCAAGAGCAGTGTACAGCCTCGACGGATCAATGGTTTCCCTACTTATTCTCCATTCCCAAAGGAGGTCCAGACTAGAATGAAGGTGTGGATGTGGGGTGCAGAGAAAGACAGAGGGGAGACGGGGGGAGGAGATGCCATCAGGAGACCATGGTGACCTGCAAAAATCCCAGTGCTGCCTCTTCGGCTTCAGGTTAGAAAAACTCCCCTACACTGGAATGGAACTTCATCCAGTATTCTTACAGATAGGGGAAATGCCAAATCGGAGTCACATTCCACCATCACTTCTACTTCTCTTGGAAGGGGTGAATCACTTCCACTCTTGAGTATTTGAGGACAGCCTCTGGTTCCTCACCACTCAGCCTTAAGGCGCTCCACACCATTGGAAATACCACATGAGGTTTGGAATGAGACTGATAAAGGCTTCAGCCTCTGAGAGCATCAACAAACTTCATAAACCTCCCCAGAGAACATGTGTGCAGAGGAATCTGAGCTTACAAAATTCTATAGGTGGAAGTATTTAATAGATGTACCATGTGTATCTAGAAATAAAAAGGGGTATATGGCTCCAGACCAAATAGGTACCAAATAGGTGCACACTCCTCAGGTGGGAGTTTCTTGGCTCTCAAGTGCTTAAGCCATCTCTAAGTTTGAACACTGCGAGATTATGATTCACCTTTGCCAACTTGAGCCCTGCTATAAATATGGAAATACCAATAGCAATGAAAAAGACTTCCCCTCTTTTGGCTTCCCACTGAACATTGTACCAAATAACATCAAGAGATGTCCCCATCTTCCTGTGACACAGTGATAGAAGACCACCTTGCCACCGCGGGCACCTGAAGGCCTTGTCCTGCTCGCAGGAAGCCTACACATCTGATCACATCCAGGAAATCCTTTCTTTTTAGTTGCCAGCCTAGCTTCCAAAGATTGCTCTGACACTTATCTAGTAGCTTCTTTTCATAAATTAGCTAAATCACTTGCCTGGGAAGTTCAGATGAGTCTTCTAAAATAAAGACAACCAAAAATTAAATGATAAAAAAAATTAGTGTGTCAACAAACTACTACTTCTTCCGATGAAGCTTAGAAATAAAATTCCTAATGACATTTTCATTCTTCCAATAAACTTTTTGAGTATGTATTAAAGGACAATCAGATGAGTAGATAGCTGGTCTACCTAATAAGAGGCCACATGGAATGTCTGCCCCGTATCAAGTGATCGAGTTTGAGTCCTGATTCCAGCTCCCTCCTAATGTACACTCTAGGAAGGTAACAGGTGGAGTGATGGCTCAAATAGGTGAGTCCCTGCCAAGATGCTCTTACTGGAACCTGGATATGAAATATACTTGGCTTAAGGATTTATATGATATTCCCAATATTAGCTGTCAACCAAGTGTCTAATGCATCTATGATATCATATATCACATTGAAAAAAATAGAGATCAGAAAGAGGAAGAACTAGCAGTATGAGAGAAAGGAGACAGTTCAGATAGAAATTTGTAGATCTTGAAATGTGACTTCACTGCTCTGTTTCATTTGTGAGTTCCACCGGGCAGCCAATTATATATATAATGACGCACATTCAGGGTGTTCCCTAGGTCCTCCGGGCTTCTCCTCCTACAGACTAGCCCTGGGTAATCACATCAACTTTCAGGATTTCAGTCCCCAGTGAAAATCCTCCACACTCAGCTCAGACCACTGTCTCAAACATCTAAATCACTTTCGCAGCGACCTTCTTCATCCTAGTGGTTCACAGGTACCTAAAATGCAGTAGGGCTGATGGTCATGTCATTGTGTTTCCTGTGAGGTGTAATTCTGCGTCTCTTCTAGTGTGTTAACTTCACTAAGAAAGCAGATTGGAAACAGTCATCCTCGATTCTCCCTTCATTCCCAAAATCATGTTCAAAATATTCTCCAAGCTTCATCTCCTACAGCCCTTTCATCTGTTAGCTCTCCCTTGGCCATTTTTCTCATCTAGACGAACACACAAGTGTCCTTTGACCCATCCTCGTTAAAATGTAAATCTGTAAAAGGCTCTTCCTTATCTAAAACTTCTCAGTGGCTGCCCATTGCCACCAGAAACAGCAGTACGCCTTCTGCTCTCCACGCATCAGACTCTCCTTGTATCAGACTCCAGACACCATAGCAGCCCCACAAAGGGCTTCACTCTCCTCGGGACCGTCTCACTAGACCTTTCCAGGCTTTAATTCCAAACTCTGCGCTTCCAAATCGTTTTGCAAAAGCAGTGACTGAAGTTGTTACTTCCAGATCCTAGACACAACTGGAGTTCAAACTGGATCTTCCAGCATCTTCCACTGCTGGACAGCAGCAGTTCCAACCAGTCCTGTATCAGCTTTAGCCTCCGGAAATCCAACTAAGACAAAAGACTTAGACCTCCATTATGTAGAAAAGAATATCAAGATCCTGCCTTTCTGAGCTCAAGACCTCTGCAGTTGCCCCGGCATACTGCTACCATCTGGAACTCGCCTTGGGTGAACACAAAGGCAACCGAAGCCGCTGCCAAGCTCTCTATTAAACCACAACCTCCAGCTCCCACTAATGATGTGCAGCTACTCCCCTCCCTTTCCCACACCTCATAACACAACAATGCCTTACACTACCAAGAAATGTGCCTGCATGTGAAGAGGCTATACCCTCAGAATCCAACACGCTCATCCACTAGCGCCCTCTTCCAGGGATGGACACATGTAGCAGCAGGATGATGATAAAGAAGAAGATAAGGCCATCTGCAGCCAGTTGTGAGCAGTAAACACCTGGTTTCCACAAAGCACCAGACTAGCCCAGTTATGTTATTTGTGGAGGTCGGGTCCACAGCCTACATCAATGCATAGCTCATGCTGCTTCAAGTAGAAGTAGAATGAACTTATCTAGCTTAGCGCTCTGATTCTGAGAACTGTAGTGAGCAGCTGTCTACAGCAATGAGAAGAAGCAGTTCTACCACCAGCCGAACACAGTCTGCCCAGGAATGGCTCCTGGACCCACTTGTCATCCCAGTCTCTCCTTGAGGCTCATTCCTAGTACTGGAAATGACCTGCACAAACCTGCATTGGGCCCCCGTCAGGAGATGTTGCTCAGCACTACAATTCTACTCAGGACATCAAACCCCAAGTCCAAGGTTGAACTAAGAGATCAGGCTTGAACTCTCACCCCTCAACTGAAGTCCCCCCCTTGAAGAAGAGCACGGTGGTCACCCGCTTTGACTGGTATGGTCATTAGATACATCAGTACAGCATCCCCAGTATGGGAACTTGGTGTTCACCAACCAGTTATCACCTTCACTTGTCACAAAAGTTATAGATGTAAGATTCCAAGTGGGGAGATGGGGATGGGTAGGCAACTTGTGAATGGGATCTGAAGGGTTTCAAAAAACAAATCTGCCATATAAGCAGAAGTATCTGTTGGTGAGGCGGCCAGATAGAAACGAGATGAATGGATATTCAGTGACCACATAAGCAGGCTGCGGTTATTTGGGGTATTAACCCTGTGGGGTTGTTGCGGTACTAACAGAGTTAATACATGGGAATATGGCATGCTTGGAATCATGCCTAATGTAGAAGATGCTCAGAATAATGCTTGGTGCCAGTGGCAAAAATCAATGCTAACTGCTGCTATTATTCCAGTAATAGAATCTCCATGAAATCTGCAGTATTACTCCACTCCTACATACCCATCTTCTCCATGAATTTCCCTATGCCCCCAGCCTACCCTAGGTTCTAGGAATAGAACAGTGACCATGACAAAGGCCTCATGGTGTTCATAATGTAGAAGAGAAAGGCAGATAAATAATAAGGTAATGTACACCATAATTTCAGAATGTAGTAAACCATATAGAGATGGCAAAATACGGCTATGGAGTAGAGAATCACAAGGAAGGAGAGGAGCATTCCTCCGTGACAGCTGAAGGTAGGGAAGGCACCATCAGGAGAAGTGACTTCAGAGCCCAGACTTGAATAATGAAAACCAAAAGTGGGAAGGTATGATATTCTGGAGCAAATAATCCCACGTTGTGTACTGTAGGGTGTGTTTATCAGCACCCTGACCCATAACCACTAGATGCCAATAGATGCCCATAACCAATAGCATCCCAGCAGTGGTGACAAAGTATCCCCTTCTGAGTAACACTAAAATGACATTTGAAGGGTAACAATGGTACTGTTTTGTTCTCATTTCTTGAGCCAATTCAGGCTTCACAATCCTGGACTGCCAAACCGCCATCCTCTATACAGACAAGCCAGCTCCCACAGCCGTATTTTCACTTATGTCGATCTCCTGGTTTCTGTAGATCTCTCCACTTCTCTTCAACTGAACACTCTCTCTTCATGGCTTAGTACCAACTCAGTGTCTCACTGTGTAAAACACACACACACTCAGTGCTCAACAAATGTTCGCTGTATACATTAATTCCTATGCTCTCAAGAATTTTAAATTGTATCGAAGTCTCACTCCCAAATAACACAGAAAGTAATGTGCGACAGAATAAACAGAGGGCCATTCCGGTGAGCACGCTCATTTGTACAGAACCATGGAAATACTCTACTGTTGACTTGTGACTCCCTCCCCAAGGCAGCCCTGTGGCCACGGATCACAGCCTGGTGAGCAGGACAGGCCTCACAGAACAGATGGAAGGACATGCGGCAGTTCACACCGACCCTCATCACTACCGGAAACCCAACTTGCACATCCCAGCCAATGCTCAGAATTCCAAGAATAGATAGGGCTCAAGGTGCGTGGCTCACCAAGGCCAATCTAAAAGACACTTCACCGGGCCTTGGTTGCACAGTTTCTATAAATATCACATCAACCAGGTTGTATGTAAGCAAAGCAGGGTGAACAAACAACATGACCTACTATGAAATTATCAGCTGTCCACAGCGAGCATCTTAGGCCCACATCTTGCTGGTCACTTCATATCGGGGATACTCTTCTGGGCTCCATCCATACCTGACTATTAACATCATCAATGACATTGTGTCACAGCAGGATAATCCATGCCTTCTCATTCCCTTTGGTTACCAAGATGAGCCAACAGGAGATGATTTTCAGAAGACAGCAGATTACCACACTAAAAACCTTCTAAGAGTATATAAAGAAAAATACAACGTGGAAGCAAATATGCAAGTCAGCTCGGGAACTGCTCTGGAGCGAGGCCCAGGTGTTCATCATGTGCTTTCAGAAAATAGTTATTCCCACAGGGTTAAAGGTCACCACGCATAAACTGATTCTCAGAAGTTCTGGAATGTGTCACCAGCCACACAGGTACATTTGTAAAACGGCCCAGCTGGAACACTCCACTGCAGCTTTGAGTGTCAGCATGATTTAATAAGTTAGCCCCTGAGACACCACTTTTGTGTACAGATCCCCACCTATCCACACTGACACAAGCGTTCTACTCCAAATATGAATCAGAGTGCAGGCAAATTTCAGCACAAGTGTCTTGTAACAAAATCAAGGCACGGATAACTTTCATTTTCATGCTTGTTCAGAATTGTCAATAACATCAGAAATGTTAAACTTTAAAATAACAGATTTCCTTTTAAATACACTACATGACAGCAAAGTTCCGATCCAATAAAGCTTCCCCCCACCAAAAAAAAAAGTCTTTACAGAAATATAAATTTTCATTTTATAAGCGATGGTCCTGGGCCACAGACAGATCAAGTATTTTGGCCATGGTCAAAATCACGATCACAAGCCCCAGTGCTCCGCTCGCTGGTCCCTGCTTGGTGCTACCTCCTGATAGAGCTGTTGAGCACAGCCCACATTGAAACACCTACTCACAGACGCTGCACCAGATCACACTCCTCAACGAAGCTATGTTCCCAGACCCACTTCTTTGTACCCACACAGAGAATCCAACAAGTTCAGACTGAAAGAAACATGAACGCTCATCCACCCAGCCGCTCCATTTACAAAACAGCCACAGTTCTCTGTGCCACCCACCATAACTCCTTCTTACAAATTAGGTGGGGTTCAAGCCTGTTGCCTGGAAACCAGCATCCTCTGTCACCCAACCCCATCTATTGTCAACCACTTCACACTGCTGCCAGACCTGCACCTGAACACCAGTGACGACAAACAGCCTGATTTTGCTTGAATACACCATGTTTTCAAACCTCCATGACGAGGTTGCCACCTCTTACACATATTCCCATTCCCTGCCTGCCTACATGACCAACCTGCGCAGTTTAAATATCACTTTATGGCATTCTCTGATTATCTCAGGAAGCATTACTGTCCCTTCCTCCATCAACCCAGCACGATTTGTACATGCTTTTGACACAGTGCATCCCTCATTGTGTCTAAGTTACTCATGTGCCCATCTTCTGCTTTAATACAGAAACTATATATTGAATACAGGTACTATACTTCATCCATCTGTGTCATCTTTGCATCTAGACTAGCACCGCTCCCCCCCCCCCCCAAGCTCTTTAAAGAGTTAGAGGGAATGAGATGAAGAGAAATAGAGGGTGCTAACACCCAAGAAGTTCCGCAATTTCTTCAAAATCACTGAATGGTCAGAGCAGAAACTCAGCAGAGGCTCGCAGTGTCACAGTGTCGGGACAGGAACCATCTGGAGAGTAGTCCCTGTCGCTTACTCATGCTTTCTTCACCACCACCAGCTTTCTGTTTCCTCCAGTCCAAAGCTCCAGCGGGGACTTTTGCAAATGAAAACAGCTGTCAAAACGTTGACTTGGCCGTGTGCTTTGAAGAGCAGTGAACGCGGCGAACGGTTTAAGGAACCAGTCTCTTCCATGCAAGATCAGTGGGCAAACGCTCAGAGGAAATGGATGTGCGGCCTTGTTTCAACACTGGCTAATGTAACCATCTCTCCTCCCATCAAACCTCCAACCTCGGAACCTTCTAGCATCCCAATCCCATGAACGGTGGCTGGAAGGGCGGTGGCCTACTCGCCTCCCTCTCCAATGTCTGGGGAAGCCCCATGATTGACCATGGCCCTCTTCTAGTTGTAAAAGAAAAAAGCAGCCAGGAAAACCAGCCAAGAAATGAGCCAGCTGGCAGCAGCTCCAGGGGAGGCGTGATGTGAGCCCAGACCAGCCTCCCAGCATGCCGCGAGGGCCTCCCCAGCCAGGAAACAGGCCAAAGAGTGAGGCGTCACCAGTTCCAGCCCACAGCCTCCTGCGAGAACATTGCAGAAACTTTCTGCTCTGCTGAGGCCTTACCTCCGTGGGAGCCCCACCCCAGCTGCTGCCAATTTGCACCTAATTAGCGGCAGCCTCTCCCCACTGCCAGTCCCTCTGAATTCCCAGCCCGAGCACCTCATTGGTGCTAAATGAACTTGAGGTGTTTAGAGAGATTGGCATCTGAACTGCTACGGGAGCAAACAAGGATCAGGAATTCCCAGCGAACCAGGAGCGCACAGGCTGTGGACAAGAGCAGTATTCCTGGGAGACACCAGTGGCTCCAGGGCAGGAGATGCTGAGAACCCAAGAGAATTTCCAAAACCAACGGATGGATTGCAAGGACAATGGTGAGTGGCCTG
This sequence comes from Ochotona curzoniae, assembly GCF_017591425.1. NCBI lineage: Eukaryota > Metazoa > Chordata > Mammalia > Lagomorpha > Ochotonidae > Ochotona > Ochotona curzoniae. Next base: position 17,472,899 of record NW_024467095.1, on the reverse strand, counting down.
AATGCAGCCGACTTGCAGCAGAATGCCCCTGAGCGTCACGGGAGGTAAGAAATACCCTCGAAAAGTGAAGTGAAACTTGTCCACCCATCCTTGGCCACAGAGAGGCAGAACTGGGTGAGTTGAAATACCAGGGAAAGGACTCTTCAAAGTCCTTCACAAGTGACACATCCTTAAACATTGCCGTCTGTTCAAAAAGTCTAAGGAAATGCATGAATATGTCATATTTCCAATTGTCCTTTCTGACAAGACAACAACAACAAAAAACAATCTTGCAGTTCTCGAAGGGTGAGTTGGACACAAATCTTTTTATCCCAAACTCCCTACCAAAACACCCACAAACATGACAGTCAAGGAAATAAAAGAACAACAGAAGAACAAAACCAGGAGAGGTGACAGTAAGAGAGGAAAAAAAAAAAAAAAACAGCTGGAAGCTGGAAAATGCACTGAATGCTGGCAGTGTAGAGAAATATGGAAATTAAATGCATCAAGAAGCAAGCAAACGCAGGTGAGTTTGCACCACAGAGTTCCAGAGAAATTCAGCAACTGGACGCACAGGTGCCACTAAGCAGGAAGGATCCCAACAAGAATTCTTTACATAAAGATGTTACACACAACATGTGACCACTCCTACCCCACACAGCCATTGCAGCCAAGATCTAGTTTCTGAAAGAACTGAGCCAAAAAGGATCGCGGCAACTCCAGATGCGAGAAAGTGTAAGTGCACAACCTTCTACTGGAGAAGCAGAGAGCGCACAGAGTGCTACCTTCTCAGCAACAAACACTCAACCTGAGACAAGAGAAGGTCGGAGGTGCACAACTTGGAGGAATACGGGAAGGGTTCTCGTACTGAACAGAAAGCTGTGAGGTGTAGGGTTTTCCCCATGAAACCAGCCAGGACTCCAGAGAGGAGCTTAACAGTGTACCAGGGTGTGCACAGGACTTCATCTGTTATCAGGGGCCTCTCGATCATCCAGAATAGTCTCCAACAGGAAAAGAAGAGTCCAGCACCAGAACAGGAAAATTTGCAAAGAAAGCAGAGTTACTAAAGGGGGAATTTACAATTCCCCAAAGTTTTAACTAATAATGTCAGTGAAAAGAAGAAGAAGAAGAAGGACTGGGCCGGGTCTGGTGCAGTAACCTAGTGGCTAAAATCTTCACCTTATACACACCAGGATCCCATATGGGTGCTGGTTGTAATCCTGGCAGTCCCACTTCTCATCCAGCTCCTTGGCTGTGGCCTGGGAAAGCAGTCAAGGACGGCCCAAGGCCTTGGGACCCTGTACCTGCCAGAGGTGACCCAGAAGAAGCTCCTGGCTCCTGGCTTCAGATTAGATCAGCTCCAGCCACTGTGGCCACCTGGGGAGTGAATCAGTGGACAGAAGATCTTCCTCTCTTTTCTCCTCTCTGTTATCTGACTTTCCAATAAAAATAAGTAAAAAAAAGAAAGGCTATGAAAGTTAAAATGATTCCCACCCAGATCAACTAAGTAAGCATCATCTAAAATAAAAATTCTTTAAAGTTAAAATAATAATATATAAAAATTAAAAATCCCATAAAAGATGGAAAACAGATGGGGAACTCCCCAATAAAGTAACATGACGATAAGGGAGAATTCTGAAAGAAACGACAATTAGAGGATGCTATGTCACAACTCTATCGTATAAATTCCAGGGGAAAAGCCACTGCTAAAAGGAGGAAAAGGAAATATTCTTTCTCCAATCCCCCACCCAAAAACTCTTAGAACTGCAAGTTTTCAGATCAGCAGTTGAAAAGTTTCCAGCTCTGAACCAAAGTTTAAATTTTCGTGAGAAAATTTATATTAAAAGAGGCTTGTTTGCTGGGGAAAAAAAATAAAATCCATATAGTATTGCATAACATGTATTTTCCATGAACTGCTTGAAGACCTGCCATGCATAAAGGAGAAAAAGCTTTAAAAATCAAGAGAAAGGGAACCTGGTAGACCTGGTATTGTGGCACTGTGGGTTAAGCTGCTTCCTACAAGGATGGCAGCAACAGGGGTGCTGGTTCGAGTCCCAGCTTCTCCACCGCCAACCCAGCTTTCTGCTAATACGCATTCTGCAAAGGCAGCTGATGTCGACACCAGCATGTGGCCCCCACTATCCACCAGCTGCTCCACTTCCCTTCCAGCTCCCTACTTGTGGCCTGGAAAAGCAGTTGAGGACGACCCAAAGCCTTAGGACCCTGCACTCGCATGGGAGACCCCGAGGACACTCCTGGCTCCTGGCTTTGGATCTGCTGAGCTCTGGTCGTTGTGGCCACTCGGGGATTGAACCATCAGATGGAAGATCTTCCTCTCTGTCTCTCCTCTTCTCTGTATATGTGACTTTCCAATAAAAATAAAATAAGCTTTTTAAAAAAAATAGTTTCTTACATGAGATCAATAATAAAAACACAGGAAAGTTTTTCTAGTACTACGTATTTTATCTACAGACAAAAATCTACAGTCATAGTAATAAAAGCATTTGTTAATGATTTAAACGAAATTGTAACATAAATGTATTGGAAGAATGAAAACAGTGATGCGCTGAGGATAGGATAAAGGAAAAGCAGTTTTCACTTTTTCCTCATAGAGCGGCATGTTACACACAGGCAGCAACGGCAAACACAGGACGCCCGAGCAGGTAGCTCAACAGCTAGCAGGAAGCAGCAGCAAGAAAGAGAGCTGAAAACGGGAAATGCCGAGATTTTACAAGCCCTGCCGTTTCTAGCTAATTACTCTTTGCTTCTGGATTGCTTTGATTTAAAAAAAAAAAATCTGATATTTAAAAATGAAATCCAAGGGTGAGGGTGAGCATCGCAGTGCCTAAAGTGAAGCGAAGCCCCCACGTGGGACACGAGCTCCTCCTGTCAGAGTGCCAGTTCAAGTGCCCGTGACTCCTCCTCTGACCCCAATGCAACCGCAACAGCACTGAGGGATGGCCCAGGTGCTTGCTCCCTGCCCCAGTACAGGACACACACCGAGTTCAAGGCACCCAGCTTCATCCTGACCCATCCTGCTGCAGCCATCTGGGAAATGAACTAGTAGATGGGAGATTTCTCTCTCTCTCTCTCTCCACACACAAACACAAGGCCTTTTAAATAAGCAAATATTTTTAAAATGAAACCCCAAGGTTGTTTAACCATAACATAACTGAATTCACAAATCTCCAAGATGCTCTGCACCACTGCTAAGCCCGAGCCCGAGAGTTGTCATTGACGAATGTAACGACCTTAAGAAATTCAAAGTGTCTCCAAGAAAGATCGCGTAAAGATGATTCCACCAGGCGGTGACGATGGCACGAACAGGCGAGGTCATTTACACTGCGCACTCGGGATTCCATTCAATCCCAACAGCCACGCCGGGCAACAGACCTCATCAGCCTCCTTCTTCACATGAGGACACTGGACACACAGGCAAACAAGTCTCCCTGAACGTATGCACGCTCCCTCGTGCACACACACACACACACACACACACACACATAGTAGTGGGCAACAGCACGTCCTCACACACTGGCAAAGCAGTTAGCACACTTCTTCTGTGAACTTACTCATGCCTTCGTTAACCTAGTGCAATGAGGAATAAACATTGCATGAAGACTGACGGACGTTTGTTTGTTTAAAATACAACTGGCTCTACTGAATAACACGGGAAGAGACGCACAGTTTTGCCTACTAGAGTTTAGTTTCACTGAGTAGAACTATAACATTGCTTGGCAGTCGCCAAGGTATGGATTTGGTTGAAAAACAGGAAGCTATCACTTCTCGGTTCTGAAACTGGTTTACGGATTACACCCTCGCACGGGTCTGAGTCAAGACTGCACAATCTTCTGCAATCAAGTTTCTGGGCCTTCTGAGTGTCAAGATGACATTGACCTTAAGGTTGCTCTCTCTTCTATCCAGATTTTTCTCTAGTTTCCATTTATATAAGAAAAAAAATGGTGATTTTTCTTTCCAAAATGCAAAGTGTGAGCCAGCTCCCAGGCATTGCAATGCAAGATACATAATACGGAGAACGCGCTGGGCATCACCCTGATCCTTCAGGAACAGACAGGAAAGCCAGCAGACAGATCCAGCCACGATGTTGCACTCCATTTACTGAAGATTAGGTCTGAAAAGAATGTACAGTTTGCAGCTGAAAGCAAATCTCTCTTAGCTGCTAAATTATTATCTGTATTTCTATTAACTGTTCCAGCCAATCTCTGTTCCTGTAAGTATTAGGCAGTAATACAGACATTTGACAGAGAACACATTTAAGCTGCTCCACAACTTTTTTTCTAATCTATTCAGGACACACATTTCTCCCAATTTGTCCAATGATTTCTAAGTACTGGAATCTGGAGGTGGGGGATACTACCCACCTCATTTAAAAATTTGCCACTGGTGAGATTTGAAGGATTCTAGAGAATGGCCCCAGCTCCAAAAGCAAAGCAACATTCTCAAATTTTCTGTGTGCTTACCTGTCGGCACACACAACAATGTGATTTGCTAAAGCACTAACAAGTAGCATCAACTCTGAACGCCACTGATCATATGACTCTCGGTGTAAAAACGCTGAGTGTTCAGACTCTGAGGTCATCACACATTCTCCTTTCTCTCTGTCTTTCCCAAATTCTCACCTGCAACTGGCGCCGCCCCTCATCTCCCCATTGCCCCAGAGGCAGGAGAAGTGCCTGGCTCCCAGCCACCACAGGTCTCTGCCTTCCCCCTTTATGCCCCAGAGGAGGGAAGGAAGTCATTGGCCACACTAAAGGAGCTGGAGGCAGAACACGGCATAGTGGCCACTTCTACAACAGTGGCGTGTGTAGCAATCATGGCAGCTCCAAAAGCAGAGTATCTGGCAGTGGGTCCAGAGAGAACAAAGGCCTCCCTACTACTCAAGCAGGAACAAAAACAAGGGCTCCCTGGTAGCTACAAACTTCAGAATCTTCTGGTGGCAGTCAAGACCCTTCATTCTGAGCAGACAGCATATACTTTCCCGGTCTTCCAAGTTACTGGGGTTCCACACCCACAAAGCAGAAGTATCCCACAACTCACAAGACTGCACAAAGAAGTCGCGGATTCCAGCAACATGCTCCTGTTGCCTGGGACATCCTCCATTCACTCTCTCCTGCTGTCCCTGTCTCCTGCTGTTAAAATACTACCAACACCGCAAAGTCACTGTTCAAGGAAACCCTCTCCCTCTCTCGTGTTCTTGTATCCCAGACAGGATCCCGCGCAGCCTTCTCTGCCTGCTGCTCCACCTTTGTTCACGCTGCCGCTGCCTAACAAGTGCATTGTAGATACAACACCTGGTCAAAGTGCTTTCTGTGTGGCTTTCTGGGTTACTGGAACTCTGAGAGCCCTCTACTCCTTCACACAATTCTCCATTCACACAAGTGTCTTTGGGGAGAGACCAGCAGCACGTGGACTCTGCCTTGGAATGACGCTGCCAGTCCATGAGTTAGAACATAGAGTATGTTTTTGCATTGAATCTAGCATAAGAACAAATCATGCATTCCCCTTCGCACCCAACCATCTCCTGTTGCTCCAAAAAGGCGAACCTCATGATCGCCTGCCCCGGGTATTCCAGCCTCTAGCCTGACACAGCTGCTCGTCCTCTGAACCCACATCCTGACCCACCAACACCCCCTGCCTTTTGCACTTATCACCTTGCAGCAGTCCAAGTCAATTCCTTGTTTTTCTCTGCAATCAACCCTAATCTTGATCACAGAGATTCTTCCGCCTTTTATTTTTAGCACTGAACATCATATTTGAGACATAGCAGGCACTCAATACTCTTTTTTTTTTCTTCCCCCACAAAGCTATAAACAATTTTAAGGTTGTTTGCTTATATCACTTAATTTGGGATTTCTCATCAAGGGCTTGAGACAGCGTTCTGCATATAAGACAGACAATATTCCAAAACAGAACTTATGAAATAGGCAATTTTTTTTTATCAAGGGAATTGCTCAGATTATCAAGTAGAGGTGAGAAAAACCCAACATTCTCCCACTGATGCTTTTAAAGGCACATTGTCCGCCCCCCTCCACCCCGCCCCAGCCTTCAGCATCAAGACTTCAAAGGAAGAGCTCAGTGCTTGGAAGAGCCTCAGAGACCCCCCGAGATCCGTGCACTTCAACTCTCAACTGCTAAAGCGTTCCGTTTTTCCCGTTTCTCATCATCCTCATGAATTATCTCACTCCCTTCAGTGGAGGACACAAGTTACTCGGGTTATTTTTAGCACCCCCTTGTGTGCAATACTGGCGACTCAAAGTGCCAGGGAAAAGCCACGTGAGCACACACAGAGCCTCCGGGGGCCTGGCTCTGACCTTCAACTCTTCTTCTTGGCTCCCCTCGGGTTTTTTTTTTTTTCCTAGGTACCAGGTGAGCCACACCAAAGACTTAGGTCTATGCATTCATTTCCATGCCTCCCACAGAATCTGACAGTAAATGTTATCAACACGATGGAAATGAACATGAACAATAAAACAGGAAGACTGAAAAAGCTGTCTGTCGGGCACAGACACAATCTGATGCAATGGTCCACATTCCAGAACGGTACCCTCTATCATGGACCATGTCATCCAGATTTCAGGAATCTACTGATGGAGAAGCAGCTGTGTTCTTTTCCTACTCTTAATTCCACCCCACCCCACACACAACCATGTCAGGTTTAGTTAGCATTAAGGCAGAAAACTATCCAATCCACCCAAAAGTGCCTGTTTGTTTATTTATTTAGGTATGCATTTTATTATGCCATGATACAGTTCCATAGGCTCCAGGATTTCCCTTCCTCCTCCCCAAATTTCTGCCATCCCCACTGAGTTCCCCCCATATCACTATGATAGTATAGACCTTCACAATCAGTCTAAGTCCATCATTCTGTCATTTAAGTGTATCCTGACATTGCAGGCATGGGCAAAGGCAAAGAGTCCTGCATCCTATTGTTACAATACAGTCAACAGATTCATTGTGAGTCCATCTTTGATTTGCACGCAGAGAAACACATTGCATTGTGTCTTCACCTCTGTATATGACAGACTACAACACAGTTACTCTAACTACCCCCAAATGAAAAGCCATAAAACAAAATCAGCAAAAGATAGAAAAATAGAAAATTTACAACAACATGAAGTCAAATGACATGCTACTGAATGGTCAATGTGTTGCTAAAGAAATGAAAAAGAAAATCAACGACCTCCTGAAGCAAAGCATGCAATTGTGTGACCTATGAGTCAGTGATGAAATCAATATGAAAAACATAACCTTTTTTTTTCAATGAATGAAATAAAAACAAAAGTGTCAAACCCCATGAGATGTAGCAAACAGTATTAAAAGGACTATTGATCTTGTACTTTGCATTGGAGAGAACATATGATATTTGTCCTTTTGGGATTGGCTTGTTTCACTGTCTCTAGTCAGGACTATTTGGTTACAAATGGTAGAATTCCATTCTTTCTTAATGGCTGGATAGCATTCCATGGAATAGATGTACCAGGTTCTTTATCCACTCCTCTTTTGATGGGTGTCTGGATTGCTTCCATGTCCTTTACTATTGTAGATGGCGCTGCTGTAAATATAGCATTACAGATACCTTCTCATGCAGATTTTATTTCTTTAGAACAGATATTCTCTTGCATTTACAGTGTTTGGTAACATTGGGAAATATGCAGGTCATGGAAAAAAGAGAAAAAATGAATCTCCCTTTCCCGGCCCTTACGGAACTCAGTCACCACCGCAGTATAGAAAGAACACCTGGCAAGCAAGGAGAGTGGACTTTCCTCCAATTCCTGTCTACAATGTCTTCTTTCTCCTACTTACAAAGTGTACCTTCTCCACTAGGGAAACAGGCTTTTTCATTCAGGAACTATACCATCCAACATAATTATTTGAAAATGGCTGGCTAAAGGTCTCTGTGACTTTAAGAAATCAGGATCTTGACACAGCTTTCAAGGTAGCCATTCAAAGGAATTTTCTACAATGATGAAAATGTTCTAAATCTGTGCTGCCCAATATGGCAGCTCCTTGCCACACATGGCAATTAAGCATAGAACATGTGGTTAGAGTAACTCAGAAACTAGATTTCAAATTTAATTTATTTAGTGAGCTGTGAAGATGCATATGGCTAGTGCTTATTGCTCTGGAAAACACAGCTATCATATCCGATATAATAAAATATTGTCCTCCATACAAAAACCTTCTTGGCCACCAAATATAGGTGTAGTCAAAGCACAGATGGATTTCTTTATCAGCTCTATGTCAACTCATTAAATAAAGCGAAAAAAAGGTTAACCAAAACCTCTCAAAGAGACTGAGCTGATTTTAGGAAAACGAATACAAACATTTCTCCACTAGCATCATATTCAAATGTAGAATGGGGCAGGCATAAGTCTGAAAAAACAACAGAGCTTGTATTAAATAGTAATTAAGAGAGAACTTGCCACTTGCCCTTTTCTATTTAGGAAAGAAAGGGAAGGAAGGACAGACACGTGGACAGAAAGAAGGATCGTGAACATTCCAGAAGGTTCGATATCCAAAAATAGATATGAAACACGCCAAATAAACATTTAGCCAAAACGAAATGACAAATCTTATGTGAAATGGCTGCAATCTAAGCGAAACTCTAGAGATGTCATCAGTAATTTGTTGAATTGGCAGTCTGGAAATTAGTTTTTGGAATGGATTCTACAGCAATTGGCCTGTGCCCATGCTAACTCATATTCAAAAGCAATCGTCATGGCAAAGGATGAAGAACTATATTGGCAGGTGGACGCCATGACTGCTTCTAGCATCCCTGGAGCAGGTGTAGACTGAAGTCTAGCCTAAGAGTCATTTACTACACGCTGACTCTGGTCCTGAAGCAGACTCCGGAAGGGGCAACTTGTGTCAATATTCATCGCCCTATTTAAGACCTGCTCCCGATTTGGACAAAGACACAATTTGAACAAAGTCCCAGTGGTAGCCTGGATTGGACCACACTGTAAGTTTATTCGCTGTCGGGAATAAAGTCCTGAGTACTCAGGGCACTGGGACAGCTGGAAGAGCCAGGTAAGTGAGGAGAGGACTATGAAAGTGGAAATCTACACAAAAGAGGACCAGAGGGATGTGTGGCGCCTGATTTCAAAGATCTGAAAACATAATCATTCGGAAAAAAGGGCGGGGCGATACCCTGGGTTCCCCCACCAGCAGGTAAAATAAAGGACAACAGCGGAGGTAGCACATTTAACAGCAGGGGACCTCGAGCACAGTAAATCCTCACCTCACTAATTAAAACTTATTTTTTTTTTTTTGGCTCGAAGCAAATTATTTCCTTCTATGAGACAGTTTTCTCATCTGTGAAAAAAGATATATAATCCAGATACTTGATATGATTATAAAATAGGAAAATAATGAAAAGGTGTCAAGAAGAGAAGTTCATACTGAATATTCCCTAAATGATCATATAATAACAATTCTTTCACAATCAGAACTCAATTATGCTATCACCCTAATATAGGTAAGAGTTCTTAGGTACCGGTCAACAACACCCTATGCGCTAATCACTTTGTTTTCCAGCCACAAGCAACAGAAAAAAAAAAAAAAATCCCTGGTTAAACAAAGCCTGAAGGAAGTTGTGCTGGAAAGAGGCTGGGTGGTTCACAGTCCAACAGGAGGACAGGTGGCCGGTCCCGGGGACAGCGCTCGGTGATGTCACAGGAGGCCACTGACAGCAGAACAAATGAACTAACAGGCCGTCCTGCGGTTCTTCGGCAGCCCCATTAGAGTCCAACTCCAAAACCTCAAGTCACGTCCTGGCCGTAGGGCGACGCCAGGGCAGCGAGAGGCTGCCCTGTAGAGCAGCTTCCAGTCATTACACTGCTATATTTTTTTTCAAGATTTTATTGATTTTTACTGAAAAGGCCGATATACAGAGAGGACAGACAGAGAGGAAGATCATTCATCTGCTGATTCACTTCCCAAGCAGCTGCAATGGCCGGAGACCTGCATTGATCTGGAGTCAGGAGCCAGGAGCTTCTTCCTGGTCTCCCATGTGGGTGCCGTGTCCCAAGGCTTTGGGCCATCCTCTGCTGCTTTCCCAGGCCACAAGCAGGGAGTTGGATGGGAAGTGGAGTAGCTGGAACATGAACCGGCACCCATATGGGATCTCAGTGCATGCAAGGTGAGGACTTTAGCCACTAGGCTACCGAGCCAGGCCCATTACACTGTTTTCACGGTAGAGAAGCAGCTACCTCACTGTACAGTCTCACAATGCTGCAGACAGTGGGTGGAGGTGAACGGAAGAACAGGGTTTGTGCTTACGCTGGGATGAAGCAGGGCAATGCCTAGGTGTGCGAGCTGGGGAGTTCTGAAATTCAGATCTCGACATCACCACTACCTGTTGGGTTCCGACCCGTTATTTGCCTTCGTTTTCTCTTTCATGAGGCTACCGATAGTAAAGGCATGTGTTTCATAAAGTTGTTGCAAGAATTAACAAAAACTAAGTGAAGCCCTTATCACAGCTTCCCGCACACAGCAACAGCGTCTGTGAGAGACACTTCACGCAGCCCTGCGGTTTCCCGCTATGCAGGAAAGTCGAGGATTGAAGCCCTCTCTTCCCACCCTTTCTCGACTTGATTTCCTGACGCGGATAATGGGTTCCTATCACGCCAGAGTCATTTCCCCAAAGCTGTTCTGATCACTGCACGAAGTGAAAAATGAAGCTATGAGCCGCATTAATTGCTGGGGAGATGCTAAAACCCAGCTCGTTAATGAACCCAACACTGCAGTGGGAATAACCGCTCGCCATTGATGAATTCATCCATGTATTTGTTCTTCTGAACAAACATTACTTTCAGTTCCTGGAAAACGTACTTGGACTGAAGTGGCAAGACAACTTACTGGAAGATAAAGACCAGATTCCAAGCAGCCCAGCCACTCCCACAAAAAGGCACTTTGTTTTTTCTCATGTGGATTGAGGAGGGGGGTCTCGGGGTGAGTGCAGCACACGCTGAGAGCATCAAATCCACTCCCTTCTTCAACTCCCATGAAGCAGTTCTCCAGGCACGTGTCTGCAGCCAGAAGGCTCACACAGGTTTGCAGCTTATCACAGCGATGGCTGCAATGCCTTTCGAGGCAGGGCCAGGGACTTGTGTGTTTTGACATCTTCCCTTCACACACATAGCTGTAAGAACATCGTCTGGGCCTCCTCCTCTAGAAACACCCAATCTCTAACTTCTTTTTCTGATAAAACTGAACTCCATGACTTACACTAGCCTCCCATTTTCCAGAAAAAAAATCTCAACAGGGTGCAATCACAATCCAACTCCTTGGCTGCAACATCTTATCCCATACATCATTACTTGAAAGCAGAACTTTCAATGATCCAGAATATTCTATGTAGATGATATCAGCGAAGGTCCAACAGGCCCTGAAACATACCTGCTATGAGGTGTAGCTGCTGGTCAGACTTCCAGCTCCTCAAAAGAGCAAGTAGCCTGGGTTTGCGCCATCCTGTTCACCTGGAAGGCTGGTTAGCAGGTCAGCAGCTCTGGGGAGTTTTGTGCATCCCATCAACAGATATGTTGAGGTGGTTACTTCTGCCCCTAAAATCACTGAGCCACAGACACAAACGCTCAATGGAGACCTGAAATGCAACAGCTCTGAAAATGAAATGTTATTCTTGGAATACCTATGTCATTGCTTGAACTGAATCTCCTTTACAATGAAATGGCTGCTGCTTAGCAACTAATGCAAAGCCAGCGCCTGCATCTCAGTCTCTTCTTTCCCTTTATTCGGGGGGTGGGGAGAGGAGGGGAAGGGGTCGTTAAATGTACAGGATCACACTCCTGCCCCCGTGCGTTGTCGTGCGGGGGGGGGGGGGGCATAAGGGTGACAGTGAGGTCGCCCTCCTTGCCAGCGTAGTACGGATTTGCTACGCCAGCTGATGACTGATTTTAATTCTGTCCACTGAGACTCATAATGGAGAAAAATTCAAGCAAATAAAATGAACAAGAGGGAAATGTTGCTATTTTTCTATAGGTTAACATATGGAAGCAGTGCTCTGAGTGCAAAGAATATGAAACCTCAGATCGCAGAGCCAGCTTGAGGGTGCCAGCACCCCTTCTTGGATATGGCCATGGGGAAGAACTTCACCGGTATGCCTGATTCCTTAAGTACACAATGGCTAGGAAAACAACACGAGGTCTGAGGGTAAAATTAGCTCGATTACAAGTATGTGGAAGGAATTTATAAGCGGTAAGTCTGAAAAGCACACACACATTTTTATTAAGTACCTAAATATAGTCGGTATTAACAGTTCGAGAAATCACTAGAAATCTGTCTCACTTGTTTTTTTTTTTTGTAAGATCCCTTAGATTTTGTTATAGGTAATTCCACCCTGGCTCACAGAAAGCTTCTGTTTCAGTTCAGAAATAGCTTTATGTTTATTTTTGAACTAGCGATTTATTTCCCTAAGAAACTCTAAAGGTTTTCTTCAAATGTGTAAGAATGACTCAGGTTTTTGAAATGCTCCTCTGGAACCTTCTAGGTGTCTGTAACCATACACATGAATGTGCTTGGGCATCCTGCAAGATGTTGTTATAGGAAAAATGTACGTTGTAAATATCTGCAGCCTAACTGGGTGTTCTAGCTAAAGGTACAAGTTGAACTCCTCTAAGGAAATACTTACAAAAAGAAAGTGGGATGATGCTGACAGTCTCATCGCAGAGAGACAAACTGCAATTCGCTGGCCCTAACTTCCTCACCGGGCCCCCATCCATGCGCAGTGCCCAGTTTCCCCTCCAAGTTCCACCCTGATTACAAGAAGTCACAAGGTCTGACGTTGGAGAAAGAATGTAAAGAGGAAGCACCAGGCTTTAGTTTCTGCAATCATTTTCCATCCAAACAAAGCTGTGTTCCCCAACCCCACACAATGGAAAATTCACAGGCTGCAAAGGGCAGTACCATGGAAAGCTCAGTCTTGGCCTCCGGACAGCTGACAGTAGCAAGCAGCCATCTCATGCATGGACATTAACACAGTGCCGTTCTCCCAGACAATCAGCCTTTCTTAGGGCCATCCTCTGTGTCCTGGGGGAGGCCTGGCTGCTCCACTAACATCAAACCCACGGGTCTTTTCGCTGACTGACTTCTGATCTTACCAATAACAACCAGACAGAGGCACGGCCACTCTGCCACTTTGTGAGCCGTGTCACAAAGCAGGATGTGTCAGTCTAAGCCTCGACATGCTCATCTATAAAACAGAAAAACAAAGTTCCTACTTCACTGAGGAATCATTGAATTACTATATCTAAAATATGCAGTAGCACAGAGCCGGCATTACAACACAAGGGATTATGCCATTACCTCCACGAGAGCCATCCATTCAAGTCCCAGCTCACCCACTTGTGATCCAATTCCCTGGAAAAGCAGTGGAAGATGACCCAAGAGCTTGGATCCCTGTCATCACTTGGGAAACCTCCTGGTTTTATCTTTGCCCAGCCCTGGCCACTACAGCCATTTGAGGAATGAATCAGCACATGAAATATCTATCCATTTCTCTCTCTCTCTCTCTCCCTCTCTCTCTCTTTCTCATCCTCTTCCAAATAAATAGCCTTTAAAAAATAGTAGCTTATGACACACAGTGAGTACTGATAAGCTCTTTACAAGAGAGGTTAGTTGACACAGACAGCATTTAAACCAAGAAAAGCTTTTTGCTGCACTGAGCTATACTTTACAGACCATTTGGGAATGCAGACATTGCATTTGCCGCCTAGGGCAGGATCTGTCAGAGGCCCCTGGTCAGGAAAGGGATCTTCTTTAACTTCCTAGGTTGCCGTCTAACAAGGCAGGGTGGTTTGGTGCTAGGCGCTGAACGTTGTCTCTTCCCAGATCCGTACACCGCAGCCCTACACCTGCAGCCTGATGGAGCAGGCAGCTGAGGCCCCGGATGGAATGAGCGGCTCTACTGTAAGAGACCCAGGGCACGACTTACTTTGGCTACTCCCTGCCACCTGAGGGCGCCAGGGGAAGGTCACCACACACAACCCAGAGGGCAGCCTTCCCCAGAATGTGCCCACGCTGATCTCCAACTTCCAGCATCCAGAACGGGGAGTTTGTCAGCACTGTTGTTCATCAGCTGCCACCCTGTGGCTCTACGTCAGGGCAGTCGGGGCTCAAGAGCTGAGCAGGCCAGGAGGGGCTTTGGCTGTTCACACTGCAAGGGTGAGACACTGCCGTCCAGGAGCTGGAGGCTTCCAGACTCCCACCTAACTGTAGGGGCGCGAACAGCCCCACAAACGGAGAGCGAGACAAATGGAGAGCCCCACAAATGGAGAAGAAGCCGCCGCTTTGGGAATGTGAAAGGCCTGATTAGGAAGGAGAAGTGTGTTTTAAAGCAGGTGCTTTTCTTCAATGCCTCTACGGGCACCGTTACCTACACTGACAAGACCCCAGTCCTTTAACTCTAAGGAATACGACAGAAGTTTTCCTCTAAGTAACATGTGAGGCCCTTTCCGATACCTTCCACATACTTACACAAGCTCTTTTTATCTTTAAACAAATCTTTGTCAACTTTCTCTTTAAACAAAAGTAAACTTTCCTGTAGAAATGTGACACCTTGTTCATACACAATGGAATGATACATTTTTAAATGTCCTTCGGTTCTTTCAAGGAATCCATTCTCTGGTTATTTCCTGAAAATCTACATAATACATAACAGCAGCCAAAATGTCTTATTCCTGTCTTTGAAAGAAAAAATTAAAAAGGAACAAATTTTATTTTGTTCAACAGAGACTTAAGAGCCGTCTATAGTGTTAGAAAATAAATTGTGCCGTTTGGCCTGCTTGAGAGAATTGACAGGACACCCCAAAAGGCCAAGTCTTCCGTTTCTGGAAATACTCAGGGCAGGTGGCATCCATGAGGCTTTCTGATTGCCAGGACACGCCAGCCACTCACTGTCTGGGCACACAAGGGGGATGCCACGGAGACGGAAGGGAAACACCTTCCCTCCCGTTGCCATAGCGACAGCTCTGTTTCTAGCACCTGTGTTGTCAGTTATTACCTGTTCCTGACACTGTGCGGCCCCACGACCTCTCCGCCAACCCTCCGCGTCTGACTTCTGCTCTCAGATGACCAGCTGCCAGTCCGGGTCGCTGCTAGCTGGCTTGTCCGCACACCCACGGCGCCGACTGTCTCCGCTCTCTGCCTTCTGTCTGCTCCAATTTCCCGAGCGCACAAGCAGCTCTCCCTCTTCCCATTCCCTAACAGGATGGCACTACGTTCTATTACATCGGGAAAGAAGAATGCCATGGTCCTGACCTTCATGAATGCCAGAACCTGCACACTGCCATTCTATTTTTTTTTTTTAGCATTTATTTAATTTTGTATCAAAAAGTCAGATTCATAGAGAAAAAACAGATACAGAGACAAAAATATTCATTCCCCAAGTGACCGCAGCAGTAGGAGCTAAGCCAATGTGAAGCCAGGAGCCAGGAACTTGGGCCGTCCTCCACTGCTGCCCCAGGCTACAAGCAGGGAGCCAGATGGGAAGTGCGGCAGCCAGGACATGGACCAGCACCATCCAGGACCCCAGCGCACGCAAGGCGAGGACTTCAGGCACTAGGCTATTATGCTCCCCACATTTCACTTCCTAAATGACTCTTTTCATACTGTTGGAATAATTTTATGGTTACTGACATTTGATGGGTGTTCAATATTTTGAAATGTAACAAATGAAGTCACTCCTCAACAGGACTGAAGAATAGACAGTACTAAACACCCTTCATCTTCTACTTTGTCACAGACAACTCTGCAAATAGCGACTCACTTAAACCTCACATGATCCTTTGGGGAGGCAGTACTATTATTTCAACTTTATAGATGTAAAAATAAAGGCAATGAGGATAGGGAATTTGTGCAAGGGCACCCATCAGGCAGATATGGAGTTTTGGATCCCAATGGGAGAGCTCCAGAGGGGCCCTGAGCCGCGAGGCTAACTCGGGCTCCTGTGAGATTCCAGGGTGAGAACAATGGGAATTGATTGCAGTTTAATTATTACTGTTGGATTGTTTCCCCTACATCCAACAAAAGCCAGGCTATTAATATCATAGCTTAAACCAGAGTCAGTTCCTCATCAGAACACGAGTTGTAAGTTTCAAGCATCTAAAGGCAAAACTTAACAGAGGTTAGAGGCAAGAGCTACAGAATTCTTTGTCAGAAAAAAAAAAAATGTTCTCTTCCATACACGGGGGCCAATACCTCAGTGTGGTGGGTTGAGACCTGTCTATGACCCCTGTAGGAACCAAGTCAAGTGCCCGCTGTTTTATTTCCTGTCCAACTTCCTGCTACTGCACCTGGGAAGGCAGTGGGAGGTAGGGGTGTGTGTGTGTGTGTGTGTGTGTGTGTGTGTGTGTTTCCCTAACTCTGCCTTTCAAATACATAAATCTCAAAGAAATGGCATCTGCTCCATCAAAGGCTCATCAGACTCCAAAGCTGTACCGTCAAAACCCTGACACTCATTTTTGAAGATCTTTCTCCCTTGCTCTCCCGGACAGCATCCCCCTCCTCCTCCACACTCATCCGCAGACCTGATCATCTCATTTCCCTAAAAATCCCCAGCAGTGCTTGTGCCACTTGTCTGAGGGCACAGCGGATGTTGGAATAGTCACAAGCCATCTTCAAGGGCTCAGCAAATCACATGAACTAAGAAACTGTAGTGGGCACTTTTTTTTTTCTGAAGACATAGTTTAGCACCCCTAAGTAAACCAAAGATTTTTTTTTTTCTAAAATAACTTTTCCACCAATATCCATCACATGAGTCAAAGGAAAAAGGGAAGGAATACCCCAGAAGCGAGGCCTCTGGAGTAAGCCTGGACTGGTTGGACAGCAGGCATGAAAGACTCAAAGAACACTTGGTGGCCAGTCCGCGTTTTGTTTTGTTTTTTTCACTTACGATCATAGAAGGAAAAGTCCACAGAAAATTCCCTAAGCAGCAGCAAGTCAATGCTGCCCCTCGGAAAAGGATGAGACAGACAGAAAGAGAACCAGAGGGCTCATCAGTGCTACTCGGAAGGCAAATTAAGGCCTTTTGTTTGACAAGCTGCAAATAGCTGCTTAAGGAAGAGCTTCTGCCACCCTTCTCCTGTCTCCAGTACTGGAACAGGAAGCGGCTCACACAAGGGCAGCGCTGGGCTGCCGGACAGAGTGTAAAAGAGAGAAAGAGATAGTGTTTTGAGTCAAAAGGCAAATAGCAAGTGAGATGGACTGGCACTGAAGAGCAGCAGTAGTTTAGCTAAAGACAGGGAAGTAAACAGTCGGAGCCCCTAAATATTTATCTAGTACCCACCCCACCGAGCGACGCGGACAGAAATCTGGAGACTGCGCCGGATCAGCTGCAGTTTTGGGAGTTCACAACTGAGCTAAGGGAATAATGTTGATTCTGAAAGTTCACTCTGTACAGAGCACCAGGCTGAGGCCTTCGCGTCAGGTGACTCAAGCGACCCTCCTAACACACCTCTAAGTTCAGAGGTATTTTAGGAATGAATATGGTGAGCCTCCAAGTGGTTGCGTAAGCTTCCCAAGACCAGCTGAAACACACCAGGGTCAAACACACAGCAGAAAATGCTAGCAAAGCTGCTTGTGAGTGGCACCGTGAGGACAGACAGGACCAAACAACATCTCAGAAAAGTAGATCCCGATGTGCTGGCTCCTAATGAGTCGGCCTGGGAAGCAGCCAAAGCTGAGTTATGGGAGCAGTCAGTGCAAACACAGGACTTGGTAGCTGCACTGCTTTCATCTGCATTGCATTGTAATGCCTTGCCACAGGTTGCAAACAAGCAATTTGAAGCTAGTTCATTTTAATTTTAAAATGTCAAGAGGGAAAAAAAAATAAGCCTAATATTTTAGACTGTGTGTTTTTCCGATCATCCTTCCTCAGTTATCCACCCCCTCAAAAACACACATGCCACCCTCGTGTCACAGCAACTACTTCCTTGAAACTACATGACAGGGTCTCAGATGAAGAAATACTTTGTCTCCATTGGATCATTTTTTTTAAAAGATTTATTCATTTTTATTACAAAGTCAGATATACAGAGAGGAAGAGAGACAGAGAGAAAGATCTCTGTCTGATGACTCACTCCCCAAGTGAGCGCAACGGCCGGTGCTGCGCCGATCCGAAGCTGGGAACCAGGAACCTCCTCCGGGTCTCCCACACAGGTGCAGGGAGCCAAGGCTTTGGGCCATTCTCAACTGCATTCCCAGGCCACAAGCAGGGAGCTGGACGGGAAGTGGAGCTGCCGGGATTAGAACCAGCGCCCATATGGGACCCGGGCGCGTTCAAGGCAAGGACCCTAGCCGCCAGGCCACGCCACTGGGCCCCCATTGGATCATTTTTACAAATGTAAGCCTATTCATATCAGACAGTAAATGCTGCATGCCAATGCACAGGTGACACACACTCACAGATACTTCCGATTTCACAGCACATTCATCTTAAAGCTTGGCTTGGGTTTGCATAAGATATATATCCCAGGCCCCAAACTGGAAAGAAATTAGGGAATGCAACCATCCTGGACTCTCACTGGAAATCCTCATTTTTTTCAGAATACAAAGTGAAGTGTTGGGACGCAATAGCGCCAGTCTAATTTAATGTGGCCCCAGGAGGCTACGCTACTGTTGTCCTCGGGGAATCGAGCTCCACTCGAGCTCTTATCCCAATTCTCTATTCCTACATTCTACCGGGCCCAATGCAATCACTCTCCCAGGTGACAGACGCCTCTAGATCCGTCAGAGGAAGCTCTCTGCACAGTGGCTACATTGAAATCGTACCCAATGTCCATCCCAACTAAGGAAGTCAACACTTAGCAAGCAAGTAATCACTGAGGCAGGAAACACTGAATTTCTGCCAAGGTCTTTGTCTCGTGCCAGAGTCTCCAACTACTAACAAATATATAAAACACGGATTTAAAAAGGATATCCCTGAACTGACCGCAGGGAGTGGTGCACAGAGGGATTCAGGAGAAGACAGATTTCCTCCAGGGACAATACTGATTCCGGCGCCAGGAAGAACAATGTCCAGGTTACCTGAGTTGGCTTCCAATTCCTCTACTGTTTTGCTTGTAACAAGATAATCTTGGAGCTGGTTTTGTGAGGCAGCAAGTTAGGCTGCCCACCTGAGACCAGCATTCCATGTGAGAGGTTCGCTTCAGTACTGGCTGCTGTACTTCCAATCCACCTCCCTGCTGGTGCAACGCAGATGGCAGTCGGTGCTGGCCCAAGTGTATGAACTCCTGCCACCCAGAGGGGTGACCCTGGGACCTGGCTTTAGCTGGCCCAGCCCTGGACACTAAGTCATCTGGAGAGTGAAGCAGCAAATCAAGGATCTCTCTCTCCACTTCTGTCTCTTTCAATCTGATTATATGATTATGTGACTCTACCTTTCATATATACATATATTGTTGTTTTTAAAAATATCGATTTATGGGAACAGCATTGAGGCATAGCAGGCCTGTGATGCTGGCATCCGATATGGGCATTAGTTTGTGTCCTGGAGAATCTACTTCCTTTTCTTTTTTTAAAGTTTATTCATTCATTTCTTTATTGGAAAGGCAGATTTATAGAGAGAAAGAGAAATAGAGAGAAAGATTTTCCATCATCTGGTTCACTCCTCAAGTGGCCTCAACAGCCGGAGATGAACTGATCTGAAGCCAGGAACCAAGAGCTTCTTTCAGGTCTCTGACATGGGTACAGTGTCCCAAGGTTTTGGGCTGTCCTCTACTGCTTTCCCAGGCCACAAGCAGGGAGCTGGATGGGAAGGGGAGCATCTGAAATACAAACCAGCGGCCATATGGGATCCTAGGTGTGCAAGGTGAGGATTCAACCATGAGGTTACCCTGAAGGGTCTGATAATCCACTTTTGATTCAGTTCTCCATTAATGGCCTAAGGAAAGCAGCAGAAGATGGGCCCCTGCCATGCATATGAGAGACCCAGGGGAATGCCCTTGCTCTTGAGTTCAGTCTGGCTTAACTTTGGCAGTTGTGACCCGTTGAGGCAAAAGATGGAAGAGCCCTTTTTCTCTGTCTTCACTTTTTTCTCTGTAATGCTAAGTTTCACATAAATAAGTAAAATCCTATGTCCATACATACATATATAATGTGGGTATATTTTATCTGGTTACTGACCTAAGTTTCATATATCTTGATATTGCTACTTCTATAAAATAGCAAAAACACGTTAAGAAAACCACCATCCTGGTTTACAAGCAGACAGGCCAAAACACAGACATCACTTTTAATAATGATAAACACCAAGAAATCTGGAAGAGAAAACTCAGCCTTCCTCAGTACTCTGTGCCGGCCACCGGCTGCAGAGCGGCCAGCCCCACTGGGCCCGTGCGCACCTGCACAGCAGCTGTGCGAGCTGTTCCCACAGACACGATGAGCCTTTCACGAGCTCTGCATCCTCATTCCTATGACAGATACGTAGGTGGTTTTGTCCTCAGAAGCAAAACCAGTATTTGTGCTGATGACCATGAAAGGACGCTCATTTTGATTTCGGAAACAGGAGAGGAGTCCCTTAAAAATGAAGAATGAGGCAAGCAGATGACCTATGGCACAGGATGGATGAAGCCAAAGAAGACGTGCCTACGGGCACGTACACGCGGCTACAGGCACATTCGTGTGGACTCGTGCAGGCACACACTTGCAGACACACCTGTGAGTACAATGCTTACACAGGCACACGCACAGACACAGCGAGTTCAAGTCTGAACGAAATGACTGGAGAAGTAGCACGGTACGTCTGAGGACAAAGTCCTGCGGAGTCGGATCTGCCTCTAAGTGCCGCCTCCGTCCAAGCTCCACGCTTCAGGATAACTTTATTAAAGAGAAATGGCCACCATCGCCTAATAAGACTATAATGGAGATAAATAATATTAACTATACAATAATACTGAGCACAGTGACCGCCACACACAAGACAAAATTCATCAACTACTTTCTCCTTCCTCCCCCTCCCGTACGTCCCTGGAAGGAGTTTTCTCCCATTTTACTGACTTCAATGGAAATAATTCTTACAGCAGTTTTTCTTCCAAATCAGTTCCTCCACTTTAGGTAGTCATTTACACATATGTGTCCATTGCAGCACCATAATTTTCAAAGAGCAAGAAAGTAGCAATTTGCAAAGAAAAGTAGCAGCTCATTTGCACACCTTGCAAAAGCCTCAGCTTTACAGGCCAGGGAGCCCATGCACTGCCAGGGCGCACAGTCAGAAAGAAAGGCAGAATTATCATGGGAAAACCGCCCCCCCCCAAAAATAAAAACAAACAAAAGCTAATGAGGGAAAAGCCAGGAGTCGATAAAGGAGTTTATTTTACTTAAGAACGAAAAAGTCAAGCAAAATGGAAAAAAAAAATCTGCCTCCAGAAATGGTTATTTAAAGGCTTTTTGAAAAGGGCTCTGGTTCCTAAAAAGACAGGAGTCACTGCATATGCCCACCCACTCCTCATTTATTTTTAAACCCTAGCTTATATGTTCCTTAGCAACAGAGCAGATGAGACCCCCTACACACGCGCGTGCACACACACACACACACACACTCTCTCTCCCAAAGTCCCCTTCCTCTTTCTTGTCAAGTTTCAACGCGCAGTTACTCATGTTCTACATGCTATTCCCTGTCTACCTGTGCCTCTCCACTGGCTCACCTTAAGTGACACCCTACTCAAGCACCCATCTTCCCCACTCCAGCTGAACTTCTGTGTGGGTTGCAAACTGCGTCCCTTCACGACTCCAGCCCGTGGAATCCCAGCAGTGCCCCTCAGGAGCAGGGCCGGCAAGGTCCTCACTGAGGAGCCGACGGCCACTTCCAGCCAACACCGCTCTTTCCCCACACACCGACACAGACCTCCCAGCACACCAGTCGGGCCCAGCTACATCTAAGTCCAGCACACAGCGGCCACTGGGACTACCGGGTTGGTCATTCACCATGACTCCAAGGAAAGAATGTAAACGGTGATTGAAAAGCAGCAGCTTCCAGTGGACAAACACGGGCCAGCTAAAAGCACCTGCCACATCACCGTCTGTTCCTCAGTTTCCGGGATTGCCTGATCTTGTTAGGCCAGGCAGGGTTTCATGAGTTCAGGAATCAATTGTTTAGCCTTTGAGAAAAAAAAAAAAAAATAGGGCAACGATCCGTCAGATCCTAGTGTGTTTAAGCACTGCCCGAGGACCCTGTTAAAAAAAATCTCCACCCACACAGAGTGGATGGTGTCAGTGTGGGGTGGCAGGCACTTTTAACAGCCACCTGAGATGACACTGCTGCAGGTGGTTGGTTCACTGCGCTGGAGACCGTGATGCTCTCTCTAAAAGGACAGGATGCCCACAGAGTACCAGCTGCTCCGACTGTCGTGCAGGGTGTCCCTGCTCGCGCTCATGACTGTGTGTGGACACACATCTCAGAAAGCTGTGCTTCTACCCAGGACGGGTACATTCCCCCTCCCCCTCCCCCCCAAAACAGGTGCTGAGAACTGCGCTTCCCAAGAGGTAAGCGAAGATGATTTCCCTTGCAAACTCGAGCTCTGTAGCCCTACCCAACTGGGAAGTCAACACGGATGGCCAAGACACAGGACCATTCCTCCGTCTCGAAGCCCAGACTCATCCTGTGCATAAGCAGCTCCTAAAAGAGGCTCAATGTAGTCCATGTAGTCCCCGTTCCCCCAAGGGCCCAACAGGCCATCCTAACTGGGAAGCAGAACTGCCGCTGTCCTAGCAAACCTCCCTAGAGTTAGCCCATTCCCTCCCTCCCACCTGCCTATTTTTAGAAACCAAAAATATAAAAATGAAAATCCATTTCGAGCCTCTCTGTGTAACTGAGAAGACAATCGAGGTGGGATATGCCCTGAGCGCACAAGGCAGGGGACCACAGATGCCAAGCCCTCACCAGGGAAGCGGCGGAGGAGCCGGCACAAGACCACAGGAACACACCAGCACATGCCCGCTGCCAGGGGCGGGGGTCAGTCCAAGCTCTGCCTGTGGGGATCCCGCTGATTCAGCCACCTGCCCCCATACATCAAGCGCACCCTCAGCAGCCCCCACACCTCTGTCACCTGCTTTTGCTTACATAACAGCACACGGTGTGACAGGCTGAACACATCAGATGGGTTTCTGGAAGGCTTGCTGACTCAAAACGAGTAGGGGCATAAAAGTGCACTCACTGACCCTTTGCAAGACACACTTGAAGCCCTGGCACATGCAGGTCACTGTGCATCGAGGCTTGCTCCCGCACCTTTACAATCAACAAGCGGGAAAAGTCCTCCCAGCAACTCCCCGAACGTCTTCACCCTTCCCTTGGCAGGGGGAGATGGGGGGACCTACCGAATCCCCTTTTCTTTCTGGGAGGTCCTGACACGATTTGGAGCTACCTTTTGACCTCCTCGGGTGGCCAGTTATCCCACCCCAGTCTCTGTCTCTACAAATGCACCCATCACCAGGTGCCAATGCAGTCCCGCCCTGTCCTCACCCCTCACGGTGACCTTCTGGGAACACCCAGGAGAAACAGAGAGCGAGAGAGAGCAAGCGTGTCAGGAACCCCCACAACGGAGACCCACCTCCCGCCTGCCCCCTCACTGGGGGAATGTCCCTGTGGGTGCCACTTCCTTAAGAATGACTCCCCGCTAGAGAGATAATGTAAGCTTCAAGTTCGTGCCAAAGGTTCAGCCATGAAATCCGGGGAGCTGGGGGAGCGATGGGAGATGACACCAGCTTAGGGGCAACTTTGACGACTTCTCTCAAGAAAACTAGGCGTCTCCGTGTGTCCTCACCGCCCCCGCCCAAACACCCCCCCACACACACACACAAACACACACAGGCATTTGCGTTGCTCTGGCAGCAGGGACCCTGGTAGGCGCCGGCAGCCTCCCCCAGCCCAGAATGATGGCACGAAGAAACAACAGCGCGGATCTCCCGAACGGCTGAAGGCGAGAAAGAGCGAGAAAAAAAAACCAGAGCGCGCAAGGCAGAGAAATGAACGAAGTGCCCCCAACTCCTGGGAAGCGCCGCTTGGAAAGAGAAGACTGGTTACCCCGCCCTCGCCGGCACCTGTCTGGGGCTGCTTGGCTCCCCGTGCCTACCTGTACGACACCTGCTTCCGGAAAGTTAAGTTCCTCAGCTTCTCCTCCAACGCCTCGTCCTTCTCCTTCTGGCCGGCAGCCGCGGGCTCTTCCAGAGCGGCGGCCGCCGCTGCCCCTGCGCCCCGCGGGTCCACACCGCCCTCGGCGCCCAGGCAGCAACTCCCGGCGCCGCTTCCGCTGCTGCTGCTGCCGCCCGTCGCCCCTTTCTCCTCTCCCGCCGAGGAGCTGGGGTTCATGGCGACCGCTCCACAGGCGGCCGCGGAGGGAAGCGAGGCGGCGCAGCTGCGGAGGCCGGACCGACTGACGGCTGTGGTGGCGGCGGCGGCGGCGAAGGCGCCGACTGCAGGAGCGCGGGCAGGTCCGCGCGCAGCTGACAGGGGCAGCAAATGGCAGCCCCTTCCCGCAGCATCCATCCGCGGCTGCAACGCACCGGGGCATTGTGGGAAACTCCGTGCCTCCACTCCCCCTCCCCGACCAATCAGAGGCCACCTCTCTCCGCCTCTCTTCCCTCACCCCTCCGCTCCCCCCTACCCCCCCACCCAGGCTAGCCGGCGCCCTCAGTCCCTCTTTGGCCTTTACCCAAATTGGGAGCAAAAACCGGGGCTGAACCTGAACTCCGACGTGAGGCGAGTGGCCGTAGCGGAGCGGGAGCCGGCGAGGGATGAGGGACCGCCTAGCTTGGGGCGCTGAGGCACCGAAAGCAGGCACCCAAGAAAGGAGAGCTTTGAAAAACTCGGAAAACGTGCCGCACCCTGCTTAACACAACCGGGGAACTGGGACCAGGACCCGCGCGGTGGCCTGCGGTGGCCGTCTCCTCGTTAGCGATGGTGCACACCTGGGGTCGAGCGCCCTGATGCCAGGTGGGCGCGAGCCAACATTGTCCCCACCACCGTTCCTGAGCGCACAGAGCTGCGGCCAGGCACAAGCCCCGAGACGCGCAAACCTTTGGGGAGGGGGGAATGTAACCTGACTGCGGCTCACAGACGCGAATTCGCGCGAAATGTAAATGAAGGGGGAGGGGGCGCCAAGTTTAAGCCTTCCCTCTCAGGTCAAGGGTTGAGACGCCAACGGGGCCCCAGTCCAGCTCCTCTCTCGCCAGCGTGTGTTCTTTACGAGTCGCAGGTGTTCGCTAAAGAGCTGTTAATTCCATTGCCTCGGTTCGCGGGGGCCCTGGGCTGCTCAGCACAAAGGTTGAGCAGAAGGAGAGGGAGAAGTCGGCGGGTGCAGCTGTTGCGTTTGGGCAAGAAGATGGACTTAGCCAAGGATGGGGCGCAGAGCCTCGGGGGTTTTAGGACCCAGTCTCTGAGGAATTTAACCATCTGCCTCACACCCAGTTTGTGTTTCGAAGATGACAGAAAACTCCTTGTGGTGTGAATAGGGTTCTACAAAGTGTTTAAGATGGATCGTTTTCCAAATTAGAGGTTTCCACCCAAGAGAAATCGCGGCTGTCGGCATCCACGAGAAATTCATCCTTAATGGCAGGTGTTCCTAACCCAAGTGTAACAGGCGGATCTGCGGTGGTAAGTGAACCAGACTAGTCCAAGAGCTTCAGGCAGGCAGCGGGAGAGCCAGAACATTTTCTTGTAACTGAAACCTCCAACATCTTCCAGTTCCCACATTCAGTTACTCTTCTCAGATGCACCTTTGTCTTAATATAAAGACGCGCACTAGGACTGAAGAGTAAACGTACTTTAATGTGAAAATTTCTGAAGTCCATACATTTGGGAACTCTTCCAGAAAGCTCATGAAAAACCCATGTTAGGGGGGAAAAAAAAAAACACCTCTGTGTGGATTTTAAAAAGACAAGATTTTCTTTATTTGTATGACAGGCAGAGTGACAGGGGAATTCTTCCTTCCAGTGGTTCAGACCCCAAATGACCACGAGGACCATCGGTGGAGCACACCTGAGCCAGGAACCCTGAGCTCCGGTGGGGTCTCCAATGCGAGTGGCAAGTGGGCCATCTTCCACTTCCTTCCCAAGCGCATTAGTAGAGAACTGGATGGGAAGTGAAGTAGCCAGGCCTAGAACCTGAATACCTATGGGATGCTTAAGTAGCTATGCCACAATGCTGGTCCGTGTGTGTGTGTGTGTGTGTTTTAATTGTGTATGGCAGTTTGGTTGTAGGTCTTCCTGATGGCCCTGGTGCCGTGTATCCCATCTTCAGAAGAAACATTTAGGCGCTTTCATAGCAAAATCCATAGATAGCCTGAGTATTCCCGAGGTCAAAGGTCCCTTGACATGAGTCACTGGGCCAACTTCACCACTCCCTGCCTGAGCTTAGGTCCAGCAGGGTATCTCCAATCCCTTCTCTAGCATGACTTACCAAATGCAACTGCTATGTCACACCTCACCTTAGAAACCGTACAGTTACATCTTGTTGTCAGGGGACTAAGGCTCATGCAACTGCTTCCCTGACTTTCAGGCCCACAACGAGTGGGGGTGCCGCACTGCCTGCTTCACGCACAGGTGCTAACCCGAGTCACCCTGTGCACACGTCTCATGTGCTCTGCTTGTTCCACTCCCGTCTTTGCACCTCTGTCTGCTGTCTTCTTCTGTCACCATTACTCACAAAGCTAGCTGATATACCTCTACCAGATTTTAGTTCACATCTTTTCTCCCTAAAAAAAAAAAAAACCTCCATCATAGATCTCCCTTCTAGACTGTGATGGCCATAAAGCTTTGTAATGAACTTGACCACTGTAATGGTTAGTCACTTGTCCGTTATTCCCGCATACGTAGTGAGGCAATGGGCCATCACTTTATCTGCAGCAATGACTTAGTTAATAAAATAATAACCTAGTAAGTGTGCATGTCACAGGCCGCCGTCATGTTCTCACCGACCGGGAAAAGGACTAAGTGTAGTTTTAACCCTAGAAACATATGATGAAATTCACTCATTAAAAATTAAATTCAATTTTAAGCTATAAAAATATACCATTTTTCAAGATAAACGGTTTAATATTAGGTCCTGTGGATGAGGGGTAAAAATAAAACCCAACACTTTAGAATGTTGGTGTAGTTTAACCGATTATCTAGTCTCTGGGAGGGAAATCTAGTAAAATAGTTTTTGAAATGCACAATGTAATCAAGCCCACAAATTCAACTTGAACAAATTTGTGCCCTGACATACTTGTAGATGCCCACAAAAAGAAAATTTAAGACTGGAAGCAGCTTAAGTTACCAATTTAAGTAACTAGGCCTATATTATCATCAGTCGGTTACCGTCATGTGAACAACAGAATTCTCTGTTTCCACCAAGAGAAATAAGGCAAAGTGATATGTATTTCATTGTCTTAAATTTCAGGCCTGATGAAAAGTGCTTTGAGCATGATGCTCTAAAGAAAGAAAAAAATAAATTTTAATTTTAGCTATCTTAAGCCCATCAGGAAGGTAGTAGAACTGAAAATTCCTCAGCTAATAAGACTACAAAACTAGATAATAATGAAAACACCATGTCTAGCATTTTTAAAAATGTATGTAGTAATCAGAAAATCGTAGGAAATGACACTGAATCGTGCTTTTTGTAAGTCAATAAACATTGACAGGCATACATTAAAATGGTGAAAGATTTGTGCGATCTGAAGAGAAACCAGAGTATACACACAGGCACACACCAAGAGCTTCAGTTCTTTATAGGGCTTTGGAAGTTAGGGCACTAAGAGACAAAAGCAGTTTCACAGTTGAGCTTTTGTGTGTTACAGTCTATAGAAAAGTGCTAACTGAGCCTTCCAGCACGCCCTGCGAGCGCCCTCCTGGTCTCTAAGTGAGCAGTTTGCTCACGCCCTCCGTTCGCTCCAGCTCTCCGACTCTGGGCCTGCTTGCATGCTGGGCTCACACAGGGCCCTGCGCGCTTGCTCACGTACTGCTCACGGTGACAGTGTGGTTTCTTGGCTTTCTGCTTTTCTACTTGCCAGTTGTTTCATTCTTTATCTCATGGTGTGTTCAGTCTGTGCCTGCAAAGCAAGCTGAAAGCATGCCATTGTAAGAATTAAAAAAAAAAAAATTAAAGACAGTGGAAAAGAGGAGGGTGGGGGCCAGAGGGGCAGTAGAAGGACCACCATGCTTCTAAATCTGCATTGTGAGATATGTGCAATGTCCTCACTTTATCTAATTAACATAACTCAACATATATATACTATATAATATATATATAAAGCTTTATGTCAGAAATTCCAAAAGTCTTCAATTCCCAACACCCCTTGCTTTCTCAGCAATTCCAGTTTTCTGATACTCCTCTAGGCCTTCACGAAGGAACTTCTAACACTCAATGTTTCTTAGGTAGTTAGGTGTTAGCAATTTAATATGTATTTACGTCTTAGCAACTTTAGTAGCTGTTTGAAAATAAGGCACAAAAATCAAAAGAGAAAAATAGCGTTTGCATTTCACAGGTAAGCTGCAACAAATACTTGCTAATGGTATAGTCACAGACATGGCACGATGCTCAGCCATAGAACTGTTTTGAACACTACCTCCCTCATTTGCTGTTCCACATTGTAGTACTTCTTAGAGCCACACCACCAAACACACACACACACACACACACACACACACACACACACACACAGAGCTTGCAAAAGAAATGATGTCATTGAAGGAATCTAAGATCTGAGTTGAAAATGTCAACTACTTTGAGTTCATGGAATTCGTGATGTCTAATACCTGTTGAGTTATTTTCCAAAATGTAGTCTATTCTTATGTCCAAAGTTAGCTGTAATTACACTGCAGAGAACTGAGTACCTTGGTGTATAGTTTAAGAACTGTTACTCTACCTCCGGTTCTTGCATAGCGTTGTGTTGTGTTTTTGCATTGGTTCCCCGAGCCGAGGACTGGTGAGCAGTTACAATCCCAGGGACTCAAGAACAAAAGCAAAGACTGCTGGTGGCTGCTGTCACTGCCTCAACCACTGTCCCTGTCACATGGAGCCACAGGTTCTCAGTGGGCGTGACTTGTAAAGTCTGTGCTGGTACCTGTGCCAGGCACTCAACGATGCGGGAAGACTTGAGTCTAACACTCACTTGCTTAACTGGAAGTCTGAACGCAGCGTAAATGCCTTCCTGGAAACCTTGAGGAAAAGAGGAAAGGCTGTCTCTTATACCAGCCCCAACCAGAAAGACCCTGGAACTCCAGCTCTACGGCTCAGCCTAAAGGGAGGTAAGGATGCTGATTCTCCCCTAGCTTCTAGAAGGATCTGGCACCTGGAATTCCGGCTCAGTGATGGGAGTGCCTGTGGGAACCCTCATCTGCCAGCTTCTCCCCCGTTTCTTTGCAATAAACTCGAGTGATTTTATTGGAAAGAAAAAATAAATAAATAAAAGGTTGAAGGGAAAACGAGAAGACAGAAAAAAGTAAATTGGAAGTGGTCAGTTATGAAATGGCTACGGCCTCACAAAGAAAAACTGCTTGCTTCTCTGTTGTCTTGGCGCAAAAACATTCTCACTAACCAACAGCTTCTGTTTGTAGAGAGTAAAGTTCCTAGTGAAACATCAAGTTGAACTCTCCTTGAACCCACATTGCCCGGTGTACGGAGTTTGATCAGGAGACTGTCCAATGTGCTAGTTCTATTGCATTTCCCAAAAGTACTCGACAAAAATCCTTATCAAAGGAGAAGGAGTTCATCGAATGCGACTTTTTAATTAACTCATCATAATTTCTAAGGCTCCTCTATTGACTTTTCAACATATTGACAAAGTCCTTTTCAAAACACGACGCAGATAATAAGGATTCAAAGAAGGCTACAAGCCAATTGCTTCCCTAAAGGAGTTTACCAGTTAATTATAACCAATGAGAACCTTTATGCTGCTCCTCTTCCTCATTTAAAATACTGAAAGTCACATGGCAGTTATGCCCTTTTTACTTGATAGATGAGCACAGCCCCTTGCTCGCCTCCTCCAACTGGAGACAGGTGCACGATACAATGTTCTCTTTCCCCACCTGCCCTGAAGTGAAGTGTGGCCACGTGACCTTGTGACCTGATTCTGAGCAACAAGATCAAAGCCAATACAATCAGGGCTTCTGCAAAAGTGCTTTTTTTTAATACAGCCCTTCAGCCCTTTGTCCTTCATCCATCGTCCTGCCCAGAGAGCCCTTTCAGTGCCTTGAAGTACAACGCCATCTCACAGACTTAAAGATGAAAACCATTACAAAAAAAGAGTCAAGAAATGTAATAATCTGGACCTGGACGCCCTTGAGCAGCTGCCAGTCCAGGACAGTCTACCAATATCTAACCATCCCAGTAGGTGGAAAAATAAACCTCCAATCTGTTTGAGTCATTGTTGATTGGATTTCTAGCTCCGCGTGTAGTCAAATGTATTCTTATCAGATAGCTAGTAAAACGAAACAGAAATATTTAATGTCTTGGTTGAAATATTCCTGATATCTATATCCACTGGGGGACTCGGGGCATCTTCTCTCATAACTACACTTTTGTGCACAAATTTCCTTTAGAAATAAAACCATGAAACGAATGGGACAGTCCAACAAATCATTCCACCTTTTTTTTTTTTAATGCTCAGTGCTTTTAAAGGTTTCTTTATTTAGGAAAGGCAGATATACAGAGAAGAGACAGAAAGGTCTTCTGTCTGCTGGCTCACTCTCTCCAAGTGGCCCCAACAGCCGAAGCTGAGCTAATCTGAAGTCAGGAGTCTGGAGCCTCTTCCGGGTCTCCCAGGCGAGTGCAGGGTCCCAAGGCTTTCCCAGGCCACGGGCAGGGAACCAGTTGGGAAGCAGGGCTGCCGGGATTAGAACCAGCACCCCTGGCACGTGCAGGGAGAGGACTGTAGCCACCAATGCTATCACACCAGGCCCAATCATTCCACCTCTAAAAAGACATCTCAGGAAAAAAAAAATTCCAAGTAAACAAGATTCTAGGTTCAGGAGGATATTTGTGGGAAAACTGCATTGAATAACACATAGAGGTGGCATAATAAGTCAACGAGAGGAAAATAATTAAGGAAATTTCTCAATGCTCATTCAAAATATTAGGATATAAAATTGAGTGGCACTCATATCAAAACTGCATAAAATATGTGTACATGAAAAAGAACATAGAAATAGGAAAACAGTTTACTTAAAAATATGCATAGTGGGGCCAGAGCTGTGCTGTAGTATAGTGAATAAAGACGCCGTTTGTGGTGCTGAATGGATCTATTACTGCTAATGGGATTGAGTTGATAAAGAAAAATTCACAAAAGAAAGTGAGGAGCCAGATGTCCTCGTTTGTGAATCCTACCAATCAAGAGCAATATATTAAAATCGAGAAATTTAAGAAAAAACCCATTCACCTACTGGAACCTCTACGAAAAACCTGAAGAGGAGCACCGCCAAGTGCTTTCTGTGAGAGCAGCCGTAACCTGGTGCCATGTTAGAAAAAGGAATTTCAAGAAAATCGCACACCAATCTTTCTGATGAATAGTGGTAAAAATATTTGATGAAACGCCAGGCAAAAATTCAAAAGCATGATTAAATGCTGACGCATCCTAAGTAAGTGGGATTCGTTCTTGGAACACGAGGATGGCTGAACATCTGAAACTCCGTCAGTGTAACATGCCACATTGACAAATATTGTGAGTACCACACGAACAAATGGGAGGCATGGCAAAAGATGTTTAACACCACTGACCACCAAGGAGTTGCAAACCCAAACTAAACTAGATATCAACTCACACCTCTTAAGATGACAGCTATGAGAAAAATGAAAACAAAATGTATTGATAAAGGCGGGATTGGAGCCTTGATGCACCGCTGACATCCCAAAGGAAGACAACAACAGCAGGTTGTCATCATTCTAAAACGCAGTCCAGCCATTCTGCTATTGTGTATTCATCCAAAAGAACTAAAGGCAAAATAACAGAAAGGCATTTAGGCACTAATATTTATAGCAATGCTATCCATAATAGCCAAGACATGAAGGAAGCCCAAATGTGCATCCATGGCTGAATGGATAAGCAAGATGCAGTTTGTACAGCTGCATTCAGCCCTCACAAGCAGCGAATTCTAACACGAGCTACACCTTGGAGAAACCGTGGCTGAGTGATGTCACCACAAGAAGACAAATACCGTCTGATTTCACTTATTTCAGCTATCTAAGGTAGCCTAATTATTAATGAAAAGTAGAATGGTTTCTGCCAGGAACTGGCGTTTTCCGGGGGCAGGAGGGGAAGAGGGGAACGGTGGCATGGAGAGGAAATGTAATGGACACAGAGATCCACTGAGACCCAGTTGTGCAAGATAGAAAAGTTCTGGGAATGTGTATCAAATTACTGAACTGTGCATTTAGAAATGGCTAAGAGGGCCTGGCGCAGTAGCCTAGCAGCTGAAGTCCTTTCCATGAAAGCACCGGGATCCCATATGGGCGTTGGTTTGTGTCCTGGCAGCCCCTCTTCCCATCCAGCTCCCTGTTTGTGGTCTGGGAAAGCAGTCAAGGACAGCCCAAAGCCTTGGGATCCTGCACCTGCATGGAGACCCAGAAGAGGCTCCTGACTCTTGGCTTTGGATCAGCTCAGCTCCAGTCGTGTTCGT
This sequence comes from Ochotona curzoniae, assembly GCF_017591425.1. Taxonomy (NCBI): domain Eukaryota; kingdom Metazoa; phylum Chordata; class Mammalia; order Lagomorpha; family Ochotonidae; genus Ochotona; species Ochotona curzoniae. The sequence goes on along the minus strand of NW_024467095.1, from coordinate 17,440,298 downwards.
GTTACACATTCTTACATCACAATAAATCATGTTTTCAGAAAAACTGGAAAATTTTTGAAAAAAATTAATTAAAAAAACAACGATGCACTGGGAAACAATGAAAATGAATTTCTGCTATGAGCATGAATTATTGTAATCCACCTCTGATTTCAGATTTCAGAACTCAAAAAGGAAAAAAAAAACCCTGTGGAGAGACGGGTCCAAATGACTGGCAGCCAGGTAGAGGTCGCGCAAAGCAAAGGGAGAAATAATTTCTTCTTGGAGCCATCTAAGCTGCAATGCCAAGTCTTGCACCAGTTTTCTTGCTTGCTCTTCCCTCTTCATTAATCAAAGATAATGCAGAATTACGGGGGGGGGGGGTATTATTTGCCAAAGAGTTTTCCATTTTCTGCCTCTCTGTTGATTGGAGAGAAAAAAAAAAAGTTCCCTGAGGACAAATACTCTGGCTGGTGGGACCCGAATTCGCCTGCGGGGAAAGCAGAGTGCTCTCGGAGTTCTGCTGTTGTCACTGTTCTTGGGGTCCCTCTGGTGAGCCCTGTGCAATCAGCCGCCCTAGCCAAGCCACCATTAAGGAGCCACTCATCAGAACATGCACTTTTCCCCTTTGTTTCAAGGGAGTTGCGTCCTTAATCGGATCTCCGTAATTGAACCTTCCTAGGCCAACACTACAGCTGCTGTCCAGAGGCTAGAAAGCTGTGCCCGTTGCCGTTTATTTGCACTTCTAGAAGATACATCAGCAGTATCATTTCTCAGTCATCCATCGAAGTCCTGAAGGAGGTGTACAGGCTCACACGTTCGCTTAACTTTTTTCCATGATAATTGTTATTAAGAGCATCTACAGTAACACGCCGCACATACGTGCCTTCTGTTGGTCACGCAATAATACAGCCCGAGCAATTTTAAAATACAAAAAAGAGGAAGCACACAGCACGCATGCTGCGATTCGCGACGCTCGTGCTGGTTGAGGGATGGTGTTGTTTTCCTCAAATGGAATCACTCCCTTGAATGAGGACATGGCGGTCCTGTTTGCTCCAGACTGAGTTCTTTTGAGATCATCGCTTTCCTGCTCGTATTTCTGTCTTGCAGTTATAGTGATGTTTTCACTCATGCAGCCTGCCGTGATGCCGTTGGGCCTGACTTAACACGAAGACATCGTTTACATAATAATTCCATTTCTGTTCGTTATTCATTAGCGCACACGCACACCACTGCCATCAGGACCCCTGAAATGACACAGCAGTTAGCACTAAAATGACAGCCCAGGTGATGCAGAATCCTTGCAAACCGCGTTAATAATTTACATGATCATATAAATGGAAACAAAAATTTTAATTTTAAAGACAGAAGACAGAAACCCCAGGTTATTGGGATCCACTGAGTAACATTACACCGGGCCCCTCTTAGCATCTAATTAATGTTTAATCTCAGTCTCTTGCTGTTTTCTCTTTATTTCTGCTAGTTAATGTCAGCCTTGAAAGCAGGAAGCCCTAGGCTTGTATTTCTTCACCTGCAGGGCTTAACAAATCTCTGTTTCTCATCACAAATTGGAAGTGACCAATTGCATGCTTGCTTCAGATACTGTTGAACTGAAAGAACTAAGATGCTCTTACAGCCTTCTGATTTGGAGTCTGGACCAGCCACTTCTTCAGTTAAAGATGCTGTAGATCCAGTTGACGCCTCGGTCCACGTGAGGGCCATTTTGAAAACAGTACAGTTCTTGCTGGCTATGCATACTGCTGTCGGTATACCATGAGTACTGCTCCATTTACCGACTAGAGCCAAACTATAACACTGGGCACTTAGGCTGTCTTTCATCCAACTGGATCCCTGAACTAGAAACAGGAGACTGGACTGAGAAGTATGAAAACCTTAACGAATCTTCTATAGTCCAGCTCAGAAAGATTTGGCTGTGGCAAGTGTGCTGGAGAGAAAGTCAGAGCCCTCACTTCTCAAATCTTTTTCAAGTAGTTGTGCAGCACCAGGAAAGTCAACCTGTAATATTTAGTTCTCCTACTTATAAAATGAAAGAGTTGAGCAAAGTATCCTCTAACATGGTGTTTTCCTCCGAGAACCGAAAACAAGAATGAGGAAGAGGGTCTGATGCGATAGCCTAAGGTAAGGCTAAAGTCCTCACCTTGCATGCAATGGGATCCCATATGGGTGCCAGTTCATGTCCTGGCTGCTCCACTTGCCACCCAGCTCCCTGCTTGTGGCCTGGGAGAACAGTCTAGGATGGCCCAAGGCCTTGGGACCCTGCACCCACACAGGAGACCTGGAAGAGGCTCCTGTCCTGACTTCGGATCAGCTCAGCTTGGGGAATGAAGCCAAGGATGGAAGAGTCTCTGTCTCTCCTTCTTTCTGTATATCTGCTTTTCCAATAAAAATAAAGAAATCTGAAAGAAAGGAAGGAAGGAAGGAAAGAACGGCTAGCACACTTATTTTTAAAAAAGGAAATGAGGAAGAACTTGGAGTGTTTACTCTTTCTCTCTCTCTCTCTCTCTCTCTCTTTTTTCTCTTCCTCTTCCCTTACTTTGCTCTCCAGATGTGACTACTGTCAAGGAAAAGAAAGGGCTGGCAGCAGTGGCATCTGCTGCAGAACTTGAAGTTGCCAGCACGTCCCCTTTCTCTCAGCAGAGGATACGGACACTTGTGACGCTTTTCTGTTTCAGAAAACAAGATCGTGAGTGTTGGCCAGCCTGAACATTGAACTATTTCCAAAAGTCTGCTTCATCAAAGCTAATGGATCAGTGTGGAAGTCAGGAGTTGCGTTACTCAACATTTAATAGCAATAATAGAAATGATGCTCTAACAGCACTCTGCGTGAATTCTTTGAAATGGAAGGAAGTGGGAAAGGAGAGGAAGGACGACGTTACGGAGAAGGTTAGAACACAGGGAAAGTTAGACCTGTGTCTGCTCCCTGTGTACCTGGACTTGCCAAACGCACTCCGTGTTTGGATTTGAATCTGAGTGTTGAATGTGTGTCGTCAGCTGACATGGTGGAAGCTTCAGCCCTTTGGGAGGAACACAAAATCACACTCTGACACACGGTAGCTGCAGATGGGCTGGTTAAATTATTATTACAGTTTAAAACAAGGAACCAAGGGATGTCAGGGAGCTAAGGGCAACACGCGAACATTATCCAAAACAAAATGAAAGACAGATGCAAAAAAGAAGATGTTCGTTGAGTTTGAAAGGGATAAAAGCTAATGGCTGGCTAGATGACTACCTTGTGGTAATGTCAGATTTGCCAGGAAAGAACAAGCTTTCAGCATCTCTCTGCTACATTTTCAAACTCAGACTATGTTTTGATTCCAGAAACTCTAATTTGTTCTTTAAGGAAACATCTTCAGGAGCTCTCATTATGCCTTTATTAGCATTGTCTTCAGCTCTTCCATTAGCTCTGCTTCCAAGGAAAGAACCTAATCTGATTACTCAGCCTGAACTCCCTTTTGAACGGTTATCTCCTTAAATGGCTAATGATGTTTCTTTGCTTTCTTGTGCCCATCAGCCTGGAGAATCCTCAGCCCGGGCTCAGTGAGAAGGCCAAGCCCCTGGCATGGAAGTGAAGGTAAAGACAGTGGAAGAGTGGGATGCCACTTCTCGTCCCACGCTGAAGAAGAATTTCCACGGGAAGGGTGAAAGCGAGCAAAGCATGAGTTTTGTTGAAAACCAGAAGTCTGGTTGCAGAAGTCAGAAGTAAAGGCTGCACGGGAAGAGTTGCCTGCACTCAATCATAGGATGTTTTGCCGCATGAAATGGTGGCAAAAAATGGTGTGGAACTCCTTGATTGACTTGTTTGAGGGTTTGAAATTATGTCCAATTTGAGAGGCAGAAAGTTACACAGGAATATTCACTATCCTTGGTCTACAAAGGTAAGAATTAACAATCAGTTAGGGAGACAAAGATAGAAATTATTGTTCAGGGCCCGGTGCAGTGACCTAGCGGCAAAAGTCCTTACTTTGCACATGCCAAGATCCCATATGGGAACAGATTCCAATCCCAACGGCCCTACTTCCCATCCAGCTCCCTGCCTGTGGCCTGGGAAAGCAGCCGAGGACGGCCCAAAGCTTTGGGACCCTGCACCCGCATGGGAGAAAGAAGAAGAAGAGGAGGAGAAATTGTTACTGAACTAGCAAGCAAGGGGTCTTGTTGCGGAATGTCGCCAGATGTTTGGTAAGCCTCTGTCTTCCTGAGTGAAGCCAAGTGCTGTTCAAGGCCAGCCCAAGAGGGTAACGAAGGCTTTTCTTTCCCATTTAGAGGGATCTCGAACCCTTTTTCCATTTGAAAAGGACCTTACCTAATTTAATCCATGATAGATCTAAAGGGCAAAGGAAAAACAGAGAAAGATCTTTCATCAGCTGATTCACTCCCTAAATGACTGCAATGGCAAGAGCTGAGCAAATCTGAAGCCAGGAGTCAGGAGCCTCCTCCGGGTCTCCCACACGGGTGCAGGGTCCCAAGACTTTGGACCGTCCTTGATTGTTTTCCCAGGCCACAAGCAGGGAGCTGGATGGGAAGTGGAGCAGTTCGGACACCTCTAAAAAAAATTTTTTTTTGCTTCCAAAAATATAGCAGAATGAAAGTCAGGAATGAGAAAATGATAGAACATGAAAAAGAGCTTTTGAAATAAGAGACAACACTTTTAAAGAAAGATTTATTCATTTTTATTGGAAAGTCAGATATCCAGAGAGGAGGAGAGACAGAGAAGAAGATCTTCCATTTGTTGATTCACTCCCCAAGTGTCCACATGGCTGGTGCTAAACCGATCAAAGCCACGAGCCAGGAGCTTCTTCTGGGTCTCCCACGCGGGTGCAGGGTCCCCAGGCTTTGGGCTGTCCTCAACTGCTTTCCCAGGCCACAAGCAGGGAGCTGGATAGGAAGATGGGCCACTGGGATTAGAACCAGCTCCCATATGGGATCCTGGTGCATGCAAGGCAAGTTAGCCACTAGGCTACTGCACCAGGCCCAAACCTGTTTTTTAAGATGTTACTAGAGAGTGTACTCCAGTTAAACAAAGGAATAAACCAAGGAAACCGAAATCCAATGATCTAGAACTCAGTAATTTCATGAGTAAAAGCCTGGCAAAGGGCTTTTCCAGTGCTCTAGGGAAGAGGCATCCCAAGATGACAGCTGTGAAACATGAGTCAATGCGAACAATTAGAGGCGTTTTAAACAAGTGTTCCTTTCAAAATTGGATGTTGACAGATTATCTAAGTAATTTGAATATCAAGAACATAATATTGACAGACAGTAAATTGCTGTTATATATTTCAGATGTTATGCTAATAATAGGAATACAAAGATTAAATGATAAAGTCGAAATAAATCTTAAAAAAGGTTAAATGAAGATTTTAAGAATTATTTCTATAGACTATTATATACACACACATATAAACACATATACTGTCAGATCAAATAGAAAAATTAGGTACTTATGAAACCCAAGAGAGAAGAGAAAAATGTTTTCAAGATTTATTTTTTATTTATTTCAGATGTAGAGCTGCACAGCAGGAGGGAATGAATGACTGAATGGCTACGCCTGGGCCAGTCCTGAAGCCAGAAGCCAGGAGCTTCTTTAAAATCTCCCCCATGGATGCAGGGGCCCTAAGATTTATGCCCATCTCTACTGCTATCCCGGGAGCATTAATGAGGAGCTGGATTGGAAGTGGAAGGAAAAAGGAGAGAGAGAGAAAAATGTCTGTGATGCTAAAATTCTTACGCATCATAGTAAGAAAAGAATAAATATTGGGGGTGATGCCGTGGCATAGAAGTTGCCACTGTTTACAACGTAGCCACATTATTCAGAGTGCGGCTTCAGGTCTCAGTTGCTACTCCGTTTTGGATCCAGTTTTGTGCTAATGAACCTGGGGAAACCATGGATGTTAGGGCCCAATGGTTGGACTTTTGCCATGCAAATGGGAGCTCTGGATAAAGTTTGTTTTCTTCACCTGGTCCAGCCCTGGCTCTTGTGGACATTTGAGAGATGAGTTAGCAAATGTCTGATATATCAAATCTTAGCAGCATAAGGACATTAATAGAAATACATAAATACATGTGAAAAGAAATTAAAATTGGCAGCTTCTAAGAAGTAGAATTTGGGGGTAGAAAAAGAATTGGTCATCATTTTTCTTTTTTTAAAGATCTTTTTTTTAATTGGAAAAGCAGATATACAGAGAGGAGGAGAGACAGAGAGGAAGATCTTCCATCTGTTGATTCACTCTAAGCGATCACAACAGTTGGAACTGAGCTGACCTGAAGCCAGGAGCCAGGAGCCTCTTCCGGGTCTCCCACGCGGGTGCAGGGTCCCAAGGCTTTGGGCTGTCCTTGACTGCTTTCCCAGGCCACAGGCAGGGAGCTGGAAGGGAAGCAGGGCTGCTGGGATTAGAACCGGCACCCATATGGGATCCCAGCACATTCAAGGCGAGGATTTTAGCTGTTAGGCTACCGCGACAGGCCCTCTTAGTCATTATCTTTCAAGAAAAAGTTTATTTGTACCCCAAATTTTAACTACGTATAATCACACCGCACCAATGGTTTTAAAATTCAACTTGATTGCATGAAAACTTGCCCCAGCATTCTTCCTGGTAACACATTCCATGTGAACTCCGATTTGTGTAAATGCTCAAGTCTCACAGCTTGGCCGGGTGGGCACTGAGCTCATGGACCAGGGGGAGCAGAAGCAGCACGCCATCTCCTGGCTGAAGCTCACGTACCGTCTGACTTGAGACCTATTTCTTATTCTTTTTGAGTGCCAGTTTCCTCCACCGTGAAAAGGGGTAATTATGTATTCCCCCCGAAATGTTTGAAGGTTTGATGAAGGACATAGATAATAATAGAAAATCATCCAGTAGACAATAGACAACAATTTCTCCTTTATCCTCAAATCTATTACTAATCCATTATTATTACTAGCGTAAGAACTCTGAAACTTTTAACTCCTTTATCTAGCTTTATTTATTTTTACATTTGAGAGGTAGAGAAGGACAACAAGAGAGCTGCTGCGTACCAACCGGTCCACCTCTGAGATGCCCTCAACGAGCAGGACTAAAGCTGGGAGTTGGGCATGCAATGGGGCTCTCTCACGTGGGGTACAGGAACCCACTCACCTGGGCCACCACCTCCGCCACCGAGGGCTGCATCAGGAAGTCAGAAACCAGAGCCAGGAATGAAACCCAGGTATTCCAATGTGCGACCCAGTCATCTCAACTACTAAACAGAAGGCAGCCCCTCCAGCTGGTTCATTTTCTCTTTATACCTGTAACAGTCCCCTGCTCCAGTAGCACTCATTGTCAGAGCTACCAAGGGTGATTTATCCTGGCATCCGAGCACACATCTAGGACACTGGACACCCTCTTAATTTACTCCTGATAGCTGTCACTTTCCTTCTATGCACAAAGTGACAACTAGAGTGAAATGAGATAATGCACGTGTTTATACTCACCTGAATCATGGTAGGCCTGCCTGGGAGACTGGATGCTGAAGAGTCTGGGATCAACCTGTAAGTCAGTATATCAAGGTCAATGGAACCTGTTTTACACGCAGATCTTACTAGTCAGGTATAGTGACACCAAACAGCTGCCCCTGAAACTGTCAGATGTTTACCGTGGTTCCTAAGGTCACGGTCCCATCACATGAGCACAGAGGGACAGCATCAGCCAATCAGCAGGCAGAGGAAAGTGTAGTCTGTTCCCTGGAGTCAGTCGCTGGGGCAGAGAGAGCGACCTGGAGTGTGCAAACCTCCGAAGGAGCTGGCTGTGGGGTGGATGACTTAGTTTGTGAAATGTGGGTGTGTCCGCCAGGAATTAGCCAGCTCTGGGAAGAGCCCGGCCTCCAGGGTTAGCAAAGCGTCAGAAACACAGAAGAAAGGCATCGTTAAAATACAGCGCTCTCAAATCAGTTTGTACCCTTCTCCTGAGGTGGCTTCCAAAACTGGTCCCCGAGTTAAGAGAGGACACGTTGCCGAAAGCCTTTGCAAGGCAAGGCCCCTTACATGAGAATAGAAGGCCAAATGAGAGTTAAATGCAGTCCCTAAACCAAAAAAGCAAGATTGGGCATGCTGTCACAAGCAAAACATCTATGTTTGGTTTTGTTTTTTTTCCCAGGTAAGCACAGTCCATGGACTTCGTCTAACACCCTGGGCATGCTTTCTCAGAGCAAACAGAGGCCCCACTCTGAACGGACAATCACATTCGGGTGCAAAGGCAGTAGTGGAACGGAGATGGCTCTGCTTGAGTGCCTCGCCCTTATCAATCATTTCGTCGGGGTTTTTGGAGCGTGAACCTGTTTGGCATTCCCTGCCCTGTTGTTCTCTAGACAGCGCGTGCCCGTTGGCACAAGTCCAGCGCCTCCTTCTCCAGCATTCAGAGATGGGAAAAGCAAAATCAAATCCACGGCTTTGGAAATCCAGTTAGGGAAAAGTCGGAGGAGACAGCAAAAATGAGTCAGGCCGGCTGAACCTCCGGAGAATATTGGTTCTCATCCTGTGATAGAGTAAAAACACAATTCCATTTCTCAATGACCTTCCAGCTGACCCCTGGGTGTGGCACTGCCTCACATACACACTGCTGGTTCGAGGCTCTTCTCTCATTGGGATTAGATCATCAGGAAAGAACAGTGAGGAACACAAAACCAAACTTAGAAGAAAAGCAAAATACTTTCAAAACCAGACCGCTAAATTGTTAAAAATAAGACTGGGCAACATTTCACTAAGTAGGAAAAATATTTATTTGCAAGAAATAGAAATACAAAAGCATAACAAGTTTGATTTTTTTTTTGTCCAAACTAAGTACAAGTATCCTACAAAGTCTTTTTATTTTATTGTATTGATATTTACTTCGCTTATGATAAGACTAAAAAGCCAGTTAAAAAAAATAAAGCACAAAAGACAGATAAAAGACTCAAAAATGCACTCAGTTTTTAACACTGCTGGTCTATGCAACCTATTTGAGAAGGGAGGGAAATGCAGGTGCTGGCACAGACTTTATTAAAGCTCACTGCAGATTCTAGTCCGCAGGCTGGTCACTCCTGCTCTGGAAGGATCGCTCCCGGCTTGTCCAACAGCGCTGGTGTTTCCCGTAGACTCAGAGAGCATTTTACCTGGAAGGGAGAATTGCTAAGTAGTGTGGGTCACAGGTCTACGGTGCAAACAGTTCCTGTTCTCACCCAACTGGTGAGCAGCAGAGCCACACTGCTTACTTAACTTGCTGGTTTTCCTTTTCCTGGGATGCAAAGCCTGCCAGCTGGAAATCCACAAGATGCAATGCAAAAGACAGAAGCTGGGCATCTGGTGGACAGCTCCAGCAGGAAGCAAAGGCATGGATGCAAGGTCACCGGCATCGGGCATCACGCGCCCCCGCCCCTCTGCCTCACACAGGCTTATCCATGGCATGGGATCTGTCACCCCGGTTACTCTACCCGTGAGGCTAAAGCAAAACTCAGCACAGCACCCAACACCTTAGTAAGTGCTCCAGAAACATCATTTCCCTATCTCCTAGAAACTGACACAAAACAAAGCATTTCTGAATGTCAGGTGACCCTGAATGACAAAACACAACATTGACCTTTCTCTGCAGTTAAGCGCCGTCCTTTGACTGCATTAGTCCCCAAATGTCCCGCTACGACGACTTACAATGCCTTTAATCCTGACTAGCCAGGCTTTTTAAATGTGATTGCACCCCTATCAAATGAGATTTTCCTAATGGACGTGACCCCATTTCTTTTCTCCTGACTGGTCAACCTGGGAGTGGCCGACTTCCAGGAAAACAATTTTGACATTTGGAAAAAGTTCTTGCCGCTCTCTCCCTCCCCGCCTCCCATTGCCCTGGAATCTAATACCATAAAACCTCGGGGGAAAAGGGATTCCTCAGGCCCCCAGGGGGGCTTGTGTAAGGCACTATTTAAGGCACAATGACATACAAGATAGGGTGTCTGTGCGCACGAGTGTGCCAGTGTGGGAGTGGCTGCTTGGGTCTGTTGGAAAGCTGTAACGAGTGAGATTTCCTTGGTCCTTCTTACTCCCTAGGGCCTCACGCTCTTCCTTAATAAAACTCACAAATCCTAGCAGGGAGCCAAGGAGAGAAGGAAGGAAGGGATGGAGGGAGGAAGAAAGGATGGAATAACCTGACTGTTTCTGGCTCCCTCTCACACTCCCCACTGGCTCCTGTAACAGCATCCCAGGAGGCTTATCCAGCTCTGCTAATTGTCTCAGCTGAAAGCAGTGACAGAAAATGACTGTCCGCAGAGCACCACCCGCTGAGAGCTTCCCGGGCCTGCCAGGCCTGAGAGCGGGAGTGCCTGTGCCTTTCATCCAGGTTCTCAAAGACCAGATTCCCCAGAACTCAATGACTGGCTTAAGGCAGAGCAGAGGGAGGCCACACACCCCCTCTTCCATCTCTGGCCTCCCCGTGGGGACAGGGGCAGCTCGGATGGCCCACTCCTTGCTGGGGGGTGGGTTGTCTCTTTTGCATTCGGCTGCAAAGCAAACTGTAAGTGACAGGTGTTCAGAGGAGCTGGCCCTGGGCGGCTCTGATCTGCCTGGGCCTCAGCACGGAGAGCAGCCATGAGATGCTGTGAAAGGATCTCAATAAAACATACAAGACAACGCTGTTGGCCAGGGTCCCACGCTGGAATAAGAAAGAATTAAGTCAGTCCTTCTTTGTGGACACGTGGGATTCACGGTCCCCTTTCAGCATCTGAGCTGAACTGAGACTTAGAAAGCAAACCGGCCGTCTATTCATAGCCAGTCTGTAAGTAACTTGAACTGAAAGCTGCCTTCCTAATCTACAAATGAGGTCTCCAAATAAAATCATGTTAACCGACAGGTTATCTAATTTTGCCTACATTGATGTCAAAGCTCACCCCACTTCCTACCAAACAGGAGCAGCCTAGTTCGGCTGTCAGATCTTTACATAACCCTCTCCTCCTGCGAGCCTGGCTCCGGAGCCCCAGCACTTCAGACACTCTTTCTTCAAACTGGCACCAAGGCCTTTGGCTGACACCATCATTTCCTGAGTGTCCTGGGGACCTGGGCCTCACTGTTCTCTACATATCCGCAAGGCGGCCCCTTAACTAGTGCAGTCAAGATAGGGCAAGGGGAAGGCCTGCTTGCATGATCAAAGAGTTAACTGATCAGATTCTCAGTGGCTTAGGGCTGGCAGCTGGAACAGGCCAGAACTGTTCACGCTCTGGCAGAAATCTCCAGTATGAAGCACCGGTTAGACCGTGGGATGTTTGCTTAGTGCGGACATGATCTACAGCCTGTGAGCGCAGCCTTGGACCGAGGACAGGCACACCCCATCAGATATCTGGGGCCCATCTGCCACTCGCTCCCCGACCCCCCCACGTCCTCTTGACCCACTTTTGCCCTCCTTTGGTTCCCTTTACTCATTCAAGCGAGGAGATTTTTTTTTTTTCCCCAAAAAAGAACAGCAAAATTTGCCTTTAGAACCTACTTTAAAGGGCTGCTGGCTAGCTGGCTGTTCTGCAAAGATGGTTTCCTTGAAAAAGCCTTGCTACGGTGACATGCAGCAACGGTAGGTAGGGCAGAAAACGAAATCCTCCGTGCAGCAAGGACAGAGACTAGAAGCTTCTTTCTCCCTTTTCCTTCCTCATTCAGAAGAGCAAGATTTCCTCTGTGGAAGCCTGAATCCCCAGTGTGGGTCCGTCCCCGTAGCTGGTGGATGTGCGGGGGCTGCCCATTCTCTCCCTTCCGCCCTCAAGTGTGACAACTTCTCTTTCCTCACTGTGCAAATACACATCACTCGAATCCATTCCATCTGCTTGCCTTCTGGGACCTCACAGGCTACCTAGGCCGGACAAACACACGGCAGTTTAACAGAAGCATAGGTCAGCAATGGTTCAAGGTCACCGGACACTGACCGGGCCCAGCAGGATCCAGAGAGAAGTCTAGCAGAGGCCATCGGTCGCCCCCTTCCTCGCTGCGACACAGACAATGGCTGGGACAGTGAGAACCGTGCAGACAGCAGGGCTGCCAGGCCCATAGCAGTCCTGATGCGAGTGAGCAGACACGTTGGGCTGTTTCCCAGGCTGGAGGCACCTCCGTCACAGCAGGGACAGTGAGGAGTCACTCACCATGGTGACTCTAAATGAACTCAGGCGGACCACGCAGGGATTGTGCTCGTGTGGCACAATGGCAGACTCACGTGACACCAAATCCAGTCCCTGATAGGGAATGGGAGGCCTGCATGTGGCTTAATCCTTCTTAAGTTCAGTGACCATGTAGATGACAAGCAAGAGAGAGAGACAGGGAACCTCAAGCCAAAGGCCCTTCAGCTGCTACTAAAAATAAAATACAAGATGTAAGCAAATTTCCTACATGAGATCTTTTACAAGCTAGAGAAAAACACTTAAGGGAATCTTCTACTTTATATAATACAAGACCATTTTCATATCTTTGTATGAAATAGGAAAGAAAAAATAATTAACTACAAAAGTTTACTTTTAATCATTAAAAAAAAAAAGAATAAAGTAGGGGAGGGGTTGGGTTGTATCTCTTTGGGTGAGCTGCAACATTGCCAAACCTGCCAGTAAAAGTAAGGGCATGAAGGCTCAAAAGTCACCTATGCCCGATCTGACTGACCCACGCTGTTAGAGCAGAAGACGCAGGGGGCAAAAATGGAAGTGCAGAAGGCAGGACAGGAGGAGGGGCCAGAGGCAGGCGTGGCCAGGAGCTGGCAAGGTGGCCAGGCAGAGGACCTCCGCACTCTGTTACCGGAACCAGGGCGGGAGCGCATCGGACCGCAAACCGCAGACTGGCGCAGGGCAGACACTGCTCTGTCTTTCTCTCTGAGTTCGTCCCCTTTGTAAGGAGGCAATGACATAAGGGAGATTTCTCAAAGGGAACTGCTTTACAGTCCTCCAGTACAAAGAAAGAAGAAAACGTCATCTGGAAAGACTGGGGATCCCAGAATCTAGGGACTCCCCCATCACCCCCAAACCAGCTCTGAAGGCCAGAAGAGCAGTTTGGAAGGAAGCTGTGGATTGCTCTGCTGTGGCTGCGAGCAGAAAGCCTGGGCGAGCTAATAAATACTATTTACAAAGGGGGAGGAGAAGCTGCAGAGGCAGAACTATGGTGGGGTGGGAGTTGGGGTGGGGCACGTCGTGGGGTAGAATCCTACTGGCAACAGGGCAGAGCAGGTATGCCAGGAGTGGAGAAGCCTGATCCCTTCAGGCATTGCACTTGCGGCCTGAGAATATGAAGGGACGCCCTTGCCCACCGCTGCCTGAGCTGGACCGCGGTCAGGTGAGGGCTCCAGATGGCAGGGGTTGGTGGTGCGAGGCGAGGTGCTGATACGTCAGAAGCATTCACATGGGAGCCCCGGGTGTGCACGAAGGAGGACAGGAGTCACCGCTCTGCCAAATCTCAACAGGCATCATGGCATTCTGGTGGCTAGAGTCTGGGGTGGCCATCGAGCCAGTCTTGTCTTCAGAGAGGAGTCACACCTCATAGAAGAATCGAGCAACATCTTGGGTTATTTGTTTGTTGGCATCCCTGGTGGGAACAAGCCCGCTTGTCCCACTCACACCCCTAAAATCATATCCTACAGCGGTAAGAGGCAGGGAGGGGCAGATGCAGAGCAGGGGGAGGGGCAGGGACCAGAGGGTAAGATGCTCTCACGCTGCAGGTGGAAACCCCAGGCTGGTCTCCCATCTAAAGCCATGACGCCCTCATCTGTGTCTTTGTTAAGATCCAGTGACAAAGAGGACAAGCTTATGACCGGGGTGATTCGTGGTTGGAGAAGCGGAGTTAAGGGCAACTGGGAGGAGCCAGCCTCTTCAAAAGGTAGTGTTCACTCGCCTGTCCAGCTGGACGACTTTCAGCGTTTCGTTGCCCTCCAGTTCGGTGCTGACTCTGCGAAACCATGGAAAGGGAAAAGTATTAGGCACCGATTGCTCCAGCTCTCAGGACACAGCCATTCGATGACTGCGACCTGTGGCCTAGCCCAGCTTCCTCCTGTCCTTTCCTCCGTTGCTCAAGCTCCCCTGCCAACCTACCCACTCTGTCCACATTCCTACCATCACCCTACCCAAGAGAACGCGCTCGCTGCAGAGTGTAAGTCTGGTGGTTTGGTAACTGGCTTGTTCTAAGTCGCTGTAAGTTACTGCAACCCCCAAGGATGTTGGGCCTGAGCTAAAGTCTGGGGAGATGAAAATCAAAGGATCCCTGGCATGGAAGAGCTAATAGTTCAGACAAAGATTTACAAATAGTTGGAGATACTGAGGAGGGATCAGGAAAGAAATATTGTGTTCACAGCCCAGAAAGTCTCCAGGTAGGCAGAGGAGGGTGAGAAGAGGCGACAAAACATGAGAGATTTCACTGTGGCCTTGAGGACTGAGACAAGGGGAGAGGGAAGGCTCTGTCCCGAGCCAAGCAATGCAGCAATTAGACCCTCAAGAGCTTCCGGGAGGGACTCCAAGCATTCCCTATAAAGCAAACACTCATCATGCTTTGCCTCTTAGGATAGCAGAAACAATTTACATGACAACACATGTACAGTGATTCCATCTTATAAGGGTCAGCCCACGTGAGACCTACATACATAATAGACACACAAAAGTGGTCTATCATTGCGAGCCTTCCCCTTCAGGGTTAGGGTTAGAAAGCTGCAGAAAAAAAATCCGCAATGGGATCTTCCACTCATGTGGGAATAGCCTCATTTCTGGGAGGGCTGGGATCAGATCTTGGTTAAATCGACAGCTAGTCCACACATCACCTGCATGGAGAGGGGTGTCTGCACACACAGCTCGCATTGGATCTTCTTCCTGTCTCTTCTCAGGGCAGCTACGGGCCAACAGCAGACTCTCCTGGGTCTGGGGCAGTCTACACCCCACAGCGTCTGCTGCTAACTTAACCCATTCTCAGTGCATCAGTAGAGCCCAATCTGTGACTCTAGGACTCACAGATGCTGCTGCAGTTCCGACAGCACTGACTCCTCCAGGCTGGTCTCATTTGAGATAATAAAATGAGGAAGATCCACGTCGGCTCTGGACTCCAGCCCTGACACCCTGAGCAGGGAGGAGCCTCTGTCCCAGCCCCCCAGCTCCCCGGCTGAGGATGGGCTGGACGGCTCCTCCAGGGCAGAATGTTCTTCATAGATGAGCAGGTTCCGGGATCTCACTGAGGACAGAGCAGAGGAACATGGTGTTAGCAAGAGGCCACAGGGGTCCCCTACATCCCCTCACTCCCCCATGGCCAGGGCTGGCAGCAGAAGACAAATGGTGGGTCCCTGTTGTCCAGGACTCAAGGTGCCTGAACTGAACTGGATTTTTCATAAAGGCTTCAGGGTTTCAGAGATTCCTCATCAAAAACATTATGCCCATTATACCATGCTGGAAGTACAACAAAAAAGCAAAAATGTACACCCAATAAACTACCACCTTCCACTGCTTTGAAAATAAAACTCCCTCCCTGCCAACCCATAACAATCAAGGAAAATCAATTCTTGCTAAGTCGGAGTCAAATACTCAAGAGGTTCAAATGGTCTTGCAAGGGAATGAGGTACAAGGACATTAGCACCCTGAAACTGAAGAGAGGGTACAAAGTCAAGGCCATGAATCAAAGGATGAATAATCTCATTTGTGTTAGAGTCAGTCACATAGGTGGATGTGAGTCTCTTCCAATTCTCTACAACACGGAAGTTGACTTTTAAATAAATTTAGATATAATCTTTGAGGAAGGGAGTAAAAATAATTTCTCAACAGGTCATGAAAATAATTTAATTGGAATATTAGCCTTCCGGTCATATACCTGGCACCTGCCCAATGAAGACCAGACATTTCAGGATGGAAAAACCATCCCATCTCAAACATAAGTCCTCATGACACTAAGCTAATTCTATTAGTAAGGATATTTGTGTACAATCTCCTTTTCACTATCCTTCTATTACCTTTATATTTAAAAGAGATGTTATCCACATATGATTATATGTATACACAAATACATGTATGTATATGTATGTGTGTGTGTGTGTGTGTTTGAAAATCAAACACCTGAATCTCTGAATTCTCTCAATTGTGGGTGTCATGTTTTGTAAGAAAAGCTCATTATCTTATTGTACAGATTCTCATGGTAGCACACATTCCATCTAGCGGAAATGCAGTTCTCTTACAATGTCATGGGAAACAACGCTCCCTTTAAACACACGCATCTCTCCTTATAGACCCAAACAAAGGGGATGTTAGAAAGCATTAGGGCAGAATCTCCAGCAATAGTTAACACACTGTGTTCTATCAAGCTCTCGAGAATTCCCAGGGATGCTCCAGCTTAACTGTGAGGGAGAGGCAGCAGGACAAGCATGGGCTGGGGTACCAGCAGCCACCTGTGAGCAAGTGGAGAAATCCTACTTGTACCATATTTTAAAAATCGAGTTTTAGGAAGCTCCAGAGGAACAAAATGCAACACTTCCCAAGCTGATGGTGGCTGTCTTACCAACAGATGCTGTGTACGGCTCCGGCATGGAATGCTGGCTGGGCAGTGCCATCTTGGTGGCAGAAGGATAGGGCTTATAGCCCTGGAAGAAGCTGCCGAAGGCCACGGCAAAGCACAACACTACGACCTGGGGACGGAAGACAGGAATTGGAGGCTGTGGGTTGCAGGCTGAAGGCCAAGGAGAGACGCTCCCCTTCATCAGGCCTGCAGGTGGGACGCACAGGTCACATCGTCAAACAGAGAAACAGCATTCTTTCTCCAGCCCACACAGCACTTGGCCTTGAAAAGGAACCCAACCTGGGTCAGTTAGGTCAAACTCACCATGAGACAGGTGCCAGTCTGTGTGCCAGCCAACTTGCAGGTACGAGAAACCTTGCCCATCACCAAGGTCTGCAGCTTCTGCAGCTGTTGCAGCAGAGTCCTGTCATGGTAATAATCGGAGGCCGTGAGGGGAATCAGAGAGATAAGAGACGCTGCGTGATGGCCCTACCTCTGCTGTGCTCTGCAGCACTGTGAGACTTTGTGCCCGCCTCGAGCAGACCGAGCAGGCTCCTTTCCTCCGGGTGCAGATACAGACAACAGCACCTTACCAGTTTGTTCCGTTACAGTGTGATGCTAAGAGATGAACACCTCCCTGACAGGTGTGACTTGTTAGTTAACAACAACAACAACAAAAAGCATCGCCCTGATTGGAAGGCTGTTAACGATCTGAATTTTGTATCTCTCCCCCTGCAAAAATGGAGGTAGTGAATTTTGATTGATTCTTAACCGAAAAAGAAAAGAAACCAAACCCTCAAGGTAATGGCATTAGGAGGGTGGCCCTCTGGGAAGTAATTAGGTCACGAGGATGAAATGGTTAGTGAATGAGCTTCGTGCTCTTAAAAGGGATGAAAAGAACGGAAACGGCTTCCTCCTGCAGGCCAGGACACAGCTGGACGGTCCTTTCCACCAACTAGAAAGTAAGCACTCACCAGACGCCAAACTGCCAATGCCTCAGCCTTGGCCTTCCTGGCCTCCAGCGCTGGGAGGCACAACAAGTTACACAATTTCTCCATTCATGGTATTTTGCTATAGAAGCTTGAGCAGACAAAGATAACGGTGATTAGAAGCACTGACTTATCCAAGAGATGTGAAATACCGATGAATAGTAAGAGAAAAGAAGAAAAAGACTAGCAGAAAATGGCTGGAGGCATAGCTGGAGGAGGCTGTGGCTGGACAAGACAGCAGCATCACTAAACAGGAGGCCTTTGGGAGGCAGGAGAGAGAGGGAGAGAAAAAAAAGAGAGAGAGAGAGAGTGAAGTTCAGGGCACGGGACAGGCACCTGCGCTGATGTCTGGAGATCCTAAAGGTTCACCGGCTCCTCCACAGTGAGAAAGGTGGCCAAAGACATCTGATAGGCCAGACTCTCAGGCGCAGAGCCAGGGGGTTTTGGAACTAACCCTCTGATAGAGACTTTGGTCTTTCTCTAGGAAAAGACAGTGTGGTAGCAAAGGAGATATTTTATCCCTAAAATTGGGCAGCTGGGCCTCCCCTTAGAGGGGAAAGGCTTGGAGATGAGAATGGGGTCCTATACTCTGTTCTGTGTGAGATCAGAACTCAAGAGAGGGCAGACGGCGATTTGCTCTGCAGCTCCACAGTGCGTGGCATAGAGGGGGATCTGAGGACACACCCTCCCAGGCCACAGCAGGTGGGATGGGTTCTGTGTGAGAGTGCAAAGAGTGGACGCTTCTCCTTGCCCTCCCTCCCGATCCCCAAGCCCAGTGTAGCATTGGAGACTTTCTGAGCAGATGCTTTTTCTTGAGTCTCACAACAAATCCACACTGTGAGACGACACTAGGGGGCCACCCGAGTTCATCACCCCATCAAGGATTTGTAGAATTCTAGGCATTCATAGCAAATTTGCTTCTCATCACACTCTAACTCCTGAACCACTATCAAGTGTTGGAAAGACAAGCAATGTTTTCCAAGCTTTGCTATTTCTCCGATAAGCAGTAAGGGAATACATTCTCCCAATTTAAACAAATCAAAGATAGGTTGACCATGAACTTGCTTTCAGTAGTGTTAAGACAGGTGGGAGAACTGGAGCAGTCCACACTGTGCAATGAAGCATTCACAACTGAAAAATTCAGGATTGGACCCACTGTGTTTTTGCATTACAAAGTAATATTAATGGAAGTAAAGCAAAATCATTTATTACAACATTAAATTATATTTAGCGTGAAGATCTTTCTTTTGTATGAGCTGTTTATCTTTTTTCTCTGGTTACATGCACACTGGAGCTGGTTTACATTTATGCATAGCTCTGCAGGCCACAGATTCTCGGAAAGCATGATGCATGCTACTCAGGGCAGAGAAATACTGATAATGTGAGCACTTTAAACACTAAAGGGTCACACCTAAGTGGTTCCGTGATACAACAATTTCTTTTCCCTCCTCAAGGATTTTGTCCCTTCTCTCAGAATTTCTCCAGAATATCCCCTCCTACTCATTAACAGGGCTGCCTTGAACAAGCAGCCACCTCTGGAGTAGGCACTCCTTCACCCAGAGCTGAGACTTTGCTGGCACTACCACGCATGGGACCGACCACCAGGTGTAATACCAGCCACAAAAACTTCACTGTTGTATTTCTGGAAGTCCTGGACCCACAGATAAGACCACATGGTACATTTTTCTCTTGTGTGTTGGTCATTTGTCACATTGCCAATTACTCAGATTGCAGCTGTCTGCCAAGCTATGGGGAGGGCTTCTCTGCCCCTTTGACATGCTGAAGAGCCACTTGAGTAATGGCTGCCACTTTTGCAAGGCATCCTGATTCTCCATTGGGCAGTCCTGCTGCCTGTGTCAGTAGCCTTGAAGAGTTGGAGTCAAATGGCTCTGTGCGTCAGTGGGCCACCTTTCTCCACCCAGCTCTCAGTCAGATGGAATCTTGCTAGATGGTGCCAAAGCCACATTATGTTTGCTCTAAGGTCTTAAAGGTGTTTGGAAAGAGAAGCTAACGTTTCTATTATTTGCCACAGGTCTCTGTCTACCTGGACTCAACCCACAGGTCCTCCTTGCCCAGCCCTCCTCCCTTGGTCCTTAGAGCACGAGAAGTCAGGAAAAACAGTGTCACACAATTGCTTGCTCAGGCCTGTTCCTCCTTCCCCAGGATATAGTTTCTCCCAGAAGGCTCTGCATGCCTTCCTAAAAATAGACTTCTAGCAGGCAAGATACACAAGATTACTTCAAAATGTTCACAGAAAACAGGATTGAAAGTTTATTTTGGTGCAAAAAAAAAAAAAGAGAGAGATCTTTCAGATGCTAATTCATTCCTGAAATGGCCACAATGGTCCCAGCTGGGATGATCCAAGGCCAGGAGACAGGAGCTTCTTCCCAGTTTCCCACACGGGTGCAGGGACCCACACTTGGGCCATCTTTCACTGTTTTTCCAGGCACGTTAGCAGGTAAGGAGGTAGACTGGGAGTAGAAGAGCCAGGCCTTGAACTGGCGCCCATATGGCATGGTGGCACTGAAAATGACAGCTTTACTCACTGCACCATGGCACCGGTCCCCTTTCCAAAAACTTTTTGAAGTACTCTCAGACGTGGAGTCCACTGATAGAATTTCTCAGCCTCAGGGTGGAGAAATCAGCTCTCTGGCCCCCACTGCAGGTGCCAGAGGGCTTTAGATTTAGAGGAACCATTTAAGCATGGCTGGAAGAAGCAGAGGAAGTTTCATTGGTTACTGACTGTGTAGGGCATGCCACGTGGGATTCATCAGCAGGTCCTTTCCAAACTCAAAGATGGTTCTATGCTGAATCTACCACAAATGAAAATGGTTGTGTACCAGTCCCTGATTTCTAACAATGGATCACTCAGCTCTTTGAAATGAGCAAAGATGTTGTTTAAAGTATACATTTTTTTTTTACTTGAAAATTGGGTGGAAATCATTTGAGACTAATACCATGCTGCTTGTTTTTGCTCCTTCTATTTAGGCTGGTGAAGGTAAACTGAATTATGGTAGAGAAGATAACACTCCCGGGCCCGCTCAACGAACAAGCGAGAAGCATTTCAGCGGAGTAAATCAGATTCACTCACCCAGCCCCAGCATCTCAACAGATTCCTATGATCTGATAAACCTTGGGAAATTCACATACATTCATAACAGAAACACCCACTTCCATCATAAAGTTAGTTAACAGTAATTGGGTGCCCACTGATTAAGTTGTAGGAACTGCCTGTCTTGAGACACTAAGCATAAGCCTGGGTCATTTCATAATACACACATTCGGAGAAATAAGTCACTGTGTAAACATCAGAGTGTAATTATGTAAGCGAGGGTGACCACAACGCCGCTAGTTGGTTAAATTTTATGGGATCACCATTGTGTGTGTGGCCAATCATTCATGACGTGTCATTATGTGACATTAGATGGTGTAAGTCTCAGACAATAATAAGAAAACCTAAGAGGGCAGCCAAAACCAATCTGACCCCATCACTTGTATGCTTTCCAAGACGGTGCAACGCGGTAACTGAATCGATGCCCTCATAAAATTAATAACAAAATGCTTTAGGTATTTTTTTAAATAAAATCCAATGACATTAATATCACACTGACAACA
Organism: Ochotona curzoniae; assembly: GCF_017591425.1. NCBI lineage: Eukaryota > Metazoa > Chordata > Mammalia > Lagomorpha > Ochotonidae > Ochotona > Ochotona curzoniae. The sequence goes on along the minus strand of NW_024467095.1, from coordinate 17,419,250 downwards.
GCTCAACCACAGGATCTATGTCCACCATTAGATGTCAAGATGTTACCATGAAGAGGATTCAAGTTAGAGATAGAAGAGCCATAATAGAACCCAGGGACAAACAGCAAATAATAGAACCCAGTGGCAATGAAGTACATGCTAACAGAATTTCAACGACGAGGACATCTATAAAAGCCATAGGGTAAAATGAATACTTATATCAAAGAGAAAAATGAAGATAATAGATAAAAGCATCAAGGATGCTTTTTTCCCCCCTGTGTTCCATGTCAGGAAGTCAAACTTCAGCTTTATTTAGAAAACTGGAAAATGTAAGAGCTACCCCTTTGTCAGAGGGGAAAAACGTAGATGCTGGCTTGACGACTGCTAAGCTGTTACACATTCCAGTACACTGGAACAAGAGGATGGGCTCCGAGGGCAGAGGACCCCTGGTGCAGTTGCTGGGCGCCTGCCACTCAGCTCCGGCAGTTCTGAGCACAGGCAGCTAATCAAAACGAATTCTCCTGACCACTTCAGCTAGGAGACTCCTGAGAGACTCCACCTCCTGGGGTGCCTCTGTGGAAGAATGTTTGCGGTCTCCTTTCGCTGGTGATAGACGAAGCCCGCTCTTTTTTACCGGAAGCCGATAACCCCTAAAGTGATATGTTGGTCTGAGGTGACGGAGCAGTTTCTCGGATGCTGCTGGCTGCAGCCTCGCACGCTTGGCTCACAGCTCCTGCCCCGCCTGCATGATGGGTCAGGTGCAGGAAATGCAGCCAGCCGAGAGATGGAAAAATTATTTGAAAACTAAAGCTATAGTCAGCCATAGCACAGACCCAGTAGTACTTTCAAATCTCAGTATAAAAATCCCCTTTACTATTGTATTTTAAATCATTAGTGATTATGGCTAATTATGGCTTAATGAATTCTTGGGCTTCTGGGAGTAAGGTCTTAATTTAGAGGGGGGAAAAACATTCTTAGCATACGTTTTACCTGGGTCAACAGATTTTTTTTTCACAACTTGCTAAACTGGAGTGTCCCACACTTGATTGAAAATGTGGATTTTGTCCTGTGGTGAGATGTAAAAATAAACTTAGTGGCTATCCTGCAGATCCTTGCAGAAGAGCAGTCGAAGGCAGCTGCCAGCCTTGCCCAAAATAAACTGTCACCCTGTATCTTGCATGGCACATCCACGGAAATTGGGCAAAACATTCAAAAGCATCCAAGAGCGTGAGACATAATCTTGCAATAACTGGGAAATGCACCAGCATGCTTTCTTTGCATTTGGTGTAACTTTTCCTTTTCTCTTCTGTCTCTTTCATCTCTAAGAATGAGACAGAGCATGAGAGGGAATGAGAAGAAGCACATGGTTCTTATATGTTAGGTACCTAATTTCCTATTGGACTAGGCAATCACAACCCAAGAAAAAAAATAAAGCCTGGGCATTCGCAGTTACTTGGAATCTTGGGGTCTTCAGCTCGGGCTCAGTATTTAGACACATTCCTCGTCAAATCTCACCCTTGGAAGTGGAACTTGCTGGGCTACCGTGCGTGGGCACATATGTGTGTACAAAACACTCTAGTCATTCAGTCTCTATCGGAGGTATAGGAATGGTCTTACATTCCTATGGAAGTACCTTGGAGGAATAATTTCCAAGTATCAGGTCATGAATTGTTAGTGAGTAGACTGTAAAATCAACTGAGCTGTGATTGGTGTATTTTTTTAATGAAACAATGAGATTGGAATACACAGTCTCAGAGGGTATCACATGGGTTTAGTAACTACTAACTGATGAAATGCATTAATTATTTTATCGGACACACAGTTACATGTTCCCATGGTGGGTCATTTTAGTAGATAAAATGTAAAATCACTGTACAATCAAACCAGTCTGGGTGTCATTTATTTAGTAAACACGAGCTAAAACCACAAAATCAGTGATTGTGAAGCGGTTAGCCTCATGACAAAAACAAAAAAGCATGGCATACCCTTCCAAGGCAAAACCCGCCCTGAAATCACCACAGCCCATAATGCCCCCAGTCCCAGTCCGGCCATCTCGAGCTGGGACCCAGGAAATTCTGAGGAGGACAGGGTGTCCACAGCTAACACCTCTCTACCACAAGGGCCTCTGGTGGAAGATGGCGTGGTAGTAAGACACGGTGTCTATTAGAACAGGTTCTCTATGTTTTGTAAGGACATTTAAGATCCATGCCCTCTGGGGCCCGGAGTGTAGCCTAGTGATTGAAAGTCCTCGCTTTGCACATGCCAGGATCCCATCTGGGTGCCGGTTTGTATTCTGACTGCTCCACTTCTTATCCAGTTCCCTACCTGTGGCCTGGGAAAACACTCAAGGACTGCCCAAAGCCTTGGGACCACACGGGAGAGGAAGAGGAGTCTCCTGGCTCCTGGCTTCAGATTGGCTCAGTTCTGGCCATTGTAGCCACTTGTGGAGTGAACCAGTGGATGGAAGCGCTTCCTCTCTGTCTCTCCTTCACTCTGTAAATCTGACTTTCCAATTAAAAAAAAGCAAATAAATCTTAAAAAAGAAAAAAGAACCATGCACTCTGTCAAGGACCTAGACACTGAAGTGTGACATACACAAACCAACCATGTAAGACAAAATGCCAACAAACACCTATTTATTTATGATCCTTGAGGGTTGTTCATGGAGCTATGGGCTAAATGAAAACATAAATGAATTCTCTTTTTTTCTTGCTGGGTAATTGCTGTATTACAAGAGGTTTATTTATGTGGCAGGGACTAAACAGCATCTCCAAGACACTCTATTACCCACTGGCTGAGGGATGCAAAGCAGAAAATTGTGGTATATTTTCTAAAGTTGTGCAATTTCTGCCTTTACTATTAAATCACACTAGCATGCTTTTCTAATCTCTCTGAAGTTCAAATATTTCCATGTAAAAAGAAAGAAAGCTAATATTCTCCACACAATCAGGAGTTACAGGTTACGGAGGAATGAAAAGCACATTAAAGCAAGCTATAGGTTTACAGAAGAGTCATCAGTTCTTACATGGTCTCTCCGTGGACACTGGGGGCGGGCTTGGTCAGCTACTATTAGTCTAAAAGAGAAGAGCACTTCTACAGAGGACCATTACGATGTGTGCAGAGAGCAAACACATACACACCCAGTGCAAACGGATACAGCACCGTGGGCTACACAAACCAATTAGGAGAACCGAGCACAAACAAGACCCAGTAGGCACAGTAGGGGAGACCTTTTCCAAGAACCACACATACGCTGTACAGAACAAGTGGAGTAAGAGAGACAGACTCTAGCCAAGGCTGAGATCGAAGAGGGAAGGTGAGGATCCCTTACTTCCGATCATGATAGAGATACATATCATGACAGGTGCATCTCTGATGGCTTGGGAGGGAGTCTGGGCAAAGAGCGTCAACGAGGCTCACAACCCACCCATCTCAAGGGTTCTCCTCACTCTCCATCACGTCGGGCAAACATGTCCACCGGTGTCCAACACCTGCTCCTTCCAACTTCCCCTATGAACAAACTGGAATTTAGAAAACTTAACCCCCAGGCCTCATAGTCACAGTGGGATGGGAAGGACAGACTCACCCACAGGCGTAACCTGCTCCTTTCTCCTTTTCTTCTTGGCTCTGCTCCCCAACACTGGGGAAAGATGGATCTTTGGGCTTTTTAAATGCTATAGTCCTTGGGGTATGCCAACAAAGATCCTGTCTGCTCTTTCACGTGGGCCACTTCTCAGAGTCGTTTAGGAAACTCTTCAGCCGGAGCAATGAGATAATGTCTCCCTTTGGCAAAAAGCAAGCCTAGTAACTGCACGTTATAAAAGCAGCGACTTCTTCAAGTTTAAGGTTCTTTAGCTATGACCCAAATTCATCAAGAGCACGGCACCCAAATGGTCTATCCTAGAATGTGGGAGCAACAAGCTCTGCTCTGCTGCGAGTTACAAATTGGCCTCTGATCCAGGAATCTTACGTCTTCCACAAACAAGGTTACACTGAATCCTACACCTGACACACTGGGATGGACCTCAGGCACACACCTGCCCTGTTCACATCCCTCACAGACAGGATCCTTGGTTTCAGAGGTGCTCACGTGCCACCTGCTTTACTTCTGGAGAACAGACGTACAAGTCCACACAGCTCTCGAATATGGACTAGAGCCCCTTGGGCAGCAAGTTCTAAGTTCTATATCAGCATACGATCTAGAAAATATAGGGAAGAATTCCAGACGGGCAAATCTCTTGGGTCCTGCTAATAATACACCCAACAGAGAGGGGTAAGGTTATAGGGGAGATATAGTAGGGTGTTCTAAATGACTGGGTCTGAAAATAGGGCACTCTTGTTCAGGTCTAAAGCTGGCCTTCTGCTGGGATAAGGCAGTGGTCCTTGAAGGAAAGAGGAGGCCAACTACGAGAGAAATGAAGCCAAGAACCCTGGATAGGTATCCGGCACAGTGGGTAAGATGCTGCTCAGGATGCCTGCATCCTATTTCAGAGTGCCTGGGTTGGAGTCCTTTCCTGTCTGATGCCAGCTTCCTGCTACCTGAGAAGCAGCAGGTGATGCTCTAACACCCCCACGACAGAGCTGGACTCAATTCCAGATTCCTGGCTTTGACCTCATTCAGCCCTTACAGTTGTAAGCATCTGGAGAGTAAACCAGCAAATGAAAGTTTGTATCTTTGCTCTGCCTTTCAAATAAATGATTTTTTTTTTTAAAAAAAGAGTTCATATTTTAAAAAGAGAGAAAGTAAAGCAAAGAATACTATTCTGTCACCCAAAGGGCCTGCACTCCAGTGAGTGAACATGGCTTTCTGATTGAGCCCAGGACGAAGGGCCCCCTGGGAGACCAATGTCACTCCTATCTTGCACATTTCTTGATGGTGTGCAATTAGTGAACCACCTCCCACAGGAAGTGTTAAGGTGTTTTCGCACATTTTGTCTCAGCTCTGAGCGGTTCCTGGGGGAGGAGAGGGAAGCAAAGCAAGAAAAGCAAATCGGGCCCTTCCTCCTCCATGTTTCTGAGCCCAGACAAAAGAGTCTTTTTGTCTGGAAACTCAGCTGCCGCTGAGTCCAGAGCAAACAAGACGCAGGGTAGCTTCAAGCGCCAAGCACTGACTTCCATTTGGCTAGATGCAGAAGTCCCCGCAGGGCACAGCCTGGATGTGGTGAAAGAGGATCACTTTCCTTTGGATTGGTCAGTGAGAACACGCACCTGCCTTTCCTGCCGCGCCATGCCTATGGAACAAGGGCACCCAATGGCTCCTGAATCCACTTCCTTTGACCCAGGATCCTGCTCACTTATCAAAGTCATTTCTCTTCCGCGCAGCTGCCTCCAGGACAGTAATACAAGAAGCACCAACAGGAACACAAACACAGGTGTGTGTTCACTTGGCCCAGCCCTGTACTTAGTTTAAACACTGAGTCACTGACACGGTGTGATGTGATGACAGGGTCCCAAAGCCTCCTTCCCTTACCCCATTCTCCAAACAGCAACTCGCCATGGCTGGCTTCAGGCCAGGGGCTGTCCTCCGAGCAAGGGGAAGTCCTTGGCAAGAAGCAGGAGGAGAGAGGGGGAAGGAGAGTGAGAGGGAGGCTACCCCTCCCAAATTAAAACACACTCAAAGATACCGGCGGAAGACACCATGTGCGTGGGAGCTCCTTCATCATCTGTGGGAGTGGCCGGCATTGTGGTGCAATGGATTAAGCCTCAGCCTGTGACACTGGCATCCCACATTAATGCTGGTTCATGTGCTGGCTGTGCCCTCATTGCTCCAGTGCCCTAATAATTCACTTGGGAAAGCAGTGATAGACTGGCTCCAACCTTTGCAGTCATTCGGGGAATGAATCACTAGATGGAAGAGCTCTCTCTTAGTATTTTTGCTTTCCAAATCAATCAGTCCATCAAACAAGTAAACAATTAATGTTTTTAGATCATTTGTGGGAAGATTACAGATGAAGCCATGTCAGTCATCAGCACTACAAAAAGGTTGCCCACTAGGAGAAGCAAGCTTTGAAGAGAAGAGGGAAGAGAACGCAGCGAGACGCTGCGAGAATCGTGCTGGAGGCCCCGTCCTCACGGGGCAGAGCAGAAGGCAGGGCGTCCGCTGACATGTTCCCCGCTTTATACGGGATCCAGACACATGAAGACATACTGCGCAGCACTACCTACCTGTTGATTTCATTTCATTTTCACTTACTGATCAGCAGGCAGAGAGAAATAAAGCTAGAAATCTGCCGCCTTTACATCCCAAATGTTCACAGTTGCTGAGATTGGGCCAGGCAGAAGCCAAGAGAGGTGCCATGGGTTCTGGGACATAGCTATTTGAGCAAGTACCTGCTGCCTCTGAGGGAACACCAGGAGGAAGCTCGAACTAGCAGCAGAACCGGGACTCAAACCAAGGTACTTCAATATGAGATGGAGCCAGGCGAAGTGGTGTCTTCACTTTTAAATCAAACATCTGCCCATACATGTGGAACTTTGAGAAGCTGATGGACCAGTGTTGTAGCATGTGTTAATTCCTGCTTGTGAGTCCCAGTTGCTGTGTGTCCAATCCAGCTCATGTGCCTGGGATGGCAGCAGGCAGTGGTTTAAGTGTTTGGGCCCCTACCACCCACATAGGAGACCCAGATGGAGTTCATGGCTGCTGGCTTCCGGTTGGTCTAGCCCTGGTTCATTTGGGGAGTGAATCAGCACGTGGAAGATCTCTGTTTCTCCCTCTATCTCTCTTACTCTGCCTTTTAAATAAATGTCTTTTAAAACTTGAACTCATAGAAATAAGATAGAATAAGGGCAGTTGTCAGGGTATTCATTTTGGGGAACTGGGGAGACTTTAGGCAAAGATTATAGACCATCCGTTAGGACGGTTAATTCTGGGAGCCCAAATCCAAGATGGTCATGATGATTTTAATGCTGTATTCACACACTTGAAACTTGGTAAGACAGTACCTCTTAAGTGTTCCTATCCTAAATTTAACAGTCTCTTATGGAGGTGATGGACACATTCATTAACTTGGTTTTAATAACCATTTCATATGTATACATGTAAATTGGCCATTGGACAGTTTAAAAACAATTTCATTTGTCAACTATACCTCAATAAAGCAGAAAACAAACAATTCCCTTGGTTTAATAGGTGCCCTACACTGCCCTGGTCACATTAAAAAAATTTTGTTCTGTAATTATTTTATTGTACTTTTTTGAATAGTAGAGTTGGAGAGCAAGAGAGAGACAGAAAGAGAAGGTAAGGAGGGCAAAGAGAGAGAGACTGGAAGATGAATATTGGAGAGAGAGTTAGAGAGACAGACACACACACAGGGGGAGGGAGAGAGAGAACAAAAAAGATCTACCTTCTATTGGTTCATTCCCTAAATTGCTGAATCGACCAGGCCAATGCAGCTCCCACGAGCTCCCAGTGCTGGTCTCCCAGGTGGGTGGCGGCAACCCAAGCACGCGGGCCATCTTCTGCTGCCTTCCCAACACGTTAGCAGGGAGTTAGATGGGAAGTGGATCAGCTGAGACTTGATTCAGTGCTCGCTTGGATTGCAGACGTCACAGGCTTCAGCCTGATCCTCTGTGCCACAACTGGGGACCCTTGGCCACTTTCAGGAACGACACCCCACTAAGGAAGGTTTCAGACACCGACAGCAAGAAGTAGATTTTTCTCAACAGAGATTCAGATATGAATCCCGTAGAAGCATGTTTACTGGTTTGGAAGTATCTCAGCATATTTTACTGAAATGAAATAGTTCTTAACAAAGGAATACATACACTAAAAGTACATAAATGTAGCATGCTTGAAATGTAAAGATCTCTGAACGAAAAGATCTTGACTTTCAAAAAACCATTTTGTATTTTCAAAGTGGGAAAAATTATACATAGTCTTCACTGAAGCTTAAAAATGTGCTAAACACACTGAGGCTATAAACCTAAACAGTTCTCACAATCACAACAACAACAACAACAAAATCATATATCTGACAAGTAGTTGCTTTCCAAAACACCTAAGAGGTAACACACCCAAAAGCCAAAAACAGACTAACTAAAAAAGGGGCAATATACTTGAATGGATATTTCTCCAAAGCAGACATGACAATGACCAGAGGGTGCAGGACAAGCTGCCGAACCGCGCAAGTCATCAGGGAAATACGGATAAAATTCCAAAGGGATTTCACCTTACAAGTGTTAGGATGGTGACCGCCACACAGCCACGACAAAGCACGTGCTGAGGAGGGTGTGAGGAAAAGGGGACCCTTCTCCACATTTGGGAGAGGCGTAACTTGGCACAGTCATTTCGGAAAATGGCACAGAGGTTCCTCAAAAAAACTAAAAATAGAATGAGCATATAATGTAGCAGTGCCTCTGTAGGGTTTGTCCCCAGAGGAAATGAGATCTGTGGATTTCATTTCCGAAATGTAGATCTGTGGAGATCCACTTGCATCGTGACCTACGATGCACCTGCTTTCCTCAGAAACATACTACCTTCACAACCAAAGAGGGAACGATTGCATTTCATTTTCTGAAACTATAGCCAGACATTTAATGGATGAATCTGTCGACATCACTGCTAGGACTTGCTGCTAAGCAGATCGCATTAGCAGCAGAACCCAAAAACAAAATGGGGGTGGGGGGAGCTATATTGAGAAAGATAAGAAAGAGGGGGAGTATCAACCAGTTGGAATCTATGGATCTTATTTGAATATCTGACTTAAACTCAGAGGAGGAAAAAAGGAAGTGAGCGTGGGAAGAAATGAGAGTCCAGCCAGGATAGGCACTTCCCAGGGCCAGGTGCCTGCAGGCCTTCTCGCTCAAGCACAGCCCGACTGCACCTCTGCTTCCACCGTGTGGTCAACGCTATGGATAACACTCGCATCCTCAGATGAGACCACATTGGACACAAATTCCAAGGACATTTTTTTGGATAGATTTCCCTTGCTTTTCACCAGTTCTTGGCCAGGATATGACCCACTCATAAACCTAGGACGTCCGTAGGAGAGACAGCTATAGGCTGGGTGGGAGAATGGGATCCAGACAGCCTGAAAGCCCAGGAAGCCTCCCCCTGGCGGTAGCGAAGAGGAGATGCAGCCTCAGGAGAAGGATGGTCAAAGGTGAGCAGTGACACCAGAGCGGTGACATTTCAAAGCAGCTGTACTGACCCAGAAGGCCAGAGTTATGCCTCAGTGAGCTGGTGGTGCTTCCTCCTCGTGGGCGGAACACTTGACAGGAACTGAGACAGACACCCAGGCATCCCTCCCCCTACACCTCTGACTTGGTTCTAGGATCAGGCAAGGGTTGAGGCCATCACCCTGGGACACGGCATGGGAAGGAGCTCCCCACCCGCCTTGGACGAGCCCCTTGGGGGGGCTCTGCTGGCCACATGGGAGATCTGAGGTGGCCACCAGGAGCAAAGGGCAGCTTCTAGTTTCCAGCTAGGAAGAAACGGGGTCTCTGCCCACAATGGCAGGGAATGGAAGCTGCCTGGACAGCCCGGGGAGAGGTCCGACTCAGGTGGGCAAACCCTACAGGAGACGCAGGTCTCAGAGGTGAGTGGCAGCCGCTGGTGGCCCTGCAGGCAGGCTGTGTATCAGCTGCCGGCCCACAGGTGAGGTACAGCATGATGTCAGGAAGCCACGGGCTCACTGGGCTGTGTCTTGAATAAGGATCAGGGGCCAGACCGCAAAGGTTGCAGAGAACAGTGGTTGTCAGGTTCAGCTGGGGACTGGGTGCCAGCAGGGGGCTTGATGTGGGTGAGTGGGTTACCTGAATGACCCACACAAGCCCTCATCCCCACAGATGCAGAAGGGAACCTGGGGGGCCCGGTTGCCCTGATTCCCACTGATGGCAGTTTGAAGTGATGAGGATATGAGCCTGATGCTTGAATCGCAAATGAAGAAGAGGCAGGAGCTGCAAGTCAAACTCAATGTAACGCTGAGAGATTTAGCCTGCTCCTTCAACACTGGCAGAACTGCTACTAGCTTAGTATCTTCCTGACAAAAGTCCACTTTTCCTCAGCTTGATCTATCGTGCTTCTGACCGGGGGGGGGGGTGTGGACAGGAACCCCCAGACGACTGTTTGCCTTCCTTTTCAAGCATTGGGGTGCACCTTGATCGCCCTCAGACACACCTATTTAGGAAGCAGCTCTCCACCAGCCACTGTCTTCCCCACGCCCCTCAACCGCCTGCGTATGACGCAGCTTCTGATCTCTTTATGCTCTTCCCAGTTTGAAGCTGCAGGGCCAGAAAGCCTGGGTTTAGAGGCAGCTCTAGCATTTCCTGGGTGACCCTGGCAAAGTCAGCTACCCCTCCTGAGCCTCATGATTCTCCTCTAGGTAATGGGGGTGTCCCCAACAATGTCTCCAAGAGCCAGACAAGCCAATCCCTGCCAGATGGTCACCCTAGCCCAGCGAGTACAGGAGGGATGAGAACCAAACTCCTCCGTTGGTTTTTCAAAGTGGCTTTGAGATGGAGCTTATTAACTCGATTTTAGAAACTACACTTTAAAAAAACAAACATGATTTTCTTTTTTCAATCAATCACCAAAATTAGGTGACCATGCCGAGGCCAGTGTCTCTTCATCCATAGCTAAAGTTTGGTATTATTTCAGGAGGAAATGACTCATTGACCTGATTCACCTCCAAGCCTCTGTTTTCTTTGTTTTGTTTTGTTTTAATAATAATTGTCAGGATCAACCTCTCCACCAAACCTTTCTAAAATAAAGGGTGTGTGTGTGTGTGTGTGTGTGTGTGTGTGTGTGTGTGTGTGTGTGTGTGGCAGGTGGAATGTAGCTGACCACGCATCCTGGCATAACCACAGCTCCGAGCGTGATCTCCTCCACTTTCCTTCCTTCTCTGGTCATCTTGGTTCTGCCTCCTCCTCCACATTCACCTCCCAGCAGGCAGCCCTTCCAGCTGTTCTTTCAGCCACACTCACCTGTTGGTGTTCTCTAAGACTTCCACTTTCTTGCGAAGCTCCAGGTTCTCGGTTGAACAAGATTCCACTCTACCAAAGAGAGAATGAAGCGAAGTGGTCACCATTGGGAGAGCCAAAGTTGAGCCAGGAGCTAGCAGAGAAGCATGTGGGATCAGGACAAAAGGAGGGGACCCACTCTACCAGGGAGGGGAGTGTCTGAGCTTAACCAGGCTGAGCTGGCATGAGGAACCAGGAGCTAAAATGACAGGAAGAACCAAGGTAACAGAAGATGAGCAGGGGTGAGACCAGAGGCAAAATCCCTGTGGGTGTTACAACCTGCTCCTCTACCTCTCGCCTCCCCCAACCCCTGGTGCCATTCCCAAGGCCTGCCACACTTCTGCTGCCCCAGCAGTCATTGCAATGCTATGTTCTCCTGGCCAGAAAGACTAATGAGAAATCTTGGGGCCTGGGCGATGTGCAAGAGAGGCCAGACAAGCTCTCAGGATCTCAGACAAAAACCCTGCTGCTGGAATACACATCCTCCCAAGGAAACAGGAATAGTCATTTAAAAATGTATTTATTGAAAGGGAAAACGAGAGAGAGAGAAGAGAGAGAGACGGAAGAGAGAGAGAGAGAGAGAGATCTTCTATCTGTTAGTATATTTCCCAAACGGCTGCAAGAACCATGTCTGGGGCAAGCAGAAGCCAAGAGCCAGGGACTCCGGCTCCGCATGAGTGATGGGGCAGATTGGACACCTCCCATTGCCTCCCATGGCACAGTAGCAGGAACCTGGATGGGAAGCAAAATAGTGGGATTCAAACTGGTGCTTCAGTATGTGAGGCTGGCACTGTAAAGCAGTAGCTTTACCTGCTGTGCTATGATGCCAACCCCACAGAGGAATATCTTGATCCAGCTTATCCACCGACAGTGGGGGAACAGAAGGAATAAGCAGTGATACATGTATCAGGGTTTCAATCAGGTGGGAGAAACACAACCTTTCCACAGGAAGCCATTAGGTCGCACTGACCGCTTCTCTCCCAGACATGCAGGAAGAATTATTTGTGAGTCTGCACAGGCTCATTCTCATCTTAAAATGATATTAGCTTGTCGGATGCAGAACTGTTTCCTAAGGCTGATAAAAATACATTTTTAAATTTTTTAACAACCTTCCCGATATTCAGGACTTTCTGGAAAAACAAAAGGTGTCTTGCACTATTTCTGAAAAGAATCCTGTGCCTACAGAATGGGCTTAGAGGACAGCAAAGCAGGAGCCGCCAGGCCGACTCAGGTCATGTTGTATGCGTTGTCTACAGTGTGAGGGAGCATGCTCAATGAGAACCAGGGAAACCAGAACGCTGCTTGCTTTTTTTTTTTTTTAAAGAGTTATTGTTGGAAAGGCAGATTTACACAGAGAAGGAGAAACAGAGAGATTTTTTTTCAATCTGCTAGTCCACTCCCCAAATGCACGCAACAGCCAGAGCTGAGCTGATCTGAAGCCAGAAACCTGGAGCTTCTTCAGGCACTACCACATAGGTGCAAGGTCCCACGGCTGTCCTATGCCGCTTGCCCAGTCCAGAAGCAAGGTGCGGCATCAGAAGGGGAGCAGCCGGGATACAAACTGGAGCCCATGCAGGCTACGGTGCTGCAGGCAGAGGATTAACCTGACGAGCCACTGCACAGGTCCCCACGGTAACGCCACTGAGGGGAAGTACCATCTGTCCTTTCTCACACTTACCTATTTCAATAGAGTGTAAGAAAGTTAACATTGGCACTGGGTAGAAACAGAGCCGCCAAGGGTGTCGGGCCCTTGGCTTGAATCAGGGTGGTTTCAAGGCCCAGGAAGTTTAGTGCAAGTGAGGGACGGAGCCAGCAAAAGCGAGATCTCATCTGTCTGGCTCTCTGCTTTTCAAGTAAATGAAGTCAATTCATTGTCAAAGAGCTTTAAGGTACTCTTCTTACAAATGCTCTCTTCCAACCGCCACTAGGTGGCAGGCAAAGCCAGCTGATAACGCAATCATCTTTGCAGGTGACAAGAAATTCAAGCGCTTTTCTTGCTCAGGGATCCGCTGGTCGACTTACTTTTTCTCCAGGCTGTCCATGTATTCTTTCTTCTTTCTCCTGCTTTCCTGGGCAGAAATCTAGGAAAGAAAGTGGGAGAAAGGATTACTTTCCAACTGAGTACAAAAAGCAACTAAGAGCGGGAGGAAGACAGGAGGTTGTCTGCAAATCTGTGATCACCTTCCACCTGTGGGCTAATCTGCTGTCATCTCCCCTGCTTTCTTCTCCACCCATTAGGCGCTCCCCTTCTCCCCACTGAAAGGGGGCGCAGGCTAGAGCCAGCACAAGCTCATGCGTCCTAAGCCATTGTCATGGTCTCAGATAAGCGACTTCAGCTGGTCCAGTTGCCCAGTTACAATAACCCAGCTGGGTTGGGTTTTGCGGGAACTCCCTGCCAGTCCTGCCTGTGGATGCGGTTGCTTAGCTCTTGGGACCTTCCTCTGTCTGCCTCTTCTCTCCTTCTGCACCTCAGCGTTGCCCCGGGGCCATCAGTGGCCTGTGAACTCCTGCCCGGCTTTAGGATTCGGAGGCTGCCGAGAGCAGCTGCAGACAAGTAGACTGTACAGAACTGTGGGTCACAGACCGCTTTCAAAGAAAAAAAAACTCCTGATACTTTTATCTTTATCTACAAGTAACAACTACATGCACTAGAAGAGAATATTAGCAACCAGAGGATGAGAACTAAAATTCGACGGCAATTATGACTTCTCTTTGATGAATGGGTTATCTCAGCAAAGCAGTGGGCACAGCCATTTAGGAGTTCAGTGGCCCAACGTGGATGGAAGGGGCTAAAGGAGGGCAGGGATGTGGCAGGAGGGCTGGGCCAAGGGGGCCGGAAGGGCATGCTCCCCACCACGGGATAGGTGGAAGCTGGTTCTTGGCAAAGGCAGGGAGGGCCTGCTGCTGGCTTCCGCTCGGAGGACTCACCTTATTCTTGATTTTCCTGCGGATTTTCTTGAGGGCCTTCTCCTCTGACTTTGTCAGGGGCAGCTTGGTGGGGATGGGATAGCCCTCTGCAATCAGGGTCCTCTTCTCCTCTTCTGTCAGGACCAGGGGCCCCGAGCCTTGCAGTTTCTGTGCAGACCAAGGGGCAGAAAACAATGAAAGGAGCGCACCTGTGCACCTGCAGAACCATCCCCGATGGGGCCGCGAGTCTCACACACGGCACAAAGAAAAGGACTCCTGTCCGCTTTGAGGGAGAAACACCAGGGGCAACAGCGATGGGGAATCAGCCTGGTGCGGCGCCTGAAGCACCAGGGTTACAACTCAAGGGAGAGGATAAAGAAGGCTCACCCCCCCTGCTTCCCAGGAAGTACCCCTCGTTAACAGGTTAAAAGAAAAAGTGTGGGATTCATTTTGCACATCCCTCAAGAGTTCCTGGCCTTAAAGTAACGAAGCACTTGCAGCTTGGCTTTGTGGCAGAGTTCTGTTGTTCTCCTTCTGAAACTCCAGTTTTATGTCATGTGCTTGACACCCCAGGTGTCGCTTCTCACGCCACTCACGGCTAAGCGCCAGAGCACCTGCTGGCACCTTGCACGGAAGTCTCTGGTTTTAGTAGTCCCAGATGTCCGTCAGTACCCAGGATGAGCAGCGAGGCTCATCTCATGCAGCTCCTAACAGAACAATGTGCTTAGTCATGGAGTCAAAACAAACTCCAGCTCTCACCAACCCTCCAGTAGCCAAATTCATACCCTGGAAGGATGGCAAAATGGACCGGTAACTGCAGGTGCCTTAAACATTTGAGAAAGAGAACATTTCTATGTATTTTTTTTAAAAAAGAAAGGGAATGAATTACAGAAACAAGAGTGTATTCCAAGTGTAAAGAAGTATTTTGAAAAACAACTTAAGACACCACTCTGCCTAGAGTTCCTGAAGCTATGAAGTGTTGAATTCTATAGGAAAACACATGACTTTGGGCAAGGGTAGAATACAGAAGACAGGATTGCTCCCATGTACTGCTGAGGCGGACTGGTCATAACAGACCATTCTAGTCGTACAGGAGGACAGCTAGTCTAGTCACCCAGGAAGGAAAAGTCAGGTTCAAGTTGAGAAGGTAAGAAGAGGTTGGTAAGAGGATGATGTATGTACACATACATGAGAATACAGATTTACAACTGCCTGGGAGAGGATGAATCTAAATTTCCCAGTTATGTTAATTGATGGATGGGTCATCTATTTAAGTATTCCATTTACACTTAAATTCTGATCACAATACTTTATAACATTGATTAGAATCTTCATAAAAATCAATTCAGTCATCAGAATCAAAAAAGCTAGTCGTACCTATTTCCCCCGCCCCCCACATTTAGACAATGGATGGAAGGCAGATGACCATGATGCTGAACTTGAGTCCTCGGGCTAAGATTTGTGCCACACACAGAACAGGGTTCAAGTGTCCTACAGATTTGAATCTCAGAGAGGACTTCTAATTCATCCAAGACTGTAAGTGGTATCTCTTAAAGACGATAACTCTTTAAGACGATAGCTTAAAGATAGCTCTTAAAGATGATCTAAATTGATAGCCAATATTCATGTTATAATTTTGAGGAGAAAAAAAAACCCAAACTCCTTATGGTTAGGACTCCGTGAGCATTGAATAAACACTGCAGCTGTAAACATGGAAAAGAGAATTCTGGAAGCAAGCTAGAACCTATGGTAGCGCTTCAGGCTTGACCTCTCCCTCTTACAGTCGTGCTCTTGTTTGAAGATGATTTGTCCCTGCCCACTCCTAAACTCATGCGCTGGGGAGGCATGTGGCCTACAGGTGCAGATCTCCATATCCCATGCTGGAGTGCCTGGGTTCAATTCCTGCCTCCACCTCCCACTTCCAGTTTGCTGCTAAGGAAGACCCTGGAAGGCAGTGTTGATGACTCAAGTACTTGGTTTCCTGCTATCCACAAGAGAGCTAAGGCTCTGGCCTTTTGTCTCCACTCAGTCTCAGCACACCAGAGGCATCTGGAAAGTGTACCAATAGATGGGACAGACATGTGTGTGTGCTTATTGACTAAAGAATAAAAAAGAAAAAAACTCCTATTAAGACTTGGTCCCCAGTTGCAGTGTATTGGAAGATGGGCCCTTAGAAAATGGAGGGAGCTGGTCCAACAGGCGTGGATAATTATGGAAATAATAAATTATTATAAAACAGGTTGGTCCACCCATCTTATTCTTGCTTCTTCCACCCATGCCTGCTTCCCCTTTAGTTTTTTTCTGACATGCAAAGCACAACATACAGCTCCCACTGAGAACCAACAAAACCCTCTTTTCTCTGCAACTTTCCGAGTCTCGTGTGTTCTGTTACAACAACACAAAAAGGGCCAAGTCATTTGGTCATGAAACAGAAACTTCTTCCCTGGAATAAAACCAAACCAAAAGACTCATGGGCGTGACTGCTCAGAGATGGCCATCGGATACTTACGTGTGGAGCTGTGAGGAGAGGAGAAGTGGAGAGGGCAGAAGGGGTCCGGGGCACGGATCTGGCAGGGCTGTGTGTCTGAGGCAAGCTGAAGGGATGTAGGCGTGGGTTGGGGCTCAGGCTGCCCTCTGAGTCACTGCTGTGACTGCTGGGAGGGGTTGGTGGTAAGTGCAGGTGGTCCACAGAAGCTAGAGACAAGAAGCAGATTCCATCCATCACAGGGCAGCAAGACTGGGGCCAAGAGATGGTCCAACTGAACAGAGCCACGCCCTTAGGGAATTTGGGACAGCTGAACAACAGAATGAGGACTCCGAAGCTCCGAGATTGTTGAGCCGGGGAGGGGAGCGGAGGCCAGGTGCAGAGTACAGTACAGACTAGTGCTCCTTTTGTATGAAAAAGGAGAGAAACTATAGAACCACATTTTCTTGCATTAGCATAAAGACACATGGAACATCTGGATGCTGGTTTGAGTCCCAGCGGCTCCACTTCTGATCCAGCTCTTTACCAATATGTCTGAGACAACAGCAGAGGGTGGCTCTGGTGCCTGGACCCCTGCATCTACATGGGAGAGGCAAAAGATTCTTGTGGCTCCTTACTCTTGGCTATGGCTTGGCCCAGCCTGGCCATTGTGGCCATTTGAGGAATAAACCAGCGGATGGAAGACCTCTCAATCTCTCCGTCTAGCAAGCTGTAACTCGGCTTTTCCAAGAAAAAAAAAATCTTTACGAGATAAACAGAGAGAACACAAAAGTGTATACAAGAAATCATGCAAAGAATGACTCAGGGTAAACAGAGAGACATTTTTAGAAGAGATGACAGCAGTTAGTAAGACTTTCAATGAATCTTTTTAGAGAATAGTTTATGTAGTTTAACTCATAAACCATGCTAATGTGTTGTGTGCTTTAATGTAAAATCTCTTAAGACACAGCAAAACCCAGCAGCCCGTGAGGGTTGCCAATCGCTGCTAGGGAAGGCTCATTTGTTTCTGGAGGAATGTGCATGGTAGGGCCTACAGGCAACAGGCCAAGCATTCTTCATTCAGAAGATACTAAATCCATCTTAAGAGAGATGAGTAGGCGCAGGAGAAATGGGAGTGCAGAGGAGCCTTCCTGAATGCCCCCCCTGCCCTGTGCCAGGGTCCCAGGAGCACCACTGGGCATCAAGCAGGCAGCTCTAGGGCCTCAGCAAGGGGCCTCTGAAGGAAGAACCCAATCTGGGTTCAGGCTGAATGAAAGCACTTTTGGGTCTTACCCCAGCTTTTTGTGAACAGTGGGTTCCTCTGTTGAGCAGGCCCCTGTTCCTGAGCCAAGGGAGATAACCTGGGGGAAGTCCTGCAACACAAACCCTTCCGGGAGCCCCCAGACAATAGAGCCCTCAGTGTAGCTGCTCTGAACTGGGCACAGCGCCTGGCTGCTTTATAGTTATCTGGGTTGATGAAACCAGAGGCCGGCTTGAGGTCATGGTCAAAACTCAGCACTTCATCTCCTAATCCCTTGTTCCAATGGGCACTGCCCAAGGTACTACCGATGGGGAGAAACAATCTGAGATGGTTAATGACCTAAGGCAGATAAGGGCACCCCCAGAATCCCCAGCAGCCCTTGGAGATTCCAGTCAACAACAGCGCGGCTCTCTTTTGCACTGTGACCCCTGAATATCCAAGGTCTCAGGAAGTAATGGCCCTCTCAGCTGCTCCTCGTAGAACCCCTCCCCTGCACATACTCTGCTTCTCTTCCGTCCTCATACTCCTCTAACTCTTCTCTCTCTGTTTTTCCAACATACTACATTTCTCTAGTTGCTTCCCGTCTCCCATCTCGCCCAGCCAGTGTCTTTCCTGGTTAATGGAATATCCACAAATATTCTTAAAGGGAGAATATTTATTCTAAAATGATCCTGTATTTTCACACCAACCCTGTCACCAGCCAGCTGAAGGTGGCTAAGCCACGTTTAGTATGTGCCTTACATATGCATGTGCTTAGGTACAAAGTAGGAGGTTTATGAATGCTAGTCAAGCTTTTTCCTGTGTCATGAATACCACGACATTATGACTTTAAAAAAAAAGTGTGTTTAGTTATCATCCCAGAAGGCTGGCTCTGGCTCCAGACCCAAGTTTTCCACAAGCGTAGACTCTTGGAAGACAGCAGTGTTGGATGAATCACTGGGTTCCTGACGCCCACGTGGGAGACCTGGATTGTACCCTTGACTCTGGGCTTGGACCTGGGCCAGTCCTGCCACACTGGACATTTGGGATGAGAGTCTTCTTGGGATGAGAGTCTTCTTCCTCCAGCCCTCTATCTTACACACACACACACACACACACACACACACACACACACACACGTATCTGGTTTTCAAACACACAAAAAACGTACAAAAAAATAAAATCTCAGAAACCAATCTGGACTCCTATTAGCATGTACCATTACATTCCCCCAAACTTAGAAATTGTACCTACAGCTCCCTTGTCCCTTTCAGTTGGCAGAGGTCAGATTATTCTATGCAAGGGCTGTTCAAAAGTTAATGGAGGGGCTGGCATGGTGGTATATCATTATAATCTTCTACCTGAAATGCCAGCATCCCATGTGGGCACCAGCTGGTGTCCCAGCTCCTCCACTTCTGATCCAGCTCCCAGCTTGTGGCTTGGGAAAGCAGCAGAGGATGGCCCAGGTCCTTGGACCCCTAAAACCATGTGGGAGACCCAGAAGAAGCTTTTGGTTCCTGGCTTCAGATCAGCTCAGTTCTAACTACTGTGGCTGCTTGGGGAGTGAAACAGTGAATGGAAGATCTCTCTGTGTCTGTGTTTCTCCTTTTCTCTATATAACTCTGATTTCCAAGTAATATAAAGAGTAAAAATTAAAATTAAAACATTAATAAAAAGGAAATTAAAAGATAAGCTCATTCTGGTACAAGCAAAGGGTATTCAACAAACTCTTGGAAAAGGAATATAGTGAAGAAATTTCTATTTTTTTCACACTACATAAACATCTTTTAATTTCATTTTTCCTAAACTACCTTTTCATGTCTTCATTATAAGGACAGGATACCCGATCCAAAAAAGAAAGAAAAATGGATTACACAAAAAGTGAGTGAAACTAACTTGAATTTTATCTCTCCTACCTAGGGAGAGCTACTAGTAGGTCAGTATCAGATTTCCAAGCATCATTTGAAGTGCTCCTCCTAAGTTACTGCAAGAGCTGAGGACAGCAGGCCACTTTGCCTAGAAACCCTGGTGTGTTTGGGCATATTGGGTTTCTTTATCTCTGCGCATCCAGGATAAAGAGAAAGGACAGTCATTTACTTGATTCTCGGAACATTTCTCCTCCCGTGACCCCAGATTCTTAAGCCACTATGAGACACTGAGGCAGTTCTGATGCCTTGTGAACCATACTGCAACACAGATGAAAAGAGCACGGTACATCTGATAATAATAACCAGTGCCATAAAAACTGTCAAAGCAGCATATAAAGCTAAAAGTGAACAAGGGCTATGGGTTAAGCTGCTGCTTGTTGCATTCATAACTCACATCACCATGCTGGCTACTTCTTTCTTTCTTAAGGTTTATTTATTTATTTGATAGGCAAAGCTGTGGAGAGCTGGAAGAAAGAGAGACAGAGAGAAGTCCCACATCCATTGGTCCACTCTCCATGTGGCCACAATGGCCAGTGCTAGGCCAGGCCAAAACTGGGAGCCTGGAACTTCACCTTGGCTCCCACAGGCTGGCAGAGACCCAAGTACTTGGGCTATCTTCTGCTGCTTTACCAGGTGTGTTAGTAAGGAGCCAGATTGGAAGAGAAGCTGCCGGGACTTAAACCAGAACACATATGGTATGCCAGTCTTGCAGCCACTGCACCGCAATGCCAACCCACTGTTGTCTCTACTTCTTATTCAGCTTGCTGCTAGGGCAGCCTGCAAAGCAGCATTCATTGGCTCACGTGCTTGATGACACCGGGAAAGAGTTCTGGGTTCCTAGAACACATCTGCCGGGTAAACAAGTGTATGGAAGGTCTCTGTTTCTCTCTCTCTCTCTCTGTGTCACTAGGCCTTTCAAACAGATGAAAACAGTACAATTTTCCTTTTAAGAAATGGAAAGGCATCAATGTATATAATTTAATGCCAAGACACAGCATCACAATATGGATTTTGATAAATATTATTAATTTTTAAAATTCTTTTCTTTCTTTATTGATAATAAAGGGCCAGCCCAACTGAACAGGCATAATTCAAACTCTGAATTAATAAAATGTGTACCCGTCACACATTTATTACTTTGACACAGAGCTTTTCTATGACAACTGCGTCTACTAAACCTCACTAATGATCTGTATTCCCAAATCTGGATTCAAGTATAAACAAAAGGGAGCCGACAGCAGGACCACAGACCCCAAACTCAGAAAAAGCAGGATGTGTGCAGCAATGTCAGTGCACACGACGTAGAGAGAGCCACACTGGGCCGCAGGAGGCTCAGAGGTCTGTGTCCGAGACACCCAACTACAGCTTCAGCGAAGAGGGAAAAGGTTCATGAGAAATTAATGCAGAGAAAGAAAAACGTGGAGCCACTTCAGACAGCACA
Source organism: Ochotona curzoniae (assembly GCF_017591425.1). NCBI lineage: Eukaryota > Metazoa > Chordata > Mammalia > Lagomorpha > Ochotonidae > Ochotona > Ochotona curzoniae. The sequence goes on along the minus strand of NW_024467095.1, from coordinate 17,398,332 downwards.
TCATGTACTTCTAAATGATGACGAGAATCCCAGCAGATGCATCACTAGAAGCCATCAACATGACCACACGGGGGGACCCCCTGCCAGACCCCCTGCCACGGTGCCCATCCAAAGTTAGCATTGAAAAAACACTGAATAACCCATAAAGACAAACTACATTCTTTTTACAAGGTACTGAAGCCCAGAGTGATTTTGAATAAACAAGATGCCTTTGTGGATTTGGATATTTGCAACGCTGTATCAGGCTCAGGCCAGGAAGGTATGCGGTCACTATCCATGTCACAGCAGCCTATCTAAGTTTTTGAAAAATCTTCCAGGTTAGGAATAAAAGGGCAGCACCGTGTAACTGGAAATGGGTGTATACATCTCTGAGAAAGCAATATTTACATTTCAGAATGTTTATCTGGATTCAAGACTTTTACAAACAGATGTATTCCTTTTCCTTAATGCTTCTTAGATTTGAAAGGCACAGAGATACACAGAGAGGATGAGAGAAGTCTCCCACCTGCTGGTTCATTCTCCACTTGCTTGCAACAGTCAGGTCTGGGCCAAGCTGAAGCCAGAATCCTAGAATTCAAATAGAGGAGCAGGCACCCAACTACCTGAGCCATGGCCTGCTGCCTCTGAGCGTGTGCAGGAAATTGGAATTGGGAACTGGGAAGTGGAGAGCAGTTATTTCATATTGGATGTGGGTGTCCCACGTGTAATGTTAATCATTACGCCAAACTCCTACCCTGGAACAGAGCCATCTCATAAAAACAGCTGCACATGCTATTTCTAAACACCCCAGTGCTCCTGCCATCCTGCCACGCTCACTCTTCAGACAATGGAACCACTTCTAGCAGCCTAGAGAAAAGCCAGAAGACACACAGACCTTCTTTAGGAGAGAAGTTGAGGAACTGATCCACTTCATGAGGCTCCAGCTTGATTTTAGGAATAATCATCTGGCACGAGGAATCAACCTGAAGGAACATTTTAAACACAGTTGTTAACAACTGGTCACAGCCTTGAAGGAGCAGACCAGAGGGTCTTCCTCTTGGGCAGCCCTGCATGTCTGGAGCACTGCTCCTCCACCAGGGAGCCACACCAGTTCCTGACCTTCCAGTCATCATCAAGCCTGGCACTACTGCTCACAGATCTCTCAGAACTCGAAAGGCTCAGCTGTCAGTGCTTCTTTCTAGGGTTTCTGCGGTCCACTACAGGCACTCTTCCACGAACCATTCTGACACATTTTTGAAAAGGTTCCATCTCTACCAGTTTGTCCTGCAGGAGGAACTCTTGCACACTGAGTGACAACCTTTGCTTCGGGTTTCCACAGGACTGATGACAGCGCTCTGATAACCACACAGCAGGCAGAGGGCAGAGGATGAAGCTTAGCCGGCCCGTCACAAGGAGCCAGACCAGGGCTCTAATCTGTGTCAGTTGCCTTCTTGATGTCAACTGAACTCAGGTCTTAGTGCACAAGGAGACGACTACAGGCACCAGGATCCCAGTCCTATTATGGGATAGCTTTCGAGAAAGAACTTTATGAGGACAGCAGCAGAGGTCTTCCACCTACAGCCCTCCATCTTCTACACATGGACCTAGAAGGCAGCAGGCAGTGACATGTCTGTGGCACTAACGAGTCTGTGTGCCCTTCTCCAGGACACACACACTCTCTAATTTGCTCCTCAGAGATCTGATTAAAAAATAATAATAATGGAGTCATGACTCACACCCTGGTATTTTGAGTTCTAAGAAAGTTAGGTCTGACTTTCAATATCTATGTAAAGATATATCAGTACGATTTTGATCCATTGCTATACTTTGGAAATATGCCTAGCTAAGGGGGAATAGGATCAAATTCTACTCACCCCAGGCTTGAAACCCAAAGGAAGTTTGTAATTTTTAATGTTTCCCATATGCAACACAGTAAGAAACACTAGTAGATAATTTCCCCCCAGAAACGACATTTATGCTTCTCCCGCCAAATCTTAGATGCAACACCCAAGCATGGCCAGGCCACAAGAGCCACATCCACCAAAGCCCATAGGAGATTTCTGAAATGTGCAAGACAACTCAGTTTTGCTCAATGAAAGTAAAAGATTACACATACATGAACTAGTATTCCTAAAAGCCATGGTCCCAGAAGGTGTGGATTGTATCATTACTGCACCACTTCCTTTCTATGGGCTTAAACGTCAATGTCATCATTGATTGTACTTAGCCTGGTGGTTAAGATACAGTTAAGTCCCATTCTGGAGTACCTAAGTTTTGACACCCAGTACCAGCTCCTGACTCTAGCTTCCAGCTCACCCAAACCCTGGGAGGCAGTAGTGATTCCTCAGTTAATTGGGTTTCTGCCACCATATGGAGGACCTAGATGAGTTTCCAGCTCCTGGCATAGACCCAGTCCAATCCCAGCTATCGGGGCATTTGGGTGTAAACCATCAGGGAGCTCACTCCCAGTCCCCTTCTTTCTTTACCTCTCAAATAAGCAACAATTTAAAAAAAATCTTTAAAGATCAATGCCATTGAAAAATTCTTCCGCTATGGATATACTATATATCTTAAAACTTTATAATAGTAATAAAAAAATGAAATAAATTTTGCTCCCAAACTTTCTGGACAACAGTTTTAAAGAAAGTAATAGAGTCAATGCCTAACACCAACACATGTCCTTGAGATCCACACACACAAATACAAAATACAGTCATCTCAAACACGCGCAGCCACCATCTCCAAAAATACTAAACTCCTTCCTGGAGAGCAACACATTCTTGTTCACCTATTCATAAAAGAGAAAGCTGAGCGTACCCCAGTATGTACTTCCAGTGAGGGTTCTTCCTTTTCATAAGGTGTAGAGATGGTTGTGATGGTCAGAGTGACAGACGGGACAAGTCCTGGGGCTGGCTCGTCTGTGATCGGCTCTGTCTTGATGGTTGCTGAAGGAAAGTCGGCAGAAAGGTACCATTTCTCACTCTCCACTTCCTCTGCGGGGGAGAACGACAAACACACACGTGAATTTGTGCAGGATTTCGGGCATATGTAAAATGACACTGCCTTTCCCCCTGAACAAAGTTCCACCCAAGAATTACTGAGAGTAGAACAAAATGAAATAAAGTGAAATATGAGAGTGGAGATAATTGCACAAAGAAGTGAATGGTAAAATAAAATCTACACTTGTATTCAACTGCAGGGGAGTGCATGTAGAGAAACTCCGTAAGGATCACCATTCTAAAGAAAGAAATGTGACTTCCTGGGTCAGACAGGCAGGATGGAGACGACATACACAGAATATGAGGGAAGTAGAAATTTCCAATCTGTGACAATTTACAAACCAAGGGAAATGTGCTATCTATTCAAAATTAAACAAATAAGCTTGTTTAAATATAAAAGAGGGGCCGGTGTTGTAGCACAACAGGCTAAGCTGCTGCCTGGAACACTAGAAATCCATCATGGCATCAGTTTGAGTCTCGGATGCTCTGCTTCCTAATCCAGCTCCATGCTAATGTTCCTGAGAATGCAGAAACTGGCCCAAGTGTTTGAGCCTCTCACCCCTCCCATAAGAAATCAAGATGAAGTTCCTGACTTCCACCTGGCCCAGCCCTTTGAGGAGAAAGAAACAAATGGTTGACTACAAAGACTTAGGACCAAGGATAGGAGACAATAGCTAGCAGGCCTTTTTCTCCTTCATTGACAGTGATTGGTTATCTTGTTTTAGCTTCTCACTTCCGTTTTCTGTCCTCTTTTATTCCTTGTGATAGCATCCAACCTTCAACTCATGTAGACTTTCAGAAACTTGGTTTGGCGCTTTGGGAAACTTCCAAGTTCACAGTAAACATGTAACATTTGCCAAAAAGCTCATCTGGGCAAAAGGACTGGTCAATAGGACTTAGCCAATCTGAGTCTTGTCTTGCTATCAGCTCTCAGGGTTTTCTTAAGGCCTGAGGCCAGAGGACGAGCAGAGGATGGAGGGAGTAGCCAAGGCACCTCCTTTACTGAACATACATGGTGTACTTTTTCTCAAAGACTCAAAAGTAGTGCTTCAGCCAGCCCTGTAGAAGCAGGCAGGCATGCAGAAAAGAAGTCCAATGCATTGGGAGGAGGTGTGGAACAGAAGACTGAATCCAGAGGCCTATAAATCCACATGCCTTACCTGACAGTATTAGCAAAAATGAGTCTAAAACCAGTCAGAGACACATCCATCTGGCTTATAAAAAACGTGGAACACATCCCTTATCCTGCTTGGTGACCCATTGTTTCTCAGGAGAGCCATGTCATTCATATTATGAAACTATTTCACATTCAAGAACTTGACACCTGCTTTCAGGAAAAGTACCTGAAAATCACTGAGAACTGGGAGCATTACTGGAAAGGATGACAACAGAAGCTCAATGCTGAGGTTCGTGCTTGTTAATACTGTATGAAGCATCTTTCAGACACAAAGGTAGGCTCACACTCACAAATGGAAAAAATCTTTTGCCTCACTCCAATATGTCAGCGCTCGTATTCATTATCCTAGTCCCAGCTGATGTGCTGAGCTAACACAGAGATGCTCAGTACTTCTGTTGGCTCAAGGTGTCTTGCTCTCGTGTCATTTCCATCACTCACAGGGTGTTGGCAATCTCCTGGCCCAGGGGGGAGGGAGGAAACTAAAGGCCTTATGATGGTAGCCAGAGGAGGGAGACCACACTGTACTCGACACAATTCCAGCGGCCACACGGGTGCCCGGCTCAGCTTTCTGGGAGTCAAGAAAGATTCTACTGCCTCATCCACAAGAAGTGTAGGGACAGGAAGATGGTTGGGAGCAAGGAAGACACCCTCAGGATACAGCATGGAAGGGCAGCAGGTCAGAAAGATCATGTTTTCTTCAACTCATAATGAGATGTTCTTCACACCTCTGCTTTGTGATGTCAGTGCTTAAAGCTTGCATAAACTGGGACTGGCATGGTAGCTCAATAGGCCAATCCTCCACGTGCAAGCACTGGCATCTCACATGGGTGGCACTTTGTGTCCTGGCTTCTCTGCATCCCACTGCAGCTCACTGCTTATGGCCGGGGGAGGAGTTGAGGATGGCCCAAGTCCTTGAGCTCCTGTGCCTACATAGGAAATTCAGAGGAGAGAGCTCCTGACTCCTGGCTCCCGGCTTCAGATTAGCTCAGCTGCAGAAAATGAGGCTATTTGAGGAGTGGACCAGTGGATGGGTCTGTCTTTCCTTCTCTCTGTCCTTTCCAATAATAATAAATGCATCTCTTTTTTTTTTAAAGAAAAAAGCTTGTACAAATGAAGCCATATCCACCCTTAGAGGCTGGAAGAGGGGTGGCAAGAAGAAAAAGGTGCACAGCCACAAACAGCAAGGAAGCATCCCCAAGGAAAAACGTGAGCCCGAATCACCAGGACATTGTGGGAAAAGACCAGACGCCCAATGGTACAGCAATGGAAGAAGTTGCATTCACAAGCAGACACTGCATTAAAGTAAATACGAGAGTATAAAACCAGAATGAAGGCAGGTTATGGAAGCAGTTCTTCCAGTTGAGTAAAGCATTCGCAAAGAGCAGGGCACACACACAATAGAGTCAGGATGGCTTATGGTTCTTTACTCACAGTCCTATCGCTCTACTTAGTGTGTGTTAAGTATGATCGCAGAGGCCTCAGGAAATGCTGGCCACAGGCCTAGGGATGCTAACCGAACTGCAAAAGGCACTTCCTCTTTCAAAGGCAATTATACTCTCCGGTGAGAAGCCCAAGGAAGCTGTCTCTCTCCAACCCCTGAGCGTTTCCAAGGCTAAACAATGGGCGTAGTCCTCATGCTCCCACTCCCAAGAACAGCTACTGAGCACTTCATTTTGAAGAATGTTCTAGAGTGAGAAAGTTTCATGCCTTCAGGTGCAATGACATCATTTGGGAGATGAGGGACGGACCCAGACCCCTGGATCCCTTCCATTAAGGAAACAAGACAACACACGGACAAAGATGGATGTACAAACATGCTCACTCAGGCATTATGCACAATCACACAACACTGGTAAGAACCAAAACATCACGGAGAACAGCAAAGGTTAAGTGAACCATGGTCACTCCATATCATGGAATACCTACACAAACGCTAGCATTACATTTATGAGGCTCTTTTAGAAGCAAAGGACAAGTTGCTGATAGAAGGTTGGGAAAAAATTTTGCACATAATAATATGCTTCTAATGAGGAAAGGAATAAAAATGAGGCAAATCAAATATACTAAGACAGTAAACACAGTTCAGAGCAATAATTCAGAAGATGGGTGGCATTTTTTTGTTTTCCATGTTACAATATTTCCAAATTTCATATACTAGGAAACTTTTGTCCCTTAAATGATCAGGCTGGACATGCCCACTTCTGCCTGCTCTATTTTTAACCTCAGAATGGCAGCTGTTACAGAAGTTTGGATGATTCAAGAATCCCATCTAGAGGCCCTTGAACAAGAATAAACAGGTATCTTTTGTAAACAACTTCTATTATTGGCTAACAGTCCCCACTCTCCTTCCATTGCCATCTTTAATTTTTCAACGTCCTCCCACTGTGAGCTAATCCAATCCAAGCCGGTTGGTTATGGGACTTGATTTAGTTAATGACATGCTAGCCTCTTGCACAGTATAGTCTTGAAATGCACTTTGCCATCACCAGGAGGAGGAGGTACCAGGAACAGCTACTGGTCCCAGAACAGTGAAAGCCTCAGGGCAGAACCAGCCTCAGGTGAGGTTAGCCAAGATCAGGCAACTCTCAGGTGGCTCTAGAGGTACAGTAAATCTCACTGAAACTGGTAGAACCATTCACTCGACACCAACACAAATCAGTCACCTCCAAGGCCAGGGACAGTAATAGTGAGCTGTTAATAAATGACTATTGTTAAAACTACTGAGTTTTGGGGTGATTTGCTATGCAACAACATAGAATAAAGCTTATATATCTTATATCTGAAATAAGAAATTAAATCCAGGGGGCTAGTATTGTGGCATAGTGGATTAAGCTGTGGTTATAATGTTTGAGTTCCATATGCTGCCAGTTTGAGTCCTGGCTACTCCACTTCTGATACAACTTCCTGATGATGTGCCTGGGAAAGCAGTGGAAGATGACCCAAGTGCTTCAGCCCCTGTGTCCACATGAGAAACAGGGAGACAGTTCTAGATGCCTGGCTTCAGCCTGACTCAGCCTCAGCCAGTGCAGTCATTTGGGGTGTGAACAACCTGATGGAAGATCATCTCAGTGTGTGTCTCTGCAATTCTGCATTTAAAACAAATAAACCTTTAAAAAAAAAAAACAGTTTTAATGCATTACACCAGAATCTACTGAATCTGCATTTTTCTTCAAGGTAATTCATGTAAAATATCAACTGCAAACCAAATCAATAAATACCTTAGACCAGTTAGAATTACCAGTTACAAAGAATTTCAGATGAGGAAAGTCACCCATAAGTTTGGTGAGAATAACATTCCAGTGGCAGCTGAAATTAGAGACAAGAGCATTCATTGTGAACTACTGGGTGTTAGCTTGTACTCTGTCCTGCAATGGAAAGAAATATCAAATCACAGAACACAAAATGAGCAAACAACCTATGAAGTAAGCAGTTAAAAAAGGACAGAGAAGAATATGTATTAAAATTTTTAAACACAGCTTTATTTTTGTAACTGTGTGGAGACATTTGCCCCCTGAACCAGATGCCAGAGGAACCCAAGTCTCAGACATTCTTGGCAAACTAGAACTTCCTGCTGGGATTGCAGGCAGCCTTACTGGCAACACGTGACTGGGGATGTGTGAGGCGCCTCACTATCTCTTCTTTTTTTACTGCTTGTGGCATAAACACATCCCAGTACAAAGTTTTGTTACATTCCTTTTCTTGTTAAAACTATTTCTTCTTTACTATTTCTTTACTAAAGAAATTGTTTTTAACAATTCCTGTCACTCATGTTTACTATACTGTTGCCTGAAGCCTGCTGATTGTTTCCCAAATCTCCTATGATCTATCTTTAGAGGGGTTTGTGTGCTATTGTTTAGTTAACTAGTAACTTTTAGCTGACTGCTTGCCCTGCAAAAATCTTAGCATAAAGATGCCCAGAAAATAAAGTGTGCACTGGTTCATCTCACTTTTGTATCACCTGTATCCTGATTCTTCTTGGCGTGGATGTTACACTTCAGGTCCCGGTCCCCTTTTAGAGAGACCCACAACATAGCTACATCTTTTTTTTTTTTTGCAAAAAGATCAGAAGTGCTGCTGAGGCTTAGATCTGCAGTTTTCCTTGGGTGTTTACTGGATGTATCACAAAAGCAAGAATCAGACAGTAGTCTGCACAACTTTCTGAAACTTCAAGTTCAGATACAGAATGAAACAAATGTTTTCCTTAAGTCATATTCACACACCATTATGTTTCAGTTCAGATGGAAAGCATCCCCTGATGAGTGGTGCATACTGTGGAAGAATCACAACCTTCATTTCACCTGATTCTATTGAAACAGCTTCCTTTGAAAGTCAAACTTAGCTGGCACGTTTCCTCAGTATCACCACTTAACTCTCAGCAAGAAAATGTCCAAAGCCAGTGTGGTGGAGAGGAGCAAGTGCTTCACACCCAAGCTCAAGATAGAGTAGCCGTAAACAATCGGACTCGAAGCCAAAATTACCAAAATATCAAAGCAGCCTAGCTAAAAATGCCACAAACTCAAAGCCAACGTAAAGGTAACAAATGCAGACCCCCAATCACATTATGCACTGCATGGATAACTGCATTCATTAGACACTGATTCTTGAGAAAAACCTATACATGTGAAATCATATGCAGGGAGCCAGCTGCATCTACTGCACACAGACATATGTAGACACAAAAAGTGGGACTGGCGCGGTAGCCTAGCAGCTAAAGTCCTGGCTTTGTATGTGCCAGGATCCCGTATGAGTGCTGGCTTTGTCCTAGTGCCGTGCTTCCCATCCAGCTCCCTGCTTGCGGCCTGGGAAAGCAGTCGAGGACGGCCCAAAGCCTTGGGACCCTGAACCCATGTGGGAGACCTGGAAGAAGCTCCTGGCTCCTGGCTTCAGTCTGGCTCATCTCTGGCTGTTGTAGCCATATGCTGAGTGAAACAGTGGATGGAAGATCTTTGTCTCTCCTCTTTGCAAATTTGTCTTTAAAATAAAAATAAACCTTTTTTTTTTTAAAAAAAAAAAAAAAGAAAAATCACATGGGGAAAAATCCACTTCCATGGTAAACACACAGAGATCAACTTACTATTTATATGTGTAAAGTGAAAAGGAAATTTGGTAAGTTAAGAATGCCTCATCTAAATCCTTCACCAAGTTAGCAAATCTTTATTTTTTCATTTTTTTTGTCATTCATATTTCTTTTCATGTTTAACTTTGGTTTAAAATTTTTGAAATAACATTCTTGGTTTAGACTCAAAGGCTTTACTATATCATTAAAGAGCTCAGCAAACAAAACTAAAATTTCAGGACTAGGATCAATAATCAAATGAAAGGAGGTCTATTTAACTCACATACAGTGAATTGTAAAACGGTCACAGATCATTAAAAATAGTTTTAAATCATTGTCAACACTCTGACAGAGTTTTAAAACAAAGTTTGACAAAACACTATGTTTGTAGAAAAACTGATAATACATAGACCACTTCGTTTTTGGAGTTTTTTTAAATTTTACTTCTCTCCTGTAAGAGAGAACATGCAATATACTTAAAGCAAGAATGCTCAGTTTAATCTTATGTAATCCAAGCAGGGAGGGAACAAGAACTCAGTTGGATGTGTCAGAATCACAGTAAACTGCAGTCCATCACCCGTTTCGAAGGAAGACGGAGGCGTGAGTTCCTCTCCCAGAGTGGCTTCACCCTGCAGTGACTTTCAGGCCCGAGTGTGACGCGCAGCTGTTGACAACAGAAAGAACAGCAACCCACACGCGGGAAATCCTAGCAGAGGTGACCTCAGTCCCTAACAGTCGCCAGACCCTGCTCTATGGATTAACGCAGCTCCTACAGCAACAGCATAAGGTAAGTATGTGTCTGTTACCATTCACATATTGAAGATCAAGAAAGAAGACATGAAAGCTAAATGCTTGCTGTTAGTAACTGGCAAAGCCCAGGTTCAAATCCAGCCAATTCAACTCTAAAGATCAAGTGCTGTATTCAATTAGCATTCAAATTCTGCCTGTAGGATCTTGTGTTTACAATACAAATTTAAATGAGTTTTTGTGGACTAAGTGATAGATTTCAAAAGATTTATTTAGTATAGTTACAACATTTTCACACTTTTCATTGCAATTATTAGCCTCATTCATGAACGTTCATAGTGATTTTACTTGCTAGACAGAAGTATACAGTGTTTTCTTGCGCTCTTCCAGTACTGTAATAGCTAAACAAAGAGTCATTATCTCACTGTTTTAAGAGAAACAACATTATCTTTTCCATTTGTTGAAAACAAAAGAGCGAAAGACTTAAAACATATGGCAAAATGATGTATCACAAACCCATACTTCAAACAGAGGATACCGGTTCTTCTGCTTTCCCCGACTCATCACAATGAGCCTCTTCCTTTAGTGACCCTTGCTGGAGGACCTGCTCACCATGCTAGGTAAATGACATTCATCCTCCTTTACTGCCCAGAGTCCACGACCTCTAAGATGAGTCAGATTGGTGCTCCTGTCATCAGCTTCAATGAAATGTCATGAGGGTAGAGTTCTTTATCTTGTCCCAGTGACTTTCTGGTCCCACTCATTGGTGGCATGTCAACACAGACCTCCACCACAGCAAACCAGAAGACTCTGTCATCGATGAGTCATTCCTGCCCGCCCTGTGCATTCTCCCGTCAGTACTGACGCTGCTGGCGAGTTCATCTAATCCTTTCAAAATCCTCGTTTCCTTGGCCGAGTGTGCTATACACTTCCCTGTTCTCCGTGGGGAGCTATATCCCTACATCTTTCCCTAATACGCTGTCAATCCAGAGCCATTTTTATTTCCTTCTAACCACCAAAATAATGCCATGTTACCTGGCTCAGGCTCTCCCATCAGGCACTGATCAAACCCTGGATCACGGACTTCCTCTGGGCTGCCCCATTCACCTCGTGTGACGTCACAACTTCTGTTCACCTTGAGCTCTCTCTTTTCATTCCCACCTGTGAAAACTGCTTCATGAATTAGGGGTTTCCATACTATGAGAGCCTACCCAACCGTCACTTTCAGGGAGATTCATTAGAAGGAAAGTTACCATGTATGATCCTGGACCACTCTCAGCAGGCCTGGGACAGCCATGGAAGTGGCTCCTTACTCCACCTTAAATAAAAGTACCTTGACTGGCACATGCTAAAACATGGAATTATACAGTTTCTGTGCTAGCACATTTTATATTAAGGTCTATAGATAACGATATGTTTTTATGCTTGTTCTTACAATGATCTTGGAGGACAGGAGTCATGTCTACTTCTCCCTGAACAGTCCTGCTCTAGCACCAAGAAACTGATGCTTCAGGAAGAACATTGAAATTAGATAACAAAGACAGTGCGTATCTGGGATCCCAATTTAATCACAAAGGAACATGACAGAAATCTAGTAACACATAGAGATGGCCTCTATGGGCGAGGCGTGATTTGAATATTCAAATAGAAGTTTCTATTCCTCAACCTTAATATCATCTACAGCGGCAGATGTACGGTGCAGGAGATAGGATATCATTTGGGACACCAGCATTCCCTATAGGAACAATGGGGTTCCTGGCTGCACCCCTAATTCCTATTTACGCTGATGTATATCCTGGGGCTAGTGATGATGACTCATGCAGTTGGGTGCCTGCCACCCATGCAGGAGACCTGGACTGAGTTCACTGCTGTAGGCTCCAACCGCTCCGACCCCAGCTCTGGCCTTTGCTGGCATTTGGGGCCTGAACCAGTGACCGGATGTGTTCTCTCTCTCACTTTCTCACATCTATATCTCTAATAGAACTAACAATATTTAAATATCAAAGACATTTTACTGGAATACTTCTATTTATTTATTTGAAAGGTAGAGCAACGGAGAGGGAGACAGAGATAGACACAGATATTTTGCATCTGTTGGTTCACTCTCCTTAGGGCCGTAACAGCCAGGTCCGGGCCACACTGGAGCCAGGAATTTGGAAATCCATCTGAGTCGTTCTCCTTGCAGCATGTGCCCAAACACAAGGGTCATCATCCACTATCTTCCAATTGGCATTAGGAGGAAGTTGGATGGGAAGTAGATTTCCTATTATAACATATTGGCATGGCAAGTGGCAGTTTAACTTACTGCACCACAATGCTAGTTCCTGCACTTTATCTCTTTTAACTTCCTTAATTTTTTTTTTTTTTGTTTCTTCAAAAAAAAATTTCTTTTTTTGGTAGAGTAGAAACTTATGTACAGCATCTGACAGACCACCTTCGCCCAGGGGAGAAATGAATGAGGGATGTCTTTCTGGTGGCTGAGCAGGGTGAGTCCTCATCCCTAGTATTGGTTCCTGTGGTTACCAGACCACATGTAGTTCTTCAGCCCTCATGTTGCCAAGAACCCTGCCATCAAAGTCAGCCCCGAAACAGATGGCTCCTATGTAACACTACACCAGTATTTCTTAACCTTCTCTTCTGAGACTCTAAAAAAAGTTATAAATGCTCTCATCAGAATAAAACCCAAATTTAGACAACCACAACTTTATATAGAATTTCTGGAGTTACAGTCCATCTGAGGTTCATGAAAAGACTCCAGGATAATAACAGCTTCACTTGTCCTATACAATTGCCTTGGGATTCAGATAACCAGGAGGAAGGAGAAAGGCAAGAGGAAGGGGGAAGAAGAGGGGAAGAGGAATGGCTAGGATGGGAAAGACAAGGCGACAACGAGAAAAATCTGATATACTAGGAGAAAGCTTCTGATAACTGCCGTCACTTTTTCCAGATTTAGCAGAAATTACAATAGAATTGTATTCAATTTAAGCAAAATTGGACAAGGAGAGCTGAGGCATTGGCTTTCCCTAGTGTCATGAAATACACACCTGCCACCATTACTAGACATGGGGCCCCTTTTTCCCTTAGGCTGTTATCACAATGCAACAGAGAAAGTATTAGGTTGAAGGCAAACAGGTATCTTTAAGTGCAGCATATTTATATGTTGCCTAAAGAACAAACATCCTTCTGGTTATCTCCTGTGACAGCACTGCACCTCAGATTGAACATAGACTGATTACACTCCTCTACACACACACACTCAAGACAGGGGTGCAAACTGAATACAAGAAGTGGGTTCTTAAACATTTGCCCACCTACAAAACTCAGAAAAATAACTATTAGCTAATAATGAGTAGGTTCTCCATTCTTGCATTGCCTAACTTTGATTTTACACATCTCAAATGATTACTACCTTTTCTACTTACGTAAGTATTTTCACGGGTATAGCAAGGTGTTTTTCCTTTTTTTAAATGTCTTTTTAATTGAAATGTATATAAAGTGGACAAATTTCACAAATAGCGCTGTATAGATTTAGGAGATGACTGACACTTCACACTCGACGCTCACTCCTGTCCACATTTCCCACCCCCCACCCGCCTTTCTTCTTTCTTTTTTTCTTCCTAGTCTTTGCAATTGTATACTCCCATTTCATACCACAATCACAGGTTTACCCTTCACGATGCAAAGATATCGACACAGAGAAAGTAGAAAACAACCATAATGAAAAAGAACAGAAAGCCTTCCTATTTGATTACTGTGTGCAGGCTTTGTTTATTCTCTAGGAAAGTGACTTTTCCTCAAAGAAAATATTGATTCTTCAACACAGAAGGACTGTGAGTCGAAAGTCCTCTGTAGAATGTATGTGACCCTGTTCTTGGGCAAGCACCAGTCCAGCCTTCGTGACTTTGGGTCTATGCACAGAACAGCGTGCCGGTTGGAGGAACTGAATCCTGTGTGCTTTGATCTGATGAGAAAGATCTACTGATCATTTTTACCACACTAAGTTGAAGGCAGAGGTGATACCCATGAGTTCCTTCATGCTGCATTTACATTGATTAGAACTAAAAAACAAAAATCAATGAATTGTGTTAATGTGAAAGAAGAGAAATCCTTATTCACAACCATTTTATGACGGATCTGTTTAAGAATTGGTGTCAAGTGTCTACTACAACCGTCTTCACTGTATTAACTTCATGCCCCGTTCTAAGACAACTGAAATTCAGTCTGATTTGTACAGCATTTTCTACATTATTCGGTGTGCTCTCTCTTCTCTTCAGAATTCTACAGCTTAGTTTCCTTCTGGGATATTGCTCAACTTCTGACAGGTTAAAGTATTTAGGTACATGACGTTTTTCCTAGACTATGAGCTACTTATAGGTAGGATCCAAGTTTTACTATTGTGTCTCCCAAGCAGCTAGGGCAGTGCCTAAATACAGCAGTCAACAGAAATATGTAGAATCAGCGGGGAAAGTAAGTTTTTTCTAGTGTGTTTAGACTACTTCCAACCTGTGTAGCCAAGAAAACCAGGCTGCTGGGCGGCTGACATCTCCACAGATGTGAGCTGTCTGAATAAACATGGGCTGCCCTAACACTCTTGTTCCACATGTGCAGCCAGACTTCTGCATTCGCTCTTTTTCCTAGAAGCCTCTCAACAGCCATACACATTAGTTCTTTCCCTCCTCTTATCTTTAAACGTCACTTTCAAGGTAAGGTCTTCCCTAAATACCCTAATAAGCTATCCCAGCAAATTTCTATCACTTTATCTTATTTATTTTTCTGTGTATTACTGATTGCCATCTATTAGGGTAAGTACTTGACAAACAGCTAAGGAAAGTAATTTTTAAGTGAATCATAAGGCATTTATAAAATATCTTCTTCTATTGGGCCTTATTTTTAATTCTGTACGACTGCCAGAAGCCAAGAAATACTTCTCCCATCAGTCCAGTGTGTCTGCACAGAGATGCCCCAAGGCAAGCAATGTTGATGAGAGAGCAGAGCAGGTGCCTCCATGATGCTATTAGTAAAGGTCATGGAAAAGTTCAGGTTTCTGTAGCTTCTTCCTTAACAACTTTTAATCAATTTATTCAGTGAGATAAATGTTTATCAAGCATCATGAAAGTACCAAGCACAATAATTGCTGACAGAAACCCAGAAGAGCACTTGCCATCATTTGGCTAAAAATACAGAAGGAGGAAATTTGGCATGGTAGCCTAGCAGCCAAAGTCCTTGCGTTGCACACACCGGGATCCCACATGGGGAGTGGATCTAATCCCAGCAGCCCTGCTTCCCATCCAGCTCCCTGCTTGTGGTTTAGGGAAGAGATCTAGGACAGCCCGAAGCCTTGGGACCCTGCACTTATGTGGGAGATGTCAAAAAGACTTCTGGCTCCTGGCTTTGGATTGGCTCAGCTCCAACTGTTGTGGCCGCTTGTGGAGTGAGTCAGTGGACAGAATATCTTCCTCTCTGTCTCTCCTCCTCTCTGTATATCTGACTTTCTAATAATAATAATAATAAAACTTTAAAAATTACAGAAGGAAGGAGGTAGATAAATAAGTGGGTGATTGAAATGCATGGGCTGCTGTGGTTATCTCTACATAAATGCCAAGAAAAGAGAGTGAAAACACTCTCTTTTATATAATGGAACAACCTCTAGATAGGCAAGCCAGACGTTGAGTTATGTTGAGGTTTAAGAGGTAAGAGTTGAGGAATGGAGGTGGGTAGAAGGTATGGAGAAGGCACTGAGCTCTCCGGTAGAGGTAAGAGGGCAAGAAGGGGCAGAAAAGTCAGTGTTAGTGTCATCCATATAAGAAATGCCAAGATATAGGAAGAGGAGAGACCATATTAGCCCACACAGACCCTCAAACCCAAATTAATGAGTCAGCTGCATTCTAGGCAACAATGGGGAACTTCCAGAGATTTTAAGAGGATTAGTAAAAGTAAATAGTTAATTATCTTCTTGAAACATTTTATATTTGCATCTTATAAAAATTTTGGTATATTGACTTCATAAGTATATGATCTGCTATCTAAAGAAACTTTCCATATCATTGATTCCATAAAATAGCTCTTTCTAGTTTATAATCCTTCCAGGGCAGGGATGCTGAATACCCAGCCTGCTGGCTGTATAAGGACCACAAAATCAGTTGGTCTGCCAAGGCAACCATTGGTGAATAATCTTTATTTGATAATTTTATACTACCTGTGAATGATGTTATAAATATCCAAATAGTCCTTGGCAAAAAAAAAAAGTTCCCCACCCTTGCAGAGACTTGTAATTTAAGGCAAATTCACCAAATCTGACTTATAACCAACGAATAAAATTAAATAAACTAATAGATTGAGCAACAAAGCACTCATTATTGCATTCACTGAATAACCAAATATTCACATCCTCTTACAGCTTTCTCAGTAATGGCGATTGCAACAAAAGCTGAAAACAATATCCTTATTATCAGTCAGGCCCTAGCCTCAACATTGAAATATATCATCATACTTAATCATCACAACAGGACATGAAATAGATATTGTTATCTTAGTTTTCCACCCCTAGAAACTGTATCTTAGAGAAGTATTCAATTTACTCACAGCTAGTGAGTGGCAAAGTAAAATTTTAAACAAGATCTGACTACAAAACTTATAACTTCAGCATGTGCTCAACACAATTATACAGTCGTACACATTTCCAATTTCACCGGAAGAAAAGTTCTGAGAGCAACGTAGCAATGTGCAATGTTTTTCTTTGTTTCCTCCAATACTTGTTACATGAACTCAAGAACTGCTCAGTGAGTGAATGACAGGCAGCACTAAAAAGCATTGATAACATGGGATGAAGGAAATCAGACAGGGAAGAAAGCCACTTCAGAGACATCACTGTGTGAAGAGGCATGGTGTCAGCTTCCAAGACAGCCCATAGCAATCCTGACCTGGTATTCACATCCCTGTATACTCCCCAACCGTCCTGAACCAGACCTGCCCTAATGTGACCAAAAATAAAAACAAACAAAAAACCCCCAAACCTTCCAGGGCTAGATCAGAAAAGGTACTACAGTGGATCCAGTGGCGAAATCACCTGCCACGCTACAGAGACAATCAGCTCAGAGCAGAGCAACCAATGACCATCACCGATTTGCCAGCTTGGCAAGTGAAACATCTTTGAAAACACCCCCTCTCATCTTGGACGATCTTGCACACAGATTTCATTTCAACTTCATTAGAGTTCCTGAACCATAAAACACAGAGGCAACTCGCTCCTGAAGCGCTGGTCCACAGAAATCATTAAAGATAACGATTATCATTATTTCAACCCACTAATTTTTAGAGAGACTTGTTAGCCAACAACAGGTAAATAATACCAAGTGGCACTGGGAATGCCTTTCACAAAAGAAGTAGGCTTGAAATTCTGTATCCATGGAATTACAGAAATATTAAAAATAAATAAGTGAAAAGAATTTGGGGGAAATATTAGGAGTATTCAGTCATAACAGAGACTGTCTGCATCTGAACCAAGGTCACTCCTGAAAGCAGTCTGGGTAAGAAAGGGAAGGCTAAACAGGAGAGAGAGAAAATAAAGAAGTAGGAAATGTAATAATAATAATTAAAAAAAGAAGCAAAGCAAAGAGGGAAGTAAAGAAGGATGAAAGAGGAGAACAAGGATAAGGGGGAAGAGAGGATCAAAAGAGTGGATGAAGACAATAGAAGGAGGAAGGGGCAGGGAATGGGGACTGGAAGAAGATACTGATTTGCTGAGATGCAATGTGGTAGATGTTGTTCTAAGCTCTTTCAACACACTCATTTTACCCTTCGAACAATTTTTATTTTCTCAAATTATTTTAGTTTTATTTCTTTATCTCCTTCCTGGGAGGCTCTGTCTAGCCATTCTTCTGATCCGAGATTGAGAAAGTTGCCACAGCACTGTAAAGAAAGCATGATAGACTGAAAACAGAGAGAACAGCTTTTGAAACTTACATGGAGTATAAAAATACCTGGCCATTATTCCTTTATGGAAACAAAATACGATTGAATTAGATAGGCAGATATGTTTTGGGCAATTTGGAAGATGGACTATATGACAAGTAAAGGTCTACAGGATAAAGGTCAGAATGTCTTTTAACATGTTTAAGGCCAGCAAGATTAGACTTTGGATAAATTCCTGGTGTTTCCCCGACCCGAGCATACCATCATTGAAGTTGTCACTGTTGGTCACATGGGTGAACGGTGACTGGGCCCGAGGCTCCTCACTCAGGGAGTAGCTGTGTTCGGCCTGGATGAGAGGCGCCGGGGATGTCGGTGACGGTTCCACCTCCATCGACACGCTCTTCTCTGAGAGGAAAGGGTCATTTAGGAGCTGGCCCAAGACGTTCTGGGAAAATTCATCCAGAAGTTCTGAGAAGTGCTACAAAGAAACAAAGGAGGGAGAGTTCAGTTTCTCCTGTCCATGATCTGATATTTAAACCCACACATACTGGAAGATCATGACATCATCCACTGATACGTATGAAGACACTTAATTATCTACAATGTTCAGCTATCTAGCACTGTCTAGCCAACCACCCCAGAGTTTGGTAGTTTTGAAACTGATACCACACGTGGGTTTTTTTTTTGTTTTTTTTTTGGTTAGTGTCTTATTCTTTGATGAATGGATTCATAGATACTGCAAGTAAGGGTAAAAAGCAACGTTTAAAATAGATAGCTTATAACATGTAATGACTGTTGGTTTATTCTAGAACATTTTGCTCTTAGAGAGTTTAGCTTTTTTTAAAAAAGATTTATTTATTTTTATTGGAAAGGCAGATATACAGAGAGGAGAGACAGAGAGGAAGATCTTCCATCTGATGGTTCACTCCCCAAGTAGCCACAACAGCTGGAGCTGAGCCAGTCTGAAGCCAGGAGTCAAGAGCACTTCTGGGTCTCCCACACGGCTGCAGGGTCCCAAGGCTTTGGGCTGTCCTCAACTGCTTTCCCAGGCCAGAAGCAGGGAGCTGATGGGAAGTGGAGCTGCCGGGATTAGAACCCACGCCCATATGGGATCCTGGTACGTGCAAGGCGAGGACTTTAACCACTGTGCTATCGTGCTGGGTCCCTCTTAGCTTTTTAAAACAAAATAAGACAGTATTGTTAAAGCAGCTATCCACATGCCCCTTCCTCTTTCTCAAAGTTAACCCCTAACCGCAAACTTGTATTTATCTTTCATCTCCAAGTCTTCATTCTCTTACTACACCCTTTTGTTTCAACACATACATTGGTACTAAACATATACATGTCTTAAATTCTAAATCATAATACATCTTTCTGAAGTGTCTTTTTTCCAGAAGTACTTTTTTGATTTGCCCATCTTTGTATGCGTAGCTTTCTTTCATCCATTGAAACTTCTGGGTATGTGCCACTATATTTCACCATTTTGCCTTAACAACAAAGATCTTTTTAAATGCAATATAATAATATAAATAAATCATAATAATATATCTTTGCCCATGAATGTATACAAAGGACAGATTGGCGTCACTTCCTGCTGCCCATCTTTAGAGATTCTGACTTAGTAAATCAAAGGTTTCTATATTCAAATTAAAGCTATCGCCACCACTGAGAAAGTTATACTAACATCCATTTTTCAACCATTGAAAGTTCACAAAACTTCTAGAAATTCAGAACCACCCAAAATTTGAGCTAGGCATTAGGGATGACAAATGAGTCAGAAAAAGTTCAGGTCTTCTCTGAGCTTGCAGTAAGCCAGTGCTCCTCAAACTTCCATGTCTGTATGAATTATCTGCAGATCTTAAGACATGGATTCTGATTCCACGTCTAAGTGGGGCTCACTATCCTTCATTTATTTCTAAGATATTTATTTGAAAGGCAGAGCTGAGAAAGAATCTCCCACTCATTGGTTCACTCCACAGTTGGCTGAAACAGCCAAGCCTGAACCAGCAGGAGCCAGGAGCTTCATTTGGGTTTCCCTACAGGTGCAGCATCCCAGATACCTGGGCCATCAGCTGCTTCTTTCCGACGAGCATTACCAGGAAGATGGATTGGAAGCAAAGCAGATAGGACATGAAACAGCACCCATATGAGATACCAGTGTCACAGGCAGTAGCTTAGTCCACTAGCCATTATGCCTGCACCAAGATTCTGAATTTCTCAATAGTTCTCAATCAACATTGCTTGTCTATGGCTCAGACTCTGAGAAGGAAGGAGCAGAACAGCAGCAAGACTGATTGGAACCAGACTTCCTGGTTATACAACCACCTCTGGTTTCCTGAGTAGCTCCCTGGAGGCACAAATACTGGTTTCCTGATGGCTAATATTCTGCAAATATTCATTTGGATTCACATCAAGACCAACATTCTGATAACAGAAAGAAATAAGTAACATAATGTAAAATACAAAAGCAAGAGTTGAACTCATAGTCCTTGCATGTTCAAGCCATAGTTCTCTGTCCCCACAATGTCAAGGTCAACTCTGGCTGGTGAAGCAGTGTGGTCCTGTTGCACCTGCAGACTTCTATTCCACCCTGAGGCAAGGCAAAGCCTGCCCAGGTTAGCCGTTCTGCTGATACGCTGCGTTCTTTCTCCTGAGCTGCACTAATGAATATGTTCATGAACAGCCCCTGGACAACCAATAATAAACTTTCTCTAACTCTGCTAACCTTCCCTGAGCTCCCCCTATTTTGGATGATGTGGTAATTATCATGGTACCAAATAATTTGGCTCTAATGACAGGTAGGCCTACTGCTTTATCATAAACTATCTCTTCTCCCTTCTCCAGTTTTAAAAAGAAAAGTGTCTTCAGAAGTGAGGATCAGCTGTATCTAACCATCCACACACACCTAGGAACTTGGAAAAGTGGAAACACTGAACAGGTTCAAGAGACATACTAGTAATTGAAAAGATTCACACCATCAGTGGACCAGATGCTGTGACTGAGCCCAGAAGTTTAGTTCCACCTGGATTTCCTTGACTACTTAGCAGACTGAACAAACATCCCATTGCTGATACAGACTGAACCAAAATTAGCTCATCAGTAAGGGCCAGAGTCAGTTAAAAACAGTCATTGTAATCCTGGAGGCCAACCACCAGAGAAAGGAGGAAACAAGCCCCAAAAACAGAGACTTTCAGATCTTGCAAACACTTTAGGAAATTACTCAAGCATCGCTGGTTTAATTCTTTCTGAGGCAGTGGTATAATCCATTTTAATCTTCTGCTTAATATATATTTTTATAGATTCATCCATGTTTATTTCAGAGGCAGATTTACAGAGAGATGGGGGAGACAGAGAGGAAAGAGAGAGAGTTCGTTTCCATCTACTGATTCACTCCTCATATAGCTGCAACAATCAGAGCTAAGCTGATCTGAAGCCAGCAGCCAGGCACTTCCTCCAAGTTCACATGGGAGTGCAGGAAGGATCTGAGCCATCCTCTACTGCTCTCTCAGGCCATAGGAGGGGAGCCGGATTAAAAAGGGAGCAGCCAAGACTCAAACTAGCACCTATACAAGGATACCAATGCTGCAAGTGGAGGACTAGCTTATTAAACCACCATGCCAGCCCCTTGCCCATTTTATTACATAAAATATATAAATTATATAGATTATATGTATATTACATAATTACAAAATTACAAAAATTATTCTAATCAAATTTTATGGGTCTAAAAGTACTTTTTTTTCCACAGGTCTTTCCTCATTCAATGCTCACAATGATCCCATAAGATTGAATTTAAATCCATTACACAAGCTCTCCATCCCATACTGAAAAATCTTGAATTCAAGATCCTCTTATGTCAAATGGACTGCATTTTTTCAACAGTGTTTCTCCTAGGAAAGAGATCATGATTCAGCTCGATGGGACAAGTTCTGAGAAATACCAAAACGTGATGTTGAGTATCTCCCAGGATGATGTTGGCTGGAATAGGTGCTGAACTCAACTGATGGACCAAGCATTTGTACATTACATTTTTAGAAAAAAGAGCTGGGTGATTGCCTAAAAGGAAGACATGACCCCATATTTGGATGCAAACACTGGGATTCATTAGGTACTTTTCCCAGGCTTGTATTGTTGGTAAAAGGTGGATCTGAGACCTCACACCAAGTCCAGCTGACCCCAAATCCCACGGACGACATAACTCAACATGTTGTGTCTCTGGAGTCAACTTCCAAGTTGGATCAACACAGGCCTCACAATCCCTTCTCCAGAAACACAGTCTTTTGTATTAAAAGTGCAGAAGCTTACTGGGATTTGTTAGATGGAGAAGCCCCTGGCATCACTTTCGGTGGTAATAACGGTGGAGATTTTACTGAGTTTTAATGCATGTTTCTGTTCCAGGGCTTCAAGTCACATCACAGAGTCTGTGTTCAAAGCAATCCCTTTACAGGGCTAACTCTCTGATGTGTAATATGAATACTCTTCGCCTAACTCAGTGAAAACACTTCCTTTAAGAACCTGTGTGAAGGTCTTATCTCCCCATTAAGCAAAGACTCTGTATTTAATATCCTGTCTCCTCTTAATCTTACATAGTCATTTTATTCCAATTTCATTTGAGCAGCAACACAGCTTTGGAACCAGGCAACCCTTTACAAGCCTTAACTTTGCAAGATACTTAACTTTCTTCAAATGAGATTAAATTAAATGATGCATGCAATGCAACTCATGCCTAACTGGTACAGCAGTCATTTTAAAAATGCTTTTACAAGCTAAAATAATTTTAAAAATAAGATGTTTTCCTTTTCTACCTGCACACTGGCTTTCCAGACTGTGATTCCTAGAATGTTCTTTCATTTTCCACTTTAATCATCTGGAAAATAAGACAAAACAAATCTACTTCTTTTATAAAGTCATGCTGAACAGTCAGCTTAAACTGATCTTTGACCTCCCTACACAGCTGCAGAGTTGCAAGTAAGCAGGAGAGGACCTCAACACGTTTGTTTAAAAAATAAAAAGGTATTTCAAGAGAAGCTTAGGAGTGGGTGGAGCATGTGTTCGGCCTATCAGTGAAGACAAGAGTTAGGCTTCCCTAACTCCATATCAGACTGCTCGACAGTAACAGTCAGCTCTGTTCTTAGTTCAGCTTCCTGCTAATGTGCACTCCGGAAGGTAGCAGAGACAGTTCAAGTAGTTGGGCCCCTGCTACCCACCTGGGATTGCAGGCATTTGGGAAGTGCATCAGTGGATGAGAGTGCTCATGTACCCTTTCTCCATCACTCCCTGCCTGTCAAATAATTTTTTAAAAAGTTCATGTTGATTAAAATTTTTATAAATACATAGTTTCTTCACAGTATATTTCCATGAACTTTTTGGAGACTTCTCATATATCTTAAGATAATTTTTACTATCTTTGATGTTCGTTTCATTGGCAACTTAACTAATTTATCAGTTGGTCTTATAATCTAGGACCCAGATGAAAACCTTTTTACCTGTTCCCCTTATGTCTCACTCAGATAAGTACACCCGATCATATGCACTCAATAGCTATCTTGTTTGGGTCTATTATCGTTGTAAACACTTTAGTAAACAGTAAATAAATCCGAATTAGAGCCTAGAGCTCCTAACAACTATAAGTAAGTGCCAAGGAACATTTAGAATGCATAACCAAATTTACAAATGAGTTAAATTAGGAAAACTGCTAAGTTTTTAGGTCACTGGCAAACTGTCAAGGTGCCTTGAAAGGGAGGGGTGGTTTAAGATCTGGGCAATTTCTTGCAGGTAACTGTCCCTGGATCTGGGGTGATGGAGGTGAAGAAGGGGGAATAATGCAATGAGGGCCAAGAATGGAGAACATGGAAATGAATGCCTTTTGCTTTAGTTCAAATACCCTAATACATTGAGCTACTAAAGGTGGCTTCTCACGGGACGTGGCTCCGAGCTTCACTCATCAAACAAATACAGTGAGCAGCAATTCCAAGATGAGTGAAAGTAGACTTACACAGACAGGGTTCTGCCAAGATGAGAATTCTATCCAAGCCTCCCCAGCGAGTGGCAGGCAGCCAAGCACTTGGCCCACCAGCTGCTGTCTTCCCAAGAGCATGAGCAGGAAGCTGGATTAGAAGCAGGATAGCCAGGATCCAATTAGCACTCAGATATGGGATACAGGTGTTCCATACTAGGGAGCCTAACTGTTGTGCCACCATACCCTCAGTGCACTTACAAGTCCCTCTTTGTGCACACACTAATGGAAGAATGTGAACTGGACAGGGTAAGGATGTGCTTTCTAAACTTGGCACTGTCCCTCTACCTCATGTAGACAGACAACTTCCTTACCTGTAAAACTGGTGTGTGGGTAGAGGAATGGCTGAGTGGACTTCAGACTGGATCAATACTTTACCTATTGTTGATGATGCATGGGCTCTTAGGAAAGTCGAATGAAGACTCTGGACTATTCTTCCTGAGACACACCCAGAGTAACACACAGACATAGCGCATGGTTTCAGGAGGCTCACCTACAACTGCACTTGATCTATATGGGACAGAGGGAACTTCCATAGGTTCTGGATTTGATCCTGCCAGAAGAGATAGTAGTAATCACACAAGGATAGTTACAGGCCATAGCTAATGATCTACTAGGTGATTACATTGTAATGCTCTAAAGTGTGGCAAGCAATGTGAAGATGGGAAATATCTTCTTTTTGCTTCCTGGGTTTCTTTAATAGATTTGCCCTTGTGACTCCTGTCCTGGGCAATGAGGAAGATGGGCTGGTGGAAGCAGCAGGTGATAAAATTGAGGAAGCAGGACCAGAGAGCTGACAATCAGAATCCAAAGCCCAGGACCCGACTGAAAAACATAAGTGCCCTTGCTGCCAGCCTCTGGGTGAAAAGATCACTGCCGGGCAGGCAGGCAAGATGGCTTGGTACTAACAAATCAGGACTGGGAGTCTTGTTGCAAGCACAGAAAGCCTCAGAGATGGAGCCACAGGGGTAGGGAACATAGTGGGGCATACCGACAACCACAGAAGAAATAACGTGAAGGCCATGCCTTAAATTCCCTTTGGAAGCCAAAGCCTCCCTCCAACAAAACACACAATTGTGTACTGCTCAGGAGGGGACAAGGTGCCCTTGGATGGAGGGTGCTCACCAGGCTGCCCTCGGCTCTGCCCCGGCGTGGAGAGAAGGAGCCTCTCCCAGGCATCCCAGACCTTAATGGTTCTAACCATAGGGCCCGCAATGACCACACAGAAGAAGCCAAATGCCCACCAGATGGACAAAAAGGCAACTTGTTGAAGTCATAAGCAAAACATGGCTCACAGACCAACCCTCTTATAGTGAAATTTCAAGGGTACCCAATTCATTTCTGGGACTAAAATCTGGGTACATTATAATTTTTCTAAATAAAAACTGGGGCTAAGCACTTGGAACTCTATTGCATACAAATTTTGGAGCTTTCAGAGGTTGTTTTGTATTGGGAGGTGGGAGTTTTGTTTTGGTAAAGTGATACTGAGATTTCAAAGTCAATGATAAAAATTGGTTTTTAGAATCTTGTTATGCAAAAAAATATATATATGGAATATATATTGGCCTGTATTGCCCACATGTGTTTTTCTGTGTATATTAAAGAAGCTTATGAATGTTTTAATTAAATTAGAAATGCATGGGGGAATGCTATTTAAAAGAACTCTACTATAACTTACAAATCCATAGGTAGGGCATGCTCTACTTTTTATAAAAAGACATCCTGCGGGAGGAAGGATGAATTGGCAGAGTATGGAAGACTGTTGGGTAATGAACTTGGGATGGTGCAGTGAATCCATACACTGTGTACTCCAGCCAAGATGAATCATAATGTAAACAGCAGACACTGAACGATAATAATCTATCAGTGTAGATTCTTCAGTTGTAACAAATGGACCACTCTGACAGGGAATGGTGATTGCAGCAGAGACTATGCACATTTGAAGACAAGAGATGAATGGGAGATGCTTTCATTTTCCACTTCATTTCGCTGTGAGCCTCAAAAACTGCACATGTCACCTTACTGTATGTATTACATAAATATGAATGTGAAAATTGACATTTGCTTCAAAGGTCATGCACCAATACTAATTCCTCTTAAATTACACAATTTTTCATCATTAAAACAAGTAATGATGCACTTTCTCCAAATGCAACCCAACCCTGAATGACCCAGAGTGGTTTATAGAAACTGATCTGAAAAAACATGTTTTTCATTTGAATCATATCTAACCACAATACAAACACATTGATTATTGAGACTAAGGAGAATGTGCTGTATAGTGGCTCGTGCTGGCAAAGAAGAGGCAGGCAATTCAGTCTTAGCATCAAGCCAATCTGCCAGTCTCTTGGCTCATTAACATACACAGTTGCAAATGTCCGCAAAAGGCACTGTTTAGTTGTTCCTGAATCCAAATTAGTCTTTAGCCTGGTGGAGGTTCTTTCCATCCATGGTCCAAGACTGTCCAACTAGTCCACACAGCAATAAAAGCAGTAACATGATACTACCGTTAGCATCAATACACAGTGCTTAACACATGCAAAACACCGCTACACCATGATTGTCCCTGATATGCATGAGAACCAGAATCATCCAGAGGATGGAGATTGCAAAGCAGAGAGAAGGAGGGAGGCTTCTAGTTTTCTGCTTCCTTCCCATGCACTTTCAGTTCAGTCTGCTGTCACCCAATAATTAACACAGAGAACTTGGTTTAGACTCCCAACTGTGGAAAAGTAATACATTTTGAGTTTCAATTCAGGCCCAAGGGTAGATAATGTCTTCATGTTAATGGAGGAAAAAACTTGAGATTCTTTTACAGTATGTAGGGCTGTCTAGAAATATCAGAGGGAGGAGTCCTTTTGGATTTGTTTTGAGGAATCCAAGCTATTCCTTGGGTCCTTCTCTTACTTCTGCTACACAGTTAGATGAATCTTACCAATAAATGGAAGCCTTTCACAATCATGGTGGAGTTGATCCATCAAGGCTGAAGCAGCACAGAATCTACAATTCTAACCTCTCCATCATCTCTGGTAAGGGAGCTATGGAAACCAAAGACTCAGAGCAGGAGCTATTCTCTCTCCCCTTTCTCCACTTCTGTTCCTAACTAGGGATAAGAGAACTAGTGACAAAGCAGAATTTTTGGCCTGGTCTACTCTACATACCAAGACGAAAGAGGTATTCCCTTTCAACTCTCCCAATGTAATGCAGTCTTAAGTCCAAACTCTCCCCAGTTAAAGTTAAATCAGATTTAAAATGTCCTATTCATCATCTCTTGGCCCAATCCCATGGAGTGTTCCTAACTGACATTTTATTCCTGCTGATACCTTTTCTTTGGTTCTTTATTCCTTAATTTTGCCATTTTTAGTCCTTTTACACTCTCCTTATAGCAGTAAATTTGAAGGCTCGTCTGTCTCTGCTTCAACCATAGGCTTTTCCTCTTGGATTCCTCCTGCCTTCTTCCCCAGCAGTTACTATTGTAGGCACCCAGGGTAGTTCCTGATAGCCTTCAGTGGAGCACACATAAGTTCTGAAAGAACTAAAATCTAGTATTTTGTCATTCCAGAAAAATAATGGGTTATGACAGCAACTTGAAATCACAGACAAGCTTGAAGTAATGCTGGAAGTCATCTGGGACAATCTGGTCATTCTTAATTTGAAAAAACTGAGATCCAAAGTGGTATGTAGCATAAAAGGTAATGGTTGGGCTCTTTACCTTACAGACTCTGTAACAATAAAAACAGTAGAAAGATCACCAACTGGAAGGCTGAAGAGGGACCTTGGGAATACCTCCATGGAATTTTTCTGAATACCACATACAGTTTGCAATGGAACAATTCTGCCTGCAAGGCAAGGTCTGGTGCCAAAGATGTCTGGTATGAAAAACTAAAGGAGTCATGAAGTTCATGGGGGAAAAAAATGGCATGCATGCTTCCTAGAAACACATACTTTATCTGTGTGCCAAACGTATCACAAGCATCACTGAGATAATCTCCCTGCCCTCCCGCCCACGTGCTGCACCAGGGAGTAGAGAAAGGCTTCCGAAGTGCAAGGTACTAGCTGCCTTGTTGACATGCCCAGGGAGTGACTCACTACCAGGAGGTGCCCTTCACCCTCAGATAAGAACGAGAGGAATCCCACAGGTTGCTGAACATGAAGACTTACACTGGTTCTGGCTCGGGCACTCAGACAGTTGCTCTTCAGACTCTCCGGGTATGATCTCTCTCTGAAATGATGGGAGTGAAACACCTGAAGCAACATGTTACTGGTTTCAAGTCAGAAACCATGCTAAATCAGAGAAGAAAGTATTTTAGCAGCAACAACGGGTCAAAAAAAAAAAAAGCTTCACTAATAAGTAATGTAAGAATCAAAGGTGTTGCTGTGGGTGTATGCAGAAAGGCTTGGGGTTTAGACCTTGTTCTGTGCTTAGTTCTGTGACCTTCAGAGTCACTGAGCCTCTCTGGGTCTCTTTCCTCAGAATATACAAGCGTGGGGCCAGAAGGTTCCTCAAGTCCCTTGTAGCTCTGACATTGAGAGATGACTTAGGATACAGGTGGCTCTGCCTCCACTCACACTGAAGTGAATAAAGTAGCCAAAAACACTGAGTTCCTTGAAACTCTCTGTTTCTGGTCTTTTCTGGGATTCTTTGATCAAAAATTTAAAAAAAAAAAAAAAGTAGTGTTCCCCTGAGGACGGTTGAGCTAACAACTGCACAGCACTGGATGTGGTCCATGCTTTTAATAGCTGGCCAGACAGGCTTCTATCAGAAAAAAAAAAAGAAAGGCTCAACTTGTGTAGCTCAAGTCTGGATGGAAACTCCAGTCATAAAAAGTGCTGTGCTCCTTTCTCCTGACCCAATTTCCACAGACAGAAAATTATCTTTTCTATTATTTATTTTTGTTCCTTTGAAAGGCAAAGAGATATCTTTATCTCTCTTCCATTTGCTGTTTCACTCCCAAAATGGCTGCAATGGCCAAGGTTGGCCCAGATCAAAACCATGAGCCAGAAGCTTCTTCCAGGCGTCCTACAGGGGTGGAAAGAGCCCAAGGATTTGGGTCATCTGCTGCTTTCCCAGGAGCATACTCAGGGACCTGTATTGGAAGTGGAATAGCTGGGATTCCAACCAACACCAGTAAGAGATGCTAGCATTATAGGCAACGTTTAACATGTTATGCCACAATGTTGGACCAGAACAATATCTTTTTGGTTTAGCTAGGTAGAACCACTATGAGAAACAGGGAGAGAGGATTGGACAATTTGTAGAAAAATTCAGGCCCTTGATTTCATGCTTTCTCCTTCACTCTTTGGAAGAAATCAAAAGGTCATGAAGTGGGCAGAGGTGCTTGCTCACCCAGATCGTTCCATTATTTCAAGTAAGATGAATTCCACCGATCAGGACTGCACAACATATCACAGGTCCCTAGGTACTACATGTTAGTAGCAACCACTGTCCATTGTGGTAACAAGCAAATGTAACTACAGAGTCTTATCAGTCCAAAAGGTGTCAAAATGTAGACTTGTCTGTACAATGAGGAATCAGTATGTGAATCTGGCCCTTACATGGGTCTGTTTTCATTATTCCTGTGACATGCTGCTCAGTGTCACAAAAATCCTGATGACTGTTTCTCATTGCATTGTACCACAGAAGACAACCCAGTTTCCAACTGCTTCTTTCTCCATCAATTCTAAAATTTCCACATTTGCAAAGCTCATGTTTGTAAGCAGTTAAATCTCCAACAAGGTTTGGGCTTTACACTGATCTTTTGCTTAGTTCTGGCTAAACATTTTTTTTTTTTTTTGGTCACCAGCAGCCCATTTAGAAGGGAAAGAGAAAGAAAAACAGACATTCACAAAGCTGCACACAGAGACTGTGTGCAGAACTAAGGTGCAGCTGGACCACTTCACTTCCCCGTCAAGTCTGCAGCACACAGTAAAAGTTAGGAAATTGTGCCAGTGCTAATACTCCCAGTCTCAACAAAGTGGTTTGTTTATTAGAGCTTCCAGCTCACAAAAGAGGTATTCAAAAACTCAACAAGTAGCCTTGGGAACCAATCATGGAAAAAGTAAACAGAAAGCACAAGTTTTGCCTCTGTAAGCAGCAAGTATGATATCCATGAACATGAGAGCCCTGGGTGAAAACAGGATCCCAATTGTGCAGGGTAGTCCACTGCTAAAAAAGTGTGTAACCCTGAGTTTTTACATACTATCTATGGAACAATTTTAAATGGCCCTCATGAAATTAAACAAATTAAGGCATATTTAATTAGCTATTTGAAACACCTATTGCACAGATGTGTCGTGCAGTTGTTAAGATGCTATGTGGAATAGACAAATCCCATTTCACAGTATTTGGTTTGAATCCCTGCTACTCTGTTCCTTATCCAGATTCCTGCAAATGTGCAACCCAAAGGCAGAAGGCGATTGCTTAAGAACTCGAGGTCCTTCGACCCACATGAGAAATCCTCATGGAATTTTGGGCTCCTGGTTTTGGGCTGGCCCAGCCTTGGCTGCTGTGGGCATCTGGGGAGTATGGATGCAAAATCTCTCATCTCTCTCCCTCTCATTCCTGCTTTCCTCATTCCTCTCCTTTTCCTTTTCCTCTCTCAAGTAAAATAACAATTTTAAATGCTACGGTGCAGTAGTTGCTCAAAGAAAATATTTGCAATACACATGTAAATAGAAAAACATTATAAAAACTTCATATTTCAATGAAAATAAAAAACTGATTACAAATGCCAAATGCGGAAAAATATGGACAAAATAATATAGTAAAACGTTGAGAGCCCCGCTAGAAAGTGTATCAAGTATTTTTATTCTTGTCTATACGTTCTGCATTGAAGACTCGCTAGTTGATAATAAAAGAAAAAAAAAGTATTTTTTTTTAAATAAAAGACCCCATGTAAGCAAATTCAAGTAACACTTGGTTTAAATAGTTCCCAGGGAATAAAGAATAGTGAGGACAGCTGACTAAAGGCAGCAAGGTTTTTTTCCTGCAAGATGGAGATTCTTTCCTTCTTGCTTTAAAAAATAGAACACTGACAGTTACAGGTTTAGAACACTGGGTACTCTGCAGGAGAACACCTCAAGACACACAATTTTTTCCTGTGACATGACCAGAAATCTCTCTAATTTTGTTCCACCACGTTGAGAGCAATTCGTGCTTACCAACAACCAGGCCTTTCTCAAAAGTTCACAGCTCCCTGCAGGTCAATATGCAGGGTTTCTTTTTGTAAATCGCTTCAACCAGGACTTCTGCATACAGCAAAATCTCAAACTTCTCTGCACCCATGCCACCATCACCAAGGTGGGCTCTGAAGTATCCCCCACAACAGCCCCACTGATGTTTTTTCTTTCATACGTTCAAACATTTTACCTTAAACACCACAATTAAGCTTTTATTTACAGATTGCATTTAATTCTAGTTTCTTCACCAGGCCACCAGGTGTAAGTACCTAAAATAGTGTTTTTGATCCTGTTCTCCAAATGAACCCTTATCATTACTATTTGCTAGCTCCACACAATCTCACAGAGAGCAGGCAAGCTCAGAGAGCAGGCAAGCTCTAGCCCCTTGTTTTCTTATCAGCTGCAGCAGGCTGACACCTCTAGTGACTTCAGGATTCCCATTTTCTAATACACACATTATAGGTAACCCCTTCCCTGCATCACAGAGGAGAACATCAAAGAGCTCATAGAAAAACAAAATCAAAAGGATACAGTTCATTTTGATGCAAAAATGAAAGTCATGTATCATGTTTTCATAGTACTCAAATGAACTTTTGGAAGAAACTTTGTATGAATATGATAGGACGCTGTTCCTGTGAGCCTTGGGGTTATATTATAATTATATATAAATTGTAGAACTCAGGATTCCAGTCCAGTGGATTTCAAGTTCATCTAAAGGGAAATTATCCTGAATGAGTGGGTCTCACCAAATCAGATGTTCCCTTTGAAAGAAAGTCTAGAAATATCAGTGAGATTTTCCTCCCTACAGATACAAAACTCTAACCTGTGCCTACTACAATGTGGGCCTAGAAGATCTTGAGCTTCAGATAAGACTGTAGCTCCAGACGACACTGGACCATGGGCTAATGAGACCCAGGGCATAGGAACCAGCACAGTCATACCAGGAGCCCTGACCCACCCAAACATAAGATGGTAAGTGTTGTTGCCTTAGCCATTGTTTGTGGCAATAAGCTGGGATGTGCTATGGGATGAATTGTACCCCTCTCCTCCTATGGGCAGTAGTCAATAATCAGGTTTCGTTCGAATCCTAGTGATAAGAATAATGCCATCATCAGAAATGGCGGCTCCCACCCTTCACCACCATATGAGGCCATACCAAGATAGTATTTGTCTATAAATCAGGAAGAAAGCCAGCATCTAGCCATACTAGTATCCTGAACTCTGGCTTCTTTGTCCCCAGAGCTGTGAGGCTA
This sequence comes from Ochotona curzoniae, assembly GCF_017591425.1. NCBI lineage: Eukaryota > Metazoa > Chordata > Mammalia > Lagomorpha > Ochotonidae > Ochotona > Ochotona curzoniae. The sequence goes on along the minus strand of NW_024467095.1, from coordinate 17,366,015 downwards.
ACAGTGATCCACCATTCTGGCTTTGGGAATGGCAGCCCGAGTTGATTCACACTGGTGGCAACAGAAAACTACTGTGTCTGCCTACTGTCCACACGCCTGTTCACTCTCTCATTTATTCTCTCTCTTTTTTTTTTTTTTGTTTCTTCCCTTTGAGGATGTTCATTTGGTGGGGGGAAAAAAAAACGAATCCTGATGACAAATACAAGAATGGATGAATCTCAGAGTCTCTTAGCCAGCCTCCAGCTGTGGAATGTGGCTCTGGCTGTTTCTCTTGGATTGGTCTAAAAACTCTCCACTCAGTTTTGAAATCCACGTTAGCCTCTCCTTTTCCTGCTCACTCCTTCTGAGACTTTAGGTTGAGATGGCGGCTGTGACTTCATCCCTGGCCTCCCAAATCATAGATTGGTTTTCTGCCCTGGCCCAGGATTAGGTAAATTTCTTTACTTTCCTTGATGGCCTAGCCAAGACCAAGTTGATTTTTTTTTTTTTAAAGAAACTTTTACAAGAAAATTGAAAAAAGGAAAGCAGAGTGTAAGAAAGTAGGGTGTAAGAACTCGACCCATTTCCAAAGGACATGTTTTCTTGCTGTTACTTAACTCAAGACTCTACAGTCTGGTTTGCCTGGTGTCATTGGGAATATTCATCTCCATTATCTGTACCCTCCCTCTGCCCTGCCCTTCACGAGGTTTACCACTGTGCTAGTCTCCTTCTGGCCCAGCTTGTGCTTGAATTGGCTCCTTACTCACTGGGGAGTGTCCCAGCCCTTCCCAACTGCCATCTCCTGCGTCTCCGCTCCAGTTTCTGGCTCCATGGATGAAGAGAGCATTTTCTGCTCAGTGCAACAGTGTCTGTTCTTTCCAAGACCACACTTCTGTTTCATTCCGTCCATTAGGCCTCCACACTCTGTGACTCACCCTTGTTCTCAGACCACTTCCATTGGGATTCATCCAAGATACATGAAGAATTTGCTATGTACCCCAGATGTAGGCAACTGCCTAGGTTGCCTTGTACCTACCCTGCTGGGAGAAAAACAGCCAGGCTCTCTGGACTTGGTTAATGCCAAATCTGTGATAACTATATCAGGATACCAGGATGCTAGCAGAGTTGTGTGTGCGTGTGCATGTGTGTGTATCTAGCTCTAGATATAGATATAAAGATTGTGGGGAAGGCAGGAAACTCTGTGCTTGGACATCCACCCCAGCCCCCAGGCAGGGGAGTTGCAGATTAGCCAAGGAAAGGGTCTGGGGGTGCAGTGGAGTAGGAATGGCTGAGGTCATGTTTGACAGAAGAGGAACGACTTCTGGGAGCTTCCACAAACTCGGCCATGGTACTTTCAGGTAGGTAAGGGAGCTGAGACAGAGTGGCCTAGAGAGAAGAAACCAAAGGGCTTGTCTGTATGAGGTCAAGACACCTGCCCACATGGGAAGTCTGGGCTTGGCTAAACAGTATCGCCTGTCACTTGCTGGCACATGCAAAACCTGGGGCTGGGTGGCATACCTGACTGGGCTAAGCCGTAGAACCCACCCTTGAGTGTTTGAGCAGCAGAAGGGCCAAATCAGGCTGGACTGTAGCACCCAGTAGAATGTGAAAAAACTGGATCTGGAGGGCAGATTCTGTAGGAGACGTGTGGGCCAGGATGCACAAGACAGCAGCACCCGTCGGCATACATGAGGGCCAGGTCTGGGTGTGGTGGGGGCTGAGCTAATAAGGCACAGCATCCATGAATGTGCTTCAGGGCTGGATGTGATGCAGGTTGGGCCAGACTAGGTCGCAGCAGAGGCTGGGATGAACAAAAACCACGTCTGTAGGTGGCCCTGGTGGGTTTTTGAAGGTTGTCTCTACTAGGCCATGATAACCACTGGTGTGCATAAGGACCAGGCCTGTGACAGGCTGGGCTGGGCTGGGCCACAGAACTTGTCAGTTTGTGTGAGATGGGGCTGAAGAGGAAATGATCAGGTAGCTGCATCCACTGGTATGAGCACTCGCTGGTGCACGTGACAGACCAAACCTGACCCTGCACTCCGGTACACACAAGAATTAAGTCTGAGGTCACCTCAGACAAAGTTTCTTGGGGAGGGGCTCCCCAACTGGACTGATGGACTCAGACCCTGGCCAGGAATTATTGGGCATTGCCACATTCATTTAGTAATTCTCAGGCTTAAAGATGGCTCTGTGTTACCCACTCACACACTATGAATTGTCAGGAGCATAACTAGATATTTATGCGAGAATGAATAAAATCACAGGTTACATGTGAATGGACCCTGCCACCTCGCTGAGAAATGAGTCTCAATTTCACAACAGAGTGAAGACATCAAGCATCAGCAAACTGTTTTCTCTCAGGCAGCACCAGCTATCAAAGCCCAGAGAGGAACAACGGCTTGGATGCAGAATCAACCAATTCTGTTATCCCTACAACATAAGGTTTACAATCACCTTTTTTCCCCAAAGTTTCATAGATGGGGAAGAAATGGGACTCAAAAGTCAGAATCTGTGAAAGCCACACTCTCTCATTATAGCATATGCTGCTTCTTTTTAAAGATTTATTTATTTTATTAGAGAGAAAGAGAGAGAGAGAGAGAGACAGAGAGAGAAATGGAGACACACAGAGAAAGACTGAGACCCCTCATCTGCTGGATTAACCCCCAAATGGCTGCAACATTTGGAGCAAAGCCAGTCTTAAGCCAGCAGCCAGGAACTCCTTTAGAGTCTCCCACGTGGGTGCAGAGGCCCAAGGACTTGAGCCATCTTCTACTGCCTTCCTAGGACATAGTAAGGAGCTGGATCTGAAGTGGAACTGCAGGGAGTCAGATGGGTGCCCATATGGATTGCTAACATTAGCCGACAGAGGGTTAGCCTGTTGAGCACAGTGCCAAGTCTCTACCATATGCTTCTTACCCTTCAAGGTAAAAATAGGACTGGATGCCATTGCATCTGCGGGCTATGGAAGTGCCATGTTAACCAATGAGATGTCTATACTTGTCAAGCAGGCCCTGCCCAAGAAAGGACCAAGACTCTCCGGGCTTCTGAGAGGGTGCAATTCCTGATAGTCAAGTTAGCTTAGATGATGACCATCAGTTCACCTTTGTGACTTTGGGAAAATGTGAAGACATCACAGATGCTCACAGATGCTAAAATCCCTCATGAATGTAAGGTGGTCTGATTGCCACCACCCCTTAAATGGAGGACAGCTTTCTTCTCACCTTCTTCTTTCTGTCTGGATTTCTATTAACCTTCCTTACCCTCAGCCCAGCCTCCTCCCCAGCAGACCTGCTGCTGGGACAACATGTCTCCCAGGCATGAGACTCTTCAGAGTCCCATGCTCCTAACTCAAATGTCAGCACAGAAAGGCAGTGCCTGTGCCTTGACGTGTCTTTATGGATCCTGCTGTTTCAGTGTCACTGCACTTGCCTTGATCTGAAACAAGCTTATGTACTTATCTGTTCCTGCTGCTCCCTCCCCACAGTGAGAACATACAGGGGCTGATGGCATTGCTCTGCACAGCGGCCCCACCTGGAAAGGCCACCTGGCAAGGCCACCTGGCATGTACTCAGTGAGGATTTACTGACTACTCACTCTAATCCCTTTTTCCTTTCTCCTTTGACCCCGGATGGAGCCTTGCTCATTTATTTACCTATCTATCTCATTCCAGCAGGAGTTTTAAGAATACGTCTACCACGTACTGAGCTCCTCTGAGCTACACTGCGTGATGTCTCTTGGCTCTACCCTAATTTATTTCCTGGAAAACAACAGATTCTAGGATTACAGTCTGTTGCCTCCAAATCATTGTAGTTGGCTTAAAATGGGTTTACTCCTAGTGGTGTTTTGCTGAAAACCTGCTTATCACTTAGTTGGTTAACTGCCATTCCACATAACACATTCCTTCTTCATGAGCAAACTGTTGCAACCGCCTTTTGACTTCTCTGCTCACACTCCAGTCTGGCTGAAGTTCGAGAAACTGATGATGGATTTAGCTGAGATTGGCTGCTGGTTTATGTTAAGGCCCTTTGAAAAGGGCTAACAATCTCCAACACAAGACTCCTAAAAAGAAGAGGGCGGTGGCAGGTCATGAGGAGGGAAGATTTTGATCAGGGATGGCCGTCTCAGAACATGATCAAAGACAGCAGGTATTTAGCCTGGAAAAGACACCTCATCCCACCTCAGAGCACCAGGGTTTGACTCCCAGCTTCAGCTCTTGCCTCCTGCTTCCAGCACATGCAGGCCCTGAGAGGCAGTGGTGGTGACTCAAGTAATTGAGTTCCTGCTACCCACATGGGAGACCTGGAATGATTTCTAGCTCCAGAATGGCCTTGGCTCAGGCCTGAATGTTGTGGGTACCTGGAGGAAGAAAACAGCATTTGAGAGCTCTCTCTGTATGTCTATTTGCCTCAAAAAATATTAAAAATAAAAGAACGTGATGATAAAGAAATTATTTCATCTCTGTTGAAAAATACTGTTTCACTTTAATTTGGTCTAAGGCCACAAGGGGTATACACTGAATTAGCCTAATGCCAAACTTTAATCAGAAAGCTGTTGTAATATAGGAAAGCTACTTTACCTAATGCTGTTTTCATGATGGTTTCTAGGCAACCACTTGATGAGAACTAGCTGGTAAACAGCTGGCAGTTAGACAACCCAGCAAAAGAGGGACACTTAAACAGGTAGTCAGAGGGGACCTGTTGAAGGGAAAGATGTCATCAAGGGCTTGCCACACCTCCCAGGATATCACACAGGTGTGGAACTTCACACAGAGGAAAAGAAGCAGGAGACTGGGAGCAGCAAACACAAAGAATAAATGGAACTCTTGTGAGACAAAAATCTGCCACTCCTTACAGAGAAAAAAAGTCAAGATCTTGAAAGGGTCTCTGCGTGGGTTCTTTTAGGGGGTGGGATGAAAGTATTCTGAAATTCTATAGCATAGTTAAGAGTTCTGCCCTCTGACCTTCACACACAGATCAACTCTGGTCTACTTATGCATGCTGGGCAGCTAGAATGACGCTTGGAACTGGAAAATGCCCATGGCACTTCAGGATTGTCAGAGTTATAAACGTACGGTTTTAGTGTTTATTTAGGTTTTGTTCCAACTGTATATTACTCATACATTTCATGATGAGAAAGAGGATTAGCAATCCTAGGGACATACTCCATAGCTTACAAACATTTCTGCTATTCTTGGGTGGGGACCGCAGATAGCTAACGTAAAGCAAGGGTGGGACCAGGCAGGGAGCTCAGGCCTTAAGATCAACACGGAATGGCCTGTCTTCTCTCTGCTCTAACTGCAGCCAGCCTAAGCTCTTCTAAACAACGAAGCAGAAACACACCAAAAAACCCTCCACAAACTTTCAGCACAAGGAAAAGTACTGCCAAGATGAACTCAGTAGAGTCACAGAATGGTATTATCCTCTCCAAAGGCAATTCATACATAATTCTGAACTACTCAAGAAACATTATCCTTTCAAAAATGGACCCTTTTGTTCTACCAAACTTCTAAGATCTACCAACATAAAGTCTGCTACACCAGGGGGTGCAGGAGTTTGGAATGCTCCTTGTTTGGCAGTGTTGGAGAAAGCAAGGAGAAAAGAGAAATGAAGAAAGTCTAGAATGTAGGGTGACCAGCTGCCTCAGTTTGCACCAGATTTTCCTGGTAGTATCACTGAAGGTTCCTGTGTCCCAGGACATCATGCAGTCCCGGACAAACAGGGACAATGTGCTTTCCTGCACAAGGAAAGCAGCAGACATTGCCTAAGCACAGGAGGAATTAGTCACTCTGCACTCCCAGTCTGTGAGAGCCCAGACTCAGGAAACCCTGCTCCTGGGCGTCCCTGCTTTAGCAGAGCCACCAGTCAGCATCAGGGATCTTGGAGCCTCTCATCCTGCCCCCTCCCCTGGGAGTCTGGCCTCTTACTTAACACAAAATAGAATTCAACAGGGCAGAGTCTCTCTGATAGAGAAACCATGCTTGCACCATTTTCACCACACTTTGCAGGGAAACAGCTGATGGTCCTGATGAATCAACTGCTCTCCTGACCTCCCATTCCCACCCAGACAGCCTTCTGCAAGGGGTTGAAAAACACACACGTTGGCTCTATCATTAGAACCCCCTGGAACTACCTATTCAGAGTCAGAAGCCGTCAGAGACACAGAGAAAAAGAACATGCTCCTAAACATTTAATTTAGGGATCAAGCAGCAAAGGTCTGATGCACTGAAGCCAGTCTCATTCTAGCTGGCTGAGCAGCACAGGCTAAGGACAGCATGACAACAGCAATTTTAAGAAGAGCCCTTCAGTCCTGCCAAACAGAAAACCCACATTGAAAAATACCCGTGGAGCCCAGAGGTACATCAGGACACTTGATACTTTCAGTTCTAAGTTGTGATTAAAATTTTATGGGGCCTATCCTGCGGTGTAGTGAGTGAAGGTCTGACCCGCTCCCTGGCATCCCTTAACAAGGAATCCATGTAAGTCCATGTAAGTCCTGTTGATCTGTCTTTGATCTGGTTCCCTGCACATCACCTGGGGACTGCAAGGGAGTCCCTAAGTACTTGGACATCTGCATGGGAGTCCTAGGAGACCTGGCTGGAATTCTAGGTTCCTGGCTTCGACACACCCTAGCCTAACCATTGCAGTCATTTGAGGTGGGGATGGGAGAGCTGAACCAATAGATGGAAGATTCTCCAGACAGAGAGAAGAGTCTGTCCCTTTCAAATAAATAAATTAATCTCTAAAATGTATTTTTTAAAATTGTTATAATGACCAAGTAATTTCAAATAATTTTTCCAGGGAGAAGGGAAGCAGGCACATTTGAAACCCACTTCTCACACTTCCTCAATATATACTGCTATCTCAGCTTTAGATTTTTACAACAGAAATAAAATGTTGCAGATAAAACTAGAATCCACGAGAAAAAGGCATGTCAGAAAGACTGACCCTGGCTCCGTGAGCAGGGAGGCGGGACAGTCACGCTTGAATCTTACTTCTGAGAGTAGGGTTTCTAGTCCCTTAGCTGAGTGCCTTTCAATCTACACACAATCACTCATTTGATGCTTTCAGGTTGAAGTTGGACTGTCTATCCCAATGGAAGAACAACAGTGCCCCTGGGCTACTTGAGTCTGTTCACCGTTTTCAACCACAAAGGGTCTGCCCCTTGAAAGATAGTGCAAATGCAATGACTCCACTATTGAAGAGCTGCTTTTAGTGTGTTTCATGTTGTTACACAGAGACTTTGCTAAAAGCAGTGAACGTGAATTTAATTCAATTTTCCCTGTCATACATCTAAACTCTCAAAATATTTTGTCTCTATTTCTCCAAGCCTGGGCCAGATAGAATGAGGTAACTTCCTGAACACAGCGTGCTCGCCTACCTGCATCAAACACAAGCCTGGAATTCTACCTCCCTCCCTTATCCACTTGGGAAACTCCTATTCCACAACTCTGCCTGTTCCCATTTATCCAGGAAATCTTATCACTAGGCACCCAAAGTCTCTCACATTGCCATCTTACATTCTCCCACTGCATTTAAACACTGACTTCATGCATTTTGTCCTATATAAGACGTAAGCACAGGATCTAACACAGTGCTTAAGCATGGCAGAAGCCAAACGGCTTGGCAAATGCATGCACAATAACCCTGCTGCTTTCCCCTGCCCTCTTGGGTCACAGCCTGACCACACAGAGGACAGCCTGGTTGCATAACTCGAGGCAACTCATACACTGAACTCTCCACTTGGCCATGATTATTTCCTATGAGAAAACTATGGCAATTCTTATCTAAGCAATCAGGTCAGTCCCTCAGCTTCTAAATAACCCTTAAACTCTAGGCTTGACAGGTAATTTCACTTTCAGAAAGTGACTATTTTGATAACTCAAATAATTCTGACTTCCTCCTTCCAATTTACCTGTTTCACAAGTGTTCTCAACAAACCTGTAGGAGATCAAGATGGCTGGGGATATCAGGGAGTGGCCAACGCAATGAAATGTATCTTCTTTCGCCTGACAAGGTATTCATTGATTAACATGAGCTCTTACTACCTATTGCTGTAACATAGGTGAAAGACTGGTTAGGCCAGTGAGTGATGACCCTCATAAAGGTCCTCCTCCCACAAGGCAGGAACACTGTATCTGGCATGTTCTGTTCTAAGGAGCTGTTGAGTTAGTCACTTTCTAGTTTGTTGCCAAGTCCAAACCATACTAAATATAACCTCCATCGTCTCTGAGGCAAGCAGGTAGATTCTCCCTTCCTTGCTCATGTCATTCCCTGGGATCAGATCCTAGTGGAGGAATACAGTTAATTTTTCAGATATTTGACAACTCAGAAAGTTTATGTGCCCCAAGGCATATCAGATCAAGGTGACAGTCTAATATATGTTGAACACTGACATGAACTGCATGTTAAAAACGAACCCTATTGGGACCAATGTTGTGACTTCATTGGTAAAGCCACTACCTGCTACACAGGCACCCATTACAGTGCCAGTTTGTATTCTGTCTGCTCCATTTCCATACCAGCTCTCTGCTAATGGCCTCGGAAAAGGAGCAGAAGATGGTCCAAGTGACTGGACTTGGATGAAGCTCCTGGCTTCTGTATTCACATGGCCCAGTACTACTGGCTGGCAGTTATCTGGGGTGTAAACCTGTGAGTGGAAGATCTCTCTTTCCATCTCTGTAATTTTGACTTTCTAAAATAAATAAACAAATAAATAACCCCCATTAATTTAGGAACTTAGCAACAAACCGCTTACATAGAAAATCTGTTGTCTGGGAATAACAATTACATTTTCATTCCCCTAGAATGGTCATAAAGCAATTCCTTAGCTATTTCAAATAAACTCAGAAATTTGAGATTATCTGACAGATAAAACAAGCTTCATGTAGCTATCTTTTAAGAATTTACTCCTCTGCTAAGAATTTACTACAATAGAATATCTAAGTGCCTCAAGAAATCCAATGATAGAGGGAGACCCATTTTCCAGGTCACATTTTCTGCATTTAGGTCCACAAAGAAGCTGTGAGTAGCCTGCAGCAAGGTCTTTCAGCTGGCATTTCCCATTCCATCTAACCACTTATATATGAGTAAGTGAATTTGGTCAGAGATTAAACTCAAGGAAGCTCAGCGAGGTCAAGTTAATCCTCTGGCACCTTCATTTTACAAACTTGAGATGCAGCTTCAGTATAAGGGATGTAAGAACTTAAGCATCTGTTTTCAGAATGCCAAGACAGAAAACAGGATAAAAAATTAAAATTAAAGCAGAAGATACCACAGTGGAACTTGGAAGCAGGAACTCACGGATTCCAGGGAACTAAAAATGATTTGTCAATGAGGACTGAAGGGTTCTCATTTGGGGATAACAACAAAAATGGCCTCAATACTTTGCAGCCTGTCCCATTAACAGCAGTATACATTTCTTTGATTTGTGAATGGCCTTGTGAGTTGCTTTGGCCAACACAATGAGGTAAAAGCACCATGGTCCAAACTCTGAAACTGAGCCTCACAAGTCCTTGGCACTCCCAATCTGCTTCTAGGAAGCTCGCGTTGCTAATGTGCAGAGGGGCAAGTCCGCTGAGGGATGAGAGGCTCAAGGTCAAGTCCCCTACCATCCCAGATAGTGACCAACCATCTCTGAGAAAAAGAGCTGGCTGCCGATCAGTAACTGGCCACAGGCTCCCAAGTGAGCCTAGCTGAGACCATCAGACCCGTCCGTCTGAGCCCGGTCCAAATGGCTAGTTCATGGAATCGAGGACTAAATGAGCAGTTTGCTGTTTCAAGCCACTACATTATGTGGTGATCTGTTACCCAGTGAAAAGTCATATGCTTTTCTCAAAATTTTTTTTGGAAAAGATACTGCCATATGCCCAAATAGATTCAGCTGCTTAAAGACACAAAACCAATGCTATATCTAATATTCTACCAACAAGGGAAGAAATTCATGATGTAATCAGAGATCAAATTAAATTATCTTAGGTAATTGCATCTTTTGTCACCCAGTGACAAAAATTAACACAATATTTATAAAATTTAAAGTAATCTTATTACTAGTTTGCTCATATAACAGAAACTTGAGTGATAAAATAGGTAAACAAACACACAGCTGTAATCTCACAAGCGAAGGATGTCAGAGACCAGAGTACTATGAATCAAAGGAAATTGACATCTCAACTACTGAATAAAACTAGGCTCCAATTAACTTATAAATATACCTAGACAACAAAACACTAACGTTTCTACCATTACCTATACCAACATTGTGTTGACTCATGTTAAGACATAAAAAGTTGGAGTTAAGACTATACCTGACAGGCTATTTTACTACAAAACACAGGGAAAATGGTTGAGTAAGGGGGAAGCAGGGGATGGGGAAGGGGAAGGAGGAAGCCCTATGCCTGCAAAATTGTAGCACAGAAAACAAGAATAAAAAAATGCCTCAGTAACTTTCAACTTTCATTCTTTTGCCTTTATTTCTCTTCTGAGTTCCTGCTCCTTGATTTTATAATTCCCATTACTTCATATTCCCACTAAAATTCTCTAACAAAAGCAACAGGAAAGCAACAATAACTTCTATTTATACAGGACTTTTCTAGGTAGTTTTAACATCTTGTAAAAAATACATAATTAAATTGTATTATAAATCCTCACAATTACCTCATTAGGTAAAATGATTGGACCAATTTTATAGAGTAGTAAACCAAAAGTCAGGTTGACTAACTTGCCAAACTCTGTGGTTTGAATGTACCAGGGCAAGAATTTAAAGCAACATGTGTGTAGTTACACCGCTCATGAATTTTCCATTGTGTAACACTGCCTTAAGGAATAATGAGTGCTGAGCTCATAAAGGAAACTTTTCATAAGAATACAAGGTTAAAATAAGGTGACTATAAACAATTGCGAATATAAACACATACTTATAACATGCAAGTGTGCATGTGTGTGATGGGGAAAGAGAGAGAATAAAAAAGGAAGTAAGTGTGAACACTGAAAACTCTGCCAAAAGACATGGGAATTTAACTGATTTGGGCCGAAGCCTTTCCCAGACTTACAGAGAAACACGTGTAGGTAATGAGTAGGATTGGTGATATAAGAGCCAGGAAGAGTTTAGTAAAAGACATTACTGGGTCAGTTACCTCCAGATCTGATCTATGTGAAGGCATCAGGAGCAGAGCCAACCGGAATTCACTCAACTAACTGTGCGCGCGTGTGTGTGGGGGTGTATACAATTTTTCTGTACAACCACCACCACTAAAGTAAGGCACATGTATTCTTTAAAAAAGAAATATAATGTCATCTAGAATTGTAACTTTTACTCAAAAAGAAATGTGGGCTTAAAAAAGTAAATATACTGTCTTAGTAAGAAATTATTGATTAAATATTCTTCATGAAATTCACTTTCTTCCTGCAAATTATAAAATGGAGAAGAGAGATGAGAATTTAAAAAAAAAAATTGTTGGTCTACAAATTACTACATTGAGGTTACTTAGTTCAGTGTTCTTGAGCTCAAGCCAGTATGTAATGAGGTGTAATTTGCGGGGAAGTACCCTGAATTAGAACTGGGGAAGGACCACCATGCAGACCTGCCTCTACAGCCATGGCACAGCATGAGTCATAGCTTCTACGCTGCCAGCAGCATTCCATAGGTCCTGGAGCCTGGAGCAGCCTCATCCTCCTCAGTCCCTTACCCTCTGGAGGGGGAGGGTAGGCCCCTCCCTCTGCCTTTGCCACAAGAAGACACACTCACTTGGAGGATGCCCTGTGCCATCACCACCCCCTCGCCAGGCAGTGATCCTCCTTCCTCTCGGTCACCTACACCCCTTGGCAGAATGGAAGCGTTTGCTTTTCTGCTCCAAAGGCATACCTCCCATCCTCTGGGTCACCCTGGCTGCTCACCTCAGGCTTAGTTCCTGGAAGTTCTGAAATGTATCCTATGCAAACTCCTGGAAGACCATAGCCCCAGCCAGCAACCAAGATCCTCATCATCCTTATGCCTCCACTTTGCAAGGTTGCTAAAGCTGACCCCTCAATGGCCTGAAACAAGAGCTCCTCCTCTAGGAGCTCACACCTGAGTCTCCATAACTGCATCTTCCGCCCTCCATCTGTCCTTGCTATCACCCCTACATTCACCTTCACACTCTGGCACCACATGCGCAATCAGGGCCAGCATGAGAAAACCTTGCTCTCCAAGGGGAAGACTATAGATGTTCACGTAGAGTAGGACCTTGGAGGATTTTAATCTTAAACTCAAAACAAAGAACATGAAACTTATTAAGTAGCACAGACCACTGCTGAGCAGTGTGAATTGTACCACTGAATAAAAGCTGTGTTTAACATTTGCTGACTGGTTGAGTTTGGTCTTTGGAACTGCCCCCTGGAAGGACAGGAAGACCATCAGAGTGAACAACTCTTGAGTGTTTCTTCCCAGATTTGGTTCACTCTCTACTGGAAACGCTAGAACTCATTAGGACAAACCGGCTTCCAGGTCCTCCTTGCTAGGCACTCCTACATCTTCCCCAAGTGCTAACTTCCTGCCTCTTCCCCTTGCTCACTGCTCCGGGCACATATGGCCTCTTCAGAGCTTTGCTCCCAAGGCTGGGAGACACTGCCTCTTCCCCACGTTCAGGCTCAGATGCCTCAATCTCCGTGAGGCCTTATCAGGCAACAAAGCCCAGCCACCCCAGCTCCCCAGCATCCTCTTACCACATCCTGTTGGACCGTTCTCTGGAATATGAACCTCTCCTGGGAAATGACGTACGTATGTGCTTGTTTTCTTTCTCCCCTGTTACACAGCAACTCCAGCCTCTACTTCGTTCGGTGCTGTAACCCCAGCACACAGAACACAGTGCTCAGCAAGAAGTGGGCACTTTGGCAATATTTACTCATGAAATGAATGCCCACGCTTGCCACCCTCACATATGGACGTGTTTGCTTTCTCTCACGCTGGCCTGCACATCCAGCTGTCCTGACTGGCAGGTCATTGTGAATACAGATTGCGACATTTGACATCGCAGCCATCTCTCACAGTCTGGAGTCTCTTGGGTCTTCAAAAAGACATCCTCTTCCTTCCTCCAGCTCACTTCACGGGCCTTCCTGATCTAGAGGCTGCCAGGCGGCTAGAGGCCTTCCAAGTACAGAGCCTGTGACTTCCTCCGAAGTCCTGAGAAGACGGAGCGCTTGGAAAGACATCTCCACCCCTTTGCTGCAGCTCCGAATCCGACGCCATGTTCTCTTTATTACCTCTTCCCAATCCAGGCTATCACGTGGACAGCACTGCTTTCTTCCTGATCCCCAAGAGTCTGTTTAATAACCAGCTCAACAAGCTTTACGGTATTAACGTCAAGTTTTAAAAAATTTTTTTTTTCCAAAAATTATTACTGTGCTCATCGTTCTCTAATTTTCGGACACATTATAATTGGCTTTGGTACTCCTGCTGCTGACAATTCATGCTACTTCCAAGGCTTTGGGCCGTCCTCGACTGCTCTCCCAGAGCGCAAGCAGAGAGCTGGATGGGAAGTGGGGTGGCCAGGATTAGAACCAGTGCCCATGTGGGATTCCAATGTGTGCAAGGCGAAGACTTTAGTCACCAGGCTACTGCACCAGACCCTGTGCATGTGTTCTTATAGAATGAATTTAAATGTGCTTTTAACCTCATCATTCATCAACTATATTTGCATTGGAGTCAAGGAATTTGCCTGATTTAACCTCTTGATCTTTTATAAGTTCCGCCTCTCCCTAAACTGCTGATTTAAGGATAATTATGTCTGGTACTTGGTTGGTTTTTATAAATTTAAAATAAGAATGACAAATATTCTTTTTGCTTTGTTGTTGTTTAAAAAACATTTTGCTTAATGTGTAGGATGATTGTTTTTTGCGTGTATACTAAAGAAAGGAAGAAAAAAAAGGAAAAAATTATGAAACATTGAAGTAAGGATTCATCAGCAACTGTTATCAATCAATGAATCCCAACAAGGGCTGCACAGTCTCTTTTGTCCCCTTTAAAGCTGCCATCTCCAAGAAGCCCTCACTTAACCCACCAGCAAGTCTGTGACTCCCAGAACTTTTGTCACTACCACATCAATCACGTTTTGACATGGGAATGTTTTCCTCCTGTGTTTGTTCAATCCACACGCTCAGACTCATGCATAAGCACTTGAGGCTATCGCTTCACCAAATACAAAACTTCCAGGCCATCCAGAAACACAAGGTTACTCGGGGAAGTGCTTCCTTCGAGCTGGTATCCTCACAGGAGGGGAAGGCAGCAGACAGATATAGTCGGATATTGAATGATCTGGATAAACGGCCTTCTTCCAAAGTCTTCATTGCCTCCCCAACCCTCCCTCCCTTCCCCCCTTTATAAAACTTATTTAGATCACAGACAGTCACAAGTCAGCAGTGACTAAAATCTGGTTCTACTGAGGAGATTATCCTGAAAGAGAAAAGGCAGATAAGGAAACTGCCTGTATGGTGACACCATGGAGTAGTAGCTATCCCTAAACCCAGCCAGATCATCAGACTGTGATCTCAGACTGCCAAGGCAGCCTAAGGTGCTGGTGATGCCCCTAAAGACTCCTTCCTCAGGGAAATCAGCTTTCATACAAATACGCATTTAGTGTTTCATCCCTCTTTCAAACACTCCACAACACATGTACACCTGGGCACAAATATATTTACAAACACGAAAGAAAAATAAAACACCCAACAGACATAAACAGTTTTGATTTTTTAAAAATTTTAAAAGTTTATTTATTGTTATTGGAAAGTCAGATTTTAAAGAGAGAAGGAGAGACAGAGAGAAAGATCTTCTAACTGCTAACTCACTCCCCAAGTGGCTGCAATGGCCAGAGCTGATCCGAAACCAGGAGCCAGGAGCCAAGAGCTTATTCCCAGTTCCCCAAATGACTTCAGAGTCCCAAGGCTTTGGGCTGTCCTCTACTGCTTTCCCAGATCGCAAGCAGAGAGCTGGATCGGAAGTGGAGCAGCCAGGATAGGAACAGGGATCCATATGGGATTCTGGCACATGCTAGGTGAGGATTTAACCACTAGGCTACCACAGCCCAGTTTTGCTAATTTAAGCATTACATTTTTCTCTTGGGGTAATTAAATCAATGACAAAAAAAAAACAAAACAAAACACTTGAATTTGAGACTTTCAAAACTACATCTTCGGTGGTACAATGTCACTTACAGATCGCACAGGTATTTAGGCCATGGCTATGGCTTTTTCTGTCCTTGGCCATCTTACAAAGAACCCTGGTCTCAGACAGCACTCACTGGATAATCTGAGAGAGGAGGCACCACTTAAATTCATGAGGAAAAGACGAGCAAAAGGGGGCTCTAGGCTCCCAACTGAAGTCACCATCTGTGGAGCTCTGGCCCAAGTCTCCAGCTCTCCTCCAATGTAACATGCATGGGTCAGAGCGACTTTCACTTAAAATCTCAGCTTCCTTGCAACAGGCTGGTTCCATGTCAAAGCAGGAGCAAAGCGCAGAGCTGTTACTCATGCCAAAATAGGTAACTGCGACAGAAATTCACAAAATCTTCCCACTAGCCTGGAGCAGGAATTTTTACACCTCAGGGTGCATCACAATTACATAAGGAGTTATTAAAATACGCATGGGAGTAAGGCGCATATTTCCAGCCGCAGTTCAGTGAACAGGGAAAGCCTGGAACAAGTGAAACCTTTTGGGGAGAAAGAAGAACATGCTTCACTTTTCACTGCAGTTTAATTTGGAGATTTCAAAAGAAAAAAAAAAAGCAAGAACATACTTTGCTTTAGTTTCCTACCTCTGTAGTAAATACATATTTATATATATATTTCATATATATATGAAAGGAAAAACAAAGGTAGCCAGGAAGGACCCTTGTAATCGGGAGTTCCTGAGAGCCAGACCAATGGTTCTGGATTGTGCCTCTGCTTCCCCCTGCTCCAGGAATAGCTCACCAAGGGGACACTCATCACAGGCGTCGGGCAGCACAGGAGGAGTGTCAGGGACTGAATGATTCTTTTCCTATTAGTTTCATGTACTGAAGCCTTAAATCCCGGTGTGATTTGGAGATGGAGTCAATGTTCGTGAGGGAACATTGCTCTCTCTCTCTCTCTCTCTCCCCACCGCCTCCCCTTTTTTCTCTTTCTCAGTCATGTGAAAAAAACAGCAAGAATGAATCCATCTGCAACTCAGGTAGCAGCTGTCACCAGAACCCTTCCTAGCTAAGACACCCAGTCTTTGGTACTATGTTACCGCAGCAGGAACAGGCTAAGACAGAAGGGGAATGCACCAGGATTGTCTAGTAGTTTGGGCTGCAAGCTCACAATCAAAGCACAATCATCGCCTAACCACTGACCTAAATTTGAAACAAGAATGAGAGGAAAAGGGTTCCTGGAACAAAAGCATGCACATGATGTCACTATCAGATCCAAAATAATGTACAATTGCCAGCTCAGCTTGAGTACCAGCCCCCCTCCACAGTTGCGTGTCCTCAGCCCAGGTCCTCCCAAACGCTAACCAGAAACAAGAGCTACTCCTGCAGGCTCTGCAACAAATGAATGGTCATTTTAGTTCTACCTCTTAGTTTTTCTTCCAGACCCCAAACCCAAGGACTGGAGTTTGGCATTCAAGCACTAGAATGTCTGCTCTGAACTCAATTTCATAAGTCCTTCCTTCCCTAGCTGATAGGGTAGCACCCCCTGGGCTCCCCCTTCACTGGGTGCTTCACTCAACTATTGGAACACCGTGTAAATACCTAACAGCGTTTTTTTTTTTTGAGTACCACCTGTTGCCGGATCTTTGTTATAATACATATCATGCCTAAACTACAACACCAGACTGTGAGATCTCTATTTCTCTTCCCATTGAAGAATACAATACTTAGAGAGCAAGTAACTTCTCCAAGTCAGTAAATACACACAGTTTTAAAAATTATTCATTTGAGAGGCAGAGAGATGCAGCCAACTGATAGCACCTGACTTCCAGGTTAAGCATCCACAGTAAGAAAACAAAGGTTCTATGCCTACTCTTTCTACCTACTCCCAGGCCATTCAAGTTAATTGATGCATGGGAACCTTCACCAGAGGCTCTGTGTGCCCCACTCCTCGTGCCTCCCATGCCCCATTCAAGTTAATTGACAGCACGGCGGAAGTGGCTCCAGGGACTCTATGTAGCCAGCACCTCCTGCCTCCTAACTCACTACTTACATTAATTAACTGCAAGAAAACTGTGCTCTAGCAACTCCCTTCCTGCCTCCTGCCACTTAATTAATTGAACATTTTGCACTTTGTATGGACACTGTGTTTGTACTGCACAGCTCTCATGCTGACTGGAGGGTAAAAGCTGAAAAGCTGAGAAAGCTGAAAAACCTGACCTTGACCCCCCAGTGCAGTGACTTCTGGAGTGTAACAGGCACTGCTATCACCAAGCTTGGTCAAAAAAGAGGACTCTTAACATTCTACACCTATGTCTGGCATGATCTCTCAGTGCTGTGCAGCAAAACCAAGTTACTGGGGCTGGTGCCACAGAATAGTAGGCTAAGCATTGCCTTAGGCTCCAGAATTCCATATGCTCCACTTCTGATCCAGCTCTCTGCTTGTGGCCTGGAAAGGCAGTGGAGGATGGTTGAAGCCCTTGGGCCCCAGCACCCACATAGGAGACCTTGCTTCAGATTGGAGCTAATCTATTCTATTTGGGGAGTGAACCAGCAGATGAAAGATCTCTCATGTGTGTGTGTGCATACATGTGTCTCCTTTTCTTTGTAACTCTGCCTTTAAAAAGAAACCCAGTGACTTGCATCACCAACACTGTCTTCCAGGGTCTACATTAGCAGGAAGCTAAAGCCAGGAGACACATCCAGGAATCCAACTTAGGGTGCCAAAGTGCAATGTGAGCATCTTATTTACTGGAGAAAATGTCTATCTCAAGATCCAGTTTAAACCTCTTTGACTTCCATTGTTTCTAGATAATGTTTTGCAATTATTTTGAGAGAGAGAGAAATGGAACAGGTTGGAGACAGAAACAGAGATAGTCCAAATGTTGGTTCACTTCCAGAATGACAGCCATGGCTAGGGTTCAGCTATGAATTGGAACAGCCCACCCTTCTGAATCTTCTCAGTCTCCTGTTGTTATCAAGCTACCAAGCCTCCACACAGGTCTACAGCTACCCGTGTCCCTTAGTCTATGCCCTTCTAAGCCACCAATGAATCCAAGTTAATGGCTCTTCTCTGCCACCCATCAGATTCCAAGCTGCAGCATAAAGACATCACAGAACCCAAGAACAAGTCTTGTGTGTGTTATAGCAGTTCAAAGAAAAGGAAGGGGAAAGGGTACAGAGGGAAAAAATGAGGCAGGGAAAAGAAAAAATGGTCAAGAACAAAGTTAAGCAGAAAAGAAAAAGAAGAAGGGGTGTCCAATAAAACAGTGTGTCAAGTAAGGAAATTGTGGGGCTCCTCAGTGGAGAGGGCAGAGAGCTAAAGTCTGGATGTGTAGCAAGATCCTTGTGGTTCCTATTTAAGCCAAAGCAAACTGTTTCTAGACTGAGAAGAGAATGTGCACAGCAACATGATTATAAATGATACCAGCAAACTCTGATCATTGTATATTGGCTTTAAAAAGTAGCTATGAAGGACATCTTTGGAGAAAGTGTGACAATCTGACATGGACATATCATGTGTTAGTGTAGAAATTTTTACCATGACTTTCATTGAGGTTGTTTAGGAGAACGTGTTTCTTCAAAGATAAATGTTTTGACATCTCAACTAACTTTCAAACAAACATTTAAAATCAATCCATCCATCAATCAGCCAACCAATCAATACTGCAATACTTACCACATAGATAGAAGGACAAAGAAATAGGCTTCTGTAGTAAAATGCCAACAGTTGCTGAATGTAGTTGAAGTATATATGTTATCCCTGTATAATTTTTACAAATCTTCCTAGACTTGAAATGCTTTGGAATAAAAAAAAAAAGTTACAACTTAGCCCCACTCTAAGAAACAAACACTTATAGAGGGCCTGTTTTCATTTTTCCCAAAAGCTCTTGCCACGGACCCTGAAAGCACCCTTGGGTGAGTCAGTCAGTCATCTACCTCTGCACCATTCAAGGAGCAAGTCAGCAAACCATCCCAAGCTTCCATCTCCTTATCTGTAAAAATGAGCCAAAAATGGTATCTAGGACCCGGCATGATGGCTCAGGTGGCTAAATCCTCACCTTTGCAAGGAATGGGATCCCACTTGGGTGCTGGTTTGTGTCCCAGCTCCTCCACTTCCCATCCAGCTCTCTGCTTGTGGCTTAGGCAAGCAGTGGAGGATGGTCCAAGTCCCTGGGACCCTTCACCCTCATGGGAGACCTGGAAGAAGCTCCTAGCTCCAGATTGGCTCAGTTCAGGCACTGTGGCCACTTGGGGAGTGAACCAAAAGATCTTTCTGACTCTCCTTCTCTCTTGAGATTTGCCTTTCCAATAAAAAATAAATCTATATATACATATATACATATATATATATATATAACTCAAACGGTGAATTGTGAGAGTTAACTGTAATAAATCAAAAAGTATCACTGCTATGAGAAAGGGCAGAATGTACAACAACATTCTCACTTAACGGACACAAATAGAATCCCTCAGAATAAGCTGCTTTTCTTTTCTTTCTTTTTTTTTCCTTGTCCTCTTCCATAAAACACAGAGAAGCAATTTCAGGAAAATGGCATGTGCTAGAAACCACAGCACTTGGAACTGCTCCACACATCACAACTCTTCAGAGGAATTCAGAGTGCCATCTCTTTACCAAGCTGTTCCTTACATAGTCTTTAAAACTCTGCTTCTTAACTTTACCTTCAAGGGGACACACTTGCAGCAAAGAACCAGCAACTGTAAGAAAGACACACGAGCCTTCTTCTGTCGACAGAACAGATCACAAGACAGGGGAACCCAAGTCTTCCAAACAGATTCCTTATTCTGGCAGGAAAAGCTGAGGCCAGGGCACTGCAGAGCTTGCTCCACCCCTCCTCACAGTGCCGGCCTTGATGCTTGGGAGTGTGGCCCAGACAGAGTACATTCCACGGGGCTGGAGAGTGGGCCAGTGGCCAGCAGCCGTTAAACACCACTCCTGTATCCTCCAGCAAGAAAGAATGTCTGGAACCAACAGCATGTGCCTTGTTCTATGAACAAATTTCTCCTCCTGCCGTTTCCCCAGCTTACAGAGGAGCTGTTTATGTGCTGTATATCCACATATATTTCAGTGTGCCTCACTCCAGAGATACGTCCTGAGAACAGCCCAAGTACTAAGAATGGAGGGTGGCGTATCTAGGATATCAGGAAGAACCTAATTCTTAAATGAAATTAATATGAATACTGAGAGACACATAAAAGTTTAAAAGAAAATAAAGTTTACACCAAACTTATGAGTTGTCTACTTCTTTCCAGAGTTGTGTTATTATGTTTAAAATCGCATAGGGGAAGCTACACATGTTGTTACATGGGGCTTAAGGGGAGCTGTGCACACTGAAGTATTAACTCTTCTGTAACAGTGCTGAGATGGGTTAACACACATGCAACTCCACCCTTGCTCTGTGCAGCAACAGATCATGGGTCTCTTTCTCTGCTGCAAACCTCTTTAT
Organism: Ochotona curzoniae; assembly: GCF_017591425.1. Classification (NCBI taxonomy): domain Eukaryota; kingdom Metazoa; phylum Chordata; class Mammalia; order Lagomorpha; family Ochotonidae; genus Ochotona; species Ochotona curzoniae. The sequence goes on along the minus strand of NW_024467095.1, from coordinate 17,345,429 downwards.
CATATATTCTTAACTTCATCTTGGACTTCTCTGCATAAGCCCCCAAAACTACAGAATTCTTCTGCCGTTTATCTTCGCTGTTTTCACTTTCTTAAAGTTATTAAGAACTAAGCAACCATTTTAAAAGAGGAAAAGATGGAAAATAACCTAAAATTCTAGCTGTATATTAGTTAAGAAACTACCAAAAACACATAGATTCATACATACAATGAATGCTACACCGCCATTTTAAACTGATGGGTGAATATTAACACAAGAATTGGGTCTACCGCCGACAAGGAGCATGACACAATCCTTGGACAAAGAATATGAAATGTATCTATGAGAAACAGATGCTAAGATGTCTAAATACTAACGCAGGAATTAATGGCAATTGGAAGAGGTGCATAATGAGTTTTTTTTTGGGGAAAAGTATCTTTTTTTGTTTTCATTTGTCTCTAAAGGGGAAATGCATGCATTATAATGAACAATGGCAACACTATTTTTAATGGAAAAAAGAATACAGAAAACGTTGAATCTAGAATAGGTATACTGTTCTTCTGTAGGCTTCCAATGGAACTAAATACCAAAGCATCTATCTATAATATTCAGGTGTAAGTAACACATGGAGTATTTTTTTTTTCTTACAGGTCTATTTATTTGAAAGGCAAAGTCTCAGAAAGAGAGAGGAAGGGAGAGAGACAGAATCTACAAATAGCTGTAACTACCAGTTGAACCATTGAGCCAGGCCCTGGACTCCTACCTTGCCCAGTTCAGGTCACTTTAGCCAGTTGGGGAGTGGATCCAGTGGGTGGAAGCAGACTCTCTGTGTTATTCGTTCAAATGCGCTTTTTAAAAAGGGAGAGGTAGTCACCCTGGTAAGAGTTCTCATGTTTGAGTTGGGAACTTTCCCCTAATCCCAGTACAGCGCTTCTATAAAGAGGAAATTCACAATTCACACACCAAACCCCACACCAAAAAACTGGAGAAGTGATCTAGTATGAAATTTTAAAGGGGGTCTGAGATCCCACAACTAATGACAGACACAGTCCTAGCGATCCCTGTTGCAACCTGTGTGTCTTGTGTAGAAGACATGGGTACTGGGGAGTCATGGTGCAGCAAGAGAAGCCTCCACCTACAATGCCAGCATCCCATCTGGGTGGCCTGCTCTTGTCCTGGTTGCTCCACTTCCAACCCAGCTCCCTGTTAATGCACCTGGGAAAGCAGCGGAGGGTGGCCCAAGTACTTGGATCCCTGTAGCCATGTGGGAGAAGCTCCCAGCTACTGGTTTCATCCTGGCCCAGCTGTGCTCATTGTGGCTATAATGGGAGCAACCAGTGGATGGAAGACCACGCTCTGTCTCTCCTCTCTCTGTAACTCTTACAAGTGAAAATTTTTAAAAGATTTATTTATTTTTCTTGCAAAGTCAGATATATAGAGAGAGGAGAGACAGAGAGGAAGATCTTCCATCCATGATTCACTCCCCAAGTGACCGCAATGGCCAGAACTGTGCCAATCCGAAGTCAGGAGCCAGGAGCTCTTCCGGGTCTCCCACGTGGGTGCAGGGTCCCAAGGCTTTGGGCTATTCCCCACTGCTTTCCTAAGCCACATACAGGAGCTAGATGGGAAGAGGATCAGCCGGGATATGAACTGTCTCCATATGGGACACTGGTGCATGCAAGGAGAGGACCTTTGTCACTAGGCTACCGAGGCAGGCCCTCTAAGTAAATCTTTGTTTGTTTGTTTAATCCATCTTCCTGTATATGAAAGTGATTACACATGTTTTTTTTTTCTTGGCCCTGGTGTGATGATTTAATTGGTTAATTTTCCCTTTACAAGCGCCAATATCCCATATGGGCACAGATCTTTCTGACTCTCATTCTTTCTGTATATGTGTTTTTCCAATATAAATACATAATTCTGTAAAAGATAAACACCAATGTTTCTTCTTACTACTCCTTCCTTTCTGAGCTAGGACTAGGGTGGTGTGGTGTCTAAGATACAACGGTGATGAAAAGTAAACGGATAATTGCTCTGTTGGAACTGACACTAAAAAGAAAGACAATCAGAATAATGGGCCAGAAATATGGAATGTTACAACTCTCTGAAATAAAGGCATCCTGGTGACTAAGAGCAAAGGGAGTTTCCTTAAGGCTTGAGTTCAATCTGAGTAATAAGCGTTAAGTTATCTGGGCAAAGGGAAGTGGGAAGGAAGAGTGTTCCAGAATAGCCTGTGCAAATGTCTGAGACAGGAAGAACTATCAGGGGTCTTCAAAGAGTGCAAGAAAAAAAATAAATATAAATAAATAATACACATACTAATATATATAATATATGATAATCTTGTGATTAGACTGCAAGGATTTCAAATTTTTACAGAAAATTAATCCATCTTTTTATTTCATTTCCCCCCCCCACAAATGATTAAGAGTACTTCCCATGAAGGAATTTTTAAAAGAAAGCAGGCTCTTACGATTGAAACTCAGATTGCCAGAGATGAGCTGTATAGAAGTTGTACAGCTGGGCCTGGTGCTATAGCCTTTGGCTGAAGTCCTGACCTTGCATCCGCCAGGATCCCATGCGGGCACCAGTTTGTGTCCTGGCTGCTCTACTCCCCATCCTGCTCCCTGCTTGTGGCCTGGGAAAGCAGTCAAGGATGTTCCAAAGCCTTGGGACCCTGCACCCACATGAGAAACCCGGAAGAAACTCCTGCCTCATGGCTTCTGATTGGCGCAGCTCTGGCTGTTGTGGCCATTTGGAGAGTGAACCAGCAGATGGAAGATCTTACTCTCTGTCTCTCCTCTCTGTAAATCTGACTTCCCAATTATAATATATAGATTTTTTTTTAAAAAAAAAGGGTTACACTTTAAGAAGAAGTTGCATTGAAGTCAAACTACAGAGATGTCTTCTATAAAGGCAATATAAAACCACAGGAGGCTAATGTAACTATTTGGAAAGATTTCTTCTACATTTGGGAGTAATGGGAAAGAAAGAGAGATCAAACAGATGTGAGAAGAGCTGTTCACAGACTACTGCAAAAGTTCTGGTAAACAACAGATAGCTCTGTCCCGGGGAGTAACTATGGAGATGGAACGACACAGAATAGAGTCAAGGCATTTAGGTGGGACAGTGGAAGGACTAAGCACAGACTGGAAAGGAGGTGTGAGAGAGAGGATGAGGTTGAGGATGGCTCCTAGTGGCCAGGCCTGTCCAGGTGGTTAGTTGACCACCCTGCTCACTGAGATAGGAAGCAGGACTAGGGTAGAGCCTGGTAGGGGATGGCATATATTCTGATCTACACGTAGTGAAGGGGCTTTCAAGATAGTCCAGTGTAGAGATGAAGTGGCAACTGGATGATCAACTCTTGGAGCGAGATCCGAGGCAGAGATACCAATTATGATCCAATCAAACACAGATGGGAATCGAAGCAACAGATGTCACCCACAGCAAGGCTATAGGATGAAAAGGGATGACATTTCAGCAGTAAGCCTTGGGATACCAGACCTTTTAGGAATGAATGGAGATTATGTCCTGTTTTTATAAACTGTAGAGCAGGGAGAAATATACAAGTTATCAGAAGACTAATATTTCTCTGTATTTTCTAGGTGTAGACACTAATAAAGAAAGTAACAGATCAAGCTCAGGGAGGCTATTCATTGTACACACATACACACAAAAAAGCAAAGCTGAATCCCTATCAAAGTTCCAAAAGCCCAGGAGAACGGACTGCTGGAGTTGTCTGTTGAGGCTCTGGCAAAGGGTGTAGAGTTACTCATAATCAGTAGGGTATTTCTTTCCCAGAACCCACAAATGAGTCCCATACTCAGGCCTCAGCCATGAGCTGGCAGCCACTCCCGGGGCTGCCCTGACACACTGCAACCTCACATCTGCAGACCTCTGGCCCTTGCGCTCTCCCTTAAAGGGCCTTTGTCATTTGTTCCCAGGCCTTGCAGGCAGCACAGAAGGTCCTTTGCTTCTGCACGCCATAAAAGCAGAAGGAAATTTGGGGAGCTGGGAAGTTAGAAAGAGGCTTTATTCTGCTCAGTTCAGGGAGGGCTGGGAGCTGTGACTCTAAGAAAGACACAGAGTGGCACAGGACAGTCTCCCCTAGATGAACACGGCCCTTCCCCATTAAAACAGCATGCCGAGGAGACACTTGGGTCGTATGTAAAATGGCTTCCCCTCTTCTCTCAAGAAAACCATTTTGAACTGCGTTCGTGTGGAAGAATGAAAAATGATTTCAATCCCAACTAAGTGACCGTAAAATCATCGCATCCAGCTGCACAAATGTATAATGCAATTCCACTCAGGCCACTGGGAGGGGTGGAGAGTGGAGGCTGGGCCAGATGGCGCACAACAGCTCTTCTGCTCCCAGGATTCTGTCCCCTGTGTAAGAACCAGATGTTCCACAGACAGCCACTCTGGGTAAAAAGTCAGCATCTTTTACAAACATCTGTTTTCTCTATGCTTATATGCAAATCAATGGCATTCAGAGCTTTGATTAACCAAGTTTTGTGCTCAATTAATCCAATTTCTCTCCAGAACCTTCTTGGGGTCCCTTTCCTAAATCTACGGTCACACAGCCACTAGACATATGCTAAGACCTACTGACCTGGTGCTCCTTCACTTACGAAACTTTTGCCATCCTCTACTCATCGCAACCCTCAAGCCCTGGGTGCCATCAGCCCTAAATTTCCTGCTCCAGGCATCACAGTATAGTGGCTGTGCACTATTCTATCCTGAATCCATAAATCTGCACATTATGATCGCCTGGTGAAGTGGTTTTGTCTGTTTTTACCCAACACTGCAATATGAAAAGTGTAAATCAGAGCAAAGTTGAAATAATTGTCCAGTGAATATATACGCCAACCTCCTAAGATACATTAACATTGCATTGTCTTGGCTTATCATAAATCTATTCAGGGGTATATTCATCCATTACTCCATGTCCCTCCCTATGCATACAATGTAAAATTCAGATTTCTATAGACATAAATATTCCATCTGGGAGCTACCTGCAAACTTTCTGTGTCTATTTTTAGAAACGTTAATTTAGTCACCCTTAAGTAGGATTCAGGCTGTAGTACTTTTTAAAATCTCCCCCAAAATCAAATGTATCACTGAAGGTACAGACAACCTGCCCTGTCTCTAACAATTCCTGATTGGCGAGGCTGACAGAGGTCAGAGGATGGATGCTGGCGACCACCCTAAGTTCTAGAAGCCATGTAGCATGTAGCACCAACTCTTGTCATAGTACTGCGCAAACACACTTCAGCAAGCAGAGCAAACAAAGGAGCAGCAAGCGCAGGATGCAGGCAAGAGCGCTGCAGAAAGAGAGGCTGAGGCGTAGCCAGGACGACGCAGACCTAGAGTGACTCCCTGACTATCAGCCCTGCTCTGCCACCTCCCGCTGTCCGTGCCTGGTACACTGGCATCCAACCCACAGTGGCAGGCTGCACGCCCTCTTGAAATTCAGCCAAAGGAGAAAGCAGTGACAGCAACAAACCCTGCCTGGGTTTGTTCAGGGGCCCCAAACCCAATGTTTAGGAGGCAGAAGTTGCAGCAGCAGCAGCAGCATCTCTCTTTCTTTCCTCCGGGAGACCCAGAGCACACATACACAATGACGGTGCAACAATGTAGTGATGACAAAATAAAACTCACAAGACAGTCAACGCTCAGAAAAAAATAAAAACAATTAGCGAATCTACAAACAATCCTGCTGTTAGCCCACTCGCCAGGCATCAAAATAGTCAGCAGCTATTTAAGGGAGACTCAGGCAGCTAATTTAATGTTGATAAGATTAAATATGAGGTGGTTGATTGGTCGATAGATAGAACTAGAGAGAGATGGATACGTATAGTCACAAGAAATTCAGTTCTCACGCCAAGGTTTTGAAATCAAGAGTGTTATCCCTTCTCTTTACAAATGAAGCAAATGAGGTCAAGATAAATAAAACCAAATCAGAGACTGTCAAGCTCAATGAACCCAAAAATGTCCATGTCCTGACTTCTGGCCATGCTTTTCTAATCTCACAGCACTTTACAGAAAAGTAGAAATTGAAGTCAAGTAGAATAATGAGTCTAGCAGCAGACTTTACGACAGAAAAAAAAAAATGATCTTGAAAGCTTGTCAAGACAAAGCTCATAAAATGTCCAGATGTCATTTCTGAATCTAACTCCAGAAATATTTCAGATTGTTGCAGACATAACAGTCTTCACCAGTTGCAGAAAATGAGAGTCCACACAGAGCACCAGATGGCCCCAGCGCATGGTACAGGGGTAGCAAGGTTGTTGTTGTTGTTTTTCTGTCAAGGGCCACTTGGAAATTCACAGCTTCACTTGTGGATCATACAAAATTATCAACTTAATGATTAGCTTCTTGTAGATTTCCTGAACTTCAAGTCCTTTCTGTGCTGGCCACAACAGGGCTCGACCAGATGATTTTCTGGACCTTACATAGCCCACAGGCCAGCCATTCCCCACTCCTGATAGAGCATTTGTTAAATTTCAGTGAATTCTGAAAGCATCTGTGACATCTCGGGATGGCCTGTAAGACAGCTAGCCCATGGCTTTTGTCTTTAATTTGTTGGCAGGGTATGGGAGGGCAACTGTTTAGAAGGTCGAGGCATTCACAGTGATGTGAAGTGACTATTCCTGGCTTTTTGTGAAGCTAATTACCTGGCAGCAGTGAGATGGAATTCCCTTATGGCAAGAGTCTATGATTGCTGAGCGTCTGTGCTTCTTTGTACAGACCCAAGCACTCTCCTTCATGGATCAGCATGACCATTTCCACTCTCTATCACTCAAGGTCATTAAAAGTGGAGGATGGTCCAGAAAGGTGGTCCTGCACCCATAAAAGTCATGCCATCCTGTCATACGGTCTGCAGATAATGGTGACCTGGAAAAGAACCTAGGACCCTGGAAGTCAAGATGCTGAGTGACGCAATTCACCGTGATCCTGGCTAGTGAGACTGCCAGTGCAGGTGGCTGGGTCCCCACTGTGATTATATTCTCACAGTTCCCAGCTGAGGCAGCACTGGAGACACTGCAGTGCTCGAGAAATAACTATGGAACAAAGCCAGAAATGGAAACCTTAAAGGAGAAGTACACAGACTTCTCTTGGGGTAGTGATACCTCCAGGTAGTGGCTCTCAATGTTGGTTTCTTTTTTAAATCATCCAGAAACCTTTTTAAAGCCTTGAAGCCCAGGTATTATTCTAGAATCAGTTTGTCAGAAACCCTAGGACTAGAACCCAGGCATCAATGTTTTTGTTTGCTTGCTTTTGTTTTTTAAAGATATATTTTCCTTGTTATTGGAAAGGCAGATTTACAGAGAAGAGGAAAGATGGAGAAAAGGTCTGCTGGTTCTCTCCAAGTGGCCGCAATGACCAGATGTGAGCCAATCCGAAGTCAGGAGCCAGGAACCAGGAGCCTCTTCAGATCTCCCATGCAGGTAGAGGGTCCCAAGGCTTTGGGCCATCCCCGACTGCCTTCCCAGGGCACAAGCAGGGGGCTGGATGGGAAGTAGAGTAGCCAGGACACAAACCAACACCCATATGGGATCCCAGCACTTGAAGGAGGAGGATTAACTAATTGAACCATCGTGTTGCTCCCGCGCCAGTCATCAATGTTTTAAGCTCCTAGGTAAGCATACTGTACAGCCAAGATTGAGCATGTTGCTCAAACAGTGAGCATAGTCAGAGCAGGAACTACATAGTGCCTGAGCATTCATTGGGCCTGCAGCAGCCTGGCAGTGGAGTTGGGCAAGGAAGGGACCAGAGGTCGAGTTAGGAAAGTCCTGGACTCCTGGGGAACATCTCTGAGCCTGGACAAACACAGCTGGGGAGAGGGGGCGGGCAAAGCTGTCAGTGCTCAGGGCTTACCCCAAGCATTCCAGACACAAGTAAACAGCAAGCCTAGTTTTAGATTTCCCAAACAGTAAGCCAGGCTCCAAAAATACATGGCTGGGGATTTCTCAGTGTTGGCTTCTACACTGGGAGCACTACAGACTGGAGGTCTTCAGTATTGCAATGAAGGAAGTGGCGTGACACAAAGGAAAACAAATTTCCCACTAGCCACCACCAACATTCCTCAAAGACTCCTCTCTTTGCTGCTCCTGCTTTTTATTCAAACACTGGCCCCTATGACTCCTCCTTTGTTCTCAGCGGCTCAGCCAATTTGCAGTCAGTTCTTTAGTTTCCAAATGCTAAAGAGTTTTCCCCCAAAGACCCTGAATCATGCACACTGTTAGTATCAGACCCTCCAGCTTGCCCTCATCTTCTCACCATGAGGTAGGGAATTCTACAGCTGGATTCCAAAGCTGGAGTTCAGGACTTGAAGAGCAAAGGCCCCAGAGGAAAAGGGATGACCAGATAAAATACAGAAAGAGCCAGAGACACGCACAAGGAAACGGAGCTGCAGAAGAGAGAGGGGAGAAAGGAAGTTCAGGTATGTGTTGTCCAAAAGCATTTAAGTTAGAGGAAACTTACAAGAGGAGGTTAAAACAAACCAAAACTTCCTAATTGGTGTATAGGAGGATAAGCAATGGAGGAGGACCAGGAAACAGTGGAGGGGGGAGGGAATGCTCCAACCCCCAAGAGGGATGGACTAGGAGTAGGGGAGGGAATGTCACAGCCCCAAGAATTTATGCTTAAGACTCCATGCTTGCTCTTCAAATCAGCCTAAAACAATGGGTTAGGTCAGGGAGGCATGAATGAATGTTGGGGGAAGCCTTCCATTTATGGTCAGGAAAGTCAGTTTTAACTTTGGTCACAATCCTGAGACTACTATGAAATATCTTGAATTAGAAAGACTGTTTTTCTGGCTTATGATGAAGGACATCTATTCACTTCATATGTTCTCCAAAAACAGAGACTGTCTCTTCTTCCCCATCCCCTGAAAAGGGTTAGGTTTTGGGGACAGAGGCACCCTGCAGCACCTGGTGAAGGGCTCAGTGTCAGCAGTGAGATTCCAATTTGTGCAGGGCAACCCCGGGAAGCAGGGCTTCTGGGGAATGCTCTGAGAACACAACAGGAAAATGGTGAGCCTGGTTAGTTCACACGGTCGGCTGCTGTCGGACACACACATCCAAACCTGTGCCCTCTCAGCCTCCATTTTAGGGGCAAGAGCTCCAGGCAGCGATTTTTCACATGACTTGGGCCATGTGCATCTTTGGAAATATGATAGAAGATGCTAACACACATGACACTCTGTCCTGGAGATTGCTGGAGACTACCACATTCATCTGCGTCCATGGACCTTGCTTAGCAACCTCCACTCTGTAGGTTTTCAACTTTCCCAGGTTTTCTCCAGTAAAAATCACACTCTCCTGGTCACTGCCATTTGCCAAGTGGGAACCTACGGAAACTCTGGTGAACCCTGAGTGCTACTGAATGAAATCTCTCCCCTGCAATCTAACACTGAGATCTTAACACCTGCTGCCTCCTCCCCCAACCTCATGGCATCTTGGAGACAGGGTTTTCGGGAGAAAACAGAAGTTAGAAAGGGCAAAAGAATGGTAATTTCATGATAGGAATAGTGGCTTTATAAGCAGAGGACATACGAGGATAAAGAAATCACTGGCTTTCCACTATGTGGGGACATAATATGAAGGAGGGAAGACAGTGCTTATCACAAATCCAAGTGGCAAGCACCCTGATCTTGCACTCCCCTGCTTCCAGATCTGTGAGAAACACTGTTATGGTTGAATCCACGAAGTTGATAGCATTTTGTTATGGCATCCTGAACAGACCAAGACAACCAGAGACTGTGCCATGAACAGTCCGTACGTGGCACAGCGGGGTACAGGAGCCTCTGAGATAACGGTGTCCTCATTTTGGCCCAAAGACAAGGCTGGTCAATGTCCCCTCCAGAGACATTTTGGAGCACAAAGGTCCAGAACTAGACAGACTGCCTGGGGCCCCACGGAAGAAATTTTAAATAGAGGAAGCAAGGGCAGACAGGAAATGTCAGGAGAAGGAGGGCAAACTAGAGAGGGGAGATAAGGAGAGGACTGGAGTTGAAAATGCAAGAGGAATGCTGGCTTACTTCCTACTCCCTTTGCACACAGCAAGGAGTCCCAAGATAATACTGATTCTTGGGCTGCTCTTCTAATGAAAACACACCAGGACTCAGGCCTGTGTGAGTAAACTGTCCAACCAGGAAAACCTGCTTACTCTCCAACTAACATTTTTAAACACCCTATCCTTCCACCAAAGAATAGACGTTTACAAATCCGTGGAAAGAGCCAACTCCCCCAAGGCTAGTTTGTCATGGACTGTGTTCAGCGTCTGTACCGTGTCTTTGTTATGTCGGCTCTGCTAGGTCTGTCCTCCTCGGGCACGGCTGAGTCTTCCCCAGTCTTTGTCATCATTCCAGGAGGCCAGATTCCAGGTTCTGTACATGGAGGCAGCCCAGTAATGACTGTTGGCTGGCTGCTTTTGCCTGAGACAGCACCATCAGTCCATTGGATTCCCAAACACGCACTGCCCCATTCCTCTGCTGTGCTCCACTCCAATAAAAGCAACTTGAAGCCCACTCACTTTCCAGGCATGGTTTACAGACCAGAGGATGAGCAGACCACCCCCCAGGGGTGCCAAAGAGTACAACTGACATTTTTGGCACACCAAGCACAGTAAAAAGGAAGAAAGTAGTTGCCCTATCCGTGTGAGATGAAAATCCATTTCCTAGTCTTCCCAGGACTGCAGTTCTTTAAGTTTGGGAAAATGTTGATGTGTGGTTGGCAGAAACTGTTATTTGAAAGGCAAAGTGACAGAAAGAGAGAATGGGAGAAAAGAGAGAGAGAAAGAGAGAGACCTAACCACAGGTTCATTCTCCAAACGGCCACAATGATGGGGGCTAGGCAAGGTCCACACCAGAAGCTAGGAACTAACTCCATTTGGGGAATGGCAGGTGCCTGCCTGTACTCAGGTCATTTTCCACTGCTTTCCAAGGTGTATTGGCAGGGAGTTGCATCTGAAGCAGAGCACCTAAGACACGAATGGTGCACCAGTAGGAGATGCCGACAATGTAGGAGATTTAACCCACTGTGCCACAAAGCCTCTCTCACCCCACATGGCTTCTTGAACACTCGATATCCATCTTTCCCATGTCTCCTGCTTCCCACCAGGCAGACCAACTTTGCTCAGAGTAGCAAGATATCCAGCTAAAACACAAACTTTTGCTGGCCTCTTTTTCAAGTGGAGTTCACAATAAAACCTAAAACAGATTCTGTTGGAGACGTCAGAGGACACCGTGGCTCTTCCCTGCTTCAAACCTCCCACACTGCTCTGGCAGGGAGGCCAATGCCAGGCTTGTGGTGAAGCCACATCCTACAAGCATGAGGACCAAGATCTTCCTGCTAAAGGTAACACAATGAAAGTTGGAAAAATCATGAGCCCTGTCAACCTTTACACAGTTGCAAATGGCCTTCTCTGAACTTCCTTGTTTGTCACATGAAGTAGGTTGAAATTACTATATTTTCAAGCCAAGTGATATATGCTTGTCAACTTGATATTTTGCTCTTACTTGTCGCTACTTTTTGTTTTTCTAAAATCAAATTTGGCTCAGGTGACGGTTTCTCAAAAGCGCAATAAGGAGAAAGATCTACCTACCAGGATATTTTCCTTTCATTTGGCAAACACCAAAGAACAAACTTTTCCATGAAAGGCACTTCATGAAAGGCCAAAGGCATCAAAACGTCTCCAAAATTGTAAACAATCTCAACACAAGAGCCATTAAATGTAATTCATTAAAACCTGCTAACCCTATAGCTAAGGATTTTCTTTCTTTTATCCTCAATCTCCTTATCAGCAATGACTGCTTCCTCTCTTTGGCTTAAAATAAAACTTTATGGACTGACCTTATGGTATGCTAGTTCTGCCACCAGCAACACTGACATCCCATGTAAGCACTGGCTCACGTCCTAGCTGCTCCACTTTTTTTTTTTAAGACTTTATTTATTTTGATTGGAAAGTCAGATATACTGAGGGGAGGAGAGACTGAAAGGAAGATCTTCCATCTGCTGGTTCACTCCCCAAGTGGCCACAATGGCCAGAGCTGAGCCAATCCGAAGCCAGGAGCCAGGAACCTCTTCCAGGTCTCCCACACGGGTACATAGTCCCAAGGCTTTGGGCCGTCCTCAACTGCTTTCCCAGCCCACAAGCAGAGAGCTGATGGGAAGCAGAGCTGCCACGACACAAACCAATACCTATTTGGAGTCAGAGCTCGTGCAAGGTGAGGGCTTTAGCCACTAGGCTACTGCGCCAAGCCCTAGCTGTTCCACTTCTAATCCAGCTCCCTACTAATGTGCTTTAGAAAAACAATGAAGAATGGTCCAAGTGCCTGGGCCCCTGCTACCCATTAAGAAACCTGGAAGGAGTTTAGGTTCCCGGCTTTGACCAAGTCTAGTCTTGGCCATTGAGGCCATTTGGGGAAGGAACCAGCGACGGGAGACCTCTTTCTCTCTCTCCCTCTTTCTCTCTCACTCCTTCCTCTTTCTCTCTCTGTAACTCTTTCTTCCAAATAAATAAAATAAACCTTTATTAATTAATTCAAGTGAAACTCAATGATTCCCAAGGGAGACAGAGATTTGAGCACAGTTTTCAAACTGCTCCCTCCCAAAAGTCCTATTGAAAACACCAAAATCATGAAACGATATTATGGCAAAGGCTCCGTTCACATGTGCAAATGTCCAGAAGGCTGGCGTTAGGGTGTCAAATGAAAGACACAGAAGAACTTAGCACCCTGCCTCTCCAGACCTCAAGGGCAAGTCTCTCCCTCACAGAACTCTGCATCGTCAGCTGCTTTGCAAAGCCCAAGGCTAAGCACAGTTCAGGCCACACATGCCACATATCAGAGAGAGAGCATGTGGATGACACATCTGGGCCGCAGCTTCCAGCAGCCCTCTACAGCTGCTCCAGGGGAAGCGCAGGATACAGTCAGTGTGACACACACACACACACTCCCAGCTTCTTCCCAGAGTGCGTGTGCAGCAGCCCCAGCACAATTACTCCATGTCACGTACACAGTTCCTCCCCCACTTCCTCATGTTAACGGATCCCAAAACGAATCACAACAAGTAGGAAGAAATCTGCTTTAGGGGAAAAACACGTACAAATGAACTCCATGTCCAGATGGTTTTTGTGGAGATCACAAAGACACAGAATGGGTTCCCCCTTGGTCTTGTCTCTCCCAACATGAGGAATGCTAACACCTGTCACCACCTCACTCCCTCAAAATTGACACAAAATTTCAGTTTCTCAGAACTCCGAGACTGAAAAATTTCAAGTGTGATCTCACTCATGCAAATCAGTACTGGGCAGTGAGCCCAAAAGAATTCAGGCAGGAACCAAGGAATCTTTTAATTTCCTTTCCCCTAAATGTCTTCACAATTAGGCCTCAACAGAGAGTCCTTAAGCTATCTATTAAATGTTTCCATATGTTCAAAATTCAGCATGGGTTTCCTTGAGATCTCTCTCTGAAGTTACTAGAGCAGACAAATGGAGTGCAGAAATTCAGTAACTCCTAAGTAGCATCATGTACCAGCCGTGGTGCCAGATCTCTTCTCATATGTGGTATGCGCATCCTCTATCCAGGCCTAATGCGATAGCCTGAAGAAGAGAGAGTTGCACCAGACTGTAAGGCCAAGTTTAGTTCATCACCAGACATTTTACTAGACACCCACCATGCACCTGTCACTGTTCTGAGAGCTTAAAACACTGCAGAAGCTAAAAGAAACAATAAACGAACACACTTACAGAGCTTCCCAGCAAGAGTGCCCTGGCTCCATCCACACCACTGGAAGTGGGGAGAAGGTTGGCAGGAGTCGAAACAGAGTGCCTGAGAAAGATTCCACCTGCTGGGATTAGACTCACACATGATTTCAGTGTGCTATGTGGATATCACCACTTTCTGTGAGTGCTGTGTCAGCAGTGTTCATATGCACCCAGCAAATAATATGCATCCTTATGAGTGGGCTACATAGCTATGCCCACTCCAAAACTCCACACTTTCTGCTACCTTCAACCCCACTCCACATAGTAGGAGGTTCAGCATGCTACAACAGAAAGAGGAAGGGTAGGAATAGGCAAGCTGGAGGGCAGGTGTTATGGTGCAATGGGTTAAACTGCCTTTAGGGATGTCCCATATCCGAGTGCCTGGGATGGAATCCCACTTTCACTTTCAATCCAGCTGCCTGTTAATGCACCCGGGAGGCACCTTCCATGGGTCAAAGTTGCTTGGGTTTCTGCCATTCATGCAGGAGCCCCAAATGGAGTTCCTTCTCCTGGATTCAGCTTGGTCCAGCCCCAGCAAACTAACGGACAAAAGATCTTTCTTTGTTTGATTTCTCATTCTTTTCACCCTATCTTTCAAATCAATTAATCTTAAAAAAAAAAAAAAAAAACTAGCACTGCATCATGCTTAATCCATTCAATCATTGACCCTTTCTGTGAGGCCAGTCGAAATTTTAGTTGCCTTCTGAGAGTCTGTTGAAACAGAAAGGGAACATTGGGTTTTGGTCCAAATCATGTTTCTCCTTAAGTAGTTTCTGGCAGTTACTTTTCTCTTTAATTCTCTCTTTCTTTCTCTCTCAATGCAAGCAAATCTAAAGGTAAAAATTTCTAGTGCTATTAGGCACTTTCAGCCAGAACAAGTAACCAAGGAGCCAAGGGGACAGATTTGTCTCCAGCCATGTTTGATCTTGGCTTCAGCTCACACACCCTGCCTTCTTGCTGTACCCAAATGCAGGTCATGGGCTGCAGGGGAGCCCAGGAAAGAAAATGGACAAACCCAAAACAAACCAAAAAACAACTCCTGGCATTGTCTCAGAAGTTAATACCATCTCAGGGTGAGAAGTTAAAAGTCAACAAGCTACAAATCTGGACTTCATGGTCTTTGCTTAAAAAAAGTATTTTCCCACTCAGGGCCCAGCACCTTTGCAAAAGGGGGAAAATGCCACATCATATTTTAGTTTTTGTTAACATAAAGTAAAAACAGGGTGCGTGTGCCTACACACTCACACACACACTCACACACACACACGTTTAAGTTCTTATAGGCCAGGCCAGTCTTTCTTCTGGTTGGAAAACAAAGAGAAGTTCATCTGTGACTAATTTTCCAAGACAAAGTTAAAAATCTTAAGTGGCCACAGGTAGCCCCGGCTTATGAGCTGTACACTCAACTTCCTAACAGCAAGGCATTGAGACAAGAGAGGCTGTGTGTGTGTTGGAGCAGGGTTTTCCTGGGAACTCTATACTTTGCCTAATTTTGCTGGAGACATAGCCCTGCTATAAAAAAGAAAAGTTATGTTTACAAGATAAGAGGTTTTTTAACATAGGTATGTCCAACTCACAAGACACTTTCTTACTGAACTAAAGTAATCAAAATCATCTACTCAACCAGCCAGGCTTCTGAATCCCACATAACACCATGCGGTGAGCTCTTGAGCAAACCTCAAATTCATGGGTCTCCTCAAAGGAGCTCGGTCTGCTCTGGGCTGAGAAAGGCTGACCTTTACAGCCTGGAAACTCTTCTCCTTCACCCTTACCCACCTCTGTCTCCAGGCCTTGTGTGTCTGACTCCAGATCTGGATGAAGAGCTTCCCTCTGCAGCCCTCCCCGTCACAGGCCTTGGAAGGCTCAAGGGCTATGAAGGGAACATCCCCTCTGAGACAGCCACATCGAGGACTTGGACAAGGATTGGGACATGAGCCAGCAGAGCCCCGTGAAGGTACTGCAAGCAAAGTTCAACCTGCGTGCGGCTGCACATTTTCCTTGATGCCACAATCATTCATTTCAATGTTCCTTCCACACAATCATATTCTTATTACAAAACCATGTGTCCTCACCTGCCCCTGTTACTATTTCATCTGAAGCTGGAGCCAATTAACTTGGGCTTTCTTTCTTCATTTTTCTATTCTGTGAATATTGCTTCTGTCCCTCCTTTTGAGCATTCAGTGAATCCACCTGATACTTTCTTGGCAGAAGGATAGAAAGAAAGGAAAGGACTCCAACCATGTGGTCACTTGGCAAATTCTAATACTCTTATAATTACAATGAATCATTGGGCCATCTTCTTGCATATCCTCAACTCTAAGACCCACAAGTGACACAGATACAAAGTCCTTCTCGCTACCTGGAAAAATAATGGATAGTGGATAATGGAATTATCCATAGATAATGGAGTTAGAAAGAAGACTGAAGAAGGGAGGGCTCATCAAACTATGCGAGAAGTAGGAAGAACTGCTATATATAATATGTAGCTATTTATTTATTCATTCACTCATTTTCATATCTATTTTTTTTTTCTCTTTTCCTGCACTTCGGCAACGTTTTGTCTCATGTGAACACAAGCATCCAGTTCTGAGACAGGAGGCCAGATACCACGCAGACAGGTAAGTACCACAGGGAATGCTGTGAGCTAACTCACATCTCAGGCTTGAAGCTCCCAGCCGTCAGCTGAAGAGCACTCAGCCTTTATCTGGACATCTCTGCAGAAAATCTCTGTTCTTTGAGATCCTGTAATGGACTTTTCTGGAATTTGATCCACTTTTTCTATAGATTCTTCCCAAGTTTTATTGGCAGTTTTCTCTTCCCCTACTCCTTTGGAGTTCCATCATTCTCAAACTCCTCTAATTCTGGCCTTTCTGAATTATCTAATACAGGCTACAGGTTCCACTTATCTCCTACCAGACTGCTAACGCTCCCACGTACATCACCAGTCTAGATCTTTTTCTAAAACTCCAGACCCAAGTCTCCAACTGCCTTTTAGATGCAGCTCCTGAATATTCCAGAAACAGAAGCACTATGTTTGGCACTGAATTCATTATCTTCCCCACCACTCATTCACTCTCCATAGATTCTTATCTTAGGTCAACAGGAATGTTATCAATTTAGCCTGTTTGTTAGTGAGAGAGCAGGAAGTCCCCAATATTACTCTGTCACGCCCTATGATCTTGCAGTCCCCAAGTCCAGCTTCCAATCCTCTTTTGCATCTAGTTACTCTCCTGTGCTCAGAGCCTAGGGGGATCTCAGTTTAAGTCATGGATAAAAAGGCCCACAAGCAAGTCACCTATCATCAAGTCTGCCCCCCATCCATCCTTTACAACCATTGGCTTCTTTTCTAAAACATGTGTCTGCTCTTGCTCCTCTTATCAAAAATCGTCCATTTTCCTTTCTATAAAAGAATGTCCAATATTCATAGAACATGCAAATTTTTTCATAATCTCACTGCGCCAAACTCCCTAGATAGCAGCTTACTCTTAAACTACCTACAGTACATTGGGAGTCCCCAAACTACATGACTTCCTATAGACTTACTCGGTACCTACTGCTCCCACTGACTGTGGAACTCCTACTTACACTTCAGCAGCCACTGCAAACAGCACCCTTCCAAGAAGTGTGCTCCAAAGGCATCATCCTCTTCAGATCCATCTTTCTCTGCACTTTGCTAGAGAATGTTCTAGCACACCATAAATGCAAAACATATAGCAAGTATTCAATGGCTAACAATGTACTGATTCGTCTACGTATCTTCCTTTTCACCCCACTGAGTCAAGAGTGTATATCCTCCTGCCTAGAACATACAACAAAGTGGAGGAAGGATCAGCGGTGAGAGATGTTTCCCCCAGAATGCACCAACAGGAAATGAGGGGAAGGAGCTAATGGCTGAACCTTTAAAACAAAGTGATTGGTAACCTTGGATTTCGATTTTTGATACCACTGGCCAGTGAGAAGGCATTTTCCTCATAAATCCCATTTCCTCCAAGCTTTCTAAAAACACCAGCCTATCAGTTGGAATCTTGCGAGCTCTTTCTCAGCCAAAAGGAATTTCCCTTTAAACAAAAACTATTCAGACATTTCCAAGATATGAAACGTTAAAAACCAGGATTTTCCACTCAGACAACCAGGAAACTGCAGGCTTCCCCACGCCCCCCAGACTCCCCTTATTTGCCAAGAAGTCTGAAAAAGATTCTTTTTCCCTGATATATAAAAAAAAAAGTCTACTTCTACCTCTGTGCCTCTGCTTTTTCAATCTTTATTTTGTCTGGATTTTTCTTATGCAAAATTTGGAGCGAGAAAACAGAGAGTGTAAAATGAGAAAGCACACCTGCCAACTGAGCCATTCTAAATGAAATACATAATCAACTAATATTGTTGCTGTTTTAAATAACAGTTTTTCAACCATGGGAAACTAGCAATGGTAGGCGCAAGATTCATGAGGACATAATAGAAATGGGACTTTGGGACCATGTAAAACAAATGTAGAATTTTACAGTTGGTTAAACGGGAGACCTGGAATAGGAAGTAAATTGTATTTCCATGAGTTTACACATCAAAATGCTTTATCCTGCAGAGAAAAAGTCTCTTTCTGGAACTACCATGTACAGTTCTTAACAAGAAGCAAGCATAGACATCTGGGTGGTCCAGAATAACCCATCTCAACTAGTGAAAAAACAAACAAACAAAAAAAAACAAAGCTCTTCAGTCATATGTCAGGAGAACTTAAATAAACTGCACCAGTTTAGAGCAACTCGAAAGCAGGCAATTCAATATAACCCGACTAACCTAGACCAACAGCAGTTATAAACACCAGAATACACAGTGCGTGACCTAAATAAAATCTGACTTTCACGATGACCTTCCCACACAGCTGAGAAAAATAGAAATGCCTCCTCAGAACACTACAAGGACATCCTCCAAACTATAAGCAAAACAAAAAAAAAAAAAACCACAATCTAGCCAAAACACAGCCTGAATCGAAAGGGTGACACTGACTACAGAAACAGCTGTGCCCCAGCAATGACCCAGCAGCGCCTGAAGGTTTGCCCTAGGGAAAACTGAGTCACTAAATATTCCCCTAGATAAATGGGGTGCAGAGAGAGAGAGCAGATCAAAGAGCCCAGAGGTTCTTCCTAGGTAGAGTAGGACAGCAGGAAGATGAGGGCGGATCAAGCCAGACCTTTCCGCAAGGAAGATGCATCCCTAAGCGGTATTCCAAACATTCCCTGCTTTCCCTCAGTCGCAAATGCAGAAATTCCAAGGCAGAGTCGAGGGCAGTGGAGGGAGAAAAGAGACAGGCAGCCGCTGAACACTCTCACGTCGACCAGGTGGTAAGGAAACCAAGCAAGGAAGGGGAAGTAAGCCCGCCAGGGTTACGGAAGCCAGAGCACAAACAAGTTATGTGACAACCTCATCGTCAGTGTTGCCAGATATTTCCATGAAACCAGGCAGACAGGGCAGAGCAATGTGTGGGACCCAGCAGTCAGGGAGAGTTTGGGGGACCCATCACCCACAGGAGGAATCAGAGCACAGATATCCTGGAACGGTGAGCCACCGGGGGCCATCGCTCTTGACCTTGCAGCAGTAAACAAAAGGGGAAAAAATGAGCAAGAAGGAGCATCTGGCAGGCATGTGTTCAAGGCAGAGAGCCCTGTGTTTATAACAGAAGGTAGAGGCTGGGGACAGAGGGAATAAAGATGCATGAGAGAAAATAATTACAGGATCAACCACTTCCTGAATGATGTCAGACTCCCATGGTTGCAACACCTCAGCCTTAAAGAGGAGACATTTGACTTGAGAAACAGGATGAAACAATGTGTCTCTGAAGGGTCAGGCAGTCATGTGTGAAGAAGGGTGACCGCCAGGTGCCAGCACTGTGGCACAGCAGACTCAGCGGCTGCCTACTACAGGACCTTTGGGCCAGCCATTTGGAGAAGCCTGGATGATCCTCGGGGCTCCTAGTTTCAGTGTGGACTAGGAGCCGTTGCCTTTGCTGCCATTTGGGGAGTGGGCCAGTGGATACATGATTCTCTTTCTCTGTCTTCATCACTCTGCCTTTCAAACAAATGATTCTTACTACTTTTTTTTTAAAGAGCAACATCCAAATAGCTGAAGTAACATGCACAGGGTCACCCAAGGACCAGCCAAGTCAACCTGGTTTGAAAGCCCACCCTTTGTACAATGTTGCCTCAAGTCCATTCCCCGGAAAAGGCTGGACCGTTATCCACCCACCTACTCTCATCATTCCTTCAAAGAAAAAAGAAGAAATTTGACACTGGATGACATATGTCACTATCATACTAAATTTACAAATTTATAAAAGCATTTAAAATAATCAATTGTTTTTAAAATATATTAACAAAAGAGGAAAAAGACCACCCAACCCGTTTGCCAGGATTTCCTCATACTGCTAATTAAATAGAAGCAATTAATACGTAGTAGCATCCTGCACTTGACTAAGCACCATGGGGGTACAGAAAAGATTAATGTCACCTGTTCTCAAGGGATAAAATGGAGCACAACTTCTCTTGTGCTTCACAGATAAACTACACGGTTCAATCCAGAGAAAAATCAAGGCCGTTTAGAACTTCATTTGATGGATGGCTAAATGGCTCGATTGGCTAGTCCTCCGCCTCTAAGCACTGATATTCCATATGGGTGCTGGTTGGTTGCCCTGGCTGCCCCGCTTGCCATCCAGCTCTCTGCTTGTGGCCTGGGAAAGCAGTCAAGGACCGCCCAAAGCCTTGGGACTTTGCACCCACCTGGGAAACTCGGAAGAAGCTCCTGGCTTCTGGCTTTGGATCGGCTCTGCTCCGACCATTAAGACCATTTGGGGAGTGGATGGAAAATCTTTCTGTGTCTGTTTCTTTCTGTGAATCTGCTCTTCCAATAAAATGAATAAATCTTAAAAAAAAAAAAAAGAAAGAAAGGAAAAACTTCATTTGGAAGAACCAGAGAGCTTCAGATGGTGGGTTTCAGTATTTACTTCCAATTCTGCAAGCAATAGGAGACAGAGCCACTACTTCCCCATCCACAAACTCACTTGCAGCAGTTCAGATGCCTGACTACCATAAACTTCAACCCTACCAGATGCCAAGGGTCATTTCCCCTATGAGAACAGCAGAACATCAGAGTCAGGCTGGGCTGCGGCAGGCAGTTCAAGCTGCAAGCAGGCATAAGGGGCCTCATCAGTGCTTGAAGAGCCAGCCATTTTCAGTTGGAAAAATAGCTTCTTTGAAAGGTGGCATTTGGCTTTCTGCCTACTGTGGACCTCAAACAGAACAAGTCATTCTTGTCTTGCGTTGCAAGCATGAGTACAGGCTCAGCCAGCTACCCCCAGCCCTGGTATTTGACCTGAAAGGCAAGAGTCCAGATAATACAATTTATTCTGTATGTCGTGGTTAGCGAGTCAGGACAGAGTCAGGTTGCAGCCTTTACTCTGCCTTTACCTCCATGAACAGCTCCTGCTTGCTTCGCAGGGAGGCTATTTCCCTTTTTATTAATATCCTTTTTGGGTACTGGGCAGCACAGCTAATTAATGTTCTTGGAAGTGTGCAAGTGGCATAGTACTTGGGTTTGCTCTTTTAGCTCACACAGCTAATTACTGTGGATTTTACACAACCTTTTATAGTTCTGTGAGAAAACAAACATACCTTTGTTAAACAAGCACACCTTTTGACTAGGAAAAAATGGTTAACTCAGGCTGTTTCACTAATGCTCATGCAAGTTGAGTCTCCGACACCTCTTCCCTCCCCAGTGATTAATCTAAGCTAATTATGGAAGGCGCAGTCCACTCACCCCTCACATTGGTTTAGAAATGATCATATGCCCCAATCTTTATCAATAAAACTCTTTAAAAAAAATCATCTGGTGGGTTACTGAGAAAAATTTCTTTCATCAAAAAGAGAAGGTGGGGAAGATGGGACCCAAGGGAGAGGTGCCCTTTTTTCTATCCCTGGAAGATGTCAATTTGAATGTAACACCTGCAGCTCATGTCATCACGCCTCCAACCTGAAGATGAACATTGCACACAGATGGAACCAAGGCCATGAGGAAATTGAAAGTTCTGAGTCAGCCAAAAAAAAAACAGCCAGAGTTTTAGGCCTCTTGCAACACAACATGATAGTTTACCTATGAAAATAAACTCATCTGAACCGGTTTGTAATTACTGGCAGCTAGAAACGCTGTAATTAACCCAATTATCAATGGAAATGCAAGGCTTTGTTTCTCCAGCGTGAGCAATATCAGAGCAGAACTCCCTGTTTCCACAGAACATTATTTTTCATGATTCTTTCCAGAAGGAGGACAAATACAAAACTGCCCTTTCACCTCCCAGGATGGGAGGCCCATGTCACCGTGTCACCTGTGTGAACACTAAGAACAACTCCAAAGACAATAAAACCTTGGGCCAAGGACTCTCCACCAAGACAGCTGACATCAGAGATGACAAAGCAGCGAGACAGGATCAGGGCTGCCTTATCCCTAAAGGCCACGGCGATGGAGGAATAGAGGGGGTGACCTGTGTTCCGCGAGTCTTCCTCCCCTCTTGACTATCTGTTTTCCCAGATTCTCCCTTTGAGATTTTCCCTTTTGCACCAAAGTAATCACTGTTAAATATAAATGCCCATTTGGGATAATACACGAAACTTAATGGATAGTTGAATTTTTTGTGGAGGGCCTTGAAGACTTAAGTCGGATTTCACAATTTTATCTTTTGCTAGAACTCACTCCATTGATTCGTCTGGCCTCCAAAGGGGTCAGTGACCATAAGCAATGACATTCTCAGCCAAAGAGAACCCAGGGTCCCCTTCTGGACCTTAGGTAGAGACCAGCAGTAGGAGCTGAAACCAACAAAGATTCAACCCAAGGGTTCAGTAGGCCACTGAAACCATTGTAGCATCCTGGGTCCACCTGGAGGAAGAGGAAAGCAGCCTGGTTCGATGGTCAGCCAACGCCTCTGCATCAGTGCAAGCTGCAGAGGCCATACAGCCTTCCCAGCTGGATGTCAGGTGGTTGCATATCCCCTAACTCCCTGCCTGTGAACCACTGTCTCTAATTAGTCACGTCACCGTAAGATCCAAGCAGAAACGAATTCTGGGTAGTGTAACTACCAAATAATTGTAAAGAATGGGTTTTATAGGAATACAGTGGTATCAGTTCCCATAGTATGCTGTAAAAAG
This sequence comes from Ochotona curzoniae, assembly GCF_017591425.1. NCBI lineage: Eukaryota > Metazoa > Chordata > Mammalia > Lagomorpha > Ochotonidae > Ochotona > Ochotona curzoniae. Next base: position 17,322,492 of record NW_024467095.1, on the reverse strand, counting down.
GATATGATCTCTTAAAATATTGATAAAATATTTTCTAAATGGCTGCATTGAAGCATCAGAGATGGTTACCAATGAGATTCATTATTCAAGTTTCCTCTCAATCTCTTTTCTTTACAGACTCCTCCAACTAAGCATGCTTTTTAAAAAAAATAAATAAATAAGGATTTATTTGTTTTGATTGGAGAGGCAGATTGACAAAGAAAAGGAGAAATAGAGAAAGGTCTTCCATCTGCTGGTTTACTCCCCAAACAGCCACAATGGCCAGAGCTGAGCCTATCCAAAGCCAGGAGCCAGCACGAAGAGAGACTGGAAGTGGAGCAGCTGGGACACAAACCAGATCCCTGTGGAAAGCACCTCAATATAACACACAGAAGGTATTGTACTTATATCTCTTTCTCCCTCTCTAAATCTCTAGGTTCCCAAGTCCCCTTTCCAGAAGTAATCAGTTTCCATTTCCTGAATGTTCTTCCAGACATTGTCCCTATAGAAAAAATAAACTACAGATCTATTTGCTCTTTGTGCAAGAATCTGCACATGCATACACACGCACACAGCGTGATAGTCTGACGAGCCCCGCGTCCAGGCTTCACTTTTCACTCTTTTATGTCTGACATCTTTTCTGAAACTGCATTTAGCCTTTGTTTGAAACAACTTCTTCAGTGAATTACTCAGTGAATTAAAACAATATTCCATCCTCTTTACCCAAACTATTTTTTTAAAGACTTATTTTTATTGGAAAGGCATATTTCTAGAGAGAAGAGGAGACAGAAAAATCTTCCATCTGCTGGTTCAATCTCCAAATGACTGCAACAGCCAAAGCTGAGCTGATCTGAAGTCAGGACCTAAGAACTTCCCCCACGGTCTTCCACTTGGGTGCAGGGTCCCAAGTCTTTGGCCCATACTCTGCTACTTGCCCAGGCAACAGGGAAGGAGCTGAATGGCAAGGTGGATTAACCAGGATGGGAAACAGTGTCCACACAGGATGCCGGTGCTTGCAGGAGGAAACAGCTCAGAGCTTTACTAATTCAGTTTCCAAGGAGCATGTTCATATTCACTAACCACGTGCGTCATTATTTTATAGTAAGGACCTGTTTCCTGAAGGTCCCTGTCCTGAACCAAGAAGCCACTTTAACCAACCAATGAGAAAAGCATGGCTCCTGACAGCTCCCAGGGGGCTCCTGAAAAACATCACGATCCCAGCCTCAGAGATTTAAAAAAAAATTATTCTAGCTTTTTAAAACAGCTTATTTGACAGGTTTGCTAAAGCACAGAGTCAGCACTAAAGCATGTGATAACTAAATCCCTATTTCAAGTGAGGAGGGTGATCACGGGGGACGGGCCGAGGCTGCCACACCTCGGACATCAGCTGCTCTGAGACTCAGCTGTTTCGGGGCCCCATCACCCTCTTCCAAACTCTCCACTGGTTCCTATAAGTCAGGATTCCTCCTTCATACAAGATGGGCGAGAATTCTGGCTTTGAATCTTGGGACCCTGTATCCAGGTGGAAGACCCAGAAAAAGCTGTCAGCTCCTGGCTTCGGATTGGCTCAACTCCAGCCATTGTAGTTCAACTGATGGAAGATCTTTCTGTCAGTTTGCCTTTCCAATAAAAACAAGTAAATCTTTTTTAGAAAGATTTATTTTATTTATTTTTTATTGGAAAGTCAGATATACAGAGAGAAGAAAGACAGAAAAGAAAATCTTCGGTCCATTGATTCACTCCCTAAACTGCACTGATCCAAAACCAGGAGGCGGGAGCCTCTTCCGAGTCTCCCACGCGGGTGCAGGGTCCCAAGGCTTTGGGCCATCCTCGACTGCTTTCCCAGGCCACAGGCAAGGAGCTGGATGGGAAGCAAGGCTGCTGGGATTAGAACCAGTGCAAATCCTGGTGTTCAAGGCAAGGACGTTAGTCACGAGGCTTCTGTGCCAGGCCCAAAACAAATTTATTTTTCAAAAACCAAATTCTGGCTTTGGAAACAGGCAGATTTGGGTTTGAGCCTTGATTTTTGCCACTAGTTAGCTAGGAGACCCTAGTTAAGGCGCTCAAAATTATTAAGCCTTGGTTTTCTTACATAAAATTGGAGTAATAAAGATGACTCTTAGACTGAATTGAAGAGGTTAAATTCTAATTCTGGTACCAGCGTTGTGGCATGGTGGGTTAAGTTACCACCGGTGACATCAGCATCCCATACGAGAGCTGGTTGTAGTTCTAGTTGCTCCACTTCCAATCCAGCTCCCTGTTAATGTGCCTGGGAAAAGCATTCCTAGGCTCCCGCCACCCACGTGGCAGACAAGGATGGAGTTCCAGGCTCCCAGTTACAGCCTAGTGTAATGCAACTATTTAGGGAGTGACCCAATGGGTAAAATCGATCTCTCACTATTTTTCTCCCCTCTTGCTTAGCAACTTGGCCCCTCAAATAAATAAAAATCTTTAAAAAGAACAAAAATATCACACTTTTTATAAAACGCTAAACATAATATCTTATAGCAGCACCAGCTAAATAATCCTTGGGACTCAATCAAAAATGAAAATATGAGGCTCTTCCATTTAAAAGTAAGAATTCCAAGGTAAGAGTAACACATCCAACCAAACGTGAGCTCGATGGGTGCGCCCAGTGAGCAGGAGTGTGCAGGCAATGACTCTAGCCAGGAGCAAATGTTGAACAGTTAGTAACTTCATCATCTCTTACCACCTTCTCAACATCTATGTGTACCCCACCACCCCTGCAGGCTCTGTTCTCCATGTCAAAGGCCCAACCTACAATACCTGGAAAGTTTCATTGCGTTGGAGTGGCACAGCACACTAACCCTCTGCCCTGTGATGCCGGTATTCCATATGGGTGCCAGTTCATGTCCCAGCTGCTCCACTTCCGATCTTGATCCCTGCTTATGGCCTGGGAAAGCAGCAGAGGATGGCCCAAAGCCTTTAGGATGCTGTAGCCCAGAAGAAGCTCAGCTCAGCTCTGGCCATTGCAACCATTTGGGGCATGGATGCCAATGGATAGAAGTGTTTCTCTCTCTCTCTCTCTCTCTCATTCTCTCTCTCCTTCAAATAAAAATAAGTAAATCTTAAAAAACAAATGTTTCACTGGATCATTCCACAAACAGGCCTCACCGTCTCAGATGTAAGCCGCATTTACACAGAAAAGAATACACCCCAAAATGGGTGCTCTCACACACAAGATGTTGCTTTAGGCATAAGCCTTTGCTCTGGCTCTCAGTCTGTTAACACCCTCACTTCTTTGAAATCTTTGTTCAGGGTGGGCGTCTGGCCTAGTTGTTAGGAAACTAAGATGTCTGCACTCACATTAGGGTACCTGAGTTTAATTCCTGACTCCTGACTCTAGCTATTACAAATCTTGAAAGCCAGCAGGTACAGCAGGCACTTCACTTCAACCCTCCCTTGGCCATCGCAGCCCCATTTTCTATGGAAAGACTACCATGATGACGGAATTCAATACCACATTTTGCCCTTCTTCCATCTTGTAGTCTCTAGCCCCTCTTTATCCTGTTTGACTTTGATGTTTTCCATTGCTCTTATTTTGCATGATGTGTCACATCATGTACTTCTTCATTCTATTTCCCAGTTACTGTTCATTTTCTCCTGCACACACATACACAAGAAAATAAACTGGAAGTCAGGCAATTTTGTCTGCCTTTGTCCTTTTATGTATGCCTACTGTTTGGCAGATGGAAATATGTGATAAATACTAATTGAAAGAACAAAGAATGTTCTTGAGTGAATGCATACTCAGGCCACTGTGTTTCCATATGGAAATTCAACAGGAGGTCAGGCCATCCCACATTACAGACCAGTGGAAATAATAACTCTGCAACTGGATCCCCAGCAGCAAAGCTCTCTGCTTTCACATCTCTGCCAGACTCCCCTTATTTCCAAGTAATCAAATCCAATCTATGCTACTAAACCCAATCCCCTCTCTCACCACTTATTCATATACACAGTTTGTTGCAATGATGAGTGGCATTTTATTGAGAGTGCTGTTCAGAAATGAGGCACATCACTCCATGGGGAACATCACACTTATTATTCTAAAACAGGATTAGGAGGAAAATGTCGTATGCAACTACTTTATCACACGATCATAGAGAAAATAAACTACTAATATCAAGAGAAGCAACAGTTGATATTCCTAAACCATGTATAAGGACACTAGAGCCAGCCCACACTGTCCTTCGTGGAGGCAATGCCACCGTCCCAGGTGGCATCTCTGATTCTGCCTGTCAGCTCACACATGCAAGCAAGCCATGGGAGCCACGAAGGGCAAGGCCAACACCTGTTTCTAATTCATTCCACCAACTCAAAGACCACCCAAAGCCATGACATGACAACTGCTCTTTGAGACACCTTCACAGCAAATGAACCACACATTTAGGAACACCAGAAGAGCTGCCCCTCCTTACGTACATGGCTAAAAGGTAGCCAATTTCAGTAGAAACAGCTGAAGGCCAACGTGCTCCAAGTTCTTTACCCAGGACAGAAAGTGCATTGGTGCATTTAATTCAAGTGTAGCCCGAGCCTCCTGGGCACAGGCTCCCTGGGCAAAACCGCAGGCTCACACGCAACACCTGGCTTTTGCCCTTCATGAACCATCACTCCCTCCAAGCCCTCCACTCTGTACTTTTAAAACAAGCCACCCCCAACCACGGTACACGCACGCACACACACACTCTGGTGGGAGTTAGCAAAGAGGCTCTCATCACTTTTCCCAAAATAACGTCAGCTAGAGGCAAATGCCAGAGAGGTGGAGCCTGCAGGCCATTTTGCAAAAGTTTCAAATATCCTGGTACTGACCCCATTAAAAGAACCTTGAAAGGGAATAAGCCAAGGCTCTCTTTTCTCACTTGCGTGTTTCTCTCTCTCTCTCTCTCTCTCTCTCTCTCTCTCTCTCAAGACTTCACAGAGGCATATGGCTGAACGCGGCACAGAGGAGCCGGTGAGCTGTCCATGCTTCCCCAGAGCCTTCCTCAAATATGCAGCTACCTCACATTTTCCACACTCCCCTGCTGGTCTGACCTCCTAAGCCAGGGAAAGCTGACTTCTTTGGGTGCACAATTCAAGAAACCACATGAGGCAGCCTGCCTCCTCACAGGCAGAAAGCTTTTCAATACACAGTACTTAAAAAAAAAAAAAGTTTTCAATGTAAATAAGAGAGCAAAAGAAGGAGAGACACTATGAAACGGATGAAAGTGCTGCATTGTCTAGTCCAGTATTTAACAGCCTTCCCACAAAAACCAACGACACGACATTCGCCACACAAACCCCTCCGCCTGCATTACAGGACTCTTAGCAATCCGAAAGGATATGACAGATAAGAAATAGGCTGAGGATGGGGCAGGTACAAATCGCTCCAGGAACACAAAGCGTTATTATCCTTAGGGAAAGTTGAAGGGCCACTGCCAGGCTTGCTTGGCTTCGACAGAAAAGCTACTACACCAGGAGAGGACCTGCGGACCTCTACCCCCCACCCCGCCCCCCAAACTCCCCTCCCGGCTCCCAGGTCCCGGGGTGCCGGGCGCTCACCGTGTGGTACATGAGGGCCTCGCTGTCCCCGGGCTCTGACAGCTCGCTCAGCTTGCGGTCCCACTGCAGGACGCTCTGCTCCCCGCTCTCCAGCACCTCCATGGTGGTCGGAATCGCGCAGGGCCGAGGATGCTGAGGGCGGGCGGGGAGAGGGGCAGGGCCGCCTGGCACCCGCAGGATCCCGCTCCCTCGGGGCGTGTGTGTGTGTGTGTGTGTGTGTCCCTGACGCGCCGAGGCAGGAACACCTTCACTCCGGCGCCTCAGCGGCAAGCCGCCCAGGGCCCCCGACCCGCGTCCTCCCGGACCTGAGAGACTCTCGGGGGAACACAGAGCGCCCGGGAATCGGGCGGGAGGCCGCAGGAGCTAAAACAGGACGTGTATGCAGAGGAGAGACAGGAGATGAACTCCCATCCCAAGAAAACTACTTCGCGATAAGCCCCCGGCTCCACGACTGCTCCAGACACAAACTTTGAGACTCGCCTGGGCTTCTCAGCTTTGCTTCAGCACCCAGCTGCGACCCCACCTCCTTCCAGAGCAGTGACCAATCGGATGCCGGTTTTGTCCGCAGGATCCAATCAGAAGTCTTTCTCTGCTCTCTTTCCCGCCCACCAAGCAGGGCCAGAGGGAAGAGTCGGCCTAGTCTTTGGAATGTGGGAGGGGAGCGCCTTTGGCGTCAGGGGGGAACTGCTCCTCCGTGACTACGCCCTGCAGTGGGCGGTTTGCTCCAGCGGACCAATGGACTGCTTGGGTCTAGGAATGACAGACTGCTGGACAGACCAATGAAGAAGGAGAATCTGGGCGTACAGCCAATCAAATAGCGACAAGAATACATTTTATGAAAAAGGGAGGGTGCGCTCAGCCTGTAGGCTGGGGCTCCCCAGAAGGTGGCCGGCGCGCAGAGGGCAGCAGGAGCTGTGGTATCACACGCCTCGCTGGAAAAGTGGGGAGCAGACTATTCCCCAGGAGCTTCATTTACTTGGGTCTCTAGAGGATTTTTTTTTGTTGTTAATGAATTACACATGATACACAAGTATTTCCTGACGCATAAATTGGTTTGGGGGCAATTTTTAATCAGTTCACCCACTTTTCTTCTTCTTCTGTCACGCTGTGCTTGCTGTTGGACATGCTTCTGGACGGGCCGGACTAGTTCTGGCACTTTCATTAATCAACATTGATGTGGGTAAGTGATGTATTTGTGCAGATCCTAGACCAACCAGCGAGCTGCCCTGCTAGTTCATAAAGCTCTTATTGCAACGCAAGTGTGAGGCAATAAAAAAATAAACAAATGTGTAACGCAGTATCAGGAAAGTGGTCATTACAATAAAGGTCGCGGAGGAGGGCGGGACTGGCGTGCTATGTGAAACGTTGGTCAGAGTGGGTGACGCTCGAACAGGGCCCTAAGAGAAAGGAGACTGGGGGAGGAGCTGCTGCTTGGATGGGCTCCAGGGTGTCCAGTGTAGCTGAACGCCAGGGCCAGGTCACCACACCTGTTTAGATTACGGAGGCAGTGACCTATTCTAAAGTTAATTTCCTCAAACAACTTGAGTTTTCTTCCTCTTTATTGTCTCCGCCTTTTAAGGAAATAGCTCTTGAATATATAGTTTGTCCATCTTAAATATAAAAAACCTTTGAGACTTCGGTCTAGATGTTTGTTATAACAGCGCCTTCAGCTATTAACGTCTTGCTTTGTCTGTTTGGCAAGTGTTTTGTGGTGGGTGGGACCAGTCACACAATGTCTTACAATTCTTTTTTTTTTTTTAAGATTTATTTATTTTTATTGCAAAGTCAGATATACGGAGAGGAGGAGAGACAGAGAGAAAGATCTTCTGTCCAATGATTCACTCCCCAAGCAGCAGCAACAGCTGGAGCTGAGCAGATCCAAAACCAGGAACCTGGAGCCTCTTCTGGGTGCAGGGTCCCAAGGCTTTGGGCCATCCTCGACTGCTTTCCCAGGCTGCAAGCAGGAAGCTGGATGGGAAAGCAGGGCCGCCGGGATTAGAACTGGTGTCCATATGGGATCCCAGTGCATTCAAGGCGAGGAGTTTCAGCCACTAAGCTACCGTGTTGGGCCCAATGTCTTACAATTCTACATGTCTTTTAGCAGCAGTGAATGCCACAATCCACTCCATTTGTCTTTCACAGCCATTAGCAGGAGTTAGATTCAAAAGTGGAGCAGTCTGGAAACAACCAGCTGGTACCCTTTTGGAAATGCCGGTGCTGCAGGCAGTGGCTTTACCTGCGGTGCCACAGCACCTGCCCCGTTTTGCACTCAATACTGTCCCAGGCTTGGCCATGGGCAGATCACGTTCTGAGACAGCTACCAAGGCCAGAGCACCTCAGCTTCAGACACAGATCGCTAGCGCATGGGGAACAGCCCCAGAGGGGCTCTGTCTTCCTGCTGCTCAGCTTCTGAGAAGCTGGGACTGGAACGGGAACAAAAAGTTCTTCCCCTCGGGGCGAGCTTGGAGGGAATTGAAAAAGGATGGAGGAAGGGTTAGAGACCTCAGGTATGCTCCACTGGGCCAGTCTTGCGGCTGTGCGGCCCTCACCTTAGGATGCTGTTTCCACTGAGTCACAGGAGCCGTTGGTGAGAGGTAGAGATTCCTTAGAAAGAGAATGCAAGACTCAATCAGAGCCCAAGAGGCTGCTAGCAGGACAGAAAGGAAACTTACTTTTAAAGCACTCATTTGGGTCATGTTTACAACACTGCCACCGTACGGCTGTCACGAGGCAGTGCAGCTCGCAAACCCCAAGTAAGATGGGAAGAACCAGTTTACCGACACCGATTCTCACCAATTCCATTTTAAATTTCAAAGCCACAGCTCAAATACAGAAAGCTTCCTACAACACAAGGAATATTTTCAGTGTTTCCTGATCACAGACGCCCCAGAAGGAATTTCTGTCCTGTCCTCTGTAGAAGAGATTTGCCTGTTCTTTTAACTGGAGATGAATGGAATCCTAGAGTAACTCTTGTCTCTCTTGCTCACAGAATCTGTGGGACGTGTGCGTGGGTTTGCATGTGCAGCTGATGCTTGTCATTCCAGTCGCTTTGCTCTACAACATCACTACACACACACACACACACACACACACACACACACACACACACACACACACACACACACACACACACACAGAGTTCCTGGGAGAACTGGGAGGTAGCTTCCTGCTGAGCCTTTGGTTAGGATGATGTAATCCACAACTAATACACATAAAAGAAACAGATACCAGTGGATCAATATACTTCAGTAAGCAAAATTAAAACCACTGTATTTTATGTGTGTTTTAATATGCTTTACTTAGTGCATATCGTTAATACATTAACATCAAAGGCCCAGCCAAAAGCACTATAACACATGCACAAATACGTGAATAAAATTTAGGAAACACATGTTTTCTCCACAGGTACATATTGTTCTTCTTGTATTTCTTTTTTTTTTAAGTTTTAAAAATTATTATTGGAAAGGCAGATATACAGAGAGGAGGAGAGACAGAGAGGAAGATCTTCCCTCTGATGATTCACTCCCCAAGTGAGTGCAACAGCCAGTACTGTGCTGATCCGAAGCCAGGAACCAGGAACCTCTTCCAGGTCTCCCACGTGGGTGCAGGGTCCCAAGGCTTTGGGCCATCCTCAACTGCTTTCCCAGGCCACAAGCAGGGAGCTGGATGGGAAAGTGGAGCAGCCGATATACAAGCTTCTGAAATAGAAGAACTAAGCACAAATAAGCCTAGAGAATTAAAGTATATATCAATGTATACTTCAAATAAATATCTTATATTCATACTGAATACAAATAAGATTTAAATATAGTAGAAATACAGAGATTATATGACTGTGCTTATATTTGAACAAATCATATTAAGGGTTTTGAAAATTACATCCTTAATGTTCTAGCCACTATTATGATGTCTTGTATTTAAAAAAAAATAAAAAATTGGGAAGAACTAGAGAAGGCAGGGGGAAGCACAGGGTGATGATGCCTGGTTGCTTGGTTGGGTAGACCTAGAACTTGAGCAAAAGCAAAAGGAGAACATACCCACAGTCCTGGAGCAGCTGAAACAACGTGTGTGATGTCACCTTGCAGGCATTAAACTCTTGGAAAAATGCCTGAAAGAAACACCATCATAGATAACAATGAGAATTCTTAGTCAGCCAGTTTGGAAATGGCCTTGCTCACCGACCAATAACCATGGGATTCAGAATTTAGAATTGTCAGATCTCACAGTTGAGAGAAATGAGACATAAATAAGAAAATGAGTACCTTCTTAAGTTCAATGACCACTATTTGAGACTCCTAGACCTATAGGGCAGATCTGATTCTAAATCCTTGGGTTTTGTTCACCGCACCGTGTTGGAGCAGTATGGATTTCACCTTGAACCCGAGCAGACCGGGACAAGTCCCCATTGTATGCTGCACCCATGGCACGTGAAAAGCAACACACAGATTGTGGTTTCCCAGTTCCCCTTTCTTTCTTACCTTGGTTTTCAGAGTGGAAGTTGCCTACTAAGCACTGGGTATAGGAAAGGCTTTGGAACTGCTAACACAGATGCAGGTGCCAGTGATAGTCTCCTTGGGGACTTGGCTTCAGCTATGCCTGGAAGCTTGCTTCTCCAGCATGCAGGAGGTCAAACCTCCACTCCGAGTCTCTTGGAGACAGCTCTAAAGGCTGGGAACTGAAAGGAAAGATGTCCCTGTACGTTCCCAGAGCACCTATCCCTGCCTGTCAGTGGCACCACCACCACTCCTGCTGCCCCATGATACCAGCAGAGAGACACATGATGTATAGGGCAGAGATGATGTCTTTTACTCATGTGCCTGGGGATACAGACATGGCAGGTGCCCAGGATGGGCATGTTTTGGGGCAATTGCTGTGTGTGACAAACAAGCCTGTCTGTGACTGCTCTTTGGTTCTTGCACTCTAAGCGCAGGACTTGAGGGTTTCTTGTTAGTATCACCGGCCAAAGCTCTGCAGGAGTTACTGAACTCTGTGCTGCAAGGACCCGAGATGTAGTCAGCTATTTGCATTCTCTTGGCACTTGCTGACTTGCGTTGCCCACACATAGAGTAATGATCCCATACCAGCACAGATGAACCAACTCACAAAGAACAAACAGCCATGATGCTTAAGATGCTCCCAATCACATTCCCTCAGTAGTAATATTCTCCATCCTTCGGCACACGCACGAAGAAAATCCCATTCGTTAAGTCCATCTCACTGAAACCGGATAAACAAATTCATGACACTTCTGTGAGCCTGCTCCTTACCCACTAAATCCACTCTGTAGCATCAGCAAAAAAGGATGGTAAGTTTTCACTTCCTTAAACAGAATGTGTGGCAGAAGAGGTGATGTCACATAAAAGAAGAGAATAAAGCAAAATCTTGTTAATTTTAGGTTTTTCAGGATGCTAGTGAAGTTAGTAAAAGCATGTAGTCCTTTACTCCCTGTTGCTCAGAGCTGCCCAGTGCTGCTCTCAGTGCTGATCCGTCACCTAGCTGGGGTGTGTGCCTGTGTTTGTGTGTGCCTGTGTGTGTGCTCCCAGGAGTGTGTGGTGCAGGAAAGCTGTTGTGATCATGTTAGGAAGTGGATGTGGAACCTCTGGCCATGGTATGCGGGATCTGTCCCATGTCTAGTTTCTGTCCTCGCAACATTGTGGATCCTGATAGAGGTCACCACTTCCGGCCTCTGCACGTGGGGTCCTTTCAAACACCCCAAAGGCAGCTGCAGTATTGTGAGAGTGCTGCCTCTAGGAACTCCACATTCAGGACCCACAAATGCCTATGGCTAGTGGCAAGTGCTCTGCTCAGCCATGGTCAACACATTTGCTTCTCTGAAGGGTCCCAGCAGTGAGGAAAATTCCCTCTGTTCCTGGGATGTGCTTGAACCCCAGTCTAAAGCTACAAAACACAACGTGGCTTCTCGGAGCAGTTACTGTTGGTCCAGGGACACCAGGGCAGCTGTGCAGTTGTCAGCACTGTCCTGTCAGTCCTGGCTCTGTCATTGGTGGTTGGGATGTAGGGTTGCCTCCTACACTCTCTGCAGGTGAAGAGGGGAAAGTGCTAAATTTCTCACTGCACTGTGTGAAAGGATAACATGGCTGCATGGTTAGCACAGTGGTTCCTGTGGTGATAGGCACTCAGGAAGTGATCATTTTTGCAGGGTTGTGCATAGCCATCTGGGGAAAGCACCATGAATGTTAACCAACACATCCTTCAACTGCTTCAGGATAAGGACCCAGCATCAGGACCAACATCTAGAGCTCATTTAGCTTCTGGAAAACTCCAGCTCACCCTTTGCAGCAGCACTGCCTACTGTCTTGAGCAGTCGTCACACACTCATTTCTGTGAAGTCCTTTTCCTTGGTAATCTTACACTGTTTGCCCCAGAGGGCCACTGGACTGTCAGTCAGGTGTCCTGGGACAGCGGAGCAATGGAGACTATAGCTTATACAAGTACCAGAATTCCTGGTTCCTGTGCACACCACTCCAAACATTTTTGAAATTTAAAAATCTGTAGGGTTGAGCCTGGTGCCATGATGTCCTAGGTTAATCTTCCACTTGTGATGCTAGTATATCATGTGGCTGCTGGTTCAATTCCTGGCTGCTCCACTTGCAATCCAGCTCTCTGCTTTTGGCCTGGGAGAACAGCAGGGGATTGCTCAAATCCTTGAGCCCATGCTCCCACACAGGAGACCTAGAAGAAGCTCCTGGCTCCTGGTTTGGACTGGACCATGTCCAGCTCTGGCTACTGCAGCCATATGGGCAGTGAACCAGCAGTTGTGTGATTCTCTCTCTCTCTCTCTCTGCCTCTCTCTTTAATTCTGCCTTTGCAATAAAAAGAAAACAAATATTTTAAAAATGTGTAAGGCAGAATATACCGTGCATACAATAATGGTAATCAAAATGGAACAAATGAACATGGGAATGTATGGAAGTAGATACAGAGTTAGGTACCAGGGACACACTCAATGTAATTTTAATCTTAACTCCCCAGGTGAGGGTGAAAAGGTGGCATGGTTTGTGGGTCCATCAGCTCATAAGGATGGAGCCCTCTGGACAGGCTCGGTGTCCTTAGAGCAACATGCCTCTGCTTGCTGCCCCAACCTTCCATCCTGGAGGAGGCACACAGAAGAGACCATCAGCCCGTTAGCAATGGGGCGCTCACCAGACACCCCAGCTGCTGGCAGCTTCAGCATGGACCTGCCAGCCCAAGGAATTGTGAGAAAGATGCACCTGTCTGTTGTGGGCTGAGCAGGGCTGTTGTTCTCTTGCAGCAGCTGCAGTGTGCTAGGGGCGGGATCTGGATACCAGGCTCAGCTGTATGCATCAGCTCACCTGGACACCTCGGCAACGCTAGTGTCTGGCCAAAGAACATCTACAGACAGGGTGACACTAAAGTCTCAGATTCCTAAGGGTAGTTCACAATAGGGGGAAGTGTATACTAGCCAGGAGATAGGGAAATGAGAATATTTCATTGTTTATATCCATATTCTCCAAAACCAATCATGCTAAAACAGAACTGATTATAACACTGAATTTAAAAACTACAAATAGTACAATGATCATGAATAAAAAACAACCTTTAATATATTGAACTTGAGAGGGAATGTTATTTTTTATAAGGGAATAATATCAGAAATAGAAATATATGTGAGCAATAAAATTAGAATTTCCAAAGTACATATATCCATACATAGGAGAAGAGCAAATGGTAAAACTTTGAGCTAATGTCAGCATAAAGGACAGTATCTATGTGTTGATAAATTGCCAATATCCACATTTTGGCTATGAGATTTCCTTTTTCAGTGATGACAATTCAGGTGAATCCAAATTAAGGTCTCAGAGCTTGGTGTCATAGGTAGTCACTCCAAAAGGATTCAGAAGCTCTGTCAGGGAACCCCATGGACACCTGTTGGGTAAGCGATGGCACAGTGGATACTGGTGCTAGGATTCTAGGATTCAGTCCTCTGAAGGGAGTTTTGCTCATTTCAGGGCAGGCATTGAATTGGCATGCCTATTCAGATGTTTCTCAAATGAAGGGTTTTGCTTCTTCTCCTGACATCTTGTCATTTACCCACTAGGGCTCACCATGGTTCTAGTGGTTCTTGGTATCTGGGAGTGAGAAAGAGAAAGAAAGCAAATGAGGGTCTTGGTCACATCCTGCTGGTAACTGAGTCTGAAGGGATGCTCAGTAGTGACAGAGGCCAGAGCCAAAGTGGGATCCCGTGGAGCTGACATGCTGAGCCACAGGCTGACAGAGGGAATCCAGAGAAGGCAGAAGCAGAAAGCAAAAGGTCAAAGAAAAGAAAGTTTCTGCACACATGGACTCTGCTCTCTGGCTGCACACTCAATGGAGTTCATTTTCAAGAGTTTTCCCTGAACGTGTGAAAATATCTGGGGCGTCAAACAAGAAAGAAGCCATGTTGACTAACTGCTTCATTTCTGGGTATCTTTAAAAGCCTGTGCTTCATGAGCATATTGGAAGGTAATAGGTTGTGTGAGCATTCCAAGATTCCTGGTGAGAGAGATGGATTTCTTGACTTATTAGAAAAGCAGAGCATCAGTAAAGAGAAGGGAGAGTAAGAAAGAAGGAGTAAGGTCTTTGATCTACTGGTCCACTGCCCATATGCCCACAACAGTTGGGGCATGATCAAAACTCAGGGGCCACAATTGTGTGTCAGGGACCCCACTAGTTAGGTAACCACCCACAGTCTTCCCAGGCCCATTTCCAAGACAAGTGCATCAGAGGCAGCAGAGCCAGGACTTGAAGTGGCACTGCAACACATGATGTGGCTTCCCAAGCAATGGCATGATGCCCCTGTGCTATTACGCCAGCATTATGCATTTTTTGAACAAATGTCCCTTCCTAATAATCCATCAGGTGTGTGTATCTAGTTGCACCTTGATCATGGCCATGAAGGGTGGCTACTGGGTCAGACAAACCCCTTGAACATTGCAGCTGAATATGCTGGACTCCATACCAATTTGGGTCTGTCCCTTGTGACCTGGGAGTGCTATTCTTGATTTGTAATTGGGAAGCCTTCTCTACTGCCTGCACACTTCTCACTCACATATACAAATCTAGAGGTGGGGGCTGACTTAAGGTCACCAAAGCAGATCCAAGGGGAAGATCTATTTACAAGTAATGTATGAAGACAAGATCTCAGAGGAGGCAGGCAATGGAGATGGGGACAGAGAAGGAAGGGCAAAGTGTAACATTTTAGGCACAGTCCTATGAGTTTAGCAATTCAATGATGTTCTTTGGCTGTGGAAGAGGGTGGGGCAGATGTCACTGTGGCTGTGTGAGAAAGTCAAGCCTGAAGTTGTGTGGACAGAGCAGAGCTCAGCATGCAACCAGAAGACATGGCAGTGGCCGGCATGGTGGCAGTTGTGGAAACAAAGGGAAGACTAGACAGAGAAAAGTGCAGATGAGGGTGAGAATGAGTTGGGGAGAGAAACTATTGTGGGAAAATGAGGTGGAGGATTGCCCAGTGAGCACTGCAGGAGAAAGGTCAGGGAGGGACCTTTCTTTGATTACCTCTTTACTGTAAGTCGATGGCCAGGGACACTCTGTGCCAGTCTCCACTTGCTGAAATGCAACCTTTTTTGAATCATCGCCTTTCTCAGCGCATCGGAGTCATCAAGGTGGCTGCGGACTCCACATGCAGTGCTGTTGCCAGCTGAGATCTCGGGAGGATCAGGCTCCAGCTGGGGACTGCTTCTGGATTCCACAGCACTCTCCAGAACAGGGCCTGAAAATGACACCACAGCCATCATGGTTCTCCATGAATCAGGATCTTAATCCTCCAACCACATAGACACCACATTAGGAAAGGGACCTCAGACGAGAAAGTCCAAGGCTTAGAGCCAAGCCAATAGAGATGCTCTGGTAGTCTCTTGCTGTTGGAATGTCTGAGCATAACATGGGCTTCACACAGGGAGATCATCATGAAACTGACCACATGTCCATGGGAATACTCACTGGCAACAGATACAAGCTGGCGTAACTGTGGCTCACACACGGGATCCCAATTACTGCCCAAAGCAGTGCAGGTGTGATTCTCCAGTGAAGACATGGGGGACAGTGGATGTGGACATGCCACTGGGCTCAGCAGACACTCAGGCTGTTCTGGATTGGCCAAGCTGGTGGGAGAGAGAAGCACAAGATGTTAACAAAGGAGCAACCATCCCCCACCCCCAGTGTCCTTTTTGGCTAAAATAGTAATCCATATGGTCAACAAAGGACAGTGAGCCCATCCAGTGACCCACAGCTTGGCCAAGGTGAAGCCTCAGAGGAGGAGTGCACCGGGAGCCTGAGGATGAATGACAGGGACACTGAGCATGAAAAGGTACTTGGGACAAAAACAATCACAAGGGCTCAAAAGGACAGAGCTGTGCCACCCTCCACGGACACTCTCACAACTGACAGCTATTAGCCCAACAGAAGCTCTGGGACACATCAGAAACCTACAATGGCCTGAATGGTGCGGTCTCAGTCAGGTGAGTGCTAATACAGAGAAGTGTGTCCCAAGTCTGTTGCTGACCATCTGATGCCATGCCCGGAGGTTTGCCTCCAACCAACTTCATGCTACCAATGGGAAGCAAAACAAGAGGTGGGCAAAACAAAGGGCAGAAAGGCATCACCTGGCCATGAAGGTGGCAGGGTCATGGCAACAACTGACCGTATTTCCTGAAAAGCCCAGATGACCTCAGCTGGCCCAGTGACTCTGTCCAAGGGACAGAATGGGAAAAAGCACATAGGACATGGAGGGTACTGCCATGCTGAGACACAGCACTGTTCCTGTATTGTTCCTATTTTAGTATATCTGCTGCCGAAGTGAGCACGACAGCACTGTTTCTAAAAGTACTAGGAAAGGGGCACGAGTGGGTATAGTGAGTGTGGCAGCAGTGCTGTTTGCCTTCCTGCATTTAGATTCTCCAAAGTTGAAGGGAATCTGTGGCCACAAGGTTTGGAGACATACCTGAAGTTGGCAGGATCAAGAGAACCAGCCACATCCTGTTCATCCAGTTCATAAACTAGAAGTAAAAATCACACAGAAGAAGTCACACTGAGAACCTAAGAACCATGGGATGTGTCATTCATGTGGTGTAACTCTGGCAACTGCGCTCTGGGTTCAGGACATCTGGAAACCAATGTAAAGTGGTGGGTGGAACGGCACCCACTGTCACACCCTGTCCCTGGGTAGAAGCCTCTGGCCCACCACAACCTCGAGCCCCTGAGAAGCCTCAGGTGGTGCTATCCCACACGGTGAGGTGGCAGAGGTCTAAGATGGAATGCCTGGAGATGGAATACTGAGGCCCGGTGGAGCCTTCCAGAGGACTGGGGAGCTCAGGAAACACTTCCCCCAAGAGGGTGAGCACACTGCTCTCTACAGGGAACTCAGGGCGTCCCCTGAGAGGCAGAGGAGGCTGCAGATGCTGGCGAGAGGACAGGTTAATGGGCCATTGCTGGAACACTGAAGGAGAGCCTTCTGGATGGCAGAATCAAGTCCACTCCTCTGAGAAGGGAGAGGCCAGAGGGCTAACACAACAGAATTGAGGCCCACAACTGGTGGTAGGATGTGGATGCAAATGTTGAGGGCCTTGGCCTTCAGAGTGTCACCAGGCCATGAGTGTCAGGCAGGGGTTGGCAGGAGCCCAAATCTGTGTCTAGCCAGCTGGATGGGTGCTAACATGAGCACATAAGCCAAACTGCAGGAACAAGGCTCAGTGTGGAGGTCCAGAGAGCCAAGCATGACCCGATACAAGCCCTGGGCTGAGAGGAGATCCCCTTTGTGAAGCTCTGCTTCAAACTGGACAGTCTGCACGCACTAACTACTGACACTAGCGCCATGCTGCACTCACAAGGGGCAGGAGGCAGCAGCCCAGCCCAGGGTGCACTTCCTAGAGACCCAGGTGTCAAGGCACCTTGTATCCTGAAGGAAACTCACCACCCTGAAGGACTGCCCAGCACAGGTGATCGTCATGCACGAGGTCACTGCTGATGTTAGACATCTGCTGGGGCTCTACTGCCATCCTGGGCATCATGGGCCAAGACCCCCAGGCTTCACCAGTGGAGCCAGAAGACCCGATGTTGGCTTCCATCCAGGGTGGTTCTTGGCTGGGCCTGTTGTGGTATTAAGCAAGGGATGACCATGAATGTGATGCTGCACATTAGCTGTGTCTGTCCTGCCTTCCCAGGGTTCAGACAGCTTCCCTGGCCAGAGCAATACAGCTCAAGAAACCATTTCCCTCAGGGTCTTGAGAGTAGCTGCCTGCACTTGTGTGAGGTGCAGACAAAGATGTAGCTAGAGAGGCTGGGGGCAAGCAAGTGAGAGTGGGAGAGGGCACCTGCCTGGTGGGTGAGCCAAGGCCTCTGATGACAAATGCAAACACCCTCACCAGACCCAATGAGGAGGCCTGCTCTAGCTGTGGGTCACCCACACCCAACAGCAAACTTCCCTTCAAGCCTGTTTGCCTGCCCACAGGAAGTGCACCTGCTGAACAGCTGGAGCCTCCCGTATCTCAGT
The DNA here is from genome assembly GCF_017591425.1 of Ochotona curzoniae. Classification (NCBI taxonomy): domain Eukaryota; kingdom Metazoa; phylum Chordata; class Mammalia; order Lagomorpha; family Ochotonidae; genus Ochotona; species Ochotona curzoniae. Next base: position 17,304,422 of record NW_024467095.1, on the reverse strand, counting down.
TTCTCCAGCCAGACACAGTACAGCTCACAGGTAATTTCCTCATGGGAGACTTCTGGCTCAAGGCAGGCCTAAAGTCACATTTCATGTCAGCCATGGAGGATGCTCAACATGCACGGGCAATGACATAGGGAAAAGGGGGCCTGGCCTCCACTCACAGAGGGAGAATTGCCTAAAGAATTGCATGCTGGGAATGCTGGATCAGAGCCAAACCAGACAATGTCTCCAAGGCAGACTTGGGAGTAACCAGAGATCCATGGGGACATGAAGGATAGCTGGCACTTTTGTCTCCATGACTCAGGAAGGAATGAGTGAGTCAGCATGGGTACATGCCACATGAGGGACACCAAGGTCTATAGACTTACATGTTCACGGGAACGTCAGAAGCATCAGCATCATCCAGAGAAGACAGTAGGGAAGCTGCAAATCACAGCAAACAGGGAAGGGCACTGTCAGTGTTGCCAGGCACATGGCGATGACCCAAGGGGATATCCTCTACTCTGGTTAAGCTACAGACAAGCTCCTGGCTCTCAGACATCCCAGACGGGAAAGGCAAACTTCCAGGCCATTGGCCAGGCCTATATAATGTTATGGGAGCCAGGGGAATGCCATCTTCCAACTGGGTCAGGGCAGAACACACATTGTTGCAACATGAGGGGGTGTAAACCACTTAGGCCACTTTGAAACTCCTACTCTCACAATGAGCCCACAAGTCAACTTGTCTCTGTAAGACCAGGCTCTTAAGCCCACAGCTTTCTCATTTCACAAAAAGTCACCGCACTATGCCTCTGTATGTCCTGACAGGAAGCATAACATGAGCAGATTTTCTAGGTCAAGTGTGTACCCAGGACCAGGAGCACTTGGAAGGCTTGCATGTAGATGGCCCCTGTGGGACAACGGGACAGGGCAACAGTTGGAACACTGAGTGAGAGTATTGAAAAGCATTCTAAACTGCCTGAATTCACTGAAGTCATCACAGAATAAGGGAGACACAGGTTGGCACAAAAAAGAACACTGAGTCCAACATCAGGTAGCTCAATATGGATGCAAATGCTGATGGATTTGACCATCAGAGAGTTTGGCCATGTCAGGCAGGGTCTGTATGAGCCCACCACGTCCTTGTCTAGCCAGCTAGAAGGGTGATGGCCATGAGCATCTAGGGACTGTAGGCACAGAGGATGAACCATAGGAACAAGGGTAAATGGGGAGGTCCAGGCAGCCAACCTGACCCAATACTAGTGCCTCAGCTGAGCGGTAGTGCAACACTTACCAAGGCTGTGTTGCAGATTTGAGAGTATATAAAAACACACCACTGACCCTTGTGTCCAGTGCCCTCACACAGGGCAGGAGGCAGCAGCCCAGCCTGAGGGGAATTTCCTGGAGAGACCCTGAGTGTCAAGGGATTCCGTGTCCCCAGGGAGACTCACCACCTTGAAGCACGGCCTGGACCAGGTCATTCTCTTGAACAGGGTCACCAGTGCTGTCAGTCATGTCCTGGGGCTTGATTGGCATCTGGGGGGTCGCAGGCCGAGACTCCCATGCTTCCCTAGGAGTCCGAGTCAAAGCCTCAAAGGCTGCCATCCTGGGTGGTCCATGATTGGGCCTGTTGGGGTGTGAGGCAAAATAGGTTCATGAACCAGGAAGTGCACTCTGGTTGAATCGTTCCCGCCCTCCCAGGTGAGCAGAAGGGTTGTGTAGCAAGAGAATGAGGGTACAAGCAGCCATTTCTCTCCCGTCCCAGGTGAAAGCTTCCAGAGGCTGGTGTTAGGTGCATGCAGACATGCAGAGAGAAAGGCTGGGGGAGAGCATGAGAGAGGAGGAAATGACCAGTGGCACTGCCTCCCCCAGCTGACCACCAGCAGTCCTGCTCCAGCTGAGGGTCAGCCACACCCAAGAGCAAAAGTCCCTTCTAGGCTGCACATTGGCTACAGCAAGTGCCCTTGCTGAACAGTGTGAGCTTGCCACATCTTAAACTTGCCAGCTCAGTGCAGTGCAGGCCCCAGGCTATATCCTCAAACCATGCATGTTGGCTCAAAGTTGGCCTAAACTCACATTTCATGTCATCCTTGGGGGGATGATCACAAATCATGGGAAATGACCCCAGCACAAAAAGGGATGGATCAGCCTCCCCTCATACACACACAGTAGCTGCAAAAACCTACAAGACTGCCAGCAAGGACTGCTGGATTGGAGCCAACCCAGATAACGTCTCCTTGCACAGAGCAGGAATAACCAGAGCAGACCACACGGGCTTGCCCAATTGGATGGCCATGTAGTCCCCATGACCTGAAGGGGTGATCCAGCATGGGTGACAGGGCTCTTGGGTCCTGATTTGCATCTCCCACTACTTCGACTCTATGAGGATCTTCCACATAAGAGGCACCAAGCTCTGTAGACTTACATGATCTTGGGAGTATCAAAAGCATCGTCGTCTTCTAGGGAAGACAGTAGGGAAGCTGCAGATCACAACAAACAGGGAAGATTGCTGTGAGGGAAGCTAGCCATATGCATTTGACCCAAAGAAATGCCCTGCACTCTAACTGACCAAGGAGCACGCTCCTCGCTCTTGGACACCAAGGGACCAGGAGGACAATGTGTCAAGCCAGTGTTCAGGCCTGATATGTTTATGGGAGCCAGAGGAATGCTATCTCCCTAATGGGTGAGGGCAGCTCACACATCTCCTGCACCCTTAGGGGTGTGATTCCCCAAGGCCACTTTTGCAACCCTACTCTCACTACCGGCCCACAACCCAAATGGTCTCAGTTAAGGCAGCCCATGTCCCCAGGGACACTCACCACCCTGAAGGATGGTCTGGCACAGGTAATCCTCTTGCACAGGGAGACTGTTCATGCTAAACAACTGCTGGGGCTCTACTGCCACCATGGGGGTCACGGGCTGAGTTTCCCCAGATTCTCCAGTGCAGCCAGACAACTCGATGGTTGCTTCCATCCAGGGTGGTTCATGGCTGGGCCTGCTGGGGTGATGAAAAGGATGTTGAGGATCATGGCAATGCACTCTGCCTGACTCCTCCTGCCTTCCCAGGTGGGCAGAGAGTCTGTTGTCAGAGCAAGAAGCAACCAATTGCCTCAAGGTCCAGGTGGAAGCTTCCTGAGCTGGTAGCAAGTGCAGCCAGAGATGAAGAGACTGGGGAGATCAGGTGAGAGGAGGTAATGTCAGCCTGTCTGCCTGACAAGTGAGCCTAGGGCTCCCATGACCAATGGGTTTGCCTCCCCCTGCTGCCCACCAGATGTCCTGCTCCAGCTGTGGGTCCCCTAAGAGCAAATATCCCTTCTATGCTGCATGCCTTGATAAAACAAGTGAACCTGCTGAAAAGCTTAAATAGCCTACACTTCAGGCTCTCCACTCTGGCCCAGTCCATGCCTCAAGCCATTTCCTGAGACTTAGTTTCCTTGCTCAAGGCTCTCCTCAAGTCACATTTCATGCCAGCCACGGAGGATGATCACAAATGCATGGGCAATGACCACCGCACAAATAGGGCTCGGCCTCCCCTCACAGAGGTAGAGTAGCTGCCAAGACCTGAAGAACTGTCTGCATGCACTATGGATGAGAGCCAGCCCAGATGCTGTCTCCAGTCAGAGAGTGGGAATAACCAGTCAAGGAGAGGATGTCTGGGATGGGATGCTGGCAGTGTTGTCCCAATGACTCAGGAAGGGACGAGCTTGCGAGGGCTCCATGGATCCTTGAGGTCCATATTGAGTCCCTGAGGTCCATAATGGCACTCCATGCAGAACCCTGCCATGTGAGGATCACAGGTTCTGTTGACTTACACGTTCAGGGAAGCATCAAAAGCACCGTCGTCATCCACGGAAGACAGTAAGGAAGCTGTAAATCACATCAAACAGTGAAGGGCACAGTGAGTGTAGTCAGCCACATAGGGATGACCCCAAAAGATCTCCGCCACTCTGGCTGAGCAAGGAGCAGCCTCCTGGCTCTGGGGCATCCAGGAACCAGGAGGGCAAGTTTCCAAGCCACTGGCCTGGTCTGGATATATCATGGGAGCCAGGCAAATGGCATCTCCTCACTGGGTCAGGGCAGCACACACTTCTGAACCCTGAAGGGGTGCAATCCCTCAGGCCAGTTTTGAACTGCACTTGAATGACCAGCCAACAACCTAACTTTGGTCTGTGAGACCTGACTCTGAAAACCAACACACTCTCTCTCTTTTTGTAGATATGCACAGTACTGTGCACATGCGATGCCCATGGTTGGAGGCACGGCATGAGCAGAGCTGCTGGGCCACAAGTGTTCACTGGAACACCTGGAAGTCTTGCATGTAGGTGGCTCCTGTGGGACAGAGGCCTCAGCTCAGAGCTCTGCTGTTGAAGATAGAAGAAAAGCATGGCACAGCCTTCTACTGCCTGAATCCAGCCACATCATGTCAGAAGGCAGACGTCAGACGTCAGAGTCCTCAGGAGAGAAAACTAAGCCCAACGCCTGGAAGCTGGATATGCCTGCAGATGCTATTGGTCTTGGCCCTCAGAAAGGGTCACAAGGCCATGAGTATCTGGCAGGGTTTGGCAGCAGCACACTACATTCCTGGCTAGGCAGTCGGCTGGGTGATGGCCATGAGACTTAGGGGCTGTAGGCACAGACTGGGCTGTGCGACAATGTAAGTGCGAAGGTGCAGAGATCAGGTACGACCCAACAACTGGGGCTAGGCTAAACTGTAGACCCCACTTAATAAGGCTGTGCTGTAGATTATACATTACACATTGACTTAAGACTCACACTTACAGGGCAGGAGGCAGCAGCCCAGCCTGGGAGGAATTTCCTGGAGAGACCCCGAGTGTCAAGTGAGCCCACATTCCTGGGGAGACTCACCACCCTGAAGAATGGCCTGGGCCAGGTGATCCTCTTGGCTGGGATCAGTGCTGATATCAAACATCTGCTGGGGCTCGATGTCCTCCTGCACAGTCACGGGCTGTGACTCCCAGGCTTCCCCAGTGGTCCAAGTGCAAACCTCGACGGCTTCCATCCAGAGTGGTTCATGGCCAGGCCTGCTGGGGTGTGAGGCAAGGAATGTTCATGAACGGGCACCCAATTCTAGCTGAGCTCTTCCTGCATTCCCAGGTTGGCAGAGAATTTCTGTGCTCAGAACAATAAACCACAAAAGCAACTTCCCTCAAGGTCCAGTGGAAGGTTCTCAAATTGATACGAATGCAGAATGAGATTTAGAGGCTGGGGGAGCTCAGGTGAGAGGAGGAAATGTCTGCCTGTCTGACAAGTGGGCTTAAGGCTCCCAGGACCAATTGGACTGCCTTTACCTGACGTCCACCGGGACTCCTACTTCTGCTGTGGTCAAACATGACCACAGGATGCACACCAGGCTGCACACCAGGCAACAAGTGCACCTGATGAACAGTTACAGCAGCCCACCTCTCAGGTTATCCATCTCTGAACCCAAAAAGGTACCAGGCAATTTGCTCAGCCCCTGCTTCCTGGTTCATGCTCCCAGGATGGCTGCCCATACATGCATGAGGGATGACCACAGCCTAAAGGGGTCAGCCTCTCCTCATAGAGGTGGAGTAGCCCACCAAGGCCTCAAGTACCACCAGCCAGGACTACTAGATCAGAACCAATGCACACCTTGTCTCCAGGGAGGAGAGTGGGAATACCCAGAATGCACCAGGTGAGGATGCCAGGCATGGGGTACACAGCTGAAGTCAGAGATGGCAGGGGATGTGCCAGCATGGGTGCCATGTAACCATGGGTCCCATCCTGCGTCCATCACTACTGAGACTCTATGAGCATCCCAGGAACTGAGTGGCCTGACTGTCTGGAGACTTACCTGTCTTGGGGAGAATCAGAGTATGTGTCCTCTTCATCAGCAGATGTCTGGGCCACTGTAAGTCACATTGGACAAGCACACACACAGTGAGACACTCAGGAAACCACATGGCGACCACCTCAGGATGTCCTGACCATCCAGGTCAGCCACCCGTTAGTCTGGGGATAATGAAGCCTTTTGAGGAGGCCATGGATCCTGTCTGTCTGCTTTCAGTGCAATCCCTGGGGACCTTACATGGCTCACGTGTGGACACCACACACACTCTTCCTGTGACTGCAGGCTGTAGAAACCATTAGAGCCTCTTGCCCACCCACACCCCAGTTTCCTTCCAACCACAGCCTAACTCCTGATTGTCACTCCTCTGTAGCATCACCCTTTCCCATCCAACACAAAGAAGCAAAGGAACAGTGTGCCGTGCCTGTGCATGACCACTGGCTGCACGTAAGAACTCTACAAAGCCTGGGGCTCTGTTCTGAACCCAGGAAAGGAGTGGTGCCTGTGGAGATGAGGCCTCAGACCTGATGCTCAAAGATGGAATCCTGAGGGCATGACAGAGCCTTCTAGAGGTCTGCTGAACCCAGTGCATTCATTTCAGAAGACTTGGAGGTTGGGACACCTGTCGGGCAGAGGCCTCTGTTCTAATGCCCCTCGATGGACTGTGAGGACAGTGAGTGTTCAACAGGACAAGTGAGCTCAGTGAACTCATCTGGGAAGCTGGAGCACAGGGGACTTGCTGGAGGGAACTGTGTGCCATTCCTGAGAGGTGGATATGGACAGGAAAGCTGAGAGCCTTGACTAAGAGAGTGTGACAAGGCAATAAATGTCACGCTGGGTTAGGCCATGGGCCTCCAGTTTCCCTTTCACATCATCCAGACAAGTGCTGGCTGGCACCTTATGAGTAGAAGGCACAGAGGCCGTGGTGGAATGTCTTTTCTCATGCAGAGTGGCTGTGGGATCCCAGACATGACCCACTGACTAGAGCCTGGGCAAGCTCTAGATCCTCAATCACCTGGTGTGTGTGTCAGATCCTCATCTGTGTTCTCACACCACTGACCTGTGTGTCCACACACCCTGCTATGGAGCAGGGCAGAGGTCACAACGGGAGGTAGCCCTTTGTCCTGGGAGTACTCACTTATCAGGTTCATGGCCATGGAGTGGTGTTCTTCTTGCACAATGCTGTAACCACTGGTGGAAACCTGGTAGCAAGTGGCTGCCACATGAGTGGCTACGGAACATGCCCAGTAGTTGTTCTCTGTGTGTTCAGCTGGGCCATCACACTGCTCCTGCCAAGGCTGCTCATGGCATGCTCTGTTGGGGTATGAAGGCATGGGAGTCTCACCAAAGGGACACTGGACACCCAGTGACATTTTCCTGCCTCCTGTCATGTCAGAGTATACCTGATGCCAAAGGAATATAGCACAAGCAGCAGCTCCCCTTCCTGCCACTATGGGGATTCTGAAGGGCTGCTGGAGACATAGTCTGAGACCCAGACACAGAGAAGTGGGGGGAGAATAGGTGTGAGGCCCAAAGGCAGCCTGCCCAACAAAGCAGCAAAGAGCTCTGCTGACCAACACGACTGCCCTCCCTGCTGTCTCACCAGGAGTCCCACTGAAGCTATGGGTTCTCCCTGAGATGGAGCAGGGTCTGAATTCCACAGGCTTCACTAGAGCAAATGCACCTCCTGCTGAGAGCCTAACTCCCCATACTTCCAGCCCCTGCCCCATCCCTCACCTCTCCCAAGTTGCTTCCTCAGACCCTCATTTCTTCCTCGTGATTCCCCTTGAGTCCTGTTTCCATGTGGAAAGCCAGAGGCTCTGAGCCCACACAGTTGTTTACTCTAAGGTAGAAAGTGGCAGTATGCAGAGGGAACCTACATGTCAACTCCCCTGACACTATCCTTAGAGATAGGAGGGGACAGGCCTGCGTGAGTGCCATGGGTCCCTGTGGTCTGTCCTGTGTCTCCCAGGACAGAGCTCGGCATGGATACCTGCACTGAAGCCGCCACATGGTCTGTAGACTTACCTGGACTGCAGAGAATCAGCTTCCTCCGGAGCAGCAAATGTCTGGACAACTACATCAAACAGGGAAAGGTACCATCAGGAGGTCACTCAGCCACATGGATGGCTGCAGGTACAGCTACATGGTCCAGGATGCCATCTGCTAACTTGAGGACCTCCCAGGAATAGCTGGTTGTGTCTGCAGAGGATTGACCAACCCTGCCTCTTTTGATGGAGAATCAGAAGTCTTACACTGGCCAATAGGGCAGGAAACCATGCCTATCCCCTGTGATCTGAATGTGTGCAATCGTTAGCATGTCTCAGCAGCCCCACTATCTCCAGCACCCAGAGCCTGGCTGGCCTCTGTAACAGCCCTCTCCCATCCAAAGGAAAGGCAGCACAACACTGCCCTCTGTCTTGAGTGGCCACTGGGTGGAGTACGACATCTGCAGAGAGCCTCTGGTTCACCTGGACCTCTGGGACCTTCCAGAATCCCTGTATGTCAGTGGCCCCTGACAGAGGGCCCTTGGATCTAATGGCCATTTGTGCATGGAAGGGCCTCAGAAGCCTGGTGAGCTGAAACCACGGTGCATGAGGAATGCTGGATGGCACTGTGTTCCTTGACAAGGAAGTAGACGCAGAGGACGATGTTCAGGGCTGAGACTAGTAAGTGTCACCAAAGCATGAGTGTCACAATGGATGGAGCTGTAGGTTTCGGGCATCCATTTCTTGCCAGTGGTACTGGTGGTGGCCAGCAGTTCATGGCTAGGAGGGGCTGAGGCTAGACGGCTTGGGGAAATCGAGGACATGACCCAATGGCAAGGGGCTTGGCCGAGCTGCAGACCCCCATTTCTCTGAAATGTGTGTTAGACTCTCTACTGAGGGGACCTACAGCATTGAACTTCTGTGCTGATACAGGCTCTGCAGGATAAACAAGTGCCTATCTCTTGGGAGAGACTTGGGCCTATCAGGAATCCTTTGGCCTGAGAACACTCACCACTGAGCCTGACGGACATGAAGACTTGTTCCTCTTGCACAAGGTCACCCTCGTTGGAATATACTTGAGTGTAGCAGCTTGCCACATGTGTGGTCAGGCTATACGAACAAAGGCTAGTCACTGCTGACCCAGCTGGTATACCAAATTGCTCCATCTCAGGAAGTTCAGGACTGAGCCTGCTGGGGGTGAAGGCACAGGAGCTTCAAAAACAGGGCTCTTGGCTCCCACTGACTCTGTCCTATCCTCCCTGGCAGACAGTAGCCACAGGAACACAACAACAAGCAGCAGCTGCCCTCTCTGCCCACACGGAGGCACAAGTTCGATGCCTGACAGGTGAGCAAAGAGCTCTGATGGCCACCATGGCTGCAACCACCCCCAAACAGACACGCCATGCTTCTGCCAGGAGCTGTCTCACCCATGGATGCAACATTACCTCAGTACACTTAGGCTTTGCTACAGAAAGGGCACCTGCTGACTTCCTGCAGCAAACTACAGCGCTAGGTGCCCTCTCCCACCTCCAGGGACAGGACTCTTGCTCAGCTTCTCATGCTGCCTTCAAGCTCTGCTTGAGTCTCTGTTTACACCAACTGCACAAAGAATTCCCACATCCCAGCTCGAAATAACAGCGGGGTACAGAGTCATCAGTCTCTTCTGATGGAGGCAGGGCAGACATCCTGGTCACAGAAGCTTCTTGGACAAGTCAGGAGAACTGAGCAAACCCAGAGGCAAAGGGAAAGTTTCTGCATGGGCCCCTGAGAAGGGGCAGGGCTGTCCTCCAGGACAAGAGGGGACAAGCCAGCATGGGTTTTTAGGGACCATCCTGTGAATCCAATCAGTAAGACTTCCTGTGGATCACTGCAATGTAGCAACGTGACGGGGAGACTGACCTGTGTTCAGGAGCACCCAGGGTATAGTCGTCATCTGCACAGTCCAGCAAGGAGGCTGCAAATCACATCGCACAGGGAAGGGCACTGTGAGTGTAGCCAACCCCACAGGGAGGACCCACAGGAATGTCTACCTCTCTGGCTGAGCAAGGAGCAAGCAAGCACCTCTCTGGCGCACATCCCCAGGCAAGGATGGTGAGGTTCAAAAGCAGTGTTCAGTTTTGACCCTCTAAATGGGAATGGCAGAAACATTATCTCTCATCTGATTCAGGGCAGTATACACATCTCCTGCTCCCTGAGGGTGTCTGAATCCCTGAGGCCACTTTTTCAACATCACTCTGACCATCATCCCACAACCCCATAAGTCGCTGTGAGCTCAGGTTGAATTCCAATATTCCCAAGTTCCCCAAATTGGCAAAGTACTGTACTTGTTTCTTGTCCTGGGGAAGATGAATGTGATAAACTGAGCCTGCAGGCCACCTGGGTGCCTACCAGCACCTGCAAGGCTTGCATTTAGATGCATTGAAAAACCTCAGCTCAAAGGACTGAGGTATGAATACCCAGGGAGTACTTGTCAGAGCCTTCCAGAATGGCTGAATGCAGTCAACATATCTAAGAAGGGAGGAGTTGTTCAGCTCATGAGAGGGAATTGAGTCCCATATCTGGTAGTTGGACGTCAATGCAAATGCTGAGGGCCTTGGTTGTCAGAGTTTCACCAAGTCAAGAGTGTCAGGTGGGGTTGGCTGAGCCCACCACATCCTTTCTAGCCAGTTGTATGGGTACCAGACAGGAGCACATAGAGGTTTATCTGATTAGACCTTAGATTGGGCACAAGTGTCACTCAGGAAGTACAGGGAACCAGGCATGACCCAATGCTAGCAGCAGGGCTGAGGGGTGGATTCTCCTTTCACAGGGCTGTGCTTCTCACTTAGTAGTCTACATTCACACACCACTGTCACTTGTGCCCTGCTGCACTCACACAGGGCAAGAGGCAGCAACCCAGCCTGGTGGGCATTTCCTGAAGACACCCTGAATGTCAAGGGAGCCTGTGAACCCTGGAGACTTACCACCCAGACGGATGGCCTGGACCAGGTGATCCTCCTGCATGGGATCATGGTTGTTTTCAATGCATTGCTGGGGCTTGACTGCCTCCTGTGTAGTTATTGGCCAATATCCCCTGTCTTCTGCAGTGAGCCCAGGGGACAGCTCGAGGGCTTCCATCCAGGATGGGTCATGGCTGGAGCTGTTGGGGTATGAAGCAACGGATGTTGGTGAATGGGGTACCATACTTTGACTGACATCTTCCTGCCTTCCCAGCGGAGTAGAACATCTTGGTGAGAACAATATGGCACAATCACCCATCACCCTCAGGCATCAGAGGGTAGCTTCACAAAATTGTGGGAGGGACAGCCAGCGACTGAAATATGGAGGCTGTGGGAGAGCACGTGACAGGGCAAAGGTGATGCCGGCCTGGCAAGTGAGCCTAGGGCTCTGAGAATCAATATGTCTGCTCTCCACAGGCTCCCACCTGGAGGGTTCTCTTCAGAAGCCTGACGTGATTGGCCAGAGGGTGTGCCACAGGTCCTCTGGCCCATTCTGTTTCTGTAAGTTCCGGGATTCCACACAATCCATGCAAAGGAAGCAGCCACATCATCTACTTACCTGCACTGGGCAGAATGCAGGAAAGGGTCTTCGACTTCCCAAGGTGTTTGGGGCACTGCAAATCACGTAAGACAGAGAAGGCCATCTGGGATGGTTTCCAACCACATGGGACCCTCCCACCGACATCCGTATCCTCAGGATGAGCCATGTGGTGCCTTCAGGGTCATTGCCAGGGACTGCCATACTCGTCTGCAGCCTGCTAGCTGAGACATCCACATTCAGTGGTGACAGGGCATCTCACGTGTACTGTTGTGGACGCATGCCACCACACTTCCCATAGCTACAGTGATATGCCTTTGGCCATATCTCTCCTACACATTGCTCATCTCAATTCTGCACGGGAAAAGGCCAATCCATGTCATGTGCCAGGCATTCTTCAAGTTCATGTGGCACACCACACTGTCCTTATGCACAGTCTTTTCAGCAATGCACTAGGGCCATGTGGGGTGTGCGTGTCTGTGTGTGTGTTGAGGTGTGTGTTTTGTGGGTGGCTATAGGACATGTGAGATCAATCAACTGGGCTTAGAGTTTTCTTGTTAGCAACTTCTTGTGAAAGCTGCCTAAGGAAACAAAGGGGTACACAGACTGAGAGGTTCTGCCTTGGCACCTCACGTCCCTATCACACTTTCACTTCCCTTGCAGGTGTTGCACAGGCCACTCTGAGTTTATCTCAACTGCCTTGAATGCAATAATCTACCATTTGTTCTTATACATTTGGACAACGCCTTAGATTAGGACTTTATCAAGTGGCAGACCCATCCTAAGTGCCCATGTGTTCCATAAGGCATTCTGGATTCTCTCAAGTTGAATCTCTTAACAATGGTTCAGTCTGCTTCAGTGCCAAGTCTTGGTTGAACCAGATGTGAGTAAGGTTGGTAGACCAGTCTACCCATGAAAGATGGATTTGGTCATCTTCTGTTGGGAGCACGCATTGTAGTTCTGAAACTGCTATGAACAAGTGCTGTTCCTGCACAAAGTCCTACTGATACCATGCAGTTGTTATGTACCTTTCATGTCACATGCTTTGCTTGACATGCAGGGATCAACTCTTGGCTCCTGCAGGATGTTTGCCTCGTGCAGATCACGTTCCTGTTGCTCAATGAGCCTGTGCAAAGATGTGATGACATGTTAACAGTCAGGAGTTCATGTCCCAGATAGTGCTACATGGCTTTGATATCACACAAAAATGTTGTCACCAAATTAAATGTCATTTTTAAAGGCTGTATGACCATTACTCCTTGAAGTGGGGCAGAGAAAGGGAGGGTGAGATCATGGTCAGGGAAATGACAAGAATACATGCCACACACAGCAGCCAGCTCTGAAGCTCTCCATGGGGACCTTCAGCACAAAGCCACAGGCTAAAGAAAAGCTCTTCATCTCGCTTGACAAAAACAGGTTGAATTCTTCTAGACTCACTCACAGAAGCACACCTGATAAGAGGTTGTGGGAACCTAGACCATTTGCCTTCTTGCCTGTTTTTGGCCCCATCGTTTCAATCTGGGATGTTTCCCAATGTCTCTTCAAGATATCAGGACGTGCAAAAGGAGGAAAGAACATGGGACTAATTATCCTTTGATCCAAGCTCAACAGAAACCATGCTGTGATAAAGCCCCACTGTGCACTGAGCTGAGAGGGCCCAGCCCAGCTTGCATCACCAAGGGCACGGCTGAGAAGAAAAAGACTTCTATGGATACTGTAATGACTAAGGTTCCCTTCTGGAAATTTTGGGTGACGGGCTTGAATGGGTCAAGTTGTTCCATTCAGCACACTGCCTTTCTCCCTTAGTCAGGAATCCTCCCATTGCAGTTCCCAATGACTGTCCATAATTTCCCAGACTTACCTGGAGCTGGAGCATTCTTGGGGTGCTGTCATATCTTCATGAGTTTGCTGGACTGCAATTCAAACAGATACATTCAGACAGGGATGGCAAATTCAGGGAATCTCTTTCTACATGAGCAGCCCAGAGTCCAATCCTGGCATAAGGGCATTAGGACCCTCCAGGTGAGAACTGGATCCCGCGACAGAAACATCCCATAGCTTATCAGGACTAACTTAATTGACCTTTGCAGGCAAAGGAGCAACTATCGAGATATAAAAACCTTGGCCATGAACCCTGAGTCCTGTGAAACAACTGACATCGTTTCCCTGCTCTGGTTTTGGGGAGAGGATATCTATGCAACGCTAAGGAACGGATGCATTATCTTCTCCCATCAGGATCCAGGTTAAGATGATGGAGTGGAATTCGTACACTGAGATGAGCCTGATTGGTGCTATGTAAAAGCATTCGTCTGCAGATAACCCTTTGCTGCTACATAGAAACAGGGGCACCATGGCACCCAGCACCTACAGGGTTCATTGTTGCCTTCAGGAACCTTGTCAGGATGAGAAGGGCAGCAGTGGCTATGTTTGGATGGAAATAGCTCCTTAGCTCTAATAACACTCATAGGAAACAGAGAGAGTCCAGACCCATGGGAACTACACTACTTTTGACGGAGATCTCAACGATTCCACTGACATTGGGCAGACAGGGAATCCTAAAAGAGAAATGCAGCTGCCTCACGTGCCAGATCCAGTGCAATGGGGTCAAGGGCTGCATCCAATTTAAAAGCACAAGTGACTCTTTTAGATGTGAGTGTCACACCCAATACACAACACATTTTCAGCGACACTCGACAGAAAAACAGAAAAGACAAGCATCTGGGTATGAAAACAGGCACATCTCAACAGTGGATGTGTTGAGACTTTCCACTCTGAAACCGTGGCTTTTGTGCTGCTAACACACTGCCTCTGAGCACAGCCTCTTTCCTGTGTTTTCAAACTGACAGGAGAATGACTCCTAGTCCATGCCCAACTGCATCCGGGAGAACAGAGATCCTTGTAATTCTCAGAACTTCAAACGCCTGCATGTCCTACTCAGTTCCTTGACAGGCCTTGAGCAGCTCATGGCCAGTATTGGTGAACATAAAGAGATGTGTAGGAGATGTGCTCTGCATGAGTGCGAAGCCACTGTCACCTTAGATTCACTATCACCAGAGCCTGGGCCATCTTACCTGGGCTGAGTTTGCCAGCCAGGTGTTCTGTCAGCTTGAGCAGCTCAGCGAGTCTTTGTAACAAGTCCTGGCCCTGGCAGTTCTCAGAGTCCTGCAGCCTGATGATGTCCTGGAGATGCTGATGCAAGAGTAGGCAAAGAGCTCTCCCTTCCTGCACCTGCGGCAGCTCTTGAACTGGAGCATAGCATCTCCTAAAGTAGCACGGGGGGATAATGCAAAGGCGGCAAGGGACCCGAGATCTGTTCTCTATGTTTCTGCAGAGGTTTGGTGAGAATGTGCTCACAGAACCCTACAACCCACATCACTGCCTCTGTGTGGGAAAACACTCATGCCAGAGAGAAGGCAAAGGTTGAACCAGACCTTCCTCTCTTAAATGGAGACCTTGTGAGATTCCTGGACCTGCATTCACCTTGTGTTCTATAAATGACACCAGGCTTAAGCCTAGGCTCCGTGACCAAGAGAACCCTTCGGGTCCACACCTGAACATGGACCTTCCCTTGTAAAATGTAATGAGTGCAGTGTGCAGTGAGTGGACACAACGACACATGGAAACACGCCAGGTTCAATTGTGTTCATGAGAAAGACTGACTGTGGTGACCCTAAGACAGTGTCCACAGCCTGTCGGGATGTGCTGCAGATGGACTGACTGAGGTGATGATCCTGCAATAGTGTGTATAAGTGAAATGTCTCTGAGTTCTTCATCTTCTTTCATTCAAATTTGTATGTTATGTTCAAGTCAAGACATTTCTTATTGCTAAGGGGAAAGGGGGAAGAAATAACCACCCTCGCCCATAATCTCGTCTTCTCTATCTGTCTGGCTGCTTGATGAATCTGGGTGAGGCATGTGCCCACCATGTAGGTCCCTGCCCTTCTCCTTGTCCGCTGAGCTCTTGGTTCCCCAGCTGACCTGCTGCACTTCAGGGATGCATTCACCTTCGCCTTCGCTTCACCCACCACCCACCCCCTACTGTCAGGGCGCCTCTTACTTTTGATTCTCAGCAGATGTCATGTCCTCTGCCAGCAATGGTGGCTTCTCCTTCAGCACAGATTCAATCAGATCTTTATACCCTTCACATCCTGAGAAAACACACACACACACGTGCCTCAGTGGACAGCTGGGCAAGTTTGCGAGGTTCCTGTCCTTAAGGAAGGGAACTCCACTGCCACGGTCACTGTGGCATGTCATCATCTGTGTTTTTCTCCCCAACCCCCAGAGATATGGCCTCTGATAACCTGCATTTTATTTGTTTTTATTAAGGATTGAGTCTCGACTTCAGTCTCTTTCCTTTCAGCTAGTATTTTGTTGTTACTTGCTAAATAGTTTACTTTCAATTTACACTCTGCTCCAAAACTTACGGCTCTACACATGGTATAGCAAATGTAATGTACAAATCAAAGAAAATGCAAAAAGACAAAGTCCAGCTAGACAATAAGCAGCAAGCATAAGCAACAGAAAATGAGATAATGGTCAACTACACTTGTGCAAATCTTAGTCACAGGAGCATTACAGTTATGGTACCATTTATTCCTTTCCACTTGCTTGACAATGATGTGAAAGAAAGCTTGTGAACACATTGTATTTTCAGCAAGTGAACAAACAACAGCAAAGCAACTCATCAGGTGATACAGCTGGCACATGACAGGATCAGACTTTTATTCCCTGAGCTCGCATTCTCAATCATGGCCTCTGCAACCAGCACACTTTTGCAGCCTTGCAGTGAGACATTAAGGAGGGACCCAAACAGTGACTCCCTGGGTGGTTGGCAAGCTGTCTAGCACTGGGGACTGATGGCGTCCTGGTGCTGGAGATGGACACTTTCATCTTCCTGGGATTTGGACAGATATAAAGGTTCACAACTGGACAGAAGTGTGTCATTGACTCAAAGGATCCAAACACCTTGAACACAGCACACCCATATGCTGATACCATTACACACATTAGAAATAGTAGGATGACTAAGAGCAAATGACATCGGTTCCATACAGAGAACTGTCCTAGCCTTCAGAGAAATATGCTTCCATTTCACTCTAACCACACAGAGGTAGAACTAGGCAGCATGATGGCAACAGATGAGGTACCCACGATGCAGAGAAGATGGGTCACATGGATTGGGGTCCAGAGGAGTGCCAGAGGCCCTGCTCTACACTCTGCATTGAGCTACCACAACACAATCTCCAGTGCTTTCTGCCTCTTCAGCAAGAACCTGTGCTCCAGGAACACACTTCCTCTCATCAGAGCAATCCTTCTTCTTGACAGGGTTACTTAGAGATGCCCAGTTTCAGGGCAGAGTGCATCCTCTAGTGCCAAGGGGCACTGCTGAGCACTCTGACCCCACGTCCCCCGGTGTCACCACCACAGCCCTGTTTCGGCTCAAACTGAACAGAAACCTGGCTTCAGTGGAGTTCTTTCATCCCAGACTTGAACATACATTGATGGGACACATCTGCACCGTCTGAAGCAGGACACTGAAGAGACCCAGGAAAAGCAGTTGGCCTCCTCCAAACACAAACAGGCATTTCCCCGAGTGTGCCAGGAATCATTTGGTGGGATTCTACCCTCCCTTCCCACCCTATACCACAAAGAAAACCTCGGAAATATGCTCAACTTGATATTCAACCTCAACAAATTGTCCTCTTTTCAGAAGATAACAACATGCAATGAGTTTGATACAGGGAGGAAAGAGTGAAATAAGACAGGCAGCTCATATGTGAGAGAGGTGAAATCAAATCACAGCACCTTTATGGCAAGAAACCTACAATACTTACGATGTTCTTGAAGGTGATTGGCCAGGATGTAGATTTTTGCCTCAGCTTGAAGAAGTCTCTTTTTCAAGTCGTCTGCCTCCTCTTGGCTCTTGGCCAATTGGGAGTACAATTCCTCATTGGTTTCTACCATGTTATTTGACACTCTTTGGTCAGATGAAGGATTCACAGTCAGTGCCATAGTGATGTTGATGGCAAACAGGTAAAACCAAGGACTAGGGGGAAGAAATATAGCCAAGCATTAGTCAACAAAACCAGTGAAATCACTCTCATTAGCACTGAGAGATGGCAGTAACTGTAATTCCCAACTTACGGTTATGAAATCACCCACAACTTTGAAAAGTCGTGACTCTCAAATCAGTCGGTTGTCCGAGCTCAGAGCCTAAGCTCCTGCTTGTCGCTCAACCTCTGAAAGAGTGAGAGCTTGGCAGTTACCATCCCAGAATTAGAACTCGGGTGATGTCACGGAACCTTGGGAACCAAAAGATGCACTCCAACTGCCTGATGCACTTACTGACCTCCCTCTTGAAGGACTCTAATGATGGGGCCACATCCTCATCCCTCCAGTGGCCAGAGCGTGTACCCCTGTGCTGATACCTCCTTAGTCCTGCCCCTTTCCCAAGACTCTAAGCATGCTTCACTTCACTGATGCCTCTGTGGCTATGACACCTGAAGGCACACCTCATTTCCTGACAACTTTGACTTGAAGGACTCTCATAAAGTTCCCCCAGCTTTTCTTTAGGCCAAAACAGACCACATGACCTTTCTACCACAGAGCAATGTGGAATGAAAAACTCCCAAACATTCTTCTCAGACTATTCGGCTGTTTTTCCTATATCCATGAATATGTGAGAACCAAAAGCAGAGCAGCACACTAAATGATTATTTTTAAGCCATCTTATGCCTGGTCTCAATACACTTCTTACTGCACTCAGGGTGAGTACTGGCTTTTCATTGACAGGGGCAACTTACAGGCATTTCTTTCAACTGACAACCACTTAGGTGCTCTTGTATCTTTAGTCCAATAAATTCTATGTTTTTTTGTTGTTGTTGTTGAGTAGTAAGCATCACCCAACATGACATTTCATACTTGTCACCTGTGAGTTTCCTTTGTGTACCCAAAGACAGCATTTAGTATATCTAGAGATTCATAAAATTGATGCATAACACTTAAATATACAGTGTGGTCATCTGTCTGGGTAGACTTACAAAGCTATTAGGACTTTTTTCTTAAGAAAATAAATTACTTATTTTATTGGAAAGCAGATCAAATTTATGGAGAAAAAGACAGAGAAAGAAAGATCCTCTAACTGCTGGTCCACTCCCAAAACTGCTGCTATGAAGGAGCTGAGCTTACCTGAAGCCAGGAGCCAGGAGCTTCTTCCAGATCATTCATGCAGACAAAGGGTACCAAGGCTTGGGCCATCCTCTACTACTCACCCAGGTCATAAGCAGGGAGCTGGATGGGAAGTGGAGCAGCCAGGACATGCAGCAGAACCTCACGGGATCCTGGTTCCTGCACGGTGAGGATTCAGTTGTGAGCCATCATATGAGACCCGGTGACTTTCTTCATGACTTGAGTTTCTCCAAATATGGAATAGAACAGGAACAGTTTTCATGGAACATTGCTTGATGGACTTTCTCATGCACTAAGCTGTGTTGCATGGTGCTTGAAGTCTAATCATGAGCGGGTTTTCCCACCTCAGGCCACCTTACCAATCCCCCAAGGAGCATCTCAGTGTTTGCGATGAACTAAAGGTTTCCGGAAATCAATTAGAAAAAGGCTGTGCACTTCATAGGGTCACACCAAATCTGCTGCTCGCTTATGGGAACAGTGCATGGGTACCTGAACTTAGGAATCCTGCCTAAGTGCCATGGCACTTCTTCCTTGGGGAGGAAGAGCCCTGTACCTCCAAGTCCTATCCTGCCTTCTTTTTGCCCCAAACCAATGAATCCAGCAACTGAACTTGACATAAACTCTTTGGCTTACAGACCACACCCTGGGGAGGGCCTGCCCCTTGAATAGTGCAGACTGAGACAGCCTTGGTGCTCACTGATTCCACACAGGCTGGCCTGGCTGAATCCCATCCTTCCCTACAATCTGGGCTGACCAACTCAAGACCAACTTGGTGAAGACAGCAAGGCACCATGACCTAGTCTCATCCAGCAACCCTGGGTCTACACAGAGTAGCAGGGCTGTGACTAAGTGTTCCCAAGGCACCCATGGAGCTGCTCCCAGATGGATCTCCGCTTCACTCTCGGACAAGACCCTCCCTACACTTACACCTCATCTTATGGCAGCATCAGCACCCACCCTGAGGGCAGCAGTGGACACGGGCTGTACCAACTATGTCAAGAAGCTGCCATAGACTTTACTGAAAGCAGACATAGGGCTCTCAAATCTATGTCTCATTTCTAAATGACAAAATAAAGGCTTTGCAAGAGTGGTTTCCACACAAAAGCTGGGCCTTCCAATCACTTAGGGAAATCACTGATGGCACACAGATGCTTTAGGTCTTCATGCAGAAATATAAAATTATACCTCTGGGAGCAGAGCTTGGAAATGTCTATGTTAACTTAATTGCTAGGCAATTTCTATATATAACCAATTAGAAGATACATGTCTAGGAATTGGGAAGTTCTTATGTTGTCTGTCTAGTCTTCTAAAGAAGTAGGTATGGGACAGGTTACCGAGGGACAGATTATACTCCAATGCAAACCAGCGGAGATTGTCCAATGCTGGAATCAATGGTTCTAGTGTGAAACATAGCTGATGCCTCATGATCTTACACCATGTGGTGTCATCTTGGTCTCAAAGGAACTCACCCCAGGTATACTAGGGAAGGCATCTGCCTTGAGGACCCTTCTTTGCTTGCTCTGCTTACACACAAACCATTTCAGCAGAGGACTGCAGCTCCAGGTGAACAGCTTTCCCTATGATCTCCTGCTCCATTACAGTCCAGAAGCCTTGGACACAGGCTCACAAAGATTCACGATGGTTCCTCCTCAGTATGTTCTTGAATCTCCCACAGGAGAGCTGGGAGCAAAAGCAAGCTCTGTGCTTGCTCACAGCACTAGTACCTAAGGTTAGAATCTCGGCACCCATCAAAGCAGAAGCAGCTGTTGGTTCTGCTTGGAGGCAAAAGGGGGCAGACAAAGCTGATACTCTTCCTACCATCCAGGAACAGAGCTGAGAGTGAACACTACCCTCTGGCGATTCTGCTCAGCCATGGGAATGAAATGCACCCCTCTACCTACCTCCAGAGAAGGCACCATGCTCATACCAACGACCCCACGGCACCCATCACTCCATGAATGTGACAGGAACCTGGTCCTGTTTGAGGGTACTCAGCATCGCCAACAGGGAAGCAGCAGCACCTGCTAAGGAGACTTCCTGCAGATGAAACACGGAACTTGTCCAGCAAATCACGAGTTGAGCTTTCTCCCAGTCCTTTGGCTGGTGGAATCTTGGGAGAAGCATTTTGCCTCTTTCCTTCCTAGGGCAAAAGGAGAGAAAGAAATGGAAGAGTTTTGTATTGTGATTTGCCCTTATCAGAGCTGACTTTCAGCTGCTCAGACAGTAGGGGGAGCTGCAGGGAGACCAGTGGCCACCAGACAAGGCATGATGCACAAGGAGGGACTGGAAGCCAGCATGACCTGTAGCTCTGATTCATTTTCTCCTTCTGCAGTTCACTGCTGAGCCTTGTGGGGGAGAAGGAGGGCAAGGACTGAAGCCAAGGGTGCCCCTCCCAGACCACGCATCTTCCAACAAAAACCAACTAAACACAGATTGTCCAGTGACACCAGTGATCAGTTATTTCTCACTTTTGTAAACTGAGGCCAGCTCCAGAGATGAAGAGGGGATACAGGTGGGATACGGGTCAGGGAGCAGATGAAGAAGCACAGTAAGAAATGATGTGTGGACTGTGGAGGAAAGTGCAGGGGCGATCTGTGTCAAGACGTCCAGAGGGGCAGCTGAGAAGCTGCGAGACATCAGGAAACAGACTGGGAAGTGGCCTGTGGACAGAGACCTTCTCGGTCTAGGTCCCCATGGGCTGCCAGAGGCATCATATCTCACAAGGCCTGTATCCCTCCCACCACAGGGACCACAGCGCTGCACTAATTTACTTACTGCTGGATCGTAATGTACACCTTCCCTGCTCAACACTGTCAGTAAACATTGAGCTCACACCTTCTTTTTTTTTTAATGTTATACTTATTTGAATATCAAATTTACAGAGAGAGATGAAGACAGAGAAAGATATAGACATTCCATTAGCTAGTTCACTCTCTGAATGGCCACAAATGCAGGGGTAGGCCAGGACAAAGCCAGAACTAGCAACTTCTTGCAGGGCCCTTACATGGGTGCAGAGGCCCAAACATTTGCTCCTGTTTTTCCCAGGCCCTGTAGCAGTCTAAAAGTGGAACAGCTACTCACATGCGATGCTGGCATTGCAGGCGGTAGCTTAGCCTCTTGTGCCAAGTCAGCCCCTGCTCACATCCTGACTCTCATCCCTGAAGCTGCACCTGCAAGTATACACAGAAGGGAAAGGTGATTCTCTTCATAGACAGCTGCCAGACAGCAGGCACGCTGACTCTCCTATTGGCCTCTGATTTCTTTCTTGACCCACAGCCACTGCTCCAGGAGGCAGTGGTGGCATGGACAGCAGAACCCAGCCTTCCTCTGTGGCACTGAGACTTCATGGCACTGAAGTCTTCTCTTCAAGACCCAAGGTGGCCTTCAGTGCACACACCTGTACCTAAGTAGCAACAAGCACATCAAGTGGTTACCCTCTTGCCAATTCAAGACAGCCTGAAGCCTTGCCATCTGGTTACTAACTGGCCTCATACCAACTTTCCCTCAGCAACATTGGCTACCCTTTTCTTTCTCATTCAGGACCGGGAAGGGACTTACATTCCTGGGGACTAAGACCATGCTGCTTCTCTCACTTGTTGCATTGTTGGGATCAGTACTACAGAGGCAAACATCTCAATGAGGGATTTCTCTCTTGGGGTCCGATGTTCTCTTGTCTTTGAGGACCAATCCAGATGTGAGGTGCAGAAGGATTCAGGTCTTCCCTTATTCCTTGCCCCAAGACGTATTCTTCCCGCGTTTCTCAAACATTTGTCCAATGCCAGCATCGATGTCTCAAGGATCCTTTCCTTTACTCACATGGGACTTGATTCAGCCTTTCATTCCCCAAAACAGGCAGTCACTCTCTAGCCTAAACAGCCACACTCTGCTCCAAGGACACAGAGCTGCAGCCTGTGGTTCATTCAGATCTTCCAAATGCTGCCGAGTGACAGACTTCTCCAGTGATGGAAATGATCTGTGTCTGTGCTGATATTTGTTACATAATTTTGCAATCATCACAGTAACTTTAACCTTCTGCAAGTCAATCTTTCCAATTCAAAGTTTCTGGAGCGTGATCAACCACATGTTTATTATCATTAACAGTCAATTTATAACTTACTACTTTGCAGTGAATTAAAAGTGTTCTTTCCTAAAATTGAATACACTTAACACATATAAAATGATTTGTTATAATTTTGACTTCCCTGTTTTCAGTCCAATTTCCTGTAAAGTACAGTATTTTGTCTTTCTGACCAGTTTGGTGATAAGTGTGTCTATTACCTTCTGGTTCTGAAGAGCTTCTTCTATAAATTGGTATCTGAAGAATTAAATAAGGTTTTAATACAAGTATTTGTGTAAAGCAATGGTAAGCCCCAATGTACAGAAATAATCTAAAACCAGATAGAATTACAGATGATCCTGAAATGTGTTAAAATGTCAAATATGTCTCCTCCATACAGATTTTTCTTCATCTCAAATTATTCTTCAAACAAAACAGGTATCAAAGACATTTTGGCACATTTATTAACTATGCTTATAATCTGATGAACTTTGAATGCCTACTGGAAACACATTTTAAAATATTACTTTTTTTTTCAGTGTGGCACCATCCCATGCAAGAATTCCTGGATTCAACTGTCCCCTTTGCTCTCCAGGCACTCTGGGAGGCAGCCGACAGTGGCCAAAGTACTTGGGTCCCTGCTAAGCACATGGGAGACTTGAGTGAATTTTAACGCTCTTGGTCTCAGCCCAGCTTGGCCCTGGTTGCTTACCTGGGAGATCAAGATGGTTGACAGGAGAGCTCTCTCGTTTGTCTCCATGCTTTTCAAATAAAATACTTATTTTTCAACTATTTTAGGTGTTGGGCTATCACAGTACAGCAGCTTAAGCCACCACCAGCAATACTGGCAGTACTCCTTACAGGCACGGGTTCGATTCCTAGCTGCTCTACTTCTCATCCAGCTAAGAAAGCAGTGCAACACGGCCTGAGTGCTTGGTCCCCCGGTGCCACTGCAGATGGGCTTGTAGGCTCCTGGCTTCGTCCTAGTCCAGATCCAGCCAGTGTGGCATTAGCCCACATGAACCTGAAGGCAGATCTCATTTGCCTCTCCTTTTCTCTGCAACTCTCACTTTCAAGACAGTAAGTACATTTTATTGCTTTTTTTTAACTGTGAAATTACATAAGAAAAGCTGTCGAGAGGGCAGGCAATTATGAAGAAGAAAAAATAGATTTTTTTTCTTAAAATGCATAAAAATAGTATTTAAAAAAACACTTTACATCAGGCAATTATAAAATGTTCAGGCCGGCATTGCTGACATACCAGGTCACACACCTATCTGAGGTTCTGACATGCCACATGGGCACTGGTCCAAGTCCCAGCTGCTCCAGTTCTGATTCAGCTCCGTGCTAATGTGCCTGGGAAAGCAGCTAGAATGGCACAAGTGCTTGCGTCCCTGCAACCACGTGACACATCTGGAAGAAGCTCCAGGCTCTGGCTTCAGATGGGCCCAACTCCTGTTGTTGCAGCTAGCAGGGAAGTAACCAGAGATGGAAGACTTCTGTGTTTCTTCCTCTGTAAATCTGCCTTTCAAAGAAAAATAAATCTTTCAAAAAAAGACAAACCTGGGGCTAATATAATGGCTAATCTTTTACCTGCAAGAGCCAACATTCTATATAGGTGCTGGTTTGTTTCCTAACTATTTTAGTTCTGATCCAGCTCCCTGCTTATCATCTGGAAAGGCAGCAGAGGATGGTCCAAAGCCTTGGGATCCTGTACTCATGTGGGAGACCCAGAAGAATCCTGGTTCCTGGCTTCCGATTGGCTGATCCCTGGACACTGTGGTTATTTGGGGCATGAACCAGTCATGCAAGACCTTTGTCTCTCCTCTCTGCAAATCTGCTGTTCCAATAAAAATACATCTTTTTAAAAAATATGTGAATGTCAATCTGTGAATAAGTTAATTGATTTGAAAACAAAAGGAAAACTTCCCATGTGCTCACTTAGTCCCTAGTGTCCCCAACAGTTGGGCTGTACCAGGCTGGAGCCAGGCCCCCAAGGCAGATGGCAAGGACCCAACTACTTGAGCTATCACCTCCTGCCTGTCAGGGTGGACACTGGAGGGATCTGCATTTGGAATGGGGTGGGAACTCAAACCCCATATGGCACTCCATATGGCATGTGAATTTCTCAAGTTGTGTTGTGTTGTTACTGTTATGCCACACACCTTACTCTTGTGTGGAGGAGAGATCTCCTTGGTGGAGCTCAAGGATATTGCTAATCACTATATAATGCACAGAACATTACTCTACAATAAAATTAGCAAGCCCCAAATGTCAATATTGTGTAAGCTGAGACACTGTGGTCTAGACCAGCATACTTGTGGTCAAGCCAAACAGCTGCAGACAGCCCTGTGGATGGAGTGGCAGCCGTCCTGCAGTCCTCGCAAAGCTGTCTGACACATCTGTGTGTAGAATCAAAGATGCTGGTACCTATGTTCCTTATGTTCTAACAGCTGGCAATCCCGACATGTCAGTTTGTCACATGCTTCACAGTAAAGCTTCAACTGCTCCTCTTTATAAAAAGGAGAAACACTGGCCGCTGACTGACATATCAACTGCCTCTGCAGAAAAAATAGGACACAAAAGAGAACATTAATACAACTGAAAAAGATAAATAATTATGTATAATCTACTAGACTTTAAACTCACTGATATAAAATCCCCATGATTTCATTTTTTAAGATTTATTCATTTTTATTGCAAGGTCAGATATCTAGAGAGGAGGCGAGACAGATCGTCCATCCAATAGTTCATTCCCCAAGCAGCCGTAATGGCTGAGTTGAGCCAACCTGAAGCCAGAAGCCCGGAGTCTCTTCAGGGTCTGCCACATGGATACAGGTTCCCAAGGTTTGGGGATGTCCTCAACTGCTTTCCCTCACCACAAGCAGGGAGCTGGATGAGAAGCAGGGTTACTGGGATTAAAACCCATACCCATATGAAATCCTGGTGCGTTCTAAGCAAGGACTTAAGCCGCTAGGTTACTGTGCTGGGCCCAAAGTATCCATAATTTCATTTTTATCATAACAACCATGAAGTGTTACAAATGTGAAAATACTAAGCATCCTGAAGTATTTTCAATATTAACCATTTGAAGAAAAAGCAAATACAGTTTATTTTCCATGCTAATTTGAGGAGCAACATATTGGTCGCATATATGGTGAAAATGATGGTTATGGAATAACAAATCCAAAAAATATCTTTGCAAAGAGAGTCAAACCACTTGAATGTTTTATTTGAAAAATATGGAAAGCCCAAAGACCAGAGACTGTCTCCCCATGAAACTGTTGAACTTATCTGCACAATAAGATGCTGGCTGCTCTGGCTATTTGTGGGGTAAACCAGCCTTTCAAAGAAAAATAAACCTTTCAGAAAATAAGGAAATAGTAGGAGCAAATTAATGCCAATAAATGTTGTAGTTCAATTAGATGGACAATTTTCTTCAATTTACAAAAATACACTCAAAAAGACAAAATAGGGGCCATGAGCTGTAGTTCAGGGAGTTAAGCAGTGCCAGCACCCCTCACGGGTGGCTAAGTCCTGGCTGCTCCATTTCTGCTTCAGCTCCCTGCTAATGCACCTGGGAAAGCAGCGCAAGATGGCCCAAGTCCCTGGCCCTCACATATATGGGGACCTAGAGGAAGCTCTTTGGGCGTGACCTGGTAGCCTGGTGGCTAAAGTTCTTGCCTTGCATGTACCGGCATCCCATATAGGTGCCAGTTTGTATCCCAGCTGCTCTATTTCACTTCCACCTCCCTGCCTGTGGCTTGGGAAACAGCACAGCATGGCCCAAAGCTTTGGGATCCTGCACCTGCATGGGAGACCCAGAAGATGTTCCTGCAACTGGCTTCAGATACGCTCAGCTTCTGCCCTTTGAAGCCACTTGGAGAGTCAGCCACCAGAGGGAAGATCTTTCTGTATATCCTCTCTATAAATCTGACTTTGAAAAAAATTCTTAACAACAGCAACAACAAAAAACCAAAAATCAAAAAGCATCTCCTTGCTGCTGTCTTTCACCTGGCCTGGCCCTGGGAAAGCTCATAGAGCTCTCTGGCTTTCAATAAAATAAATAAATAAACAAACCAACCAAAGCTCATCAGAGGAGGAGGAAAGCAGAGTATGTGGTATGTGAGGAGCTCTACATGTTATGAAAGGCTCTGAATTCTTAATCAGGAACCTTCCTAAAAAGCTACCTGCAGGCACAGAGGGACTCACTGCAGGACAAATGAGGGTTACTGTGAACCAGGACAGCCCAGATGGGATGTAGATAAAAGAAAAGTATATGGTTCCTATTCCTCAAAAACCTAACAACAACAACAATCTTAGAATATCAGCAAATTAAATCAGAAAATGGTAATGTATCATGACAAAGTGATTATCTCAAGAGTAAAAACTTGGTTCAACTGCTGGGGCGGCGGGGCAAAAAAACAAAGTCAATCTCATATTTTCCTTTTCTACTCTCCGTCGAATTCATATATTAACAGGAAGCCAAAAATGGGAAGTCATATGTATAATCATCTTCAGCACGCAAAGAAAAAGGCATTTGACAAAATTTACTTTTTCATAAGACATCCTCAGAATAACTAATAGAACAGTGCTTCTTCATTTCAATAATGGGCATTTACTAGAAAAACAAAACAGAAACAAACTTGCTCACAGTTGAACACTGGCACCTGTGCTGCCAGCTCATCTTTCTGAGCGAGTGCCAACACAGAAGACAAAGACCAACCTCAACAACTTCAACACTGCCCCCTTTGACAGCCACGCCATCAGAACCAGACCAGGCACCTCAGGGACCACAAACTGGGTTTCAAACTGGGCTAACTATGGGGCTGCAGGCACATTTCCTGGGAAGACAGAACAGGATCCAGCCTTCTCTCCTCCTCTCCCTGCCAGGGTGGTAAAGGAAGGCCTGTGTACACTGTCCAACATACTCTAGGATCTTGAATAAGGACTTAAATATCAAATCACAGAACACAAAATGAACAAACAACCTATGAAGTAAGCAGTAAACAAAGGACAGAATAAAAGAGGAGCAGATAATGTATTAAAAATTTTCAAAACAACTTTATTTTTGTAGCTCTGTGGAGATGTTTGTCCCCTGAACTAGATGCCCAAGAGGCTTGAGTCTCAGACACTTTCAGGGACTGAGAATGCTGGAGGAAGCAGACTTCCTGCTGGGATTGCAGGCAGCCTTACTGGCCAAGCGTGACTGGGGATGTGTGAGGCGCCTGACTATTTCTTCTTTTTTACTGCTTGTGGCATAAACATATCCCAGTACAAACAAAGTTTTGTTACATTCCTTTTCTTGTTAAAACTGTTTCTTTACCGGTATTGGTTCCTGTAATTCATGTTTGCTATACTGTTGCCTGAAGCCTGCTGATTGTTTCCCAAATCTCCTATGATCTATCTTTAGAGTGGCATGTATGCTATTGTTTGCTATTGTATGCTATTGTATACTATTGTAACGAGTAACTTTTAGCTGACTGCTTGCCCTGCAAAAATCTTAGCGTAAAGATTCCCAGGAAGACTCAATAAAGTGCGCACTGGTTCATCTCACCTTTGCATACCCTGTGTCCTGATTCTTCTTGGTGTGGATGTCACACTCCGGTCCCGGTCCCCTCTAGAGGGACTCCTGATATAGCTGTATTTTATTGGCAAAAAGATCAGAAGTGCTGCTGAGGCTTAGATCTGCAGTTTTCCTTGGATGTTTACTGGATATATCACAAAAGCAAGAATCAGACAGTAGTCTGCACAACTTTCTGAAACTTCAAGTTCAGATACAGAATGAAACAAATGTTTTCCTTAAGTCATATTCACATACCATTATGTTTCAGTTCAGATGGAAAGCATCCCCTGATGAGTGGTGCATTCTGTGGACAGTAAGAATCACAACCTTCATTTCACCTGATTCTATTGAAACAGCTTCCTTTGAAAGTCAAACTTAGCTGGCACGTTTCCTCAGTATCACCACTTAACTCTCAGCAAGAAAATGTCCAAAGCCAGTGTGGTGGAGGGGAGCAAGTGCTTCACACCCAAGCTCAAGATAGAGTAGCCTTAAACAATGGGACTTGAAGCCAAAATTACCAAAATATCAAAGCAGCCTAGCTAAAAATGCCACAAACTCAAAGCTAACGTAAAGGTAACAAATGCAGACCCCCAATCACATTATGCACTGCATGGATAACTGCATTAGACACTGATTCTTGAGAAAGACCTATACATGTGAAATCATATGCAGGGAGCCAGCTGCATCTACTGCATACAGACAAATGTATATACAAAAAGTGGACCCAGTGCGATGGCTCATGGGCTAGATTTGCCTCGTGTGTGCTGGGATCCCATATGGGCATTGATTTTTATCCCGGCTGCTCCACTTCCCATCCAGCTCCCTGCTTGTGGCCTGGATAGGCAGTGGAGAACATCTCAAGGTCTTGGGACCCTGTTCCCTTGTAGCCACTTGGGGAGTGAATCAGCAGACAGAAGATCTCTCTGACACTCCTTCTCTTTTAAGAGTGAATCTTTTTCCTTAAAAAAAGAGAACATGACAAAAATGTAGGAACAGATAGAGATGGCCTTTATGGGCGAGGCGTGATTTGAATGTTCAAATAGAAATTTCTATTAATATTATCTACAGCAGCAGATGTTTGGTGCAGCAGATAAGATATCACTTGGGAAATCTACATTCCCTATAGGAACAATGGGGTGTCTGGCTGCACCCCTAATTCCAGCTTACACTGATGTATATCCTGGGGCTAGTGATGATGACTCACGCAGTTGGGTGCCTGCCACCCATGCAGGAGACCTGGACTGAGTTCACTGCTGTAGGCTTCAGTCTGGCCCATTCCAACTTGGTGGGTGCAGGCTGAAGCCAGCATACTTGTGCACGTGGTGTCCCACTGACTCTTAGATATCTGTGATTGCAGATTAAGCTCTTCCAGTTCTACACACTGCACTCATGTACGTAATGACCTGCACTGACTGTCAAGATCCTATAACCGACCCAGTCACTCTCCCTCACTGTGCTGCTCTCCACACTGCATTCCTGGACCAGAAGTATCCCACTGAGCTTTCAAAAAGCTTAGGAATCTTATACATCGTGTTGCTCTGTGTGGCAGCCATGTGCCCACATGGGCCACATGGGCCCACATGGGCCACACGGCATGTGCAGAACATGGCAAGTGTGGAGGCAGAAGTAAATTTTACGTTGTATTGATTTGTATTCACACATTGCACAGGCTAATGCCCTGGAGCCAGCTGCAGGGCTCTCACCTCAGGAGGAAGTCTAGGAAGTGTCTCTCTTTTTTAGCACACTATTTGCTTATTTCCTCTAACACAACCAGACTTACAGTGCCTGAATCATCCAGTTAGAAACCCTGCACTTCTCATCAAGGAATTCACCCCTTCCTAGCGCTGTGGCATCCCTGAGCCCACCCTCTGGCTAAGCTGCAAGGGGGAACCTCCTCTCTCACTGCAGTGTGCCACCTTGCTCTGGATGGGCCATGACTTTGTGGCTGCCTTGTGTTTCCCCCACACGGCTCTTCCTGAAGGCTTGGCCCCCAGTTATGCTGTCTGTGAAAGCTGAGCTTTCCTCAGAGAATGTCAGCAGCAGGTTGGGAGAGGGACAAGAGGAGCAGGAGTAAAATACACAGTTGAACTGCGTATGAACTCCTTCCTGCCTTCAAATGGAAGTCCCTTTCTCAGGAAATCCCGCTCACTCCATGCTGATCACACAACTGCTCCTGGGCTCCTAGCTCCTGGCTTCAGATTGGCTCAATCCAGCTGTTGTCACCATTTGCAGAGTGAATCAGCAGATGCAAAATCTCTGTCTTTCTCGATATAAATTTGCTTTCAAATAAAAATATATAAATGTTTAAAGAAACTTGATTATTTATTTCACTACATATTATGCCAGGTAAAAAGCAACTGCAAAGCATGAAGCTGCCCCTGTGCACAATGATGTGTGCAGCCCCTCATCTCCACACAACACACAGGGAACATGCAAGACAGAGGAAGTACTGGAGACGATCTCTGGTCCTCCCAATCAGAACCGTCCCAGTGCTGGCCTTGCACTGTGCTGACCTGATGTCCCCACAGACAGCGGTGCCTCTGTGGATGCAGCAGAGCTCAGCACTCGAGCAGCTGAGCTGCGATGTGCAGTTTTCCCGGGTGACAGGAGTGTCCTCATTCATGAAGCCTTTGTAAGAAGGAAGCACAGTGAGCATGGTAGAGAAGAGCAGAGAGCAGTTCCTGGAGGGCAGGGCTGTGGGAACATACCAAATGTCCCAGAAACATGCAGAGATTGGGTCCAACAGTAGAGGAGAGAGGGTGGAATCCACAGAGCATAACAAACCTGGGGAGAAGAGACAGCCAGAGAGGGGGCAGAATTCACAGCCCGAGGTTCTCACAAACTTACTCTAATGTGTCTCCCTAAATCATTCCAAACACAGACTCATTAACAGTGCATACACACCCCTGTGCATGTGCACACATCCACACACAATCTCTTCAAAGAATAAAACAATATCTGATGGCAACAGCAGTTAAGCACCAATGAGTAGCAGAATTGAAGGCCCCCTCCAAACAGTCAATGCTGCTTCTCCTCTGAAGCCTGCAGCTGCCCCTAAGGCTGTGCCAGACAGAACCTAGGGTGGGCAGTCAATGTGGAAGGGTCAGGGTAACCAGACAGCTGAAGGAGACCTGCCTGCTCAGGGCTAGCCTGTACACCATCACAGCCCAAAGAGGCCAAAGAAAGGCCCAGGTGCCTGCTGGTCTGTCAAGTACAGAACACAACACATCTACTGCTGCGACCTGGCCCTCACACTGGCACAGGTGAGCACCCAGAAGGATCCACTTACCTATGGCTTCAGTCCATGGGGTGAAGGAGATGAGCTTTCCCCACTGAGAACTTGTGGTCTCCACTCAAGCTTATCCCAGGTAATGGAGTTCCCATAGTCAGTGGCCGAGCCATCATAGATCTATTTGCATCCCAGCACCACATTGGTGCCACGGCTGTAGTGACCATCCCATGTCTCCATGGCCAACACTCTGCTCCCACCTGTGGTACACAAATCAACAGCCCCACTGCCCCAAGTGTCCCCAAATCCCAGATCTTGGCACCACCACAGCTCACGTGATCCTGAACTCCACATCACCGTGGCCTTGCAGGCTCACTGTCCAGATAGAAAAACTGTCACCCATGCCTCCCTTCCCGTTGGCCCCCAGGTCACTTCCTGTCTCCTCCGACCCTCACTCGCCTCTGATCCCTGCTTGACCTCTGTCATAGCCCCTGACCTACCTCACCTCAATCTTGCATGTTACGTGGCATCTCGCCTCGTCTGCCTGCCTCCTCCGTCTTCCTGGCTACCATGTTACTGCCAGTGCATCCCTCCTGGCCTGCTACCTCTGTGCCATCCATTCCTGTCTCCTGGGCCCGCCAGAGCACGGGTCACTTCCTGTTTGTTGGGCTTACCACGTCCCCTCTCGTTCTCCAAAAGCGATATTTAACACAGCTGCTCTTCGGTCCACGCTCATGCTGCTGGGGTTGATGGAATAAACCACACCTAGCGGCCTCAAGCCCAGCACAGGGTCCAAAGACACAACCTTGCGTCCCTGGGATCGCGGATTCAGGTCTCCAGGATCTCTCTCTCCTCCATCCCGAGGCCCGTTCAACAGCACACGGCTGTCCCGAGTCAGCCAGCGGCCATGGACCAGGTCGCGAGCACCAGAGAAGCCCCAGGCCCGTTCGCGGCCTGCACAGCAGCCGCAGCCTGTGGCGAAGGCCACGTGGACGAAGCCCCGCCCCTGCCCTGCGTGGCCGACGCTGACCCCGACGCTGACCCCGACGCTGACCCGACGCTGACGCCGATGTGTCCTTCCGCCCATACTGGGCGCCCCCTCTTCACCTTGGCTGTGTGTTTGTCTGTTTCCCAAAAGCGGCAGGCGTTCATGCTCCCCGTGTTCTCTCTTAGTGCTCCGAGGGCACCGCTGACGCCCCCTCGAACTCTGGCTTTAGGCCGCAGAGGGCACTGGTGGCCAGGAGCCCTTGAGACCGGTCGCTGAAGGCGCTGGCGTGAGGGAATGAAAAGCCCGGCAGCGGGGGGCTCAGGCGGGAAGACGGCCTTGCAAGATGGCTCCAAGTACCAACAGCTCCAGACCGTAGGCATGCCCATCTCAGAACTGGTGCTGAGCCGGAGGAAGCCTCTGGGTGCAGTGCCCATAGTGCCCAGCGGAGTCCCGGGAAGAAGAGGACCATGGTGAAGGAGCCTGGGAGGAGCTGGCGAAGTCCGGTGCGTTTGCTGAGGCCGGCACCTGCAGACACCAGGTAGCACAGCCTCGTTGCCCTGTCCAAGGAGTGGGTTTTAGAATAGTGTGTGTTTACTGGGGCGATACAAAAACGCTGTCATTACTTTTCCAGTCTCTTAAAGAAACAGAGCATTTCTTTCTGCGCGTGGGCCTGTGTGTGTCCTTCAACTCAGTAGCTCACAATAATTGATGATGCTTTGATCTCAGCTTGCAAGAGCCGAACCCATGTGTACGGTGCTTGCTGCCTTCCAGGGCTGCGCAGTCAGAGGTGGCACAGGGGCACCGAGTGCTGCTATCTGGGCTGAGAGAAGGTGCACACAGGGTCCGTGCCTGTGTCAGCCAGGAAATCGTCAGCTCGCTTACCTGTTTGCTGAAAGGCTG
The DNA here is from genome assembly GCF_017591425.1 of Ochotona curzoniae. NCBI lineage: Eukaryota > Metazoa > Chordata > Mammalia > Lagomorpha > Ochotonidae > Ochotona > Ochotona curzoniae. The sequence goes on along the minus strand of NW_024467095.1, from coordinate 17,271,166 downwards.
GTGGTTCAAGGCTTGCTGGCGACTCTGGGTTTTAAGATATCTCCGCCTTTTGAATTTGGAGTACGCATTCTGTCGTCATCTGCCTCTCTCTTTAGCTTCATTGCTCTGCTTTAAGTCACGGGTGGGAATATCTGAACTCCCAAAATTCATGTTAATAAAATAATGAATTCTGCCCTCCGTATTAGGGTCAAAGCAAATATTGTGCTTCCATGTGAATTGGAAGATTATGTTTTCTAGTCCTGTGAAAAATCACAATTGACACTTTTATGGCAATTTCCTTGCGTCTGTAAATCCCTTGAGTAAATGTGGAATTTTTGTAATATTAATTCTTTCAGTTAATTTACATAGCAAGTCTTTCTGTTTTCATGTGGCTTTTCTTTTTTTCAGCAGTGTCTTGTAACTTTCATTGTAGAAATATTTTTTATCCTTGCTTTCATTTGTTACATAGTGTTTTTGTAGCTTTTGTGGGTAGAATTACATAATTTCTCACCAAATCTATCATTTGGTAGTAAGCAAACATTTTGCCTATTGATTTTTTGTGATGTGCCTCCCTTGAAGCTGTTTGTTGTTTATTTGTCTCTTGGAAGAATCTTGAGATTTCAGTAGCTTACCTTCCTGCCTTCAGGTCCTCCCGGTCTCTGGCTGTGGTTGCTGGGGTCCGTGTGATGGGTGTGGAAGACAGGAAGCGAGTTCCGAACTCAGCTGGAGCTGGACTCCGGCATGTGGTGTGTGGTGTGGCTGGGTGACTGATCCCTCAGGTCCTCCTGGTCTCCGGCTGTGGTGTGCTGTTGCTGGGTGACTGTGATGCTCACCGATTGTAGTTTGCACGGTGTTCCGGCAGTTCAGCCGTTTCTGCCTGTCCGTACCTCACACCCCAAGTCTGCCTGCACTGTCTTCAGAGGCTTCTATGAATCAGTTAACTGAACCACCGGCTGAACTCCAGAGGTGCTCCCAGTGTCTGCAGGTGAAGGCACCTGCAGGGAGCTGGTTAACTGCTGGAGTTCAAGTCAACATGTGTATTAACCGTATTGCCCTAGGGTGTTGCCAACACTGTGGTTGTGAGGAATCACATCTGTCTTTAAAAATTTTTACAGAATTTGCTGTTTTTTTTCTAGGTTTACAAATAACCAGAGCAGATAGTACACAGGGCTGCAACATATCCCTTGGCCTCCCTAATAATCCTCTGTAATTAGTATTTTGAATTAGCATTGTATATTTTTAAATTATTGATGACCCACTATTGATATATTATTATTGATCTCCACAGTTTGCATTAGGATTAATTCATTGTGTAGGGCAGTTCTGTCCCCAATTCAACATTTAGCAGGATGGTTTCACCATTAAAAGAATCTTTGTGCTTTACCCTTTCACATTTTCTGAGCCCCTTCAACCTAAATACATGTGATTTTACATTGGTATTTTACTATATAGTTTTGTCTTTTCTAGAATGTTCTATAACTGGAATCCCATGGCATGAATATTTTTCAGAGATTTATAGCATCAGGTGGTTCAAGTTTTGCAAAGTCTTTTTTCGTGACTCAGAAGCTCACTTCTTCTTCTTTTTTTTTTCTCTGAAAATTGCTCCCTGGTTTTAGATGCACCGCAGTTTCTCTTTTCACTTAGTGAGGGGAATCTTAGTTACTTCCAATTCTTGACTGTTATGAACAAAGCTGCTGTAAACACAATGGGAATATTCTCAAGGGAATATAAAATTTTCTAGTATTTGTGTAAGCCTAGGTTGGAGATGATTTAGTTATATAAGACCATGTTTAGTTTTAAAAGCAGAAATGACAGAAAGTTCTGCTTCTTTGACAGCATCTGACATTATCAGTGTTTGGGGGTTTAAGTCTGAGATTCAAAAATTTCCATGGCTGCGCAGTCTTGGAGGGAGGAGGGAGCCAACACTTTTCTTGAATTTTTGACTCCAGAGCTCTGAGAGGTAAATGCTGTCCTATGAGAACAATGCTTCCATATTTCTAGGAAGGCAGTGGGGAGGTAGTGTTTTGGAAGCTACCCAGGCTGCCATGAAGTATACTTCTGTCTTTAGTGTCTTTTGATTATCGAGGTCTTTGGGAGCTTATCCATGTTGTTGCCTGTTAATAGTGGTTTGTTGCTTTTATTGATAACAGTGTTTCATTTGAGTTTTTCCAGTCTGAGGCTGTGTATCATGTTTTTAAAATTGCCTTTGCAGACAGTAAATAGTATATGTTTGCTTAGTGTCTGGCTTGCATTTGGAATGTGATCATTTCACTGGATGTAACCTTGATGTTCTAAGAACACACCACAAAAGTGTTACAAACAGGCACCCAGGCCCTAAACCTCCATCTCTCTTGAGTGGCTAGTCAGTGGTTGGCTGTGCATTTGAACCTTCTCATGTACTCTTAGTTCTGCCCATGCTTGTCCTTCCCATCTGCCTTCGTATCGACTAGCCCTAACAAACATGCCAGGGCTATGCTAAACTGGAGGAGAGCCTTGCCAGCTTGGCTTGTTTCTCTACCTCATCCAGTGTGTTTGAAGGTAGTTAGTTTTATCTCTCAGCTCACCTTGATGGATCTGGCTCTTCTTTTTTGTTCCTCTTAATAGTAAGGGTCAAGGTTGAGTGCAAAGGTAAATGCCACTTGCAGATTGTCCTTGCTCTTTTCCCCAAATTCTGTAAGTTATACATTAAGTGTAACTGGTAGGATTATCAAGCTAAAGAAATTAAAGAAATCTTAAATGAAAATTGCAGTGATCCAAATTTTCTACAAGTAATCCATAATGCTGGTGAGATGTCAGTGAAATTTGTATCCTTATGCTATTGGTGGCATACTAATTGGTACAACAGTGTGAATACTAACTAGACCTACTAGCTCTGAGGAATTATGCTAAGGAAACTATTATAGTGCTACCATCCTTGACTTAGATCTTCTCAGATCTTCATCTTCTTAGATCTTCTTCTAATCCAGGAAAGTCCAGCTGCAGAATCACCCTCTCCTGTTGTCCCCTCCCTTCACCCACAAGGCCAAGCCACACTTGCCCTTCTTGATGATGTTTTCATGACAAAATCTTTTTTTTTTTAAAGATTTATTCTTTATTTTCTTTATTGGAAAGGTGGATATACAGAGAGGAGAGACAGAGAGGAAGATCTTCCATCTGGTGAGGACCTTAACCACTGCGCCACCGCGCCGGGCCCTTCATGACAAAATCTTTGACCTCTTCCCTAGGTGGCCTATAATGGTGCTGTTTTGTAGATATTTGGTTGTCCTCTTGGCCACTGTCACTTATGGTATCTTCTATTCAGTGTTCAAAATTTTTGTTGTTTTTAACAAACACTTTGAAAATATAGAAGATTATAGAGTACCATGTGATATTCCTGAACATGTATATATTGCATAGTGTCCAATCAGGTTAAATACATCTCTTTTTTTTCCCCAATATTTAAGATTCTTTTGGTTAAACTATTACCAGATCGTTTCTTCTCATTGTTAGAAATACTGAGTACAGTGTCATCTAGAATCCTTGTGCTGTGCAGTAGAACCATGGAATGTCTTTTTGCTATCTAGACCTTAGTTCTCTTCATCAATGTTTCATCATCCCTTCATCCTTCTCTACAGCCCCCAGTGACTGATAACTACCACTATACCATCAGCTTCTATGAGAGATCAGTTTTTCTGTGTTCCACACTTGTGTAAGATTATATAATATTTATCTCTCTGGGTTTGATTTGTTTAACTTAATGATAACCACCAACCTTAGACTCATTTGTTGGAAGTAACAAGACCTTTGCTACAGTGAACATTTGTATTGTTGTAACTAATTTGTTAGACAAATTTATCATTGGTTTAGAATCAGTTTCAGCAGCTCATTCAGGACATGAGCCTCACTGACAAGGAGGGCAGTTGTGTGTTTACTTGCGTCCTTTACTTGGGTTGGCAAGGGCCACATTTTGCTAAACAGAGCCATAACCACTATTAAGGGATGGTTTTGTTCTAAGGCAGAATCCCCTTACTATATGAAGCTATGCCACAGGAAACAAAAAAATTAATTACTAGCCTCCAGAGTAGCTATTCCAAAATCAAATTCTGCTGACAATAACAGCAACCAATTATAACAATCTAGGAGTATAGTAGTCTTAAGAATGTTGTTTAGCAATTGAATACTCTACTATGAATATTGTTGCAGTATTTCCAAAGCTTGTTTCAGTTCTAGAGTTTTTGTCTTAATTATCCAGAAGCTGGATAGCCCCTGTAAAGTGCATTTCAACAAATTTATTTTTCAACTCCTAAAATATCGTAACAATTGTGCTAGTCCCTGGGGATGCAGAATTTCCCAGATCATGTGCCTTAGCTTGAAGAATTCACTGTCTGGAGGAAGACACTTTCATAAATGGACCATTTTGTTATAATCCTCACTAAATACAATAATGTTTCCTTCTTAGTCTATACTGTTGTAGACTTCAGTAGAGTTTATGATAAAAGACTTTGAACCTGCATTTATTCAGCTGCCTGACACTTGACCCCAACATCCGGGAACAGATTCAACTTTACCCTGCATCAGGGGCATATTTACGTGGCAAACAACATGTAAAGCCAAAACAATGAGAAAAAGTATTTCCTCAAACAGGACGCAGGGAGTCCAGCAACAACTAGCAGTATAAACACCAGATAATTCCATCATTTTAACAAAAATCATGAGGTAGAAGAAAGTAGGAAGGAGGGAAGATAGAAATGAAATTCTTAAAATCAGTCACTTGAGTAATTTTGAGTGATTGTTGACCTTAAAACTGATAATTATAGAATTCTGGGAATACTGAAATATGTCTAAAATGAAAATATGTGACATCATTGGTATACAAATCCAGAAAGTGACACACAGAGTTAGCCCTCTGGGGGGAGATTATTAAATCCACCCTAGATTTTCAGCATCACTTATGAGCTCTGTCCCTATTAGTGAGGTCTAGCTTATGTGAGATTTCATTCAAATACAGTTCTAATTGATGTATTTTCCCAGCAGTCTTCTTTACTCAGAATTATGGCTTTGAGATTCCTCTGTGTTGTTAGAAATATAAGCAGGCTGTTCTTTTGTGAGGCTTAGAAGTGCCCTCCTGTTTGAGTATGCAGCAACTTTTTTTGAATTAAAAATAAGAATATTTTTACTGTGATGCTTCTAAGACTGAATGACACATTAGCACTTTCGTGTGATAAAGAATGTATTTGGGCCCGGCGCGGTGGCGCAAGTGGTTAAGTCCTCGCCTTGCACGCCCGGGATCCCATATGGGCGCCGGTTCTAATCCCGGCAGCCCCGCTTCCCTTCCAGCTCCCTGCCTGTGGCCTGGGAAAGCAGTTGAGGACGGCCCAAAGCTTTGGGACCCTGCACCCGCGTGGGAGACCCGGAAGAGGCTCCTGGCTTCGGATCGGCATAGTATCGGCCGTTGCGGCTCACTTGGGGAGTGAATCATCGGATGGAAGATCTTCCTCTCTGTCTCTCCTCTCTGTATATCCGCCTTTCCAATAAAAAATAATAAAAATAAATCTTTAAAAAAAAAAAGAATGTATTTGCCCCACATTGTGGCAGGAGACAGATACCTGGGGCCAAATATCTACCAAAGACATTACCATTCACTAGAGAGGAATTTCCATGGATTCCAGCATCTGCGTTGTGGTTTCCAATCAGTTCTACCATGATTTTCCCAGAATCCTTCATTCTAACACTAGCCAGCCTAGCCTTTCCACTCCTGACTTCTTCAACATCTTGGTCAATGGCTTTGTTTTATTCACCCAGCTGCCTGTGGAATCCCATACCAACCTTAGAGGTAATCGTGGTTGGACTGAGAGCACAATACATCAAAAGCAGGCAGCTTTTGTAAATTGGTACATCGCACTGGGACAGAAGCCTGAAAAGGTCAAGGAATGTGTATCTCCTCCCTAGTTGCTACATAATCCCCTAAAGAGCAAATGAAGCCCTTTGTTCATTTTAACACATATGGATTAATTTTGTATGCCACGTACAAGTGGTCAGTATTTACACCCAACATATCCTGTTCACAACGGGAGGTCGGGGATGAAAGCTGAAATCGGATCTCTATCCTGGTTCAGGTTTTCCACACCTCTTCCTGCCTTAAAATGCTGCCTCCACTCTTTTCACTGTTTTATGTTTTTGGGTATAAACCCATGAATCATGAGTCACAAGGGGAGATAAAAGAATGCTAGCAAGAAAGGTATAAGAGAAGATAGGGAAAAATAATCCTATGGGGAACAAGAATCTATATATTTCTCAGACTAAAATGTCTCACTGTCTATTGAAATATTTTGTTTGTGATTTTAGACTTAAAAATTCTTATCCATTTTAAACAATCAGTGTAATAAGTGTCCTGAAAATGTTTTTTTGCCATTATTGTTTCTCATTCAGTTATTACTATCCTTAGCTTTAGTACCTTGGACCCCCAAATTCTCCTTTCCTTCTTGGTCAAAAAAGCTCCCTTGATTGTTTTAACTTGTTTTAGGGAGTTAATTGCTTCAAAATGTATGAAGATGCAATTCAACAATAATTGTATAAGGGATGGGTTAGTAGAGTTTTAAAGGATCAGAGTTTTATGTATTGTTGAAACCAGTTTAATATAATTCATACTTGATTTATTTTAATTTTTTATCATACTTGACTTTTATAAAGTCAAAGTGCTAATTCTGGCCTCCATGGTATTCTCAGTGCTGTGAACTTAATTCCATCATTAAAGCCATGCTATCCATTCAGCTGGTATAGTATTCTTCCCTTATTTGCAGTTTTGTTTTCTTGGTTTGTTACCTATAGCACTATAATCCAAAAATATTGCATGGAAAATTCCAGAAATAAAGACTTCATATGTTTTGCATGGTATATAATTCTGAGTTAGCAATTAAATCTACCATTCTATTCTATTTTGCCATAGTCATGAATATTTCCTTGTCCAGTGTAACCACGTTGTGTATATTACCTAGCAACTAGTCATTTTAGCCACGTCAGTTACCAGATCAGTTGTCACAGGGACCAATGGTTGATCCAAGTGACTCTTAATTTACCAAGTAGCCTCAAGCATGCGAACAGTGATGCCAGCTGAAGGAACTTATAAAATTTTTCCCTAAGTGAAAAGATAGTAGTTTATCCTAGGTGTACACGTATAGAGAAAGAAACACACTATATACACATTGGTGTTACCTGCAATTTTAAGCAGACCGGTGGGTCTGGAATATGCTGCCTGCAAGTAAGGGGAGACTTGTGTGTTTGTAGCATAGATTTGGGGAAGGTAATTAGGTTTAGCTGGAGTCATCAGAGTGGGACTCCAGTTCCAGCCCAGTCTCCTTCCAAGAGGTGAGCTGGAGAGTTCTCTCTTCTCTATCATGTGAGGACACAGCATTTGAGGACATGACCATCTAATAGAAAGGAAGGAAGCCCTCTATAAGATGTGAGTTGCCTGGCACCTTGATCTTGGACTCCAGCCTCAAGAATGATGAGAAATAAGTGGTTCCTTTTAAAATCATCCAGTCCATGACACTTCATCATGGCAACCACAGAAGAGTAAAGCATCCAGGAAAAAATGTTTTAATACATAGAAAAATTCTAGCAGCGTTTTTGAAAACACAGATATGCTGATTCTAAAACTTATATAGAAAGTAAAGGAACAAAGTTAACTGAATTACTTTTGGAGGATTTACATTATATTAGTTTAAGGCTTTTCTAACTAAGCTATAATAATCAAGACTCTGTATTATCCATGAAGGAAGAAATACATGAATTGATGAGACAAAATCCACAAATAGACTTAGAAATAGAGACTTTGATTAATAACAACAATGCAAAAGAAATTCTGTAGAGAAGGCAGTTCTTTCAGAAAGTGTAATTCCAACAGTAGGACACCCTTGTGTAAAACAGGAGTCACAGATATTTTACATTGTACAAAACTGCACAGAAGTGTGACAGCTCTGAGTGGAATGCATAAAATGTAAAGCTTTAGAAAAAGAACAAAAAAAATTATTTGATACACTATTTGAAGCACAGTACAAATTGACAAATTGAGTTATAAAAATTGAAATATTTTATTTTATGTATCAAACTGTTAAGAAATTGGAAAGACAAGCTACGGACAGAAAAGTTAATGATTTTTTCAAACCATATATTCAGGAAAAGATATGTATCAAGAATTTAGCAAGAAATCTCAAACTCAACACTAGTAAGACAACAGTTCTGTTTTAAAAACAAGTGAAATATCTGAAAAGGCTTTTCCCCAAAAGGTCACAAAGGTAAGAAGTGTTTCAGTCATCGTTCGTCGCATGGGAAACCCCAAATGGCAAGATGTGCTAAAGTAAGTATTACTTTAAGTAAGTATTACTTTAGGTACGGATTAAAAGTTTTGACTTACCTAAAATTTAAAAAGAACTGATAATGGTAAGTGCTGCCAAAATTGTGAAACAACTGCAACTTACAGATATTGCTAATGTTGTTTCAAAATGGGATAGTACTAGGCCCAGCACCCTGGCTCAGTAGCTAAATCCTTGCTTTGCATGTGCAGGATCCCATATGAGCACCAGTTTGCGTCCTGGCTGTTCCACTTTCCTTCCAGCCTTCCCTGCCTAGGAAAGCAGTAGAGGATGGCCCAACTTTCTTGGGACCATACACCCACATGGGATACCCGTAAGATGCTCCTTGCTCCTGGTCCTGGTTCCTGGCTTTGTATCAGCTCAGCTCTGGCATTTATGGCAATTTGTGGACGAAACCAGCAGATGGAAGCTCTTTCTCTATATATCTCGCTTCCTTTGAAAATCTGCCTTTCCAATAAAAATAAATATATTTTTTTTAAAAAATGGAATATTCCTGATAAATAGTGTTGGCAGTTTCTTACCAATTAAGTCCAGACTTTCTGCATGACCAGAGACTCTCCTGGAGATTTACCTACAAGAATGAACACTTACTGTTTGTATATTCCTGCACAAAAATATTTACAAAGAGTTCTATTCATAGGCAACCCAAACTTGAAACAAATCAAATACTTTCCATGCCAGAACAGAGAAATGATCCTTATACAAATATATATTATGGCATACTACTCAGAAACCAAAGAATAGACTGATTTTACACACAACAGCAGGGATGAATCACAGTGGCATGCTGAGGGAAAGACCATTCTCAAAAGATTACATGTTTATGATTTTAAATTTTAATTGAAAAGCAGATTTTTACAGAGAGAACAGGAAAGGCAGAGAAAGAGGTCTTCCATCACTGGTTCATTCCTCAAATGGAGCTGAACCAATCCAGAGCCAGGAGCCAGGAGCTCCTTTTGGGTCTCCCACATAAGTGCCAGGACCCGAGGACTTGATGCATCCTCTGCTGCTTTCCCAGGTCATAACCAGAGAGCTGGATTGGAAGCAGAGCAGCTTCCATGGGGGGTGCGAGTGCTGCAAACAGAGGATTAGCCTGTGCTAGCTCCTGCTATTCTATTGATATAATCATGTCAAAAGACACACCAGGGGCTGGCATGCTGATACAGGAAGCTAAATGAAAGTAAACATCATTTTGGAAGATACAATTAAAGTTATGGAGAATAGGTAGTGATTTTCGGGGCCGGGGGGGCTTGTGTGAATAGAGTGTATGACTGTAATCAATCTGATAGTTTTCACAGGGTCATGGAACTTTCTAATACTTGCAGTGTGGTAGAGGTTATATAAATCTACATAAGTACTAAAATTCATAGGGATAATCAGCAAGAAGTCAATAATAGTAAAAGCAGAAGTATGTCTTAGTCAGCATTTATACACACAAAAGTACGCAGTAAGCACTCTTGTATCCATTTACAAATGATGTTGACACCTCTGCTGCCTGTGCTGCAGACTGCCCCAACCTGGTTTTCTTATTGTGTCTACTGCCTAATCATGTAAATATTAGCAGAATCATGATCTTTGGCCAGTTTTAAAGCCATCAGGATCAAAGCTCTCATTTTACATACAGCACAGTCTTTTTGAAAAACTCTAATAAATATCTGTTCATTGTTTCCCCAATGCTTACCTCTTTTACAGCTGATCCTCATCCCAAATTTAGAAATGGCATCTAATTATATATCAAAGTCATCACTCTAATTTCTTTCACTGCTATGACCTGGTGATAGACCCATGAACCAAGAAAGACAACTGAGGACAAGACTGAATTTCTGAATTACGGTGTAAGTTAAGCAGTAACTGAAGCGTCCTCCTTAGGTTTGATCCTGACATGATATTAGTCCAGACAGGTAGTAAATACCTTTCAGTGGGTCAGGGGAGAGTACTGAGAGCAGCCTAGAGATTGGGAAGCTGGTCCTGGCCATGTCTGTTCCTCCAGTGGCTCCCAAAACTTAACTGGAGATACGAATTTGAAATTTTCTGTGTTTTGCTGCTTTTAGATTTCCGGGAAAATTCTGGGAAACTGTTCTTTTCTCCCTGAATTTAGCCCTAATGCTTGATTTTCCAAGAATTATAAACCCATAAACATTCTTTGTAGTTAAAAATAATTTAACATTGGTCCTTCACCTGTCCACATCAGCGTCTTAACTGGTCGAAACAAGATAGATTTGTTTACTGTTTTTTTTTTAAATCTTCTCTTTGTAGAGAAGTATATATAAGCTCTCAAGGTATTATGTTATTTACATATTCTGATTAAATTCAAGGGATAACCATACTCCGGATTTCCTAGACAACCTGGAAAAACACAAGTTGAGAAACAGATCTGTCAAATCTCTCCTTCCTCCTTCTGCTCCTCCCTCTTCCCCTCCTCTTCTGTTAAATATGCCCTAGGACACCCTCCTAGGACTGCTCTCCGTCTGCTGTTCAGATCCATCCTAGAGAGTGGAACGTTCGCGCTCTGCCTTCAAGATGCACCTCAGTGCAGCAGATCACCGCCTCCCTCTCAGTGATGGAAACAGCATTCCCATCATTGGGCTTGGCACCTTCTCAGAACCTCAGGCGGTAAGCTTCTCTCACTCTCTGTGTTCTGTGTGTGTGGTTAGAATGTGTCTAGAATCTGTAATCTGTAATCCATTTTACATGGATTTTTAAATAAACTCTGTAATAGTGGAAGCAACCTCCAAAGATTACTGTGTGTGAATGAATGAGCATTGAGCCTAAAGTTAAACTAAATCAATTCAGAGTTAAAAACTAGTTTGGATAAGTGAGGCAATGGAATCTTTTTCCTTCCTCCACTGAAATTCAGCTGAATGCTAGTAACTAGATGACTTAAAGCATACGGCATTTGTGTTTATGGTTCTTTGTGCTCACCACGATGTCTTTCCTCAGTGTAACCCCTCGGGAAGGTGTAATGCCCAGAATCAGCAGTGATGTGTATTGAGATGCTCCTGAAATTTCAGCCAGCATGTATGAATGAGCTCTATAAAGCTGAGTATGATTTGAGAAGGCAGAGAAACAGAGTGGAGGCAGGACATGCTAGAAAGAAAGATAAGTACAGAGACAACAAAAATGTACATAGAAGGCCATGTAGTGCTTGGCATGCAGATTTAGTTGGGGTTGGTGAGAGTTGGATCTAAAAGCATGAGTTAAGTTGAGATTTTGAAGGACTGTGAACCCCCTGCATAGGAGTTAGAATGTTGTTCTACAGAATGCCGAAGTTGCCCCCGGGGGCAGGCATTTGGCCTACCAGTGAAGGTAGCTGAGATGCCTGTGTCCCATGTCCAGATACCTTGGTTTGATATCCAATCTGGTCTTATCTCCACTGTCCTCCTAAGGCAGGTGCTGGGACATAGCCAGGCTGGCTCACCTAATTTGATTCCTGCCACCCATGTGAAAGACTTAGGTTGAGTTCCAGTCCTGACCTTCTCTTGGCTGTTGTGGACAGTTAGCCATTAGAGAGGATCTCTCTCTCTCTCTCTAAGAAATGGACATTTTTTTAAAGTTGAGGATCAGAGAAATACCATCATTGGATCTATGTTTTGGAAAAGTGATTATTGGGACCCCATGGGAAATAAAAATCAGAGGAGAATGGAATCACAGTCAAAAAGATACGTTCCATGTTGATTACCCACTTCCCTTATTTTTTGGTATTGCAAAGAAAATCACTCTCAAAACAATTACGAGTCTGTACTTTGACTATTTCCTCTTCTTTGTCTGCCTGCTGTCTCTGTAGGATCTATTCATATCTTGACTCCTACTGCATGTGTGCCGGCTCCTAAACATCTATTTCCTGTTATGCTCGTTATGGCTCCCCCATATAGCCACATCAGAACCTCCTGGGACTTATTGAACATACATTGTCTTGGTCCTCTCCTCCAAGCCAGTAAATCTGGACCTGTAGGTTACAGGTTAAAAATCTGTAATTTAACATGTTCCTTGTAGAGCAAGCAGATGTGGGGAGCAGACATTTGGTGTAGCAACTAAGAAATTGTTTGGCATTCCCTTATCCCTATTGGAGTACCTAGGTTCAACTCCTGTCTCTAGGTTCTAGCTTCCTGGTCATGTACATCATAAGTTAGTGGATGATGGCTCAAGGAGTTGGGTACCTGTCACCGTGATGGAAGACTTAGATTGATTTTTGACGTCTGGATTTTGTCTGGTCCTGCTTCAGCTGCTTCAGGCATATGTGGAGTAAACCAACAGATAGGAAATACCTCTTTATTTCTCTCTCCACCTTTCAAATACAATTAGTCAATTGATTAATAGAAGTAAATAAAGTTGTTCAGGTACATCTTATGTACACACAATTTGCACTCTACCTTTCTCAGACAAGATTAATTCTAGAATAGAAGAAGTATGCTGATCATTGCACCTTCGCAGTTACCTTAATAGCTAACACTGCTACAAGTTACTACAGAAACCAAAAATGGGATTATGCCTTTATCCTTCTCTATTCCTCATCTCTCCCATTTTCACATGATGTCTATGTGATCGCTAAATCCATGTTGAGTTTCTCTCAAATACTTTTGCAGTTCATACCCTCCTATGTATATCCATTGCCACTACCTAGTGTACGTTCCTATCTTGGCCTATTCTTATAGTTTTGTTTCTTCACACTTAATTATCCAGGAAGAGGCTATCAATTTGTTCTCAAATCTGAAGTAAATTGTGTTATGACCATACTCACTAGTTTCCTCTCAGTTAATTAAGCAGATAAAGCCTGCCAGTCCAGCTGCATTTACCACCACTTTCCTGCCCTTTCCTATATGTAAAAGCATCTGCTAAATCCTCAACTGACTCCACTTTCTATGAGTTTTCTGCTTTCAATCTAAAACACCCTTTTTCTTCCTCATAAGCTCATGTTCTAACATCCACTAGCTCTTCAAGACTCAGTTTAAGGAACAGATTTTCTTAGAAACCCAACTCTGATACCCTGCCTGCCCAACATGTTCACAATGAATCCAGGGCTAGATTCTATACAGTGCCTATCACAGTGAATTAAAATCATGATTCTCTGTATGTATGCTTCCATATCATGATTCTCTGTATGTGTGTAAAATCCATTAGGAAAGGGACCATGTTTTTCTCAGCTTTAAGTATAGTAAATAGTAGCTGTTCAACCAATACGTGTCAGACTAATGAATGAGTTTGTTAGACAGGTACATATGTGTGCACATTGCAATGTGTGAAGCCATAAACAGACACAATATAAATGCTCGGATTTATGAACTGTTTACCTCTGTGCCAGGAAATCTTTCAAGTATGTATATTTTTATAAGATTATCTATCTATTTGAAAGAATTGCAGAGAGAGAAAGACAAGGAGAGTAATAGAAAGATCTTCCTTCCGCTGGTTAGTTCTCACTTGGCTGACGCCAGGCAGGGTTGAGCCAGACAGAAGTCAGGAGCCAGCAGTTGCTTCAGAATCGTCCAAGAGGTAGCAGGGCCCCAAATTTTCGGCCATCTTTCCCTTCTTTCCCAGGGCGTTAGTGGAGAGCTGAATCAGAAGTAGAGCTGTTGAGACATAAACCAGTGCCCATAAAGAATAACAGCATTCTGTAAATGGTGGCTTATTTTAATGTTACATTAATATTCTACTTTAACCCTCCTGGCATAATAAAATACATGCTAGTTAGACCCATTGGTAAATAGAGAAACTGAGACGTAAAAAATTTCAGTTTCTAAGGTTATATTGCTTAGGGACAGATTTGGGATTCAAATTCACGTAACTTGAGTCCACATCCTCTGCTGTGAATGTACCATTCATACACACACACACACACATATCCCATCAGTTTCTAACTGTGACTTTGTGTGTGTGTTGCTGTATGTTATAGGATCCAAGAATGTATGTATATATAATTAATTAATACAGGTATATATATATATTATACTGCACATTTGTGTCTATATATTCTTAAATTCTTGGGTTCAAGGTAGAGAATAAAGTATTAAATACTCACTATCTGCCTAGTAATATTAGATCCTCATGCTCTTCCTATAGCTGATTTCAGAAGAGAAAGCAAATACTACTTAGAGAATGTGGCATAACAGAACTCTATTGGAGACAGAGATTATGCATGAACCAACCACATTTGTTATCAGCATTATTATCAAGTGTAAGATAATACATTAGATTAGCTAATATGTTTCATAGAATCAGAGGATCTGATGTGAAGAACATAGCGCATTCATCTGGACGATCTGAGGTAGTAAAAGCTGTAGAGCTGTGGTTACAGGGGGAGCTGAGCAGTGGTGAGAACAGAATGTCTCAGAATAAACTCACATTTTTCTGTTCCAAGTCATACAGTCGACCAGCTCCTGAGTCAGCACCCCAGGGCAGATAGACAGAAGGTTGGCCTTCTGTGCCCAGTTTGGTCACCCCTGAAATCATTGAATTAGATTTGACTTTTAGAAGATTTTTGAAATTTTATGTGAAAAGCAGCTTTGTAGAGAGAAGGAAAAAGAGAGAGACAGAAGTGTCTTCCATCTGCTGGTTTACTCCTCAAATGGCCCAAAAAGCCAGAACTGATCTGGAAAACCAGGAGTCAGGAGATTCTTTCAGGCCTCCCATGAGGGTGCAGAGTCCCAAGAACTTGGGCCGTCCTCTGCCGCTTTTCCAAACCACAAGCAGAGAGCAGGATTGGATGTGGAACAGCAGATATACAAAGTGGCACACAGATTGGATGCCAGTGCCACAATATGGAGAGTTTAACTTGCTGTGCTGCTGTACCAGCCTCATAAATTAGATTTAATTTTGGAGTCAATCTTAGACTAGAACAGTGCTTAGATGCCAAATGTTAGTGTTCTCCTCTTGATCTGTCTAAGAATCTTTTCAAATCCATTCATTTGTAAGAGACAGATGGTGAATTTCAGGTTCAACAGATGTTTAACCAGGATTCTTCATATTCTCTATGCAGCGTAAAATCTGCCAGTGTTTTTCCTGGAATCCCGCTCAGTTTAAATAAGAGTGCCTGAGCAAGACACAGGCAGATGTTCAGGGGGATACAGGGATGTGATCAGAGGGGAAGAGACCCCTTAGGAAGATCAGCATGGCTTTCATGATCTGCCCTATCATCTGTACTGGAGCACATGGAGTAGAATCAGAAGCAGTTTGCAAGATCATTGTGTGGTACTACAGGAGCAGGGCAGCTCAGCTTCTCTTGTCTTATAACAAGTTCTTTTCCTCTGGATATACCTGAACTGAAGGAAATTTTTATGCAGTTAGCGTTTCTGCTAAATAGAAAACACTCTTTTTAATCTAATTCTACTAATGTCTGTAACCCAAATTAGACAAATTTGTTCTATGACAGCTCCCCCAGAAAGGTACCATACAGGGATGTCAGAGCCTATCAGAGTTCCCAAACAGATCTGCCCGTTGTCTCGCAATAATTACATGTTCAGATGTGTGAGCCCCTTTCTTATTGTGTACTTTGATAAGAATGGAGTTTCTATAAACTTCAATTTATGGCCCCATTCTGATCAATAGTTGTCAGAAAACTTCAAGTGTAAGTTGGGAATATTGCCAAGGATACAGATGGTATAATTCCAAGATCAACTACTGACAGCAGTTCAGTTCCGTCCGTATTTATTGTGTACCTATTATCTCCAAGGCATTCTTCAAGAGAGCGTGGAGACCAAACAAATGAGCAAATTGTTAAGGATTTGAAATCTAAGTAGAAGGAGTGGAGGCAAAACAAACCAGTTTACCTATTAGTGAAATATAAGGAGGAGCTGTAGGGTTTCAAAGAATTGTTGGTCAGTTATGAAACAGTGAACAAATCCGGGTATGGGGCACATGAAGAGGCATCAAACTCTGAGAAGCAGTGGTCTGTACTGGGGTGTAACACTCCTTCTTAAGTGGCCCTGTTAAGATTTGTGTGCCATGTGTCCCGTTCGCCTCTGGAGGCAGAGTGAGAGTGGGTGCATGTGGAGAAGTGGAGGCCAAGCACAGCAGGGACAGCCAGGAGGAGCCTGACACCCTCAGGGCCTTTTGCTCCTGAGCTGAGGGACATGGAGGCACAAGGCTCAGGCTCTGCTTTCAGGATGTGCTGGCCTTCAAAGCAGGGCTGGGAAACTTTTGTTCTGCCAAGAACCATTTGGATATTTATTTACAACATCAGTCGCAGGACATACAGAATTAACTTTAAAAAGTACCTGCTATGCATTAATTGAATTTGAAGTCCTGCTTGCACTTGCTTGGCAGGGCTATATTAGATGATTTTGCAGGCCTAATCCAGTCTTCAGGCCACATGTTCCTTACCCCTGCTTAAACCTTCCATCCTTTCCTCGCCCCACTGCCCTTCCACTCTCTCTTCCTCCTCCTTTCAACCCAAGGGACTTAATTTCCTCTGAGAAAGTCAAAACCTTGCTCTCACACCAGGCATCTTTGTCAGCCCTATACTTAAACTGGCAACAAGGTAAAGGTGTTTGAAAAGCTCTCCCTGGAGGGTACCAGGGATCAGAAAGGGAGCATAAATAAGTGTTCTATTTGGGTTTTCTTCTACTTTCCCAATTTCAGAGTAGGCAAGAAGGCAAGACATACTTTCTTTCTCTTTTTAATTTTCTTAAATATTTTTATTCTGAAATTTAGATTACATATATATGTGTACACACATTTTTGTGTATAAATGTGTATGCTAATATATACATACACACACACATACACACATGCAGTACACACACACATACACACACAGAATCTTTCATCTGCTGGATCACTCTCCACTTAACTGCAACAGCCAGAACTTGGCCAGGAAGAACTCAGGAGCTTCATCTGTGTCTTTACATGCGTGGCAGGACCCCAAGTCATTGGGTCGTCTGCTGTTGCTTTTCCCAAATTTGGAAGCTAGCTCCCATTAGCAAGGATCTGGATTGGAAGTAGAGGAATCAAGACTGGAACCAGTGTTGTAGGTGGTAGCAGTATATGCAAAATGCTATACCCAGGAACTGGCCCTTGTTTTTATTTACTGCAAGATCCATATAGCCACACCTTCAATAGACTTGTTGAGGACACAGTACATAGGGTCCCAGAGATTGTGCATTCCATTCTAAAGAAAACACCCAACTCTTTGGTATAGTCCATTGTCAGGTATAAACTGCCCCACTTGTTCCCTGATTTGCTAACACTTTTTCAGGGAATGCTACAATTATTAACTTTTAATCAGTGGTATCTGTAGGGTCAAATTTTGTGAAAGTTTGGATGGCCTATAATTTTAAAGGCCAAAGATCAAAGGAAAAAATTCAGTTGGTGTTGGGGTGTCGTTATGTTTAGAACAGCATGTGTCCTAATTTTTTTTCCGTTACCTCTGACTCCTTCACTTTTACACTTTGCCATGGAAGCCTTGGCTTTTGGAATCAAATCCCATGGGAGTCAGAGCAGGTCTCCTCCGAGGCAGTAGATGCTGTACATCCAACTGCAAGGGTGGTTTGGTGCTGAGGGTGACAGTAACCAAAAAAATATCAAGAAGGAAATTTTAAATACTTGTTGCAAAATGATTAATCTGCCAGATTTAATATATACCAAGAACAGAAGTAGCACAGAATATCAAGTGAGAGTTTCTGTATTAAATGAAAAAAAATTAGCACTGGAACTAGATTGATAGCTGTGATAAAAATGATTTGTCTGTAGACTTGGTCCAATCTACAAGTCACTGTGTTAGATTGTACAAAGGCTGATAATCAATTAGATCCAGGCTAAGGATGGAGAGAATGATAGTTCAGACCCAGGTACGCACAATCCTTGTGCCTAAGATTTTTTCTTAATTTTTAAACTTATATATGTGTACTTCATATATGCAGTGGTTTTTTTTTAAGATTTATTTATTTGAAAGAAAGAGTTATGCAGAGAAAGATATCTTCCTCTCTTCTGCTAATTCAATCCCAAAATGCTACAACAACCAGGGCAGGCCGGATACAAGCTAGGGTTTAGCTTCTTCCAGGTTACCCACATGGTAACGCTAAAGTCCTCGCCTTGTGCACACCAGGATCCCATATGGGCGCTGATTCTAATCCCGGCAGCCCTGCTATCCATCCAGCTCAGTGCTTGTGGCCTGGGAGAGCAGTCGAGGACAACCCAAGGCCTTGGTACCCTGCACCCATGTGGGAGACCTGGAGGAAGCTCCTGGTTCCTGGCTTCAGACCAGCTCAGCTCCAGCCTTTGCAGCCACTTGGAGAGTGAATCAGTGGATGGAAAATCTTCCTCTCTTTCCTCCTCTCTGTATATCTGACTTTCCAATAAAAATAAATAAATCTTTAAAAATAATGATAATAAAGTTTTAAAAAGTTAAATATGTAACTATATACTTAACTCCTTTTTAAAAAGGGATTTATTTGATTTGTATTGGAAAGGCAGATACACAGAGAAGAGGAGATACAGAGAGAAAGATCTTTTGTCTGCAGAACACTCCCCAAGTAGCCGCAATTGCTGGAGCTAAGCCTATCCAAAGGCAGGATCCAGGAGCTTCTTCTGGGTCTCCCACGTGGATGCAGAGTCCCAAGGCCTCGGGCTATCCTCAACTGCTTCCCCAGGCCATAAGTAGGGGGTCAGATGGGAAATGGAGTACCTGGCACATGAAGCAGTGCCCATATATAATCCCGGTGCATGCAAAATTAAGTTTTAGCCACTAGGCTATTGTGCCAGGACCTACTTATCTAATTCTTGGCATTATCCCCCAATTAGTAGAATAATCACTTAAACAGCATTTTCATTCATTGTCTCAGAAATCAAAGTAATCTAGACATAATTTAAGTGTCCAAGATATAATACATTATTGGCAAAAATGATGCTGTTTGGTATCATACACTTGAGCCACCCCCAAATTTGCATTGGCAGACAGTTCTTGATTGAATTCCTTGCAGATATCAAGGGCAGCTATACCTGAAACTGGGTAACTTATAAGTAACAGGAGTTTCTTCTCTTATGGCTCTCGAATCTGGAAAGTCCAGTATTAAAACTTGCCAGTGGTGTAGGGTCCCAGGTCTCTTGGCTTCCAAGATGGCACCTTTAATGCTGTCTTTTTGGAGGGAGGGCAGTGTTCCTCATGCAGCAGAGGAGCAGAAGGGGTCTGAAGCCACCCCTGCAGGCCCTGCTCACAGCAGCATCTCTCACTCATGCAGGCTCTGATGTACCTTCAGACCCCCCTGCCCAATTGCTGAACTGAGAATCAAGTTCTAATATGAGGTCAGAAGGGGCAGAAACATTCAAACCATAATAGAGGGGTAATCTCTATTTCCAGTATAAAGAATTTGCGAAGATTTTAAAAATTAAATTAAAAATTATTTTAGTTTCTCTATTATTATTATCACCTTTTATTATTATCATATGGATTAGGTTTTAGAGATTGATTCATGGTGAGTATATCAATAGTTCATTCTCTTTTTTATTGTTATTATTTTGTATGATGCAGTTTTGTAGGTATATGGATTCTCCCCTCAATCTCTCCTCCTAATCCCCTCACACATCCCCTGTATTATTATAATAGTATAATTGTTCCACATGTACATACATACATTCTCATAGATGAACTATTTAATGGAGACTTGCATGCCTGAAAGTGAAGATACATTGCAATATGTACCTATATTCCGAAATAAAAGGAGGACTGCTAATGAAACTTAAATAGACCTTGACAATTTGATATTAGATTTCCTATCATTGCCTATACCTACAATGCCATGAGTTTATTCTCTTTTCTTACTGATTCATGCTCCTTTCTGTTTTGATCTTCTAAACCTTTTTTAAAAAGGTTTATTTTTATTGAAAAGGCAGAATTTTCAGAGAGGAGCAACAGAGAGAAAGATCTTCCATTCACTGGTTCAGTCCCCAAATGGCCACTGTGTCTGGAGCTGAGCCAAGCTAAAGACAGGAGCTAGGAGCTCCCATGGGGGTGGAATTTAGGCCATCCTCCCTGCTTTCCCTGGCCACAGGAGGCAGCTGTATCAGAAGTGGAGCAGCCGGGATCCAAACCAGTGCCCATATGGGATGTTGTGCTTTGAGGTGGAGGACTAGCCAGTTGAGCCATTACACTAGGCCTTCATCTGAATTTTTATAATTTGGTTTTCTCTGAAGGACTTGGTCCCTACCATAGCAAAACCTTCATGTACCCCTCCTGTCACTGGCAAAACTGAAACAAGTTTCTGAAGCTGCAGTGCTGAAGGCAGTTCTGGGATGAAGGAGGCTCCTGCTGAGAGAGAGGCCACTGAGAAGTCATTTGCTCCTGTCCCCAGATACCATCTTCCAGTCATCACAGTGAAGAATTGGGAACTTTCCGGAAATAGATACAGAAATGTCTGATTAATGGTGACTAAACTGCAGGAAGAACTCATTCTTCTCCCCAACCTTCAATCCCACCCTCCTTGTCATTTCAGACCCACAAGGGACTCTGTGCAACATCAGTGAAGATTGCCATTGACGCAGGGTACCGACACATTGACGGGGCCTACCTCTACAAAAATGAGCACGAAGTGGGCGAAGCCCTCAGGGAGAAGATTGCTGAAGGAAAAGTGCGGCGGGAGGACGTGTTCTACTGTGGCAAGGTGAGCTCTTGCCTTCCCTGTCTCCTCGTGTGGATGGTGGGTCCTGTGCCACCTTCGTCTGGTAAATAAACTTGAATTCGCTGAGAGGATAACATGCTCCCTGGCCTGCAGTGCTGTATCCCTCTCCCTCTTAGGCCTGGGTGGGAGGACATAGCTGCCTCTTCACCTCTGGATATTGACTTAAGGGAACTTAATGTATAAAAAGAGAAAACCAAATCTGCCAAGCAGAAGAGTTGGACAGTGCTGGGAAGAGTATAGGTTGCTCATATCCCACAAACCCTTTCCGCCTTCTTTTAATTTTGTATGCATCTACTTGTCCATAGATCAGCATTTTTAAATTGAGGTCTAATTCACCTACCACGAAGTCCACTATTTTCATCAGGAGTTTTAAACTCATTCACAAACTTGTGCATGTGTCACTTTTAGCTAACATTTGCGTTATTCCAAAAACACCCTCCATGAGCAGTTATTGCCCCTTTATTTCTCTTTCCTTGTCACTGACAACCTTGGCTCTTACTCTACAGTCTCTCATGTGGACATTTCATACATATAGGATCTTCAATAATTATTCATTTGTATCTAGCTTCTTTAATGTATTTCTTAGTATAATGTGTTCAGAGTTTACGCATGTGATTTTGAAAGTATGCACATCTTATGTATATTTAAAAGGCAGAGTGAGTAAACAAGCAAAAAGAGAAAGAAACAGAGACAGATCTGCCCTCAACTGGTACACTCCCCAAATGCCCATAACAACCTGGGCTGGTCCAAAGTGAAGTCAGGAGTCAGCGACTCCATCTAAATTTCCCACATGGACTAAAACCAGGCACCTTGGTTTGGGATGTGGGAGTCTGGAGGCCCAGATAGAGAAGAATGCCCCTCAGGCACAGCTTATTGCCTAATAATTTCCAAATTATACCTTTACACTTGCACTGCAGAGCACTTATTTTTTGTAGAGCTATCTCCTATTGCAACAGTGCCCACGGTCCTGCTGTTCATGATGTCTGAGAACTAGAAACAATGGAAGGCCCATCAGCAATGCAATCTGGAAATGTGTACAATGAGTGAAAACAGAGTGCACAAGCAGCAATGTCTGCTGTAGCCAAAGAAGCCACGAGGATGAGCCACACATCCATGAGAGGAAGAGCAGGAGTCCCTTTATATGGAGATCAGTAATAGGCAGAAGTAAACAGTGTGTTGTTTAGCTATATGTAGAAACATGTACAGATCATTAAAAAAAACCCTGAAGCCAGCAGGAAAACTTCAGGGTAGTAGTAAGGGGGTGACCCATAGCAAGCTTGTTAAATAAGCTAAGATTCAATTTCCTGACCTCTGTGTTTGTTTTATTATTCATCTTTCTAAATATCTCTCTCTGTGTGTGTATATATGTGCAATTGTATCCTGAGTATGGCACTCTTTCATGTCTATGGAATCTACCTCCATAGAGCCAATCCACCATGGTTCAGAAATATTTGGAAAATAGTTGGCATCTGTACTGTCCACGCACATGTCTTTATGCCCTAAACAATACATTACAACAACTATTCACATGGTATTTACATTTGAAGGCAGCAAAGAGGCGTCCAGGGAAGGGAAAAAGACTTTCATTGAACACAGGATGGCATGACAGGAGAAAGGAGGGTTGCAGTTTATTTATGTATCTCATTGGAAAGGGGCTCTGCATACAAACATGTGGAGATGCTCATCTATGCAGTAAGCAGGATCTGAAAGGACATAAAGCCCCTTGTGGCTTATCAGAGTCAACGCCGTATGCTGGTGGTCTTACTAGTTGGGGATGTCCCTAACAAGAAACTGTCAAACTCAGAGTCCAGGGAGGAATATTAGGCAATATAATACCACCATGTCATCCTCAGGGTCATGTGATTATGGTCAGTCTTACAAGATGTGGAGTTAACCATTTAGGCTCCAACCACCTAAGAAATCCTAAGAATGTTCTTGCAGGTTTATATTTCCAACCTGCTGAGTGAATTTGTGGATCAAATCTAAAGGGAAATCTATGTTGTCTCTTGTACAGAATGAATTTCTGGCACAATTTTAGTATTTATAAAAAAAAAAAAACCCTGATCATTTCCTACAGAAAGGTGAAAAGGGGTAAGTTTTGTTTGATTACAGTGTGTAAATCTGTAGGACAGGGCATCTATACCCTTTGCCTTCTGAGGTTTGCGCTGGGATAACAGGAGTCCAACACCAGCAAGAATTATAATTTGTATTCACAGTGAGAAAAAGTCACTAAAGGACAGACAGGAAAGTAGATTGGGCTAGGCAAAGACTTGTTCACTAAGTTATGTACTTTGTGGTCAAGAAGATCTTGTTGTTTCTAATACTATATTCAGATAAACTTTTACTCTATATGTTGAGTCTATCAACTAATGTGATTTTCAGACAATACTGCAGCATAAACATTTTTGTGAAATGAGTGAATAAGGTATGAACAGGTACTTTACGAGGGGATAATAGGCTACATAACTGTAAAAAGAGTATGAACCTTGCTTATCTGTTCCCCTTTAATTATTTCAGCTGTGGGCTACAAATCTTGACCCAGAGATGGTACGGCCAGCCCTGGAGAGGACACTCAAGGTCCTCAAGCTTGATTATGTGGATCTTTACATCATTGAACTGCCCATGGCCTTCAAGGTGAGTGCAGATCCCTAGAAACTGGATCTCTGCTTTCTGGTAACTGTTGTTAGTCAGTGCCGCAAGCTAGTTGGAGCCATTGTAGAATCACCAAACTGGGTCCATTTGCCTGACACACAGAAAGTCCATCAGCAACATTGGATGGCAGAAGAAACTAATCATTTATTGCAGAGAGCAGAGGAAGGAGCCTAAGAGCTACTGCTTAATTCCTGGGCTTCCAAAGGAATTAGGTGTAAAGGTTCTTGTAGATTGAAATTGGGGCTGAGAGGTGCCTGACCAGCTCATGTGCAAGTTCCTGGTTGGTCGGTAGAGCACAGTATCTTCCTTTGATTGGTCAGTGAACCTAGGCTATTTAGGAACTTTATGATGACCAGTTGGGCTCCAGTTGGTCTGAGGGTTATATGAGGTAACAGCTACATTTTGCCTAGGCCTGCAATTCCCCTATAAATCACCCCAAGATAACACTGGCCATAGAGGTTCTTATCCATTGGAAAAGCAAATGACACCTTGAGTCTGGTGATTCCAACCTTGTAGGACTGCCTGATTTAATGCCTAAAATCAGTGAATTCCTTTTAATAGAGGACAGGCAAAGATACCTAGGGTGAAGGGTAATAAGCAATACACTGTGTCCTGCTTTTTATATTATGGGGTTTTGGTTTCATAACCACGCGCCAACAGCTAAAGGTTAATACCCCTGAATGTGGCAGTGTTTTGTTCATGTAATTCAGAGACTGACAGATATCCAAAAAGGTTATGCTAGCACACTCAGGCTTGGACCCTGAGTTTCTTTATTCTAAATTCAGTATGGTTTTTATTACAGTGTGTTTTTTTTTACTACTATAGCTTATCATTTATCAGCCAGCATGTTGTACCTAGCTGTAATATGTAATACACATTTTAGTTGTCCAAGATCCGGGCACGACATTTTCCCCATTCACAAAGTCATAAAAATTATTCTGCACAATGTTTTATATCCCACTGAGCTGTATGTAAAAGTCAGGCAGGGCACGTATGACCTGTAACCTTATTTTCAGAGGGAACTTGAGACCTGTTATTTACCTAAGACCAAATCACAAAGTACATTTATTGTGCAGTAGCCACTTAGGCAGGTACACTGTGCAATGTTTGCACTGTTAACCCGCTGCATCATGAGCTGTAATTTCTGCCACATTCCCGCATAAGCTCCAGGAGACATAGTACTTATTTCACAATTTAAGTGAAGCAGTTTCATAATCTGTATGTGGACAACAAAGGACAGTAGAAGCATAGGAGTTGTGTAAGCCAGGTACTTCAAGTTCAAGAAAGCTGTCCAGGGTACATCCAGTCTTGGCAGTATGTGCTTATTGGATGACATTAAGAAGTTCCACTGTGGATTTAAGTTTGCTAATTGCTTATGCCTGTTTACCTCTTTCCTCTACTCCCACCCCTACCCTCCAAGCACTATATAACATGCCTTTGGGGAGTGGCAAGAAGAGACCCTGGGGCTCTTGCAACAGTTCCTCTTTACCCCAGAGGTGTTGCCTTCTCAGCACCTTCTAGGGTTATTCTTGAGACTTGCAGGGACTTGCCCAGCACCATTCTTTGATTTTGCCCTAAGCCATGTGCACTCCTGCCTAGGAGGACACTGATCCTTCTGACTTGGCAAGGCTCAGAATTCACCTTTTACCTTTTTACATTGCATCACAAAACAGAGAGAACCCATTTTAGTAAATCATTATCTGATCTCTCATCTGACAAGCCCAATAACAATAAACATGTTTCTCTTTCACCCAGATTCCAACTGAAGGCTACAGAAATGGTCAACTAACCTAGTGTTTTCTACCCTACAGCTACAGCCTAAGCAGACCTATTGTCTGAATCACAGAACACAGTAAGATGATATTTATGTCATGTTATTGATGGCAGAAGCTGCCACTCCTCAGCTACAAATGGGAACAGCTTCATTGGCCTCAATTCTTCCATAGTTATGCATTTTAGCTACATGATTGCATTATTCAGATACTTCTGAATCAGCCAAAGCTCTGTTAATAAGTGACAGAAATCAAACTGAAACTGACTTTAATTGAAGAAGGGCATGATGGATTCCAGAATTATCTAATTCAGCTAAAACTGGAACAAAATGCAAACCATATCTCCATATTTCTGGTCCTTTCTCTGTCTCTTCCTTCTGGCTGACTTCTCAGATCTCCTAGTCTGAATGACAAAATGATCATTGATGTAGGAAGCCCACACTGTTAGTACAATTGTGAATTTGCAACGAGACTTCGAAGGTCTGGGGCAGGCTAAATCCAGGAGCCAGAAATCCATCCAGGTCTTGCTAAGGGATGGTGGGTTATAAGCCCAAGGACTTAGCCATCCTCCACTACCTTCCCAGTTGCATTAGCTGGATTGTAAGCAGAGTAGCCCAAAGTGCGATATGGATGCCAACATCATAAGATGCTTCCAGTCATCAAAGGTGGCAACTCAAATTCCATTATTTTGATTCCCAGATGCAAATTATATGAATTGCACATGTTCTTGTTTACAGCCTGGTGATGAAACCTATCCCAAAGATGAGAATGGTAAATGGTTATATCACAAGACAAATCTATGTGCCACATGGGAGGTGAGTGGAGTGTCTATGTTTTAAAGATTTATTTATTTTTATATGAAATGCTGAGTTAGGAGGAGAGTCACAAAGAGAAAGATCTTCCATCCATTAATTCACTCCCCAAATGTGCGCAACAACCAGAGCTGCGTTAACCCGAAGCTGGGAGACAGCATCCCCCTCAGGGTCTCCCACACAACTGCAGGGGCTCAAAGACCTGGGCCATCCTCTACTGCTGTCCCAGGCCACAAGCAGGGAGCTACACAGGAAGAGGAGCAGCTGGGTCATTAACCGACACCCAAATGGGACCCCAGCACATGCAAGGTGAGGATTACACCACTGAGCCAACTAGACCCAGAAGAAGCTGCTGGTTCCTGCCTTTGGATTGGCTCAGCTTCGGCCACTGTGTGCATCTGAGGAGTGAACCAGCAGATGGGAGATCTTTCTGTTTCTCCTTCTCTCTGTAAATCTGCGTTTACAAAAACAAATAAGCAAATATTTTATATATATTTATTTGTTATATTGTATATTTTATATAGCTGCCAGCTTTAGCTTCTGCTTTGTTTCCCACCACTGAGATCTTAGCAGCCAATGGTAGTGGCTCAAGTAATTGGGTTCCTTCCCTGGAAGAAGAAACTTGGACAGCATGGCAGGGTTTCCCTCCAGCCTCTCACTAGTCCTGGTTTATAAAGGCAGCTAGGGAGTAAGCCAGTGATGGGAATTCACCCATCACAATTTGTTTCTGTGTCTCTCAAATAAGTAAATATGTAGTTATTATTCACACTTGCAAGAACTATATAAATAGGTGACTATATTTTTTCTTGAAATACAGGAAAACATCAGTAAGCTAGAATTAGAATGCTCGACATTTGGCATACTTTTTTACCTACTAAGAAGCCAATCAAAGTCAGAATTAATGTTTTATGTGCATATAAACATATCTGCTTGTATTGTATATTTATAAACACGCTTAGGTAAGAGAGAAGATGAGACAAAGTATTCTGCATTCAAATAGGAGAGCATATGTGTTTCATACACACTGAAACATTTATAAAAACAGGTGAGTTTTATTACCAAATCAGTATCTATTACAAAAATGGAAGGTAAGATATGATACGCACAACTTTCAAAACTCATTCCGTCATCAGATCCTGCCTCACACACCCTGCCCCCTTTTCCTTCACTGGATGCTTTTGAAACACACAAGGTCTTACTTTTGATGAACCTGATGGCTGTGCAAGCATTACCCTCACTGACTTTGCACTTGACTTGAAAGGCGTATCCCAAGTGGCTGCTTTGTCGCCATGCCAAACACTCACCACAGACACGTAATCTTGCTGCTTGGGAGGCTTCTTTGTTGACCTGTTGTCACCCACAGGCTTTGGAAGCTTGCAAAGATGCTGGCTTGGTGAAATCCCTCGGAGTCTCCAACTTCAACCGCAGGCAGCTGGAGCTCATCCTGAACAAGCCAGGACTCAAGTACAAGCCGGTCAGCAACCAGGTACAACTTCACAGCTTCCGCTGTGAAGGAGGGACCCCAGCACAACGCTGACACAGGCCAGCACACACCAACCTGTGATCGGTCTCAATTTGTGTCGCCAAAGAGGAAGTCTTAAAACATGCAATGCATACCAAAACACCTAAAAGCGTTTTTGAAGACAAAAACAAAGAGAGAAGATGTTACCTCCAAAACGTCAGACATCCTATTGAATGTTTAAACTAGTGCAAAGCCAGTGTAGGGGACTGTGTACAAGCAAATGGAAATTAACCAGCACCTTAGAAATGGCCCCCATGTAATGAAGGCTTAATTAAAGTAACCAACGCTACTTGCAAAGAAATGGTTTCTGGTGAATATCGTGAGGAAAATGACTATATGTAGGAAAAATGTGGATCTTTGCTTCAAATTAGACTCAAAATTAATGTTCCTTTGGTCAGGAAGAAAGAGGACAGCAAAAACCAGTTGTAAATACTAGAAAACATCTTTAGTTTTAGGAAGCATTGGCTAGAAAGAAAAACAGGAAAATCACAAAGACAACCTTTTGTTTTCATACAGTTTTTATTCTTCGATAGTATTTTTTAAGATTTATTAATTTTTATTGGAATGTCAGATTTACGGATAGAAGGAGAGAAAGAATGATCTTCCATCTGCTGGTTATTTCCCCAAGAGCCACAAGAGCCAGAGCTGAGCCAATCCAAACCAGGGACAGGAGCTTCCTCCGTGTGGGTGCAGGGTCCCAAGGCTTTGGGCCATCCTGCACTGCCAAAATTAGGGAAGCTGAAGGAAAGTGGTTCAGCCAAGACATAAACTAGCACCCATATGAGATTCCTGTGATCGCAAGGCGAGGACCTTAGCCACTAGGCTACCACCCCAACCCACAACAACTTTAAAATCTTAATATATAAACATTTGGAAATTGCAAAGAAAAATAAGTAAAATTCTTAGAAATTCAATAGTGATTGTAGTTTACATCCTTATGAGTTAAAAACAGAAGTTAGAGGGAAAAAATTAATGAGGGAAAGCATTAACATTCAACCACAAAATGTACAGGAGAAATGAACAGAAGTTCTCAAAATAAGTAACTCTCAAAACTGATCACTTGGAGGCTGCTTACCATGTTCGTAGAAGAAAGCTTATTCGGGAGCTTGGGTACAAATGAATTTAGTCTGAGTGTAAACCAATGTGGAGAGATACATCCATAGTCTTAATAATGTTCACAGGCTTCTGTTTTTAGCGATTCATTTTTTGTTGAAGAGTCTCAGGATGCCCAGATGGGCTTAAGTGTGTGTTTATCTTGGCATTTTTGAGTCAAAAACTTCAGGAAATGATTCAATAAATGATAAGATGCATATAAAAACTGGACAGTAGATCTTTCTGAGTTGTTTTGGTAGAAACATGAGTGCACTATTAAGGAGAAAGACCTAGATATAAGATGTAATATAAGGTGAATATTATTATTATTAAGTCAAATTTTAGGAAAGAATTTTTTGAAACTTGATGTAAAACACATTTGATTACTGGAATCTGATTTGGTGCCCCTTCCTGTCTCTCCAATGGAACCCTGTAGGTCGAGTGCCATCCATACTTCACTCAGCCAAAACTGCTGAAATTTTGTCAACAGCATGACATTGTCATTATTGCGTACAGCCCCTTGGGGACTGCTAGGAATCCGATGTGGTAAGTTATGCTACACGTCTCTCACAGCAGGATTTCCTGAAATATGCAGAACAAGACTAACACCATTTACGTTACTGAAATGACACCACTTGGCTGTGGGATCTAATCCATTATGCCCAATTGTCCAAAAATAGTACAGTTTTAAAGACTTAAAATGACCTATAAATGTACCTCTTTTGGTAACTTGGGAAAAGTTTATAGCCACTGAAGTATTCACAATTAAAAATCTAGCCACTGAAGTATTCACACAATTAGAAATCTAGGTTTCATGGTGTTAAGAAAGTAACTTCTTAAATTCATTATGTGCTAACATGTATTAGACCTAATACATCCCTCTCTATGAACTGTTGTAGGAATTTCTTAAGCTATGAAATTATCTATCAGTGCCTAGTAAATAGGAAGGTTCCAGTAAATTATTTACCCAATTGTTATTTAGTAAAGCCTTTAACAAATAAAAAAAAACTTATTGACTTATTTCAATTGGAAAGGCAGATTAGATTTATGGAAAGAAGGAGAGGTAGACAGATTTTCCATCCCCCAAACGGCCACAACAGCCAGAGCAGAAGTGATCCTAAGCTAGGAGCTTACCCTGGGCCTCCCACAGAGGTCCCATGGCTCTGTGCCATCTTCTACCGCTTTCTCAAGCTATAAGCAGGGTGCTAGATGGCAAGTGGTGCATCCGGACACAAACTGGTGCCCATATGGGAGCCTGGCACTTACAAGTTGAGGATTTAGCCATTGAACCATTGTCCTGGGTCCCAGTAGAGTTTTTATAGTCACATTCTGAAATATTGGAATTACTTGTTTTATTGTATTTATTTAGTTTGCTCTCTGTATTCAGTGTTGACTCTACCACTTGGATGTATTCCACAAAGTACAAACTTGACCCATGCCAAGATGATTTCAGAAGTTGTGGCCCTCCTTGCACTTGAGTCCTTCTGGAGCCTTTTTCCGTGTGCCTTCTCTTAGAGTCTGTAGGCTCAGCAGGCAGCTCTGGGAACTTGCTGCCTGGATCCTCTCCTACAAGGAGCAGCTCTTCACTGAAGGGCTTCTGTGCACTCAGAGCGCTTGATCACAGGCGACCCCAGAATGTCCCGGGACATCCCCAGTTGAAGGGTGAGACAGAGGAGAGGATTTGGTTGTCATCACTCTGGCTAAACATGGTGGTGCATTCTTGCTTTCTGAAAGGGTGAACACGTCTTCCCCGCCTTTGTTGGAGGATGCACTGCTAAACTTACTCGGGAAAAAGTACAAGAAGACAGCAGCCCAAATTGCTCTGCGCTTCAACATCCAGCGAGGGGTGGTTGTCATTCCTAAAAGCTTTAATCCTGCAAGGATCAAAGAAAACTTTCAGGTGAGAGAATTGGCTTTTGGAAATGTGAAAATATGAGTGTGTTTGTTGCCTTTGCTTGCAGAGAACTTCACTTTGACTCACTGAGATGCTTGCTATCCCGTGTTGCTTTCTAAAACATAAAGAGTAAAAATAAAATTAAAGATTTGGCTATTGAAGCGTGTTAAAATATGTAGTAATAAGTTAAGCTTAATTGTGTGCTTAACACAGACTTAGTTTAAATGAAATGAAAGAAAACTATTTAAAAACTATTGATTTATTACTTCATAATTAAGGCAACAAAGTAAAGGCATGGAATTGTATCATTGTGCAGTTTTTGTTTTAATGGTATTCCTTCATCTATGGAAGTGCTATTGTTGGATGTTTCTCCAACATATCTTCTCATTTTTTTTGTGAACCTCATTCCACAGAGATTGTTCTCCTTTTTCTGATAGTTACTTGATCACACACTGTTCTTGGTTCTGTGTATTTCACCCACTAATTCCCATGATCATCCCTTAGAAATTGCAATTACCAGCAGCTAGTAATTTCTCCATGTCCTCAGTTTATTCTCTGCTGTTTTACTCCACCAACATACAACATAATGTCCAATTTCTTAAATATTTATTTTTATTTAATATTTGAAAACACACAGTGCCATAATGGGAGAAAGTTTCAGACAGAGAGGAAGGGAGAGACAGACCAAGAGATCTTTCATTCCTTGCTTTACTTCCCAAATGGCTGCCATGGCCGGGGCTACACCAGGCTGAAGCCAGAAGCCAGGAACTCCATCTGCATCTCCAGTATGATTGGCAGGGCCTCACGTACTTCAACCATCTCCTGCTGCTTTTCTGGGTAAATTGGCAGGGAGTTGGACAGTATACAGAACAGCAAGGATTTAAACCTGGGCTTTCACTGCTTTCGCACTTATTCTGGTGCTGAAAGCAGCAGCACAGCCTGCAGTACCACCGTGCTGACTGAAATTGTTTTAAAAACAATTCCAGTCTAAGTCCATTTTCCTCTTACGTTGTTACCCACATGTTTTGTTGATAGTAAATTCTTTTAAAGTCTGTGTTCATTGTCCCAGTTCTAAATCCTCATGATCTTTTATATCCATTCAAACCAAAATTTCAGAGCAACTGACAGGACACCACTTGTCAGTGTGAGCATGAACTTCACACGAGTGACTAGAGCTGGGTCAATCTGAAGCCATAAGCCAGGAGCTTCCCCCAAGACCTCCCACATTGGGTTCAGGGACCCAAGGATTGGGCCATCCTCTGCTGCTTTTCTAGGCCACAAGGCAAAGAGCTGATGGGAGGTGGAGCAGATAGGATATGAACCAGTACCCGTATGGGATCCTGACACTTGGAGGTGGAGGATTAGCCTGTTGAACCATCATGCCAGGGTCAGAAATGTAGCATCTTACACAGAAAAAATAAGAAATCTACTTCTGGAATGTCAGTAAAATTCCTGAACATTTGTTATTTGAGAGAGACTTTGGAATATCTTACAAAATATTCTCAGCAACTATCTCTTTTTTTTTTAAAAGATTTATTTTTATTTTTATTGGAAAGGCGGATATACAGAGAGGAGAGACAGAGAGGAAGATCTTCCATTTGTTGATTCACTCCCCAAGTGAGCGCAACGGCCTGTGCTATGCCGACCCAAAGCCAGGAGCCTCTTCCAGGTCTCCCACGCGGGTGCAGGGTCCCAAAGCCTTGGGCCATCCTTGACTGCTTTCCCGGGCCACAGGCAGGGAGCTGGAAGGGAAGCAGGGCTGCTGGGATTAGAACAGGCACCCATATGGGATCCCGGGCTTGCAAGGCGAGGACCTTAACCACTGTGCCACCATGCCGGGCCCATCAGCAACTATCTCAAACATGCAGAACTAAAAAGTACATCCAGCCCCATTTCCAGTGGTGTCTCCAGAAGCAGCCCCACCTTCTCAGGCGTGCACAGAGAGGCTCCTATTCCTGTGGAGGGCTCCCACAGCCGTCGCACACTCCCTCACCTCAAGCTTAACCCATCTTCCACCTCCAAGAATGTTCTTTTATTTTGTTTGTTCCAGATCTTTGATTTTTGTCTTACTGAAGATGAGATGAAGGACATTGAAGCCTTGAATAAAAATGTCCGATATGTGGAAATGCTCATGTAAGTTTTGGGGGGGTCATGAAAGGGACACTGCCCCCAAGGTATTGGATCGTTAAGCATCTACCAACAGAGCTGTCATGCATCCAGACCCATGTGTCAGCAGAAGGCACAGATGCAAGGATTGTAGCAGCATGTTCCAAATGTTAAATCTAACTGGGTGGTTGATGTGTGTCCACAAAGAAGGGATTTTAAGAGGTTGAACCAAAAGTTCAGTTAGATAAAATGCATTTCAGTGGTTGTGACAGTTTCCATTAAATAGATATGATTAAATAAAAAATAGACTAGTGAGATGTGATTATTCAATCACCGTATCAATATTTTATGGACATTTGTGACATGATTCAGTTTGACCTTTGACATATGTAATACCAATTCTAGCAAAACTGAGGAAGACTAGCCAGTTGTTCAGGATTAACTAGAAAATGAGCCAGAGGGAAAGTATTCAGCCTCATGAATCAACAGACTATCATTCAGGGATGCTTTTTCTTTTTTCATTCAGCTGGTCTACGACATGGGAGAGCCTTTTTTATTTTATATTTTAATTTAAAGTTTATGGTAACTTGGAAAGAACTGAATCATGACAGGGACAGACCCTGCAGTCCTTTTATAACCTATCTCACCACTGTTGTTTCAGGCACAGGTTCATCATCATCACTGTCAATAGTGATGAACACTTTACTGGTCAGCCCCTTTGTAGAGCTCCAAGCTTTACACACTCACAGGGTGTAGTGAGAGGGGACAGGAAGCATTCCTGAGCAGAAGAGTTTTGAAGAGCTCATGCCGTTCATTGTGAGGGAGGGATGCAGGGTCCAGAGAGGTGTGGAGGAAGGAGCCGAGACTGTCCTGAAAACACAGGCAGCATGACTAGCCTCTGAGTTTGTTGTTTTGAATAAAATATTCATGTGGAGCACCAGCTTTCCCACATCCTTACATACAGACACTTAAACACACACACACACTCACACATTCACACAGCATACACCCCCAGCTATTTTTCTAAGGTGTGGGAAAAACCAGTGACTTAGAAGAACAAAGGAGAGTGAGACACAAGGGAATGAGTGAACAAGTGGGGCTGGGAGAGTGGTCAGCGAAATTACCCAAAGACCTGAGCAATTTATACAGTTGTGTGATTTTTAGAGTGATTTTTCCCTCTGGTGGTTATTTTGACAGGTGGCAAGATCATCCTGAATACCCGTTTAATGATGAATACTGACTTCAGGAAACATCTGCAAGGATTGTCCCTCCCCGTGAATGCCCAGACTTTGGGCAAGGAGTTGTACTAACCTCAGACCAAGTGAGAATAAAATCATACTTCTGTATGTTATAAGTACGTTTGATTGAGAAAAAAAAGGTTCCAATCAGATGAAATAATTATTTGGAAGTTATCAGGTAATATTTTATTAACTAATGTCTTCTAGATTCCAGACTGTAAAATATCTTGGTTTAGAAAATTTCAAAAGCCACATATGAAGACAGAAATGCCTTCTGAGAATAAATCTGAGAATTGCCATTGGTATTCTAAGTTCTTTAACACTTAACAGGAGCACAAAGAGGGAAGGAGCTGGTCAGTGCTGCAGTAATGCAGACACGGATTGAGATCCACCTGTGCGCTATTAACAAGGATAATGACAGAGGCCAAGTATAGAAAAAGTCTGAAAATAAAGCAGTGTTAATATTCCAGTGATTGGCAAAGCATTCAGGATCTTGCTGCCATCTTGCTTTCATTCAGTAGCTTTTGTCCAGCTTGAAGGACAGATTATTAACCCCTTGTATCCCTCTCAGGGCCTGAGGCCTGAGAAGCACATGGCCTACCCAGGCTCTGTAACCAGCACCCTGGGTCCAGAGTCATCCTTATCATGCAAGACCCATACAAGAAGTGACTCAAAACAAAAAACATGCACGAATAAGCTCTTTCTTGTAAAATTGTTCCAAGATTGTTATTTTGAAAGCAGGGACCAAAATATTTGATCATCATTAGCTGCTTCAATGGGTAGACTACAAAAGGTAACTGGTTGGTTTATGGGTATCCCACTATGGCTTTTCAACCACTGAGAAGAAATCCTGTCCAAGATTTTAAATTAGAGTTAAATAAGAGTTTAACTAAGTTAATAAGAGGTTAAATCAGAGTTTCGAAAAAATTTATTTAGTTATTTGAAATGACTGCAATAGCCAGTGGTACCAGGTTGAAGCCATGAGTTTGGAACTCCAATCAAGTTTCCCTTATGAGTGGCAGCAGCTCAAACCATCTTGCACTGCTTTCCCAAACTCCTGGATCAGAAATGGAATAGCCAAGATATAAACCAGGTATTTAAAACTATTTTTCCCTGAAAACTAAGAGTTTAGATGTCAGCTGTTAATTACCACATATATTTAAATAGCAAACTAAGACCGAAACCTACAGAAACCTAATTCCCTAGGAATAGTTATATATTCTTTTTTCATTTGTTTCAGCTGACTGCCGCATTAAACTTTACCATTTGTCAAGTAATTTGCATTTATTCTTATTGGATATTTCCTGTTAGAAATCCCTACCTACTATTACTCATCCCAGAATCTATAGCCAGTATTTTTCTGGATTTTTTTTTTCTTTAGCTTTCTGAGAAAAAGGTGAACAAATAAAAATATTGCACATTCCAGTTATGTGATGAGATGTTTTGATATACATATTGTGAAATGCTTTCATATCTATAATGTTACATAATTATCTTTTTCTTCTTTATATGCAGTGAGAATCCTTCTACTTAAGATTTCCTATCTTTAAAAAAATTCCATGTATATATTATTAACTAAACTAACCAGCCTATAATTTTACCACCAAAATTACTCATTTTCAACTGAAACTTTACATCCTTAGCTTATTGCTAAGGGTGCCTCTCACAATTACTCCACTTTGAGTTTCTTTGTGTGCAACTGTTTTAAATCCCGTATTTAAACGAGATCAGTGTTTGTCTTTTGGTGTCTAACTTATTTCAGTGGACGCTGGTACATCTGTGCTATTACACATGGCAGAATTCCACTCTTCATTAAAGTGGAGTCATACTCCTTCTGCACACAATAACTTCACACCTATATTCCAGTCCATTGACAAAAACATTTCCATTTGTTAGCTGTTGCGACTGGTGAGCATGGGAATACACCCAGCTCCTAAGAGTTTATGGTTTCCAATATTTTCTTCCATTTTGTGGCTTCCCTTTTCATTTTGTTGATTCTGTCCTTTACTACGTAAACATTTTTTTCTTTGTTGTAATGTTCCTATTTGTTTTGGCTCCTGTTGCTGGTGCTTTTGATGTCATATCAAAAACTTTTGCGTAGACCCATGTCATAGGTTTTTCCTCTGTTTTCTTGCTTGAGTTTTATAGTTTCAATTCAGTTCTCATATCTAAATTTTGATTTCTTTTTCATACTGATTTTTCATATTTTAGAGTAAATGAATAAAAATTTGGAAGACAAACAACATAGAATGATGATATTGACTTACCTATTACACCCAGAAATATTTGCTATCTACAACAGCCACTTTGCCTCAGTGGTAACCCAGATCCAGCAGTATTGCAAACACTCTGCTCAAGGAATACTTGTTCAGTTCATCTCCTGTCCCTAAGAAGAAGTCAACATTATACCTCTGTGAGATTGCCCCTCAAACCTATACCATCTTTCACATATCTCGGACCTGGAGTACAGCTGCTCCACATGGGCTCCTCTGCAGACTCTGGTTCCACAGCTGCACTGCACACACACATGCTCAGACACTGGAGCAGGGGCCTCCACACTGGAACCTGTAGTTAAGGTGCTTTGAAAGCATATATTTATAGCCATCTAGCCTCATGCTATACTTCAGAGACACAATTAATGAGTATACGCCTGTGTTCCAGTCCTGGTTCCTTTGGCTACCACAAGCACTAATAGAGGTTCAGCTACAGGGCATATGTTTGTGCCCTAGGCCCTAGATCTCGAAGCAGTGGTAGCACTGCACATAGCTGAACTTGAAGCTTAGGTTCTGAAGCTACTCTGTGAGTCCCTTGCCTTATTTAGCATAGCCAATGCAGCAGTGGGGGAATCTTTCTACAGCCACTGATGCCACGCTACTCCAAATTCCTCCACGCAGACATCATTGTTATTCCATGGACAGTGTGGATCACACACTTTTGTTGCCATCACTCTAAGCATACCCACAATGGTCTACTGAGAGGAAACTCCTTGTTTATGACATTTTTCTTGAAAGAAAAGCAGATTAGGGAATCTACAAAAGCCTTTGACACCAAAAGATTCTGAACCCTTGGCCCTGCTACAAACATCTACAACATTGGTCACTGAGATCTGAAATCTTTGCTTACACAGACCTCCACTGAAAGCTGCATGGAATCCATCCCAATGTGTACTCATCGAAGCTAGGCAAACTGGAACTGCTTCACCTCATCCAGCCAGCACTTTTCCCACCTCTAGGTAAAGCCAAGGAAATATGTAACTACTGAAGAGCACAATAACTTCAAGGAAATGGAAATCTATGCATCGCCTAAGAAATTCAGCAATATTGCTTTAAAAAATCAATAAGCAATAAGAAAATACAGAC
Organism: Ochotona curzoniae; assembly: GCF_017591425.1. Taxonomy (NCBI): domain Eukaryota; kingdom Metazoa; phylum Chordata; class Mammalia; order Lagomorpha; family Ochotonidae; genus Ochotona; species Ochotona curzoniae. Next base: position 17,233,784 of record NW_024467095.1, on the reverse strand, counting down.
AACTCAAGAAAATAATACACAAAGTAAATGAGAAGTTAGCAATAATTTTCAAAATATAGGTGAAGTTATTTTTTTAAAAGATTTATTTATTTTTATTACAAAGTCAGGTATACAGAGAGGAGGAGAGACAGAGAGGAAGATCTTCCATGCAATGATTCACTCCCCAAGTGACTGCAATGGCTGGTGCTGCACCGATCCGAAGCCAGGAACCAGGAACCTCTTCCGGGTCTTCCACGTGGGTACAGGGTCCCAAAGCTTTGGGCCGTCCTCGACTGCACTCCCAGGCCACAAGCAGGGAGCCAGAAGGGAAGTAGAGCAGGCAGGTCATGGGATCCTGTCACATGCAAGGCAAGGATTTTAACTGGATTCAAGGGTGAAATTTTAATACTGAAGAAGAAATGAATGAAATGAATAATGAAACAGAATTTATCAATAGCAACTGGACTAAGCAGCAAAAAAAAAAAAAAGTGAATTTAGAGATCTATTAAAAATACCCAGAGGTGACTTTCTGAGCAGGGTATTAAGCTTACATGTTACAGTACAATGCTTTTGATCATATCTTGCCTCTGCTTCTGATTTAGCTTCCTGATGCTGCATGTGGAAGACAGTAGATAATGGCCCAAGAGCTTTAGTTCGTGCCATCATGTGGGAAACTCATGATGGAGTTTATGCATCCTGAGCTAACTTGGTAAAAAGGAGGATAGTCCTAAAGGTTCGAAGACCTGCATTTGCTGATGGCCTGCTTTCAGGGAGAGTGCCAAGAGAAGGGAGAATATCACATGGCAAAACACAAGGAGAATATGTGTGTTCTTTCTGGTCTTGCTCCTTAAAACCCCATCAGTTGAGCCTGGTGCCTTGGTGTAACAGTATAAGCCTCTTCCTGGGACACCAGCATCCCAATTGGGCACAGATTTAAATTCCAGGTCCTTCACTTCTGATCCAGGTCCTTGCTAATAGCCTAGGAAAGCAGGAGAGAATAGTCCAAGTTCTTGGGCTCGAACATTCATGTGGGAAGCCCAGAAGCTACTGGCTTTGCCCTAGCCCAGCTCCAGCTGCTATGACCATTTGGGGAGTGAATCAATGAATGGAAGATATCGCTTTCTCTCTCTCTCTCTTTCTCTAATTCTGCCTTTCAAATAATTACATAATTATTTTATTTTTGAAAAAATTTCAGCAGTAGTTAAACATGGGGGCTTTGCCCTGATGAAATTTTTAAATTCTAAGCACCTCTAAATGTACCTGCCTATACACACCATGATGAATTGAAGATTCTGCACTCCTAATACTTCTCAATGACAAATTTCAACATTTGAACAGTGAACCGTGGAAACAAACTCAACCATAGGAAATCCATAGCAGTCATTAACCTGACTCAGCTCTTAGTATTAGAATATTATAAATGTAAATTTGGCATCAAAACATAAAATGATTGAATGTTATGGTAGGAAAAATCTTTACAAGCAAATGGTAACCAAAAGAAAACATGGGCGGCTAGACATACTTAGAACATAAATAAATGGACTGAAAGTCAAAACTGTAGGAAAAAAGAGGGTGATTATATGTTGATAAAAGGATCAAGAGGGTATATAAATTATATGTAGAAGATATTTATCCACCCAACGTTGAAACACCTAAACATGTAAAGCAAATTATTAAGACCAACAAAATGCATGAGAAAATTAAACATTATAATAGTAGAAGACTTCAATATACTATTTTCTTTTTTGTAAAGATGTATTTTTTATTTTTATTGGTAAGTCAGATATACAGAGAGGAGGAGAGAGGGGAAGATCTTCGGTCCAATGATTCACTCCCCAAGTGAGCTCAACGGCCAATGCTATGCCGATCCTAAGCCAGGATCCAGGAACTTATTCCGGGTCTCCCACACGAGTGCGGGGTCCCAAAGCTTTGGGCCATCCTTGACTGCTTTCCCAGGCCACAGGCAGGGAGCTGGATGGGAAGCGGGGCCGCCGGGTTAGAACAGGCGCCCATAAGGGATCCTGGGACGTGCAAGGCGAGGACCTTAACCACTGTGCCACCGTGCCAGGCCCCAATATACTATTTTCAACAATAGATGTTCTAAACAGAAAATCTAAAGAAGCAGTAAACTTCAGCTACACTTTTGACCAAAGAAACCAACAGACACACGCAGAAAATTCTATCCAATACGAGAAAAACACATTCTCCAAGCTAGATTGTATGTTAGGCATCAAACAGGTCTTAACATATTTAGGAAGACTGAAATGATATCAAGGACCTTTCCTAACCACAATGTGTGAAATAAATATCAGGAGGAAAACTTGCAAATATGTAGTAAAATAAAACATGTTCTTAAGTAGAAAGAAAAGAAATCAAAGAGAACTTTTAAAATCTTAAAAACAGCTAAAAAATAGAAACAGAACATATCAGAATTACAGAGTTCAATAAAAGCAGATTGAAAAAAATCTATTTCATGGGTTGAATATTGTGATGTAGTGAGTTAAGCCATGATCCAGGAAGCCCTCATCCTGTAGCAGAGTGCCAGCTTGAGTCTTTGCTGTTCCACTTCTGCTGTACATGCATGCTTAAGCCTCTGAGTGAGCAAGGGATGATTCCAACACTAGGACCCTGGCACTCAAGTAGAAGACATATATGAAGTTCTGGGTACTAATTTCAGCCTGGCTCAAGCCCTGGTTGTTGACATTTGGGGAGGGAACTCGAGAAGGAAGATATTTCTCTCTCTCTCTCTCTCTCTCTTTCTCCTTTTCTATCTGTATGTGTGTGTGTGTGTGTGTATGTGTGATATTCTGTCTTCAATCAGCTGAAAAATATTTTAAGTTCATAGCAATAAAGGATGATATTGAAAAATAGGAAAGATCTGAAATAAATAACATTGCACTTGTAGGAGCTAAGAAAAGAAGAAACTAAGCCCACAGTTAGCAAGTAGAAGAAAGGAAATGAGTATTAGAGCATAAATCAATGATAAAGAGTCTAGAAAAACAATAAGAATGTTAAAACCAAGGAGTGGATCTTTTGAAAATATAAAATTGATAAATATTTAGCTATGGAATGAGTTTACTGGCAATGAAGATGCCTGTATCCCACACTGATGTGATCTGGGTTTGATTTCCAGCTCTGGTTGTTGACTGCAGCTTCCTATAGATGCTGAGCCTGTGAGGCAATGAAGATACTCAGCTAATCGGGTTCCTGCAACCCTTGTGGGAGTGGGATTGTGTTCTAGCCCCGATCTTGGTCTTAGCACAGTCATGACTGTTGTGGACATTCAAGGAGTGAACCAGTGGCCAGAGGTTTCTTTGTTTTCATCTCTTAAATTAATAAAATTAACCTAAACTAACTTAAAAAAAGAACACTGAATAGATGAAGCCAGAAATAAAAAAGGAGATAATACTACTGAGACCAAAGAAATACAAAGCATCATAGGAAACCACTATAATTATACACAAGCTGGATAAACTAGTATGAACAGATGCACTTGTAGAAACATACAACCTAACAAGACTGAATCATTAACAATCAGAAATTAGGAACTAAGCAGTAAGGAGTCCAGGAGTAATGAAAAATCTCCCATTGACGAAAAAGCAAAGACCTGATGGTTTGATTGCCAAATTCTACAAATATTGAAAGTGGATTAATGCCACCCTTTATAAAATACTTTGAAAATATTGAAAATGAAGAAACACTTCCAAAATCATTTTGGCAAGGCCAACATTACCATCATACAAAGAGTAGTGTAAGAAGAGAAAATTAATTACCAATATCCCTTAATGAACGTGGATATAGAAACCCTCAGTGAAATACTAGAAAACCAAATTGAACTGTGTGTAAAAAGGATCATTCGTCACGCTGAAAGTGAGTATCTCTGAGATGCAGTGATGGCTCAACATAGGCAAACTTACTTCATTTGCAACATGTATCTAAAATCACGTAATTATCTCAACAAATGCATAAAAGCCACTTGACGAAATGTAATACCCTTTAATGATACAAACTTGTTCAACAGGTTAGGTATAGAGGAACCTATTTTAGAACAATAAAGGCCATATGTCACCAGCCAGTGAAAACATGAGAACATGAAATCCCTTCCTCTAAGATCAAAAAGAAAGGAGGCCCGCTAAAATTAAGTTATACATACTCTCACACAGCCACTCAACACAACATTTCTCTTTTAATATTTATTTGAAAGGCAGAGTTACAGAGAGAAGGAGAGATAAGGAGGAAATGGCCCCTCCAAATGGCCACAAAAACCAGAACTGGGCCTGGTCAAATCCAGGGGCTGGTTCCACATCCGCAACATAGGGTGCAGACCCAAGCAATTGGACTATGTTCTACTGCCTTCCCAGGTGCATTAGCAGGAATCTGGATCAAAAGTGGAGCAGTGGTGCTTATATAGGATGCTGCATCATAGGTGGAGGCTTAACCTACTGTGCCACAACGCCTGCTCCTGACACAACACTTCTGATGTCAGGTGTAAATGGGTCTATTTCCTATGGTACAAGCAATTCTCCACCAGTCACCAACTGAGTTTTCCCCAGTTTGATTCAGTTCTGACACTCTCCTTTTGCGTATAGAATCACAGTGCAAATTGGAGCTCAGCCTCATCACACTTCCCCACTGCAGACGGCAGCCCTCAGCTGTGACTCGTCCTTCTGACCAGCCTGCAGTAAATCAAGCTTCCCATGACTAACCACAGGTTCAATCTAGAGGGGTTGATAAAACTCAGAGAAGTATTACTTATATGTATCTATTTTTTTCTTTTTCTTTTATAAATGTTTTTAAAAATATTTGTTTTTTCTTTTTAAAAGTATTTTTTTTTAAGATTTGTTTATTTTTATTACAAAGTCAGGTATACAGAGAGGAAGAGAGACAGAGAGGAAGATCTTCCATCTGATGATTCACTCCCCAAGTGAGTGCAACAGCCAGTACTGTGCTGATCCAAAGCTGGGAACCGGGAACCTCTTCCGGGTCTCCTAAGCAGCCACAATGGATCGGGCTGCACTTATCTGAAGCCAGGAGCCAGGAGCCTCTTCCCAGTCTCCCATGTGGGTGCAGGGTCCCAAGGCTTTGGGCCATCCTCGACTGCTTTCCCAGGCCACAAGCAGGGAGCTGGATGTGAAGTGGCACTGCCGGGATCAGAACTGGTGCCCATATGGGATCCCAGCGCGTTCAAGGCGAGGACTTTAGCCACTAGGCCATGCCACCGGGGCCAAAAATATTTGCCTTTGAAAGGCAGAGTTACAAAGAGATTATAAAAGAGAGCGAGAGAGCTTTCACCTAATGTTTCACTCCTTAAATAGCTGCAATGGCCAGAGCTTGGTCAATCTGAAGCCAGGAGCCAGGAGTTTTCTCTGAGTCTCCCTCTTGCTGCAGGGGTCTGGTGAGTTGAGTCATTCTCAGCTGCCTTCCCAGGCTGTTAGCAGAAAGCTGCTTAGGAAGTGGGACAGTCAGGACATTCATCAGTGCCTGTATGGGATGTTGGTGCCTCAGGCAGAATAATCTCCTGTGTTATGGTACAGGCCCCAGGTTTTTCCGTTTCTCGTCATGGGCATTTGAAGAACACAAATGAGCAGAGCCTAGAGGGGCTCTGAGCCCAGGAGCTTCTGCCCTTGAGAAGTTGGGCATTAACTGTATATTAGTTTATATGATATATATATATATATATAAAGTTAATATATATAACAGTATAGATATATATAGGCTGTATATGTAGATATACAGACTGTATTAATAATATTTTATATATACGCCTATCTGTCACCCTATCAAATAAAATGAAAATAAATTTTTAAATTATTTAATTTATTACTTTATGATACAGTTCCATAGGCTCCGGGATTTCTTTTCCCCCTGCACACTGAAAACCCTAAAATCTTAATGAAGGAAATATATATAAATTAAATCTAATTAAATCAAAAATAGAGAGTTTCCAGAGATAGAAGCCTACTTTGGAGAAGTGTTTTTGCAGTGTTTGGACAACGTGGCTCAGTACTCAACGTTCTGCTGTTTTGTTGTGCTATCCCTGTTTGAATCCTCCCCTTCCAGTACTGAATGGATGGCAGGACTCAGTAACAGGACTTTTAATTTCCTTGAATTGATGATTCTTCCCCTTCACCCATTTTAGAAAATGAATGGAGATTCATATTGAGGAAAAAAGATCATCATACTTTATTATTCTTTTGTGAACAAATTATTTTCCACATGACAGCATTATACATTTCTTAGTGTTAGAACCATTGGAAAGTATAGTATCAGACTTTTTTTAAGCAGTAACATACGTGCTTATGCAATGGAGATGAAAAGAATTTGTTCTGAAACCTGCAATTTTTAAAAAGTTCTCTCATCCTAGGACAATGATCTATTGTGAACAAATAATTGATCTAGTTTAAGTGAAAAGTTAAGTCTGTAATGCTGAATTCTAATAATCTTGTGTATTTTTAGAAAATTTATAGACAGTAAATTGCTAATGGTATTTTCAGTTTGCCACTTTCTCAAAATTTATATGACTTTCGCAATAGCTCTCTTAAAAATTACGTAAAAATTACATAAGCATAGTAACTTCATGACTGTCTTTCATTATATTTCTTAAAACCTTTTAAGTACTTGCTTTTATAACAGCAGTGTTGGAATGATTTTTTGATAGAGTTTATTTGTGATGTTGGTTTTGCAAGTCACTTCACTCAGCAACAGTTTTTGATGATTGTGTGTGAGGGGATAAGACAGAGCCCCTGCGGGTGACCCGTTGCAGTTTTGTTGGAGCCTAAAGCCCATTAAGGACGCCAGAGAGAACTGGTAAAAATCCATTCTGTGTGCTGCATAAATGCTATAGAAACACATAGTGGGTGGAACAAAACTGCATTACACCAAGATCATGAGGACTTTGCTGACCTCTGTGTTGATGACGTGGCTGTATCTTTAGACTTTTCTGCATTCTGCCTTCTATTTCTTCTCACGTGGGAAAAATTACTTCCTTGTCAATAGTGTATGATGTGTGCATTGTCTGCTAGGTGTCCCCACTTTTGATTATCATGTTGACTACTGAAGAATTCAAACTCCTAAATGTTAGTGCGCAGATTCATGAGTTACTGTTTTTAAATGCTATCTTTTAAAACTTTTCTAAGTCTTTAAAGTCTTTACATCTTTCAGTCTGAAATATAGAAGACATCAATCTAAATATTTCTAGCTGATAATTTCCGAATAGTTACTTCATCAGATTTGAACTACTTACATTAAGTCTAGCTCAATCAAAGTCACGTACACTACACAAAAGTTAGGCATAATTTCATTATCACGTTGAGGACAGTGAAACCCTTGTCATGTCCACATCTTTGGGAACCACTCAGCCCAAAGTCTGCAAGCTCAAGGGGAGGAACAGTCTGCTCAGGGGTGCTCTGAAGTCAATACTCATCATTAAATGGGTATTCAGGATGATCTCTCCACCTGTAAACACAGCCCCCAGAAGAAAAACAGTCACTCCAAAAGTCATGATGCCATGTGGGTTATTCACATCTTCTTATTGCATGGACTCTCCCCGGGTTTATTACACTTTCCTCCTGTGTTTTCCCTCAAGCCAGTGCCTTTCCCTGCAGCCCTGGAGGGCACCCAGAGTGTGAGTGGGAGGATGAGGATGTCACCATGTTAACGTTTTGTTCAGCACAACAATAACAAGGACAACATGAACGAGCCAGAGGCTAGTCATGCTGCCTGTGTTTTCAGGACAGTCTCAGCTCCTTCCTCCACACCTCTCTGGACCCTGCATCCCTCCCTCACAATGAACGGCATGAGCTCTTCAAAACTCTTCTGCTCAGGAATGCTTCCTGTCCCCTCTCACTACACCCTGTGAGTGTGTAAAGCTTGGAGCTCTACAAAGGGGCTGACCAGTAAAGTGTTCATCACTATTGACAGTGATGATGATGAACCTGTGCCTGAAACAACAGTGGTGAGATAGGTTATAAAAGGTCTGCAGGGTCTGTCCCTGTCATGACTCAGTTCTTTCCAAGTTACCATAAACTTTAAATTAAAATATAAAATAAAAAAGGCTCTCCCATGTCGTAGACCAGCTGAATGAAAACAGTATGTATATGACCCGGAATTTCTAAGTGAAAGTTTGTTGGTTCACATGGCTTAACAGTTTTTTCATCTTGCTAGTTTTCTAACTGTTTCCTGAAAAATAGGCTAGAATTGGTGTTAAAAGTAAGAAATGTTAAACTGACTCATGTTACACATGTCTGTGAAAAAAGATCAGTACAGTGGTGGATTGGTTACCTCTTGCTATTTAATCATACCTATTTGTCTTTAAGCACTGTTACTCCTCTCTCAGTTCTGGCAAAATATCATGAGCTTGTGTTTTTAGTTTTTGAGGCTGAGTAGCACCTCAATTTTTCCCTGGTTAATTAACATTCAGAAATTGTTTTAACAGTAGTTCAGATATGCATTATTATACCAGAGTATCTTCTGTATCACCAAGGAAGTACAGTTTAGAGGACAAATGGCCAACTATATTAATCATTTTAGTGAGTATTTTTCTAAATGTGAAGTTAAAAATTGCCAAACAAAGAAGGCTCTTTAGGTGATTTAAATACTGAGAAGTTTAAGGCAGAATGATATAAATGAAAAAAAATCATGTGTTTAGATAGATATTCATATGTGTAACATCTGCATCATATTTGATTTTGAAAAACATGTAACATTTAGCAAATAAAGGATTAGTTAAATGGATTAATTGAATGTACTAACACTTTGAAAGAATGTAGGAAATTCTATTGTGGGAGATTAGTTAACAGTGGATCTGGACGTATGCCGGAAATTTGCAAGCTGAAGTTTCTTTTCCTGCTTTATTGCAGCAGTGCCTTTCAACGAGGAAATTCTTGAAGTATTTTTTAGAAAATTTTGCTCCAATTTGTGCATTGCTCCGCATTTTTGGAAGGAATAAATATGTTTTGTTGATACTTTCACTCCTATTTAGCGAGTACACATTATAAACTAATTCTCCAATATAAATCCATCAAGATAACTTGTATATGAGTTGATTCTCTAACATATATGTATGAATCAATTGTTTAAGCTTTATGCATTATGGGTACCCCAACATATGTACTTAATCAGTTCATTCTCTAAATTGTACACATGGCTTAGTTTCTCTGACATACACATGAGTTAATTCTATAACATACATGAATTTTCTAACATATCAATAATGAATCAATTCTCAAATATCTATGTAAAGAGGTAAAATTCCCTAATCTGTACGTAATGAGTTAATTCTCTAAAATATATACATTATTCTCTAACATGCATGTACAGAGTCAGTTGTCTAGCACATGTACATTGTGAGATAATTCTCAGAATCCTTAGCATGCCCTCCTTTAACCTAAGTCATGGAATGGCATAAATCAGGACTCTTAAATGACCCTCTGGGGTAATGACTTCCCAGCCTTTTGGGTAAAATCAAGAGAAAATAAAAATGTGAAGTTGTGGGAATTTCTGAGGATAAGAGGGGAACCTCAGAAAGTTCATGAAAAATGAATGTTATCTGACTCTGTTTTCCCATGAATTTTTAAAAATCCCCTCATTGTGGACATTTAGAATAAGCTGTGCGTTATACTTACACCTGTGTTTCTTACAGATACACAGATACATGATAGCTCTGTTGGTAGATGCTTAACGATCCAAAACCACTGGGCCATTTCTTATTAACAATCCCCCCCAAAACTTACATGAGCAATTCCACATATCGGACATTTTTATTCAAGGCTTCAATGTTCTTCATCTCATCTTCAGTAAGGCAAAAGTCAAAGATCTGGAACAAACAAAATAAAAGAACATTCTTGGAGGTGGAAGATGGGTTAAGCTTGAGGTGAGGGAGTGTGGGACGGCTGTGGGAGCCCTCCACAGGAATAGGAGCCTCTCTGTGCACGCCTGAGAAGGTGGGGCTGCTTCTGGAGACACCACTGGAAATGGGGCTGGATGTACTTTTTAGTTCTGCATGTTTGAGATAGTTGCTGAGAATATTTTGTAAGATATTCCAAATGCTATCTCAAATAACAAATGTTCTGGAATTTTACTGACATTCCAGACGTAAAAGATTTCTTATTTTTTCTGTGTAAGATGCTCAACTTGAGGTCCAGTAAGAATGCTGGGATTTCATAACAGAGCGACAGTCCAAGTGCTGGCTGCTCTGTTTTCTGTGTAGCTCGCTGCTACTGTAAAAGCAAAAACAGCAAAGATGGCCTCTACCACCTGCTTGGGCCTCTACCCCCTGCAGGGAGGCCCAGACTCCTGGCTTCCACCTAGCTGAGTGTTGCGGCTTTTCTGGGGGATGAATCATCAAATCCTCTCCACAACCTATCACCTTCAGTTTCAATGAAGGAAATTAAATCTTTTTTTTTTAATTGCTCCATTTTTAATTTTGGAATACTACCTTCTTTTACTTTTTTTTTTAATTCCTAGTTTGTAAATTTGATTATTTTTTCCAAACTTTACTTTTTATATCGTGAAATACTTTCTCACATGGTTTCAATGTCCTGCCTACCTTTTTATTTTAACAGCATAATCATAGTTTTATTTTTCTTTATGCTCGCACACTTTGTGCACACTGCATTTTTAAATGTATTATCGATTTATCAAGTTTAACTATGAGTAGTATTTGACAGCGGTATACAGAGAAGTATGGAGTTAAGTGGGAAATCCCACACTTGCAGGCAGGTGAGGTGGAGCACAAGCATGATGGTGTTGTACCTGAGCTTCATGGGGCCAAAACCTCCCAAAACTCAGATCACTTCACACTTCATCTTGTGGACCTCTTTATCTGCCTGTTCCTTTCTGTTTCAAAACACCTTTCTAAAATAAACGAGCACATATTTTTTAAAAATATTTATTATTTATTTGAAAAGCACAGCAGGATAGGGTTGGGGAGAGTAAGAGAGAAAGATCTGCTAAGCAGTGGTTCACTCCCCAAAAGACCACAAGAGGCAAATTTGGGACAAGTCAAAGCCAAGAACCAGGTACTTCATCCTGGTATTACACGTGGATGGCAGTTGGGACATCATTTGCTGCCTTTCCAGAAGCAGGAGCAGAAAGCTGGGTGGGAAGCAGAGTAGCCAAGACTGAAACAGACACTACCAATACAGGATGCCAAACTCAAGTGAAAACTAACCTGCTGTACTACAATGCCAGCAGAACAAGTACGCAGCTTTTAAAATGCAAGTTCCTTTCATCCTCCCCACCCAGCTTACCTCCCCTCACAGGTGTTCCTCCCACACATTAAAACAACAAGAGGAAAATACAGTACTGCTTTATTCTGTAACTTTAGTTGCATGGTACTTTACTGATCTTTTCTGTCAAACACATGGACTTACTTTACTCATTTGACTATGGTAATCATAGGGTAGATAGATGTAACATTTGCTCAATTTTTTTTTCTTTAGTGAATTGTGTTCAAAATGCTATTTTCAGGGCATCAGTATTTGTTGTTAATTGTTCAAGTATTTAATTTTACGAAACTATAAAGGATCAAACATTTGAATAACACAAAAATAAGAATGACCAGTCACAAAATGAATTCTTGCTCAAACAGCCTTCCTGCTTCAAGCCCTTTGAGTCTGAAGGTTGCAGATGAACCCAGTGGCCTTGCAGAGCTGCAAATCTTGTCCTGATGCAGGATTTCATGGAGTCCCAGAGAGTGAGCCTACGGATTTACTTTTTATTTTGTTTTAAGATTTATTTATTTTTATTGGAAAGGCAGATATATAGGGGAGAGACAGAAATGTGTTCCATGCGATGGTTGCCTCCTCTAAGTGACTGCAGTGACTGAGGATGAGCAGAGCTGAGAAGCCCTTCAGGATCTCCCATGCAAGTGCAGGGTTCCGAGGTTTGGCGCTGTCTTACACTTGCTTTCTCAGATCATAAGCAGAGAGCTGGATGGGCAGTGCAGCAGTCAGAGTGAAAATCTGATGTGAAAATTGTAAAAGATAATAGGGAATAGGAATTGGAAGCAATGGAAACACATTTTGCTCTTAAGAAACTTAAGAATGTAAGAAACAGAAGTAACAGCTTCAGCGGTAAGTAAACTTATATAGGATCTTCTTATTCACTTAAATCTTCTTTATAAACTGGCACAAATCACCCAGTCAGGAAACAGGAACAACCAAAAATGCTTGAAGAAGAAGCATGTTTGAAATTGAGCCCGTGAAGAAGTAAGGAAGTGTTAGTAATTGCAGTTTCCAAGGGCTGAAACACACAGGCAACTATCAGGCAGCAGGGATATCTGTGTGCAACTGAGTTCACTAAGAACTGTTAGAGCCATGCTGGTGCAAGGCAGAGTGAAATAAAAGATGAAGGCTTCTGCCTTATCCCAATTACTGTGTCCACCAGTCACTTGTGACCTATGCTCAGGCATTAAAGTATTTTTTTTGTAGGAGGGGACACATACTCTTTCATGTTTACTTTTTAAAATTTATGCATACCTGTTATTTTTATGAGCTGAACAAATAATTTACTTTGAAATTTGTTACAAACAAATGGGCAGTTCCTAATGTTGCATGGTGGTTTTCATTCATCTTTGGCGAGAAAAGAACAATTACTCTTATCTAGCAGCTTCTTTTCTCACCTGAGGGGTATAATAATGATCACAAATTATGTACAGAAGGAATAAAATCCTTAAAGATTTGCTGCAATAATTCTCAAATTTGGGCCTGGCACAGCTGCCTGATGGATAAATCATGGCCTTGTTTCTGCATGGATCCCTCATGTGGCACTGATTCATGCCATGGGGGGGGGGGGGGGGGGGGGGGGGTGGGGGCGGGGGGGGGGGGGGGGGGGGGGGGGGGGGGGGGGGGGGGGGGGGGGGGGGGGGGGGGGGGGGGGGGGTTTGGGGGGGGGTGTTTGGGTGGTGGGGGGGGGGGGGGGGGGGGGGTTGGGGGGGGGGGGGGGGGGGGGGGGGGGGGGGGGGGGGGGGGGGGGGGGGGGGGGGGGGGGGGGGGGGGGGGGGGGGGGGGGGGGGGGGGGGGGGGGGGTGGGGGGGGGGGTTGGGGTTGGGTGGGGTGGGTGGGAGGGATGTTTTTATTTTTGTTAGGTTATTTGTGTGGTTTTTGTAGGAGTTTGTTTGTGTTAGTTAGTGTGAGGGAGGGGAAAGGGGAGATGTGATAAGGGAATTGTTTTGTTGTTTGAAGGTTTATTTAGTTTTTTGTGGATATTCTGGGTAAAATAGGAGTAATTATTGTTAGATGGTTGGGTTTAGGTTTCGTTAAATTAAGGGGTTATGGGTGTTGGTGATAATGTGGATTATTGTGTTTTGCAGAAGATTGAAGGGAGCTAGCAACAAACAAGCAGCGAAGAAATCTGCAAGTGATACAAATTATAAAAAGATGGGGAAGCAGGCTCAGGAAGCTACATGCAATAAAGCAACACAGGATAGCTTCTCAGTGAGTCAAAGTGAAGTTCTCTGCAAGCAAAGGCAACAAACACACTCATATTTTCACATTTCCAAAAGCCAATTCTCTCACCTGAAAGTTTTCTTTGATCCTTGCAGGATTAAAGCTTTTAGGAATGACAACCACCCCTCGCTGGATGTTGAAGCGCAGAGCAATTTGGGCTGCTGTCTTCTTGTACTTTTTCCCGAGTAAGTTTAGCAGTGCATCCTCCAACAAAGGCGGGGAAGACGTGTTCACCCTTTCAGAAAGCAAGAATGCACCACCATGTTTAGCCAGAGTGATGACAACCAAATCCTCTCCTCTGTCTCGCCCTTCAACTGGGGATGTCCCGGGACATTCTGGGGTCGCCTGTGATCAAGCGCTCTGAGTGCACAGAAGCCCTTCAGTGAAGAGCTGCTCCTTGTAGGAGAGGATCCAGGCAGCAAGTTCCCAGAGCTGCCTGCTGAGCCTACAGACTCTAAGAGAAGGCACACGGAAAAAGGCTCCAGAAGGACTCAAGTGCAAGGAGAGCCACAACTTCTGAAATCATCTTGGCATGGGTCAAGTTTGTACTTTGTGGAATACATCCAAGCGGTAGAGTCAACACTGAATACAGAGAGCAAACTAAATAAATACAATAAAACAAGTAATTCCAATATTTCAGAATGTGACTATAAAAACTCTACTGGGACCCAGGACAATGGTTCAATGGCTAAATCCTCAACTTGTAAGTGCCAGGCTCCCATATGGGCACCAGTTTGTGTCCGGATGCACCACTTGCCATCCAGCACCCTGCTTATAGCTTGAGAAAGCGGTAGAAGATGGCACAGAGCCATGGGACCTCTGTGGGAGGCCCAGGGTAAGCTCCTAGCTTAGGATCACTTCTGCTCTGGCTGTTGTGGCCGTTTGGGGGATGGAAAATCTTTCTATCTCTCCTTCTTTCCATAAATCTGATCTGCCTTTCCAATTAAAATAAGTCAGTAATTTTTTTATTTGTTAAAGGCTTTACTAAATAACAATTGGGTAAATATTTACTGGAACCTTCCTATTTACTAGGCACTGATAGATAATTTCATAGCTTAAGAAATTCCTACAACAGTTCATAGAGAGGGATGGATGTATTAGGTCTAATACATGTTAGCACATAATGAATTTAAGAAGTTACTTTCTTAACACCATGAAACCTAGATTTCTAATTGTGTGAATACTTCAGTGGCTAGATTTTTAATTGTGAATACTTCAGTGGCTATAAACTTTTCCCAAGTTACCAAAAGAGGTACATTTATTGGTCATTTTAAGTCTTTAAAACTGTACTATTTTCTGACAATTGGGCATAATGGATTAGATCCCACAGCCAAGTGGTGTCATTTCAGTAACGTAAATGGTGTTAGTCTTGTTCTGCATATTTCAGGAAATCCTGCTGTGAGAGACGTGTAGCATAACTTACCACATCGGATTCCTAGCAGTCCCCAAGGGGCTGTACGCAATAATGACAATGTCATGCTGTTGACAAAATTTCAGCAGTTTTGGCTGAGTGAAGTATGGATGGCACTCGATCTACAGGGTTCCATTGGAGAGACAGGAAGGGGCACCAAATCAGATTCCAGTAATCAAATGCATTTTACATCAAGTTTCAAAAAATTCTTTCCTAAAACTTGACTTAATAATAATAATATTCACCTTATATTACATCTTGTATCTAGGTCTTTCTCCTTAATAGTCCACTCATGTTTCTACCAAAACAACTCAGAAAGATCTACTGTCCAGTTTTTATATGCATCTTATCATTTATTGAATCATTTCCTGAAGTTTTTGACTCAAACAATGCCAAGATAAACACACACTGAAGCCCATCCGGGCATCCTGAGACTCTTCAACAAAAAATGAATCTCTAAAAACAGAAGCCTGTGAACATTATTAAGACTATGGATGTATCTCTCCACATTGGTTTACACTCAGACTAAATTCATTTGTACCCAAGCTCCCGAATAAGCTTTCTTCTACGAACATGGTAAGCAGCCTCCAAGTGATCAGTTTTGAGAGTTACTTATTTTGAGAACTTCTGTTCATTTCTCCTGTACATTTTGTGGTTGAATGTTAATGCTTTCTCTCATTAATTTTTCCCCTCTAATTTCTGTTATGTTTTTAACTCATAAGGATGTAAACTAAAATCACTACTGAATTTCTAAGAATTTTACTTATTTTTCTTTGCAATTTCCCAATGTTTATATATTAAGATTTTAAAGTTGTTGTGGGTTGGGGTGGTAGCCTAGTGGCTAAGGTCCTCGCCTTGCGATCACAGGAATCTCATATGGGTGCTAGTTTATGTCTTGGCTGAACCACTTTCCTTCAGCTTCCCTAATTTTGGCAGTGCAGGATGGCCCAAAGCCTTGGGACCCTGCACCCACACGGAGGAAGCTCCTGTCCCTGGTTTGGATTGGCTCAGCTCTGGCTCTTGTGGCTCTTGGGGAAATAACCAGCAGACGGAAGATCATTCTTTCTCTCCTTCTATCCGTAAGTCTGACATTCCAATAAAAATTAATAAATCTTTAAAAAAATAATATCGAAGAATAAAAACTGTATGAAAACAAAAGGTTGTCTTAGTGATTTTCCTGTTTTTCTTTCTAGCCAATGCTTCCTAAAACTAAAGATGTTTTCTAGTATTTACAACTGGTTTTTGCTGTCCTCTTTCTTTCTGACCAAAGGAACATTAATTTTGAGTTTAATTTTAAGCAAAGTTCTACATTTTTCCTACATATAGTCATTTTCCTCATGATATTCACCAGAAACCATTTCTTTGCAAGTAGCGTTGGTTACTTTAATTAAGCCTTCATTACATGGGGGCCATTTCTAAGGTGCTGGTTAATTTCCATTTGCTTGTACACAGTCCCCTACACTGGCTTTGCACTAGTTTAAACATTCAATAGGATGTCTGACGTTTTGGAGGTAACATCTTCTCTCTTTGTTTTTGTCTTCAAAAACGCTTTTAGGTGTTTTGGTATGCATTGCATGTTTTAAGACTTCCTCTTTGGCGACACAAATTGAGACCGATCACAGGTTGGTGTGTGCTGGCCTGTGTCAGCGTTGTGCTGGGGTCCCTCCTCCACAGCGGAAGCTGTGAAGTTGTACCTGGTTGCTGACCGGCTTGTACTTGAGTCCTGGCTTGTTCAGGATGAGCTCCAGCTGCCTGCGGTTGAAGTTGGAGACTCCGAGGGATTTCACCAAGCCAGCATCTTTGCAAGCTTCCAAAGCCTGTGGGTGACAACAGGTCAACAAAGAAGCCTCCCAAGCAGCAAGATTACGTGTCTGTGGTGAGTGTTTGGCATGGCGACAAAGCAGCCACTTGGGATACACCTTTCAAGTCAAGTGCAAAGTCAGTGAGGGTAATGCTTGCACAGCCATCAGGTTCATCAAAAGTAAGACCTTGTGTGTTTCAAAAGCATCCAGTGAAGGAAAAGGGGGCAGGGTGTGTGAGGCAGGATCTGATGACGGAATGAGTTTTGAAAGTTGTGCGTATCATATCTTACCTTCCATTTTTGTAATAGATACTGATTTGGTAATAAAACTCACCTGTTTTTATAAATGTTTCAGTGTGTATGAAACACATATGCTCTCCTATTTGAATGCAGAATACTTTGTCTCATCTTCTCTTACCTAAGCGTGTTTATAAATATACAATACAAGCAGATATGTTTATATGCACATAAAACATTAATTCTGACTTTGATTGGCTTCTTAGTAGGTAAAAAAGTATGCCAAATGTCGAGCATTCTAATTCTAGCTTACTGATGTTTTCCTGTATTTCAAGAAAAAATATAGTCACCTATTTATATAGTTCTTGCAAGTGTGAATAATAACTACATATTTACTTATTTGAGAGACACAGAAACAAATTGTGATGGGTGAATTCCCATCACTGGCTTACTCCCTAGCTGCCTTTATAAACCAGGACTAGTGAGAGGCTGGAGGGAAACCCTGCCATGCTGTCCAAGTTTCTTCTTCCAGGGAAGGAACCCAATTACTTGAGCCACTACCATTGGCTGCTAAGATCTCAGTGGTGGGAAACAAAGCAGAAGCTAAAGCTGGCAGCTGTATAAAATATATAATATAACAAATAAATATATATAAAATATTTGCTTATTTGTTTTTGTAAACGCAGATTTACAGAGAGAAGGAGAAACAGAGAGAAAGATCTCCCATCTGCTGGTTCACTCCTCAGATGCACACAGTGGCCGAAGCTGAGCCAATCCAAAGGCAGGAACCAGCAGCTTCTTCTGGGTCTAGATGGCTCAGTGGCTTAATCCTCACCTTGCATGTGCTGGGGTCCCATTTGGGTGTCGATTAATGACCCAGCTGCTCCTCTTCCTGTGCAGCTCCCTGCTTGTGGCCTGGGACAGCAGTAGAGGATGGCCTAGGTCTTTGAGCCCCTGCAGTTGTGTGGGAGACCCTGAGGGGGATGCTGTCTCCCAGCTTCGGGTTAACGCAGCTCTGGTTGTTGCGCACATTTGGGGAGTGAATTAATGGATGGAAGATCTTTCTCTTTGTGACTCTCCTCCTAACTCAGCATTTCATATAAAAATAAATAAATCTTTAAAACATAGACACCCCACTTACCTCCCATGTGGCACACAGGTTTATGTTGTGATATAACCATTTACCATTCTCATCTTTGGGATAGATTTCATCACCAGGCTGTAAAACAAGCACGTATGTAATTCAATTTCTTTATTCCCGTTAGTAAAATGAAGCTATTTCAGGGAGCTGTACTTAGGCACAGTGGATTAAGTTACTGCTCACAATGTCAGAATACCATATCAGAGTGGTAGTGCAAGTCTGCCTACTCAGCTCCAAGCTGGCACTGCTGCTAATGTTCCTGGAAAGCCATGGAGGATGGCCCAAATAATTGTGCCCCTGCCACACATGTGAGAAACCACAATACAGCTTCTGGCTCCTGGTTTGATACTGCCCCATAATGGATGTTACTTCTGTTTGGAGAGTAACCCAGCAGATTGAAGATCTCCATCTCTCTCTCTCTCTCTCTCTTCCTTCCTGTCTCTGCCTTTACCTTCTCTATCATTCTGCTTTTTACCTCCAGCTGGAAAGTGGCAGGTTCTCCTATGTATGCAGCAACATAGCACTCCACACCTTGCAGAGTCCTAACATTCAGACAATGGGCTCTCCAAGACTGCAGCTTTGTGTATTCCTAGAAAAATACTAAGCTAGTTGACTTTTGTAGCTGCCAGTTGGATTTTGTGAAAAGGAGAAATGTGTTTATTGCTACTGGGTTTATCAAATAATGCTTTACTAAAATGGTTTCTCTGTGTTTTGTGATGCAATGTAAAAAAGTAAAGGGCGAGTTCTGAGCCTTGCCATGTTAGAAAATTGGTTACCTTCAAGTAGAATACACATGGCTTAGTGGGTAATCAAAGACTGGTGCTGGGCAAGCCCATGGATGACTCATCTCCTGTTCTTATCTGTAGTTCTCAAGAATAACACCAAAACATACTGGAAATGTAACATTTTGAGATAAAGATGAATCCTGCAAATGAACCCTAGAGCAAATAAACATTATGGCATTGCTATTGGAATCCCTTATCTGCAGCCGATGACATACACAGGTGAGATTTTATTCAATGTATGAGCAGTTTTCCTGAGCTTGAGGATGCAGGCTTACATGAAGGCTGGGCTTCTGCTGTTCCTCACCACACATGTATGACATAAAATAGCTTCACTTAACATGTCACATGATTCCTCCATCTCTTAGGACTCAAACAAGTGGCAGAAATTATAGCCCAACACAGCAATGGACTGAAGTGTCAAATAATTATCGTGTGTTGAATCTATCAAAGCAACCAATTGCCTATGAATGTACTTTGGAATTGGGCCTAGGTAAATAATAGTTATCAATAGGTAACTAGGTAAATAATAGTTATCAATAGTTATCAATTTAAAGGAAAAATCCCAGGCCACCAATACCCTGCCTAATTGTTTTATTTTGCATTAGAGACCAAGATGGCTATCACTAAGCTGTGGTCTTGGCAGATAGGCAGAACAATGACCAAGGCAACTGTGAAATCTTCAAACCCATGCCTCCAAGAAGCAGGATGTAAAAAGACATCTTCCCCAAAGTCTGCCACGGAGATGGATGGTGACCACAGAGGAGAGTCAACCCTTTTTTCAACTATGAGAATACCAAAAAGCAAGAGTGGTTAACTCAAGCAATTTTGGCCTCTGTGGTAGTAGAGAGTCCTTGTTCTTGCTGACCAACAAACTCTGATTTATTTTATAGCAAAGCAGTCAATTTTATTCCCAAATCTCTCCTTCCACGAATAAAATTGAAGATGACATATGCTCTTCAACTGTGCTTATTAGGAACATTCTTGGTTTTTAAATTAATATTGAATTTGTAGCTTAAGAAAGTCTGAAAAGTGACTGCATTTTAACTACAAGAACAGATATCATCTAGAAATGTGGCTTTGGAGCTGGATCCAAAAATCTGACTCTTTGAGAGAGGATATAAAGGAGGTTGTCTGTACTACTTTGTATTATATTGAGAATGGTCAATTTTATCAGAGTATGATTGAGAAGAAGGTTGTGTCTGGATGCTAGATATCTAAAATGTGGAATAATAAGGACCACTTCCTGGCTTGATAAAGGGAGGTCCAGCTATAGAAGGAAAAACAAACATTAATAGAAACAACATTGAAGTAAAATTGAAAATATTCGGCATGCGGGCCTGCATGGTTCTCAGTAACAAACATGCTTCCTACTTGTGACTATTGGCTCCTACTCAGGGGGGTGTAGAAGCCCAGCTTCTAGGGATCTGCACTCACCTTGAAGGCCATGGGCAGTTCAACAATGTAAAGATCCACATAATCAAGCTTGAGGACCTTGAGTGTCCTCTCCAGGGCTGGCCTCACCCTCTCTGGGTCAAGGTTTGTGGCCCACAGCTGAAATAATTAAAGGGGAAGAATTAGCTAAGATTCACACTCTTTTTACAATTATGTAGCCTTTTTATCCTTTGTAAAACCCTTGACCACAGAGTGCCTACCTCATTGACAAAGTCTTCTCCTTCCCCATGTTAATTTCCTCTTTGGCCCATAGTGTGTTCATTTAACCTCACTGTGAAACCAGAGAACAAGCATTCAGCAGATCAAGACCTGGCCTGCCGCTTCAGCTTCCTATCACTATGAAAAAATGTATATTTCAAATTTGCAAATAAGAATATGGTTATATGTGGCTTCAAGGAGCCCTTCATCTTGGAACAGATGGTACCAATACCTGGTGAAAGGTTAAACTGCATGTATTTAAATCCCTTTTCTTGTTCTTTTGTACCCATTAGATCCATCAGAATTCAGATTAATTGTGCTCACATTGGCAGCACATACATTAAAATTGAAATGATGAGGAGATTAGTGTGGCACCTGTACAAACATGACGCCCAAATTTGTGAAGCATTTCATATAAAAAAAAGATTTCATGTTAATTCTGTCAATTCTCACCAAGAATTTGCTTAATTTCTAAGTGTACATAAAGAGGCATTAAGGTGTGGTTGGTCATATGGAAATTCTGTACACAAAATTATAGGTTCCCAGAGACACTCAGACAAATCCTTTTTGCCATGGTAATGCAAAGAAAACTAAATGTGGAGAAGTCAGTGCAAAGTTTATTTTGTCATTACTGTGGGAACACTTGGTGTTATATTTACTGTTCCTTCTAAGCGAAATCCTGCTGTTTATTTTAATGACTCTATTTCTTTTCTTGATCATGTTTATTCAACAGACACCTAGCATATCAGCTTTGTGCTAGATATGGATTAAGTATTTTGCTCATCTTAATTCATAATAATCTTACCTTATCATCCCTCCTTTACAGAAACCAAAACCAAGGTTCAGAAACTCTAAACTACTAATAGCTCCTATTGACAGACCCGGAATGCTGGGCTGGTGGTCTAGCACTAGAGTCAGTGTACTTACCCACTGCCAGACACTGCCTCTCAGGCACGAGCTGAGCTGCAGTGAAAGCCAGCGCTGCTCTGGGACCATAACAACTACCTCTCACTTGGACTCAGCCACGCACTCTGTTTATGTAACCTGGCACAGTCCTGCTGTGCCTGCCTGTGCTTTAGGCTGTGAAGCACATTACTGAATTATACACAGAAAACATAAGGATGTAAGACAATTATACTTTCTGAGGAAATGTAAGGGTTTTAGATTATATTGGGCTTAATTAATTAATTGTTAAGTGCCTCCTGTGCCACATCCGTGTGCCTGGGTCAAATTCTTAACTGTACCTCACTCCAGCATCATTGTAGACCCTCGGAAGTTCATTCTCTCTCTCTCTCTCTTATTCTGTCTCTCAAATTAGAAAAAGAAGGATTTTGCAGATTGCTTTAATTACTGTTTTCTTAGACACTAACTTTAGCACCTGCCAAATGGAGAAATGACTGTAAGACGTCAAACCAGAGGCTTACGTGGTGTGCTTGCCCAGGATGCTCACATAACTGGATCTTAGATTTGTAAACTTTTTTAAAGACATGTATTCACTTATTTGGAAGACAGAGTTACAGAGAAAATGTGAGACCACTGTCACACACAGAGAGAGAAAGAGAAAGAGAAGTACAGAAAGATCTTTTTTCCACTGGTTCATTGCCTCACAAAGCCACAGCATCCAGGGCCTGGGCAGGCTGAAGCCATGAGCCCAGAACTACATCTGGGTCTCCCACATGGGTGCAGTGTCCCTAGCACTTGGGACATCTTCTGTTGCTTGCTTAGATGCATTAGAAGAGAGATGGATTAGAAGTACAGTTGTCCTCAAGCCAGTGGTTACATAGGATGCTGGCACTTCAGTCACCAGCTTAATAGGTTGCGCCATAATTTTGGCCCCTAGAATTTGTGGACTTATTAACTGGTCTTTATGTTTGGTTTTATTAAACAAACTCCACTGACTGCAAAAGTTGACTGTATTATCTTCTCAAAATATTAAGATAGCTATCACTTCCCCCATAATCTGATAATACAGTAATGTTGAAAATTCTATTTTGTATGATTTTGGTGTCATCTTAAATTCACCTTAAACAAAAAAAGGTTATTATTACTAAATACATAATGTCACTGTTCCTTACTAATTATGTGGGATTGCTTCTAAGACCCCCAAACACAAAAATCTGTAAAGACTCAAATCCCTCCTTTGAGAATGTTCAAGATTCTCTACCATACAAAGGTGGCACAGGACCCACCATCCACACGAGGAGACAGGGAAGGCAAGAGCTCACCTTGCCACAGTAGAACACGTCCTCCCGCCGCACTTTTCCTTCAGCAATCTTCTCCCTGAGGGCTTCGCCCACTTCGTGCTCATTTTTGTAGACGTAGGCCCCATCAAAGTGTCGGTACCCTGCGTCAATGGCAATCTTCACTGATGTTGCACAGAGTCCCTTATAGGTCTGAAGTGACAAGGAGGGTGAGATTGGGGGGTCAGGGGAGAAATGAGTCTTTTCTGAAGATTGGTCACTACTAATCAGGACGCCATGTGTGTCCATTATTGGCAATTCACACAACCTTTACATAAAATGGCATAGAATTTGCATATAACCTATTGCATCATGAATACTGTAAATTTTTATCTAGAGTACTTGTAATGCCTCTCACAACATAAATGCTGTTAAGCAGTTGTTATTTCGGGAATAACAAGAAAACAAAATCTGTTTTTGTGCATTGCAGACTCAATTTTTAACATTAATTAATTTATTTTTTAAAAAGGAAGAACGTGAAAAGGAAAAAAATAAAAACCAAACAACTTCATCCATCCACTGTTTCATTCTCTAAATGCTCACAATAGCAAGGACTGGACCAGAATGGAAACAAGAATCAGACACTCAGCCCAGGCTTTTCGGTTGGATAGCAGGGACACAAGCCCTTGAGCGATCACCACTGGCTCCTAAGTCTGTATCAGCAGGAAGCTGGAATCAGGAACCAGGTGGGGAATTGAACCCAGGTGCCATAAGGTGGGAAATGGTGCATTAATTGCTAGACTAAATGCCTGCTCCTGATTTTTTTTCTGAGTATGTTCAAAATTTGTTGAATCTCTGGACAAACATCACTCGGAGTCCAAGGCTTTGTGTTACAGCAGCACAAAGCAGACTTAGACTTCAGTTTTTAGATTCCACGTATTCCATAATGCTTCAGTTATGATTATATTTACAGAAACACAACTGTGTCTAATTTACTTATCATCTTTTAGTGAGATAAGAAGGGCCTAATAATGATATCCACCAAGCCACCTGTTTAATCTCATCAAATACAATTTTCAAATCGTCTTTTAGAGTATGGTTGGTAATGGATTAATCTGCTGATTTTTAACTTCATAGTTAGAAATTGTCCTGGCATTATGTAATAAATGTTGAGAAATACATCTGCCTGCTTCTGTTTTTCAGTGTTCTAACCAAATGCTTGCCAATAGACATTGGGAGGGTGGCATCACCCTTGGATTGGTGAAATTGGCAGCATTTCAGAACTATCCAAACCACTTGGACAGAACCCTGGAAATATGTACACATTGAGACCCTGGGTTGATGTGAAGTGGCGGCTCCTCATTCCTGGGCACTTGGACATGTGGAAGGTGATGAGTGGTTCCCCCTTTGTCTCTCCCCTTGCCCCAAATACAACATAAGATTTGGAAGCAATGAGTACACCCAATTTTCCGTAAACCTCAATCCTTCCCACCCAGATCTGCCATGTAATCTTTATAAAAAAAATAAAATGTATTTTAAAAAATGCTTGGCAGATCACATCAAACATGAGATCTATGACCCACAGCTACTGATCTATCGTGAAAAAATTAAGAAGTTTAGAATGCATCTCTAATTACTTTATAACCCCACAGGAAACAGAGAGCCAAAAATCTAAAATGAAATGAGCATTTTGGAAGCATACCACACACGGAAACTTTAGTGAATGGGAAATAGACCAGAAGAAATGACACAATACTACTTCAGTGGTCTCTCCTCCCTGTTAAAGGCTGGCATTTCCTACTTTCTATGAACAGAACATGGCAGACTCTCCCCTGCATATAACATCAACATGTGTTCTACACAGCATCTACTTGCACATCTTGTCCCAGCCACCAGGTAAGTCTCAATATATCTTGGCAAGGAAAAGGAATTGTGAAAAGGACAGCAAAGAGAATAAAGAAGATGTCATACTGAAAGAATGGTGGAATTACACAACCAGTACCTTAGGAGATGGGGAGTGCAAACAGGAATATGTCTTGGAGGTTCTTGCATCAGCAAGTCAGGAAGGGGCTGAATATTTTTTGACGAAAAGAGCTTTTTTTTTTTTTTTGTCTTAATACGAGAATCCTTTCCTCTGAAACATAACCTCACACTTTAAAAAGCAAGACAAACAGTACTGTCAAAGCTCTCAATGACTTGTAAAAAGTGATGACCTACCCTAAATGAAGTAGGCTTTCACATATGGCATGGAACCTGGCCAAAAACTGGACAAAACCCCAAGGGAAGAGGACAGGCTAGAATGAATCTACCAGGTAAACTAAGAAAATGTAGCAATAGTCTGTTTTGTAGCAGGGTCCAGTTGACACACATTTTAGCAAAGAGATAGAGATATTTCAATGACAGAAACACCAAAATCATTGAGCCAGTTACAGCTGCCCTCAGCGGACCAAGAGAGATTGCTGGACATACCATTGCAGAACTGGGCTTACTGATAAATTGGGAAGGTTGATATTTTTTCACCAATAGAGGCCATATGGTAGTAGCTAAGCTGCAAAATGAGGTGGCAAAAGTTAACCTAAGGAGTTCTCCGAGAACATTCTATGTGGATAGTTATGGACATAAAAGTTTAGAGTACTTTTGAAGAGAAAAGCAGATGTCACAAAAATTAGCATTTCAGATATGCAAGAATTATTTTGCTATAGCAAAAATAATATATAGATCTCAAATATTAAATGGGATAGGATTATATTAAAAATAATTTGTTGAAAATAATTCGTTGTTGATCTGAAATTCAAACTTAACTGATTATCTTGAACTTTAAAATGTTAAATCTGGCTACCTTAATTTATGGGCAAATTAGACAGGCTACTTCTAAGGCTACTGCATATTTATCAAGCCAAAGCAATAGAGAGTATATTTTGGGGAGCTTGATAGAACTTTTAAGAGTAGTTATTTATATGGTTGCAGGCTGGGGAACTTTAAAAATGACACAGCAAAATTAGCAAAGTTAGTGAATATAGTGTTCTAGAAACAGTATATTCACACTTGTAATGTCTATTCCTACCAGTGCTTATGAACTCAGTCATAAACTCAGGATTGCCATGTGCCTTAGATCACTCTAGTCAATAACATTCAGTCAAATTTCAGTGAAAGGAACAGAAACATTTCATTTTCTTTCTAACTATGTTTTAATCTTGATCTGATTTAATATAACCTTTGACTCAATGCTCACACACAGTAATCTTTGGAGGTTGCTTCCACTATTACAGAGTTTATTTAAAAATCCATGTAAAATGGATTACAGATTACAGATTCTAGACACATTCTAACCACACACACAGAACACAGAGAGTGAGAGAAGCTTACCGCCTGAGGTTCTGAGAAGGTGCCAAGCCCAATGATGGGAATGCTGTTTCCATCACTGAGAGGGAGGCGGTGATCTGCTGCACTGAGATGCATCTTGAAGGCAGAGCGCGAACGTTCCACTCTCTAGGATGGATCTGAACAGCAGACGGAGAGCAGTCCTGGGAGGGTGTCCTAGGGCATATTTAACAGAAGAGGAGGGGAAGAGGGAGGAGCAGAAGGAGGAAGGAGAGATTTGACAGATCTATTTCTCAACCTGTGTTTTTCCACCATTGTCCATGAAATACTGTGTGTGGCTGTTCCTTAAACTTCATCAGAGGTGAATAAATAACATAACCCATTGAGAGTTTATCCTTACTTCTCTACAAAGAGAAAATTGAAAACCAAGGAACATACCTATCTGGTCTCTATCAGTGTGGGCAAATATAGGACCTAGATTAAATTCTCTTCAAGTACAAAAGAGTTCATAGTCTTTGAAATTCTAGCAGCTTGATTTGAGTCACAGGTACCAGAATAGATTATCAGGATTTCTTCGGTAATCCAGAGTCAGCAGCAGTGGAACAAGGTCTCAAAACTATATCTCCAGTGAAGTTTGGGAACCACTAGACTACAGGAACAAATATGACCATGGCTGGTTTCCCCAACCTGCAGATCATCTGTCTTCCTCCTTTCACTTAAATGAAGAACTTTATGATATCCTCCTTTTGGCATGTCTGGATTGCCAGCATCGTTACTCTTCCACTGTAGTGCCTACTAAGCAAAACAAGGGTAACTTGAACACCATCGCTGGATATTAAAAGTAAATATGAAAACTGAGATGTCTAAAAAATGAGGAAGAAAAGTCACTTGACACATATATAGGAAGATATTTTAATTACTCAGAATGATTTATCATTTAAAATTATGAATTTTTTTCTGAAAATTTATATTAATATTTTATTATAGTTGCCTGTGGGTAGAGAACCACAAAGAGCAAAACTAGAAATAAGGGAAGACTACTGTACTGTGGCATTGGAGGCCATGACTTTAACAAGTGGAATTACCTTCCCAGTACTATGGTTACTATGGAGGTTACAATTAGCATCTTGACTTTACAAAAATAAAATCTGAATTAATCTCAACCTCTGTTTTTTTTTTATTGGAAGTAAGGTCTACAGATAGAAGAGATAGAAATATCTTCCATCTGCTGGTTCACTCTCCAAGTGATTGGAGATGAAGCCAGGAGGTTCCTCTGGGTCTGCCATGTGGGTGTAGGCTTTGGACCATCCTCTACTGCTTTCCCAAGCCACAAGCAGGGAGCTGAATGGGAAGTGGAGCTGCCAGGATTACAACCAGCGCCCATATGGGATCCTGGCGCATTCAAGGTAAGAACTTTAGCCACTGGGCTGTCGTGCTGGGCCCCAAAATCATTTTAATAGCGTGCAAGTTCTCTGATATTTTGACATAGAAACTAGGCCAACTGCCATTGGAAATGTTAAGAGCCGCTATTATTCTTTTCGTAGGCTTCACTTTCTGCCCAAAATAGACAAAATTGGACTGTGTATTTAAATATCCAACTCTATCTCCCCTGGTATTTACATATATGCACCAGGGATTATTTGTGCTTGCATTACCTTACTCTCAGGTGACCAAGAAGAAATCACAGATTGGGTGTTTACACAACACCTTAGATAATGACTTTAAGCTTATAGGATGGACTGAGTTATCTGAAATTGATTCTTGTCCCAGAGATGTGAGCACAAGCTCTAATTTATGCGAAGAGGCTCCTTTCAGTTGAATCAACTATAACTTTTATGGATTGTTACTGAAGATTGTAAAGAAGCCTCAGTTTGAGCTTTGTAAGTCAACCGGAAGTTCAATAATGCAGAGAAAATGGTGTATTTCTCTTCAATTAAACATGTGAATCTGAAATTACCACCTTTAAGTTTTACCACGATGTTAACTGCTAATAGTGCCTGATAAAGTCCATATTGATTTAATGTCAAAGTAAGCCTCTTCCAGAAAATTAAAATCTCCAGATTTCAGGTCTTCAGTGGAAATTTGCAAATTCCCCTTATATCTATTTAATAGTAACATCAGAAATATTTAGTCCTATCAGCTTGTTGTAGGGCAAACATGAACTATGATATTTCAGGAGGTTTTTGAGATGTTTTCAGGCCCAACATGATGGCTCCATGGCTAAATCCTTGCCTTCCATGTGCCAGAATCTCATATTGCCACTGGCTTGTGCTCCAGCTGCTTCACTTCCTATCCAGCTCCCTGTTTTTGGCTGGGGAAGTGGAAGAGGATGGCCCAAAGCCTTGAAACCCTGCACTTGCATGGGAGACCCAGAAGAAGCTCCTGGCTCCTGCCTTCAGAATGGCTCAGTTCTAGCCATTGTGGCCACCTGGAGAGTGAAACAGCGGATGGAAGATCTTTCTCTCCTTCTCTGTGTAAATCTGCCTTTCAAATGAAAAAATATGTAAATATTTTTAAAAAAGGAAAACAATTATCAAACAAAATAATAATAGCAGGGAAAGAAAATTGTTTTGGAGAGTAAGGAGACCTCTGCTTCCTTCTACAAATGGATCATTCTGGACATGCCTTGTTGTCAGGTGTTAGAACTGTTCTTGATGTGTGAACTTTGTATGAGAAAACCCACAGCATTTTCCAGGTAAGAGTAACAGCATAAGCATATAACTTAGGCTGATTTCAACATGCGACCATTCTTAGCCCCACTATACTCCACCAAAACCAGGGGCAAGACCATCTAAGAAGCCAACATCCCAAATGAGTGCTAGTTCAAATGCTGGCTGCTCCACATACCCAGCTCCCTGCTAACATGCCTGTGGAGGCATTAGAAGATGGCTCAAGTGCCCGAGTCCCTGCCACGGATATGGAAGAGATTGTGGCTCCTGGCATTTGCCTGGACTCAGGCATATGGGGTGAACCCTGGACTGAGGCTAATTCAGTCTGTCTCCTTCTACAGCTGCAGCTGTGATTTTCAAAGAAATAAAATAACTCCTTCATTAGAAAAACATTACTGAAAGACTGATTCTGCTGTTCTCAAACAATTCACAATCCCAAGATTACATAACATCATTTATGTTTAGTCAACACCTTTCACACTACCACCGAAAATCAATGTCGTACTACCTGCAGGCCCAGAGACGGGTATTTGGTCAACTCAGACCAGATATTAATTCATGATTTACAAAGGGAATATCCACAGGTCTGTTCAAAATGTAGATTAACTGCCTAAACAAATTAAGCATTCATGAAAGTTTTCTTCTTCAAGTAGGAAAAGAGAATTTCAGGGTTCAAGGTACTCAAGCTAAGGATAGTAATAACTGAAGGAAACGCAGTAATGATAATAATGCATTTCTAGGACCTTTCACTTAGCCCATGAGTCTTTTTGTTATTTTGCATTAATAAGAATATTGGAAGAAATTTTAACAGTCAATTGTCATTTCATTTGGACATGTGTATATTTCTTATAGTCTCAAAAGTACATATTTAATTGTTGAAATGTATTTATATTAATATATGTTACAAATAATTCATCTAGGAGGGGCAGTCCTCACTTTATCAGATTTCCCTCCCCCATCTCTTTTTTTTTTTAAGATTTATTTTTATTATTTTTTTATTGGAAAGGCAGATATACAGAGAGGAGAGACAGAGAGGAAAATCTTCCGTCCCATGATTCACTCCCCAGGTGAGCGCTACGGCCGATGCTATGCCGATCCAAAGCCAGGAGCTTCTTCCGGGTCTCCCACGCAGGTGCAGGGTCCCAAAGCTTTGGGCTGTCCTCGGCTGCTTTCCCGGGCCACAGGCAGGGAGCTGGAAGGGAAGCGGGGCTGCCGGGATAGAACCGGTGCCCATATGGGATCCCGGGCATGCAAGGCGAGGACCTTAACCACTTGTGCCACCGTGCCGGGCCCCTCCCCCATGTCTTTTAAACTAAATGTGATAAACCAGAGTTTGCACAACAGCTCCAAATCAATGAAAATTTGAACTATGCGAAACAAACTGTTTTCACTTACTTTTAAAATCAATCTCAGTGATTCCAGTAATCTGACTTGCAGAAATCCAGTGGTAGTTTAATCATAGAAGATATTGTTTATCTAAATAAAAGACCGAACAAGTTGGGGTATTTAAAGGACTCACCAGACTCCAGAGTGCAGTGAGGGAACACTTTGATGTGGAGGCGGAGGAGAGTTCAGAAGGGCTTTGGGGGTCACAGAGATGGCACCCCTGTCATGTTCCCAGTGCTGACCCGGAAAACACAATGTGAGGAATCTGTTTAGGCCAGAACTTAAGTCTGCGTGTCCCAGAAGGCTTCTTAGATCTCTTTTGCCAGGTAACCAGGTCCAGGTAACTTATCTGGTCAGGCCAGCTGGGCTCCTTCCCAGGAGATGGAGGAATGGCCAGTGGAAGTTTACCTTTAACCAACAGATCATAAAATTGCCCCTGTCAATAGGCAGAGAACAACAAGGAAAGCTTACAACAGACAGGAAACAGTCAGCTGGACCCACAAATACCTTACGAGGTAGGACACAAAGATTAGTTACTCCCTACTAAGGCATTGGAGATTTCTCTGCACACCCCTCCTAAAACTGTTCTGCAGCTCAGCTATTGACATATGCCTTGTTAGAGTTATAAGCCAGTTTAGACTATCCTAAAATCTGCCAAGTTCAGTAAAAATAATGCTTCAACACTATAAACTGCTAAGTACTACAATGATAATAGACACGAGACAGCTGAATAGTGCCTTACAGCCATTTTAAGGTGTATAGAAGCTGTCTGTATATAAACTAAAATTGAAATCAATGAAGGAGTCACAGGATGTGGTTAAGAACCTGCATTTTTTAACATATTGGTTACTCAATACCATGTCAATTAACTCCATAATGTTGTAAATTGTTGTTGGTGTTATGTTGTGGCTTTTAAGTGGTTGGGACGATGTTCTGCCAGCTCTGCATTCAGACCAGAGATGGTTTCCCCAAGAAACTGTTGAATTGATCTGGACAATATGATGCAGGACTCCATGCTTCATATATGGCTACAATGAAAGAATCTTGACTGGATTTGAACTGTAATATTGCAACTAGGTGGAGGAATCCACCAAGTGGGTAGGGCCCGGGAAGGGATTATTGAAATCCCAGAGCCTATAAAACTATGTAACAAAACGAAATGTAATCAATATTTAAAAAAATTGCCCCTCTTTTGGCCCAGAACCAAAGATGTCATCAAAGAGATGTAGAGATAGAATATGTGCTTTTCATCTTTAAATCAATGCTATAATTTGTAGTGTTTCATTTTTATTAA
The DNA here is from genome assembly GCF_017591425.1 of Ochotona curzoniae. Lineage (NCBI taxonomy): Eukaryota > Metazoa > Chordata > Mammalia > Lagomorpha > Ochotonidae > Ochotona > Ochotona curzoniae. The sequence continues at coordinate 17,202,482 of NW_024467095.1, read as the reverse complement.
TTTGTGAAAGACAAAATCTAGAGTTTTCAGATGAGAAAAGATGAAGACATAGTACAGGCTCCACTGTACTATGTCCACTCCACTTTCTACTGTCCAACCAATAATTGAGGAGCGCACCACAAAGCAAATAAGAATGAGTGGAAAGTTTTCATTCCTTTGAGCCATTTTGGGAGTTAGAGAACCGTGAAAAAACCCAGAACACTTCCTGAAAACCGGTGTCTCTCCATCTGTCTTGCTAGAGACATCCCATCTCCTGACCCCATCCTGGAAGTGCTTTCGCCTGCCCTGTCCAGGGCAGTAGCCACAGAGCTGTGTGGCTGTGTGAAAACAAATTAATACAACATAAAGGCTTACTTTTGCCTTCACACTTGCTCTGTTTCACACGTGCCATGTCTCCCATGTGTGGCACATGGCTGCCACACAGGACAGCACGATGTATAAGATTTTCACCCTTTTTGCAAGCTCAGTGGGATACTTCTGGTCCAGGAATGCAGTGTGGAGAGCAGCACAGTGAGGGAGAGTGACTGGGTCGGTTATAGGATCTTGACAGTCAGTGCAGGTCATTACGTACATGAGTGCAGTGTGTAGAACTGGAAGAGCTTAATCTGCAATCACAGATATCTAAGAGTCAGTGGGACACCACGTGCACAAGTATGCTGGCTTCAGCCTGCACTCACCTGCCTCTTCTGATAGCACCTTCTTTCCTATGCCCTGGACATCAAAATCCACCGATGCTCAATGCCTTATGCAAAGTAGTGCTCTATTTCCCTATTACCCATGCTGTCCTCCCATGTCCCCCAAATCCTCTCTGGATCATTTATCAGGTCTAATACATTGAAGATGATATGCAAGTAATATTATACTGTGTTATCTAAGGAATGCTGGCAAGAAAAAAAAGTCATTCATCCAACACAAATACAATTTTTTTTTAACCTCCTTTGAATTCAGAAGACAGATTGAGAGACTCAGCTACAGAGAGAGCTCCCATCCTCTGCTTCACTCTCCTGTACGCACAATAACCAGGGCTTGACCACGATAAGAAGCTAAGAATACAATTCTGGTCTCTCATATTGGTGACCAAGTCCAACTATTCAACCACTAACTGCTGCCTCCTAGGGGCCACATTGGCAGGAAGCTGAAATTGGGAGCCTAAGCTGGAAATGGAGCCTGGACACTCTGGTATGGGACACAGTTGTCCTACCTAATGGATCAAATCTCTGTCCCCTTTGAGATTTCAGGTCCGTGGGTCATGAATCTGCAGGTGCAGAATCTGCAGACATGCAGGACTGACTGCATTCACCAAATATTCCAAGTGGGAATGTGCATCACCTGCCTAAACTATACTCATAATGAGCATAATGGAAATCTTCAGGAATGTATATCTGTAAGTCTCTTGGCTTTAAAACAAAAAGTTTGCTCTCGATTCATAGTGTGAAATTACACTGAGCTATGTTTGTTAGGGAAATAGGATTGAATCGCATATCTTTAAAACTGAAAGTAACCCTACAAATCACATTAGTGTCACCACACTACTCAGTTCCGGGGAACACATGCAGCTCATCTGTGTACATTACATCCATGGTATATGTAGGGTTGCCTAGATTTGTGGATTCTATGAATCCTACATGACCAAATCATCCCTACGCATCAGTATCCCAACACACATTAAGGTTTAGATTAGCTTGTATAATTGATAACACTAAGATAGCAGTAATGAATGTAATAAAATATCCATAAATACAGTATTACTTAGCATGCCTTAACTGCTTTAATTTTGCAATGTGAGACTCTTAGCATTCACATTTCCTAGGTTCCTTACTCTGCACTTTGCATTTCTTTGACCACTTGGTTTCTGCACATTTAATGAGCCGACCCTGTTTTGAGGTTGCATTGCAATTCCTCCCACCAATTTTGAGGCTTGTTCTCTAGCATTTTAGTTACTTTGAGGTAAGAATGGTGTTGGGGAATGAGTCTAAAATAGTGGAAAAGGGGCAGGGTCCCAAAGCTTTGGGCCGTCCTTGACTGCTTTCCCGGGCCACAGGCAGGGAGCTGGAAGGGAAGTGGGACTGCTGGGATTAGAACTGGCGCCCATATGGGATCCCGGGCGTGCAAGACGAGGACCTTAACCTGGAAGAAGCTCCTGGCTTCGGATTGGCATAGCATTGACACATTGCGCTCACTTGGGGAGTGAATCATCGGACGGAAGATCTTCCTCTCCGTTTCTCCTCTCTGTATATCTGCCTTTCCAATAAAAATAAAATAAATCTTAAAAAAAAAAAAGAAATACAGATTCTAGGCCAGCCATATAAATATATGGAAATACGGTTTAAGGAACAAGTGAGATTTCAGGTTGAAAGAAATGGATATGCCATTCAATGATGGTGGTTGGTAGGACTGAGCATCCTTATGGAAAAAAAGTGTCAGAGGAGACAAACTAGCTGTGTAAAAAGTGTGGTAGGAGGTCTAAGGTCTAAGGTCTATTCAAGGTGACCTGGGCCCAGGAGACAGCCCAGGACTTTAAAAAATGATTTTTATTTAAAAGATGGATTTTGACACACAGAGAGACAGAAAGATCCACCATCTACTGATTCGCTCCCCAAATGGTCACAACATCTGGAGCTGAGCCAATCCAAAGCCAGAAGCAAGGAGCTTCTGCTGGGTCCCTCAAATGGGTACAGGGTCACAGATTTTGGGTCATTCTCCACTGCTTTCCCAGGCCACAAGCACGCAATTGGTTGGGAGTGAAGCAACTAGGGTGTGAATTGTTGTCCATATGGGATCCTGGTGCTTGCAAGGTGAAGATTAGGCAATGAGTTATTGGCTGGGTCTGAGTTTTAATGGATATTGGGCATAATTCAAAAATGGTCAAAATCTACTCAGAATGTATACAATCCATGATAGTAAATGTTTACTGATTTCTTTTTTAAGATTTATTTATTTTTATTGCAAAGTCAGATATGCAGAGAGGAGGAGAGACAGAGAGGAAGATCTTCCATCTGATGATTCACTCCCCAATTGGCTGCAAAGGCTGGAGCTGAGCTGGTGTGAAGCCAGGATCCAGGACCTTCCTCCAGGTCTCCCATGTGACTTCAGGATCCCATAGCATTGGGCTGTCCTCAACTGCTTTTCCAGGTCACAAGCAGGGATCTGGATGGGAAGTGGAGGTGCCGAGATTAGAACTGGCACCCATATGGGATCCCAGCATGTTCAAGGCGAGAACTGGAAATCATTTTCTCAGAAGGTCTGGGTGACTTTTTTTTTTTAATATGATTACTTACAAAGATCTTTGGAGACAGCATACTATCTGAGAAAAGCAAGCCAACTGATTCATTTTAGGAAGGACATTTCTGATTCATTTTAGGAAGGACATGCAACAGTGCTCTAGATGGCTAAGACAACAGACCCTATGTTGCACATCACCCCAATCAAATCAACCTGGTAGACAAAATTGATAGCCATGTCTCACATGGGTCCCCATGGGTGTTGCTCTTGCATACTTGACAGCCTTTTTAGGGGTTCTCTATTCTCCCAAGAGCTCTTTTGATTTTCTCTTTCTCCCCCAAAATGGACATAGTGTTCATGTCACAGAGCTGTTACTGTATCCTGTGAGTATTCAAGCCCATATTTTGATGGAAAAATGTGAAAAGATCTTCAGACTATAAAGAGACGTTGCAATCTTGCTTATGTGTATAAGGGTTCAAATACCCGTTTGTATATGAAAATATATACAGAGAAACCATCTGGAAGCATAAAAAGTAAACTGTTGCTATGGTTACCATAGAAACAAACTCAAGAGCTGAGTAGAGCTGTAAGCCTCCATGTACCAGTTACTAATTTTGCTGGCATCTGATTGCCATTCAATCTCCCCTGCTTCTTTTAGACAGTATCTCCATTCCTGCTAAATTGTTGCAAGGCATGTAGCCACTCTGCTAAAGGGGACATGTCCCAGTTTTCCATGATGCTGTGGGTGGCCCTGTGAAAACAACACTGTGTCAATGGAAAGGAGTGCTCAACTTTTGCATTATTTGATGATAATTTCCTGTCCTCCAGCTCTTCTTTTCCTAAGTAGAACAAGAGGTTGGGGAGTGAGGTCTGGCATGTGGACCAGTGCAACGTTCTAAAGGATGGTAGAACACACCCGGTTGGAAGTGATCGGCAAACCCACTCAGTAATTATGAGACAGGTAGGCAAAGGGACAGTAGAGCCACCAGCTGTCTGTGAGTTTAGCTTTGGAGTTAGATGGATCCCTTGCCTGATCCAGGTTTACACCAATCTGGGGACAGACGCTGACCTAGGTTAAGTTAGAGCTCTTCATACTATCGTTGCACTGTAGTAGCACACTAAATGACACACCTGCCAGCGGTCATGACAGGACACATCAGACTATAAAAGAGAAAAAAAGAGCACCAGATACATTTCAGGGGAATCTCTACCTACTTTCCAGAAATAGCATGGTTCTTTTTCCTTCATTAGAAGCCATCCTCCCTTTCATTAAATTACCCAAATAAATCATTATCCAACTCCCTGAATTGCCTTACCAACATTTAATAAATTTATTTTCAATATATTTCTTACACCAAACACATCAGTATATCAACCTCCATATTTTATTTTATATCTATCCCCACCCCTTATTATAAATTTACATTATTATATATTCCCACCATTACATTTTACACCCTAATCATCATGCCAAATATATATCTGCTGCCATCTTAATCCATATCCATTATCACCCCATCATCACACCCCCTCCTTTTCCCCTTCACCTCTTCATTATTACCCACCACACAAACACATTCCACATCATTTCAACAAAAATAAACTATTATCCAATTAACATTAACCCAACCACCAAACATTGAAACGTTTCAATCAATAATATAAAATCCCAACATACACTCATCACCTCATATAACTCTTTATCCATACAAAATCTATAACACAAATACCAAACTCACAATTATCACCAAAATCACATTCAGTAACCTCAAAACAACACCCCTCCACCCTTAATCCCTAAAACTTCCCCACCCTCATACCACATAACTATTTTCTATTTCAATATAACTTAAAAAACCCTATTTCCTTCCATTAAAAAAAATCTCCCTATTAACCAACACCATTTTTCTCACCATACAATACCCACCCTTTCCCATTCCTACACCTCATCAACATCAACATACCATACCAATCCTCCCTTTCACCTACTTTTATCCATTTACTATTACCCTTATTCCCCACAATCCAACATCACCCTTCAATTTCCCATCTAATTCATACTATTTATTCCCAATCCCCAATTAACCCATCTCCATCAACTTACTACCATGCTCTTACCATTCAACCTACTTTTCACACCCCTCCAAATATTCCACAACTATCAATCCACTCATCCCACCTTACAACTAACATAACCCAACACCCCACCACAAAATCAAAACCCCCACCACAACAAAACAACACCCCACACACTCCACCACCATTACATAACACAATACATCATACAATATATCATTATCATCATTTCCTTCCTCCAAATCACTATCCAACTAAACCCATATACTCCATATATAATAACTCTTTTATAACTTTCTCCATATTATGTAGAAACAGGGGGATAGGATTGCACTATTTCTTCAGATAACAAACATCCTCACAAGTGGCGTGTTCAAAAACCCACACACACTGGAAACTTTGCAAAAAATGGCCGAACTCTTCGGGCCTCTGCACACAATTGTGAGACTGAGAGGAGGCTCTGGGCTCCTGGTTTCAGCGTGGTTCAATCTATGCCATTGCAGTCCTTTGAGAAGCTAATCAACAGTAGAAATATTCCCAGCAAAATGAAAATGCATCTTTAAAAAGTGTTGTTCAGCTGCAATCAAGAGATGGCTGGACCATAGACTTGCAGTTCGCTTCCCTTAGAGTAGAGTAGCTATTGTGGTTAAAGAGTGGCTGCCTGTATTTTGAGAAACGAAGTCTGAATCAAGTCCCATGTGAGTAAAGGAAAGGATCCTTGAGACATCGATGCAAATGTTTGAGAAATGTGGGAAGAATATGTGTTGGGGCAAGGGATAAGGAAAGACCCGAATCCTTCTGCGCCTCACATCTGGATTGGTCCTCAAAGACAAGAGAACATCGGACCCCAAGAGAGAAATCCCTCATTGAGATGTTTGCCTCTGTAGTACTGATCCCAACAATGCAACAAGTGAGAGAAGCAGCATGGTCTTAGTCCCCAGGAATGTAAGTCCCTTCCCGATCCTGAATGAGAAAGAAAAGGGTAGCCAATGTTACTGAGAGAAAGTTGGTATGAGGCCAGTTAGTAACCAGATGGCAAGGCTTCAGGCTGTCTTGAATTGGCAAGAGGGTAACCACTTGATGTGCTTGTTGCTACTTAGGTACAGGTGTGTGCACTGAAGGCCACCTTGGGTCTTGAAGGGAAGACTTCAGTGCCATGAAGTCTCAGTGCCACAGAGGAAGGCTGGGTTCTGCTGTCCATGCCACCACTGCCTCCTGGAGCAGTGGCTGTGGGTCAAGAAAGAAATCAGAGGCCAATAGGAGAGTCAGCGTGCCTGCTGTCTGGCAGCTGTCTGTGAAGAGAATCACCTTTCCCTTCTGTGTATACCTGCAGGTGCAGTTTCAGGGGTGAGAGTCAGGATGTGAGCAGGGGCTGACTTGGCACAACAGGCTAAGCTACCGCCTGCAATGCCAGCATCGCATGTGAGTAGCTGTTCCACTTTTAGACTGCTACAGGGCCTGGGAAAAACAGGAGCAAATGTTTGGGCCTCTGCACCCATGTAAGGGCCCTGCAAGAAGTTGCTAGTTCTGGCTTTGTCCTGGCCTACCCCTGCATTTGTGGCCATTCAGAGAGTGAACTAGCTAATGGAATGTCTATATCTTTCTCTGTCTTCATCTCTCTCTGTAAATTTGATATTCAAATAAGTATAATATTAAAAAAAAAAAAGAAGGTGTGAGCTCAATGTTTACTGACAGTGTTGAGCAGGGAAGGTGTACATTACAGTCCAGCAGTAAGTAAATTAGTGCAGGGCTGTGGTCCCTGTGGTGGGAGGGACACAGGCCTTGTGAGATATGATGCCTCTGGCAGCCCATGGGGACCTAGACCGAGAAGGTCTCTGTCCACAGGCCACTTCCCAGTCTGTTTCCTGATGTCTCGCAGCTTCTCAGCTGCCCCTCTGGACGTCTTGACACAGATCGCCCCTGCACTTTCCTCCACAGTCCACACATCATTTCTTACTGTGCTTCTTCATCTGCTCCCTGACCCGTATCCCACCTGTATCCCCTCTTCATCTCTGGAGCTGGCCTCAGTTTACAAAAGTGAGAAATAACTGATCACTGGTGTCACTGGACAATCTGTGTTTAGTTGGTTTTTGTTGGAAGATGCGTGGTCTGAGAGGGGCACCCTTGGCTTCAGTCCTTGCCCTCCTTCTCCCCCACAAGGCTCAGCAGTGAACTGCAGAAGGAGAAAATGAATCAGAGCTACAGGTCATGCTGGCTTCCAGGCCTTCCTGGTGCATCATGCCTTGTCTGGTGGCCACTGGTCTCCCTGCAGCTCCCCCTGCTGTCTGAGCAGCTGAAAGTCAGCTCTGATAAGGGCAAATCACAATACAAAACTCTTCCATTTCTTTCTCTCCTTTTGCCCTAGGAAGGAAAGAGGCAAAATGCTTCTCCCAAGATTCCACCAGCCAAAGGACTGGGAGAAAGCTCAACTCGTGATTTGCTGGACAAGTTCCGTGTTTCATCTGCAGGAAGTCTCCTTAGCAGGTGCTGCTGCTTCCCTGTTGGCGATGCTGAGTACCCTCAAACAGGACCAGGTTCCTGTCACATTCATGGAGTGATGGGTGCCGTGGGGTCGTTGGTATGAGCATGGTGCCTTCTCTGGAGGTAGGTAGAGGGGTGCATTTCATTCCCATGGCTGAGCAGAATCGCCAGAGGGTAGTGTTCACTCTCAGCTCTGTTCCTGGATGGTAGGAAGAGTATCAGCTTGGTCTGCCCCCTTTTGCCTCCAAGCAGAACCAACAGCTGCTTCTGCTTTGATGGGTGCCGAGATTCTAACCTTAGGTACTAGTGCTGTGAGCAAGCACAGAGCTTGCTTTTGCTCCCAGCTCTCCTGTGGGAGATTCAAGAACATACTGAGGAGGAACCATCGTGAATCTTTGTGAGCCTGTGTCCAAGGCTTCTGGACTGTAATGGAGCAGGAGATCATAGGGAAAGCTGTTCACCTGGAGCTGCAGTCCTCTGCTGAAATGGTTTGTGTGTAAGCAGAGCAAGCAAAGAAGGGTCCTCAAGGCAGATGCCTTCCCTAGTATACCTGGGGTGAGTTCCTTTGAGACCAAGATGACATGGTGTCAGATTGTGAAGCATCAGCTATGTTTCACACTAGAACCATTGATTCCAGCATTGGACAATCTCCGCTGGTTTGCATTGGAGTATAATCTGTCCCTCGGCAACCTGTCCCATACCTACTTCTTTAGAAGACTAGACAGACAACATAAGAACTTCCCAATTCCTAGACATGTATCTTCTAATTGGTTATATATAGAAATTACCTAGCAATTAAATTAACATAGACATTTCCAAGCTCTGCTCCCAGAGGTATAATTTTATATTTCTGCATGAAGACCTAAAGCATCTGTGTGCCATCAGTGATTTCCCTAAGTGATTGGAAGGCCCAGCTTTTGTGTGGAAACCACTCTTGCAAAGCCTTTATTTGTCATTTAGAAATGAGACATAGATTTGAGAGCCCTATGTCTGCTTTCAGTAAAGTCTACGGCAGCTTCTTGACATAGTTGGTTCAGCCCGTGTCCACTGCTGCCCTCAGGGTGGGTGCTGATGCTGCCATAAGATGAGGTGTAAGTGTAGGGAGGGTCTTGTCCGAGAGTGAAGCAGAGATCCATCTGGGAGCAGCTCCATTGGTGCCTTGGGAACACTTAGTCACAGCCCTGCTACTCTGTGTAGACCCAGGGTTGCTGGATGAGACTAGGTCATGGTGCCTTGCTGTCTTTACCAAGTTGGTCTTGAGTTGGTCAGCCCAGATTGTAGGGAAGGATGGGATTCAGCCAGGCCAGCCTGTGTGGAATCAGTGAGCACCAAGGCTGTCTCAGTCTGCACTCTATCAAGGGGCAGGCCCTCCCCAGGGTGTGGTCTGTAAGCCAAAGAGTTTGTGTCAAGTTCAGTTGCTGGATTCATTGGTTTGGGGCAAAAAGAAGGCAGGATAGGGCTTGGAGGTACAGGGCTCTTCCTCCCCGAGGAAGAAGTGCCATGGCACTTAGGCAGGATTCCTAAGTTCAGGTACCCATGCACTGTTCCCATAAGCGAGCAGCAGATTTGGTGTGACCCTATGAAGTGCACAGCCTTTTTCTAGTTGGTTTCCGGAAACCTTTAGTTCATCGCAAACACTGAGATGCTCCTTGGGGGATTGGTAAGGTGGCCTGAGGTGGGAAAACCCGCTCATGATTGGACTTCAAGCACCATGCAACAGAGCTTAGTGCATGAGAAAGTCCATCAAGCAATGTTCCATGAAAACTGCTCCTGTTCTATTCCATATATGGAGAAACTCAAGTCATGAAGAAAGTTACCGGGTCTCATATGATGGCTCACGCCTGAATCCTCACCGTGCAGGAACCAGGATCCCGTGAGGTTCTGCTGCATGTCCTGGCTGCTCCACTTCCCATCCAGCTCCCTGCTTATGGCCTGGGAGAGTAGTAGAGGATGGCCCAAGCCTTGGTACCCTTTGTCTGCATGAATGATCTGGAAGAAGCTCCTGGCTCCTGGCTCCTGGCTTCAGGTAAGCTCAGCTCCTTCATAGCAGCAATTTTGGGAGTGGACCAGCAGTTAGAGGATCTTTCTTTCTCTGTCTTTTTCTCCATAAATTTGATCTGCATACCATTAAAAAAATAAATAAGTTTTAAACGAAAAAAGTCCTAATAGCTTTGTAAGTCTACCCAGACAGATGACCACACTGTATATTTAAGGGGTATGCATCAATTTTATGAATCTCTAGATATACTAAATGCTGTCTTTGGGTACACAAAGGAAAGTCACAGGTGACAAGTATGAAATGTCATGTTGGGTGATGCTTACTACTCAACAACAACAACAAAAAAACAAGAATTTATTGGACTAAAGATACAAGAGCACCTAAGTGGTTGTCAGTTGAAAGAAATGCCTGTAAGTTGCCCCTGTCAATGAAAAGCCAGTACTCACCCTGAGTGCAGTAAGAAGTGTATTGAGACCAGGCATAAGATGGCTTAAAAATAATCATTTAGTGTGCTGCTCTGCTTTTGGTTCTCACATATTCATGGATATAGGAAAAACAGCCGAATAGTCTGAGAAGAATGTTTGGGAGTTTTTCATTCCACATTGCTCTGTGGTAGGAAGGTCATGTGGTCTGTTTTGGCCTAAAGAAAAGCTTGGGGGACTTTATGAGAGTCCTTCAAGTCAAAGTTGTCAGGAAATGAGGTGTGCCTTCAGGTTTCATAGCCACAGAGGCATCAGTGAAGTGAAGCATGCTTAGAGACTCGGGAAAGGGGCAGGACTAAGGAGGTATCAGCACAGGGGTACACGCTCTGGCCACTGGAGGGATGAGGATGTGGCCCCATCATTAGAGTCCTTCAAGAGGGAGGTCAGTAAGTGCATCAGGCAGTTGGAGTGCATCTTTTGGTTCCCAAGGTTCCGTGACATCACCCGAGTTCTAATTCTGGGATGGTAACTGCCAAGCTCTCACTCTTTCAGAGGTTGAGCGACAAGCAGGAGCTTAGGCTCTGAGCTCGGACAACCGACTGATTTGAGAGTCACGACTTTTCAAAGTTGTGGGTGATTTCATAACCGTAAGTTGGGAATTACAGTTACTGCCATCTCTCAGTGCTAATGAGAGTGATTTCACTGGTTTTGTTGACTAATGCTTGGCTATATTTCTTCCCCCTAGTCCTTGGTTTTACCTGTTTGCCATCAACATCACTATGGCACTGACTGTGAATTCTTCATTTGACCAAAGAGTGTCAAATAACACGGTAGAAACCAATGAGGAATTGTACTCCCAATTGGCCAAGAGCCAAGAGGAGGCAGACGACTTGAAAAAGAGACTTCTTCAAGCTGAGGCAAAAATCTACATCCTGGCCAATCACCTTCAAGAACATCGTAAGTATTGTAGGTTTCTTGCCATAAAGGTGCTGTGATTTGATTTCACCTCTCTCACATATGAGCTGCCTGTCTTATTTCACTCTTTCCTCCCTGTATCAAACTCATTGCATGTTGTTATCTTCTGAAAAGAGGACAAGTTCATTTTCAACCTCAATTTGTTGAGGTTGAATATCAAGTTGAGCATATTTCCGAGGTTTTCTTTGTGGTGTAGGGTGGGAAGGGAGGGTAGAATCCCACCAAATGATTCCTGGCACACTCGGGGAAATGCCTGTTTGTGTTTGGAGGAGGCCAACTGCTTTTCCTGGGTCTCCTCATTGTCCTGCTTCAGACGGTGCAGATGTGTCCCATCAATGTGTGTTCAAGTCTGGGATGAAAGAACTCCACTGAAGCCAGGTTTCTGTTCAGTTTGAGCAGAAACAGGACTGTGGTGGTGACATTGGGGGACGTGGGGTCAGAGTGCTCAGCAGTGCCCCTTGGCACTAGAGGATGCATTCTGCCCTGAAACTGGGCATCTCTAAGTAACCCTGTCAAGAAGAAGGATTGCTCTGATGAGAGGAAGTGTGTTCCTGGAGCACAGGTTCTTGCTGAAGAGGCAGAAAGCACTGGAGATTGTGTTGTGGTAGCTCAATGCAGAGTGTAGAGCAGGGCCTCTGGCACTCCTCTGGACCCCAATCCATGTAACCCATCTTCTCTGCATCGTGGGTACCTCATCTGTTGCCATCATGCTGCCTAGTTCTACCTCTGTGTGGTTAGAGTGAAATGGAAGACATATTTCTCTGAAGGCTAGGACAGTTCTTTGTATGGAACAGATGTCATTTGCTCTTAGTCATCCTACTATTTCTAATGTGTGTAATGGTATCAGCATATGGGTGTGCTGTGTTCAAGGTGTTTGGATCCTTTGAGTCAATGACACACTTCTGTCCAGTTGTGAACCTTTATATCTGTCCAAATCCCAGGAAGATGAAAGTGTCCATCTCCAGCACCAGGACGCCATCAGTCCCCAGTGCTAGACAGCTTGCCAACCACCCAGGGAGTCACTGTTTGGGTCCCTCCTTAATGTCTCACTGCAAGGCTGCAAAAGTGTGCTGGTTGCAGAGGCCATGATTGAGAATGCGAGCTCAGGGAAGAAAAGTCTGATCCTGTCATGTGCCAGCTGTATCACCTGATGAGTTGCTTTGCTGTTGTTTGTTCACTTGCTGAAAATACAATGTGTTCACAAGCTTTCTTTCACATCATTGTCAAGCAAGTGGAAAGGAATAAATGGTACCATAATTGTAATGCTCCTGTGACTAAGATTTGCACAAGTGTAGTTGACCATTATCTCATTTTCTGTTGCTTATGCTTGCTGCTTATTGTCTAGCTGGACTTTGTCTTTTTGCATTTTCTTTGATTTGTACATTACATTTGCTATACCATGTGTAGAGCCGTAAGTTTTGGAGTTACTATTAGCAAGTAATACTAGTAAATACTAGTAAATACAAGTAATACTAGTAAATAGTTATTACTATTTTAGCAAGTAATAACAAAATACTAGCTGAAAGGAAAGAGACTGAAGTCGAGGTTCAATCCTTAATCAAAATAAATAAAATGCAGGTTATCAGAGGCCATATCTCTGGGGTTTGGGGAGAGAAACACAGATGATGACATGCCACAGTGACCGTGGCAGTGGAGTTCCCTTCCTTAAGGACAGGAACCTCGCAAACTTGCCCAGCTGTCCACTGAGGCACGTGTGTGTGTGTGTGTTTTCTCAGGATGTGAAGGGTATAAAGATCTGATTGAATCTGTGCTGAAGGAGAAGCCACCATTGCTGGCAGAGGACATGACATCTGCTGAGAATCAAAAGTAAGAGGCGCCCTGACAGTAGGGGGTGGGTGGTGGGTGAAGCGAAGGCGAAGGTGAATGCATCCCTGAAGTGCAGCAGGTCAGCTGGGGAACCAAGAGCTCAGCGGACAAGGAGAAGGGCAGGGACCTACATGGTGGGCACATGCCTCACCCAGATTCATCAAGCAGCCAGACAGATAGAGAAGACGAGATTATGGGCGAGGGTGGTTATTTCTTCCCCCTTTCCCCTTAGCAATAAGAAATGTCTTGACTTGAACACAACATACAAATTTGAACGAAAGAAGGTGAAAAGCTCAGAGACATTTCACTTACACACACTATTGCAGGATCACCACCTCAGTCAGTCCATCTGCAGCACATCCCGACAGGCTGTGGACACTGTCTTAGGGTCACCACAGTCAGTCTTTCTCATGAACACAATTGAACCTGGCATGTTTCCATGTGTCGTTGTGTCCACTCAGTGCACACTGCACTCATTGCATTTTACAAGGGAAGGTCCATGTTCAGGTGTGGACCCGAAGGGTTCTCTTGGTCACGGAGCCGAGGATGAAGCCTGGTGTCATTTATAGAACACAAGGTGAATGCAGGTCCAGGAATCTCACAAGGTCTCCATCTAAGAGAGGAAGGTCTGGTCAACCTTTGCCTTCTCTCTGGCATGAGTGTTTTCCCACACAGAGGCAGTGATGTGGGTTGTAGGGTTCTGTGAGCACATTCTCACCAAACCTCTGCAGAAACATAGAGAACAGATCTCGGGTCCCTTGCCGCCTTTGCATTATCCCCCCGTGCTACTTTAGGAGATGCTATGCTCCAGTTCAAGAGCTGCCGCAGGTGCAGGAAGGGAGAGCTCTTTGCCTACTCTTGCATCAGCATCTCCAGGACATCATCAGGCTGCAGTACTCTGAGAACTGCCAGGGCCAGGACTTGTTACAAAGACTCGCTGAGCTGCTCAAGCTGACGGAACACCTGGCTGGCAAACTCAGCCCAGGTAAGATGGCCCAGGCTCTGGTGATAGTGAATCTAAGGTGACAGTGGCTTCGCACTCATGCAGAGCACATCTCCTACACATCTCTTTATGTTCACCAATACTGGCCATGAGCTGCTCAAGGCCTGTCAAGGAACTGAGTGGGACATGCAGGCATTTGAAGTTCTGAGAATTACAAGGATCTCTGTCCTCCCGGATGCAGTTGGGCATGGACTAGGAGTCATTCTCCTGTCAGTTTGAAAACACAGGAAAGAGGCTGTGCTCAGAGGCAGTGTGTTAGCAGCACAAAAGCCACGGTTTCAGAGTGGAAAGTCTCAACACATCCACTGTTGAGATGTGCCTGTTTTCATACCCAGATGCTTGTCTTTTCTGTTTTTCTGTCGAGTGTCGCTGAAAATGTGTTGTATATTGGGTGTGACACTCACATCTAAAAGAGTCACTTGTGCCTTTAAATTGGATGCAGCCCTTGACCCCATTGCACTGGATCTGGCACGTGAGGCGGCTGCATTTCTCTTTTAGGATTCCCTGTCTGCCCAATGTCAGTGGAATCGTTGAGATCTCCGTCAAAAGTAGTGTAGTTCCCATGGGTCTGGACTCTCTCTGTTTCCTATGAGTGTTGTTAGAGCTAAGGAGCTATTTCCATCCAAACAATCAGTGCTGCCCTTCTCATCCTGACAAGGTTCCTGAAGGCAACAATGAACCCTGTAGGTGCTGGGTGCCGTGGTGCCCCTGTTTCTATGTAGCAGCAAAGGGTTATCTGCAGACGAATGCTTTTACATAGCACCAATCAGGCTCATCTCAGTGTACGAATTCCACTCCATCATCTTAACCTGGATCCTGATGGGAGAAGATAATGCATCCGTTCCTTAGCGTTGCATAGATATCCTCTCCCCAAAACTAGAGCAGGCAAATGATGTCAGTTGTTTCACAGGACTCAGGGTTCATGGCCAAGGTTTTTATATCTCGATAGTTGCTCCTTTGCCTGCAAAGGTCAATTAAGTTAGTCCTGATAAGCTATGGGATGTTTCTGTCGCGGGATCCAGTTCTCACCTGGAGGGTCCTAATGCCCTTATGTCAGGATTGGACTCTGGGCTGCTCATGTAGAAAGAGATTCCCTGAATTTGCCATCCCTGTCTGAATGTATCTGTTTGAATTGCAGTCCAGCAAACTCATGAAGATATGACAGCACCCCAAGAATGCTCCAGCCCCAGGTAAGTCTGGGAAATTGTGGACAGTCATTGGGAACTGCAATGGGAGGATTCCTGACTAAGGGAGAAAGGCAGTGTGCTGAATGGAACAACTTGACCCATTCAAGCCCGTCACCCAAAATTTCCAGAAGGGAACTTTAGTCATTACAGTATCCATAGAATTCTTCTTTCTTCTCAGCTGTGCCCTTGGTGATGCAAGCTGGGCTGGACCCTCTCAGCTCAGTGCACAGTGGGGCTTTATCACAGCATGGTTTCTGTTGAGCTTGGATCAAAGGATAATTAGTCCCATGTTCTTTCCTCCTTTTGCACGTCCTGATATCTTGAAGAGACATTGGGAAACATCCCAGATTGTCACAATGGGGACAAAAACAGGCAAGAAGGCAAATGGTCTAGGTTCCCACAACCTCTTATCAGGTGTGCTTCTGTGAGTGAGTCTAGAAGAATTCAACCTGTTTTTGTCAAGCGAGATGAAGAGCTTTTCTTTAGCCTGTGGCTTTGTGCTGAAGGTCCCCATGGAGAGCTTCAGAGCTGGCTGCTGTGTGTGGCATGTATTCTTGTCATTTCCCTGACCGTGATCTCACCCTCCCTTTCTCTGCCCCACTTCAAGGAGTAATGGTTATACAGCCTTTAAAAATGACATTTAATTTGGTGACAACATTTTTGTATGATATAAAAGCCATGTAGCACTATCTGGGACATGAATTCCTGACTGTTAACATGTCATCACATCTTTGCACAGGCTCTTTGAGCAACAGGAACATGATCTGCACGAGGCAAACATCCTGCAGGAGCCAAGAGTTGATCCCTGCATGTCAAGCAAAGCATGTGACATGAAAGGTACATAACAACTGCATGGTATCAGTAGGACTTTGTGCAGGAACAGCACTTGTTCATAGCAGTTTTAGAACTACAATGCGTGCTCCCAACAGAAGATGACCAAATCCATCTTTCATGGGTAGACTGGTCTACCAACCTTACTCACATCTGGTTCAACCAAGACTTGGCACTGAAGCAGACTGAGCCATTGTTAAGAGATTCAACCTGAGAGAATACAGAATGCCTTATGGAACACATGGGCACTTAGGATGGGTCTACCACTTGATAAAGTCCTAATCTAAGGCGTTGTCCAAATGTATAAGAACCAAACGGTAGATTATTGCATTCAAGGCAGTTGAGATAAACTCAGAGTGGCCTGTGCATCAACTGCAAGGGAAGTGAAAGTGTGATAGGGACGTGAGGTGCCAAGGCAGAACCTCTCAGTCTGTGTACCCCTTTGTTTCCTTAGGCAGCTTTCACATGAAGTTGCTAACAAGAAAACTCTAAGCCCAGTTGATTGATCTCACATGTCCTATAGCCACCCACAAAACACACACCTCAACACACACACAGACACGCACACCCCACATGGCCCTAGTGCATTGCTGAAAAGACTGTGCGTAAGGACAGTGTGGTGTGCCACATGAACTTGAAGAATGCCTGGCACATGACATGGATTGGCCTTTTCCCATGCAGAATTGAGATGAGCAATGTGTAGGAGAGATATGGCCAAAGGCATATCACTGTAGCTATGGGAAGTGTGGTGGCATGCGTCCACAACAGTACAAGTAAGATGCCCTGTCACCACTGAATGTGGATGTCTCAGCTAGCAGGCTGCAGACGAGTATGGCAGTCCCTGGCAATGACCCTGAAGGCACCACATGGCTCATCCTGAGGATACGGATGTCGGTGGGAGGGTCCCATGTGGTTGGAAACCATCCCAGATGGCCTTCTCTGTCTTACGTGATTTGCAGTGCCCCAAACACCTTGGGAAGTCGAAGACCCTTTCCTGCATTCTGCCCAGTGCAGGTAAGTAGATGATGTGGCTGCTTCCTTTGCATGGATTGTGTGGAATCCCGGAACTAACAGAAACAGAATGGGCCAGAGGACCTGTGGCACACCCTCTGGCCAATCACGTCAGGCTTCTGAAGAGAACCCTCCAGGTGGGAGCCTGTGGAGAGCAGACATATTGATTCTCAGAGCCCTAGGCTCACTTACCAGGCCGGCATCCCCTTTGCCCTGTCACGTGCTCTCCCACAGCCTCCATATTTCAGTCGCTGGCTGTCCCTCCCACAATTTTGTGAAGCTACCCTCTGATGCCTGAGGGTGATGGGTGATTGTGCCATATTGTTCTCACCAAGATGTTCTACTCCGCTGGGAAGGCAGGAAGATGTCAGTCAAAGTATGGTACCCCATTCACCAACATCCGTTGCTTCATACCCCAACAGCTCCAGCCATGACCCATCCTGGATGGAAGCCCTCGAGCTGTCCCCTGGGCTCACTGCAGAAGACAGGGGATATTGGCCAATAACTACACAGGAGGCAGTCAAGCCCCAGCAATGCATTGAAAACAACCATGATCCCATGCAGGAGGATCACCTGGTCCAGGCCATCCGTCTGGGTGGTAAGTCTCCAGGGTTCACAGGCTCCCTTGACATTCAGGGTGTCTTCAGGAAATGCCCACCAGGCTGGGTTGCTGCCTCTTGCCCTGTGTGAGTGCAGCAGGGCACAAGTGACAGTGGTGTGTGAATGTAGACTACTAAGTGAGAAGCACAGCCCTGTGAAAGGAGAATCCACCCCTCAGCCCTGCTGCTAGCATTGGGTCATGCCTGGTTTCCTGTACTTCCTGAGTGACACTTGTGCCCAATCTAAGGTCTAATCAGATAAACCCCTATGTGCTCCTGTCTGGTACCCATACAACTGGCTAGAAAGGATGTGGTGGGCTCAGCCAACCCCACCTGACACTCTTGACTTGGTGAAACTCTGACAACCAAGGCCCTCAGCATTTGCATTGACGTCCAACTACCAGATATGGGACTCAATTCCCTCTCATGAGCTGAACAACTCCTCCCTTCTTAGATATGTTGACTGCATTCAGCCATTCTGGAAGGCTCTGACAAGTACTCCCTGGGTATTCATACCTCAGTCCTTTGAGCTGAGGTTTTTCAATGCATCTAAATGCAAGCCTTGCAGGTGCTGGTAGGCACCCAGGTGGCCTGCAGGCTCAGTTTATCACATTCATCTTCCCCAGGACAAGAAACAAGTACAGTACTTTGCCAATTTGGGGAACTTGGGAATATTGGAATTCAACCAGAGCTCACAGCGACTTATGGGGTTGTGGGATGATGGTCAGAGTGATGTTGAAAAAGTGGCCTCAGGGATTCAGACACCCTCAGGGAGCAGGAGATGTGTATACTGCCCTGAATCAGATGAGAGATAATGTTTCTGCGGTTCCCGTTTAAAGGGACAAACCTGAACACTGCTTTTGAACCTCACCATCCTTGCCTGGGGATGTGCGCCAGAGAGGTGCTTGCTTGCTCCTTGCTCAGCCAGAGAGGTAGACATTCCTGTGGGTTCTCCCTGTGGGGTTGGCTACACTCACAGTGCCCTTCCCTGTGTGATGTGATTTGCAGCCTCCTTGCTGGACTGTGCAGATGACGACTATACCCTGGGTGCTCTTGAACACAGGTCAGTCTCCCCGTCACGTTGCTACTCACATCGCAGTGATCCACAGGAAGTCTTACTGATTAGATTCACGGGATGGTCCCTAAAAACCCATGCTGGCTTGTCCCCTCTTGTCCTGGAGGACAGCCCTGCCCCTTCTCAGGGGCCCATGCAGAAACTTTCCCTTTGCCTCTGGGTTTGCTCAGTTCTCCTGGCTTGTCCAAGAAGCTTCTGTGACCAGGATGTCTGCCCTGCCTCCCTCAGAAGAGACTGATGACTCTGTACCCCGCTGTTATTTCGAGCTGGGATGTGGGAATTCTTTGTGCAGTTGGTGTAAACAGGGACTCAAGCAGAGCTCAAAGGCAGCATGAGAAGCTGAGCAAGAGTCCTGTCCCTGGAGGTGGGAGAGGGCACCTAGCATTGGAGTTTGCTGCAGGAAGTCAGCAGGTGCCCTTTCTGTAGCAAAGCCTAAGTGTACTGAGGTAATGTTGCATCCATGGGTGAGACAGCTCCTGGCAGAAGCATGGCGTGTCTATTTGGGGGTGGTTGCAGCCATGGTGGCCATCAGAGCTCTTTGCTCACCTGTCAGGCATCGAACTTGTGCCTCCATGTGGGCAGAGAGGGCAGCTGCTGCTTGTTGTTGTGTTCCCGTGGCCACTGTCTGCCAGGGAGGATAGGACAGAGTCAGTGGGAGCCAAGAGCCCTGTTTTTGAAGCTCCTGTGCCTTCACCCCCAGCAGGCTCAGTCCTGAACTTCCTGAGATGGAGCAATTTGGTATACCAGCTGGGTCAGCAGTGACTAGCCTTTGTTCGTATAGTCTGACCACACATGTGGCAAGCTGCTACACTCAAGTATATTCCAACAAGGGTGACCTTGTGCAAGAGGAACAAGTCTTCATGTCCGTCAGGCTCAGTGGTGAGTGTTCTCAGGCCAAAGGATTCCCGATAGGCTCAAGTCTCTCCCAAGAGATAGGCATTTGTTTATCCTGCAGAGCCTATATCAGCACAGAAGTTCAATGCTGTAGGTCCCCTCAGTAGAGAGTCTAACACACATTTCAGAGAAATGGGGGTCTGCAGCTTGGCCAAGCCCCTTGCCATTGGGTCATGTCCTCGATTTCCCCAAGCCGTCTAGCCTCAGCCCCTCCTAGCCATGAACTGCTGGCCACCACCAGTACCACTGGGAAGAAATGGATGCCCGAAACCTACAGCTCCATCCATTGTGACACTCATGCTTTGGTGACACTTACTAGTCTCAGCCCTGAACATCGTCCTCTGTGTCCACTTCCTTGTCAAGGAACACAGTGCCATCCAGCATTCCTCATGCACCGTGGTTTCAGCTCACCAGGCTTCTGAGGCCCTTCCATGCACAAATGGCCATTAGATCCAAGGGCCCTCTGTCAGGGGCCACTGACATACAGGGATTCTGGAAGGTTCCAGAGGTCCAGGTGAACCAGAGGCTCTCTGCACATGTCATACTCCACCCAGTGGCCATTCAAGACAGAGGGCAATGTTGTGCTACCTTTCCTTTGGATGGGAGAGGGCTGTTACAGAGGCCAGCCAGGCTCTGGGTGCTGGAGATAGTGGGGCTGCTGAGACATGCTAACGATTGCACACATTCAGATCACAGGGGATGTGCATGGTTTCCTGCCCTATTGGCCAGTGTAAGACTTCTGATTCTCCATCAAAAGAGACAGGGGTGGTCAATCCTCTGCAGACACAACCAGCTGTTCCTGGGAGGTCCTCAAGTTAGCAGATGGCATCCTGGACCATGTAGCTTTACCTGTGGCCATCCATGTGGCTGAGTGACCCCCTGATGGTACCTTTCCCTGTTTGATGTAGTTGTCCAGACATTTGCTGCTCCGGAGGAAGCTGATTCTCCGCAGTCCAGGTAAGTCTACAGACCATGTGGCGGCTTCAGTGCAGGTATCCATGCCGAGCTCTGTCCTGGGAGACACAGGACAGACCACAGGGACCCATGGCACTCACGCAGGCCTGTCCCCTCCTATCTCTAAGGATAGTGTCAGGGGAGTTGACATGTAGGTTCCCTCTGCATACTGCCACTTTCTACCTTAGAGTAAACAACTGTGTGGGCTCAGAGCCTCTGGCTTTCCACATTGAAACAGGACTCAAGGGGAATCACGAGGAAGAAATGAGGGTCTGAGGAAGCAACTTGGGAGAGGTGAGGGATGGGGCAGGGGCTGGAAGTATGGGGAGTTAGGCTCTCAGCAGGAGGTGCATTTGCTCTAGTGAAGCCTGTGGAATTCAGACCCTGCTCCATCTCAGGGAGAACCCATAGCTTCAGTGGGACTCCTGGTGAGACAGCAGGGAGGGCAGTCGTGTTGGTCAGCAGAGCTCTTTGCTGCTTTGTTGGGCAGGCTGCCTTTGGGCCTCACACCTATTCTCCCCCCACTTCTCTGTGTCTGGGTCTCAGACTATGTCTCCAGCAGCCCTTCAGAATCCCCATAGTGGCAGGAAGGGGAGCTGCTGCTTGTGCTATATTCCTTTGGCATCAGGTATACTCTGACATGACAGGAGGCAGGAAAATGTCACTGGGTGTCCAGTGTCCCTTTGGTGAGACTCCCATGCCTTCATACCCCAACAGAGCATGCCATGAGCAGCCTTGGCAGGAGCAGTGTGATGGCCCAGCTGAACACACAGAGAACAACTACTGGGCATGTTCCGTAGCCACTCATGTGGCAGCCACTTGCTACCAGGTTTCCACCAGTGGTTACAGCATTGTGCAAGAAGAACACCACTCCATGGCCATGAACCTGATAAGTGAGTACTCCCAGGACAAAGGGCTACCTCCCGTTGTGACCTCTGCCCTGCTCCATAGCAGGGTGTGTGGACACACAGGTCAGTGGTGTGAGAACACAGATGAGGATCTGACACACACACCAGGTGATTGAGGATCTAGAGCTTGCCCAGGCTCTAGTCAGTGGGTCATGTCTGGGATCCCACAGCCACTCTGCATGAGAAAAGACATTCCACCACAGCCTCTGTGCCTTCTACACATAAGGTGCCAGCCAGCACTTGTCTGGATGATGTGAAAGGGAAACCGGAGGCCCATGGCCTAACCCAGCGTGACATTTATTGCTTTGTGACACTCTCTTAGTCAAGGCTCTCAGCTTTCCTGTCTACATCCACCTCTCAGGAATGGCACACAGTTCCCTCCAGCAAGTCCCCTGTGCTCCAGCTTCCCAGATGAGTTCACTGAGCTCACTTGTCCTGTTGAACACTCACTGTCCTCACAGTCCATCGAGGGGCATTAGAACAGAGGCCTCTGCCCAACAGGTGTCCCAACCTCCAAGTCTTCTGAAATGAATGCACTGGGTTCAGCAGACCTCTAGAAGGTTCTGTCATGCCCTCAGGATTCCATCTTTGAGCATCAGGTCTGAGGCCTCATCTCCACAGGCACCACTCCTTTCCTGGGTTCAGAACAGAGCCCCAGGCTTTGTAGAGTTCTTACGTGCAGCCAGTGGTCATGCACAGGCACGGCACACTGTTCCTTTGCTTTTTTGTGTTGGATAGGAAAGGGTGATGTTACAGAGGAGTGACAATCAGGAGTTAGGCTGTGGTTGGAAGGAAACTGGGGTGTGGGTGGGCAAGAGGCTCTAATGGTTTCTACAGCCTGCAGTCACAGGAAGAGTGTGTGTGGTGTCCACACGTGAGCCATGTATGGGGTCCAGGGATTGCACTGAAAGCAGACAGACAGGATCCATGGCCTCCTCAAAAGGCTTCATTATCCCCAGGCTAACGGGTGGCTGACCTGGATGGTCAGGACGTCCTGAGGTGGTCGCCATGTGGTTTCCTGAGTGTCTCACTGTGTGTGCTTGTCCAATGTGACTTACAGTTGCCCAGACATCTGCTGATGAAGAGGACACATACTCTGATTCTCCCCAAGACAGGTAAGTCTCCAGACAGTCAGGCCACTCAGTTCCTGGGATGCTCATGGAGTCTCAGTAGTGATGGACGCAGGATGGGACCCATGGTTACATGGCACCCATGCTGGCACATCCCCTGCCGTCTCTGACTTCAGCTGTGTACCCCATGCCTGGCATCCTCACCTGGTGCATTCTGGGTATTCCCACTCTCCTCCCTGGAGACAAGGTGTGCATTGGTTCTGATCTAGTAGTCCTGGCTGGTGGTACTTGAGGCCTTGGTGGGCTACTCCACCTCTATGAGGAGAGGCTGATCCCCTTTAGGCTGTGGTCATCCCTCATGCATGTATGGGCAGCCATCCTGGGAGCATGAGCCAGGAAGCAGGGGCTGAGCAAATTGCCTGGTGCCTTTTTGGGTTCAGAGATGGATAACCTGAGAGGTGGGCTGCTATAACTGTTCATCAGGTGCACTTGTTGCCTGGTATGCAGCCTGGTGTGCATCCTGTGGTCATGTTTGACCACAGCAGAAGTAGGAGTCCCGGTGGACGTCAGGTAAAGGCAGTCCAATTGGTCCTGGGAGCCTTAAGCCCACTTGTCAGGCAGGCAGACATTTCCTCCTCTCACCTGAGCTCCCCCAGCCTCTAAATCTCATTCTGCATTCGTATCAATTTGAGAACCTTCCACTGGACCTTGAGGGAAATTGCTTTTGTGGTTTATTGTTCTGAGCACAGAAATTCTCTGCCAACCTGGGAATGCAGGAAGAACTCAGCCAGAATTGGGTGCCCCATTCATGAACATTCCTTGCCTCACACCCCAGCAGGCCCGGCCATGAACCGCTCTGGATGGAAGCCGTCGAGGTTTGCACTTGGACCACTGGGGAAGCCTGGGAGTCACAGCCCGTGACTGTGCAGGAGGACATCGAGCCCCAGCAGATGTTTGATATCAGCACTGATCCCAGCCAAGAGGATCACCTGGCCCAGGCCATCCTTCAGGGTGGTGAGTCTCCCCAGGAATGTGGGCTCACTTGACACTCAGGGTCTCTCCAGGAAATTCCTCCCAGGCTGGGCTGCTGCCTCCTGCCCTGTAAGTGTGAGTCTTAAGTCAATGTGTAATGTATAATCTACAGCACAGCCTTATTAAGTGGGGTCTACAGTTTAGCCTAGCCCCAGTTGTTGGGTCGTACCTGATCTCTGCACCTTCACACTTACATTGTCGCACAGCCCAGTCTGTGCCTACAGCCCCTAAGTCTCATGGCCATCACCCAGCCGACTGCCTAGCCAGGAATGTAGTGTGCTGCTGCCAAACCCTGCCAGATACTCATGGCCTTGTGACCCTTTCTGAGGGCTAAGGCCCATAGCTTCTGCAGGCATATCCAGCTTCCAGGCGTTGGGCTTAGTTTTCTCTCCTGAGGACTCTGACGTCTGACGTCTGCCTTCTGACATGATGTGGCTGGATTCAGGTAGTAGAAGGCTGTGCCATGCTTTTCTTCTATCTTCAACAGCAGAGCTCTGAGCTGAGGCCTCTGTCCCACAGGAGCCACCTACATGCAAGACTTCCAGGTGTTCCAGTGAACATTTGTGGCCCAGCAGCTCTGCTCATGCCGTGCCTCCAACTGTGGGCATCGCATGTGCACAG
The DNA here is from genome assembly GCF_017591425.1 of Ochotona curzoniae. Lineage (NCBI taxonomy): Eukaryota > Metazoa > Chordata > Mammalia > Lagomorpha > Ochotonidae > Ochotona > Ochotona curzoniae. Next base: position 17,178,295 of record NW_024467095.1, on the reverse strand, counting down.
TACTGTGCATATCTACAAAAAGAGAGAGAGTGTGTTGGTTTTCAGAGTCAGGTCTCACAGACCAAAGTTAGGTTGTTGGCTGGTCATTCAAGTGCAGTTCAAAACTGGCCTGAGGGATTGCACCCCCTCAGGGTTCAGAAGTGTGTGCTGCCCTGACCCAGTGAGGAGATGCCATTTGCCTGGCTCCCATGATATATCCAGACCAGGCCAGTGGCTTGGAAACTTGCCCTCCTGGTTCCTGGATGCCCCAGAGCCAGGAGGCTGCTCCTTGCTCAGCCAGAGTGGAGGAGATCTTTTGGGGTCATCCCTATGTGGTTGACTTCACTCACTGTGCCCTTCACTGTTTGATGTGATTTACAGCTTCCTTACTGTCTTCCGTGGATGACGACGGTGCTTTTGATGCTTCCCTGAACGTGTAAGTCAACAGAACCTGTGATCCTCACATGGCAGGGTTCTGCATGGAGTGCCATTATGGACCTCAGGGACTCAATATGGACCTCAAGGATCCATGGAGCCCTCGCAAGCTCGTCCCTTCCTGAGTCATTGGGACAACACTGCCAGCATCCCATCCCAGACATCCTCTCCTTGACTGGTTATTCCCACTCTCTGACTGGAGACAGCATCTGGGCTGGCTCTCATCCATAGTGCATGCAGACAGTTCTTCAGGTCTTGGCAGCTACTCTACCTCTGTGAGGGGAGGCCGAGCCCTATTTGTGCGGTGGTCATTGCCCATGCATTTGTGATCATCCTCCGTGGCTGGCATGAAATGTGACTTGAGGAGAGCCTTGAGCAAGGAAACTAAGTCTCAGGAAATGGCTTGAGGCATGGACTGGGCCAGAGTGGAGAGCCTGAAGTGTAGGCTATTTAAGCTTTTCAGCAGTTTCACTTGTTTTATCGAGGCATGCAGCATAGAAGGGATATTTGCTCTTAGGGGACCCACAGCTGGAGCAGGACATCTGGTGGGCAGCAGGGGGAGGCAGACCCATTGGTCATGGGAGCCCTAGGCTCACTTGTCAGGCAGACAGGCTGACATTACCTCCTCTCACCTGATCTCCCCAGCCTCTTCATTTCTGGCTGCACTTGCTACCAGCTCAGGAAGCTTCCACCTGGACCTTGAGGCAATTGGTTGCTTCTTGTTCTGACAACAGACTCTCTGCCCACCTGGGAAGGCAGGAGGAGTCAGGCAGAGTGCATTGCCATGATCCTCAACATCCTTTTCATCACCCCAGCAGGCCCAGCCATGAACCACCCTGGATGGAAGCAACCATCGAGTTGTCTGGCTGCACTGGAGAATCTGGGGAAACTCAGCCCGTGACCCCCATGGTGGCAGTAGAGCCCCAGCAGTTGTTTAGCATGAACAGTCTCCCTGTGCAAGAGGATTACCTGTGCCAGACCATCCTTCAGGGTGGTGAGTGTCCCTGGGGACATGGGCTGCCTTAACTGAGACCATTTGGGTTGTGGGCCGGTAGTGAGAGTAGGGTTGCAAAAGTGGCCTTGGGGAATCACACCCCTAAGGGTGCAGGAGATGTGTGAGCTGCCCTCACCCATTAAGGAGATAGCATTCCTCTGGCTCCCATAAACATATCAGGCCTGAACACTGGCTTGACACATTGTCCTCCTGGTCCCTTGGTGTCCAAGAGCGAGGAGCGTGCTCCTTGGTCAGTTAGAGTGCAGGGCATTTCTTTGGGTCAAATGCATGTGGCTAGCTTCCCTCACAGCAATCTTCCCTGTTTGTTGTGATCTGCAGCTTCCCTACTGTCTTCCCTAGAAGACGACGATGCTTTTGATACTCCCAAGATCATGTAAGTCTACAGAGCTTGGTGCCTCTTATGTGGAAGATCCTCATAGAGTCGAAGTAGTGGGAGATGCAAATCAGGACCCAAGAGCCCTGTCACCCATGCTGGATCACCCCTTCAGGTCATGGGGACTACATGGCCATCCAATTGGGCAAGCCCGTGTGGTCTGCTCTGGTTATTCCTGCTCTGTGCAAGGAGCCGTTATCTGGGTTGGCTCCAATCCAGCAGTCCTTGCTGGCAGTCTTGTAGGTTTTTGCAGCTACTGTGTGTGTATGAGGGGAGGCTGATCCATCCCTTTTTGTGCTGGGGTCATTTCCCATGATTTGTGATCATCCCCCCAAGGATGACATGAAATGTGAGTTTAGGCCAACTTTGAGCCAACATGCATGGTTTGAGGATATAGCCTGGGGCCTGCACTGCACTGAGCTGGCAAGTTTAAGATGTGGCAAGCTCACACTGTTCAGCAAGGGCACTTGCTGTAGCCAATGTGCAGCCTAGAAGGGACTTTTGCTCTTGGGTGTGGCTGACCCTCAGCTGGAGCAGGACTGCTGGTGGTCAGCTGGGGGAGGCAGTGCCACTGGTCATTTTCTCCTCTCTCATGCTCTCCCCCAGCCTTTCTCTCTGCATGTCTGCATGCACCTAGCACCAGCCTCTGGAAGCTTTCACCTGGGACGGGAGAGAAATGGCTGCTTGTACCCTCATTCTCTTGCTACACAACCCTTCTGCTCACCTGGGAGGGCGGGAACGATTCAACCAGAGTGCACTTCCTGGTTCATGAACCTATTTTGCCTCACACCCCAACAGGCCCAATCATGGACCACCCAGGATGGCAGCCTTTGAGGCTTTGACTCGGACTCCTAGGGAAGCATGGGAGTCTCGGCCTGCGACCCCCCAGATGCCAATCAAGCCCCAGGACATGACTGACAGCACTGGTGACCCTGTTCAAGAGAATGACCTGGTCCAGGCCGTGCTTCAAGGTGGTGAGTCTCCCTGGGGACACGGAATCCCTTGACACTCAGGGTTTCTCCAGGAAATTCCCCTCAGGCTGGGCTGCTGCCTCCTGCCCTGTGTGAGGGCACTGGACACAAGGGTCAGTGGTGTGTTTTTATATACTCTCAAATCTGCAACACAGCCTTGGTAAGTGTTGCACTACCGCTCAGCTGAGGCACTAGTATTGGGTCAGGTTGGCTGCCTGGACCTCCCCATTTACCCTTGTTCCTATGGTTCATCCTCTGTGCCTACAGTCCCTAGATGCTCATGGCCATCACCCTTCTAGCTGGCTAGACAAGGACGTGGTGGGCTCATACAGACCCTGCCTGACATGGCCAAACTCTCTGATGGTCAAATCCATCAGCATTTGCATCCATATTGAGCTACCTGATGTTGGACTCAGTGTTCTTTTTTGTGCCAACCTGTGTCTCCCTTATTCTGTGATGACTTCAGTGAATTCAGGCAGTTTAGAATGCTTTTCAATACTCTCACTCAGTGTTCCAACTGTTGCCCTGTCCCGTTGTCCCACAGGGGCCATCTACATGCAAGCCTTCCAAGTGCTCCTGGTCCTGGGTACACACTTGACCTAGAAAATCTGCTCATGTTATGCTTCCTGTCAGGACATACAGAGGCATAGTGCGGTGACTTTTTGTGAAATGAGAAAGCTGTGGGCTTAAGAGCCTGGTCTTACAGAGACAAGTTGACTTGTGGGCTCATTGTGAGAGTAGGAGTTTCAAAGTGGCCTAAGTGGTTTACACCCCCTCATGTTGCAACAATGTGTGTTCTGCCCTGACCCAGTTGGAAGATGGCATTCCCCTGGCTCCCATAACATTATATAGGCCTGGCCAATGGCCTGGAAGTTTGCCTTTCCCGTCTGGGATGTCTGAGAGCCAGGAGCTTGTCTGTAGCTTAACCAGAGTAGAGGATATCCCCTTGGGTCATCGCCATGTGCCTGGCAACACTGACAGTGCCCTTCCCTGTTTGCTGTGATTTGCAGCTTCCCTACTGTCTTCTCTGGATGATGCTGATGCTTCTGACGTTCCCATGAACATGTAAGTCTATAGACCTTGGTGTCCCTCATGTGGCATGTACCCATGCTGACTCACTCATTCCTTCCTGAGTCATGGAGACAAAAGTGCCAGCTATCCTTCATGTCCCCATGGATCTCTGGTTACTCCCAAGTCTGCCTTGGAGACATTGTCTGGTTTGGCTCTGATCCAGCATTCCCAGCATGCAATTCTTTAGGCAATTCTCCCTCTGTGAGTGGAGGCCAGGCCCCCTTTTCCCTATGTCATTGCCCGTGCATGTTGAGCATCCTCCATGGCTGACATGAAATGTGACTTTAGGCCTGCCTTGAGCCAGAAGTCTCCCATGAGGAAATTACCTGTGAGCTGTACTGTGTCTGGCTGGAGAAACTGAGATACGGGAGGCTCCAGCTGTTCAGCAGGTGCACTTCCTGTGGGCAGGCAAACAGGCTTGAAGGGAAGTTTGCTGTTGGGTGTGGGTGACCCACAGCTAGAGCAGGCCTCCTCATTGGGTCTGGTGAGGGTGTTTGCATTTGTCATCAGAGGCCTTGGCTCACCCACCAGGCAGGTGCCCTCTCCCACTCTCACTTGCTCGCCCCCAGCCTCTCTAGCTACATCTTTGTCTGCACCTCACACAAGTGCAGGCAGCTACTCTCAAGACCCTGAGGGAAATGGTTTCTTGAGCTGTATTGCTCTGGCCAGGGAAGCTGTCTGAACCCTGGGAAGGCAGGACAGACACAGCTAATGTGCAGCATCACATTCATGGTCATCCCTTGCTTAATACCACAACAGGCCCAGCCAAGAACCACCCTGGATGGAAGCCAACATCGGGTCTTCTGGCTCCACTGGTGAAGCCTGGGGGTCTTGGCCCATGATGCCCAGGATGGCAGTAGAGCCCCAGCAGATGTCTAACATCAGCAGTGACCTCGTGCATGATGATCACCTGTGCTGGGCAGTCCTTCAGGGTGGTGAGTTTCCTTCAGGATACAAGGTGCCTTGACACCTGGGTCTCTAGGAAGTGCACCCTGGGCTGGGCTGCTGCCTCCTGCCCCTTGTGAGTGCAGCATGGCGCTAGTGTCAGTAGTTAGTGCGTGCAGACTGTCCAGTTTGAAGCAGAGCTTCACAAAGGGGATCTCCTCTCAGCCCAGGGCTCGTATCGGGTCATGCTTGGCTCTCTGGACCTCCACACTGAGCCTTGTTCCTGCAGTTTGGCTTATGTGCTCATGTTAGCACCCATCCAGCTGGCTAGACACAGATTTGGGCTCCTGCCAACCCCTGCCTGACACTCATGGCCTGGTGACACTCTGAAGGCCAAGGCCCTCAACATTTGCATCCACATCCTACCACCAGTTGTGGGCCTCAATTCTGTTGTGTTAGCCCTCTGGCCTCTCCCTTCTCAGAGGAGTGGACTTGATTCTGCCATCCAGAAGGCTCTCCTTCAGTGTTCCAGCAATGGCCCATTAACCTGTCCTCTCGCCAGCATCTGCAGCCTCCTCTGCCTCTCAGGGGACGCCCTGAGTTCCCTGTAGAGAGCAGTGTGCTCACCCTCTTGGGGGAAGTGTTTCCTGAGCTCCCCAGTCCTCTGGAAGGCTCCACCGGGCCTCAGTATTCCATCTCCAGGCATTCCATCTTAGACCTCTGCCACCTCACCGTGTGGGATAGCACCACCTGAGGCTTCTCAGGGGCTCGAGGTTGTGGTGGGCCAGAGGCTTCTACCCAGGGACAGGGTGTGACAGTGGGTGCCGTTCCACCCACCACTTTACATTGGTTTCCAGATGTCCTGAACCCAGAGTGCAGTTGCCAGAGTTACACCACATGAACAACACATCCCATGGTTCTTAGGTTCTCAGTGTGACTTCTTCTGTGTGATTTTTACTTCTAGTTTATGAACTGGATGAACAGGATGTGGCTGGTTCTCTTGATCCTGCCAACTTCAGGTATGTCTCCAAATTTTGTGGCCACAGATTCCCTTCAACTTTGGAGAATCTAAATGCAGGAAGGCAAACAGCACTGCTGCCACACTCACTATACCCACTCGTGCCCCTTTCCTAGTACTTTTAGAAACAGTGCTGTCGTGCTCACTTCGGCAGCAGATATACTAAAATAGGAACAATACAGGAACAGTGCTGTGTCTCAGCATGGCAGTACCCTCCATGTCCTATGTGCTTTTTCCCATTCTGTCCCTTGGACAGAGTCACTGGGCCAGCTGAGGTCATCTGGGCTTTTCAGGAAATACGGTCAGTTGTTGCCATGACCCTGCCACCTTCATGGCCAGGTGATGCCTTTCTGCCCTTTGTTTTGCCCACCTCTTGTTTTGCTTCCCATTGGTAGCATGAAGTTGGTTGGAGGCAAACCTCCGGGCATGGCATCAGATGGTCAGCAACAGACTTGGGACACACTTCTCTGTATTAGCACTCACCTGACTGAGACCGCACCATTCAGGCCATTGTAGGTTTCTGATGTGTCCCAGAGCTTCTGTTGGGCTAATAGCTGTCAGTTGTGAGAGTGTCCGTGGAGGGTGGCACAGCTCTGTCCTTTTGAGCCCTTGTGATTGTTTTTGTCCCAAGTACCTTTTCATGCTCAGTGTCCCTGTCATTCATCCTCAGGCTCCCGGTGCACTCCTCCTCTGAGGCTTCACCTTGGCCAAGCTGTGGGTCACTGGATGGGCTCACTGTCCTTTGTTGACCATATGGATTACTATTTTAGCCAAAAAGGACACTGGGGGTGGGGGATGGTTGCTCCTTTGTTAACATCTTGTGCTTCTCTCTCCCACCAGCTTGGCCAATCCAGAACAGCCTGAGTGTCTGCTGAGCCCAGTGGCATGTCCACATCCACTGTCCCCCATGTCTTCACTGGAGAATCACACCTGCACTGCTTTGGGCAGTAATTGGGATCCCGTGTGTGAGCCACAGTTATGCCGGCTTGTATCTGTTGCCAGTGAGTATTCCCATGGACATGTGGTCAGTTTCATGATGATCTCCCTGTGTGAAGCCCATGTTATGCTCAGACATTCCAACAGCAAGAGACTACCAGAGCATCTCTATTGGCTTGGCTCTAAGCCTTGGACTTTCTCGTCTGAGGTCCCTTTCCTAATGTGGTGTCTATGTGGTTGGAGGATTAAGATCCTGATTCATGGAGAACCATGATGGCTGTGGTGTCATTTTCAGGCCCTGTTCTGGAGAGTGCTGTGGAATCCAGAAGCAGTCCCCAGCTGGAGCCTGATCCTCCCGAGATCTCAGCTGGCAACAGCACTGCATGTGGAGTCCGCAGCCACCTTGATGACTCCGATGCGCTGAGAAAGGCGATGATTCAAAAAAGGTTGCATTTCAGCAAGTGGAGACTGGCACAGAGTGTCCCTGGCCATCGACTTACAGTAAAGAGGTAATCAAAGAAAGGTCCCTCCCTGACCTTTCTCCTGCAGTGCTCACTGGGCAATCCTCCACCTCATTTTCCCACAATAGTTTCTCTCCCCAACTCATTCTCACCCTCATCTGCACTTTTCTCTGTCTAGTCTTCCCTTTGTTTCCACAACTGCCACCATGCCTGCCACTGCCATGTCTTCTGGTTGCATGCTGAGCTCTGCTCTGTCCACACAACTTCAGGCTTGACTTTCTCACACAGCCACAGTGACATCTGCCCCACCCTCTTCCACAGCCAAAGAACATCATTGAATTGCTAAACTCATAGGACTGTGCCTAAAATGTTACACTTTGCCCTTCCTTCTCTGTCCCCTTCTCCATTGCCTGCCTCCTCTGAGATCTTGTCTTCATACATTACTTGTAAATAGATCTTCCCCTTGGATCTGCTTTGGTGACCTTAAGTCAGCCCCCACCTCTAGATTTGTATATGTGAGTGAGAAGTGTGCAGGCAGTAGAGAAGGCTTCCCAATTACAAATCAAGAATAGCACTCCCAGGTCACAAGGGACAGACCCAAATTGGTATGGAGTCCAGCATATTCAGCTGCAATGTTCAAGGGGTTTGTCTGACCCAGTAGCCACCCTTCATGGCCATGATCAAGGTGCAACTAGATACACACACCTGATGGATTATTAGGAAGGGACATTTGTTCAAAAAATGCATAATGCTGGCATAATAGCACAGGGGCATCATGCCATTGCTTGGGAAGCCACATCTTGTGTTGCAGTGCCACTTCAAGTCCTGGCTCTGCTGCCTCTGATGCCCTTGACTTGGAAATGGGCCTGGGAAGACTGTGGGTGGTTACCTAACTAGTGGGGTCCCTGACACACAATTGTGGCCCCTGAGTTTTGATCATGCCCCAACTGTTGTGGGCATATGGGCAGTGGACCAGTAGATCAAAGACCTTACTCCTTCTTTCTTACTCTCCCTTCTCTTTACTGATGCTCTGCTTTTCTAATAAGTCAAGAAATCCATCTCTCTCACCAGGAATCTTGGAATGCTCACACAACCTATTACCTTCCAATATGCTCATGAAGCACAGGCTTTTAAAGATACCCAGAAATGAAGCAGTTAGTCAACATGGCTTCTTTCTTGTTTGACGCCCCAGATATTTTCACACGTTCAGGGAAAACTCTTGAAAATGAACTCCATTGAGTGTGCAGCCAGAGAGCAGAGTCCATGTGTGCAGAAACTTTCTTTTCTTTGACCTTTTGCTTTCTGCTTCTGCCTTCTCTGGATTCCCTCTGTCAGCCTGTGGCTCAGCACGTCAGCTCCACGGGATCCCACTCTGGCTCTGGCCTCTGTCACTACTGAGCATCCCTTCAGACTCAGTTACCAGCAGGATGTGACCAAGACCCCCATTTGCTTTCTTTCTCTTTCTCACTCCCAGATACCAAGAACCACTAGAACCATGGTGAGCCCTAGTGGGTAAATGACAAGATGTCAGGAGAAGAAGCAAAACCCTTCATTTGAGAAACATCTGAATAGGCATGCCAATTCAATGCCTGCCCTGAAATGAGCAAAACTCCCTTCAGAGGACTGAATCCTAGAATCCTAGCACCAGTATCCACTGTGCCATCGCTTACCCAACAGGTGTCCATGGGGTTCCCTGACAGAGCTTCTGAATCCTTTTGGAGTGACTACCTATGACACCAAGCTCTGAGACCTTAATTTGGATTCACCTGAATTGTCATCACTGAAAAAGGAAATCTCATAGCCAAAATGTGGATATTGGCAATTTATCAACACATAGATACTGTCCTTTATGCTGACATTAGCTCAAAGTTTTACCATTTGCTCTTCTCCTGTGTATGGATATATGTACTTTGGAAATTTTAATTTTATTGCTCATATATATTTCTATTTCTGATATTATTCCCTTATAAAAAATAACATTCCCTCTCAAGTTCAATATATTAAAGGTTCTCTTTTATGCATGATCATTGTACTATTTGTACTTTTTAAATTCAGTGTTATCAGTTCTGTTTTAGCATGATTGGTTTTGGAGAATATGGATATAAACAATGAAATATTCTCATTTCCCTATCTCCTGGCTAGTATACACTTCCCCCTATTGTGAACTACCCTTAGGAATCTGAGACTTTAGTGTCACCCTGTCTGTAGATGTTCTTTGGCCAGACACTAGCGTTGCCGAGGTGTCCAGGTGAGCTGATGCATACAGCTGAGCCTGGTATCCAGGTCCCGCCCCTAGCACACTGCAGCTTCTGCAAGAGAACAACAGCCCTGCTCAGCCTACAACAGACAGGTGCATCTTTCTCACAATTCCTTGGGCTGGCAGGTCCATGCTGAAGCTGCCAGCAGCTGGGGTGTCTGGTGAGCGCCCCATTGCTAACGGGCTGATGGTCTCTTCTGTGTGCCTCCTCCAGGATGGAAGGTTGGGGCAGCAAGCAGAGGCCTGTTGCTCTAAGGACACCGAGCCTGTCCGGAGGGCTCCATCCTTGTGAGCTGATGGACCCACAAACCATGCCACTTCCTCACACCCTCACCTGGGGAGTTAAGATTGCAATCACATTGAGTGTGTCCCTGGTACCTAACCCTATATCTACTTCCATACATTCCCATGTTCATTTGTTCCATTTTGATTACCATTATTGTATGCACGGTATATTCTGTCTTACACATTTTTGAAATATTTGTTTTCTTTTTATTGCAAAGGCAGAATTAAAGAGAGAGGCAGAGAGAGAGAGAGAGAATCACACAACTGCTGGTTCACTGCCCATATGGCTGCAGTAGCCAGAGCTGGACATGGTCCAGTCCAAACCAGGAGCCAGGAGCTTCTTCTAGGTCTCCTGTGTGGGAGCATGGGCTCAAGGATTTGAGCAATCCCCTGCTGTTCTCCCAGGCCAAAAGCAGAGAGCTGGATTGCAAGTGGAGCAGCCAGGAATTGAACCAGCAGCCACATGATATACTAGCATCACAAGTGGAAGATTAGCCTAGGACATCATGGCACCAGGCTCAACCCTACAGATTTTTAAATTTCAAAAATGTTTGGAGTGGTGTGCACAGGAACCAGGAATTCTGGTACTTGTATAAGCTATAGTCTCCATTGCTCCACTGTCCCAGGACACCTGACTGACAGTCCAGTGGCCCTCTTGGGCAAACAGTGTAAGATTACCAAGGAAAAGAACTTCACAGAAATGAGCGTGTGACGACTGCTCAAGACAGTCCAGCTCCCTGTTAATGCCCCTCAGAAGGTTCAGAGGATAGTCTAAGTATTTGGGTCCCTGTATCCTGAAGAAGCTCCTGGTCTGCAGCTGATGGACCCATTTGGCCATTTGAACCAGTGGATGGAAGGTTCTGTCTCTCCCTGTCTCTGTAAAACTTTGCCTTTCAAATCAATAATCTTTCTTTAAAAATACCCAGATAATCCAAAAGATGGCAGCAAAAGAAGAGGAGCGAAGAACAGATAGAATGTCTAGCAGATAATGACATGCAATGTCATTTGAAATGTCAAAATAAAAGGAAGAGATTGTCATGCTGGGTGAAGATGTAGGACTCCATTACTCGTTGTTTCCAGGAACCTCACTTTAAGTGTAAATATGAATTAAAAAACAAGACAAGATCACTTTGCAACTGCCACATTTGAAAAACTGGTGGATGCTGACAATAATGGACTGTTCATTAAAACATCTCCTAGGACAGTCCTCCAGAGAGCAGTGGGGAAGTGAGCTGAAAATCTGTACAGACCTAGGGTCAGCCACTCAGAACCTGGGCTGCATCCCCAAGATGGCCCCCTAACTGCCAAGGGCTGTCAGGGACCCTCATGGCACCTCTGCTGTGAATGAATGCCAGGAGCAAGCCAGGTGCCCTGGCAGGGAAGAAGGGAGATAAGGCCTAGTGAATGCACATCTCAGCACATGGCCCAGCCTGTAGGAGCCAACCAGAAAGTGGTCAGCATTGGACATGTGGTTCTTTAAAAAGAAAAAAAGAATCACTAAATCTTTTTTTAAGGTTATATATATGTAACTTTAAAGGCAGAGAGAGAGAAAAAAAGAGAGACTCATTTGCTGGTTCACTCTTAAATAGCCTCAGGGTACCAGGAACCCAAGTGCTGAGTCCATCATGTGCAGCTTCCCAAGGCACATATCAACAGTAAGCTGGAATCTGGGACAGAACCGGGACTCAAACCCAGATGGTCCAATAGGGGTTTCAGTCTTCCAAAATAGTATCTTAACCACTGTATCAAGCACGCACTGTCCCAATATGCTTGTTTAAAATATACTTCTAAATGAGAAAAAAAAAAAAAGAAACAGAAGTTTACAACATGATACGATTTATAGAGACATGCATTAAACAATACTGCCCATTTTAGAGAAATATTCTTATAAGCAAAAGTGTATGCATATGTTAAAATAGTTGATTACATATGGAGGGAAATGAGAAAGTGAGTGTACTGAAATACAAGGGGCCTCCATCTTGCAACACTGTCATCCCAAATAGGTTCTGGATACTTCCCATCCAGTTCAGTTCCCTGATTATGGCCTTGGAAAGTGGCAGAGAATGGCCCAAAGCCATTGGTTGCTCCATTTCCCATCGGCTGTTTTATTTGTTTGTTTGTTTGTTTATATTGGAAAGGCACATATACAGAGAGGAGGAAGGATAGAGAGGAAGGTCTTCCATCCATTGATTCATTCCCCAAGCGGCCGCAGTGGCCTGAGCTGCGTCAATCCAAAGCCAGGAGCAAGGAGCCTCCTCCTGGTCTCCATGTGGGTGCAGAGTCCTAAGGCTTTGGGCCATCCTCGACTGCTTTCCCAGGCCACAGGCAGGGAGCTGGATGGGAAGTGGGGCTGCTGGGATTGGAACTGACAGTCATATGGGATCCCAGTGCGTGCAAGACAAGGACTTTAGTCACTAGGCTACCGCACTGGTCCCAAAACCTGCAATTTTAAATGCTCCAAGCACTTATTCTCCCTTTTTCATCTCAAATAGCATCATTAGAATCCATGCCGTAAAGCACTGTTTTTCACATAAGCCTCTCTGAGGTAATTAATTATCCATTCAAGGCCAGAAATATGAAACAGGGATATCATTTCATCTTGCTCAAATTAATAATAATGTGATCTATAAAACAAGCTTTGCATATGAAAGAGATTACTGAGGCTTTTGCTCTGTATAAAAGATTTTTTTACTGACAAGTTATGTGTACAAAATTGTAGTGTACACAATGATGCTATAACATGTATATAATGTGAAAGGATTAGAAGCTAACTAATACATCCGTCCTCTTCATTATGTCCATCCTCTTGTCCAACTACAGCAGTCTACTTAGAACAGTATCTTACTCCCAACCCCAGCCCCCATCGCCTGCCTCCAGGCTCTAATAACCACCATTCTCTCTGAGTATAAGGTCCCTAGGATCTGCTCAGGGCTGAAAAATCAGGGGGAAAAAGTGTAAGTAAAAGAAGCAAGGCAGCACTGTCTCCAACAGAATAAGCAGCAGTGGAGGATGCTTCCAGTTGCAGGCTCGTGGTTTCTTTAGCCAATGAACCTCTCATCCTTCTACCCACCTCCTCTACCTCGCCTGGGCCAGAAGGAGGCCCCAGTCTGATGTGTCTGCTAGACAGAGTCCATTCTCTTCCAAGAGGTAAGACATCCTCTACTTAGAGTGGGGTCACATTTCAATAAACCCATCGTAGTTGGGAATAGTATAAGTTGGAAAGACTTGGAAAACACCAACTTGACTACGTGTCATTCTTGGCAAGGCAGTTCCCATGTGGGGGACCTTTGTCCACACTCAGGGTCACTTGGCTGGCTGGCAGGGCAGCACTCAGCATCATTATTACATGACTCCCATCCGGGGAAAAGCCCCAATTCAAAATTCAAGTACCATTTCTACTCATGCGCATGGCTGACACTCCAACTTAAAGCAGAAAACCTGTAAGTCAAATTGTACTCTCTATTTCACTAGATCCCTGACATGATCATGTTGAATGACTTGGGATTTAGCTACAGAACTTTAAAAAAAAAAAGAAAGAAACAAAGAAATAGATTTTTAAAATATTGTATTGGGGCCTGGCATGGTAGCCTGGTAGCTAAAGTCCTCGCTTTGTATGCACTGGGATCCCATACGGACACTGGTTCATATCCTGGCTGCTCCACTTCCCTTCTAGTTCACTGTTTGTGGCCTGGGAAAGCAGTGGAAGAAGGCCCAAAATCTTAGGAATGCCCCCACATGGGAGAATCGGAAGAAGCCTCCGGCTCCTGGCTTTGGATCAATCATTGTGGCTACTTGGGGAGTGAACCAGTGGATAGATGATCTTCTCTCTGTCTCTCCTTCTCTCTGTAACCTTTTCTCTATAAATCTGCCTTTCCAATAAAATTAAATAATTTTTTTTAAAAGGTGATAGTTTGTCTTTTAAAAAATTATACTGGAGACATCCAGTATACAAGGGAAATAAAGGTCATTTTCAATTATATTTAGGATTTCAGAGTATAGTAGAAAATTGTATTTTTAACTGGCATAATGTGTTTTAGAAATTCAGATTTATAATTTTACCTATTCTGTTTATTTATTACAGTGAGATTCTTCCGATGAACCAAAAATTAAAAAGGATGCTAATATTTTAGCAATCTCTAGAAGCAAATTTCTTTCAATTTTTAATTGCACACTGTTGGAAAATCCTAAAACAACAGTTTCCAAGGGTAATAGTTACTGTTCTTTCTCCATATTTAATAAGCATGTGTTTATTATGTTGGTCACAATGAAAGTTAGATGCTTGCATAAGTAATAAGTAATCAGTGTTGCAATAGCTCTAAATACTGAAAAAAGGGTAACAAATAATTTCATAATTGATTTGCCATATTTATGATATACGTGTCATAAACATTAAAATCAAAAATGAAATGCCCAAACTTAACAAAGGGACTAAAATTCTTATCTGATATAATGATTTGATTACTGATATAACATAATCTGATATATTATCTGACATAATATTTGATTACTACCACATAAATGACAATGACAATTATCCAAAGACTAGGAACATTCTCCAGGAGTCTCCAAATTAATATCCAATCTCTGTTTCCACTGTGGAACAGAACAGACATTGTTATAGATTCATAACTCATTTTCTTCCATTTAGAAATGTTGAAGAATGGCTTTAAGAGGTGTGTGTGTATGTACATCCATATCTGTACACATAAAATGTGTGTACAATTCAATATTTTTAAAATTATACTGCCATTATTTACCATATAACACTTTTTAGATGCATATAATTTAATGTGCTGCAATCATTATATCAGGATTTTGGGTTTCTTAGTGCTGCAATTATATATAACCTCTCAGATTTAAGTAGCCAGTGTGCTATCAAGAGAGGACAAAAGATTGTTGAGAACAAATATTTACAGATCGCTGTTCCCATGAGAAAATTCATGCTATTTAAAAAAAAATAAAAGGTACTTCCATTCCCTTCCTCAGCTGAGCCCCTACCTTAAGTTATGAAGTGTTAGCCCCAAATTTTCTAGTAGTGACTAAAACAGCAACACCGTACACATCCAAGACCAGAACTGCGACCATGGCCGTGGCTCTCTCCATACCTAACACCCCAGACCTGCTTTTCCAGGCTGAGAACACCAGGTGGCATATGGGAGCTGAATCAGAGCCTTGGTAACTATGGCAACCAGCTACCATTCCAGCTCCGCAGCTGCCATCTTTTATCCAAGGCAGTGTTCTGTGTGCCCTGGGGATTTTGCTTTGAAATGGTTGTACTGTTGCTTTTCATTTCTTCATATAGTCAGAATTCCTACTTCTAGGAGAAAAATCCAGCTGCCAGAGATAAATAGCTGAGATCAGAGTTGCATGCGTTTTATTGTCTGTGCTTTATTCACCGTGTCTGCAGAAAACACACCCTACACTGACACTTGAGAGGGGCACACCTTGCACAGCCTCCCTTTCTCCAGCGAGGCTAGATTCCACTGAAGAGAAATGAGCCATGGACTCAATGACTGCCCTGTGGCCAAGGTGAAGAACCAATGAGACTTCCCAGCTCCGTGTCTTAATTGGCTGTATGTACCATGACCCAGAGAGGTGACTACTTACAGGGTGTCTGCCAGAAATATCACTGATGGACAAGAAGACATTTGTTCACTGATCTCCTGGGAGGGTGGTAGATTGACATAAACAGCATCTTTCTGCAAAAGCTATGGCCATGCCATAGGCAATCAAATATTTGCAAATTGGAAACTAGCCCTTTCCTTTCATATCAATCAAAAGCGATGAGATTTTCAAGTTAATTGTCAGACATTGCCTCTGGTGATTAGTGGTATATTACAAGTTCCTAGCTGCCAAAAGCCATTCTCTTTGTTGTCAGAAAGAGGGCTGAAAGAAGCCAGGTTAGCCAAACTTCTTCCAAAATTCCAAAAAGGTTTAAACTGAGACTCACCTATAAACACATACACTACACCACAGAGCAGCTTCTCCTAGCTGTTATCTTAGGATACAGTGCAATCTTGTGATAAAAGGTCTTTCTCACAGAATAAAATTCTGTTTAAAGCTCATTCTTTTCTGACACATGAAAAATGAGGAAACACTCTGTGTATGAAATTTAATAATAATCATGAAGAATGAAAGAAGCTTCCGCTTGGAAAATGAGAAGAAATACAAAAAATATTAAGAGTATCTCATGAGATTGAGAAGAATTTCCTCCCCGTTTATATGCTATTTTTAATCAGAACGTATTAGATGTCCTAATCTTATTAACAAAAACACTATTGTATTCCTTTAAGTCACAACTATAAAACCTCTCATACTTCATTTGAAAAAAAAATTAGGAAACAGGAACTTCCAAAAACAAAATTATTATTTTTAATTGTTACATAATTACAATATGCTTTGTTTTAATAAAAAATAAATTTTAATATATATATAAGAGGCCACTATTAAACTGCTTTAATGTGGTATTCTCTGTGAATTGAAGTCTGATTTAAGGAGTGGATATTTGGTGTAGCATTTAAGACTTCGCTTAGGATGCCCACACCGCACAGTGCCTGGGTTCAAGTCCCAGCTGTGGTTGTAATTCCATGTTCCTGCTTATATATATCCTAACAGACACAACAGGCGATGGCTCAAATACTTGGGTCCCTGAAGCCCACAGAAGAGATGCAGACGGAGTCCAGGCACCAGCTTTTAGCCCAGCCTAGCCTCAGGTGTTGCTGGGACTTGGGGAGCGAACCAGTACATGCGTGATCTGTCTGCCTCTATCTGTGTGTCTGACGTTTAATAAAATAAAAAAATACACAAAATGATTTAAGGGTATTAGCAGGAGGCAACTATTACACTAAATTTTAGGTGTAATTCAGTTTCCTGATGTATGAAAATATTAATGAAACAGATATATTTGCTAAGATGTGTGTGTCTTCAATATACTGGGAGGAAATCAGACACAGAGATTTCACACACTTGTTATTTTCATATTGCCATGTGTTTTCTCCTCTCTTCATCTTCTTAAAGTGAAAATGTGGAGAAGCAGCACTGTGGTGCAGTGTGCTGCCACTGCTTGCGATGCCCACGTACTATCAGGGTGTCAGGTCCCGGTCTCAGTGATTCCATGCTTCTGCTATAGCTGTGCGCTCATGCGCATGCTAGGAGGTAGTAGATGATGGCCAAAGGATTTTGTTGCTGCCATGCACGTGGGAGATCCAGATGGAGTTCCTGGGTGCTGGTCTCATGCCACCCACCCTTGGGTATTCAGGTGCGGGAAGACTGAACCAATGGACAAAAGACTCTTTCTCTCCCTTCAAATAAATAAATGAATCTCAAAAAAAAAAAAAAAATGGTGGAGGAAAAAGGCGAAAGAAGAAAAGATATGGGTAAAACTAAATTGAAATGATAATTCTGGAGGAAGCAACTGAGGCAACACATGCAGACTTCGGCACTGCCTCCTAAGTACTTGTCCATTGTCGGTGACTAGGAGTCCGTGTTGCTAATCAAAGTGTTCTACTTATCTCAGCCAGAGCAGTTCCACTGTGAAGACCCCAACCCGAAATGTCACCGGCCACAGTGGAATTCTCTGGGGCTTTTAGTAAATGTGTTCCAGAAGCACACTGAGTAATATGAAACATGCGTGAATTATGCCACAAACAAAAACTGTATTAAACAAAAAATATACTTTGAGAAACATCCTCAAGCGACAGAGGACCATCCCTTCCACCATCACGTGATGAATGCAATTGTAAGGATTTTTCTAGGTTTTTTTAAACAACACATTCCAAACATCTTCTGCTTAATGATCAGCTTTTTTTTTTTTTAAAGATTTATTTTATTTTTATTGGAAAGGCGGATATACAGAGAGGAGAGACAGAGAGGAAGATCTTCCCTCCGATGATTCACTCCCCAAGTGAGCGCAACGGCCGATGCTATGCCAATCCGAAGCCAGGAGCCTCTTCCGGGTCTCCCACGCGGGTGCAGGGTCCTCGACTGCTTTCCCGGGCCACAGGCAGGGAGCTGGATGAGAAGTGGAGCAGCCGGGATTAGAACCGGTGCCCATATGGGATCCCGGGCGTGCAAGGTGAGGACCTTAACCACTTGCGCCACCGCACAGGGCCCAATGATCAGGTTTAACATTCCATAATAACATCTTTTGTCATGCCTCAGTTTTTGCTTTTATCTACTTAGTCTTTCGTTCACCCCTTCCTTTTTCCTGGGTTTTGTGCTGATGGATTTTAGGATGTGCTCCCCGGAGACACAGCACCTTGGCTAGGACAACAGAGGCAGGAACACCCTACCCCACCCTTCTCTCATGAAGCAGCTCAGGAGAAGATCTTCCGAGCTGTCCCTGAGGAAAGCCTCAGACCCTCCTGGGGGAGATGCACTCCTCGAAGGGGCATCCTTATCTCTTAGCTCTGAAGACATGGGGACCCAGAGAAGAATCTGGACACGCTTTGCTAGGTTCTCTCTGGATGATAATTGTTACTCCAAAGCCCTTTGTCCAAACACATCTCTTCATCATAACTCACTTCCTCATTCAGTTAACATGAAAACATGCAGATTCTTGCAGATGCAAGACAAGAAAACATCCTCATTTCTTGAGGAAGACTCCCACATCACACAAAACTTTTATGAAATAATTCTGTACTTTTCTGCTATTAGCCTACACTTGTAGAGACCTCAGCCATGAACCTAGCAACATATGAGCAAAGTGTTTTTCCTACTTTAAAATTTCATTCTTGAGAAGGCTTCCTTGCCCCCAAGATTAAAATATTGTCTGTTCCCCCTGTAATTTATAATGTTTGCTTCTATTTCTTTAATCTATCTAGAATGTTTTATTGCATATGCCAAGAAACAGAATTAATTTTGTAATAAGGAAGAGGCCATTTTCACAATCACTGTGATAATTATTATTGTATTAGACTGACTCTGGATCTTATTCCTTTTTTTATAATTCTTCCAGAGTCTCTGAAACAGACACATGTGATTAAATTCTAGCAGGTGAACAGTGGAAATAGCTGACAAAAAAAGAAATGATTTTTAAAACAAACACAAGTATTACTCAGACTAACCCAGTGACTTATGTGTCAATGGCCAAAGATCATAAATCATGTAAGGAGGGGTTAGGGTTGAGATGCTGCTTACAATAAACTGAAGCCAAGTTGATTGTGAACACTTGTTAGTTGCTTTTTTAATAGCTATCCATGGTTTCTAATAGTTGGAAGCAAGTGACAACCACAGGGACCTCGCTTCTAGATGTTACAGTGCAAACAAGTCTTGGTCCTCGTCCTGCTATATGCATAAACACATGGAAGTGCATGTCATGTTGTTGAGTTTTGCTTTACTCACAGATGCTAGCAGGTAGGAGGACTGTCTGTTGTTTTTTCAGTGGCAGAGAGCTCCTATTGGCCAATTTACTCCTCCAGACACCATCTATGACTGGGGCTGGACTCAAGCTAGGCTGGGAACTCCATCCAGGTCTGCCATGTGGGTGGCAAGAACCCAATTCTTCAGTCATCACCACCAAATCCCAGGGCGCTACCCTAGCCTGCATTGCCCAGAAGTTGGAGTCCAAAGCGAGTGGGGACTAAAACCCAAATCTTCTTGTGTGGGATGCAGGTACCTTTACTGGTATATTTCTTCATAACTGGGCAAAATAACCATCCTAATATGTTTTCTACAAAACTAAAAGTGTATGATAATCCTGTATTGACCAAATCTATCACTGTTTCCAATAGCCATGCTTGCCTTCTCCTTTCACATGTTGATGATTCTTGCAGTATTTCAAATGTTTTCATCAATATTTCTGATATCTGTGATGGTGATACATAATGAGCGATCCCTGCTGTTATTACTCTAATTTTATCAGGGTACCACTGCCCCACCCCTACAGAATGATAAATTCAATCCATAAATAGGTGTGTTCTGACTGCCCCGTTGACCGGCTGATCCCTCCCTCTTCTTAGAATTCTCCTTTCCCCTTGGAGACTCACCAATCTTGAAATTAAGTCAATTGATAATCTAACAATGGCCTCTTCACATTCAAATGAAAGGCTGAGTCATACAGCTCTTTCTTTAAATAAAAAAACTGAATGTGATTAAGCTTAGTGAAGAAGACATGCTGAAAGCTGAGATAGATTGAAAGCTAAGCCTTTTAGACCAGTTTGCCAAGTTGTGAATACAAATAAAAGAACTGCTTCGATTAACACATGAGAGATGTGAAACTGAAACAGCTTTATGGATAATGGGAAGAAAATTTGAATCATCTGGACAGAAAAGCAAATCGGCTACCACATTTCCTTATGCCAAAGCTTGATCGAAAGCCTGGTCCTCACTCTACTCTGAAGGCCAAGAGAGAGGAGAAAGCTGTCAAGGAACCTGAAGCCTCAGAGTCTGAAGAAGCCATCTTCATCACATAAAAAGTGAAGTAACAAGTGCTTTGGACCATCCTCCATTGCTTTCCCACACCACAAGCAGAGAGCTGGTTTGGAAGTGACCAGCCAGAACACAAACTGGCATTCATATGGGATGCTGAGACTTGAGGATGAAGGATTAGCCTGCTGTGCAACTGTACCACTCCGAAAAGCATTCCTTTCTAAACATAACTGTTCATAAACACCACACTTGGTATCCAAAGAGTGTTGCAGGGTGCGAGAGAGATCAAGCCAGACAAGAGGCACTGGGGAAGCCAAGAGTTGGAGTGCCAGAATGCGGGAAGCATGCAACCAAGAGAGCGAGCCCCTCCCTAGGATGGGCCTTTATGGAGGCTTGTGAGGGGAGTGGTTACCCAACAATGCAATACCACCCCGTCTCAGGTTCCAGGAGCTGATAGGTGGGCATCCCAGGTGGGCAGAAAGTATGTAGGTGGGAGAGGCATGGCTTCCAAGTTCATGATCCTAACTAACTGCCTAGTCCACAACAAGAGCTCTGATGGAGATGTACAACAAAATTAACGTTGTTTTCATGCCTGCTTCTGCAACATCCATTCTGCAGCCCGCAGCTCAGAGTAATTTCAAGATGTCACTCTCGCTCTTCAGGAAATACATCTCTTACAGCTCTAGTTGCTCTAGACAGTGATTCCTCTGGAAGATAAGGGCAAAGGAAATCGAAAACCTTCTGGAAAGCTGTGTCATTCTAGGTGCCATGTAGAACATTCATTATTTATAATAGCATTCAGCCCAACGGTTAGGATGTCCATCGCAGGAGGACCGAAGAAGGGGCAGAAGGATTGTACTATGAAATTCAACATTGAAAATAAAAATTAAAAAGATTCTAGACTTGCCTGGCATGAGCTCTCTTACATTCTGCAACAATGGGATATCTGTCTCCCTTCCTTTCTTTCTTTCTATTTCTCTGCTTCTCAAATAAAATTTTTGCTTTAAAAAGTAGCATTTATTTGTGGCCATTTGGGGAGTGAACCAATGGATGAAATCTCTCTCTCTCCCTTTCTGTAACTCTTTCAAACTAAGTGATTATTATTATTATTGAAAGAGCATTCATCAGACTGGTACAACGGCTCAATTGGCTAATCCTCTATCTGCAAGCATCAACATCCCATATGGGGTCTCATGCCAGTTCACGTCCCAGCTGTTCCACTGGCTAAGGCTCAAAGGCCCCTCGCGTTAACCAAATCCACTGTGTCTCAGTGGGAGAAAGCCTTATAAATGACAAACATTCTCTTCACCGTACAGCCAGTGCACCTCAAAAATCTGGACTTGTAGAACTTGCCAAGAATGACTCATCAGAATCTCCTCCAAGAAAGACCTCTCCATTCTGCTCATTCTCTCTGGAGATACACTCATTTTTCATTTTCCCAAACTCAGCATTCCCATGAGAATTCCTGTCTGGATTCTGTATTTTGTCATCTCCTGCACCTGAATCAGTAACAAGGATTTGTATGGGCACACCAGTCCATTGCCCTCTCGCCTTAGCTGCTTGCCTCGGGCAGCCTTGTCCATTGCATTTCACAACAGAAGAAGAAAGTGCAGTGAGGAATGTCTAGCCCTGAGCTATCTTTCGCACGTGCAGGCAGTCTGCCTCCGAGTCCTCTGAGTCCCCGAGCAGGGAAAGGGATAAGCCTTTGGTCTATTCTTCCTTTGTTCTCTGAACGGAGACTTCCCTCCCAAGGAGATTTTCTTCTCAGATTAGATTTGGAGAGGTCTTTTTTTTTTTTTCTTTTGCTTAGCGGATTTGAACTGAAAATTTGCATCTACAAAGGAAACTAAGAAATATTGAATGGCTACTACTCCCAGTAGGCACTGCGGAGGCCTCCACACCGCAATCCTCCATTCTCCAACAGAGACCTCCAGTGCCAACTCAAAGACGAGATTCTCAAGGCCCATACGTGCTCAATTTTTGTCTCTGGATAGCTCTCTCTACAATCGCATTTTTCTTCAAGTCACTAGCCTTAAAACCTGCATACCCTTCCCCTAGAAACAAAACAAAAAAAAAGCTAGATAATTTAAACAAAAACAAGCAAATAAAAACCCAGGATTAAATAAATTAGTCAAGAATTCCAATGAAGTGGATCCTATATGTCACAGTGAAAATCTGCCACAACCCTACCAGCAGTAGAATTTTTTTCATAACGAACAGGTTTTTTTTTTTATATTTCTTCTTTCACAAAATATATGCAGCTTACTCCCAGCGAGTTAAAGAAAACCTCGCTCTTCTTCATGAAACCTGAATAAATTTTTTTATAAGAGAAATACAATACATAGCAACTGAAATAAAATAGATAAAGAGATGATAACGATGAAAGAAAAGCAGGTATTACCAAAGAAATCAGAACAATGGGAACTGAAGCACAATCAAAGTTAGAATATAAAAAATTTCCCCATCAAAAGAAAACAGATAATGGACTGTGAGCAAGTGTCACGTTGTGGGGGAAGGGCCGGGAACAAAGAGCAGTGCTCCCACCTGCCTTGGGAATGGTTTTAAATTCCAAACACAGAGCCAGCAGGGACTGTGCAAATGTGAATAAGCCAGCAGCTTCCTATTGAAGAACTGATGAGTTTCTTTTAGCCCCTTCAGCCAGCACCGAACAACAGTGCCACCTTCACCTGAAGACTAGCCTACTCCCCTCACTCACAGGCATCAAACGCATTAGAAAAGAGGAGATTCAGGCTTCAAGAAACACCCAGTAATGACGGGGATCTGCTAAAATCAAAGTATTCGCTTTGATTTCATCAGACTCACAATAGAGATGTGTCACAGTTACATTTAACATCAAGCTTGATGGAATTCAAAATGTGCAGCTAGCCATTCTCCGCTCAGTGCAAATCAGAGTCCGCTAAAGAATATTTATTTTCTGCTAATAATCACTTTCTTAAAAGAAAAGTCTAAATAAGACCAACGTGCTTGTACCTGACTTCACACCTTGGCCTCTGTGTGTCAAGAACTTCCACCAAAAAACATATCAATAGTAAGGATCAGGCAGAGATGGAATGGGGTAATACATTTTCTTTTTCTCACAATGGTCATAGCCACCACTCTTAAAACAAAAGACTGATTAACAAGAGAAAAGCATACTGAATTTGTTTAATAAATATATTGTATAAGACATAGGAATAGTCAAAAATGAAAATTCAAAGTCAGGAAAAACTCTATTTTCGTGCTTAGATTTGATGTATGAACAGCTTTATTCAAACGTAATTGAGAAGGGGATGAGCTAATGAAGAGGCTGAGGGCAAACAGAAAGATCTCCCTGCTTGCATCCTTCTAGGCCTCTCCGTGCGCCATTCCTCCCTCCTAGGAATGCGACAGCACTCCCAAAGGAAAGGAATGTTATGACCCCACCATCCACCAGTGTAGACCAGAGAATTTCTGTATGTCTAGTTCTTACACAGAAAGACAGAAGAAGATTGAAATAATATTTCTAGCTTTTGTGGGTTGCATTGGAGCAGAGAATGTTTGACATTATAAAATTGTTTTGATTTTAGAAAGAGAGATAATAAGAGATTTCCATTCTGCTGTCAATCTTTAAATGACTATGGCGATTGGCATTGAGCTGGAGCTGAAAGTGGAAGCCAGGAATGCCATCTGTATTTCCCACACAAATTGGGTAAGCCTTCACCACTGCCTCCCTGTGGTCTACAGTAGCAGGCTGCTGAAGCCAAGAGCCAGGGCTGTAACCCCAGGCACCAGCAATGTGGGAAGTAGGCATTTTTTTAAACAGATTTATTTTCATTGGAAAGTCAGATTTACAGAGAGAAGGAGATACAGGGAGATTGATCTTCTGTCTGTTGACTCACTCCCCAATTAGCCACAGTGGCTGGAGCTGAGCCAATCGAAAGCTGGGAATCTGGAGCTTCTCCCATGCAGGTGCAGCACCCCCAAGCCCTTGAGTCATCCTCCACTGCTTTCCCAGGCCACAAGCAGGGAGCTGGAAGGGAAGCATCAGTGGTACAGCCAGGACACAAACCAGCTCCCACATGGGAGCCCAGTGCATGCAAGGCGAAAATTTAGCCACTGGGCCATCAGCCAGACCAGGAAATAGGTATCTCAATGACAAGACCAAATGCCTACTTTATGAAGTTCGAGCTTCTATGATCCACCTTGAGGAAAAAGAATACTAATTTCTGTGTTTTGCCTTGGTGTCAGGTACATGATGGAAGCCAGAGTGTCAACCATGTGATTGTATTCAAATGCAATTATAACAGACCATCATGGTGACGCATCAGTAGCCGTTGGATGTTGCAGACAAGTTGCAGACCGTGGAAGAGTTTGAAAGCAGCTTTGCAGGATGGTATGATGGCAGCTTATCAGGGTTTCTGTTTTGTTTTATTTTGTTCTATTTTTTTTTTCTGATCCCTGACTGTTTCCTTACAACATTTTGACTGGATATTGCCAAGGGAAAAAATCAGTGCACTTGAACACAAGATAATGCAGGCTTCTATAGCAGAAAAGATAAAGCAGACAAGATGGACCCAGCGTGATTGCCTAGTGGCTCAAATCCTCACCTTGCATGTACAGGGATCCCATATGGTCGCTGGTTCTAATCCCAGCAGCCCCGCTTCCCATCTAGTTCCCTGCTTGTGGCCTGGGAAAGTAGTTGAGGATGACCCAAAGCCTTGGGACCCTGCACCCTTGTGGGAGACCCAGAAGAAATTCCTGGCTCCTGGCTTCAATTGACTCAGCACCGACCATTGCAAATACTTGGGGATTAAGCCTGTGGATGGGAGATCTTTCTCCTTGTCTCTCCTTCACTCTGTAAATCTGACTTTCCAATAAAAATAAATATTTAAAAAAAATCATACTTGGGCCGGCACAGTAAGCTAAGCCTCTCCTTGCAGTGCTGGTATCCAATGTGAACATGAGTTGGAGCTCTGACTCCTGCAATTCAGATCCAGATTTCTGATGATGTACTTGGGAAGGCAATGAAAGATGACCAGAGTCCTTGGGCCCCTGTGACCACCAGGAAAGCCCAGAGGAAACTCCAGGCCCTTGGCTTTTGATAGGCCCAATTCTGGCCACTGTGGTCATCTCGGGAATGAACCAGAGCGTGGAAGGTCTCTGTCTCCTTTCAGTGTAACTCGTTTTTCAAAGAAAAAAAAACTTAACACTGTCCCACTCACCCCAGAGTGATTAAATCTGAAATACGATGGCTAACTAAGGAATTCTAGAAACTTTAGAAAAGCTTTTAACGAAAAAGAGATACCAAGAAATACACAAGAAAAAAAAAAAGAAACTGGAAAGAATTACAAAAGGGGAAACACTCTTAAAAACATAATTAGTCTCATCAAAGAGATAGGAAGTTCATTTGTGAAATGGGGGGCCTATAATCTTAACTAAAGGGAAAGCATTTTCATTTTTTCACATTATTCTTAGCAAAAGCTAATTGCTGACTTTGTGACAAACAGACTTAAGTGTACCTCAACAGATAAATAACACTTAAGATTCCCAGGGGCTGACCACTGAGAAGTAGTCCAACACGGAAGGAGTTTTCTGTCACCACACCCTAAGCCGGAAGGACATAGCCACCTAACTGCACATCTCTGCTCAGTCATGCAAAGAGCCAACCCTTAGCTCACAAGGCTTACCACCAAGGCAGGCCAAGGTGATGACTGGAACTGACCCTGGACACCTGACAGTGAGCTAAACCTCTTGGCCTCCAGGCCCCTGTCCTTCTTTCCAGAGCTCTCTGTCTAACTTGAAAATTGGGAAAGCCTTTTTTTTTTTGGAGACAAGAACACCCGTTTTCTCTTGTCTCCAGCAAACTGACCTTCAAGCAAAGAGTGACACAGGCCTTCACTTTATAACATGCTTGGGGAGCACAAAGGTTCAAGTCATCGAGTCAGACTCCAGAGAATCAAAAGTATTTGCCAACATCAAAATGTACTGCTTATTCAAAATACGGAGGTGACCGTGACATGCAGGGAAGGACAGAAAAGACTGGACCTTCAGTTGTGGCACAACGGCTTAAGCCGCTGCCAGCAATACTACCATCTTCCCTAGAAGGCAGCAAAACGTGTCCTGTGTCCTGGCTACTCCGATCCAATTCACTACTAATTGCCTGAGATCAGCAGAAGGTGGTCCAAGTGCTTGGGCCTCTACCCACCACAAGGGGCGTCTGGATTAATTAGACAAATGAATCTTAAAACAAAAATGAAGCAAAAACAAAGAACCACCAGAGACGCCTGCTCCCTGGGTGCTCCCATCTTAGGACATAGTCCTGTGTGGATTTCACATGTACCATAGGTATACAAAGACAGCGATTTCATTCACAAAATTTTCTGGCTCTATATTCTGTCAATTACGTAACTGACAATGGCACTTTGCAATGAGCCAGGCCTCCCCTCCGCATATGTACACAACTCCACCTTGGCTTGCCAGGTGCCTCCTGCTCAAGGCATCCCAAGAATGACAATTGTTCTTCCTTACAGATTTATTTATTTTTATTGAAAAATAAGACTTACAGAGAGGAGGAGAGACAGATCTTCCATGCACTGATTTATTCCCCAAGTAGCCTCAAATGCCGTAGCTGAGCTGATTAGAAGCCAGGAGCTTCCGGGTCTCCCATGTGGGTGCAAGGACTCGAGGCTTTGGGTCATCCTTGACTGCTTTCCCAGACCACAGGCAGGGAATTGGAAGGGAAGTGGAGCAGCCGGGATAAGAATCGGTGCCCATAGGAGATCCTGCATGTGCAAGGCAAAGATTTAGCCACTAAGCTATTGCACTGGGCCCAGGAATGAGAATTCTCTATCCTCATCAACATGAGTCCATTCGTTGGCTTACAAGACGTTTTGATGTGCTTATTTCTCCTTTGGTCTTTTCCCCTGGCGTTTCCAGGTCAGGTGGAATGAATTACAGATCACTGATTAGCTTTCTTCCCCCACCTCCTACAGCCTCTTGCCAAGCCCTGCCTCGTTTGAATATTCGATAAAGTGTCACTCTGGCACCACCCCAGCCTATGAAAGGGTAACTTAAAGACTTGTCAGTTGCAATATTCATTGAGGTTTGTTCACACTCTCATCTGACTGTGCAGTTCCCCTTGGTCTTTACATAAACCTCACATTCCACCCCCGTTTACCCAGGATACCTTACATTCTTTCGTGCCTGGAGGCCAGAGCCTGAACCAAGCCGGGGAGATCTCCACTCCTCACTCCTGTTCTGAATCGACCCAGTCCTTCTGTTGCAGGAATTTTGACTCCGAGTATGGCAGCAACCTCAAATTCTTGTCTCGCAGGAAAGAAGAATTTTCATGCGGACACAGTTTAGTTTTAACACAAGATTTATTAGGAAAGTTGAGAAGAGAAGACTCCCGTCCTAGTGACGGGAGGGGGCTTTGAGATAGAAAGGACCCTTACCTCCTGCCATAGTGGCAGGAGGACAAGAAGCAAAACCCTAGTCCTCTGCCATAGTGGCAGGAGAAGAATAAGCAAAACCCTAGTCCTCTGCCATGTGGCAGGAGGAAAAAGGAGAACCCTAGTCCTCTGCCATAGTGGCAGGGGGCAAAGAAGTAAAACCCGTATCAATGGTGGGGAATGCACCTTTTAAAGGATTCCCTCAAAGATGTCTCTCCATAAACAAAGAAAATTCCTGGTTTCCAAGGTACCTGGCCTTGGAACAAAAGGTCACAGAGATACCAGACATAGGACATTCCAGGCCTTAGGCAGAGGTGTATTACTCCTTTCAATGATAAAGAGATCAGCCTGAGGCCCTTCCACAATAGCCAAGGTAATGGCCGATACTTCAGGTGGGGAATTGATATGCTAATAGCACCACTGTCCCTTGGAAGAGACATGCCCTGGTGAGTTCAAGACATGGTGGAGAAATTCTCTTTTACTCAGGGACCCAGAATACCCTAACTGCCTACTACCCACTCTAACTCCTCTCTCACTTCCAGATTCTAGTAATGGATTCGTCCCATCATCTCAAATCAAGAAACCTCCACCTGTGACCCAAATTCAGTACCATATCAAGGTCAGTCCTAGATTGCACTAAATTCTGAGATGAGAACTGCTGGGGAGCAGGAGTACCAGCAGAAGGAAGAGAATGAAGAGGAGGAGCAGGCAACGAGATGGGGGAAAGGAAGGGACGGGGGGAAAAAACAAAACTGTCTAGAAAATCTCTTTTGAAAAAAAATTGTTAAATAGGGTCTAGAGGGACAGCCTAGTGGCAGAATCCTCACCTTGCAAGCACCAGGATCCCATATGGGCGCTGGTTCATGACCTGGCTTCTCCACTTCCCATCCTGTACCCTGCCCGTGGCCTGAGAAAACAGTGGAGGACAGCCCAAAGCTTTGAGACCCTGCACCTGCATGAGAGATCTGGCAGAAGCTCCTGGCTCCTGGCTTCAGATCTGTTGCGGCCACTTGGGGCGTGAACTAATGAGCGGAGGAGCTTTTTCTCTTTTCTTCTCTCTGTAAATCTGCCTTTCCAATGAAAAGAGTAAATGTTAAAAAAGGAAGGAAGGAAGGAAGGAAAGAAAAAGAAAGAAAGAAGGAAAGAAAGAAAGAAAGAAAGAAAGAAAGGAAGGAAGGAAGGAAGGAAGGAAGGAAGGAAGGAAGGAAGGAAGAAAGAAAGAAAGAAAGAAAGAAAGAAAGAAAGAAAGAAAGAAAGAAAGAAAGAAAGAAAGAAAGAAAGAAAGAAAGAAAGAAAGAAAAGAAAAGGAAGGAAGAAAGAAAAGGAAGAAAGAGAAAGGAAATTGTGAAATAATGAATAATGCCACAGGAAAAAAACCCCACAGGCCGACTGTCAGAGCTTCCCCATATGAATGGAAAGCAGACAGTGGCAGTTGTTAAGTTGATGCTAATTTGGTTTGTGGGTGAGTCACACACGCTGAGCAGTGCATTTCCCAGGCTTTCACAATTAAATGGAAGTAGACTGGACAAGCATTCTTAACATGGGAGTGCGTTCTCTCATTGGCCCTGGAGAGAACCCATTGTGCTGTGGTTAGATCATGCATGAGTCAACCCCCACCCTCAGGAATGCTTTCAGTGACAGAATATTTATTTCCCAGAGAAGTCCCAAGGTTTACAAAGCCTTGGTGGTCGGAACAGGGTCTAAGATCCATCTTCCTCCTCCCTGGTAGGCAGGCTGTTACGAGGACCCCATTAAGGATGCCCGCCTGTTCATTCTAAACATGAGAGTAATTAATGGAGCCCAATTATTCAAGAGAAAATTTCACTCTAAAAAGCACTTCAGGATAATTCAATAATTCATGCTTCACATGTGTGTGGAACAACATTTCCAGACCAGAATTTAGGCTTAATATAAGTCATAAAATGCCATTTTCCCTCAACCTGTTGTAATGATTCCATAAACACATGGATTTTTTTTTTTAAGATTTATTTATTTTTTTAGGAAAGGCAGATACACAGAGAGGAGGAGAGACAGAGAGGAAGAACTTCCGTCCGATGGTTCACTCCCCAAGTGAGCGCAGCAAGTTTTTTTGGACAAACCCTTGACTTCCTTTCAAGAATGAGTTTAGGAGCAAGTGGGAGAACAGCAAATAGTGACCCTCACAGCCTAAGCCTGGGAGTGTGGCCCAAGTTATTTGTAGAAAGCTCTTTTTTTACTTTAAATTCAAGTTGCTTTTGACTTACCCAACCCACTTCTAATATCTAGACCTTTTAACATTTTGGTTGCCTCTAACAGTGGCATCTCCCTAATCCTGGGACCTGCTTAAGAAGAAGAGGGAGAAAGGTTATGCAGGCAAGTATGCAGTAGTCACAGCACAGGATCGCAGGAGGTGAAGCGTGGTGAGCCAGGAGCTGCGGCCTTGGAGACCACGAAGGGGGCCCAACTCAAGAACTCAGGCCTGAAATTCACTGGAGGGAGTGGCACAAGTAACTACAAGCAAAACACTGGGTACCAAATGCAATCCGTAAAATCAAACTGTAGACCTATGGGTGACACAGCTTAGAAACCTGCTCTATGGAGAAGAATCTGCTAACAAAAAGTACAATGAGCAGGAACAAAAGATGAGACAGAGGCACAATGAATATTACTGAAGACTCCCCTACAAAGGAGGGTGGAGGTGAGTTGGGGAGGGGGTAAGGGAAATCCCAGAGCTTATGGAACAATGAAAAAAAGAAAACAGAAAGTGAAAGAAATATACTAGGGTAATTGAATAAATGCTAGAAGAAAACAGACTAAGTACAAGGGGAGAATCAGGCAAAGTCCATAGAATTACTGGTTTCAGCAAAAAAATAGCATCAGCATGCTGCTGTTTAAATCAAATATGAATTTATCCCACATTTCCATGTCAATCATAATTGATGAGTTTGCAGAAAAAAATGGAATTGAACAAAAAATGACGCCATTAAGTGCAATGTATTTTCTGTGAGTCCTAGTACAGGTCCATATTTCAAAGATAAATATTTCCAAGAAACTCCAGTTTGTAGTTATGTAACCCAAATTATAGGTCATGTATTTTTGAAACTATTACCCACAAATTTTTGGACGTAACAAAAATATCGCTTGTTTTTTTCTACTTTAAAATAGTCTGTATTTCATCTCTATTTCAAAGTCGGTGATGGAAAGAAATATCAACTGAAGACTGGAAATAGGACAAGATTGGCAATAGCATCATATGTATTTGGTAAGAAATTTAAACACATCCCAGTAACAGGGTTACACGTTTACAGTTGAAAGCTGATGTAAAAATACAGCTGTTGTGGAACCCCAAATAAAATCCGTGTCTTCTCAGCCAATGCACAGCAAGACCATCACTGCTGCTGTTGTAGGGTTTTTTGACCCCGAATACGGCAGCAACCTCAATTCTTGTGTCGCAGGAAAGAATTTTTGTGCGGACACAGTTTAGTTTTAAAGCAAGATTTATTAGAAAAGTTGAGAGAGGAGGTTCCGTCCTAGTGACGGAAGGGGGCTTTGAGATGAAAAGGACCTTACCCCCTGCCATAGCAGCATGAGGAAAAGTGGGAAAAAGACCTGTTAATGGTGGGGGCAGCACCTTTTGAAGGTTTACTTCAAAGGGATTTCTCCAAAGACAAAAGGAAATTCCTGGTCCCCCTGGTACCTGGCTTTGGGGCAAAAGGCCAGACAGGTGTCAGACACTGGACATTACCAGCCTTGGGCATATGAGTACCACTTCCTCTGGTCCCCTTTACAATGATAAGGAGACCAGCCTGAGGCCCTCCCACACAATGGCCGGAGACAATGGCTGATGCTTCAGGTGGGGAATTGATATGCTAATGTCGCCCTTGTCCCTTGGAAAAGATATGCTCTGGGGAATCCAAGACATGGTGGGGAAAATACCCTTTTATATTTGAGAAAAACATGGCTGGGGACCCAGTCTGCCCTAACTGCCTACTGCCCAGTCTAAGTCCTCACACACTGCCATTTGGTTGGTGGAAAGAATGCTTATTCTGCAGTGTACACAACAAGAAGTACAGGCAACTATCAGCTCCCAGACTCCCCCAAGGGATGAAGGATGAGGAATTTTAAATATTATAATTGTGTTTAAGGTACCAGCATCATGGTGCAGTGAGCTAAATTACCACCTGCATGTCAGCATTCCCTAACACAGCAGTTTGAAGTTCCAACTGGTCTGTTTTTGATCAAGCTCCCTGCTAATGCACCTAAGAGACCAGTAAGAGATGGCCCAGGTACCTCTTCCCCTGCAGTGCATGTGGGAAGCCTAGATGGAGCGCCCATATTCAGGCTTGGCCTAAATAGCTACAGCTACCTGTGGCTATTTGGGAGAATAAATCAGTACATGGAAAAGCTATCTAAACCTCTCTGTCTCTCTCTCTGCTGCTGTATCCTTCTAGCAAATAAGTATTTTTTAAAATGTGACACTGCACAGCATGTGCAGTTCTCTGATTGGTCCACAGTGCCCCTGGCTTTCCTTTCATTGGTCACTGATAAGAAACTAGCGTGTTCTTCTGAGATTGCTGTGATGGCAATGTGGTTTACAGAGTGCCTGGGATACATATATTAAATTCTCTCCATATAGCTCTTTTTTTTTTTTAAGATTTACTGTTGTTATTATTATTATTTTATTTATTTTTTTTTTTTGAAAGTCAGATTTACCGAGAGGACAGAGAGAAACATCTTCCATTCACTGGTACACTCCCCAAGTGGCTGCAATGTCTACAGCTGAGTTGATCCAAAACCAGGAACCAGGAGCATCTTCCAGGTCTTTCCCAGGCCACAAGCAGGGAGCTAAAAGGAAAGTGCAAGCAGTCTGGATATGAACCGGCACCCATAGGATCCCAGCACATCCAAGGTGAGGACTTTAGCCACTAGCCTACTGTGTTAGACCCCATATATTGAATTCGTATTACTCCGGCCAGGTCCTGGGTTCCTGTGAAATGTCTAAAAATGGAGTGTGTGTAAGAATGTTGAGTATGGAAGTGTAACTGAACCTCGAGTCTTGTGATCTAGGATTTGTGGGGCAAACCAGATCCATGACTGTTCCTTTAATTTAGCATCTTCAGTAAGGAGTTGGTATTCACTCTTCAAAGTGGAGACAGAGGAGCTACCAGGTAAGGAAGAGAGACCAGGGTTTGATAAAGTATCCATCAAATGCACGAGGAATAGGGATTCAACTGTATAGCAAGATTACAACATAAAACTACATGAAAATACCAATGTGCTCTTGTTAAACACATAACATAAATAATTCATTGTAGGTGGGACAATCTAGCATTTGAAGGCCATCCTGGAACTTTATAATAATAGAGATTTTTTTTTTATCCAATAAGGGATTATAAAAAATGTTCGACATTAAATTTGTCAAACTTTCTTAGAATACAAACATTGACATCAAATCTCATTAGCTGAATGTGGTAAGAAGTGCTAAATACTATGCTATCATTTCAGATAGAACCCCTGGAACAAACAATACTATTACTGGGTTTCTTTTTTTCTGAAGATTTAATCTTTTATATGTTTATTCGATGATTTAATCATTTATATATTTGTTTGAGTTTGTGTGATC
This sequence comes from Ochotona curzoniae, assembly GCF_017591425.1. Taxonomy (NCBI): domain Eukaryota; kingdom Metazoa; phylum Chordata; class Mammalia; order Lagomorpha; family Ochotonidae; genus Ochotona; species Ochotona curzoniae. The sequence goes on along the minus strand of NW_024467095.1, from coordinate 17,145,209 downwards.
CTGTGCTGCCTACAGCAGAAAGCTGGGTTGGAAGTGGATGAGCCAGGTCTTGAAACAAGTGCTCTAATATTGGATTCAGAAGCTCTAAGCAGGGTCTAAAACTTGGCTGTATCACAACCCCAGCCCCAGATTTCTGCAGTGTCATAAGGCAAACGCATCTGTAGGTGAGCGATTTGTGATCGTTCAGCTAAGTGACTCAACTAGAAAAAGACTACCTGTATTTCTGCTAATGCTGACTGTGTTGACTCCTCCATGGAAATTTCCAGAAGAATCTGTGAGCCAAAGTCAAATGTGTTCATTATAGGGACTTACGTTATCAGGGCCTTAGGCCAGTCTTAGGCTGCTTCAGGAAATTTGGGGAATCTTGGGCCCTGCGGCGTGGCCTAGCGGCTAAAGTCCTCTCCTTGAAGGCGCCCGGGATCCCATATAGGCGCCGGTTCTAGTCTCCACTGCTCCACTTCCCATCCAGCTCCCTGCTTGTGGCCTGGGAAAGCAGTCGAGGACAGCACAAAGCCTTGGGACCCTGCACCCATGTGGGATACCCGGAAGAAGTTCCTTGCTCCTGGCTTCGGATGGGCATAGCATCGGCCGTTGTGCTCACTTGGGGAGTGAATCTTCGGACAGAGGATCTTCCTCTCTGTCTCTCCTCCTCTCTGTATATCTGACTTTCCAATAAATAAATAAATAAATCTTTAAAAAAAAAAAAGAAATTTGGGGAATCTGGTGACTCAAGATAGATTGGGAAAAGTTTGTGGCATAATAATTTAGAATTACTAAACACAGCAATCTTTAAACAGGTCTTGTCTTTAAATAAGTCTAACAGAAGAACTATTCATTGTCCTGAGAGGATGTGCTGTTTGCGAGAGCTGCACAGCTCGCTCAACAAGACTGGCTGTTGCCTTGAGAGGCAGCTGCTTACTTTGATACACGGGTCTGCAGGAACTTCCTGAAGTGAATGATGACGTTGGTAATTTATTGGTTTACATTCTTATCTTCCTGGGCTAGAAACTCTTGGAGGAGTTGGGAAGAAACAGGGATGCCAGGCTAACACAGATCACATCAACTCTCAGTAGGATGCCTACAAAACTGAATGCAGAAAAAAATAATTTGCATATCCAGGGAAATGGTAATGCTATAAATGAATTGGGGGAAAATATATGCAAATATACATATATACACACACATATATATTAAAACTTTATAGAAGATTTATAATACAATAGCTTGGAAACAATTTTAGGAAAGTGAAATTTGAAGCCTTTTTTGAAAAGAAAATGAGAAAGCCGACGTGAAGCCGCCATGATGCTGGAAACTCAGAGGAATAACGCAGTGCTTTCCCAGGAATTGTTGTGATCTTAATAGTTACCGTTTTCTGCAAAGGAAGCTAAATTACTATTTTGAAAGTAAGCATTGTAAAATGTCTTTGCTTCACACCAATTTGGCATAATAGCTTAAGTAAAATAAGCATTATACAGAAAATGATTCAAACAAAAACTCAACATATACAACACACTCAAAAGCACTAAAGGAATTATTAAATTTTAAGACCAATGAAGTAACTAAGTTTGGGGGGAAAATATTGATGCTAAATAAACCTCCTGGCGCTGTCAACACTCCCATACAGGCAATACTGAAAGAAGATTAAGCTTTAAATTTGCTGAAAATCCAACCTATGATATAAAACAAAACTTTATGTTCCCTTTCCATTTTCAGCTAGAAACATGCATTCAGCATTATCTTTAAAGGAAAGCTTGAGCAGGCTGAAAGAAGCTCACGGTAGTCCAAGGTCTTAGATAGCAGGTGTACTTTCCAGAGCTCCAGTAGCAGAAACAACCCCAGCTTAAGGAAACGCAGCTGGAAGTTACAAGGGTACGTAGTGAGGACAAACCGCTAGTTCAGTGTGTGCGGAACCCAACCTTCAGTGTGTCCCTTCAGTGCACGCTTTCGTATCTCCAGTTGAAGGGCAGTTATGTACTTGTTATTGCGGCTTACTACACACATTCCCAATAATGCTACAGTTCTTCATTTACATTTTAAGCCGGTGGTAGTACTAGCCAATAGAAATTTGTGTACATCAACTGAAGTTAATCAATGGCAAATGATAGTGTGTGTGTTCACATACAAACACCCACACACATGACCTGTTTCTGTTTCTTTTTCCTTTTAAATTTATTTTTATTGGAAAAGTAGATACACAGAGAGAAAGAGATCTTTTGTTTGCTGGTTCACTTCCCAAATGGCCACAATGACCAGAGCTGAGCTGATCCGAAGCCAGGAGCCAGGAGCCAGGAGCTTCCTCCAGGTCTCCCATAAAGGTGCAGCGTCCCACTGCATTCCCAGGCCACAAACAGGGAGCTGGATGGGAAGCGGAGCAATCAGTACATGAACCAGCACCCATATGGGATCGCTGAGCTTGCAGAGGGGAGGATTAGCCCCTACACCAGGCTCACACAACGTGCTTCTTTAAAAACTGCAACAGCGGAGCAAGTAGGGACTGAAACGGTAAAAGGAGGAGGCAGCGGAAGTGCTGACTCCAGACTGGGAGCCTGAGAGTGATGAAGTGGCTGAGTCAGTTCACCCCTGCGAGGTGGGGAAGACTCCCGGGGTTACTTCAAAGCCAGCTGTGCCTTCTTCCAGGAGGTGACTAGCTGGAACCTGCCAGCAACAGATGGAGCTGAGAGCTCCTACTTATAACTCAGAGCCCGAGTCTCGGTGTGCCCGCTAGGTCCCTTGTTGAAGATATCACCATAGAAGGGCAATTGATTCCTCCTGCTACTCGTGTTGATGAAAACATGGCTGGTACAGAATTCAGCATCGAGGGAGAGACCAACCAGGTGGTGGTGAGATATCCAAAGTGCTGACAGCCTAAAGATGTCAGGGACGGACGGAGGCAGGCATGCACCCACGCAGCACTCCACTTTGGAGATGACACCCAGGCGTGATTGTCAGGGTGGAAGTGGGTGGACCTGGAGGTGTAACACAGCTGCTCTCATGTTTGAATGAGTTCCACACACAGCCGCTTCGCCAAGGGAAAAGGTACTCAATCCATTTGTCCCGCCCCCAGCGAGCAATCAGCTGAAAACAATTTAGAAGACCCGCGTTCGGCTCCATCAGCAGAAACACATGGGCTCCTGCCCGTGACCAAACCGAGCAAGCTCAGGACACACTTTGGAGGAGAACTGGGAGGCTCTCCCCGCCAGCAGCCACGCTAGCAACTTCTCAGCACTTCCCCAAGGTAAGGAAAGAGCCCTGGCACAAGATGGGCAGGTGGTGGGCTCCTTCCTGGCACACCTAGCCTTGGCCTGCCGCCGTCCAAGGGAGGTTCTTCAGGACTGCTTAGCTCGGGTGCCCACAGCAAGAACAGAAATGCAGTCTCCCCTCCCCCATGCCTGCCTCATGCTCCTTGACTCTCCTACCCCCATATGGGCTCTGATTCGGCTGCCGGAAGAGCATATATACATATAAAATTAGCAGCAGCCATGCTGCATCTCCACTGTAAATGTGTATTAAGCTTAGAGCGACCAACAACGCAGGAGACTTGGTTCCTGATTTGTGGGTTTGTTTCAGAGTGGCTTTTGCTGTTTGTTAATAGGCATTTTATATTGATATACTGTTGTTGGGCTATCACTGCATTTAACTTTGTGGATTCTTGCCTAGTATTGTCTATTGACTCACCCACAACCCAAACAGCCAAAATGATATTTTGACTTGTCAAAGGTGGGGAATCCGTACGAGAGCTGTTTATTGAGTTGAGAGTGGTTTTACATACCCGGATGTTGTGAGATTCTCTTCTTGGTATTTGATTTCTCGATCTGTTCCTCTGTGCTAGTTGATTAAATACCCTGCAGATGCGATGATGGTTCCTGCTTGTTCTGATGCTGAGGCAAAGAACAACCTGTTGTGAAAGGCTGGGCATGGTGGTGCAGCTGAGTGAGGTGCCCTTTGGGGTGCCCACACCCCACCTTGGAGTACCCTTTCACTTCCACCCTGCTCTGCTTCTGAGTCAACTTCCTGACAACGCCCCTGAGGAAGGAAGCAGACGATGACCCGTGGAGTGTCCGGCCACCCATGGGGGACACATAGACAGACTTCCTGCCCATAGCTTCGCCCTGGCCCTGGCGCAGCCGCTGTAGGTTTTGTTGGAGTGAACTAGCAGATGGGCAGTATCGCTCTTGCTCTTCCCTCCCACCTTTTTTTCTATCATTCTATCTTTGAAATAAATTTATCTCATTTTAAGATCCTCATGATATATATATATATTTTTTTTTTATCTATAAAAGAGTATCACCTTAACTCCTTGTGATTTTATGAAATGTTCCAGTGGGATCTCACTATGATTAAAAATGCACAATTCCTGCTATTCTGTATTTAGTAATTTAATTTCTAGAAATTGATTTTAAAAGGCCAAAACAGGGCCTGGCGCAGTGGCCTAGTGGCTAAAGTCCTCGCTTTGAATGTGCTGGTATCCCGTGTGGGCCCCGGTTCTAATCCCAGCAGCTCCACTTCCCTTCCAGCTTCCTGCTTGTGGCCTGGGAAAGCAGTCGAGGATAGCCCAGGCTTTGGGACCCTGTGCCTTTGTGGGAGACCTGGAAAGAAGTTCCTGGTTCCTGGCTTCAGATTGGTGCAGAACCATCTGTTGCGGTCACTTGGGGAGTGAATCATCTGACGGGACATCTTCCTGTCTGTCTCTCCTCCTTTCTGTACATCTGCTTTTCCAATAAAAATAAATACATCTTAAAAAAAAAAAAAAGGAAAAAGAAAGAAAGCCTGGGAGCGCCGTGGCGTCTCAGCTTAAGCCTCTGACCATGAAGCCACGTGCAGTTAGAGTTTTAGCTGGTCCACTTTCTTTTTTTTTTTTTTTTTAAGGATTTATTTTTATTATTTTTTATTGGAAAGGCGGATATACAGAGAGGAAGATCTTCCATCCGATGAGCCTACCAGATCTGCAGCTGCTGTCTCAGAGCTCAGCTCGAAAACTAGCAGTGCCGGTGTAATGACGTCGTTCCGGTAAACCCATGCACTTGTCTCCAATCTTGGGTGCTGTTTAGAATGCATGGACTCTTCTACTCCAGGATTTGTTCATCTTAGCACTGTTGTCTTTTTTTGGTCACATATTGCAAGATGTTTACAATCACTCCTGGCTTCTATCCACTCGATGCCAGTGGTAACTGCCACACACACACACACACATACACACACACACCCTTCCCCACTCAATTGTGAAAAAAAAAAAAATTGGGGCCCGGCACGGTGGCGCAGTGGTTAAGGTCCTCGCCTTGCACGCCCGGGATCCCATATGGGCGCCGGTTCTATCCCGGCAGCCCCGCTTCCCTTCCAGCTCCCTGCCTGTGGCCCGGGAAGGACGGCCCAAGGCTTTGGGACCCTGCACCCGCGTGGGAGACCGGGAAGAGGCTCCTGGCTTCGGATCGGCATAGCACCGACCGTTGCGCTCACTTGGGGAGTGAATCATCGGACGGAAGATCTTCCTCTCTGTCTCTCCTCTCTGTATATCTGCCTTTCCAATAAAAAAAAAAAAATCTTAAAAAAAAAAAAATTGGCCTGAACTGAGAGTCAGTGCTTCACTCTAGGCTGAACTCCTTTGGGATTAGCGTGCCCTGTATTCCCTTGGGTTTTTGAGAATATAGGGAATGTCGACCCCATAGGCTGCCAGCATGTGCCGGCTCCTTGAAGCCAAGGGCCTCCTTCCTGGTGGCTCCTCGCCTGCAATGACTGACCTCCTCACGTGAACCTTGTGCGTTCTTGGAGGGGCTCCAAGCCATGCTCGCATCAGCCTCATTCATTCGCTGGCCCCTCCGTTCTGTCTGATGCAGTGGCTGTTCAGAACCAGGAACTGAAATTGCATTGGCTGCCCAAGGATGATTTACTAGCGGCCTCTGCAAATATCTCCCACAAGTGGCTTAAGCATTTTGATTAATTTGACCCATCCGTTGGTTGGGAATACCATGAATAACCATTTCATGTATTTATTCATGTAATTTATATGAGTAATTTATTTAGCTTCATTTATTTATTTGCTTAACTGACACAGGACCTGAGTGGCTTGTTTTTTGACCTAATCAGGCAGTTGGAATGATGAGCTGACTTGCGCCTGTAGACTCAGACTGAATGCAGCTACGATCGCAGTGCAGATCATGTCATATCCTTAATTCCCCAGAGAATACAGCTCAGCTAATAAATAATCACAATTTTTAGAGGTTGTTACAAACTGTTTTTTCATTGTTATTGTTGTTGTAGCCAGCATAGTATACATTTTTTCCCCTTGCATTTTCAATACTATTTTTAGAAACATGTTTAGGACGTCTTGTGTTTGTGTGATGGTATCTCAAGCAAGACCAAGTGTGTGCATAAAACTCATTACAACAGCGTGTGTTACTGTAACACCCATGATGTAGCTGCTCTGTGATGGGGTAAGAATACGAGGAGACAGACCAGAGGGTTCACTTCACACTAGATTTCTTAGGAAGCTCGTAAAAAGGATTTACTGTATTTTGATTAATCCATCCTTCATCCACCTTGAATGTCGCCATGGCAACCAGATATTTGTTTCCCAAAGATGGGCTTTGAGACTGTGGAATGTTCATTCAGCTCCATACAAACCCTCCCCCAATCACTCTGTGCTGCTGAGAACCACGTCTTTGAAATTCAGCTTGCATAGGGAACCACTCCCAGCCCCTTGTCTTCCTGATGCAACGCTGCTAGCACTTTATCAATGACAACGCTTGAGCAATTTTTGAAGCATTTTTTCAGAGCCAACACAGACATGTTTTACCTACATGCCTCAAAATCATTAAGTGTTTTAAACAAAGCCTAGAAGAGGTGAACGGATCAGTAACAGAGTAAAAACATTGAAATATGGTTAGACATTGGCTGGCGTATTTCAGGTACTGATGGACTCATTTTCCACCAAAATTAGATGTTTTGCTATATAAAAAATAAGAAGAACCACTCATCTAAACATAATCATCATTTTTCCCTCCAAACACAGTTATAAAGCACTGATTCCACTTACTGACATGTAAAGAATCCTCATTTTTTTTTAAAAGAATTTCACTTTATTTTTGATAATGTTTGCATAGTTGAGAAAGATACAAGCCCATGTGGACCACTGATCAGGGTGGGAAGGGTCTAGGCATGGGGAAAAGTGAATGAGATGATGGCTTCCTTTTTTTTTTTTTCTTTCTGTACCTGGGGGAAAGGGGAAGAGATAAGGAAAAGGTCTGCTTGCAATAGCCTAACAGCATCAGTACCAGGGGTGGGGGACGGTCCCCGATGTGGAGCATCTTCCAAGGGTACTGTGTAAGTAGTTTTGGTAGATCTGAGATGCAGTTGATTTTTGGGGTACCAAGGTTGAGGGAAGCATTCCAAGCTCCATGGAATGACAGAGTCCACCTTTGACTCTCCACTTGCCCAGACACTTGTTGGCAAAGTCGGCTGGGAGAGTTCTCTGATTTGTTCTGCCCTGTGTCCTCTGCCAGGCCTCAGTGAGCTGTCATAGCCCTCACGAGCATCGGGGCATGCCAAAAGGACCCTCATTTTATAAGTGCTTTGTCCAACATCTCACCCAAGTTAAACATTAACTTGCAAAGGAGACTGTGGAGAGTTAAACTGGTACCACCCAGCTCTGCTGACTCCGCACCATGGGTCTTCCATCTTTGGCTCCCAGGTCAGCTGGAGCAATGCTCTGATTGTGGACTGAGTGGCAAACTTCTATGAGAACAGGCAGGTACTCCTTTCTGTGCCCTCCCGGCTCTTGCCTCTATATTATGAAAGATGGGAGGGACGTATGGGTGGATGGATTGATGGAAAGCTTTATCTTTAAAATCCAGAAGGAATATAATAATTTTAAAACTGCATTTCCTTAAGAAGTATTATCTCAGAAAAATTCCATTGAATAGACTTATATTCTTCTATAACTTTTTCTTTATCATGACCATGAATCACATTTATAATCAGCCAAATTTTTTTTGAAAATTAACTTTGGGAATAAAAACAAATTTAAAAAAAAAAGGAAAATAAGTGTCTTCTAATTCCAAAGTATGCATCCAAGCAGTTCTAGTTTTTATGTAAAAAAAAAAAAAATTCAACCATTTATCCCTTGCAATATGTAGGATTGCACAATTTCTCTTTTTCTTATTTTAAAAAAATCCTCAAGCAGTTTATATTGTCCTTAATAATGATTAAAGTAATAAAACAAGGTTCTTTTACTCATATTACGGGACTAATAATTTCAACTTTTTTTCCAAAAGTAATATTAAAAAATCTGACATGCAGTTTAAGAATCCTAACCTGAATTACTGGAATTCATTCGGGCAGCCTAGCCTTACTTAAAATTGCTGCTGTCTGCAGTGTAATAAACATGATTGATGACCTTCAGCCACGCAGTTCTGTGGCTCCTCCATTGCTGAGAGAGCCCCTTTGTGTGTGTGCATGTTTGTATTTCTTGAACACTCTGTAACTGCTTCCTACAGGAGCTAGTTTTGAGGCTCCTGTTTACAGTTGTTTAATAAGAGTCTGTTGCTTTCCAGTTACAATGGATCAACTTACATTGCCTATAAGAAAAATAGTCTCATCAGAATCGGTGACTTGATAAAAAGTAACAATTCACTTAGAGTCCTCATTGGCTTTAACTCACCTGATTCTTTGTCATCTTTTAAAAAAAGATTTCATGTATGCGTTTGAAAGACAGAGAAGGAGAAAGATACACAGAGAGATAGCAGACAGAGACAGAGAGACAGAGATCTTCCATCTGCTGTGTCACCCTCCAATGGCAGGGGCAGGGCTAGGCAGAAGCCTGGAGTTTCCATCCTACTCTCTCAGCAGCGTGGCAGGTGCCCAAGAATTCTGGCCATTTTCCCTGTTTTCCCTGGCTCATTAGCAGGGAACTAGATGGGGGCTGGAACAGCTGGGACTTTGAGCTCGTACTCATATGGGCTGCCATTATCACAGGCAGTGGCTTGACCCGTTGTGCTACAATGCCAGCCCCTGGTTCTTTCTCATTTTGAACTAAAAGCTAAAATTGGTTTGTACAGGTAACTAGCAGTTTCCTAAGATCATCTAAGGAAGCAAATTAGCATAGATTTCAGTTCATCTTCAACTTTCTTCTGAGATACTGTAAAATATTTAAAGAAGGTTCCAGAATAAATGCAGGTTTTAGTAGGTACCCTCCCCCAATCTTTGCTGCATTGCTGCCCCCTTCCTCTCCTTCTCTCTTTTCTCTTTTTACTTCCCCTTCAATTTAATGAGTAGAACTCATGAGTTCACACATCTCTTTCAAAGGATTCTAACATTCCAGTGCACAAAGCAGAGAACTTAGGAAATACGCTATGCTACCTTGTGGGAGCCCAAACTACTCTTCACACGTAGAAACTTGACCATTATGGATCAATATCTGCAAAGAAAACCTAACTGCACAGAAGCCTTGTCAAGTGTTTCAATTTTTGTTTACTGATTTTCATTTGAAATTCAGAAAGACAGAGAACTAATATTCACTGGTCCACTCCCTAAAATGCCCTGTGCAGTCAGGGTGGAGCCAGGCGGAAGCCACACGTGCAGAACTCAATCCAGGTGTCCCACCGTTGGTGGCGAACACTCAAAACTTTACTTAACCACCTGTTGTCTCCCAGGTCTGTATTCAGGGTGCTGGGATTGTGAGATGAGCCAGGACAAACGCAGGGAAGGTGATATGGGATGCAGGCTTTCCAAGCAGCACCTTGACTGCTACGCTAACGCTGCCTTTCAGAGAGAGTATTTTACTGACTATCTAGAAGGTATCACTGGCTAGGAAAGTTCATATCACATGTCACAATAGGCAAAGGTTAATAAAATTATTCTTCAGCTGTTCCTGTTATTTCCCCCATCTTGTTCAGTTTTCTGTTGCTATCTCAAACCAGGTAATTTGTAAAAGAAGAGGGTTCAGCTCCCAGCTCTAGACACAGGGACGGTGGACACAGGCTGTATATCTGCTTAGCGTCTGGTGAGGTTCTCACACTGCTCCACACAGAGTGGAAGGCAGGAGGGACGGGCTGGCTCAGCCTCCTCCTGGGACAGTGGAACCCCATCAGAGTGCCCGTTGGAGTCCTGGCTGCTCAGCTTCTGATCGAGCTCCCTGTCAGCTGCCACCCAAAGGTGAGACCTGGAGAGAGTTCCAGGATGCTGGGTTTGGTCCAATTCTAGTGGCTGCAGCCATTTAAAGAATAAACCGGCAGAAGGAAAATCTCTCCCAGTCTCTCACCTTTTCTGGTAACACTGCCTTTAAGATAAATAAATGCATACATACATACATAAATGTTCTCTGAAAATAAAATCTTTATATAAAATAGTTCAGAACATGGAGAGGGAGAGGGAAATTACCAAATCCACTTTAACCTCAATGTCAAATAAGTAATATAATCTCATTTATGAATATGAATGTAAAAACCCTTCATTTTCAATCCTGACCCTTGGCAGATGAATTTCCCTCATTCTAAAATGTATTTATGACCCTGAAATCAGTACTCAAAGTACTTGAATATTCTTGGTTCACAGTCATGCAGTGTCTCAATGTGCTTGGGTTACCCAACTTGCACATGCCAGCTGAGGTCAGAGAGTGTGAGGCCCCACCTCTGGTTTCAGCCGTCAGAGTGAACAAGCGTTGTTTTTGCAGTGTTGTGCTTACTGACAGTGAGTCTACTGTTTCAAATGACCCCCACTTGGATGACTAGAATTCTGTGCTATGTTCTTAAACATGAGAAGGCTGTGATGGAACTTAAAGGAAAACAGGTGTTAGTAAACTTCATTCACAAGGTGGAAATTGTGATAATAGTGGCTTAAGCGGAGGTCTGGGGTGCCTATATCCCGATCAAAGTGCTCATTTGAGTCCCAGTTTGACCCGTTTTAATTGAGCTTCCTGCTAATGCACGCCTTAGGAGGCAGCATGTGCTGTTCTAAGTGCTAAGATTTAGGCCAGCCCCGTGGGAGACCCCCCATGGGCTCCGAGTTCCAGCCTGGCCCTACACTGGCCATTTCAGCCACCTGGAGAGTAAAAGAGAAAACTCTCTCACTTTCTGTCTCTTACTCTCTTTATAACTTTCACTTTAAAAAAATTTTTTATTTCACTTTTAAAATAACTGAATCTTTGGAATGATAATTGTTAGTACAGATGTGTGTGAGCTTTCTTGAAAGCAAGGATGCACAACATAAAACATTCTACTCAATGTACCATGTTAACAGATTCTCAGAAGAGAAAAATCAATACAATTTTATCAATACACTGAGAGAAAAACACCCAGTAACACTCAGCATCTACTTCTGACACACACTCAGTGAAGTTGGAACAGAAACATCTTTAAACTCATTGATGGCTTGGGAAACTCAAAAAGAAGTCTTTCTAGAAAACGAAAGACAGGCTGCATGACTTCTTATGGAGTCATATAAATGAAGAAAACATGTTTTAGGGATCAATAAATACGTAAGAGCCCCCACAAACACACCCAATCACATTTGATACCTTAATATGTTGGGAAATGTCAATAGGTTCTATTAGAAAAATTACAAAAACTCCATAAATGGTGCTTCTTGGAATGCCTGCATCCTTATCTGGCTGTGGGTCTGAATCTTTGCTATGATGTTTTTCCCATCCAGATTCTTGCTAATGCATTCTGGGAGGCACCAGCTGATAAATGAGGACTTGGGTGCTGCCACTGAACCCCGTCAGCACTGGTCCCTTTGTCAGGCCCACTGTCTTCCTTACCTTACAGCCTCTGTGAAGATGAATTCATGAAACTGAGGTAGTGACGCAAAGTTGAGATACTCTGGCTTATAGAGACTTGAATAGCCTCTATAATTAACATAACATCTCAGGGCTAGTTTCTGTTCTCAGAGCTTTTATAGTAACTTACTGACCCCAATCAAATAAACTGATGATGAGCAATTTACCCTTAAATAAGACAAAATGGGACCCACGTTTGCCATTCAAAAGAAAACGCACTGGCCTCCATGGCTGACTTATGAAAGGCAGGCTGCCTGTGACCGGCTAGAGTCGCATACGTGCATTGACTGTTCATTGTTCACTTTCAAGTCTTTTTTAAAAATCACTTTTATTAAAAAAATTTTTTTGTGTGTATATTTTGAATATTTATAATTTGTATATGTTTTGGTGATGTTTGCATAGTTAAGGATGCATGCTCATGTGGACCACTGATTAGGGTGGGGAGAGTGGAGGAATAGAGGAAAGTCGGTAAGACAGCTGTTTTCAATCTCCTTTTGTTCATGCATTTGGGGAAAATGGGGAGAGGTATGTTCCCAGCAGCCCAGCCACATCCCTGCGCTTGGACGGGCGACAGCAGCTGACATCACAGGGTCCCCAGTGTGGAGCATATTGAGGGCTGAAGTGCTTTCCTAGTACTGAAATGCTGTTGACTTTGTTGCCCAAGGATGAGGAAATCCTACTAAAGTCCATTGGCTGACACAGTCCACCTTAGAGTCAAGTCGCCCAGATACTCGCTGTCAAAGCTTGGCTGGACAAGCTGTCCAGTTTGTTCTGCACTCCGTGGTACTTGATGTCCTCTGCTGGCCTCCGTGAACTGGGGGTCACATCTCCAAGCTCATCTGGGCAGGCCGTCCATTGCACAGGCTTCAAAAACCACAGAGACCCAGTCCTGACATACACACTCCAGTCAGATCCTCTAATTTCCCTCACCTATGGAGTTTTGAGACCAGTGGTCCGGACCCTGGCATGCCCACATCTGCACTGCACATATCTTAAGCAAAAAATAGCAGCTGTGTTGGCACACTGGTAGAGTTCATACAAACTTGGCATTAACCAGACCCAGAATGCCCATCAGCTATTAGCTGCTTTGTTCCCAGCAATATAAACCTTGTCTAGGTATAATCAACCTAGACAGTTGGCTAGAGTTGGGGTTCAACTCTTTTTTTTTTTTTTTTAAATTTTAAGGGCCTTTGTGGAAGCCTAGTGGTTAAATTCCTTGCTTTGCACATGACAGGATCCCATATAGGTACTGGTCCTAATCCCAGCAGTCCCACTTCCCATCCAACTCCCTGCTTGTGGCCTGGGAAAGCAGTCAAGGACAGCCCAAAGCTTTGGGATCCTGCACGCATGTAGGAGATCCTGAAGAGGCTTCTGGCTCCTGGCTTCAGATCAGCTCAGATCTGGCCATTGCAGCCACTTGGGGAATGAATCAGTGGATGGAAGATCTTTCTGTCTCTCCTTCTCTCTGTATATTTGACTTTCCAATAAAAATTAAAATAAATCTACAAAATTGTTTGAAATATTTATTTTAATTTCTTATTGGAAAGGCAGATTGACACACAGAGATCTTACATCCACCGATTCACTCTTCAAATGGCCACAGTGGTCAGAGCTGAGCCAGTTCAAAGCCAGAAAAAAGGAACTTCATTTGGGTCTCCCTGTGGACGAAGAGTCTCAAGGACTTGAGCTATTCTTTGCTGTTTTCCCAGTCAGACCATAAGCAAGAAGTTGGATTGAAAGTGGCTCAGCCAGGACTCGAACCAGTGTGCACCGCAGGCGAAAGCTTAGCCTACTATCCCACAGTCCTGGGCCTCCTGCCCAACTTTGAACGATAAAATTCACTGCCTTTGCTCCCCTAGAGAATCTGTAGAGTGAGCATTGGCTGCCTCTGTCCTTGCACTGTGTTTGGTGATCTATATATTTCTGTTTCAGTTTTTTTTTTTCTTCCTAGTATGCCAAGCATTGGTGATTGGCTTCTGTGAATTGACTTGGCATTAGAACCAGTTTTGGGATTTTTCCGATCCTCCACGAGTCATTCTAATAGTATGCACGTCGGAGAAGAGCACATTTGGGCTCCTGGAGTCGGCCTTTCTCTGGGTAGCCCCCACATTGTCTCCCAGGCACCTACTCTCCTCTCTAGTGGACTGACTGGTCTGGGTTGAGCAGACCAGGCCTGACTTCGGTATGGAAAGTAAGACTTGCTGGGAGCTTCATGGCGTCTCCACTTGTTAGCTTCCCATGGGCATCATGCCTTCCTCATCCAGGATGAGACACAGGTGGATCATGAGAAAGTAGGCATACTAGATTGACGGGTGAGGAGATCAAATTTCATTGCAGGACTGGCAAAAATCCCAACCCACATATTCCTACCAAACTTCTTGCCTAGTCTCCTACTAGGAGACTTCCTACTTCAAGCCTATTGAAGCCATTGTCCATTTTATTGAATGAAGTGTTGCCTGATTCTAGAATTAAATATAACCAATTAAGTTCTCTGAAACAAATATATAATTTTGACTTTCAAAATAACACTTTCATACCCAGGTGCCAAATGTAAAAACCCCACATCATCTACTACCTTATTGTTTCTCTTATTCATTCAACAAATGTTTACTGAAGAAATATTCCCGGCCTCCTCTCCCTCTCTGCCTTCGTATGCATCGCTCTGATCCTCTCGTGAGAGTGGCTGTGTGTGAGGGGTGACTGCCGCTTGCGTATGAACACATGCTCGTGTTTCCTTTTACATAAATCTTGTTCTCATGTGTGCGCTATATTTATGCCTCTACTTTGAATTTTTATCTCTGTGGGGGCAAGAACCTGGGAAGAAGATTAAAATGGATTCATAATGAGCTGAGCAGGAGAGATTGGTTTTGTGGCTGGAGAAGGGCTGAAAAATGTAGAAATAGAAGACAAAGACAATGGAAACAGACTACAGAATAATGGAAAATAGGTGATTAAGATCGGAGTGTTTGGAGTGATCATGTCAAATACAATGGTTGTATTTGTTTTTTTTTTCTGGCTTTTTATATAGTTAGAGAGCTGAGATTTCTTACTGTTTTTAACACTTGCTACCCTTAATCCTAAGAATAAGTTTTGGACCAGAAAAACAAAACAAAAAGAAAATGTTGAATTCTGGCTGAAGAGCATTGAGTTTGAGATATTTGATGGGTTTGTGGGAAGTAAAATAGACCCAAAACCACAACAAGATTTCCTCTGCACCAATATAGAAGAAAAAGAGTAAGTGATTACTGAACGAGAATTATCAGCAGTAAATACCTGGAAGATACTTAGCCATGCCTGCAAAGTCTCGTCAGGATAGTACACAACTTTATATAGTCAAATAGGAGAAAGAACAATGAAAACATTTCTTACCTTCTTGTGTGTGTCTAATTTATAATAAAGTCTTGCAGACCTCAAGAGAGATTTCTGAGTTAGTTTAGAAAGTGGGTGTTTATTATCAGGAAAGTCAGATAAAACATGATTTTGCATTACAAATCCCCAAGTCTTGATGACCTGAATTGGGCCGGTTCCCCAATACTTGACCCTTTAACCTCTAAGTTTATGAATTTTTTTTTTCCAAAGAGGCACATAGATGTTTATACCATTTAGTGACAGGGGTGGGGAAGCTGTCTTCAGCCTGGGGCCATTTGGGCATTTGTAACATCATGTCCAGAGGATTCAAAATGACCAATTTAAAATTAGCCTGCTATAGATTATTTAAATGTTGTGTTCCACCTGTGGTTGCCTGAGTGGGATCAAATCAGTTTTGTTAGCCTTGTGTGACCCATGGTCCAGACATTTTCCTGCCTATGCTTTAGTCAAATGACAAACCAAATGAGGCAAAGATAGTTCCTGAATTAATCTGTTTATTGCAATGCACACAGCAGAAGCAGTAAAAAGAACATATGAAAATACCGGCAAAAATAAGTAAAAGAAAATTACTTAAGCATATTATAGAACAACTCCCAAAACGAGTTGGAGGAATTGCTGTATATCCCCCAAACTGAGTTCAAAAGCCATCACTGCCATTAGAATAGTGCAAGAAAGAAGGTTTCTGTTGGTAAGCACAGAGCAGAGTCAAGCAGCCAATGTTCGATTCTTGAGCTCCCCAAGGAAGCAAAGGCAGTGAAGTTTACAGTTCAAAATTATGGGGTATGGGCCTGGCTCATGGGCACTCTCTAATGAAGTACCTATTTGCTTTGCAACCAAGGCACTTGGGAAGTTCCCAGGTGTCTCATGGTGAATGCAATTCTGAAGCCACCAGCACAGGTGGTCCCTTTTACCTGTCTTTTTGCTACTGCTGTTGGGTCGCCTCCTAATCTCTATGGTAACAGCATTCATGAGGTTTTACATGGTGTACTCAGGTTCCACTGCTAATTTTTGGAGGGGTGTGTGTGTGAATGAGAGATGTCTGGAGCAGATTGGTTTTAAAACTTATATTTGTAAATGGCCTGTCCTTCAATGGCATCTGGATCTAATGGCATAAATTCGTGAGGTGTTGTAAGAAGGCATAGAGAGTTTGCTCTGCACCCTGCTCTATAAGGTTAGAGAACTTTATTGTCCCACCCAAGCGGTGAACAGAGTGAGGAATATAGATGCACAGTGGCCATGTTCAGGGGCGGCCTGTCCTCCATGTGTATCCACGGGAAGAGCAAGCAGGTACTGGGGAGGCCACGAGTTGGAGCGCCTGACTGGGGAAGCAAGCAGCCAAGAGAGCCAGTCCCTCCCGATCATGGACTTTGTGAGGTCTTGCGAGGGGAGTAGGTTCACAACAATGCAGTACCATTCCCTCTCAGAGATGAGCATCACAGGGGGATAGAAGGGACCCCACCGGTGCTGGGGGAGTGGATTCCAAGCTCGCGACCCTGAACTAGCTGCTTACCGTAAAACAATTCACAATAATCGATTTGCATTTTTTAAGATATTAAAGAAATACAGAGGAGATGCCTTTATTGTGGCTATATTGTTATAGAAGGACTAATAGTTGGGGTTACCTCTTTGTTGCAATGAGTAAAGGAGGAGCCTCTTTAAAAGCATGCAGAATGTTGCCTTTGCCCAGACAGAAGTGCCCTCCCACCTGTCTGAGCCTATCATGAGACATGAAAAAAGTTACCAGTGGGCGGAAAAAGTAGAGTCACAGTCACATTGGCTGTCTGAAGGCAATGCTCCTTTTTTTTTTTTTAAGATTTATTTTTATTGGAAAGTCAGATATACAGAAAGGAGGAGAGACAGAGAAGAAGATCTTGTGTCTGATGATTCACTCCCCAAGTGGCTGCAACGAACGGAGCTGAGCTAATCTGAAGACAGGAACTTCTTCCAGGTTTCCCACGTGGGTTCAGTGTTCCGAGACTTTGGGCTGTCCTCGACTGCTTTCCCAGGCCACAAGCAGGGAGCTGGATGGGAAGTGGGGCTGCTGGGATTAGAACCAGTGCCCATATGAGATCCTGGTGCGTGCAAAGGCAAGGACGTTAATTACTAGGCTACCGTCCAGGACCCTGGATTGTGTGTGTGTGTCATTGTGTGTGTGTGAATAAGAAGGGAGAAAGGGTACTTACTTAGCATGGTATCTGGAGGACATTCAACAGAGTTCTGTTCTTACTAGTCATTGTGATTATCAATGCATATGGTTTTTACATAACTGAAATATAATATAGGGTAAATGCTGAGTTTTGTGTTGTAAATCTAAGTATTTCAAAAATATATTCCATGTGTTCCATAATAACTACCCTTTTCATTTGAATGACTACAAAACATTCCAACATTTTGATATTTTCTTTCTAAGCCTTTCTGTGTTTCCTACAATTGAGAGCATTTGGAGTTTGGCACTTATATATATATATATATATATATATATATATATTGTCACCTCAAAGTATTTCCATTCTCATGGTGCTGTTTTCCTTCTTATTTTAAGATGCTTCTCTGAGATGAAACTGCAGTTGTGGAACCCCCACTGTGGGTGACAGTGCTGGGACATTCCCATGGCTTTGATATGTAATCCCCAGTAGAATGTTGAGCAATGTTGACATTATTCCTTGTTCCCTGGAGAGACCTCTACTGACCTGGCATTCTCTGCTTCTGTCCTTTGTATAGCAAGAACAGCTGCAAAGGACACTAAATAACACTATGTTCCAGTGAGTTCAGTCTGTGCTTGGGGACAGGTTGTTCTTCCAACAACTCGGGAAGCATAAAAGGCCCCCATTGAAGGTGGGACTCTGACAATGGTGGGCATAAATGGAGCAGATGTAAGCGCAACCTTTTCTTGGGGAGGGTTCCAAAGCATGCCCCTGCAACAAGAGTGAAGTGACAGGAGGTGAGAGAGGTAGGGAGGGTATTAAAGATAGAATCCAGATGTGAGTGATGCAGGGCTTCTAGGCTTGGCTGTTTTAAGATTTATTTGAAAGTCAGAATGACAGAGATAGAGCTTCTATCTGCTGGTTCATTCCCCAGATCACTGCAGTAACCAAGTCCATGTGGATGGCAGGGTCACAGGCACACGAGCCATTGTCTATTGCTTCCCAGGCACATTAGCAGGGAGCATGATCAGAAGTAGAGTAGCCAGGGACCTGGCATGATAGCGTAATGGTTAAGGTCCTCGCCTTGGGCCGCTGGGATCCCATATGGGCACTGGTTCTGGTCCTAGCAGCTCCACTTCCCATCCAGCTCCCTGCTTGTGGGAAAGCAGTTGAAGACGGCCCAAAGCCTTGGGACCCTGCACCCTCGTGGGATACCCGGAAAGAGGTTCCTGGCTCCTGGCTTCGGATCGGCGCAGCACTGGCCACTTGGGGAGTGAGTCATCGAACGGAGGATCTTCCTCTCTTTCTCTCCTCCTCTCTATACATCTGCCTTTCCAATAAAAAATAAACAAATCTTAAAAAAAAAAAAAAGAAGTAGAGTAGCCAGAACTCAAACCAGCTCCCAGATGTGAGTTTTAGTCATCTGGAGTGGTGGCCTAATCCTACTGTACCGTAATGCTGCCCCTATGCTTGATTATATTCCATGTAGCAATGTAAGTCGTTAAAAACTATAAGCAAGAAAATGAGAGAAATGATGAGCAATGGGAAGATTACTCTGATTGGAACCATGGGACTGTGAAGAAAGTCCAGACAATGACATCAACAAGAGGAGGGAATAATAAATTATACATTTTTTTTAATGCCTGAGAAATATACTATGAAGTACATGTACCACAATTTCTTTTCCTATCCCTCTTTCAATGCGATAGCTAGGTTGTATGGTAGATCAGCTTCCAGTTGTCTGAGCACTCTGCATTCTGACGTCCACTGTCGCTACACTGCCATACAGGCCCAAGAGCGCAGGAGAATATCATTTCCCCCACATCCATGCCAGCAGGTGCTATTAGGAGATTTCCAAATAAAAGCCATTCTCAATGAAGTGGAGTTTCAAGTGGTTTTTATTGGTATTTCCCTGATAGCTAGGGAGCCTGTTTATTTTTCTTATGTCTATTAGCCACTTGAATTTGTTCTTTTGAAAAGTGCCTGGGCCTGGTACAAAGGCTCAGTGGTTAAATCTGTGCCATGCACACATCAGGATACCGTGTGGGTGCTGGTTCATGTCCTAGCTGCTTTACTTCCCATCCAGTTCCTTGATTGTGGTCTGGGAAACCAGGAGAGGATGGCCCAAAGCCTTGAGACCTTGTACCCTCGTGGGAGATCTGGAAAAAGCTCCTGGTTTCGGATCAGCTCGGATCTGGCCATTGTGGCCACTTGGGGAGTTGGCTGGACGACAGACGATCTTTCTCTCTGTCTCTCCTTCTCTCTGTAAATCTCTTTTCAATAAAAAGTAACCAAGGCTTTTTTTTTTAAGAAAGGAGAGAAAGAAGAAAGAAAGAAAGAAAGAAAGAAAGAAAGAAAGAAAGAAAGAAAGAAAGAAAGAAAGAAAGAAAGAAAGAAAGAAAGAAAGAAAGAAAGAAAAGGAGGGAGGGAGGGAGGGAGGGAAGAAGGGAGGAAGGGAGGAAGGGAGGAAGGGAGGAAGAGAGGAAGGAAGGAAGGAAGGAAGGAAGGAAGGAAGGAAGGAAGGAAGGAAGGAAGGAAGGAAGGAAGGAAGGAAGGAAGAAAACTGCTCATTTCCTTCACCTGTTTCTTCACGGCAGTGTTTGTTCTGCTGTCCTTGGTTTTCCGAAGCTCTCTGACAACCCTGGTTTGTGTAGTGCACAAGTATTTCTCCCATTTCGTTGCTTGCTTCTTCACTTTGTTGACCATTTCCTTTGCTGTACAGAAGTTTCTTAGTTTCATGTAGTCTCATTTGTTTGTTTTGGCTTTCGCTGCCTGTGCTTTGGATGACTTTTCCCAAAGGTCTTACCAAGTGCTTCCTATGTTTTCCTGTGATCACGTAGTGCTTTCTCAGTGCAGATGTCAGTCCCTTGTCCAGTTAGATTTGATCTTTATATTCGGTGACAGCTGGAGATCTTTCTTCTTACATCTGCTGGCTGATATCTAATTGTCACAACATCATTTGTTGAAGAGACCAACTGTTTTCCTTGGATTACTTTTAGTTCTCTTGTAGAAGATACACCTGTACCTGTGTGGACTCACTCTGGTGTTTGTATTCTGTTCCTTTGATCTTCTGTTTCTGAACCGATACCAAACTGCTTTGATTGTCACTGCATTGTAGTATGTCTTGAGGTCTGGAGTTGTTATTCCTCCAGTTTCATATTTATACTTCAAGATAGCATTGGCTATTTGGGGTCTCTTTTCGTCCAAATGTATCATTTTTGTATCATTTTTTCCAGCTCTGAGAAGAATGTTAAATTTTTTGTTGGGATCACGTTAAACCTGTATGTTATTTTTGATAATCTGGACATTCTGGTGATGTTAATTAAACCAATCCAGGAATGTGATAAATTTCTCTATCTTTTTTAAAAAGGATTTATTTATTTTTATAGCAAAGTCAGATATACAGAGAAGAGGAGAGACAGAGACAAAGATCTCCCAACCAATGATTCACTCCCAAAGCAGCCAGGGTCCCAAGTACAGGATCCCAAGTACAGGGTCATCCTGTCATGGTTTCTCAAGCTACAAGTAGGGAGCTGGATGAGAAGCTGGATGGGAAACTGGGACACAAACCAGTGCCCATATGGGATTCAGACATAATCAAGGTAAGGACTTAGCTACTGAGCCATTGTGCTGGGCCCTCTTCTTTGGTGTTTTAATGAGGACTGTGCTTAAAAGTTCTTTCTCAGCCATGGAGTTCTTTGTGTATCCAATGGCCATTGAATTATGTTCATTGATTTTATACTCAGAAATCCCTTTATGAGTTCCGACAATCTTTTTGTTGAGTCTTTTGGTTCTTCTATGTATAGAATATCGTTACCTGTGAACAGGGATAATTTTAATTTCTTGTTCCCAATTTAATTCCCTTAATTTCTTTCTATTGTCCAATAACACTTGTGAGGACTTCCAATACTACGTTGAATAACAGTGGTGAAAGTGGCCATTCTTGTCTAGTTCCAGATCTTAGTGAAAAAGCCCTTAATGTTTCCACATTCCGTATAATGCTGGCATTGTGTTTGTCATATGTTGCCTTGATGATGTTTTAGAATGTTCCTTCCATGCCTATCCTGCTAAGGGTTTTTAGCATGAAGTGGTGCTGGATCTTCAGATGCTTTCTCTGAATCTGTTGAGATGATCTATATGGTTTTTTATTCTTCATTTTGCTGATATGGTGTATCACATTTATCGATTTTCGAATGTTGAACCATCCCTGCCGTCCAAAGATAAATCCCACCAGGTCTGAGTAAATGATTTGTATGATATATGTTCGGGGTTGTGTTGGTTAATATTTTGTGGAGGATTTTTACATCTATGTTCATCAGGAGTATTGCTCTGCAATTCCTTTCTCTAATGTATCTCTATCTGGCTTTGGTGTTATGGTGATGTTGGCTTCATAGAAAGAGGTTGGAAGGATTGCTTCTATCGTTTTGGATAGCTTGTGAAGGATTTGGGTACGTTCCTCTTGAAATGTTAGGCTTCAGCAGCGAAGCTATCCAGTCTGAGGATTTTCTTTGTTGAGAGGATTACAGATTACTGATTCAGTTTCCATCCTGGTTTTATAGAGAGAGAGAAGGAGAGAGAGGGAGAGATCTTACCTCATAATTCAGTTTTGGTAAGTTGTATGTGTCTAGAAATATATCCATCTCTTCTAGGTCTTCCTAGAAGATTTAGAATGGCTATAGCAGGTCATTTTTCATTTTTATTAGCCTGGAATATTCTTATCCATCATTTCACTTTCAGTTTTCACCTTATCTTGTTGGTAAGATGAATCTTCCTATAGACCAAAAAATATATATTTATAGGTTCTGTTTTTTGACACAGTCCACTACTCTGTCTTTTGATTGATAAGTTTAGCCATTTACATTCAGTATTAATATCAACAGGCAGTGATTTGATTCTGACATTTTAGCGTTGGGTTCCTCACGGTTTGATTCAATTTTCTTGTGAGGTTTTATTGAGCTGTTCTCCACGTTAGCCTTTGAATTTTGTGGGTGTTACTCTCTTTGTCTGTCTGCAGTACTTCTTTTAAAAAGCGTTTGTAGTGCTGCTCTGGCAGAGGAAAAGTCTTCCAGTTTTTGTTTCCATTGGAAGTATTTTATTTCATTTTCAAATACAAATGAGAGCTTTCCTGGGTATATTGTTCCTTTTTTAAAAAGATTTATTTATTTTTATTGGAAAATCAGACACACAGAAAAGAGAGTCTGAGAGGAAGATCTTCTGTCCACTGATTTCACTCCCCAAGTGGCCAGTGCTCAGCTGTACCAATCTGAAGCCAGGAGTCAGGAGCTTCTTCAGGATCTCCCACAGGGGCTGTAGGGTCCCAAGGTTTTGGGCCGTCCTCGACTGCTTTCCCAGGCCACAAGCAGGGAGCTGGATGGGAAGCAGAGCTGCTGGGATCAGAACTAGTGTCCATATGGGATCCTGGCATATGCCAGGCAAGGACTTTAGCCACTAGGCTACAGTGCCAGCCCTGTATATATTATTCTAGGCTGACAATTTTTTTCTTTTTTGGATTTATACTATGTCATTCCATTCTCTTCAGGCCTAGAAGGTTTTCTTTATAAGGTCAGCTGTGAGGCTGATTGGGGTTCCTCTATATTAACATTTCACAGATGCGTATTTGAGTATGTTCCTGTGTATTCAATCAAAAGAGCTTGACTATGATGTGTCATGGTGAAGATTGCTTCTGGCCCAGCCTATTTAGGGTTCCGTGCCCTTCCTACATTTGGTTTCTTTTTTTCTCCATGTTGAGGAAGTTTTCATTCATTATTTCATTGAACACAACCACTGCTGTGGTTCATGGCAGCACCACTTCACTGTCTCTCTCGCTTCCCCATGTCCATGGGTCTTCACGTGTCCCTCGGCCATCGGCCTGTCCTCTCCTGTTCCTCAAGATCACCCCCTTTCTGCTTCTCCTCTGCTAGATGTCCTGCTCTCCTCACCCTAGTATGTCATCTTGCTCTCTCCTCTTATTTTTCCCCCAGCTTGGCTGTTTTGTTCTTTGCAGTTTCCCTGTGTTTACACTTTGGTTTTTAATCAATCATGATACATAATCCTCTGGCAGAAAATGACACAAAACACAAATGCATAAGCACAAATAATTGGAAATAAAAGTCCTAGGTAGATACAACCTAAGTCAAGAAAGAAAATGCTGAACACCCCTCACCGTTCCAAGAAGCCTGTCCTGGTCACAATCCTCTCTCTTCTCCCTTCAGGAGACCTTTTCATGAAACATCCCTATGTTCATTGATAGTTCTGTTCATTATGCATAGCTGCTAGTTTGCAGTAGCTGTTGTAAGAAATGACTGCATATTTCTCCAAGCAATTTGTATAAGGTGAAATTGCTAAGTCAGGGATATCATTGTTGCACAGAGGACTAAGCTGCTTCCCGGGACTCTGGCCAGCATCCCTTATGGGTACTGACTTCTGTCTTGGTTGTTCCATTTCTGATAAAATTCCCTGTTAATGCATCATAAGCCAAAAATTATAGTCCAAGTTCCTGGGTCCCTAGTACCTTGTGGCAGGTCCAGATAAAGTGCCAGATTCTTGACCTCAACTTGATCCAGCCCTGGCCACTGTGGCCATTTCGAGATGTGTCAGCACATGGCTGATCTCTCTGTCTCTTTTATTCTCTGCCTCTTAAGTAAAGCAATAAATATTTTTTTAAAAAGCAAGATGCATATGTCTTCAACTTTACTATATAAAGAAACATGGTTTTTACAACATGGCTACTTAGTTTTGTATTCCCACCAGGAGCGTATGAAAATATTCTTTGCTGTACATTTCCACCCAATATATTATTGCCAGTTTCTTTTTCTTTTGCCAATATAATGGATATACAATGATACCTGCTCATGGATTTACATTTACATGTTTCTGATTAGTAATGAGACATTAACCTCCCTCGTGGTTTTGATCATTTGCATTTCTTCTTTGTGAAGAGCTTATTCAAATATATAGCCCAGTTTGAATATCTTTTAAAAATTTATTTATCAAATTGAGAGAGAGAGAGAGCATTCCTGTCCCCTGTACGGGCTCCTCAAATGCCCACAGTGACTGAGGAGGGCCAGAGTGCGAGCCAGGAGCCCACCTCCCGTCCCCCGTTTGTGTTGCAGGAATCCAACTTAAGGCATCACTCCCATCCATCAGGTCTGCTGCTGCCGAAAGCAGGAGCAGCGCTGTGAGTCAAGCCCCTGAACCTGATGTGAGACATGGATGTCCTGACAGGAGCCCAAATGCTGGTCCTAATGCCCGCCTGAAGCTCCCCTCCCTTTCCAAAGATTTATTCATTTGTACTGAAAAGGCAGCTTGACAGGAGAGACAGAGAGAAAAATCTTCCATCCACCAATTCATTTTCCTGGTGGCCAAAACAGCTGGAGCTTCGCTAATCCAAAGCCAGGAGCCCGGAGCTTCTTCTGGGTCTCCCATGCAGGTGCAGGGTCCCAGGGCTTTGGGCCATCCTCCGCTGCTTTCCCGGACCATAAGTAGGGAGCTGGATAGAAAGTGGAGCAGTTGGGGCATGAACCAGCCCTTCTAAGTGATGCCAGCACTTTTAGGCAGAGAATTAGCCAAGTGTCCATCATGCTGGCCCCGCCAAGCCCCTTTTTAAAAGCTGTATTGTCTTTTCCTTTTTAATTTTGTAAGAGGCCATTATGTCATTCTTCATGTGATTGCTGTAATTCTGTGGCTGTAAAGATATATATATATATATATATATTGAATAAGGAACAGAGATCTTTATTTTAACATATTTAATTTATCAGTTTTATTATTTATGGTTAATGCTTGCTGCTTCGTTAAATTTTTCTGATGCTGGGGTCATGAGATTTACTTTTAAATTGCTTTCTAAAAGCTTTCAAGTTTTATTGCTCTAGGTTAATGGTCCACCTAGAATTAAATTTTGGTATGATAACATATAGGGGTTCAATTTCCTTTTTTATGGATATCTAATTGATCCTGTTTCCTTTATTAAGCATACTGATTTTGATTTTGCAATGCCAACTTTTTTGTGAATCAAAAACCCATCTGTACAGAAGATTGTTCCTGAGTTTTCTGTTCTGGTTGGTTCACGTTCTCGATCATTGAAATAATGCCACACTACTTGTAATGACCATAGTTCTAGAGACTTCCATCATGTTCTTTGAGATAACCTTAATTCTTAGTCCTCATATTTTAGATAAATCATATAATCAGATTGTCAGTATATGTATAAATTTCCCTGAGTCTATAGATCAGTTTTTATAGCAGTAAACAGTTTAAGTCATGTGCATGGCACATTTCCGTATTCAAATAGGTATTTTTAATGTCGCTCAATAAGGTTGTGTGATCGTGTCCCTGGAGATCCTGCACGGGCTTGGTTAGGTGTATTGCAGCCTCATGATACTTGCTAAGCTTTTACATTAAGAAGTATCCATTTCTAAAAAAACAAAACAGCAAAACTGCTTCTAATAAAATACTTATTTATTTGAAAGACTCACAGGAAGAGGTGGAGAGAGGAAGCCATTCTGTGTGCTGGTTCTCCCCTCAGCGAGCGGCTGGGCGCCAGTCCTGCCAGCCCCCTGCTTTGGCTCTCTCTTGCACCTGTCAGTGTAGCGGTCTGGCTTGGGGATGAGCCACCTGCTCTTCAACTTACTCTTTGTCAGCAGTCTAACGACTCATCGTCACACTTCTTTTCTGAACTACTTAACCACCTTTTCCTCAATAAAAGCGTCTCTATACCAAGAGACAAAAAAAAAAAAAATTAATCTATTTAGGCTTATTCTCTTACACAATTTTGAAATACAGTTTTAACATGCTTGGGAGAAACCCTTTGAAAAGGTAAACATCAAACTACAGGGAATCTTTTTTTCTGCCAAAGGTATTTTGAAAATTTTGGCGTGCAGAAATCACACAATATTATCAACTTAAAAATTAGCCTGCTGTAGATTTATTGACTCTCATGTCCTACGCGTGATGTCTTGGCAGGGCTTCACCCGTGATGTGGCAGGCTTTTATGCTCCACAGCCTGAACATTCCCCACCCCCGAGGCATGAAACATGATTTATATACTTTATTTAGTTCAGTTTAAAATTGGAACTGCTATTTTTTTCTCCCGTTCTTTGGAAGCCTATGTTATAAATGGTGAAATACATTCTTTTGCCTCATTTAAGGTTCCCTCTTATTCACTATGACTTCATGTTGCCTTTGATACGATCGGTGTGACTGAAAGGCTGTTCGCACGTATCCGTGCAACTACACAGAACCAGGAGTGCAGGGGAGTTTACACGAAAACCTCTTCTGTTATTCCCCAAATCTGATGCTTATGGCCAATTCCAGCTGTCTTTTATTTGGGGGAGGGGAGATTTTTTAAAAAATTGATTTATTTGCAATTCCTTTACTCCAGCACAGTTATGTGGTTTTACCAATATTGCGTATGATCAAGCAACACGATGCATGTCAGCATTTGTCTCCAAAATTATGTCTATCCAAGTAGAAACTGTCTCACATCATTTCCTCCTCCTATAAAGAGCAAGAAGGCAAAAAAATAAGCTACCTAACAGCAGTGGGATTATGACAAATCTGGTCCTTCAAGAGAGTCTTTATGTGAGCAACTAATACATTTAAATTTAAATCTGTGATCACAGAAGTAAATAGTGAGTGGAGTGATATTAATATCTCAGATACAAACTCAGCAAACAAGAGTAAATTATCTGCATTATTTAGATTCTTTTTGATGCAAATGATCTATTTCAGTCAGCACCCCAAAGAGTCGCAAATTTTTTTCGGACTTTTTCTCTGTTTTTGTCTAAATATCTCTGCAAATGGGGCACAAGGAATTCAACATGTTATTTCATTGCTTTTTAAAATAATTTTGCCTCTTTTAATTAAGATTTTTTGTTTGTTTGTTTGACAAGAAGAGTTACAGAGATAGAGGAGAGAGCTCTTCTGTCTGCTGATTCACTTCCAAATGAAGGCAATGGCTGGGGTTGGGCCGGCTAAAGCCAGGAGCCTAGAACTCTGTCGGCGTCTCCCACCTGGGCACTTTCCTAAATGTGATTGAAAGTGGAGCAGCCAGTGCCCGGTGCAATGGCCTAGCAGCTAAAGTCCTCACCTTGGATGCACCAGGATCCCATATGGGCGCCGGTTCTAATGCCAGCAGCTCCATTTCCCATCCAGCTCCCTGCCTGTGGCCTGGGAAAGCAGTCGAGGATGGCCCAAAGCCTTGGGACCCTGCACCCACATGGGAGACTGGAAGAGACTCCTCGCTCCTAGCTTCGTATTGGCACACCTCAGGCTGTTGTGGCCACTTAGGAAATGAATCAGAGGATGGGAAATCTTCCTCTCTGTCTCTCCTTCTTTCTGTATATCTGACTTTACAATAAAAGTAAATAAATCTTTAAAAAAAAAAAGTTAAAAGCAACTGTGGGTCCAGGTTTGGTAACCAGTTAGAATTTTATGAGACAAGAATATTTAAAGTTAAAGGGAAAAATTCAGTATTCATCATTATGAACTTAAAAGTTATCAAGTTAAAGGGCAAACTTGAAGTATAACTTTCTGCCTATATTACACTTCCTAAGAGGTGCTTCTGGAAAATTTCAAAGGGAAGGACAAGTTATTATCGGGCCTTCTTAAGTCTAGTACTACAAGATGGGAATAAAAATCGCATTTTAATGGTCAGGCTATGGTGAAACATGCTTAATAATGGAAAAAAATACAGTACAGCTGTCTTCTGAAAGTGGGCTGTCATTATATGACTTGGTGCAGGTGGCACGTGAAATTCCATTCTGTCTCCCCCAAGAAACACTTTCTGCTTGGCAGTTCCTCAGTGCTGATGACATGTGGTTGCAGCACAGACACCTGACCCACCTGGGACACACACTGCTGACTTAGTACACCACAGCCCAGCCGAAAGGAAACTGAACGTGTCCATCAGAAAGGAAGCTTACAGTCTATCCAAATGGAAGTATAAAATGGAGTCCATTTGTCTAGACAATCACTACGACTCCCTGGTCTGACCACAGCTGCTATAGAAAGCCCTCCCCACGAGAGGGCGAGGGAGTAACCACAGCACGTTCTGCCTTCCAAAACTCTTCAAGGTACTTACCAGGTCAGTACCACGCAACCCTAGTACTTCATCCACAAATGCATACACACGGCCAATCGTGGTGGTGAAGCGGGTGTGCAAATCTCCCCCCTCCCCAAACCGGGATTCTAAGAGAAAGAAGGAAGAAGAAATCCCCCTTCCTCCCTCCAAGTGATTGACGCACTGGATATTTCTGCTGGAGAATAAAGTATCAAGAGAGATGCATCTCTCTCGACATAGCCTACTGATTGTGTGTGTTTTTTTTTTTAAAGATTTATTATTTATTGAAAAGTCAGATATACAGAGAGGAAGAAAGACAGAGAGGAAGATCTTCCATCTGATGATTCACTCCCCAAATGAGCACAACGGTCGATGCTATGCCGATCCAAAGCCAGGATCCAGGAACTTCTTCCGTATCTCCCACGCGGGTGCAGGGTCCCAAGGCTTTGGGCTGTCCTCGACTGCTTTCCCAGCCCACAAGCAGGGAGCTGGATGGGAAGTAGAGCTGCCAGGATTAGAACCGGTGCCCATATGGGATCCCAACGCGTTCAAGGCAGGACTTTAGCCACTAGGCCATGCCGCCGGGCCCATAGCCTACTGACTGTTACAGTAGTCGCAAAGCATACTGACAAGCAGATAAATGAAACTTAGAACACATTTCTGAGTCTTGCTAGTATTTTCTTCTGTGAATGCGTTTGGCTGACATGTTCTTCCTTAGCCCCATCTCCCAGGAAGCCAGCAGGTGCTAAGGCCTATCCCAACCCAGTCCGCCACAAATCCAGCTTCCACTGCACACCAGCAAGTACTGCAGCCGAGTCAGGGCAACCCCCTACCTCCGGTCCTGCTTCCTGGATGTGCTAGCATGTGCAGCATCTAGTCCGGGCTGTACCCCATCCCATCCAGCTCTAGTACACATCTCCATGTGTGCTGCAACTCAGCTCAGCCCAACCCGCCTCCAGACCCAGCTCACACACATGTTGACAGGTGTCACCTTGTTCAGACCTGGCTCTTGGTTCCAACAGATGAAGCCGCAGCCTTATAACTATCAGGCATATTGAGCCACACTAAATTAAGTGCAATGTAGCAGCTTATAATGACAACCCTATAGCATGAAGACAATCAACACAGCTCTATTGTGACTGAAAACCAAGGCATCAGTGGCAACAAAATGAGAAACCTGCTATAGCAACGACAGCCATTGGCATCTTCCTCCCGCAGCATATGAACAATGCCAAAACACATCTGGTTTTTACTTCCTTGGTAGAGTTAATATGCATTTATTACAAAGTACGGGACTTACTCCTTCTAGATGATGTACTCCACAAGGAGGGATTGAACGGCTTATTATGTGAACATCCATCTCCGAGACAGGTACAATGGAAGTCTTATTGTTTTAGCACATGTTTTCTTGGTGTGGGTTGGGGAGGAAGAGAGAGTGGCAGTGATACGAGGATCTTGGAGCACTTTCTTTGCAGAGTGTTGCGAGCTCTTTGCAGCTGTCTCTTCTCCCCAGCGTGTCAGGATTCTGCAGGGAGCAGAGTGTGTAATCATGGGTATGGTCGTCCCCACTGCCATATTCTCAAGCATGTTCTCAGAGACACATTCTCTCAGGTCTTTCTTTTCTTCTTCTTAAGGATTTATTTATGCTTACTTGAAGGTAACATTTACAGGGAGAAGAAGAGACAGAGAGATCTTCTATCTGCTGGCTCACTCCCCAGGTGGCCACAATGGCTGGAGCTGAGTCAACCCAACCAGGAGCCAGAAGCTTCCTCTGTGTCGCCCATGCAGGTGCAGGGTCCCCGGGCCTTGGGCCATGCTCCAATGCTTTCCCGGGCCACAAGTAGAGAGCTGGAGGGGAAATGGAGCAGCCAGGACATGAACCAGTACCCATGTGGGTTGTGGGCACTGCAGGTAGAGGATTCCTGCACCACTGCAGGGGCCTCATTCTCTCATTTATTTTTTCCTTGTTCCAGCTGCTGCTGGGAGAGTCCCTGCTGATGCTGCTCAGCTCAGAGCCTAGACCTCCGAGGCTCACTGCACAGGGAGAACGCTAAGTTCTGCAGACCAGCAAGGTCTCAGTTCTGAATGGAAGTATGGAAGTATGATCGCTTATAACTGCTCACACCCTCTTTGTTTCGCTTCCCACTGACAGACGAGTCTGAGTCCCCTTCTCTTGAACCAGACTGCTCCTCCAGACTTGACAGACTAAAATATGGTCTAAGTGGCGGGCTAACATTTCTGAGTTCAGGCCATCAGTTGTTTTTTTTTTTTTTTTTAAGATTTATTTATTTTTATTGCAAAGTCAGATATATACAGAGAGGAGGAGTGGAAGATCTTCCGTCTGATGATTCACTCCCCAAGTGATTGCAAGGGCCAGAACTGAGCTGATCCAAAGCCAGGAGACTGGAGCCTCTTCCAGGTCTCCTACATGGTTATTGGGTCCCAAGACTTTGGGCCAGGCCAAAGTCTTTGCTTTCCCAGGCCACAAGCAGAGAGCTGGATTGGAAGTGGGGCTGCCGCTGCCGGAATTAGAAACAGTGCCCATATGGGATCCTGGTGCGATCAAAGCAAGGACTTTAGTGCTAAGCCACCGTGCCAGTCTTCAGGTTATTAGTTTTTCAGCTCCTAAAGAAGCATCTTGGAGTGCTTACTCTGGTGCTAACCAGCTGCTGCCCAGGCTCAGCTGTAGCTGCCAGCATGATGTGGGGTAGCCCAAGCAACATGCAGAATGTCTGTGTGGAGAGAAGGAGAGAAGCAAAAAGAGAGAGAGATGATGGATAGAGGAAGGGAGGGAACAATGAAGAGAGGGAGAGAGAGACAGAGGAAAACCATTCCATGCCTCCAATTTTTTTTTTTTTTTCATTTTATGGCCCAGTTCCATAGACTCTGGGATTCACCAAGCCCTCCCTCCATATTGATTTCCTCCATATTATTACAGCAGTACAGTTCATAACCAGTCATAATTCTATCGCGGGCATGGACCATGCAGAGAGTCCAGCATCTTATTGTCCAGATAAATTCAACAGTTTTATTGGGAGACCATCCTTAGTCTGAAAGTAGAGCTGGCAGAATATCATCCCCTCCAATGAAAAGCCACAACACAAATTCAACAACAGGAAGAAACATGGAAATTTATAACATCATGAAGTTAATTGGCATGGTACCGAGTGTCCAATGTGTTAGAAAACGCAAGTTCTTAACCACATCCTGTAACTACTTCATTGACATCTCAATTTTAGTTTATACATAACCAACTGCAACAAACCTTAAAATGGTTATTGGGTACTATTCAGCTGTCTCATACCTTTTTTCTTCATATTTATATTTAGCAGCCTATAGTATTCAAGCGTGATTTTTTACTGAACTCCGTGAATTTTAGGATGGTCCAAACAGGCTCATAACTCTAACAAGCCATATGTTAACGACTGAGGAGCAGAACAGTTTTAGGAGGGATGTGCAGAGAAATCGTCAATACCTTAGTGAGGAGTAACTCATCTTTGTGTCCTACCTAGTAAGGTATATGGGAGTCCAAGCTGACTTTTTCTTGTCTGTTCTAAGCTTTCCTTATTGGTCTCTCTGTGTCTATCTGATCTAATTTTTGGGACTCCAGAGCGACCCTGATGGTCATTGCAAGAGAGGGTGGGGAGCCAAAGTTGGAGGTAGGTGAAGACCAGAGAAAGCTCCTCTCCTGAGTCCCGAACGGACTGTTCTTCTGTTTGTAAGGGCCGCCCGGGGCTCCTGGCTGTTGTTCCGATGTCATTAGGCCCTGTGAGGAGGGTTCTGGGCTGCTTCCATTCCGTGTGGGAGATCCGATAGGGAATGGTTCAGCTCAGAGTTCTCGGCCTACGAGGCCATGCCTCCAGTGTTGCATCTACCCAAGCCCAGTTGCCAACTCCAAGGTTGAAGGAATTAACATGACCATTCAGCGCATTTGCTGTGGAGAACTGTGGACCAAACTGATCATCAGAATCAGAGCTGCAGACCTCTGACCCTGTCCAGCTCTCCCAAGCCATAGGAGCCACCTGAGGTCCGACTCATTGGAAAGCAATGCACTACCCCTGCTTGCTTTGCTTAAACAAAAATAATGGATTCTTTCTTATGCAGCAGTAGTTGGCTGCAGCAGGAGAACAGGGCTTTGTCCAGTGTGTGCCCTCTGACGTTACACAGGTTAATAAGCCCCTTCAGTGTCGCCGCTGTAGAGAGCGTGGGCTGAGAGCTGTCCTCAGGCCTGGCACGCGTCCCAGAACTAGGAGCTGGAGAAAGCGGTTAGAGAAGAGATGTGCGGCATATATCCTACTGTATTCAAAATTGTTCAACTAGAAAATCGTCTCATAGGAGAATAGAAGCAACAACTGGATTGTTCAAATAATCACAAAGAAGTAGGTATTAGAATGTCATCAGACTTCTTGACAATCCTGCTGGAGTCCTGAAGATAATACAGTGCTTGCCAAATGGTTTTTAAAACGTATATATTTTTTTTATTGGAAAGGCAAAATGACACACACAGAAGAATCTTCCATCTGGTGTTTCACTTACAAAATGACTGCAACAGCTGAGACTGGGCCAAGCTGAAGCCAGGAGCTCTGTCCAAGTCTCCCATGTGGATCGCAGGCACTTAATTAAGTACAAGAGCCATCTTTCGCTGTATCGGATGTATCAGCTGGGAGCTGGATCAGACGCACAGTAACTGGGAGTCAGAATGGCACTGTGATATGGCAGGTAGCCCAAGCAGCAGCTTAACCCACACTGCCAGTTGCATGCTTCCAGATTTTTAGCTAAAAATAATTTGCAAAATAGAATTGTGTATTCCAGAAGGCTGGCATTGTGGCATAGCACGTTAAGCTGATGCTCATGACACCAGCATCCTAAACAGGTGCCAGCTTGAATCCTGGCTGCTCCCCTTGAATTCAGCTCCTTAATAACATCCTAAGAAAACAGCAGGCATTAGCCCAAGTGCTTATACTCCAGCACAAACCCAGCTTTGGCTATTACAGCCATTTGGGTAGTGAACCAGAGGATGAAAGATCTCTCTCTTTGTCTCTCCTTCTTTCTGCAACTTTGCTTTTCAAGTAAAGAAGAAAGGAAGAAAGAAAGGGAAGGGAAGAAAGAAAGAAAGAATTCTATATTCCAACATGGAGTTAAATAAAAACTCCAAAAATAAAAGCTTGTTAAAGTGTACTCTTTAAAAAGAAATAAGGGCTGGTGCAGCAGCATAGCAAGGTAATCCTCCACCTGCAGCACCAGCAACCCATATGGGCACCAGTTCATGTTCAGCTGCTCCACTTCCCATCCAGTTCCCTGCTGTAGCTTGGGAAATTAGCACATGACTGCCCAAGGCTTTTGGTTCCTGCACCCACATGACAGACCCAGAGAAGGCTATTGACTCCAGTATTCAGATAGGCCCATCTAGAGCCAGTGCAGCCATTTGGGGAACACACTAGCAGATGGAAGATCTGTCTGTCTTTCCTTCTCTTTCTGTAAAATCAACCTTTTACATTAAAATAAATAAATGTTCAAAAAACAAGAATAGCTAGACTTGGGACACAGTGCAGAGTGAGTTCAGTGTAGCGGAGGCAAATGGAAGGCAGAGTTAGCTATGTGTGTGTGTGTATTGAACACGCATAACTTTTATTCCTGCCATTTTCCCAAAATAATATAATAGCTATTTACATAGCGTTTACACTGTCATGGTTATTACAGGTAATCTAGAGATGATTTACACTAAGTGGGACATCCACTGGAGAATATGCACAGATAATATGACAACACTAAGCCATTTTATGGAAAGGACATGAGCATTCATGGAGTTAAACACCCTCAGGAGGGGGGGTGGTCCTGGAATCAACTCCCTGCATATCCAAGGGATGGCTCTGCGTTCTGCTTAGAAATACGGACACATTGAAAGCAAAGGTCAATTGGAGGGAGAACGGTTTGTCCTGAGTGGGGCGAGAGTAAGAAAACACGGAATTGGAAACACACCAGTGTGGGGGACGACTCTGTTGGTACCGTGTGGACTTTAAAGCCATTTACATGTAATGGTTTTAAAAATGCAAAAATACTTGGCCTGGAGCCCATATATACGGCTGTTAAACAAGATTGGAAGATCTTACAAAAAGTGCCTTTTCCTGTTTAATGAAAGTAATTTGTTGTTCAACAAAATGAAAAATACAAAAATGCCAAAGAAATACAACATAACCTGTTACTCCATCAAAGAGATGATTAATATTTCAAGGTTTTCTTCTGTTTCAGTAAATATTTTTGAAACCAACATATTGAGTGGTGTAAATCTAGTGAATTAGTAATAAGAAATGCTTTTGTGTTTCTTCAAAGCCCTGCCTTTTATATAAAACCATATTTTTTTGTCCCTGAAGAATACCATGGGAGACTCCATAATTTTCTGCTCACTGCAGTTATTAAATCAAGCTTAGTCCAAGCAGCTTATTTCTAATTTTTTTTAAAGATTTGTTTATTCATTTGAAAGGCAGAGCAATAAAAAGGGAGACACGGAAGGAAGAGAGAGAAGGAGGGGTAGGAGAAAGATGTTCCACTCACTGATTCACTCTGGAAATGATTTCAACAACCAGGCTTAAACTAGGCCAAATGCAGGAGTCTGGAATTCCTTGCCTTGAACGTGCCTGGATCCCATATGGTTCTAATCCCAGCAGCCGCACTTCCCATCCCAGCAGCCCCACTTCCAATCCAGCTCCCTGCTTGTAGCCTGGGAAAGCAGTCGAGGATGGCCCAAAGCTTTGGACCCTGCACCCACATAGGAGACCCGGAAGAGCTCCAGACTCCTGGATTCGGATCAGCTCAGCTCCAGCTATTGGATCCACGTAGGGAGGGAATCATTGGACAGAAGATCTTCCTCTCTGTCTCTCCTCCTCTCTGTATATTTAACTTTCCAATTAAAAACCTAAAAAATAAATATCTTTTAAAAAAGAAATACATACATCCTTTAAAAATTAAAAGGCAAAATAGAATATTCCTAAAGCTCAGACTCATACAAAATAATTACTGAAAAAGAATCACTTTTTCCTTCTGTAGTACCCTATGTGTTGCAAGGTACAAGTGGGATCAAGCCAGACATATCTAGGAAGTACTAAGGAGTCTATTAACCAAGCCTGATGATAACAGGGCCCCCTGGAAATTAGCAAATGACAAGTCCATATGGCAATCCAGTCTGAATCAAAACCCTGAGAGGAACAAATGGTCGTAACCTGAAGTCCATCCATTCAACTGCAGACCTATGTCCCGGCTTCCGTAACAATGTAAGTTATCCTAAAAGACAAAGCAAGCAATCTGGACACACTTGCAAAGCTGCAGACATTCACACTTTCCTGGCTTCTCTGCCCACGTTCCATTACTGCCAGGCCTCACCTCCTTGGAAATCTTAAATGTACACAAATTAGAAATACAAGGCATCTTAGCATTAACATCTTTTTTTTTTTTGGATGATTTTTACATAGATGGTTAGGGTGCAAAGGGTCAAGGGCTACAGGAAAGTGGATGAGACCATTGTTTCCACAAATCTCTTTTTTTCCTTCCTGCATCTGGGGGAGGAGTGTACACAGGGTCAAGGGGATAGAAAAGTATGTGAGACCATTGTTTCTACATTCTGTTTTTTCCTTCCTGCCTCTCGGGGGGGGGCGGGGGGAGACGGGGAAGAAGCCACACCCAGCCTCCCAAATGCCTCTGTACCTTGGGATGAAGGACAGCCATACAACGCCATCCCAGAGTCCCCAGTGTGGGATGACCTCCAAGTCCTGCTCAAGAGGTTTTGATAGTTCCACGGTTCTGAGTTACTGCCCGTCTCGCCACTCCAAGCATGATGAAATCTTTCCAGAATCCATTGGTTGACATAGTTCACCCTAGAATCTGTTTGCCCAGATATTTATTGCCAGTGCTGGGTTGTGGTAGTGGATCAGTTTGTTCTGTCCTCTGTCCTCTGTTATGGTGCCAGGTGTCGGCTGCAGAAGCCAAGGTACTACCATATTCCCCATATATACCTGGATATGCTGTCTACTGCTCCGTCTAAGCCACTGAGGAGGCCCAGCTCTGACACATGCACTCCATGGTCAGACTATGGAACCTGCAATTCTCTCCATGGTTGGGTTCTGAGTCCAGCAATTAAGTTGGGGGGAATCCCCACAAAAATTCATCTGAGGTGAACCCATATCTGATTCTTGTGTGTGCTTGCCAATAGAGGATCCACCACAGTCTGTTGCACATACTGGTAGTTGCAATTGCTGGGTCAATTCTGTCTCTAGCTCTTTCTTCTATGCTAATCAGTGAGTGTTGGAGCCTAGCCTGATCCTGCCCACTTCATACTTGGCCCTCAAGCAAACCAGTGGGAGCTGCAGCTTAGTCAGAGTGACTCCCAATAATCCCCACCAGGCTGGCCCCCTGCCCTGGTTCCCGTGCTTGCCAGTATGTACAGCACACTGGTCTAGTCTGTCCCATATCCATTCAGCTCTCATACATATCAATGGGCATTGAAGCCTAGTTCAGCCTAACCAGCCCCCGCTATCCAACCCACACACCTGCCAGTGGAAGCCACTCTCTGTCTAGCCATACCCGCCCCAGTCCTGGTTCTCATGCTCACCAGTCAGCGTGTTAACCCAAGAGGGAGCAGCATTAACATCTTTACTGTCCTGCCCAAGCAGTAACAGAGGGTGAGGAATACAGACACAGGGGCCATGTTCAGGGACTGCCTGTCCTCAGAGTTTGTCCACAGGAAGCCAGAGAACAAGCAGGAACTGGGGAGGCCACAAGGTGGAGCACCCCCCTATCATGGCCTTTATGGAGCTTCTGAGGGATGTGGTTATCACCTACTATATCACTCTTTCAAACTGCTTCCTCCATCACAAATATTAATAGCAAAATAGAAGAGAGGGCATTGGACCATTAGCAATAATCGATCTAGTAAGATAAATAAATGCCCTTTAGAAAAGAGACAATTTATTCTGGTTGGCTTTTTTCTAAATCCAATAAAAATGTAACAGAAATGAGTAAAGAACCAAAAAAGTAGCTGATATGTGAGAGGCGAAAAAAAGCTGTAAATATGTACCCAACTGAAAAATAAAGAGCTGCGGCCAGCATTGTGGTTCAACAAGCGAATCGACCCCGTGCATTACCACTGTCTTATTTAAGTACTAGTTTACGACCCAGATGCTCCTCTTCTGCTCCAGCTCCCTGCCACAGCACCTGGGAAAGTGGTCGAAGATGGCTCATGTGCGTGGACCCCTGGCACCCATGTTGGAGATTGGATGGTGTTCTTGGTTCCTGGCTTTGGCCCAGCCTAGCCTCCCCACTGGGCCACATGGGGAACAGACAAGTACATGGAAGACCTTTCTGTTTCTAGCTCTTTGTCTCTGTATAAATCTGTTTCAAATAAATGTTTTCTCTAAAATTCAAAATTTTGATAAATGCTAATGAAATTTGTGATAACAACTGTCCCTAAAATGCCTGTGAAGAATCCGAGGGAATCCCGCACAGAGTACATGGGAGGAGTGGCTGAACAGAACTGTTAGTTTTTTTTAAGCAGGTCAAATTGACCTCTGTAAGGTGCACCATGTCTGTTCTTTTTTAACCTTTTGTGATCCTTTGTTCCTTATCATTTCTTCTCTAGTCTCCAAACCCTTCCACATAATTCCTTAGTAGGCTTCATTTCAACAGCCTCTTTTCAGAGTGTCTGAAGGTATTTGTAGCAGTTTATGGTCTCAGGAATTTAATCACCAACCGATGAGAAAGTTGTAGTTCTCTCCGTTCTCCTTTCTGTATTTCTGACTTTCCAATAAAAAGAAAATAAATCTTATAAAAAAGAGAGAGAGCGAGAGAAGCCTTCAAGCTCCAGGCAGTACTTCACACACTTGGTGATTTTACCCTCTCCCAGGATCCTGTAGATCACCCTCCTGAGGAACGCTGCTGCCGTCGCCCCTCCAAGCCCCTTTTCAGCCTGAGGAGCCAGCCCGCTCGGCACCCCGGCCCTGACAGTAGTTCCTGTCCATTCTTCCGGCGGAGGAAATGTGAGGGGTTCGAAGTGCTAACAGGCAGTTAGGGTCTCTGGTCCCCGTGAAGTTACCTTTTCAATATAAAATCTTTTGCTGCCCTCAATTTTTTTCCCCTTCCAAGAGCACATTCTCCCCTTGCGGAAGAACCAAAGGACAGAACCAGAACATCAATTCCCATCACTTTGAGTTATTACCATGACAGAAGCAAGGGGATTTAGCCTGTACCAACCCCCACGCCTGAGTTACTAGCAGAAAGATAGTGCCGAGTGGCCAGCTTGTCGCCAGCATGGGTGGAGGAAGCCACCACTCACACCCTTTGATGTCCTTTTGCTTTGGACAAGGTGACAGCCATTACTTCCCATTGTGAACCAGTTTGGTTTTTTTTTTCTTTTTGTCCTTTGAATGCTTCATTTGCACCCTCTTCCTCAGAAGATGTGTAAAAGACACCACTCCCAACATTTGCTCGGGTCTTCCTGTTGCCCTCGCCTGTCACTGTGGCAGGGGGCTTCGCTTTCATGATCTGAAATAAATCTCGCTTTGCACACTGCAGTTGTCCACATGAAAATTCTTTCACGTGGCACAGGAAATGGAGTTGTTGTCATCTTTTTGTGTTGAATTCCCCGCAACTCTTGTAGGAAGCAGATGCCATTTCTGTCCATCCTGACCATCTTGACACTTTGTCTGATGCATGACTCTAATAACTTAGTTATCTGGAGTGTGAAGTTTATCTCCATATATATATGTGTATATATATATATGTGCGTGTGTATACATACATATATATGTATATGTGTGTGTAAAGATTTATACTTAAATATGTATATATTTGTATAAATATATAAAGAGCACCATTAGTGTTGTTGTTTGCCTTCTCACAAGGCCTCTGCGTTTGCCCGTGCAGTGTTATTTTCTGAAAAGCTCCTCCACCCCCATTCACCCTCCACCCAAAGTCTGCTGTGAAAAACTTGAACAAATTTTCAAATCCTATTGAAATAAAACTTAGGAGTGGGGATTTGGTTTAGCAGGTAGCATGTCCGTATCCTATGTTCGAGTGGCTGAGTCTAATTCTAGAGGGCTCTGCCTCCTAAACCCTCTTTCCCATCAACGCAGACCCTGGAAAGCAATGATGACAGCTGTGCTAGGAGTCCCTGTCACTCACATGGGAGACATTAATCGAGTGCTTGCATCCTATCTCTCGCCTGACCCAGTCCCAGCTGTTTCAGGCATTGGAAGTGTAAACCAGCTCTTTCTCCCTTCTGCTTCTCCAATAAAATGATTTTTAAAAAAGAAGAAAGAAATGCAGCCTTCTATATGATCATTCATTCATAGCACGCATAGCCTGCCGCCTATTTGTATTTTGTTAGATCTTTTGTCATCTTGCAGTTGCCTGAGTTACCATACCCAGATCAGGCCTGGGCTGCTCACCCCTGGGCAGTCATTTCCCTAGAGATGAGAGCTAGTGTGGGGAGAAGGATGCTTGAGAAGGTGGCCCTCCAGAAGCAGGCAGATGCCATTAGCCCGAATTTGCTCTTCCTCCGTTTGCAAGCCAGCAGGATAACTTCTTTGTGTGTATGAATTCAGCATTTTTTCATTTTTGGTTTTTTTAAATTAATTAATTAATTTTTACTTCTTTTTAAGTTATCGTCATTCTGTGATACAGTTCTATAGACCCTGGGATTTCCTCTGCCCCTTCCCCATGTCCTCTCCCCACCCCCAACTGAATTCCCCCTACATTATCACTATAGTACAGTTCTTCATAAACCGTCTCATGTTCATCATTGCGGGCATGTCCGCTGTCCTACAGCGATTGCTTGGCACACGGAGCCTAAAATAACATGAGTAGACTACCGGGTTGGTGAGATAGCCGAAGTCTACTAGTGGCGTCAGACTTAGAGACTGTGGTTCACATAGGATAAGGCAGGAGATATTGAGCTTGCGTAGTTCCCATAAACCTTTTTATGGAGCCCATCAATTGTTTCCACACCCTTGTTTGGAACTATCTTATGTTTTGTATATCCCATCCAGTGTTCCCATGCAAATTATATCCAATTAGTTGTTCTCATACAAAGGATATCCTATCAATTGTAATCCTATGTCCATTGTCCTTCTAGAATCACAATGTCCTCCTACAGACAATGGCAGAGTCCAGCATCCTATTGTCAAGATACAGCTAATACTTTCAGTAGTAGTCCATCTTTAATCTGAAAATAGAGATGCACACTGCACTGCATCCTCACATCTGAACATGATCGTCTCTATTACACCATCACCACACATCCCTCTTACATGAAAAGCCACAATACAAAATCAACAACAGGAAGAAAAATAGAAATTTACAACGCCATGAAGTTCTCAAGAGGTTTTGATAGTTCAACAGTCTTGGAGATTTCCGCCACTCCAGAATCCACTGGCTGCTATAATCCACCTTAGTGTCTCTGTCTGCCCAGATCTTCACTGCCAATGCTTGCTGGAGTTGTTGATCAATTTGTTCTGTCCTCTGTCCTCTGCCATGATGCCAGGTGTCCTCTGCAGGCTCCGTTGTACTGTTCTATCCTCCATCTGGATGTGCTGTCCGTTGCTCCATCTGATCCATTGAGGAGGCCCAGCTCTCACTCATCCACTCCCACAGTCAGCCCATGGAACCTGCAATTCTCTCCGTGGCTAGGGTTTGAGTAGCAGTTCATTTAGTAAGGAATTGCCAAAGAAACCTCATCCGAGGCCATCACAGACCTTATATTTGTGCGTGTTTGCCAATACAGGGTCCGACATATTCTGCCACCCAAATCAGCCTACGCACTCACTGGTAGTTGCAATTGCTGGGTCAATTCTGTCTCCAGCCTCATGTTTTACGCAAACCAATCGGTGTTGGAGCCCAGCCCAATCCTGCCCACCACATACTTGGCCTTCACGCAAAACAGCGGGAGCTGCAGTATGGTCAAAGCAACCGTGAAAACCCCCACCTGGTTCCCATGCTTGTCAGTATGTATAGCAGAATGGTCCCATCTGTCCCATATCCAATTTGATTGTCATACATGTTGATGGATATTGAAGCCTAGTTCATCCCAACCAGCCCTACTACCTAGTACACACTGGTGCCAGTGTTCACCATCTATCTAAGCCATGCCTGCACTTGACAGAATTTGGCCCCTGTGCCAGCATCTGCCAGTTGATGCTGTGGCAGTGCCCAACCAACTCACACCCACACTGGCTTTTGCATATACCAGAAGGTACGGTCAGCCCAGTCTGGCTTTTCCCTGATCCAGCTCATTTGTAGGCCATCAGATATTATGGCCCTGCCCGATCTGGTCTGCCCCCATCCCAGCTGTCATGCTCACCAGTGGGAGTAGTGGCCCAGTAGGGAGGAACCCACAGCCTCCCCACTGGGTCTATCCCGCACCTCACCACCCCAGCCCACACCGGGTTTGACATGTGGTGGTTGGGTGCTACGGCCCAGTCTGGCACAGCCCACCTCATCTTAGCATTTGCCAGTGGGTTCTATAACCTGGCCAGGCCCACCCCCAATTCTACCTCACAGTGGTGAGAGCTACAGTCTAACCTAGCCCTGCCAGTCCCCAGTTCTAGCCCTCATGTGGACTGGCTGGTATTCCAGCTTTACCCACACTCCATTCTTGCACTTGGATTCACCAGCTGATGATATGGACTGACCCAGTCTGGCCTGGCCTGCCTCTGACCTGCACTAAATATATGCTGGTGGGTTCCGTATTTTGTCCTGGTCTGGGCTGCTCCTTTTCTTGGTTCTTGCACTCACCTGCAGGGAGCATGTCCCGACAGAGGAGTTCCCCAAGCCCCTCCATCAGGATCTCTCCCAATGCCAGACCTCATGCACACCAGTGGGTCCATGGGCCAGCCCTACTTGGCCCACCTCCTGTCCTAGCAGGAACAATAGCCTTTCCTGACTGACCCTCACCCATTCTAGTTCTTGTTGGATGCTACAGCCCAGCCAAGCCTGGTCTGCACCCAGACACAGCTCACACATGGCTCAGCAGGGCCAGAGACCTAGCCTGGCCCATCCTACACTCACCTTGGTTCTCGTGAGTGCCAGTGGGTGCTGGAGTCTAGCCCAGTCCGTCGCATCCCAGACCCAGCCCACACACATGCCAAGGGATCTTTCAGCCATATCCAGATCAGATCGCAGCCCCCACCCTGGCCCTCACGGTCACCGATGGGAATCACAACCAGGCCAGGGGTTCCCTTTGTTCCCCACCTAGGCCTGTTTCCATCCACAGATCTGGCATGTACTAGTGGTTACTCTGAAGTAACCTGGCATAGCCCCTCATCTATATTAGCCTTTGCCTTTGGATGTTGCAAGCTGGCCTGACCTAGGCAACCTCCAGTCCTAACTCTCGCCGGTGGGTGCTGGGACCTGGCCCTGCTCAGTCTGCTCCCATACCCCGCTCATGTAAACCAGTAGGTGTGATATCCTAACTCGTCATGAGCTATATTCCAGCCTGGTTTCTGCACTCGCCAGTGGGCTAAGATCTGCTTGGCCGTGCCTAGTCCGCCTCCTTCCAGATCCAACCCACACATTTGCCAACGGATGGGGCTACCTTGTCCAGCTTGCCTGACCCCTAGGTCTGCAACACGGGCTTACCAGTGGGAGCTATGGCCTCGTAGGGGAGTTTCCCAGGTTCCCCAGCTTCCTGTATGTATCCCACATGAGACTAAAGGTCCATCAGCTGCTGCTTTTTCCAGGCTGCTAGCTAGGAGCTGGATCAGAAATGGAGCAGTCTACATGTAAACTGACACCCATATGGGCTGTGTGCAGAGGCTTAACCTACCATGCCACAGCACTGGCCCTGCACATTTCTTCTTCAGCTTGGGTATAAGGTCTGCCCTGATAGTCATTTCTTGTCAATCCACTTTTGAATCCTCAAGCAAACTTTATTGTTCACAAGAGGAGTAGTAAATCATGACTTGCCACAGGGGAGTTACAAGTAGTTGGTTTTTGTTAGCTACATTGTGCAAAGAGTGAAGAGGAGGATGCATTGCAGTTACATGAGCACACTTGTTATATAACTCATGTTGTTCCGAATGAGTCACCTGCTCAGCTCGGTGCTCATCCACTGCACTGCACAGCATTTTCCGGAGCGCCAGGTCTTTTTCATTTTTCTGCCTAAGAGAACTATTTTCTAGAGCAGCTGGGTAGCAAACAATGGAAACAAAGAAGCTATTTATAGATGTTGCTAAAGAAACTTCCCTTATGTTGTAGCTCGTGTTGCACTACCTAAAAGGTAGCGAGGACTTGTGAGAAAAGAACTTATTTAAAATTATACTGTGGGATCTACACTCTGGTACCAGGAGGGCACAGGGGCCCAAGCATTTGAGCCATCTTCCACTGCTCTCCCAGGCACATGAGCAGGAGCATTGCGTATGGGTGATTTGAACCGTGATCCGTATGGAATGCCAGTGCAATAGGTAGTGGCTCTAACACACCGCCTAAGACATCACAGGCATATCCCCAGCAGGATTTATTTAACTGACAAAGCTCATACAGCAGCAGCAGCCAGGAGTGGGGCTGCACAGAAGGACTGCCTGGAAAACTTGCCAATACTCTCTTTGATTCACAAGGAGGATATTCAGATTTAACCAATCAAGGAAGAAACAGAATGACATCTAACAATCAGTCATAGGTTGGGATAATAACCAATCAGTGGCAGGAACAAAGCCCATCAGAAGTTTGGGTTTTGGTAACCTAGGTAACTTTGTTTAACCTGCTCACAGTCAAATATGTAAATATAGCTGCAGGCAGGCTCAGGGAGGAGGCAAGCACCTTGTGCACTCTACTTTTTTAAAGATTTTAAAATTTAATTTAATTTGTTTATTACAA
This sequence comes from Ochotona curzoniae, assembly GCF_017591425.1. Taxonomy (NCBI): domain Eukaryota; kingdom Metazoa; phylum Chordata; class Mammalia; order Lagomorpha; family Ochotonidae; genus Ochotona; species Ochotona curzoniae. The sequence goes on along the minus strand of NW_024467095.1, from coordinate 17,101,012 downwards.
AATCAGATATGGAGAGAGGAGGAAAGACAGAGAGGAAGATCTTCTGTCTGATTCACTCCCCAAGTAGCTGCAGTGGCCAGAGCTGTGCTGATCCAAAGCCAGGAGCCAGGAACTTCCTCCAGGTCTCCCACGCGGATGCAGGGTCCCAAGGCTTTGGGCCATCCTCGACTGCTTTCCCAGGCCACAAGCAGGGAGCTGGATGGGAAGTGGAGCAGCCGGGATTAGAATTGGTACCCATATGATATCCTGGCGCATGCAAGGCGAGGACCTTAGTCACTGAGTTACTGTACCGGGCCCACCTTGTGCACTCTTTTTCTATTTGTTAAAATGATTTATTTGTTAAAATGATTTATTCATTTTATTTTTATTAAAAATTTTTAATTTTATTTTTAATTTTAATTTTATTTTTATTTTTATTAAAAAGTTAAATATACAGCAGAGAGAAAGATCTTCTGTCCACTGATTCACTCCCCAAATGGCCACAACGACCAGATCTGAGCCCATATGGGATCCTGGAACATGCAAGGTAAGGACTTCAGCCACTAGGTTACCACACCGGGCCCCTGTCCCTTTTCCATTCCAAAGGGGTCCTGACCTGCCTATTCATTAGCCCATCAAACTGCTAATACTCTCCCGATCCTCCAGGCACAACAGATGGCAAAGAGAAAGGGTTCATTCCTTCTGCCCGTTCACTGGCCCTGTTTCGCAGCATCTGCCTGGATCCCTCATTCTCCCCTGAAATTCAGTGAGTTCTTGTCAAGAGATTGAGCCAAGCCAGGCTACACCAGCTGCTCCAAATAACCGAAAGTTGTTTGTTTCATAGTCAGTTTTGTAGCTCAGGCTTTAGCTCATTTCTGGGCAAACTGGGCTTTCATGTTTCAGCAATTCAGACAACAGACAGGCTTAGCAAGTGCACAGTCTAGCTTCTTATATTAATATAGGGCCATTCTACTGTGTGTATTTTTTTTTTTAGATTCCATATATAAAATGAGATCACAAAGCATGCATTTTTCTCCGTCTGCTTGATTAGCGTAGTTCCTTAAGGCTCCTGCAGGTTGTTGCAGATGGCAGTGTTGTGGAGGGACTCTTGACTAGGTGCAAGTTCTTATCTCTGTGTGTAAAAACATTCAAGGAGAAATGGACAAAGGTAAGCAGGAATGCAAGGATTATTTAATGGGAAGGGAAAATTCACACTCAGATGGGAGTGCAGGTTTGAGAAAGAGAACGAGTTGTAATTTACAAGAGTTGGGGTCTTTCTTTTATAGAAGCATGGATGGGGTCTGGGGCAGCACTTCACTGAATAGTCAGATGGGGTAAAGTTTTAGGTAGGGACAGAATACAACCCACTTCCACACTCTTATTGGAATCTCGGAAGTGTCTGATATAGGTTGGGCTTCAGCGCACATGCTGAGCTCTTAGAGATGTCTAAAAGTGTGTGAAGAGAAGTGGGTGTGTGGATGGTAGCTGGGAAGCGAGGATCGGGTACGCAATGGGGAGTGGTCCTGCTGATCCTGTGGTCGTGTCGGAGGGTTCTCCCTGGGGATGACCCTGGCAGGTGCATCTGCACTGAAGCGAGTGGGGTGTTCTGCAGTAAGGGGTTTGAGGCACAGACAACACCAGGCTGGCTCGGTTCCTCTTCACTCACCAGCTAAGTGCCCATGATCGAATGAAAAACCATTGTTTTTTATGATCAAATGATAGTCTGTGTGTGTGTGCGCGCGCATGCGTGTGTGTATCACAATTTCTTTGCTCATTCGTTTGTTAAAGGTACGTAGGTTTCCATGCGTGGCTGTTAGCACTGCATCAAATGTTGCAGAGAACGTATCTCTTCCTAGTCAGAATGAACTGATTCGTCCAGTTATATACCCGGAAGTGGCATTGCGAGATCATAGGAGAGCTGTATCTTAGATATTTTGAGGAACTCTTGCTGCTTTCCTTGCGATTGTATCAATTCCCACTGTCAGTGTACAAGTGTGTTCTTGTCTTCACACCTTCGCTCGCACTTGTCCTCTTGTTGGTTTGTAGTATGTGTAATTGCCCCCTAGCAGGTGTGAGATAGTATTTCATTGAGCTTTCAGTTTGCATGTCCCTGATGATTTGCAATAATCAGCACCTTTTCATGTACCTGTTGGCCATTTGTATGTCTTCTTTGGAAATGTATCTATACAGGCCCTTTAATCATTTATTAATTTTTTTCACATTTTATATCATACTAGTTTTAAATTCACAAAACAAAACTTGAGGCAGTGGCGGGTCAAAACACGGAGCGGAACTCCACTTCATTGGCCAAGATTGGGAATAAGAGGAAGCAGCCCTCCCCCTGCTTCTTAAGCAGCCAGCACCACCATTACTCAACCAGCAGCCAGTGGGCAAAGCCCCACACCCAAAGGGTGCACTGGGGACTGGGGGTGATGAAATATTGCCTAAGGACATCCATGGATATGGACACCATATGTGAAAATGAGGAATGAATCCTGAGGGACACCCAGCAACAGAGCCTCAGTACTGGCTGGCAAGTAAGGGGACTGAGACCTGATGGCATGGAGGGGAGGGACTGGAAAATCAGTATGGGTCGGACTGGTTCATCAGCCCACAAAGGAATCCTGAGGTGGGCTTGTTAGCAGAGCATCACTGACCATCACACTCCATACCCCATACTAGCCCAATGGATGCACTGGTCGCCTGTGAAATTAAGACGGTGCTGGCTGCTTACAAAGCAGCTGGGAGTAGGCGGTGCGGTGGGCCGCTTCCTCTGCTCATGCTCTAACCATGAGGATGCGCCCTTGGGTGGCCTGAGGGGCTTTGCCCTGCACCTTAGATGCCCGGATTGCCTGGCTACCAGTACCCCTGCGGATCAAAAAACCTGTCCTCCAGAATGGGATCATCCCAGAAGCCTCCCAACCCTCCATCCCGCAAGGGAGCCAGTGTGCTCAGCTGCTTGTACCTTTTGCCAGGGCCCAAGAACTATTCTTCTAGGGAGCTGTATGGTAAACTACATTCTGAATAGCACTGTTAAATGGTATTGGTAAGAGTAAAGTTTCCCATGGTCCAAGAAGTTTAGGAAACACTAAGCTAAGCAGAGTTATACAGGTATACTCATTTCTATATTATAGCCTCCAAATGTTTAATACTGAATGTTTTTTAAAATTATGAATCTTCATGTCTGACATGGTAGCCTAGCAGCTAAAATCCTTGTTTTGAATACACCAGGGTCCCATATGGGCTCTGGTTCTAATCCCAGCAGCCCCACTTCCCACCCAGCTCCCTGCATGTGGCCTGGGAAAGCAGTTGAGGATGGCTCAAAGCCTTGGGTTCCTGCACCTGTGTGGGAGACCTGGAGGAAGTTCTTGCTCCTGGCTTCGGATCTGCACAGCTCCGGCTGTTGCTGTCACTTGGGGAGTGAATCATTGGGTGGAGGATCTTCCTCTCTCTCTTCTACTCTCTGTGTATCTGACTTTGCAATAAAAATAAATAAATATTTTTTAAAAAAACTGAATCTTCAAATAGGTAGTATTCCATCCAATATTTTCTAAATTTATTGGCTGTTATTATAATCAGTATGAAATGTGGTAAATTTAAGTTTGTTCTGAATACATTTTGAAAAATGCTAATTTAGAAATAGCTGATTCCCTAACGGTAGGCAACTGCAGTTGCCTAGGCAGCCAATAGCTGGTGGACATTCGGGATAATGCCAAATAATGTTAACTCTTTGGGTGTACTAGCATAGTCACCTATGTCATATTTTTTTCTTTAAGATATGTGGGGAAGTTGGAGAACACTGGGCTGGGACATGCCACTCCGGCCCCCTGTTTGGCAAGGTAGGGAGATGCAGATTGACTGGGAAAGGGCATCTGGGGATGTATTAGAGTGAGAGAGGCTGAGAGCATGTTTGGCAGGGGAGGAATGAATTCTGAAGTCTTCCACACACCAGGCCTCATACTTTAAGATAGGCAAGAGAGCTGAGGCAGAGTGGTTTGGAGGGGGCAACTGGAGGGCATGTCTGGATCAGGTCACAGCACCTGCCCATGTGGGAGATCTGGGCTGAGCTAAATAGTGTTGCCCACTGCCCACTGGCACACATAAAAGCTCGGGCTATTGGGCATGCCTACTGGCTAAGCTAGGCCACTGCACCTGCCCACAAGTGTCCCCACAGGGGTGAGCCACATGAGGCTGGCTCACAGCATTCACCAGAGCATGAAAGAACTGTTATGTGTGAGCATATTCTATAGAATTATGAGCTTGCCTCTACGGAATTGCAGCACTCTCTACTTTGCCCAGAGAGCTCAAAGTGGTGATGGGCATAGCCAGGCTGGACCACAGAACCACCTGACAGGAATCTAGCTATCATTCATGGAGCCAGGCTGAGAGGAGACAGGGCTGGGCCTGGTTGCAGCACCCACCCGCATAAAGCTCGGACTGAGAGCAAACCATGTCAAGCATGGCCACAGCACCTGCTGGCATGTGTGAGAACTGGGGCCTGAAGCAGACCTGGTAGGGGAACTTGGGGAACTCCCTTATTGGTCCACAGCTCCTGCTGGCACACATGACATCCTGGACAAGATGTGGCCTGTGCCTAGCTGGGCTAGACTGCAGCCCCTACTAATAAGAGCTGACACTGTGGGTGGGTCATGCTAGACTGAGTTAAAGCATCTGCTAGCATGCACAAGACCTGGGTTTGGGAATGGGCCTGGCAGGGGAACTCTGGGGACTCCTATGCTGGGTTGTAGCTCCTACTACTGAATGGGGGAGCCAGAGCTTTGGGAATACCAGGCTGGGCAAGGCTCCAGCACCCATCAGCATGTGTTTGGGCTGGTCTGTGGGGTGGGCCAGACTGGACTGAGTAGCAGCACCTGCTGGCCCTTGCAAGAGCCAGAATGAGTGTGGGCAGGCCAGGCTGGGCCACAGCACCTGCCAGTTCACATGAGAGCTGGGTCTGGGGGTAAGCCAAGCTGGGCTAGGCTGTAATTTTCATCAGTGAGAACCAGAAAGGTATTGGCTAGTCCAGCTAGGCCACAGTATCTGCTGATGAGTGCCAGGACTGTGGGTCAGCCACTGTAGTCTGGGTAACAGCACCATCTGGCACAAGCAGGGTCCATTGCTGGGAGTGGGCCTGGTAGGGTAAATTAGGGATATCCCCTACTAGTCCTGGCTCAAATGGCATGTGTGAGAGCTAGGACTAGGACCAGGTCAAATTAGACTGGGATACAACACCCATTGGCATACATGTGAGCCTGGCCTGGGGGCAGTCTGGTAGAGTTATTCCACAGCACACATTGCCATGAGTGAGAGCCAGGATGGGGTGCTGGCCAGACTGGGTTGGAACACAACACCCTCCAGTTCACATGAGGGCTACTGGTGGGCCATGGTGGAATAGACTGCTGCACCTGCTGGTAAGTGTTGGGACTGGGGCCAGGTCAGGCTGAGCCAGGCTACAGCACATGCTGGTAAATGCCAAGACTGGTGTGGACCATTTCAGACTGTGCTACAGTATCTATAGCATGCACATGAGCTGGGTAGGACTGGAAGGGAGACTTGGGGACTCCTTTGCTAGGGCTGCTGATTCCACTGGTGAATGTGAGAGCTGAGACTGAATGTGAGGCAGTCTGATTATGGCCAGGCTGAGCTAGGCTTCTATACTTGCTGATGCACATAAGAGCCAAAATGGGTGTGAGCCAGCCAGGCTAGGCTGTAGCACCAACTTTCAAGTGCCAGTACTGGATGTGAGTCATGTCAAGTTGGACTGCAATACCCACTGATGGGCACAAAGATTCAGGGCTGGGAGTATGCCTGGCAGAGGAACTGTAGGCACTCCCTTGCTGGGCTGGGATTGGGCCAGGCTGGACAAGTCAATGGCACCTGTCAATATGTGTCCACAAGAACTGGATCTGGGGGCAGGTTGGGCTGAGTTCAGCTATAGCACCATGTGCCTGAGAGCCAGGTGGTACTGCAGGGTGTGAGCAAGATCATGCCAGGCATATCTAACGTTTATTAAGGAGTCTTTATCAACCAAGCCTGGGGATAACAAGACCCACTACAAATAGCAAATCACAAGCTCATATGGTAATTCAATCAGTTGTAACCCCAAGAGGAACAAACAATCATTACCCTCAAGTCCATCTATTAAGCTGAAGAACTGTGTCCCAGCTTCCCCAACAATATGTTACCCTAAGAGACAAGCAAAGAATAACCTAGACACACTTACAAAGCTGCAGACATTCACCTTTCCCTGCTATTGCTGGGCATCTCCTCTCTTAGAACTCTTTAAGGTACACACACTAGAAATACAAAGCATCTTAGCATTAACATCTTCACTGTCCTGCCCGAGTAGGGAACAGAGGGTGAGGAATAATCTCACCCTCTTAATCTGCCTTTCAAATAAGCAAAATATTTTTAAAAATTTGAGTAGAAAACTATGGACATTAAAATATACAAATTACATATTACATACTACATAAATTCACCTGTGTGATAGACTATACCAGAATGATTAGAGAAAAATATATTTGCTCCCCCCAAAAGTAAGCCTGATGCCTGAATCTTAGACTAAGGAAGTACTGAAAGAAAGAGTGAACTTCAGTGCCAACACCCAGCTCTCTCCAGGGTAGACAGATGGCGTGATGGGGTGATGGGGGCAGCTGCACCTGACCAGCCCAGCTTCCTCTCACCGCCGGAATCCTAAAGCAAACAAAGTAAGGAATCACTCCAGCATTCCAGGGCTCCTGATCCCAGCCCAATTCTGCTGCCTCCCAGACCGCAGTTTTCTGGATTCCAGAAAAATACCTTCAGGGACACTTCTCTACTTAGGAATTCTCAAACTTGTTGACATTTAGATTTGAGGTTTTTGAAATCTAATCATCCACTGATTCATTCCCCAAATGACCACAACAGATGGAGGTGAGCCAGGTCAAAGCCAGGGAGCCAGGAACGCCACCTGTCTCCCATGCAGGTGGTTTAGGGCACAAGTGCATGGACCGCTGTCCGCTACTCTCCCAGTCCCAGAGTTGGAAACAAAACAGGTGGGACTTGAGCTGCCGCTGATATGAGGTGACAATTTCTCAAGTGGCGCTCTGTCAGACTGGAGGTTTCAGTTGGCTGGTGGTGGGCCTTTTTATCTTTCTTTATTAATATCCTTAGGGTAAGTAAGGTGGGAGAAGATGAGGACTTCAAGGGTTTGAAAGCAACCTGACATTTGCCTATCTGTGTTTCCATAATTAGCCATGGGGAGAGGGAAGAGAGGATAGTCTATTATCAAAAAATTATTAGGATTCCTAATTATTTTTTTAATTCTATCACAACTGAATTTCTTTTCTCCTATTTCATTTAATCTCTATGTCATCAATTTTCTCTTGTGAGTATGACATTATTTTCAATGCAGGAAAATTAATCTTTTTTCATGTAGTGCCAATTACATGAGTATTTATTAATTTTCAAAGAGTTGTTTATTTTTCCTGGAGAGTCAGATATACAGAGAGAAGGAGAGACAGAGAAAGATCTTCCACCCTCTAGTTTACTCCTCAAGTAGCCGCAATGGCCGGAGCTGAGCCAATCTGAAGCCAAGAGTCAGGAGTTCTGAGTCTCCCACATGGATACAGGATCCCAAGGCTTTGGACCATCCTTGACTGCCTTCCCAGACTACAAGCAGGGAGCTGGAAGGGAAGCAGCTAGAATACAAACCAGCACCCATATGGGATCCCAGTGCAGGCAAAATGAAGACTTTAACTGCCAGGCAGCCGTGCCCAGGCCATGAGTTTATTTTTAAAATGGCAACTATGAAAATTCCAGGAGGATGGCATCACTGGGTTTGGGTACTTGAATTAATAATGAAGACAATTTGGTAGTCACAGTTGTTAAGAATGGTGTCAACACACAAAGTTCTAGAGAATCTAATGTTCCAATTTAAAATGGAGGGGCAAAGTATTTCTATTTATGGACATAAGACCCTATAACACAGTAAGTTGGAAATCTTGAAGCGAAGACAAATCAGAGCTCACAGCGAGGGGCACAGCAGTAGCTCCCTTCCTCTCTGCTCCTCTTCAACATGCTTCAACACTCTTCGCTCACGAAAGTGAGGTCTCCTTGCCTCTTCGAGCAAACCTGGAACATTGGACTCCAAACGCAGTGGAAGTGATGCCTGACTTTCAAGGCTAGAATCAGAAAAGGCATTAAGGAACACAATTGCTTTGAAGCCCAGGCTAGCTCAACAGCAATATTAACAATTACAGGAGACTGTAGTTTTGGATTAAGTTTCTGCACTAGAAATCAAGCTCAGAATCAAAATGGAGAGACTCGTGCTAAAGGTCCACACAGCCAAGCGGAAACTAAGCTGTTTATCTCATCTTTCAGGAACTGAGGAGAGACAGTAAATTTCTCAAATGAGTCAGCTAAAATGGGTAGGAGAATGAAGCTCCCTCTACCTGAGTTCTTACACCAAAGACATAATTGGAAGTAATCTGATGGTAACAAAGCAATTCCTTTTCTGTTGTTCTGCTGCTCTGTCCCCATTTTAAAAAAGGAAGGTAACTTTGAAATGACCACTCTACTTTTCCTTTATTCCAATATTCTTTAGCCCTTTTGTGCCCATAAGAACACTCTGTTCTGCTTAATTCATTGGAATGCTGATTCTTCTTTTAAATTGTGATGTTGTCCAATTTTAGCATTAAAGAGAAATCCAGTTAAAATTGTTAAGCTAAGTTGTGATTTTTATCCTTTGACAGTTCAGAGCACAGGATGAGATCCTAAGAGAGTTGATGATTAGCCCCAGCTACAGTGCGATGGCTAGCTCCTAAGGAGCCCCAAGCTAGACCCACCCAGATGAGCCCAATTACATTTGCCACCCATAATAACCATGCGTACACTAATGCGAAAATAATGAGTGACTTTCAGAAATGCCATTAAAGAGCTTGTGTTCAACATGTGGTGTTTATAGAATTTAGGGTGTTCCCCCACCCAGGGAGGCTGGGAGCCCTATCTTACCTGATGAATACATTCCAAAAAGATAACCTCCAGGTGTTGTGTTATAGTGGATAAAACCTCCACCTGCAGCACAAGCATTCCACAAGGACATTAGCTTTTATCTTGTTGCTCTGCTTTCAGCTCCTGCTACTGACCTAGAAAATAATAACAAAAGCTGACCCAGGCACCTGGGCCCCGTCATCCACATTGGAGAGCCAGAGTAATTCCCAGCTTCAGCCTGGCGTAGCCTCGGCTATTTCAGCAAACCGGGAAGTGAACCAATAATGAGGTATGCATTTACTCCTATTCTTTCTTTTGCTCTCTCTCTCGTGCACACTCTCTCACTCTTGGTCTCGTTCTGTGTGTGTGTGACTGTAATTTCCAAATAAAAATTTTAATCAGAACAAATTGAGCATGGACCCCAGACCCTTGAGAAAATCATTCTAGGGTAGTAGAAGGGAAATGCGCATCTCCAAGAGAGGAGAAAGGATCTACCATTACAAGTGGTCTTTTTTCTATCCTGTTTTTTTTTTTTTTTTTTGGATGATGATGTTCACGTAGTTGATCAGGATGGGAAGGATAGAAGGTTAGGGAAAAGTGAGTGTGATCATCGTTTCCAAATTTTCTATTTCTTCTTCTTGTATCTGGGGGAAGGAGGAACATAAGGGAGAAGCCATAGCTAGCTTCCCACCTGCCCCAGTATCCGGGGATGGGGAACGGCCACTCAGTGTCAATCCAGGGTCCCCGATATGTTGCATGTTCCAAGAGTTCTGCCTAAGTGGTTTCACTAGTTTTCAAATGCTGTCAATCTCACTGATCCAAGGGCGAGGAACATCTTCCAATGTCTATTGCTTTACATAGCCCACTTTACAGTCTCAATTCACTCAAACATTTGCTATCATCTTTTGGCTGAGATTGTCCAATTTTTTTCTGTCCTCCTTCCTTTGCTTTGGTACCAGCTGTTCTCTGCAGGCCCCACTGGGCCAGCTGTCCACTGCTTATGAGGAAACCCAGCTCTGACTCATGAACTCAATGACCAGATCACCAATCCCGGACATGAGACCCCAGGCCCCTATAAGCCCCCACCTGTGCCATCACAAGACCCCTGCAAGCCCACACACCAAGTCTCCACAAACATGCCAGGGGGTGGCCAGTGCAGTTCCCCCAGTGCCAATGATACTCCGGACTACCCAACTAGGGCCCCCCAGGGACTACCCAACCAGGGCCCCCCAGGGATTACCCAACCAGGGCCCCCCAGGGATTACCCAGCCAGGGCCCCCCGGGGATTACCCAGCCAGGGCCCCCCAGGGATTACCCAACCGGGGCCCGGGAGCTCATGAACCCAGCATCTACCACACAGGCAGGCCCAAGAACCTGAGCCAGGTGATCAAGACCCTGCCAGACCCATGCCCCTGGGCTCATAGACCTGGCACCCACCACCTAGGCAGGCAAGTTTTCTAAAGCAAATGCTCTAAGAAAAAAAAAAAAGTGGTTCTGGATCTATTATCAGGTTTTGGCTGCAACAGTACATTCTTTTAGCAGCCTTGAGCTTCTACAGGTAGAAATTAACAGGGGCTGGGTTGGCCCACAGATATGACTTTTAGCTGCTAGAAGTTGTGCTAGAAATTGGTTGAAGCCCTTTGTTTTTGGTTTCCAATTTTTGGTGATAATGAGCAAAACAGTTACTAATAGTATTCACATAAACATGTATTCATAATCATGATTTCATTTTTCTTGGGTTAACATGGATGTGGATAGCAAGTGGCTAAAAACTGCCAACACCTAAGCTACAAACAATACACAAATTCCATCCGCTCTGAGCCAATTCTACTTGGCTGGAGACAGCACCCCCACTGCTTGTCATGCAACTCAACCTCAGATTCCACAACAGATTTCTAGCAACCATCACATGTGCCACAGCTCCACTCCAAACTTGGCTTCTTTCAGTCATTCCGTCAGGGCCTGCCCCAAACACAACGCATTATCACCCCCCAAAAATGACAGCCACAGCCTAGGTGATGTGGGGAAATACTTCATTATGGGGTTCCTAGCACTCAAGTCTGAATGGATATGGTCCCTCTGCTTTAGAATTAATCCTGCTTTTCTGTTCTTTATAACTCCAGCCTGTATTCTTACACACAAGAATGCCAAAACCTGGTATAAATCCTGTCAGGGTCTCTCTGAGCCCAGCAAGGCTTTTGATCCCAGTAATGTAATTCAGGAATCCCAAGCCCCACAATACCTATATGAGCAACTGTCAAGTCATATGATAAAAGTTTAATTGTATGAGTAACTGCCAAACTGTTTTCAAGCTTCTCAGGGCCATTCCGAATTTGCACCTGTGCATATGAAAGTGCGCTGCAGCCTTGGCAGTGCTTGGTATTGCCACAGTTGGCTTCTTGGTGGTTTTCATTCTTTAAACAGGCATTTAAGGGCATCTCATGCCCCAATGATGGAAAATCTTGGACATTTTGATGGGTTTTGTAATTCTTTAGCAAAATATCCAAAACTTTGGTTCACTTTTTTAAAAAAAAATGGGCTTTTGGGCCCAGCACGAAGGCCTAGGGGCTAAAGTCCTTGCTTTGAACGCACCAGGATCCCATTATGGGCTCCAGTTCTAATGCCAGCAGCCCTGCTTCCCTTCAGCTCCCTGCTCATGGCCTGGGTATTCAGTTGAGGATGGCCCAAACCTTTGGGACTCTGCACCCATGTGGGAGTCCTGGAAGAAGCTCCTGGCTCCTGGCTTTGGATCAGTTCAGCTCCAGCCATTGTGGTCACTTGGGAAGTGAATCATCAGACAGAAGATCTTCCTCTCTGTCTCTCCTCTCTGTATACCTGACTTTGCAATAAAAATCAATAATTTTTTTTTTTTTTAAAAATGGGCTTTTCTGGTTGCCAGCTCATATCCCGGCTACTTTACTTCCCATTCAGCTTTCTGCTTGCAGCCTGGGAAAGCAGTCAAGGATGCCCCAAAGCCTTGGGACTCTGTACCCATGTGGGAGATCCAGAAGAAGCTCCTGACTCCTGGCTTATTAAGATCAGCTCAGCTCTAGCCATTGCAGCCATGTAGGGAGTGAACCAGCTGGCAGAAGATCTCTCTGTCTTTGCTTCTCTCTGTAAACCTGACTTTTTTTTAAGATAGTGAAGCAAAAAAAAAATCTTTTCCTCTCTGTGAATCTAACTTTCCAATAAAAACAAATCAATGTTAAAAAAAAAAAAAGTAGAGAAAAACAGGAAAAGACACATCTTCTTTGTCTGGTTCACTCTTAAATGCCTTCAACGGTCAAGGCTAAGCCAAAGCCAAATCCCACGTGTCTCAAATGGCTGGCAAGGATTCAAGTACATGAGTCATCCCTGTTTGCCCCCCAGGACACACACGATCAGGAAGCTGTAAGTGGAAGAAGAGAAGGAAGGACTTGAACTCTTGCACTCCATCTACACTTGGAGGTGCCCCAGGTGGTGCCCTAACCCTGTGCCAAACACGCCGTGTTTTCTTATTACATGCAAATATTTTGTTCAATGTTCTGTCATCTATGACTCATCCTTGCGTTTTTAAAAAGAATGACTTTCCAAAGAAATTTTTACTTTATTTTAATAAAATCAAATTTTATTTTTCATTTCAGACTCATGGCATTGTGTCCTAAGAAATCTTTGCCTGATCCAAGATGATAAGGTTTTTGAGCTTGGTATTTTGCATTTTGATATTTAATTCTTTAAACACCATTTGTGAAAAGACTACACTTTGCCCATTAAATTACCTAATTTAATAGATTCTCTATTCCATTGATCTCTTTTGCTAATACCATATTGTCCCGATTACGGTAGTGTTAATAGATCTTGAAATCTAGCAGTGTTAATCCTCAAGTTTAAATTTTTCAAAAAAAAAAAAAAATCAATTCATTTTCATTATTACCTGAAAGGAAAAGGAGCAGAGAGGTCTTTTTTCTTCTGGTTCACTCCCTAGATGGTTACAACAGGTAGGGCTGAGCCAAGCCAAAGCCAAGAGTCTAGACCTCAGTGAGGGTCTCCCACATGGGTACAGGGACCCTAACACTGGAGCCACCTCCATGGCCTTCCCAGGTGCACTTGCAAAGCAGCTGGAACTTGGACTTGCGCTTTGAAACAGGATGTGAACATCACAAGCCAGGGCTTAGCCCCCCTGGCACTACCTCGCCGGACGTGTCTTTTGCAGTGTCACGCTCTTACTCCTGGTCTGTTTCTCTATGTTTAAGTAGTGAGGCATTTTGTTCCAGCCGTCTCCCTCTACACATCAGAGCTTGTTATCTCTTAGGCCTTAGAGAGGCTAAGGCCTCAGCTGTCCCCGGGTTCTATTAATGTGCTCTGATTTCAAGAGGAAAGAATTCAGTCTCCTTTAAGTCTAATGTTAGCTGAGGTGTTGCATAGATGCCCTTTCCCCTCATTCGTCCTCGGATGAGAATGGACATGGAATTTCTCCTGTCTGCATGTCTTGTAAAGATCATAGTTTTTCTTCCATTTGCTGATGCTGCATATTTTGTTGATTTACTTACAAATATTGAACCAATATTACATCCCTTATGTAAACTCCCCTTTTCCAATACATCTTCTACTGGATTCAATTTGTTAAAATGTTAAGGATTTATGTTCAATGAAAGTTAATGATTGATAGGATTTATTTGTTTTGTCCATGGACAGAATTACTGCAACCATTTAGCTTAGAGGTCTTAGATGGCTTCATTTTGTGATTGTAGACTAGTGTAACACTTAACTCAATGAAATCTGTGTGCTCCACTGAGCAAAACAGTTGAGCTATATAGACTGCAAAGACTAAGGACAGCAGGAAGAAAAAGCAAAAAGCAGATTATTCATTTAAAAGTCACTTTCTTTATGTGACAGGGACAGGGAGACAGAACAATAGAAAAATTACCCATTGGCTCATTTGGGGTTACTGTTTGGTAAGGATCAAAGGATTAAATCCAGGGAGTTTCATTATCACATCAGTTGAACCTGTCCTGTAGGTGATTTTGTCACCTCTCTGCCCTGATTTCTTAGTCAGAGGCTACGTGGTTTTGGTTTGGTGACATGGAACCAGATTTTTAGTCTGGGCCCCTAGGGTCTTCTACTGGAACCCTGCCTACACATGAGAGTCTGCTATAATTTGATGATGCCACCATTTGGAAATAAATGGTAGATACTTTGTCAGGTCACCTTTAAATCTGTGGCCATTGCCTGGGTCTGAGTCTTCTAAAACTCAGAGCCTAAGGCAAGGATTAGGGGGCTGATGACATGTTGGATAGGTGTGAAAAACAGATCTGAAGGATGAGATAAGCAAACGCAGTACAACATGGTATCATCTAGACCACTGCTTAAAAACCAGCCATGAAGAAACACAGCAGGCTATTCCACAGCCCTTATTGCCAGGCAGGCTTTCAGGAAAGCATGGTACCTCGGGACAAGCCATAGAATGCCTGAAAACAAGGAGAATGGGCTTGGCTCCTCACATCTCACCCTTTGTTGTCCACCGGCCCATGGCTCATACCACATCATATGGTATGAATAATTCATAACCATGTAGTATAGATGGGAGGTAGTACAGGAGAGAAAAACAAATATCCTTTAAAGTTTCACTCTGCAGAGAGGAGATAATTCACAGCCCCAGTCTCCTTACTCCTCCCCTCTCAATGCAGCCACAAAATTAGACGATCACCAAAGGGACACAAAGATGGAAAAAGAATCAACCCCGGTGCTCAGGAGGCAGTGGCTTCCATAGGTTTCCTTTTTGTCTCCCTTGTATCTCAAACTGAGGCCAGCAAGCACAGACAAAAATGAAATTAATAAAAATGGCTGGGTGAAATATGTACTCTAGAAAAAGGATTGGTCCAGTAGGTACCCAGTTTGGAGGCTCAGCCCTCGATGCCACCCATTGACAAAATATGGGTCACTCTACCCCCAAAGGAGACATCAGGGGAATCGAAATGAAGCATCATATTCCCACCTAAGCCTGGGGAAGCTGGGAGGCCCACGCTGCCATCTCCTGCAATGTCAGCCCAGCATGGGGCCATCCACCCAGTGACAGAACGCAGCTCAGGCCTAGTATGCCTCTGACCTCTTTTCCCCAAGAGCGTAAGGTAATTCAGGCTGGCTCTCTTTGGCCCCAGTGTCACCAACAGAAATATGTTCACCTGCCAGGACTGGAAAACACTTTCTGTCCCAAGGGTCATGGCATCCCTCACTCCCCACCGGCAATACCAGCAAGAATTGAGGAGGGCCCCTTTAGCACCAGGCAATCCTGGTATCCCACCGTTTTCCCAAGAGCTCCAGTGTTGTACACACAGAGATAGTAACACCAAGGCCAGAGAAGCATTTCAGTGAACAAAACAGACCAGAATAGCACTATGAGAATGCTGAAGACTAATTTGTCATTGGAACTATATCCCACAAAAGAAACCTAAGTGTGTGAGTCACCTGTTAAAAGATTTAAATAGGATTCAGTCTCTTACCATAATATCTAATATATCTAGACTGCAGCAGAAAATCCCTCATTATCCCAAGAACCAGGAACATTAAAAATTGAAATGAGGAAGGAGAGTCAATGGGCAACAGAAAGATAAGACAGATATTAGTATTGTCTGACAAGGAGTCTAAATAACTATCGTAAAAACATGTTATGATAAACAAGCACAAATGTTCTTGGAACACAAGAAAATAAACCAGAAAATACCATCAAAGAAATGAAGGTTTTGAAAAATTGTAATTATGAAACAGAAGATGCAAAAATTTACGGGAAGGACTCAAAAGTTGAGTGGTAATGGCAGATTTTTGGAATCAGAGACTTGAATAAAGATGAGTAGAATTTACTTAGTGTAAACAACAGAGAAAAATCTGGGGACAGACAGCAGGGTCTCAGGAACTAATGAGACAATAAGAAAAAGTTAAGCATCCTTATCATTAGCATGCCAGACGAAGAGAAATAATTCAAAGAAACAATAGCTAAACATTTCACAAGTTTAGCAAAAGCCAAAAAAAAAAAAAAAAAGGCCGGGTCCCCTGCCCCCCATGCAGTGCCTAGCAGCTGGGAGTCCTTGCCTTGAACGCGCTGGGATCCCATATGGGCACTGGTTCTAATCCTGGCAGCCCTAATTCCCATGCAGGAATTTGGAGAATTCATAAAATAAATCATGGTTCACCTACACAGAATGAGGCATAGCTATGTGTGTGTAAGAAAAGATGTTTAAGATACATCAGGAAAAATGAAAGCAAAGATACAGAATCAGTATTGTATGTTCCTATTTGGATTTAAAAAAAAAAGCAAATATTTATATTTTTTACAACTCACCAAAATCTCCTTAAGAAAACAAACATAAAAAGAGTATTAAAAAAATTAAATAGAATCCAGTGTGATAGCCTGGTGGCTAAATCCTTGCCTTGCATGTACCAGGATGCATATGGGTGCTGCTTCATGTCCCACCTGCTCCACTTCCCATCCAGCTCCCTGCTGTGGCCCTGGCAAAGCAGTAGAGGATGGCCTAAAGCCTTGGGACTCTGTTCCCATGTAAAAGCCCAGAAGAAGTTTCTGGCTCCAGCTCTAGGTTGGCTCAGCTCTGCCTGTTGTGGCCACTTGGGGAGTGAATGAGCGGACAGAAAGTGTTTCTCTCTATAAATCTGCCTTTCCAATAAATATAAATAAGTCATTTTTTTAAAAAAGGAAAGTAAATGAAGGTGTGGAGGGCAAGAGGACAGCAATGTGTGTGGCAGTTTTGGACTCCACTTACATGACATATAAGGGCATAGGTTTGAATCCCAGCTGCTCTGCTTCCAATACAGCTTCCTGTTAATATGCCTGGCAATGGATGATGGTCCAAGTGCTTGGGCTGCTGCCACCCTGTATGAGGTCAGAATGGAGTAGCTTGATTTTCCTCTTCATCTAGCCATTCCCCACTCCCTACCCTGTATCCTCAATATGTGTTTTTCAAATAAACACATCTTTTAAGCTAAGAGAACTACTCTTTGGGGGAAAAAAATGGCACTTGTGGAAAAGAACTCAAATCTACTTTTCCTTATAACTTCCTATACTGCATGAATTTGTCAGTACTATTTGATTCCTTTCACTGGAGAGTGTATGTGAAAGTTCTTTTTTAGTTCCATAGGTTTTGCTAAAGATATAAATAACTGGGCAAAATTCATCAGCCTATTTATAATAATTATGTTGATGTGGCAAGATTAGGAATGATCTGCTTTTTTTGATTTTTGCTTGTGCAAATTGTTCTTCATCAAAAATCTTCGTAGAAAAAAAAAATGTGAAGTTGGATATTTTTAAAATCTCATTTTCTGTTCCAATCTTTCATCGTGCCACTCAGCTTGCTCACGCACGCCCACTCCACTTGTCCTTTTAACCTCGCGTGTCTCATCTGCACATCCCAACCCTTGCTTTCTTCCAAGTAGGTCTCAGGGGCTGCACCTCCCTCCCCATCCAGGTGAGATGTGGACAGCCCCTCAAGCACCCAGGGTATCAGCAACTGCTTTGCGACATTGTTGCTCCATTCCGAGCAGGTAGGAAGCCTTGAAGCCCTCAATCTGTGGATCAATCTTCAACTAGCAAACCCTCTTTGTGCCAAAACCACTGAGTGCCTGCATCAGGGATTGCTGACCTCTGCAACCTCAGGTGGCCTTAGAAAACGGACTAGGAGACTCACTGTGGCTGTCACCTTACCATTCCTTCTTTTTTAAAAGATTCATTTATTTGATTGGAAAGTTGGCTTTACAGAGTGAAGGAGAGACAGAAAAAATCTTCCATCCGCTAGTTTACTTCCCAAATAGCCACAACGATCTGAAGCCAGGAGCCTGGAGCCTCTTCCGGGTCTCCCATGCTGATGCAGGGTCTCAAGGCTTTGGGCCATCCTCCACTGCTTTCCCAGGCCACAAGCAGAGAGCTGGACGGGAAGTGAGGCAGCCAGGAAATGAACTGGCATCCATATGGGATCCTGGGCGTTCAAGGTGAGGACTGAAAGCACTAGGCTACCACACCAAGTCCCATTTTTTTACAGTATTTTTTACAGTATTTTTTAAGTAGGCTCCTCCACAGAGCAGGCCAATGGAGAACATTGCCCAAGTTATGTACAATCCCCGTGTGCATACCGTAGTCCAGTTTGTGCTATCAGAAAAAAGAAGAAGAAAGCTAAAATTAGGTAGTTGGGACTGTAAAGCAGGTGTGGAGGCTGCACAGGTGATTCAGGTGCCAGCAGGTTCAGTGTCGAGTGAAAACTGTTCTCCACTCACATGGTGATGCCAGAAGGGCGAGAAAATGCTGGAAGCTTCATGAAGACTTATCATCTAGACTTTGATGCCACTCACAGGGCAGGTGCCTTTATGACCCAATCACCTCTCAAAGGCCCCACATCTTAAGTTACCTTGGTAACTTTTTTTTAAATCTTCTATCAACATTTCCTTTATTCTTTTTGGGGGAAATAGAGCCTCATCCCTTCCCTTCCTTTTCTCCCTCAGCCTTTTCTCCTCCCTCCATTTTTTCACACTGGTAAGTCTTGGACCTTGGCAAGGACCATTGCAAATGACAACACCATCTTCCCAGCCCGTCTTTCCTCCCTCTCTCCTGTTTAATCTGCCCATACACCTCCACTTTGGCTCTCCTAGCTTCAGCAATCCTTTGCTGTTCGTCTTAGAATATGTTCAAGTCTTTGTTGTGTTGAAACAGAGCAGAAACAAACAGAACACATTTTAGCCTCCAAGTGTGACCTCGCCTTCCCAAACCACTGAAATCTGGCTGTAGCCCTCACCTCTCCACCCAGCCTTCTGCCAATGTCACCATGACTTAAATCAGTTAAATCCAATTTCAGTCCTCATTGCTCGTCCACAGTCTTGGGTAGGAGTATCTGATTCTTCTTTGCTGAACTGTC
This sequence comes from Ochotona curzoniae, assembly GCF_017591425.1. Taxonomy (NCBI): domain Eukaryota; kingdom Metazoa; phylum Chordata; class Mammalia; order Lagomorpha; family Ochotonidae; genus Ochotona; species Ochotona curzoniae. The sequence goes on along the minus strand of NW_024467095.1, from coordinate 17,082,170 downwards.
ATTTTTCTGCAGTTTCTATTCTATTAGGTTTCTTTTTTTAAAAAGATTTATTTATTTATTTATTTTTGCAAAGTCAGATGTACAGAGAGGAGGAGAGACAGAGAGAAAGATCTTCCTCCGATGATTCACTCCCCAACTGACCACAATAGCCGGTGCTGTGCCAATCTGAAGCCAGGAGCCAGGAACTTCTTCTAGGTCTCCCACATGGGTGCAGGGTTTCAAGGCTTTGGGCCATCCTCAACTTTCCCAGGCCACAAGCAGGGAGCTGGATGGGAAGTGGAGCTGCTGGGATTAGAACCAGCGCCCATATGGGATCGCAGTGCGTTCAAGGCGAGGACTTTAGCTGCTAAGCCACAGCTCCAGGCCCTCGATTAGATTTCTAAGACAATATTTGAATAGTGTGGGTCATGGCTGAAAAAAATTAGGAACCCTACCCTATCTTTTAAATCTGACAGAGACTTAGCACTTTGACTAATGCAAACTGTTATTTTGTTATCTACTGGTTAACATCTTCTTTAGTTGCTAGGTATTGGCAAACCCTACAGAAGAAATCTCATGGAGAGATGTTCCTCAGTGAGTTTACACAGGCGAAAATTAAAGTTTTGTAAATCCAAATCTGCATGTACCATGGAGATTCTGGGAAGGTCGTAACAGGAGGCAAAGGGCTTTTTAAGGCAACACGAGGAGGATTACATAAGTTATTATGAAACAATTATCCTTGATCGCAAGGATCAATAACACGAATGGAATCGATCCAAGGGTGATCAGGCACTTATTGGGCAATTGACCTCATGGAATGAATCTTTGTGAAACGTTGCCGTGGCCTTTGTGTAAGATTGTGGCTTTCAGAGAATCTTTGAAATAGTTTCCATCATGGGCATATGTGTGTGAGGGCCTGGCATGTGCAAAACTCCCACTGCATAATCAGCTGATTTCCTTTAGCTTGGTTTTGACAGAAGTGATTTTGTTTTGGAACCAACAGCTTTCATAGTATCTAGGAGGTCACTCGTGTACTTTTTGTCCAGGTTGTCTAAGCATTGCAAAATACAATGTACTTTTGCCTGATTTGAAAGGTCAGCAGTGGATGCTTCTCCTTCCATCAGTAATTCAATACTACTGCAGGACCTCAGCTTCCCAGAGGCTTCTCTGGGCTGTAATTTAAGTCTTCCTTTCCCTGAAAATAAAACCTGCGTTTTTCACCTTGGTTGTACTCGATTATGCCTTCAGAATAGGGTAAAGTGCTCTCGGGTTTGTCCGTTTGTTTAGAAGACAGACCGATGGAAAGGAAGAAAGAAAGATACCATCCCATTAGTTTATTCCTCAAATGAACAGGAAAGGCTATGCCAGCCCAAAAACAGGAGCCAGTCTCCATGTGGATGGCTGACAGCCAAGCATTTGAGCCATTCACTGCTGCCTCCCAGGGTACTCATTAGCAGAAAACTGGAATAAGGAGCAAAGCTAGAATCGAATCCCAGGAACTATGAGATATGAGACTTCGCAAGCATTGTCTTAACTGCTAGGCCCATACCTAGCTATAAGTTCTTAAAAATCATGTGGTAATCCCTGTAAGGCATTCTGTCTTTAATCCCTGGTTTGAGAAATTTGGGTAAATGACACGGTTGAGTGGAAAGAGACCAGGCTCTCCAATCAGACTGGCGTAAATTCAGTTCACAGCTCAACTTCCTACAAGTACATGAGCTGGATTTTTCCCTTCATTCTAAATAGAACATTCTTCAAGAGTGCTTTTAGTTCTGTGAAGTCCTCTCACATTTTATCAGCCACACCATGCAAGTGGGGACTTTATTTTTAAGCCTTCAAATAAAATTCAGTAAGACTTTCTTTCTATACGAATATAAATTCTTGTGAAAAGCTGTTGAAAAAAAGAACTTTCACTCCACATTAATAAAATTAAGTAGGCAAGAAACCAGTTTATTACTTGAATTATATTTATGAATGATGTGTTTATTTATTTGAAATTCAGAGCTATAGTGAAGGAAGAGACAGAGATCTTTCATGCACTGGCTGACACCCTAAATGACTACAACAGTCTGAGCTAGTTCAGTCAGAAGCCAGGAGCCTAGAATGCCATGCTGGCCTCCCATGTGGGCTCAGGGGTGCAAGCACTTAGGACAATTCCATTGCCTTCCCAGTGTATGAACAAGGAACAAGGTCAGAAATAAAGCTGTTCGAACTTACCTTGCATGCGTGGGATCCCATATCGGTGCCAATTTGTATCCCTTCATGTAGGAGGACATTGTGACCCTGGAAGGTCAGGGAGCACAGGACTGCAGTTCATTGGACAGTATTTGCATGAGAACAACCAAATGGCTACCTTTTGTATACCTGATGGGAGATAATTTCTATAAGTTGAGTAAACAGCATGTAAATGAGAACACCTGCTGGAATACACAAAACAAAAGGAATTCCAGTCAAGAGTATGGAAACAGTTGATGCGTTTTGTTGATGAGCTCAATACTTCCTCCCTTATCCCATAAGGACTCTCAGTGTATAAACTTTGACTTTTGGCCATCAGGGTCCACGCGTGTTATTATCGGCTCCGTGCACCAAGTCCATCGCTGTGGGATAGCGACACTTTCAGCCCTTCTTTCAGTCCAGCTCCCTGCTTGTGACCTGGGAAAGCAGTAGAGATGACCCAGAGCCTTGGGACCCTGCGCTGTGTGGGGAACCTGGAAGAGGCTCCTGATTTCTGGCTTTGCATTGGCTAAGCTCTGGCCACTGCAGCTACTTGGGGAGTGAATAAATGAATGATCTTCCTCTCTGTTTTTCCTCCTCTCCTTATATCTGACTTTCCAATAAAAATAAATAAATCCTTAAAAAAACAAAATAAAAGAAAGGGAACAGTGCCCAGTGCTGTGCCTGGACGTGCTCACAGCAACCCACATTTCTAGTCTGTTCCTTCTACACTGTCCGAAATAATAATGATAAATAGATAAAAGCTGTTGGGACTCAAATTAGCACCCACATGGGATGCTGACCTAGCTGGAGACAGTTCAACTCACTGTGCTTCAACGCTAACCATACTTGACTTGGTTTGTAGCTAAAGGATTCATTGATTTTTATTTATTTGTTTATTTGTTTACATGTTCATGTAAAGGACAAAGATGTCCCATTCATTCCACTAAAGCCTACAACTCATCAGCCAGTAACTCAGTCAAGGTCTCTAAAGTGGATATAGGAACCCAATTCTTGGGCCGTTACCCTGTTACCGTCTAAGGTGCTTACTGGTGTAAGTTGGAATGAAGGGTGTTCCAACACTCAAACCAAGGTGCTCAACACATGCTGTGAGTGTACCAAGCAATAGTTTTGACATTCGTGCAAAGTACCTACCCCGTTTATTTAGATCTTTATAATCAGTGCTCTATGTGTTACTGTACTATCTCTATTTTCTGTGATTCTTGGCTATGTTTTGTAGAACAAGAACTTAGCAGTGACCCAAAAGAGTAATTTTTTTCTTTGTCCAGAAGTCTGGACATCAGAAGGACTAAAAGTGAACTGCAGGCCAATGTCTGATCCTCCTTATGAATGCACTTCATGGTCATGAAAGAGCTTCCAGGGCTCCAGGCATCAAGTCTACTTTCAAGAGGAAAGAGGGAGGAAAAAGATGATATCAATCATACCTGTTACTGCTTTTTTTGTAAGATTTATTTAATTGTATTGGAAAGGCAGATTTACAGAGAAGAGAGACAGAGAAAGATCCTTTATCCTGGGCTCAACATGATGACTCAATGGCTAAATCCTCACCCTTGCAAGTGTCAGGATCCCATAGGGGCGCTGGCTCACGCCCCAGCTGCTCCACTTTCCATCTAGCTCCTTGTTTAGGTCCTGGGAAAGCAGCAGAGGATGTACCAAGTCCTTGGGATCCCATACCTGTGTGCAAAACCTGGAAGAAGCTCCTGGCTTCTGGCTTTGGGTCAGTTCAGCTCTAGCTGTTGCAGCCATTTGGGGACTGAACCAGCAGATAGAAGATCTTTCTGTCTCTCCTTTTTTCCTCTAAATCTGATCTGCCTTTCTAATAAAATAAATAAGATTTTTAAACAGTAGCAACAACAACAAAAAAATCCTCCATTTCTCAATTCACTCCCCAAGTGGCTGCAATGGTAAGAGCTGAGCTGATCTGAAACCAGAAGCTAAGAGCTTCTTCTAGGTTTTCCACATGGGTACAGAGTCCCAAGGCTTTGGGCCATCCTTTAATGCTTTCCTAGCAGCAAAAAAAAAAAAAAAAAATGGGAAGGAGAGAGTTGAGTGGGAAGTGGAACAGCTGCTGCACAAACTGGCTGCCATATGGAATAACAGTGCATGGAGTTGGAGAATTAGCCAATAGGGCCATGGCGCCATCCCTTTTTTCTTTCATCAGAAAAGAAAACGTTTTCCAACACTCACCATAGTTCTTTGTTTCTGTCACACACAGATCAAATACAAGTAAAACTTCAAAGGTCAGTACTTGGCTTCCCCAGTCTCTGTGGTGAAGACTTTCATGAACTGTGTCTACCACAAAATCACTGATGAAATCAACCCTAAACCACTCTGTTGCTTGGAAAATGAAGTTCTATTTCTGAGGCACGCATACAGGAGAAGGCGATCTGATAGCACTTACATTCTTATGCTTCACTCTACTAATGCTTAAGGTGTCCATTTTCTTCAGAGATGTAGTTCATTTTATATTTCAATAGAAGGAACCCAACACTCTTAAATCTAGGCAAGTTGAATTTGGGGCTCAAATATTTATGATACACCACATATTTATGGTGTATCATGGTACTACTCCTCGTTGGGGTTTTGTGGCAAAATTGAAACTTATTTTGCGATAACATATTTGTGGAGGAAAAATTATGGATACACTAAAGACAGAAGTATAAAGGTAGGAGGGTAGAATATTATAGTAATAAGACAAGATTTCCCGTTTTCACTCATATTGAAATATTTGTTAATAATTTCAAAGAGTTATAGAGATGGCAAATCATGTAAATGATATATAGTTATCACCAATATTCATTTATTATGTTTTAGTAATAATTAATAATATCTTATTCATAATAAAATACTATAATTAAAAACAAACATTTCTTACTTCTTGCCATCCATGAACCGATTATATAAACAAACGGTGAGGTATAAGTACTAACCGTCTGCATTTTAACTTCTTTATGTCTATGATGTGTATATATTTGGCATTTAGCTTCTCACATGAGATCAGACACCTAAACCAAGTCCAGATGGAATGAAGATTAATGTATAGAATGTATCCGAAGGAATGACAATCTAAAAGGGGTGTTTCTAACGAAATAGATCAATGCAACAAATATAAGCTATAAAAATAAATACAAATGTCTATGGAAAGTTACTGAAGGGTAAAAGCCGCATAGCAACATTACAGAGAAAATTAATTTGTAGTAAACAGTGGTTGGGATGCTAGGAAGCCATCTGGGAAAGAAACATAGCTTGGCTCAGTGACCTCGTTCCTTTTGCCAAAGTAAATCTCACATGACTCAAATTTTAAGCATAAAAATGAAATCTTAAAAGTGGCAGAAGCCATTCTTATAGCTGATAATATAGACTTTGACGTGAAAAATGTTGAAATGAAGAAGAACACCACATAATGATGATCAAAGGATACATTCAGCAAGAATAGTTCACCTTACTAGTTTCTTATGATGTTTCTTTTTCATTTCTAATTTTATTTGGTTTTTCTCTATTTTCTTTGCTAAATGGGCTAAGTTTATTTTGCTTATCTTATAAAAAAATGGTTCCTTCTTGTTGCAGTTTGTAGTTTTTTGTTTCAGTGTCACTTGTTTTTGCCATTTCTTGCTTCCAGTTCATTTTTCCCTTTTTAATAAGTCCTTGAGGTGCATTTAGATCACTTATTTGAGATATTTTTGTTTCGTAAGCACCAGATGTTACAAATGTCCCTCTCAATACTGCTTTTGCTATAACTCATGGGTTTTGATATTTTGTTTTAATTTTCATCCTTTCAAAAAAGTTTTTTTCCTTATTAATTTCCTTCAGCAGCATCATTTTCTTCAAGAAAGTTTTTGATTTGTTTTTTCATTTCTTCAGTGACATATTGGTCATTCAATAGCACGTTATTTAACTTCATGTTGCTTAACTTTTTTGATTTTCTTCCTGTTGTTGAACTCGCTTTATGGTTTTTCATTTAAATAGACATATAGTACCTGTGTAATAGAGACTATCATATCCACATGTCAAGATGCAAAGCAGTATGCGTCTCTACATTTAAATCAAAGATAGAGTCCCAATGAAACTGTTAACTGTATCCTTTTTTTAAAAAAAGATTTATTTATTTTTTACAAAGTCAGATATACAGAGAGGAGGAGAGACAGAGAGGAAGATCTTCCGTCAGATGATTCACTCCCCAAGTGAGCACAACGGCTGATGCTATGCCGCTAAGCCACGCCGCTGGGCCCCTGTTAACTATATCTTGACCATAGGGGGAAAAAAGTAGTAGAAAGAAATGTAAATTAATCTTAGTGTATGTCTAAATAAGACTCAGGGCCAAGAAAATCTAAAAGATGAATAAATTTAGCTCCTCAAACATGTTAATTTTCTGTATGGCCAAAAGCATCACAGATAAGCTTAAATAACAAACCAGAAAAAAAAATGATAACATATTTGGGAAAATGCTAATTTTCTTAATATATGCTCTCTTTTTTTAATATATGTTCTCTTTTTAACATCCTTTAAAATTTTTTATTTACTTGAGAGGCAGAGAGACAGACAAAGCGGAGGAAGGAATCATGAGACACTGGGAAACAAAAGAGACTGACTCACTCCCCAATGACAAAGTCTTGAGTTGCACCTGCTCAGATCAGGCACTGGGAACTCAACCTAAGACTCCCATAAGGGCAGCCTGCATAAAATTATCGTGAACTATCACTGCTGCCCTTTCAGAGCCTGCATTAGCAAGGTGCTCCAATCTGGAGCCAAATCCAGGTACCAAATCCAGGTACTCTAATTAGGGTCATGGGCATCACAGTCAGTGTCTGGATTACTGAACCAAATGCTAGCCCCTAGAGTTTCTCAATACCTACTTTGACCCAGAAATTCCAGTTTTAAAAATTTGACTATTGATATTCTTCCCCATGTATTCAAGGACATATTCACAGAACTATTTCTTGTAACACCATATAGACGTAGCAGATTAGACACATGGCTATTCATGATCCTGAGATATTAAGGGGAAATTTTTACAGCAATTTTTCATAATGGGCTACATATATACATTCTAATCTACAGAAATAATATATCATGAAATGAAAAAAGAAAGGCACAAAAGAATGACTGCTTGAAAAATATACTTATGAATGTGAAAATTCTGTGAAAACAGCTTAGGCCCATTGGTGTATCTGAAGAGCTGGCCTGGTCTTCATGGGAATTTGATATACAAAAAAAGCTTCAAGAAGTGAAAGTGGATTTTAAATTTATTTTCCATTGGCTTCAAAAATATTGAAATTTCTGCAGTTTTTTTTTAAATACACATTTTTCACAAACCTTATAAAGGATCCATCTCCCAGACTTGATCAGGAAATTTTTGTCACCCCAGAAATGCCTGTTGAAGTAGTATCATCATTCAGGAGACCTATAGTGATGACCAGATCATGAGAACCTTCATGGAGTAATATCTAGCAGGTTAACTGGTTATTCAAAGAGTGGCTTTAGCTGTCAAAGTCAGCTGCCTCTGGCTAAGGAGCTGTCTGACTCAGCCTGTGACAACCTCTGGTACCATGTGGCAAGAGCACTTCATCATATATTGAATACACGCTGGAACCATGCTCTGGAATTTCCCAGCCTCTAGCACTGTGAGCCAAAGAAATTCATCCACTATAAATGGCCCAGTTTACGGTGCTCAGAGCAAAGGGGAAAAAAATGCAGATATGCTTTAAAAATGTATTTAGAAAACTACTCGTACCTACCAAAATTCTCATGGAGAAGAATCCCCAGAGTCAAATCCACAAGAATGATCAAGAGAAAAAAATGGATTAATTTGACAACATAAAACAACGAGAGGGCCTGGTGTGACAGCGTAATGGTTAAGATCCTCGCCTTGAACATGCCAGGATCCCATATGGGCGCCGGTTCTAATCCCAGCAGCTCCACTTCCCATCCAGCTCCTTGCTTGTGGCCTGGGAAAGCAGTCCAAGACAGCACAAAGCCTTCCAATTCTGCACCCGCGTGGGAGATCCAGAAAGAAGTTTCTGGATCCTGGCTTTGGATCCGTGCAACATCGGCCATTGAGGTCACTTGGGGAGTGAATCATCAGACGGAAGATCTTTCTCTCTGTCTCTCCTCCTCTCTGTACATCTGCCTTTCCAATAAAAATTAATAAATTAAAAAAATAAATCTTGAAAAGGAAAGAGAATGAACTCATTCAAATGTCTCTCACATAAAAGGGCTCAAAGTTTGATTTTATGTGTTGAGCCTGCACAGTTCTCTGAGCCCCTACATCCTCTCAATTGCTCTCAATTCTGACCAACGACAAGGCTATTGTGATAGCATTCGCTCCATGTTGATGCGAAAGCCCTGAGGGGGAGAAACGACATGTCCCACACATCTTCCTTGAGACAGACAAAATTACAGTTGATCCTTAGACACCCGAGTCCCTTCCGGGTGGACACTGCAGCAGACACAGGCTAACAATGACTCTGTACAGTGTAGCATATCACTTGCACACTGCATTAAGCTGGATCGGGAAGGAAATACTGGATCTTGTAAATCTGCCCTTAAAAAGTAATCGGGACTTTTGTTATATCTGTGTGGTAGCACGATCCAAGTATCCTGGCAGTCTTCCCAGAGGAAGCAAAGAAATATTTACTGTCTTGCTCAACAGGTGTACTAAGAGACACGCTGTATAAATCAGGGACACAGAAACAAACCGTAGTCAGGGATTTTCAAAGATAGCCTGTGTAGGATTGGGCACAACTAGTCTATTACTGTTCAAAAATTGCTGTTTCATCAATGGCTCTTAGATCTTAAAATGTATCTGCAGTTTTGTTTGTTTGTGTTTTTTGAAATTTTTTTCAACTTTGTAATTATTATTATCATTTCATGATACAGTTGCATAGGTCCTGGAATTTCCAGTTGCATAGGTCCTGGAATTTCCCGTACTCCCTTCCCGAAGCCCTCCCTCCCCCACTGAGTTCCCCTATATTATTACTATAGTACAGTTCTTCATAAACAGTCATATGTCCATCATTGCAGACATGGACAAATGGCAGACAGTTCAGCATCCTATTTCACGATATAATTATGGATACCAGTTCTAATTATAATTATAATTATAATTATAATTATAATCCAGTTCTAATCCCAGCTGCTCCACTTCCCATCCAGCTCCCTGCTTGCGGCCTGGGAAGACAGTCAAGGACGGCCCAAGACCTTGAGACCCTGGACCTACATAGGAGACCCAGAGGAGACTCCTGGCTCCTGTCTTCAGATTGGCTCAGTTCCAGCTGTGGTGGCCACTTGAGGAGTGAATCAGTGGATGGAAGATCTTCTTCTCTGTCTCTCCTCCTCTTTATAAATCTGACTTTCCAATAAAAATAAATAAATAAATCTTTTTTTAAAAGTTTATTAAAAAAGACTTATGGCAGGGTGGAAATATACAGAATTTGTAAATTGACTTGTTTAAGGCAGAATGTGGATGATTTGGGTCCAGGATGCCACAGCCCAGTGCCCTTCAGTGAGCCCTGAACAATGTCCCAAGGTGGTCAAATTCTAGGCAGAATATATGCATTCCAAGCTTGACCTGAAAGAGGTACCTGGGGATTAGCTTCTTTCTCATAGAGATTAGAATAAGATTTCTACAAACACCTTAGGCAAAGGAGGGACATAGTCTCTGAAAAGACGCTATTGGCCACTGGTTGGTATTAAGGAAGATGTATCTGGAAATGGGTTAGACTGCAAAGATAAAGGACAAAGGGTTGCTCAAGGTTTTTCCTGATAGATAAGAGGGTTGCTCAAGGTTCTTCCTTCTGCACATATCACCCAGGTAAAGTTGATCTGATTGATAAGATTAACATGAATAGCCCTGTGTGGGCCACTGTTAGGATAAAGGCAGGGGTTTCTCCTGAATACCAGGCAGGCCTTTTAGGGGCAATTTGTTCTCACAAAATTTGCTGTTTGGAAAGGACAATGGAATTAATCAGTTCTTTGTCCAAAAATTCTTTGTCAATAATGACTCCACTATTAGGCATATTAGGCAGAGAAAAGTGCTATGTGACTCTAATGAACATTAAAGGGAACAAGAAGATAATTGTCACCCGGAAGCTAAGAAGGTACTTTAAGAAGTTAGAGCCAGAGGAGGGGACACTCAGTGAAGTTTTTTGAAATGATTCATTTGTTTTTACTTAGAAAGCATATGCACAGAGAAGGAGAAACAGGGAAGGGAGTGATCTTCCATCTGCTAGTTCACTCCCCAAGTGACCACAACAGCCAGAGCTGAGCCAATCCAAAGCCAGGAGCTTCTTCTGGGTCTCTCCTGTGGGCGCAGGGGCCCAAAGAGTTGAACCATCCTCCACTGCTTTCCCAGGCCACAAACAGGGAGCTGGATGGGAAGTGGAGCAGCCGGGATTAGAACCAGCACCCGTATGAGATGTCAGCACTGAAGGTGGGGGATGAGCATACTAAACCACTGAACCAGTTCCCCATTGAGATCAATTAGCAAGGATCATCACCTTTATAATTAATCTCACTGAATTCCTTCCACTCTTTGGGGGACAAATACCACTTTTTAACCTAAATTTAAAAAGAGAGAGATTCTCAAAGATTAGTACATTTACTTAGGCATAAACATTGAAATAGTAATATGTGTGGGTATATTCAAGAAAGTTCAGGTAAGGAAAAATTTGCAAAGGCCAATGAAAAGGGTTACAGGAATGATTTTTGAAAAAATAATCCTTGACTCCAAGGACTCGTACCAGGAGTAGCATCAGTCCAGGGCTGGCCAGAGTTGCCGGACAGGAGTGAGGGTTAGGTGAGGTTGCCTCTTCTGCAGAGCCTTCTGGAATACCCCTGCCATCAGACAGACACACATGGGACTGCTCTTTTGCGACCTCCTGGCTTGGTTGATTTCTCTTTGCTAGAGTTTGACCCAAGTGTCACAGTTTTGAAAACCATCATATATTCTACCTCAGGCTCCCGTCACTTCCTCCTGGGGTTATGACAAGTTATTTCTAGTCACAGCGTTTGAGTCTCATCTAGTCAGCTTTGGTTTCTCCTAATGTTATTCTGGCAACATAGTTCTCACGTGTCACTTTCATCTTAGGAATCTACAGTTGTAACCTATTGTTAACAGTAGGGCCTGGGCATTTAAATTATATCATCATTTACTTGGAGATCACAGCTTAATTAAGAGGATTATGAGGGCATTAGGTGTTTGGTGCAATGTCTTCTTTCCTTATGGGAAGGCCTGAGTTCAAGATCCAGCTCCACTTCTGATTATGCCTTCCTGCCAGTAAGCTCCCTGAGAGAGAGCAAGTGATGGCTCAAGTAGGTGAGTCCCTGCCACCCAGATGGGAGGCCCAGATTGAATTCTAGTTCCTGGCTTCATCCTGACCCCTCCCCAGCAAATAAAAAACATTTCTCTATGCTGTTCAAATCAATATTTAAAAAAGAAAAAGATTTATGGGCCTGGTGCAGTAGCCTATGACTAAAATCCTCACCTCGCATGCCTGGGATCCCACGTGGGTACAATTTTAATACCAGTGGCTCTGCTCCCCATCCAGCTCCCTACTTGTGGCCTGGGAAAGCTGTCAAGGACTGCTCAAAGCCTTGGGACCCTGAACCCACATGGGAGACCTAGAGGAGGCTCCTGGCTCCTGGCCTCAAGTGAGCTCAGCTCCAGCTGTTGCAGCCACTTGGGGAGTGAATCATCAGAGAGAGCATTTTCTTCTCTCTCTTTTCTGTATATCTGACTTTCCAATAAATATAAATCTTTTAAAAAAGTATTTATTTTATCTGAAAGAGAGAGAGGGGGACCCTCAAATAAGTAAATTTTAGATTATTTGGGGAACTAGGTCACTCAATAAATTAATCCTTCACCTCTAAGCACTGACATTCCGTATGGGTGATGGTTCAAGTCCTGGCTGCTCCTCTTTCCATCCAGCTCCCTGCTCATAGTCTGGGAAAGCAGTGCAGGATGGACCAAATTCTTGGGGTCCATACCCATGTGGGAGACCCAGAAGAAATAACTGGGTACTGGTTTCACACCAGTACCAGGTTGACTGTTGTGGCCATTTGGGGAGTCAACAAATAGACAGAAGAGCTCTCTGAATTTGTCTCTTCTTCTCAGAAGTGGGGCAGCCAAGACTGGAGCTGGAGCCCATATGTGAGGTCAGCACTGCAGGTGGAGGACTGGTTTGTTACACCACTGTGCCAACCCCCAAGGAATTTATTCAAAAACTGAAATGTTAACTATTAATCTAGATCTGTAAATATTAAAATGACAAATTGAGAAGACTGAAGAAAATCAAGTATGAAATAATTACTTTCTGAAGTAACCTTAAGAATACTTCATCTAATGACCTTGTAGACCCAAAACACTTCTTTGGATGCAGCTCTCGGATCCCTCTGAGTGAATCTAGGTATCTGTAGCTGGCAGTTACAAGTTCTCTGCACCTGCACATGCTGGCAATTCAACAGGTACCCATCTCTGATGCTGCTTCACCTCAGGTGGTTCCTGACCCATCCATCCATGGCCAGCCAATTTCCCTCCTCTCGGCCCTCAACCGTGTAAGCACCATGATTGCAAATTTTACGCATAAATGGCCCTGTCAGAGCAGTTCTTCCTTAAGGCCAGGCGAAGGGAAAGAATGTTACAAAAGGGAAGACCAAAGCCCCACCATGCCCAGGTCTACAATGTACGATTGTTCACTTTCGGCCCCAGGAGGTTGTCCTAGCAACCGTCTTAACCAACTTTCCTATTTCTCTTTGCTCCTGATGGAGCCTTTGAAGTGTGGCCCTCCTCCCTCCCAGCCTTTGAAGTTCTTCTGAATAGCAAACCAAAGATTATCTATTGACTGCCCAAGCAGATTTCTCAACAGCTTGGGAAAAACTTGAGGCTCGCTCTGGGGCAGCCTGTCCAGCCCCAAGCACGTGGCTGCTTACAGCCCAGCTTGCTGCTGTAATTCACCAATCAACTAATATTTCTTGAATATGTCTATCTACTGGGCACCTGACGGATGCTACTCATGTAAAACTAACATTCAATCTCTGAAGGCAGCACTTCAGCTTAGCACTATCCTAACCCTGCAAATTAACACAATTGGATGCAATAGGCGTGGTTACACAGCAATAGTTGAAATTCAGCTGGCCCAAAACAAAGCTTGCCCAAAGTATAAAATACACTCTGAGATTCAAAGACTTCACACCAAAAGAAATTTTTTTTAAATAGCTCATTAATGATTGCTTATGTTGATTATATATTGAAATGATAGCATTTTTTTATATAAGGGATTTAGTAAAATATATGAAAATTAATTTTACCAGTTTCTTCTCATGTCCTTTTAAAAGATTCATTTTACTTTTTTGGACAGGCTGAGTGATAGAGAGAGAGAAAAATCTTCATTTTCATCTGCTGGTTACTTTGCAAATGTCTGTACTAGCAGAAGCCAGGAGCCTAGGACACTATTTGGATCGCCCAGGCTGGTGCTGGGGCCCAACCACTAGAACCTCTGCTCACCCAGGCACATTAGCAGGAGTTGAATCAGAAACAGAGCAGGGGGCCCCCATGTGGTAGCCTAGTGGCTAAGTCCTCACCTTGCAATCCTGGGACCCCATATGGGTGCTGGCTCTAATCCCACCTGCCACGCTTCCCATTCAGCTCCCTGCTTGTGGCCTGGGAAAACAGTAAAGGATGGCCCAAAGCCTTGGGACCCTGCACCTGCGTGGAAAGACCCGGAGGAGGCTCCTGGCTCCTGGCTCAGATCGGCACAGACCACTTGGGGTCTCCCCCTCTATGTATATCTGACTTTCCAATAAAAATAAATAAATCTTAAAAAAAAAAAGGCAGGCACTCAAAAAAAGTGAAGGAAACATAGCCTTTCTTAGGTGACCTTGACGACCTGCTTTCACAATCCATTGAGCTAAATTGCAAATAGAATTTAAAGGCATTTTGAACCTTTCTTTAGTTGTGTAGGCACCTAATAAAAATAAACACTTTAAAAAAAAAAACACATTATTTATTTCTATTTGAAAGGCAGTTACCGAAAAAGACAGAGACATCTTGTGTCTGATGGTTCATTATCCAACAGTCATGGCAGCCAAAGCTGGGCAGCCAGGAGCTTCTTCCAGGTCTCCCGCGTGGGTACATAGTTCCAAACACTTGGGCCATCTTTCATTGCCCTCCTAGGCCATTAGCAGGGAACTGGATCAGAAGTGCAGCAGTGGTACTGGCACAATGGCTCAATGAACGAACGCCCTGCTGCCAGTGTCAGCATCCCAGCTGCTCTGCTTCCCATCCAGCCCCCTGCCTGTGGCCCAGGAAATCAGTAAAGCATGCCCCAAAACTTTGGACCCTACACCTGCATGGAAGACCCAGAAGAAACTCCTGGTGCCTAGCTCCAGATCAGCTAAGCTGTGACCACTGTGGCCATTTGGAAAGTGATACTGCAGGTAGAAAATCTTTCTCTGTTATCTCCTCTCTGTAAATCTACCATTCCAATAAAAATAAATCTTTAGGAACAAAAAATGAAATGGAGCAGCTGGGACTTGAACTGATTCTTGTATCAGAGGTCAGTCCCGCAGGCTGTCTTAACCTGTTGTGACACAATGGCAGCCCCAACAAACACTTTTTCCAAGAACAATGGCGTCGTACTGGGCCACAATTAAATGTGTGAGAAGTTATTGCAACACTGATTGGCTACCGATTGCCTCTAGGATTCATTCTCACCTTCTTATTAATAGATTTTGAGCTAATCATACAGCTGGCCACACAACCTGAGCAAGATTTCTATATCTCCAGTGGGTTGCTTTTACTTTAATTTTTTAATTTTTCATTTTATGAAACAATTGCATAGGCTCTGGGATTTCTCTCATCCCCTCCCCAGATTCCTTCCTCCCAACCGATTTCCCCTGTATTATTACAATGGTATGGTCCTTCAGAAGCCGTCGGTCATAAGCCCATCATTCTGTCGTTTAAGTGTATCCTAACACTGCGGGTATGGACAAGGGCTCAGAGTCCAGCATCCTGTTGTCAGGATATATTTAACAGCTTCACTGGGAGTCCAGTGGTTTTATTCAGCAAGACTTGGCAATGAGACTAAATTCCAGCCGTTAGGGTGCAGATGGCACTTCTGCAGGGCACGTCCCAAGAGCATCCCTGGAAAGACAGCTGCAATGTCTCTTCACCCGTGCTTTCCCTGCCCTCTCACCCTGATGCCTAGAGCATGAATGCACCAATCGACCGGTGGACAAATGGGCTCCATCTTTGTCCAGGAGCTCCGAGCTAAGATTTGCAAACTCTGAGGCAGAAAGAGGAAGTGGCCTGCATTCCCGAGGACTTCCTGTGGAACTACTGAGTCCCCCTTCCTGCCTTTTTCTGGAATCACATCTCATGTTATTTGGGGAATTTTCTGTTATTGTTATTACCTGCGGTTGCACTGAATTCAAACTTACAGCCTGTAAAGTGAGACAGATTTTGGCCATTGAACTTCAGGTCCAAAATCAGCTCTTCACAGAACTCTTCATCTCAAGTTAAAGCTAGTTCACTGTAAGTTCTCTAGGCCAGCACGTGGCATTCCAGCACATGGCTCTGGTCGCTCTTACACTGCGTGGAAGGAGAGCTCCAATTCCTGTTTTATAGAACGGTTTCCAGTTATGCAACCTAATCATAGCTGGCAGATTTGTATCAACTTCCGCCCAGATTATATTTCTAAATCAACTATGAAAGCTTTACACTCGTGGCTCTTGGCTCCAGATAGGTGCAGCTCTGGTCACTGCAGCCACTTGGGGAGTGAATCAGCAGACAGAAGATCTTCCTCTCTGTCTCTCTTCCTCTCCGAAATCAGAGTTTCCAATAAAAATAAAAATGACTCTTTATTTTAAAAAATTGGGTTGCTTCTGTCTTCAGAGAACATGAGGGTAGCTTCTGCTCTGCGGTGTGTGGTTGGTCTGAGACAGAGAGAGAAGTGAAGTGGGGGCAGGTGCATTCTGAACAACATTTATATCCCATCCTCTTCCTGCCACGCTTCCTCCCCAGGCTCATTTCTGATGTGGAGAAGAGTGTGTGTGGGAATCGAATCCAAGTAATATGGGATTGAAATGACTTCCTCTGTGGGAAGAAGCCAGATGACAGGAAAGACGTGGCCAGATCTAGTGGCTCAGGCACTGTGATGACAACAGGGACTTTCAAGCTAGTGGAGTCACCTGGTTTCTTTTGATGACCGTGGAAGCTGTAGATGAGAAACAGAAAAGCAGAGTTACGCATGAGCATCTAACAGCAGACGAGAGAACTAGAAAGGCTTCGTGACACATTTGAAGCAGCCCCACGGGGTCTGGAGCCAGGGCTTAGTACGCTAAGTCTCTGCCTGCAGTGCTGGCATCCCTTTCATGGTCCAGCTGCTCTACTTCCAATCCAGTTCCCTGCTTGTTGCCTACAACAGCAGTAAAAGAAGGCCCAAGTCGTTGGACCTTTGAACCCATGTGGGAGACGCAGAAAGAAGCTCCTGGCAGCTGGTTTGGATGGGCTAAATTCAATCCATTCCCCATTTGGGGAATGAACTAGCATATGGAAAACCCTCTCTCCTGTCTCTCCTTCTCTCTGTAACTCTGCCTTTCAAATAAAAGTAAAAATAAATTTAAAAAGAGTCCCTCTTCTCCTTCTCAGGTCACTGCCAAGACACAAGGCCAGGATCCACATATGTGTCAGAAAGGCAGAGCTGCTCCTCTGGCCCTCCCCTCCCCCCACCCTTCCATTCGCCCCCACTCCCATCCCCCCATCCCCCCACCCCGGCCCCGGCACTGCGGGGCACAGGCAGTGGGATGCTGCACTTGAGCAGCAGGTGACAGGCAGACCTGGGTAAGGCTGGGGGTTTTTAGTACGAGGTTTCTCCTGAGTCCTCTCTTATGAGGGGAGAGGATCGTTCCTATTATGTAAGAAACATTCCCTCTTGATAAGCCCTTCTGATGATGCTTTTGATGATTAACTGAAGAAAAAGACTCCAAATTGATCGATTCCTCAAGATTAAAATAACATGCACAATTCTCACCACCTCCATGTCCTTGGCGAGCGCTTGATCAAGTTCTGTCCCAGATCACTGTACCCATTGTCGTTGTTGTACAGCAGTTTTTTTGTCAACTCAAGAAATATTTAGTAGGCATTTACACTGTGTTTAGAACACAACAGCAAGTGAAACACACAAAACTCCCCACCCTCATTCCATCTCAGATGCTCTCAACAGTTGTAACACTGGCTTTCTGTGTGAAGGTGCTTTGGACCAAGTTCAGCGAGCTGTGCAATCACTTCTTCAAATCCTTTCCCCACCTTTGCGCTTCTTTTATTTTCCATTCTTCTCTTTGGAGTGGATCCCATCCACCAGGGCTTTTGTTTGCTTGGGTTTGGGTGCCGATTTCTTTAGGAAAGTTTCTCGGGGAGCTTTCTAGAGAGTTCACGCATATGGAAAGGATTTCCTGTTTCTTTTACGTATAAACTGAGCAGACTCCTTCTTGGGGAATTTTATTTTTTTTGTCTTTAAACACTGCTGCAGCAATCTGCTGTCTGAGGGATTTCCCTATCAAGTCACTTCTGCCTGGCTGTACAGAGATTTTTTTTAATTTCCTTTTTCTTTGGGTTAACTTCAGTTGAAAGAAACAAATGCAGCAAAGGAAAAAAAAGTCCAAAAGTAAGTCCCAGCCAGAATTTTTTACTCTTTCACAACTTCCTTCTAGGAAGAAATGATCATATTGATGAAATGTTTAAGTAATTTTGACAAATGTTAACGGAATTAAAAATGGCATTCATCCAATCAACTGTCAATGCCTTTAACTAGACATTTTTTTTCTCTTACATAACCTAAGCAGCAAATGGTGATTTGGCTGTTTTCTTCTACATACAAAATTAAATGGCTGTGAAAAGTTAGCAAAAACAGAACCTTAGGGGAAGGTGTTCTGACACAAGTTAAGATACTTGGGAAAATCGCATGCCATATCTGAGTGCCTGGGTTCGAGTCCCTCTTGCTGCAGGCAGTTCAGATCCAGTGTGCTGCTAACGCACAGCCCGGGGGGCAGCAAATGATGGCTCAGATATGCGGGTCCCCATCACCCAAGCGGCAGACTCACATTGCCGTCTCCTGCCTTGGCCTGACGCACTCTGGCTCTTGAGGGCATCTGAAGAGCAGAATGAAGAGAGGAAGATTCTCTTTTGCTCTCGCTCTTTCACACACACACACACAGTTGCTGAGCTTCAAATAACCTTTTTTTTAAAAAAAGAAAGCTGAACATGAAAAGAAAAAAAAAATCAGGGGCTGGTATTGTTGCATAGCAACAATAGGAGCAGGGTTCGTTGGAAGAGATTAAAGAGATAGCACATAGGCGGAAAGCAGTGTGGAACGAAGGGACTGCCCAAAGTCCAAGGCACCCTCTCTGTGCTGGGGTGGGTGGCGCCCTGCGGTGGGCTTTGGATGGGGTTCGGTGTGCATGGCCATCTCTGGGATGCCTGCATGGTATTTCCAACTGAAGCTCAGCATACACAAGTGGTCACGGTGTCTTGTAACAGGACAGGGAAATAGCACGCAATGCCTCATAGGAAAGTGAGCGTGTCCAATAAGCATGGAAGGGGGTGGAGCTTAGAGGGGTTTGGTTGCAGAAAGGAGACCACAGGAAGTCTCTCCATTCTTTTGCCCTCACTCAGTCCCTGAGTAAGCCACCTCATTGTAGCTTGGCCTTGAGAAACTGTCACATTGTTTTCTACAGCATGACCCAGTAGCAATGCACTAGGGCCCAGCAACGTAGCCTAGTGGCCAAAATCTCACCTTGGATGTGCAGGGATCCCATATGGTTGCTGGTTCGTGTCCTGGGTGATCTACTTCCCTTCCAGCTCGCTTCTTGTGGCCTAGGAAAGCTTTGTAACCATGCACCCGCATGGGAAACCGTGAAGAAGCTCCTAGCTGCTGGCTTCGGATTGGCTGAGCTCCAGCCAGGAACATCTGCGTTTTCTGCATGGGAAGGAGGATCCATGTACTGGAGCCATCCTCTGCTACTTTATCAAGCATATTGGGATTTATTTGATTTTTGTTGGAAAGCCAGATATACAGAGAGAAGGAGAAACAAAGATCTTCTGTCTGTTGATTCACTCTCCAAGTGGCCACAATGGCTGAAGCTGCGCCAATTCAAAGCCAGGAGCCCAGAGCCTCTTCCTCCTGGTCTCCCACACGGGTGCAGGGTCCCAAGGCTTTGGGCCATCTTCAACTGCTTTCCCAGACCACAACCAGGGAGCTGGATGGGAAGTGGACCAGCTGGGACATGAACCAATACCCATATGGAATCCTAGTACAAGCAAAGCAAGCATTTATCCACTAAGCTATCATGTTGGGCCCTCCCCTGTATTTTCTAACAGCTTTATAATTTCAATGGTGATAGTTACACCTTTAATAAAGGAGGAGCTGGCACCATATTGTAACAGGAAAAGCCATGTGTGCAGTGGCTGATTCCCCACTCACTCATTCCCAAATGGCCGCAACGACTAGGGCTAGGCCAGACCAAAGCCAAAAGCCAGGAACTCCATCTGGTTTCCCACATGGGTGCAGAGGCCCAAACACATGGACCAACCTCCGCTGCTTTCCCAGGCCATTAGCAGGAAACCAGATTGGCAGTAAAACAGCTAGAACTGACACCTGTAAGTGGTGCCAGCACTGAAAATAATGGCTTAACCTACTATGCTACAATGCCACCGTTCCAGCCTCAGTAAAGATCTTTTTAAAGAATTGTATTCATTTTATTTGAGAGTTCAGGTGGGGCAGGGGATGGAGACAGAAAGCAAGAGCCGTCTCATCCACTGGTTCACTCCCCAAACACCCACGGCATCCTTGGGCTGACAGAGGCTAAAGTCAGGAGGCAAGAACTCAGTCTGGGTCTCCCACTTAGGTGACATGGACCTACATTCTCTATGTGCATGACCCCGAAGCTGAACTGGAGTGTAGACCTGGAACGCAAACCTAGGCACTACAGGATGAGCTATGCATGCCCCAAACGCTGACTTAGTTATGGAGACCAATGCTTGCCCGATGTAAAACTCTTCATTTAATCTTTGCGTTCGTCTCTGATTTCATCTATGTATTTTCCTCAAAGTAGAGTTACTTGCAAAAGAAAATTCTCCACGTTAAGTAATTAAATTGGTAAGTTTTGATTGTTCTGTAATATACCTACATATGCATTTACCATAACTTACTTATCACATCTGTACCTAACATCCCCACACACAATATGTAGCTAAGAAGTATTTATTGAGTAAATCAATGAATCCTACTCTCAAACTCAGATGTTATTATAGAAATTAAATGGCACTGAAATGCATATTCTTATGCATCAATCTTTCTGACCACACTTCTGATTTTCTTAGCATAGATAGTTGGTGAAAGCTTCCCCTGAGCCTTCTGCAATACACTGCTTTCTGAACATGATTTATTGCAATGCGCTCTGCAGAAATTATCTTCTATAGTTTATTTTCTTCCTCTAAATGATATGCTTTTGGATCATTCAGACTTAATGTTATCCAATTACATTTTCTCCCAACAAATTAAACTATGGTTTATCTTTTTAAAAAGATTTATTTTACTGTTTATGATCTGGGAAAGCAGTAGAGAATGACCCAAGTCCTTGGGACCGTGCACCCATGTGGGACACCCGGAAGAAGCTCTTGGCTCCCAGCTTCAGATCAGATCAGCTCTGGCCATTATAGCCATTTGGGGAGTGAAACAGCAGATGGAAGATCTCTCTGTAACTCTGCCTTTCAAATGTATAAAATAAATATATTTGTAAAAGATTTATTTATTTTTATTGGAAAGGCAGATTTTGCAAAGAGAGAAGGAGAGACAGAGAGGTTTTCCATCTGCTGGTTCACCCTCTGCATGGCTGTAATGGCGGAGTTGGATCATGCCAAAGCCAGGAGCCTAGAGCTTCTGCTGGGTCTGCTTCATGGGTTCAGGGGACCAAACACTTGGGTCATCGTTCACTGCTTTTCTCAGGTGTTTTAGCAGGAACTTAGACTGGAAGCAACTGGAACTAGGGCACTTTCAGGATGCCAGTTTCAAGGCAGCTTAGCCCTCGTGTCACAAGGTTGGCCTCACCGCCAGCCTTCATCCTTGAAGCTGTTAAGTTCTCTTTTTTCTTTCTTTACAAAGGCTTCCGTAATGCTGAGCTGGGTACTCCTTTGTCTTATTCAATGAAAGGAGGTCAAAAGCCGATTGGAAAAAAAAAAAAGCCGATTGGAGCTCAGAGCTAAGGGAACAGCCAATGCAGGAAAAATAGCCACAAGATTTGCTCTGGAAAAAGGCAGGAGAGAGCGCCATTGAGCCCTCTTTCTCTGAACTCATCATCCTGAGGTCCCAAATCCTCTCTCCTTTGTTTACATGGTATGCAAGTCCTTCCCACTCTAAAAGGCAAACTGGTTCTTGGAATTTTGCTTCTTTTCTATGAATTCATCATATGCACATAAAATAATAGTAGATGTGTACCTTTTCTCCTGTTGGTATGCCTTTTAGTCTTTCCTCTCCTTACCTTTTTCAATTTTTAAAAAATAGTCTTGGGCCCGGCATGGTAGCCTAGTGGCTAAAATCGTCGCCTTTCATCTGCTGGAATCTCATATGGGTGCCAGTTGTAATCCCAGCTGCTTCACTTCCCATCCAGCTCTCTGCTTGTGGCCTGGGAAAGCAGTTGAGGAAGGCCAAAGCCTTGCGACCCTGCATCTGCATGGAAACCCAGAAGAGGATCCTAGCTCCTGGCTTTGGATCAGCGCAGTATCAGCCATTGCAGCCACTTGGGGAGTGAATCAGCAGATAGAAGATCTTTCTCTTTCTTTCCTCCTCTCTGTATATCTGACTTTCCAATAAAGATAAAAATAAATCTTTAAAATATATATCATGTTGGACCTGTTTCAATAGCTCAGTTGGCTAGCACTCCCCCTTCAAACACCGGGATCCTCTATGGGCACTGGTTTTTGTCTCAGCTGCTTCATGTCCCATCCAGCCCCGTGCTTGTGGATCACTCCAGAGCCACTCTTGAGACAAACCCATTGTCCTTTCTTTGCATATATCAACATTATGGCTAAAAGGAGACAGGTTCTTACCTGCTTCTCATCCTGAAAACACTATCTCTAAAGTCTTCTAGTATGTATCTGATATCTCACGTGTGACCTGATTTCTTTTTTTTAGATTTTTTTTTTCTTATTGGAAAGGCGGATATACAGAGAGGAGAGACAGAGAGGAAGATCTTCCGTCCGATGATTCACTCCCCAAGTGAGCACAACGGCCAATGCTATGCCAGTCCGAAGCCAGGAGCCTCTTCCGGGTCTCCCACGCGGGTGCAGGGTTCCAAAGCTTTGGGCCGTCCTCGACTGCTTTCCCGGGCCACAGGCAGGGAGCTGGATGGGAAGCGGGGCCACCGGGATTAGAACCGGCGCCTATATGGGATCCTGGGCGTGCAAGGCGAAGACCTTAACCACTGCGCCATCGCGCCGGGCCCGACCTGATTTCTTTTTATAAGATTTATTTGTGGGAGACCCAAAAGAGGCTCCAGCCTCCTGGCTTTGGATCAGCTCAGCTCTGGCCATTGCGGCTGCTTGTAGAGTGAATCAATGCACAGAACTGCTCTGTCTCTCTTCCTCTCTGAATATCTGCCTTTCCAATAAAAAATAAATAAATCTTTCTTAAAAATAAAAATATAAAAATTTACTGGAATCTATCCCCTCCATAGGAGTCATCACTGGCTATTTTTGTTCTGTGGTAGCTGAGCTTGCTCTCTGTACTACAAAGTTCATAGGACACATAAGGACTGAAATATTTACTATCTGGCCCTGGGTGTAATTCATTGTTTCTGCTTTCATGTGTAACCTGGCAGTTCTTGCCGCATACTCACTATTCAAAATGAATACTCTGCGATCTGCAAACTTGCTTTCCTCTCCTCTTCAAAAACACATTTGTAGCCAACAGTTACAAATCCCAAGGATTTGAAGACTTTTGGTCTACTCAGGATCCGTAGATGAAGGAGCAGGAATGTCTGTGGCTCTAAGGACAGCAAAACCCACAAATTCTCCATGGGGAAGGCTGTAAAGCAACCTGATGTTTTCTACCCAGATCTCTTGGGTATCTGGGATTTCTCACCACAGATACCACAAAACAACCCACCACTGACAAGTGCCAGTCAAGGAGAACTGGCAGTTGCCTTGGGATTTTGTTTCCCGTTCCTAAGTGTTAGGGCTCAACATGAAGCCTTCTTTGGCTATAAATGAAAGAGCTGAAGTTCTATGACTCCATATCTGGCACTGTTACTTCTACCCCACTTCCCTGGACCAGAGGTCCACTTGCTATGACCTGGACATTTGTCTCTTCCAAAACATATGCTGGAATTGAATCGTCATTGGTATTAAGAGGTGGAGTTTAGAGGAAGTGATTAGACAATGAGGTCATCACTGTTGGGTTGGACTAATGCTTTTATTACAGAAAGAGCAAGCACACTCGGCTACTCCACTTTTCATCTGTCCTCTTGCTACTGTGCCTGGAAAACAAAGATGATGGCTCAAGTACTTCAGTCTCCGTGACTCACAAGAGGAATCTGGATGGCGTCCCAGAATCCCAGCTTGGACCTGGCCCAGCTCCAGCTGTTCTGCCCATTGGTGGCATGGAAGATCTGTTACTCTTTCAGTCTCACCCTGTCTCTCTTTTCTGTGACTCTGCCTTTCCAATGAATAAATATTATCCTTTAAAGAAAGAAAGAAAGAAAGAGAGAAAGAAAGAAAGAAAGAAAGAAAGAAAGAAAGAAAGAAAGAAAGAAAGAAAGAAAGAAAGAAAGAAAAACTTATTACTCCAACAATACTAGTGGTCTGAGCAACAGCTTTTAAATGAAGCAGGTCTTCAAGTCTAGCTCCCAGAGGTGACACAGGGACAGTTGTACACTTGCAGTGAGAACCACTTTATACCCGTACCATGTAGTGAGTGTGGTTACAGGAAAGCCTTTTGAGCTTCAAGCACAAGATTCATTTCAGTAACATTGTAGGCACACTTGCCCCTTGCCCTGGAGGAAACCACTTGACAATCAGTAATCTCATTCTCTGCTGAAGATCTTGTCTCCATCTTTCAAGGCAGTTTGCTGAAAATAATAATAATAAAATAAAATCTTTGGAAAGATAGTTCACCAAAAAGGCAATCGGTGCCCTTGTTGCAAGATGTGCAAGAAATTTTTAGAGTCAACAAGCTCCATCTGGACTTGGTTTTTGGTGGTGACTCTTCCCTTTTCACAACTCTAACCAAATGGTACTTTCCCTGGGAGTAAGTTGCATTTTCACTAATGATCTTTCCCAGATTTAAATGTTTCTCTTCTACTTTGTAGCTTGATACCTGGCCCTTGACAGCATATACCTATCCTAAGGACCCAAGACAACATAGAAGTAAGTGCTTGCTCAAATTTTGTATGTTTTCAAGTACCACTTTATCAGTTATTATTGTGTATTGTATGGGCCTACTTTCTGTTACTGTCGTGGAATACCTGAGGCTGACGATCTTTATAAAGCAAAGAAGCTTGTTTTGGTCATGATTTTGGAGGTTCAAAGTCTAGGGCTCTCATAGAGTGAAGGCATTCTTGCTGAATAAGTCACGAAATAGCACAGAGAGTATACATGTGTCTGGGTCTAGATAGCTCCCTGTGTATATGAAGCTATCAGGTTTCAGTCATGATGGCTCTGTCCTAATGACAAACCTAATCGTATCTCAAAGGCCCCGCCTCTAAATGCCATAATTCGATTACATTTCCATCTTTGGGCCATTAATGTGAGATTTTTGAGGATTAAATTTCTGCATGGTGACATCAGACCAATCTGAGGCTTGCAATGTCGGAGCATCAGTTGAAGTCACCGTTGCTCCACCTTCAGTTCAGCTTCCTGTTAAAGTGCTTTGAAAGACAGTGAAGGATGGTCCAAGTGCTTGGGCCAAAGTCACCCATATGGCAGACCTGGCTTTAGCCTCGCATGATCGTGACTGCAGCAGCCATCTGGGAAATGAAACAACAGATTTAAGATCTCTTTCCTTCATACATTTGAAAGTTGAAGAATATATATTTATACTATGGCATCTGAAAATAGCCATACAATGCTGGAATTACAATATGTTTGAAGTATTCAGCCACCACTTCTTTTCCTCATCCTCCACCATGTCCTTCTGAAATTTTGCAAGTAGTGAATGTGCATGTGTGTTTCATGGAATGAATATCATGTTATTAAAGTCATGTGCCAGAGTTTGCCAGCCCTCATACCTACATGTTAGGGGTTACTCCTGGGCTCTTGTTTAGAATGTGCTGTGTAAGGAGTCTGTGGTACAAAGGAAAGGCCAAACGGAAGTGGATAAAAGGAAACAGGAAGGGGAATTGGGAACTGATCCCAAACAAAAACATCATCCGGAGGAAACAGGATAAGCCTGTCCACATGCTGGAAACAGCAATGAGGAAGGAAATGCAATCATCAGAACAGATGGGCCGACAAGGAGCAATCAGTGGCGATGCAGCCATGTTTATTTGAGAATGTTGTGCCCTGAGCTTGTGGAGGTTTGGACAGAATGTGGCTCATCACCCCAGCTCCCGAGGCTATGACATTATGCCGGGTGGAGCCTGAGGCATGCACATGAGCTCCTGTACGCTGCCACCATATTCCATCAACCTGCAACTCTGTCATTTGGGACTCTCTGTCTTCTTTGTGTAAATGTTTGTTTTCCTCTGAGTGGATTCTAACTTGATCTATTCATTTCCTGCTGATATCCAAGATATTTGAATTTCTAGAGAATTGCCGATATGTATGGAGATGGGTGGAAAGGGATACTGAAACCAAGCCTGTCCCAAAAAGTAAAGGACAGATGGTTGAGGGACATTAAAAAACGAGAGTTGTTAAACCTACAATACAGTGTTGTATTGTCTGCTGCATTTTTGAAAAGCTTGTAGAACACGGCATATGTTACTGTTTCATCTCTTTTGATATAACAAAATTCCTCAAATAGACATACAATTAAAAAATAATCCTCTTCCAAGTAGAGATGCCTGTGTGAGTAAATGTGCAATTCTTTGCAAATGAGTTTTATATTTCCCAGCTGTCTATAAGAGTATTATGGATAATAAATTATACATTATGCTCTGCATTCCTGGAAAAACACAAATGAAAGGATTTACCCATTTTTCTATTTCCCATTTAAGTGAAATCCTTACTAATTGCTTTACTAATTACTCATTAGTTATAAAAATGATTTGGACCTGCAAGACAAGCCCCCAGTCTAAACTTTGGCATGGACTGCTGTACAGTTGTCAGCATTGTTTGGTGATAACAAGTTCTACACAGGACTCAAAGGAGGTTGGTATATCAGTCTGACCCATAAAGATTGTCTGTTCTCTCCTCCAAACTACCAGGTCTCAGTACCCTCGCTTACCTTCAAAGATAAAAGACTGTGCTCTACACTGGTTCTGGCCCATTGTCCCACTCACCACACTCACCAGTTTCTGTGGCGGTCTCCACTGCACTTTCTCTTCTTTCAAGTCCCTGTTCAGGCGCCACTTGTCGCTGTCCCGCAACGATGGACTTGGTGCACGGAGCCGATAGTAACACACATGGACTAAGTGATGGTCAAAGCCAAAGTTTATTAGTGGCATCAGACTTTATACACTGAGTGTCACGTGGGATAAGGGAGGAAGTGTTGAGCTCATCAACAAACCCCAGTTAACAGTTTCTATGCTTTTGTTTGGAACTCCTTTTGTCTTGTATATTCCACCAAGTGTTCTCACACACATACTGTCCATTCAACTGTTCTTATACAAATGATATCCAATCAGGTATACAAAAGGTGGCCATTCGGTTGTTCTCATGCAAATATTATCCAATCAACTGTAATCCTGTGCTCACTGGCCTTCTAGGGTCACAATGTCCTCCTACACTCTCTTTACATTCTCTTTTTTCCTTCCAGTATCTGGGGGGATGGGGGGGTGGAATAAGGGGAGAAGTCAGACCCAGCGCCTGACCACATCCATACGCTGGGATGGAGGACAGCCACACAACACCATCCCAGGGTTTCTACTGTGGATGCTCTGAGGGTCCCACTCAAGAGGTTTTGATAGTACAAAAGTTCTAAATTACTGCCTATTTCACCACTTCAAGCACAATGAATCCCCGGTTGACACAGTCCAACTTAGAGTCTCCATTTGCCCAGGTAATCACTGCCAACACTTGCCTGAGGTGTGAGGACTGCCATCCCAGACCATGCCAATTCCTTCTCCTCAGAGCTCATGGAATTCGCGCTGTTACAGGCAACAACCAATCAGATATAATTTCCTGGCATCTTACCAGAGAATCGTACCCCTCAATCTCTCATGACCCCTTCCCCAACCCCTGCCCACTTACTAATCAGCAGTAATAGGCACCAATCCCCTGGGACCTGCCCTCAGTCCCTCCCAATACTCCCACACCTTGCTGGCTCACCAGAATGGCATAAAGGGGCCCCCAGCTACACCCCTCAATCTTCCTCTTGCTCTCCTACAAACCTTGTCCTGTTCCTGCTCTATTGGAATAATAGCTCCTAAAGTATTTTGTCACATCTGGTGTTTTTAGCTTTAGGTAAAAGGACTTGGTTACAGGAATTGGCTGTACAGAAGAAATTTAAGTGCATTTAAAACCTAACATGGGGTAGTTGATCAATTTGTTCTGTCCTCTGTTATGGTACCAAATGTCCTCTGCAGGCCACAGTGTAATGCCATGTCCTTCATGTGTCCACTGCTTCGTCTAAGCCTCTGAGGTGGCCCAGTTCTGACATGTGCCCTCCACAGTCAAACCACAGAACCTGCAATTCTCTCCATGGTTGGGGGTCTGTCAGTGATTCAGTTGGGGAGATCCCCAAATAAACATTATCTGAAGTGAACCCAGATTTGATTCTTGTGTGTGCATGCCAATACAGAGCTTGGCACAGTCTGTCACCCAAATCAGTTTATGCCCATGCAATTGCTGGGTCAGTTCTGTCTAGAACCCAAATCAATGGGTGTTGGAGCCCAGCCTGATCCTGCCCACCACATACTCAGGTCTCATGCAAACCAGTGGGAGCTGCAGCCTAGTCAGAGCGACCCACAATAATACCTACCAGGCCCACCCCCTGCACTGGTTCCCATACCAGCTCATGGTAAAAGAACCAGACTGATAACCAATATGTATGTTATTTAAAACAGTTAAAGTTCTAATTCTTACATTATTACGCATAGCTAATTCCCACAGCATGGTTCTTTTACCGTGAGCTGAATACACCAGATACAATGAAGCAGGAATGGTGTGGGGTAGGGATGGTGGGTGGGGTAGTAGGCTGGAAGGAGAAGAGAAAGCAGAGGAGCACCTGAGGGGTCTTTTATGCCATTCAGATGAGTCCACAGGGTGTGGAGGGAGGAGATTGGGAGGGATTGAGGGCAGGCCCCAGGGGATTAGTGCCTGAGATTGTCACAGATGATTGCTTAAGGATGATTGATGAGCAGGCAGGGTTGGGGAAGGGGCTGGGAGATTGGGAGTGGGATTCTCAGGTGAAATGCTGGGTTTCATCTGATTGGTGATGGCTGGACCAGCGCAAATTTCACGAGCTGTGAGGAAGAGGAAATGACGCCGGGTAGGATATTCAAATAACTCCTTACAATGTATAGCAGACTGATCCAGTCTGTCCCACATCCCATTCAGCTCTCATACATGTTAACAGGCATTAAAACTTAGTTCACCCAAATCAGCCCCATTATCCAGCCCACACACGTGCCAGTGGGTACCACTATCTGTCTAGCCATACCTGTCCCAGTCCTGGTACTCATGCTCACCAGTTGGAGTGACAACCCAAGAGAGAGGTGCCCGCTGTTTCCCTAAAGGGGCCCACTTCCACTCTTAGATCTTGTACTCTCTAGGATCTGCAGTTTGACCTGACAGAATTTGTCTGCTATGACAGCCTCTGCCACCTGATGCTGTAGAAGTGCTCAACCTACCCACACCCACTCTGGCTTATTTATGCACCAGTAGGAACAGTCAACCCAGCCTGGCTTTCCCATGATCCAGCTCACATTAGGTCAATAGGTGTTGTAACCCTGCCTGTCCTGGTCTGCCCCCATCCCAATTCTCACACTCACCAGTAGGAGTGGTGGTCCAGCAGGGGAGCCCCACACAGTCCCCTTTGCTCCTCCTCCCCCTACCAGGTCTCACATGTGCTGGTTGGTTGCTATGGCCTCTTCTCTGCTTCTTCTTCTTCTTTTTTTTTAAGGGTTTATTTATTTAAAAGATGTATTTATTTTTATTGCAAAGTCAGATACACAGAGAGGAGGAGAGACAGAGAGGAAGATCTTCCGCCTGATGATTCACTCCCCAAGTTAGCAAATGGCTGGTGCTGCGCCGATCCGAAGTCAGGAACCAAGAACTTCCTCCAGGTCTTCCACATGGGTTCAGGATCCCAAGGCTTTAGGCTGTTCTCAACTGCTTTCCCAGACCACAAGCAGGGTTAGAATTGGTGCCCACATGGGATCTCTTCCTCTCGGTCTCTCCTTCTCTCTGTATATCTGACTTTGCAAAAAAAAAAAAAAATAATAATAATAAATAAATCTTTTTTAAAAAGTGGTCACATGAAATGAGCAGGTGAGAAGATCATCAGACAGGGATGAAATTGTGCAGAGCTTTTTCAGTGTCCTGAAAAACGAGAGGAGTAGGAGCTGATGGGGAAGCCACCATAAAGTTTCAACCAAACAGAAGGGATTGATTGCCCACTCCCACCCTGACAAAGGAAGGCAAATCTCCCATCTCCTAAAGAAAACAACCTGTATTTAATCCTAATTAAAATAAACAAATGTCCAGGTAGGTGGGCTGGAGTCGAGGCGGATGGCATACTGGAGGAAACTGATCCTTGTTTAGGAAAAACAAGCATCTGGCCCCTGAATCTCCTTTGCGGATTGTGCCCTTAAGCAACTGTCTTGTTCCCAACTTGGCCTTTCTGATGCAAAAGCTAGAATGTCCCTCATATTTCATGTTAAATAGTCTATTCCCACTGAATATGAAAGGCATGTAATCTGCGGTGCAACTTAGTGGGTCAACGAGCCACATTCCTACCCTGTAAAAATTAGTTATTTATGTGCCAGACACAGCGGAACAGACATAGACTTTTTCATCCATTTATTGGCTCACTCCCCAAAGGCTGGCAATAGCCAGGACCAGATTAGGCTGGAAGCCAGGAAACAGGAAACCTATCTCATCTCCTTGGGGTGGGAAGACAATATGCAGAAAGCACAGAGTAGCTGGAACTTGAATGAGGAATCCTAATGTGGGGCGTCAGCATTGCAAGCAGCGGTTTAACTTGCTGTGCCCCAACATTGGTCTCAACCATTCATTGAAACGTCCAACTTTGCTTGCAGCTCCAAAAATGCAGGACATAGGCAGAGGACAGGAGGAGTGATAGACTTTGTCCTAGTGGGTTTGAGGGAGGAACAGGTTTAAGTCTGAATTTTGAAGGATGGGCATTCACAACCAAGGGGAATAGAAAATTGCTGGCGTGTCATGTCTGAGAAGAGTGACAGCTTCACTTTGAGACGTTATGAGGGAGAAACGGGTGTGTGGGTGAAAAGACTCTTGGACAAGTGTGTTTCTCTGAAGGTGGTTCCAGACCACCCAGTTCACACTCACTTGTGAAGCTGTGGAAACTGAACTTCGAGATGAGCCCTAGACCTTGCTTAGAGGGAAGCTTCTCACCGGATTCTTATGCAAAATAAGGCTCAAGAAGCTAACTACTGTTGCGCGCACGACTCCTATTGTCCAGCAATAAGAGGCAGACGCGAGTGAAGTCTTCTGCCGTAGTCTTTATTGTGCACACAAAGATGAGGAAGAGGAAAGGGCCCGGACCCAGGCAGGCTGCCTGCTCTTATGTGCTGACTGGCCCCGCCTCCGCCGATGATAGGTCGGCGTCATGATCACGCAGGGTCCTGGGCAACCGGATTCGTCAGTCCCCAGTGTTCACGCGCCGGCCACGAGTGGGTCATGCCGTAGTTCACTGCGTGTGCGCTGGGCACCTGCGCAGTACTACGAAAGCTACGTGACTCTCCACCAGGCACCAAGGTGTGGCTTCTCCGGCCGGCGCCATTTTGGGTACGGCATGTGGCCAGTGCATACGGATGCAGCTGGCAACAAACTACTGCTGGTATCTGCCTTGTGGCACAGTGGTTTAAGCCACTATGTGCTACATTACCATCCCCTATCAGAGCACTGGTTCAAGTCCAGGCTGCTCTGCTTCTTAGCCAGCTGCTTGCTAATACGCATCGGAGAGCATCAAAGGGTGGCTCAAACACAAGAGACCTGCCACCCCTGTGGGAAGCTCAGATGGAATTCCTGACTCCTTGCTTCAGTCTGGCCCAGCCCTGATCATTCCAGACATTTGAGGTTGGCCAGCTGATGGGAGATCTTTGTTTCTCTTTTTCTGTAAGTTTGCCTTGCAAAATACATCAAATAAATCTTAAAAAAAAAAAAAAAAAAACCACTCCAGTGCTTTCCTCGTCCTTGGGTGATTGGTTACAGATGTCATAATCACACAGTCTGCAAAGGCTTGGATCCCTTACATAGAATGACGCCACACTTGCAAATAGCTTATGCATGTCCCCCTGTGGTCCTTAAATCACTGCTAGATGCCTTCTATCTGAGATGAATAACTGCTCTTCTGTATTGTTTAGGGAATAATGACAAATTCATGCCTGAGGAACCCAGAGCTGTGGAGAGCTGACCAGGTGTTGATCATTGTTAAATAGTGCAATTTCATACTTGAGTCCTAGAGAACAGAATTAAAGACTTGGTTGAGAAAGATGCTGGGAAGTGTTTTGTTTGTTTCCTTTTGTTTATTTATCTTACTTGTTTGACTGCCAAAGAGGAAGAGAAAGGAGAGAGAGATCTTTCATCTGCTGTTTTCCCTCCCAGATGGCTACAAGGGCTGGTCCAGGAGCCAGGAGCTTCATCCATATCTCCCTCTTGAGTGGTGGGTCCAAGCACTTGAACCATCTTCCCTTGCATTTCCCAGGCCGTTAGCAGGGAGATGTGTGGGCAATGCCAGCGTCGCCGTGTACCCCGAGCCGAGCGGAGGGACTAGTGTTATGAGACAGACAAAACACACAACACACAGACAGCACACAGTGGGTCATTCTTGTGAACAGAATGCCGATTTATTTGAAGTCAAGCTGCATCTTTTATAGTCTGCTTGGCCCCTCCAGGCATTTCCCAAAGCTTAAGCAACACCTAAGCTCCCCCGAGGGTATGTAAAAAGGGGGGGGGAGGGAAGCAGGGAGGAGGCAACCTGCTGGGGCTGAATGCATCAGGCCAGGATTGTGTATCCTGTTACACCTGGAGAAACAAACTAAGCTGTGGAGTTAACCCTTGGGAGACCAGGGCCTACAGAGATGAAAAAGGCAGAACAGCCGGGAGACAAACTGGTGATGGCAGAGACTTAACCTACTAAGCCGCAACACTGGGGAGTTTTACAGAGAGGCTAGGATGCTGTTTCCCTCCTGGTGGCTGTCCTGTTGGTACTTCCAAGACCTTGTCACATCCAATGGAGCAAAGCCTCTGGTCACCCACCACGCTCCCTGCCAAGATTCAGCACCGCAAACATCACTTGTATACCAACAGTTTGATTTCTCTGCTCTGATTCCATTCTTCAAGCCCCTTCAGGTTGGGGTTTGACAACAAGTATGTAATTTCCGTTATGAGTCCACGTAGATGTTTTGAGGGAAGAGAGGAAAATTTTGAACTCATGAATTATTTGGACATCAGAACCAGAGTTTAAAATTTTCTTTTACGAAGCTGTATCTGTCCAATGCAGATATTTGCAAATCTTTATATGTAGCAATTGCTTGAAAGACACACCTGTTTTCACTCATTTAAAAGGCAAACCACTCAAAATTAATTTCACTTTTTTTTTTTTTTTTTTTTGGTTGGGGAAATTCTTCAAACATTCTGGTTTGCAAGAGGACTTTCCCCTATCCTGTTCACATGCATTCACTTATTACAGAGTTGAGTAAACTCAGGTTTGAAAAACTCGATGCTGCCGTGCTGGGATTGTGGCTCACTGGTGTACACTGCCTCCAGCAGCTGCATCTCATTTGGGCGCCAGACACCTGACTGCTTCACTTCCAACCCGACAGTTGCTAGTGTTCCTGGAAAAACAGCTGAAGATTGTTCAAGTGCTGGGGCCCTTTGCCCCCATGGAGGACTCCTGGAGGAATCCTTAGGCTCCTGGCTTCTCTTGAGGCCATGTGGGGAATACAACAATGATGTAAAATTTCCCTGTGTTCCTCTTTGTTGTTGCTATTGTTGTTGTTTTAACATTTATTTATTTTTAATTGCAAAGCCAGATATACAGAGAGGAGGAAACACAGAGAGGAAGTTCTTCTGCCTGATTCACTCCCCAAGTGACTGCAAGGACTGGTGCTGCGCCAACTCGGAGCCAGGAGCCAGGAGCCAGGAGCCAGGAGCTTCTTCCAGGTCTCCCACGCGGGTGCAGGATCCCAAAGCTTTGGGCCGTCCTCAACTGCTTTCCCAGGCCACAGGCAGGGAGCTGCTTGGGAAGTGGAGCTCCCGGGATTAGAACCGACACCCCTATGGGATCCTGGGGCGCGTTCCAGGTGAGGACTTTAGCTGCTACATTATCCAGCTGGGCCCTCCACGTGATCTCTTTCATGTGATCTCTTTCAGGTGATACTTTTTCCTCTTTCTGTGTGTGCTACACTACTTCCATTTCAACCTCCCTTGACCGTGTTGATCTCTCACAGGTCTCTTGTCAGTAGTACAACTCGAGTTTTCTTGATTAACGAGATTGTGTTATGCCCAGATCTGTTGTGACAGTGACAGCTGCTGTTAGGCTCAGGTCTGGAGTCCCTCAAGTTAATCACCATGAGTCTGACTTCGCAGCAAGCGCACAGGGCGCTTTACTCATGCTCGGGGGCTCCAACCGTTACCATCACAGTGGCTCCAGGTTGAGCCCCCAGACAGGTTGGCGCGGGGTTTTTAGCACAATATAGGAGATTGCACAGTTACACTCGTGGTTGGGTAACACAATTACACTCATGATAGGTCCACTTTTAAAACTGCATAAAGTTACACTCAGGTTTGGCTGACCAATTCAAAAAGCGCATGTTGGCAAGTTTCTATTGAAGAAAAAACGTTTCAAATAGCATAAATTGGCGGGCTCAGCAAAGTGGCAGGCTGTGGAGTCTTATCTCTATGAGGCACAGGAGGGGCCCTTGCCGCATTTCCCAAAAACATTTTTTGCAGAAACAAAACTTGTGCAACTTCAGATTAGGCTAAGGCGGGAGTCACCTAGGCAACATTGGGATAAGGCGGGAGTCACCTAGGCAACATTGGGATAAGGCAGAGTCACCTAGGCAACATTAGGCTAAGATGGGAGTCACGTAGGCAACTTCAGATCAGGCTACACTGATAGCTGGAATTCTGAGTTCCCTCAACGAGAGACAACGTGGAGCTCTGCCTCAAGGGAGGAGCTAACACCAAGTGCACCGAATTAGGCGTGTGTTCGTTAACGAACCTAGCCTAATCTTCACAGAGGAGCAACACACACGAAGGACCAATCAGAGGCCGCGAGTCTCCTTGGCGTTCGGGGGGCGGGGCTGCGCAGGCCCCACCCACCTCGCCGCCTCCCGCTGGCGCCGCCCGAGCCTCACGGGCTTTGGCAGGGCCCGCCCCCTGGAGAGGCGCGGCGGTGATAGGGCGGTTGAGCTGCTCGTCAGCGCTTCAGTTGCTGGGGGAGGGCGGTGTAGGCGGGGCCTGGAGGCCCGAGAGAAAGGCGGGGAGGCGGGGAGGAGGCGAGGGCGGGCTGGGCGGGTTCGACGAGCGCTTCGGCGGTTGGCGAAGCGGCCGGGGTGCTGCCTCCCCGGCGTGAGGAGCGGGGCCCCGCTGACAGATCCCCCAGCTTCCGGCCTCGCCACCGGGGAGGCGGCTCCCCGGAGGCCCGAGAAAGCTTCCTCGGGCGGCGCTGCCTGCCCGGCTCGCTGGTTCTCCGGCCTCCGAGGAGGCGGCTGAGGAGGAGGAGGAGGTGGCCGGGGTCGGCGGGCGGAGACTCCCCCTTCGCCGGCGGCCGCGGCGGGCAGGACAATGGAGGTGGCTGTGGAGAAGGCGGCGGCGGCGACGGCGGCCGCTCCGGCAGCTGCCGCCGGGGGGCCCTCGGCGACGGCGGCGGGCGGAGAGAACGAGGCCGAGAGTCGGCAGGGCCCGGACTCGGAGCGGGGCTGCGAGGCGGCCCGGCTCAACCTGTTGGACACTTGCGCCGTGTGCCACCAGAACATCCAGAGCCGGGCGCCCAAGCTGCTGCCCTGCCTGCACTCGTTCTGCCAGCGCTGCCTGCCCGCGCCGCAGCGCTACCTCATGCTGCCCGCACCCATGCTGGGCTCGGCCGAGACCCCTCCGCCCGCGGGCGGCTCCCTGCCCTTCGCCACCCAAGGTGAGAGCGGGGGCGCGGGGAGGAGGCGGGCAGGGGGCCGCGGGGAGGCGGGCGGCCTGGCGACCCGCTGTCCCGTGTCGGCCGCCCGGGCTGCGCGGCGGGGAGGGCCCGGCGGAGGGGGCGGCGGCGGCGGCGGCGGGGACCGGGAGGGTTCTGGCCTGGGCGGGTGTGCGGCGCCCGCCCTGCAACTTCCCCGGGCGCCGTGCACTTGGCCGCGCAGCTGCCGCTCCTCGGCGGGCCGGGGGGTCGGGGGGCCGGTGCGATCCGCCCCGTTGTGCAAGCTCGGTCCGAGTGCCCCGGGGAGCGCGTCCCCGTGTTGCTTGCTGACTGCTAACCGCTGCTTCTGCACAGCTTTGTGCGGGTCGCTGTGATCCTGATCAGCTCGGGTTCCCTCCCGTTATTTGAGCAGGAGGTGGGGGAGGGAGGGGAAGGATGGAGAGAAAGTGATGGGGACTTTGTTTGAAGGTTGATTGCAGGTTGCATGCCAGCTGTTTCCTATCCTGGGTTTTTTTTGGTGGTGGTGGGGGGAAGCGTTCTTTAGCTTAGTGAGTTCCCAATATTCCTCTCCCCATTTTTGCTGGGGACAAAAGAATCCTGGGACGGTGTTCTGTTGTCTCTTTGGAAGGTTGTATTTTGAGATGGTAAATACTCAAGAGGACTGGAAGCAAGTGAATGTTGAGCCCAGGGTTTTCTTAGGTTTTGTAGACCGCTGCTGTAAGTTAGTTACTGTTCTCTTTGTGATGTTTTTACTGCGTTAGGTGACTTTTTGACAGGTAGTTCCCATTGCTGTGGCTAACAGGTCAGAACCATTCGAAGTGTGTGAGAGTAATTATGGTCATTTTAGTAGACGACTGGAGGCTTTTACATTTTAGTGTTGCAAATATTTGAGCCGCTCCTTTTGAAAAATACAAAGTAACTGAAAAAGTAGCATTTGATTTACACCTTTTTAGCGGGAACAGATGATTTAATTAGAGATATTAGCGCTAATTAGGTAATTGTACCAGGTGGGGGTGTGAAATTAATGCTTTAAAGAGATTGTGGTCTCAGATTTGTCTCGCCTTGTGTTCGGAACAGTGTTTGCTTGTCGGGGACACTTTTCTACGGGTCTCTGCTGTGCTGCGAGCAAGTACTGATTGCTCTTTGTTTCTGTTTTTTTTTTTTTTTTCAAGGATGTTGTATAGGGAACAGCCTTGGAAAAAAGAGATAGTGTCTTCCACCAGAGCCAAGGGCAGGCATGCCTGCTGTCCAGTGGATAATGTCTTCCTCTGGAGCCAAACAGGAACCATGATTATTGCCCATCACAGGAGATTAGGGTTTCCCTGGGCGCAGGGTCCTCTCCTGCAACACAGTCCGCTGCCCGTGTAGGTGTCCGGCAGGGGTTTTCAAGAGATGCGTTGTGGGAACTGGAACTCTGGGAATGACTGCAAAAAATGTAGATGCCTTCCTTAGCTGATGCTGTTGCTGCGAGGAGGTAATAAACTGCCCTTTGTCTCTGACCCTGGAGTCTTTCTTAGTCTTGTGTTACCATGGGGAAACCAGGAAGCTATTTTGTTAGCTTGCAACTACACTACAATTCTTCACAGGGGTTTACTAGTAAGTGGCCCACCTGTTGGAGAATGAATGCAGGTGAAAGTTAAATCTGAGTTAGAAATTCTTAAATGCTAAGGTTTCTTTGATCATTATCCTTTTGGAGCTGCAGAAGAATTGATTCCTGCATCTGTTTAGATACAAATTCTTGGTTATCTCTTATATAAAGTGATGTACAATTTGCATAGACCATATTCGTTCTCATTGCAACCTTTGCCAGATTGTTTATAATACTTTGTTATGTTGATATGACAAAATACATTGATATTATGTATATGCTATGCAAATAATCACAATATACTGTTATACTGCACATGTACTTATTTTTGTCATTCTAATTTTTTCTGAATATTTTGTGTGAGGTTTGTTAACTCCATAGATTCTGAAAGTGGACTTTTTAAAGATTTATTTATTTTTATTGGGAAGTCAGAGGAGGAGCGGAAAGAGAGGGAAAGAGCTTCCATCCGATGATTCACTCCCCAAGTGGCTGCAACAGCAGGAGCTGAGCTGAAGAGCTGGAGCTGGGCTGATCCAGAGCCAGGAGCCTCTTCTGGGTCTCCCACACAGATGCAGGGTCCCTGCTTTGCCACATTACAAGCAGGGAGCTGGAAGGGAAGCAAGGCCACAAGGACTTGGACCGATGGCCATATGGAATCCTGGCACATGCAAGCCCACTTGGCTACCCAGGTGGGCCCTCTCCTTAATTCTTGATAGTCCTGTGGATTGTCAGGTGAGAGTTCAGAGCAGGTGTTAAAGTGTTTGACTTTTTGAGAAGTCTGAACTCTGGATTTTGGTGTAAAATCTCTAGTATTAGATACTGGCAAGTAACATTGCTTTGTATGTTCTTCTGTATTTACACATGAATATATGTGAGTTCATATTATAAGCCATGCAAAATGGATTTGTTGAGGTTGAATTCGCCTTTATTCTGTTTTGCTGTAATTTAGACAGTGGTGTTTTAGACATTAGTAAAAATTGTTAAATTTTAGGTTCCTACCTCCCTCCCTCAAGACGGTCTGCTTCTTGTCTAGTATATATACGAAGCCCTAGGATTGCTTTAGGACAAGCCGTATTATATTTCAAAATACAATTTGTCACAAGAAGATTCTTCAGAAAATTAGTCTCAAGATTTGGAACAGTACTTCTCAAAACTACAAGAAAGTTTTCTGTTTGCTGTACAAGTATTGTGAGTGTGCCCATTGATGATCTTAAATGAAATTTACAGAAAATATATCCTTCCTAATACAACTTGGCTTAGATAAGTCAGCATAGGATTTTGTTTCATAAAGAAATGTGGGATGGGGTTGTGGTACAGTGGGGTAAGTCGCTGCCTGCTGCTTTGGCATCCTGTATCAGTGGAAGTCCCAGCTGTTCTGTGTCCAGCCCAGCTCCCTCCTGTGCCTGGGAGAGCAGTGGAGTAGTTGGACCTCTGCCTGCCGTGTAGGAAACCCAGATGGAGTTGTGGGCTCCTGGCTTCATCCTAACCGATCCCTGGCCAAAAGAGCAGAAAGATGGAAATCATAAGATTTAATGGCAAAGAATTAATAGCATTTGAGATTGGTCTTTATTTGTACAAGTTCTGTATGAGGGCCCGGTGCGGTGGC
The DNA here is from genome assembly GCF_017591425.1 of Ochotona curzoniae. Classification (NCBI taxonomy): domain Eukaryota; kingdom Metazoa; phylum Chordata; class Mammalia; order Lagomorpha; family Ochotonidae; genus Ochotona; species Ochotona curzoniae. The sequence goes on along the minus strand of NW_024467095.1, from coordinate 17,043,280 downwards.
ACAGTGGTTAAGGTCCTCGCCTTGCATGCCCGGGATCCCATATGGACGCCGGTTCTGATCCCGGCAACCCCACTTCCCTTCCAGCTCCCTGCCTGTGGCCTGGGAAAGCAGTCAAGGACGGCCCAAGGTTTTGGGACCCTGCATCCATGTGGGAGACCCGGAAGAGGCTCCTGGCTTCGGATCAGCATAGCATCGGCCCGTTGCGCTCACTTAGGGAGTGAATCATCGGATGGAAGATCTTCCTCTCTGTCTCTCCTCTCTGTATATCTGCCTTTCCAATAAAAATAAAGTAAATCTTTAAAAAAAAAAAAGTTCTGTATGAATTGTGTCACTCTCCTGTTGATGGAAGTTAGTACAGTAATCCTCCCTTATTTTGCGTTTCTCTTTTAGCAGTTTGTTATTCTTGTAAACCACTGTCTGAAAAATATTAAATGAAGGATTCCAGGATTAAATGGCATGCTGTTCTGGGTCATGTTGTGAAATGTGCCTGTGTACCTGCTGCATTAGGACACCTGTCGGTCACTTAGTTGCCTTTCAGTTGTGGATTTGGGCTGTTGGAATGTCACGGTGTCTGAGGAAACCTGACTGTGAGCTCACTGGCGCATCACAAGGCCTCCGTCACTGACCTGACTTCATCTGCATCATGTAGGCATTACAGTATGTTACATCACAAGTGATGATTTAAGTAATATGAATACAATATTCTAAGATTTTGAGAGATTGCGGTCACATAACTTTTTAAAATTTGTGCTTAGTTGAGCTCCTTTTGGTCCACGAGTTCACTGAATGCCTGCAGTGAATCCCTGACTAGGGTCAGGAGCTGAGAACTCATCCACAGCACCATGTCGGTGGCAGACACCCTGCTAGGGTCTGTGTGAGAAGGGACTTAGTTCAGCACTACTGGGTTTTGTCCCAGCACACAGGTGCCTTCACTATGAGGCTCAGTGCCTGCTCCAACTATAGGATGTTGTTAGTTTTTGTTAGTAACCTCACTGTTTTATGTAACAAGTGAAGTTTATCATAGGAATTATATATGGGAGAAAACACTATATATGTGTTTGGTGCTATCTGGTTTCAGGTGTCTGTGGGTAAGGGGGAACTGCTGTACAGTAAATATTTATGAATGTGTCTTCATTTCTTTGGGCAAATAGTAAGAGTTTGTTAGTATGATAAACACATATTTGACACTGGCTATGTTTGTTTATAATCAGCAGTTCCCTCCACAGTTCATTGGTTCACACCCTTGTCTATTTAGCTATTTTTGCTCTTTTTAGTTTTAAACAGTCTAGTGGGTATGAAAGGGTCTATCTAATGTTTTTACCTTTTCCCTGATGAGTGATGGTGAGCCTGTGTGCTTTTTGTGTTTAGTAGTCATTTGTTTATTTTTGTTTGAAAGGCAGATTTTTCCAGAGGTGCAGTGGTGATGGTGGGGAGGGGAGCTTATCCATGTACTGGTTCACTCTCCAGATATCCACAGTCCCTGGAGTTTAGCCGAGCCGAGCCATAGCCAGGATTTTCTTGGTCTCCAGTGTGAATGCAGAGGCTTGGGACTTAGGATGTCCACCTCTGCCGTCCTGGGCTATGAGCAATGAGCTGGATCAGAAGTGGAGCAGCTGCACTGGCCCATCTTGAACATTCAAGTGCCAGGACGCCATATGGGTGTTTTGTGTCCTGGCTGTTATACTCTTGATCCACCTTATGACCTGGGAAAACAGTGGAGGATGACCCAAAGCCATAGGACTCTACCTATGTGGGAGACCCAAGGAGGCTCCTGGCTCCAGACATTAGGTTGCCTCAGTTCTGACCATTGCAGACTTTTGTGAAGTGAACCAGCAGCTGGGAAACCTTTCTCCTCTCTGTAAAACTGTCTTTCCAATAAATAAATAAATCTTAAGAGGGGAATGAGTAGCTTGGGCTCTCTTTTTTTTTTTTTTTATCATTTTATGATACAGTTAGAGTCTAGGATTTCCCTTCTGTCCTTCCTCCAATTCCCTCTGCCCTCACTGAGTTCCCCTATATCATTACTATAATACAGTTCTTCATACACAGTCATCTGACATCATTGTGGGCATGGACAATGGCAGAGAGTCCAGCATCCTATTGTCAAGATATATTCAACAGTTCCTTTGGGAGTCCATCTTTGGTTTGGAAGCAGAAATGCATACTGCATTGTATCCTCACATCTGGATATCGCAGTCTCCATTACACAGTTACTATACATTCCCTTAAAAGCCACAACACAAAATTGACAACAGGAAGAAAATTTACAATGCCATGAAATTAAATAATATGCTACTGGCTGATAGTCTCCATTACACAGTTACTATATATACCCTTAAATAAAGAGCCACAACAAAATCAACAGGAAGAAAAAGAAATTAACAACACCATGAAGTTAAATAACATGCTACTGAATGACTAATGTGCCACTGAATAAAACAGAATAGAGAACCTTCTTGAAGAAAGTGATGCTACTGTATGATCTATGACTCATTCAAGAATTTAACCAGGAGAGTGTTTTAAGAAATGAAACTAACAAAAAATGTCAGAATCTAAGAGATAGTTTCTACTGGTCTTTGTTGGTGAGGTATGTCTCCTGTAGATGGGTTTTGTCTTTTAATCCAGTCTACTAATCTACGATGTTTGATTGCTGAGTTTAAGCCATTTACATTCAGAGATAATATGAATGGGTGGTAATTTGGTCCTGTCATCTAGCAATGGATTGTTCATTGATTTAGTCTTCTATTAGGATGTTCTTCGCATTTGCCTTCGGTTTTGGTGGGCACTATTTCTTTATCAAGAGAACATCTTTATCATTTGTAGCGCAGGTCTGGAAGAGGCATATTTTTTTAAGATTTATTTTTATTGCAAAGTCAGATATACAGAGAAGAGGAGAGACAGGAGTTTCCTCCATCCGATGATCCACTCCCCAAGTACCTGCAACGGCAGGTGCTGCACTGATCTGGAGCCAGGAACCTCCAGGTCTCCCACACGGGTGCATGGTCCCAAAGCTTTGGGCTGTCTTTGACTGCTTTCCCAGGCCACAAGCAGAGAGCTGGATGGGAAGTGGAGCTGCCAAGATTAGAATTGGCACTCATATGGGATCCTAGCACATTGAAGGCGAGGACTGTAACCGCTTGGCCACACTGCCAGGCCCTACAGTTGAATTTTACTTATTGTGATTGGTAAACAGCTTTTGTTTGCAGTCACTTATGCCAGTCCCTCCAGCAAGTTCCAGGTCTGGGTTCTTATGGTAGACTTCCACCGTGATCTCCAAGGCCCCAGCTCATGGCTCACCAGTCTTCACCTCCTGTGATATTGTGCTGAGTTTGTACCATTACTGTATAATCTTCCTCCCATTTGTGGTTGGAGTAGGTCCCAGGATTATGGAGACACCTGGTATCCTATATAGCTAGGTTGTTGGTGGTGTTGATCTTGCCAGAAGTGTTGTCTGTGAGGTCTGAGTGCCACACAGATTTGTTTTGACTCATATGATGCCAAAGCAGTATTATCTTCAGTGTGGACCAGTGCAGTGCACTGAGCTGAGTGAGTTCTCACCGAGGTCAGCACATGTGCAGCTCACTGTTGTCACTGCAGTCTTAAAGCCTTTGCCACACTGTACAAAATTATGCCTGTTGTTCCAGTACTAGAGTTCTTGATCTGCTAGCTATCAGGCATGAGGGCTACCCTGTTCTATATTGGGTGGAACCTGTAGGATGTCATGTTGTTGCAATTCACAGAGGTAGAAATGATTTCACTCTCATCTCAATACATGCACAGTACTGTCCATAGCTCTTGCCTTCTTAAACAAAATGGCACCCGATACAGCTGTGGGAGGCTGACTGGGCTACAAAATCCACCCTGTTCCTACACTGCCATCTGGGACTGCTGCTCTGCTGCTCCTGGTCGAATCAGACAAGCAAGACGGGCAGTGCTTTGTTTTGGTTCACCTCCTAAGTTCTCAGTGAAAAATCCCTTCCCACCTTGGTGGTAGAGTTCTGGCTGCTGGTGAGATTGGTATCACCACTTGCTGGGTGCCACTGGGGTATTAGTCACTGCAACATCACACCAGTGTGTCTTATGCCTGTCAGTCTCCAGTTGACCCTCTGCTGTTATTCTTTCCTCCTCTGTTTCCTGGAACGTGCCCTCTGCTTCACACTGATTAATGTTTCTCCATCTGTTTAATGTCTGTTTAAATGTGTACTTTCCCTATTCCGCCATCCTGATTCTCCTCACCTTGGATTCTTAATTGGTACCAATGTGGGATGCCAGTGTCACAGGTGAAGGATTAGTGTGCTACCGCACCAGCTGTGGTGGTCATTCTTAAAACTTTTGGGCAATATTTTGATTCAATTCCTGGTGATTTTGAAAATTAAGTGTAAAAGGGAGGAATATTAATGTACTGATATTGCATATCCTAGATTAAATGTATTGTGAGGATTCAGCTGTTGGAGTCATCACCTGCTCCCGCCCAGGGTGTGCAGAAGCAGGAAGCAGGAGTCTGACACAGAGCCAGAACCCCAGGCTGGCACTCGGATGTGGCCTGCTGTATGCCGAGCACTGGCTGCAACTGCTGGGACTTATATTTGAAATATTTTGTATCTGTCCAAGCTTTTAGGTTCAAGTTTTTAACCTTATATTAAAGCATTCATTCAGAAAAAGTACTTAATTGTATTATCGTGACCTAATAGGTATGGTCTGTTTCTGTAGTGTGTTCCAGTAATGAAACTTTTAAGACAGTTTTGATTATTATAGCTTTTAGCAAATTTTCAGATTGTGTCATCTCATTCCTTTAGGTCTCTAAAGACCTCTGCTTTTCTTTATACATTTAGAATTTGCATGTCTATTTTTACACAAAAGATGGTTGTAGTTTTGGTCACAGTTGCATTGAGTCTAGATGCCTGCCAATCTGGGGAGAGTGATCTGATTAGGAACATAAGAGATAAATACCCTTGAGGTGTCACCCAATAGCCTCACCCTGGAGTGACTCAAAGGAAAGCTTTATTGTGACAAGTAGAGAAGGGTATGGTACCTTGATATTACCTTCCTAAGAATGGATTTTCCCTGACATAGAGGAAAACCATAAAACCAAAAATATTCACTTTTGGGTTTGGTTGTTTCTCAAAAAGCAGTTTTTTCTTTCTTTTTTTTTTTTTTTAAAGATTTATTTATTTTTATCGGAAAGGCGGATACACAGAGAGGAGGAGAGACAGAGAGGAAGTTCTTCCGTCCGATGGTTCACTCCCCAAGTGGCCACAACGGCTGAGCTGAGCCAATCCGAAGCAAGGAGCCAGGAGCTTTTCCGGGTCTCCCACGTAGGTGCAGGGTCCCAAAGCTTTGGGCCGTCCTTGGCTGCTTTCCCAGACCACAAACACAGGGAGCTGGATGGGAAGCAGGGCCGCCAGTACTAGAGCCAGCGCCCATATAGGATCCCGGAGTGTGCAAGGCAAGGACTTTAACCACTGCGCTATCGCGCCTGGCCCTAACAGCAGTTTTTTAGTGAGTTTCTTTAAATTCTTACTCAGGATCCCAGAGTATGTTGGACAGTGTACACAGGCCTTCCTTTACCACCCTGGCAGGGAGAGGAGGAGAGAAGGCTGGATCCTGTTCTGTCTTCCCAGGAAATGTGCCTGCAGCCCCATAGTTAGCCCAGTTTGAAACCCAGTTTGTGGCCCCTGAGGTGCCTGGTCTGGTTCTGATGGCGTGGCTGTCAAAGGGGGCAGTGTTGAAGTTGTTGAAGTTGGTCTTTATGTCTTCTGTGTTGGTACTCAGAAAGATGAGCTCGCAGCACAGGTGCCAATGTTAAGATGTGTAAATTTGTTTTGTTTTTCTAATAAATGCCCCCATTATAAAAATGAAGAAGCACTTTTCTATTTTAAGATATATTTTTACCAGAAAGTCAGATATAGGGAGAGGAGAGACAGAGGAAGATCTTCCATTTGATGGTTCACTCCCCAAGAGACCGCAATGGCCAGTGCTGCGCTGATCTGGAGCCAGGAACCTTCTCCAGGTCTCATGCGGGTGCTGGGACCCAAGGCTTTGGGTCATCCTCAGCTGTTTTCCCAGGCCACAAGCAGGGAGCTGGATGGGAAGCGGGACCGCTGGGATTAGAATCAGTGCCTATATGGGATCCTGGTGCGTTCAAGGCGAGGACTTTGAACACTACACTATCGTGCCATGCCCAAAGCACTTTCTTACTGTTGCACTGAAAAATTTCATGAAGTAGTTTTGTCAAATGCTTTTTATATATGTAGCAAAAATTATCCTGCATTGTGATTGCCCCACTTATTTTTTCACCATAAACATAAGAATTACAAATGGAGAGGAAAATTTAAGGATTACATTGATTATTTTTTGTCTGCCCCTACCGTCTGAAGTTAAACCAACCTTGTATTCTTGATACTTTGCATTGTCAAAATATATTACCTATTTTCTGGTGTACTGCTTGGTTTAATTGGCTATAAAATATTTGCTAGGTTCTTGAGGAATAGAGGCCATATACTTATATCTGCATCCCTTTTTGGCTGAACTGGTTAACAGTAGCCTTAATTTGTCTGTAAGTGAGCCCATATGTGGCTGCAATTAGCTTTATTGGAAGGTTTCTGATTTGGAATTTTGAGCCTTTCGTACATGTAGAGCTCCTCACATACCACACAGTCCTCTCCGATGTATCTTGAAGAGTTGCAGAGCAAGAAGGCAAGAGACGTATTTGCTAGTCCCAGGGCTAGGCTAAGCAGAAGCCAAAAATGAGCTGCTTCTAGGTCCCCATATATGTGAGGGTCAGGGACTTGGGCCATCTTGCCCTGCTTTCCCAGGTGCATTAGCAGGGAGCTGGGTCAGAAGTGGAGCAGCCAGGACTTAGCCACCCGTGAGGGGTGCTGGCACTGCTTAACTCCCTGAACCACAGCTCATGGCCCCTACTCTTTTTGAATTTATTTTGTAAATTGAAGAAAATCGTCCGTCTAATTGAATTATAACATTTAGCAGCATAAACTTGCTCGTATTTCCTTGCTTTCTAAAAGATGTAAATTTTTATTTGAAAGGCAGATTTTTAGAGAGGACGGAGAGAAAGGTTTTCCATTTGTTGGTTTACTCCCCAAATGGCCAAAGCAGCCAGCTCTGCGGGGATCTGAAGCAGGAGCCTCTTCTTGGTCTCCTATGTGCTTGCAGGTTCCCAAGGCTTTGGGCCATCCTCCTCTCCTTTTCCAGGCCACAAGCTGGATGGGAAGTGAAGTAGCTGGGACACAAAGCGGGGCCCATATGGGATGTTGGTGCCACAGAGTGCAGGATTAGCCTGTTGAGCCACAGCATGGGCCCTCATGCATGTATGTATGTTTCTTTCTTTGAAAAGCTCACTTGGCTCATTCCCGTAAATTTGGAGCCAGGAACTGCACCAGCACTAATATGAGACTGCCATCCCAGTGGTGGTTTTTTGTTTTTATTTTGTTTGCTTTTAATTTTTATATTTTAGGGTTAGGGTTCAGGTTTGGGTTGGGGTTAGAGTTAGGGTTTGGGTTCGGGCTAGGGTTAGTGTTACGGTTGGTAGGCTTTGGGACAGGGCAGTGGGTGTGGTTTGGGGTAGACTTGGGGTTAGGGTCCAGGTTTTCCTCGCACCCTTTGAGTGTTTTTAGAGCTGGTGGCTTTTCTTTTGTATTCAATTATTGATAATTCATGTTCTGTTTTTCTTGCTATTACTAGGGTCTTGTGAAATAACAGTTTTGTTTATTTTCATTACCTTTGTTTTACATTAATTTACTTAAATTTTATTTTTTAAATCTTTATTCCTATTGGAATGTCAGATATATAGAGAGTAGGAGAGACAGAGAAAGACCTTCCATCCACTGGTTTACTCCCCAAGCGACTGCAACAGCTGGATCTGACTGATGCAGAGCCAGGGGCATCCTCTGTGTCTCCCACGTGGGTGCAGTGCCATCCTCAGCTGCTTTCCCAGGCCACAAGCAGGGAGCTGGATGGGAAGTGGAGTAGCTGGGATATGAACTGGCACCCACATGGGATCCTGGCGCTTACAAGGCGAAGATTTTTGCCACTAGGCTACTGTGCCAGGCCCTGATTTACTTAAATATAAAGATTTATTTATTTCAACTAAAACCGTTAGAGACAGACAGATCTTGCATGTACTGGTTTACTCCCCAAATATCTGCCATGGCCAGAACTGAGCTGGACCAAGGATGGGCATCCAGCTTCTTCCAGATCTCCCACATGAATTCAGGGGCCCAAGGCTTTGGGCTGTCCGCTATTGCTTCTCCAGGCCATTAGCAGGGCACTGAATCAGAAATCTCACAGCCAGGGCTTGAACTGACACTTGCAGGTAGAGGATTAGACCACTATGCTATCACACTGACCCCACATGTATAATTTTCTAAGTGTTCTATTATTCCATTGTCATCAGAACATATATTCTGTAAGTTGAAATGAACTCAGTTGAACATTTTTTTAGACTTTGTGTGTTGTATAACAATGTGTATTTGAGCAGAATTTAACTTCTGCAGTTGTGAGGTATAGTGTTGTGTCAATGTCAGTTGGATTGGTTGGTTGAGTCTTGTACAAATCTCACGTGGGTTCAGCTTATGTCAGTGTTGGATGGAGGAATTGCTCAGGTCTTCAGTTGAGATAGGTTTGTCTCTGTACTCTTTAATTTGATTAGCTTTTGTTAGACAGTTTGAAGCTTTGTCATGGAGGCATTTCCTGTCCTTTTTTTATGAAATGACTGTCTCTTACCTTTGTGGCTGCTTTGTTGTAAGTTGTACTTTCATAATACAAATGAGCCAATTTATCTAAGTATTACTTTTTATGCTTTTAATATGTGTGTATTAAGTGTGTGTATTAAGCATTTAGTTGTCTTTTCTATGCACTCTCTATATTTATTTTCAGTTACTTGGTGGGTTTACACTATGATTATAGCTATGGTGGTTTAAGACTGCCATCCTTTTGTTTTCTCTTTGTTCCTGCTTGGCTCCCAGTATCTTTGCTCCTGTTCAGTCCCTTAGCAGCTGCTCTCTTTGGTAAACTTCCCCTGGTGTGTGCACATGCGTGGACGCCTTCAGCCAAGGAGTTGGCAGAGCCCTACTGCTGGCATCCTTCCTCTGTTCAGCTTCCTTCTCTCCAGTGCTTTGCCCTATATTTTCCATCTGGTACATAGTCCCAAATGCTCTCTGGCTCCTTAGTTGTATTCTGCTTTGGCTGTGGTTCTCAGCTCTGGTCAGAAAACAGTTCCCCATTAGACAATAGACTTTGTGGGCCCTTCACCAGTTTTCTTTTCTCAGGAGCCACAGTATTGCATTGCCTGTTATCCACTACCTGTAAAGAGGTACCCTGTGCACTTTTTCAAGTTTTGTATAGTAATTCTTTGTGGAACTTTTTTTTCTGTACTAGTTACACTATCCTGCTGGAAAGTTGGTATCAGAAAACATCTTTTGAATTGCATTGTAACTTGTGTACTCAGATGAGGGTAATTTGCAGACATGGGTTCATATTTCCAGAACTTTTCTTAATGTCTTTTCAAATTAAGCCGTCATCTAGATGTATAAGTCTATCAAATTTCTTCTTGTGACCTTGACCCATTTCTCTAATTTTTAATATACACTAGATCAATAGTTGCCAAAAATGGGGTATGTGCCACATGGTGCTGTAAACCATAACTCATGGAGGGAGGGAAAACGTTAGACTTTCTTCTCAGAAGTGAAGCTATAAAACGCTTGAAGTAGGTTGGCATGTTTGCATGAACAAGCTTATCAGATGCTTTTGCAGAGGGGACTCCAGGTTGCTACGAGCCTAAAGTGTCTATTTCCAGGGGTTAGGGAAAAAATGTCCTCTTGGCAGGAGTAGTACTAATGGTTTATATGCCTCAAGAAGTGGGATGCAAACTTTCTTTGGACCTTTATTTTTCCTGAAGTCAAGAAATCTCTTGTATAATCTATCAAACGATGTATGGCTGCCCTCAAGTTGATGGGATTTCTTTACTGGTGAATCCATTTCTAAACTGTACTTTGTGAATTCAACATAATTTCTGTGTGGTTTGATAATTACATTTCTGAATTTTGAGATGTTTACTATTTGCATCTACTTGAAGGGCAAAGAATCTTGCATTCACTGGTTTGCTACCCAACTGCCTGAAACTGCCAAGTCTAGGCCAGGCCAAAGCTAGGCCATTATCAGGCCATTATCTGCCACCTTTCAGGATTAATTGACAGGAAGCTGGGATGGAAGCAGGTCAACCAGCACTTGAATCAGCATTCCAGTATGGAACAGTGACCTGCTTGTGCCACAACGCTTGCCTTTAGGCTTTACATTTTTTTCCCCCCTAAATTTTTATTTTATTTAGAACAGTGTGCATACACAAAATCGCACACACTTCTCCCATATGTAGGTTCATTTGCTAGTTGTCTGTAATGGTAGGGGCTGGACCAGGCCAAAGCCAACAGCCTGCAAATCAGTTTGGGACTCCTAAATCGGTGGAAGATACCCAAGTATTGAGCCATCACCTGCTGTCTCCTAGGGTGCACATTTGTCAGGAAGCTGGAATTGGAATTCAGCCAAGTTGCAAAGCCACACACTCTGGTGTGGGATCTAGTGTCCTGGTGGCATCCTGACTGCAAGGCCACATGCTCACTGATGTGTGTTAAAATTGGTTTTTAGCTAAAAAAATGAAAATTTGGAATGAAAAGTATGGTAGACCATTAGCAGGCCTCTGGAATCAAGCCCCTAGTCTCAGTTCCTAGGAAAGTCCCATATGGAAGTTGCTTGTAAAAGTCCCTCAGTTTCCGCCAGTCTGGAAAGTCCCTAGTTGGAGGATATGTATAATGTGTCCAGTTCCAATGAGGAGCATGGGGATATTGTAGTTCCAGTCGACTCTGTAGTCAAGGTTGGTCCTCGTGGTATGGCACTTCCACTGCAGTGTAGGGAGGTGCAGGAGGAGGACTCCAGAGAAATCCAGGTTGCTTGTATTTGATTCCCCAGTGTCATGGAGATGGAACAGACACTGTTGTTCCTGGTACCTGAATATGCAGTTAGCTAGCAAGGAAATCTGTTTTGCATGGAAAGTTGTAGCCATTGCAGTTCCATTATATCAGATGCATGGGCTTGATGGAATGGTGATTTTTATACCATCTATAAATTGTCTGAATACTTGAAGCCTTATTCTCGGGTATAGTATGGGTGGTAGTAATTTGCAAACGTGATAATATTGTGACCAAGTTGGCAAAAGCCAGCTCCTTTTTTTTTCTTTTTAAGATTTATTTTAATTGGAAAGGCAGATATACAGAGAGGAGGAGAGACAGAGGAAGGTCTTCTCTCTGATGGTTCACTCCCCAAGCAGCAGCAATGGCTAGAGCTGAGCCAATCCGAAGCCAGGAGCCAGGAGCTTCCTCTGGGTCTCCCACGTGGGTGCAGGGTCCCAAAACTTTGGGCCATTCTCAACTGCATTCCCAGGCCACAAGCAGGGAGCTGGATGGGAAGCCTGGCAGCTGGAATTAGAACCGGCACCCATATGGGATGTTGGCACGTTCAAGGTGAGGACTTTAGCTGCTACTCTATCGCACCGGGCCCAAATCAGCTCTTTTTAATCTTAATAAACTAAGAAGTAAATCTAAAAATTTCAAAGTTAATAAGAAAACTTGGGCCTGGTGTGATGACTCAATTGGCTGTTCCTACCCTTGCCAACACCAGATAGTAGGCAACAGTAGGCACTACTTTGGTCCCAGCTGTTCCACTTCTCATCCAGCTCTCGCTTGTGAGCTGAGAAAGTAGTTGAGGATGGCAAAAACTTTGGGATCCTATACTCCTGTTAGAGACCCAGGAAATCTAGTGGGCTCCTGGCTTCGGATCCATTCTGCTCCAGTCGAGTTACCATCACTTGGGGAATGAACCAGTGGATGGAAGATCTTTTTCTGTCTTTCCTCTGTAAATCTGACTTTCCAATAAAAATTAACACATCTTAAAACAAAAAAAAAACACTCCTTGAAATTGGTTCCCGGCCTTTTTTTGTTGTTGTTGTTAATCATTACCCAACTAATGAAAGAGGGAGAAGAAGCGGAGACCCAGCTTGGATCCATTTTGTCATGTTGCTGGCCCCCCAGAATTCATTCTTACTTTGAATATGAGTGAATATTTTCTTGGTGTCTCTTGCCTGTTTTTAGCATGGAATGTAACCTTGAGGAGGAGATATTGTAGAATATGAAATTCCTAGTGTCTGTCCCTTTGACCTGGTACCTGTAGGCCTGGCCTCATCAGTCTTATAGAGATTTGTTATTGATTTGATTTGCTTTTACTACTTTCTCATCCAGCTGTCCCGTCCACCTTTGGTATTCTAAGTTCTCTTCCTCTGACCCTTCCTCTTCAGTGTCTTGTCTTTTGCTTCCTTCTCTTTTACTCTAGAGAACAGAAGAGGAAATCGGCTAGGATAGCATAATGTGTAGTGCTATTAGATTAGGATAACCCCTACGAAAGGAGAGTGAATAGGAGAAAAATAGACTTGGGAACAAAGGCAGTCATTTTTAAAGAACTTTATTTTTAGAGGCAGAATGACAGTAGAGGGAGAGAGAGTATCTTCCATCTGCTGATTCACTGCTCAAAGGGCTGAAAACTGGGTCAGCCCAAAGCCAGGAGCCAGGAAGTAATCCATGTCTCCCACATGGGGATCTGCTACTGCAGCACTCTGACCATCCCCGGTGCATTGGCAGGAAGCTGAGTCAGGATGCTGTCATCAAGAATGCAGTAGCTGGGCCCGGCGCGATGGTGCAGTAGTTAAGGTCCTCGCCTTGCACGCCCGGGATCCCATATGGGCGCTGGCTCTAGTACTGGCGGCCCTGCTTCCCGTCCAGCTCCCTGCTTGTGGCCTGGGAAAGCAGACCCAATGCTTTGGGACCCTGCACCCGTGTGGGAGACCCGGAAGAGGCTCCTGGCTTCGGATTGGCTCAGCTCCAGCTGTTGCGGCCGCCGGGGGAGTGAATCATCGGACGGATCTTCCTCTCTGTCTCTCCTCTCTGTATATCCAATAAAAAAAAATAAATCTTAAAAAAAAAAAAAGAATGCAGTAGCTGGACTTGGTGCATTGCAGCATTGGGTATAGCAGTGTTTTAAAGTGCCAGGTTCCTGAAGGGTCAGGTAAGGAAAGATTTTAAAAATAGTGGGACTCAGACTCTGCATCCACTTTGAAAACACACAAACCAACCTTCAATATGGCAGTTGTGCAAAAGCTTATTTTTGTATAGAGAAGAGAAAACTAGATTGGCGTAGATGGAAGCAATGTGTGGCAAATGAGATGTAATTGGAAAGGGGTTTTTAAAAAATATTTTTATTGTAAAATCAGATATACAGAGAAGGAGAGACAGAGAGGAAGATCTTCCATCCAATGATTCACTCCTCAAGTGACCACATTGGCCAGTGCTATCACGATCCAAAGCCAGGAGCCAGGAACTTCCTCCAGGTCTCCTATGTGGGTGCAGGGTCCCAAGGCTTTGGGCCATCATCAACTGCCTTTCCAGGCCACAAGCAGGAAGCTGGATGGGAAGTGGAGCATCTGGGATTAGAACTGGCGCCATATGGGATTCTGGCAATGGGATCCTGGCACATTCAAGACGAGGACTTTAGCCACTAGACCACCTCGCCAAGTCTTAGTTTAAACAACTCAGGGCTCTACAGGGCTGAGGCCATGTCTGACGGCAGACAAATATGGAGTTAAGGTATTTTATTTCATCTTTTTTTTTTTTTTGTACAAATGCTTTAATTGGTATTGATTATGCATAAGTAGGGTTTTGCTTTGTTTTAAAGCCGCTAGGGTTTCTGAGAAGAAAAGAGTACCTCTAAGGCATAGATTGGAGGATTGGCAAGAATGGGTATAAAATATAGAACACTTGTGTTTTCAAAGTGAATGGAGTGAGCAAATTGTGAGCCCCACATCTCAAGTAGGAAGGAAGGTCATCTGAGAATGGAAGTGTAGCAGTGGAAAGGGACAGTTTGAGGAATAGTTGGAGATGGCCAATTTAATGGAGTTGTTAATACAGGTCATTTTGAGGTCCATTTGCTGCTAGACTGTGAACATGTAGTGATAGCTTATGCTGAAGAGGCAGGCATTCTAGGGATGCCATTACAAGTGTGGTTTACAAGTTGGTCAGGTGGATCTGAAATAAGAGGAAAAGTTTGCCATAAGATGTGATCCAATGTTGTCCTTCCTTATCCAGCAGATCTACCAGCTAAACCAAGTGTGTTTGGTGACTCAGTTTATGTTGTGATACATGCCCTTTAAGGACCTGGTAACAGACAGCAAATGATTACTTCATGTAATACTCTTTGGGGTTATGGGTGAGCTTGGCTATTAAAATAAATGCTACCTGAAATAAGTAAGTATGCCTCATCAGAATAATAAGCAGCCGTGCAGAAGCAAGCCAAGAGATTTCAAAGGGAATTCCAGTGGTCCTTATAATCAGACCATATAGATAATATGATTAAATAATGTCCGAAAAGAAGGGTTGACCACAGCATGAAGAATACACTCTACCTGTTTGGGAATAGTAATTGAGACAAGAATGAAGCATATTAGATTCAAATGTCTGGGTGATGTCTAGGAAGCCAGGGGAACCCGATTCTTGAACTTTTGGAAATAGCAGCAAGAGAGTCCCCTGCCAAAATCAATCTGCTGCAAAGGCCCAAGATGGTCAGGGTCAGAACCTAGGAGGGACACAGAAGGAGGCAGAACTCAGAGTATTTGAGAAATGCTTGATTATAAAAGGAAGTAACAAGGTCTTACATAAAGCTATACTTGAACTGTATAATATTCCTAAAGAACACAAAGGTAAACCAGTGGGATGTTTCTTCTGTATCCATAGTGATACATCAGTTTGGGTACAGGTGGTGTGTTTTCAGTGCTTTACATTAAAATTCTCTCCCATTATTATTAGTATTGGCTTTGATCATTTACTTAAGATGACTGCAGATTTGTCTTCAAGGAAGTATTCTCTCAGTGCCTTTTGTAGTTAAAATATCTCATGCGAGATTATTTATTAGGGACTTAGTGTTTGGGTTCCAAATTCATAGATAGACACCCACTGATTCTTACCTTTGTTCCTGTGATGTAAAAATGCTTATCCTATCATTTCATGTTTATCAGCTGATAATCTATATGAAAGACTTCCTCATTTTATTTTTATGAGCTTATTAAAGTTTTACTGTGTTAGTCTGTTCCTTTCATTATTATGACAGAGATTGTCTCAGCAGAGACAGTAGACTTGTTTCTTTTTACTTTTTATTCTTATTACCATTTTATGATACAGTTCCATAGGTCCTGTAATTTCCCTTCTCCTCTCCCCAAGTCCCCTTTACATGAAACAGTTTCCACTGATGTTTGGTGAGATATGTCTCCTGTTGGCAACAAATAGATGGGTTTTGTTTTTTATATCTAGTCTACTTATCTGTCATGTTTGATTGTTTTAATCCATTTACATTCAGGGTGGATATGAATGGGTGGTAATTTGGTCCTATCATGTTAGCAATGGGTTGTTTATTGATTTAGTCTTCTGTTACTTCACTGGGATGTTCTTCATAGTTGCCTTTGGTTTTGGTGTATGCATATTCTTTTAACTTTCTTTGCTGTGAAAGAATTTTATTTCCTTTTCAAAGGAAAGTTTTGCTGGGTACATCATTCTAAGTTGACAATATTTTGCTTTTAGCATCTGGAATATGCCACACCATTCTCTTCTTGCCTATAGAATTTCCTGTGAGGTCAGCTGTGAGTCTGATTACCTTTCCTCTATTGATCAATTGAATTTTTTTCATGTGCACGTTTAAGGATCTTTTCCTTATGTTCAGTTAAAGAGAGTTTGATTATCATGTGGCATGGTGAAGATCGCTTTTGGTTGATCCTGTTGGGAGTTCTGTGCCCCTCCTGGACGTTGTTTCCCAATTCTTTCTCTAGATTAGGGACATTTCCCCTTACTATTTCATTGAATACATTTTTAAACTCAGCTCTCTTTCTGCATCTTCTGGGACTCCCATGACACTTCTATTTGGCCTTTTCATAGTGTATTTTAATTCTTGAATACTTTTTCTTAGCTTGACCCAGCTCTGCTTCCCAGTTTTTGTTTCCCCCTGGTGACTGACAGGCAATATCTTTCAGGTCTGTGATTCTTCTGCTTGCTTCATTCCATTTTTGGCGCCTCTCCACTGTACTTTGCTCCACTGTGTTCTTCATTTCTGATATGTCAATTTTCATTGGACTCATTTGCAGTATGACATATTCCTTGAACTCTTGCATTATGTGCTTCTCGTTGTTGATACGAAACTTTATGACAAGTGTTTTGAATTGAGAATCCCCATTTTCTCAGTGTATTCCTTAGTTAGCTCTGAGGTTGGCAAAGGCTTTTGTTCCTTTGCAGGGGAGTCTTCAATAATATTCCTTGTGCCTTTGTCTCTTCTTGTTTTGCTCTTGGTCATTGTCCTTGTGGTTATCAGATTCTTCTCCTTGGGGCAGGTTTCTAAGCTGTGTCACCCACAGGCCCTACAGTTGAATTTTACTTATTGTGATTGGTAAACAGCTTTTGTTTGCAGTCATTTATGCCAGTCCCTCCAGCAAGTTCCAGGTCTGGGTTCTTATGGTAGACTTCCACCGTGATCTCCAAGGCCCCAGCTCGTGGCTCACCAGTCTTCACCTCCTGTGATATTGTGCTGAGTTTGTACCATTATTGTATAATCTTCCTCCCACTTGTGGTTGGAGTAGGTCCCAGGATTATGGAGACACCTGGTATCCTATATAGCTAGGTTGTTGGTGGTGTTGATCTTGCCAGAAGTGTTGTCTGTGAGGTCTGAGTGCCACACAGACTTGTTTTGACTCATATGATGCCAAAGCAGTATTATCTTCAGTGTGGACCAGTGCAATACACTGAGCTGAGTGAGTTCTCACCGAGGTCAGCACATGTGCAGCTCACTGTTGTCACTGCAGTCTTAAAGCTTTTGCCACACTGTAAGAGATGACATCTGATGTGCCAGTACTAGAGTTCTTGATCTGCTAGCTATCAGGCCTGAGGGCTACCCTGATCTATATTGGGTAGAACCTGTAGGATGTCATGTTGTTGCAATTCACAGAGGTAGAAATGATTTCACTCTCATATCAATACATGCACAGTACTGTCCATAACTCTTGCCTTCTTAAACAAAATGGCACCCGATACAGCTGTGGGAGGCTGACTGGGCTACGAAATCCACCCTACTTCTGCACTGCCTAATACCTGTCACTGTCTCTGCTGCTGGTCAAATCATAGACAAGCAGGATGGGTGGTAGTTTGTCTGGGTTCTCCTCTGGAGCTCCCGGTAGACATCTCTTCCCACCTTGGTGGTAGAGTTCAGATCGCTGTTTGCTGAATGGAACACCACACTATTGTGTCTGCTGCTTTCTTGTGTCTGTCAGTCTCCAGGTGTCCCTCTGCTATTGTCCTCTTCTAATTCCTTGATGTGCCTCTCTGGCAAATATTTCTTCATCCATTTAAATATGTCCTAGCCTGTCCTGCCATCTTGATTCTCACCATCCCAATTCTTAAGCTATCTAGCAGAGCTTGTAATTCCACAGAATTGGGCCCACCTATCCCCATTGATTCCTTTTTTTTTTTTAACTTATTTTTATTACAAAGGCAGATATACAGAGAGGAGGAGAGACAGAGAGGAAGATCCTCTGTCCCATGGTTCACTCCCCAAGTGGCCGCAAGGGCCAGTGCTACACCGATCCAAAGCCAGGAGCCAGGAACTTCTTCCAAGTCTCCAACTGCTTTGGGTCCCAAAGCTTTGGGCTGTCCTCGACTGCTTTCCCAGGCCACAAGCAGGGAGCTGGATGGGAAGTGGAGCATCTGGGATTAGAACATGTGCCCATATGGGATCCTGGTGCGTTCAAGGCGAGAACTTTAGCCACTAGACCACTGTGCTGCTGGCCTCTCCCCTCAGATTGTAATCCCAGACCTGGTTCTCTCTCGTGCTGATTGATGTTACTGCCCAACCTCTGTGACCCATCCACTGTTCTGACACTCACTGTCAGGTCCTGTTATGTAGATCTGCCAGGCAGACCCTCAGCTGTAGCTTTCATGTGGGCTGGTGTGTGGTGTTCCACAATGCTCTGTGCTAACAGGCCCAGAACAGAACTCCCATGTGCGCTGGTGCATTGGTCTTTTACCCACAGAGGTCTTCTGATCTCTTCCCTTCAGCTGCCAGGTCTCAGTCCTCTTGCTTACCTACAAGTGCAGTGGACTTGTCCTTGGGAGTCCTTCTGAAGTCATTCCTCACCTGCACATATGATGGCCTTTTCCAGTGATGTCCTTCAGTAATTCTGGGCATGAATCCACAGGTCATCGCTCACCCTTACCTGTGCCATTTCCCCAATCTCCCTGCATATCCACAACCTCAAGTCCACAGAGCATGCCACTCTGTGGCCTGAGGTTTGCACCCAGTGCCCTTGGCATCTGCCCGAGTCTACTCCCCACCCTTCCATGCTGCTGGGTGCTCTCCAGAGTAACCTCCAGACCTGGGTTGGAGAAGACACCCCTTCTCCCCTTCCATGTGCCTCTCCTGAGCCAACTTTTTTTTTTTTTCAGACAATTTCTATGAAATTCTTTATTTCTCCTGTGAATGTGTTATGTTTCCAGTATACTTCTGTGTTTTGGCCCAATTTAAATTGTATAAAGTGGTAAATCTGGGTGCCAGATTCTCTTAAGGGACTGACTTTTGTCACATTTCAAGGTCTAAATCATCTTTAGTCTATATGATGACATTCTAAACTTGATCATCTTGGTAATCTTATCACTAACTCAATTTGCTATTTGCTGTTATTATAAGTCCTTGCTTCTCTCCATAATGTCTCTTAAATTTGCTTTGTTCATATCAGAACCCAAAGCAAATTCTGTGTATTGCATTTGGATTACTAGGTTTCATTCTAAAATATTCACTGTTTAGTCTTTTTTTTCCCCCATTATTTGAACTTTCTAGAACCAACCAGTGAAATTGTGAAATAACCTGCATTGTCGGTTTGTATATATGTTTCTCTCCTCTGAGTTGGAAGTTCATTACTTAATTTTAGATGAAATCTTTCAGGTAAGAAGTTAGAATGCATCAGGAGACAGATAATACCAGATTGCTGTTAGAATGGTACTGAGTTTTACTGGCCAGAGCACATGATAGTAGTTTCCATTCGCAAACTACTGAAGAAGTTGTGAGGTGGAATTTGGAACCCATCGGATGCCCATGAACCATTCCTCATGAACCTGAATCTAAATGAATGAACGCAGCAGCTTCTCCCTGAGAGTTATGTAAACAGTCGTTGAATTCCATAGGCTGCATTGTTCTGTATGACAGCGCTCTTACTGATTAGGCTGCTGGTTCTCAACATAGTTACAAGATAATTGTGTCATAGTTACTGCCATTGGTGGTAAAGGGTTCTTTGGAGTATCAAACTAACTTGGAAGTTTTAAAATTTACATAGACTTTAGTGAGTTAATTTCTGTTCTTTTCACTTTGATTTTGTCATAACCTGGTTCAAACTTACATTGCTTAACTGTTCCATACCTGGAGTGAAACAGATTGTCCCAGTCTCCTGATAACATTACCTCAGACTCCGCTGTTTCTCATTAGTAGTGGGGCTGGACTACTATGCGATATGATTTATTTCTAGGTTTTCTTTTTTTAAGATTTGTTTATATTTAGTTTTCTTGAAAAGGCAGGTTTACAGTGAGAAGGAAACAGAAGGATCTTCAGTCGGCTGGTTCATTTTCCAAATGTCCACAATGGGTGGAGCTTGGCCTGTCTGAGGTCTGTTCCAGGCCTCCCACACAAGTGCAGGGTCTCAAGACTTTGGGCCGTCCTCCTGCATTGCTCCCTCGAGAAGCAGAGAACTAGATGGGAAGTGGAGTAGCCAGAAAATGAACCACTCACCCATGTGGAATGCTGGCACTTGCAAGGCAAGGATTTAGCTGCTGGACCATCACACTGGGCCCATTTCTTGGTTTCACAAAGTCTACTTGAAATATTGGTATTTCCAGTTCAGTTTTTAGCTTTGTGGGCATTTTATTATTTTGGTAAGGACTATGACACTAATTCGTTGTCCTTCTCCATTCCCCTTTTTTCCTTTCTTCTAAATTTGAGAGACTGAGAGTAAGCTTTCAACCATTGATTTACTCCCCAGTTGCCCACAGTGCCCAGAGCCAGGCTGAAATTGGGAGCTAATAATTCAGTCCAAGTCATCCACATGGGTACAGTAACCTAATTCCGTGATGTCACTGATGCCTTCCCTGCTTGGTGTTAGCAGAAAGCTGTACCTAGGATTGGAGCCAGATACTGAGCCCAGGCCCGCTGCTCCTGAATGTTGCTGCTGTGGTCTCAACTGCTAAGCCAAACACTTTCCCCTTGGTGAAATATCAGTGTAAGACAAGGAAATGACTTATTCAATTTCACGTTTGTTTCTCTGTTATGCTAATAATCTTCATTCTAATGAAGTTAATGTAATTATGTACTTCATGTTTAAAAAAATGTGTTTTAGTAAGTACTGAATACCATCAGAATTACTAGCAGTAAATTCTACATAATAGCTCATATTTTTACTGTTTTTATATCTAAACAACGCAATGGCACTCTCAGTGCAGCTGCATATGGCCTTCTTGAAAAGATGTCCACACTTTTAGTAGTAAGAGTACATGAATTACAGCTGTCAGAGTAATTGTCCACTTATCAGACAAAAATTTAAAAGTCTGAATACATTGAGGAGCTACATACTGTCTATTCCCAAGGTGCAGCTCCTTTTATCCTTTGACCCACAAACCCACTTTTAGGAATCTATTTTAAGGGTTCATCTGGCACTTGTATAAGATGATGTGTAGACAGAATTATTCATTGTGTCATTGTTTGTAATAGATTGGCAAAAAGCCATCAGAAGAGAATGGGGAATAATCAGGGTTCCTCCCCACAGTGTGAGGAGAATGAGCTGAGTTTCGTGCTGCTGAATGATCAGCAGGATGTATTAAGTGAATAAAAGGAAACTGCCATATCTAATAGTGGTAGCAAACTACTTTTTTCTGTAAGAAAAATAAGAACCAGGAAAAGAAATAATGTTGCAAGGATAAATATGGAAAACAGCATAATGTTGGTCATTACCACAGTAAGAAGTAGTATTTTTATTTGAAAGTCAGTTTTTGTGGAGAGAGGGAGAGACAGAGGCCTTCTACCCACTGGTTCACTTCCAGATGGCCACAATAGCCAGAGCTGAGCTGGAACCGGGAGCTTCTTCCTGGTGTCCCATTAGAGTGCAAGAGCCCTAAGGCTTGGGTCATCTGCTGCTGCTTTCCCTTGCAGTAAGCAGAGAGCTGCATTGGAAGTGGAGCAGCTGGGATACAGATCAGAACTCAAGTGGGATGCTTGTGCTGGCAGGCCGGGGATTAGCTTGTTATGCCACCATGCTGGCCCTAGAAAGTAAATTCATTAGAATTTCATGAGAAGGAAAGAAGTGAAATTTGATATACTTTTTGTAATAGTTCTTTCCAATTCATAAGTGTCTTACATGTTTTAAAATAAGTTTGTATGAACGAAGTAAATTCTGGAATTAAAAGTGAGTGAGGTGGTGTACCTAAAATAGTCAAATTAGTGAAAACAGCATATCGATAGTATAGCTTACAATTAGTTCATCTTAATTTTATTAAGTTTCAGATGCTAGCTAGGCAGTTATCACTTGGACAGCTTTGTACTGTCTTAGAATTTGTGGATGATGTGAAATAATAAGTAAACAATTTTGCTTTTGTCCTTAATAGCCCATTCTTTTTGAAATTTCTTTTAAATCTTTGAATTTTATAGTTTTAATGCGATGGACTTCAATATTAGTCTCCTTTGTATTTGAGGTTAATTTCTTCTGCAAAAGTTACAGGATTTATCACATTTTTTTTTACCTTTTATGTTTTTTTATATCAGATCTTTTCCCCCATTTATTTATTGAAAATGCAGATATACAGAGAGGTGATAGAGAAAGATCATCCATCCACTGGTTTACTCCCTGTGCGACTGCAGTGGCCAGAACTAAGCCGATCTGAAGCCAGGAGCCTCTTCTGGGTATCCCACACAGGTGCAGGGTCCCAAGGCTCTGGGCCATTCTCAACTGCATTCCCAGGCCGCAAGCAGGGAGCTGGATGGGAAGCGGGGCTGCCGGGATTAGAACCGGCATCCATATGGGATCCTGGCGTGTGCAAGGCGAGGACTTTAGCCACCAGGCTACCACACCAGGCCCATGATTTACAACTTCTGTAGAAGTCTTTTCCATAAATCTTCAGTCATTGAGACCCAAATTAAACTTACTTTCCATTGTAGATGACTCTTCTCTCTGTAATGCCTATTTTTGTCTTACAATTCTGTGCTACATCTTTTTAAAATTTTTTCCTATTTTTATTATTTTTATCATTTTATGATAGTTTCATAGGCGCTTGGATTTCCCTTATCCCCTACCCTTATCCCCTCACTGAGTTTTCCTATATCCTTACCATAGTGTAAGTGACTTCATACAGTCATATGTCCATTGTTGTGGGCATGGACAATGGCAGAGTGTCCAGCACCCTATTGTCAAGATATATTCAACAGTTCCTTTGGGAGTCCATCTTTAGTTTGGAAGTAGAGATGCATACTGCATTGTATCCTCATGTCTGGATATAATAGTCTCCATTACACAATTACTCTACGTCCCCATATTCCACTATCTTGATTCTCATTTTTTTAAGATTTTGAGAAGTCTTCCATCCTCTTGCATACTCCCTAAATGGCTGTAATGGCTGTGGCTGAGCTAGGCTGAAACCAAAAGCTTCTTTTGGGTTTCACGTAAGTGTACAGGGGTCTGTGTATTTGGGTCATCTCCTGCTTTCCTGTGTGCATTAGAGAGCTGGATTATAAGTGGAGCACCCAGGACTTGACCCAGTGCCTAGGGAATGCTGACACTGCAGGTAGCAGCTTAACCTACTGTGCCATAGTGCTGATCCTCTGGGGTAATTTTTCCAAATTTGTCATGCTTTAAAATTATTTTTGTGTTCTCTACCCATTGCATTTTCATATAAAGTTTAGAGTCAATTTCCTGTAAAAAGCCTGCTTGGCTTTCAATTGAAATTGCATTGAATCTTCAGGAGATGAAGAATCCTAGTTATATTGAGTGTTCCAATACAAGGAGGTGTGTGTGTGTGTGTGTGTGTGTGTGTGTGTGTGTGTGTGAGTGTGCATGTGTGTGTTTGTGTATATATACGGCTTTATTCTTTTTTTTTTTTTTAAGATTTATTTATTTTTATTGGAAAGGCAGATATACAGAGAGGAGAGACAGAGAGGATGATCTTCCATCCGATGATTCACTCCCCAAGTGAGCGCAATAGCCAATGCTATGCTGATCCGAAGCCAGGAGCTTCCTTTCCCACACGGGTGCAGGGGCCCAAAGCTTTGGACCGTCCTCAACTGCCTTCCCGGGCCACAGGCAGGGAGCTGATGGGAAGCGGGGCCACCGGGATTAGAACGGGCGCCCATATGGGATCCTGGGGCGTGCAAGGCGAGAACCTTAACCACTGTGCCATCGCACCAGGCCCACAGCTTTATTCTTATATATGGCTATATGGCTTTATTCTTACTTGAAAGATTTATGGAGAGAAGGAAAGACAGAAAGATCTTTCATCTGGTGGTTCAGTCCCCAAATGGCCACAATGGCCGAACTGAGCCAATCCAAAGCTGGGAGCCAGGTCCTCCAAGTGGGTACAAGAAGCCAAGGACCACCCACTGTTGCTTTCTCAGGCCATAAGCAGAGAAATGGATCAGAAATAGAGCTACTGGGACATAAACTGTCTCCTATATGGGGTGCTGGCATTTGCGGATAGGGATTAACCTGATGAGCCATATGGCAGCATAGAGAAGGAGGTGTTCTATCCACTGGTTCATCCCTCCAAATGGCCACAGTGGGCAGTGTTGGGCCAGGTTTAACATTGTCAGGAACTATGAACTGCATCCAGGTCTCCCAAATCAGTGTTACCACCTATATAGTCAAGCCATTCTCTGCTGCTTTCTCAGCAAATTAGTTAGGGGGCTGATTTGGAAGCATGGCATCCTCATCCTGAACCACATTCTGGTATTGGATGCTAGAGTGATTTAACCTGCTCTACATCAGCACCAACTCCAATTCAGGAATATTTTAAATATAATTAGTTCTTTTATTTTCATGATACAAATCTTAGACATTGTTAAAACATTTCCTATTATTCAGCAGGTGTGTTGGCATGTGCTTTCTGTTTCTTATGTATAATTCACTTCAGCTATGACTGTAGCTTTAGTTGATCCTTTCCAATTCATTTGCATTTTCTTTATCTTTTGTGTACTCAATGAAAAAGCTTTGAATAGAAGTAGTGTGTGGATACTCCTCCAGTTGTAGCAGAAGGCATTCAGGATTTCACCACTAAATATATGAGCTGTTGGTTTTGCTGAGTTACTCGTTATCAAGCTGAAGAAGCCTCTTAAAAAATAAGTTCATTTTATTGTCTATGATATTTACATAGTTGAGGGATGCATGCCCATGTGATTAGAATGAGGAGGGTTGAGGGATAGAGGAAGTGAAGGAGACAGCTACTTCCTTTCTTCTTCCTATATCTGCAGAAAGTGGGGAGGAAGCAGAGAGGGCTGCTACCAACAGCACAACCCCATCAGTACCCAAGAACAGGGATAGCCACCCTGTGTCATCCCAGGGTCCCCGATATGGAACATGTTCTGAGGATACTGTTTAAGTGCTTTTGTTCTGAGATGTTGATTTCATTGCTCCAAGGTTAAGGAAATCCACTGAAAGTATTATAGTCTGGATTTGCCCAAATACTCGCTGTCAAAGCTTGACCAGGACAGCTGTACAATTTGTTGTGTCCTCCGTGGTACTAGATGTCCTCTGCAGGCCTCAATGAACTAGTGTCACGTTGCCCTTGAGCATCTAGGCATGCCATCTGCTGTAGCATCATCAGCAACTTAGGAGGACCAGTTCCGACACGTGTACTCCATGGTTAGACCACAGATTTTGTAATTTTCACTGAGGTTGGAGTTCTGAGTTCAGTGATCCAATTTGGGGCTCCCCCCTCCAAAAAAAAAAAAAAAAACTCACCAGAGGTGACCCTCTGTGTGTGCCTGTCTTTGTGGAATCTGGCTTGGACTATTACCCATATCAGCACACACAAACTGGTGGTTGCAGCCCTCTCCCAGCTCCATCACATATGCCAACCAGTGGATGCTGCAGCCAGGCTCAGCCTTGTCTACTGCACACTCAGCCCTCACACACAGCAGCAGGAACTGCAGACTAGTTCTGCAATCCCCAGTAACCCTCACCTGGTCCACTCTCAGTCCTCGTTCCTGAGCATGCCAGTATGTGCAACAGAGTGGGCCAGTCCATGCCACATCCCATTCAGCTCTCATACACATCAAAGGGTGTTAGAGGCTGGTTCAGCTTGATCCACCCCACTGTCCAGCCCACACTCATGCCGTTGTGTACCACCGCCTGTCCAGCCAGGCCCTCCCCCATCCCTGATTCCCATACTCACCAGTGGGAGTTGCAGCCCGAGGGGTGCCCACAGTTTCCCTACTTGGCCCATTCCCAGCCCTGTATCATGGACTTTCCAGTTGGTTCTGTGGTCTGTCAGGACTTGCCCCCTAGTCCAAGCATCTGCTAGCTGATACTATTGCAAAGCCCCGCCAGCCTGCGTTTACTCTGGCTCATGCATGCCCCTTATCCCAGCCTGGCTCTTCCCCTAACCCAGCTCGCATGCAGGCCAGAGTGTTTTCTAGCACTGCCCAACCTAATCTGCCCCAAATCCCAGTTTTAATGCTCACCAACAGGAGTATTGGTGAAGCAGGGAAGCCCCAGCAGCCCCCCTACTGGTGTTACCATTTATTTCCTTGCCAACTGGCAGGAGAGCTGTCCTTGATGCTGCTGACCAGAGCATGCAACCGCCTCACCACCCTGGCTGCTTCATCCTACATGAGATTGCTGCCAGCAGCCTTACATAGATGTTTGCCATTGCCTGCCCTGTGGTCTGCTGGCCCATGTCTACGTCAGCCTCAGCAAGCTCTGCTCACTGTACCAGCTGCACGCACTGCAGAACAGCTCCCATGGGGTTTGGAAAGCTGAAGTAGAGGCAGGGAGAAGTTCAAGGTCAGCATGTAGAGATGGCTGAGGAATTATATCCATGCTGACTGGACAGGAATGATGAAACCAGGCCTCAGTGGGGTTTATGGCTTACTTTTAGAGATCTGAAGGCTGGGTGCAGGCAGTCCCTGTGACTGCTTAGCTGTGTGTTGGTTGATACTAGCCCTGTTTGACCATCCACACATGGCAGCAGTGGTGAAAAGTGACAGGCAGAATCAGAAAGGAAAAAAGCAGAGATGCTGGGTTTGTTGAAAGGATCAGGAGAAAAGATCTGTAAGGTGCCTCCGTTCTGCTTGGCATGAAATGGATCCCCAGCAGCTGCTCAGCAGCGGCTGTCAGCCTCTGCCATGGCTGTCTGGATGGCTGGAGGGGAACTCGCCAGGTACCCTTGTGGTTAGGAGAAGCTGCAGCTGGTGAACAGGAATGAGATTATGTCCTGGTAGGCCAGGGCATACAATAAAAAGTCAGACTAAAAGGAGTTCCCAGAAAGGGTTAAACCAAAGCTTGAAACTACAGCTTTAGGATTCTCAAAACCAAAGGCTGGTGGGAGGCACACCTGCCCAGTGGTCTGTCCAGAGAGTCTGCCCCTGCAGTCGGGCCACCTGATGGTCTCCTTCGGCCACTCACAACAAGAATCTGCAGTCTCAGGAGGATGTCATTTGAACCCATCCATACAACTCTTTCTTAAGCCTACTCAGGGACTGGCACCGTGGCATGGTAGGTAAAGCCACCTGCAGTGCCAACTTCCCCATGTAGGGGCTGGTTCCAGTCTTGGCTATTCCATTCCCAGTTCCCTGCTAATTGCCTGAGAAAACCAGCAGAGTGGCTCTAGTGTTTGACCCTGCACCCATTGGAGAGTGAACCAATGGATGGACAGATCTCTCTCACCCTTTCACTTTCACTCTGATTCTCTGTAATTTAACCTGCTAATAACCACAAAAGCAACATTTTCATTAAAGCTTTGGATGTGATTTTTATTTTCCATAGTTGGAGTCATCCGATGCCCGGTTTGCAGCCAAGAATGTGCAGAGAGACACATCATAGACAACTTTTTTGTGAAGGACACCACCGAGGTTCCCAGCAGTACAGTAGAAAAGTCTAATCAGGTAAGTATGTTGAAGTCTTGACATTTGCTTCCCCTTGGCAACTTAAAACATTAGGCCATTCATTTATGGGATTGTATTGATAATATTTTCAAAGTAAGCAATAGAGATTGGCTTCTTAAGAAATGAAAGTCCAAATGCAGAATCCCTTGAGTGCATCTGTGCCATCTGTCCTCCACACTCAGTCATTACTCTGTAGTAATTACTTCATTTCTTGAACTTTGTGTGTAGATAATTTTTTAAACCACCCTTTTTTTTTTCTATTTTAATGATGAACTCTATAATGATATATGAAAAACAGCATTTCTTCGAACAATAGTTTTCTAAAACAGTCTTTTCTTTTTGATTTCACTCTGGAAAATGTCATCTCATAGCATTGTTCACAACTTTGAATTAAGTTTCCCAATGTTTTTCTTCTTTGCTTACCTCCCCATTGGTCCCCTAAGTTTAGATGTTCAATGTTTAGATATGATAGCATAGGCTACTTACAGTATATTAGTTACTTGTGAGTCATGGTTCATTGATAATTTCTGTAGGTTGCTATTTTAATTTGCAGCAGATCTGAAAAGACTAAATCTGAAGGGAAAATGGTTATTAGCTATATGTACTTATCAAGAGGTGGTTTTATTTTCCTTTTTTTTTTTTTTAAAGATTTATTTTTATTGGAAAGGTAGATATACAGAGAGGAGGAGAGACGGAGACAAAGATCCTCCGTCTGCTGATTCACTCCCCATGCGGCTGCAATGACTAGAATTGCGCCAAACCAAAGCCAGGAGTCCAGAGTCCCTTCCAGGTCTCCCACATGGATGCGGGGTCCCAAGGCTTTGGGCTGTCCTTGACTGCTTTCCCAGGCTACAAGCAGGGAGCTGGATTGGAAGTAGGGCCAGCAGGATTAGAACCAGTGACCATATGGGATACCGGCACATTCAAGGCAAGTACTTTAGCCACTATGCCTCTGTGCCAGACTTTGTTTTATTTTTTTTGTTTGTTTTAATTGTTATTGCAAAGAGGAAGAAGCAAAGAGAAAGATCATTGATCTGTTGGCTCATTCCCTAAATGGTCACAGTAGCCAGAGCTGAGCCAACCCAAAGCCAGCTCTGGAGCTTCTTATTGGTCTCCCACATGGGTGCAGGGGATCAGAGACATAGGACAACCTCAACTGCTCTTCCCAGGTCAGTAGAAGGGTACTGAATCTGAAGTAGGATGGCCAAGACAGGCAATGGCACTCATGGATTGTTGGCATCACAGACTGTAGCTTTACCCACTGCCCTCTTGATTCTTAATTAAATTAATGCAATCATTTTTTAAAGATTTATTTAGTTATTTTTCATTGGAAAGGCAGATATACAGAGAAAAGACAGTGGAAGATGTTCTGTCCCATGGTTCACTCTCCAAGTGTCCGCAATGCTGTCCAGCCGATGGTTCACTCCCCAAGCAGCCACAATGGCTGGAGCTGAGCCAATCTGAAGCTCAGCTTTTCCTATGTGACATGTACTTTAAATTTTTTGAATTTTGTTACGTGCTTCTTAAGAAGCTTTACAACAAGTGTTTTGAATTGAACATCCCCATTTTCTCGATGTCTTCCTCAGTGAACTGAGGTTGGCAAAGGGTTTGTTCCTTTGCAGGGGAGTCTTCAGTAATATTCACTGTGCTTTTCTCTCTTTTGCTCTTGGAACTTTTTGTTAGCAGAGTCTTCTCCTTGGCAGGTTTCTAAGCTGTGTCACCCACAGGTCTACAATTCGATTTTCTTTTTTTAAAGATTTATTTTTATTGGAAAGTCAGATATACAGAGAGGAGAGACAGAGAGGAAGATCTTCCGTGTGATGATTCACTCCCCAAGTTAGCACAATGGCTGGTGCTGTGCCAATATGGAGCCAGGAGCCAGAAGCTTCCTCCCACAAGGGTACAGGGTCCCAAAGCTTTGGGCCATCCTCAACTGCTTTCCCAGGCCACAAGCAGGGAGCTGGATGGGAATTGGAGCAGCTGGGATTCCAACCAATGCCCAGATGGGATCCCGGGGCATTCAAGGCGAGGACTTTAGCCGCTAGGCCACACCACCAGGTCCTACAGTTCGATTTTACTTATTGTGGTTGTACATGGCTCTTTGTCTGCAGTCACTTGTGCCACTCCCTCCAGTGAGTTCCAGGTCTGGGTTTTTATGTTAGACGTTCACCATAGTCTCTGTAGCTCCGTCTCCTGGCTCGCCAGTCTCTACTTCCTGTGTTAGAGCAGTTCCTGGGATTAGTGAGACAACAGGTATCCTAAATAGCTAGGTTGTTAGCGCTGCTAGTCCTACTGGAACCTGTTCACTGTTAAGTCTGAGGACAACTTGGACCTATTTTTGATCCATACTTTGCCAAAGTCTGTATTATTTTCCACTCCGTACAAAACGACACCTGATGTACCTCTACTAGGGTTCTTGATCTGCTGGCCATTAGGTCAGAAGTCTGCTTGGATCCATCTTGGTTTGAACCTGTAGGATGCTACGTTGTTGCAGTTCAGTGAGCCAGAAATGAGTTCACTCCCAGCTCAGTGTATGCCATGTGCAGTCTTGTCCATAATACTTTCCTCCTTACACAAATGGCACCAAAATAGGCCCAAGCAGGTGGACTGGGTGTGAAATCCACCCTGTTCTTGCACTGCCCGTCTGGGACTTCTGCTCTGTCTGCCATTAGAAGCCCCTTCCCACCTTGGTGCTGGTGAGTTCTGGCTGCTGATAGTTCAGAACACCACTTGCTAAATGCCACTGCAACTCCACACCATTGTGTCCTCCTGTGCCTGTCAGTCTCCAATTGCACCTCTGTTATTTTGTCCTCTCCTGTTTTCTTGAATGTGCCCTTCTGCTTCACCCTGGCTGCTGTTTGTCTGTTAAAACAAGTCCTTACCCTATTTGACTATCTTGATTCAGTTGAGCTGTCACTCCTGCTTCCCAATATTTTGCATTAGCAGGAAGCTGGTGTCAGGAGCTAGGACTTAAATCCAGATATTCCCACGTGAGACAGTCAGTCCATCACTTTAGTAACTATTTAAGTGCCACGAAACACTTTTTAAATTTGTAATTAATGCTCCTACTTAGTAAGCAGTTTTGCTTCAGTTTTTGTGTTTAGCCAACTGAATTTCCAATTTAAGCTTGCACAACTAGATAGAAAAATTCATGTATAAGTTAAATTCATACAGGTAGATAGGAAACATTCATGCAGTGCAAAATGAAACTTGTAAAATAAGGTATGTTCACAGAATTTCTACACATTATAGTCTCGCTACATTTTTTAGTATAGCAGCAGCGATACTAAAATTCAAATAGGCCGTGCCGCACTTGCTTTTAACTAGGCAGCTGTGGACAAAGATCAGCATGACCGTGTGACCTCTCCTGGCCTGGCTCTTCCTTGCCTTGCCACCCACTCCCTCTGTTGCCCACTCCCTCTCTTTCCTCCTTGATGTCTCCACTTCAGTCACACTAGATTCCTTTTAGTTTGTTCAACCTGCCTTCCTCTGCTATTCTTGACTTTGAGTCCATGCAGTCTCTTGCCAAGAAGGTTTTTCATCCAGTAGTTGGTGACGTGACTTTCATATCATGATGCCAATACCGTCTCCTTTGGAAAAGTCTTTGCCAGCCTTCCTGTCCCCCAAACACTTCTCATACCCTTCCATGCTGGCACTTCTTGGTTTGTAGTGAAGATACTACTGTGATTATTTGCAGCTGCTCTGCGATTACTAAGCTAGTTAGTGGGGAAAAAAAATTCACACCTATGGTGCATTTGTGAGACTATCATAAGGGCAAATGTCCGTGTTTGCTGTTCCTAATTGTATATATCCTCAAATGTGGTATAGTGCCTAGAGTGTTAGGGTATGAAAAGAAGGAGAAAATGTATTTATAGTCTTGCTTGTGCATAATCCTGTTTATTATGTTTATAATTAAATAGTTATCAATTTAAATTCACAAACACTGGTAAGAGCTTATCATGGTATGATGAGCTTTTCAATTATCTGGAAAATTTAGATGACACATTTCTTTTATTAGGTGTGTACAAGCTGTGAGGACAATGCAGAAGCTAATGGATTTTGTGTAGAGTGTGTTGAATGGCTGTGTAAGACATGTATCAGAGCTCATCAAAGGGTGAAATTCACAAAAGACCACACCGTAAGACAGAAAGAGGAAGTATCTCCAGGTAACAGATCGGTTTTGTGCATTTTGCTTTGGGTATTGCTTGTTTTAATAAACTTTGATGCACTGCGAACACTGTTGTTTTTAAATACAAACATCCGCGTGTTACTTGAAATAGAAGTGTTTGTATATATAGGTTAGCGTAAAGCATGTCCTTCAGTCCTGTCTTCCCACTGCTTTTTGTTGCAAACATGAAGACAATTTTCTAATACTTGTTTTTTCTTTTTCTCCATTATTACTTAGTTCGAAGGTGACAAATAACAGATTTAAAAGTTTTATAACATTCTTCATTCTGATGCTCTTGTAGATAAACCCGCTCATATTTGGATGATAAATAGATAACCAAAGATGTTGGCATTTTATGTTTCTACGGTTTCTGGATTTTTATTATGTTTTTAATGCAAAGTTCCCTAACATACTTTGCCAAAATAACCCAATATTTAACATTTTCATTATTTTTAAGTATCTAGTTCAGTGGCATTGATTGCATTTGCAGTCTTGTGAATCTGTTTTTAAAATTTTCATTTTTACCTTAAGCAATTTCTCTTTATCTCTTTGCCCATTAAGTAATAAATCTGATTACTTCCCCTACTGTCCTCTGTATCTAACCTTCATTTTCTGTTTATTTCATACAGGGGAAATTATACAATATTTGTGTGTTGATATTGTGGCTTTTTTCATGTAGCGTATTGCAACGGTTCATCTGTGTCATATATCGGAATTTCAGTTTTAGGGTTTGTTACTGCACTTTTGTTTAAAAGCCATTTTACTGCTTTCTCAAAATTTTTATTTGAAAGAATGGGTGAGAAGCAAAGAAGATCTTCTATCCAATGGTTCTCTACATACATGGGCATAGCATCCAGGGCTGACTGTAGCCCAGAACCGGAACCTGGATCTCCATCTGGGTCTGTGCACAGGGTCCAAGCATGTGATTATCTGGACCATTTTCTGCCTTCCCTAGTACATCAGCAGGGAGCTAGATCAGAATAGAGCAACTGAGACTTGGAGTTCGTGCTCTGAGAGTCCAGGAATGCTGCTGGCGGCTAATCATACTGTGCCCCACCAGCCCCACTGCTGCTTTTTCTTTAAGTCAACCAGTGTTTGTACAACTACTCCGTGTTCCAGGAAGTTTAAGTACAAGGGATGAAAGGTGAATGAGACAGGGCTACAGGATAATGAAGATCATAAGCAAATAGGTACTGTTTCATCAAATAAGTTCTGTTAGAGCACATGGGAGGAGTGCCAACCTGAGTTTAAGGTTTAGGTTGGAAGCCAGGTACCTCCAGTTGAAACAGAATTGCAGCTGTGGAAACAGGATTGCTTAGTAGACTCAAAGTAATGTGCAATGTAGGCCATAAAACTCATCTTGGCAGACCGAGTGGGTGTACATAGAAGTTGAGAGATACCTAGGTTTCGGTAATTCTGTCCAATTCAAACCTAAATTGAAATAGTAGGCAATGGATGTAATGACATGTTGAAGGAACTTTGAAACGACTTTAATGAGAAAGGAAATGCAGAGTGTTGGTTGACAGGGGCGGGGCGGGGGTGGGGAGGACTTAACCAGACAGAGAGGTGTGTTACAAACAAAGCAGCTGGGAATTGATTCAGTGCTCTGAAGGGATGCCAGCACCAAAGGTGGCAGCTTAAGATGCCAATCCCTACCCAACAATTCTTTTAAATGAACAATGAATTTTCCTCCCATGCTTTCGTTATATTTGTATATCTTGCCCTACAGCATCAATTTATTACAGTCAGAAAATCTGAGCCTACTAGTTTATTCTGCTTTCCGGCACATATTGAAAGTCTTTGTAAGGACTGATGAAATAAATTTTATATAAGAATTAAAAATTTAAAGTAAAAACCATGACAGTGTATCGTATGAAGTATAACTAATCTTTTAAAAAAGATTTAGTTTTATTGGAAAGGAAGATCAGACTTATGGAAAGAAGGAAGGACAGAAAGATCTTCCACCCTCTGGTTCACTCTCCTTATGGCCACAATGGCTGGAGCTGAGCCAGTGTGAAGCCAGGAGCCAGGAGCTGTTTCCTGGTCTCCGTCGCAGGTGTGGGGTCCCAATGCTTTGGGCCATCCTCGACTGCTTTCCCAGGCCACAAGCAGTATGGGGGAAGTGGAGCAGCTGGGACATGAACCAGCATTGTAAGGTGAGGATTTAGCCCTCAAACTGTTGTGCCAAGCCTGAGACAAAAAAGTGTTTTTGGAGCAATCTTCAAAAACAAAAACTTATTTTGCAATAAAAATAAATAAATCTTTATTTTAAAAAAAAGGAGTAGCAAGTATTTAGCACTTCAGAGACCTGCAGCCCACATCCGAGTGTGTGGGTTTTGTTGCTGCTTCCAGCTCTTGGTGCTGGTGAAGACCTGGGTTGCAGCAGTGATGGCTTAGGACATTTGGGTGACGGGCATTGTATTCCTACCCCCTGGTACTAGTCTCGGTCCAGGTCCAGCTGCAACACGCAGTTTGCAGAGTGAACCAGCAAATGGTTCTGTCTTGGCTCCTTGCCTCTCTCTCTGCCTCTCCAGCAAATTAAAAAAAATATTTTTAACAATTCAATGTTTTTGAAAGAGAAAGCTTAAAGTGAGCCTTCTGGTGGTACTTGGAAACCACTGCTAGGGAAGTAACTGAATTCAAATCCCACGTCTGGTGCTGATACAGCTTCCTGCTATTGCACATCCTGCGTAAGCAGCAGGTTGGTTCCAGCTGGGTCCCTGCCACACGCATGGCACCTCTTAGCTTTTCTGGCCTGAGCATGGCATTTGGCGAGTGAACCAGTAGATGGGTGATTCCCTTTCTTCT
Source organism: Ochotona curzoniae (assembly GCF_017591425.1). Lineage (NCBI taxonomy): Eukaryota > Metazoa > Chordata > Mammalia > Lagomorpha > Ochotonidae > Ochotona > Ochotona curzoniae. The sequence continues at coordinate 17,009,034 of NW_024467095.1, read as the reverse complement.
TCTCTGTTTTCCCGTCTTTTTTCTTTCTTTTTTGTCTTATGACACAGTTTCATAGGCTCTGGGATTCTCCCAACCCCTTCCAAAAAGCCCTCCCCCCATGTAGGATTCCTTCACGCTGTTATAGTAATACAGTTCATATCCAGTCATGATTCCTTCTTTGTGGGCATGGAGCATGCAGAGAGTCCAGCATCTTACTGTCCAGGTAAAATCAACAGTTTCATTGGGAGACCATCCCTGGTCTGAAATTAGAGCTGGCAGAATATCATCCCCTCCAATGAAAAGCCACAATACAACTTCAACAACAATTTACAACATCATCAAGTTAATTGAGATGGTACTGAGTGTCCAATGTGTTAGAAAATGCAGGTTCTTAACCACATCCTATGGCATCCTATGCTTCATTGACTGGTAGTTGGATGACTCCTTTCCTTCTCGCCTGTCTTCCCGTCTTAGGTTGTTTTTCCTTTAAAGTAAATATTCTTAAACTAAATATTCAGAGAAAGACCCACTGGGCATTAGGCATTGTTTTCTCTGATAATACTATTTTTTAAATATTTGGATTTTTTTTTTTAGTTACTAGTGAGGTAGTTCATGTTTGATATATAGTAAGTCATTACATTTGTGTTCCATTTAACATAGTAACATAAGCACTTCCTAGTTTTATCTCAATTCTGAAAACTAGTGATGTCACATGGGAAACTACAATATAGTAGCACAAAGATATTTATTTTCTTATTAGGATTTTTGCAGAAGTGGGGTAATGGAATATTTATTATTCCATTTACTTTAATTCAGTTTTTAAAATTGATGCCAAAAGATCTCTTTCCATGCTTTGAATTTTGAAAATATCTTAAGTGCTTCATACTTTTCAAGAACATTAAGACTTGTTATTCAATAAAGCATGTTTTTCACCACGTATGACTGTTCTGTTGGTCCCAAAATTAACTTGGAACATTAAAGTTTAATTATCTTTTCTTCAGATGCTTAGTAATAAAAATGCTTTAAGATGGTTAGTATTTTCTTATCTGTAACACCTCATGTTAGTTATGGTAAAGATGAAATTATGGCTGTTCCTTTAAGATCTGAATTTCAAGTGTAGTAGATCATACATAATCATTTCTCTTTTTCAGTTGTGTTGATGTTCTCTTTTGCCTCCTGTTTCTCTGCAGAGGCAGTTGGTGTGACCAGTCAGCGGCCAGTGTTTTGTCCTTTTCATAAAAAGGAGCAGTTGAAACTTTACTGTGAGACATGTGACAAACTGACATGTCGGGATTGCCAGCTGTTAGAACATAAGGAACATAGGTACCAGCATCTTTGATTCTACACACAGATGTGTCAGACAGCTTTGCGAGGACTGCAGGACGGCTGCCACTCCATCCACAGGGCTGTCTGCAGCTGTTTGGCTTGACCACAAGTATGCTGGTCTAGACCACAGTGTCTCAGCTTACACAATATTGACATTTGGGGCTTGCTAATTTTTCATTATAGAGTAATGTTCTGTGTATTATACAGTGATTAGCAATATCCTTGAGCCTCACCTCACCAAGGAGATCTCTCTTCTTTCCACTGTTTTAACACCCCAGAATGTGTCCATAGATGCCACATGTCTTGGCGCAACATTGCTTGGAGTAGAGAATCACTGGCCCACACCACACACTGCAGATACCTGGTGCTAGAGGCCATTGCAGTTATGTGAGGACATTTTATTTGGAAGGAAAAAATAGAAGCTAGATTTCTGACCTTTTTGGGAAAGGGGAAGCTGTTGTAATGCTGGGTCACCATACTTTTATGTCCCCATCTGGCTGGAATTAGATTGGATGGTCTTGGAATCAAGTGTGTGTTTTCTAGTTTGTTCTAGTCTCCACTATAGAGAGCAGAGGAGACAGCTGAGTCCTGCACTCTTACATTGGATGGCGACACAATGAGAAGTGTTAAAATAAGTGCTCTTTAAAATGTACACTTACGGTGCGCATTCAGAGTTATCAAATTATGAACATAATGTATCTGCGAAAATGTGTGACTCCTGTTTTTGTTTCAAGAATAATTTAAGGGAAAATTGCCTTTGTGGTCCTATTTGATATTTTAAAACATTTCAATATCTTCTATAATTGTATCATTAGTTATATCTGTACTTTGGGACTTTTTAAAATACTTGCATTAAATAATTTGCTTATTTTTTCAGATACCAATTTATAGAAGAAGCTTTTCAGAACCAGAAAGTGATAATAGACACACTAATCACCAAACTAATGGAAAAGACAAAGTACATAAAATTTACAGGAAATCAGATTCAAAACAGGTAAGTTCATATTATATTCATTTTTACAGGTGTTAAATGTATTCAATTTTAGAACATTTTAATTCACTGTGAAATATCAAGTTAAGAAATGACTAATAATAAATGTGTTTGAAAGGGTTTCTCTAAAAACTTTGAATTGGAAAAATTTTTTTAAAGATTTATTTATGTTTATAAATATTTACAAATATTTATGTTTATAAAAGTCAGATATATAGAGAGGAGAAGAGACAGAGAGGAAGATCTTCTGTCTGGTGATTCACTCCCCAAGTGAGGGCAACGGCCGGAGCTGTGCCGATCCGAAGCCGGGAACCAGGAGCCTCTTCCGGGTCTCCCACATGGGTGCAGGGTCCCAAAGCTTTGGGCCATCCTCGACTGCTTTCCCGGGCCACAAGCAGGAAGCTGGATGGGAAGTGGAGCTGCCGGGATTAGAACTGGTGCCCATATGGGATCCCGGCGTGTTTAAGGCAAGGACTTTAGCCGCTAGGCCATGCTGCTGGGCCCTGAATTGGAAAATTTTCAACCATAAAAGTTTAAAAGCTACCATGATTATTGAAAATATTATCTCTTTGTGTGTGTTTTTTGTTTTGTTTTTGTTTTCCACAGTACGCTTTTGTAGGTTTGGGGTTCCTCCTTCCGCTGCCTCCTTATTTGTACCTGTCTTATTTCTCTGTTTCTATTGCAGTGAATACAGTAGAGTCTATTCATAAGCACAATGGATCTTTTTTCAGGTTCTTTTGGTAGAACTCCCTCCCATTAATCCTTCTGTAGTTTGATTTTCCTGGGTGTCTTTGAAGCCATATTTTTCTGATTTCTTTTTTTCAGTTTCTTGTACTTTGAGTCTAATATGAAATTCAGTAGGTAGGTAACCCGGAATAATTATCTTCAAAGTATAATTTTTAAAATAAGGTTCTGACGGACTGAAAACATCTCTATCTGGGTATTGAAATAAAAATTAAGTATTAGACATAAATTTTAGTTTTTCCTTTTTCATCTAATTTCTAGAATAATTGAAGTCAATCAAAACCAAAAACAGGTGGAACAGGATATTAAAGTTGCTATATTTACATTGATGGTAGAAATAAATAAGAAAGGAAAAGCTCTCCTGCATCAGCTAGAGGTAAGTTCTGGCCCTCTGTGTGTTATGAAGCAATTCAACATATTTCTGAATGTGTTTGTGAATCTGTGAATTTAGCCCTCATGGCGTTATTTATTCAATAATTCTCCATGCACGAGATTCCTCTTGCCGGAGTCTACATTGAAAGCAACAGATTATGGGTCATTAATAACACTAGAAGTGTTTGCTCCTCCTTGTTTTCTTCCCCACACAATGCCATGCGTGTGATCTTGGCAAATGTTGAAGACTTCAATTTTTGAGTTTTATTAAAATCACTACCTTGCATCAATGATAGGATGTATTGGAAAAGATATTCCTGGGAAGCTGTGCAGTTTCTCCAGTATACACAGTCATTAGTTGCATGTGAGATTTTAGTTAATGCCTTATATGATGGTACACCGGTAAAATTTTATCATCCAGTGGCATCATCACCATCTTAATTTATGTTGGAAAGGATTCCTATGGTCATAGAACAATAAAGTTCCCTATCACTGCCTTTCTAAGCATTGATCAAATCATGATATGATACATGATAGCTCTTTTAGTCTTGTTATAAATTAGGAAATAGAATGTGGCACCTGCTCTTTTTAGGATTCTGTGAAAGCATCCTTCAAAAATGATCCAGACACATTTTAGAATGATTCTTATTTCAGGTATAAAAAGTACTGTATTCATCAGCTGAGGTCAAAATCCAAGTCAGTGTCTGCCTTCAAATAATAACCAGGGACCATCTGTGCATTCTTTCTCACTACTAAGGGCTAATCACATCATCTTTATTGATGTAGAAAAATCAAAATTGGAAGGTAATTTAGAACAAGCAGATAAAAGAATTCTATAATATTGAGATAGTAGGAAAAAGGAGACTTAGAAATAATTCAGCTTAATCTGTTTGATTGTAGAGTAGGTTACAAGGTCTCTGAGAAAATAGTCTCCTTCCTGGAGAAGTACAGCTGAGAAACAAAGGCTGAACTAATTGTGTTCTTTTGCGTGCAAGTAGTTACAAAATTAAATAGGAAGTATTCTGAGCAGATGGAATCATATTCGATTTACAGCAACACTTTTTCAAGGTATTGGGAACTTTTGCTTGTTTTTAAAGATAGGAACATTTAAGCAAAAATTGAAAAGTTTTAAAATCTGTTTAAAAAGCAAACATCACTTTGATTTGCTTTCCTATATATTGATAATTCATACACTTACTATGGCTTTGTTTCCAAACTTGACTGAACATAAGAAACATTAGATCTTTAAAGAGGAAAAAAGGAAAAATGATTAGACCTATAAGTGAATCTGGGGCCTGGTGCGGTGGCACAAGTGGTTAAGGTCCTCACCTTGCATGCCCGGGATCCCATATGGGCGCCGGTTCTATCCCGACAGCCCCGCTTCCCTTCCAGCTCCCTGCCTGTGGCCCGGGAAAGCAGTCGAGGACAGCCCAAAGCTTTGGGACCCTGCACCCGCGTGGGAGACCCGGAAGAGGCTCCTGGCTTCGGACTGGCATAGCATCGGCCATTGCGGCTGCCTGGGGAGTGAATCATCAGACGGAAGATCTTCCTCTCTGTATATCTGCCTTTCCAATAAAAAAAAAAATAATAATAGAAATAAATCTTTTAAAAAAAAAGAATGATTCTGATTGGGCCCAGGGGCGTGGCCTAGCGGCTAAAGTCCTTGCCTTGAAAGCACCAGGATCCCATCTGAGCGCCAGTTCTAATCCCGGCAGCTCCACTTCCCATCTAGCTCCCTGCTTGTGGCCTGAGAAAGCAGTCGAGGATGGCCCTAAGCCTTGGGACCCTGCACCCGTGTGTGGGCTACCCGGAAGAGACTCCTGGATCCTTGCTTCGGATCGGCATAGCATTGGCTGTTGCGCTCACTTGGGGAGTGAATCACCAGACGGAAGATCTTCCTCTCTGTCTTTCTTCCTCTCTGTATATCTGACTTTCCAATAAATAAATCTAAAAAAAAAAATGAATTGATCATCACTATTATGACTATATGATTATTTTCCATTTGTTAGTAAAGGACAGTTATAATAGATCTTTCATACGATGGTCACGCCCTCAAAAGACTGCAACAGTGGAGTCTTTCCTAAATTTAGCCAAGGGCCTAGAGCTTCTTGCAGGTTTCCCACGTGGATGCAGGGATCCAAGTACTTGAGCCATCATCCACTGTTTTCCCAGGCTCATTAGTAGGGAACTGGATCAGAGGTGCAACAGTTAGGACACAAAGTGGTACCACATATGATGCCACCTTTGTTGATGGTTTAACATGCCACACTACACTGTGTGCTCCCATTGTTGTTATCACTATTATCATGTTTTGAAATATTTATGTTGTTGTTACTTGAAAGGCAAATTCGCCCAGAGAAGGAAAGATCTTGCGTCCACTGGTTCACTCCCCAAATGGCTGCAACAGCCAGAGCTGAGGCAGTCTGAAACCAAGAGCTTCTTAATCTCCTACATGTGTAGGGTTCCAAGGACGTGGGGCTGTCTCATTGCTTTCTCAGGCCTTAAGCAGGGAGCTGGGTGAAAAGTTGAGCTACCAGTACAGAAACTGACATCCATATGGTACGCCTGTGGTGGCACATTAGTCTGTTGAGCATTGGCACCGGCCACTTATTACCATTATTATTACCATTATTATCATTATTATTATTATCATTATTATTTTTTTTCATTTATTTGAAAGGCAGTGTTATAGATCGTGTGGCGAAAACAGAAATAACTGAATTTTCTGGTTCACCTGCAAACAGTGGGCGTCGACAGAGCCAGGCCAGAAGATAGGAGTACCTTGGGTACTCTGTGTGATTGACCTTCCAGTGTAGGGAAGGAAGCTGGATTGAAAGTGAAACAGCTGCAGCTTGAACTGGTGTTTATAGACAGCATCTCAACCTGGCATGCCACAGCACAAGCTCCCAGTATGTTTAGTGAGTTATAGCACCTTTTAAATAGGACTCCTAATTGTCAAACCCATTTCAGTGGTTCAGAATTCTGCTTTAAGACAAAGCTATGTGATTTTTTGGCTCAAGTGAAATTGGTTTGAAGAATTGCCACAGAATCCCAACACTGGGGCTTCTGATTTTCTATTTGTATCCTCTATAGACATCAATGACAATTCTGTTTCCAATGAAACATTCACATACTAAAGAGATTAGAAAAAATTAATAGGTAAATTATCTTCTTTCTGAACTTGGATATAACCAAGATGGTGAATGGTAACTGGCTTAAATAGCTGGACTTGGCTTGTGAGACTAGTCACTTCATTTTAACTCGCATGTATTTTCCATGTTTGGAATTGATGAGGGCCAAGATCTGGTTTTGTATGCTATTGAGAATATTTGTCCATCTTATAGTTTTGACATTTTACTTGTTAACATTTTTAATTTGTTTGACATTGGCAGACCTTTTACTTTCCCTTTTTTCTTGACAGGTTGTGGACAAGGTTTTTGGACAGGGACCATTAAAATAAGCCATAGTTTTCTTCACTTTTAATTATTCTATATTCTACTTTTGCCTAGCTTTCCTATGGTGTTGTAGTGTAGTTTTTCCTTTATCTGTTGTTCTACAATTGTCAAACTAGGTGTTTCTGAAAAAACTATACAGAGGATAAGTATTTTCTATCACAGGGCATGAATCTGAGCACCAACTAGTTACTTCAGGGACTAGAATTCCTATAATCTTAAATCAGATGATTGATTCAGTCATGTTTCTGACCTTTACTGGAATGCCAGATGATACATTAATTTTGGTTGTGAATATTGAATTCAACAGGTACTCATTAAAACCATTTCATGCTTTGGTTCTTTAATTTTGAAGCAGAAACAGAGCATGCATGCTACCATTTGTTGATTTATTTAGTTGCCTAGCACAGGCAGCAAAAGCTGGGAGCCAGGAACCGAATCCTGTTGCCCCATGTGTGTGGTAGGAACCTAGCTACATAAGGCAACACCTGCTGAATCCAAGGTTTGTGTTAAGAAGTTGGAAGTTTCTACTGGCAATGCACTATTTAACTTCAAGGCTAAATGCCCTCACCCATTGCTTTTGTTCCTTTTGCATGTTTTGTATATAATGAACACAGATCCAAAAGCAGGCACAGGAGCTGCGAATGGGGGAAATGTTTAAAACAATTATTGTTATAGTAAGAGTTGTCTTTTTTTTTACGAAGGAGAGAAACGGTGAGTATTTTCAGTTGCTCTCTGGTTTCTTGAGAGAAAATATATCAAAGTAATGCTAAATGCAGATATCTTTATTGTTTTCAGAGCCTTGCAAAGGACCATCGCATGAAACTTATGCAACAGCAACAGGAAGTGGCTGGACTTTCTAAACAGTTGGAACATGTCATGCATTTTTCTAAATGGGCAGTTTCCAGTGGCAGCAGTACAGCATTACTTTATAGCAAGCGACTGGTGAGATAAAATGTGGTGCTTAGAATACAGTACAAATGCACTGTGAAATAACACTCATCAGAATGCTTAGAAGTTAAAAAAGTGTTGGTGGTGGGTCAGTCTGTTGGCATGGCTATTGCTTATAATGCTAGAATCCCAGCTAGAGGGTGGTTTAGTGTGAGCTAATTGGCTGCTTATGTAGCTCCCTACTAACGTGCCCAGGAAATTGGCAAAGGCTGGCCCAAATGTGGGTTCCTGCATTCCTGTGGGAGAACTGGTTGAAGCTCCTGGTTCCTGGGTTTGGCCAAGGCTTGGCTGTTGAAGTCATTGACAAGTGACCCAGATGATTAAACATCTTTCTGTAACTCTGCCTTTCAAATGTATTTGTGTGTGTGTGTTTGTATGTGTATTTGTGTGTGTGTGTACATATGTTAGAAATATACATGAGTTTGGGCTTTAATGGTTTTATCTGTTTAAGATTTATTAGTTTTATTTGAAAGGCAGTTATACAAACAAGAGACAGATCTTCCGTCCTCTTGCTCACTCCCCAGTCGGCCTTACTGTCTGGATCTGAGGCAACCCAAAACAAAGCCAGAAGCCAGGACCTTATTCTGTGTCTCCGTTGTGAATGCAGTGTCCATGGATCTGAGCCATCCTCTGCTGCTTTCTCAGATCAAAAGCAGGGAGCTGGCTCAGAAGTGGAGCAGCTGGGACACAAACCACTTCCTGTAAGAAATGCCAGCGCTACAGGCAGAAACTTAGCCTACTACACCATAGTACCGGCCATATCTTTTTCTAATTTTAAGTGATTAAAGTATTTAAGTTTTAAAACCTGAGTCAGATATCAATTAATGGCATTATTCCCATTTTATTTCCCCAAATATTTTCTGTCTTCATGTTAAATTCAACCAAAATCGGTCATCTGCAGTCAGTAACGCTAGGCATTGTCTGCATGATGAGACTTCAGTGTCATTTTTATGCACCCGGCTGATCTATCAATCTGCACTGTATAAATGTTGAAATGAAGGTACAGGATTCCAAATGTCAACAGGATTCTGTAATAGAAATGGCCAGTGTCTTAGCCAGAATCTCAGATTTGACTCCAGAATCTGTATTCTACTGAGCTGCCATATATGGCACTGGATATTTCACAATCATTTGCTATAGAACAATGTCTGACTGCCACAGTATTTTTTTTAAGACTTATGTTCATTGGAAAGATTTCCAGAGAAAAGGAAAGACAAAGATTTTCCACCCACTAGATCACTCTCCAAGTACCCATGATGAGCTGATCTGAAGCCAAGAGTAAGGAACTTTTTCAAAGTATCCCATGCTGTTGCAAGGTCCCAAGGCTTTCGGCTATCTTTGGCTGCTTTCCAGACCACAAGCAGGGAGCTAGAATGGAAGTGAAACAACCAGGACATGAAGCGACACACATGTAGGATCCTAACGTGTGGAAGGCAGATTTAACCATTGTGCCGAGTATTGCTGAACTATTTTGAAAATTATCTACAGCCTTGCTAATGACAACCTCATCACTGATTCTGAATCCTTGAGGCTTCCCCTTTCTAGTTTTGCGATGATGATATTTCCTGGTGATGCTTGCATGGTTGTTGTATGGAACATGCTTCCTATAGCAAGAATCTTTAGGTGTTTTTGGTTTTTTCCCCTTTGTCTTTAATTTTGTTTTTGTTGTCTACGTAGTTGATCAGAGGAAAGTCTGTGAAACCACTGTTCCCGCATTCCCCACCCCCTGCTTCCTTCCTGTATCTGGGAGAAGGGGGAAGAAAAGGGGAGAAGCCACACCCAGCCACCTCAGGGTCCCCAGTGTGGGCCATCCTCCGAGTGTCTCACTCAAGTGGTCTTGGTAGTTTAACCGTTCTGAATTGTTGATCTCACCACTTCATGCACAACGTAATCTCCCCAGAATCCACTGGCTGACACTGTCCACCTTAGAATCTGACTGCCCAGACATTCACTCCCAACTCTTGTCTGGGAAGCTGATCAACATATTCTGTCCTCAGTCCTCCATTGTGGTACCAAGTGTCATCTGCAGGCTCCCATGCACTGCCATAGCTTCCATGTGCATCTGGACATAATCTGTCCACTGCTTGGTCTGAGCCATGGAGGAGGCCCAGCTGATAACAGGCACTCCACTGTCAGACCATGGAACCTGCATGATTGGAGTTGAGTCCAGCGGTTCAATTGGGGAGATCCCCAAAGAATCCTCATCTGAGGTGATCCCGGTCCTGATTCCTGTGGGTGCTTGCCAGTGCAGGGTCCATCGCCCCATCCGTCTATGTACACTCTATTGGTTGTATTTGCTGGGTCAGTTCTGTCTCCGGTCCTGTCGTCTACACAGACTAATGGGTGTTGCATTCCAGTCCGATCCTGCCCACCCACCACACAATTTGGCCTTCACATGAGCCAGTGGGAGCTGTAGGTTAGATGGAGTGACCTGCAATGACCCCCCACCAGGCTCACCTCCCCCTGCCCCCCCGGTTCCCATGCCTGCCAGCATGTACAGCAGACTGATACAGTCTGTCCCATATGCCACCCAGCTTTCTTATATGTCAGTGGGCACTGAAGCCCACATAGCCACACCAGCCCCACTATCCAGTCCACACTGGTGCCACTCCTCTGTCTAGCCATGCCTGCTTCTAGTCCTGGTTCTCATGCTTACCAATGGGAGTGGCAACCCATGAGGGAAATGCCCACTGTTCCCTAATGGGTCCACACCCACTCTCCAAGTTACTCTGCTGCTCTGCCTGACAGACTTTGTCCCCTAAGCCAGCATCTGCCATGTCAGCTGATGCTGGGGTAAAGCCCAACCAGCCCGCACCCACTCTGTCTTATACGTGAACCAGTAGGAACAGTGAATCCAGCCTGGCTTTCCCCTGAAAGGATCTTTAGTTGCAAGAATTAGCAACTGCAACTCCTGACATTTAAACATTCTTAAACATTCCTGTTTTCTTTAATTAAAGATGGAACAAATATATATTCTGTGAGAGATTTATGACTTCTAAACTAGTTGCCTCTGTGTGTATATATACACTATTGTGCAAGTAAATAACATTTTATATTTTCTTGTATACATAAGATGTACAGGGATTGTCATAACAACCAGTTTTCCCATGTGTGTTTCTAGGTGAAATTTTTCAATGCATTGAGTTATGCCCCTGAACTTCTACTTTATTTGTGCTTCAACAGTTTTCCTCCCCACATTGTACACAAAATAATTCATAGTGTCATAGGCCCAATAGACTTAAAATTTGTACAACAATTTTTTAACTTGTTTATGTAAAGTAAGAATCAAAGGGAGTGAGATCTCTCATCCACTGGTTCACAGTTTAAATGAATGTAATGGTCAGAGCAGAGGTAGCCCAAAGCCAACAGCCAGGAGCTTCTTCCAGGCCTCCTACATGCCCAAGGGCTTGGAGCATCTTTCACCACTTTGCTCAATGCAATAGCCAGGAACTGGATCAGAAGTGAAACAGCTGCTATTCAAACCGGTGCCCATCAGTATGCCAGCCTTTCAAGTGTGAACTTAGCTTGCTTTGCCACAATACTGACCCATCTTGCATTTTTTTTAAAAAAAATAGATTTATTTATTTTATTGTCAAGTCAGATACACAGAACAAGAGAGACAGAGGGAGATCTTCCATTCCTTAATTCACTCCCCAAGTGGTCGCAATGGCTAGAGCTGAGCCAATCTGAAGCCAGGAGCCCAGTGCCTGAAGCTTCATCCAGGTCTTCCCCCAGCAGGTACAGGTTTCCAAAAAATTGGTCCATTCTCAACTGCTTTCCCAGGCTACAAACAGGAAGCTGGAAGGGAAGTGGGGCCACTGGAATTAGAACTGGTGTATATATGGGATCCTGGCGCATTCAAGCTGAGGACCTTAGCTGCTAGACTATTGTGCCGCCTCCTCCCCACTGCCTTCTTGCATTTTTGGCAATTTGTGCATAATAGAATTTTTAAACCTGGATGTTAGTGTCTTTCTCATGATTTGGAAAGTTTTTCAATAATTTCTTCATTAATAAACTTTATAGCCTTTTTCCTGGAAGAACCATACTATAAATGTTTGCTTGTAGCTTCATGTCTTTGATATTTCTGTTCCTTTTACATGCTTTTTCTTTTTAACTGGACTATTTCAAAAGAGCTTCATTGAAACTCAAATTCTTTGCTTAGTTATGCTGTTGAGGCTCTCAATTTTGTTTGATTTCTTGATTTCTTCAAGTGCCAAGATTTGATAATTTTTTTAGCATCTCTAACTTATTAATATAAATTCATATCTTTGCATTTTTATGTCTGCAGTATCTTTTATCTCTTTTCCCTTTAAAATCCTAAGTCTTTGCAAAGCAATATATTCGTTTTAATTTTTTGAAGTCTGTTGCTGGAGAGTTACTGTGGTCTTTGAAGCCATGCTGTTGCAGTTTTTAAATTGCCCTGCTCTGTTCTGGATTTTACTTTGGATGCCGAGTATCCGCAGAGGCCCTCGTGTGAAGGGCTCAGTCGCTACGAGGTGCTGTTTGGAGGTGGTGTGATACAGGCTTGTTGGGAGTTTTTTATGTCATTGGAGGTGTACCCTCAGAAAGTGCTTTTCTTGTGAACTCTGTTCTCTTAACTTTGGTTTCAGTCTAGCCACTGTTCCCTGGTTAACACTGAATCCTTTCTCTGACTGCTTTTCCATTACCATCTGCTATCCTCATCAGAAGCCAACCCAATCAGAGTATCCAGTCTAGAATGAAGTTTTGAAAGCAGTGAACTGTTACTACAAGTGTTAGGTGGTGAAAGGCTCACTGGTATGCTTCTTACATCCCTCTGTTAGGATTTTTTTTTTATTTGATGGGTCTGTTTTTTCTACTAGTGTGATACTGGTTCCTGTGTTAATAGATTTTGTTTTGGTTATTGGCTTCATGCTGGTGATTGGCTATGCTACATTGGCTTTGGCTTCAGGTGATTATGGTCGGTATAGTGTCCTTGTAGGTTCTTGAGCTGTATAACCTTGACAGTACTGTGATAGGTGCTTATGTGCAGGTATCTTAGGCAGAGTAGATTCACTGACAGTGCAGAAGCAGTGCCCACTCTCTTCATGGAGCTTCGGGGAGCCGAACCCTTCAGGAGCACGGGTGCAACTGCTTGCTGCAGTCATAGGGAGGTGAGTCGTAGCAGCTGTTTTTCTGCTCTCCCTGTTCCATGTCATCGTTGTTCTGCTGATTGTCTCCTGGGATAGTTTACGGCGGGAGCAGCAAGGTGGCCAGGGCCACAGAATGGCAGGCAGAGATCTTCTGTGTTTTGAGTCCTCACAGACCAGGCCATTGGGATGTGTTGCCCAGTTACTTTGTCTTGGCTCTTTGAGGGTTAGTGGGAGCCTTCTGGCTGGCTTGGGGACAGGCTTACAGGAACGTTGGGGAATGATATCACATGGCTGACTTTTCTTTGTTTGTTTTTAAAGATTGCTACAATGTGGTAACACAGCAACTATCCACAGTTCTCCAAACCTTCTGTGGTATAGTAGGGACTGCCTGCCGACCCTTTCCCTGGTGAGTGAGTGGCAGATGCTGTGTTCCCTTTTTTGCGTAGCTGTCATGACCTCGCTGCACAGTGGTTTCTGACATTGTGCTTACTTTCTTGCCCCACTCTTCCCCAAGAGAAGTCTCTTTCTGTGTTTTCCCTCCCATCTCTCATCGAGGGGTGACATTAGCAGTCCCTTGGCCACTTCATTGATGTTCACTGATGTTTGATTGGCTCAGTCTGCAGTTGTTATCCTGGAGGCAGGGCCATATGGCTCTGCACGCGCCCCTTTCATCCTGCAAGGCCTGCTGTTGAGGGCTGGGCTAATTCCTTCTCCATCCCTCAAGCGAGAAGCATCTGTTACCACATGCCACCAGGAATCCAGGCATGAATGATCAGAGTAATTTTTTCCTTCTTTGCTTGCTTCCTTCTTCCCTCCTTCCCCTTGAATGCATCTTACTTGGACTAAAACCAGGTGCTGTGAACTTTGACCTGACTTCCCTAGCTATTGTTGACTTGAAGGAAGATTGTGTATGAATTCAGATTGGTGTCTCTGTAGTAAAATGATTATTGGAACGTCTTAAACAGTTGCTATCTTTCTGTCACCTCATATCGGTTTCCTCGAATGAAGTGACAAGTTTCCTGTTTTAAATTTAAAAAATGTACTCCTAGATCAGACCTCATAAACATTGAATGAATTAAAAAGAATTTTCTTTATTACTTTCTAAAAACTGTTCACAGTTGGATTTGTATCTAATTGGGGATTTCCCCTCCATAATTATCGCTGATGTAGAATCACACTTTGTAACAAGTGTTTCATTTGTCCTTTCAAAGCTTAAGGTTGATTTAAAAGGCGGAGAGACCAGTATAGGAAGGGTTCTTCACTGACTTACTCCCCAGGTGGCCCTGACAGCTGGAGGTAGTCTGGTTCCAAGCCAGGAACCTGGAACTCCGTCTGGGTCTCCTACATAGATAACACGAGTAAAGGACTTGGGCCATTTTGTGTTCCTTTTCCAGGTGCCCAAGACAATGTTAGGAGCCAGGAACTGCAGCTGGGTCTTCCTGCAGGCCATCAGCTGCTGCCTTGCTTTGGTGTATTAGCAAGGAATTGAATTGGAAACAGAGCAGCAAGGATTCAGACCGCACTCTGCTGTGGGATATGATGGCTTAACCTCGCTGTGCCATGGTCCTGGCACCCTGTGTTTGTCTTAATGTTAAGCATATCTATAGCACCGACTTCTCTGTTCCTTGTAGTTTCTAAGGCAAGCATGAAAAAAATAGGAGTTAATCTGTATAATTATCTCCTAAAATAGAAGGGATAAATAATAGCCTTTAATAGTTTATACAGTAGGAAATAGGTTCAGTGAATCATTTAGAGCCCAAATTACTATATTCCTGACTAAATCATGTTTTTCCAAATTTTAAAATGCTATGGAACCCAAGTAATCCTTAATGAATCACTCGTAGCAGATGTAGCTATGAAGTAATTTGCTTGTATGCATGCATAACAGGTTGTGATTGTTTTTTTGATATTTTTGAAGATTTTTCCAGCTTTAGAACATTTAAAAGTCACTGCATATTTCTTCTAGAGTTTTCTTTTACCTTACAGTCAGGGTATTTTTAACATATTTATTTTTATTAGAAAGCCATATACACACAGAGATGGAAAGACCTTCCCTCTGCTGGTTCACTCCCTAAGTGGCTTCAACATCTAGAGCTGAGTAGAGGAGGAGCCAGGAGCTTCTGCCAGGTTTCTCATGCAGGTGCACGTCCTCAGGCTTTGCTCTGTCCTCTACTGCTTTCCCAGGCCACAAGCAGTGGGCTGGATGGGAGGTGGAGCAGCCAGGATCCAAACTGGCGCCCATACGGGATCTTGGCATGAGCAGGACAAAGTTAGCCACTAGGCTGTTGCTCCAGGCCCATGAACACTCTTTAATAGAAGCAGGAATGATAAAGTATCAGTGATTATGTAGCTATTACGGCAAAAGTAATGAGAAGGATTCTGTGTTCTCTTCTATTCCCATTATGTTTCTTTTTCCTTTCTAGCCCCACTGACAGTTCCTTACTTTTAACCTGAGGACTCAGATTACATTATGCTTTCTTGCCAAGGAACTTGTCGCCTTTCTTACCAAGTCTTTTCCATTGCCTTCTTTCTTCTGCTCACCTTAGTAGAGACTAATAAATTCAGTTTAGGTCATTCTCCCTTCCTCCTAGCAGCCTTCTAAGGTGTTTACCCTTTTATTGTGTGTTTACAACCTGCTTATACCTTGAAAGTCATAGTTAGATTTCCAGAGATAATGGGAAAGAAAAATGTTCTATTTGTTGGTCACCTCCAAACTGGGCCACAATGGCCAGTTTAAGAAGTCCAAAGCTGCGAGCCACAAGCGCCTGAGTATTCCTTGTGGGTACAGGGTCCCAAGTGTATGTGGTCCATCCTCTGCTGCTTTCCCAGGCCACTAGAAGGGAAATGGATTGGAAGTAGAGCACCTGGAACTTGAAATTGCAGATAGAGGAATGGCTGGCTATATTGCCATGCCAGCACCCTGTAACTGACTTTTATCTGCTGTTAGGTCCGTGCGTTTTCCTGTATGACTACACTTTATGTTCCCATAGGGTAGACTCTTACCCAGTGCTTGACTAAGGAGCTAAATAAAAGGATCACTGGGGAAAAAGTGAGGGACCGAATAACATTCTTTCAAGTGTTGTGACAGATAAAACTCCATTTTATTTTGTAGAATTAAAAACAAACACCAGTTCTCTTTTCAGTTCATCTTTAGTGGAAAGAGGACAATACATGGTATTGCCACCTTTCATATCTACAAAATTTGGGTTCCTCTGTTTATGCTTTTGAGTAGCTAGCTTTCTGTTTTAATATCCAATTTCATTCTATGCTAAAGATGTGAAAGAATCCACAGTATTTTTTTCTTTTAAGATTTATTTTGTTTTGATTGGAAATACATACACAGAGAGGGGAGACAGAGGAAAAAACTTCCATCTGTTGATTCATTTCCCCAAGCGGCCACTTTGGCCGTAACTGAGCTGATCCAAAGCCAGGAGTCTTGAGCCTTTTCTGGGTCTCCAACGCAGGTGCAGGATCTGAAGTCTTTGGGCCATCCTCAACTGCTTTCCAAGGCTACAAGCAGGGAACTAGATCAGAAGCGGGGTGCCTGGTATTAGAACTGGTGCTCGTATGGGATCCTGGCACTTGCAGTGTGGCAACTTTAGCCACTAGGTTACTGCGTGGCACCCCAAAATATTTTTTTAAGATATATTTTTAATTTTTTATCAGAAAGTTAGTTGCACAAAGAGGAAGAGAGAATCGTCTGTCTTCTGATTCGCTCTCCAAATGGCTGTAATGGCTAGAGATGGGCTGCAAGTGGATCATCTGTGTCTCTAAACCACTCAATCAGGAAGGTTTCTTAATCCAAGACACCACAATGCTGGGCCCAAGGTTGTATTTTTATCCCAGAAAAGTTAATATATTCATAGGGGATGAATTACTGAAATGCAGAAAGATTAAAACTGCTGAGCAGGTAAAAATGGGTGGCTTCTTCAGGCAATGTGAAGAACTGGCTACACCCAGAGGCATGGATATTTAATCCTAATGTATGGCATATGGTACTGACAGGCTGTGAACATTGATGTTTGTTCTCTGAGTATTATTCCTATTTGGTGGAGATGCTGGAGATTTAAAAACTTAAAAGAAATTATCAAATGGAAATAGTTGGCACATGCTGGACCAGCTTCTACTTGGGGGCCTGCATGGAGTGAGATCAGTTACTTTATCAATTCTATCATACACAAGCAGGATGAGAACCTACTGGAGTGGATACTTCTTCTGCCTAAGGGAGGAAAGAAAAAGTAGCATGTATTCAAGAAGGAGGTTGTAGGATAGACACAAGGAAATTTTTATAATTGTCCCTGAATGTAAGCTGAAAAGCGGGGGATAAAAGGCAAGGATGAATTGAGATAAGACGAAATGAAAAGTTAAGAACAAAGTCTTATGGAACTGATGGTTCTCTGGGTACTAGGGGAAATGACCTGGAAAGAAAGTTCACCTCATTTGATATAATAACATTGTTAAGAAAGCCAGGGTTGTGGTGTAATGGGTAAAGACACTGCTTACAATGCTGGCCTTCCATATCTAAGAGCTAGTTGAGGTCCAGTTGCTCTTCATTCAATCCAGCTTCCTGTTCATATGCCTAGTAAGGCAATGGATGTTGACCCGCACGACTTGGGAGACCTGGATGGTATTCTAGTCCAGCCTTAAAGCTGGCCCAGGCTTGACTGTTGTGACCATCTGGGAAGTTAACCTGTGGGTGGTAAATTGTCCATATCTATGCCCTTCACATAATAGCTAAATCTTAAAGAATTTGGCAGTACAAACTCATCTGGCATTGTAAATATGACAGGAGTAGCAGTAGAGATTGTGATTGTAAGCCAATGATAGAGAACTTCAAGCACTGAAAGAGAATGAGTAAAACTTTTGAAGATTACAGTGTGTAGATAGTAACATGATGTATGACTACGTGATATTGAAAGCTAGATGTTGTTAGGAGGGATGGAACTGCAATGTTGAGCTTTAATGTGGGTCTTGCTGTCCATTTTCTTAGAGATGATTTGGTAATCTGGGTAATTCAGTACCCCACATGTCCAAATTCTGAATCCTTTTTTAAAGGAGTGGTTAAATTAAAATAGCACGAAGATAACATTTTAAAAAGTTGTATTTTATAATAGGATCCAGTGTGCCATCTGTGCCATCTGTGATTTCAACAGCCAATATTGAAGAGCTAGCCCTAGTCCCACTTACTGTTCCACTTCTGTTCTAAATCCCTGCAAATGCACATAGGAAAGTAGCAAAAAATGATCCAAATACCTGACCCTCTGCCACCCTTAGAAGAACACTGAATGAAGTTTCAGGCTCCTGACTTCACCCTGCCCTAGTTCTGGTTGTGGCAGTGGGAGTTAAACCAAGACATGGAAGAGATGTGTCTCTGCCTGTCTGTATGTCATGCTGCCATTCTGATAAAACAAGTTAATCTTTTAAAAAGTGTTTTTTATAAATTTGAATTGATATTTCTATATAAAGGTTTTTTAATTGAGAAAATTCATTTTAACCTGTTACATTATATTTTCCAGTTTGGTGTCCATTAATGTAACTGATTTAGTCACACTTAAAGGATGGTTGTCTTGGGAAGAAAATGTATGTCTATATATATATTAATATTATGTGTTTGCATCAGAGACTTAGAATGTTGGTTATTTGATTTGAAAGAGGAGAGCTCCCATCTACTGTTTTCACCTGAGATGCCCACAGCATCCTCTTGGTGAGGCTTAAGCCAGGTGCCAAGTGTCCCACATGTGTTGTGGGATCCAAGCACCAAGTCCTTGCTGCCTCGCAGGGTGAGGATTAGCAGCAAGTTGTAATCAAGACCCTTAGCTGGGTTTTGAAGCCAGCCATGCCCATGTGGTTACACAGATGTTGCATCTATGTAACTGCTAAACTAAACACACACCACCCAGGCAATGTTTTTGCATTTTCACTGGACACTTAATTTATTTTCCTGATAGATGCTGATGTTCCTTTGTCTCTTGTAGATTACATACCGGTTACGGCACCTCCTTCGTGCCAGGTGTGATGCTTCCCCAGTGACCAACAACACCATCCAGTTTCACTGTGATCCTAGTTTCTGGGCTCAAAATATTATCAACTTAGGTATGCAATTATTTTTTCTTTTTATTAAAAATGTTTTCTTTTTAGGTATGCGATTATTATTTTCTCAATTGTGGAAATCAGAGCAATTAATATCATGTTATTGAAAATAGACATTCCCTTTCATCCCCAGTGTTGTTTTTGTTTTAAAGACATGTAAATGTAAGATTAGTTCTATATGGGAGCACATTATTGCCTGTCTGTTATTCTTATAGGATTTTTACAATATTTGCTTACAATTCCGTTTCTTCTGTTAGTGGTTTACTTATCTTCTGGCACCTGATTAAGTTTTTATCTTGTTTAAGCAAAACAGTTTGCTTGGCTAGATAGTTTTACATTTATAGCTAGATATACTAATATAGTGTTCAAGGCAGATGTGACAGTTCACTGAATGATTGTAGGTTACTGTGTGGTAATATTGGGAGCTAACACGTTGCAAGCAGTTGACTTGAAAGTTGTTTCTTGAGCTTTTGGTTATACTACTTGTTGAATACAAAATCAATTGGCATTCTTTCTTTTTAAGATTTATTTTTATTGGGAAGGCAGATTTACAGAGAGAAGTTGGTTTTCTCCCCAAATGGCTACAACAGCCAGAACTAAGCCAGTCTGAAACCATGAGCCAGTTCCTTTGGGAGTCCATCTTTAGTCTGGAAGTAGAGATGCATACTGCATTGTATCCTCACATCTGCATATGATAGTCTCCATTACAGTTATTATACATCCCCCTAAATGAAAAGCTATAATACAAAATCAACAACAGGAAAAAAATAGAAATTTACAGTGCCCTGAAGTTAAATAACCTGCTGGATATGATAGTCTCCATTACACAGTTACTTTACATCCCCTAAAATGAAAAGCCACAAAACATAATCAACAACAGAAAGCAAAGAAGAATTTAAAATGTCATGATGTTAAATAACATGCTATTGAATGACTAATGTGTAGCTGAAGAAATAAAATCAAGAACCTTCTTGAAAATGATGCTTCTGTGTGATGTATGAGTCAGTGAAGAATGTAAGGAGAGAGTGTTTTGAAGAGATGAAAATAAAAAAAAATCAAAATCCATGAGATAAGTTTCTGCTTTGTTGGTGAGACATGTCTTTTGTAGGAAACAAATAGATGGGGTTTTGTCTTTTTAATTCATTCTACTAAATATGATGTTTGATTTTAAGCCGTTTACATTCAGAGTGAATATGAATGGGTGGTAATTTGGTCCCGTCATTTTAGCAATGGGTTATTAATTGATTTAGTCTTCTGTTGTCATTTCACTGGGATGTTCTTCACATTTGCCTTTGGTTTTGGTGGGTGCTATTCCTCTTCTGTCAAGAGAACATCTTTTAGTATCATTCATAGGGCAGGTTTCAAAGAGGCATATTTTTGCTTTACTGTGGAAATTTTTTATTTCGTTTTCAGAAACAAAGGAAAGCTTTGTTGAGTATGTTCTGGGCCAACAGTTTTTTACTTTTAGAATCTGGAATATGTCACTCCATTCTCTTCTGGGCTGTAGATTTTCCTGTGAGAAGTCTCCTGTGAATTTAATTTTCATTCCTTTATTTGTCAATTGAGTTTTTTCCCACACATCTGCATTTCAGGATATTTTCCTTGTGTTCTATTGAGGCAAGGTAGATTATCCTGTGTCATGGTGAAGATCAGTTTTGGTATACCCTATTGGGTGTTCTGTGTCCCTCCTGGATGTTGTTTCCCATTTCTTTCTCTAGGATAGGAAAATTTTCCCTTATTATTTCGTTGAATACACCTTTAATCCCAGTTTCTCTTTCTGCACCTTCTGGGACTCCCATAACTCTTACATTTGACCTTTTCATAGTGTCTTTCAATTCTTGAATACTTTTTTTTAGCTTGACCCAGCTCTGCTTCCCGGTTTTTGTTTCC
The DNA here is from genome assembly GCF_017591425.1 of Ochotona curzoniae. Lineage (NCBI taxonomy): Eukaryota > Metazoa > Chordata > Mammalia > Lagomorpha > Ochotonidae > Ochotona > Ochotona curzoniae. The sequence goes on along the minus strand of NW_024467095.1, from coordinate 16,988,128 downwards.
CCCTGGTGACTGACAGGCAATATCTTTCAGTTCTGTGATTCTTTCTTCTGCTTGCTGCATTCCATTTTGGAGCCTCTCCATGGTACTTTTAATTTGCTCCACTATATCCTTCATTTCTGATATATCGGCTTGCATTTGCTTCATTTCCTGTGTGACATGTTCCTTAGATTTCCCCATTTTCTTGTATCCCCATTTTCTCTGTCTTCCTCAGTGAACTCTGAGGTTGGCAAAGGGTTTTGCGGTTTTGCAGTTGAGTCTTTAGTAATATTCCTTGTGCCTTTGTCTCTTGTTTTGCTCTTGGTCATTCTACTTCTCGTTCTCAGATTCTCCTCAGAGCAGGTTTTTAAGCTGTGTCTCCCATAGGTCTACAGTTTGATTTTACTTATTGTGGTTGTACATGGCTCTTTGCAGTCACTTGTGCCACTCCCTCTAGTGAGTTCCAGGTCTGGGTTTTTATGTTAGATGTTCACCATAGTCTCTGTAGCTCTATCTCCTGGCTCACCAGTCTCTACCTCTTGTGTTAGAGCAGTTCCTGGGATTAGGGAACAGGTACTCTATATAGCTAGGTTGTTGGTGGTGCTAATGTTACTGGAACCTGCTGTTAGGTCTGAGAGCCACACAGGCCTGTTTTGATCTATATGATGCCAAAGTTGGTATTGTTTTTCTTTGGGACCAGTTCAGTGCACTGAGCTCAGTGAGTTCGCTCCCATCTCAGCGCATATGCAGCTCACTGTTGTCTCTGCAGTCTTAAAGCATTTGCCACACTGTACCAAAATATTGCTTGACGTGCCACTACTAGAGTTCTTGATCTGCTGGCTGTTAGGTCTGAGGGCTATCTGGGCCTATCCTGGGTAGAACTGGTAGGATGCCATGTTGTTGCAGTTCAGTGAGCCAGAAATGTGTTAACTCCCAGCTCAGTGCTTGTGCTGTCCTGTTCCAGTTCAGGTCTCCACTTCCTGATTGTCGCTGGGATATAGTTCACTGCAACACCACACCACCATTGTTTTTGCTGATTTTCTGTGTGTCAGTCTCCAAGTGCCCCTCTGCTGTCTTTCTTCCTCTCCTATTTTCTGTAGTGTGCCTCCTTTGCTTCATACTGTTTAAATGTGTCCTTACCCTATTCCGCCATCTTGATTCTTTGGGTTTCTCTTTTAAAGAGTGACATGTCTTAGCAGTTCTGATTTACTTACAAATTATCTGTACAAAATATGCTGTTTTAGCAACTACCCAAATGCTTTGTCCCTAACCATGTTCTCTTTGATTAGGTTCTTTAGTAATCGAGGATAAAGACAGCCAGCCGCAAATGCCTAAGCAGAATCCAATCGTGGAACAGAATTCCCAGCCCTCAGGTGGCTTATCTTCCAACCAGTTATCCAAGTTTCCAACACAGATCAGCCTAGCTCAATTACGACTCCAGCATATGCAGCAACAGGTAATGGCTCAGAGGCAACAGGTGCAACGGAGGCCAGCACCTGTGGGTTTACCAAACCCTAGAATGCAGGGGCCCATCCAGCAGGGGCCCATCCAGCAGCCTTCCATCTCTCATCAGGTAAATTCGGAAGTAGGCCTGTCCTAAGTTGGATAATGATAGTGTAACTCTGTTCAACAGCTCTTGGAATAACCAAGGCATCCATGATCCATGCTTTACATTTATGAATTTATAATCGTCTATCACTGGGAAATACTTAGTGACAGTTAATAGATACTATGTGCAAAGCATTATTTATCAAAGTAATGACAATAGAAGTGAACACTGAACCTTTAGTCTTTATCTTGTTTTTAGTAGAGAAAGTTGAGCACAATAATCAACATAATGTATTATTTCTGTTATACAGTCTTTTTCTACTTAAAAATTATATAATTTGGAGATCTAATGGTTGTTGCCTCACATTGTGTTCTTTCCTGTTTATTTTCCATGATTAAAACTTCCTTCACCCTCTGTTTTATCTCCTCTCTGCCAAATTCTTGCTTAGAAAATTTAGCTTGTCAGTTTCTACACTGTTCTGCTCCTCTGTTCTTAGTTTTTAAACCATTTATTTGGCTGTACAGGTTAAAAAATGCTTGTCCATAAGCAGAGTATCTCAGGCTCTGTGGCCATGTTCAAATCAAAATCCACATATCCCCATAAGACTGCCTCTCCAAAGCACTGAAATTTCTTTAGCTGTGTCATCTGCATGGCTAGATCGGTGACAATGTCTGTTTATATGACTGACACGCACTCTTCAGTACACTCCCGTGAACAGAAGCAAGTGTGTCACACAGCACTGTCATGTCATTTTATGCAGGATTTACAGTAGCAGTTCTCGCTGCAGTAACAGCAGTTTAACCTCGGCATCATTCCTCTATTCTGATTTATTAGTTCAGTTTTCCTTCTGTACTTTGCAAAGTAATGACACTGTTCCACCCGAATAGTACTGGTTTTTGGCATTTCTTGAGGGATATAACTAGTTCCTAATTTTATTATTTTTTTTCCCACGCTGCTCGTTACAGGAGCTTTTGTAAATTAACTCAATCAACTCCAACAGTTTAGGAGCAGGGGGGAAATCAGCCCTCATCTTGTGTGACTGTGAGCTCCCTAGTGACAGGATTGACATTTAAGTCCTACGAATTTCTTACATGCCACAGCACAGCACATGCTGCCACATGCTATTAGGCTGTTGGAGGCAAAAGACTTAAATACATTTCTGCTCCATTAAAGACCATTTTGTATACTTTTATGCTTATAAAAATGTTTTTATAAATTTAGAAGTGTTGCACTATTTCCACTGTTTAACTGTTTTCTGTGATAAAACCCTTCATGTCACACAGCTTTTGGCGCTGGGTCCATGTTTGCACTAAAGTGTAAACATCTTAGTATTTTTGTTGAGATTCTAGTAGTTTTGTGTAATGTTACTCTTCAGTTACATTGTTAGAAACATTATGCAAATTTGCTTTTCACTAGATCTGTAGTTGTTGGCCACTCTTAAGTTAATGAGTGAACTTGGTGCAAACCAATTTATGAAAGAGGAAGAAAGAAGCAATTAACCTGAAACAGTGGAGTAAATTCCACAGATAGGATGAGTGAAAGACAAAACAAGGGCAGGCTGCTCTTTATAAATGTCTGCTTTCACTTTGGTGGAGGTGCTTGTTTGGGAATGTGAGAGGGAATAAAGCCCTCTGAGTTCTGGTTATTCACATTCATGGTACCCTTAGAATATGAGTTCCAGCCTCCTGGCTCTTTTATCTTGCCCAGCCACAGCTGTTGGACATTTGTGGGTCACTAGTGGATAAAATTTTTCTGTGTTTATACATTCAAAAAGAAAAAAAGAATACAGACTTCAGAGGCAGATTTCTTGTGCAAATCTGAGCTTCATCAGTATTGTCTTAATGTTGGACAAGTTACTTTGATTATCTAAAGATTCATGAGTGAATACACATGAAACATTTAAAGAAGTATTGGGCATTTAATAACTGTTCAGTAAATGTTAGTTGTTATTCTATGATTACTTTAGAGGGCTGCAAGAGGGCAGTTCTTTGCCAAAGATAATCATCCAGGGCTTGGCAGGATAGCAAAGACAAAATATACCCATTTCCCAACATGGCCTAGGTCTAACTGTGGTATAGCCTATGAAAAGTGTAGCCGCCTCCCCTCATGCCTGGGCAGGATACCCTGCCCATCCCCTTGGTTTTCTGTAATGCTGTTTTTGTGGGGTTTTTTTGTTTGTTGTTTTGTTTTTTTAGATTGTGCACACAAATTCTAGAGATCTGTGCATTCCCCTATATTCCGCAATACCTTTTTGTAATCTTAATGTTTATTCATGACAGAGTTTCTGCCTTGCTGCAGTAGTTTTATAAATTTTGTGTCTCTGTGATTTGCCTCTTAAGAAGGAATTGTCACTGAATTGAGTTAATTTCTTGTTTTCCAGCAACCTCCTCCACGTTTGATAAATTTTCAGAATCACAGCTCCAAACCCAATGGGCCAGTTCTTCCTCCTCATCCTCAGCAGCTGAGATATCCACCAAACCAGAATGTACCCCGGCAGACGATAAAGCCCAATCCCTTGCAGATGGCTTTCTTGGCTCAACAAGCAATAAAGCAGGTACATTCTTCCATCCTCCCCTTGCTTGCTTATTCCTCCTCTTGCCAGATCATGTTGCATATAGATTAGGCAGAAGGTATAAAGAGCAAGCTTTTCTTACTGACATGCATGTGAATCACCATGCTTATTACAGACAGAAATGTGGAAACAAATCTAAGAGAAGGTATCTTGATGCATTATGGGAATGTCCATAATAATCAGGTCATGGTAGTCATTTTGCAGCACTGGTGTTTCTATTTTATAGGTGAGTACATGAACTTTCCCAGGACTGAAAGATTCTAAGAACAAACTGCATTCCACAAATAGGGTATTGATGGGGTCTTTAACATGTTTCATGGGAACTTCATTCTTTGGGTAAACATTTTCTAGACTTTTTTTTTTAACCAAAAAAAATCATTAGAGAGATGAAAAACATATTAGAGAAAAACATATTAGACTGTTTTTGTTTTACTTTTTCCAGCAAGTCCCAAGTCAAGTAGATAATGTTATTTTCATAACTGTTTTTGATTTTTTTTCAAATCATTCGGACATTTTATTCTATACAAGTATGCTGTGTCTGAGTACATATGTCTGTATTTAGAAATTGCAGGGGCAAATGTTTGGCATAGCTCCTCGTATGCCACTTTCAGTACTCAGACATTGTGGCATCTGTTTTCAAGCCCAGGCTGTTTGCCTAATTTCAATTTCCTGCTAATTCTTACCCTTGGAGCCAGCAGCTGAGAACTTAAGTAGATGGGTCCCTGTCACCCAAATATGATACATGAATTGAGTTCCTGTCACCCTGTTTTAGCTTGGTCCAGACCTGGATGTTTTTGATTTTTGAGGTAGTGATCATCAAATGGAGATCTCTCTTTCTCCCTCTCTGTCTTTGAGATGAACACAAAATAGGGGTGGGTGATGAGCATAGCCGATAAAGTGCCACAGATGGTGTCCTTATCGGAGTGCAGGACTTAATTGAGTTCTACGTCCTTGGATGACAGCAGATAATTGCTCACATACTTGGGTCCCTGTCACTCATATGACAGACGTGCGTTGAGCGCATGCTTCTGTCTGGCTATACCTTAGCTATTGAATTGTTTAGGTAATGAACCAGTCCTCTCCCTGTTGGCCTCTGGCTCTCTGGCTTTCAGCTTTTCCAAGAAAAGAAAACCGTATTTTTAAGTAAAAGCAGAAACGATCCTCATCATATCCTACTCATTGTATGTACCTAAAGCATATTCTAATAGTTTGACATATTTCATTTTAGTGTGCGTGTTTCTTTAAATCACTTGGAGTACAAGATACCCAGCAGTTGAAACTAGTTATTTTTGGGAGACAAAAGGGCTGAGGATTATAGTGGATGAAACAAATGAGGGATAGGTGGAGTTAAAGTGACATTTCCATACAGCTTTGTGTTTTTGTATATAGTTTCAACAATGAAGCATATAACTTACATTTGAAAACTTTAAACCTTTGAGATAACTATGTGATGGGATCATCCATTTGTCTGTAAATGCAAGTGTATTTGGGGAAATGGTTTGGCCTGCATGTTTTTGCAACATTTAATAACTTTTCTTTTCCCATTGTGAAAACTTTCCAGTATAAAATAAAACTTGGAAAACTTGAATTTTCCTCTTTTAGCCTTATCCTGTGTAATTCATACCCGTTGATACAAGTTGGTTTTTCTATCTACACATCAAGCAATTATTTCTAATTTATTTTTGAAAAGGGTTATTTATAAGTTAGACACAGAAATATAAGGATTTTTCCATCCATTGGTTCACTTCCCAAATGTCTGCAATGATCAGGGCATGAGCCAGGATTGAGCCAGTAGCTATATCAGTGAGTGGCAGGTGTCTAAACACTTGGACCATTTTTCTATGGCTTTTCTCATGCCATGTATAGGACACTGGATCAGAAGTGTGGCATACCTCTGTGTACTGAAGCATGGGTAGTCTTAATGTGTAAGATCAATTTGTAATAAGAATGTACTCACATGTAATCTGTTCTGAAAAGTGGGAAAGAGAAGTCGCAGCTGATCTAGTTTCTTAATGGAGTGATTTGGACACAGTTCATTCCGTAGGATTCTGATTCTTTGTCTTCCATCCTCTGTAGTGGCAGATCAGCAGTGGACAGGGCACGCCGTCCACTGCCAGCAGCACGTCTTCCACTCCTTCTAGTCCTACCATCACTAGTGCAGCAGGGTATGATGGGAAGTCTTTTGGATCACCTATGATTGATCTGAGTTCATCAGTGGGTGGCACTTACAATCTTCCTTCACTTCCAGATGTAAGTATACACCAAATCTTTTGAACTCCTCTTTGGCAAATTGTCATCCAAAGCAAGCTATTGTGAAAGTCATCTGTTGCACCAAGAAATGCATGGAGTGGAGTGTAGAGTGCAAATTAATTCCCATAGTTCAATTTTCTTTATGTTGAAATCTAATAAATCCAATCCCCTCCTTACTTTCCACACTCTGAAAAGTATTGGAAATGATAATTGCAAAAATAATGTAAAACAAAATGATCCTGTACACTGGGTCTAGTTTTCAAATGATAGAGGACCCACTGAAATAAAAATTTCTCCTTTTGCATTTTCCTCCACAGTCATTATAGAAGTCATTATAGAAGTCATATGTTGCCTAACAGCTTTTCTCAACTGGAGTTCCTCCTCTGAATCACAGAATAAGGGAACTTATTTTTAGTAACTGTTGCTAGACTTCCCATGCATTCTTCATAATGGATACCATTATAGGTGCATAGGCCAGAAATTTTAATCATTGTGTAAGGTTGCACTCCTGGTTTCAGGTTTTAATTCTCTCATATAATCAATATTGAAAAAGGCTAGAACTGTTTTGAATTTCAGTGACTTCCAATCATAAAGACATTCAATAGAATTCTAATGTTCATACATAATTAGAATACTTCTTTCTAAAGAATTATGTTCTCATTAGAAATTTTCTCCTGTCAGGGAATAATGAGAACAGTGTTATTTGTATACATGTTTCATTAAAAAAGAGAATTTATGTACGAGACTGTCATTTAGTGAGGTTAGTGCTTCAGAAATGTGTAACTGAGGAGCCAGTTGATCTTGTGCTTCTCCAGGGCATCAGTCCTGGGCCCAGGACTTTGAGTTTCCTACAAGAGGTCTAGAATGGCCCACACGTTTTGTTCATATTCTTCATGCACATACTGAACGTAGAAGCAAACATAGCCATCCAGTTGGTTGCTCCTAAGGTAGATATTAGAGATTTTAAACCTAAATAACTGGACTATTCTCACTTAAGTTTTTTATTTTAATACAGCTACCATTTGTTATTTCTAAATGAAATAAGAAATCTTTTTAATTTTCTTGTGTGAATGACATGATACATCTTCCTACATACTCTAGATTTCTGAAATAATATGACTTCAGTATATTTATTGAGGAATGGAGCATTTAAAAATAAATTGAAAACTTTTACGTTGCTTATGAAAAAATCTTTGGGAATTCTATGTGAGATTAAAATATTTTCTTATTTGAAAGAAATTAAGTTATTGAAGCTTTCTTTAAAATGACTTTTGTAAAATCAAGATGTCCTGACATAGTTTATGTTCTGATTAATTTATTTTCTTATCAGATTGACTGTTCAAGTACTATAATGCTGGACAACATTGGAAGGAAAGATACTAGTATAGATTCTGGCCAACCCAGACCACCGTCAAACAGGACGGTGCAGTCACCGAATTCGTCAGTACCATCTCCAGGCCTTGCAGGTAAAATCAGGTTGGAACTTTTTTAGTTTTTCCTCATTAAAAAGCAGAATCCTTTTCTGCCCTTTTTCCTTTTATTCCTTTGATGGCTAGGATGTGTCTGAGTTCTTAGCACTATATTAAAATTGATATTATTTAGAAACTCGGAAGAAGTTAAAGTTCCTCACATTTTCAATCTGAATGTAACCTTAGAGATACTTCACTGCCAGAAGCAAATTAGTGTATTGTGTCTTTTATTCATGAACTTAGTTGCCAATGATAATGGTCTCTTTTAGGATGTGCTTTACCTAGAGGCACAATTCATTGGTAACAGTACACAAAGCATTCTTTAGTGGTTTTTTGTGGTGTTGAGTTGTGTTAAACATATTTTAACATGCCTGCTCATTTCCTGTGAGAAACACATCATTGCTGACAATCTTGTCAAAGTAGGTATCTTATGCTGGAATAAGAAAAGAGCTTGTTAAATCAGTTTTTATAGTTATATGGACATAAGGCAAAACCAGAATTTTAAAGCATTCCAATAAATAAGGAGTAAGTCGGTACTACCAAGGAATATGATGAAAAGATAAATCTCCAAAGAGAAAATACATGCAACAAGTACACAGAAATGTTTGTTCTCACTGATATTTGTAAGGGAAATAAAACCAGAGCTGAAAAAATACTCAAGACAGCCAGGAGGATTATAAATTGGGAAAACTTTTCTGGAAACTGTCTTAGCAAATTACCAAAGCTTATATTGAACCAGTTAGTACTGTGTGCCCAGCACTCATTAAAGCATCTTATATGCATTAGCTAGTAGAATATGTATAGTAACTATACATAGCCTTGAACCCAGTAAGTTCATTTTAATACTTCAACTATGAAGAAGTTAGGTACTGGTCCAGCAATTATTTTCATTGTTTGCAGTAGGTAAAATTTCGAAGTCTTATAAATGACTAGATACAGTGAAATGGGAAAAAGAATGCATTCATAAATAAGGTATTGACTATTCATTGGGTGCTTGAATGAAGAGTTTTAATGCTATGCTTATGGTACACTGTTTTGGTAAAATAGTGCAGAGAACTGTATGAATTATAAAAGCTGTAAATTTTTATACATCACTTAAATGTTTTTGATTACCAATCCTGTTAATTTACAACTGTGCTGAAATGAAGCTGTGTTACTTTTGTTAGCAGAAGGCAACAGCGATTGCTTTTAAAAGGAACTTCTCCATTGTTTTTAAAGGAACTTCTCCAGAGTTTGTAGAATAGTGAAAGATTTATTTCTCAACACTTTTATCAATTTTTTAAGAACTTGGTCACTTTGCAGTTACTTGCCTGTTTCCCACCTTTATTGTATTCCGATGAGTACCACTTAGTTGAGACCTTCATGACTTCAAAGCAGAAGTCTTTCTGCTTCTCCTTTCCCCTTCATTTCTTGGCTGCCTTTTCCCTTGTTTTTAATCTCTCAGAACATAGCTTCTTTGTCATTTTCATGGCTACAGGCTGGAAACTCTCTTTTGTTACTGCCTCAAATCTTAGCCTCTCAGTGTGACTTTCAGTGTGTTCCATGATTAACTGGGCTCATTTTTCTTTATGTGATCTTCTTTGTTGAACACCTTTTGCTTTTGCATTCACTCAAGTCACTTCCTATAGTTCTAATTAGCTTGCTCTGGCACTAAGGTCCTCACTAAGATCCTACCCTGGTTACTGCAGCATAGGATCGACTTGGCAGTGTTTGCAGATAATTTTGATTGTCACATGGAAACCTGGGAGATGTAGAGAAATTCTGCTTAAACATCATGTAGTGTGTAAACATTTCCTCACATCAAATTATGTGTCCCAAGACAATACTGCTAAGGTAGAAAAATTCTGCTAGTCTATTAAGACATGGAAGATTGTGCTAGGAGTTCTGCAACTACTTTTTGATGTGGTATCAATATATGCACCTTGTGTCAAAGTTGTGCTAAGAGAGCACATTCAATAGGATTTCGGTATGTGTTTCTTAACTCATTTGATGTGTATAATCTCCCCCTCCCCAGGACCTGTTACTATGACTAGTGTACATCCCCCAATACGCTCACCTAGTGCCTCCAGCATTGGGAGCCGAGGAAGGTAACTGACTTAACCATGTTCTCTAGCACATAGCATTGCTCATTAGTATCTCCTGCCAGTGCTCAACACAGTTTGAAACTTAGTATATTCCGAACAACTTCCTTTTTTATTTTTAGTGCAAATTTTAATGATTATATTTTAATTTGATAGATTAAATTATAAACACAAATTTATCTTTAAAAATATTCACCTATATGTTAAATGTTTAACCTTATCATAAACAAGGGTAATAAAAGATGAAGTAGGAGTAAAAACACACTGTGCTATATAGAGACACATACTTATGTAAAAGTAAGTTTAATGTTATACCAATTTCAATATTCTCTGACTTTTCTACTTTAAGAAAACTAAATATGCACTGGTCAGTTCTGTTTTAAGTTACTGTGTTAGTCTTGCCCTCACACCTGGAGTTAGTCCGCGGAGGTGAACCTGATTCTATCGTAAACAGTGTGGAAACGTTCTCAGGGAGAACATGTTTGCCTTTAATGCCATTAGAATAGTGGCTCTTTGTAAAAAAAAAAAGGGGGGGGGTTTGCCCCACTGCCTTCTTGAGGTAGCAGAACATCAGTAAATACTTGTATAGTTTGTGGTCTTCACACTTTAGCAGTAAATGATTGGTGTGAGCTTAGAACTGTCATTCTTGCTACATGAAAAATTGGATGTTAGTTCCACGATAGCATATGTGTTTGCCTAATATAAAGCTCAGAATGTTAGAATCAGTCCTTTAAGTTTAGTGTTGACTTTTGTTTATTTAAGCATCTTTCCAGATGTAGTATGTTGCAGGTTACATAGGTTAATACCTAAAACCTTTCTATCAGAAATGATACTTTGCATTACAACAGGTGCATTTCAGTTATGTGTCCTTTATTGCTGATGCGACAGTTGTCATGGTTGTGACAATTTTCCAGTGATTGTTGTACCTGCTTGTGAAGTTTGCAACATAACATTCTTAGACTGTTCTCTCTTTGTCTCATTATGCTTATAGCTCTGGCTCTTCCAGCAAACCAGCAGGAGCTGATTCTACACATAAAGTCCCAGTGGTCATGTTGGAGCCAATCCGAATAAAACAAGAAAACAGTGCACCACCTGAAAATTATGATTTTCCTGTTGTTATAGTGAAACAAGAATCTGATGAAGACTCTAGGCCTCAGAATGTAATTATTTAATTACTAGGAATGCTGTTTCCCTTTGGAGGAGTGAGTTGAGAAACATTTAACTAGCTCTTAGGATTTTAAAAAACACTGCAATTAAAAACTGATGAATACTCAGTACAGAAAAAAAGACAGAAAACAAGGAAGAAAATTTTGAAAAAGGCTGAAGTGAGGAAGCTAGTCTTTTTGGGTGAAAAGGTCCTGTAAGTGAATGGCCCAAGAATCTGGATTGAAAGGAGCCAGTGAGTTGACATACCAAGAGTTTAAGAAATACCTAAAACAGATCATCATGAATTCCAGAATACCAGGAGAAAAGGCCAATCCTAAAGGGTTCTAGAGAAAAAAGCATCTTAAACAAAAGGGTTAGCATTCAAGCTCTAAACACAAATGCCAGAACCCAGAGACAATAAAGAAATATGAAATAATGTATGATTGTATGATGGAAGTCCCCGCCCCCCTTTTTAAGATATGTATTTAAAAGACCAATAGCAGGGCCCATCGCTGTGGCCTAGCAGCTAAAGTCCTTGCCTTGAACGAGCCAGGATCCCAGATGGGCGCCGGTTCTAATCCCGGCAGCTCCACTTCCCATGCAGCTCCCTGCTTGTAGCCTGGGAAGCAGTCGAGGATGGCCCAAAGCCTTGGGACCCTGCTGTGCCAGCGTGGGAGACTCAGAGGAGGTTCCGGGTTCCTGGCTTCAGAATGGCGCAGCACCAGCCGATGCAGTTGCTTGTGCAATGAATCATTGGACGGAAGATCTTCCTCTTTGTTTCCTCCTCTCTGTATATCTGACTTTGCAATAGATAAATAAATAAATGTTAAAAAAAGACCAATTGTGAAGGAAAAAGAGGAGGATAAAGATTTTCAGTGTGTTGGTTCCCTCCCGAAGTGACCTCAGCAGCTGAACTTATAATAGGAATCCTTCCTGGTCTCCCACAGGGCAGGCATGAAGGCAAACACTTGGGCCATCTTCCGTACCCTCCCAGAGTTGCATCAGGAAGAAGCAGGATGAGAAGTCTAGCTTTCACTCTGATATGGAATACTGTCATTGCAAGAAGCAGCTTAACTGAAAGCTGACCCTGGGCAAAATGTCTTTTCTGAACAGACCATTTTATCCTGGCAAATTTTTAGCATGTGTAAAGATTAAATCTTTTTCAGGCATGTGCACAAAAGCCGTAAGATTCATTCTCTAAACTGGAAGATATTTGAAAATATAAGTCACCAAAATCGGTGCACACCCAAGAAAGGAAAGTGTAAGCCTTGAGTCCTGACACAGGCACAGTGAGAAAGGCGGGCTCTAATACCCGTGTCTGCAGTACAGCCTGGCAGTACGACAGTGGACTTCTCTAGGATGTATCCACAGGGAAAGTATGGAGTATTTTCTATTCCTTGTGGAGATTGTGAAAATCATATAGATTGTTACCTGAGGGAAATATGCAAATAAAGAAATAAGGTAATTATTGATCACTATTAACAATGAAATTGTGTAGAATAGGTCTGGTCATAGTATATTTACTGATTCCACAATGAACTATATTGACCTAGACCAACACTTGAATACAGATATAATAGAGACCTGTAATGCAATCAAGATATAGCCTTAATTTTTATTTTTCAGAACCTTTAGCTAGTATAGGTAGCTACTGACCATTTCAAATAATTGCTGGCAATAAATAGACAATTCAGAAACTCAGTGCTCCCTAGATACGATTAGCAAGGTAGGAGGTGTGGGTGTGGCGGTACAGGAAGTATAAGGGGGGTTGTGTATGTTTAACGTGAGGGTGCAGAGTCAGAATGCAAAAATGTACTCTCAATACTTCCCTGGTAAGGATTATATAAAGTACGCATATATACTTCTAGTTAGAATATATAGCACTGCTATGCAACTTACATATGGGAAGTAAAAAATCCAAGAAATTGCAGTATAAGCATTTCATTTAGAAATGGAGTTCTGTAACTTAAGGAAAAGATAGATTTGAATTCAGTTGTCTCCAAGGAGTGAGTGTTTTTGACTGTTTACATCTATGTGGAAAATATTTTTTAAAATGTTTTGAGGAGACAATTTTTGTTACTGGTTTGGGATTTTTCACCGCCCTAGTCCTTTACATAAAGACTCGAGTAGAATTTTTGCGTCTTACATGTGGTTAGGGTTAACATGCACTTCATGTAGTTGATGTCCACATTACCTACGCAATCTTTGAGAGCTATCCCAAGACTCAGATTTTTTTTCCTGTTACCAGCACCTCTTGCTACTGATTACCTGTTATAATGTTTTTTTGTAGAAGGTCTAGGTCTTCCGTTAGAAAGTATAAAACGATTAGCCGTAAGCATATCTTGTTCCCATACATTTTCAGATCCCTTGAAGTAACCAAATATACATGAGACGGGTGTGCAGTCCATAATTATAGAAGGGCTAATTAAAAACGCCAGTTTAAAACCAGGTACACATACTGTTTTCCTCTTCACATTGCAGACCAATTATCCTAGAAGCATCCTCACTTCCCTGCTGTTACATAGTGGCCAGCGGTCTGCTTCTGAAGAGACTGTGGTAAGATCTGATGCGCCTGATAGCACAGGAGATCAGCCTGGATTGCACCTGGAGAATTCCTCCAGTGGAAAGTCTGAGTGGCTGGATGCCTCCCAGAAGTCTCCTCTTCTTGTTGGAGAGACGAGGAAAGAGGACGATCCCAACGAGGACTGGTGTGCAGTGTGTCAGAACGGAGGGGAGCTCTTATGTTGCGACAAGTGTCCCAAAGTATTCCATCTCTCTTGTCACGTGCCCACACTGACAAATTTCCCAAGGTAATATTCGTTACATTTCCATTTTATAAATAACATCAGAAATAAGCTTTTGGACATCAGTGTAACATAAAGCCTTTATAAATAATTGTACTTGCAACAAATGTGCAATCCCAAATGCCAAACAGTAACCAAGAGTTTCTTGAAACTCATCTTCTTCCCTGTGTATCTCTCAGAAATGTGGGCTGTAGCAGGAAGAAGAGGAAAAAAAAAACTAACAGGCCCTTTAAATTAATACAAGGGGAGCCAGCTTGGTGGCACAGCAGTTAGCTCGTGACACTAAATGTCCATATTTGCCCCACTTGCAGTCTGTCTTCTTCCCAATCTGCTTGGGAAGGCAGCAGATGATTTTCGAAGTGGTTGGAATGCTACAAGATCCAGAGTTCCTGACTCCCAATTTGAGCCTGGCCCAGAACTGGCCTTGGCAGCCATTTTGGGAGAGAACCAGCAGATTAAAAATAAACTACCACAAGGCATTGCATTGAGTAACATCAATTTTTTTTTTAAGTTTTTATTTTTTTGTTAAATGATTACATAGTGGATCACGGTGGGAAGGTTAGGGAAAAGTGGGTGTGATTATTATTTCCAGGTTCCTGTTTTTTTCTTCTTGTTTTGGGAAGGGGAGGGGAGATAAGGAAAGACGGCACAGCCAGCCTCCCAACCGCCCGGTACATGAGGTTGGGGAATGGCCACCCAGGATCAACCCAAGGTCCTGATGTGGCACATGCTCTTCAAGGATTCAATACTTCTGAAATGCTCTTGATCTCATTGATCCAAGCATGAGGAAATCCTTCCAAGGTCCTTTGGCTTACTTTGGTAAGAGAAAGGCTAATTCCAGCTCATCTGAGTCCTAGATTGGTATGTGCAGTTGGTTTTCCAGACAATGTCCTTAACCACTTAGGCCCGCCCACGTGTTTTCGCTTCTCAGCATAGAGCTGTGTATCAGTACATATTTGGTAAACTCAATGATTAAGGTTTATGCTAAATGGATAATTCTGTATCTTGGATCTCCCTACAGTGGAGAGTGGATTTGTACTTTTTGCCGAGACTTATCTAAACCAGAAGTTGAATATGATTGTGATGCTCACGGGCACAGCTCAGAAAAAAGGAAAGCCGAAAGCCTCACTAAGTTAACACCAGTAGATAAGAGGGTAAGTCTTTGAGGTTTTCACCCCTGTGTTTCAGTTTTTTTTACTAGATGTAGTCCATTTTAAGCTGAGAGGTGTTTTCCTTTTTAAAACTGAACACACCAGAACATGTATTTATGTAGCCTGCCTGGGGTAGTGTAGTCTTTCACTTAATTTTTATGTAGTCTTCACTTAATTTGTTTTCCACCACAGAAATATTTACTTCCCCTGGATTTGCTAAGCATTGGTACCCATGAGATAGGTTTCATTATTCACTCTTCCTGGAAATGATTCCATTCTTCAACTATGTATTACTAAGTTTGTCTAGCAAAGTCTGCAAAGGGATTTAATTAACACTGCAAGCTACTAAGTTGGCACTTTGCATTACTAAAGAGCAGTCAGTGAATGTTGCCTTCCAGGAGGGGGCACCAGTACACCCTGCATCACCCACAAGGCTTCCTGCTGTTACCCCAAGGGAATAAGTAGCAGGGCACATGCTGCCATCAGGCAGAGGCTGGAAGCAACCAGTCTGGTTTTGTTTTTCAAATAAATCGCCGAACTGCACACAACCAGAAGTGATAAATGGCAATTTGTTGCTAAAGGATTTTAAATAGATTTCTAGCAATACTGTTTTTACCAATTTATTTGCAAAAATTACTTTTTTTTTTTTTTTTTTTTTTTTTTTTTTTTTAGATTTATTTTTATTATTTTTTTTATTGGAAAGGCGGATATACAGAGAGGAGAGACAGAGAGGAAGATCTTCCGTCCGATGATTCACTCCCCAAGTGAGCCGCAACGGGCCGATACTATGCCGATCCGAAGCCAGGAGCCTCTTCCGGGTCTCCCACGCGGGTGCAGGGTCCCAAAGCTTTGGGCTGTCCTCGACTGCTTTCCCAGGCCACAGGCAGGGAGCTGGAAGGGAAGCGGGGCTGCCGGGATTAGAACCGGCGCCCATATGGGATCCCGGGCGTGCAAGGCGAGGACTTAACCACTTGCGCCACCGTGCCGGGCCCCTGCAAAAATTACTTTAAGCTATGTTGCCAGATAGTACAGTTCAGGTAATAAATGAGAAGTAGCGTAAGAAAACTCTAGATTCAGTATTTGTCTTTTATTCATTTATTTTTAAAATCCTTATTCTGGTACTTTGAGGTCTATAAGTTTAGTAATTGAAAATAAGCTGTAACTTCATTTTGAATTTTTTCTATTTATTTTTGCTTAGAAGTGTGAACGTCTACTTTTATTTCTTTACTGCCATGAAATGAGTCTCGCTTTTCAAGATCCTGTTCCTCTAACAGTAAGTAGTAGTGTCATTTAGTGTCATTTTGTGTTTTCACAGTGATTTTTTCTAAATTCTTAATTATAAAACTAGTTTCTGTACCATTTCTCAGTAATTTTTTTCTATCTAATGCAATTTTTGTTAAATTTATTTTTATTGGAAAGACAGACTTATAGAGGAGAAAATTTTCCATCTGATCTGAAGCCAGGAGCCATGAGTCTCACCTTATCTAGGTCCTTCTCAAGGGTGTAAAGTCCCAAGGCTTTGGGCCATCCTTGAGTGCTTTCCCAGGCCACAAGCAAGCAGCTGGATGGGAAGTGGAGCAGCCAGGAGACAAACCAGCATTCACATTGGATGCTGGTGCTGGCAAGCTGGGGATATACTACTGAGTCCTCATGCCAGTCCTTAAGTATATTGTACATATTAAACTGTTTAATACATATTTGTTTATACACATTCATTAATACATATTGAACTTTAAGCCTCTCTTCCAAATTTTCTGTGCATTTTGATGTGAAAGTCCATGTTTTAGTTAATAAGTGATTTTATAGTGTTCAGTAGCTTCCAACAGTTCCATATTGAATGTTTTATATTGCTTGCATTATTATGAAGTGCTGGAAACATTTGCATGCTGTCCAAATATATTTTGGTCTCAGTACTTTGATGTCTGAAATGATCTAAAAATGGTATATAATAAATTTTTTTCACAACTTGATAAAGTTTAAACACAAACTTGCAAATATATTCAGGTATTCACACAACCTAAAGATCAACCTCTTTTGGGAGGAAAAGGACCTTTGCAGCTCAAAGAGGCAGAATCAGATGAAAGAAACTTGCAACATCTGTACCAGCAATATCTAGGTTATACAAGTATAATCTAGAATTGGCATTTTTCTCTGATCTTGGCTTACTGTTAACCCATGTTATTAAAATTGGAATTTACAAACTCAAGTTGCCAGTAGTATCTCTATTTGGAATAATGAAGAGAATAACTAACTAACACAGTATATGCTGCTGAGCACTAGAACTAAGTCTTGAATTGAAAGCAGTTGCTTACCACTTATACTACATGTAGTAAAGGCATGCCAAAACGCACTGTGGTGATTTGCTTGTGATTCGTAATGTAAGTGAGAATACTTCTCATAAAAAGTAATTGAAGAGTATCTGTGTTGTAAGTGGTGAGCCATCACTTGCATCTTCTGTGCGCCCTCTGAATTCAAGCTACACTTGGAATTCCAGCAAGTGCACACCCCAGCTCATAGCAGTGATGACTCAAGTAATTGGGCCCCTGCTATTCATTTGGAAAACAGGAATTGAGTTCCTGACTTTTGGCCATCGCAGGCATTTGGGGAAAAAAAGAGGTTTGTTTATATCTCCTCATCTCAAATAAAGAAAAGATTTGTTAAAAATTACTGGGAGTAGTTACAAAAAATTATTCATGTCTGGGAGGTAGAAGGCACTTTAAACGTTGCTGAATTTAAGTTTCCTTAAGGTGGAAAAACACTACACCAAAAAAAAACAGTAATAGTCCTAGGGAATTTATTTAGCAACGAGTGGAATTGAATTATTTGTATAATAACTCATCATCTATTTTGAAAGGTTCCCGATTATTATAAAATAATTAAAAATCCCATGGACTTGTCAACCATTAAGAAAAGACTGCAAGACGATTACTCCGTGTATACAAAGCCTGAAGATTTTGTTGCGGATTTTAGGCTTATCTTTCAAAACTGTGCTGAATTCAATGAGGTAAGATGAGCAAAACAAAGCAGTAACAATGTGAGAATTAGTACTGAATGAAGAAGCCGATATGCGTTAAAATGAATTTAGTGTTGTAAGTCTGGCGATGAAAGAATTAAAACTTTGTGCACATTTATGATCCAAGATTTGTCATGTGAAGTAGAAATGTGAATTGCTGGTAAAAGATAATTCATAAATAATTTTTACGATACCTGGGATCATTTTCACCCATTCTCAATTATTTCTTAAAATACAGCATTAGCAGATTTTGTATTCCTTTTTCATGTTGATTGACAAGTACTGTCAGTCTGTCTCACCCTTTGTCAGACTCACTGCATTGGATTATTAGCTTGTATTCTATGTCACACATCACAGAGTGCAGCTTTTTCCATTGGACGCTCCATGTTTTCCTGTTTGGGAGCATGTCACTAATCTTTCACAATTTAGTCCTTCCATTGCCCTTCCCTTTTACAATAATCCAGATATGCAGGCCTGATTGACTTTTTAGCAGACTTTGTCTAACCCCAGAGTAGTATGCAGAAGCATTTGCCATAAATTCAAGTGGGTAACCCTGCTAGTTATTTGTTATTGACTGCCTAAAATGTCAGTCTTTATTTTTTAATTTGTTTTTATTCCAACAGCCTGATTCAGAAGTAGCTAATGCTGGTATAAAACTTGAAAACTATTTTGAAGAACTTCTAAAGAACCTTTATCCAGAAAAAAGATTTCCTAAACTAGAATTCGGGAATGAATTCGAAGATAATAAATTTAGCGATGATTCAGATGATGACTTTGTACAGCCCCGGAAGAAACGCCTGAAAAGCATCGAGGAACGTCAGTTGCTTAAATAAGCAGCACCGCTGGCGTGTGGCTGGTACTTAGATTGGTTTTCCCAAACAGCTGTCAATCATTTAACAACAGTACCAAGAAGAATTTGTGACCTCTCTGATCTCGTTTTTCATGTTTGCTGGACTTTGATTTCCTTAATAACCCCTTCTCTTAACTTCTTATTAAGGAACAAATGCAGGAAATGGACACAAAGGAAGGAGGGGAGATAGTAGCAAGGAAGACTCACCAACATAAAAGACATTCCTCCTGCTCCCTGAATTTAAAAACCAGTCTGGAGTGAGTAGCTACTAAAGAAGGAAAATAGACTTTGTATGGACCCTTTGTTGAGAATTTGATGTGGTTTGAATGTGTGTTGATCCATGTTTAGAAAATTCAATACCACTGCCCATTAATTATGGCCCAAGCAAATGAGTTAAATATACTCTACTTGAGAGCAACACATGAACATGTGTAATGGTGAGTTCTATCCAGAGTGGTGACTGGTACAACAGAAGGGTAGGTTAGATGCTATTAAGATGGCACCTAATTGTATATCATGTATGGTGGCAACTGTATTAAAAAAAAATCAGGAAAGCCAATGTTTGATTTTTGTTTTTATCTTGTCTGTAGAAGTGTTTGTTATAGCAGATTTTCAAGTGCTTTTTAGAAGCAAATCTAGATTTTCTTTATCTTCTTCCATTGAGGGAAGTTATGTGTGCACATGTTTGATTTAGCTGTGTTGTCTGTGTGTGATTTGTTTGTGTTAGCTGTGCAGGTGTGATATTTTTAAAAGAAGCCTCATTGTTGAAAGTTTGGCTTTTAGTAAAATTTCCCAAGTGTGCACCATTTTTTGATGTGAAATTTCATTGGGATATATCCTACTGGGCATTAAATATAAGTTTCCCTGAGGGGGGGCTAGTTCTTGTGGTTTTCATCTGTCTTGATATTTGGAATGAAAATGTACTGTAGGATTTGGGAGCAGGCACCTGGGGGAAGTTATAATGATGTCATTTTTTCCCCTGAGGTCTTTTTACATCCCCTATACCCTTCTTCCCCCACCCCCCCCACCCCTTGTTGTGTTGCATTTTGTTTCTTTTTGATTTTACTCTTTGAGCATCAAAGTTTAAACTTGACTTAATTTTGCATTTAATTATGGTCTTATACAAAATCCTATCTGTTAACAGCAAATTCTTTGGGCCAAGCTCAGCTGGTTTGACATTTGTTTCTTCTGCAAATTGTTTTGTAGGATCTGATGAGCTGTCAAAGGAGAAACTAAATTACAACAGAACTGTCCATATTCAAAGTTTGGCAAAATACACATGAATATTTTTAGTTGGCGAAAGTACACATTTAGTAATGATTTTTTGCAACTAATATTTGGGGGAACTGTTTCTTTAGGATGATTGAGTCCAAATGCAGCTGACTTGAAAGAGTGTTGTGAATTTTATCACCTTCCGTGAATGAAACACAGAGGACTTGCTTTTATCCAAATGGCATTACTTCTGGAAATGAACATATTTTGTGGGTAATTCATTGAGTTTTCACATATTGCTAAAGATAAATAAAATAACTTACTAGCAATACTTCTATGTCATACAGTTTCTATGTAACCGTGGATCTTGTTCATGTCAATTATGTGTGAATTGTTAAAGGCTTACTCGGTTTTTCCAGATGTGTTGCACTGTGATGACTACTGTTTTGAATATGTAGCTTGACTTCCCATTCTCCAAAGACAATTTGAACAAATAGTTTTACAGCATTTCAATACAGCAGCCATGCTGCTTCTGCTAGCTTCTTTATTGTTAGCATCATGAAATAGTGTTGTTTTTTTCTGTTTATTTTTTTTATTATATTTTGACAATCTTTACATAGTTAATTAGGGTAGGAAGGTTCAAGGGCTACAGGAAAGTGGGTAAGACTATTATTTGTTTCCAGATTGTTTCCTTCATGTTTAATGGGGGGTATTAAGGGAGAAGGCCCACCCAATTTCCCACCCTCCCCAGGTCCCGGATGTAGGGTATGCTCTGAGGTTCTTGCTTGAGTGGTTTTGATAGTTCAACAGTTACGAATCACTGCCAATCTTGCCACTCCAAGCACTGTGAGGTCTTGGCAGAATCCACTGATTGACATAGTGCATCATAGAGTCATGAAAGAAGCCTAACTATGCCATGCTGAGAGAGGATGCCCTAAAACCCGGGATCATTCAAGCAGGCTTCAGCTCAGCTCACATAGATTGATAATTCTGACCAAAAACTTTGGGGACTTCTGTCTGGATTTGGGGCTGAGGACTGGTCTAATAGCTACACAATTCCATTACTGAGAAATCACTTTTGGTAACTGTCTTAGAGTGAGGAGACCATGTGACAGAAGTTGGTGTTTCCTTAATTTTAACTCGACCATTTTCCCAGATGCCAAGCATGTGAATCTTTCTGACAATAAGGAACACAAGGACACCATAATAACAAAGGCAAGTGTAGTTTTACATCAGCATCTGGCCATGGAGTTGTTGTTGCTGGGTCTGTCACTGAAAGTGCTGGACCCGGAGAGTCTTCTCTTCCCAAGATTTTTTTTCCCCCCTGCTGAGAAAAAACAGGCTTTGCAGTTGACAACTGTACAGATCGAGGAAGGTGAGTCTGTCTGCAAACATTTGCTTCATTTAGAAATTCACATTTTAAGGTCCTGTGCTGTGGCTGTGCTTTGAATTTAGAGAGATAAGGAAAGAGGAACTTCTGCTTGAGACCTGATCCAAATTTTGGATGAAGAAAGTAAACCACATCATATGAGTAAGATTCTCAAGTTTAAAGTACATTTTCTGTTTGTAATTGCTATAAAGGAAATTGGGTGATCTAATTGGCCATTATCCAGACATGATCATGAGTTCAGTTCTCTAATTTATGAAATTGAGCTCATATTTTAAGTCTTTCATTGCCCTTTGTAAACTGGTGGTTTTTATAAATATCTAAGAAGAAGGTACAATAAGTCACAATGCCATGTTGGGGACTCCTAGCCGGTTTGATCACAAATCCCAGCGTCCATGAAGCTTTAACTTACTGTGGAGGACATGTGAGGCTACCGGCTATTAGCTTCTACTAATTTGGAGGTCAGAGTGGTGATTTTGATTTTAATAAGTGTTAAATGTGAATTTATACTTGAAATAGCATAAGAATTTCAGTAATTTTGGCATAGTGTTGTGGTTTGAAACTAATTTCCCTTTATTACCTCTGTGTTCCTTTGCCTATGATTTTGATACATAAAGGGAGGCTCTGATAAGTATATTAGCAAAATTTCTTTATTCCAACATAGGTATTTCATGAGCCTGAAAAGCAGCAAATAAGCAAGTGGGAATAAATATCTGCATTAATTTAGGATTTTTTCGTGGAAGGATACCATGAAAAGCTCGGTCTCCACTTTAATTTTGTTCTATTAGTTTTGACATAGAATTATCCTAAAATCTTAGCAAAATCGGGTCTCCCAACATTTTCAAATGTGCTGTGGAAGAAAGACTATTATAACATTCTCTTCCATGTTTTCAGAAAACTTGTATGTATTTTTTTGCCCATGTTTTACTGCCTTTAACTTAGCCAGGAAACTGCAGCCAGGAGTCTTTCCATTGCAAAATCTCTTACGACAGTGGCAATATATGGAGAGCATGGAGTATACAGATCAAAGGTAAATATTTCTTACCCTTGGCATGAGACTTGAAGTGGGATTGACCAGAACAAAATCAGGATGTTGCAGGACAGGCTTCCATCGTGATGTTCACTATGCAATCATAGGCATTTCACTAGCAACAATGACAAGGAGGTCTGGTATACAAAAAGTTCCAAATAGATGCTTTGGCTGTTGTATAGACTAGATAGAGATGTCAGAACATTAATCTATTGTACAAAGCAAAATGTAGTTGTACAGATATTCCAGTTCCATAATCCTTTTTATTAAATTATGTCTTGACCTTTTAATGATCTGGGAAGACACCCCAAAAAGCTTACAGGTAAGTTACTGCAAAGCTTTGCCTTATTTCTGTTCATGTGTTTTGCTAACCCTACTTAAGAGTGTTAAGGGTTTCTCCAATTTAGTATGAATGGTTTTCTATAGGCTGGTATCTGGTTGAAGCCTGGGTTTCAAGCAGGGTTGTCAAAATCTTAAGACCTCCAAAATGTGGAAATATGCTTGAGCATCACCTTTGATTAACTCACTCAGTAAATTATAAATTACTATTAAGCTGAGGGTTGAGATTTTCAATTAAAATTTGTAGTTGGTTGGTCTCTAACCCTACAAATGTAATAGACTTCTTAGCATCTGAAATTTTTTTCTAAAACTGAAGAATTATTGATTTATATGTTCTATAACTTACATACAGCCTGAAAACCAGGTGATGTCTAAAGGTACATGTAGCTCACAGACCTTAAAAAAAAAGCCTAGTCAACCAACTACAAGTTCTTGTTTGGGTTCTGAAGAAGAAAACATAAAGTAAATGTGTTTCATCTATGATTTAGTGGGTAAGGGATGGTGATCAAGGGAAGAAAAGCTATCTTTAGTCCATTTCTCCCATTCATACTCCTTTCCAATTATTTTAAGATGCCGGGGCTAGATATTTGCTTCTGACACCTGCCAAGGCAGACCCTAGCAGCTAGTGGTAAGAACAGTGATGTGAGGTGGCACCAACTGGGAGGCCTGGATATGTTGCTTTGACCTGACCCCAGCCTTTATAATCATCTGGGGAGTCGAGCAGAAGAGAGTGAGTCCAGGTTCTTTTTGCTTTATATTAAGTAAGAACAATACACAAATGCCCAGTTAATCCATAATCATTTATTCCAAAAGTAGCATACAGAAGTAGAATGTTAAGATAAACAAGTCTGTTGAAAAAATGGGGGGGGGGACTTTTTCTTCACAGCAGTACAGGTCTTCATTTGATTTGCTGAGCAAAGAAACAATTGAATCAATATTTTTAGAAAGCATTTGGCATTCATACTCACATAAGGCAGTAGCAGAAAATTAACATCCAACAATTAGTTACAAGTTGTATTAAATAATGTTTGTGAACCTGAAAATGGGATAAGTAAGTATTCTGCTTCAACATAGACGGCATTAGAAAAAATTATACTTGTACCACTGTTTTGGTTCAAAAAATATAGTTGGCACTATTGTATCATCAGATCAGTTCATTAAGTAAATTTGTGGGGAGGTTGTCTGCACATGTGCTAAAAGGTCAGTTACTTTTGGGCCTATTCTTGGACACATCCCTAGGTTTATCAGATGGTTTCATGTGGTCAGTAGGACTGTTTCAAGGGATATATGTCCATAACTTAAACATGTAGGTTTAATATTTAGGACCACTATCAACTCTACAAAATCATTCAACCTATATCTACAGGAGCCCTTACAGGTAAATATTGCTTGTCATGCAGATTATAAAAAGAATCTTGACTAAGTTTAGCTATTGTATATACAGAAGTTGCATAACATGAGCAGTATAAAGGAAGCACATGCCTCATCTGTGTCTGGTCTCATTCACTGATGCGTCAGTTTTCTAAGCAAGGAAACTAAATGAAGCCCTAAGGTCATTATTGCATGATGAGTCTAATATGTGATAATTCATATAACTTAAACTAGAGAAAATACAGTGAGGCAGGTATAAGCCATCTCTTTACTCACTGGAGGCATCCTGTGTGCACTCTGAAAGGGGCCTGCTGCCTCTCCCTTGATGTCACTGACTCCACTGCATCCTATTCAGCAACTAGAGCTCAGGAGCAAGCATCCAGTCTAAGCTCCAATGATTCTCACCATCATTTTATACATTTGCTTCATTTGTGCTACAGACGGGAAAACATCAGAACGCTGGATCACAGAGTCCGACCACCCAGGAGGTATAGTGTTAGGATTCCCTCTTTGTGTATGTGAGCAGTCTGTGTGTATTGGTTGGCAACGAGTGCATGCTGAATACATTTCTTAACGGAGGTACTGTATTAAAGGAACCTGGACCAAGTAATGGCCCTCTCAGCTCCTCCCAAAGTCCTCTATCTAAACAGGAGGGGGCTGAGATGTTGCCACTGCTTCTGAGTATAGCTTCTGTTGTAACGGGTTTGAAGTAAACCATTTTGGTGCCCTCAATTCTACATGAGAAGAATTGAGTTCAGATAGTAGTTGAAACCCACTAAACATTTCATCACCAAAAACTTGGATCTCCATAGACCAAGTTCTGTGTTTTTTGAGAAAAGGGTAGTTAAGACTGATCACCGAATTACTTACCTGCAGGGCCCGCCCCTTGGTCTCAATGGGGAGTGTAAATGCAGAAATGGCACACAGCACACAGACAGATGAAAAAAGACACAGGGCTCCCAAAAATGATGCACTCATTAGAACCTGCAAGTCACAAGAAAGGGACTGTTACTCAAAGGGTGCTTAGATGGGGGTGGGAGACATTTTCTGTACTGAATTTGTATAGAATTTCAGAAATAACTAAGTGGGTAGCGCCTTGGTGCTGCATGTTAAGGAACCAGCAGAAGTGCTGGCAGTCTATATTGCGCAGTTTGGTCCAACATCCTGCTAACGCACCTGGAAAAGCAACAAAGATAGCTAAGTGCCTTGGGCCCTGCCACCCACATGAGACCACTCCAGCAGGTATGCCTTTCCAACAGAAATAGTGAAATATGTAGAGATGTTTCAATATGACAATTTTTAAAATCAGCCAAAACTGAAATTTTATAAACCATTTGATCAGAAACTATCCAGTAGACTTACCATAAAATCTTTTTGCTTCAGACAAACTTGTATGGTCCTAACCTTCCCTGCCCTATAGTAGAGCTGTGTATTTTTTGTTTTGCATATTTTCATAGCATTAATCCTGATATTTTCTCTTTAAGTTTCATTCTAGCAGAGAAAGAATAAAACCTTCAGTGGCTGATTGCAGCACTTGGACACACTGTCCAGTGTTCCATTGTTTTGTGACAATAAAAATGTGAATTAACAAGAAAACACTTGTGCGCCCACTTATTGAAGTGGATCTTATACATCCTGACAAAAATTAGTGGAAAACAGTTGTCACATGTACATTTTCACAGCTACAATCCACAGATGTGGATCAAGACGGAATTAGTTTTCTGACATCTTTAAGCCTCACTTCCTTCAGTGCCATTTTGAAGAAAGAGTAATGTGCATAGAAGGAAATGTAGAATCCATAATGGATGGCATTGTGTTCTTTACAGCTAAGTGAAAAGTATGGAAAAACACCACATATGCTAATAGAAGCGAATTCATACAATATTACAGTGGTCTTGTTAGTGTAGGACAAATATAAAATTAAAATAGCAAGTTCCATTGTTTATGGCGCACGGCTAATTTGAAAGATCTATCTTTCCATCCCTGTGAATATATTACCTAGATGGTTGCAACAACCAAAACTGCAGGACCTTCTTTTGGGTCTCTTATGAAGTACTAAAATTCATAGGCCTCAAGCAGAAATAAGTAATTAGTTCTTCAAGTTATTATATATATTGTAATTATATATAATATATATACTTGAATGTGTATTTAATGTATATTATTACTATTATCACCCTTTTCCCCAAGAAATATGAATTATTTTGAACAGTATGTAGAAGAGTATGCCTGCACATAATTTTCTTACGCAATGAAAGGAATTACAGAGAACCACCTACTGCCTCTCCAAGTGCAACCGGAAGCTGGTGTCCTGTAGCTAAGCGGATTGGATTAATACCCCAGTCAACATCTTTGGCTAGTTGCAGTAGCCTCGGGCTGAAAGTGTACTTCAGTAGCAGTAAGCCAACAGCATGGGGCTTTTGTCTTTCACTGAATGTTGCTGGGCTGTTGGAGCTGACTGATATTGCAGTGCAGTATTAGTGACCAGAAGACCAATTATTTGTGCCTAACATAGTGGCCAGCAGAGGCTGATGAAATTCATTCTAAGCAACCATGAACATGGAAAATTAGGCTTGGAGCAGCAATACCACAATAGCAGCTTACCTGCAACAATCCCAAACTAGGCACATTCTTAATGCTGATAGCAGTATTCATAGGCTCAGAAAACAAATTGCTTAGAATTTCTAGAAGGACAATGGCAGCAAGGTCAGATGATGAAACTAGAAAAAATGCTTCCGTGCAAGTCAAATAAGGTGTCAAACCTACCACAGGGATGAACTAACATTCATAAATACCTGAAGAAATTGAAATACAGATTAACACTGGGGGCAGTTTAGTGCTTAAGGTCTGGAAAAGCAACAAGGGATGGCCTAAATTCTTGTGACCATGCACCTGCATGGTTGATCCAGAAGCAGCTGCTGGCTTCAGATCAGATCAACTCTACTGCTGTAGCCAAGTAGATTCCAGGATCTTAGTTGTTCTTCCTCCTCTCCATAAATCTCCTTCCAAAGATGGATAATGTTTAATAAAATAAACTTCAAAAGGACACAGATCCAATAGCATAATAACAGGCTTACCAGAGCGGGAGATCCTTGTGCTAAAAAGCAAGCAATTAGCAAAACTTAAAATGTGATGGAATGCATCCATAGCGGAATACAAAAGCACTTGGCTCAGTTACAGAGGTGAAAACAGATTCAGGATTAATAGTCCAGCTTCGGGACAGCATTACAGGAGAAAATACTCAATGTATTGGAGTGTAAGTGGGATTTCTGAGAGTCACAAAAGAATAAAAAGCACATTCAAAGAGCTCTTTTCAGAATTCCTTCCTGAATCTCCAGACATATCCAGGAACGAGTGGGTCAGAGGTGACCAATCAGAGTCAACGTAGTGAAGCATACCCCTAGACATACTCAAGTGCCCCAGATAGAACACAGTAATAGCAGACTAATTCCATTTTCAGTGTGTCAGAAATCAATATGGAACGAAAGTGTAGCCTGCTTCAGTCTTGAACTTCCATAGAAAATTCAACAGGTCCAGAACTTTGTCCAGAACAGATCACATGATAGGTCACAAAACTTCAAAAATCTCATTGACTACATTGCGAAAAACTGAATAAACAATGTTCAATCAGTAGCAAAATAGACTTTGGGAGCTATATAAATATTGGTAAATAATTGAACATGAACCAATTGATCAAGGAAAAGGAATTTAAAATGTAACAAATGAAAATAGACATACAACCTTTAATGATATATAGGATACGCTGGAAGAAGATGGCAATTTAAATTGACAATGACCAATGAATCCTTTGCTGATTCTGAATTTCAAGGGCATATAAAAACAAAAATTATACAAAATAAGCCTTTGCACACACAAAAACCAAACCACTCCTTCTTGGGAAAAATGAAAGTCTGAGATGAGAAGATGGAGAACATTTGACAACAGTGGCACGATCCTCCTAGGGATTCTTAGATCTGATATAGTAATCGCATCCTGGAAGATAAGATGTGATGCCTCAATTATTTGGACTTGTGTCATCAACACTGAATCCCTGCATGGACAAAATCTGTATGTGCTTTGCTACCTTTCAATTGTTTTAAATAAAACTTGCCAGAGCTGACACCGTGGCATTGTGCACAAAGTCTTGTATAACACTGATCTCCCAGAATGCATACCAATTCAAGTTCCAGATGTTCCACTTCTGTTCCGCATCCCCACTAATGCATCTGGGAAAGCGGCACAAGAGGTCCAAGAGTTTTGGATCCCCGAATCCAGGTGGGAGAACCAGAAGCAGCCCCTGGATCTGGACTGGCCCCACACCAGATGCTGTGACTGCTTTGGCAGTGCACCAGCAGATGCAACATAAACCTCTTACTGCCTTTCAAATAACTAAACATTCCAAATATAGAAATATCATGGACATGAAAAAATTTTTTAGAAGTTATAATTTTTATGAACAATTATGTGCGACCAGATTTGCCAGTCAAGAAGATATGGACAAACTCTTAAAACTTACCAGGACTGAAGAAACAGAATGCCTCAGCAGGTATTGAGATGGAGTTGTTAAAATCTCTACCATCAAAGAAAATCCCTGAAGGAACATGTCTTTACCGCTCAATTTCCTTGAACACTTATCAAAAAGTTACCAACAATTTGTCTTCAATTATGTTAAAATATATAAAAGCAGATTAATTCTTCAAGATACGTTCTCTGAGACCAGCATCAGTGCAATTAAGAACCAAATGTGTAACAGGAAGGAAATAAAGATAAGCAGCTTACACTGGGAAAGCAACAGGTTTTCAAAGTGCTTGGATGCCTGACCTTGAAGCTTCAAAAGACAGATGGATTTTTTAGGTTTCTAGCCCTGCCTTAGCCATTTGGGAAGCTCACCACCAGAAGGAGATTCAATCTCTGTGTCTTTTAAAAAAACTAAAGGCTACAGGTCAATAGTCTTGATGAATATAATGCAGAAATCTTCAAGATACCAGCAATCTGAATTCAATAGCATATTGGATTTTTTCCAGAGTCAAGAATGGCTCAGCATACACAAATCAACAAGCGTGATGCATTACGTTTACAGAATGAGGGGTAAAAGAATTTAACAGAATTAAGAAGTATGATCAGTTCCAATATATTTTCATGATAAAAACTGCAAGCCAGGTAAAGAATATATATATCTAAACACAACAAAAGTGAAATGCCAAACAATTGGATAATGCCATATATAATGGCAAAAGTTGAAGGTTTACCCAGATGCTGCAATTAGACAAGACAATTGGGGAGGAAGTGAAACTGATTTGCTTTGCAGATGACGGGGTCATATGTGTAGAAAAGGACCAAAGATATTACCAAAAAAAAACCCCTGGATACAAAATGTGCAAAATCAGTAGCAATGTTATATACCAATAGGAAATTACCTATAAAACAAAGCAGTCCCATTTCTAGAGGCTATTAAAACATCACAATAAAAATCAGAATAAAATTTTCTACAGTTTCTAGATATTACAACAGTGAAGACGAATTGGCAAACGAAGTTGAACAAAACACAGAAAGACAAAACGTTACTGATTCGTTGCAATCACTATCAAAATACCAATGACAGCTTTCATAGGATTAGAAGGAACACTATTAAAATTCTTTTTGTGCTACAAACGACCCCAAACATAAAACCCATGTATAGCAAATAGAACTCAAACCATTACTTTAAGATATTATGAAGTTGTAATAATTAAAATAAAATAGTATATTACCTTTAAAACATTTACCTAGAAAAATGGAATAGAGCGCCAAGAAGTAAGTTTCAGAAAGTTGCCAAGAACACATTGCAGTAAATACAGTTTTCAGTAAATTGTACTGGAGAAATTGGATATTTTCATGCTTCTGCATGAAATTACATAATCTTGTAAAAAGGTTAAAATGAATTAAGGGTTGCATATATAACTTGAAATAATGAAACGGACACTACAAGAAATCAAATCAAAATCAGAATGAAAGCATTGCATTGGGCCAAAGCGCTTGTACACAGAAAGGAATCAATCATCAGATTACAACCTAAAGCGTCAAAGTATTTGTAAACTATACCTCCAATAACGGTTCAATAACCAAAATGAATGAGGAAGATAGCTCAATAGCACAAATCCCCTAATCGTTTAAAATGTGCAGTACATCTATCTAAATAGCTATTTTCAAATGAAGGCATGCAAATAATCAACAACTGACATATTGTTCAATGTAATTCTCTGAGCAAAGGCAAGTCACAATGAGTCACCACTTAGAATGTGAAGGAAAAATCCCTGCACACTGTGTTGGGAAGGTCAATAGTCTTTTTAAAAATCTGGTAATTTCTCAAATTTAATATAGAACTAGGCTATGGATCCAGCATTCTTTCTTGGTTATACAGCCAAGAGACAGAAACTCCCATATTAGCCAAAAAGTGAGAATAATCCACATTTCCATCAACTGGTGAATGGTTAATGAAGATGTGATATATTTACACAATAGGATTTGATGTAGTTATTACATGAGATCATCATGAATATCATGGTTGATAATTAAGGCCATTATGTAAAATGTAATGATCCAACTACTTTATAATCCCATAAATGGGATCTGAAAACACTGATCCTAGGCAAGTGTGCTTTGCATGCTGATTAAGATGCTGCATGTGTTTGCCTACATCCAATATCAAAGTGCTGTGATGGAGTTTCACTTCCAATTCCAGCTTCCTGTGAATTACACAGAAGGAGGTAGCAGGTCTGAATACTTAAGATTCAGATTGAATTTGCACCTTGGCTTCATCATAGCCCAGCCCTGATTATGCTGGACATTTTGGGGGACTAAATTCACTGATGGGAAGATCACTCCCTGCCTTTTGAATATGTAATTTTACGTAAGATGCCTTTATTTAATTCCAGTTGAAAAATCTGACCTCACAATAGTTGAGATACTGTTTACCTCAAGCTGGGAAGATTAGAAGGAAGACAATTGGGAAATGTTACGTAACAGGGAGTAGGACAGGTGTAACGCAGTTTTCCCATTGCACAAGAAAGTGGCTTTAGGCAATGCTGATGCACTGTAAATTAGAGTTGCAATAAAGGATTTTGAATGTTTTTACCATCTTTAAAAAAAAATGACAGAGACCCCTATACTGTGTCATAGTAAGCTAAGCCACTGCCCGCAGTGCCAGCATCCCATATGGATACCAGTTCAAGTCCAATGGCCATAAGTTGCAGTGGAGGATATCCCAAGTGCTGGGGCTCCTGTTCTCATATGGGAGATCTAGAAAAATTTCCTGGCTCTTATCTTTATACTGACCCAGCTCCAGCCATGATGCACATTTGGGGAATGAGCCAGCAGGTGTAATACCTGTTTCTCCTCCATCTGTGACTCTGCTCTGCCTTTCAAATAAAAATTTAAGAAAAATAAATTGGACATTATAACGTTTCTGCATGTAATGGAAGTTTAAATGGTAAGTCATAAAAATGTACAATTTTTAAAGGTGTATTTGAAAGAGTGACAGAGGAGGCATGGAGGGAATGGACAAGGGAGTCAAAAGATTCTGATCCTACTCCTTCACTCCGTAAACGGCGTTACCAGTCAGGTCGGAACCAGATCGAAGCAGGAATCCAAGTCGTGTGGCCATGTCCTGCTGCTTTCCCAGGCACACTAGCAGAGAGCTAGATCAAAAGTGAAGAACCGAAATGAAAACTGACGCTCCAACCTTGGATTCCAGCGTTGCCAAGGGGTAGCTTAACTACGCCATTATGCTGGCTCCCACGTCTGAATTTTGTGTATTAGTTATTGCTTTAACTTGCATCAGCAAAGAAACATCCTCGCAAAATGTTTCAATGCTCACTATGTGGCAGAAAACTTAGTAGGTGTCAGCAACATAAAAGAACTGAAACTTCACAGTACATAATGAAAAATTTTTGTAGATTTTTCAAATCCATGGATAGTTTTACTATACATTTTCTATGGATTTTTGAAACTATAAATATAAAATTTTATTAAAGATAAAAATTGGCAAAGTATGCATACACTTTGGGACTTTAAGGGCTTAAATTTTACTTGGAGAAAGAGGCAATAACATTCTGATAAATGATATAAAAACGTTCACAGTGCCATGATGGCTCAAAAGGAGACTACTCTAAAGCGAAGTCATCAGAAAAGGCTTCCCGAGTAAGTAATGAATTATGGCTAACTAGAGAATAGGATGGGGAAGGAAGATTCCAGAGTGAGGGAATAGCAGGTGAGGAAGCTCCAGGAAGAAGTAATTATAGCATTTCTAATAAACTACAGGAACACAATTATTTCTAGCTGAGCAAATGGGGAGAAAGGTAAAAGATGGGGCCGGTCATGGCTATGTTCCAAATTCCTATGTTGAAGCTGAAGCCCTAACTTCCCGTGAGAGGAGACCTTTGGGTAATTCAGGTGACGATAGTGGGGCTTTTCATGGGCTCAGTGTTCGTGCAAGAGGACAGGATACCAGAACTTTCTCCTCATGAGGTTGACACAGCAAGGCAGCAGTAACTTGGAAGCCAAGAACCCTCACCAGAACTCAAGCTGCTGGCATGCTCAGCATAGCATTTCAGCCCATGCAGTCATGCAGTCTGCTCAAACTACACAAGCTATAGTGATTAGTCACAGCAGCCCAAACTAAAGCATGGCCTCACTGTGAAAATCATAAGAATTCTGGGTTTCATCCATGAGGAGAAGAAACGATTATACGCATGGGAATAACATCTTCACAAATACAGGGAAGGAAAGAAGCTGAGGGAGCAATGTGGGGACATGAGCAGGATCAGGCAGCAAAGTGATGGTAGTTTGAACCTGAGTGCTGCCACAGGTAGAATAGGCGATCTGGTGAACAATTCAATGTGTATTAGGAAGTGAAAAACCTATAGTTTGCAGACTGACTACAGGAAAGAGGACAACTTCTAGGCCAACACGTGGTGCCATTCACTAATGGAAGGAATTGGATTTGGGGAGAAATAACCAGGAGTTCGGCTGCATACGTGCTAAATACTTTCAAGACATTCAAATCCCAGAGTTGGGAGATAATTGGGAGTTCAGAAGCAAAACTTGCCTAAAGAGATAAGCTAGAGAAAGATGAGCATCTAAGTGCAGCTGACAACTGGATCATGAAAGTGGATGATATCCCCCAAGTGGAGAAAAGTAACAAAAGATGAGGAGCTAGAATTGAGAAATAAGAAATAGGAAGATACGCCACATAGAACAGAGATCAAGAAGCAGAAGTCATGGGTTGTGGCCTAGCAAAGTCACCACCTGTGACACAGGCATCCCAAATGGGAGTTGGTTCAAGTACCAGCTGTTCCAATTCCAACCCAGCTCTCTGGGTTGTGCCAGGGAAATCAATGGGAGTCGACCCAAGTCCTGGGAGTCACTGTACCTCTATGGGAGACTAGAAAGAAGCTCCCAGCTTCTGTGTGACCTAGCTTGGGCTGTTGCAACCATTTCAGGAATAAACTTGCAGATGAACAATCTTTGCTGTCCTTCCCATTTTCCAACTCTGCCTTTCCAAAAAAAAAAAAAAAAAAACAACGGGAGCCAGAGGCAAGAGGAAAATCAGATACATGCAAGGCAACAAACTATTGAAGGGGGCAGAGGCATTCAAAGAGCAAGGCCAACGTTCTTCAAGTGACAGACCAAAAAGAGTGAGGGTATAACAGAATCCTTGGACTCGGTCATGGAGGTCACCAGATACCTTATCATTTTGGTGGAGCAGGGGTGGCTACAGCCACACTGGAGCTATTGAAGGAATGAGGGGAGAGAAGAAATGGAGAAGAGAAAGAATATTTAAAGAGTTTGGCAGAAAATAGGGTCAAAGAGTCAATGGAAATAAGTTTGCTGTTGTAAGCTGTGGAATCTATGAAATGCTAACTGGGACGCTTTAGCATGTCTCCTGCCCTCCCGCATCTCTCCTGCCTCCTAACTCCAATAAATAAATCTTTTTAAAAAATATATTAATTATATAAAGGATAGAGATAGGAATTATTGCCAGCAAGATTGGCAGTGATCTTTGTTGAGACTAACAAAACCATCTGGAAGATAATCTTAAGTAATAGCATTGATACAAGCTTCTCAGAGACCTTTAGCACAGTGTACCAAAATGGATCTCTTGATCTACCAGGCCAATTTCTGAGAACTCACCCAAGGCAGATGATTACATGGTTGGGTAAAAATGTGAGCATACTGACGCTGATGATTCTCATTTATAACAGGAAAATATCTGAAACAGTCTAGATGCTCAGCTATATATAGAGCTGATTAAGTGATTTTAAAAATAGCTTTTGGAGTATATGTAATCAAGTACTTTTCAACATTTCAAGAACACTTGAATATTTGCAATGTTTTGAGTGCAAACAAAGCAGGCTTCGAATACAATATGAACTCCAATCACATTTGGAGCACACACACATTTTTAAAATTATTTTCAGTGCATTTGAAAAAGAGACAACGTAAGAGATCTTCCGTCTGTGGTTTCACTCTCCACATGCCTGCAACAGTCACGGCCAGGCCAGAAAGAACCCAGCAGTCTGGATTTAAGTCTGTGCCACAGTTCAAAGCTGCATCCCTAGAAAAGACCCCAGCGCTCCTTTAAGGCCTGCCAGAGCTAACTGAAACACTGCCAACACAAAATATTTCTTCCAACCAGCATCTGAAAATAGAGGCTCTATCTCCTCAGTGCGAGAGCAGAAATCTTAACTGTGATAAGCACCACTAAGAAAACAGATGGAGTCCACATGGAGCAATACCCTTTCATGGATTTTGTATTCACTTCAACATGAGCCCCCTTTTCCTCCTTCATACTGCCTTAAAAATACTCACTCGGGCCCAGGGTTATTGAAAAAGCCAGTAAAATCTGCTTGCAACGCAGATGCATCACCTATGTGTGTCACCTTGTGCTCTGGTGTCCACTTTTTAAAGATTTAATTTTATTTATTTATTTATTTATGAAAGATAGAGAGGAGCAAAGACAACAATCTTCTGTCTGCTGATTCACTCCCCAAGCGGTCAGAATGGCCAGAGGAGAGCCGATCGGAAGCCAGGAGCCTCTTCCGTGTGTCTCATGCCAGTGTAGGGTTCCAAGGCCTTGGGACATCTTCGACTGTTTTCCCAGGTCACAAACAGGGAGCTGGATGGGAAGCCAGGCTACCAGGATAAGAACCAGTGCCTATATTGAACCCCAGGGCATGCCAAGCAAGGACTTTGGCCCTTAGGCTACCATGCCAGGTCTGCCACTCCACTTTCAATCCAGCTCTCTGCTAATTAATGACCTGGGAAGATGATCCAACTGCTTGTCTCCTGCCACTCACTTGGGAGACCTGGAAGAAGCTCCTGGCTCAGGGCTGGCCTTTGTAGCCATCTAGGGAGTAAAGCAATGGATGAAAGATCCTCTCTGTTTCTTTCTCTAATTCTTTCTAAATGATAAATTTTTACCAAAAACCACCTAGTCACTCTGGCCCAATGGAAGTTGAATCAACTTCCTCGGGGCTCTTTTCCTTACTGTTGTAGTTATTACCGATTAAAATCCTTGCCACTTGAAGTAGTGTCCAGTTTTAACTGACAATATACAGTTTCTCAGTAACTGAACTCTATTGGAAATCACTTATGGAAATATCTAATGTAGTTTTGATGTCCATTATCAAGTAGCTTGTATTCAGTGTTTACCCTGTCAAGTACTGAGCTAAGTGCTTTGCAGTTATTGTCACATAATCCCCAGAACAAACATAGTGAAGGTTAGTGCTCATCTTCATTTTACAGTGACAGCAGCATGGGAAGGTGAGTGATAACCGTCAACAGCTGAGAATCTACTCTGGTCACAAAGCAGCGGCCAAGTGGAGTCCTCTGGCCTGGAGACCTACTGCCCATCTCCCAAACCATCAAAAGCATCATGGCCTCAGACATAAACACTCCCAAATACCCAGGGAAAATACCTCTAGTGATTGAGAACCAAGGAACTCAATTCCTAAATTGGAGAAACACACCATGCTCTGCAGTCTGGTCATCCAGAAATATTTAATATTTCACTGCCCTCTTTTATGATTAAGTTATTTTCTGAAAATCATAAAATCTTAAAAAGATACTTTGTAAAGCACAAGACATGTAAATGGGAAAAACATTCCCACGACAGGTTAAGAAAATTCCCAGTGGCAAAATGCTGTTAAAATATACATTATGTCCACTTGGCCCATAACTGCTCGCTTCTTTGAAAGCTTCATTTCCCACCTCTGCATTTATGTATAACCCCCCAGATGTAGCTTAACCATGTACAACTGGCCAGAACTGGGCTAGACACCCCTGCCCTTTTTTTCTTTTTTTGGAATTCCGAGCTAGTCAAAGAGTAATGTGTATTTCGGATTTGTAAGAATCCCGTGCATGCACATTAGCACAGCACACTGGTCTTCAGGTGGAAAGGAAGAAAGAATGCATGCTCAGGAGAACTGAGGGGCCCCAGGCCCCACAACAACATGTGAAAGCAGAGGCTGGGTTCCTGCCAACCCTCCTACTTGCTGGACCATCCCTCCCCACTAGCCCTCCTCCATAGCCATGGCCCAGCCTCATTCCTGCCACCAAATCATGTGGATTTCTGTTCTTTTCTACTCAAAAGAGAATGACCAGTGCAAAGGGACACTCTGCTTGATCCTCTTTAGTGTCCACAGCCCTCTAGGCCATCCTCTCTGCCCCTGTTTTCTCTCTAAAACAAGGTCTTTGGTTCCTGGTCACATTGAATTTTATTCCAGTCTGCATTTGATCTGCCTGTCATACAACTTCTGTGCAATGCCTCCTCCCTACTTGTCAGCTCAACCACCCAGCACCTTCAGGCTCCATCCTCAACTTGTCCAACTGACCAACTGCCTGGATAACAAATGGAACTCAGAGTTAGAGCCACGGCCCCTGCACTGCTCTGGCTCCTTGTATTATCCCTTTTCCTTACCTCCCCCTCGTCCCCGCCAAACAGTAAGCAGTTTAAAGCTGACCAACACCAGATGTGAAGCCATACCTACCAAGGACTGGCTAAAAGCCAGGTCACAGTTATGCAGTCTTTTCCCCTACCCAACCCACTGAACAATGAGAAAAATGGTGCCCCGAGCAGCTTCACAAAGCAAGTACGAACACTTGGTTATATCCTTCATCTTGGGCGACTTGGGGTCCTCTCTTCTCCCAACTCTCCCCCTGGACACACTGGCTGTACCTGGGATATAAATGGCGCCAGCATTGCTCCGATGCGGCACAGCGAGCCACTGGTTCCCATCCCCAAAGCACGCATCGTCGTGGGGTAGACCTGGTGAAAGACATAGGAAGGGCCAGTGAGTTATGTTTCTTCTTAACTTTCCCTCGCCCCTCCACAGGGCAAGCTTTTCTAGGTAGATAACAACACTGTTTATGGATTCACAGAAAAAAAAAAAAACATTTTCTTAGCAATAGAAGCTTGCATTTTTCTAACAATATCAAAAAATTGAAATTATCCTTTAAGTGCAGAGTTTCAAAAAATATGTTTAATTGAATATTCCAAATATAGTGTTAGAGTGGTAATCTTTGGAAGCAAAAGGAAGATTTCCTCTTTAGGATAAAAACTTTTTTGGTATAAAAGTTCTACTGATTATAAAGAAAATACTCTACCACATACCCCACCCCCCAATAATAATCTGATGAAAAACAAATTTATGTGAACGGCAGAGTTATAGCAAGAATCTTCTATGTGCTGGTTCACTCCCCAAATAGCTAGAATGGCCAGAGCTAAGTTAATCCAAAATCAGGAGCGTCTTCCAGGTCCCCTCCAGGACTTCGGCCATCCTCTGTTTTCCCAGGCCATAGTAGTGAGCTGGATTAGAAATGGGCAGCACCTATATGAGATGCCAGTTCCAGTAGGAAGAAGATTAGCCTGATATGCCAAGGCCATGGTCTTAGGAAATAGAGTTTAACTTCAGTAAAAGGGAGAAGTGAGCAACTTTACACTTTTACGACCAGGTGTCACTTGATGCTAGGGCAATGAGTCATTTTCCATATGCATGACATTTAGTGAGAAAGGGAAGATTGGCTTTCAAGAATTAAATGAGAGGACTGACATCTTGGTATATTGAGTTGAACTGCCACTCGCATGCCAGCATCCTACATCAGGCCTGTTCCACCTCAAATGCAGCTTCCTGCTCATGTGCCTGAGAAAGCAGTGGAAGATAGTTGAACCCCTGACACTGGTGGGAGACCAAGATAGATCTCCTGCTTCTGGATAAGACTTGGCCCAGATCAAGCTTTGGCAGCCACTGGGGCACGGGGTTGGAGGAGGGTCAACCAGCAGACTCAAGTGCTTCCTCTCCTTCTTCCTCACTTTTTGTACCTTTCAAATAAATACTTCTAAAAAGAATAGTAAACTTAAACTCATTAAGCCATACAAAGTCCCTGTTTTAAAAAAATTAATGAAGGGAAATCCACATGAAGTAAAGCTTTTGATCTTGTTTTAACTTGATGCTTGAGGAATATGTGCAAACATCAAGAGAAGCCAGAGATACATTACATGTGTATTAACCCACTAGAAACAGCTCTCCTGGGATGCCCCGAGGTAACCAACCTTGTCAGGAGAGCATACCTCGGCAGTATAAATGTAGATGGTGTTGAAATTGGCAGCCACCAAGGCCCTCAGCATGAAGAGGAAGCCAATCAGGCCTGCACTGGAGAACAAGCAGCAGAAGGAAGTTAGGAAAGGCTTCCAGTGGGCCCCTCCGAGTGCGTGATAAAGGCTGGAGTACACCCACAGACAGCTCTGGCCCAAGGGAGCCACTGTGCCCGACTGTGGGGTCCTCGAGTCAGCCCCTAAGTGCTCCTCGTCTGGCCTCTTCTTTCCCCCAGCTGGATCGTTCCACCCTGGCCCTCAAAATGATCCCACTCTCTTGGCCACCCTGACTTGCAAACCAGTACAGTTTGAAGGGAAACTGACACCTAGTCATGCCCAGTTTCCGCAGAGCACTGCTTCCAGCCTCCCCTTTAAGATGCAAAATCCCAGGGCTGCTGCTATTAGAGGGCTCAAATGCTGTCTACAATACCAGCATCCCATCAAGTACCAGTTGGAGTTCTAGCTGTTCTGCTTCTGATCCAGCTCCCTGCTAATATGCCTGAGAAAGCAGTGGTGGATGGGTAAAGTGCTTGGATTCCCTGCCACCCACCAGCGGGCCCAGCTGGAGTTCTTGGCTCCTGGCAACTGCCCCAGGTTTTGTGGTCTTTTTTTTGGAGAGCGAATATCGGTGGATGGAAGATCAGCTTCTTTGTCATGTTGCCTTTCAAATACATTCTTTTAAAAATCCATGGGTGCTCCATGCCTTACACGAAAGTGCATGGTATTTGCATAGAACCTATGTTTACTCTCCGGGATGCTTTTCAAATCATCTCTAGATTTCTACTAACAGTGTCAATGCTATGGAAACAGTTGCTATACTACATTGTGTAGGAGTGACAAGAAAAATCTACATGTTTAATACAAAGGCAACCTTTTAGTATTTTTTTTAGTATTTTTCTCTTGATGGTTAGTTGAATCTGCGCTCAGA
The DNA here is from genome assembly GCF_017591425.1 of Ochotona curzoniae. Classification (NCBI taxonomy): domain Eukaryota; kingdom Metazoa; phylum Chordata; class Mammalia; order Lagomorpha; family Ochotonidae; genus Ochotona; species Ochotona curzoniae. The sequence continues at coordinate 16,948,368 of NW_024467095.1, read as the reverse complement.
AGCTGTGAATACAGAGACCTGGTTGTGAATTACAGCTCAGAAAACACTAGGACAGCCAAATAGAATGTAGTGAACTTCATAACACAAGCTATGTCCTCTGGATCATCACATTATCTTGGTGCTGGTACAAATAATTATGAATAGATTTTTTTTTAAGTTAGCGTATTTATTTATGAAGCAGAACCAGAGAGAGGACAACAGACAGGGGAGACAGAGATCTTCCATCTGCTGGTTCTTTCCTCAAATGACCGGAGCAGCCAGAGCTGGGTGGTCCAAAGCCAGGAGCCAGGAGCCAAGAGTCTCCAGGTCTCCCAGGTGGGCACAGGATTCTTCCTGCTTAAAAGTACACACACACACAGGGGCATTCTCCACTGCTTTCTCAGGCACATCAGCAGGGAGTTGGATAGGAAGTAGAGCACCCCACGGAATGTCAGCACTGCAGGTGAAGACTTCATATACTATGCCACAATACCAGACCCAAGATACAGATAATTCAATAAATGACAAGGGTCCTGATCCTCCAGGAAGCTTTGGTGGGTCAAGTGAGAACAACAATGCCGGTGCCCACATCCCTGGGACCTGAAGTAGGGCAAAAACAGCAGTAAGAAGGAAGTAGGAATGGGAGCCGCCAGGTAAGATCCTTTTAGTCAAACAAGCATTCTGTTCTCTACCCGTCCTGGTGAAAGGGACCGTTCCTGGATCCCCACTGAACGCCGTAAGCCAGGAGACCCCATCATAAACCACCACACATACTTGTCTTGAAGCTACCCAAGAGAAACTTACCTGGATGTGCAAATATTGAGGAGAAGGAAGAATAAAGCTGTGCATCCCATGGTGATGGAAAGGCTGAGCCGCCGGCCCAGGAAATTGATACCCAAGATATTCAGTGGATTCACTAGGAAGCAAGCAGCAAAGACAACCAATTCCTGGGGTCTGGAATACTAGTGACATGGAGTCACCCTTCACCCAAATCTCATGACAGCCCAAAACCCATCACATTGTCATCAGCCTCATGAGACTCCACTTGCCATACTTTCCTCACGTGGGTCCAAGAATGACAAGGGGCATGCTGTATGTCCAGGAAGCTTATTCTATCACACAGATCTATTGCCAACTGCCAATCCGTAAGGCCTGTGTTTCAAATGGCACCTGTTTATCTCCAAATTCAAGGTGGCATTAATGGTTCAGTAACTTCAAGTAGAGCAGAAATAAAAACTGCTGCTTGAAACGTAGCAAGCCTGGAAGGCACACCCCAAATTCAGAGATATTAAAATGTGGAGATAATACATCAGATAATGGGTAGAATATAGTGATTCGAAGCTTTACCCCCCTAGACTTCCTCATGACTCATCCATGAGATTTGGGGACTTTGTCATCTACTAAGTCATGTCACAAGTTTGTCTCCTCCAAGACACAAGACCCACACCCAAGCGGTCAGAGCCAGCGTAGAGAGGAAGACTTACAAGCAATTTCGCCCACAGTGCTGATAATCATGGTCCGGTAGTCAGAGGGGGCAAACATGTGGCAGTAACAGGGGCTCTGATTCTCCTCCGAGTCCCCCACAACCACCACTGTTTCAGACTTAGACTTTGAACCACAGACCAGGTCTCGCTCCAGCAGCTCTGCGCTGGCCAGGATGACCCCATAGTAGGCGAAAGAAATGCCCAGCCTGGGAATGAGAACACACCGTTAGCCAAAGCTTCCTCCAGACGTGAAGGACAAACAGCATCACACGAGGCAGGGGAGGCCATTCCGAGCGGGAGGCACACATATGGAATGACCAATGGCACAGAAAACTCAGCCCTGCTATCAACAACATACTCGTTTTGCTGAGCATACACATGCATTTCTGTTGGGTACAGACCTAGCAGTGGAATTGTTGGGTCACTAGTCAAGCATAGCTCGACTTTCAAAGCAGTTGTGTTAATTTAGAACTATCATCTCCAGTTACTTTCCAAAACTTGGTTTTCTAAATGTAGTCATTGTCAGACTGATAGATTTGTAATAGTGTCTCATTGAACTTTAATTTACACGTCCCTGACTTCCTTAAGGTTGAGCATGTTTTAACGTTCTTATATGATACTCATGTTTTGGTGAAGCGACTTCTGTTTTCTTGCCTATTTCTAAACTGGTCATCTGTTTTAGTCTTAAAATACGATGTTATATACATTCGCTTTGCAAGGCGCTGCAAGAAGTTTTTGGAAGAACAGGTGTTTAGTAAACACCTGTGTTTAGGTGTGAGTAAAGTGCTCACATACGAGCACCCGGATTTAATTCCCAGTAGCAGTTCCTGACTCCGGCCCCCTTTCCCCTCCAATATCAGACCAGAGAAGCAGTGGCAACAGCTCAAATCCCGGGGTTCCTGCCGCCCACTTGGGAGACACAGACTTCATTCCCAGCTTTGGGCTGTTGTCCAGTCCAGCGTGGCTACTGCAAGCATCTGGAGAGTGAGTAGCAAATGCGAGTTTTTAAATTTTAAAAAACTTAATGGAGCCAACATTGTGGCACAGCATTTTAAGCCAGTACCTACAACACCAGCAACCCATATCAAACTGGTTCGAGTCCCAGATTCTCTGGTGCAAAATTCAGCTTCCTGCTAAAGGACCCAGGAAGGTAGTTGAAGTTGACCCAACTGCTTGTACCCTTGGCATTCATTCATGAAAGAGACCCGAACGGAGTCCTCGCCACTGCAGCCATTCGGGGGAGAGCACCCAGAAATAGAAGATCTTTCCCTGCCACTCTGCCTTTCAAATAAATAAACTTATAAAATATATAGATTAAAAATTGTGTGGAAAATTAAGTTTGCTTTGGTGTAGAAATCCAGGCGTAGTTTTTTTTGACAATTTATTTTCAATCTACTACTTCAAGTTACAGATTTCAAAGTGTTTTTTTTTTTCCATCAGAATAAACTCACCTTTTCATTCCATTGTTCATGGACTTTTGAAAATATCCTTATATACATTAATGTATACATAATGTGTTGGATACATATGTATATGTGTATATAAAATTTCTTCTTCAGTTGATAGCTTACCTAACAGGTTCTTAATGACACCAAATTCCTACTTTAATGTGGTAAAAATCACCAATCTTTTCCTTTACGCTTGGCACTGCACGTGTCCTGCAGAGCAATTGCTCACGGTGATGGCTGCAGAGAAATACAGCAGAGAGGACCCCATGAGTCTCTCTCACTGAATCGGAGATGTACGGAAAAGGTCCCAGCTGCCAAAGGTGAGCAGTGAACTCAGGGGCTCCTTAGAAAAAAGCAAATCAGAAAGCCTCCTTCTGTCTCTTTGGAAAATGTCACTTCCAGTAGTAAATGTTACCAGTGGCAATGCTTGGAGCAGATCTGGTGTTTGAGTTGGCAGCACTCAAAGGATGTGTTTAAGCAGATGTCCTCCAATTGCCTGGTGAGGCAAACTCTGAAATCAGTCCGTTCTTACCATATGACCCAGATCTGCAATGTGGTTCGTAGATACTTGGCATCTAATAGGTCCATAAATCTTCCTCTCTTTTCCTGGGGTGAGAAGGGGGAAAACAGAATACAAATAGCGGGGCTAAGGATAAACAAGGCTATGTCCTGGGTTTAGATCATAGGAAACAAACGCCGGCATGTGGTAGGCGAAGCCATCACCCAGCTCCACTGAGTATAGCTCTTGCAAACCCCACAGGTTCACTATTTTCAAACATTCATCTCAACCAATCAGACCTCGTGGTTTTTGTTATTAATGGCAAGAGGCAAAACTCAGTGACCTCAAGGTTCTAATTTGCCTGCTCTGCCTCTCCTAACCAGTGCTGTTGCTGGATGGGGGAACAGAGAACACACAAGTCAGGAAGCCAGAAGGGAGAATCCTCCTTAATGGACGTCAGAGTGAAAAATCAAGACAGAACTTGAGCTTGGTGTGAGACAACAGCATTAATGTGGAAAGGAGATAAAACACCTCATTTGTAAGAGCAGTATTCAGCAGAGATCTTTCTGTCCATCTCGGAGCTCACTTCAACACTTCTGGATAATAATGAGGATGGGCGCTATATGACTGCACAGAGATGGAGTTTCATGTCGAGAAGGATGTTTCTGAGGGTGCTCAAGTGGAAAAAGTGACCCTCAGGATTACAAGATTTCCCAGAGGGCTCATTAGTGTGGACCTGGTTTTCAACGTCACAGGCAGAGCATGAAGCCAGAAGTCTTTTGCTCCCAGGGCTGGGGATTCAGCTCCTGGAGATCTTTGTGGGTTGAGGGCAGCAGCAACAGCCCCACTTTCACCTGTTTTATTCAGTCGAACCCTGCTTCCTTGCCACTAGGAAACACCTGCCTTGTCCTAGCCTGCAACTTTCTAGCAAATACGTAGCGCAGAAGGCTGGCTCTGCAGTACAGTAAGATAAGCCACCACCTGTGATGCCAGCATCCTTTATGCGTGGCCGTTCAAGATCCAACTGCTCCACTTCTGATCCAACTCCCTGTTCGTGGGAAAGCAGAAGAGGATGGCCCAGGTGTTTGGGCCTCTACATCTACATGGGAGACCCAGAAGAAGCTCCTGGCTTTGCTCTGGCCCAACCCTGGTCATTGCAGCCATTAGGGAACGAACCAGTGAATAAAGATCTGTCTCCACCACTGTTACTCTGCCTTTCACACAACTAAATCTTTTATAAAAACCACATGGCCCAGAGAGGACAAACAGCTTCTCTACGGCTGCAAGGCATTTGGAGCCAGCCTAGAATCCAGGTCTCCTAAGCCCAGGCCTAAGTCTTGGCCATCCATCTTGGTGCTGCCCCAGTGCCACCGAAAGCTTACAGCACTGAACCCATGAGTGACTCCTAGCCATTATTCCAGTAAAGCGTTTGGCTCTCTTCAGCTACAAACCAGATGGGAGAAGTCATTCATCTTAAGCCCAGCATGGCCTCCCGTCTGACTCTGGAATGAAGCAGCCCGTGTGTTACCCCGTCCAGCCCTCTCAAACAAGACTATGCTCCAACCGCCCAGGCCCCTCTGCATCTGCTGCTGCTATGGGCTCAGCTCACGTCCCGCCTGCAGCACCCTCTCTCTTTCCTCTACAAAGGTTTGTTGTCCTACTGCCTATTGCCCTGGAGGCGACTCACCTAGCCCCAGTCACCCCTGCCTGCACCACTCACACCCTGCCCTAAGCACCGGCTCTGCTTTGTTGTTCTTTCAGGCTCAAGACTCATCTCAGCACCCAGAAAGGAAGAGACTAGAAGGCAGGGGGTCTGTGACTCGGGGCCTCGCTCAGCAGGTGACTGTGCAGCAGGACAAGAGGGCTTAATGCGCATGAGAGGAGCCTGCAAGCTTGAGAGGGGGAAGAGGCCAAGGATGAAGGAGAAGAGAGGAAAGCAGGAGGAGGAGGAAGCAAGGGAGGCAGCAGAGCATGGGAGGCATGGGAGGACAGGCAGAACTAGGACATGAGGGGAGGAGGGCAGGCAGAGCAGAGAGGACAGGATGTGCAGGAAGAAGGAAGGAGGGGAGAGAAAGCAACAGGTGGTAAGGACCAAGTCTCGGAGAGCGGAAAAGGTGATGGGAGAAGAGAATGAGGCGGGCCCCTCTGCACTTGTGCCTGCAATTCCTGTGTCCCCCTCACATGGTGCATACCAAAAATGGTTTTGGGCCTCCTGTTCAGCCATCACCTCTGGTTTAAGTACTTTGTTTCTGCTAAGTGTTTTTCCTAACTCCTTTTATTTATACTACTGTTAATTAAACCTTCATAGTCACTGAAAGATTCAGTCTACTCTTTATTGAGCATAACATCTTCATTTAATCACACCTGCTTGACAATCAGTCATCATACCATGCTTTGCACGGTAAGATGTAACTCTCGGCAGCCCAGTGGCTAAAGTCCTCACCTTGAACGCGCCGGGATCCCATATGGACGCCGGTTTTAATCCCAGCAGCCCCACTTCCCATCCAGCTCCCTGCTTGTGGCCTGGGAAAGCAGCTGAGGACAGCCCAAAGCCTTGGGACCCTGCACCCGTGTGGAAGACTTAGAGGAAGTTCCTGGCTCCTGATCAGCCCAGCACCATCCGTTGCGCTCACTTGGGGAGTGAGTCATCAGACAGATCTTCCTCTCTGTTTCTCCTCCTCTCTGTATATCTGACTTTGCAATAAAAAATAAATCTTAAGCAAAACAACAACAAAAAAAGATGTAGCTGCTGGCCTCACAAGAAAGGTGACAACTGACAGTGAAATAGCAGTTGTCCAAATACTGAACCCACAGCAGTTTCAAAGTTCAGAAAATAAATTGGAATAGTAGAGTGCCCCTTAATGCCTGGGAAGAAAGTTCAGATTTCCTGTTGCACAATCAGGTTTTGAAATACACATCACACTGAGAATACCTGACCTAAATGTGGTGGTGAGTCTGAGGAATGGCCAGGATACTTAAGCCTCATGTTTTCTGCATAATCCTGGAGTGCATGCTGTGGACACGTTAACTGCATGCCAGGGCTGTGGAGGATGGGCATGTGGAGTGACGGGTAAGGCTGATCCCGTGACACCAGAATCTCATATGCATGCCAACTTGTGTCCTAGTGTCCTAGCTTTTCTGATTCAGCTCCCTAATAGCCTGGGAAAAGAGCAGAAGATGACTCAAGTGTTTGGAAGACCTGTATGAAGCTTATGACTTCAGCCCAACCCATTTAGTCAGCGCTGCTTTCTCAAGGGTTAACCAGCAGGTGAAAGATCTCGCTCTCCCCGTCTTCCTAATAATCTTTAAAAAAAAAAATAACAGATGTTACACTTGAGACTTCCTCAACCCCAATCCTTTTCATTTTTATTTTAAAGATTTATCTTTTCATTGGAAAGTCAGATATACAGAGAGGAAGATCTTCTGTCTGCTGATTCACTCCATAAGCAGCCGCAACAGCCACAGCTGAGCTGATCCAGAGCCAGTAGCCTCTTCCAGGTCTCCCACATGGGTGCAGTGCCCCAAGGCCTTGGGCCGTCCTCGATTACTTTCCCAGGCCACAAGCAGGCAGCTGGATGGGAAGCGGGGCTGCCAGGACTAGAACTGGTGCCCATATGGGATCCTGGCATGTGGAAGGCAAGGACTTTAGCCATAGGCCACCGTGCCAGGCCCTAATTCTGTTTTTGAATGGCCGTTCTGAAGTACCTTCATCTCCTAAGGAGAGAAGGGAGACCCAGAGCTGCAGTGCGGATAAAGGCCGGGATCGAACGCTTGTTTATCGATCCCGTAGCTGCTTCAGGTCTCATGAACCCCTGGATGTGCCCAATTTTCATGTCAAAGACGTTTCTTGCTATTCCCCAGAAAAACAACTTCTTTGGCAAGTGTCCCAGGAAATTCTATGAGAACAGGTGCCATTTGGCAAGTCGTTAATAAGTGGATTAGGAACTATAAATATATTCTAGAGAACGAGTAAAAATAAATGAACCTAACACAAAAGAGATAAACTTGATAAAAAAAAAAAAGATATGCTGTTTTAAATTTTCATCTGCAAGAATATTTTTACAAATGAGATGAATAAGACAAGACAGTTTATAAGAAAAGACTCAGGATTCATGAGTAGCTTTAAAAGCTTCTAGGAAACAAATGCTTGAATAAATGGTAATGCATATTTGTAGCAAGAGTGCACAATGAATGAAATTGATTTCTTCAATACCAGCGCATCAAGTCAACAAAGCCACAATCAAAGCCTCATAGGGTTTTTGTTAAGGGGAAATGAGAGAAGATCTTGACAAAATGAATTAAAAATAGGCCTGAAAAATAGATTAGGCGCTTCTGAACCAGAAGTTTGACCAGGCATAAAGAACCAAATTATAGCATGATATAATTAAAACAGTGCCACGTTGTTTTTTTCTTCCAAGAATGTGCAATGTTCTATAACACATGTGAATCTATAAATCATTACAGAATAAGTTGTGACAAATAAATTTAAACCCTCATATTATGGGAGACGGATTAGCTAATAAAAACTATCCGTGTAATTAGTTTGCGATATAACAAAGCTATATTTGTGCCATGTTTTATACTCAAACTAAGATCCAACATTTAAATTCTAAAATCGAGTTAATCCAATAGATGGGAATTTAAGGAATCAGTGCTGATTAAAAAACTAATCTTAGGTGCTGGATGTTTGGCACAGTGATTCAGATGCCACAATGGTCAGGACGCCCCTCGGGACACCCTCGTCCCTCTCGGATTGTCCAGCAGTGCAATGTCCACCACCAACAGCCTCCTGCTAAGGTGTACTCGAATGGGAACAGGTGACAGCTCAGGTGGCAAAGTCCCCGCTGCGCACGCTAGGGCCCCACATGGACCTTCCGGCTCCTAGCTCAGCCTCATCTAGTCCTGGCTAGCGCAGGCTTTTGGGGAATAAACCAATGGATGTGAGGGAGATCTCCCTGCACCCTCTCTCTCCCAAACAAAATTAAAAATTCAAAGACTAAACATATATGACCCAAGTACCGAACTCAAAAAGTTAGAAGAAAAATAAACAGTAGAAATCAATGAAATAACCTCCCAAAAATCAATACAGAAAGTCAGCTAATGATCGTGTTTCAAAGTCTAATAGAACAAACAAATCTCTAGTAAGCTGGATCCAGGGGAAAAAAAGCAGAAATAAACAGTATTAAAGATGAAAGAGTACATAGGTTATTTAAAACTCAGTTTAACACTGGGAGAAATCTGTATGAACCATGCAACAATTCTTTTATGTATGAAACCAAAATGGACTCAACCGAAAGTATGAAACAAAAAATAGACTACAACCTTCAGGTAAATCAAATCACATTTTAAAAAATGTATTTTGGAACGGCGAACTTGGGGCCCCTCTGACCGTCCCATTGGTGGGAAAGCAAACTGGCAATCGCTACTGTGAAAAGAGTTCAATGACTTCCCCCAAAATTAAACATCAAATTACCAGGTGAGCCAACAATTTCTCTTCTGGATAAATACACTCAAATAACTGGAAACAGTAAATGAAGGGATATTTGGACACTCGTGTTCAGGGCACCATTACTCCTAACAGCTGACACGTCGAAGTGACCCACGGAACTGCCAACAGGACTCTAATCACCAAGACAGTGCCGAGACCCCCAGGACCCCGTGCTGAGCACAGTAAGCCACAGGTCAGCACCTACAACACTGGCATCTCATACAAGCGAGTCCTGCCTGTTCCATTTCCAATGCAGGGAGGGCAGTGCACCCGGGAAGGCAGCGGAAGATGCTCCACGTGCTTGGCCCCTGCCACCCACCTGCGGGACTCAGACGGAGGCTCCCGCTGCAGCCTGGCCCAGCCCCAGCCACCCCAATCATTCGGGAAGCGAACCGATACATGGTCTTTCCCTACGTCATTTTACCTTTCAAATAAACAATTTTTTCAATGTTTAAGACAGTAAATTTTATGTTATCTATGTTTTATCACAACAGAAAAAATACAAACCACCTCCATCAGCTGCCTTTCAATTATCTTCCAAATTATCTTGGGTCAAACCATTTTTTTTTTTAATTTATTGTTGCTTACATTGTATTATGTAGTACAGTTTTATAGGCGCTGGGGATTCCCCCCACCCCTCCCATACCCCTCCCCCCATGGTGGATTCCTCCACCTTGTTGCATAACCATAGTTCAAGTTCAGTTGAGATTCATTGCTTGCAAACACATGCCTAGCATAAAGTCCAGCGTCTTATTGTCCAGATAAGTTCAGTGGCCTTTTGGGGAGACCTTCTATGGTCTGAAGATAGGTCTAACAGAGTAAAGATCCGGTCAGTTAAAAGCCCCAACAAGGCCTCAGTATCAATATACAACATTATGGAATTAATTGACATAGTATTGGGTAAACAATATGTTAAAAATAATGCAAGTTCCATTCTTCGAAACATCTGGGTTGAGACAGTATCAATGACAGGTTCAAAAAATAACAAACAACCAAACAAAAAATTACAGGCTAAATCAAGGCAAACATGTGGTATCTAATCTTTTGGGATTCGCTCATTTCCCTTAGCATTATAGTTTCCAGTTGTGCCCATTTAGCCACAAAGAACTGCATTTTGTTTTTTTTAATAGCTGAGTAGTACACCAAGATCCAATCTACATGGATAAAAGACCTAAAGCTACATCCAGAAACCTTCAAACTCTTGCAAGAAAATGTAGGAAATACCCTGCAAGACCTAGGAGTAGGTTCCGACTTTCTAAGGACACCAAAAGCAATAGCAGTTGAGAACAGAATAAACAAATGGGACCTCATCAAACTAAGAAGCTTCTGTTCAGCAAGGGAAACAATCAACAAAGTAAAAAAGCAACCCACAGAGTGGGAGAAGATCTTTGCACACGATATAGGCGATAGGGGGCTAATTTCCAGGATATACAAAGAACTTCAAAACAACCAAAAAACCAAAACAAACAAGCCACTCAAGAAATGGGCACGGGAAATGGGCAAACATTTCACAAAGGAACAAGTCCAAATGGCAAACAAACATATGAAAAAATGTTCCAGCTCCCTAGCAATAAGGAAAATCCAAATTAAAACATCGATGAGGTACCACCTAACACCAGCAAGATTGGCCCACATAAACAAGAACACCAACGACGCTTGCTGGCGAGGATGCGGGGAAAAGGGAACCCTACTCCACTGCTGGTGGAGCTGCAAATTGGTACAGCCTTTATGGAAATCAGTCTGGAGAACACTCAAACAACTCAAAATCTGCATACCATATGACCCAGCAATAGCACTCCTAGGAATATATCCAAAACACCTGTTTTACGACAAACCAACATGCATCCCTATGTTCATCGCAGCACAATCAGTAATTGCAAAAACATGGAAGCAACCAAAATGCCCATCAGCAGAAGATTGGATAAGAAAGCTTTGGTTCATCTACTCAAACCATTTTTTTTAAGATTTATTTATTTTTATTAGAAAGGCAGATATACAGAGGAGAGACAGAGAGGAAGATCCTCCGTCCCATGGTTCACTCCCCAAGTGGCCGCAAGGGCTGGAGCTGAGCCAATCCGAAGCCAGGAGCCAGGAGCCCTTCTGAGTCTCCCACATGGGTGAAGGATCCCAAGGCTTTGGGCCGTTCTCAACTGCTTTCCCAGGCCACAAGCAGGGAGCTGAATGGGAAGCAGGGCTGCCAGGATTAGCACTGGTGCCCCTATGGGGTCCTGGGCATGCAAGGCAAGGACTTTAACCACTACACTATTGCGCCGGGCCCCAGGTCAGACCTTTTCATCAGCAGTTTGCCAACCTTTCAAGACAATTTCTACCTTAGATAAACTTCCAGAAATGTGGGGGAAAAAACTCATGTAACATGATTTATAAACTTGATATCAAAATAAGACAAAGCTGGGCCCGACGCAGTAGCCTAGTGGCTAAAGTCCTCGCCTTGCACACACCAGGATCCCATATGGGTGCTGGTTTGTGTCCCAGCTACCAGGCTTAGCATCCAGCTCCCTGCTTGTGGCCTGGTTAAGCAGTGAGGATGGCCCAAAGCCTTGGGACCCTGCACCTGCTTGTGAGACCCAGAAGTGGCTCCTGGCTCCAGATTGGCGCAGCTCTGACCATTGCAGCCGCTTAGGGAGTGGATGAAAGATCTTCCTGTCTCTCCTCTCTGTGTATCTGCTTTTCCAATACAAATAAAATACATCCTTTTAAAAAATAAGCCAAAGTCAATACAATGCAACACTAGGACAACTTCCCACATATGAATAAGGGAGCCAGCTCATGCGATTAGCTTTGCAAGCTAGGTGTCACCGCTCCATTTGCTGTTGAAAGAAAAGCGCGTGGAAGCATGCCAAGGCCATGTGGCTCCTGGAGGAGCTGTGTTGTCCGCCCCCATCTCTGCTCTTTCTGCGCCATCACTCTGCCTCCAGGGACAGAAGTACATACCTCAGGTCCCCCCTCCCACCCCGCGGCCCCTGGTGACTTCGGTACACTCACCAGCACAGGCTCCACCAGCTTCCCCTCCGGCATGACCGAGCGGTTCATCCTGGCGATGTGATGCAGAGTGGCCAGGGCGGCCTGGGTGTTCCCGGTGGAGACGTTGAAGCGAGCCGATTCAGGGATAAACTGCACAGATGACAGAGCATCAGGGTTGTGACTGTGGTAGACCCCAGGGGTGTGGGTGGCATTGCTCCCTACGCTACAGGCGCTAGTTTCCCCAAGTGGAAGAATGTAGGCAGCTTACAGGCAGGCAAGACAGCAGAAACGCCACCCAAGAATCAGCAGTGGCACAGTAGGTTAAACTGCCACTGTGGAACATACAGCCAATTTCAGAGTGCTTGGTTTGTGTCCCAACTGCTCTATTCCCAGTCCAGCTTCGTGCTACAGCACCGTAGGAAGCAGCAGGTAATGGCTCTAGCGATTTTGTCCCTGAAATCATTTAGGAGACTGGGACCGAGGCTCAGGCTCCTGGCTTCAGCGAGACCTTCTCTCCTAGTCCCCTGACCCCAGAGCTCAGCCACCTCCCCAGGGTGCTGGGGCCTCCCCACCAAGCAGCAGGGCCCCCAGCACCTGCGGGTTGGAGGAATGGATTCTGATCAGTAGGACCTTCAGCCCAGTAGTTCTTCAAACTATTCAGCATCACACGTAGCCGGCAAGGCCACGCTCCACTGCAGCTCCCAGATCACTTCAGACTGCTGTCTCCCAGGCCTCCTCCAAGCAAGGCCGCTGGGTGCTTCAGGGCCAGTGGCGCTCACGCCCCCTCTAGGCATGATCCTGACACGTCTGCTTTCCCAGCCTTTGCCCAAGACACATGTAGACTTCTGAGCACACGGACAGGTCTCTTTCAGAACCCACTCACTCCAATCACCCCCTGCGCCATCCCCTTCTTACACACCCACAGCACCCCTGGGCTTCAAGGCCTGCCTTCGCAATCCCTCACCGGCACCTCATGCCAGCTGTTCCTGCCAGCCTGCCTGCTGCATTTTCCCACCTTTACAACCTTTCTGCCCTTCTCTGGCCCCTCCAAGGCCCAGCTCTGATAATGCCACTCCAAGGCCCAGCTCTGACAGTGCCACTCCTCTGGAGTTAGCCACGCCTAGCTCTGAGTGCCCAGAGCTTCTATTGCTACAGCATCCATCCCAGTCCAGGCGGCAGTTAGAAAAAAGCATTTACTTAAAAGGTTGAATGAAGGTAGAATAAGAAACCGAGCCTCCATTGCTGCTTCATTTCCCAAAGTCAGGAGCCCCTCTCAGGTCTCCCAGGTGGGTGGCAGGGACCCAAGTACTTGAGACCAAATTATGTATCAACAGCAGGAAGCTGGATCAGAAGTAAAGGCAGGACTCAAGCCCAGTCATTCTGATAGGAGTTGCAGGTGTACCAAGCAGCAACTTAACCCGCCACATGACAGCACCTGCTCCAGAACCATCATTTTATTGTGCTTCTTTCTTTCTCACCGATTGGCTAAGAACTTCTAGGTGACAAAAATGGTGTTTAACATAGTTGTAGTCTTGCACTGAAACTTAGCATTGAGTCTGGCATACACTCCATGAGAGAACTGACCGAGTCAGGATTCAAAGCAGTAACTGCTAAGAAGGTGCCAGCATCACTCACCTAATGAGCATGATGCCCCAGGCACTGTATTAAGACAGCTGGGAAGTGGCATGCTGGTACAGCAAGTTAGCCCTCCGTGGCACTGTCATCCCATGCAGGTGCCAGTTCCTGTCCTGGCTATTCTACTTTTAAACCAGTTCTGTGCTTATGGCTTGGGAGAGCAACAGAGAATGGTCCAAACCCCGGAGGAGGGAGGACTCAGAACTCGGGCTTCTCCCGAGAAATCAAGCGCAGATAGAACACAAGCTAAAAGCAGAGAATGGAGTTGAAGTGCCTGAACTGAATTCAGATTTAACTTGGGAGAAGATGGGCAGAGGTAAGGAACCAGATGTCATGGGAAAGACCTAAGGGACACGAGATGGCTTCATTTAGAAAAGTAACGCGTTCTTAAAGAGAGGTCTTCCTAAGAGAACGCGTGAGGTTCACAGGCGAAATTTATAAAGGGAAACTCCGTTCACTATCCAAAGACCGTAACAACCAGATTGCCTGGAGATGGAGCATAATTACAGAAATCTGTTCAGCGATCATGTGCCTGAATCTGAGAACATTCCAGAACAGATCTGCTGTCACGGGACACATCTGCATTGTCTTCAAGTTTGAGACAAATGGCCACAGTTTTTGAAATTTTGATGCCAGGGGATAGGTAGGTGGCAACGAAGCAAGCCGAGCCTCATTGCACTGAGTCACCTACCCACTTCTCTGAATCCCACTAGAAATTCAAGATGCTGCTGCTGCTGCAGCTGCGTCTCACGGATTCAGGAGAGGGCAGGAGGAAGAGCCAGCAGGTGGACAGAGCATCCAGCAGGCGACAGGGGTCAGCACCAGTAGGGCCGAGTTATCAAAGAAACCTTCCAGGAATAAATGATGAGGCAGTCTCGAGCAGATGCGCCCGTGCTGGGAGAGGCAGGCGCCTCAGCAAATAAAAGACAGACACAAGATACATTCAGGGGTCTTCCCAAAGTTCACGGGAAACACACAGCATGAAGGAAACTAGACGTGGATCTCAAGGGTTGTTTTTTTTTTTTTGCATCAGAACAAACTTCCCTTATCCCACTGTCCCATCAGTTTCCCTCAAATTCCCTGTTCTTGTGGAGCACAATGGCCAGTGGACTCGTAGCCAGGGAGGGCGGGGGAGGGGGGTCCTGTGAGTTTCCTCACCTTGAACGCGAGGATAAGGATGATGCCAGGGATGGAGGCGATGCGGATGAGCCAGCGCCACCCGATGGTGGGGATGACCACAGAGGCCAGGCCGATGATGAGCAGCGAGCCGGCCAGCCAGAAGACCTGCGGAGAGACAGGGAAGGGGACATCCGCCCGTCCAGTGGCTGCAGCACTTCCTCCCTCAGGAGCTGCTTCCCCCAGCATTTTGCCAACGTTACAAGACGAGCTGGGGCAGTCTTTACCGAGGAGCAGGTTCTACTCCCAGCACTACCTCAGACTATGGAGATGAACTGAACAGGTTACCTCCTTTCTCCAGGGCTCGAGGTCTCAGCTGCACACAGGAGCCTCTGCTGGAGAGCCTAAGCCCAAGGTGCCCCAGACCTTACACAGTCTCAGACTTTGAGTGTTTTGTTCTGAGATTCCTAACACGCTCACTGGTCCATCACATGAAAGACAGAGCTGGCAGTGAAGGCACTCCTCGTTCTCATCTCAGAAGGAACCAGTATCAGAGCTGGCATGTTGGCATAGTGGGTTAAACCATCACCTGCAACATTATGCTGACTGGTTCAGGTCCAAGTTGCTCCACTTCTGACCCAGCTCTGTTAATGCAATGTGGAAAAGCAGCAGCAGATGGCCCAAGTGTTTGGGTCTTTTCTCCCACATGGGAAACCCAGATGAAGCTCTGAGCTTCAGCCTGGCCCAGTGCTGGCCATTGTAATAATCCAAGAAAAGAACCAGTAGACGGCAGATCTCAACGTTTTCCAATAGTTTCAACCTGGCCCAGACTCAGCCATGGTGGCCAGTTAAGCAGAAAACAAGAAGATCTCTCACTCAAATGTTAGAACAATTTGCACGTACCTAAGAATAGCTTTGGAAGGATGCATTGGTACAGCAGTAAAGCCACCGCCTGTGACGCCAGCATCCCATAAGGACACCGATTCATATCCTGGTTGCTTTGCTTCTGATCAAGGTGCTAATGTTTGCTAATGAGCTAGGAAAGCAGTGGAGGGTTCCCCAAGTACTTGGGCCCCTGTAGCCACGCGGGAGATGCAAATTCCTGGCTTCAGCCTAGCCTAGCATTGGTCGTCATTCCAGTGAAGCAGCTGTTGGACTGACCATGGTTGTTGGGGATGCTGTGGTTACAGTGTGAATGTGACTGTCGACTGATGAAGTCCTGGTCTTAGAAAACCCTGGGATTGAACCTGTCACGCCTTCACCATGCTGACTGCCGCTGTCAGGCAGTGCTCTAACCAAAGCAGCATGAACCAAACCGAGCGAAGCAGCCCTCACCGCATCGTACCGCAACGGCCTCGGGGATCCCTGGTTCTCCTTACCTGAGACAGTGGTAGCATGAAGCCCCGATACTTGGTGGGTAAAAATTCAGTCTTGATGATCAGCCTAAACAGGAAGGGAGGGAAAAAAATGTTTTTATAAAGCCCAGATAACAAACGATGACTTGTCTTGGGCATTAAAAAAAGTTTATTGTACATCAAAACAAAATTGTTAATACCCACGTAAGAGCAAGAAACTCGGAATGACTCCTCTGTTCACATTTTAACTCACATTATTATTTTAAGCCTTTCTACCATTTCAGAGGTGTTAGCTTTATTTCTTTTGTCAAGAGAAGCATCAGTAAAACCTTTTCCCAAGCCTGATTTCCTTTCTTAAAGCATGAGGGAAATGAAAATATGCCCAAAAGAAAGTGTGATCCTAGCAAATAATTGTCAATGCACAGATTTCTAATTAAGTACAGATTAATCTTGTGATTAGGAATCAATGGGATGCTAGTCTATCAGTTGTCTACTTGGTCATCTCTTCCCTGTCATTAGCCAGGGTGTGCAGTCTCTAACATTTATCGGGGTGCCCCCTGAGGGGTGCCTTCCAAGCTGACTCAGCTGCTCCTCCTTCAGGGCTCACAGTGCCGCTTCACTTTCAACTCCCAGAGGGACAATTCTTTCCCTAACACATTAAGGCAATAATGAGCTGCCTTGACAGCTTCTAATGTGTTTTGAGGATAACTTGCTTCCAGGCACCCAGTGAAGAATAGCTTGAGGCACCCTGTTAATTTCAGGGAAGCCTCCAAGGGCTGTTTAGCATACCAGCTTCTACACCCTTAAATAGAGAAATCCCACACTCTTGCAAGGGTGGCCAGCAGACGTGCCACACTGCAATTGTTTCAGGGTGGCTGTCCTGATGCGCAGATTCCCCTGGGCATCCTCTTAGGTACAGGACAATGACACTTTCAGTGATTATTCCCAAACATTACAGGTGCTTAGGGCCAAATTAAATTCCTCCAACAGATTCTCATGAAACAAATTGTGTTTGCATTGACATTTTTGTTACGGTCCTATGATACTTTGTGTTAATATTTAGTCTTACATAATATCACTCATTTAAAGATGATTAGCTTTAATAACAGAAAAGTTAACACATGCTCAATGTAGCTTCCTATTACTTTGCCATAATGCACCTGCTCCTAGTGGAATAAGCAACCACTACACACACAGAAAACACTCAGGAAAAAGGAGCATGGGCCTATAAATTCCCAACTCATTAATGACATTGGTTCATTGAGCCCAGGATGTGAGCGCTCCATCCCCTTCCCTGGGCTCCCCCCAGGACCAGTCTTTACCCTTGGGCATGGCCAGACACGCCACAGCCCACCATGGTCCGCAGGAAGACAAACCAGATGTAGGAGGGAGAGAAAGAGGTCAGCAAGGAGAAGTAGGCTCCCCATAGGAATGAGATGAACAAAATCTGAAACAAATAAAGATGTGTTAGTGGGACCTGCCTCAGTGGGCAGGCGGAGACTAGCTAGTGCCTCAGGTTTTAGTTTATACACAGTGCTTATTTGAAAGGCAGAATAAGATCTTTCATCCCTCTGTTAACTTCCCAAATAGTGGCAACACCTGGAGTTAAACTGAAATAGCCTGAAGCTAGCAATCTGGAGCTTCATCCTGGTTCGCCACATGGGTGGCAGGGGTCCCAAGTACTTGAGCCATCTGCTACTTCCCAGGAAACTGGATCAGAGTTAGAGCAGGGGCTGCTGTTGTGGCACAGAGGGGTAAGCCACCACCCACAATGCTAGCATCATACATAAATATACTGGCTCAAGTCCTGGCTGATGTTCTAACCCAGCTCCCTGCTTATGTGCCTGGGAAAGCAGTTACGATGGCTCAAGTACCTGGGCCCCTGCCATCGACATGGAAGACCTAAATGGAGTTCAAGGCTCCTGGTTTCAACCTGGCACTATCCAACCACTAATGGTCTTTTGCAAAATGAACCAGCAGATGGAGGATCTCTGACTCTCCCTTTCAAACCAACAGGACAGCAGTAGCAGCAGAGCAGCCCGGTTTATATCTGTGCTCCAGTAAGGGATGCCAGCACGGCAAGCCATGGCTTAACTCCAAGGCACCACACTGCCAGGCCGATTTTTCATTTCTACCTGGTTATTTCCTTCCTAAGGATCTAGTCTCGAGCAAACCATTGGTCTCCCATATGAAAGTAATACACGCATGCCATTCTATTTTCTGTAAGCTCAGAACTTCCAGATTTAGACTTCAATACTGTGCCCAGAATTTTCACAGCAGAAAGCCAGACACATTGGGGGAAGCCAACACTTCCCTACAAGAGCACCAGCTCAGGTGTCAGCAGCTTTGCCCCCTGATTCCCTCAAGGACCTGGGAAAACGGCGGAATATGGCCCATGGCCTTTGACTTTTGCCACTCACATGAGATCCACATTCCTGTTTCTGCGTGGCTCGGATCTGGTGGTTGTGGCATCTGGGACTGAGCCAGCTGTGGACTGAGCCAGCTGTGGAAGATCTGTTCACCTCTTTCTCTCCAAATTAACTTTTAAACTTTTTTTTAAATGATTCAGTTCCATAGGCTCAAAGTTTCCCCTCCCTCCCCCCTTGAAATTAAGTAGTAAAACAGTGCTCTCTACTCAAAAGTGGTCAGAGCACCAAAGCAGCCACTCTGTGGCAATGAGTATACTGAGGAAGTTTATATTAATATAAAAAATGTATTAAAGTTCATAGTGGAGAATGAGGAAGGAGAAACAACAAAACAAATGACATCTTTCATCCACTAGCCCAAAGAAACGACTATTCATGCCGGTTAGTCCTGTTTTCATTTGTAAGTGCAAACTCTTAATAGCTATAAAATGTTCAGGGGACTCATGCTGCAACGCATGTAATACAACACGCAAGCCTATTCTAAGCCTATTTTTGAATGCTGAGGCTGTTTCACACTTTCCTGTCCAATAAGCTGCTGTTGACCCCGACACGTGTTTGCTCAGTCTGATAAGCTGGATTTCCGGGAAGCAAACACCGGAGTAAGAAAATAGACATTTCCAATGTTCTTGTTCATATCGCCAAGGTGACAGGAAAATTATGCTAAGAAGTCTAATTGTCCTGAACTCCGTAAGGTCTCAGATGGGATGAATCCCTGAGATAAGCAAGTTCATGAATAGTTTATGTGCCCATCATGCCAAAGAAATTCAATGAGAAGCATCTCAGAAGGGCGCCCACTGGATGCAGTGGTTCACCACTTGGGACGCTCACCCCACAGCAGAGTGTGTGGCTCCGGTCTCAGCAATTCTGCTCCCAGACCAGAGTCCTGCCAATGCCCAGCTCGAGTCCTCGGGCCCCGGCCATGCAGGGGGAGACCCGCACTTGAACTCCTGACTCTGGCCTTCGTCTTGGTCCAACCTTAGCTGTTGCGTGCGTTTGGGAAGTAAACCAACAGCTAGAAGCGCTTTCATGTGAAAGGTCAAGAAATGAAGAAGTTGGGTAAAGAGCATGGAAAAGGGAATTAAAAGTTTATCAGTGGTTCAAAATCACCTTAAAATCCACACGTATTTTTGTTACATGCATTTCCTGCCAAGTTCAAGGACTCCTTGACTGCGGGTATAAAAAGGTTTACCCAACACAGGTTTCTTTATGAAAAATTCCTCGCAGAAGTTTGTGCCTTGCTCTGTAATTTTGCTTTTGAAAACTCTTGTAACAACTTTTTTCAAGGGTCCTTGAATTTATATTTCTTTCCACATAATTTTGAGATATTTACATCTTCATATTGATCTATGAAAGTCTGGTATTTGAGAGGCAGGCAGCCACCAAAGCAGAGGGCTCCCATCCTTTGATTCCCAGATGCCTTCAATGGCTGGGGCTGGCCCAGGGTGAAAGCAAGCAGCTTTCTTCAATCATCTGAGCCATTATTGCTGCCACTCAGGGAACACATTAGCAGGAAGAATCGGGAGCTGCAACTGGGTATCGAACCCAGGCACTGTGAGGTGAGCCGCAGACATTTTAACTGCTCATTATCTGTCCCAGATATTGTATGCACTTTAAGATGTAGAGAAATTTTTATTAATGTCTTCCTTTGGTCTTTAAAAAAAAATTATTTCAAAGTGACAGAACAAAGATCTCCCAACTATTGGTTTTCTCCCCCAAATAGTCCCAACAGCTGGGACTGAGCCAGAACAAACTGAGGCAAGATTCAGTCCCTTTCTTCCACATGAATGTCAGGGGCCCAAGCACATGACCCAACACCTGCTGCCTCCCAAGGTACCATTAGCAGGAAGTTGGAATCAGGAATGGAGCAGGGACTCCAACCTGGGCATCCCAAAGTGCATCTTACCCACTACCCCAAACGCCCCCCCACCACCACCTTTCTTCCCCAGAAATCAAAGTGCAAAAAAAGAGAAACAGACCGGGATTTGTAACCAGAAGACATGGATATGTGTTTTGGTGTTTAATCCTAATAAATGTGTGATCCTGACCAAGCGGCTTCGTCTTAAGGCTAAGACCAACTAAGATTTATCTGCTTCTACTTATACCCCCTAAGTGCCCACATTCTTATATTCCCCACTGCAGAGACAGAGTTTTGTAACAAACATATTGCACAGATTCTGGACCCACATACTCAGTGGCCAGATCCCCCACTTGCCCTCACCCAAGCAGCCCAGGAACAAGCTTCAACCCCCTATGGCCTGTAGTTCACCCAGTCTCTAATATGTTCCAACCTTGCCCATCCATTAGTTCCACACCTGGACTGAAGAGGACCAGATGTGGAGACAGGATCCAGGACTACGCTCTCATGGAAGGATGCTTCCATACTGCCTATCTCAAACATTGACAGGGAGATGTCCAGAGGCCAGAAGAGAAGGCGAGGCAAGGTTACTACAAAATATCCCAAAGAAGATTCCAGATTATAACCCAAGGCCCGACTTACCTTCCAACGGCCATATCTGTCAGCCAGGAGACCAAACAGGATGCTGAAGACCATGTAGCCGAAAAACACCATCTGAGTGGGGGCGAGGAGAAAACATTCTCTAAGCAGAGTTTAAGATGTGCAACAGTGGGGCGTAGTGGGTAAAGCTACTGCCTGTAGCTCTGGTATTCCAGTTCAAGTCCTGGATGTTCCACTTCCAATCCAGCTCTCTGTTAATGTGCCTGGAAGAGCAACGGAAGATGGCCAAGGACTTCAGGCCCTGCTCCCCTGTGGGATACCCAAGAGAAGCTCCTAGCTTTGGACTGCTCCACCTCCAAGCCTTGTGGCCATTTGAGGAATACAATCACAGAATGGAAGATCTCTCCTTTTCTCTCTCCTTCCCCTCCAATTCTGCCTTTCTATTAGACAAACCCTTGAAAAAAAAAAAAAAAGTTGTGCACTGATGCTTTAAGTCTTCATCTGTCTTAACCAAAAGCAGAGTGGGAATGTGTGAGGGGTGGAGGTTAAGGGCCAGTACATGCTGTATTCCTGGTGTTCCTGGTGTTGTCCGTGCTCCTTGGTGATGGATCCCACAGCTTAGGGACGCTGCTCCAGGCGGACACAGGGGTCCAGGGCTTGGAGAACTACCTTCCCTCTCATCTAGCAGTCCCTGTTATGTGCTTGCTTTCTCATTGCTCTTCCTTTTTCTTCTTAAGTGTTCAATAAAAATTATTTTTAACTAAGTTCCCATATCAGGCCCCAACAAACCAGAGTAAAAATCAAAATGGAGTCACTTGTGCAAAAGCCATCACCAAGCTTTTTATCTGCTCTTTTGTCTGCCCTTCCCACGTACCAGGATTAGAGAGAGAACTGCCAAGTTCCCTAACAGGCCGGTTTCAGTTGCCAAGAGAATCAAGTTCCCTCAGCTTTAATCCCAACACAAAAGGTAACAGGAGGATATCAAGCAGCTGTTTTCCCACTGCCCTGACTCCTGGTCCCCACCCCATGAATGAACCAACTCCAAAATGCTCAATTCCCTTTCTATTCTTGGTTTCCACTTTCCTTAGTTTTGTTCACAAAACCAACTTTTGCTCAGCCCATCAGCCCATCGAAACACTGTATGAAGTGTTACCAGTTTCCAAGAATTGAAAATAAAGCGAATCAAGACGGTTCGACTAAATTTTATCTTTTTACCATAAGACTCACATGCATTTCTTTCACCGTAAACTATTTTTAAAAATCATGAGTTCTCAGATAACAAAAATCATGGTTTTGCCCTGTGCGCTCTGCTATCTGGTACAGAATCCTTGATGCAAAGTTCTATACCCTCCATGCAAGGCTGTGCACCAACAGTATTTGCTGCCCTCCAAGCACCGGGTCTATTCTGCTCATGGGTAACGATGTGTAGCTTCTGATTATGCTATATATGGAGTTTCGTTTAACACTAATTTACCAGAATGTGAATGACATTGATCAGCACACACCGAGTTACTCAATTAACGCTCAGGCCAAGTTGTAGACAAGGGAACCAACGCAGCAGAACAGGGCCTGGCGCAGCGTCTCAGTGGGTTGGGCCGCCTTTTACAAGAGCGCTGACGTTCCACGTGAGACTAACTCAGTCCTGGCTGCTCCGCTTCGGATCCAGCTTCCAAATGCGCCTGCGCAAGCAGCAGAGCCTGGCCCACGTGCTGGGGCCCCCCACGTGCGAGACCCAGAAAGGAATCTCTGGCTCCTGTCTGCCCAGCCCAGCCCTGGCCATCAGAAAAGGAATTGGCAGATAAAAGACTTCTGTTTCTTCCTCTGACTTTCAAATAAATGAATCTTTAAAAAAAAAAAAAAAAGAGAGGGGAGAGAATTTTAACATTGGGAGAGGGAGAGAGAAGCACAGATTCACTATGATTGAGCATGACACCAGACTCGGGTCCTCGGGCCTCAAAGACACAACTGGCCATTTATAAGACACCACAGAGGACTCAAGTGAGGGATCCAGTCCAGTGACAACAGTCCTCGGCGGACATGTCTTGGCGATTGGTTAAGTCACACTGGCCTTCCTAAGTAGCTTCTTACTGATCCGACTTCATCCAAGACCAACTCACTTTCTCTACCTTGCATTTCTCTCATCTGGACTGTCTCGGGGCTGGACAGCGAGCATTTCAAGGTTATCAACTTCAGGGGAGCAGATCTGTAAACCCACCCAGGTGGTGAGGAACCTGTGAATGATGGCCCTGGGGGTGGGGAGGAGGGAAGAGGAGGCCCTGCCCACAGGGGTTCCCTCAAGGAGCAGAAAGCAGCTACTCACTGTTGTCACCAAGGCCACCTGCCAGTTCTCCAGTTGCCATTCACAGCGGATGACAGGCGACACCACAGCTATTAACATGATTTCCATGGCCTCAGCAACCTGCAAACAGAAGACAGAACATGGCGTCTCAGGGCCAGCTCGCAGTCCTTTCCGCCACATCTGTTATCCATTGTTGGCCCGGTCAGAACCCCCTCTTGCCCTTGCCTTCACGGAGAGCACCCCTCCTGCATACTCACAGCACTGCTAATCGCATAAGGGACTGGAGGAAGTTGGCTTTTTTGGATGGGACCTTTGGAGTTCCAACAACTTAAAGGTGTCCCCTTGTGCTTTTGTGACTCACACATCACACAGGAGCACCGTGATGGTGAGTGTTGGGCAGGGTGTGGATGGGGGTAGGGAAAGGCAGGCCCACAGTGAACCCAGCATTCCCAACGTTGGAAAGGATACAACAACTAGCACCAAGTAAAAGTTCACAAGGCAAGAATGTGTTGAGCAAACTTAGTGCAGGATGTGCTACTAAATATTGGCTTACTTTGGGCCCGGTGCAATAGCATAGTGGTTAAACTCTTCGCCTTGCATGCCTGGGATCCCATATGGGTGCTGGTTCTAATCCCAGCAGCTCCACTTCCCATCCAGCTCCCTGCTTGTAGCCTGGGAAAGCAGTCAAGGACAGCCCAAAGCTTTGGGACCCTGTATCACATGGGAGACCTGGAAGAAGTTCCTGTCTCCTGGCTTTGGATCAGCTCAGCTCTAGCCGTTGCGGCCGCTTGGGGAGTGAACCATGGGACGGAAGATCTTCCTCTGTCTCTCCTCCTCTCTGTATATCCGCCTTTCTAATAAAAATAAATCTCTAGGAGAAAAAATATTGGTCTACTTTGATTTATTTGAAAGTCGGAGAGAAGCATATCTTCCATCTCTTAAAGGTCAGGGCTGGGCCAGGAGTTCGTAACTCAGTCATCCCAACCACAGTGGCAGACACCCAGCTACTTGAACCATCCCCCAGCTCCCAGGATGTGTACCAGGAAGCCGTCGTCAGAAACAGAGCCAGGAAAAACACAGGCCCTCCAATACGGGATGCAGGTGTTCCAAGCACCATTAACTTCTATGACAACCACCTGCTCCCTTAACATTTTTTCAGCTTAAAGTTTGACATCATCCTGTAACTACATTTGTAACCCACAAATTTGTAACCCCTACCTCCCTCTGACAAAGTAGATAGATGTTAAAAAAGAGAAACATGCGATAGAAATGAAGTGTAGGATACGGAAGGGCTGAAAAAGTGCAAGGTTACGCGGAGGATTCGTGCCTAGAGGTGGAAAACGATGAAAGCGTGGAGGACAGCGCACACTGCTAGGGTATTCGTGTCGCTGAGTAGAACACTTAGAACTCTGCAGAGCTCAGGGGTCTGGGACATCAAAGCCAAAACACCGGCATCGCCTAAGGGTACAGGCTTTTGCAAGATGTCAGCGCTGCAGCGCTGCCCCCACCTCCCAGACCCCTCGGGTATCTGCGGAGCTGCGTGGCGGAGGCCAGGGAGCCCCGCGTGCGCCCTCTGCTCTCCCACCCTTCCACTGTGGGCTCAAACACTCCTTTTAAATTTGCCTTTCCGTCTCATCACCATCATGCTCCGTGTGGTTTCCTAACACAGTCTCACCCCCACTCACAGAGGAGGCGGCAGCGAGAGCTTATCCGTTCACACACTGTGAAAGTCCTGGGGGAAGCCAGCCTTGTTCTGTTCCCCTAAGATAGCCTGTGGTCCCTGTGCTAGCCCATTTGCCTTAGGTACGCCACAATACCCGAGGCCCGGCAACTTACAGAGCCCAGAAATGGATTTCCTGCTGTTCTGGAGATTGGAAAGTCCACGAAGCAGGCAGCAGCAGCTTCCGTGGCGCCCCCGGAGCGCGAGGAGAGATGCGCCAGCAAGCCGGGCGCTGCTGCGCGCAGACTCTTTGAACCAAGTCTTAACCCTGTTCACGTGGGCAGAGCCCTTCGTAGCTTCCCCACCTGTGAAAAGCCCCACCTCTAACTACGACCACACGGGCCCCACACCTGATTCTCCAAGCAGTAAAACAGTAAACCCTCGTGCCTCCTGAAAGCGCAGAAATCCATGGTTGTAGCAAGCGGCCCAGGTGATTCTTATGCCACGGGCCTGATTTTACACAGAAAAGCACCCTCATTGCCTCCCGGCTTCCCGTGGCCTCAGTATAAAGGCTTTTAAAATTAATAAATAATAAATAAATAGGCGTTAAGTTCTCACAACCGAGAAGGCACCTCATACCGCAGGTGCAGAAAGGGGATCTGCGGCTCTCGCAGTCTGCCCGCTCCTGTACCCCTGTACCCCTGTACCCCCGCCCAGGATGGAAGGCTCCATCCAGCAATAGGCTTCCCCGAGGACTCACCCCCGTGCTGCCCATGATCAGGAACAGGGCAATGTGGAAGCGTCCGAAGCCAATGGTCTCTACTGCTTCTTCCACGGTGAACGTCTTGGACTCTATGGGAGGAAGAGCTGGCCAGGGGAAGGGAAGGCGTGTCAAGACCACCCGCCACCACCGTGACAGCAACAAGCTCCTAGCGGGCGGTGGGCGACAGGGCAGTGGCGTGAGAGCCGGTCACCTCCCTGCTGGCCTTACCTTTGGGCTGTGGCTCTGGGGCAGCCACGCTCAACTTGCGGAGGCTGATGATGGTGACAGGCTCTGCCTGTCGGGTCGCCATCTTCTGAATGGTTCCCCGTCCCACTAGCTTCCTGGATGGAAGCGAGAAAGGGTAGAAGAGGAGGAGGAGAAGGCAGCTCAGTACTCGTTCCAGGTCAGGCTTGTTACGCACAAATTCTCACTGGGCCCTCTGGGCACTCCTGCAGGTGTTTCTGCCCTCCTGCCAGTCTCCCACCCTCCTCCTGTTTAGGCTCGCGCTGGAGGAAGCTGTCTTTCACACACCTCGGTTTTCTCATCTCTCAGTTGGGGGTAGTAGAATAATTGTAACAGAATTCCAGGTTGTTTTGAGTCCACAAGAAGCATTTAACCCAAACCCTGGTTGCACTAAATGCTCAGGCAGCGGGAGCTATTGGCGTTGTTACTATTTATCAAGATTGGATTTTTGCCCTCAAACAATAACAGGTGCAAAGGAGTTAAACATACCAAAGATGTTGAAACCCACTTCTTCATAGTACTAAGGAGAGGGCCTCCTGGATCATCTTTGGAGGATGCTAAGCAATAAACTCATTATTCTTGACTTTTTTTGTACAAACTGCCTGTACATTAGGGTCACCAAATAAAGAAAATTATTCTTGAATTTCATCTAAAACTTGCAGAAAGAAGGATGGAATTAAATCATCACTAGCTTGTAACTCCTAACAACATAACGGCTCCGGCCAGGGATGGATTAGGACTGACTACCAAGTAAAGGTTCTTGGAGAGCTTCCCTGAGAGAGGAGGAGCCTACTGCAAACTCCTACAACCAACTGAAAGAAAAACAAGCCGATGATAAGCCAGGGAGAGGCCATTAGAAAAAAAAAAAGTGATAGTATTATCACCTGTGAATTATTCTCATCAAAAGAGCTTGAACCTGAATCCAATCAACCCTCTAGCTCTATCTACCAGTTTGCCCCAAAGTAAAAAAACATGTTAAACAATTACCAAGTGGATATAATAATGAAAAAATGCAGAATGTAAGAATTTGGATTATAAATAAATGATCTGGCTTCTTCGGTAAATAAATGACAAGGGGAAAAAAAAAAAAAGAGGAAATAGGAACCTAAGGATTAAAAGACGTGGCTACCACATGCTTGAGCGGCTCTTACCTGGATCCTCAAATCAACGGTTAGAAACAGTTACAACAATACAAAAAGCAAAGGAGTACAAGAACAGAAAAAGAAAATAAGGGAAATATAAGCAAATTTGTAATCTTGTCATTAGGTATGACAATGATATTACAGCTATGGGAAAAATATTCCTACCTTTTGGAGATATTTAAATATGTAATGATTAGGATGTCGGGAATTGGTTTTGATATAATTAGAAGCTTGGGAGGAACAGTGCAAGTAGGAAGTAGCTGTGTGTCTACATGGTTATGGACAGAATGGCTCAATATTAAACATCACCGATGGAGGCTGATGGACACACTGGAGTTCATTTTACTGCATTTACTTCTGCATAGCTGTAACATTTTAACAAATGGTTCCCAGAATGTGGTCCTAAGATTCTTATGTAACTTACCCAAGGTCAGACCACCAAAAAATGACAGTGAACTCAGAAAGTGTTCATATCCAAAATATATGAGGAATTCCTGCAACTCAGGAGAAAAATAAAAACAGCCCAATGAAATAACAAAGACCCTGGCTCAACAGTCCTCAACCGACAGGTGCACGCAAAGGTACTTAGCCTCGCTAATCACCCGGGAGATGTACATCAGCAGTGTCTCGAGAGCGCTTCCAGGAAGAGTCCCAGGAAGAGGACTTCCTGCCATCTACAGCATCATGGATGGATAAAGAACATGTCTGCTAAGTGAAAGGAGCCGGGCACGTTGTATCACGTGTGAGGAGAATGTACAACAGTCTAAGACAAAAGCTAGAAGACGGACTCATGGTCGCCGGGAGGGTACAATGTCTCGGTTAACCCAGATGAGTGTGTCCCACACATCTGCAGGACAACACAGGGCCTGCGGTTAACAGCACTGTTACACCTGTACTCAGAGGGCTCATCTTGCTTTAATGTACTTATCACAGTAATAATAAGAGATCAGGAGGAAACTTGGAGGTGATGTATAAATACAGGGGAAATGGGACTGGCACCATGGCATAACAGGCTAAGCCTCTGCCTGCAGCGCAGCCATCCCATTTGGGTGTCAGTTTGTGTCCTGGCTGCTCCACTTCCCATCCAGCTTGTTATTTATGGCCAGAGAAAGCAGCAGAGGGTGGTTCAAATCCCTTGGGAATCTGAGCCTACATGAGAGACCCAGAAGAAGCTCTTGGCTTCAGATCAGCTCAGCTTTGGCCGTTGGAGCCATTTGGGGAGTGAGTCAGGAGATGGCAGCTCTCTCTCTCTCTGTGTCTCTCCTTAGGTCTCTGTAAATCTGTCTTTTGAACAAAAATAAAGAAGTCTTTTAAATAAATAAAATTTACATAATATTTTTAAAGAATTCAAAATAAGGTCTTGTCTTTCTAGATCGTAAAAGCCGCCCACTGTGCATCGTGTGGTGGCACATCCGGGGCATGTCTATTTGCCAGATGCCAGTTCCATGCTTGTGTCACGTGGGCTTCCAGTGTCTACCACATCCCCTGTCCTCGGGCATTTGGAATCTTGCTGGAGACACAAGATACACATGCGAACAATCACCCTGCAATGTAGATTCTTTGTCTTCTGGCCACACAGATGAGAGATGAACACTGCTCAGAACCCATGAAACGCTCCCACCCGAGGGGATGCTCACGGAGCAAGGAGTCTCAGCCCGTCTGAGAGCCCACAGCCAGGAGGGGCAGCCAGGCCTAAGGCACCACTCGGTGCTCAGACACTGTCAATCATCCTTTTGAGGGATGTTCTTCATCTGGCCATTTTTAATATAAATAGATAAACTGTTAGCGGGAAATTTGCCTTCTTTTCATTATAAAATAGACTTTAGTACACATTAAATATTGGCTAGGACTCAGCATGGTTATAGACAGCAAGACAAACCATTAACATATATTGAAATCAATCAAAATCTGAATGTAAGATGATTCGGTGGGAGAAAGGACAGTCTTTCCCATAAACTGCTTAGTCACATGCACAGGAATAAAGTTGGACTCTGATATCAGATGCAAAACTAACTCAGGGCAGGAAGTGTGGCACAGCGGCTTAGACCACCACATCCATAGGGGACTGCCTTGGACCGAGTCCATGCTGCTCTGCTTCTGACACGGCTTCCTGCTAACACCTCCTGGCAGGCAGCAGATGGACCAAGTGCCTGGGCTCTGGCCGCCCAAGGGGAACACCTGGATGGAGGTCGCAGCTCACGATTTCAACACGGCCCTGCCATAGCCGTTACAGACATCGAGGGAGTGAACCAGCACAGATCTTTCTCTCTCTCTCTCTTTATATATATATATATATATATATACTATTCTGCCTTTCAAATAAATAAACATTTTTTTTAAAATATTGATTTATCTACATTAGAAAGGGAGATCTAGAGAGAGGGAGGGAGACACAGAGAAAGACCTTCCACGCACTGCTTCCTTCTCCAAAATGACTAAAATGGCCAGGGCTGAGCTGGTCCAAAGCTGGGAGCCCGTCCGGGTAGCAGGGGCCCAAGCACTCAGGCCATCCTCTACTGCTTCCCCAGGTCACAAGCATGGAGCTGGATGCGAAGTAGAGCAGCCAAGTCATGAACTGATGCCCATAAGGGTTTCTGGCACTTGCAAATGGAAGATTAGCCAATTGAGTCATTATGACAGCCCCATTTTTGGTTTGGTTTTTTTTTTTAAATAACTATGGGGGCCTCGTGCGGTAGCCTAGTGGCTAAATTCCTCGCTTTCATGCACCAGGATCTCATATGGGTGCACAGTTTGTGACTCAGCAGCCCTGCTTCCCATCCAGCTCCCTGCTTGTGGCCTGGGAAAACAGCTGAGGATGGCCCAAACCCTTGGGACCCTGCACCTGTGTGGGAGACCCACAGGAAACTCCTGGATCCTGGCTTCAGATCGGCTCAGCTCCAGCCGTTGCAGCCACTTAGGCAGTGAATCGGCGGACGAAAGATCTTCCTGTCTCTCTTCCTCTCTGTATATCTGACTTTCCAAAAATAAACAGTTTTTTTAAAAACCTGTGAGGACGCCAGGGATAACTGAAAACACATATCTTCACAAAAATGTGCCCACAGATACGGCAGCTTTACACTCAACAGCCAATGCCTGGCACAGCCTCCGTCAACGGGCTGGATGAACTATCTCTCAGTATCCGCAGGAGTCTCGGTATCTGTGACTCCTCAAGTCCCTCAGATATAAAATAAATAAATAAATAAATAAATAAATAAATAAATAAATAGCTGCCGATGGGTCGGAGACCTCCCTTCGGAGGCTCCCTTAGGACACGCAGGCGATCCTCATCAAGCGTGAGCTGGGATCAGGTGGCCGCCTTCCAGTTAGCACCGAGACACAGATACTGAAAGAAAAAACTGATCAAGTGGATTAAACCCAAGTTTAAAGCTCTTTTACCTCAAAGGACAACATCAAGTAAAGGAAAACAGGATGCAGAATTGGAGTAAATATCAGGAAATTGTAGGTCTTCTGGGACACAAAGAAGAATGCCGTATGCATCTCCACTTTCAATTAAAAGAAGGCCCCAATACAAATGTTAAATCAACCCTGACAACAAAACACTAGACTCTCGACCTTTGCTTTCACCTACAGTGTCATGACTGTGAAGAGCAGGAAGCTGGAGCCGAGACTATAGCTGAAGGTGTGTGTGGCGGGGGGAGTGTCCTAGCCCCATGTGGCTGAGGTCATTCCAGAAGAAGGGAGGTGACACACAGTCACACTCAAAGGGAGAACCCGTACGAACAGAAAGGCAGACCTGGAGCTGATGCACCCGCAAGCCGAGAAACCCTGAAGACTGTCAGTAAAAAAGCAGAAGCTAGGGGGAAGCACGGGACCGATCCTTCCTCAAGCCTTCTAAAGGACTCACCCTGCCAACACTCTGATCTTGAACTTCTGGCCTCCAGAACCAGGAAGAACAATGAATTCCTCTTGCTTCTGCCATGCAGTGTATGGCACTTTGTTACAGCAGCCCCAGAGTGCATGTGGATGTTCATACGAGCATAAGGCGTAAGGGCCAGGAAGTAGGAACAAGCCGAATGCTTAGCAACCGATGAACGGATAAAGCAGATGTGGTACGTCAGGTAATGAAACACTATGCAGCACTTAAACGGTGCTGACACATGCGACCACATGAAAGCATTACGTCAAGTAAAAGAAACCAGACACACAACACCACATGCTGTATGGTTCCACTTACAGAACGTGTCCAGGACAGGAAAACTGACAGAGGAAGAGAGGTGAGTGCTTCCTAGCGTTAGGGCGAGGAGGAGAATGGGTGATAACTAATGGGTCTGGCATTTGTTTTAGATGTGATGGAAGTGTTCTGGAATTACACAGCAATGATGCCTGCAAGGCCTTGTAATCCTCCCCAAACTTACTTAACTCTACCCTCTTACATGGATAATTTTGGAGTATGCAGGGCATATCAATTATATGTCTAGTCTTTTTCTAAATATGTATTTATTCCTATTGGCCAATGACTCAAGAACACTTGAAAAGTTGGTGGAAAGAGAATTAAGACTTTTGTTTTACCGTAAACATTTTTTTTGAGATCCTTGTATATTTTTCCGTAATACACATTTCCCACAAACTTTTCAAAGTATTCATGTATGTTGCTTTAAAATAATAACAATGCCAATTATGGTGGAATACTAAAAAAAAAAAATCAAAGGTGATTTCAGCAGTTACGAATACAGTACTAGTGTTTAAAGCAACCAGATTGCATGGGAAAATAATTGTTTCTAAGTCTCACTCTAAATCCCTTACAATCTAGACAGAGTTTTGATTAAGTGGTGGATGGGCGGCTGGACAGCAGGATGAGAAGAGGATGGGTGGATGGTCACTTGGGTCAACTCAGGAAAACGGGAAACAGCACAGGGAACAAGGCTTCATTTTCCTCATTATCATTTTCCAAAAAAACTACAATGGGAAAGGAATCTGTAACCTACCTACAAAACCTTGAGAAATTGGGATTTACTCTGAAACTCATAGGCTGAATTGGAGTTCAAGTTTCATTATAACAAATTCAAGGCACTGGTTGATATTGTGTTTTTCTGTGTTAACGCTTTAAAGCGATAAATAATTGGGCCACCACAGATATTTTAAAAAATGGATTTTTGTGCATGATATAATTTGTTCTGCAATAACATCAACAAAAAGAATGAAATTTTCATGCTCCGTTTGGGTTTAGCCATGCGTGAATAGTCAACTTTCAACCCCCACTCCACCACTCAAAGCTCCAGGAAAAACAAAGCCATATCTATAATGCCGGCCAAGAGAGTCTTACCTCTGTGAATTCCTTGGGAAGCTTTTCACTCTGGGACTCCTGGTGTTCCCCTTTTACACACAAGCTGGACCACTGACGGCTTCCTGGAGACTTTTGGGGTGCTGTCTGAAGACCCTGGACCCTGCTCTTATTGTCTCCTTTCAACTCAGCTCTCCAAACAGGATTTAAGGAGCAGCCTTGAGCCAGTGAGTGACGCCCAGAACACACCCCTTTCTCAGTAGTCCTACACCTGTTTAAAGAAGAAATTACATCTCTCTTTGGAAGGGAAAGTGGCTGCCAATCTTTGGAGGAAATCAACATGTTATTCTCAGGAGAGCTGGAGGATTTCCAAAAGAGTAGGAGTGGCTAAGGGACAGAAAAGTTTTGCCCTTGCAAACATTTTTTTCAGGGCTATTGCTGTCTAGAATTAGAGGGCAAAATGTTGGTGCTCTAAGCACGGGAGCTTTGGGGGATCGATGCTAAGAAGAGCTGCAGAAAGTTGAGAGCCTTGAAGCTGTCCTTGATGGTGGCAGTGTGGAGGTCTCTGTGCTTCTCACGACCACTCTACGCGTTGCGTCAGCCTCTTCTTGCCGTTTAGCCCATGCCATCTCCACATGCAGTGCTTTACGGAGGTGGATATCAGATCTCTTATGGCAACAAGGGGAACAACTCAGTTTCTTGTCCACACGATAAGGTATGGAAGTAGGAACTCAAACATGTATTTGCACATCTTCTCCCTCCAAATGATAGTTTTCTACTCATTGAATGGGTAGTACCTCATTAAACACGGATTGAACACTTAACATGTGTCTTCAACTGTGTTGCTCAAATCATGATACCGACATGGAAAGTACACAAACATTTTCTTTAAGGGTCGAGTCATGCTTCTTCCATGAGCATTGGTTAGTCCTTCCACACAGAGCAGAAATGAGGGCTAAAACACAGTCCCATCCAAAAGGTGATTCTGAGTTTGTTCAACTCTTCTGGAACCCTGTTTACTAACTGTGAAAACTAAGAATCAAATAAGAGGGGCAGGCATGGTGGTGCAGTGAGGTAAACCACCTGCTGGGACACCAGCATTCCCATATCAGAGTGCCAGGTTTGAATCCGAGCTCCTCCACTTCCAACTCAGCTCCTTGCCAACGCACGTGAGAATGCAGTGAATGATCGTACGCACACTTGGGTCCTTGCCACCATGTGGAAGTCCTGGTTTGACCTCCAGGCTCCATACTTTGACCTGGCCCTGGCAGTTGTGGGTATTTCAGGCAGTGAAATGGCAGGTAAAAGATCTGTATCTGTCACTCTCCTTTTCAAATAGTGCCAATGATACTTAATACCAGCTCAGTTACCAAACAGAGTATAATTCCCCTGGATAAGGATCAGTCATTCAGACAAAAGAGTCAACAGGATGACTTCTCAAGTTCATGGGTGCTTGCCTGACCAGGTGTCCTAAGAAATCTTCAATGAACCCACAGGTCCAGGCAATAAGGGCATGTGTTAGAATTTGTCCAGGTTGACACATCTCTTTTCTCTGGTGACTGCAGCATATTGCACCTGATGGTGCGCCAAGTCCTGGTGATGCCGTGTTGTCACACTGCATTCTTACAGGATTTAACAATGCAGGGGGCCCCTCCCGCCTGAGAGTATTATCTATTCTTCCTCATCTGGTGTGAAAGCTCGTGAGAACGTTCCTAAGGCTGTAATGCTACGCTCTGGACGAGAGGAAAAGCTCTTGGAGGAATGGGGAAATGAGAGTAACATTACCATAATCTTCTCTGGGATTACTGGTTTATGTAGCTCTATTGTTCAGCCTGCGATTATCAATACGAAACGTTACAGAATCATTTTGAATAAAGATATCTAATAAAAATGACTCCTTTATTGAGCATAATACTCAAAGCAATGTGAGAAGACATCGGTTGCACACTGCCCCTCATTTCTCCATCATTTATTTGATAATTAAGACTCCACACAAAGTGATTTGCCAACGTAGCCCCGCTGTGACATGGCTGCGTCACATGAAACCCCAAGGAAATAAGGAACATGGAGCTGCATGCTGCAGCCTAGCCAGGAGCTATTTCCCAAGGGGACACCTTGCAGAGGTGACATCAGAGGCGAGACAGGACCCGTGGGGGGACAGAGACTGACGCGCATGGTGCAGATGGGCAGCCTAATCCTCCGCCGTCCCGTCCAGTATTTGTTTAAAGGAGAAGGGAGAAAACTTGTAACCAGCCCCAACGTAGAACTTGTTCTGGAACTCCACCCTGTGGTGGGGAGGCAGAGGGAGAAAAGGGGGATTACATCCACAGGCTGCACGCTGACAGGTGCATCAAGGAGAAGAACTTTGGGCAGATGAGCAGGTCTAAAACACCTGCCAGGAAAGCAGCTGGGCCAGTGGCTGCTCTTAACTTCGGCTTGGCTCCCCCTCTGGCCATTGTGGCCATTTGGGGAGTAAATCAACAGCTGGTAGATTCTCTGTCTTTCCCTTTCTGTCCTTAACTCTGACTTTCACAAAAACAAGTCTTTTTAAAATAAAAAAATAAATAAAATGATACCATTGATGACTAAACTCATGCTCCAACAAGGTATGTAAATTACTCATGTGGCACAACAGGGCAGGATTTGAACCCAGTTAGCTGGCTGCACAACCCAAACTGTTCCATAGCACCTGCCACCCGGACCCTGATCGGGATATCCCTCCTTACCAGTGCAGCCGTAGGGCGTGCAGGAAAGCAGAGAGGCCCTCCATGACGAGCAGGATGGCAACCGTCAGAACAGCAAAGACGGCAAAAATGATGAAGACCCCAACAAGGCCCCCCCAGCCCCGCAGGCTGAGGCCAATGTTCATCACCATGGTCCAGAGTACTTCCGACAGTTCTAGAAGACACAGGAGCAGCGCTGTCAACCACAGAAGGATCTTGTGACTGTGAACCACTGTGTGCTATCATCCTGCACCTGCCCAGCCTGCCATTCGGCATCTCTGCTTGGAGGGCAGAACCGGGAAGTGTGTATCCTAGAGGGTGGGCACCCGCATGTCTACAGAGCTTGCGTAGAGCTTCCCACAAGAACAATGGGCAAATACGTGATGGCATGATATGCACCTGTGAAAGTCGGCCAGTTAACAGCTCCTGAACAAATCTGGATAACAAAACTGATATTCAGAGAAGTAAGATACAAAAGAATACATGTGCCATGATTTGATGTGGGCTGAATGTTTGTCTCCATAAGATTCCTAGGTGAAACCCCAACCACCCGAGTGATGATGTTTGGAGCAAGGACTTTTGGGAGGAATCTGGAGTTAGACAAAGTTATAAGAGAATTAATAAGCTTTTTTTTAAAAAAGATTTATTTTATTTATTTAAAAGGCAGAGTGACAAAGAGGGAGAGATTTTCCAGCTGCTGGTTCAGTTCTCAAATGGTTACAACAGCCAGGGATCCCAAGGCTTTGGGCCGTCCTCAGCTGCTTTCCCAGGCCACAAACAGGGAGCTGGATGGGAAGCAGGGCCACGAGGACACGAACTGGCACCCATATGGGATCCCAGTGTGTGTGAGACAAGAACTTCAGCCACTAGGCTACCACACCAGGCCCAAAAGCTCTCTCTTTTTGTTTCTCCTTTTCTCTCTGTAACTCTGCCTTTCAAATGAATAAATAAAATTGTAAGTAAGAAATCTTAAAAAAAAGAAGGAGGAAGAGAAGAAGGAGAAAGAGGCTGCCTATATTAAAACAGCTACTCCGGCAGACTAACCACAGGTAACCAAGAGGATGCACCTGTACCTACAGGTCACATCACACCTGCTTCCCAGGGGAGCGGGCCGCTCACTCACGTGCATGAGCCAGGCTGAGAGCCCAGAGCCGGAGGTAGGAGGCTGTATTCGAAATGCACCCCAGACAGTACTCAATGGTGTGGATGGCTTGATGGACAAACACGTCTCCAAAGTTGAACTGAAAGAGAGGGTTATAAAACCTATTTCAGGAAGTCTTTTCCTACATGAAACGGAATACAACCCAAGGATGTGCACTTGGCTGTTGAGATGCTGCCAATACAGTGAGGACAGACATTGCCACCCTTGGGGAAAGAGCATTAGAAACACAGCTCAGAACATGGTGCGTGTGCACTCAAAACAAAAAGTTCAAGGAAGGAGACATGAGCTACGTGATGCCGTGAAGGACGTGTGAGCATCCGGAAGTAAGAGGGGAACAAAGTATTCCTAATGGAATCGGGTGGCAGATGGTGGCTGGGAAGGCAGAGGTGGGTGGCTGGGAATGCCAAAGTTTAGGAGCGAGCAATCTGGCAGAAACAGGAGCTCAGGGAGGCAGGGAACAGAAGATGATGCTCGGGTGTGGGACATTCTGGGGAAGCCAGGTGCAGGTTGAGTGGAGACATAACTTGCAGATAGTCAAGAGCCACGGGAGGTAGCTGGGTGGAGTAGGGTGGGGAGGATGGATCTGGCAGCATAGTGAGTTAGAAAAGAGACAGTCCATGAGCAAAACAAACAGAAAGCTAATGTGGTGGTTAGCTTAGTAATACAAAGGAGCCGAAGCCCACACTTTCCTTCCCTGTACTCCATGCTGTGCTGGAACTACTGGCTCACACTGTCCTTGCCCTCAAGCAGCTCACAGTCCAGAATATGCAAACATGTGGTGGCAATGTGGGGGACACAGAGAAAGGCCCTTACCCAGGTAAGCCAGCTCTAGAGTGGGCTCTGAGGCTTTTAGTGGGAGAGAGAGGCCAGTGGCTGAATCATGACAGGTGAGTGTCAGGTGCCAGTGGGACCCCTGGGCAGAATTTGAGCATACAGTTGCACAGGTGCAGCTGAGGTTCAAAGGGCAAGGCCTGGTTGGAGATAGAGCCCAGGGGAGAGAGAAAAGACTAACAAGGTCAAGATCACAGACCAAGGAGCCTGCAGCTTTGGGGCAGGTCTTCACAGGAGGACAGGGAGGGCCCAGGAAGCTGGGGAGGTGAGAGTTGCAGTCAAGAGGGCCCAGGAGAGAGAGGCATCTGGGAGGAAGGAGGCCGTCAGTCCACCAGGCTGGAAGTCCTGGTGAAGAAACAAAAGCCCAGGCCTGCCATCTCAGCAGTGCCAACAATATGAGGGACAGAGGCACAGGGCCGGGCAATGACACCGTGTGCTGGTAGATGGCCAAGGGAGAGAAGGCATGTGCAATGGAGACCCGGCTTCGTCCCAGCTCCTGGGAGGTAAACGCTGAACCCCTGGCATTTCCCAAGTGGAAAATGTCTTTATGATTCATGGGGGTCCCTGGGACCACCCCTAATCGTTAATACTGCAGAGGCAGTGTGTGCTAGACACCCAACACTTTACATGAGGGCTGGCTACACCACAAAGACCAACCATGTGATTTGAGCGCAGATGCTGCTCTCCAGGGATGGGAGGGAACCAGAGGCTGAGTGTCACTGGGCTAAAATATTAGCATTGGTCAATAGCACCTCTGATCTTCTAACACCTTGTGCCTTCCCTGGGACTAACCTGACCGCCCATGACACACGAGCTACATGGCTGTTGACCAGCAGGGACCTCTGGTCTCTGTCTCGTTCATGGTCATGGGCCTTCTCATGGATCAGGACTGTGCCCCCAATGACTGCTAAAACCAGACCTATTTTCCAGAACCAGCACAAACTAGAAAGCATTCCTTCGGCACCCTGGTCCCACATACCTCCTCCTCACTGTCGTCCGCAGCCCCATGGGCACCTGCAGAAGTCTTCTGCCCGGAGCTGCTGGATGGGCTGGGGCTGCCACCTTCGACATCCTCTGTGGCATCTTCGTGGATCATGGCTGAATGCAACTGTGAGTGAGCAAGGACATGAAGATGGCACCAAGATGGCACCCCACACCCGTAACAGGAGAACAAGCTTATGCCAAGTAGCCTCCCAAGTAATCATTTCATGCAAGTGCAACTGGCACTCAAATAGAGGAGCAAACAGTAACACAGGACAATCTGGGCATACCCCAAGATAACACAGCACAAAGGCCAGCAAGCACTAGAGCCAGGATTCACCAGGCAGTCTGTTCCCGGCGCATACATGTCTCAACAAGAGGCCCCAGCAGGTGCCAAATCAGATAGTTTTTTTTTTTTTTCTTATTTCCTTCCTTCCTGTTTTTTCTTTTTAAAAAAAAACATTTATTTATTGGGTTCAGCATGATAGCCTAGTGGTTAAATCCTTGCCTTGTATACACCAGGATCCCATATAGGTACTAATTTGTGTCCTAGCTGCTCTACTTTCCTTCCAGCTCCCTAAATGTGACTTGGGAAAGCAGCAGACGAAGGGCCAAAGCTTCCCCTGGCCTTCTCACATGGGTGCAGGAGTCCAAGCCTTTGGGCCATCTTCTACTGCTTATCTGTTAGCAAGGAGCTGGATTAGAAGTGGAACAGCCAGGACTTGATCTGATTCCCATAGGGGCTGTCTTCATCACAGACGGCAGCTTAACACACTGCACCACAGCACCAGCGCTGCCATTCACAGCCTTTCAGTGTTTCAGTGTGTGTCCCAAAGCGCCTTCCAACTATGGAAGGAAAACATACTGCTGCAAATTGTCAGTTGGCCCCACAGCAGTAACCTCGAACAGCCACATTTCCATGGGCAAGACTAACAGAGTGCCTGCTTTTTCAATGCAAATATTCCTTTCTTTAAATCATTTTACATAATTAGCTTAGGGAAGTCAGTGTTGCAGCACAATGGTTTAAGCCACCATCTGCAACACTGCCATCTGATTCGGGGTGACTTTGCGGATATTTGGAGAGTGAAAGAGCAGATGGAAGATTTCTTTCTCTGTCCTGCCATCTCTCTCTGTCACTCTGCTTTTCAAATAAATAAAATGCATAACGAGATGTCTCAGAATGGAATCCACATCTAAACATAAGAGTTACTTATGTTTCATAGCCACCTTGTACTCAAACCCTAAAGGTACTCAGTGTTTTCAGAATGCCTTCATGTTGAGTACGATCCGTCACATGAGCTCAGGTGTGGAATTTCTACTTGTGCCATTGTGCTAGTGTTCAGAAAGTCATGGATTTGGGAGCATTTTGGATTTGAGATTAGTGATGCTCCATCTGTATTTCTTTCAAGTCACTGTGAAGTGTTGTATAGCACATTTTCAATGTGCCTTTGCTAGAATGACTTCAACGGAGAAGTATTATAAATTAGACACTAAAATATCTCTACCATTCTGTTGTAAAGGAGTTTGCAATAATATCTGCCGAGTTCTGAGCAGAGGTAAGAATGGAATCCATATGCAATAGGTTTAAATATTTAAAAATTATAAACCAAACCTGCCAACTCCCAACTAAAACATGTTCTAGCGTCCTTGTTTGATGAGCATCTCCTGCTATGTATTTGCACCCAGCCCTCCAGGCTTTCAACAAGTGGTCCCCAAAGCTCCCATCATCCTCATCTCCCCCAGAGCAACCAACCAACAAATAAACAAGCTTTGCTTTTCTTCCTCTTTGTTCCGGCCTAGATGGTGTTCCAGATCTACATCCACGCAAGGTTTTAGAAACTAGGATGCAGCCTGACAAGATCTAGAAACATTAACAACATGTGTGATCTTCCACTTAATCCACTGCTCCAAGGAGGGCAGTAGACCCCAAGGTCTCAAACAGCCTTTGTGTGTCATTTCTAGACTTGGTGTCCCCTGAAGGGCGTTCACATTCTGAAACTCAATTTGTGTGGGGAGCGGGGTGCTAAAGCCACTCCTGGGTTTGGGAAGGGCGGTTGTAAGATGGCGGCTGGCCCAGGGCCAGGAGGTGGAGTTGGTCTCGCCAGCAGGTAAACAGGAAGTCACAGGGATAGGCTAATTCCCCCGCTGTGACTATGTCATTGCTACTGGCCTATCAAGTAGCGCCAAGTGGACCCACAGGGAGAAGTGGTTGGTGGAGAATGATATAAAAGTAGCCATCATAAAAGCTGGGATGGACGGACGACGACGAGAAAGGCAGAGAGACAGCAACGGAGAAGACTAGGGCAGGGGAAGATGGACGGGGAAAGCAACAAGGGCCAGAGCAAGAGGAGAGGGATGACGGAGAAAGATGGGGCGAGGAGAAGGACGGGCGGGAAGAAGGGTGGCGGAGAGAGGGCTGGAAAAGCCGGACCTAAGTAAGGGGACAAGAACGGAGAAATGCAGCAGAAAACGGGGACAAGAACGGAGAAGGGTGGCGGAGCGAGGGCTGGAGAAGCGGCACAGGAAAGCTAAGGCCAATGGGGACAGGAGCAGCAGAGAAAAGGATTTACCCGTGGCCGCTTTTGGCAGTGAGGGGTCCGGTTGCGGTTCTGGCTTTTCCCGGACCCTCAAGAGTATGCCTCATCTTTTTAGTGTCGCTGCTGGGCGGCGACAAATTTGATTTGGGTTGATATTAAACTCTTCTCCACTGAGTAAATCTGAGGCTCAGGAACCACTTAGCCCGAAGGAGAGAAGGGCTGGAACTGGTATTTGGCAACTGGAGCAAGTAGCACAAATCAACCAGTACTGACGTCTTTGAATGAGTTTACTGCTCTTGTTCACTGACAAGCAGTAACATGACATAGCAAAATGTCACAATTTTAAGACACTAATGAAGAACACCTTTTAATATTCATTTAAAACCTCCAAGCTAGTAAAATACTCATGTATTCAACTAACAAAAACAGCCACGTTCAAATCCTTGTAAGCCGTTAGCTCCCACCCAACAGCACAGACAAACACACCCTGAGCGAAATCTGATGTGAGATGTAAAGAGTGTTCAAACACAAGCTGATTGTTGTGCTGGAAATAAAAGGGCCCAGGGCTAACTCGCCAGGCATGAGGCAGCTGTGGGCAGGGCAGCTCTCCAACTTCACCGCCATGGTGCTTCAGATCCTTGGGAACCCTGGGCTCTCTCTAAACTCCAGACCTCAACCTGCTGCAGCCCACTTCCCTGCCCACAGCGGGTGGTGACGCAGAAGACACGCCCCTTACCTGGGACTTGCGGTGATTGGCTCTAAGAACAAACGGCTTAATCAGAAGCATCCACGGCACGGAAATCAAAGCCATAACGACAAAGAAACTCTGGACTTCCTTCTGCAAGACCCAAACAGCAAGATCCTGTCATCTTCATGGGACCACACAGCACACACACAGCATCAAGATGGTAGACTGCTGAGTTACGCCATGGCACGTTGAGCTATCCTTACCCTTGGGCCCCCCGCCCTTTTTCTATACTCATTGAGTGCCAGCGGTGAGCAGTCACTCGGAGTTGCCACTGTCCGAGGAAAGGCCATGCCGTCTCTCGAGCCTTCCCATGCTTCGGCTGATCCAACTATGCTTCCAGGGAATGCCAGGAGACTATTATTATCCCAACGGTTACAAGATTCACCCTGGCACTGGCAATAGTGGGAACACTTTATCCTTGCTCCATCTTCTATACTGGTTCCACTTTGAAATGCTCAATGGAGGGAAGGGAGGAAAGTGCGTGATCCTATGTTGAACTGACCATTTC
Source organism: Ochotona curzoniae (assembly GCF_017591425.1). NCBI lineage: Eukaryota > Metazoa > Chordata > Mammalia > Lagomorpha > Ochotonidae > Ochotona > Ochotona curzoniae. Next base: position 16,906,662 of record NW_024467095.1, on the reverse strand, counting down.
CTGGCTCCTGGCTTTGGATTGGCTCAGCTCTGGCCATTATAGCCATTTAGGGAGCAAACCAGCAGATGGAAAAATCTCTCTCTTTTCTCTCTGAATCTGACTTCCCAATAAAAATAAATAAATAATTAAAAAGGAAAAAATTAAGAAGATTTACTTAAAAAGTGTCACAACAATAGGGTAAGGGATACTACAAAAAACCTTTGAGAGGCTGTTTCTTCTTGGATGGATATCTAACATAGTTTCTTGTGCAAAGCCTGTCGCAAGGCCTCTTTCTTTCCATCTGATGCTCCTCCAGGGAAGAGCACAACGAAGAACCAAGTCATGACCTGTGTGGTCCTGGAGGCAGCGGTACTTCCCTGGGACACCCAGCAGGGGCAATGACCTGCACCGCCAAATGAGCTATCCGGCCCTCGTGAAAACTCCCTGCCGACAGCGGTGGGCTAAGCATCGGCATGAGCTAGGGCGAAGACCAAGCCATCCTTATGAACTAATGACTCATTGTTGCTTTCATATCCGGTTCTCAAGGGATATTTCTAATTCCTAAAGATAAAATATCAGGTTGACAAGAGACTGAGAAGCCTGACTCTTGGACGCACAGAGGAGCAAGAGGCAGAAAACGTCCCATCTCCACTGCCCTCGTGCTTGCGGTCTTTGAGCTGGCCACTGGTCACGTGAACACAGGGCCTCTCCTGTTGATTCTATTCTAATCCTTATTGTAAAACTTCAGAGTTAATTGTTGAATAAAAGGTTAAGCTTTTAAGATGCTGTTCAGATTATCTCGCAGGCTCAAACAAACTTGAAGGATTTTTTTTTTTCCCTTTTCATATCCAATTTCAAACCCCTTTGCAATAATCCCTCCCCAGTGCGATTCCATCGGGAATGGCTGCAGACTCGGGCCCCCTCCGAGCCTGGCACACTGGTCTGGTGAGAGCCTGCTGAAATTTAAGAGAATTTGTACCTTTTACTGGGTGTTAGAAACAGCTCAGTCTTGCAAATACAACACACTTGAAAAAGTTGTTGGAAAATGAAATTAACGCATTTTAGTGCAAAAATACTTTTAAAAGTCTGTTTTTTTTTCTTATAACATGCATTATCTGGGAACTTTTGGAAAATGAAATGGATTTCAATTTTTTTTTTTTTGGCAGCAAAAATCAACGTATTTTTTAATCCCATGCCCCACAGGTGCCCTCTGGTAAACTCTTTGCCGTCCACTGGAGATTCGAGAGCGCACCTGGTGTCTGTAGAGAGGTGCGTTGGCAGCTTCGTTGTAGTCAAACAGGAACATGTTGATGAAGTGGATGAGGATGCTGGGCGCGTGCTGCGACGTGTGCACGTCGAAACGGCACCACTTGAAGACGACCATGAACACCAGGTAGCCAAACAGACACAGGAGAAAGATCAGCTCGGGGATAAATTGCAAAACAATGTTGAGAGTCTTTCTGAAGTATCTGGAAGCACATAACACGGAGGGTGGGGGGGAAAGACCAGCAGTTTGTTATTCTCCCCAAAGCCCAAAGCGAAACAAAAACCACTACTGCCAAGCAGCAACTCTGGGAGGATGGAAAGAAGAGCACAAACACACCCAGAAAGTGCTTTCATATATAAAATGCATGCAGGGGCCTGGCATGGGTGCTTGCCTTGAACGCGCCTGGATCTCCTATGGGCACAGGTTTGTGTCCCGGCAGCCCCACTTCCCGTCCAGCTCCCTGCTTGTGGCCTGGAAAACCAGTCAAGGACAGCCCAAAGCCTTGGGTCCCTGTACCACATGGAAGATCTCAAAGAGCTCCTGGCTCCTGGCTGCGGATTGGCTCAGCTCCAGCCATTGTGCCCACTTGGGGAGGGAATCAGTGGGTAGAAGATCTTCCTCTTTGTCTCTCCTCCTCTCTGTATATCTGACTTTCCAATAAAAAAATAATTAAATCTTTTTTTAAAAATTCATACAGAACCACGATTTGAAAGGGAAGTTTCAAAGCAAAGGCCACACCCCAAAGGGATGCTCCAGCTGCAGCTTCACTCAGAGCGATACAGAAGCACAGGTGCAACGCCGGCATCCGGAAGTGTTCCTCCAAGAAGGCTTTCCGACAGCAGTCAGCAAATCAAAGCACACAGATCAGACTGAGCCGACATCAAAAAGAGTTGAGAAGAAATGAGCAAGAGGCTGCCGGAAGGAAGGACACTGGATGGAAAGCAGCATCAGAGGGGCCGCTGGCTAGAATTTGCTGCTGTCCCACTGTTGGCATTAATGGAAGCCAAGCCTGCAAGCAGGTTGAGGGGCACAGTGTGACAGGCTTATTTCTGAACCCTCAAATATTTCCAAGGTGAGAGCTGCGCTCACTTCCGAGAGATTCTGCTCAGGAGGGACAGGTGTCACCACTGAGCCCGACTAAGACACACAGAGATGTGCCCCGCTCCACCCCGCCCGGCAGGAAAGAGGCTGGTGCTGGGGACACCCCGCTAAGGCCTGAGTTGTGTCCACACTCCTTGATGCTTGCAGATCAACCAGCAGAGGCTGAGTCAGGAGGCTCACATGTGATTGAAGAGGCTGAGAACGACGCCGAAAACCATCTGTGCGATCCCCAGGATGACCGACATCTTCATTTTGTAGGAGTTCAAGAACGTGAGCTTGTTTGAAGCCAAGTTCCAAATCTGGAGGGGAAATGCCACAGGAAACAGATGAGACCGAGCCTCAGGTGGGGCTCCCCCTGCTGGTGGGGCTTCAGCATGACTGTCCCTGCAGACATCCTGGGGACCTCGGGCCTGTGTGTGCAACAGAGAAAGACCACTCCCTTCAAGAGCGCAACTTTCACGGAAAAAAAAAAGTCAGAATTCTTAATGTCATGATCAAGTTTCTGGAAGAAAACCAAAGAGCCTTCCTTGACTTCTCTCTTGCACTAAATAAGATCATCTGCAACATCAGGGAAAAATCTCAAGCTTGCTTCAATTCCCCTGCAAATGGCTGGTACCAGGCTGGCCCATGAAGGAATATGTCCAATCCATTAAGACCAGGGTGGGGAGCGGTTTTTTTTTTGTTTGTTTTTTTTTGTTTGTTTTTTTTTTTTTGCGCAGAGCCATTTGGATATCCATAACATCATTCACAAGCCATACAGAATTGTCAACTTAAAAATGAGCCCGCTATAGATTGAAGTTTGAGTCCCACCTGTAGTTGCCGTGGCCGGGCAAGACAAGCTGTCACAGGTCTAACGCAGTCTGCAGGCCGGATACCCCCACCCTCCTTTAGAATAACACCACCATTTACTCTGAATTTCCACATCAACTCCCTTTACAAACTTCCCTTCTCTAAGAAGCCTTTTCTATAACCAATACTGATGAGTGCCAGGGGTAGCACCCAGTTCCTACCTTGCACACAGTACCTGTCCCAGCTTGCAAGGTGGGGACCCATGTGCCTGTCCTGCCCCAAGAGAAGCACAATGGTTAAGACATGGGGTGAGTGCTTAACCAGCTAATGACCCACCTCTAACTCTCCTGCCCTCACAGAATCTCTACTTCCATCCCAACTTGCTTCCCAGTCCTTGCGCCTCCCCTGACGGGCACAGACCAGACCGCCCACTGGAGGTCAACACACTCCACCTGCATCTCAGGGGGAAGACAGCAGCCTGTCTCACCGGCCCTCCAAAATGACTTCTTTCTTCACAACAGACTCTCTGTGGTCTGTTAAAGGGCCAGCATTGAGATAGGCAAGAGCCTCAACACAAAGCGATTTCCAAAGCTAGATGACATCAGAATTTGAAGGTGAACTTGGAAGTAGGTGTTTGGCCTCAGCGGTCAAGATGCACGCATTCCTGGGTTGGGTTCCTCCCTCGGGCTCCTGACTTCAGCTTCCTGCTAACGGCAGCTCTCCCGCCTGGTGACCCAGATGGAGCTCCTGACCGTTTCACGGCCTGTCCAGTCCTGGCACTGCGGCCATCTGCAGTGACCCAAGGTGTCAGAATTCTCGGTTTCTCATCTCTTTCTGTGACCCTCTGTCTCTCCAAGAAACAAAACATTTAAAATCACCACCGCCAACAGCAAAAAAAAAAAAATTTAAAGAGATATTTCTTTTGGTTTCAAAAATGAAGTTTTAGAATCCATGTGTAGATTTGTGATAATATGCATTTCTAAGAACTCTCTAAAAACCTCCACTTCTGTAATCCCCTGGATTCCTCCACCAAGAGCTCATGGGACACAGGTGTGCGCACACACACACACACACACACACACACACACACACAGGAGCTACACCTCATTGGATCTTGCTTTGCAAGGTTCCGAGTAGGCGTTACCTGGCAACCACCCAGAACCCTGCTGGGCAGCAGTGAGAAGGGTACCAAGAGCAAGTGCCTGAACCCCAAAGCCCCTCCTTCACCCTCACCCATCTGCTTTGGCTTCTCGGCTGCACCAGGCTTGCCCTCAGCCCTGTCTTTTTGCCCGTGTGGCTGACCAGTTCCTGTAAGAAGGCTCAGCGCAAGGAGGGCCAGGTTGCAGACACACTGTTGACCCAGCCAACCAGCTGTACAGATAACGGCAACCGTGATGTATCCGGCACCTGCCAAGTTGAGAGCAGCTTTCAGCAACTTTTAAGTTCCTTTGAATTTACCGGGTCGCAAGGCAAACCAGACTTGGGCCATGCTTTCTGTTTCAATGAGGGAGGGAGCACCCAGGAAAACTGGGGAGGGATTAACCCACTCTAGGGAAAAACCAGAGAAGATATTTTAGGTCCAGTACTGCTTTTTGGTTTAGATGCCTCTTTTTGAGGCACAGAGAAAGGCCATCAGCTCCCATCTGCTGGCTCTTTCCAAATGCTGCAACAGCCAGGGTTAGACGAGGACCAAAACGGAGAGGCAGTAACAGGTCAGGTCCCACTGGTGAGGGAATCCAGCTACCGCAGCCCTCACCACCCCCTCAGGGTCTGCATCAGCAGGAAGCTGGAGCCAGGCACTGTGATGCGGCCTTCACAACCGCTGGCCCCAGCGCTCCTCCACAACAAGAGGGCCTGCCACAGTCACCTCAAACACCCGTACTCATCCGGAGCACAGGGGCGCCACCTGGTGGCGGCAGGCACTGGCGGGCTCCATGAGCACCGCTCAACAGACACCCCAACTTGTTCTAAATCACAAATAGCAGAGCCAAGACTTAAACCCCACGCGCCTACTCCAAATGCCTTTAACATCCGAAGGCTGGGAGACAAGCAAGCAGCTTTGTTTCCCTTGAATCACATCTACTAGATTAAATAAGTAAAGCAAGGAAAAGAAAGTACCTACTTTAAGAAAGCTTTCAGCAATTCTAAAAATCAGTAAAAATAAAAGCAAATCCACACTTCTATGGGTCTGTTCCTCTTTCAACCCAGGTACCTGCTTCAGCGCCAGGAAAGGCAGTGGGAGATGGCGCACATACTCAAGTCTCTCGCACCCACATGGGAGAACCTGGCAGAGGCTCTCGGGCCTCTGGCTTCAGCCCGACCCAGCCCGACGAGGTCATGCAGTGAGTCGGGGAGTAGACCAACAGATGGAAGACCCTCTCTCTCTTGCTGTCTCCTGTTCTATTTTCTAACCTCTTTGTAACTATTTTCAAATAAACATTTAAAAATTAAAAATAAAATACATGATTTCCAGGCAACCAATGACTTTTTAAGTTATTTTTAAAACTTGTTTTTTTTTTACTTGGAAAGATCAAGGTAACAGAGGGAGGAGAGGCATAGAGAGATTTCTCATCCGCTGGCTCACTCCCCAATGGCTGCAATGCGCCAGAGCTGAGCTGATCTGAAGCTGGGAGGCAGGAGTTTTTCCAGGTCTCCAATGCGGGAGCAGAGACCCAAGGATTTGGCCCATCCTCTGCTGCTTTTCCAGGTCATAATGAGAGAGATGATTGGAAAGTAGAGTGGCCAGGACATGAACTGGTGCCCATATGGGATGCTGGGGTCTGCAGGCAGATGATTAACCTGTTATACTGCCACATAGGCCCTGGACTTTTTTTTATTATTATTATTAAAATTCTTTCATCCACTAGTTCACTTCCAAAATGGCTACAATAGATAGGGCTGGGTTAAGCCAAAACCAGGAGTCAGGAGTCTCCCACTCTGGTAGAAGCAGCCCAAGTACTTGGATTATCTTGCAGGAAGCTGGATCAAAATTAGAACAGCTGGGATTTGAACCCAGGCCCCTAGGAGATGTTGGCATCGCAGAGAGCAAATGAATCTGCTATGCCACAGTGCTGGTTCCAACCAAGGACCTTTTAAAAATAATGTCAGGGTATAACTGATGGCAATAAATAAATAAATAAATAAATAATGAAAAACAAAGGTTTGAGGAATGTGATGGCAATGACCCAGCTCAAGGTGTTAAAACCTTTCAGGACAAGTTATTCCACTTTGATGTGAGCCTGGTGATCTCATGGGCCTGGCATTTTCTTTTATTCTATCCAGAGATTGCAACAAGACACTTTACATAATCAGTATTTAACCCAAGGAGATGCGATTACCGGATCAATCCCAAATGGGTATGGGTTTCCAGAATATACTCCTGGCACGGCCGGGTCCAGCTGTAAAAGTGGAGTTGTCTCCAGGACTTGAGTACTACAGAGGAACAAGAAGAAAAAACAACAAAACAAAACATGAATCAACCATGGGTGGGGAGAGAACTACAGTGCATGCCACTGGATGGGAACCCGCAGGCCCAGCTGGGCTCAGCTGCAGCTACAACCCGCCAGGGTGGTGTCCTAAAGTCACCCCATGCATGGGCACTGGCTGGACGCTATGCAGGTGCCGAAGCTACGGCAAAGATCATTCGGCCACCGAGGAGCTGGAAGCCTGATGGGGCAGAGTAAAAAGCTAGGAGCTGTGATGTGGAGGCAGCCCTGCCCGGGGCGCGGAGCAGGGGGAGGATGGACAGATGGGGAAGGAGAGAAGTCTTTCCCTGGGGAACACCTGGGTTTTAACACAGAGACCTCGGTCTTGGGGAAACAGCCCTAAAATGCTGTCAGTATTTTATAACCTTTAAGTCTGGGCCCCATTTTCACCCAGGAGCAGGACTATCAGTGAGGAGCAGTTTCTGACTCCGGCCCTCCCCATCAGCCTAGAGGAGACAAGCGTGAAGGAATGTATCTTTGGAGACGTTCAAGAACTGGGGACCAGCCATTTTTGACAGCTGCCCAGAAGTCACATCCACCTACAACCAGGTGCTGGGGCTCCCACGCCACACCACACCCACACCCCGCAGCACCCACCCCAGGCCACTGGGTGGTGCTATGCAGGTTTGCAACATGCAGAGCAGACAGCTGGCCAAGACTGTCTCAGACCGAGACCGGGCTCACAGCGGTGTGGCAGCTCAGGTGGCTGGGCTTCATTAGCACAGATGCTAACACGGAGGACAGCCTGGTACCCACAGCTAAGCCCTAGTGCCTCCTGCTAAAATGCAAACAGCTTCCAGGACACCCACCTTCAGCCCTGGACTGCCTTGTCACTGTGATGGAGTGAGACTAAATAAGACTGTCCCATCATCACCCCAGACACAGTTGAAAAGGACAACATGCAAACGTCAGAAACAACCAAGTGACCCGTGATCCTAACATCAGCTGAATCCTCCAAGTCCCTGCCCGTGCCCCCTCCCAGACAGGCCCATGCTTACAGCTGTGCCCCATCTGCCTTGGAGAGGCCACCACCCCAGCCTGGTGACCACAGCTGCGACTGGGCACACTGTCACGTGTCACCTACCACAGGCCCAGGACTCGGGCTCAGCTGGGGACCAGCCTCAGCGTGCTGTGCGCCTCAGCTCTGGGGGCTGGCTGGCAGCGGCTCTGGTGAAGAGCTTTGTATCATCAAGGGGGCATGCATGCAGCTGTGGAGCCCCCAGATCCGGGCTCCAGCAACCCAAGAGTCTTGAGCCAGGAAGTGGTCATTTGCACGTGGCTGGTAAACCAGCCGTACCCGCTAGCTCGCCAATGCAGGCATACCCATGGGGGTGGGAGAGTGGGGAGAGAAGAGCTTGTTGTTGGCTGAGAGTGTGCAGAGCTAACACCGCTGTGAGTTTAAGTCAGAAAAGCAGAACTGTACCATTTGACCTGGCAGATGAGCTCAGAGGGATGCATCTGAACCTCCTCAAGCCACACGCAAGCCTGTGACTTAGAGCTTACGGCTGCTTCCATGATCATCCAGCCCTTAAAACACCCTGGAAAAGTTCCCAAAGGAGCCTTGCACTGAATCTTCTCCAACTGAAACACCCCGGAGGACAGTGCTGTTTCTCTTCCTTCTCCCCCGCAATCCCCATGCCAAGCGCTCTTTCCATTCTGATGGTCAATGAAGTGTATAAAGGAACTGTGCACGCCCCCTGGCAGGCAGAGAATGGAGTGGGGGGATCCACAGAGCTGATGGGCCCCTCTTTTCTGCAGCTCTCCTCCCACCCCCGACGTCTCTCCACCAGCCACGCTTCCTGGGCTCTGCTCCTGCTGCCAGCCATGGGCAAATGCAGGGAGCCATCAGGGCAGAAACTCATCACCTCATCCCCGACTTCCCTCTTGGGAATCAAGGCTCTCTGACCAGCCAAAGAAAACTCACAGTGCAGGTCTGGGAATTAATTGTGAAATGCGCAGGTACACATCTGAGTACCACCAGGGCTAAATCCTTAGGACATGACAGCGGTCACGGGCGGCCAGGGAACAAGCCACCGGCGTCCGTACTTACTTCCACGTGCCATTTCTGAACATGGACCGAACGCTCCAGGAAGAGCCGAAGATGTTGAAAGACTTGGAGAAGCAGTCGTTGTAGATCAAGCCCGTGTAGATGGAGAAGATGCCCATGAGTAGGATGAGGTAGCGCCCGTTGAAGAAGGTGTTCCAGATCTGGCCTCGAGCACAGAGAGAGCAGGACCGTCAGCAGGTTCCGCACCTGAGCCCGGAGCAGGGATGGTCTAGGAGGCTTCCAGGGCAGACGCCCTCTAGAGGGATCCAGGACCAAGGCAGACACCCATCGCGCAGTGAGATTTTCCTGAGCTTGTACAGGTGAGCCAGAAAGTCCCATATTGGTATTTATTATTGTGGGAACAAGTAAATATATATATAATATTGTCTGCTTGTTTGTTTTTCAGCATCAGCTGGAAAATGAACTGAACGGGCCAGCGTTTTGATTCTGTAGGTTAAGCGATCGCCTTATCAGTATCCCATCCGAGCAGCAGTTACAACTCCCAGCTGCTCAGCCACTCCCAATCCAGCTCCCTGCTAATGCTCCTGCGAGCAACAGAGTGATGGTTCAGTATTTGGGCCCTTGCCACCAGAGAGGAGGCTCAGATGGAATTTCTAGCTCCTAGTTAATGTGACTGGCCTAGATCTGGCTGTTGTGTGGTCATTTAGAGAGTGAATCAATGGATGGAAGGTCTCTCCTCTGCCTGTAAGGAGAAGGCGGGGAAGGAGACAGAGGAGAAAATAGGCCTCATGTGCTAAGGCAGGGACTTGAAGGTTGGAGGCTGGCTGCCACACTTCTGGAAGACCCAATCTGCACTCCCTTGGGGCCTTGTCATTGTCAAGTTGAGCTTCTTTCTGTCTGCTAAAAAGAGTGAAGGGCTTTCCCCAGAGCCTGGATGGTATGCTTCAATAACTCCAAGAACTGCTGAAGAGTTCTCCTTGACATTTGAATGTTTACCGTAGCACATGACCTTTGTTAAGCTTGTCATGGAAAAAGTATGTTAACCACAGGTAGTTTTCTGCCTACTAACATTGCTTATGATTAACTCACAATGGCATCGCCCAGCTAGCTCTAATGAATCCAATCAGTAATAAAGGATGGCAGATACTCTTAAAGTGAGGAACAGAGCTAAAGGCATATTTCCACTTTGTACAGTGTATTGCAAGGAACATAAAGGGACTAACGGATAAGCCTTGAACAAAGGCAGTTTTGTTTTGTTTTGTTTTGAGAGGCAGAGAGAGAGAGGAAGCAACCATCCATCCACAGGTTCACTCTCCAAACGCCAGGAACAGCTGAAGCCAGGGCTGAAGCCAGGAGCTGGGAATTCAGTGGCTCCAGGGACTCCCAGGGAACCAGTCATGTGTGTACTCACTGCCTCCGCCCGGGGAAGCTGGACTGAGAGGCTAGGGCCAGGCATCAAACCCAAGCCCACAAAACGGGAAACTGGCATCTTAACCGCTGGGCCAAACGTGCGCCCTCTGCTGCAGAGCCTTTGGGTTTCCACCTACACAGCCCTCTCTGTGGGCACCTGAGAACTTCAAGTGCAGAGCAAAGCCTCAGCATTAAGGATTTCCCAGCATGTCACAAGGACATTAGCCACAGGTTTATAGGAAAAGGATTTTGCCCTGAGAACGTAGTCCTGATATCTTAAGGCTTTTTTGTTTTTAAAAGGAGCCAGTGCAATGGTGTGGTAGGTATTACTGCAGTAGAGGATGGTTCAAAGCCTTGGGATGCTACACCTGCATGGGGGACCCAGAAGAAGCTCCTGGCTTCAGATTGGCTTAACTCTGGCCATTGTGGCCATACAGGGAGTGAATCAATGGAGAGAAGATCTTCCTCTCTCTCCTCTCTCTCCTCTCTCCTCTCTGCTTTTCCAATAAAATTAAATAAATCTTAAAAAAAAAAAAAGTCCAAACTTTAGACTCACAGGCCTCCCACATGGGTGGCAGGGACACAAATGACCAAAACCATCACCCTCTGCCTTGCAGGGGCACACACTGACAGGAAGCCAGCCTTGGCAGTGCAGCTGGGACTCAAACCCAGGTACTCAGGTAGGGGGTGTGGACCTCTCATGCTGTGTCTTAACAGCTGTGACAAATGCTGGCTCTGAATTTTGATTCCTTTTTCACTTGCCATCTTTCCCTCACCTGTCCTAAAAAAAAGTACGTGCTGAGAACCACATTCACGATGGGACCTCTTACCCCAAGGGATGAGGCTAGATTCCTAAAGGCACCCACCTCATTGCTGATCTTCTGGGAGAGCAAGTGCCGCTCGTTGAGGACCATCCAAAGGGCCGCCAGGAACATCACAAGTCCGTGGCCGCAGTCTCCGAACATCACCGCGAACAGGAAGGGGAAAGTGATGATGGTGTAGGGAGCTGTGGAGCGGAGACACACAGAAGCCTGACACCTGTGAACGGCACTGGGCCCCCCACCCCCAGAGTTCTCTGTCCCAGCTCCATGGCCTGCAAGCTGGATTCCTCTCTTGCCTTCTTCCATTACCACCCCCGCTCTGATACCTGCATAGCTCCCACATGCATGAACCCATCCATGAATATGCTTTCTTACTCCCCTACCTTCCATAGGGAGAAAGGTTAAGGGACCTGCCCATGAGTGCAGGTGTGATGGGATTTTTAAGTACTTGCTATATTCTTTCTATGACCAACCCCTCATCTGATTTTTCACCATTGATATGCACCAGGCATAACCAGCAGTTACTCGGAAGGATCCTTAACCCAGGGGAACTCTGCATCTTGAGTCACAGGATAGCTTCAGACTCAGGCTGTAGAAGAATAGCTCCATGAATTGTTTGGCTAAAACGCATCTGATCTGCCCCTTTGGTTTTATTAACCAGGGTGCCAAGACCCCACAGCTTAAGGCGTTGGAAACCCGTGCTTCTGATTCTGAGGTCTCTGGGTTTTGTCATTCCCAGAATAACTACAGAATTGTGGTGATGCTAGGATGGTCCTTGTTGAATCAGCAAAGGGAGAACTGGTAAAGACAAGGAAACATCTCTCACCAATCAGCATTCGCAGTAGACAACACAGGTCAGATTAAAGGAAGCCTCAGTTACAACCTTCTCACCTCCCAGGCCCCTCCAGGACTACCTGTCATGCAAGAGCGCCCCCCAGCGGGTCAGCTGAGCAACGTTGTAGATCCTTACCCGGGTTGATCTCGCGGTAGTTGCCCACACCATAGGCATCCACGATATTCTGGAAGCCGGCTGTGAACTTGTTGGTTCTGTTAAATGTCGGGGGAGCTGTCTTAGACTGCAGTGTGGTCAGGATGGGGGCCATGGAAGAGCCACTGAGTTCCTGCAGAAAGAATGCATGCCAGTAATGTACTAGGCACTGAGCTGTGGGCTGTGTGTGTTCTAGTCCCACGCTGCACTGACGGGGAGCTCCTGGCACTGTGTCCAGAGCTCTAAGAGCGGCAATGATGTCATTTGCAAAAGGTGAGAGGACCGTCAGTTCACCCAGCAGGTGAGCCATCAGATCAGAGCCCTTCATACTCCTGAGCAGGTTCCTATCACCTGCTCCTGGGAACAGCTGCCACTTGGCTCAATTCTAAGCTGTCCACCCTTCCCTGGCTCTCCCCATGTGCCCTAAAGAGCTCATCCACTTTCTGATTCATCTCTCTCTCTCTCTCTTTTTCTCTCTCTCTCTCTTCCCCAAAGGCCCGGACCCTTTCCAGAATTGCACTTGTTTTCTAATTGCCTGCTGAGGCTGTCAAACTCCAGAGCGAGGTCAATCACACAAAAACCCTGAAAACCACACAAAAACATTGAACCCTTCGGCTTGTCCTCTGACCCAGCCAGGTCCTCTGGTTCCCCAGGCTTCTTCCAACGCACCTGTCCAATACTCCCGGTCTCCTGACACTGGGGTCATCACAGTTATCCCATCTGCAGGTTTAACCTACCACTGAGCTTGCTACTGGGCGCCCATCCCCCAGAGTTCTCTGTCCCAGCTCCATGGCCTGCAACCTGGATTTCTCCCTTGCCTTCTTCCTTCACCTTCTACCTTCCTGTCACATTCATGCTCAACAGATACCCACTGGACAGAAAGAAAAGTGGGCTGCCCGTCAAACACTGAAGCAATGTTATTCCATCCATGTGTCTTAGCACTGGGTTAAGAACTGAAGCCATGAGGGTGGTGCTGTGGTATAGTATGGTAACCCACCACTTGCAGTACCAGCATCCCATATGGGCACTGGTTTCAGTCCTAGCTGTTTGACTTCCTACCCAGCTCCTTACTAGTAAGCCTAGGAAAGCAGCAGAGGCTGGCCCAACCTGGACCCTGGCATGCAAGTGGGACACTGGAAGAAGCTGCAGGCTTCTGACGTCAGTCACATGGACAGTGAATCATACATGGAAGATCTCTCCCTTTGTCTCTCCTTTTCTCTAACTCTGCCTTTCAAATATAAACAAATCTTTAATTAAAAATAGAAGAGATGAGCCCGCTACCAAGTCATCTGCTTAGGTGATGTGACAAGGAGGCTTGCGGGGGGGTAGCCAGGGCTGAGGCCAGGTGGTCCCTCAGCTTCCCTCTCGCCAGCCGCACTCTCCACTCACCATGCCCTGCTCCAAGGCCCTCTTGATGCGTGCCGTGTCTGCCACCGGGAACCAGATCTCAGCAATGACACACTGCTGGGTGACGTCGATGTTGCACATGTTCAGGACGTGGTAAATGGCCTTCATCTTCTGCACTTTGGTGACCCAGGAGTGCCAATTGGCCGCGGCTTCCTGCAGCAGGTGCTGGCGGTGAGATTCAGTCTGGGTGATGACCTGGACAAAGGACAGCCCACAGAAAAACAAGGGATGTTTATGGACGTGTCTGACAAGGTGGCCAAAGCAAAGGTTCATCGGTCATCACAGCTCTGTCTTTGACCTGCAGCTCTCCCACCTGACCTTAACTCTCACAAACAAGGCCTCATCCCCTTAACACCTGCAGGGAAAAAAAATTACTACCCTTCTCTTCTAAACCCTCACAGTCTCATTATTCTAGATTGAACTGTGTACTCAAGGTGTTTTCCATTGAAATCCTAAGACCCGGTGCCTGTGAATATGGCATCATTTGGAATTAGGGTCTGCACAGTTGGAATCAAGATGCGCTCATATTAGAGTAGGGATAGCCCTAATCTAATCTGACCGGAGTCCTTAGAATAGAAATAAATAAACATGTTTTAAAAAGTTGGACATCAAGGCACATGAGGAAGACTATCGCATGACAAAACCAGAGGTAGGGTGATGCATCCACCTGCCGAGTGACACCCAGAGCAGCCAACAACCACCAGGAGGTGAGAATAGGTGAGGAAGGCTCCTCCCTTGGTGTCTTCAGCCACGTGGACACCTTTGTTACACTGTGTTCTCCTTGCCGTGTCTGTTCACCAGCAGCTGAGCCTCTCAACTGTGATAAAATACATCGCTATTGCCTTAGACCACTGCCTTTGCAGCCATTTGTTACAGCAGACCCAGGAAGTTAATATACTGACCAGAATAACCCTTCCAACAATGACAAGTGGATTAGTGAAGCAAGGAAGGGATGACTGATTCGACCCACATAAAACTTGTCTAATGCAAATAGTTTCCGCTTCAATAATACAGCAAATGGAGTAAGTTTTTCTGAGAACCTTCACATGTGTCCACAGAAGGAACACAGCAGCCCCTGTCGGCATGGCTTAGAATCCCAGCCTCTCTGTTCCTGACCTAGGTTCCTGCCAGCGTGTACCCTGGGAAGCAGTAGGTGATGGCTCAAGTGCTTGGATCCTTGCAATCCATGTGGGAGATCCAGATGAATTCCGAGATTTTAGGACTAGCATTGTGGCACAGTGAGTTAATGCAATAACATCCCACACGGGTGCCAGTGCAAGTCCTGGCTGCTCCAGTAAGACCCAGTTCTTTATTAGTCACTTGGAAAAGCACTGGAAGATGGCTCAAGTACTCCACTCTCCCCTGCCACCCATATGGGAGACCCAGAAGACACCCCTGGCTCCTGGCTTTGGCCTGGCCCAACTTCGGTTGTTATGGAATGAACCAGCAGATGGAAGATCTCTCTGTGAATATTTCGATCTCAGTAACTCTGCCAGTCAAATAAATAAGACAAAATTTTAACAACAACAACAAAAAGACAATAATAACAAAGATACCTTGGATCAGGCCGGGGTGGCCACCTGAGGACTGACTAGGGTCAAGGTCAGCTCTCATTCCCAGCAAAGCACAACTGACAGGTAAAAATCATCACCCCCAGCTTATCACATCCTGTGTTCTTTAATTGTGCAATTGTCAGTAGACACAGCCAGACCAAACAGCAAATATCCCAGCCTCCCTTCCCCTCCTCTCCAGGTGACAGGACCCAGAGGGCGAAGGCCCAGGTGGCTGTCCCAGGATCACCAGCCTAGACCCCTCACTCACGGTGATCAAGTCTTCCAGTCTCACGTTGACATTAGCCAGCATGTCTCTGCGCTCAGCGGCGGGCTCTGGACACGGGTACACAGTGGCTCGAAACCTGTGTCGGGTTCATTTCGAGGGACACACGCAGGTTAGTGTGGGCAAGCCACCAGCACTGCCTTCCCTGCGTAGTCATCACTCACTGACTTGGCTTCAATGGTCTCCCTTCCCTAGAATAACTGCCTCCTGGGTGCTTGGAAAACGAGTAGCACACCTCCCATATTATGAAGCAAGGCTATGGCTCTGCCCAGTGAATCCTAAGATCTGAGAGCTGTTCCGTACATCAGACCACACCCTTGACCACCTCTTCCCCCTCCCGAATCCATCCTGCTGTCCTTGGTAATTTCTGCTTCCAGGAGCTGCATTGAAGAAGGTTCTGGAAGATCAGAGGCTACTTGGCTGTGCAGTGTGTCTGCTCCTTAGCAGCTGATGAACGGCACATCAAGGAGGACACGGAAAGCGTTAGCACATCTTGCCGTTGTTCAAATCCCAGCAGTATTTTTAATACCATCTGCAAAATGTGGGAAGCTGGCACTCTGAGCCCTGCCTGATCTGCAGGAAGCCCCCATCGGTGTATCTGCAAGGCACTTCTCCCTGCCTCCTGCTGCCCAGCACTGATGCGGCAGGTACAACCTGCCTGCTTACCCATCACAGATCTTCTTGATTTTCTGCCTGAGCTGCTCTCCTTGATAAAATATGATGAATATATTCTTTTTGATTTCTTCTCTCTAGAAAATCAGAGCAAGTGAAAAAAAAGGAAGAAGATTTTTTTTTTCCTTAGGACCAAGAAAGAGGAAAATACAAAATCCTACTTTTAGGCTTAAATGTTGAAACGTTTTTAAAAATTAGCAAATTTCAATTGTTCCCAGTTTGTCCACGTTTGCAGGTTACACCACCTGAAGGCCAGGTCAGCCAAGGAGGGCTGGATGGGACTCAGGGAGGCTGGGCCACACTGCTTAGAGGGAGAGCTGGGCTTGGTATTCAGTGCTAAGCCAATGCTGAGGGATGTGTTGCAGTTAGGAGACTGCAAGTCTTACGAGGAAGACAGGTGACACAGCTCCTGAGAGCTAACCCGCATGTAAATGCTACACTTCATGGATGAGTGGGTGCTTGATGCTTAACAAAGGTAAAAGCCACATCTAACTTCAGGCTCTCACGGGAGCTCCCTGCGGCCTCATCGAGCACTATTTAAACTGCATCTTTCAAGTCCAAGTTGGACAGTTACATGAGAAAGGAAGAAATATATGTTCCGTAAGTGTGTCTGATGATGCTCAGCTCTGACTGTACACAAAGAAATGGGAATAGAGAGGCTGGTGCAGTAGCCTAGTGGCTAAAGTTCTCTCCTTGCATGCACCAGGATCCCATGTGTGCGCTGGTTCTATTCCCAGAGGTCCTGCTTCCCATCCGCTCCATGCTTGAAGCATGGGAAAGCAGCCGAGGACGGCCCAAAGCCTCGGGACCCTGCACCCATGTGGGAGATCCAGAAGAGGCTCTGGGCTCCTGGTTTTGAATCGGCTCAGCTCCGGCCATGGCGGCCACTTGGGGAGTGAATTAATGGACAGAAGATCTTCCTCTCTGTCTCTCCTCTGTATATCTAACTTTCCAGTAAAAATTAAATAAATCTTAAAAGAAAAAAAAAAAGAAATGGGAACAGAAGCAATGTGTTACTTTAATCTCATTTAGCTTGAGGGGATAAAGGTAAAAATACAAAACCCATTATTGGAAAAGTTAGGGCAAGTCTGGTGAACACATCCCATAATACTCAGAGCGCTGGAATCAGGGGCTGAAAAGCCCTGTGTCAGGACACATCAAGTGCTAACAAAGTGCCCACATCTGTAAACCAGCAATCCTATTTGCCCTGAATTTATGTTATGGAAGTAACATGTAACATACAGACCGCCAGGCATGAAGAAGCTCATCAGAATGTCTATATTCTTAAAAAACAAAACAAATGGGGGAGTAAGTATGAGGTTTGTGTTTCTAAATAAGATTTCTTTTTCATTTTAACTATGAAGTTGTTTTTCATCAAATCAAACTTGATTTGGGGGTTGGAGGAGGATCTATTCTGGAAAAGACTATAGATTCTTCAGCAATAAACCCAGCTTCTTGGAATTAAAAGGAAATACATGGAGCCAGCATCGTAGCATGGCAGGTAAGGGTGCCACCTGCTTTGTTGGCGTCTCACATGGATGCCCGTTGGAGACCCAGCTGCTCCACTCCCAGTCCAGCCCCCTGTGGGTGTGCTTGGCAAAGCAGTGGAAGACAGACTAAGTACGTGTGCCCCTGCACTCACAGCGCAAGCCAGATAAAACTCCTGGCTCCTAGTGCTGGCCTGCTGCAGCCCCAGCCATTGCAGACATTTGGGGAGTGAACCAAAACATGGGAATCTCTCTCTCACTGTCTCTTCCTGTCTCACACACATGCACTCTAACTCTACCTTTCGAGTAATAATAATAATAATAATAATCTTTTAAAAGGAGTAAATCCATTCAAGTAACTAGGATAGGAGAGATACCTGCATTGTGGTAAACAGGTGCCATGTACAACCCTGGTGTCCCATCCTGGAATGCCAGCGTCACTCCTAGCTGCTCTGCTTCTGATCCAGCTTCCTGCTAATGCACTAGTAGCACAGTGAATGATGGTGCAAGTATTTGTAATGCTGGCACTCATATGGGAGACCTGGCTGGAGTCCCAGGCTCCCGGCTTCAGCCTGACCCAGACTCTGCCTTTGTGGACAGGGCAGATGGAATATCTCCCTCTCGCTATTTCTCCCTCTCTGTAACTCTTCCTTCCAGATGAAGCAATCTGAAAAAGAACTGCAGCTCTCAAGCTCAGCTCCAGGCTCACCCAATCAGAATCCACCTTCAGATGCGCAGAAGGGGGAAACGAATGGGTGTTAGCGCCAGCTGGCGGTCGCCTGTGTTTTGGGACTTTCTGTCCTTCGAGGGCCCCAGGGCTCCCAGTCGCCTGCCCGCCTCACCGTGACAGGGTCTTCCAGAGGCGTGTCCATCTCAGTGAACCTCAAGTACACGTTGCCTCGGCACACCCGCCACAGCAGCCTCTCGAAAGAAGCCATCCTCTCCCTGTTGATCACGCCGGCTGTGAAGCTGAGGGGTTGGAAGAGGAGACATTGGGGTGGGAGTGCAGGGAGAAGCCCCCATAGCGCCGCCACAAAGGAAGCTGTGAGCCTGGAGGTGTCTCCCCCCAGTGCCGTGACAGGGGCTACGAGGCCATCCCCACCGCAGCGCCCGGCTCCGTTTCGACCTTCTCTTTTCTTGGAATATGTTGAGGTTTCCTTCATCACCCCAATACAACAGATGTGCTTATTGTTAAAAACGTGATTGACATTCAGTGTAGCATGGTAACAATGGCAACAAATGATCGACCATAATCTCCATGAGGTAAATACATACATCGATTTTGATGCATCTCTCTCTTTTTTTTAATCATCCAGCTACTCAGACAACTGATGACCCAAACATCTTACCTTAGCCTCCTCAGCTTGGTGACTTTGGCTGACATTATTTTAAATGTACATTGGCCTTAAATTTCTGATGAAGCATTTTTGAAAATCTTGTCCTTCCATTTCAAATCCATTACCTGCCTACTGCCTCAAACAGTAGGCTCTCAAGTACGTGGGGACTGACAAATTAGAACTCCCAAACTCACAACTTTCAGAAATACTTTGGAAGTTCATCAATTCCATTTATACCCTAAATGAAATCCTCTCTCCCCCTCCCCCCTGCATAGATCTACAAGGACAAAATTAGTTTCTAGTACAAGGGCTTATAAGTCACTTGATTGTATAATTAACCTATTTCTAATTATCTTCAAAATCCCAAACTCCAAAAACATTGTATTCCCATAGGGGTATTTTAAACATAAAGAAAAAACCTATATCCAAAAACCATGTTCCCAAGCCCAGGAAAAGCTGAGAAACTCATCCAAATGACCATCTCCACACCCTTCCTACGCAGGGACAAAACAGACACTGCACGCTTTGGGATCAAGTCAGGTCATCATTAAATGGGAAACAACCTCCAACTCCTCTCACCTAACGAGGTGACATCCGGGTTGACTACTGAGGGTCAGACTTACATCCGCGGGAAGCAGTTATTCTAGTGGCTAGTGGCCACTTACTCTTTCATTCATTCATACGAACACTCAGGGAAACCTAGCACATGTCAGGCCCTGAGCTGAAGACCACAGACCCAGCCACGCGTGATTCTCAGCACACACAGTGACACTAACCCCAACTTGCCAGCCACGTGGGCGGGCACCGCTCTCAACTCCAGCAGCCCCGAGGTGTCTTCCGTAAAGAAATCTTCAGCTAAGTTGGTTTCTGTCTGAAAGTCCAAAAAAAAAAAAAAAAAGCGCTCTGGTCATGTACACACTTTCAGAGAACTTAAAAGCCATCTACACCCTTGGGTTTTCTCTGCTTTGAGTTAAGGTGGAAGTCTCCACAATTGGCTGAGAGAATTGGGACAAGCAGAATGTCCCCGGCCGAATCAAAAAGCATCCCGGTGTGCCCACCAATACCCCGAATCTGCCCAGACCAACTGTACTCTGACCCGTGTTTGCAGCTGAGTTGGTGTGAGCAGCGCCTCTCTGCTGAGCGCAGTAGCATTTTCGCCCACATCTCAGCATGTACCACACTGTCCCAACTGGGCTACAGTCCCCCATCACCAACACAGGTCTCCCCCCATGGGGACAGACACAAGCAATGTTGTCATCTTCCAAATGGAAATTGAGGCTCTTAGGAGAGGGTCCCGAAATAAACAGCACCCCCCCAAAACAAACAAACAAACAAACAAAACCTCAAAGAAGTCCTGGGTTTTCTTCAGGAGATATTTGAGTTCTGTCAGCTCTAAGAGACTCCTTTTCAGTGCCTGCTGGTTCTGGTTGGCTTCCTGTAACTCCGCTTCCAGTTTTTCCAGAACAGTCTGCACAGGAGGGCAAAGAGGGTCAGCCTAGCAGGCAGTGGGCTGGGACAGTCCCACAATACATGAACCCCATCAGCGAACTAAGAATGAAAGACGTATTCAGTGCTTCGTGCAGCAGTCGCCAACTGCATGTGCTTGGAGAGCACAAGCTGGAACCACACACTGCCTGGGCTTCCGCCATCACATGCAGGATTAGAAGGCACTCTAGGCAGATGGACAGCAGCTCCACGCAGAAGTCAACACATTTCAGCCATTGCCTAGCACTCTTGACACAGAAGATGAAGGGAGGCCACCTGTTGAATTCTTGTGCCTCAGACACCTTGCAATAACGGGTGAGCCCTAAGGAGGGGAACTGAACACCACGTCTGAGTCGCCACCGGTCCTAGGAGAGGGCCACGTCTAAGCCCAGAAGAAAATGCTGCAGAGAAAGGTGAGCACAGCAGCCAATCTCCTTTGCTAAATGAGCAAAGAAGAGGCGCGAGGTCAGCATGGTGATAGTTCAACACCAAGCGTCCACACAGGGGCGCTCTGGCTCAAGTCTCAGGCTGCTCTGCTTCCAAACCACCTCCCTGCTAATGCACCTGGAAGACAACATATGATGGCCCAAGTGCTTGGCCCTGGCCCCGCATGGAGACCCGCATGGAGACCCAGATGGAGCCCCCGCTCCTCTGCTCTCTGCCTGGGCCAGACCTGGCTGTTACAGCCACTGGGGGAGTAATCCACTTGAAAGGCATGATTTTCCCTTGCTTTCTCTGTCTCTCCTGAAACAGAAATATATGTGTGTGTGTGTTTATATATGTGTATATTTATACATATATGTGTTTATAAATATATTTGTTTACATGTGTTTTTACATATATTTATATGTGTATATATATATTTGTGTTTATATAAACGCAAAATCAGCTCATTGAAGTTGTGCTTATAGAATATAGTCTGGAATAGAACTTAATTTTACAATGTCCAAAGAGATTGCTTCTAGCTTTTTGGCCAAGATCAAGTGTAAAAAGTCCAAACATATTTTAAAAAGGTGCTATTTTTATTGGAAAAACACACACATATACTGACACACACATACATACAGATTAATAAGCCACCATGTCCTATAATAAAAATATATATAAAAATAAAGCTACCAAGACATCTTAAAAAATTAAAACTGCCCCAGAGAGATCAGCTGTCTACTGTACATAATTCATAAAAATAATGAATCATTTAAAAATATAAAAGAGCATTTAGTCAAACATCTATCAACAGTGAAAAGGGTAAAATGTGTTACATTCAATAAAAAAAAGAATACAGTGTAGCAATGAAAATGATTTAACTTCAGAAACATGAAACAATGGAGTCTTTGAAAATAGTAAAAGAAAATCCCAGGTTACAGAACAGGAGTGTAGCTCCACTTGTGTTACTCAGAACACTGAATTACAATAAATAAATGATAAGGAGAGAGAGAAGACACCCAAGCTTAAGCACACGGAAGTTCATCCTTGGCGCTACTTGTTTCTTTCATTTTTATTTTTAATTTTGAGTTCTATGATGCAAGTCCGTAGAGTATGTATGGGACTCCCGTACTTTCTGTCTAACACAGGGTGACGGGCACACAGCGTTTGCAGGGTCATGATTCCTTATGCCTTTTACAAATTTTATGAAAACTATCAATTCAACATTTAGTAAAAATTGCAAAGAGACCCATATGCAAACATACTGTAGTAATAAAACTACACAGCAACAAAAAGCCAGGTAAGTCACACAGAAATGACCTCTGGACTAGCAGTAGATTTTAGGAGAGATGTGCCAGGTATACATCCTGGCCTCTTAACTAACTGGGTGTGTGTCCTGCAACGTGAAGCATCAGTGCAAGCCATAGCTCAAGCCAAGAGAGGGCAGAACGGGTTGGTACATTAAGAAAAGCAGGAAAGGGGGGTGAGGGCAAAGCAGACGGAAACGAAAAAGCCAGTAAATCAGCCATCGCAGGAAGTGGCCTGGGATCAAGGAAGTGACCTGGGATCCTGCTAAAAAGGAGCTGGTTCTAAACTTGGAGGGGAGGGGATGGGGAGAGTCCATCTCAAACACTCTCCTGCCAAAGCAACAAAATATGCAGGCAATGAAAAAGAACACCCACGCAAATGTTAGCGCCCCTCCTCCACCCTGACTCTACAATATCAGACAAAAATGGAAGGTTTTAAGCACAGAATGCAGAGACCTGGAATGCAGGTGTCTTGGCAAAGTTCAAGAAACGGTTATAGGATGGGGAATTCAATCCATCAACCCACACCACATTCAACCGGAGAAATGGTGTTTTTAAATTAGTATCTGAAACACACAAGGAACTTCCAAAAGTTTGTGGAAAATAGAACTAGAATTATGGATTGTTTACAAAATCCATGCAAAGCAGCAGGTAAAACATCGGTTAAGATGACCCCATCCCGCATTCAAGTTCCCAGGTTTAACAGCTGCTCCAGGCTCCTGTCTCCAGCTTTCCGCTAATGCCTACCTAGGGAAGGAGTGCCAGCTCAAGGAACTGAGCTGCCCACATGGGGATTTAGTTCCTAGCCCAGCCATGGCTGTTACAGGCGACTGGGTGTAAACTGGTGGCTTAGAAGCTCTGTCTCTTCACCTCTCAAATAAATAGATAAAAATTTGAAATGTATGTATATTTTTTTCACAATACCCATTTTATACCTATTGTGAAAAAAAAAAATTGCACCAAAAGCATTTTTTTACATCAAAATGAACTCACTTCTAATTCCATTTCCCTGCAAATTTTCTGAAGTCTCCTCCTATAACTTTGTCTATATGGAAATAAAAACACATGCTAACTTTTAACAAAAGCAAGGAAGTCTCTATGCTTACCCAGTAATACTAAGTAGACAATATTACTAGTAATATTAAGAAGAATATCCACAGTTATCTAAATAGATTGTAAGATATTCCTCCCTTTTCCAACCACATATCTGGGCAAGGCTGGATTATCTTCCAACACTCAACTGGAATGTCACGGTTTATACTACAGATAGCTTCAAAAAATCGCAAGAATTTGAAGATGGCTTCACACAAACAATAAAGGAACACTCTAGGCAGTGAAAAAGCTCAGCTCTACAGAGCCTTACCCTACCTGCCTGTCCCCTTCCTCCCCTGAGAACAAAGTGTGCCCAGATCCTACCTGGTCTGACTCTGCCTACCTCCTGGGGTTCCTCTCCCTCCACCCTGCCCCCTCACTTCGTGCCCCACTATGTGCTCCTGGAGGCCTGGGCAAAGTTGCTTGCTCCATATGGCACCTTGCACAAGGCGGGCAGTCAATGTTTTATGAAAGAACGATGGGAAGGCCGCAGACAGGGCAGGGAAGGAGCAAGGGAAGGGCCTCCCTAGCCATGACAACCTTGGCTAAAGGACATCGCTAAGTGCCTGCAGGTGAGCTCCAGGAGCCAGTCTGTAGCTGCCTCCAGCTACAGAGGACGTTCCAACCAGGCAGACAACCAGAAACGCCCATCCCACCTGCAATTGGCCTAATCAGTGGCACAAAACACTGATAAGACTTTGCTGCCTGTAAGAATCTCACACATGCCAAGGAAGTCACTACTAGAATGGGATGAGCTGCTCCAGAGCTGTGCTCTCCCCTGGAGCAGCTGCAATGGCTGTGAAATTGGTGCACTGGGATTGCCCCAGGGGGCGGGGGAAGAATGCTACAAAGTGGACATTCAGGTAGCTCGGCCTCTGAGCCTGCAGCAACCCAGTGACAGATGGCCAGAAGCTTCCATTTAGGATTGGGCCATCCTTGGCTGCAGCGTGTGGTACAGCGCAGAGCTTACCTCCAGGGTAATCATTTCCCGTGGCAGAGGGGTCTGCGGGTACTTCTCAGGCAACTGAACGGCAATCTCATTCCGCATCTCATCTTCCAGAAAACCTGCAAGGGAGGGAACCCCATGAGAGCACCCCGGGGGGCTGTGGGTTTTCCTAACTTGAGAAGTAGGGTCAAATAAGACAGGTGTCTTTGGGGCTGCACCGCCCTTGGGCCTGCGGTAGTTCCTGACGGCCACCCCCCACCTCCCTCAGGACCACCCCCAAAACAGCATCACAAACTGTGCCACATTTGCTTAATGAAGTCCATAAACCATTCGCCACATTGCCAGTTCCCATTCGGATGGTAAGCAAAAACTTGGCTTACGAAGGATTCTTTCCAGCGACTCACACCTTCGGACTTCATTCACAAATTTCCTTTGGAAACTGCTCACGTTCGCATTTAGCTGCAGGATTGGGGGAGACACAAGGCACACGTTGGTAACCACAGCTGCCTGCATGCTGAATTTAGACATTATCTTCCTAATGCTGGAGAGTGTTAGTGGTATTGTCTTAGAGATAAATATCTTCACGGAGGTAAGACAGGCAAGTTACAGGCAAAACACACTTGGTTTCCCTACACTCAATCACCAATCTGAAAGAGAGTAAAAGTGCTATTTTATATTGGTCCTATGTCTTTGTCTCTCTTATGATTTATTAATTTGATGGGGGATGGTGCAATGGCATAAAGGTAAAGCAGCCATTTGCACATACAGGTGCCAGTTCAAGTCCCAGTTGCTCTACTTGTGGTTCAGCTGCCTGTTAATAGCCTTGGAAAAGCAGCAGAGGATGAGCCCAAGCTTGGAACCCAGACACACATGGGAGATGCAGAAGAAGCATCTGGCTTCCATAAATGGATCGGCCCAGGTCTGACCATTGCAGCCATTTGGCAGTGAACCAGTGCATGGAAGATCTCTCTGTCTCTTCCTCTCTCTGTAACTCTAATTTCAAATAAATGAGAGGATTCACTTGTTTGAAAAGCAAATTGATAGAGCTAGAGTAAGGGCAAGAGTGAATGAGAGAAAAATCTTCTATCTGCTGGTTCTTTCCCCAAATGGCTACAACTGATGATGGACCAGGCTGAACCAGGAACCTGAAACTCCTTCCAGGTCTTCCATGTCAAAGGCAGAGTCAAGTATGTGTTGTCTGAGGCACATTAGCAAAGAGCTGGATCAGGACTCAGAGGAGCTGGGACTCCAACAGGCCTATAAGATGCTGGCAGCATAAGCAAGTGGCTTAACCCACTACTCCACAATGTCAGTCCATGGCCCTCTCACTTCAAATGAAACAAGTCTTCCTATCTCTATGCTGTACATATTCTTAGCTACATTTGCATTTTTGATCCTCATAGACCTTACTAAGATCATGGATATGACCAGACTTTGAAAACTATGTAGTCCTTTGGTACAAATTTAACTCCTGTGTTAGGAATCAACCCTTGGCTCAGTCCAATTCAAGCTGAGGGTCCTTTGTCTAGAAGGCTTATCTGTGGATGTGCTTTGGGTTTTGGATTTTCTTAAGATTTTGGAGTATTTACATGTAAACGAGGCAGCTTAGGAAGAGGACCCAAATCTAAACACAAAATTCTTGCATGCCTGAGATACACTGGGTGATTCACGTAATAGTTTGACTGTACCTGGAGTGCAATTCATCACATGCCATGTTGGCAATCAAAAAGTTTTGGATTTTGAGTACCTCACAACTCATATTTTCAGATTAAAGATGTTTAACCTGTAAATGCTTTTGAGATCCCGCTTCGCATCAAGTCCTGAGGTACACTCTAGAGAAGCACCAACAAGACATGATGCCTCTCCTTAGCTTTGATTTTGATCTTGGTGGGGAAGTTAAAGAAAAATAATCAGATGAGTTTTCTAGTTTGGACTCAATAAGAGGTGGGTAAAGATCTAAACTTTCGCAGACGGCCAACATTGCAGAGCAGTGGATTAAGCCACTCCCCGCAACACTAGCACGCCAAAGCAGAGAGTACTGGTTCAAGCACTGGCTCACTTCCCATCCAGTTCCCTGATAATGTGCCTGGGAAGGCCCTAGAAGATGGCCCCAGTCCTTAAACCCATTACCCACCTGGGAAACCTGGGGAACCCAGATGGAGTTCCTGGCTCCTGACTTCAGCCTGGCCTGATCCCATTTGCTGCAGCCAACTGGGGCATAAATCAATGGATGGAAACATCTGTGTGTGTGTGTGTGTGTGTGTGTGTGTGTGTGTGTTCTTTCAAATAAATGAAATGAATTCTTAAAAACTAAACTGCCCCTTGACATCACACATAAGACAGCCTATCCCTAGAACTGGAACTCAATCCTGGTAGTCACCGCTAACTGTAGATCCAATACTTTGTCCCAACTCTGACTAGTCACAGAAAATAGGTTTCTATGTTCAAACCAAGATTTGGTGAGCCACAAGTCCACTGACTATACCCAAGGCTTAAAGATCCTACACAGGAAATAAAATACAATGACATTTAAAGGTGGTGATGGCTTTAGAATTTCAGAAGATCCCTGTGGCAGGTATGGCGAGGGAAACCTGGCTGTGAGTGGCTTTCCCAGGAACATCAGAAATCCTGGCTAGAGGACCAGTGTCATGGAATTCCACCTGCTCTAGCTCTGAGCTCCTCTCAGAGGAACTCCCTCTGGGAGCTGGGGGGAGCTCCCAGAAAAGAAGTGTTGTGAAAGAGTTCCTATTTCCACCCCCACCTGCCTCTTATGGCCAAAGAACACAGGGCTTACATCTTTGAATTGAACCAATCCAAGCTCTCCAAGTTCAGCCACGCAGCAGTACGCAGCCTCCACCTGGAGAAAGAGCTGTGACAAACACATCTCCTCACTCCGAAACACAGACGCCATCCTGGCCCAACCTTAGCCTGCAGGGGGAGAGAAACAAGATATGGAAGGCAATAAATGCATGGAAAACTTCAGCTGGAATTTGTTTAATTAAAATACCACAAGGTAAAATAGCCCAATAGCAATTACTCCTGACTTAAAAAAATAAGTGAAAATAAGACTACATTTTTTACTCTCTTTCAGGTTGATGTAAGATTAAAAAATATGAATGAAAGTTAGAGGGTATAAGGAAGCAGGCCCCTTCATATACTCAAAATGAAAACTGTTCAGGTGTTGTTAGTGAAAATTCTTTGTAGCATTTACAGAGAGCAGTTGCCAGGATCTACTGAATTTTATGACCCAAAGTTTCCGCCGCTATTTACCCAGCTGTGTATAGAAAAGTAAATGCACATGAAATTTCTCATAACATTGCATACAATCATTAAAATAAGTGGCTCTTGGGGCTGGCACTGTGGCATAGCAAATTAAGCCACTGCTTGACATCCCATATACAAGCTCATGACCTGGCTACTTCAATTCTGACACAGCTCTCTACTAACGCACCTGAGAATGCAGCAGAAGATGGCCAAGTGCATGGACTGCTGCCAGCCAGGTAGGAGACCCAGACAGTATTCCTGGCTCCTGGCTTCTGCCTGGCCCAGACCCAGCTAGTGCAACCATTTAGGGAGTGAACCAACAGAAGAAACCAGCTGTCTCTTCCTTTCCCTAGAGACAAAGGATAGAAAGAGGAGAGACAGAGACATCTTCTATCTGCTGGCTTACCTCCCCCCTGCCACCAAATGGCTGAAACAGTTGGAGCTGGGCTGGTCCAAAGTCAGGAGCCTAGAACTTCTTCTGGGTCTCCCACGTGGGTTCAGCGACCCAACGACTTAGGGCATCTCCCAATGCCTTCCCCAGGCATATTAACTGCATCAAAAGTGGAACACCTGGGAGTTGAACTGGTGTCCATATGGGATTCCAGCACTGCACTGCACGTGGCAGCTTTACTTGCTACCCTGCAGCACTGGCCCCATAACTCTGCCTTTCAAGCAAATAAATAAAATATTTAAAGAAAAAAAAATAAGTGGCTCTAACCTAGATATCCATCGATAAGGGAACTACTAAACAAACTGTGACAAATCGCAGCTCTGTGCAGTCAGCAGGTACTCAACAAGAAGAGGAAAAAATTCTGGGTTGGTTCTGCTCACCTGCAAGTCATAATTCCACTACACAGTCACAGGTATGCAACGAACAGCTAATTTTAGAAAATGACTCAGACTCACATTCTGCAGATGGGGTCCCAGATACACAGACTCAAGTACAAGGACAGGTGGAGCATTCCTAATCTGAAAATCCTAATCCAAAATGTTCTCACATCTCAACTTTGAGTCAGCCACATGACCCCACCAGTGAAAAATCCCACCCGCTCCTGTCCTCACAGGACAGGTCACATTCAAATCAGGTAACACTTGAAATACTGGATGAAATTACCTTCAGGAGACGGTAGAAGATAAATAGGAACCAGAAACTAATTCGGTGTTTACATTTGGGTCCAATCCCCCAGGATAGCTCATTATCCAAAATCTGAGAAAATGTCAAATGTGAAACATGTCTGTTCCCAAGATTAAGAACACTCAACCTGTATTAGAACCATCCCAAATGCCTTGGCAGGTGTATGCCCCAACTGTGAAGCGGGGAGAAGTAACCCCATGGGGGGGTCATACACCTGAACACAGCATGTATTCTATGGGAACTGAACCCAGGCAGGGTCAAGGACCCTGAGAAAGATCCAACGCCCACTGAACCGTGGGGTGTGGTAGCCACCAACCCTGTCTATTCAGGAAGCTAGCAGGCCAGGGCACCTCCCAGGCATGGATGCTTTTCAATGGCTCAGCCAGACACTGTGAAAACAAAAGGAAAGTGGGGGGGGCAACAGAATCCCTTCCAATCCAGAGATCCAGCCATAGCCAACCCAAATTGTCCCTGCCCCCCTCCCCCAAGTCAACATTCTGGAAGGGTTGTCAGTTCTAGAACATGTACAATTTGCCAGACTCTGTGTGTGGCCATTGTCCCAGTTGTGGCGGGACAATTGAAAGCCTTTGAGCTGGCTGAGAAAAGGTTACCACACTGGTTTGTTTCCCACAGCTGTCATCTGCCTTTGCTCTGCTCTCTGGGAAGCTTGCATTTCATTCTCGAGCTCCCATCTGCCACAGGGCCTTTGTCCGTGCTTCCCTCTGGGTTTGGAACCTCAACACCCACTTCCCCCCACCCCCAGCCCATCTTCCCATCCGTATAATCCTGACATTCTTCCAGTCCTCTTCCCAGAGGTCTTTCCCAACCTTCGCCAACACCCCCAACGACTCAAGGCTCCTCCTGTATGTTGCCAGGACATTCATCATTTGCAACTGCTTGTGAAAGGACTGTTTGTATTCCACATGAGCTAGTAAAAGCACGAGATGAGGTTAAATTTATGCCATGTTTTCACTCTAGCACTTTTTTTTTTAAGATTTATCTATTTTTATTGGAAAGGCAGATAAACAGAGAGGAGGAGAGACAGAGAGGAAGATCTTCCATCTGAAGGTTCACTCCCCAGGTGGTCTCAATGGCTGGAGCTGAGCCAATCCGAAGTCAGGAGCCAGGAGCTTCCTTTCCTCCGGGTCTCCCACATGGTGCAGGGTCCCAAGGTTCTGGGCCGTCCTCAACTGCTTTCCCAGGCCACAGGCAGGGAGCTGGATGGGAAGCGGTGCTGCTGGGATTAGAACCAGCGCCCATATGGGATCCTGTGCATTCAAGGCAAGGATGGGCCCCACTCCAGCACTTATATAGTTCAATATGGACCACAAAGAGGATGCTCAACCAACAGATCCCCCTTTCTGTTGACTGGACAATCAACAGCAGCCCCTCCCTCCATCAGCGCACTGCCAAGGAGAAGTTTTCACACTGCCCCTTCTCCTAAATAAAGCAGCAAAGAGTCCTTCCTTTGACATTAGCTTCACGCAGACTAAACAGCACAGAAGACCCTCCCCCCGCCCCCCGCCAACACACACACCTGCTTACCCTCACTTCCTCCCAGCCAGTCGTGGTGAGGGGTCTGGAGCTGGGCCAGGGGCTGCAGCTTCAAAGTGGCTTCCTTCCTTTTCAAAGCACCACGCAGGGATCCCCTGGCCGCAACAGTTCGATTGTATGGCCTGTGAGGGCCCCCGGGGGAGGGGCCTGGCGGCTGATCCCTGACCGCCTCCCTGAGGCAGCGCCCCGCCCTCTCTCCTCCCCAGGTTGTTCTGTTGTATCAACAGCTGCCTGTTGTGGGTGAGGACAAACCTGCCTCACCGGCCAGCCCTGCTCAGTCCTCTCAACCCACCTGTGCCCTCCGCGCTGACCTTGAGCCCCCACCAGGAAGCAGTGACTGTTTTCGAATGAAATTACCCTGCCCCTCGCTAAGCAGAGGACTGGAACCAAGGCTTCTTGGGGCCTTAGGCAAGTCCTAGATAACATTCTACTGAGCGAACCAAGCACACATTGAAATTATATAAATGAAATGCACTAAAAATAATTTTATAATAGAAAAAAAACATCGTGCTCACCATCCTGCCAACCACTGTTTTCAAAAACACTCCATGTACTTTCAAAGACCAGACACATAAGTCAGTTTTTTCCAACTGTGTATTTGAAAGAATAACAGACAAGAGATTCTCCATTCTCTGGGTCACTTCCCAAGAGGCTGCACTGAGTAGGGTCAGGCACAAGCCAGGAGTTTCTTTTCTGTCTCCCACGTGGGTACAGCAGGCCCAAGCAGCCGGGCCATCTTCTGCTGCTTTACCAGGCATAGTAGCTGGGAGTTAATTCGGAAGTAGAGCAGCCAGGATTTGAATTGGCACCCACAGGGGATGCCGCTGGCTACAGCTCCATCTTTCTAAATACTCAATGGCTACAATTTGTACGCAGCCCAGGAAGGAAGGAGACGGAGCCAAATGTGATATTTACCCTTCACTGAGTGAGGATTATTGTCTTTCCTCTCTCCTTTTAGCTGGAGTGGAGGAGGATGAGAAGGCAGCGAGCTCTAGGATGGTTCTGGCCCTGCGTAAGCTCACTAGCGCCACCTGTCTTGAGGTTAATGTTAATGAGTTTCCCTATGTACATCCACATGGAGTCCCTGTAAATGTTTCCCCACATGAGGGGATGCCTTTTGGTTCTGTTTCTACTTTTTTATTCTGGACAAAATAAAACAAAACTTTGGCATGAGTCCAGTGAGGAGCCCCCTTGTCTGCATCCCTTAGCATCAATAGCTGT
Source organism: Ochotona curzoniae (assembly GCF_017591425.1). Lineage (NCBI taxonomy): Eukaryota > Metazoa > Chordata > Mammalia > Lagomorpha > Ochotonidae > Ochotona > Ochotona curzoniae. Next base: position 16,875,645 of record NW_024467095.1, on the reverse strand, counting down.
GGGCTTTGCAGCATCTACACCCCACCTGCTCTTGATTAATTTGAAGCAATTATTTCTTTCAAACTATTTTCTCATTATCACTAAAACACACACACACAAATGTCACTGGCTATTTCTAAAGTACAGCAATCGTTTCTTAATATCAAACATCCTATCAAGGTTCAAATTTTCCAAGTTGTCTGAGATTTGCGTTTTCATTGAATCTTTCAGCTGATCCTTGTGCCAGACAAGCCAGAAAAGCTGTTTTAAGATCCCAGGCTGGAAAATGAAGCTTTGGCTTGGGAGGCACAGGTGGCCAAGCAAAAACGTGACTGTAACATTGTCTCATTATGTATTGCAACATTGTTTGTATTAAGCACGTAATTGGAAACCACCTAAATTCTGTCACTCATCGGATAAACATTTGCTAAGAGCCTGCTCTGTTCTGGAAACAGAGGATGGGGCAACAAGTAGAAGGCAAGGCCCTCCCCGTCCAGAAGATGGTGTCCACATGGAAGAAGCAAAACTGTAAGCAAGGGGCTGGCACTGAGACATAACAGGCTAACCTCCCAGCTGCAGTGTCAGCATCCTGTTTGCACCGGTAGGAGTCTCGGCCACTCCACTTCCCATTCAGCTCCCTGTTAATATGTCTGGGAAAGCAGCTGAACATCATGGCCCAAGCATTTGGACTTTTGCACCCTCATGGGAGAGCTAGAAGTTTCTGGCTCTTGGATTTGGCCTGGTCCAGCCCCAGCCATTGTGGCCATTTGGGGAGTGAACTATCAGATTGAAGATCTCTATTTCTCTGTCTCTCTTTCTCTCTTTCTTTCTCTCTCTCCCACCCTCCCCTTTCTGTAACACTGTCTTTCATCTAAATAAATATTTTTTAAAACCCATGAGCAAGCAATACATGAGCAGAATCATGTAGATTATGAAGACTGCAACTGTGGAGTGATAGGCTTTAGAGAAACAGAGGATTCATTTCAGACAGGAGGGCGGGGAGGAGAGGGCATTTGTGTTAAGGCCTGCAAGATTAATAAAAGGAACCAGTTTTGCAAAAAAAGGAGCCAGGAGACGCTATTCCATGCACCAGGAGCAGTACTTACTGAAAGAGCAGAGATGTGAAATCGTTACAGCAGCTCATGACCTGTGCTGGGCATTGTTCTTGGCAACTTTGGAACACACTGAGTTAGATGAACTATATCAAAAATGTTAGTTCATCTCATCTTCTCAACAACCTGCTGAGAAGGCAATGTTCTTACTCTCCCATTAAAAACAAGGGAACAGAGGCGTAAGAGCCTCTGCTTTTTCCCTTTGGACTCTCAGTCTCTGCTAACACGCCACTGGATATGAATCCTTGTTCACAGCAACTACACGGCACTATCTCACTGAAAAGGAGTAAGGTGCTCAAGAGAAACGGGGCCAATGGGGCTGGGAGGGGACCAGGAAGAGATATGTGAGAGCTTGCTGGAGTGATGGACATTGGCCAAGTCTTAAGAGGCCTGATAGGCTATGAGCCAGGGGCTCCAGGCAGCTCTCCCACAGGGCTGACAAGAACCCAAGCACTTGAGCCATCAGTTTGCCTTCCCAGATACATTATCAGGAAGCCAGGGCAGAAATGGAGATGTCATGACTCGAACTTGATGCAGGGTGCATGCATCCCAAGCAGTGGCTTAACTGGCTGTGCCCTAACAGACGACCCTCAGTTCACATCTTAAAAAATATTACCCTGGGGCCCGGCGCGGTGGCGCAAGTGGTTAAGTCCTCGCCTAGCACGCCCGGGATCCCATATGGGCGCCGGTTCTAATCCCGGCAGCCCCGCTTCCCTTCCAGCTCCCTGCCTGTGGCCCGGGAAAGCAGTCGAGGACGGCCCAAAGCTTTGGGACCCTGCACTCCTGTGGGAGACCCGGAAGAGGCTCCTGGCTTCGGATCGGCATAGCATCGGCCCGTTGCGCTCACTTGGGGAGTGAATCATCGGATGGAAGATCTTCCTCTCTGTCTCTCCTCTCTGTATATCTGCCTTTCCAATAAAAAATAATAAAAATAAATCTTTAAAAAAAAAAAAATATTACCCTGGTGTCTGCTTTTGAAAAGATGGAGCACAAACACCTTTTCTTCCCAATCAGTGAAATAAGAAACCCAAACACCACATGCACAGGAAACACAAGACTGACAGATGGAGAAAAGACAGAACATCCGGGGACGCCTGGACTGGAGGACGCACATAGGGCTGAGCTCCCAGGCTTTGTTTTCACCTCATTATATACCAGGCTTGGTGGTACAGAATCTGGGAACAAAGAAAATGCACCAACAAAAGTCAGTCTTCTCTAGCCCAAGGACCTAGAAAGGACAGTCTAGCAAGAAGCGACACTTTCATACAATCGTTATGCTAATCCAGTCAACCACCACAGAGCTAACCGTGGCCTTGCCCCACCTGTGCCAGCAAAACCCTACTCCGGACTTCTGCCATCATTCAGCTGGGATCAGGTGCACTCTCCCACATGTGGTTCCAGAGAAGCCTGGGGGAAGTCTGGTGTGCCAATACAGTAGGTTAAACTGCCATCTGTGGTGCCAACATTCCATATCAGAGTGCCAGTTCAAGTCCCAGCTGCTCTGCTTCTCATCCAGCTTCTCGCTAATGGGCCTGGGAAGGCAGTGGATGATGGCTCAGGTGATTTGGCTCCTTGTCACCCCTGTGGGAGACTAGGATGCTCTTCCTGGCTTCTAGCTTCAACCTGGCCCAGACCTGGCTATTGTGTCCATCTGGGGAGTAAACCAGCAAATAGAAGACTTTTCTCTCTCTCTCTCTCTCTCTATTAGCTTTGCCTTTTAAATAAACATAAACACATCTTTTATAATAACAAAAACAGCAGGAAGCCTAAACTCCCATCCCCATCTTGCCACATGTTGGCCCCTAGGGTGTGCAGCCAGAAGAGGCCTGCTTAGGCATATAATGACTGTCTACTGAAATGAGGCCACTTTGCTGGGGGGTAGAGCTCCCATGTGGAGCTGTGGAAGCCAGCGTGCACATGGGGGATGGTGCTGTAGATATTGACTCCTCCCAGTCCAGTCATATGAGCTGAGGCCTAGTGTGAAGGGAACAAAACAGTGGGAGAAACCACTGGGCCCACCTTCACAACCTGCTGTACAACTACAGTAGACACCAACAAAGGTAAAGACAACAGCAAGACCGTCATTCCATGCAATATGATACAACTGAAAATCCACTATCTCTTTCCTAGAAGACAAACTTTGTAATGTTTACTTTCTTTCTTTTTTTTAAAGATTTATTTTTATTGGAAAGGCGGAGAGACAGAGAGGAGAGACAGAGAGGAAGATCTTCTGTCCGATGATTCACTCCCCAAGCGGCCACAACGGCTGGAGCTGAGCCAATACGAAGCCAGGAACCTCTTCCGGGTCTCCCACGCAGGTGCAGGGTCCCAAAGCTTTGGGCCATCTTTGACTGCTTTCCCAGGCCACAAGCAGGGAGCTGGATGGGAAGTGGGGCTGCCGGGATTAGAATTGGCGCCCATATGGGATCCCAGGCGTGCAAGGCAAGGACCTTAACCACTGTGCCATCGCCTGGGCCCTTGTTTACTTTCTTAACAACCCATGATTTAAACACTATGATGCAAGCTAACAATAAACACAAGTACTATTGCAGAGTACCAGAGAGATTGCACTGGTCACAAGTGTAAAATGTTAGAAGTCTTTATCCACCAAGCTTGACAACCACAGCTCTCCAGGCACTCCAGGAGTCACTGCACCAAGTGGCAGAAGTCAAGGGCTTTTAAGCTGTCACCCTCCAATCAGACTGAGAGCCATATAGGACGCAGTTTCCATACATTTAATTAACTAAATGACAGGAAATATAAAGGGAGCTGCTAGAGCCCAAAGTTTTCCTGTAGCACAGTAAGAGGCAGGAGGGGCCACACGCATGGAGCTTCTGGAGCTGGTTTTGTACATTCAGTTAACTAGAATGACACAAGAGGAGGTAGGAAGGGCAGGGCACAGAACCTCCATTTCTACGCTATCTGCCCTGTGAATTTACCTGGCTAGGGGATACTGGCTATCAACTGGCTGTACCCCATCACAATACAAAGTCAACATATGCTATATTACACAGTAAGAAAACAGAGCGAAGAAAACAAAGACTTAACATACGTTATACATATGGCTTAACATACGTATATACATATGCAAATGTATTAATAAGAAAAAAAGAGGAAAATTCTTGAGACAAATACTCCATTTAAAAAAAAAATGTTCTTCTTATTTGAAAGGTAGAGCAGGGCCCAGTGTGATGGCTCAGGCCTGAATCTTCACCTTGCAGGCACCGGGATCCCTTGTGGGTGCCAGTTTGTGTCCTGGCTGTTCCCCTTGCCTTCCAGCTTCCTGCTGATGTGCCTGGGAGGGCAATAGAGGATGGCCCAAAGTCTTGGGGCCCTCTACCTGCATGGCAGACCCAGAAGAAACTCCTGGCTCATGTCTTTGAATTGGCTCAGCTCCAGCTGTTGTGTTCATTTGGGGAGTGAACCAACAGATGGAAGGAAGATCTAGAAAGACCTTATGTTGTTTCTTCTTTTCTCTCTAGAACTGCCTTTCCAATAAAAATAAATCAATCTTAGAAAGAAAGAGAGGGAGAAGGAGGGGGAGAGAGAGAAAAAAGAAAGACAGATAGACAGACAGACAAGGCAGAGTGGCAGGGAGAAAGGTAGAGATAGAGCAGAGAGATCTTACCTCCACTGGACTTTACTCCCCAGAAGGCCACAACTACCAGATCTGGTCCATACCACAGCTAGAAACTAGAACTCCATCAGGGTCTCCCCATGAGTGAAAGGAGCCCAAATACATGAGCCATCACGTGCTGCCTTTCCAGGCACATGAGCAAGAAGCAGGACTGAATGTCCAGTAGCTGAGATCCAACGCAGCACTCTGACATGGGGCACCAGCATCAGAGGCAGTGACTTAACCTATTGTTCCACACTACCGGTTCTTGAACTGGTCTCATGATTCTATATAGCTGGTCTTTATAACTACTTTCTTCTACTAACCATTCTGTACTCTTTGTGCCTTCAGTAGGCGCCTTTGCTGGGAGTGGCTGTTTACCTAGTGGGATATCCCAAATCTTCATTCCTTAAGAGTCTTGACTTTCGGTAATTCTGCTTGGATCGGGTTGCTGTAGTTTTCCATGAACCTTAATCACATGGTGTGAAAATCCCAAGAGATGCTGCAAGGGATCTCCTGCATTCCTCACATACTCTTCCTTGCCTGCACTGTGGAAGAGTAGCCCAGTTCTCCCTTGGTAATCCAGACCAGTCACCCAGGTCAGCACTTGAATCATGTTCTGCCTTATTTGTTCAAAGGCATGAGGAGTCCCCAGCAGCAGTCCCAACAATTAGTTCCATTAAATCATTGTTCAAGCATTCTTCCTGCTGGAACTAAGACCTTCGGATCAGATGCTGGATGCTGATTCAGAGCATCCACAGCCTTCAGGAGAGCCTTGGCCCAGCCCCACATGGTGTTACCATGAAACTGAAGCTGCTTCAGGATGGTTTGGGAACTTGACAAGACTTATGAATTCCATAAGTATGGGCCCAATACCATACTTTTTTTGGGGGGGGGGTGGAGGGCATGAATTGAGTTCCTTGAGAAGCAATCCTGTGCACAATGCCATGATGCTGGGCAAACCCAGATGGTAGTTTTGGCTGATACACTGAAAGCAGGAAAAGCAAACACACATCCAGAGTAAGTATCTGTTCCAAAAAGAACAAAATACTATCCCTTCCATGATGGAAGCGGTCCAACATGATCAACCTGCCAAGAGGCAGCAGCTGGCAGATCATCCGAGGAGTGGTACCATGTGAAGGGCTCAGCTGCCAGGCCAAACATCTGCTGCCTGCGCTTCACTGACTGATGTGTTTTATTATGGAATTAGCTACAACTTCCAGTAGGCTGCTAAAAAGTAGTGGTGAAAGGGGCTCTCCTTGCTTTGTTCTTGATCTTCCTAATGATTTTTAACATACAAAGGGAGCCTGAGACCAAAACACCAGGGGACCTCCAGCTTAGGGACAGTGGTATCCTCAAGGGTTCTATAGCCCAGCACTGCAAACCAGTAGCTGCAATAGCAGCTGGGCATCGTGTCCCAGTCCTGGAGGCTGCCAACCTTGAAATTAAGGTGTCTGCAGGAGGGGCTCCCCTTGAGGGCTCTGAGGGTTGAATCTGCCCTGTGTCTCTCACTTGCATCCTGAAGGTTGTTAACAACCTTTGGCACTCCTCATGTTTGTCAATGCTTCACTCCAATGTCTGCCTTTCTTTCTCTCTCTCTCTCTCTCTCTCTCTCTCTCTCTCTCTCTGTAGCCGATATCTGATTCTTACAAAATACCATCTGTGAATATTGGATTAGGGACCCACCCTAACTCTAGCTACCTCTGATTCCAAATAAGACCGCACTCTGAGATCCCGGGAGTTATCACTTCAGCATATGAATGGGAACACACGGTCATCCTAAAGCAAAGAGAAGTCACAAACATAAGAAGCTCAAAGGGATTAAGGCTGGACTGAAGAGACGGATAAGGAACATGGAAGGACATGACGAACTGAGCTGGACCCTGCACTGGCTGGTCTGGGGTCACCTCTGGCAAGGTTTCTTTTGGGACTTGCCCTACCCATAACTGATCCACTGGACTCAGAACTCCAACCACAGGGAAAATCACAGGATCTGTAATCTAACCATGAAGTGCAAGTGTCAGAACTGGGTCTCCTCAGTTGCTGAAGCCTGTGCAGCAGACGGCTTGCCCAGATGCACATGGGGGACATGACAACCAGTTCACTGGGCGCCTGTGGAGGACATCCAGTATCATGGAAGACAGAGCACATTGGACAGCTCTCCCAGCCAAGCTTTGACAGTGAGTATCTGGACAAATAGATACTCTAACATGGACTATGTCAGGTCAGCCAATGGACCTTGGAAGAATTTCGTCAACCTTGGAGCAACAAAATCAACAGCATCTCAGATTCATCAAAACCACTTAAGCAGTATCCTCAGAACACGCTCCACATCGGGGACTCTGTGATGACATTGGGTGGCTGTCCCCCATTCCCAGATGCTGACGCTGGTGGGCTGTTGGGAGCAGATACCCCAGAAGCCAGAAGAAAAAAGAAGAATGGAAACAGTTGTCTCATCCACTTTTCCCCCATTCCTTGACCCTTTCTACCCTAATTGATGGTCCACATGGGCATACATCCTTCTTAACTATGTAAACGCCATCAAAGGTAAACGTTACATATTTAAAAAGAAGAAAGGAACGTAGCTCATGGAATGATGAGGGAGAGGAGGCCTGAGATGCTCCCACATGTTACTGGAGAGCCAGCAGTTACTTCAAAGGAGGGAGAGGGCAGATCTGAGACAGCAGTAGGCAGTCGGGAAGCAGGTGGCTGGGGAAGCAGGGACGCAGATATTTGAAAAAAAAAAAGCAAGATTCTAGTAATCACTAAATATATGTGTAAATGTTCATGCATTTTCAAAATTCACAACCCCATCAGTTCTTTGAAGGAAAATAGTTCAATGTGGCATTAGGTTCTTGAGCTAAACAGCTTTCTCAGCTGCAGAAGGAACTCTTTTAGATCATCCAGAGGAGACTGTTCGTGATGGGCGGTGTTTCATAGCATTCCTCCTGTTTTATTCATCTGGTCTGGAGCACAGGGACAGTGGCAGCCCATCACACTTGTACTTTGAGGGTCTCTGGCGAGGCACTTTCAAGCTCAAGTGCTTTCTAGAAAATGGCTATTGAGGAGCTGAAGAGACGAACATTCCACATTGGGAAATGTCAAGTGGGCGTTCCTCTGAACAGAAGCTGCCCATGTTCTCAGCTCCTTGTGTCCAGGATTAGGCAGAGACTGCGCACAGCCACAGGTGCAGCTGCACAAGATGAACTTACAGGAGCTCATCATCATTTAGAAAATGAAAAGTGATAGGGAGAGAGCAAGCTCAAATGCGTGGAAGGAATTTAGTCCAAAAATAATCACCTAGTTAGAAAATAACTATCTGAGATTTTCCCGAACTGAATTCCAAGATCACCTTCATGCAAATAAGTATCGTATTTTACTGTCCTAAATGCTTTCCCACCGCTGTCCAGGCACTGACCCTACCACCCGCAATCCTTGACAACGTGCATTCTTAGAGAAAGTACCCCAGACACAGGCAAGGATTGGAGGTTGCTAAAAAGGAGAGCAAATGACCCTGAGCTCCCCCTGTCTACCGCCAGCACCCCACCCACACAAACACAATTAGTTGCAGTTCATTGATTGGAACGTCCAAGGGTTCCTATACCCGCCCACTGAGATCAACTTCCTCCATGCTGGAGCCAGGATCACTTCTTCCTGGCCAGGGACTTTCTCCAGCAGGGCATCTCGGGGCATGTTGATGCCACCCAGTGCCCCTTGGGCCCCACCGCTGTTCTCCTGCTCCATGTCCTTTGGGTCATGCCTTGGGCATGGCCTCCAGAAACTCTTAGAGATAGTTCCATTCTCCTCGCCCTCCCTGGCCTTGCCTCCTCCCCTCCTCTCACTCCTTCCTCTCCTCTCACTCCCACCCTCGTTCTCAGAAAATCCTCTAGCTTGGGCCCCTCTGGCTTCCTCTTCTCCACTACCACACACCTTAGCTGGAGCCTTTCTCTTCACAGCGCAGCTGCTTGATACCCTTTCATTCTCATCTCTGCTTGCCACATCTCAGGCTACCTGGTTCCAGATGTAGGAAAAGGAAATTTCATCAGAGAACAGAACACCCCAGTGTTAGCTATGGATGGATTTTACTCACAGTCACCTGGAGTCCTGCCCTTGAGAACACCTCCCTAGTGATTAATACTACTATTATTATTATTACTAATAATAATATTATTATTATTTAGGAAGACCTGGTTACAGATAGAGGAAGAAATACGTAGATCATACATCCACTGGTTCACTTCCCAAAGAGCGCAATGGCCAGGGCCATATATCAGGAATGCTGCTTGGAAGATCTGTCTCTATCTCTCTCTCTGTCATTGTACTTTTCAAATAAATGATCATCAATAAAAACATCTTTTAAAAAAGAGAGAAATGATAACAGGGAAGCTGGGTTAGGATTGGTGACCATGGACAGCTTGGACAGGTGCCATGGCTCAACAGGCCAACCCTGCACCCTATGGCACTGGCATCCCATATGGGCACCAGGTAGTGTCCTGGCTTCTCCAGTTTCCATCCAGTTCCCTGCTTGTGACCTGGGAAAGCAGAAGAGGATGACTCAAAACCTTGGGACCCTGTACCTGCCTGGGAGACCCGGAAGAAGCTCTTGGCTTCAGATCAGCTCAACTCTGGCTGTTACAGCCATTGAACCAGCAGATGGAAGACGCCATCAATCTCTCCTCTCTATAAACCTGCCTTTCCAATAAAAATATATCTTTAAAAAAAGAGAGAAAGAAAGGAATTTCTAGAAGAGGCCAGAAGGACACAGCAGCAGACCAGAGAGGATTCTGAAAACACAGCACCAACATGCTTTGCCTGGACCATGTGGCGTTTCTCAGTGTCACACTAACACTGAAGGAGAGAATGTGGCACAACATTGACCACAAACTTGCAGCTCATGTCCCCAAACCTTAGCTGAAAGTTTCTCTTTAAGAACCCACATCTGTTGACTAAACAAAAGGGGGAAAAAAAGGATCTAACCACAGCAGTGTTGTGCCAACAGAGGCAGGGAATCGCAGCGAGGCAGCAATGGCTGAGCACGGAGTGCCCGAGCTGAGCAGACCCACTCCTCCAATTACCCATTAACCTCACCTCTGCATGCCCTTACCTGCTCGGCACTAGTCACTTAGTAATTTTCCTCAATCCACAGAGGAACTGAATGCCTTACCTAGGAGTCACTTGAAGCATTTAAGAAGGCCCAGGAACAGCCTTGAGAGGAGGGCCAGGCCAGTGCTGCTACGCCAAACTCTGTCCCATTCGTTTGTTTGTGAAGACATTCCCAGTGGGCTAAGGAGTAGTCTGCTGGCCTCAGGGATCGCTTCCCAACATTGAGCTTCCCCTCCCCCAGACTTCTACATCCTGAACCTCCCGGGGAGTGTCTGCACAAGCTGGGTACCACACCCTCAGCATCCCGGGCCACAGGCCGTGAGAGGACAACTCTTCACACCACATGAAATGTGAAACCTAAGATTTCTAGAATGCAAAAAATTCTCTAATATTGAAAATGCTCCCTAGGCAATCAGACACTGAAACCATCTGTCAATTGTGACCTGACAGTATTGCTTTTCTGCAGAGCACTCTTCTTTAAAAATGTACTCACTTAGGGCCGGTGCTGTGGCATAGCAGTAAAACCACACTGGCAACGCTGGTGTCCCAGATGGACACTGATTCAAGTGCCAGCTGCTCTACCTCCAATGCAATTCCCTGGCAATGTGCCTGGGAGGGTGGTGAAAGACAATTCAAGCACTGGGGTCCCTGCATCCACTTGGGAGATCTGGAAGAAGCTCCTGACTGCCAGCTTTGGACTTGGCCAGCTCTGGCCATTGCAGCCATTTGGGGAATGAGTCAGCAGATGCAAGTGTTCTCGCCGCCCCCATGCCCTCTCTGTACCTCTATCTTTCAAATAAATCAAATATTTTAAAGTATTAACTTGATTTTAGTTCTTGCTTTAAATTCTCATTTAGTCGCTTGAGAGGTGGGAGCGTCCATCTGCTGGTTCATTTTCCAGATGTGTGCTACGGGGGGAGGGGGCCAAATCCTGGAGACAGGAATGCAATCCCGACCTCCCACGCGGGGGGCACGAACCAGGCTACTGCAGCCTTTACTCCTGCCTCCCAGGGCTCACATTAATAGGAAACTTGAATCCAGAGCTGGAGCCAGGGGACCAACCCAGGTCCTCTGATGGGGAACATGGGCACCTTCCTTTTGTTCTCTCCCTCTCTCTCTCTCTCTCTCCACATGTTTATTTATATAAAAGTCAGAGTTACAAAGAGAGAGATCTTTCATCTGCTATGTAGATGTACTATCTAGGTAACAGGAGCCAGAAGCTTCATCCAGGTCTATAGGAGGCAGCAAGGGCCCAAGCACTGGGACCATTTTCCACTACTTTTCCTAGGGCATTATCAGGGCTTGTATCGGTAGTAGAGCAGTCAGGACTTAAACCAGTGCCCATAGAGGATGCCAGCTTTACCCACATCACATGTCTCATCATGATTGTTAGATTCAAACACCACCCTTTGGCCTGGCACAACAGCCTAGTAGCTAAAGTCCTCACCTTGCATGCACTGAGATTCCATATGGGCACCGTTTCTAATCCCGGTGGCCCCACTTGCCATCCAGCTCCCTGCTTGTGGCCTGGGAACGCAGTCGAGGATGGCCCAAAGCTTTGGGACGCTGCACCCATGTGGGAGACCAGGAAGAGTCTCCTGGCTTCAGATTGGCTCAGCTCCAGCCATTGCAGTCACTTGGGGAGTGAATCATCAGACAGAGAATCTTCCTCTCTGTCCCTCCTCCTCTCCGTATATCTTATTTTGCAATAAAAATAAATAAATCTCTAAAAAAAAAAATACACAGAGAGATGAGGAAGAGTCTTCCATATTAACAGCCTTCCTGGAGCCTGGCTGTTGAAGACCACAGAGCACTGCTGCTTTCCAATCCTGCAGCACAGCAACCTCTGACCCTCTTTGTTTTCAAAGGATATCCTATCAGGAACACTAGCTAAAGCTGGAGGCAGGAAAGGCCTGACATTTGCCCCTGCGGTTCACTCCCGCTCCCATCACCACCATGGAGCCTAGCCACAAACATGATTCGCTTGGACTTCATTTTATTAAAGTAAGTGTCATCAAATCCATATCTCCACCATGTAAGTAAAAACAACAACAACAACAAAAACCCTTGAGAAAGTTCCTGCAGAATGTCTAGCTTTGAGCAATGCCACTTCCTGGTACGCGGTCTAAACTAAACCTGATCCCAAATGTCAGAAGAGGCTGCCACGCAAGGTGCCTGGCTCTGAGGGTCACCCACTGCAGACCCGTCCACACACGGGCCCGTGCAGCGAGGCCTGGCCGCCCTCTCTCTGTCAGTGAATGAGTTAGCAGTGGGCCAGGCAAGCTGGTCCTACTTTGGGACAAGAAAGTCTTTTCATCTGTTGGTAACAGCACGTTTGTCCTAATTGTCCAGCTGATCTAAAGGAGTATCAAAATCAAATACCAACGAGGAAAAGCAGGGGTGGAGCGAACAGAACACTAGCTTCCCTCCCATTTCCACTGAGATTTGGTAGGATGCTGTCGGCTCAGACAGGTGGGTGGCAACCAAACCACCACCGCCAGCAGCACCAGCACCACCACCATAGCCCCAGCTGGGCCATTTTCAGTCTGTGCATCTCAGACTCTTGCCATGTGGGAGGAACATGCCCTGCTTATAACAAATATATTGAAACACACAGAGTGTACTCCACTAAGTTGGGTCTGTTTAAGTGTCTGAAATGAGCTATAAGACTTGTTTTTTTTTTTTTAATCATTATTTAGGAGCAGGCGCTGACAAGACCAGTCACTAAGATGTTAGTGTGGCTGGGTTCAAGTCCCAGCTCTGGCTCCACATGCCAGCTTCTTGCTAATGCACAGTTTGCAAGGCAGCCATGAACCCTCAAGTAACTAGATTCCTGCCACCTATGTGGGAAACTCGTATTACATTTCCAGTTCTCACTGTGGGCCTGACCCAGACCTGGCCCTTGTAGCCACTGAATGGAGGGAGAGCTTTCTCTCTCCTTTCTCTCTCTGCCTCTCAAATAAGGAGTAAATAGCGCCCAGTACAAGAGCCTAGTGGCTAAATCCTTGCCTTGCATGAGCCTATATGGGTGCTGGTTCCATGTCCCAGTTGCTCCACTTCCCATCTAGCTCCCTGCCTGTGGCCTGGGGAAGCAGTTGAGGATGGCCCAAAGCCTTGGGGCTATGCATTTGTGTTAGGAGAGCATGGAGGAAGCTTCTGGCTCCAGGCTTCAGATGGGTTCAGCTCCGGCTGTGGCAGTCACTTGGGGAGTGAACAAGTGGATGGAACATCTTTCTATCTCTCCTCTCTGTATATCTACCTTTGCAATAAAATAAGTGGCTCTGTTTAAGATTTATTTATTTTTATTGCAAAGTCAGATATGCAGAAAGGAGGAGAGACAGAGAGGAAGATCTTCTGTCTCATGATTCACTCCCCAAGCAGCAGCAACAGCTGGAGCTGAGCCAATCTGAAGCCAGGAGCCAGGAGCTTCTTCCAGGTCTCCCATGTGGGTGCAGGGTCCCAAAGCTTTCGGCCATCCTTGACCGCTTTCCCAGGCCACAGGCAGGGAGCTGGATGGGAAGCGGTGCTGCTGGGATTACAGCCAGCACCCATATGGGATCCCGGTGCATTCAAGGCTAGGATGTTAAACGCTACGCTATTGCGCCAGGCCCAAAATAAGTCTTTAAAAAAAATAAAGAGTAAATAAATGAGCTAATTGTTTTGCCCAGCTTTTGTGTAATATGAACACACAGACCGTTAAGACCTTGTAGATTGAATGCACTGCTATCATTTCTAGTGGCCACTGAATAAATCCATACTGGACCACAAAGCTCATGGCAGGATTTATTGAGGGAAAAACATCGAGAACAGCATTCATTCTAATTAGCAAGGTCCTCTCCATCCATCTCTGGCTTTGCTGTCATCACGGGGCTCTGCCTACATGGTTTGCTTTCCCTGCACCTGGAAAACTAGACATCCTTTTAGTGTTGATCAGAGATGCCACCTCCACTGTGGTTTTGCGCTGGTCAGTGGACAAAACCCCGTGCGTGTATTTCGCTGCTGAGCACACGTATTTCGCTGGTTGGCCATTTGTTACTTGTTCACCTGCCTCTCTGGGCTGAGCACTCCTCTGGGATGATGGAATGAGCTCACTCGCTTTGGAATTTGTCTGCCAAGGGCCCAGCACAAAGCAGCTACTTGGTGACTGCTCAGTGTTCAACCAGCGATAAACACAAGCTGAACTTTGTCCACTGCCCGAAGCACGTCAGTCCCATCCTCCAAGGCAGGGACTTCGCCACCACTGATTGGTGCCTCTGGCCTCAAGGGAAGAGCATATGTGTTGCACACGTTCCTCGTCTAGGCAGCTACACCACAGTAGGACATCCCAAGTCACCGCAGTAGGACATCCCAAGCGGCTGCTCGCATATCCTGCTACAAAGCTTGGGATGAAGCAAGTTCCAACCCTCTCTCTGTCCCTCTGCAGGACACAATGCCCTTGTCCCTGCTGGCGTGCACATGCCCCCCCTTCCCCCCTCCCCATACACCTCTCCCCTTTGTGTGTGGTTCTCCTTTGACTTCCCAAGCCCAGGCATTTCCCTCACACACACAAACCTCAACACCTGCGGCTCCTTTCCCTGCAGTTCTCGGAGGGCCAGTCACTCCCTCCTTCATGTATATTACCACATTGCAGAAAAACCCTTCAGTGCCCAGCCTCCCTGCTGGGAATGCACACTCCTCAAGGAATCTCCAAAGCCTAGGACGATGCTTCTCTCTTATGTGCAAGTAGGTCCACAACCGCCTCGCTCCCCCCCGCTTTACCCACAGACTACCTGAGGTCAACTGCAGCCCAAACATACTAAACCAAAAGGTACACACGTAGATAACGCACACTTTTTAAATCACTTATGGTAGTACACTGGCATCACTGTTCTATTATTGTTAATCCCTTACTGTGCCTAATTCATAAATTCACTTGCTCATGGGCATGCACTGCGGCTCTTGGAACACATCTCCCGTGGATACGGGGTCTATGGTAACTCTCTGGGCTCAAGATGAAGCATCCATCAAGTCACACTGAGCTCCTGTCATCACAGAGCCTCCCTCTGACTTCCTGACCCCACATCTGGCTCCTGGCTAAGGCAAGCCAGAGGCTCAGTCTCAGGGCTCTGCAGCTGTCCGGTCTCCTTCCCTTCCCCCACCTGTGCCACTCAGATCCCCTACCCCACCTACCCAGCATGCCCTCTGCTCCTGTCCACCTGTCAGTATCCTACCCATCCTTCCAGGCCCAATTGTCGAATACGCATCCGCAGACACAGCCCCTAGCTGCTGATCAAAGTACTTTGCTCTTCTCGGGTCCTGAGACACAGCTCTGGGCTTCAGTGATGCATATGTGTAACAGAAGAGTTTAAAGGACAGGAGTTTCCATACTTCAGAGCTGGACTAACAGCGACGGAGAATTCCTGCTACATCTGTAGGCAGAAGAGACACCTAACCTATCTCTAGAGAACTGACAATCTTTCTCTGTCAATCTTGTTCTCCAAAGCAACACATCCTGAGCTCAAGGAAGAACGGAGGCTTGCCCCTCCTTCTCTCCCGCTAGCCGGCACAGTCTCCCTTCGAGTGAGGTGGAGCAGCGGTGACAGGTGCAGAAGCGCTGTTTGCTCCACCCCCTCTCCCTTCCCTAAACACAGAGCAGCCGTTCTCTGGCTTCTGGAAGACGCAGTCCCTTGGGCAGCACACAGCACCCAGGCGACAGACGCCTGGCATTTGGCATTGGGCACACCTCTGCGGAGATGACCCTGACCCGTGCTTCCCCCGAGAGCATGCAGTGCCTCACCTCTGCCCCCCAAGCCGTCCTGCTTCTCAGCCTGATCTTCACCTCCTTCCACTCGGCTTGCTGGGCAGGTAGAATTGTGAGCTTTATTCTTGGCCTCACTTGGGAAGGGGGCGGGAGGGGGAGGGGGAAAGGGAGGGAGGGGAGGAGAGCGAGGATTCCTTGGCCAGGGTTGGACCTGCACGAAGGAAAGAGGAACCTGAGCTTTCTTGTCTGCAGGATTAGGCATGAGACGCGGGTGTCTTAGGTTTGCTGAAAGCCAAGATCACATACTCCTCAGCTGGGGCAGGAGCAGCCACCTGTGCTGGCCTGCAGCATGTCAGACACCCGCAGCTTGCCGTCCTCGGGTTGCTCTCTGTCCCTGGAAGGCCCTTCTCAGCAGCCTTGAACCGTTGTGTCTCCAGCTTGTGCTTGACCTTCCCTTACCTGAGCTCATCTGTCGTTCGTGACCTTGGTACTGCAACTTCGGAAATCCTGCACCCCCACCTCCCCAGGCATCAGAAATGTTGGATCACTGCCCTGTTTTCTCGCCTTTTCTTTTTCTCTTTTCTTTTTTTGTATTTATTTATTTGAAAGGCTGTCACGAAAAGAGGGATGGAGAGAAGGAGGAAGGGGGAGAGAGGGAGGGAGAGAGGTAGAAATAGATCTTCCACCTGCTGGTTCACTCCCCAGATGATTGCTTCAGCCAGGCCAAAGCCAGGAGCCAGAAATTTCTTCTTGGTCTCCCATGTGAATTCTGGGGAAGCCTCTCACTGCCTTCCCAGGTGTATTAGCAGGGAGCTGGATAGGAAGTGGAGCAGCCAGGACTCAAGCCAGTGCCCATATGGGATGCTGGTGTCACAGGTGGCAGCACCGTGCCCCAGTGCTGGCCTCACTACCCCATAATGAGACTTCACTCTCCTGGGATGGCCCTGTATCTTTCAGCATAGGACCCTTGGCTGAGTCCTCTGCTGCCCCAGCACATGGTCCTGCTCCATGCCTGATTCCCCACTCTCACAGCCAGTCCATGCACGGCGGTCAGCATGTGGGCATCCATGACCACCATGCCTCGACCCCACTCCAGCTTCCACAACTCACCGGCTGTGTGACCTTGAACAAATGACCTCACCTCTCTGTGCTGCCACTTCCTCTTTAAGCCCTGGGATAAGGCAGTGCTGAGTTACAGGGTGGTTGCAAGGAGGAAGCAGGAGAACCAGAACTTAACATTAGCATTGTGGTCAGCATGTTTGTTTTACTTACCAACTCCTGCTCTCTCCGATACGATGTTTCCATTTCTTCCCATTCGTTTTCACGGTGCCTCGCCTATGACAGGGGCGCATGACAGGTTGAAGTGTGCTGAACTGTTGGCCTCTCCCCAGTGGAGTCAGTGACTGGCTGGTTCTGCTTACAAGGAAAAGTGGGTAATGTTTAAATTCTTAGGAATGTTCACCTGGGCTATTACTCCAGCTGAACCATATGAAACTGCTAATATTAAACAGCTTTTTTAAAACGCCAATACAAACAGCAATTTCCAAGACTTAACCTACAACCAGCACCCCATTAGCCAGGTTTTCTTCCATCAGCTTGCTTTGGGTGGGGACCGCTTCCATTCTGTTATAGAGCACAGATGAAAGTCAAAGCCAAGAAAGTTACTGAGTTATAAAGAAAATTAAAATGTTGACAAATTGATTTCTCCCAAATGAATCAAGATCTAGCCCTCAGCCACTGAGTTGTAAATAATTTACAGTTCCAATCAGATTGCATAAGGTAATTGCCTTACTCCAGCAGGACATTGGAGGGGTCTGGGGCTCGGGTGGCTAAAATTAGTCTGAGCAGCAATTTTCTGGCTTTGGCTAAACAAGTTTCTTCTCTGCTATGTGACAACAGGCACCTCGGAAGGACACATTGACCTAGGGTGGGGATCGAGGTGAGAAGGGGCCTTGAAACTTCAAACTATCATGTTTTTTTCTTTTGGCATTTGCAAAGAGGCAGAATGAGTAGACACGTGATTCTCTGAATCTTCTTTAAAAATCGTCCTCTTGGCTTTGATCGTCTAAGATTTGGGAAAGTGCTGATCTCTGTGTTGCATAGTGGGAAGGCTGCACCTCACAGTTGTTGTGCTGCAGTTTGGGGGCCACTGGTCACATGGGGACGAGCAGCACTTGAGAATGACCAACATGACCAATGGGATTTTTTTTCAAAACTTGACTGATTTGTTTGTTTAAGATTCGTTTATTTGAAAAGCAGAACTAGGAGGGGCAGAAAGAGAGAGAGGCCTTCCATCCACTGGTATACTTTCCAAATGGCTTCTCTGGGCAGGGCTAGGCCAGGTCAAAGCCAGGGGGCTACAATTCCATCCAGATCTTCCATGTAGGTACAGGGGCCCAAGCACTTGGGCCGCTTTCCACTGCTTCCCAAGGCTGTTAGCAGGGAGTTGGACTGGAAATGGAATAGGTGAGACTCCAGCAGGGGTCCACACAGGATGCCCATCACAGGGTGGTATCCCAATGCTCTGCTCCACAACAGTGGTCCCCTAAACCTCATTTAACAAATGAAATAGTCACAAATAGCTGGTAGCTATTGCAGAGGACAGTGTGGGTCACCTGCCTTCCTGTTCTCTTGCATGTCTTTTAGTCTATGGGTCCTTACATCTATTTCCATAACCCAACCCTACCCCTTACACTGACAGTGGCTGCCCAATCTTTGCTTCTAGCAGGATTTCAAGAGCAAGTTGAGAATACCCAATAGCAAGTAGCAAGTGTGTTACTAAGAAAACAAAGGCACACATTCTACCAACAGGGTAGGGCTTACCTGGAAGAGAGTGGCCTCATCTCTGAAAGTTTTACCATAATACTGATTGTTTAATTAAAGGAAAGTAACAGCTAATAACAGAGAAATGTACATGGTCTTTCTTGGAATCCAGCTGCCATCCATTTTGCTCCTTATATCTACTGATGTTTCCTGTCATGGTGCTGGCTGTCACTTAGCATGCTACTGTACTGTCATGAGCCTATGGTGTTGTATAATGGTCAGTCTAGGTCAGCCTTTGCCCTGAAACTCTCATGAACTCGGGCCAGGCATCTTCAGAGAAAAGAGTCAACCCCATATTCCATTGACCTTGGCTCAGCTGCTCCTTGGCCCAACAGCTCATTCTGCCTCCGTCTCTCAGTGGAACTCTGGACATCGTGCTAATGTGCTTTTCCTCTTTCTGCTCCTTGCCTTCCAATCAGGGACAGCTCTGAGTGCTGCAGAGCCTAGGGGGTCTCTGGCCTTGGATGTTTCTTGTTTTTGATAACCATCTACCCTGGGTAATGTCACAACCATCAGCAATAAAAAAAAACAAGTTCCATGTGCAAGTTTTTGAAAGGAAGTCAAAAGATTGTTGTTAGAAAATATTTCACATGTTTTCATGGACATTGTATAGCTATGTTCATAGAGAAAGAAGCTGAAGTGGCATATTTGGACAACCACAGGCAGTGAGTCAAGAAGAGAAAGCCTTCTTGGAGTGACAGAGCAGTTGTATCCCGCTGCTCAGTCTGTCCTAGCTAACAGTGCAGCATGGGTGACTAAGTCAACAGGAAGGGGTGTTCCCACAGCTCTGGAGGGTGGAGGTTCAACAGCAAGGTGTCAGCAAGCTTGGCATGTTCTGGGGCCTCCTACTCTGTGTCCTCACATGGCCTCTCCTCCCTCAAGCAAAGTGGCGCTACCTCCTCTTCTAAGCACAACAGTCAAATGTTTTCAGGGATGACCCGTCAGACCTCACTTCATCTTTACTTCTCTCAAAGATCCATCTCCAGATACAGCCACGTGGTTAGGGATGAGAGCAGTGTGGGAGGCAAGTGGAAGGCAGTTTAGTTCAGAGCAGGAAGTTAGCTTGGCTCCCTAAAGCCTCAATAGACCCACCACACTCACAAAACTCAGTATTGGCTTACCAAAAAAAAAAAAAAAAAAAAAAAAAAAAATCAAACAAACAAAGTCTTGCAACTGAGTCTGAGACCAGATTTTCCCACCGAGATTTTTCCTGTCTTTTCTTCCAGAAGCAAGCAGCAACAATTCAGCTTTGAGCACCCACCATCCAGACCCTGGCTTCCTGGAGCAGTGCCCCAGTAAGTTTCTCCTGTCACCTGCCCTCAGCCTGCAGCTGACCCTAGAGCTGGCCAGGAAACTTAAGCCCCCTTGCTTTCTGCCAATGGGTGTCAAGTGGCCGGGTGCCTGGCCTTCCTGTGCGTTGTTTTTTTGTCCCAGAACCATTTGGAGAGTAGGGCGAAAAAGCTCTCTTGGCTTTAAACCCAGACTAGGTTTGATGTCTTTGGCTCAGGTGGCTTTAAGCTCCATCCCTCGGTTGGCAGCCAAGGATGATCCGGGTTCCAACACCTGTAGAAGTTTGGAAGTGAACAGCCATTAAAATTACCTGGTCTTGCTTCGCCCCAGAGCTCAGACTTAGTTTCAGTACTCTCCCTGCTTCTGTTCCCCCTCTAGTTGAATATGCCATGGCAAGGAGCTCGGTCATGCATAAAGCAACTATTGTTTTCTATGTCTAGTGTTTTTGAAATGTTTAATTATTCATTTGAAAGGCATTTACACAGAGAGAAGGAGAATCAAAGCATCCATTTATTCACTCTTTAGATGGCTGCCACAGCCGGGGCTAGGCCAGGACAAAGCAAGGCACCAGAAACTCCGTCTAGGTCTCCCACATGGGTGCAGGTGCCGAAGCACTTGGGCCGTCTTCCACTGTTTTTCCCAGGAGCATTAGCAGGGAGCTGGATTGAAATTAGAGCAGCTAGGCCCAGTGCAGTAGCCTAGTGGCAAAAGTTCTTGCCTTGAAAGCACTGGGATCCCATGTGAGCGCAGGTTCTAATCCCAGAGGCCCCGCTTCCCACCCAGCTCCCTGTCTGTGGCCTGGGAAAGCAGTCAAGGATGACAAAAAAAGCCTTGGGACCCTGTACCTCTGTGGGAGACCCGGAAGAAGCTCCGGACTCCTGGCTTTGGATCAGCACAGCTCCAACCATTGTGGCCACTAGGGGAGTGAATTAATGGACAGAAGATCTTCCTCTTTGTTTCTCCTCCTCTCTGTATTTCTGACTTTCCAATAAAAATAAATAAATCTTAAAAAAAAAAAAGTAGAGCAGCTGGCACTCAAACCAGCCCACATATGGGATGCTGGCGTCACACACAGTGGCTGCTAGCAGGGCTAATTATTAGTAAGTTTTATTTTAAGTCTGGCTTCGTTTTATAGTACTTTTACTGAATGGCCAAATGTGTTTATAGCTGGGGATTTTCAAGGTAGGCCAATTGGCAAAATTAGGTAGAAGAATACAGCTTTGGAGCCCCCTGGACATGGGTTTGGGTTTCACTTCTGCCACCTTGAGGGCTTGGACCTGCATAACCACAGTTGTTTCACGAATTACTGAGTTCTTTGCCACTGGCTGTATTATTCAACTAAAAGGACAGCAAAAATAGGTAACCAAACTCCAGCACTGGGTAAAATTAGGACCCGCTGATCTTTTTTTTTTAAGATTTATTTTTCATTTTTATTGGAAAGGCAGATTTACAAAAAGAAGGAGATATGCAGAGAAAGATTTTCCATTCACTGGTACACTCCCCAAGTGGCTGCAATGGCCAGAGCTGAACTGATCTGAAGCCAGGATCCAGGAGCTTCTTCTGGGTCTCC
This sequence comes from Ochotona curzoniae, assembly GCF_017591425.1. Classification (NCBI taxonomy): domain Eukaryota; kingdom Metazoa; phylum Chordata; class Mammalia; order Lagomorpha; family Ochotonidae; genus Ochotona; species Ochotona curzoniae. Next base: position 16,854,412 of record NW_024467095.1, on the reverse strand, counting down.
CACATGGATGCAGGGGCCCAAGGCTTTGGACCATCCTCTATTGTTTCCTAGGATACAAGTCAGGAGCTGGATGGGAGGTGGAACAGCCGAGATACGAACCAGCACCCATATGAGATCTGACACTTACAGGGGGAGGATTAAGTCACTGAGCCATCACCCTGGGGTCAGAACCAGCTGATCTTACTGGCCTGTCATGTCGAAGTTTCTAGAGGTGTTGGAACCCAGACTGCCTTGGGCTGCTGACTCAGGGGACGGATCCCTGAAGGCAAGTGACAGTCTCAGTGTCTTGATGTAAATTGGGAACGAGTGCACCAACCCTGTGTAAAAGCAGTGAGCGTAATCCCTGGCACAGCATCAGTGCTCCTGGAGGCCAGCAATTATGGTATCATTATTGACACTGCCAAGGATTGTGACTTACCCTAGACGGTGAGCGAGGCAGGGCCCGTGTGACACCTCCTTGTCACCTCTGCTCTCCCCCGCACCAGGCGTCGACTTCTGCCCACAGGCAGCCCGCTGCTGCCACACCGGCGTGGATGGGTATGGCTGGATCGCGGCGGCTGTCGGCTGGAGCTTGTGGTTTCTTACCCTCATCCTGCTCTGTGTGGACAAGCTGATGAAGCTGGCTCCAGAGGAACCCAAGGACTTGCAAGCTTGAGACCTGGAACTGAAGCCCCAAGGACGGCCAGGGTCAGCTGCTTGTGAATTGCAGGGCAGGGGGAGATGGGTGGGTGGAGCTACATGGCTCCTATTGTTTTGGAGTGATTTTCAGCTTTAGTCTTCAGCTACTTGCAAAAGGGAAGGAGTGAAGAGGGATCCAAGGAGGCCAAGCCAGTAATGCCTTCACTCCTGGCCTAAAGAAGAAAGCTCTGGTTAAAGAGGAGCCATTCCACAGGCCTGTGTGGAAAGAAGTTTCTTGGTGTCAGTTCAATAGTTATCCCCTTCTTATTCTAGTCCTTTACTTACTATCATTCTTCCTTCATCATTGCCCCATGGTGGCCCTGTCTCCCCGTCCTGCTATCAGCACCCTTGTTCCGGCCCCGTTAACACCAGCCCATGTTCTCTCAAGGATGCCTTACTCTGTCTCAAGGACTGGAGCTGTTGTGCCCAGCTTGCCCCAGCCCCGCAGAAGCACCACAGCAGGCACTATGGCTCTCTTGCTGCCATTCATTCACACAAGCTCCTCATGACCCAAACCTCACAGCCTGGCAGCAGGCCCCACGTGCGAGCACAACCGTCTTTCCAGGAGTCAGGGTCCCCACAGGTCCTCTCACTGTCCTGATGTCTTCACTTTCTCTGCTACCTCTCAGGCCTCAGGACTGCACGCCATTCCTCAAAGACCAGCTCAAAAGCTAGAGGCCTCAGTGACTGCTCCTGGGCAGCCTGGAGCCTGTGCTCCTGGACACTGCTGCCCTGCCCTGAACTGTGGCCACGGTGAAGGGGCCTCTGCACAATCAGCTCCCACTTCCTTCTGTCCTGCATGTGTGTGTCCACTGGATGGAAGGAAGAAAGGCGAGAATGAGTCCTTGCCCTGGATAATTTACAAACCATCCCTTCGCGCTGAGAATACCCATTTTTCTGCAAATGGTTCAAGTCCTGAGCCCCTGGGAGCCATGGTCTGGTCATTTCTCTCCACCACCAACAGTCATCGTCAGTTAGCATGGGGACTGGCCGTTGCCTCTGGGAACTCTTCCTGTGGAGGCCATGGCGGGAGGTGGCTCCAGGAGGAAGAAAGGACAAAATGACTCTTCATGGAACTATTTCTGCCCTCTGAGAAAACACATCTTTAGATCAGATAAGCTCAAAATAGTAAACATAGAGAAAGAAAAAGAAAAAAGAAGGGCCCTTAAAATAGGAGGAAACATTTTCTAGACATGGAAAATGAGTCAAAGCTATTAAACTGCTCCTTCAAAACATCTGAATAGATTTCCCTGACAGCAGGGACACAGGGCATGGCCCAGTTTATCCTGCGGTCTTCTAGAAGGTCAGGGAGTTTCCAAACAGCAGGTGTGTAGTACCCTGGGAGGCTCTGCTCTTCCTAAGTGTTCAGTGATGATGGGCCCAGTGTCTGCCCAGGCCCCACGCCCTGTGCTCCCCTGGGACCTGCACACAGAGAGGCCCTCCCCACGAGGTGAAAACACCCATCAAGGAAACACTTTGAGTTCATACCCACATTTGAAAAACAGAGGTGTGTAACCTGGCCCAGGCTGAGGCCAGGAGCCCAGAGCTCCATCAAGGCTCCTCACGGGTGGCAAGGGCTCACGCACTTGGACCATCCTTTGCTGCTTTCCCAGGTACATTAGCAGGGAGCTGCTTCAGGCGTGGAGCAGCGACTGGGAGCTCCAACCAGCACACACAGGAGATGTTGGCATCACAACAAACAAATTAATTTTTGGGCAGTGTGAAAAGAAATGTCACTTTCTCTTGCTGGCATTCACTTTGTAAGCAGAAAAATACAGCAATGGGATCAAAACAGTGATTTTAAGCTCAGTTGCGAAAGCTCAAGGGGCTGTTTGAGGAGCTGCGTGGAAGGGGGGGATATACCAGGCAAACGTCTCCCCAGCATGAGTAGCTAGGCTCTAATCTCCTTGCTAAAATCTCCTTCGTTGCTTTTGTAAGTGTCAGGTCAGAACCCCGGCTAGCGTGTAAGCTCCCCTTCCAGCCTGGGGGTAACACCATCCCTTAGATCCATAGCCGGCGACTAGATTGACTTTTCACCACATCACACAAACAGTTAGGCATTCTGTGTGTGGCTCCTCTTTCGGAGACCAGTAAGGAGGTCCTGCAATGGGATGGTTCTGGCACCGCTGTGGCATCTCCCGGGCATCTGAGGCATGGGAAATATTAAATTATTACTGCACAGAAAGGTCTACCCATGAGTTCAGAGACAAACTCCCAGAGAAAAGCACGGCATCCGTGCACAGGCACCTCAGAGCTTCTAAATACTCGGCGAAAGGAGCTGCTTTGTAGCTTACACGTGCGTTTTCATCTGGACGCTTTTCCTCAGTAGTGAATACAATCCCCAGTACTGCTACAGACTTGTACATCAACATGCCATGTGGACAAATAAAACCTTCAATAGGAAGGTGTGACACAGCTACCTTCCGTCTCATTTACTTATTTGAAAGGCAGTGGGAGGGGGTGGGAGCGAGGCAGTGTGGAGAGAGAGACTGACCTCAAATGCCCACAGCAGCCAGGGCTGGGCCGGGCCAAAGCTGGAAGCCTGGATCTCATTCTGGATCTCCCATCTGTGTCGTGGGGACCCAAGCCCCTGAGCATTCACCTGCTGTTTCCCAGGATGTGCCCGAGCTGGAAGCTGGATCCGAAGCAGAGAAGCTAGGACTCAAGCCAAGTACTCTAACACAGGATGTGGGCATTGCAGGCGGTGTCTATAGCACCAAGCGCCCACACACCCGATTTTAAGATCATCACTCTTCCCGCCTATTTCTTTTTATATGGATAATACTCAAGGGCCTGAAAAAAAATCCCAAATATACAATTTTCCATGAACAGTGGTATAGAAAGCAAGATAATAATTATAAAAAAATCTTTGGATAGCTTGGGCCTTGTCTTGGCACTCTGAGCTGTAGTGAATTATCGACAGCTGGGTGGCTGTGAAACACCAGAAATTTACTTCTTACTCTTCTAGAGCCTGTAATCCTGAGACCAGGGTGCCAGCCTGGTTGGCCCTGGCAAGGGTGCACCTCAGGGAGGATGCCACCCCCTCACCGTGTCCTCTCACAGGAGACAGGACAAAGATGCTCTCTGGGGCATCTTTCCTGAGGACAAAAATCCTGCCCACGCATGCTCCATCCACCTGGCCTAACCACCTCCCAAAGGCCTCTGCTCCGAGTATCAGCGCCCTGGGAGTCAGGATTGGACATGAGTATCGGGGGAGGGGAACACAGACATGCTGTCTATAATGGGTCTCACTTCCACCCAAAATATATGGACTTTTATGTTGACATTTTTGTTTATTTGTATATTTATTTATTTGTTTCCATTGGAGACAAGGAAAGAAAGCTATTAATCTCCAGCCTGATGATTCACACTCCAAATGCCTACTAACATCCAGAGCTGGACAGGGCTGGGAATTCAATCCTGATCTCCCACATGGGTATCTTAGCCGAAAGCTGGAGTCCACCCCAGGTACTCTGATGGGATACGCACATCCCAAGAAGGCACCAGACACCTGCCCTTGTCAGCATACATTTAAGGAAACAATCCAGATGTCTTTGGGAAGAAACGGCTCTCTCCATTGTGCACCAATGGTACGGCTCTGCAGGTACTTCATGACAGGTTGCCCCTACAGCCTGCACCTGGCATCCATTCCCAGCCTTGCCCGGCACAGCCCAGCCTACTCGCTTCTTTCAGTGTGATCTTTCAATATGGAAATGAGTGACCACAGCAGCCAGCCCTGGATGCTCTATGGCTCCTCCTTGTGGACAGGTGGAACATGGCATGAGGTCTGCAGAAGCCTCTGTAATAGGATTCCCAGGCAGTCTCCTAATCCGATTGCTTGCGTAGCTTTCAGGGTGAACCCAGTTCTGAGTTGTTTCCGTTCCTTCCCCATGCCTTCCGTCTGCCTGTCCCCACTGTCCCCACGACCTGGAACATACCCTTCTGAGAGGCAGATATGCTAGGAACCAAAAGAAGCTTAAATCTAGGTCCCCTACTCTGCCAGAGCCCCTCTGCTATTGTATTCCTTATTTGGTATTCTTTTTAGTTGGTGGGTGGATTTTACCCAGGCCTTCTGGCTTCCTCTAGGGCCCATAACCCTGGGTCAGCTTTTGCTCTGCCTCTGCCTTTCCAGATCACCACTCTTGGGCCTCCCAAAGCAAGCCATTCCCTGAACCCCGGAGAGTGAAGGATACAGACACAGTAGCCTGTGCTCACTCTACAGAAGCACTGATAAAAATCTAGCCAGATACTCTCTGAGCTCTCTTCTCAAATAGACCTTCATTTTGGCCCAAAAGACCTATTTTCTTTTTGCTTATTTTTTTAAAGGTTTATTTTTGATGGTGTTTACATAGTTGAGAAGGATGCATGCCCATGTGGACCACTGATGAGGGCAGCAAGAATCAAAGAATGGGTGAAAGTGGATGAGACCAATGTCTCCATGTTTCTTTTTCTTCTTCCTGTATCTGGGGAAAGGGAGAGGGCAGAGGAACTGCAGCCAGCATCCTAATCACATCAACACCCGGGGATGGGGAATGCTCATGCCAGGGTCCCCGATATGGAGCATGCTCCGAGTTCTGCTCAAGTGGTTTCGGCGGTTCTGAGCTGCTGTTGATTTTGCTGCTTCAAGGATGGGGAAATCCTTCCAAGGTCCATTGACTGACACTGCCACCTTAGATGCTCCATTTATCCAGTTACTTGCTATCAACGCTTGGCTGGGAGAGTTGTCTAATTTGTTTTTCCCTCTATCCTCTGCTGTGGTACCAAATGTCCTCTGCAGGCCTAGCCCTGACACATGCACTCCACGGATGGACCAGGCTGCTGAGAAGCAGAGGTGTGGCAGGGCCTCTCTCACGCTTCCGTGGCAACCCGGCCAGCACAACACCTTCCTGGGGATATATCGCAACCCCTACTCAAACCCAAGGACTCTCCTGCTCCCAGTAGCACTATGCTGAGGACACATCCAAGTTGTAGCAACGCATTTTGAATCCTACACAGCGGTGTCATAGGGCTGCTAAGACCTAAGAAGAAGGCCTGATGCTGTGGTATAGCAAGTCAAACCTCCACCGTGGAGCTGGCATCTCATATGAGTACCAGTTTGAGACCTGGCTGCTTCATTTTCAATCCAGCTTTCTGCTACTGTGCCTGAGAAGGCAGCAGAAGATGGTTCAATTGCCTGGTCCCCTGCAACCCAAGTGGGAGACCCAAAAGATGCCCCTGGCTTTTTCCCGTCCCACCCCTGGCCATTGTGGCCATTTGGAAAGTGAATCAACAGATGGCAGATCTCTGTCTCCCTCGCTGTAACTCTGTTTTTCAAATAAATAAATAAATTTTAAAAAGAGCCCAGGGAACCAGTGCTTGCCTTGTCCGGTGCCCTGCCCATGCGCTCCACACCTCCTTTCTGACTGAGTGCTCACGCCTCTGATTTGTTGACACGCTGGATATAGCGAGCTGAGCTTCTGACATTCGCAGGAGTCCATCATGGGAGCCTCCGTGGCTCACTTCTCCATTCCCTGGGATGGGAAAGCTGACGTCTCCAAGCCTCACTTCCACATCACACTGGGATGAAAGCCTGAATATGCTCCCTTCCTGGGCCATGATCTGATTTCCCTGGAAAATATCACCAGATACGGTAGTACTGGGTCCCAGGAGAACCTCCTTAATTGAAAATGACTTAACCTGTTTTAAAAGCATTTGGGTATTTCACTCAATGGTTCAAGAAACTGAAATTGATTTCTCATAGTTTCTATCTCCCAGTCCCAAGACAGACCTCAATCTTGTCTGTGTCTCATGCAAGCACAATACACGTAAGGTTCCCACCGCTAGCTACTGAAGCCATGTACTGAATTCAATTGTAAATGTGAGACAGAACTTTTGTTGATTTGCATCACTTGGCATTTTTCTCTACCATTCAGTGTGGAAGGGCTTTCTCAGTGCGGAAGGGCTGTCCCTGTGGTTACCACAAATGAGAGAACCAGTTTGAGGCTAGCATAACAACCCAATGCATACCAATCTGAGCTTATAGTAAGAATGCTATTCTGTAAGACACCAGAAAGTACCTGCCGGGAGGGCAGGAACTTTAATAACTTCCAACTCTTTTTTCACATCTGAAAGTCCTGTCTATAGACTACATATTCACCGCAGGAGCTAAACTGTCCAGGAGGGAAACAGAACCTCCCGAAGTCCCTTGGCATCCTCACGCCACGTGGAGAAATGGCAGCTTTGTGCTGCATTGCTGGATAGACACACAGAAGGCAGCCAGAGGAGTGGTAGCAAACTTCCCCATTTCCTGAGTGACTCGCTTGAAAACAACCTAGGAGTGGGGGTGGGGTTTGGATGGGTGTGAGGGTAGGGTGATCACTACAGACAGGACCCTGCCTGACCCATGTGATGGGAGCAGTTGGCATGTCAGCTAAACAAGAACTCATGGATGGTCTGGGCTGAACAAGTTAAAATCATTATTATTATTATTATTATATTGCCCAGACACGTTCAGCAGAACATGTAATGGTAGGAACTTGTAAGTTTCCATGAAGCTCAAGGAAATCATGTGAGCAGGCCCAAATTGCATCAAACTGACTCGGACAGAAGAGAAAATAAAGAGAATAAAATCTGGTCCTCTCCAGGGCTGGGATTCTCTTCAGTTGTCCTCGGCGGGACAGACGTGGGTAGCAGGACATACAAGGAGTCAGATGATGAGTTTTAAGAAACCTCAGAGACCAGTTGCATGGTGCAGCTGGTTAAAGCATCCCTCTTCTTTTTGCTAGCATCCCATATTGGAGCGTCACTTTGAATCCCAGCGACTCAGCTTCTGCGTCAGGTTCCTGCTAATGTGCCTGGCAAGCGGCAGAAGAGGGACCAAGTATTTGAGTTCCTGCTACCATGCGGGAAACGCAGAGACTTCTTGGCTCCTCACTGTGGCATGACCCAGCCTTGGCTGTTGGCAGCCATTTCACGGTGAATCAGCAAATGGAAGACCTCCTCTCACTCTGTTACTCTGCTTTTCAAATAAATAAAAAAATTTTTGAAAGGAGCAGCTGATTCAGAAATCAGTAAGGGTCTTGTCATCATCAAATCTCTCTCTTTTGTAAAATCAATATATGTATATAAAGAATATCACAAACTTCTGACCTTTTGCCTAACAGCAAAAAATTCAAAGGACAAAAGTCATAAAGACAGTCTAGAAAAGCAATTCTTTTTCTACATAATTTGCTAACCTAAATAATACAACATTTTCGGAAAAGAAATCTAGATATCAAACAATTGAGTAATAGAAAAATAATATTACCAAAGATATTGTATAGCTATAAAAACAATTATGAGGTTTATGTGGAAAACTTTTTTTGTCAATTATTAAATACTTTAAAATACATAAATCTAAGGCCCAGAGTGATAGCCAAAGGCTAAATCCTTGCCTTGCATATGCCAGAATCCCATATCGGTGCCAGGTCATGTCCTGGCTGCTCCATTTCCCATCCAGCTTCCTGTTTGTGGCCTGGGAAGGCAGTCGAGGACGGCCCAAAGCCTTGGCACCCTGCACCCGCGTGGGAGATCCAGAAGAAGCTCTTGGCTCCAGGCTTTGGATCAGCTCACTTGGGGAGTATACCAGCAGATGGAAGATCTTTCTCTCTGTATCTCCTTCTTTTTACTTATTATTTTAAAAATATTTTTGTATTTTGATTTCATTCTTTTAACGGCTGAGTCATATTCCATGGAGTAGATGCATCAGTTTCTTTAACCACTCCTCTTTGGACAGGCACCCGGATTGTTTCAATACCTTTGTTATTATAGATTGTGCCGCTGTAAATATAAGATTACAGATCCCCTGCTCACATGCAGTTTTCATTTCCTTTGGGTATATTCCTAAGAGCGGGATAGCTGGGTCATATGGCAGGTTTATTTGCAATTCTCTAGTGTCTTAGCAACTTTAAAAACATATATTTTTACTGGAAAGTCAGATTTACAGAGAGAAGAAGAGACAAAAAGATCTTCTGTCCACTGGTTCACTTCCCAAGCAGCCGTGATGGCTGGAACTGGGCCAATCTGAAGCCAGGAGCCAGGAGCTTCTTCTGGGTCTGCCATGCATGCAGGGTCCCAAGGCTTTGGGCTAACCTCTACTGTTTTCCCAGACCACAAGCAGAGAGCTGGTTAGGAAGTGGAGGAGCTGGGACTCAAACTGGCGCCCATATGGGATTCTGATGCAGGTAAGGTAAGGATTTAACCACCAGGCTAATGCACAGGAACCTTAACAACTTTTTTTTTTTAAAGATTGACATGCGGCAGCTGTTGTTCTATTGTTTTAATTTTTTTTTTTAAGTTTATTTCTTGGATAGGCAGAATGACAGAGAGACACAGACAAAGACAGAAACTATTCACTGGCTCATTTCTCAAAGGCACTCAATTGTCAGCGCTAGACCTGGAGCCAGGAGCCCAGAAATCAAGGGTAGCAGGGATCCAGTGACTTAAGTCATTACTTCTGCCTAGTAAGGGTTGAGGGAACAGGAATCAGGATCAGACACAGAGCTAAGACTTGAATACATTAACTCTGGAATCACTGTAACAGAACACCCACTCTTAGTTGTTTTTATGGCATTCTAGCAAAACCACATCAGTCAATCTTTCTTCCCTGAGTTTTTGTTTATAATCAACTCTTTGACACTAAGCGAAAAAATTTTAGTTGCAAAGCGTTTACATTACACAAGCCTTTGGTCTGAAAAAGTTGTATAGTAACTTCGGGTAGCACTTTGGGGGAAAGTGTGTGTCCAGATGTGTGTGAGGAGATGGAAGGAGCGAACTGTGAATCAACTACCACTATGTCTTCTGAGTTTCAGTTTGAAAGTTAACAAGTTTAGAACTCTGTTACAGGAGACTTGCTCTGCCTGTGAGACACTACAGTATTGTTTGTGGATGGATTTGGATTAGTAATTTATGTATATTGCAAACTCAAAGGCAACTGCTAAAAACCTAAGAAGGAAGTATAATTGTTGTTGTGAAAGAGGAAGAGAAACGGGCACTACAAATGCTCATAAAACCAAAGAAAGCAGAAAACAGGGACAGCAAAAAATTAGGATAATGAACAGAAAACAGTAACTATTTTAAAAACAACCTTAACTATGTTCAGAAAAAATCTGCTCCAAATATAAGAACGCAGGTACAGTAACAGTAAAGGAATAGAGAAAAATACCATGTTAATACTAATTTTTTAAAAAGCTGGAATAGCCACATTAATTTCACAAAGATCAGACTTAAGACCAAGGAGATTTATCATGGACAAAGAGGGACAAACATAACGGTAACAGTTCTCATGAAGACACAACAATCCTTGATGTGTATATACTTAGCAATAGACCAGCAAAACATGTGAGGCAAAACCCCACAGAAATAGACAAATCCAGCAATAGCTGGAGACTTAAAAAACTCTGAGTAACTGACAGATCCAACAAGCAGATAATGAGTGAGAACAGTGTTGTACTGAACAGCCTCATCAATCACCTTGATCTAACTGGCATTTATAGCAAACCTCATCCAATAAAAGCAGAGTACGCAATCTTCTCAAGTTCACATGAACTTCCTGGGTCGTAAGACACGGCTGAACAAATTTAAAAGGACACATTCTATCATGTCACTGAGGCATTCAACTACACCCGGTAACAACAGCATTAACCCAAGTGGATCTCAGTAGCCACAGAAAATGAAGCAAAGTTCGTCTTCTAAAAAAGCACAGAATTATACAATTTAGTAAAACTGCAATGTTTCTGATGCTTACTAAAAAAGAAAAATCCAAGAACTTACAGTTTTGAAGAAATGACAAAAGTTCACTTGGAATGACTCTAAGTTTTCAACCAAAAGGTTTAGGCATTTGCAATCTCAAGACTAACGTGAATTCTTGCCAATATTCCATGCTCTCCCTCCTTTTCTGCACTGGGGCTGTCTCTATTCCTAGGAAGGGCAATTTTCCCATTATACACTCAATTGGAGCCTCCCCCTTTCTCCTCTACCCACAATCTGCCCCCTTTCACCGCCTCTATATCCATCTCACATTTCTTTGACTTCAGTGGCCATCCCCACCAATCACTATTTCAGCACTGACACTGAGAAACCATTGCAAATTCCACAAAAGGTGTCCAGAGGATGGCCAGGTGGTGTTCCAATGTGGGGCTGGGATTAGGCACAAAAGGCCCTAGAGCTCTCCAGCTCATGGTGTAGACCCAGGTACCACTTGTCCAAGGTTAGAAAATTGCTGCTGGAGATCCCCAGGAACACTCGCCCCATCCTCCCTGCAGGGGACACCTCACGGTTACATCCGCTTGTTCGCTCTGCTGTTCGTGTGTTCTGAGCTCCAACAGTTCCCTAAAAGGCCCGTAAGAAAGCATGTCATCTGAGCAGTTCTAATCACCAAATCATGTTAAGTTAATCGGGGGGGGGGGGGGGGGCTGCTGTTGTGGCACCCTGAGTTAAGCCACTGCCTGTGGTGTTGGCATTCCATGTGGCTTCTGACTGAGCCCCCTGCTAATGTACTTGGGAAAGCAGCAGCATCAGATGGGCCCATCCCACCTGTTGCAGCCTTTTGAGAAGTGAGCCAAAAAAAGGAAGATCCCTTTGCCTTTCCCTCCCCGTTGATGTGTCTTACAAAAAAGCTTTAAAATTTTTAAATTAAAAAAAGCTGATAAAGTCAGCTGACATGTATCATTTAAAAAGGAGTGAGTTCAAAATTTACAACAATTTAATGTCAGTATTTCTGGTAGCAGAGCTCCAAAGTTTTTAGTTCCTTCATTTTTACTAAATCTACATTTTGATCAGGAAAGGTAGATCCAAAGAGGTTAACAGGTTATCATGGCATAGTTCAATTAAGTTAACTATGTCTTTTTTAAAGTTTTCACCTTAGTCTTCATCTGTGCATGAAATCTGTCCAACAGGAACTGGGAAAGAATACCACCTGGGGAAATAAAATCAATACTCACTTGTAATAAAATGCTACAAGCCCACTGCAAGCTCTAAGCCCTTTTTAAAACATATTCATCTCTTTTTCCTTGAAAAGTAGAGTAAGAGAGAGATCTCTTTGTCTACTCCCCAAACGCCCACAACAGTCAAGGATGGATCAGGCCAGGGGTAGGAGCCAGGAAACCCATTCAGGTCCTCCCTGTGGGCAGCTGGGACTCGGTAGTTGAGCCATCATTTGCTGGTTCTCAGGATACATCAGCAGGAAACCGGACTAGCACTGGGGTCCTAAGGACATGGACCAGCACTCTGCTATGGAATGTGGCGTCCCAAGAGGAGACGTGACCCACTGTGCTCTAAAGCTGGTCCACAATCTCTTTAAAAATTCCACATATTAACATTGTTCCTGTGAGCCCCCAGCTTGGAGTTTTTAAACATGAATAATTATTTTGAAAAAAAAAAACCTCTTGATTTAAGCTGTATTACCACATCACAGAATCCAAAATCACACAGTTAATACTAATATAATTTACATTAATGCAGATTTTTCACGAGATTGAAGGAATCATCCATGACACAGGCAAACAACCTGAGTTTTTGGTAGGAACTTTTACACTTCTGCAATTCTATACTTTGGCACAAGGACAAAAAATAATAACTACACAAACATGCTTTACCTTGACTTATGACTGTACTATTTCCAATCTTTTAACAGAGAAGAAATCAAACACACAACACCCCATTTGCTTTGGAATGGGCAGTGGTTGTGGTCAGGAAAGGGCTGGAGACTCATCGAGGAAGAAAGTAATGTAAGGGGGCATAGGACAACAAGAACATTGCATTTGTTTAATGACCCGGCTCGGGCACTAGACCAGACACTCTAACCTCGTGTTCTTTCTTGTTTTCTCCTTACGCTGCGCTTGGCAGGTTCATAGTGGAGGAGAGAGATAAGTAATGGGCCAATTACAGTTCAAACCACATTCATACCCAAACAAACCTGGAATTTCTGCTAATGCTGCTCTGCTGTCATTTTCAACCTATACTCTGAGTATATCCAATCTTCAGGGTAGTAAGTTCTACCAGGTTCCTCCCCGTCGCAATTTTTTTTTTAAATCCAAAGTTGTATTTATTACAACTAATATAAACTAAAACTTACTCAGTTATGACAAAAACATTGGCATACATGATGATTGTGTATATTCTTAAAAAAAAATTCTTTTTCTTTCCAGGATACTTTCAGTTTTTGTCAAATTTGCTTCTTCTGTCATAATACTCTGGTGTTTCTTAGTTTTGCTTTGTTTGCTTTTTTTAAACCTCTTTAAACATCTGAACATCTTTCCCACAGGTCTGTTTTCTTGAACTTATAGGACTGAATTCTGCTGAACCCATGGCTCCTTCAGATTCCTGAAGGTCTTTTTCCTGCAGAAGTTTGCAACTGTGCCCTGCAATTTCCATGTCGGTGGGAGCTGCTCGACCCCAAAGGATGCTGCAGATTCCCAGGCTGTGGCCACTCAGGACAGGGACACAGCTTCCTCTGTACCACATACATTTGTCTAGTCATCTTCCAATAATTTTTGTCTCAGAGAAAATTGGCAAAACTGATGTAAATGCCTGGCATGCACCTTTTATATAGTTCCCTGTAACACTACAGTCTTAACCATCAAAAAGGCAGCAAAACCAGTTCCTTAACCCGCTTATGCTACTGTTTACTAAGCCACCTGCTTTAGCGATTCTCTGCCTGTTTGTCACGCGTGTCCTTTTTCACTGTTGCCACGCCAGGGTCCTTTCCAGGACCCCACCAGTCATGGGGCAGCTGTATTGCACTGTGCTTGGAGTTCTTAGTGCTTTTGTAAGCTTCAAGGACTTTTTAATTTCTTGGATCTCATGAACAACGCTAGGTTTACTCTATTACCTTTCAACATTGTGCGGACTGAGCTCTTGTAGAGACTCAGCTCTCTAATCTTTTCATTCCAAAGCGAATCTTCTCTGTGTGGATGTGCCTTTCGTGAGTGCAGAGCCTTGAAATAAAATGGTGAGCAGAAGGAAGTGCCCCCTCCAAATTCCACAGGCTAGAGAGAATACTTGCAACTTAATTCCTTGGAATGTGAAAGTACTGCACACACAGAATCTTGACTTACAACAATCCACCTCGTCGAGGTTTTCATGTTTTACAAACGAGAAAGAGGATCATGTTGCAAACGAAATAAAGAGAAAATACCACGTTGACACCAATTTGTAGCATTTATTGACATTTCCATTTAAAATGCTAGGAAAGCTGTATAAATTGTAAACATGGAAACCAAACACTTGCATAAATTATTTCAAAAACTCTACAGCACATTAGAAAACAGTGCAGCTAGTTGAAGGGTAGAAACAACATAACCGACAAACAGAAGGGCAGGTTCGATTACTAAATTATATATCCTTACTGAGATTGAAGTGCCTGTCTGAGACCTGCAAACCATGATTGTCAAGTTCAAGTTGCAGTATTGGTGCCATAAGTAGCCCAATTTATTCTGCACATTTTCGTACCATTAATGTTCATGACATATAGGAATGGGGTTGCAGAAAAGCCAGAAGAACATGGACCTTGACAATGTAGGAGAAGATGAACTGGCACCCCAGGGCGGCTGTGCTGGGCAACCTTGTTGCTGCTAGCCACATCTTTGCACGCCCCAGGTGAACATCTGGAGGACAAAGTGTAACCCTTTTTCATGAAACTAGTCCCTGGGGGCCTGAGCAGCTGACGTGATGGGTGGAGTCTCAACGCTTCTAGTCCCCCTTGCTTCTGTCCCCACATGTGCAGGCTGAACAGTACAGGGTGTCTGGCCTGAACTTGGCCCTGTACCATTCCCAAGTCACATACGTACAGGGTCAAGCTCTGAATGCTTGAAATCTAGTGGGCATGAGAAGCAACTTGGTGACATTCCAAGCAGTCCAGAAAGCTTGCATGTGATTAGGGACCCGGGGGTCTCAAGTCTTTCCTCATCTCTGACCTTTCTATCTACTCACCCTTCCTCTCAACATGAAGTTTGTTCCAGAGCAGAAAAGCCTGGAGGAAAAAGGCCAAGCCTGGAGAACCATCTACCCTGTGAGAAACAAGTTGGAACCAGAGTATATCAGACGAAGACATTCACTGCCCTCCTCTCTCTCATTGGTTCGTGACTTTTGTTTCACATTTTCAAAGGCATTTTATGCTCTTTTCCTAAATCTCAATATTGTATGCTTTTTTAAGATACATGGTCAAGTGTATTGTTACACATACAAGCGTGGGATTGGCATTGTACCGTGACGCTTCAGTTTCCAAGTCTTTCTGGGGGAGGACAGGGAGAAGCAGAACTAGTTTAAAAACACCAACAGTCATTTCCAAGGTCATGCCCAAGCTCACACGCTCTATCTGCAGGTACAGAGGCGGATTTCCTCACACTCCTGCCCAGGACAACTGTGGAAAAGCAGGTTCTGGCGACAGGCTTTGGAGTCTCGCTCTGGAGGTAGAAATGACACGGTGAGAACGCTATGGAGCTCAAGTTAGTGCGGGGGTTAAGACTGGAGCTTCCCCGTTGCCGTCAGAATCTTCCCAGCTCTGTTTCCAGCCAGCAGACCCACTCATGGCAAGAATCAAGGATGAAACGGTAAGAGACGTCTGTATGATGATGAACCTGTGAGCAGTCGCCGACACAGACCAACCTGATAGCCACTGCCTTGGCTGTGCAAATGCGATAAATACTGACCCTGCTTGTGGGAAACAGGACACCCAGGACAGGGCTGCTCGATTCAGCCCAGAGTCTCTAGGTGCCACCTGCACATGGGCTTTATGTCACAGGTCTCGTACCCTGAACCATCTAGTTGGCAAACTTACACTTGAAAGACCTGCACCGTCAAAATCAAAACACAGTCTCAAATAAAATCTGGAGGAAAAACATGTAGGCAGCAATCGAGCAGCTGATGTTCTCATTTATAACCAGCATGTTCCACGGGGGATTAACCTGACTGCTGAGATCTGCTGTAACCAAAGACCTATGGTACAATTTTTGTTCTGGTTTCCACACTTTCCCGGGAGTCTTTCCAGCCATCCGGGGACTTGGTCATTTCCTTGCTGTGTCACGGCAGATGCGTTCTCCCAGCACCACTTTGTCCTCTCCTAAAACGCTCTAACTTGCACAGTTCCCTGACCGTCCCCAGGCTGGAGATTCTCAACAGTAGCACCTCCCATCCCCCGGGAGATGCCAGCACATCACAGGACCCATCCTGGGGTGTTCACACACAAGAGAATTCCCCCATTTCCATGGTGCTGTGTGCTCCCTCTGCAAGGACTGTTCGCACAGATGGCATGAGGTGGGCAGGGGTAAGGTCTGCACCCCATTAGCTGAGGACAGAAACCTGATACAACGAGTTCCTGATGAAGTAGACTGGCCAAAAAAGTATTTCTCTGATCTCTAAAATGCTGGCTCCAATTTCTAGTCTGTATTACTGCTAGAACTTGAAAAAAACGGAGGACAGAGCATTAGCTTTTTCTTTTAGAGTCCTTGCACACACACAGTATTCCAAAGCCACACGTGGTCAATCCAGGAACACGTCTTTTCAGCAGAGCATATTCACTGCATGTCTGAGGACCCAACGGGTCTGGTGTCACCCAGCACAGCTGCTGTGTCCCATATCTGACGACCAGTAAGCCTTCTGTGGCAGGTGTCTGGAGGAACCAAGTGCAAGGCCAGTATGCTTCGTGACCAACTGGCCGAGGGCCAGTGACCCCCCAGCGCCGGCTCACACTGCACTGCCCTAGCTGTTTCTGCCATGTAGTCCTCGGTCTTGACATCTGTGAAAAGTGTACTTGCTTCTAAGAATGAAAGCACAGGTAGAATCCCTTAATGGTCTTTTGGAAGGCATCAAAATAGCTGTTTCAGTCATCCGCCTTTGAAACAGACCTGTTTCTGCAATGGAACAAAGGAGATGACCGTCCCCGTACACTCCTTGTGAACACTTACGACACCGGGCCGATCAGGGGAGAGGAGTGGCTGTTTATTCTGCTGGCTGTCACGCAGCTTGACATCATGAGATGTCTGTAATAAAATTCTACAAGGAGAGGTGAAGCCTGTTGTGAATGACATATTCGAGAAACCTGGTGGTTTAGAGTTATTTACAAAAGGAATGCTCTGCTCTGGGCAGAGTCTGGTAGTAGCCTAAGAAGTAAGAAAAATAAGGCCAGAAAAGAGCTCTCCTCCCACGCCCTCTGGGGGCCTCTGTGGCCAGCCTTTTGTTTAACATTCATGAGACTCACTCTCCTGCTACCACTTGTATTTTAGAGATGGTACCCAGCAAAAGCGCCTACAAGTGTACTTCCTAGAACCCTGTAAGACGGTAAATCTGTATTACACGCTTAATTAAGGAAGTGCTGAGACGCCTGAGTAATCCACTTAACCACTTCAGGGAGCTTAGGACCCAACACAGGTGCACAGGTGGTGACAAGCCAGGGCCCCCAATACTGCTCATTTACCTGTAGTTTCATTCAAAGTGTTAGCTGCCCTAATAACAAGAGGTGCATAGTGGAAATCTCTTACCCAAGCCTGCTTCTTCTCAGTTTCACTGAGGGAATCGGGAAACAGAATGGCTCTCATCACCCTACTCCTTCCTACAGGCTGGGAAGTGAGAGGTGCCTGTTTTAGGAGAAATCTCCAGCAAATCAATCCACTCTCTCAGGCCCAAAGGGCACAAGGACGCCTTGTCACTGAATGAAACTAACAGCACAACACAAGCAGGAGTGAGGAGAGAGGCTGTTGCCTTTGCCTCATGGTCTCAGAGCCTCGACTCACTCACGTTCTCCATTCCTCCCCCAGAGGCTGAGTAGAGCTCAGTTCCATCCTCAGGTCTTGAACCCAGGGAATGTGACCATGAGGGAGATATTCCTAAGAATTCGGTGGGCCTGGAATCTTGGGAAATCATTTTTGCATACACAAGATTTCTCATTCCAACATAATTTGTGAGCCAACTATCAGTAAAGCATAAGGCCAGGTGCAGGCCCTCCTGAAAGCCTCATTTTAAGGGAGTGGCCATTGCAGGAAGGGCGTGCACCGAGGTGGGATACAACCGGGGACTACACACGCCTGGTCCTTCCACAGCCAATGCAATGAGGAATGCAAATCTAACCTTTAAAATGTATTTTGGATAAACACCAAATAAATATAAGCCCCTCCCCGACTTGGGATACCCAGTGCCCTGACAGAACAAAATGAAACCTTCTGCATATTCTTCTGGTGGGAAAACTGGAGTCGTGTTTCACAGCTGCGAAGGAGAAGTGGCCCGCAGAGCTGTAGCACCAGATGCAGGAGGAAGACCACAGTGACGGCTTCGTTGGGAACCATGGGCCTCTACAACCTACCATTTGGTTTCTCGTTGTTGTTGGTATTTTTTAATTCCCCAATAGTTTTAGTATGCTTGTTGTTAATGTTCCTATTAAAATAAGTTCCTATGGAGAAAAAGAGGAAAATCAAACTGTTGATAAAAAGTCTTTGAATCTTTCTTCTCAGAAAAGAAAGCAGCAGGTGCGTCAAACGCCACAGCGTGAGTCCCACGCAAACACTGGATTCCTTGGATCCCTGCGCCATCTACACACTTTCATCTGTTGCCTCTCAAAAGGACATGAACGTACGAATTTTATTAACTCAGATCTGCATTTCTTTTTTTTTTTTTTTTTTTGTTAAGCGCTGCTGGCTTTTGGCCAAAAAAGCAAATACATTTCAACTGAACCCTTGGGGGATCACAGAATTGCCTCCATGAGAAGTCTCACGAACTGCTGTGTGTCTTAGGGCATCCTCTGAAATCGCAACACACTCCCTTCCTTGGGCAGCTTGCCTGGGAGATGTTCGTTCTTGCTTGCCAACACTCCTTCAGCTGCTCTCCTGTGGTCCTTGCTTCCACGGGAAGCGAATACTTGGCGAGTCCGCAGGGCGTGCGGCCCATCAGCTGTGGAAGTTCTGCACTGGGCTCTGTTTCTGCGAGAGGCGGAGGAGCTCCTCACGGATCGCTTTGATGAGGGAGGCCGAGGAGTGGCTGGGCTGGAGGTCTTCCGTGGAACTGGTCGGGTAGCCCGGCCCAGGACCCTGCAGCCCCCGGTGGGGGAGGTTCCCGGGAGGGGCCGAGGGCTCCCTGCCTGAAGTCCTTGGCACCTGAAACAGCGGTGAAGAAGAATACTCTTGATGTCCAAGCAAATGGGTCTGAAAAACACGGCAAACATTACTGTATTTCCCACATGAGAACAAGAGGCAATGACACACGCAAAGCGGCATCAGGGACACTCTGGAGCCTCCTTCTGGCCACCTCATGGTCCCCCAAGCCTGGCTCCTTTGCTGTTGAGCAGGTGGCGATCGCATGAGCCCAGGAGCTGATGGCCTGGGAGGCTGGGCAGGAAGCTGGGGAGCCAGAAAGGAAAGAATGAGGAGAACTCCATCGACCTAATGGCAACCAGGGATGGCCAAATGCCTACACTAACTGTCCTGGGCCCCAGGAGGGGCATGGAGAAGCCCAGCTGGCTCACACAGGCACTTACCATCTCATCTGCCATTTGTCTTGTGGTTTGTGCCCACTGAGTACTCTTCTTTAATAAGTTATCTGCGCCAAAGCTAACAATTCCACTAATGTGTGCAGACAAATGGTTACAGTTTCAGTGATCTTTTTTTAAATGCTTTTCAGCCGCGGGTACCATGTTTCAACAGGCCAATCCTCCATCTTCAAGCACCGGCATCCCATATGGGCACCAGTTCTTGTCCTGGCTGCTCCACTTCCCATCCAGCTTCTTGCTTTTGGCCTGAGATAGCAGAGATGGACAGTCCAAAGCCTTGGGACCCTGTGATTGCATGGAAGCCCCAGAAGAAGCTGCTGGTTCCTGGCTAAGCGCTGGCTGTCAGCCAGGTAAGTGTGGCATCCGAGCCATGGGTGAGCTCTCTGCTGTACTTTCCTATCACTGATAAACAGCTGCACCACAGCAAGCAGCACTGGACTGCACAGGAATACACCTGGTAAAATCCAGCTAGACACAATGAAGGCAGAGGAAGAGACACACCGTATGCTCAGGGCAGATGTTTGAGGGCACAGGTGCACAAGTGTCTTTCAGGGGCTGGGACTGTGACACAGTGGGTTAAGCAGCTATGTGAGACGCCGGCATCCCACATTAGAGCACTCTTTTGAGTCCTGACTGCTCCATTGCTTATCCAGCTCCCCGTTAATGCTCCAGGGAAAGCAGTGGAGAATGGCCACCCATGTGGGAGACCCAGATGGAGTTCCCCACTCCTGGCTTCCTCCTGGACTAGACCTGACCATTGCAGCCATTTGGAGATAGAATTAGTAGATGGAAGATCAAGCACTCTCTATTGCTCTCCTCCCAAATATATACATTAGATAATTTACCTTTTTTGAAAACTCTTCTTTAGGAACAAAAATATTTGGCAGTTAATTTCCTTTCACAGAGCTCAAGCACGCAGTCATAACAGCAGCACGTGCTGAGTGCTGGGAAGACAGAGAAAGGCGATCCAAGGAGACAGAGCCACACTCTGGTTTGCCTCTTCAGACTTCACTAACGTATCCCCTGATCCAGGATTCTCAGGAAAAACAAAGGAAAGCACTTGTAGAAGTCACCTGCCTTCATGCTTAGTGGGTGAGCAGAAGCCTCAAAAAGAATAGCTGTGCTCTAAAATGTCCCACGGTGGTCACCTACTGGCCACCAAAGTCCAGATTTTTAGTAACCTACAGGTTAAAACTCCCTACCGACAGCCTGAGATCGGCCTCAGGCAAACACGTGCTTTTGAAAAGCTACATGCCAGTTCCCTCCCCTGGCAGGCAGTGAAGGAATTTACCATCTACAAAGGGCTAGGTTTTTTGGCTCATTGGTTGAGATGTAGGTGAGGCATCCGTGGCCTGTGTGAGAACATCTGACTTCTGCGTGGCTCCAAGCCCGTGCTGATGCAGACTGTGGGAGGCAGCAGTGATGACCCGAGCATTTGGCTTCCTGCCACCCACGTGGGACACCTGCATGGAGTGCCTGGCTGCCAGCCTTGGCCTTGGCCAGGCCTAGCCAGGGAAGTCACTGGGAGAGCAAACCAGCAGATGGGAGCTCTATCTCTGTCTGCTCGTCTCTCAAATAATTTTAAACGATTTATAAACAAACAAAAAACAGCTACAGGGAAAAACACAAGTGATGGAAAAATACTGAGAGTGACTAAAACATCCTGCTAAAGTAAGTAATCATGTCTGAATATAAACAATGGCCTAAGCGCAAGAGGGTACTCACGGCATCTCTTCGCACTGCTTCCTCCTCCCCGTAGGCAGGCCAGCCTGGTCCCCCGTACTGGCTGCCTCTGCCCGACGGGATTTCCATGGGCTGGGCTCCGATTCTGCTAGCAATTCCCACCTGTGTCAGGTGCTGGATTTGGGAGCCTAGAAGGAACACAGTGGAGGGGTTAACACTGCCAAGTAAGACACCTTCTACGCTGACCACTGACTCCTTGAAGGACAACAGGTAACAAGCATTACTCCAACACAGCACTGGCCCTGTCTCCAGCAATGACATTTCCACACAAACACATGGCAAGCTCCTTGGTTCCGGGGTTTTAGTTTCCTTTCCATACAGAGGCTGAAACTCACGTTCTTATTTTGTGGGGTAGACATCAAAGGAGTAGGGATATAAGGTGTCCCAGAGGGCACTTCTCCTTGTTTCTGCAGAGGTCACCAACAAAGCTGGCCTTACTTCTCTACAAGAGGTGTGAACAATTTTGGAGCCCTTGGGTAGCTGCCACCTGGCTCCGTGCATGAGCCGGGGACACAGGGGGCTTTCTGCTTTAGAAGGCAGGCTATGTGTGAGTTTGCATTCAGCATGTCACAGCACAGCTTCATTGTCTCCCATGGTTTCTGAAGCTTGGCTATAATGTGGCCAACACCACAGCTCAGCCTCCTGTGTGATGTGCCTTCAGCCAAAGGCCAAAGCCCTGGGGGCTGAGCCTCCCACACCTGGTGCATGGAAACAGCCCTACGCTGCAAAGGGAGTGAGACAGAAATCATCTTTAAGAACTGTCACTTAAAATACCTATTTCCAAAATCTTCTAGATTCATCAAATTTCCCTGTGATGCTCATTTGGGCACCGCGCAGGGCCAGAGGGTTCCACGGGCTGAGGCAGTATGGTGGTCCTCTCCATTTTTAGGGCCACTCCTACTCCAGCTGTCTAACAACCTTGATGACCCACAAACAGCAAAATAACAACAACAACAACAACAACACTCCATAATTTTATCAGGAAGTAGAGTGGAAATGAAGAAAAACTGACCACAGCCATGTATTCCACTGGAGCGCCTATCGGCTGCTGAATATGCTATCAGAATTGAAACACTTAGAACTGTCACTGCTGTTTGCCCTAGCAGACTCAGGAGGAACCCACAAACGCAGCACTGCACTCCTCAACGTTGGCTACAACAGCCCAGAGGAAAAGCATTCCTCCTGCCTCCCGAGTGGTTCACTGAACAGCACAGCTCAGGCTTTTCCCTGAGGGTCAACACCCAGCCCAGCCAGCCTGGGTCTGTTCCAGCTGAGCCCCAACTCCTTACTTCTCCAGTAGAGACCAAAAAACGGGAGGAGGGGGAGAAATTATTTCAAAGACAAAAAGAGACAACACAGGTCAAGTACCAAACACAGGGGAGAGGGCTGTAGCTCCTTCTTTTCCTGGATTTTCTTGAGTTCTTCATTTTGTACAGCTGCAGACTCAATTCGCTGAGCTCCTTAAGACTGGGCACCAATTTTTTTTTTTTTTCCGCTATCATGAATCATGTTATAATGAGCATCTCAGCACAGGTAGTTACCCCCCCGCCCCCCAGTATTCTATACTGTGGGCAGACAAGCCGTTGGGATTCCCAGCAGTGGAATTATCAAGTTAAAGGCTCACAATAGAGTCCTCATACTAAATTGATTCCCACAAGCTTAACATTTTATGTCAGCACTAGAAATAATGTGATGGTAGTAATCATAATTTTAAGGACGACTCAAATTTATTGAAAGTTTATGACATGCTAGGCACTATTTTGGACACTTTATAGCTTTTATCTGCCTTAATTAGCAAAACAAGCAGAGAGGGAAGGACCAATATTCCCATATGAAGAAGCCAGATGCTAATTTTACTGAGCCGATTATGAAGATCATTTTATGATTGAAATCATGACTCTGCTTTTAAGCCGCCTTTCTTTAATCATTTTTAAAACTGGGGTTTTCCCTAGTACGTATTTGTAATTCACACACACAACACATTTCTGTAATGAATTCTTTCTTTCCATCCTTTGCCCATTTATCAATTTATGCAAGACATCCTTTATAAAAAATATCTTTTGGTCACAACCTATTATGCACTTACCCTAGGTACTGGCACAGTTTGTTATTGGAAATACATAAACACACACACACACGTACATACACACACACACACGTAAACATACACAGTTTGATCATTTTCTATAGGTAACCCTTCCATTAGATCTTAATATTTCTCAGTACAAATTTTTATCCAATTTCATCTGGTACTTTTTTGAAATCACTAGAAAATAACTCCCTCTTCAAATGCTTGATAGGTGCCATTCTTACATTTGTCTAGATATCTAAATTAAAGATGACTTCATCTGCATCCTCTTCAGTGCACATGCTGTGCAACAGGGAAACACGGTGCCCTGCACCTGCTGAAGCACCTGTAAAGTACAATCAGGATGGAGGCTATTTGCTTTGTTTTTGACAGACAATGGAAAATACAATAGCCTAGAAGGTGTGGGTGTCGTGGCACAGCAGTTCACTGGAAAACAAAAGCTGGCTGCTTCATTTCCTCCATAGAGACATTCTGGTATGGATTTTTTTTTTAACTGAAATGTGTACAGGTAATTAAAGAAAAATCCTTTAAATACTGAACAAACATTTGTTGAATGCATTGCCAAGTCCTCTCATGTGGGTCTCAGTTTGCTGTACGATTTTGAAGTGTTTTCCTTGGGTGAAGTGTGCTGTGAATCCACGCAAAGGGGCTCATTCAGGAACAGATGGGCAGACAGCAGTTTGGGGGGGGAGGTCTCAGCTGCCTCCCTTTCCACCGGAGACCGCACAGCTCCACCAGCACGCCAGGCAAAGCTGCTCTGGCCAGTGGAAGCCACCTGCTCAGACTCTGCAAAGCCTAAAATTGTCTCTTCTGAGGTAGTCCCACAGCCCAGGTCCCATAGTTCAAAGATGAAAGCTCAACCAATACAGGTACCTGTGGTTCCCCCGACAGGTCGAGGCCGGGCTGCCGATGGCCCCTCGTCTAAGTAGATACCCCGGGCAGCAAAGGGAGCTTCAGCAGATGCCTGTGGCTGTTGGGACTCTGGGGCCACCAGCTCTGAAGACTGCAGCAAACCGGGGCTGAAACTTGGTCTGAAAGCAAAGCACAGTCAGGCATCAGAACCACCCTTTGCCCCGACTCTGGCATTTGCTTAAAAGCCACCCCTAGCCGCATAGGAGAATGAGACTTATCTACCCGCCCCCCTTCCTTCCTGATCTTTTCCTGTTGGCTACTACCCCAACTCTGACACTACTGCTAGACTACTGTTGATGACGACAAATCTTCACCGATAACTGCAAACCCTTTCCCACGAACAAAAAAAAAAAATGCTCTAGTTTCCAGATGAACAGGCAGTTGAGGTCAAGTGCCAGGGCCTGTTCATCTCTTGATATCCAATAACAGCCTTGATTGGCTTTCCATTGCCCCCTCCTGGGGAGTTTCCAAGGTCCTGATGCCCACGCTGGACCGGAGGCAAACTCACACAGGGGTGGGACCAGGTGCTGGCATGCCCATAGACACCCTTGCTGCCCACTGACACTGAAAACCAGGGCTCTAATGGGGTCCAACTCTCTACTGTACCCCTTTAGACTCACTGAAATTACTGAGGGCTCTCAAGAGCTTTTGTTTATATGAGTTTCATCTATTGATAGTCACCATATTGGGAATTAACACTGAGAAAGTTTTTAAATACTTAAAACACTGACAAACAACAATATTAAACTTGCTGCATACTAACACACAATTCTCATGAAATGAACTATGCTCCTCAACCTCCCTGCCCCAAATCAGGGAGAGGAGAGCCCCACACTGGTGCATTCTCATGTACTTAACAGAAAGAACCTAGATTCTCACATTTTATATTCAGTCAGTTGTCCCATGTTATTTCAGGAAGAAAATCTGCCTTCACAGAATATACACCTGGCAATTAAGGAGTATTTTCATAACCTTTGAAGACAAAGTTAAACTAATACTTCAGACTTCCTTGATATCTTTCCTAAGCCCAGCAAGTGGTAGTTTCTTAAAGGTGAGCTGCAACAAGGAATCTGAATCAATACCAAGTGGGCTTCAATGCAACGACGCATCCAAACCCACCGCTACGTGGAACACTTTTGAATGGTTCTTTGTGACATTTGTCATTTGGAAAATATTTGTTCACCAAATTGCACAGATCTTCTAAATACTGATACATGTCATTTTACAGTATCAAAAATCTTCATCAAGGGCCTGCAGTTGTGGTATGGTGGGTAAGGATACCATGTACAACCCTACATCACATATAGGTGCTGACTCAAGCGATGGCTGTCCCACTTCTGATGGCGATGGCTATCCCCCTGCTAATGGCCTGAGACGAGCAGTGGAAGATGGTCCTGGCTCTGGACTTCAGCCTGGCCAACACCTAGCTGCTGCAGCCATCTGGGAGCATAAACCAATGAATGAAAGATCTTTCTCTCTAGCTGCCTCTCTCTCTTTCGAATAACTACATCTTTAAAGAAAAAAACTCAGCCATGGGGCCAGCACTGCAGCATGTAGGTTAAGCTTCTGTTTATGATATCAGCATCCCACATGGGCACTGATTCATATTTTGCCTACTCCGCTTCTGATCCAGCTCCCTGCTAACCGTCTAGTGGGAGACCTGGAGGAAGCGCCTGGCTCCTGGCTCCAGCTTGGCTCATTCCATGCCATTGTGAACCAACAGACAGAAGATCAATCTCTCTCCTACCCCCTCTCTCTGCACCTCACCGCTGTCTCTTTCAAATTAAATGCGTAAAAAAAAAGTCACAATAAAACAAAACATTAATTTCAGCATCAAATTCATTCAGAAAAGCTGATTAAGACCCAGGAAGCTTTCAGATGTATGGTAACAGAGACAAAAGTTTTCAAAGTTCAAATTTCACTCAAAAGCTCAGGTTTATCATTGGCAACAAATACTGTCGGTGGTTTTTCTAGCAGTAACAGGCCCGCTTTGTTCATTTTGGAGATTCTGTCTGCCCCATGCTCAAGTCTGAATAAGGATGTCTGTTGGCTGTTTGTTCAAGAGAAGAGCTGGCTCAGTTCAGCCTCAACTCCAACGAACGAGCCAGGGCGCTGCCTTCAAACTCTGATATCCAGAGGAAGTACTCTATACATGCCCCCTCTTGTATCAGAGACTGCACAAACACACAGGTCTGATCTTTACTACTCCATCAAGGACACACTAACATCAAACTGTCGCTCTTAAAACACCGTGGTGGCGCAGCAACAAGGAAGATGAGGGCTACTCATCAATGTAAAGGCATTGCCAGCCTTCATGCTGAGGCCTGGAGCTTGACCCAGCCTTGCGCTGGCCTCTCAGTATTATCATCATAAAGACAATGGCAAATCATATGTTGACGGGGTCTGCAGAAACCACCTTGAGATGACTCCCCTAAAAAAATTTTTTTTTTAATTAAAAGAGATCAGAGTCTATTGACAATTCCTTTCAAATGACAGGCAACCAGTACTGAACAGATGAGCTGGAAGAGACTGCAGCCTGAGACCGCCTGCTCATATTCTGCCGTTATTTCTGGGAGTGGATCTCATATGCTGAAACCTATGCTATCCGTATTCTCTTGAAGCAACTGCTGCTGCTGTAATCTGACATCCCAGACTTAGCGGAGTGACAGCTTAGTTAGAGGCACACTGCTCCTACAAGGGTTATGGGGCCTCGCCCAGATCTAAGTAACAACCACCTCCGGACCATCCACCCACGCACTATCTTCTTGCCCTTCACTTAATTCTTCCTACCAATTGCCTTGTACTCGACATTTGCTCTCTTTCATTTCACGCTGCAGGTCTCAGACAGTTCAGTGCAACACAAACAGCCTTGAGCTTGGGTGTTCACAGTGTTGCCATCCAAACCACAACCTTTTTGAGAACAAAACTGGGCTGTGCTCTGCGGGGCCCTCTCTTTAACTTCTACCCTGGGGCCCCCAAGCTCCCCTGGCCACTTGAACCTTTGTTGACTTTGGACCATAAGGCAGGGCCTAGACAGGAGAGGAAAGTTGCAAGAAATAAAGTAAACTCTGGAATGGAGGGAGGATACAGAAAAGGTCCAGAAGACGGAAGGAGGTGGCGCCCATCATTCCCGCTTCAGTGTGACTTTGGCTCAGTGAAGGCACAGCTGAGTTCAGTCTCGCACGCTCACTGTTTCCCTGCTGATCCCATTTCTTTAATAAACAAGGAGCTGGCCACAAACGCAAGGGCCCCTTTACACAGTCTCCGTAACTCTGCAGCGTTTTCTCCACCCTTGCAGCAATACCACACTGTCTTCATCACTTCCAACACTTAGAACAGCCCAATACTTCACTCTCATTTCTCAACGTTCTCATCCCTTCGCATTTCCATATGCATTTTAGAATTATTTTGTCAATTACCATATGTTACATTTAAACACCGGAGTTTTTATTTTTTATTTACTTATTAACACCTGGGATTTTTTTCAGTGGGACTGCAGTGAATCTACAGGTCAACTAGGAAGAACTAATATTTTAAATATCCTGTGGTCTCCAATCTAAGGATCCCTTTTCTTTTGATGGCTTATCTGTTTACAGAGAATTATTCTAGGTATTTTATATGCCTGAATGCTATTTTAAACAATATCTTCGAAATGATTTCTTTTCTGCATGCTTATGAAAGAGAAATAAAACCCTTTAAAATACTGATCTTTCCCTCCCTTTTTTATCTATTTTTAAAATTATTACTATAACATAGCTCTTCATAAACAGTGATATGTCCATCATTGAGGGCATGAACAGCAGTGAGTCCTGCGTCCTACTGTCAAGATGTAGTTAACTGTTTCGTTGGGAGTCCATATTTGATCTGGAAGCAGAGATGCATACTGCATTGCATCCTCACATCTGGATATGATAATCTCCATTATACAGTTACTGTACATCCCCTTAAATGAAAAGCCACAAAACAAAATCAACAACAGTGAGTTCCGGGTCTTTGTTCTTATGTTAGACTTCCACCATGATCTCTGTAGCCCCAGCTCCTGGCTCACCAGTCTCCACCTCTTCTAATACCTGTGCTGAGCCTGCACTGTTATCTATTCAACCTTTCTTCCATGTCTTGTTGGAACAGGTCCCAGGATTAGGAAGACACCAGGTATCCTATATAATTGAACTGTTTTATAGGTGATGCTGATCTTGCTGGAACCTGTTGGCCATTAGATGTGAGGGCCACAAGGGCTTATTTTGACCCAAAGGTTGCCAGATTTGGTATTATTTTCAATCTGGGACCAGTGTGCTGCATTGAGGTCAGTGAGTTTGCTTCCAGCTCAGTGCATGCGCAGCTCATTGCAGTCTTAAGGCCTATGCTACACTGTACTAAACGGTGCTTGATGTGCCACTACTAGAGTTCCTGATCTGCTGGCTGTCAGGTTTGAGAGCTACCTGGACCTGTCTTGAGTGAAACCTGTAGGATGCCACATCATTGCAGTTCACCGAGCCAAAAATGAATTCATTCCCAGCTCAGTGCATGCGCAGTCCTGTTCCATAGCCTTTGCCGTCCTACACAAAATGACACCCGATTTGGCTCTAGGAGGCAGACTAAGCTGTGAAATCTATCCTGTTCCTGAACCTCCTGCCTGGGACCTGCCCGTTCTTGTCTCCGCTCCTGGCTAAATCAAACAGACCAGCAGGATGGACAGTTCTTTAGGTTCACCTCCTAATCTCTCGGTAAACACCTCTTCCCACCTTTTTGCTGGTGGAGTTTCGGCTGCTGGTGCAGTTCAGATCGCCACTCACTGAATGGTGCTTGGGTATCAGTCACTGCAATGCCAGACCGTTGTGTCCACTGCTTTCCTGTGTCTGTCACTCTCCAGGTGTCCCTCTGCTGTCGATCTGTCCTCTCCTATCTCCAGGAATGTGCCCTCTACGCTTCACACTGGCTAATGTTTACCTGTTTAAATGTGTCCTTCCCCTATCCTACCATCCTGAGTCTCTTGTACCCAGTAACTTTGCAGTAATCTTGCTATTTAGCTGTCTTGTTACATTTCTTTAATTCTAATAGCTTATGTTAATATTTTACAATTTACTACTACAAGTTTATTATCTGTGAATAACAACAAAAATATGATTTCTTTCTTCTACTTATTTATCATTATTATTATTATTATTATTTTGGCTTGTTCTTGCTTCGTTGTACTGACTAGGATCCTTCCCCAGGGAAATACTGAAAACTACTGCCATGGTCCCTCCTTCCCAGGGGGTCATGCATTCCCAGCCCTGAATGCTGGAACCTGAGGAAAGTGCTCACCTCCATACACACAGTCCCGTGCTCTCTCCGGCACACACACCTGTATACGTACCTCTCACTCAGGAACCCACTTACTAACACTTCCCTTTGGCATACTCAAATTCCCAGGATCACTGCTCCTGCACTTTGGGATCATTACTAAGTAAAATCAGGGTAACGTGAACAGAGCACTGTGATAATACAACAATTCATCGTATAACCAAGAAGGTTACTAAGTGATGAGAGGATGGGTACTGCACACAGAGTAGACACACTGGACAGGCAATGACTCCTGTCTCGGGTGTGACACAGTTGGATGGCTTGAGGCTTCAACATACCACTCAAGACAGCATGTAATATAAAACGGAGGGACTGCTAACTTCTAGATCATTCCACTTAATATTTCTGGACTGTGGCTGATTACAGGTAACTGAAGCCACAGACCATGAAACTGCAAATAAGGGATAGATAAAGTGCAGGCAAGCTTCTTTTTCTTGCTCCTGCACCCAGAAGGAAAGCTTCTAATGTTTCAATGCTAAGTAATATTTGTCACAACATCTTCTTTGAAAAACTCAGCCAAAGTTTAACAGGAAAATGCTTATAACCTGGTTTTTACATCATAGTAAAATAAGCTCTTTGGAGTGGGAAGAGAACATGAAATTCTCTACAGTCACTTGACACACATCCCAAGGCTTCTACCATGATAATGCTATCTGCTCTCATTTGTCCCACCCTAATTCTGATCTTGCTGCCCCCTGGTCACAGGGCTCCACATTCATCAGTCACAGAATTCATGAAGAGATCAAATTCCCACAATATTCCTTTGACAGGGTAGCCACCATTTAATTTCAAGGATAAATTCTTATCCATAAATATTTTTAAAGACTCAGCTATTTTGAAAGTCAGAATCAGCAGGAGAGAGAGAGACAGAGAGATCTTCCATCTCTTGGTTAACTCTCCAGATGGCTACACTGGGTCAGGACAACATGAATATCCCAGAGCTTCTTCTGGGTCTCAAATATGGCTACACGGATCCAAACACTTGGGCCATCTGCTGTTTTCCCAGGCTCATGAACAGGTAGCTGGATATGAAGTGGAACAATTAGACTGCTTTCCCAGGCCACAAGCAGGGAGATGGATGGGAAATGGAGCAGCCAAGACACAAACTGGTGCCCAAATAGGACCCCAGCACATGCAAGGTGAGGATTTAGCCATTGAGCCATTGTGAAGAGCCCTATCTGATTTTATTTAAATGCTAAAATCACCTTTGACCAGCTGAAACAAAGCCAGTATGGTTGTAATATGATATCATTTTGTATATATTGCTGAGTATGTTTGCTAATATTTAGTTTCAAATTCTTTGTCTCCTGGCTCATGAGTGAAACTGGCCTCTGGTGTTTTTCTTGCAATGTCCTTGTCCTCCTCGGCCTGAGTGCCAAGGTGAGGCTGGTCTCAGTAAGTGGCTGGGAGTGTTCTTCCTTTTCCATTTTCCCGAAAAATCCGTATAACACTGGTATCTTCTCCCTACTTAGTGCTTGGCAGAATTCCGTGGGGAAGCCATCTGGGCATGGAGTTCTCTTTGTGGGAAGAATTTTAACTGTGACTTTATTTTTTTTAAATAGTTATGTAATTTATTCCGATTTTCATTTTCTAGGGATCTGTGTATTTCACATGTATTAATAAAAAGTGTTCATAAAATCTTCCTCTAAGAACTGGCAATAGCAGGCTATGCCTCTACTTGTGCTCCAGTTCACGTCTCAGCTGCTCCACTTTAAATTCAGGTCCCTATTAATGCACCTGGGTCCAGTGCTTGGCCCTGCACTCACGTGGGAAGAAGCTCCTGGTTCCTGGCTTTGGACAGGCCCAGCAAGGAGTGAGTTAGCAGATGAAGATCTCTCTTTGTTTCTCTCCCTCTTTGTAACTCTGCCTTCCAAACAAATACATTAATCTTTTTTAAAAAGCTTCCTTTAATGCCTGTAGGAGTTGAGTGAATGAGTCCTTTTACTCCCCATATCTGTTGAGCATTTGTTATAAAGACTGCTTGGTCAAACTTCCCAGGAGGTTGGTTTGCTTCCAAAGAAGTAATTTCTTACTTTATTGATTCTACTGTATATTTCACTAATTTACAGTATTATTTTTATTATTTCCGTCTCCCTACTTCCTTCAAGTGGATCTTCTCTTTTTTTTTTTTTTAACATCTTGAAATGGAGAGTTACATAAACTTCACTCATCTTCCCTCCCACATACATGCGATTAAGGCAACAAAGCTTCCTTCAGACATTGCTATGGTGACATCCCACGTCTTTTGATAAAATGCATTTTCATTATTCATTTTAAGGTAAGTTTTAACTTCATTTTTGATGTCTTGGGTATATCATGGGTAAGTTAGAAAGTTACTGACTAATTTGCAAACATTTAGTAATTTTCTAATTATCTTCTGTTGTTGATAAAAATCAACTTACTTGAGTTACAGATAGAGAGGAGAGACAGGGAAGGAGAGAGAGAGAAAAAGAAAGAAACTTTTGATCCACTGGTTCACTCCGCCAGTGGCCACCGTGGCCAGAGCTGAGTGGTCTACAGCGAGACCTGGACCTTGGCCTGTAACTATCACACTGCCTTGTTCACTTGTGAGGTGTCTGTTTAATTTTTCAACTTTAATATCTTGTCTAACTCTTCCTCAGAAGCCACATTGGTCTAAGCAATCTAGTAGTCTACCAATACTGGAAACAAAACAAATTTCAACTTCATCCCTTCTTTTATGGATGGATGAAGAAATACTTAATTCAGAGTTTTGTAACTACTCTTATCAGCTAAAATAAATGGGTCTATAAAGTTTAAATAAGAATCCAGCCTCTGGGAGAAAAGTCATATTACATTTCATTGTGCACAACTTACCTTGGCAACGGACCTGAAGGGGGCGTCATTCCATAGTCTTCATATCTCTGGAAGGAAATCAAAACAACTCAATACTTATGTCAAAGTGACAACTGCAAACTTACAAATATGGGTATGCAGGATCAATTCTCAAGAGAAGTAGTTTCTCATTAAAATCCTGCCTCTAGGGCCTGGTGCCATGGCCTAGTGGCTAAATTCTCGCCTTGTAGTCACTGGGATCCCCTGTGGGCACCAGTGCATATTCCGGTTGCTCCTTTTCCCATCCAGCTCCCTGCTTGTGGCCTGGGAAAGCAGTGGAAGACAGCCTACAGCCTTGGGACCCTGCATTCTCATGGGAGATCCAGAAGAAGCTCCTGGCTCCTGGCTTTGGATCAGCTCCACTCTAGCCATTGTGGCTAACTGGGGAGTGAACCAGGGGATGAGAGATCTCTCTGTCCTTTTCCCTATAAATCAGATCTGTTTTTCCAATATAAATAAACAAAATTTAAAAAACCAGCAACAAAATTAGCTTTTTTATCTGCTTCATTAGAGTGCTGGGCATTTTAATCAGAAACAGGATGTTCTGTTTTCTAGAAGCTGCATGCCCCAATAAGAAGGCTAAAAACAAACTATGGATAGAATTTCTGTGATTATGTGGCAAGTATTCACTACAGAATGAATACATTTCTATAAAACTTTGGGGAACAAAACTGAACCTAAAAGTTTCAATCAACTACACATCAGCAAAAAACCCATTTTTTATGCACTCCTTCTTTTTAAAAAAACTTTCATTTAATTTGTTTAAGTCGAAAGGCTCTCTCAACTGCTGATTCACTCTTCAAGTGTTTACTACAACTGGAGCTCAGCCAGAAGGAAGCCAGGAGCCCAGAACTCAACCTGGGTCTGTCAAGTGGGTGCCAGAAACTCAAGGACTTAAGCCAGCACGTGCTGCCACCCCAGGGTATGCATCAGCAGGAAGCTGGAATGGGAAGAGACCCACAAAACCCAAGCTCTCCCACATTAGTGTGGGTATCCTGAGTGGTGTCAATGTTTACCAAATGCTTACCCCTCTCCCTTTCTTTCTCAGACTAAAATGCAGATCAACAGGACCAGAAAAGGAAATCAAAGGGCTGGTGTAGTCCAGCATGGACCCGAGGTGAAGCCAGCACGAGGTGAAGCCAGGGCAAGTTCTGACGCACATCATCTTAGCTGGACACCTGCAAACTGCTACCTACAGGACTCTTTGAGAGTTTAGTTTCACTTAGGGAAGCAGAAACACCATCTACCCAGTGGCCTGACTCAGTGATGCGTAACTAACACCCTGACAGTGATCAAAGGAGCCAGGATGTCAGCAGGTGATGCAGAGAGGCTCCGTGGGCGCTGAAGGCACCTTGAAAAGTGCACGGCACTGTTTGTATTGCAGTCAAAACAAACAAAACGTGATCAGGTTCCTCTGGAAACAAAGAACAACCCTGCAACCAACTGCTCAACATGCTGAAATTATTCTGGAATCGCACAAAGACAGTCACTGATTTTGGTATTCCATTTTCCAAAGGCCTGCTATCATTCTCACCAAACAGGTAATATCAAATATCTACAATGGAAAAAATGCTGAACTCACTGAACATCTTATTGCTATAGAAACTCCACTTTCCTATGATAATTTTGCTTTTTTTTAAATGAAAATCTCACTATGCATTTCATTGCCAGTTACAATAGCAGGTTAAGACATTCTCATGGAAACTTAAATCTCCGTTATCTGTCAAGCATAAACAAAAAACTTTTTTAAAACTTTTAAATTATCAGAAATATACTGAAAGTGACTGCCAAACATTCAACCGCAAACACTGAAAAACTAAAGGAGCAGAATGAATCATGTTATAAACTGAGAAATGTGATGGCCACATGAAAACCAACGCTCTTGGTGTCCAAGGTAGGCTTCCAACCCTATTCCCAGAAAACGCAAAAAGGCGTTCCTGTTTAGAAGGAAGCTAACAGAGGGGTTAAAAGTCCAGAGACTGGACAGGGAAAGCAAGGAGGAGTCTGGCAACAGGGAGAAGTGATCGGCAGAGGTGAGCAGTGAGCAGGCTCAGGCCCGGACGGGAGATGGGAACTTTGAGTTTTGAAAACTGAAGACTAAGACGAGAGGAACTCCATCCTGAGGGAGCACAGAGGAGCGGGTCCTTCAGTTCCCTGCAATGCTCATCAACCAACAAACCGCACAGCCCCTGCCAGTCACCACGCTACGCTCAGCACCGGGCCCCTCCCACCAACGCCCCCCCCGCCCCCATTCCAGGCCACGTACATTTGAAAGGCAAAGTCAGAGACAGAGTGGGAGAGACAGAGAAAGAGATGCTCTTCCATCTGCTGGCTCCCTTCTCAAATGGCCCCAAGAGCCACAAAAGGGTCTGGCCATGGCCAGAGAACAGGAGCTTCTTCGAGCCCCAATGTGGATACAGGTCCCCAAACACTTCAGCCATCTTCTACTGATCTCCTAGGCACATTAGCAAGGAGCTGGATCAAAAACGGAGCAGCCAGGACTAGAACTAGCAACCATATGAGATGCCAACACCACAGGTATGGGCTTTACACTCTGAGCCACAATACCAGCCCCATCATAGTCCTTGTACTTTAGATTACCACACTTGTTTATTCTTGATATCTGTTACTTTGTATCCCTGGACTTAAAATTCCTAATTTTTTTTTCCTTCCCTTTCCCAGTCTCCAGTAACCACTATTTTATTCTCTATCTTCTGTATCTCATATCTCTTTCCTTTTGAAAAACGTATTTATTTTTATTGGAGAGAAGGAAAGAGACAGAAAAATCTTCCATCTGCTGGTTCACTCCCAAATTGCCACAATAGCCAGAGCTGAGCTGACCCAAAGCCAGGAGTCAGGAGCTTCTTCCAGGTCTCCCATGTGGGTGTAGGGTCTCAAGGCTTTGGGCCATCTTATACTGCTTTCTCAAGCTATAAGCAGGGGAATGGATCAGAAGTGGAGCAGCCATGACACAAACCAGCACTTATATGGGATCTCGGCACTTGCAAGATGGGGATTTAGCCATTGCGCCATCATGCTGGGCCCAGGACCTCTCTTTTAAAGCTAAATAATATTCCTATATATGAAGAGTCTCCAAAAAGGTGTGTGGCAGGGGCAAAATTGTACACATCAGGTTAAGCTGCTACAGAAACATCAGCATCAAATATGGGCATTAGTTTGAAACCGGACTGCACCACTTCCAATCCAGCTTCCCACAAAACCAGAAGAAAGCAGCAGGTGGCCCAGGTGCCTCGCTTCTAGCACCTGAATGGGACATCTCGACAGAGTTCCAGGCTCTTGGCTTCAGGGTGGCCCAAATCTGGTCGCAGCCATCTGGGGAGTGAACTAACAGATGGAACATCTCTCTTTTTCTCTCCATATGCCTCTGCCCTCCTCCCTTTTTCCATAACTCTTTTAAAATACATAAATTCATCTTTAAAAAGAAAAAAAAGTTAGGAGTCAATACTGTGACACAGAGGGTTGAGCCACCGCCTATAGCACCAGCATCCCACATAGGCATCAGCTGGAATCCTTACAGCTCCAACTCCACCACAGCTCCCTGTTAATGCCCCTGGGAAAGCAGTGGAGGATGGCCAGTTGATGTTTGGGTCTCTGTCCCCATGTGAAAGAACTGGAAGAAGCTCCTGGCTCCTGACATCAGCCTGGCCCAGCTCTGGCTGTTGCAGCCATTTGGAGAGTGAACAAGCAGGTGGAAGATCTCTCTTTCTCTCTCCCTTTCTCTAACTCTTCCTTTCAAACAAACAAACAAAACAAACAAGTTAAAAGGCTCATGGCGCAATCGGCTAAACCTCTGCAGCCCATAGGAGTGCTGGCTCCTGTCCTGACTTCTGATCCAGCTCCCTGCTTAAGGCCTGGGAAAGCAGCAGAGGATGGCCCAAGTCCCTGGGACCCTGTGCTTGTGTGGGAGACCCAAAGGAGGCTCCTAGATCCCGATGTCAGATTGGTTCAGTTCAGGCCATGGTAGCCATTTGGGGAGTGAACCAGCAGAACAAAATCTTTCTGTCACTGTCTGTATAAATCTGTCTTTCCAACATACGTACATGAATAAATAAATAAATAAATCTCTTTAAATAAAGTGCATAAAGAGGCAGTTTGGCACAGAACCTAAGATGCTTCTTGGGAATTGGTGTTGTGGCACAGCCAGTTAACCAGATATCTATAAGGCTGGCAGCTCGGACAGGCACCAGTTCAAGTCCTCCCTGCTCCACCTCCAATCCAGCTCCCTGTAAATGGCCTAGGAAAAACAGCAGAAGTCAGCCCAAGTGTTTGGGCTCCTGCCCCCATGTGGGAGACCTGGATGAAGCTCCTGGCTCCTGGCTTCAGTCTGGCCCATCTATGGGTGCTGTGGTCATTTGAGGAGTGAGTCAACAGATGGAAGATTTCTTTCTCTTCTTTTCTGAAACAATCACCTTACCTAGTATATTTTTCATAACTTTCATATCTAAAGCTGATGTGTACTCTTAATATCTATAATTAGTATTTTGAATCTTTCCTCTAGCTTCTGGAGTGTATGCAGTCTCATTTCTTTTAATATATTTGCCAACTAATTCTGTCTTCTGTGTCACTTTCTTGCTTCTTTGCTTGCCTGGATAAGTTTTTTCTTTTCCCTTGAAGATTTGTTTTCTTTATTTGAAAGGCAGAGTGCCAGAGAGAGAGGGAGACAGAGAAAGAGATCACTTTGCCAAGGATCAGATTGGCCTGGGCAGGGTCAGAGCAAAGCTTGGAGTCTAGGATTTCATATCTGTCTTTCACCCGAGTGGCAGGGACCCAAGTGCTTCTGGCTATTTTGCGTTGTTTTCCTAGGACGCTGGAGCAGGAGTGGAGCAGCTGTATTAGAGACGGTCCTCTAATGCAGGATGCTGGTATCACAGAGTGCAGCTTAACTGGCAGTGCTGCAACAGCAGCCCCATCTAGGCAACCCTGATTTGATCTTACACATGACCAGTTTGAACCTTACTGGATGGATTTTTCTATGTGTGTGCTCCTATAAATACTCGTAAGCTTTGCATTCCAGTTTTACATTTTTATGTTTTGTTGTATCACAGCAGCTTTAAACCATGACTAATTTCTCCCCACTCCTGAAGTCAGGGTACTCCTGAGCACACCAGCTCAGAGCCAGGTTTTTCCACCCCGACTGGTGGGAAAGCAGCTCCGTCAGTCTGCAGAGCTGGCCATAACAAAATCCCACAGCAGGGGCGAGCGGGGACAGCAGACACTGGTCTTCTCCCACCTCTGGAGGCTACAGAGCCCCCACTCAGCTGGCAGGACCTAGTTCCTGGTGAAGACTGGAAGCTGCTTCTGCCTGAGTTAGGAGAGCCAACTGCGGTGTGTGCTTCTGAGATGAGCAGTTCAATGAGCTCCTCACTGTCCCCTTTAGCCTCAATCACCTCCATAAAGGCCCTATCTCTAACACAATCACATGGGGGGGCGGATTATAACTAGGACACCATCAGTTTTGAGGAACAATTCAATCCAATTAAAAAAAACAACATTGCCAGGCAGTGGGTGAGCCCAGCGCACTGCTCCCTCTCACCTTCTATCCCCAGGCATAGGTCGTTTCATCACAGCCTTAAAATGATCAGTTCCAGAAGATTCCCTGGGATTCTACTTGGGGCGTCTCTGGACTCCCCTGCACTGTCTGTGGTGAACCCCCGCTGCCTGTTCACTCCCAGACGCCACCTCTCTCTCCCTGGCTGGAGTCGAGTGCCGAGTACTGCGGATGCTGTGACTGGGAACTCGGGACAGAAGACAGGCAACTGTGCGGCTCAGTTTGTTTCCAGTGACCCCTTTCTTTGTGGCCTAATGTCCAGTATCATGAAAAGCAGCTGTTCTAGCTGCTTCAGGAAGGAGCGCAAATTCAGACTGTTCTCACATCTTGCACAAAGAGGACATTTGTCCCAAACCCGTGACTTCTGTCTGTTATATTTCACATTGCCTGAAACAGACTTCTGTTTTAACTTGTGCCATTAGTTATCCCTTAGACTCCCACTCATTTTGTCCAGAAAAATCCTTTCCACACAGCTCAAGGCTCGGCTGGTGCGCCTCCCACACAGCCTGTCCCACCACAGCACCCACCATGTGCTCCTGGAATTGCTCCTGGAATTCCATGTGCTCGCTTTCATTGCCCGCACGGCCTCCCACGGGATGCAGGAGCCAGGGCACAGGGACCTGGGTGGTATGCCGCTGCCCCCCACCCCACCTCCAGGAGTCCCAGGAGAACACTGAGTTCTGTCTACATGACCCCCTTTCCTGAAGGATTACAAACCTCCAGCTACAACTCTGAAGCACTGCAGCATTATCTCTTGGGACAACCAGGAGGGTTAGGCCGGCTGACATCTCCTCCTGCGTGGCAACAGCTCCTCGCCCACTAGAGGAGGTGACTCCCGTGCCTCGAAGGAAGCTACCCCTTACAAAATGCCCACTGGGAACACTCCAACCAACTTCAGGTCTCATGATTCTCTTCAGGAACAGGTTCTTGGCCTCCTGGTGAAGGCAATGGTGAGGACACCCACAGCTCACATCAGGATGCCTGCATTCAACCCACAGGCCAGTACTTACGCTGCATGGATTGTTGGCTGTCTGTGCTGGGCTGTAGAAGGAGCCCCACTGGGCGGTTCGCCTCTCTTCCCGGGAAGGGGTGCCGTTCACAGGCAGGCCAGCTGGGCCCACACCTGCGGCGTTGGCGGCCTGGCTGCTGGGAGCCACGAGGGCGAAGGCGTCATCCAGAAGGGAGTGCATGGTCTGGCGTGCCTCCTCGATGGACGGCTGCGGGGGGATGTACTGGGAGGCCGGGAAGGGCAGCCCCGGGTACCTCCCCAGCTCAGCCGAGGACGGTGTCTGCACATCCGCCGGGAGGTCGGGATCGGACTGCAGCGGGAGAAATAGAAGAAAGATGACTCAGCCACGAACTTTTGTAGCAGCTTTTAAACAAAACTTGAGGGCCAAAATGGCACTCAACAATTTTAAGGAAATGTTTAGTGTAATTTAGAAATGACAGCTGAGGAATACGCATTCCATTTGAAGGATGATAAAGGCTTTCATAGGATAAAAGCAAAGCGATGGGAAGACATGGTCACTGCCTCTCAGCAGCACGCACCTGTCTGAGGCGCACTTTAGGACCTTGCTCTACACACTTTTTTGGAAAGACCTTCAGCAGCCAAAACACACACTACAAAGTGCATATATTGAGAAACCGAGTCAACTTCCTGAACAGAAAACAGGATTAAGGCAGACTTCTCTGAACAGGGGTCTACTCATTCCCTAGAAAAGGCCAAAGTCACATCATTTAAAAATATATATGTGTGTGTATAAATTGCAATACCTATTACAACAAGTATGAGTAATGGCAAATGGCGAGTTATTTATTCAGAAATCATTTGTTTTCCAAACATAACATTTGTATGAGTCTTTAATGGAGCTTTAACTAGATTCTACGGGCCTACCACCTGGGATGCTGACTTCCCACAAAGGCACCAATCAGATCCCAGCTTTTCCTCTTGTGATCCAGCTCTCTGCTTAGGGCCTGGGAAAGCATCAGGGGATGGCCCAAGTGCTTGTGTCTCTGGACCCACGTGGGAGCCCAGGAAAAGCTCCTGTCTCCAGGCTACAACCTGGCTCACCCATGGCCTTTGGAAGCCATCTGGATATGAACCAGCAGACAGATCTTTCTTTATGTTTCTCCTCTGTCCTTCAAATAAATTTTATTTTAAAAACTGTTTAAGAAACAGGAATATGGGCTCAGCATAATAGCCTAGCAGCTGAATTCCTTGCCTTGCATGCGCCAGGATTTCCATCCAGGGGCCGGTTCGTGTCCCTAAGGTCCCACTTCCCATCCAGCTCCCTGCTTGTGGCCTGGGAAAGGAGTGGAGGATGGCCCAAAGCCTTGGGATCCTGCTCCCACACAGGAGACCCAGAAGAAGCTCCTGACTCGTGGCTTCAGATTGGTGTAGCTCTGGGCTATTTGGGGAGTGAACCAGTGGATGGAAGATCTTCCTCTGTCTCTCTTCCTCTCTGTATATTTGACTTTCCAATAAAAATAAAGAAATCTTAAAAAAAAAAGAAGAAGAAGAAGAAGAAACAGGAATATAAGCAACAATTAAGATTTTTTAAAATGTCTGCTTCCTGAAACAGTGGTAGGAGCGACATGTTGTGATAATGTACCCTGGGTGAATGGCAAAAGGCAAAGCAGAAAACCAAAGGGTAGAAAATAACCTTAAGCAAGAAATTCATCTTTGAGAGTATGTGTTCAGAATTTCTAGGGAGAGAACATAGGAAGTAAGCCGCTATGAAGTGGATTTTCATTAAGGAATTTTAAAGGAACGGGATCGCTGGAGATAAAGCGTCAGCCAAGAGGATGCTGTGAACTTTCTGGAAAAACAGGACAGCCCAGGCCACCATGAAGACGCTGCGCAGAGGGCTCAGGTCTGTGGACAAGGGAGGAGCCAGACCGTGACAGGCCATTCTCTGTGTAAAACTCCACAGGCCAGAGACAGAGCCCAGGGCTGTCACAAAACAAAGGGAGAGGAAGTGAGAATGAGTGATGCTTTGCAGACTGCCCTGAGAAAATGAGCTCAGATATCCAGGGAACCCTTTTTCTTTGGCAAGCTCCACATCCCAGGAAGTCCCAGCTTCAGGCAGACAAAGCTCCAGGTGCCAGATGGTCCTAGGGGTCCCCAAGGAACCAGTGGAACCTCACGCCCCCTCCCACCCCGTGCCTTTCCAGAAGCACAAGGCAGCGTAGGAGCGCCACCTGCTGTCAGAAGTGTCAGGCACAGCACCCGCAGCGCAGGAGCTTGGCGTGCAGTGTCACAGACAAAACAGAGCAGCCCCAACAGTGCAGGCCCGCCTGCAGCCTCTCTAACTCCCTGGGACAGAAGGCAGCAGCCCACGGGACAGGATGGGGAGTATGCTCAGCCTTTGGGGTGCTGGAAATCCAGTATGTTTTCAAGGCAAAGGAAAGGCCTAGTTCTTTCAGATGATCTAAGTCCCAGGTCCACGTCACATTGACACCTTTACAATTACCTGCTGTAATTGTATTTAGTTGTCTTTCAGGGTCAGTCACTTGGGTAACTGAGTGGAAAAATGCAAAGTTGGCCTTAAGAAAAGGCCAGCTGTCTGCATTCCGCCAGAAGCGATTGTTAGCTCTAGAATCCCTTGTCTGAGCATGAACTTCTGGCTCCCTCATGTCCTGACCAGGCTGCTGGGGGAGCATCTCCGGAAGCAGGTGGGATCAGGGCTGCTCCCCGGCTGTGGCTTCAGGAGTCTGCACATGCCCAGACCCGCCGGAGTGAGCGGGCTTGGCTGCGCCTCTGTCCTGGGGCAAACGTGTTGTGTTCGGCCTCTCCATGACACTGGCTCCTTCTCTCCTGCTCGGTGGGGTCAACACTGTCAGTGTTGGCTCTCAGTGTCCCTTTCAATTTGAGAGAGATGAAAAAAAAAACCTACTTCTTTATTTCTCCATTTCCACTAAGTGTTTCTCTTATCAGAATAAAGTAGATATAACAAGCAGTTCATGGAAAACTTAAATAAAAAGATAAGCTTATTCTGGTGCAAAAATCTATAAAAGCCATGCAGAAATGGGATCCCTAAAAAGGTCACCGAAAACACACACCATGAAAAAAACTTCTGCCTGGACTTAAAACATTGTTTGCACTAATGTTAAATAACGCATTGTTCCCCAAATGAGCTTTTGGAAATACTCCTTGTCCTAACGGGAGGTAATGCATCACCCTAAATACCACCCACACCACCAAGAAAGCCAAACTACCCCCAGCCAGGCTGGGCCATTTCTCTCTCTGCTTTATAACTGGCCTTGGGGAGTTCCCAGCCTACAGACGGAGCGGACAGGGCTTGCACAAGGAAACGAAAATCCAGCGGCTTCAAGTGTCCCTGCAGACGGAGCATCCCTATCCACCCCTCCCTCACATGCTTGGCGCTCAGCAGGCCCTGGCACTTCAGCCACTGGCACTGCCTGCCCAGCTTCCAGGATGAGACACAGAGGCATCACGTACCGGGCACCCGATGTAGGCCGAGTTGTGAACGCCGGGAGGCCTCTTATAGGTGCCATCACTGTCGGTGGTGATAAGCCTGTCCTTCTCGGCGTCCGTGGGGCAGCCGTTCACCTGGTGTTTCCGGCGGGGCTTAGGAGAACGTTTTATCCGTGAGCTGTTGGGAGACACAGAAATAACTTCAGGAGGAAGGAAATAGAGCTTCGGGTCCCTGGTTTGCTTATCAACAGACTGCAGCAGGAAATGCTGCTTGGGAGGTAAGCAACAAGGAGACACGGCCTCAGGCACGAGCTAGAAAGTCTCACACGCATCCAGGGTACAAGAGACCATCCCAGGCAAGCTGTAGCCACGACACAGGACCAGAACCATCCCAGGCAAGCTGTAGCCACGACCCGGGACCAGAACCATCCCAGGCAAGCTGTAGACACGACACGGGACCAAGACTATCGGGGCAAGCAGTAACCACCACACTGGATCGAGTCAGAGAGGCATCAGAAGAGGCAGGTCAGTGGGGTCTGACAGCAGGCTGGCCTGAGGGAGGAGGATGGCACAGCTTATTGAGGGCCCGAAAGGGGACTACAGATGAGCGTTTGGGGGATGATGGGCAAACCCTCTACCAGTAGGGCAGCTCTATGTGGCTGATGAATAGAACCAGCTAGAACAGAGAAGCA
Organism: Ochotona curzoniae; assembly: GCF_017591425.1. Classification (NCBI taxonomy): domain Eukaryota; kingdom Metazoa; phylum Chordata; class Mammalia; order Lagomorpha; family Ochotonidae; genus Ochotona; species Ochotona curzoniae. The sequence continues at coordinate 16,811,605 of NW_024467095.1, read as the reverse complement.
GCTGCACCTGCTACAAATACAGGCTCCGTGTAGCAGACAAAGTCATGATAAGGGGCAGAGGACTGGGGAGACCAGAGGGCAGGCATTGCTGAATGAGACAGAATCCAGAGAGGCTGGGAAGCGAGTTAAAGCACAGAGCAAGGAAGGAAAGGGAGGGAAACGTGCCGCCGTTCAGCCCATAATCAGGCAGCCTCACAGCACGGGCTGTGCCCCGCGGTGCTGCGGCCACAGGACCCACCTCTTCCGGGGCTCTATGAACACGGAGGGCACGCTGGCCGTGGGGTCCAGTATCTTATCAATCTGCATCTGTGCTCTGCGGTATACACGGTGACGCTCCCTGGTGTCACCTGAGGACAGGTCATCCACCACCGGGAACTCGTAGTGCCCGCGGCGCTTGGCCCGCAGGCGGATCTTGTTGCGGTGATGCTCAATCTCCGACTTGTGCCGCAGTGCAGTCTGGATCTGCGGGGAGGGCCAGGAAGAGGCCATTACAGAGGCTGAGGCTGTAGGGACCATTTCCTGTGCTGCCCTGCACTGCCCCCACATCACCCCCTGTGGCACCTGGGACTTTGCCTGGTGTGGGCACCAGAGGGCCAGGCCAGGCAGCAATAGGGCTGACCACAGCGACCTTGATGAGCCTATAACGTTGTCCCCAACACTGCATGATGTGTTACAAGGCGGGGTCATTTTCTTCTTCCCCCCTCCAAGTTGCGGGGCATGGGGAGGAGGGGGATGCAGGGGAACATGACTCAAACTGGGGAATTAGACCAGGGACCCCTCTGAAGACACATTAGTCCCTTAATAATGCAGAGTACGCCCCGAGCAGAAAGGAGTCTCCACTTGGAATAATAAGACTACTTCAGAGAAGTTTCAAGTCAAGCGCAGGTGCTAGAAGACATCACCACTGTGCAGAAGGACGACTTCCTGGGACCCGTGCTCCCCAGAGACAGGAGCAGGCCTCCAAAGATGAAAACCTGATCCCTAACCCTGGGGACCTGAACTAGGTCTTCCACAGTGAGCAGCAGCTGAACGGCCAAGGCACGACTTCTTAAGGGGGTCCCAGCTCAGATCTGCTTTGTTAAGGCTTATGTGTCCGGCAGCGATCTTGAACAGCTCTGGACCTTAAAAAGTAAACTGAGGACATGTCAAACATCCCCAGCCTGAAACTAAACTAAAACCCAAAGCTTCTGAGCACCCACAATGCCCCACAAGAGAATCCTATACCATGAAACTTTCACATCCAAAATTACTAGAATTATGGAATAAGATCACCCTCCGTCCATGTAAGTCACCAAATACCTCATTATGAATATACAAATTTCCAAGATCTGAAAGCCTTCTAATTGCCCCCTTTGTGTTTCAGATAATTTTCAGTCTGTACTATATGTTCAATTAACATGTCACCAGCTTACAGCTCACAACATTCCTATGAAACTGTACCTTGTCCCTCTCATTTTTAAGCACTGGTCAAATCAGAATATGGGGTTTTCTTTGGAGTGGTGGGGAGGACATACTTTTTCATCAAAACAGATACCTCTTTGTTGATCTTGTTGGTTTCTGCCACTCGGTCGGCCAGGACAGGGTGCTGCACTGGGGGTGCCGGGATGGGCTGCATGGCGATCAGCTGGATCTTACTGGGGACCCGCCGGCTGGCTTCCGAGGAGCGGGAAATCCTATCCACGTGCTCAAAGATGGAGGCTGAGGAATGCTGTTCATTCCCTGAGCTGGGGAGAGCGGGCCCTGGAGTGGAAGGAAAAGCTAACAATAAATTAACCAGAATTACGGGTTATTGCTTAAAGACTCCTTAGGTCCCAAGCCAAAAATGCACTCGTCCCCTCCAGTGGCAGAGTACTGGAAATGTCACTACTTGAGCTTCAATGATCTGTGTAAAACACTATCTCCCTTGGCTTTATTAAAAACTACAGATGCCCTTAGGAAAAGTGAGGGAGACATGAGGTTAGTCTGGGGGGGGAAGGGAGAAATTGTACCATTTTACCTAAATGTGGTTTGATATCTTCAGTAAGAAAAAGTAAAAGGGGATCCCGAGTTGCTCCACTGGCTAATAAGTGCTTTACAGCAGGTCTAAGAGGGACCTCCCTGATGAGACAGTGATTTAGTTGCCATGGTAATGCTAGCCAGGCATCCCTCAGCAGCCAAGGCAGGCTGGCTTCTTGGCTTCCTGAACTCTGTGGCTATCAAAGTTTCTGGATGCCAAAGCCTTTAACATAAAATGACATAATATTATATAATCTATGCACAGCTGCTTATACACATTAAGCAATTCCTGGATTACTTGTAAAGTTACTACAACATAAATAGTCATTACCTTAGCTAGGAAATAATGACAAGAGCTGTAGGAGTTCAACATACATGCATTTTTTTCAACACTTTTTGACCTGTGATTGGTTAACCCCTGGTTGTACCACTGAGAATTCAGACACAAAGACTGTGGTCATGCAGCCATGTGCTAGTTAACAATGGCTGTTCATGGCTCCTCAGCTCTAATGGAGAAAGCTGAAGCAACGTGAGAAGAAAAGCCCGCCGTCACAGGACGTGAGCTCTCACTTGTAAGTGTACACTTAAACGGGCTGAAGCTGTGAAGTAGATGCTTCAGCTCCTTCCTCTGGCACCAGCATCCCGATGGGCACTGGTTCAAGTCCCAGTTGTTCTACTTTGGATCCAGTTTCCTATTAATGGCCTAGGAAAACAGTAGAGGCTGGCCCAAGGCTTGGGCCTCTGCACCCACGTGGGAGACCTGGAAAAAGCTCCTGGATCCTGGCTCCAGACTGGCCCAGCGCTGGCTGTTGCAGTCATCTGGGGAGAGAAGTAATGTATGGAAAATCTCTTTTTCTCTCTCTATATATATATCTCTCCCTCTATCTGCTTCTCTCTGTAATTCTGCCTTTGATATAAAAATAAACCTTTAAAAATAATAAAATAATGTCATCACATTTCCTTAAAAAAATACACTTAAAATGTTTAAAAGGGAGTTTTATGTTATTACTATTTCACAAATAAGGACTTTTTAAAAGTAGAAAGCTACTAAAAATAAAATCATTTAAATGTGCAGGAAAAAGCAAAGAAACACTCAAAATGTTAAAAGGGATTGCATGCTGGTATAATATTCTCCAATTTCCTGTATTTTTTTTCTAATCTATTTGAAAGGCAGAGTTACAGAGAGAAGTTAGGGATATTATCCATGCTTGTTCACTCCCCAAATGGCTGCAAAGGTTGGGGTTGGGCCAGGCTGAAGCCAAGAGCCTGGAACTCCTGTCTGTCCCCCACATGGCTGGCCAGGGCCTAAACACTTAAGCCATCTTCTAGTAAGGATCTGAACACAAGGAGAGCAGCTGGGACACAAATCCCTCCTATGGGATGTGGCTTCACTGGCTCCATCATGCTGCCGGCCCCTCCTGTTTTTTCTATGTGTATTTTCTCGTGAGGATGATGTTGACAGTGGAAGTAATCTCAATCCATTTTCATTCTAAAAAAAGAAAAGAGGCCAGAGAAAGACTGAAGACCAGCTGAGCTGGCTGACGGACTGACTGTGCTGAGGCTAACAGACACCCTTCCTCCTGTGAGCATCCCAGGCAATCCTCCGGGCTGGTTTTTGGCGATAGTTCGGCAGGTCCACAGAAGAAGCAAAGCTTGCAGACACTGGCTTAAGACCAAAGCCTAAGGTGTGACATTTCAAGCAGAAAACACAGAGGTTTCACCTCAGCCTAAAAATACTAAGAGTTGGCTAGGCAGTAAGAAAACAGCAGCTGATATTTTATACAAGGAATGCACACCCATTGTACTTAAGTCTGTATTTTCTCCGTGAGTTACGCTCATGTGTTATCCCAAGCAATCAGAAAGCACTGGCACAATGCTGAGGGCTGCTTCCCTTAGCAAGGTCCCACAGCCGTCCAGATCCCAGCCCCAGATCTAGGAGGAACTTGACCGTGCAGTACAAGCCCTGCTGGGCCCCCCAGGGGCAGCTGCTCAAGGTGCAGGCCCAGCGCCTCCAAGGCGTCATTAGCTTCACCTAACAGGCTAGCTTTGCTAATGCTAACTAGGAGTAACAGCAAATGTCACAGAGGGTAGCCAAGATCCTTGGGCAGGTACACAATGAGATGATCAGGCCTCTTCCCACCGTGCTGTCGGTGCTGGCCGAGGGGCTCATGGAAGGGGAGGACCACGAGAAGGGTAGAAAAATCAAGCTTCCACACCGACTACAAACTGCCCTCTGAAACAGCTGGGAAGAGGTTTTTGTACACTGGCCTCATGTCTATCCATCCTATATCCAAACACACTTGTATGTATGCATACACATAGACTTAATGGCTTCTAATGCGCTGCGTGATACTTTTAATTGCCTGGGTAATACTGACCAATGACAAGTACAGTGCAGAGACTGATGCTGTGCAAGCCCCACCTTAAGGAAAGTAAGGGCTTTGGATTAAAACTGTTAACCCTTTCTCTGCAAATTGTACTTTTAAAGTGTGAAGACAGAAATTTCACTATGTACTTAAGAGATTAATTGCATACATGGTGGCTGTAACTAATAGCAATACATGGCATATTTGAAAACAGCTAAGCAAGTAGTTTTACATGTTATCATCATAAGAGTAAGTATGTGGATCCGGCATGGCAACCTAGTGCTGAAGTCCTCGCCTTGTGTGTGGCAGGATCTCATCCGGGCACCAGTTCACACCCCGGCTGCTCCACTTCCCATCCAGCTCCCTGCTTGTGGCCTGGAAACCAGCAGAGGACAGCCCAACGCCTTGGGACCCTGTACCCACGGGCAGACCTGGAAGAAGCTCCTGGCTCCTGGCTTTGGATCACCTCAGCTCCAGCCACTGTGGCCACTTGGGGAGTGAACCAGTGGATGGAGGATCTTTCTTTCTGTCTCTCCTTCTCTTTGCATATCTGCCTTTCCAATAAAAATAAGTAAACAAATATTTTTTTTAAATGTGTGAAGAAATGTATATGCTAAACATTTTAATTTGCCTATTCAACAATGTATACTTAAGGCATCACGTTATATAGCACAAATGTACAGTTATTACCCATCAATTAAAAATTTTAAAACAAATGTCTGCTTTTAAAAAGGGAAAATTATATAACATGGAGTCATAGAGCAGTAACAAAGAAAAATGTCAGTGGGGGGGCACTCTGAATTACCGACATAAGAAAGCAATGGAGTGTTTTCAAAAAATATATCATCGCATTATCATCAGGTAAACAGAACCCAATGACATCACTGTCAGTGCACACAGCCCACACTGCCATGCTGGGCTGCAGGGCAGCAGTCACACTGGTCTCACAAGGACCCGTCACAGAACTTAGCAGGCGTCTACTGAATGGTAACTAAATGAACGCAGTCACCTTGCCTAACTGACCTTGATGAGGCCTCTGGGAATCTGCTTTAATGAGAAAGATTAGCCCTACACTTCACGATCTCAATCACTCTATCAATGAGTACTTGAAAACCTTAGAGGCTCTACATAGCCAAACTGGTTTAAAGCATTTTGCAGATTCTTGGGCCTTTGGTTTCCTTGGTTTCCCAGGCTGACATTTTGGAATTCGTGGAATTCCATCTGAATTTCTCATGACTTCAAAATCACACACTTACACACATGCAATCTACAGGGCACATAAACCAAGTACTCAGCATCGTGCGGTCCTTGTCTACCTGGGAGGTTCCTGATGACACAAGGGGAGAGGCAAAAAGTGCAGTTACACACAGACACAGACAGCCACGGATGGCTGCACATGAACACCCTAAGGAAGGTGAGCCATGTCCTCGCTCATCCCTGACCTCACAGCGCCAGGAAGGACAACTGGTGCTAATGACGACACTCACTTTGGAACTGTAGTCATTGTGTGAGTAAGCTCTTAAGGCATCACCAACGGTGGGAGGGTAGGCACCTTCCCCAAAGCAGCCATCCAGGGAGGGACAAAAGCATGTCCCAGAGTTCACTGAAACCAAGTGGTTTTTACTCAGCTTCCACTGAGGGATGATCTTTAACACGCCAAACAGCATAAGTGAGTGCTAGGATTCAGGGCCAACCATATCAGGCTGGGCTGCAGCACCTGCGGGCACATGTGAGATCCAGAGCTGGGGAACTTGGGGAACTCCCCTGCTAGGCCACAGCTCCTGCTGGTAAACACAAGAGCAAAGATTAGGAACAGGTCCAGGCTAGGCTGGGCTGTGGCATCTGTTAGCATATGTGTGAGCCAGGGCTGGAGGCAGGCCGGGATGGGCCAGTCCACAACATACGTTGGCACAACCAAGAGCCAGGATGGGGCACAAGCCAGGCCATGAGGGCTGAGGGTGGGCCAAACTGCACTAGGCTGCTCTATACCTGGAGCAAGTCAGGCTGAGCCAGGCCCTACAGCACCTACTCACAAAAGCCCAGACTGGGGGCAGACCATCTCAGACTGTGGTGCAGCACCCACTGGCATGTGCAAGACCTAGGGTTGAGAGTGGGCCTGGTACGGGAACTTCGGGGACTCCCTTGCTTAGCTGTTTCTTCCATTGGTGAGTATGAGTGCTGGGACTGGGGGCAGATCAGTCTAAGTGCAGGCCAGCTGGGCTAGGCCATCACACCAGCTGGCAAATGCCAGAACCAGGTACAAGTTGTGTCACGCTGCATTGCAATATCCCCTGGCAAGTGCAAGATCTGGGACTGGGATCAGGCCTGGTAAAGGAAACTGTGGGTACTCCCTGATAGGCTGCAGCTCCCATTGGCAAGCACAAGAGCCAGGGCTATTGGCAAATCAGGCTGAGCTAAGCTGCAGCACCTGCTGGCATCTGTATGGGTTGGATCTAAGGACAGGACAGGCTGAGCTAAGCTGCAGCACCCATGGGTGTGCACAAAAGCCAGATGGGAGGCGGAAACGACTGAGCTAGACAGTAGCAGAGACTGCCACACACAAAGACTGGGACTGGGGGTTGGGTCAGGTGGGGATTACCAGGAGTCATCCTAACTAAGCTGTAACACCTACTGATGTACATTTAAACTAAGCCTGTGGCAGGCTGGGCCAGACTGCAGCACCCATCAGTTCATGTGAAAGATAGGGCTGGGGGCAGAATTGATCAGGTAACTGCATCCACCAGAATGTGTGTTGGCTTGTGCAGGTGATGGCAACTGACCTTGCACACTGGAGTGTGCACACTAGAGTCAAGTCTGAGGCCACCCCAAGCAAGGCTTCTTGGGGGACTCCCCAACTTTGCGCAGCTGGATTAAAATCCAGGCCACAGGGATAATTACAATATATGTGGTCCAACCTTGGAGTGCATTTATCAGGAATGAGCCTCCTCATTTGCTAATGCCTGTGCAATGGTCAGCATGCCCAGATGTATATAGAGGACATGACAGAGAGCTTATCTGGGCCGGCAGAGGATGTTGAGTGCCCTGTCAGAGTATGGAAAGCAAAACAGGTTGGACTATTCTCCTGGCCAAGCTTTGCAATATGTGCCTGGGTCTGTGGATACACTGAGGTAAACTTGGTCAGCCAATAGATCTTGGAGAGGTTTTATCAACCCTGGTTCAACAAAGCCAACAGTGTCTCAAAAATTTCAAAACCACTCAAGTAACATCCTTGGGACACTCTTCCCCACAGCAGGGTCTTTAAGGCATCATCAAATGATGAAACTGCCCCCAACCCCAGGTGCAGATGTAGTTTGACAGAAGAAGTAGCCTCCTTCCCTTTCTCCCCTGTGGACACAGTAGGGAAAAAAAAAAAATATTTATCCCACCCACCTTCCTCTATTCCTCAACCCTCCCCACCCTAATTGGAGACCCTTAACAATAAAAATCTAAATAAAATTAACAAGCAAGTTCAGTTCTAGAATCAAACCACTAACTCCAGGGAGGAAGCTGTCCTTCTAATACATGAAAACAGCGTGTAGATTCTGGTGTCTCTTTAAACCACAACATCAGCATCTGAGTGTCCTGAACTCAAAGAAACACCTGACCTGTGGCTACCAGAGCAGTGTGGATCGTGAATACATCGTTGAGAGTGGGATTTAGGGTTTGTTATCCTTGTAGAATACACCTGCCGTAATACTATCAGAAGGAATTCAACACAGACATGAAATGCAAGATTTTGTCCCCAAAGCAATTAATAGTAATTGAGAAAATCTAGAGCTCTTTATTTCCCCCTAAATATTTCTTTCCCAGGATCAAAATTCAATTTTAATCCTGTCTGTCTGAAATAGTGCACCTGACACCATGGAGCCAGATAATGTTAGAGTTTCTGTGAAATGAGATCCCAGGAAAAGCCTCCTTCCCCATTCCAAGGGGGCATTTTCCTACATCATAAAAGAACTAACTGGGAGGAGCTGCAAACAGTCTCAAAGGCTCAAAGGGGCCGCCCGGTGGTAAAGGACCTGGGCAGCCACAGAAACGGCCTGGGCCTTCTGTCTCCATCTGTTCAATTAAACAATGTAGCTCGCTCTGCCATGCATTTTCATACAGAGAAGTGCATGGCTAAAAACACAAGCATGGGCAGGCATTTGGCCTAGTGGTTAAGACAGCCATATCCTGTCTGAGTGTCAAGGTTCAATTTCCATACCCCATTCCCTGCTCCAGCTTCCTCCTAATGCACACCATCGGAAGTAGCAGGTGATGGCTCAGGAGTTGGATTCCTGCCACCCAGGAGGGAGACCTGAATTGAGTGTCTGGCTCCCAGCTTGTGCCCATCCCAGCACTGCATGTTGCGGGTACTTGGAGAGTTAACCAACAGATGACAGCTCTACCTGCCTGCCTATGTTTCTGTCTCTTTCTCTGTGTGTGTATGCATGCCTTTGTTTCTCAGTCTCTCTAGTAGACAAAAAAATCAGAAATGAAAAGTGATGAGTATAAAAATTACTGCTCAAAATAATACCCTGAGGCATCCAAATGCCCTTTGCATTCTTGAAATACAAATAAAGCTCCAGCCAATACAACACTACACATGCAACAGACTCTAAAATCAAGCTACTTGATTGTCAGTCCTAAGACGCTCCCAAGTCTAGCAAGGCCCACCTGCACTGAGTCTTATCCCAGGGCCAGTGTCTCGTGGGAACACCCTTAACCACAGGGCTGGAGCTCATTTCACACCTGGCCGACAACACTAACAGGCCAGGCCATGTGATCACACGCTAATGCCTGCTGCAAGACAGATGGAGGAAGCAGGCCACACGAATGGGGTGTGGATGTGTGACAGACAGCTTCCTGACCATGACCAATGTGAAATCCTTGCAATGGTTCCTAACAAAGTCACAGCTTTGGAAACTCTGATTTCAGCTGGCTTGTCTTTGCCCATTGGGCAAGAAAATCCTCAGGCTCCTACCCTACAGTGCAGTGAAACCGGGTAACTAGCCTGGACACAAACCTCAGGGAGTCCCCGACCTCCAGCCTCAAAGCAGAAACCACTGCAGCAGGTTCGGTGGAGGTGACTGGGTGCAAGTCACCCTGTGTCACAGACTATCTGAAGAAAGGGCTCACACATGAAAAACACCCAGCACATGGGGACTTCACAAGGACAATGTCCTATTGCGGGGAACGGGGAAGGGCACAGACCACTGGGGGCTGCTCTGTGGGCCTTGGCCTTGGGCGCGGCTGCTGGTGTCTTCTCTCCTGCATCCCTCTCGCTGGAGTCTTCGCTGACCGTCGAATCAGCATCAGAGGGGGACACTCTGCAGACAGTCAAGCACATCACAAATGTTAGGAGCAAGAGAACAAGAAACCTCTTTACCTGAATGTGGAAGTCAGGCTTTCAGGTGACTCTGGGCAGAAACAAAATATGCCTGGATGGTACGTTGCGGCACGGCAGCCGTAAGGCTCCTGTCTCTGGGCACATTGTCATCCGTGGGTCCTGAAGACAAAGGGAGCTCACCACGTGGCCCCGCAGGCTGCACTTCAACACAGGCCAGAAAGCCAAGTGCTATGCTGGAGGACGCCTCTGCAGCCACTGAGGCCCGAGGCCCAGACCCCAGCACTGGGTCATTTATGGATCTGCAATCCAGCCATCTGGCCCTAGCATGAACTAGATCAAAGAGGACCCAAGGCATCAGGCCTGGTTCAGGGGCCTACAGAATCCCTGGAGGGCTGGGGTAACTCTGCAGTGCCCAAGGAACTCCCAATGTCTGGGAGACACCGACACGACACAACAGCCACGGCCATAGCCGACACTGATTCCATATACACTGAGCGAAAGGGCATCACGGTGGCCAAGCTGCACCAGGTCAGGGAAAAACCTTCCTCAATCAGCAGCCCATGGCTCCCTGACTTCACCAGGGACATGGAATACCCTGAGGGGTCAATCTCACAGTCCATGGATGGTGCGACTAACCGTCAGGGAAGGCAAAAGCACAACTGGCAAAATCTTACTGGCGTATGATTCCATTTACTCCTAGCCTGCAAAGTAATTAAACAGACAGCAACTCTGCATGAATCATGCTTTTGTCTACATGCTTTTGTCAAGATCATGCTCTAACGTCCATTAATTTCTTGAAACTAGGCCAGGGCCCCGTGGGGTAGGTGTTGCAGTAAGACAGAAAGCGTGACACCTGTTTCGACTACAGGCCGGAAGACACGTATTTCCCTCTTTGCCTTTAGCAGGTGAGCAGGATGCACAGCTCTGAAGCTCAAAGGGAGACGGACAACTCCAGGCTACAGCTTGACAGCGCGATGATCTCAAGGCAACCTAACAGCACTTAATTCCAATCTCTGTCTCTTTTCTCAAACAGCTTAGCCCTTTCTCATGGGACCTGAAGGTGGAGGGACTCCCAGTATTTGGAAGATAAATCAGCTGTTCTCCACATGCTTGACTTTGACGGGAGGAATGGAAATACACTGGGAATGGTAAGGCAGGGTGGGAAGAACTGCCATGGGGGAGGACATGGGAGGCCAAGGGAAATGGCCAGAAGGGGAGGGTGCAGAGCCACGCTCCCAGCAGACACAGCAATGGTGTCCCTGTCCACAGCCAGTGTGCCAGGCAAGGGCGTTCCAGATGCCACGTACTTCTTGGTTGTTCTATTATCCCCACAGGGCGGGACACTGTGAAGTACACACATGGGAGCTGGTGGAGCCTGAACTGAGTCGGAGTGGGGTTGCGGGGCTGTTCAATCTCCCATACGCTGCAGGAGGAAGCCATGCTGCCTCCTCCAGAGCTGACTGAGCATGTGCCAGCCTTGGCATGTGGCTCTGGACAAGTCCTCGGTTTCCTGGATGGATGGACGGACGGATGGATGGATGGATGGATGGATGGATGGATGGATGGACAGAAGCCAGCATTTACTGTAGCCCTGCAGGCGACTGACAAGCTGAAAGCACAGATACACAGTGCCACAGAATACCGGCCACTCACCTTCCTCGGTGGCGGAGGTTCTTGGGAGGGCCCTTGGACTTGGGGCTTGGCAAGTCTCCATTCTCCGAGGGCGTGGGGTGTTCCTTGGCGGGCCCGGGGGGCGGGGGCGGCACTGGTTCGTGGATAATCAGGATGTCATCTTTGTTGTGCTGTCCCAAGTGCTGCTTGGCAAAGTCGAAGCCCTTCACGCTGGGGATCTGCAGCTGAAACGTACACACATGGGGGTGGACACACAGGTCACTGGTTAGCACGAGACAGGCGAGGACCGCAGGGAGGCCAGCTTGTAATCCTGTGGTGTCAACGACTCCACCCCCACCACCTTCTGCCCCAACCCCGAAAATAGCCCCCATGGGTGCTGCTCTGCTGACACCTGCAATCTAAAGAAAAGGCAGAAGCCACACCCAAGGCAATGGGAGGGATGGCATGGATGGGTGTCCTAGCCAGGAGAGTGAGACAGAGGGCAAGAGGTGGCTCAGGGAGCAGTGCCAACTCCACGGGCCATCGCAGATGGCAGAACAAGCCCCACCGGAAAGCAGCCTGGCAGGGCTGGGGCCGAAGACAGCCTGCGAGCACTCTGGGGCACCTTGTGCATCCTTCGGACAGAGGACGACATGTGGGGGCAGTGGACACTAGGTGTTGGCTCACAGCTAATGCTTTGGGGCTAAAAGAGGAAAAGGTAGAAAACTGAATGACTACAAAGGAACACAAAAATGTGTGAAGTCAAGAAAACAAAGAACTCTTAGAGAAGAGTGGCTCACTAAAGTGATGGGAACTCAAAGCTAAGGGCGGAACGGGGCCCAGGGAGCCTGCAGCCACGGGGGCCGGGTCACTGCTGCCAGACCTGCAGTGAGGCAGGAGGGAGACTCTAGGATATCCTGAAATGTGCACCATAAAGAGGGAGCCCCACATTCTACAGCAACACTAAAGGGACCAAGGACAGTTCCTCTGGTTTGAGCTTTCAGAGTAACGGCATGTAGCTGTTGGGAGGGAGTCTCCCTCAACCAGGATGTTCACCAGAGCCCTGGTGGGGACAGATGGTGTTGTGGGGCCAAAGACCAAAAAGGTCTCAGGAGAGACATTAAGCAGCCTACTACACACAGAAGCAAGGGGCTTTGTCATATGTGCTCTGACGTCATGCACATCCAGGGACTGAGCCCGTGACCTAAGGTCTCTGCTAAAACCCCACCATCAGGAGCAAAGTCTTCTGTAATAATTATTTCCGCCAGCAGAGGGGGACAAAATTCACTGCAAAAAGTTTACAAAGAGGTGGCTCTGAGACAAAAGACTGTTGCACCTATATTTTCCAAACAGAGAGATCATGTTACAGAACAGGCCACCCTGCCACACATCCCTGGGGTCAGAAGTTTCTGAGAACAGTAAACTCAAGTCTGAACTCCACAGCAACTTCCAGTAAGCTTATTTCCTCACCCTTGAGACTGGGTCAGAGCAATGATCTTCAGCAGGTCTACCTGAACCCCCAGGGCTTAGGCAATCTCTTTCGCAAGAGCAGGCGGCCCTTGCAGTGACCAAATTCCAGGTGCACAATCTCTGCTTATGCTGTTACCTACCACTGACTTCTGAGCAGGTGCCTGTGGTCCCACAGCCTCCTGGGCTTCTCCCATCTCCCTTTAGTCAGGGCTCTGGCTTCCACTATCAGAACACAGCCCCTCTGCCTTACCCCATAAATGGCTTCCTGGGCTATTCTGTCCAGACATGTAAAAGCCCCCGAACCGCAAATCAAAAGATAATCCCAAACGCTGGTCTTGGCAGTGTCCCTCCCGTATTAGAGTGTCCCTCCTTTTCCTATCTTACTCCAATTTTTTAAAGATTTATTTTATTTTTACTTGAAAGGCATTTGTTTTTTACAGGGAGAGAAGAGACAGAATATCTTCCATCCACTGGTTCACTCCCCAGTGGCCACAATGGCCACTGAAGCTCAGAACCAGGAGCTTCTTCTGGGTCTCCCACACAGGTGCAGCGCCCCAAGCACTTGGGCCATCCTCGACTGCTTTCCCAGGCTGCAAGCAGGGAGTGGATGGGAAATGTAGTGACTGGAACACAAACTGGTGCCCAAATGGCTTGCCTGCACAAGGCAGATTACCTGTTGCACCTTCGCACCAACCCCAGTCTCTGCCAGGCTGACACAGACGCAGCTATTCTGCAGAGAAGACAGCAGCAGCATTCATGCATTTATTTGACACCTTTGCCTCTACTGGCTCTGCCCATCACAGAACGCTCTGCTGCAGCGGAAGAACCCAGAGAGAACAAAGCGAGGACGGGAGCCCCGCAAAGTCCCACAGGTGTTACCTCATCTCATGCAGGCCAGAAAATCACAATATGGCTCTCCGCTGCTTCTGCCTAAAAATGAACAATTTTGGGCCCAGCATGATAGCCCAGTAGCTAAATTCTCACCTGGCATGTGCCAGGATCCCACACAGATGCTAGTTCGTGTCCCAGCTGCTCCACTTCACTTCCAGTTCCCTGCTTATGCTTGGGAAAGCAGTAAGGGATAGCCCAGAGCCTGGGAACCCTGCACCTGCGTGGGAGACCTGGATGAAGCTCTCGACTCCTGGCTTTAGATCAGCTTTGCTCTGGCCATTACGACCATATGGGGAGCAAACTAGCAGACAGAAGATATTTATTTTTGTCTCTCCTTCTCACTGTAGATCTGCCAATAAAAATAAAGAAGACAAATCTTAAACGGAACTGGCCCATTGGCTCAGGGGCTGTATCTTCACCTTGCATGTGCTGGGACCCCACATGGCACCGCTTCATGTCCCAGCTGCTCCACTTCCCTCCTAGCTCCCTGCCTGTGGCCTGGGAAATCAGCCTTGGAACCTCACACCAGCCTGGGAGACCTGGAAGAAGCTCCTGGCTTTGCATCAGCTCCGCTCTGGCCGTTGTGTTCACTTGGGGAATGAACCAGAGGATGAAAGATCTTTCTTTCTGTAAATCTGCCTTTCAATAAAAAAAAATGCATAATTAAAAAAAAAACTTTTAAAAAATACAGAAATGAACATTTCCAGATGTGTTCAACAGTGTGCTGTGGGACGCTGAAGTGCCAGAGTGCATGCCTGCGGCAGGCTCACCATCCTGGAGCAGGAATGGCCCACCGCAGGCATTGTTCACACATACTCTAGGTCCTCAGTTTGACTTGCAACACACATTGTGCGTCAAAAGGTTAAAGGAATGAAAATTTGCATGTTTGTTTCTGAAGAGTCAAAAATCACAATTTCAAATTAAAGGAATAATGGAGCATATAAATAAATACAAAGCTAGCATCATATATAATATGTCTTCTTAACCCTCAGATGCTATTGTCCTAAAACCCAAAGGGCTGTCTAAAACCATGGGTAGTACCAAGTCCTATATATGCTATGCTTTTCTCCATGCTTATCTACATTTTCTCATATAAAGTTTAACTTATCAGTCAGGCACAATTAGAGATCAGAACAATTTTATGTGTCATAGCAGTTGCATAAACGTAGTCTCTATCTCAATTGCCAAGGGGTGGGAGGGTAGGGCATACACTACGGATACTGTGGGCCTTGGGATGATTCACACTCCAGGTGAGACAGAATCAGATAATGCAAGAGGCTTTCAAGTTATTCCAAGAAGCACGCAATTTAAAGCTTATGAATTTCTTACATCTGTAACCTCCCATAAATGAATTCTGACCACAACTGGCTGTGGGGAATGGAAGTGAAACTACCAAAAGGGGATGACTACTGTATTTTCTCAAACATTTTTTTTTTCAGATTCCCGAGATATTTTCATTAACTTCTTTCAAATGTTTCCTGGGTGGGACTACAAGTCTGAGTTGAGCTCATATGAATGCCAAGTCTCTTGTCACTGTTCCTCACGAGCTCTCTCTCCTCTTGGTTGTTCATTATCTCATGTTTAGATTCCCTACTCCACTAAATGCTTAGATTGTACCACATACAACATACTTAACAGTAACCATCAGTATCAATAAATCCCACACTTAACCAGTCCAATGCACTTTCCTCTTCTGATTTGACCGTATCTAAGATGTGGTCTATCTAAATACATGGGCGTTTATTGCAGCAGTTAACACACGGCTTGGGCTCTGACATTCCACATAAGAGTGCTTGGTTCGAGTCCCAGATCTTGCTTTCAATCCATTTTCCTGTTTATGTGCACCCTGGGATAGCAGGTGATGGAGTAAGCAGTTGAGTCTCTGCCTGCCATCCCCAGAGAGACTTGGCTGGAGCTCCATCTCCTGGCCCAGTCCTGGCTGTCGGGGAGTATCTGGACTGAACCAGTGAAGAGGCTAAGATATCTTCCTCTTCCACCCATCTCTCTTTCAAATTAAATCTAAAAAAAAAAATGTTTTTAAACATAAATCATCCACACGTTTGGACAGAAAAGAAAGTAGATAAGTGATTCCTGGATTTTAACCCCCAGTCCATATAACTAACATGCTATCATTTTCTCTCTGTTATATCCTGATTTATGAAATATTACAAACATTATTTTCATCTTAAAATGAAATTGTAAGTCCTCCCTAATTCTCATGTGTCCACTGGCCAAGCCTTTTAAATCCTCCTCCACAATTCTCAAGTGTCTTCTGGCCAAGACTTTATAAAGTGACCAAGAAAACTCAGATTTGATTCTAATTATCCATACCTGATTATAACAATCCTAACACCAGCAACTTCTCACTGCTGATCTTGCTGATTCTCCAGCTGCACCTCCTTTTACCTCCATAAACAAAACATCTCCAAAGAAGAGAGATAAAATCAACAGTCATGTGACCCTCACCACCGTCATGTAATAAACATGGCTAAAATCCAGCGAGAGAGTGAGTGGGCAGCACTCTCTCCAGACAAGTGGTTCACATTCACAAAACGAAGGGTGAGGCCACAGTTCGCTCCCTCTGAGCGAAGGTCTCCCAAGTGAATGAGCATAGCTGTGCAGTAAGTGGCCCCGGAGTGCAGGTCCCTGAAGGTCTGTCCTGACAAACTCCCAGGGCTCACACAGGAAACGTGCAGAAGACAGTATGGGAGTGCCACACCACCATGCAGGTAACGATGGCATTACTGCTGCTGCTGCTGCCAGGCAGTTGACACAAGCGGTCACACTCTGATGCATCTGACAGAGCCAGAGACTGTCTGCACAGGCTGTGATGCCCGGTGCACCCTCAATAAATACCAGACAGCTAAATGAAAAGGTCCATGGAAGCACCAAATGCACCCATTACATGGGGAACCAAGAAGAGGATACCTGGGGAGCAGGCACTGCAGCGTAGTGAGCAAAGCCACAGCTTCGGGTGCTCAAATTCCATGTTGGGGTGCTGCCCTACTTCCAATCCTCACACCTAGGATCCAGCAATGATGGCTCAAGCCCTTGAGTTCCTGCCACCAAAGGGAGACCCAGTTGGAGTTCCACAGTCCAGCCGTGGCTGCTGCAGCCATTTGAGAGGGAAAAATGTATCACTTTTGAATTAATAAAGGGAAAATTGCTTATGTCATAAATGAAATGTAAGTCCTGTCAGCTTGCCGTGGATTCTTTTCCTAACATCTTTAGGCACCTCCAGCTAGATCCCTGCACTGACCTGCAAGCTGACTACAGGTCAGGGCCTGCACTACCACCTCCCCTAACCACAGTCTGCGCTGTTCATCTGCACAAAACAGAACCAGCTGTGGACAGGGGGAAGAGGGGCCTCCTCACTCCCCGCCCCTGCCCCACAGAAGCATCCTTACTTTCCAGATCTTGTTTGTGAGTTTTCCTCTTTCTAAATAAAAAGAAAACAGAAATCTAGGGTCGAATCTGGCTGGCATCCGTCTACAGTCTCCGTATGCAGAACAGGTTTCAAACTGCATTCTGCAAAAGTCACGATTAATTAGTCTCCCAAGTTCCTGTTAGGACCCAGTGGTTTCAGAAGGAAGATGGCTCCTTTGTTCTATTTCAGACATGACAAAGGGGACAGGCCACATCGTCCGTGTCCCACTAGATGCATCTGTGGCAAGTCGGGGACGCCTGGCAACCAAATTGATGCCTGCTGGACTTCAAATCACACGGGCCATGAAGGCAACAACACGCAGATGCATGAGGCACAGTGAAGTCTCCGGCCACCCCAGGAGTGTCTGAATAGAAATCTGTAACCCTGTACAGAGCTCCGCGGTGAGAGCTGATGACCTGGCCGCGGTGACTGTGGCCAGCCTCAAATCAGGCCGTTTCTGTTCAGCAGGAGAAGGCAGGCGAAGCTCCTGCCACCTGTCTGTCTGCAGCACACACAGCCCAGGGACCCAGCAGCCTCAGGGTCCGGGAGTTTGAGGGAGCAGGACTCCCTGATGCTCTCTCCTACGGGCCTTGGTGGCTGCGAACTGAACCAACTAGACAACACGGGGATCCTTGCAGTCTATCGCGATCTCAGTGGGTGGGTGGGCAGGATTCGGCTGGAAGAGACGCACACAGTTTGTCTCCATGCTTGCCTCCTCAAACGATCACTGCCAACAGGAATGTCTCTGAGAGGCTCTGCCTTGTTGCCCAGAGCCTGTAGTGTAACTTCCAGCTCTTTCCATGGCCTGACAGCCTGGCTCTTTGCCACCTGCATGTTGGCTATACCCTTCCTTCCTTCCTGGGCAGTAATACTCGCCATTCCCTCCATGGGGACAGAGGGTGGGTTCCCTCTGGCGCCCTCTCCCCCAGCCTTCCCACTTGTTCTCAGAAGACACAGGCACTCACCATCCCCGAGTTCCCTCACAGAGCTGCTCGTGCACCTGCCAGTCATCGTGCAGAGGAGCCACTCTTGCCCCTTGGGGGAGCCCGAGGGCAGAGGGCACATGGCACTTATGTTCATACCTTGGCCTGGGTTGTGCTCCGTGCCTGAATACCAATGGCCTAAGGTCTGAGGTGCTCCCTCGCGCTGCCCGCAGTGCCAGCTGCTCCGGAGCTCTGGCCAATGGCCATGAGGTGTGGGCTGTCCCCATGGGGCTGCCTGCTCCTGCCCGCTCTTCCCACCTCCCCACTCCAGAGGTTGATATTCATTGTGAAGAGGCTCCATCCAGGGCCCAGTGACAGCCTTGTGACCAAAGCCTTCACATAGCATGCACCAGGATCCCATGTGGGTACCAGGTTCGCCTCCCAGCTGCTCCACTTCCCTTTCAGCTCTTTGCTTGTGGCCTGGGGAAGCAGTGGAGTTTGGTCTAAAGCCTTGGGACTATCCCTGTCTCTCCTTCTCTCTGTAAACCAGACTCTCCAATACAAAAATAAATAAATCTTTAAAAGGGCGGGGGCGCAACCAAGCTGGAGCCGCTTAGGTAAGGCAACACATGAGGACTCTCCGCTCCAGATGAAAGAGAACAAAGATAAAAGGAAGGTGCTGGTTCCTGGCTCTGTTACAGGGTACAAGAGAGCGTCCCCCCGCTCCACGTAGTTCAATCCCTTCTACTCCTAGGCCATTTTAGAAACCACCTTTGGGGGCTGCAGACTTCTCCTTTCCAGATGCTTGCAGCTCTTGGGTTTGCTAGCGGATTTTGAGAAGGGAGGTGAAGTAGCCGCAAGGGTAGCATGAGAGTAGGAAGGCAGAGAAGACAGGAAGCTGCCCACAGGGAGAAAGGGTACCGGCAGGCAGCTGGGCATGGGATAGCCCCCAAGGAGCAGATGGAGGACCCTCATTCCCACCACACAACCTTGGAAGACACTCTTGATAAGGCAGGTCAGTTTTTAAGCTAAAGGGAGATCATCACTCCGCTCTCACCGACCCAAGAGCACATCTCCACAGCAAGTCACAGGGCCAGCACCTGGGGGATGCTAGCAACGTCTGGCCTCCTGGCAGCATCAGGAGACAGCTGTTCCTCTAGGGAAGCCACCCACTGAGGACCTCTGCAGTAGATGACGTCCTGAAAACATGTGTGGGAGGCTGTACTTGATGTGCTCTGCCCCTCTGACCTACAGCAACATCCACAGTGCCAAGCCATCTGGGGAGTGACTGTGAGAGGTAGACAAAGTGGTTTTCCACACAGGAAATGCTGCCCTCCGGTCATGTCATTTACTGCCGTGACAGGTAACACATGTGCTTAGGAGACCACAAAAGTCCTAAGCCCAGAGCCAGCCCTCTCGGGAATCATACTCTTTCACCAGCACAAAGCCATTCCCCAAACAACTGCTGGTCTTATTACAATGAAAGCTACACTATAACTTACTCAGTATATCCAGTCTTTCTGCCGGCGTTATTTCCATGCCATTCATTAGAACAACAATGAAACAACCTTAGCCACTATGTAAATAATAAATGAAGGTAAGTAAACAATGTAACATTAATATATAAAATGTTTCTATTATATACTGGTAGCCATAACACTGCAGTTTAATCAAGAGTTTGCATCGTTTGGTGAATCTATAAAAAAAAAAAAATCATACTTTTACAAAAGACACATTTTTAAAAAAAAAAAAAACGGACTTTTTCACTTAGCAGAGTATTTTCTCCCAGGAAAATCAGAATGGAATGAAAGGGCGGCAGGGTGATCCGTAACTCCTTTGTTCCCTACACATGCTATTTTGTTGGTGATGGTGACGGTATTGGAGGGGGGCTGTCTTTTGTTGGCTGGGGCTTAGCAAGATTCTCGAGCACAGCAGGTCTCTAACGCCCGCAGAGGGTTCACATACATGACACAGTAGGCTGACCACCGCTCCCACCCCGTGGCGCACACCTGAGTGTGGGATGCACAGCCGGCAAGTTTTCTTTAGGATGCTGGCATGGATTCGTTCACACCGAGCAGGGCAGAGGCAGACCAGAAATGGATGTCTCACCTCTGAAATCTGACGTGTCCGTCAACCAGTCCAGAAACTGTCAGCACACACGTGAAAACGGAACTGCTGCTTTGAATTTTTTTGAAAACTTATTTCATTTTTGTTAGAAAGTCAGATATACAAAGAGGAAGAGACAGAGAGAAAGATCTTCTGTCTGTTGATTCACTCCCCAAGTAACCACAACAGCCAGAGCTGTGCTGATCTAAAGCCAGGAGCCCCGAGCCTCTTCCAAGTCTCCCATGCAGGTGCAGGGTGCCAAGGCTTTGGGCTGTCCTTGACTGCCTTTCCAGGACATAAGCAGGAAGCTGGATGGGAAGCGGGGATGTTGGAATTAGAACCGGAGCCCATATGGGATTCCAGCACATGCAAGGCAAGGACTTTAACCACTAGGCTACTGTGCTGGGCTCTTGATTTTTTTTTTTTAAAGGAGATGAATGCTTTGGAAAGACATATGAAGAAAATGTGCTATCGGAAAAAAATAAGTGGGTCCAACGCAATGGCTAAAAGGCTAAATTTCACCTTGCACATGCTGGGATCCCATATGGGCACCAGACAATGCCCTGGCTGTTCCATTTCCCATCCAACTCCCTGCTTGTGGCATGGGAAGGCACCAAACCTTGAGACCCTGTACCCACATGGGAGACCCAGAAGAATCTCCTGGTTCCTGACTTTGAATCAACTCAGCTCTGGCTATTGCAGCCACTTGGGAGGTAAACCAGCAGACTGGAAATCTTTCTATCTCTCCTCTTTGTAAATCTGCATTCCCAATAAAAGTACATAAACTTTTTAAAAAATAGTGTCAAAGGAGTTGTAGGCAGAGCAAAGAGAGCAGACAGGGTGGGGGGGTAGAAGATGAAAACCCAGATGATCTAGAGAGTTCTGCACCGCCCTGCTGTGCTCTGCTCTAAAGGCACTCAAGCTGGAAAGTGTGGCGGAAACATTATGGCTGTTTCTGTTACAAGAAAAATCGGGCAGAACTCTCAATGGAACCACTCGGGCGGGGAGAAAAATAGATGTGGGCTGAATTAAAAGATCGGCAAGTGACTGTCCATTCATTCATTTAGATTAAAATATTTGATGGGGAGCATGCCATGGCATAGTAAGTCACGCCAGCAGTGCCAGCATCCCATATGGGTGCTGCTTGTGTCCAGGCCGCTCCACTTCTGATTCAGCTCCTTGTCTGTGGCCTGGAAAATCAGTGGAGGATGGCTCAAGTCCTTGGGCCCCTGTACGACATAAAGAGAGACCTGGAGGAAGCTCTTGCCTCCTGGCTTAAGATATACTCAACTCTAGTCATCACAGCTATTCGGGAAGTGAACTGTGGACTAAAAGACCTTTCTGTCTCTCCTCCTCTCTAAAACTCTGCCTTTCGAATAAAAATCAAATAAACCTTTTTTTTAAAAGTGTGCGAGGCACAGGCTGCAGTTTGCATCAACCAAGCAGTCTTGACCAAATTGCTAAGCGGGCTTCCAGCACAGCAGACAGAGCTGTGTGTGTGCAGCAGGCTGACCCCCAGATCTGAGAGCCTCCCTTGGCTCCTGCTCCATTGAGACATCCCGTGACCTCCCAACTTGACCTTCTCCAAAATTAAACCACAGCACAACCTGGAGCAGAGCCAAGTGTGGAAGCAGTGTCTCGTGCGGGGCTCGGCTGACTGCTTCATGACAGCGCTGTCGCGGCACTGCTCCAAGCCTCCTGCACGGCCCCCGCCCCCAGCTTTCAGCATCTGGAACCCATAGCCCTCCTAGTCATGCTCCAGCAGTAGGTGGCTGCAGGTGTGTGGATGGTGGAAGTCGGCCCTCACCTTCTGCCGCTGCTGGATGTTGGCGACGGCGTCGGGCTGGAAGTCCAGCTTGTCTGTGCGGCAGAGCTTCCAGTAGAGGATGGTGACGATCAGCATGACCACCAGCACGGGGATGACCACGCCCACGATGACCCACAGGTTGCTGCTCTGGGCCTCTGGGGACGGCCTCTTCACCCTGTCCACAGCTGCAGGTGGACATGAAGACCATTTAGTCACTCCTTCCTCCTGTACCAGGCAGCAGGTGCCTGACACCGCAAGAGACTCAGCTCTCCAGGCCATAGCCTTCTGACCGCAGGACGTGTGACCAAGCAAAGATACCCACTATGGAACCATACAAGGGGACTACCATTAGGGACCCACATGACACACACACACACATCCAAAAGCTTGTGGCTAAATTCAGGCAAAACTCAGTTGGTTCTTGGTCTCTTGGCGTCCAGTATGTTCTACTGCCTCACCCCTAAATTCTCAATGCAGGATGTTTCTGTACCTCAGTAGATCTGTACAACATTGTACCTGAGTGTTTATCATCAGAAGTGAAGTGAAAGGCAGCTCCACCTCTGGAACAAACTAACCACCCATGTGCTGAGCCAAGCAAGACCCTTCAGGTCTCCTGAAGGCATCGGTTTCAATCAGGCAATTTGTGGAAGACAGCCCTGTTCCCCGCTGCCCTCATGGCCCAGAGCTACTCCACAAATACCTCCAAGGACTGAGTGTGTCAGACACATTTCTAAACTAGGGACACAATGTTGAACAAGTGGACCAAGTACTTTCTAGCAGGCAGAAGGGCAAGTTATCATGTAAATACATCCATCGATCACCTTATATACAGTGCTGGTGCTGTCACCAAGCAGAAACAAAGCGACGAGACACAGCATGAGCACAAAGGCACCGGGAGGGCTCCCTTTCAGCAGGTTAGTAAGACATCAGTACTCAGAGCAGCCAGAAGACAGAAACAACCCCCACATTTAAGAACGGGATAGATGAGAGGTTGTGCATCCAACACAATGGGAAATCGCTCAGCTAAGAAAGGGCAGGGATAACTGACAGGTGCCAAGACAGGAAGAGAGGTGGGTGGGTGACACTATGCTAAGTGAAAGGAGCCCAAAATAAGAGGACAAATATTGTATGGGGCCACTTCCATGAGCTCCCCAGAACATGCCAATTCACAGGGACAGAAGACAGAGTGGTGACTGCCAGGGCTAAGGGCACAGGGAATGGGGAATTACTACTGAAAGCAGTTTCTGTTTGAGGAGATGAAAAAGGTCTAGCAATGGAGAGAGCCAAAAGGAATACAACACTGTGAATCTACTTAACATCCTGAACTGCAACTTAAAATGATTAAAGTTTCATTATACGCAGTTTACCACGACAATGATAAAGAAGATCTTTTTCTTAATGATGTTTCACTGTAATTCAGAAGCTACTATGGTCACATGTGGCCTACATGCACTGCCTTGCTTCCTCACCTTCAAAGATCTGGCTTGTCATTCACACTGCTTTATTTAAGACATGTGCTGCAATTTTTATATTGTATTAGAGCATCTGCCCCACGTGCCTGGGGCCCCTCGTCGTCCTGACTTTGGACCATGATCCTTTAGGTAGGTCCTCTCTCTTCCCACATGATGCTCCCCAGGCCTCTGCCAGCCCCTCTTCTCCTGTGTGCTTGTCCTCTCAATACTCTGCCCAACGCCTCTCGCACTCAGAGCTTGATCACAGAGCTCCATAAATCCACATGTCCCCTCCCCATCCTTTAAGGCTGCTTTATAACCTCCACTGCCCCCATGACAACACTAACCTCTCCTTTGTCTAAATTCTTTCATTCATAAAGGATGCCTTGTGATTCTTTTGAAATGTCTCTTCTTACTAAGAAGGTATCACCTTGAAACGCCCTAACTCTAGACTCATTCTTCTGGCCAAGACATCACATCACGTCCTTTCCACTATACCCTAGTCAGGGGCAGATTAAGGTTTAAGCTCCTTTGTATCCTGTAAGGGTTATCACCTGCCATGGCATCAAAATTTATCTGCTCAAAGATGAAACAACCAAACCATTCTTGGTACAGGCGTTCTGGGTTTATGACCCTGAGAGTTTGACAAGGGTGTCAGCATTCTAAATCAAACACACTACAGAAAAGTTCAAATTCAGGCACAGATTCATGAAACATGGGAAACGGTGGCAAAGTGTTTTAAAAAAAAAAAAAGCCTTTTTATTTTTTAAGTTTGCCATGGCATGTTGCTTATGCACATAGCTCATTTTGCATAAAAACAACTGACATCATCCAACCAAGGAATTGAGAGAACTGTAGCTCTCTTCTCTCAATCCAGGACCCCAAGGTCCCTGGGATGGCCTTAGTACTGCTGAGGCTTCCCTCTACCACCAACCCTAAAACCCCAGGATGGCTGCTAATGTGGTCTCCAGTAAAAAAAAACAAGGAGAGAGAAGGGCTCGGACAAGATGGAAGTAAGTGTGGAGAAAGTGTCCAGATCCTTTTTGCAATGAACCTTGTTTGAAACCATCAAGTTCTTGGTGGGCGTGGGACACCTGTGCTCCAGTCAGAACAGTCATAACATGTGATCCTCCTCCACCGCTTCCAATCAGAACACGCTGTGGTGCAAGCACATCTCAAACACACCAACTTCAGACCAGCATCTGCTCACACGCTTCCCACAGCATCCAGACACTGGAGAGAAGGCACCCATGTGTGCTCATCCTGGGCCTGTCCTCTCCTCAGGATAATTTTAATGCAGCTGGTCTGCTGGCTTTTTAAAAAGCTGCCCTTGTCCCTTACATGTTCGAGTTTCCAATATGCTCTGATGCTGGCCTTCCTCTCGGTGTTTATTTATCCCTTTGTGGCTGGCAGCAAGGCTCACTGTGCTCTTACAAGGACTGCTCCCTGGGTTGTCAGAGGAAAATATCCACATAAAATCGTCTGACTCACTCATATAAAGGTATATTTAGAGAGGGACACTTGCCCATTCTTCCTCCTGCTCCTTGATTTTCAATCTGCAGGTTGGAAAAGTAGACACTGAGGGCAGTCACTGGCAGAGGGCAGCAGCCAGGGACCTTCCAACAATAACAGAACATCAAGATGCCTTTTCCTAAACGGCGTAGTAATGCGTGGACAGGGTGGGAGGGGAACAGGACTGCCAAGGGTGAGGATCAAGGGCTTCTTTGTGCTAACCAGGGTGTACCTCCTCGCCTGCTGTATGACTCAGGGCCTCCACCAACGTCCAGGGTGTGACATGGGAGATTTCGGGGTAAACACAGAGCAAGCCCACTATGTGACCCAAAAGAACATTAAAAAAAAAAAGAAGGGGTAAATGGGGGTAGGTGTGAAGGTCATCAAAAACTAAGTAAGGTATTATCACCCAGTCTAACACAACTAATACAAAACACTAGGTGGGAAAACCAGTGGCAGGGAGCTATAACCACAAGGCAGCTAGAACCCAAAGTCCACAAGGGCTGAGTAAATGGAGGTGAACATGGCCATCTCACAACAAGTGCCACTTCACGACAAGGCCTTCACACATGCAATGACCCTCCACAGCTGATTCAGAGCTCACATACAGGACGAGACTGGCTCTAGACCCGAGCATCACACAGACAACTCCACTTGACACACTTACGTTGGGCAATGGCCCCTTGAATTCGGTATCCCAAGATGATGGCCGCCCTCTGGAGATCAATCTTGTTTATCAGGTCCGAGGATTTGACTGCACTGAGCCTTTCTCCATCCTGGTCTTCCACGAAGTAAATGAGCTGCACGGGATTGTCATCCCCCTCCAGCCGGGACACATTCACCACCTGAAGGATAACCCACCATGGGCGCTGGAAAGGCTCCTGTTCTCAGATGCCTCTTCCCAGAGCCTGTAATCCTGTCTGTGTCACTGGGGATTTACCCCAGCCCTGAAAACAGGCGCCTAACCCCACTCAGGATCACACACTCACTGTGGGGGCCAACACGCTGGCATCCTACATGGATACTGGTTTGAGTCTGGGCACTTGTACTTGTGATGCAGCTCCCTGCGAATGGACCCGGGAAAGCAGCAGAGGACAGCCCAAGCACTTGGGCTCCTGCACTCAAGTGGGAGATCTGGAAGAAGCTCTGGGTTCTCTGTCCTTGGCATAGCCCAGCCCAGCTGTGGACACAGCTGGCATTTGTGGAATGAACAAGCAAATGGAAGTTTCTCTCTCCTCTCTCTGTAACTCTGCCTTTCAAATGAATTTTAAAAAAAAAAAAATCTTCTAAAAAAATCACCTCGATTCCAGTGAAAGTCCCTCTTGTGCTTGCTCCAAGTCTTGTCAAACAAGGCAGCAAGTACACACACACAATCCAGAGTTGGCAAGCCCAGATGGCCCACAGTCATCCTCAACAAGCTTTGATAGGCCCACTTGGGTCCCAGGAGGATCCTGCTGTCACTTCTTTCTCTCAGTTGCTGCTCCACTGATGTCCAGGGCCAGGCAAATCCTCGACATGGATAGCACTGTAGAATGCTAGCAGCACACCAACCCACCTCAAGCTGGCAGCAACTGCCTCCTCCTGTGTTGCCCAACGTAACAACCAAACATGTCTCAAACATTACCAAGGGCAGAGGGCAGGTACCTCTGAGGACCCCAAGGGATAATAAACCTCATAAATGCAAAATATTGTGGCTCAAGCAGAATGTTGACTTCTCCCAAACTTCTCTGTCTGGAGTCACAGCGAAGTTCTTTCGCACTGGAACTTCAGACTCTAGCAATCTTGATGGATCAAAGTATCCCTTCATACAGCATTTTATTTTGTTGCTATTTTTCTTAAGAATACACCACCATTTAGAATCCGTAAAACTCTGAACTGACATTCTGTGAAAAGGATTGCAAACAAACCCTGAGCCCTTTCTTCCTCTAGGCAGCTTGAACTTGTGTGGTCTCTACATTGGCTGTTGGCACAAAATGGGTGCTCTTCTCTGCCCCATGGGTTTGGATTTGCAGCCCCACCCTGTGCTTGGGGCACAGCTGCTGGGCTCCTCCCTTGCCAAGGAAACCTCTAGCAACTCAACAATTTTATGGTTTCACAGTGAGCCCATCCTTCCACACCAAGCCCAAAGATCCTTAACAACCCTGGTCCAAGCTCCCACCCTGGAGAACGCTCTCTTCTGCTTCATCTTACCCAAAGACCCACTTGTCCTGCCCTTGGCTTCCCATTTCCAGGCCAGTTTCTGGACCACCTCTGCTCCCCAGTCACCCACTCCCCAGCCCACACCCCAAGTTGTAAAGGATTTAACTTTTATTGTCCTTCAGAATGCAATTCTTAGGGCTAGTGAACACTATGTAGGTTCCATTCAGTTGTCCCTCTACCCATATGCCTATTTATTTTATCAGGGAAGCTCGAGTGTGTTTTCTTCTTATAGAAATCACCACCTGAATATTTAGCAATACCTATTGTGATTAAAGTTCCTACAAGTTTGTCCAGCCTGAAATCCAACTGTAAAATCTAACTCCAGTATCCTTTCTGGGCAACTGTTTCCCAGATTCTTATCTCTGAAATGCCAGAGTTCTGAATCTTCATCTCGCATTTTCCTAGCTGTAAAGGACAACAGTTGTTAAGAAAAAAGCCACACTGAGCTCTGACTCTGTCAGTGAGAGCTTTATAAAAAACAGGTCACTTTACAATTCATAAATCTGTCTTTTGCAACCTGCCTGCCAGTTCACCAAAGTAAAGAGGATTTGGGGTAATAGGAAACCAGCAGCTTGGCAGGAGGCAGAGGAGATGAAATGCTAGGAGGGCAGCACACTTCCCTCTCCGCAATCCATTCCCTGTGAAAGCCTTACCTCTACAAGGCTATTGCAGACTACACTTCAGGTAATTAAAATACCCTGGAAAACAAGGTCACGCAACAGACCTGGTGAGGAGCCAGGAACACAAGGTATTCTCCAACATTTGCTAAGGACTCAGGCAAGCACTCGCAGAACCGCCACGTGGCTACATTCAATTGCTGCTAATACAGCCGTCACTGGAAATTCCAACGTTCCCTAGGCATTTCCCCTCTGTACAAAAGCCCGGCAGGACTCAGGGTTGGTGCTGCCTGGGCCTCCCACAGCCCCTGGAGTACCTGCACCACACTGTTCCCAGCGGTGATGGTGGCCCGTCTCCACACTCGCCTCCGGCTGGAAACCTCACTGAGCAGCTGGGCCAGCTTGCGCTCCATCTCGGCTTGAAACACTTCGTTCTGCAGCTGCTTCTCCACGACACCCAGGAGGACTACATTCGAGAGGGAACACACACAGCATCCAAAGCAAGTCAGCAGGAGAGAGAAAGGGTGTGTGTGTCATTGAGGTGTGATTATTAAAGCTGCCCTGCCTGAAGGGGAGACATTAAACTAGGGGAGAGAGAGGAGGAGTCAACAGCAACAAGCCCAGGAAGAGCCCAGGAAGCAGAACCCGAGGCTCGTCCCCAGCTCCCAGTCCCAAGGGCCACACAGCCCAGCAGCGCCAGCTCCCAGACTCCAGCCGCAGGGCCCTGGCCTCTGGTCAGCGCTTATCTCAAGGCGTCTGGAAACAGCATGGTTCTCTTCTTTTTAAGTCCTGGATTCATAAAGCAACTTCAGAGCAGGGGGCCTGCCTGTCTTGTGTTATCTGCTTTCGACATGGTTATCTAAACAGATAATCGCAGTGTCAGCATGGCAGAGGGGACCAGCATGTGCCAGCACTGGACAAGTGCCTGACCACTAGGAAAATGGGGCCCATGGACGATGCAAAGATGCGGGGCACCATGTCAGCCAGCAGAGTGCGCAGGATAGGTGGCCCATGAATGGTGACCACTGCTGAACTGTATGTTCTCTCCCCAGGACCAGTTACCAAACTGTGTGCATGCTGGGCACCCAGCAGCTTCACAAATATTCGCCAGATTTTTGCACACTTGGTGAGAAAGGCCTCCTCTGCAATGCCCATGCTCTAAATAAACGACCCAGGCCATCATGGCAGCTTGCCAGTTACCTGACTTGTCCTCCAAAACTAAACAGGGTAATTTTAGGAAAAAAAAAAAAAAGATTGTCTTGCTTCTGAATATCTTCCTGTTCTGAAGTTGGACAAAGATCAGGCCCTGTTACAAACTCTGTCCTGCATCTGATGCATGATTTTTATAAAGAAAGTCAATTTTTTCTGTGCCATCACTCAGTGGGACATGTTCCCGCAGCCAAATGTGGATCCATTCTCATTCACTCTCTGCCAAAAATGGAAGGTACATTTTGCCCTGAATTTAGGAAAGGGGGAAGCTGGCACCCTTCTCCACAAGCCCGAGCGGACTCCTTGTGCTTACAGCAAGACCTACCTGTTCTGACCCAGGAAGACTTCAGCAACTGAGATAAGTTGAGCTGTGGGTACTGGAAGGCTAGGAAAAGGAAGGGAAGGAGGGAGAAAGTCTGTGAGATGCGTGTTTGCAGCAGTTGGAAAGGCAAGGGCTGGGGGTGCCCCAAAACTTCATTTCCTACACTACTGAGCTCTGAGTGTGTGAGAGCAAAGGCCAACTTAGCATGAAGGTGGATGGGGTGACACGCATGCTGAGGGACAAGGACAGTGAGCAGTTCGGGGCCTGCCCTGGCCTCCCGGCGAGCCCTCCCGCGTCTCCCTCTCAGTGTCCCTACTCTGGAGTAGACACACCATGCTCCTCATAGCCCTGCCTGCCCAGCAGTGACTCAGGGTACAGTGACCTGGGTCCTGGCTGCCCCAGACAGCCTGCCCATTCCCACACTCCTGAAAGACCGCATATGTGTTGTGCATAACCAAAAGTCATTATTAGTCAATAGTGACTATTCAAATGTTATCAACAACCTACCTTTGCACTTTATAGATTTCTATTTTTAATTTAATTAGTAACACCCTGAAACACATGAAGAATCATTATTTGGCAGCTCCATTTTGAAGGAGGATTTTTTTCCTTTGCCTGACTTCAATTCCAGAATCTACTATTTTTTTTCAAAGCAAACATTTTCCCTTTCAACCTTTTCCTTCTCCCCTCCTCCTGCGCTGTGAAAGTAAATGCTGCAGTTAGGAACCAAGTTTTCCTTTCCCTTTTTAATTTATACACAACCAAATTCACTTTTGGGTGCAATTTTATGGCTTTTGATAAATGGACAATCACACAGTCACCACCATAAGGAGGAGAAAGAACAGTTTCAGCTCCCTTAAAATTGCTTTTGATCTGGTACAGCTAGGTAGCTGAAGTTTAGACGAGCTGGAATTCTCGCACCCTATAAAGTAATGTTTGTGTCTTTCACTTTCACCTTGATAGGCCCGCCTTCCCAGGATGCATCTGTTTTATGTAGCACCATGGTACATGCTCAGATAACACCCCATTCATATATCTGATCATGGTACCACTCCCTACCTCACAAAACTAGCTGGAGGGAGCCGGTAGTGTGGCGCAGCAAGTTAAGCCGCTGCCTGTGATGCCAGCATCCCATCTGAAGTAGCAGCTCAAGTGCCAGCTGTTCCACTGCTGATGCAGCTCCCTGCTAACACACCTGGGGAAGCAGCGGACGATGGCTCAACTACGTGGGGCCCTGCCACCCACATGGGAGACCCAGACGGGAGTTCCTCAGTCTCTCTCTCTCTATAACTGCCTTTGGGCCGTCATCGACTGCTTTCCCAGGCCACAAGCAGGGAGCTGGATGGGAAGTGGAGCTGCCGGGATTAGAACCAGCACCCATATGAGACCCCGGCGCATTCAAGGCAAGGACTTTAGCCGCTAGGCTACGCTTAATATT
Source organism: Ochotona curzoniae (assembly GCF_017591425.1). Taxonomy (NCBI): domain Eukaryota; kingdom Metazoa; phylum Chordata; class Mammalia; order Lagomorpha; family Ochotonidae; genus Ochotona; species Ochotona curzoniae. Next base: position 16,780,932 of record NW_024467095.1, on the reverse strand, counting down.
TGCCTTCCAAATATTAAGCAATCTTTTCTTCCTGCCTGGTGATGAGCCTGGTGACAATCACAGACTGCAGGAGACGACGAGGCAGAGACGATGGTCCTGGGCGAGAACAGTGACAGCAGGGGTGGCTCTGTGTGTGCTAGAGCAGGGCTGCAGCCATGCAAGAAACTCTTGCTCTTTCCAATTATGCTTCCTGTGGGCCCAAAGCTGCTCTAGAATATGGTTGTTATATTGTCATTCGTTAAAAATCGAAAAAGAAGTCCACCCATGAGAGTAGCCCCGGCCCCAAGACTCACGCTCTGCGATCTGCAGCACTGGGTAGCCCAGGTAGAAACTGAACTCCACCACACTCAGGTTCCGCAGCAGCTCGCTCACCTCCGACCCATTCAGAAATCCCTGTGTGCCCCTGACACCAAAGATGATGTTCACGGGGCCCCGGCGGGGAGCCGCCCGGGAGGAGCTGACGGTGACATTCAAGATCTGAAAGAGGGAAAGTTGCCACGCACGTTGAGACACTTTTTCACAGCTTGTCTGCATTCCTTTCTCATAAGGTCCCTTGCTGGATTTTTTTTTTTTAATTAAAAGGAAGAAGAGTAACTGTCTTTCAGAGCAGTCTGCCTCTTGCAAAACTCAATGCCTGGTTTGTTGAAAGTGCTTTTGCATGTGATGAACTGAGCACGTGCATACACAGCCCTTCCCATCCTCTGTCCCAGCCCTGAGTCCATGGAAACCACCATACTGGACAAAGAGGAATCCACTCCCGACAGTAGTGAGAAGGAGGGAGGGAAAACCAGACACTGTCCAACGGCTGGGAGGTGGGAAAAGGATAAATTCATACTGACACACACCAAGACTGTGGGAGCCGAGACCCAAACATACAGGTAGTGTGTGGCCCAACTCAGAGTTATCCTCCCCAGGGTGTTGTACAAGGCCCCCAGGACAGGCCAGGGTAATTAATTAATAGCCCCAGTGCCAAAGAGCTGAGCCAATCGCCTTCCTCCTCTTTCTACCAGCTACACCCAGGCCAGCGCAGAGGTGCTGGCGGCCAATGTGCCCTGTCCCACAATTGCCCAAAGAACTGCTCTGGGAAGACAGGGAACGCCCTGGCTGGGAGCACTGAGAGCCCCATTGTGGGGCTGGGCTGGGCAAGAAGGTGGCAGAAGCTGTCATAACTGCAGGGCCCTCCAGTGTACACAGCAACCCAGACAGAGGGAAGTGAAAGGAAAGGCAGCTTTGCCATGAAAAATATGCTGGGAGCTCGCCCTCCTTCTCTAGATGGTGTGGAGGATTCTTAGGCCGCCCGTGTCCAAACACCCAGCTCAGTGCCCAAGGTGCCAACAGGTTCTCCATCAAAACAGCTTTCCCAGAAGGCAAGAACTATCCCTGCTACCAATATCAGCACCCTGATTCTTTCCTAACGGCCTAATTTGCACCCAGAAGTTCCCAGACGCTCACGGCAAACCAACAGCACACAATGACCAAGGAGCAACGGCTCCAAGCAACGGTCACAGGAAAACAGAGATGACTTAGAAAATGAAGGCAAGCGTTTTTCAAAAAAATTCTGATTCATGCCTTCAGACACTTTAGAACAATGATCCTGCATCGTCACAAGATGCCCTGACAACTGGCAATGAACAACGCAGAGAAAACGATCGCAAACGTAAGTCCGACGGAGAGACAGAGTCACACCAGAGGCGCTGGTTCAGACGCAATGACTCAGAGGGCAAAGCTGAAAACACCTGCACAAACTGGGAATTTCTAAAAAAGGGATGGGAAAAGGAGGAGGAAAGTAGACTCACTCATTTCATAAAGATGGAGCAATGAATGTGAAAGGAAAACAAAACCAATGGTATGGCAGTTTCCAAACACCTGAACACCCATGCAAAACCACCCTGGCCAGTGCTGCCTCCTCTGTGGTTAGACTGAAACCTGCACTTCCCTGCTCTCATGGGCATACTCAGGTGGCTGCCATTCCTTTTCAAAACATTCCCAAATCCTCTGCCCAGCAGGTCTGAGTTCCCTAGCCTTTAGCTCCTCTGTACACCTCCCTGACACTTGGCCCATTCTTGTGCTGTGTAGGTACGATGCCAGGCGGAGGATGGGCCTCTTCCACGTCTGCCATAAAGCACTGGAAAGCCACTTCCCTCTGAAAGGATCAAGCCCTCCGCTCCGGGTGGTCCGTGCCGGCCTCACCTGCACTGTGAGGTTGTACGTCCCCTGGTGATGTTTTCTCACTTCGAAGAGAGCTGTCATCAGGCCTTTCTCGATGCGCTGGGTGAAGTTGCAGAAGCCAGTGTCCACGCTTGGCGGCACAAACTGAAGAACTAAAAGGAAGGATAGCAACCCAAGTCCCATCAAAGAAGTGTTTCTAAGGCAGGTAGGAGGGGAGGGTGACCAACAGCATCTAAATGAACCACCTGGTCCCCAGCAAGGTGCAGGTGTGATAACACGATGTACAGTTCTGTGTCTTTGCCTCGGGGAAATGCGGAACGCCACTCCTGTACCAGCAGAACCATGCACTGCGGAAGTGACTGGTGCCCCATAACCAACACAGAAAAACACCTTGAATAACAATCTGAGCACCAGAAGATGCAACTGACCTGGTACACCTCAAACATGTAAGCTCCTCAGAGATGCATTCCTGAGGGCTTATGGGTGAAAGGACATTTGGAGTGCTTTCAAAATGCACTAGAATCCTCAAAACGCTTGCGAAGAACACAGGAAACCAAACTGGCAAAATCATGATGAGCACACGTAGGCATAACATGTAATTCCCTTGACTTCTGTGTAAGTCTGAAAACTTGCACAAGGAAAAGTCAAGCAGGGCACCAGGGACTCGTGCATCATCTCAGCGAGTGAGACGGCACTGCGGAAAGATGCACGTGTGAGCAGACACGCGCCTAAAATGTCCTCCGCTTCTACAGCAGAGATGGACATGCCTTTTTTCAGCCAAGGGCCATTTGGGTATTTATAATATCACTCATGGGCCATACAAAAGTATCAAAATAAAAACTAGCCTGTGGCCTATTGTGATAGCCTAGTGGCTAAAGTCCTTGCCTTGCATGCACCAGGATCCCAAATGGGTACCAGTTTGTGTCCCTAAGGTACCCGCTTCCCATCCAGCTCCCTGCTTGTGGCCTGGGAAAGTGGTCGAAGACAGCTCAAGGCCTTAGGACTCTGTACCCATGTGGGAGACCCAGAAGCTCCTGGTTCCTGGCTTCAGACAGGCTCAGCTCCAGCCACTGCAGTCACTTGGGAAGTGAATCAGCGGATGGGAGTGCAGCTGCAACAAGAATGAGCAGGAGCTGAAAATCGCTGAAGCTGTTTGAAGGGGGCATGGGGCATCATGAAACCATTCCAGGGACTTTGTCTTCACGTTGTAAAAAAAAAAGTAGTGAATATAAAAATTAATTCTCCCAGGTTTAAAACAAACCTCTGAAAACCAGAAGGAAAAGCCATTTGCAAATCCAAAGCAGCCCGCAGAGGGTCTCACCTGTCTGAACCTGGAACCTGGAATCTGGCACCAGGAAGGAAGGCCTCACGGACAGGATGAGGGGGGTCTGGCCGCGCACGAGCTTGCTGCTGCTGAGCACGTTCACCACAGATATTGCCGTGTACACGAAAGGACCGGAGGTCACCAAGAAGGTGAAGTCTGTGAACAGGTCATAAACCTGGGCCGACCGAAATACGCGATGAGTCAGACTCAAAGGAAACGGGGGCGGATAGAAAAACAACAAAAACAAGGTGGAAAAAGAAAGAAATCGGTGATTTTACAAGATAGGGTAGTGCTTCCCAGATCATGGGAAATGCATGTTATTTATCTCTTTCACAGCTAATCAACTCTCAAAAACAACATCCGCATCAGGGGAGGGGAACCACTGAAGGGTGAGTGAAGGAGAAGCTGAGGTGTTGTGGCTGTGCTTAGCCTAACAGGAAACAGTATTACACGAGCAGTGCTATCCAAGACAAATGTAAAACGAGCCACAGACGCAATCTTTAAAGCTTCTAACAGCCACATAGAGAAAAACACATAAAAATAGGTGAAATTAATTTTAAATACATTTTGCCTAACCCAACATACCTGAAATATCATTTCTACACTCCCCCAACATGAAAAAACTATTAGTGAGATTTTTACAATCTTCTTACTATGTTTCTGTGACATCTGGTGTGTATCCTGCACTACATCCATCTCACTTCAGGTGTGCCCGCTGCACGTGCTCATGGCTCTGGTTGGGGATGGCACTGGGCTACACAGAGCAAGCCTTTCTGAACCCACGGAGAAGGAGGGAATAAAGACAGCAGCCCATCTCCATCTCAGTGAATGTGCAAAAAGATGCTCATTCAAAAATTTAATTTAAAACAGGATCTAAGTGCTTTCATGCCAGTTAATGGGGACAAAATGACTCAGAGTCATCCCCTACCTGGCGCCTGGGGCCTGAGCGCCCATCCCTCCCACTCACCTTGAGCTCCACCACGCGGTTGAAGTGAATCCTCAACACTTCCTTGATGGCTGTAATGATGTACTCCTGCACAGCTCTTCTGGCCAGCACTAGGAATGAAAGCCAACCCTCAGGTGTGTTTCAGCGTCACCACAGATGATGCAGATGTCACACTTGGGGGTTCCAGGACAATATCCAAGTGTACTTGGTAAAACAGAGCCCAGACTAGGATGGAATGGAGTTAAACACTTGGAGTGCTGATAACCACCCATGGCAGCAGAATACAGGAGACACTTGAAGGGACCAGTTAACTCATGCACAACACCAGTTCAACAGGCTACAGAAACCCTCTGGCCCTGCTGAGGGAGAACAGGAATCAGCAGTTCGTGACCCAGCCACGGGATAAAGCACTTCCAACTTTTCATTTCTGCTTGAACCGATGAGAGGTGTCACTTGGCTGTACCCCACTGGTAAAGCATGAGGCTTTAAAAGCTCCCAGAAGCGATATTTTAAAAGCTGTAAGATGCTAGCTAAAAAGCTAGATGACAGCATCCTTTACAAAACAAATGAAGCCACCCACGCTAACCTTTCAGAGCAGTGAGCAGGGGGTTCTTGTCACTAACAATGAGGGCTAAAGCTTGCAGCTCCGTGCATTAAAATTTTAGGCAGAAAACAAAACATTTTTCATACCCAAAAATAATTCTACTTAACATTTAAAAAGGTTCATTAAAAAAAAAAAAACTGTGCTTAGGGCCCAGCATAGTAGCCTAGTGGCTAAAGTCCTCGCCTTGCACGTCCCAGGACTCCATATGGGCACTGGTTCTAATCTTGGCAGCTTCACTTCCCATCTAGCTTCCTGCATGTGGCCTGGGAAGGCAGTCGAGGACAGCCCAAGGCTTTGGGACCCTGCACCTGTGTGGGAGACTTGGAAAGAGGCTCCGGGCTCCTGACTTTGCACTGGTGCAGCTTCAACCATTGCGGCTGCTTGAGGAGTGACTCAACAGACAGAAGATCTTCCTCTCTGTATATCTTTCCCATAAAAGTAAATAAATCTTTAAAAAAAAAAAAAAAACAAAACTCCCTCTGGTTGTCTGCTCCCTGTATCAGAGAGCCTGGACTTGAGCCCCAGCTCAACTCGCCATTGCAGCTCCCAGGAGCACATGGTGGGAGGCAGTGGATGGTGACTCGGGCAGCTGAGTGCTGAGTTCTCAACCCCTGGCTTTGGTCTGGCCAGGCTGTTCCTGTTATAGGTACGTGGAGAGTAAAATGGGTCGACAGCAAATACCTCCCTCCATGGCTCTACCTCCTTCAAATGAACAAAATATATATATATATATATATTTTTTTTTTGCAGTATGTTTGATATATTTCTTAGTTTTCCATTTCCTGATCTTAATTTTCAAAACTGAAAACAAAATCACTCTGCATTCTTCATTCACTAAAAGGCAAATATTATTTGTTAGTTTTTTGTTTGTTTGTTTGTTTGTTTATTTTTACTGAATTAGTAGTCCACCAGACGGCTAAAAACAAAAAAGCAGAGGTGGGCTTTTTAGTTCATGAGATCACTTGAACAGATCCACAGCTGCTACCACCCTGCTGAGTGACACCACCACGCAGAAATGCCCCACTCAGCAAGGCCACTCAGCAGGGCCTGCCTCAGTTTCGAGTGACCAGACTACACTGCGAGTGGTCAGGGGCAAGGCAGAGTGGGATGGAGACGGGGCATGGCAGACAGCAGGAAAGACACCTCATTCACAGGAGATGAGGTAAGAGCACAGAGGGACGAGGGTGCCAGGCTCCCCTGGGGAGAGCAGTAGGGCAGCCCCTGCCTCCTACATGCAGACCTGGAGAAAGCTTCTGGCTTCGGCCCAGCCAGCACCAGCCAGCTGCAGTGTGAGCCAACAGATGAAGCTCACTCTCACTGGTTCTCTCCTTTCCCCTCTCTTTCTACCCACCACCTCCTTATTAACAATCTATAACTCTTTCAAACAAATAAACATAGCTTTTAAAAAACATGTGTAAAAAGGGTTGGCTTTGTGGCATAGCAGGCAAAGCCACACCAACAATACCTGCATTCCATATGGGCACCAGTTCAAGTACGGGTGCCTCCACTTGTGATCCAGCTCCCTGTTAATGGCCTGGTGAAGCAGCAGAGGCCAGCTGAAGGGCTTGGGAGCCCTGTACCAACAACAGGAAACCTGCAGGATGCTCCTGGCTACGGCTTCAGCCCCGCCCAGGCCCAGCTGCTCCCAGGGCTGTCTGGGCAGTGAACCAACAGACAGAAGACCTCTCTCCCGTCTCTTTCTCTTTTTGTAACTTTGACTTTCAAATAAATAAATCTCCTATGAAAAACTAGATAAAATGGTTTCTAATTATTTACAGAGAAACTCTTAGACACAACCTCAGCTTTGTATCATAAATATCTTAGAATCCCAGAGGTGAAAGTTTTCCCAACTCTTCTGAATTCCTGTAACTAACCACTCTGTAGCTATTTTGTAACAATTTTCTAAGCAAGGAAAGTCTGAGTAGCTTTCCCCCTTTTTCCTCCGGGGGACTACAGTAATTGTGACAATTGCAGGGCCTGATCCTGTTCCCGCCTCAGCTCCCAGCACACTCACTCAACCCTCCCATGCCACAGCCTAGTCAATGCCAAGCTGAAGGTGCCCTCACCAGCATCAGGCTGTGGGTATTGATGGCCCATGCCTACTCAGTCACCTCTCAGGAAGGAGAACTTGGGGTCCTCACCAGGCAGGCCAGTGGCTGATGCTGCTCTTCTAGCAGCAAGGCCTCTGATGGACTGTGCTGGACATGGTACTGGGTGCTCCCCAGGCTGTACCCTGGGGAGACAATCATGGTCAGAGACCAAATAGGAAGGCTGTTAAAAGTTATTCCATGTTTCTCTCCTTGGGATGAAAGGCACATGGATAGGAACACAGGAAAGCAAAATGTATCTTGCTTTCAAGAAAAAGTAAGAAGAGTAAGACAGGATGGAATAGCAAGGCTGTGCTTACGCACTTGCCCAACTCACCACAAAATGCCCTGTGTTGACCATGGCAGCAACACATCCTCTGGGTTAGGAGAGATCCTAACAAAAACTCCTATGATTTGTTAGAATCTCTTGTGTATTCTTGTTTTGTTTTTGCTTTAAGATCTCTGTATTTGGCTGATAGTTACAGAGAGAAAAAGACAGAGAGCACTTTTCCATCCACTGGTTCGCTCCCTAAATGGCTGAAGTCAGGAACCCGGCACTGCTTCCAAGTCTTCCATATGGAAGCATGGGGCCCAAGCATCTGGGTCATCATCTGCTGTTTTCCCCCAGACCGTGAAAAGGGAGCTGAACCAAAAGTGGAGTCGTGAAGACACGAACCTGTGTCAATGTGGGATGCTACTTTCGTAGGCAGGAGCTATACTTGCCATGCCACAATGGCAGCCACTTATGTGCTCTTCTTATGGCTGCTAACCAATGCACATTCTTCCTGGGTGCCAGGCACTGAACTAAGCCCTTCATACTCTTTCACACTCAAATCCTTCAGGAGCCATGGAAGTGGGTATTGCCCTTATTCTTGCTCAGGAGTTGAGGAACCAGAGGACTCAGAGCAACTGTGCAAAGAAGGAGCGGGGGAAAGAGACCTCAGTCCAACACCCTCCCTCCCAACCACTCCACTCCTCCAAGCATCTTAGAGGTCACCACACCCAGGGAGGCGACTCAGAGCTGGGTCTTACCTGTGGTGATCAAATAGGCATCCGGGACCGTAATGTCACACACATACGGTGGCTTGGTGGTAACCAGTGCAGGTACGTCAACAGCAGCCTGGAGAGTGGAGGTGACAGGATGGAGTGAGGGCAGGGGAGGGGCGCTGCTGGCCGCCGAAGGGCTCTGAGTCCCCGCCTGGCTGTGGTCCTGGGCAGTGTCCGTGGCATCCACAGCATCCGCAGTGCTAGGGGTAGAAGTCATGCCAGCTTCCGTGGAGGGATTCCTCTGCATATCCAGGGGTGTCAAAGAGGGCTCCATGGGGCCTGGCCTTGTGGGCAGGGGTGATGGGGTCACTTGGGAGATGAAAAGGAGTGTCGTGGACGACAACGATGAAGACGGGAACACGGAGCTGGTCACTGCTGGACCCACAGTTATGACGCTGGAGAGGGCAGGGAAGATGGTTGTGTTCTCGTGATGTGGCATCACAGCTGAGGTCTCCAGCAACTGGGAAGAGGCGGGGCTGGTGGAAAACACCACTGAGGACATTGTGGGAGTAGTCCCCGTAGGGGAGGCATCAGAGGCTGGCTCCCAGTTGGAGGGCACCCCCAAGGCCACCGTGGATTCTGATTCATGAGGGCTGAGGGAGGACCAGACCATGGAGGAGGCGGTTTCAGTGAAGGCTGAGGTAATGTGAGCGCCTGGGTCTGTCAGTGCAATGGTGGTGGCTTCCAGGAACTGGCTGTGATTGGAGGGGAAGACCGAGGCTGGTGACACCTCGACACGGCTGTGCACAGAGGTGACAGTGTTCAAAGTCAGGGCTGAACTAGGTCTGAGCTGAGAAAACTCCAAGTATGTGGACTCAGGGAGAGACAGGGGTGGGGACTGCAAATGCAGGGAGTCAGAAGGTGGAACCATCCCAAACCAGGTGGAGGCAGACGGCGGTGGTGACTGTGGCAGTGTGATGACTGGGGAGCTGCTCGCCACAGGAGACATCTCGGGAGACACAGGAGCGAGACCCTCTGACGACCAAGGGGCTGAACTGCTGGATGCTGGCGGTGTAGTTGAAAAGAAATCCAAAGTGCTTGCGGATCGGAAAACCCCGGGGGGCTCTCGGTCAGAGAACACTGAGGGCTCCGCGGAAGGAAACGCACCAGAAGATGCAAACAGGCTGGGGGTGAGGGTGGGGAGCAATGGCGTCACCACGAAAGACGAGTGGAGAGGAAGGCTGGCAGAGGCGGGAAGCGGCATGGCAGTCCAGCTGGGTGGCATCACCCCAGTTGCAGCAACCAAGGAGGAGCCTGAAGAGGGATCGAGCGACACGGGCACGGAGAGGTGGCTGTGGGAAGGATACACCTGCGCAGCCCCAAAGCTGCTCAGATCCACCTCAGCAGAAGTGCCAAGACTCCTTTCTGAGACTCCCACAGACCTGGAAGCAAGGGGCACAACAGGTCTGGAAGGGAAAAGTGTGTTAAACTCTGGTGACTCCTCCTCAAACTCAGGGAAGTCGGCGACTACACTGCTGCTCGGTGGAGGGGCACTGCTCGCCGCTACCACGGTCAACGACAGGGTCACAGCACCATCCCCGGATCCCACGTCTCTTTCTGGGGCGCTTGTGGCCAGAACCTGTTGAGGAGATTGCAGGGTGCAGGACACGCACCATGCCGATGGCCTGGACCAGGACACGGGGCTTAGGCTGGGAATGTCATCCACATGGCTGGGCACCACAGAACTGCCAGGCAAGACTGATGCTTCCCTGGCACTACTGGGATGAAAAGGGCTACGGGAAGCATCCGCTGATGGAGGAGCAATGGATTCAAGCCTAAGCGGAGTTGACGACAAAGAATCTGGGGTGCTGAGGCCAAGGGCATTGAGTGAGGCATCGAGGGGGGTGGATGTCCCTGGAGAGATGCTTTCCTCTACATGTGGGCTCACAGCAGTGGTCACATCAGGGCACCAGTCTGTACTTGAGGCCAAAATACCCTCCAGAGAATGCAAGCCCTTGGACGGGGAGGGAAATGGCAGTTGAGTGATGCCATCCCTTGGTAGCTGAGACACTGAAGACCAGGAGCTAAACGGAGGGGTCACTGCGTCTTCTGCCATGGAAGCCACAACCCCTGGCAAAGTCCTGCTTGGTAAGTGACTGAAAGTGGCAGTGGGAAAAAGCACCGAGTTCCCACCAGCGGTCAGAGCATTGCCCTCGGAGGTGGGAACAGCTGACCACAACAGACTGACACGCCCAAGGGACTCAGCAGGCGTCAACGGTGGCTGCACTGGGTTTCCCCAGGCTGTCCTGAATTCTGCATCTTCTAAAGAAGTCACGGGTAGTGATGGCGTGGGTATGGGTGCTAATGTGTCTTTTGGCAACCCCAGTGGGCTGGCTGGGATGTACTGTATTGGAGAAACCCCTTGCGATGCGGTCCACTGAGTGTCAGGCAGAAAGTTATCCATGTCCTCGTCATCCATGGGCACCTCATTGCTGGTCACGGACACGTAGCTTGCCACAAAGATGCTATGGTCTACTGGACTTTGGGTCTGTGTGCCTTGGTTAAAAAAGGTGGTATCAAAAGTGGCGGTGGATGGAGGGCCCACGATGAGAAGCGGGCTGCTTGACTGGGACCATGGTGCGATTTCTGTTAAGGCCACATGTGCAGCACTATACGTGGTGCTCTTCTTCAGCATGAGCTCCACGGAGAACAAAGAAAGGTTGTGCTGCTCCAGGGAGAGCCCATCTGACAAGAAAATCAAAACTGGGTTATTAACAAGACAATGAACTAACGTTTTGTTTCAGACGCCAACATTTGGTCACCCCATCAAACGTCTAGTCACGGAACATTCACGGTTCATGCCAAGACGCTAAAGAGTTAAGTGGAAACAGGCATCACCTGAATTATTAGTGTCAAGGTGGTACCTACGAACGTGCATTAACCAGAGTATCACCTTGACCTTCCCTGTGTGTGTGTGTGTGTGTGCTCATTTACGTGTATTTTCCTCTTACTCTCTAATAATATACTCTCAGATCCACTGAGGGCTGGAAATGGTGGAGGCCTTAAAGGACTGTTTAGGCCACTCTGTGTCATTACCACAAGAAGAAAGAGAGGCTCAGAGAAGACAAACACATCGACTGCAAGTCTGCCCAGACACAGTGGTGAAGGACTGAATAGCAGGTTGCCTCGGGTGTAGAGCCCACATGCTCTCCCTCCCAGGGGACGAGCTAGCTCTCAAGAGAATCGGGCTCGCAACTTGGCAGTATCATTTGCTGCCAAGGAAGCGAGCTTCCCCATGCACCGGGTGTGTGTTCCCAGGCTTGGCTTCCCCCGCGCCCCGCCATGCTCTTCAGCCTCCGGACCTCTGTCCATCCTCTTCATAGTCCCCCACCTGATGACTCCCGCTGGTCACTCTGCACAGTACTGATGCCACCGTCTTCCTTTGCACGCTGCAGGGAGGCTAGTGCCCTATCTCTTATCCCACTCCTCCCAAATGAACCCATGGTTCCTAAGACTTGGAGTGTCTCGAGGACAGGAACTGTGGTGTATTTTCTACTACACATGCCACAGGCAGTCCCAGAGGGAAGGAGCTCAATCAACACCTGTTTGATGAATGAAAGATTGGTGTCTCAGGATACCAAGTGTTAATGTGTGCCGACATCATTCTCAGAGTTGCTCAAATGTCCTGTGCGTCTCACGGCTGTCATTATTTAATAAGCTTAGGTGTCCCCACCTGCAATTCATATACAGTACACACAGAGGCAAAAGATCAAAGACGCAGAGAGTGACCCACCGCACCACAGACTAGGGACAGAGTAGCACCTTCCACCTGTCACAACAGCATATCAGAACAAGTTGGAGAAGGGTGCTTGGCATAGTGCCTAACACACTACTAAACATGGCTGCATCCCTGTGCTAGGAGGCACAGGCTGGACTCCCAGCTCTGCCCATTTCCAGCTCCCTGCTAACGCACACACTGGGAGAGAGCAGGCGATGGCTCAGGAACATGAGTCCCTGCTGTCCATGTGATGCACTTGGACTGAGTCCCCAGCTCCTGGCTACCGCAGGCATCTGTGAAGTGAACCAGTGGATGGGAGAACTTTCTTCCTGTCTTTCCAATAAAATAAATTAATAGATTTCTCTTGAGAAAAAGGAACCATGTAAAACATTAGAGGCATACTTTTGAATCCAAAGATGTGGTGATTTATTTGAAAGGCAGAATCACAGACAGGGAAAGGCAGCAGGAGAAGGGCAAGATCTTCTATCTTCTGGCTGGCTCACTCCCCAAATAGCCAGAACAGCCAAGGCTGGGCCAGACCAAAATCAGGAGCCTGGAACTCAGGCTCTACCACATGAGTGGCCATCCTCTGCTTACACATCAGCTAGAAGCCAGATGAGAAGTGGAACTGGTACTCCCATGGGATGTTGGTGTCACAACCCAATATGCCACAGCAGCAGCACCTACTTTGTTTGGTTTTAAAATTAATACATCCTATTCCATTTCTGGCACTTTGGCAGCCTGGAGATACTGAAATTACAACACTTCACAACACGTACAAGTACTTCATAAATATGCAGCAGCATACTTGTAGATGACCATGAGGCAGGAAAGGAAACCTGCTGAGCACAGGGGTAAGGCAGGGGAAGGACCAGGCAGGTGGCGAGGCCCAGTGGGGAGACCAGGTCGGAAGGCCTGGTGCTTACATCACAGTGGGGTCAGGGCTTAGGCTGCATGAATGTCAAAATGTCAAAATACAGGCCATCTCCAAAACGTGAAGACCCAGAAACATTCTTGTGAGGGAAGACTGGGTCAGGAGAAAACCCCTCCGAGGACAGTATGAGATGTGCCTGTCTCCAGCAGGGGTCTGCTTGAGAATGCCATGGACTGACTAGTTCCCCTCACCCCCCAAAAACAGCCCAATGAGACCCACACAGACAGAATCAGATCTGACAAGATCTCAGAATTACAGATTTAATTCATTTAAAATCCCAAAAAGAGACTGTGACCATGAGTCATGACCAAGACTTGATGAAAACATGCCAGGAAGATTTGAAAAAGAAACAAAGAACAAATATTTAGAAATGGAAAATGTCGGGCCCAGGATGGTGGCCTAGTGGCTAAAGTCCTTGCCTTGCACACCCCAGGATCCCATACGGGTGCCAGTTCTAATCCTGGTGGCCTTGCTTCTCATCCAGCTCCCTCCTTGTGGCCTGGGAAAGCAGTCGAGGACAGTGCAAAGCCTTGGGACCCTGCACCTGTGTGGGAGACCTGGAAGAACTTCCTGGCTCCTGGCTTTGGATCGGCGCAGCACCGGTTGTTGCAGTCACTTGGGGAGTGAATCTTTGGATGGAAGATCTTTCTCTCTGTTTCTCCTCCTCTCTGTATATCTGACTTTGTAATGAAAATAAAATAAATCTTTTTTTTAAAAAAAGAGAAATGGAAGATGTCATGATTTAAATAAAAAACCCAATATACAGGTAAAACAGCTATTTGGATTTCATGAGCCAGGGGCAGAGGAAGAGCTGAAAAAAATCATTTAGAATGGGACACAGCAAAGCAAAGAAATGGAAGATAAAAGACCTGGAAGACAGAATTAGATCGTCCAACATAAATCAAAATCTTACAGGAAAAACCTGATAGAGGGAAAGATCCAGCGCTGGGCGTCTTGAAAGTTGTGAGAAGCAAACACCAAATGTGGGAGCTCTCGGGTCGAAGCACCAAGAAGTCAAAGTGGACCCCACACCATACACATGACGACACTAACACAGGAGAGCAGAATGCCAAGGACAATGGGGAAAAAATTAAAGCAGTCCGAGAAAGGACAGCAGTGACCCCAGCAGACAGCCACCTCACAGACCTTGAAGGCAGGTGACCATGAATAAAGCCGCCCCAGTGCCAAATGGGTATTGGATAGCAAGCTGCGCCCAGAGGACGTGTAAGAACACCACTCTCACATAAATAACACACGGATCTTGAACAGAGTTCCTCTAGGAAGGGGCTTCCAAGCAAGGCTTTCCTTCTAGAAGAAGAGCAACCACCCCAGAAGAAGGGGAGGAGTAAAGGCTGCCTGAATGGTAACCACACCGATATCTGGTGGTATAAAACAGCAATAACACCTGCCTCGTCACCTCTCGGTTTATATAGGACACACAGCACGAGAGTCGGTCACTGCAGACACACAGACGCTGAGGGCGCGCTGGCCATCAGTGACTCGCTTTGCCAAGAAGGGAAAATCAGGAGTTAAAACAAAATTCTATGAATGCATTTGGTGTTTGCTGAAATTTGCTTTGAGTCCTATATGCAACATATTTCCAACTGATTCGCTTAGCCTCTGAAAGCCACCAACTTATATCAGCATAAACTACTGACTTAAAAGATTGCACTTCTTTCTCTGTAATAAAAGACTTATTTTAAAAAAGATTTACTTATCTCAAGACCAGAGTTGAGCGAAAGAGATCTTCCATCCATTGGTTCACTTCCAGGAAGGTCACAACAGCCAGCACTGAGCCAAGCTGAAACCAGGAGCCAGAAGTTTCTTCCAGGTCTCCCAAGGAGCAGTGACTCAGGCACTTGGGTGCCATCTTTGGCTTCTTTTCCCAGGTCAATAGTATGGAGACTGACTGGAAGTGGAGCATCTCGGACCAGAACCAGCATGCATTTGGTATGCCAGCATTGCAGGTGGCAGCTTAACCAGTTTACATCACAGTGCCAGTCTCCTATGACTTTTTAAAATGAATAAACAGTGAAAGAGGGGGACCATTTCTTGGAGAGCTTAAGCTGTTCCACAGAGCTATTTTAAGTTGTCTGTTGTCTTTACGACCTGGCTCCAGGATTCCTCATCTAAGTGCTTTTTTAACTTATGTGTCACCTTCCAAGCACAAACCTGAGAAAGCCTGATACTTGCTACAGCCATGGGAAAGTCAGAAATACTCTTTTCCACAATGAAGGTTTAAACATTACAGACTTAACAAGGAATAAAAATCATACTTCTACCAAATTGTACCGCATATAAATTTGAAAGCTTTCATAAGGATACATTATTTCAATGTGTCTCAAAACTCTTCTGTGATAGAATCCAGCATACAAGATCTGAAAGAGGGGCAAGATGCCTTCCAGAATCAAAGAGTCTGGGTGCAGTGGTACAGTTAATCCTCTACTGGCTGTGCCGGCATCCCAAATGGGTACCACCACATGTCTCAGCTGCTCCACTTCCCAACCCAGCTCCTTACATACGATCTGAAAAAGCAGCGGAGGATGGTCCAGGTGCTTGGGTCCCTGTACTCACACAGGAGATCCAAAAGAGGCTCCTGGCTCCCAAATTTAGACCTTCCCAGCTCTGGATTTTGTCACCGTTTGAGGAGTAAACCAGCAGATGGAAGATCTCTCTCTGTCTTACCCCCTCTCTCTAATGCTGACTTTCAGGTTGAATAAATAAAGTCTTTTTGGAAATCTCAGAGCCTATGGAACTATATCATAAAACTAAAAATAAAATAGAAAAAAATATAGCAAAAGAAAGAAGAAATCATATTAATATTCTGTTCATTATAACATGTTAATTTATCAAGATAGCCAGTATTCCAGTATTCCCCTGAGTAAGACAAAGACAAACAGCCGCTTAGAATTCTTGAACTTCCTCTCACTACAATATGTTTATTATTTAGTTGCTTAATTCTATCTCGATGTATTATTTATGCTATGCAAGGCTGTACAGTCATAATAAATTAATGAATAAGTACTGAAAATTTTTTAAATAATAAAAGGAAAATAAAATAAATCAGAAACACATTCACAAGTGAACCAGAAGACCGCAAGAGACAAAGTAACAAAGGCAAGTAATACTTTACGGCAACTTATGCATCCAAATACCTGCTGCAAATCAGAATTTAATCAACTCTGCCTTCCAAAGGACAGGGAACAGGGAAGGCAAATGGTCAAAAGGACATCAGATCCTGAAGAGAAAAGTACAGGAACAAAAGCTTCACCTTGAGCAGCGTGAGGTGTGCCAGGCTGGGGTGATGGCTCTTTCAGCCCAGCCCCAAGAGAGAGCTACGTCTCTGAAGAGACAGCAGCTGCGGCCCCACAGGAACTGCATCTGTAGTTAATTCAGGCAGGATTGGGAAATCCAGCAGGGACTTGCATTTCAAGCCCCGGAGACCGATTTTCAAGCTCTAGAGCTTTGCTCCCTAAAGAGCCTGTTTGATGGCAGGCAGGCAGGCAGGCAGGGAGCAAAGCAGTTGGGATGACTCTGGACGTGCATCTGGATGATGTGGACGCCTTGTGGAAACACAGGGGCAGCCCCGCAGCCCTCGGGGGAGCCCTGGGCTGAGTGGCCAGCAGAGAGGCACTTCCTCTCCTTGAGCCCACATCCCACAGGTTTTTCACATGGCTAAGACCTAGCCATGGTATACATCCTGGCTCAGGCACTGCCCATCTGCTCTTGCTGCCACCCCATGCCGACTCACATGATTAACAATTACTGATGAAGATCCTGTCCCTCGAAGCTTATCAGGGATTCACACAAGCAAGATAACATGCTCTTCTTAACTATCTTTCTCTTGAGTCAACTTATCTACCTGGAACTCTTCTCTGCATATGATTGTCAATCGTGGAATCCTCAACTCTTTAAACCAAATGGACCCTTTAAGACCTAAGCCAATCCCTTGCAGGTGCAAATGAGGCTCAAAGAGTTTAAGCTGCCTTGCTCAAAATAGCACGCAGGGACAGGTCCACCACACAGAGACAGCTTCCCTGCTCCCAGCACTTGCTCTGACCATATTTTGTCAAATGAGTGTATTTCATTAAAATAGTTGTTGAAGAAATCAAACGAGAAAAAAAAAAAAAAAGCTAGCTTGTATTCTGGCTGCTGGATTCTGTGCCATGGAGAGTCATGCAAAGGTATGCTTTTCAAACCGTGAGACCCCAGCCCCCACGAGAAGACAGCTCATGCTCAGGCCTAGGGGTCAGGGAAATGAAACCACTCGGACCCAAGGAGCAGCTGGGTCACCTTCCACACAGGCAAGGCCTGGCCATTATTTCTGATGCTGTGCTGCACTGTCAGGTTTTCCAAACATGAGCCTTTTCCACTCCCTGTAGACATGAAATCTACAAAACTAGACCTTCCTCCTGCATAGTACATATGAGTTAAAAGCCAAAACAGGTAACCAAACCACTACTAACGTGGCAAAACCCCCCTCCACATTCTCCAATATCTTAAGGAGAATGTTGGGGACCATTATTAAATCCCCTTTCCCAGCTCCATTTTTCATTTTTCTCCCTGCAAGGTCCTCCATTATTTCCCATATGTACACCAAAATCTTCTCCCAGGTTATTCTAACTAGTTTTATTATCATAAGAAAATAAGAAATACTACTGGAGCTGGCACTGTGGCAAAGTGGGCTAAACATCTACCCGTGACAGACATTCCTAAGAGTCCTGGTTCGAGTCCCAGCTGCCCCACTTCCAATCCAGCTCCCTGCTACTGAGCATGCAGCAGCAGATGGCCAAGTGGCTGGGCTGCTACCACAAGGGTCACCCAAATGGAATTCAAGGCTCCTGCTTTTGGCCTGATTCAGCCCTAGCAGTTGCAGCCATTTGCAGCATTAAGCCAGGAGATGCAAGATCCACCCCCACTCCAACCGCATTCTCATAACTCTGCCTTTCATAAAACAAAACAAAAAAACAAATCTAGCTTTAAAGATGAACTACTACTTACAAAAATATACACTGGTATACATACACAGGTTAGTATTCTTACTCCAACCAGCTGAAACTCAAAATGCTGCAAAATCCAAAACTTTTTGAGTACTAACATGGCACCAAAAATGGAAATTCCTCACTGCGAAACTGCTTTACGTGTGTACAGGACTATTCAAACTACTGTACAAAACTGCCTCTAGGCCACAAGCATAGATGTCTATGAAGCGAATGAACTCTGCAGTTAGGTGCAGGTCCCATGGCAAGCTCCCCCTTCAGGTACAGGCATACAAACATCCCAAAGCCTGAAAAAAATCTCTGATACTTATGGCTTCAAGTATATTGAATAAGACACACATGATGTGTTTTATACATACACATATATATGTAAACATGCCGTATACACATGCGTATGTCACTTGTATAGATGACAGCTAGAACACCTGAGCACCCATTACACAGTTTAAGAAAATTTAAAACAGTACTTCAATGCCTCCTTCCCACAGAGTAACCACTACTTTGAATTGTATGCTTCTTATATCCTTTTCTCTTTTTTAAAAGATGTATTTGTTTAGGGCCTGGAGTGGTAGTCTCGAATACTGGGATCCCATATGGGCACCGGTTCTAATCCCGGCAGCCTCACTTCCCATCCAGCTCCCTCCTTGTGACCTAGGAAAGCAGTCGAAGACGGCCCAAAGCCTTGGGACCCTGCATCTGCATGGGAGACCTGGAGAAGGCGGCGGGCTCCTGGCTTCAGACTGGCTCAGCTCTGGCTGTTGCAATCGCATGGGAAGTGAATCAAGATCTTCCTCTCTGCCTTCCCTCCTCTCTGTGCGACTGACTTTTTAAGATATATTTATTTATTTAAAAGGTAGAGTTACAGAGAGAGAGAGAGGTAGAGACAGAGACCTTCTGGGTTGCTTCACTCCCCAGATTGCCACAATGCCCACAGCGAGGCCATGCCAAAGCCAGGAGACTGGAACTCTATCCAGCACCCTCACGAGTGCAGGGGTCCAAGGCCATGGGCCCTCTTCAGGTGCCTTCCCAAGCACATTAGCCGGGAACTGGGTTGGAAGCAGAGTAGCTAGAGCACAGACCAATACCCACATGAAGTGGCAGCTTAACCCACTGTACTGCAACACCAGTCCCATATCTTATAACATATATACTTGTATATTCCCAAGGAATATATTTTTACAGGTTTACTTACTTATTTGAAAGGCAGAAATATACAGACAGAGGAGACACAGAAAAACAGGTCTGGGGCCCAACCCAATGGCTCAATTGGCTAACTCTCTGCCTGAAAGCATCAGGATCCCATAGGGGCACTGGTTTATGTCCCGGCCACTCTACTTCCCATCCAGCTCTCTGCCTTGTGGCCTGGGAAAGCAGTGGAGGACGGCCCAAAGCCTTGGGACCCTGCACCCATGTGGGAGACCTGGAAGAAGCTCTTGGCTCCTGTTTTCAGACTGGCTCAGTTGTAGCTGTTGGGCACGGTTGGACAATGAACTAGCAGATGGGAGATCTGTTTCTCCTTCTCTCTATAAATCTATCTTTACAACAAAAGTAAATAAAATATTTTCTTTTAATTAAAAAAGAAGAAGAAAGAGAAGTCTTCCATCCATTGGTTCACTCCCCAAATGGCTGCATCAGCCAGAGCTAGGCCAGAACAACTCCAGGAGGTAAGAGCTTCAGCCAGGTCTCCCACATGGACACAGAGAACTTGGGCCATCGTCCACTGCTTTCCAGACACATTAGCAAGAGCTGGATCAGAAGTAGAGCATCTGGGACTTGAACTGGTATCCACACAGGATGCTGGCACTCAGATGGCACTCTTACCTGCTATACCACAGTGCCAGCCCCAGGAATATATTCCTCAGCTTTGTATGTTTTCAAACTTAACCAAAATGGAAGTACATTCCAGGTACTCTAGCATCAGTTACTTTTTTTTAACTCCATACTATTATTCCAATTAACTGATCTTTGCAGGTAACTAAAATTCTTTCATTTTTACTTCAACATGAATTCCATTTCATGTCTACGCCAAAATTTATTTACCTATCTACTGTGGTTGGGCAGTTGAATTTTTGCCAATTTTGGCACTGTAAAAACTTCTGATAAGAGTTTTCTTCACCATTTTCTGCAACCTATGTGTGTGTAGATACACATATGTGCACATATAGCTAAGAATGGAATTATTGGATCATAGTCTGTAACTTTCTTAAACTATACCAAACAAAATGTTTCAAAGTAGTTGAATCATTTGCGCTTCTACTACCACCAGGTAAGAGTTCATCTGCTGTAGACCCTCAACAACACTGGTACCCTTGGACTCTCACCCTTGTAGCACTTAGGTTGCTATGACGTCTCAGACCCTGCCTTGCAACTTCCTCCTATCACAGCCCAGTGTAACACCTGTTCCATGTCTCCTGGACAATCAGACTGCAAGTCCTCTTGTTTTTTTCCGATGTCCTGTCCATTTTTCTGTTTGGTTGTCTTTTTCTTTCTAATTTGAATGTACTTTTTTCCCCAAATTTTAGGTCCTAATATTCAATGTAAGTTATAATTTCCTTCTTGTGATTTGTTGCTTGATTCTCTTTGGGGTGCCTTTGGAAGAACTGAAGGTATCGGTTTTAACGTATTCAAATTTATCACTTGTTTCTGTTTTCATTCGAGATTCATGTGTGTGCATCCTAAGATGATATAGTTAGATGCCCACCCAAAAAGGTATAGTTATACATTCTATATTGTCTTAAGTTTTAAAGGTTTGGCCTTTCATATTTCAAACCAAAAGCAGTGTATATGAGAAAGAAAAAACTAAAGGCACAAGGTGTGTAAATATGAACAGGTATTCTAGGCGCTGCCACTCAAAATGTGACTCACAAGCTCTTGCAGTGAGATGGCTGCTTCCTGCAGCCTACAGGCAGGGTGCCACCCCTGCTTCAGAGTGCAAGCCAGGCTGCAGACACGCCCCGCCTGGCCTGTGACACTCCTTGAGGGCTGTACCACTCTGCAGGGTCTGCAGCCTGTCTCAAACGGAAACCAACAGTAGAAAAGGTGACTATGCTGGCACAGCGGTGTAGCCAACACAGATTTGGCATCAATGAGGCCCAGAATGCCTGCCAGCTACTGGCTGCTTTTCTCCTAGGCACAAGGCAACCTAGGCACTTGCCTACTGCTGGGGGAAAAATGAAATTATTAAAAAGTGAGCAGTTTCTAACAGTACATATTCTGTTCTTAGTATTAAACACAAACCCTTATATTTGAATAAAATTTTTTAATGTATACAAGAGGCCAGCACCAGGGTACAGCGGGTTAAATAATCACTTGCAATGCTAGCATCCCATGTGAGCACTAGTTCAAGTTCCAGCTGTTCCATTTCCAATACAGCTCCCTGCTAATGAACCTGGGAAAGCAGCAGCAGATGACCCAAGTGCCTGAGAACCTGCCCCTCCCATGGAAGCCCTAGATGGAGTTCCAGGATCTTGGCTTCAGCCATGCTCAGCCCCAGCCATTGTAGCCCTCTGGGAAATAAATGAGCAGGTGGAAGATTTCTCTCTGTGTCTCCCACAGACTTTCTGTAACTCTGCCTTTCAAATAAATAAGTCTTTAAAAAAAGAAGAAGAAGAAGAGTCCTGTACCACAGCTCAGCGGTTAAAATCCTTACCTCGCAAGCTCCGGGATCGCATATGGGTACCAGGTCATGTCCCAGCTGCTCCGCTTCCCTTCCATCTCCCTGCCTATGACCTTGGGACTCTGCACCTGCATGGGAGACCTACAAGAAACTCCCGGCTGCAGATTGGCTCAACTCCAGCCATTGTGGCGTTTTGAGGAGTGAACCAATGGGTGGAAGATCTTTTTCTCTGTCTCTCCTTCTCTGTAAATATGCCTTTCCAATTAAAAAAAAAATAAGTAAGTCTTTAGAAACATGCATAACAAAACACAAAATCCAAATTATGTATTAGAGAAAAAGAATTCATCCCCGTCTCCCCACCCCAACCCTGTCCTTCAACAGAAAATAAAATGTACATTCAACTTCCTTTATTTGTCTTTGAATGGAAGACCCAGAAGAGGTTCCTGGCTCTTGGCTTTGGATTGGCTCAACTACAGTTCTTGTGGCCATTTAGGGAGTGACTCAGTGTTTGAAAGACCTTTCTATCTGTCCTGTCTGTAACTCTGCATTTCAAATAAAAACATAGCAATTAAAAAAAAAAAAAAACCCAGGTTCTGCATATAAGAAAAAAAAGGTTTTCCTGGACTTGTGATTCTGGAGCCTGGAGGGTCAGACACGTGGTCCCAGCATCCTGGGGAGGGCCACGGCAGAATCACACAGGTGTAAAAACAGAAAGTGAACTGGCCACAAGCAGAAACGGCCACAGGCTGAGACAGGAAGCGAGACAGGTGCACAGCCACCTTTGCTCCTTTTGTAGGAACCTGCTTTAGTGCATTCCCGGAAACCACACTCATCTCCTCCCCGGGACCTCATTAACTCTCAGCTGGGCCCTCCTCCTCAGGTTTCCAGCACCTCTCAACGCCGCCACACAGAAGACCCCACTTTCAAGGCATGAACCTCTGGGGGACACGCTCCAACTGGAGCAGTGGTGCACTGCACACTTAATGGAAGCTGCTCTGTTTCACTTTGCTTTGTTTGATGCTTTCCTAAGTAAAAGGCCATCCTCTCTTTCCCACTCTGGAAGGCAAGACTTACTTAAAGTTAGCACTTTAAGTAAGCTAACAAAACTGAACGCTCAGCTCACTAAGAACAAAAGGCGAAAAACGTCTTCTGCCAGCCATCTGTTTCTAAAATAATTTAATTCAAAACACAGCCCTGTAATGACGAGTAAAAGGACACCATCAGCTCAGAGATAATCTTGGGTCTCTGATTACACGCAGAGCTGGATGGCACACAGCAGGCCATGACTAAGCATGAAGCGGCATCTTCCCTCCCCGACGCGGGCAGTGGCATTTCATTCCCACGCCCGCTGCTGCACAGGCCCCCGACAAAGCGACCAGGAGACAGTCCTGCCTTTCTGGGTGGGTCTGATTCCACCAAACAGTAAAGAGCTTACACTGCAGGCTCATTTCCTTAATTCAGCTCTGATTTAAGCTTATATAGTACATCAAGGGAGCAAGAGGCTTAAGAGAGGGGGGATCCTTCCGACTGGAAGCACCAGCACAAAGGCACGGGTCCAGACAATGTGGGATGTGTTCTGTGCTACCAGGAGTAGCGGCTCGGTGTGGGAGAACACTGGGACAGTTGGCTCAGGAGTGTGAGAATGTTGGCAGACAATGGGGAGCCACTGGGTATTTTGAGCAAAGCGGTCTTTTTGTCATTGCTATCCTGTAGAAAAATCAACCTGACAGAACACAGGAGCGCTGAGCAAGGCTCCACTGTAAGTACAGACACACAGTCCGTGGGGGCGGGGAGTGTGGTCAGCAAGGGCAAGGGAATGGAAAAGCAGTTCCAAGTCACAGACCAGAGAAAGCTCCAAACAGATGATGAAGCTCAGCGAGTTGGCAGTGAGCAAGGCAGGAGAAAGTGAGAGGCAACTGGAGTCACAGCTGCCAACTGCCCAGTGGACAGCTCCACTTGGGCAGCTCACAAAACCCTGATCCCCGCCCCTTCTGCCATTTGATGACACCTGCTCATGGCCACATCTCTCTAGTTTTGAGCCTACTCATACCCTTCCTCCCCACCACCCCTATTTAATCTGCGACTCTGGGATGACCTGCTCAGATCTCTGCTCAGCTTAGCTCTCTGTAGGGTATTGATGGGCAAGAGGCAGGGCTGTGCTGACCTGGTCAACACAACCCTGAGTTTGGATCGAGAACCAGTAATCCCGGTGTGCCCATAAACATTCCAACAAAGGGCTTCTCCTGAGTGCACAGGGTGGTGGCACCTTCAACTTGGCAACTCCCTACCTTGTACAGACAACAACACTAGAGCTGTGAAATACACACCACCCCGGCCACCCAGGCAAAAGGAACCCAAAGAACAGAGTGGGAGGCTGCTCTGTGCAGAGGGCACAGCACCTGGAAGGCCCGGCATGGGAAGGATCTTGACAGACATGGAAATAGCTACTAGGAATGACGCATGGATAGCAAGGGCAGGCTGACATGGAAGGCAGGGAGCCAGTCGCAAGATCCATAGGAATCTGATTCCAGCACTCAAGGCAGCAATTTGGAAGGAAGGCATAGACTGACGATCATCTGCAGAAAGATGCTAATTGAAGGCAAATGACACCGACAAGGAAGACAGACGGGGACGAAGTTGGACTTCCAAACCCGACAGTGCTGCATCCATTTAAGCACATGCTGCAGTGATCAGGAGGGGCCCTCTTGGCTGGTCACTCTGTGCCCACTCCCACAAATACACACAGCAAATCCTACACTCTAGCAACTGGCATTTAGGAGGCGGCACCTTTGGAGGGAGACTAGGTGGCGAGTACTGAGACCATGAGGTTCTGTGTCCTACACTTGATCTTAGCCAAAAGGCCGAGAAGCTGAGGTTCTGTGTCCTTATGAGAGAGGCCTAAGAGAGCTCTGGGCCCCTCCGCCACACGAGCACACGTGGAAGGTGCGTCTACAGGAGAGCAGTCCTCGCTCCACCTGCAAGCGACACATTTTTGTTGTTCAGAAATTCCCCAGTCTAAGGTGGTTTGCTCGGGCAGCCCACACAGGCCAGGACCCACGGCAAATCAAGTGCTACTTACACATGCGCACTGCTACAACCCGTGTCAGCGGGGCACACGATGGTCCTCAGCCTTCCTTAATTTATTTCCATTCCCTGGCAATCTTTCCCAAACCCCCTCTTCTGCAAGCTTATTGGTATGAAGAGCCTACTGATTAGCAATTATCCATAACATTAACTCTCTAAGTATCTATAATTATGACTTTCCCCTGGCTTATTTGTAGGCTCCTTGGGATTCCAGCATGAAGAATAACATGAAGTTAACATAAACACTAATTTGCCAAGAAACTCACTAAATCGAATGCATGGATAAACGAAAAGGCAATTAAAAAAAAAAAATTGAAGTCCTACCACCATGAAGAATTCTTTATTTGTTTTTTGCTATTTATGAGAAAATGCCTAAATGCTGCCATAAGCCAATTGTGGCACTTCCAACTTTCTACCAGAAAATTTTCAGACATCCACAAAAGCTCACAGACTGGAACCCATTATGCAGTTTCAACATAATTTTTTTAAATGAAAGTGAAGCAAACCCCAGACTTCATGATTCATTTTAATTAATCTTTCAGCATCTGTAATAAGGATGTTCAAAGAAAATCACATGCAACACAAAGACCACAATTATCAAGTCAGCAAAATGAGAGGTAATTTCTAATATCAGCAAATGATCTGTTCCATACTTAAGTTTTCCTTGATGGCCTCAAAATATTTTTATGTGACTGCTTTCTCAGATCAGAACCAAACAAGGTACGCAATCGCTTTGGTTCATGCGTCTCTGTAGTCTCTTTTGCTTTTACAGCATTATTTTTTCCTCCCCCTTTTTTTTCTTTTTGTAAGCTCTGTTTCCTCGTTAAAGAAAGCAGGTCATTTGTCCCTGCAGACAACCCACATTCTATATTTGGCTGCCTATGTTCTCACAGTGTCATTTAATATGTGCTTTGAACCCCCGAATTTTCTACAAAATGGCATTCAGATCAAGAGGATTCCATTCGGTTCAGGATCAAGTGTTCTGACAAAAATACCTTCAGGTGGTCCCTAGCACTTCATGTTGTATCACAACAGCAGGTGCCTGGGTGCATCGCCCAGGGTGAGCCTAGAATCTCTCAAGCGCTGGTGGCAACAGGCAGCTCCTCTCCCTGGCTTTTCGCTGGACGATGAAGCATCCAGTCACCCAGATGCTTCAAAAGAGAAAGAAGTGGGAGCCAGGCTGTGGTGCAGCAGGCTAGGCTGCTGTCCTGAGCAACAGCATCCCATACAGTCCCCATTTCAAGTCCCAGCTGGCTGCATTTCAAACGCAGCTCCCAGCTAGTGGTCTGGGAGAGCAGTGAGGACAGCTCAAGTATTTGGCTTCTCTGCTTCCAATCCAGCTCCGTGCCAGTGCAAGCCCTTGGGCCTCTGCCACACACGTGGGAGACCTGGGAGAAGTTTTGGCTTTGGCTCAAGCTGTCTGTTGCGGCCATCTGAGAAGTGAACTAACAGATGAAAAATCTCTCTCACTCTCTCTCTCCTTCCCTCTCTCTGTGTAACTCTGATTTTCAAATAAAGAAATCTTTACTTATAATACACACACACACACATTGAATTTTTGGTGAGGATGTAGAGAAATCAGAGCCCTCACCTATTGCTGGTGCATCTAATTCCCACACAGGCCAGTGATCCAGTCCTGGGTATTCACCTGAGAACACTGAAAAGAAGTGTCTACACAAAAACAGGCCCATCAGTGTTCGTGGTGGCTGTGTGCTCAATAGCCAACAGGAGGACACAAGCCAAATGTCCATTAACTAATGAATGGACAAACAAAGCATCGTGTATCTTCCCACAATGCAGTACTATTGAAACCACAGAAAAAGAATGAAAGATTGATACATGCATCAACATTGATGAATCTTGAAAACAGTGTGGCTAAGTACAAGCAGCAATTGTATGATTCCATTCTCTTGAAATATATATAATAGGCAAACTCAGACAGAAAGCAGACGAGTGGCTGCCTGGGGCCAGAGGGAAGGGGCAATGGAAGGAGGTGGCAGAGATGGCTGAATCCATGATACTGTGAATCCACGAATGCCACTGAAGAGTACACTTTCAAATGGCTAAGGGGGAACATTCCATGTGGCATGTAATTCACCAAAACTTTGGGGGGGAAAGGAAAGACAACTGAGGATTCAAACACAAAAACTCATTACAAATGTGGTGTCTTCTTCAAAACTTGGGGAAGCCCAGGTTTCTGAGCTGCCTTTCCTTCCCACCAGCACAGCATTTCTCAGAGGGATTCTGCTTGCACAATCACCTGTGGATCTTTCAGAAAAATGGATTTCCAAGCCCCAGTGCAATAGCCTAGTGCCTAAATCCTCATCTTGCATCCACAGGACCCCATCTAGGTGCCAGTTCGTATTCCAGCTGCTCTACTTCCAATCCAGCAGCCACTTAGGGAGTGAACCAGAGGACAGAGCTTTCTATATCTTTTTCTCTCTGTAAATCTGCCTTTCCAATAAAAACAAATAAATCTTTAAAAAAATATATGGATTTCCAGAATTCTCTGCAGACTCTGAGAGATGAGGCCCAGGAATGCACATTTTTAATACACTCCAGGCGCCCTGCGACTTGAGGGTGAGCCCATCACTGTACCTGTAGCCCTTCCAGAGCCTCCTAGCAGGATTGCGCCAATCACTGCCTTGTGAATGCCCCAATCCACTGGGCTGGGCACCAGCTCAGCGCTGCTGGCATCTGCTGTGTGCGGCTCTCAGCTGCACTTGCCCAGCCCAGCCCCCAGCACCGGCCACAAGCTGAGCGAGGCTCCCTAACTGTAAGAGGAATGACCAGTTCCACGGCCCTCGTGACTCCCAGGTGACGATTCACTGCATTTGCGATCTTTGGCTCTGTCTGTACCTTATCTATAGTTTGATGTGTTTAAAGCATGAAATCATTTGTACCATCTTGGGCAAATTCATGGATTTCCAACCATGCTGTTGACATGCTTTATCTCAGACCTGTGAGAATCACACTTTAATATTTTTTGAGAACTCAAAATATCATTAACTACCATGCTGTACAACACGCCGCTATATAAATGAGACTAAAGTGCTGACATTTTTTTTTTCCCAAATGATTTGGCATTTTAAAAATCTAGGTCCAGGTCAACAGCAAGCTTAGCAAAGAATACATTCTAGGCTGGCTCACTAATCCCCCTCCTCTTTTGGCCTCCCCTCCCCCACCATCTCTTTCCACCCTCTGTGGCCTCTCCCAGTCCCTCCGTTATCCCATGCCCATCATCCTCTCCCTTCCCTCCTCAACTAGTTTAACAAAAATCACAATAATGTGAAACACAACAACATATTCATTGGTGCATTCACTGAGTGAGGCTTTTTATTTTCTGCTTTTAAATACTGGTCATAATTTATCCTTTAGAAACTGGTTTTCTGGTTGCATGTGAGCCTTAGTTGATTTCTCCAGAGGAATCAGTGGCCTTTAAGAGAAAAAGACTCTTGATGGCTGGGGAGATTTAAATAAGAAACACAGGGCATCTTCAGTGAGACTTGTAAACCACTCCACTGTCATGATACAATTCCTCTTTCTTTGGCTTGGCTATAGGACAGGGAAGAAAAGCCTCTCAGAGCCCAGCGACCATTTAAAGCCGAATTTCAACTGTACAAAGTGAAGGGAAGGGTGGACCAATGTCAGTCCTACAGGAAAGCTCCTAGAGGTTCCCAGTTTTCTGGAATCGCCGCTCCCTCTGTGACACCAAGGACAACAGCCAGTGTGCCTGCGGGCGTCCTGTCCACCTGAGATCTTAGACGCTCAGCATCTTATTAGGTGGCCTGGGGAGAGAAGCCTGCCGACGTCCTATGAGCCTCAGCGTCCTGTGACCAGCTGGGGCAGGAAAGGCACAGTTGTCCAGTGGCTCTGATAGGGGATGCTGTTCACCGCAGGTAGTGGTTTAACCTCCTGCCACGCGGTCCTGGCCACCAGGTGTCCACTCCCAAATGGAGTTCCTGGCTCCTGGCTTCAGCCTGATACAGCCCAACTGTTACAGCCATTCAAAGAAATAAACCTTTTTTAAAAAAAAATCAATAAATAAAAAATTAATCTGCGGGCTCAACTAAACCACATCTTCAGGTTGCAGCTTTAAAAAAAAGAATAACTGGGACACATTTGCCCTAGCCAGGATGCAAAGCACAGAGCACAGGAGAGCTAAATGCAGAGCCCATGACTGCCCGTGACACATCGGACTCATGGAGACCTGTAGGCACTAGCCATGCCCCAAACCCCACAAATGTACCTGAGCCAACTCAGCAGGGAACCAGGACCGCCTGTGCAAACCCTCAGGGGCAGAGCACCAGGTGCCCAGCTGTTCATCTTCCTAACGAATGGCATATTTTAAGATGGACACGGTCACCTTTTCTCAGGGTCACGAGAACAGGTTGCCCCAGCAACAGAAGCTAACATGCCGGTGGCCTCTACTGTGTTAAAAGTTGAGCATGACAATGACTGCACACATTCACAGACCAGCCATCAGAAACCAGGACAGCTCCGAGCCTGGCGGGGGGCCGGGGCTGGAAGGAGGCACGACGTGGCCTTCTGAGGGGCTGACAGGGCTTGGGCTTTGTTCCCAGTCTTCATGTTGTCACCGGGCTGCCATCAGTCTGCGGAGGTTTATCTGTGTCTTACATTGTAATTTTAAATGTGGAGGATCATTAAAGTATAAAATGCATATGTGAGGATACAGAATTTCATTTTACATTTTATTATTATTATTATCATTTTATGATACAGTTCCATAGGCTCCTGGCATTTCCCTTATCCCCTCCCCAATTCTCTCCCCCCTCCACCTAGTTCCTCTATATCATTACTAAAATATAGTTCTTAATACGCTGTCATATGTCCATCATTGCTGGCATGGACAATGGCAGAGAGTCCAGCATCCTATTGCCAAGATATAGTGAACAGTTTCATTTTAAGTCCATCTTTGTCTGGAAGTAGAAATGCATACTGCATTGAGGATACAGAATTTCAAAACCTAGATTTTTATGAAACTGACAAAAATCCTCAGAACACTTTCTGTGGCTCCAGCTGGCGCAGCAGGAAAGCCAGAACGCCACTCGGCTAAACTGGTCACGAGAGGAAAGGGCGCTGGTAATCCCAGGAGAAGCACACTTTGTGTACCTCGGCATGCGTGCAGACAGGTGACCTCCTGAGAGGCTGCCTGGAAGCCACCCCTGTCAGAGCAGCTATATTTAAGGGCCCCTGGGAGCCCTGGCCATTTAAAGTCTGTGAGGCACCAGAATAGCAACTTGCTGTTTCTCTGCACAGGGATGGCAACCCTCCTGGGGTGTGGCCACCTGACCTAGCCTGGGGATCTTGGGGAGTCCCGGCTGCCTCTCCTGGACTCCAGCCCTCCCCGGAGGCTGACAACTCATACTGCCTGTGTCGGCTTGGCTCTCCCACTCACTCGGGTATCCACTCACTCGTAGCTCCATCACACAGGGAGAGAGGCACCCAACACCTTGGCCCTCACCTCAGCTGTCTCTGTCACCATGGTTACCCCCATCTGCTGGGCCTGCATCCCTGAGGTCAGGCCTGCCTCCCCCTCCAGAAGCGCGCCCTCCCACGTAAGCTGAGTCCGACAGAGGCCTTGAGGAAGGCCAGGATCCTGGAGTTGGCCTCACCGTAAGGTCTGCTCATCCTGGAACGCTCTGCTCCTTGTCCTCCAGCCACCCCTTCCCAGTCACTACTGTCCTCCTTCCTCAGTCTCCCCTCCCTGAGCGTTTCCAGGACTCATCTTGCACTTTCTCTATGATAGACAAAGCCATGGCTACAGCCTGCTCGCTTCAAGCCTGCAGTCCAGGCAGCTACACCCAGATGAGCAACTGTACTGGCTGAAGCTATAAACCCACACATTAGGTAACAACACTTGCTTTCATTACAAAGCTACGGGTCAAAAATAAGAAGATTGTTGGGCCCAGTGCAATAGCCTAGTGGTTAAAGTCCTTTCCTTGCATACGCTGGGATCCTATATGGGTGCTGGTTCACATCCCTGAGGCCCCACTTCCTATCCAGCTCCCTACTTGTGGCCTGGGAAAGCAGCTGAGGATGGCCCAAGGCCTTGGGATCCTGCACCCACACAGGAGACCCAGAAGAACACCCCAGTCCCGACACTGCTGCCTGGATCCCTCCTCCAGGACTGTTTTCCTGCAGCTGGACATATGCTAGAATTCCATCATCTCCTGGTTGCTTCCGACACACACAAGGTCAAGGGCCACTGTGAGTTGACTTCAAAAGTTGACGGAAAATGGAATTAAAGGAAAGTTTAGGGGCACACATCTGGCCCAGAGGTTAAGATCGTACTTGGCTTGCCCTTATCCCATATCAGAGTGCCTATTCCGGACTCCAGTTTCCAGCTAATGTACACCCCAAGAAACGAGAGGTTCCTCAAGTGCTCGGTTCCTGGCAAACTCCCTGGAGACCCAAACTGAACCCCCAGCTCCTGCCTGCAATTGCTACAGGCACTGGGGGAGTGAACCAACAGACGGAAGGTTTCTCTCTCCTGCTGGCTGGCTACCTGGCTGGCTCTCTCTCTGCCTTTCCAATGATTACTGTTAGGCGCAAGTACTCCACATCCCACATTAAAGCACCTGACTTTTAATTCTGAATTCTGGCTTCTAACTCTAGCTTCTTGCCAATGCAAACCTTCAGAGGCAGCAATATTAGTTAAAGGCTTCAAAATGAGGTCTCAGTTCCTGGCGCCAGTCATTGATAATGACCCAGCAGTCGAGAGAGACAGGGGTGAGTGGAGGTAGGTATGTGTGGGGGAGGCGTTTCTCTGCCTCTTAAACAAAAGATTAGGCAGAAGTACATCAAACTTACTGTTTGGAGGTAGAGAAAACGTGGTTAATTTGTTCTAAGTGTATTTCCACATTCTCTGAGTATCACTTATAATTAGAAACAAATAACTTTTAAAGATTCTAATAGAGAGAGAATCAACAGCTGGGGAATTCACACATCGACAGAAACGAGTTCAAAACAACGGCTCATCATCCACGGGAACTGATGCTCACAGAACTGTCCTGCAACAAAGACAGAATTTGGGGTTTAGCTATGCGGAGGTCGCTCCCGAGACCAGAACAGTAATCAAATGCAAAGAAGAGAAGGTGTTCAAAGGGCTTTGAGCTGGCATTCAGGAGAAGGCAGACAAGGAGCAGTGGAAGATAAAAAGGAAGCCTAGCTTTGTGAATCGGTTCAGAAGCCCAGGGAGAAGCCACAACACTAAATCCACTGAAGCACGACAGACGCCGCTTCATTTGACCATTCATACGCTCATGCATCCATTTGATCACGTATTCACAGAACTGTTCCCTCCTTCACTCATTCATGTAACAACGCACCCCAGCCTTGATCAGGGGCCTATCCTGCACCAGCAGGTAAAGATCCAGCACGAAAAAGGCAAGCTCTCTGTCCGCAAGACGCCTCCTACATAGTTAAGAACAATCACAACACAGTGGCCAGTGCTATCATAGGGAAGCCCACGAACAAAGGGCATCTAGACCTTTCCAGAAGGCTTCCAGCAGGAAGTGATGGAAAAGGCTGATACACGAAGGCATGCCCAAAGGTACCCAGGCATAAAACAGCTCAACACAGTTCCCCAATCGGAAAATAACCGTAAGAACAGAGCAACCTGGTAAGAGAAGGAAACGCGGCACCTGAAGGGGGCAGGGGAAGTTCCAAGGATGTTCTACAAACATAAACATTGAGGGAAACTAAGAATGAATAAACCTGGTACCATCACCTGTGGCATCACACCGTCCTTCTGATCCAATGATCTCAGCAGACACACTGGCAAGGAACAGAGCCAGGCCACCAACGAGGATGCAGATGGGTGGGCATCTGGCATGGCGGTTAGGACGCTGTTTGGGATGCCCACATCCCACACTGGATGCCTGGGTTCGGGCCCTGCCTGTGTTCCCAATTCCAGCTTCCTGCGGGCGCACTTCCTGGGAGACAGTAGGTGATGGCTCGAGTCCCCAGATCCCTGCCACCCACACAGGGGACCTGGATTCGGCTGCTAGCTCCTGGTTTTGGTCTGTGTCAGCCTCAGTTAGTGTGAGCATTTGGAGAATGAACTTGGGCAGATAGAATATTTCTCTCCAAATTCCTCTGCTTTTCAAATAAATTTAAAGACATTAACAGAAGACATGGGTCAAATTATGAATCTTTTGCCCCACTACTTTGTTAAAGCATGTGTCTTGGTGTTTGGCCTAGCAACGAAACCATCAACTAATATGCCCACACCCTACATGTGAGTGCCTGAGTATGCAACCATGGTCTACTCCCTTCTCCAGATTCCTACGAATGCAGCCCCTGGCAGGCGGCAGGAGAGGTCTCAAGCACTTGGGTCCATCTCACCCACACGAGGGAGCTGAAGTGAGCCCCATTTCCTGACTTCAGCACCAGACTGGGGGCTGCTGTAGGCATTTGAAGAGTGAACCAACAAAGGATGAGTTCTTTCCCTCTGCCTTGCAAGCAAATAGATTTTAATTACCAGCACTTACCTGCAGTCCCCTGCTGACCCCTCCAGACCCCTCCTGTACTCTCCCATCCTTCCCTTGATCCTTCCTGGACATGGGGATCCCTTCCTCCGCAGGCTCCCAAGCACTCTGCTCCACGTCCATGCACCTTTGACTAGGCACGTTTCTCCTTGGGTACCTCTGTCACTACCCACATGTCTACTTGTACTGCTGTTAGCCTACACCCTCATGCCCACATGTTTATCTCTGACATGCTGAGCAGAGGGAGCAGGATCGTGCCCCTCCCCATGGATCGCCCCAGTGCACACCTATGGTTCCAGCTGCAGGGTAGCCATTCCCATAGGCTTGTTTCAGGAAATACTTCCTCTACCATGGTATCATACCTTGCCACTGCTGACATCCAAGAGGCCCTTCTCTCCTTGCCAAGGGAGAGACACATATCCCAAGCCCTAGGTTAGAATAGAATAGAATAGAATAGAATAGAATAGAATAGAATAGAATAGAATAGAATAGAATAGAATAGAATAGAATAGAATAGAATCCAGCCTGGATTCCAAAGCCACCTGCCCTGGCCACCTTGCAGAGGCTACAGAAGCAGAAATCAACATGTATGTAAAGATAATTATATAACTTCCCAGCTGTAAAAATTCTGTGGCTAAGGAGAAATTTACCATCTCCCACATAGTTCCCATGATAGCAGCCTTGCCTGGAATTGTCACTTAAAACTCTATTTCTCTCTCCCTGGTGCAGTTGCTATTCTCTCAACCCACATCAACTACTCTCCTATTCCAAGCCCAGAAAAGAGGAGGTTCCCATTCTTCACAGCCCCAAGCATAGGCAGCAGATGCCTCCTCCTTCTCCAACCACACGGTGACGATTCAAGATAATCCATGCCAGCATGGCCCCAACGCAGCTGTCCAAGGAGGTGCACAACCACTACTCCTACAGAAATGTTGACTGGCTTGGCATGGCCAAAGCAACCAACCACCAAATGACAACTGGAACAATGATTTAGTACCAATCAAAAAACAGGGTATCTGACAATGTGTTCCCTCATGCTGATTAACCAAGCAGTGAAACCAAAAGAACATGCATGGTATGATCATAAACAAAGATGAAAGTACCATTCACAAATTCACTCATTCATCTATTCACATAATATCTAATTCTGGCTAGCACAGAATAAAAGCACAACTGTAAGAGGGCATCTACCACTGGGGAAAGGGAAGATGAGGTTACAGTAGAGAGAACCAGCAGCACAAGACAACGGGTTCTTCTCTTTATTTCCCATAAAATAAATAGAATCTAGACTTGATTAATAAAGAGAATGTCATCTTTGTCAGGATCATTCTTGATCCTAATGTTGGTTATCAATTACCTCAGCATAAAACAGGTTATGAAAGTTCAGTCATATTAAATTTGTTCAAATTTATATTAGCACACACAGTATTTTATCAGGCTTTGCCTTAAATATTCATCAAATTGATATAATTATATACTACTAAAGTTTCATTGATTTTAGTACTATTTCAAAACTTCATATAAACGAAGCTAAACATCTTTTCCTTTGATTAGTTCCTGCTGGACTGTGGTCTTTTTTACTTTTTATTTGCCAAACTCGCTATTTGTGGAGCCAATAAGCCTTTGACTATAATGTAAATTAAAAATATATTATCCATGAGGCCAGCACCAAGGCACAATAAGTTAAGTTGCTATGTAGAGAGCAGGCATCTCATGGCTACTAGTTCGAGTCCCAGCCGTTCCACTTCTGATCCGGCTCCCTGCTAATGGCCTGGAAAAGCAGCAAAGAAAAGCCCAAGTCCTTGGACCTCTGCACTCAAGCAGGAGACTCAGAAGAAGGTCTTGGTCTGACATAGCAAAGGTCACTGTGTAACTTTGCCTTTCAAATGAATAAAAATCTTAAAATATATATATATAGATAGATAGATTTTTTTTTTGTTTAAATCTCAGGTTCAGCATCACGGCACAGTGCAATGTCAACATCTCATATGACTGTTGGTTCAAGTGCTGGTTGCTTCACTTCGAATTCGGCTCCCTGTGAACACACCTAGGAAGACAGAGATGGCCCAGGGGCTGGGGCTTGGGCTTGGAAAATCTGAATGAAGTGTCGGGTTCCTGATCCTGGCCTTTCCAGCCCTGGCTGCTGTGGCTGTTTTGGAGTGACCCAGCAGGTGTCCTTCTTTCACTTTCTCTCTCTCTTATCTCTACTTGTCCCTCTCTCAATGGTAACTCTGCATTTCAAGTAAATACATTTAAAAAGAAAAAAAGGAAAAAAATAATTTTCAAATGATAAAAGATGCTATCCCAAACATTTTTTAAATCTGTGTTAAATTAGAAACACTGATTGGAGGAACCATAAGCAGATCCCTTTATAATTTTTTATCTTTATTTGAATGGCAGAGTTACAGAGAGAAAGGAGAAGCAGAGCGATCTCTCCCTTCTGTTGGTTCACTTTCCAAATGGCTGCAATGGCCGGAGCTGAACCTGTCTGAACCTGTCTCCCAGGTCTCTGACTTGAGTGCAGAGGTTCAAGCATTTGAGCCATCCTCAGTTGCTCTCCCAAGTCATTAGTAGAAAGCCGAGAAGCAGAACAGCCAGAACTCGAACGAGTGCCCATATGGAATGCCAACACTGCAAATAGAAGCTTAACTTGCTATATACAATGCCGACCTGACCCTCCTTATAAATTTATGTGGATTTTACTGTCAAAGAGTTGTAGCTCGGTAACTCCTCAGAACTGAACTGCAGGGTCAAAGAGTACAAGCCAAGCTCACTCACGCTGCTGGCCTCACTCTTGGACACTTCTTCACACAACACTCTCTAGAAGTGGCAAAGTTCAGCTCCATGTCCTGGCCATGTTGTATTGGGTCAGTTCTCGGGACAAAGGAGGAAAGAAGAGATGTCTGGTCCCTTGAGGATGAGATGCAATATGTATCCAAAAACTACAACAGATTATGCCACCTGTACTCTGGATTTCCCACTGAGATCAAAGCAGTATGAAGCCAGTCTTCAGGAAATAAACTTTAGGAGCACTGGCAATGGCAGATGCACTGCAAGCCCAACATGCAGGCAGTTACAAGGGGAGGTAGGGCACAAAGCCAGCCTTGGCCCAGCAGCCTCATAACCACTCCCTGTACAGCTCTGTGGTCAGATGGGCCCCCTGCAGGTCAGGGACAGCTCAGCCTGAGTGGCAGGAGCTACCTGCCTCTTACATTGCCCTGGGTGGCGGCCAGTGCCCACATCCTTCAGCACTCCCCAAAAATGTGGCTCCCATTAGGACACCCTGCTTGTATGAAGCCCCACTCAGTGTGCTCCCGGGAGCAGTCTGAGTTAAGGCCTTGCATGGGTGTCCAACTGGAGGTAGGAGAAGTCTGAGGGTGCTACATGTTCTCTGCAGCTCCACAAAGGCAAGGCTGAAATACTGTGAGACCAAGGCAACTGAGGAAGCTGTGCAGAAAACTGACCTTCCAGGTTCTTGTCAGGAGCTGGAGGAACAGGTGTGCCATTGGCCCTCGAGGGACCTTCTTTCCCTGACACAGGGCTGCTGGGCCCCCTGCATAGCTCCTCACCCTCAGGACCAAGGGAGAAAAATGAGCATTAGCCCAGCCAGGTCCCTGATCACTCACCAGAACCTCTTTTTGAAAAAAAAAAAAAAGTTAAGATTTTCTTTGCGGGGGAAGTAGGGAAGGCAAAGGAGAAGGCAGATTTACAGAGCGAAGAAGAGACAGAAAGATCTTACATTCACTAGTTTACTACTCAGTGGCTTAAGTTGAGCCAACTGAAGCCAACAGCCAGGAGCTTCTTCCTGGTCTGCCACGTGGTTGCAGGCTCCAAGGACTTGGGCCATCCTGCACTATTTTCTCAGGCCACAAGTAGAGAACTGGATGAGAAGTGGAGCAACCAGGACACAAACCAGCAACCATATGGGATATAGTGCTTGGAGGTGGAGGCTTAGCCAGTTAAGCCAACACACCAGCCCTCACTAGTTCTTACAGGTAAGTCCTTCTCTATTCTGTCTTCTATGACCCACACACCCTATAATATTATAAACTATTTTGGAGGCCAGTGTTGTGGCATATTGGGTAAAGCCAATCCTTCAGTGCCAGTTCATGTTCCAGCTGCCTTACTTCCAAGCCAGCTCCCTGCTAATGCATCTGGGAAAGCAGCACCCCTGCACCTACAAGGGCGACTCAGAAGACACCGGTTGCCCCTGGCTTCAGACTGAACCAGCTCAGGCCTTTGGGGCCACTTGAGGAATGAAACAGCAGGCATAAGAGCTCTGTCTCTTCCTTTCTAACTCTGCCCTTTCAAATAAATAAATACTTTTTAAAAATAAGAATAAACCACTTTTTTTTTTTTTACAGAGCCCAACCTGTTCATACGCCATCTCACATAAGCGAGTACCCAGCCATCAGCAAAGAGAAAAGCAGCTGTCAGACATCAGTTCTGTTCACACCATTATCTGGACCGCCCCCACCTCTGTGCCAGCCCATACCTTTGCCCATCACCCCTTCCTTGCCACCTGTTCTGGTGGAACAGCTGTCATTCTTATCTTCCAAGGAGGCTCCAGAGTCTGAGTCCCCCTCTCCCAATTACAAGCTCTGTCATCCAAGGTCAGTTTCTGTGTCTATTGCATATCAATTTCCTCATCTGCAAGCGGAGGTTAACATGTGCACCTGACCAGTCTGTCATGAGGATTCAGTGACTGCATCCAACTGATGCACATTAAGGGCCTTGAAGATTGCCTGGCATACAGCAGGTACACATTCCGTTTCACTTGGTGATTAGTACACCTGTTTATCATCATTTGTTCCCAACTCCTTGGAGAACTTTCTCAGGTAATTTTACCTTTCTTTCCAGTATCTTCCACCAGTTCATGTTTGTGGCAGCTAGTCTCCAAAAATGGGAATTTTACCATCAATTGAGGAGTGTTTGCTCTTCCACCCATCATGGGGTTGCTCCCTCGTCGCCCTTGAATCTGGGCCGGTCTGGTGACCTACTCTGATCAAGAGAGTACGGGAGAGGGAATGATCTGGTTGCTCCTTTCAGGGATTTCCAAGTTCAGGGTCTTGAGAGGACTGGAGCCTTTTGCCTCATCTCTCTTGAAGATCAACTGCCCAATACCAAGTTCCGTCACCTTAAGACCACAAAACCCAAGCAGCTCATATGAAGAGAGACAGCAAAGGTCTGTGGACCAACAATGCTCCCAAGACCCGGGAGGGAAGTCCTCTGAAGCCATCCAGGCCAGTCCGGGTACCAGCCAACCACAGCTGAGGGCAACAACCTCAGCTGAGTTTCACATGGCAGAAGGATGGTCTACCAGCCCTGTCCAAATTCCTGACTTGGAGCCTCAAAACAAGAAGTTACATTTAAATCATCCCATATTGGGGTGATCTATTGCAAAGCAAGAGATACTGAAAGCATCAAAAGAATATGGTTCATCCTAAGACAAAATATTTCCTTAAGTTCTTCGGGCCTTTACTACTCTCTTTGCACTGCAGCTCTCTCTGATAGCACTTCGCACACTGCTGGACAGTCGATGCCTATAACCATTTCACCTGCTCAGCGGAGCTGCTTGAGAACCATGCCTGACTGCCATATTTCTCTTACATCCCAACGTCTCTCTATCTCAATGCCCAGCACATGGTACTAAGTGTTCCATCAATGTTAGCTCAAAAACACATGCATGCATCATTCCACACAGTTATCCTGTGGGCATGCAGTCTGACCAGAAAACCAAGATAAAGTCAGAAGAACAAAACATAGGATCCAGCGGGGGCAAAGTTCCCAGAACGAAACAAAATTCAAAAGGTACAGCAGAAGTCCAGTATGTGGGAGTGAGAAGCTGTTAGTTAAAAGCCAGCGAGATCTGGGAGCTGTTTCTGCAGCATTCACGAGCTTCTCCGTATAAACTGGGCAAGGCAGGGTTGGAGGAGGGGCCAGTTGTGGGGATAAGATCTCTGGAAATAACTGACAAGGTTAAACTTTAACACTAGATCCAGACTACCACACAAGGCGTTAACAGCCTGTTTCATGAAGAATTAGAAAGGCTCAGGAGGCACATAAAACAATGGAAGTAGGACAGCCTGCTGCATCGGCTGGGTTTTGAAGAAGAAACTATTTTAAGGCATCAACTTCCCCCCACCAAAATTTCAGTGTTAATGAGAAATGGATCTTAAACCAGTCGCTTCAGCTAATTTATTAACAAAGAAGACAGACGATGACCACATACTTTACTGCCAGAAACAAACTACACAAAACAGTACAGTCAAAACAAAGTGTCACCAAAACCACGAGGACCCAATAACACAGGAAATGTGGTAAGCAAATACCACTCAGCATTAAGAAGTGTATTCTCTATGGTGGAAAAATGGACCAGGACTCACAAGATGGAGTTTAACTCT
Source organism: Ochotona curzoniae (assembly GCF_017591425.1). Taxonomy (NCBI): domain Eukaryota; kingdom Metazoa; phylum Chordata; class Mammalia; order Lagomorpha; family Ochotonidae; genus Ochotona; species Ochotona curzoniae. Next base: position 16,741,486 of record NW_024467095.1, on the reverse strand, counting down.
TTGAAAATGTTCTTTATTGTCACAACATTTCATCTGCTGAAATAAAACAAAATGGCATCCACACAACACTATACCTTTCAAATACCAGCTTCATCCATACCCCAAAACCAGTGTGGGGCCACGCTCCTTCTGCGTGCCAGGCCAGGGTGTGCCTTCACAGCCAGGGTTTCTGACAGGAAGGGGGCTTAGCCCCTGGCCACAGGCAGCTCCGACCATGGCCCTTGATGCACAGAGAGCACTGTGCCACGCAGCCTGCGAGAAGGTGCTCCAAAGACACATGCAGGAGGTTCTCCAAGGCAGTCTCACTGCAGGGGAAGGCCTGGCCAGGAGTGCCCAGGCCCGCCCCCCAGCTTGGGGAACTCTGAGCAGCTCTGCCACCTTGAACAAGTCAGGAACCTCTCTAATCTCTCTCATCATACCTGGGCGTGATAACAGTACATACCTCTTACAGCCATTGTGTGAACTAAACAAGACACACTAGTCTCATACAATGTTTGCTACGTGGCAAGCACTGTGTAACGTCTGAGTATTTTTCTTAGTTTGTCTTATGTGTTTTCATTTTATTAGGCAGAGAAAGATCTTCCACCTGCTGGTTCATTCCCCCAAATGCCTATAACAGCCGGGGCTGGGCCAGGTGGAAGTCAGGATCCAGAACTCAACCTGGGTCCCACAAGTGGGCACCAGGCAGTACAGCCCTCATCTGCTGCTTCCCAGGCTTTGCTGAAGCAGGGAGCTGCTAAACAAAGAAACCTGGACAGAAAGCAGGCATCCCAAGCAACAATTGGACCACCGATCCCCAATAAACGCCCTTACTTATTATCCTCATTCCCAGGCAGCTCAGAGATTTCTGCAGGAGAAAATAAAGAACTGAGGGCCCAGCAGAGTGGCCTAGCAGCTAAAGTTCTCACCTTGCATGCACCGGGATCCCATATCAGCACTGGTTCTAACCCCTGAGGCCCTGCTTCCCATCCAGCTCCCTGCTTGTGGCCTGAGAAAGCAGTTGAGAACGGCCCAAACACTTGGGATGCCACACCTGTGTGGGAGACCCAGAAGAGCTTCCCGGCTCCTGGGTTCAGATTGGCTCAGTTCCGGCCATTGAGGCCACTTGGGGAGTGAATTGACAGACAGAAGATCTTCCTCTCTGTCTCTCCTCCTCTGACTTTCCAATAAAAATAAAACAAATCTTAAAAAAAGAAAGAGAGAAAGAAAGTGCAAAGAAAACAAAGGCCCAAGTGCCAGCAACCAATCAAAGATGTGCAACTTCAAAAGGTTTTTTTTTTTCCATATGTGTTTGGCAACGGTAGTAAAAACTGGTAATAGTCCATACTGCAGAAAGTGGAAGTGAAACTGGCAGCATGATTCATTACTAGAGAGAATAAAGATCGCTTCCACCTTTCTAGAGAGCAATTTGGCAGTACGGAGCAGAATCTAATATGTGCATACCGCCTAGCCCAGCAATTCTATTTCTGGGAATTTCTCCTAAGAAGTCATTAGAGAAGGGTATAAAGATGAGCGTACAATGATGCTCATGGCAGGGTTTTAACTGCAAAAGTTGAAAGCAACACAATTACCCATCAACAGAGAACGAGTTAAATGTAACATAGAACATCCACAGCAGTGAATACAATCCTGATGTAAATCTGAATTTCCTGACTACGTAAAGATTCTGTGACAGAGTGTGAAGTAAAATAAATCAAGCCGCCAAATGACGTGCTAGAATATGATACTACCGTTTGCTCTGTGTGTGCTTATATGTGTGAGAAAAGTCTGAGAAGAGATACCCAAATGTCACAGCAATGTTCTCTGAGTGCTAAGATGTGCAGTGATTTCTGCTCTCTTATTTACACCTTTTAGGCTTCTTTATTTTTTTTTATTTCATTCAATGTGCTACAACTTTCAAGTTTCATCGTATCACTCATGATCCTCCACTCGGCCTTCTCTTCCCCTCCCACCTGAGCTTCGCAAAGCCACAGCCAAACCCTCACCTCTCAGCTCCTCCCAGTGCAAGTGTCCTTCCCACCCCGAGGCTTCTGCACTTCACCTGCTGGGACCACAGCTCCTTCCCGATTACATGACTTACCTAACCAAAATCTTACACATCACTACACAAGTTGAACTGTGTTTCCCAAAATTTCTATGTTTAAGTCCTAGCCCCTAGGACTTCAAAATGTGCTTTTATTGCAGATGTAATTAGTTGAGTTCTTACCAAAGCAGGGCAGATCCATAACCCAATGGGACTGGCTCATAAAAAGGGGGAAGCAAGACGCACACACAGGCGGAACGCCACCGTAGCCTGCGCCGGTGTTGTGGCATGGCACAGCAAGTTAAGCCCCCACCTGAGACACCTGCACTCTCATCTCTGCTTACAATCCAGCTTCCTGCCAGTGCGTGCCCCAGGAAGAAGCAGTTGATGACACTTCCTCGCCCCCTCCTTTTTCCCCTCTTGCTCTGCTTTTCAAGTAAACAAATTTCTGAAAATTGGAGCTAAGCTGTGCTAGCCAGGAACTATCAAAGGTAGGAGGGAGGCCTGGAACAGACCCTTGCTTAGTGCCTTCCCAGAGCACACGGCCACACTGACACCTTGATGTTTCATATTTCCATCAGTATAAGGCAACCAGCTTCTATTGTTTAAGCCACTTGACTTGTGGTACTTGGTTATGGCAGCCCAAGAAAACCCATGCATCCACCTGTGCAATAAGGCTCCCTAACAACATAGGTAACAAACGCAACCCTTCAATTACCCACTCCACTTAGTCATGGCACCTGCCTCCCAGTAACACAGCATACAATCAGCTGTGCCACCCACGGGTTCCACACAGAATGGGCACTGAAAAAGATGTGCTGCATAAACACACAAACAACACTGGGCAAAACACACACAGTGTGTGCTGGGGAGCTCGCAGTGCAGTGCAGGAGGGCAGCACAGAGACATTCAAGATGATACTAAGTATCACAGAAGAAAACAAGGCAGGTGAGGGGAAAGGCATGCGATACAGCAGGTAGGATGCTGCTTGGGGCTCCTGCATGGGATCTAGTTCTAGATCTGCTCCTAATGCCAGCTTCCTGCCAATGCACACTGTTGAGGGACACAGGAGAGGGCTCAAGTACTTGAGTCCCTTCCACCAAGGTGACACATCTAGGTTGAGTTACGGGCTTTTGGCTTTGGGATAGCCCAGGCCTAGCTGTTATAGGTACTGGGAGGATGAATCAGCAGTCTGCCTGTCTCAGTTATTTTGCCTTTCAAATAAACAAAACAAATAAGCAATACTTTTAAAAAAGAAAAAAGTAGAACTTATTTATAAGAACTGGGGAAGGCCCAACATGAGAGCACGGCAGGCTAGCTTTCCTCCTGCTAGCACCAGCATCCCATATGGGCACTGATTCATGTCCTGGATGCTCTACTTCCAACCCAAGTCAGTTTACGGTCTGGGAAAGCAGCAGAGGGTGGCCCAAATCCTTGGGACCCAACACCCATGTGGGAAACCAGCTCAGAACTTCCTGCCTCCTAGCTTCAGACCAGCTCACCCCTGGTCATTGTGGCCACCTAGGGAGTGAACCAGAGGATAGAAGACCTTTCTCTACCTCTCCTCTCTCTATAAAATCTGCCTTTCAGATAAAAATAAATATGTCTTTAAAAGAAATGGGAAAAAGGCAGGTAAGTACAATAATGATGGAGGCGGCTGCTACATTTTTAACTGGGGTTTGGAAAGGCCCGGGTTAACTCACTGAGATGTAAGCACAAACCTGAAGAAAGGGGAGTAAATCATGAAGATAAAATCGGAGATAAGAATGTCCTAGGCACAGGGAACGGCGAGTACTAATTATTGCAATGAACACATATCGTTTTTATAACCAGGAAAAAAGCCCAATAAAGTTTAGCGTAATTCTGAAAAACAACATGAAAAATATTTAAAGTCCAACTCCAAAGGAAGAATAGTTGGAACAATTTGACCCTGCAAATAGCTATGTCTCCACTTACTCTCCACTCAGTCCCAGGCTGAAAATGCCTATCCCTGTCCCCACCCCATCCTCTGGCAAATGACCCAGGACAACACTCAACAGCACAGGACCCTGAGACGAGGTCGGGGAGGGGAAGCAGTGCTGAGGCCGAGAGCCCTGGGGGTCTTGATTGGTGCCACAGAGCAAGGCAAGGGCAGTGACTCCTGACATGCCCACAAGTCCCCATTCAGATCTGTCAACCCCCATGCCAGCCTCTCACCTCATCCACACAGGATGTGTGCTCCTGCCCAATGCCCAGCTCCCTGCAACTCCCAACTCTGACCACCTTTCAACCTCAGTACCCCACCAGCTAGTTACCACTCCATGGCAGCTGCTTTTAAAAAACAAGTGTGTTGTTTGTTGCTGCCATTGAGGCACAGCCAGTTAAGCCACCACCTATGGATGCTGGCATGCCATATAAAAACACTGGTTTGAGTCCTGGCTGCTCCACTTCTGATCCAGCTCCTGCTGAAGCACATGTGAAAGCAGCAGAGGACAGCCCAAGTGTTTGGGCCCCTGCACCCCTGCAGCAGACTCAGAAGAAGCACCAGGCTTTAGACGGGCCCACCTCCAGCTGTTGCAGCCATTTCAGGAGTGAACAGTGGACAGAAGCCCAACCTTTCTGTCTCTCCCTCTTTTGTAACTCTGCTTTTCAAGTAAAATAAGTAAATCTTTATTTTTTCAGTGTTTTTAAGATAATAAAAGGGAGGGGAAAAGGGGGAGAGAGAGCCAAGAGGGACATAAAAGGTGCTGTTTTAATCAGTTCTAAGTGCAGAGTTAGTGGTGTTAAGTGCTTCACACGGTGTACAACCATCAACCATTCACTTGGCCTCTCTGCCCCTTGCAAAACAAACTGCCCATGAAATAACTCCCTGGGCCTGCCTCTCTCTCTCTCTCTCTCTCTCTCTCTCTCTCTCTCTCACACACACACACACCTTGGCAGCTGCCCTTAGGCTATCTCTATGAACTTGATGACTCTAGGTACTTTATATGAGGGGAGACACACAGTACTTGTCCTTAAGTAGCTGGTGCATTTGACTCTACCTAACATCTCCAAGGTTGTTACAGCTGATCCTTCCTTCTTCAGGCTGAATCCTCCTGCACGGCACCACGCTTGCTTACCCACTCATCGGTCACAGACACCTGTGTGTTCCTGTCAACTATCCCCAGGTGTTTTCTCTAGTCCTTGATTCCTGCTGAGATCAGGCCAGGAAATCTGGGATGGGACAAATGGCCAGTGACAAGCTTGGCCCCTGGAGGGTTGGGGGCGCGGAAAGGGGAAGGGGTGGAAGTTCTCTAACCAGCCAGAACCCAACTCAGCAGTCACCCTGCCTCGCTCCTCCCAGCCCACTTGAAATACCGGCTGGCTCTGAACAAATTAACACCTCTCTGCTATCTAGGTAGCAACCCAAGATCTCTGAAATGGACACAACCTGGTGAGATGCTGCCTACACCAATGTGCATTAAATCCCTGAAGGGGCCTTTAAGGGCATCTGAGCATCTACATTTCTAACAGAGTCGCCAGAGCTGCGCATCTGGGGTCTGCTCTGGCAGGGACAAAGCCCCAGCAACAGCCCACCCGCATGCACCTGCCTCCTGGGCTATGCCCGGGGTTCCCCTCACAGCTGGCTGGGAAAGGTGGTTGTTTTGTAGATAGAAGGCTTTCCCTTTGAAAGCCCGCTGGCAGTATTCACCCAGTGGTTCAGGACAGCCCTTCAGACTGTCTGGCTCCAAAGTTAATCCTAGCATCCCAAAATGCTAAGTGATGAAGGCTTCCTTCCACAGGCCCAAACAAGAGACAGGGAATAAAGCAGCCAGGAGAGTTTGCAAATGACTGCACAGGCTGTGCACACCCCCAGCCAAGGTGTCAGGACCAACTGCTATTGCCTGCTCACTTCCCCAGGGCTGGGGCCTTCAGGGCTGCTGGAGAGGCAAGCGGAGAGCCCGCTGGCCTGCTACCAAGACTGGCCCTTTCTGCTGCCTGCCATTTCCTTCTAGACTCTTCTCTGGAGAGCAGCCATGTTTTCTGACTCACGATTCCACCTCTGCTTGTCCTCTTTGCGTCTGCAGCCCTTTCTCATCTACCCCTGTGCCAGTAGTGAGCACATGCCAGGATACCTCTGACCCAGGACCAGCTGCCCCTTTCTCTCCCTTTCCTCCTCTCTAGAACAAATTTTGGGCTCCAGCCCTGGACCCCATTCTGTGCTTATCCCCAAGACTGCTTGCCTCCCCTCCCAGCACCACCTGTCTCCTCCAGCCCCATCACATTTTAGCTCAGCCCATTTCCCCACCTGCACAGGTAGCCTTTCACTCACCACTTCACTGCCTGAACAAACAGGGCACCCTCCAAAGCGGCTGGGCCTCTGAGAGGCTGAACCCTGCTCTGCCAGCTGTCCAGGGGCAGGTCAAAGTTTTCACAGCACCACTCTCACTAGAAAGATCCTACTGACCCCTTGTTGCACCAACCTTCTGACTATTCTGTACCTACTGTGTGCTTCGCCTCACACACCTGACTCCGGCTGGAACCAAAGCACAGGTGCTGCTCGGACCTGGAGTATGATGAAAACCAGGGAAAGCCTCTAGAGTCCCTGCCAGGAAGGAAGTGGCAGGACCAGCTGAAAGTGGAGGAACAGGAACAGAAGTGGAGGCCAAGCCAGCCGTGTGGCTGCTTGGACAAGGACAGAGGCAGAGGTGAGGGCACAAAAAGCGGCCAGATCCAAAGGGACGTTCCTCTTCCTCAGCTGCTGGGCTGAGCCTCAGCCCTTTAGCCACTGGGTCTTGAAGAAAACTGAAGAAGGGAGTAGAGGGAGAAGAGTCCTGGAGGAGAGCAGAGACCCAGGGCACTTGTTGGGGGAGAGACAAGAACTGCCAGCACAGCAACATGTCACCAAGTACTACGGCTGCACATCAGTATTTTAATAACCAGCCAAATGTTCATAATGAATAAACAGGGTATGAATCAGGGAAGTCTAGAAAAACATTCTGACAGTTCCTTGTCAAACGGAGCCTGGCGATTTACACAGATTTGGTCCCAAAGGCAGGTGTGTTTCTGCAGGTCTCCAAGGAGCTGGATTAGCTCCAGACTTAGTCCCAGCGGACTCAGCTGCCATTGTTGCAACACCACTCACTCCCAGAGGGCTGGCACAGGAGGCAGTACCTCTCAGACCGTGCTTCTCCAATTTCAACTGTGCACATGGGACACCCCGCCGCCCCAGGGAATCCTGCTCAATGCAGATTGTGATTCAGAAGGTCTGCAGCAGGAAGGACCAGGGATTCTGCATTTTCTAAGCAGCTAGAACTGGGCAATGCTACTGCTGGGTGAGTGCTGTGCGCGTTGGGTCGCAACATTTCATTTCTGCTTACGAGAAGAAATGGCTGAAGCTGTAAGCCACAGCGCCCGCATACCTAGAGCATCATCAAAGGAGACGAAAGCAAAGAGGCGAGAGAAAGAATAAAAGCCAGAAAAGGATGTATCCTGGGTGTGAGGATCAAAGACGGAAAAGAGGACTTTTCTAAAAAGAACATTTGGATGCACTGGTAAGAGTAAAGTGTCCAAGTGTCCTCAGCTGGTCACCGGCCTAGAACAACTACCAGGCACAGAAGTGACGCAAAAACGCCGCATGAAACAGGACATTTGCTGCCTGTACTAAGTGCTGTTTCCAGACATCCAATATGAAGACATGAAATGTAACTAACAAAGTAACTTACAAAGATCTCATCAACCTGTTCTTACAGGGAAAAGGAGGCCCAGGACAAGAAAACAGGTCCATCCACAGGCACAACAGAAGTTATGGCAGAAACACACATGACCAGATTTTCTAACTCGCCACTCTACAAGCTGCTGCCTGAGCATGAGCAAGAGAAATCCTAACACTGGGAGCTCCAGATGAAAAGCGGACAGTCACAACTTAGAAATAAATTAGATTAGGGTAGATATGGTCTTTTTATCCAGGAAACCAACCTACCTAGTGTAATTATGACAGTAATTAGCTGCCTCTCTCACCCAGGGCAGTGATAGAAAACCTGCAGGGCCAGCAGGTCCCCAGTGACTTTTAACAACTCCCTGGCTGGGTTCTGTCTGCAGGCTTAAGTAAGGCATTTCCTGACAAGGACTGTGGCAGCTGTTCCCAACAGGGCAGAAGTGAGAAACTAAAATCTATCCTCTGTGCCCCGTCAGGTCCAAACCAAGAAATATGTAACAAGATACCACACAACCAAACAACAACAAGAAGATGGCTTTAAATGAACCTTTCAAAGGTGAAAAGACAGTTGGAGTCAGTGTCTTTCTCCAAAGTACTATTAATGTTCAGTTATTGCAGTTAAAGGTTCTGGATTAGTGGTCTCAGAGAATAAAATGCCGAAAAATGAAGCAGACGCTTGTTAAAATAAAGAGTCCCAAGCACCATCACCAAAGATTCCAATTCAGGTCAACTTACCAAAACTTGTGTTACTTTACTTGAGAGACACGGGGGCAGCGCCCACCCACTGATTCACTTTCCAAATACAGCGGCTCTGGCTGTGCTGAAGCCTGGAGCCAGGAAGTCAATCCAGGCCTCCCACGTGGGTGGCAGGCCAGTTACTTACTACATCAAATGCCTCCCACAGAATGCCAAGTACCCCCAATACCCTCAGTGATACTGATGCTGGACACCCAGCAACCACACTTTACAGACATCTGTAGGAGGCTAACTCAGTCACAAGGCATAAACAAGTACACCGCGCAAAGTCTAACCATAAAACAACACACTAACAAAGTTAAAAATTGAATATGCCCTAGGCACAAACACAACAAAAAAACTACAAAGAGAAAAACCAAATATTTTGCTGATCAAAACAACATAAATTACTGCATTTCAAAATTGTGTAAAAATCAAACAAAATCCACTGGAAGCAAAGAAATGCAGCAGATGGAGAAAATGGTTGCTACCATTGTAACGCATAAATACTTAAATATGTATGAGCCACAGCAGGTAAATGAACAAGAAGAAAATTCACAGAACACAAAATATTCTCCCCCCACCCCCGAAAAAAACCCTCTGATTTAAAAAGTGTTCATCAAGACTGTGTTATAGATTCATTTAAACAATATTCATAGAAGTCGGGCAGTTCCTTCACCACCACAGCGTTCACCAACGTGAGCCACGCAACAATCACACTGAGAGACCCCCCGTCCTGCAAGGCACCCAGCACAGACACCCAACCCCTTAGGTCTTATATTTTCATCAAAATCTAATCCCCCACCTCAATTGTATACTTGGAAAAAAAAATGCCACACACCAAAAGAAATAAGGGCAAAGCCTTAACGACAGAGCTGATCATCACCCAGCATTATTCACGGAACCCAAAGAGTTCAGAAATAAAAAGAACTAAATAGGCTGTTAGGACAGAAAACTGTCTCCAAATAGGGAAACGTGTAAGTTACATATTGAGTGAATATGCACACCTGCGCACAAATTCAATTTTCTTAAATTTTAATGTTAACAACAGAAAAAAAGACTATGAACTTTAAGTGACAGCTCCTCAGTTTCATAAAATGGACCTCTGAACAAGTGAGGACGGGAGCAGGGTCCTTCTTGTTCTGTGGGTGACTGATCTTCAAACGTACTTTGTTCAAAGGTAAGTCCAAAGTATTACAAGTAGTTTTCACAATAATACACATACAACATCCTAATTTAAAAATAAAAAATTTTTTAAAAGGAAAACTCACTTTAAAATGCCAAAAGAGGGCCCGGCGCAGTGGCGCAAGTGGTTAAAGGTCCTCGCCTAGCACGCCCAGGATCCCATATGGGCGCCGGTTCTAATCCCGGCAGCCCCGCTTCCCTTCCAGCTCCCTGCCTGTGGCCTGGGAAAGCAGTTGAGGACGGCCCAAAGCTTTGGGAACCTGCGCCCGCGTGGGAGACCTGGAAGAGGCTCCTGGCTTCGAATCCGCATAGTATTGGCCCGTTGCGCTCACTTGGGGAGTGAATCATCTGACGGAAGATCTTCCTCTCTGTCTCTCCTCTCTGTATATCCGCCTTTCCAATGAAAAAATAATAAAAATAAATCTTTAAAAAAAAAATGCCAAAAGAAGGGTCCAGCACCATGGTGCAGTAGGCTAAGGCCTGTGACATCAGCAGCCCACATGGGCATTGGTTTGGATCCCAGCTGCTCCACTTCTGATCAAGCTCCCTGCCTATGGTGTGGGAAAGCAGTGGAGGTCCTTGGACCCCTGCACACCCATGTGGGGGACACAGCGGAACTCCTGACTTTGGATCAGCCCAGCTCCAGCCATTGTGGCCATCTGCAGAGTGAACTAGTGGCTGGAAGAGCTTTCTTCTGTCTCTTCCCTCTGTTACTGTGTCTTTCAAATAAAAAATAAAATTTAAAAAATATCCAAAGAAATAAAAATAGACAAGAAAGCAATACAATCAGAGAAACCCAACTAACGGCTATAAAAAGGGGACCACCTGGCAGGTGGACTCCGCTGAATGGAAAATCAGGAGATGGAAAACAGAAGGGAAGAAGACAAGCTCGGAAGGCACTGGAATTCACTGGGAAAACCCCAAACAGGTCTAAACCGTGCCATTTCGGACTATTGCTGCTCTTCTTTATTTGAAAGGCCAGTGAGACACGGGAGGAGCCCCACTGTTCCCACTCCCCAAATGCCTGCAATGGCTGTGGCTAGCCAGGGCCCAAACCAGGAAATGGAACCCAACCCATGGCCAGCTGCCACCTATGGTGCACATTACCAAGAAACTGCAACAGGAAGCACTGTTGTGATTTGAGCTCAGGCACTCCACTACGGGAACCAGGTATCCCAACTAGCATCTTGACTGCCAGGCCCAACGCCCACCCCACTGCTTATAAATCACCATGGCAGAGCCTCCTCCCCTCCACCACTCTCTGAGTGACCATTCAACACTCAGGCCTAGGAACAAGAGCAACCCCAGGAACCAGCATCCTGCAGGCATCCTAGCCACCTCAGGAGGTTCTCCTCCCCAAGTCGGCTCCCTGCAGTCTGCAAGTAGTGGACAGCCGCCTGCTTAGCCCCTGCCTCACAGGTGGGGCGCTGCTGTTCCTGCCCAGGGCCCACAGGTGTGCCTCTCTAGGGTCTATACCAGCTTCTGTACTGCTCTCTGCTCCCAAATGCATCCTTGAGGACTGGGTGGCATCCTCTACTTCTCAAATCCTACTCCTGGTATCCAGCCTTGTAGGTAACTGGGCAAAACCCAAGGAGCAGGGCATGCAAATTAATAAAAGGATGAAATCTCTGCTTCCATTACATCAGCACTAGAGCAGAAACATCATTCGTGTCACAGCTCCAGCTTGAGCAGTCAGACTGGGAGTGTTATCAACAGAAAAATCAACTTTCTCCACCACCTCTTCCATAGATCCAAATGGCTACTTTCCTATGAGAAGTGTCAAGGACAGGGGCTAACTGAGTCACAGAGTCTGGAGGGAGCCTAACCATCCCAAACTCCTGAAGCCTCCACTTTCTCATCTGTAAAACAGGACAGTACCGACTAGCTCGTCACACGATGGGGGCCCTTGTATGAAACGCAGTATGAGCCACAGGAAGCACTGAGGAAGTGGAAGCAATGAGTCTGATGAGTCCGCTGTGTCCAGGACAGAGGAATCCAGGAGCCCTCGGGGACTGGCTGCCTCCTGCCTAGCAGAGCCCGGTGCTCCCAACCCCCACCCGCCGTGCTGTGGATCCTGCAGGAAAGCCGCCAGGAGCGCTCAGGTGTGTACCAGGCCACAGGTCAACAGTAGTCAGGGGAGCGGAGAATGGCAAAATGATACCTCTGCACCAACCAGCCTGTGACCTTGAACAAGTCGCTTCTCTGCTTTAGTTTCCCTTGCCATCAGCACAGGGGCCCCATTCTAGGACTCCTCAGGTTCTTCCTGTGCTTCTATTGGACCCTCCCCACATGGCACTGCTCAGAATTCCAACAGGGAGCTCCAAGAGACACTTTCACACGGGTCCCAATCCCTATTAAAGCCACCTGGCCAGCGGTCCTTTAGCCCAGCTCCTCCTCCTCCTCCTCCTCCTCCTCCTCCTCCTCCTCGCAGCAGCCGGGAGGACTTGGAGGAACCCTCCTGGCTTTCTGGTTTTGTTCCGTGTGCTGTAGCTCTCCACCCAAGCTACCCATGCATTCCACATTTTCTCCGTTACCTTCAAAGCGTGTCAGTCCCCCCACTTGCACTGTGACAGCTCAGAGCCAGCTTCAAGACCATCCTTGTGTGTGTGCACGCGCACTCAGGGTGAACAAGTCGGCATTTCAGAGAAGCGAGATGAATTAAATCATTTCCCCAACAACAAAACCCACCCACATGCCTCTTCACAAAACCATGCCTCTAAACAGTCCCCAAACCGCCTCTGTTATCAATGCATCCCTTACTCTCTTCCTGCCCTGCCAACGAGAATCCAAATACTGTCACACTCCACCGTGCTGAGAATGCCTTTACAGAAGTAACACCCATAGCCGTGTCCCTGGAGAGATCCCTGGCCCGTGCGCTTTCCGAGAGATTTTTCTTTTGCCTGTTCTTTGTGTCCTGGTGTGCTGAGTTAACCCCAGCTAGCTTTGCTGGTTTCATGTAGCGAAGAGCCGCTGGGCTCCCCACGGCAATGCCACGCCGAGAGAGAGCACACACACCCCATGAACCCTTCGGCCCACAACAAAGTATTCCAAGACCTTCAGCATGCCACATGCAGACAGCCATGCACAATTACCACCCCAGTGCCCGCATCTTGCAGGGCAAGGGAAGACACATTCAGAGAAGCGGCACCAGATCCGCCTCGGGCTCCACGGATCCCACAGGGCTGGCGGTGCAGACCTTCGGCCAGACCGGCTACAGCCCACTCGCTTTTTCCTGTGTCCTTTCCGTGCCTTTATTCGCTGGGCCCAGGAAGAAAGGAGGGGGAAAAAAGCATCTCCAGAACGCAGGGCGAGGGAGCCATGGAGAATAAAAGAAGATGGGCGGGGAAACCAAGGTTTTGAAAATAACAGCAATAAAGACACAGACAGGGTCGCGGCCGCATCCCGGGAGGTCTCGGCGGGGCTTACCTGGGGCGCACGAGGCAGGCCGGGCCAGCAGCAGCAGCCAGAGGCCGGGGAGCAGCAGCCCCGGGCGGCGGCGGCGGCGACGGCGGCGGGCGGAAGGCCCACGGCCGCTCGGCCCCGGGACCAGCGCGACCCCGGCGCGGGGCTTCCCTTCCATGGCCGCGCCTCGGCGTCGGCGCCGCGCCCCCGGCATTCCCGGCCGCTGTCCCGGCCGGGCCTCGCGGCTCGGCGCTCTTCAGGCCCCGGGGAGGGGCGGCCGCTGCGGCTGCGGCTGGGACGGGGCGCCGCGCACCGGCGCGGAGGGAGGCCGGCGAGGCGGGGGCGGGCCGGGGGCCGGAACCGCGGACAGGGGCCGCCAGCCGCACGCCGGCCTCGCCGCTCCGCCCCCTTCGGAGCCTCGGGGCCGCTGCCCGGCAACGCGCGGGCCCGGGCGCAGGGGAGACGAGCACCACCTCCCGGCCGGCCGGGCGCCTGCCTTGCGGGCGGCAGCGTCGACCGAGTGGCCCGGCCCGGCCCTCCCTCAGGATCCCGCCTCCCGAGTGCCGACGCCGGGAGACGCGAGAGGCCGGAGCCGGGCGTGCTGCTGTCGCCGCCCCGACCTCGAACCCAGGGCCGGTGCCGTGCTCCTGGGGTCTCCCACGCGTTCCCCGGGCAGGCCGACGGGGACGGGTCAGCACCTGGAAAGCTGACCAGCCCCGCTCTGTCGCCTGTCTGGCGCGGGCAGCAGGTGTGTGGGGGGCGCCCGCGTTCGTGGGCAGCGCTGGTGAGCCAAGGGGACAAAGCCGGGAAAGTCGGGCAGCCTTCCCCCAGAGCCCAGCGTGCCACCGGTGAGGGGCTGAGGGGGCGCGCTCGCAGCGACCACCCTAGAGGTTAAGGCCACCACTCTGCGCCTTTGGGAAGGCACTGCGCCCCCCCGGGAGACCCAGCACGTAGAAGGCCTTCAGAAGGCGACTGCTGGACCCGGCTGAAGCTTAACTGGAGTGACACCACCCTCGCTTCCAAGGCCTGATCCATCGAAGCCGGGCAGAGGGAATAGCGTTTGAGGATTGGAGGCAGGTGAAGAAAGCGGTTGCCTTTTGTGGAGTCGTCTAGAATGTAGCTGGTATCTAGCTCAGAACATCACCTTGGAAGACAGGATGGGTAGCTTTGGGTGGGAAGACTTGTGCCAGGCAGGGTACCCAGGACTTGCATGGAGGACGCTGTGACTGGAGACCGTGGCCGACAGTGGGCAATGGGAACCAGCTGAAGGGTGATCTCTAGAGGATCCTGGTAGCCCTTCAGGGGGTTCTGCCACTGGGCCCAGCTCCCAAAGGGGCTGCCCAGAATTACAGTTCCCACACGTCTAAGTGGTTCTCCCTTTGCCAAATCATTAATCAATACTGCTTCTTCCTCAGAACCACACTGGACTCCATTGTCATAGTCGAATGAAATGAGAATAAAGGTTAAAGATGGCTTTGGTCAATGATCTCTTTCTTTCCTCCCACCACTCAGCTAACATGAAGTTCACATATGAGGTCATCCTGCTTAGCACTCCACCTGGTAAGCCCTCATCATGGATTAAATGATTTCACCTACAGCATCCTCGCCCCTGAAAGAGCTTCCATTTCTCACATGTGGCCTCAGCCAGGAAACCATTACTACCCCCACTAGATCCCAGCTGGCCCAGACAGGAGGGTCCTTCTGCATTCTCAGCCAACTCAAGGAAAAGGGAACATTGGCCCCACCGTTAAGAAGGGATTGGGATCAGCTGGAAAGAAAAACCACAATCACTTTGAGATCATAGAAACAACTCATGAACACTAATTCTCTAAAGAAAGTGAGGTTCCTAGAGTTCCTTGGTGTCAGGAAGCATCAAAGTCAACATGACCTCTCTCAGGATTTGAAGAACTCTGCCTCTGTGTTTAGGAAAGTGCCTTTCCTGGGCTCTGCAGTCCAGCAGTGCAGTGCCAAAGGAGTGAGCATCCGAGGTAGGAAGGTATCCTGTGTGTGCATTTGCATGTCCCCAGGTATAAACATACACACTACACATATTTGTGTTTGAGGAAAAGGGACTAGACGAAGCTTTAGGACATTCATACCAAAGTATGCAATAAATGTAACCAATGCTGCTGAGCACCTGCTATGGCCTGTTACTGTGGAAGGGTAGAAAAGAAGATAAAGGAATTGATCATAGAAGTTATCTCACCCAACTCTTCTTTGATACCTAAAGAAGAAAACCAGATTAGTTTCTTTCCTTGAAGATCGGCCAACTGGAATGCTGCTCTCTTGTTTTTCAGTTAAACCACACAAACTCCAGGACAGGGGCAGGATTAGCTCCTCAACACAGGCTACCAGTTTGAGCTAGGGGAGGGGAGGGTCAGTATGACCCTTGGATCAAGGTAAAATAGGCCCCACCTTAAAAAAAAATTGTTTATTGGAAAGGCGAATACAGACAGAAGGAGAGACCTGGAGAGATCTCGATCTTGGTTCTTTCCCCAAGTGGCCACAATGGCCAGAACTGAGCCATTTGGGAGTGAACCAACAGATGGAAGATCTTTCTCTCTGTTCTCCCTGTCTGTGTAACTCTGCCCTTTATGTAAATAAATAAATCTTTTAAAAGTAAAATAAAAAAGACAGGGCTAGACAGCACTCCCATCTACTAGCTTACTCCTCAAATGCCCCCAATAGCCATGGCTGACACTGGCAGAAGCCAGGAGTTAGGAACTGAATTTGGCTTCCCCCCCTCCGTGGGTGGCAGGCATCCAACCACTTCAGCCAGCACCTGCTACCTCACAAGGTATACAAAAGCAGGAAGCAGAGCCAGGTATCAAGCCCAGTGGGGTCTAACCACTAAGCCAAATGTCTGCCCCTAATCATGTCTTCAAAGTCCCCCAGGATTCTGATGTACAGTCAGGGGCAAGAACCACTGAGCTTAAAAGTTGAATTGTCAGTGTTTCTATGAAAAGTGACCAAAGAGATGTGGTAAAGAGAAGCGGGAAGCTGGGGTAAGATGAGGACAGCTGAAATATCTGAACTTCATTTGTAGGCAAGGGTATATCATGAAAGAGTTTTCGAGATATTATTAGAACCAGGCACAAGAAGAATGACTCCATTAACAATATATAAGATGATTTGGAGAGAAATGACTGGGAGCAGTGAGACCGATGAAGACAAGATCTTAACCTGAATGCATGAGGTCTCAGGGATCATAAATACCCTTATCATTCTCAAACAGACATCCTTTTCAGAATTTGATTGTGTATGTTTGCGTAAGAGTGTGGGAAAACAGGTACTCCCAAATTCCGGTGACAATTGGCTGAGTCGTTTTGGATCCACCAGCATTTAAAATCTGCTCACCAGGACCAGTCGGCTGCACATACAGACATGCGCAGGAACCACAGCTGGAGGCAGGTCAGGCAGAGGTTATCAGGAGTTGCTCTGACTAGACTGCAGTTCCTTCTGGTGTGCGTGAGGGCCAGGTGTGTGCTGAGCAGCACGAGGCTCGAGCACAGCATCTGTCGGTTTGCATGAGATAGAGCTGGGAACAGAACTGACCCGGTGATGGCATCCACCAGTGTGAGTACAGGCTGATGTGATGGACTGATCCAGACCCCCAGTGACTAGTCCACACAAGAGCCAGGTCTGAGATCACCCCAGACAAGGTCTTGGGGAACCCCTCCCCAACTGGACCCCTGGATTCAAAACTTGACCACAGGGAAAAGCACAGGTTCTGTGGTTGACCATGGAGCACGTGCGTCAGAACCAGGCCTCCTCCTTTGCTGAATATGGTGCAGTGGACAGCATGCTCAAATGCACATGGAGGATACTGCAGTTCATCGAGGCCTGCAGAGAACATCTAGTACCATGACAGAGGATAGAGAGCAGAACGAATTAGCTCTCCCGGCCAAGCTTTGACTGCAAGTAACCAGGCAAATGGAGACTCTAAGGTGGGTAGGGCAAGCCAATGGACATTGAAAGGATTTCCTCAACCTCAGAGCAATGAAATCAGCAGCATCTCAGAACGATTGAAACCACTCACATAGTCCCCTGGGAACATGCTCCACATCGGAGATCCTAGGATGGCGTCGAGTGCTGTCGCACATCCTTGGGGACCGTTGTAGTGAGGTTGCTGGGAGCAGCCCTCTCCCCTTCTCTCCCTCTGCCTCAGATACATGCTTTTTCATCCATTTCCCCCCATTTCTCAACCCTTACCACTCTAATCAGTGGTTCACATGGGCATACATCCTTCTCAATATCATCAAATATAAAACAAATTTAAATTTATTTTTAAAAACATCTGCTTACCATGTGATCCCCTAAAGTTCACCTCGATATATATGTTTTTCTTCTTCTTCTTTTTTTAAAAATTAGGTTTAATTCAGCCCAGTAAATTTAGCCAGGCATCAATCAGATAAAATTTACTTTTTTAGTATTTTTGTTTGTTTTGGTTTTTTGTTTTTATTGGAAAGTCAGGTATACAGAGAGGAGGAGAGACAGAGAGGAAGATCTTCCATCCGATGATTCACTCCCCAAATGGCTGCAACGGCTAGAACTGAGCTGACCCAAAGCCAGGAGCCTCTTCCAGGTCTCCCACACAGGTACAGGGTCCCATGGCTCTGGGCTGTCCTCGATTGCTTTCCCAGACCACAAGCAGGGAGCTGGATGGGAAGTGGAGCAGCCAGGATTAGAACCGGCACCCATATGGGATCCTGGTGCGTGCAAGGTGAGGACTTTAGCCACTAAGCTACCGTGCCGGGCCCTAACTTGGGTTTTCTTAATGTCTCATGATGTTGAGCATTTTTTTTCACCATTAATATGCTCTTTATGATAAAATGTCTATTCAAATACTTTTTCAATTATATCATTTGGTTCCTCTTATTATCAAATTCTAAATATCTTTTATGTTCCAAATATGTTTTATGTGGGCCCAGCATGGTAGCCTGGTAGCTAAAGTCCTCGCCTTGCATACGCCAGAATCCTGTAAGGGCGCCGGTTTGTATCCCAGCTGCTCCACTTTCTATCCAGCTCTCTGCTTGTGACCTGGGAAGGAAGTAAAGGACAGCCCAAAGCCTGGAGACCCTACACCCAAGCGGGAGACGCAGAAGAAGCTCCTGGCTCCTGAGTTAGGACGAGCTCAGCTCTAGCTGTTGTGGCCACTAGAGGAGTAAACCAGTGGATGCAAGATTTTTCTCTGTTTCTCTTTCTCTATAAATCTGACTTTCCAATAAGAATATCTTTTCTAAAAACAAAAAGTTGTTACATATGTGTCTTGAAAATATTTTCTGAGTCCAAAGCTCATATTTTCATTCTCTTACTAGTACATTTCAAAGAGTATAAGTTTTTAATTGTGATGGAAATCAGTTTTTAGTAGTTTTCATTTTTGACTCCTGAGTTTTGTATCTTAGGAATCATTTGCCTAATCCAAGGTGACAACATTTTCTCCTAAAAATTCTTCTAGAAAATTGACATTTTACCTCTCATGTTTAGGTTTATGACTCACTGGAGTCAACTGATATCCTGTGACACAACTGAAATTCATTGTTTGTAATATACAATTGTGGTAACACCATTTGTTGCAAAGACTTTCCTTTTGTGATCCTATTTCCTCAAAATTAACTGACCCTATGTGTGGGTGTATTTCTGACTTTGTATTCTCTTCCCCGGGAGCCCAGCTGTGACGCGGGCACCGGGAGAGTCGGCTGCTGTGCAGCACACACTCGTGAACAAAGGATGACATATAAGCAGTGGTTGCCGCTAGGAAAAGAAACATAATGTTGAAGAGTCAATGCATGAAGAATATTCATTTCCGTGAAAAAAAATTCACTTCATATTTCCTCTATTGAATAAAAACAACCTGATGACAAAAATGTTACACGTGAGTCCTACAACTGCTCTCACTTGCAATTTTTTAGGTATTTATTTATTTAAAAGGTAGATTGACAGACAGAGAAGGAGAAAAGGGGAGCCATCCTCCATCTGCCGAAGCACCCCCTAGATGATGACAACAGTCCAGGCTATAGCAGACAGCAAACAGAAGCCAGGGGCACATCTAGGTCTCTTCCATGTACACAGGGGCCCACGCACTTAGGCTATCACCCACTGCCTTCCCAGGGGCTCTAGCAGGAAAGTGGACGGCAAGTGAAGCTGCTCAACTTGATACAGGATGCCAGGATCACCAGCACAGTATGACTCGCTCTGTCACAATGCCGGCCTTGCTTACATCTGTAACACCAGCACACACTACTTCAGTATTTCCCTTTTCTAAAGAAAATCTTTTGCTTTTCCATAAAAATTAGAAGACGAATACAATATATTCTAGATTCTAAATCACCTAGTGGGATGTGGGGAGATTTAAAAAAAAAAAGTGAAAGATTCAGAGATGTTGAGGAAGTCTTATTTTGGTTTTTCTTATTTTGATGAAGTACATGAGGTTGGGTAGTTTATAAAGCAAATGAGTTCATTTTGCTCCAGCCTCTGGGGGCTGGACCTCAAAAATTAGGCAACTGCACCTACAATGGCCTCCTGCTGGGTTTTAACATGGAGGAAAGTGGAAGGGCAAACTCGTAAGCAGAATAGACAAAAGACAGGGCTGGCAGCCTTGCTTTATGACAACCTACTATCATGAGGAGTTATCCAGTTCCTGAAAAACTGCACTAACCCCTCCAAATGACCCATTCATTACCAAGAGGACCCCTCCCCACATCACCACCCTGGCAATCAGATTTCACCTAAAGCTTCGGAGGGAAGAAACCACATCCACACCATACAGAGCCATGCATGGGAGGACAAGTCGAGAAGGCTCCCCTGGACAGAGAGCTGAATGGGCACTTATAAGCCCTTATGGGTACTGGTTCATATCCTGGCCGTTCCACTTCCCATCCAGCTCCCTGCTTGTGATCTGAGAAAGGAGGAGAGAACGGCCCAAAGCCTTGGGACCCTGCAAGCATGTGGGAGACTGGAAGGAGGCTCTGGGCTCCTGCCTTCAAATCAGCTCAGCTCTGGCTGTTGTGGCCACCTGGGGAGTGAGCCAGTGGATGGAAGATCTCTCTCTCCTCTGTGTAAGTCTGATTTTGTAATAAAAATGAATGATTTTTTTTTTAAAGATTTATTTTTATTATTTTTTCATTGGAAAGGCGGATATACAGAGAGGAGAGACAGAGAGGAAGATCTTCCGTCCGATGATTCACTCCCCAAGTGAGCGCAACGGGCCGATACTATGCCGATCCGAAGCCAGGAGCCTCTTCCGGGTCTCCCGCGCGGGTGCAGGGTCCCAAAGCTTTGGGCCGTCCTCGACTGCTTTCCCAGGCCACAGGCAGGGAGCTGGAAGGGAAGCGGGGCTGCCGGGATTAGAACCGGCGCCCATATGGGATCCTGGGCGTGCTAGGCGAGGACTTAGCCACTTGCGCCACCGCGCCGGGCCCAAATGAATGATTTTTTTAAAAAGATGTGCCAGAACTTGAAGATGCAGCAAGTAGTGCACAGACACTGATGTGAAAATCTTTTGCACAGCCCTGTTAGCAAAACGTGCCAGTAAATGACTGCCAATAATGATGAGAAAGACAAAAGAGACTCGAGCAGCAGCCCACTAAAACTATCTGCATTTCAGAAAACCTGAAGATGAGTCAGGAAAACAGGCAGGGGAAGACGTGGAGGGAAAACCAGGAGCACAGCATCCGTCAGGTGTCACTAAATGCCAGGAAGAAGCCAGGATGGGAAAGTGGAGCAGATGGAACGCAAACCAATGCCCACATGGGATTCCAGCACCTGGAAAGAGAGGATTTAGCCTTCGAGCCATTGTGCTGGACCTTCCCCGCCCTCCCACCCATCCCAAGCTCCTTTCAATCGCCTACAGATCAACTGGTTCAATCTGCTGCCCACACTCTCCATGTCCACTTCCCACGGCAGCCCGGAGCCCATGGATCGCTCGCCCAAGGCAGCCCAAAAAGCCATATGGAAAGCAGGGCAACAGTTGGTGAGAACTATCTTTAGGATCATCCTCAGCCTCTGGCATTATCCTAACTCCAACTCACACATGACTGTGTTCTAAGACTCATCAACTCTGACTCAAACTCAGATTGAGAAAAATGAGAACAGTCTGCTGCAGCTCCTTGCTCGTCTGTCTTGTCATGAGTTCAGATCAATTACATGAATAAATAAAACCAAATCCACACTAACTATATATCTGTCCTTACTGCCCTGACTTGGTTTAAAACTCTCTTCTCACTCAAACCCTTCCCAGGATAGAGATCTCTGCTCTCGAGCCCCCTGGAATCAAGGACATCACTCCTCCAAGGAAGCCTTCTTGATTCCCCAGGACTGGGCTCATTGTAGTTTTTCTGTGCTGCCCCCGTCCATGACACACCTGTCTCAGCATGGACCACATGCATGGATCTCCATACAGGAGCCAACATTGCACAGTGAGCTCAGCCATGATCTGTGACACTGGCATCCCATATCAGCATTCTATCTTAACTCTTGATTACTCTACTTGCTATCCAGCTCCCTGCTAGTACACATAGGAAAGCAACAAAAAATGGCCCAACTCCTTGGGTCCCTCCAACCATGTGGGTCCCAGATAGAGTTCTAGGCTTTTGGCTTCAACCTGACTCAGTTCTGGCCATTGCAGTCACATCGTCTGTGAATCAGCTGATGGAAGTGTTCCCTCCCTTTTTTGTCCTCTCCTGTCCCATCACCCTGCACTTCATAGAATCCATCGATCAATGACCTTCATGTATTCATGCCCCACTAGACTGTAAGTTCTTCACGGGCAGAACTTGGTCATTTTCATCTCTTAATTCCCTAGTGCTTGGCTAGTCACAGGGTTCAATGAACGCTTGTTGAATGAATAAACAAAAGTATAAGGAAAAAGCGACACACTAGTCTCTTCCATTGCCTTCCCCCTTCCTGCTCCCCAGAGACAGAGAATTAGCCCCTAAGAGGTTAGGGCTCGTTAGTACCAACGTCAAAAGGCAGATGGAGGCATCCACTTACCCTCCTTGTGCTGACAATAACTTCCCAAGTTTCTCTTGCTGATTCTCTTACTTTGCAGTAGGAATTTCCAGCCCAAGATTGCCTGGAAATGTGACATTAGCTTGTCTGCTGAAGACTTCCGTAAGCTACAGTGTTGGAACAGCAAATATCTATTAAATCTAGTGAAATATGGGTCTTGACAGGAATAAAGGAAGAACATGGTCCCTGCCCTTTAGGAAATGACAATCTCCAAACAATAAAACATACCTGAACATTGAGATCTATTTGGTATTATACAAAATTGAATTTTAAAGACCTTGGATAAAGTACTGCAGAAACTGGTAACACACTAAGAGTCTAATATGTGAATAAGTATCACCCTCAATACACATCGATGCTTATTATTTCTCAGTTCTTTGCTGCTATCTTATGTAACAATTTTGCAATTACGTTCATAAATGAAACTACCTTCTAATAGAATTTTAAAGGAATCTTTCCGATCAGAGTTAAGAATAGCACCTATTTAACTCGCAGAACTAATTTGGAACTCATGCCATCTTCCTCATTTTTCCAAAAAAGAAATTTAATTTTTTATTACACATTGTAGAGAAAGCAGAGTGTACAGAGAAGTAAAAATATGAATGTTAAGACTATTTGCAATCTCACCCAAAAAAGCTTTGTTCATATGAAACTTATGCTCTTTCAGAAACTTTAAATTTACACAATCACAGAGAAAACTTCATTTTACTCAACAATATGAGAGCATCTTTTAATTTTATAACACTTCCAAAACTTAATTTTTTTAAGGATTTATTTTTTTTTATTACAAAGTCGGATATACAGAGAGGAGGAGAGACAGAGAGGAAGATCTTCTGTCCCCAAATGACCGCAATGACCAGTGCTGGCTGCGCTGATCTGAAGCTGGGAACCAGGAACCTCTTCTTGGTCTCCCACGTGGGTGCAGGGTCCCAAGGCTTTGGGCCATCCTGGACTGCTTTCCCAGGCCACAAGCAGGGAGCTGGATGGGAAGTGGAGCTTCCGGGATTAGAACTGACACCCATATGGGATCCTGGCACATTCAAGACGAGGATTTTTGCCGCTAGGTTACGCCACCAGGCCCCCAAAACTTAATTTTTACTGATTCATTGCATTCTAAGATGTGAACCTGTCCCAAGTGTTGCAACAAATCCCCCAAATGCTAGACACACAGGGGGCTCCCAGAATCTCACCACCATAGGCAATGCTGTGCTGAACATTGTACTGGGGCTGGCAATGAACTATCATCCATTCTCTACTCTCTCCACCACGCTGTTGCCTTGAGACGGACGATTATAATCACTGGCCCGACGTTTCATTGGTGGCTTCCTGTGCTTGGTCCGTGGGAGGCGTCAGTAAGAAACCCAATGACAGAAATGAGATGTGGGCATCAACTCCCCCAGCTGTCTCCCTGAAGTGTACCAGTTGAATGCATCCTTGAAGCCCACAGAACCTGGCTGGAGGTTCTCCTGCAAACTCCTCCCAGACTGCTCCTGTGAGAGCTTCATTTGCCTTGCACCTTTCTGCCTGACGGCAGGGGCTCAGGAGTCCTACAGCTGTTAGCTCTAAAGGCCTCCATCACTCTTCAGGGCTTTCCCTTATCAATGCTCTTCGGTTAAAATCTCCCCACTTTTATATACTGTCTAGTTCTTTCCGAGACCCTAACAAACAGGAACAACTTTGTAAGAATGCCTATGTTTATTATCATATGATACATTCCTACACCTGCAATTATATGATCACACAGCTTTTGTATCTCTAAGATTTTTTTTGACAATATAGCCAATTTGTTTTTTTGCCAAACTGCCCATCTTCTGGGGCCGTGTGATGTCAAATGCCGGTCTTCCGGCCCTTTGCCCTGAGTATTGTCATCTCTTTCCATCTCTGTAACTATAAACGTTTCTACAGGTAGCAATCATCTTATCTATGAAGAGTGTGTACAGGTGGGAGGGAGTGACTACCTACTAATCATTGCAGTCTATTTGTTTAGGTGATTCTTGTATAACTTTCTCAGTGTTTTCTTCTTGCGTTAGTTATTGAACACTGACCCACTAGCCCATACTTGGCCTTTAATAATTCGTTAGAAACTTAAGCTGATTTCATCTTTCCCAGTTGTTGGGGTGGAGGAGTGCTTCTTTTTCCTCATATCCTGCCAATGATGAAACATTTTGTGTTGCAAGGCCTTAGATTAAATTTAAGTTGTGACCATGGCACTTTTAAGGACTCAAGAAAAGCTATCATTTTATACATTATCCGTTCTTTTCTTGTGACTTCCTACATTCTGAAGTGCAATTCTCCACTTACTTTTAATGTAATTAATTAAAAAAAAATATTTACCTACTTATTGAAAGGCAGAGAGACAGATCTTCCACCCAACAGGTTACTCCCCAAATGGATGTAGCAGTCGAGACTGGGCCAGGTTAAAGGCAGGAACTTTGAAATCAGTCCAGGTCTCCCCTGAACTATTACCACGATCACCAAGGATACACATTAGCAGGAAATTAGAATTGGAGTCAGGGCTCAAACCCACCCATTCCAAGATGGGAACACAGTACTTCAAGTTAAGCAGTATACCAAATGCTTGTCCCTTAAAAAACTTTTTGTAAGGGCTGAACGTGGTGGCCTAGCAGCTAAAGTCCTCGCCTTGAATGTGATGGGATCCCAGGTAGGCACTGGTTCTAATCCCTGCTTGTGGACTGGGAAAGCGTTTGAGAACAGCCCAAAGCTTTGGGACCCTGCACCCGCATGGGAGACCTGGAGGAAGTTCCTGCCTCCTGGCTTTGGATCAGCGCAGCACCGGCCACTGCGCTCACTTGGGGAGTGAATCAACGGATGGGAGATCTTTGTCTCTCCTCCTCTCTGTATATCTGACTTTGTAATAAAAATAAAATAAATCTTTTAAAAAAAAACTTCTTGTAAGATTTACTTACTTTTACTTGAAAGAATTGCAGAGAGAGAAAAGGAGAAACAGAGATCTTCTTTAGCTGGTTCACTCCAGAAATGGCTGTAACAGCAGAAGCTGAGCCAGTTTGAAGCTGGGATCCAGGAGCCTCTTCCAGGTCTCCCACATTGGTGCAGAGATCTAAACACCTGAACCATTCTCCACTGCTTTCCCAGGCCAGTAAATGAAAAGCTGGACCTGAATAGAGCAACTAAGACACAAACCAGCGTCCACAACGGAAGCTGATGCTCCAAGTGGAGGAATAACCTGACAGGCCACCATGCTGGGCCCCTTAAGAATACTTTCATAACAATAAAGCCTTGTTCAATCCCACACACTTAATGAGCATATAATTGCTAAAGCAGGAAACCAATACTCTGCCCTTGGCATGCAACACGAAATCTTCTTATACAAATGTGGAATGTTTGTCATTCATTCACTGACCACCATGTGCACGTGCACTGAATGCTATTCAATGTGTGGTGATGCGTGACATGAGTGTTCAGAGCACAAAGGGGGCAGTTGACACCACAAACGAGTGCAGACGGCTATTTCTTTTTGCAAGTATCTGTGGCATCCACGCGGTCTGAAAGACAGGACTTGATAGATCAACTTGGTTTTCTGTGTTTCCCTCGTGAATCCTCTGGAAAGTCACGTCTGGTTGCCAGTTTTGGCAATGACAGAACCCACAGATGTGCAGGGCGTTTGGAATCAGTCAGCTCTGGTTCTGAGGATAAAGCCTGGCAGACAGGGAGGAGGATTTCACTGGGGCTCAAGTGGCACAGATCATAAGCAGAGTCTGCTAAGGCAGCGGCCCAGGTCTAAGGGGGCAGGGACGCAGCTCTTCTCTATTTCAAAAATTGCATAAGGTCATCATGTGGCCAAAACACTCCACACAGCACCAATCTCTCAGGAAAGCTACCATGAGTAGAAGTTATTGAATTATCACTACTTTTTCATTATTAATGAGAAACATAAATAGCATTTCAGTCCCTTGGCTTTTTGTTTGAGTTCCAAAGTACAAAATAATTACTCAAAAGATTTATTTAGGAGCAGACATTGTGCTGCAGGGGGTTAACCAGGATGTAATCACAATTCAAAGAGCATCTAAATTATAATCCTCTTACCCAATCCTGAATCTTAAATTCAATTTTCAATTAATATTTGGCAATGCTGATTGGCCAAACCATAGACTTGATTATATGACTTTAGACTTTCATTATTCATGAAGCAACAAATGTTATCCTAATCTTTAGAGCAGTTAGAAAAACAATGAAATCATTTCCATTCTAATCGGTTTTCCCTCCAGTTTGATCACAGGTAAGAACGAGACAGAAAGGACAGAGGGAACGAGAGGCTGTGGGTCACAGCATTTTGCCAAATGTGTCTTTTTATATAGTCTTAACTCTTGGAATCGCCCTAACACTTCCTGTACAACTAAAGGAAAAAAGGAAATCAACAACATGGGAAGGAGAGTAAAACTGAATCCAAATAGAATAAGCTAGGCTAAGTTTTACATGAGTTAATGGCAGGATAAAAGTGACAGTGGTGGTGTTGGCAGCACCCCGACAGCACCTGTGTCCCATTGCAGAGTGCCAGCTTGAATCCTGGCTAGCCCACTTGTCCAGCTTCGTGTAACAGCACCCAGGAAGGCAGCAATGACAGCCCAAGTGCTGCCTATGTGGGAGACCTGTTCCTGGCCCAGTCGTAGCTGTTACAGCCATTTGGGGAGTATACCAGCAGATGGAAGATTTCTACTTCTCTCTCTTCTCTGTCACTCTACTTTGGAAATAAACCAATTCTTTTAAAGAACAAGCAAAAGCAAAGAGACAGTGGTAAAACAAACTCAAACCCAACTAGCTCTTGAACATGCAATTTGAATTACATGACCCCGGCTTAAAACAATATTTATTTCTAGTTAGCAGGCTTCCTCTTTCATAGAGGTTTTAGTTAGCATTCTGAAATGCTTCTTCTAAACATTCTAGAATTATACAATGAAAGCAAGTGCACTGAGGACAATGGGTGCCAGTGTTTTCATTGTTACAGGGGGGAGAGGTTAGATCTATGAAAGGAGGAAGGAGAGCCTGAAGCATGGTGACCTGCAGGCATTGCTGTTAACTCAGAGCCTTCAGTGCACATCCAGACAGACAATGGATATGGATATAGATGCTGTGGGGGTGTGTGTGTACCCCCACCCCCCAGCTAGCAGGGGCTAGAGTCGGTGCCCCCTACTTCACAGTGGCCATCAGCACACCTTGCCTTGTAGGCAGATCTTGATTTTTGTTTTTTATTACTTAATTTAAAAGAGAGACAGACATGGAAATCTTCTATCTGCTTGTTCATTTTCTAAATGCTCATAACAGCCAGGGCAGAGAGTCAGGCCAAAGCCAGGGGTCCAGAATTCCATCAGGGTCTCCCAGGGATTTGAGCCATTATTACCACCTTCCAAACCACACATTAGCAGGCGGTTGAACCAGAAGGGGAGCCCAGATTCAACCCCAGACACTCCAGGGTGGGTGGGATGTGGGCATCTTAACTACTATGCCAAATCTGCTCCAGGTCTTGGTTTTAAGTAACACTCTTGCTAAACTGGAAAAAAAAGTGGGGGTTGTTTTGTTTTTGGTTTTGGTTTTGTTGTTGTTGTTTAACAAATAGTTGATTCTAGCGATTGAACAGGGCAAGTCTAAACTGAGCCTGAAATATCTTCTGTCAAAAAGGATACAGGAGTAGGTCTTTGGCACAACAGCTAAGTCTTCACTTGGAACGCCCCATGCCTGGTTCAAATCCTGATTGGAGACCCGGATGGAGTTCCAGGCTCTAGTCTGGTCTAGACTTCGGAGTTACGAGTATTCAGATGGACACTCTCTTTCCATGTCTGTCTCAAATACAATGAAAATTAATTTAAATTTAAAAAAAGAACGCCACTCTGGGACACCCCACATCAGAGTGCTGAGTTTCAAGTTCCAGTTCCACTCCCAAGTCCACCTTCCTGCTAACGCATACCCTGAGAGGCAGCAGGTGATGGCTCAAGTCATGATCCCTGCCACCCACTGCCAGAGACCCAGGTGGAGTTCCCAGTCCGTCTTGTCAGGTTCCAGCTGTTTTGAGTGTTTGGGGATAGAACCAGCAAATGAGAACTCCGTCTTTAGTTTTCCAACAAGTAAGTAATTTTTAAATGATAATTCAAAAGATGGTTGGGCATTTGGTGCAGTGGCTGTCAGCGCATGGAACTCTCACATCCATTTTGGAGTATCCCATTCCAGTCCCGGCCCTCTGCTTCCAATAAAGCTTTCTGCTGGTGTGCGTCCCAGGCGATCAGTGGGTGATGGCCCAGGTGTGGATTCCTACCACCCACATGTGAGACCTGGGCTGAACTCTGGGCTCCTGGCTGGCTGTTGCAAGCATTTGGGGGAGTTCAACCAGCACATGGAAGGTTTTTCTCCATCTGTCTCTATTCCTGTCTGTGTGTCACTCTGTCTTTCAAATAAAATGAAAAAGATAAAGTCTGTAATAAAGGAATAAGTTTACTTTGGTGCAAGATGTGTTGAAGCCCTCACATAGCTTTGTTTTTCATATAATGTATTGTCCAGGAACTCTCTGAAGTACACATGTATACTCTTAGATTGCAAAATAACTAATTTAGGTTACAACTACTCAGTCTGCACAAAAACTCAGTGACATGGTTCTACCAATGATGAAACTCTTTAATGTATGGACGCACTTGCTTATGAATCAACAACAACTTGACAAGGTGGCCATGGAACAGAGAAAGAAAATGGCACGGAACCAGCGAACCTGATTATGATGAACACACACAAGAAATCAACACTGGTGGCTGAAAGCCATAAGACCCAAGAGTTGAAGACTGCTACAGCATGATCGACATGGTCTTGGTGACACATCTCTACACCATGGATAAGCCCTGACTGTTTCTGTATCTCTAACTTGGGAAGGCCTGAAGTGGATATTCTACATACAGTGAGTTACACTGTCAGAGCGGCCACTCTAGTCTTCACCACTCAGAGAACAGAGCCATCTGCCCAGGAAGCCCAGCAGCCTCCTGTTGCCTCACTCTATTCACACGGCTAGAGCCATCTTAGCCAGCGACATGACAGTTAGGGAGCCCAGGAAAGCATCCACGAGGTAGTGTCTGATTCACTTCTGTCTCTTCTGACAGGACAGTAGCTAAGGCTAGCCGAGGGACATGGGCTTAGAATGAAGGCAGGCTGGAGATGGAGAAACGAAAAGAAACCAAACCCAACACCATTTCAGAAAATGAGGTCCAAATGTCAGGAGACCCAACTCCTGAAAGATCAGAGGTCTCGACATGAACACAGGGAACCAAGAGACCCAGCACGGAAAGGCCAGGGTCAACTGCTCACTGACAGCTTTGACCCCCACCTTCTGGACCGATTTTAAGCACCTGCAGAAGACTACGAGCCAAAAGAAAGTTTTATCTGAGAAAGTTTACCTCGAAGGCAGATAGAGCCAACTCAGGTTTACAGACTTTCATTGAGTTGAAAATATGCTACCTGGGCCAGACAGAAGCCCCTTTCCCAAATAAACTGAAAATGTGTTCAGGAGATGGAGAGAACCTGTGAGGCATCATGAAAACAAAATTTACCTTTATGAGGCTTATGAGGTTGATGCTGTGGCACAGCTGGTAAAGCCATTAACCGTGGTGCTGATATCATATATGGCCATCAGTTCAAGTCCAGGCTACTCCACTTCCCGTGTAGCTCCTTGCTAATGTGCCTGGGAGAGCAGAGAACAGCCCAAGTGCTTGGGACCCTGCACCCACCTGGGAGAACCGGATGAAGCTTCTGGCTCCAGACTGCGGCTTCTAACCATTGTAGCAATGTGAGATATGAACCAGTGAGTGAAAGATTCTCTGTAACTCTGCCTTTCAAATAAACAGAATAAATCTTTAAAAAAAAAAAAAGAACAAATATTATCATTATGAGGTAGATACATAATATGAAACCATACGTATAGTATACTTCCAATATGTAAGAATATAAGCATGAACAAAATATCTAAAGCATTAATAATGACAATATACTGATTATGGGTGATTATTTCTTGCTTAATACTTCTTGTACTTTTCAAAATTTCTACAATGATATATATGCTACCAACAGCATTCTTTTAGAAAAATTCCTAAATAATAACAGACTAATCCAAGAATATAGTATTTTTTAAATAAAAACATCATTTTATTTACTCCAAACAGTAAAATTTACATTTGGCCATATATGGAAAAAAATGAAATTACTACATCACCCATGAAATAGAAATGAATTTTATTTATGAAAATATAGATGTATACCAAATAGGGGAAAAGTACATTAAAAGAATATAAACTGTAATCAGATAAAGTTTCTCAGGAATTCAAAGATACTTTAACATGAAAAACATAATCATATTAGGTGTTTTAGATGATAACAACAAGATTATACAAAAGATACCCATTCTTTTTCAACAAGCAAAAATATGTTATGTTATTCTAAAAGAGTCATTGTTTAAAATCAACAATTAACTTCATATTTAGTAAAAAAAAAAATCCAAAAATGTGTCACTTTTTTTGTATTCAACACAAGAAAAAACAGAAATAGATAAAAAAAATAATTTTATGCTAGAATATTATATTTAGAAAAAATAGGCCAACTACAGCTATTAGAACAAAAATAACTCAGCAGAAGATAAATACTGTAAAAACTAACAGCATTCTAAAGATACAGATTGCCCAAACCACACCAAGTAATAATTCAGTATATGAAACCATTCAGTGAATTCATAACTAGGGGTATCTAATACCTAAATAAAAAGGAAACTACATAATAATGAATGAAACATGTTAATAATGAAGAGACTAACTTCTTAATGGAAAGAACTAGCATCCTAAGCTTTGACAAGTTCATTTTAGACCTAGACAGTCAAAACTGAAGCACGAAAAAGATGTTTATTCTTCTAACACATCTCTTTGGGTGGGGGGGGGTTTGAATATTAAAAAAAAGTAAGGGGTGGGGATAGGAAGAGACAGTGAAAACCAACATGACACTGATTCAAATGGATTTTTAACTACCAGCTATTATCAGGAAGAATAAATAATGTTTTTGCGCAAAGCCAAGGAATAAAGAATGACATTGCAAGGTATAGTAAGTGCTACCCTAGCTTCCTCTCTTGGGGGTCAAGCAGGATGGACCCATATTTTGAAGACTCTCACTTTGCCAGGTTTTGAGGCAGGCAGAGGGAAATGAAGCAACGGTCCCTATAAAACAGGACGTATCATCTACAAAGAGAAACAAATGCAAGACAAAATGGCACATTCTAGAAAGCGCAAGTAGCTGAAGTACACACAACCCTGGTGTGTCATCTTAAAAACTCAACCACAATCCCATGTGTTAAAAATCAGTAAAATCTAGACTTCTGCCTTCCTCTGGGAACTGGGTCAATAATAGTCAACTGGGTCCACATTCCCATGCAGAAACCAGAGGTGGATGCCCCCTTATCCTATGAGACACTCGGCCCACAGCACTTCCTCCCTTCCCTGGGGTCTTGCATCCAAGCCCACTTTATCCACTTCACTCATCTTTGTGGTCTCCATGG
Organism: Ochotona curzoniae; assembly: GCF_017591425.1. Classification (NCBI taxonomy): domain Eukaryota; kingdom Metazoa; phylum Chordata; class Mammalia; order Lagomorpha; family Ochotonidae; genus Ochotona; species Ochotona curzoniae. The sequence continues at coordinate 16,709,908 of NW_024467095.1, read as the reverse complement.
GCATCTGAGTTTCAACTCCACACCATGGAGGAGAAGGAGGGGGCTTTCAATAGAGAAGGAACAGTGTGACCTGCAGGTGGAGTTTCAGAAGCTCAACCTAGGCAGCTGGGTGGAAAAGGCAGGACTGGAGAGCAGTGATGGGATTAGTGAAATCCAAACAAATATCTAACATGAAACTGTTTAAAAATGGGGCTACCAACATTGAAGGGGCACCCCTTACTGAAAAAAAGACAGCCCTCAGTATTTAAAACCAAAGTCAGACACCTACAGAAACATGCGAGAGGAAAGTGAGGGCTTGAACAAAGGCAGAGTGTATTTGGCAGAAAGGGGCAGAGCAAGATAAATATCTGAGAGTTTTGTTTTGTTTCAAAAGTGGGGTGGGGAAACAAAAGCCAGCACTACATAAATAGTGTCGACTCAAGGGTACAGGACAGCTCAGAGTTTGGGCTTTAATCATTTGTCACAAGGTGACAACATCCTTTAAAGTAGGGAAGGAAAACCGGAGGCATATTAGTAATTGCTTTAGGAAATAAAGAATTGTTGGCACCAAGAGACATGCGAGCTTTATTTCATAAGTCCCAATGCAGTCTAAAGAAAACTCTTCTCCGAGAAGAGGACTAGGCCTGTCCATTGGGATGACCCCACTCTCTCTCAGAGGGCCTGGATTGTAGTCCTGGCTCCAGTTTGTAATTCCAGCTCCTGCTAATGGGCATCCCGGAAGGCCTCTGTGATGGTCCAGATGGTCAGGGTCCTGGTATCCATATGGTTCTGACATGCATAAGGAAGACCTGCATCGAGTTCCTGGCTTCTGGCTCAGGCCTTGACCTAGCCCCAGCCACTGCAGGTATTTACTGAGGCAATGAACAAGCAGAGGGGAGCTTTTTCGCACTCTGCTTCTTAAAACAAGCAAAAATCGTTATCTCCAACTATGACATGATGATAATTTTCTTACCAGTTGGGACATCAGATGCAAATAAATCAAAGATTAGGTAGGACTTTAAAAGACAATTTTATAAAATGAATGTCAGTGTCACAAAAAAATGGAATATTATAAAATAAAATATTATAACAAAGCTCAGAGAACTCCATCGCATATCGAAACATAATTATATATAAACAAGACAATAATGTAAAGCATATGCATTTATACCTACTATACTGCTTCAATTAAGGGTTTAAGATGGCTTAGAACAAAAATACTTAGTATTATAATAAAGTGTAAATAATAACGTATAAAATATTTAAGAATTTAGCACCAAGAAAAGCCAGAGCTACCAAATAAATATACAGATGCAAGAGTGTGTAGAAACGCTGTTACTGTTGACAACCAAAGTGAGATTAACACTAACTGTACTGACCATTAGGAGAAAATGTGATTTCTCAAAAAGGACATTTTTTTTTACATTGCTCTCAAAAGAAAAACAAATTTTTTCCAAATTAACTTAGCCTTATGCAAACTCACTACGTTGTCTCTACCTTTAATGCTATGTCACTACAGGGTACTCTTTAAAAATGTCTTATACAATACAATAGCATTTGGGGGACATCATCAGAACAAACACAAAACTATTTCATGAAACTGATCTTCCATGGTCACCCTTTGATGAAAACAAAGAACAGAATTTCCAAATAAAACCTGAGGCAGACAGCCAAGTGGGTGAGGACAGAGAGAAGGAAGGAATGGAAATAGGAAAAGAGCAAGGCATATGAATCTTGAAGACTCCATTCAGATCCACAGAAAGAACGGATACAACATTCCAGAACAGAATAGTCACTCATCCTTCCAACTCCAGCTAGTGGGCGCTGGCAAAAGTTTAGGAAGAGATGCAAACGAGAGCAAGCGAGGTAGAACTCTGGTGGGAACACAAATGCTCTATGCTCTGTGCTGACCATGTCTCAGCACAGGATGGTGGATGTCCTTTAACGTAAATGAAGGCCCCTCATTAAAGGCCACCTGGCATCAGCACAGAAAAAGGCCCCAGTCAACAAAAGGCCCTGGGCGAAATGACAAAGCAGCACAATGGACTCACCCACACATCTTCCAAAACATGCAAACTCAGAGTCAGTGATTTAGCACTTACAAGCTGAGAACATCTTTAGAAATCCAATATGGTGCAGATTTGAAGAAAGGAGTTATAGTCAAAGTGTTTTCGAAAGAACTTACAATAAGGGAGGAATCTAAATAAACTACACTGATGTACCTGTGCGAATAAGGGATGGTGCATGAAAACGTGAACAAATATAGTAAGATGCTTGTTTTACAGATAAAGGATACTTACTCTGCTCACTGCAATGTGCACTGGGATACAGGCATGTAGCAAAGCACTGGCTGCAGCACCCACGAGGTCAGCAGAAAGCCCCTCCTCTGGGGGCAGCACCCCCTCAGCCAGGAAGGCCCTGAGGACTTCACTGCAGACAGGAGCTCGGTCTGGAGGACCAGTCCTGCGCAGACCCCACCTGTACTCTTCACCCCCCTTCTGCCTGCTCCAACTCCCCACCCCAAACTTTATCCTCCCCATCCGACATTTTTCGCTCTTCATCTTTCATTACTGAGAAACAGTGAGGTAGGACTTTCAGAACCATTACGAGAAATGATTCTGTGAAGGAATGGTTACAAAGCCACACTCCATAGAAGCTTTCCTTTCAGATCTCAGTTGGTCACAGCTCCTTCTTCCTTCAGTGATGCATCTTAAGGTTTGCCTGTGCAGGGTTTCCTGGCTGACTGAGCAGGGGCAGGGCGCAGAGGGCCGATTCCCATGTACCCAACCACGGGCATGCCTTGTCTCCCAAAGCCCAGTGGGTACTCAGGAGAAGCTGAATTGTCTGAAAAGGAAAAAAAATGAGACATCCTTTTTTGTTTTTATCGATTTTCCGTTGGGAGCAGTAGCTCAACTAACTTCTCCCACTGAATGTCTAGTGGATTTCATACACACACGCACAATACAGGATCTCCATCTGCGGCCTCAATCAACTGTAGTGTCTGCACTGAATGCCAAAAATGATTTTTGTTGACATCTTTCCTTAAACAATGCACAACTGTCCATACTGTATTATTTTATATTATTGACATTGTATTGTAATAGCCTCCACACCATATTAGGCAGTATAAATAATCTAGCCAAATTACAAGTATATAGGGATGCACAACCAGCATTGTGGAACAGTAGCTAAGGCAGCCTCCTGTGGTACTTAGCAGGATGGACACTGGTTCGTGTCCTTGCTGCTTCTTTGCTTCCAATCGAGCTCCCTGGTATTGATCTGGGATAGCAGCAGAGGCTGGCCCAAGTATTTGGGCCCCTGCCACTCAACAGGGAGACCCAGATGAAGATCCTGGCTCCTGATTTCAGCCTGGCCCACACTAGCTGTTGCGACCATCTGGCTTGTGAACCAGCAGATGAAAGATCTCTCTCCTTGTTTCTCCCTCTGCTCTCTCTGATTTTTAAAATAAAATAAATCTTCTTGGACCAAAAAAAAAAAAAAAGGTATATGGGAGGATAAGCATAGGCTTTATGCAAATACGATGCCACTGTGTAACGAGGAGTTCTTCAACATGGACCTGGGTATGCTCAAGGAACGGGATGGGGGTCCTGGAACCAAGCCTGCTTAGATCCTGGAGAAGGCTGAGATATACACACACCTGTATCAACAACAAGCAGGAGTCACTAAGTCACACTTAGGGGAGATTCAGCAAGATCAGTGACAGACCCAAGACACAGCACAGCTGCCGCCAGCATTTAGGCTTCTTCCCTTCAAACTCAGAGTCCGCCACTATCTAGTCAAAGGAAGAAAACTCCCTCTTAAACGCCTGAAGCCTCTGACAATGGCAATATATTTTTCTCAACAGCAATTCTAAGTGCCTCTCTTTATCATCGATTTTCAGCTCTCAGTAAGTATATTTTAAGTGATCTGAGTGCATGTCAGTTAAAGGAACACCAACCCACATTTTTGCAGGCATTTAAAAATGACAGAAAGCCTATCTGGAGAGTGCATAATCTGGGAGTGGGAGAGGCCTGGGAGGGAAATAGTGGGCTCATCCCTCTTGGGTTACCACTTCCATGGGAGGACATAAAACTAAGACAGCGGCTGGGGTAGAATGGGGTGTGGGACAGACTGGACTACTGCTACACTTACTGGCAAACCAGGGTAGGTGGCGGACCTGGTGGGGGTTATTGCGGGTCGCTCCAACAAGGCTGCAGCTCCCACTGGTTTATGTGAGGGCCAAGTATGTGTTGGGCAGAACCAGGCTGGACTGCAACACCCGTTGGTTCCAGTGGAAGTCGGGAGTGAAAACAGAACCAACCCAGCAATTACAACCACCAGCTGATCAGGGTGATGGACTGTGCCGGGCCCTATACTTACTAGCGCATATAAGAATCTGGTTTGAGAACACCTCAGACAAAGTTTCTTTGGAGATCTTCCTAATCTAAATGCTGGACTCAGAACCCCAACCAAGAAAAGAGAGAAGACAGAACAGGTCAACCAACCATCTCAGCTACAATGGACTATGTCAATCAGTGGATTTTTCAAAGACCTCATAGTGCTTGGAGTGGCAAGATTGGCAGCGATTCATAACTGTTGAAATATCAAAACCACTTGAGCAAGAACCTCAGTGCATGCCCTACATCCGGGACCTGGGGAGGGTGGGAAATTGGGTGGGCCTTCTCCCTTAATACCCCCCTTTAAACATGAAGGAAACAATATGGAAAAAATACTAGTCTTATCCACTTTCCTGTAGCCCTTGAACCTTTTTACCCTAGTTAACTATGTAAAGATTGTCAAAATAAAAAAAACATAAATAAGAAAAAAAATATTAAAAATAAAAATAAAAATGACAGAAAGCCTGTACTTGTCCATGAGAAGGTATGGGTGATGTATACAGTAAACACTGAAGACTCTAACCCAATGCTCATTAACCACCACTGGATCAGCAGTTTGCCTAGCAGCAGGATTAAAGCACCTACGAATGGCGATGACTACTCTAGAGTAGAGTGAAATTACATTCATTTGTTATTTCTAGTCTCTGCTTTACAACTTTTCCTATGATGTGGTTCAAAGTACTTAGAAAATTAAAGAACAGAGAAAAATCAATGAATTCAATGAAAGCCATTGCTGCATTTTAGTTTAGTCTCTGGCCTAACTCCCTCCTCTTCTCCCTCACCAAACTATCAAGTCTGCTCTTCTGGAACCCCTAATTTCCCCCAGGTACTAAACGTACTGTTCCTACCCTGGAGTGGACTCTACAGGTGTGGGGATGACATGGTGGCTCAACTGGCTAATCCTCCACCTGTAAGCACCAGCTTCCTAAATGGGCATTAATTTGTGTTCCAGCTGCTCCACTTCCTATCCAGCTCCCTGCTTGTGGCTCAGAAAGAACAGCAGAGGATGGCCCAAAACCTTGGGACCCTGCATCCATGTGAAAGACCCAGATTGACTTCAGATCGGCTCAGCTCTGACAGTTGCGGCCATTGGGGAGGAACCAGCAGGTGGAGGATTTTCTGTCTCTCCTTTTCTCTATAAATCTGCCTTCCCAATAAAAATAAATAGATCTTAAAAAAAAAAAAAAGATTCTACAGGCTGGCAGCAATGATAATAAACTGCAGCCCTTCCATCCTTGGCTCAGAATCACAGTTGTATCATCTTAAAATCTGACTGTCCTAAGCTCTCTCATATGCTGTAACAAACAGTGAAGAATCTCCAAAGTGCCTCACGATTGACAGCGCTCTGACCACCTCCGACAGGCCTACCTTTACTTTCAAGCATCTTGTGCAACTTCATGTGCTTGTAGGCAGAGATGATCTGAAAGTTGACCATGCTTTCCACGCTCAGCTCTTGGTCCTCCAGCAGCTTCAGGGACGCGGCATGAATGAGCTGATGGGATCGCTTGCAAGCGGGAAGTCTGCACTCGCCCCGGACAAAGGGTTTGCACACGTGAAACTTGTTGCAGTTACCCTTGAGGTTGCAGTAGCCATAGAGCGCATCGCCACCCTTGTTGTAGGGCATACAGACCTGGTACAGAAACGAGGCAATGCTTAAACAATGTAGTTTTACTCTTACCTTCTAGGCCAGTAAACCACAGCCGCCCCGGCAGGACTGGAGATGACACACAGCATCTTCGGATCATTCATGGCTGTTAAAATCTGGGTGGAAGATGGCTCGTGATCTTCCCCAGGTGCTTAGTGTTGGCTGCTAACGACTCCCACCTGCCTCTTTCTCACCTTGCCCTCTAGCTGACCTTGCCCTCCTCCTCCTCCTCCAATGCCTGCAGTCAACGGATGGCTTCTATGGAGGCCGACTCCTTGACTCAAGGCTAGAACAAGTCTTCAGTGTCATTTGTATCTCATCAGGAATAAAGTCCAGACCTGGGCGTGCAAGTAGCCTTTCCTTTCCTGTTTTCACGCTTCCCTTCCTCCTTTACTGAGTTTTCTGGAAGAGCCCAACATCAGTAACTCACGCATACCAACCTCAGGCTCTCCTAACGAAGCCAATCTCAACAGGCAGCAAGACTGCACAAAGATGCAAGAATGTATGATTAACAGGTACATGGCAGGGGACAGCATTGTGGCCCAGTGAGTTAGGCCTCCACCTGTCAACGCTGGCACTCCATAGCAGAGAGCCACTTTGGGTCCCAGTAGCCCTGCTTTCTGACTAACTCCCCCGTTTATAAATGCCTCAGAGGGCAGTGAAGGATAGCTCAAGCACTTGGACCTGTCCTTCCCTTGCGAGATCAGTATGCAGTTCCCAGCTCTTGCTTTCTGGCTTCAGTGGACATTTGGAGAGTAAAAATACAGTTTGGAAACTCTCTCTTTGTTTCTCCTTGTCACACTGCCTTCCAAATAAATAGGTCTTTTTTCTATTACTAAAAGAAATAAAAATGGCATTGGGACAAATGTAAGCTAGGTTTGCCCCACGCAAACGAAGACCACATTGATAGGCTGGCATTGTGGTGTAGCAGATTCAGCTACCGGCTGGGACACAAACACCCCTATCAGAGTGCTGGCTGGAAGCCAAGCTACTCCACTTCCTAGCTCCTCCCATGTGCGAGACCCGGATGGAGTTCCAGGCTTCTGCTTTCAGCCTGTAGACAGTTGGGAAGTAAACCAGTAGATCAAAAATTTCTGCATGTGTGTGTGTCTTTCAAGTTGATGAAAATGAATAAACATTTTAAGGAGGGATCAGGCTGACAGTCCTGAAATCACTAACCCATCTTAACGTCGCATGCATGGAAAGATGGCAAGGGGTCAAATACTTCCTGATGTGCTACAAGAAACACAACCATCTAAGTTTTACTGTGGAAATCTGACATTTGAGGAGATCCCTCAGTCCTAGATAAATAGGGTTGGTTAATTACTCTCCCAATGCACCACACATACAAGAAAGCTTCCTAAAATGCCTGTCAGTTTACAGTAATTCAGGGGCTTCAGGAACACCTTATATGAGATGAAAAGAACAACAGGAATGCAGTTAGACAAATGTAGAAGGTGGAAAACGGAAGCAGCAGGTAACACACTATTACAAGGTTGTCCACACCACCTATATGATGGCCGAGATGCAGGTCCCATCTCACCTTCCTATTCCTGCTTCTACTAACACATAACCCGGGAGGCTGCAAGTGGTGAACCCCATGTGGCCAACCAGGACTGAGTTCTAGGCTCAAGAGTTTGTCCAGCTCAGCTCCATTTTGGGGGTGAACCACTGGATGCGCTCTCTTAGCTTCCACACACATAAAAAGGAATAAAATAACAGAGTATGGAAAATTGTACCAGGTACAAGTGACCTGTTTTAAAACAAAACAGCATCCTGTCTATAACCGTGGTACCGATTTTCTGAAACAATTATTTAAAAGATTGTATTTATTTGAAAGGCAGTCATAAAGAGAGAAAGGGGAAGAGACAGAAAGATCTTTCATCAACTGGTTCCCTGCCCATTCGGCTGCCATGATTGGAGCGGAGTCAGTTCAAAGCCAGGAACTAAGAGCTTCTTCTGGGTCTCTCACATAGGTACACAGACTCAGTAACTTCAACCAACTTTTGCTGCTTTCCCAGACACATTAACAGGGAACTGGATTGGAAGTAGAGCAATCAGGCCTCAAAACCATGCCTATACGGATTGCCAGTGCTGTAGGCAGTGTCTTGACTCACCATGCCACAGCACTGGCTCCTGAATTCACCATTCTAATTCAGTTCCCATCCTCCTCAAAGAGGATATAAAGTAGCCTCAGAGTTGGGCATGTCAGCTGATGACTTCACTGCCAGTTGAAACAATTTTCCTTAAGTAAGTGGGAGGGTGAAGTAGTATTATTGCACAGAGCGTCGAATTACTGCTTGGGATGTCTACACCCAAAATCAGACTCACCCAGCTTCCTGCTAATGTGCCTGGATAGGCAGTGCATGATGGCCCAAGGACCTGAGCCCCTGCCACCTACGTGGGAAACCCAAGGACAATTCCCGGCTCCTGGCTGCCACCTGGTCCAGTCTTGGCAGTTGCATTTGGTGAGCAAATTAGTAGATTCTTCCAAAGATTTCTTTCTCCTTTTCTCTGTCACTCAACCCCTTCCATAAATAATGTTTTTAAAGATTTATTTACTTTTTGATTTGAAAGGCAGATTTAACAGAAAGAAAAACAGACAAGAGAGGAACTTCCATCTGCTGGTTCATTCCCCCAAATGGCCACAACGGCCATAACTGAGCCGATCCAGAGCCAGGAGCCAGGATATTCCTCTGGATCTCCCACATGGGGTCAGGGGCCCAAGGACTTGAACCATCCTCAGCTGGGACTAGAAGCAGTGCCTAGGTGGAATGCCAATGCTGCACAGCAAGGAATTATCAGCCTGTGAGCCACCACACCAATCCCAGTAAGATTTTAAAAAGTTAAAAAAAAAAAATTTTTTTAAGGTAAACAGGGGATGGAGGAAAGTGGCATTGTGGCACAGAGGTAAAACCACCACCTGTGGCCCCAGCTTCTCCACTTTCCATCCAGCCCCCTGCTCATGCAAGTTGACCCAAGTATTTGGAACCCTGCCACCCACATGGGAGGCCCGGATGAAGGCCCTGGCTCCCAGCTTTAGTCTGGCCCAGCGCTGGCACATTACAGCCTTCTGAGGAGTGAACCAGTTGACGGATGGTCTTGTCCTCACTCTCTGTATAACTCTTTCAAAATAAATAAACCTAAAAAAAAAAAAAAAAAGGAAACGGGACAGCAGAATCCTTGCGACAAATGGGGCAACGTGAGGACGACCCCTCGGTGACTCACCTCCGGTAACAGGCCAGGGTCATTCTGTAAAAGCAGGATCCGAAGCTGAGCTTCGTTGAGGCCAAAAAGCCCATGTTTTTTCAGGACTTGAATGTTGACAGGTGTGTGGATATCGTGGGAAAGGGTACAGGTAGACCTAGGAGAATACGGAGTTCCGCGTCAGAAGCCAAGGTGAGCGAGTCCAAGAGTCAGATTCCCCGCCCAGGTCAGCACTCAACCTACTGGCCAAGTTAGATGCCTTTCCATGGATGCGCGGGTACCACAGCCTTAAAGTACTGCCCCATAATGAGAGCGTGGAGTTTGAAGCAAACCTCCCTCCCACAGGCCCTGTTCATGTTCATCGCCCAGGGTTTAGAGCTAAGAAGCATCCCAGTCTCTCCACAGCCACCAGCCTCGCCTAGCTGGAGGAATGATGACCACAGGCTGGGTCAGCCAGGGCGCCTGGAGCAGGCTCCACCCGCACAGCTGCCTGCCTTGGTCTCCCCTACCTCCCATCCGCAGTTTCCAACCTCTAAAGAAAGCGCCCCACGCTAGGCCCGCCTTGAGCCCGGTAGTGAAAGTAAAACTTTGGGATGGGGCATACTGTAATCTGCAGCCAAGCCTCCAGCCACAAGAGCTCGCTCACTTCTGGGGTTTTCCTGGGGGTGGATCTGGATAACGGGTTTTTAATCTAAAGAGCACAGTCTCTAGCGATAGGATCCACGGGTTTCACAAGATCTCGGGCGCCCATCGCCTCACCCCTCCATCCCGGGAGCACGCCGAGTCCCAGGCTAGAACGGTGGGTCGAGGAATTTCCACGAAAGGGTCCTTCGGTCCCGCTCGGCGCCGCAGCTGGGACGCAGGGGCGGCCTCGGCGGGAGGACCCTGAGGGCTCCTGGGCCGAGGTCGGCCTTCCAACCGCTGCCAAGAGGGGCCGCCCCGCGCCGGACCCACGACCCCCCTTTTTCCTCAATCCGCTTCCCTCCGGAGAAGTCAGGCCTGCCGCCCCGCAGCCCGCCTCCCACCCGACCCAGCGCCCCGCAAGCCGCCGCCACCTCACCAGCAGTCGCGGTTGGGGCACTTGCCCAGAATGTGCCGCCGGCAGAAATGCAGATGGTCGCAGGCCTGGCAGTCGCCGCGCTGATAGCGGACGCACAGACGCGCCGAGGACACGGCCACCACCCTCCAGGCGGTGGGGCCCGTACCGCCGCCGCCCACACCGGCCGCCACCTCGGCCTCGGCGTCCCAGGGACCCTCCTTCACCTCCACCTCCTGCAACAAGAAACGGTCGGGCCCGGCCCGCTGCAGCACGTCCCGGAGCTTGGCCTCCGACAGCTCCACGTGGACACGCAGGTCCTGCAGGAACATACGGCCGCCGTTGGCGCACAGCACCTTGGTGAGAAACGAGCACACAGTGGGCTCCGCCATGGTCGGCGGCCGTGCTCGCTAGTGCGCCGCGGCACGCATCCCCGGGGCGGGCCGACTCCTCCCAGTCACGTTCAAGGTTCCTAGCTGACTTCCCGCGGACGGGCCTGGGGAAAGCAGGGAGAGAGCAGGCACCAGGCATCGGTGGCTGAGGGGGCTGGGAGATGGGCATGCGATTTCACCCTGGACACAGATGCCTGTAGGGGCAGAGGTTACTGAGCGCCTGCTGTGTCCCAGGCACCATTCAAGCGGGTCCTCGCCTGGAAGGGATTGAGAGTCAAAAGTCACGCAGGCAGAAGAGATGATTGGAAGTACTGCTGGTAGGGAAGGGGCTGCAAAGAAAATTAAACAGGAACGTGGCAGGAGGCTGGCAGCCAGGCTGTCTCAGAGTAGGTAACCACTGATCCCAGTGGCTCCTGAGCGCGTTGGAAATGTGGCTCGATTCCCCCTATATATATTGGAACAGAATCTGATTGATACGCCAAGCAGGTGAGTAGTGAGGGCTGAACAATGGACAGGAGCCTGAAGACGTGGAAGGATGACAGGACAGGGGCGCAGCCTTGGAGAAGCTAAATGGAGGTGGAGAGAAGAAAGCAGACGTCAAAGGGCAGGCTGTGATCAGAGATGGGAAGGTTTCAGAGTTGAAAGCAGTTCTGACCAAGGACAGCGGGGAGATGAATGTGGATGCCCAGGACAGGCATGATGACAACTAAAAAAGTTGTAACATCTAGGGCTGTGGCTCAGCAGGCTAATCCTCCATCCTGTTGCACAGGCATCCCATATGGGCTCCTGTTCACATCCTGGCTGCCTCACTCCTGATCCAGCTCTCTGCTTATGGCCTGGGAAAGCAGCAGAGAATTGCCCAAGTCCTTGAGTCCCTGTGCGCATGCGAGAGATCTGAAAGGAAGCTCCTGGCTTCAAATCAGCTCAGCTCTGGCCGTTATAACCAGTTGGGGAGCAGATGGAAGACCTCGCTCTGTTTCTCCTCCTCTGCACATCTATCTGCCTTTCTAATAAAAAAAAAAAAATCAATCCTAATAAACAAAAAAATTTAAAAAGATGTTAACGTCTACAGTCAGGGGTGTTAGGTGGATTGTCCACGATGATGAAGAAGGAGGATGGAGGATTTCGAGTGGAGAAGAACACTGCTACCCAGAAGAACATGTGCCCGAGTGTGGAGGGGATGACCTGTGGGCTCTGCAGCTGGACTCCAGTTCATTAGCCTGGCTGTGACGCCTTGTACAAACTGCCTGAAACTTCAGCAGACATAAACCTTCTAAAATGTGGGAATAAACCAGGTCGTTCACAGAGAAGTGTGAAGAGGGGGAAAGAAATGTGAAATCCCAGAGCAGACTACCAGGAAAAGTGGATCATAGCTGGGAGAGACCAGGCCAGCTCAAGGGGGAAAGAAAAACGGGGGGTTGATCCAGCTGGTGCCATTTCAGGCTTGTAACTTGTAGGAATCAAACCTTGATTTTTTTCGTCTTGGGTTCTGAAGGCTGGTTCTTACTCCAGGCACACTTGTGGAGTACAGGTTTTTAGACCCATGGCTCCAGGGAGGTGCAATGCTGTCAGTTACAAATTACATCCCACTCAGTCCTTAACCTTCTCAATGAAAATGGCCCACTGGCCCCTGCATTCTTTAGCAACAACGTTGCAGAACCCAGCCCCATTGTTCCAGTCCACACACTTCACACTCAGAATCCATCACCTTTGGAGGTAGTTAAGTTTGTAGTCATTAAGTCAGAACGAGGAAGTAATTGTCACGCAGGTTTGTCTTCCACTAGATGATGGATGCTGGTCTATCCCTGAACCGCCACAATGGCAGGTTTCACTGGAGTAAACCCACAGGAAGCCTTTAATCTATCCCACATGGTGGCAGATTCCAATGACTTGGGTCATTACCTGCTGCCTCCCAGAGTTTGGATTAGCAGGAAGCTGAACTTGGGAGCCAGAGCACTGTGACATGGGATGTGGACATCTTAACTGCTACACCAAATCACTGCCCTTGACTGCATCTGCCTGTATTTACACGCCAGTGTTTTGACAGCAGTGGGTTTGCTGTCCTACTCATTTCGAGATCCAAATCACATGGCAGATTTAGCTTCACTTTACCAACTCATGCTGCCACAGAGACTGCTCTCCCTCTCCCTCCAAAGGGCTTAATTAAAAATGAGCGGAGAACAAGGTTTTAAAGGGGTGGCTGGTGGGATAACGCTACTGGTAATCATTTACACTTCAAAGCTGTGCCTCAACCTGGCCGGGTTTGCCATCCCTGGAGCCACAAGAGGAAAGGCGTATGAGCAGCTTCTGGTCTTTCTGTCTGCTGATTAAAGATCTGCCAACCAATTTGGGGCTTCTCCGTCACCACTGCTGCGCCTTGTCCTGGCAGTGTGCCTGCCACGCCGAGCTGCAAAGGGCAAAATACAACCCTTCTCCCACCTCCAATAAAGTTGTGCCTTCAGTGGTTACTTTTTTTTTGAAACATAGAGAACAAATAAACATAACAGAATTGTTGATCCTTTTTATTAGATAGTCCAAATTAAGCAAACAAAACCAAGAAGCAATACAACTCTACTGAATTATAAACAGTTGCACTTATTGATTCAGCAAAAATTATCCAATATTATCAGCCCATCAAGTTTCCAGTTAGGCTGAGCGTCGGCTACAGCAAAGCAAGCTATTCTCACACAACAGAGGGCGCCTTCTGCCAGCTTACATTCTAATGCAGAAAGTTAACAATTTCAGGTTAAAGTTAGTAAAAATGAACAAAGCAAGGCAAAAAGGATTCCTAAAGACTGCTGGCTGGGATTAAAGATCTGCCCTCTTCCATGGAAGGGCTCCTATGAAAGTTAACAGCCGAGCTCAGTCTGGGAATGTCAGGGCGTCTCAGTGAAGGCTTTGACAATCGATAGGCAACAGGCGGTACTTGGTTTCATGGCAACTGAATACTACCACAAACCCCAAGTAGACGCAGCCGGGGACACAAGTCCTGCGGTATATGAGTTCATGCCATACGACGACAGAGTTTCTGTACCCTGTACAACTTCTAATGTCCCTCTGGACATTGATGTAGGACACACATACAGCTCATCTCAGGAAACAGAATTTGTTTTTCCCTCTGAGACAATCTGTAATCTGTCTTGTCCTATTATTATTTCAATGAAGGTGATTTCGCTTTTACGATATAGATATGGTAATATGGGCTATTCTGACTTAGCCCGATACAGGGCTACTGTCACCTGTACATCTCATCTTTCACCTTCCTCTACAGGAATAACCTCACAGCAACTCTTAAATCCAAACCTATTCATTACAAGTGAGAATTTAAAAAATCTAGCTCATGTCTTAGAGTGTGGTTATGCCTGACCATTTGCATATGAAAATTCATTTTCATTACAAATTTATTTCTATTTCCCCATTAGAATAGATTCAGGGCACTGTTCGAATCTTTGCAGAAATTCATGCATTATATAGACTGGGTTATTTATCGATGATCTCTGAAAAAAAGGTACATTGCATAATATCTACTCTGGAAAGGATGAATAGGTATGGTAAGAGTTTTGGTTGTTACCATCATTGGCAGCTGGGGAGGCGGTGCTACTGGCATCTACCATATGGGAGCCAAGTATGCTAAACATCTTGCAATACACTGGACAGTTCCTCACAACAAGAAATTATCCTGAACCATACACGAATATGTTGAGTGTCTCACTAGACACTCAAGTATGAGAACCCGTCAAAAAGTTCATGGAAAAATATGAAACTAAAAGATTAATTTATTCTGGCATAAAAAAATTGAAACCCATGCTTAATTTTCTCAAAATGTTAATTTTTCAGGATTCAAATGGCTAATCCTCCCCTTGGCAAGCACTGGGATCCCATGTCCCAACCGCTTCACTTTCCATCCTGCTCCCACTTGTGGCCTGAGAAAGCAGTGGAGGATGGTCCAGAACCTTGGGACCCTGCACCCATGTGGGAGACCTGGAAGAAGCTCCTCGCTCCTGGCTTTGTACGGGCACAGCTCCAGCCATGTGGGGAGTGAGCCAGCAGATGGATACTATTTATGTCTCTCCTTCTTTTTGTAAAATCTACCTTCTTTCTCCCTCCCCCCAAAAGTTAATTTTTCATCAATCTTTTTGAAGAGCCCTCCCATGCATGATTTCAAAATTGTTTTGCACCTAAATAAACTTATCTTTTAATCTTATTCTCCGCAAACTTTTTTAGGAACCCTTGTATGACCTATAGCTCATCTGTAAGACCACATTTCCCGTTTCGAAAATCTGTAAAGCTTCTTGCATAGTAACTCTATGGCAATGAAAGCTACTGCATTCTTTCTCATGTGCAAATAAGCCTTACCGTATGCAGATTAATTATTGCATCACTGGTTTTCATTCTTATGTCCCCACTCATACCTTTGCTATTTCACCTTCCCAGGCTTCTATGTACAAAAGAGCTTCTGACCGTCTGCCTTCTTTTATGTTCAAAATGACTCGTAAGTAGGTAGAAGCATCTGACTACTTCAGACTGTCAGTATAATCAGATGAAGAACCTTGTATTTGCTGCTTAAGTTAACACTGATTTAGTTAATTTTTCACTTACTTCTAGTATTGCATGCGAGTATATTTGCTCAGAATTGCACTTCAAGGAAAACAAAGCCAGAAGTGCTAAGAACCACTGGAGAAAAACAAAAAAAGACACCAAGAACTGAAAGAAAGCCACAGTGGTTTGCATAGAAAATAAATGACAGAAGGCAGGGGATGGAGCAACCCTAAAGGGTTATGAAAATGGTTTTGAACTTTACCCTACAGGTATGATCAGATTTATTTCCAAGGAACATTATTAACTATGTTTTTTAAAAAGATGACTACTGTGATTGCTAAGCAGAGGAAACTTGGACAAAGAGCTATGTAAGAAATAAAACTGGACTAAGGAACTGCTTCCACGTAGAGCTAGAATAGGGCAGGGATTCAAGGGTGACTTGTGGGTTCTGCTGGGCAGAGGGACAGGGACACCGTTTAGTCTTATAGAGAACATGGGGGCGATGGACAGTTCCACACCATATGTGTGGAGTCTGAGATACCTGTAAGACAGGCAACGAGAGGCGTCTAAAGCACAGTTAGAACCAGGTGGATAAACTGCACTTCTACAATCTGAAAGTCAAGCTCGAGGAATGATCATGTGAAAATACAATAGGTGAATGAGATAGCCGCCATGCAAATCTCCCAGAAGATAACCCTACTCTTAAAAGAAAACAACAACAAACTCTACACTATTGCTACTAGAGCCCTTTAAATGAATTGTGAACTTCTATGTACTGATAAAAAAATGTAACAGAAAATCAACTCCCATGCTAATGACATATACGCATCTGCGGGAAGCAACTATACTAGAAAATGTTGGCAAATGGTATGGAATGTTGAAAAAAAAAATTGGAAGGAAAAACTTGATTCATAGTAAGGAAGGAAAATGTTGGTCCCAGGTACCTTAACTAATATAAAACCTCACTGTATTATACAATTCCATAGGTGTATTGTATTTCTAAAAGAAGCCCCTGGCAGGGACATGTCCTGTATGGGACACTGTCCTCTGTACACACCGGGGCACAAATCTCGCCTTGTTAAAGGGCCTAGCCGTCAGGAGGGATGGCCCTGCTCTAATTTCAACTGTGCACAATGACAACAGCACTTAGGTTTGTCAGCTGTGCTTGTTTCAGTCTTATTTTGGCAACCCAGTCTCCTCTCCCTCCCCCATCCCCAAAACCAGAAACACTTTCATGAGAACCTGAGCTGGGGGGAGCAGGGCTGGGTGGCAGTGAGGAGCATTCTCTGTAATCTAGGCACTACACAATATAAATGTCTTATCTACTTCTCCTCAATTATACAAAAGGCCCTCATGGGCAATTCACACAGTTGGGCACTTCTAGCTGAGCTAAATTAGGTATTACTTATTATTATATTGCCAGAAAACTCTGCTTGGAAGAAGTCTGTCCTAAATGTTGAGATAAAGAAATGCAGATCTCCTATCAGTCTCATCACAGAGCACTACAAAACGCAAAAGCATTTATACTCTCCCCTGTTTTGCTCAGCATGTCCCTAAGCATTTTTTGCCCTCAGATTTTCCCGATATTCCATCCAGCAATGTAAAGCCTCATATCCTTATTTCAAATGGTATTATTCAATTCCTGTCCAATTTCCCAAAGTAATTTTTTTTGAATTAACCCAAACAAAGTGATGTCACACATAAGCTAAGAGTAGGTGGGAGAGAAGTTTCTGTGATCACAGAAAACTGAGGAGTCAGCCTTTGACAATCTCGTCTAGGACAATGCAAGTGTTGCAATTCTCAGGAGAGCTTTCAAGATACTACACTGCCTGGTTCTCAACTGCAGAACCAGTTCACTGGTATTAGGGTGCGACCTGGGTATCAGAATTGTAGCTAGGTAGGGTCAGAACATGTACAAATTCGCTATTACCTGGGGCACTTTGGTTGTACAAATGAACACAGTGGTTATGACAATCTTTACACTGGTGTAGCCCTCATTTCTAACTGATCACACAGGCTTTGTCTGTTTCGCTGTACTCAATCACGTATGCTGGGAGAACCTGATCCTTCTGAAAGATGACAAACACAGAAGGGTTCAAGGTCGCATCCACACAGCTGTCACACTGCGGCGGAGGGCTCGTGGACATCCTGTTTCCTTCGATGAAAAAGCCAGGGAGGACTCGGGCTACAAACATAACGGTGTTTCTGGTATCAGCAGGGCAATTTTTGTGAGAATACATGGCATCTTTCGCAAAGTAACCTCCTGAAAACAATCAGAAAAAGACAAGGGTTAGGTAAGGATGACTACAGAAAACTCTGAAATAAAAAGTTTCTTCTAGAAAAAGGATTCGTGTAAAAGGGGGTTAGTAGTTTCTGAGATGACCAGCAGCACGTCATCAGGTGACGGGGTAGACTGAACATCTGTCAACAATACCTTTTACACAAATCTTGCTTTCTACATACAAAAAAAAAAAAAAAAATTCCAGTAAGCCTAAATCCAGGCTGGGATGCTACTGAACCGGGCGGGCAGCATGTGCTTCTGCAAGGGCTCACTGAGATGGCGTCCGAGTCAGGGAGCGCGTGGCCTGCGGGGCTCTCTCGGCGGCCCAAGGCAGGCAACTCGTGCAAGAGGAGCTGAACAAGTGCAGTCGTACCTTTGAGCCACAGACAGTCCAGAGCTGAGTGCCCGTGTGAAGGAATGGGGGCACTTACCCCTGGTATTCAGAGGGCTTCTACAATGTCCAAAGAAGAGGGGTGGCAGGAGCGAGGGATTAACCTCAACAGGGCTCTTCAAAGACAGTCAGCCCCCGCCCTCAACTTTAAAACCATCCCAGACAATCCCAAGTTTCCAAACCAGGCTGCCTGCAACTTCCTGACAGGTGAAAACGTCCTGTTGTTATTTTACTGTTGCCAAATGTCTTTCTGCCATTTCAAAGGACACTGCAAAGTTTTTATTTCCATGTACAAATCAATAAGTAAAGTGAATTCATCCTTAGCTTCATCTCCTCATCTTATATTCTTGTTGTAGTGTTGGCTTTGACACCAACACCATAGTATGCTTAACGAATGAACCAGTGGATAAAACTCTCCATTTCGGACTCTCTCCCTGTCTGCCTCTCAAATAAGTTTTAAAAAGAGAGAATGATGATCAGCTTGTAATGTAAAATAGGACCTAGACGTATGCTACAAAAATGAATAGTCTTCGTGGTTAGAGAAAACTCCCAAGTAAGACCGAGGGAAGTAATCTTCTCCAGTTAAGAGCCAAATGGGGCCAGCCTTGTGCACTGCCTTCGATGCTGCCCTCCACTGGCTCTGGTCCCCATTCCGGCTGCTCCGCTTCCCATCCAGAGCCTGGGAAAGCAATGGAAGACGACCAAAGTCCTTGGGCCCCTTGCACCCACGTGTCAAACTTACGTAGGGTTCCAAATTCTAAGTCCTGGCTGTTGCAACCATTGAAGGAGTGAACTGGCAGATGGAAAATCTCTGTCTCCCTCTCTGCGTAACTCTGCTTTACAAACAAATGTAAGTAAATCATTGGAGGGAATGGGAGAAAAAGAGCCATGCAAGGTGAGGTCTAGGAGAGACTCTGGACCCAGGGTAGGCAGCAGCGTGGAACATCGCCTTCCCAGTTCTTTGGAGAGTTTTAAAAAACTCTGTTGTCTACCTACATAGTCACACTGTCTCCAAAAGTTAATGTTTCTGCTGTTTTCACCTTGGTAACGTAGATGTTGGAGTACCTGGATGGCAGCATGTTGGAAGAGTTTACGGACACTGTGATGGCTACCGTCACCCAGGCCTACAGTGGGCTCCATGGCATGATGTGCCTCCTGGCTCCAGTGTGACCCGAGACAGGGCCTTCTATCCTTAGCTTCACCTCATCCCTGCTTTCTACAAAGCTGAATGTAGTTGTCATAGCTTCCTCTGGCTGTTGAGTTGAGGGCCTTTTCTTAATTGTCACCATTCTTATCCGTGGTCCAAACTGATCTGCAGTTCTGGTTCAGTTGCTCAGCTATGGCAAACTTTCTTCCTAATCTTTCTCCCATGGTTCCCCTCTACATGCCATTAAATGCTGAGCTTCCCCTACCAGCCCATCAAAGTACAGCCCACGACCCTTCTGCCTCTCCAGGCACACACCCTTCAACATGGCTCACACCAAGGACTTTCACACTGCCCATAAGAAGGCTTCATTTTTCTCTCCATGGAGCAGCTGTCATTTTGATATCTACCACTTGGCTTCATTTAAGACAAGTGCCCAACCTTGTTCCGATGATGGGCTCAGTGCTTCACATCAGTGCACGTCATCAATACCGAAGTACCACGGGAGATGGTGACTGAAAGCCTATGCTAACAACAAGCATGGGAGTGAGCGCATAGCTCATGCTTAAGATGTGGCTTAGGAATCCCCCATATCCTTTGACAGAGTGCTTGGTTCAAGTTGAGCTCCTCTTGCTATCCCAGGCTTCTGCGGATGCACACTAGAGGAGGCAGCTGGTAATGGCTCAGACCTGAATTGAGTTCCCTGCTGCTGGCTTCAGGCCAGCCCTGGTTGTTGCGGGCACTCGGGCACTCGAGGAGTAAAGCAACAGTTGGAAGTATGTCTCCCTCTCTCGATGCCTTTCAAATAAGAGTGAGCATTTCAAAATATAAGCGCAAACAAAACAAAAACAACTTCTGATTCTGTGTAACAGAAGATTGTTCAAGCAGAGCCCGAGGGTCTAGACCTTCATACTGGGGGCAGGGACAGAAAGAAGGCTGTTCTTGACGGATACCTTCCCTGTTCTATGGGAGTTGAGGGTCACATTCTCGCTTCATCCCTCTGTGCAGGACAACTCCCTTTTCACTGTCAACTATGAAAAGTTTCCTTTAAGACCATGAGATATCTAAAGATGAGAGATTCTTTTTTTGTTTGGTTAGCTTCTTTTTAATATTTCTTTTTCTAAAAAGCAAGAGTTTATATGGAGATGGAGAGACAGAAAGATCTCCCATCTGCTGTTTCACTCCCCAAATGGCTGTGATGGCTGGAGCTGAACCAGCCTTTTCCAGGTCTCCTGTTTGGCTGTGGGGGCACAAGGACATGGGTCATCATCTGCTGCTTTCCCAGTCCTTAGCCAAGGAAATGGAGCAGCCAGGACTAGAACCGGTGCCCACGGGATGCCAACGCTTGCAAGCAGAGGATTAGCCTGTTGAGCCCCTACTTTTTTTTTTTTAAGATTTATTTCCTTTTTATTGGAAAAGCAGATTTACACAGAGGAGAGACAGAGAAGAAGATCTTCCGTCCACTGATTCATTCCCCAAGTGGCAGCAACGGCCAGAGCTGAGCCAACTCAAAGCCAGGAGCCTCTTTCAGGTCTCCCACATAGGTGCAGTGTCCCAAGGCTTTGGGCTGTCCTCGACTACTTTCCCGGGCCACAAGCAGGGAGCTGGATGGGAAATGGAGCTGCCGGCATTAGAACTGGCGCCCAAATGGGATCTCGGTGTGTTCAAGGTGAGAACTTTAACCGCTAAGCTATTCTCTTTTTTCTTAGGATTTCTTCATTTTCATTGAAAAGGCAGATTTACAGAGAGAAGATGAGACAGGAAGATTTTCCATCTGCTGGTTCACTATCCAAGTAGCCACAATGACTGCAGCTGAGCTGATCGAAAGCCATGAGCCAGAAGCTTCTTCTGTGTATTCCACATGGGTTCAAGGTCCTAATGCTTTGTGCCATCATCTACTGCTTTTCTAGGCCACAAGCAGGGAGCTAGAAGGCAGGTGGAGTAGCCAGGACATGAACTGGCATACATGAACATGAGATCCTGTAAGAGGACACTGTGACCCTAGAAGGTCAGCGAGCACAGGATTACAATTGATTGGATAATATCTGTATGATTACAACCGAATGGATGCCTTTTGTATAGCTGATTGGATATAATTTATATGAGAACAGTTGAGTGGCCAGCATGTGAATGAGAACACTTGGTGGAATATACAAAACAAAAGGAGTTCCAAACAAAAGTATAGAAACAGTTGATGCATTTTGTTGATAAGCTCAATACCTCCTCCCTTATCCCAGATGGACTCTCAGTGTATAAAGTCTGATGCCACTAATAAACTTGGGCTTTTGACCATCAGTCAGGGTCCACGCGTGTTATTATCGGCTCCATGCACCAAGTCCATCGCTGCGGGACAGCGACAGGATCTCATATGGGATCTCAGTGCATTCAAGGTAAGGACTTTAGCCACTAGCTATTGCGCCAGGCACCTCTTATATATTTTTAAAGGCAGAGAGAGTGTTCAGCTTTCTACTTGCTAGTTCACTTCTCCAAGGCTCCCTACAACCAAAGCTGTGCCATGCTCAAGCCAGGAACCTGGAACTCATTCCCAGTCTCACACATGAGTGACAGCAACCCAGTAACTTGAGCCATGACCTGCTGCTCCTGGGATACACATTAGCAGGAAACAGGATCAAAAGTGGAGCCAAGCCTGAACCCCGGGACTCTGCTATGGATGATCCAAACCCCATCTTAACCCGAAGATGAACGCCTGTCCCTTTTCTCCATCTCTGATTACCATCCATTATGGGTGACAAGAAGCTACTTTAAATGACTTCACAGATATGGATACGGCCAGAAAGAATCACAGATAAAGGCAGAAGACATGGTCAGCAGAGGAAGAGCTTCTTGCCTCCGGGAGAGGACAGCACAGAGTTAAGGTCCAGAAGTCAAGCCCTGAGTCAAATGATTGCTCCTGATTCGGGCACTGACGGTTACTGTGGACCTGGTCTCTGGGATTAACAAACCCTGAACAAGCTGGTGAAAACAAAGAAGCTACACACATCGTACAGACGAAGTACAAGTCACGGCATCACTAGTCAGACCCCTCTGTTCCAACACAAACCTCTTCCGTATTTAGTTTCATGGGGTCCATGCAAGGTCCAGTCAAAATTATTCCTACAGATAGACTCCATGTAGGTACGGCTTGTTGCATAAAATAAGAGTTTTTCGTCGTTATTCGTCATTGTCGACTTCTTCCTATAATAATAATAATAAACAGTGAGACTCAGCACCAAGAAATAGCTACTAATGTGTGTCCCTGCTAAAGCTTAGTAATTTACACATTTTATTTCCTCAGCCTTCAGAGTGGTATTATCAGCTTTCAGGCAACAGCTGGGAAGCTATAAACATGTGACAACTTTTCAATGACGGACATACAGTCACTGAATTGTAAAATTATAAAGCTAAAAGAGAGAGGTGCAAGAAATTCACACACTAAGACAGCAACTGGAGTCAGAAGAAGCTGTTGACCACTAAATAGACTACTGAATATAAAGAACAGATATCCACCAATCCCATCAATTCCAGGGAAACCCCCAAATCCGGTCACCAACCTTTCAAAAGCTTGCAAGAGTCTAGGATTCTCGATCTTCTGTATCTTTTCAATGGTGAAATTTTTCATAGAAACTTTAAAGTGCCCACTTATCCCTAAATATTCTGGACAAGAGGGCTTGAGCTCCATCAACTGAGGAAAAAAAAAGAAACAGATAAGCAGGAAATACTGAAAGCATGATTCCACCAGAGGTGGGGTCCCTACACCACACATATCCTTGCTAGCCTTCTAACAGCAGGTGGCACAGGTTGGCACAGGGCTTCCACATGTGGTAAAGAGCCAGCTACCAGCGGGCCCGTCTGTTCAGGCGAAGCCAAGGCTAACAAACCAGATGCCAGCAAGCAGAGAGAGACACCTTGCGGTGTGTGATTTATCCAATGATCTGCTCCAAAACCATGCAGGAGCAAAGGACCTGGAAGTCCCCAAGGAGCCCCAGGAAATGGGCCTATACAAGCTGCAGCATGATGTGGGGCCAAATGATCTCTCCCAGGCAGCCAGGGGGACAAAACGAGGTCCAGTTTGTGTCGCTTTCATAAGGAACCGTTTCACTGCTAAGCTGCAACTAATAGAAAAGTTACTTTTCCTCTCTGAGTTCCAGTTTCATCATCTATAGAATACAGACACAGACACCCATCTCACAGGTGGTTGTGAGGGTCTGCCCAAACCAGATGGTATGTGGCCAAACCTGGCAAACAGGGAGGGTTTCTGCAGAGGTGGGCTGCTTTCTGAGAAGACACACCCTTGAGTCTTGCAGAAACAAATTAAAAAAAAAAAAAAAACCCGAGGAGGAGCAGGTGTCTGGGGTGGAGCTGAGAGACCTGTGTCGCCCGTCAGCCTACCAAGTGGGGCTGACTCCTGACTCGGCTTCCTGCCTCTGGCTGCCCTCCAGTGCAGCCCTGGGGAGGCAGCAGGCGATGGCTCAAGAAACTGGATTCTTGCCACTGCACTGGGAGCGCTAGATTGTGTTCCTGGATCCCACCATGGCCCGGGCCCCGCCCCAGCTGCTGCAAGCATTCAGGCAGTGGTACATAGATCAGAACACTCTTATTTAACTCTCTTCAAAAAAAGGGTTTTTTTTAAATAATAATAAACATACACTTAACAGCAAAATACATGGTGCTGTCTTTTAATGATTCACCCCAAAACAAATGAAATGCAAGTACCTCGTATCCATCCGGGGGCAATAAGCCAAGGTTTGGCTGAGGAGCAGCTGCTGCGGGCAAAGGCTCTGCCTGGGTCGGCCTGGGCTTATAGCTACAAATAAAGAGACAGGCTCTGTCATTGGGTTTCCTCATGCTCAGGTGACATTTTACATTGAGCTTCCAGCCACTAAGCCAGGGCTTCTGAGAGAAACACAGTGTTCATTCCTGCTTTTTCCTGGGGGCTCCTTTGCTGCACATTCTGATTATGGATGGACCAGAAATCATGCTTTTAAAACAACAGCAACATAAGCCCAGTATGATGGCTCAACTGGCTAATCCTCCATCTCCAAGTGCCAGGATCCCATATGGGTGCCGATTTGTGTCCTAGTTGCTCCACTTCCCATCCAGCTCCCTGCTTGTGGCCTTGGAAAGCAGTAGAGGACAGCCTAAAGCCTTGGGACGCTGCACTCACGTGGGAGAACCAGAAGAAGCTCCTGGCTTCGAATCGGCTCAGCTCTGGCCATTGCAGCCATCTGGGGAGTGAACCAGCAGATGGAAGATCTTAACCTCTGTCTCTCCTTCTCTGTGTAAATCTGCTTTTCCAATGGGGAAAAAAACCCCTTTCAAACAACAACAACAAAATGAATTTGGTAAATTAAATCCCACCGGTGCAGGATGCAACGGTATCAGTCCTTTTTCCTTGTCCTGCTCAACCCGCAGAGGTCCCACATGTTAGCATTAAGCAAGTGTGTCCACAGGGTCTTTGTCAGATGATAGACATTTAAGTTCTCCATGGAGCTGGGAGGAAGAATCTCTGTATTGCAGGGCAACCACACAGAAGTAAAACTGCTCTTCATACATAAATCACAGCCAATTGTTGCAAAAAAAAAAAAAAAAACTGATAGAAAACCACCATCCTGCAACACCTAGTAACATCGGAGCTCTGCAGAACGCTACAATGGAAAGCTCAGATGAGAAATGGACTCCTTCCTCTTCTGCATCACGAGAAGCAGGACAATCAGACATTCTCCCTCTCATGAGATGTGACTAGGGATATGACCACATTTTGTGGATCAAAACCAAGCCAAATCTAATTAGCATCCAAGTCTGAGCATCTGTTGACAGGTGTTATGTATCACAGGACTAGCACTGTGGCAAACCAGCTAAAACTGCCGATAGCAGCACCAGCATCCCATAGAGCTACTAAATTGTATCTTGGCTGCTCCACTTCAGCTGCCTGTATTAATGTGCCTGGGAAAGCAGTGGAAGATGGTCCAGGTCCTGGGGGCCTTTCACCCACACAGTAGACCCAGAAAAAGCTCCTGACCCCTGACTTCAAATCAGCTCAGTTTTGGACATTTAGGAAGTAAACCAGCAGATTAAAGATTCCTCTCTATATATATATCTATATCTGTCTTCTCCTCTCTGTGCATTTTCCTTTTTAAACCAAATAAATAAATTTTTTTAAAAAAAACATATTACATGTCAAATGATACCATCAGCATCCAATTGGCTATACTGTTAGAGAAATTTTATAGGCCAAATCATCCAGATTCTAATCCCATTTCAGAGTGCCTGGGATCAAATCCCACCTCCATTTCCAATCTAGCTTCCGCTGGCATGCACGCTGGGAGGCAATAAGTGATGCCTCAAGTCCTTGGGTTTCTATCACCCACATGGGAGATCCCAAAAGACTTCTGAGTTCCTCCTGGCTTCAACCTGGCCCAACCCTGGGTGTTGTATTGGTTGGGGAGTGAACCAGTGGATGGAAGATTTCTCTTTCTGCTGCTGCTCTGCTTTACAGATAAGTAAAAACAAGCTTTTTTAAAAAAATGGTATGAAAAAATTGGAGGAAGGGAACTATAATATTACAAGAGGCTTTAACAGACAAATTAACCAAGCTAAATGTACAATTTTTGGATATTAATTGGAAAAGACCAACCATAAATGTTTCTGAGACAATGTGCAAGCAATAATAACTATATGAGATGCCACTGAAGAATTTATCATCAACTTTGTGAGGTGGGTTAATGGCACTGTATGTTTTAGAAGCTTATGTGTTAGAGAAACACCTGCAGTATTCATATAGAAATAAACATGAGAGAACTGTATTAATATTCCATCAACAGAAAAAAGTTATAGCTTGATTAGACTGCAGGGACTCAAGTACAAGAACCACCCTTCACTGGTTTCACAGGCACATTAGCAGAGAGTTGGAGTACAAGTTCAGAAACTGGGACTCAATCAGGCCTCTGATATGGGATGCTGGTGTCACGGCAGGTTAACCTACTGCACCACAACAGCAATCCTTTCCACGTACTTTAAATGAACTCGACATCACTTACAATGTAAAGCATATGTAAACAGTCGTTACATGGTATCTTTTAGGAAACAGAGCCAACAAGTCTTCCAGATGCACAACTTTTTTCCCCAGGTGTTTTTGAGCTGCAGTTTGTCAAATTAATTAATGCAGAACCCACCGATACAGACAGCTGACTGTACTGTCTTTTCAGACCCCAGGTGACCGTGGGTAATTAAAACTTCAGGAAGCAAACTCACAGCTAGGGGGCGCACACACACACACAGCACAGTCACTGAGTCTGTTGATCACAGCATTATGAGCAGTGGTTCAAGCCGCTGCTTAGGAGGCCAACATCCCCTAACTAAGCATTATCGTGAGTCCTGCTACTCCAGTTCCAGTCCAGCTCCCTGCTAGTGTGCCTGGGAAGTAATAGCAGACAGCCCCAGAACCAGCCCCTGGCACCCACATGGAAGGCCCAGTGTTTCCAGTTCATGGCTTTAAGCTAGTCCAGCCACTCCAGCCACTTGGGGAGTGAACAAATGGATGGAAAAGCTGTCTCGCTCGCTCTCTTTCTCACTCTCTCTGCCTCTTTCTTTCTCCCCTTCTGCCTCTCTCTGTCATTCTGCCATTCAAATAAATAAATCTTTAAAACGAGTAGCAAGAGGACTTTATAGCATTTTCTATAACTATAATGTCAGCATACACTTAAACAACAGAATGGTATTGTTGTGACTTATTTTTTTTAAGATTTATTTTATTTTTATCACAAAATCAGATATACAGAGAAGAGGAGAGAGAGAGAGAGAGTAAGATCTTCAATCTGATGATTCACTCCCCCAAGTGGCCGTAATAGTCGGAGCTACACTGATCTAAAGCCAGGAGCCAGGAGCTTCCTCCGGGTCTCCCACGCAGGTGCAGGGTCCCAAGGCTTTGGGCCGTCCTTGACTACTTTCCCAGGCCACAAGCAGAGAGTTGGAGGAAAGCAGGATTAGAACCGGCACCTATATGGAATTCCGGTGAGTGCAAGGCAAGGACTTTAGCTGCTAGGCTACTCCACCAGGCTCTTGTGATTGTTTTTGAGGAATTAAACTATTGTTACCATGTAGGGGAAAACAGCAGGGGGAAGAGGGTGGGGAGGGAGGAAGAGGAAATGCTTGAGCCTAAGGAACTGTAGCATGAAAAATAAAGAATTTATTAAAAAAAAAAAAAAAAGAGTAGCAAGAGCAGTGAAATCTGAACAAGTGGGTGTACCAGCTCCGCTCTGCAGGAATGTGTTAACGGAAGTCTCTGATGGAGCCAGCTTGGTTCATCATGCTCAGTGTGGCTCCTGAGTCCAAATCAAGGGGGCCGAATGTGATCCTGGGCGATGGACAGCCACTGCCACCTGTCGCCAGGCTATGACCCTTAGCTGCTTCCACTCCCATGAGAACAGGAACCACTGCCGAGGTGGGGAGAGCCCAGCAGTTCCCGCTTTTACATCTTTGAGAAATGTTATCTTCCAGAGTCGCTCACATTTATCTCTCGAGAACTTCCTTTTTTCATGAAATACCCTGGACTCTTACAACTGAAGGAATCTAATTGGAACACCTTGATTTACTTTGCCTTGAAGGCTGTTTATAAAACCATCATTACCCCCAAAAAAAGGAAAATGAAACAAAGTCATAATGCTCATAAACAATGTAATTTTGCTAGGAGTTTCATGAGCAGAGTTATGATGAATCAACCACAGCAAAAGTGTCCTTTAAAAAATCCCCTGTGATTCCAGCGCAATAGCCTAATGGCTAAGTCCTTGCATTATGGCCTGGGAAAGCAGTAGAGGATGACCTAATGCCTTTGGACCCTGTACCCACATGGGAAACCCAGAAGAAGCTCCTGGTTCCTGGCTTCGCAGTGGCTCAGCTCCAGCATTGTGGCCTCTTGGGGAGTGAACCAGCAGACCAAAGCTCTTCTCTCTGTCTCTCCTTCTCTCTGTACATCTGCCTTCCCAATGAAAGTAAAATAAATTTTTAAGAAAATCACCTCCTTAATCAACTTCATCGCTCCCCACAGTCCTTCCCCAGGCTTTTCTATCTCCCTCTGCATTCCCGTTCTCTATGAAATCAAAGACATACAGAGGAATCCACAGCAAAACCAAACTCCAGCACATCTGGTTTATTTCTAGACAAACCCCAGGAATCCAGCTGTTCACAGCTGGCCAAGCTGAGGCCTCAGCACAGGTCAGAGGTGTGCACAAAGCTCCCTGCAGTTGGAGGCAAACACTGGTTTCCTGTTTGGTGTCCTTGCTCCCAGTATCCTGCATCCCGAGCCCTTTCCTCACAAGATATTACAAAATGACACGGCCATGGGATGCAGGCGGGGGCTTTCCAAGGACCCGGGGTCCAGATGTCTGGGCGGCCGGATGAGATCCTGGCATGAACACCTCCATGGTGCAGCAGCAGGCAGTGCCAGCAGTGTTTGCAACACTCACCCTGGGATCCTCCTCATCTGCTCCACCTCCCACACGGACACGAAGGCCGGCCTTCTCACCACCTCCCTTTGAGTCTTGGAAACAATGTTGGTCTGAATCATCCCTTCGGGGGACAAGCAGAGAACAAACAAGAAGCAACGATTAGTGTCCTAGTGACATGATTTCTCGTAATTCTCTCAAGGACCATCGACACAGCAAGTATCTACAACTGAACCGTAACAGATACAATCCTTTTGGGTGAAAAACGTTCATGATTATACAAGTAAAGCAAAACAAAATCCACAACAACCTTGTATCTTTCAGTGTCCCTAGTACAAGGTGGAGAAAAAAAGCTGTGAGCGAGCATCCTGGGTTTAATCTTTAAGCCAAAGTCCTACAATAAAAATGAGAGATGGGGTGGTCCAAGGTCATGACATCAGTCATTCGCCCAATCCAGACACCAGTGATTATGGATGGGAACACAGTGGCTTTACCTTAAAGGCATTTTTATTCTGGATCAGTGTGAAGTTTTCAATTCATGCATATTAGACATCGGAGTCCAAATTATAGCCAGCGTGATTTCATTTTAAAATGAAATTATCGGGACGCCATAGTGCAGTGCGCTAAGCCTCTACCTGCAGCACCATTAACCCCTAGAGCACCAG
The DNA here is from genome assembly GCF_017591425.1 of Ochotona curzoniae. NCBI lineage: Eukaryota > Metazoa > Chordata > Mammalia > Lagomorpha > Ochotonidae > Ochotona > Ochotona curzoniae. The sequence goes on along the minus strand of NW_024467095.1, from coordinate 16,680,792 downwards.
CTGGAGTTCTGGCTGCTCCACTTCTGATCCAGCTCCCTGTTCACTGTTCACTGCCTAGGAAAGCAAGAGAGGATGGACCAAATTTTTGTTGCTCTGTTCCTGGCTCCTGGCTTCGACCTGGCCAATGCCTGGCCATTGTGGCCACTTGGACAGTGAACCAATGGATGCAACATCTTTTTTCTTATCCCTATATATGTAACTATGCCTTTCAAATAAATAAAAAGGAAATCATTTTTTAAAATTAAAAAAAAAAAACACCATTGGTAGTCAAAGTAACAAATTGGCACAATCACTTTGGAAAATGGCTTGACAGTGTTTTATAAACATTTACTGTTACGTAATCTGCAACAATCTCAATCTCATGCCTAGGTATTTGCCAAAAGGAAACTCTATTGTCACATAAAGATTTGCATATGAATGAATACTGTTATAACAATGAAAGAATGGAAACCAACCTGATGAAAGACTATACAATCATAGAATTTTACTCAGCAATAGAAAAGCACAGCCTACCTGCCAGCCACACGTGGTGAACGTGATCTGAGGCATACCTGCCATCATTAAAAATAACTATAAAAAATTTTTTAAAGGAATGAGAAAAGCTTATGGGCAATATGGAATAGCATAAAAAGAGTAACGATTCAAGTTACTGAGGTTCAAGAAACACCTGAGAATGCCAAAGGCGTAGAGAGCATATTGAAAGAGATTGTGACAAAAAGCTTCCGAAACCCAGAGCAAGATTCAAAAAGGTCAATGAGCAGCCGTCAAATTCAACCCAATCAACTTTACCCCCAAACATTATAGTCAAGCACCCCAAAGTTAGTGATAAAGAGACAAACTCTTGAGGCCAGCACCGTAACATAGTATGTTAAGCTTCAGCCTGCAGCACCAGTGTCCCATATGGGCACCTGTGCCCGCATTTGTTGTGCCTGGTGTCTTGGGTTTGTGACAAAAAGCTAAAGTTTTCTCTGTAATATGCCCACTTTCATTCAATATGGCACTGGTATTCCAGTAAAGCAATTAGGCAAGAGGAGAAAGAAATCAAGGAAATAAAATTAAAACGACTTACTTTGTCACTGATTATGGATAGCATGATCTTTTCATTTTAAAAGATTTATTTATTTTTACTGGAAAGGCAGATTTACAGAGAGAAGGAGAGAAAGCTCTTTCATCCACAGATTCACTCCTCAAACAGCCACAATGGCTAGAGCTGAGTCAATCTGAAGTCAGGACCCAGGGGCCTCTTCTAGGTCTGCCATGCCGGAACCAGGTCCTGAGGCCCTGGGCCATCCTCCACTGCTTTCTCAGACAAAAGGAGGAAGTCAGATAAGAAGTGGAGTAGCCGGGACACAAACTGGTGCCTATATGGGATTCCAGTGCTTGCAGGTGGATTCGCCATTTGAGCCATCATGTGAGATCCAAGATGGCTTGATCTTAACATAAAACCCAGAGGGTCAGTCTGTAACAAGCAGGTTAAGATACTGCTTGAATCTTAACCAATTGGAGTGCATGTCACTCCACTTCCAACTCAGATTCCCAATAATGCTGCTGGGAAAAAAGCAGAAGATGGTTCAAATACTTTGACCCTTGATTCCTATTTGGGAGACTCAGTTAGAGATCCTGGTTCCTGGCTTTGGCTTGGTCTAGACCTGATTGTTGGGAAATTTAGGGAGTGAAATTAACAGAAGAAGTTTATCTTCCTCTCTTTCTATTGCTCTGCAAGTGAAATATATATATTTATTTAAATATTTATATTATATTTTTAAAAATTATATAGGTAATATATAAATTAAACATTTATATTTAAATATGTATAAACTTAAAACCCTAAAGATGCACCAAGAAGCCATCAGAACTAATAAATTCTACAAAGCTGCAATGTACAAAGTTAATGAACAGAAATTACTAACATTGTTTAACACTATTGCTGAATTACCTGGGGAAAAAAAAAAAACCAAGAAAACAGTCTCACTTCCAATAGTTACAAAATCTGGAATTTCAATCAAAGAGGTGTTCTCTCTCCATAGCTGCTCCCACTGCCTGAACTTGCCTGACTAGCCTGGTGTTCACTGTCTCTCACCAGCCTCCTGGACCCCAGAGAGCAAATTCACCATCATCATCATCACCAGCTCACAGTTGGCACGCAAGGTCAAGCTTGATGAATGAGAGAATACACTTGCTGTCCAGTTAAGAAACACAAAATTTATTTGAAAATGGGGAAGTTGTTTAGCCCGGTGGCTAGGGTGCCTACACCCGACCCCAGGCTTCCTGGTTGTGCTCCTGATGCCAGCATTCCACGAATATAGCCCTTGGCAGAGAGCAGAGACGGCTCAACTGACTGGGTTCCTGCCAGCCATGGTGGTGATTCCTGGGTTAGCCAAGCCCAAAGCCGGCCTTGACAGGTTTCTGTGTGATTTGGAGCTCTCCAGCAGCAGGGGGCGCTCGTCTCTCTACCCTCTGTCTATTCCCTACCCAACTAACCTCCAATTAGCTTTCCCTATTGTTCAATCTCCTTAATAAACAGAACAAAAAAGGGGGTGGGGAGGAGAGGGCGGTTAGAAAGTACAGGGCAAACATTTGGTCTAGTAAGATTTCAGTTAGAGGGTCGGTCACTGTGGTGGCACAGAGGGTTATGCTGCCACTCAGGACATTTGCATCCCATCTCAGAGTGCAACGTTAGTCTTCACTGCTCTGCTTCTGTTCCAGCTCCCTGCTAATATGCCTAGGAAGCAGCAGCTGATGCTCAAACACTTGAGTCTTGTTCACCCATGTGGAAAAATCAGTTGGAGTTTCTGGCTCCAGGCTTAGGCCTGCCCCAGACCCAAATATTGCAGCCATAGAGTAAGTGAGTCAACAAATGGAAGGGGCTCTCCACTGCGAGCACTTGAGGAGTGAACCAGCAGATTGAAGATCTTTCTCTCTGTAAATCTGACTTTCCAATAAAAGTAAATAAATCTTTTTTTAAGGCCTTTTAAATCTCAATATACAAATGGAAAAATGCATGAATGTAAACTTGGATTCTGCCTTTTTCAGTTTACATCCAATCTTGCTTTTACAACACAGATTTCATAATCTTATTTTTAGTTAACTGCTCCACACACCACTCAAACTGAATAGCTCAATTTATTTAGTCATCGGCTTTCTGGCACTCAGGTAGCTCCTATTTTTAAAGTACTACACCAGGACTTCAATAAACATCTTTGTGCCTATCACTTTCTTATTCTTCTGGCAAATCATTTCCCGAGACAGATTTCTGAAGGAATGAAAAGGCAAGCGTGTCTTGCATATCTTGAAACAAACATGTTGCTTTTGAAAATGCACTTCTAAACGCTCCTGGAAAGTTACACAGACTGAGAGGCAGAAGACTGAAGGCTCAGGAACCACCTAATAACAAATTGAAGAAGCTTCCTCCGAAGCACCTGCTGAACTGGTCCTAAAAAGACTAGTGAGTATCTGATGACACGTAGGCAGTGGCTAGGGTTGTGCATTCAGAAGGAGGCCCGTCCATGGGAGAAGCTGTCAGCTGGAAAGCCTCTCTATAGTGGCTCAAATGCACATGGAGGAATACAAAATACTTCAGTCAAAGTGATGGGTGGAACCCCTGACTTAGATGATGATTCCAAAACTCTGCAGGTGCTCAAAGGTCCCAAGGTCATGACTGTAGTCATCAGCATTTGTAAAAAGCAAACAACCCCCCCCCCAAGAAAACAAAAAACAGCAACAACAACAACGAAGAAAAAGAAAACAGCTGCAGCCTGGGCTGCCTCCACTGAGTCAGAAGCTCAGCATGGCAAAGCTCAGTCCACTCCCCTGCACCCGAGTCTATTGGTCCAATCCCTTGATTTTCCAGTTGAGGCAACTGGGACTGGAATGACCACTTGCCTTTTCCAGGGTTGCCCAACAAGTCACTGGGCTCTAGAAGAGTCATCGGCCACCACTCACAGGCATGGGGCGGGGGGAGCACATCCAGGATACTCTGCTCCCACACATACAACACTTGCTGAATTCCACACGCGACATCGCCAAACACCAACACTTACCTTGGAAACTCAGCTCATAGCTTCGGACACCCGCCTGAAATGGCACAACTCCCCTGGGGCAGGACTGAAACACAGACTCCAGGTACAAAGAGTCAACACTTGAAGCGGGCTGATTGTTGTCCTAATTAAAAAAAAAAAAAAAGAACAGGCAAAGGTTTCAGGGTAGGCTTTTAGGAAATCCCTGCCATTACCTTGCAAGGATTTAGCCACTGAGCCTAATGCCCCTTAAAATAATTATTGTGGGGGTCAGCTCTTGGCATAGCACGTTAAAGTTCCATCTGCAATGGCAGCATCTGATATGGGTGTTGGTTCATACCCTGGATGCTCCAATTCTGATCCAGATCCCTGTTAATGCACCTGGGAGAGCAGCAGAGGACGGCCCAAGTGCTCCCAACTGGGAGCCCAAAAAGGCTCCTGGCTTCAATCTGAAACAGGCACAGCTACAGCAGACATTTGGGGAGTTACTCTCTCTATATAACTCTCCCTTTCAAATAAATAATATAAATCTGTAAAAATAGTAGGAATGTTTTTATTTCTCACTCTAATTGTCAAAAAAAAAAAAAAAATGCAAATTTGACCGCATATGGGGCCCAGCGCTCAGTGGCTATATCCTCACCTTGCAGACACCAGGATCCTATATGGGCACCAGTTCATGTCCCAGCTGCTCCATCTCCTGTCCAGCTCCCTGTTTATTGCCTGGGAAAGCAGGAGAGGATGACCCAAGTCCTTGGGCTCCTGCACCCATGTGGGAAACCCAAAGGAAGCTCCTGGCCCTAAGTTCCGGCTGTTGTGGCCACCTGGGAAGAGAACTAGCAGATGGAAGATCTTTCTGTCTCTCCTCTCCATAAATCTAAGATTTGCTTGTCTAATAAAAATAAATGAATCCTTTAACAGTTGCATATAGAGCAAAAAAATCCCATTAATTCCTCAATCCCATCTCTTTCTGCATGGGTAAACATGAAATGTTTTGCTAATTTTTTTGAGTTGATGAGTTTAGATAAGCACTGTTCACAATGAGGAAGGAGACATACCTTTTCTCCATATGGAATCCATTTGCTAGATTCACTTCTCCAATACCAAGTCCATTTGGTGGCAAAGATGGAAAAAAAGGAATCTGTTACGGTTGAAGGCGTGCTGATACGGCGCATGAGTGTACGATCACAGATCATCTTCTGGAAATTGATGGTATGGTTTCCTAAAGAAATGCTATCAGAGAGAAATATAAAGTTGAAATGCTTCCCTGACCTCCATTCTCTTTCTTCTCTTCTTCCATAACAGAAACTGAAACTTTAGGATGCAAAATTATCTTCCATTTTCTTTATAGAGATCTTATAAATAAAGAAAAAACTGAAATACAGAGAGTTTATAAAGTAACTTGCCCCTGGTATATATTTAATGGTATCACAAAATGCATTATTTCCTCCTTCCCTCCCCCGAAAAAAACAAAAAAGCCCCAAATAAAAGCATGCACAGAACAACTGATTGGCTCAATGCACAAACGTGAGCTGGGAATCTAAGATCCTTTCAAGGGGTCCTCATGGTCAAAGTTATTTTTCTAATAACCAGGAAGGCATGATTTGCCTTTTTCACTTTTGTTTTCTTACGGCCCTCAAGAGAGCTTCCCAGAGGGCTATTCTTCTGCTTGATTTCACATACAGATAAAGCAGCGGATATGAGCATCCACTTGTCTTTTATCATGCCAGGAGTTAAAGAGATTTGGAAACTAGAAAACCATGTTACACATGTTAATTTTTTGGTTTAAGAAAACAAATAGAAGTATTCATATATAGGTATATGTGTATAACCACATTTATTTCATAGGTACATATGAATACAATTCATATGAACAGGAATGAGTTTACTGTCACTTTGAAGCAAGCGTTTCATTTTTTCTCAGTTTGAATGTTTTTATTCTTGTTGTTATTTTCCATGACACGGTTTCACGGGTACAGGGATTCCTCCTTTTCCCTCCTTGGCTTTAATTTAATGAGATTAACAGTGATAGCTAGAAACAACAGAAACAGAAATTCTTGGCAATCTTAACACATTTTAAGAGCATCAAGGGGATTTGGAGTGCAAAATGTTTAGAACTACTCCAAGGATGGTCTCTTTAGATTCGCTGTTCTCAGTCAGGAGCAATTTTGTGCTAGGAACATCTGACAGCATCCTGCTGAAGACATGTTTTTAATCACAGCTGGAGTCAATGAAAAGGGAAGTGCTTATCAGAATCCCAAAGACAGCCAGAAGTGCTACTAACAGACTTCAGAAAAAAAAAGTATCTGGACCCCAAATCTCAAGGGTGACAAGTGGAGAAACTTCTAGACTGACTTAAAGGAGAAAAAAATATATTCCTAGGAAGAAAAAAAACTGTGGATGCCACCCTCTGGTGGCAAAATGCATCAACACAGAAATGCCAACAAAACCACTAAATTGGCACATGATGAAATATTTCCCCCGAAGGATTGCTTTACCAAAGCAGGATGCGTCTGCCATCCCTGCACTTGGTAAGCAAATGGGGTCTGGTGGGTATCACCCATTTCCACTCTGACAGAAGCAAAACTGTGAGATATTTATACTTCCAGTCCAAGGAAAAGAACAAAAGGTGGGAAGATAGAAGGAGCAAACAGCCTTCTTTTCCTTCTGCTACCCAGGCAGGCAGGCAGCTTACTTGCCAGGGGCCAGGGCCAGCTGGGTGGGACTCCCGCGTGTACTTCAGTTGGGGGCAGAGCAAGAAGGGGGAGCTGTAGGTTCCTAGCTGCCTTGCTGGCAAGAAGTGGTGGTTGACAGTGGGTTTGGACACTTGTACACATATTGGGGCCTGGGCCAGCATGGACGCATGGACCTGGGGAAGCAAGTAAGTGCTTGGGTCCCAGACAGGCAAAGGGGTAGGGTCCCAGGCAAGCACATGCGCCAGGGGCCTGGTTTGGGGACCTGTGCATGCACTGGGGTTCTGGGTAGGTAGGCAGGGCTCTAGGCTAGCATGCCATCCCACTAGAGCTTCCAACCAGGGAGCTCATGTGCTCCCAGATGTGGGGGTTATGGATTGTTTAGGGAAACGGTGTATGGGATGTGGGAGAGCAGAGACCACTCATTGATGGAGAATGTTGCAGTTGAGAAGTGACTTCTGGAGGACTTCCACCAACAAGGCCACTGTACTTGCAGGTAAGCAAGGGAGCTGAGACTGAGCAGTTTCATGGATGAAACTGGAGGACCTTTCTGGGTCAGACTAGTAGACTCACCCACATGGGAGACCTGAGCTGGGCTAGTTAGCATCAACTATTACCCAAACAAAAGCTGGGGCTTGGGGCCTTCTGGCAAGGCTGGACCACAGTACCTACCAATGAGTGTCAGAACAGAGGATGGGTCACTAACCAGTAAATGACAGAACCAGGTCTGAGGTAAATTCTGAGGGGGTATATATGGGCTCACCCCTGTGGAATGCAATACCCACTGGTTTGCCCAAGAGCTTGGGTTGATAATGAGTCAAGCTAGGTATGACTATGGAACTCATCCACCCTCATGGGTATTGCGTTTGGGTCCAAGCTGGGCTGGTCCAGGCTGCAGCACCTTCAGAGACATCCAAGAATTGTGGGTGGGACAGGCCAGGTTGCAACATCCACTAGCATACACAAAAGCCAAAACAGAGGCGGGGCAGACTATGCCCAATAGGGCCTAGTACTCACTGGCATACATGGGATCTGGGTCTGGGAGTGGACCTGTTAGGAGAACTTGGGGAGCTCCCCCGTGGGCCACAGCTCCTGCTGGTGAGCACATGATACAGTGCTGGGTGTTGGTCAGGTAGGGCAAGGCTACTCAACTTCTCAGCAGATGTATGGGTTGGCTCTTAGGAAAAGGGGGCTGGGGGTGGACCAGGCAAGGCCATAACACACTGGCATGTGCAGGAGCCAGGAGGGGATGTGGGCCTTGTTGGGCTAGGCTATCACACCTACCAGTTTGCATGGAAGCCAAGGATGGGGGCAGACTGGGCAGGGCTAGGCAGTAGCACCAACCAGTGAGAGTTGGGACTGGGAGCAGGCCAGGACAAGCCAGGCTGCAGTAAACTATGGCAAAGGTCAAGACAGGGGATGGACTGTGTCAGGATGGGTCAGAACAATCACTGGCATGCACAAGATCTATGGCTGGGAGCAGGCCTGGTCTGGGAACTAAGAGAATGCCCCAGCTGGACTGTGGTTCCCACTGGTGAAGGTGAGTGACAGAACAAGGACGGCGAACTGGCCCGGACATTGTTCCAACCCCAGTGTAGATGTAGGCTGATGTAGTGACAGACTGATGTTGACTGCCAAACCAAAGGAGTCAGGTCTGGAGTCATCTATAGTGAGGTTTCTTTGAGGACTCCTCCAACTGGACTGCTGGACTTGAAACTCCAACCATGGGAAAAATCACAAGATCTGTGATATGACCGTGGAGTACACATGTCAGAACTGGGCTGCCTCAGCTGCGGAAGCCATGCAGTGGATGGCATGCCCAGATGCACGTGATGGACAAGACAGCTCATTAAGGCCTACAGAAGATGTCTGGTAGCATGGGGGGCAGAGGGTGGAGGTCAGAACAAATTGGACAACTCTCCCGTCCAAGCATTGACAGTCAGTATCCGGGCAAGTAGAGACCCTGCAGTGGACTACATCAGCCAATGGACCTTGGAAAGATCTCCTCATCTTTGGAGCAATGAAATCAATAGCATTTCAGAACTATCAAAACCACATGAGCAATACCCTCAGAATATGTTCCACATTGTGGACCCTGAGATAACATTGAGTGGCAGACCCCATCTTCAGGTACTGATGTGGTACAGCCCTCTCCCTTCTCTCCCTTTTCACTCAGATACAGGAAGAAGAAAACGAAAATTAAAAACAACTGTCTCAACCACCTTCCCCTGATGCTCTACCCTTCCCATCCTTATCAGTGATCCACATGGGCATGCATCCTTCTCAACTATGTAAACATCATCAAAAATAAAATTTAAAAAAAATTTAGGGGGCGGGCACAGTGGCCTAGCAGCTAAAATCCTTGCCTTGAACTTGCCAGTATCCCATGTGAGTGTCAGTTTTAATCCTGCCAGCTCTACTTCCCATCCAGCTCCCTGCTTGTGGCCTGGGAAAACAGTAGAGGACGGCCCAAGGCCTAGGGACCCTGTACCCACGTGGGAGACCGGAGGAAGTTCCTGGCTCCTGGTTTTGGATTAGTGCAGCTTCAGTTGTTGTGGTCACTTGGGGAGTGAATCATCAGATGGAGGATCTTCCTCTCTGTCTCTTCTCCTCTTTTATATCTGACTTTATAATAAAAATAAACAAATCTTTAAAAAATCTTAACAATTTTTAAAAGTGAGCAAATGTGAGCCCCCCTGGGGGGGCACAGTGGCTCAATTGACTAATCCTCTGCTTGCAAGCACAGGCATCTGATAGGGGTACCAGTTAGTGCCCCGCTGCTCCACCTCCCATCCAATCCCCTGCTTATGGTCTGCGAAAGCAACAGGAAAGGATGTTCCAAAGCCTTGGGATCCTGCACCTGCCTAAGAGATCCCAAACAAGCTCCTGGCTCCTGACTTCAGACTGGCTCAGCTCTGCCTATTGTGGCCACTTAGGGAGTGAATCAGCAGTTGAAAGACCTTTCTGTCTCTCTTCTCTGTAAATCTATTTTTCTAACAGAAAGAAATATCTTAAACAATTAAAAAAAAGGAGCAAATGTATACAACAAAATCCTGGATTAGGGCTAATGGAAATTACCAAAATCATGCTTTAAATCACGGCCTTGGGATCAGCACTGTGCCATAATGGGTAAAGCCACCATCTGGGGCACCAGCATCCCATATTAGCACCGGTTCAACTCCCAGCTGCTCCACTTCCAACCCAGCTCCATGTTAATGCATGTAGAAAAGCAGCAGCTATTGGCCCAAGTCCTTGGGACCCTACATCCACAAAGGACATCCAGAAGAAGCTCCTGGCCGCTGGCTCTGACCTGGCACTGCCCCAACTGTTGTGGCCATTGGGAGTAAACCTGCAGATGGAAGATTTTAATCTCTTCCTTTCTCTTTCTGTAACTCTGCTTTTCACATAAATAAAAATCTTTTTAAAGTAAATGAATAAAAACATGACCTTCAGCCAAAGTCTATCCTGTTCTAAACCATTTAGTATTTTTAATCATTTAGTGATAAGCTGTTACAATTGTACACCAACTTCTGCATTTCATTTGCTCTGTAGGGCACAATGGAGAGAAATGGAGAGAAATCAATTCCACAAATTATGTCATTGTTTAAGTTGCTTAGTTAACTAATATTTCCAGAATTCCCAGTAATTATCCAGGCTTAGTACAACTTCAAACTGAGTCAGCTTGTATTTTTTTTTTTCATTTTGTAGCTATTTACCATATTGCGTTAAAGAGTTATCTGAGGGGACAGTGCAGTGGCTGAACAGGCTAATCCTCCACCTGCAAGTGCTGGCATCCCATATGAGTGCCAGTTCCTGTCCCAACTTCTCCACTTCCAATCCAGTTCTTTGCTTATGGCCTGAGAAAGCAGCAGAAGATGACCCAAGTCCTTAGGATCCTGCACTTATGTGGGAGACTCAGGAGAAGCTGCAAACTCCTGGCTCCACATTAGCTCATCTCTGGCTGTTGTGGCTATTTCAGGAGTGAATCTGCACAAGGAGATCTCTTCTCTATCTCTCCTTCTCTGTGTAAATCTGCCTTTCCAATAAAAATCAATAAGTATTACCAAAAAGAAGTTATTTGAAACTTCTTAACTTCTAAAATTCTAAAGGCAAGGAGGCAAGGTATGTTTTCTTTTTTTTTTTTTCCCAGAAGCTTAGCGCTATGTTTCCCGTTGATGATGTTGTCAATTGCACAAGCCAGAGGACAGCCATCAACTTACATCTGAACTTTGGGATCACAGTAAGCCTCCTCAATCCTTTCCATGTCCTTACAGTCCACCCAGTTGTTTGCAATGAACAACTGCCACCGGTAAGGCAAGTTGAAGTGCATTCGATTGCAGCTGCCTACAAAGAAAAGAGGGAAGGACTGTTTAGCCAGGGTCCAAACCAATCCAACCAAGTTCCACTGCTGACTGCCCCACTCAGCAGAGGACGAGCCAAGTCCTTAGGACGCTGTGCCCAGTGGGAGACCTGATAGAAGCTTTTTCCTGGCTTCAGATAGGCTCAGCTCCGGTCTTTGTGGTCATTTGGGGAGCAAGCCAGCAGATGGAAGATCTTTCTCTTTTTCTCTCCTTCTCTTTGTGAATCTGCCTTTCAAATAAAAATAAATGAGTTATAAAAAAAAAGTTCTTTTGCTACTCACTATTATGTCGACAACCATTATACAAATAGTCAAGACAAATTTCCTTTGAGCTGTGATCATTCATCTTGGAAGATTCGGGACTCGAGACATCAGATACGGAAGCTATAAAACAGAAGAGGATGGTTTGCTGAGATTTACATATAAAACAAAAAGACACCTAGCCTCATACAAGGAAAGCTGCCTGAAACAGGGGCCATGTTCAAGGAAGTTCCTTGGATTCGTGTGTTGCTCATAAAGGTCCAGACAGCCCCTCCAGAAAATGAAACAGGAGCCTTGGAGTCACACAAGAAGGATGCTTATTTCTTAAACCACAGTTGAACTATTCCTTTTCTCAGTCAACAGAGCAGCCTGGTCCATGCAGCTTTACCAGCAGATCTCTCCCTGTCTCCTCACCAATGCCTCACCTTAAGTAAAATCCCCTAACTCTAGTCCTATAATTACTGCTGGGAGACATCTGAAAGAGACGTCACCAGGCACAGTCGCTGTGCTACAGAACCAAGACACAGGAGTGCCCTTAGTTTCATGACTTACCACGGGTAGAGTCTGGAGTCCTCCTTGTGAATTCATTGGCTTGGTTGACAGAGACCTGGGCAGAGTTCTGACCATTGGTCTCAGAGGCTGCAGCTCTGGGGCCTGAAGAAGGTGGGGAGGGTAGATTCAGAATTCTGGCTCGGGCAGATGCAGCATTTTCCCGAGAAGTGGCCATGTCATGGGTTGTCGGGCTCTGACTTCCAGAGCTTGTCTGTTTTTCCACAGTAACTGCCATCTTTATGCCCAAATCAGGGGCCACAGTTTTAGCCACATCAGCTCTTTGATCTATAATCTTCCCAGAGACATTTGATGGGTTGGAGAGAGACTGCTTAGCCTGGAATATACTTTCTCTGTCTTTCTCATACGGAAATACCACGCCTGGGTCCTCGGCATGTCTCATTTTCCCAGTGCTTGGGGAATCCCAGGGGCTAGTTCCTGGGGCCTTTTGAATCCTGCTTGATGGGATTTCTCTTTGAGCTTCCATAACTGTTTTGAAATTTGCAGATCTTGAGGAAGCTGTTTCTGGGGCCCCTGCATTAGCATCATTACCAAGAGGGACGTGGAGGCTGTCTGCCACTCTACTTTTGCCGTTGGTGTTCTTGAGATCAGGCCAAAACATGCTATTTGTAGTTGCAGGTTTCCTGGAGCCTTCAGGGATAGAAGTGGAGTTGGAGTTGGTATTGCTGTGATTCCCATTCAGGAGGCTGCCCACCCTGGCATCAGCTGGGAACCTCTGGCCATCCTCCACCTTTCCTTGTCCTGTAAGGTCAGCAGGGTTGGCCAAGCCTGAGGAAGGCTCAGCATGGGCGTTGCTCTCTAGCTCGGCCAGCTTGTGTGTGAGTTTGTCCACAGGCTCATCCTCCAAGGGAGATTCATAACTGATGGGATCTGGACTGGATGTGCAAGACCTCTGAGAAGCCAAAGCAGATGAAACAAACTCTTGGCTGCCGTAATGAAAGTGTCGGTCTTTACTCTTGCTTCTGTTTCTATTTGTCTTCACCCTTGGCCTTCGATGATGATGATGCGAGGGAGGAGCTGGAAAAAGGCAAACCAAAATGAAACAAAATGAAAAGCAGCATGAACCTGACTACCATTCTTCCACTACTCCTCCTCCTAGCATTTCCAGCTTTGCCAACCATTCCATACCCAAGTTTCCAGCTTCAGCTTGGCTCAGACCCAGCTGATATGGGCACGGGGGGGGGGGGACTAGAGATTAGGATAATTCTTTCCATCAGCCTCTGAACTAAATAATGAATAAATGAATGAATGAAACAAAGAAAGAATACATTACATTTAAAAATAATAATAAATAAATAATAAACACACAGATCCCACTTGGGATAGCTACAACCCGGGTCAGAGTGCCTGGGTTCAAGTCTGTCCCAGCTCTGCTCTTAATTTCAGCTTCATGTGCACCCTGGGATGTGACACGTCAAAGCACCGCCTGTGATGTTGGCATCTCAGTGTCAATTCAAGTCCCATCCACTCTGTTTCTGATTCAGCTCCCTGCCGTGTGCCTGGGGAGACAGCAGATGGCTCAAGTGCTTAGATTGTTGCCATCCAGGGGAACATCTGGATGAAACCCTTAGCCCCTGGCTTTATCCTGGTCCAGCCCTGAGAGTTGCGGCCATTTGAGGAGTTTCCCAGCAGATGGCAGACCTCTTTCTTGCTCTATTTCTTCCTTTCTCTTTATCACTCTGCTCTTCAAATGAATTAAATACACAATTATCATATGATCCAACAATTCCACATTCAGTTATGTATCCAAAAGAACTAAACGTGTTAGGCATGGAGACAGAAATGAGCCCATGTGTGTAAGAAGAGGCAAAAAGGAGACATTCACATGGTTCAGTGAGGGAGGGGGATGGGCTGACGTGAGAGCAACCTAACATTTAAACATGCACAGTCCCACTCAGCCACATGGAAGCTTTGTGCCCAATACCTCCTGACTAACGACACTGCAGGGAAACACTGAGGACTGGGAGACAGAGACATACATTTCATCCCCCTAAAACTCCAGGACCAACACAGATCGGGCACTGGGTTTCCTGCTGAATGGCCCACCTGGTCTGTCAAATCTCATTCACTTGCTTATCTCTCAGTTTTGTTTTGTTTTGTTTTTAAGATTGATCAATTTGGGCCCAGCCATGGCTCTGGTCCCAATTTTAAAAAACATTTTTTTTTTTTAAGAAATAACACTGTGGACTGTAAATTAATTTGCATATGGTTTCACATTAATGCTAATTTTCTGCATTTTATTGTGGTTATGTAGAATGGCCTAGTTCTGAAGTATGAAATGTCATCAGGAGTATACATCAAATGCTTTAAACACCAAAGTTTGGTATAGCAGGTAAGATGTCACAGGTGAGGTCCAGCAGGATGGTAGCCTAGCGGCTAAAGCCCTCACGCCTTGCACGCACCAGAATCCCATATGGGTGCTGCTTGTGTCCCAGCTGCTCCATATCCCATCCAGCTCCCTGTTGGTGGTCTAGGAAAGCAAGGGAGCAGCCCAAGGCCTTGGGATTCCCCCACATTGGAGACCCGGAAGAAGCTCCTGGCTTTGGAAAGGCTCAGCTCCAGCCGTTGTGGCCACTTGAGTGAATCAGCGGACCGGAGATTTTAATCTCTGTCTTTACTTCTCTCTGTAAGTATGCCTTTCCAAGAAAAAATAAATAATCTCTAAAAATATATCGCATGAGGGTTTGACTCAATTGGTTAATTTTTCCCTTAGAAGCTCCAGAATCCCATATAGATGCCAGTTCGAGTCCTGACTGTTCCAATTCTCATCCAGCTCCCTGCTCGTGGCCTGGGAAAGCAGCAGAGGATGGGATCCTGAACCAAAATGGGAGAATCAGAAGAGGCTCCTGGCTCCTAACATTGGATCAGCTTGGATGGCTCTGATACAGCCACGGCAGCCATTTGGAGAGTGAACCAGCAGATGGAAGATCTTTCTCTCTGTCTCTCCATCTCTGTAAATCTGTGTTTCCAATAAAAATATTAAAATCTTAAAAGCAAGACCTAGAGAAAGACCCCAACAACCCATTTTGGAGTATGTCATCCAAGTCCTTTTCTCATTCCTTATTCAGCTTCCTGCTAGCGTGTATGCTGGAGGGCAGCAAGTGATGCTCCATGTACTTGGATCCCTGCCACTCACATAGGAGACCCAGAGTTAGTACCAAGTTCCTGGTCTTGGCCTGACCTACCTTTGGTCATCATCAGCATTTGAGAAACAGGCCAAGAGATGGAAAATTCTCTGCCTCTCTCTCCCTCTCTTTCAAATAAAAATTTTGAAAACTTTTTTAAAAATGATAAAGGGTGAGCCTGGCACAATAATAGCCTAATGTCTAAATCTTCATCTTGCATCCACCAAGATCCCATGTGTGTGCCGGTTCATATTTCAGCTCCAACCACTGAGGCCACTTGGGGAGTCAACCAGCAAATGAATGATCTTTCTTTTTCTCCTTCTCTCTGCAAATCTGCCTTTCCAATAAAAATACATAAATCTTAAAAACACACACACACATACAGAAGAAGGAAGCTTGGACACTTCAAAAGGAAAAGGTATCTACCTTTGGAGCCAGAGGCGTTCCTCCGGGCATGCTGGCTGTTGCAGATGTCTTGGATGTTCTGAACTGTATCTGGGCTCAGCCCATGTGTCTTCATGACAGCCAGCACCTTTCTGTCCATCAGGTTATGGGACCTCAGGCAGTTGAGGTAAGAACATTCCCCACGGGTGAAGTATTCACAGATGTGGAGTCGTTCACATCCCGTCTGGTTACAAATCTGCTTCTGACCCTCTCCCTTGTAAGTTTTGCAAATCTACAAAACAACAACAACAAAAAGCAACTCTTGCATCTGCCACACATGCATAAAGGAAAGCTCACACGCAACTTCTGGAGCAAGCAGAGATAAAGCAAGGGGAAACAAACCCGGGCACATCCCACAGTCTTTGCAATCCACTGATGAGTCATCTGGGACAGAAGAGGCTTGCAGGCTAGGAGGAAGTAGATAGCCTGCAGAACACTCAAGATCCCATGGGCAGCTACAAAACAGGATGCCAAGTAGGACCTACCTTATAAAGGAACCCAAAGGAAGAAGGGCTGTATTGGGAGGTCAATTCAGTTTGCAGCAGAAGAACTTGTGCATCCCACACATAACTGTTAGAATCCAAGATTTAGTCTGCTGGCAGCATGTGAAATTCCTCCCAAGATCACCTATGTATTCCACAGCTAGATGGAATACTGCCACCGACAGCAGGCCACACACTGGAAGACACTGGTTTCAAAATCTGATTCTTTCTAAGCAGCTCTGTGACTTCAGGGGACCCAGCAACCTGCTCCCAGTCTCTGCTTCCTTTGCTGTAGCAAGAGTTAAACATTGAGCTGGACCATGGTACATTGGACAAAGCTTCTGCCTGTGTTTTCAGCATCCTTTCTGGGTGCTGGTTCATGTCCCAGCTGTTCCCCTTCCTATTCAGCTCCCTGCTTATGGCCTGGGAAAGCAGTGGAGCGTGGCTCAAGTCCTGGGGTCCCTGCACCCATGAGACAGACCCAGAAGATGTTACTGGCTTCAAGCTTCAAATCAGCTCAGCTCCAGCCATTGTGGCCATTTGGAGAGTGAAGTAATGGTTGGAAGATCTCTCTCTCCTTTCCTAATTACCTTTCAAATAAAAGTAAAATAATTAATTTTAAAAAAACAAATATTTTCCTCTCTACAGACTAAATAACAAGTTAGTGTTTTATAAAATATAAAGGGTGATAAAATGTTGTAACTACTGGGAAACCAATATGACTAGCAAAAAAAATCACAACCTGAATTTCAGACATTCTGAAGATTAAAATATTTTTTAAGTTGTTTCATCAGACTCTGAGCAAACCAGGTCAATATGGGGCTCCATGATTTGTACAGACATCAAAGCCATGGATCCCAATTCCAGGAATATTTAATCATACAGGCAGCATCTGAAACCCAATTTAGACCATTACAATTGTTACAGTCTATTATGCAGCCTCTTGACCCTGGACTATATTGGTTCTCAAAGTATAGTCCCTGCACAAGCACCATCCACCGACACCACCTGCAACTAAAGTTCTTCAAAATGAAATGTTGGGGCCCTGCCCATATCTACAGGGCCAGACCTCCTAGGGTGGGGTCCTGAGGCAGAGAGCAGGACTGTAAGGCAAGAAAACAGACTTGCATACAGGCCACATGGGGAAGAGCTCCCACGAAAACCACGCAGCAGTCTGTTGTGAGTCACGGCAGAAACAGGCCAGTTTGGCCGGCTGACTCAGATAAAATACCAACCAGACAGGAACACTGGAACTGAGTTGTGACAGCTCAAGGCTAACTGTTAGGTATTTGCTTCTGTGGCTTCCCTCTTGCTGGCTTGTTTCCACTGCACCAAAGCCCAGACATTTGCTCTAGAGAAGCTTGAGACCAAAGGGGTTCAGGATCTTGTGAGTCTCTTCCTCTTCCACAGGGGCTGTCGGGTCCCTGACAGTCTTCTTTCCATAACAGTCTCCAACTTGTGTGTTGGCAAAATCCCTCTGGAAATGCACAGTGAGGCCTGAGAACCAGTATCCTGGAGGCTTGTGCAGAACTGGACAGCCAGCAACAACACCGGAGATGCTCTGGATACTCCTGCCGCCTCGCTGATACTGAGGGAAGAGTGCTCCTGCCTTGAGCAGGCCAGAACAAGTGAAATCATTTCTTCCTTTAAGAAGCATATTCTAGTGGGCCCTGCATGATTGTCCACGGCTAAATCCTTGCCTTGCACAAGCTAGGATCCCATGTGGGTGCCTATTCATGTCCTGGCTGCTCCACTTCCCATCCAGCTCCCTAAATGAGGCCTGGGAAAGCAGAGGAGGATGGCTCAAAGTCTTAGGATGCTGTACCCACATGGGAGACCTGGAAGAAGTTCCTGGCTCCTGGCTTCAGATCAGCTCAGCCCCAGCCACTGCGGCCACTTGGGGAGTGAATCAGCAGAGGATTTTTATCTCTACCTCCTTCTCTCTGCCTTTCCAAGAAAAATTTAAAAATAAAAAACATCCTATAGTTTTACAAGCTTATATTACATGCCACGTAATCAGGTTTGCCTAATGCTTTTACCTTAACGGAAAGTGAGAAAATGTAACAAGTTTCTTTCGAGCAAGGAGTACCCCTTGCCTATTGCTGCCATCAGCACTTAAGCTGGCGTTCAGCACATGCAGGCATCCCTAAGTCTTAACGGAAGTGAAACACACAGCAAAGGAAGTGAAACCCATCAGGGTTTAATGACCTGTAGAACCGGCATCACATAAGAGTGCCAGTTCAAGTCCCAGCTGCTCCACTTCTGAGTCAGCTCCCTGCTGAAGCACCTGGCAAAGCAGAGGATGGCCCAAGTGCTTGGGCTTCTGAAGCCCCTATGTAGGAGACGTGAAAAAAGCTCTGGGCACCTGGCTTTGAACTGGCCTAGTTCCACCCATTGTAATCATTTAGGGAGTGAACCAGTGGCCAGCCCCAGACTTCTGAATGGCTGAGATTCTGAACTGTCCACTGCCTCCATCTCTCTTCTAGTGACAAAAGCTCTCAGGGTTTAGGTCGACAAATGGTTACTCAGCCAGAAGATACACTTTCCAACTCCCTTTGGTATATGTGTGATAGGCTCTGGCCCATGAGCTGTGGCTAAATGTGCTATATATGAAATTCACATGACACCTTTTCAAAGGGACACTGCTTGCCTTGCCTTCCACTTCCTCTTTATACTCCCAATAGCTACAAAATAGCAACAACAAAAACAAATGGAAGCCACATTTTGAAGATAACCTGAGCTGTACAAGTGGCCTGAGTCCGCTGATGTCATCATGGAGTTCAGCCACCTGACATTCTGGTTGTCTACCTGCCCCTATCCGGGTAAAACCAGGAACTGGCAAACTTCTGCTGGAAAGGACCATCTGGGCCTCTGCTGGAGTGACTCAGCCCACCCTGCCCCAGGACAGCAGCCTTAGACAGCCATACAAGCCCAGGCACTGCCGTGTTGCAGTAACCCTTTCATCATAAAAACCGAGAGGCACACCAGAGCTGGGCTGTAGTCTACAGATTGCTGGCCTCTTATCTAGACCAGCTAGTCAAAGAGGAGGTAAATTACAGGATGGGTGTGGGTCACTGTGTTTGGGGGGAGGGTAGTGAGCACCTCTACTACCACACCTCCTCCTTGCCGTCACTTTTCATCTACTGGGAGGGCCCCTTGGATTAAAGCATCCATCTGTCCTCCTATTGCATCTTGGGCTTCTGGTTGCTCACATGGGGACTCGTCAGCTGCTTGGTTGTAGAAGCACGTGGGAGAAAAGCAGCTAGGATCTTTGGAGTCTGCCCCAGCCACCACCTGCAGACTCACTCCACGTGGCTCAGACTTGCAACACAGCTCCACGCCACGAGGCTGCCAGAGACCCTCTCCCTGCTTCTGGAACACAGGCACTGCTACTTACCTCAGGCAGGAAAAAGGGGTCGTTCTGGACCAGGAGCACCGCTAACTCCTCGTGATTCAGTCCTGAGAGTTCATGATTTTTCAGGATTTTGAAGTTATCTTCTGAGAGAACATCGTGAGAATACTTGCATAAATTCCTGGAAGAAAAACATGACAAGACTCAATGATGCCACTTCAGGGAAGCCCAGCAGAAGAATGCGTTCCTGACACTTCCAGTAAAGGGAGATCCAAGCCCAGATCCTCTGGTAAACACTACAGGTTGGACCTCCTGGAGGGGAGCACAGGCTTAGGGGGTGGCCTTTGACCCCCTCGGTTAGGACAGCTAAGGAGTACTGGAGGGCTGAGTTCTAATCCCATCTCCTGCCTGACTCCTGGCTCCAGGCAGGTAGCAGCAATGGTTGCGATCATTCTGTCCCTCCCATCCACAGGGGAGACATGGACTGAGTGACCAGTTGCTGCCTTTAGCCTGGCACGACACCTGCATGCTGCAAGCATTTATGGAAGTAACCAACTGGGAGATGTGTCTGTGTGTCTCTCTCTGTGCCTTTCAAATGAAATAAATAATTTTAAAAGTTAGTATGTATGTAGATATACACACATATCCACATACGTATGTAACTTAAAAGTCTTGATTTATATTAAATATAAATCTGTATATTCATATTATATTTGCTCCCTGCAAAACTCGCCCTCTTTGTTGGAAAAGATGGAGCAGTGGACATGGAGGATACAGCAGTCCATTGGAGCCTGCAGAGGACATCTGGTACCACAGCAGAGGGGGAAGAACAGGGCAGGTTGGACAACTACCCCAGCAAGCGATGAAAGCAAACATCAGGATGAGTGAGGACTCTAGGGTTGACTGTGACAGCCAATGGACATTGGGTGGGTTCCCTCATCCTTGGATCAGCATTTCAGAACTACTGAGACCACTTGGGCAGAGCCCAGAGCATGTACCACATTGGGACCCTGGGTCAATATGGGAGACCGCTCCCCATCCCATAGTGCTGGGGCGGTCGGGAGGCTGAGTATGACATCTTCCCTGGTCTCTTCCCTTCCCCCAGACACAGGAAGAAAAGGTTGAATATTTGGAGGTGGTGATCACATCCACTTTTCCCTGGCCCTTGATGCTTCCCACCCTGATCAGCAATGTAGAAATAATCCAACAAAAAGAAAAGTCCAGGGTAGCTGGGCAGGCGCTGATGAGTCTCTCCCAGTCCTTTTCCCAGGCAGGCCCTCCCTTGGCTCTCTCCACCCTGTGTCCTTGGCTTTCAGTGGATTTCTGGCACTCCTTGATAAGGCTGACCTCAGCTCCCTTTCAGGGTTCTGCCCTGTATCCCCGCCTCAGTCCATACACCCAGACTCTCATCAGGGGAGCTAACACCCAGTCCGCTGCCCCAACTCCCAGGAGGGGATATCTACAGACTTCTACAGTCTCGTCTCGGGCCCAAAGCAGAAATCCCCTTTCTTAGAACTTGACTAGATGTGTTTGAAACTCATAAGGCATAAATCACTCCACTGTTTCCAGGGACAATCCATTAACATTTTGATACAATTTGAAAATTACAGGGCTACAACACTCCACCCCTGCTCAGGTTCTGCCCACAGGCTCTGAGATGATTGACAACTCCCTGAAAGAGGAATGAAGAAGCTTTTGCTTTCCCAGAAATCCTGATCAGGGAGCCAAGCCAAGGGCACCTCTCTGCAAATCACAGCAAGTTGCAAGACTAGAACATGTCCTGGCTCTGCCCCGTGCTGGCCAAGGAAGGCACCACTAACTAGGTCCCTGAAACCAGCACTTCCTCCAAATAGCTAAAGACAGCCAGCTGGCCTAATGAGGCTTCTCTGCCTGGAACCCTGCACTTCCAGGCTTTTCCAAGCCCATCCAAGCCACTCACATCCAGAGGAAGGGGCTCACAAGTGATGGGCTACAGGCGGGAGATAGCACGCCTTAACACTGGTCAGATGTGACTCCATTTTTGGCTCCTTGACTAAGTTTTGAGCAAAGTTAACTACATTTATCTGCTTCATTTAAGATGCTTGCTAGCTGATTGACTTAATGTGTGATCTGAGCTTAACCTGATTGATGATTTGTATTGCACACCAACCAGAACGTGGTCTGCTGATTGGATGCTTTAAGAAAGATATCCCTGGGCCTGGCGCAGTGGCCTAGCAGCTAAAGTCCTTGCCTTGAAAGCGCCGCAGGATCCCATATGGGCACTGGTTCTAATCGCAGCAGCCTCACTTCCCATCCAGCTCCCTGCCTGTGGCCTGGGAAAACAGTCGAGGACGGCCCAAAGCCTTGGGACCCTGCACCCATGTGGGAGACCTGGAAGAAGTTCCTGGATCCTGGCTTCGGATCGGCTGTTGCGCTCACTTGGGGAGTGAATCATCAGACGGAAGATCTTTCTGTCTCTCCTCCTCTCTGTATATCTGACTTTCCAATAAAGATAAAATCAATCTTTAAAAAGAGACTGGTAGGCCTATGAATTGGGGTAGATGACTGGCACTTACTTCCCACATGCTTCCAGGGGACCCTGATGGTACTGTCCTACACACACACCAGAAAGCTTGTTACAAGCAATAGGAACCCTCCACCCCCAGAACACAACACTGCTTGCCTACACGCTATCATAAAGTTCCCAGGCCAAAACAGGCATTTGAAGAATGTTGTCCACAGAAGGAAAAGATAAACTTAAAATAAACAATATGCCTCGGGATAAGAGAGGATGAACTGTTTTCTTTTTTCCTTAAAGGGGGAGAGGATGACCTTGAAAAAGGCAGAACTGTTTCTCTTCCAGGAATCTCAGGCCAGAGTCTCAAAAACAAATCATCTTTTTCAGCCACAGAACAAAAAGGCATTTTACATCCGGCAATAAGCGTTCTCCCCCACCACTGGGTTCCAAACAGCTAGCCCATACACTGTGTCCGAGGCTGGCTACACATCCAATAATCAGCTTGGGCGTCTTCCCAAACACCTCCACCTTGACTACAACACAGAGATGGGTCCTTTGCACTGGGGTGAGCCCCAGGGACGCTAATGTGCACTGAGAGAGAAGACAGTGGGTTGGTCTTGTATCGAATTCTAGGTTTAGTTCTGTAGCTGTGTGTTCACCTCTGACCCCTCGCCCAGCACACCAGCGATTGCCAGCCCAGAAAGAAAGACACAATCACCTGAGAGCTGCCAGATTTTTGACAAAAACTCAAAATATCCATTCTCTATTTCCCATCTCCTTTTCTGTTCTCCCATAACTCCTGGCGTTGATATACACAGAGAATTGATTTGTACTGAAAACAGGAAATAGCTCACCCTCACATAGAGCAGGTCAAAAAAAAGGAACCAGGATGTGTGAAAGATAAAATCTAGAGCACACCAGTAGAAACCGCCTTAGTGAAGTGTTACTGCAAAGCTACGCAAGTGCGGTCTCCCTCGGGCTGCGGGCATTCGTGACTAAATCACAACAGTTTTACAGGGTAAGGATGGCCCAACTGCTCCCTGCATCCAGGGGCTGATCAGGAGAGAGTGCAAGAGCAGAGAAACAAACCACATGAGGACAGGGAAACGATGTAGCTGAAAAAGCAGGGCTGTGTCATCCAGCACACTGGGCACCAAGTTGCATGCTTCAGCCTCCTCCCGGATGAGAACGCACCAGGCAGGAGGCAATACGAGGGGACTCCAGTCCGCTGGGGCCGGGGGAGGACAGGAGTAGGCTGAACATCTGTGCATGTTCTGCCACTAGCTGGACAGGAGTAGGACAAGTGACTGTGGTGCCATCAAAAAGTCATCTCCATTACTGTGGGCAATTCCCCCTACCTATCAAAAAAAAAGTTTTGATTTATTTAAAAGGCAGAATGACAGAGAGAGAAGTGAAAAATCTTCCAACAGCTAGCTCACTCTCCATCTCCTGGAATTCCATCTCCTGGTCTCCGTCATGGACGGCAAGAGCCCAAACATTGACACCATCATCAGCTGCCTTCCCCAGCACATTAACAGGAAGCTGGTTGGGAAACAAGAGCAACAGGTATTCAAAATGGAGCTCTAGTACAGGATGCTGGCATCAAAGGTGGGAGCTTAACCTACTGTACCCCAACGCCAGCCAACGCCCTTGTCTAGGCTTATTTCTCCAGCCCCTAAGTTAGTGTTTCACAAACTGTGAAGCCCTTAGGAGCCCCTCATAAAAATCCCAATGCCCAATTCATGCTTTAACTAAATTCCAATGTCCGTGAGTAGGACAACAGTATTTTTTTTTTTTAGACATTCCCCAAGCAATTGCAATGTGTAGCAAAAGCAGCCAGGAGGGCTGAAGTCCACTGAGTAAAGCATGGAGGGAAGAGCACACAGGGCAGAGGGCAGGAGTAATCGCCAAAATCCTGCTGACTACAGAAAAGTAGGTCACAGCAGCCTCTCCCCACCACACACACACACACACACGCCTTCCTATCCCACCCACCCCTTCCCACACAAGCTCCTCTGAAATGAGACACAGAGACAGCAAAAGAACCAGTTAACAAGACTTGAGGATTCCTTTCTAGTGACAGAGGAACCAGTGGAAGCCTGGGAGGTGGAGATGATTTTTGAACAAATTTCCCCTAGAGGCTGGCCCCGTAGAATAGTAGGCTAATCCTGGGTGTGCAGCATCAGCTTTCCATATGGACACCGGTTCAAGCCCCAGCTGCTCCACTTTTCAGATCCAACTCCCTGCAAATGGCCTAGCAAAGCAGCAGGGGATGGCTTGGGACCCTGGGCTCCTGCACCTGCATGGGAAACCTGAAACTTTTGGTTCTCAGCTTCAGACCAGCCCGGCTGCGATCACTGCAGCCATTTGGAGAGTGAACCAGTGGATGGAAGATCTTTCTCTGTCTTGTCTCTCTTTTGCTTTGTAACTCTCTTTTCTAATGAAAATAAATATATATTTTTTAAATTGTATGTTGTATAAATCTTGATATGAAATTTTTGCTAATTTTTTGTCTTAGAAATTTTGAAATCAACTCTATTGAAGTCTGATTTACATACAATAAAATGTGCTCATTTGAAATGTTGTAGTATGGGAAGCTATCATAGTATAGCAGGTAAAACTGCTGCTTGCAATGCCAATATCCCACATGGGCCTTAGTTCATATCGTAGCTGCTCTGCTTCCCAGTCAACTCCTCTGTCAATGGACTGGGAAAAGCAGTAGAAGACAGCCCAAGTGTTTGGGCCCCTGCCACCTATGTGGGAGACTGGAAAGAACCTTCTGGTTCCTAGCCATGACCTGGCCCAGCCCCAGCCTGAGCTCCAGCTTTAGCCCTTGTGGCCTGCTGGCGAGTAAGCCAGCACATGGAAGATCTGTCTCCCTCTCTCTCTCTCTGTAATCCCAGATTTTCAAATAAATAAGTCAATCTAAAGATAAATAAAGGGTACAGTGTAAAGATCACCACAATCATACATAGCTCATCTCCATCAATCCTTAAGGGTCTCTCATGTCCCTCCTCAGTTAACCAGTGAATCTCCTACTCATGCAGCCCTTTTGCCCAGATAATAATCTTACTTTTTTTCCCCAAAGATTTATTTATTTATATTGGAAAGGCAGATACACAGAGAGAAGCAGAAACAGAGAAAGATGGTCTGCTGGTTTACTCCACTGTCGCTGACCTGCAGCAACACTAACGACCAGGCACACTCTTGAAGGTCTGGGAAAAACCACCGCAACCGGAACTGGACCCTTTATTGCAAAAAGCGGCTGTAGGCCAGTAGCAATGGTATAATCGCAGTGAGGGCATCAGCCTATCCCCGTGACTTCCTGTTTGCCTACTGGCAGAACCAACCCCGCCTCCTGGCCCTGGGCCAGCTGCCATCTTGCGACTGCCCTTCATATTCATGGGGGCGGCTATGGTACCCTGCTGCCCACACTCCACAGATGGCCACAAGGTCCAGAGCTAAGCCAATCCAAACCCAGAAGCCAAGGGCTTCTCTTCCAGGTCTCCCACATGGGTACAGGGTCCCAAGGCTTTGGGCCATCCTCCGCTGCCTTCCACAAGAACGAAGCTGGATGGAAGTCGAGGGACAACTGGGACACGACACAGCACTCAGAGGGATGCTAATGCTAACAGGTGGAGGATTGGTCATTTGAGCCATCATATCAGCCCCACAACATAAATTTTTAAATATACACATATTATAAATAGGCAATCATAACCCCTTGTACCTGTGATTTTTGCTTTCACAGATTAAATCATCCATGAATAAAAAAAATATTTGGAAGAAAAATTAGCCATGCAAAATACTATGCCATCTGAGCACTATATACATACTACGCAGGCCCTGAGCACTGCGGATTTTGATGTGTGCAGCAAGGACTCCTGGGAGCAGGTCCCCAGAGATAGGGATGCTCCAGTGTTCTCTACTGACCAGGGGGAAGGAACAGACTTTGGGAAGCCACTTCCTCACTGTCATGAAGTGGGTCTCTCTCCCCTGGGCCCCATCGGTTAAACCAATTTCTCATTAAGCGTAAATTCTTAGGTCTTCTTGAAATCTCCAACTGCTTTTCCATCCTTATCTTGGAATCCTTGCCTTTTCCACAGCTGCCCATATGTAAGGATCACAAACTGAGCAGGCAGTAAATTAAAGCCATTTTATGCAAGAAAACCAACGGTAGTTTATTTTTAAATGTTTACTTTTGCCCTCTCAACTACCTCACAGCCAGAATTTGTCACAATTTCACAGCATCCCTTATTTTGTTAAGTTTCATGGCTTCATTTGTGCACACACTGAAAGTCCTCTTTGGTCAATGCAAAAACTTGGAAAGTAAAGCAAATGTGAAAGGAACAATTTCCAAATGAACCCCGTGGGGTACACCCCTTTCTGTCCACACCATGCAAGAAGCAGCCTATCTCTAAAACTCCCAGCCTAGTGATGCGACTCCACACACAGGTGCCAGAAGGGACTGCCAGGAAGATAAATACACCCACACAGGCAACAGGAAATGAGCAAACGTCAAGAGCTCATCTGAGAAAGAGCAAGCTCAGAGAAGGAGGTAGACAGCACACCAAAGACTGCACGACCCCACTTATAGGAAATGCCCGGCAAAGGCAAAGCCGTAGAGGACATATGAGGAGCATGGGGAGGGAGTGCTAACGTACCCCTGGGTGTGTGTGTGTGGTGGAGGGTGGGGTTTGTAATAATGTAGGATTCAACAGCAGTGACTGGCACATAGCTTCAAGACTGCCTTAATCGCCGCGAAGGTATGTACGCTGCAAAGAGGGTTTAAAGGGTGAAAGGAAAGAAGGAGGGAGGAACGGAAGATGCAAGGGAGGAAAGAAAAAAAAGGAAGGAATGAACAAACGAAGGAATGAAAGAACAAAAGTTAGAAAAAGACAGAAAGGCTACTGCAATCAAAAACAGAGTGCTAAGATGACCAGAACAGTAAAATGCAAATAAGCACCAACTAAGATAAAATTAGAGAAGGGAGACCCAGAATCCATGAAGACTGAAGGCCATCTGAGCTATAGCTTACCTTCCTCAAACTGGCACAAATTCCAAAAGGTTCATGATACAACGTGGGTGGCTACGAGGCACAGGAGTCCTCATGTTCTTCCAGTAAGAGTGGAACGTGACAAATACACTACACAAAACATGACCTGCTGCCTCATAAAGTGCAGTGTAAGTAGGAGAATTCCACCATCAGATATACAGGGGAACTCCTGGGCACCAACACAAACATGCCCACCCCACTGATACCAGCCTCCGAGTTCCTGGGCCCCAGGAATTCCTGAGCTCACTGCCAGGGCCTGTGTGAGCAACTTTCTGTAAGGGTCTTCCTGTAAGTAAGAGGAATATGCAGAGGCTGCCACACTTGAGACAGCAGGGCAGGATGGTCCTGGTGCTTGGGCCCCTGCACTCACAGGGGAGACCCAGAAGAAGCTTCTGGCTTCAGCCACAAAAGGAAGCTTTCTCTCTCTCTCTCTCAACTCTTCCAAATAAATCTTAAAACAAAATTCTGCTGTATACTCTTCACTTAACAAATATATATGTTTGTAACAACCAGGAAAGCCAGGCTAGAATTTAGAATTTATTTGAATTAGGCCCGGCGCAATGGCTTAGTGGTTAAAGTCCTCGCCTTGAATGAAATGGGCGCTGGTTAGTATCCTGGTAGCCCCACTTCCCATCCAGCTCCCTGCCTGTGGCCTGGGAGGGCTGCCCAAAGCTTTGGGACCCTGCACCCGTGTGGGAGACCTGGAAGAGGCTCCTGGCTCCTGGCTCCTGGCTCCTGGCCTCGGATTGGCTCAGCTCCAGCCATTGCAGCCATTTGGGGAGTGAACCATCAGACAGAAGATCTTCCTCCGTCTTTCCTCCTCTCTGTATATCCACCTTTCCAATAAAAATAAATAAATCTTAAAAGAATTTATTTGAATCAATTTGTTGGAAGACATACACTTACACACACATTTTACATTTTATCTCATTTTGTTTGCAAGGAAGAGATATAGAGAAATCTTCCATTACCGGTTTATTGCCCAAATGCCTTTAACAGCCAGTGCTGAGCCAGGCTGAGGCCAGAAACTCCATCTGGATCTCTCTTTGGGGGGATGGATTTGGGAGGTATCAAGTACTGCCTCCCAAGTGCTTTAGCAGGAAGCTGGATCAGAAACCCAGTAGCCAAGACTCAACACTAACCTTGCTGTACCACAATGCCTGCTCCAACAGGTAAAGCCTTGGCAACACGATTTGTTGTGGCAAAAAACTGGCAATAATGAACATACCAAATTGGAACTATGATATGAATCGCATGATGAAATACTATTTTGGTGTTAAAAGAAATCCTAACATATCTACCTGAACAACTTTTCAGAAATAACACTGAGTAAAAAGTCTAAAACACATAAAACAATATTGTATTTTGTATATGGGTCAAATACATAAAATCATGGAGGGACAAAATGCACAGTAAAATCATCATTGAGGTTGCTTCCGAGAAATCAAACTGGAAAAGAGAAAAAGAAAAATATCTTGGGCCTATTATGATTTGTTTTTTTTTAGCTTTTTCCAAAAGATAAGCATAATAAAACTATTAAGCATCTATTCACTCTTTCTGGTGATAACAATTATTTGATACTACTTGTTAAATTCAAACTCACATATCCTGAAACTTGTTATATTATTCTTCAGGCTTTTAAGCACCCCCTTTGTTCCAATTAACTAGTCAACTGCTTTTCTGCCCATCCTCCATCCTCCCCCCATCCAAAGATACAACTAACCAAGAAGAGAAAGGCAGACCAACCAAACAGGCCAAAGGAAACTGCACCTGCTTTGGCAGAAACCACAGAGCAAGCTGAGACCTCTCAGAACACCCTAGAATAGTTACACAGAAATCAGGCTTACCAACATTACCAAGAATTGATAATATCACACTGTACACAGTGGAAGTAGCGAGGCAGGTCATCCAAATGTGGGTTCAAATTCAATTCTGCTAACTACATTACCCTCATAAATTCCTTCCAGGCTGGAGGCCTTAGCTTCCTGCCACCAAGACGGGAGTTGAACACCTACTCTCAGGAGCTACGGCTGCTGTCCCTATAGCACAGTGCCTGGCATACAGCAGTTTGTTTGATAGACGCTGGTTATTGCTAGTGCCAGAACCGGGACTTGAACTTCATGTGTGGGCAGATATCCATGCAAACGCACCAAAACAAATAACTAACCAATATCATAGTAATTCTTTTTGTGGCTCAAAATATATCATGGAGGACAAGACCAACACCCTCATCAAGGCGGCCGGCATCAACGTGGAGCCCTTCTGGCCTGGCTTGTTTGCCAAGGCCCTGGCCAATGTCAACATCGGGAGCCTCATCTGCAAACGTCAGGGCTGGTGAACCCGCTCCGGCAGCAGGTGCTTCCCTCCCCCCCCTCCCCCCTCACCGCAGGAGGCCCTGTGCCTGCTGCAGCTGCCTCCAACTGAGGAGAGGCCAAGAAGGAAGAATCGGAGGAGTCTGACGACCACACGGGCTTCAGGCTGTGTGACTGTCTGTTTTTTGTCAATAAAAAAGCTTGTGCTCAAAAAAAAAAAAAAAAAAAGAAAGAGAAGGCAAAAATTACAGAACAGAGAGATTTCATGTGCAAAGAGCTCTTACAGATCATTGTAAGTTCAAATCATCTTCAGGTAAACATAAAATAAACTGAAACACTGGCATAAAAAAAAAGACCATAGGGTTCACAGCGCCAAATCTGGCAAGACAAAAATATAATAAAAAATTTTTTTAAGTTGTTTAAAGTTGTTAACATCTGCTGGTGTGGATGTGGGGAGAAAGGCACCCTCCTTTACTGCTGGTGGGAATATAGGCTAGTACAATCACTATGGAAATCAGTATGGAGAGTGCTTGGAGAATTGCAACTAAACCTGCCATATGACCCAGCTATCCTGCTGCTAGGAATATACCCAATAGAAGTGAAATCTGCATATGAGAGGGGGATCTGTAATCCTATATTTGCAGCAGCACAATCCACAATAGCAAAGACATGAAAACAATCTAGATGTGCGTCCAAATAAGAGTGGTTAAAGAAACTGTGGTGCATCTACTCCATGGAATATTATTCAGCTATTAAGAAAAATGAAATTATAACATTTACAACCAGATGGTCCCAACTAGAGAGCATTATGCTCAGTGAAATGAGTCAAACATAAAAGAACAAATACCATATGTTCTCTCTTATATAAGGAAACCAGCATGGGAAGTGTAATGTCAATAATCCAGTTCATACTGTTTTTGTTTTGTTTTGTTTTATTTGGGCTGCATTCCATGTGTTTTGATGCTTTTTATTTCAGTTTTATTTATTCTAAATATTCTCTTTTCTCTAGTCTAATTCATTGCTTACTCATGGATTGTACGATGGCATCATTTTTCCCAAGAGACTTTTGTATGTATTTGATAAAACAACTGAACAATTGATATTTCGGAACACTAATAATCCGTAGGAAAGGTTATGCTCTTGTCCCTGGAATTTCCTAATGGAGCCTCAAAATTGTGGTTTCCCTATGGCTCATCTGACATCAGAAGTGCAGCAACTCCCTTGAATACAACACTGCCCCTGGAGAAGATGGAACCCCCAGTGGAACTGCCTCTAAGAACTGAAAAACTAAATTTGTTTAATATTCCTCTTGTTCCACTACAGGTCAGGAGTGCAGAGAAATCCTCCACCTTGAGGAAGACAACAAGTGTAACTTATTATTTATAGATAACAAATTCTTACCGGCCTTAGACATTAGAAAAGCCATAGAAATGTGTGGTGGGATCCAAGAACAACCCTGACACCCTCTTAAAAGGAGGTTGTGTGTACAGAGCAGGAGGGAATCTCAGGGTGGAACAGGAGGATGAGAGGAGATCTGTATCCTAGTCCCAGAGACTCCCAGAGCCTCCCAAGTGCTTTTGCCACAGAAGCAATGGATGCTTCGTTGAGGATTGTCAGTATGGACACCGAGAACCGTATCCTGACTGCCTAGGAGATCACAGGGAATCTCGGAGTCACCTCGGAGGTGATCACAGGGAATCTCAGTGCCACCTCGGAGGGCACTGAGAACTCTGAGGTCACTCATTTCCTATAACCAGGAGCGCCCGGTGGCACTCAGAGATAAAAGGATTGTAAATTTCCTTCTGGACTCAGGAGAGGCGCTTTCTCTGGTCCTTATCTAGATCCAGCCTTGGCTCCCAGCCCTCTCTTACACCATCAGGGTTGCTTGTGAGCCTCAAAATTAGTTCAGATAGACAGAGACTAATAAAGGTTAGCTAGTTGATAATTACGCAGCTCATACCTCACTGATCAGGCTTCCCATTTGACTTTTCAGACAGACAGAGAGAGACATAGATACAGCCAGGGAAAAGGCCAAATAGCCTATAATCGCTCAGCCTGTACTTTCTGGTCAGGCTCCCTATTAGCTTCCCCTGGACTTTACTAGGTAGGATGTTGAGTTAAATTCTTCCTCAGTCACTAGGTTGTTAGGGATTTCCCTGCTCATTTTCCTAAAACTTTTCTATCACTCAATTGTTAAAATGCAAAGTTCTATAAAACCATGTTTAATCACTATATACTGCAAAGTTTACATGTGGCTTACTTTTCTCCCCAAAATACTTTATCAATTTATGACTGTTAATGCTAAACAAGATGTAACTGCATAGAAACTTTGATGTTAAATTTGTACTCAGTTGTTATATATATGATGGATGTTAATGTTGATGTTTCCACTGTTCCTGTGCCACTCTGATTCAGGTTAAACTCAAAAACATGCTAACTTGGGAGAAAAAAAAAAGGTTCATAGCTTCTGGTTGTATGTATACTAAAATTGAGATGCCAAGGAAGTAGTTACAGGGTATGGTTAAGAACTTGCATTTTCTAACATATTGGTCACTCAATACCATGTTAATTAACTTCATGATGTTGTTAATTTCGATGTTTCTTCCTGTTTTTGAAGTTGTGTAGTGACATCTCATTGGAGGGGATGATATTCTGCCAGCTCTACTTTCAGACCAACGATGGTCTCCCAATGAAACTGTTGAATTTATCTGGACAATAAGATGCTGCTGGACTCTCTGCATGGTCCATGCCCACAATGAAGGAATCATGATTAGATGGATATGAACTGTATTACTGTAACAATGTGGAGGAATCCTACATGGAGGGAGGTTTTAGGGTGGGGTTGGGGAATCCCAGAGCCTATGAAACTGTGTCATAAAATGATATAAAATTTTTTTTAAAAAAGAATATTTTTAGACCATACTTGGAGTTGGGGGCCTCCGGCATGGTAGCCTAGCAGTTGAAGTCCTCACCCTACACATGCCAGGATCCCAGATGGGCACCGGTTCTAATCCTGGCAGCCCTGCTTCCCATCCAGCTCCCTGCTTGTGGCCTGGGAAACCAGTGGAAGATGGCCCAAAGGCTTGGGACCCTGCACCCATGTAGGAGACCTGAAAGAAGCTCCTGGCTTCAGATCGGCTCAGCTCCAGCTGTTGCAGCCCATTGGGGAGTGAAACATCTGACGGAAGATCTTCCTCTGTCTCTTCTCCTCTCTGTATATTTGACTTTTCAATAAAAATTAATAAACCTTTAAAAAAAACGTACTTGGGGGATAAACAGACATATTCTAGGCTCTGAAGTTAAAAAAAACTTTTTTGGGAGGTCCTTATTAGAATGCATTCATGGAATGCGAGGTCTCCCTCGCAGATTCCTCTAGTACCCATTGCGGAACAGAGTCTGCTACCTGTGACCCAGCCTCCCGGACGGTGAGAAACAGAAGTTCTGTCTAAGCAGTTCTGATGTATTGGGGAAATTCAGTTCCTTATATAGGGTAAGGAATAGCCTCAGGCCAGGATTTCACCTGCCATGACTGTGGAAGCCACCTCCCATGGGTCAGGGGTAGATGAGCGAAATGGCCCTGGCCAATCAGTCTTTCTTTGAACCAATTTGATCCCTGTCATGGTTCACGCCCAGGGCTCTGTCCTTGGCTGCCATCTTGCCACTTGTAACTAACAGTTTGACTGTTAGTAGCCATCTTGTTACTTAATGATCTCTTTGCCCCTGAGCCCCACAATGGAAGAAATGATAACTTCTAAGAAAGATATTCAGCCAAATGGGTAAGACATTGGTTGCGATGACTGCATCTAGTGTCTGCCTCTGATTCTGCCTTCCAGCTAATACAGACTTGTGAAGTCGTATGATACCCCAAGTTACTGGGCTCCTGCCTCCCATGGGGACCCTCACATTGGGTTCTAGCTCTCACATTGTCCTCGCCCACCCCTGGCCACAGCTGGCACTTGGGGAGTGAACCAACGAATGAGAACTGTCTCTCTGGCTCTCAGATAAACAATTCTTTCTTAAATTTTGGAATTACAAAATGCAAAAGTGATGTAAAAAGACACTTAAACTGTGTGTAGACCAGTAAGTGTCAAAAGTAAGACTCGAGGGCTCAGTATGCTGACCTATTCAGGTAAAGCTGCCACACCACACACACCAGCATTGCACTTGGCATCGGTTCAGCTGCTGCACCATGCATGCATTTCCCTGCTAATGTATTTGGGAAAGCAGCAGAAGGGCGCCCCGCACCCAAATGGGAGACCCGGAAAAAATCTGGCTTCAGGCTGTTGTGCCCATCGGATGAGTAACCAAGAATAGGAGATCTCTCTCTCCATCTCTTCCGCTGTAATTCTTTCAAATAAAAACACACCTCTTTGGGGGAAAAAAAAAATGCCGCTAGAAAGTACTAGAACTTTCCCTCTGATTCTATCCTTCAATCTCTACCTTCCTTCCCTCCTGAAAAGTCACTGAGTTTCAGTGAATTTGAAGACTCCTTCTAGACACTTAACATCCTGAAACTCAGAAACAACTTCCAAATTGTTGAAACAAACATTTACGTAAGGAAGCCTCTTCGGGCACCTTTTAAAAAAACACACGCTACGAATAACTTTTAAAAATATTATCTACCTTATCCATTAAAGCTCTCTTCCTTTGTGGGCTTGCTTCACGGTTTCTGGCTGATAAGGGGGATTGATCAAAAGTTAGACGACCACCACTTTGGAGACAGGGCACCATCTAAAGTTTTGAAGTTCCATTAAGAATGCAAAGTCCTCAAAGGGGAGAGAATGAACAGAGCTGGATAGAGAGGCTACCATGAGGAGGTCAGAGGGGCTAGAGAACCGTGCCTGTTGGGTACTTGCTCAGCAAGGTGGTGGCCGGTAGGCCCTGGGCGGGCAGGGTATACCAGGATTCCCTAGAAAGCCTTGGTGGTCATCGGATTGCAAAGGACAAGGATTAAAAGGTGGGGAAGAGGGGATGCCAGGGTTCGGGAACCGGCAGCACCGAACAGGACGGGCAGTGCGATGCAAGAAACCCATTCCGACTTTGTGACGCCAAGGGGCGCGGGACATCAGGGAAGGCGGGAATGACCGGAATGGAGGGGCGGGCAGGGCCTCGGGGCAGGACCTCGGCACTGCCGGGTGTCAGGAAGTCGGCTGCACGTCTGGGAGCGAGGGCCGCAGCAGGGAAGACCCGGGCCCTCTGAATGCAAGACCGTCCCACTGGGTTCCCAAACCTGCTGGTCCAGCTTCCCCTCTAAGGGACCGACCGAGCGGGCGCAGGGGCTGGAGGGTAAGCCTCGCTTTAGTGGTACTTTAAGAAAGGCGTTGGACGGGGGAATGCCAGGGAAGAAGCGCGGGCCCCACGAGCCGGGCTCCTCAGGCGCAGCGGGAGAAGCGGGCGGCCGCTGGGTGCGAGCCAACGCGCGTCCCTCCCTCAAGGGTCACTCACCGTTCCGACTGCGAATAGTGGCACCGACCCAGCAGGTTGAGCTTGCAGAGGTGCAGGTTGTTGCAGGGCCTCTGGCAAAACTTGCGCCGGCAGATTCGGACTTTTGTGGTGGCCACCACCGACCGCGAGACCCCGTCCTTGCTGCCCGTCTCCAGGATCACGAAGCGGTCGGGGCCGGCGGCCTCCAGCTCCTGGCGGAGCTGCGCCTCGGAGAGTCCTGCCTTTTCCAGCAGCTTCTCCAGGGTCAGACGGCCTCCGTGAGCGCACAGGATTTTGGTGATGTAGCAGCACACCCCGGGGTCCGCCATGGTGCTGGCTCTCCGCTCGCTCGTCCGCTCGTTCGCTCGCTCGTTCGCTCGCTCGCTCGCTCGCTGTTTTAGCTAGCTCGTTCGAGGGCGGCGCGGAGCTTAGCTTCGCGGAGAATCGAAACTGATACGTTTCTGGAAAGGGGGGCGGGCTCGGGCGCAGCAGTTTCGGTTTCCTTCTCGGTTTTAGGGTCGATCTTCACCGACGGAACCCTGGGGTCGAACTTCTGAGAGAGCCGCTCAAGCGAACGAGTCGGAGGGAGCGTGCTCGCGCGCTTGCTGTGAGGGGGGAAGAGCGGCCCGTGTTCCACCG
Source organism: Ochotona curzoniae (assembly GCF_017591425.1). Classification (NCBI taxonomy): domain Eukaryota; kingdom Metazoa; phylum Chordata; class Mammalia; order Lagomorpha; family Ochotonidae; genus Ochotona; species Ochotona curzoniae. Next base: position 16,645,564 of record NW_024467095.1, on the reverse strand, counting down.
GCACAGTCACCTCTGCCGCTACCCTGTAAGCTAGGCTGAGGCTCACCCGCCGGGAAACCGCGCACTACTCCCTGACAGCCCAGAGGAAACGAAACTGACGTCGGGGCTAGGCTGCAGGTTTTAAGAGGCGGCGAAGGGGCGCGTAACGCGCATGCGGGCTCTTGGGAGGAGTCCTGGAGTCCTCCGTCCCAGGTAGCCCGGGAAGAGTATCCCCACCCACCCTGGTGCAAGTGAGCTACCCTTATCGTCCTCACCCAGCTTTTAAGGAAGCAACTAGAACTCTCGGGCTGCTCCTTCCAAGGAGCCCCTAGGGCACGGAGAGGCGCCCCGACCGGCCCACAGATGTGCGCTCCCCGTCTGCACTGAATCCTCTTAAGGAGCAGCGCTGGCTACTTCCCCTGGTTGGTTGGTTGATTGGTTTGTTTGTTTTACCCATCCCATCATCTTTTTGATGGCAGAGGGTCGGCCACGGAGGGGCGTGCTGAGACATGGCTTGGGATTGCAAGTCAGTAGGTGGACAAGAGATTTGCCAACCATGGAAGCCGGCTTGGAACCCTGGCGCTGGCATAGAGATTGTTCCTAAGCGAAAACGTTTTCACTACATTAAGGTACCAAGAAACTTGATCTTAATTCCCATTACCTGACTCAAGGGCTGTGAACCCGTCCCCAAGCTCCTCTTACCCCCACCCTCCCCAGTTGGCCGCAAGGCCCAGGTGGTTTCCTGTGTATTTGACTGCCAACAGAGACCCAGGGGTTTTTGCATTAGCACCAAAAGGCCAGGTGGAACCTCCCTTACTCTCCGACCCTAGACCTCAAAAACCCCCGTCTGTGAAAATGAAAGCTATAAATCTTTCCTTGTACTGTTCTATGATGGGATTGGCTTTTTGGCAGGGCTGGACCTACACCGGAAAAAGGAAGTTTTTTCTTACAACACACTACATTAAATAAATGGTCGTTGTTCCGGTTGGAAATACACTTGGGGGGGCGGGGGTAGAACTCAGTTGCCAAACTAGAAATTCTTCAAAGCAGTCAGAGGAGTTTTCTTCTGTGTGATAATTCATGGTGGATGAAAAGATCACCCCTTTTCCTTGAGGTATTCACTACCTACTGGATGCTAGCACCAGGACCTCCAGACACCCTGAACCATGGTAGACAATCCTGGGCAGTGCCAACATAACGCCTCTACCCAGAAGAAATCCCAAATGTCAAAGATGTATGCTTCTCCATCGGTCTGGGGGAAATATGGGCACTGGGGAAATCCCAAAGCTAAGGAAAACTGACCCAGCAGCCCAGCGAGGAAGGAACTGCAGTTACTGGTGCACTTCTCTCAGCGTGTGCAGCAGGCAGCTGCTTCTGTCTGGCAGCAGATGCCAGCGGTGGTTAGCATCTAGCCAGCCTGTCTGCAAGCTGCGCTCTTGCAGTGTATTCAATTCATCCAACTCCGCGCACAGCTCTGGTAATGGAGTACGTGGCATGAAAACCAGCCGGGCAGGGGACCCACATGGAACCATCTAACGTCCTGTTTCTTCTGGTGCTCTCTCCTTGTCTCGTTATCTCCTTGTCCTTTGTTGTGGCCTGACAGGTTCCCAGGCAACTTTTATTATAAGATCAGTTCAGTTCAGATTGCCTTCCATGTAAGCCTTACACTGTCACTCTGAATATGCCAAAGTTAAAGGATCCATCCATCTTTGCATACCAGGAGTGTGTGCTAGGGAAGAAATGAGGGGATATCAGAATGTAAGGAATCCATGGCGATTGAGGAGATTAAGGAATGAAGACTCCGGTTTGGCCGTGGTGCTTAAGAATATACTTGTAGAATTCCCCTCAACTTTCAGCCCAGCAGACATAAAAGGCAACCTCATACCCTATCCACAAAGAGTATCTATTCTTGTGAGAGCAAGCCTATAGCCAGACAAAAAGGCTCAATATAGTCTGTTAGTCAGCTGCTGTTGTCCATAAGGAACAGAGCTTAGCATTGATCTTTATGGCCAACAAATGACATGGTCAGATATGGACATCTCTGACACCCACACAACAGTGGGAGGGTGGCACTCCTGGCTGACATCAAGTGACCATACCATTTTGTCTTGTTGGCACGGCTTTGTTGGATACTTATTAGTCTTAGCATGTTATAGAAACGATTTCCCACTTCTATATGTCCAATCGACATGCTTCCATCCTAAGCCTTCCTGTGTCTGATTTCCCAATTTCTTTCCTCCAGGTTCCCTACTGAAGGAAATGACCTTGAGCCATTCCATACTAAGAGGATGACCAGGTATACATCTCCAAGCCCCTCTCGTTGGGAAAGCGTCTTCTCACTTTATTGCTTTGTTATATATACACACATATGTGTGTATGTGTGTATATATATATATGTATATATACAGTACTCATATATTTCAAAGATTTGTTTATTTGAAAATCAGAGTTACACAGGGGGTAGAAAGGGAGAGAGAAAGAGAGGGCAAAAGAGAGAAGGAGATTGAGGTCTGTCTCCCATCTACTGAGTCACTCCTCAAATGGCCAGGCCAAAACCAGGGTCTTCATCCGCGCTTCCCACATTGGTGGCAGAGGCCCAAGTCCTTGGGCCATCTTCTGCTGTCTTCCCAGGTACGTTGCATTAGTACGAAGCTGCATTGGAAGCAAAGCAGCCAGGACTCCAACTAGTGCTTACAGCTTGCAAGTATGGCAAGTGACAGCTTAACCAGCTGTGCACAGCAGCAGCCTGAACCTCGAGCTTCTTAATGATGCTGGTGTCCCTCTCACCAGAAATTCCTGCTGATCTTAATGAAGGTGGTTTCTTCAGGCCATCCTATAAGATAAGATCCTCGGCTAGGCATTCAGTCCTCAATAACTATTTCAACATGTCTACTTCTCTGGGACTTCAAATTCATTTTCCTGTGGTCAAACATAATGATTGAGACATTTCAACCTCATTCTCTATGAGCCTTCACTTTCCTAGATTTCAGGGCATCACCTTGGCTTCCATTCTGTATTTGTCGTGTCTGTCCTTGCCACAACACTAAAGCTTGTGTACATCGTGTATGCCCTAAGTCAGTACATTCTCCTGTTTATATTCTTATATACCACTCACTTCACAGAGCAGTTTTCTCACAAAGGGAACATTTAAACTCAACGTGCTTACAGTAAAGAAGTAGAACAATTGAGAACTGACAAGGGAGGAGAAGGGAAAAGGAAACCGGAGAGGTTTTATTTGATCATTCTTGCTTTGTTTGTTGGCTGGTTGGTGTTTTGCTCAAAGACCTAGCCGTAGGAGAAACATTCCTGGAAATCTATCTGGAGAGTGTCCATGGGCCCATTAGTATAATGTCCAGCCCTATGAGTCATTGGAGCCACTGTTTGGAAAGGAAAACAAAACACACAGGTTACCATGAGTCAGCTATGCCAGGTCATAGAAACGAAAGTACACAAACACAAGAAGGTTGAGTCAGGTGGAATGTCCAAAGTCCATGCCAAGCAGGTGTTGCATGGAGTGGAGGGAGGCATTAGGGAAATGGTCAAGTAAACAAGGAAAGACAGAAGTGAGGAGCAGGCACAGGGGATTTCTCTAGCTTGAACCCATGTAACAGCAATATTCCCTTGGAAGCACTGAACTGGGAAGGAATGGGATTGGAGGTAGAGCAAAGGGATTAGCTATAGAGTAGAGAAAAGCCATATCCCTCTTGGAGGGCAAAGAGAGAACCAGAAGCATCCAGCTAAGCCACTCAGCAGAAACCAGGAGATAAGAATGTGGATAATCACTTTGAGCCAGTAAGTAGTTGAAATGTTGAGGATGTTGAGTAAGTAGTCAGGAAGAGAGGAAGGAGTGAGAGAACTGATTAAATGATGAGAGGGGGTGGGCAATTGCAACCTGTCACCAAATGCTACGTGGTTGGACTGTGGTAGGTAATCTCAGACTCCAGTGCATGTCAAGTCAGACTGGGCCTGGCTGGCAAAGACAGAGCCAGCAGCAGGTGCACCTAGGTGGCCTTCCTTGAAGTCTTTTTTTTTTTTCAAGATTTATTCATTTTTATTGGAAAGGCAAAGTTACAGGGAAGGAAAAACAGAAAGTACTCTGTTTTCTAGTTCATTCCCCAAATGGCTACAATGGCCAGAGCCAAGCCAATTTGAAGCTGGGAGCCAGGAGCTTCTTCAGGGTCTCCCATCTGGATGCAGGGTCCCAAAGCTATGGGTCATCCTCCTCTGTTGCTTTCCTAGGTCTTAAGCAGAGAGCTGGATGGGAAGTAGAGCAGTCAGAATACAAATCATTGCCCATGTGGGATTCTGGCACCACCAGGGTGGAGGATTAGCTTGCTGTGCCACAGTGCCAGCCCCATTTCTTGAATTGTATTTCACACAGGATGGACTGCGAAGGAGGCTATTCCCTAAATGCACATACAGAGTGGGTGAGATATGACAGGACCACCAAGCCCCAAGCTCTTAGCATACATTCAGTGCATAAACAGTAGGATAACCAAATATGACACATCCATGCAAATGACTTTATCCATAAAAAGGAACAGCATACTGATATATGTGGCAATATGAATAAGACTTTGAAATCATTTTGGCAAGTGAAGGAAGCCATGAGGGCCTGGCGCAATAGCCTAGTGGCTAAAGGTCTCACCTTGCATGCTCCAGGATCCCTTATGAACACTGGTTCTAATCCCAGTGGCCCCGCTTCCCATCCAGCTCTCTGCTGGTCACCTGGGAAAGCAATCGAGGACAGGCTAAAGCCTTGGGACCATGCACCCACATGGGAGACCCGGAAGAACTCCTGGATCCTGGCTTCAGATAAGCTCAGCTCTGGCTTTTGTAGCCACTTGGGGAATTGAATTAGTGGATGAAATATCTTCCTCTCTGTCTCTTCTCTGTATATTTGACTTTGCAATAAAAATAAATAAATCTTTTTTTTTTTTAATGTCACATGTTGGGGCCTGGGATGGTTCGATTAGCTAATCCTACCCTTGAAAGTGCCAGGATCCCATATGGGCACCAGTTTGTGTCTTGGCTGCTCCACTTCCATCCAAAAACCTGTTTATGGCCTGAGCAGTAGAGGATGACCCAAAGCCTTGGGACCTTACACCCACATGGGAGATCCAGAAGAAGTTCCTGGCTTCAGATCAGCTCAGTTCCTGCAATTGCAGCCATTAAGGGAGTAAATCAGGAGATGGAAGATATTTCTCTTTTTCTTTCTCTTCATAAATCTGATCTGCCTTTCCAATAAAAATAAATAAATCTTTTTTTAGTTGCATGTTGTATGATTCTATTTCTACAAAATTCTCAAACTAGCTGGATCTATTGAGATTAAAAAATAGATTAATGGGATGGGAGGGGCCTGGGACAGTGGTACAATAAGCTAATCTTCCACCTCGTGGTGCCAGCATTCCTCATGGGTGCTAGTTTGTGTTCCAGCTGCTCTGCTTTCCCTCTGACTCTCTGCTTGTAACTTGGAAAAGCAGGTGAAGACGGCCCAAGTCCTTTGGGTCCTGCACTCATGTGGGAGACCTGGAAGCAGCTCCTGACTCCCAGCTTCAAATTGACTCAGTCTATGAACTTAGCGGCCATTTGGGAAGTAAACCAGTAAATAGAAGATCTCTCTCCATCTCTATAAAATCTGCCTTTCAAATGAAAATAAATAAATATTTGTCCAAAACAGAAAACCAATTAAAGACTGATTGCTAATAGGTGTGTATTTTTCAGGAGGGGTGATGAAAATATTTCACATTTGAATAGTGGTAATGTCAGCGAAAATGACTACTCAGAGGTTCTTGTCTTTATTCAAGAAAGAACTCTGACCTGAGACAGAAAGCAGTGGGAAGTGAGGCAGCAAAGCTTAATGAGAGCTTATCTGATAGAACAGGTGGGTGTCTGTGGAAAGAGCTGAGTATCCAACCTGTGCTGAGAACAGTAATAGAAAGGGCATCTGGCAGAGCAGGTGGGCAGCTCAGTACAGGACTGAGAGCGCAGCTTGCCGGCAGCCTGGAGTTTTTGAGGACCTGAGTACAGGTCCCCTGGTTGTCCTTCCCTTTTCCTTCCACTGGGAAACTGTGTGTGTGTGTGTGTGTGTGTGTGTGTGTGTGTGTGTGTGTGTGTGTGTGTGTGTGTTTAAATGTGCAGTTCCTGAAAATCCTCCTGGGACACAATGCTATCTAAGAACCCCACTGATGTGGAGTGGGAGTAAAGGGGTGGGCTTGGACCTACCTAACAGGGTTACTGAGCAGTTACTTAAGATGTAATTGTTAGTCTGCTTCCAGGGTTTGCTTCTTTATTCCACTGTACACACACACACATATATATAAATTCTCATTTTTCTATGGTTGCCAAATTTAATTTTTTTTCCTTAAGGAAAATCAACTCAAGAAAGGAATATCAAGACTTTAACAAGGTTTGTCAGGAACTCGTGATCCTGGGGAAAGACAGGATTGTGATCTTAGCAATTTCTGTGAAGCTGGAGTCAGTGTCACTGGGCCTCAGGACTAAAGTGGAGCTGCGAGACCCCAGCCCGTCAAACTGAGCTCGTAACTGGATTCTCCTTAAGGCAAAGAAAACCTGCTTTGGGAGGATGCAATTTACAAGTCAGAATTCACCTGTGCCAATGTACATGCAATTCCATCATTTTTTAGTAAATTTTCACAGTTGTGCTACCATCATCACAATCTGATTACTTTTTATCATTTCTCAGACATGAGTATGTTTTGGAACTGCCTTTCCAGCTTTTCCTCTTCAGCATGCAACCAGGTTTCATGCACTTATATAATTACATGTTACATACATCATGGATGATTCTTGGAATTGTAGCTAGGAACAACGATTGCTGTAGTACAACCAATGTCCTACTGTTCCCTTCTTAAATCAATTACCATCTGAACAACTTTTGCTTAGATGTAGAGATTTAAAGCAACACCCCCCAACTGCTAGACCATTTCAACTGATTAGACAATTCAACAGGGTTACCATGTTATCAGCATGATCTCCACACAGGGCTCTTCACCATGACTGGAGCCTAAGCCAACTGTGAAGACTTTGTAGTGTTTGTGGGTCTTGCCAACCTGCTGAATTCCCTACCTATACAACTCTGAGTCTGTGTCCACATCCAAAAAGGACTCTTCCCTGGGTCTGGCTTCCTACCAGGTCTGTCAGCAGGTGATAGGTGGGTCATGCAGATGAGCTGGTGTCCATGCAGAGCCCCTCAAGGAGCATGCAAAAAAGCCTGGGTGAGAAGAAAAGGATCCAGGGCTAAAGGTAGGGGCTGCATTTCTGCATGGCCCACCAAGTGCCAAAGATGAGAACTCTGAATTCAAGCCTGATTTCCTTCATGAAGTCAAATTTCATGGTAGGAGGAGAAGATGTTGTATACGATAGTTACCGAGGCTTAGAATTTTCCAATATTGAGACTCGTGATATGTAGATCTCTGCATGATTTCCTGTATAAAGTATCCAGAATACGTAAATCCAAAGAGATAGAGATTGTTGGTTACCAGAGGCTGGGGAAAGAAGGGACCAATGAATGACTTCTAGTGGGTATGGGTTCTCTCGGAGATGATGAGAATTTTCTGGACTTCCACAATAGTAGTGGGTGCACAACACTGTGGCCAGACCAAGCGCTACTGAACTGTACACTTCAAAAGGCCGAGGTTGATGGTTATTGAGTTAACTAGGCTATCACACACACAAAATCTGTTGGGGAAAAAAAAAGGAGCTAAGATTGGTTTGCTTTAAATTCAAGCAAGAGTAGGATTATTTTTAACATTTGGAATCAAAAGAATGGCAAGTACATTGCTGAATTTGTGCATCTGTGTATGTGTGCCTATGTCTCTGTTATCAACATTTATGTAGACAGAAATCCAAAATCATGTATCAGTGAATTAGGCTAGGTAGTAATTCATTTCCTCTGCAGTAAACCAATATTTACTGAATGTGGGCTGGGGGGTGAGTAGGGTGGGGACTCCCAGGTGATGAATAAGCAAGAGAATGGAAAGGAATCACGCAATCATGTGAACCTCCCTTGCATCAGCTGTGTCCTTAAGACTCCAAACTCAACTAGTTACTCAGGGCGGTTTATCTTATGCTCCAGCTACGTCATCATGACTTCACACACAATTGAAGGAACTATTTCACTTCCCTCCCGAGCTGCTAGTTAACTAAAAGAATGTTACTTTGTGATTGTTGATTCTGAGGGGCTGACAGCATGTTCAGCGTAACATTCCAGGATTGCACGGTTTTAAAGGTTTTGCGATTGTGTTAAGTGGGAGTAGGAGTGAGGTGAATAAATTAGGTCATCCAAGCCACATTTACCATAGCTCCTGTGTGCAGGAGTACCTGTAAAACCTGCATTTTAGTACACTCCAATATTCAATACCGACTCCCTCGGAACAGCAGAAAGTTTCTTTTAAATTTCCCACATGAGCGGGAGGCTGCAACGCACTGTTAGTAGAAGACGCCAGCAGGTTGCTATGGAACCCACCACAGTCCAAAACGGAAGTCACCTTTGAAAATCACTTCCCCCTAAAACCTGCGTCTGAAAAACAACACCACTTTAAATTGTTTATTCCTAAAATACATTCATACGAAAATCAGTTTTGCTTTTAGCACGGAAAAAGCAGCTCTACTTCGGGAAGAGTAACATCCAGTCTTACTGCAGCGGCAAGAGCAACGGAACCATAAATAGAGCGCATTGGTATTCCAGCGGTCTCTTCTCCCGGACGGACCAGCCTCGCGGGGTTGCCGTGGAGACCGAGCGAGCTGTGTGGATGCGGCGGCGCGCTAACGCGCGGCCTTTGCCTGCTGTCTGCAAAGGGGGCTCGCAGGACCAACACCAAGATGGTTAGTGGCTTCGAAACGTGTGAGAGAACGTTGAGTAGGTCCTGAGACTGCAGATGACCGGTCCCAGCTCCCAGCTGGGTAACCTGGCCGTGTCAGCACTGAATGATCCTCCTGCCTTCCCCGGGCTCCCATGGGGAGCAGGGATGCTGCTGTTTTTGCTTGGATGCTTTCTTCCGTCTTTGATCTCCCTTTCCACACACTGGAGCTGTGTGGTTTCCAAGGCAGGGAGTGGGGAGGCTGAGATGGCTGCAGGAAAGCATCCGCGAAGTTGAGAATAGCTGTTTGGTACAGGAGGATGCTCCTTTTACCAAAAGAGTTTGCAAAGGGTTTTCTGGTGTTCCTTGTTCAGGCTTTGATTTCTAAATCCTGGAGTTGGCTGGCCCTCTGCCTTATTTAAAGCTGACCATCGGAGCTGGGTCATAGGGCTGTCTCTTTTCTTCCACAGATGCTTTCCAGAGCCAAGCCTGCGGTAGGCGGGGACCTACCGCACACCGACAAAAGGAGAAAGAAAGGCCGGAAGATCCCCAAACTGGAGGAGCTGCTTTCACAGAGAGATTTCACTGGCGCTATTACCCTGTTGGAGGTAATATCCAGAAACGCTTGCGAATACCTGATTGGGGGTGGGTGGATGCTGGGGTGGATGCTGGTGAGTTCACTCTGGGGCTTCTTCAGGGGATCGCCCGGAAGTTTCATCAGCTGGGGTCTGAATGACCTACCTACCTGATTAAAGATGAATTGGAACTGGAGCGTTGTGGTGCTAAGCCGCAGGTTGAAACACCTGCATCCCACAAGAGCAACTCGAGTTCTCTGCCTCTGCTTCCTACCCTATTAATGCCTGTGAGGCAGTTTATCAGGACCCAGTACTTGTATTCCAGCCATTCAAATGAGAAGCCCAGATGGAGTTCCAGGCCCCTGACAACAGCTCCTGGCTATTGCTGACATTTGGGGGAGTGAACCAACGAGTGGAGAATACCTTTCTCTTTCTATGGTTTTCCCTCTCTGTCACTCTGCATTTCAGATGGATAGATGGATACAACTTATTTAAAAAGTGTTTGTTTATTTTACTTGAAAGGCACATACACAGAGAGAAGGAGAAACACAGAGAATCAGTCGTCAAATGACTGTAACGGTCTGAGCACAGCTGATGCAAAGCCAGGAGCCAAGAGCAGGGACTTCCTCAGGTCTCCTTATTGTGCAGGTACTGGGGAGCAAGGACTTGAGCCATCCTTCTGCTGCTCTTCCTGGCCACAAGCAGAAGTGGCATGGTAAGTGGAGGAGCTGGGATAGGAACCAGTGCAGTATTGGATGCTGGTGCCAGCAGGTAGAGAATTAACTTGAGAACCAACATCTGGCCCCCTAATAAAGCTTTTTAAAGAGGGAGCTAGAAAATAAATTTTAGGGCCAGCACAGTGGCCTAGTGGCTAAAGTCCTCTCCTCGAATGTGCCGGGATCCCATATGGGCACTGGTTCTATTCCCAACAGCCCTGCTTCCCATCCAGTTCTCTTCTTGTGGCCTGGGAAAGCGGTTGAGGACAGCCCAAAGCCTTGGGATCCTGCACCCGCATGGGAGACCCAGAAGAAACTCCTGGCTCCTGGCTTCAGATTGGTGCAGCTCCGGCCATTGCAGTCAATTGGGAGTCTCAGTCTTTTCCTCCAAAGTAGGAATTTTTTCTTTCATTGGCTTATGAATTCATAAACATTTATTTACAGTGAATATAGGTGAGGCTAATCTTCTCCACATTCTTAAATGTTATTCCTAAGAATGACATTCTTAACATTCTTAAGAATGTTCTAACATTCTTAAATGTTAAAGGCAGACTTTAGGAATACAAGGATGATTTAATGGCTTGTCCTCAGTGCAAGGCTATAGCCTACTAATAAATGTATGTATGCTAATAGGACAGGATAGAAATGCGAGGTTGAATGCAGTGGAGCGTGGAATGTGAGAAGGTGGGCTTGGAGTCAGGCATTGCTTCAAGTCCCTGCTACCAACTGCTGTGGTTGTTTGGCTTTGAGTTCACTGCGCCTCTTCTCAAACTTTCAGCCATTTGGCTTTAAGTTGTACACATAATTCTTTTGTTCCTTATATTTCACCCAGAAGTGTTAAACAACCCAAATACTTTATGGAGAATGGTATCAGAAAATACAGAAAATCAGTGTGAAATATTTGAAAATATAAGTTTCTATAACTAGGGACACTTCTATCCCTTATCAGAGTTATCAGAATACTTGGTTCTAGCTACTACTTTGTTTTTAAGATTTATTTATTTATGTGAAAGAGTTACACAGAGAGAGGAAGAGGTAGGGAAAGGGAGGGCTCTTCCATCTGCCAGTTATGCCAGGGTTTCCCACACGGGTACAGGAACCCACCTGGGCTATCTTCTGCTGCTTTCCCAGGCCGTTAACAGAGAGCTATAGCAGAGCATCTGGGCCACAAATTGGTGCCAATGTGGGATGCCAGATATTTTGCTTATTATCCAACTGCCTACTAATGTGCCTGGGAAAACGACAGAGGATGATTCAAGTACTTGGGCCACTGCCCAACCCCTGGCTGTTGCAGCTATTAAGAAAGTAATCCCTTCAGAACAATAGCATCACTAACAAAGAGTCAGTCCTAATAATAAAAGCAGAGTACACAGTCAGCTCAAAAAAAAAAAAAAAAAAGGTAATCCAATTGATGGATGCTCTCTATCTGCTTTCTCTGTAAGTCTGCCTTTCAAATAAGTAAGAAACTCCTTAAATAATGCATGTATATAAAGGTAATTGATGCCAGAAGCCAGATGCCTTCTGTAGATCTCCCACCGTCCTCTGCTGCTTTCCCAGGCTATCGGCAGGGATTTGGATGGGAAGTGGAGGAGCTGGAACATGAACTAGCACCTATACGGGATGCCATTGCTTGAAGGTGGAGGATCAGCTAGTTGAGCCATTGCACTGGCCCCTTCCTGAGTTCTATAGGAATAGATTTACTCAGGATGGACACTCTGTGCCCACACTGTATGCCATCTTGCTTTTAGATTGCCAGTCAGGCATCATAACAACATAATCTTTAACTGAGAGCTTTCTATTGACATTTTTAATTGTTTTTTTTTTTTTTTTGCATGAACTTTCCACCTGAAGTTTAAACGTCACGTTGGAGAACAAGAAGAGGATACTAACTTGTGGATTGGATACTGTGCTTTTCACCTTGGTGACTACAAGCGCGCTTTAGAGGTTGGTGTGGGGGTACATTTCTAATGGAGTGTGTTTGAAATGTTGTTAAACTCTGTGTTAAAATAGCACATATTCACGGTAAAATTCAAGCAGTGCAGGAGGAAACAAATGATAAAAAAAACCACCCTGTCTTCCTTAATCCTATTTCTGTGTTATAGAGGCAATTTTTTTTTTATGTATTTCTTTGGCAGTTTTCTATGTATGTATGTTCCAGCAAATGTACATTTATCTTAATTTTTACTTTTGTGTATATTCTGAGATTTTACAGTATAATATTTAATATTATGTTAATATTAATATATAAGCAAGTCTTCAGAAAATAAATAAGACCTTTTAGTTAAAACTTCTATGACTCTTTTCTTAACATAATTTTACTTGTATTCTTCTTGATAAATTTTTTACACATAAGAAAGATATATTGTCATTATATCGTTGCAAATATAGTTACTTTAGAAATTGTTTTTCTTGGTCATTATAAACCTTTCATATCTACAGGATTATAGGATTATATATATATTTTTTTTCAGACATTATATCAAATAAATTTTAATTCAAAAATAAAATTACTGAAACATTTTCCACATATTCTTAATCCCAAAATAAAATCTAAGGGAATCTGAAGAATCTACAGTACCAATTCAAGGGCAGGGAATGAAGTGATAAAGTGAAGAACAGAATTGATAAAGGAAAAGGAAAGATATGAAAACGACAGAACAGTAGCTGGTTGTGTTTGTGAAGGCTATAGTAGGAAAGAAAGAATAATCCAAATGTAATAAGAGGACCAAGGCATCCGGGACGGAGTAATTAAAAAGTAAGAGTGGATGGGAGATGTCACTGACAGAGTGTAACCTCAGAAGTGTCCTCGGTGAACAAAAAAAAAGCCAATTCCAAATGAACAAAGACAGAGTATTAGGATGAAGTGAAATGAGTAGGGTATTAAAGTTATCAGATTTTAAGTAACTGATGCAATGTGTTTCTTACAGGGTATTTTTATTTTTAGTTAGCAAAAGTAAAATAGCTCAGTTGCTTTTTCTGTTTTTAGGTCAAAGGCAGAGTAGAGGTGGAGGTACAAATATAGGACTTAATGGACAATGGCCCTGCATGGGTCGAATTGAAGTTCAGCCTCTGTATTTAATCCTTGCAGGAGCATGAGGATTCCCTAAATATAAAGTTCCCCAGTCTCAACCAGAATCCTGTCATTGTTGAAGAAAACCCCTTGATCTTTTTCTTTTGAAATAAGATTGCTGCTTAATATGTATTTCAGGAATATGAAAATGCAACAAAAGAAGAAAATTGCAATGCTGACGTCTGGGTGAACTTAGCCTGCACCTACTTCTTTCTTGGAATGTACAAGCAAGCTGAAGAAGCTGGATTTAAAGGTAGAGTGAACTCTTCGTAAAGCTGATATTCTTCTGGCAGTAAAAGTCACTTTGGCGATTTTAAAATTTATTTCATTTCTTTTCTTTTTTCCTTCAAGATTTATTTATGAAGCAGATTTTCAGGGCCTGGCACAATGGCTCAATTGGCTAATCCTCCCCTTTCAAGCACCAGGATCCCATATGGGTGCTGGTTCATGTCCCTGCTGTTCTTTTTCCCATTCAGCTCCCTGCTTTTGGCCTGGGAAAGCAGCAGAAGAAGATGGTCCAAAGCCTTGGGATGCTCCACCTTCGCAGGAGAAGCAGAAGAAACTCCAGTCTGCTGGCTTCCGGTCAGCTCAGCCTTTGGGGCCTTGTGGGGAATGAACCAGAGATGGAAGATCTTTCTCTGTGTGTCCTTCTCTCTGTAAATCTGCCTTTCCAAGAAAAATAAGTAAATATTTAAAAGGAGAAGAAGAAAAGCAGATTTTCAGAGAGAGTAGGAGAGACAGAGATATCTTCCATTTGCTGGTTCACTCTTCCAGAGCCCATCTGAAGCCAGAAGCGTGGAGCTTTTTCCCACGTCAGAGAAGTGACCCAAGGACTTGAGCCATCTTTCACTTATTTCTGAGGTGCATTAGCAGGGAGCTGGAGTGGAAGTTGAACAGCTGGTACCTACAGGGGATGCCAGTGCTGCAGATAGAGACTTAGCCTACTTAGCTATGGTGCTGCCTCCTCCTTTTTTTTTATTGGGGAAAAAAACAACTGGCATTACAAAGCTAAAACAAAACCTTTACTCGGGGCCAGCATTGTGATGTGGCTGATTAAGCTGCTGCCTGCAACACCAGTGTCCCATTGGTGCATCAATTCAGGTCCTGGCTCCTCCTATTTCTATCCAGCTCCTGGCTGTGCTTGAAAAAGCAGCAAAAGGTGGTCCAGGTACTTGGACCCCTGCCACCTGTGTAGGAGACCAGATGAAGTTCCAGGCCCCTGGCTTTAGCTCTGGCTCAGTTGCAGCCATTTGGAAAGTGAATCGGTGGATGGAAGATGTTTCTCTCTCTGTTTCTGTAACTCTGCCTTTTTTCAAACAAATAAATGAACTCTTAAAAAAAAATGTTAACCTTTTTTGCTTCGATACCTGTTTCCATGTGACACATTATTATGTTGGAAGACCTGTGGAACAGACTCGAATTAGTCATCTCTCACTATGCTTAGATGAATGACTCTAGTACGCACACTGATAGCAAAATCCACAAATGCTGAAGTCGTATGTCATCTCTGGAATACTTGAAATACCTGATACGGTATACATGCTGTGCCATTGGGTGTTAGCGTGGTGTTTGCAGAGTGATCGCAAGAGCAATGCCCAGTTGGATTCTCTGACGCGGTGCCCACACTTACAGAGGCTCACTGAGTGCCGGTGTAATTGGGGCAGAGGAAACTTCAGAAGGGATTAACAAAGAATACAGGGATGGCGAGCTGAATGAGAATAGATTCGCACACACTGATAAAACCTTAACTGCCTACCAGGAGCGTTTGGTTTAGTTTTTGGACAACACAGAATTGGACCGTACGCGTGGAGTGCTGTGCTAAGGGTTGTAAAGTAGAATCGGGTAGAGCAAGTGGTAGGGAAAAACAGATTTTCGGAACATTTATTTCTCTCTGGTTCTTGATGTTGCTGTTGCTGCTACCGGGAGGTTAGACTCAACATAGCAGAACCATTTCAGGGTCACGTAGGCAAAGATTGTGTCTTAGTCACCTAAGTCTCATTTTATTCATTCAAGGGAAAAATGCCATAGACTGCTTTTAATAAGCATATTGGGTTTGGTTTTCAGCTCCAAAAAGCCGACTCCAAAATCGTCTGCTCTTCCATTTGGCTCACAAGGTATTTATATCCTCATTTTACAGTTATGGGTTTTTTTTTTTTTTCAAAAATGTGGTGTTTCTTCATTCTTGTTACAAACAAAAAGTGAGACAATTAACTAGGAAGGGTTAACAGTGCTTCTGTGACAGGTGGAATACGGGTGTTAGTGTTGTAAGATTCTCTTATCAATGTTCTTTACCCTCTTAATTTCTTCAGAAATGTTAAGTTTTACTTCTACTCTAGAAGCAATGTAAGGTTGGTTTGAGTGGCAGTGTTGTGGTGCTGCTAGTTAAGGCGCTGCCTGCTGTGCTGTCAATATCCCATAGGAGTGCTGACTCGTGTCCGGGCTGCTGCTCTTTCAGACCACCTCCCTCTCATATGCGTAAGACAGGTCCTCTGGCCCATAATCCATGCAGGAGATCCAGACTGATTTTGTATATATGAATAGCTAGTCCCAAGCATCTACCTGTGTTTCCTTTAAGGATCATTTTTAATATATACACATTTATATGTTTCTTTGTTTGGCAAAATAAAACCCTTGCTAAATATACAATTTTATATTATGCCACCCCCTTTTTTTCACTTACCCTTATACTGTGAACATATTTCTGAGGTACTAGATAGGCTTCAAAATTACGATTTTTTAAAAAAAAATGGTCTCACTACATTTGTATGTGCCATAATTTATTTCACATTTTCTGGTTATTTAACTTTTGGGTTGTTTCTAATTTTTATTTGTGAAAGTGTCATTCTGAATGTCTCCGGAATAGGCTTAATGAGTTGGTGTTACAAACTGTGAACACGAAGAGCTTTATTTTTGAGAAAGGATTGATTTATTTATTTGAAATAGTTTTATTTCTAAAACTGTTTCTTTGGTTGAGAGGGATGCGCACCCCTGTGGTCCCTGATTAGGGCGGGGGAGTCAAGGCACAGAGGAAGGAGGGTGGGACAGATGTCTCAGTTCTCTTTTTTCTCCTGTGCCCCATGTGGGGGAAAGGTAAGAGGCTGCTCCTTGCTGTCAAACTACATCAGCATCCAGGGATGAGGGATGCTCACTCGATGACGCCTTAGAGACCCCATGTGGGGAAGAATGTTCCGAGGGTGTTACTTGAGCGGATTTGATAGTGCTGAGGTGTTGGTTTCATTGCTCCAGGGTTGAGGAAAACCTTGCAAGGTCTGTTAGTTGACCAAGTCCACCTGAGTACCTCCACAGACCCAGGAATGTGCTGCAAAGCTTGGTCACAGAATTGTCCAGCCTGCTGTGCTTTTCATCCTCTGACAAGGCACTTGATGTCCTCTGCTGGCTTAGACGAGCTGGCTGTCATGTCCTTCGTGTGCATCTGTGTATGCTTTTCCGCTACATGGGCATCAGCAACTGAGGAGGCCCAGACTCAACACGTGTATTCCAAGATCGAACCACATGTCTTGTGATTTTCCCTGTGGCCAGGATTTGAGTTCAGTGGTCTAGATCGAGCGTCCCACAAGAAACCTTGCCTGGGATAACCTCTTGTTTATACCAGCTAGTGCCAGGTCAGGTTTTTTCAGTCATCTGCACCAGCCAGTGCACATACTGATAAATGCAGCTGCCTAGTCAGTTCCTCCTCCAGCCCCATCTCATGCAAACTGATGGATTTGTGGGTTAACCCAGCCTAGCCCACCACAGGCCTGGTCTTCACACACATCAGAGGTGTCTAAGCTTAGTTGGGGCGATTCCGCATAATGCCCACCAGACCAGCCCTAGCTGGTTTTTGCATGTGTCTGCATGTGCTGCAGTTTAGCCTGGTCCATCCTGCATCCTACCCAGCTGTTGTGCATAACCGTGTGTATTGTGGCTTAGCTCATTCCATCCTACCTCTAACCTGGCCCAGATGTATCCCAGTGGGCACTGCTGTCTTGTCCAGCCTGGTATGTCACCAACCCTAGCTCTCATGCTCCCCAGCTAGGCCTACAGCCTAACATGGGAGTTCCCACAGTTCCTCTACCAGGCTTGCTCCAAGCCCCAGATTCTGTGCTTGCCCCCAGCTCCCACGAGAGTTGGCGAGTGGGCCTGGCATAGTAGCCTACCAGCTAAAGTCCTCATCTTGCATACACCAGAATCCCACATGGTGCCAGTTCTAATCCCAGTGGCCCGATTTCTCATCCAGCTTCCTGATTGTGGTCTGGGAAAGCTGTCCAGGATGGCCCAAGGCCTTGGGACCCTGCACCTGCATGGGAGACCTGGAGGAAGTTCCTGGTTTCTGGCTTTGGATAGACTCACCTCTGGCTGTTGTGGCCACTTGGGGAGAGAATCAGCAGGTGGAAGATCTTCTTCTCTGCCTCTCCTCTTCTCTGTATATCTGGCTTTCCAATAAAAAAAAAAATAATAAATAAGCAAATCTTCAAACAAACAAACAAAATAGAGTTGGTAAGTTCTATTGTCCAGCCTGGCTTGGTTAGCCACCACCTCTAATTCTCATGCAAACCAGTGGGTGCTACACTCCCACAGAAGCTATTCCCCTATAGAATTTGCCCCCAGCTAATCAAAATGTAAACAGATAAGAAAGTTAGAGCTGGGCCAGTGCTGTGTGTAGTGAGTTACACTGCCACCTGTAATGCTGGCGTCTTATTTGGGTGCTACTTCAAGTCGCAGCTACTCCACTTCCAATCCAGATCCTTGCTAATGTGCCTGGGAAAGCAATGAAGAATGACCCAAGTGCTTGGGGCCCTGTACCTGTGTGGCAGACCAGGAAGAGGCTCTAGGCTTCTGGCTACGACCCGGTGCAGCCCTAGTCATTGTGGTCATCTGTGGAGAGATCCAGCAGATGGAAGACCTCACTCTGTTTCTCCAACTCTCTCTGTAACTCTTTTTTTTTTAATATATAAATAAAGGACATCTTTTTTAAAAAGAAAATAGAATCAATAGAAACCTTTCCAAGGTTGACTTGGAGGCTTGTCATTGAGAAAAAAAAATTCAAGTAGATCATAAAAATTGTCTGAAGTATCAGAGAGCAGATTGGAAGTTAGCTTCTGAATGTACTGCTTTCTGTAAATAGTCTCTAAGAAATATTTTAAGTTGATAAACTGCTCTCTTACCAGGCAGAAGTGAGCATTTCACAAATCAAAGATTACTGTTAAAAATACACCTGCCCTGCCTCACATATAAACCGCACGCAGCTGTTATTTATGGTTAAAATTTAAGAAAATAAGCATAGAAGGTAGAAAATTTCAAAAGGTAAGAGGAAAGAGACATAGAAAATAAAGAGAGAGGAAAGTAAATTAAAAAAAAACCAAAAAACAGAAGCAAGAAAGCCAGGGAAGGATCAAGTAGTTAGCGTGAGCCCAACTTCAAAGCTTTCCATGGTCAAGGCTGTCCCCGCAGAGGCTATTTGCAGCCTGTGCCTGAAGGAGAGACCAAAGAGAACGGAACCTGAGGAAGATGGGGCGAGGTTAGGGCACGCTAGCTGAAGGAGAAACGAGGGTTGAAATCCCATCACCTGTGGGTGACTTATCTCATTGCACACTGAGATGAATCTTTCCATGACTTTTCCTCTGTCACAATTTTAGTTTAATGATGAGAAAAAATTGATGAACTTTCATCAGAATCTTCAAGACATCACCGAAGATCAACTCAGTTTGGCCTCCATCCACTATATGCGCTCTCATTACCAGGAAGCTATTGATATATATAAGCGGATACTACTAGACAACAGGTCTGTCTCCTTTGATGCCGATTTGAGTGTCTTTCATTTTGTTAGTTTCTTCTGTAACTTGTTTGACAATGTAGTATCCTTTGAATCTAATACCACAGTGTATTCAAATCTGTTTAGATGATAATATGTTTTTTCTTTCTTTTTGTTGTTATCATTCTTCCAAGGGGCATTCTTAGACAATTTCCTCCCTAACTTTTTTCTTCCCGTAGAATTTTTGTAAATACATATATATGTATGTACGTATATATAAAATATATCTATATATCTGTTTATGTCCTATATCTGTGCTTTATATGTATGTAAAAAGATTGATTTTTCTCACTTCTGCATAAGAATCAATTTTCTCCCCTGTTGAAAAGATATGATCTACGGGCCCGATGCAATGGCCTAGCAGCGCAAGTCCTCGCCTTGCACGCGCTGGGATCCCATATAGGTGACAGTTCTAATCACGGTGGTTCCACTTCCCATCCAGCTCCCTACTTGTGGCCTGGGAAAGCAGTCCAGGATAGCCCAAATCCTTGGGACCTTGCATCCACGTGGGAGACCTGGAGGAGGTTCCTGGCTCCTGGCTTCAGATTGGCACAGCACTGGTTGTTGCGGCCACTTGGGGAGTAAATCATCGGATGGAGAATCTTCCTCTCTGTCTCTCCTCCCCTCTGTATATCTGACTTTGTAATAAAAATAAATCTTTAAAAACAAGAAAAAAAGCTATGATATAAATATAGCAAAATGCGGATCACAGTTATATTGTAGGTGCTGACCAAATTAGGAACAAAGCATTCCAAAGAAGTATCGCCCAGCACATCACTGGGTAGCCGTCTCTCCTCCCTCATCCCCAAAAGCCTTCCTTCTTCAGTTCTCTTCCTTATCTTCCTGTTCATTCCCAGTCGCGAAGGCAGCCTGCCCGTCTCCATCCTCTGGGTGTTGTGTGCTTATCTGCATTTAGGTTCAATTGTAGCATGTGATTTTCAAGCAGGAAATCTTATCCTTCCTTTTCCAATTATCATCCATAACTCAAACCAAAATGCCCAAATATCGTAGCACAGAAAGAATAACACCTGTGCTTGCTTTCTTCGCGAAGCAAATACAGGAACGTTGGCCTTGTTGTACAGATGTCACTTGCGGTAGACCAAGTGTTCACCCTCAGTCCTTTCATCTGCAGGGAATACCTCGCCCTCAATGTTTACGTGGCCCTCTGCTACTACAAGTTGGATTACTACGATGTATCCCAAGAGGTGCTGGCTGTTTACCTGCAGCAGATTCCCGACAGTACCATCGCGCTCAACCTGAAGGCCTGTAATCATTTCCGCCTGTACAACGGCAAAGCCGCTGAGGTAGGGCGGGGAGTGTGCTTTATAGTTTACTCGATTCCAATCTGAACTGCTTTATACTGGCTGGGTTACTCATGAAACTCTACATTACCTGTGCATCTCAACTGATATCCCTTTGTCATTGCCAGTGTGATGCTCCAAGAATCTAATTGTGTGAATATTTATATTTAGCAGATATTCTATGAAAAAACACATTAGCTTCCAGATTCCCTGTATTATGGCTAGTATAGCATACATGGTTTACCTAAATGTCATACATCAATTTTAGTACATTGAAAATGAAATGCTTCAATTTGGGCCCGGTGGCATGGCCTAGCAGCTAACGTCCTCGTCTTGAACGTGCCAGAATCCCATATGGGTGCTGGTTCTAATCCTGGCAGCTCCACTTCCCTCCTACCTCCCTGCTTGTGACCTGGGAAAGCAGTCGAGGACAGCCCAAAACCTTAGGACTCTGCACCCATGTGAGAGACCTGGAAGAAGTTCCTGGCTCCTGGCTTTGGAACAGTGCAGCACCAGCTGTAGCGCTCACTTGGGGAGTGAATCATCAGGCGGAATATCTTTCTCTCTGTCTCTCCTCCTCTCTGTATGTCTGACTTTCCAATAAAAATAAAAATAAATCTTACAAGAAATGCTTCAACTCCTTTCTCTAAATTCTGTTTGTGACTCTGGTTGGATATCACCGAGATTCACCCAGCAAGCTGCATCAGGGACCTGCCTGTTCTCCCTCGTTCCATGGCATCCCCCACCAGTTCCTGTCAGTCACACTTCCTTCATAGCTCTTTGATCTCTTCCCTCTTCTCCTTTGCCACTGCTTTGTGCCAGGAGCGCCTCACTTCTTCATGTGGCCCTCTAAGTTGTTTTCCTACCTCAGTCGGGTTTGTCCTGTCCAGTTCAGCTCTTCCGTTTGTCCCCTTCGTGTGTGAGCGTCACAGCTCTGCAGCACATCATTCAGACCTCCCGAAGGACTTCCTTCTTCCTCTGCTTTGCACAATTCAACTTCTCTAAGAGGTAAAAATGATTGACGTGTTACAGATGGTCGTGGATTGGCTAGCCGGGAGGCACTGACTGTACCGAACACTTTGCTATTTCATCTCCCTGATGAGCTATGGATCCATGCTGCTCTGCTCTCACTTTGTAGAAAACACAAAGTGCTCAGGCCGTACATTATCATCTCTTTTTTTTTTTCTTACCTGACATGTTTTAAATAGCAGGTTATTTAACATTTTACACATAAGTTTGCATGTACACAAAGAAACACATATTGTGGTCTCCAAAAAGTTTGCAAAATGTACTTTTTTTTTTTGAAGATTTGTTTTACTTGAAAGTCAGAATTACTCCCCCAGCTGTAGACAACTGCCCAGGTTACATTGTATCTAGGTAGGTGTTACACTGCTGGGAGAAAAGCAGCTAATAGTTGGCGGGCATCCTGGGCCTGGTTAATGCCAAATTTGTGTTAACTATAGCCGTGTGCCAGCATAGTTGTCTATTCTGTTTTTGTTTTTGTTTTTTAAAGACATGTGTGTGGTTGCGGGGTGGGGTCAACAGCATGATAACCTAGTGGCTGAATCCTCGCCTTTCATGCCCGGAATCCCATATGAGCGCCAGTTCATTTCCAGCTGCTTCACTTCCCTTCCTTCCAGCTCCCTGCTTGTGGCTTGGGAAAGCAGCAGGAGATGGCCCAGGGCCTTGGAATCTCGCACCTGTGTGGGAGACCCAAAAGAAGCTCCTGACTCTTGACTCTGGATTGGCTCAGCCCCAGCCATTGCAGCTACTTGGGGAGTGAACCAGTGGGCGATCTTTGTCTCTGTATCTCCTTATCTCTGTATATTTGCCTTTCCAATATTTTTTAAGTCAGAATTACTGAGAGGGAGAGCTAGAAAGAGATATTTCATCCACTAGGTGGAGCAGCTGAGACACAAACAGCTGCCCGAATGGGATGCCTGCACTAGCAGGCAGAGAATTGCCTTGTTGAGCCATTGCCCTGGCCTACAGCCAATGTCCATGTTCTGTTCAATTTATTTAATAGCTACCTTTTTCTTTTGCACATGCTTTCCATACTCAGATATAGGTAGCATGATTCACCAATATTTTGGAAACCTAACCAAGTCAGGACATCAGACTACACTTACCACCTTAGCGGTTCTGCTTTTTCCCTTGAAGTTCTGTCAGTACAGTTTACATACTGATTTTACAATGTATTCCAGAAGCTGTGTCAAAGGTATCTGTAAAACTTTTTTTGGTAACCATAGGATATGACTAACATTAAATTATGATGGTTTTATTACCCTATTTCAAAATCAGGAATTCTTCTAGAATTTGTGCAATGGGGTCCTTATTATATATTTCAATATCTCACAGACATCAGTGCTATGCTGCTCTTCTACAGCAAGGATGAAAAAAATTGGTAGTGATTGACTTAATTCTTAAAGTACGTTGACTAACTTACCCAATGCTATATAACGAAATACGTAGCAAATTCTGTTTTTAAGCCCTTATCAAAGACTCACAGAAATAACCACTCCACCTTACTGCAAATGTAGGCGTACTTTCCTTTTTGCCGTTATGCACATTTACAGATCCATGTGTATACACAGATACATGTATGCACTCTGGCGTTCAGGTTATCTCTGGCCAGCAGATACTGGGTGTAATTTTATTGGATATGCAAATCAGATGCTTATAATCTAAAAGCTGCTATAGACACACTTAGTAATTGGATATGTGGAAGCTTGAGTTTGGTCCAGAAGGCTTCGCGTTAATAGTTCCCAGTCGGCTGTGGGGAAAAGAAAAACCTGAAGGCGTTGTCGGCTCGTTTGCAGAACACTTGGCCCCGGTTATTGATTACGCGGATCGTATTTTACATTTACAGAAGTCCTTGCCCTTTAAGAGCTTCACTTTGTATAGCTTCCTGTTTTCTCCTTCTGTGACTGCCATTTCTTAAAACTGTAAAAGCTTTGTTCTGTGATCTGAGTTTGAGAAATTGACTTTGTGTAGTCATTGTGGGTCGGATTTTGTTTTCTTTTGCTCCTCCTGGTTTTTCTTTATGGACTGTTATTTCTTTGCATATGACATTATTGTTGACTGGGTGTTAGACACATTTTTGAAAAATTATTTTAGGAATCATTTAGGGCCCACAGTGAACACACATTTCTCCCCTAAGTGACGTACGATTGGTCTTTCAGACAGCTAGAAACCGCCTTTAGCCACATCAAGGCTTGACATTTCCCTGAGCTGCTCATAGGGTTCAAACTGGGCTGTAATGCTGCACAAGGTTCCGATTCTTGCCAGTGTCTCCCGTGCAGTTCCGGTTGATGCAAGCAGGGTCTCCTGTGAGGTTTCCACTGTGAGCTTGTCCTGGGCCTTGTATTTTTGCCTTTGCTCTCTGGCAAGACTGTCCGCTAAACATTTTACTTTTACAGAATCAGTAAGGCCTCTAAGGGCAACACTGGCCTTGATGGGTTTTTACTTCTTTGGGTTCCACTTTTCTCCTTCGCTTTTTGAACAAGTGTTTTGGGGCTGGGTTGCAAGTGGAGCAGCTAAGATAGAAACAAGTGCCACGTGACATAACGGGTCACAGGCAGCAGCCCTACCTGCCTATGCTACAGTGTGTGCCCCAATAACATTTAAGAGTATATAAGCGGCCTGGCGTGGTAGCCTAGTGACTAAATACTCACTTTGCAACTGCTGGAATTCCATATGGGTTCCAAGGACTTGGGTCATCCCCTGCTGCTTTTCCAGGGCATCAATAGAGAACTGGATTGGAAGGAGAGTAGCCAGGACTAGAAGCAGTGCTTCTATGGGATGCTGGCACTACAAGGCCAGGAACGTTAGTCTGTACACCACTGTGGTAGCTCCAAATGTAATAATTTTACACAGAAAAACTTAACTACTAAGATTATGAAAAACAACAAGTGAGAACTTGACGTGGTGCCACCATTTCCTTTGCCTTCATTCGTTGTGCCTTTTGCAGAACTTCCCACAGTGCCATGTTGGGACAGAGCATGTGCAGGTTCACAGCCTCCATGGTCCATAGAAGCCTCTGTGAGGTAGGCGCAAGGAATAACTGCCGGTCAATGGAAAACAAGTGGCAGTTAGTAATTATGGTGACCTTTTTGTTTTTTAAAAAGGTGGATTTTTATTTAGGGAGTAAAATTAGAGAGAGCGGGAGAGACACATCTTCCATCCTCTGTTTCACTCCACAAATAACCTCCACGGCCAAAGTTGGGCCAGTCCGTAGTCAGATACCTAGAACTTCCTCTGGGCTTGCCACGTGGATGCAGGGACCCAGGGACTCCCCTCACCCCCTCCCACACACACCTACTGCCTTCCCAGACTAGTAGGAAGTACTCCCAGACTGGAAGGAAATCCTCACTGGGATGCGATGGAGCCACTGGGGCTCTAACCAGTGCCAGTGGGGGATGCTGGCACTGTATTTAAAGGTTTAGCTAGCTACAATATGGCACTGGCCCTGATGACTTGGTATTTTCAGTCTGAATTTGCTACATATTTCTTTACTGTAAGCAATAAGAATAATCTATTTAACAGATAGGAAAAGTGTTCTTAGTAGCGCAGTCTCTTGAGCTCAATATGGCATGTTACATATTTTGTAGATACCTTACAAAATGGGGGGAAACTCAGCTACTCATTGATGAAAGGAGATAAAGGGTAAGAAGACAGTTGCTGCAAAGTGTGAACTGCCAGGTTGGTACTGAAAAAAAGCTGAGGAAGAGGGAAACGGATGTAGGATGCTAGCAAACAAGATCATAGAAATGGCTGACCATTTGTTCTAAAGTCACACGAGAGAGCCAGAGAATACAGAAGACATGCAATAGATGTGATAGATGGAGAAAGAAGGAAGGTGGCATTTGAATTGTGTTATGTAATTAAGGGGCGGGTTGATAGGGAGAAGGAACTAGGAGATGTCAGGATCGCATGGAACAGTCAGGCTGAAGGATACTTCTATTAAGAACTTGGCTCCTTCAGCAGTTTTAGCACTGGAAGCAAACTCACACTAGGAGTCTTCAGACTGGGGTGCTACAGTTTTTAAACATGCTGCTTCATCTAAGGTTTAAATTACTTACTTTTCATAAGCCTTTTTGTTCTCACTTATAAATTGTGCATAATTATGTTGCCTTAGAGTCGTGAAGATCAAATGAAATAGCATGTTAAATTCTCCGTAAACTCTAAAGCATCGTGTAAATATGTGAGACATTTGTGAGTTTTACATGCCTTTCCCTTTTACATTTCAGGCAGAACTTAGAAGCTTGATGGACAATGCTTCTTCATCCTTTGAATTTGCCAAAGAACTCATCAGGCACAATCTGGTAACAGTTTCCTGTATTGATTGACTTCAGTCCTACTCTGTTTTAGTACACCATGCAATTGGAAAGAGAAATATTATTTCACTCCAAAGGGACATCTTCTTGCAGTGGAGGAAAGCAAATCCATTTAGATCCAAGTGCTCTGTTTTTTTTTTTTTTTTTGACAAAGATAAAGGAACATATCCTGGGGAATTAGCAGACATAGGAAAGATTCTCCGTCCTTTGAAAGCTGCCTGATGTAGAGGTTGCATTCTCTGCAGGGATGTGGCACCAGAGTAAGGATGATATGTGGGGAGGGATGTGAGTAGATTTGATCTTACTGGAACTTCATGTTTGCGCTGGGAAATGCCGCCAAGTGAAATTGGATAAGAGTTGTTAGCTCGGGGACCAGATTATTAATGGTCATTGCTTCTTAAAAAGTCCAGGCCCGGATTGTTTGATTTTATTGACCGTGATGCAGACCTGCTGCTTTCAACACAGACGCTCAGCAATGTCTGCTGAGTTACCCAGTTTTGCTGCGACTCGGGTTCTTCATCTGACAGCGGTGATGATAACCACACGTGTCCCTCCCGATTTCCCCCTGTTAGCATGAATTCTCCTCTATCCTAGTTTAAAACTACAGCTCTTTCAGACATTTCCCCTTTCTTTATTGCCAGTGTCTAAAAACCGATGCCTTTTTTCTTGGCTCTCTGGTATACTTTGTTTTTTTCCCATTCTTTCCCTTACTCATAGCTCCATCAGAGGGTTTGATTCAGATAGTTTGCTAATAAGTGATTCTGTCTCTTATCATTTCTGTTCGGAAATATTTTATAAATTGAAGCCAGCTTACACTTTGTTAGTAATTATCCATTAAAGATAGTAGCCTGGAATTTAAGCCTAGACAGCCATCCAGATTTGAGAATAGGTTTTGATATTACAAAAGTCTTGAGAATTAAATGTAGGAGATTATCAATTGCTGAAGTTCGAATAAATAGGGAAGAATGAGCTAGAAATAGAAATTCCTAAAGAACGACTAGTGGGAGGGCATTTGGTGCAGTGGTTAAGAGACCACTTGGAACCCTACATCCTTTATTGGGGTATCTGCATTTGAATCCAGGCTCCACTTGCAGTTTTGGCCTCCTGCTGATATGTGCCCTGGGAGGCAGAGGATGTCAGCCTGGCACCTGAGTCCCTCCCACACTCCTGAAGACCCAGGTTGAGTCCCTGGCTCCTGACTTTAGACGTAACACTGCTCTGGCTATTGGAGGCATTCGAGGGATGGCCTAGACATCTCTGCTTTTCAAAAATAAATAAATATATACAAAATTGTACCGCATAATTCAAAATAAAAATATATTTAATAAATAAAATAAATAACACCTGTACTCAGTGGGCTAGAATATAGAGATTCAGCAAATGAGACAAGAAAGGGTGGACAAAGCACACCTATTCAGGCATGGGTAGGGGCATCGAGAGTAATAGTAGAGGCAGCTTTTAGAGCAGAAAGTAAAATACTTAAAAATCAAGCAGAGGGGAGGGAAAAGAAGAGAAGGTACAACACATAGGGATTCATTAGGCAATGGTAAATCCTGCCAGCGGTAGAAGTTCATGGGATGCAGCTCCCAGGCCTATCTCAGTTGGATATCATGAGCTCAGCTAGAGGTGGCAGCTCCTTGAACATTTCCAGTAGGGAGCGTGGACATGCTCGTTGCCATAGCAACACAATTTCTCCATCTCTAGGTGGTTTTCCGAGGAGGCGAAGGAGCTTTGCAAGTCTTACCTCCCCTGGTTGATGTGATTCCTGAAGCAAGGCTAAATTTAGTGATTTATTACCTTCGTCAAGGTAAGACAAATGTGTCTTGGTCTTACTTGTGATGAGATATTTTAGAATATTTCATCTCTAACTGAACTACTTTCTAAAATTCCTAAAATCCATACTGCTTTGAAAAAAATTGCGACAGATTCATAGGGTAAAAAAAAAAATTGATTGGTGCTTATTTGTGCCTTTTCTCTTCATCCTCCTCTTTCTGATACAGGTTTCTACCCTCTCTTCACCCATTTTGTTTTCTTGATTACTCTTACTCCCTTTTGCTCTCGTTCTATTTTTATTTTTCCCTTCCTTTCCGTTTCTGTAATTTCCTGCATATAGAACATGCATACATTTCCTTTCATATTTTTATCATTAGATGGTTTATTATATGCCTTTCTTTTTCTTTGTATTCTAAGCATTTATGAGAAGTGCTATGATTCAAAGAAGAGATGATAGTTATTACCCCAGGTAAGGCTAGCCACATTCCCGAAGCAGTCTTCTGTTAGCAGCGAAGAGTCCGTAGCAGTGTCTGCCGTGTGCCGGTTGTGCCATTTTGTCAAGGACCTCAGACGAACACTATGGGCGTTTTCAGACACACAGTGCAAATCAGCCAGGTCGCATTACCCTCATCAAGAATAAGAATATGAACTTTCAGTCTGCTCTATATGCTACAGAAGCAAATAGAAATAGACTGTTGAACAAGGATTAAAGAAATATATTTTATAAATTCATTGTATCATGAAAAAATTCAATCAAAAGCAAAAAGTAAGTGGTACAAGGAATGCCCCATATACTCATCGCAGGTTTAACAATTTTCAAGATAAAGTCAATCATTTTTAATATACTGTCCCCCATTTTTCTTTCTAAACTACTTTAAATAAATGTCAGTATTTGTTATTTCATTCTTACATATGTAAAATATATCTCTGGCCCAGTGCTGTGGTATAATGAGTTAATCTGCCTGTTGTGCCAGCATTTCATATGGGCACCAACTTGTGCCCATCCAGCTCCCTGAGAATGGTCTGGGAAAGCAGCAAAGGATGGCTCAGATCCATGGGCCCATGGACCCACGTGAGAGACCTGGAAGAAGCTCTTGGCTCCTGGCTTTGGATGAGCTAAGTTCTGGCTGTTGTGGCCATTTGGGAAGTGAACCAACAGATGGATACTCTCTCTGTAACTGCTTTTAAAGTAAAAAAATAATAATAAATAAGATACATTTTAAATATATATAATACACACACACACATATGTACACACACATCTCTTTAAAACATGGTCATTTTCCTTTTCTTATTGGCATTTAACACCTGGTTACCTTCTTGCTTATTTTTTTTAGAGACTTTATGGCTTTATGTTATTAAGAATATTCATCTATACAATAACTACTCAACACTGAACTTGATGGGGAGCTGGAAAACAAATAAAACACCATATTTCCCATAAATGTTTGAATACCAAAGGATCTTCTTTTGGCGGGGGGACTGCTACCAAGAAGTTTTCTGGAATGTAAACTAGTATAACTACTTTTTTTATTATATTTCAGATGATGTACAAGAAGCTTACAATTTAATTAAGGATTTAGAACCTACTACTCCTCAGGTAATGGAGCATTGTGTTGCCACTGAAGAAAAATTGTCTTTTCATTTAAACATTTTATTGACAGCTGTTTTGTTGACATAATTATACATATATATGGGGTATATGATGACATTTCTCTCTGTTTCCATTGTGTGCCAAGGAGCATTTAAAAAAATTTTTTTGAGGATTTAGTTTAGTGACTTTTTAAAACTGTGTTTCAATTTTATTTTTGGTAATATTTACATAATTGAGAAGGACAGACGCCTATGTGGACCACCAATTAGGGTCGGAAGGGTCAAGTAATGGGGAAAGCAGATGAGATAATTGCTTCCATTTTTTTTTTTCTTCTTGTATCTGGAGGAAAGGAAGAAAGAAGGGGTGAGAGCCACTCAATGTCATCCCAGGGTTCCCAATGTGGAGCATGTTCCGAGGGCACAGCTGAAGTGATTTTGATAGTTCTGAAATGTTGATTCCATTGCTCCAGGATTGAGGAAATCCTTCCAAGGTCCATTGGCTAGTATAGTCCACCTTAAAGTCTCTACTCGTCCAGATGCTTGCTGTCAAAGCTTGCAAGACAGAGTTGTCCAATTTGCTCTGCCATCCATGGTGCTAGACGTCTTCTGCAGGCCTCAAATGAGCTGACATGTCCTCCGTGTGCATCTGAGCATGCTGTCCACCTCACCAGCTTTAGCAACCAAGGAGTTTGCCCATTTTCCCTGTGGTTGGAGTTTTGATACCAGTGGTCCAGTTTGCCGGGGGGGCGGGGGTGGTCCCTAAAGATATCTCACCAGAGGTGACCCCAGACCTGACTCCTGTGTGTGGCAACCAGTGCTGGGTTCAGCTCAGTCTATCATGCACATTAGCCAATATGCACACTGGTGATTATAGTAGTTTGGTCTGTTCTGTCTCCAGCTCGATTTAGCCCCCTTGGTTCCCTGGCCATACCCATTCCCAGCCATAGACCTTGCATCTGCCAGTGGTTGCTCTGACCCAGACTGACATAGCCCATCCCGCAGCTTGACCTTTGTCTTTGGATCCTGCAGCCTGGCCTGACCCAGCATACCCTCAGTCCTAACTTTCGCTGACAGGTACTGCAGCCTAGTTCTCCTCAACCTGTCCCCAATCCCTGGCTTTCCTGCAAAACAGGAGGTGCAGTAGCCTAATGCAGCATTACCTATATCCCATCCTGACTGCTGCATATGCCAGTGTGCTAATATTTGGCCTGGTCCTGCCCAGTCCACCCCTCAAGCCAGCCCACAAACCTGCGTTGAAGTAGAGGAGCCTTGCCCTGCCTGACCAATACGCAGCTTTGACTCACATGCTCACCAGCAAGAACTATGGGCCACAGGGGAGTTCCCTAAGTTCCCCTACCAGGCCCACTCCCAGACCCAGATTCTGGGTAACTTGAGAATATTCTAAAACTATTGAGTAGATGAAAGGAATGACTTGAAAGACATGATTCTGCATTTTTTTTCTTAAATTAGTTAATGTTTGTGTCTCTAGGAATATATCCTTAAAGGAGTGGTCAATGCAGCCCTTGGCCAGGAAATGGGTTCAGTAAGTATAAAATCCTTGGTTTAAGTATGAAATCTATAGTTTACAAAGTTATAGTTGCATGGAAAAGACCAAAATGAGTATATCCATGCAGCCAGTAATAAGCTTACTAGTAGGCTCTTCTCAAGTTTCTTTAATTTCTCCGTATATGCCCAATATAGACTTCAATGAAAAAATCATTCTGTTATTCAGAGGAATTTTTAAAAATCCTTTAATAGTAAAAAAAAAAAAAGGATCCTGTTTTTAAACAGTATAAACCAAATAAAAATCACTGCTCACATTCATTGTTACTTGCAGTGACTTTTTTAAAATCCTGAATATCTCTGAATTATCACTCTGATGTCCGTAATGTGAGGTAAATTGTCTCACTAGGAAAGCTTTCTATAAGCAGCAAAACATTGTCTAAAATTAAGCCTTTATCCACCTTTAGTTAGCATGTTGGGCTTTCTGGAGAGCAAAGCAAGATATAAATAAATGTAAATAAATCTTTCTATTCCTAGCTCACTCTACAGTGCCTTAAATAATAGTATTTATTGAATAAGTAAGCTTGATTACTATTCCTTGTTATGTTTAAAGCTCTTCTTCAAGGTCTAATATTTGGTTAAAAAGTAATAAATATTTGTTGAATGAATTGATGAGTAAATGAATGCATTCGTTTAATAAAGAGGCAAGTTAGAGTTTGGAGTTTTTTCTTTTTATGTTTTTGTATGGACCCTGCAAAATTTAGCTTCAGGTTATTCTAGTTGCTTATGCTAATGAGAATCAGTACTGTTTGGGACAGGATTTAAATCAGGATGTATGTGAAGTCCTGAAAAATGCAGAATCATACAGTGTAATACAAATCCGGCACTTTGACCACCGTCCTCGGTGTCTGCTCTGCTTTGCTTTCCAGAGGGATCATTTGAAAATCGCCCAGCAGTTCTTCCAGTTGGTAGGAGGATCAGCCAGTGAATGTGGTATGTCTGAAACCTGGACTTACTGACTTGGAGTTGGAGTTGGGCATATGTAAATGAATGAACTTTGATTATTTATTTAGGCTTGTGTCAGTTAGACTTTGCATCAGAAGTGGGTCAGAATCAGAGAAAACTGAAATTAGCATTCCTCAACAACTCAGACAGTGGGTAAAATAATGTTTTTTTTAAGAGAGTAAATTTACTTTTTAATTAATGAGAGTTTTAAATCTTTAAAACAGTTGTAGACATGAAAAATTAGGTTTGATTGATTTTTCAGAAGCTCTTTATATGATTACCTTTTGTCACATTGCAATACTTTTCCAGTAAGTCATTAGCCTTTATATTTTGCCTATGCTATATTTTACCATATAAAATAAAATGCTGGGGGCCCGGTGCCATGGCCTAAGCAGCTAAAGACCTCGCCTGGAATGCACTGGGAGCCTATATGGGTGCTGGTTCTAGTCCCAGCAGCCCCACTTCCCATCCAGCTCCCTGCTTGTGGCCTGGGAAAGCAGTTGAGGACGGCCCAAAGCCTTGGGACCCTGTACCCACATGGGAGACCTGGAGGAGGTTCCTGGCTCCTGGCTTCGGATCGGCGCAGCACCAGCCATTGTGGTCACTTGGGGAGTAAATTATCAGACAGAAGATTTTCCTGTCTGTTTGTCTTCCTCTCCATATATCTGACTTTGCAATAAAAATAAAAAATAAATCTAAAAATAAATAAATAAATAAATAAAAGTGAACTTAGGAGCTGGCATTTGGTTTAGTGCTCAAGATACCAGTGGATGCCCATATTCTGTCATGTCAGATGCTCCATTCCTGATTCCATTTTCCTGCTAATTCGGACCTTGGGAGTCAGCGATGATGACCCAACAGTTGGATTCAGGATTCCCATATAGGAGACATGCTCTGGGCTCCTGGCTGCAGGCTCTAGCCCTACCTGGCCACTGCAAGCATTTGGGGAATGACCTCTCAGATCAGTTCTCTCTCTCCCGTGTATCCTTCTACTTGTCTGAAAAAAAAAACTCATAAAATTTTTAAATATTAAAATAATACTTTATAGTTGTTTATTTATATTATTTGAAAGGTACAGTTAGAAAGATGTTCCAGGTACTCTTTCACTCCTCAGTTGGCTGCAACAGCCGGAATTGAGCCAATCTGAACCCAGGATCAAGAGCCTGTCTCTCACATGGATGCAGAGGCCTAAGGACCCAGAGCATCCTCCACTGCTTTCCCAGGCCGTCAGCAGGGAGCTGGATTGAAAGCAGAGCAGTGGGAAAATGAATTGGTGTCCATATAGGATGTCCATATGTGATTTCATTAATCTGTTAGTCTTAGGAAGTACTTCCCTAACCACTGTAGTTAAATAATATTTGTATATACTACTTACTAGTAGCCTTATGGCTTCATTCTTCTTCTAAAAGTATTTATCAGTCAGTATTCAGTACAAGAAGGAGCTGTGCTGTGGAAAAGGTTGTTGGCCTATGTGAACTTAGGTAACCACCTGTATCGTTTGTGAACAGCTAGCTTTTATTCTGATTGACAGTGTTCATGCTGAATAGATCGTTAAATATTTCAACACTCCTGCCTGGATATTCACAGATGTTTCACAAATACTATTTATTGATTAATATTTTTCTCCATTTTGTTCTTTCACACAACAAAAACTTATTGAAGGGATACATCAGTAGAGAAAGCTAACACAACTCCCTGCCCTGTTGGAGTTTAGAAATATAATGTATTAATAGATTATATGTGTATTACATTGTGATTAGTGCTGTGGTCGGGGGTCATGCTAATCCTCTGTACCTCAAATAGGATCCAAATCAGATGCTTCAATCACAGATTGTTTCTCCATTTGACGTTGGAAGTTGGACTGGGATGAGAGAATCTAAGCCCTGGAAAAAATTGCTTTTTTGAGGGGGAGGGGTCCCCCCACCAGTGTTCCTGTAGAGCACATGTTCACTTTCTAGCATTTAACCCCAAGGAGAATGGTGGTCACTCTCCACTATTGGAACTCCACCTTCCTGAGGCTTTACCGGCCCAGAACTTCAAAAGATGTCTTGAAGTACATTCCTACTTTTAGATTTTAAAAGTAGCTCAAATTTCAGCTAAAGTGGGGTGTTTGCTAAAGTGGGGTGTTTTTCAATTTTCACACATATACATACTTTCTCTCCCCTTTCCATTTCAGATACCATTCCAGGCAGACAATGTATGGCTTCCTGTTTCTTCCTGCTTAAGCAATTTGATGACGTCTTGATTTACCTCAACTCATTTAAGGTCAGCATAGACTTGTATGACTCTCTATATAAAATGTCCAGTATAATGTGTTAGAGAGTGTAAGATATCCTTAGAAATGGACCTGTTTCTGAGATGGCATTAATGGCTGCTTCCTTAAGGTGATATTGTGGGGGGTCGGCGCTGACGTTGTGTTCCATATAGTGCTGATTCAAGTTCCAACTACTCTAGTTCCAATCCAGCTCCCTGATAATGTAACTCAGAAAGCAGTGGAAGATGGCTCAAGGGCTTGGGGCCCTGCCACCCGCTTGAGAGACCCAAGCTTGAGGTTGGCCTAGCCTCGCCATTGTGGCCATCTGGGGAATGAATCAGCAGATACTAGACCCCCTTCTCTAGCTCCTCCTCCCTGTCATGCTGCCTATCAAGTAAAAATATCTTGTTTCTTCACTGTTTAAAGAATTTTTATTGGGCCCGGCGCGGTGGCGCAAGTGGTTAAGTCCTCGCCTTGCACGCCCGGGATCCCATATGGGCGCCGGTTCTAATCCCGGCAGCCCCGCTTCCCTTCCAGCTCCCTGCCTGTGGCCTGGGAAAGCAGTTGAGGACGGCCCAAAGCTTTGGGACCCTGCACCCGCGTGGGAGACCCGGAAGAGGCTCCTGGCTTCGGATCGGCATAGTATCGGCCCGTTGCGGCTCACTTGGGGAGTGAATCATCGGATGGAAGATCTTCCTCTCTGTCTCTCCTCTCTGTATATCCGCCTTTCCAATAAAAAAAAAAAAATAATAAAAATAAATCTTTAAAAAAAAAAAAAAAAAAGAATTTTTATTAAAGCAAGAATTTTATCATCCAAATTCCATTTTCTCACTCAGTTCTGTTCCTTAAACAGAGCTAACCTTCTGAGCTATTCCACAGTAAAGAATTACAAAATTATAGGAAGGAATGCTTTCGTTTTTGTACTTCGCTGAAAATTCTTTTACCAGGGTCGATAAAATATTCATTTGTTTTTGTTTTATATTTTACTATTTTGTGAGGGGTTTTTGTTATTTTTAAATCAATTAAAAAAAAATCTAGTTTTAGCATTGTGCTGGCTAGACCTGGCATTTGCTCAGTACATAAGATTCAAAGTTTCTTTTCCTTTTTTGTTCTTTATTTTGTATTTTGCTGTTTCTCATAATTTCTAAGTTTTTCAGTGTTCAGATATTTTTCTTCAGTGGAACACGAGTTTATTTTTGTGGTGCCTAATCAGTTCTGGGCACCAGTGGCAGGGTTCAGTTTCTGGGGAGTCTCTCCAGTGTGGTGGGCCTGCAGGTCAGCTATGACTTCATCAGCTCTGGAGCAGAGAGACTTGGGGACTTCGGCGTGTGAAGCAGCTCTGAATTACTCATCTCCAACATGCCGATGGTTTTACCAGCAAGAGTGGGATGCAGGCTTGAATAGGAAGGAACAGCCATTCAGCCAACATTTGCTGTTGCTCTAGACAGGGAGCACATGCCAACATGGAAGCAGTCAAAGCTTCCTGACTTTGTACATGCACAGCAGACTGCTGCGTGGTAACCCGTGGCTGCACATTCAGATGTTGCGAGTGCCTGCAGCATGTTGGCATGTTTGTACCGCACAACAGGGCAGCTGCAGGACGTGAGCCTGTTGTGTGTGTTCATTTGTGATAGCAATACGCTGTGTGGACGCGACTCGCGGGACCCGCGAAGAAGCTGGTGTCATGGTACTAAATGGTGTTCTAGGAGTACCTGGGCACATAGCACCAAGCATATTTTGGAATGGATGAGGGGGTACCCTGGCAGTCCAGCAAGGACTTGGTCTCAGTTGAGCAATGTGGCTAGAAGGATAGTATGCAGCACAGTCCCGAGCCGGTGGCATCGCTGCCCTGGCGTAACCTGAAGGAAGTGCGAGCTGGTAAGGGTTGATCACGGGGTTGGGCACAGCTCGTACACCTGCCGTTCTCTGCATGTGCTGCTTGCGGAGGTGAGCCCGGTGCTCCTCCTAAACAAATATTTAAAGAAACAATCATGGTATTTTCAATGGTATAACTGATGATTTGATATTTTATGTGTTAGTGCTCAATGTGCCCTCTTTTGGGGATGTCTTTCAGAGCTATTTCTATAATGATGACATCTTTAACTTCAATTATGCACAAGCCAAAGCTGCCACAGGCAATACCAGTGAAGGTGAAGAGGTGGGTACCTGCTTGAGAAGGTATTTCCATGAGCCTGTCTACAAACTCCTTCATTGTTTCTCACACACAAAAAAAAGTCAAGAGGAAAAGATTATTACAGAGTCTTTTATTTTTAGGTTATATTAAAAAGTAAAAGGTGAAAATATATGAAGATTTTTATAACCATAATAATGGTTTCGCTTTTTGATAAATTTTATGAAAGCATAGCCTATGTGCGGCCTGATGGATATTTAAAAAATGAATATACCCACGTGGTCAGTACTGGGTCATGGAATAATGGTACCCTATCCCTAGAATTTCCTTCTCCTATGGGTAACTGCTGTTCTTATTTCAGACTCAGTAGATTGATTTATCTGAATTATTCAAAATAAGCTTTTTAACAATGTGTTTTAGTCAAGAAGTTACTCGTTATTCAAATTCTGCTTATTTTCTAATTCCCATTATGATTTCTTCTATGACCTGTGAGTTATTTAAAACTCATTCCAGGTTTCAATTACATGTGCTATCCCTTTCAAGATTTTTGGTTTGATTTTTTTTTTTTAAGATTTATTTTTACTTGAATTGATTTGTTAACTAATTGTATTGTGGACCTGGGTGTGCTCTGTATGACACCAGCCGTTTAACATTGAGTGAGACCTGCCTTATCGACTTGTATCAAGGTGTGTTTATTCAAAAAAAAGTATGCATCCTGCCATTGATTATTCTAAACCATTACCAACTTGTTGTCAGCTTATGGTGTCAATTACTGGGGTAAGTAAGTTAGAATCACCTTCACTTTGTCCTTCATCTTTCTTAGCAACCTGTAGAGTTGAAGGTCATCTCATGTTGCAGCGATCACACGCCAAGGCGAGCTTCCGGTGGGTGTGCTCTGCGTAAAGCCGTGCTCACACTCACTGCTGTGCTCTCCCTCTCTCGCAGGTCTTCCTCTTAATCCAGAGTGAGAAGATGAAAAACGATTACGTTTACCTCAGTTGGCTAGCTCGGTGCTGTGAGTCTCACCTTTTCCTGTTACAAGAGGAATCTCTTTTTTCTTCTTGGTCGCATAATCGGGAAATTATCTTGAGCATTTTTTAAATCTCATTGGATATTTTACCCTGTGAAAATCAGAAAACACTGAAATTAAGGGTTTTCGTGCTATTCAGTAAAAATTGCCATGTAAATGGTCCTGCAAACTTATTATTAGTTTTACCTTACCACATTGACCTAACATTTACAGTCCTGAAATATTTCTTGGTTTTTCTTTAGCTTATTCATTTTTCTAGAGTCTCAGTTTATACTTTATGAGATACTATTATTACGCTGATTTTATCTCTTTAGGTCTAAATAGTTTTAACATGCCAAAATAATTTGTTTTGGTATATCTCATAGCCAATGATCTCTTTCTCATGCACTCACTTATTTTTCTTTTTTTTACTAGGTTTTTCTATTTTTTTTTTCTTTAAAGGAGAGTGGGCAGAAAGGTAAAGAGACAGAAACAGAAAAAGATCTTCTATCCACAAATGTGCTTAACTGATGGGTAACTAGTCCAAGCTGGAGCCAGGGGCCTGAATCTCTTTCCAGGTCTTCCACTTGAGTGCCAAACACCCAAGCACTTGAACCAACACTCCTGCCAATGCAATGCAGGGTCTACATCAGCAGGAAGCTGAATCAAGAAGCAGAGAGAGGACTGGAACTCCAGGCTTTGGTACAGGATGTGGGCATGCCAAGCAGCTTCCTAACTGCCATGCCAAATACCCACCCTTGTAGGTTGTGAATTTGTAGTTCCAGGAAAATTTTCAGTCAGATAATCTAAGTAAGGCTGAACTAAAAGTAAAGTTGAATGAAGGATAGATATCCTCTTTTAAACAGATAAACAAAGTGGAAACTCCTGGAAGTCAACTTAATCTAAAAGACACAAGTATATGAATGCTAATTTAGATATTTTCAATATGGTAGAGGGCCCGGCATGAAGGTTCAATGGCTAAATCCTTGCAACCACCAAGAACGCATATAGACCCGATTCATGTCCCAGCTGCTGCATTTCCCTTCCAGCTCCCTGCTTGTGGCCTGGGAAAGCAGTCGAGGACAGCCCAATGCTTTGGGATCCTGCACCCGTATGGGAGACCTGGAAGAAGTTCCTGGTTCCTGGCTTAGGATTGGCTCAGCTCCAGCTGTTGCAGCCATTTGGGAATAAACCAGCAGATAGAAGATCTTTCTCTCTGTCTCATTTCCCTTTGCAAATCTACCTTTCCAATAAAAATAAGTAAAACTTTAAAATAACGTTAAATATGGTAGAGTTCTGATAGGGGAATCACTCTCATGCCAACTTTGTAAATGTTCCTTGGAAAAGGCAGTCTAGGGACTAGCACTGGTAGGTTAAGCCTCTGTGGCACCAGCATCCTCTATGGGCACCAGTTCATGTCCCGGCTGCTCCACTTGCCTTCCAGCCCTCTGCTGATAGCCTGGGAAAGCAGCAGCAGATGGCCCAAGTGTGTGAATTTCTGTTACCCATGTTAGATAGCCAGATGAAGCTGCCGAGTCCTGGCTTTGGCCTGTCCTGACCTTTGTAGCATCTGGAATGAATCAGGGGATAAAAGAGTTTCTCTGTGTGTCCCTCCCTCACTCTCTATAACTCTTTACAATAAATAAATTGACCTTAAAAAAAAGAAAAAAAAGGAAGTTGTTTTATACATTTAAAAATCATGCATCTTTGTTTCCTTTGGCAGATATCATGAATAAAAAACCAAGACTAGCCTGGGAACTTTATCTCAAGATGGAAACTTCTAGTGAATCCTTTAGTATCTTACAGCTCATTGCTAATGACTGCTACAAGGTGAGTCTAAGTAGGACTGAAAGGGAAATTGAAGGTGGTCAGTGTCACATTGCTGCCCTGACTCAACAATAGAGAAAGTGTCCTAGAAACTTAATGGCTAGTGGTGAAAGAATTTGACTTGTAATCTTACAAATGCCATCCTTTTTATGAATGGGCTGAACTCAGAGATAGGCAGCATTTCAGTTTTTATGTATGGATTAAATCATGATTGAAAGAGGAAGTTTTAGATTCCCAGAAGTTATGGTTCTTTAGGTACCATCTAAGTGGAGTTGGACTCTCCAGTATTTAGAAATTTGATTTCAAAGCTCAAGAAACATATGTCCGGAAAATTGGAAATGCATGTTGGGAAATCCTGTCAACTTTTTAAGATGTATTTATTTTTATTTGAAAAGCAGAGTTACAGAGAGAGGAAGAAGCAGAGAAAGCAAAATCTTCTATCTACTGGTTTACTTCCCAAATGGCCACAACAGCCAGAGCTAAGCTGATCTGGAGCTGGGAGTCAGGAGCTTCTTCCAGCTCTCCCATGTTAAGTGCCTGAAGCCTTGGGTCACATTCCACTGCTTTCCCAAGCCATAACCAGCAAGCTGGATCATATGTGGAACAGGCAGGACACAAAATAAAGCCCTATGGGATGTCGGTACTTGCAAATAGAGGATTAGCCTGTTGGGTTGCCATGCTGACCCAAATTAACAGTTCTAAGTAGGAATTAAAACCCTGAGAAACAGCAAGTTAAGGAAGAAGAGCTGTAATCCAATTTTTGAAGAATACTAAGATGTAAGTGGTAGATAGCAAAGACAAAGAAACAGAAAAAGAGAATGCAAATGGAATCAGAATCAGTAAAGAACTGCTGAGAGGACCCAGTGCGATGGCATGGTGCCTAAAGTCCTAGCCTCGATTGTGCCAGGATCCTATATAGGTGCTGGTTCTAATCCCGGTGCTCCAGGCTCCTGGCTTCAGATTGGCTCAGCTCCAGGCATTGCAGCCACTTGGGGAGTAAATCAGCAGACAAAAGATCTTCCTCTCTGTCTCTCCTCCTCTCTGTATAGCTGCCTTCCCAAAAAAAGAAGTAAATCTTTAAAAAAAAAAAAGTGTGTGTGTGGTCGAGTGAATGGATGGATGGATGGAAGGATGGGTGGATATCTACGCATGGGCACACATTTTTATATGGAGC
Organism: Ochotona curzoniae; assembly: GCF_017591425.1. Lineage (NCBI taxonomy): Eukaryota > Metazoa > Chordata > Mammalia > Lagomorpha > Ochotonidae > Ochotona > Ochotona curzoniae. The sequence goes on along the minus strand of NW_024467095.1, from coordinate 16,605,684 downwards.
TGAAATGGCAGGAATTAGGCAGTAACTTGGGGTTTTATCCTATAGATTAAAAGCGTTTTTTAATTAGCCTCATATTGTAGAATGTTCTATTTTTGAAATATCTCATCTTGCCTAATGATAGCAATGTCAGGTAAAGAGAATCTGGGGCTAAATTCATCAGGATTAGTTTATTTTACGGTGAATCATCTATATATTTATCTTCATTTAATTATCATCAATGGAAGCATTTTAAGACATAAGGAAACTTGAAAACACTAATTTAAACCTAACTTTGATGGATGGCAGTGATGCTAAGTCAGGAGGGAGAGGAAAGTAAAACATTAAACGACAGGAAATTGTTTCAGTTTTAACAGTATCAAATCTCAAGTGTCTTTGGGGCTCCCAGTACAGAGAATAGGAAATTATTAAGCATGAAGCTTAAATGCTCCTGTGAGAGGTGGAATGTTGGGTCTTAGCAAGTTAGTGGTGGTAATAGTAATAGCAGTGGCAGCAGCCAAGTATGAAGAGAGTAATATTAACAAGTAAATACAATGAGGAGCCATGTGGAACAACAAAGTTAAAGGCTAGAACGAGTGAAAGTGAAAGACCTCTCTTTAGGGTGAGCATCGTGGTGCAGCAGGTTAGGCTATCAGAGTGGTTTGGGTCTCAGCTGCTTCACTTCCAATCCAGCTCCCTGCTGATTTGCCTGGGGATGCAGTGGATGGTGGCCCAAGCCCTCAGAACCCTGCAACCCACATGGGAAACCCAGATGTTATTCTTGGCTCTGCTGTGGCCATTTGGGAAAGTGAACCAACAAATGGAAGATTTTTCTCTCTCTCTCTTAGTCAAATTAGGTCACACATGCTGCAGGTCTAACATAGACTCACATCTTTACAGTTGTGGTATTGAAGATAAGGAGAAAAGTTTGAAAACAGAGTTTGGGATTTCAGGTTGGGGTGGTAAATAGACTCATTTCTTTTAAATATAAGAGATACAAATATCATTCACTTACTTCATGCCCCAACAGTTATATTCTTTTTATATTAGAGAAATGAAAACCTGTGTCCAAATACACAACTGTTACATAACACAATTTTTTTTAAGATTTATTTATTTTTATTGCAAAGTCAGATATACAGAGAGGAGGACAGACAGAGAGGAAGATCTTCATCCAATGATTCACTCCCCAAGTGAGTGCAACGGCCAGTGCTATGTCGATCCAAAGCCAGGATCCAGGAACTTCTTCCGGGTATCCCACACGGGTGCAGGGTCCCAAAGCTTTGGGCCGTTCTCGACTGCTTTCCCAGGCAGGGAGCTGGATGGGAAATAGAGCAGCCAGGATTAGAACCAGCGCCCGTATGGGATCCTGGCGTGTTCAAGGCGAGGACTTTAGCCACTAGGCCACGCCGCCGGGTCCAAGTGGAGTTTTTTTTAAGATTGTTTTTATATTTATTTGAAGGGCAAATTTACAAAGAGAGAATGAGAGACAGAGAGATCTTCCATCTACTGGTTCACTTGCCAAATAGTCACAAGGGCCAGAACTAGGCTGATCTGCAACCAGGAGCCTGGAGGTTCTTCCAAGTTTCTCCCATGAGTGGAGCAGCCCAAGGATTTTTGCCATCCTCTCTGCTGTTTTCCCCAAGCACAGTATCAGAAAGCTAGATAGAAAGTGGGGCCGTCAGGACTCTAATCAGTGCCCACGTGGGATGCCAGCACCACAGCCAGAGACTTTAACTTACGACACCACAGCATTGGCATCCATGAATGTAATTGTAACTGAAAGTAGAAAAGTTGTTTTTCTTACAAAGTATAAAATAAAGCTAAGAATGCAGTAGAGGTCTTAAGGAAATTGTCAGAAGCTTAGAAAACATTTAATAAACTAGAGAAGCTACTAACCACCACCGAAGAGAGGTTGCCAGCATTGTCTGGGCTTAACAGTATATGTATGGTTGCCAGGTAAGAAAACTCAACTCAAGAAAATTTAGTGGTATTCAGTGTGGTTTTAGGGCCACAGAAAGTATGGTCTATTTAGGGATGGTGTCTGTCAAAGTCAGTTAAATTTTGTGAAGAGCAGTGTTGAGAGTAGCAGTATACATACAGGCATTCTGGTAATTTCGGAAGAAGATCAGAGAACGGCCACTGTTGAGTTGAACACGATCCGATTAGCACAGGATCAGTGACAGTGATCCTCTAAAACAGAAGGTCCAAGGGAGGTTTGAGAGGCCTGTGTGGTGGCTGCCTAGGCTAATCCTTCATCTGTCATGCCAGCATCCCAGATGGCTGCCGGCTCATGTCCCACCTACCGCGCTTCCAGTCCTGCTCCCTGCCTATGGCCTGGGAAAGCAACAGAGAATGGATCAAGTCCCTGGGCTCCTGCACCCACGAAGGAGCCTTGGAAGGAGCTCCTGGCTTCAGATGGGTTTAGCTCTGGCTATTGTGACATTTTGGGGGTGAACCAGGGGGTGGGAGATCTTTGCGTCTCTTTCCTTCTCTTTCTGCAAACCTACCTCTCAAATTAAATAAATCTTTAAGAAAAATACCCAGTTGAAATCATGGTTATCAGTCTATTCTCATGATTAGGATATAATTAGGAAGAAAATGATGAATCTGTTAATTACAGCATAACTTGACCATGTGCAGAAAAAAATATTGCATTATTGAAAAATGAATGAAGGTAAGCTAATTTAAGCTCGGCATATGTAGCCAAACTTTGGTTTCCTTCTTGTTATTTTAATTAAGAACTGGAATGTACCTAATTTGCTAGCTGAAAGTATTGTCATTACCCATGCACTTATTTCATATGGCTCTGTTTTATGTTGTATTTATGTTTGGTTTCACTTCCTTTTGTCCAGATGGGTCAGTTTTACTACTCAGCCAAAGCCTTTGATGTGCTCGAGAGGCTGGACCCCAACCCTGAATATTGGGAAGGCAAAAGGGGTGCCTGTGTGGGCATTTTCCAGATGATCTTAGCTAAGAGAGAACCCAAGTAAGTGAACAACTGGGGGGTCTGCCCCTATTCATTTGTTGCCTTGTGACGGCCAGGATTTGTGTCCCTGTGTGGTGTCATCTGAAAACCCAAAATCGTAATGATGTTGGAGAAAGATGAAAACAATTGAGGTGTTTGCTGTTTCTGTCTGAGCATTTTGCTGTACAAATATTTCATCTCTTGGCATCAAATTATTCTCGTCATGGCTTTTTGTATTAAGTATATTTTACAGATCTCTAATGTAGCAGCAAGATATATATTTGAATCCAAATGACTACCCATTTGCATAAGAAAGTCTGGTCTGGTCTTTCTTTTGTCTTCTTTGCCTATTGGCTTTTCCTTATGTCTTCGTTTAAACCTCAGAAAAATTAAGAAAAGAGTGGATGTGGTTGATAATTTTTTTCCCTCTGCCTCCTCATCTTCCAGGAAGTACTAAACATTAGATAACAGAGCATTACATGGCTGATAGCAGCATTTGAAATAAAAATCGAAACACTTATAACTAAATTTACTATTCTCTTTTTTTTTTAAGATTGATCTATTTATTTTGAAAACCAGAGCTACAGAGAAAGAGCAAAAAAAAACATATCTTCCACACAGTGGAACTGGTTCACTCCCCAGGTGGCCGCAATGGCCAGGGCTGGGTCAGGCTAAAGCCAGGAGACAGGAGCTTCATGAAGGCTCCCATATGGGTTATAGGGCCCACATGCTAGGGCCATCTTCTGCTGCTTTCCTAGGTGCGTTAGCAGGGAGCTGGACCATCATCCATATGGGATGATGTATCCGAGGCAGCAGTGTTACCTGCTATGCAACAATCCTGGTCCTTAAATTCCGTATTCTAAAACTAATTTCCTGAAATATATTTGTTACTGGTGATTTAATAATAAATGAGATCATTTTGTAAGAATACACCAAAAAATTACTTTCTGCCTTGTCCTCTGCAAAAGTTCGATTTGGTTAGGTGAAAGAGGTTACCTATTCTGGAAGAATTAGAACTATGAGAAGATTCTTAGGAAAATGGATTCTTTGGCAGTCACCTATAGATTTATACAGCCATAGGAGAGTTTAGCAGGTATTATTTAAATTATAAACATTCGTTTTAATTAAAGTTAAATTTAAACTTAATTTAAATTTAATTAAATTACTTTAATTAGTTAAAGTAATTTAAAACATAATAAAAAAACATAAATGTTGGGCTTTTGCCAATTCTTAATCCTGATTGCTACTTTAGTCCATATTTATTAATGTTTGACTTTCCTTAAAGAAATCACTCATTCTTTTAGCTTCGTAAAACTTTACAAATGTTGGGCCTGGCATGATAGCCTTGTGGCTCAAGTCCTCTCCTTGCATGCGCTGGGATCCCACAGGGGCGCTGGTTCATGTGCCAGCTGTTCCACTTCCCATCCAGCTCCCTGCTTGTAGCCTAAGAAAGCAGTCTAGTATGACCCAAAGCCTGGGGACCCTGCACCCGTGTGGGAGTCCCAAAAGAGGCTCCGGGCTCCTGGCTTCAGATCGGTCAACTCCTGCCATTGCGGCCGCTTGGGAAGTGAATCATCAGTCGGTAGATCTTTTTCTCTCTCTCTCCTCTCTCTGTATAATTTCCTTTCCAATAAAAATTAATTAATATTCTTTTTTTAAAAAACTTTACAAATCTTATAGGGAAACTCTGTGGAAAAAATGTAAGACACACAAACTAATGAATTGTTAGCAGCAGAGGTAAAATTTGAGCCCAATCCCCTGAACCAAACTCCCGAATATACCTTTTCATGCAAGATAAGCACCAAAATTGGGATATTTAGGTCATCCCAGAGAGGAGAAAACCATTAACAGCATGTGTCCAGTTGGTGAGGAAGAGGGTTGGCGAAGGTGGCAGACGCTCCATCTCACCGTGCCCCTCTAGAACAGAAAGCAGTGCAGTTTCTGGACAGTTTGTGACCACACAGTGGGGGACGCCGTGAGCGAACGCACTGCGACAGAGACGGTATGCGAACATCAGGAGTTTAACTTTCATCTTTTCCTGCAACCTTTTGTTCTTTCCAATCTTTTCCTCAGAGAGACACTTCGAGAAGTCCTCCACCTGCTGAGAAGCACGGGGAACACCCAGGTGGAGTACATCATCCGGATCATGAAGAAATGGGCCAAAGAGAACAGGGTGCCTGTGTGAGACAGCGGGAGGAGCCCCGGGAGCCGGCTGCTTCCGCCTGGCGTGGATGCGGAAATCATTGCTCTCAAGCTTCCTGTACAAGGCAGGGCTCTGTCTGATGGACATTTTCCTCCCTTGCTCCTCACATCTCCAGGTCATTGACTGACTTACCTGGACCCAGCCTCCTGGCTGAACAAAGTGTCACAGTCTAAAACTGTGGCCCCTGTGCGGTCCTCCTAGCAATAAGACTGTGTGAACTTACCCAGTGCCTTTTTTCCAGAACTATTGGAGACGCTTACGTAATCTACTGATTTTAAAGAGAACAGCATAACTTTGTGTCGTTGTCAGCATTTCATAATATTTTCGCGTAGCCATGATGACAAATGTATTTGATTCTCAGTCACTATCATTCTGCCGTCGGAATATTAACCACCTCTGCACACACTCTCATATTGGTAGGAATTTCATAAAGGGTTTTATGATACAGCTCCACATTTGGGAGAAGAGTGGTCTTTAAGTAGCTATGTGTTCAAAGAGTGGCAGTGAGATCCCTGCTCAAACCGTCACTATAGGATGTCACAGGCTATTGGATTCCTGTTTCAATAATTGTTGATAATAACAACATGTTACAGGGAGTAAGGCGAGTACCATCGTTTTTAAAGATGAGCACTGGAAATTGTGTGTGTGTGTGTGTGTGTGTGTGTGTGTGTGTGTGTGTGTGTGGTACCTCTGAAGGTGTGTGTGTGTGTGTGTGTGTGTGTGTGTGTGTGTGTGTGTGTGTGTGTGTGGTACCTCTGAAGGTATTTAGGAAACAAAATGCACAAATCATATTAGTCACATCTCCGTGTTGTAAGGGTTTTCCAGGAATATTTGTGGAAAGGAGAATCAAAAGGTAAGCTCATCTGGTGCAAAGCATTGATATATAGTGTCTTCATGATACACACAGTCTATTGTCCACTGATCTTTTTGAGGACCTATCCTATTTTAATAACAAAGCACATTAGAATTCTTAAAGTGTATCTTGCTGAATAAAGTTTTGCAAGTAGGGCTATAAACATTATACACACACACACACACACACGCACGGGCTTTTAAATACAAAGCAATGATAAAATGTGTGGAGTCCTTTGAGGGACCTCCTACTGCCTGGCCCCATGTGTCTGAGCTCTCACGCCAAGCTGCTCCATAACTGAGCTCCCTTAGCTTCACAGACTGTTTTTAGAACACAGACCCATGTCTTTTTGTATACCAGCTCTTCCTTGTTTCTAGCCATCGCTGGCCAGTGAGGGACAGGTGGGTGGAAGGAAAAACTGAAAAAAACAAACAAAAAACCTAGAATACCTGAAGTACACAAGTCAGAAGAATTTTTTTGTGACTAGAAGAGTTTGTACAGCTCAGAGGGAGGGGCGCCTGAGAGCAGCCCGAGAGATGGGTGGTGTGGAAGGCAGCCTGCACTTTCTGGGTGGGCGCAAGGCGTTCTCAGAGCTCTGCTCAGGCCGCTGGCCAGCTTGCTTGTCTTTTAACTTAAATCGAGATCTCATCAGTTCAGAGCACGCATGAAAATTAACTGGCCCAACTAAATTCCAAGAAAGAAAGCTATGTCGTGTGGTGTGTTACATCTCCATTGCGCCTCTGTTTCTCCTTTCTGTTGCTCCTGTTCTGTTCGTTCTAACTGGTTCTCAGCATCTGAGGGACCAGGTGCGTCCCTTCTGGGCATAAGCTGTTGCAATTTTTTGGAGTCATTCATATACATCTTATCCCACTGAAAAGAGCAGAAAATGCAGTCATGGGGGGGAGAGATAGAACTCCTCAATAGCTTTCAGCAATGAACTTTGTCTTCCAGTGAATTGATATCATTTTAAAATTTGCTATACTTGCAAAGCTTTTCCACTGATGGTAAGTTACTTTTCATCAAACTGTTGTTGAATTTAACACTCAAGATTTTCTCTGTCTCTTGGGAAAAAAAAACATTTTTCTGTCTTTTGGGGGGAAAATTTCAAAAATATCAGAATTGTAGACTAATTTTTACAAGTTTCTTTGATCTCTAAAATTAAGCCAAAAAAATGACTAGCTTAACAAAAAACTACCATCCAATTCTGCTGTTAAGGGTAGCTACTTCTGAAATGTCTTGATAGGGTTTCTAGATTTCATAATAATGTCATACAGCTGCTATTCTGAGATATGTTATGGGAGAGTGGAAGGCTTAGGCTCAAGAATGGAGTGTACCATGTACAGTTTATAGCATCAATGTACTACTTATAATCTTCAACATATATTACATGCAAATGCAAAAAAATCTTACAATTATTTTTGTACTTCAAAATAATTATTCTATTCCACTGCATTATATTCTAATTAAAATGTTTATTTCATTTTTATTACATAATACTTTTGTGTGTAATCATTGCATGACCTGGGTGGATGGGTTTTGTGCCTGTTCCCTTTTCTTACCCAGCCCTAGGATAGAGGGAAGAAAATTATGTTCTGGGCTCCACGAGTTATCAGAAAACTTAAAGCAATGCAGGGAAAGAGCCTGATCTCTTCAACAAATGCTGTGGGGACAACTGGATAGCAGCCAGCAGAGGTAAGAGGCAAGACCCCCCCTCGTCCCCCATCACCTTATACAAAAATCAGCTCCAAGACGATCAAGGAACTCAATCTGCACTCAGAAACCATCAAAATATTAGAAGAAAACATAGGAAACACTCTCCAAGAAATAGGAATGGGGAAAACTTCTTGGAAAAAACACCAAAAGCACAGGCAGTCAAAACCAAAATAAACAAATGGAGCTACATCAAACTAAAAAAGCTTCTGTACAGCAAAGGAAACAATTAACAAAGCAAAGAAGCACACTGCACAACTGATAGGGGACTAATATCCAGGATCCATAAAGAGCTTCAGAAACCCAGGACAGTAATAATAATAATGGGAAAATCCTGTGAAAAAAAATAGGAAAAGGAAATGAGCAGAGATTTTTCAAAAGAACAGATCCAAATGGCTAACAGACATATGAAAAGATGCTCAGGCTCCCTAATCGTCAGGGAGATGCAAATGAAAACATTGAGGTTGCACCTAACTAACCCTAATCCTAACCTATAACTCTAACCCGACTCCAGTGAGGTTGGCCTACATTCTCAACTCTACTACCGATACCTGCTGGTGTGGATGTGGGGAGAAAGGTACCCTCCTTCACTGCTGGGGGAGTGTGGACTAGTGCAACCACTATGGAAGTCAGTATGGGGAGCGCTTAGAGAATTACCAATAAGCCTGCTTTATGAATCAGCTATCCTGCTCCTAGGAATATATACAAAGGAAATTAAATCTTCATATGAGAAAGGGATGTGTAAACGTATATTTACTGCAGCACAAGCTACAATAGCAAAGACATGGAAACAACCTAGATGCCCGTCCAAAGAGAAGTGGTTAAAGAAACGGTGGTACATTTATTCCACGGAATACTACTCAGCCATTAAAAAGAATGAAATTATTCAATTTGTAACCAGATGGTACCAACTAAAAGCCATTATGCTCAATGAAATAAATCAATCCCAAAAAGACAAATACCATATGTTCTCTCTAATATAAGGTGACCTTAATGCAGATTATAAGATCAACAACCCTTTCAATAATGTTTTTTGCTGCAACCCATGGGTTTTGATGTTGTGTTTATTTTCATTCAGAATAATGTTCCTTATTAAATTCTTCACCGATTTGTAGATCACACAGTAGCATCATTTTCTCTAAGAAACTTTTGTGTTTTTCTCATTTATTCATCGACACATTGGTTATTCAGTAGCATGTAGCTTAACTCCATGGTGCTATAAATCTTTTATCTTTATTCTTGTTGTTGATTCTGTTTGTGGCTTCTCATTTAAGCGAATGTTTAGTAACTGCTAATAAAGACTATCATATCCAGTTGTGAAGATACAATGCAGTAGGTATCTCTAATTCAAAATCAAAGATGAATTCACAATGAAAATGTTGTATAGGGCCTGGCAGCGTGACCTAGCAGCTAAAGTCCTCACCTTGAACACACCTGGATCCCATATAGGAGCCAGTTCTATCCCGGCAGCCCCACTTCCCTTCCAGCTCCCTGCCTGTGGTCCAGGAAAGCAGTCGAGGACGGCCCAAAGCTTTGGGACCCTGCACCCGCGTGGGAGACCCGGAAGAGGCTCCTGGCTTCGGACCGGCATAGTATCGGCCGTTGCGCTCACTTGGGGAGTGAATCATCAGACGGAAGATCTTCCTCTCTCTCTCTCCTCTCTGTATATCCGCCTTTCCAATGAAAAAATAATAAAAATAAATCTTAAAAAAAAAAAAAGAACTGGCCTTCACGGTTGCTGAGGCCTGTGCGGTTGATGGCATGCCCAGATACTCATGGGGGACATGTCAGCTCATGGAGGCCTGCAGAGAACACCCAGTACCATGGAGAGCAGAATAAATTAGACAGCCCTCCCGGACAAGTAAGTATCTGAGTGAATCGAGGCTCCGAGGTAGATTATGTCGGCCAAAGGACCTTGGAAGGATTTCCTCATCCTTAGAGCAATGAAATCAACAGCATCCCAGAATTATCAAGACCGCTTAAGCGGTGTCCTCAGAACATCCTCCGCATCGGGGAGCCTGGGATGGCGCTGGGTGGCCGTCCTCCATTCCCGCTTGCTGGAAGCAACTCTCTCTGTTTTTCTCCCCATTGTCCCCAGAAAACAGAAGAAAAAAAGGAGCCTGGAGGCAGCTGTCTCAGTCACTTTCCCCCATTCCTCGACCCTCCCCGCCCTCATTGGTGGTCCACACGGGCATGCATTCCTCTCAACTATGTAGACATCATCAAAAATAAAATGACTTCATTATATAAAGAAACACATGTGCTACTGAATTCATAGTCTCTATGTGTGAATGAATTGCCTACGATGAAGGAAAAAAAAATGTGAGTTTCTGTGATTTCCCGGTCATTTTTGAGCCCCTGAATTAGATTCTCTGCACTATAATTCACATGTAACAATATGCTTAAGCATGTTTTTAAGGAAATCATATTGTTCCTCTAAATATGACGCATCTTGCCTACTGAAAGATACTTGGACGGTTAAATATTTGCACTTGCTCTTCTATTTTCAACCTTCTGTAGAACATAATTAGTTTTCCTTTCCTGTGCCAGATTTTGGCTGGGAAAGAGTTATTAATATAGTAGAGCTGAGACTTGTCATTCCAGTTTTAAAAATTATAAACAGGGACCTGGCACGATAACCTAGTGGCTAAATCCTCACTTTGCATGTGCCTGAATCCCATATGGGTGCCAGTTTGTGTCCTGGCTGCTTCACTTCCCTTCCAGCTCCCTGCTTGTAGTCTGGAAAAGCAGTCGACGATGGCCCAAAGCCTTGGGACCCTGCACCTGCATGGGAGACCCAGAAGAAGTTCCTGGCTCCTGGCTTCAGGTTGGCTCACCCCCAGCCACTGCAGCCACTTGGGGTGTAAGTCAGTAGGTTTCCTTCTTTCTATATATCTGACTTTCCAATAAAAAAAGGAAATATTTTTTAAAAAGTTACTAACAGGTTAGGATGGAAATGTCACTAACAGTTATCTAAATAATAAGTGGAAAACTGCTGTAAAAGCAATGAAATCATGGTGGAATATAGCTTTATCCATCTACTGAGGAAATTCATAAGAACACTGGAGTAAGTGTTCTTGAGTAAGCTAAAGTAAAGTTAGTGGAGTAAGCTAAATGGGAGAAGTTAATCTTTTTTAAGATTTTGTTATTTTTATTGGAAAATCAGATTTACAGCGAGGAAAGAGAGAAAGGAAGATCTTTTCACCAATGATTCGATTCCCCAAGTGGCCACATTGGCCTGAGCTGAGCTGATACGAAGCCAGGAGCCAGGAATTTCTTCCAGGTCTTGCAGGGTCCCAAGGCTTTGGACCATCCTCAACTGCTTTCCCAGGAATAGGCAGGAAGCTGGATGGGAAGCAGGGCAGTTGGGATTAGAAAGAGCAGCCACATGGATCCCGGTGCGTGTAAGGTGGGAACCCCAGCTGCTAGGCTACTGCGCCAGGTCCATGGGAGAAGTGATTCTTGAGCTGAAACTTGAACTGGGTGAAAATAAGACAATCATTTCATGGGAAAACAACAGCCTAAGTGAAGCCATGCGTGGTGTTTTCAGATGTTTAATTATTCTTCCCTTCTATTTTCACATGAAGACTAATGTGCTCTTTGAACAGCAGAGTGAGGTTGCTTGTAGATTCTTTCTCCTTGGTGACTCGGGAATTCCATTCGCAAGTACATGCCCAAGAGACACTTCTGCACAAGCACATCAGGAGGTAATGTGTAAGTGGGGTCCTCTCTGCCCCGTTTCCAGGCACAACCCGGAGACAACCCAGAGATCTGTTGAGCAGGGGAGAGTGGGATGAATGGGCTGGGATGACGTCACCACGACATGCTGCTCAGAGCAGATGAAATGCAGCCTGTTGCACCAAGGTGAATGAATCTTAGGCCCATATTGCTGAAACCATGGACCTTGCCTCAATTACAGATGACTAAAATACACACAGACATTCCAAAGCAAAACAAGACAGCTCAAGAGGAACACGGAAGTGAGGATGATGTGGGTGGGTGGGTGAAACCCCCGTGGCTCATGTCACAGTGCCTGGGTTTAATCCTAGCTCTGGGTTCCAGTCTCCTGCTCATGTGAACATCAGGAAGCAGAGAGAGTGGCTGCACCTGCTGCTCTCCTTCATGGGCACTCAGGAAGTGTGAGCAGTGGATGGGCGTTCCCCCTTCTCTGCCTCTCAAATACATTGAAACACTTGACAAAGAACTCAGGATGGTGCTTACTGAGAGGAGAAGGCAGAGGTGGAATGAGAAGGAGGCACAAGGACATATTGTTGCCAAGTTTTTATGTGGGGTGTGAATCATGAATCACAAGAGTGATTCCTTAATAAATCAGAAATAAGTGGACTACTAAAAATAAGTGATGATTATATAAATAAGAGAACTGGGGCAGGCATTTGGTCAACACTTAAGTCATCTCTTGAGACCCCTGCATCCCACAGCAGAGCGTCTGGTGAGAGACCTTCCATCCATTGATTCACTCCCGGAAGAGCTGTAACAGCTCAAGCAGGACAGGTCCAAAGCAGGAGCCAGGATCTTCTCCTGGATCTCCCACAGGGCTACAGCAGTCCAAGGATTTGGACCATCTCTCCCCTGCCTGCTCAAGAACATTAGCAGGGAGCTGGATGGGAAGTAGAACAGCTAGGACTCACGCTGGCACCTATGTAGAATTCTTGTGTTGCAGGCGGTGCATTAACACACTGGGCCCCAATGCCAGTTCCTTGTAATGATTTTGTCATGCAAACAAAATCCAAAACACTTCATATCTTGTAAAGTAATCTGTGCACCCATTCTGTATACTTGTAGTCTTGTGAACTCTGATCTTTTATAGCTTCCTTGCTCTCTGACACAAATTTTCTCTAGTTTAATATGTTCCTTCTCTCTCTCTCTCTAAGATTTATTTATTTTTATTTGAAAGATTTTTAGAGAGGAGAGGTCTTCCCTCTGCTGGTTCACAGAACAGCTAGATCTGAGCTAATCCAAAACTAGGAGTCAGGAGCTTCCTCCGGGTCTCCCATGCGGATGCAGGGTCCCAAGGCTTTGGGCCGCCCTCGACTGCTTTACGAGGCAACAGGGAGCTGGATGGGAACTGGAGCCAGGATACAACTGGTACCCACATGAAATGCTGGCACTTTCAGGTAAAAGATTATCCTTCTGGATCACCTCACCAACTCGGCACTGTTGTCCCTCTTCTATCGCAGACTTGGAGTCAGTCATTCTGAGGGAATCTATGGGATCATGTTACATTTAATCTAGGATTCTTTTTGTTATATCTCTCCCTTTCTTCTATGGCTGAAGCACTTGTACCTAGGAAGCTAAGCCGCAGGTGAGGATTTACACATTTTTATGTGAAAAACAAACATTCAAAGAGATATTCAACCTCACAAGAAATTCAAGACATGCGCCTATACATTTTTAGCTTATCAGTTGGACAAATATTAAAACTGAAAATGACCAAGTAGAAAAGAAAACACCAATCATACACCAATCATGAGAAAATAAATAAAAGTCTTGGGGGCCGAGTATCCCTTATCTGAAATATTTGGGATCAAAAGTGTTCTCAGGCTTTCAGACTTTTTCAGAGTTTGGAATCTTTGCATATGCTTCATAAAAAAATACTGGAGACAGGACCCAAATTTAGCATGAAATTAATTCATGTTTCATATGTGAGGGGGCTTCCGGAAGTTCATGAAACTTTTGCGGTCTTTTAAAATTCCATTTCTACAAACTCTTTGAAGGACCTTCGTGCACCTTGGCCTCAAGGTCATTTTGTTTACTGTTTTTCCGGTGCTTCTGTTTGACTGTGTCCATCAAGTGAAGTAGGTGTGGAATTTTCCACTTGTGTTGGCACTCGGATTTCACATTAAGGATGCTCTACCTGTACCCAATTTGCTTAGCAAACAGTTTGGCAAGTATGTCACAATGTAGTCTGTCCTTCCATCTGTCATTTCCTGATTAAGAAGTTTACTCTGAAGAAGTAATTGGAGGCTTGCTTAGTGCAAGGTTAATGATCGAAATATTATTTGTAATGATGTTAAAATGAAACAACATGAGTGACTGTTCACATATATAACTCTATCACCTACCACGGACCATAGTTCTATGCGCAAGGAATATTCATTGAGTAAACTGGTATTGAACATCTACTAACAAAGTGTGGATACATCTATACCATCTAGTACTTTGCAATCATTACAAATTGGTGAGAGGGCAGGGCGTTTGGCACTGGGTGCCCACATTCAGCACTGGAGCGCTTTGGTTCAAGTCACAGCTTCACTAGCAACCCCAGCTTCATGCTAATGCACACCCTAGGAGGCAGCAAGTGATTGCTAAAAAGGTTGAGTCCCTGCCTCCCAGGAGATCAGATTAAGCTCTGGGATCCTGGCTTTGGTCTGCCCTGCCCTGCTGCTGCAGGCATTTAGAGAGAGATTCCTCTTTAGCTCATTAGCTCTTGCTCTTACACGAATATATATTTTTCAAGTGGTAGATTTACATTTAATGACTACTGAAGGAAGGAATAATGTCCAAATCTAAATCCCAGGAACCTGCAAGTGTGTGCCACAACATGGCAAAGGGGAATTTAGGTTGCAGACAAAACTCAAGTTGCTAATCAGTTGCCTTAAAATAGGGAGATCATCCTGGATTATATAGGTGGGTCCAATGTAATTCTAAAGATCCTTAAAAGAAGAACAGGAAAAACAAGAATCCGCTGCTGGAAAAATCTTTCAGCCCGGAAGCTGGCCTTGAAGGTGGAAGGCAATAAGGCTGGAAGGGATAGGGGAGGAATTCAGTTCTCCCCAGAGCCCGGCTGCCAGCCTGATTTGTGCACACTCGGATCCATTTCCAGGCTTTGGACCTACAGAACTGTAAAAGAAACGTGCGTTACGCATGAGCTCATTTGTTACAGCAACAGCAGTAAACTAAGAAGAAAAAAATATTTCTGAGATGCATTGTTGAATTTTAAAACAAGTTTACAAAATGATATCCTGGTGGTAGCTTTGTAGTTCGAATGTATACCCCTATTCTTCACCTGCTGTGAACCTAATCCAGATGCAGTAGGGTTAAGGGACAGGGATTTGGGGAGATGTTTTAGTCTCAGAGGCCTCACAAATGGATTAGAAGAGTTGCTTCGGGGGCCTGGTGTGGTAGCCTAGCAGTTAAAGTCTTGCACTCACTGGGATCCCATATGGGTGCCGGTTCTAATCCCGGCAGCTCCACTTCTCATCCAGCTCCCTGCTTATGGCCTGGGAGAGCACTCGGGACCCTGTGCCCACATGGAAGACCCAGAAAAAGCTCCGTGCTCCTGGCTTCAGATCAGCTCAGCTGCAGCCACTTGGGATGTGAACCTGAAGATGGAAAATCTTTGTCTCTCCTTCTCTCTGTAAATTTGTCTTTACAACAACAACGGTAACAACAAAATCTTTTAAAAAGAAGAATTGAGCAGAGTTCCAGGAGAAATGCCTAAATCTCATACCCCCAGCTGACTTCAGCACATCCTACCATACCCTACCTGTTAGAGATCGCAACTCGCTGTGCCTGGAGTGACTGCGGCCCATTTCAGAGTAGGAGTCCCAGTGCTGGCTGCTTCACTTCCAATCCCGATGCCTCCCAGGGTGCACGTTAGCAGGAAGCTGTATCAGAAGTAGTCAGCAGTTGGGCCAAGCACACTCCAATTATAGGACCCCGGCATCCCAAGCAGCAGTTTAACCCTGTGTCTCAATGCCTGCCTCTTTTGTGTGTTATGTTTTAGAATTGATCAGGTCAGAAGAAAACACAGCAGCCAGCAGCCAAGGCAGAAAAGGCTTAATTAGGGTGAGATAACATAGCCGGGGTCTGAAAGTTGTTAGATTTGCCAACCATCAGTGAAGCAACACATCAGCGAGTACAGAGAAGAATATAGAAGACCTTTATTCAGGGAAACCCCTGTTCTTGGACTTGTCTGCCGTGGACAAGGGGGATGCAAAGGAACAGAAAGGCGAGGAAAGAAATGTGCAGGGAATTTTTGAACCCCTCTTGACACGGAAGCTGAAGCAGGTGTCGTTTCAGTCCTTATTAGGTGAGGAATATTGCCTTGTGTCCATCAGTGGCCCAGCATTGGCTCTGCTGCCTCAGGGGCGTGCGGATTTCTGCTGTCCTTTCTGGGTTCCAGTCTGAGGTCAGAGTGACATACTGGGTTGGAAGCAAGCTCTGCCCTCCTCCCATAACCATGGCAACCATCAAAAGTGAGGAGGGTAGGGAAAGATCTGCAGGAAGATCTGTTGGTGAAGTCCCTTGTTTACCATGTATTGTTGAACAACCTGTCCCAGGTGACAAGTTTGTAAAAGCAGGTGAGAGGCAGCCAATGATAGGCAACACAAGTTTCACTAGTTTTTAGATTATCTGCCTGCTCTTATTTTCATCAAGTTTGTAGTTAACTATTTGTGCCTCCATGGCCCAATAGGTCCTAATAACACATAGTTCTGAGAAGCAGAGGAAGCTGAGAGAAACAAAGGCTGGGGTCTGGCACTATGGCACGCAAGTCATTCTGCGGCTTGTAATGTTGGTATTCCATATAGGGGCCGTTTCGAATCCAGATGGCTCCACTTCTGACCCAGTTTGCTGCAAATGTACCTGGGAAAGCAGTGGAGGATGGCTCAACTGCTTGGGTCCCTGCCACCCACCAGCCCTGGATGTTGTAGCCGTTTGTGAAGTAAACCAGAAGATGGAAGATGTTTTTCAGTTTTCCTCTCTTCCTTACTGTCACTCTGCTTTTCAAATAAAATAAACCTTAAAAAGCAATCACAGAAACAAGCCATATTTGGCATCACTGAGAAAGGCTCCTCAGCTATTCATCACAGGAAGTAGATGGGGATGAGCCATTGCAAACCTCTTGAGTCACAAGGTGACTCCTTGCTGTGTGAGCCCCATGCGCCTGGAGCCTCCTGCATACTTATGCATTCAAACAGCTGCTCAGGAAAAATTCATCTTTCTCAAAGATGTGCCAGCAACCAAACCAGACAGTGTGGATTCTAGGAAACTCCAGCACAACTATAAAGGACACAACATCACCAGAAAATTTTGTATGCAGAAGCTGCAATGCGATATTAAACAAAAAAAGTGCTGCTAGTACACTGGGATCTTATTCAGGGTAATACACAGAAGGCAATGAGTACATTTACAAAACCAAGTTAAACATAAAGTGCAAAGAAATTACATCCATTTCATCATTAGAATTATAATATGGAATTATTCTTAGTCAAAGAAATTAAAGATCATGGGCATTATAAAATTATTCCATTAGCGCAAAAATATAAACCGTCTAAGTTATAAGAAGTAGCAAATACAAAACAAAGAGATAATATGGCAAGGGGAAGAAAGGGATATTTGACAAAGGTTTAACGGAGAAAAGATGACAAAATAATGTGGTAAATCTATGCTCAAACATACCTCCTGTGTCAAAAATGTAAATGGGCTTAACACACTTATTAAAAGAAATAGATTGGCAGATTGGATCACAAAGCAAAATTGAACTCTGGGCTGTTTGCTGCTACTTAGAACAAAGCAATGCATAAGCACTGACAATAAAAAGATGGGCAATGGTACAATTAGGCAAATGCAAATAGAAAGAGAGCAGGTGTCACAATCAGACAAGGTGGAATCCAGGTCAAAATCATTAAGCAAGTCAAAGAAACACACTTTGAATGATAAAGGGTCCATTTCTCAGTGATGGTACAACAGCTATGAATATGCAACAAAGAAAATAGCATCAATATTTTAAAAAAATCAAAATGACAAGAATAGCAAGGACAGGAGTAGCATAAGAGTACAGTTCATGACTATGAAAATGAAGAAATGCAAGCCTGTAGCTCATCTAATTATCACAAATAATAAGAAATACATTATTAATATAGTTTATACCTTTAATCAAACAAACAAACAAAAACCATTTGTCTTTCAAAGGTTTAAAACTGGCTGGAGCAGCACTGGACCAGCCGCTAAGCTGCCATTATGACATTCATGTTCTGGGGCCAGCACAATGGCTCGATTAGCTGATCCTCAGATTGTAGGCACCAGCATCCTGTATGCACCAACTCGTGTCCTTGCTGCTCCACTTCTCATCTAGCTCTCTGCTTGTGGCCTAGTAAGCAGTGTATGATGATCCAAAACCTTAGGACCCTGCACTTGTGTGGGAAACCTGGAAGAAGCTCTTGGCTCCTGGCTTCAGATCAGCTCAGCTGTACCTGTTCAGGCTATTTGGTGAGTGAACCAACAGATGAAAGATCTTTCTCCTTCTCTCTGGAAATTCGACTTTCTAACAAAAATAAACAACATTTATTATTATTTTGAAAGGTATCCATGTCTCACAACTAGGTAACCAGGTTCAATGCTTGGTTCTGGCTTTTAACTCCAAACCCCAGTGAATGAAGTCCCTGGGGGTAGCAGTGACGGGGCATCGGCCACCCACACAGCAAACCTACATTGAGTTCTGGGCTCCCACTTTGGTTTGGCCCAGCCCAGGCAGGCCTGGGCAGGTGGGAAGTCAATCAGTAGAAGAGAGCTTGCTTTATCTCTCTGTGCCTTATAAAACCAAACCAAACCAAAAAGCAACGACAACTATATATTAGCTCACAGAGGAATTAGCATTAAACACTCATCCAAGTGCTTACTAAATACTGGCTCCTCTTTTTTTTTTTTTTTAAATTTATTTATTTTGATTCTTCTAAGCACTTCATGAATCTTAATTTAGTTAACTGCAGCCACAACATTAACACGTATGTTTACTACTGTTGTTCCCACTTTGAAGACACAAGATGCTCCCATTACTGTGGCAAGATCACAAAGCCAATGCTAAGTGATACGGGCTAGGCTGTATTAATTTTTGAACCAGGCTCTTTTCTCAGCCACAGACACATGCAAGATGCAAAAGGGATAATAAAAGTTAATCAAAAGGCGAGGAAGTGAATAGACATACATGGGCGAGCATGGGTGGCCCCACAAACACAGAAATGTGCCTCATCCGTGGGCAGGGATCGAGAGGATCATCAGAGGGGAAGAGGAAAGAAGAGGGGAGATAGAGTGGGAATCTGTAGTCTGGTACCTGTCCCACTGGTTATTTCTTTTAGGAGGCAATGGGTGGTGCCACCCTAGCTGTGAAGCCACCTGGGAATTTCATGATACCTCCATAGGTTCCACATGGAACTCAATATCCATATTGTCAATGGTGTCCCCTTCTTTTAGGTCCTGGATGAAGCGAGTACATGCTGATAAAGGTTTTTTTTTTTTTTTTAAGATTTTTTTTTAATGGGAAAGTCAGATACACAGAGAAGAGAGACAATGATTTCTGTTCGTTGATTCACTCCCCAAAGGGCCACAACAGCTGGAGCTGAGCTGATCTGAAGCGAGGAGCCAGGAACTTGTTCTGGGTCTCCCACACTGGTGCAGGGTCTTGGGTCTGTCCTCAACTGCTTTCCTAGGCCACAAGCAGGGAGCTGGATGGGAAGTGGGGCTGCTGGGATTAGAACCAGTAGCCTCTATGGGATCCTGGGCGTGTCCAAGGTGAGGATTTCAGCTGCTAGGCCACCACACCGGGCCCTAAAACAAATCTTAAAAAAGAACCATCGGGCCCGGCACGGTGGCCTAGTGGTTAAGGTCCTCGCCTTGCACGCCCCAGGATCCCATATGGGTGCCGATTCTATCCCGGCAGCCCTGCTTCCCTTCCAGCTCCCTGCCTGTGGCCTGGGAAAGCAGTCGAGGACGGCCCAAAGCTTTGGGACCCTGCACCCACGTGGGAGACCTGGAAGAGGCTCCTGGCTCCGGATCGGCATAGTATCGGCCATTGCGCTCACTTGGGGAGTGAATCATTGGATGGAAGATCTTCCTCTCTGTCTCTCCTCTCTGTATATCTGCCTTTCCAATGAAAAAATAATAAAAATAAATCTTTAAAAAAAAAAGAACCATTGCAGATATTTTCTAATCATATTGCCATGAATAATAATGAAGCATCTTGCCACCTAAAAATAACAGAAAAAAATCTAGAATAAAACCCTATTAACCGTAGAGTAAAAGAGAAAATCTAAACCATATCAGATGTAAAACCCAAAGGAGAAGTTCTTTAACACTCCTATTAATATACACGAAAGTGACTTAATATTCTATCCAGAGTTTACAAAAGGGATCATTGGAATTTAAAAAGACAAAGCTAGTATAACTGGGCCTGGAGTAGTGTGACGAATTAACCTGCTACTTAGCATCCCATGTTGGTCACCAGTTGGAATACTGGCTGCTCACTTTTTAAAAATAATAATAAATTTATTTTATTTTTGATGGTGTTTACATAGTTGAGAAGGATATATGCCCATGTGGACCACTGATTAGGACTAGAAGAGTCGAGGAATGGGGGAAAGCTCAAATTCACAAGTGGGTCAGATATGCATGTAATATGGCCTTGTGCTTAATATTCTTTCTAATTTTCCTTTTCCTAGAAATATTTATTTGCTTACTTGGAAGAAAGAGCAATGGAGGGAGCGGAGATAAGGATGAGAAAGACTCTCCTTTGCCCGTTCAAAGGCAGAAGCGAGGAACCTGACTCTGTTCTGGTGTTGCCCACGGTGGCAGGGACTCAGGCGCTTTGGTCATCTTGTGCCGCTTTCCCAGGAAGCAAGTGCAAACGCTGCACTGGAAGCAGAGCGCACAGAACTACAACCAACACTCACACCGTCAGCTGGCCCCCTGTTTTCTTAGTTTGTTTCTATGTGGTATTACAAAATGCTTTAGGTAACTTTGTTTTTACTTCATTCCGGTTTAGTGTTAGGAGAGTTGCAGTTCAGAGAGGCACCTGCGTGGGCCCTGCACTAGTTTACAATGCTAACTATTTGCTACCCTGAGTGTGGTTTACGAAGTCATACCCACATCCACTATGTCAGAAATGAGATGTCAGGTAAATAAGCAGCTCCATTGCAGCTACAGGACCACCTGCTCGCAGTTTCAGCCAAATCCTAGTGGGTACTGGATACTAAGTATAGCATTTACTCTGTAGGGTAGCTGTAGGCAGGATAGAGAATATCACGGTAAAGTCTGTTCAGTAGCAAGAGAGGAAGAGTCCCAGAGAATCCCCCAGAGACAATGCAAAAACCAGGCAGGACTCAATCAGTACGGAGGAAAAACACGGGAAAATGACAAGATTCTAGTAGCGTGGGAGACCTCTGGGATCAATTCAGTCACCACATTCCTGCAGTGGGAAAGACAATAGAACAAAAAACTGAAAACTGGCTGGCGTCATACCAACACAAAGATCCTGAAATTGGTAATCCAGTTAATAATGCAATGAGTGGCAGATTTGATTTGTCTTCAAGATGTGGGGGACGAACGCTTAAAATTTACTCTCTAGTAAAGGAGTAAAACGCCAGTGAATCGCAGGCATCCTTTGAAATCCGAATTCCCATCAGCCTGTCCCAGGTGTGGCTGGTCAACGCTCCTCCTCCACCTTGAAAGGGATCTTTCTACCCGAGTTCCCCAACAAACCCTCTTTCTCCACCTTTTATAATTGAGTCTCACAGTTTGAGCTTTAAAAACAAAATGAGCTACAACCTTGTTCATTGCTTTTTTTTTTTAGATAGCCAAATGGTGTGTGTGTGTGTGTGTTGTGTTTTAAGCGTTACACAATGTTTGTTCATACTCTAAGATCATCTCGTTAGGAGTAGACCTCTCTAGCCAATTTACACGCTTCAGATGTCATCTTTCAACTTGAAAGCATTGTCGAGTCCCGCGGCCTGCTCAAGACGGCCAGGTGAGGAGAGGAGCTTGCGGACGACGCGAGGCTCGTGTGAGACACCATCGTGCTTTCCTAGGGACGCCTTTGGGGCCAGGGCGGCTGCAGCCGCCTCCTTTTTTCCCTCTGTCCTTCGGGCTGCGCCGGCCTCTGGGCCAGCAGCCACACGGAGGCTGGTCCCCCGAGTCCCTCCACTTTCCCTCCCTGTCTTTCTGGAATAACCACTTCGAGCCCAAGGCAAGCGGCGGGCGGAACCCGGCGCCATGGCCGGATCCGTCCTCCGCACATCCCAGATTCTGTCCCCCTTCTCCGAGCCCAGAACGCGTCTCCGGTTTCCGGGTGCGAATAGGAAGCTCCTTGGGAAACCCCAATCTCCCCCCCTCCCCTAGTGAGACAGAGCGCAGATAGCGTCTCCGTTTCCAGGGAAACGGGCCGTGTCATGACGTCACTTCCGCCGACCTGTCCCGACTCCAGGCTGTTGGGAGGAAAAGAGGAAAACTGAGCAACAGCCACGACGGTGAACGCGAGCGTCTCCTCTCTGCGCATGCGCCCGCTCAGCGGCCTGCTTCTATTTATGTGGGGGATCCAACATGGCGGCTGCGGCGACCCTGGCGATGGCGGTGGAGCCCATCAGAACATAGTAGCGGGGAAGGGGGCACGGTCCGCACCCACGGTGGCGTCGGCGGAGACGGCCGAGGGTGGCGGAGGGCATCCAAGCGACGAAGCGCAAAAGGGAGGGCGGCGGGCAGAGACAAGGCAGCGCGGCGCAGAAGCTAGCTTCGGCTCGAGCGAAAGCCGAGGGCCACAACAGTGGGGATGGCGGAGCCGCGCAGAGTAGCGTTCATTAGCCTGTCACCGGTGAGGCGGCGCGAGGCCGAGTACCCGCTGCCCGAGCGTGAGCCCGACTACCCCCGTGAAGCCCCCCGGCTGGAGCTGGCCCGACCCGAGCCGTCGTCGGCCCCCCGGGAGCCGGCCCCCCGCTCGGACGCGCAGCAGCAGCAGCAGCAGCAGCCCCCGGCGCGGGAGAAGCCGCTCCCCCAGCGCGAGGGCAGCCGCGCCGAGCCGCCCATGGCGCTGCAGAGGGAGCCCCCGCGGCCGGAGCCGCCGCCGCCGCCGCTCCCACAGCTGCCCTTGCAGCCAGCCCCGCCGCGGGACTCGGTCCGGGGAGCCGAACCGTCGCCGCGGCCGCCGCGGGAGACGGTGCGCCTGGAGCTGGTGCTCAAGGACCCCACGGACGAGAGCTGCGTGGAGTTCAGTTATCCGGAGCTGCTGCTGTGCGGAGAACAACGGGTACAGGAAGATTCCTCCCTCCTGCCCCAGAGCCGGGGGAACCTCCGGACCCGACGCCTCTCCCTCAGCTGGTTTGCACCTTCGGGGACGCCCACCCGGCGCGTCCCGGGGGTCCCCCGAGGGTGGGATGGAGAGGCCGGGGGGCCGAGCGGGTGGACGGGCGGCGGGGGAGCGCTCCGGGGAGGGCGGTGGTGGATTGAGAGGACCTAGCCGGCGCCGAGCCTGTTTGCCTTCGCACCTTTCGAAATCTCGTCTCCTTTGCTTTCCTTTCTTCACACCGAGTCTCGGGGCCCTACCACCCCCTCGGCTGGATCGCTGTGGAGCTCCAGCCCCGGTTCCTGGAGAGAGAAGAAGGGAAGCCGGGGGGACACGCCCCCGGTTTGAAGCCGATCGTGAACCCCTCTCCTGCCTTCGTCCTAGTCGCTATTTTGCGGGGCGCCGTGGCTGCAGTTAGAGGTGTTTGCATGCCTGTGGTGTTTTTCTGAATTTGAAAGGCGTTTAAGAGTAATTAAACATTTGCAGGGACGAAGGGAGTCCTGTTTAGGAATGGAGGGGTAGGTTGATGAGTTAGTGATATGTCTGCCTGTTTTTCTTTCTCGCGTTGGTGTGGGTAAACATGGTTAGCTTGCTTTTCTGCCGAGTTTGTTCATATTGTAATGGAACCGGGGAGGTGTCTCGTCAGCTTTATTTGGCGTCTCACCCATCATATTCTAATCCGAGTGTAGAGCGTTCGTTTCTAGGTCCAAGTAGGCAGATGGTATTTGGCCGTTGCAGTTTTTTTGCGGAGTGATGAAAGAGACCTTAGTTTTCAATATTTAAAAACTTTACTGAAAATATAGAGGTATGCCTTTCGAGGGACTGTGAACAATAGGGATAAGACGGGGCTTCTTGGTGATTGTAATGTTTGTGAGTTGGTAAGCTTTGGAATTAAGTTGGAGAGGGCAGTGATACGGTGACAGTAAAAGGAGAACGATGTTCGGCCTTTGATTGATAACGCTCTGCTTTAGCTTTTGCTCTAGCGTAGCTGGAATAGGCTGCAAAGGGCCCTTGTTTTCTTTGACCCTCAGCCGTCTATGAATTAGGTTGCAGTAACTTCTTAGTCACAAAGTATCAAGTATCACATTATTAAACTGTTGCTAGATTTTATTTTATGGTTAGGTATTCTGATGATTAGAAATATTGTTACATGGTCAAGTCTTTAAGTGATTCCAGGAGAATGGATTGTTGAGTATAGAGACCATTTTGGTAGCTTCCAGGTAACATTTTTGCCCTTTAGACTTACTTAAAGCCGTCTTGTTTATAAATGTTCTTCCCGGAAGAATATTGAAAATAATGGATTGCAGTGCTTTTAAACAAAAGTTATATTTGACCTGCTAATTTAAGTAGGGGTGTAGTGCTTGTAATTTTCATCAATTACAGGTGAGAAGCAGTATCTTTGGATAAGAACAGCAGAACCACTACCGTTACTGAGTTTGTACTATGTGCTGCATACAGTTCTAAGCACTGCATGGTCAGTACCTTTTTGCACAATTGTACCAATTCTTGGTACTTTTATAATTAACTTATGTAGCTTACATTTGGAGAATCCAGCCAAAGTAAAATCACTCATTTAGTGATACAGAGGCTTCTGTGATGATACTGTATGGTGTAATGCGATGTCATTATTAATTAATGCATATTTTAATTATAGAAAAACGCAGAATAACTTTTTTTCCCGAGTTTCATAACGTATCACCTCATGACGGGCTGATTTCTGAGAGATACCCTGTCATGCAGATAGAGTATTCTTCCACAAACCATATGGTGTATGCCATCATGAATGGATCTGTCATTGACGAAATGTCCTCAGGAAGTGCCCGACTGTAGTTTGATTTATTTATAGAAGATGGATGATTCCACTGCTTTCTACATGCTGTCCATTTCAGGGGTTTGTCCAGTTCTATCGCTGTTTGTACAGCTTGTATATCTTGTAAGAACTCTACTGAACAAAGAAACAAAGTTGTTTTAGACAGTACCCCTTTGCAACAAAGATTGCCAGATTTGCCTACAAAAAACTAGGAAAATACCTTGTTAAGTAAAATTGGCATGGTTCTGTGAAAGGTAATCCTGGAGGAGAGACTACCAGAGCAGTATGTTGATATTAGAATTGGCTAGACACTGATGGTTTCCAAATTTGGTTTTTCCTTTCCTTTCCCTTGAAGAAACTGTTTATTTTTAGGGGTGTAATGCTTTAAAAAGAATTCAAAGTAAATTACTTGTAATTGAACGGTGTCTTGTAACAGACTGAAAATATAAAGTTGGAGAAGAGATCTTATCATATTAGAAGAAAAACATCTTCATATATTCCAGGTAGCTATCACTGAATGAGATTTTAGCTATAGTGTGGAGCGTTGGTAAACGGTGCTGTGTTATGTGTTAGCACCTTTTCCATTGGGGTGCATTTAAATCAGCTCCTTTAAACCCTAATTAGCAATCAGAATTTATTCTACTCTTTTTTACTGGTTAAGAAAAACAGCCTGGGCCCAGTGCCATAGCCTAGTGGCTGAACTCCTTCCCTTGAACATGCTGGGATCCCATATGGGTGCTGGTTCTAATCCCAGCAGCTCCACTTCCCATCCAGCTCCCTGCTTGTGGCCTGGGAAAGCAGTCCAGTATTACCCAAAGCCCTGGGACCTACCCACGTGGGAGACCCGAAAGTGGCTCCTGGCTCCTGGCTTCAGATTAGCGCAGTGCTGGCCATTAGGGTCACTAGTGAATCAGCAGACTGAAGATCTTTCTCTGTTTTTCCTCCTCTCTGTATATCTGCCTTACCAATAAAAATAAATAAATCTTTTTAAAAAAAAATAACAACCAAAACAAAAGCCACAGTTAAGGAAGCATATATTTGTGAAATGAAAAAGAGCAGGCTTCCAGGGTGTCGGGACGCAGGTTACCTCAATCCTCAACCTTGTTATCTCTGGCCATGCAGTGCAGTTGCTGAGATGTTCAGAAAGATGGCTGACGCCCCAGAGTCACCGCTATCAGGAAAAGATGAATTTGTTCACCATTTCTGACTAAGGAATAACAGAACATTTTAGTGGTGATTAATAAACAAGGGGAAAGAAAGACTTTTATTGACTCAGTAAACCAGAAAATCAGTTAACTAAAACCCATTTGTGAACATGATTTATTGAAGCTGTATTGTGATAAGAGAAATAAGTAATTCTGGTGTTGGTGTAACTATTCTTCAGGATGCTGCAGCATTCCATTTCTTGTCATGTTGTGTATTTTGAGTTAAGTATGAAAGGTGACTTGGTGGTGTTATTGAGTTAAGATCACAGGACAAAATTATTGCATCAGTTTTCCATATGGTTGATGATTTTCAGAATTTTCATTGTTAAAGCAAGCAGCTTTAAGAAATGTAAAGACTCTTAGTTTTAATCTGAGAGTTCTGGTGGTGGTGGTGGTGGTGGTGGGGTGCGGGGGAGGTCAAGATTCATTTGTTGTGGGCCCAGCACGATGGTCTAGCGGCCAAATTCCTTGCCTTGAATGCGCCAAGATCCCATATGGGTGCTGGTTCTAATCCTGGCTACTCCTCTTCCGATGCTGCTTGTGGCCTGGGAAAGCAGTCGAGGATGACCCAAAGCCTGGGACCCCGCACCTGCGTGGGAGACCTGGAGGAAATTCCTGGCTCCTGGCTTCGGTTTGGCACAGCACCGGCCATTGCGGTCACCTGGGGAGTGAATCAGTGGACAGAAGATCTTCCTCTTTCTCCTCCTCTCTGTATATCTAACTTTGTAATAAAAATAAATAAACCTTTTTTTTAAAAAAAAATTCGTTTGTTTGAAACAAAGCATGACAAAGAGATTTTCATCTGCCGGTTCACCCCCTCAAATGAGCCACCCTAGCCAGGGCTGGGTCAGGCCCTGGAGCCAGGAATTTCAGCTGGTTCTGCACCTAAGCTGATGGACTCAACTTCAGGGGCTCCAACCATCACCAGCTGGCTTCCCAGGTGCCCGGCAGGAAGTGGATTAGAAGCAAAGCAACTGGAATTCAAACTGCCCCCCAGCTAATGGGATGCTTGCCTTGGAGTGGCAACTTAACTGCTGTACCACAAAGCCAGGGGATGGAGTGGGGATGGGGGTTAAGTGTAAATGAAAAACGAGTCAGCTTAAAAAATTATGTATACACTGTCAGTCAAACTTTTGATGCCTGTGTGAAGCACATAAAATCTCTTAGAATGGCATGTAAAAGTGATTTTTATTTTAAAAATTAAAGATGCATATGTTTGTATCTTTACATACAAAACGAAACAAACCTGTTACTTGGACTTCGTGGTGATATGAGAACACGGTTTGTAATCACAGCCTGGGGGTTACTTGCTGTTATCTAGCTCCTTTTGCTGGTTTATTTTCTTTTGGAACAGATTTATATTTTTCATTGATAACTCCTATTTGGATAAGGGATTCTATGAATTTATTACTGACAGTAGTTTAAAAATGGACTCAGATTATTTCCTTTAAGTATCCCTTTCATTCTAAAGTCACAGCTATAATGAAAGATTTTGTTTTCATTAGCTTCATATTTTCCCTTCCTGTGTTTTACACTGCTCAGATCAGCCTGTATATCCGGCATGAGTTGCCTCATCTACAAAATGCAAATCTTCATCTCCTCTTGTTTTTTTCTCACCCTTCAAGGCCAGTCAGGTCTCTGCTCAGATTTTCATTTGTGAAAACTTATGCTTTCAATTACTTGAGGATACTTCCTTTCTTTTTAAAGATTTATTTATTTTTATTGGAAAGGCAGACATACAGAGAGGAGGAGAGACAGGAAGATCTTCTGTCCACTGGTTCACTCCCCAAGCGGCCACAATGGCTGGTGCTGCACCAGTCCGAAGCCAAGAGCCAGGAACTTCTTCCAGGTCTCCCACACAGGTGCAGGGTCCCACGGCTTTGGGTCATCCTCGACTGCTTTCCCAGGCCACAAGCAGGGAGCTGGAAGGGAAGAGGAGTAGCTAGGATATGAACCAGCACCTATATGGGATCCTGGCACATGCAAGGCAAGGACTTTAGCTGTTAACGCTACTGTGCCGGACCCAAGGATACTGCTTAAGTAAAAACATCTAGGCCTCCCTTTTTTCCCTGGCTTTTTCCTTAAGTTTTATTTATTTGAAAGTCACAGAGAGAGAGAGAGGGCCCAAGCACTTGGGTCATCTTCTGCTGCTCTCCCAGGCAAATCAGCAGGGAACAGGGTCAGAAGTGGAGCAGCCAGGACTGGAACTGGCATTTATATGGGATTCCTGACTGATGGGGTGGTAATTTAGCTCACTGTGCCACATGCTGGCACTGCAGATGGCAGCTTTACTCACTATGGCAGAGTGTCTGCCCCTAGGCTTTTAAAAAATTTACTTTCTATGCAGCTGAAATTGGATAAAAATAAAGCGGCTCCTTGCTTTGACCTTTGTGTATTGAAAAACATGCATAGATGTAGGTGTGTTTATGTAAAGTATTGTACTTGAGCAAAATAATATACTTGTTTGTTTTGGTAAATAGATGGCAAATGTAGGACCCTGGCTCGGTATATATATGTGTATGTAAGTGTGTGTTTAAGATTTCTTTTTATTTGCTTGAAAGAGTCACAGAGATACTTCATCCACTGTTCTGTCCTGATACGATGACACCAGCCAGGAGAAAGCAGGGGCCATGAGCTTCATCTGATGGCTCTCGTAAGGGTGGGGGATCCAAGGACTCGGGCCATCTTCTGATGCTTTTCTTGGGCTGTTAGCAGAGAGCTGGATTGGAAGTAGAGCAGCCCGGATAGTCACTGGTCCTCATAGGAGAATTTACCTGCCTAGTCACAGTGGCCCCATGGTAAATGTAGTACGCATACTCTGAGTGGATGTCCATTGGCAGGCCATAGATGATAGAGAAGTGATTGATACTGCGTCTCAGCACAAAGCTACAGTAGCTGCAGAGGTTCAACTCTAAAGCAGCTGATAAAGTGTGACTAATAAACTGTGCATCCTTTTAGAAGCATTTGTTGACCAAAGTAGTTAATATTTTTTAAGAAAGATATCTAATCAGAATTACATATGGGCATTTCTTTTTTATATAGTGTTTGTGGGAGTTGCTTGCCTTGAGGTTTTGGATGGGGTGACCATTCGATCATTTTACAGGTGAACAATTTTGAATTGTTGAGTTCCTGTATGTTGCCATGAACATTACCGACACTTTTTGCTATGAACTTGCGGTTTAAAAATAACATTACAGGCCCAGTGTGGTAGCCTAGTGGCTCATGTCCTTGCCTTGCACTTGCCGGGATCCCATAGGGGTGCTGGTTCATATCCCAGCAGCCCCTCTTCCCATCCAGCTCCCTGCTTGTGGCCTGGGACAGCAGTCGAGGATGACCCAAAGCCTTGGGACTCTGCGCCTGTATGGGAGACCTGGAAGAGGTTCCAAGCCCCTGGCTTCAGATAGGCTCAGCTCTGGCTGTTGCAGCCGCTTGGGGAATGAATCAGTGAACGAAAGATGTTCCTCTCTGTCTCCTGTGCATCTGCGTTTTCAATAAACATAAATAAGTCCTTTTTTAAAAAAAAAATAACATTTATTTGAAAGCCAGAGTTACAAAGTGAGGGACAGACACAGAGCTCTTTAATCCACTGGTTCATTTGCCTAATGGCTGCAAGGAGCCAGAAGCCAGCCATTTCTTCCTTGTCTGCCACAGGGCTTCAGGGGCCCAAGCATTCAGGTTTCCTTTTGCTGCTTTGTCAGGTACGTTGAAAGGAAGCTGAGTTGGAAGTGGAGCAGCCCAAATGGGATGCTGGTGTCTCGGGTGGCTGTTTCACTCACTGGACCATAACGCCAACTCCCTGAACCTGTATTTTTATTTTAAAAAGATTTGTATTGGAAAGTCAGATATACAGAGAGCAGGAGAGAAAGAGAGAAAGATCTTGCATCCATGGTTCACTCCCCAAGTGGCCACAGTGGCTCGTGCTGAACTGTTCGAAGCCAGGACCCAGGAGCTCTTCTGGGTCTCCAATGTGGGTACAGGGTTCCAAGGGTTTAGCCATCCTCCACTATCCAATGAGGCCACAAGCAGGGAGCTGAGTGGAAAGTGAAGCAGCTGGGATACAAACCAGCACATGCCTGAGATCCTGGCGGATGCAAGCTGAGAATTTAGCTAGTAGACTATCGCAGTGGACCCGAACCTGTATTCTTTAAAAAATATTTCTTTGCAAGGCAAAGTCACGGAAAATGAGGCAAGGAGAGAGGAAGAGGGAAATGGAGAGAGGTCCATCCACCGGTTCCTTTCTTTAGTGGCTGCAAGGGCCAAGGTTGGGCCAGGCTGAAGCTAAGAGAAAGGAACTCAACCTGACTCTCCCATGTGGGTGATAGGGATGCCCTCCCAGTGAGTACATGAGCAGGAAGCTGGGATTGGGAGCAGCTGGGACTTGAACCCAGACACTCTAGTATAAGATGTAGGAATAACATCTTAACCATCATTCCAAATGTTCACTTTATAGTTAATGCTTCTGATTTAGTTATTCATATTAGGAAAATTTGACTCTCATTATTAATTACACTTAAGGAGTAAATAAATCCTGAATAATATGAAGGTATATCAAAAAGTTAAAGGCAAATGGAATTAAAAGTGGGTTAAGCCAGCGCTTGCAAGGCAGCCAGCATCCCATGTTGGAGTACCTGCTGCCTTGCTAATAGGCCTTGGGAAAGCAGTGAAAGGTGGCTCAGGTACTGGGGCCCCAGCCACACTTGTGGGAGACCTGGACGCAGTTCAGACTGGCTTTGGCCTGGTCTAGCAGTGGGTGCTTGCAGCCGTTTGAAGAATAAACCAGAGGACAGAAGATCAGTCTCCTCTCTGTCCTTATCTTTCCCTATCTCCTCTCTCTTTTCTCTCTTGCTCTGCCTTTCAAATAAATAATCTATATTTTTAATGATTTATTTATTTTTACTGGAAAGGCAGATTTACAGAGAGAAGGAGAGACAGAATCACCCATCTGCTGATTCACTTCTGAAATGGCTGTGACAGCCAGCGCTGAGCTGATCTGACACCAGCATCCAGGAGCTTCATCTGGGTCTCCCATCTTGGTTCAGGGGCACAAGGCTTTGGGCCATCCTCCACTGCTTTGCCAGGCCAGAAACAGGGAGCTGGATGGGGAGTGGAACAGTCCCAGATGGGATGCCAGTGCTTGCAGGTGGAAGATTAACCTGTGGAACCATGACACCATCCCGCTAAATCTTTTTTTAGAGTCATGTGAACTTTTCCATGAACTTCTTGAAGTAACTCATGTAATGGGATTATATGCAGACACAGTGGAAGGATTGTGTTAACAGTAAAAATTCAAGTAGTAATAATGGTTCTATTTCTTTTCTCATTCATTTTGAATCAGAAGAAGCTCATTCATACAGAAGACCCATTTAATGATGAACACCAGGAGAGGCAAGAAGTGGAAATGTTGGCTAAGAAGTTTGAAATGAAATATGTGAGTATAATAAGCTGTTTATTTTGTTGATGTTTATCCTATTCGCCTAGTTGATGGGGTTTATAAATTACTGCTTCCCTGCCTTATCCTATTTTTTCAAGTTGAAGCTAAATGGATGGTTGGAAAGTCAGTCCAGCAGGATTCTGATGGCGGTAATAGCAGTCATGGCTTGCCACTGTCTGTCTAGAGTCTAGGCAGTTTGTGTAACATGTATTATCTGATCCTTGTAATGAAATGACAAGGTAAGTCATACTGACTTGAAGAAACTGAAGTGCTGTGCCCAGGACGTGCAATGGCAGGAATGGGTGGTATCCTTGTGTCTGTCTAACTGTTACTCTGTGCTCGTAGAAGTTTAAAAGATTGGATGTGTATACTGTGCTTCTTCTACTTTGGATCACACTGAATCAGAAGCAGCAGAAAACTTTGAAATTCTCTTGTTTGCTTTAAGTATTCTTATAAAATCAGATATTCGGTGCTGCAATATATTTGTATTTGCTCATAATTTTTAATTACCTGTTAAATTGCTTAACATTTTTTCTGACTATTTTGTATAATTGACTGTCGGAAGCCTCACTCCCCCACTGAATGTTTATTCAGTGGCTTTAGCTACTGTTAGCACTGAACTAAAAATCCACATGAAAAGGAAGACCCATATCATTCTCTCTCTCCTTTTTTTTTTTTTTTAATTTATTCATTTCTATTGGAAAGACAGACTTAGAGAGAGGAGGAAATGCAGAGAGAAAGCTCTTCTGTCCACTGGTTTACTCCCCTGTGACTGCAGCGGCTGGAGCTGAGCTGATCCAAAGTCAGGAGCATGGGCTCCTTCCACACAGGCGCAGAATTGTAAGGCTGTGGGCCGTTCTCCACTGCCCAACGAGACCACAGGCAGGGAGCTAGATGGGAAATAGAGCAGCCAGGACATGAACTGGCACACATATGGGATCCCGGCATATGTAAGGGAGAGGATTTAGCCACTGAGTCACCACGCCAGGTCCAAACCTTATCATTCTTTTGTGAGCACTGGAAAGTGTCTCACAGAGAAAGGATGTCATTTCCCACTAGCCTTGTCATTGTTTTTACCCTCCAAATGCAGCCAGGACCTGGGCTGCACTCTGGAGGTAGAAATAGGTGACAATAGATTGGAATTGGAGTCAGGCTCTGGGCTGTGCTTTGCCTTTTAGTAATTGTGTTCTGTGGGTAACAGATGAAAATTTAGAGGTTCCCAAAGATCATTCTGATTCTATGTTCTGTGTCTATGTAATAATACATTTAGTTATAGATTGGTGAATGTTTTAGTAGAAGGAATGTCAAAGGTTTTTATAATAATCTGTATTGTTTAATTTCAGTATAATCTCAACGAAGATGTATGAATCTGGAATACTGTCTATATTTTTTTGTACAGGTTATACATTGATAAAAATTTAATCTTTTTAAGATTTGTTTATTTTTTGTTGAAAGGCAGATTTTACGAAGAGAGAAGGTTCAGTTTCCAAATGGCTGCAGTGGCCAGAACTGAGCTGATTTGAAGCTAGGAACTAGGAGCTAGAACTTCTTCTGGATTTCCCACTTGGGTGCAGGGTCCCATGGCTTTAAGTGGAATATTTGGAACACGGACTGGTGCCCATGGAGATACTGGCATTTACAGCTTGAAGGTTACCCAGTTGAGCCACCATCCTGGCCCCATGATATTTTTAGTATAATATATGATTATATATAAGAAGAAGGAGAGGTTGCGTTTGTATTTTTGAGGCTGCATCACCTGTCATGTGTAAATATTATACTTTAATCAGTCTTTAAATCATTGTTTTTTAAAAACATACTGTTTTAAGTGATGCTCCAGCACTTTGTGAAATATCATGGCAGATGTTTTCAAGCTTATTTATAAGACAACTTCTTAGAAGTGAGAAATTTAGATCAGAGAATTTATGCATTTATAAATTTTTGTATATATCACTAAGTTATCAGTTTCTACTTCTGTCAGCATTATATTAGAATGCCGTTTTTGCTGTGGGTTACTCCTAGGATATGGGCCTATGTATCATTAGACTGTGTGTAGTAATGCTGCTTTGGAGTTAACAGTAGATCTTGTTGAACTGCAGGGAAATATTTGACGTAGAAAAGCTAATGATCTGAAGAAGTTGTTTGATGTGGAAAGCTGACTTTCAGATAACTTGGCTATAGCTGGACATTATCATTGTGCAAAGATAAAATAGTGCTTTTGTTATAATCCAGACTAATTAACTGTGTTCAACCATATTCTCTAGTTTTTTTTATTTTGCCTATTTCCCTCCTTTGTTCCATTCTGAATATTTATTAATACAATAAATTTTTTTTTTTTAGATTTATTTGAAAAAAGGTGAGGCAGAAAGGTCTTTCATCTGCTGGTTGATTGCTCAATGCCCGCAGTAGTCCAAGTTGGGCAAGGCTGAAGTCATCGTCCATGTCCCCTGACGTGGCTGGCAAAAACCCAGGCAGTTAGCGCATCACCTGCTGCCTTGTTTCCAATACATATTTATTTATTTGTTTGCTTGTTTTTATGGGAAATGGCAGATCACAATTAAAGAAGGAGAGAGAGAAAAGATTTTCTATCCACTGGTTCACTCCCCAAATGGCTACAACGGATGGTGCTAAGCCAGTCCAAAGCCAGGAGCTTCTTCCAGGTCTCCCACATGGGTGCAGGGTCTCCAGGTTTTGGTCTATGCTCTAGTGCCTTCCCATGCCACAAGAAGGAGTTGGATGGGGAAGTGTAGCAGCCATGACCTGAACTGATACCGTATGGGATCCTGGCACATGTAAGGCAAAGATTTAGCCACTGAGCCATCATGCTGGTCCCAAAAATAAATAAATCTTTTTAAAGAAAGATTTAATGGTATAAAGAAATTTTTCATTCATCTTACTGATGAAATAGTTGATAAAATAGAGAAACATTTTTTTAATGAAAGACAAATTATCTTTCTAAGAAGTTTGGGTTTGCTTTTGTTTCACAAAATTGCTTTTGTGCAGATTTCTAAGAATCGGTGGAATTTGAGTATAAAGGAATTACAGTATCATCCAATATAATCAGGTATGATATTGATTAAAAATGGCGGCTACAAAAGCATTTATGTACTCTTGGGTTTTTAAGAGTTGTATCAGCTACTCCTTAGTTGATCATTTATGCCTGCTAAGAGTTAGTGCTTCCTAGGCTCTGGTTTTCTGTATTTGTTTTGGTCTTATTTATATATTGTTTATTGAAAAGTCAGACTTTTCAGGGAGAAGGAGATACAGAGAGAAAGAATCTCTATCTGCTGGTTCACTTCCCAGGTTGTTGCAACAGGCGGGGCTGAGCCAATCTGAAGCTGAGCAAACCTGAAGCCAAGAGCCAAGAGCTTCCTCCAGTTCTCCCACGCAGATGCAGGGTCCTTAAATGATTTAGATTGTTTTTTTTAAAAAAGGGGTGTCCTCAACTGCTGTCCCAGGCCACAAGCAGGGAGCTGGAAGGGGAATAGAGCAGCTAGGATATGAACTCCTGCCCATATGGGATCCTGGTGCGTGCAAGGCAAGGACTTGAACCACTAGGCTACTGTGCCAGGACCTTGGCCTTCATTTAGATAGGACTTTTAAAGATCGCTTTGGCTTTTCATGCCTATGGTGCTCTGCAGGCATGTTGAACATTCGTCAAGTGCACCACACCTTCTGCAAGAAGTCTGGCAAGCTCCAGCCCCACTAAAGAAACACAGTGTAAGAAGGACAAAGACTCCCTCTATGTCCAAGGAAATGGTGTTATGGTAGGAAGCAGAGTGGCCATGACAGAGCGACTAAGCCAATTTTCCAGAAAAAGACTAAAACTACAAAGAAGATTGTGCTGAGGCTACAGTTTGTAGAGCCCAACTGCAGCTCCAAGGATGGTGGCTATTAAAACATGGAAACATGTTGAACTGGGAGGAGGTGAGAAAGGAAAGGACCAAGTGATCCAGTTCTAATCTTCATCCTCCGCTTTGTATGAAGACGATAAAATCATAAGGTTATTGTTTATTTAATTTTTTGGTAGGAAATAAACTGGAGCCATCAATAAAATTCCTCTTATGGAGAAATTTGAAAGCTTTAAAAAAGAGGGCTTTGGATAAAGCAGTTTACCTGGGCAAATTTGTTAACACCTCTATTAAAGGCACAGAGAACAAATATCAGTGAATTGGGGGTTCTACAAGCCAAAAATAATATAGTATTACATTTGTAGTTGGCCCTACCTATCATAGGTTCTGCTTATGTGGATTCCTACAGACTGAAAATATAATTCAGAGGGAAAAACTCATCTCTGTAGAACATAATAGACTTGTTCTCTTTGCCTCATTCAGTGAAAAGGTGAAATGTAACAACTTTTGACATAGCATTTATGTAAAAAAAAAATGTAACAACTTTTGACATAGCATTTATGTAAAAAAAATACTGCAAATTATGAAGTGTGTGTGTCTATATGGGACAGTAGGTGACTGCAGAGGTGCTTGAGTCCTGCCACTGTGTGGGAAACCCAGCTTGGGGATCTGGTTCCTGGATTCAGTGTGGCCCAACCACAGCTGTTGTGGGCATTTGGGGAATAAAGCAGCGAACGGAAGATCTCACTGTTCCTGCGCTTCTCAAGTAAAACTAAGTAAAGAAAATGTACAGTAGGAAGCACATAGATTGTATGCAAATAAATGCTACTCCATTTTGTATGAGACTTGAGCATCTACGGACTTTGTTGTTTCGGCAGCCGAAGGGATGCGCGCATCCCAGAATGTATCCAGGGTACCAAGGGGGATTACTAGGGTGAAAGTAAAATAACCTTCTCCAATAGACTGGGATTGGGGAGAGAATTTTAAATAAAGAGTGAAGAAAAATTTCTAGTTTATAAAATACTGATTTTCATCACTTGCTATGACATGCCCTTTTAATTCCTTTGCCTATTTGAGCTAAATACATTCTCTTCAACCTTAGGGCTTTAGGATTTTGATAGGAAGAACCTATATCTGTAAGTGGTGATCACAAAAATCAGTAGATAACCATTTTGTACTATGTAATTGGCTCTCTGCTGTCTTTTCACTCACTCACTACTGGCTCATTCTATTAATAGGCTGAAGGAATTGGCATACATGTAAAGGGCTAAGACTGGCAGGACAGGGCCAGTGGGAAGGCATTGTGACTTGGAGAGATTTTCTTTTCGCTTTCAAGACTGGAGCCTGTCTTAGCAGTTAGTGACTGCTCTGTTTCCTGTAGGTGATCAATGAACATTCCTGGAAGCTGGAGGCACAGAGGGGGTGCTGTGCTAAGAACATCTTGTTTGTTTCTTTTTCACTTCAGTGTTACAGTGTAATCAAACTGCATTGGCTTGAAACAGGGATGATCAGGTTAAGCTGGTACTAATGATTGACTAATACACTTCTGTGTCAGAGTGAACTGTTGCCTAGAGGAACGGTTTTAAAAGGGGTTGTTCGTTACAGATGCAACAAAATTGTGAGTTTTGTTTTTTATTGTTTGGCCTAGTTTGCAAATAAGTTTGGATTTTTGTAAGATGCATTTAATGCATAGATGCAACTTCAGAGCTATGGAGAATTCAGCCGATAATGCCTTTGTCTGCTGTAGGGAGGATTCTTGCTAAGGCTGCTGAGTAGGTCTCTCTGGGAGGGAAGAAACTTTTAACCCTTTGTTTTCTGTTATGGTTCCTTTAGGTGAAATTTTAATACTTGAGAATTAATTTTTGTTTTGGTTCTAGTTTCTCCAACCTGCCCCTCATTGAATTTTAGCACAATTAGGGAGTTGAGATTGGAAAATAGAAAAGGTGAGAATAGTGGCTGAAGATAGCTCAGAGATAGAAGGTCTTTCCTGTGAGGAAAACTGGAGGCTAGAAAACTACTCCAGTGGTATGTGTGACGAGCGAGGGAACTAAGGGGATGTGCTTCGGCAGAAGGCTGTTCGCGTGCGGGTCACGCCTCTGGAGCCCTGGCTATTGAGAAGGAGCTGTTAGCTGTGGCTGTGTGAGGCATAGGTTATCCGGAGTATGCCCTCTGCAGTGTTGTGGGAAGCAGAACCCTCTCTAGAGGGCTTGGAAACTATGCTGTGGAATGGATAGTGCATGCCTTGGTGAGAACTCAGAAGGTGCAGAAGGTGATAGCATGAGTGGTCAGCCTTGCTCCCAGCCCTGCCTCCTCCAGCTAGCCAGTTTCCTCCTAAGTTTCTCATCCTATTTAGGCATCCTGTATTTAGGCATTGCCAATTTTTTCCCCCTTTGTTCATTGTTAAAGATTATATAAATACGAAAGAGGGAACTAAAAGCCTACAGCCAGGCGTAACTCCTCAGTCATTGATTGGTTTGATCCATGTTCTTTCAGGGCTTTTAATAAATGTACATGTGATTGATTACATATGTACCCTCTTGTACCTGACATTTTTTTAAATTGCATGAGTAATACAGCACTATGCTCCTGTTATTAGAAACAAATTCAAATAATATATATTGAGCCAGCCTGCCTTCCCCACTGTTTCCAGTTGTGTTCTTTCCCTATCAATAACCATGGTTATCTGCTTGGTGTATATTCTTTTGTTTTTGAGGTTATATGCTCTTTATTTGGTAGACATATTGCTGCATTAATTTTCATGAAAGTGATCATTTTGTTTGAGATGAAAAGCAAGATTTGTAAGTTTTTTCTTGAGAAAATGATTTAAAGAGAGGAAGAAATCAAGATCTCCCATCTACTGATTCCCTCCTAAATGGCTTCAGTAGCCAGGGCTGAGCAAGGCCAAAGCCCGAAGCTTCTGGGTTTCCCACATGGCTAGCAGGGACCAAGTATTTGAGCCATCTTTTGCTTTCTCAGTCTTTAGCAGGGACCTAGGATGTCAACCAGCACCCATACAGGTTGCCAGCACTGCATGTGTCAGCTTTGCCTGTTAGGCCACAATGCCAACCTCCAGTGTCCTGTTATTTGAATGTTTTCTCCATGATTACAGTTAGATTGTGTACCTTGTCAAATACTGAGTGAATATTCATACTTGTCTTTTCTATAAGAAACCTCAACCATGCACAACATTTGGACAACTGCCTTTAAGTTTTTTTTTTTTTTTAAGTTTATTTAAAAAGCAGAAAGAAAGCCAGGGATCTAATTTCCATTGCTGGTTCACTCTCCCAAATGACCTCAACATATAGGTTGGGGCGTGTAAAACCAGGAGCCAGGAACTTCAGAGGTCTTCCAGGCGGATTCAGAGACCACAGTGCTTGAACTTCCCCCTGCTGCTTTCCCAGATGCATTTTCAGGAAGTTAGACAGAAGTAAAACAGCCATGACACAAACTGGTACCTTTGTAGGATTCTTTACCTGGATGCCACTATACTGGCACTTGACATTGAAGGAATATGTTAGAGTTTGTGTAATCTATACTTTTATTTTAAGATTTATATTCATTGGAAAGATGTATCTTCAGAGAGAAGGAGAGACAGAAAGATCTTTTATCCACTGGTTCACTTCTCAAGAGGATAGAACTGAGCCATTCTGAAGCCAGGAACCAGTAATCTATCATGAGGGCGCAAGGCTTTGGGCCATCCTTCACTGCTTTCCAGGCCATAAGCAAGGAGCTGGTTGGGAAGTGGAGCAGCAGGGACACAAATCATTGCCCATATGGGATGCCAGCACTTACAAGAGAAGGATTAGCCTATTGAGCCTTGGCACTGGGCTCAGTAATGTATACTTGTATTAGTGATATTCTACAATTAATGGACTTCATGAAGACCTTATTTTTTTGTTGATGTTGTTGCTGTTTATTATTATTATTATTATTATTATTATTATTATTATTTTAAGACAGATTTACAGAGAGGGAGAGACAAAGATTCTCCCATCCACTGGTTCACTCCCCAATTGGCCACAGATGCTGGAGCTGAGCTGAGCTGAAGCCAGGAACCAGGAGCTTCTTTCAGGCGTCTCATGCAGGTGCAGGGTGGATCGCGAAGCTTTGGTCATACTCCTCATTTCCCAGGTTGTAAGCAAGGAGCTAGATGGAAAGTAGAGTAGCTAGGACATGAACTGGCACCCATATGAGATGCCAGCACTGTATGGTAGAGAATTAGCCTATTGATCCACTCCACTGGCTCCAAGATCTTATTCTTGAAAGATTGATTTACAGGGATATTTTGGTCAAAATAATACATTTATAATAAAGTATTAGTTATTTTTATTTTATATGTAAGATTCATACTTTATTCATAGTTAATTTGTATTAAGTTGGATGCAGAACTATTAAAACTAGTCTTCATTTCTACTGGAAACAAAATAGCAACCTTACTAAGCATAGATGTTCCTAAATTGCTAGTCATCTATACTTTATTTATATCTTTCGTGTGTTTGGGCCTGCTGTAATAGAACTTGTTTGATATATTTTTTTCTTGATTTTGGGGTAAATCTGAAGGCAGCTAGTTGTGCCTTGATCAAAACATATTAGGATAGCAAAAAAGACATTGTGACTTTAAATAGAATACCTCAGGATAAAAGGCTAAAATTGTGGATATAAGATCTTCCTGTCCTTGGCTGTCAACTGTAAAAACAAACAAAACCATCTGCTGAGCTCTGAAGGGTGGAAGCATTCAGTGCCGTTCGGGAGCTCAGACAGTGGGGAACTTTGAGGAAAGTCAGCTCCTGTCTAGGGGGACAGTGCGTATAAAGTTTAGATGGATCAGTGTTAATTTGTGTTGGAAAGTTGTAAGGAAAAGATTGGAAAGATATTTGAATAAACCTGTAGAAGATTTTTAGCTGGTACCATATTAAGGATTTTGAATTCTCTTGCAATAGATCACTCTGAACAGGGGAATAATACTAAATTATATTTTAGAAAAATAAATTAGGTCATAACATGTAGAGTAAATTTAAGGAAAGAGAAATTGTGTAAGACATTCATTACATTTCAGTGAAAAGTATGCTATCATTGGCAGTTAAAATGGAAAGGAACTTGGCACAATGGTACAGCAGCCTAATCCTCCACCTGTGGTTCTGGCATTGCATATGGGCTCCAGTTCCTGTCCCAGTGGCCCTGATCCAGCTCCATGCTTATGGCCTGGGAAAGCTGCGGGGATAGCTCAAGTCCTTGGTCTGTGGCATCCACATGGCATACCTGGAGGAAGCTACAGGCCTCAGGCTTCTATTTGGCTTTGGCTCAGCGCCGTTTTTGGTGGTCCTGATGCATGCAAGGCATGGTTAGCCACTAGGCCAGGGTCAGGTTGTAGCCAGAAGCCAGGAGCTTCATTCAGGTCTCCCATGAGGGTGGCAGGCATCCAAATATTTACGCCATATTCTGCTGCTTTTTCTGGTCATGTTAACAGGAAATTGGATCTGAGGTTGAACAGCTGGGAATTGAATCAACACCCCTGTGGGATGCCAGCATTGCCGGTGGAGGCTTTACAGCCCCTTCCCTTCCAGGTCGCAACTCTGGCCCCCTTAATTCTATTTTTTTCTTCTAAAGATTTATTTACTTTTATTGGAAAGGTAGATCAGATTTGCAGAGAAAGGTAGAGAGAAGTCTTCTATCCGCTGGTTCACTCCTCAAATGGCCATAACGACTGGAGCTGAATTGATCGAAGTCAGGAGTTGGTAGCTTCCTCCATGTCTCCCATGCTGGTACAGAGTCCCAAGGCCTTGGGCCATCCTCTACTACCTTCCCAGGGCACATGCAGGGAGCCGAACAGGAAGTGGAGCAGCTGGGACATGAATGAGTGCTCGTAGGGATCCCAGCTGCTGCACAGTGCTAAGGGAGGGGTAGCACGATGTTGGAGCAGTCTATTAAGTGCTGCATAACCATTTTTCCTCTTTTGCACTGGAGTTATCAGAAACAAGAGGAAATGATTTTTTTTTGTTGTTTTTGAGAACTATACTGCATATAATTAACCATTAGATGGGTAATGGAAATTCACATCTTGTATCTGTGATTGTAAGAATCACTGTAGTTCAGTGTTGACATGTTAGTAAGCAGAATCTTTGTCATTTTTCTCCTGTCTGAGTGTTCTCTGTCTCTTTCCTGTCTCCCTGCTTTCCAACCCTCCATTTCTCAGCCAGTCAGGGTAGAGAGATGCTAGGGGGATGTTGAGAAAGTATATTTGAATGATGGACAGCCTATATTGGCTCTGCTTTCAATCCAGCTTTTTTTTTTTTAAGGTTTATATATTTTTATTGGAAAGGCAGATATACAGAGAGGAGGAGGGACAGAGAAGATCATCTTCCATCCGATGGTTCACTCCCCAAGCGGCCGCAATGGCTGAGCCGATCCGAAACCAGGAGCTAGGAGATCTTCCAGGTCTCCCACGCAGGTGCAGGGTCCCAAGGCCTTGGCCCATCCTGGACTGCTCTCCCAGGCCACAAGCAGGGAGCTGGATGGGAAGCCAGGGCCGCCGGGATTAGAACCGGTGCCCATATGGGATTCCCAGCTCGTGCAAGTCGAGGACTTTAACCACTGCACTATTGCGCCCGGCCCTCAATCCAGCTTCTTAACATCACACACCTTGGGAAGCGCTGAGTGCTGGCTTAGCAACTCGGGTCTCTGTCATCTACATAGGACACTGGTACTATATTCCAAGTGCCTGATTTTAGCTTAGCCAAGTTACTCCTGACTTAGAAGGAGTGACTAGTGGATGAAAGATCTCTCTCTTTCTCTCTCTCCCTCCCTCTCTCTCCCCTTCCCCCCCATTGTTTTTATGCCTTTCAGATACATAAAAAATAAATGGAAGTTTAAAAAGGTTACTTGTATTTGAGTGAGAAACTGTAAATATTTAAAGTGAGTCTTAAAGCTAGTATACTCATTTTAGTTATGTCACAGTATTAGGCATGTATACCAAGTGTATATGTAACCCTCAACACAGGTAACACCTGAAATGTAACAGTTCTGTTTTCATTGCAGTTAGACAGTTAAAGGGCTGTGTAAGATACGGCCAACGTTATGAAATGTACACTAGTTCTAGGTAAAGCTGCTTCCGACTAGCTCCCTGTGAACGGCCTGAGAAAAGCAGCAGGAGACAGCCTAGGTGCTTGGGCCTCTGCCTTCTATGTGGGAAGCCTGGAAGCTCCTGGTTTTGTCCTGGCTCTGCTATGACTATTGTGGTCACTTGGGAAGTAAACGTGCAAATGGAAGATCTCTCTTCATCTCCCTGTTCCTCTCTCCCTCTCTCCCTCTCTCTCTCTCCTTTGGAATTCTTTCAAATAAATAATTTTCAAAAAGGAAGAAGAAAAAGTTTTCTTGGTATGTTGCACCCACATGGGAGACCTAGAAGAAGCTTCTGGCTTCAGATCAGCTCAGCTCTGGCTGTTGCAGCCATTTGGGAAGTCAACCAGTGGATGGAAGATTTTTCTGTCTCTCCTCTCTGTAAATCTGCCTTTCCAATAAAAATAGATAGATAGACAGATAATCAAAAAATGGGTTTACTTGGATTATACCAGTGCTTGAATTCATTTTTCATTTTAAGGGAGTATCTGTGTAATTCTATGAATTTAAAATTAAGTTTAAGGGGTGGGCATTTGGGGCAAGTTAAGATGCTGTTTGCGTTGCCTGACTCCCGACCAGAGTGCCTGGATTCAAGTGCCAGTTGCTATCAGTTTGATCCAGCCTTGGGAGTCAGCAGATAATGGAGTAAGAGCCTGGGTTTCTGTGACCCACATGGGGCGCCTGTGCAATTTAGGCTCTGGGCTTTGGCCTGGCCTAGGCTGACAGCAGGCATTTGCTGAGAGCACCAGCAGTTGGGGGATCTTTGATTTTGTTTGACTTTATAACAAAATTAAAACAAAATTTTAACAACATTCAATTTTAAGAATAATTTAGACTTACAGAAAATAGCAAAAGTGGTAAAAATTCTGATACAGGCTTTATCAACTCTTGTATTGTTAACGTTGTACATTCATGTAGTACAATTGCTAGCACTAGGAAGCCAACATTGGTATGTTAAGTAAGTGCTACAGTCTTTTGGGATTTGACTGCTTTTCCCATAATGTCTTTCTTTCAACTGCTGGATACTATTCGGGATACCGCTTCACCCCTGGCCATTAGACCTTTCAAGGGTCACTTGGGCTCAGGGTTTTGTTGTTGTTACTTGATAGCCTGTCAGCTTTGAAGAACATGGGTCACTTATTTTGTAGACTGTCCCTCTAGGTCTGCGTGATGTTTTTGTTACGGTAGGGTAGGATTGTAGGCTTTTGAGAGGCAGGCCACAGATAATGTACAGTTTTTATCACTTCATACCAAGTATACATGCTGACCACATAGCTTTTGATTTGTGCTCATTGTGCTCACCTGGCTGAGGTGGCATTGGCAAGGTTCTCCACCAAAGTTACTTTGTTCTCCCTCTTTCTACTCTACTGTGGGGAAGGAAAGTGTTAACTGACACCCTTGAAGGGAATTATCTACAAAAGGTACTTGAAATCTTCCAATTCTTTTTTAATTGTATGGAAATAAATGAGTATTAAATTGGTCTAACATATCTGTTCTTTGCAGGGTGGAAAACCCCGTAAACACCGCAAGGATCGGCTACAAGATTTAATTGATATAGGCTTTGGCTACGATGAAACGGATCCATTTATTGATAATTCGGAGGCTGTGAGTAATATATATATGTATATATTTTTAAAGATTTATTTTCTTTTTATTGGAAAGGCAGATATACACAGAGGA
Organism: Ochotona curzoniae; assembly: GCF_017591425.1. Classification (NCBI taxonomy): domain Eukaryota; kingdom Metazoa; phylum Chordata; class Mammalia; order Lagomorpha; family Ochotonidae; genus Ochotona; species Ochotona curzoniae. Next base: position 16,561,814 of record NW_024467095.1, on the reverse strand, counting down.
GGAGAAATAGAGAGAAAGATCTTCCGTCCGATGATTCACTCCCCAAGTGAATGCAACGGCTGGTGCTGTGCTGATCCAAAGCAAGGAGCCAGGAACTTCTTCCAGGTCTCCCACATGGGTGCAGTCTCAAGGCTTTGGGCTGTCCTCAACTGTTTTCCCAGGCCACAGGCAGGGAGCTGGATGAGAAGTAGAGCTGCTGGGATTAGAACTGGTGCCCATATGGGATCCCGGTGTGTTCAAGGTGAGGACTTTAGCCACTAGGCCACGCTGCCCAAGTAATATATTTTTAATGTAGCAGCAAATTCTTTATTTTTTTGGGATAATAGAAGTCATAGATAAAGTAAAATTCAATGAATGTTTTGTTTTTCTTAACTATGCTTTTTTTTAATTAAAAATTATTTTTAATACTATTTACATAGTTGAGAGGGGTGCACACCAGTGTAGGCCTCTGATTAGGTTGAGGGGATTGAGGTACAGAGGAAGGGGTGGTGGGACCAATGTTTCATTTTTTTTTTCCTCCTGTGTTCGCATGGCCCAGGATGGGAGGAAGGGATCACTCCATGTTGTCAGTCTGCATCAGTACCAGAGGATGGGGACAGTCATTTAATGACACCTGGGTCCAGTGTGTGGAAGAGTGTTCAAGGATGTTACTTGAGAGGTTTTCATAGTTCTGAGACGTAATTGACTTTATTGCACCAGGGTTGGAGAAATCTTTCCAAGGTTTTGACTGATTAAGTCCACCTTAGTGCATCCACAGATCCAGGTACTCGCTGCAAAGCTTTTTCAGGAGAGAGTTCCAACCTGTTCTGCTTTTCATCTCTAATGAGGCACTTAATATCCACTGCTGGCCTAGTTGGGTTGGCACTTGTGTCCCAAGTGTGCATCGAGGCATGCTATCTACTGTATAGGCTTTAGCAACTGAAAAGGCTTGAGTTCTAAATGACCCTAGAAGGAATTTAGCCATATATAAGTGAACGTTCAGTGCACATCACTAACTTTTTAAAACATTATCCTCTAATTAAAAAAACTTTTTTCTCCATTTATTTGAAAGGCAGAGAGAGCTTTTATTTGTGGTTGACTCTCCAAAGGTGCTTGGCCAGGCTGAGCTCAGGAGCCAGGAACTCCGTCCAGGTCTCCAGCATGACTGGCAGGAACTCAAATACTTGGCCTTCATCTGTGCCTCCCAGGGATACTCACTCCAGCCCAACACCCACCCCTAAATAGCTTTTTCAAAATTAGTAAGCCTTATGTTTGAACAGAATTTTAGAGCCACAATAAAATTGAGTAGAGGTACCCACTTTGACCTCATTCTACCTTTTCCCACTCCCATCTACTTTCCATTATTGATCTCCCGTACTTGGTGGTACATTTGATACCAGTGATGAATCTGTATTGGAAAGACATTATCACGGAAGTCTACAGGTTACATTAGGAGTTTTAATGCACACTCTGGGTTTCTGCAAATGAATAATGACATGCATCTGCCATTGTACTATTATCCATTATAGTTTGTCCTGAAAATCCTTTGCGTTTTGCTTGTTAGTTCCTGTCCGTCCTAACACCTGGCAACCAGTGATAGTGTCTTCTTAGAATGGTTGAAATCATATATGAACAAGTTCAGCAGCTCTTATCTGAGATGCTTAGGCCCAGGAGGACGTTGAATTTCAGAGGATTTCTTTTTTGGATTTGGAGATAACTGACTTTCGTAGCACAGTTTAGAGGGCATGGCCAATCATTTTAGAGAATGTGAAATAAAATAGAATTGAAGTTATTTGATGGTAGGTTATGTGATTTTTACTGAATATGGTTGTGGGTGCTAGATTTTGATGTGTAAGATATTTTTCCACTTGGGTTGTAGTGATGATTTGAAAGCTACTATTCTATAGAGCATACATTTGGTAGGTATAGAGTTTTGTGGGTATAACCTGTTGAGTTGTAGAATTAATTACTAACAATTACAAGACAAGGTAGATCCCTGTTTTGTACCAGGTTGTTTGACTTGGAAAGTAATTTAGTATTATCCTTGTAATGTGTTTCGGTTCTTTTTATGAGGTAGTTCAGACATTAAACAATTGGAGTCCAACCAAATGAGCTCTTTGTTCTCTTTGCTAACCTAACCTTTATTGCCAGTAAGCTTTTGTCTGACTGAGGTGTTGATAGGCAGAGCCTTGTATACCCCCACTTTTCTGCTGCAAACTGAGACTGAAGATCTTGTGGAAATGAAAGAGTTTTGTAGAGCAACCTATATACGGATCTGCAGAGCAGGGCTACGAACCCTCTTGGCCCAGCTGCAGCAAGGCTTATGTCTTACTCCACAGAGAAGAGGTGCAATTCTAAGCTTTTATGAATGATAATGGAGCTGGGGTGGGAACTTGTGTTCTAACCTCACTTTGCTATGATCTTTAGAAGCAGCCCCTGAGACATCTTGCTGGCTTGTCCCACATTATCAGAATGCTCCTTCTAGCACCTCAACTTTATAGCTGGGAAGTAGCCCAACTAGAATGACAAGGGCCACTCCTATTGAGAGATGTCACTATGGTTTACAGTCACAACCCTCAAAGTCTGTTATTTGATAGAGGGTGAAAATAAAATTCTAATTGATTCTTTAGGATCATGTACTGCTTGCTAAAAACACCTGAAGATAGAATGTTCTTGAAGATTAGTTTCTTATACTACCAAATTATAAGAGGAAAGAAAACGCCTTTTTAAAAAATAAATAATAATCCTAGACATGAATAATATTTTATTGAGGTTGTCCCCTTTAATTAGAACTTTGTAAAGTAGTATGTCTTGTAGATGTGAAGTGCTTTGCCCTGAGTCACAATAGCTAGTTCAGTCAAGTAGAGTCAAGGCCTTCTGACTCGCCAGTTCAATGTTCATTGCTTCTTAACGTATTTTACTTACAATCAGTGTAGTTTATATTCACAGAGCCTGTTTCCCAGAAGAGTAAAGCTCCATAGAAGGTTATATAGGATTTGTTCATGTCAAAGTTGCCATGCACATCTAGCAGTAAACATTTTCCCCTTCAGAAGGAGCTGCTGGGTGTGGCAGAAAGGTTGGAGTCAGCCAGTGACTTCCATAAACATATAAAGTTGGTTCCAGCTTAGCTTTCACTAAAAATGACTTGGGAATTTGCCCTCCTTTCCCAACAAGGACATCATGAGGACCACATGAAATCATTTTTTAAAGGAAGCATTGTGTATCATAAAGCCTTACACAAATATAGGTAAACAAAGAGTACGCAACCATTTGTCTCAACAGTTCCATGTTTTCTAAATACTATGAGACCTTTCACTTTTATTCTCTACTCCTCGCAGGTCTCCTTTAGCTGCAGACTGCACGATCTCCAGGGAGGTCTGTAGTAGTGTATCTAGTACAGGAGTAAGCATGAGTTTTCATTTCCTTATTTTTATCTATTTCATTTCTTTTTAATTCAGTATGGTTAAACTGGCCATTGTCTATTTTTTCATTCTCCACATAATTTCAAAGGAAACAAAAAAGTCTCAATTTTTGTGATTAGTCTTTATGTTCTTATAATATGTAGGTAGTAGGATATAAAATAAATAAAAGTAATTGTTTAAGATTTTATTTCTATTGCAAAGTCAGATATACAGAGAGGAAGATACTCTGTCTGATGATTCACTCCCCAAGTGACCACAACTGCCCATGCTGCATCAGTCTCAAGCCATGATCCAGGAGCTTTTCGGGTCTCCCACGCGGGTGCAGGGTCCCAAGGCTCTGGACCATCCTCAACTGCTTTCCCAGGCCACAAGCAGAGAGCTGGATGGGAAGTGGAGCTGCCGGGATTAGAACCAGTGCCCATATGGGATCCCAGGGCTTTCAAGACGAGGACTTTTAGCTGTTATGCCACCGCACCGGGCCCAAATTTCATTTTTTTAAAAGATTTATTTGTTTTTATTACAAAGTCAGATATATAAAGAGGACAGATAAAGAAGATCTTCTGCCCAATGATTCACTCCCCAAGTGAGCGCAATGACCGTTGCTGTTCCTCTGTCTCGCCTCCTTTTTGTATATCTGACTTTGCAATACAAAAGAATAATAAATAAAAAATAAAGCGCCCTTTTAAAAAATAATTACATTGCAGCCACCAAAGAAAAATTATTGTGATCCTTAAATTTTTGTTAGCATGTGACATGTTTAGAACTAAAAAACTACTATGAAAGCTATTTTCTTATACATGCCAAACTTTTTCTACATTTATTCTGCAAGTATCTTCAATGCTGTCAGGGATGCTTTTGTGTTTTATTTTCAACTGACAAATACTGATTGTATGTATTTATGGGCACAAACTGGCATTTCAGTGTGCATGTCCATATTGTTATGGTAATCAAGCCAATTTTTTTAAGCGGCCACAATGGCTGGAGCTGAGCCAGTGAAGCCAGGAGCTTCTTCCAGGTCTCCCACACAGGTGCAGCGTCCCAAGGCTTTGGGCGGTCCTGGACTGCTCTCACAGGGCGTAGGAAGGAGCTGGATGGGAAGTAGAGCCACTGGGATTAGAACTGCCCGTATGGGATTCTGATGCGTTCAAGGCAAGGCGAGGACTTTAACCACTACATTATCACGTCAGGGCCAGTGAAGATAAATTTTAAGGGCTGGAGTTGAGGTGCAGTGGGATAAGCCTTAGCCTACAATGACAGCATCTCATATGAGTGACTATTCAAGTCCTGATTGCTCCTCTTCTGATACAGCTCACTGCTAATGTGCCTAGGAAAGCTGGCAAAGGATGGCCTAAGTACTTGGGCCCCTGCACTCATGTGGGAGACCTGGAAGAAGCTCCTGGCTCCTAGCTTTGGCCTGGCCCAGCCCAGACCATTGCAGCCATTTAGGAAGTGAACCAGCAGGTGGAAAATTCTCTGTCTCTCCTCCTTTCTGTAACTCTTTCAAATAAATAAAATATAAATCTTTTTCTTCAAAAAACTTATTTATTAGAAGGAAATGCAGAGTTACACAGAGGAGAAGAAGCACAAAAATTCTCAATCTGCCAAATACATATCTTACAGGGGGAAAAAAACTTTGTACCAACTCCCCATCATTTCCCCTTACCCCTTTCTTCTATCCTGCCTGCTGCTTCTGAGAAGCACCGTTCTACTCTGTACTTCTGTGAGTTCATTTTAAATTCCACATCTGAGTGTAGGTGAAATCATATGGTGTTTGTCTCTTTCTGCCTGGGTTATTTCTCTAAACATAATATATGCTGGGATTTATACATTCGGTTTCAAATGGAAAAAATCCCAAACTGACACATACCTGCTCTTTACTATTATCACTTTCTATTTCTTAGTTTTGTAGGTATAGGGCTTCCTCCTTCTCTCTTCCCTACCAACCTCGCCGTTGTCCCCTGGATGGTACAATGACATGGTCCTTCAGCTGTAGTCTTGACTCGTTACGTGTGTCGTGACGCTGTAGGTGTAAGCAGTGGCAGGGAGTAGTATTTTGTTAGAGTACATTCAAGTTTTACCAGGCGCTTGCTTTGGTTTGGGAATAGACATGCATGCTGCCTTTCTTCTTGGGTTCCTGTACATACATGCTTTTTAAAGGGTGAACAGTGTTCTGTTGTTTTGCCTGCCACATTTGAGCAGTCTACTCATCGAGTGATGTCTGTTGCAGTTTGCTGAGCCTGTTTTTAGGTGAGGTACTGGGGTGCAGGCTTCTTAGCAGCATCCTGATGGCCTCCCCGCCATGCATGCTAGCAGTCGGAGTGCCAGGGCTGCAGCTGGGGTGCACTCAGACTTGTGCAAAATGAGCTTATCATGACAGCATGTACCTGAAATGCTTTTATTTTTTTAATCTAGTATGACGAATTAGTTCCTGCCTCTCTAACAACAAAATATGGAGGCTTTTATATCAATACTGGCACTCTTCAGTTTCGCCAAGCTTCAGATACTGAAGAAGAAGAAATTACAGACAACCAAAAGCACAAACCACCCAAAGTGAGTTCATGTGACATTGCAATAATGATGACAACATTCTGTTGATAAGCTGTATTTTGTGAATGTTATTTGTGCCAAAATGTGAATGTATGAAAAATAAAATATAAGCTGTTGTTTAAATAATCTGTAATTATATACTCTTGAATTCAGTTAATATTGAAAATTGATATATTGTGGTAGAATTAGTTCTTTTAAAATTCTTTCTACATATATGGTGAATAATCTAGGTTTCTAGAATAGATTGCTTTAGAAAAGATTGTTAATAGCTATTACCTTCCCTGAGTTATGGGTTTTTTTTTAATAGATTTTGTAAAATTTATATGTATTTTAAAAGTTATTAGTATCTTTAGGTAAGTGTTTCTTGCAGTGTGATTCAAAGACTGAAATGCTAACATAAACACTATAGCATCACTATGTAAATAAATAATACATTCTTTTTCATAATTTTACAGGTTCCCAAAGTAAAAGAAGATGATGTTGAAATGAAGAAGCGCAAGCGGAAAGAGGAAGGGGAGAAGGAGAAGAAGCCAAGGAAAAAAGTACCCAAGCAACTGGGGTATGTTTAACTAAGCCTGCTAGGGGGCCTTGTCTCAGTCCATCTGTCCATTGAAAAGTTTAGCTCAACTGGACCTAAGTGAGTAAAGCATTAACAGATATTAATGGTCCACTAATTTAGTATTATAGTATTTATTAAGGAGTAAAGTCTTTCTCATCTTGGAGACTGAGTTTTTCCCAAGAAGAATTAATGTGAGGGCCCGGCGTGATAGCTAAAGTCCTCACCTTGAACGTGCCGGAATCCCATATGGGCTCCAGTTCTAATCCTGGCTGCTCCGCTTCCCATTCAGTTCCCTGCTTGTGGCCTGGTAGGACAGTCGAGGACAGCCCAAAGACTTGGGACCCTGCATCCATGTGGGAGACTGAAGGAAGCTCCTGGCTCCTGATTTCAGATTGGCCCAGCTCCAGCCATTGCAGCCGCTTGGGGAGTGAACCATTGTATGGAGGATCATCCTTTCTGTCTCTCCTCCTCTGTGTATATCTCCCTTTCCAACAAAAGTAAAATAAATCATAAAAAAAAGATTAATGTGAAAAGATGTTATAAATATCAAACATACCTTTTTAATCTCTTAGAACTAAGATGCTTGGGGATTGAAAAGTGTCAGTAGCCTATGTGTAAACAATTTTTATTTTATTTAGCTGTTAATGCTTATAACTTTAATGATAATTGCCACTAACAACTAAGCAGACTTTCTCAAAAGCCTTAAACTGTAAAAATAATATGTCAGAAATTCCTAATTGCCCCTGCTTTGTAAGATACACTTGGAAAAGGCAGTGTTTTCCTCCTGTCCTTGGTAGTGGAGGTACGCATCTGAATTTTGAGCTATCGTAGTGAAGAAGTTGATGTAAGGCAGGTGTTTTGCCCTCCAAAATGCAGCATTATACACTGTAAGAAATTTTTTCTTGACGTGTTTTTTTGTTTTATCTTGTTTTTGTTTTTTTAAGATTTGTTTATTTGTATTGCCAAGTCAGTAATATAGAGAGAGGAGAGACAGAGAGGAAGATCTTCCATTCACTTATTCCTGCCCCAAGTGACTGCAACGGCCAGAGCTGTGCCAATCTGAAGCCAGGAGCTCTTTCGGATCTCCCACATGGGTGCAGGGACCCAAGGCTTTGGGTAATCCTGGACTGCTTTCATAAGCCACAAGCAGTGAGCTGGATGGGAAGCAGGCCTGCCTGAACAGGAACTGGTGCCCATGCACTTGGGCTGTCTTCTCCTGCTTTACCAAGGATGAGGATGGGAAGTGGAGCACATAGGAACTGGAAATGTTGCAAACAGCAGCTCAACTTACTGTACCACAGCACTGAGGCTTGGATACCTTTGATAAAATATAATTTCGTAAGAAATCAAGGAAAGTGCTTGTTCTGCCACCTAGTAAGTTTGTTATTGGTGGGTTTTCTTTTTTTTTTTTTTTTTTTTTTTGGTTTTGTGCCTATTTGTTGACATGGGGCTTTAGCCCTTAAATTGCAGCCTATCTGATCAGTTTTTTTCTTACAGAGTTGTGGCTCTGAATTCTCACAAATCTGAAAAGAAGAAGAAACGTTACAAAGATTCTCTTTCTCTTGCTGCCATGATACGGAAATTTCAGAAAGAGAAGGATGCATTAAAGGAGTCGAACTCCAAAGCCCCCTTGACCTTACCGACCTCCTCTCTGCAGAAACCGCCCTGTGCCCCAGCAGCCCTGGGCAACGATGTCCAGGATTTACATCTGAGCAGTGCAGACCCAGACCTCCCCATTTTTGTTAGCACAAATGAACATGAGCTGTTTCAGGAAGCTGAAAATGCCCTGGAGATGCTAGATGATTTTGACTTTGACCGATTACTGGATGCTGCTTCTGATGGTAGCCCGCTATCTGAGTCAGGGGGAGAAAATGGGACCACCACCCAGCCAGGCTACACCTCTCAGATGATGCCCAAGGCGGTACCCACACTCCCGGAGGGTCTACCTGTCCTGCTTGAAAAACGCATTGAAGACCTCCGAGTAGTAAGTGTCATAATTCACTTCATTTTTGTTTATTGCATAGATATAACAACATGCTGTTGTTTCTTAAAACACAAGTGTAAAAATCCTTGATTTGGCACCCTTATAACAACTACCTTGCATTTTCCATGCTTCTTTTTAGGCATTGGCTGTATGCATGTTTCCAAATAGAAATAACTATGGCCGCAACAAGGATACCGTTGATTGTTTCATTATTTCAGTTCACACTTTTTCCCACACAGGCTTCATAAATATGTTTTTATTATCTACATAGTCACGTAAAGGAAATACAGCAATGAGGACCAGTGCTGCGGCACAACAGGCTAATCTGCTGTTTGTGATGCAGGAGTCTGAGTCCTGGCTGATGTGCTTCCCAGGCAAACCCTGCTAATGTGCCTGGAAGGTGTCAGATGGCCCAGGGCTTGCACTGCTGCCAACCAATCCAGAGACTGAATGGAGATCCTGGTTGCTGGATTCTACTTGGCCCATCCTAGATGTTGTGGCCGTTTGGGGAGTTAACAAACTCTCTGTTTATCCTTCTGTCATCAGACTCTTTACATATGTAATTCTAAGTAAAAGAAGAAGAAAAAGAAATAGAGAAAATGAAGGAATAATGACACTGGAGAAATCGACCTGAAGTTGGTCCAGTCTGTAATGATGTCTAATTATTTCAGTTTTTTTTTTTTTTTAAGATTTTTCTTTCATTGGAAAGTCAGATATACAAAGAGGAGACGAAACAGAGAAGATCTTCTGTCTGTTGATTCACTCACCAAGTGGCTGCAATGGCTGGAGCTGAGCTGATCCGAAGCCAGGAGCCCAGAGCCTCTTCCAGGTCTTCCACTCAGGTGCAGGTCCCAAGACTTTGGGCCGTCCTCAACTGCTTTTGTAGTCCACAAGCAGAGAACCTGGATGGAAAATGAAGCAACTAGGACCCAAACTGGAGCCCATATGGGATCCCAGCACGTGCAAAGCATGGACTTTAGCCACTAGGCTGTTGTGCTCGGCCCCTCTAGTTATTTTAAAAGTCTACTTTTGGAGCTGGCACTGTGGTGTGGCATCATCTGTGTATTCAGGAGCATAATATGATTGCCAGCCTGTCAAATACAAGGAGCATGGTCGCTGGCAAGTGATTGTCACTGAGGTACAGTTAGGGGTTCTTCAGTGAACCTCCTGAGAGCTGGATATGGACATCATCAAAGTGCCTCTGCTTTTTTAGCAGAAGACTCAACAAGAGAAGCTCTAATTCAGAAAAAGAGGCTTTTCTCTCCCACACAGAAGTCATTATCACCAGTGGGTGAGGATTGGATGCAATATGAGGCTCTGGAAGTAGTGGGATTGTTGGCAGAATGTAAGAGAATCCCTGAGACCACATGGGGCGGGGGGCTGCTGTTGTGGGGCAAGGGATCAAATCAACCCCTATGATGCTGGCATCCTCTGTTGGCTACAAGAGCACCTGTTTGCGTCTGAGCTGCTCTGCTTCTGAGGTAGCTCCTTGCTAATGCAGCTGGGAAAACAGTGGAGATGGCCCAAGCCTCTGCCACCCCATAGGAGACTAGGATTGTTCTGGCTTGGCCTGGCCCAGTTCCTGTCCATGGCAGCCATTTGGGGAATGAACTGGCTGGTGGGAGAGCTCTTTTGCCTCTGTCTCTCCTTCTCTTTCTGACATTTCAGAAAATTGGGAGATAAGGAAATTGGGGGTGGCCCAATTTCTTCCTAGTTATGAACAAAGTGAATCCTTTGATCAAGTTAAAATTCTTTATGCGAGCTAAAAGTCTTTACAGATACTGACATCTGAGGGATGAGTCTAATATCACTTAAACCTGGACACAAAGGTGCACCCTTTCTCTCCTCTCTAACTCTGCCTTTCAATACAAAATAAATAAGTAAGTTAAATTAAAAATGCAGTGTATGTGAGATTATCAGATGGTTGTAGAGAAGGTTTGTAGAAGGGAGGCATCTACTTTGGGTTTTCTTGGAGGTCTAGGAATACTAAGCAGGGGTGGCCATTTGGGCCAGCAGTTGTCGCTGCTTGTGACGCATCAGAGTGCCAGGTTTGAGTCCTCCTTCCTCTGCTTCCAATCCAGCCTGCTGCTAATGAGCACCTGGGGGGCAGCAGACAATGATTTGAAAGCCCGTGTCCCTGCTTCCCAGAGGAGACCTTTCTGTATTTCCTGGCTTCTGGCTTCAGCCTGATGTAGCCCGGGCTTTTGTATGCTTCTGATGAGTGAATCGTCAGTTAGGAGATCTTTTCTCTAACTTTCAGACAAAATGAAAATAATTAAGAAAATGAATTAATAAATCTATAAATAGACAAATACATAAAATACCAAAAGCTCCAAAATGTGTTCAATGTGTAATTTTTTAATTTGGAGCTTGGCACAATGGCTCAATTGGCTAATCTTCCCCCTGCAAATGCCAGAGTCTTATATAAGCTCTTGTTCATGTCCCCACTGCTCCATTTCCCATTCAGCTGCTTGCTTCCCGCTTGGCAGCAAAAGATGTCCCAGAACCTTGGGACCTTATGCTCACATGGGGGACGAGGAAGAGCTTCTGGCTTCTGGATTGAGATTGACTCAGCTTCAGCTGTTAAGGCCATTTGAAGAGTGACCTAACAAATGGAAGATCTTTCTGATTTAAAATAAATAAATAAAGTCTTTTAAAATCATTTTGTGAATTTAGAAAGATGGAGAAGCAGTCTGGGTGTTTGGTAGTGGTTCATGTGCCAGCACTACACAGCACATTCTGTGTCAGAGTCCCTGGATGTGGTTCCTGACTGCATCTCCAGCTCATCTGTTCCTGGGCAGTGTACTGGGCCCTTTCACACCTTGATTTCGGTAAAATGAGGCTGACTTTTGGAATTTAGACTGAGAAAAAATTGTGTTTTAAGATACCAGCTTTCATTACGGCAGTTGGAAGATATTTACACACTATTTGGTTAAGTTTGAATCAGCCTGTCCTTGCCTGCCCGTTGATCACAGCTCACGTGCTAGTCTTGATGAGTTCTGTCTCTCATGAGGTAGTGCATCTCAGGGTGATTGTTAGCATGGGAGATATTGATGCTGTCTTTTATGTCTCTCCAGGCTGCCAAACTTTTTGATGAAGAAGGAAGGAAAAAATTCTTTACACAAGATATGAATAATATTCTTCTTGAGTAAGTAACTTACTTTCTTCTTCTTTATTAAGCCTGAAGAATTGCTCCGTTGTATGTATAGTAGACCTCTGAGGTACAGACACTCAGTAGGTGAGTGGTCTAAAGCGTTAGCTTTTCCCTTTCAGCCTCATAGCATATATGACAAACACTTGTTTCTCAACCCAGTTATGCTTCTGTATTTATTGGTTCTCCAAGACCACTTAGAGTTACCAATATTTTTGTAACAGCAAGAGCAAATGACCCACACTGCTGATTGGATTTAAATGTATTGTGTATCACCTTAAATGAAAAAAAATCTTTCTGACAATGCTTAGATTATGTATGTAGACTCAGTGTAACCTTCCTTCCATAGCTCTGTAGGAGCTGATATCTAGTGAGGTTAATTGTAAGTCGTACAGAATTTTGTAGGAAAGTTTCCTGAAAAATGTGAACTCATAATGAAATCATGGTTGCAGGGTTGGATGGAGAAACTATAGAGTAGACAGGATATATTAAAAAGGGAAAGGCTGGTATATGATATGGATCAGAATTTTTGTAAAAAGCTGATTTTTATTTGAAAGGCTAACTTAAGCAGAGAAAAGGAAAGGCGGAGAAACAGAAAAAGATTTTTCTATCTGCTGGTTGACTCCCCAAATGGCCACAACAGCCAGGGCTGAGCAGAGCCAAAGCCAGGTGCCAACAGTTTCTTCTGAATGTCCCTTGTTGTTGCAGGCTCCCAAAGCCTTGGGCCATCCTACCCTGTTTTCCCAGGCCATAGGCAGGGAAGCAGATCAGAAGTGGAGCAGCTGGGACAGAAACTGGTCTCTATATGGGATACTTACGCTGCAGGCTGAGGCCTAACGTACTGCATCACAGCTCCTATAGAATGTATTTGAATTAGCACCTTTTATGTTTTCACTCAGTTTGATGCTGATGAAACTGTACATTTTAGTATTGTGGTCAAATAAGCTGTACTGTGCTTGCAAATCCTTTGCCTCATAGATTTTAACTATTAGTTAGAAATTGTGTATAAAACTGCATATAGTAATGGGCCCGGCGCGGTGGCGCAGTGGTTAAAGGTCCTCGCCTTGCACGCCCAGGATCCCATATGGGCGCCAGTTCTATCCCGGCAGCCCCGCTTCCCATCCAGCTCCCTGCCTGTGGCCCGGGAAAGCAGTCAAGGATGGCCCAAAGCTTTGGGACCCTGCACCCGCGTGGGAGACCCGGAAGAGGCTCCTGGCTTCGGATCGACATAGTATCGGCTGTTGCACTCACTTGGGGAGTGAATCATTGGACGGAAGATCTTCCTCTCTGTCTCTCCTCTCTGTATATCTGCCTTTCCAATAAAAAAATAATAAAAAAAAAATAAATAAATCTTTAAAAAACTGCATATAGTAGTGAGAAAAAGTTGGATCACTGGGAAAGCAATGTCTTGCTTCTGATTAAAATAATGCATACCTACTTTTTATGATGGAATAGTGCCATAGGAGAACACAGAGTAGGTGTTTGGTATGCTAGTTAAGATGCCATTTGTGATGCTCATGTTCTGTATCTGTCTGGACCCGACTTCTCACTCCTGTGTGCTGTGACCGCTGTAGCTGATGGCCCAGGTTTTCAGGTTCCTGCTACCCCCGCTGCATTTCTTCTAATTTATTTTTTAATATTGTTTACATAGTTTGGTAGGGATGCATGCCCATGTGGGCCTCTGATTAAGGTGGTCAGGATTCAGGTATGGAAGAAGGTGGGTGGGACAATGCTTCAATTTTTTTTTTGCCTCCTGTATCCAAAGGCAGGGAAGAGGAAAGGGCTGGTCATTTTTTGCTATCAAACTACCTCAACCACCCAAGGATGGGTGACAGTCATTTGATGACACATTATGACACATTAGAGACCCTAATGTAGGGAAGAGTGTTTGAAGGTATGACTTGAGAGGTTTTGATAGTTCTGTTATGGTAGTTCATTAGCTTTGTTACACCACAGTTGAAAAAATCAAAGGTCTGTTGACCAACCAAGTCCACCTTAGAGCATCCACAGACCCAGACATTCACTGCAAAGCTTGGCCAGGAGACTTGTCCACCTATCCGCTTTACATCCTTGGACGAGTTACTCGATGTCCTCTGCTAACCTAGATGAGCTGGCCATCATGGCCCTGGTGTGCATATAGGCATGCTGTCTACTGCAGAGGCATCAGCAGCTGAGGAGGCCCAGTCCTAACCACGCACTCCAAGGTCAGACCACAGATCTTGTGATTTTCCCTAAGTTACATTCTGAGTACCTCATTTTGCTCTGGCACAGCTGCCATTGTTGCAGACATTTGGATGATTCCCCCAGATGATTTCTGTCTTTCAGCCTTTCAACTCAAATGAGGAGAAAAAAATGAACAACACAGGGAGCTGTGTTCCTTTGTTAGTCCTTTTGTCTTTTCTAATATATTTAAGAATCTGAGAGATAGACAATCCCATTAGTTGGTTCACTGTCTAAATTCCTATAAGAACCAGAGGACCAAAGCCACAAGCCAGGAAGGTGTTCTTGGGTAGCAAGAAGTTTGCTACTTAAGCCATTACAGTTGGTTCCAAGGTTCCACATTAGTAGAAAGCTGGAGTCAGCGATCAGAGCTAGTAATCCAACCCAGTCAGTCCAAAATAGCATGGGAATATTTTTTATAATCAGTATCTTAACTAATAGGCTAAACACCCACTCTAACTCCTGCCTTTGAAATACGTAATGGAGATAGTTTCTCATGAGAATCAAAGAACTGATTTATAACTTGGGATGATTATTGTGATTGCAAGCTCTAAGTTCCTGGAGAATTAAGATTGGACTCTAAATGCTGGTGTGCTGCTAGTGTAGTGGCAGAAGAATGTCTTGTTTCTGTTCCTTATTTTACCAAGAATTTTCAGGTTGAGTCTTCTTGCGTTTCTGGAAGCCGTGTAAATGTCTGTGCTGCGGCCTTTTACTGAGTCCCTTTGTAACTCCAGACTTAATCACTGGTATAGCTGTTATTCATCCAGGCTGTCCCAGATCCCGTCATCAGGAAACTGGCTAGCTCTTCTTTCTCTTTCCAACAGCGAGCCCTAAATTCACCAGAATAGATCCCTCTCCTGACTGAGACTGTTCTCTTTTACGTTGCTCTTGTGTAAGAGAGGATTGCTTGTCTCCTGGGAAAATCAAAAGAGACTTGTTGAAGCGTGGCATCTCAAGTAAACAAAATGTCAACATTGCATCAGTTGGTTCTCTGTTCATTTCCCCTGTGTTTACCTTAAATTAAATCTTAATGCTTTTTGATCCTCATCTACATTTTGTTTCACAAAAGGTATGCCATGAGCTGCAAATGCTATAGTGTGCAGAGCTGGATTTTTTTCCCTTTTAATTGTTTTTGTATTCCCCTGGGTCTCTTTCATAGACAAGAGTGTCTTATTTTTCTGAATATGCTTTTCCAAGGGCATATGGTGATGATTACTTAGAAAAATAATTCCTGTTGCATTATCCAGGTATATTGGTTGTGCTTTGCCTTTGCTTCTTTATGTTGGCAAGAAAGATCGATCTGTTGGAATAGGGAACCCTTTATCTTTTGCCTAATTGAATATTACCTGGGTAAACAAATGCACATGCTGACTTGATTTGCTTGCCTTTTACCAGAAGCAGACATTGCTAATAAATGGTAATGCTTTTTGTCTAAGATCTCAGTTCAGCTTGACAGCTCTCTCCAGATTGCTCTAAGCGAACACCACCAATCCTGCCAGGCAGTGGCGGTGAGACCTGTCTGCCTCTCTGTTAAATACTCCGTTAAAGAACTCGTGAATGACAGTGATGAGGAACTCAGTAGTAAGGGGCGTGACCATTGATTTCTCTGTACTGAATCAGCTCTTCCTGTGTCCTCTTAGCCTCTTGGAAACCACTGACTTTTATAAGTAGGTTATCGACTCTGTTTTTTCAGTGCATGGAATTTCTGTTTTATTTTCTGGCTAAACTTTCAACAACTTGGCATTCCTAGAAGGCCTCCTACCCAGAGTCTAGATTTTTAATAAAAATCTGGCACAATGTTTTTAAATCAAGTGTGTATACACAAAATCTGTGTCCCATAGTTTCCCATATGAGTCATTGCTTTCAATCTTTGGTTCTTGCTGCACAACATAAACTTACCTTTGTTTTGTTTTAATAGATTTGTTTGTTTATTTTAAAGGCAGAGTTACACAGAAAGAGAAGGAAAGACAGAGAGACTTCCCATCCTCTGATTCCCTCTCCAAATGGCTGAAATGACCAGGACTAGGCCAGACCAAAACCAAGAGGCAGAAGCTAGGGTGTCAGGGCCAGGAGACCTGCACTATATCTGCTGATTCCCAAGCACATCCACAGGGAGCTGGATTACAAGTGGAGCAACCTGGACTTGAACAGCTGCCCATATAGGATGTTGACGCTGCAGGCTGTGTCTTCGTCCACTTGCCACAATCCTCGCTCCATGCCATTTAAAAGTGAATAAATAAATGTGTATGTATGCATTTGAAGAGAAGTTAACAAAGAGAAGGAGAGACAGAGAGATCCACCAACCCCTGATTTACTTCACAAATGACTCAAATGGCTAGGTCTGAGATATGCTGAAGTCAGGTGTTTCTTGTGTCTTCCATGTAGGTAGAAGGCCCATAGGTCTTCTGCTGCTTTATTCTGCTGTTTTACCAGTCACTTCAGCAGGGAGCTGGATTGGATGTAGAACATCTGGGTTCAGTGTGCCCTTAAGAGGTGCTGGTGTGGCAGATGGTGGCTTAACCCATTGAACCACTGTAGGAGCTCTTCTGCTGTTTTCATGTCATCTAGATTTAAAAAAAAAAAAAAAACCTTTACTTCAGATTTATTTATTTTTATTGGAAAGTCAGATTTACAGAAAGAAGAAGAGACGGAAAGATCTTCCATCTTCTGGTTCACTTCCCAAGTGACCACAACTTCCGGAGCTGAGCTGATCTGAAGCCAGGAGTCAGCAGCTTCTTTCAGGGCCCTGTAGTTTAGATTTTTAACAAAAATCTAACAATACAATGTTTTGTAATGAAATGTGTATACACAAAATTTGTGACCCATAGTAGATGTATTTTAAGTTAATTTTTTAAAAGATTCATTTATTGGGGCTGGTGCAGTAGTGTAGTAGCTACAGTCCTCACCTTAAATGCATCAGAATCCCTTATGGGTGCCCGTTCATGTCCTGGCTACTCCACTTTCCATTCAGCTCCCTGCTTGTGGCCTGGGAAAGCAGTAGAGGATCGCCCAAAGCCTTGGGACCCTGCACCCACATGGGAGACTCAGAAGAAGCTGCTGGCTCCTGGCTTTGGATCAGCTCAGCTCTGGCCATTGCGGCCACTTGGGGAGTGAACCAGCAGATAGACAGTCTTTCTCTCTGTCTCTTCCTTCTCTATATAAATCTGATTTTGTAATAAAAATGAATTAAACTTAAACAGTTAATTTATTTTTAGCTGAAAGAATTACAGAGAAGAAGGGAGAGAAAGGTCTTGTATATGCTGGTTCATTTCCCAGTGGCCACAACAGCCAGAGCTGAGCTGATCCAAAGCCAGATGCTGGGAGATTCTACAACTCCTGCATGAAAGCAGGGACGTTAAGACTTGAGCCATCCTCTGATGCTTTCCCTGACTGACCGTAAGTAGGAAGCTGAATCAGAAGTAGAGCTGCTGTGACTTAGACTGGTACTTATATGGGATGTCAGCACAGCAAAGGATTGCCTTGCTATGCCGCCAGGTCCCAGAAAATAAACTTCTGAGATTGTCTGTACTTGCTACAGTAAAATGTAATTTTTAAGCAGTTTATACTCATGGGCTCCAGTTTGGACTTGGCTTTCCAGTCAACATTTGTTCTCAACTTTATATGGTGGTAGCTATCGGTGTAATCTCTTCCACTTTGGGATAGTCCCCTCAATTAGTTATTAGTTAGCAGAATATTACACTTGTATTGGCTACTGAAGGACTATACTGTCGTGATAAGAAGGGGGACCATGGTGGGAAGGGACAATAAGGAGGGAGAAAAGGGAGACGAGGAAGGAATTCCTATATGTACAAGGCTATCATGGAAAAGTGTAATAACAGAAAAGTCAAGAAAAACTAATAGATTTATCTTATAAAACACAATAGCTCACTTGGCTGATCCTCCCCTTTCAAGCACCAATATTCCATGTGGGCGGTGTACAGGTTCTGCCTTCTGCACTTCCCATCCAGCTCCCTGCTTGTGGATTAGGAAAGCAGTAGAGGATGGCCCAAAGCCTTGGGACCCTGCACGCATGTGGGAGCCCAGAAGAAACTTCTGGTTCCTAGCTTCAGATCAATTTAGCTCTAACCATTGTGATCATGTGGGCAGTGAACCAGCAAACGGAAGACCTTCTCTGTCTATTCCTTCTTGCTTTAAAATCTGGTTTTGAAATAAAAGTAAATAAATTTCAAAAACAGTAGTATAGGAAATATCCACTGGGCTGGAGCTGTGGCATTGTAAGCTTCTACCTAAGGCATCGGCATCCTCTAGACACTGGTTCAGGTCCTGGCTGCTTCACTTATGATTCAGCTCCCTGCAGATATGCCTGGGAAAATAGCAGAGGAAGGCCCAAATCCTTGGGACCCTGCACATACATGGGAGACCTCGAAGAAGTTCTTGGCTCCAGCCATTGTGGAGCCATTTGGGGAGTGAACCAGTGGATGGAAAATCTTTCTTTCTGTCTCTGTTTCTCTCCATAAATCTGCCTTTCCAATAAAACTAAATAATTTTTAAGAAAAGAGTATATTGGATATTAAAAACTTCTAGAGATGATAGTTCAATTAAATATACATTTAACAACTTGTTCTCTCTCTCAAAAACATTTTTTAAGTAGAAATTGGAACTAGAGAATTAGAATAAATTAATAAACCATTAAAGTATATAGCTTGTGCAATGCAGACACAAAAAATAAATCGGTTAAACTGGTGTATATGTATGCCAGAATGGCACTTGCTCTCTGTTCTGAATCTACGTTTTCACTCATCTGTAAGTAAAAAATACTTCAGCAACTCAGTGAAATTTTGTGACTCTAATTTCTTGTTTTAGGAGATATAAAGATAAAATATCTTTTTGGTTGAATGAGATTCTGATTAATAACTGAGTTATGCCTAACTCAAAAAAATATAGACTTTGTTTTTGTCATACACACAAACTTTTTCGGATTGTTTGTAGCTGTATAAATTCTGTTCTTAGGAAGTTTTACAGAATGTTTTGGGTTAAGATTTTTCTGTGAAGAATACTGTCTGGGTTAGCATAGGAAGATAAAATGTGAACAAAAATGAATTGCGTTTCCCTTCTTTGCCTATGTGATTACACCTCTAAAAATTCTGTTTTTTTTTTTTTTTTCTAGCATTGAATTACAGCTACAAGAACTAGGTCCTGTCATTCGTAGTGGTGTCTACTCCCATCTTGAAGCTTTTGTGCCATGCAATAAGGAAACACTGGTAAAACGACTGAAGAAATTGCATCTTAATGTCCAGGTAAGAGGATAATCAATAATACTTGGGGTTTATAACCTTTAAATACAGACTTGTTTCTAGCATATTAATTGCTTCATAAATCTGTTCTGTGTATTTCATAACTGTTGGCGATTATTAAAGGCATTGTTGGCATGTTGGGTTCCTGGAAAAAAAAATCTGCTTCTTCGACAATTGTTAGACTTAGATAATAAATAATGTTTTCTATAACATAGATTCCTGGAGTTAGAAATGTATGCTAGGTGTGATCTATCAAGCTTAGAATTCTTTACATAAGCATTCGTTCATAAAAATATTTGTTTTGAATTGAGGAAACTAGCTGTTTATTAGTATTTAAGAGATGGAAAGAATAGATTCCTGAAATGCCTCAACAGAGCCTGGCTGAAACTCAGCACTACTCGGTCTGCCCGCATCCCGTGCTGGAATGCTGATTCGAGTTCCAGATGCTCTGTTCTTGTGCTACAGGTATCTCCAGTGTGCCTGGAAGGCAGCACATGGTGACACATGTTCTTGTGCCCCTGCTGCCACTAAGAAGTCCTGGATGGAGTTCCTGGCTCTTGGCTTTGGCCTGGCCCAGACCTGGCTATTGCAGCTATCCGGATAATAAACCAGCAAATGAAGATCTATCTTTCCCTGTCTCATCATGACTTTCAAATAAATAAATCTTTAAAAAAAAATGACAATAGGGTCCGGCGGCTTGGCCTACAAGCTAAAAGTCCTCACCTTGAGTGCACTGGGATCCCACATGGGTGCTGGTTCTAATCCTGGTAGCTCCACTTCTCATCCAGCTCCCTACTTGTGGCCTGGGAAAGCAGTTGAGGACAGCCCAAAGCCTTGGGACCCTGCACCTGCGTGGCAGCCCTGGAGGAGGCTCCAGGTTCCTGGCTTTGGATCAGTACAGCACCAGCCGTTGTGGTCACTTGGGAGTGAATTAGCGGACGGAGGATCTTCCTCTCTGTCTCTCCCCCTCTCTGTATACCTGCCTTTCCAATAAAAATAAAGTAGATCTTTAAAAATATAAAATAAAAATAATGAGAACAAAGTAGTTTTAGTGAAGAAATGCAAAATCATAAAACATTTTTGTTCCTAAGACAATGATTGCAACATATTTTAAATCATTTTGTATGCATTGTTTTTAAGGTGAAAAAAATAAATTAGTTGATTAAGAGTGTCAGATACAATTCTGATTTGCTCTGCTCTGAACCCACAGGGGTAAGGATCTCACCTTTGCTCTTTCAGCCTGGCCATGTTCTTACATTTTTGCTTACAGCACAGGTCATAATTGCTAGCAGTAGCTGAGAGAACAAGATGACATTTTGTTGATAGTCATGCAGACCAGATCACAGAAAGCGGTGTTCAAAAGCAGTGTATTCTTAGAGTTCTTGCTCTATTATGATGGGATTAACCAATGGTGGTCCGCACAATGTGGATTTTCTTCTCTACTCAGTCATTTCTAATAGAGTAAAAACATTCTTCTTGTGTATTGATCAAACATAGGACATTTTTAAGAATGGGAGAACAGGGCCCAGCGCAATGGCACAGTGGTTAAGGTCCTTACCTTGCACGCCAGGGATCCCATATGGGCGCCGGTTCTAATCCCTGCAGCCCTGCTTCCCATCCAGCTCTCTGCCTGTGGCCCAGGAAAGCAGTCGAGGACGGCCCAAAGCTTTGGGACCCTGCACCCTGTGGGAGACTTGGAAGAGGCTCCTGGCTTCGGATTGGCTCAGTTCCAGCCGTTTGCGGCCGCCTGGGGAATGAATCATTGGACGGAAGATCTTCCTCTCTGTCTCTCCTCTCTGTATATCCGTCTTTCCAATAAAAATAAAATAAATCTTTAAAAAAAAAAATGGGAGAACACTTAATATATGCTAGAGCAACAAGCAAAAATTGGGACTCATTAGCTAAGTGGGAATTGTCCCAATTTTATAAACATTGTGCCTTTGAAAAGTCAGTTGTTTGGTATGAAATGTTAACTGCTAACATTTCAAGACTGTAGTCGATATCTAAAACTTTTTTTTTGAGGATATGCTTAGATAAATTTTGTGAATGTGTTTGGTTAAACTTTTAATGTGTTTCCCCCCCACCCCCCAGGATGATCGTTTAAGAGAACCTCTCCAAAAACTGAAGCTGGCTGTTAGCAATGTCATGCCTGAACAACTGTTTAAATACCAGGAGGACTGCCAGGCTCGTAGTCAGGCTAAGTGTGCCAAGTATGTATCTCTTACATTTGGGATTGCCTTTTGCACTTAAGAAATGTTTTTAGCTGCTAGGGATTGATCTTTTAGCCTCAACTCGAAGTCCACATACACCTTTGCAATGAGATAATTGAATGTTTTCTAAATAACCCATCTTTTCCCATTCAGTGTTTTGGTGTCAGGCAATAGACATCTGTTGGTTTAATGTACAGATAAGATCAAAGCGAGAGCTGACACTGGCCAGCTTGGCTAGCTGGGGTTGGATGCAGATACCTTCTTTGGGTCATGTGTGTCACATTTATAGAATGTGGGTAGGTGGATTTCCTGCTTTGCTCGTCCTCTGAGTTAGTGACTGCATGGAGGGTTTGTGGAGCATATTCTAGGCAACGCTGGTTTAAAACTTTTTCTTCACTACATTTTTTTTCATTGTTAGGTTGCAAACAGATGAAGAACGAGAGAAAAATGGATCGGAGGACGATGATGATGAGAAACCAGGGAAACGTGTCATAGGACCAAGAAAGAAATTCCACTGGGATGACACCATTAGGTAAGATTTATGTAGTCTTAACTTTTGAACCAAGTATATAGTGTAGTAGAAAGATTTTTTAAGCTTCCACAGTAAATGGAAGAGTAGTTTGGAGTCAGCCAAAGATTAATGTCTAGGAAAAGCTTATTCAAGGACAGAGTAATTAATGTATGCTAATACTCCTGGAGATTCCACTTGTATTTTCATGGAACACCTTTTGTAAGTTTGCTTGCTGTTATTAGAGTAAGTCATAATGATTAAGACACCAGAGGTGCTCCAGCATTGTGGCACAGCAGGGTAGATCACTACCTGCAATACTGGTATCCCATGTTGGAGGACTGATTCAAGTCCTGGCTACTCTCTACTTCCAGTCCAGCTTCCTGCTGACGCATCTAGGAAGGCAACTGAAGCTGACACAAGAAATTGAGTCCCTGACACTCATGTGGGAAATCAAAATGTAGTTCTTGGCTCCTGGTTTTGGCCTGGCCCAGCCTTGGCTGTTGGCGCCTTTTAGGGGTATGAACCAGCAAATGGAAGATCTCTTGCTATTGTTCAAATAAATCTTAAAAAAAAAAAAAAAGAAAGAAAGAAAAAGAACATTTAAAAGGAAACTGCTTCATTTTGGGGGTTTAATGATGATAAAAATGAATCAAACATGTTAGATACTGCCTTTGTGCCATTTCTGAATCTTCAGATAATCTGTATTATTGCTGTGAGATTTTTGTGCTTTTAAGATCGAACTCAATTTGATTTTCTATAGTTTACAGTCAGATTTATATATACATTTTTTTTAAATCTGTTTAGAACTTTGTTATGTAACCTTGTTGAGATCAAATTGGGATGCTATGAGTTAGAGCCAAATAAAAGCCAGTCGGCTGAGGATTATCTTAAATCCTTCATGGAGACAGAGGTGAAGCCCTTGTGGCCTAAGGGCTGGATGCAGGCGAGGTAAGAAATGTGACTTACTAGATTTTATTTTACTTCCTTATATTGATGTTTTTAAAGATGCACCCCTATGCATATTCATATACGATAGCATTGATTCTGTTAAGAAAGTTATGTATTATAATACCCTAAATGGTTAATTTTAGATGATCTCTTGTCTAGAAAATTAAAGTACTTAAAAGTCAAAGCAATTAAAGTAGACAGAGTTATGTAAAGATAGGTG
The DNA here is from genome assembly GCF_017591425.1 of Ochotona curzoniae. Lineage (NCBI taxonomy): Eukaryota > Metazoa > Chordata > Mammalia > Lagomorpha > Ochotonidae > Ochotona > Ochotona curzoniae. Next base: position 16,538,808 of record NW_024467095.1, on the reverse strand, counting down.
TGAAGATGAGGTTTTCATGAAAATGAATTTGTTAGAGAAAAAGGGAGGGGAAAAATTAAGAACTTTGGGAAGGGAGCTAAATATAGGAAATAGATGCAAGATTTAGAGCATGAGAGAAAGTAGTAGTTGTCGATTCTGTTGGAAATAATGTAGAAGAGTATCTCCAGAAACCCAGAGTAACTCTATTAAAACTAAGGAATGTAAAAATTAATAAAAATTGATTATCCTAACTCTTCATCTTAAAATGCTCCATCTTAAATCAACAAAAATGATCTATTGTTTTGTTAACATTTAAATAATAGAAAAGTTATTAAAATTTCTATAAAATAAGTTATTGATTATAGTATACCATTGTAATTTTTACTTGGTGCATAAGTAATGGCCTAATGAAAATCAGGTGATTAAAAAGATAGGTAATGTAATTGTCATGTCCTTATCTGCTATTCAAGGTAGTGAATGGTATCTTTTTGATTTTTCCAGAATGCTTTTTAAAGAAAGTCGGAGTGTGCATAATCATCTTACTTCTGCTCCGTGAGTAAACGGGGGCTCTAGAATTATTTATTTATTAAGTATTGTTGAAATAGGATTTAGGTGCACAGTTAGGCAACCTTCCCATCATTTTTTAAAACATAATTTTCCCTTGACTGTCTAAAGCTCAGAACAAATCTGCTGAAATACTTCTGACAGTTCTTTCTGGCAATCTTCCCAGCTCCCCAAGTGCTCCTTACTGCCTGTGTTTTAGGTGCCAGCCGTGGATGTGGTCCAGCCTCAGGGCTTTCCCTTTGCTCCTGGGACCCCTGTCCTACAGATTTTTTGCGTGTTATTTCTTTCTCTGCCTTTTAGTGACCACCTGCATGGGTAGCCAGCAGCCCTCTGCTGCCCTGAGCAGATTGTAAAGGTGTATTCCCTTCCCTGTCTTGTCCTGTACAGTGTCTTGCTCACGGTTAATCTATTCTTCATTTCCTTTCTTCTGTTCACAATCACATTTTTCTGAACAAAGGTAAGGAAAATCTCCTGCCTTGCTGACATACAAAATAAGGACAAGTTGCGTCTGAATCTTGACCAGCTCTCTAAGTTTTACTTTTTGTCTACAACTTGGATTATGAATATGATATTAAATTACATTATTAAAATGTTTAAGTAAAATTAGGAAGTTCTGAGAAGTCAGCATGTTAATTCAGTATTCTGCTAAAAACATTTCGTTAACCAAATCCTCTTTGCTAGCTTTTTTTCATAGCTTTATTGTTATGACTAACTCTTTCATTTTATACCAGAAAGTAGGGGTCCATGCAATAGGTGAGGCCTACAGGTCTTTTGTCCAAGTGGCTGTCATCAAAATAAGTAAATAAATAAATAAAAATAAAAAGAAGAAGAAAAAGAAAAAGAAAAAATTCGAAAAATTGCTGTTGCCTTAATGAAGTTACAGATAGACATTTAATCAGTTCATTTGATTTATGATATTTAACCTGTTGAGTTAGAAATGTCAAAAATGGAACACCTTGTCAATCTTTTAGTTATTCCACAGACATTTGACTATTTTCTCCTACTGTGGCACCCCTAAGACTTGACTTCAAACTTTTGCAGGCTAGTTCCAAAAGGTTCAAGGTTCCTTTTCTTGGCAGTTTGACATTTGACAGTTTTATTTTAATTTTTTAACATCCAGAAATGAATTTCTTTAAAAACCCTCTTTTTTGTTATTTTTGTTTTCACTATTTGTTTATTTTGAATTCAAGAGTTAATAGAGAGGGAACAAGATCTTCCATCCGCTGGATCAGTCACCAGATGGCTGTAGGAAAGTCCAGTGCTGGGCCAGGCCGAAGCCAGGAGCTTTACCCAAGTTTCCGTTGTGGGTAGAAGGGACCGAAACACTTGGACTTGATGCATTGGCAGGGATCTGGATCAGAAGTGGAGCATCCAGGAGTCCAGTCAACACATGTATAGGTGCTGGTGTTGCAGGCAGCAACTATACCCGCTATGCCACGATACCAGTGCTATTGTTGTTAAGTAAAATCTGATTCATAGCTTCTTGGCACTTTTAAATTTGAGCTTGAAGTTCCTTGAAGCTGTGTTTTTCTACAAATAATTGTAAATTCCTGCCAGTTTTTGAAGTGAATTTATTTAGGCAGTTTTGTTGCCCTGTTTTGGTTTACTTTATATTTTATGTATTAACATTTAATTTTTGGAAAAACTTTTGCCATTTACATTTCAGATTTACTAATTGTTTGTCCTTTCTTCCAGTAATCTGAATTGGGAAAAACTTTGCTGTGTATTCACATGTAAACTGTGTATTTATATATGATTCCTCTCATCTAAGAGCTTTCCAAATAATACAAGATACTACTTTCCCACATAATTACAAATTTATGTGTTTTAATTTCCTAATGAGTGTTATAACTGCTTCTTTTTAATTGTTTATCTCAGGGCAAAGAAAAAGGTGATGCCTGCACCTAAACCCAAAGTAAAGGTAAGTATTAAAACACATCATTTATTGGTTATACCCAGTGATTGGTTGAGTTCATTTGTGATGAAAAGGATCTAAGCTATTTATCACCAATTAGTGGCTACCGTATTGTAAGATGAGTGCTTCCTGCTTTGTAAAAATCCTCAAACCTTTGTATTTGAGAGAAAAGATAGGTGAGTATCACTGGAAAATTTGTATGTATTAATTAAAACGTAAGGTTTAATTCTACCTGAGAATGTTGGCTAAGAGACAGAAATCTTCTTTGAAAGCATTGTTGAGAGTATTAATATTTAGGAGGTCCTGGAAAATTCATGAAATATGGAATCAGAAGGGAATGCTAATATTCCCTGAGCTCTCTGAGGCTGTCCCTCTACATGAGACGCCATGAGCCAACAGTGAAGCCCTGCCAGAGAGATTCACTGCCTGAGCTTGGACTGCCCTTGCTGGCATTTGCTGACTCCAGCCATCACTTCATTCTTTCTTTTATAATTTCTTCTCAGACGAGGCAGTTTTCTTAGGCTTGTGTAGGTCAGAAATTGGAAAGAAGCCATTAAATTGGAAAGAAGCCCTCAAAGGAGAACAACTTAGGAAAAGAAAAGACTAGGGAAAAAAAAACCTACCAACCAGCAAAGCAACTAAAAAATTTCCTATTTTAGTTTGAGAAAAGAAAGTCTTCCCTGGAAATTGTTCCTAGCTTAAGAGTTTAATAAATGCTACTTCCATAATTTGAGAAAATTGCATCCAAGATAAGATAATAACCCGAAGTTAGTGTGTTGATTATAATGCAAAGGAACTGGCAAAAACAAATTTTATCAAGTCTAATGTGTATTCGTCACAGGCATCAAGAATTTGCTCACAAGGCTGGCACTGTGATTTAGTGAGTTAAGCCACTGCCTGTAGCACCAGCATCCCGTATGGATGCTGGTTCAAGACCTGGCTGCTCACTTCCAACCAGCTCCCTGTTAATGCACCTGGGAAAACAGCAGAAAATGATTCAAGGGTCTGGGCACCTACACTCTTTTTTTTTTTTTCTTCCTTTTTTTTATTATATTTTTGACAATCTTTACCTAGTTAATTAGAGTAAAAAGGTTCAAGGGCTACAGGAAAGTGGGTAAGATTATTATTTCCACATTGTTTCCTTCATGTATCTGAGGTAAAGCGGGATATTGATGGAGAAGCCCCACCCAGTCTCCCACCCTCCCCAGGTCCCTGATGTGGGGCATGCTCTGAGGATCTTGCTCAAGTGGCTTTGATAGTTCAACAGTTATTAATTGCTGCCAGTCTCGCCACTCCAAGCACTATGAGGTCGTTGAAGAATCCACTGATTGACATAGTCCATTATAGAGTCTCCGTTTGCCCAATTTTTTACTGCCAACATATGGCTGAGGTGGTTGATTGACTTGTTCTGTCCTCTGTCTTTTCATGGTTAGGGTTCTGAGTTCGGCAGTTCAGTTGGGGAGATCCCCAAAGAAACTTTGTCTGAGGTGTTCCCAGACCAGATTCTTGAATGTACTAGCAGGTACGGGGCCCGGCACAGTCCGTCACCCTGATCAGCTGGTGGTTGCAATTGCCGGGTTGGTTCAGTTTCCAGCTCTGTCTTCTGCTGGAACCAGTGGGTGTTGTCCTCCAGGACACCAGAGGTGTTGGGGTCTGGCCCGGTTCAGTGCATCCAATCCAAGTCCACACTTGTGCCAAGGGAGATTACAACCGTTTCCAGATCAGAATGCAGCCCCCATTCCAGGTCACACGCCCCTTGGCAGGAACCTCAACCCAGCTAGGGTTGTCCCCTTAGCTCCCCATCCGGGCCTGTTCCCTGCCATAGATCATTCGCATGCCAGTGGTTGCTCTGACTCAGCTTGGCACAGCCCCTCACTTGTCCCAACCTCTACCTTAGACACTATGGCTTAGCGTCCCTGGCTCATGTGGACCAGTAGGTACAAGAGCCTAGTTCGGCATGACCTGTGCTCCCTCCTGGTTTCTAGTTTTGCTTGTGGGCTAAGGTTTGCTCAGTCCTGCCTGATCTACTCTGTTCCATTACCAGTAACACATTAGCCAGCTGTTAGAGCTACTTTTCCCAGCTTGTCCGACCCCCAGGTCTGGACCACATGTTCACCAGCAGGAGCTATGACTCGCCAAGGGAGTTTCCCAAGTTCTTCCACTTAATCCACTCCCAGACCCAGTTCTCATACATGCCATTGGGTTTAGGCCAGTCCTGGTGGGGGTTATTGTGGGTCTCTCTGACTAGGCTGCAACTCCCACTGGTTTATGTGAGGGCCGAGTGTGTGCTGGACAGAACCAGGCTGGACTGCAACACCTATTGGTTCCAGTTGAAGTCGGGAGTGAAAACAGAACCAACCCAGCAATTGCAACCACCAGCTGATCAGGGTGATGGACTGTACCAGGCCCCGTACTTACTAGCGCATATAAGAATCTGGTTTGAGAACACCTCAGACAAAGTTTCTTTGGAGATCTTCCTAATCTAAATGCTGGACTCAGAACCCCAACCAAGAAAAGAGAGAAGACAGAACAGGTCAACCAACCATCTCAGCTACAATGGACTATGTCAATCAGTGGATTTTTCAAAGACCTCATAGTGCTTGGAGTGGCAAGATTGGCAGCGATTCATAACTGTTGAAATATCAAAACCACTTGAGCAAGAACCTCAGAGCGTGCCCTACATCCGGGACCTGGGGAGGGTGGGAAATTGGGTGGGCCTTCTGCCTTAATACCCCCCTTTAAACATGAAGGAAACAATATGGAAAAAATATTAGTCTTATCCACTTTCCTGTAGCCCTTGAACCTTTTTACCCTTATTAACTATGTAAAGATTGTCAAAAAAAATTGTAAACAAGACAAAGAAAAGAGAAGGAAAGGAGGTGGAAGAGAGAGGGAGATCAAGAGGGAAAGAGGGGATCCAGACAGGAAGGGAATATCATTGTTTCTAGAATTGCATTTACAAATCACGTTGAATCTATTAGAAACCACTTAAAAATTTTAAAAATGTTAAAAAAGAAAAAATTTATCTTAGCAATGAATTGTGTATTCCTTCATTAAGTTTAAACTTTTCTAATTGAGGGATCTTTAAAATGCATGGAAACATGTTTGTGAATAAACTGTGTTTGGATTCCAGGAAAAAAAAAAAATAATAACCCCCACCAGGCCCGCTCCCTACCCTGGTTTGCCAGTATGTGCAGCAGACTAGTCTGGTCTGTCACACATTCCCTTTAGCTCTCATACATGTCAGTGGACATTGAAGCCTAGTTAAACCCAACCAGTCCGACTATCTAGCCCACACACATGCTGTTAGGTGCCTTTCTGTCTAGCGATGCCAGTCCCTATCCTGGTTTTTGTGCCCTCCAGTGGGAGTGGTAACCCAAGAGAGAGAAGCCCACTATTTCCGTTCCTAGGCCACTCTCACTCCCGGATTATCCATTCTGCAGGGGGTTCTGCAGTGTAACTTGACAGAATTAGCCCCCAGTTCCAGCTTCTGCCAGCTGATGCTGCGGCTAAACCCAACCAACCCTCACCCACTCTAATTTTTGTTTACACCAGTAGGAACAATCATCCCAGCCTGGCTTTTCCCTGATCTAGTCCATATGAAGCCCACAGTTGGGATGCAGGAGAGAGCAACTAAAGAGGTAGAAATGCAGGGAAGCAGAAATGGGGTCAACATCCTTGTACACTGCAAGACAAAAAAGGTAGAGACTTCATAGAAAGGCCAAACCTTGGACCTGGCACAATAGTCTAGTGGCTCAAGTCCTCGCCTTGCATGTGTGGGGTTGCCGTAGGCATTGGTTTTTGTCCTGACTGCTCTACTTCACTCCTGGCTCCCTGCTTGTGGCCTGAGAAAGCAAAGATGGCCCAAGGCTTGGGACCCTGCGCTTGCGTGGGAGACCCAGAAGATACTCCTGGCTTCAAATCAACTCAGCTCCAGATTTGCTGCCAGTGGGGAGTGAGCCTGCAGATGGAGGATCTTTCTTTCTCTCTCTTCTTTATGGATCTGAGGTTCCAATCAAAACAAATCTTTAAATTTTTTTTTTAAAAAGGAAAGAAAGGCTGAGCTGCTCCTGTGTACAAGGAGAACAAGAATAGTGTCTGGATGTGGAGTGAGAACTGAAGATCTGATACAAGGAGACAGTGAGGAGGTGGTTCCCATCACTGATGTATATAGTATATAAATGATCCCGATTCCATTGTTCCCTTTTTAAAAAACTGTATATATAAAATATTGTATATTTAATATATTTTTATATCAAAAATATAAATATGTAAGATATTTATAAATACATCTTTTATATTCCCTAGAAAGGCAGAATTTCAGAGAGAGAGAGATCTTCCATCTGCTAGTTTACTCCCCAAATGCCTGCAATAAGTTAGGCGCCATGCTGAAGCCTGGAGCCAATAACATCATCTGAGTCTCCTACTGGAGAAACAAAACCCAAGCACTTGAATCATCATTTGCTGCCTTCTCAGGTGCATTGGCAGAAAATTGGATTGATTCCAAAGCAGCCAGAACTTGAACTGTCACTCTCCTATGCAAAGTAGCGATCCTATACAGCTTAGTTGGCTGCACCACAGTGCTCTACCCCTTGACTTGGTTTTTGACCTCTCTAGAATTACAGCAGGGATTGTCTTCTGAGGTGCTTATCAAGTCAGAGCTGTTTGATCTCCAGATCATTTTGTTTTTCATGATCTCTAAGGATTTCCAGTGCAAAGAGAATTTTAATAATCACGACATTTTTCTTAGTCTTCTAGTAATTATGTTTGTAATTTTTTAGTAACCATCTTTGTTTTTCCCATCATAATGCTGCTTATGCTAGGACTGTAGTCCAAAGAAGGACCAGAAAGCTCCTGCATCCTTGGTGGCTTCAGCTGGGGGTCCTTCTGCAGGCTCCAGCACACCTGCCGTTGCTTCCGCCAGTTCAAGCTCTGCACCAGCGCAAGAAACCATCTGCCTCGATGACTCACTGGATGAAGACCTTTCTTTCCACTCACCTTCACTGGACCTTGTTTCTGAAGCTTTAGCTGTTATCAATAATGGGAACAAGGGCCCTCCAGTTGGCTCAAGGGTAGGCATGCCAACTACGAAACCTCGTCCAGGACTAAGAGAAGAAAAATTAGCAAGTATCATGAGTAAGCTGCCACTTGCTACTCCAAAAAAGCTAGATTCTTCTCAGACTGCACATTCATCAAGTCTTATAGCTGGTCACACAGGGCCAGTACCAAAGAAACCCCAGGATTTAGCTCATACTGGCATCTCTTCAGGCCTTATTGCTGGATCTTCAATTCAGAACCCGAAAGTTTCCTTAGAACCTTTGCCGGCCAGGCTGCTTCAGCAAGGACTACAAAGGTCAAGCCAGATTCATGCTTCTTCTTCTTCACAGACTCATGTCTCTTCTTCCCAAGCCCAAGTTGCTGCCTCCTCTCATGCTCTGGGAACTTCAGAGGCCCAAGATGCTTCTTCGTTAACCCAAGCTACCAAGGTGCACCAGCATTCAGCTGTCCAACAGAATTATGTGTCTCCATTACAAGCAACCATTAGTAAATCACAGACCAACCCAGTGGTGAAATTGAGTAATAATCCCCAACTTTCCTGTTCATCCCCACTCATGAAGACTTCAGAGAAGCCACTTATGTACCGCCTTCCTTTATCTACTCCTTCACCTGGAAATGGTTCTCAAGGGTCCCATCCTCTGGTTTCTAGGACAGCACCTAGCACCACTACCTCCAGTAACTATTTAGCCAAGGCAATGGTGTCACAAATCTCCACGCAGGGTTTTAAATCTCCCTTCTCAATGGCTGTGTCCCCAAAACTTGCTGCATCTCCCAAACCTGCCACATCTCCTAAACCCTTGCCCTCACCTAAGCCTTCTGCCTCACCCAAGCCCTCTCTGTCAGCTAAGCCTTCAGTATCAACTAAACTCATTTCTAAATCCAATCCACCTCTGAAACCTACTGTATCCCCAACTTCTCCCAATCCAAGTGCACTAGTAGCCCAGAGTAGCCACTCCAGTAGTAACAACCCTATTCATAAACAGCCCAGTGGAATAAGCGTCAGCAGACAGTCCCCCACCTTGAATTTATTGCCCTCTAATCGTACTTCAGGCCTTCCGTCTACAAAAAACCTTCAGGCCCCTTCAAAGGTAACAAACTCATCATCCACTGGAACTGTTGGGAAGAATAGCTTGAGTGGAATTGCAGTGAATGTACCTGCCAGCAGAGGTAGCAACCATAACTCCAGCGGAGCCAATAGGACTAGTCTATCTGGGGGAACAGGAAGTGGAACACAGGGTGCTACTAAACCGTTGTCTACTCCACATAGACCGTCCTCTGCCTCAGGGTCTTCAGTGGTTACAGCCAGTGTACAGGTATGTATGCTTCCTATGTTAATATGAGAAAATACATGAGGATGAAATCTTTCTTTAAGAAATGTTTTATGGGTTGTTTATAATAGGTTTATTGCAGTTCGTGGCCATGGGAGTTCCTTATGTTCATGTCATGTGATGGGCACATTTGTGGATGAGGTTTTTGTTGGAATGTGGGCTTTCTTTTTTGGTAGAATATCACATGCTTGCTTTAAATTTTTTTGAAAAATGTAAGAATGCATATTTAAATTTACCTCTAAAAGTTCACAGCAGAGTGGTAATGATAGGAATGAAGATACATTCACTCGCCTCCCATTTTTCCTGCCAGCTCTGATTTTCTTTTAATTGAATTCACACACATTACTTTTATATCCTCAAGTGAAATGTTTTACATCGATTTTTTAGTTATCTCTGCTTAATTACCAGCAATAGTCCTTTTAATGCCAAGTTTTCCCCATTCATGAGGTTTTAAGATGCGCTTATTTTACGGTTAACTGGGACGCCTCGCTCAGGGATCTTCTCACGAAGGGATCATGAGTGTTGTCTGACGTTAGGTTTTGTGGACCTGATCATTTCGTCCTGTGCTCTCATACTTGACTGCCTACTAGTCCTGCTTTATATTCTGTAATACTTTACTGACCCTTGCTTGTGGAGAGATCTGAAGCCTTTCAGATTTTTTTGTTCCCTTGTAAGTAATATGTTTTCTCTGCTTTCGTGCTGGTAAGAGTTTTTGTAGTGACCCAGTCTATTGCTGGGTTAGTTGATATTTATTGTTAATTTTGCACCTCCGACTTGGAGTCACATCTTTCAGTCTCTGACTCAGCTAGTTTTTCAGCTCAAGAGTATTTTGTTTTATGATGTGACTGGATGTTGCTTATGATCCATTTATCCTAAGTTTTTTTTTTTTTGAGAGCTCTTGTTTATGTAAACATGTTGTCTTCCATATCATCTATTGTTTTTCTTCCTCTGCCACTTTGCATTCTTAGGTTTCCTCAGGTTTGTCCTTCACATCAATGATTTGGGACCTTAGTTTGTTTTTCCTAAAAGTAGTGCATGTCTACTCTAAGCAGATTTGGAAGAAAGAAAATAGATTCAACCCTCATTCCTATTTGTAGGTACTTTTTTTTAAAGGCTATTTTAAAGACAGTCTGTTTTGTATAATACATTATACAGCTAACTTTTTAAAAACTGTATATTCCTGTTTTATGATGTGCAGGTTCTGTATTCTCAAGTACTTGAAAGCTTGACCTTTGTTGTTTTGTGGGATTGTGTTGTTTAAGCAAGTGCTCTATCTTTATGCTGCCTTCTGCTTATATTTATTAGGAGCATTGCCTAAGACAGTCCTTCATAGTCAGTATACCTTTAACGCTGAAATCTTCATCATTTTGCCACTTACATAGTCTTAGAAATGCCTTGAACCCAGAATTGTAATATGAAACAAATGTAATTCAGTTAATCGAAATCTGCATGACTTTGCTTTAATGAGAAAAGAAGACAATATCATAAACTAATGTTGAAGATTATATGTGAAAGTTTAGATCATAGGCAAGGTGTCTGAGAATTAGTTCATACTATTGCTTATATTATCTTTAGTAAAAAAGTTAACTACCATTATTTTGTAAGAGACAGAGTAAACAGTCTTTAAGAGGAGTATGAAAGGATTTTATCAGAACTGGCTGCTCCCTGTCTCTGAGCCCCTTCCTAGTGGCCGCTACTTCCAACTCTTAGCATTTTCTTCTCTGTATATTGAAATAAGACTCATGAATGGAAACCCCTTAGTTTTATCAATTTCAGTTCTGTATTATCTTTGGGTTTTCATAATGCTAAGTCTTTTCTTATTTACTGCTCCATTGTCCTCAAAGAGTAATACCACAGTTTTGGGTTATATCCATAACCATATAAGTAATGTCTCTCTTTATCTAAATATTGCACTATGGTTTCATTTACTTTCCTATTATATGTTTTAGGCGTTTTTCTCCTGCAGTTAGAAAATGCTTATTTTCCCCACTTGCCTCATTTTATTTGAACTTAAGATTAAATCTTTCTTCATCCTTTATCATGTCCAGATGCGTTAGTTCTGTGTTTTTCTAAAAGACCTTCTTTCTGTATTTGACCATTTATCCCAGAAGGACACCGATACAGCCTAACAAAATATACTTGGTTTGTGGTTTGTCATCAGGAATGCTATATGGCAAAATGAGTGTTTCTGAAAAATAAGCCTCTCCCCTCATTTCTTCCTTTCACAAATGGCTTTATAATTTGGAGACTCTAGAGTTCTCGCTTTCTTGTCTGATCCATTTTTTGTCTTACTGTTTTGATTGAAGGAAAGGTCCTCAAGAAAGGTTGTTTTGCACTTGGGTGAACCTTGCAATTCTTTTTGTTTTAACAAAGCATCTCATTGCAGTCTTTTCAGCTTCCTTGTGGCCTTTAGATCCTGTTTATAGAGCTCCAGTGTTTGAAACATTTCCCATCTGTGCCTGTAAAGTATTCACCTCCTGTTTGAAGGCACCTGCAGCTTCCTACTTACTTGCAGAGTAAAAATGACAAAGAACAGAAGTTGGAATGTGTTGGGTTCAGATTAATAGGAACATCTGCTTTCTGCCTAATAGTTTTCCACTCCAGAGATTGCTCTTCTTTCTTGCCCATCAGCTTATTGATTTTTCCATGAGTCCTGTCTCTGTCACTTTGTAATTTCAGAAATCATTGATTCAGTATGCAAATGTTCACTGAGTATTTACTATGTGCTAGGCACTCTTCTAGGTGCTGGGGTAACACTTGACCTGAGACTTGAGTTAGCAGGGAGCCAATCCTCTGGAGATGGAAAGTCCAGTCCAGGTGAAACTAAACAGTAGCATGAAAACACTGAGGTGGGAAGAGCCTAAGATGAAGGCCTGCCTGGCTAGACAGTGCAGCCATCACCTTGTCGTGGAGAACTAACAAGGACTTGGGTTTTATTCTTTGGGTGTCGGGAAATTACTGAAGAATATTAAACCAGGGGAGTGGTATGGTCTGATGTACACTTCAAAAGATTACTCTGAAAAAGATTATTACTGTGTGCGTTGTGGAGAATGGATGACTGATATACTCACCAAAACAGAAAATATGGTTTCCAGAAGAGATTTAATTTCTACCATGGAATATCAAAGGTTTCTCTTCATATATTTCCCCTGGGACTGAAGAAACATAGGATCATTGCTAATATTTGCCTTTGTGTTTTCATCTCATATGTTCCTAAATGATACCAGCAGTGTAATATTCTACTTCTGAAAGGTATCCAGTTTTTAGCAAAAGAAATGATAAATGTCCCTGTAGCATTAGATTGTCTGATGTTTCAGTTTAGATCTATACACAAATTGAAGTAGATGTGGAAGCTCTTTGAATGTGTAAGATGTTAGACCATAATGGCATGGCAACCATTTTGATTGTTAATACTTAGGTTGTATAATTTTGAACTTGCCCAAGTATTGCTTTGCATTTACTTTAATGCTCAATTAGAGTCCTCCAGAAAAGTCTTAAGAGATTCTCCTTCTTAGCAGTATTTATTAATGTGCCTTACTAGGGGGCTGTAGGAGAGGCCTGCCGCTTTGGAGGTCCTTATCCCAATGGAAAAAAAAAATTATGATTAAGAAGAAACACTTCTTTCTTAAACTTTAGATTGATACAGAATATTTTCTATTATGATTTCCTTAAAGCATTATTATTTCTAATTTGGTAATTTTTCCCTAAAAGCAACCTCTTTGAATATCATGGCTGGCACAGTAGAGGAAAAGACAAATAAGGAAAACTCGAGTCCAAGCATGAAGTTAATGAAGATTGTACTTAATGTAGAAGGAAATGTCGGTAATAAAGAATGAGTTTGTTGGCTGTGAGCTCATTTTATCCTTCATTTTATGATGCCTGAAAACAAAAATCTAACGTCTGAGTGGTTGGGAAGAATGAGACTGTTGGTAGCAGTTAACTGAGGTAAGGGAGCTGAGTGCAGAAGATGGCTTCAGTTTTGGACGTGCAAGGTGAATGAGTGTCAGACACCCACAGGGAAGTATTCACTCACCCAAGTCTCAGATACACAGGACTGAAATCAAGACAGGAGGCCAAGCTGGTGCGTATATGTGGATCATTCAGAAAGTTCAAGGCAAATGCACATTATGACAAAACTGCATGCATTTCAGAAATTTTTGCACCAAACTAAACTTTACATTCCATTTTTCATGAACTTGGTGGGGGATATTCTAGTAACTGTGGTAACCAATAAAGGAACCTGAGAGAAAGCAAGGCAGTTAGAGTGGAAGAGCGAATAACAGCCTTCTGGAAGGAGTTCTTTCTCTGTTCAGCAATGGCATGAGCCATTTAGTTATAAAGTGCTGTTCTGTGTAATACATGGATGAGAAAATGGAGTACTTTTTTTATGAAAGAAAATAATCAGCCCCTTATGAATGCTTATTGACAGAAATAGCACACAAATTAAGAGTGCCATTGGCTGACATTATTGGCTAAAAAGGTTTTTTTTTTTTTTTTTTGAACTAGGGGAATTTAGCTTTGGTAAGATAAGGCTGTACCAAAGAGAATTCAAAATAAGTGTTATTTCATTCTGGGAACATGTGGTCTAGCAGATGTTTGTTGATAAATACAGAAAAGGGAAAAGTCCAAATGACTTAATTGCTTTAGAAAGGTTCAAATGATTAAAATAACTTTAGAGTATACCTGAAAGATTTCATAATGAAAGCTCAACAGTTATTAACTAATTTTTATGTGTTTCTGTAGATAAATGTATCAGAGCCCAAGTGAAGAAGTTAAAAGATTAATTTCTTGCCTTGAGGAGGCTAATTTTAGAAAAGTAGCAAAATGGAAGCTAACCTTCAGAGTTTAAGGAGAATAAATATTGTGGGAAATAGCCTGTTATTCAGTAAATTTCAAAGTGAAAGGAATATACATACATTTTATTGATGCTTAGAGCTGATGAAGAACCAAGAGTAATATGGTTGTAGAAAGGGTTGAGGTCCATGTACATGAGAAGGCAGAGGAAACATGAAAGATTGGAATACTAAGTGCCGGTCTAAGAAATTTCTGCAAGGTAGGATTCGTTTCAGGTCAAGTGGCTGTGCTTTGAGAAGAATACATTAAGCTTAGTGATGAGGAAGAACTTCAGGATGGCTTCATCTCTCGGATGTGATATGACAGAAGAAAGGCTATAGTAGGGCTCTGAAAAATCTGCATTGTTGTTTAAAATTGTTTTTATTGGAAAGGCAGAGAGGAGAAACAAAAAGATCTCTTCTATACATTGAGTCAAATCTCAGGTGTCCACAGTGGGCAGAACTGAGCCGATCAGGTGCCAGGAGCTGCTTCTGGGTTTCCCATGTGGATGTAGGGTCTCAGCGCATTGGGCTGTCCTCAACTCTCAGGCAGAGAATTGGATGGGAAGTGAAGCAGCTGGCATACAAACCAACACCCATATGGGATCCCAGTGCATGCAAGGCAAGGGTTTTAGCCACTAGGTTGCCATGCCAGGCCCAAAAGCTGCATTCCTTAACAGCAGTGGCAGGGTTTGTGCCACAAAAATGTAAGACAAATAGGAAAATTACTACATAGTTTCAGGGACCCTTTTGAAAGAATTATCTCCTAGTGGTTCAGGTGTGTGGGATAAGAAATGTGGAAAAGTCAAAATGTTGGACTTTAGAGAGTGAAAATGGTGTTAATGTAGGCACCGTTACGACAATTGTGAAACAGGATTCTGTAGTGATAGTAAAGAGCTGAGTACCCAGAATTTCCAAGTGGCACAGATTCTCAAGACCTGCATTGTTAGCGCTTTAAAATACATATTTCATCTAATTTTTAATCTGAAAAATTAGAACAGTCTTAAGACACAGTCTTAGTGTCCATGAGAATAGTAAATAAAATTTTTAAAAAAATGAAACAGTGTGAGTTAAATACTTTATTTTTTTATCTATTTTGACCCCTGGTTTTTACACAGTCCACAGCGGGAGCGTCATTATTGGCTAATGCCTCACCTCTGACTCTCATGACATCACCTTTTTCTGTAACAAATCAAAATGTGACTCCTTTTGGGATGCTGGGTGGCCTTGTTCCTGTGACCGTGCCCTTCCAGTTTCCCTTGGAGCTACTTGGCTTTGGAGCGGACACAGCTGGAGTGACAACCACCTCGGGATCTACCTCAGCCGCTTTCCATCATAGCCTAACTCAGAGTAAGTGGGGCTCTTTCATTCATTGGGCTGGCTAGTGTGACAGGACAGGAAACCTCACATAGTTTTTGTAGTTGAGTAGTCCATTTGGAGTTAATAGGATAATAGATGTTTCTAAGAAATGCACTTCGTTTCGTCTGTATGTATTAAGGCAAGTTACTGGAATCTAGAATTATCTTTGCAGATTCAAAAAGAAACAGATGAGTCATCCATACAGTTCTTTTCTGAGTTGTTGGGTTTGTGTAGACATCTATAGTTATGTCTCTACCCCTTTTTGAAGTGTGTATGCACTGATATTTGGAAGACCTCTGAAGGCAGGGCTGTGCTGGCATTAGATAAATCAGACTATTTTCATTTTTGGTCTAAGAGAGCTTCAACTCATAGTTGAAAGAAGATCACTGACAAGTCTGTTTTCCTCTCAGATTTACTAAAGGGTTTACAGCCAGGAGCTCAACATGCAGCAACACTTTCCCATTCACCTCTGCCTACACATTTACAGCAAACATTTAATGGTAAGAAAGCCATCTGTTTCTTCATCTCTTTATTTTTTATATAGGTGTATAGTTATTGATTATACTTTTAGGAAAATGTGAATGAAATGAAAAAATATTGAAAAATAAATTTTCATATGATTGAATCCTCATTGACTACAGACTTTTAAGAGACAAATAGATGAATGAGATCTTTATTGTTACATTTGAAAAGAACCTTTTTGGAGATTTTTATTATGTGGAATTGATGAGTAGGAAGATGCTCAATAGAATATTTAATAAAAGTCATATCCATATAGTAATTTTAATAATTTGAAGCTTTTTGAAAGCTTACTAAATGCCAGATAGTCTTGTGGTAGCTTACATGGATGAGCTGATTTGATCTTGGAACAAGCCTGTGAATTAGCAAACTTAATCAGAAAAGTACGCGCTTGCCTGAGATGATTTGATCTGAGCTACAGCCCCAGCCATTCTGATCTACAGTCTTTCTTGCTAACCATTAAACTTTCCCAAGGCTTCACAGTGATTAGATTGACATGGCCCAGGCTGGCTGGACCATGTAGCTTAGCTTGTAGCTTAGCTGAGTCACTCTGCATTCTAACCTGGGATCATGGCTGCTACACCTAACACACTGACCCCTGATTGATGCACATGCTACCTTTGTAGATTGCTGATACGAAGTCGCAGGCCATTGTCAGAACCTTTTGAGAAGTAGCTGCTTGACTCCCTTCTAAACTTGGGAGTTGTTTGGGCTTCTCCATTCTTTTTGGTCATTGCACTAACAATTACCTTTAAATCAGCTTACCGTTGAATGTGGTACAAAGTTGTGTAGCTGTCTTGAGGCAAGAGGTAGTCTTTAAAACATAAGTGCTAAACTGCCCCTGACTCACCCTTGAAAGAATGAGCATAAAACCATAATTGTACAAATTAAGTAACAGGGTAAATACAAATGTGAGCCATCCTGATCTTGCAGAAGTCAATTAGGTTTACATGATAAGGGGCAGTTAGCTTGTAACTGCACAGTTCCTCCCTAGAGCTGCTCGGAATGTTGAATCTAGCTGAGGAATATCCGCTCAAGCAGGCAGGTTGGCATGAGTGTGATCATGTGTGAGAAATTACATAGGATTCTTCTGGCTCCAGAAGGATGAGGAAGCCTTGTATGAAGTATCTTGCCATCTAAGCAGAACTATTGTTCAGAGCAGGCAAGAAAATACATCATTTTTTTCCCAAATAACTAAAGTTAACAAGTTTAAAATTTCTCATCTAACTGGAGAAACTTGAGTTTTGGGCTCAGAATTTTAGATTCTGAAATTATTCATTTGAGCTAGTTTCTTAGCTTGTTTGATCAACATGTCTCTTGTAGGCTGTGAGCACAGTATTTTTACTGGACTTCTTATTAGCATTTAAATGACAGTAACTGATGTAAAGCTTCTATCATTATGCCCAGTTTAAACTAAGCCCAATTTTTGTTAATTCTTTTATTTTTAAATTAAGTAAAAAATTAATATCAGTAAAATTCTTTAATGTCCAAAGAGTAGATATTTTAGGTTCTGTAGGAATTATTCAACTCTGTCATTGTAATACAAAAACAACTGTAGATAGTATGTAGAAATGAACATGGCTGTGTCTCAATAAAACTTTATTTACAAAAACATGTGTAAGCAAGATTTGGCTCTTGGCTCAGGTTTGCCAAACCCTCATGTAAACAATCTCACTCTCCAGTTAATATGAGTATTTTATTTTGCTAGTTAACTAAATCTGCTTTGGGCAAACTTCTGTTTAGAAAGTATCTTAGAGGGGATATCCTTGAGGTTATGAAACTGCAAAAAAAAAAAAGTTAAAAAACCTTGCCTTTTTGTCAATTTCATTATTTGCCTCCGACCAAGTATTGCTATTTACAGATGTTGGTGATTGCCTTCCTTTAACCAAAAAAGCCAAAGTTGTCACCAAAATTAATTTAATACTCTCCTTTGTATATAACTTTAGAAGATCATCTTGTTTCACTGATATTTATTTAGTAAAAGCAGGGATTTTGTTTTGTTTTTTAAATGTTTCCAAAGTGATTTAGAGCTCACACCCGGACCAAGCAGTGTGACCTATATGGTATAGTAATTTGTTCCTGTTTCCCTGCGAATTTCTGCCATTTGTGCTGCTTTCCGTAAAATCAAGGTCTCTCTCTCTGGTCTGTTTCTCTCAAGCCTGGGTTGTCTTTGGGGCTTCATTTTCCTTCTAAGCAGATTTTCTCCCTTTTCCATTGGCTCTCCAGCTCATTGAGTCCTACACTTGCCTGGGTATCACCCTTTTCTTTGCTCTTCTGGTTTGTCATTCAGCTGAAGTTTATGTGGAGTAATCCACATTTTCCTGGCAGACAGTTAAGGAACAGTATGTAAAAATAGAAACCATTGTCCTCAGTACCAGACTTTTCCTATTGCTGACAGCTAAGTTAGGCCTGGAATAAAGGTTCAGATTCTTTTCACTACCATTGTGCTATATTCATTTACATAAATCATTGAGGGTTAATTATTGAATGTAGTATGATGGCAAGCCATTTAATTCCATTTACAAGAAAATGAAATTGACCTTGTATTCTAAAGGGTTTGAAAAATGTGATTGGTCCCTTGAAAGCAGTTCTTTTATAGTCCTCCCAGAATTTGACATCCTGGCTATGAGGTAAATGTTAAGCATTTGTTAAAAAATAATCTTACAGGATACAAAAAAAGCAACTGGACCACAGTTATTTGAGTTAAAAGGATCAGTGATGTTGACTTAAAAAAATTCTCCTTTATGTTTAATCAACCCCTATAATGCTTTATAGCCTATGAGGCATTAAAGGTTGTCTTTTTAGAGATGTCATCCACATAAAAGTTTAAAGTTAATTGTTCTTTTTGCTTTATTTGTTTTTATCTATTTTTTATAACATGCCTATCCATACCGATTTAACATCTCTTTTTCTCAGATGGAGGCCAAAGTAAAGGGGACACTAAATTACCACGGAAATCTCAGTGACTTCCCAGCAAGCCAAGGAGACGAAACATTTAGTTGGCTGATGGAATCTACCTGATGGGAAAGTACTTTTGTGGTCATAGGGCTGCTGTTTCTGTCGATGTTTACATTCTCTCGTCCCAAGCACTGTGGTGAGGAGGAAAAAGAAAACATTACTTGAGCAAAGCCAGGTGCAGGAGGAAGAAATGCTTTTGTGCAAAGCTAGTGACCTTCGGTCTCTTCTTAAAGACAAAGTTACCATATTAGCTGACTTGAACGTGACTCAGTTGTCAAACCCACAGAAATACATATTTGATTTTTCCCGGGGGATGATGAAGGGTGTTGAGAGGATTTGGGTAAACTCCATCCATCTTGGGGGTTGGCTCTGAATACTTGTAGACATAATTGCATAAAGGCAATATATCTAGAATTGGGTCACTCTATCAGGAGTAATGACCATGTCTGTTTAAGTGGACTATGTAGCAGATTTGCCACAAAAACACTGAATGACCCTATGTTTTATACAGACAGTAGATGAAGAAATAGTGTACCCTCAAAAATCCTGAGCAAACTTGAATCTTCTCCAATGTGTAGCAACGCCCCGTGTAAGTCTGTGTACTAAAGATACTTCAGGAATGTGATTTTAGCACAGTGGTATATATTATTAAATCATCTAGATTTTTTTTTTCTTAAGTCAGGAAATTGAGCCTGTCGCTCTTAATAGAAGAAACCTAGATGTTCCCTTTTTGTAAAAGGGTCAATTTCATCTTCCATTTAGAAGCAGGTACTTAATTCTTCTCTTTGCGTGATTGACTTGTTCTCATTTCTATTTTGGATGCTCTTGAAAAATGGAGATTTTTGATAGGGTTACTGCTTTTGTGCTTATAGCCCTTGCAAGTTACTGACATGAACTGTAAATTTCCCCCAAATTCACCTCACTCCACTTGTTTTTTTTTTTTAAGTTAGTGGTACTTCAGGTGGTTATTAGCTATTGATATAAACAGGTAGAAGAATGTACTGAATACTTTTATGCTTCTTCATTGATCATTCAAATGGTGTGTGTAGTTTTTTTTTTAACTTTTAAGATGATGTTTAAAGGGAGAAATTGCATTAGTATCATTGTGTATACAAGGGATTATATTTTATAACAACCATAATGTATTTTTACTCCCTATATCCATTGTAGTGGAATTGTTGGGAGTATTTGGGATCTTAAAGCTTTATTAGTATTTATTCAGAACATTAATACAAGCAATCCTGCAGATGAGACACTTTAGTTATTATAGCCTCCTTATGCAAAACGTCACAGATGACGAAGGATGCTAAGGGAAAAACTCAGAGTTCTCTTTAGATGTATTTTATGGATTTTCCCTCATCATTCTAGTGTCTCTTCTTCCAGTTGATCAATATTTTCTAACTATACCCAAGAATAGTGTAAGCTCCAAAGTGGTGTAAGGTTGGTCCATTTTTGATGAGAGACTAACTCAAAAACAGCATTAGACTGGCAATGCCAAGATTTCTATCATGAGTTTTCATTGCACGTTGCCCTACACCAGTGGTGGGGAACCCTTCATCTGCCAACAGCCACTTGGATATTTCTAACATCATTCGCAGGTCATAAAAAAATCATCACCTAACAATCAGCCTGCTCTGGAGTTACTGAATTTTGAGTTCCACCTATAGCTGCCTCGACAGGGCCAAACCAAATGCTGTTGCAAGCCTTATATATGGCCCACAGTGTGAACGTTCTCCACCCTACCCTACGCTGCTGATGTTTATTCAAATAGTATTAATTAGACGCGTTTCCCCTTTGGCAAATGAAGCTCTCAGCCTACAGGACTGTGAATAGATACTGCAAATCTTGGCTTCTAAGTCACATTGGCTTGCTTCATAGCAAATAGTAATACTAAGAAATGACTGAAATCTTTAGTTCTAAGAACTTGTTACAGTAAGAAAAAGGATTATTTCAGATTGATAACTTTTATTAACTAAGAATTTAGTCTCCCAGTAAAACTGATTTAGATGTTGTGCAAGCCCCAGTAAAAATTACAGAACAGTACTGGGGTATATTGAGGTTTGACTTGAATTCAGTGTTTTTTTATTAGGTTTTTTAATTAAGGAAACTTGCTCCGTTCTTGATTTATTGCAGTGTAGTGAACTTCTTGCTTTTCTCTTTGCAAATGCCGCCTGGTTTAAGTAGTAGATGTTTTCTTTTAGAAAAGCAGGCTTTGATTTACTTCTTCCTGCTAACTGTACATGTGTTCCTCTGTGTGTGTACTTGTGGATGTCTATACACACATAGTTGTATAAATTCAACACTAGTGTTAAGGTAGAAGAATAATCATTTATTTTCTTATATCCAGCAATCATGAACCTGAATCATGTCATAAGATTCCTGATGACTTTGTCTTCACTGGAAAATAGAATTATCATGTCGGCCCCCCTCCCCTGTCCATAATGTTATACTAACCAATGCAAATATCAGAAGGCCCTTGAGTCTGAGAATATAATATGGAGATTATATTTCATTTCCTCAGTCTTGATTCCTTGAGGACTATTGTGAGATTTCCACTTCAGCAACCTTCCCCCATGTTTTTACTGCCCAAATATATTCATTTCAGTCAGGACAACCCTTTATGTTGCGTAAATGAATTATACCTTCTTGTCTTTCTTCATAGATAGAATATGATCAGAGAGTTTCTACATGTAAATACAAGTCTATTTCTTTTCTAGATCATAACACTGAAAATGGTGCCCATTCTTTATGGTCACTTAATCTTACGGTTTTTATTACTAGAAGACATAAATTGATTATTTTTTAGCACAGAGACTTGTGACTCATACTGTATTTTTGCACTTAAAATCAAATTATGTTATTTTTTAAAATGGTGAGTAATTGGAAAGGATATCTATAGATCCATGTGTATTTCTATAGAGCATGAGCAACATCGAAATGCAAAAACTGATCAGCACACTTAGTTACCTCCCACTCAGCGGGATTCTTAATTCAGGAAGATTAAGCTATTTATTTCTGCCTGTCTTATATTTTCAGTTGCCTTCACTGATATATAAGCTGTTACTGTACATACAAGTTAATCCTCAGTATTCACAAGCAATAATGGTCAGCAGTGTTGTCCTCAGAGAGAGCCGTGCTGAGCCTTGGTTGGAGACTGGGAGCAAAGTGTCAAGCTCATTCAGAGCCTCCTGGATAAATGCAAGCAATAATTGCCATGATAAGTCAATTATGATTCTTTTTTATGTGCTTCTGAGATCAGAGGGTAAAAGAAATCGTGATTTTTAAGATAGCCTGAAGGAAAAGGTTCAGGAAAAGAATTAAGATTAATCTGTAATCACCAAATCTTGATTATGTTGAGGAAATTGGAGAATTGTGTTAGTACATACTTTCATGCCCACCACCCCTTTGATGGATGATGTTAGCCCAAATTAGGCTTTTTTAAAATATCAACATTGAATAGAGTGTGTTGAATCACCAAGGTAAGAGGAAGAACCGGGCACATTCATGAGTACTGTGGGTTTGACATCTGTTTGAAAACAACTTATTGGAACTGATTTTTAACCCAGGATATTTTTTTTTCCCAAAGCAGATCTAAATTGTTTACTACCCAGGGATGGAAAGGGCAGGCACCTTTAGTTTTCTCTTCTGGCTGCCTTGTCCCACAGCCCTTTCCACCTCTGCTTGGGTCAAGACATTTTCTGAAATGAAATTGTTATTCAAACTGCCAATCATGATGAGAACACTGTCCTTTGGGATCATCTCTAGAGCTCCAGTTATCTATCGTATTTGCTGCTACATTTGTAAAATGAACTTTGCCTATATTGGTTGATGTTAATTTACAGCTGTTAATTTCTAGGAGACTCTCATATCATTTGACCCGTGTATAGGTTAGGATGTTTATTTTAGGAGTATACCATAGAAGCACACTGGTTCCTGTGTTGTTTTTATCATTTAAGTTTTGAATTTATGTTTGCTTATTTTGTTTGGTTTGGTTTTTTAAAGTTGGGAATAGAAGAATGAGAGTCAGTAATTAGGCCAAACTTGAGAATTTTCCTTGTGTTTCAGCACTATAATTTCTGCTGACTTTATATTCTCAGAAGGGGCACTTTTACTTTTTATTGTGCATATATGATTGTTTTTTTTGTTTGTTTTTGCTGGGGGGCTTTGATTTTTTTTTTTTAAATAATGCAGGAGAAAAGTACAGTAGTAGGTAAATGGCTGATCACAAACATGTTATGCAATTTTATTTTATAGAATTTTAAGGGGGAAGTTTAACTCTGTAAATTGTTTTAAGCTCTGGTAAATGCATATATTGCTCCTCTCAAATATGCTCAATTCAGGCCTTTGTCTTTGTTAAGTGCCTTTTTTTCTTTTTTCCCCTCTTGAAGAGCTATTCTCTGATGTCCTACAGTACAGGCTAATTAGGGGGTTCAGGAAGAAGAATCTCAAACTTGCCAACTGTCCCATCATGCTGTGGTATTTTCCTTTTCTTAATATGTACATAGATATGTGTGTAAGATACATATAAAACTAGCAGCTGCTGTACCATTGTATCCTTTCCAAGCACTCCCCTTTCAATGTTTGCAAAACGTCAGCCTTGTTTATTCCATTGCTTTTAGTTGATGAAAATATGTGGATTGGGGAATTTTCTTTTCATGAGATGCTGTCTTCCCCCTTTGAATATCTATTTGTAGCAGTTAACAAATATCTATGTGTATGTATATATATACATACATATATATACATGTCAGATATTACAGGTGTAATAAATTTAGTGGACACGTTAACTATATTTGGATATAACCCACGGTTCTGTGCCCTTTCAGCTTGGCATGAGTAATGTAGGAGAAAGCACTGGAATAACAAGAGTGTCTTGCGGGTCACATTGCTAAGGTGTGTTGTGGCAAGGGAGACTTAATGATATATGAGAAGGCTAAACTTAGAGCCACACTATCTAAGTTTTGAAGGAAGTTAGCAACTTTGTCAACATCAAAAATGTATTTTCTTTTAGGTAATAAGTTTTTGAAGAAGTCCTGCAACTGCGTATATGTTAAGGTGTTAATAAATTTAGAAGTGATTTCAGATACTGAGGAAAATGCATAATCTAGAGCAGTCTTGAAAGAGCTTCTGTTTTTGTTTGATTTGCCAGATAAGAACATTTGACTTACCCTGATTTTACAATTTGTATTTCCCCCCATGGCTTGAGCAAAGTAACAAGTCAATCTTAGATCCTGAAAGTTACTATTGATTTGTTTCTTACTAAAAATATGTAGATGTGATATGTTGAAATCCCAGAAGTAAAATGCAAGTGCATGTCCCCTTTTAAATAAATGTTGTAATTGGGAAGAGGAGACTGATAGCCGAAAACCAGTAAGCAGAGGCTTCTGGTAGCAAACCTATTGCCAAGTGGCTGGAATTCAGTCGCCAGTGTTAACTCCTGAATCACCATATCTACGGGGAATATTGTTTAACCTTGGTGCCTCAGATTACCCATTAGACGTTTGGGTAGAATAATATTCACCTACCTCCCAGGGATATCAGAGACTTTACTATTTCAAAAATATTTTGAGTTTTTCTAAAATGTCCTATATAATTAAAAATATTATCTTCCTGCAGAGGCTGAAAAGTGATTTCCTTATAATGAACTTAGAAAGCACCCTACGATTTTTAAGTTAAAATCACTGGAATTCTAACTTAGATACATGTTTGTTATTTAAACATATTATATTTGTGGTGGGAGAAAATGGTTAGTTCCAGTTTAATAAAGGAGAGAAATGACACTAAGTTTCTTCATTATAAATAGGTTCTTTCTTTTTTTTTTCTTTTTTTTTTTTTTTGTCTTTGATGGTGTCATTACTTGTGATATTTGATAAAGTTGTGGAGCTCAAGTTAGATAAAATATGGCTGATTGGTTTTTGGAGCTGATAAACGATTCTGAAGGTTTTATCTGCCTCACTTTGCCATGTTCTCCATCTCATTTCCTCATATAAGTTCTTCAGTGATGGATAACTAAACTTTTAACTTCCTAAGAATGAATGGGGTTCTTGGTCATTAGACAGTAAATCAGAGATTGTACTCTCTGGTAGCTGTGGGGCTGCCCCACTGTGCGCTGAGTAAGCAAACCCCTCACACAACCGGCTGGGAACACACCTAGGCATCTACCTTGGGAACTCATGCTTTTCAGCTGGTGAAAGAGGTAGAGCCATCGGCTACTCATGTTTTAGGGAACTGGGAGAGGGAAGGAGGATCTAATTCCTAGCCTGGGTGATGAGGTCATGGATGGACCATACTGAGGCATTGTTTTTCAACTCCCCGGAGGAAATGAAAGTAGTGTTATTTCACTGTTCATTCTAGCTGGGAATAAGAAAGAACGAATGGTACATTTTTAGGTAGGGCTAAGTGCTGAGCAGGAATTGTTGGAGAGAGAGAGGAAAAAAAAACCTGTGTGTGTGTGTGTGTGTGTAGCTTTAAATGGTAGTAGCACCTATTCAGGATGAGGAAACAGAATGTGGGGGGATTGGAAGAAGTGAGTTAGCAGAATGCCCCAGGCCCGAGCAGACACAATGTCTGGGGTCTAGTTCCGAGGATTAGTTAATGCCCAGTTTATCTCTAGTGATACGGTTTGGTTTTGTTTGAACCATTTTGGGCTTTTCTTTTTTTCAGCTAAGACCTTATTCAGAAGCTCCTAAATCTCTATTATGCAAATATACTCATTGCCCTTTTTTACATTCTTCAGATAACAAATTTTTAGACTTCTACCCAAAGAAACAAGGATTCTGATAAATGTATTTTCCCTGGGGAAAATTAATGGAAGCATAAATAGAGATATTTTTGTTCATCTGTTCTAAACTGTCCCCTTTTATTAAAAAGAGAAAAAACTATGAATCTCAGTGCTTAAGAACTGTGGTTAGTGTCATGAGATGCCTGAGTTGATAGGATACAATCAATCTGATGATCATTCTGAAAACGTTGCTTCAAACAGTGGTCAGGTTAAGGAGTGAGCAAGTGGTCAGATGTACCAGTTGCATCCTCAGTGGTGTCATCTGCATTCTTTAGTGTGAGTGTAAGTAGTTCATTAGCCCGTTGGTGTGCAAGAACCCAAGTTCTGTGTTGTCAGGAGTCTAGAAGGCGCTGTCTCCTCCTTGCTGCGCCCCTATTGAATTGCCTGCAGTAGGAGACGGGAACTGCCGAGCAGAGAAAGTAGACAGAGACTGTTAGGATGTTTAATCAGACTGCCGTGGGGTGACTTGGTATGAAGTTACATTTTTCTTACATACTCTGGAAGTTTTATTATTTGCTTGAAAACACTGATGGATTACTCTTTTACTTTTTTTTTTTTTGACCTTTCTCATATCGTGATATTTCCACTTCTCAATCTTCGTCTCTCCACTTCAGATTCTTTCTCACATGGTTAGCTAGGCAGATCAAGAGTGTGTTTTGAAATCTCAGTAGTGTAAGTAAGAGCCTAGACGTGCAGGGCATGGACTCATCAGCAGGCATCCCTGGACTCATCAGCAGGCATCCCTGGACTCACCAGTTGGCATCCCTGGAGTAAGACTTCTGTATAATGTGGCAGTAGCTGCATTTCATGTCTTCCTCTTGATGCAATTCGAGGTTTTTCAGAAGGGATGCAGACCTTCCTTGGGAGCTCTTATTTCTCATAAGCGTCTGCCATGCTTGGTTCCATACTTTCTTGTGATCTTATGTCGTGAAGGTCTGAGTCAAGTCAGTGCTAATTTTGTGTCCCTCAAAAAACTTTAAACTATTTGCTCTCATTTTGCTAAAGTAATTCTATTTTATCTTAAGTTTGGTTTTAAATACCTTATAATGAAGTACTAGTAGAAACCTAGTTGAAATCCAAATAAGATGCCTGTTAACTCTAGATAATGGATGTACTTCAGAGCTCCATCTGTCGTGGAAATGCATTTGGGAGTGCGCATGACCGCATCCAGCCAGCTGACTGTTCTGTATGTGACAAACTGCACTTCAGTTATCTTGGTTATCTTTGACTTCCTATCTATAAACTTTCTGTTTTTGCTTCTCTCTCTCTTTCTCTGTCTCTCTCTTTCTCCTCTTTTTCTTTTTTGTTTTTTTTAAGGGGTGATATGCCCTGTGTCAGATAGCTGGGTTTTCCTTCTCATACCTATAAAACTACCAAGAAATGCCCCCAATTTTGGCTAGAGGCATTGAAAGGAGGTTATTCTCAGTTGATAGGTATTGCTGTTACAGTAGGAATTTGGAAAGATGACCAACTTTGGTCAATTTCATTTAAAAAAAAAAAAAGTCTTGGCTGTCATTAATAATGACATACAAATGTCTGAGACATTTTGATAAAAATGGGGCCCTTCCATCAGCAGACAGAGGTTCTCGGCCTACGGGTGATTTCCTCTAATAAATGGCCAACCTCGAGAGAAGGTTCAAGTGTCATATTGTCTGTCCTTTTGTTGGTTTTCATTAAAACTTTGTTTTATTTTAGTAAGTAGCATAAAATTAAATTATTCTTTAACAAGAAGAGCATACAAATCAAGGGTTTGTACTTGGTGGTGTTCATAAAATATTTGTACTTGGTGGTGTTCATAAAAGAAGGGGAAAGGAATCTCTGGTTGGTGAACACTCGGTGCCCTGAACTTGCTATCAAAGTCAGTCAACTAAGGTAACCAAGAGATGGGTGTTTCTGTCTTTGATTATAAGCAAGGACGTATTTGCAGTTACAAAAATGATCATGAAGCTGCAGATTGATTTGCTGTAACTGATGGGAATGATAATTCTGAATTTTATTTTATAATATGGGCTAGCACACATTTCCAACCCTTTATAATATGAATTTCGATAAGCAGAAGACTTTTGTTAGGCAGCAGAAGGAAAAACACGACTTATCCATACCGTGAATACTCACTTGGCTGAGGAGCCTCCCCCAGATAACACATCTTCCTCTTTCTTTAGCCACATCCATACTTTACAAATGTCAACAAGTTTTCAAAACCAATCTTGAAGGAAGGAGCCTAAAGAGTTGATATTCCTGTAGTTGACAGGCACAAAATACTGTATTGCGTTTGCGTATAGGATGGTGCGTTTTCATAAACTTGAAGGGATATGCTGTATTTCAAATAGTGTGTGACTTAATATTTTGGGATTTTATTTTTCCTCCTTTAAAAACTGGACCTGAACACAAGCTTTGAGTTGATATTTGTAATAATCTCAGGACCTGAAAGATTGTAGCATTTAGTGTGTCTTAAAAAATTATGTACTGTACCAGCCATGGATTTTTGTAAATATGCCTGTCTCCCTTTTTTGTATTATTTTAGTAAAAAGATAATAAATTTCAATAAGAGGGGTTGGTGATGACATGTGAGTGGGTGTGGGTACGTGTGTGTGTGTGTATGTGCGTGTGTGTGTGTGTGTGTGTGTTTGCATAAGGCTCTTTGGAGACAAATTGGTGCTTGTTAAGTTTCCGGCTGAAATGGGAGCAGGAATATGGACAAACTGCTGCTACCGAGCCCTGCGCTGAGCCTCCATATTCCCAGTTCGATGTTCCCAGTGGCTGATGAAATGCTGGTTCCCGGGGCGTAACTTGGGGGGGGGTAACATTCTTCCCGCTGCCATCTTGCCTTGGTATTTTCAGTTCTGAAGGTCCCTTAAACTTGAATGGCTTAAAGTGCTCCCAACTTCGCTGTCCTCTAGTTTTTGGAAAATTCTTTTTCATTCTCTCCTAAGAAAAAAGGAAGAGCAGATGATTTTTTTTTAAACCAGAAAGCTGTGTTTGATTAAAAACAGCAACAATGAGATGTATTTTGGATGTGTGAGAGGGCACCAACATTCCTAAGTATGGATCTGTAAATCTAGCAGATTAGCCCCCTGGATAGCCTCCCTTCAGTGCAGGGCCTTTTGTCTCTTTTTAAATTGTTTTGCAACAGCCTTGCTCATATTCCAGGTGTCGCTGGCAAACCCCTGTTTTGAAGCAAGAGCCTTATTTGATTCGGTGTAGATGTTTCCTGTCTATCCTTTGTGACAGGGCTTTTTACATGAGTATTTTTTTCTTTTTGTATGTGTCACGTGTTTGTTGTATTAAATAAAGAGGAATGTACATATTATTCTTGTGTCTGTTGTGTTCTTGGGTTATTCACCTGGGTTTTCGTGGCACAATCCTTGAGTGGCTCTTGAGTATCTGTTGGCTGGACTGCACTGTGCTAGGCGCTTTGGGATGGAGAATGGGAGGACGCAGTCCTCAGCCACAGTGTCTGCACAGTTTTCAGTCACACGCAACCATTAAACATGTTGCAAACATCTGATCCATTGCTGCTTGACATTGGGATTCAGAGCTGGGAGGAGTGGCGCTGGTGCAGTCTTGGCTTAGTGATTGACGATGCTCGAGGTGGGACTGCAAGGATGGGGGCGGTTTGGCCGTTGGGAGTCTGCTGGGAGGTGTATATTTGGATTGGTAGAGAAAGACAGCTGCTAGTAGTCCTTAAATGCAGGCTCCCCACATCGTTCCTTTGGGTGCTAGGATGAGTGTGTATTGGGTGATGCTTCCAGGGTCAGGGCTTAAAGTGTAGGCATGGGAAGTCTCTACAAGTCATCATCTTGCTTGTGAAAGACTTTCCTGTAAGAGACTTGTAGGAAAAGAATAGAGACAAGAAAAGGAATGCAGCCTTAGAGAGACTGAGCAGTTTGTAAGTTCGTAAATATATTTAAATATATTTTCACCATATTATGAAGATGAAAAAAAGAAACTATTTTCAAAAAGCCATGGGTTTGTGCAGAAGTGGAAGAAGGTGGCTACGAGTTCCTGTGTTAACAAGATTGCAGGACAGTCCTGCAAAAGTGTGTTTGTGGGAGTAGTTGCCATTCAAGGAGTTTTTGCTTTTCTTTTTAGTTATTTAGATGAGAGAAAAAGTAGGTAGAGAGCTTCCATCTGGCATTGTAGGCCCTGCCTTCCTGCGGCACCATGGCTGGGCCGTGCTGAAGCCGCGCTCAACAGAGACCTCCCACGTGGATGGTAACAATGGGCTTCTTTGAGATATCATCATTGATTCCCATCTGCAATAGGAAGAAACTGGAACCAGGATTTAAACCTGAGTGTCAAATCCAGATGCTGTAGTGTGGGAAAGAGTTAACCTATATCTTAATCATTAAGTTAAATGCCTGTCCCTAAGGGTGCTTTTTTTAATGCATGTGAAGCCCTTAGTGAACGCCTCACACATAGTGAGCTTGTATAAATAACATTTTAAAAAAGGGCTTATTTCTTCACATGAAAGAATGACACAAGGAGATCCTCCATGCACTGGTTCACTCCCCAGATGGCAACCACAGCCAGGAATGGGTTAGACTGAGGCCGAGTCCATTCTGTCTCCCACATGGTGGCTGGAGCACAAGTGTTTGGGCCATCTTCTACTGTTTTCCACTCATGTGTCAGCGGGAAGCTGGATTGAAACATAGCAATGCAGGCCTCAATCCAGCACTCCGGAATGAGATGCCAGTGTCACAGGCTGCAGCTTAACCAGCTGTGCCCAAGGTATTAGCTCTACTACCATACTAGTTTTGTTTCTTAACTCTTGAGTGTAAAGCAGACTAGGGAAAGCTTTTTAAAAACATAATCCAAAAATATGTTTAACAAAGAATCGGGAAGTTAGCAAATAGAAAAAAAAAAAGTCCTTGGGGGGTGGAGCTGATTGAAGGCCAGGTGTACATATTGTTCAAGGGAGCATAGGAGAATATGTAAATGGGAAACACACTTTACACTTGGTTTTTGTTGGAAAGTCAGATGTACAGAGGAAGAGAGACAGTGAGAAAGATCCTCCATCTGATGGTTCACTCCCCAAGTGAGCCGCAATGGCCAGTGCTGTGCCAATCCGAAGCCAGGATCCAGGAACTTCTTCCGGGTCTCCCACGCAGGTGCAGAGTCCCAAGGACTTGGGCTGTCCTCGACTGCTTTCCCAGGCCACAAGCAGAGAGCTGGATGGGAAATAGAGCTGCCAGGATTAGAACCGGAGCCCATATGGGATCCCAGCGCGTTCAAGGCGAGGACTTTAGCTGCTAGGCCACGCCGCCAGGCCCTACACTTGTGCACAGAGGCAAGAGGCACCAGGGCTGGTTCAGAAAAAGGTGCATGGACCAGCAACCAGAGGTGAAGTTTGAAACCAAATTCCACAAATCAGTGACGGAGCTATTTTGCTTTTACAAATATCTTCTGAGGAAAAATAGATCTGTGCTAAGGTTTGTGTCCAAGGCTGTTCATCACACTGTCGATACTAGTAAAATCTGGAAACAATGGCAAGAGGAGACTGGTTAAAAAGATAACATGAAAATAAAACTTTAAATGATCAAGATGGCCATATGTTAAATGACAGCAATCATGTGGGGGGGGTCATGTGTAGAAAAACACATAAAACGTACACACCCAAAGGGATAATGTACATGGTTATATCTTTATAAGTGTCTGTATTTTTGCTGAACCAGGGTCATAGGCCTTTCTCTTAGGAAATAAATAAGGTGCATTTGGGACTTGAAGTGAGAGAGAAGAACATGGAGAAGAACCTCACCTTGTTTCATCACTGAAAGCAGAGGAAAATTGATTTTTTTTTTTTACATCAAATCCTAGAAGGTCCAAAATTTGAATTTGGCTCGAAGGGAAATACAGCCATGGACTATATGACTTAAAGAAAAAAAAGTTAAGATATACTACTTTGGAAAAATAAAAACCACATGGGTCTACAATGAGTGCAAAGCAAATCTTCCCTCCCGTGATCCTTTTGCAACATACGTTTAACATGGCTATCCACTCTACTGCACCTAACATTTTTTCAATTACCTTGGAATTCATTCCGTATCAGTACGTGGAGGACTGTCTTGGGCTTTTTAAAAGCTGTAGTGATGTTAGTGGTGGGTATTTAAGTTACTGTCACAAGTAAAACCACAATATATTTTTTAAAATGCTGAGTCAGAAGTTCATTTTGGCCTGGACAGTAAATGGTCAGTTCTCTAGACTAGAAAGTCAGTGTGTGGACTTAGACCTTGCCTTCTGCATACTGGGAAACTTCAAAACATACATGGAAAATGAAAAGACTTAAGTTTACTGTGGTGCAAAAAGGAGTTGAATGATCAACAGGTTGTATGTGTGTGTGTTTGTGTTTGTGGAGTACTTTGGAGATCTTACGCCTGGCTTTCAAAATTCCTTTGCATTAAAAGAAAAAGGGGTTTTTTTGTTTGTTTCATTTTACACAGTTTAAAACTCATATATAAAGATTTGAAAAATACTGGAGAAAATTGGCTTTTTATTCACAAAGTTCCCAAAATTTCCAGTAAGGGCAAGAGAGCTGATGCTGGGTGCGCCCTAGCTTGGGGTGGGGGGACAATGCACACTCGGACAGGATCAGGCTGCTCACACGCAGGTGTCCCCCGAGGCCGAGCATCTTGACCTCGCCAGCAGTCGTGTCCCATCGGTGTGCACCTGACATGGCTTGTTTGGTTTGTTTTTGTTTTCTGTCTGTAATTCCCTCTTCCACGTCCCTCTGTGTGTGTGCCTCCAGCATTTCCCCACCGTCCTCTAGTCAGGGGTCAGAGTGTGAAGCAGAGATTGCCGCTAGACTTGAGTTCCCGAGAGCCCTTGGTGAAGCCATGTCACTGGAGACATTTCCCTCATCTCTGCATGGACGATGCCCCGCGGCAGGTGTGTGTGAGTCAGAGACCAGGTTTGGAAAGCACCTAGAACAGTGCCTAGCACATAATGAGACCTAGTCAATGGCTGCTGGCAAGCTCTCTCTCCTCCATCTTTGCTGCTTGAATTTAGGCTTCCTCTTGCCCCTGTTCCTCCTTGTTTTCCAAACTAAGAGCCACAGTAGTTCTAAAACCCAGGTGTAATTCATGCTTGATGTACAGGCATGATCCAACACCACTTAGAATTCCTTCATCACAAATGTCAGAAACCGTGACTTAAAAAACAAAGACAATCTTTTGGCTCATATAGCTTACTAGCTTTTAGGTAACACTGGTGTAGGGAGAAAGCTTTATCCAGTTAGTATACATCACTAAATGCAGCTCTCTGTCTCCAATCTACCATAACAAGTATCCACCCAAGGGTAGCCTTCCCACCCCTACCACCCACTCCCTACTGCTGCCTGCACAGCCTCAGGCTCTCTCTTCATGACTGAATAGCTGCCACAGTTGCAAACTACATGTGCACATGTATGGTCTATAATTTCTTCCACCCTGAGTGTGAAATGGCACATTGACACTGGCTCTGATTCATAGCATCTTGTCATCACTTAGTCCTCCCTTTATACATTTGGTTCTTTCTCTGCTACTTCCCATGCTGCTCATCCTGTAGGTACCCGCTCTTTTTTTATTTGTACCCCTTTTTGTGCTCATCCTTCTAGAAGAAGTAGTGCTGTTTTGTGTAAATAAGATTTTAGTTGATACAATGATCTGGTGCCATAGATTGCGCTGTTTCCTGCCTTCCTTAGCATTGCCCATGTTGCACCATGTCCGCCTTGTCTGTTCTTTCTGCTGCATAGTGTTAATAGGTGTGCATCCCCCCATGTTGTATGTCCCTGTCTGCCTAGTTGGGGATACCTAAGCTGTCTTTAATTCTGTATCACCACCAGTAAGGCTGTGGTTGTTCTTTTTGTGAGTTGTTTGTCTACCTACTTTGTTCATTAATTTATGTTTCTATCCTTTTGGTGAAAATTATCGTAAGATATGCTAGGTATTTTACACCTGTTTTTAAATCACTTAATGTATTAAAAGGGGAAGACAGAGCTCTCCTATCCTGTGATGTACTCCCCAAATGACAACAGCCAGGGAGCCAGATGCCTTCTAGGAAGGTGGCAGGAATTCAGACCAAATCATCACATTACCTCCCAGGATCTACACTATCAGGAAATTGGAGTCAGGGCCTGAGCCTGGGATCAGAGCAGGACACTCCAGTATGGGATGCCCGTAATCTAACTGATGACTTCACTAGGCCCAGAGCCCATGCCTGCAGCCGTCTTGGAACTTTGTTCTTGGCAGCCTTTATCACACTGAAATCCTTGCTTTCTCACAGAGCTACTTTTTGTCTTATGTTTGTTTTTGTCTTATGTTTGTGTGTTTGAGGGAGGGGAGTGTTTAGGAGACTTCCCCACACTTACACCACACATCTCCTGCATGTTCTTCTGTTAGCTTTGTAGTTTGGCCTCTCATTTGGCCATCGCACCCATCTGTTGGCCATCTTTATTTTTCTTCCTCTGTTGAGGCAGTTTCCCCATCACTAGCTAGTGAACTGGTAACTTGCCCATTCATGGGAAGCACTGTTTTTGTCACGTTACACTCTTAGAAACGAAGGGGCTATTGCTGTACTCCCTCCTGCTCCATTGTTGCTCCTTTAATTGCAATACCAACAACCTGCTGTGTTTCCATCACTTGTAGGCTTAGGTATACTCACACATCTACTGAAGGGAGTCTCTTTTTGCCCTTCCATTTTGACTCCGTTAGAGTGGCTTTTTATTCTCCCATGTAAATATTAAGATAAAAGCCCCAACTTGCATGAAAATGATCTGTTTCAAATATGGATTAGGATTGATTCTCCGTAGTGTGAGTTAGGAAGAACAACAGAAATCTCACTAAATTGCCCCGCTTGTGGTCCATCTCTCCATGTGTTAAGATCTTAGCTTTTTTTTTTTTGTCCTTTAATAAAGCTTTTAGAATATCTCTCTAAAGATCTTGTTCATCAGTTGATTTCCAGATACTTGTTGCTTCCAATAATGGAGACTTATTCTCTGTTGTAATGGTGTACTATTCTCTAGGACTGGCTTAACATTGCTGGTATTAAGCACTAAGATTGATTCTTGAAGTTGATTTTATATCCAACAATTCTGCTGAACTCTGAATAGCTCTTCTGTTTATTTTGTTAACTTTTCAGTGGATATGCTCATAGCATCTACACTTTGATCTCTCCAAGGCTGTCACTTATTAAAATAAACTTTTTACTTATATTTGTTTTATTTGAAAGGGGAAAAAATAAATGGATTGATCTTGAATGTACTTGTTCATTCCCCATATGCCAGCAACAGCTAAGGCAGGGCCAAACCAGAATGGGAG
This sequence comes from Ochotona curzoniae, assembly GCF_017591425.1. Lineage (NCBI taxonomy): Eukaryota > Metazoa > Chordata > Mammalia > Lagomorpha > Ochotonidae > Ochotona > Ochotona curzoniae. The sequence continues at coordinate 16,504,222 of NW_024467095.1, read as the reverse complement.
CCTGAGATCCATCTGGGCCTTGCACATGCTGGTAGAAACCCACCTACTTTAGCTACCGTCGGAGGCTGGAAAACAAGCAGGGGAACGGGGACTCCACATAGGCACCTTGATGTGGGGTGCCAACATCCCCAACAGCAGCGTGAACCCCTGTGCCAAATGCCTGTCTCGCTTGCGCTTCTTATCATGTTCTTTCCTGGAATACTAAACTGGTCCTTCAGCGTAGGCTAACCACTTTGTTGGAAGTGGCACCTTTGCTCCTTATCAGGGGAAATAAGTATGATGCTTTTTCTACATTATTGGTACACAATAGAAAACTTGAGTCTTATTTGCTGGGAATGTTGTTTGTATGTCTTGGTTGAATTAGTTCAAGTGGTCTTCAAATGATCTTCCTCTAATACTCACAATATGTGCAACATTAGTAGGAAATTTTGCTATAATTTTTTATTGTAATTGCTAGGATTTGTTTCTCTGTTTATTTGCTGTATTGTATATATGTATGTGTGTGTGTGTATGCATATATTTTATTTAGTTTTGCCGTTCCTTACTAGTTTTTCAAACATAATTGCTATTGAGTACATTCATATTCATTATGATTTTATCTTTTTCCTAAAATCTTTATCTTTTGTTCATATAATTTCCTTCTGCTTTTCTTTATGATGTATTTGCTGTCTAGTATTAAATTTTATATTCTGGACGTGTGTATCTCTAGAAATATCCCATTGAATGGATGTGTCAGTTCGCCTTTTTATCAGCAAACAGATCCTTGGGCTGTTTGCACTTTTTGTCTAATTATGGTTAGTGTTCTTGTTTCCATTTGTGTATGAATTCTTGTGGGGAGTATGTTTGGATTTCTCTTGGGTGTATACCTAGGAGAGATCTGCAAGATCTTAGCATAAGTATGTTTCCTTTTGGAGGGAACCACCACATTCTTTCCCAAAGCAGTAAAGCCATTTCACGTTCTCTTGGACAGGTGGCAAGTCTCCAGTTCTTTGCATGTTCACCATCCCCACCCTGCGTTGCTTTATTCTACCTGTCCTTTCTCCTTGGCAGAAAGTGGGATCTCCTCTCTTTGATTTACATTTCTGTAATAACTAATGGTATTGGGACAGCTTTTTTATTTTTATCTTCATTGTTATTTTAAAGATTTACACTTTTTTATTTGAAAGGCAGAGTTAGAAGGGAAGACAAGGAGAGGTCGCCCACTCACTGGTTCCCTCCCCAAATGGCTGCCATGGCCAGAACTAGGCCAGTTTGAAGCCAGGGGCTGCTTCTGGTTCTCTCATGTGGGTGCAGGTACCCAAGGACTTGGACCATCCTCTGCTGCTTTACCAAGCCCATAACAGAGACCTGGATCACAAGTCGAGCAGCCAGGGTTCAGCACCAAGACTAATTCTTGCAAGCTCCAGAATGCCCTATAGATTCCAGTTCATGACCTGGAAGAAACTCCTGGCTCTTGGCTCCTGGCTTCAGATCAGCTTAGCTCTGACCGTTGCGACCATTTGGAGAGTGAACGCGAACAGAAGATGTCTCTGTCTCTCCTTTTCTCCATAAATGTGATCTGCCTTGCCAATAAAAATAAATTAAAAAAAAATATATATATATATATTTTAAAAAGTGGTAGGCAGGCAGGCAGGTAAAGTAGGAAGGGAGGGAGGGAGGGAGGACCTAAGGCCTGGAATGTCTGGAAGTGTTGCTTCCTCACATCTAGATGATTGGCCAGATAAAATTTTAAAGAGTTTTCTTTCACCAGTTTCTATCACTTAGAAATACAACTTAATTGCTCTTCCCCACGCCCAAATCTCTTTTAAGATCAATGTCAATGTCTTTCTTTGGACTGTGTTCCTTCTGCCAAGATTTTTGGAATTCTTTGTCTTTGATGTTCTTACATTTCATTATAATTTTGTCAAAGTATAGTTTTTTTCTTTATCTTTTGTTCTGCATGAGACTTTTGACATAGGCTCTTTTTTTTTTTTTAAGATTTTTTTTTTTTTTTTTCCGAAAGCCAGATTTACAGAGAGAGAAGGAGAAACAGAAAGGTCTTCCATCCACTGATGAACTTCCCCAAATGGCTGCAATGACCAGAGCTGGGCCAGTCTGAAGCTAGGAGCCAGGAGGCTCTCACCTGGGTGTAGGGTTCCAAGAACTTAGACCATCCTCTTATGCTTTCCCAGGCCATAAGCAGGGAAATGGATCAGAACGGGAGCATCTCAGACTCAAACCAGCACCCATAGGGACATTGGTGCCACAAGAGGCAAATTAGCCGATCATGCCATGGCATTGGTCCCAACTTGGAATTCTCTTTAAGTGGAAAATTTCTCACTTATTCGTCTTTTTCTCTCTTCCTGGGAGACTTGTGTTGTACAGTGCTGACACACTTGTATCACTTGTGTTCTCCCTATGTCTTCTCTTTTTGCCTAAAGATGATTTATTATTATTATTATTATTATTATTATTATTTCTATTTGAAAGGCACAGTAACGGGGAGGGAGAGTAAGAAGAAGAAGAAAGAAAGACAAACAACAAACACTTCCATTTGCTGGTTCACTCAGAGGGTGTTCACAGTGTCCCAGGCTGTCCTAGGCTGAATCAGAAGGCAGGAACTCCATCCAGGACCCCACAGGAGGGGCAGGATCCAAGTACTTAGGTCATAGTCTGGTGTCTTCTCAGGTGCAGTGGCAGGGAAGTGGATCGGAAATGGAACAGCTAAGACTCAGACTGGTGCTCAGATGCAGTGTCGGCTTCCCAGGCTGTGACTTAACTTGCCACAACACAAGCCCCATATTTTCTATGTGTATCAAATAATTTTGAATTTTCTTTATTCTCCTCATCACTTCCCAGTGTCATCCAGAAAAATTCCTTCAGCTGATCTAGACCGTAATCCATTTTACAGCTCCTCCAACAACATCCACTCTTGTTTTTATCTAACCTGTTGGATTTGTTCGACTGTTAATCTCTCTTATACCTCATATTTCGATTTCATTCAGTAAAACTTCTTGTTCCTTCATGACTGCCCTCTTCTCTCTCAGGATTCTGGTAATCTTATTTTAGAGTCTTACTTGGTCTTGTTCCATTCTGGTTTGTCTAGCACAGTTTGTTCAATTCATTGTCTTTTTCTGTGATTATGCTCTTGAGATACGTAGTTATTTTAACCTGTGAACTTGATTTTCCCCAGGGCTCGTCAGCTTTCAGAGCTGATGATTTCTGCAAAAGGTTAAGGTCCAGGCTGCAGTCTGTGTGCTGGGAGCACCAATGACCTTTCCCAGAGCAAAGCGCCAGGCAGCAAAATCAAACCTTGAGTCAGTCTGTGGAGCTGCTTGGGCACATTGTCATGTTCTACTAGCCTGTGTTCATGGTGGCTTATTTCTGTTTGTGTTTGGTGGGTTGTTATTCTAAATCCCTGCCTGTTGGAATCTTCACATGGAGCCTACATTTAAAATATGTCCTTCCAAAGAGTATTGGAGTCTTCAAGTTACTGCCAACCCTCACCCACTTCAGACAGGATTCATTGCAGCCGCAAATCAAAGCAAATTGCAGCCACAAAGCAATAAGTTTATTACTGATGGCTGAGAACTTCTGTAAGAGAGGCCACCTACCCAAAGATTCAGTTGAGACAGAAAAGTCTTATTGCCAAGGTCAGAAGTTTTACTTTCACTCCCAGGCATGAGGTGGCTCTGTGGGGTTGGCACTGCACCACAGCCTGTGGTGTGACCTCCCACCGTGGTGATTGGCAGCCTTCTGCCCTCTGCTGGCAGCTCAGTCAAGCTGTCAGCAAGCATTTTTGTATGTTCTGAGATTTCACCCAACACTTTAAGGTATTCTTTATTGAGAGAGATTTTGCTACACTGTTAATTATCAGTGTCAAAAACAACATGTGTTTTGTTTTAAAATAATAGTGAACATGAATAGGCAATACTTGCACATTAACTGTGCCTTCACACAGCCCAGTCCGTAAGTCCAAGTGTCCCCAGTGCCACCTGCGGTACAGTGAGTGTCCTGATGCAAGAGCAGTTGTTCCCCAAGGAGGAAGTGGTAATGATGTCATTTCACTGACTAAACTGGGACTCTTTCTGTGTCAGTTTCACCAGAGACCCCAAAGGCTGAGAACAAAACCATAGGTGCCAAGTTCTTCCACAGTCTAAAGGGAGGAGGAGCTAGCTCATCCTTGCAGCCCATGCTAAGAGATGGTGAAACCCATAGTGCCAGCTCCGTGTTGGGAAGGAGTGGCTTGGCATCTGCAGCGGGGCTGTGTCGGAGTGTGTGCCAGAATCTCCCTGGAAGCGCTTGTCCATGTGCTGGCCGTCTCCCCTTCTCGCCAGGGAGGATGGGAGGGAGAGGCTCTCTCTTCCTCTCGTTCCAAGCGAGGGGCTCCGCCTACGGACCATGCTGGCACTGAACATCTCCCAAAGTCTGGGAGGACCAGGGGACAGTATCTGACTTGCTCCAGATATGCTTGAAGACAGGCACAATTGCCCCACTCTCCAACCCCAGGAGCTGACAGAGGTGGACCAAGGCTGCCTATCCTTCCAGAGCCCCAGGGGTCTGGTGCAGTCATTTTAAGAAGGCTTACCAAGAGGGATGGGATGACCTCTCTGAAGCAGGGAACCACCAGAAGCTCAGGGGCTGGGCTGGAAGCCACGCATCTGTCTGGAGGAGGTCTGCCCTTGTGGGATCGGCTGGTGAGAGAGCTTCAGTGGCGGATGAAGTCTCAGAAACACCTGCAACAGTTCGGAGAGCAGGACAGGAACATCAGTGGCCAGCCCTGCTCCTCCAGTGACACTGGGCGCCTGCCTCCCCCTGCCTCCACAGAGAGCAGGCCCAGAACTGCACCTGGCAAGTGGGGGAGACGGGACTGCAAGAACCAGAAACGATGCTGACCCAGACCCATTCTCCTCAAAACACTCAGGCTGGAACAGGGGCGATGACTTGTCAAATTGTGTTAGGACACTGGACAGGACTAGGAATACCTTGAAAAAGAGGCTCTTCTTTAAGTAATTACAGTATGATAAAAACCCTTGAACTTGTGTTGCCTGAAAGCAATTGGAAAAGCTGTCAGTTTTCTGCGGGCCAGGAAAGGACCTGTCATCACAACCGATTTGTAGGGACACTTGAGGGAACATGAAAGTTGCCTTCATCAGGTTGCTCGCTCAGTGAAAGGTTGCATGAGAGAACAGCTCAGGCTGCTGCTGCTCCCAAGCCCTCACAGCCCACTTGGCTGCCAGTCTGGCAATATGGAGAAGTGGAGGTGAACATGGGAATTTTAATGTGATGCAAGCTGGGCATGTTTCAAACCAAAGATAACTGCCCTGCCATGTCTTGGACAAGTGATGTGGGCCAGCCCTAACTTCAAGCAGGAGAGGAAGCAGTTCCCCGAGCAAGTACCTGCTAGCACACTGAGAAGGAACCCCTGGCTATCTGGTCACATGTGGCAGGTGCAGCTTGCTTGTTCACAGTTACACTTATCTGCTGTTTCTAGGCTATAGATGTTACCAGTGAAGCCAACTTGATTCAAAGTAAGACCTTTGAATAATGGTGATACTGCACAGTGGGAAGTGGCCATTAACACCTCATATATCAGAGCTGCCAAATATGAAGGTGTTTGGATTTTCTGCATTCCTGGTGTGCAGATCTTTCCTTTGTGGGCTAGAGGGTGCTGCTGCAGAGTGTTTCTGGCGCTTTTTTTTCCCACATCCCTCTGTGCTGTTCTGAACTGCAGAGGAACTAGAATGGAAGAAGCAGCAGCGTTTCCCAAACTCCCTTGCCTTCACGGCTCTTCAAGACAGAATGATGTGCTGCCAGCGTGCTCTTGCAGGTGGGAAGGAAGAAGTTGAGTTCCTCTGTGTAACACCTAGCAAATGTGGAAGTGGGGCCTGGCAGCCCTGCTCCCATTACATTGGAGCTGTCAGAGTGCCAGAGTGGCCACAGCTGCCAGCCTCCTGTGCTCAGAGTGCACATGTATAGAGGTGGCAAGCTACGCCTGGCTCCCAGATCCCGCAACCCTTCTCAAAGTGTTGAGAGCATCTAAGTGCCCTGTACTCAGTTCCTCTCTGATGAAAGGCCTGTGATGGTTTCCTGTATGCTTACTGGGCCCTGCCTAGCTGACATGTTGAAAGATATGAACATGCTTCATAGGTCTCTTCAGTTAAAAGTGTTTTTTCTTTAGCTATCAGTGACACATGAATTTCATGGTATGAAGAGAGAAATTTGAAAATGGATGTTTCGAAATCGTTATCACTATGTGATTTTGTTGCCTGAACTAAAGTGTTACAGATTTTTTTTCATAATAATGGAACATATTGAGTTACATTGTTTTAAATAAACTGTTCTTTACTGAAATTACAATTTTTTACTGTTAATAAATAAAATATTTTCAAAGCATTGTTTAGTTCCTTTTCAAAAAATTCCTTGATTTGTACTTTGTGCATGTTTTATGATGTATGTACTAAATTGGTGGAGTGATAAATGTCTATAAATTTAAAATAAATAAAAGATATATAGGGCACAAGATTTTTACTGATATGGATACACACTCAAAAAAAATTGGCAGTTATATTTCAGAGCACACAGCTACAGCAATGAAAGTTATGCCAGTACATGCATGCACCTCTTTCATGGGAACTAACATGTTCTGTGATCGCAGAGAGAAAGATTAGCACCTACAAGGTCTGCCCCCATAGTTTCATTGGGCATACAAAACTCGTCCAATCCACACACAGCTTCAAGGATGGGATAAAGGTGACCAAGGGGGATGCAGATAGGGTCTCCCTTGTGAACAATCTGGCCATTGCCCTGCCCCATAAATATGCTGATGCCTCAGCTCACTGGGATGTGTGCTCACCTGTCACCTTGTCACTAGGGACCTCCTTGAACATGTTCACCAGGGCCCAGCCCCCAGCCCTGGCTTTCAATTTAATTCCCACCCCCCACCCATAGCACATGTCACCATTGGACACACTAGTTCATTGCTTTATTAGCTGTCTTTCCTAGCATCTAGACTTATGCCTGGCTCATAGCAGGTGCTCAGTAAAATTGAATAGTAAAATATTTGCTTTCCCAACTGCCCTTGAAGCCACGGCATGTGACCCAGGCCATGCCAATTAGACATTCCTGCCATGGAATGTGATTCTTGGGTACTGATGTAAATGTATTCTGGCACAGCAATGTAAACAAGCCAGCCCCAGCAGGTGTGGATGTCCGTACAGTCCATGCCCAGTGGCCCTGGATCAGTGTTGCAAGCTGTGGTGACTGTGCCTGTAATATTTTCACTTTACCAGATTTATCGTAGGATTTGGGGAGAACTTCTTGCTGCATGGCTTCGAAACTTGGTTTCTAATCTGACTAGAAAATTTGAATAGCATGTAACATTTTTGAAAAATATTTATTTTTATTGAAAAGTCGGATTTACAGTGAAGAGAGAAAGATCTTCCATCCACTGGTTCACTCCCCAACTGGCCGCAATGGCCGGGGCTGAGCTGATTTGAACCCAGGAGCTGGGAACTTCTTTTGGGTCTCCACTTGGATGCAGGGTTCCTTGGCAGCAGCAGGCTGGGTTTTTGTTTCATCTTTTATTATTATTAATGTTGTCTACATAGTTGAGAGGAATGCACATCCATGTGGGCCTTTGGAGGGTCTAGAGTAGAGAAAGGTTGGTGGGACAAATATTTTAATGTTTTTTTCCTATGTATCCCACAGGGGAGGAAGGGGAGAGGGCCACTCCCACTTCAGCACTTAGGGATAGCGGGTGTTCCTTTAATGACGCCTGAGAGACCCCTAGCTGGGGAAGAGTGTTCCAAGGGTGTTACTTGAGCGCATGTGATGGTTCTGAGCTGTCCATCTCATTGCCCCCAGGGTCAGTAAAACTTCAGGGTCTACTGATTGATCACGTCCACGTTACTGCCTCCACAGACCCAGACACTTGCCTCAAAGCTGGCCAGGAGAGCCACCTATCTTGTTCTGCTTTCCATCTTCTGAGAAGGTACTGGGTATCTCCTGCTAGCCTAGATGCGCTCGTTGTCATGTCCCCTTTGTCAATCTGGGCATGCTGTCCACTGCACAGGCATCAGAAACTGAGGTAGAGTCCTGATACATGCACTCCAAAGTCAGACCACGCTGTGGCCTGGGTTTGAGTTCAGCAGGGAATCCCACAGAAATCTCACCTGGGGGCCGGGCATGGTAGCGTATTGGCTAAAGTCCTCACCTTGCATGCGCCAGGATCCCATCTGGGTACAGGTTCTAATCCCAGCAACCCTGCTTCCCATCCAGCTCCCTGCTTGTGGCCTGGGAAAGCAGTTGAGATGTCCCAAAGCCTTGGGACCCTGCACACACATGGAAGAGCCGGAAGAAGGTCCTGACTTCAGGCTTCAAAATGGACTCGGCTCCAGCCAGTGGGGCCACTTGGAGAGTGAACCAGTGGACAAAAGATCGTTTGCTCCTGTCAATTTGCCTTTCCAATAAAAACTTTTTAAAAAGAAAGGAAATGTTCTTTAAAGCAAAAAAGGCCTCCACTTGCAAAGCCAGCATCCCGTGTGGGTATTGGTTCGAGTCCCAAGTACTGTGTTTCAGATTCAGTTCCCTATGGAGGTACCTGGAAAAGCCAAAGATAGCCCAGTGCTTGGGCCTCTGCGCCCAGATGGGGGCCTGGGATGGAACTGCAAGCTCCTCGTTTGATCTAACAAACTATACTATTAAACAAAAAGATATAGCAAGGGTCTATTTAGGCAAAGTATGCGCTAATGTGTCTCCTGTTAACTGGCCGCCCTCCGACCCCGGGCCCCAATTCGTAATAACCATCAGAGGACTCTGGGGGTTCCTGGGAATGCTGTCACTGGGCCCAGGGGACAAGCCAGTCTCCCCCGCCCGCGGCTCCTCCTGGGCTGCACCTGCTGCCCGGGGGACCGGGCCACGGCTCGGGCATCAGCGCAGGCCAAGGGCGCTGACTCCCACCCTCACTCGTTCACGGCCCACTCGCCCACTCAAAAAGACACGACTCAAAAAGACATTTCCGCCGAGGCCGTGGAAATGCCTTCAGCCTCTCCACCGGAAACAGAAGCTGACCGCCGCGGGCGCCCCCTAACGACCGGCCGGAGCTCAGCCTCACTGCCAAAGCCGCACGACCGGAAGGGGCCGGCCGTTTCCGGTAAGAGCTCGCCGGCGCCGGATCTCCTCCGAGGGCAAGGCTGGAGGGTCGGGACGCTCCGCCGAGTTAGCAGCCCGCCTTTGTGCGCAGGCGCAGGGCTACGTGGTTTGCCAAGCGTGCGCGTGCTCGCGCCGCGCCCGGCCTGTCAGCGCGGCGTCGAGTAGACGCCTCAGCAGCGGTATTGTGGCCTTAGGTTAGATGAACTACAACTCCCAGCATGCTCCCTGCGCCCGCCAGGACTGGGTGTGGTCCAACTGGATAGGGTAGAAGCTCGAATGTGACGTACTAACTATAAAATAATTGAATACGATGCTTCAGCATTCGGCCTACAGAAGCCCCAGTGGCCTAATGGATAAGGCATTGGCCTCCTAAGCCAGGGATTGTGGGTTCGAGTCCCATCTGGGGTGATTTCTTTTTTTGCTGTATTAATTTCCGAAAACGCACCTACATTTTTATCTTCAAGTGTGCGGACCTGTGTGGTTTTCTAGATGTTCGACTTGCTCGCTAGGACTATCGTGCTTCCTCCTAACCGGAGGTCCCTTAAGCTTTTTTTGAAGTCAGCCATTACGATAAACTTTTGTAGCCCTTTTAGAAATCGTTAAGTATGTTCTCGGCGCGTTCCGTACCGAGCCCACAGCCCTGATGTGGGTGGTTCCCCCTGATTCTCGGCGCTCGGCCCTGTAACAGCGTGTTAAAATGATAAACTATAGAAAGGATTTTCCTGCGGCGGTTACCCTCGGCTTTCGTTTGCTTTTCTCAACTCGTTGGGACCCTGCTCGGCGTTCGACTCACATGGCTGCCTCCTTCAGGGAAGGCTGGTCATTGATAGGGGGAGAGCCCGCGGTCTGGGTCGGGCCGTACCACTGCGCGGCCGGAAGAGGGGCGCGCGGAGGGTTGCGCCGGCCGAGGGACGGCCTGGCGCCGCAGGCCCAGAGGACAGGAACATGGCGGCCTTGGGGTCTCCGGCGCGCACGCTGCGAGGCCTTCTGCGGGAGTTACGTTACCTGAACGCGGCCACCGGTCGACCCTATCGCGACACCGCGGCCTATCGGTACCTACTGAAGGCTTTCCGTGCACATCGGGTACGGACGCCGCGGCCCCAAGTTCTCCCCGCCGGGACGGGGACCTAGCATCTTGGCGTTAGCCTTTTGAGGCCGGCCGTCCCCCGAGCCCCCTGTCCGAACCAGACTGACAGGGTTGCTGGTGTAGGACCGGCGAGGAAGCACCGTGGCCCTGGGTCCGTCGTTCCAGTCCCGCGGAGGGGCGGAGCCGTCCAGGGGCATTTCATCGGGTGGTCAGCTGCCCTCGCTGCGACGCCGGGGCAGGGAGCGGGTCGCACTCTCAGGGATAGCTGGCAGGACTTGGGGAAACTGGGAGGCCGACGACTGAGCTGCTGACCGAGGGGGGACTTGTTGGAGAGCAGGGACCGCTGTGTGTGCGTTGGAGCCTTGTGGTAACCTGTGGGGAAGTGGTGCTGCCAGTTACATTAGCTGGGTGCGTGCCATAAATAACAGGACGAATGTGGGAAATCGGTGGGGAAATCCTTGAGCAAATAGTTCCCGTTTTCAGATTGCGCAGTGGGATGCCGGGGTGTTAATATGGGCCTGTAGAACAGCCAGAAGCTGCCTCACCAGGCTGTCGTTTACAGTTACACAGTCCTCACCCATCCACTGCTGCCTTTGGAATTCTGGATCTGGCTGAGGCAGAAAGATGGTGCAGTCTACATCAAACCCAGCAGGTTGGCAAGGCAGCCCAAGCTTTAGGGATTGGAAGCTGCTGTCCTTGATCAAGGAAGGGAAAGGCCGCGTTTCTGAGCGTTGAAAGTTACAATGCAACATCTTAGAACTAAAGGGCACCTAGTTTATATTTGAAAGACGGAATTCAAGAGGGAGAGACGGATCTTGCATCTGCTGGTTACGTGGCCAAATTGGTGCTGTCTGGACGAGGTAGAAGCCAGCAGGCAGAATAACCTCCTGGTCCCCCTAATGGGTCAAAGTACGGGGCTCTCCTTGGCTGCTGGAACAGACTTGAACTGGCACCAGAGGGGACACGTGCGGGAATCGCTGGGGCGGCTTCACCTACTGCGCCGTAACACCAGCCCTTGTATGTTGTTTTAATTTGAGAGGCAGAGTTACATAAAGAGAAGCAGCAGCAGAGGCAGAGAGGTCTTGCATCTGCTGGTTCACAACATGTGCTGGCGACCAGGAGCCCTGAACTCCACTGGGGTCTCCCTGCTGCTGGCGGTCTTCCCGCTCTCCCAGGCGCATGAGCAGGGAGCTGTGAGGAATGCTGAGGCTGGGCGGGGAGCATTGCAAGTGGCCATAAGGCTGGAGTGAGAAGATGCGCTTGATCCTGTCTCTTAAGCCTAATCATGTGAAGGCCTGTACAGTGAAGCTCTTGGGATAAGTAAGTGGCGAAGCGAACGCGGCTGACATGTGCGATCAGTTGGAGTGGAAGTGGGAGTGGGAGTGGGGGGAGGTGGGGAGCCCCATGATGATGCTGCCGGGCAGACAAGTCCCCACCGACAATGGTGTGTGGGTGGAGGAAGCTGTAGTGGGTGGGAGATAGGAATTCAATTCATTGGAAGTGCAGTGGAAAGTCGTGGTAAGATTTTGAAGGCGACGTGATTGTAGTTACATTTGCTGGAGTTTGTCATGGTCCTGGAGAGCAGTGACTGGAATTCACGGTGACAGTTCCAGGAATACCACTGTGTCCATCACCCTTGAGGACAGGAGTAGTTGCTGTTCACTTCTGGCTTGGAGCTAGCTCAGAAATGGCTGATGCATTTTACCGTCCTGTCTCCTGTCGCCGGCCACGGCTGGCATCTCCTCTGGGAGCTGTGGTCACAGCGCTGGCCCTTTCTTGACATCGCCTGCTTCAGGCGCCAGCGATGTCAGGATCACAGTTCTGACAGTGAATGCCTGTGTCACATCCTACAAATTTGGCCTTATCTAAATGAACGAGACCTCTCAGTAATGCTTGGCATTCATCTTTTTTTTTTCATTTTTATTAGAAAGTCAGATATACAGGAGAAAGGAGGAGAGACAGAAAGGAAGATCTTCTGTCCACGGATTCACTCCCCAAGTGACTGCAATGGCTGGAGCTGCACTGATCCGAAGCCAGGAGCCATGACCTTCTTATGGGTCTCCCATGTAGATACAGGGTCCCAAGGTTTTAGCCTGTCTTCGACTGCTGCTTTTCCAGGCCACAAGCAGGGAGCTGATTGGAAAGCAGAGCCACTGGAGTTAGAACTAGCACCCATATAGAATCCCAGAACATACAAGGCAAGGACTTTAGGCATGAGGCTACTGCACTGGGCCCTTTTCAAAATTATTATTTAAGATTTATTTGTTTGAAAGGCAGAGTTAGACACAGAGAGAAATCTATGTGCAGATTCACTCCCATAACGACCAGAGCCAGAAGCCAGGAGCTTCTGGGTCTCCCACATGGGTGTAGGGACCAAACACTTGAGCCATCCTCTGTTGCTTTCCCAGGCCATTAGCAGGGAGCTGGGTCAGAAATGGAGCCACCAGGGCTAGAACTAGTACCCAGAGACGGTGGCATTGCAGATGGGAGCGTAATGTACCATACCAAAACACTGGCCTCTGGACATTAATTTCTCATAAGTTTTCAATTGTTATTATTATTTTTTTTAAAGATTTATTCTTTATTACAAAGTCAGATATACAGCGAGGAGGAGAGACAAAGAGGAAGATCTTCCATCCGATAATTCACTCCCCAAGTGACCACAATGGGCGGTGCTGCACCATTCCGAAGCCGTGAACCAGGAACCTCTTCTGGATCTCCTACACGGGTGCAGGGTCCCAAAGCTTTTGGCTGTCCTCAACTGCTTTCCCAGGCCACAAGCAGGGAGCTGGATGGGTAGTGGAGCTGCTGGGATTAGAACCGGCCCCATATGGGATCCTGGCGCGTTCAAGGCTAGGACTTTAGCCACTAGGCCACGCCGCCGGGCCCAATTTTCAATTATTAATTTTTTTTTCATTACTCAGTTGAAAGAATTACAGAGAGGGGGAGAGAGAGAGATATTCTGTCTACTCATTCACTCTCCAAATGGCTGCAGCTGCCAAGGCTGGGCCCAGCAGAAACCGATAGCTTTATCCGGGTCTCCCAAGTGGACACAGGCGCAGGCATCTGAGCTGTCCTCTGCAGCTCTCCCAGGTGCATTAGCAGGGAAGCACACCGTAATATGAGCAGCTTGAATCAAATCCCGTATAGGATGCTGGCACTGCTGACAGCAGCTTAATGTGCTCTTGATTACTCAGGGTTTTACTGGAACAGGTGAATTCCATTTTTGAACAGCGAACGAGCACCAGTTTACATACAGACATCTGCAGATCTTGGGCTCTCAGAATCTCACCCTGGACATTCTAGACATTCAAGTAGAGAAAGCGGACTCTGGGCAGTCAGAGGCGCTGCGGACCTGAGCCACACTTGGACATGGCTCCCTGGAGCATTCAAGGCAGTGCACCTGTCAGTATCACCCATCTCCGAACACAAACCAGACAACAGTGTACACCTGTGAGAGAACTCGGGAAAAACTGGGATTATGAAAACGATCTCCAAATTTTTGCTCCAAAATAAGCATTTTAATTTCATTTTCGACCAGTGGTTTTGAAGTACCCTCATATATGTGTGTGTCTCCTTTGTGCGATTTGTCTTTCTCGGGAGGCCTGTCCGGGTGGCTGAGGTGTTAATAGAGGGTCTGACTTTGCTGCCCTGTAGGTCACCAGCGAGAAGCTGTGCAGAGCCCAGCACCAGCTTCATTTCCAAGCCGCCACCTACCTGTGCCTCCTGCGCAGCGTCCGGGAACACGTGGCTCTGCACCAGGAGTTCCACGGCAAGGGGGAGCGCTCCGTGGAGGAGTTGGCTGGCCTGGTGGGCCTCAAGTTGCCCCAGCAGCCTGGCGGGAAGGGCTGGGAGCCGTGACCATGGAGATGCTCCCAGGATGCTGCCTTCGAGCATGGATTCAATCACCTCTATCCACATGTTTATTACTATAAAAATAATTTTCTAAAAAAGAAAAAAGATTCTGTAATTTTGTTGACTACTTGGTTCTTGGAATAAACTGGAAAAGGTCTTATCTGAGTATGTTTCACCAGGTTGATGTTCAAGTTTTTTTTTTTTTTTAAAGAGAGGAGGAGAGACCGGAAGATCTTCCATCCCATGGAAGATTCACTCCCCAAGTGTCCAAAATGGCCAGTGCTGCGCTGAAGCCAGGAGTCAGGAACTTCCTCCAGATCTCCCACACAGGTGTAGGGTCCCAAGGTTTTAGACCATCCTCAACTGCTTTCCGAGGCCACAGCAGGGAGCTAGATGGGAAGTAGGGCTGCTGGGATTAGAACCAGCGCCTATATGGGATCCTGGTTCACTCCCCCAATGGTCACAGTGGCTGGAGCTGAGCTGATCAGGAGCCAGGAGCCTCTTCTAGATCTCCTATGCTGGTGCAGGTTACCAAGACTTTGGGCCGTCCTCGACTCCTTTCCCAGGTCACAAGCAGAGAGCTGGATGGGAAGTGGAGCAGCCAGGACACGAACTGGCGCCCATATGGGATCCCAGCTTAGTCTGCTACTCCAAGGGGAGCTCCTCAGTGTAGCTGTTGCTGTGGTGGGTAAGAGAAATTGAGGCTTTCTTTACAGCAATAGCCAATTAATAATGTCCTCAGGTTCCTAATAGAATTAAATTTTCTTTGTAGGAAGATAGCATTATATGCTAAAATTAGGGTTTACATCATTCCCATACATCTTTTTCTCAAATACGTGCTCAGGGGCTTGCGTTATAGTCTAGGGAAGAGGGGCATGTGCTACTGACATCCACATGCACACTGGTTCATATCCTGGCTGCTGCACTTCCCATGTAGCTGCCTGTCTGGCTGGGAAAACAGCAGAGGACGGCCCAAGGCCTTAGGACCCTGTACCTGCGTGGGAACCTAGAGAAAACTGGCTTCAGCCTGGACGAGCCTCTGCTTTCCTCTGTAATTTTACCTTTTAAATAAAACCAATAACCCTTTTAAAAGAATGTTCAGGGCCTGGCATGTTGGCCTAGTGGCTAAAATCCTCACCTCAAACATGCTCGAGTCCCATATGGGTGCCGGTTCTAATCCCAGTAGCCGCGCTTCCCATCCAGCTCCCTGCTTGTGGACTGGGAAAGCAGTGGAGGATGGCCCAAAGCCTTGGGACCCTGCATTGGCATGGGAGACCTGGGAGAAGTTCCAGGCTCCTGATTTCAGATCGGCGCAGCTCCAGCTGTTGCAGCCAGTTGGGGAGTGAATTATCAAATGGAATATCTTCCTCTCTGTCTCTCCTCCTATCTGTATATCTGACTTTGCAGTAAAAATAAATAAATCTTAAAAAAAAATGTTCAGTAATAAAGGTAAGTAGATGCATATATATCCATGGCCACAAACAGAAACCTCCCTAATCACCATGCTAGACTGGAACTGGGACACTAGACCAGATCTTTGCTTTCAAGGGACAAAGAACAGCTAAACTTGGACATTTCATCAAGAAACCAAAAATTATAAGATGTGATCCCGGCACAGTAGCCTAACAGCTAATGTCTGCACCCTGCACGTGCCAGGATCCCATATGGGTGCAGTTATAATCCCAGGTGCTCCACTTCCCATCCAGCTCCCTGCTTGTGGACTGGGAAAGCAGTCGAGGACGGCCCAAAGCCTTGGGACCCTGCACCCGCGTGGGAGACCTGGAAGAAGTTCCAGGCTTCTGGCTTCAGATCGGTGCAGCTCCATCTGTTGCAGCCACTTGGAAATTAAAGCAATAAATGGGAGATCTTCCTATCTTACCTCCTCTTTGTATATCTTTCTAATAAAAATACATCTTTAAAAAAGAAAATCTAAGCTTATGTTGGTGCAGACATTTTAAAAATCCATGTGCAGGGTTTTCATAATTTGCATTTCCCATCTATATCTAAAATAATTCCTCATATAAGCAAGAATGATTATCACACTCAGCTGTGTTTATGTGATGCATTTCAGATGCTAGCAACAAGGAAATTAAGTAAAAGATAATTGTTAAAATCTGTTAACATTTACTGTATTTTTGTGGGTTTTTTTCCTTTACTTTTTTGGAAAGGCAGATATACAAGAGAGGAGGAGACAGAAAGATCTTCCGTCTGATAGTTCACTCCCCCAAGTGACCACAACGGCTGGAGTTGAGCCAGTCCGAAGCCTGGAGCCCTTCAGCTTCTCCCATGTGGGTGCAGGGTCCCAAGGCTTTGGCCACAAGCGGGGAGCTGGATGGGAAGTGGGGCTGTCAGGGTTAGAACCAGCGCCCATATGGGATCCCAGCGTGTGCAAGGAGAGGACTTTAACCACTATGCTATGGCACCGGGCCTGTGTTAGTTTTTCAGGCCATCCCCTACGTTTAGCAGTTCACACAGCTCTTACACATTCATTTGGACTTTTCTATTGTGAATCAGTTTTTAAAGGATGGTATTGCTCGTATTTGCAGTTGTTGGAATTTAGAATTTTCTGAATAACTCAAGGGAAACTTTGTAATCCCCTGATAATTAATTATAAGGGAATGTGACTCTAAAATGTTAGTGTTTGATTCTGTGAATGCATTTTTAAGTCTCAGGATGGTGTAAAAATAACTCTTAGGCAAAAAAGACGTCTATGATTTCCTTGCAACATTCTCGCATGGTCTATCTCACTGTAAAAGTTTAATATCTTATTCCTGAGAAAGTGCTTAAAAACACCATAGAAAGGCTCTGGCCTGGAACGCTGTTCTGGCTTTTTGTCCTCACAATAGCGCTATAATCAGACATGGGGAATCGGATGTTCACTGCTTTCCAACCCCAGGACGCGGCGGGCCGGCCGAGCGGGGGCGGCCACAGGCTTTCCCGTGGCCGGAGGGGTGAGGATAACGCCCTGCGGAACCCCCTCCCGCGTGCTCCCCAAAACACACGCCCGGACGGGGAGTGCTGGCTTCCCGTTAACAGCTTTCGGCTGCCGCTCCCCGACGTCAGCAGTCCAGGCCCGCTCGCGGAGGGGACGAGGCCGCGGGAAGAGCGCGTCTATGGGGTCCGGGCGGGCCCCACGCACACCCGTCAGCCACGCTAACGCCTCAGCTCCCCACACGGCTGGCCGACCGCCGAGGTCTCCACTACTTACTGTCCACTCGGGCTCACTGTGCTAACGGGGCTGGGTGGGGCGGGGCAGGAAGCCTACCGGCCGCCACCGCAGGCCGAGCAGTGGCCATCACCCGACGGCCAGCGTGCGCTTTGGCGCCTTGGGTGGGTGCGGGGTGGGAGTCGGGGGGCGGGGAGATCCGGCTCCAGAATGGCTTCCGAGAGCCTGCCTCTCGCGAGATCTCAGGGCCAGGGGCGGGAGCTGCGCGCGGGCACGCGCCGCAGAGCCGTTAGGGCGGTCCACGTCGCCGGAGGGGCGGGCCGAGCGCACACAGTTGGACGCCCGTTGGTGGAGGCTCCGCGGGAAACGGCCGTGCGCCCAGAGCGTGCGCGCTCCCGGCGCGTCGACGGCGGCGGCGAGCGGCGTCAGAGCTCGGCGGGGGGGGTCGGAGGCTTCTGGCGGGTGGCGGTGTCGGAGGCGAGAGCTTGCTCAGGCCGCGTCGCCGCCGTGTCCCCCCCGAAGCGGACGGAGAGCCAGGGCGCAGCGGGGGGGGAAAGAGACAGGGCTGCCATCTTCCACACGTTCACGTCGTCGTGAGGAGCAGCAGCCCGGACTCTCCCGCAGCCTCCCTCCGGCTCCCTTTCCCGCACGCCTCGAGGCGGCGGCGCCGGCGGCGGCCAGCGAGACAACATCGCACCTTCCCCTGACCCCTTTCCCGCGTTCCCCCCAGACCCCAAGCCCTAGAGGGCCCAGGCAGCGCCCCACCCCCGCCCGTCCGCTCGCTCCGCCGCCGCCATGTCGGCGCAGGCCCAGATGCGCGCAATGCTGGACCAGTTGATGGGCACCTCCCGGGACGGTAAGTCTCAGCCGGAGCCCCGGGGGTGGGGGAGGGGACGGGGACGAGGCCGGGGCCGGCCCCAGGATGGGGGGTTCGGGGGCGCACCTGGGCCCGCGCGTGGGACTGAGGAAGGGGCTCCCAGATTGGTAACACGAGGTCCCCGGCTCCCGTCCCGTCCAATCAGGACCCTGCAGGCGGGCTCGGGGGGTGGTTCCTGTGCGGATTGGCGGGAACTGCTGCCAATGGGGTTGAGGCGGGGCCTGAAGGCAGAAAGGAGAGTTTGTACTGCTGCTGTTGACTTGGCTGGGGTGGCGGAGCCCACGTCTTGTCTTGCGCTAGTCGGGCGGCCCGCTCAGTCGCCCGTCAGGTTCCTGCAGACCACTCCCTCATCTTCACTTCTCCTTGACTTCGGACTCTGGGATCGCCCCCTCGCCGCCGTCCTTCGGGGCCCAGGGCCAAGCTTCTCCACCCCCTTTGACTAACCCCGTCCTGGAGATGCTCCTTCGAGCTGCCCCACACCAACAGCTATTTTGATGGGAGATCTGACCCAAACCATGTTTCTTGAAATGGGTGTATTTGGCCCCATTTTCTAAGGGGATTGGCCGGGGGGGCGCTGTTATGGCACGTTCTTTGGAGATCACCATTTTGTTAAAAGACAATTTAATAGAGGCTTTGTTCATTAAATATTTACGTATTTTGCATGTGCTCCATGTAGAACCATTTATAAAATTTGGCCCCAGTGAAGAAAGAGCTTTTTAATCACTTAGAAGGTTAGAATCTGTATAGAAACCCACAAATGCCGGGTAGTCTTTGTCATAAAGAGAATCGCAAGTGACGAATTGTGATTGCTTTGGTCATAATTAGTATGCACAGTCAGTGATACGGAGGGGTGTAGGTAGGGACCTTCAGGAGCAAAGCAAAACCCTGGCTGTTTTTAATAGGCTGCTTGTTTAGGCAAATAGTGCGTTTTCCAAGTGCTTTTTCCTCGGAATTTAAATTGCTTGAGTTAAAAGACAGTTCATTAGCAGTCATTCTTATAATTTACTTGAGTACTTTGCAGCACGATGTATGAATAGTTAATTGTATTCAAATTGCTAGTTAATTGTATTCAAATTGCTAACATTTCAGTGGTTACAGTTCAGCTTTTAGCAGACACCTCCTTAGTATGGGCGTTGTAGCTTCTGATGCCAAACTACTTGTGATTGTGTAATGTAGAGGGAAAGATTGGAATAAAATGAGGTTTTTGATTAGTAAAGCCTTAAAAGTTAATAAATTAAAATTCCACCAGGAAAAACTTTTAATCATTTTTAATATTGAGGTGAGAAGTGTTACTTTATAACTCAAACTGACCCCGTGTTCATCTTGCTCCTTTTCCATCGTGAAAGAGGTATTGGGAAGGGGCTTCACCAAGGATCTAGACCAGTCTGTAAAGATAGCAGTCGGGAAGGCTTATGTTACATGATCCTTGTAATCCTTGTGGAGACCATTGGTGTCTTCTGCATATGCCAGATTTCACAGTTTTCACTGGGTGTTTTAATTGGACCAAGACAAGTATCAGCTGATATAATTTCTGAATCAAGCAGCCCATCTAGTGTTGTAAGGCTCAATTAAAAGGAAAACAAAATGTTCCTGTGTATGTAGTCAGCAAAGTGTGGGTTTCTTAAAACCCATTCTGCTTTGTATGCAAATGAATAAATGTATTTATGTGTCTGTTCCTGGATTTTTTTTCCTTCCATACTTAGAGGATCTATGAATGAACTCATGTTTGCAAATCCACGATAATATTTAGCTGAAATGACTGGATTGTCACTGTTGTATTGGGTTAGGAGGAAGAAACATACCTCTTTTCAAGGAAAAGAACTGATTTTTTTTTTGGAAAGCCAACTTAGTTCTTTTATGTATACAAAATAGGAATTAAAACCTTTTGCTTCTTGCCAGTATTTAATGAGTTTACATACTTCCTTTTCTGCTTCAGCACCTTTAAATAATTAGGATTGTTCTTTTTTAGAATACAGTCAACTTCAAGTTACCCAGGGACAGGGGAACATGGATACAGCCCTGAGTAGCATCATATAATTTGAAACGAAATAATGGAAAGGCTTGTATTGGACACAAAAACAGCTTACCAGGAATGCTGTTGGGTGTCTTTGGCACTAAGAGGTGGAATTGGGGATCCAGGAAGTGGGAGAGAGATGGAGCAGGTAGGTAGGAGGCTTTTTGTGTTTCTAACCCTGGAGTCCGGCTGTCCTCATAGCGCTTTTGAGCGCTCAGGGCCACTCCTGGTTGGGAAGAGTCTCAACTGGCCCAGGAGTCCAGAGAAATCCTGCCCCTTCCAGAAGATTTCTTCCCGCTTTTTTTTTCCCCCCAATACTTAATAGCTCCTTTTTCAACTCCTTGGAGATGTAAATCTTCTAGATACACGGACTTATTTGATTCAGTAAGTCATTTAGATTAGAATTCTCAGGAATAGGGATTTTGGTAGCAGGGAAATAATTTTGGGCCACTGGGCGCTCAGGGCAGTTGGATGAGTGGTGGAAGCGCGGGACGGGGGGCTTTGGACAAGCAGAGGGCAGAGTGGTGGCGCTGGGAGGCCGGGTAGGGGGATGACAAGGAGGTGGGAGAGGAATGCATAAGGGAAGTGGGAGGGCCAAAGACAAACTTTGCCTTCTTTGCAATTTTGCCTAGGGCCCTGGTGGTGGCAACCGCCTGTGTGCCACTGAAAATCGTGCCGATGCCTGGCATACTGCATAAATGGAAGCAGGGTACCGCGTGAGTTGAAACATTGGTCACACTATATAAAGTTTGTATATGTGAATCAGTGTAACTCATACCCATATAACTGGGGGTCTGACTGTATTTGGCTTTTTCTGATAAGGCATCATGGGCTAAGGAAAAGATCACTGGGCTGGGACTCAGGAGACCTGGTTTCTAGCCCCAGCTGTACCTCTAATTGTATTCTTGGGTAAGTCACTTCACCTTTTTTGCCTCAAGTTAAATCTCTAATTTGCTATATGGGGAAACCAGATAATTTCCTATGTCATAGTCAAATAATGTTAAAAAACATACATAAAGCTTTTTAGAAAGGAGCACCCATAAGTAGATCTCAGTTATTAGCATTTTATCTAGAGAATGATTGCATTTTCTAAGTTCTTTTCTGTTAGTTCTTATTTAGTAGAAGGGGGAGTGTGTCTAAGCACCATCCAGCCACTAGCAGGGGCAGCTGCAGGGGAGGGTTTAAGGAGCAGTTTGAGACTCCAGGGTGATTGTAGAGGAACCCCATGTCCTCACACAGACCATGATTATTAGTGTTAGGTCAGATTCCAAAGCCTTTCTGCTCCACAACAGTTTGGTTCTGAGTTTATCGCCCTAGTTTCAGGAATGCCTGAGAAGTGCGTAGAATAGCAGTTAAACGGAATCTGAGGTTGGATTTTCCATCACACCCTTGTTTTAGAATTGGAGAAGTTCCAGAAGGTAGTTTGGAGGGTTCCATTTCTCTTAATTGATTGAATCTTTAGATGGGAGCAGATAACATCTCTGAAAGGTTAAATCAAACTAGGATTGCCTGCTCTCAATCAACAGGTTGTGAAATATGGCATTCTGTAGTCTTATAATTAGAAGATGTTTTGGAAAAGTTAAGCCTTCGGGTAATTAAATATTTTTTATGATAATCATCCTAAATATATGCTTTCTCAATTAGAAGTTGTATAACTCAGTATTTCTGCTGATTAGCTTATTTAATCATAGCTGTAATAGATGGGATGTGAAAGTTGAATGGACATCTCGGGGACTGAGATGTTGAATTCTGGAAGTATTGTCTTTAGTTCAGGATGCCATTTTGCCTTGCTACAGAACTGTTGAATCTAAGCTTGGAGTAGTGTTTCCTTCAGTGAATTCTCTTTATACTTCACTGTAATCTGTGTTCCTTGTCATTGACTTGACATTGAAAGTCTTAATTTTTCTCACACTATTGTAATGAGCCTTATTTTCTGATTAGTTAAATCATTGTTTTATTCTTGTTAGATTACTCATTTTTAAGTAAAGGTGGCATGGCCTTTAATATATGGGCACACACACTTGAAATAAGAATGAGATTTTACTTCAGAGCTTGTAAATTCTTTAATATTAAAGAAACTTTAGGAAACAAATGGTTGTATTTCATTTTCAGTGATTTTTAAGAACTTTGAGTTCTACATATGTCCAAAATCCTGGAAGTTCTGGTACTTTCATAGTGAATCAGTTTAAGAAACTATCTTAGCTTTGTATTTTGAACTCTTGAGTAATATTTCTATCCATGTAGCAGCCTAGAAAACCATAAAATTAGCTCATGTAACCCTGCACTGTCTCTATTCTGTGTAGTTATTTAGCTCTCAAGTAACCCCGTGAGTTAGGTATTTTATATCAGGGAAAAAATACTGAGACCAAAGAAAAAATACTTGGCTTTATCTCTTCCTAAGCTCTATAAATACCAAACAAATGCAATTTGGGTAGAATGTCATGTAAGAAAAGATAGTAGGAGAGCTGCAGGTTTAAGATGGGTAGCAGGAATTTAAAGGCAAGTAGGTATACTGGATCAAGGTCAGGCTTAGCGAGGTGGTGTTGAATGATAGTAACATTGAACTTGGAAGTTGGTAAGGGTTCAGACCAGCAGTGACATGGAAAAGACAGGCAGTGTAGGGGCCCTGCTCAACCTCTGTCCTGGTGCCAGCCTCAGGAGGTGCCCTTCCTGTCCCAGCCTGCTCTATTTCATTCCAGCTCCCTGCTACTGTGTCTGGGAAAGCAACAGAAGGTGGCCCAAGGACCTGGGCCTTGCACCCGTGTGGGAGACCCATAAGAAACTCCTGGCTTTCAGCTTCAATTCAGACCAGTTCTGGCCATTGTGGCCCTTGGGGAGTGAACCAGTAAACAGAAGATCTGTCTCCTCTTTTTTTTGTAAATCTGTCTTTCAAATTTGAAAAATGACAACAGTTTTTTTTTTTTTAAAGACTGAATAAGGAAAGCAAATTCTGTTCAAGAATGGAATTCCAGAAAGATGCATGAATCTCAATGCTCTTAATGTAGTTCTTGAGGGAACATGTACAGTTCCACTCAAGAGAATGAGTCCGTTCGGGATTGTAGATGAAGAAGTTGGAGAAAGAACGGCCTGGTGGGGAAGGAAGGAGGGAATTATAGAACATGACTTTCTGATGGCAATCTCGTGGCTTTAGCATCTGGAAAAAAGGGTTATAGTACTCTTTTTGGTTTAAATTCTTGTGCAGCAGCAGCTACTAGAAAATAAATTGGAAGAAACGACCAAAGTAGACCAGTTATCCAATTTCGTAGGATTATCAAGGTTACAGAGAAAAGTCACTCTGGAAAGCGGAACTGTCTGTGTGGTTGCTTGTGCTTGCGCACTGACTTGCTTAGGCCTGTGAGAAGTTGAAAATATCAGGGGAGTAAAACAGTTCAGTTAGCTGAATGGGTCGCATTTTGCCACTTAGCATAGGCCACAGAACAGATCTTTGAAGCTTGTTTTAAAATCCATTCATTATTGACCCACGTGTTCTAATTGTGAACCATGTACAATTGATGTTTGACCTGTTTAGCTGATCATGAAAAAACTTTAACCAGCTGCTTTTGTTGACTCTGGTCATGTCTCTCTTAAGACCTCAGGAACTTTTTTCCTCCGATTCTCTTTTTTTTTTTTTTTTTTTTTCAATTCTCTTTTATAGTTAACTTTCTGAAACTGCCTTTTTAATAGAAGAAACTGAATATTTATTGGCGAATATTTAGTTATCAACCTAGCTGTTCTGTTCTATATCCTGCCCTGTTAGTTTACATGGTGTATTTTCTGTTACCTAAGGATATGCTTTGGACTAGGAGTTGGCACTGGTGGCCTGCTTTTTTTTTTTTTTAAGTAAATTGTGTTGCAACACAGTGCTCCTTCATAGCATGTATATGGCTAGCTTGCCTTACAGAAGGTGAATTACATGATTTCCATAAAGTCATATGGCTAGCAAACCTAAAATGTTTGCAATCTGGCTCTTTTAAAGATTTATTTATTTTTATTGGAAAACCAGATTTACGGAAAGAAGGAAAAACATCTTCCATCTGCTGGTTCACTCCCCAAGTGGCTGCAATGGCTCCGGGCTGCACTGATCCGAAGCCAGGAGTTAGGACCTCCTCCAGGTGTCTCATGTGGGTGCAGGGTCCCAAGGCTTTGGGCCGTCCTCGACTGCCTTTCCAGGCCACAAGTTAGGGAGCTGAATGGGAAGTGGAGCAACCTGGATACGAACTGGCACCCACATGGGATCCCAGCTGCTAGGCTACTGTGCCAGATCTCAAAAAAGGTTGTTGATCACTGTTATGAATTAGTGATTCTCAAAATGTGGAACATAGACAAGTAAATTCGACATCACCTATGAACTTGTTAGAAATGCAAATTTTGGGACTCTCCTACTGAAGAGACTCTTGGGGAGTCTCTGGTGCAATGCCTGAATAACTCAATCCTTGCCTTTCAAGCACTGGGATCCCAAATGGGTGCCACTTCCTGCTCCAGCTGCTCCACTTCCCATCCAGCTCCATGCTTGTGGCTTGGGAAAGCAGTCGAGGACTGCCCAGAACTTTGGGACCATGTTCCCTTGTGGGAGACCTGGAAAAGAAGCTCCTGGTTTCGAATCAGCTCAGCTCCGAGTATTGTGGCCATTTGGGGAGCGAATCAGTGGATGGAAGATCTTTGTCTTTCCTCTCGGTAAATCTGATCTGCCTTTCCAATGAAAATAAATAATGTTAAAAAATTAAAACTATCTGAATATTGTGATGCATAATTTAGCAAATTGAGAAGCTTCTAGATAAAGAATTCCCATTTATTAATCATATTACTATTGTTAATGTTAGTTAACAATTAACAGTAAATGGCATTACTATTTTTAACCTTTTTTTGGTTGTTTTTGTTTGTTTTCCTTATGTGACCTATAGTAAATATAATGAAAACAAAATGACATATAGAAAGATGGAACCTAGACACTGATATGACTTAGGGTTTCCTATGCTGAAAATTTGAGCTTGTCGGGTGTTATGGGTACTTTTTCTCATGGAAACTTTTCACTTAATCATGATCAGTAACTTTTCCATTAAATGAGTGAGTGAGGTTTGAAATGTGAATTTGATGTAATGAGTGTGGTATCTAAAACCATCTTTTATACCAGTCCAGCACTTTGCGCTGTTCTAGGTCTTCATATAGAAGGAAAGCTTGGTCTCTGCGTGTTAGTAGAAGTGGAATGCTGGAGGTGGGGAGCAGTTAGGTCTCCAGAGAGGTCTTTGTAGCCAGGGTGGGAATGGCTGACTAGCTTGATTTCTCATCTGTGTGTTCTGGTGTGTGGAGATCAACAGTTCTGTAGGATGTTACTGATTGGTTTCACAGAGAGAAAAAATGCTTGGCAGTGGGAAAACTGCTTTATCGGGGAGTTCTGGAATAGCAACCCTGAAAGAAAGAAGGTGGAGGAGAGGGAAAAGGAAGAAATGAATCAATCTAGATACCATGTATGAATAGTTTTGCAAATTCTTATGTTAAGATTTAGCTTGCTTCATGCTATTAGAAAGGACATTGCCCTCCACGTAGTGACCGGTGGTCTGTCCTGGTTGACAGGCTTAGGGTTAGTCATTGTTGATGGCAGGAGAATCTGTGTGTCGCTGAATTGCATGGCTTTAATGGTTTGTTCTTTCCTCTTTGGCTCTAATGATCCACAAGTGCCCAAAGGCAGAACATGAATAATTATTTTTTGGCTACGCAGATTTTGATGATAAAAATAGGCAATTGATTGTGAAAATTTTCAAATGACAAACACCTGTATGAATGTATAGGTTTTTCTCTTTTGTATTTCATCACATTTTAAAAAACAAAGCTTTACAAGTGAAGTCCCCATGTTCCTCCTCGCATTAGCAGTCCATTCTCCAAAATTAAGGCTTGTTTGGAATTTGGTGTGCATCCGGTGGGACACCATATTGCTACTGAGTTTTCAATAGTTACAAGACTCTCATCTCCTTCATGATGCTCTTCATTTCAATTTTCTTTATCATTGAGTTGTCTGCCACTTCTGTTCTTTGTTCTCATTTCTTTTCCGTTATTTCCTTTGTTGATTTTAGATTTGGCAAGGTTGTCTGGTTGGCTGATAGCTACCATCAACCGATGAAAACTTGTCTTGCTATTGTTTTTTTTTAATTCTTTATTTGAAAGGCACATTTACATAGGGTATGAGAGACACCACAAAAAGAGATCTTTGTCTGTTGGTTCACTCCCCAGATGGTTGCCATTGCTGGAACTGGGCTGGTCGTAAGCCAGAGCCTGGAGCTCCTCTGAGTCTCTTACGTGGTTGTACAGGGTTCCAAGATTTAGGGCCATCCTCCTCCGCTTTCCCAGGCCATGAGCAGGAAGCTGGATGGGAAGTTGAACAGCTGGGACACAAACCAGTGCCCATGTGGAATGCCAACCCTTGTGGAAAAAGGATTAGACTATTGAGCCACTGTGCCGCCCTGTGAACTTGTCATTTTTGATAGATAAATCTGTCATTTTTTCATTTTTTCCAACTATTAGTTTCATAGCTTTTGTTACTTTTGTGTACAGTAAGTTCTGAATAATAAGGGGTGCCATCTACCCAGATTGTGGGTTATTGGCTCAGAGTGGCCCCTCTGTGAATATGTATCCAAATTATAAAATTTGGGACAATACCATCTCATTTTGTACTGCGTGGGTCTGAAGTCCAGTGTCTGGAGGCAGCAGATGGGTCAAGTAGGTGAGTTTCTTCTGGCTGTGTGGGAAACCTGGGTGGAGTTGGGCCTCGTACCTGTAGCCTGTCCTGTTCTGATTGTTGCAGGCATTTGGAAGGTAGACTAGTGGGTGTAATATTCTCCTCCTTCCTAACTATGACTTGCTAATGTTTTATTTGAATCCCCAAACAGATGCTCTTTGATCTCCCCCTCCCCCTGACCCACCATGTGATGGCATTGATCCCAATCAGCTGCTGAAGAATCTGCTTGTATAATAGGGGTAAAACAGCCCTCTGAGGCCTCATTATATCACGTAGCTACTTTGCTAATTTTATTTTTACAGCTTTCATCACCATTCTGTTAGCTTTTACAGGTGCTCCATGCTTTTTCTCTTACTATCAAGTCTTCTCCAGTCTCATTCTTTATACTCTTGTTATATAAATTTTCATTGATAGGTAGACTAGATGTAAAATTTTAAAAAGTGTTATATGCAGCAAGTATAAACTTGTTTCAGAAATTTCTAATACATTGAGCATTGCATTAAAAGAAATGTGTTTCTTGTGGATTATGGTGGGTGTGGTAATAGTATGTAATCTAAGCATTAGAGGTTCTAGGTCACATGACCCAGAGGACTGACAGGGATGTCCTGTTTCAGCTGTGAAGTATTATTAGCATCTTTTAGAAGAAGGAGAAACTTGTATTACTGAGAGTGACTTTCTAAGTTCTGCTAGAAAGAAATAACTGTTACATTTCGAAAATAGACTGGGATATTTATCTTTCTGATGCGATGTTTAGTATTTCCTTCCTTTAACATGTCATTAAAATTTTTATAAAGCATCTATTATATTAAGATATGGTGGTGATTCCTTTTGTAAAATGAACTCCATACTTGACCTTCTTACATATACAGTGAATTAAACTGGGTGAATGAACTAACAAGGGAACATAGAATAAACAAGTAATGTAAAAATTGATCATTGAAAAGGTTAATTACAAGAGATTTTAGACTGAATTTTAAAGGTACACAAAGGTAGTTAGAGGTGGTTAGGGTTGGTTGGAAAGTGTAAGGGCTGATTAGTGCTGAGGTCAGTTTCCAAGTGTGATAGCCATGTAGCAGTAGTCAGCTTCCTTGATCTTGGCTCTACAGGAGCATATGGGGTTTGTGTACTGCAGAAGGTTTCTTCCTGCCCTGGACTGGACTAGAATTGGTCATGGATCTTTACATGTTTTCTGCATGTGAACATGGCAGCTTGTACTGGAAGAAATAGTAAATGGAAAGGTCATATCTCTACATATGAGGGTTCAAGAGGTCAGGGAAGCAAACTTCAGTTTTTTCGATTCTACAGCTTTCTAACTCTAGCTTTTTTTTTCCCCTCATGTAAGGGAGTATGGATCCTGTTTTAGAAGTTAGGGACCTGTGTTCTAGCCCTTGGTGCTATGTGGCCCCTAAAAGTGGTGTGTGTGTGTGTGTGTGTGTGTGTGTGTGTGTGTGTGTGTGTGTGTGTGTGTGTGTGCGCTTTCACTCCCTGATCCCATTTATAAACATGAGGATGTGCCCATTGCTTTGTATGCTGTTGTGTTTTCCCTCTGCTTTCCCTAAGCTAAGCTCTATGCTAGTTCTGTACAAAAGAAATACTGGTTGCTTTTATGAATTGCTTGCCATTAATACCTAATATGCAGTAAAATACAATTCTGCATATCATGAAATATGTCAAATATTACAAACGTTAAGATTCTTTTGAAATTACAATACTAAACTCAGTTCACTTTTGCTTAGCCTTCACAGTTGTTGATCACATAACATGGTCATCCACTCACAGCTTATAAAAATACAGGGAGCATCGGAGAGAATGGGTAAAGTAAAATTTTGATGTTTTTAAAATAGTACCTAAATCTGTGAAAGTTCATTTGGTTTATTGTTTGTATGGGAGGGAAAGGGTGGGCAACACAGGGGTGGGAGGGGTGGATAATTGGGA
This sequence comes from Ochotona curzoniae, assembly GCF_017591425.1. NCBI lineage: Eukaryota > Metazoa > Chordata > Mammalia > Lagomorpha > Ochotonidae > Ochotona > Ochotona curzoniae. The sequence continues at coordinate 16,475,426 of NW_024467095.1, read as the reverse complement.
AAATAGCATGTTCTACGTGCAGTGGTGTAGGATAACAGCTAGGGTACGGTTTTAAGTGTTCACACTAGTAAAATTTAAGTATGTCAGTTTCAGAAGAGGCAGGATCATAAAATGACAGGTTTTTTAAGTGGCCTGTCCAAGTGGGACTGACTGCCTCAGACTTCGTTGCCTTGGAGAAGCAAATGGCTAGGAATGTGTTCCAGTTGTGGTTATCTGCCTGTGACTCAGGTATTCTCAAAAGTTTATGATTCATGAGATTCGTGAAGAGATTGGACAAGGGGGAGGTAAGAGAATTCTTGCTTTGAGGATAAATTGATCAGTAGGAAATTACTAGAATGTTGGAGCTTCCATTCACATGAAAAATATTTTGCCTGCAGGAGTTGTATTTCAGGTTTCTGATTCTAAAAACTTGGCATTGTAGTTATGTGCATTAATCATTGTAGAGGTTTAGGGCAGAGAGCTGTTTTTATAGGTTGGACATTATTACTGCTGACTTAAATAGCTTGATCTACTCTTCGTTACATTTTTTAAAAATTCTTGTGCACTAAAAATTTGGATGGAAAAAAAATTAAGAAGTCAAGCTTTACCTCAAAACATTATTCTGGCTCCAACTTTGCTACTTCCTTGCATGAAGCCATTTGCCAAACCAAATATGATTTGTTTACTGTTCTCCAAGCCTTCCTGCCTATATAAGCTCCAGTGAGGAATGCTCTTTTTCTACTTTTTTTTGCTTTGAATTCTCTCTGTCCTTTTATTTTATGCTCTTTCCCAGCCTTTCTAGTGCTTGTTGGTGGACGTTATAGTCTTAAATCCCTGGAGCACTACCTATTTGAAAATACCCGTTTGGCACTGGGATCATGCTATCTTGTATTACTGCTCATTCCTTCATTTGTATGTCTTATTTCTTTATAAAAATCATAGACTCCTTGAAGGGAGGGTGCTTGTCTCGGGTGCCTCTGTGCAACACTATTGCTTGGCACACGGAGGGCGATGTCAGTGGGTTTGGTCCTGTGAACTCAATTCAGACAGGACACATTTTCCCCCAGTTGAGATTTTTTATGTGACTATGCCCAGAAAACTCAAAATTAAAGTATTTAGATTCATAAAATAGTTCTTTATATTGTTAAATTTGATTGTTACTGGTTCCCTGTTTGTGTTTTTTGTTGTTATTTTCATGGACACTTTTATCTGAAAAAAAAAATTTTTTTTGAAAGACATGGTTTGGGCCAGATATCTTGACAGAAGCCAAAATTACCAGTGTTTTTATTTAAAAATTATTTGTTGATTGAACTGAATTTTACTTTCTGGCATAAGCCCAAATTTTATTAGATACTGCATGGTTTGTAGCCCAGTTGTTACATAAAGTGTTAAAGTCCTTGAGTAGAATTTTAAAAATACAATAAACAGATACACACTTTTTAGTCTCCCTCAGACTATTTTTGTACCTTCAGTTGTTAAAGGTTTTACTGTAACAGCGAGTGTTTGGTAGCTGTATTTCTACAGTTCTCAAAAGCTGATGGAGCACCCAACATGTGCAGTCAGGAGTTCTCTTAGCGTGCTTTGGCTCCGCCCCCCCCCCCTTTTTTTTTAATCTCATCGGGACCACTGTCTGTTAGATTCATATTTGGAATTGTTGCTGGTTTATCATAGTGTCTTCAGGACACACATATCTAATAATAGATTCAATGATGGTGTTTTTTCTTTTTTTAAAGCAAAAGCAGTCACCCTGTGGATGAAATGTTTGGTTACTGAAGCTTGATGAATCTTGATCTTATTGAGCTCTGTTTATAACCTTGAGCTGTCAGTTTAACAAAGCACTAAAGTGATACGCTGTTGCATTACTGAAGATTTAGATACTTGTAGAGGGAGACTTTAGATATAAGGTTCCCTTGACCCTGTTTAAAACATTGTATCATCTTTAGAGATTTTGACATAATTGGGGTGCAGGTTTAAAATTGTATTATATGCTAGCAAGCAAAAATCTCTAATACAGCATTGCTGTTTGAGTTTAGCAGAGTACCATTCGAGCAGGACCTGAAGTTGCACTCACCAGTCCTGATGAAGTGTATAGCTTTTTAAAACAAAACCCCAGTTGGCACATGGGCCCGAGGCCTACTTTGAAAGTTCCAGTTTTGGACTGTTAAGCTATGGCCAGTGGTATTTTTCTCTGGGGTAACACTAAGTCAGTATTAGAAAAAAAAAAACACCCTGATTTTGTTCACTTTTATTTTCATCTACAAGAATCTGTACAGTCAACGTGTACTTCTAGATGCTGTATTGAAATTGCTGGCAGAGTTTATTCTATACAAACTGAACAATCTGGCCCCTTGTTTTATTTGTAAAGGTTCAATGTATCTATGCCTGCCTACTTCAGTCTGCAAGGGAGTGTCAGAAAGGCCCCGCATTCGCCGAGCCGTGAGTTATTGCTAACTTTTCAGATGTGTTAATGAATGTGGAACAAAAGCAGTTGTGTTTAAAAAGAAAAGGACCACCAAAATCACCTTTATCACATAGTAGCAGGCGTGAACACTAACTGGGTCATTCCAATTTGTGTCGAGAACAGTCTTACTAGTGAGTAGCCTCTAGAAAACCTATTGTGGAACTGCTGTGAAGCTATCACGTTAGCTGTAGTTGTCTTTGAAATGCATACCCTGGTTACAAATTAGAATGTTCTTTAAATCTTTTTGACTAAAACAAATTAGAACAAAATCTTACCCCATCAGAATATGACAGTATATCGTTGAAGATATGTGATTAAACTCTTCAATGTAAGATCATGATGACATTAAATTTTAGCCTTTTTTGTTAAATGAAAACACAGAGGTTTAAATGATTGACTGTGGTCTGCAGGCAGCAGGAGCAGTGGAAGTCATCACAGTCCTTGCTGCTGCCAGCAGTGTCGGCTTCAGTAATTCACCAGTAGGTTTTCATTTGCTCACGATGCTTTCAGTTCAAAAGCTGAATTAAAACATCTGCATTTCTTAGGGCTTATTCTGTTTAGAAAGAGGAAACATCCTATGAGCTTTTTCTTTTGTTTTTCCAGAGATTCTAAGCAAAAATTTAACATCTGCATTTTGATACTAGAGCTAGTTACCTTTCTTGGGTTCTTTAAACTTTTGAGTAGCTAGTCCTATTTGACGAGCAGGTTGATACTTCTCTTGCTTAGGAGGTGTAATGTTTTATGTGGAGACAGACTGATAAGTACCCAGTTTGGCAGTTTATAGCGCAGACTGCATAAAACGTGGAGGTTTGGAGCCTTTCTAGGCCTTAAAGCTAACGTTTCATTTAGGCAATGTGCCTTTGTTTTACTGGTGTGTAAGTCCTTCTTCCAGGTTTGTACGCTCTTAAACACGTTATTCTACCCTCTCTAACTCCTCCCAGCAGCAAAAGGGGAGACACCTCAGCTGGAACAAAATAGTGGAAGAAATGGCGTCTGGGGTTCAGTGGGGATTCGCAGTGTGTATGCAATGTTTGCAAGATTACTTTTTATGTTTTTCAATTAATGTAAATAATTACAAAATGAATCAATGCTTATTGTCAAGAAGGGAACATTGTATACAGTAGAAACTCTTCTAGTGGGTCTGCTGCAAGTTGCTTAACCTCCGGGGGCCTCAGTTTCCTCATCCGCAATACAAAGGAATTGGACTTGGTAATCTGTAAGGTCCATTCCTGCTCTAAAATCCTATGCTTTTCTCAAGTACTCTGTTTAACAGAATGCATTGCTTTCCTACCTTGACTATTGAGTTTTAAGTGCAGTACACATACTGCAACTGCATGTTGTCTAAAATAGTTTTTCTATAGGAGGTTATATAAAACACTAATCCCTGTTGAGCTGATTTATAAATAAATGTGTGTGTAACCACACATAAAGCACTAGTTAATAGTAGGGCTCTCAGATACTTAATGCTTTCCAGTTGTCTAACCTAGGATGTTGTTGACTTTCCTATATTACAGGAGATACTACTCGTCAACGAATAAAATTCAGTGATGACAGAGTATGCAAGAGCCACCTTCTCAACTGTTGTCCACATGATGTCCTTTCTGGAACTGTACGTATTTATTATATCTGTTGTTTAATTAGTGACATGTACCACTTGGTAAAAATCTTCATTGTCCAGTTACTAGGCGATGATTAATAACACTAAGAGGAAGGATTTGTGTCCCTGTTTGTTCTATCTAGGTTGAAGGTTTTTTTCCATAGACGTTGATGCTTTACTATTTCCATTCTTCAGAGCAATTGTGTATTTATCTGACACAGAGATAATGAATGACAGACACACTGAGAACATAAGGGGTACTGCCATATCTGACTCATTCCCGAATGCCTGCAGTGGCTGTGCCTAGTCTGACAAGTGGCAGGACCCAACTACTTGAGTTACCACTTCTCCCTTTTGTGGTCTAGGATGACTAGAAAGCTATAACAGGAGCAGGGGCTTGGTAACTCAGAGTGTCTAAGCTGAACACTTGAGTACTTTGAATACAGAGGCAGTTGTTACCATCTTATAACGAAAGAGTGGTAAAAAGAGCTCTTGTCCACTCTCATTCTCCACGTGCCCCCTTGGCTGGGGCCAGATCCAGGAGAACAAGACCTTGCACGACATTGGCAGGAATCCAGTCATCTCAACTGTAAGTACCGCCTTGCGGGATCTGTTACCAAAAAGTTTCAGGCAGGAAATAGAGCCAAGATTTAAACCCAGGTATTCCAATGTCAGACATTTAAGATTTAAGTTAGAAAGAGAGGGAGTGGGCCGGCCTGTTGTGGTGTCCTAGTGATTCAGTCCTTGCCTTGCATGCGCTAGGATCCCATATGGGCGCCGGTTACGTCCCAGCTACTCTACTTCCCATCTAGCTCCCTTTCTGCTTGTGGCCTGGAAAAGCACTAAAGGATTTTTTAAGATTTACTTATTTTTATGGCCAAGTCAGATATACAGAGAGGAAGATCTTCCACCCGATTTCATCTGATGATTGTAGAAAATATGAAAGAAATTGAATAGGGAGTTTGATTTTGTTTTCAACAGCATCTTTTTTTTTTTTTTTTTTAATTTTTATTGAAAAGTCACATTTACAGAGAGGAGGACAGAGAAGATCTCCCATCCAATGATTCACTCCCCAAATGACCGCAACAGATAGAGCTGTGCCCATCCGAAGCCAGGAGGCAGTAACTTATTCAAGGACTTCCATGCAGGTGCAGGTTCCTAAGACTTTGAGCCATCCTCAACTGTTTTCCCAGGTCACAGCAGGGAGCTAGATAGGAAGTGGAGCTGCCAGAATTAGAACCGGTGCCTATATGTGACCTCGGTGCTTTCAAGGCGAGGACTTTAGCCACTAGGCCACTGTGCTGGGCCCTCCAGATATTTTTAAGATATGTAAATAGTTCCACAAATTCAGGGTTTTTTTTGAAAGGCAGATTTTTACAGTGACAGGAGAGGCAGACAGAGGTGCTCCGTAAGCTGTTTCACTCCCCAAGGACCCATATGGCCACAAATGTCAGAGCTGAGCTGATTTGAACCTGGGAGCCAGGAGCTCCTTCCCGGCCTTTCACCTGTGTACAGGGGCCCAAGGCCTTGTGCCATCCTCAGCTGCTTTCCAGACTGTAAGCAGGGAGTTGGTCTGGTGGTCTGGAAGTAGAGCAGTTGAGATATGAATGGGCCCTGAAGCAGCACCCATACGCAGTACTGTGCTGGCAGGCAGATGATGTTAATCCCAGCCTGTGGGCTGCTGTAAATTCGTCTTACCAAATCTGGGGCAGCTAGTGGATTCTGGTTTCTCCTTTTGGTTGAAAAAGGAAGGATGATGTTACAAACACATCATTTGTAACATGTATATCATTGAGCTCATTGAACTTGCGTTACACGAAATACGTGATAATAATAAGTGAAACAGATTGTTATATTGCAAGTGATTTAGCGCAAGTATAAGACAGATTTTAGGTCTTTTACCTTTTTTGTTTCTAAGTTAAGGCAGAGAATCCTGTTTCGGATGGTTCATTTTCCAGTGTCTGAGACGTGGCTGGGGCAAGAGCCAGGAACTCTGTTCTTATCTCTTGAACATCTCCATTTTACTCTGACCTGCTCCCTCCTGGGGTTTAAATTATTAGGAAGCTGGAATCGGGAACCAGGATCCGTTATCAAGCACAGCCAGCCAGGATGTGGGTGTCCTTGTTGTTGGGCCTAACACCTAGCCCTGTTCCTGGAAATGTTTTGGTTTGTTTTCTTTTGTACTATGTTAGATTTTACTTTCAGATTTTAAGTAGCAAGACAGATGAATTAGTATAATTAGTTCTAATTTGATGGTTCTTACTAAGGAATCTTTTAAAAGCGTTTAGTGCTTGACTCATAATAATTGCAGCATTTTAACTGTTAAGCTTTATTGTTTTACATGATAAAACAATGGGTGTATTGATTTAGTTACAGAATTTTTAAAACTTTCTAAGATTTTGTTGGGCGTTACTTTCCCCTTTTTATATTTAGTGTTTTACTTGTGAAATTTAATGATGCAGGCGAGCTGAAGAAGGAATAGCAAAGGGTAACTAAGAAGAATTAATTCACTGAGAGTCAAATTGAGAAAATAAGAGAGTTCACTTGTTTTTAAATGGTCGCAGTGGTCAGGGCTGAGCTTGGTTGGATTTCCTACACAGGAGCAGGGACCGAAACATTTAGAGCATCATCTGCTTTCTCCAGGCCATTAGCACTGGTGTGAATTGGAAGCGGAGACGCTGGGATGTAACCCAGCTCTGGTTGAGGGTGCTGGTGTCTCAGAGGGCAGTTTGACTCACTGTGTCATGATGCTAGCCCCTCACAGTACCTGGTTTGAAACTGTTAATTCTAAAGTCATATGGGCAAGTACAAGTCCATGTGATTATATTAATTTTGAAAGATAATTTTAAGTGTGAAAATTTATGAAATTTGCGTCTCTAGTATGTGGTAGCAGCTCAGGTGCATGGGCAGGCACTGGAGAGAGAGAGTGATTCTGAGCTTATATTTTTTGATTTACTTTTCAAATGTCTGCATCAAACAGGGCTGGGTTAGGGTGAAACTGGGTGCTCAGATTGAAACTGAACTCTAAGTATGGGTGACAGGGACCCAAGTGCTTGGGCCATCGACATCTGCTTTCCAGGATGTATTGCACTACAGGCAGCAAGTTCACGTGCTATGCAACCACACTGGCCTAAATCCTCTTGAATGAAATCACCATATTTTTGGAGACATTTTGCACAATAGGTGATTATATATTATGTTTTATATATACATACATACATACATATCTATCTACATATATATATATCCATGTTGTCAGACAAGAGTTAAATAGGCCGAGTCAGTTCTGAGTACTGTTTACAAAGCTTAGGCTCTGATTTATGTATTCTGGATTTTCTGTTCTGTTTGCTGTTCCTGTAAGTGTGTGTGTGTGTGTCTGTGTGTGTGTGTGTGTGCACGCCCGCACACTAGCAGTTTGGAAGATTTATTTACCTTCTAACTCCTCTGTAAAGTCTGAAACCTTTTTGTATTTTTCCCACAGTTAACTTGCTCATTCTTTAGATCTAGTGAAATAATACTCTTCAGATTAGTGTTCTTATCTGATCCAAGTAGGAATGAGAAGCAATACTGCTTTGTTTTAGACTTGATATTACTAGTTTTCTTTTAGAATTTAAACTGCATGAATTCACCTTATCCCTAGCATCTAGCATTGGGGTGATGTCCCCTCCCAGATTTTTCTTCTTCGGGTTTTTTTTTTTTTTTTAAGAGAAAATTTATGTTATTTATTTGAAAAACTGAGTTCGGGGAGAAAGGGTGTGGCAGATGTGTCTGTCATTACTCCCCAGATGGCCACAATAGCTAGGGCTATGCCAGAGCCCAGGTAGTAGAGCCCGCTCATGGCTTCCTGAATTATATTGGCAAGGAGCTGGATTGAAAGTGGAGCAGCTAGAGCCCAGTGCGGCGGCCTGGTGGCTAAAGGCCTTGAGCATGCCGGTTCTGATCCCAGTGGTCCTGCTTGTGACCTGGGAAAGCAGTCAAGGATGGGCCAAAGCCTTGGGACCCTGCACCTGCGTGGGAGACCCCAAGGAGGTTCATGGCTCCTGGCTTCAGATCAGCACAGTTTCGGCCATTGCAAGTGCTTGGGGAGAGAATCATTGGATGAAAGATCTCTGTCCTCCTCTCTATAAACCTGACTTTACAATAAAATATTTTTTTAAAAAACGTGGAGCAGCCAGTGCTCACGATGTGGATGCTAGCGCCGGCTGTAGAGCCCACGGACCTGGGATATCTGACTGCCTTTCTAGGCTCATTAGCATGCAGCTGCCTTGAAGTGGAGTAAGGGACTGCAGATAGCATGCTATACAAGATAATGCAAATGGGGCCTGGTGCAATGGCGCAAGTGGCACAGTGGTTAAGTTCCTCGCCTTGCGCGCCCGGGATCCCATATGGGCGCCGGTTCTATCCCGGCAGCCCCGCTTCCCTTCCAGCTCCCTGCCTGTGGCCTGGGAAAGCAGTCGAGGACAGCCCAAAGCTTTGGGACCCTGCACCCGCGTGGGAGACCCGGAAGAGGCTCCTGGCTTCGGATCGGCATAGTATCGGCCGTTGCGCTCACTTGGGGAGGAATCATCGGACGGAAGATCTTCCTCTCTGTCTCTCCTCTCTGTATATCCGCTTTTCCAATAAAAAAAATAATAAAAATAAATCTTTAAAAAAAAAAAACCAAGATAATGCAAGTGGCACTTTAACTTGCTGTACCACAGCACCAGACCTTAGAAAAAAAATCTTCTCAACTTCACAGATACATGTGAAAGTAATGGATTTTCATGGCTTTGTGTATTATTTGAGAAGCTACATTGGTTTTGTGATTTCAGAGTGTTTTTTCATAATGCAGGCTTATAGATGAGATTAGATCCTTGTTTTTATAGACTTACCTCTTTATTCACATGGAGTCTTGTTTAGGATCTAGGACCGTTTTCTTGATTCTGGAAGCATTTCCTTGTTCTTAATTATAGAAATGATCATTATTATCATCTTTGGACTGAGCGAATTGATGCTGTTTTTCTGGTGTCAAATTGAGTACTTGTTGATGAAATTTGCAGTTAATATGGTAAAGAAGTGTCTATAGCATAATGTGTATTGTAAAGAGGATTGTGCTTATTTAATGATAATATGGAAACTATATTTGTTTTTAAGTAATAAAATCTTATGTCTTTGTTTTTTCCCTACAGAGAATGGATCTTGGCGAATGTCTCAAAGTCCATGACCTGGCTTTAAGAGCAGATTATGAAATTGCATCCAAAGAACAAGATTTTTTCTTTGAGCTTGATGTATGTGGTCTTAATAAGCTTTACTGTCTTTAGTAGCAAAACAAGTTGGATGTAGATTTATTTCAATAACCCTTTAAAGGAAAATCTTATAGCACTTTGCATACAAGATGTTAGCCACTTTGTATTTATATGAAAAATACTAGTTAATTACAATTATGTACTTTTCTTGGCAAGACTTTAATATATGAGATGATATTTTAACAAAATTATGTGTAAGTCTTGTAATTTACAGGAAAAGTGGTAGTGGTTAAAAATTGATTAAAACAACTAATTCCTAGTGCATTTAGGACCATTTCTTTAGTAACGTACTGAAATTGTACTTTCATATTCACTTGTATGTGTCTCTCACACACTGACACACTGTTGGCATGGTACAGGCCTTTCAGGTATCTAAAAGGACCAAAATTGGGACTTTATCTTAATGTTTTTAATGTGAGAATGATTTCATTTTCTTGTCAGTATTACGTAAAATATGATGAATGTAGGTCTTACAGTACTTACATTGTGTGTATATATAATTTATGTATTCATTTAGACTGAGAGGTGGACAGGCATATCTTAAATGGTGGTTCACTCTTCAGTTGCCTGCAACAGTTGGGAGAGGGCCTAACCAAAGCTGGGAACTAGGAATTCAATATATGTCTCTTCTGGATAATAGGGAAAGATCCCAAGTATTTCAGCATCACTTGCTGCCTCCCACAGTGAGCATTAGCAGAAAGGAAGAGTGTGGACTGAAGACCCACAAAGGAACTGTGATATGATATGCTGCCATCAGTTTTGTGAGTCATCTCTTAGGGCCAGCATTGTGGCATAGGGGTAAAAGCTACTGCCTGTCCTGCTAGTATACCATATAGGCACCAGTTCAAGTACTGACTGCGGCCCTCTTATTCCAGTACTTTGGTGGTATCCCTGGAAGAGTAGTGGAGCATAATCCAGGGACTTGGGCCCTTGTACCCATGTGGGAGATCCAGAGCGTAATCCTGGCTTCTGACTTTGGATTGGCCTAACTCTGGCTGTTGGGGCCGTTAGGGAATGAACCAATGAATAAAGGATCTTTTTCCCTCTCCCTTGTTCCCTCTGTCTGCCTTTCAAGTGAATGAATAAACCTTTTTAAAAAAAAAGTCATCCTAACTACTGTGCCAGTCCCCCTTCTCCATGCTTATGTGTTTTAGCACAATTTATTTGTTTAAAAATAAGAATTACAAAGCAGGGAGAGAGACAGATTTCCCATGCACTGGTCTATTCCCTAGATGTCCTTAACCATGTGGCTAGATTTGGTTGAAGCCAGGAGCTTTTTCCAGGTCTAACCAATGCCAAAGGGATGTGCCAGTATTACAAGTGATAACCGAACCTAATACAGCAGGATGCCAGCCGCTGTCCTCCACTTGGGATAGTTTTATCAGTGAAATGGTACTCATATTGATTTGGGAGACAAGGAAGTACTTCATGTCTTTAACATCTAAGCCATTTTGCTAGTGAAAATGAGAACCATTTTGTCTGCAGACATAGCTTAATCTGGTTGAAACAATTACAGGAATACCTTAAAGCATTTAGGTTATGATTTAATATATTGTGCATTTTTCACTTCCGGAAAATGCTCTGTTTTTAGGAAATGAATATTTATTTATTTATTTATTTAAGCCTTAAAAATTTTGTTCAAAAGGCAGAATGAGAGTAAGACGTATGCACACGATCTCGGTCCCCTGGGTTCATTCCTAAATGACTGTTAATGACCAAAGCTGGGCTAGAATAGAGCCAGGAGCTTCAGCAGGGTTTCCCATATGGGTGGCAGGGCCTAAGTACTTGGGTCATTGCCTGCTGGTTTCCCATGAGTATTAGCAAGAAGCTGGATTGGAAATTAAACAGGTGGTACTTGAGCCTGATACCCATATGGGAAACTAGTATCCCAGTTGGCAACTTGCACCATAACAGCTACTGCATTCTAGTTTAAAAAAATGTTTTTTAAAGGAGGCCAGTATAGTGAATGCACAATAGGCTAATCTACCTGTTAGCACTGGCATATGGGCACTGGTGCATGTCTTGGCTGCTCCGCTTCTGATCCAACTCGCTTCTGATGGCCTGGGAAAGTAACAGAGGATGGCTCAAATCCTTGGGCCCGCTGACTACCCGGAGCGTGCTCCTGGCTCCTGATTTTGGATTGGCTGTTTGTGGCCATTTAGAGATTGAATCAGCAGATAGAATATCCCTCTTCTTTTTGTAAATATGCCTTTCCAATAAGAATAAATCTTTTAAAAAATAAGTTTTTTGTATTTTTTTAAATTTTTCATTTAATTTTGGAGGTACAAGACAGATGTAGAAAAGTTTTCCATCTGTTTCTTTGCTTTTGGGCCAGGTTAAAGTTGAGAGAGTCAGACTTAATTTATGTGTCCTGTATAGGTGGTTTGGATCCAAGTATTTGAGCCATCCCCTGCTGTCACAGGGTGCTCCATTAGCAGAAAGCTTGTTTGGAAGCAGTGGAGTTGGGATTTGAATCAGCTACCCTGATAAGAGATGTGGGTTTTAAGTTATTTTTATTAGAAAGTCAGAGGAGGGGCAGAGAAGATCTTGCATCTGCTGAGTCACTCCCCAAGTGGCTGCAATGGCCAGAGCTGAGGTGATCCGAAGCCAGTTGTCAGGAGCTTCTTCTTAGTCTCCCATGCAGGTTCAGGGTCCCTGGATTTGGCTTGACCTCAGCTGTTTTCCCAGGCCACAAGAAGGGAGCAGGATAGGAAGTGGGGCCTTCAGGACATGAACTGGCACCCATATGGGATCCTAGCATGTGCAAGGCCCTGTAAATGTTTTTAAATTGCTTTTGAGATTTATCGGTATATATTTCTACCAGTAACATGTAGTATTATCTATTTCCCTGTGATCATGTAATATTTAGCAATTAAAAAAATATGTGTTTGAAAGGCAGATTGATAAAGAGACACACAGATAGATTTAGACTGCAGATTCATGCCCAATGGTTGCTGCCTGGGCTGGCAAAATCTAGGTACCAGGAGCTGTGATCTGGGTCTCGCAAGGAACCCAGATACCTAAGCCATCATCTGTCATACAGGCACATTAGCTGTGAGTTGGATCATTGTGATGTCACAGGTTAGCCTGTCGCTTGCAATGCTGGCATCCCATAGTAGAGTGCTTGTTGGAATCCTAATCTGCTCTATTTCTGATCCAGCTTCCTGTTAATGTGCTTGGGATGATAGCGTAAGTACTTGGGTCCCTGCCACCCATTTGAGAAGGCCGGAAGTTATAGGCTCCTGGCTTTTGTCTGATTATTTCAGCAATTTGGGGACTGTGTGAACAATTCTAATTTAAAATTTTTTGTTAATTTCAGGAAAAAACATTTCATGTATTTCAATGATTACTATATTTCTTTTCCTCCCCTGCTGCCTCCCTCAAATCCCCTCTCCTTCGTTCCTTTCTTTCCCCTTTTTAACAGGTAGTATTTTGGATTTGTAATTTAACTATTAGTTTAATTCCATGGTGGCATCCCAAAAAACAAAATAACTTTTGAATAATGGTCTTTCTGGGGCATTAATTGTTTATTACTGATTTTTTAGGCCATGGATCATCTGCAGTCCTTCATTGCAGATTGTGACCGAAGAACTGAAGTGGCTAAGAAAAGATTAGCAGAAACTCAAGAAGAGATTAGTGCTGAAGTCGCTGCTAAGGTAAGATTTTCAGTGATCTTCCATCTGCTTATTCTCACCCTAGATGCCTGCAATGACCAAAGCTGGGTGGGCCGAGCTGGAGCCAGGAGTCTGTTGCTTCTTCCAGGTCTCATGTGTTGATGCAGAGGCTGTCCTCTGCTGCTCTCCCAGGCCCATAGTTGGGAGCTGGATTAGAAGTGAGCCGCACCTCCACAAAACTTTTCAAGACTCCTTGGGCAGGGTTGAGGAGTTCACATGGTGGCAATCAGAACTTGGGATTTCTGCATCCTTTGTTGGAGTAAATGGGTTGTAGTCCTGCCTCTAATCTCAAGTTCAGCACCCTGGTAATGTGCACTGTGGGAGCTACCTGGTGGGGGCTTTAGTGCTTGGGTTCCTGCCACCTGCCTGGTGAACCAAGATTAAGGTTTAGTTCTTGGCTTTGACCAGTGATAGGCTCCAGCTGGTGTGGTTGTTTGGGAAATGAGTCTCTGACTTTAACTTTCAGAATAAATGTAAATACGTATAACAATCCATTTAAAACTCAGTGATATAAACAGTGTTTATTTTAGCTCAGAAGTCTGATTTGTGCTGGTCTTCACTGGACAATTATCCCTGTCTCAGCTGGATTTTGCCAACATGTGTTATCTAGGTAGAGGTTTTTCAGCCATGTTCAAAGGGGTATCCTGTTCATTTTTGCTTGATGGTAGGAGTGTATAAAAACATAAAACCCATTCATATAAATGATTTTCAACTCTTTGTTTTGCAAATCATGTTTGCTACAGTCCCCTAACCAAAGCAAGTTATGGTCCCACTCAGAGTTACAGTATGATGGTTCTCAGCTACCATGATATTTGGAAAAGGCCTTGGATGTAGAGAATATTGAAGAGTTTCTGGCATTAATGTATCATTCAATGACATATTCAGAGGAAAACCAGTTCTCAAAAAGGAAGATAGTAATAACAGTTGGGATATGTCTTTGATAGAAGGATATCTTAGGTTGAGGAATATTTACAAGATTGATTTTTTTACTTTTACTTTTAACATTTACATACTTGAGAAAGATGCTTGCCTGTGTGGGCCTCTGGCTAGAATTGAAAGGGTTGGTATGGAGGAAGATGGACGAAATAAAATTCTGGTTTTTTTGGTGTGGGAGGGGGAAGGGAGGGGCTGCTCCTTGATGTCAAACTCTGTCAGCACCTGGGGATGGGGGATAGTTATTTGAGGAGGCCTTAGAGACCCTAGTGTGGGGAAAAATGCTCTGAAGACATCATCACCCTCATTGCGCCACAGTTGAGAAAATGCTTCCAAGGTCTACTGGCTGACCAAGTCCACCTAAATGGAGTATATATATTGTGATTTTTCCCTGAGACCAGGGTTTAAGGTCAACAGTCTAAATGGGGAGTCTCCCAAGAGTGCTTATCTGGGATCACCACATAATAGTTTTTTGTTTGTTTGTGTTTTTGTTTGTTGTTTAAGATTTATTTATTCTTATTGCAAAGTCAGGCAGAGAGGAGGAGAGACAGAGAGGAAGTTATTCTGTCTGTTGATTCACTCCCCAAAATGAGCACAACAGCCGGTACTGTGCCCATCCAGAGCCAAGAACTTCGTCCTGGTCTCCCACGTGGGTTCAGGATCCCAAAACATCGGGCCTGTTTCCCAGGCAACAAGCAGGAAGCTGGGTGGGTAGTAGGGCTGCTGGGATTAGAACCAGCGCCCATATGGGATCCCGGCGTGTTCAAGGCAAGGACTTTAGCCACTAGGCTACACTGCCGGGCCCAACACATAGTTTTTAAAAATAGAATAGACAACTATCCTGGTAAGCTGGTATAATTGGGTCTGGTGCGATGGCTCTGTGGCTAAATCTTCACCTTGCATCTGCTGGGATCCCTGGTTCATGTCCTGGTTGCCCCATTTCCCATCAAGCTCCCTTCCTGTGGCCTGGCAAAACAGTAGAGGATGGCCTAAAGCCTTAGGACTCTGCACCCACTTATGGGAGACCCAGAAGAAGCTCCTGGCTTCAGATCAGCTCAGCTTCAGTTTTTGCAGCCACTTGGGGAGTGAGCCAGTGGATGGAAGACCTTTCTGTCTGTATATCCTTCTCTCTGTAAATCTGCCTTTGCAGCAAAAATGAACTTTTAAAAAATTGCTATAGTTAACGCAGATTTGGCATTAATCAGGCCTAGAATGCCCACCAGCTTTTGGCATTTCTCTCAGCAGTGTTACACTTGCCTAGCTATAATGTAACCTAGGCAGTTGCCTTCAGCTGGGGTTTAAGGATTTATTTATTTGAAAGCCAGAGATGGAGAAAGAAATCTTGCATCTACTGGTTCGCTCCAAATGGCCACAAAGGCCTGGGCTGGACCAGTCCAAAGCTAGGAGCTTCATGTGGTTTTCCACAATGCCCAGGACTTTGGGGCATTTCCCACTGCTTGCCCAGGTATGTTTTCAAAGAGTTGGGTTGGAAATGGAATACCTGGGTCTTGAACCAGTACCCATATGGGGAGTGTGCGTTGTGGGCTGCTGCTTAACTCATTATACCATAGTACTGGTTCTGGGGTTGGTGAAATTTGAAAAATAAAGATTAACAACACAGACATCTGTTGGAGCTAGATGCGTATATCAAATTAAAACTTTGCAAATGTAATTATCCACCCAGTAGAATGAACAATTGTTTTGTAGTCAATATAGACTGTAGATGTATCATGAGGTATTCCCAGGATGATTGTGCTGCTGCTGCTGAGGAAAAAGACCGTGTACGATTCTAAAGCAGCAGCTGGGGCTGGTCCTGGCTAAAGCCTGGGACTGCTTCTAATTTTCCAACATGGTTACAGGGCCCCAAGCACTTGAGGTGTCTTCCACTGCTTCCTCCAGCGTATTAGGAAACTGGTTGGAAGTGGGGCAGCTGAAATCAGTTCCTGCATGAAATGCCAGTTCTGGAGGCAGCGGCTTCTGCTGGGCCATGCATTGGCCCCATTGATTCCTTTCATTCACATCTTGAGCTTGTGCTGTTTTTAGGCATTGGAGATGTAAAGATGTGCTATACAAGTAGCTATCCCTCAAAGCCATATGATATGTATTAAATTATTTGGCAGTAAGCATGTAGCTCATCTCTCGCTACTTATGTGTCTAACTGGTGATGGGATGTGATGATTCTTCAGGAATGGTTCAAGTAAAAGATTGTTGAATTACATCTTAATGAGTGGGCATTTACCGTATACACAAGAGGTGAGGAAATACTATTCCAGGGAAAGGAAACAGTGTAACACTGTGAAGTCACAAGGGTAGACTAAACAGGGGACTTTGACAAACTAAATAAAATGATAGGTTATGTGGTGAGGTAAGGATCCAGCATCCAGTAAGAGGTGATTTGAGAAGATACTGGGATGGGGGCAGATCAAAGAAGAGAAAAGGTACTTTATGCTTGGAGTGCACTAGCTAAAACAGAGGCTTGAAGTCAGTTACATCACACTGCCCAGGACCCCTGAGCTCAAGGCAGGCCTGCCGACATACTCAGACCCGTTAGTGTCTGTGTCTGGCCGGTTCATCTGGTCTGTGTTCAGAGGTGTGGTGATTTTCGTATTACTTTAGGCATTTTTTTCCTGGGGATTTCAGTAACACTTGAAAATTTTATCCTCATTCTACTGTTTATTCATGATATATTCATATGTATGTTTTTTCTAGGCAGAACGTGTTCATGAATTAAATGAAGAAATTGGTAAATTGTTAGCCAAGGTGGAACAACTTGGAGCTGAAGGAAATGTGGAAGAATCCCAGAAAGTAATGGATGAAGTAGAGAAAGCCCGGGCAAAGAAAAGAGAAGCAGAGGTAAATTCTTAAGAGTAATAATAGGGAAACTGTAGTCTCTGTATTGATTGAAGCATGTGTATTTGGCTAGATCATTGAATATTTTTTATTATAAAAAGGAAATTAAAGCAAATTTGAAACATACAAGTAATATGTACTACCGATGGATTTTGTTTCAGAATTTTACTTGGTTTTTGGTATTTGTAGCCACTGATACATTGAAATTTATAACTTGTCAATGAAATTAAACCTGCTGAACTGTTATTCATACCCAACATTATGTACAAACAGTGCATGTACACTTCATCACTGTGATGGCCTGTCTGCCCTGGACCCCGTGATTGCACAGTCCTTGCTTCCTTCCCACCTACTACAGTCTGCTAGTATTCTACCATTTGTAGTGTCCTGCCTCTGTCAGTTTGGGCCTGGTTTACAGTAGCTTGCATGGCTTCTATTTGCATAGATTTCCTGGGCTTATAATGCCCCATCTACAGTGTTTCTTCTCATGTCTGGATGTTTCTCCCTCTTTGTTTCCATTCACTTGATCTTAGCCAAAAGGCGATCTTTGTTTTCTTTCCAAAACTCATTGATATGGGACCAGCATTGTGGCCTAGCATGTTAAGCTACCCTCTCAAAAGCAGGCATCCTTTATGTGATTAAGCAGTCCTTTCTGAATGCTGCTTCACTTGCCATCCTGCTCCTTGGCAATGGCCTGGGAAGAACAGTGGAAGATGGCCCGAGCAGTTGGCCCTGTTCTAGAGAAGTTGCTGGTTCTTGGCTTTGGCATGACTCAGTGCTGACTATTGTGCCATTAATTGGAGCAACCAGTGAAATGGAAGATCTCTCACTTTTTAAAAATATTTTATTTTAATATTGTTTCCATAGTTGAGAGAGGGTCCATGTGGGCCTTTGCTTAGAGTGGGGAGGGTCCATGGTTTGGAGGAAGGTGTGTGGGGCATATGTTTCAGTTTTCTTTCTTCTTGTGGTCTGTGGTAGGGAGGGGTGGTAAACGGGCTGCTCCTTGTTGTTAAACTATGGGTGCCCCCGCACCCAAGGCTGGGGGCAGTCATTTTAATGATGCCTTGTAGACCCTGATATAGGGAACAGTGTTCCAAAGATGTTACTTGAATGGTTTTGATAGTTTGGAGACATTATCTGCTTTGTTACACTAGGATTGAGATAATCTTTGCAAACTTTATTGGCTGACCACGAGCATCTCAGTATGCATTTGTAGGCCAGACACTAGCTACAAACTTGGCCAGGAGGGTTGTCCAACTTGTTCTATTCTTCTAACATCCTCACTTCCAATATAAATAAATAAATCTTTTTGTTTTATTTTTTTCATTAAAGACAGTGCAACTTGACTGTAAGCAGGGCAAGATGAAGAATTAGAAACATCCTGTTTTTCCTTCTCCTTTTCTATGCTTTTTATTTATTTTAAGATTTTACTTATTTTTATTGGAAAGGCAGATTTGTAGAGAGGAGGAGAAACAAAGACAGAAAATCTTCATCCACTGGTTCACGCCTACATGGCTGCAAAAGCCAGTGCTGAGCTGATCCAAAGTCAGGAACTTCTTTTGGGTCTCTCATGTGGGTGTTTCGGCTGTCCTTGACTCTTTCCCAAGCCACAAACGGAGTAGGATGGTAAGTGGAGTAGCCAGGTTAGAACTGGGGCCCATTGCCAGTTCTAATCCCAGTAGCCCTGTTTTCCATCCAGCTCCCTGCTTGTGCCCTGGAAAGCAGTCGAGGACAGCCCAAAGCCTTGGGACCCTACCACCCGTGGGGGAAACCTGGAAGAAGTTTCTGGCTCCTGGCTTCAGATTGGCTCCAACTGTTCTGGCCGCTTGGGGAGTGAACCATCAGACGGAAGATCTTCCTCTCTGTTTCTCCTCCTCTTTGTATATCTGCCTTTCCTATAAAAATAAATAAATGTTTTTTTAAAAAATAGAACCAGGATACTGGAGTGTGCAAGGTGAGGACTTTAGCCATTGGGCTACCGCACCAGACCCAGTCTCAACTCTTATAGGTAAATAAGTAAATTTGAAAAAGTCCTGTGATGCTTCTATTCACTGTGTATAGAAACTATTGAGTACCTGATTTTTTATGTGTATGTTTTATTATGCTTATTAGATTTGTAAGATTGATTTTTTTAGTTTTACTTGAAAGGCAGAGTGACAAAGAGAAGGAAAGATAGATCTTCCATTTTCTGGTTCACTGTCCAAAGTGGCTGTAGTGGTTGGAGTTGAGCTAATCTGAAGCCAGGAACCAGCAGCTTCTTCCGGACCTTCCACTCAGATGCAAGGACCCAGGGACTGCTTTTCTAGTCAGTCACCAGGAAACAGGATCAGAAGAGTAGCAGCCGAGACACGAACTGAGTCAAACCAGTGTCCATATGGGATGGTACCCATATGGGATGCTGGTACCACTGGCAGAGGCTTGATTTACTATGTCCAAACAGCACATTTTTTTAGGGATTTATTTATTCTTTTATTGCAAAGTCAGTTACATGTAGAGAGAGTGGAGGAGAGACAGAGGGGAAGATCTTCCATTTTGCATATTGAAGCATAGTGAATCATCGGATTCACTCCCCAAGTGACTGCAGCGGCTAGAGCAGCACCTATCCAAACCCAGGAGCCTGGAGCTCCCCTGGGTCTCCCACGCGGGTGGCAGGGTCCCAAGGCTTTGGGCTGTCCTCAGCTGGTTTCCCAGGCCACAAGTAGGGAACTGGATGGGAAGTGGGGCTGCCAGGATTAGAACTGGCACCCATATGGGATCCCAGCACGTTCAAGGCAAGGGTTTATTTGATTGTTTGTGTAAAAGACATACAGACAGAGATCTTTCCTCTGCTTGTTTTCTGCTGAAATGCCCCTGATAACAAGGCCTGGACCAGGCTAAATTCAGGAGGCCAGAACTCCCATCTAGGTTTTCCACAAGTACTTGAGCCATCATAAGCGGCTTGTCCAGGTGTATCAATTGGGTGTTGGATAAGAAGCTGAAGAGCTGGGACTTGAACTTAGGCATTCCAATATGGGGTATGGGTGTTTGAAGTTGTGGCTTAACATGCTGTGCTACAACCCATTCTTAAATTTGTATTTAATTTTTGAAGCATCTCATTCACAGTCTTCTTAACTTCATACTGTAGTTGTAGCATTGCTATTAATGTGCTTGTAGCTGAACATATGTAATTAACCTGCCTTAACTTATCGTAAGTTGATTTTTTTAGAAAGGATAATACATTAAAATTTTTCTTGCCCTTTGTAGATATCATTCAGCCGCACATAATAGAAAACTTGTGGTTCAGAGGAGGACCTTGGTTTTCTCATTAATACTCAGGAAATCTGGGGCTGGTTCATAAATAATATGGCTCCACGTGGCTCTGTCATGCTCTGTATATATAGGTGACTTCTTGCTTTACATTCAGCTGTTCTTCATGTGTTGGGTTCATCTTCCCGGTTATCAGTTTGTGGCAGCGATATAGTCTCTAAACAGAAAATCTTCCTGGTAAGTAGCAAGCAGAAAAAGAAAGCAGCACAACATTTGAGTTAGCTTGCCTTTTTGTGTCTGAATGTGTGGTTTGTGCTGCTGCTGGTGTCCTGGCGTAGTAGTTAAAGCTGCTGCCTGCGACTGCAGCACTCCACATAGGTGTGGGGTCCTCTCCCAGATGTTCCACCTCCAGTCCAGCTCCCTGCTAATGTGCCCAGGAATGGTAGCAGAAGCAGACTGCCACTCCTAAGGGAAACTTAGGTCACGCTTCGGCCTGGCCCAGTGCTGGTTGTTGAGCCCTCCTGAGGGGACCAGACTCTGAAGACTTGATTCCCTCCACCCCCCAGTGAAGAGGTGTCTGGGACACAGGAAACAGGATCTTGTCATTTTCTTGACAAAACAGACATCCTGTTGCATATTTATTACAGAACATTTTTGGTGTTCTCATAGTATATTTTGCTTAGTTATGTGCCTGATTGAGATTGTGATTGTTGTTGTTTTCACATTGATTTAGGAGGTTTATCGGAATTCTATGCCGGCTTCCAGTTTCCAGCAGCAGAAACTAAGAGTCTGTGAAGTCTGCTCTGCCTACTTAGGGCTTCATGACAATGACAGACGACTGGCTGACCACTTTGGGGGAAAACTGCACCTGGGATTTATTGAAATAAGAGAGAAGCTTGAAGAATTAAAGGTATATTGGCAAATTTGTATTGCCTCACTTTACCCCATTTAACTGCTTGCTCTTTTGATTGGTGTTCTGTTTTTGTACTTGACGTTTCGATTGTGATGCAGTAGTATTTCGTATCTGCTAAACAGTTCATACTCAATGGAGTTAATAGTGGAAACTCATCACATCATTATTCAATGGATGACGCCTAAGAAGCAAGTTCGGTGTTATTATTCTGGGAGATAGCAGTATTGGTGTTAGATGCAGAGTGATTTGGGAATCAGATATTCTAACATTTAAAATGAACCCAACAAATATGTTCTTTATTTATTATTTTTAAGAGAGTTGTGGCTGAGAAGCAGGAGAAAAGAAACCAGGAACGCCTAAAACGAAGAGAAGAACGAGAACGAGAAGAAAGGGAGAAGCTGAGAAGGTATGGGGTTGATAGACGATTATACATATTAGCATGTGTTGGCTATGGGACATTATGTTTTAAAGATATTACCATGCAAAGTATTGTCCATAAAGTATGCTAATCCTTAGCCACTGATTAATATTGGCTAGTTCTTCCAGATTGTGAAAGCTTTTATGTTTTTAAGGTTTATTTTAACCTGTTTACAACAGTTTGGGTTATATTCTGTTTTATGTTGAACTTTATTTTCTCTATTTTAGGAGCCATTAATTTTTTTTATACCATTAATTTAATTATAGCTAGATATGCCCAGATCTTGGTTATATTTGTATTCATTAAGTAGTAACATCTTGTAACTACTTATGGTTAGAAGGTTTTGATATTCTTCTAAGTCATTCTTTAAAGTTGGCAACTAAAATTGCATAGCATCATTGGTATAGCATGTCATTGGACAGCTTTAGGATAAACAGGCATATCACAAAGGGTTTACCTACAGTTCTCATTTACATTGTCTCATATTACAGGTTTCTGAAATGTAAATTTCTTTTCAGATTTTGCCCAATTAAAACCCTTTATAGTTCATAAATACAGTGCTAACATAAGTCTACTGAAAGAAATTTAAGTGCATTTCATTTGTTTTTACGTAACAGGTAATCTTTTAGCATCATAATGACAAAGTGAAAACGAAATGTAGCTAATTTCTATTTTTAGGGAAGGGATTCTTTTATTTACCCTAATAGTTACCTCAGAATTCAACTCTTTGCTATTTTGTATACCTGAAGTCCTTATGGGAATAGAGCCTGAACATACTGTTTAAAACAATAACAGTTTAGAAATCTGTTTAAGATGCAACTGAAGTGATAGTTAAATGGGAAGACAGTTCTTAGGGCTGTACTTTTCACATTTGTGATGACAGTGTATCACATCTTAGTCCTTTTCTTGCCAAGTGGCAAGATTTTTTTTTTTTTTTTAGGATATTGATGATCAATTGTAGCCCTATTTCAGAAATGTTAGGAAAAAATTCTTAATCTGTGAATTTGAGGAAATGTAACTAATTTGAGGAAATGTGTAACTAAGTATAGAGGATGAAATTAAAAGCTAGTGTAAAATCCACTCTCACTTATTTGGTGTTTCTTATAAGGACTTTACCAGTATTAATCTCTATACCCTTCCCTACTACCAGTGCCAGTGACACAGCACTATCCTTCTTTTGCCAATGACAGATTAAACTGAGGAAAGACAAATAACTTACCCAGGTCACACAGATGGTGAGTGGTACAATCAGAATTGAAACTTACATCTGGTTGAATCCAAAGCAGTGCTTTCAACTATCCTATATTTTTAGCCACAAAACATCCTTAGTGTTTGTGGATATTAACTGTGTTGGGAAATGTGAAGAGTGAATGATTATTGAGTATCTTAGATCTTGTGAAGAAACAGATGTTCTGTGATTGAGCTGGATGTTTGAACAACTGCAGGATAAGCTTGTAGCTTCAAACCATATGCATTTCAGTTGATAATAATTTCGCTGTTTTCCAAGAAGGGGAAAAAAGCAGTGATAGAAATATAAAAACTGGATTTTTTTTTCTAGGCTGAGAAGTAGTTTCTGGAGAATTTAGTCTCTACAAAGTGTATTTTTTAAGAACCAAGTATCCTGACTGAAGGGAGCCCATATGTTCAACATGAAGAAATCTGTAGTTTGTGGTATATTTTGGAAAAATTGTATGTATAAGTACATGCCTTATAAATTAATGTAAATTTAAAAATCATTGCTAATATAATTGAAGTACATGGCACTGTGTGCTAAGAATACATGCTCTTTTTGTAGGTCCCGATCACATAGCAAGAATCCTAAAAGGTCAGTATATGACATGATGGGTATAAGTAAAATCTTTATTCTTCAAATATAGTTTTTAAAAGTTACTAGCTTATTGACTAGTCCAGAGGCCTAACCCAAATGACTTCTATATTCACCCATGTTTTTTTTTTTTTTTTTTTTTTTTTAAGATTTATTTTATTTTTATTGGAAAGTCAGATACACAGAGAGGAGAGACAGAGAGGAAGACCTTTCCTGCAATGGCCGGTGCTATGCCAATCCAAAGCCAGGAGCCAGGAACTTCTTTCAGGTTCCCACACGGATGCAGAATCTCAGGGCTCTTTGGGCTGTCCTCGACTGCCTTCCTAGGCCACAGGCAGGGAGCTGTATGGGAAGTGGAGCAGCCGGGATTAGAACCGGGGTCCATATGGGATCCCGGCGTTCAAGGTGAGGACTTTAGCCAGTAGGCCATGCTGCCGGCCCCATGTTCCTTTTTGAAAGTAGGCTGTTTGAATGTGGGAATATTCTACTTGGCTATGATCAACCTCAATTTTCAACATGAGTCGTTACTTGGCTACAATGGTGACCAAAGCTGAAGCCTTTTAATCTTACATCATCTGAAAATAAATTCAGCTTATAAACTGTATCATGTAAATAGTGTGTTTTGAACTTTCAGGAAATTATGAACAAATATTAACAATGGCTTTTAAAAATCTAGTTATGTCAAAATAATTTACATTAATAAGATGTCCATCTTACATGCCCAAGTCAATCATTTTTAGTAAGTTGTATAGCTATCACAGTTTAACTTGGAACTTTTTTTTTTTTTTTCACAAAGTAGCTTTCTAAACCAAGTTGCATACCTTTTAATGCATGTGACCCTTAGCACTCACACTGTACAACACACACGTTGGTCTGTGACCTAGCCAAGGCTGAAAGAAGTCTCAGTTTATTCCTGTGTAGACTGCAAATGTTCTGTTTCTTTTTATAACTTGAAATTTCCAAAATGAGTTCTCCGTCTCACTCCCACCCCTGCCCGCTGCCCCCAAACTGTGTGCTACTTGAATAATACTGCTTCAGTGTATTTTCATTGGTTTGGCTAGATTTACTGTAGGCATTCAAAATTATAAAATCTGTCCTAGCTTTTTAAATTCAGGAATGTAGTTTTTCTTGGGCTTTATTCTTTCTCATGCATTTTCCTTCTGTTCTTTTACAGTAGGTACATCATTTCTAAAATAAGTTAAAACATTATAGAAAACTGAGTGAAAAATCAGTAAAGCAGCTGGATAATAACAATCACCAGTAGACAGTTGTGGTACTTTTAAAAAAATACTGATTTAAATTTATACAATGCTGATTGACCTCTAACAATTAGCATTTTAATTTTTATTTTGAAATTTAGCAGTTAACATACTAGCGATTTTCTGTAGTGTAGATTTTGCTGCTTTGGCATAGAATTGGCATTAAGTAAGGCTACTGGAATATAGTTGCTCTTTCAAGAACAGGAGGTGAGAAGTGCAGTGTTGAGGAGGCTGAATGAACACGAAGTCCAATCTCTTGTTGTAGATCCAGGTCCAGAGAGCATCGCAGGCATCGCTCTCGCTCCATGTCACGAGAACGGAAGAGGAGGACTCGATCCAAGTCTCGGGAGAAACGCCACCGCCACAGGTCCCGCTCCAGCAGCCGCAGCCGCAGCCGCAGCCACCAGAGAAGTCGGCACAGTTCTAGAGATAGGAGCAGAGAACGATCCAAGAGGAGGTATTAATGTGCCGATCCAAGGATCCGGAGCTACCTTTATGTTAGAGCATTGTTTATGTTTACTTATGTTACGAGTTTAGATTATTGGTTTGAAACCTGCATCTGATAATATGTACACATTTGTGTGTGGGTGTATAACATTTTTTCCCTGATCTTACGGCAGTTCAAAAAGAATATACTTATGAGCCGGAATGAGAAATTGGAACTGATGTGTGCAGAGATTACCACTCTTCTCTGCTTTTTGTGACTTGGAAAAATCATTTTATGGACAAATGTTTTCAGATTTTCTTTTTTTTTTTTTTCAGTTATGTATTAGTAAATTCTGGGCTCTGACAAATCCTTTCATTAAAAGAATTTAACTTTGTTTGACTTAACTGTTTTCTAAATGTATTTCAGCTGGTTCACTTTTTCAGACCAGACACATTGTAGTATATTCTTACTCAATCTGCACTAGACGTATTCATTGCTATCTACCTTTGACTTGATGGGCAGGTCCAAAATCCTATAAATGTTCCTGGAGATGGCAAGAGACCTCAAAAGGTACAAGTAGGGCAGACACTAGAGCAAGGCATGTTTAAGGACTCGGAAGTCTGTTGAGAATGGGCACAGGACGAGAATCTGATGCACAAAGTTAGCACTCATAGTTCATAGACCTAGCTTCAAAAATCTTACGTCACGTGGTGGCCCTTAAAAATGATACTTTCTAAGGATTGTAAACAATTAAATTTTTTTCTTGGCAGTTATTGAGCATATTATGTGATAAGTCTTTTGAGTGCCTCGTATCCACTAGTTCTCTATAAATTGCTCCATGTGAAGTCCAAAAATAGAACCCACACAAAGATGTTAAAATCTGTCCTGCCCCCTCACCTCCTTGGCTCTCAACTAGCCATTTCTAAAAAATTATTCAGAAACTGAGTTGTTTAATAGGTGCTCAATCAACATTTTATTTTTTATATTCTGGTCTTGTTCAACGTATTAAGGTAACTTTAAATAGTGATAATGTATATTTTCTACTCTACAAGTACAAAATAGACATCATTGACAACAATTAGCCTGGTATGAGATCACATATGTATTATAAAGTGCTAAAACTGTGTTTTAAGTAATGCAAGACCTCAGATGATAGGAACACCACCAGTAGTCAGAGGGCTTCAGGTAGGAGTTCAAGTGGGTTTGATCTGCACAGGTACAATCAAGAGCATCATAAGGCAAGTAGAGTGTGAGCACCTGCAGTCTGCAGGGTGCCGAAGGCCATGTGTCAGCCTCTTGGGTCACTCTTGAGATGTGGGGCTTTGCACTGCCCTTAGTGCAGTGTCCAGAAAAAGCATTTTTGGAAGTTCTCCATGAGTCTTAACTGCACACTAAATTATAAGAATCGTGCTGCTTGTGATAACATGCCCAGCTGTCCCTGTTCCTAGGGTTTACAAACTCTTCAGTGTCTTCATTGGTAGTGGTGGTGGGAGGAAGGATGGATGTGAAGTCTCCTTATTTAAGATTGTTATCTTAGTAGTCCCTAATGCTTCATGCGTTTATGAAATTATATAGGAAGATTTTCCACCATATTATGTGTTACCAGCTGAGTTGTTCAGCATGTTCATAGAGGCTTAGTTTTGCTTCTCTTAAGCACTTCTCATTTTTGAATTTGCATTCTCTTCTCACACATCATTGTTTTTAGCAAAAAACTAGCCAGTACTTGCTATTAAAATTTGTACAGTTTTTACGTAGAAGATTGACATCAAGTTATTGTTATTTGGTTTAAATTTTTAAGACAAGTTCCAACTGAAACTTTTAGGTTTTGCTGTTCTCCTGCGCCTCCTGTGAAGTGCTGGTCTCTGGTGTGATAGATCTTTGTGAACTTTCCTCGGCAGCAGCTGTCCTCGGGAAGTGAGGGAAGAGCAGTGGCTTTCAGCACAGACTTCACAGACCACTTTGATTTAGTGGGCTTGGTGGCTAACTTAATTATCCCACCTGTGTTTTCTGTCTGCTTAGTAGATAGAGATGCTATGAGTATTTACTTTATGAGTATTAGTAGTTTTAGTAAAAGTACATGGAAGCAACTGGTGTGGGATATTGTAATCTCAGAAAACTTTAGATGAAACTCATCTCAGTTGTATTTCAGTTATTACTGACCTCTGGGACTTTACAGTCATCTAGGATCCTTTCTCTTAGGGTGGCATTCTATTTTCTTCATATCTACTGCTACTAAGGCTGTGGGTACAGCTGGTATTGACTTGCAATCACTAGACTTGTACTGTGTGGGGTTCCCCCCCACTACATGTCATTTTTTTTAACTGCGCTTATCAAAACCTGAAGTAGGATTTTCAAAGATATTAGTCTTTTAACTTTTTTTTAACCCTTAACTATATTTCTTAAACCAAGTACAGTATTTTCCTAAAAGTATGAATTGACTTCAGAAAGTTCATAGAAAATAGACTTGAAAGAAAGATTAGTTTGGTGCCAAAAGAAATTTTGAAATCCTTGCATATAGGGGATCTTGAAGGAGCTGATGAAAATGTACATAATGTAAAAACTATGCATGGATTTCCAATATTGTTGGATCAAAATATCTTCATTTTCCTATGAACTTTTTGAAGTACCCTGTATCATTCTCATCTTGGCAGTGCCTCACATCCTAATTCTGAACGTGGGTTAAATGAGATAATTTTGTAAAAGTGCTGTGTCACCTGTAAAGAACCAAATAAATGTAATATATGTTACTGATTCGTTCTATATGTTGGAAGCATAGACATTTCCATATTTATTCTAACCCTACAATCTCTTGTTTCCTTCTGATTGAATCACAAGAACTTTTTGTTCGCCTTATTAAAATTGGGTGTGGGAATGGAGAAGATAGTGTTAAGAACCATTTATGGTTAGAGATCTATTATATAGTGTGATCATCTTTGTCTTTCATTATTTTTCTGTTGCTTGAATGAATGAACTAAGGAGGAATAAAACAGACTTTAAAAATAAGTGGTTATTTAAAGCTTTGTTATTGAGTAACTCATCTAAATCAAGTATTGAGAAGCTGTTGCCTAATAGGCCAGATCAGCCTTTTCGGCCTGGTTCTGTACAGCCAGCAAGCTACGGGTGGCTTGTACACTGTTGAGGGGTTAATAGGAGAAAGAATAGGACGAGTGACAGAGACTGTGTGACCTGCAACAATCGTCTGACCAGAGGGCAAGCTGACCCCTACATGAAGTCATTAGTTTCTATTTACTGTCTTTGTTTTGTGAATTGGAAACTTTATGGTTATCTTAGTGAAAATACCTTGTTATGATTTTAGCTTATGCTTCTTGACTCTTAGCTATTTTTTACCGAACATCTTATTTTACTGCCCTTATCAACTGCCCTTTTCTGTCAGAAAACTGACTTCTCTCAGATGTATCCTTCAGTTCCCAGTAACTTTATATTTATCCTATTCTTTTATTTGGATTTTAGGCCTCCCAACATTTTGCTCCTCAAATTAATATTTTTCAGATCCTCAAAGGAAAGATTCAGAGATCAAGACTTAGCATCACGTGACAGAGATCGAAAAGATAAGAAGAGGTCCTATGAGAGTGCTAATGGCAGATCAGAAGACAGGAGAAGCTCTGAAGAGCGTGAAGCAGGGGAGATCTAATTAGCTGTGCACATACCTTCCCTCCTCAGGCTTCCTCTGGAGTTCCTGTTGTGTAGCTGGCAGCTGTTCAGGGCGCCGCAGGGAGCAGTTCCAGAGAGCGATTCAGTTAGGTTAGATGTACAGGAGCTAACATGACCTCAACTCCACCTGTCCCCCCTTTGTGAAGCCTAAAACTGCATCCATAGTTTCTGGTGAACCTGTAATACAATTCTAAAAGTACAATTTTTTATAAGACATTGATCTCTTTATTCTTTGAAGTAGGAGTGCTAGTGAATGAATTGTTGATTTGCCTTGGGACTTTTTGAACATTTGTAATATGCTGTCTTCCTTTCTAGTCCAAACAGCAGCAGCTTTGAGAATTACTCTTAATTATTCTTCCTCTGACTTTTGTATTCCCCTAATACCTCCACCCTCCAACTATAGACAAAAGGAGGTAGGAAGCAATGTAACTTCTGCTCTAAGAGTCTCTTCCCACTATTAATTACTGGCTGATTACAGTTCAGAGCGTTTATACTGGAATGTGTGCTGGAGAAATTGCAATTACTGGGTTGGTTTGTTTAATGATACCTGCTTAGAGTTGGAATTTGAGCAGCTGTTGCATTACATAGTTTCGTTTTTATTGAAAATTTGAAATCAAACTTGATTTTTCTGTTCTAATGAATTACTATGTTCAGGATGTTCTAAGGGGGTGGGGGAAGGGACTGTTTAATAAGCACTTCTTGTTTTGTTTGTGTGAAGTATAAAGGCTATACCCTTATTGTAAAAAAAAAAAAAAACCAATAAAATGAAACAATCACCACCACCATCACTACCACTGAACTGTAACTTGTCTAGTAAATTGTCAGTAGAAATATTGCTGTGGGCATTTCCACTATTTCTGTTACAGCATTAACAGTGCCTTATTGTGCAAGGCACCAAAGGAAATAAATATATACTTGGGAAGATTCCAGATGACTTGTTGATCCCCCTGGGCTCACTCTTATTCTGCTCTGGCTATTTCAGGCTGTTCATGACAGCATCTGTAGGGGGCTGCATCTGCAGAAGAAATTGGGGTATTTTTGTTGCTGTTTTCATTCAACAAGCCTAAATAAAAAATGGTGTATATAATTAACATATTGAAACTACGTTTTTGCATGTTTGTACCTGTCAGTGACTTGAGCAGTAGTTGGCAGGTATCAGTTCTAAAATACTTTGAGAAAATTCATGTCCAAATATAATTAATTAAAATCACCTTTCAAGCCCCAGTGGCTCCATTTCCAGTCCACCTCCCTGCTAATAGCCTGGGGAAGCAACAGAGTATGACCCAAGTTCTGGGACCCCTGCCATCTATGTGGAAAACAAGGAAGCAGCTCCTAGCTCCCAGCTTCGGGTCAGCTCAGATCTGGCCAGTGAATCCATTTTACAATTGCACCAACAGACGAATGATGGCTGTGTCTCTTCCTGTCACATCCCAGCAGCTTCATTTTTGTGTACAAGGTAGAGTTACAGAGAAAGATCTTCCATCTCCCTAAATGGCCACAGTGGCCATCACTGAGCCATGCCAGAAACCTTATCTGGGTCTTCCCTGGAGACCCTCCTTTGCTTCCCCAGGCACATTAGCAGGGAGCTGAATCAAAATGAATGAGCTGGGACTCAAGCCGGTACCTGTATGTCCTCCCCATCCCCATTTATGATTCCAGCTTCCTGCTGGGTGCAAGTTCAAGTAGTCAGTCAGGTCTCTGACAATCAGATTGAGTTCCTGGCTCCCAACTTTAACTTAAGCTATACCTGACTGTTGTTCATTTGGTCAGTGAATCAACAAATGGAAAATTGTTCTACCTTTCAAGTAAAATGAGAGTTTAAGAAGTTGGTCATAGTAGGGTAAACCTCCAATTGGAATGCCAACATTCCACATAGGTACTGGTTCAAATGCCTACTGTTCCACTTCCCCTCCAGCTTACTGCTTATGGCCTTGAAAGCAGAGAGGATGGCTCAACTCCTTGGGACCCTGCACCCACATGGGAAGCCTGTAAGTAGCTTCTGGCTCCTGGTTTCAGATTTGCTCAGCTCTCATCATTGCAGCCATTTGGGGAATGGACCAAAGGATAGAAGATTCTCTCCCTGTGTCTCTTTGTAACTCTGCCTTTCAAATAACTTTTGAACAGTGACAGATGACATGTTTGTGGTTTGAGCTTGAGGCTCTTCTGAGGTTTTATGTGGCAGATGCGAATGGGCTGGGAATGACAAGGGAGCAACGATCTGTTTGGAGAGTGAACACAAAAGCAGAATGGAAGTGGAATAACAGAATAGTACTGTCTTATTTCCAAAACCCTTTTACAGTCTGACTTTATATTAGCTCTCAAAACTGCAAACAGGTACAAAACTCATATATGTCTGGTTCAGACATGTGAGTTTGAGAGATTCTGGTTCCCTGAAAACAAATGTGTTGGGGAAAGTTGGACATAAATCACTTGACATCATTGTTAAGAAGTTTCTTAGGTGCTTATCTACTACCTATGGTATATCATGGTATATCGGGAAGTATTTCTGCCAAAGAAGTGTTTGTGTTTGGCCAAAAGCAGTTCAGACATCACACAGAATGCCTACCTGTTTCAGGATCCCTGCCTGGGTTCAAATCCCAGCTCTGCTTCTGATGCCAGCTTCACCCTATGGCCTAGCACAATGGCTCACTGACTAAATCCTCGCCTTGCAAATGCCAGGATCCCATGTGGGTACCAGCTCATGTCCCTTCTGCTCCACTTCCCTTCTAGCTCCCTGCCTATGGCCTGGCCCAAAGCCTTGGGACCCTGCACCCGCATGGGAGACCAGGAAGAGGCTCCTGGCTCTTGGTTTCGGGTCATCTCACTGTGGCCATTGCAGCCACCTGGGAAGTGAACCAGTAGGTGGAAGGTCTTTCTGTCTTCTGTAAATCTGCCTTACCAATTAAAAACTAAGATATTCTATACACTGACCTGCAGTGATCTGTAGTTTGTGGACTGCTGACATGAGAATCTTCAAGAAAGCTGGTCAGCAACCTAATGTGAGATTGCCCTCTCCCACCCCTGATCCATGGAATCAATCTCAAGTTGTAGGGTGAACAAACTCTGTAACTGAAGGGGGCCCCCCTGCCTAGGACACATGTCCCGAGTTGCTTCCCTGGACTCGGGCCCGCCTGAGTTAGAGACTGGCCTCCAAAGTCTAGAAGAAAGCCATTGCCCATGGAAAAACTAGATGTGGAGTGCAGACAGCAGCTGGCAGTGCCTGAGTGATGGGAAGAAAGAAGAGCAAACAGTCCCAACTTGGTGGGATTTAGAAAGGGAAAGAAAGTGGCTCCAGAGAGGCTGCTCAGTTTTGCAATAGGCACTGGAGCACTTCTGAAGGTGACCTGTTCCCACCCCAGCCTGTATACACTGGTCTTGCAGACCATCTGATTTCTGTTTTTATCAAAGCAGGTGGTGAATGGTATCAAGGCAATATACACACTTACTAGAGGGTGTGCAAGAACTGGAGACCAGCTCTGAGCCTCATGCTGCTTAATTGTGGCTTGCCTCCTAAACTGCATACAGAAACCAACAAATAGCAGTGCTGGTGAGGATGTGGCAAAGAAAGCATCCTAGTCCATTGTTAGTACGTGTAGACGAGTGCAGCCTCCGTGGAGATCAATATGAGGAGTGCTCAGACGGCTGAGACTTGATCTACCATGTGACCCAGCTATCCCACTCCGGGTAATATAGATAAAATTTGCTTAAGACAAAGTGACTTGCAACCCTATATTCTAGCAGCACAATTCATAGTCACAAAAACAATGGAACAACTCAGATGTTCACCAAATGAAACAGGTACACTGAACCCGGTGTGGTAATGGCCAGCTCCTCACCTTGCAACCACTGGGATCCCATGTGGGTGCTGGTTGGTGTGCTGGCTGCTCCACTTCCCATCCAGCTCCCTGCTTGTGGCCTGGGAAAGCTATGGAGGACAGACCAAAGCCTTGGGGACCCTGCACCCAGGTGAGACCCGAAAGAAGTTTCAGGCTCCTGGCTTCAGATAGGCTCAGCTCTGGTCATTGTAGTCATTTGGGGAGTGAGCCAGCAGATAAAAGATATTTCTGTCTTTCCTCTCTGTATATCTGACTTTCCAATAAAATTATTCTGTACCCAGATCTGTTTCTCATTCTGGTGGGTGCTCTGGCCTGCCTGATGTAGTCTACTTCATGTTCTGAAACTCACAAGTGGGCACCATGGCCTAGCCAAGCTGGGCATGCCACCCAGTCCCAGTTTTTGAATGTACCACAGGGCTATGGACAAGGCTGTTTAGCCCAGCCCAGGTCTCCCATGTGGACAGATGCCGTGGCCTGACACAAACATGCCTTCTGCTTTTTCCCCTTTAAACCACTCTGTCTCGGCTCCCTTGCCTACGTGCAAGTACAGTGGCCCAAATCATGGAATACCCCAGAAGTAAGTCCTTTCCTAACATGCACTCAGCCAGTCCTCTTGGATGTGTCTCCAGACCCCATACTCTGGGCAATCTGAAGCACCCCCTGCAGGAGGCCAGTGTCGTGTCCTAGACCATGTTCTCTGCCTTCCCCATATATAAGCGTATATATATATAAGCAGGTTTAACACTTGCCTAGATATAAGGCAATCTAGGCAGTTGCCTATTCCTGGGAGGTAATTAAATATTAAAACAACTCGGGGCCCAACAGGGTAGCCTAGCAGCTAAAGTCCTTGCCTTGCACACGCTGGGATTCCATATGGCTGCCAGTTCTAATCCCAGTGGCCTCACTTCCCATCCAGCTCCATACTTTCGGCCTGGGAGGGAGGTTGGGGACAGCCCAATGCCTTGGGGCTCTGCACCACATGGGAGACCCAGAAGTGGCTCCAGGCTCTTGGCTTTGGATTGACACAGCTCGGGCCATTGCGGCTGCGTTGGGGATAATCAATGGACAGAGGTTCTTCCTCTCTGTCTCTTTTTGTATGCCTAACTTTCCAATAAGAAAACATTTTAAAAATACAATTTACATGGCCCCAAAGCAGTAGACATGAAGTCCTCCATCAATGCTCCTGAAAGGATTCCAGTTCCCTTGAGTCCGACGGGATGCCTGCTGACCCCTGCATGCAAACATGAAGTCACACCAAAAGGGAATCGGCCTGCGTGATGGCCCACGTGGGCAGCAGTCCTGGTGAGGAGCGTCTGAGGACACTGGCACTGGTGCTGACCACTCACTGGGAGAGTCAGGCAGGGAGGAGGCGAAGTAGCTGCCATCCTTCGGTCATGGAGTCCTGACTTCTCTAGACTTCCCAAGCAGGATACATGCAACTGACAAAGCAAGCCAAGCGCAGCACCCAGGTACAAGCGGTGTTTTTCCATTCCTTATCTAGATTCTGAAGCTTGGAAGCAATCCCAGGGCAGCAAAACCCTTGCTTCCCCACTAAGTGACTTGGACCATGAATCAGTTTAATAAGTGCACAAAGAGGACTAGAAAATAGACACAACTACTGCAAGGGCCATGCCATCATTCATGGGGATGACGGGGAAGAAAAGAAGGGCATATCAAAGTTTCAGGGGGAAGCTTTCTTTTTTAAATTATTCTTAATATGTTTATATAGTTAAAGGATAAATGCCCATGTAGGCCTCCAGTTTGGAGGTAGGACAAATATCTCGCTTTGTTTTTCTCCTGTGTCCACGAAAGGGGATTGCTCCTTGCTGTCACACCGCATCAGCACCCAGGGATGGGCAACGGTCACCTTAGAGATCCCAGTGTGGGGGAGAATATTCCAATGTTACTTGAATGCTTTTGATAGTTCTGAGACGTTGCTTTGTTGTACTGGGGTTGGGAAAATCCAAGGTCTATTGGCTGACCACGTCCACCTCATTGCATCCACAGACCCAGACACTCACTACCAAGACTGGCCAGGGGAGTTGTCCATCCTGTTCTGCCTTCCATCCTCTGATGAGGCACTTGACATCCTCTGCTGGCTGTCATGTCCCCTGTATGCATCTGAGCATGCTGTTGGCCATATGTGCATCAGGAGGCCTAGTCCTGGTATAGGCACTACAAGGTCAGACACAGGAGTTGATTCCAGCCATCTAGCTGGGGAGATCTCCAAGAAGCTTTACCTGGAGTAACCCCAGACGTGACTCGTGTGTGCTAGCTAGTACGGGGTCAGGTTTGATCTGTAACCTGAACCAGTCGACACACATACCAGTGGATGTAGCTGCCTGGCCAGTTCCACCCCACCCACACCCAGCTCAGTCCATTGCACCAACAGGTGCCGTAGTAATACCTAATAGTCCCCACCAGGCCCATCCTAGCACTGGTTTTACATGTCCTGGCTTATGTTGTAGCTTAGCCCAGTCTACTCTGCACCCCAACAGGCTCTCATGCACACCCCTTGCCCCCTTGTAAGGCAGCGGCTTGGCTCATCAGCAGGAGAGTCCACAGTTCCTCTACTAGGCCCACTCCTAACCCTGGATCTTAAACCTGTCAGGGTGTCCAGTCTGACCTGATTTGCACCCAGTTCTGGCACTTGCCAGTGGGTGCTATGGCCTAGCCTAGCTGACCCGCACCCATTCTGGCTCTCTACCTAGATGGGCCTGCCCCAGGTTCAGCTGTCACACTCACCAGTGGAAGCAGCAACCTGGCAGAGGAGTAGTAGAGGGTCCCCTACCAGTCCCACTCTCAGTCTTGGGTCTTAGGTGTACCAGTGGGTGCTGCAGGCCAATCTTGGATGGCTTGCCCTTAGTCTTGGCATTCTTCAGCAGATGGTACAGTCTGACTCACTCGGGCTGGCCTGACTCCAGTTCCAGTTCTCACCAATGGGTACAGCAGCATAGCCCAGGCTGGCGCATTCCCACCTCCAGCCCTCACGTGAACTGGCAGTGTTGTGGTCCACACGTGGCCTCACCTGCACCCCATCATGGTTCTTGCCCATGCTAATGTGTGCTATGGACAGGCCCAGTCCAGCCTGAACCTAGACCTAGCTCACACACTGAAGCCCAGCCAAGCCCAGCCTGGCCTGGCTTGCCCCTAGTCCAGCCCTGGCTCTCACACCAGCAGGAGCTGCAGCCTATCAGGACTGCACCTCACGGTGGATCTTGCGAGTGCCAGCAGGTGATGTAAGCCAGCCTAACATGCATGATGTGTCCCCAGTCCAGGCACTCATAGTGGGTACTGTGTTTCTAGCTTGACTGGCTTCTACCTATTCCAGGTTTCACTGGTGGGAGCTACAGCTTAACTTATCCTTGCCTGAGACCTGGCTCCCACATGATGTGAGGGGTACCACCACCTACCCTGGACTGTTCAATGTCTGTTCTGGCCAGGGTATCAGCAGGTGCTGGCAGCTAGGTTTGGCCTGCTAGCTCACACCCACTGGGTACTGCAACCCTGCCTAGCCTCGTCCACCCATGGCTGCAGCCCAGCAGGGGAGTCCCCAGAGTTCCCCTAACCAGGCCCATTTTCAGCTCCAGGTGTTGCACATGCTGGCAGGTGCTTCAGCCCAGTCTGGCATGCTGACCCCTAGTCTCGGCTCATAGGTGTTGCAGCCTGGTCCAGCCAGGTGCAGGTCACACTCTCATGGCTCTTATGTGCCAGTGGGTGGTATAGCCTGGTGAGCCCAGCCAGTCTCCAGACCGGGCTTATGAAATGCTGACAAGTGCTGCAGCCTTGCCTGGCTTGGCTCATCCCCAGCCCCAGCTTTTGTGCCTAGGAGGGAAGTTCCTTAAGTTCTGTCTGGCCCACTCCCAGCCACACATCTGTGTCCTGGTTGGTGCTGCAGCCTTGCTTGGCATGGTCCGCGCTCAGTCCGGGCCTTTCATGTGCTGGCAAATGGTGCAGCCTGGTTCAGCCTGTACTCCTCATCTCAACCCTGATTCCTGTGAGTTTGAGGTTAGTTCTGTGGTCCAGCCTGGCTCTCCCTGTCACCATCCACAGCTCTTGCGCAAACCAGCAGGTGCTGTAGTCCCACAGAGGTTGAGCCCACCAGTCCCCTGTAGGATCTGCGGTGGAGTCTCTCACATTCTGACAGGTGAGATGGCGCGCCCTCTGCTGACACCTATGGGCAGGCATTCAGCCTAGCCCAGCCAGGCATTCCCTGCAGCCCTGCCTTCTGAGTGCAGCAGTGGGAAGCAGGGAGTAGCAGCCACTCCCACTCCAACAGGTAGCAGACCTTCTTCCCCAGACAATCCAGCTTCCCCTGCCTGGCACTGGGATGGCATGTGCCAGCCTGGTGTTCCTTGCCTTCCCCGCATATATTTTAAAAAGTAGAATAGACAACTATGCTGGCACACTGCTGTAGGTAACAAGAATTAGGCATCAACCAGGTCCAGAATGCCTGTCAGCTATTGCTTTTCTCACAATAAGTAACAGTTGCATAGGTATAAGGCAACCCAGCCAGTTCCTATAGCCGGGGGGAACCTTGCATTTGATGATCGGTTATTATCTTCTTCTTATAAACTTTCCTATCTAAAAATGCTTTGACTTTTTTTTTTTAAGATTTTTTAAAGATTTTTTTTTTTTAAGATTTTAAAAATTTTATTGGAAAGTCAGATATACAGAGAGAAGGGGAGACAGAGAAAGCTCTCCCATCTGATGATTCACTCTCCAAGTGCTGATCTGAAGCCAGGAGCCTAGAACCTCTTTCGGGTCTCCCATGTGAGTGCAGGGTCCCAAGGCTTTAAGCCGTCCTCCACTGCTTTCCCAAGCCACAAGCAGGGAGCTGGATGGGAAGCGGAGCTGCTGGGATTAGAACCAGATGGGATCCCAGTATGTTCAAGGCAAGGCGAGGACTTTGGCCACTAGGCCACTGCACCGGGCCCTTAAAGGTTTATTTAATTTTATTGGAAAGGCAGATCAGACTTACAGAGAGAATGAGAGACAGAAAGATCATCCATTCACTAGTTCATTCCCTAAATGGCCAAAATGGCCAGAGCTGAGTTGATCTGAAGCCAAGAGCTTGTTTGGGTCTCCTGTGCAGGTGCAGGGTCCCAAGGTCTTGGGCTAGGCTCTGCTGCCTTCCCAGTTATAAGCTAGGACTTGATGGGAAGTAGAGCAGCTGGGACACGAATTGGCACCTACATAGGAGAGCAGCCAAAATACAAACCAGCATCCGTATGAGATCCCGGGAGTGCAAGACGAGGACTTTTAGATATTGAGGCCACGAAGCTGGGCCCCCAAATGAAATTTTTGAAACAAATCTTGGGGGTCTGTGCGGTGGCAAATCCTGTTAATCCTCTACCCTGTGATGCCAGCTTCTCATATGGATGCCAGTTAATGCCCTGGCTGCTTTACTTCGGATCCAGCTCCCTGCTTAGGGCCTGGGATGGCCCAAGTCTTTGGACCCCTGCACCCATGTGGGAGACACAAAACAAACTCATGGCTCCTTGCTTCAGATCAGCTTTGGCTATTGTAGCCATTTGAAGAGTAAACCAGTGGATGAAGACCTTATTCTAGTGCTCCTCTCTCTCTGTAAAGTCCACCTTTAAAATAAAAATAAATCAATCTCTTTGATGAGTTATAGGATGTATTCTTTCTTCAATTCATTATTTATGTAATTATTTTTCAAATTCATTTTTTTAAAGATGTATTTATTTTTATTGGAAAGTCAAATACACAGAGGAGGAGAGACAGAGAGGAAGATCTTCCACCTGCTGATTCACTCCCCAAGCGGACGCGATGGCCGGACCTGAGCTGATCCAAAGCCAGAAGCCAGGAGCTTCTTTCAGGTCTCCCACAGGGGTGCAGGGTCCCAAGGGTTTGGACTGTCTTCTACTGCTTTCCCAGCCACAAGCAGGGAGTTGGATGGGGATTAGAACGGGTGCCTATATGGGATCCTAAGGTGTACAAGGTGAGGAGTTTAGCCACTAGGCCACCGCACCAGGCCCCACATGTTATTTAATTTTTTCCCAGTAAATAATTTTAAAAAAATATTTATTGGGGCCTATGTCGTGGCTCAACTGGCTAATCCTCCATCATCAAGCACCAGCATTCCATATGGGCACCGATTTGTGTCCTGGCTGCTCTACTTCCCATCCACTTCTTGCTTGTTGTCTGGAAAAGTACTTAGTGCTTTGGGACCCTGCACCTGTGTGGGAGATCTGGCAGGGAGCTAGCTGGATGGGAAGCTGGGCTGCCAGGATTAGAACAGCACCCATATGGGATCCTGGGGCATTCATGGCGAGGACGTTAGCCAGTAGGCCACTGCATTGTCCTACACTGATTTTTAAAATTAAGTCTTTGGGCCCGGCGCGGTGGCCTAGCAGCTAAAGTCCTCGCCTTGAATGTGCCGGGATCCCATATGGGTGCCAGTTCTAATCCTGGCAGTCCTGGTTTCCATCCAGTTCCCTGCTTGTGGCCTGGGAAAGCAATTGAGGACAGCCCAAAGCCTTGGGACCCTGCACTGCATGGGAGATCCGGGAGAGGCTCCAGGCTCCTGGCTTCGGATTGGCTCAGCTCCAGCCGTTGGAGCTGCTTGGGAAGTGAACCATGGGACAGAAGATCTTCCTCTCTGTCTCTCCTCCTCTCTGTATATCTGACTTTCCATTAAAAATAAAAATCTTTTAAAAGTAAAATATCCAAAAATGTACTCAGCATGACAGGCTCTGTGGGATTTGCAGCCAGTTCTGACTACCTGCCGCCCCCATTGTCACTGACAGCCTCCGTTAGAGAGGTGTGGAAATGACCGTGACGCTGAGCTGCTGCCTGCTGCCTTCCGCCGACCCTGGCCGTGGCCGGCGTCTGGGGCAGTGAACCAGCACACGGGAGCTCTCCGAGCTTTGCTCTCTGCCTTTCATAGAAAGTTTTTAAACGATCCTGGTGAAGTCTAAAAGCAAACCTGTTTCGTAGAGATGCCACTTGCATGGAACAGTTCACCGGGTTTGGTCGTGCAGGGCATCGAACAGACGCATCCCATTGGGGCCCCCGGTGCTCCGGGGACATGAACAGTGCGGTCTCCCCCAGATTCCTTCCTGCCCACATTCTAGTCCTCTCCTCCCTGCTCTCTGGCAACTGTGCCCCTGGCTAAGCGTTCTGGTTTCGTCAGCATTCCGGACAAAGCCAGAGTGCTGTGTAGGGGGAGATTTGAACACCCAGAGGCGTGTGTGTGTGTGTGTGTGTGTGTGTCTCGTGGGTGAAGGGCCTGTCTCGCTCTTCGCCAGGGAGCGTGCGCTTCAATTCGAGGCTGCGCCGAGTGGGGCTTTGGTCATCTGTGAATCTCATCTGTCAAGGGGACATGAGAATGTGGTGCGGAAGATTCCCACTGCTCGGCTACCCTTCACCTCCGGGCCTCCCCCGCGGAATGTGTCACCGCCTGTGGCCTTCCTGGACTCCAGGGTGGAAGTTTCCATGTCATTAACGACGTGCCCTCACTGCAGCCCAGAGGTCGGTGCTCCAGAGGTGCCGGGGAGACTGGCTGTGTGCTCTGGAACTGTAGGAGCTTGTGGAGGCCCCGAGGAGCAGCTAAAGCTGCACCCCCAACCCCCGAGAGAGTGACAGATGCAGGAACAGCAGAGTCAGAACACGAACGAAGAGCCCCACTGCCAGCTGGTCTCAGCTCCAGCAGTCCAGGGACGCAGGGTCCCAAGGCTTTGGGCCGTCCTCGACTGCTTTCCCAGACCTCAAGCAGGGAACTGGTTGGGAAGCAGGCTCACTGGAATTAGGACCAGCACCCATATGGGATCCTGGTGCATGCAAGACAAGGACATTAGCTGCTAGGCTTTCATGCTGGACCCGAGTCACTGGATTTATTTACTTATATTTTTCCTTTTTGTTAGGATTTACTTATTTTTACTGGAAAGACAGAATTAGAGAGAAGGAGGGACCAAGAGAGTGATCTCCAATCCACTGGTTCACTTCCTAAATGGCTAGAACAGCCACAGCTGAGCTGGTCTGAAGCCAGGAGCCTGGAGCTTCTTCCAGGTCTCTTACACGAGTGCAGGGTTCCACTGCTTTCCCAGGTACCTTAGCAGGGAGCTGGATGGAAATTAGAGCAGCCAGGACTAGAAACATTGCCTATATGGGATGCCAGACTCATAGGTGGAGGCTTCATCTACTATGCCACAGCCCCGGTCCCAGTCTATTGTTCTTAGAATGCTTGAGACCCAGAGTCCCGGCTAACCCACTAGCTTGTGGATTCATTATGGAGACAACAGGCAACGAATGCAACAAACTGCACAAACACACCATGTAGCAGAGCTGGCAAAAGCAGCAGCTGCGGTGTCCCAAGACGGATGAGCTTCCGTTGGCACCGCTGCTGAGCTCTGCTGCCCTG
Source organism: Ochotona curzoniae (assembly GCF_017591425.1). Taxonomy (NCBI): domain Eukaryota; kingdom Metazoa; phylum Chordata; class Mammalia; order Lagomorpha; family Ochotonidae; genus Ochotona; species Ochotona curzoniae. The sequence goes on along the minus strand of NW_024467095.1, from coordinate 16,434,665 downwards.
TGCCCCTGCATGTCCCTAAGTCCACGGGCTCACTCGTGCACCCGGTAAGCAAAGACCCTAGGGTACCCTCACCACAGAAATCACCTCCACTACTGGTCACAGCTTTAACTGACAGGGGCTAACCACCTTTCAACGCCCTGGAAGCCAGAAATGGCATCTGTGAGAGGCTGTGGTGCAGAACTGGCAGGGCCATCCATCCTCACATCTTCTCTGGTGACCAGCAGCTCGACCCCTGATGGCTCTCCTCTGGTGGTGGGCAACCAGTAGGGAAAGGCCACAGAAAGAAGTAGGTGTGGCCTCAGGGTTGGTCCAGCCCCTCATTCCTCCCTGTCTCCCAGCCTTCTGCCACAGCAAGCAGCAGCTCATCCCCCCCACCTCGCTGTGCCTTTGGCCAGGGACCTCTCGGTGACTGGGCAGTGGGTCTGAGTTCTGATCTAGGCCTTCAAAGGCCTTGTGTGCCTTTACTGGCCCTCTTCAGCTTCTTCCGTGTTAGGAGAACATGCCCCACCACGCTGGTAATCCAAGGGTCCGGGGAGCAGGAGGAGCTCAGCCAAGGCCTCCCTAAAAACAGGACTGCCCCAAGCCAGCTTGTGGATGGAGGGTCCACTCAGCTGAGTGTGACAGAGCTGCTCCGGCTCACTGCAGGCACACCAGTCAGGGAAAGACACAGGCAGGAGGAGACACAGAGAACGTTTTCCATTCACTGGTTCACTCCCCGAGTGGCTGCAACAGCTGGAGCTGAGCTGATCCAAAGCCAGGAGCCCGGAGCTGCTTCTGGGTCTCCCAGGCAGGCGCAGGGTCCCAAGGCTTGGGCTGTCTCCAACTGTCTGTGCCAGGCCACAAACAGGAAGCTGGATGGGAAGTGGGGCTGCCAGAATATGAACATCTGGTAAGAGAAAGAGAAGCAGTGGGCATTGCAGTGCGGCAGGTTAAGTCTCAGCCTGCGATGCCGACATCCCTGTTGGAGTGCCAGTGAAGCCCAGGCTGTTCCACTTCTGACCCAGCTTCCTTGTAGTGTGGCTGAGAAGCCAACAGAAGATGGCCTCAATGCTTTGGGCTCCTACCACCCATCTGGGAGACCAGGATGGATTTATGGCTCTGGCTTCAGCCTGCAGCCCTTGCTTTTGGAGTCACTTGGAAATGGCACTTGCAGCAAATGGAACATCGCACTCAATCTCTTTCTCCTTCCCTCTCTCCTTTCCATCCGTCTGCTTTTCCTCTTTTTTTTTTTAAGTATTCAAATTTGAAAGGAAGCAGTTAAATTTGCAGATGACATGATTTTGTACATAGAAAATCACAGAACTCCATCCCCAAAAAACCGATTGCAAATAATTTCCAGCAAAGTTATAGAATTCAGTCAGCAGGTAAAAAAAAAAAAATCAGCAGATTGCGCCATGCCAATGTCACAGTATCTGAAAAGTCAAGAGAGCAATTCCTTTGCTGACATCTATTAAAGAAGCTAGAGGGAAATTAAACCAAAGAGGTGAAAGCAAATGAAAGGACACGTGAAAAATGGAAAGATGCTCCGAGCCCATAGACTTCCATTGCCCAAGCACACATATCACTCCACCCAAGGGCACCGGCTAGTTTGCTCTAGAACATTCTGGAAAGGCCGAGGACATCTCCACACATTGCGGGTCCCCTCCACAAGAGCATGTTGAGGACCTTGTGGGACAGTCTGCCTGTGTGTGTGCGGTGGCTCGCTTGCTCAGTGCCCTGTGCCTGCATTCCACTCACTTGAGGCCACACACAAGGTGGAAAACCTCCGAAGATTAGCCTTCCTGTTTCCGGTGGCACTGGGCAGGGTTCGGGGGCCTTGAACACTGTCACCATGAAGAAAGCAGTGCCACAGAGCCAGGTGGCGTTAGGCGTGCCTGTGGCAGCTGCACCCACAGGCACCTGTGCCGTTACCAGCAAAGGCACTGGGCTTAGTCTACCCTCCTTCATTTGCAAATACTCACTGGTGGTTGGCGAGGACAGTGGCGGTCTGGGGTAAAATCATGCCTTTTGCGGAGGAAGCTTGGCGGTGGAGGGGAACCCTGGCCAGCCCTCAGGAGCTAATTGTCTCTAACATGCACCTGTGTTTGTCACCATCTGAGTTCTGTTTACAGCACTTCCCAGCATTCTGCCCCTTTTCTGCCTTCTCAAGTAACATCAGGGGAGGGTGGAGAGGCCAGGAAGTGGGTTAGGGGGTACCCCAGGTCCCCCGACATTCTTTTTGTGTCTTGACCAAAGTTCATGGAGTACCTTGATGGCCGTGCTTTCAAGCAGGCTTGAGCACAAGCCGGGGGCTTTGAACAGTCCGGAAACACTGAGAGAAACCGGCCTCAGGTCTGAAGCAAAGTCCCTTTGATCTGTCCGCCTCGCCCCAGCTCCTGGCTGCGCACACGCACAGGGTGGAGGGCACGCTCTGCTACTGCTGTCTCCAGGGCAAGCGGCCACACGCAGTAACCAGCGCTTTACACTGGCCGCCCTCGCGCTTGGGGTGTCCTTGCTTGGGTGGGGGTCCTGGGCGGGCTCTCAGGAAGGACTCTGCGACTTTCTGGGCTAGCTACTCTAGCTGTGGGTGGGACAGGACAAGCCTGAGGGAGCCTGGCTAGAACCCGGGGTTTGGGTTCACTGGACTCTGGTGAGCCACCCGGAGTTCATCTTTACAGATTTTTAAGCAAATAAAATACACAAGATTATAAGAGCAACCCACTACACCACTACAATGGGACAGTTATACACTTATTGTTAAACAAAATCGTGAATCTTTTTGCTGCTGCCACAAATGGCTGTGTAGTAACCGCACTGAAGGCTTACCTTTGGGGATGCTGTTGGGGTGACTGGGGGTCGGCCAGGTTGTGTCTTCCTGCAGATCCAGGGCAGATGGCAGACCCTGCTGCCTTTCCCAGCGCCAGGAGAGACTGCCCGAGCGCTTTCCGCCCGCCACGCCGGAACCGCAGCTGCTTTCAGTCCCTCTCCCCGCCCTCCTCCTGCTGGCTAATTTACTTCTCTTACAGCTGACTCAGCTGTCGCTGCTTTGGAACAACCTGTTTCAATACAAGAGCCCACCTGGGTAGCCCAGGCTGTTTGCCCTGTCTCAAGAACCTTAATTTAATGACAACAATCTCAGGAAAGATTTACAAAGCAAAATTTAAAAAGGAGACAGTGTTGGGGGAGCGTGGGGAGTGGAGCAGCCAGGGTGTGAACTGGCACCCATATGGGATCTCAGCACGTGCAAAGCGAGGATTTAGCCACTAGGCCATTGCACCGGGCCCCGATCTAGCTTTCTATTAATGGGCTTGTTAGGAAGCAGCATTTAGACACACCTGTTACTCGTGGGAGAGACTCAGATGAAGTTCTTGGCTTCAGCCTCGTGCAGCCCTAGCCTCGTGCTAGAAAGCACAATGAACTTGGTTGGAGGTGCATCTTATTTTTTTTTTTAAAGATTTATTTTTATTATTTTTTAATTGGAAAGGCGGATATACAGAGAGGAGAGACAGAGAAGAAGATCCTCCGTCCGATGGTTCACTCCCCAAGTGAGCGCAATGGCCGATGCTATGCCGATCTGAAGCCAGGAGCCTCTTCCGGGTCTCCCACACGGGTGCAGGGTCCCAAAGCCTTGGGCCGTCCTCGACTGCTTTCCCAGGCCACAGGCAGGGAGCTGGATGGGAAGCAGGGCTGCCGGGATAGAACCGGCGCCCATATGGGATCCTGGGTGTGCAAGGTAAGGACCACTTGCGCCATTGCGCCGGGCCCATTTATTTATTTTTTTAAAGATTTATTTATTTTTATTCCAAAGTCAGATATACAGAGAGGAAGACTCCCCCCAACCCCCCATCTGAGGATTCACTCCCCAAGTGACCACAATGGCTGGCACTGCACCGATCAGAAGCCAGGAGCCAGGAACTTCCGTCAAGTCTCCCACACAGGTGCAGGATCCCAAGGATCCTTGACTGCTTTCCCAGGCCACAACCAGGGAACCAGATGGGAAGTGGAGCTGCCGGGATCAGAACTGGCGCCCTCATGGGATCCTGGTGCGTGCAAGGCGAGGACCCCAGCTGCTAGGCTATCACACCGGGTCCAGAAGTGCATCTTTTTAAATGTTGCTTATTGATGAGTCAGACTCTTAATGCTTTTGTATAGAAATATTAATTGTATAGTTTAATCATCACTTATTAAAAAAAGAACAATGCAGCAAGGTGGAGCAATCCACCATGGGGTGAAGGTTCGGGGAGGGGTGGGGGGAATCCCAGTGCCTTTAACATTGTGTCCCATAATCCAATAAAATTAATTAAAAAAAAAATAAAGCAAAGTTGGAAAACCTTGCAAACCACTCAGAAATACCTTTTCTGGAAGGAAAAAATAACGTCCATATGAAGTGCAGTAAGCTTGCAAAGGTAAATAGTGATTCATACTTCTGTGGACAGGATGCGAAGAATCACGATGGATGTGCCTGGCCGGCCATTTTTATTTCAGTGTTAGCACAGTGTCTTGCCAGGACTGAAGTCAATGTATTGTTTTAGTTCAACTGGATGTAATGTTAAATAAGCTCGAAATGAAAATTAAAAAAAAAAAAAAAGCCAGCAAACAATTTGGTCAGCAGAGGCCTGTGGTGGTTGTCCTTCGTCACTGGACACGACCCTGGCAGACTGACTCTTCCTTGCTTTCCCTGCCCAGCAAGCCAGTGCTGTTTCAACTACACTGGAACTTAGAGAACAGATAACTCTAGATCCTTCCAACGATGCCGGCATATTACTGTGAAAACCTAATAAAATAGCATTTTTGAAAAAGATCTGTTCTCTAAATATTTATTTTAGGAGCTGGTGCCATGGCTTAACAGGCTAATCCTCCACTTTCAAGCGCTGACCTCCTATATGGACACCAGTTCATGTCCCAGCTGCTTCACTTCCCATCTAGCTCCCTGCTTATTACTTGGGAAAGCAGCCGAAGATGGCCCAAAGCCTTAGAACCCTGCATCCACATGGGAGACACTGGAGAGACGTTACAGAGAGAGGGAGGAGAGACAAAGATCTTCCATCTGCTGGTTCATTCCCCACACGGCTGCAATGACTGAGCTGATCTCAAGTCAGAAGCCAGAAGTTTCTTCCAGGTCTCACACATGGAGTTAACCCAGCGCTTGTGATGCCATGGTCTCACACAGACATGAGGTGCAGCCCCTGCCAACCTCATGTGAGAAAGCAGCCCAGGACAGCTCCAGGGTCCGGGCCCCTCCCGCCCAGCGCAGCAGACCGGGAAGAGAACCCTGGCTTGGGCCTCGTCCGGTGCTGGCTGCTGTGGCCATCTGGGGAGTAAACCGACAGGTGAAAGACCTTTTCACCTCACTTTCTCTCCTCTGTCTCTCCTTAAAATAAATATATTTTTAAAAATAGATTTATTTATTTTTATTGCATATACAGAGAGGAGGAGAGACAGAGAGGAAAATCTTCCATCCGATGATTCACTCCCCAAGTGGCCACGAAGGGCAGAGCTGAGCCTATCAGAAGTCAGGAGTCAGGAGCCTCCTGTGGGTCTCATGCGGGTGCAGGGTGCCAAGGCTTTGGGCTGTCCTCAACTGCCTTCCCAGGCCACAAGCAGGGAGCTGAATGGGAGGGAAATGGGGCAGTTGGGATTAGATCTGTCACTTATATGGGATCCTGGTGCATGCAAGACAAGGGCTTGAGCTACTAGGCTACCGCACCAGGCCCCAAATAAATAAATCTTAAAAAAAAAAAAAAAGCAAAATTACTGCCAGGTCAACCCATAGGCTCATGAGGTGAAAAATAATTGTAAACAAATAACCAAATGGGAGGACCATCTATTTCAGAACAGCAGAGAGTGGAAGCCATGGGTGACCACAAGGTGGGTGAAATAACTTGGTACTTTCTCTGCCCTGCTGCAGCTCCTGGCTGCCCACTGGGCTGCCTCCATGTGCTCCCGGAACCCTCTGCAGTCTGCTAAGGAGGGAAGTGCACAGCTTTGGACTCAGGCAGAAGTGGGTCCTATCCAGAACTCCTACTTTCTGGCAGGTCACCCGTGGCTCATCTCACTCGTGGCCAGGAAATGTCCCCCACATAGGGTCTTGGTTTAAACACACTGACAATAATTCTTTCCATTTGGGAAGTAATCCAGCCTTAGTTTTTGTGCCCAGCTGCGGGGACTGTGTCCTGACAAAGGAGTTCCCCAAGCTCCTCTATCAGGTCCTCCCAGTGGCAGATCTTGCACAAACAAGTGGGTCCTTGGCCCTGCCGTAGTCTACTCCCTGTCCTGGCAGGAACAGTGGTCTTGCACAATTGGTCCACACCCATTCTGGTTCTTACTGTTGGGTGCTACAGCCAAGCCACCCCTGGCCCATGCCCAGACACAGCTCTCGCATTGTTCAGTGGGTGCTGACACCTAGCCCAGCCCACTCCATATCCACCCTAGCTCTCATGAGCACCAGTAGGTGCTAGAGTCTAGCCCAGTCTGGCATATCCTAGACCCAGTCCACCATACCCCAGTCATGTTCAGCCCAGATTGCCACACCCATTTTGGCTCCCACTCACCAGCAGGAACCACAACCAAGCCGGGGTGTCCCCTTCACTCCCCAACTGGGTCTGTTGTTCCCAGCCACAGATCTTGTGCATGGCAGTGGTTGTTCTGACTCAGGTTGACACAGCCCATCCTTCCTTCCTTTTTTTTTACACAAAAATTTATTTGAAAGGCAGAGAGAAATCTTTCACTTGTTGGTTCACTCCCTAAATGGCCACAACAAGATGACTGGAGCCAGGAGCTTCATCCAAGTCTCCTAGTGAATGGCAGGGGTCCAGGCACTCATTCCCAGTTCTGCTGCCTCCCAGCATATTAGCAGGAAGCTGGATTGGAAGTGCAATAACCAGGACTTGAACCTGAGCTCCTGCATGGAGGCTAGCATTGCAAATGGCAGCTGAACTCACTGTATCACAGTGCTGGCTCTGATAAAGGATTCTTTGGTTGGAGCTTGGGTTTGTGGTCTGACTGTACAGAGGAAGGTTGGTTTGCATGGGATAATTGGTTCACAAGTTTGCATGCAATGGTTGGAATACAGGCTTGGCACAGAGACAAGGCCCAGGCACAGCACCATTGCTTGGGGAGGTCTAGCCCAGAAAATGTGCAGAGCCTCTTCTGAGCACCTCTGTGTAGGCATCTTGGGCTGCTAAGGCTGTGGGTGCAGGAGCTACCTTCAGCTTGCCTGCATTCCCCAGGTGTCTGGTCTTGCTGCCACTTTTGCTTACCAAGCTGGGGTGCCCTTAACTTCCTCTGCTTCCTCCCAGCCTTGGTCATGCATGCCCTGGGGACCCTGCGGGCCCCACCAGCTGGGCTGGCCAACACTCAGGGGACTGGAGGAAACCACACCTTGACCCTCCAGGTGCCACTTCCACACTGCACAGCTCTTGCACCAAGCAGTGCACGATGTTCTCCCTGGCTTCCTCCTGGACAGAAACAGGGTGGTGAGGCAGTCAACGGGAGAATGGGCAATGGCCATTTTAATGAGAGGGAAAGTGAGACAGAATGGTTACAAAACCACCCAAAGTCAGGGACCAAAGCAGCCTCAGATGCTGCCAACCGAAACCAGCAGCTGCGCTGCGGCCACAGAGGGGCTCCTACTCCTTGGATGTGACCTTGCATCATGAGTCCAGCACCCTGGGTGACTCCTGCAGCACCCCTGAGCACACAGCAGGGACAGCCAACAGCTAGGGCCCAGGGAGGCGGCTCCAGGTTTCACCTGGATCCCCCTTGGGCTCAGGGCAGATGGCATTGGAGTCACTGGGCGTGCCTGGTACAGACCCAGGGTCTGGGAGAGCTGCAGTTCACAGCCACAAGCCTGCCCTCCTCCAGGCTCCCGCAGCTGACAGCCGGGTCATCCTCCTCTGGGAGCCTGGGGAGAGGGAGAGGAAAGGGGTGAGGTCCTTGGCATGCCGGTCTGCCCACTTAGGCTCTGCAAGACTCTGTGCCCATGCTGCAGTGCCCCAGGCCTAGCAGAAGTTCCCCATCCAACCACCGGTCAGTCAGGGAGTGCTGGGCAGAGCACCCTACTGCTCTGAGCTGCAGAACCCCTATGCTGCCTGGTGGGTATGCCCTCCAGGCACACAACGATGGAGTCTGAACCCAAGCTGGGCCTCAGGACACCCATGTGGCTTTGGCTTCCTGAGTGGTATCCTGGACGGGGGTAGGGGAAAGGGCACGGGGTGGGGTAGAACAGGAAGGTTGCGTTTGGGGCCTCAAGTGGTTGGGGAAGGGCAGTTGAAAGAGAGGAAGAGGTAGAGGAAGTGACTCACAGCTGGGGCGGTAGGGGCACCCCGTCAGTCCAGTACCAGCCCTGGGGGCCTCGCCGGGCCCCCAGCCACGAGTGCTTGGTTATGGGGTATCTGCTCAGGAAGTCCTGGGGGAGAAAAGCAGGCGTCACCCTCCCCTTGAGCACAGCCACAGTCACTTGGGGCATCTGTCACCTGTGAGGCTTCTGGAGGATCCCAGCTTCACATCTGGAAGAGAGAATCAGCTCAACCCAATGGTGCCGAAACACCAATACCGGTGCCAGCTGCATGGTGCCTGCTGGGGGGCGGAAAGGAAGGTAGCTATTGTGCCGGGCCCTGTTCATCTCTCTGGGACGTGATGCAGTGGTACCCACAGCAGTTGCGATATCCCCACTACTGCTCCTCAAGTGGGTGATTCCACTTGGAGGAATAAATCCAAGACAATGAAGTCATTCCAAGAACGGAGGGCAATGCCTAAAGAAGCTGAAATTCTGTAAATTCCCCGCTAGGCAAGCTACGGGATGTCAACGTGATGGAAAATCACGCTATTAAATATGACAAGTGAAAAACACAGCTATACAGGAAAATTCAAATACATAAATATGTCAAGTGAAAACCCAGAGGAGGTCACACAAACAAGCACACATTGCTGACAACATCAGTGGGGAGAGGTTCATGTCGATGGAGGTCGTAAGCAGGCTGGCATAAATGAATTGAGTTCAGTTTTCCATTCCTATGAAATTGCACAATAAAAGATAAAGCCATAATTCATAAATCCATGTCAGCACTGAGGAGATAGCCGCCCCCTTGGCTATACCCCACCTATCCCTAAGGGACCCCAGTTGACCCATTCAAGGTGAGCTCAGGGATCCTCCTTCCTGGGGCTCCTGGGCTGTGACAGCGTCGAGTTTGCTGTGCTGCATTTTAACAGGTGGCTTTACTAGTCAAGCTTCCTTACTTCCTGTGCAGTGGACTTGGTGAAGCCCAGCATGTTGTGTTCACCATTGCACGTAAGAGCCTGCACAGCCTTGTGCCTGTGCTCACTGCCAGCAATCAGCTAAGGCCTTTGTGAATCCCAAGGGCTGACACATTCATGAGCTTTTTGCTACTCTAAGATACAACTCTGGGGGTCTGTGGAGTGTCATAAAAAGACTCATCCTCTGCCTGTGGTGCCAGCATCCCATATGGGTTTTGGTTCTAGTCTTGATTGCTCTACTTCCAGTCCAGCTCCCTGCTTATGTGCAGAAAAAACTGTGGAGAATGGCTCAAGTCTTTGGGCCCCTGCACCCACATAGGAGAAACAGATGAGGTTCCTGGCTCCGCATCAGCCCAGCTCCATTTGGGAAGTAATCCAGCAGACGGAAGATCTCCGTTTCTCTCTGTAACTTACAAGTAAAGTAAATAAATCTTAAAAAGGTCATAGCTCAGACCTGGCATGGTAGCCTAGTGGCTAAAGTACTTGCCTTGCACATGCTGGGGTCCCATATGGGTGTTGGTTCTGATAATGGCAACCCCGCTTCCCATCCAGCTCCCTGCTTGTGGCCTGGGAAGGCAGTTGAGGACAGGCCAGAGACTTGGGACCCTGTACCCATGTGGGAGACCCAGAAGAGGCTCCTGGCTCCTAGCTTCAGATTGGCTCAGCTCTGGCTATTGCAGCTGCTTGGAGAGTGAATCAACCAATGGAAGATCTTCTCTGTCTCTCTTCTCTATATATCTGACTTTCCAATAAAAATAAATAAAACCTAATCCAGCAGCCACTCATCCATTCACTGTTACTCTAAGATTTGGGGAGTGTAAGCAGACTGCACAGGAGAAAGGAACAGATGCTCACACAGACAGGCACACACAGCCCTCAGGGACCACCACTCATGATGCAGGTTACAGCCCTGGTTACAGTCCTGGCTGCTCTACTTCCGATTTGGATCCCTGCCACTTGTCATTGGGGACCAGAAAGGAGTTCTTGGCTTCTGGCTTTGGCCTGGTCCAGACCTGGCTGTTGCACCTGTTCGGAGAATGAACCAGCACATATAAGATTGCTGTCTGTCCCTCTCTCTGCTGCGCTGTCTTTCAAACAAACAAGCAAGCAAATAAATAAAGCCTTTAGGTAAATGACTAAGTGTTGCCTTTGCAACCTCCTGTCCCACACGCACGAGAGGCCAGGCTTTGTTCCTAACACGTGACCTCGTTGGAGGTTTACAGTAACTTCAGAAGGGGCTGTTCTGGCCTTGGCCGTCTGGTTTCCCATTCCTTGCTAGCTAGGCCTTCTGCAGACAGGAGCCAAAGGTCTTCACCAGCCACTCTTCTGTTCTTACAGTTCTACCTCCTGTTCTGTTACCAAAACATATGGTATGAAAAAGGCAGTGTCTTAGGTGTTTTTGTTTTTTTTTAAAGATTCATTTTATTTATTTTTTATTTGAAAGGCAGAATTTATAGAAAGATCTTCTATCATCTGGTGCACTCTCCAAATGGCCACAATGGCTAGAGCTGAGCCAATCCAAAGCCAGGAGCCGGGAGCATTCTTAGTTCTCCCATATGGGTGCAGGGGCCTGAGGACTTCAGCCATGCACATGGTCATAAGCAAGGAGCTGGACTGGAAATGGAACAGCTGGAACTGGTGCCCATATGAGCCGCTGGTGCTCCTAGGGGGACGATTAGCTTGTTGAGCCACCATACCGGTATCTGTCCAAGGTTTTGCATTCCAGCAACTTTTGGGTTACTTGATGGTTCAAAGACACCCTCTCACAATGGCCTGAGAGATTCTGCGGTCTCCGTATGGCCTTCGCTTTTGAAAAAGTTTTTTAAAGATTTATTTATTTTTATTATGAAGTCAGATATACAGAGAGGAGGAGAGAGAGGAAGATCTTCCATTCAATGATTCATTCCCCAAGTGACCACAACGGCCAGTGCTGTGCCCATCCGGAGTCAGGAACCAGTAACTTCCTCCAGGTCTCCCCTGCGGGTGCAGGGTCCCAAAGCTTTGGACCATCCTCGATTGCTTTCCCAGGCCACAAGCAGGGAGCTGGATAGGAAGTGGAGCTGCCGGGATTAGAACTGGCGCCTATATGGGATCCCAACATGTGCAAGGTGAGGACTTGAGCCACTAGGCCACGCTGCCAGGCCCTGGCCTTCACTTTTGTATTCATCTGGGGAGGGAATGAGCTGAAGTCTCATATTTTACATGCAGTGTGAATCACCACCACCTCCAGCACTCCTTCCTCTCCACCCCTATTAACTCCTCGTCCCAGCCTGGCTCCTGGCAACCACTCTTCCGTTTTCTTTTTCTACATCCCTGCAACTTATACATGGCTACATGACTTTATGCTCTTGGTTATACAGTGCACACATGTCCACCTTCTGAGCACTTTGAAATCAGCATGTGGCTTAGGGTCAGCCCGCACCATTGAGCTAGTGGCTTTCTTCCCTCTGTTGTCCTATGAACCAAAGCTGCTATTACCCCAAAGGGGAGGGAACGAACACTGGCTCACAGCACAGGCGATACTTCCCTTTCATTTCAGATCCGAGCAAACGCACTTTTAGGGAAGCTGAGTTAGGGTTCTGCAGTGTGTCCCCGGGGTTCAGGTACCCAAGCTGGTATGTTTCCCTGGCTGTCCCAGCTCTCCTGGAGCTTCCAGCCCTTGTGCAGAACCCCCAAACCCTGGCCCTGGCTTCCACCTACCAGGCTCCTGAAACCCAGCTTTGGAAGACAGTTGACTATACCTCTGCCTTGTTTTGTCTTGTATGCTTACTTAAACAAAAATTCTATCTCAAGCTCTTTGTTTCTTTTTTAAAGATTTATTTGAAAGGTCAAGTTACAGAGAAAGTAGAGACAGGAGAGAGAGAGAGAGAGAGAGAGAGAGAATCTTCTATCTGCTGATTCACTCCTGAGATGGAGCCTGGAAATTCCTCCAGGTCTCCACGCGGGTGCAGGATCCCAAGGCTTTGGGCCGTCCTCCACTGCTCTCCCAGGCCACAAGCAGGGAGCTGGATGGGAAGCAGGGCCACCAGGCAATAAAATGTACACCAAAATTTGGACACTCCCCAAATGACCACAACCGAGCTGAGTCAATCCAAAGTCCAGAGCCAAGAGCTTTTTCTAAGTCTTACACATGGATTCAGGGACGTAAGGCCTTGGACCATCCTCTGCTGCTTTCCCAAACCATAAGCAGGGAGCTGGACAGAAGTGGAGCAGACATAACATGGATGGGATGCTGGCCCCAAAGGCAGAAGCTTAGCTTACTATGCCATGGCATCAGCCACGTAATACCCAATTTGTAATACCTCTTATGCGACGGACTGGCTTGGCCGGGAGTGAACAGTCCGACGGGAACAGGACCCCGGGAACGGTGGGCAAGAATTCAGCAAGTGACAAACAGACATGACAACTCAAGGCAGTTGTATCTGAGTGCGTTTTGGAAAAGCAAGGGCGTTATCAATTTACATAAAACAGATTATTGCAGAGGGACATTCTCTTTGTCTATTCATGTGGTTACATTTCTACAATTATTCCAGGGAGGTAAGAGGGTCTGTAGAGAAAGACTGTGCTCTAGCAGCCTGGTGACAGTCTGCAGTTGCTATTTCTTGTGGACGCAGTGTGGCACCAGCTGCAGTTCTCATCATTAAGCGCTTAGCTCTCACTGTGCCTTGTGCCTTACATTGGCTTTAATATTAACCTGTTTATTTTTCTTAGTTTTTTTTCTTCCTGTATGGCTTTTTAAGCTGTAGATCTCCACTATAATCTTTTCAGGAATTCTCAAAAATAGTCCCAGGTAGGTTTATTTTAATAAACCTAGTGACTTGATAGTTTTTATCCCATACTGCTTGCTATCCTTGTCCAGTCTCCTGCCAGAAGGCTTCATAGAACTATAAAGGAATATTGAGCTTTTGCTGCACATACATAGTACTATTCCAGCCATAAAGATAAGAGCAAAGAGAGAACAGCCAGGAATGCCAAGACCACTAGAGATGCAGCCCAGTGCAGGAGGCATCCTTCCTTGAAGCTTCCGGTGATTTCTCACGCAGGCTCCACTGGAGGTGGCTTGACACTCTTATGTGTATTTATTTTAACTATTTTGGAATCAAAACAAACTTATGCTAATTCCATTTTCCACACTGTTTTGAGGTCTCCCTCGTATAGTCAGTGGAATGATGCCTTTTTCACTTCCCATTGAAAAAAAGAAGCAATCCATGTTCACTGCAGTACATCTCCAGCAGATCTTTCCACGGATCAAAGAGGCGCGCATTGCCCGAGTCCGTGGTGGAAGACCTGCCTGCATGCTGGGCATGGCCAGAATTCAGTGCTGAGGGAGGGACGGGGTGCATTTGGGGGAGGCAAGCCAGGACACCTTGTACGGAGGCGCGGCAGACTACTCAAATGTTTCCGGTGGCTCCAAGATTCCTCATGGAGGAAATAAAAGAATCCTAAAACCTGCAGCACAGGGCTGCCTGGACTTTCAAGTGCTCTTTTCAGAACCATAAGCAGTTTGATAAAAATTAAATGTGGGCCTGGCGTGGTGGCCTAACAGCTAAAATCCTCGCCTTGTAAGCGCTGGGATCCCATCTGGATGCCAGTTCTGATCCTGGCGGTCCCGCTTCCCATCCAGCTCCCTGCTTGTGGCCTGGGAAAGCAGCTGAGGATGGCCTAAAGCTTTGGGATCCTGCACCCATGTGGAAGAACTGGAGGAAGTTCCTGGCTCCTGGCTGGTGTAGCTCCGGCCATTGCGTTCACTTGGGGAGTGAATCATTGGATGGAATATCTTCCTTTGTGGCTTTTTCTCCTCTCTGTAGATCTACCTTTGCAACAAAAATAAATAAATCTTAAAAAAAAAATTAAATGCCGAGGCTGACATTAAGCATAGAGGGTGAAGCCACTGTCTGTGATTCTGGCATTCCACACAGGCACTGGTTCGTATCCCAGCTGCCCTCCTTCCGATCCAGCTCACTGCAACTGTGCCTGGAAAGTAGCGTAAAATGGCCCAAGCTCTTGGGCTGCTGCACCCGTATGGGAGACCTGGATGAAGCTCCTGGTTGCTGGTTTCAGCTTGACCCAACCCTGGCTGCTGTGGCCCTTTGGGGGGATGAACCTACAGATGGAAGATTTCTTCCTTTTACTCTTTGTCTCCCTTTAAGATTTATTATTTTTATTGGAAGGCAGATCAGATTTACAGAGAAGAGAAAAAGAAAGATCTTCATCTACAGGTTCACTCCCCAAATGGCCGCGATGGCCAGAGCTGAGCCGATCCAAAGCCAGGAGTCAAAGCTTTGGGCCGTCCTCCACTGCTTTCCCAGGCCACAAGCAGGGAGCTGGATGGGAAGCGGGGCCGCTGGGATATGAACTGGCGCTCATGTGGGATCCCAGCACATGCAAGATGAGGACTTTAGCTACTTGGCTACCGTGCTGGGCCCGAGGCAGGAAATTCTGACACACACACTACACTGATGAACCCTGAAGACATAAATGACATTCTTAGAGGAGTATCTGTAGACTGAAGGTGGAACAGCAGTTCCCAGGAGCTGGGGGAGGGGAGATCGGAAGTGGGAAGTTCAGTGCTTCAGGAGGATTTACTCAGTCTCAGTTATCCAAGATGCAAGGAGTTCAGAAGGCTGATGATGGCAGTGGTTGCACAACATGAGTTCGTTACAGCACTGAGCTCTACACTGAGATGGTTGGGAAGGTAGGTTGTATGTTATGCAAACTCTAACATAATTTTAAAAAGAGATTGAAAAAAAAATAAATCATGCCAAGGATTAGATCCACTTCACTGGACTTTTTTGTAGACATTCTTGAAATCTCAGATATCACCATTCCACAAACACATCTCACTCCTTTTCCTCTGAGAATGTGCTAAGCTGTTCTGTCCCTTTGATGCTGTGAGTGGCCGTGTTACTGCTTTCATAGATTTGGCATGGGTGGAGGCCTTAAATGATGCCTGCACACTTGGACTAGCTTGCACTTTTGTGATTTTTATTATTTTCTTAAAAATTTACTTATTTTTATTGGAAAGTCGGATTTATGGAGAAGGAGAGACAGAGAAAAAGATCTTCCATCTGCTGGTTCACTCCCCAAGTGGCTGCAATGGCCAGAGCTTAGCCCATCTGAAGCCAGGAGCTTCTTCTGGGTCTTCCATGTGGGTGAAGGGTTCCAATGCTTGCTGTTGCCAGTCATTGATGGATCTGGGAATGATTTGTTACCTAACCTTGTAATACTAATATCTCATTAGTACCTCCATCAACATCACTTATTTTCCTTGCTTCCTCCCAGACCCAGAATAGCAGAGACTTGCTGCTGACTGCTCGGTAACTGGTCAACCACTAGGCTGGACGGAAGCGCCACTGCTCTACCTTCACTTGTTAAAACGAAGCCCTTGGAGACCTGACATCTGGTCCCCTGAATGTCAGTTTATTTCTCTGGGCATTGATGACCTTTTTTCTTAAAGGTTTATTTTTATTGAAAAGTCAGATTTACAGAGAGAAGGAAAGACATAGAGAAAGATAGGCCACTTTTCAAGTGGCCGCAACTGCCAGAACTGAGCCAATCCAAAGTCAGGAGCCAGGGGTTTCTTGTAGGTCTCATGTGGTTGCAGGTCCCAAGGCTTTGGGCCATCCTCAGTTGCTTTCCCAGGCCACAGGCAGGGAGCTGGATGGGAAGTAGGACAGCTGGGATACAAACCAGCACCCATAAGGAATCCTGGCAAATGCAAGGCAAGGACTCCAGGCACTAGGCTGCCATGCTAGACCTTACAACTTTTTAAAAATTTAACATTTATTAGTTTACTTGAGAGACGGAGAAAGAAGTCTTTCATTATTGGTTCACTCCTCCGATGAACGGGTGAAATGTTTGGGGCTGGTCAAGCCAAAGTTGAGAGTTTCATCCAGGTCCCCCAGATGGGTGCAGGGGCCCAAACAATTGGGTCAATTTCCACAGCTTTTCCCAGGCCATTAGCAGGGGCTGAATTGGAAGTGTAACATCCTGGACTCCAATGCAGCCGTATAGGATACTTTACTTACTTAGGTGGTGGCTGCTTTACCCCCTATGCCACAATGCCAGCCCCCCACTTGGTGACTTTCATAATATCAAGTTATTTCATATAGAAAGGTTCCTTTCTCGGCCCCAAATTTTGAAGGCCTTGCCTGGCTGCCCCTTTCTCACCTGGGCGTGGCTCAGCAGGGGGAGGGTGGCATGGTGGGCTGAGCAGAAAGCCTGGCTGTCCTCCCAGGTTCGTGCCTCCGCAGAGAGGTAGTAACAGTGGTCCTCTGACCATATCCAGCCCCATGGGCACGGCTGGCACCGGCCTCCTGCAAGCACAGAGACCGCGAGATGAAGCGCGTCAGGGCGGAAATTGCCAAGGGCTGCATGCGCACACACAAGGTCGCGGGGATAAAACCTGGCCGTGACCTAGACTGTGCTTGGAGCAGGTACGTGTCATGATGGGCAGGAGGAGGGGTGGGACCTGAGGAAGGCTGAGGAGTCTGCAGTGTAAACAAACACATTCATCAGCATGGAGGCTGCCTGGGTGGGGTTGGCATGCCACGGCACGCCAGGTGCATGCTAAACCTAGCAGATGGAAGGAGCCAACGTTTCTTAGGTTTTAGGGGTGGCGAAACTAAGACTGCCATTTGGATATTTCTAACATCATTTGTAGGTTATACAAAATGATGAACTTAAAAAAACCAGTCTGCTAAAGATGGGATTTTTGAGCCATGGCAGGGCTAGACCACATGATTTTGCAGGTCTCACTGGCCCAGGGGCTGATGCTCCTCATTCCTGGTAGCTCCCCAGCCCCAGGTCTTCTTGCATTTTCCCAGTGGCGATGTCTCCTGCAAAAATCTCAAAGGTGCTGTGTGGGCTGGACACAGCCCTGGTGCTGGGGTAGCAGGCAGACGGGACACAGTACCTGTCTTAGAGGCCAGGATGACAATGACAACCGTGGAGACAGCCAGCAGCACGGCCATGACCGCCAGGGCCCAGCGTAGGGACTTCATGTAGGTGGGCAGGCCTGGAAAAACCACATAGGAATTCCTAGAGCAGCGTTTCAAGAGTTTGAAAACAAGGATTCCATATAAAACATGTGTGTGCTTTGGCATATACCCACATGTAAATGCACCTGTGTGTATGTGGCACACATGCACGTACAAAGGACACATGTTCAATCAGAATTCGACTTTAAAAGCATATGCACTTTTGGAATCTTTTTTTTTTTTTCATTTGCATTGGAAAAACCACTTGCTTTAAAGATCATAAAGGAAAGTGTGCTATACTAACACTTTATTTTTTTTTTAAAGGTTACTTTCTGTTCATGTGAAAGGTAGAGAGAGACAGAGAGACAATTTCAACTCAGATCCATAGCTTTGCAATCATAGTTTTCGTCCTGCCTGTGTTGGCTACAATGTGACTGCCGTTCCCATCCTGCTGCCCAAACTCCACCTGCTCCCTTGCGGACAAACACTATAACGGGGAGGAGGCATCCAGGTCTTGTGGAACTTAAGGTTTATTCCATGGAGGGGCAGGGAGGCATCTTCTCAAATGCCAAGGGGTTTTCAGGAGGCTCATGCCAGGGCATCAACACCCCAGCGTCCATATGGGACCTTCAGGAAGTTCACGCGGCACCTGTCACTCTGTCCGAGCTCAGTTCAGCTTCTTGCAATTCTCAGGCACTCCCACACCTCTCTTCTCCCTGTCACTATGAGTTTTTGACTCCTGGTAGAAAGTGGAAAAACACTCTGTCGGCTTGGAACATGTTATGCTTCAGAATTAAAACAATGCGGAGGTCTCTTGCTGCAGCGACTTGAGCAGGATTGCTAGGAGCCGGGCTTGGAGCAAGAAGCTGAGGCAGACACACCGGACACGGGAGAGATCGCCAGCTTCAATAAGACCAAGCTGAAGAAGATGGCCACAGGCGAACACCCTGCTGACCAGAGGCCATTGAGCAGGAGAAGCTGAGCGAGATGTCCTAAGAGCCTGGGGGGAGGACCCCAGGTGCGATGTGGAAGATAGGGCACCTACATGATAGACGTGAGCCACAAAGCCTCACTGTGACCCAGGTACTCTATGCTACTGCTACCCACCTGTGGGTCTCTGCCAGGACCCTCCAACTAATTGACTGCCAGATTTCTCCAGTCTGACCTGAGATATTACAGAAAATTATTTTTATGATGAATGAAAATAAAAAACACTTTGTGGCAGACACACACACACACACACACACACACAGACTACAGTTTGAAAAGGAAACAAAAACACAGCAAAAAGTCCATGGCAAATGTGTACTAGGAAAAAAATAATAATAAAACTATACCTGGATTTAAAAACTTTTGGCACCAAAATAAACTTGGATTAACTTGAGCCAACTTGTCCAAACAGGCCCTGGCTTGAGTCATGAAGAAGAATAAGACACCGGTTTGGAAAGGGACCCCATGGTAGGGATGTGAATTCCACAGAAACGAAGCCCAACAGACACCAGATTCGTGGGAAGGTCGGCTGGAGATGCTTTGGTCAAAGCAAAAGTGGACCAGAGAGGAGCAAGGTTTTGGAGGCAAGGCTAGCGCAGCTCTCTGGGGACTCGGAGAACAGCCGCCTCTGCTTATTTGGAGAGCGTCCTGTCAAAGCCCCCTGGAGTTGTTCTCACCACGACCACTGCTGCACCTGCTCATTCTGCTCACCAAGAAGCACTTCTGAATGAGTTTTAGCGGCGAGTCATGAGGACTCCATCTTTCAGTCCTGACTCGCTTCCTTCCACCTTCCTTCTCTTTCCTAAACTTAAAAAAACCAAAAAACCTTTACAGGATGCCCATTTTTCTTTGGTTATTAACATAAAAGATTGCATCAATGTGGTTAAATTCCTAGGACCCGTACTTCTTTTGACTTTCCTTTTTTTTAAGTATTATTTTCATTGGAAAGGCAGATTCACAGAGAAGAGAAAGAAAGATCTTCCATTTGCTGGCTCATTCCCAAACATTCCCTTGCTTCCAGAAACTATCCTTTTTTTTTTCCCTCTGTGCCCCCTATTCTCTTATCACCTCCATGTTTCTGCACCGTCTCTGCCAGTAGCTGGCTCTTCCTCCCATTCTTTTAAGTGTCATCTCTCCCAGAGCTACCTCGCATTTGTTTCTTCCACCCTTCTCTCTCTGTGGAGAGGAGACCGCAGTCGCTCAGGAAGCTGGCTGCAGTCAGAAGTGTGGGAGACGCCCCCACCTTCATCTGGTCAGTGGTCCAGCCTTCCAGCACTGCCTCCTGAACCCTCCCTCTTCGTTCTGCACCGGCCACATCCTCCTTGCCTTGTCACTGCTCTCCCCTGGCAACTGGCTCCCCTCCTTCAGTCTCACCCCAGCCCCAGGCTCCCTCCCCAGGGCTGGTGGAGTTCACTCTTCCTTAGGAAAAGCATTCGTGTCCCCACCACCAGCTCCTCCTGTGTAGTCACAGTTTCCGTTGAATCCAACAAGAAGCTACCAACTCATCAAGGTAGACAGAATGTGCGCATGCTCACTCAGCAAAGAGGCATGATGGTCGGTGGCCAGCAAATCTTTGAGGGGAAACAGAGATCCCTATAGACTGGAAAAGCAGCAAGGCGAGAGACTTCTGCCCCCAGAAAGCAGCACACCTTGACTGAGTCATCGAGCTGGCCTCAGACTTCTGAGTCATGTAAAGCTGCAAGGTCGTGCTACTCTGTTCCAAGAGAATGCTACGGATTCTTAAGTGGGGCGGAGCACCCAGAAGGTGTGCGCTGGGGGAGGAGTTAGGGCGCAGGACCCCTACCCGGCAGAGGGGGCTCTGGGTGCCGGTGAGCACTCACCTATGAGCGTCATCGCTCGGGGGAGCTTCTTGGTGTCCCAGCCTGCACGCAGCAGCTGCACCGCCTCTTCATCCAGTTCGTGCTCCTTGCAGCGACAGCGGCGCGTGGGAGAGCCCGGCGAGACCGCGCGGCCCTTGGCGTCGCTGCCGCGCTCCGTCGGGCCAACGGCCAGCGGCGAGCCCTGGCCTTCGGTGGACGACAGCGGGTGCGCGAGGGAGGCGGGGGACTCGGGCACCGGCACGGTGAGGAAGCGCGTGGACGGCGACGGCGGGGGTGCTTGGCTGCCAACGGCGGCGCCCATCGGCTTCACGCGCACGTCCACCTGCAGTTCCATGGGCGCCCAGGAGCCGGACGGCTGCTCTCCCGGAGCAGCCCAGGGCTCCTGCTCGGCTCCGGTCGCCGCCTCGCCATCCCGGGGCTGCTCCGCCCAGGCGGCGCCCGGCGACGGCGGTTCTCGGCTGGCCGATCCCAGGCGGCGGAAGGCGCCGTAGCCCAGGCTGAGCGGCGGCATGGCCAGGGGGCCCGGGCGAGGAGGCGGCGGCTTCTTCTCATCCGGAAGGTTCCTGGCCGAGCCCCCCGCCTCCTCACTCAGGCTGCTTTGGAGACTCCCGGGCTGCCGCCTTTCCCCAGGGCCCTGCGGCTGCTCTGGGTCCGAGTCCTGGCTTTCCAGGAGCTCCATTTGCGGGAACTCCGCCTCGGCTCGGCCGTCTTCCGAAGCCTTCATGGTCCCGTCCACCCCGCGCGCCGAGTAACGCGGGAAAGCCGAGAGGAGCTCACCTGAGCCCAGGTGGCAGACAGCTTCGCCCTCTTGAGCCGCGATTGGCTCCCGCCGCCTCATGTGGGCGGCCGGGTCCCGCCTCCTCCGGCAGACGCCCCGCTCCGATTGGCTGCGTGTCGGCCACGCCCCACGGCACCGCCCCCACGTGGCGTAGGGAGGTGGGCGTGGCCGCCGTCTCCGCCGTTTTGGGGGTGTGGGCCGAGGCCTTTTGGGGCAGAGAGGAGCTGAACTGCGAGCCGAGCACTTTAGGGAGGAACCTGGAGCCCCACCGGGCTCCTCCCTCTGTGACTGCCCCTGGCCCCACTCACTCTCCCCTCCAGCCCTTCCCGCCGCTTCCCGGCGTCGATTTGGGCTGGAAGCAATGGGTCAACCCCGTCTGGATTACTGGGATCTCAAAAAACAGCGCCGCACCCCAGGACTGTCGGTCGACCCAGGCCTGGAGACAGCGGCTCCTGCTAGTCTAACTCCGGGGAGGAAGGGGAATGAGGAAGCCAGCGGTCTTTATTTTCACCTGGAGAGAGAGAGAGAGAGCTCCCCACTCTGGCCGGCGCACCGAACACATTTTAGGCTTGCCCGCTGAGCTCCTCCTAGAGGTACTGAGAGCTTTTAGCTGGGTGAGGCTGCTGCTCTAAATTTTATTAAAAGATCTGTTTGAAGGCAAAGTGAGAAGAACAAGTCTTCCACCTGCCGGTTTACTCCCCAGATTGCAGCGACGACAGACGCTGGGCCAGGCTGAAGCCAGGACCATCAGCTCCCACCTGAGTAGCAAGGACTTCCCAGGATAGGGGCAGCCTTCCACGGGCCACCGCCTGTTGCCTGCCCAGGCCCATGATTCTGGAGCTGGGACTTGAACCTGTAGTATTTTTAACAAGTGCCCCAAGATAGGATTAGCATTATAAAACACGGGCAATTCAGTGATACCTGCCCCGTCTCCCTTGGATTGGCTCTTGTAGGTTGGTGTGGAGCTTTCCATTCCCTGTGGTCTCAGAACGGCTTTCCCATTGTCTTGAGAGCTCCAGTACCTGCCTGCTCTGGTCTGGGCTAGGGCTCCCCTGCACCTGGGATGGGGTGCGGATCTGCTGACAACACCTGTCCCACTCCTAGGAACCTAGATACTAGGATACATGTTACTGGGGCCCATTTGCTGAGTTTTATTAAAGTGAGAGCCAAAAAGTCTCTAGGCTTACCTAACATGTTGGGGGATGCTATCCCCAACACCCACCCTCACTATCTTTAGGAGCCAACCTCACCATAAGGAAGAGCTGCACAAACTATTTGTTAAGTCCTATCAAGTTCCTACCTTCATCCTCCTCCCCTTTTTAAAGGTATATTTACTTGAGAGAGAGAAAGAGATCTTCCATCCACTAGTTCATTCCTCCAATATCTGCAACAAGCAGGGCTGAGCCAGGTCAAAACCAAGAGCTTCCCAGTCTCCTACATGGGGGTAGGGTCCCAAGGACGTGGGCCATCCTCCACTGCTTTCCCAATCCATAAGCAGGAAACTGCATCAGAAGTGGTGCAGCCAGGACTCAAACCAGCATCCATATGGGATATCGACACCTTAGGTGGAAGCTTAGCTTACTATACCATGGTGCTAGACTAGCCTAGATGATCTTTTTCCACCCCCGGAACCACCCCCGGAGTCCAATGCCAGGGGATTGCATAGGGACCCTGGGATCTCTTGGGGTCCTGCAAGAGTCATCTCACTCCAGGGTCATGTTTCACAGCTCTGCTGCTTGTTCCTGATATACACACAGACTCCAGGCTTCAGGATGTGCCGCCTTTCATATGCACCTGCTGAACGCCACATTCCCACCTCTTCCCACAGCAACCCCTGGAGGGGCAGTCTCTGCACCCATGCACCCCACATCCCTCCCAGCCCTTGCCCTGTCCCCATACAGTGGCCTCCATCCTTGGACCGCTCCTAGGATTCTGTCCACAAACCCTTCCTCTCGCGCAACCTCCTGGATGATTATTTTATGAGGCCAGGCTTTTAGAAACAGAACACTCAGCTTTCCCTGGGGCCAGACACATTTTCACTTTGAGGACAAAAAGTCCAACTGTTCTCTTGAGAGGAAATAGCAGAATCCCTATTTTGTGGGGTTCTGCATATATAGCAAAGTCAGATGGCTAATTTTAAATCAGTCTGCGCCCGGCCATCACTGGATGTGTCTGTGACGGCTTGTCGGGAGCTGCGGGGACAGCGGCTCCACGCCAGGGCTAAGGCTTACAGTGGTGCCTCTGTCCATAGCACCTGCTAGGACTAAGCAGCCCACAGCTGCTCTGTTGGATGAATGGTTCTAGTCCAGAGCCCCTCTTCTAGTACCTGGCCTCTGGCTCTGTTGTGTGACTAAACCACAGAGGGAGACTTAGGGTCTTTTTTTTTTTTTTTTGCAAGAACTTGGCTACTCAAGGCTCAACTATGCCAACTTTCCCGAGGACAAAAAGACTCAGTTCTCCTCAAACCCACCAGAAAGAGGTTTGTCCATCTTCTGGATCAGGCCCCAGATGACCTCAATGTCTGGAGCTGATCCAGGCTGAAGCCAGAAGCCAGAGCGCCATCAATGTCTCCCCTGTGGGTGTGTGGACACACGCACTTGGGCCACCCTCCACTGCCTTCCCAGGTACATTTCCATGGAGTTGGATTAAAAGTGAAGCAGCTGGGACTTGAACTGGCACTTGGATATAGGATGCCAGCACTAGATAGTGCAGTTTAATCTGATGTGCCACAATGCCAGCCCCATCAAACCCACCACATTCTGTTTCTATTTGAGGATTGGACTGCTGGTTGCTCTGCAGGAGGGCAGGGCTACAGGCAGCCAGTGGCCAGGACCATTCAGGATCAAGCATAAAGATGCAAGGCCTCAGTCACTCCATAGATGGTCCACAGAAGACCTGGTGCCAACGTGCGCACTAGCGCAACCCTCTGGGGAGTTGGTCCCAGACACCACGAACGGCCCTAGTCGTGCCCCCTTACAGGGCCTGGCATCCAGAACACTTGGAATCCTAAACCTTTCTCCCGTTCCAAAACGTGCCGTTATACGTCCTGAAGGTCGCTAGAGGGCGGCCGTGTGTAAAGGGAGAGTGCAGCCCGGCGCGCGCGCCCCCAGGCCCGGCGGGGCGCCAGGCACACGGGGACCACCCTCCCTAGGCCGGGTCTCTAAGGCCGCGGAGACAGCGCCCGGCGGGAGAAAGCGGCGCTGGCAGGCGGTCTATTCCGCCCAAGGGCTGAGAAGATGATTTCTCCACCTCGCCCTGGGGCCCTTCCCAGCGCTCCATCGCCCCAGGCGGAGGTTCCGGGCTCCCATCACCGGGCGCAGATTGGCTACAGCTCTGGGAACCTGTTTTGTCCTCAAAGGTTGTTTGCAGATGAAGCGCTATCTCCAGGGGAAGGTGTGAGCCGTGAGGGAAAGAGTACCTGCCGAGCTGGGCGCCGGTGGCGCCAACCCCAGAGCCCGAGACCGCGGCCAGCTGGCTGCCCATTCGCAGTGGAGTGAAGCGCCGGCGAAGTTTCCTTTCCAAATCAGGACGGTTCAAGGCTTGTGCAATTAAAGGATCATTAGGAGCCGGTGTCTGACCTAGCGGTTAGGACGCTCGACCCCACGTGGGAGCGCCTGCATTCGCCTCCCTGCTGATGCGCATCTCGCAAGACAGCAGGTGAAGGCTCAAGTAGTTGAGTTGGTGCCACCCAGGTGGGATTGAGTTCCCAGCCGATGGGAATCCTTTCTCAAATAAATAGTTCTAAAATAATTAAAACGATGTGAAAATAATGAGTCAGCAGCCTTCTATACGGAACTGGGTGTGAATTCACTGTGCCCTGCGGACCTCAGCCAGCGTGGAGGCTCCTGGGATGGCCATAGTTGCCAACTGCAGGTTTTCATACTGCGAGCGAACCCCCTTCCCAGAGCTGCTAGGGTTCTCTTTATCTCTCTTTTTAAAGATTATTATTATTATTATTATTATTTTACTAGAAAGGTAGAGCAACAGAAAGGGAGATCTTCCATTCCCAAGTTTGCTTCTACAGTCATCACGGCTGTCCGTCCCTGGCAGAAGCCAGGAATTCCATCTTCAATGGTAGGAATCAAACAGGTGCATCAGAAGGGAGCTGGATGGGAAGCAGAACAGCCCCCACCCAATCCGGACCCAAGTGGCACTTCTGGCATAGGATGCTATCCTCGCAAGCGGCAGTTTAACGCACTACACCACGATGCCGGTCCTTTTTGATTTTTGACCTTGTGATCGTTGTTCCAAATGCTTCAGGAGCACCTACAGAGGCTGAGTGAGATCAAAGCTGCAGCAAGCAGTGGACACTGCATGCTGGCCAAGCCCACCCACCTGCTCCATGATCCTTATTTTTTATTGGAAAGGTAGATTTAAAGAGAAAAGGAGAGACACAGAGAAGGATCTTCCGTCCACTGGTTCACTCCCCAAGTGTCTGCAAAGACTGGAGCTGAACCAATACAAAACCAGGACCCTAGAGCTTCTTCTGGTTGCAGGGTCCCAAGGCCTTGGGCCGTCCTCCACCGCTTTCCCAGGCCACGAACAGAGAGCTGGATGGGAAGTGGGGCAGCCAGGACACCCACTGGTGCCTCTGTGGGGTGCTAGCACTGTACGTGGAGGAACGCGCTGTGCCACTATGCTGTCCCCCACCATGTGCCTTTTGGTCACTCACAATCAGAGCCTCGCGGTACCGGGTTTCTTAGCATCAGCAGAACATCCTAAACAGTAAACATTAAATGGTGAGTTTAACAATAAGTGAGAAATCAAACCAACGTCTAGACAAAGGGATGAATCTGGTTGGCAGGCATGGATGCTGACAGTCGGCGTCCTCCAGGGGGCGCTGTGCTCTTGTCTCCCTGTGCTGGCAGGGGACTATGTGCTGCTGTCACCAGCAGGTGCAACCAGGTCCGTTGTTATGGATGCCACCGTTCAGACCCTGCCCAGGCCACTAAGAGTGGGGTTGGGGAGACACAGAGTCGGGGCCCTTTTCTGCGGATTGTCTGTTTCGGTGAGAAAAAGGGGTCTCCAACATTTCTGAGCAGGTCAGCCCAACGGCAGAAACCATTCCTACCCTTGGGCATACTTTCCAGTTGCCCATGAATAATTAACCAGCTGTGCACGCTATTTTATGCTTCTCTGGTCCGCAGAGTGCTCCCTTACGCAGAATAATTCTCCTCCACATCAAGTTCAGTCATTTCAGAGAACTTTTGACCCAGGAATCTCACTTTGAGAAATTTCTTCCTAAGAAATGTTTCACATGGACATAAAATGTCTGAGAGGCAGCGCTGGTTTTATTAGGAAGAAAGTAAAAGCCATTCAAATGCCTATCAAGAAGAGAAAAATGAAGCCATAAGCGTTGTAGTAGCTCTGGGCCTGGCATGATGGCTGGCTCAGTGGCTAAATCCTCACTTTGCGTATGTCAGGATCTCATTTGGGCACCGGTTCGTGTCCCAGCTGTCCCACTTCCCATCCAGTTCCCTGCTTGTGGCCTGGGAAAGCAGTCGAGGATGGCCCAAAGCCTCGGGTTCCTGCACCCACATGGGAAACCTGGAAGACGCTCCTGGCTCCTGGATTTGGATCAGCTCAGCTCTGGCCACTGCAGCCATTTGAGGAATGAACCAGGGATGGAAGAGCTTTCTCTCTGTCTTTCCTTTCCTTCGTAAATCTGATCTGCCTTTCTACTAACAGTGCAGCTCTGCACTATGAAGTTTTATGTGAAGAATGGGATAAATATACAGGAAGTGACGCAAATGCCACCGCGCCAGGCCCCTGGACTCTTTTTTAAAAAAAGATTTATTTATAATTTTTATTGGAAAGGCGGACATGCAGAGAGGAGAGACAGAGAGAAAAATCTTCCGTCCAATCGTTCACTCTCTAAGCGACCGCAATGGCCGGAGCTGAGCTAATCCGAAACCAGGAGCCAGGGTGCCAAGCCTTGGGCTGTCCTCGACTGCCTTCCCAGGCCACAAGCAGGGAGCTGGATGGGAAGCATGGTCACCGGGATTAGAACTGGTGACCATATGGGATCCCGGCATGTGCAAGGTGAGGACTTCAACCACTATGCTATCGCGCCGGGCCCAAGCAGCTGGAATCTGAGCAGTCATGCTAGAGACCTGGATTGAAGTCTTGGCCCAGCTCTTTGATTCTGGCTGTTTTGGGGTGGGGTTGGGGATGAACCAGCAGAGAAGAGTCCTCTTTTTCTGCCTCCCAAATAAGCAATTTCTAAAAAGAAACAGTAAGAAGAAATGATCACGATAAATCTAACTTTTTACAACAATGTGTCTAAGTACATAAAGGGTAAATTGTGTTATAAAGAAACATTCTTTCTGAAATGCCCATCTATTTGCTTTGCAATAAGGAACTATCTGTTCATTTCTGCTGTTTTACAAAAATCTATATATATATAATCAGATTTGGGGTTTTTCCTTGGCGGGGGTGGGGAGAGGGAGAGTTGAGTTTACTGCCACTTGCAGGGTCCTGTTACCCTCCGGGGACAGGCTAATGTAGGAGGCAGTGGCTTTTGGCAGGTTTATTCCTGAAGGCGTCATGTTCATCCGTAAAGCAGTCTTGTGGCCAGGAGCTGCTTTCCTGCTGCAAATTTTAGTTCCATTTAGAAACACCATCCCTAGTTGTTCCTGGGGCAGCCTGGTGGTCTCCCACTTTAGGACCTGCTAGAGAGGGGGGCGGAGAGAAAGAGAGAGAGAGAGAAAGAGAGAAACTAGCAGGAGCTGTGGGACTGGACTGGCTTCCTAGTGCCTAGCACAGGACCAGTTGATGTGATGTCTCAGGGCTTTGCAGATGTAGAGCTGGACATCAACATGAACTGTTTCACATGAACAGTTGTAGGGCTTGTTCAGCCAAATCAATCCTTTCTGGGGCAGCTTTGGGGCTGGGCTGCATAAGAGGGCACTCAGTGGGCTTAAAGCTTCTTTCAGACCATCCTCAACCCCTTTAAATCCCCTAATCCAGACCCCCCACCCCCTGCCGTTGCAGGATAGTTCTCACTTTGTTTCTGGAAAAGGAGAAACGTCCTGAGCCCGGAGCTGAACTCTGAATTCCCTTTTCCCTCTGGTGGTCCCCACGCCCAGCACTTGTTCCAGGACCTCTCCCAAGGCTCAGATTCCATGCATCTAGAGGGTCTCTGCACTCTCCAGGAGGTGAAAATCCCAGTACAGATGCTCTGAATGGAACTTCAAAGTGGACCTGGGGACAGTATTGTGGTCCAACAGGTTAAGACTGCTTCTTGTGGTGCTGGAGACCTAAGTTAGAATACTAGTGGGGTACCAGCTGCTCAGCTTTCACTCCAGTCTCCTCCTACTGTTTCTGGGAAGAGAGCGGCAGATGGCCCAAGTGCTTAGGCTCTGCTACTCACGTGGGAGACCACAATGAAGTTCCTGGCCTCTGAAAGGAAATGAACAGGCTTTTTTTTTTTTCCAAAAGAACAAATTCAGTTGGCCAATAGGCATATGAAAAAATCCTCAGGTTATCTAGCTGTCAGGGGAATGCAAATAAAAAGCACAGTGAGGTTCTGCCTGACTCCAGTGAGAATGACCTCCGTAGAGAAATCTACTAACAACACCTGCTGGTGTGGATGTGGGAAAAAGGAAGCCTACAGCGTTGCTGGTGGAAATGTAGACTAGTGTAGCTGCTATGGAAGTCAGTATGCGGAGTGCTCAGAGAACTGAAAATTGATCTACTGTATGACCCAGCAATCTTACTCTTTGAAATATGTCCAAATAAAGCAAAATTTGCATATGAGAAACTGACCTGCATCTCCCTACTTATAGTAGCACAATCTAAAATAGTGAACGCATGGAACAACACAGATGTTCGTCAACAGATGAATGGATAAAGAAACCGTGGTCCATCTACTCTATGGGATCCTACCATTTGCAACAAAGTGATCCCAACTTGGGACCATTATGCTTAGTGAAATAAGCCAATCCCCAAAGGACAAATATAATGTTTTCTCTGATATAGACTTTAGGCTAATTACAAAATAAATAGATGTGGGTACCCATATACATTGACGCTCACAGATGAATAGCACAGCAGGGATTCACATACCAAGAAGTGAAGATACGCTGCAGTAGGTATCTCTATTCCCTAATCAAAGGAGGAACCCTGAAACAGCGAAATGCACCTTGGCAAGAGGATACCAGATTTTCTACCTTTACTTACAATGCTATGATACACTTACAAAGCAGAATGTTTAATCTGTAACTGTTACTAAAGAAAGGGCTATATTACTTTGATAATATGGAGAGAAATTGTGGGAGGGCAAAATGGGGAGGGAGGAAGGAAAGGGGTAGGGAGAAATCTCTATACTTAAAAAATTGTATCACAGAAAATAATAACAGTTAAAAGACACACACCAAAGTTCCTGGCTTCTCGCTCCCGCCTGGTCTGGCTGTGACAGCTGTTTTGGGGAACGAACCAGCAGATTGAAAATCTCTCTATTTTTCTCTGTGTGTCTTTCATCTTCCTGTTACTCTGTTTTTCAAATAAGTAAAAATCTATCAACATCATCAACAACAAAAGACACAGAAGGTGGAGCTGGTTAGTTGATGTTTCATGAAATCGCCCATGTGAAACAGCCAGAAAGTTGGAAAATAACATATACACACAAGTCTTCATCCCACACGCCCAGTTCCTCTCTAAGAGAGGATGCGTAGACAGACTGTTGTCTGGGTCTATATGTATAAACTGCTTTTAGCAGACACGGATGGCAGGCGCTATACACACTGCTCTGTACTTGGCTTCCTTCTTAAGCCTCCTGGAGGTTGCTCCAAATCAGCACGTGATCTCTGCCTTGTTCTTTGTAAACAGCTACACATCAACCCACCATCCTTGCTTCTAACCTTTCTCTTTTCTTCTCCTAAAAGTAGCCTGGGGTTTATTTGGCAGCCATCTTTCTCCACTGCTGCATTCCGTGTGACCCTGAAGAAACTCTTGGCTTTGGATCAGCTCAGCTCCAGCAGTTTCAGACACTGGGGAGTGAATCAGTGGATGGAAGACCCCTTTCTCTTCTCTCTAACTCTGCCTTTCAAATCAAAAGAAAATAAATCTTTTTAAAAAGTTCTGTGAATGGACAGCCTCAAGGGTCATTGTTTTATTCTGGGTCCCCTAGAAACAGACTCTGCCACATGCATTGAAGGCAGGTAGCTGTGTGGGTTTTGGTTGCTTCTTTTTGGATGCAATCCTCATGAAATGTGGATGGGAGTGGGGTATCCCACACTGCTGTGTGTGGACTCTGAGGTGCCTGGTTCCACTTGTAACCAGCCCCGGAGTCTGTCGGCTGATGCTAGAAGGCTTCTAAGGTACCTACCACCTGCACTTTCACATCATGCACTCAAAACTCATCTGGATCCTCCCTGTTGACCATGAGAGCGTCTTGCTCTTCAACTGCTTCAACTGCTACCGAGTGTCCCCGAAGCATTTTGTGATCATGACCTTGCCTTGCTCAAGTATCTTGGATGTTTCCTTCTGCCTACATGAAATGAAGTCTGGAATTTGGGAGACCCTGGTGTCCCAAGCAGCTGCTATCCTGGGAATAGGGGATATGGCAGTACCTGCTCCCACACATTTAGTCACCTCCCTGCAGAACAAAGCAAGAACAAGAGTATGTGGCAAATGCTATGGCAAGAGAGGTGGGGAACTTTCTAAGAGCCCAAAGGGGAGGTGGCAAAACAGTATTGGCTCACAGGAGATTCGGGGGCACAGACAGCTGACGGCGTCGTGGTCCAGTGTCTACTTCCTAAGGACTCATGCATTCCTGCAGTGGCAACAGTTCCAGCCCAACACCACTGTATTCTCAGAGACTTGCTGATGGAAGTGGCCAGTGGGAGCTAAGTGGAAGGTACTGGAGTTTCTGGAAAGGCTATTCTTGTAAGGTTTTCATATATTTATTTATCTATTTTATTCATTTGAAAGGCAGATAGCTTGAACTCCTACACACTGGTTCACTCCCCAAAACTTGTGATGGCTGCAGCTGGACTGAAGCTAAAGTCATGAGCCAGGGACTTGATCCAGGTCTTTCATGTGAGTGGAAGGACCCAAGCACTGGAGCCATCATTTGCTGCCTCTGAGGGTGCACATCGGCAGAAAGTGGAATTGCTGTGCCACACACCTGCCGCAGGTTTAGAGAAATCCAGTTCTAGATATGGGTACCTCTTCCTGCTTTCCCCCTTGGTCCTGCTTACTTCTGCCAGCCTGGGATCCAAGTGTGGGGGCCGGAACTCAGGTGCCCATATTGGGACTGTAAGAAAGTTGAACATTCACTCTACGTACTTAGAACGGTTTGTGTATGGAGGACACAAGGAAACGAGTCCCTGGGAAGCATGTGGCCCCCAATTTAAACCCGGAACAACCACCTCCATCTCCAAGGACAAACCATCAAAGCCACTGTTAACTGGGGATTCTTGTTAAGAATCTGTTGAGCCAAGTCTGAATGAATGCAGCCCTGCTGTCTGAAGCAGGAGCAGAGATTAAGTGGGCAGCCTGGTGGACATCCCCAGGCAGCAGGGAGGCCACTGGCAGGGCCATGGAGGAGGGGATGTTGTAGGCAGAGGTGTAAGATAGTCAAAGGCCTACAGGGAAGAACGGATACCAGATGTGTTTGGGGAGGGTGGAGAAGGCAGGAGAGGAGACCAACCTGACACAGGGAAGGACTAGAGACTCCATGCCCTCGGAGTCTGGGGGAAAGTGGCAGTGTGGGCTGGGAGGCCTTTTCTGAAGCTATAGGTGGGTGAACCCAGGGCTGGGATCCTTCTGTACTTGGCCAGTAGCTGGAGCGTCTGAGATCATAAAAGGCAGGATTTGTGGGAGTGGAGTAAGGGGGCAGGAGGAGCTGAGGGAGGGAGAACTGCAGACCAAGACGACAATCTGAGGTGACTGGGGCAAGGGAGATCCAGGCTGGTAGGTCTTAAGCCAGGTCTGAGCCTGGGTCCATCAGAACAAGAAGAAAATTCAGCAAAAGCTATGGCCAGGGCACAGGTCTGTGAGTCAGACATCTGGTCAAGCATCTCCTTGGCCTGCCGACTCATCCTCCTGACCTCTTTCAATCTCGCTCTCAACTTAAAATAGGAGGTGCTGTCAGTGATGGTTCCCCGCCGAGTAGGTGCTCAGCAGAAGCCAATTGGATCTGCAGCTTGGCCATGTGTGTCTGCATTCCGGGGTCCCGTGGTTCCTTCTCTGTCAGGGGAACTGCCTGGTGAGGAATGTCTGTTTATTTGGAAGTAGTTACAAGCTTGTATACTCTAAGTATGAGAAGGGGTTGACAGAAGGGTGGTCCTAATAGCATTTCCATCCAACAAGGACATTGTGTATCTCTCTGGACCCAGTCGAGTCGTACGTTTGGTTCCATAGACAGGGCAGGAAGCTGAGCATCAGGCCATGGGCAGATGGCCCAAAACTTTCATGTGCACAGAAGCTAGCGCTGGGGCTGAAAGCTATCCCATGGGGCAAAAACAGGATGAATGTTAACCAGGGAAGGCCTAGCACAGCTGGTCCAGAGACAGAAGAGAGACTGGGGAGCAACCCACCGTTCTGCTTGTATGCCCAGTGAAGAGGGCAGGCTGAGGTCTCCGTTAGTCTAGACCATTGTCAGGGGCTTTGCCCCGGGTCACGGTGTGCTTTGTGCCTCTGACCTTCCACATAAACTAAGCATGCAGGAGATGCAGGCGCGTTCTCCCTCATCCAGGCTGCCTCCCAGAGCGTCAACGCTCCTCTCATCGCCTTGTCCTGACAAACTTCACTAGAATATTTTTTAAAATGCCGTTAGCCCCCGGAACTGGCTAAGAACCCTTTTCCTGGCTCCAAGCCGACACTCTCAGATCTGCAGCGTCCCCCTCCGACTCAGCGCGGAGGTGACGGGGTCGCACCCGCACTTGTCCCCGCTTTCCACGCCTCCTTCCTCCTCCCTCTGGCTCCCCTTCACTAGCCCCGCAACACACCTCCCTCGGCCTCCAGCTCCCGCGCGCCGCCTTGCGCGACTGGCGTGCGCCCGGCTCCGCGGAGGCGCTGCGGTTCCGCCAGGGCAGACGCGACGAGCACCGCGAGGGCCACTGGGCGCAGCTGCTCCGGCGCAGGGAGCCGGGCTCAGCCCCGGCCTTACGAGCACCGCAGCCCTCACCCACCCCAAGCGGGCCTGGGGGGCTCCGAGGGGCGTACGGAGCACAGAGTGCGCGTCGGGCTGGGCCCCGCAACCCCCGCACAGGAGCGCGGGTTCGGCGCGGCAGAGCGCCGGGCATGGAGTCAACCCAGGAGCCGGCCCGGGAGCCCCCGGCGCGGACCCGGCCGCCGCCGCCCCCAGCCGCGCGCCCTGCACCTGCTGCCGCCGCGCGCCCCGCACCTGTCCCCGCCGCGCGTCCGGCTGCTGCCCCCGGCGCGCCCAGGCCGCGCTCGCCCGCGGAGGCAGAGGGCCGCGGTCCCGAGGGGGTGCTGCGGCGATCGGGGTCGGGCTACGAGGGCAGCACCAGCTGGAAGGCGGCCTTGGAGGGTAAGCGACCGGTCTCCTGCCCTTGCCTCCCAGTGACGACCCCGTCCTGGACCTGGGGATCCTGGTCCGGTCACAGTCACCTTGATCGTTCTCTCGGAGGGGAGGGCGGGGAGCGCAGCGCTGGGACTGGGAGAATTTCAGGGCCAGCGCCACTTTGTGGAGGCAGCGCTTGTCGGCAGGCGGGCAACCAGAAAGGTAACAGGGAGACTAGCCCAGGTCACAACCTTGACCCTGGCCCCTTGGCTAACTTCCCTCCTCCCCCATTTTTTTTTTTTTTTTTTTGAGCTTGGGGGCCAACCTGGTGCTCCCAACCTTTGGTTTCTTACGCGGGAGGGAGGACTGTCGCTGCCCAGCACCCACCCCACCCGCGCTTTGGGAGCTGGCTTGAGTCTGGTAGTGGAGATAGTTTGAGCGAAAGCTATAAACCCCTGAGGTGGTGCTGGGTTCCTGGGAGGTGGCTCTAGGAGGTCTTGCTCTCTAGGTTGGGTTGCTCCACCCCCTTGCACCAGATGGGCTCAGGAGGTGACCTCTGACTGTCCGGGAAGCAGTAACCCAAGTGGGAGGTAGGGTTCAAATTCCAGCTCGCTTAGGAAACTTGTGTTGGCTGCTGCTGGTGTGCT
The DNA here is from genome assembly GCF_017591425.1 of Ochotona curzoniae. Lineage (NCBI taxonomy): Eukaryota > Metazoa > Chordata > Mammalia > Lagomorpha > Ochotonidae > Ochotona > Ochotona curzoniae. Next base: position 16,400,724 of record NW_024467095.1, on the reverse strand, counting down.
TGTGGGAGATGGAGTTGACAGGAAAGGGGTGGGGGTGAAGAGAAAGAGAGAGAGAGAACCTGTGCCAGCTCGTCCTCCCAGTGCTTCTCAAGGGGCTTGTTGGACCCTACCCCCAGCAGGCCAAGGAAGACCTGGGCAGCATTAACTGGGGAGGCTCAGTGCCTGGATCGCCTCTCCTTAGGGAGCAAGTGTCAAACAAGGAGGGCTTCCTAGAGTACATGGCAGGAAGAGGAGAGGGGGGCCTGGGAATTGCATGTTAGGTGTCCTGTGGTGATAGCTAGCTTGTCTTGTGTTGAGTGTTAAACCGTATCTTGTCCACTGGGGCCAGATGAGGAGGAATGAGTCAGAGTGGAGAGGGTCCAGACCCTGAATGGCCACCTGGGCTTTGCTACAGTTTGGACTTTGTTCTGAAGGGACTGTGGAGGGGCCGAGATGGTGGGTCTGCCCCTGTACCTTTGGGTGGTGCGAGGTCACTGGGGAGGGGAGGGATGTTGCCAAGATCTGCACTGGGAAGCTCGGGTCGGCTGGGGCCGAGAGAGGTGGCTGTGTGGGTTGGAAGGGGAGGCAGACGGGCAGGTGGCCAGATGCTGGTTTGGGGCAAAAGAGGCAAAGGTGTAGCAGCTGCGGGTGGAAGGACCAATATCTGGACCAGGAGGGATTGGGTGAAAATAGGTGGATCCAAACTGCTCCTAACTGGTGGCGAGATCAGCCCTGGGGGGCCGAACTCACCTTCTGTGGTTCCCTGCTCACATCTGGCCATATGGAAATGCTCCTGAAGGTCTACACTGCCTGTAACCCTGACCCCCAGTGGCTCCTGCTCACTGGCACCCTTGTGTTTCTTGCTACCCTCGGTGCTGGGCTTACCCCCTATTGTCTGGCTGCAGGAGGACTGTGCTTGCATGGGAAAGCACCTCAGAGGTGCCCTCTCCTGTAGGCCAGCCCGGTCTCCCCTGGCCCATAAGGCTCTCTGTCTGGGGCTCCATGACCCGTGCCTGTTGCTTTTTCCCTCCCTAGATGCTCCCACTCCCTCCCCAGCCTCACAGCCTGCAGTTCTGGGTGCCAAGTTCTGTGAAGTGCTCTGGACGTCTCCCATCAGGTAGCAGGCCTCTGGGGGCTGGTGCTGGTGCTGTCCAGGGTGCTGCCGTGCGGCTCAGCCCTATGCTGCTCCCTATTGGCCAGCACACAGCCTCCCACTCTCATTTATCCTGTCTCCATCATCCGGCCCAGCCTGGGCCTGAGCACAGTCTAGCATCTACTCCACTGCTGTGGCCAAGGTTTTAATTTAATTAAATTTTTTATAAAGCTATACTTATTGGAGAGGCAGAGTTGTATGGAAGGAGGGAGAGAGAAAGGCAATTAAAAAAAACATTTATTTATTTTTATTTTAAAGGCAGATTTATGAGAGAAGGAGAGACAGAGAGGGAAAGATCTTCCATCTGCTGGTTCACTCCCCAAAGGGCCACAACAGCTAGAGCTGAGCCAATCCAAAGCCAGCAGCCAGAAGCTTCTTCCGGGTCTCCTATGTGGGTGCAAGGTCCTTAGGTTTTGGGCCATTCACTGCTTCTTTTCTCAGGCCATAAGCAGGGAGCTGGATGGGAAATGAAATAGCTGATATATGAACCGGCACCCATATGTAATCCTGGTGCTTGCAGGGAGAGTATTAGCCAATTGAGCCATCGTGTTTGGCCTGAGAGAGATCTTTAATTAGCTGGTTCACTCCCCAAATAGTTGCAAGGGCAGGAGCTGGGCCAGCTTGAATTTCCTGTGGGTCTCCCACATGGATGGATGTAGCTACTCAAACACTTGGACTATCTTCTCCTACCTCCTCAAGCCGTATGCAGGGAGTTGGAAGTGGAGCAGTTGGGACTGGAACAGTGCCCCGTATGGGATGCCGGTGCTGCAGGCAGAGGCTTAGCTCACTCGGCTACAGCACCAGAATGTTTTTGAAATAGTTTACGCCACAGTTTCCTCATCTGTGGTATCTGGGAATGATTTGTACGTCCCAGGGTGACAGACATAGGCCATGTGCGCAGTGAAACCTCTTCCCAGTTCCTAGGGCTGGCCGCCTAGAGAGGCAGGCTGTGGAATGTGGGTGATGGATTGCTGTTTTGCCTAGTGTAAGGCTTGTCCTACCCCAAAGTTGGTGGCGCACAGTGACACACCCTCCATGCCATGAGACACCTGCCTATTCTGTGGAGCCAGGACTCTGCTTAGCCCAGCACCTGTCATTAGGGAAATGGGACACTTCTTGCCTTGGCCGAGCTGAACACTCCTAGGGGTCCTTCCCATGTGCTGAGCACTTAGTCAGCACCTACTGTATGCTGACCTCATACTGAGGCCCTGCAAGGTAGCTGTGTGGTTTCATTGTCACCTGTCCCCCTTGTGGCAGGTGGGTGAATTCCCTGTTTGATGGCTGAAGCCATGCCTTAGGGTTTGTTGGGAGGCCCTGGTGACAGTGACATGAAAGCTCTCACCCTTTTCCACCCCTCATCAGGCCTGGGTGCAGAAATTAAACAACGGGTCTAACACTTGTTGCTAGGCAACCTGCCACTCCCAAGGTAGATAGAGGCCCCCTTCCGCACAGGTGTAGGGCATTGGAGACCATCTTCAATCAGAAAGCGGGGAGTGAGCCTCTTGTCAGATGGACAGTTGGCTGTGTACATGGACAGCTGAGCATAAATTTATTAGCTCTGTCTCTCCCGGTGGGTGAGGGCCTCTCCATCTACCGTAGCCTGCAGGGAGAGGCTGGGAGAGTTGATCCAGAGCTCCTGTGTGGGGTTCTGGGTTCTGGAGGTGACTTGAGATGGGGGTGTTTCTGGCTCCAGAGGGGCAGTGTGGCCTGAGAATCAGGTAGAGGGGACATGGTGACTCGGCAGACCACAGGCTATAGATTTGTCCGTCCTGGCCGATTCTGAATTTTTAATGTTGAAAGTCTCTTGATTAGGCAGCAGCCCACAGCTTCCTGATGAAAACCACACACGCGCATTTAGAAAAGCTTCTAAAATTTTAAAAAATGACTGAGCTCTCCCTTTGATAGTTTTTCATAGTCAGGATTGTGCTTGCCAGGCTGTTCCCCGGCCGGCTTTGAGACGTTGGCTCAGGGGGCCTTGTTGGGGTGTGGACACGAATATAATGGGACGTTTGTCTTGCTTTGGGAGTTAGGTTTTCTTTTTTTTTCCCTTCCAGCTATTTTTTTTTCTAATATTAGGCTACATCACACACATTTAGAAACCTAAACAAACAGAACCCTTAATCCCCATCAGACATGGGGAGAGATTATTGCATAGTGGGGATAATGATAGTTTTGGTGGGAAGTTGAAATGATTCATCAACAAGATTGGTTGAAGTCCTAACCCGTGGCACCTTAGGACATGATCTTGTCTGGAAATCTAGTCAATGGCAGACATAATTACTTCAGATGAGGCCAGACCAGAGCCGGGCAGGCCTCCATCCAGTAGGAATGTCCTTCTGAGGGGACAGGGGCACAGGGGAACACCACGTGGTTGAGGAAGGCAAAGAATGGAGTGACATGACCCACAAGTGCCAAGCTTGGTCAGCAGACCCTGGAAGGCAAAGGGCAGGCAAGGAAGGGGTTCCTCACAGCACCCCCAGGACAAGACCTGCCATGCTGACACTTTGCCTTTGGACTTGTAGGCCCCAGGCCATGGGAGGTGGTAAGTCAGCCAGCATGTGGCCCTCCGGGAGAGCAGCCCAGGGAGAGGAACATACCACTGTTTGGAGTTGTCTGGACCAGCTGTCCTACTGGGTGAAGATGGATGCTGAGCAAGGAATGGGCAGGCCCTAGTATCATGTACTTTCGATACCCACAATGAGGTGTACTTTCTGGGGGATGAATGAAGAGGAACCTTGACCATTTAAAAAAAATTATTGTTATTCGATAGGCAGATTTACAAAGAGAAGGAGAAACATCTTCTGTCTGCTGGTTCATTGCCCAAGTGTTTGCAATGACCAGGGCTGAGTTAATCTGAAGCTAGGAACCAGGAGTCAGGAGCTTCTTCTGGGTCTCCCATGTGGGTACAGGGTCCTCAGGCTTAAAGTCATCCTCTACTGCTTTCCCAGGCCACAGGCAGGGAATTGAAAGGGAAGTAGAGCAGCCAAGACACCAGCCAGTGTCCATGTGAGATCCTGGTGCATACAAGACAAGGATTTAGTCACTGAGCCATTGCAACCAGGTCTAGAACCTGGTCATTTGATGCTGAGGATCTATATATAGTTTCCCCATCCTGCCAAGGCCCTAAAAACTCAATTGGCGGAGGCTGTTGTCACTGCGTGTAGCTAGGTCCTCCTGAGGTTTTCTGAGTCCCTGTTGGCCTCGTTGCCTCTGTAACCTCTGTAACCCGATGGGCAATGGGCAAGTCCTGAACTTGGGCCTTCAGAGGCCAACACAGCCCAGTGTTGGACAGCAAAGGGATGCCACCATGTGATTGGGTCTCAGGTGGGCCGGCAGGGCGTGTGGTGGGATAGGTGTGTTAGGGCCGCAGGTCAGCATGCTGGCATGGTGTGATGGTGAACCAAGCTTGTGGATTCATTAATATGCTTGAGTCCTGGCTGGGTGGAAGGGTAGCATCCCAGGCTGGCATGTGTGCCGGAAGTCTGGCTCTAGGGTTCCCAGTGGGCAGGCAGAGCCTCAGGCCAGCACACCACCCCACCAGAAGACTAAGCTGGGGAACACATGTGCTCGTGGATACGGGGGCTGTGGATTGATCAAGGAAGGAGGCTAGGATGTGTGAGAGGGGATCACTGAGGGAGCAGGTTACAGGTGAGGAATGACTTCTCGGGGACTTCTGCTGACAAGGCCACTTTTACTTGCATGTGAGTGGGCTGAAGCCAAGTGGTTTGGAAGAGGGAAGCTAGAGGATCCTTCTGGGTAAGACTGATGTACCCACCCATGTGCGAGATCTGAGTTGGGCCAGGTAGCATTGACCCACCACTGACCACCGCCCACTGGCGGATAGTAAAGTTAGAGCTGGGGACCTACCTGGTAGGGTAGAATCACAATATTCACCAGTGAGGTCATAACAGGGATGACACTAAACAGCACATGAGAGAACCAGGTCTGGGGACAGATATTGTGGGAGATATGTGGGCTCATCCCCGGGGAACTGTAGTTTCCACTGGTTTGCTCAAGAGCTGGGGTGAATGATAGGCTGAACTAGGCATGACCAGGGAACCCCCTAACACTCATGGGTACTGGGGTTAGGAACAGGTCAGGCTGATCCAGGCCTGCAGTTGCACCTGTAGGTGCATCCAGGAATAGGGTGTGGAGTGGGCCAAGCTGCAACATCCACCAGTACACAGAGGCCAAGACAGAGGGGGCAGACTATGTTGGGTAAGGGCCTAGCACCCACTGGCACATGTGAGATCTGTGCCTAGGAGTGGGCCTGTTGGGGGATCTTAGATCTTGGGGAACTCCCCTGGTGGACTGTCACTCCTGCTGATAAGTACCTGAGTCAGGCCTGGGTATTGGTCAGGCCAGGCAAAGCTGCTCTACTTGTCAGCAAGTGTGTGGACTGGTTTGTGGGGAGGTAGAAAGGGAGCAAGGAGCAAACCTTAGCACCCTGGCATTTGCAGGAGCCAGGATGGAATGCGGGCCACGCTGGGCTAGGCTGTAACATCTACGAGTTTGCATGAAAGCTAGATATGGGGGGAAACTGGGCAGGGCTAGGTTGTAGCACCAGCCAGTGAGAGTTGGGACGGGGTAGGCCAGGCCAGGCTGCAGCATCCAATGTCAAAGGCCAAAGGGATGGGCTATGTTGGGCTGGGTCAGAGTAACCACTAGCATGTGCAAGATCTGTGGCTGGGAGCAGGCCTGGTCAGGGTGGTAGGGGGTGAGGTCAGCTGGGACTGTGGCCTTGCCTGAGTGGTGGGGCTAAGGAGAGGCCAGAAAGCCTTGCATGTACAGGTAGAAAGGTACAGGGGCCAACTGCAGAAGTACAACAGAGCCACGCTGTCTCCCAGCAGTTTCTCTCGCAGGCATCCACCCCAGGACTGAAAGCAGAGTCGCTATGAGAGAACTAGTCATAGCTGTGGTGTTGACAGTGGCCACCAGTGAACGAGTGGATGACTAGAATATGGTGCAGCCACACAGTGGGGTGTTAGGAAGCCATACCAAGGAATGAAGAACTGACACCCACTGCACCAGAATCAATCTGGAAAACACTTGCCAAGTGATGCCAGCCAGGCTGACGGGCTATTCACATGAAATGGTTAGCACTGACAGCCTCAGCGAGATGGAGACAGAAGGGTGACTGCCGGCGCTGGCAGTGGGCAGAATGGGGAAGTAGCTACTTTGGTGGGTACCAAGAGTCTGTCTGGGAGGATGGACAAGTATACAGATAGTCACCAGATGAATGCTACCAGATGAATATGCTAAAACGGCTTGACCCTGTGTTGGAGCAAGTTAAGTTGTTGCTTGTGTTGCCAGCATCCCACGTGAGTGCCAATTGAAGTCTCAGCTGTGCTGCTTCTGATCCAGCTCCCTGCTAATAGGAAGGCACCTGGGAAAGCAGCAGAGGATGGTCCTAAAAGCTTGAACACCTGCCGTCCATGTGGGAGACCTGGAAGGAGCTCCTGACGCTTGGCATCTCCTGGCCCAGCCCCAACCGTGGTGGCTAACATGAGAGAACTTGCAGAAGGAATACTCCATCTCTCTCCCTCTCTCTGTAACTCTGTCTCTCAAAGAAGTAAAAAATGGCTAAACTGGTACATTTTATGTTGTATATATGCTACTGCAATGAAAAAAAAAGGCTATTTAAAGTCTAGAAGAGTTCCTTAATGAAACATAAAATAGAAATGCTGAGTGATGCTTAAAGGCAAATGAAAGGGAGGGTCCAGCACACCAGGAGAGGTTTAAGATGGTGTAGGAGTGGGTGGGAATTTAACAGGAGCCAGTGGAAGAGGAGGACTGGAGGAACAAAGCTGCCTATGCGGACAGGATGGGGTCTCTTAGCCGTGTGGGTATGACTGAAGGCTGGGACTATGCAGAGTGGCAGCAGGAGGGGGTGGTTTTACTCCACCAGCAGATCCTGGGTGCCACTCAGCAGGTATCTCACCACTGGGGCTAGGGGCTGGCAGTGGTCAGAAAGTGACCCCTTTCTCTTCTCCTCAGACACCACCACGCGGCTCCTGCTAGGGGCCATTGCTGTCCTTCTGTTCGCCATCCTCGTGGTGATGAGCATCTTGGGTGAGCTTGCATGCCAGCATCTGTGCCATTCTGCTTTACACATCTGGTCCGAAGCACGCCTTAGCCAGGTCCTGAGCACAGTCCTGCGGGGAACACAGTGAGTAGAAAGTGCAGTGCCCACCGGCAGGAAGGATTTAGCTGAATGGAATACACTTGACCACACATTTTTTTCTCTTAGTATTTTTCCCATCTTTTTTTTAATGTTCATTAATTTATTCATTATTTAAGAGGGAAGAAGAAAGAGACAAAGAATGAGAGAGATAGCCTATCCACTGCTGATTCCCCAAATGTGAGCTGGGGCAGGCTGATGCTAGGTGCCTGTAATTCAATCAGGGTCTCTCATGTGGGTGGCAGAACCCTCAAGTGCTTGGGCCATCACCTGCTGCTTCCCCGGAACGCATAGGAGCAGGGAGGTGAAACTGGAAGCGGAGCTGGAACTCAGACCCAGGCCCTCCGACAGGCTCTGTAGGCGTCCACAGCAGTCTTAACTGCTAAGCTCAAAGCCTGCCCCACACATCCCTTTGATTAAGCTATGTGGGTGAAGTAGAGCTGCTACCTCGGTGTTGTTTTTTAAGAGCTGGGAGGACTTGGGACAAACCCCGAGTGCACTGGGCAGAATGCTGCTTCTTGGAGGAGGTGGTTTGTGGATGAAGGCCTTTCCCCAAGAACACACATTTAACAAACGTCTGTGGGGTCCACTAGCATCTTAGGCCCCGCTCTAAAGAACTAGCAGTGGGAGGCAGAGAAAAAGGGAGAGAGAGAGAATGAGAATATGACACCGTCTCCTCTGTCCAGGCTGAGTGCAGTTACCAGAGGTAAAATTGCTCACTGACGTTCAGGGGAACACATGGGCTTAATTCTGAAGAGTGAGTAGGAACTTCCAGACACCAGGAGGAAGGGAGGAAGAAACTGCCTCTACCCACTTAGGTTCAGAACCTAGGGGCCCGCAAATTCAATCTACAAAGACAGAGGAAAAAAAGGCACACAGAATTTTTATTAACATTTGCATTCACTGAAGCTTACAGAAAGAAGTTGAAGCCAAAGAAACACCTAGACTCAGGGGCTCATATGAGGGGACTTCAAAAATTTTTTGGAAAAAAGCAATGAAAACCTAAGTTGATTTTGATGCAAATCTTTTTTTTTTTTTAAGATTTATTTTATTTTTATTGGAAAGGCAGATAAACAGAGAGGAGGAGAGACAGAGAGAAAGATCTTCTGTCCACTGATTCACTCCCTGAGTGGCCTCAATGGCTGGAGCTGAGCCAATCCAAAACCAGGAGCTTCTTCCGAGTCTCCTACGTGAGTGCAGGGTCCCAAGGTTTTGGGCTGTCCTCGACTGCTTTCCATGTGCAAATGTAATTAAAAAAAAAAAAACAAACATGCATAGTTTACCTGAGTTTCATAGTATGTGTTTTTTTTCCTGAGTTTTTTGAAGTTCCCTCAACATGTCTTTTTAACAAAGGCAAGAGAATTTGGGCTTCAAGGGATGCTAAATAGTTGGACAGTGACAAATACTTGAGGGAACTGGCAGAGAACGGAGGCTGTTAGTAAGATAATGCAGACCGATCTCCCTGGCACAGGACAGGAGGGGTCGTGTGGGGTGGTGTCTTCTTGAGAGGGACAGGGATTCACTGCTTGGAGGCAGACGCAGAGCGGGCAGGGAGTTCTGCCCACATCTGGCCATTCACAACTGCCTTCGATTCAATATAGTCCCTGTTCCCGGGTGGTGGGGTGGGCGTCCTCTGGGAGAGTATGGCACATTTTGAACTCCATAAGGCATCAGAACAGTGTACAGGGGAGAGGTCGGAGGGCCTCAGAGTAGGGTGTGGGACTTGGCAGAGATAGAACAAGTTAAAAAGAACAGGGGAGGCTGTCTGAACCGGGAACTTGGCTACCTTGATGGAACCTAAGCCAGTGTGTGTCATGGGTTCTGAGGCACTCTCCTTTAAGCTTTGAGAAATTCCCTAAGACTGGAGGTAAAATGCTTGAATTAGGAAAGAGTCTGTTAGCAATATTGTTTCCGAACAAATTATTCTTTTAAGACTTGCAACATCAGTGGGGAGTTTGAGAGTATGCAGGCATGCATATAGAGGCCACTGGGGCCAGCCTGGATTGATTCAGAAAAATGATTTTGAATTAAATCTGCTTCTTCCTTTTATCCTGTCTCACGGTTGGGAGTTCAAGTTCAGGTGTAGACACAGCAGTGGGTGATGCTGGCAGACCTTGATGGAGTCTTGTAGGAGATCCTTGTGCAAAGACAGCTGAAGGATAGCTACGCCATGGCCGATTCTCCCAAGTAGTGCTTTTCCCTGGAAGACATGGCCAGGGAGTATTGATTAATTAATTAGTTGATTAATTAGTGTCCACGTGGCTGCAGGTCCCTGGGGTCCGAGCACCCTGTAGATTTGGCTCTTGGCTCTCTTCTGGTCTCTATGTTCATTAATCATTTGTAGGAAAACAAAACAAAACAAAAATGCTTTCTGGATTTGTAGCTGACACACTCCCAGGACACTATTCCCTAGAACAGATGAAACCACCCCCCTGGGAAGAACAATCAAGATGAAAATTTGTCTTTAAATACTCAAATGATGGCCAAAGACAATTGACAGTCACCTTGAAGAAATTCCTTAACTTTGGGCTTCAGAAGTGGATTCTGCATGTTAGGACGTGAGCGAGGTCCAGTGTGGAGACAGATCCTAGGAGTATGGATCTGTTGCTTCTAGCAGCAAGGCCCTTTGACAAACCTGATGGCAGCTCTGGACTTGCTTTCAGGCGAGCGCAAGTAGGCTCGGAGCAGTCTGCAGACCAGCGATCCTGTGACAGCTGTGAGTCATGATTGGGGTCACTGGTGCTGGCAGAGTGTCCTGCTGGCCATGTGAGGAGTGGCAGGGAGCAGGCAGGATGAAGAGCAGACCCTGAGGGGGAGGGCCTGGGAGAGACCCAAGGCAGGGGATCTGATGGGAGGTAGAAGATGGAGCAGGTATGCTCCACGTCACTCCTGAGGACAGACGCCAGGTGCAGGGTGCAGGAGAGCAGGCTGGGAGTCAGCATCTGCTAGGGACTTCCAGCAGCTCCGTGGTGGGGTGGGCTGTGTTGCTAGCTAACGAGGGAGGACATGGTTAAGAAAAGCAGCTCAACCATCTACAGACGCAGAGGTTGCGTGACTTTCAATTCCCTTCCGCATGAGCTTGGGGGCATTCTATGCTTTGGGAAGCTCAGAGAGATGGTAACCCAAGAGCTAACATGCTGCTGGTTCCTCTCAAGGTGTGAACCTGTCAGCCTCTCCCTTACAGGAGCTCTCACTGAAGGGCCCCAAGGGCAAGGCAGGTGGAAGGAATCGCAGCAGGTGGAGTGGGTCTGGGGGTAGGGAGAGGCATGCCATGGGTCCTGAGCCTTCTGCTGCCTCCCCACAGCTTCCAAGGGCTGTATCAAGTGTGAAGCACCCTGCCCAGAGGACTGGCTGCTCTACGGAAGGAAATGCTACTTCTTCTCTGAGGAGCCAAGGGATTGGAACACAGGCAGGCAGTACTGCCACACGCATGAGGCCGCCCTGGCTGTGATTCAGAGCCAGAAGGAGCTGGTGAGTTTCCCAGGGTTGGGGTTGCAGGCTGCTCAGCACCCCTGCCCCTTGGCTCCAGGGAAAGCCACCCCAAACTTACCCCAGGAGCCTGTAGTATCCCTCCATGATGCATCTCCAGAGCCAGCAGCCACTGCCCATGGCATGGTGTTCAGGTGAGTCCCGTGAGATCTGAGTGGATCAGCTGGCAGCCATGTCCATTGTCAAGGCCGCTGGTTTTAACTCAAGGCTGGTTGACTCAGCTAATGCAGTGAAGTGTGGGAATTAGAGAATATGAGCATGCTTGTGAAATGCTAAAGCAACACGTCATTTTCTGCTGATCCACTCTCTCATGTAACACCACAAATGGTTTGGTCTCTCGACCAATGTTATGGCACACTGAACCAAGCTGCTGCTGCTGCTGTAATTAAAAAAAAAAAAAAGACATGTTAAATTTTAATTTAATCCATCTGTTGGTTTACTTCATAAAGGCCCACAATGGCTGGAGCCTGGCAGGTCCAAAATCAGGAGCCATGAGCTTTTTCCAGGTCTCCCACAGGAGTCCAGGGTCCCAAGGACTTGGATCAACTTTTGCTGCTTTCCCAGGTACATTGGCAGGGAGCTGGATTGGAAGTGGAACAGCTGGGACTTGAAACAACATCCATATGGGATGCTGGCACTGCACATGGAGGCATAACCTATTCTGCCATGGCACTGGACCCAGCTATTTGTAATGTTAACTTCCTGTGTTGGAGATCTGATTTGAGTGCCAGCTGTTCCACTTCCTGTCCAGCTCTGCTAATGCACCTGGGGCAAGGGAGTGGACCATATAGCTATAGTTGAGCTTCTGCCACTCATGCATAAGACCCGGATGGAGCTCTATAGACTCCTGGCTTGAGGCTAGACCCACCCTGATCATTGCGACATTGGGGAAGTGAACTAGTCGGGGGAAGATCTCTTCCCATTATTCTGTTAAAGAAAGAAATGTGAGGAACAGACATTTGTGACCCTGCACACTGGCTAGGATACGGCTTGGGCTGTCACATTCCACATCACAGTTTTCACTCAGTCCCTATTCCAGCTTCCTGCCAATGCACACTTTGGGAAGCTCAAGTTGTTGGGTCCCTATCATTTCCACAGGAGACTCAGATGCAGTTCCTGGATCCTGGGTTGGATCTGGTTCAGCCTTGGCTATTGTGGGCACTGGGGGAGTGAACCAGCACTGGACGATCTCTCTCTTTCATGTAAAATAAAATAATAAACGAAAAGTGAAAAAAAAATGGGTAATTATCTCTTGGCCATTTTGGATTTTGAACTGCAGTGGTGTGGTCATCCAAACTAGCAGATTATTTAAAAACCATTATATGTTGTCCTCCTGCTGCAGGAAAATGTCCCAGTAGTATGCTGCAGTTGGAGGGAGAACTCACCTGAAGGATCCAGCAGGTAGCTCCCGCCTCTGGGGCTTCCTGCAGGTCTGGTGTGCTCAAGGGAAGCCTGATGCAGCCAGAGCTGGGGCGGCACTCCAGAGCCAGGGTCTCCTTCAGGCTGTCAAAGGCAGGGAACCCCGTCTGAGCAGGGTGACTGCAGGGAATTCTGTTGGCCTGGCTGCAACTCCCTCAGGATGGAGTGGGGTATTGCTCACTCCCCCCATTTCTGTCTTTCCAGATTGGGTTGCTATTGGGGTGAGCAAGCAATCAGGAGATTACGTCTGACTCTGAGGTTTTTCCCTCTTTCCTGGGTGCAGGAGTTTATGTTCAAGTTCACGCGGAGGGAGCCCTGGATTGGACTGCGCAGAGTTGGGGATGAATTCCACTGGGTCAACGGGGACCCATTTGACCCAGACACGTGAGCAGAAGCTTCATCTTGTGATCGCCGGGCTTAGACTGGAGCAGCCCTAAGTCTCAGAGAAGCAGTTAGTTTTGTGCTAACTAGGGACAGTGGTCCAGAGTGTGTGACAGACACCATTCACACAGAGGGACTCACTTCTTTTTACCCTGTGGAGGCACAGCCCAGGCAGGTGGCCTTGCTTCACCTGCCAGTCAGAGCCCACTGGGGCCTGTGCCAGGCTCTGGTGACTCCCCCATCCCAGCAGTGTGGCTCCTCCACATCCTGTTCAGCCAGGAGTTGGTAGGAATGGAGAGCCAACACAGGTCCACATGGGATGTCAGTGGCCTCCTGGGCGATGCTGTGCTGGTTGTCCTCATTTAATTTGACCCATCTGTGTGCTGCATACTGGGCACAGCCAAGACGACAGCTCTGAGTATGCCCAGGGGGAACTGATCTGAGAGGACCAGGATGGGGACATGCATGGGGCATCCCCAGGGTGGGGTGAACAGGGCAGAGAGATGGCAGGGGGCTCATCTGGAGAGGAATTGTAGGTTCTAGAAGGAGTCCTAAGGTTCCCGGCTGCCCGCTGATGGGTGCATGTATTTGCTCTCTTTTCTCCTGGCCAGATTCACCATCTCGGGCCCTGGGGAGTGTGTCTTCGTGGAACCCACCCGGCTGGTGTCGACGGAGTGTCTGATGACCCGGCCCTGGGTGTGCAGCAAGATGGCCTACACATGAGGTGGGTCGGGCCAGAGGCCGCCCCTCTGCCCAGGCCCCCGGGAGGTGCTGGCCTCGCGTCCAGTCTCCAGTAGGGGCTGCCTGTGTTTCTGAGGTGAAGCAGCTGGGAGGATGATTTCTGCCACCTCGACCCCAGCTAGGGGTCCCGTGTCCCACAGGCAGGTCCTGTGGCTCAGCAGTTAACTCCTCTCTGCTAAGTAGTGTAGACATCCATCCCCGGTACACATGCACATGTGCCCAGGCTGACCCACACGCAGGCGCAGACGCGGATCCCTCTCCGGCTCAGAGTCAACATTAGCCTGCTCTCGAGTCCTTCCTCGGCCCCGCCAGCACCCAGCCCTTCCTTGCTTCAGCTCTGGTGCTTTGGGAAGGATGGGGCTGACAGAGATGGGGTGGCTGCTGGCACAGCAGGCCTGCCTTCCATGATGGTGCCTCTCCTGGTGGCCAGGGGGAGGCAGGCGGCAGGGTGTCCCTCTCACCTTGGCCAGCCCCCACCCCGCTGCATCAGCCTGCTTTGCCTGGCCTGGGGTTCTCAGGCAGGGCCCCTGCTGTGTTGGTGGTGCTGTTGTATTGGTCACTGATGGAATAAAGAGACAACTGGCATCCTGAGAAGTTTGTTGCTGTTTGTTGTTCTAGGGCATTGCTTGGGGGAGAGAGGAGTGCGGAGCTGTGGGCAGGGCTCTTAGGTGCCAGTCCATAGCATGGCAGGATAAGCCTCTACATGGGACAGCCACAGCCCATATCAGAGTGCCAGGTTAAGCCCTGGCACCTCTGTTTCCACTTCCTGCTAAGCTGCATTGGAGGCAGCAGATGGGGGCTCAGGTGCTGGGTCCCTGCCACTCACCTGGGAGTCACAGAAGTTGTTTCTGGCTCCTGTCTTTAGCCCAACTCAGATTCAGCTGTTGCGGTCATTGGAGAGTGAACCAGGTGATGGAAAATCTCTTCCTTTCCCTCTCTTACTCTGCCTTTCAAATAAATCAGTCTTTAAAAGAAAACGAACTTTGTCAAGGACACCGAGTTATTTGGAGTAAGGAGTGTGCTGCACTCTGGATCCGTCATTACTGTCCCACTTGACACAGCCCATGTGTGTTCTTCTCTACCATGTGCTGGGCACCACCCTGCCAGGCTCTGGGTTCCACAGCTTTACCCTCCGCACAGGGAGCAGAGGACATAGCTTAGAAAGTACCAGAATATTCTGGAACACAGCTGAGGCCCTGGAGAAAGGTGGGTTGGGGGGGTTGAGTGGGAGGGTCAGGTGGTGTTCATCATCTCAGGATGGGTGAGAGTTTGGGAGCATTTTCTGGCTTCTTGCTGGGTCTGCCTGGGGGAGGACATGGGAGCTGGCAGCTCCCTGGAGCCCATGGAGGTGACCCAGCTTGAGCCTGGTTCCTCAGATAGACACAGCCTGGGGCAGGTGTAGACAGGCCTGGGAGCTGAGCATGCGTCCTTGGGTCCTTCCCATCTCCAGAAGGTAGTTCATTAGTGCCAGCCTTTTGCTATCTTCTCAGCTTCATATAACGCTGCCCTCATGGTATGGCAATCTGTCTGCTTTCCAATGTTCTGTGAGACAAAGGCAGCTTGCAGAATGCTGTTTGAGTGTGTTGGGACCCCAGTGGAGGGGAGGGGGAAGTCAGAGGATGCAGCTAAATATAAAGCGAATTCAGGGAGAGGGAGTATCCAGCACACTGGAGGGGTATGTCACTGCTGCTGTTGCTCCCAAGTGGGCAGCTCTGCCTCCCTGCTGTGCTCTGGCATGGCCAGGTCCCAAGGGACCCACTAAGGGGCTCCCCTCAAAGACAGTGCACCTTGAAAACCAGAACACCTCGCTTGCCGAGGGGGCATCTCACATGTAACTCTCGCAGCTGGAAACTGCCTCAGTGTATCAGGAACAGTGGTAGCAGGCCCCTCGGGCCTCAGAGCTGTCCTTCAGCAAGACTTGGGGACCAAAGAAGCAACTGGGCCATCACCATTTGGACCCTATTTCTTGTGGGATTCCCCAAAGCCAGAAACTGCCACCTTTTAGGGTGGCAATCAGCTCTTCTGCACTTGGATTTGTCCTCAGACCATGCAACCATCTCAGGTAAGTTATCCAAGCAGGTGCCCAGCCCCCACCCAGAATCTTCAGTGTTTTCATATTGTCCCTATCTGCCAGACACTGGCACAGGGCTCTCCCAAGAAACATTTTTGAATTAGGACATGAGGTCACTCTGGCAATACAATTTCCCCCAAATTATACTTCTCACCTGTTTGCATCCAGGTCAAGTTATTTGCTGGGCCAAATTCCCAAGAAAACTCCCTTGTTTTCTTACTGACTTCTTTCACCCCCCCCCCAAGATTTATTTTATTTTTTATTGGAAAGGCAAATTTACAGAGAGAAGGAGAGATAGAAAGAATTTTCCATCCACTGGTTCACTCCCCAAGTGGCCCTAGTGGCTGGAGTTGAGCTGATTCGAAGCTAGGAGCTTCTTCTGGGTCTGCATTTTGGCAAGGTGGGTGTTCCAAGCTGACATTTAAAAAGACAGCACTACGTCACAGGAGTGCAGCAGGTCCAGTTCACCGGGGCTGCACTGTGGCACCTTGGGTTAAAGCTGCTGGCTGAAGTGCCAGCATTCCATATGGGCATGAGTTTGAATACAGGCTGTTTCATTTTCAATCCATCTCCATGCTAATGCACCTGGGAGAGCATTGCAGGATGGCCCAAGTGCTTGAGCCCTTGCACCCATGTGGGAGATGCGGAAGTTCCTGGCTCCTGGCTTCAGCTTGGCCTAGCCCTGAGCATTGCAGCTGTTTGGGGAGTGAACCAGTGGATGGAAGATTCACTCATCTTTCTAAATGCCTTTCAGATAGAATCAACCTTTTTTTTTTTTTTAAGGTAAATTCCTATGTATGTTGCAGCATGAATAAATCCTAAAACCATTAAGCTAAGTGAAATGAACCAGTTACATCTATATGGTTCTATTGATAAGAAATATCTAGAACAGGCCATTAAGAGAGACAGAAAGTAGAAGGGTGGTTGGTGGTGGGTGATGTGGAAAAGCCTGAGCAGCAGGACCTGAAGGCATCTGTCCGCAGCCCGGAGTGGCGTGAGGGCTGAGCTGGAGTAACTTCCGGAAGGCAGCATTTGCTCCAGGTGTGGTGCCGGGATAAAGGAGCGTGACAGATGTGTACAGTGAATTCAAACAGTTTAATGTAATTCCAAGACAAAGTGTGATTACATTTCTACACATATACAATATGCATATGTGAGTTTACAAATTTTAATTAATAACTCATTTCACCTCAGAGACCGAAAAATGATCAAAAAAGAAACTGTGAGTAACACGCTATAACGTAGTTCACCACGACGGGACTCCCCCCCTTCTCACCCTACAGTTAGTAATATTACAATTAAAATAACTATATTCTTCTATAATTTTTTTCTGTTAAAATCATCTCATAAATTTACAATGCTATTATTAGTTTCCAAGACTAATATAAATTCACTCCATTTTTCTACAACGAAAATGATTATTAATTTAGAAGCACACGACGTCAGGATGGAAAAACACAAGCAATTTTAGTAGCAAGGACTTGATCAGTTCAGAATTAGTTTCCTTGTAAAACATCCTAAAGCCAAGTAAAATATCCATTCTTATAACATACCTATAATATGAGACTAAGGAATAGGTTACATTTAGGTCTACAACACATTGGTTTGTCTTTTCAAAAAAAAAAAAAAGTAGACATTTATAAATAAAAAAGAAGAGAGGGACAATTCACATAGGAAAAAGAGGTACACGAGAAAATACTGTTGCACACAATAATTTTTCACACAGATTAACATGGATTAACACTTTTTATTACAGAAACCGTACAGTGAAGGAACACGACAGAGTCAAGGGCTTCCACAGGGTAGCTGAGATGGAGCTGAGATGGCCTGGAAGAGATGTGAGCTTGGGAGGGAACCCCGGTCCTTGGGGCTTGGGCCCTGGCCACTGCCCGGTGCATCTCCTCATTCTGGGGAGCGAGTCTCTCTATGCAGAGGGTCCTGAACGCGGGCAGTGGCCAGGGAAACGTTTCTACAGATCTGTTCATTCTATCCTAATGGATATCATTTTTGGAAAGGTGATAACAGTATCAGAGGCTGCAGCTCGAGATGTGTGGTCAACGCCAAAATGGGATGTAAAATGCTTGTCGTTCTGATTGGCTGCCCCCTTATCTATGCCCTTGAGGCTCCGGACCCAGAGAAGGGCAGGTAGCACCCTTCAAGGGCCTGGTACCAAGCCTTGCCGCTCCCTCCCCTACCCCATGCGAAGGAACAGCGTCTCACACAGGTGTGCTGGCCTTCGTACTCCAGGGCCGGCTTCAGCCTCTCCACACCTCCTTCTCCTCTTTCATAAAGCTATACTTGTCCTATCAGGAATTTGGTTTGAGATACTTACACACACACACACACACACACACACACTGGTTATCAGCATCTACATCTACACAGTGATCAACTATGCTAGAAGTTTGGCTGCCCCAAAGTTTGACTTGCTTGTCTACTTCATTTGGTTAAGAAAATACAGACAGAAGGTGAAGAGATGCTTTGGGAGCCAGAAATGATTGTGTCCTGGAAAATACACCAGGAAGCTTTCAATGAACACTAACACAAGAGCGAGCCAAGTGGGAGGGGGTTCCACATTCCATTCAGAAGTCACAGAAAGCTACCAAGTGTGGGCATGGTTAAGTCACTTTCCATTTCCCAAGTGTTTCCTTACAACCTGAGCTAAACTTTCTAGACAAGCAGTAGGCAAGCCACAGCCCCTGCCAGCCCAGCAGGGAAGTCTCTGGCAGCTGGCCTGACCTGACTGCCCGGGGGTCAAGTGGGCCCTTCCTGTTGGCTTGTGAGCTTTCTGGGGAGTCCAAGGTGCCTGGACATGGGGGCTGTGGGGATACAGAGGGGAGGTAGAGGTGGTCACAGGGACAGAGACCCAACACAGTTTGTGTGTGTGTGTGTGTGTGCGTGTGCGGGGGTGGGTTGGGGCAGGGAACCGCACTAGGAGAGCATTGGAAGGAAACCAGAACAAAGGATCAGGCCGCCCCTTCCCAGGTATGTTAGCTTTTCAAATGGAAGAAAGGGGTGGTGGTGGTTTGGCAGTTTCTATACCTCTAGGTTTTACAAACATACTATAGCCCCCAAGCAGGGATACACAATTCATTTGGCTGATTAGTGCAAAGGAAAAGACATGCAAACAGGAGCACAGAGGAGGGCGAGATGAGAAATGCTTGACAGTCACGTGTCTAACAAAACGCATGATTTCACTAAAGAGCTCCCTGGTCCAAGGTCCTCCCCAGTTTGGTTGGATGGGACCACAACCCAGAGACCTTAGCATCCTCCCAGCCGGCCGGTGGAGCCCTGCTCCCATCCCCAGTGTCTCGCTCTGACATCAGACGTCTATTTAGACTCCAGCTACCCCAGGAGCCAATCTCCTTCTCCTGCCCAGTGTCTGAGTAGAGTATCTGGCCAGTCCCCCGAGCAGGGCTGGGGCTGCTGGAGGTGGCATCTCCTCTCACATTGATTCATTTTAAATGAGTAAACAAATTAATGACAATGAACATGGGCCTGGGGTTGGGGAGGGGTATTGGTGGTGTTCTTGTTCTTCCCCAACCCCCAGAGACTCTGGTCAGGATGTTGCCAGGGACCCAGAAATAACAGCTGCTCCTTTGGGTCCGTGGAGTCTGGGTGCCTTTTGCCTGATGACCGGGAGTTTGAAGAAGTCATCAGTGAGCTACATATATGAACACGATGACAACAAACAGGCCAAGTTCCTTTTTTTTTTTTTTTTTTTTTTGCTGCCTTTTGCTGCCTCTTTCAAGTTGTTACCGGCAATGCCTCGAAGACAAGTGCTGGCTGCATGAAGGCACGAGACCTTCGTGGCCAGCCCGACTCAGCCATTCCTACTCTGGCCTTCCTCTGACGTCCTCTTGCCTTCATATGGAAACTGACAATGTGGGAAGAAACGCATGGGTCAGGCTACAGGACAGTTTATGGGAGAGACCTGCCCGCCTTGGGGAGACATGGGCTCCCAACTGAAGAGGCGGTCCCTGGGATCTCAAGGTGTCAGTGATACACAGAAGACCTCTTTAAAAGGAATGGTTTAAATATAAACTCTGAAACATGCTCATTAGGACGCAAAGCCAGAAGTCTCCTCAAGTCACCATGGTTACTCATTTAAAATGTGACTCTCTTAAAAGGCGAACAGCATTTTCCAGTAGCTAAAAACATACGCACTTTACACGTGTGATTCAACATCACATTGGATCACAACACAGAGATCGCCTTCTGCTTGCTTGGTTTAATTTCCGCTGTGAAGACGAACCACTTTCAGAACACACTTAGCAACCACCAGGTGAGCGTGCATTGTTCTTTTCAGCCCATTTAGAATCCATGGTCTTTGAAGCCCCAAGATCAAGCTGGCTACATGATTAAAAAAAAAAAAAATTAAAACCAGGATGAATGCCCACATTTGAGGTAATTATTGCCAGTAGGTCACAGTTTGTGTAAGATAATGTATCTAAAAGCTTTTACAAACAAAACAAACAAAACCAAAACTGAAACATCTATAGGTATTATGTCAGAATCTCAGAATACCCCTTGCCAACAACCAGGAGGAGCTGGGCTTGCTTCCAAAGGAGTTGGAAGTTCTAAAGATTCTAGAACTTGCGTAAACCACCCAAGAATTTAGACAAACAAACTTGGAACCAGTCAACAAAGAAGTTTAGGGAAAAAAGAAAAAAGCAACAGGAAGAACCCCCCCACCCCAATAACTGATTTCTAACAAATTCCTAACAAATGATCATAGATTAAAAAAACCAAACAAAACAAACCCAGAAGCACCAAATCTCATAGCGGATCTAAATTCTTGCCGCTCTTTTAAGCATCTGTGTTATCACAACCTCTTTTGTGGAATCCTGCAGTGGGTGGGGATTTGCCCGGTTTCTAAATGGTTGCCTCCTGCCTTCAGAGAGGGGTATCTGCCTCGAGAGAAAATTGTGTTCCTTCTTTTAAAACAATCATCTTGTCCTCCTTCTTTTTTAAATAGAAAGAAAAAAAAAGTGAAAAAGTTCCTGGACACTAGACTCACACATGGTACTTACAAATTTGGTGTGAATCCTGTGACTGGTCCTGACCAGGGCTGAAGAGTGGATCTGCCACAGGAATCAGAGCTGTCCTGGTATTTAACAAGTACAGTAAAAAATAGCATTTTGAAAAAAATATATACTTTTAGTATTGCCTTTCTAGAAGTAACTATAGGTGAGACAAAAGGTATCTTTTTTTTTTTTTTTTGTAAAAGAAGAAAACTTTTTTTTTCCTTTACTCTCTAAGAGTTTGTTGTAGCAGCATGGCTAAAGCTAGTTGGCAGGCTGGAAAGAAATCTAAATGGAAATCTACTGAGAATTAAAGAAACTCCCCTCCCCCCATCGAGATTCTTCACAGGAAGTCAAACTCACTTTGCTGCTTCTGCCTGTGTGCAGCTCGCACTCCTCTGCACAGAGTTTCTGCCGATGCCACAGGTTAGGGGTGGCAGGGGTGGGTGGGTGACACGCCTGAAAGGTCTTCTGTTGTACAGAAGCACAGAGGTGGTCAAGGATGGCTGCCACAGGCCCCATGCTGAAGCTGGGCAGCATAGGCAGGGGCCAGCCTGGCTGTCCCCTTCCAAGCTGTGTGTCCTCAGGGGTGGGAAGTGGTAGGGCTAGGAGCTCAGCAGGCCCAGAGCTCCCCCTCGGTAAGGGACCAACATTGCCAATCTCCGGGGCTGTCATAAAGACTCAGAGGAATGGAGACAACCAGTGAGCAATGCACAGTGTTTGGCACACGGGACATGGGAGTATCTTAGTCATTGGTCACAGGGCTAACAAATGAAACAGTCAAACAGAGGTCACATCCTGGTTAAAGGTCTGATGACAAAGAAACTGACTGGCAAGTTGAGGATTCTGGACCACTGTTACAATCTCTTTCCTTGATGCTCCCTAATCTGGGATGGCTGGGGCGGGGCTGAGAGGCTCTGTGTGAGTCTAGAGAAGGGAGAGCAGCCCACAGATACTGCTGTCCCCCACAGCAGGGGTCCAGTTACATCCCACTGCAGGCCTCTCCAAGGCAGTGGTGCACTCTCACAGCATCTGAAGGGAAGCACAGAGCTGCAGCCAGCTCTCTCTCAGAACTCCTACGGGGAAGGCACTGCCACACACACATACAAGTCCCAAGCACAGGATGCTACTGTCACGTATCGCCCCATGCCTGGAGGAGGTCTCTCTTGTGTCTGAAACCCAGCCTGCCATCTTCTGAGACTGGCCTGTGGAGGGGAGACGGCCAAGTGTTCAGGCATCAGAGAGGGCAAGTCCTGTCACCTGCAGCCCAGGAAGTGGCTGAGCTACCTGGTGGGTTGGCATCGCTCCATCCCCAGGGTGGCCCACCCTGTGACAGCAGCATTGAAGGTCACTACTCCTTTTCTCTCAAGAATATGAGTGCAGGCTTGAAATAAACACAATTCAATTATTTTAAGGGAGAGGAAAGACAAGGATGAATGGAGTGGCATCAGCAATTGTGTCATTATTGCCCAGAAAGGAATTAATGAGGGAAGGGGGTGGGGTGCCATTTGTCTATCTCTGGAGGTGTCTTTGAGAAGGGGTTCTTTGGCTAAAGAAAGGAATGGCTTTGCCTTCCTTTCCAAGGTGGTGGGGGGCATCTCTGGCCTGCTCAGTGGTGAGGCCTCCCCGCTGGATCTCTGCAGAAACATGTCAGAGAGAAACACACACACACACACACATACACACACACAGAAGAAGCTCAGCAAGTCCCTGGGGCTGCAAGAAATTGGGGCAGAGCCACTGGGCTGGTGCCCCGCACTCCCGGCCTAGGCCTTGCTGTTCACGGAGGGGACCTGGCTGTTGGCTTCTTGCAGTTTTTCATCTCAGCAGCTGCTCAGCAGGCCAGCAAGGGCAATAATGGTCCCCTAGGACCCTCTGCCCTTGGCACCACCAAGGAAGACCCTGGAATGCAAGCGGGACCCACGCTTGTCCTAGCAACCGGGAACCATCTTGTAATACTTCCTCAATCCTCCTCATCTCCTCCCTCCAGTTTTCCAAGAACATCTGCTCTACTCACTCGTCCACAACGCATACCACCCATGTCATCTGCCAGGAGCTCAACTTACAAAGAGGGTTTGCGATTCCCATCATGACAGCGAGCTGAAGGAGTTGTTAGCAGTGGGTGCTAATCTCCACATGTCACCCAATGTCTGACACCCTGGGGTTTTAGTACCCCAAAGAGGACACGGCCCAGCTGGTTCCTATGGCCTGTGAGCCCCTCCATTTCAGGACAGCCAGTGATGCAGACAGACCCACACTGGTGTGTCCAGATCCTTCTCCCTTTGAATTACCCCTAATCACATGCTGCCCTCCTGCCTATTGGCTTGCTCATTCCATTCCCTGGAGAACACCCCAAATGTCACAAAGTGTGACTCATTACAGAGGCAAGTGTGTTAACACCTGGCTGCATCAGTTAGAACTCAACATGCAGAAGCCACTGGACCTGTGGATGACACAGTGCCAATTGTTTGTCCTCTACATCCTGCCCTCAATCGGAACTGCCGTCTTCCTCGGGTGAGGCTCCTCCTGGGCCAGCACCGGCCTGGCACTAAGGCATGTGCCAATGTGGGTTGGGCAACGGTGGAGCCAGCCAGCTCCACTTTCTTCATTCACGGCTGGTGGTTTCCAGGTTTGGTGCACAGGATGCCAGCGCCCATTACACACAGCACAGAGTCCAGTGGGGGCAGTTGTGGGCCCTCGCCAGGCTCCCTTGTTGGTTAGCCATATCTGAGTAGCTGCTGGACTCCATTCAGGAACTCTGGGGTCTCACCCCACTTGCCACCCAGCGTGGCTCCCTCTAGTGGTGTGCTAGGAGCGAAGGGGACACAAGGCAGGCTGAGCAGGGAGAAGCTGGTGGCATGGTTATGGACTACAAGTAGGAGAGGGAAGCTAGAAGGTCTTGGGGAGGTGCCCCTGACCTGTCTGTTGCTCTCACTTTAGCTCATTATAGCCATGGGGGAGCCTTTTGCTCTGTGCAGACAGGTACAAGTCAGACTCCAGGTGTGCTGATGGGAAAGCAGCGGGGCTGCTGTGGGCAGAGAAGTTTCTTCCGTTTTAAGCATCAGCGATGTGGCAGGCCTAGGGTGCAGCTAGCAGATGTGAGAAGCATGGAGAAGTGGGGTCTGGGGTTCAAGAAGTCATGCAGGGGCTTGAAGACTCAGTGCTCCCCACCTCCGCCACAGCCATGAGATGCTTCATCAGGTCATGGGAAATTGGAAACTGGGGGAAACATATACAGCGGAGACCACCCTGCAGGTGCCTGGTAGGGGCTGAGCGCAGCCCAAGGCTGTGCTGCCTCTTCAGGCTTCCATGCCACAGTGCAGCTCCCGTCACGGCTCTTTGTGGAATACAAGTGACAAGGACTGTTTCCTTCTCGCCTGACAAAGCCGGACATCTGTCTGTCCGTCCAGTCTACTTGACATACTCACAGATACATCATAAAAGTAAGTTTAAATATTAAAGGGAAAACAGAGATACCTGGTATACATGTGCATTTAAAACCCTGACTAAAATATCAACACGATGATCATGATCACAATTACAACGGCAATAACAAAAATAATTAGTACAATATTATCTTTATGAGCAGCATGGAAGTTTCAGTCCTGATCCGGAAGAGGAAAGAAAACAGGCCAAAGAGTAAGAAGCCTCCAACGTAAGCAGACGAAAGACTTTTCTTAAGATGGTAGGAACATACTGTGTTGTCTTTCTTCCCTACAAGATGGGTTCTAGAAAGGGCTGGAACTGCACTGTGCTGGGGAGCCCAGGGTGCCCCCCAATAAGGCAAATTGAGGCTTATCCCTAGGTGAGACTGGAGCCCTGACTGGCAACTGCTGCCATCTGGCCACCCAGAATCTGTTAACAGGTGCTGTACAGCAGGTGGTTCTGGGAGGTCTCTTGCTCTCACCTCTTACAAGTGAACTCAGGTTAGGCACCCCCTCCCCATCTCTATGTAGCTGGTGTGGACCACGAGCCCAGGAGAGGGCACCTCCCTGCCTTCCCACCAGATCCTGACACGCTTAGTGATGCCACCCGAATAGCCTTCCCTCCCGGAGCAAGCCCTACAAATGAAGCGTTTCCAGTTTGGGGATCTTTCTCTTTGTGAGTGAGAATTGATGATGGAGTAGGGAGTGGAGGTGGGGAAGTTTCCAGAGTTATTTCACAGCTAAGAGCTAAGTGATGGCTTCGTTAACTAAATCAGGGTGGCTATCACTACAAAAATCTTTCACAGTAGCCAGCTCACAGGGACGGCAGAGTGAGGAGGCAAGCAAAGAGGATGAGGATGGAGCTGATGAGACAGGAAAGCTCTCTTTGTGCCTCGGAAGCTTGATGAAGGGGGTCCTGTGAAGACTGCACAGCGATGGTCACCTTCTGAGGCCGCATACCCAGCCTGATAGCCTCCCGCGTCCCTGTGTTTCACAATTGTTTACTATGCATGGAGGGCTCACTGCCCCACCAACTCCCCACTTCACCGGCAGTGTTTAGAGCCTGGAGTAAGCCCAGGACGCATGAAAGGAGCACACGAGGCCGGGGGCAGATTTCTTTGGAAATGTAACTGTCCCTTGGGAGGGTCCTCCCAGCAGGGCAGGGCCCCTGGGCCCTTGCACCTCCCGAAGCGTCCCTTCAACCTTCTGCCCACCAGACCCCTCCGATACTGAAACCAGAACCACAGACGTGGGTCACGCGTGAAGGAAGAACTCAACAGCAACTGGAGGATGGTAGTTGTCTATGGAGGGGAGGGGTCGGGCCAGAACACAGAATGTAGCCCCCGGGAGCTGGCAGAGCTCCCTGTATGAGTGCGGGACCAGCCTTCCTCCTTCCTTCCTCACTGGCCAGGCGGGAAGGAGGGGGAGTCCCTCTAGGTCTCTGCACATCTCCCATCCCCACCTTAAGCAGAAGTCAACTGAAAACCCCCAATCAATTGTTGCACATGCCTGCAATCATCAGCTCCCACGCGGCTCGTCCCACGGACTCTGTCCTTCCAGCCGCTGCCGGCTTCCCTGACATCCGTGAGCTGACAGCCCAGGGGAGACAACGGGCACGAGAAACCAAAGGGAGAAAGGAGAGACCAGAGTGAAACGTGTGACGACAGCACAACAGAAGAGCTGAGACTGAGCGGCGAGCCTCAGCCCTGGTTCTTGGAGTACCAGTGGAAGTAAACCCTTACACCGCGTCCGTCGTTTGCTAAGGCACTAGGAGGGAACGAGGCGGAATTGAGACTGCGCGGGCCGTGACAACGGTGCTAGGAGGAGCCGGGTAGGGTGGCCAGGGCCCCTTGTCTGGACCCGCCACATTGGTGACTTGCCTATGTTCTATCATTTTGTCTCTTTGTGCAATTACACGGAGGAATCGTCTATTGGTATCATCGGGGGGTGAACACAGGTAGAGGATTGGGGGTGCAGGGTGCTACATTCTACTTGGGCGTCCACCATGAACGCTAGCCCTACACTATGGGACTAGGGGCTGATTAAAAGAAGAAAGAAATCTTCGGGAAAAAAAAGAACCCCAAAGTTTGCAACACACATTAGTAATGACATTTGAGGCATAACATTGCTTAGGGATTTGTCCAGAGTGCTCAGAGACGCCGCCCGCTCCTCATGGGAGTGTGGGGGTGCGGTCTTCTCTCAATCTGGCTGGCCCCCCATCATTCCTGACAAAGCTTTGCCAACCCCAGCCCAATCACGAAATCAGCCTCCTCAGGCTACAACCATGACATTCTGGAGGGGGTGTCGACTCTGCAGAGGTCTGGAAAAATCCCTAATTCTCATGATTACTTAAAAATCTATTGGATTTCCACATGAGGTGCCCCTGACAGCAAAGTCTTCAATGTCAACTGCTGCCATATGAAAATAAGCTTTGAAAAGTTCACAGATAAAGTTCTTCTGACACTGGGGACCCCTTCTGGAATTTTCCTGTGGCTCTCTTCTTCTCCTTTCCAGTTTGGTGCAGGATGGGTATGTGAGCTGTGGTTTTTGTTGTTGACTTTTTTTTTCCTTTTTCTCTTCTTTCCTTTTTTTTTTTTTTAAATAAAAAGCATAGATTTCCCCCTCCTGAATCCCTTCCTTTTTAAAATGTTCTCTTCTTTGCTCTAAGTCTTCCCACTTCCCAGTTCAAGTTTCAGTTGCATCCCATCCCTGTCCCCACCCCCTCCCCCATTTGCATTGTTTGTGTGCGGTGGTGTCTTCAGTATAAAAAGCCAGCTCCTTCCTAGGTCCCGGAGCACCTGCCCCTCCTCTGCTCCCTCTGCAGGGCCCTCCCAACCCTCCCGCCTCCCCCCTCCTTCCAGTGTTTATATGTAAGGGTACTGGTTGACCTTGGCAGGGCTCAGTGGGTATCCAGTGTAGACGGTGGAGGCTGGAGAGGCGCTGATGTAGGTCTGGTGGGCAAACTGGGCCGGATACTGGCTGGGGTGGATGGTTGGAGAGGGCAGGACCCGGGGGCCCATGCTCACGGGCACCTGGTGGACGATGCTGGCCGGATAGGCAGTGTGCTGCACGGGATGGCGCGCTGAGCCTTGGGAGGCCACCAGGTGGGCCACGGTGCCAGTGGAGCCCAGGGCGGCAGGCGCCGTGTAGGTGTAGAGGTGGGGCTGAGTGGGGAGGTGGGCAGTGGCGGCGGCCAGGTGGGGATGGACGGTGCCATGGCTAGGGCTGTTGTGCGGGAAGGAGTAGGGCGCCTGAGCCATGGTGGGAGCGATGTAGGCCTGCTGCCGTCGGTGGCTTCCGGCACGGTCCGTGGTGACGTGCTGCTGGGCCTGTGGATGGGAAGCACTCAGGAGGGCTGCATGCTGGGAAGGGGGTGCAAGGGAAGGAGATGGCAGGGGTTGAAGAGGAGTGGTGGGCGTGACCAAGGATGCTTCCTTCTGTGACGCAGTGACAATGAGGCTAGGCTGAGTGGGGTGATTCCCAGGCCTGGTCTTCACCATGTGGACAAAGCCAGCAGCAAGGTTAGCAGGACCCAAAGGACTCCTGCTTTCTCACTTGTTGAGAAAGTTCTGGAAGCCTGGACTGGGAATCAGTGCTGTTTGGGATTCTCCCGGCTGTCTCTTACCTGGAGAAGCTGAGTCATCATAAAGGGTCAGAGGCTAGCACATTCCTCCCTGGATTGGGGTCTCTGGGATGCGTGCCTTGCCCCTACTCATCCGCACTAGTGAGTCGCATTGCAGAGCTCTCCCTGCTGTCTGACCTTCTGCAGGTGGGGGAGGGGGAACAATCTGTGGGCTTCTATTTTTAGCTCCACACCACATGTAGAGTGCTTGGTAACATTAGACAAGTCACTTTGTTGTCTGCTCTCCGTGACCCAGTGACAGCAACTTGCCCATGAGTGACCCAGCCTGGCCATAGTCATTGGGGTGTCACTTGGCACACTTCCTACTCCTGGCTGGGAGAGTGTGAGGGGGCCACTCCAGAGGCCTCCTCTGAGGCTCTTGGGGGCAGGTGCTGGGCAGGGATGAGGGAGGTGGGGGATAGGGAGAATGGGGCAGGGGTGGCAGCACCCCCTGAGGCTCTTGGGGCAGGTGCTGGGTGGGGTGGGGTGGGGTGGGGCTCACCTGGCTGAGATTCAGAGGCTGTTGCTGCTGGAAGTGGGGGCCTGGCCGCTGTTGCCGGTAGGCGATGGCTCCAGATGAGCTCCCTGAAGAGTGACCGCTGGTAGAGGTCACATTGTTGGAGGACTTGGACTTGTAAGAGGACACGTGGTGAGTGGTGTTCACTGTAGCTGCAAGAGAGAGAGGTCACAGGTTAGTAGCCTGGAAGTTGCTCCCTTCTCAAAGTGACCTTCCAGGAGAGGATGTGACCCACTTCCACACTGGCCTCAAGAGGTCCCCAGGCCCAGCAAGGTCGTGGCCTTGACCCTGGAACTGGCAGCTTTGATGTGTGTATTCCCTTCGTCTAGAGGGTGGGGGGTTGGGGCTGCAGATGAGGGGACGAAGCTAAGAAAAAGGGGGATGGTGCAGGAGGAGTGAAGTGAGCTGCCACCAGGCTGGACCTGAAGCTACCCTGTCCCCCGGACTCCTAGCCATGTGGCTTCCAGTGTCTGGGAGATGGCTGTAGATTCCGGTTTAGTCTCCTTGGTGGGCAGCAATGGGGATTCCATGACATTGTGCCTATTGGAGGTGTTCAGGGAGTGACTGAGATGAGCTACGGCAGCTGAAACAGCTGCTTGGGAACCCTCTGATCTATTCTCTTCACCTAGGGCAGGATGAGAGAAAGGCAGCCGGGCAAAGGCATGAGAGTTGAACATGCCCAAAACGAAGGACTCTTCCCTCAGCACTGACCAGAAGGTCCTAACTGGAAGAGCTCCCTCCTCCCTAGAGATGCTTTCTGGCCAGCAGATGGCACCACAGCCTGGGTGGGCCTCAGAGTGCACCTTCTAACAGGTGCCAGGGTGCTGCTGACACACTGTTGGTGGGTGGGCCACAGCCTCAGTGGCTGGCCAGAGACTGTCAGAGTGAGGCAGGTGACATACTAGGTAGGATGGCTCCTGGAGACCCAGCTAGGGACAAAGCACCTCTACAGAGGCTGTTTAAACCCATCCAACCATGACTTCCTGAGTTGCTGCCGTGTCGTGAGAGTAGCAGCTGGTGAGGGTAAGGAAGTGGAGATCGGGCAGCAAGGGGTGGAGAGTCACCTTCAGGTCAAGGTCATGCCCAGGTCAGGTGTCCAGAAGACCTGATGGGCAGGTATAGACAGGCCCAACGCTATGCTGAAGTGGTCTTGTGCTCGCCAAGTCTGCCCCTAGCGTTGTCCCATGCTCAAAGAAGGCAGTAGAAGCCAAAGGGCGGCTCTGCTTGACGGGATGAGGCCGAGCTGAGGGGGGAAGATCACAAGCCTCCCCTCCCTGCCCCGTTTCACCCTCCTTAGCTGACTTGAGCATGTCACTCATGGTGCCCTGCATTCAGTGAATCCTGGAATGCGTCCAGAATACGTCTACCAGCTGGATTTCTATACCACCACAGCTACAGTTCTAGGAGCTCCATGTTCTGCAAACCCGGCCAGACTTCCCTATTACCATCTGGTGACACTGAAGAATGACAGAGGGCACAGTTGCACCCGGGGGCTTCTCAAAGGCCAGGGTCCCTTGTCCTAGACTAGCAGGGGTAGGGAACCTTTTTTCTGCCAATGGCCAGTTGGCTATTTCACCTATCATTCATAGGCCATACAACATGATCAACTTAAAAATCAGCCTGCTATAGATTCACTACATTTTCAGACCTGTGTGCAGCTGCTGTGACAGGGCCAGACCACATGATTCTAAGGACCTTGTATTCCCCATCCCCATGAACTCGAGTTGAAAAACTTGAAAGAAGTTGATAGGTTAAAGAGGTTTCCCTGCGACAACTCCTTCTGGTCAGTTTCAGAGTTCAGGGCTCTGCACCTGTGAGCTCCCAGCAGCAGGGACTCCATGCGACAGGCCCAGGTGGGATGGTCACACTCAGGATGACGTTACAAGAGAGTGCCACCGTTCGCCTGCTTGGCAGCCTCTCTAGAAACCAGAGCTGCTTTTCTGGGACCTGTGTCTAGCACGGCTGCATGAAAATCAGCATGTAATCATGACAGACAATGTGAGAAGGGCCTTTGGTGCAAGGGACCTGGGGGAACCTCCACCGCATAGAAAGTCGCTGTGGATACAGGATGGTGTCTCGAGGACAAGAGAACCCATGTGAAGTGTTTGCCACGAAGGACGAGGTGGCAAGGACTGGTCATAAGATACCCTGAGGAGGTTAAGCTACATCTCTTGTCTGCGAGCAGCAAGGATCCAAAGCATTTCCCCTGGGGCTCGAGTTAGCTCAGACGAAAACAAAAAGCCTACAACAATCTCATAAGATAGCCCGTGGGGAGTCATGGTAAAACTGGTGGGATCTGGCCATCCTTGGGGTAGAGACTGCTCCATGTGAATGGATCATAAATAATAAACAGCAAGCCCTTGACTGAATTGGGGTGGATCGATTCTATTGCAGTTCTCAGAGTGATGGAATCAAAGGTTGTAAGGCAAGAGAGAATGCTGATTAACTGTTGACATGGAGAAAAATGTCCCTTCCCAGGCCCTGGCTTTGTCAGGTGAGCAGAGGGAAAATGGAACCGGGGGATAGGAGGCTGTGGTGGACGCTGGAGGCAGAAGGGAGCCTCGTGGTTCCCCCAAACCACCACCTGCCCCCTGGAGACAGAGGAAGGCTGCTTTGCTATGGAGGGTGATGATGACCTGAGCCCCCACATCTGACTGTGCCTTGGCATCTGGGGTCCCTCCCTGCCACTCACTGAATGAGAATCCCTAGAGGAGATGTCTCGGAATTGCCAGTTTTCTGGGAGAGTTCAGAGCCAGCCTGGCGCTGGTGCAGTATATCTGCATTTAGGGACCAGGACCTTGAAACCCAATGCTGTGGGCAGGCCAGACTCCATTAGACCCTCCCAGGCCCTCAAAATCTCAGGGGTGGAGGGCTTTTGTAGTCTCACAGTACGGTTAAACCAAATTGAAAAGTTGCCAATGTTGGTTAGAAGGAGTACTTTAGTACTCACTTAGCTATCAGGCCCCTGTGTTGGAGTTAATTCTTCCCCTGCATGCAGCAAAAATACTAGGCATACGTGCTGTTTGGGTCCTGGCTGTGAATGTCCCTTCTCTGTTCCAATTCTGACTTTCAGGGTACGTGATGGTTAACTGTGTTTAAGAAACATCATTGAGCTTGGGGAAGTTATTACTTGGGCCTGCAAAGTGAAGAGGTTAGGGTGTGACAGGAAGTGAGCTTGACAAGGCCTGGCATTTCACCTGTTATTGTCCATGTAGGGGCAGGAAATGAGAGCTGGGTCAGTGCAGCTGAGTCCTGAATTAGGGGGAAGGTGCAGAGGGGGCCGAGTAATCAACGTGGCTACTCCTCCTGCAGAGATGAACCGAGTGATGATGAGTTGGTGCTGAAGGTTGGTCTCCTAATGGCTAAACAGGGAGAAGGGGTAGGATTTTCTGGTCATGCCTTGCTCAGTCTTCCCCTGTTTGGAGAAGACCCCTTAGATCAATGTGGCCTCCAGTGTTTGAAGTAGGGGAGTGCTTAGAGGACAGATAGGCTCCACAGCCTGACCCTTGGAAGACTCAGCCCTGTGGGATTAGGTTAACCTCCCTGGACCTCCATGCTTTTACTGGTAACACCGGGGACACACTGGCAGCTAGCTACAGATAAGAGTTGTCATAAGCCTTAAATGAGTTAACATACAGACGGCTTAGCATGTAGCATCTAAATCTCAGGAATGGAGACCCTGGCACCTGAAGAGATTAGTATTAGCCATGTCAGCTACTGTTTGTGTCATTATCCCTGGATTCTGCCCCTTGTGGAAGCTGATGCTCAGGAGCAGGTGTCTGCTCAAGCTGTGACAACGGATTCCATCCTCCTGGAAACAGGAGATTGGAAGCCTGAGAATCACTTGCTCTGAGTCAGGCAAGGACAACTCCAGCGGTCAGCCATCTGGCTACTGCGGCTCTGGTCTCAGGAGACCCAGTGCCTAGCCTGTCTGGGATTGTCCTGCCGACTCTTCCCTCAGCCCTGCTTCTTGCCAGTGAATTCTTTGTCTTAAGTCAAAGTAGAGTTCACTCTATGGCAAAAGAACCCAAGAGACTAAGAAGGCCAGGGGCATTCAGCCCATGCAGGGGCCCCCGGAAAGGACAGTGCTATGGGCAGCTGGATGGCTATACAGGTAGCATTCATGCACACCTTGTGGCTCAGGGGCCCTGATGCTCCTGCTGCTTCAGCTGGTGTGCCTGCAACCGCCTCACACCTGTGTCTGCAACCGCCTCACACCTGTGCCTGCGCACATCACCTGGGCAGCAGGATGCTGAGGCTGCCTGCCTCCCTGTGTCTCCCAAACCCAAGATGATCTTACAGTTAAAGGAGAAATGCCACAGGGGAGGGCAGGTGTCACCTTGCTCGGGAGGGCACTGGGCAGTGTGTTCCAAAGCTCCATCTACAGCTTCAAGGCTTTCATAAATTCCCATTTAAATAACTCAAATAGGTGTTGGCACTGTGGCATCATTGCATAAACTAACGCCTGAGACACCGGCATTCCACATGAGTGCCAGGTCGAGAATCATCCAATCCACTTCTAATGCAGTTAGTTCCCTGTTAATTGTGGCTGGGAAAGCATCAGAGAATGGCCCAAGCATTTGGATCCCACACCCATGCGTAGACAGGGATGGAATTCCTGGCTCCTGGCTCTGGCCTGGTCCAGTTCCAACTTCATGGTCATTTGGGAAGTGAGCCAGTAGATGGAACATCTCTAACTCTGCCTTTTCAAATAAATAAAATAAATCTTCAAAAAGATGGATAAATAATATAAACGATGATACAATACACACTTGACAGATATATCCTTTGTAAATATTAAAACCCAAAAATGTGTGCTGGGTATCGTTTAAAACAGTTCAAGGCTGTGTGAGTGGGAAAGTGGACAGGCCATTGGCATGCAGAATCCTGTGCTGTGGAGTGAATTACTCTGCTTGTTTCCACAGCTCCTCTTTACTACTGCCCTAGGATGTTGCTTCCAATCAGGGCTTCTGCTTTGTCAGGGTAGAGGAGGGGTGGGTGGGTGGGAGGTGTGGGGCGTGGGCTGGCCACGGGGAAAGTGAGTGCTAGCTCTCTCTAAAGGCTTGTGGGAAAACAGGCTTTGCTTTCTTTCCCTCACAAGGGTATCTCACTTGGGAAGCCTGCAGTCTGGCCCATGCCAACGCATGTGCTGGCATCTGGCCCTGTGTGAGGGAGCAGCGGGGGCCGAGGGGGGGCCTTGCTCCTGAAGGTAGGGCCTCCTTGTTCAGGGAAGAGGCCATGCAGATTCTGTCCACACAGCTTGGCAGTGCTGTGTGCATTTCTCTGGTAGGACGCAGAGGCCACTACACCCCCTGCCTGCATGGTCCCCTGGCCTATGGGATGGCAGACCTCTGGGAACCTGCACTAGCTGCTTAGAATTGTGGGGACCAACCAGGATGCGAAACTGGAATCCCTCCTAGGGGTGGGGGCTGTCTGACCTGTGGGCTACAAAGGCCTCTGACCTCATCTTGTCTGGCCCTGCCAAGGCAACCACAGGTGGGACTCGGAATTCAATCAATCTACAGTGGGCTGGTTTTAAATGGACAATTATGTATGTCCCACGAGAAATGTTATAACTACACTTGGCAGAAAAAGGATTCCTCGCACCTGTTTTAGAGAGTGCAGGGCTGGCTGTGTTTAATGAACATTTCTTCCAGGGAAAGGAAGATAGCTGGAATAACCAGAAAGACAGGGACAGAGTGTCTGATGCCAGTGTCTGAAAGTGAGCTAGCACCTGGTGTACTGCAGGAGTGCGCAAGAGGCAGCGGCTGCTCGTGCTTCCCCTGCATACAGAGCCTTGTGGTCAGCTCTAGGAGTGCTCCCTGGGACCCCAGCCCACGCTGGGAAAGTCCCTAGAGACCGCACTGCTGAACTCCACTCTTCACCCTTGGGGGTAGCACCCAATGGCCCACGACCAACGGGCCTTCCAGGTGACAACTTTTGAGGTCCTTCTCGAAGACTGACTTTTGTAACCAAGGAAGTCTTCCCAGCAATCGCACTGCCTTTCCTTCTAAACAGTCCCACTGTTGTGATATGGCCTGGCCTGGGTGTGTCTAGTGGTGTTTTGGGGCAGAAAAGTTGAATAGGAAGATTTCTTCTGGGCTAGTCAGTTGCCAAATTTTCCTACTGTGAGTAAGAGTTAGAGAAATGCTGACTAGATGCTCCAGGAGCCAGGGTGAGCCAGCAGGCTTATTCAGGTTAAAGTTCAGCCTTTACTCCAGGGCGCGATTTGCACAACAAGCCCCTTCTTAGGAGTCTCTCCTACAGCACTAGTGGGGGCCCATGGGAGGAAACCACTTCACCCTTCCAGCACCATGCAGGAAGCTTCTCCCTATACTCTGTGTCCATGGCACCCCCAGACCTGCCTGCCAGGGAAGATGTGAGATGTCAGCTGGGAACTCTCAGCCCGGGTAGCATTCCAGACCAGTGGGTAGGAATCGGATAGTTTTATTGTACAGGCCTCCACTTAGCCAGCCGCAGAGCCATTGCAAAAGGTAGGCAGTGAGTGCAGAATTAAAAGAGCAAAAGGCTGCTGATAGCACACTTTGTTAGGCACGACAGGAAGGCTCATCTGTGATAATCAGACACTTTCTGTCTCACTGGCGCTCGTGTCTCGAGTGGTGTGAAAGAGGAAAAGCAGCCTGCGTAGGGACATGTTCCTGGGCTGCGTGGCCCCGATTTACCTGGTGCCAGGCTATCGCACTCCACCAGCACGTCGCTGGCCTGGGTTTTCAGGGGTGGCACGATGATGGTGCGGGGGTTGCCAGTGCAGTGGTTCTCCACGCTCCCCTTGCTTTCGAAGGCATTGGTGTTGCTGTGCCCGGCGCGTTGCTGAACAGAGTAGGGGCTGGTGTTGCTGGAGGAATCCGAGTACGGAGAGTCGTGGACCGTGACGCAGCTGATAACATTTTTCCTCTGCTTGGACACAGTGCTGGGAAGGAAAAGGCAGGGGCAGGAGTGAGAACTGAGAGAAGGTTGTGAAGAGAGGCGTGTGGCAGGAGGACACACTGTGCGTGCAGGCGCTCACTGCCTGTGCAGCTAGTAGTGGGGGCAGCTGTGGATGAAGATACGTGTGAGCCGCTGGTGCTGGGCCCACGGCTGCTTCTGGAAGCTGCAAAGGGGGTTTTTCTGGGAAGGTCTGGACCCTCCTGCCGAGTGTGGGAGCTCAGCAGAACTGCAAAGGTGCCACCTGGAGCCCAGAACTGTGTGCCCACCTCTTCTGGATCGCCCAAAACCTGTGGGGAGACCCAGCAAGAAGCAGGCCGGCTGAGAGCTCAGGGCAGGAGAACAGCACTGTGGAAAGAGAAATGAGATCCAACAATGCACAGCTCTGAGCAGGGAAGGTGACACCCCGGGAGCAGGACACAGCCAGCACGCAGCTGCTCAGCCAGGCATGGAATGAGACATTGAGATGCATCAGCTGCCCCCTGCCAGCTCTCTGCTCCTAGAGTGCTCTGTGGGATGACTGTGAAGGCCACCCAGGACCCCAGGAAGGCCCTTCTTAGGCTGGCCTTGCAGCTGTCACCCTACCCAGGCTGTGAGTCAGAGAAGAGCCAGCACTGCGCAGGGCCTGGTGGGAAGGCTCCTGCTGGGTGGGTCCTGAGAGGGAGTCATTCTAAATTCCCAGCCTTCAGCTGATATGTGCAACTTCATCCAGTGATAAAGGAGGAACTGGCTGGGGGTAGCTTTGGCCAGCATGTTTTTTGCACAGAGCTATTGTTAGTGTGGTCTGGGAATCAATCCTGTCTGCCCTCAAGTTTAGCAAGAGACAGGTAGGATGACAGATGTGACATTTACTGCTTATAGTGTAAGGTTTTAAAAATGGATGCTCTTCTATTTTTATATATTGATCATTTATTTTTAAGAAATCACAATTGCCTAAGTAAAGTGATCTGAGCTAATTTGGTAAGAGAAACAGCTGAGATATATGAGTTGGACAGAATCATAACACACTCTCAAGGGAACTTGACAAAGGTCAACAGCTAGGCCAGGCCAGGCTCTTTCCAAGGAATCTTGCCCATCCCAGGTACAGCAGATAAGTGGGCCAGCTCAAGGGCCCACAGCATCTGGGAAGGGGGCAAGTATAAGGACTGAGCAGGGCTGTTGACCTGCAAGAGGCTGGAAGTGTGGAGGAGACACCCAAGGGATGGACGGATCCTGTCCCCAGTACCAGACCTACTGATATCAGGGACAGACAGTTCTTTTCATGGCTGCACACTCAGTCTTCTCTGGTTCAAGGAGTCCCAACTGTGTCTGTGAGTAAGAACACAGCCCCAGTGCCAGATACTTGACTCCAGGACATCCAGCTGCATGCCTACTGTGTGCAGGTGACAGGACAGTGGGTGGGCTCAGCAGTAAAATGTGGGGAATGACAGTGAGTGCCTATATCATATAGGCTGCTTTTCAGAACCAAGCGAGAGAATAAAGTGAAGTGCTTTGGCTAGTGGGCGACATATGGTAAGTATCCTGTGAAAGCCAGCTGCCATTATCATCACAGCTTGAGTGTCACCAATCAGGAAATCCAAAATGTTCTACAACCTGATACTTTCTGAATACCCACATGACGCCTCAAGTGGCAAACTCCAAACCTGACCTCATGTGACAGATCACAATCAAAACATAAGTGCACTAAAAATACTGCCTGAAATAACCTTCAGGCTGTGCATATGAGGCACATATGAAATAAAGATGAACTTAGTGTTTAGACTTGGGTTCTAGCTCCAATAAATCTCATCACATAGATGCAGATGTGAAATACCAAGGTAGGCAAAGAGAATTCTATCAGGGTAGGGACTTGCTGGAAAAGCTGCTTCTTTTCTAGTCTATGAATAAACCAGAAGATTGATACAAGAGAAAATTAGGATCCATCAGTTAGATATCTTGGAGGTCTATGCTAGGTACTACAGGGAATACCTGTAGAAAGAAATAGAATACCTGTCTCTGCCCTCGAGAAGATTAAAATCTCAGTGGGAGACTGTATAAAAACATGACAAGTTCAACAGTAGAAGCTTTAAAATAGCAGTTAAAGAGAATAATGGATGTCACAAAGCCCTCCATGATTAACTGTCAAATGAGTTGTAACAGATGATAATTGTTAAGAACTCAAAAGAAAGTGAGAAGCGAATTGGGTGCATACATTTATGGCTCTTCTCATTAACTTAAGATAAAATAAATTTTAATTAATAAAGACTAATGCTGCCCACAGATAACCCTTTAAATGAAAAAGTACAAGTATAAGCCTTATTAGCATGTGAAAACAGGTTTGCAGATGAGGTTAAGCTAAATGCAAAGTTACCGTGTGATCCGTAACTCCAGTCCTAGGAATGTATCCAGAGGGATTCAGAGCAGAGACTGGAATGTCAACACGCCAGTGTTCATTGCAGCACAGTCACAACAGCCAAGCAGTGGAGACAACCCAAGGGTCCACCAAACACACAGATAACAAGCAAAACCGGCACATCTGTACAATAGGACACGATTTGGTAATAGAAACAAATGATTTCTGATACTTGATGCAATATGGGCCAACCGTGAGAACATTAAGAGAAACAAAAAGACAAACATTGTGTGATCCCAAGTAGGTAAATTCACACACATAAGAAATAGATGAGAGGTTACCAGAGATGGGGAAGTCACCACTTAACAGGTATAGCATTTTGGGGCTGTGATGACAGGAAGGTTTCTGAGACAGATAATGGTGATGTATACAATCAGTGCCAATTTGCATCACTAGGGTTATATACCTAAAAACTGTTCAAATGTCAAATCTTCTGTATGTTATATATTATGCAAAAACCTGAATTGTATAGGGTGTGCACTACATCTCAAATAAATAAAAGTCCATAGGCGCATTCAGAACAAAAAAGCAAACAGAGTCTTGGGCAGTACAGATACCCAGCACAAGGGCAGGACAGACACTGAGGTTTGTCAAAAGAAATATAAAGTAAGATGCTAGGAAAAGGTCCCTGGGCTAAGAAAATAGGGACAAGGAAACATAGAACAGTAAGTTATTTTGGAAAGCTGAGGTAAGAGGGAGTAAGGGGTGGGGAGGGGTGAGGAAGGAGGGGAAGTAAGGTAGGGAGAGAGGCCGGACTGTTCGAAGAAGACAATGATTTGGTGGGCATTTGGTGCAGTGGTCTAAACTACTGCTTGGGATGCCCATATCCCATATTGCAGTGTTTGGGTTTGAGTCCGAGCTCTGCTCTTCATAGCAGCTTCCCACTAATGTTCACCCTGGGAGGTAGCAGGTGATGGCTCAAGTAGTTGGGTTCTTGCCACCCAATGTGGAAGATTCAGACTGAGTTTTCAACTCCTGGCTGTGGTCTGGCCTTGCCTGGCCTTGGCTGTTGCAAGCATCAGAGGAATGAATCAGCAAACAGATCTCTTTCCATCTCTCTACCTTTAAAAAAAGCAAGTAAATGGATGTAAAAATAATATGATAAAGATGAATGAAGTGTGAGCTGTCTGTGAGTGGGGTGGGAATGGTCTATTGTATAACATAAAAACCCCTCACCTCCACTCCACCTCTGGCACTGGTAAAAAGTGCTCCCAGGGTCAAGGGAAGAACTAGGAGGCTGCTACTGAACACAGAGAATCATGCTGCCTTGCCCTGCACTCATGAATTTGGTCATGGCACTTTGGAGTAAAGCACACACACAGCGGTGCTTCTCGTCATCACACAAGACGTGGGCATGTTGTATGGCAAACAAAGTTCCGGGAGTGGGAGACTCACTGATGACAGGCTGGCTCACAAGTGCATCCTGGGACAGTCCAGGCCTGGCTCTGCTGCCCTTACCTGACCTGAAGTCTATTAAGGACAGAGGAAGACATTACTCCCATCATCCAAAAGTCCACTATTAGCACCCCTTGAGGATTTATTATTGCAGGTACATCAAATAGGGTGGCTCTAGCAAGCCACAGGCCTTCCCGCCACAAGGTGGTCTACGTTGTGGTGTCTTCCTGCCTACTGACGACTGTGGGATATAACTTCCATAACCTCTTGCTTACAGCTAGGAAACCCCGGTGCCTAAGGAACAATCACAGACAACAGGGTTTAATGCTTATTTACTTGCCTTTTCAGATTTACAAGTGACAGGCTTAGAAAAGGGTGAATTAATATGAAGGCTGTTTTCAATCTTTTCTATTGTTAGAAATCTCTGCTTTCCCCAGATACACTATGCAGATCAGAGAACAAATGAGAAGCTGCTGAGCTCACATTTGAGATCACTACTGGGGATTCTTTAGGCTCATGTTTCTGTGGCTGTACTACTGGGATTCATCCCACTGCTATGTCTAATTATTAGTTATAGCTTATCAATTCCATTAAGGGGTGGCTACTGGAAGTGAGATAATGATGAGAGTAGGATGAGAAATATGTGCTTTAATGGCCTTGACAGAACATCATTTCTGAACAAGGAACAAAGCTCTGTGAGCTCACAATTGCATTGTGTTGTCATGGCAATAGATGATTTTCATCATTCGAAAATGATGAAAAGAAATGAGGAGCTAACAAGTAAGGAAATCACTTGTAGTGGAAGAAAACATTATCTGAGGCTCAGACACAGAACTGTGACCCTGGCCAGCGGGGTCCCAGCTGGACTGGACTTCTGATTTCTGTTTGCTAATCTCAAGTCAATTTCATCCTTTAAGACCAGGATCAACACTCATCTCCAATAAACTTCCCATGATTTCTTCCACTGCTTGGATTTCATAGCCATAGCTGCATGCCAAAAAAAAAATCATCTTCTTTCAGTTATTGTGACACTTATTACTAAATGCTAATTGGATGTATAGTAGTATCTGAAGTGCTTGTATTGTTTCATCCTCACGGAAGGCTTTGGGCACTTCCTTGCTTGAGATCTCAGAGCAGATGGGGCAGACAGGGTTAAACTCCCCACCTGTGCTCTTTCTCTCTTTTTTTGAAAAAAAAATTTTTTTAAGTTCATTTATTTGAAGAGGCAGAATGACAGATGGGCAGTGAAGGGGGACAGAGAGAGGCCTTCCATTTGCTGATTCACTCTCTAAATCCCAGGAGCCTAGAACTGCATCCAGGTCTCTTACATGGAGAAGCGGGAACCCAAGTCCTTGGGCAACTGCTTTCTTCCCAGGTGCATGAGCAGGAAGTTCACCGGCTATTTTTTTTTTTTTGCCAGTAATTAGGTTTATCATTTTGTTAACGGCACAGCATCTGAATCTCAATTCTGCTACTTAGAACCTTTATCAGGGACATTTTTCTGGGCCTTAATTTGCTCATCTATCTGGTGGGAACAGGAACGTCAGCTCTGCACTTGCTGTTGAGTGTTGAGTGCGACAGTGTGGGTGAAAGCCCTTGGTGACCAGTCACTCTGACTCCCAGCCCGCCTCCTACATGCCCTGCAGCTCTCATCAGTGGCAGCTGCTGACCTTGTGTCTGCCCTGGCAACCAACAGTGTCACACATGTGTAGTCAGGAATGATTTTGCCTGGGCATTAAATATACAAAAATCTAGGTCGTGATCTCTGGTGCAATTAGGTCTAAAAAGTTGGCTTTGCCATTATTTGTTTCACTTTGGTTCCAAAAGACAAGTTGGTGGTAGAGGTGCTGCCACCTCTGGGGAGAAGCATCAGTTTGGACCCTCCAGGTGCTGTGTTGAGGTGAGGTTGAGCCACACTAGAAGTCAGAAGAATTGCAGGCAAAATTATAGGGCCAGCCAGAAAACTAGAAATCCAGAATAGCCATGGGGAGCAAATCAGAAATGAAGCCAGGGAGGTCAACACGAAGACATCCATGGGTGGGAGAATTTGGGATTAGGAAGCTGTGGGATGTGGTCAGGGAAGCAAGGGCTCCACTGGCCACGCAGGAGCACGGGAGGGCTGAAGTCGCCCTGCAGCTGGACAGCAGCCAGGTGGCACTAGGGCTGCAGCCTGGCCACTCCGGGCCTGAGGCTTTCCTTTGAGTATGTCAGCAACTCCTGACAAAGCCCACCGTGTCTGTCTAAGGGCGATGCTCCAGCAACCTCCCCTTCATCCTGAAGCCCCTTCCCTCCATGTCTTCTGCTGTCTCCCCGAGACATTTCCTCTTTGAATTCTTGCTCTCATCCGCCCACTGCTGAGGCTCTAGCCAACCACCCCCTGGGCTTGAGTTTGCAATCCTTTCTCCTCACTGTAGATCCACACCCATCCAGACCCTTGGCTTTAAAAAAAGATGCTTCCTCATTGCTGTTTCCTCAAGCTACATTCCTGTTGGGTCCCTATGGAGCTTTGCTGGCTTTTATGGAACTGACAATTCTGTTTTGTGTTATAATGACCTGTATG
This sequence comes from Ochotona curzoniae, assembly GCF_017591425.1. Lineage (NCBI taxonomy): Eukaryota > Metazoa > Chordata > Mammalia > Lagomorpha > Ochotonidae > Ochotona > Ochotona curzoniae. Next base: position 16,359,430 of record NW_024467095.1, on the reverse strand, counting down.
TATCATCTCTTGCTTACTGCACAGTGAGCCTCATGGGGACAGACTGCCTTATTTATGTAGGAGCCACAGCACCCACTGTAATATTGCACACCAGTGCAGCTGCTGCCTGTTTACAGTGTTATGTCTTTGATTTCTGCAAACTGCTCATCACACGGGCCATACCCCTCCCCCACCCTCAGCTTTCATTTCTTATTCCCGAATGTCATCATAATAATGGGACTGCAATCACACAGTGGCCCCTTTATAAATAAAAACAGCCACTGGCTTCTCAAATACACTCTCTTACTTTCTCAGGTCCTTAAACATTTTCTAAGGAAACAGCCATTTTTTCCCCCTCTGCAGAAAATGCTATTATCACTGTTTCTTATGCCTTTGTGACCATTTTCTGATCTTAGCTGGCAGCTCCTCCTCTCTACAAGCTGTCTTGGTTCTGTCTTTGCTGTCCTGGCCAGTGCCTTTCACTTGCCACTTGGTGACGCCACAGCATTGGGCAGTCCACAGCCTGGCTGTAGTTGTCTGTCAACTGTACTTGCCCTCGGCTGCTGCCCTTGCCTCCCCAGGGACCCTGCAAGTCACTCGCATCAAAGGCTTCACACTTTGCCAAGCACCACAGTTCTGCCTCTTCCTGGGGCCTCTGGGACTACTGCGGAAGCAGGTGCGTGCTCTGGCTCGACTTTTTGCTCTCAGCACTGTCAGTTGTCTGGCTGGAGAGATGGCTCTTTCATCCTCCTTTCCCCAGACGCACCACTCAGTTCTCTCTGGAGCACACACAGAGAGGCGATGTCAACTCAGATCTTATACTTCAAAAATGATGTCCCAATCTAGTTGATTGTCAGACATTTAAATGGTGTTTGCTTTTTTCCATTGGTGGCAAAGTAGTGCAAGGTTGTTTGCCCCTCTGATGACCAGTGCTATAAATCTGTGGACAGACTGTTTTAGACCAGGGTCCTGTCTGTGTGAAAGGACTGCTGAGCCCACGGGGGCATTGAGTTTGTGTTCCTGGGTGGGGAGAGAGGTGGAGTACTGGGAGGTGGTGGATGAAACAGTTTTTAAAAGACACACACACACACACATAGACAGATCTTTCATTTGCTGGTTCCTTTTCTATATGGTTGCAATGGCCAGAGCTGGGTCAAGCTGAAACCAGGAGCCAGGAGCCTTATCTAGGTCTCCCAACAAGTGGCTCCTGCAATTGAGTCATCTGCTACTGCTTTCCCAAGTGCATTAGCTGGGAGCTGGTTTGCAAGTGGAGCAGCTGGAACAGGAGTTGGTGCTCTGATATGGGATGCCTGGCATCACAGATGGCAGCTAACTCCACTGTGTCACAACTATGGCACGAAAGACTGAACACTGATTCAACCTGGGGTTGGGATAAAAAAGGTAACTGGGGCCCATCCTTGGAAGAGGCAGGTGAGGAGTAAAGCAAACTTGGCTATCAAATATGTGCATCCCTGTGCTTGGCCTCACTAGCCCAGTGTACTTTCTGCACCAATGCCAGGACCAGAAGTGTTCCACAGTCTTCTCTGGAATACACTAGAGCTAAGGTGAATCATCCAACAGGAAAGAGGATACTTGAATGAGAAACCCCACTTCCCAGCCACAAAAGCCAAAACCAAAGCATTTCCCTCTAGAGATGGGAAGGGAATGCCCCCTCCAGGACTTGCTCATCAGTCTCTCTGTACATTCCATAATGACCTTAAGTAGGAGGATTTATTATGTAATCAAAAGGCTTTGTGATCGCTAATTAGTTACATTGTAGCCATCAGGAACGTATAACTCAGACCTGCCGAACTGTGAATGGTGGTAAGCCTGGTACCCAGCTGGGGGATGCCTGCTGATGGGCAGTGCTGGGCTGGGTAGGGACAGGCCTCCTCCCCCAGCCCTTGGCTCTAATGCTGAGGAGTCAGAAGACTGGGGTCAGGAGACTGCA